>NC_060123.1:470352187-475352187 GCF_021461395.2 Schistocerca americana | reverse complement strand
CTGCCTAATAAACAGGGCACCTGGGTTCGAATCCCAGTCCATAACAAATTTTTAACTGGTGCCATTGATATAAATCAATGCCAAGTGGCAGCTAATTTCCTTACTTCCTTTGAGCCTTGAATAAAAAGGTGAGGTCCTCCTCATGATCACTAAAAGATTTCCGTTAAATTTAAAGGATGTAGACAGAAATTTCAGTCCAATCCAAAGACCATACTCCCAGGTTCAACTATGTTGGACGTTGGAAAGACCTACTCTCCTTCTGCTGCGAAACTTCTTTGCCACCAATCCTTCCAACCAAAGCCAACCCAATCCCAACATTGAACCCTGACTGTCCCAATTCATACCACCATCCAATCATGATCCTCCCACACTCCCACCTAACCATCACCTGGAAACCTTCGAGGAATTTTAACTTCCAACCTTGCCTCACCATCCTTCCCCAGGTCCCTCCCTAAGAACAACAACCTTTGAACATAAGAAAGAACTGCCCTACACAACCTAAAAACGGATCCTGACCTGATCATCCTTTTTGTATCCCGCCTGGAAGGCGGCGTGTGGGTTTGCTCAATCTCAATCCTTGCTGATAAACATCTCCAACCAAGATACCAACCACTTTCTGTACTGCATCCCCACACATTTACCTCCCATATCCCTACCCATCACTGTTGATGCAACCTTCCTATACACCTACAACCCTCATGTCCATGGCCTTCCTGCAATTGAACACTACCTCTTCAATGCCCTGCAGACTCCAAACCCATTACTTCACTCCAAATACACCTAATCAAGTACATCATAATCCATAACTACTTCACATTTGAAGGGAAGGTATACAAACAAATTTGTGGCCCAGTCATGGGCACCTGGATGGCAGCCCCCTCCCCACTTATGCCATCCTCTTCATGGGGCACCTAGGGAAACATTCATAGCTTCGCAAAACCTCAACCCACCTCCCCCCATATGTTTCAGGTTTATTGATATCCTTATAATCTGGACCCAAGGCCAGAACACATTATCCTCATTCCTTCATAACCTCAGTGCCTTCTCTCCCATCCACTTCACCTGGTCCTCTTCCATCCATTATTCCATCTTCCTGTATGTTGATCACCTCCATCCAGTCCTTGGTCCACATTAGACCCACTAATCACCAACAGAACTTGTACTTTGGCAGCCCTTCCACACCAAAAATCCCTTCCATACAGCCTGGCCACCTGTGGTAGATGCATCTGCAGTCATGAGAATTCCCTTGCCGAGTGTGCTGAAGGCTTTGTAGACAGTCAATACCCTCCAGACCTAATTCACAAACAGATCTCCCATGCCATATCCTCACACACACCTGTCCTCACATCCAGCTAAAGAACCAACTACAGAGAAGGGAGCTCCTTGTAACCCAATACCACCCCAGACTGGAATGACTGAACCACATCCTTTGTCATGGCTCTGCCCTGCCGTGAAATGAGGGACATTCCACCCAAGATACTTCCAGACCCTCCCACAGTGGTGGTCCACCACAACATCCTAGTCGATCTCTATGCCACTCCCACCCCCAATCCCCTCCCACAGGGATCATACCCCTGTGGAAGACACAGATGCAAGACCTGTCCAATCCATTCACCTGCTCCAGTCCCATTGCAGGTTTATGCTACCCTATCAGAGGATGAGCTACCTGCAAAAGTGGCCATGTTATAACTAGAATAAATGCCCACTGTCAAACTGTTGCCAAAACAAAGGCGACCACCCAGTGGCACAACATACAATAGGGCACAAAATGCAAAATTTCAATGGCTGCTTCACAACCCATGCCATCTGGATCCTCCCCATTGCTACCAGCTTTCCTGAGCTGTGCAGATTGGAGCTATCCTTACAGCACATCCTTTGCTCCTGTAACCTGCAAGTTAACTCACACCCACACCAAACAGTGTGTGTGTGTGTGTGTGTGTGTGTGTGTGTGTGTGTGTGTGTGTGTGTGTGTGTGTGTGTATACACCATCCCCTACCCCATTACTCCACCCAATTCATGTCCACATATCAGCCATTTGTATAGTGTTGTCTCATACCCTAGTATATGAAAAACAACATGCCCAGCCGTCTGCCGCCTGCCCTCTCTACCTGCACCACTAGCTAGCCCATAGACGGCTTTCCACCCTCTCACCAGCTGCTAGACGCTCCTCTCCAACCCCCTCCCTGCTTCGAGCCTCTTTCCATCCCTCCCCCTCCCCCCTGCCCCAGCCCAACCTCAACCTCTGCCCAGTACACTCACTGTGGGCCAGGAAAGAGCTGGCTGTCAACTGAGTACCATGTAGGGAGACAGGTGTGCGCATGTGAGTGTGTGTGTGTTTTTGCGTGCATGTGTTTTCTACAGCTAGAAAAAGGAAGTGCCTTCCGAAAGCTAGCCAAGTTCTATACCTTTCATTTGTGTTCTTATCGACGACAGTGAGTCGTCTTCTTCATTCCTGCTGTGCAGTGTCGGCTTCTTGCCAAACAGAATTAATGGTAGACATTGAAAAAGTTCGAAGAAGTGAAGCTCGCTTTTTTTTTTTAGTAAAATATAGGAGGGAGTGTCACGGATACGATAAGCGAGTTGGGGTGGCAACCGTTAAAAGAAATGCGTTTTTCTTCGCGGCGATATCTTTTCACGAAATTCAGTCACCAACTTTCGTCTCAGAATGACGAAATATTTTTCTCACTACCGTCTGCATAGGGGAAAATTCCCACCATAATAAAATAAGAGAAGTCAGATCTCTCATGGAAAGTTTTAGCTTTTTTTATTTCCTACATGCTGTTCCACAGTGGAACGGAAACGAAAGAGTCTTAAATAGGTTCCATGGACATTCCGCCGAACACTCAAGTGTGAGTTGCAGAGTAGCCATGTAGTGTCATTGTTGAATTATAATAAACAATGCGTGAATATAATACTAGAACAAAAACAACCTCCACAAATTGTGAACTTTTAATATGGCAATGTCCCACGTATTAAAATATTTCCAGCTGTTGTGCCGCGGTCAGTGCCCAACATCTTCCCCCGTATAAGTAAGACATTTTCAAGGGAAATTACAGCTTCTGTGATGCTGAAATTCACACCTTGACTCACTACAGACTGAAGTACATTGTGTTTCTGCATGCAGCTACAGAATGATGTGTCGTCGCATGTCGTCAAATCGCTAGCTCTATTGGTCGATTTCTGATACTATCGCCCACCATCTCTATCGTCCAGTGGTGTAAGACCAGAACATACGCTCTTCAGCACCAGAATCCAGATACCATTCCGTCGCACACCTCCCTCTTTCGATTAAAATTGCTGTGTTTCTAAATATTTGCTTTTTGATCAGTTTTCTGATTGGTTAGATGTAACCTGTCACTACTTCATCTCCTGCACCAACCTCTTCGTCGGAGTAGCACTAACAGCCAAACTCCTCGACTGTTTGTCGGATATATTCCAACCTTTGCCTTCCCCTACGGTTTTATGTACACTGTGGCTCCCTCTAGTACCTTGTAAATTACTACTTCACACCTAAACGCACACCCTATCACTCTCTCCCTTCTTCTAGTCAATGTTCTTCACATTTCAAATACATTTTTCTTTCGGTTTTTCCCACGGTGAAACGCAGTACTCCGGCGCATATTCTCATAAATTTCTTCCTGATAAGAATTATGTTTGATACCACTAGACATCTTTTAGCGAGGAATGTCCTCTTTGCCTCTAGTAGCCTGCTTCTAATATTCCTCCTGCTTCCTCCGTCATGCGTTATTTTGCCTCGAAGATACAGAATTGCATCCCTTCAGCTACTGTTTGATCAATTTTTACGTTACTTTAAACGCTAAATTCATTTCTGTTACTCATCTTTTTCGTCTCAAGCCGTTATCCGTGTTCATTAGACTGTTCGTTCCATTCAATATGTCCTGCTTTTTTTCTCACTTTCACAGAACACAGGGATGTCATCAGAGATTCTTATCTAAGATAGTCTTTACCGAACGATGTGGCGTAGTGGTTAGAGCTATAGACTCGTATTCTGGAGATATACGGCTCAAATCCGCATCCGGCCAACCTGATTTAGGTTTTTCGTAATTTCCCTAGGTGCTCCAGGCAGTTGCCGGGGTGATTCCTCCAGAGGGACTTGAATCATTTCAGGCCTGTATCCGTCTCTAACCAGGTCGATGTCCTTCCTTTGTTATAATATCCTTTCACACAGTTTTTGAATCCCAATCACGATATTTTCTTTTATTTCCGTTTTTATTCTTAGACTCCCAAGTTGAACAGTAGAAAAGAAGGCTGTATCGATGCCTTATGCTCATTTTAATACGAGACGTACTCTTGCTCATCCATTCCCACTGCTCCATCTTGGTTCGTGAACGTTTATATCACGCGTCTTCTCCTGTATCTTGTAGCTAGTTGCAAACATCTTATATCACTTTACATCGCCGCATGCTACTTCTAGATTGACAAATCCTATGTTTTACGTCTTGTTTGCATTTATCAAGTACACTGATGAGCCACAACATTATGACCACCTATTAAATATCATACTGATCTTCTGGAACGTAATAGAGCTGCAGTTCTGAATTACATATATTCGAGAAGTCACTGAGAGATTTCTGGACGTATGTGGCACCATATAAACACGCAAATATCATGAAGTTCCAGTAAATTTCAAGCCGGTGGTTTGTGAGAGCATAGCTGCCGCCTGCTGGTGTTTCAGACGAGTTCCACAAGGTTCAAATGGCTCTAAGCACTATGGGACTGAACATCTGAGGTCATCAGTTTCCTAGACTTAGAACTACGTTAACCTAACTAACCTAAGGACATCACTCACATCCATTCCCGAGGCAGGATTCGAACCTGCGACCGTAGCAGCCGCGTTGTTCCAGACTGAAGCGCCTAGAACCGCTCGGCCACTGCGGCCGGCTCCACCAGGTTCAGATCGGGTCAGCCTGGTGGTCAAGACATCAACGTGACATCTCTATAAAGCTCCTTAAGGCACTGTAGAACAATTTTGGCTTCATGGTACTGTTATGGACGAAGCCATCACCGTCGGGGAAGACATCAAGTGTGGTGGGATGCAACGATGTTCATATAATCCACAGCAGTCATGGTACATTAGATTGCGGCCAAAGGACCCATGGAAGCCCAGGTAAATGTCACTCATAGAATAAAGAGTATCTACACCGGTCTGTATCAGTGGCGCTGTGCATGTTTCTACCAGTAATTCGTCTGGATGATTGCGCAACCGGATACGACTTAGGATCTGGTGTAACATGAGACTTGATTCATCCGGCCAGGCAACAAATTTCCAGTGATTCACGATCCAGTGTCGATGATCGCGCGCCCATAACAATCCTAACTGACGATGTCGATGAGTCAACATAGAAACACTGAGGGGTTGACTCCTGCAAAATCCCATATTCAACAATGTGCCTGCACCACCAATGAACTCTGTCGTAAGATGTACCACATATCGGCTCCTATCCTGCTTTACAGACGGGGCAAGCCTCCAACTTTCACGTCCTGTGATAAAGCGTGGACATTCAGTAGCTTGTCACCTACTCTTGGTTACACCGTCCTTCAGCTACTTTTCTTACAGGTTCGTGTTAGTAATACGGGAGCAATAGATCAGTTTAGCTTTTTCCGAGATGCTCGTTGTCAGGCACTGGGTCAGTAACAAACTGCCCTCTCTCACAGTGTTTATCTCGGTGGATTATCTCATTCGCGGCCCGCATCGGTGCTAGAATTATTCCTCACTCGTCTCTGCACTGCTTACAACCTTCCCTTACCACACTACGTGCTCGCATCTCCACCAGGTGGCACTTAATCGAGGTGGTCAGTGATCACACTGTTTTTGCTGATCACTGAGGCGACAAAAGTCGTGGTATAGCAACATCCAAATATGGCGGTGCAGTGCCGGAACTGTCATCTCTACTTTGGTGATTCATGCGAAAATATTTCCGATATGACTGTGGCCGCACTACGGGAATTAACAGACTCTGGATGCGGAATGGTAGTTGGAGCTAGGCGCATGGGACATTCCATTTCGGAAATCGTTAGGGAATTATATATTCTGAAATATACAGTCACAAGTGTGTGCCAAAAATACCAAATACAAGCATTACCTCTCACCACGACAACGCACTGCCCGACGGCCTTCACTTAACTACCGAGAGCAGCGTCGTTTACGCAGAGTTGTCAGTGCTAGCAGAGGAGCAACACTGCGTGAAATAACCGCAGAGATCAGTGTGAGACGTACGACGAATGCATGCGTTAGGACAGTGCGGTGAAATTTGGTGTTAATGTTATGACAGCAGACGACCGACACGAATGCCTTTGCTAACAGCATGACGTCACCTGCAGCGGCTCTCCCACGCCTGTGACCGTATTGGATGGACCCTAACGATTGGAAAACCGTGGCCTGGTCAGATGAGCTCCGATTTCACTTGGTAAAAGTTGATGGTTAGGATGCAAGTGTGGTGCAGAACCCATGATTCCGTGGACCCAACTTGTCAACAAAGTTTTGTGCAAGCTGGTGAAGGCTCCACAATGGTGCGGGCTGCGTTTATATGGAATGGAGTGGGTTCTCTTATCCAACTGAAACGATCATTGACAGGAAATGGTTACTTTCGACTACCTGGAGACCATTTGCAGCCATTCATAGAGTTCATGTTCCCAAAACATGACGCCGTGTCACTGGACCACAATCGTTCGCGACTGATTTGAAGAACATTCTGGAAAGTTCGAGCGAAATATTTGATCAGGCAGAACATCCGACATGATTCCCACCAAGCGCTTATGGAACATAATCGAGAGACCAGTTCCTGCAGAACATCCTGCACCGGTAACACTTTCGCAATTATGAACTGCTATAGAGGCAGCATGGCTTATTATTTCTGCAGGGGTCTTCCAACTACCTGCTGAGCCCAAGCCAAGTCGAGTTGCTGCAGTAGGCCGTCCGAAAGAAGGTCCGATACGATATTGTTAGGTATCCCACGACTTTTGTCACCTCAGTGTAATCAGGAGTTGTAACCATTTTAGTAGGATCAATTCTATTACCGTCTGAGCTTACCAAGTACGCCTCACGGCACAGCTCAGTTTTCAGTTCGCAAGTACCCGCCACGAACTAACCATGTCCTTCAGAAGCTCTCTAAATTAATCGATCTGGCGAGAAGGGCTGTGAGGCCTGAATCGGGCCGTCTGTTGTAGCTAGATAGTCCAGCTGGTGTGAGCAACGTACGTGAAAAGTAATGTTCTGGACTGGAGAACGAGTGTGGACACGGTTTTAACCTATCACCTGCTTTAAACTTCAGTACTATAAGACCAGGACTAATTTCATTCATAGCGTACTTTCCAGAGTGTGTGGATCCCTCCTAGAATATTTTAACGTGATCGACATTTCGGCATTAATATTTGTAGCACAAAGAGAATTATAAGCCTTTCTGAATAACGATGTAAACTGTTGAAAAGTTTTATTTTGACTCAGAAGTTTTTTTGGGAGTAAACAGTAAATCACGGACCAGCGTGTTAGTTTTCCGATACACAAATTCTGCCTTTCGGACTTCCCGGTATTTATTGCGGCTAGAATGATAAACAGAAACGCGGAGATTGCTGTAACACGTCGAAAACAAACCGAACTGTATCGCAGGACATTGTATTTTATTGTCTAGGCTGGCGCGCGAGAACTCTAACAGATGGGCCAGCGGCCGGTAGAACTGGCCCGCTTACGAGTCGGGCGATGACGTGCCACCTAAGTGACACTATAAACTAAGTCGGGGTGCTTCGCCCAGCAGCTGGGAATGTCGCGCGGGCCTCGGCAGCGCTCGACGCTGCCAACGGGGTCACTGCCAGAGGAGCGGCGTCTGTCTTCAGCGCACAGCAAGTGTTTACCAGGTACCACGTCGTATCGGACCCTCTGCACTCCTTTCGTGGCACGTGTAACTACCAGAGGAGTACACATTCCGCTTTTAACCCGCCCTTGCTTGACTGTTAGACAAGCAGGCAAGCCGCCGCATGTTGTCAGCAGAGCGGGCCGGCTACTTTACTCCCATTAAAACCAAATTGTGCCCAATCCAAGCAGGCTAAAATAATCCAGCTTGCCTGCCCGTCTTTCCGTTGTGCTACGCTGCGCAGTAAGTATTTCTGTATGCTTTCAGTGTAGTATTATGGGAAGGATTAGGACGTTAATCAAAAGTTTTCTTTTTACCCGAGTATCACAAGATGGTCTGCAGCTCGTGGTCTTGCGGTAGCATTCTCGCTACCCGCGCACGAGGTCCCAGGTTCGATTCCCGGCGGGGTCAGGGATTTTTCCTGCTTCGAGATGACTGGGTGTTGTGTCGTCTTCGCCATCATCATTCATCCTCATTATGGTCGGAGGAAGGCAATGGAAAACCACCTACACTAGGATCTTGCCCTAGTACAGCGGTGCGGGACTCCTGCATCGTCCCCTATGCTCCTCGGAGTACGGGACCTCATCATCACTAGATGACGCTCAATGAAATATACACTCCTGGAAATTGAAATAAGAACACCGTGAATTCATTGTCCCAGGAAGGGGAAACTTTATTGACACATTCCTGGGGTCAGATACATCACATGATCACACTGACAGAACCACAGGCACATACACACAGGCAACAGAGCATGCACAATGTCGGCAGTAGTACAGTGTATATCCACCTTTCGCAGCAATGCAGGCTGCTATTCTCCCATGGAGACGATCGTAGAGATGCTGGATGTAGTCCTGTGGAACGGCTTGCCATGCCATTTCCACCTGGCGCCTCAGTTGGACCAGCGTTCGTGCTGGACGTGCAGACCGCGTGAGACGACGCTTCATCCAGTCCCAAACATGCTCAATGGGGGACAGATCCGGAGATCTTGCTGGCCAGGGTAGTTGACTTACACCTTCTAGAGCACGTTGGGTGGCACGGGATACATGCGGACGTGCATTGTCCTGTTGGAACAGCAAGTTCCCTTGCCGGTCTAGGAATGGTAGAACGATGGGTTCGATGACGGTTTGGATGTACCGTGCACTATTCAGTGTCCCCTCGACGATCACCAGTGGTGTACGGCCAGTGTAGGAGATCGCTCCCCACACCATGATGCCGGGTGTTGGCCCTGTGTGCCTCGGTCGTATGCAGTCCTGATTGTGGCGCTCACCTGCACGGCGCCAAACACGCATACGACCATCATTGGCACCAAGGCAGAAGCGACTCTCATCGCTGAAGACGACACGTCTCCATTCGTCCCTCCATTCACGCCTGTCGCGACACCACTGGAGGCGGGCTGCACGATGTTGGGGCGTGAGCGGAAGACGGCCTAACGGTGTGCGGGGCCGTAGCCCAGCTTCATGGAGACGGTTGCGAATGGTCCTCGCCGATACCCCAGGAGCAACAGTGTCCCTAATTTGCTGGGAAGTGGCGGTGCGGTCCCCTACGGCACTGCGTAGGATCCTACGGTCTTGGCGTGCATCCGTGCGTCGCTGCGGTCCGGTCCCAGGTCGACGGGCACGTGCACCTTCCGCCGACCACTGGCGACAACATCGATGTACTGTGGAGACCTCACGCCCCACGTGTTGAGCAATTCGGCGGTACGTCCACCCGGCCTCCCGCATGCCCACTATACGCCCTCGCTCAAAGTCCGTCAACTGCACATACGGTTCACGTCCACGCTGTCGCGGCATGCTACCAGTGTTAAAGACTGCGATGGAGCTCCGTATGCCACGGCAAACTAGCTGACACTGACGGCGGCGGTGCACAAATGCTGCGCAGCTAGCGCCATTCGACGGCCAACACCGCGGTTCCTGGTGTGTCCGCTGTCCCGTGCGTGTGATCATTGCTTGTACAGCCCTCTCGCAGTGTCCGGAGCAAGTATGGTGGGTCTGACACACCGGTGTCAATGTGTTCTTTTTTCCATTTCCAGGAGTGTATACTCATTTAGGGTCATTGTAGGTCATAAAATTGTGGATTTTACTTGTCCTTTTTTCTTTTTCGGCCTGTTTCGTGCTTATTTATTTATTTCTATGCGAATGGTTTTCGCTGAAACTTCAGCGCTATCCACTAGTTCTGACTATTGTCTATTCGAACTACCATCAGGTCGTCTCTAATACATGTTTTCTGTAGTAAGCAGAACCATCTCTGAAAGCCCAGATGATTTGCACCACAGAACCTGAAGATTTCTATTATACTGCAACAAGAACTAAAGTTTGGAGGTCTACTTTCTGTAACTTTAGTGTATTTCAGTCAAATATGATGCAAGTTATAAAAATTTTAATTACTTTTCCAGAATGTGCATAGCGGTTTCGCTGAATTAACTCTAAGGAACTAAAGTAGTTCATTCTGAATTCCCCAAATGTGTTTTAGCAAAGGCAATGTTCGTTTTTCGTATTATGTTAAGCTAAAAAGTCCATGGCTGAAGAAACTTTTCTTTCATACTGACCTTCCTTCGCACTACGTTACACATCACCAAACTGTTGTTTTTAACATCCACTGAGCCACATGTTTTTTTTTTTTTCCTTTTTCAGTCAATGTTTGGTCTTTGTCCTCTGTGAGAACGTTTATGGATGTGGAAACTGCTGTTCAAATTTACAGACATGTCGCAACATATTCGAGTGTTTAGTATTTTTTTCTACATAATTATCGTTCCGAAACATATGTCAATTTTTCTGAAGCTGCCTCATAAACACACGAAAACTTTTTCCGTACAGGACTTGAGCTCTGTCCCCTAATTGGTATATATTCCACGATACATAATTTTTCTTCAGCATCCTTTAAATTTGGTTCGTTAATTTTGCTGCTCCCACTGTTATGACAAATGAGCTACAGTAAAACTACATACGCAGACATCCACTGATACAAAACATTATGACCACTGTCCTGCGCGACGCTGGATGCCGCCTGTCGTAAGTGGAGCATACACCGGCGAGGGATCACCTTAGCGAAGATATGGGCTGCAAATGGGAAATCCATTGAGATAAGCGACTTTGACAAAGAGCAGATTATTAAAACACAGTGCCTGTGAACAACGCCGGCCGCGGTGGCCGAGCGGTTCTAGGCGCTTCAGTCCGGAACCGCACGACTGCTACGGTCGCAGGTTCGAATCCTGCCTCGGGCATGGATGTGTGTGATGTCCTTAGGTTAGTTAGGTTTAAGTAGTTCTAAGTTCTAGGGGACTGATGACCACAGTAGTTAAGTCCCATAGTGCTCAGAGCCATTTGAACCATTTTTTTGTTAAGTCCTATAGTGCTCAGAGCCATTTGAACCTGTGAACGACTGTCTTGAAAACGGCGAAGCTGATCGAACGTTCAAGAGCTACTTTCGTGAGCATCTTCGGAAAGATCTAGGAGGAGTGAAACTACCACTAGACGTTGGAAGTCCACAACTGTTCACAGAACGTGGGGTTCGGAGGACTGTCTGCTCTATAGATGGGGATCTGTGGAATTTCTACCGAAAAAGCACAATGCTGGTACACGCCCAGTGTATCGGAGTACACCGTTCATCGTACATTGCTCAACATGGAGCTCCGCACCAGACCACCCCTACTTGTTCACACGTTGACCCAACGATATCGTCAGTTAAGATCGCAGTGGGCACGCGACCATCGGGATTCGACCGTCCATCAATGGAAAATTGCCGGCCCTTCGGGTGAATCTCATTTTTGCTACACGAGGTCCATGGTCGTATTCACAAACGCCGTCATCGAGGTGAACGGCGGCTCGACAAGTGAAGCGCGCCACGGGCGCAGGCCGGTGTATATTATGCTACGGGAGACATTCTCCTGCACTTTCATGGGACTTGTGACAGTAACTGTTGGCACGCAGGGTGCTGTAAACCACCTGTATCCCTTCATTCATGATGTCTTCCTCGACGGCGTTTTCATCTTTCAGCAGTATAATAGTCCGTGTCTCGGTGCCAGAACCGTGCTACAGTAGCTTAAGAAGCACTATAGTGAACTCTCGTTTATGTTCAAATGGTTCAAATGGCTCTGAGCACTATGGGACTTAACTTCTGACGTCATCAGTCCCCTAGAACTTAGAACTACTTAAACCTAACTAACCTAAGGATATCGCGCATATCCATGCCCGAAGCAGGATTCGAACCTGCTACCGTATCGGTCGCGCGGTTCCCGACTGTAGCGCCTAGAACCGCTCGGCCTCTCGTTTATGTCTGGGCGACCAAATTCGTCTGATATAAATCCTATGGAAACCATCTGGGTCACTATAGGGCACCATCACCGCTTACGTAGATCAGTGGCCTATTGTTTACACGAATTACATGACCTATGCGTATGTGGGTAATGCCACATTCCTCCACAAACCTACCAACAAACCGTGGGATCCCTGATACGGAGAATCAGTAATGTATTTCGTTCCAAAGACGGACAAACAAGCTGTCAAACAGGTGGTCTTAATGTTTTAGTTCTTTAGTGTATACCTGGCTATCCTGTAGTCACGTTGGATTGATAGCGCAACCTGTTGACATGCGCAGTAGGCCCCGTCAAGCCTACTAGGCTTCGGAAACCCAGGCTGCCCTTACTTAACCACTGTGCTTCAGTACAGGTGTATGTACTCTTGGGTTTCCGCGAAACAGGCTGACACGTTTCAATGGTTGCGGAGGAGATAGGGGCGTCGTGCTAGAAGAAGAATTTCTACACATCTGGTACCTTGCTGGAGTTAGCAGACAATGGCGTCAGAAACTCTTCATTTCTTTAGCTGAATGTTTCAGTTCACATGGTACAGAAGGCAACGGTACAGTGTTTCTTGACTTCGGTAAACTTTATCTACGTTTCCATATACCGTCATATTAACAAAATACAACAGGAAACATCTGCATTACTAACAGGCTAACCTCGATCATGGTTCAAGGTTTAAGACGCATATTCCTGTTGCAGGTTGCCTACGTAACGGCTTCCAGGGGCAACAAAAATGTGACTTTCGGTATTTCATATTATTATTGACCGAATTTAAAAATTTAAAATTCAGCCATAATCTGCTCATCGAGAGGTGTGGAATCCTATGTTAAGGGGCTCCGGAAAGGTTCAAAATCATGAAATGTTCAATTCTTATTTATTTTTTATTTTTTTTATTTTTTTATTTTTTATTTTTATTATTATTATTATTATTATTATTATTTCCATTTTAAAGATCGACAGACGTTTCCCTTTCAATTGATGTTTAATTTATTCAGTTTAGGAGACTAGAAATATTTTAAAAATATTTTTGAAATATGTTGTGCATGGGCGTGACCCACTGCTGTCAGATGTTGTACTCATGAATCGACACGCTCATCATGTACATTTCAGTGATGTGAGAGGAAATAAGTGTTACAAAATAAGTGTTGTTGCTAAGCTGTGATAGTTCGACATATATCACTCACTCGGTTGTCGTGTGTTTCATGTTTATTTACTCTTTTATAATCCTGAAAATATTCGTAGTGAATTCTGTTCATTTAAGTCTGTGTTTTATTGAAGGATAATCATGGGTAAACGTAAAGTGATTAGAGATCCTCTGAAGGCTTTTAAGAAAAGGAGAAATGTTGGATAGCCAAACGTAGTTTTTACCACCGTAAACAATAAATACGATAACTAAGTGTGTGAACCTAACCTTGCAACTGCACCTGCCCATTGCAATGTATGTGAGAAAGAAAGTACTTCGCAGAGGAAGCTTGGTGTGAAATATTTGATATATCGGTTCTCAACGGAAATTTTGCAAACCGTGCAAGATGTATTCAGTGTCGTGAAGTCGGTCTGGAACTCTCTATAAAAAAAATCACGTAGAACTTGCCAGTGAAATGGAACCGCAGTGTGGTAAACGTTCATACGTGATCACCTTTTGGAAAAGTGTTGCAGTAACTCCAAATGAAAAAAATGATAAGAAAATCTATGAACACATTAGATTTGTTTATGCGTTGCGTACTATTGGTTAGTGTGCTACTGCAGGGGCAGTTTTCTGTGGCATGATACATTTTCAAAATCTCCCAACCACGTTTACGAACTATAACAGAATTATAGAATCTAAAGTAGCCTGGTGGGCATCAGCACAGAAGAAATCATTGGCTGCCGAAAGAACAGGCACTACGTACATACCTACACTTTACGCATAATTTCATACATCTACGAAAATGTTTTTCACTAAGATCTCCCGGATAATGATGAAAAGAAAAAGCTTATCGCTTTTACATTTTCTCTGTTCGTGGAGTTAAACTTCGGCATCAGGCATGACGTTCTAATTTATTTCTTCTTTACTACTGACACTATTTGGGATACATTTTGCAGACAGTACCTACAAGTACCACATAACGTATCTGCAAATTTATATCATTGTACGACACGTATTTCAGGAGATATGACGTGATAAACATTGAGATGCATGAAAACCTAGCGTTTGCTTAAAATGGAGTGCAAACTATTCAGACTATACTCACCCATTGTTGATAATGAGAGCACTTAGCGACTTCCAGCAAATTTTAAACCAGTTCTCACCTGTTTCACGCTTACCTGCTTAACGTCAGATGTTTAACACATTAACTCGTTTGTAAAGTATTGAGAAGACTGAAGTCTTTTTGTAAATGACAGTTCGATTCTTTACAGTATCGGGATTTTCTGAATCAACACTCAAACGTTTAACATGTATAATTGGTTAACAAGAAATCATACTGCGGTTCCCATAAAATACTGTCTAATGTCGTACAGTTTTGTTTTAACCATGAATAAAAATTCGTTTTAGACGAAAAGCGTTCGCTTCGCTGACGCACAAAATAATACGCCTGCTTTCTGCAGTCGCGAGTCAGCGGGATTTCTTTATTTACTTCTCATTATGCCGAACAAAGTAAACAGTGGGTGTTACTGTCGCTATGTTACCGCTTGCGCACCAAAGACTCATACAGTGCTGCCACCTCCTGTCATTGGGGAGGGAGCGAGGTGGTGATTAGTTGTGACCACGTGAACATAAGTGAGACCCAAAGCAAAAGAAACTAACCTCGTATTATGCTTTGCCGCGTATACGTATTCTGGGACTTTTATAGTTATTAGATTTGCAAGTTTTCGGAATACAGTGCATCGATTGATGTACAGAACAGCATGCTAACAGTAAGTTACTAACTTTACGCGCAGATACACGAGCGGCAGATGTGCTGCTGCAGCCCATCTCTTGTGTTCCCGAAAAAATCGGTGTTACACCAAGCTGAGACGGAGAGGAACAGTCTAAACAAGCGGGAACGTGAAAGCATCCCTCATCAACTTCAAATGGTGCACTGATAGTATGTAAAGGTTCAACCAGGACAGAATGATTGTTCTCCCAGAATTAGGTTCGACATACCTTGGCATCTCAGTAAGTAAGGAACATTTTGCGTTCGACAGTGATTTGCGTACAGAAGTGGTCGATAGAAGAACGTCGTACGAAACAGCTACGGCGTTGTACTCCATGCGAAACGATCAGAGATGACTGCCATTTTGTACACATACATATACTAGAAATCATGAGGAGCGGGGTTCAAAACTCCATATGCAGTCCTGATTTAGCTTTGCCATAGTACCTCCCGGTTCCTCTGAACACAACGAGAGCTATTTCATACTTCAACCTTGTCCTATCAGAACTTGTGTTCCATCTCCACTTACCTTGCGTCAACAGAACATTAAGTCGTACGCCCATTTTCTTCATTTCTAATTTTTTATGCCCTTTGAATTACGTCACTTTGATAGTGTCCACCTGTCTGCATCGACAGGTCAATGTAGTCTGCTACTGTCTGTATTGGTGGTACGCATGTTATTGCGTGGGCTTCCATTGTCCAGAAACCAACACACCGAGAACAGCAGTAGTTTCCTGAGTGCCTTAACTGGCGCGCTGAATAAGTAAATATAAATACTTCGCCTATTGAGGAGTTATCAGTCTATCAGCCAGAACTGTCTTGTACAATATTGCACCATCGGCAAACGAGATGTTTTGGGACGAATGAATGCAGCGTACAGCGAGTGCAGCGTACGCACGAGTTGAGCAACACCTACACTAAAAGACGGCAATCGATACACTGAATGTCTTTTAAGCCTCTCCCTGTTGACCTTTGCAGCTTAGTTGGGCTCTTCTATTTGCGTGTGGCAGTTTCAACAGACGTATGTGTAATACAGAAATAGTTACTTGTGTAAGGGGGCGTGAGAAATATCTTGGTTTCGCAGCTTCTATTTGGAACGTGTAAGGAAGCCCTAATATGCTCTTTGGAAAACTTGCAGCATGTCTATGCACCACCTAGTTCAGTCGAAGGAGTGAGATACACGTGTACTCCAAGAACAAAATTATCCGATGTCGGGTATGTTCCAGGTTGAACTGCCTCTTCAGCTAGAAAAAAAGTGCAAAATTTGAAATGTGATAAAACCAAGTTCTGAAATGAAATGTCGAGCCAAAAACAACGAGATAGCTGTGCACTGCACAGCAAGCTACTGTGCGGTGGGAATTCTTTCGCCTACATGAATGAACTCAGGCAACCAGCCATACTGTTGAGGTAAGAGGGTAATCTACAGAAAGGCGTAAAATATCATTTCCTATCGGAATTCACATTCACTTACGAGTTTGTTTTGATCCTCCGTTTCAAAGTATAAACAGTTACCTGTTACATGGCGAAAAAAAATCACTTATTACTCGACGAGTTTATATGTTAAGGAGTTTTTAACGGTCTCAAAAATCTGTTCTGGAATGCTCAGACGACAATGGAATTCCGTATTATTTGCTAGGGAAGTAGTATTGGTGAAATTGGCAGAGCTGTGGTTCTATAAATGAGATAAATAGCAGACTTCAAATCAGTACCTCTACTAGTGGCAGTGGGAAAGTGTGCTGTAGTTCTCTGCATAAAATAATAACATTTTTGGAAAACCAAGAAGACGGAAAGTCATTTCTCCGCTTCGGTATGAAACAAATGCAGATTCATCTCCATTTCCCGATGTCAAACTGAATGCAAATCGCCAGTGTAAAGAGAACTCCGTTGGGCCGGAACATCACGCTGTATTCTTCCGTTGTGGTAGTCGAAAGGAGTCGGCATATGCACCATTGATCATCAGCAACACAGACGCAACAGAAAGTATGCGACCATAGACGTAAATTAAAGGAAACTTAAAGTTGCAAATTTCACTTTTTTTGTTCGCTGTTTGAGTAGTTTCGGGCCGAAACCCATTTTGAAATAATCGTAACTTAGTCAAAAATGCTATTTCCGAAAATGCAAAAACCATGTCAAACATGTGCAAACGAACAGTTATAGCGCATGCAGGTAACTCATTCTGGAGACATTTGCGACCGAACTGTAATTTCACACATGCGTTTGCCAATTTCATCCTTCTCTCCCGTAGGCATATGCATCCCGTAACGTCTGACATTCACGAACTTTCAGCATGCTGCAAAAGCAACTTCTGTTAATCAGTACAACGAAAATCCAGAAGTGAAATTTGCTACTTTGATTTGTTTTTCATTGTACTGAAAAAATTAATTTTCAGTATTTTGTATTTTACTGTCCAAATTTTAAAATTGAAAATTAAGTTACAATCTACTCATTAAGAGGTATAATCTTGTGTCAAAAGCTTAACACAGTATGACAAGTATTACAGAGAAAAAGTTTGTATATGTGTTAAGGTACTGTAGCTCACTAAGCGCAAATACAGCACCTTTTTGCTGTTAGATTACCCCGACTATTATTCATCCAACATTTGAGAATGAGAGTACTTAGCGACTTCCAAAAAACTTTAAACGTAAGTTCAAACATATTTAAGCGAGCGACGTGCTTAACGTCAAACATTTAACATCATAACTAGCTTTTAATCAGACGTATACAGCTGTATTATGCATCGGAGTTCGGTTCTTTACATAATCGTTGGTTGACTCACATGTAAACAACAAGAACAAACAGAGGCGGAGAAATACAGAGTAGGAATATAATAAATGGAAAAAGTAGTACCTCTTTGACATAACTGGAAAGAGAAATAATCAAGGTGAAGACTAGCATATTACAAGGATATTTAACGATTATAATACATAAGGATAAATGAACATAGGACAATCAAAGACACCGAGGTGGCGCAGTGGTTAGCATACTGGTCTCGCATTCTGGAGGGCGACGGCTCAATCCTGCGTCCGGCCATCCCGATTTAGGTTTTCCATGATTTCCCTAAATTGCTTCAGGAAAATGCTGGGATCGTTCCTATGAAAGGCCACGGCCGGTTTCCTTGCCATCCTTCCCTATTCCGTCGAGACCGATGACTTCGCAGTTTTGTCTCCTCCCCCCAAATTAACATTAACTCTTAATCAAAGACATGATGAGAAGCTTCACGGACGGCTGTTCATGTAGGGATATATACAAGGCGAGCCACTAGCTATTGCAACCAAGAATAACTCCGAAAGTATGATAGGAACTCAAAAGTTTGTGGGACAAAAATTGCGTGGGGCAACAGGGGCCATAATATGACGTTTGTTTCTTGTTGCCAGGTGGGGTTGCTTCAAAGATATCAAGGTCAACTTAGTTCCTTTTTAAAATGGGATGCTCTAGTTTGGTACTTATTTTCTACTACCGGCTATCGAGACGAATCCAATGATGTGTAACAGTAAGGTCTTTGAAGGTCAACAAAAGTCACAAAGGTGGCATGAACGTCCATTTACAGAAGGTGTTCGAAGTGATGCCCATTGGTATCAAAGCAGTGCTGCAATCTTTTTATCATGGATTGAGTGGTATTCCTTATCACATCGGCACTTGTCGAAGCACATACTCTGACAATTCTCTGTTGCATATCTTGAGATGTAGTAGGAACGTCTTTATAAGCAATGCCTTTTACAAATCCCCACAAGAAAAAGTTCAGGGGCGTCAAGTCTGGCGAACGAGATGACCACGACAGATCTCCTCCGCGTCCAGTCCAACGATTTGGGAATCTACAACTCATTTCTAGCCATCAGCGAAAAATGTGCCGGACACCCATCGTGTTGATACCACATTCTGTTCCTTTTTCCTAAAGATATTTCTTCCAATGACCTAATGTTTCTTACAGGAATGTGGTGTACTTTCTACCATTAAGATTTCCTTCGATGAAATAGGGCCTTTAATTCTGTCCTCCAGAATCGCGCACCATACATTCACCGATCATAACTTTTGGTGTGCAAATTGCCGCAGACAACATGGATTTTCAGTTCCCCAATAATGCATGTTATGCAAATAAACATTTCCATGGTTCGTGAATGTAGCCTCGTCAGTAAATTAAAATCATATTTATAAATGTGTCATCCCTCTGAATCTGAAGTTGATCCCATCGGCAGAATTCAGTGCGACGCATACAATCCGTACCAGTTAATTCTTGGTGTAGACTGATATTGTAAGGATGATATTTATGGCCATGTAGAACACAAACAACACTACTCTTGTTCATGCCAGATTCCTTGCGATTTGATGCGAACTAACACACGGATCTCGACCCACAGTGACAAGAGTACCAATTTCCATTTCATCGTTAGTAACTTTCCTTTGCCGGATATGTTTCCCATGCGTTAAAGATCCAGTTCTTCTCAGTTTATCATACACATATTTAAATGTACGACGTGTAGGGTGAGTACGATGAAGATATCTTTCAGCGTATAAGATTCTAGCTCTCACTGAATTTCGTTGCCATTCTCCGTAATTGAGAAGCATATCGACTTCTTCTTCGAAGGAATACATCATTCACATTTGCTAGATTCGACGGTACTAGACTAACCGTAGCTATTAGTGTTGTACTGCGAAACCTTCGAATGGTGTTTACACGTCAGTGGCACGTTAGTTGGATACGCCATATTCGGCGAATATTTACTATTTGCACGAGATACGAGAGAGAATTGTCAGAGCATGTGCTTCGATAAGCGTCGAAGTGATAAGGATTACCACTCAATCCATAATAAGATGATTGCAGCATTGCATTGATACCAGTGGTCATCATTTCGAACACCTTCTGTAAATGGACGTTCATGCCACCTTTGTGATCTTAGTTGACCTTCAAAGACCTTAATGTTACACATCATTGGATTCGTCTCGATACGCTATCAGAAAATAAGTACCAAACTATAGCATCCCATTTAAAAGAACAAAGCTGACCTTCATATCAAATGGTTCAAATGGCTCTGAGCACTATGGGACTTAACATCTGAGGTCATCAGTCCCCTAGAACTTAGAACTACTTAAACCTAACTAACTTAAGGACATCACATACATCCACGCCCGAGGCAGGATTCGAACCTGCGACCGTATCGGTCGCGCGGTTCCGGACTGAAGCGCCTAGAACCGCTTGCCCACCACGGCCGGCTGACCTTCATATCCTAGCAACAAAAAACCAACGTCATATTATGGCCCACGTTGTCGCATGCAACATTTGTCCCACAAACTTTTCAGCTACTATCATACTTTCGGAGTTATTCTAGATGACAATCGTTAATGGCTCACCATGTATATAACGAAATAATAAGCAACTAGTCTCAAAATGAAGGTTATCGCTATTGGACTATTAAGTGCCCGAAACCGGTAAAGAAATTAAATTTCTTTCATGCAGCTGGTTGCTTATTATTTCTTTAATTACGACTACAATTGCTAAAGATGGATAAAATACTAAGCCTAATATAGCTACATTTGTAGTATACAAGCCATCTGGCAGTGTGTTCCGACCGCGAATCGTTAGTGGGAAGAACGATTGCTGGTAAGCCTCTGTATGAGCTCTGGTCTATAATTTACGTTCATAGTCTTTTCATGGGATAGACTTAAGGGGAAACAATATAATCGTTGACTCTTCTATGAATGTACGCTCTCAAAGCTTGAACAATAAAGCAGACAGTGATTCAGAACGCCTCTGTTGTAGCATCTCCCACCTGGACATAGCTGAGCATTTTCGCGACGCTTTCCCTCTAACTAGAGACCCTCTAAGGAAACGAGTTGCTCATATTTGTATCTTCTCTATTCCGCCGTCAGTTCTATCCGGTATGATCCCAGGCTGTTGAACGACGTTGAAGTACTCGTATTAGTCGAACGAGGGTATTGCAAGTGTTATGGGAGTACTTCACTTTCCGAGGATTCTTCCAGTGAATGGCAGTCATGTATCTACCTTACCTGCGGTTAATTTTATGTCGTCGTTCCACTTTAAGTCGCTCCGTACCCATACACCTAGATATTTGATGGATGTGTCTGCCTGCTTCCATTGACTGTTTTGCAGTCACCTAATATGCTTGTTTATGTGCAATAAGTTCATTTATGTTGAAGGCCAGCTGCCACCCCCGCACCGAGCGTCGATCCTCTGCCTCTCCGTGCATTTCGCTACAGTTCTCTAGCGTTCTGAATTAAAAATCGTGGAACTTCTGATATTAACCCGTAGATACTTATACGAAATATAACAAAGTCTCTGCATCAAAAATCTAAGGGGGATGGATCTCGTCATGGGAACGCGCTTTTATTAAGGACAGAATTTTCACTGATGGTTCCCGGCGACGCTAGGCGCCCTTCAGTATTCGCCGGCCATGAGTCGAAGAGATTTCACCAAACTAGCTGGGTCTACAAATAAGGTTGCAACATACTTTCCATTCTAGTATATTTATAGGATAATTCTCGACAAGAAAACCTTAAGAATGAGTGTCTCTTTGTGGAGAAAGGAAGAAGCTAATCAGGAACGTTAATTCTGCTGGGCCTACCCTCGTTCAAACGGAGCAGATGACAGGATTACAGGCAACGCTCAAGACATGCACAGGCCGCTGAGAGTCTACATTTTGCCGCCTCTCTGGGCCATCGGTATGCATACCTAATATCTTCCAAAACGCCGCGCATAAAAACGGGAGTCTCCGGTGCTCATTCTCGGGCTCTGCTGGTGGCGAAAATGTATGGTCAACCGTTTTTGATCGTTCTTGGGCCAGGGACAATTTGTATAGCCAACGGAAGGATCGTTAATGTAACTATCCTACGGTACAAGGTCATAGTATGAATATTAAAGACTTTCTACTGCTTAGGCAAATGCAGCAAATCAGTTGGTTCTTTTTGTATCTGATGAGGTCTACAGTAGCTTAAGGGGGTTTATGAAGAAGCCATTAGTTCGGTTTTTTACTACATTTTCGCCGTCTCCAGCGGTCCAAGACTCAGCCGAGGATTCCAAAACGGCTACTCACATCAAATGGCTGAAATTTTACGATATATTTCCAAGATACCGGTCTCGGACTAACTTGAAAATTTTCTTGATGTCTTTATCCGTTTCCAAGACACAGAGCTTCAAAGTCACCCTATTTCTTCACCCAAAATCCGGTAAGAGGCTAAATCTAAATAATAAAGAACCGTAACAAATTGCACAAATTTTGATGGTATATTCTCTAGGCATTTATCAAGAAGTGACATCTCCACATTTCCAAAAAGAACTTTATTCCTTTTCGAGAAACGCCCGAAAAACATGATTTTTGCGTACCAAAATCCAGCAGCAGATTCCGAGGCGGCTATGTACAGCATCGTAATTTTTACGATGTTTTCCTGAGATCCTGATCTCGATCAACCTTCAAATTTTCTTCATATCTTTATCCGTTTCCTAGATACAGGGATTCAAAGGTACCCTTCTAGTAGAGTAAAATATGCACGTAAAGTACGCTGTGAGACGAAAACATAGTTTATAAAAGTGACGTAGCATGGAGTAATATGCTGTAAAGTTTCTCCTTTATCATCTGCGAACCCCATGTTGTAGTACTGAAGCACATGCGAATTTTTTGTTACACGTACAATTCCGTCTGATGTCTAATACAAGTTTTGCGTTATTTCAGTTTCACGTGAGTTATACGCACTGCTGCAGCAGGGAGAAGGGAACCAGTGGAAAAATGCTTCTATCGGACCACAAAAAATATGTATTTGTTCCTGTTTGTTTAAAACACTCTGAATAAAAAAGTTGGGTATCAACTGCTTCATTCTACCTTCCTCAGCACCTTTAAAAATTTTCCCCAACATTTTGGCATGCGAACATGTTCGTGCTTTTTATGGTGAGAGAAAAGAAGACAGTGGCAGCGGCAGAGAGACGGGAAAGTAATAAATACTGGAAGAAAATAGCAGTTGTGCTATAAGAAGAGAGAAGAAAACTATGGCAGTGTGAGAGAAAGAGAGGGACATAGTGGGAGTGAAAAATAGTTGATAGTGACAGAAACGTCCAAGAAAAAGATTGAAGAAGACAGTGCCAGGAGAAAGGGGGGGGGGGGGGGAGGCGAGACAGGTAACGAGAAAGAGAGTGATAGCCAATGATAGTGAGAAAGAGAGTGTGTGACATTGACAACGACAAAGAAAGAGACGGGGACGGGGGGACGGCGAGAAGAGACAGTAGCAGTAGGAAGGAGAGAAGGAGATATTAGCAGTAAGAGAGAGCAAGAAGGAGACAGTGACAGCGAGAGGAGATGTAAGACAGAACGAAGGGGACTGTGGCTGTGACACAGGATATAATGAAAGTGTCACAGAAAGAGACAATGGCAATGAGTTGGGCTGAATGAGTGAGAGAGAAAGGGCAATTTGGGCGTGAGTGGGTATGAACGACTTAGAGCAATGGACTAGTGGTTGTGAGTGAGCTACAGTTAGGGGAGCTTGTGGGAGTTTCAGGTGAGTTGCTTGTTAAAAAGACCGCAAATATGTCCGCATTCCATAATATTTTGGAAATTTTTTAATGGTGCTGAGAAATGTAGAGCGACGCAGCTGGTGCTCCACTTTTCAGTCGGAGTCTTGTAAATAAACAGGAACATATTCGCATTTTTTGCGCTCCGATAGGAGAATTTTTCCGCTGATAATCTATGAAAAACAATGTCAAGCGTCTCTGGGAAGCGTCATCGAAACATTTTCTCTCTAACGAAATATCTTCCGTGTGGCGTAATCTATCATCCTTAGACGTCTAATGCAAGTACTTTGAAAAACCTGTCTTTCACGTCTAAAGATTGCTCTCCTTTGATGGTGACATGTCGTGTTCTGTTTCAGTCTAACCACCCAGCTGGTCTCATACTTTGTGCACTAGTATCTTGTTCGTTAGTCTGCAGTATAGAGCTACATCGAACGCCATCCGGAAGTGAAGGGCCACGACGTTAACCTGAGCGCCGGTATCTACAGCTTTCTCAGAAAGTGAACGAACAGAGCGAACTGGGTTTCACATGATCGTTGTTTTCGAGAGTGATTTTGATTCGCACAGAGGACATTTTCGATTCCTAGGAAGCAATTATAATGTTGTTGCGACAGACAACTAAACAATCTATGGCTTTAAGAGTAAATCCTGCCTAAGGCCGACTCTCTTGATCAACTTTCGGTACTTCCGTTAGGTCTTCCTTGATTTCAAACTCAATACGCCGCCATGTGTACCTTTTCTGTGGATTTCGAACATCTTATCCTCCCTAACTTATTGAAGACTTCCTCTAAGAACGCGTATGCTTTGAAGTTATCTGGACTTTCTTCCAGTGCCCTTCTGACCTAAGCTATCTACGATAAACACTACTGTCTTGTTATTGCGAAGAAAAGTTACCGGTGTAGACTGTAAGATCAGGTGTGTGACAAACACGATATATTCACACTGCGAGGGCCGCAAAGGGTTGTGCGCAAGACAGTGCAAAGGAAATAAACTGCCAGTGAAAATAGATGTAACCACATCAAAGAGCAGACCGCAACAGTAATTCAGTATTCACCACGGCTTGTCTCCTTGGCGAATTCTGTTCTTCTGAAGTAGGACGTACAAAGAGGAACCATAATTAGTTGTGTTAATTTACGCTGTGAACGCTAGACTGGTAAATTTGTCTCTGTTTATTCGACTGGTTAACGTCCAGTTTTTTCTTTTGAAGAAGATGCATTGCGGAGGGGGCTGCATCCGCTACTGCCGTTTGCGCCATTACGTCAGCCATACATTACGCGCTAATTGATGTTTCTTTCCACAGCCTCGCCATCATTTTTCATTATTAGCTGTTTGAAATAATTATATGAGACTGCAGAGGGTGTCGGAACGTATTTCATATTCCTCCTGCCTCGTAACGACCACGAGCGCTCTCTCCTCTCACTGAAATATAACCGGTAACCTTTTCGAAGTTACACGTATCAGATTTCTCAGTCCTGCGCACGAACAAATATGATAGCGTCATTTTAATGACCGGCTGAAAAAGACTGAAAATAAGCACAATTTAGTATGGGCGTCGCACTTTCTTACAGTGGAAGCGAAGTACTGTCATCGTAAATTAGGTAGTTACAAATAAAGTATTCTTCCTTTAACTGTTACTATCAAAGTATATTATCATTAATGAAATGAAGTTTGTAAGTCAGTTTAGATACTTGTTCGAGACGTAATGTATCCTCTATATCAATAACTTTTGCCTAGAAATTATTTATATACCCTGTAAGGATGCTGATATCGGTAGCTCTCACGATGTAGTCGGAATTTGTCCACACGTTAAGTCGCAAGATTCCAATAAATTAAGCTGTTAGTGCTTCAGAATGTTTGGACATTATCCTTTAGCTGACAACGAGTTTCAACCCCAGTGTTGCTGAGGCCCGGAAGAGTCGGGTGGAAGACACACAGACTTCAGAGATGCACTACTTTTTTGTAACGAATTAATTCTCGCGATAAAGCGAATCGCCGATGAGTAATGAAAAATTAAGTAGAATTACATGTTTCATCCTGTATAGGTTAGGGCGATTAATTTTTAATGAGCTAACACAGTGTGAACTTACGAGTATCAGTGACTATGCTGACCGACCTTACAACTTGTTTAACTGGAACGTTTCGGTAATGGCATAATGGCATAAGTGTAACTTTCTGCTTGAGTGAATGCAGAAATACACGAGTTAAGCAAGTGTATTGTTGACACTGATTAACTATCAGCAGAGACTTACTTCCGTGACCTATTTCTTTCGAATAGTCTTTACTCACTTATAGTACCATGACATAATTTTGCAACAGGTGACAGGGTCAGATAAATTACAGAATGTGCATGCGCTCTTAATCCTCTCTTCTTAAAACGCCCGACGTTCATAAATTACAGATTGAGACTCAAAATAAACATTAAGATGAGTACTAATCGTCGAAACTTGATAACTTTCAAATAAATCAGAAATGAAATTTATCAATGGTGAAAAGCATAATTTGTTAATAAGGAAAGTAAATGACCTGAATGACTGTTTTATCATTATGAATATTTTGTGGAAAAAGCCATTGTGATCGCTTAATGTGTTACTTTGTTTACAACGTCGTTTCGGCTACTGCTATCATCACTTTGTTTACAACGTCGTTTCGGCTACTGCTATCATCAGATCAGAAACTTTTTAAAACAAATTTCAGCGTCGGTTTCAATAAAACCTAAGCCTCAGCGCTCCTTCAAATTTCGCATCGCTATATTTACTAAAACTGACACTGAACACTGTTTTACGGGTTTTAATTTTTAAATGATGACGGCACTAGAAGAAACTACTTTGTGAACGAAGATACACATTAAAGATAAAAATGGCTTTATTCAGAAAGAAATGCATAACTGCAGCCTGCAACTGGCTTCTGGCATAAACGTTGAAAGCATATGAGCCTTTATCAGGTTGTTATTATCTGTAGCCTAAAACTGTAGTTATAGGTGTGGCTTTGTGGAAATGTATCCGAATTTTTTAATTTATTTCTCTGTTTTGTTTGTATAATAGCACTTACCAGGCACCATTACCCTAAAATTACGGCTATTGCGACAGTAGAGGCAACTGTGCTTTGTTTCCGAGTGTTACCATTCAGTATGTAAATAATATCCATATCATCTGACTGAAACTGGCACTAGATACATTTTCTAATTTTTGCAAACCTTTTATCTGAATAATCTGTGTTTTTAAATTCAACGCTTGCTGCAGGTTCATTGATCAACAAAAAATAAACTAGCCACTCTGAAAGTTTAGCGTTAAAGATGAGATAACGAAAGTTGAGCTTACAGTTAGAATTAATGATGGGTGGATTACTATCAGCATTTATTATTAAGTACTTCAGGGATAAAGATCGGTAAGTAATTAGCAAAAAAAAATGGTTGAATCGGCTCTGAGCACTATGGGACTTAACTTCTGAGGCCATCAGTTCCCTAGAACTTAGAACTACTTAAACCTAACTAACCTAAGGACATCACATACATCCATGCCCGAGGCAGGATTCGAACATGCGACCGTAGCGGTCGGACGGTTCCAGACTGTAGCGCCTAGAACCGCACGGCCACTCCAGCAGGCTAATTAGCAGTTATAAATAAGTTCACACTACTTATTCTTTTATTCGATGTCCCGGATGCATTTCCTTACGATTCATTCCCCATAACTAAGCTCACAATGATAAATTGAACATATACCATTAAATAGTTCTCAAGGCTTATTCTAACTAATCGACCCAGTAAGCGCTAATGTTGAAATGAAGCCTAAGCAAGATCTATCACAGAGGTAGGGAGCATAAAATAGGCACTGTGTCTTTTATAATTTTTACTGACCAGCGAGTAAAACGAAAATGCCGGCAGCAATGTTTGAACTATGCACCAAGCGTCTTTGGGATTTAACTCGATCGTGAAAAATGATTCGAAATGGAATGATACGTTATAACTGAACGGTGAAACAATTTCTTCGTTGTCATTTAGAACATTTATCTACGGAAATTCAAGTTGCTAGCAGCTAGCTCGTCCGTTTCTTTACCAAAGTCAAACCTGTCCTGTGTTGACTTAATTAAAAATGACTCTAAATACACGTCGATGATTTAAACTGACGTAGTATGCAGTGAAGGCAAATTATGTACAACACTGCGTTTATTGAAACAAAATCCACGTAGATATTCGTACTATACCCACCGTATTGTTCTAACTTTCTCACAGTTTTTTCTCAACCCAAACAAATTAGTTTCGCCACAGTAATGGTTACAATTATAATTAAAAAACTCATTTTCATTTTTGCCGTCATGCCGAACGCCGTTGCATCCTATAAAACCCCGTAGCATGTCTCGCTTGCATGTTCTCAGATGGAAGTAAGCTGCAGTGTAGCAGAGAACCATCCAGCGTAACATGTAGTACAAGAAATTACAATCATTAGAAGAATCTCAAAAGTTATTCATCCTCAAATGTGCCTCGCTAACCGATTTCTCTCGTTTTTAGCTATTAAAATTCCCAGAACGTGCGTTTAAAAACTTGTCGCGACACATATTACATTCCCCGGCGTCCCTCCCCCCCCCCCCCCCCCTCACCACGCGAGCCAGCCACCACCTCACATACCTCTCACGAATGACGTGTGATAAGCAAGTCGAGGAATTCGAGGTCACACAGAGACTTACCATCTGTCGTTATTCTTCCACGCACTATTCGCGAATGGAACAGGAAAGGTGGCACGTGATGCTACAGGTGTAACCTTCGTCGTAGATTATGACGCAGCATTCAGCATTAAGGCACTGGAGTCGTATTTCGCAGGACAGTAGTTCAACGCCCTTTGCGACCATTCATGTTCAAGATTTTTTCTGTATTTTCCCTAAACTGCTTAAGGCAGATGATGTGGCAGTACTCCCCATGCCATCCTTCCCCATTCCGAACTTGGGCTCCGTCTCTAATGTCATCGTCGTCGAAGGCACGTTAAACTCCGATCTTTCTTCCCGCCCCTTCGTTCTGTAAGACGGCCTGTGGGGTAAAGATGTACGTCTAAATGTAAAAAAAATATCACAGCCTTTGTCACCAATTTAGTGTATTATGCAAATAATCTCAATGTTTAATGTTTCAAACCCAAGGCCACTAATAACAGTGCTACGGTATAAATTTTGCGTGCATTCTTAATTTACGACGAAAAGTAGAATTTTACTAACATCAAGTGTCACATACACTATCTCATCAAAATCATACACACAGGCCTGTTTAATGAGGAACTGACCACCAGATGGCACGCTGAAGCTCCAAGAAACTGGTATAGGCATAAATGTTCAAATACAGAGATATGTAAACTGGCAGAATACGCGCTATATAAGACAACAAGTGTCTGGCGCAGTTGTTAGATCGGTTACTGCTGCTACAATGGCTGGTAACCAAGATTTAAGTGAGTTTGAATGTGATGTTATAGTCGGCGCTCGAGCGATGGGACATAGCATCTTCGAGGTAGCGATGAAGCGGGGATTTTCCTGTACCAGCATTTCACGAGTGTACCGTGAGTATCAGGTATCCGGTACAACATCAAATCTCCGATCTCTGCGGCCGGAAAAAGATCTTACAAGAAAGGGACTAACGACGACTGAAGAGCATCGTTCAACGTGACAGATGTGCAACCCTTCCGCAAATTGCAGCAGATTTCAGTGCTGGGCCATTCACAAGTGTCAGCATGCGAACCATTCAACGAAATATCATAGAAAGGGGCTTTCGGGGCCGAAGGCCCATTCGTCTACCCTTGATGACTGCGCGACACGAAGCTTTATTCCTCGCCTGAGCCTGTGAAAACCGACATGGGAGTGTTGATGACTGGTAACATGTTGCCTGGTCGGGTTAGTCTCGTTTCAAATTGTATCGAGCAGACGGACGTGTACGAGTCTGGAGACAACCTCTGAATCCATGGACCCTACATGTCATCAGAGGACCGTTCAAGCTGGTGGAGGCTCTGTATTCGTTTGGGGCGTGTGCAGTTGGAGTGATATGGGACCCCTGATACATCTAGATGCAACTCTGTGAGATCACATGAACGTAAACATCCTGTCTGACTACCTACATCCATTCGTGTCCGTTGTACATTCTGACGGACTTGGGCAATACCAGCAGGACAATGTGACACCCCAACCTCCAGAATTGCTACAGAGTGGCTCCAGGAACACTCTTCTCAGTTTAAACACTTCCGCTGCCCTCCAAACTCTTCAGACATGAATATTTTTGAGGATATCTGGGATGTCTCGCAACGTGCTGTTCAGAAGAGATGTCCACCCCCTCGTTCGCTTACGGATTTATGGACAGCCGTGCGGGATTCATGGTTTCAATTCCCTCCAGCACTACTTCAGACGTTAGTCGAGTACATGCCACGTCGTATTGCCGCACTTTTGCTTGCTCTTTGGGGCCCTACACGATATTAAGCAGGTCTGCCAGTTTCTTTGGCTCTTCAGTGTAAAAGGATACAACACTGCAGTGCCCGTGTTTTTCAGTTACAATGCAATGATACTTCGGACATACAGGTAGACTACAACCGTTATGAAATATACGAAATGTATTCGCAGTTGCAAATATGAGCAACCGTCTGTCTAGTGGAATGACGAAACTGAAAATTGGTGCTGGACCGAGATTCGAACCCGGATATCCCGCTTGCGCCGAGCGGTCGCCTTTGCGTTAGACTGTCCTAGCACGCACCACGGTCAGACCCAAAATTTCATATAAGGTCAAACATGTGTCTAGATATGGGAGTTTGGGTCTGGTGGTGGAGCATTCTCGGATAGATTAATGGTAAGGTAACCGCCCGCGATCAGCAGGAAGTCAGGGTTCACGTCGCGATCCGACACAAACTTTTAGTGTCGTGATTTCATCATACAGCTCATGGTTGTTCACATTCACAACTGCGAATACATTTCATGTATAATATAAAAGTAGGAAGTAACAGCAGAGTGGGTTGGTTCAAAATGTTCAAATGTGTGTGAAATCTTAGGTGGCTTAACTGCTAAGGTCATCAGTCCCTAAGCTTACAAATTACTTAACCTAAATTATCCTAAGATCAAACACACACACCCATGCCCGAGGGAGGACTCGAACCTCCGCCGGGACCAGCCGCACAGTCCATGACTGCAGCGCCTTAGACCGCTCGGCTAATCCCGCGCGGCTGTGTGTCGCTCAGGAAAGCTGAATCAATTCGAAATTTTGCTGGTCGTTGGATGTCACAGCTGCCCAAGTCGACTGTTGGTGATGTGAGTGTGAAGTGGGAAAGTGAAGGAGCAGCCACAGTTTAAACAAGACGAGGCTGACTTCATGTACTGGTGGATAGGGAACGTCGAGCTCTACGGAAGTTGACTAAATAAGTCGCATAAAATGATCGAAATGAATCACTCGTGAGTTCCAAAGTGGTGCCAGCGCAGTTAGTACAGTCATTGTGCTAAGAAATTTAAAAATAATGGGCTACAGTGGTCGAGCACATCCTTATAAGTTAACATTGCTGAGCACACCGCTAAGCGATGCATGAGATGGTGTGACGCTGGATGACTGCAAACCAGTGTTTCGCAGTGATGAATGACGCTGTACACTGTAGCAGTCCGATGGACGGGTTTGGGTTTGGCGAATCCCTGTAGAACATTGCCTTGCATCACGTGTAGTGCCAAGAGTGGAGCAAGCAGGAGATGGTGTTACTGTACGGGAGTCTTTTCCGTGATTGGGGTGTGGTCACCTTACTGCGCATACGAAAACGATGATTGCGAAGAAATATGAACATATTTTACAGCATTTTTTACTGCGTACAGTAAAGGGCAGTTCGGAGACAATGATTGATTGTACACTACTGGCCATTAAAATTGCTATACCAAGAAAAAATGCAGATGATAAACGGTTCTTCATTGGACAAATATATTATACTAGAACTGACATGTGATTACATTTTCACGCAATTTGGGTGCATAGATCCTGAGAAATCAGTACACAGAAGAACCACGTCTGGCCGTAACAACGGCCGTGATACGCCTGGGCATTGAGTCAAACAGAGCTTGGATGGCGTGTACAGCTACAGCGGCCCATGCAGCTTCAACACGATACCACAGTTCATCAAGAGTAGTGACTGGCGTATTGTGACGAGCCAGTTGCTCGGCACCATTGACCAGACGTTTTCATTGGTGAGAGATCTGGAGAATGTGCTGGCTAGGGCAGCAGTCGAACATTTTCTGTATCCAGAAAGGCCCGTACAGGACCTGCAACATGCGGTCGTGCATTATCCTGCTGAAATGTAGGGCTTCGCAGAGATCGAATGAAGGGTAGAGCCACGGGTCGTAACTCATCTGGAATGTAACGTCCAATGTTCAAAGTGCCGTCAATACGAACAAGAAGTAACCGAGACGTGTAACCTATGGCATCCCATACCATCACGCCGGGTGATACGCCAGTATGGCGATGACGAATAGACGCTTCCAATGTGCGTTCACCGCGATGTCGCCAAACACGGATGCGACCATCATGATGCTCTCAACAGAACCTGGATTCATCCGAAAAAATGACGTTTTGCCATTCGTGCACCCACATTCGTCGTTGAGTACACCATCGCAGGCGCTCCTGTCTGTGATGCAGCGTCAAGGGTAACCGCAGCCATGTTCTCCGAGCTGGTAGTCCATGCTGCTACAAACGTCGTCGAACTGTTCGTGCAGATGGTTGTTTTCTTGCAAACGTCCCCATCCGTTGACTCAGGGATCGAGACGTGGCTGCACGATCCGCTACAGCCATGCGGATAAGATGCCTGTCATCTCGACTGCTGGTGATACGACGTCGTTGGGATCCAGCACGGCGTTCCTTATTTCCCTCCTGAACCCACCGATTCCATATTCTGCTGACAGTCACTCGATCTCGACCAACGCAAGCAGCAATGTCGCGTTACGATAAACCGCAGTCGCGATAGGCTATAATCCGACCTGTATCAAAGTCGGAAACGTGATGGTACGCATTTTTTTCCTTACACAAGGCATCATAACAACGTTTCACCAGGCAACGCCGGTCAACTGCTGTTTGTGTATGAGAAATCTGTTGGAAACTTTCCTCATGTCAGCACGTTGTAGGTGTCGCCACCGGCCCCAACCTTGTGTGAATGCTCTGAAAAGCTAATCATTTGCATAATACAGCATCTTATTCCTGTCGGTTAAATTTCGCGTCTGTAGTACGTCATCTTCGTGGTGTAGCAATTTTAATGGCTAGTAGTGTATAAGGATAACAATGCGCTCTTTCACAAAGCAGCATCTGGGAGGCTGTGTTTCGTAGATAGTAACATTCCTGAAATGGGCTAGCTTTCCCAGAGTCCCAACCTGAACCCAGTGGAACACCTTTGGGATCAGTTATATCATCGACTTCGCTCCAGATTCCAGCATCACACATCACTAACTTCTCTGTTTTAGGCTGTGAAAAAAAACGGGCTGCCTTCCTCCATATACATTCAGACACCTCATAGAAATTGTCCCCATCAGAGTTAAAGCTGTCATAAACGCGAAGGGTGAACGCACCCCATATTCATGTCGGCTAATAGGTGTCCGGGTACTTCCTCTCAGATAGTGTATTTGGAAACTGTTGTGTACATAGTTCCGCGTAGTCAGCGCGTACACAACTTTCCCACTAGAGCGCGCCCCGCTAAGCACAACAGCGCAGGTGCAGCGCTCGTCCGTCTCCGCTATACGACATGGCGCTGCCGTAGAGACGGACCAAATTCTGCTTCCGCCGATCCGCGTATTAATATATAACGCAGCCAATGAGATTGCTGCTAACGTAGAACCTTTTCTCCTCACGGATCACACTCGCGCAGTGATACATGAACGCGCGAGATATTATAACGAGTGTACAGACCTCCGATTAGTCAGTCTGCATTTGTCTGCCCAGTCTGCACGAGTTCTACATTTGTCTGTACCAGTCTATAGTCAAGTTTCAGTCTGCGCCTAATAATATTACCATATTCCTGTACATAGCCATGAAGATAAATGTATAGACACTTTTGTCAAGTATCAGAGATATATGTGAGAATAAGATTAACGTACCAATACCGAAGGAACTTCAGATTGTGAATTGTAAATAGCATCAAGAACCAAGTTAAGTAATTTTTATGCTTGTTATTATTTTAATAAATGTGTTTGAAAATTAATCAAGTTCTGTTTAAAGTTGGTCACCGTCAATCTGCTACTCTAAGCGTGCAAGTGGCATTTCTATCGTCTGACCTAACGGCAGAAGATAAACACGCCACGATAAGACCACGAGACATATTGCTGACACTCGCCTACTTCGTTAGAGCGACAAGTCAAATAACCTGATGGTGTGTGTACTGAAGGTCTTACAGTACGCACACCACAGAATTCGTCAATTTATGTTTTTTTTTTTTTTTTACATTTCGACTGGGTGTAGGGACTCAGCGTGGATAAAAGACGTCCTTGTGGCTGTCGGTGCAGACCGTTAGTTACTTAACGCACCAGCCCCGATGCTCGCGTTGGCTCCTTACGGTGCCTGCCTATAAACCGTTAAGGGCCGGCGCGTGGACGGCTATTGGCGGCCGATAGACGCGGTGTATATCTGGCGTCGATTAGCCGCTCTATTTCCACTGCGCCACTGTCGGCGCGGGAAGACAGGCGGCCTCGAGAAAAACGGCCTCCCCTCGCCTTGAGACTGCCGCGGCCGGAGTGGGCCCCTCTGCTCCCCTGGCCCTCGTGCCACCATTTGTCGTCTTTTTGTGGCCGCCGCTTCGGCGGGGGCGATTTATGATGCACTCCTTTGTGGCTGCCGGCGCCGCGCCGTTTAGGAGTGTTAATGGTAAGGCGATACCCGCAGTCCACTGCGCTCCGTGCCTCGCGCCGCGTCTGTCTTCCCGCTGCCCACTCGGCTGTACGCCAGACTCCAAGCGGACGCCCCTAACAGCGCCGCTCTCTAAAGCACTACGTACTTCCTCACAGCACGGCACTCTTGTTCTTGTTCTAAGGTGCCGCTCTACTTCCTCGCAGATTATTGCGATGCCGCTCGATTTAGATAATCTCTGACCTTCCGACGATTTCTACAACAACAGGATTTTCATACCCGGGTGTGCGTCAGCAAGGGGCTGGGGAGCAGAGGGGGAAGGCGGGAGGGGATGGATGCGGTTATTACACGTGGCAGAGCGCGGCTCCCTGTACTGTTTCTCCTGGGTGGACTTGGGTTTTAAAAAAATGTACACTAAACATTACGATAGATTTTACGAATAATCGACAAGTACGCCAAAGAAGAAGAGATAGAACTGCAATGGACATGTTATTCCATGGACTCTTGCGCTTCCATGCATGAGCTATCTTTCCTTTGTCATTCGCTTATCTTATCTGCTTGGATTCGGATCTAAAAGGACGTTCTTGTGTAAAGCTCATCTTGGTGTACCAGCTGATAATGTAAGTTTTACTTAAAACCCGAAAAATATAATGGTTATTTTGTCAAAATAATTTGGGTATGTGGTGAATCTATTGTAAATCTGATACCTTTATTGTCTTAAGTAGATATGGGCCTTAACAAAGAATTTGCTATGTTAGGCGTCATCTTAGAAAATCTTTAACTTTTTTCTTTTAGCTCATCTACGAGACGTGCCGTCGGTTCGGACTTTTTTTCTTTATTTCAGATCCCAGGAGACCGGAAGCAGCTACTAACGGCTTGGTTCAAATGGCTCTGAGCACTATGGGACTTAACATCTATGGTCATCAGTCACCTAGAACTTAGAACTACTAAAACCTAACTAACCTAAGGACATCACACAACACCCAGTCATCACGAGGCAGAGAAAATCCCTGACCCAGCCGGGAATCGAACCCGGGAACCCGGGCGCGGGAAGCGAGAACGCTACCGCATGACCACGAGCTGCGGACAGCTACTAATAATTTAAAAATTTTACTTACAGATTTTCTTTATATAACGAGATAACATCCCAGGCAGAAAACGTCTGGTCATAGAATTCCAGTTCCATTATAGGATTTCATTTGTGGATGCTACTCTTGTTGTGTTATATTGGGGAATCGAGACGAAACCACGATGTATCGACGATTACGTAACTACCCTGAGAACTGAGCTAGTTTACTGAGTGCTTGCATACGTCGAGCTAAATTAAACAACGTATTACACTGTTAATAATATTCCTACATTAGTTATTTCTCTTTTATGCTGAGCCATTGCATTAATGTGTGTTTCTTTTTATATAAGTTACGGCTCATATTTTATTTTATTACATTACACTAATAGTCACAAAACAAAAAAAATGCATATTTCATTACCTTGCATCCCCCGTCGGAGGTTCGAGTCCTCCCTCGGATACGTGTGTGTGTGTGTGTGTGTGTGTGTGTGTGTGTGTGTGTGTGTGTCTGTGTCTGTGTGTGTGTGTGTGTGTGTGTGTGTGTGTTTTGTTCTTAGCGTTAGTTTAAGTTAGATTAAGTAGGGACCGATGACCTCAGCAGTTTGGTCCCATAGGAACTTAACACAAATTTCCAATTTACAGGTGGCAGAGTGTCACTGGTTCGAGCCACACGCTGGGTGATAAACAATTAACCCTTTCGCTGCTACACATTCCTCCGCATTCCTTGCTGAGGCGGCTTTTGTTATGTCTTTCATCGATCATCTGAAGTATTTCTTCTGTTACATGGTTTCTTCACGGCTACCTTCGTTGTGCCTATGTTTTGTTCCTCAAATTTCTGTGACCGATCTTTTTAGAGTATTCCTTTTTTTCTCTAACTAAAATGCCTACTGCGTTATTCATTAACGCGCGATCTATAACCTCAGAGGACTTCAAGCTTATCTCTTCATTCCTTAGTACTTCCGTATCCCCCTTCTTTGCGCCCTGGTACTTCCTGACAAATCTCTTAATCATCAGCCTACTCTAAACTGTTACTATATTGTGATCTGAGGCCGGCCGCTGTAGCCGAGCGGTTCTAGGCGCTTCAGTCTGGAACCGCGCGACCGCTACGGTCGCAAGTTCGAATCCTGCCTCGGGCATGGATGTGTGTGATGTCCTTAGGTTAGTTAGGTTTAAGTAGTTCTAAGTTCTAGGGGACTGATGACCTCAGGTGTTAAGTCCCATAATGCTCAGAGTCATTTGAACCATTTGTGATCTGAGTCTATATCTGCTCCTCGGTACCCCGTACAATCCAATATCTGATTCCGGAATATCTGCCTGATTATGATGTAATCTAAGTTAAATGTTACCGTATCTTCCGGCCTTTCCCAAGTATATCTCCTCCTCTTGTGGCTCTTGAACAGAGTATTCGCTATTACTAACCGATATTTATTGCAGAACTCAATTAGTCTTTCTCGTCTCTCATTCCTTCTACCAGCCCATATTCTTCCTCCTTACAGCCACACCCCAGTCCCCCATGACTATTAGATTTTTATTTCTCTATACGCACTGAAGTACCCGTTCAGTACACTCATATTTCTCCATCTCTTCACACCCTGCTTGCGACGTCGGCGTGATACCTCAACTATTGTTGTCGGTGTTGGTTTGCTGTTGATTCTCATTACAACAACATTATCACTGATTTGTTCATAGTTACTCACATCTGCCTTCCGTTCCTATTCATAATGAATGGTACTACCGTTATTCCATTTTCTGCTGCTGTTGATATTACTCCATACTCGTCTGACCAGAAACCCATTTCGCTTCACTCACCACCACCCTATCTTTATTGAACCCCTGCATTTCCCTTTACCGATTTTCTAGCGTTTCTGTAACGTTCAAACTTCTGACATTCCAAGTCCGACTCTAGAACGTTACCCTTTTGTTGGTTATTCAATCTTTTTCACGTGATCACCTCCCCATTGGCAGTCACCTGCCGGAGATGCGAATGGGGCACTGGGGCTAGTCCATACTCTTTTGCCAAAGGAGAAATCATCGAGACTCTTGTTTACTTATGGGCCACATGGCCCGCGGATATAAATTATGTGTCTTTAATCCAGTGGTTTCCATTACCGTCTGAATCCTCTTGCAGTTGATCATTGTTAATTCTTCCGCCGTTAAGCGGGTATTTTTCCCACCCCAAGGACAAGAGAGTGCTCTGAACGTCTGTCTGCTCTTTGACAAAGCTGTTGGCACAACTAGGGTCACTTCTTATGCCGGAAGTCTTTGGCCACTATTTTTGAATTAAAATAATTATTTTTACAGATAAAAATTTTTAATGGCCTGTGTGGAGCTATAGAAATATTTTTTAGTGTTTATGTATGTGTGTGTATGTTGCACGTTCGTTATTCTGACACGTTCCTAATCATAAAGTTTATCGCGAATATGATTTATATAACAAGTAAGTAACTAAGTAACTGCCGTATGCTGAACAAAATACAAGCTTAGCAACTATCAGACCAGACTTATGATGAGGTTTAGAGCATCTTTGCAGATAGAACTCAACGTGTCATTCTTAACAGAATCAAATCGACAGATCTAACATCAATTTTGGCAATACCCAAAGAGGACTGCTGTAGGCACTTTACTATGTATCTCAAAAGGGCTGCTACAGGCTCTTTGCTATTTCCGATATACATTAATGATTTAGTAAGCTCCATGAGGCTGTTCACAGACGATACTATTGTTGATAGGAAGATTGCAACGCCTGAAGGCTGTAAGTATCTGCAAGACGACCTGCAGAAAATCGACGGTTAGAGCACGGACTGGCAGATGATCCTGAACGTAAATTATCGGAAAATATTGCGCATAAGGGAGTGAAAATATCCGCTACCGACTGATGCTTTGTCTCCTAGAGCGAGCGAAAAAGGAATGATCACAGAAAACAAATTGCAGGAAAAGCATATGCCAGGGTGAAATTCATTGAAGCAGTCTTAAGTAAATGTATTTCATCTACGAATGAAGTTGGAAACACGTGTCTGACAGATTCTTGAGTTTTGCTCATCACTCTAGGACCCTTACGGAGTTGTATTACCACACAAGAAAGAGAGGATCGATAGAGAAAAGTTCGTTTAGACACGAAACCATTTACTAGGTGCGATGGCGTTACGGAGACGATCTGCAAACTACAGACATTACAAGAGAGGCATTGTACGTTGTGGAGAATCTCATTATTGAAAATCCAAGAGCGTACGTTCCAGGTAGAGTCAGGCAACATTTTACTCCTACATTAGTCTCATCAAACGACCATCATGAGAAAATCAAAGAGAATAGTGCCTTATACACCTATTTTCCCCCTAATATTACGCAAATGATAAAGTGAAGGGCAGAAAAGACATTAGTTACAGAAGAACCTTCCAGCGCACAGCATAATGAGGTTTGTGGAGCTGGAGATGTACATAGGATACAACAATCAATGATATGATTTCTTGGCTGTGGCCGAGCGGTTCTAGGCGCTTCAGTCCGGAACCGCGCTGCTGCTACGGTCGCATGTTCGAATCCTGCCTCGGGCATGGATTTGTGTGATGTCATTAGGTTTAAGTAGTAGTCTAGGGGACTGATGACATCAGATGTTAAGTCCCATAGTGCTTAGAGCCATTTGAACTATTTAGAATCAGCATTTTCTAGCAGTCTGACATTCTTGTCTGTTTCCAACGCATAATAAACCTATTTTATTATAATGAGAATTTCACTCTGCAGCGGAGTGTGCTATTTTATTGATGTATCATGGCTGCTTTACTTGGCATTGCGCAGGTAATTACTTCTTCTTTTCTTTCTTTTTATTGCAGTGAAGGCGGCCTGTTATTTTCTGCAGCCCTGAGAGCTCTTTCTAGCTGGCACATGCAATACAGAAGTTTAAGTAAAGGACCAGAGAGGTTCATTAACGTGTTAAGTAGCGAAAGCTGCCCATCAGAGCAAGTAGGTGATGGAGGATTCCCCAGTCCCCATCTCTGCACAACAGTGTGAGATGCCTGAACAAATCTTTTTGGAAACATAGCATGTGAAGCCAGGTATAGCCACCGGAATGGGGAACCCTGTCGGTCTTTTCTCTGGTTCACAATAATTGTTTCTGTAGAAGGTGCTCTTTTCCACTAGTGTCTAGATGTAAGGCCTTCGATTAGCTAAGGACTGAAACCTGCAATGAAGTGGGAGAGATTTTCTGCCATCCTCCCTGCACCAGACCATCATTTCTTAACCATGAGAAAATCCACTAGAGTAGGACTTCGTTAAACTTATTTATAAAATCATTATTGGTCTGAACTCGCAAGGTCTGCTGCAGTTGGTCGGCAAGATTCCTCCAATGACAGAAGTAGCCAAGTTTCGAAAAGTTAAGTGAGATGACACTTGCTGCCAGAAGACGGAAGAGAGCAGACTTGCTGTTGGGAGTGCAACGAGTACACCCTTCCTACCAAGGCATTACACGGAAGGATGTCTCCATACTAGAACTGAGTACAAAAGGCGAATTTCCAGCTGTTACTGTCACGACTTCCACATTCACACCATGTAGTAGTGATAAGAACGAGCCAGCTAGCCGGTCACTGAGCCGAGAGGGTTGCGAGGATTCTGCTGGTTTTCTACTTACTATTCAGATTCTTTCTTTAAACAAATAATTATTTTTACAGTCATTGGTCACATCTTTGATTTAGTTTGACGTTATGCTTTCATATGTTCACCTACCTGTGCTAAGGCTCGATTTCATGATTACAATACTTTTGCCCGCTTATTAAACGTCTACATACTTAACTGGGTAATTCATTCACTTTTTATAGCGACTGCTAGTTTCTTTCGTAAACACATGAGCCCCTTCAGTAATATACCCATGTGTGACGTATCCGTACTTTCATGCTTAATGGGGCCGCCCCTAATAGTTTTTCGTCAATCAGACGTTGTTGTTGCATGACATTGCTTTTCATAAATTTACATAATCGTATGGGGAGATTCCCTTTCTTGTAGGTCACCTGGAATCGAACTGCCGGCCGCGGTGGTCTAGCGGTTCTAGGCGCGCAGTCCGGAACCGCGCGACTGCTACGGTCGCAGGTTCGAATCCTGCCTCGGGCATGGATGTGTGTGATGTCCTTAGGTTAGTTAGGTTTAAGTAGTTCTAAGTTCTAGGGGACTAATGACCTCAGATGTTAAGTCCCATAGTGCTCAGAGCCATTTGAACCATTTGGGATCGAACTTGTAGCATCTTAGGGATATGCTGAACAGGTCAGCTGCCACCACAAAAAGCTACCAAATATTCCAGCCCTTCTAGCAAAGCCGGGGCTTATAATATTATTGACACTACAGAAAGATAATAAACGCTGTGGCGTTGAAGACCTGACTATTACACAGCGGAGTCATGGCTCTGTTGTGGCACAAGTGATTGCAAACGATGCCTTAGCAAAACATGGAAGAGCCGGGCCCATATAAATACTGTTAATCTTAGACCGACAATGTGCAGTTCACCGGCTGTCAGCTTCGAGGGTAGGCTTACGCCAGACTACTAGTTGAAATGGGTCAAAAAGCTGTCACCTCCCGACTCTGTCTTCACTGACTATGGACCTGCTTCCCCATGCCACTTCTGACACAGTTACGGGCATGCCGTAATCAGTTCAGCCCAAGGTGAACAAAAAACGTTAAACACTACAGCATACATGTAGACAAACTTGTCGCAACGAGCATAAATTTCGGTCAGTTGTTAATTGATGCTCATGTCAGTCTCCAGTATCAGAACAAATGGATAGTGCTGAAGATTAAGATCGTGTAAGAATGATCCTCTTGTCTCCACAGTGATTGTTTTGCACCTTTTTTATTGAATCCCGTTCACAATTCCAATTATTTTTAGCAGAAAACAATAAACTCAGCACGTGTGATGTCTAGTAAGATATTTCAACGCGTTATAAGTTCATCTCCTTAAAAACTTAAATTTCGTTGGTACGAAATGAATGTGATAATCTTTTTTCGTTGGACACCGATCTGCTACCGCCTCTCACAACGCTGCTCTCGCTGCAGTAGCTGTTTGCCGATTAATAACATAAGACAACTTCCAACAGACTATTCAGAAAATTAAAAATATGTGCATACGCAAAAAAAATATCGCATTGCTCTGCGTTATCCGTCGATCCTCGAAGAAGAGGCACACGTACAAATGACATGATTTTGTTACAGTGAGTCATTTGTAAAGTGGACACTTGATATTAGATAAAATTTCCTACACCTCGAAACAGCGGTTTCGATAAATGACATTGCTTTATGTCTTGCTGTGTGGTGATAGAAAAAGGACGCTAAGGTTAGAAAATTATGCTACGCAGACTGATAAGCGCATAAGCATACAGAATTTTCAAAAATACTCAAAAATGCACAAAAATTTATATTCGTCTCGGTACCTTCGACATATTCACCGGTGTCAAAACAGTCTCCACCCACGCCTTATGAACGTATCCAGAGAAAGAGTCAGTAACAACTTTGTTTGGGTGAACGCCCGGCTGCAAGGCTTTCACTTGGACGCTACTTCGGCGGTCTGCCTCAACTATCCAACCGGACAGTCCCAACCATGTGTCATTCCTGGTGACTCCCTCATCGTTCAGGGGTGAAGGTAGACTGAAACCGTCCGTAGTCCGGCTGGGATTCGATTCCAGGACTTCTCGGTTTCCAGGCACGCCCTTACTGCTAGAACACCAAGGCTGACGAAGACAGTTTCAATTACGCAATTCTGTGATGTTTTAAGCGACTGATCGACTCATACTAGCGAAGATTTCGCATAAATGGTGTTCTTCATGTAATACTAGTAACAGATGTCCAGAAGTGCAATATCTATCCACAGGGGGGCGGCGGACTGGAACACTCGTCCAATCCATGGATTGAAGAGCTTCTCAGATAATGCTGTAAGCAGATATGGAGCAAAATGTTGCGTTAAAACATCATCAGTCCTAATTACAGCTTCAAAATTTCCAGTTTTCGTGAATACATTAATTGCAAGTGAATAGAAATGTCCCCAGTTATATGCTCTCACCTGGATGTAGAGATCTAACAACATGATGATGGGGCAGTTCGCACCGAATATCCATGTATTGATTGTTTGGTGCGTTTCCATTAGTCGCTGTGATCCCCAAATGCAACTGTCATGTTGACTGCCAAGAAATGCCCCGTCGTATGCGAAAAGTACACACGGTAAGAACTTTTCTTCAGAATTCTCCATCATCAAAATTTCAGATTAACTCTGTACTCTTCAGGTCGAGCTGAATCTTGTAGACGTGAAGCCGTAAACGCTATGAAGGATGCTTTTAATGATATTTTTGGCATATTTGGAGAGAAATTCCAACAAGAATGGGCTTCAACGTAGAACCCACATGTGCGTTTGGTGCAGATGAAATGAACAGTTCAAAACAATTTTATCTGCTTCCAATACGTTGTACACTAAACCAACTACAGCCGGGCCACACGCAGCCTATATTTGTAAGTAATTCCGAACAGTGTCGACAGTTACAGGAAACAACATAAAATATGACAAAAACAGGGCAAAAAATGTACGTTTGTAAAGCAATAACCGAAAAACTTTGTCCGTTGTTGAGTGTTTACTAACAAAACCCTTAGAGTGAGTGGACAATAGACACCTTACAGAATGACAAAATGACGAATTTTTTCAGCGAGGAGAAGAACATTATCGCTCACAGAAAATGCACAAATCGTAATCTGTACGTGTAGAAACAGATCTGTTTACCATTTATCCATCTCAGCTTATGACTTTCACTGTTTGACAAAACAGCTCCACATTTGGAAGATTCATTTTCATGCTATAACATATTATTCTCGCGTGACATCACACATCCAGACAAAAATAGTCTGTCTCTAATGATAAAAATACTCTGTCCACAGTGATAATATCAGACGTCATTTATCTGCATTTTTCCCTCTGCAACGGTCTCTGTTACTGACTTTACCCCTGTAATGGCTACCGCGTAACATTAGTTAGGCCTGGTGCAGTCTGTGTTCCATGAAAGAAAAACATACAATGCGTTTGTAAGTTAGCCCGAGCAGTAACTCCGCGAAATAAAAGCGCCATCCATTCCGCTCCTGTTTGTAAACGTTACGGTATTCTAGAGGTTATTAACCTGTTTCTACTCCCTGAATAGCTCGCATCTGTTTTCACTCAGCTTCATCTTACGCAAATTTCTAAGAAAAACTTTCCATCGGGGCCAAGTTATGAGGGAGAGGGTGGGGGTAGAATTTAAATATTTCCTCCTCGGCAGCCAGAAGCAAACTTATCTCCGCTAAAGAAAAAATTGAGGTGCAGCGCACTGTGCATTCTTTTGTGGATACGAAATTAGTTGCTCTTTTCGCGTCGAAACGAGTCTTCCGAGTAAACATAGAAACGTGCGTTTGAGTACCGTAAATTAAGGTACTTGGTAGCCTCCTTCGAAGAGAACCAAATGCCTTTGCTAGAAGGTCCCAAATTTAACTAAAGAAAAAACCTAAAGCAGGAATTTTTTGGCACGTTTTCTTGGCACGGAAAGGAGCAATAGCTTCCATCAAGTGACATAAAGGATATTTGCATGTTTCACAAAGTTTTCTAGAAAAAAATTGTTTAAAGTGTAGGAGTTGTGCACTCGGTTAAGCAGGAATTGGATTCAGTTGTATAGTAACCCCCGAGATTACATAAGCTTGTGCCTTCACTACTAGCCGACGGTGTGGAACTGTATTCAAGGCTTTCGAGAAGTTTAAAATCACGGCAACAATGTGAACTACAGTACCAAGATCCTGAGTGGGGTTTGCTATTGATAGTGCAACCTTAAATCGGTTTTACAGATTCCATTTTGTACTACCATTTCTTATTGCAGCTATGACCGCAATCCCGTTACGTTATCGAACACATATTTATGAGTTCTATACAATCGGTGCTTAAGCCATTCGAGTTGGTTCCCACAGTCATCACATACGAGAAGAAAAACATCCCATAGCTCTAGAACAAAGTAACGTGGTGAGAGCGTCACCCACCTATCCTACTTTTTTAGAAGGCTATTGCATGGATTCCCACACCAGCCGTCATCCGTTGGAATAGAGAGCTGAGGATCCACTGTCCCACTACAACTTTAATCAGTAACAACTAGAAAGACTTAACATCTACAGCCTGACCTTGAAGCTTTAGCTTTTGTAACAGAATTTTGTCAAGCAAGAGATGAATTCTTTTCTGATAATGTTCTGAGGCAAAGATCTTTTAATTGTCACCTGCGGAGTTTTATTTTCCTCAGAGATAACTACTCTTATATTCGAGCAATATTTTCTCATTTCCAACTCGCTTAAAACGTTTTTCCTGTTCCTATTACGTAGTCAGGAAATGCCGGAAACACATTTCAGGCTAGTTTTGTCTTGTGGCAGCATTACATTTACCATTTTTGCATTCGTCTGGCTATGAGAAAAAACCAGCAGAGAGATAGTGCGCATACATTCTCTGAAGAACGGATGAGGCAGAGGCAGTAGTGGAAGGTGTAGGAGGGGGTGCTCTATCACGACATTATTTCCACCCTCTTTCTCTCTGCCTACATCCCCCCCCTTCCCGCCATCCTTCTCTCTCTCTCTTTCTCTCTCTCTCTCTCTCTCTCTCTATGTCTCTGTGTATGTGTGTGTGTGTGTGTGTGTGTGTGTGTGTGTGTGTGTGTGTATGAGAGAGAGAGAGAGAGAGAGAGAGAGAGAGAGAGCGCATAGTGACAGACTATCTATCGAAACCAACTTTAGTTACAAGCTCACCGCATATGACCCTCCACCACTGACGTCGTGCCAGGCGGTTGTAAGGATTCACCACACTAGGACGGGTCGACGTGGAGACGCCAGAGCTCAGCAGAAATTAGCAATCATGTTTGGACGCGACTACGCCAGTTCTGTGATCGAAATAGCACAGTTTGTTGGCGTAGCAACGGAGTGTGTCCAAACGTGTCTACTAGTGTACCAATCGTAGCCACGTAACACGGCCTATGGGCGGTAAGTAAAACTCAACATTCTGGCCCTGATGGGCCCGTCAATACCGACCGACCGCCGTGTCATCTTCTGCCAATGATGTCATTGGACACTGCATGGAGGGCCGTGGGTTCAGTAAACCGCTCTCCCGGTCGTTGTAGGCTTTCTTGGGCTTGGAGCCGCCACTTCTCTCTAAAGTAGCTCCTCATTTGGATCACGAGGCGGCGTGCACCCTGTACCAGCCCTTCCACTAAAGAAAAATTCCTGGCAGTGCCGGGAATCGAAGCCGGTCCTTCCATACCAGCCAACACGCTCACAGCTTGAGTTACGGAGGCTGACGTAAGAGGAGTGGTGGTACAAGGAATTCCTAGCACCCAGGAACAGGAAATGAGTGCACGCCTTGTCAGTGAAACTCGGTTTCAAATCCGACAGGAAAAGCTGCTGTTAGTGAGTGCAGATCCATCTCATCTAGTTCACAGAGATACTTAAGGCTGTACGTCTTTACTGGGCCAAACAGCACTGTAATAGGATAGTAGCTGACTGGAACAGCGTCGTATGGTAGCATGATCCGAGAAGTAACAATTTCGCCGTTTTCAAATGATGCAAGGAATCGAATGCAGCGAAGGCAGAATGAGGCTTTTAACCCTTAGCATGGTGAGGTTGTAGTTCAGACCGTAAGTGTTTCCATGGTGTTTTGGGGTGTTTCCGTACCTTGACGTGGGCTTACTCATTCAGGTTACTGCGAACATGAAACAGGACTGTTACTTCCCAAGTGGCGCTCTTTCTTCTACGTCTTCAAGTATGCTATGGACACACCAACATGACAACACCGTTGTTCAAAGGGCTTTGTGAAGACATTCCTGAACTGACGAACACTCAGGCTCGCTATCAGATCTCGACTGGACTGCTACATTACCCGACGATATAGTAAATATCTGGGAAGTGAAAAGTAGTGACCAATATCATCTCATTTTGGGAGTTGTAAGCCCAGATAACTAGCGGTAATCAGGTTGCACAACACCGTGCTGAAAGAAAGTTGGAAATGTCCGGTATTCAGACAGCAGCGACGGCAGCATGCCTTCGTCTGAGGTCTAGGATACATCCGACATGTCAGACAGAATTGTTTACACTATGGGCCAATTTTCGCTGATAGCTACCCTCTGATAATTACTGGTAAGGGTGTGAGAGTCTTGTGGGAGGTCCAGTTATCAGTGATGTAGTTATCAATGACTGACCTCAGAAAGATGTGGCGTAACTGAAGAATTCTAGACCCTTTTTTTCGCAGAACTGAGCACATTGTCGAGCGTAGAGACGACACTAGCGTGACGTGTACTGGGGCTGAGTAATTTCTGTATTGCGTACAAGGTGGTCCATAGGTGTAGAACCTCTCTTATAAAACAAAAACGGCTGGGTAAAGATAAGTTTAGTCACGTAGTGTGAGATGGGTGAGGAGAGGGGGGAACCTGTGAAACTATGTTACAAATATGGCGCCCACTCTGGAAGCCGCTATCTTGGATGTTACTACTGAAAGATATCTCACAAGTAGAGAATCACTCTCGAAAAACGATGTTTCCTTTCATTATAGCATAGCGTTATTAATTCTCGGGTTACGATTGACATCTTATCCTTACAGGCAAGGTGCCCATTTCCTCATCAAACAGACTGATAATTTGAGCATAACAGTATTCGATCTGCAGCTATCATTGATTTTTCATCCATATGACGTCAAAACTGATAGCATTAACAGAAGCCGAACGCGCATAGATCGTCCTGATATGAGAGAGGAGTTACCGTGTTGTCGCACAGGTTTTCAACCCATGACATCTTGTGAAACGTACCCGCGAAATACCGACTCTGTAGCAGACAAACCCGATGCTTCACGATTGATAACTGCTACGGATTAAGCAACATCAACCGCCGTTCTATTATCGTCCAGCAAAAATCCTGTATGGCGCAGGAAACCGGTGTTAGCCTTTCATCAGTAATGAGAATTTTAGCCACACGTAAACATGAATCGTTACAGAATTCAAAGGCCTCTCTGAGGAAGATCCAGGTGTTCGGGTTCAATTTGAAGACTTGTTTCTCCTACGACGTTCTGTTTATACATGAAGATAATGTATCTGTGAACGCAGAAGTAAGTAAACAGAATCACACATAGCCGTCTGATGTCGACTACCTCTCGATGAACGCATCGAAGAGAGTTGGCGCATCATAAGTCATAGTTTGGTGTGGGTTTCGTATTGTAGGGACCTTTTTCATTCAAGGTACACTAGCCGCAACCCGTTACCTTCAGTTGTCAAGCTATGTATACACGTGAAAGTTTATCACTCTCAAAGAGCTTTTGCGATTAATACATGCTGTGTAAAAAGGACTTAGAGTCAGATCGCCGGCAGTGTTCGAGAGTGGGGAATGATCTGACAGTGAGATAGTCGCACTCAGCGAGTTTAGACTTCTCGTGTAGACGGTAACCTATATCTCTCCAGAGCTGCTCACCGTAGCTCTAACGCAAGAAAAATTATACCGGCGTTGTTGGGAGAGCTGCGAGTACTCGGTGAGTGCTGAGCGACCATATGGCGCCCAGGAATTGTGACGTATTTGACAGCTTTTACGCTACCAGAACTTGGTAATACATTTTGCCATACTCACGCACACATGAAATGAAAGTACTCACGAAACTGAGTGTTTAGACCCATAATTTGTTGCCACGGCTTGTTTCTGAGCGAAGAAATTGCCCGTTTTAGTTCTTACACCAACAGCACGATCAGTGGGCATATTTTGAAATTTCTAAACAATGTAACGCGGCAAAAGCTTATAAAACATCACAGAAATGTTATATGGAATTAATAAACAATAAAAACTATTATCGAGCAGAGACGATCCTTCATTAATATAAATGAGAGACTAACCGGTTGCGACATCAATCTGCTCTATAAACGTATACCGGCATTGTCAGGGTGTCGAGCTCACTAGTGCTCACTAGTGTCGCCATGGATGCGCATGGTGAAGTGAATGCGAACGATGCGTCAGCAAAAAAAAAAAAAAAAAAAAAAAAAAGACTAAGTAGGCTGCCAGGAAGTGGACGCCGGACTAATCTGTACGAGGAAAGGCCGTCGTTATGTCAGTTTCTGGACTACAGAAAACGAAATAAGGAGCAAAGTTTCTTACCTGGAATGGCTACAGTTTTTAATACGCCTATAGAAGAAATCCACCAAAAGTCTAAAATTTAAGGAATCAGGCAAAACAATTTCGTAACACATACCATTTAACATAGAGAAACAAGCGAAGTCATGTTTGAAAGTAATCGTTTTAGAACTCCGAATACTGTCAGTTAACTTCAAGTAATACAGCTATGGCCACAATTTATTGATTATGCTATTGAAGAGCAGACCTTAGGAAATTTACGAGTTGTTCCTTGAGCCAGTAGAAGTAAAGACGTTCAAATGAAGTTCTGTCTGGAAATGCGTCACTTATCAGATTACCTTCCCTATTTGGCCTTCGAACCAGTACGGGTATCAAGATGAAATTTGGAATGATGTTATTTCTTCGTAATTGTTACTTTACCAAATACTAAAGGGAATAAACGTACTTGATTTTATAAATGATAGTGTCACATGTATTCTGCCATTAACGCTAATGGATTTACGCATAAAAGTATCCTGCTTGGTAATTTTGGGTTCCATTATAAGGAGTATTTCTTCCGCATTCAGCATTCTCGTAAAATACCGATATTTTTGTGTATCTTCCATCACAAGGTCCGCAATGAGATTCTTGTGTGCTCCAAAATCATCGAACCACCTAATCCACTCTCTTATTCAAAACGAACAAAGTCGTTAACACTTTTCCTTTGCCATTAAACGTATTAAAAGTGCAGTTGCAGCCTCACGCTTTTCCATCGAACTTCTTCCTTCACACACAGAAACACGTCTGAAAAATCTCGCGAAGAGTGATCTCTCAGCTCTCACATACTGTGTGTAAACGCTTCTGACATCTGCCCCCGCAAGACTCTTAGACACTTACGGAAATTACTCGCAAGTAACTATCAGGGAGTAACTGTCAGCGAAATTGTCCCATAGTCTGAGAGTAAAAAGCTGTCGTGTGTATCCCAGCCCTTAGACGAAGATATGGTGTCGCCCAGCATCATTACTGGCTAATTGTCGTGGCTTACCCGAATATCCAGTTTTTCTCTTAGACAGATAGGTCACTGAGGTCCGGTGGAGTGGTCACCACGTTACCACATTTAAGTCTATTAGATTTCAGTCTTGTGTTTGCAAGATCAGAAACCTTGCTCACCTTCAAAAGCTTGTGCTTGTATTCCGTCACAAGTCTTGATTAAAGCCCATAAAAGCCGGCCGAAGTGGCCGTGCGGTTAAAGGCGCTGCATTCTGGAACCGCAAGACCGCTACGGTCGCAGGTTCGAACCCTGCCTCGGGCATGGATGTTTGTGATGTCCTTAGGTTAGTTAGGTTTAACTAGTTCTAAGTTCTAGGGGACTAATGACCTCAGCAGTTGAGTCCCATAGTGCTCAGAGCCATTTGAACCAAAGCCCATAAACGGGTGGAGGGGACGGCTGCAGTCTTATAATGTGAAAATGGTTCAAATGGCTCTGAGCACTATGGGACTTAACGTCGGAGGTCATCGGTCCCCTAGAGCTTAGAACTACTTGAACGTAACTAACCTAAGGGCATCACACACATCCATGCCCGAAGCAGGATTCGATCCTACGACAGGAGCGGTCGCGCGGTTCCAGACTGAAGCGCCTAGAACCGCTCGGTCACACCGGCCGGCTATAACGTGAAGGACATCGCGTCGGGCACGTCCTGTAGCCTTTCAGTGTTGTCACTGTAATTTCCCTTGTTGTGAACAAACTGCAAACACAATGAATAAAGCGATGCGCGAATGAAATGTACTATTCCAGAATGAGATTTTCACTCTGCAGTGGAGTGTGCGCTGATATGAGACATCCACCAGGCTGTCTGGAACCGAGCGGCCGCTACGGTCGCAGGTTCGAATCCTGCCTCGGGCATGGATGTGTGTGATGTCCTTAGGTTAGTTAGTTTAATTAGTTCTATGTTCTAGGCGACTGATGACCTCAGCAGTTAAGTCGCATAGTGCTCAGAGTCATTTGAACCTCCAGGCTATGGGTAAGCCATGTGTGCGCAATATCGTACTATTGTAGTTATATTGTAGAGGTATTCGACTCACTGTGCCAGTCCGACTGATGAGTTAATGTGTGACGTAGCTTGCTCACTGTGCGGTACCCCCGCCTGTTGCAGCCCTGCGCCGCCAGGACGGCAGCTTCATCCTGAACGGGGACTGGGCGGTGGTGCGACCGGGCGAGTACGACGGCTTCACGTACCGCCGGCACGACCCGGAGTCCATCACGGCGCCCGGCCCGCTGCGCAGCCCCGTCGACATCATGGTCAGTACCGCCTGCCGCGGCCGCCCCACACTGTGTACTCTGCTTGGAGTCGAGCTCGGGACACAGTGTCCACTACAGATCAGTACTGTGAAAAGTTCCTTCTTCTTGATTTTTACGAGTAGTAGCCAATATGTTTTAATTTATCAACCTGCAAAAATAAAGGTATGGGGTTAAGTTTTGTTTCTTTGTAGGCACGCGTTTGCAGTTCTGATATGTATTGAAATCCCCGCGCCATAGTACTGTAACACACTGCTACTGGGTTCAGAGCAAATTGCAGCTGCCTATTAATAAAGAGGAGATGGAGTTTGACATTTTGTTTCGAATCTGCTGGCAGCGCACTACGGTGCTTTATATCAGACTGCAGATATGTGCCTGCCAGTAAACAAAACGTATTTACTTAACTTTATTTTCTCGAGGTGACAGTCAGTGCTTTATGACTTGCTGTCGTAATATCTGACCGGAGATACAACCTATTGTAGAAAACGAAATAAAAAAGTCAGTCTAGTCTTTTCTGTAGCGCGTTAACTTGCCAATCTTCATTTCATAGCGGAGTTTCATCACCAGGGGTTCAGCTAATTATCGAAAGACCATTACTGCTATGCAAGCACCGCAGAAACGCGTATCTGTACGTCGATGTTGTGTGTTCTTAAGTGAAATTTGCGAATTTGTGGCAAAACTTACAAAGAATTACAGAAAAATATAAGCAAATTTTGTTTAAATGTACAGCAGTTCCGTGAATTTTGCTTATTTCTGTTGTATATGATAGCGTATTGAATTAACTTCCACTTGCTATTGGCACTAGATATGAACATACACAGTTTCTTTTTATTTGACTCATTGCCAAACGAAAGTATGCAACCTTTTAAATTTTTATATAATAATTTATTACATTCAAGATCGCTTAATCCCTTTTAATATGTGATGGTATGATATACACTTCATTGACATATTTTATAAAACCACATGATGTTCAGAATGCTTAACTGGAATTCTTATGGATATTGACAAACCTGTCAGCGATTTAATCACACCTGAAGGTGGCGATCACTTGTTGAAACCAGTAATGTAATGTGAACACTGTAATTTTAAACGATCCTTGATATAATAAAATATTACACACATACAGTTTTTTTAAGGTGACCCTACAAGCATTAAAGAACAAAGCAGATGGCGTGCATTGAGTGAAGTAATTTCCACATGCTGTTTACTTTCGTGTAGTGTAATTGAGTACATGTGTCATGTAACTGAATCCATTCAGCTTGCGATGTTCTTTGAATCGTTTAGTACCCTTTGAAAACTCAATATGTTCTTATGCTACTGTAAACATCATGTGTAAAGTTACTTCTTTGCTAAGTCATGTACAATAGAATTCAATAATATTCAGACATATAATGTGACTTCTAACAAGTCCGTGTATATTTTTCTGTAGTTCTGTGTATGTACTATAACAACATCGCAGGTTTAACTGTGTGTCCACTGTAACCTCCCACAAATTTACATTTCTGTCCTGTTGATATCTTATTGAGGTTCTTCGATAACCAATTGAAGCCCTGGTGATGAAGCTGTGCTTGGACACGCGCATTTGTGGAGTCAATCCTCTAAGCCAATAAGCTACTGAAAAGGCAGTGAAGACAGACTTCATTATTAAGTTTCCTAGCCGTTTCCCCTTCTGGGTATTGCGGAAAATAGCTGTTATGGCTACCATGACACATAATATTGTGTAAATATTGTTACGAAAAACTCCTTAATCCTTTAAATCCAGCAACTTGCATTATAATTTGTTTCAATCCCCTTATAATTATTGATTTTTATGCTGAGTGGTTGTGTCACAATTCTATGGCTGATCTTGTTGCTAACTTCGAATTTAATTTAAAGACGAAAATGTGTATTTTACTCGGGAATAAATTTATGGCTCAGAAATTGTTTTCCATCATCAGAGCAAATTAAATGGTGAGACGTCCTTTCTTTATTAATGTATTCAACATACGTGCGTTACAAATTTTCAGTGTTGCAGGTAGCTTCGAGACAAATAGCTGCGAATTTTGTACTGAAGTAAAACATAGGGCTATTTCCAGTAGGCTAAAAATTTAAATTAGAATCCAACAATCACTACACATATACCTAGAGATAAAGCAATAATTTCTATTGCAGAGTTTCCATCAAAGTAGAAAAGACAAAATTTTATTATGATTTCATGGAAAGTTTATATGGGATGAAAAGTAATTAGACTAGATTCCGCATCAATTTCTCTGTTCTTGAAACGTCATGTATTCTCGACTATTTAAAAAGAAAGACGTCATAGGAACTTCTAAAGAAACCTTTAGATAATGGAGTTTCGGACTGATAGTCAATATCATAAGCTATTACACTCAGGCTGTCCTCAATAGAATCTAACAAAACAGGGAATACGCAAACAATGCGGGATTGCGTTGATGGTCACAATTGTTACTGTGCAAGAGCACTACTTACGGCAAGTAGTTGTACAGAAAACAGAGGCCTTGCATAAGATTGCTACAGAACATTAGCTAGCTTAAACGAAGACGATACCTGCACTAAAACGAATTGCTTGCAACGATGAGTAAATTATTAGCAATAGTTCACTTGAACTGTTAATGATAAATATGCCTTAATACAAAATTAATCTAGATCATATTTTTATCACCATCTGACAGGGTTTATGTTGTTCTGTTGCATCGTGAGTTACATGCAGTTTCATAAAAACATCGATTCGTTCGGTACCTACTCGCTGTTCACCCATACCTGTATTTTGACGTTCGCCCTTCCTGTTTCATTTAGTCAAAAGACAATTTCCTTTATATGGCTGAATACGTGTAATGCCCCTTAGTATATCGTGGTACCCATTGCGTATTACCAGTGTTGGAAGAGCGAGGACGTGGCTATCAAGTTCCCTCAGAGCTCCTGCCAACAACACACTGTCGGTGTTTAAAAAGTCGCCCTTCAAATGATACACGGCGTCTTTCTTAAAATGTTTCCCACCGTACTTGCTGACTAAGCAAACCTGTCACGAGGTGAAACGTTCGTCTTACAAATACTGCGTCTCTTCAGGCATTCCACTTTCATTAATAAAACCAGAGTAGTGCATTGTGGGTGTCTTCGTAGATACGTTGCAAATTTACACCCTTTTTCAATGAAACACTGCATGGAATTTGTTATCCTCCGGCCGACATTGTGTGACAGTTTCATCTTGCATATCCTTCAACATTCTTCCTAGATACTGCAAAGAGACCTCTTACTTATGTTGCTTATATCTGGTACAGTACCGAAAATGGCGTTCTGTCTTATTTCTCTTATGAGCCAAAACAATATGACCACCTGCTTAATAGCTTTCTTGTTCGTCTCTGATACGAAATACATTACCGATTCTGCGTATCACGGATCCCACAGTTCGTTGGTAGGTTTGTGATGGTATGTGGCATTATATGTCTACGCATAGGCCACGTAATTCGCGTAAATAACGGGCCGCTGATTTGCGTACATGGTGATGGCGCCCATAGCGACCCATAATGGTTCCATACGATTTACATCAGGCTAATTTGGTCGCAGGTACATCAACGTTGAATTCATCATAATGCTCGTCAAACCATTGTACCACAGATCTCGCACCTAGACACGAACAATTACACTGCAGAAAGATGACATTGCAGACGGGGAAAACGTCAAGCAAGAAGACATACAGGAGGCTCGCAGATGTTGGCGTGTCTTCGATTACGACAGCAGGTCCCACGCAAGCGCAGGAGAATATTTCTCATAAATAACACTGCTCCCACCAGTATGCGTCCGCGGTGTGCTGCACGTTTCGAGCCGCCGTTCACTTCGATGGCGGCGTTTGTAGAGACGACCATCGACCCAGTGTAGCAAAAATGTGGTTCAACCGAAGACCCGACACGTTTCCATTGGCCGACGGTGGAATCCCGATGGTCCCGTTCCCACTGAAATCGTAATTGACGATGTCGTGTGTCAACATGCCAACACGTAAGGGTGGTCAGCTGCATAGCTCCATGTTCAACAAACTTCGGTGAACGGTGTGCTCCGAAACACTTGTGCGTGCACCAGCATTGTGCTCTTTCGGCAGAGAAGCCGCAGTTCACCATCTAAACTACTTTACACACCAGACAAGTATCCGAACCCCACGTTCTGTGAAGGGTCCAGCTAGCGTCTAGTGGTAGTTTCACTGTCCTTCTGTCTCTTTCCGTAGATGCTCACGAGAGTAACATGTGAACATTCGACCAGTTTTCGAGATACTTGTTCACAAGCTCTATCTAATAATAATCTATAATAATCTGCTCTATGTCAAAGTCTCTTATCTCTATGGATTTCCCCATTTTCAGCCCTATTTTCGCCAGGGTGATCCCCCGTCCGTGTCTGCTCCGCTTACATACTCTTGCTACCGAGTTAACGTGCCCGCAACACCTCCAGGCGGCATCGAACGTCGCGGTGGATGGTGGTCTTAATGTTTTGGCTGATCAGTGTATATCCTTTTCATTTGCTAGGCTGTTACAGAAGATCGAGTCTTGGTCCAAAGACTGCCACGCAACGCCACGCCATGCACCGTATAGTGGCTTGCAAAGTATCTATCTAGATGTAGATGAACTAGTTGTCGGCGTTAGCAACCATAATCTGTTGCGTGGAAATTACACAGTACTGATGACTCTGTCACCGAACAATCCGTGAAAGCAGTCACAACCGTCAAATACAACCTAAATCAAGCCGGATTGATAGGACCATATAAAATTAGTTGTGAAGAAGGCAAGTGTCAGACAGATTCAGAAGTAGAATGAGATTTTCGCTCTACAGCGGAACATGCGCTGATATGAAACTTTCCAGGCAGATTAAAACTGTATGCCGTACCGAGACTCGAACTCGGGAACTTTGCCTTTCGTGGGCAACTGCTCTACCAACTGAGCTACCCAAGCACGACTCACGACCCGTCCTCACAGCTTTAATTCCACCAGTACATCGTCTCCTACCTTCCAAACTTCACAGAAGCTCTTCTGCGAGCCATGCAGAACTAGCATTCCTGGGAGAAAGAGTTTCTGTGAAGTTTGCAAGGTAGGAGACGAGGTGCTGGCGGAATTAAAGCTGTGAGGACGGGTTTTGAGTCGTATTTGGGTGGCTCAGTTGGGAGAGCACTTGCCCGCGAAAGGCAAAGATCCCGAGTTCGAGTCTCGGTCCGGCATACAGTTTTAATCTGTCAGGAAAGTTTCAGATTCAGAAGAAGGCTCTAAATGTAGTTCTTTCATGAACAGAAGCTCTTACAACAGCCTCAGTCTGCCCAATTGCCGGATATTACTCTTCACTCTGGGATTTCACCAACATGGATTAGCGAAACAGATAGAAATGATACAGAGAATTATTGCGCGATTTATGACAGATTTGTTAAGGAAGTGCGATTATATGATAACAACGCACATAAGTGAAACATTAGCGTTGTGTAATACGGAAATACTTACTCTTGAAATTTCGAGGTTGAATATTCCAGAGAAGGCAGGAATCGTAGCATCCTTTGGCTGCATGTAGTCTTCTGCTCACGAATAGCAACGAAGGGCATCGGGACGTAGCATCTAGATCCGGCAGATGACAACCGTGAACGTACAGTGTGAGAAAGTACTACACATTTTGGACATCACTTTAGGTTTGATATATTGTCGACGTGGAGGTCATTACATACGCAACCCAAGGTCGGATAGGTTCGTTGCGTTCGCGCACTTGGCATAACGAGACCGGCTCCCCCTAGCTGCCGAAAACTTGAAACAAACTACTCTGTACCAGGGAAAGGTATGTGTTACGGACCTATTGCTCAACACTGTCACATATATACTTTCTTCTTTAAATTAAATTCAAAGTTAGCACCAAAATCAGACACAAGAGTAATGAGATAACCGGTTAGCAACAAAAATCATCAGCAGTCCTACTTATCAAAAAATGGACTAAAAAATAATAAATAGACGCCAACAGTAGTTGATTTTGGAAGTTCGAGTTTTTTTACAACCATTTTATAAAATAATATGTTTCATGTGTTGTCAATAGCAATTTATTCTGCCACTCCACATTTCGAAGCATAGCTTAATTAGCCAGATCGCATCGACAATCTCGTTCACACATCTCTAGCCCCTTACCATTTTAGAGTCCTTGTAACCTTCCCTTTTTCTTCTTCTTTTTCTTCTTCATTTTATCTCCTCCTTCTCTTTCGACCCCACCCCCGCCCCCCACGTTTCTTTTTCCCTTCCGCATTCATTTCCCCAGATGCGCCCCCACAGAAACGTCATCCACGTCTTCCTCGGTACGTTCTTGTGATCAGGAACGTTAGACCTACACCTTTTCATTACTTGTTGGCCAAATGCTGGTGGTGACTATTTCTTTCTGCAACAGGATTCTAAGCAGCTATTTTAATAACGCCTGTCGTAATTAATCTGTTGCAGTGTCATAGAACAACTGTATCACGAATCAGCACCGAGAACACTACGCAACAGTTGTCGAAAATGAGAGAGTTGTTTAACACAACATGTTTCGGGGCTGCATTATCCCAATATCAATTTTTGGAGCCAATTTTCCATGCTTGCTTTCTACTTTCGACGTTGCCTGATGGTATACAAACATTAAGAACTTGATAATGGGATTGTGTAGTCCCGGAATATGTTCTGATAAATAAACCACTCATTTTCGACGAGTGGTGCACAATATTCACAGCACTTATCATTAACGATGATAAATGTTAATAAAAACCATCACAGGCGCATTTCAGGTATGTTAATTACTCCAAACCGGTTTTCTTCTAAACGGACATCTCGAAATTTTTAACTGATGTCTTAACTCCTATCATCTTGTCTGTTCTCTTCATCCGTGTCATCCACGTGTTCCTTTCCTCACTGATCCTTCGAAGAACGTCGTCATTTCTTATCTTATCAGTCCTCCTGATTTTCAATATCCTTCTATAGCATCACACCCCAAAACTTCAGGTCTCCTCCGATTTACAGAGTCCACAATTCACTCCATAGACTGCCTTGCTCGACAAATATATTCTCATGGACCTAGTCCTCAAATTAAGACCTATTTCTGATACTAGTAAGTTTCTTTCGGCCAGGAATGCCTTCTGTGTTTGCGCTAGTCTACTTTTTATGTGCTCCTCACTTCGTCCGCCAGGTGTTATTTTGCTGCCAAGGTAGCAAAGTCCTTCACTTCAGCTACTTCGTGATGACCAATTTTGATATTAAATTTATCGCTAAGCTCATTTCTGCTACTCCTCATTACTTTCGTCTCTCTTCGTCTCACCCTCATCCTGTATTCATCTCTGTACATTACATTCTATAGGTCCTGTAGTTCTTCTTTACTTTAATTGAGGATGGCAATGTCATCAGCACATATTATCATTGTTCTCTTTCCACCCAGACTTTCTTCTTCGATGTACACATTGAACAGTGAGAGCGAAAGACTGCATCCCTGTCATACACCCTTCTAAATACGAGCACTTCTTTCTTGGTCTTCCATGCTTATTGTTCTCTATTTGTTCCTGTACATATTTATACTATCCATCTTTCCCTACAGCTCTTTACCGTTTTTCTCACATTTTCCAGCATCGGGCACCGTTTTACATCGTTGAAAATTTTTTTATAGATCTAAAAATCCTGCGAACGTCTCTTGCTTTTCCTTGCTTCAATTAGCAAACGCAACGTCAAAACTACATCCCTGGGGCACTTATCTTTCGGAAAGCCGAACTTGACTGTATCTAATCGCCATACAAAATTCTAAAATGCGATTAGATATTTTTAGTCGTGACACCGGTCTCTTTGTAGCCTGTTAGTGAACGTTCAGTGTCAGCTTAAGGTGTTCATTTAGAACATAAACGGGTGTGTCTTAATAAGACAACTGTGGGGCACAAAATGATTAAAATTATTAATGACGGTAAAGTCTGAGACACTCAAATTTTCCTGCGCACCACCAGCGAATGAAATATTCGTGGCATAAAGTAAAGAGGATGGGAGGAGATTACTTCTCTGCTCCGTCAAAAGCCGTACGCTGGTTTGCGGTATACTGTACCATCTTTTCCTCCATAGCTTGTGGCGACCCTGAGTGCGGAACAGTATCAGACTGAAAGTCGTAAACAACCAATATATGCAAAGAAACGATGTAAACAAATACAGTACTCACGCCAATATACATGAAATTTACTCACAGTAGCGAATGTGGATGCTCCATGGCCAGACCCAATGTTCCGTAATTCGTCAACCATAGGTCTTCAGCCTGCACTCGGACATATATTATCTATATTCCCATACGGAGAGACATTTTAAATGAAAGTCGCTTGCCTGGTGTCGACGGATAATACGTATTAAAGTGCCTGTGTTGTTCAGAAGCACGATGCAACATTCCCTCGAACTTACATGCGATTTACAATTAAAATGTTTCCCCTGTACAGGAACATACGTAATGGATGTGTGAGTGCACGTTATAGGCACATGGTTGACGGCATATGGACGTTTGGGATCTGCACATGAGTCGTACTCGGATAGCCTAATGGAAAGCGACGCGATGAGCGGGAAATCCGGATTCGAGTCGTGATCCATAGTTGTCATTCAGTTATGCAAATAATTTTCATTGTTTTCATTCCATTATGCAACTGATGGTTGTCGATGTTGGCAACAGCCGTAGTTGCAGTAATGCCTGTTCCTTGGAACATCCATGCATGTTCGAAGGAACATTGCATCGTACTTCTGAACAACACAGGCACTGCATTATTGTATCATGCCAATAATGTTCTTGCCGCCATGTTAGAGGCATTAGGGGCGACCGCTGGTGTAAATTAACCAATTCGAAGAGACGTGAAATGATATGTGGTAGAGTGTTCTACATCTAGATATATACTCCGCTAGCCACCAAGCGGTGTGTGGCGGAGGGCACAATTCGCGCGTAAGTCATATTCCCCCCCCCCCCCCCCCCCCCTCTGTTCCAGTCGCGGATCCCACGAGGGAGGAACGACTGTCTGAACTCCTCAGTGCGAACTCTTATTTACCTTATCTTTGAATGATGATCATTGCGCGATTTGAAAATTGGTGGTAATAATATATGCTCTACATCCTCTACAGTGAAGATTGGATTTCGGAATTCAGTGAGCAGCCCCTTCTGTTTAGGGCGTCGTCTATCTGCAAGTGTGTCCCACTTCAAACTTTCTATGAGATTTGTAACGCTCTCGCGATGGCTAAATGTACCAGTCACGAATCTTGCCGCTCTTCTTTGGACCTTCTCAATCTCTTGAATCAGACCCAGCTGGTAAGGGTCCCATTTAGACGAACAATACTCTAAGACTGGACGAACTAACGTATTGTCAGCTATTTCCTTTGTTGAAGGACTGCATCGCTTCCGGATTGTACCAATAAACCGCAATCTACAGTTCGCCTTATCCGTTACTTGTGTAATCTGATCATTCCATTTGAGAGCATTTCGAATAGTCACACCCAGATACTTGACGGATGTTACCGCTTCCAAAGACTGATCATTTATTTTATACTCATACATTAATGGGGATTTTCGCCTTGTTATACGCAGTAGGTTACACTTACTAATATTGAGAGATAACTGCCAGTCTTTACACCATGCATTTATTTTCTGCAAATCCTCATTGGTTAGTTCACTACTTTCTTGTGATAGTACTTTCCTATAGACTACAGCATCAGCGGCAAAGAGTCTAAGGCCGCTGTCAATACCATGAACCAGATCGTTTATGTAAATAGCAGAGGACCTATTACGCTGCCCTGGGGCACATCTGAAGTTACTCTTGTTTCTGTTGAAGTCACCCCGTTGAGGACGATATACTGCTCCCTGTCTGTTAGAAAACTTTCTATCCAACCGCATATGTCAATGGATAGACCGTAAACGCGCACTTTCTGTAGCAAGCGACGTTGCGGAACTGAGTCGAACGCCTTCCGAAATTCGAGAAATATGGCATCAATCTGGGAGCCGGTATCTAGAGCCTGTTGTATATGATACACAAAGAGGGCCAGCTGTGTCTCGCATGACCGCTGTTTCCTAAAACCGTGCTGGTTTCTGTAGATGAGCTTCTCAGTGTCTAGAAAGGTCATTATGTCTGAACACAAAATATGTTCCATGATTCTACAACAAATCGATGTCAGTGAAATTGGCCGGTAATTATGTGCATCCGATTTTCTACCCTTTATATAGATTGCTACGACCTGGGCCTTCTTCCAGTCCCGTGGAACTTTCCGCCTTTCCAATGATCTCTGATAGATGACGGATAAGAATGGAGCTATATGTGTTCAGATTAACTGCAGCGTACGACACCGCTCTGCCAACCAATGACCAAACTACCACCTTTTTTTTTTTTTTTTTTTTTTTTAACCTGGACTTCGGGCTACGGTACATACCAGTATGACATTACATCTAAGATTTGAATATTCTAATTCGTTGGTTTCTGCTACTCACAACCAAATTGGCGCCTTCCACCCAAGCCCAGGACTCGCGTTTCGGTATAGATCAGTCTGACACAATAACATCAAAAAAACAGAAAAAGGCAACATAGAAATATCGTCAGTATTCTGTTATCTTTCGGTTTTCGTACGTATGTATCGGTGGGTTCAGTTGCACCCATTGTTCCGTCTTCAGCACTCAGCGAATAGAAGAGAACGGTCGTAAAAGTCAACCAAATGGCGCAGTAAACCTTATGAGGCTTTCCAGTGAGAGTGGAGCCGAGCTGCTGTGATTTTCCCCGCTCCCCTCCTTTCCCCAGCGCCTCCTCCCCACCACACAGGCAAGAGGTTGCGGCAAAAAAGGCGTCCACAAAGGCGCACAGAGGAACCGGGACAGGCACAGGCGCCGCTGTCGCTCCGCTGTTTGGACGTCCGCCACAGGCGCGCCCGCGGTGCTTTTTTCCGGGTCGTTAGGCAGACTTATGCCCCGCCGTCAGCGGAGCGTCGGCGTCCGCGAAGAGCTGGACGGCTTGCCTGTAGCCGGTCGGCTCGGCGTAAAGTGCTTACACCACAGCTCGGCTGCAACCTGTTTCCGGACTGCGGACTGCGGACTGCACCCGTCTCACGGACATGAACAGCTAGTCTGTCACGAACTGTTCGAAAACCGCTTTTCACCACGTAAATAGGTGCGCAAAACTTGAGGACGAAAGAGACCTGCGCGTGATGTGTCACTGCCCAGTAACATAGCTCGATGGAACTTGGAACGTACATAAAAAGAACTGCTACAGTATAGTACAGAAGGTAACTGAAAGAAACACACATTGAGACGAACAAAAATGACACTTTTTCCAAATACAATAATTACACTATATACCGGGTGATCAAAAAGTCAGTGTAAATTGGAAAACTGAACAAATCACTGAATAATGTAGATAGAGAGGTACAAATTGACACACATGCTTGGAATGACATGGGGTTTTATTAGAACTAAAAAAATGCAAAAGTTCAAAAAATGTCCGAGAGATGGCGCTTCACCTGATCAGAATAGCAATAATTAGCATAACAAAGTAAGACAAAGCAAAGATGATGTTCTTTACAGGAAATGCTCAATATGTCCACTATCATTCCTCAACAGTAGCTGTAGTCGAGGAATAATGTTGTGAACAGCACTGTAAAGCATGTCCGGAGTTATGGTGAGGCATTGGCGTCGGGTCGGATGTTGTCTTTCAGCATCCCTAGGCATGTCGGTCGATCACGATACACTTGCGACTTCAGGTAACCCCAAAGCCAATAATCGGACGGACTGAGGTCTGGGGACCCTAGGGACCTGGGAGGCCAAGCATGACGAAAGTGGCGGCTGAGCACACGATCATCACCAAATGACACGCACAAGAGATCTTCGACGCGTCTAGCGATATGGGGTGGAGCGCCATCCTGCATTTCCGTTCTACTAAAACCCCTCTCTATCTACGTTATTCCGTGGTTTATTAAGTTTTCAAATTTATAATGACTTTTTGATCACCCGGTATATGCAGACTGAAGCGACAAAACGAAAATTTTTAGTAAAGCTTGGATTCGAAACTGGATCTCGCGATGACTAGGCATATGCGCTAACCACTACGCCACCCTGGCACACTGGCTTTCCGCAACTGCACAGACGACCTTAACACACCTCCCTCCTCAATCCACACATACTGACAAACTGCTAAAGCACCTAAACAAGTCTGTGTGAATGATGTCAGACATAGGAGATATAAATATAAAAAACTGGCATATTTTGCTTATTTTCACTCCACTATGTCATATGATATCATATTTTAGGGTAACTCCACAAACCGAGAAATTTTTTATAGTACTGAAGCATATGAGTAGTGTGCAGTGTAAATCCAAGAGCATCATGTCGAAACCTGTTCAAAGAATTGGGCATACTAATGAAGTTTGTTGTAAATAATAGATCTCTTTTTCCAACTAACTGCTTAGTACACAGTATGAATACTAGGAATCAGAACAATGTACGTAAAGATTTAAAATCAGTCACTCTTGCCCAGAAAGGAGTCCAGTCTTCAGCAACGCATATTTTCAATAAGTTACCAGCAACCATAAAGACTTTGGTTTCAGACAAGGCACAATTTAAACGTAATTTAAAAGAATTTTTGGTGACCAACTCCTTCTATTTCCTCCATGAATTTCTCAACAAGTGCAGTAGACCCTTTTACTGAATATTTATTATACTTTAATTAATGACAATACTTGGTTGTAACAGCCAAGTAACTACCTACTGTGTGAATGATGGATGTATGGAAAGCAGATGTAAGTATTAAGTCTGTAAATAGTGGAAGTTTAATTTTAAATCTTGTACATAATTTGACTGTTCTTAGCTGAGGATCATTGAAATGAATAATTTACTTTAATTTTTAACAACACTTGGTTGTAATAGCCAAGTAACTAGCTACTGTGTGAATGATGGATTTAATGAAAGCAGATGTAAGTATTAAGCCTGTAAATATTAGAAGTTTAATTTTAATTTATGTACATAATTTTACTGTTTATTGCCTGAAGATCATTAAAATTAATGAAACTCAAGTTTTTCTAATCACATTTTTGTAATGTGTTTATCTGACATGTTCCACACCCAGGAGGATCCCCTCTTTTGTGGGTCTATGGAATTAATAATTAATCTAATCTAATCTAATCTCCACATTCCTACTCACGCTTCAGCCCAGTTGCTATTCCCTCTAGGGTAGTCCGTGCAGTTGTGCAAAACCACTGTGCCAGGATGGCGTAGTGACTAGTGCATCTGTTAGTCAGCAGGAGAATCGGGTTCGAATGCCGGCCTTGGTAAAAATTTTCATGGGTCGCTTCAGTTTGCGTATATACATCATAGATGATAGAGTCTTGGAAAGGTTTCGAAAACCATGTTGTTTCATTTGATTAATTACACTGGGGTCACCTCGATTTTTGAAGGTCCCCTGGACATTACAAAGAGCATGACATGGTTTTTAATACGGCATTCCATCACTAAAGACTGTGAAGCGTGCTCTGCAACGTGCTCCCATGGTGGCTGGCTACAAGCATGTTAAGCAGTTATTGGGGTAGTAGGGCTTTCCATTCGTCCACCAGCTCGGTTGACAGCTGCTGCGTGGTCTTTGGTGAATGTTGGCGTGCTTCAACACCTCTCCCCAACGCATCCCACACCTGCTGGATGGGGTTTAAGTCAAGATAACGGGCAAGCAAGTCCAGTCGCCAAATACTCTATTGTTGCAAGATCCTTCACCAGCGCTGTAAAAAAAAAAAAAAAAAAAAAAAAAAAGGACGCGAAAGCTGAAGGCACAAGATACTGGTTTTTTATCACGTCTCATTTACCAAATGCGATCAAGACATTTGTGAATGAGAATCTGTGTTTCAAACACATCGCGCGCTTCATTCTGGCAATATCAAATTTCATTTACCATACGCAAAACTCCCGTGAAGTTGGAAAAGTAGGAGATGGACTGACACATCAACTCTTCAGTTCGAATGAGCTTCGCCAGCAGAAGCAGAGGGCATTGGTCGAATTTCAGTCCGATACGTAATTTTATTGTCAGAGAGTTTCATATAACGTAGCATCCACTACGTTTCAGAGCGACAGTTTCAATTTGGATGTAATCGTTTTCAACATCATCCAGTATCTTGTTCTTCAGCCCTAATTTGAGCTCTCAGATGATTCTCTCACACATGATCCTTCTAAATAGCTAGCCATGTAATGACATTATGACATTACGGTCCTCTTTTGATGTCGTCTAGCTATTTCAAATTTGTTCTTCCTCATTCCCAACACTTTCATAAATATAGGTTCAGCACCATTGGGAACGGCGTAACAAATGACGCACAAACTACTCTTCTTCTTTTTGTAAACGCTCCTACGAGAGTTCGCTGACTTATAATCTTCTCCGACAAATCCAAAACATTTATTTTGTTTGCATTTACATGAAATCTCATATTTGTCGAAATATTATAATGCAGAAAAATTTGCACGAATACTGGTATTATAAATGATGCATTATTTGTTCACAGATCATCTATCAAGAACCAAACCCGGGAATTAAATACGAATATATGCTGCCGATGAAGGTTGATCCTGTTCCACCCATTCCAGGTAAGAAAATTCACTAAATGATACATGAATTTCTAACAAATATCTTTTGATGGTATACGGTGCTATTAACGTAAGAGATGATTTTGCACAGTTCATTAATTATGTCATCATTAAAATGTACCGCACTATTTTACTCATGTAATGCGACGTCTTTTGTTCCCTAAAAAGTCAGTACTTGGAACAACGAGCGATTGGGCATAATAATTCTTGGGATATTTACCATAAGCTTCCATCCTTTATTCTGCCCACTCTCGCAATATTTTTACTCAAATAATTTGATGTGTCTTCTGTAGACGAGTGTTTTCCTAGCAATCCACTATCGCACTTCGGAATGGAATCAACTCAAGGAAAAACTTTGCACCTTAAAGTGCACTATGCCGAAAACTCCATGTATTTTTAACCTATAAAGTATATTCTTTCACTGCCAGACTGATAGCTTTGCACCTTGCCCTCTTATTGACTACTTTTCAGCCAACTGTATGCTTTGACAGACCACATCACATTCTTAGTCAGTTCAGTTGTTTTCCGCAACGCAAAGACTGGCATTGCCTCTTCGAATCTGTTAGAGGCAAGACGCAAATTGCCTAGCAAAAACCGATAGCTGTTCTAGCTTGCAGTCGGTTTTGACTGTAAGGCACTGTAAGAATTAATATGTTTAGATTTGCTGTGATTTACCTAAATCAGGTTTATGAAAATGCCGACATGCGTCCTTCAACGAGACTATGTCGTATTTCTGCTTCGTCATTGTCCATACAGCAACTTTTAAAGTTTGTAATGTCATCTATGTCCTTTATGCCTTCTATTGCACATGATAACTGTGCGACGAAGATTTGCACTACCGCCACCTCCCTGTTTTCATGATTTTAGCGATTCGGCAAAGGACTACGACGCTTCTCAATGTTTCCTGTAACAAAAACATTAGGAATAGTGAAACGACAGTACCACCTTCAACGGAAGAGGAAGAGGGACGGGACGAAGCCCAAGCTGTGGTATGCCAGAGACCAGTCAGCGATTCTGCCATGGCCATTTCAAAGAAACTGTCCGCGCGCTCTTTTTAAAAAATTCACGGAAACCATGGAACACCTATATCTGAGCTTCTCTCTCAATTACGAGTTGACTGTCTTAATCGCTGTACAACCTTGTTTAGTAAGAGAGAACGTTTGAAACTTACAAGAGAATACTTGAGAAGCAGATTATTCATACGACATCGAGGTCTAAGGAAAAGTGGAATTTTGTTTTTGGGTTCTACGCGGCCTGCCACGAATTCCTCTCTTGTGACATCCTCTTTATCTGAGAGTGGCATTTTCACACTACGTCCTTAATTATTTGTCGGGAACATTCCAGTCTCTGTCTTCCCGTACGAATTCTTACCCTCTACAGGTTCCCCTTGTAGGTTAGAGTTTTCAGAATTCCGCCTCTAACCATCCCTGCAACAGAATTTTAATATATTTCATTGTTCCGCTTTTAAATGATGGCATTCGCTTTTTACGTGCTGCATTATTTTTCAGAAATTATAAAAATTACCCCGGAAAAATAAGGTTTATCCAAATATGAAATCATGTTCCAAAGTACAACGTGGTCATGCGTCTAGAAAGAAATATTTGATTGAAATTCAAAAGCGTTGCTGTCGAGAAAATCTTGTAAATAATGTATTTGGTCATGTGTATGCTACATTTTTACTTTGTTACAGACCAATAATCAGTAAGTGAAACCAAATTAAACATAAGTGTTATCAACAACCAGTTAAAAGCTAGATACATTCTGAAACATAAGCCATTGGTAACTAACACAGATTTCCATTTTCAAGACAAGTAAAATTGTTAAGAAATTAACTAAATTTATTTAATTTGCAAATATTGCACGTTTCTTGTTAAAAGACCTCCTTCTGTTTCAAGGTACAGGTTGGTACTTGACCGACGAAGTATGGCTTTACCGTCACGTTCTATAGCTAGTTTTAAAAAAATACAGGATATTGCTTGGCATAAAATTAACATTGTCTTCCGAATAGCTTTAGTATGTTATACATCACTTAAAAATGTACGATTCGAAATATTTACAAATTCTGCACACAACGCACCCTCATATCTGTCATCGACAAAAACTGTTTAAAATTGAGTAAGCGCTTATGGTGATCTCTTGTGAGCAGTTTTTCGTGTGATTCTAACATTGGTCACTTGACTGACAGACCGACCAAAAACTATCATGACATGCATCTTGGTGCTCTAACGTCAAGGTGCAACTCTCTAACTTACCATGGAAGTCATCCGCTGTAGTATAACACTTGTTCGAACATCCTGTCCTTCGTCTTGCAGTGTTTTCCGTATGTTCCTTTCTTCTCCTCATTCCTTATCAGTCCATCTAATTTTCAACATGCTTTTGCAGCAGCACATCTGAAACGCTTCTATTTTCTTCTTTTCAGATTTTCCTTCAGATCATGATTCATTACCGCTATGGTGTACTCCAAAGGTACATTCTCAGAAATTTCTTCCTCAAATTAAGGCCTACGTATGATAATAACAGACTTTTGGTGATCTGGATTGCGCTATTTGCCTATGCTACTCTGCTTTTCGTGTCCTCCTTGGTTGGTCCGTCATGTGTTATTAGGTCTTGTTCCTATTATAAATCGCAGCGTCAGAACGGCCTCTCTTGTACCTTTACCTGTCCGAAAGCCAAACTTATTGTCAACTAACAGATCCTCAGTTTTTTCCATTTTTATGTATGCTATTCTTTTCAGCAGCTTGGATTCGTGAGCCGCTAAGCTAATTATGCGATGGCTCTCGCACTTATTTGTTCTTTCTGTCCTCAGGATGGTGTCGGTAATATTTTTCCGTCATCAGTCTCAAAGACACTACGCACCAAACAGAACAGTAGCTTGCTTGCCACTTCCACCAATGGTCTCAGAAATTCCGAACGAATTTTATTTAACTCGTCTGCTTTATTTGATTGCAAGTCTTCAAAGCCTTATTGAAATTAACAGAGTACTGCAAAAATTCAACATCCATCCTATATTTCATTGGTGGTTTGCAGATAGCTCATCTGTCGTTACTGACAGCGCACCTGAAGAAAATAGATACATATTTACAAAAATATTGTGCAAATATGAAACCCAGTAACCCTGATCACTGCCCTGAAATTTACGTTACTTTGTTATTGGCCAGAGAAGGCAGTCATTAACGTATCAGTAATGTGAACGTAGCTTCCTAGCAGATTAGAATTAAGGAACTGCGTATCTTGCTGTGGCTGGGTCATTTCTCTGCAGTAGGAGTGCTAGTCCCGCCAAGTACGCAGGAGAATATCTTTGAGTTTTGAAAGTAGGAGAGATGTGCCGGGGGAAGTGATGCTGTGAGTTGTGCGGGATAGCTTATTCACCAGTGGACCTGCCAGGGCAACTCAAAGTGCCGGCTTCGGGTAACAGCCCAGCTTAGAGTTTCATCTGCCAGGGAGTTTCAAAACAGTACACACTACGCAGCAGCACGAAAATTCAGTTTCAAAACACTAAACATTCTCCATTAGCGAGAAATTTCAGTATGGAAACGACAGAAATATTAATTATACCGTATTCTTATTTTATCAAGGCGAATAAAATTTGTGTGTGTATCTTCATTAGTGTGGTCATAAGATCTGTTGTTTATTTACCATTATTGGAGGTATTTAAATTTCGTCTGTGCAAGTAAAAAAAAGGGTTTCAATGCTTCGAAGTAAACATGTTAATTGAGAAAAATTTAAGAAAAATTTAACTAATGATCTCAGGGAAAACTAAAATATTTCACGAACAGCTGCTGAAGTGTCCAGTACTTCATTTTGCCCATGAAAAGTTACATTGATGTAATATTTAAGTGCCAGTAAAAAACTGATAGAAAATATTTTGAAAAGAAACAATGACCTTACGTTTTGCAAAATGAGTAGTATACAGTAAAAAATAGATTAGAGAAACAAATGAGGCACTTTTGAATGATGCCGCATATTGCACACAGCAAACGAGATCCCGTTAATATTTCTACATCTACATCTACATCCATACTCCGCAAGCCACCTGACGGTGTGTGGCGGAGGGTACCTTGAGTACCTCTATCGGTTCTCCCTTCTATTCCTGTCTCGTATTGTTCGTGGAAAGAAGGATTGTCGGTATGCCTCTGTGTGGGCTCTAATCTCTCTGATTTTATCCTCATGGTCTCTTCTCGAGATATACGTAAGAGGGAGCAATATACTGTTTGACTCCTCGGTGAAGGTATGTTCTCGAAACTTCAACAAAAGCCCGTACCGAGCTACTGAGCGTCTCTCCTCCTCAGAATCCTAGAATTTTGAAGACAACTGGGGCACATAGGTCTGGTGGATTACGTAGACCGTGCAATCTCAATTGCTGTATATGATTTTGAGTATTATTCAAAGGTTTGTCAAATTTTTCTCTAATATGTTTTATTTCTTAGTTTTAGACAAGTCATTTCATAAAATATTGACATTTTTTCTTCAAAAAATTGGAATTTTTTGTCCGAGTTTCTCTCACAACAGGAAGTAAGTACTTGTTTGTTTCCGCCCGCAGTCTGCTGTCATGTTACAGTGACAGCTCTTTAGCCACGAACATCAACAACTTACCGGTGTTACTGTAACGCGTCGTATTCCACTCCAGAAAATGTGCAGTGCTACAACCCAACGCAAGACCAGGTTACAAACATCGGCACCAAACGAAGGAACTCCTAAAAAGCGTGTCAGCAAAAGACGCTTCCTCATATGTGAAAAAATCTGACTGGAAGTACCACCACTGACGATGTTTTACATCAATGAAAAGAAACGTGTATGGTGACATAAATATGAATATCCAATCAGATCCACACACGGACTTAAGCACATTCATGTAAGCAAAAATTTATGTTTGTTGAGAAAGTATGAGTTAACTTGATGTTGACTTAAAAGTAATCAACGTGAAATGTCTCTCAGACCACTCTCATTTATTTGGAACCAGGGCTATAGTCTGGCATTGCCTTCATGAACGATTGCAGCAGGGGACAGCCATCCAAGAAATAGACAGGCTGGATACGCTGATACTCTCATAGCTTTCTGTTCATTGGTGGAATAGGTGTACAAGAATATAGCACGTAGGATATCTCTCGGGTGAACGAACATTCTTAAAGTTTCCTTGCAGAATTTTCTTTATGATAAATACATTTGATACTCTGAATTCAGGTTAGATTACAATGCGGAAAATGAAATCACAAACAATGCTATCGTGAGAAAAATGTTCAAATATAAGAAATATACGTCGGGAAGACCAGAGTGAAGATTAGACACAAGTTCCCTGGATTCTTGTCATATGCCTGTCAATTTAACGTCGAAAGTCAGTGCCGAAATTCTCTCTCTCTCTCTCTCTCTCTCTCTCTCTCTCTCTCTCTCTCTCTCTCACACACACACACACACACGCACACTCTCTCTCTCTCTCTCTCTCTCTCTCTCTCTCTCTCTCTCTCTCACTCTCATTCCTTTGCATTGAACAGCGAAACTCCTATGCATTCTTAATTTTTGCTAATTTGTTTTTAATTTCACAAAAAAAATTGTTTTGACTTATTTGTAAGCTGAATCTGTCCATCCGACGACCATTTCCTTTTAGATTTTCTGCAGCCACTTTGCCTTAGTCCCTACACTACCTATTGGTTTAATTTCCAAGGTATACAGTCGTATACCTTTCTTTTCTTGAACATTGTTGCATTTTCTTCTCTTGCTGCATTTTCTTCTGTTGTTGCATTTTCTTCTCTTGCCAGTCAGTTCAGGTTCTTCTTTCTTTATTAAAGGTTTCTCCGCAGCTACATTCCTTGAACTTCTATTAGTTTGTCCACCATCCGAGATTCCCGTTTTAGAGAGGCATCCCCTTCTCTTCAATTGAACTATCTGCTGTTCCATAACGCAGTATCTGCAGCCTCAGTTAATTTCAAACGCACGTCAGAATTACTCAGAATTTCAATATCAAACTCACATACTGATTCTTCCTGATGATTCTTTTCAGCTTCAGCTTCCTACCCTTCCTATTTGCTGCCACTATATCTGCCCCACGGTACGCCTTGAATCCAGCATCTGACTTCGGAATCTCATTATCAGGATGTAATTCAACTGGAATCTTTCCATTTGATTATTAGGTTGGTGCATAAGTTTCTAACGTTTTCCCATAAGCTCAATGAACACTAGAGATATACATAACAGAGACCTTAATCATCTATAATATATTCTCCTTCACTATTCACAAAGTCGGCCAACATAAGGGTAACTTTTCGATTCCGCAACTGTAGAAATTACGTGGTTTTGAGGCGAAGTACTCATCGAACCATGTTCGGAGCGCATTTTCATCCGGAAAGGAAGTTTCATCAAGGTTGTTCGGTAGAGAGCGGGAAAGGGCGGAAGATCAGGTGAATAAATGGGTGCGTAATGACTTCCAGACTCAATTCCTGTACAGCGATCTTTGTCACTCTAGCAGAATGCATGCGGGCGTTTTGGTGAAGTACCATTAGTTCACACAATCTTCCTGGTCGTTGTTCTCGGATTGTGTCTGCAAGGTAGTTGTTGACGGTAAATGTCATTAGTGACGGTTACACCTCGGAGATGCAATTCTTAGTACACCATACCGTGGCGTTACATCAGATGCATAACATTAATCACGGATGCTAGCAGGACTTTGCAGGGGGAGTTGCTGCTTTGTTTGATCACAACAATCGCTTTCTTTTCATTACGTTAGTATAAGTACACCATATCTCATTACCAGCAACGGACCCGCCAGGTTAGCCGAGAGCCCTAATGCGCTGCTTCCTGGACTCCGGTAGGCGCGCCGGCCCCGGGTCGAATCCGCCCGGCGGCTTAACGACGGAGGCCGGTGTGCCAACCAGCCTGGATGTGGTTTTTAGGCGGTTTTCCACATCCCACTAGGTGAATACCGGGCTGGTCCCCACGTCCCGCTTCAGTTACACGGCTCGCAGACATCTGAACACATTCGCACTATTCCACTAGTTCACGAGACACAGACAGATGGGGTACACTAATTCCATCCCGGGGGGTACGGGGTGGCGGCAGGAAGGGCATGTGGCCATCCCTTAAATTAACCTTGCCAAATCCTATTAACCTTGCCGAACCTGGGCCGGCCGGGGTGGCCGAGCGGTTGTAGGCGCTGCAGTCTGGAAATGCGCGACCGCTACAGTCGCAGGTTCGAATCCTGCCTCGGGCATGGATGTGTGTGATGTCCTTAGGTTTGTTAGGTTTAAGTAGTTCTAAGTTCTAGGGGACTGATGACCTCAGAAGTTAAGTCCCATTTGAACCATTTTTTTCCCGACCCTGTGTCATTGGGGGACAAAGGCACAAGGAAAAGAAAGAAAGAAAGAAAGAAAGATCTCATCACTAGTAACGAAACACGATAGGAATGGTCGAAGTTTTCAAGAGTCAACTGATGACGAGCAAGCAGAGATGCACATACGGCCACCCGTTGGTTTTTGTGATTTTGGCATAGAGCATGCGGTACCCATATACCCGATTTTTCAATCTTCCCCATTGCATGCAAATGTCGCACGAAGGTGGAGTGATCTCAATTCATCAAATTTTCCAGTTCTCGAGTACACTGACCTGAGTCATTGTGGATTAATGCGTTTAAACGATTTTTATCAAATCCCGAAAGTCATCCTGAACTTGGAGAGTCACTAATGTCAAAACGATCCTCTTTCAAACGAGAAAACCAAGTTCCTGTAGTGCTCTTTCCAGTGGCATTATCCCCATTAACGGCGCAAACGTTTCTGGCTGCATCCGCTGCTGTCACCCCTCTACTGAACTATTACAGAAGAATATGTCGGAAATGTTCCGATCTCTCCACATGGCACTTCATTTTATAGCATCCACAACTCAATCACTACCTCCACACGACAAAATGGCAATAAGAAAAATGGTTCAAATGGCTCTGAGCACTTTGGGACTTAACATCTCAGGTCATCAGTCCCATAGAACTTAAACTACTTAAACCTAACTAACCTAAGGACATCACACACATCCATGCCCGAGGCAGGATTCGAACCTGCGACCGTAGCGGTAGCGCGGTTCCAGACTGAAGCGCCTAGAACCGCTCGGCCACCAGCGGCCGGCCAATAAGAAGACTCAAATAGCAACAGACATCTACAAATGAAAAGTGACAATCGATAAATAAACCCACAGCAACCGGAATACCGACGTGCAAAACAAAAACACTACGAACTCGTGCACTTCCTCGCCTCTGATGGAATACGGCAGAATTCAGACGGCCTCGAGGCCAGAGGGGAGTTCAGAGACCTCCGCACTGCAGCCTGGCTGAACGGAACGATTATACCAATTTAGTTCACACAAGGCGCTCACGGCCAGGCCAATTGCCGCAGCTACGTTTCAATTATCGACAATTGGATATGGCGTGTCGCGACACCGCATCGACCGCCAGTGCGACCATTTGGCCGCGTGCCCGCTAGTCACTCCGCCGTCAACTCGATTGGAGGTCAGAGTAAGCAAAGGCGGCTGCAGTGTCGCATCATTTGCCAGAATGTGCTTGCAAAACTATTTTGTCAGACGATGGTAATTTTCTTTATCACAGGTGCCCTGAAGACTAATGGTAGACTTCTACGGTATTAAGGATTATTTCAGAATAAATCTTTCACTCTGCAGCGGAGTGTGTGCTGCTTTGAAACTTCCTGCCAGATTGAAACAAAGCTACGCACCGGACCTCGAACGGAACTTTACATTTACGGTCACGATCCGGCGTACTGTTTTAACCATCATGAAGTTTCAAAACAGAGCACAAACCTCCAGGCTGTGGCTAAGCCATTTCTCCGCAATACTCTTTCTTCCAAAAGGTACTAGTCCCACAAGGTACAATGTTGTTGTTGTTGTGGTTTTCAGTCCTGAGACTAGTTTGATGCAGCTCTCCTTGCTACCCTATCCTGTGCAAGTTTCTTCATCTCCCAGTACTTACGACAACCTACATCCTTCTGAATCTGCTTAGTATATTAATCTCTTGGCCTCCCTCTAAGATATTTACCCTCCACGCTGCCCTCCAACACTAAATTTGTGATCCCTTGATGCCTCAGAACATGTCCTACCATCCGGTCCCTTCTTCTTGTCAAGTTGTGCCACATGCTCCTCTTCTCCCCAATTCTATTCAATACCTCCTCATTAGTTATGTGATCTACCCATCCAATCTTCAGCATTCTTCTGTAGCACCACATTTCGAAAGCTTCTATTCTCTTCTTGTCCAAACTATTTATTGTCCCGGTATCACTTCCATACATGACTACACTCCACGCAAATACTTTCAGAAACGACTTCCTGACACTTAAATCTATACTCGATGTTAACAAATTTCTCTTCTTCAGAAACGCTTTCCTTGCCATTGCCAGTCTACTTTTTATATCCTCTCTACTTCGACCATCCTCAGTTATTTTGCTCCCCAAATAGCAAAACTCCTTTACTACTTTAAGGGTCTCATTTCCTAAGCTAATTCCCTCAGCATCACCCGACTTAATTCGACTACATTCCATTATCCTCGTTTTGATTTTGTTGATGTTCATCTTATACCCTCCTTTCAAGACACTGTTCATTCCGTTCAATTGCTCTTCCAAGTCCTTTGCTCTGTCTGACAGAATTACAATGTCATTGGCGAACCTCAAAGTTTTTATTTCTTCTCCATGGATTTTAATACCTACTCCGAATTTTTCTTTTGTTTCCTTGACACTGTACTATAGCCGATCAAAAGTACCCGGACATCCGTATGTGCACTGAGGTGACAGAAAAGTCATGGGATAGCGATATGCACACATACGCACGGCGGTAAATCGCGTACACAATGTATAAAAAGGCAGTTCATTGGCGGAGTTGTCATTTGTACTCAGGTGATTCTCGTGAAAGGATGTCTGACGTGATAATGGCCGTACTACCGGAATTTACAGGCGTTGAAAGCGGAATGGTATTGGAGCTCGACGCATGGGACATTCTGTTTCGGACATCGTTAAGGAATTCAATATTCCTAAATCCACAGTGTCAAGAGAGTGAGAATACATAATTTAAGACAATACCTCTCACCGCGGACAATGCAGTCGCCGACGGCCTACAGTTAACGAGCGACAGCAGCGTCGTTTCTGTAGAGTTGTCACGGCTAAGAGCAAACCACATCCCGTGAAATAGCCATGGAAATCAGTGTAGCACGTGCAAAGAACGTGTCCGTTAGAACGGTACGGTGAAACCTGTAGTTAATGGCCGGCACTGTGGCCGAGCGGTTCTAGGCGCTACCAGTCTGGAACCGCGCGACCGCTACGGTCGCAGGTTCGAATCCTGCCTCAGGCACGGATGTGTGTGACGTCCTTAGGTTAGTTAGGTTTAAATAGTTCTAAATTCTAGGGGACTGATGACCTCAGAAGTTAAGTCCCATAGTGCTCAGAGCCATTTGAACCATTTTTGAACAAATAGGGACCGTCGATCATTGCAGAAAGTGATTGTAAAAAACTCGCTTGAAATCTGCGGAAGGAATCACTTGTGAGTTCCAATGTTGTACCAGCAGTACAGATAACACAATGATTGCGTGTTTTGTTTCGGATCATCAGTCCTCTGAGTCGTTTGATGCGGCCCGCTACAAATTCCTCTTTTGTGCTGTCCGCTTCATCTCAGAGTATCAGTGCCACCATATGTCCTCAATTATTTCCTGGATTTATTCCAATCTCTTGTCTTCCTCTATAGCTTTCATCCTGCACAGCTCTTTCTAATACCAAGAAAGTTATTCCTCGATGTCGTAACACATGTCATATCAACCTATCCCTTCTTCTTAACTTTCATCATCATAATTCTGTACACCAAATCTTAAAGGCTTCGATTCTCTTCCTTCCTTGTTGTCCTATAGTCCACGAATCACTACCATAAAATGCTGTGTTCCCAAAGTACGTTCTCACATATTTATCCCTCAGCTTAAGACTTAGGTTCGATACCAGCAGGTATCTCCTGGCCAGGAATGCCCTATTTTCCCGTACTAATCTAATTTTTATGTACTCCTTGCTTCGTCTGCCATCTGTTATTTTGCTTCCAAGATAGCAGAATTTCTTTACTTCATCCACTTCGTGTCCCGCAGGTTTGATGTTAAGTCTATCGTAAGATCATTTCTGCTACTGTTTATTACTTTCGTCTTTCTTCGGTTTACTCTCAATCCGAGTTCTGTACTCATTGTAGTGTTCACTCCACTCAATACGTCTTGTAATTTTTCTTTGCTTCTGAATCAAGAGGTTGCACAGCAGGGGCGAAAGACTACATCTCTGTCTCTCACCCTTTTTTATCCGAGCACTTCTTTCTTGGTTTTCCACTCTTACTGTTCCCTCTTGGTCCATGTACAGATTGTATATTATCCATTTTTTGCCACACCTTACTCTTCTTCTTTCGGAACTGCTTTTCACCATTTTACATTTTCGAACGGTTTGCCAATCTCGAAGATTCTACGAATGTGACTTCATGTTACTTCAGCCTTGCTCCCCTTATCAGTCACAACGCCAGAACTGCCTCTCTGGTCCCCTTAGCTTTCAGAAAGCCAAACTCATCGTCATCTAATATATCGTCAGTTTTTTTACCATTCTTCTTGTCAGCAGTTTGGATAGATGAGCCGTTAAGCTGACTATGCGACAGTTCTTGCAGTTAAGTGTCATTGCTATCTTCGATATTGTATGGGTGATTTTTTCCTGAAGTATGAAAGCACGTTTCAAAACTAATAGATGCTACGCACCTGCTTGAATAGTCTCTTGGTTGCCACTTCCCACAATGATTTCAGAAATTTCGAAGAAATGTTATGTATCCCTTATGCCTTATTTGATCGCAAGTCTTCCAAAGCTATCTTAAACTCTGACTGTAATAATTGATCCCCTATGTTTTCGATATTGACTTCCATTTCCTCCTCAGGCTCGTCATCAGACAAGACTTCCCCGTCGTAGAGGCCTTCAGCGCACTCCGACCTATCCGCTCTGTCTTCTCGCCTTTAATTACACCGAGATTATTTTCCATTTCTGTACGCTGAAACAGTTCTTGCGGCTAACATTTCTTTTTCGATTTCTTCATATTGTTCCTGCAACCTTTTCTTCTTTGCTTCCCTATACCTCCTATTTATTTAATTCCTAACTGACTTACATTTCTATATTACTGAATTTCCAAGAACGGGGGGGGGGGGGGGGGGGGGGGAGAATGTCACGAATGTGATATGTGATACGCGAGTTGGTCTGGCAGGCATTAAAACAAAGGCATTTTCCGTTGCGGCGCTAACTTTTTGGGAAATTTCAATCATCAGCTTGCTCTTGAAAAGGAGAAAATATTTTTTTATGCCAGTCTATAATATATTATTATCATAATAAAATAAGAGAAATCAGAGCTGGCGCTGCAAGATGAAATACTCACTTCTCCCGCGCGCTCTACAGGGTGGAGCGGTAGAGAAACAGTCTGATGTGGTCCGATGAACCCTCTGCAAGGCACTGAAGTTGGACTTACATGGTAGTCATGTAGATGTAGATTTATGTTTTTCTTCCTACTGTGCATAGGGTGTCAAAAAGAAAAGGTTACAATGGTCGAGCAGCTCCTCATACGCCACACATTCCGAGTGATAAGTGACTCTTGAGGTCGAGTGACACCCTTGGACAGTAGATGACAGGGAAAGTGTGATTTGGAGCGATGAATCACGCTATATCCTATGGAAATCCGATGAAAGGGTTTAAGTTCGGCGGCTGCCTTGAGAACATTACCTGCCGTCATATGTAGTGCCAACACTGAAGTACGGAGGAGCAGGTGATATGTTAGGTGGATGTTCTTCGTTATCAGGGTGTGAACCATTATTGCGCTTAAGAAAACGCCAAATGCGGAAGGATATGAACACATTTTACAGTATTGTGTAATACGTACAACACAGGAAGAATCCGGAGACGATGACTGCAACTGCGTGACAGTGAATCCAGTCATAATACGGTATCTGCTGAGCAGTAGTAAGCAGAAACATTCCTGAAACGGATTTGGCTGCCCAGAACCCCAGTGTTAACCCGTCGGAAGACCTTGGGGATGAGTTAGAACGTCGACTTCGCTCCAGACCTCAGCGCTCTACATTCTTTCTCTGTTTCCGTCTCTTGAGGAAGAATGGGCTGTCATTCTTCCAAAGACATTGAGAGCCCTCAGAGAAAGTGTCCCCAGCAGGGATCAAGCCGCCGTAAAGACGAATTGTTGACACACCCATATTAATGCCCATTAGTAGGAGTCCGGATATTTTCGATCAGTAGCAGAAAGGCACTGCGAGAGTGTGAAAGAATGGGTGGTGAGCCGTGCTTGGTAGCTTAGTCATTAAGAGGAGTGCTCGCGAAAATCAAGAATCTCCGAAGCCAAAGTCATAAAGCGCATCAGGTCGACCTGAAGGTAACCCTTTCTTAGTAAAAGACAAGTTCTGTATGTAGAACACAATATTTCTCACTTACAGGCTAATTAAATATAAATATTTAAAATTTTAAAATAATAACAGAGATACGGTTGCAGATACACATCATAAAAGAAAGAAAAAAAATAAATTCTAAGTTAAAGGTCCCAGTGATGAGATTGTGTATTGAAGGGGTTGAAGACAACTGCATATGTAGGAAATGAGATCAACAGAACACCAATGGCATGGATTACTTTTGGTAAACTGTGTAGAGTTTTCAAAACGAAGAGCATAATCTTTCCGGGAAGGAAAGTTTGCAGTAGGTATGTATCGCCACTCCTGACTGGCGTGAGAATGGGCTCATTGTGAAGAACTAGATCCACGTCGGGAATTATTAGGAGAGACACTCTAATACGGAAATCAAAGAACAAACTGTAGTGGAATAAATCGTAATGAAAATAAACTGGAGGTGGGCAGGATAGGTAACTAGATAAATGTGTAGTAGACAGACCACGTTGCAAAAGACATTAATGATCCAGACGACGCTCGAAAGACTGATGGATAGGTGACACTAAGAGACATACAGGAACAACATGAGTGCTTGCGAGCACAGCTAAACATCGTCTACTGGAGACCTTTATCTAGCACTAAATCTCTAGTAGCTAATGAGGACATCTTTGTTACGAGTGGTACAATTAGTTTATATATTACAGCATCACCATCAAGAAATTTCACTCTGGTGTGTGTTTGTGTCTTTTGGCATCAGTTTCGATTTCTTCCATCCACTTTCGCCGTCTCTAAATAGCTGCACTAAGATTCTTAGAAGGACAGAAAGCCATTTCCAGCCGTAAAAATGGACAGAGCCTTCTGAAATGTCCTGCTGCTATTGTATAGCACTCGTATGGTGAGCGCACAATCAGAGGCCTCGGTCGTTGCTCCTTACTCTTCCGGCTTTCAGACATTTCTAGCTGGCTTCTGAGACGACCGTTTTGAAGACTGGTGTCGGAACGGGGCAAGACGCGCGTCTTCCAAGAAGTAGGCACTCGAGGAGAGTGCCGCGAAATAGTAACAGCGCGCCGTAGCCTACGCCGTTCCGTGTTAGGTGTATGGGTAGCCCCAGTTTTCCCTGGTAACACTGCTCAACAGAATTCAGCAAACATCCCAGCCTCGTGGCGGTATTATTAGTTTAAAGCCCTGTTCTTTGCCACCCCGCAGTCTTTCTAAATAATGTCGCCTTACCTGGAGGAATCACTCACCCGCTTCGCTAAACTGGCGAATCATCCTAGTATTTTTTAGCCCACTCTGTACCTCGTATATAGTATGTTAGAGGCGTCCGTCTCACTTTCTTGTCAAAACATCGTGAAACAAAGGCTATCCACCTGCTAGAATTTCTTAGGCCCTATGCTTCAGTCGTGAAGGTCTGCAATTCTTTCATTGTATCAGGGAAAGGTAGGGCAATCGACAACAACACATTCGGCCACAAATAACATATACAAAAATACAAAAGAGAACCGAAAGAACGGAGTAAACACAGAGAATGTAACACAGTAATGGAAATATAGCTACAAATTAACCTTTTCTTTATTTTACTGTAGTTGACCCATGTCTACATCTATATTTACATGTCGCTGTACACTCACAGGTGATACAAGAGAGAAACAACTGTCTGTATGCTTCCACAAGAGACATGATTTCCTTTGTCTTGCCTTTGCGGTCCTTCACGGTGCCCTTAAGTGATTTTAAGCTGCCAGTGCTAGTGCTCGTTCTCTAAGCCTTCCCAATAGCGTTTCACGCTTTCTTCTCTCTAAGGACTCCCATTTCCGAAATAATCGCGTGTTGATGGAATCCACCAGATACAAATTTGGCAGGATGCCTGTGAATGCTACCGTAGCTCGACGTGTGTTAGCAGCCCATAGTGGCTTGCCTTTATGTTTTGTATTTTAAAATTTGTAATCAAAGCTTTATCCCTTGATATTTACTCGTATTCTATACGTGATATGCCACTTTGAATGTTTGCCTTCTGATGAAGGCAGTCTTAGTAGTTGCCGAAACCTAGGTCAAAAGTCTTCATTTTTTTGACCGAAGGCTGTTATTGCTTTAATTTTACTTTGTAAACGGTCGCTGACAAAGTAGCCATGTTCAAAACTTTAATGCTTCGTTGTCATTTTTTAGTCCGACATGGTGGGAATCACAAACACTTGAGCAATACTCTAGAAGAGGTCGCACAAGGGTTCTGTATGCGGTCTCCTTTACAAATGGGCTACACTTTCCTAGAATTAGTATAGAGATAGTGATATAGAGAGAGATTGTGACTAACCAGTTGGCCAAATGTCTGATTTATTTAAATTGAAAACGCAAAAAAAATTTTTTTTTTTTTGGAAAATACGTTGTGTCCCACCTTGCTGCCCCTACCGAGTAGTCTACCTCTCTGACGCAGCGGCTTCCCAGTGGGCCTACATCGAGGCGAAGCCGAGAGCGGTGAGGTGTGCGGCGGTTGTCCCCAGGTGTCACCAGCGCCGACTGCGCCGAATTTCCAACCCTCGTTACGTACACCAATCGTGCACAACGTTGACGGCAGCCCGATTGCGGAGCCAACGAGCGATGCGCACGTTATGTCCAGTAGCACACCAGCCAGTCGCACAGACTCAGTGTGGTAATCTGTGCGGCTTTGTAACTGGTAGCCCAGCGAGTTAGGCAGTTCATCGGGAACTGAGCAGAGTTCATCAACGACGGAGTCAAGCGTTCAAGATTCCTCGAGAGACAGCAGTTTATAATCGTTTGCCAGGAGTCTGTCTTCACGAGTTTTCAGTCAGAGGGCGTCAGCTATGCAGGCCAGAGCTCGCATTAGCAACAGTCGGAAGAGAGTTCCCACGGACCCGGAATCAGCTCTCGAAAATAGGGACCTCCACAGTCCGGGCAGCGACGTGTTAAATGGATTTATCTCTGTACTGTTTTTTACTTCCGGGAGAGATTGTTCGTTTATTGAACTTAGTTCTGAGCCTGGACCGACTCATTGTTGTTTTATATGAACTGGATGTACGTTTTTGCAGGTATGGTCATGAACATATATGTATGTACATGTTCTAAGTATTGCGGGTAGCAGCGATGCCGAATGCACACAGCGGTCATCGCCTTATCAAGTTCTTAACAGTATTATGCCAAAGTGCACAGTCAAAAATAAAAAAAAAACAGCAAATAAGCATTTTCAAACATATAAAACTCACCCCTACACTTATCATGCTGTTTTTAAATTAAATACATTTTTTTTGGGGTCATCAGTCTACTGACTGGTTTGATGCGGCCCGCCACGAATTACTTTCCTGTGCCAACCTCTTCATCTCAAAGTAGCACTTGCAACCTACGTCCTCAATTATTTGCTTGACGTATTCCAATCTCTGTCTTCCTCTACAGTTTTTGCCCTCTACAGTTCCCTCTAGTACCATGGAAGTCATTCCCTCATGTCTTAGCAGATGTCCTATCATCCTGTCCCTTCTCCTTATCAGTGTTTTCCACATATTCCTTTCCTCTCCGATTCTGCGTAGAACCTCCTCTTTTTAGAGATGTCCATTCCTCTTCAACTGTATTGCCTACTGCGCTATTCCTTGTTGCTGTATCTATAGCGTTAGAGAACTTCAAACGTATCTCGTCATTCCTTAGTACTTCCGTATCCCACTTCTTTGCGTATTGATTCTTCTTGACTAATGTCTTGAACTTCAGCCTACTCTTCATCACTACTATATTGTGATCTGAGTCTATATCTCCTCCTGAGTACGCCTTACAATCCAGTATCTGATTTCGGAATCTCTGTCTGACCATGATGTAATCTAATTGAAATCTTCCCCATATCTCCCGGCCTTTTCCAAGTATACCTCCTCCTCTTGTGAGTCTTGAACAGGGTATTCGCTACTACTAGCTGAAACTTGTTACAGAACTCAATTAGTCTTTCTCCTCTTTCATTCCTTGTCCCAAGCCCATATTCTCCTGTAACCTTTTCTTCTACTCCTTCCCTTACAACTGCATTCCAGTCGCCCATGACAGATTTTCGTTCCCCTTTACATACTGCATTACCCTTTCAATATCCTCATACACGTTCTCTATCTGTTAATCTTCAGCTTGCGACGTCGGCATGTATACCTGAACTATCGTTGTCGGTGTTGGTCTGCTGTCGATTCTGAATAGAACAACCCGGTCACTGAACTGTTCACAGTAACACACCCTCTGCCCTACCTTCCTATTCATAACGAACCCTACACCTGTTATACCATTTTCTGCTGCTGTTGATATTACCCGATACTCATCTGACGAGAAATCCTTGTCTTCCTTCCACTTCACTTCACTGATCCCTACTATATCTAGATTGAGCCTTTGCATTTCCCTTTTCAGATTTTCTAGTTTCCCTACCACGTTCAAGCTTCTGACATTCCACGCCCCGACTCGTAGAACGTTATCCTTTCGTTGATTATTCAATCTTTTTCTCATGGTAACCTCCCCCTTGGCAGTCCCCTCCCGGAGATCCGAATGGGGGACTATTCCGGAATCTTTTTCCAATGGGGAGATCGTCATGACACTTGTTCAAATACAGGCCACATGTCCTGTGGATACACGTTACGTGTCTTTAATGCAGTGGTTTCCATTGCCTTCTGCATCCTAATGTCGTTGATCATTGCTGATTCTTCCGCCTTTAGGGGCAATTTCCCACCCCTATGACAAGAGAGTGCTCTGAACCTCTATCCGCTCCTCCGCCCTCTTTGACAAGGCCGTTGGCAGAATGAGGCTGACTTCTTGTGCCGGAAGTCTTCGGCCGCCAATGCTGATTATTTATCAAAATTTAGGCAGTGGCGGGGATCGAACCCTGGACCGAAGACGTTTTTGATTGTGAATCAAAAACGCTACCCCTAGACCACGGGCAAGACAGTACTGGTATTGTGATATATTTATACTATTGTTTCACATAGATTTCCTAGATGTTTCCCAGTAAAAAGTCGACCTTTCGCATTACCTACAGTCGGATTAATGAGCTCGTTCCTTTCCTGTCGTTTGCAACGCTATGCCTAGGTATTTAATCGACACGAGTGTGCCAGTGGGTACACAGTAATACTGTTCCCGAAAACTGCAGGACTGGTTTTTCCGTTGTTGCACATTTAGATCAATCTACAAGTTTTCGCCACTTTTAAGAAACGCCATCTCAACACTGGAAACTGTTATCCAGTTCTCTCTTACTACATCAGTCCTTATGCTAGATTGCACTAGTACATTCCGTCAAGGCACACTCACTTACTACAGACAAAATATTTCAGTGCTCTGCCTTTGTGACGGCCGGGTGGCTGCCCATTGCCCAACCCTACAGTAGACCAGCACTTCTCCAGCCCCTTTGTTTTCTTGCAGCTTGGGCGCCCACTCACCAACTGTCTTTTCATCTTATCGTTCCTACGATCTCTCCCGACACTGTCACCTTCTTCACTAATTATCTGCTTTCCACTCCGTACCGTGAAACAACCTGGTTGGCTTCCTGGGTTTTCTTAATAATCTTCAGGAATTGGCATTCGTATTCTTCTTCCCTCTAAAAAATTAAGACACCATTTTTCTATCAGCCCCTGGCCATTCTGTTGTTTAGCTTTTTCCGACCGTGGGGTTTTCACCGTGGTGTGGAAATTTAGATGCTACGATAAGCGTGTTATACCAACCAATTGCCATCGTGGTAAAGTTCCCAGGACTCGATAAGCCGCTTCACTAAGCCGTGTGGAACATCCATAAGCCCTCTTGCTTAGGGTATCTGCGACCTTCTGTAGGCACTCAGTACGGGGACTACTCCAGAAAATATCCACACTAACGAGTTTTCACTCCTCTACAGCGTTTTCTTCCTAATTCCGAAGGCATCTCGTGCTCCGTCTTTCATATGGTAAAGCTATGGTATTTCAATAGTACCACACCCTAGTAAGAAGCGTTTGCAGTACATTCAGCTACTGAAAGAGCTGAAAGCTAATCACACAAGTGGTAATAGGTTCTCCATGAGTATAAAGAGCTAATCTCTCTTATGCATTCCCTGTGGAAGATACAGACATCAAACACAACGATCGAGGTGGTTCCCACCAAGTTCTGATACATTTCTGGGACAACAGGAGTATTTTAAGGTGCTTACAGTGCCCTCAGAGTCACTTGTAAAAATTTGTAGACGTAAGACCTTACGCATGTTATGGTTGAGGGAGCACATCCTCTCTGGAGAAGATGGTCGTCACGTAACGGTGAACGATATTTTCGTGGTTTCGCAAGTCCTCAGCTTAGATTTTGTGAATCAAAAGTTTATATTGGTGGTCAATGGGTTGTTCTGGAACAAAATGATGTTAAAGTACTAAAATAATGAAACTGTTGTCGTATACCAAAATATTAGGGAATGTAGCATATATATTAAATCATAATTCAAATATACTTTTATCCTAGTAACAACATGTTTTCGGGGATCGCTTTCCTGGATTTTATTCAAAAACCGGCAACTGAACTACATATTTATGTAAGTACCAGAAAAATTTATTTTGTTATTATACTGGAAAATACAATCAGTATTTTTTTCATAACTCTGCTGTTTTTATGGTATTGCAAAAACTAGTTCCTGGTCTATGAGAAACAAAAATATATTTTGCATTTAGTGCACTACACAAACCTAAAAGACTTACATTAAGCCAACTCGCTTTATTCATCGTCTTAGGTGGCTGCGTGGCATGAAACATTCTTGCTGCTGGTAATTGCAAAGGCTTTGATAATCTCAACCGTTACCACATTGGAGCTGCCTCATCTTTGTCGTCATCCTTTCGTCTTAACTCTCTTCTTGCTGCTGCACTCTCTCTCGCAACTGTGAAAGTGTTGGTCGTTGCCTACTGCAGACTCAGTGCTACACCTAAAAAAAAAAAAAAAAATCACAGTATTGTTGTGAGCAGATAAACAATCATCTATACCATAGCTTAGGGTATATTAGCAAATTATAACATATTCTAATTCAAAATTACTAACAACAAGCAGAATAACCTTTATTTCTCGAGGTCGTGTTGGCACTTCGATAAACATCATTCTTCAATCGGATGCTGAAACCTATTTGGACCCTGCTGAAACTGAACCAAATGTTTCAGAGCAATCACATGGTGTGGAGCGCACGCTATAGTCAGGCACAGCAAACCTAGTTTACTGGCTGAGTTAGAAAAAAAGAAAAGTATAATGTAGCATACATGCTACGTAAGGAAATAAATAAGTTAACATTTTCCAGTCGCGTTTGGGGCACAAATCCCTACCTGTTCATCCAGTTTTAGGTTTGACATAGCATCACTGAATCACTTAACCTGAAGCTTTGTAGCCTTTGAAAAATGTAGACCGATTCCTACTCCATACTGGTCCATCTCGAACTTTAGCCTCGTCCTCAATAGCGTCGTCATCAACGGAAAGTTACACCTCACCATCCTTTCTTTTGTTGTTCTTCCGACGTTCCTCGCCAGCCACATATATGCCCATCCATTCTATGAAGAAAGAAGCACGACTGAATGGAGAAAGCAACCGCTAGAGTTCCTTTTAAATTTTTACAGACGATTCGCAGAGAGATTTGACATTTCTGTTGCTTTAAAATTACTCTTGTAACTTACTTCAATCCCCGACAGAAATTTTGAAACAACTTTTTGAAATGATTTATGTCCATTTCTCAGGAAGAACTCTGTGATAAAGCTATCTGACTTGAAACGATTTAGTGACGAATCGATCTTTAGCATGCACAACGTAGGTTTCAAAGATGAGTTTCTGAAGCAAACTTATTAATCACACTAAGCATGGAAGTCTTCAAGGCTAATGAATTCTTCGCGTAATGAGTTCTATCTTACAGATTATAAACTCGAGCAATGCCATTTTATTTGCAGTATGTATGCTCTGGCTCTCAGGATAAAGAAAAATAAATTTTAAACCATAACAATTAGGCTGACTTGTGGCTGCCGGAGGAACTGCATCAGCGAGAAACTGTGACAGCAGTACTTTCCTTCGTGCTACAAGTATTACGTAAGATAAAGTACAGTGAATGGTAGAACCAAACGTGTACAGCACTTGGAATAAAAGCTGTTAATGGGGCAAAGAGTGATGTAAAAACCAATATTGGTCGTGAATACGCAAAGATGGTTCAAATGGCTCTGAGCACTATGGGACTTAACTACTGAGGTCATCAGTCCCCTAGAACTTAGAACTACTTAAACCTAACCAACCTAAGGACATCACACACATCCATGCCCGAGGCAGGATTCGAACCTGCGACCGTAGCGGTCGCGCGGCTCCAGACTGTAGCGCCTAGAACCTCTCGGCCACTCCGGCCGGCAATACGCAAAGAGATTTTGACACAGTGGACAGATGAATGTTGTTTCTCTTTGTAAAGACGATGTAATACTCAAATACTTTGCTTACATGTTAGGTAGCCGTAAATGAAAGAGAGCAAGCCGTCTCAAATGTTACACCAAAGTCATCACATTCGTAATTTCACTACACACGTAAATAAAAACCACGATCAGCGTCACCTGTTCGCTAATAATAATCACAGGAGCTGATTTGCAATAGGGTTCGAAGAGGCACCCAGAAGGGGAGAAGGAATCGAAATGAAACTTCACGTATTGAGATGATACGTGATGTTACTATAGTGATGACAAAATCGAGTCCAAACTACGAAAAACTTGTATTATGAGCTCACTCATTAGAAGCATGCTGACAAACAGCTGTTGTAAAATGGTCCTTTATATCTAGGATATTGGCACCAGAACTGAGTTGATGCCCGACCTGGTCCCATACATGTCCCAAAGAGGACAGATCAGGGCAATTAGCTGTACACGTGAGTACCTCAACATTAGACAGCTGGTTCATAGAGTCATAGAGACATGTGTTATGTGTGGACAAGTAATGTTCTGTTGAAAAATGTCACAATGATGTTGTCACTTGTGAGACAGCACATGAGCACGCTTGATGTCCATGACTTGCCGCTGTGTTGTCAGGGTTCGCTCAATCACCTCTAACCTTGACCTGGAATCATACCCGATCGGTCCCCACACACTGACATCAGGAATAACGCCAATGGGCTCTTCAAAGCAGTGGAAGAATAAAAGCTGTCCCCCAGGCCAGCGAAGTACTTACCAACAATGGTCATCCAGGGTAGTGCGGAACCATGATTTATCAGTGAACACAATGCAACGCCATTCATCGGCACTCCATGCTTCCCAGTCTCGGCGTCACTCCAGTTATAGCCGTTTGTATTGTGGTATTAATACCAGCCTACGGAGAGGACGGCAATTTTCCAGTACAGCTGTTACTAGCCTCCGACCAGAGGTGCAGGCTGACATGTAATGTTGCAGGGAATCCATTAATGGTTCTCTGGTGGCAGGGGCAAATTTGAAGTGGTCGGTCATGATGGGCTTGCTGCACAATATGGCGATACTCCAAAGTGTTGGTCACACATGGTCGACCCAAACTTAGTAAGGTGTGGTTACGCTTATTCTAGAATTGAGAACAACTATGTAAGGTGAAATGCGAAGTTTAATGTCGCAATTTTTCTCACAAAATTACACGCTTTTACACAGTTTTCAACTCGACAATAAAAACAGCGCAATGGGTAATGCATCTTGTCGACATCAAAAAGTGAAATAATTTTATACACAACGATGTTAAATATTAACTCTGTGAAAGAACATTAATCATAAATACAACATTGTGAAAGTTTAATTGGATGTTTCTTCACAAAATTGCTCCCTCACATATGTTATGATGTTGGTCAGTACTACGTAAATACGTAGTCCAATTCCGGTTCAAAGTTCGGTACTATTTAGGATGCCAATCAAGTCTACGGTGAATGGTTAGTTAAGTGACAAATTTGAGACCAAGATTACCCAAGACCGCTCGAGTTTACAGTGGACACAAGTTGGTGAACCAACAAAGTTTACACCTATGCACGCGGTATTTACCTTAAGCTGCGACGTGCTGCCGACTGCAAGGCCGCTCTCTCCCACTGAAATTCCCGCAAAACTAATCTGGCCTTTACTGATCTTTCCAGCAGAAAATTTCCATATGTTTCTCGATATGTGAGAAACATGTACTCTGCCCTAGTATTATTATGTGGCGATATACATACGCATGATTGGAGCAGTGCGCATATTATAGTGCCCTCTCAGTTCTCGCAAGAACAATTAACTAATTTGGCTGGTTCGTTTCTCCACAGTTGGAGCTAAACGTTGCTACAGCTAATTTCTAGCTGACGTGCAGCAACTGTGAATGCAGTGTCCAAACAAATTTCTTCTCTACGTCATACAGAGCGTTAAGTGCTCCATTCTGCACTTGATGCCAGTTTAGAGAAGCATCCCCAGAAATTTCTCTCTTGTCCTACTCATGGCAGGACTGCCTCCCCCCACTTGGGTTCACTCGTTTTTCGCGTCACGGCCATTTTCGACCAATAGGAGCTTTCCTCTTATTTTGTAGGAACTCTCTCTACCAATCACAATGTCCCTTCTATTAAACTGCGTCGAAACTTCAGTATTTTTCTCCTTCCTAGTGCGTTTCCGCCAATTGGACGTTTTGTGCCCATTCTAGACGCCTAAAGTACATTGACTTTTCCATGTGTCGCACTCGCTGGACGAAACGCATCTCTGGTTCTTGTTCGTATCCCATTGGAATTCCGGAACGCAGCTTTCTAAAGCTTTTTCTCTGTCCCTTGTGCAGATGTGCTGCTACACGCGGTTCTCCAGCCCGAATCACCTGGCCCGGGGTCGCTAACCCCTTTAAGTGGTTTCCGTCGTGACCCCCACAGTACACCTTTGCTACACCATTGTACAGCTGGCTTTTCTAACTCGCGTTTCCTGTTCCACCTTCCGCTCAAAGCTATGCATTATATAGAAACGGTGTATTAATTACCATCGATTGGCTGTCATCCCTTTTTGCATTCCATTCTGATAGGCAAATTTTCTCATAACCGCCGAATTATGTTAGGTATCTTCACCTTATCGTTGCGATGTATAAAGGTCTCATGTAAGGTGCGAACCTGACCATTAATTCTGCCACCTTACAACTTTGAGGACGAGTATGCCTTGCCTCGCTATCCCACACATTCTAGCATCGGGACACTGTCGTATCTGAGTGACCCACAAATCTATACATTGCACGATTCGACCAGCCGACCAAATGGAGACCCGCGGTGAGGGTCCTTCCAAAGATTGTCAGGTGCTGATAACGTTTTCTCATACGAGCGCGCAGCGTCTTCGTTTCTTACAGAGTGATCGCAGAACATCTAACACTGTTTACGCCTCTAGCATATCCTGCAAGGCCTGGTAACAAGACCAAACACGAACAACATTAATGCACTCTGGTTGCCATTACATCTGTCACAGAGAATTTCAGTTCTAGTAATTTACTTACCCGTCAGTGGTATGTACGAGTAGAAATTTATGTTATCCTACCAAATGTTCTGGATGCTTCAGTTTTTTGCAAGCGGTGTGTTTTCAATCTCCAGGTTCGGGCCAAGGTTTCAGCGGGGCTTTCCTTGCTTGTCCACTAAAGGCAAGTAATGGCAAGCCCTTTACATTTATTCCCAATTGAGAATTCACCTGGTAATTGACTGAAGAGTTTCTTAACTCTGTAAAGAACCGGATGTAAAGTAATACTTTCTACTCCTTGGAGTGGAGAATGGAAAGTGCGGGAAAAAAGTAAGAATAATTACAACCACCCTCAAACACATACACACACACACACACACACACACACAAGGTTTTCGTGGGATTTAAAAAAAGTGGGACTTAACAGTTGAGGTCATCAGTCCCCTAAACTTACAACTACTTAAACCTAACTAACCTAAGGACATCACACTCATTCGTGCCCGATGAAGGATTCGAACCTGCGACCGTAGCAGCCGCGTGTTTCCGGACTGAAGCGACTACAACCGCTCATCCACTACGTCCGGCTCGGAGGATTTTTCTTGGATGTAAGGCAAAAGCTGAAACTAATAAGCCCCTTCTACGAGGAGGTACCCAAAAGAAACCGGAATTATTTTTTTAAAGCTATATATTTTCAAATTGTTTGCAAAACAACTTATCCCCTTCAAAATAATCTCCATTAAAACTAATTTATTTGCCCCCACCGATGCTTCCATTGTTAGAAACATTTTTGTAGTTATCATTAGAAATGCCTGACAGCTTCCCTCTCTTTTTTTTTCTTGACTTCTTCAACGTTGTCAAATCGATGTCCATTTATGCCCCTTTTCAGGTGTGGAAATAAGACAGAGTCACACAGAGCCAGGCGAGTAAGGTGTGTGAGGCAGCGGAATCGCGCCATTTTTAGCCAAAAACTAACATAGATGGCTGTATGTGCAGGTGCGTTGTCATGTTGGAACACATGTCTGCCACAAATCGGGTCTTTTTTGGTGAAAACTGTTGCTCCAAGATAACCGAATAATCTCTGACAGTTGATCAACTGCCTGTCGACGGTCTCTGAGCACAAGCTCTCGAGTTTTTCGATATTTTCGTCTATTCGGGCAGCTGATAGACGTCCAAAACGAGGATTGTCATCAATCGACATGCCGTCCTTTGTAAATCGGTCAAACCACTCCTACACTTGAGTTTTCACCATAGCGTCATCTTGGTAAGCTGTTTTCAACATTAAAACAGTTTCAGCAGCATTTTTACCGAGTAGAAAACAAAATTTCGCAGCTGCGCGGTGTTCACTTAAACCAGCCGTCATAAAAAAACGAAGCCAGAGTGCTAGCAAAAACGATCTCTGCAGATGAACAGAACAAGCCAGGTCGACAACACAGGCGATACTGAACTGGCAATGAGTTGCGAAGCGCACGCGTAGTGGCAGAAATGCGTACTATGCAAGCTCCGCTCACGGAAATATTATTCCCTTTGACTGAAAATGACCGAGGCTCTATGCTGGGTAGAAATTTCAACAGCTCCATCTGCACTTCGGAAAAAAAAATTTTTTTTGACCTTTCACTGTCAAGAATAGTCATCGTACTGTCTCGGCGACCGGGCAGTGTGCGTGAAAGGCAAAGAAAAGTAGTAAACTATTTAAGTATAGTTGTTGGCTGCCATAAAGTAGTATGATGTCTACTGTTTTATCATTACCTCAGTAGCGAAATTCTTTGTTGGAGGACCGGAGAAAAATACCCTGTACACAGTTATGCACCAAGAGGCAAGAGCAAGATTTCTGGAAGGGATACGCTGAAGTGCTGGCACAGAAATACACCCGCGTGACTTACACGGTGAAGTGCAGCGCAGCAGTTTCTCACTGTGTGACGAGGACCTGTAAACGGCGACCGCCGCTCTCGCTGCACGCGGTGCGAATCTGCGAGTCCTGCAGTCCATCAAGGGGGCACGCACACGCGTGCACTGTGGCACGCAATGCCGCTCAAGTGTTTACTCGTCGGCCACTGGGTTCCGCTCTTACGCGTGACCCAATGGCCCAGGAATCTGGCCGCCGTTCTTGGAACTCCCGCCGGCTCGCTGACAGATTTCTTGGCTACGGACGGGACCCACCCACTAAAGTCTTCACTGCCGCTAGAGCCTCGGTCGCGCAAGAACAACTATGACAATTTCATATAGTGTCCCCTCTATCCTCAGCTACAAGGATGATCGGACATACAGCCACATACATTATTGATAATCGAGATGCTACATTCTCGCATTACATGAGGGTAAATATCATCGAATTGCGAGGGATGTCAACTGCAGGAAAACATTTGGCAACACGCTGCGTTCCATAATCAAAGAATCTCCGCAAATGCTCTGCCACTAAATAGTGGACACAATGAGAAAGCAAAAACTTACAGAAGAGTTTCTTAAATTATTATGGCGTTTCAGCTGGCTGCTGTGGCCGAGCGTTCAAGGCGCTTCAGTCTGGAACCGCGCTGCTCTTACGGTCGCAGGTTCGAATCCTGCCTCGGGCATGGATGTGTGTGATGTCCTTAGGTTAGTTTGGTTTAAATAGTTCTAAGTCTAGGGAACTGATGAACGTAGATGTAAAGTCCCATATTGCTTAGAACCATATAGCGTTTCATGGGAGTGATAAAGTTGAGTGAGAGGAAATGGAAGACGGAAATCAAGGAAAAATTGATCAAAAGACAACAACTTTTCTTTAATCGAGAAATTACATGTTGTAATACGTCTCTGTACTGGTGTTGTGAAGTACAGTTTTGTGCGTATATGACGTGCATTTTCCTTGTATTAAACTGAAGGGTCCTTGTAAAATGGTCCTTGGATAAATGTATTACTGATAAAAAGAATCGTGTAGTGCATGGTTTAAACTTTACTGGCAGTTGCCGCTCACCTGCACGAGAAGTATTCAAGAAGTTCAAAGTATCATTTCGAAGAAGCAAAAATGAGAGAGAGAGAGAGAGAGAGAGAGAGAGAGGGAGAGAAAGAGGGAGAGAGAGAGAAATAAGCTGTGACGGTGATTCTTTGCGAAGGGTTTAGTTCTTCTCTAGTATTCAACCTTCAATGAAAGGCAAAAAAAAAAAAAAAAAAAAAAAAAAAAAAAAAAAGTGTTCAAATGGCTCTGAGCACTATGGGACTTAACTTCTGAGGTCATCAGTCCCCTAGAACTTAGAACTACTTAAACCTAGCTAACCTAAGGACATCACACACATCCATGCCCACGGCAGGATTCGAACATGCGACGGTAGCGGTCGCGCGGTTCCAGACTGTAGCGCCTAGAACCGCTCGGCCACTCCGGCTGGCTCAATGAAATACATTTTATCAACGACAGATGACTTAAAGGGGACCTTGATTACAGAAATCTGCATTCTGGCTGCTCGGTAAACGTTCCACCACGAAAATTAAAGGGGAGGTCAGTGGACCTGACGGGGTACCAGCAAGATTCTACCCAGAGTATGGGAAAGAACTTGTCCCTCTTCTAGCAGCCGTGTACGGTAAGCCTTACCGAACGAGGTGGCACAGTGGTTAGCACACTGGACTCGCATTCGGGAGGACGAGAGTTCAAATCTGCCTCTGGCCGTTCTGATTTAGTTTTTCCGTTGAAAGGGTACAGTACCGACCGACACTTAAAACAGGTACAACATTCTTCGTTATTCTTGTCAGAACAACATATTTTTTGTAATAATAACTCAATTTCACTTAATACACCGAAGCCGGATGCCAGTGTAGGAAAGAAGGACAGTTTATTTATTTAATTGATCACATGTGCACTCCCACAAAATAAATCCCTACATCCAGTTTGGTGAGATCTGTGAAATGAATGAATGTATGGTCGTCTGCTAACCGGAGATAGTGAATATGCAATATCTGATCGTCTTTGAGACGGTCCTTTGGTGGAACCAAAGAAATGAAATTTACCTGAACTTTGAGGACCTGAAATGTGGCTGACCAATACGGTAGCATGGTGCTCCCCCACCTCGGCGGAGGTGCGAGATGATCTGAAGAACGGCCATGTTTCAGCACTCTGGCGCTGGATCTTGTGGTGGTAAGATCTGTCTTAGGTGTGCTCCGTAGAGACAAAAGAGTGGAGAGAATGGTATGCATGTGAAATACTTAAGGGTAGTTTGGAATAATTGTTTCTCTATTTCAGGAACTTTTGGGGGGAGAATTAAATGACAGGCAGGTAATATTATGGGGATCGTAGTAATCTTCAGAAGTGACCAACGGTCACAATGAAACCACGTGTAGCAATAAGTTGAAATACTTGCGAGTGCTAGTACTAAGTTGAAATACATACGAGTGCTAAAGGTAAGCTGAATTACTGGCGTGTGTAATATGAGTTTGAAATATTTAAGAAATGGCGTGTGCAGGACTTGAAATTAGAGACGAGCACTTCCACGTGGTGAGTACTGCATGAGCCTCAATCTGTCTATGAGACAAAGGATAAAGAGAAGTACTCGTCCAAGGTATCAGTTGAGGACTCGCGTGTGTGACGAATATGTTCTTAATATTACTTTGCGTGTTATGTTTCCGTGTGACGCTTGATTCAAACTCTAATACTCTGAGAGAGAAGCAAGGCGAGTCAGCCGTTTATGCAGCAACGCCACTCGGCTTGCATTGCACGGGAAGACGTGCATATATCCTCCAGAGTTCGTAGTAGGAAAGAAAAGTCACGAAGTGGGGCAGTGTCGTATGAAACTGGGATGAATACTAATTGAAGTGGGAAAGCTGAAAGTGAAGTGATTCTAACGTTGAGACTATTCTTTGTGATGTCTTCTGTGTTGCCAGTGTGATGTATTTCATGTAATTTAAGTATGTGTGGTTTGCATGGGAGAGTAGTAAGATACGTTCAGAGGCAGTGGGTTCTGCAAGTTCCTTTTTGTACTGCTCGGTCTGGAGTAAATTTTCTTGATGATGGGTGTGAGAGTCAAAATGGTTCAAATGGCTCCGAGCACTATGGGACTTAACATCTATGGTCATCAGTCCCCTAGAACTTAGAACTACTTAAACCTAACTAACCTAAGGACAGCACACAACACCCAGCCATCACGAGGCAGAGAAAATCCCTGACCCCACCGGGAATCGAACCCGGGAACCCGGGCGTGGGAAGCGAGAACGCTACCGCACGACCACGAGATGCGGGCGTGTGATGGTCTAAGTGTGAGATATAGCAAAAGATCCACCATCCTATCCAGAAAGTGCACTGTAGCGTTAGATAATTACGAGACCATAAGATAGAGAATCACCAATGTAAAACCATGCCCACTGGGCGGAGTTTCTCATGTGTAATTGTTGTATAAAATGTAATGGTGTGTTTAGGTTACCTTTGAATCATAATAAAATTTATTGGAATAAAAAAGATGGTGAAAATAAAAAGAATGGTGGCCTTGTTATTCGAATAGTGTGTAGTCATGATAACCAGGATTTATAATGTGTGCGCCATTCATGTTCAGCGCGAAGGCCACGTGTTGATAAAAGCCGTTGGGTAAGAAAGAAAATGTGGTATTGCCAGAGCGTAGTGAACAATCAGAGTTGTGTAAATTCCCAATAGTCAGATGTGCGTTATCCGTTTCCGTTGTGTAATATTGAAACAGGAGAATAATTTGTATCTTAATTGTGGGTACTAGAGCTCATAATCAGTCATTGATGTTAGTCGTGAAATAAGAATAAACCCACTCGCTTGGCAGACCACTCATCTTGCAGGCCTGATTGCTTGATGCCACAGTATGAGCAAGGCAAGTGGGTGCCTCTCACCGTGGTGTCCCTAAATTGCTTCAGACAAACGCCGGGATGTTTCCTTCGAAAGGGCGTGGCCGACTTCCTTCCCTAATCTGATGTGTCCGATGACCTCGCGGTTTGATCCCCTCCCCATAATCAACCAACCAACCAATGTAGTAGTATACTTATAAGAACATTTTTGTGCACATACTTGTACTGGTGCGTGCAATGTATCGACAGACGAATGTAGAAGAGTAACTGCGATATTAACTGTGCCAAACTTTAGTGGTTTCGGCGGAAAAATGCAGCTTATCCTGGTCAAATGAATATTTCAAGGCAGTTACGTAACAGCAACTGCAAACTATACTAGCACATAAAGGGAGAGTAGTCAAAATCTAAAATCACCCGAATGTTGCATTTGAGTGCCGGTGAATAAAGAAAACATGAAACCGAAGGTATCGTTTGATAATTATTGTTTTAAATTAGACGATATTCGTGATAAATTGTGTTTTTAAAGGTGATGCTAATATCTTAACAAAATGTAACTACAAAAAACTAAAACAGGAGTAACCACACCATGCGCTCATTTTTTGTGGACTGTCTGAGAGAGATTATGGAGGCAAAAATAGTGACCCTAAAAACAAACTATAGTCAAGAAGGCAGAGGATTGGTGGTATAAATCTACCCGGGTTCAGAGTTGTCTGGAAGATAATGGGGGCCACTTATGAGGTATTCTACCAAAACTTCATATTTTCATCGTTCGAAGTTAGCTTGCTTCTGACTTACGTGCGCTCTGTTTGTTAAATACAAGTGTTGTTCGGTGGGTCTGGATAGTGTGTATACGGATGTAAGACTCACACATGCAAGAGCTGTCCCTTTGCTGACCCTTAAAACTAATTGCTGTCACTTCCACAAGTCCGCACAATAAAGCTCTGCGACTATAAATGCAATCTCTTCCTGACGTTAATGGCTCTCCACTGCCTTCGAAACACCCGCACTTAAAATGTTCCCTTCGCATTTTATGGAGCCTTCGAGACGGAGTAATTCTTGACGACTTCATTTTCATAAAGTGGTTTTAGCCTCCACCGAATTTGTTGCGAGGAGAAAAAAAAGTTTTCGCAAATCCATTTACAGCCCACTGTAAAATCCCATCAGAATGAGCAGCATATGCTGGACCAATAGAGCCCTTCAGTAACATCTGTTGCCCTGCTGTTAGAGCAGGTACATACCGATCTTCGTGGACGAAATCCTCTCAATATCGTATGAGAGTAGACCGATGATTGTGATGAAAACATTTCAAAGAGTAGGCGCTTCATCTTTGAAAGGATCAGCTGTACTTTGTTGAGGCTGTATTCGAAATTTCGAAAGTGAAAGTTACTTCCTGAAATTTGTATATATGATAATGTTTGTAAATTACTGCCCTGAGTTGTACTGAAATTAATCTTTTCTTACAGGGGAATCATTTAAATTTATATAATTTAGACCTTAATGTGACCTGAACTTGGCACTGAACTTATTTTTTGAAAACAATTAACTTCAACTAGAACTTATAGATAGAATTATATCCTGAGACTGATAACCGTTTTTTTGTTGGACTTGAGATTATGAGCAAAGGATTTTGCCTGTGCTCTCGTTAGTCAACATTATATAACTGAAGCTGAATTTAATCACTTGATGATTGGCGTACGTCCGAAACCGATAGTGTTTTAAATAAGTCGTCTGCAGTTGGTAGCGGATTTTCTTAAACATTACCTTATAAGGGAACACTCATGAAGTTCAACAGGAAATCTGCAACCACTTTTTACTTACTCAAAGTTGGTATTATAATTCTAGTTTCTACTTCTTTTTCCATATTCGTCCCTTTTCACTCTCCAGATCGTGACTGCCACTTCGTAACGCTCGTCCAGAAAGACACACCATGCGGTATTCGTAGTGATCAGACGAATGTGTTTTTGTACGGACGAACAATATGAAGCAGTCGCTGCTTTCGTTGAGCTCTTACTGCTTCAAATAAACTCTACCCAAATTGTCTTTCAGACGGCTCTGACTAAAGAATTCGCCTTTCTTGTTCACAGGTATCAATCCCCGACCAAACGACAAACACCTGAAGGACGGTTCACCTCTGAACGGACTGGACAAGAGGTAAGTAGCGCTGTAAACTTTCCAAGATGCTACTCCAGGCGGGTGTAAAAATGAATGGTCGCAGCGGAAAATAATAAACGCTAAAATGAAGATTTTGCCCTGTCTGACTACCCCCTGAAGCAGATCTTAGGATCTCATAATGCTCTTTTTCTTACATATAAATTACAATCTAAACATAAATGAATGATCAACGCAACTAATACTACTAAATGATAAACGTTGTTGTTCAATATATATTTATTATAGATTAAAATAAAACCTTTAAGTACAATTGTCTATATTTCCTAACCAAAAATTATTAATCAATTGCCCAACTCTCCCCCTTATTATGACTGCGCGGTCTAATATCACTAACGCGAAATGACAGACATCATCTACGTACTAAACACTAGAAGACACTACTTTCAAAGATGATCTATGGTAGTGTGGAACCTCAGTGGAAATAAACGAACGTGATCACAGCTGTTTTGCTTTACAGCCTTTGTAAGCCGAAGTAATTTGCGATATCACCGTATGTACTGCGTCTGGTGCGTGAAGTGATGGTTCTCGTACTCTTCTGCGGCGATGGAAGAACTCCAGCCACAAATAAACTCTTTCAAACACTAGGACGGCAGAAGGCGGTCCTCTGACTTATATACTCTAATACTGTCTTCTCCTCTCCTCTTCTGCAGGCGAGAAATGCGAACTCCCAGCCACAAGGATGGAGTTCAGATAACGTCTCAACGTAAGTATAGGCAGAAGAAGTGCTCTCAATTACTGAATGCTTCATACTCAACGACATTTTCCAACCCGGAGGCTAAGTCCACAATCATATAGGTTCGCAACAGTACAGTGCCTAACTTTTCTAACAATAAACTCTCCTGAGAGCAAAGACAGCAAGTCCGTCTGTACCAACAAAGCTGATACCGAGCGACCGTCACACACGAGTGCTCGCAACGGAAGACCACATCTCTCCACTGCTGGCTTCCCAGCAAGGTTCGGCTCCCCACCCTCGTAATCCCGAAAATGAATCATATTCCCGAAACCAGGAAATATTCTCCCTCTCTACAGATTCTTCCGAACACCGACCAACCATATATTAGTCTTTTGTCGTCCAGCGCGGAAAGTTTGCGAGGAAAACCTATAGTCGTACAATGGTACTCTTCTGAGTAAAAATCCTTGGAAATAACCCAGCCTGCGTGGTTTCCGAGGTGCCGCTTCTTCGTTCCTCTCACCCGCGTCCAAGATTTGCAGAGTTTCCGGTTATTCTTCCGGTCCTGCTACAATAGCGGCCGGCCGTCACCCTATTGTGCTCCAGAGTTTAGGTGCCACGACGTCAGTCTAGCTACTTCTTGTGTTTACGCTGGACCAACACCTGTGTAGGCCTTCCACCCAGAGCTTGAGTACTGCCTGCCGTTTCATCTTCACTGGCGTTCCAACCTCTGCTAGTATAGGCAACCATTCGTTACGCCGTTCTGTTAATAAAGACACTCCGTCACCTTTCATGCAATAAGCGTTAACAATTATTTACAAGGCTCAAATGGCTCTGAGCACTATGGGACTTAACATCTGAGGTCATCAGTCCCCTAGAATTTAGAACTACTTAAACCTAACTGACCTAAGGACATCACACACTTCCATGCCCGAGGCAGGATTCGAACCTGCGACCGTAGCGGCCCGCAGTTCCAGACTGAAGCGCCTAGAACCGCTCGGTCACACCGTCCGGCTACAAGGCGTTCGTGACAATGTCATTCTCCTTTAAATATTCATATATACGATGTACAACCTATCAAATGATACCTAATTCTAGTTGTAGTTCACGGCAAAGTATGTGGATGAGTGTTTGTATGGTGCCAAATTATAGCCACCCTACAACGTTATAGAAAACGCCATCCAGCATGTGCGTGTTCTGTTCTGCGAGGCGCCGGGACAGGAGCGCGCTGTTGCTTCCGAGACGGGCTGTGGACCGTGTGGGAGGAAAGGCGAGTGATGAAACAGGCGCCCGCGACGCTCCATACAGAAACGGGAATGCGCCGCCAAAACAAAGTCGTCAAAGCGTCACATTCTTCAGCCCGGTGGCGTTTACGGCCCATTTCGCTACAAACAGTTTCGGCGTGTTCTACAGTCAGCATAAACGTGGCCCCCAACACATTGCCCGTTGTTTAACACGGCTCAGGTGGTTCACCGCTGCAACCTCTGTCACGCGCTCTGTCGGTCATTCCTCACAAGGGAACCTCCCCATCGCACCCCCCTCAGATTTGGTTTAAGTTGGCGCAGTGGATAGGCCTTGAAAAACTGAACACAGATCAATCGAGAAAACAGGAAGAAGTTGTGTGGAACTATGAAAAAAGTAAGCAAAATATACAAACTGAGTAGTCGATGAGCAAGATAGGCAACATCAAGGAGAGCATGGGCTCAGGAGCGCCGTGGTCCCGTGGTTAGCGTGAGCAGCTGTGGAATGAGAGGTCCTTGGTTCAAGTCTTCCCTCGTGTGAAAAGTTTACTTTTTTCATTTTCGCAAAGTTATGATCTGTCCGTTCGTTCATTGACGTCTCTGTTCACTGTAATAAATTTAGTGTCTCTTTTTTGCGACCGCACAGCAAAACCGTGCGATTAGCAGACGAAAGGACGTGCCTTTCCAATGGGAACCCAAAACATTTGATCGCAAGGTCATAGGTCAACCGATTCCTTCACAGAAAAACACGTCTGATATATTCTATACGACACTGGTGACGGCATGTGCGTCACATGACAGGAATATGTTGTCGACCCACCTAACATGTACACTTGGCGAATGGGTAAAAAGATTCTTCTACCTTGCCCGATTTAGGTTTTCTTGTGGATGTGATAATCACTCCCAAAAAGCAATGAAAACATAAGAGTTTGTCAGATAATAATCGTCTGAAAATAAAAAATTAAAATTTTCGCTCGAGGAAAGACTTGAACCAAGGACCTCCAGTTCTACAGTTGCTCACGCAAACCACGAGACCACGGCGCTCCTGACCTCACTTCATCATTGATGTTGCTTATCTTGCGCATCGACTACTCAGTTTGTATATTTTCTTATTTTTTTCATAGTTCCACACAACTTCTTCCTGTTTCCTCGATTGATCTGTGTTCAGTTTTTCAAGGCCTATCCACTGTGCCAACTTATAACTAAATCTGAGGGGGGTGCGATGGGAAGGTTCCCTTGTCAGTCTACTTCGGAGTATTCTGGGAAAATCCGTCCGCTGCAAAGGCGAATGCGTTCTCAGAGACCAGGGAACGAGGTGTCGCATTGGTTGAAACTCTGGACTCGAATTCTGGGTGAACGCTCTTCAAAATCCCGTCACCACACAGCCTATAGTTAATTGAAGCTCGCTTGGTAGGCTTAACATCTAATCTGAATGTTTTGACTAGGTCTCACACGATGATTTACGGCATTCCAGGACGTATTATCCGTGTGATTCACTAGATTCCGGTGGGGAGGCGGTTTCCTGTGGGATGCGTCAGTCACTTAAGTGTGAGCAACAATGCTGTGGCAGTGGTACCACAAGGGTCTGGTCTGTGTACTGTATTCTACATGCATCACACTAATGGTGTGGTTTACTTGCCTGCCATGGGACGACACGGTCGTGTTTAAAAACCTTTGAAACTCTAACTTTACAGGTATAAAATTCCAAGAACATCTAGGCATATCTAGATACTTGACGAAAAGACTTCAAATCAAAATTACTCCTCTAAAAATGCTACAACTATCTTCGTTTCCAAATCGTCTCGTCCCCATTTTCCTCAGCAACTGTTCATCACGGACGCAGCTTGGAATGAAGCCAGTCTGCGATTTGTTTAGGCTTTCAGGGATATAGCAGTTTAGCTTCTCGCGAGCAGTGTGGAGTCAAGTTTGTGAAAACTTCTACTTGACGTACCCAGCCCTTAACGGTGGTCGATTATCCGAAAAATTAAGTGCCTTCTATAGGCAAATAATTATTAACACTCTACTCAACGGATACATGATGTGGTCCATGGTAGCACACGCATGTATATTAAAGGTGTGCGCTACAGCCGAAGCCGTTCGAGACACACCCAACAGGTGCGTAAAGTATGTTTTAGTCGAGTCTCACATCTGTGTTTTTATTCAACCCAAATGTGTCTTAAATTACCTCCCCTTCCCCCATGACATGATTCATTCGTTACCTGCACAATAAGACGACTGTTAAGATACAAGATACACTTTGCCATTCATAAGAAATTTCAGAATGTAACATTCTGCATTCACATATCGCATAGCTATACTAACAGTCTGATGTAAGTTCGTATGCTTTCGCAGGCTGAGTCAGTTTTCATAAAGTTCTTCAGAGTTTCAGGCTACATCATATCGCAAATCATTGAATCTTCATCACAAAGTACTGTCGTGTCAAAGCAACCTTAACTATCAACGTTATAAGCTGAACACTTTACAAACCGACACCATAATTAGAACTACAGTGCAGCAGCCCCTATGTTCATGAGAGAAAGTACGTTCGAGCAGAGAATCTAAACTGTATCACTCCGCCGGAGGTTTTCTCAAGCATGCGATGCTTGCGGTGCCCTCTAAGGATGACTCACAGAACACGGACTTAGCCACTACTTTATACTGTAAAAGTAGGCTATTAGCTCACTTTCGTGTGATACGAGGTGGTAGCTGAAAGTTCCCGAAATTTATTAATTAAAATTAGTACGTTGTATGTTAATCTTTTTCTGTACCATCACCTTCAGCGTAGTCCCCTTGGGAGCAAACTCATCAACCCCACAGTTTCTGACACATTTGAAAGATATGTCTGTTAAATCGTTTCTTACCCTCTGCAGGCAGTTCCGCTTGAATCTCCATTGCATCAAACCTTTGCACTATCAATTTGATGTAATTTAGGGGAAGAGGAAGAAATCTCACGGAGCAAGGGAGGGCGAATACGGGGGATGGGGCAACCACTGTCATCTTTTTTAACTCGTAGTATAAAATTCCCATGTAATGTTGGCCGTTTACGGTCGTCCAATGTCACAGTGGCGTATTCAATCGTTCATGAGGCGCTACTGTGGACGTTTCCTCCCCATATCGTCCCTCAAAAGTCTTAGAACATCTTTGTTTTCCAGCTGACTAGAAGCAACGAACTCTCAATGAAAAATGTCATCAATTTAAAAAACAAAAAGCCAAAAGGGCTTAGTATGACGTGTCGAGCTCTATTTGGTCGAAGTGAAGGAATAGTCTTCCGTTGCGACGATTATTATTTGCCCGCATCTCGTGGTCGTGCGGTAGCGTTCTCGCTTCCCACGCCCGGGTTCCCGGGTTCGATTCCCGGCAGGGTCAGGGATTCTCTCTGCCTCGTGATGGCTGGGTGTTGTGTGATGTCCTTAGGTTAGTTAGGTTTAAGTAGTTCTAAGTTCTAGGGGACTGATGACCATAGATGTTAAGTCCCATAGTGCTCAGAGCCATTTTTTTTTATTATTATTTGGTTTCAAGATCATATGCATAACCTCAAGTTAGGACATCAGTGACAAACTTAGAAAGAAAGTTCTGATCATCTTGAACCTGTCAGTTAAGTTCCCTAAAGACCTGCACTCTGTTCTAATCGTCTTGAACCATTCGTGGCAGAAACTTCTTCTGACAGAGAACATTCACAGGTGGCCTATCATATTCCCATGGTGTTTAATAGGTCTTGGTTTGTCTGCCTAGGATCTAGCGGAAACTGTTCCCTCACTTCCTGAACATTTCATCGTGTGATGCCAGTTGACATGCGATAGCAATGGTCAACATCAGACGACATTCGCCCCACTTTCGGAAGGCTTATAGAGGTTGTAAGTCGTTGTTTGGCCCAAAACATTGCCTCCAAAAGCTTTCTTCAACATTTTGTACGTTCTTGCATCGGTTTTCCAAATTTCAAAACAAAAATTTATACAGACACTCTGCTCTTTCAAGTCGGCCATGGCAAAAGCGCAAACGTACGGAAGTATAATGTAAATATGCTGACAACTAAAGAAACAGCTCACAGCCACGTGCCACAGTTACTCAAAAATGATGTATGGAGAGACATCTCGTGGTATTTGGAAACCACCTCACCACCTCGTATTTTAGCTGCTCGAACGGTCCGACTTCATTTAACCAACAACGCTTATTTGTTGTCCTTATATCGCTAATGAAACTCGTCCATAGAGGAGTAGCTGATAAAACCTCCCCTTGATGTACCACACTAAATAAAGAAGGACTGATAATCACGGCCGGGCGGGTTGGCCGAGCGGTTCTAGGTGCTACAGTCTGGAACCGCGGGACCGCTACGGTCGCAGGTTCGAAACCTGCCTCGGGCATGGATGTGTGTGATGTCCTTAGGTTAGTTAGGTTTAAGTAGTTCTAAGCTATAGGGGACAGATGATCTCTGAAGTTAAGTCCCAAAGTGCTCAGAACCATTTGAACCATTTGAAAATCACGAAGTTCCTTAAAATCGGATAAGAATATATGATTAACAGAAGCTATACCTGTATCATTAGATTTTAAAGCTACCTAAAAATCTAAAGCTGTCCTTAACTATAAGATTAGTTTGAACAAATCGGTATTTTACTTAACTTGGCCTATAGGAGAAGGTATTCCTTTTCCTTCCCGTGGCCGGCCGCTGTGGCCGAGCGGTTCTAGGCGCTTCAGCCCGGAACCGCGCGACCGCTACGGTCGCAGGTTCGAATCCTGCCTCGGGCATGGATGTGTGTTATGTCCTTAGGTTAGTTAGGTTTAAGTAGTTCTAAGTTCTAGTGGACTGATGACCTCAGATGTTAAGTCCCATAGTGCTCAGAGCCATTTGAACCATTTTTTTGCCTTCCCGTAATCTTTGATTTATCCAGCTAATGACTACAAGGAGACCAACAGTTTAATGTGAATTCCGACTCCTTAGTGCATCTAAAGAAATACACATTAAAATAAAACTGAACAATGATTTAAGACATATAACAGCAATGGGATTACCGACCTTCGAAAGAGCTGTCTTACGTACTGTGACACGAAACTCATATGTCACTGAATGATATTCGATTTTTTTTTTTTTTTTTTTTTTTGCTCATTTCTTGGTTATTTTTGAGAAGAGTACAAGGCTTACTAACTTAGGTAGAAGGCTTCAAATTATGTTGTTAAAAACGAGTGGGCTCAGGTGTCTGTCTCGTGATCTAGCTTGACCACAGGAGTTCAGTCACAGAGGGAATAGAGAAGGCAAGTGGGTACTCAGGGCACTGCAATTCGCGTAAGTAGTCGCAGTAAACCCTTACTCCACATTTTGGATGCAGATGCGCTTTTCTGCTTTGAAGACAGCTGCAGGTCCCTGAGGTATAATTGTGCGTGACAGTTTCACCTCCCTGTACACAGATCTAAGAATGGGTCGCAGCAGCACTGCTTTCGTTGCCTTTCGCTCCAAATCTTCTTATACGAACATATGAATCTTGCCCGAAACTGTGGTTAAACACGGAGGTCCCGACTAATGCGTGGAACATGTCTCGCAGCCGATACCAAACACTAGCATGTTAAGATGCATTCTTAAAGCCAAGAATGGGAAATTTCTGCGAACTTCCACTGTATTTACGTAAATAAACCGAACATAACCACCTAATTTTCAACATCCTTCTGCAGCACCACACTCAAATGCTTAAATTCTCTTCTGTTCCGGTTTTCCCATTGTCCATGACTATCGAGCATACAACGCTGTGCTCCAAAGTACAAAATGGTTCAAATGGCTCTGAGCATTATGGGACTTAACATCTGAGGTCATCAGTCCCCTAGAACCTAACTAACCTAAGGACATCACACACATCCATGCCCAAGGCAGGATTCGAACCTGCGACCGTAGCGGACGCGCGGTTCCAGACTGAAGTGCTTATAACCGCTCGGTCACACCGGCCGGCTCCAAAGTACATTCTCAGAAATTTCTTCCTCAGAGTAAAGTCTATGTTTGATACTAGTAGACTTCTTTTGGCCAGGAATCTCACATTTTCCTGTGCTAATTTGCTCTTTATGTCTCTTTGCTTCTTCTGTAATGTATTATTTTGCTTACAAGGTAGCATAATTTCTTAAATTCATCCACTTTGTGATCACCAACTTTGATCATAAGTTTTTCGTTAATCTTATTTCTATAATTCCTCGTTACTGTCGTTTTTCTTCGATTTACTCTCACTTCACACTCTTTTCTCACTAGATTATTCATTCCATTCGTCAGACCCTGTAATTCTTTCTCGCTTTCGTTGAGAATAGCATTGTAATGAGAGAATCTGATCAATATATCCTTTCACCCCGATTTGTAAGTCCACTCTTGATCTCTTCTTTAATTACCGTCAGTTCTTTTTCGACGGTTAGATTGACCAGTAGAGGTGAAAGACCATCTTACCCTTTTTAATCTGAGCTTTCCTTCTTTATCTTACAATCTCATTGTTCGCCCTTGGTTCTTGGACAAGCACTACTCGTCTTTTCCTACAGCTTACTCCAAGTTGTGGCAGAATTTCGAACATCTTGCGCTATTTTAGTTTGTCTAACGCTTTCTTTACGTCGACAGAACTTATGAACGTCTCTAGGTATTTCTTAAGTCTTCCTTTCATTATCAAGTGTAACCTTCCCGAAAGCCAAACTGATTGTTACCTAACAAACCCTCAATTTTCTTTTTTATTTTTGTGTTTATTATTTCTGTTAGCAACTTGGATGCATGACTTGTTTAGTTGATTGTATGATACTTCTCGCACGTATCTGCTCTTCCCAACTTTAGGATTGTGTGAATGATATTTTTCGGAAAGTCTGGTGGTATGGTAGTCTCGCAGATTTTACACATCACCTCTGGGGTTTCAGAAAACGACTGAACGAAAACTTAACACATACAGACCATTGACGCATATCAGCGGATAGAGCATCTCTCCAAATTTTTAACTCGCATTATTGGTGCATAGTGGCCACCGTCTGTGATGCCGTCAATGTCAGCACATGCGTTCAGCCATTAAAGTCTCTGATACGAATCGCCTGGAAAGGCAAGACAGCAGCCTGCTTTGGATACCTTGTCAATGGGTTCCCTATGTGCAGTCGCGAAATAATTCGATGGAACAATACGGATGATTTGTTTGTTCTGAAACACATCCCTCTAGCCACTGCGCCTCAGCCCCCCAGGGGGCTCACCACTCTTTGGTGAGTTCGTGCTTGGCTATCACGGGGCCGCTGCCTTTGCAGCACCTTTTCCCTTCCGTGCTGCGTGTCTATCCTCCTACTATTCTTTTTCCCCTCCCTTGGGGAACATGTCTGGGATATTTTTGGGAATGTGTTCCAAATTTTCTGTAGCCTGACGTCACAACTGTCCCTTCACTGTATTTCTTTCTTTCTTCGTTTGATGTTCCTCTTTGTTTCTTCTTCCTCCCTGTGCGCTCCTGAAGGCCAGCCCATGCGTCTGACGCCTAAAACATGACTGAGTAACGCGTAATACCAAGCCTTGGGTCGACAGGTAGAGTTCGCACCAGCCCCTGATACAGGCCAGGCCCAGGGAGGGGTGACTGCCTGAGGTATGAACAATCGCCTAAGGCGGGTCAGTCCCCTCTGAGGAGGCCCCCAGTTGGAGGGAGAGTGCCTTCAGAGACGCTGGCAATCAAGGGGGATTTTCTCGCAATGAGCCAGCCACCAACTCAGTCTACGTCTACTAAACGCAAATGGAATGAAGCTAAAGATTCCAAGAAGACTCTTCCACCTGCACCTCAGTTTCTCACGGTTTCATGTACCAAAGAAGGTCAGTTCTTTGGTGTGGTTAATCCACTTATTATTCAGAAATATGTCGATGCAGTTGCCAGCCCCGTGAAATCCTGCTCTCGTTTACGCAATGGCACATTGCTTTTGGAGACTAATTGTGATTCTCGGGCACAACAACTGCCTGCAGCTTCGCTCCTCCATAGCCATCCTATTCGTGTCGAGGCCCATCGAAAACTGAATTCTTCATGTGGTGGAACTTACAACAGGCTGCTCAATAGTCTGACTGAGGGAGGAGAAATTTAAATTTACCTCTCTTATCAGGGCACCACTGCAGTCCATTTGGTGATGAAAAAGTTTCTTCATCCTTTGTGCCTACACAAACGCTTTTTTCACGTTTTATATAGTGCTTCCGTCAAAGATCAAAGCTGGCTCTGAAGTTATCATGGTCTGACTGTACTTTCCAAACCCAATGTCCTGCTACCAGTGTCAACATTACAACCACACTCGAATGTCCTGTTGAAATCCGGCCAAAATGTGTTACTTTGGCAGGGATGCTCACAAGGGCGATTGTCCACCCCCTCCCCGCTGTATCAACTGCAATGGTGACCATGCAGCCTCATCCCGAGAATGTCGCAGGCTGCTGATGACTGGACCGTCCAGGAGATCTGGGTGAAAGAAAAAGTGCCTTACCCCATCACTCGCAAATTGTTGGCTGGCTGAGAGCCCTGCATTTTACCATCTGGAAGTTACAGTACCATTCTCGCTACACCTCGTCCCATGAAGACATGGCCACACGGACTTGCCACCTCAAATTCGGCACCGCATTTGTAAAATTTCCCACTGTCGCGGTAGCATCCCCGTCTACTTCTCCTCCAGTTCTGCAACAAGCCACCAAATTTTCGCCTCCGGCTGCGAAATCACCTGCTACAAAACCGGCAGGCCGGAAAGAACAGATGAAATATTCCCGCAAATACTTTTTACGTCCCTTCAGCCAAAAAAACACCTGAGTAGTTATATGCCAACTGCAACAGCTCCAAGAAAACATACAAAGGCAAATGGTCTTCTCCTTCTCTGACTCGGAGATCCTCATCCATGGTGTCGCCACGTGATACCCTCACCTGGCTGACCTCTGTTTCGCCAGTGCTCACCACCAACTGCTTCTGTGCCCTGGAATCCACTGGGCAACCCAATGGGAATGCTGACACCTCTGTAGATCTCATGAAGCAGGATCCTCCGGCCTCTGCGCCCTGTAGCTGTGAGTATTCGAAGGCTGGCACTCAGCAGCCACTGAGGTGACAACTCCTAATTTTTTCCCTCCTCCTCTTTCCCCATCATGACTCTCCTCCAATGGAACGTTTGCAGCGTTAGCTCCAACAAGGAGGAATCACAGCTGCTCTTGGAATCACAGAGTCCACTTGTTTCCTTCCTCCAGGAAACAAAATCGCGTCCTCAAGACCACTTTGACGTCCCACATTTCTTTCCAGTCTGCTTTGACCTTTTCCCCTGAGGATGGTATTCCATCTCATGGAGAGGTCATGCTACTCATCTGGGATGATGTTCGCAGTCAAACCGTCTCACTGATCACCCAGCTGCAGTCTCTTGCAATCCGCTTTTTCCTTTCTCACTTCACCTTTTCTCTTCGTATCATCTACATTCCTCTGACATTTGGTGTCACCAGGGTGGATTTCCTGCAGCTTATTGGGCAACTCCCTCACCTCTTTTTGCTGGTTGGTGGTTTCAATGTGCACCATTCCCTTTGGGGCTCTTTGTGAACCTGTCCAAGAGATGCTGTCTAGGTTGATTTTCTCAATCAACTCAACCTTATCTGCCTTAACACTGGAGCGCCCACGTTCCCTTCAGACTCCACATGCACCTATTCCATTTGGACCTCTCATTCTGCACTGCCCAGCTTGCCCGTCATCTCGAGTGGTCCCTTCTCTCTGCCACATACTCGTGTGACCATTTCCCGTGTGCTATGTGTTCGCTGACGCCTACCCCACCTACATGTAAACCAAATTGGCAGATTTCAAAGGCCGACTGAAGGCTTTACTCCTCCCTGGCGACCTTTGATGAACAACATTTCCCCAGTTGCGATGACCCAGTAGAATATTTTATAAATGTTATGGTTACCGCCGCAGAACTTGTCCCTTGGGAGACAGAAGCATGCCGCGACACAATTCGCGAACGAAGACGTGGTCTCCACGTTTCTCACCGTAATCCTACGATGGATAAATGCATTCCTTTAAGCAGTTGCGTGCGCAGTATCGTCGCATTCTTCGGGATGGCAAAAAAGCTCGCTGGATTTCTAATTCTTTTAACAGTTCCACTCCCTCTTCAGTCGTGTGGGCCAACCTCCAACGACTCTCTGGGACCAAGGTCTATTCCCCAATTTCCGGCCTGACCATAGCAGATGATGTCAATGTGGATCCCACTGCTATCTCCAACACCTTGGGATGCTATTTTACGGAATTTCGAGCTCCACCCACTATCACCCTACCTTCCTCCATCGGAAACAAGTGGAGGAGGTTCAGGTGATATCCTTCGCCTGTCAAAATCATGAATGCTACAATACCAACTTTACTATGTGGGAGCTAGATCATGCTCTCACTTCATCCCAGTCTTCTACCTCATAGCAGGACGATGTTCACAGTCAGATGTTGCAGCACCTTTCTATTGTGGGAAAGCAATTTCTCCGTCATTCATACAATCGCATCTGGGGAGATAAGTTTCCCAAGCGCTGGCGTGAAGCCACTGTCGTACCCACATCTACTCCAGATAACGACCAACACCTTCCTTCTAGCTACCGCCCAATTTCTCTCACCAGCTGTTTTTCAAGATCATGGAATGTATGATTCATGCCTGGCTGGTGTGTGGCTCGAGTCTCGCAATTTACTAATCACTGCACTATGTGGATTTCGGAAGCGCCATTCTTCAGTTGACCATCTCGTCAACCCATGTCATGAACGGTTTTCTGCGTAAATACCAGACTGTGGCCGTGTTTTTTGTTTTGGAGATAGCCTACATCTGCTGGGTGACTGATGGCCTCTTTAGTCTTTACACATGGGGCCTCCGACGCTGCCTGCCCCGTTTCCTTCAGGAATTTTTAGAAGACAGAGTTTTCAAAATATGTGTAGGTTCTGCTTTGTCGGACACCTTTAACCAGGAAAACCGGCGCCTCAGCGCTCTGTCCAGAGCGTCGTCCTCTTTGCTATCGCCATTAACCCTATTATGGCCTGCCTTCCACAGGGCATCTCCGACTCCCTTTTCGTTGACGATTTTGCAGTATGTCGCACTTCTCCAAGGACTTGTCTCTTTGAGTGGCGTCTTCATCGACGACTCGATCGCCTTTACTCGTGGAACACCGACTATGGCTTTCGCTTTTCCACTGACAAAACCGTTTGTATAAACTTCTGGCGGGGCATTGGGTTTCCTCCATCGTCTTTACATCTTGGGCCTGTTGCTGTTCCGTTCACTGAAACTATGAAATTCCTGAAGCTCATGCTCGATAAGAAACTTTCTTGGTCCTCACACGTGTCTTACCTGGCGGCCCGCTATATTCATTGGCCTATGTGTTCTCAGGGGTACCTCCTGTGGAGAGGATCGGACCACCCTCTTCCGTTTCTACTGATCCCTTGTCCGTTACACTGGACTCGCATTCGGGAGGACGACGGTTCAATCCCGCGTCCGGCCATCCTGATTTAGGTTTTCCGTGATTTCCCTAAAATCGCTCCAGGCAAATGCCGGGATGGTTCCTTTGAAAGGGCACGGCCGACGTCCTTCCCCGTCCTTCCCTAATCTGATGAGACTGATGACCTCCTGTCTAGTCTCCTCCCCCAAACAATCCAATCCAATCCTTGTCCGTTCTATGCTAGACTATGGGTGTTTCGTTTATTCATCTGCACGTAAGCCCACCTTACCCCGTCTAGATACAATCCACCATCGCGGCATCCGTTTGGCCACTGGAGCCTTTTACAGTAGCCCCATTGAGAGTCTGTATGCAGAAGGTGCCGAACTACTGTTGTCATACTGACGTGATGTTCTCCTCAGCGGATACCCATGCTATTCGTCTGCCATGCCCAGCCACCCATCCTATGCCTCCTTCTTCGGTGACTGTTGACTCCTTTGACCTTTTTCAGCTATTGCTCCTGCAGCTTAACTTTACGCTACCTGCCACTTTCCCGATGGGTCTGAACCTTTCAGCACCCTGTCTTCGTGCAGTGGTCCACGTTCACCTAAGACGTCATTCGCTTCCTAAAGGCACTACTCCAGATTCCATCTATCGCTGTAAGTTTCTCGACCTTCGTATGGAATTTAGCGGTAGTACGTTTGTGTACACTGATGGCTCTCGGACAGAAAGTGGTGTCGGGTGGACCTTCGTCTTTGGCACCGGTCGTTTTCGGTATCGGCTTCCGATACTCTGCTCAGTATTTACAGCAGAGTAGTTCGCCCTGAATCAGGCCACGCAGTACATCCTTTACAATTGTTTCATCTGCCCTGATTCTCTCAATGACCTTCAGAGCCTCTCTGTCCTGTACAAAGTCCATTCCTTAGTGCGACGGGTCCAAGAAAGCTTCCACTTGCTCACTCTTTAGGGAGCCAATGCGATGTTTATAAGGGACTCAAGTCACGTTGGTCTGACGGGAAACGAGGCCGCTGACGCCGCTGCCAAGGCTGCAGTCCTCCAACCTCGGCCCGCTAGCTCTTCCATTCACTCCGGTGATCTCTTTGTTGCCATCTGTCAGCAGGTGATATCACACTGGCATCGCCGCTGGTCTTCCCTTCATGGGAACAAGATTGCGGGAAATATTTCTCTCCCAGCAGCTTGGCCGACCTCCTCTCGGCGCTGTCGCCGCGAGGAGATCATTTTACCTAGGCTGCGTATTGGGCACTGTCGTCTTAGCCATCGCCATTCGTCAAGTGGTGATCCCCCACCACTTTGTGCTCACTGTCATCAACCTTTGACGGTTTGCCGTTTCCTGACCGATTGCCCTTTTTTTAACCACTTACGTTCTGCTGTACGTTAGCCGTCTGAGTTATCGGTCGTTTTAGCGAACGAAGCGCGGATTGTTGACAGCGTTTTACTTTTTATCCGTCGTAGCAATATGGCGAAGGACATCTAACTTTTAGTTCAGGACATCCGTTGTCTCTACGGCGTATTTTGTGGACTTTTCTCCAAGGGGAAGTGCTTGTTTTTAGCAGTCTTTCCTCCCGTCGATTGGGCTTTCCGTCTAGTCGCTTTTAACTCCTTTTTCGTCTTAGTGTTCTAAGGTTTTGACAGTGCGCGTGTAACATTAATAGGTTTAGCTTCCAAAACAAAACAAAAAAAAAGACGTCACGGTACCTATTACAAACCGAAACTTGGAGAGATGCTGTATCCACTGATGTGTCATTTTTCTGTGTGCCTTGTTATTTTCGCGCACTCATATTTTGAAACCCCAAAGAGTATACGATTTGTTAGTGCTTAAATGGTTCACAACTCAAAGACTACAGGATTTGTTAGTGCTCAAATTAATGAAATAAAATTACACTGAATATTACCTTCACGTATTATACGTAAGTGCAATGATGTGTTTCATAAATGTGAAAATGGGCTCCGCAGTTCTTTAAGGGTCCATTCTCCTCAGTCAACCCACAAAATTAGAGACTTTTATTATTCCTTCCTTGGAAAAATTAATAAATCAATCAATGTAATTCTTTTTTCACATTATTTGTTGATTCTTGGACAACATTTTCTGATTTTTTAAACAAATTCGGTCATCATTAAGCCCCCAACCGAGGAGTTAAAGCTTCTCTGTCCAAAATGAGTTGTGTTTTTGAGTTCTGCAGTCTGCAATCTTATCTGAAATTTAAAAAAAAATTTTAATCTGTAGAATATTGTGGACGGACTAACAGCAAAGTTTTTTTTGAAATTTGACAAAATAATAGAATTGCGGACTTCTGAAACAAGGACGTTGTTTTGTCGTGTGTTTTGGTCATGTTTTTGCAGTAGCTAATGAATAGATAAAATAAAAATAGCCTATTACTCCTTGCGGACACACATTGGGTTTCAAGCTAAAGGAATGGATTACGGGCACACTAACAAAGATATCTTCCTGAAATTGGGGTGAATTTCTCACCGAGAATGTCCGCAAGGAGTAGCAGGCCATTTTTTTTCTATTTTACTTCATTCATTAGTTACTGCAAAAAAGTGACCAAAAACACACGACAAAACTACATCTTTGTTTCAAACGTCCGTCATTATATTATTTTGTCAAATTACAAAAAACTTTGGTACTACACCGTGCACAATAACCTATAGATTAAGAAAACAGTTTATTTTTTGTTTTCCGATAAGATTAGCAGACTGCAGGACTCTTGGACACACCTCATTTTGGACAGAGGAACTTTAACTCCTCGAATGATGGCTTAATGATGCTTTCACTTGTTTAAAAATCGGAAAACACTATTCAAAAATCAATAAATAATGTGCAAAATATTTACGCTAATTTCTTCGTTATGTTTCCAAAAAAATACTGAAAATCGCTTATATTCTAGGCTGAATGAGGAGAGAGGACCCTTAATGCTATGGGCTCGAGCGACCTTAGAGCCTTGCACGCTTTGGTTATAATGGGCAAGCCATTTTATCCCGGCCGTCCGGAATGGCCGAGCGGTTCTAGCCGCTACAGTTTAGAACCGCGCGACCGCTGCGGTCGCAGGTTCGAATCCTGCCTTGGGCATGGATGTGTGTGATGTCCTTAGGTTAGTTAGGTTTAAGTACTTCTAAGTTCTAGGGGACTAATGACCTCAGATGTTAAGTCCCATAGTGCTCAGAGCCATTTGAACTAACCATTTTTATCCCGGAAGGACCTGTCAGCTTCTAACAATAATTAGTAGACTCGCAGCACCACCTACTTGAGCCTGCCCGTGTTTTGAGCCGGCCACTGATGTTGCAGCCCTGCGTTCCCGTACGGCACGGGCGTGCAAGCCACCGAGTCACAGCCAGCGCCGCCGCCAGCGCGCCCCCGCGGCCGCCGCCGCAAGTTCGTCTGGCGCGTCACCGGCTTCTCAGAGTGCTCGCAGACCTGTGGTGGAGGTAAGCTAGCATTCAGCTAAGTACTACAGACTACCACTGTGACGACTAAACTGCATGCTGAGCAGCCCAAGAGATCGTTTTCGCTTTGCGTTTTAATTTTGTGAAGCCCGACATAACCCTCGATTCTGAACGAACAGGGACTCCACCCTCAATACCAATCAGAAATAGGCCTGCAGTAATCTAGACAACCAGAATACAGAACCAAGATATTTTACCCTTCCACAATCCTCTCCATCGACAAAATTTTCCCGCTTTTTTCTTCAATAGTGTACTGTGCATTTCTGTATTATCTCCACATACAAACGCCAATCCCAGCGGAGGCCGTCATCAGCCCCTCTCCTAATAAAAGTTTTTGGAAGGAGCGTTTATATTTTCAAAATTATCACTTTCCAAATTAACAGTTAACTTTCAGAAAATAAAGTATGCGTGGAAACTAAGTCTCGAAATTGGCGATGAATTCTACAACTTAAAAGCTACATTTAATACAAGATAATTCTTAGTTGCTCGCATGAGGGCCAACTCAAGTGGACGTTGATGCGGCATTGCCGGTGACATTCAGGCGAGATAAACGCGCACACCCACAGACTGAGCGAACCGTCTGTCAACAACAAACCCGACACAAATTCATGAATCCACAAGTAAAACCGCCAAAAGTCCACAAGCTGAGAAATGCAAGACAGAGGACGAAAATAAGTCATAGGTGGCGAAGATTAGTAACAGAAAAACAGTAACTCAGGAAAGAAGAAAACTCCCCTAATGAACTGTGTATAAGCAGACTGAAACGACGGATGACAATTTGTACCAAGGTGAGCATCGGAGCCCGGGTCCCCTGCTCACTAGGCAGATGCATTAACTGTTACGCTACTCTGGCACAATGGTTTTGAATGACTGCACGGATTTCCCTAGCATGCCTTCCTCTTCAGTCCATATTTCCATTCACGCTTCAGCCCACTTGGTGTTCCTTCTAACTTCGAACAATAACAGGAGATCCGGGTTCGAATACCGGCCGTGGTACAAAAATTTATTCATCACTTCAGTCTACATGAACACATCAAAAATGTTTGAGATCTGAAAAGTTCTCTGGAGGTATATAGCTTCGTTCGATCCTCTTATTGAGTTTGCTGAACGGTGTTCACAGTCGCATTGCTTAGTGAAATGCTGGTAAAATGGAAACGAGCGTTTGGCGTCATTGGCCGGGAGGCCCCTTACGGGGCAGTGGGCAAACTGAGGGCCGGATGGGGATGAAAATGATGATGTAGGCGACACCCAGTCCCTGAGCGGAGAAAATCCCCGACCAAGCCGGGAATGGAACCTGGGCCCCTTGGGACGGCAGTCCGTCACGCTGACCATTCAGCTATCTTCGTTTTCTTTTTTCTTTTTTTTTCTTTTTGTTCGGTATTGTTCGTTGCGTTTGGTCTGGGAGGACGACACAAGACATCCGTTCAAGTTGATCGTTTATTCAGTTTTTTTTTTTTTTTATTACAGAGGGCGAACAGCCCTCTGACCGAACACGCTGAGCTACTGTGGGGGCACTATCGGGGCGGACGTGAAATACTGGTGATTGTGCGTGTACACGTCGCTTTTATTTTGAGCAAATTATGGACTCATCAAAGTAGTGAGTTTGATATATTTTACGGTAGTTAAACAATTTATTGTCACTATATTAAAACAATCTATTCCATAAACAGTGCCATATATATTTTGTCCTATTTTCAGTTTCTTTAAGTTGATTCAACTTGCAATTTGTTTATTGCAATTGTATAGTACATTTTATTGTTATTATTAAAATCATAGCCGGCCGAAGTGGCCGTGCGGTTAAAGGCGCTGCAGTCTGGAACCGCAAGACCGCTACGGTCGCAGGTTCGAATCCTGCCTCGGGCATGGATGTTTGTGATGTCCTTAGGTTAGTTAGGTTTAACTAGTTCTAAGTTCTAGGGGACTAATGACCTCAGCAGTTGAGTCCCATAGTGCTCAGAGCCATTTGAACCATTAAAATCATAGATATCTGTGGCAAGATGAAAGTGAGGGGGAGAGGGAGGAGATGACAGAGACCATAACAAACTGTGGGGACATGGACGGGGGGAGGGGAGATGAGGAGAAGGACAGAGACGGGGGGAGGGGGGGGGGGCGGGGAGAGATCAAGGGAAAGAGGGGAAAGGAGGAGATGAGCAGAGAGATAGGCGAGGAGGAGGTAGGTGAGGGAGAGGGGGGGAGGAGTTGGACATAGAGAGCGGAAAGAGAAGATGAACCTAGAGAAGGGGAGGAGTAGATGGAGAGAGACAGGGGGAAGAGGAGAGGACAGAGAAAGGGGGAGGAGGGAGAGGGAAAGAGAAAGGTGGAGAAGGAGATGTGCGAAATATATGTGACTTACGCGCACACGATTCCATCTTATATTAATTTCCTATCAAGAAACACCTTAAATGAAAGCTCTGTATTTTAACTTGAAGAATGTGGAGCTTCTTTTGATCCTCAGTCTAGCAGGAATATTGATATGCGGAGGTAGTTAGCGAAACAGCTGATTTCAAGTTCCAAGTGAAAGATCTACCATTTGGACTTTTTAATGATATTCCAAAATACTGGTTAACAAATACTTACCCAAACGCCGAAATAGCTTTGAGGATACTAAAATGGCAGTGACAGCTGCATTTAGTGAACAGAGATGCAGGAAACTGAAGACAATAAAAAAAGCTATTTAAGGTCGAGTTTTTGTACAAGCAGTCTGCCGAATACGACACATCTGCCAAACTTAACTTCACTGGCATAGTGAACGAATTTGCTTCTCTCAGAGCAACGAAATACAAAGTAAATTTACAATAAATCACAATTACTGGAAAGGGATAGCTACTCAAAGCTTAATTACAGCTGTTTTTTATTTCTAATTAGTTATTTATGCGCTATTAATAACTTACGAGGAGCAAATACATTTTTTCTTTAATGTACTTCATATTAAAACCACTGTACAGTGGCTTCCATAAACAGTGTGCGTTATATATTTTGTCCTACTTTCAGTTCTTTTTTAAGTTGCAATTTAATTTATTTACTTCAACTGTACAATTAAATTGCTATGTGCAATATTTTATTCCAATACAGTCCACTTACGTAATATATTTTTCAGCAGTGCTTCTGTTTTATATTCATTAAACCTACGTAAAAGTTGTAAAATTTGTGTACAAAAATTACAAGAAGTTAAATTTGCTGGGGAAGGGGCAGCTTTGGCAGTTCTACCGGGAGCGAAGGACCGCTCGGTACTGTTCCGGCTTGCCCCCATGTGGCGACGTATGACGTATCCTGTGTCAGTGTGTGCATGCCGCACGTGTGGTGTTTCAGGCGTGCAGACGGCGGTGGTGCAGTGCGTGCGGGAGGCGACGCAGCAGGTGGTGCCCGAGAGGCGCTGCCCCGAGAAACGGCCGCCCCCGCAGACGCGCCGCTGCCACACCAAGCAGCCCTGCCCGCCGCAGTGAGTACACCAACTTAACGCCACCAACCACTCACTCACTTGCCCGCGATTTTTATTTCTTTCATCATTTAGCGTTTGCAGTAAGACCATAGAATACATCATTTAAAATGAAATTTAAATGCGTAGTAGTAGCTCGATAACACTCGGTTGTCGGCGATTTTGCTTTGCCCCTGCGTAATAGCGTATATCTACATTCACATACATATTCCTCAAGCTACCGTATGGTGTTTGGAACACGATATCATGTTCCACTACTAGTCATTTCTTTTCTTATTCCACTCGTAAATAGAGCGAGGGAAAAACGACTGTCTACAGGATGTCTCAAACCTTTTGGGTCAAATTGAAAAAGCTGATAATGTCCCAGAATGAGTTTTTCACTCTGCAGCGGAGTTTGCGCTGATATCAAACTGGTATTTCAGCTGATGTGTGTCCACAACCGATTACGTAGATATAGAGAACCAATAATCGAAAATCGATATTTATTGTGTTATGGACATACTTTGCGTACACCGGATGAAAACAACGTAGCTCACAGTAATTGTTCGAAGTTTCGACCGCCAGTCTCCTTGTGTGCATGCCAATGGGTGTATGCAGTTCTGCCGTACTCTCTCAAAGATCCCAGGTGTCTGTTGTACGAGGGGACAGGCAGCTTGGACCCGAGCAAGTAGGTCTTCCTCTGTTTCTACAGGGGTTTCACACACCAACGTCTTGACTTAAACTCAGAGGAAAAAGGCGAGAGGTGTGAGACCTGGCGATCGCATTGACCATAGGACAGGACCTCCTCCCCTTCGAATGTAACTTCGTGTTTACGTGTTGGTCAGGTGCTCGCAGACATCAATACTGAAGTGGGGTTGTGCACCGTCGTGTTGAAACCACATCCTCCCACGTACAATAACGGCTACAGTCCTTAACAACAATGGCAGCACATCTTACAGGAACACCATACAACGTGGACCAGTCAAACTGGAAGGCAGCAAATAAGGTTCCATTAGGTGCAAACCTACGTTTCTAGCATTTGTAGACTGAGAGAAAGCTTTTGACAACGTTAACTGGAATACTCTCTTTCAAATTCTGAAGGTGGCAGGGGTAAAATACAGGGAGCGAAAGGCTATTTACAATTTGTACAGAAACTAGATGGCAGTTATAAGAGTCGAGGGGCATGAAAGGGAAGCAGTGGTTGGGAAAGGAGTGAGACAGGGTTGTAGCCTCTCCCCGATGTTATTCAATCTGTATATTGAGCAAGCAGTAAAGGAAACAAAAGAAAAATTCGGAGTAGGTATTAAAATCCATGGAGAAGAAATAAAAACTTTGAGGTTCGCCGATGACATTGTAATTCTGTCAGAGACAGCAAAGGACTTGGAGGAGCAGTTGAACGGAATGGACAGTGTCTTGAAAGGAGGATATAAGATGAACATCAACAAAAGCAAAACGAGGATAATGGAATGTAGTCAAATTAAATTGGGTGATACTGAGGGGATTAGATTAGGAAATGAGACACTTAAAGTAGTAAAGGAGTTTTGCTATTTAGGGAGTAAAATAACTGATGATGGTCGAAGTAGAGAGGATATAAAATGTAGACTGGCAATGGCAAGGAAATCGTTTCGGAAGAAGAGAAATTTGTTAACATCGAGTATAGATTTAAGTGTCAGGAAGTCGTTTCTGAAAGTATTTGTATGGAGTGTAGCCATGTATGGAAGTGAAACATGGACGATAACCAGTTTGGACAAGAAGAGAATAGAAGCTTTCGAAATGTGGTGCTACAGAAGAATGCTGAAGATAAGGTGGGTAGATCACGTAACTAATGAGGAGGTATTGAATAGGATTGGGGAGAAGAGAAGTTTGTGGCACAACTTGACTAGAAGAAGGGATCGGTTGGTAGGACATGTTTTGAGGCATCAAGGGATCACAAATTTAGCATTGGAGGGCAGCGTGGAGGGTAAAAATCGTAGAGGGAGACCAAGAGATCAATACACTAAGCAGATTCAGAAGGATGAAGAAGCTTGCACAGGGTAGAGTAGCATGGAGAGCTGCATCAAACCAGTCTCAGGACTGAAGACCACAACATAGGTGATATTGGACAAGCCCCACCCACACGCTGACAGAGACTCGTTGCTGGTGGCCACCGATGGGAGTGAAGTGGAGATTGTCCTCTCTCCAAGCTTGACTGTTGCGGCTGTTGAAAATGCATCCCGGGTCACGCTGAACAATAGCTATGAGCTACGTTGTTGTCACGCGGTGTACGTAATGTGTGTCTATAACACAATAAATATGCTTTTACGACCATTGATTACCTATCCTGATAAAATCTGATATGGACCCGCTATCATTTGTTTCAGTTCGACCCAAAAGACTTGAGATCCTCTTAATTCTTCTGTGCGAACCCTAATCTCTCCTGTCTTCACGGTACTTTGGTGAAATTACGTTGGCGGAAGTAGTATTGTTTTGCAGTCGGCTACAAGTGCTTGTTCATTACATTTTCTCGAGTTTTTCGCGAAAAAAAGCGTCTTCTTCCCCCTAACGATTCCCAATTGAGTTCACGAAGCATCTCCGTAACACTCGCTTGTTCATCGAACCTACCAGTAACAAATCTAGCACCAAGCCTCTAAACTGCTTCGATTTCTTCCTTAATCCTGCTTGATGATGGCGATTCCGAATACTCCAGCAGTACTGAACAATGGGTCGCACAAGTGTTCTATACGCGGTCTTCTTTGTAGACGAGCTACAGTTTGCCGGCCGGTGTGGCCGTGCGGTTAAAGGCGCTTCAGTCTGGAACCGCGTGACCGCTACGGTCGCAGGTTCGAATCCTGCCTCGGGCATGGATGTGTGTGATGTCCTTAGGTTAGTTAGGTTTAATTGGTTCTAAGTTCTAGGCGACTGATGACCTCAGAAGTTAAGTCGCATAGTGCTCAGAGCCATTTGAACCAACCATTTGAGCTACACTTTCATAACATTCTCGCAGTAAACAGAAGTCAACCATTCACTTTCCCTACTACCGTCCTCACGTCCTCGTTCAGTTTCATGACGCTTTGCAACGTTGCAACGGTACGTCAAGATATCTAATCGGTATGATGTGTCAAGCAGCGTGCCATTAATACGGTGTTCGAAAATTACAGGATTGTTTCTCCTATTCATCTGCATTAACATACATTTTTCTTCACATGGAGCAAGCTGCCGTTCATCGCACCGTATTGTTCTTTCCCTAATCCCCCTAAACGCTTGATGATCGGAGCTGACTTATCTGATTTTTAGGGCGAGTACTTTTCGTGAACTATTGTTTTCAAGCCTCGAATACTGAGGTGACAAAAGTAATGACACAGCGATATGCACATATACAGATGGCGATAGTACCGCGTACTCAAGGTATAAAAGGTTGGTGCATCAACAGCGCTGTCACTTTAGCCAGGTGGTTCGTGTGAAAAGGTTCACGACCTGAATATGGCCGCACTACGGAAATTAACAGACTCTAAACGCGGAATAGTAGTTGGAGCTAGACGTATGGGACATTCCGTTTAGGAAATCGTTAGGGAATTCAATATTCCGAGATCCACAGTGTCAAGAGTGTTCCGAGAATACCAAATTTCAGGCATTACGTCTCACCACGGACAATGCAGTGGCCAATCACACTGGACTCGCATTCGGAAGGACGACGGTTCAATCCCGCGTCCGGCCATCCTGATTTAGGTTTTCCGTGATTTCCCTAAATAACTCCAGGCAAATGCCGGGATGGTTCCTCTGAAAGGGCACGGCCGACTTCCTTCCCCATCCTTCCCTAATCCGATGAGACCGATGACCACGCTGTCTGGTCTCCTTCCCCAAAACCAACCAACCAACCAACCAAGCAGTGGCCAATGGCCTTCACTTAACGACCAAGAGCAAAGACATTTGCGTAGGGTTGTTACTGCTAACATACAAGAAGCACTGCGTGAAATAACCGCAGAAGTCAGTGTGGGACGTACGACAAAGGTATCTGATAGGATATTGCCGCGGAACTTGGCGCTAATGGGCTACGGCAGCAGAAGACCAACGCGAGTGTCTTTGCTAACAGCACAACTTGGCCTGCAGCGCCTCTTCTGGGCTATTGACCATATCGGTTGTACCCTGGACGCCTGGAAAATGGTGGGTAGTTCAGATGAGTACCGATTTCTGTTGATAGGAGCTGATGGCAGGGTTCGTGTGTGGCGCAGACCCCATGAAGCTATGGTCCCAAGTGCTCAACAAGGCACTGTGCAAGCTGGTGGTGGCCCCATAATAGTGACTGTGTTTACATGGAAGGGACTGTGTGCTCTGGTCCACCTTAACCTATCACTGACTGGAAATGGTTATTTTCGGCTGCATGGAGACCATTTGCAGCCACTCGTGAACTTCATGTTCCAAACAACGATATCATATCACTGGAAACAACTGTTCGCGATTGATTTGAAGAATATTCTCAGCAATTCGAGCGAATGATTTGGGCACCCAGATCCCCCGACGTAAATCCCATCGAACATTTGTAAGAGCTAATGGAAGGGTCAGGTCGTGCACAACATCCTGCATCGGCAATAGTTTCGCAATTATGAGGACTTCCAACGACTTGTTGAATCCATGCCACGTCGAGTCGCTGCACTACGCCGTGCAAAAGGAGATCCGACGCGATATTAGGAGGTATCCTATCACTTTTGTCACCTCAGTGTAATAATCAAACGTAATACAACGAAACTAATACCGTGGTGCAAACGTCAAATTTCTGGAACAACGCAATTAAGGAGGCCATCGAAATAAAGATGTTGGTAAATCAAATAAATAGGGACGGCGGCTTCAGTTTAAGCAGGGCTTAGGGTCCTCACTTAACGCACTAATATCTCGTAAGCCATCACATTCACCAGAGCTAAGGAAAACTGAGAGAATGGGCTGAGTCAGTCGTCGAAATAATGTGCCAAAATTCTCAACAATAACTCTGCTGTTCACCCGAAAGTGTACCATTAATCAGTCACAATGAGAGAACTTGAGTGATCACACTTTACAGAAGTGTTATAGCGCGAACGGCAAATGGCCAATTAAACTGCCCCCATGCGGCTACTGCGTCTGGTTGACAAAGGATTGAATGTTAAAAAGTGTCGTTGAGCGGTCTAGGGCTCGCGACATCGGCTGTGGGCCGGCAGCCTTCGTGCGGTGTAGAAGTTGAGTGTACTCCAGGTGTTTTACTTAGCTGGGAGAAGGCGATCTCAGTGATCAGTCGAATCACTTCTCGCAGTGTAGAAATTTATGAGAATGTGAAAGACAGTTGCCGTAACCGGGCGTGGACTTTGGTTTGACTCATTCTTGTTTCGTCGGCGAATGTTGCTTTTAAGTGAGAGTGCACGTGCCCCGTAGGCACGAACACTAAGTAGGTGGACCGTAGTGTTTTACGGAGCAAGACAGATTTAGTGAGGCTTAACAGAATCCAATAAATTATATCTGCTTCCGCGGAAATTTTCGAGTGATGATTTGCTGTGACTTTTCCCTTATAGGAATTGGATGGTGTTTTTGTTTTGACGTCGTGTAAATTATTGGCGGAAGTTGTGAAAGCTAGCTTTAGACAGTATAGGAACTGTGAGCTGTGTACGTGTTTCAGTACAGCTGTTGCATCTATGAATCTGTCTGCTGGTAGTTGGACTGCTACAGGGATTTTAAATATTGCTTTAGGGTACTGAGAAATTTAACCCTGTCTCGGGGTCAAAGCAAGACTGGCGATCGTTATTTACTCTGATTTTATGCGTGTATCTGAGGTGTCACCGCCAGAAACCACACTTGCTGGGTGGTAGCCTTTAAATCGGCAGCGGTCCGTTAGTATACGTCGGACCCGCGTGTCGCCACTGTCAGTGATTGCAGACCGAGCGCCGCCACACGGCAGGTCTAGAGAGATTTCCTAGCACTCGCCCCAGTTGTACAGCCGACTTTGCTAGCGATGGTTCACTGACAAATTACGCTCTCATTTGCCGAGACGATAGTTAGCATAGCCTTCAGCTACGTGATTTGCTACGACCTAGCAAGGCGCCATTATCATATCCTATTTATCTTGTGATGCATGTACCGTCAGACCGATGTTCACCAATTATGGATTAAAGTTAAGTATTCCAGAAGCTCCGTATTTTTTTTACTAGACTCAATTCCTTTAACTGTTCCAGACCTCACGCCAGCCTACATGAGCTTAAACGCGTGCCTTTCGGCTATCTCCTAGTGGCTTGGCTGTCTTGCCAAGTCACAACAGTATCAGTGCAGACCAACGGCCTTGCCGCAGTGGTAACAGCACTTGGATGGGTGACCATACGGTCTGCCGAGCGCTGTTGGCAAGCGGGGTGCACTCAGCCCTTGTGAGGCAAACTGTGTAGCTACTTGATTGAGAAGTAGCAGCTCCGGTCTCGTAAACTGACATAAGGCCGGGAGAGTGGTGTGCTGACCGCATGCCCCTCCATAACCGCATCAAGTGACGCCTGTGAGATTAGGATGACGCGGCGGCCGGCCGGTACCGTTGGACCTTCATGGCATGTTCGAACGGAGTTTAGTTTTAGTTTTATCAGTGCAGATGCCTTTCTTCATTTTATTTTTTTACTGACTTTTGGGACGTGTCCATACGGCCATCACAGCGGTGGAATGTCATTTCTGACGGTACGGACGTAAGGACTGCTCAACTCCCAGACCCCGAGCGGAAAAAATCTCCGAACCGTCGGAGAATCGAACCCGGTCCCCTTCGGTTACCAAAAGCAGGGACTTAATTCGAGTCCGCTAATAAACGTGTGCGATTAAATCCGCGGAGCAATACATCGCGTAAACTTGTCTAGCGCGCTGCACATCTCCGAAAGTGTGTCTACTCTGGCCGCGGCCGTGAGTGTGTTTTCCGGTGACGCTGGCGGAAGCTCCGAAGCACGGACGAAAAGAACGTGTCAGTGTGGGTGGGAAGGGGGATTAGGAGGTAAAAAGTGTAGAAGGAACCCAATGATCGACTACAGTGATCGGGTTAAAATGGGTGTAGGCCTAGGTTGCACCCTCTTTTATAGGAGCGACTTCGTTCTCTCAATCGACTACACGTGCTAAGTAAGTTTATTGCAGCATCCTTGGAATTTAAATCCTGTGCTGAGTCTAGTTTGCTACGAGTGGTCGTTTTAGTTTAGATGGCAACACCAAAACTGCGTGTGTTGTGAAAGCTGTCTGTTGCGCAGTTGACACCTATAACAATACAGTAACAAGAATGATACTAGAGTTTATTAATGACACAAACAAAATTCATAATCAATCTTCTGCACAAAGGTCGTATGGTAAATTCTCCACATTCCTAAGAACTGAAAGAGTAGTGAATGTGTCGTCCAAACATTTAAGATTATAAAAATTTATTTTCCGCAAAAATGTATACTTGCAAATATATCAAACAGTATTTAGAAGGCAGAAAGTAACACGATTTTGCTTTATCCTTTGTACCTTGTTTTCTTTCTAACAAGGGAATGGTGTAGTCCGACGTGTCGAAACCTAACCTGAAATTTTTCATATATGAAGAATACACAGAAAGAAATGCAATGCAAAACTTTAAGCTGCTAGGGAACCCTGAAAGTATTTTTTAGATATGTTAAAGTTACTCATTTTTGCCGATCGAAGAACCGCTTATAACAACGGCTTGTGCAGCATTACCTGCCTGGCGCGCGAATCGACGAATATGCAAACGCAGCCGTGACAAAAGAACGTAGCTTCGCGTAGCTCGATGTCCAAACTGCACACACGCGAATTTTAAGTACGTAAACCATAACAAAAAGGTCCCAAATCATTAATTTTTTGTAGAGCTCACAGGTCATATCGTCAGCTAAACTGCTGCAGAAATAATTGTTACACAAGTGACCAGCAGAGGAAAGAAAATCAAAGCAGTGTATGATGTTACGTTACAGACGACTTCCACTAATCGGGACTTCCATATGTTGACATGAAATTTTTTGTAACAGGTTTTGTAGCACAGCTCTTCTAATGATTTTTTAATAACGTACATTTTACTAAAAGTGAAACAGTTCCTTGACTATTCCCAGTTTTCTTTTTTTTACGTTCTCAATTATTTCCTGGGTGTATTCCACTCTCTTCCTCTACGGTTTTTGCCCTCTACAGCTACCGTGGAAGTCATTCCTTAATGTCTTAACACGTGTCCTGACATCCTGTTCATTATCCTTATCAGTGTTTTCCACATATTCCTTTCCGATTCTGCGCAGAACATACTCATTCCTTACCTTATCTGTCCACCCAATTCTCAACATTCGTCTGTAGCACCACATCTCAAATGCTTCGATTCTCTTCTGTTCCGGTTTTCCCACAGCTACCGTGGAAGTCATTCCTTAATGTCTTAACACGTGTCCTGACATCCTGTTCATTATCCTTATCAGCGTTTTCCACATATTCCTTTCCTCTCCGATTCTGCGCAGAACATCCTCATTCCTTACCTTATCTGTCCACCCAATTCTCAACATTCGTCTGTAGCACCACATCTCAAATGCTTCGATTCTCTTCTGTTCCGGTTTTCCCACAGTTCATGTTTCACTACCATACAATGCTGTGCTCCAAACGTACATTCTCAGAAATTTCTCCCTCAAATTAAGGCCTATGTTTGATACTGGTAGAATTCTCGTGGCCAGGAATGCCCTTTTTGCCAATGCTAGTCTGCTTTTGATGTCCTCCTTCCTCCGTCCGTCAGTGGTTATTTTGCTACCTAGGCTGTAGAATTTCTTAACTTCATCTACTTCTTGACCATCAATCCTGATGTTATTTTTATCGCTGTTCTCATCTCTGCTGCTTGTCATTACTTTCGTCTTTCATCGATTTACTCCCAATCCGTACACTGTACTCATCAGACTGTTTGTTCCATTCGGCAGATCATGTAATTCTTCTTCACTTTCACTCAGGATAGCAATGTCATCAGCAAATCGTATCACTCTTATCCCTTCACCTTGAATTTTAATTCCACTCCTGAACAGTTCTTTTATTTCTACCATTGCTTCTTCGATGTACAGATTGAACAATAGGGCGAAATCCTTTGTGATCCTTTTTAATCCGAACACTTCGTTCTTGGTCATCCACTCTTATTATTCCCTCTTGGCTCTTGTAAATTTTGTATATTACCCTTCTCTCCCTATAGTTTACCCCTATTCTACTCATAATTTCGAACATCTCACACCATTTTACGCTATCGAACACTTTTTCCAGGTCGACAAATCCTATGAATGTGTCTTGATTTTTCTTTAGTCTTGTTTCCAATATCAACCGCAGCGTCAGAATTGCGTCCCTGGTGCCTTTACCTTTCCCAAAGTCAAACTGATCGTCATGGCTGACATCCTCAGTTTTTTTTTCCATTCTTCCGTTTGTTATTCCTGTCAGCAACTTGGATGCACGAGCTGTTAACCTGATTCTCGATAATTGTCGCACGTGTTAGCTCTTGTAGTCTTAAGAGTTGTGTGGATGATTTTTTTTCCGGAAGTCAGATGGTATGTCGCCAGACTCATATTTTCTACACACTAAAGTGAACAGTCGTTTTGTTGCCACTTTCTCCAATGGTTTTATAAATTCTGATAAGATGTTATCTATCCCTTCTACCTTATTCTCTTAAATTCTGACTCTAACACTGGATCCCCTATCTCTTCTAAATCGACTCCTGTTTCTTCTTCTATCACACCAGACAAATCTTCTCCCTCATACAGGCCTTTCCACCTATCCGCTGTCTCCTCTGTATTTAAGAGTGGAATTGCCGATGCACTCTTCATGTTACCAACCTTGCTTTTAATTTCACCGAAGGTTGTTTTGACTTTCCTATATGCTGAGTTATTCCTTCTGACAATCATTTCTTTTCGATTTCTTCACATTTTCATGGAGCCATTTCGTCTTAGTACCCCTGCACTTCCTATTTATTTCATTCCTCAGCGACTTTTATTACTGTATTCCTGAAATTACCAGAACATTTTTGTACTTCCTTCTTTCATCGATCAACTGAAGTATTCCTTGTGATACCCATGGTTTATTGGCAGTTACCTTCTTTGTACCTATGTGTTTCTTTCCAACTTCTGTGATTGCCCATTCCAGAGATGTTCATTCCTCTCCAATTGTACTGCCTACTGAATTATTCCTTGTTGCTGTATCTGTAGCCTTAGAGACCTTTAAGCTTATCTCGTCATCCCTTAGTACTTCCATATCCCACTTCTTTGCGTACTGATTCTTCTGACTAACCTCTTAAATTTCAGCCTACTCTTCATCACTATTACACTGTGATCTGAGTCTATATCTCCCCCCGGTTACACCTTACAATCCAGTATCTGATTTTGGAATCACTGTCTGACCATGATGTAATCTAATTGAAATCTTCCCTTATCACCAGGACTTTTCCAAGTATACCTCCTTCTCTTGAACAGAGTACTAGCTGAAATTTATCACATAACTCAGTTAGTCTTTCTCGTCTCTCATTCCTACTGCCAAGCCCATATTCTCCTGTAGCCTGTTTTTCTAATCCTTCCCCTACAACTGCATTCCAGGCCCCATGACTGTTAGATTTTCATCTCCCTTTACGTACTTTATTACGCTTTCAGTATCCTCATATACTTTCTCTCTCTTCATCTTCAGCTTCAGCTTGCGATGTCGGCATGTATACCTGAATTACTGTTGTCGGTGTTGGTATGCTGCCGTTTCTGATAAGAAAAACCCTGCCACTGAACTGTTCACAGTAAAACACACTTTGTCCTACCTTCCTATTCATAACGGATCCTACTCCCGTTATACCATTTTCTGCTGCTGTTGATATTACCCTACACTCATCTGACCAAAAATCCTTGTCTTCTTTCCATTTCACTTCACCACCCCCTGCTGCATCTAGATTGAGCATTTACATTTCCCTTTTAAGACTTTATAGCTTCGCTACAACTTTTGAGTTTCTGACATTCCACCCCTCAACTGGTAGTCATCACAAAAATGTGGAGTGCCTATGAATGACGAAAACATTTTCTTCACACCATGCACACCTGAGAAAGGAAAAATTTACGCATTTAGGCACGTCACAGTAATTACTAATTTATTTAGACAGAATTTGGATGGAGTAAGAAACGGTAGTTGCCATTGTTCTGCATATTGTGCTGCATACCAAGCATACGTGATTAAATTCGTAAAACCTGGTGATGCAGTCTGACAATTCACAGGAGGCAGAAGTTTAACAATACTACTCCGTTAATAAACTTGAAATGACAAAGAGCTATCAGGAATTACATTATACGAATTTTTCTGTAAAATGCTTCAGTGTCGAAATAATTTCTTCGTAAGAGGCTGAAACTTTCCGTCGTCCTCCAGAATACAGATGTGAGGCTACGTCCTGGCAAAGATTCAAAAGAAAGCAATGAATTATTTGCTGAAACTGGTAAGGAGACGTTTCGGATGTAATACTGAAAATTATTCTTTCATTTATCCAGATTTTACTGTGTCGACTACGAGATTTTTGCAACTAAACAGACTTTTTTCTATACTTCTTTTTCTTATAATTTCCTGACTCGGTTTAACTAGGTCCAAGAAACCTAGAAATCAATAATGTTTTCTCCCTTTCAGTTCAGAGGGCCCGATCACGTAGTTCTCCCTCGGTCATAGTATATTGACGCTCACGAGCAGTTCTGTATCTTTCGAAGAGATTTAGTTTCACAGTTTTTACTTCGTGTAAATCTTGGTTCCATATATACCATTCACGTTCAGAGTTTACAAAGCCGGCCGCGGTGGTCGAGCGGTCCTAGGCGCTTCAGTACGGAACCACGCGACTGCTACTACGGTCACAGGTTCGAATCCTGTCTCGGGCAGGTTCTTAGGGTAGTTAGGTTTAAGTAGTTCTAAGTTCTAGGGGACTGATGACCTCAGATGTCTAGTCCCATAGTGCTCAGAGCCATTTTTTTTGAGTTTACAAAACAGAACTTGTGTTTACTCTCTCCTTCACTTACCCAAAAAATTTACAGCCATTTCTTTGACACTGTAAGCTATTATTGTATATATTTTCTTTGGGTACGAAGGTACTGCGTTTTTGTTCTGGACTTTAATTAGCATAACAATCATCGTTCAAACCAAAACTCACGGAATCAGTTATTTACTGTTTCTTCTAATGTTTCCATAATTTGTAACGAAACGTCGACAAGATCCGAATGATGTCCAAGAAATTAACTAATATATAACACATATGTAGGACTTCAGGAGAAATAGGTTACTTCGTTTTTTCATACTTCATATTTGCAAGGGTGAAAACGTTAACTGGAGCCCACATTAATGTGAAACTCTGGAACCTGCACAAAGAAAATTAGTTCATCTTTATCTCCATTGTCAACACTTAACAATTCCACAAAGGCAACTGCTAATTAATATGGTTATTAAATGAGTTGCAGAACTGTGAACGACTGTTTCAGAGAAACTATCAAAGGAAACGGAAGTTCACTTTACAGTTTGAGATCGCGTTATGCTGTGTTGTCTGCTTACCGTCGTGCCGTCAACCAAGTTTATGCATCTGCCGTGTTGTGCATGCGGCTGTCTATTGTAGCTACGGCAGGGCTGTGCATTCTTTCAGCCATCTGGCGAGCTACTAATCTGGAAAACTTTTTTTAAAATACATGCAGTGAATTCTAGCAGCTAAAATTTTTTATACTGTACTTCTTTCGGTGTGTTCTTCTTGTATAGGACAAGTTTCTACGTGTCGGATTCAACAGTTCTCTTCTAAGAGTCAAATGACATCGAAATTATTTTCCTTGTTAACAGATCTTTCTTTTTCATTTTCGAAACAATTTTCATTCGAAATGTTTATGCATTTACGTTCTTATATATGCATAGTGTAGGCTTTTTTTTTGACCAGGTACTGTAAAAATTAAATTAGCTTTTTGCTTTCAATATTTTATCTCTTCTCCCATATGGAAGTTCATTAGTAGGAAAAATCCAGGCCATAGAGCAACCTTTATCTTGAAAACAAAGCTAACAACAAAATGAAACATGTTAATAGGGTACATAATCTACTACTGTGGCAGGAATGTGTTCGGTGAGAATAGTTTAACTCCCTGTGTTAGCAAACGAAGCCACAGACCCGTGCTTCCGAGCATGCGCAGTTTGCAGCTTACTCAAGAGTTTCTAACTCCACACACGGCTCAATTAAATGATCGCTGGCGTCACTGGTCCAATCGCGGCAGAGTTGACGGCTGATTTACACGCTGGGGAGGGCGTGATGGGGGGGTGGGGGGGGGGGGGAGGCTACGAGGCAAGCACATGACACGCCCATAAACAGCAGTCGAATTTGGTCAGGAAATTGCTCCTGCAAAACTGGCTTTGCACAGAGATGAAGAAGATTGACAGGATAGATTATCGTGGAAAGCTGGGTCAAACCAGACCACAACAGTAACCCATATTGTACCGCGTGTTTATTTATAAAGTTCAGCTACTCACACAAGTCCATTGCGATCTGTACCTATCGTATGGGAGTGAAACGTGTTAAGATATTCTAATGCGTTAATGTGGAACCGATTTATGCAGGAAAAATTTATTTTTAAATTTGGTCGCCAGGTACACCTCCGCCGCTGTGAATGCAAGAAAGACGTGTAGAAATGCTAACATATGTAATGGATTAGGAAGGGGACGTGGGCAGAAAAGTTCAAACAAGTCAGGAAGGCATAATGTTGATTTCATTATTAACCACTGCTTAGACAATTTGTTCAGTATGGGCACCGAGGACGTCGACGAGATAAAGCTTGCCGCCGTCCGCAGTTCAGGATTGGCTGAAACCTCGTCACGTGACATTAACAGCCATTGTGGGGCCCAAGCGTTACGTGTGAAGCATAGGTAGTGCTGTGTATCTTCGAAGTTTTCAGTAGAGTAATGCCTCAGTGCTGTGCTTTTCGCTGTTCGTTTCGAGGCGAAAAGGGAGGAAAACTGTGCAGAATTCCGTCCGAAGGGAGAGATGAAAGAAGAAGAAATTGGTTGCAGGTACGCAACTTAACCATTCAGTTAATTTTATTCATTTCTGGCCTTTTGTCTTTGTCTCCTTTTTACGTTTCTGTTACTTAGTTTCCAATCCATTCGAACAGAAAAAAGTCAGAAGACCTAATAGGATGTTTCAATGGTAATTTAATTACAAAATAGAAATCTTAGAGATAAAACTGCGACTGTTAGCACATAAAGCGAAAAATAGTGCATGGTACCGAACAAAGTTATCATGGCTGGTCAAAAATTTGACCTTATTGACTGTTCAATATGGTTTAAACTTATATTTACGACGCTCACAATAATAACTTGTACTTTGTTCCACACAATATAATACACAAAAAATTGCCTTAGGGAAGTACCGAACCTACGACATTTCATTCAATAACTATTAACGTTACCTGGAGAGTATTATTGCTGTTGCACCCTGACCGCTAATCTACATTCTACTACGAATAAAGTTGTTACTGTTTCCTACAGCCTACTGTTGATCGTAGGCCTAGTTTCATTCGAACACATTTTTAAAATGTTGTATTCTCTTGTACTTTCGTAATCATTCTCCTAATGTCATAGAACAATTCGCAGACAAAATTTAAGGGATAGAGCTGACAAAAATGTAAAGCGTGCGTAATCATATAGGCACGTTTATCAAGTCCATTTACTAAGATGCTGCACATATATATTTGAATCCAATGCTTTATTTCGTATAACAGAAGACACATTGGGCGAATTTTCGTAGTACCGAGTAGCAGGAAGATGAAGGAAGTCGATATAGAGCTTTCAATTAGTGATGGATTTTTCCTTGCACTTGCGAACTAATATTGGTTCCCATTTGTCTTGCTGACTATTGGATAATGCCAATTTAACGCTTATGACGAAAGCAGTTGGTCAAACTCGATACCACAACAAGAACTGCGAAATCTGCTTTCGCTATTAATAAAGGATAGCAGGGAAAGAACTAAGAACTGTGTTTCATGCTCGACGCAGCACTTGCTTTTCTACTCATTTGGCTTACATCTGTTGATTTTTTTTTTTTTTTTTTTTTTGTTATGTTGGCTTAAGAGCTAACACCGTGTTACGTGTGGAGGCCGAAATGCACGCGTTTTAGCTCACGCAGGCTGGCGTGAGGAGGGAAGAACTATACTGACGTGAGGTCTGGAACATTACAAGGAATTAGAATTCAGAAAGCGGGCGTAATTAGTTTGATACTTAACTTTAATCCATTAATGATGAACGTCGCCCTTGACGGTACATGATTCACAATATTACCTGTTCAGAATATGGCGCCTTGATAGGTCGTAGCAAATGACGTAGCTGAACGCTATGGTAAACTGTGGTCTCTGCAAATGAGAGCGTATGTAGACAGTGAACCATCGCTAGCAAAGTCGGCTGTACAACTGGGGCGAGTGCTAGGGAGTCTCTCTAGACTAGACCTGCCGTGTGGCGGCGCTCGGTCTGCAATCATTGATAGTGGCGACACGCGGGTCCGACGTATACTAACGGACCGCTGCCGATTTAAAGGCTACCACCTAGCAAGTGTGGCGGTGACACCACTGTTCCGCTTGAAGTCACTGATAAGTTTTAGCAGTGCATTAGACGGTTGAGAGCACTTCTTTAATATACACTCCTGGAAATTGAAATAAGAACACCGTGAATTCATTGTCCCAGGAAGGGGAAACTTTATTGACACATTCCTGGGGTCAGATACATCACATGATCACACTGACAGAACCACAGGCACATAGACACAGGCAACAGAGCATGCACAATGTCGGCACTAGTACAGGGTATATCCACTTTTCGCAGCAATGCAGGCTGCTATTCTCCCGTGGAGACGATCGTAGAGATGCTGGATGTAGTCCTGTGGAACGGCTTGCCATGCCATTTCCACCTGGCGCCTCAGATGGACCAGCGTTCGTGCTGGACGTGCAGACCGCGTGAGACGACGCTTCATCCAGTCCCAAACATGCTGAATGGGGGACAGACCCGGAGATCTTGCTGGCCAGGGTAGTTGACTTACACCTTCTAGAGCACGTTGGGTGGCACGGGATACATGCGGACGTGCATTGTCCTGTTGGAACAGCAAGTTCCCTTGCCGGTCTAGGAATGGTAGAACGATGGGTTCGAGGACGGCTTGGATGTACCGTGCACTATTCAGTGTCCCCTCGACGATCACCAGTGGTGTACGGCCAGTGTAGGAGATCGCTCCCCACACCATGATGCCGGGTGTTGGCCCTGTGTGCCTCGGTCGTATGCAGTCCTGATTGTGGCGCTCACCTGCACGGCGCCAAACACGCATACGACCATCATTGGCACCAAGGCAGAAGCGACTCTCATCGCTGAAGACGACACGTCTCCATTTGCCCCTCCATTCACGCCTGTCGCGACACCACTGGAGGCGGGCTGCACGATGTTGGGGCGTGAGCGGAAGACGGCATAACGGTGTGCGGGACCGTAGCCCAGCTTCATGGAGACGGTTGCGAATGGTCCTCGCAGATACCCCAGGAGCAACAGTGTCCCTAATTTGCTGGGAAGTGGCGGTGCGGTCCCCTACGGCACTGCGTAGGATCCTACGGTCTTGGCGTGCATCCGTGCGTCGCTGCGGTCCGGTCCCAGGTCGACGGGCACGTGCACCTTCCGCCGACCACTGGCGACAACATCGATGTACTGTGGAGACCTCACGCCCCACGTGTTGAGCAATTCGGCGGTACGTCCACCCGGCCTCCCGCATGCCCACTATACGCCCTCGCTCAAAGTCCGTCAACTGCACATACGGTTCACGTCCACGCTGTCACGGCATGCTACCAGTGTTAAAGACTGCGATGGAGCTCCGTATGCCACGGAAAACTGGCTGACACTGACGGCGGCGGTGCACAAATGCTGCGCAGCTAGCGCCATTCGACGGCCAACACCGCGGTTCCTGGTGTGTCCGCTGTGCCGTGCGTGTGATCATTGTTTGTACAGCCCTCTCGCAGTGTCCGGAGCAAGTATGGTGATTCTGACACACCGGTGTCAATGTGTTCTTTTTTCCATTTCCAGGAGTGTAGACAGCTAAATATGCTGCAGAAGTCAATGTATCACCACTGGCGCAGTGGGCCAAAATGGCGACCACTGGCAAGTTGGCCCAGAGCTTTACTACGAGACACTGTACAGTGCCAGATTTGCACCTGGTGACCAAAATCAGGACTAATTACTTTCGACGTAAGCCGGTTCCGCATTAACGCCTTAGCATATCTATCAAGTTTCGCTGCCATATGATAATTACAGCCCATATTGAACTTTCATGAGCAGCTACACTACTGGCCATTAAAATTGGTACACCACGAAGATGACGTGCTACAGACGCGAAATTTAACAAACAGGAAGAAGATGCTGTGATATGCAAATGATTAGCCTTTCAGAGCAGTCACACAAGGGTGGTGCCGGTGGCTACACCTACAACGTGCTGACACGACGAAAGTTTCCAACCGATTTCTCATACACAAACAGCAGTTGACCGGCGTAGCCTGGTGAAACGTTGTTGTGATGCCTCGTGTAAGAGGAGAAATGCGTACCATCACGTTTCCGACTTTGATAAAGGCCGGATTGTAGCCTATCGCGATTGCGGTTTATCGTATCGCGACTTTGCTGCTCGCGTCGGTCGAGATCCAATGACTGTTAGCAGAATATGGAATCAGTGGGTTCCGGAGGGTAATACGGAACGCTGTGCTGGATCCCAACGCCCGCGTATCACTAGCAGTCAAGATGACAGGCATCTTATCCGCAAGGCTGTAACGGGTCGTGCAGCCACGTCTCGATCCCATATGGGGACGTTTGCAAGACAAGAACCATCTGCACGAACAGTTCGACGACGTTTGCAGCAGCATGGACCATCAACTCGTAGACCATGGCTGTGATTACCCTTGACGCTGCATCACAGACAGAAGCGTCTGCTATGGTGTACTCAACGACGAACCTGGGTGCACGAATGACAAAACTTCATTTTTTCGGATGAATCCAGGTTCCGTTTACAGCATCATGATGGTCGCATCCGTGTTTGGCGACGACACGGTGTAGCATGTATTCGTCATCGCCATACTAGCGTATCACCCGGCGTGATGGAATGGGGTGCCATTGGTTACACGTTTCGGTCACCTCTTGTTCGCACTGACGGCACTTTGAACAGGGGGCGTTGCATTACAGATGTGTTACAACCCGTAGCTCTACCCTTCATTCGATCCATACGAAACCCTACATTTCGGCAGTATAATGCACGACCGCATGTTGCAGGTCCTGTACGAGCCTTTCTGGGTACAGAAAATGTTCGACTGCTGCCCTGGCCAGCACATTCTCCAGATCTCTCACCAATTAAACGTGTGGTCAATGGTGGCCGAGCAACTGGCTCGTCACAATACGCCAGTCACTACTGTTGATGAACTGTGGTATCGTGTTGAAGCTGCATGGGCAGCTTTACCTGTACACCATCCAAGCTCTGTTTGACTCAAAGCCCAGGCGTATCAAGGCCTTTATTACGTCGAGAGGTGGTTGTTCTGGGTACTGATTCCTCAGGATCTAGGCACCCAAGTTGCGTGAAAATGTAATCACATGTCAGTTCTAGTATAATATATTTGTCCAATGAATACCCGTTTATCAAATGCATTTCTTCTCGGTGTAGCAGGTTTAATGGCCAGTAGTGTATTTTAATTATAATTAGCCTGTAGTAGATCTGCTTTTGGAGAGACCCTGTTTGCGAAGCATCAGGTTACAAAACCTCCTAGCAGCAGGGATCGCTTTCACTAGCTCCGTACCACCCGCCTGACGAACCTCACGCTGGACTCTGCTGCGCTTTGCAGGTGGGAGGCAGGCGAGTGGGGGCCCTGCTCCGTGAGCTGCGGCCGCGGCGGCTCGCAGACGCGCGCCGTCGTGTGTCGCCAGCAGCTGACGGCGGACCTCAACATGGTCGTGACGGACGGCGCGTGCGCCATGACGCCGGCGCCGCCGCGCTCGCAGCCCTGCGACGGGCCGCCCTGTCCGGGACACGAGCCCGAGTGGCGCGCCGGGCCCTGGGGAGAGGTGAGTAGCTGCTGCCAACACCTGCCACGGACAGGCCCTTCCTGCATTCGTCGATTCGGAAAACTTGTGGTTACGTACTCTTATTAAATTAGCTAGTTACCCTGAATTAAGTACATTAAGCTTTGTGCAGAACTACACAGGGGTCTCATGGAAGTGGCACATCTCAAATGAACACTGTTGTACAGAATCATCTCCTTTGGAGAATGACATTTCCACCAGGCTGTTATTTTAAAATAGTACTTTATTAAGGGGGTAGGACGTCAAACGGGCCGACTTGGAGCAGGAGAGGCACCAGCAATAACCGATCTAGCAACTGCGTCAGACACTTGTTGTCTTACGAAGCCGTTGACGAACGCAGGGCCGTATTCTGCCTGTTTACATATCTCTGTATTTGAATACGCATGCCTATATCAGTTTCTTTGGCGCTTCAGTGTATTACCCTTCTTTCCCAATAGCTTACACCTATTTTTCTCAGAATTTGGAAGATCTTGCATTATTTTATTTTGTCGGACAAACACAATGAACGCGTATTGATTTTTCTTTAGTTTTGCTTCCATTATCAACCGCCATGTCAGAACTGCCTATCCTGAAACCTAGCTGATCGTCAACCATCAGATCCTAAATTTTCTCTTCCATTCTTCTGTATGTTCTTTGGGGTGTTAGACTTACTTAATGGGGCTAGAACGTCAAACGGGCCGACTTGGAGCAGGATGGGCATCACAGGACATTTTATTTTCTACTGTCTATACTTTCACAAACAAATTCATAAAAGTTTGTCAGCATGACCAGAAAGGATTCAGGATTCACACTCATAGCAGTGGAAGTGCAAAAACATAACAAAATAAATTTTTTTTAGGTATGAAATTTCACCATTTTTTCACTTACTGTTGGCTGCATTTGTTACTATAGGTACATTTTTCTTCACAAGTAAGAGATATTCTTTGATGAATTTTGCACAGCATACAAACCATAATTACAGGTGTATGAAACTCTAGAATTTTCCAAATCTATTAAAAACTGTGGTAAAATTGAGATAATTAACTACTAAATTTGATTTTTTCTAAACATAAAGTTTAAAACGTGACAGCTCATTCATTTTTTCATAAATTAAATAGATTCTAGAGTTTCAGACACCTGTAAGTATGGTTTGTATTCTTTGCAAAATTCATCGAACAGTCTCTCTTACTTATGACGAAAAGTGTATCTATAGCAACAAATGCAGCCAATAGTAAGTGAAACAGTGATGAAATTTCACATGTAAAAAAAATTATTTTGTTACGCTTTTGAACTTCCGCAGCTATGACTGTGAATCCTCAATCCTTCCTGGTCATGGTGACAAAGTTTTATGAATTTAGTTGTAAAAGTGTAGACAGTGGAAATTAAAATGTCCTGTGGTGCCTCTCCTGCTCCAAGTCGGCCCGTTTGACGTCCTACCCCCCCCCCCCCCCCTTAAGTAAGTCTAACACCCCAAAGAACATACAGAAGAATGGAAGAGAAAATTGAGGACCTGGTGGATGACGACCAGCTGGGTTTCAGGAAAGGTAACGGCACCAGAGAGGCAGTTCTGACATGGTGGTTGATAATGGAAGCAAGACTAAAGAAAAATCAGTACACGTTCATTGGATCTGTGGGCCTGGAAGAAGGGTCCGACAATGTAAAATAATGCAAGATCTTCCAAATTCTGAGAAAAATAGGTGTAAGCTATTGGGAAAGACGGGTAATACACTAAAGCGCCAAAGAAACTGATATAGGCAAGCGTAGTCAAATACAGAGATATGTAAAAGAGGCAGAATACGGCCCTCCGTTCGGCAACGGCTATGTAAGACAACAGGTGTCTGACGCAGTTGTTGGGTCGGTTACTGCTGCTACAACAGCAGTTTATCAAGATTTAAGTGAGTTTGAGCGTGGTGTTATAGTCGGCGCACGAGCGAGGGGACACAGCATCTCCGCGGTAGCGATGAAGTGAGGATTTTCCTGTACGACCATTGCACGAGTGCACCGTGAATATCAGGAATCCGGTAAAACATCAGATTTCCGACATCGTTGATGCCGGAAAAAGATCCTGCAAGAACGGGACGCCGGCCGCAGTGGCCGAGCGATTCTAGGCTCTTCAGTCCGGAATCGCCCGGCTGCTACGGTCGCAGGTTCGAATCCTGCCTCGGGCATGGATGTGTATGATGTCCTTAGGTTAGTTAGGTTGAAGTAGTTCTAAGTTCTAGGGGACTGATGACCTCAGATGTTAAGTCCCATGGTGCTCAGAGGCATTTAAACCATTTGAAGAACGGGACCAACGACGACTGAAGAGGATCGTTCAACGTGACAGAAGTGTAACCCTTCCGCAAATGGCTGCAGATTTCAGTGCTGGGCCATCAACAAGTGTCAGCGTCTGAACCATTCAACGAAGCATCATCGATATGGGCTTTCGGGGCCGAAGGCCCACTCGTATGCCCTTGATGACTGCATGACACGAAGCTTCTGCCTCGTCTGGGCCCTTCAACACCGACATTGGACTGTTAATTACTGGAAACATGTTGGATGGTCGGACGAGTCTCGTTTCGGACTGTATGGAGCAGATGGATGTGAAAGGGTATGGAGACAACCTCATGAATCCATGGATCGTGCAATTCAGCATGGGACTGTTCCAGCTGGTAGAGGCTCTGTAATAGTGTGGGCCTCGTGCAGTTGGAATGATATGGGACTCCTGATACGTTTAGATACGACTCTGTCAGGTGACCCGTACGTTAGCATGCCCTCTGATCACCTGCATCCATTCATATCCACAGTGCATTCCAATGGACTTAATTCCAGAAGGACAATGCGGCACCCGACACGTCCAGAGTTTGCTACAGAGTGACTCTAGCAACACTCTTCTGAGTTTAAACACTTGCGCTCGCCACGAAACTCCCCAGACATGAACATCATTGAGCACATCCGGGATGCCTTGCAACGTGCTGCTCAGAAGAGCTCTCTGTACCCCTCGCACTCTTACGGATTTACGGACAGCCCTGCAGGATTCATGGTGTCATTTCCCTCCAGCACTACTTCAGACATTAGTCGGGTCCGTGCCACGTCGTGTTGCGGCACTTCTGCGTGTTCGCGGGGGCCCTACACGACATTAGGCAGGTGTACCATTTTCTTTGGCGCTTCAATATATATAATATGTGTAAGAACCAAGAGGAAACAATTACACTGGAAGAACAACAACGAACTGCCCGGCTCAAGAAGGGCGTACGACAGGGATCTAGTCTCTCAGCCTTACTCTGCAGTCTATATATCGGAGAAGCAATGACGGAAATAAAAGAAAGGTTCAAGAGGGGGATTAAAATTCAGGGTGAGACGTAAACAGTGATAAGATTCACCGATGACATTGCTGTCTCGAGTGAAAGAAGAATTACAAAATCTGATGAATGAAATGAACAGTCTAACGAATACAGAATATGGATTGAGTGTTATTCGAAGAAAGACGGAAGTAATGAGAAGTAGCACATTTGAGAGCAAGAAGAAACTTTATATGAGAAATGGGGAATACGAAGTAGACGAAGTTAACCAATTCTACAACCTAGGGAGCAAAATAACCCATGATGGACGGAGGAAGGAAGACATAAAACGTAGAGTAGCATTGGCAAAAAGGGCATTCCTGGCCAAGAGACGTCTACTAGTATCTAACATAGGCCTTAATTTCTAATAGAAATTTCTAAATATTAATGACTGGAACATTGCATTGTATGGTGGTGAAACATGGACTGTGGCAAAACCGGAACAGAAGAGAATTTAAACATTTGAGATGTGGTGCTACAAAAGAATGTTGGACTGATAAGGTAAGGAATGAGGTTGTTTGCAGATTCAGCGAGAAAAAGAATATCTTCAAAACACCGACAGTAAGAAGGGTCATGATGATAGGACATCTATTGAGACATCAGGGTAGTAGAAGTAGCTGTAGAGGGTAATAACTATAGAGGAAGACAGAGATCGGAATACATCAAGCAAATAATTGAATGCGTAGGTTGCAGTTGGTACTCTGAGATGAAAAGTGTGGCACAGGAGAGGAATTCGTAGTGGGCCGCATCATACTAGTCAGAAGACTGATGACTGAAGAGATGGTGGCATAAAGTTCCTGGTCACTAAACCTATCAGCAGTGCCTCATAAAGTGAGGGCTTTGACACTGTAGATCTAGATGGTGATTCATCCACCGAATGGAGACATTAAGCATAACGACTCCCTTTGTGCTGTGGAATAGGCTATGTGCTGGCACCGCGTTTTACCTCTCCCTTCCCTTTATCCATAACAGCATCAACAAAGCACTACACTGAACAAGTACTTATCACAGATCATCCACACGACATAGATGCACACTTGGCACTTCATAACAGGTCGAAAGAAGGCAACAGCAGACCTCCTACATCAAGACATTGCCCAGTACGGCTGCGCAGGATTCCTGCCCCCCCCCCCCCCCTCTCCGCCCGCAAAACTCACTAACTCACTCTATGTTATGTATTGTTCTGATTGTTACTCGTTCTCAAGTGTGTAATAGATGTGGATATAGCATCCTTGTAAGTTATATAAAATAAAAGTGAATTCTCATTCACAGTTACGCACTGCATGGTCGTCAATTTCCAGGACGTCGGAATAGATGTGTTGAATGTGTAATTTGTGGATTCCTGCACATTGTCGACCATGCTATGCATGAACGGTGTATGACATGTGACTTATTTTACGCAACTTACGGGGTTGATGTTCTCACAACTACTAGGGGGTGTCCATTGTCGACCATGCTATGCATGTACTATGTACGACATGTGACTTATTTCATGCAGCTTAAGAGACTGAGGTTTCCACAACTGCTAGGGAGTGTCCATTAGTTACGAGAGGCGATTTTGGCGTTTTTTCGACCCGCCTTCTCCCTTGATAAGATGACGTGCGATTTGTTTCGACCCCATCTCCCCCCCCCCCCTCCTAATCTCACGTGAGATTTACAAAATGCGTATTTTTAGCGTAAACACGTTAATCTGTACTTGATTGCGTTCGATCTATTAAAAAACATAATTTGCTTAATTATTTTTATTTAATAGAAGCATAAACAAACCCTGGGCTTTGGCGTTCGCATAACCACGTTAAGCATTATTGTGCCGGATTTAGCCATATCTTAGGGGGAAATAGAAATGAGCGTTTGGCGTCATTGGCCGGAAGGCCCCTTGTGGGGCAGGTCCGGCCCCCTTGGTGTAGGTCTTATTACATTCGACGTCACATTGGGTGACCTGCGCGCCGGATGGGGATGAAATGATGATGAAGACAGCACAGCGTCGAGTCCCTGTGCTGAGAAAATCCCCGACCCAGCCGGGAATCGAGCCCGGGCCCGCAGGACGGAAATCCGTCACGCTGACCACTCAGCTATCGGGACGGACATATCTTAGTGGAGAAACATATTGTACTTAATTTAATCCAGTTTTCTCGCAATTTTACACTGTTATTGGGGGAAAATTACGTGATATTTGACGAGACCCCCCCCCCCCTCACTCCCACGTGAGACTGAGTGAGCTTCTGCTCGACCCCTGCCTCCCCCCTCCCTATGCGCCTCACGTAACTAATGGACGCCCCCTTACTGGCTTCAGCGTCAGCAACGCCTGAAACTGCCAGTGCTTAATAAAGTGCTATTTTAAAATAACTGCCAGCGGAAACAAATTTTATCGAGCCTGTGCTGCTGCCCACAAGAAGTAAAAAAATCATTAAGGCAGGACGTCTTTCAACTGTCAAAAGCTGGTATATTATATTTTAATTAAGGTCGATTTAAGTCTGCTCTGCTCGACGACACAAATAGCTCTCGTCTGGCCAGGTAGTGTCCAAAATACATTTTGTAGGCAAAGCCACACTGTTCTCTACAAGTACTTTAGACATTACCTTTCCTGATAAGAAGTGCTATTTTGATCTTCCAGTGAAGTCGACCTGATGATGATTTGTGACATAAGCTAGTAGTAAATAGAAAAACATTGATCATCATGATCATCATCTTTCTTTCAAGGATTATGCTCTTGCCTATTCCAGAAATATTGACATTAAAGTAACAGCAATATTATGAAAAGGATAGATTGCTACTCACCATATAGAGGAGACGTTTAGTTGCAGGCAACAACAAAGACTGATAACTCGAGAGCTTTCGGCCAAAAGGCCTTCTAACGTAGAAAGCATAGACACATTCATACAAGCTCAGCTTGTACACACTTGATCATTGTCTCTGGATTTTCCATTGTTTGGAAATATTGATGCAGAAGTTCTTGCCGAATTTAGCATGCCATTTCTGAATCATTACAAGCTGTGGAGCGTTGACTGCAGAAAGAATTTTGTAAAATACGGAGTAAATATTTTCCATAATTTATCATATTTACATTTAAGCTTTATTTTTTTTATCTCCAAACGACTCGTAACAGATGAAGTATAAAAACCTCTTTTCGTTTACAAACTAACCCAAGCGTGAAAATCGTTACATACCAAAGCGCATAATTCTAGGCACTGAGGTCACGCATGATCAAATTGAATACTTAAAAAAGGTCGCTACACTTGAGATGTGACAAAGTCAAACCGTATGCAAAGCTCGTGTTATGTCATACTAGACCTGTTTATCAGTTAAATTTGTCAATAGGGACACAGTTGCCGCATTACCGGCCAAATAATGCTGAGTCTATAGTATACGATAAGAATACACACATGAAGCGAATGGTCGAAGGTTTCTATCACTCGGCAATTGCGAATTATGAATGCAACACATAAATTTATAAATGAAAGATTGCAATTTTAATAAAATCTGCAGGTGCTATCTTAACGACTTTAAATGATGAGTAAGTACGATAGTAGAAGTACTTTTGAGAATGTGGTATATTTCTGCAAAACACTTATTGGTGTCGATGGTCCAGCAGTTAAATAAAATATACGTTGAATAACAGGGAAACAATAGATTCCTACTGCACGTAATTAGTTATGAACAACAACAAAGCTCGCAAGAAAAAAATGGTTCAAATGGCTCTGAGCACTATGGGACTCAACTGCTGAGGTCATTAGTCCCCTAGAACGTAGAACTAGTTAAACCTAACTAACCTAAGGACATCACAAACATCCATGCCCGAGGCAGGATTCGAACCTGCGACCGTAGCGGTCTTGCGGTTCCAGACTGCAGCGCCTTTAACCGCACGGCCACTTCGGCCGGCAGCTCGCAAGATATTCACTTCTAAACGTCTTCACTGTAGAAGCCACGGAAATCTCACAAGTGCACAAGTCAGCACAACGAAATATTTCTATCTGCCGCGACTACGCGTAAACCGCTCCACACTCTCCAAGTCCCTCTTGCGACTCTGCGTCCGTCGCGCCGTCGCGTTCAGCACTTCCCGTTTCCAGTGCCATACTTTCCAGAACTCTCTCGTGTCCTCTCCGGAAACGATACTCCTCCCTAGCCTCCATACGTCTCTCGTAGAAACGGGCGCTGTGATTGGCTAGAGCGCTCCCTCCATGTCTCCAAGCCGATGTGCACTCACAAACGTATTGAAACCCATACCAAACACTGGATTTACATTTAAACAACTTGAAATTAAATAAATATTCCAACGGCTGGACCATAAACACGCTCTAACACACATTATTAAATACATAGACAATTAAATAAACATATATCAATAGAAAAAAAAAGGTAGGCCAGGAGCCTAATGTCTCTGTGCTTTCTAACACACAGTAACTATTTAACCAATTTCTTCATGAATAGCATATATCGGACATAAACAAAAACATAGACGAATAAATGTATTTACAAGCATGCTCCTACCGTTTTTTCGTGTAACTGTGGAGTACTTATGGCCTGACCCGAACGACAATAACCGGCCACTTTGACTTCCAATAACTTACGTACTATTCAAGTTACATGCCTGTAATTCATACCAATTTAGGTTTACGCTAATAGCTTTCTAAAGACAGGCGATAGACAAAATCGGATGAAGCGCTTATATTTTGAAAATTTGTTGCTGGGTGTTACTTGTGTAATTTACCGTGAGATACTAAACATTAAACTAATAAAGATATTGAAAATCTGATTGCACCATCAGAATCGTCGTGCAGATAATAGTGATGTACATGTTTCTTTTTGAGTTATCATGATTCATTTGGCTATTATTAATTTCTATACGAATGATGAACGGAGAAAATATAAAAATGCAGTAAATGAAGTAGGCAAAAAGGAATACAAACGTCTCAAAAATGATATCGACAGGAAGTGCAAAATGGCTAAGCAGGGATGGCTAGAGGACAAATGTAAGGAAGTAGAGGCTTGTCTCACTAGGGGTAAGATAGATACTGCCTACAGGAAAATTAGAGAGACCATTGGAGAGAGGAGAACCACTTTTATGAATATCAAGAGCTCAGATGGCAACCCAGTTCTAAGCAAAGAAGGGAAGGCAGAAAGGTGGAAGGAGTATATAGAGGGTTTATACAAGGGCGATGTACTTGAGGACAATATTATGGAAATGGAAGAGGATGTAGATGAAGACGAAATGGGAGATAAGATACTGCGTGAAGAGTTTGACAGAGCACTGAAAGACCTGAGTCGAAACAAGGCCCCCGGAGTAGACAACATTCCATTAGAACTACTGATGGCCTCGGGAGAGCCAGTCATGACAAAACTCTACCATCTGGTGAGCAAGATGTATGAGACAGGCGAAATACCCTCAGACTTCAAGAAGAATATAATAATTCCAATCCCAAAGAAAGCAGGTGTTGACAGATGTAAAAACTACCGAACTATCAGTTTAATAAGTCACAGCTGCAAAATACTAACGCGAATTCTTTACAGACGAATGGAAAAACTGGTAGAAGCGGACCTCGGGGAAGATCAGTTTGGATTCCGTAGAAATGTTGGAACACGTGAGGCAATACTAACCTTACGACTTATCTTAGAAGAAAGATTAAGAAAAGGCAAACCTACGTTTCTAGCATTTGTAGACTTAGAGAAAGCTTTTGACAATGTTGACTGGAATACTCTCTTTCAAATTCTGAAGGTAGCAGGGGTAAAATACAGGGAGCGAAAGGCTATTTACAATTTGTACAGAAACCAGATGGCAGTTATAAGAGTCGAGGGGCATGAAAGGGAAGCAGTGGTTGGGAAAGGAGTGAGACAGGGTTGTAGCCTATCCCCGATGTTATTCAATCTGTATATTGAGCAAGCAGTAAAGGAAACAAAAGAAAAATTCGGAGTAGGTATTAAAATTCATGGAGAAGAAGTAAAAACTTTGAGGTTCGCCGATGACATTGTAATTCTGTCAGAGACAGCAAAGGACTTGGAAGAGCTGTTGAACAGAATGGACAGTGTCTTGAAAGGAGGATATAAGATGAACATCAACAAAAGCAAAACGAGGATAATGGAATGTAGTCAAATTAAATCAGGTGATGCTGAGGGAATTAGATTAGGAAATGAGACACTTAAAGTAGTAAAGGAGTTTTGCTATTTAGGGAGTAAAATAACTGATGATGGTCGAAGTAGAGAGGATATAAAATGTAGGCTGGCAATGGCAAGGAAATCGTTTCTGAAGAAGAGAAATTTGTTAACATCGAGTATAGATTTAAGTGTCAGGAAGTCGTTTCTGAAAGTATTTGTATGGAGTGTAGCCATGTATGGAAGTGAAACATGGACGATAACTAGTTTGGACAAGAAGAGAATAGAAGCTTTCGAAATGTGGTGCTACAGAAGAATGCTGAAGATTAGATGGGTAAATCACGTAACTAATGAGGAGGTATTGAATAGAATTGGGGAGAAGTTTGTGGCACAACTTGACTAGAAGAAGGGATCGGTTGGTAGGACATGTTTTGAGGCATCAAGGGATCACAAATTTAGCATTGGAGGGCACCGTGGAGGGTAAAAATCGTAGAGGGAGACCAAGAGATGAATACACTAACCAGATTCAGAAGGATGTAGTTTGCAGTAGGTACTGGGAGATGAAGAAGCTTGCACAGGATAGAGTAGCATGGAGAGCTGCATCAAACCAGTCTCAGGACTGAAGACCACAACAACAACAACAATATACGAACTGTGAAATGTCTGCCATTTAAGGTTTCACAAAGTCCGCCATCTTTGGCACTTCCGGCATAGACATCTTCTTTATCGACACAAAGTACTGTCCTTGTCACAGCGGAATCCCCAGCCACGCGGCTAGACCACACGCTGGGGCTACCCCCCTCGTCCAGCTGACGTTCGCCACATGTTTGCTGCCGGGCCCCTACTGGCCGAGCGGCCCGTACGGCCACGCCAACTTAGAATATTTTCCTGGCGCCACAATTCGCCCGTTACCTCACAAGCTGGACCACAGTGGGTTGTTCAATTAACTATCGCATCTGATACAATACAGTCTCCAGTACTATTACAGTTACTCTTATTATCAATAATATGTTGGCAACAGGATTTAATCGTTTTCAGTTCATTTATTTGAATCTTTTTCACTTTGAATAAGAAGGCAGTTCTTAGAAATGGTTCAAATGGCTCTGAACACTATGGGACTTAACATCTGAAGTCATCAGTCCCCTAGACTTAGAACTACTTAAACCTACGGCAGGATTCGAATATGCGACCGCAGCGTCGCGCGGTTCCAGACAGAAGCGCCTAGAACCGCTCGGCCATACCGGCCGGCGCAGTTCTTAGAAGTGTATCCGTTTAGTTAAAAATACTGAAGAAATCTCTATCGCACAACTATTGAGAGAAGAATGATTAAAAGACGGAGAGTTAAAAGACTAGGTTCGGAAGGTTCCAACAGATAAAAGTGCGAAGAGGTTTTTGTCAACTTCTTCTTAACTGCAAGTATCTGGGACTGAAAGACTATTCTAAATCCGACAAGCACATGAAAGGGGCTAAACGATTTTCTTGTGCTAGACACTCTAAATTGAATTTTCAGCCTAAAGTTCTATCAGTCACAATAGCTAGGGCCGAGACCAGAATGTCATTATTTGTGAGTATTCATTTGCTACACAGTGTGTTGATCACCCTATCGACTGAGCAACCCTTGTTTCCAAACAAGTGATCTGAAAATAACATCGCATTCAGTGTTTTTGGAATTCTTAGAGATGGACTCAGTGAAGCAAAAACAACTATCGAAAATGCGGAAGCTATATTAACTGACGTTGAACTGAATTTGCAGAAGATGTGTGGTATCACACAGATAACGCATTTGTTATGGTTGGCAAAGACAACGGAGTTTACGCCCTCCTCAAGCGAGAAATTCCACACTTAATCCACATACAATTTTCTTGCCACTCCATCCAGATGCCTTTCACATTCCTATTAAGGACATCAGCCCATTGGAAATTCTTTTTTTCAGAAACCCGTAATTGGTTTCACCTCTTCTCGGGAAGGAAAAATCGTATAACGGTCTATGCAAAACACTTTAAGATGAATATCCCTTGGGGATACTAACAATCACAGGAGCACTATATATCGCAGTTGAGCCCGTCTGTGAACGTGTACTTAGTCAGTGGGAGGCTGTAACACAGTACTTCGGGAAATCCTCACTGAATGAAAATTGCTATACCCATCAAGACACTACGTAAAATGAATAAAAGCAGTAACAACAAATTGTTTGTCATATTTCTACGACCATTCCTGCGAGAGAGCAAAGCAGTTCATAGGCGCTCCGATCTATATATGCTGACCCAACCAAGCTGCTACAAGATTTCACTATTTTAATCAGAACAGTTGTGCAAATGACAATCGTAAACAGGTGTCAAGAGCATCTGCCTTTTGTAAATGTTAAGAATTTCCTTCACCCCAAACCACATTTGGGTTCCGTTTTTGAGAATTAAATAGGAATTTTGCATACCATAAGGACTGTGGATACTATAATCGGAATTCAGAAATTTTGCATTAATTTTATTGTACGCATTGTCCAGTCTCCCAAAGAATGCTGAAGTACTACGCAATGTATCATCTACAGCACCAGAAAACTGTTTAAGAAGAGAAAAAGGACACTGTCACACAATTAGCTATCACACAGGCCATCCTGTCCGACGCAAAACTCGAGTGGCAGAAAATCAACCTTGTGGAGTGGGAGAATGTGACAGACACGATTGGAATTTGGTCTGAAGTATCAAAATATGAGTCTTTTAGTGAACTCTGCAGCTTGGCTGAGATATGTGTAGTGCTGCCTTGGTCAAATGCAGAAGCTGAGAGGTGGTTTAGTGGAAGGCACATTGTCTGAAGTTCGTATAGGAACAGGATGGGGAACGCCCTGCTCAGTTATATTCTGAGGGCTCCTGCTAGCCTTCGGAGCCTCGGAATGTGCTGTCACACTTCCAGTTTGAAGACATTTACAGCTGTTGCGACCAGCGACATAACAATCGCCTTCCAGTTGAACTTAACAATGGATCAAACGCTGCACTAGCAACAGGGACTTGTCTCCCGTTTTCAAATAACACGCAGTTACTGTGTGTTCCGACAGCACAAGATGACATACACCTTATACTGTACACAGTGCTGTGTAAGATTACTTGTTCGCCTGTAATTATGATTCATGTTCCACTGAGTGGATAAGACTTTAAATATGTAGGTATTACAAAAAAAATAAAAAACAATAAAAGGCATGAGGCAACACTACTTCAAAAGGATTAGTATCAGATAAACAGCAGAAGTAAGCTACTAAATGGGCTTTTGGTTTTATCCTTCTTTCATTTTGGCTCGCGCAGTATGACCGAGTAATGGAGTATACCACTTTTAATTGGTTTACATATTCCCTCGTATGAAATTAATTATTGGTCTTAGAACCGCTCCTTAAATAGGTTATTACAATAACATTCTCCATTCGTTTGTGTGTGCTTCTGTTAATTGGGGTTCAGTACTCTTACACAGATTGTTAATCAAAGACAGATAACTCAAAACTACTAATTCCTAATGTTCGTCCTGCTTTACATTAAGGAGAAACGTCAGAAAACAGACCACCATTTAGACTCTGATTATCTGTGGCTAACATATTCTCAGCCGAGCTCAGGCCCAAAATTGTTGCTTGACACATCAAATTTTGCGGATTTCATTCCTACCCGTGATGGAAGGCGAGCAGCACAGGAGATACTACCGTTGCTACAACGCTTTCACGTTATTGGTATTATTAGATAGTAAGCAATGGGGAGACGCTAAACACTAGCACCTCGAAGACTATCGACGTCTACCGATTTAACCCTAGAACGTTCGGGCTAGGTCTGTGAGACCCACTGGTTTTTGTTTCACTGAACTTACATTCTTATTGTTGCTGATTTGACTCTAGCGCCCTGCTACCTTCCTGAAACATCCCAGAGAAAGCATTATTGTCGTGAATAAGGTTTTTCTTTGTTTAGTCATTGTTTGGCAGTCTTTCAAAAAGCGCTCGGGTCTGTCAGACCCAGCCCGACCGTTTACGTAATTAATTTCTGCCGGTGCAACCCAATTTTTATTTAGGTGTATCATTGAGTAACTAGTTATTTTGTGAACTATATGTGATGTCCAAACACCGAATTATCATTGTCAGTAGTTTGCAAGAGAAAGTCTTTCTTACAGCGAAATTTGCAGAATTTTGTATGATGATCAGACTGAAGCAGACGATTCTGATGCGGACCCAGACTTACAAATAGTTACCATGACAGCAATAGTGAAATAAGTGGTGATGAAGTCATCTGCCGACACTGATGTACCTGCTATTGCTGATTCAAGTACAGCTCTTCTAACTGACTCAGGTACGTCACCTATACACTATTACAAAGGAAGGAATGAAGCAAGTAAATGGCGAAAAACTTGTTTCCCACAAAACGTTCGAACAAGACGTCACAACATACACTCCTGGAAATGGAAAAAAGAACACATTGACACCGGTGTGTCAGACCCACCATACTTGCTCCGGACACTGCGAGAGGGCTGTACAAGCAATGATCACACGCACGGCACAGCGGACACACCAGGAACCGCGGTGTTGGCCGTCGAATGGCGCTAGCTGCGCAGCATTTGTGCACCGCCGCCGTCAGTGTCAGCCAGTTTGCCGTGGCATACGGAGCTCCATCGCAGTCTTTAACACTGGTAGCATGCCGCGACAGCGTGGACGTGAACCGTATGTGCAGTTGACGGACTTTGAGCGAGGGCGTATAGTGGGCATGCGGGAGGCCGGGTGGACGTACCGCCGAATTGCTCAACACGTGGGGCGTGAGGTCTCCACAGTACATCGATGTTGTCGCCAGTGGTCGGCGGAAGGTGCACGTGCCCGTCGACTTGGGACCGGACCGCAGCGACGCACGGATGCACGCCAAGACCGTACAGTGCCGTAGGGGACCGCACCGCACCGCCACTTCCCAGCAAATTAGGGACACTGTTGCTCCTGGGGTATCGGCGAGGACCATTCGCAACCGTCTCCATGAAGCTGGGCTACGGTCCCGCACACCGTTAAGCCGTCTTCCGCTCACGCCCCAACATCGTGCAGCCCGTCTCCAGTGGTGTCGCGACAGGCGTGAATGGAGGGACGAATGGAGACGTGTCGTCTTCAGCGATGAGAGTCGCTTCTGCCTTGGTGCCAATGATGGTCGTATGCGTGTTTGGCGCCGTGCAGGTGAGCGCCACAATCAGGACTGCATACGACCGAGGCACACAGGGGCAACACCCGGCATCATGGTGTGGGGAGCGATCTCCTACACTGGCCGTACACCACTGGTGATCGTCGAGCGGACACTGAATAGTGCACGGTACATCCAAACCACCATCGAACCCATCGTTCGACCATTCCTAGACCGGCAAGGGAACTTGCTGTTCCAACAGGACAATGCACGTCCGCATGTATCCCGTGCCACCCAACGTGCTCTAGATGGTGTAAGTCAACTACCCTGGCCAGCAAGATCTCCGGATCTGTCCCCCATTGAGCATGTTTGGGACTGGATGAAGCGTCGTCTCACGCGGTCTGCACGTCCAGCACGAACGCTGGTCCAACTGAGGCGCCAGGTGGAAACGGCATGGCAAGCCGTTCCACAGGACTACATCCAGCATCTCTACGATCGTCTCCATGGGAGAATAGCAGCCTGCATTGCTGCGAAAGGTGGATATACACTGTACTAGTGCCGACATTGTGCATGCTCTGTTGCCTGTGTCTATGTGCCTGTGGTTCTGTCAGTGTGATCATGTGATGTATCCGACCCCAGGAATGTGTCAATAAAGTTTCCCCTTCCTGGGACAATGAATTCACGGTGTTCTTATTTCAATTTCCAGGAGTGTAGTTACAATGCATTTGCCTGGGTATTTGAGCTGCGATGGATGTACATTCACCGCTAGAATCAGGGCAGTTACTTTTTTACCAATGCATTGATTGATACAGTTCTTGAATCAACAAATATATATATTGATTCAGTTCAAAACAATTATGCAAGTGACCCGAACATGGCTAGGCCTACCAGTTATTCCCTGCAACAGTCTTTCTTGTAAATCTCATAACTGTTTATTTTTCGTAGTTGCGTTCTTGGTCTTGCGTATGCTGACGAGCCCATAACACACACCAACACAGCTTTAGTCTGCCCCGTTATGCTTTCTAATTCGGTCTACAATACTGAAACGAGGAGCCAGTTAGCTCTGGTAAGCTGATTTGGCAACACTGATACTGTACCTTGCACACAGTGCGCAACAGTTGAGCATTGGTAAGGGAGAGACAACTGATTACGAAATTTTCCCTTACTGCTGGGCTCCCTCGTTTTAACCCTAGAACGGCGGGCGAAAAATAATGTCAAGAACGGTCGGGCTGGATCTGTGGGACCCAATAAATAAATCACTTGTAACAAATGACAAACAGTATGTTTAGATCAAATGTCGAATTTTTATTTTGATTAGGTACTACTAAATGCTATAGTGGCATTAGTTCAGCTTTAAAAAAAAACTGAAACATATACATCTTTGTAGTACTAAATGTCAGTAAACTGAAAATACAAGTAAATTTGACTGAAATAAGAATATAAATGAGAGTAAGTTGTAGAAATAAGAAGCAAAAATGATGAACTTTCGTTGTATAAATGGAAATCATGAATTTGAAGAATAGTTCATGAAATATCGTCCTCTAAACTTATCACTTTTCAAAACGGTCGCCGCAAACCATTTCTGCATGCGCCAACCATAACCACAATTTGCAAACTTAGCAAAAGTATTTAGTTTTGCTGTCCTTGCATTTGTAGCATCTTCCCCTTTTCCCTGGTTGTGGATCTTCGACTATTCTTTGTTCTTCGGTACTGGAGAGGTTACAGGCAAGCCTGCGAATATCGCGCGGGAGGTTTGGTTGGGTTGCGCGCATTGTCAAATATAGTGTTATGAGAGACTTTCCTAGTGTTCTGTGATATTCTCGTCTAACTGATGCATTTTTGTTGGCTTTGAACACAATGTAGCCATTGAGAGCTGCAATGTTCAACAACTGAAAAAAGAGACTCAAGAGGCCACCGTCTTGTCCCTCTAGCTACAGTATATTCACCACACATAGCATCAACGACGTCTACGCCGCCCTTAGTTTTGTTGTAGTACGTTATTATACTTGGTTTCTTCTTTCCACCGCTGTCACTGTCAATTTCATCATCATGGTGCATTGACGACATAAGGAGTACTGATTTGTTCCGTTTTGGTACTTATGAAAGTAATGTGACATCTACCTGAAATCCAAACATACTTGAGTACTCTTCTTTAGACTTTTTGGATAAGAAGTCAAACGGAATTTCAGACTTATTTTTTTAACGTACCAACAACAGTAATATTCTTTTCTTGTAATAGTTTTTGATGATTGGGTAAGAGGTAAACCAATTGTCTATCGTCAGATTTCTTCCAGACCCTTTTACTGGGTTTACAAGACGGAAAACAACATCATCTGGCTTATTACTGACTTTGTACGGCCCTTGGGGTTGTGCACCTGCATAAACTTCCAAATGTTTTACGTAATACGTTTTAGAACAAGCCAGGATGAAGACCTTGATCCCATACTTGGCAGGTTTATTTGGGATATACATCCTGAACCTGCACCTGCCTCTGTATGGAACGAGCATTTCTTCCAAAGTAACGTTTTCTGACGGAGCAAAATATGCATTGCAGTTGGAGACAAACATATCAAGAATGGTTCTTATGGCAACAAGATTATCTTGTTCATTTCTTTCTTCCCTTGTATGGATGCTTCAAACCTGATACAACGAGTCAAAAATCAGATTCTCTTCACTGACATACTTGCACGAAAGATTTCTATTCCTGTCCCATCTGTATTCCAAAAGTCTTCAATATTCATTTTACCGCCATGCAATGTTCCAGCTAAGTAAAGTAGGCCAAAATATGCCTTCAGTTATTCCCTGAAGTGTTTTACACCGAATTACATAATAGTAAAGAACTCGAATACGAAAAAAAAGAAATCTATCAGAATAATAGCAGCGTTGATTACATTTTGGTATGTCTGTGTATACAATTTGATCAAATTGTTGTTCACACAGTTGGGAGTTACCTAACAATATCTACATTACTGGATTTTCGTATACGTACCGCCTCCCCTTAAATGCCTTACACATACAATTATTGCAAAAATAAAACTGCATAATAATAAACCTCGTTTTGTTTCGGCTTTATTTGATCTTTTTTGCACACGCACCTAGTTTATTTCATTTTGGATAGTTGGTGACACTGTAGAGTATCTGTTCAGGTTACCGCACCTACTTAAAAATGCAGGTCAGTACTCAGTGTGACCATTTCTAAGGAATGAAGTAGGGAGGATATACTGACTGCTACTGTAAAGTAGTAGTGCGGACTGAGTATGCCTCAACTCAACACATAAGAGAGACTAAAAACTACACGCAGCGCCAAGCATCTCTGAAGACGGAAGTACGCGCAAAATAAAATAGTTGACACTCGGCGCGCTTGATGATGGGAGCGACTGTACATGGGAAATGCTTTTGCTGTCGCTCCCATCAGCCGAGTGTCTATTTTGTTTGCGCGTACAATACCTGCACGGAGACAACAAATGCTTGAAAAGTATCCGTGGGATGAAAATTGAAGCCAGACACGTTGGGCGAGATACAAATGGTGTTTCGCTGCAAGGGATCGGTGATCTTCAGTGACTTGTTACAGAATAGTTGCATTCTGTGTAATTTCTTACCTCAGTTGCCTTTGCATCTAAATTGAGCAGTAAATTACGGCACAACAACGTAAATGGCGACAGTGTGTGCTGTGTGCCTATTTAGAAACCAAGTTGTTGCATTCACTCGTGGTATTCGTTGTTGACACCAGTAACGCCCACTTTACTCTTCGCTCTAAGGCTTGCATTCACAGCTGCACTTATCCGTCTCGGGTTTCTTTCTCCGGCAGTGTTAATTGTACGTTAACAGTGGTACACACCAATACGGATAGGTTTAATGACGGAGTTAGCCGATATGCACCTCATGATTGAGTGCACTGAATGCAATGACAGCGACGATATGCTGAGCTGTTCCCACGGCGACGGCAGCCAGTCACAATACTGAGGATTGTTGAGTTGCTCTGTTTTTGTTGTACGTTTAGGTTAATGCATATCGCAGGCTTCTTCAGTGTTGTAAAGGTATTTTTACAGAGACAGAGGTAAGTGGTCTTACAAACCGAATAAATAATAATTACGTGATTGGTCCAAAACGAGCGATAGGTCCAAAACGAGCCAGGGGACAACACGCCCCTTATACCAGAATACTCAGAAAATATCCCTGAACCACCACCAAAACTTTGTCGTTGGTGGTCTAGTTCGGCCTGTATATTTCAACAGTATGCATATCAGATTCTCTGTATTCATTAATGTGCGAGCGCCATGACTTAGCATCTGGAGAAAAAAATCCAACTAGCTCGAAATTGTTGTCGAATTCCACAGTTGAGAACCGTGAAGAGGTCATGGAAAATTCTTACCATTCTCATTTGTATCTTTCTGTATTCCATTGCCTTCCCGTTTTATGAGTATGTGTTTAAGCTCAATACAGTATAGAGTTTTTTCTGCTTTGAATTCATATGTACAAACCGCAATAATGTCGGTAGATGTGAATAAATAGTATCCAAACCTTCTACTTTTAATGCGTAACGTTGCAGTATGTTTTAGCTACAACTGTACACACACTTTTCCATATCTCTCACACACAAATAATATTGTTCAGTAGCATGTATCTGCAACTTCAAAAGGCGTCTTTACTCAATATCAGTGCCTATGTGCTTTTAACTAATGTGACAGGATTGTTACTAAATAAATTCTCACTACTGCCCTGTATTCCCTTATAGTGCTCAGCCCCATGCGGCCAGGGCAATCGTTCGAGAGCCGTGATGTGCCAGGGCCCTTACGGGCAGAGTGGCGAGGAGGAGTGCCCTCAGAGTGACCGCCCTGCAGATGAGGAGCCCTGCAACATGGGGCCCTGTCCCGAGACCAGGAGTCTCAAGCACTCCTGGCTTTACACTGAGTGGAGCCAACAGGTAACAGACCATTTGACATGTACCTCTCTGCAACTGCACGCAGTGTTTGACTTTGGAACTGGCCCCAGGTAATGTGATTGTTATTTGAAGACTGTATGGAAGCTCTCTGCTACTGAGGCTCTCAACAAAAGCAAAAAAACTTCATATGGACATAAGCCTTGTTTTGAATAGTTTACAAGATAGAACACATTTAATGTACATTGTTATTTATTTTATCTTTTATTCAGTACATTGTTAGGTTTACATATGTACAGCAGGTAGTAAACATTACAATATGAACTTTCCAAAGTAGCAATTGAAAAATATATATTTTTAACACATTCACCTCTAAATATTATTCTACACATCACATTACAGTTGTTGTACATTTCAAGTAAATGTTCAAATACCTTATCATCAACTTCAATGAATTTGTGCATTTTTGGGACAACATGTTGTGTTGCCTATACTGAGTGCTTCTGCATATTCCCTGACAAGGGCAGCAGCATTCATGAAGCAATGAAGCAGTTCATCTTGCGTATTCACCTCAGATTTCATCCAATCCATTAAAAAAATAATAAAAATAAAAAAAAACAAAAGAAATCTTATAGCTTAAGGCCTGGCGATCTCAGTGGGCAGTTACTTGTACTTGCGGAAAAAAATCACATAGGGAGTGCCACAGAGTTCAATCTTGCGTCCAACCCAGTTCCTCATAAATATGCTGTCTCAGAAAATGTTCGGAAAACGGAATATGTCCATATGAAGTCTCTTCTTTCTTCAAATGAGTGTTCCTGTCATATCCCTGAATACTGACCATTGCACATGGGACGCCCTGTATACCAGTGTGTGTGCATGTGTGTGCGTGTGTGTGTGTGTGTGTGTGCGTGTGTGTGTGTGTCCAAAACAAGAAAAAAAAGGTCATGCAAGCATATGTTTGGAAATAATTCTCTTTTTCATTTATCACGACATGTGGCACGTTAGGTGCAATAGCCAGCTAACAGCAACTTGTAAGTACCCAGTGCCATCCACTTTTGTGTTGGGTGAATATGTAGATATCTTCAGTTCATGGAAAACATTTAAAATGTACCAACTTGACTGGTGAGGAAATGTTGTATCATTTCAAAGGTCCTCAGATGTTGTTGAAAGATTTTGCAGGTTTACATGTTGCTAAAGCACATGGGCGTATGCTGCTACAAGTGTGGCAATTGTCTTCTCTTTCTAAAACCATTCATTCATCCATCATGTTGCGTAGATTCCATCAAGAAGAGAACCTTCAGGGATGCGGAGCAAGTCAAGGTATGCACTAACACAAAATAAAGATATCATAGAAACTTAATGTGTTTACAATATTACCAGTAACTTACCACTGTACTGCTTAATGCTAATTGTACTAAAACCGTCTAAATTTGATTGAGTAGAGAAATGAGAAATTTTCTACTTTAAAAAAGGCTGCCAGCAGCAGATGCACAGCAGCTGTATAATGCAATAAAACTGTGGATGCAGCAAACCTTTCACGTTTTAGCAGGTTTGTTACTAATTTACTCAATTAAATTTAGATGGCATAGGTGTGAATAGCATGAAACAGTTTAGTGATCATTGTTGTTGATATAGAATACATATGAAGTTTCTATGATGTCTGCGTCTCATATATGTATATCTTGACTCGTTGCACACCCTGAAGATTATCCTTCTATGCATATACTGCTTACTGAGAAGTAAGGACTTAATAGCATGCGTTGAACTCACAAGACTAAGAGCAAGCAGGCTGCAGACTAGACTGTCTTTTTCTCTAACTGAAGTTCAGTCCACTGTATGTTGGCTTTGGGTTGTGATATAATTATGTAATGTAGATGCTGTATTTCGTGGTTAACAGGTTATAAATTGTATGCGACAATAAACTGCTGGCAAGTGGCACATGGGAGAAAAATTCTGTTACTATCTTGTCTGCCCAGGATTGCAAATATAAATATGTAGTACTTGTTTTTGTAAATGAAAAGTACATTTTGCTGACGTCCAGCAACTTATTTCTCCAGAGGTAATCATGAATTTTAAAATTGCAAAGTGTATGGTATTCTAAGAGAGTAAGAGTCTGCGGTATAAGTACAGATTGTTTGCTTTCATCACAGTGCTCCCAGGAGTGCGGGACAGGTATCCAGACGAGGCGGGTCATCTGCTCCGAAGGCCGTGATGCAGCTTGTGATGCTAGCTCCCGGCCCGAGGACCGGCGCGCCTGCTCCAGCCAGCGCCATTGTGCTGGCCAGTGGTTTGCAGGACCCTGGGGACAGGTGAGCAGTGCCATATCTCCTAGTAATGCTCACATCACTCTGTCACACCCACACATTCAAGTAGTCATGGAAGAGAGAGGTGAGATGTTCTGTAAATCCTCTTACACTCTTATATCTAAAAATTCATCCAATGAGTAGGAGTTGTCATCTAGAAATTCTTTTAATTTATTTTTAAATGTTAGTTGGCTATCTGTCAGGCTTTTGATGCTGTTTGGTAGGTGACCAAAGACTTTTGTGGCAGCATAATTTACCCCTTTCTGTGCCAAAAATCAGATTTAACCCCGCATAGTGAAGATCATCCTTTCTCCTGGTGTTATAGCTATGCACACTGCTATTACTTTTGAACTGGGTTGGATTATTAACAACAAATTTCATAAGTGAATATATATACTGTGAGGATCCCTAGATTCTTAAATAGAAGTCTGCAGGATGACCATGGGTGGGCTCCAGCAATTATTCTGATTACACGTTTTTGAGCAATGAATACTTTTCTACTCAATGATGAATTACCCCAGAATATGATGCCATACGAAAGCAGTGAATGAAAGTAGGCATAGTAAGCTAATTTACTGAGATTCTTATCACCAAAATTTGCAATAACCCTAATAGCATACGTAGCTGAACTCAGACGTTTCAGCAGACCATCAATGTGTTGCTTCCAGTTTAACCTCTCATCAATGGACACACCTAAAAATTTTGAAGATTCTACCTTAGCTACAGACTTCTGTTCAAAGTCTATATTTATTACTGGAGTTGTGCCATTTACTGTACGTAACTGTATATACTGTGTTTTATCAAAATTTAAAGAGAGTCCGTTTGCTGAGAACCACTTAATAATTTTGTGAAAAACATCATTTACAATTACATCACTTAGTTCTTGGTTTTTGGATGTTATTACTATACTTGTATCATCAGCAAGCAATACGACCTACCTGAAAACACAATGTTATTTGTTATTGTGTCCATTGAACAGGCTGTAGTCCTTCAGTCAAAGAATTCCACTTTCTTTTTCCAAGATGCAATCTCTAAATTTATTCAGTAAGAAAGATGAATGGATTTCACATTTAAGTACGTTTGCCACAATAATTTGTGAGAAAGGAGAGAAGCATTAGAATCTGAAACACAGAGAATGTATTCAGTAACTGATACAGGTTATGAAACGTAGGAAGGTTTTGCATAGTATGAAAGAACAATTTTGTACTTGTTAATTCCACATTTTTTTGTGTCAGTAATATAACGTATGTTTTCATGATTATAGCTAAGCTGATTATTTCTCCTTGAAATAGTCAATTTATCTAAGTACTTTAAAACACACATCATGTTTTGTTTCAGTTTTTGGTTTGAATAGTTTTATTTTAAATTCATTTTAATTGTTTGTTTGAAACATACCATTTAGAGAATAGTGTACAAAATTACTTGTGTGCTACATTTATGTAGGGGATAAATATGACTATACCTGTCCTGTTATCCGTGTTTACCACTACAAACAGCACCTCACATGCATGCAGCATCTCATCATTCCACTAATATTCTGTTATTTGTGAAGAGCAAGATTTAAATCTCTGTATTGCCTCTCTGATCAATTTTGCAGTGGGTTCCTGGATCACTTCAGGCCTGTGCTGGGAATTTTTATTCAACAAAAGTGTGGCCTATTCCTTTTCCTGTCCTTGTTAAATCCACACTATGTTCCATTTCCAGTGACCACATTGTCAGCAATGTTTAAACACTAAAAGTCAGTAAAATCTTTATCGTCATGTGATGCTACCTTTAACAAGACAATAGATTTTGTTTACATTTCAAAATTCCAGTTTGACCCTCCTGATACACAGCTGCTGAACTTGAACAAGTTCTTAAAACAATACAATGAGAAATGGCTGAAATACAGACATGGAGGCTGCTTCAGAATGAAACATTCATTCTGCAGAGGAGTTTGTGAAATGTGTTTTACTACCAGATTGGTCTTGAAGACGGATCATCACTTCTAGATAAATAGAAGGAAAGTCCTGGCCAACTGAAGCTTGGAGTTAGAATGTGGTGCATAGTTTTGGCATCGAGGTCAGGTCATTGGCACACGATATAATGAACAAGACATCTATCGCTTACTTGACAGCCAAATTCCAAAGATAAAATGTTGCCATTTTGGATCCAGTTAAATAACAAATTAAAGTTGAGCCAACACTTCATTAAACTAATTAAGAAGTCCAGTTTAACACATTTTACCCTAAGAAGCATCTCTCTGTTGCACTAAATGTGTGTGTCAACTTTTTTTCATATTTTCAATTCTTGTTACTTATGGAATTATTTTTAGCAGGGGTGGTTGTGGTGGTGGTTAGTGTTTAACGTCCCGTCGACAACGAGGTCATTAGACATGGAGCGCAAGCTCGGGTTAGGGAAGGATTGGGAAAGAAATCGGCCGTGCCCTTTCAAAGGAACCATCCTGGCATTTGCCTGAAACGATTTAGGGAAATCACGGAAAACCTAAATCAGGATGGCCGGAGACGGGATTGAACCGTCGTCCTCCCGAATGCGAGTCCAGTGTGCTAACCACTGCGCCACCTTGCTCGGTTTAGCAGTGGTACATCCAAAGTAAGTGAAATGTTTATTTAGCTGAAATGAGCAGTAGGAATGTTGCATAAAGTACGTAATCATACATCTTGCAGAGGCCTTTTTAAAGGCCTTAGGTATTTACACTCATTTCACAATACAGTTACTCCTTCTTTATGGATCTTGTTGCTAACAATAAAAATCAGTTTAAAAAATGTAACTCATTAGCCACTCTCTCTACAAATTATCTGAATATCTGGAGTCAAGGATTGAAAAAATTCTGCTACGTAACACCAAGTGTTTCACTGTTGATACAAATTATGTTTTGTATGATTCACTTGTATTCTATTAACGGTTTGACTTGTTCTACATCCTTAAAATTTTTCCTTCACAGTTCTATATCTAGAGTAATATAAAGGATTGAAATAGATGAAAGAGTTCAGAATGAAATACCATTGGAATATTATTTACAAACATCACCTACAGAACCTGCTTTAAACTTGCTTTCTATGAAAATAAAAGCAATAAGAGGAAAGCCAAGATTTCCTTTCTTCAAACCAAAATTGTCTTCCAGTGCCTATGAATTTATAATTTGCTTAACTTAATATTTATACAAATAATTTAGAAGTAAAGGAGACCACACACTGAATAGCAGAAGTGTTGAGTTGTTGACAGGCACACACAAAAGAGAACGAAAATTTGCTAGCTTTTGGGATAAATCCATTGTCAAGCTAGAGTACACACCTTCCTTTGTCTTCCTTGTTCCTTTCACCCCTTCCTAATCCACATCACCTTCATCTTGGGCCTTCGGTACCCATGCATCACATGCCTAACCCTTGCACCTGCCATCATTTTCTCCCACATTCCTAGTTAGCATACATACTTCCTCCTTCTGAGTTGCTGGCTACCTGCACTCAACCCCCTCTTTCTGCCTCATGCCTCTCTCCCTTTACCCACCCCACATAACATAACCCCCACCCCACCTTAGTCTGCCTGCCGAAATGCAGTCCTGGCATCGTGTCTGACTAGCACAATGTCAGGGCACAAGTGTGTGTGTGTGTGTGTGTGTGTGTGTGTGTGTGTGTGTGTGTGTGTGTTCGTATTTGCAGATGTTCAGTTAAATAGAATGAATAAAAAGTTACTGGTTTACCTGTCACATCAAATTCAGATGATGACTGTCTCCATCATCATTGTCAGGCTTGAATTAGCAAGGCTCCCAGTTTTATTCCCAAAGGACAGCTTATGAATGGCAGGATTACATCGTGACAACAACAAAGAAGTGGCATGTACTGTAGTGGCACCCTCGAATTTCACAGATTTTGTTTGGGCTCTCTTTCCAGCTTGGCTTGCAGCACCATCCCTCACATCAAGAATTCTTCCTCTGTGCTCTTTCTTTATCATGTGCCTGCTTTCATGCATTGTGATGTGCTTATCTGATGTCTCTATTGGAGTTCTTTTCTCATAGACTAATTTCAACTGCTTCCTTGGTCACTGAGTCCCAAAAGGTTGATGTGTGAGCAAGTATTCACACTTTCTCAAGTGAAATATTGTGCTTATCTTACAGGTTGTGCTCTGCCACTGCTGATTTATCCAAATACCTGTATTTCAGGTTATCCCAATGCAGCGTATGGCAACAGTCCATACAGAATGGAACTTCTGCCATACTTGCGAGTGGATCTTTACAGCTTGGCTGTTCTGTGTACAGGAAACAGAAACCTGTATCATAATGGGTATAGCTTTCACCACCCAGCTCCAAAGAGAGCTATGCTGAGCATATTAGTGTACAGTGGGAGGACTGTTTTGGATAAGGATCACCTCAGCTCTGAAATTAACAGCCTTAGGATGACATTCAGAAGGAATGGGTATTCTCTCCATGATATTAAATAAGCACTGTCAAGGAAACCAAGATACAATGTCATTTAAACATGCCAAGAGGACCAACAACTACTGGACCTTCTATCCTGCAGTGTAGCAAGATTGGTGGAGTCCTAAACAGGCAAGCAGTCAGATGAGTCTTTGGATGACCCATAAAAATCAAAGAAATGCTGCAATCAGTTAAGGATAATGCCACCCGGAGATTGCCAGGAATTTATAATATTCCTTGAGTGTGTGGCAAAAATAGTGTGGGACAGTCTATACAGACTGTTGACAATTGGAGCATCAAGCATCACCATCACCTTAAATATGGGTGTTTGTATAAATCAGTGGTGGAACAGCATAGTCTGTTAAATAAGCTCAAGATTTTGCTTGAACAGATAAGAGTATTTGCTCACTTGTTGACCTATAGGGACTCTGTGATAGGGGAAGCAGTTGAAATCAGAGTATGTGAAAACGACTTCAGTAGAGACATGGACTATGCTCTTAGTAACACAAGGAAGCATGCACTTAATAAGGAAGAGCACAGAGGAAGACCTCTTGCACTTAACTGCCTGAAGGGAGGGATAGTGCTACAAGCAATGCTGGATAGAGTGTGCAAACAAAATCTATCGATGTTGAGGACACCACCCCAGAGTGCACCATTTCTGTGTTGTCGTCATGGTAATCCAGCCTACCAGATGGCATCCTTTGGGTATAAAAGTGGGAGCCTCATCAGTTCATCACAGTCAATCTTAGCCCCTGATGATGATGATGATGGAGGCAGTCATCGAAAGTGTGGGATTGTATATGAATTTTATGCAGCAAGTAAACTGAGAACTCTTTATTCAAGAACTTCATTGCAAAAAACTCGGTAGCCCTCCAGAATCAAGTACTTTCTGTAGAAGCTGCACAGATATCTACTCAAATCTTTATCACATTTTTAAAGTAATTAACAGAAAAGCAACTTACTTAAACTGTTCAGAAACGTAAAGCTGCCATGTAACAAAATGTAAAAACATAGTATCATACAATCACAATATCAGTGACTTATCAGCTTACTTGTACAGATACCTGGATGTAGCAGTTTTTAGGGATATGAAGTGGAATAATTATATAGGCTCAGTAATAGTTAAGGAACAGGGCTGAATTCAGTTCATTGGTATGCTATTGGGAAAATGCAGTCCCCAAACAAGATTGCATGCAAAACACTTTTTCAACCCATCATAGATGAGTATGGCATCAACAGCAAAAAGGTCCAACTTGGGATACTGAACATGTACAAAGAACGGCAGCAGTGTAGGTCACATTTATTTGACCCATTAGAGAACTACTTGAAAAATTAAAATCGATTGCTGGGCGAAATATAAATTGTAACCCTTGCTTTTCACAGGCAATGTTCTATGTGAGCTACTCAGGCATGCTGCCTGGCTTGATTCAAAGCTTCAGTCTGCTAATGCATACCTCCTAGTTTAGAAACTGCACAGACTTGGTTGTGTGTCTGGCAGGACTAGTACTCTTGGAATAAAAGACATAGTAAAAGAATGACAAGTTGCATCATTTGAACTGTTTCCAGAACACTGGTCCAAAATACCTCACTTTTTAGGACACTTATAGGAGCTGTATTAAAAATGCACATGCCTCTTCTGTAGTTTCATCACAGTATCTTTTCACTGGCTTTCATGCTCAATTTGCGATTCTCTTCACTATTTACAATTTTTGAGGTTTTCTCTTTTACACATAATACAAAATATATTCAGCTTCCTCTCTAATTAATTATGTACTCATTATCAAACTGGATGATATAGTGTCACAATTTACAAAAAGTAATCAGCTACATAAAAGCCATTTGAGGCAGGAAAATCAATTAAGTACAGTAGATCTACATGTAAACAAGGAAGAAGAAGTTAGGCTTCATTCTGTCCATCCTGACTTCATGACTTTTCTGTGGTGTCATACAAGCGTCTAATACAAGTACCAATGTATTTTATTATATTCCAGTTGATACCTAATTACTCGGTCTCATGGCTGTGTGGGAACTCCGCCCATTGCATTTAATTCCTGATGACATACTGACCTAACATAATCTAGAGTACTGCCATAGAAAAACCTTACTTACCTCCTTAAACATTTTGTTATGCTGGTTATTTATCTGTAACTATTTTATATTTTGGTATTAAACTTTGTAACACAGTTGTACAGACAGTTTTCTACCCTGCAATACTTACTGTTGGAGTCATCAGTATACTGTTTGTTGACAGGCAGACAATTGTTTTCCCTGGACTTTTATTCAGGGTATTATGGATGTGAGATAACTTGACAAAACATTTAGTTATAAATAATTTAGGGGAAAGAAGACCACTCACTAAATAGTAGAGGTGTTCAGTCATCACTAGATGGCTAGCTCATTGGCTCGTCAAATGATTCCTTCCAAACGCTTGCAAGGTTTTCTTTGTTTTTTTTGGGCACCTGTGAATGGCTCAATGCGTCTGCTATTCAGTGAGTGGTCTTTTACTGCAAAATTATTTATATTCTGACAAAAATTTCCTTACAGTATAAAACATCTAGTTTTGTATTTTACACTCTTCGGTATGTCAGCACCAGAAGTTATGAGCAGATGTGCTACAGAATTAATTAAATAAGTTTGTTCATCATTTGTGTTCTCCTACCAGATCAAATTAAAACTATGAATTCGTGATGAGCAAAATTTAGTTGCAATTAATTATGAACAGCTTGGAAACCACAGTTACTTGCAATCAACACATGTTCATACGTAGAAAAAGAGAGCGGATTCCCAGTTACACTTCTGATTTTCATGAGTTGGGAATGCCTGGTGTGATCCATTTACTGATGAAAAATTTAAAGTGGCTCCTTTAAATAAAAAAGTGAATTGACATGCTACTTGCTGAAGCCTGATCAAATCAAAGTCAGACGGAGAAGGATGTTAATTCTTTTTAATCATAAATTAAAATAACATGTGATTGTTATTTCTTTTTGTTGATAGTGTTCATGTGGCTTGGGCCGACAGACCAGATCTGTGATCTGCATTGCGACTATTCGTGGGCAACAAAGAGTAACTCATGACTCCAGCTGCCCCCACGGATTAAAACCACCAGCTGAGCGCAACTGTCAAGCCAATACTTGTCCATCTGAGTTATGGTTCACCTCTGACTGGTCACAGGTAATTTATAATTTTCAGAATGTTATTATTTGAACACTAGAGTTAGAAATTACTGGTGTCTTGCTTGTGCTATAAAATCTTTGTTTCTCTACAGAACTTTTCATGCAAAATTATATATATATATATATATATATATATATATATATATATAGAGGGAAACATTCCACATGGGAAAAATATATCTAAAAACAAAGATGATGTGACTTACGAAACGAAAGCGCTGGCACATCGATAGACACACAAACAAACACAAACATACACACAAAATTCAAGCTTTCGCAACAAACTGTTGTCTCATCAGGAAAGAGGGAAGGAGAGGGAAAGACGAAAGGGTGTGGGTTTTAAGGGAGAGGGTAAGGAGTCATTCCAATCCCGGGAGCGGAAAGACTTACCTGTCTTTCCGCTCCCGGGATTGGAATGACTCCTTACCCTCTCCCTTAAAACCCACTTCCTTTCGTCTTTCCCTCTCCTTCCCTCTTTCCTGATGAGGCAACAGTTTGTTGCGAAAGCTTGAATTTTGTGTGTATGTTTGTGTTTGTTTGTGTGTCTATCGACCTGCCAGCGCTTTCGTTCGGTAAGTCACCTCATCTTTGTTTTTATATATAATTTTTCCCACGTGGAATGTTTCCCTCTATTTTATATATATATATATATATAAAATCTTTGTAATCCTTTGTGATGGTTTGTATTTAGTCTGTGAATAATATTTCTGCTAAAACTGAAGAGACCAACATAATGTTCATATGATTATTGATAATGATATGTGTACATTACAAGAACCTTCAAAAACCAAAAATATGATGATTTCCAGGTACCTAGGATTGTGTCATTGACTTCCTTTCAAGGAATTGGTTATTACAGTATTTGAACTCTCAAACAAAATTTCTAGGATTGCAGCTGAGTAAATGTTGTCATTTTTCTTTGCAAGATACTTCAACAATTTTCCTATTTGTCTTCTGCAGGTGTTGAATTAAGATTTTATTTCTGTCTGTTTGGACTCCAAACAGACTGTTTCTGTGTTCCATCAAAGAACAAAACAATATCTCATGGAAATTTAAGACCAATAAAACTTTACTAAACTATAAAAACGCTATAAAAGAGGAAAATGCCAGAAGACTGTACCGTTCTATAAAAAAATAGCTTAAAGTGTACTTATCCATGACCAAAGAATGAGTGTTTACATGTTTTTCAACATCATCATTTTTCTAGCCTTGTTTGTGTCTCCAGAGGGTCTGCTGGCAACTTTAATCATAGTGTGTAGCCAAATGCCCTTCCTGAAACCAGGATATAGTTCTCAACATGAGTTAAGAGAATTGAGTGTAGTTCCCATGCTTTACCTAAACTGCAGCTGCTGGATACCTGGAAATCACTGCATTCCTTAAAATATTGTAGAGCTTCATTTTGATGCACTTTTTCCACTGCTCATATTAAAATGACACACTTGAAGTTCATCTGAATGTTAACAGGGTCATATGTACATTAGAAGAACCCTGAACAAAATAAGTACAACAATTCTGAGTGTCTCATGCCAAGGGGCATGGGTTCGATTCCTGGCTGGGTCGGAAATTTTCTCCGCTCAGGGACTGGGTGTTGTGTTGTCCTCATTATCATTTCATCATCATCAGTGGAAGGCAATCCTAGGTGGACCTCTCTGATGAGGCTTGCCCCATGACAAGACCTGCCATAAGGGAGAACACAAAGATTTTCTGACTGTCTTAGATAGGTTACTCCTAATAGCTGCAATGTTATAATCTCATGATCTGTAAATTAAAAACCAGCCTGTAGTTTTTTTTATCCAAGCAGTGGAGAGCCTTTTCCGCTTATGAAGAATATTGTCCAAATAAATTTAAAGTGGGGGCAGTATAGACCATTCTGACAATACAGCAGCATGTAAGTGGAGATACTATTATTAACCATTTCCAAGCTGCAGAAAATCAGGAACAGTAACAACCCTCATATGTATGGGAGGAAAATCTTAAACATTGCTATCAGCAACAGTTTTCAATGGTGATATTTAGCAGGTATTGTACCTTCCCCAATACCCAGCTCATTGGGCTAGTTATTGCAGACAACCATCTCAATGAAGCACAGTATCTACAGCACCTATGGAATCTGTTGTCATGGTACTTGAAGGATGTGGCCTGACAACAAGGTTGGTTGGTTGTTTCGGGGAAGGAGACCAGACAGCGAGGTCATCGGTCTCACCGGATTAGGGAAGGACGGGGAAGGAAGTCGGCCGTGCACTTTGAAAGGAACCATCCCGGCATTTGCCTGGAGCGATTTAGGGAAATCACGGAAAACCTAAATCAGTATGGCCGGACGCGGGATTGAACCGTCGTCCTCCCGAATGCGAGTCCAGCGTCTAACCACTGCGCCACCTCACTCGATGACAACAAGGATTCAGTAGGATGCCAACTAATATTTGGTGAGGGACAAGTAATTCTGTACACTGATTATTTGGGGGGTGGGGGTAGGAAAACCATTCACTGATTTTGTTTAACATGAATTAGATATAAAAGTTTCACCAAAACAAATATGAATATAGGTAGTGTGGGAAGGTGTTTGGCGGTCAGGGCTATGTTTGTTTTTCCTTCAAAGAGAAGCAATCTGGCGGTTTCTGGCGACTAGATGGAGCAGTGTGGTGCTGGTGTGCCAGACTCACACACCCACTTTATTATTGAGCTTATGAGGAGTTATTTCACCGATCTTCTTTTCAGGATAGCCGGCTGCGATTTTCTGCCCAACTTCTTCTCCGAAGATAAGATGCTGTTTTGGAGGAACTTTTTGTACTCTTAAAATAACTCCCTACACTCAGGATACTTCTGAACCAATCTCACTATATTTTCACTTCCACAGACAAGACCGCCAGTCCTGCACACACATAATCGTGGTGCAGTAGACACAGTTGCACTTTCACACACTCATCTTTAAAGTAACACATGTGCAAGACGGTGGAAATATGAGTGTCTCTAGAATTTATCCTGAAATTCTCGAGGCACTACAGCAATTACCTTACTTTTCTCTGAGACCATTTATAAACATTTCCTATTTATTGCACCACCCAATAACAACCAATCATAGATAAATCTGTCATTATTATTAACAGTATTTATTATTTTAGAAACGTTGCATAACGCTTCTGACTGAAAAAAAAGAAGGCCTTTATTTTGTTTGCTTCTAGACCCCAAAAATCCTAAGTATGATTTCTGAACATGGCTTTTCTTTCATCAATTTGTGGAAATGATATTTTTAAAAATTAGGCCTGTAAGATAATTTTTACAGCTATGTCTTGATGAACACGAATGAAGAGGAGCCGGTTGAGTCTCTATTTTGCCATTGTGGCTCTGAGGGAAGTTTAGAGTCATTGCAAGATTCTGATGACCTCTCAGAGCATTCTTATGATACTGCAATAATCACAATGATCAAGCAAATAGCTTCCTGAAACAGTTCTTTAAGCCTGCCACACTAAGCATTAAGTAGTCTTCCAATAGAAGATACATTACATGTTTGTACACTAGTCACAATACTTCACTGCATTTTGAACTGTACATGATGCCTGCGAGGTTAAAATTTGCTGTGTGTGTGTGTGTGTCCAAAGCAGCCCTTTCAAACATAAATTAACTGAAAGATTTGTTTGGGAGAACATAACAAGTGTGTTTTCAAGATGTGAAAGTCACTTTAGATCCTTTAAACAGTTTCAAACACTCCTTCCTTAAATTTTGTTTCATGAGACAATTCTTTATGAACAGATGACATTTGTGTGTATTGCATTCTGCCTGGTATTTATCTTGGCTGTGAGAGATATGGGTCTTGCAAAATTAGGTTTTAGAGTAATCATTGGATTTCTGTAACAACACATCAAACAATTCTGCAGCCCTAGGTTTTGAAAGTGCTGCTTTTAGAATGTTTCACTCTGTATGCATTAAAATTGGGATTCTGTGGAGATCTGGCCAGTTTTTCATATAATCCAAACATTTCAATAGTGATTGCTGTATAAAAAAAAAGTCTCAAAATTTTCAATCCACTTCACACAGCCGTAAAGGGCTGACTGCCATTCTTCTCTAACTGAGCTCTGTGGATTAATACTTCACTCACTGTTTTCTGAACCCAGTCACTGTTTTCCCTGAAATATTTCAAAGATTTTACCTTTACGGCTGTGGTGTTCCTGCTATAAATATATAAGAAAAATTAACACAAAGTTTTTAGTAATAAATTGCAGTTTTCTCAAGAATAATTAAATGAGATTATTGCAATATCTGAAGCAGGGAACATGGTACTATTTCTTGTATATTTACCTTGAAAAAGACTGATATTGATTAGAGTTGTTGTTTACGATAAATTTTCGTTCTTTTTCACAGTGAGAGTCCCGGATGTCCTTTTTGTTAGTTATGTACATGACGTAGAATAGATTTAATACTTTCTGAATAAATTTTAGCATCGATGTTAAATAATTTTTTAATTTATTAACAAATTTCACTTCAGGCAACTAACATATGGGTCACAAATGTTACCTTACAATAACTCTGCAACAACTAACTCCCTTTGGCCTAAGACTGGCCCTTATATAGATTCTTGACAATAGATCATACTTATGGTATTGTTATAATTGTCATTACATCAACTCTCACAATGAACAAAAACCTGTACAAAATACACTCCTGGAAATGGAAAAAAGAACACATTGACACCGGTGTGTCAGACCCACCATACTTGCTCCGGACACTGCGAGAGGGCTGTACAAGCAATGATCACACGCACGGCACAGCGGACACGCCAGGAACCGCGGTGTTGGCCGTCGAATGGCGCTAGCTGCGCAGCATTTGTGCACCGCCGCCGTCAGTGTCAGCCAGTTTGCCGTGGCATACGGAGCTCCATCGCAGTCTTTAACACTGGTAGCATGCCGCGACAGCGTGGACATGAACCGTATGTGCAGTTGACGGACTTTGAGCGAGGGCGTATCGTGGGCATGCGGGAGGCCGGGTGGACGTACCGCCGAATTGCTCAACACGTGGGGCGTGAGGTCTCCACAGTACATCGATGTTGTCGCCAGTGGTTGGCGGAAGGTGCACGTGCCCGTCGACCTGGGACCGGACCGCAGCGACGCACGGATGCACGCCAAGACCGTAGGATCCTACGCAGTGCCGTAGGGGACCGCACCGCCACTTCCCAGCAAATTAGGGACACTGTTGCTCCTGGGGTATCGGCGAGGACCATTCGCAACCGTCTCCATGAAGCTGGGCTACGGTCCCGTACACCGTTAGGCCGTCTTCCGCTCACGCCCCAACATCGTGCAGCCCGCCTCCAGTGGTGTCGCGACAGGCGTGAATGGAGAGACGAATGGAGACGTGTCGTCTTCAGCGATGAGAGTCGCTTCTGCCATGGTGCCAATGATGGTCGTATGCGTGTTTGGCGCCGTCCAGGTGAGCGCCACAATCAGGACTGCATACGACCGAGGCACACAGGGCCAACACCCGGCATCATGGTGTGGGAAGCGATCTCCTACACTGGCCGTACACCACTGGTGATCGTCGAGGGGACACTGAATAGTGCACGGTACATCCAAACCGTCATCGAACCCATCGTTCTACCATTCCTAGACCGGCAAGGGAACTTGCTGTTCCAACAGGACAATGCACGTCCGCATGTATCCCGTGCCACCCAACGTGCTCTAGAAGGTGTAAGTCAACTACCCTGGCCAGCAAGATCTCCGGGTCTGTCCCTCATTGAGCATGTTTGGGACTGGATGAAGCGTCGTCTCACGCGGTCTGCACGTCCAGCACGAACGCTGGTCCAACTGAGGCGCCAGGTGGAAATGGCATGGCAAGCCGTTCCACAGGACTACATCCAGCATCTCTACGATCGTCTCCATGGGAGAATAGCAGCCTGCATTGCTGCGAAAGGTGGATATACACTGTACTAGTGCCGACATTGTGCATGCTCTGTTGCCTGTGTCTATGTGCCTGTGGTTCTGTCAGTGTGATCATGTGATGTATCTGACCCCAGGAATGTGTCAATAAAGTTTCCCCTTCCTGGGACAATGAATTCACGGTGTTCTTATTTCAATTTCCAGGAGTGTAATTCATTTGTGATAACACATTTACCAAATAATAAAGAATTTTTTGTAAAGAAAAAGATTTCCTATGATTATTGTTGTAAAGTAAATCCCTTTAATGATCAATGAATTATTTAGGAATAAAGGAGAGGACTCACCGAAAGGCAGAAGCACAGCGTTGTCAACAGTTGCACAAACAAAAGGTACAGAGCTTTGCTTTGGTAGCTTTCAGAATGAAATTCCTCTCTTAGGCTGTATGAGAAAGACACACACACACACACACACACACACACACACACACACACACACACACACACACACGTCTCTCTGCCAGCTCTTTCCTGGCCCGTGGTTGGGGTATTGGGGTGAGTTGGGGGTGCAGGGAGGGGTGGGGTGAGAGAGTGGGGGGCCATCTATGGGCTATCTAGGGATGACAGACATCTGGACACGTAATTTCACAGACTAGGGCTTGAAATGGTAGGGCACGAGTAGGTGACATGCATTGGGCAGGGGTACTGAGAACCACTCATGCACATCCACCCCCCCCCCCCCCCCACACACACACACACCTGCTGGTGGCATGGAGGATCCAGATGGCACAGGTTGTGAAGCAACCATTGAAATCTCACATTCTCACATGTTGTGCTCTGGCCACTGCTAAACTGTCACCAAAAACAAGGTAGACCGCACAATGGGGCATTGTGCAGCAGATCAGAACATGTGAGATTTCAGTGGCTGCTGCACAACCTGTGCCATCTGGATCCTCCCCACCACCACCAGCTTTCTCATCCCCTGTTCCAGTACCCTAGCCAATACTCATCAGCTCGTTGTGTCATGCCAGCTCATACCCTGGTCTGTAAAATCATGTGTCCAACTGTCTGCCTCCTACCTCCTGTACCTGCACCCCTAGCTAGCTCACAGATGGCTCCCCACTTTCCCTCAAGCAGCAGCTTGAGAAAGGAATTTCATTCTGAAAGCTAGCAAAGTAAAACCCTGTACCTTTTGTTTGTGTACCTGTCGATGATGCAGCACTTCTGCCTTTCAGTGAGTCGTCTCCTGTATTCATAAATAATTCATTATTCTCAAACAAAACTTTCCATACATTGTTATAGCTTTAGTGATTAATGTAGAAATATGTTAGTTTTCATCAAAAACAAATGCTCATTCTAATTACTTACAGTAAGATGAAATCCAATGTCAAATCTCTATCATTTCGTTCAAATAAATGTGCTCCAGTGCATATGTAATGACCACATTGTTCTGTCATCTTGGTAGATTCTATTAACATACCTCATTCTGTAAGTCAGTTACAATTCCCAGCACCTCTACACAATGATTAGTGTAAGTTGAAAATCAATACATGGTAGCAAAAATACATTCATACAACAAAACCACAGTGTATCAGGATTTTTATTAAACAGACATATTGTATACTTCTGTTGGTAAAATTCGCTCTGCTATGTTACATACCTCTTTGAACCACACACACTTGTATCAGCCAGTGAACTTCCAGATTCATCTTGTTGACACCAGATGGCAGAACAACATCTGTGTCTATGTTTTTCTTTTTTGTGGATTCCAGAATTGTATTTGAGACAGCTTTTTTAGTTACCAAGATATCACACAATGGAGCATGGCTTCTTGAAACTTCCTGTAGTGCAAAATACAAACAATGATTACTGTAGTGGATGTAACAGGTCTTTGGCTGGTCTTGAGAAGGATTTCCTTTACTCCCTAGATCTACGCAGACATATTAGTCATACAGATAAACATAGGGGGAGTTGGAACATTCTATCCCGACAATGTTAAATTTAGTGACTTGGCTTGGTATTTCAGGAACCACTGTAGCCATTGACGTGAAACTTTTACAGGATATTAAACTGTATGTTCTGAGTCTACTGAACCACAATAATTGCATTTCAGCCACTGCTTTTGGAAATACAACGTTTTTTTAATTGTTTTTGTTGTGGTCTTCAGTCCTGAGACTGGTTTGATGCAGCTTTCCATGCTACACTATCCTGTGCAAGCTTCTTCATCTCCCAGTACCTACTGCAACCTACTTTCTTTCTGAATCTGCTTAGTGTATTCATCTCTTGGTCTCCCTCTACGATTTTTACCCTCCACGCTGCCCTCCAATACTAAATTGGTGATCCCTTGATGCCCTAGAACATGTCCTACCAGCCGATCCCTTCTTCTAGTCAAGTTGTGCCACAAAATCCTCTTCCCCCCAATTATATTCAATACCTCCTCATTAGTTATGTGATCTACCCATCTATTCTTCAGCATTCTTCTGTAGCACCATATTTCGAAAGCTTCTATTCTCTTCTTGTCCAAACTATTTATTGCCCATGTTTCTTTTCCATACATGGCTACACTCTATACAAATACTTTCAGAAATGATTTCCTTACACTTAAATCTATACTCAATGTTAACACATTTCTCTTCTTCAGAAATGCTTTCCTTGCCATTGCCAGTCTACATTTTATATCCTCTCTACTTCGACCATCATCAGTTATTTTGCTCCCCAAATAGCAAAACTTCTTTACTACTTTAAATGTCTCATTTCCTAATCTAATTCCCTCAGCATCACCCGACTTAATTCGACTACATTGCATTCTCCTCATTTTGCTTTTGTTGATGTTCATCTTATATCCTCCTTTCAAGACACTGTCCATTCCGTTCAACTGCTCTTCCAAGTCCTTTGCTGTCTCTGACAGAATTACAATATCATTGGACAATATCATCGGCAACCCTCAAAGTTTTTATTTCTTCGCCATGGATTTTAATACCTACTCCGAATTTTTGTTTTTTTTCCTTTACTGCTTGCTCAATATACAGATTGAATAACATTGGGGAGAGGCTACAACCCTATCTCACTCCCTTCCCAACCACTGCTTCCCTTTCATGTCCCTCAACTCTTATAACTGCGATCTGGTTTCTGTACAAATTGTAAATAGCCTTTCGCTCCCTGTATTTTACCCCTGCCACCTTCAGAATTTGAAAGGGAGTCAGTAATTTTCACATCTGTCAACACATGCTTTCTTTGGGATCGGAATTATTATATCCTTCTTGAAGTCTGAACAGGATTAAAATTTTGTGTACTTTGTTTGTCCATTATCCTAAATAATTTTAATTATACATAACATTATGGTCTTCTTTTAGTTCAGTAGACTCAGAATATGTATGTTATTACTCCCTGAAAATTTGAATACTCTACTCGAAGTGGTTTTCTGAGATTTAGGGAAGAATGCAACAGAAAATGTAAATTTTCAGGAGGGGCTTCCAAAGTTTCAGAAGACTGTAACTCACTTAATATATGCCTAATTTTTAGTCACTCAGAAGCACCCTGCACCATACTGTATATCTTTTTCCAAGTTTTCTGGACTCCTTAGTGGCCAACTGTGATGCATATTCTGCTTTACCAATGCGAACCTTGTCCATCCGTTCAAGTTCACTGGTGGAGTTTGCTCTAGGATTGATTCCCATATGCTATAGCACTTTCACCCTACCAATGATGCCATCATTAAAAGCAATAACAGCATCACTGACCCCTGACTTTAGTGTCTTCATTCCAACAAAAACATTTTTTGGTAAGCGAGTCCATATAAGATTACTGAACGACTCATTGGGATTTTGAGTCTGACCATGCAGACACTTCTTCAGCAATTCAAGATTTTCCAGGTCCCTGTAAATAGGTGATATACCCATGACTGCTGCTGGGATGGATGTTTATGACTGTATGAACTGTTTGAGTGCTGGGCTTTGCAGTAATTGCACCATGAGTCAGGTCCAGGAGGGCAAAGGTGGTGTACTGGTTTTTCATCAGTTGACAGCCTGTGGAAGAAGGTAGACCATACTGCCTGCTTCATTTTTCACAAATCCTCAGTATTATTTATAATGACCATCCCATAATACTGCTGTAGTTCCTCAATCATTTTGTCTTTCAGCCTGCCTCGTATGGTTTTACCATCAGAAAGTTTCTTGTCTCTCAAACTTCGTTTCAACTTCCTCAGCCTGGTGCCCATCCTCTTCTGGACATGACTAACACATTCCAGTTTTGCGATAATCTTCTCACCACAAGGCTGAGTGGCTACTACACTGCTATATGCTTTTGAGTCTCCATCACCTAAGAAGTTAGTGTAACATACGCCCCTTTCATTCACAGATAGACTAAAAATTTCAATAGCTGCAGAGGCATCCACACCACCACTCATTCCTTCATAATTTCTGTCTCAGATATGCCCTTCTTCATTCCCTGATTTACACTTATACCTACCTTTCCACCCTGGTCACCATAGCAACAGAATTCTTAGAACTGTAGCTGCACTTCTGCAAAGTGCCATCAAAAGTTACTGGCATGTCATTCATACCATCATTTATTTCAACAGCTTTGTTTGCAGCACCCTTCATTGACTCACATGCAACAGATCCCACAGCAGCTCCAAAAAATCCTGCATACTTGTCGATTTTACAAGGTGGTCGTGGCACATTCATCACGGCAAACATTGTTTTTGCTGCAGTGTGTCCTTTGCCAATAGCTCTCAATCCATAAAACCACCTAACATTTACTTCAAAATAATTGTATTTACACTTATCAGAATTCCAAAATGAATGAGTATATTTACAACTGGCACAATTAATGATAAGTTTCCTGGCTAGTCTAATTGATACCTCTCTGTCTTCATGTAAGCTAACTGGCCCTCCACATATTTTACAACACACACATTCACCTAACACCCTTGTTAGGATGCGTAAATCTCAGAATATAACCTAACTTACCATTTAGATCACTTTCGTTTTGAGAAAACTGTGTATCACAGCGTTTTATTTTAATCTTCAAAGCACTAATGGGTGTTTCTCTAGATATTGATGAGCTTGCCTATATTTAATTTTCTGTGACTTCACGTGCTACATGTTGAACACAGTGTTCCCCTTTATTCGAAAATCTATTACCATGAAATCCACATTTTTAAAAACACTTCGTTTTGGTGTCATACTTTACTTTTTGAGAGATTGACCAATCTGTTCATCACTTTTCCTCGGAAAAATGTTAGCACTTCAACATACAACGCATGTTTATACTATGAAATGATACAATACAGTTTTTGACAGTGCTACCAATAAAAACACGTAATTTAACATTTATAACACAGCAATCTACAGCCTTCTACATAAAAATTATCGATTTTATTAGCTCTTGAAGTAATGCACCTAAAAATTTTAACATTCTCAACCGGTATGGATTATATTTTTCAAAAAAGATAAAATACTGTCCATGTTATTTTGTAAGTGATATATACATCATTTTATTCAGAAAAATTGCAAATTTTATAACGAGATAAAAATTTGAATTTTTTTTTTTTTCTGTTCTATCTCCTGTTAAGTGTCAGCAGAATGTGCACAAAGAGGGAACTGCTCCTGGTCAATCATTTCTGTCATTGAATCTACCATAATTCTATAAAATGGGGAATTTTTATTTGCTGCATAGTGTAACATGCAAGCCATTGTTTCCAGTTCTCATTTTGTATTGATAGCACCAACCAAGTATCACAGCATTTCAGCCAGAACTTCAGTTGTGGCAAATCATCCTTCCTCTCATCAAGAAGGCCATGAGGTTTCCAATGTTCTTTTCATAGCCTCTCAGAGCATTCCCTGTCATACCCAGGAATCTGGGTGAACTAATTAATACTAGTAAAGCATTCATTTCTCCTGATTGGCTAGCAGATGCTGCAGTAGTTGGCCAATTGTAGGCTTGCTATTCTTACATTGCTGAATAATTGCTACAGACTCTTGTTGAAAAAGTCTGTGCTTGTGTAATTTTTTTTTCCAATTTCAGAAAACTTCTTCACAAAAAGCCATATCTTTCTATGATCTTATATTGCTCACAGTGTGTGTAGCTGTAACGCAATCATATCAGAGAACAGTGTCACTATTTTCTTTGTGATAAAACCACAGATAAGATACAAACTATTTCAGTTTACAAGATCTGCCACTTTTTACACAAACACTCTTTCATTTGTAGCGTAGCTATGGATAAGAGACAAACCATTTCAATTTACAAGAGTTCCCATTTATTTCCAGAAACTTATGACAGAACAGGACAGAATGTAATTGAAGTTAAATGTTTAATATTCTTTGACAGATTCTAGTTTGACAATGTGACAGCTTGATTCAGTTAAAAGTGAAAAATACTGTCAACTAAAATAGTAATTGCATATTCAGATGTACAAAATAATTTTTTATCGCTGTCTCTGTCTGTAGGTCATGCATATCTCTAAGTGAACTCAGCGAGGGGGGAGAGACACAGTATCTCACCCCTCTGCTTGTGGCCCCTCACTCAATATGCAATGTTGCAACGGTTTGACTGTGCTCTCAAACTAGTGGAAACTCTTTTGCATTCATCACAATTTTTGGTACAGCACATTAATGAATCATATCTAATCAGTCTTGCACACAGTATCTCACCCCTCTGCTTGTGGCCCCTCACTCAATATGCAATGTTGCAACGGTTTGACTGTGCTCTCAAACTAGTGGAAACTCTTTTGCATTCATCACAATTTTTGGTACAGCACATTAATGAATCATATCTAATCAGTCTTGCATGATACCAAAGACACATTGAAAACCAGGGCAGTTTGCTTGCACTAGTTTTAAGTGTTTTTGTGGATGCAGGTATGATTAACTGCTTAACATCTGCCTCTGTTTGCTGCAAAATGCATTCAAGTTGGTGGTGACAGTCTTGAAAATGAACTCTAAAAGAAAAAATATTGCTATTGGTATTTTATTTCCAATCACCAGCATCATTTCCTGAATCAGTTATCTCTTATCCCATTCACTTGAGAATAAGTGGTATGCTACTCTGTTTTTCTCTTCATTTGTTTTATGTGTAAGGGATGTCTTCCATTTTATACGTTGTATTACAGCTTAAGCAGGATCCAATGCTAAAGCAATAGCATGAAGTTCACAAGTAAAGATCATGAGAGGATATGCATTTATTCGTGGAAATTTTACTACTGCATACTTCGTGTCATAAGGTATATTGTACACTGATGTGACAAAATCATATCAGACTCCCTTCTGCTCCGCATAGTGCAGCATCTCGATGTGGCATGGATTCAACAAGTTGTTGGAAGTCTCCTGCTGAAATTTGAGCCATCCTGCCTCTTTAGCCATTCATGATTGCAAAATTGTTGCCAGGGTGTTATGCATGTTATGCACGAACTGATCTCTTGATTGTGTACCATAAATATTTGATGCGATTCATGTCAGGTGATGTGGTTGGCCAAATCAATCACTCGAATTGTCCAGAATGTTATTCCAACAAGTCGCAAACTATTGTGGCATGGTGACATGACATTGTTGTTAATACGAAGTGCATGGTGACATGACATTGTTGTTAATAAGAAGTGCAAATAGGTGAACATAACCATTTCCAGTCAATGGTCAGTTCAGTTGGACCAGAGAATCCAGTCTATTCCATTTTAATACAGTCCACATCATTATGGAGCCACCACCAGCTTGCACAGTGCCTTGTTGACAACCTTGGTACTTGGCTTCATGGGGTCTGTGCCACACTCGAAACCTACCATCAGCTATTACCAACTAAAATCAGGACTCACCTGACTAGGCTGCAGTTTTCCAGTAGTCAGGGGTCCAACTGATATGGTCACGAGCCCAGGAGAGACGCTGCTGATGATGTCACTCTGTTAGCAAAGCCACTTGTGTCAGTCAACTTCTGCTATAGCCCATTAATGCCAAATTTTGGTGCACTGTCCTAACAGATAGGTCCATTGTACATCCCACATTGATATCTGCAGTTATTTGAAGCAGTTTTGCTTGTCTGTTAGCTGACAACTCCTTGCAAACACTGCTGCTCTCAGCTGTTAGGTGAAGGCTGTTAGTGCCTGTGTTGTCCATGCTGAGAGGTAATGCCAGAAATTAGGTATTCTTGACACCGTATATCTCGGAATATTGAAGACCCTAATGTTTTCTGAAATGGAATTGCTCATGTGTCTAGCAGCAGCTACCATTCTGTGTTCAAAGCCTGTCAGTTCCTGCCATGTGGCTGTAATCATGTCAGAAACGTTATCATGTGAATCACCTGAGTGAAAATGACAGCTCTGCCATTTCACTGCCCTTTCATATCTCGTGTACATGATACTACCACCATCTGAAAATGTGCATATCACTATCCCCTGACTTTTCTCATCTCAGTGTATATTGATGATACATGTGAAGATCTCTCTGTAGTCTACAGTTATGATACATGTGAAGATCTCTCTGTAGTCTACAGTTCAAAGCTCCAAAAAACTGCTAATCCAGCTATTTACCACCACAGTAATATCTAGTGTATTTGCTATTATTGTGAAACTGATTATCACTTGAATTTTATGTATTCTTTCATAATATTTGTATAGTATTACGTAGAAACAGTTCATTTGAAAAGAATTGTAAGGACACAGTAGTAATAACAGCAGTTAATATCTGTGGACCACTTATGCAAAGATATTGGACATATCATGGTATTACAGTTTCAGAAAAATAGAAATCATAGAAGCAGGTATTTACTTACTGCAGGTCTACTTTTGACAAGGAAGGCATTATAGCAGGAACCATCCTGGCATTTGCCTTAAGTAATTTATGTAAATGACACAGATTAAGGCCTCCACCATGCTAAATACTGTTTAAAAATCCTCTCAAAATCTGTTTAAACAAGTGCAATCTGATTCAGTGTTCCAAGTGTACATTACTGTGTTGCTCATACATACTTGCAAAGAAGTTGTTACATAATATATAATGCTAGTAATTTTTAATTTGTAATTGTTTAGTCATCTTTCAACACAAATCACTGCATATATTATGCACATATTACTTTGTAATGTCCAGTGCTGGTGCTACTCTGCCACCAAAACACCAATCATTGCACACATTAAATCCACAAACTACTGGCTGTCAAAAGGCCCATGGTGATGATATTTGGTTTCCATTTTGGTATCAGAACTTCCTATTTAGCATACCTGAAATGTTGAGTCAGTATCCTTCCATAATGAGTGAGATGTTAAGCTCAGAAAGAGGATAAGGTGCTAGTATTATCCACTGCAGAACTTTAGTGTAATGTTTTCCAGAAAAATAATTTTAAAAAATCTGCTGAGTCATATCTACAGCTTTCTGCTTATCAGGCTACAAATTCTAAAGTTACCCTTCTGGTGCTATGTATCAGTGTCATTTGTCACATAAAGCACAGCATGCAAGATGCAACACTAAGGAACTGAGAAAGAAATCAGTGTGTCACCTATGACAAAGATGGTGTTATTACTGTAGAATCAGATCAAAGTAGGAGAGAGTAATAAGGAGGAGGAGGAGATTATTTCTGTAAAAAGGGAGCAAAGTATGTGACAGCTATAACTAGAAGGAGAACAATACATTACATGGAGAAAGAGAGTTTTAAACAGAACAAAATCACGAGAATGAAAATAAAAATGAAATTAGCTTACCATCAGTTTGTTATGTCTATTCTTGTTTAGTAGAAATGACATACATCTCATTGCAAGAATTTTTGACATCACTGAGCACTACCTCACGTAATGCGTATAACACAAACTTTACTTTCAATGATGTACAACTTTCAGTTCTTCTTTAAAAGTCTTCCGTTAATTATATGTTTCTTACAGAAACTCTAGTGAATAATATTTCTTTCTCTCATTTTCAGTGTTCTAGAACGTGTGGCACCGGTGAACAAAGTCGTGAAGTACATTGCCTTGATGAAAAGCAGAAGTTGGCAAATAACTGTCCAGAGGAACTTCGACCACCTGCACGAAGAACATGCAATACACATGAATGTGGGACACAAGCTGGTATGTAATGTATTAACAGTTCAAAAATTTATTAGTACAAAATTACTCCTTTTTGTTTCAGGCATAAGAAAAGCTTTCATTGATTGCAATATTATATATTCTGTAATTATTGTACCACAGTTGATTTCACTATTATCTAATAATTCCATGTAAAAATAAACTGTATCACAAAACACACACACACACACACACACACACACACACACACACACACAGGATGAGGATGGAGGAGGAAATCAACCAAGTGGTTCTCATAGGAATTACTCTGGCAAAGAAATGGAGGGGAGATGTAAGGCCCAGGAAAATAATAAGTAAAGTGTCTGATCACACTACAGCCTACATAAGAGAAATGGCAAAAGATGAAAAAATTTAGCTTAGCATACACAAGAAACAAAGGACAGTAAAATTATAAATTTATTGTGATGGGTGGATCAGTGGATCATGTGGAAGAACAAGTATTTGGGGAGATGCAGACAGAAAATGGAAAATTAGGAACAGTGTGTGTTCAGCATGGGAATTTTGCATAGCCACAGAATGTGTAGGAAAGAGAGTTCAAATGGTACAGTACAGAAAAGTGATTTTTGTAAGGTGGTATGCAAGTTAGTTGTGAAGCAGTTCCCAAAGTTCAGCCCCATATCCACACAGGAAGTTGTACACTGTTTGAAACAATGTTGGTGTTTGACACAGTTGCTTTCAACTGTGTTTTGGGCATTAATGGTGCAGATTGTGCAGCTGACATAGCAAGAGGGCAGAATGTCCTACCTAGGCTGAGGACATTGGAGACAAAGCTCCAACTCAGAATGGGCAATGATGAAGAGGGAAATTCTCTCTGTCTGTCTGTCTCTCTCTCTCTCTCTCTCTCTCTCTCTCTCTCTCTCTCTCTCTCTCTTTGAAAGTAACCATCCTACATTCTTCTCGTTGCAAACGAAGGTAAATTAAATCTGGATTGTGAAACTGTGATTTGAAATGCATTCCCCCTTAAATGTCAGTCCAGTGTTTCAGTCACTGCCCCACCTTGTGAAATAGCAGATCTATAGCTGTTTACGTACATATATGCTACTCAGTGCTGTCTTTATGTGATGAGTATTTTTTTCCTCATTCAGGTTTCTGTGTTCTGTCAAGGGCTTTCCATTATCATATTTTAAATTACATTAGTTTCTCTGAAGACTACTTTTATTTGTAAAACTGTGTTACTGTTAGGTACACAACAATAATCTGAGATCATCTCCAATGAAGGAATAAAAGATAACAACACACCAAAAGAGGGAAAGAAGCTTCACTCACAAAATATAACAAAACAGTACATTAATAAAAAAAAGCATGATTTTACAATTTTGAATCATAACTGCTGTTATACAGGGTTTCCAAAGTCATCACATCAGATGTCTAAGGGTGAGAGATCACATCGTAACAACTTTTGTTTGTGACAAAATGTTCACTAATGCTTTCTGGCATTGATATGTGTCTTTTATTATTGGTTATGCCCCTGAGGGGCAGCAGAGTGTAAGTTCTCAAGGCTTACATGAGCAGTGCGTGTTGCCTCTGAGTGCTGTGTAAAACAGGCTCATTCATGAGTTAGAGACTCTCATTCTTGAGGTTCTTTTGTTGAAAATTACTCTATTAATTTACTGAGGTAGGTAATGTGCAGATGCAGCAAACATGATTGATAGATTCTTGTAGTTCAGTGAAGATCTATAGCTGTTTATGTACATATGTGCTACTGGAGATGAGTCTGATGGGTGATAGAAGGATCTAATTATCATTTCATGCCCACCACTGATACTGAGTCTTGCTGAAACAATCTCACATGTATCTTCAGTTTCTATCTCAGTGGATTTGAGTTTTTTGTCTACTGTGACAAATACACTACCTCCATTTCCAATTTGCCTATCCTTTCGATATATACTTAAATTTTCTCCAAAAATCTCACTGCTGTCAATTTCAGGTTTCAACAAGGTTTCCGTACCTAGTATTATGTGAGCTTCACTGCTTTTCATGAGCGCTTCAAACTCTGGCACGTTGTTGTGAATGCTTTGGCAGTTTATCAGTAAGATTTTAATACTCTAACCTGTGGAAGGCATTTGTTTTATACTTCTGGGTTTCCTACAGCTATTGTCTGTTGCTGTATTGGATTGAGAGACACCTAAAAAACCTGTGTGTGCACTCCGCACACAGTGAGCTATCTGAGTAGCAGCCTCTGATGTGTAGTGCACACCTGACCTATTAGGGGGACGATACAGTTCTCAACCCTGTGGTGTATGTCTAGGAAGTTACAGCCTAGCTTGCACGGAACTTTCAAAGTCTCTGGTTCAGTCCTTCCACTCAACTCGGAACTAAAGGGCCACAATCAGTTCTGCGGACAATGCTGCAGATTGTGAGCTTCATTGAAACTCTTTACACACAGGGCTGGTCTTCTCTGCCAATAACTGGAATGACCCAAGAATGACTTCAGAACCCAGACAGAAGTCATATTTGTTCGAATGTATGCCACAACCTGCAGTTGGTTGCACCCTGTTCCCTCAATGGCTGCTGTAATAGCCTCTTCAACATGTTGAATGAGGCCCCCAGGCATATACAGTGAGTACACCTGGTATCCTTTCCTGTCCCTTGCTGCCATTTCCCTAAGGGGTACCATTTTTTCCATAACGTATGAACTGCCGACGATTACTGGACTACTACCCTTTTGCGTTTGCCACCTCCTGACACTGGACAGAACAGATTTCCCCACAACAGGTGAAGTGAGTCTCACAGGCACAGTTTCAGTGTGCGTGAAAGACAGCACCTCAAACTCATTGGCTAGGGCGATTGGTACAGCACCCTGAGCCCACCCTGGTCCCTGTCCACCCTGTACAAGCGCCTAGATCTACCACTGACATGCCACTTGCAGTCAAGTGGACAGGTAATGACAGATCTTGTACTTTCTGCAGAGGAGACATGATCCACAGGAGAGGATAGTATTTGAGGTACCTCCGGTAAAATGAACACAGGTACATGACTCCCAGGAGCTCTTCCAACACACCGATTTGCAGCAGCTGTCAATCATTTGACAATAGTCAGGTCAATTTCCAGCTGCTTACGAATGTCAACCAACTCGTGCTGTGTTCGAGAACAGCATCCACAGTGGGGCCCCATTTTGACTGATGCAATGTATTACAAGGCAGTAAACAAAGGACTTTAAATTAAACCTTTAGATTATCCTTTAATCTGTAGAGTTAAGTTGCTAATTCCCTATAAGAATTGAAGCAGATACACAAAACAAGATTTCTGTTAAGGTGATACAAAAATCTGTGGTAAAAAATAACTACAGTAGTTTCCTAGAATGTTTTGATGTTAATTATAGTTGTTAGCAAACTCAAAAACCGAGTAATTTATAACAAATTCAGATAAAAACTTCCAGGGAAAACAAGATGTAACACAAAATGTTAGTTAGAACATCTGCTACAGTAACTGAATCGCATAATTATGAATTTACTGAAAATGAAACTGGTATTGACAAGAAAGTTGAGAGGACAATAGATTAACTAAAGAAGTTACTGCTTCGCAAGACACAAGAAAAGACCAAGGTGACAGTCTCATGGAAGGAGGTATATAACTAGATAACATTAGAAAACATGTTGGGGCAACATGAATCTTAAAACTGAAGGCTGTAAGTCATGGGATTGTGTAGAGGAGGCCTACTTCTAGCAGTGGATGTCAAATGGTTGATGGTGTTGGTAGTGGTGATGATGAGGATGAGGATGTACTGCTTTTCTATCTAAATAATCTACAAAGATATTTGTGTCCTAAGAATGTTGTGTAACTGCTTCTAGCACTGTATTTATTTTAATTTTATTTACTAATACCAGATTCTAGGTTTCCTGCAGACATTTAAAAATTTGCCTATAGCTTTCTCTGTATTTTCCTTACTTTCTCACAGTAAAAAAAATTAAATTTCTGCCTATTTGCTATTCACATTTTCAAATCTTACATCTTCCTCAAGCTGGCAAGTAGACTTTTTTGTCAGTATTGATTAATTGGAAACTCAGTTTTTTTAAAAGATTGTTGCTATTGGAAGTGAACCACTTGAGTACCTGTTTTCAAACTGTATTCAGTTTGTTTTACTATGGCATAATGCGTACTACAGAATTATGAGACAATTTATGACCATTGCTTACTGTCAGGAGGAGACTATTTAGTGCTGCTGACAGTCACATATGACAGTACATATCTTATCTTTTCGAACCATTAGTTACATCCTCAGGAAGAAACAGGGATAAGTTGTGAAAGATTAAAAAGGAGAGGTATGTACCTGAAAATTTAAGCTTCCAACTTGCCACTTTCATCTCTCAGATGATTTTTCTGAATTAAATTTGTTTATGGTACAAGTAGCACATTGTGGGCTAGCTGCTCTACGTGAGGCCTGCATCTATAATAAACTGAAAATAAAGAAACATAGTGTACACAGTCTTTAACTGCAATGTAATTGTGGGGCATGTGACACTATTGATATTGATCCATGCATCTGATGGTGACATTAACCATGCCATCCTCTTGGTATTATTCAAGCAGGGTAGGATGTGGAACAAGGAAGAAGCCCTAATATCTGGTTCAGTGGGACATACCCTCTGCCATGCACCTCATGGTGGTTTGCAAAGTATAGATGTAGTTGTAGATTGCTGTAGATGTGTATGGTCAGGTGACATAGGGATGGAGTGATGAGTGGGTCACTCTCAACAGTGTCTCATACCCCGACTTTATGCCATGTTGAGAAGCATGGGATTTAATCCAGGACATTAGCACAAGCACTGGTGATCAGAAACTTTATAGCATCACCTCTCCTCCCTTGGCTGGCCAAATACTGGCAGTTAAAATTTCTGCACAGCCAGGATTTGAACCAGTGTACTTCAGAGACAAGCATCACTGCATGGGTATACATTAGCTGGTTACTAGCGGGTAGACTTTCTCAATGGTAACTGAGTAATAATGCTTCATCAGGATTGCATTTTGCTTAGAGGTATAATTCTTTTATTACTTGAATGTAATAAGGCATTGTTTTTAACACATTAATGGAATATCCTAGGACAAAGACAAATATTGTTTTTGTGAGTAGACAACTGATCATTATTAAATGCATTGAGTATTAGACAGGAACATTAACAATGTAGATCAATTTTCAGTTTTACATTTCTGTAACTGAGAATCCACCTGTAGTATGTGTGTCAAACAAACATCTCTACATCTTCCTACACTGTGGCCCAACTGCAGTGTGTGGCTGAAATGAATGGAAATGTATCTGTGTGATATGTACATACTCTTTGGAAGAGAATGAGATTTAATTTGGATCTGTAAACATTCATCATTTCTTGTATCACCACTCTGCTGATCAAGATGCTTTGCTTATGTTGACTGGTAGGTGTATTTCGCCCTATGGAAAAATTTTGCGTTACTATCTTTTTTCCATTCCATACATCTTTATAACCATAACACACTGAGTTACCACTACATTTTGTTTACAGGACATTACAATTATCCTTCTTCTAGTTTAATTGGAAAGAAAGTGATTTGGATCACACATAAATAAATAATTTGTTAATTCAATACTTTTTTTTATAATTAATGGAGATCTTCTACAGTTGCTGTTGATATCTTTACTGAGTCCATTACTGGTTTTGGCCTCTTTATGTTTGGCCATTTTCAAGTGGTTCTGGAAACTGCTATAAATATGATAGGTATATAAATATCGAATATAATGGAATATGGAAAACAAGGTTTATATGTGTATACTAGAATATAGAACATACATTATGCTGCAGAAAAGAACATCCAAATGATAAAAGTGCAATTCAGGTGGGTTTAAAATGTTATGTGTCCAGTGATATCATGAGATACATGGGCTGTATAATTCATTTCTTTGTAAATATTCCTTGGGTTCGTTGCATTGTTGTATTTATTCAGACGTTGGACAAAAATATGGAAACACCATGAGAAATGCATGCTTGAACATGAATAAAGATGCTAGCTGAGCCTGCTGTTTGCACTATTTTATTTGACTGCAGACATTACCTGTGTAATGTTCTCAATGTGTTGTATGTCTCAGCCATTGTCAGAACAGTGTTCTGTGTGGTTGCGAGCACATAATGATGAAGATATGAGAATTCAAATGTAGGCAAATTGTTGGTGCTCATTCGGTGGGTACCTCTGTAACAAAAGTAGCCAAAGTGTTTGGTATTTCAAGAGGCACCATATCAAAGATAGCATCATCCACTAAGTGGACAAAAGTGTGTGTCAAGTGATTGTGACAGATGGTCATTGAAGAGTGTTGTGATGAAAAATAAGGGCTGCGGAAGTCACTGCAAACCTGAATACCATACTTGTGAAAGCTGTCAGCATGAAGGGAGCTCCAGAAACAAGGATTGGCAAGGCAAGCTAGAATTCTAAAACCACTTAGTGATGCAAATGCCCTTACCAGGAAAAATTGGTGCCGAAGCCATAAAACTTGGGCTGTGGAGCAGTGGAAGAAAGTCATTTGATCAGACAAATCTTGTTTCATGCAGTTTCCAACTTTTGACTATTTTGCATCCCAAGAATGAAACAGGGAAGGGGTTCAGTGGTGATTTAGGCAGCAATATCATGCTATTAATGAACCCCATGATTACTCTGCAGGTCTGTATTACTTCCAGATCCATCCCATGGTACAATGTTTGTTCTCCAATGGTGATGATGTCTTCCAAGAGGATAGGGCCCCTGTTCACATGGCCCGTGTCTTTCAGGACTGATTTTGTGAGCACGGGGATGAATTGTTGCATCTCACCTGGCAACCACAGTCACCAGAGCTCAATATTATTGTGTCTTTGGTGGTCTACTTTGGAGTGAAGGATGTGTAATCACTATCCATAACATCATCAGTACCTGCACTTGGCACTATTTTGCAGAAGAATGAAATAAGATTCCCTTTAAAACCATACAGGACCTCTATCTATCCATTTCAGGACTACTGGAAGCTGTATTGAAACCCAACAGTTTTTATATACTATAGTAAGCATGGTAATGTGTTGTGTTTTTTGTTTCCACATTTTGTTCACCCCTTATACATCTATAATATTTATGGCAGTTTTCAGATCCAATTGATAATGGCCTATTATAGAGGACAAATCTGGTAGTGGACTGGAGTGGTTTTTCATTAATTACATGACCAGTAACAGAAACAGCATGTGGGGAAACTAATAACTTTTTGTAATCTGCTGGGACTCATTGCACTTCAGTCTCAGATTCTGTATCCCTTGTCTTTGTACTTCTCTTTCTTGATTATTCTTCTACCTGAAAAATTAGAATCTGTTTTACATTGATCTCTCTCTCTCTCTCTCTCTCTCTCTCTCTCTCTCTCTCTCTCTCTCTCTCTCTCTCCCTCTCTCTCTCTGTGTGTGTGTGTGTGTGTGTGTGTGTGTGTTGGTGCAGCATGTATTTGTTGTTGGAGCATTTATAAATATTACAGACTTTGAAGATAAAATTATGCTAAATTTGAATGAAGTAGCAGCATTATCAACAACATGATTGTACAATGGTCTTAAACCAAACATTTATTTCTTATGTGTAATAGTTCTAAGCCACTAGGTTTATCTCTTATGTATACCATTTCTTCTTGGAACACACCTTGGGTTCTTCCAGAAAGTGTATTTGGATTTTGTACACTGCTTCTGCAGTCATATTTAATGACCTGTTTACCCTCAAAACACACGATAAGACAAATCTACATTAACCAGACATGGAGGAATGTTTTCTTCTACATCTTCATGTCACACATGTACTTATTTTTAGTAATGGAAAATAATTATATTGAGAATTTATTCTACAGTGACATCTGGTGACACAGAAAAAAGAGGAAGCACACATCATATGAAGTCAAATGATAACCCAGTGCAGAACAATGGTGTAAATGACCAGGCTATTCCAGATAACAATGGTGCTGATGAAGTTCATCACAAAGGTACGCAATTTTTGTTTTTTAATGTTAATTTATGAATCTAAGCACACTTAAAAGTGACCATATAAAACGTGATGCTGGTAAATAAGTTGTTTTTTAGCTTTAAGTTATCTTAAGAAGACTATCGTAAACACACCTGTGAAGCAAAAACAGTCATATAAAAGTGTGCTTCAGGGGCACAAACGGAATGAAACCATCAAAAGACCCATTCTGCTATATAAGCAGCAAGTAGTTTCAGTGATTCCAGTTGAACAAAGTTAAAAATGGAACAACAACTGAAAATGTAAATAGCTTTCTTCAAAATACTTTTCCAGTTTACAGTAGCTTCAAAATGGAGAAGCTACGAGGGTTATTCCAAAAGTAAGGTCTGATCGGTCGCGAAATGGAAACGACTATGAAAATCCGATAAAGCTTTGCACAGATGTGTTGGGTAGTGTCTCTAGTATAACCCCAGTTAGCATCACGTCGCTCTTCTCATTTCTGAGCTCGCAGTGAGTGCGTAAAGATGTCTAGAAAATAGTGTCTGCCGCCAAGTACGAGGGCCTGGTGAGAAATTTCGCCTGAAGCTATGCAGCCAACATTACATAACTGTCGTGCTGTTTCGTCTTCACGACAATTCTCAGCCGCATTCTGCAGGGGCAATGAAGATGCTCCTGCATCGTTTTCAAATGGAAATGTGAGATTACCCACAATACAGTCCGCAATTGTCTCCCCCTGAGTTTCATCTCTGGTCACATGAACCGCTGTCTTTGAAGACAACATTTTGACACAGACAACGAGGTGTAGGCCAGCGTGGAGAATTGGCGGAAAGCACTGGCGGCTGCCTTCTATGATGAGGCTATTGAAAAGTTGGTACAACGCTATGACAAAAGTCTAAGTCAGAACGGCGACTACGTAGAGAAGTAGCTGAAAGGTGTAGCTAATTGTTACAAGTAAAACATTTCTGATGTTCACTGTGGTTTCAATTTGGCAATCAATCGGACCTTACTTTTGGAATAACCCTCGTACATACAGTAGCCCTAAGTAGCAGTTTCAAAATTGATGTTGACTTTGAACTATAGGATAAAATAATGAATAGTTCCAAAGGGCCCATCAAGTTCTATTACAGCAGTTTTTATTCCAGAGGCCATTCAAAGCAACAGTATTAGAAACAAACACCTATACCTTTTCGTCCAAACTCTGATTTCCCTTATTTTATTATGATGGTCATTTTTCCTTATGAAGGTTGACATCAGCAAAATACTTTTATATTTGGATGAGAAAGTTGGTGACTGAAATTTTGTGAGAAGATCATGCTGCAATGAGAACTACCTTTGTTTTAATGATGTGCACCCCAAATCCTATATCACATCCATGAAACTCTCTCCCCTATTTGTCAGTAACACAAAACATGCTGCCCTTCTTTGAACTTTCTCAATGTACTTCATTAATTGTGTGTGAGAATGATCCCACACTGTACAGCAGTACTCCAAAAGAGGATGGACAAGTGTAGTGTGAGCTTCTCTTTAGTAGATCTGTTGCTTCTTCTAAATAGTTTGCTGATAAAACACAGTCTGTGGTTCAGTTTCTCCAGAACATTTTCTATGTGTTTTCTTTTCCAATTTAAGTCGTTTGTAATTGTAATTCCTAGGTATTTAGTTAGACTGATTTGTTGTGTAACTGAAGTTTAATGGATTTCCTGTAGCACTCATGTGGATGACCTCAAACTTTTTGTTATTTAGGGTCAATTGCCAATTTCTGCAACATACAGATATCTTTTCTAAATCATTTTACAATTTGTTTGGTCTTCTGATGACTTTACTAGTCCTTAAACACGAGCATCATCCTAAGATGGCTGCTCAGATTGTCTCCTAAATTATTTATGTAGATAAGAAACAACAGAGGGCCTATAAAACTACCTTGAGGAAACACCAGAAACCACTTGTGTTTTACTCAGTGACTTTCCATCAGTTTCTACGAATAGTGACATCTGTGACAGAAAATCATGAATGGAATTAAAGAATTTGTGCACAGATTTACATTTAAAATTGACTTCCTTAGAGTCAGTAGATATAAACATGATTCTTGTTTCTGTGCTCCATTCGCGAAATGGAAATTTTTAGTACTTTATGATGCAAATGGAATGTTGTTGTCAGTTGACATGTTGTACATCAACAGGAGTATTGTGTGATGATTTTGATATACACATAGGGGGCAGAAGTGCTAAGGAAAGAACTTCCTGAATTTGGTGAACATTTATGGGCTCCTTGTAGCAAACACTTCTTACAAGAGGTGATGCCTGTCTGGCCACCTTTACCACAAACATAGATAGCTGGGATTAAAAAATAAATGTGGTTGATCTCCTGTCAACATAAATTGGATATAGCTGAAGTCCAATTTAGGTGCCTTAGAGATTTATTGCATTGAACTGGAGTAGATAAGGCATTTCTGCTAGACATTTCAACTGAAGGCTTCAACATACCAGGGTACAAACACATTCTTAATCTCTGTAGAGATAGCACAAATGGAACTGACATTTTAATTTGTGATGGTATTCCACATCACAGTATTCAACATCTTTTAAGTGGTAGAGGTATCAGTGTGAATATTAATGACATTCAGATTTTATATCCCTATGTATCTCTTGGAGGACACAATTGTCAACATGGAGCAGCCTTTTCTGTGTGAATAATCTGGGGTTAATTACTGGCAGCATCATTTGAAGTAAGGGTCAAATTCCAAATCTGAGCATGTACCCTGAACTAAAACACCTTGTTCATGGATTATGCCTAAGTTACACCTGGGAGAAACTACTTTATATGGCTACATGTGCTGACTTGGCAAGAAGGTTAGACAGTCTCTGTGTTCCACCTGAGCTTGATAGCAAAATCATAAACTATAACATTGCCACTATTAATATCTCTGATTACTGTACCTACCATTGTTACACTAATTTATATTGGCAGGCTATATACCATGGCAGAGGATATTGGAAGCTCAATATACATCTTCTCAATGACTTGATACAACAGAAATAGTAGCAGACACTTCAATGTAAAGATAAGTGCCAGTGCTCTGGATTTGTGATTCTGTTATACCAAACCAACACTACTATTATCAAACATTCATGACAATATTTCTAGCAAAATCAGACAGTGGAATCTTATTGCCAATGTCTTTGAGAATTACAAAGTGGAAACGTTCTTAATGCTGACACTTAATGCAAAACTAAAAGATACAAACCCAAAATAATGAATATCAAATGACTCCACCTGGAAGCCATTATTATCAGATCCAAAACTGAAAGACATGGCCAAAGATGAAAATGTGCCTCTCCACCATATTTTATATTCAGTACAATGGTACAATGCACGATGATCAACAAAGTTGCTGACGGATCTCAACAACTATTACAAACACCACATGAAATAAGGTCTTATGTGCATGCCTGCTTCTATGATATTCCTCTTTTTTTTTGCTCAGTCCATGAGGAAAGGGTGTCCTATCTCACACATTTTCTTAGAACAGCAACAGGTGCCAAGCACAGGACAAAGAGTATGACTCTGTTAAACATCGAACAAGGCATCAACATTACTTACAGTGTGGACTGGTGCAAAACGAGCACTTTGTGTATGTCACTTGGCCTCTACCTCAACAGACTTCCAGCTCAGATAATTTACAACTGGAGAGATATATTAAACTTAATAAGAACCATCTTGAAATTTCATTCTAATTGGGAACTGGAGTTCCGTCAAAAATTGAAAGCACCATATACATATTATTAGCAAGTAAACTATACTACATGGTGAAGATCCTTCCTATCCCACTTCCCTGGGCCAACAAATTCCAATGAGGCTTTTGCTGGTTGATGTTGAGTGCCAGTATATTTAAAAGTACAGTTTGATGAATTAATTCTACCAGTTGCAAAAGGAGGCCTTAATCTTGTGAGCGTGTGACATTAAACACCGAACACTCTTAATTAACCTCATACAAAAACAGATAGCAAAGTCTAAGTCTAATCCAAAATCTGATAACCAAATGTAAGCCAAGAAGTACCACACCACTGAGTAACCTAGCTAAATTAACATTTTATATCCTTACTTCCGGAAACACTACCATACATAAACAGCAGGGTGGGCATACCAAAACTACTATATGTAAAACATTCTCGTCGTGAAACACTTCATTCCCATACCAAAACTACTAATGAATGAGACATTTATAATATCCTAGCAGCAACAGTCCACTGTAAGCAACTCTGAGATAAATGTACTCAATTGAAGTGGAACATTATCTGGAGAAATGTCCAAAATATTCATATCACATTGGTCATAAAACCTGAATCATGCACTGTCATCAGTGATAAATCTCTGACCTATGAAAAACTCTGCAAAACACTCCATAGACAGGCTGACACCTGTGTTATATATGGTAATGTTGACATATTAATTCACTGGTTTACTTATCAGGTAATATGTGGGATTCCCTCTATCAGAAAGCGACAGTGATCAAATTGGAAACCCCTGCAAGCATAGGTATAGCTGAATTAATAGCACTGAAAAACTCAGATACCTGAGAACAAAAAACAACACTGTAATCTAGGTGCTTGTGGATACTGCAGTATGTGTAATATGTCACCTAGTAACAAAACACACTACAACTACACTGCTGGAAATAAAAATTAGTACACTCTTTTAGATGTTTCCAATTCACTAAAAATTTATTGTGGGAACAGTGCGTGTGGAGTACATGAAATTATTACATTTATAGATCAGTTGCACAAGCATGCTGAAACACACATATTAGTATGCGGTGTAGGCTTCACGGGAGGCAATCCGTGTGCTGACTTGAGCACCCAATTGATCGAACAGATTGTGAATACTGTCCTGAGATATGCTTTTCCATGCCTGCTTGATTTGTTCACATAATTCTGTATGAGTTGTTGGTTGACAAGTCACACGAGTCATCCCATCATATCTCACACGTGCTTGTCTGGAGACAAGTCCAGAGATCTTGCTGACCAGAGAAGTTATTGCATGTCTTGCAGAGCATGTTGAGTTTCAGGTACAGTGTGTGGGCAAGCACTATCCTATTGGAACAAAACATCACCTTCCTATTGCAAGACTGGCAAAAGAATGGGTCTAACGACAATTGCCGGCCGGAGTGGCGGAGCGGTTCTAGGCGCTAGTCTGGAACCGCACTACCGCTACGGTCGCAGGTTCAAATCCTGCCTCGGGCATGGATGTGTGTGATGTCCTATCCTTAGGTTAGTTAGGTTTAAGTAATTCTTCGTTCTAGGGGACTGATGACCTCAGAAGTTAAGTCCCATAGTGCTTAGAGCCATTTTTTCTAATGACAATCTGCACATAGCAAGTGCTGTTTAGTGTCCCCTCCAAAAATACCAAAGGTGAATGAGAGCTGTAGCTTATCGCACCTCAGACCATAAGGCCTGAGGCCAGTGTTTATTGCATGACTGCATTCTATGAGACTGCATTCTATGAGACTGCACTCTATGAGACTGCACTCACCAGGTCTACATTGTACTTGCAAATGACCATCACTTGTGTGCAGGTGGAATCTGCTTACATCGCTGAAGACCACGGTGTACCATCCCATCTTCCAAGTGATTCTCTCTGATGGCACCAGTCATGCCGTGCACCTTGATGCAGAGGTGTGAGGGGAAGATGGGCAAGTGGTGTGCATGCCCGTAGTCCTACTGCTAATAAACAGTTGTGTTGATACACCTGGGTTCACAATCCCTCTTACTTGTGCTGTAGTAGCTGTATAATATGATACTGTTGACCTTACAATATGATGCTCCAGGAGGGCATCTGTGCTGCGTGGATATCCACCTTATTTACGGGTGTGTTAACATGACCACTAATACCAGCATTGTTGCACAACTGACGCAGCATGCAACTTGTATGGCAATTCTCCAAAACGATCATCTCGCCACTTGGAAGGCCACAGTTTGATCCCTTTCAAACTTTCTCATATGTCCGTAGAAAGCACGAGTGCCTTTCTGTGGCATGATTGCATGCTTGCTTCACACTTTAACACCACATTGAGCCTTCTGGCTGTGAGCATTCCCTATTAAAGAGTAGACACAGGTTGTGCTCTGGCAGCTGTGCCACTATTGATGGACAATGTTGAAACCATTATCAGTACTTCTACTGTCCCACAAGCGGTATATGCTGTCATCGGATCAAAATCAACTTCGTCCTAGCAGGCGTACAATTTTTTTTCCAGCAGTGTATTTATCATATACTGAAAATCAACACCAAAAAATCACAACATATGCGAAATATACAGAAAGCTTTGTCATCATGCTAAAAATTATATTATAGACACAATACAACCAATAGCATGAGTACAATTACATACTTAACTGATGACTCGAACACACAAGGTTAGGGAATAGCTAAGATAGTAAAAATAAGACGACATCAAAATGCTGGTAGTAATTATACTGTAGCTCTAACCTATAAAAACAAAAAGTGCTGTTCACTATGGCAACAAAATGTGAAACTTATATAATGTACCAATAACAAAAGACATTTTTGTAGGCTACCAAATGTGAATATGTCTATATTATGTTGAAAAGCAGGACATTTACTATTAATAACACTTTTGGAAAAAGAAATGCTGGCTGATGAAAGTGCACAAATTAAGAAGCTACAAATGAAGATATTTATCAGTACTCAAATACATGGCATTCACATTATGAGTTCCACACAAGTGTTATCGCAAAGGGAAAATAAAGAGCTTTCTGTGCTGCACTGTCAGCAGAAAATTACAGAAATGGTACCTAGTGATGCTGACACTGAAAACCAAGTTTGCTGATACATTCCCACTGATACCTAAGAGTTACATGGTAAAATAAAAAAAATAGACAAAAACTGCCAAATAATTTGCACACATTTGTACCATGTTGGACACTGAAAATAGCTAATCTAAAAAGGATTGTGGCAATCCTGATTGACCCTTCCTATGCAGCCACGTAGACTTTGCAACTAAACACTTGGCTTGGCAGTAATTACTTACAGTCTAAAAAACCTTACAGGAAATAAGTAGAGGAAGCAAAGAAGAACAAAATGATAGATTCTTAAGCGAAGCCAATAAGACATGCAAGGCAGCCTGGAATCTAGTGACCGAGCACAGGAAAAAGCAGACCTCCTCCTCAAAAGCTTGAAGACCCAATGATTTTAACAGCTACTTTATTAAAGTGACAGAACATACTGTAGGTGAAATCCCAGATATGTGTTTGTATCTTGTTGCTATTGTAATTAATAAAACACATTGCAAAAAGGAAACCTGAAAGAAAGTGCAACCTAATGTCTTAATGAAAATTGCGAAAGCATATAAACATTTAGAGTGCAAATATTTATAGGATGGTCTGTACCATCCCTAAGAAAATTATCACAGAAATATCCCATCCATTAACTACAGCAGTAAACAATTGCTTAGCCACAGAAATTTCAGACTTCTTGAAACTAGCTAGTACCAATTTACAAAAAGGAAGGTCCCCTTGCCAAGTGTCAAGTTATACACCAATCTCAATCTACCTGGAGTAATGGAATCTGTTTTTTAAAATCCAATTTGAAACCACTTTGAGTAAAACAATCTGTTCTGTCATGCACAACATGGTTTTTGAAAGTGAAAGTCCACAATTACTACTGAAACTGTCTTGATTAACACAAAAGAAACTGAAATTTGGGGAGAGAGAGTCTCTGGCAGCCACAAAATGTGATCTCAGCAAAGCATTTGAGTGCATCCCCATAAGAGCTTATCCACAAAGTTAAAATACTAATGTCGTGGGAGGTACACACTAGTTATCCTTGAGCCCTACTTAGTAAACAGATGGCAGATTGTTTTGGTCCAAGGAGCAACATTCCAGAACAGAAGTTCGAGCATGGCATGCCACAAGGTTCTATCGTAATGCCTCTCCTTTTTTTCATTTTTGTGAATGACCTAAGCTAAGCTGGTCACACACTACAATTTGGCAATGATACTACTGTTATTGACAAAAGAAATAATTCTACTCATGCAGTGCTGGAATTAGGTACACTATTCAGAATGCCAAGGAGTGGGTCATCTCAAACAAGATCAAAATAAATGAAGGAAAATAATATATATGGCATTCTGCCTCAGCAAAGGCAAATGCATGGATCATGTGGAAACGGTAAAGTTGCTGTGTTTTGTAATAGATCACAAACTTTCACAGAATGGCTACACTGAGTATGTTTGCAAGATACTGGATACCTCCTGGAGAGACTGAAAATAGTAATTGCAGACCAATTTCTATATACCATGCACAGTTATGTACAATTCACTACCATAATGCCTATGGACTTCAACTGAGTCTCTTGAACTTTCTCCAAATTTAGCACTTACTGATGAAATACAGGGGCTATCTAGAGAGCAACAGATGTTGCAGTGGTGGGCAGGGCTACAGCCACCATCTTGATACCATAAAGTTCCTACACTCAGTATGCATCCAGCGGTGGTAGTGTGTGATCGTTGTTTCTGCTGCTTTGCTTTCTGTGATGTGTTAGAATGTGTGCTGCAATAGAAAATCCCAACACTTGTGAGGTGCATTCTTTGATTAGGCCCAGTTGGCAAAAAACTGCAAACCAGTTGAAATTTATTGTGAACATTGTGATGTGTGTGGAAAAGGGATAATGAGTGAAACCCAAGTGAGGCAGTGGTGCATTGATTTTAAAAGTGGCCAAGCCAGTGTTCAAGATAACGACCACAGTAGTAGCCCTAGCCTTGTGACTGATGAACTGGTGATGAAAATCAATGACAAAATTCATGAAAATGGTCATTCCACAATTACAGAATTTTTACAACATTTACCCCAAATTTCATGGAATTTGGTGCTTCCAGTTGTGGCGGAGAAACTTAGTTACCACAAATTTTGTGCTAGATGGGCTTCCAAATTTCCAATCGAAGACCACAGGAAAACAGAGATTGGCTGCAGCAATGACCCTCCTTGATGATTACGAGAAAAATGGTAACAAAGTTATCAATCGTATCCTCACTGGGGATCAGACTTGGGCGAAGCATGTCAGTTGTGAAACAAAATGCGGTTAATGGAATGGGGACACACAATTTGTCACAAGAAACCAAGGAAGTGTCCGCAGATGCTGTCAGCAAGAAAGATCATGGCTCCTGTGTTTTGGGACTCTACAGGACTGATGCTATATCTACATCTATGTTCTTCAAACCACTGTGAGGTGCATGGCAGAGGGTATATCCTACTGTACCAGTTATAAGGGTTTCTTCCTGTTCCTAGGGGGTTGCAGTATATTCGTAGAAGCCAGTTCTTGAAACTTTGTTATTAGACTTTCTCAGGATAGTGTACATCCATCTTTAAGAGTCTTCCAGTTCATTTCCTTCAGTATCTTTGTGACACTCTCCCATGACTGAAAGAAACCTGTGACCATTTGTGTTGCCCTTCTCTGTATGCGTTCAAATCCCATGTCAGTCCTATCTGGTACAGGTCCACACATCTGAGTAATATACTAGGACTAGTCACACGAGTGGTTTGTAAGCAATCTCCTTTGTAGACTGATTGCAGTTCCTCAGTGTTCTACCAATAAACTAAAGTCTGCCACCTAGATTACCCATGACAACCTATGTGGTAATTCTATTTCATATCCCTACAAAGTGTTATACTCAGCTATTTATATGAGTTGACCTATTCCAGCAGTGACTCGTTGATATTGTAGTCATAGGATACTACATTGTTTTGCTTTGTGAAGTTCACTATTTTAAATTTATGAACATCTAGAACAAGTTGCCAATTTCTGCACCACATTGAAATCTAATCAAGATCTGACTGAATATTTATGCAGCTTCTTTCAAATTATTATTATTCAGTATTTCAGTTCATTATAGATAACTGCATCATCTGCAAAAAGCCTGATTTTACTGTGAGTATTGTCTGCAAGGTCATTAACATACAGTACAAACAGCAAGGGTCCCAACACACTTTCCTGTGGCACACCCAAAGTTACTTCTACATCTGACAGTGACTCCCCATCCTAGATAATATGCTGTGTCCTCCCTACCAAAGTGTCCTCAACCCAGTCACAGATTTCACCTGATACCCCATATGGCTGTACTTTTGACAATAAGCATAGGTGTGATGCTAAGTCAAATGCTTTACAGAAATCAAGGAATACAGCATCTACCTGGTTGCCTTGATCCAAATCTTTCAATACACCATGTGAGAAGAGCATGAGTTGAGTTTCAAATGATAGATTTTTCAAAATCCATGCTAGTTGGCATTGAGGAGGTCATTCTGTTCAAGATACCTCATTATGTTTGAACTCAGAATATGTTCTAAGATTCTACAACTAATCGACGTCAGGGATACTGGATGGCAGTTTTGTGGATCACTTCTACTTCCCTTCATGTAAATGGGGGTGACCTATGCCTTTTTCCAAGAGCCGGTCATGGTTGTTTGTTTGAGGGATTTGTGATAGATTATAATTAGAAGAGGGGCTAACTTGGCCAAAAATTCAGTAGTCACAAATTCATTATAGAATCAGTATAGATTCTTGTTGATTTCCTTGAACATGGTACAACAATAACTCAGAGCGTATCAGCCAACACTGACAAAGTTGAGGCAGGTGATACAAAACAAGTCTGAGGAAAATCTTAGCACAAAAGTTTTTTTTTTTTTTTTTTTTTTTACAACAGACGTCCAATCATACCCTAGAGCTCCTATGGGATTTTGGATGGGAGATCCTTGATCATCCACTATAGAACCCAGATTTGGCACTAAGTGACTACCACCTCTTCCCAGCAATGAATACATGGCTCCCTGCACAGTGCTTTGATGCTGATTGCTGAACTGTGTGCCTGTGTAAACTAGTGGTTGCAATGGCAAGTGACAGATTTCTACAGAGATGATATTGAAAACCTTGTACCACAATATTATAAGTGCTTCAGTCTGAATGGTGATTACATAGAGAAACAGCTTAAGAGTGTACCTTTAAAGTGTATGTAATAAAATTTGTTTTTTTTCATATTTTTAATCTGTTTTTATTTTAAAACGTCTCTTACTTTCTGGGTGGCCCATGTATATGTTGAACAAAAATTATTCTTCGGTAAAATGTTTAATTTGTTTAAATTATTTTTAATGTTGTACATCATTTATATTGTAATTTAATGATATTGTAAATTTGATGCAGCCCACTCCAGTGGGTAAATTATCCAGATCTGGTAATAAATGGTAAAACAAACCACTCTAAGAAGTAAGCCAAAATGGTGAATCATTACCAACCAAACAAAAATTGAAACATTGATCTGAAAGAGTTCTAGATGGTTGCTATGGCATCTACATACACACTCTGGAAGCCACTGTGAAGTGCATGGCAAAATAGGGTTTCCTGGCTTTCATTTACATACGGAGTGTTGGAGGAATGACTGCTTAATGCCTTTGTATGCACTGTGATTAGTATAATCTCATTTTTTGGTCCTTGTGGGAGTAGTACATAGAAGGCTGAAGTATGTTCCTAGATTCTTCACTTAATACTCATTCTTGAAACTTTCTGAGTAGGATTTTGTGGGATGCCTGGTTTCTGTTTTCATGCATCAGCCAATTTGGGTTTTCAGTATTTCCCTGATGTTCTCTTTTGAGTCAGACAAATCAGTCATCTATCAAGCTGACCTTCTATGTATAGGTTCAGTATCATCTGTGATTCCTATTTGGCATGCCAAGCCCTTGAGTAATAGTTTAAGAAATATTCTAAGATGGTATGCACATGTGATAAAGCAGCTTATTTATGTACATTAATTACATTATTATTATTATTATTATTATTATTATTATTAAGAAATTTTCACCATTTGACTGTACATTTGTATTCATTTATTTCATACACTCATGATTTTGGCTTCATAGACATTCTCATGGGCAATTTGAGGTCTCCAACCTGACTAAATGGCATGTCGTTATAGAAATAACGCTTATCTGGTCTTATAAAACAGTTGTGCATGAGTAAATATCAAAGACATGATATGGCTGAAACATGGCATAGCAAATAAACATTACCAAATTATAATGTATATTTGACAGTTCATCAGATCCATACATCTACTGATGTTAACATAGACATTTCAAATTGCCCTTGATAATGATTCTAAATCCAAAATCGTGATTGTGTGAAATAAATGAATAAAAATATTTCAAAAAGTACATGGGTGTGGTCACCCACAAAAGAAAAATCATTAACTACATTATCCCTGTGTCCTAGCAATGAACTGAAGTCCACCATCTGATTTACCTATGACTCATCATCCCATTTCATATCCCCAAAGTTGGGGATATGAGCCACCCCTCCGAGGTATTTGTGTGACTTGGTTGATTGAAATTATGACTCACTAATATGTTAGTCATAGGATGGTACATTTCTGAAAATTGTGAAGAGTAACATTTTAAATTTCTGTACATTTAAAACATATTTCCAGTCATTACACCGCTTTGAGATCATGTGCTTGTGTAGATTTTTTTCACATAGCACTTCTTTCCACAGGATTTCCTTGATCCATGGCTTTCAGGATGTTATGTGGGAATAGTGCAAACTGAGTGCCACATGATCTATATTTTTGAAATCGACACTGGTAGGCATGGAGGAGGTCATTCTATGTAAGATTCTTCATAATGGTTGAGCTCAGAATACATCCTAAAATTTTACAACAAATGGATATAAATGAAATTGAATAGTAGTTTTATGGATCATTTCTACTACAGTTCTTGTAGATGGATGTAACCTACGCTTTCTTCCAACTACTAGGCACAGTGTTTGTTCAGTTTGGTCTACATTATGTATGACTAAAAATGGAGCCAACTCAGCTTCAAATTTTGTGCAGAACATCAGAGAGATTCCATAGGGTTCCAGAGGCTTTTTTAAAAAAAATTTTAAAACTATTTCAGATGTTTCTCAACACCACTGTTCATATCACTCATCTCTGCAGTGGTGCAAGAAGTAAACTGGGCCAGTGTTACCATATCTGCCTTAGTAAAGAAACATTTGAAAATGAAGTTCAGCTACACTCAACTTCAGTTCCAAGGTCATCCATTATTGCCGAACACTAACTTTTCTGCCATTGACAGACTTTACATATACTAGCCTGTTCAAAAAGTATACGAGCTTATTTTTTATTGATAAAACCAATGAAGGTGTTGAGCCATGTATGATCTCTATGTTTGTAGGCATATGTAGTGCTCAAGCCTGACTTTTTTCATGACTGCAGAAACTGCAAGTCACTGGCTAGCTATTAATAAGTCAACACATGTTAGCAGTAGTCATCCGATTTTGTGTTGTGGGCAAAATGACAGAAAATTTGGAACAACATTATTGCATCAAATTTTATTTTAAGCTTGGTGATTCTCAAGTTGAAACAACTCACAAGGTTTGACAAGTGTTTGGGGATGAAGCAGTGGGTACCACCAAGATGGCCGCTCATCAGTGAAGAGTGAGGACGTTCAGTTAGGCCCTCAACATCCACAAAAGAGAGGACTTGGAGATGCAGTATAGACAATTCATGATCACATGACTTGCAGACAAGGTTAAAATTCATATTGAATCCATTCATTCAATTTTAATGGAACATTTGAACCCTAGGAGGATCTGAGCAAAATTTGTGTGAAAGTTGCTAACAACTGAGCAAAGCCACTTCATTTGGAAATTGCACAGGACATGCTGGTTGATCACTGGTGATGAGCCCCGAGTTAGTAGGTATGACTCAGAAACAAAGTTTCACTCATTGTAATGAGGATATCCATCATCTCCAAGACCCAAAAAAGCAAGAAGTTCAACAAGAATGTGAAAATCATGCTGATCATCTTTTTTGACTCCAGTGGTGTGGTCCATCACAAGCCCACACAAGAACATATTAATGTCAATAAGGAGTACTACCAAGAGGTTCTACATTACTTTAATGAAGCAGTAATATGAAAACAGCCAGACTTGTTTGTAGGCAGCGACTAGTTGGCACCTTCACCATGATAGCACACACATGCATCATTCGAAATTAATCGAGAGTTTTTTGGCCAAATACAATATGGCTCTGGTTTGTCAGCCTCCAAATCCTCCGACCTAACACTGAGTGACTTCTGGCTTTTACCTAAACTGAAATAGGCTTTGAAAGGGACCATATTTCAGAACAGGGAAGACATTATGCAGAATTTGACATTATGCAGCATTTGACAGAACAGCTGTGCATCATACCAAAATAGGTTTCCGAGCAATACTTCCAACAGTGGCAACAGCATGGGTGAAATAAAAATATATTTGCAACTGAAAACTTAATTTTATTCTGAACTTAAAAATAAAAGCTGGATACTTTTTGAACAGCCCTCATATACTGGATTTTGTAAGAAATCTTTCTATAAGACTCTACTACGGTATTTATTGCAGGCTTCATGCATTGCCCTCTTAACAGCAAAATGCTTTTCATTCAGCATTTTTTCACTGTAGCCATATGCTTCAGTTTATACATATTGTGCAGTAATCACCAAGTTTAATTACAACAATTATTTACCATTGAGGGATCGTCCCATCCAGTGCTTGATTGTATTTGAGTCACAGTTCCTCTACATTTTCCTGCCCAGAGGTAAATATTTCGAGTTCCTGTCTGAGGTATGACATGAGTGCATCTCTATTTGTATTACTGGACGTCTCTATTTGTATTAGTGGACACTTAAGACTTTCTACTTGGTTTAGTTGTTCTCTTTTAGTTTAATAATCAACTTCTGCAACTGATACCAAATTCAATGCAGAACTTCTCAAAGAGGTCAGGTCTATTCTTTGCCATTATATGTAATATATTTTCATCATAAATGAGCTTCCAAACTAATTGTTCCAAGAAATTTTCAGAGAAAGCATTATGCATTAGTGAAGTCTCCTCCAGTGATGGCGGTAACATGCAGGAACATAATGTTTTAGAGAGCTGAGGGTTTCTCTGAAGCTTTTGGTTATGTCTGGAGGTGACTCTGGTGGATCTGAAATTCTTGTCCAGTCCAATTATACACCATCTTCATTTCCCATTAGACTGTCCTTCTGACATACATTTAGATTTACTCCAAAAATCTTACTGCTATCAGTCTCAAGTTTAGGTATGAGTTCTACTCATTTTTAGCACTACTTTGGACTGTGGGACTGTGTCGTGAATGCACAACTACAGTTTAAGTGGCTCATAAGTGGGGGGGGATTTCAAGAGAATTCAAATAGCAAATTAATCAAATGTTCACACTCTGACAAGCAAGAACCTCTCTGCCTCACAGTGTGTACAGCCAGAATATTATGACCACTGACCTACTGTCGATATAAACCCAACAAGGCAATAGCAGTTTCAGTTGGCAAGGAATGACTGCTAGTCAGGAGTACACAGGTTGCACGTAATTTCAGTGAGTATCCTGTCCATGTTTAGAATGGAGAAGGCATGCAACCTATCTTAGTTTGACTGAGAGTAGATTGTAATGGCCCAGAGCCTCAGCACAAGCATTACAGAAACTGCACATGTTGTTGGTTGTTCGAGGAGTGCTGTATTGAGTACCTTCAACACGTCGAAAAACCAAGGTGAAATCACATCCAGATATTTGGGGTTGGGCGGCCACCCCTCATGACAGATGTCAAATGTCGTTTGGGCAGACTGTTAAAACATAACAGGCAATAAACTGTGGCAGAAGTATCATCAGACATGCATCTGAACACACAGTGCACCAAACACTCCTAATGGTGGGCTTTCGCAGCCGACAACCTGTGGGTGTGTCATTGTTAACACCATGACATCGGCAACTACAACTGAAATGGGAACATGACCATTGGCACTTCACATTGGTGCAGTGGCAGAGATTTACATGGTCTGATGAATCCTAATACCTTCTTCATCATGCCGACGGGAGGGTGCGGATCCATTGTCTTCCAGGGTAACATCTCCTTGTCACCTGTAGTGTAGGATGGAGACAAGCTGGTGCCAGCTCCACTATGTTCTGGGGATCATTTGTAGCATGTTCAGTGCACTATGATGGCCAAGGAGTATACTACACTGGTTGCAGACCATGTATGTGCCTTCATGACAGTCATTTTTCCCGATGGCAGTGGCAGTTTTCAGCACAATAATGTGCCATGTCACAAGGCCAGGAGTATGTTGTAATGATTTGAGGAACACAGTGGTAAGTGCCAATTAATGTGCTGGCAATCCAACTCACCCAATTGAACACATATGGGATGTGAGCGACCTACCAAGGCCTCGTTGCTTCAATGCCATGATGCATTGTCATTGTTATCCGTGTCATAGATGGACATACCAGCTATTAGCTAAGTGTCATAATGTTCTGGCTGATCATTGTAAATGGATAGCAACATACAAATGACTAAAAACATGAAGAAGTCTCTATAATGTGTTGGTTTATTGATTGCACACGATACTGTTATTATTCTTTCATTACAGTATAAATGTTTTATTCTTTATTTGTAGCGTTGGACCACAAAGTCATTTAGGTATCTGTGAGTGAAATCTTGCAAAACTATGTGTGTCTGAGCTTCATCAAAGTGGATACTTATACAAAGAAAACTTAAGTCTGAAATGTTATCATCTTGTCTGTACATTTGATTCCATGTTAATTTGTTATCCACTAGGACACCAAGGGATTTACATGATTTTAATTTATATTTTCTGATAAGTAATCACTATTTCCTTTATCTTTAAGGTATTATTTGTATCAAATACCACACTGTGGGTTTCTGAGTAATTAAGCTTTCAATTATTTAGTCACTGGAAATCATTTCAGTTCTCATTTGATTTTTACAGCAGCTGTTGGTATGTTCATAAGCAAAATTTATTTCTGCTAGTAATTTTGACAGTTCATGTGAAAAATTTTCCATTGTGGGCATTACTGTATGAGAATTCATTTTTGTTACAGGGAACGACTGTGTAGACAAATTTCCAAACTGTCATCTTGTTGTACAAGCTCGACTCTGCAAGTATAAGTATTACCATAACAACTGCTGCCATTCCTGCCGAAAGAAATTCTAAATGCATGCAGTGATTATTAGCTTGACAGGGATGCTGTCAGTACCATACTGTTACGCCTCTACCTGGTTACTAATTAAGAGGTTTTTAATGTATGGGCCAATGTGTTTTGTCACAAATAATGATATGCTTGAATCATTATAATACAGAGCACATGATTTTGATGTTCTAATTGACTGTTACTCAGACTGATTTTAGGCATATTGAGGTGTCCCTTGCGTTGTGGCACATAATTGATGACTAAATGTGAATTTATGTTAGGCATTTGATATGCAATGCATGTGATTCATCCTGCAGCTTTTCAAAATGTGTTCAAAGAAAATCAGTCATTATTCATGCATGCATGACTTATGTATTTTAAGAATGCTTGTGCACTCTTTCTTTGGGAATACTGCTGCAGTTAGCACTTTTATTAAGTGCTGCATTTACACATATTAGTGGCAGTTACAGTGCACCAAATACAGTTTAGTAATGCCAGACTGTAATAAACCTTATAATCACTCAGAGAAAGGTATATTTGTGGTGTAAGACTTACATTTCCAGCAGAAGTTTTGTGATAGTTATTAGTGCCAGCACGAGTTACTTCCGTTACAGGATAGAAGGAGTTTTTGTTGTACCAAAATCACTTGTGTTCAGTCTAATTGCAACTATGATTAAATCATAGAAACAGACTTCTTACTGTAGATAATGATATCTGTCTTGTGGTTATGAAACAATTATTTTTCACTGTACTGTAGCATTTAATGTAATGCTCTTTGCTCTTATGAGATCAAAATATTGAAATTAGTCGGTAGCTTCATGTCATTGGAAGTGCTAATCTGTATATCTGTAAAACTGTTCTTGCCTGCTGAATTGATGTTCAAGATGACGAAAATACAACTGGTAGCCAAGAAAGTCCAGTGAACCATTCTGCAGCACAATGGTGAATTACAATAGAAAAATATATATTTGACATTCTCCTGCAGATACCCTGCAGTCATTTTGTTTACAGTTTTGGCATTGTGTGGCCAGAAAATGGTGCATACTTAAAATTTTATGTGTGTGTTAATTAAATTGAGAACAATATTACATAAACCTGCCGAGTGTATGTGGTACAGCAGTGCTGGCTGTGAACCCATTTTGTGAAAGCAGCAGTAAAATAATTTTGGAAAAATTGTGGCTTTTATTCATTCTTTTGTTTATATAATTCAGTATAATGTGCCCGAATTAACATTTAAATTGGTAACAACAAGAAAATTCTGTATTTTTCTATTGTCTATTGAAAGTGAAGTTATTGTAGTGTACTGAGGCTGACTTGTAATTTCATCTGTCCTAACAGTAAATCAGCAGATGCAGGGCATTTATTTACACATTTTAATGATATTTTTCATTTGTAAGATCTGAATTTTCTGTGTGCTTTAAGATAGTTGTAGATACTGTAATGATGTTCAGTATAAAGGTGAAATCTGTTATTCATCTTAAGGACTGATGATATAATGTTGCAAGTTTATGCAGAGTGAGGAAATATTCTAGGATATCATTGTATTGAAAACTATGAAAATTGTCCATCTAAGACATATGGATCATTAATGTTGAAGTGACCTTTTTTAAGAAAAATAGAAACACAAACTTTTGGGTTTACCTGTCTGTAGACATATCATGAAACATAATATCAGTGTTTGTTAATCAAAATCAAAACTTATTTTATCAATTTAAGAAGAGCTGTTGGTGACAGTTTAACAGTTATTAAAACATTTCATTGAGGATTATTTGCTAGACTGATAGGACACCAAAGCAAAGAACAGTGATCATCTTGTAACTGAACTGTGAAGAATTTTCAGCGTTGTCCTTTCTGTACATGTGTAAATATTAAGTTATGTAATTATATGAAATTGTGTTGCAGAAATGTTCTTTGAGTATGTTGATCCAAGTATTTCATTTTGTATTATTTTACAGCTTTATGTAGTATTGTGCCAATTATTATTTCTGTGAAAATAAATTTAACAGTAGTTATAAGATACTTGTGATTTTGTTCAGTGAAGAAGTTTTGTCAGTTGAACATTGGCTGTGAAAGCGCTGAAGTTAATGTATACCATTATAAATATGTGCTAATTTATTGTTGTGGAGTAATGTTGGCACAACCACAAAGAATAATGTTATTCTTCAGTTGCTGTGTCTTTTGTGCTACTTCAGTGTTATTCTTCTAACATCAGCATTTATGAAATATTTGTGGTGCATGAAGCCACATTAAATAACAAATAGCTATTAAAAATAAAGTTCTGTGCAGAACAAGGATGAAATTACATCTAAACAACGCAAACACATAACTTTGACAGTACTAAATGTCAACTGAGTATTGTGTAAACAGTGGAGCCACTATCCCCTGCAACGTGCACAAGAGGTATTGAAGATACAGAACTCATCCCTCCTTCTTCTTTTATGATGTTATTCATTGAAATATTAAATCAAGAAATATGATTTTAGTGTGTATGTAATTACATACATAAATGTATAATACTGCTGCCCTTGCAGCCAGACTTTTTCTCATTTCTAAATCACTGACTCATAACTATTGGATTAATTTGTTGAGTTCTACTGTCTATTGTAGATCAGCTTCTACAGCAATATAGGATTTATTGAACACCAATTAAGCACACACAAATCACAGAAAATAACAGCTTTTGTAACTCCTTGAACGAGACAGAAACTAAAGCTTCTAGAAGTGAATATCTGTTGGCAATGAAAATTCTCTGGAGATTTACTGAACAGATCAAATGTTAGTGATGGAGAACAAAAACTTTGCCAGTCTGGGAAGTACTCAAAAACAAACCACTCTCTCAGTACGTATACTCACCATTCATGCTCTCATGGAAAGCACAACATGAAGTCTAATGGACAATGGATACAGCATTGCATTAGGGAATTCAACATGTCTATATGGAGGGCCAAACATTGATGACAGGAAATAACGAAGCCCAACTGAGCATCCAAAAAATAACCAAATATCACAAGCTCATCTTAAATGAGTCCACTGGAGGGCATGTACTGCATATCAGCCGAGAAAAGTGAGACTGAGACAGTGAGCAGAGGTCTCTAAATCTGTTGCTGTTGTTTAGGCATGTGATATGACATGGTGTCACTTCATGCTGTGCTTATTGACCTCACCAGACATACACATAATTATATTGATTGGTCCATCTGTATGTCTGACAGGATTACAAGAAGTTCACAGACATTTTGACAGCGTTTGGTACCTCTTAATTGATTAAAGAGAAAACAGTATTATACATCAGGAATGGCAAAAGTCTGCTCTAATTATAGATGTTCAACAGTAAAGGCTTCGGCTGATATTTGGGAATATGAATGGACTAGGGCAGTTACACATATTTATTAATACTACACTTCAGATATGTAAGTTCAGTAAATGTTTTAGAACTCTCATTTTCCTGAGGCTACCCCTGAACTGACCAACATAATCCTTGTTAGATCACCATAGGAAAAACAGTATTAATTGTAAGGAGGAGTTGGATCAAGGCAAGAAGATAGATCCACAATCTAATGGGATACAAAAAATTTAGATTTATCGTTATTCTCGTTCATGAATCGCCATGAATTTATTATTATTTTGTTTATTAATTTCTGAATTTCTCAAATTTATTTATCATTGAGTAAATAAAATTCCAGAAATTAGATGGAAGACAAAACATATTAGTTACAGGATGAATATCAACAAAGACCCACTTGTGTAATGTCGTCAAACTTGCCATATCTCATCTTAAGTTTGGCAGAGTGGCTCTAATGCTGTAAGACATACGGAAATCAATTTGTGAAGATAAAAATGTAACTATGCTGTAATGCTAACTGCCTAATAAAGGCGTTCAGTTTTATAGATCTTATGTAAGTCATACACCAGTTCAGTGTTGACTTTTGACAGTGTTCACTGGGGGAACATGCCTTTTCGGTCAGCTGTTGTTCATATCAGCATGAAACTGCTTGTGTAGGTTGCTGTTGAAAACTGTAGTGGGTGATGTGGACTTCCATGAATGATGATTCCTACGTTGAACTTGAGGTCAGTTTTATCCACAGCACAAGCTTACAGTAAAGCGTAGTCCAGGCTAACACCTGAAAGATCTGTCTTGATGTGTTCCTGGCAGATTGAATATATCATAATGTTTCAGAAGTGCATCCAGGATATTATTAACTCTTGTACTGATATTTTAGCTGACAACCTTTTAGCCATTCTTGAGATGAGGTGCCGGCAAGATTTTTAAAACACTTTGCATTGTGGAGTAAAAATGCAGGCATCAAGTTATCTTTGATGCATGATCATTTACTGAGGTGCTTTAAAAATCTTGCAAGCAACTCACTGTGAGAAAGTCTGAAAAGTTGTCAGCCAAAATATTGGTACAAGAGTTAACAATATTCAGAATGCACTCCTGAAAAATGATGAAATATTACTGAAAGATCATCTGTGATGACATATGAATAAGAAAAACAAATTCCATTGGGGAGTCTTTATCCCAGGTGGCTGTTGAAGCAATGTTCATAGGGTCAGGCAGTGTGATGCACCACATACTACTCAGAACCATAGGTGGTGTCCAGTGGTGGCACCTGTAATAATTAGTGTATTGACAGGTGGTTTGTAAATAGTATTGTGTCCTCAATGTGCGACATCCTTGTGATATTTGTAAAAAAATCACAAAGGAAGAGATGCCTGCTGGTCAAGGGTAGGCAAACCTGCAGATCAAGATAGCGTCCAGGAGGTGTAATGTAGTCAGTGTATGGCCAATGTACAGCAATTGTTAATGATTGCTAGTGTCTTGGGAGAGCTTTCAGTCATCATCGTCATCTTGAGTGGTTTTACAAATTGCTAAAGAAAGGTTTGTGCACTGTTTGTGACTAGAATAGTTTGTGTTTTTCATCAAAAACTTCTTTGTCAGTACTGTTTGACCAAAGGAAACCATTACATACAGCCACTGTATTCTCAGTGCAATTCAACAGAGTACACAGTGTCTCCAATCTGACAAGGAAAATTTGGCTTGCAGAAACTATTCATTATAGCAACATGACTAAAAGGATCATTTCAGGCATATGCTTTGCATGTACTGACACTACTGTGAGAATGGTTGTCAGTAGGGTTAAGTTATCAGCTGAATTGGAACACTACATAACATCATTCAATCACTATCAAAAGACACAAAACATTGGAATTTACCTTATAATGATCTGTCATAATGAAAAAATATTCTGTTGGCCACCATCTCCAAACTCTGGCTTAGAGATATCATGAGGAGAATGTAAAAGAACTGTTGGAAGTATTGGAAAGGTTGAGCCAGCCAAGAAAAGCCACAAAAACCTCCACACAATCTCTTTGGCCATCCATTATGAACAACAGTAAAAATCTTCCAGCACTGGTGCATGAGTAAAGTGCCCATAGGATAGCCTGGGATGAAATATGAATCAATGGAATTTAGGTCTCTTCACCAACTAGTGCAAGATTTCTCTGATATCTGATCATCATCATCAGACTGATGAGTGTAGAGATGATAACACCAGTGGATATGTCTAACATACAGTCCATCAGTTTCATCAATGGTGTGGGTCAGTCATCATGACTGATTTGGGTTAGTATCATGTGTGGGTGTTGGACTCCTCACTTTGCTATTAAAGGTGAATTGAAAGCTCCACAATATTGGGAAAGGGTAGTTCAACCTACTGTCCACCCCTACAGTCACCATGCTGATCTTGTGAATATCTTCCTCTAGGAGGTAGGAATAAACTGAATAAAATGGCCAGCAGTTTCTTTTGGCATGAACTGAAGTGAGTATACTTGGGACCTGTTGCAGGAGCCTCCTCAGTCAATGGGTGACCTCACTCAAACTGCTTCCCAAGAGTGAGGCAGATGTGACTTGCAATGTCTTCATATTCTTGTGGAAAATGTGATAAGGAAGATTCAAACATGGTACAATGCTTGGCATAAAGCAACACAATATTGAAAGTTTTCCAGCAGCTAATTTTTATTTCACAGATATGCTAACACCTGTACATTCGCCAAGACTACTTTTATTTTAGTTACTGTGTTATATATAGTTCACAGTATAGTTGCTTCCTATTTTCAAGAGGCTTATTTTCTATTCCCTTCCCTCTTGAGTCAAAGCCTATACAAGTTCTCAGACAAGCAGGGATTTTTTTTATTACTTTGCTACAATGTTGTAGGATAAGTATGAAATTATTCTGCAAAACATATAATGCATAGCCAGTCTTGGTGAGCATACATTATCTATCAAAGCTGTGACAATACATTTAGCACATGAGTGGATTAGCTTAGGCCTAGGTGTTTGGAGAATTAGCTCTAAGCAGCAGGTCCTGTTTCTATCCATTTGTCACTGACTTACGTAATAGTAGACCCAGGTAGTATTGCTATATGCATGTGTTCCAGTGATTTCTCAAGCAATTAACACATTGTCAGCTCCACAGAAAATGCTTTTGAGGTCACAGCACTATGTTGCTCTCCTACCTAGAATTCATAACAGAATTTTATATTCTGGTGCAACGTTCTATTGCAGTTTACAGACAACAGGGAGAAAATAGAAAATCTGTAGATATTCAAAACAAAGTAAAAGAATACCTCAGCCACTTTTTATACATTTTTTCAGAATATTGGAACTCAGGGATGTAAATTCTGCATGTTGTAACTCTCCAGATGTTAATATTGAACAGATTCTGATTTTGCCAGTATGTAGGCAGCAGATTTATATTAATTTACATAACAGATATGGATAGGTTGAAGTTAGATATAGTGGGGATAAGTGAAATTTTGCGGCAGCAGGAACAGTACTTCTGGTGAGGTGAGTACAGGGTTATAAAAACAAAATGAAATGCGGGTAATGGAGGACAAGAGTTAAAAATGAATAAGAAAATAGAAATGTAGATAAGCTACTATAAATAATGTAGTAAACACATTATTGTAGCCAAGACTGACACAAAACCAACGCCCATCACAGCTTACAAAGTTATATGCCAACATGATATCTACCGAGTGATCAAAAAGTCAGTATAAATTTGAAAACTGAATAAATCACGGAAAAATGTAGATAGAGAGGTACAAATTGACACACATGCTTGGAATGACATGGGGTTTTATTAGAACCAAAATATATATATATATATAAAAGTTAAAAAAATGACTGACAGATGGCGCTTCATCTGATCAGAATAGCAATAATTAGCATAACAAAGTAAGACAAAGCAAAGGTGATGTTCTTTACAGGAAATGCTCAATATGTCCACCATCATTCCTCAACAATAGCTATAGTCTAGGAATAATGTTGTGAACAGCACTGTAAAGCATGTCCGGAGTTATGGTGAGGCATTGGCGTCGGATGTTGTCTTTCAGCATCCCTAGAGAAGTCGTTCGATCACGATACACTTGCGACTTCAGGTAGCCCCAAAGCCAATTATCGCACGGACTGAGGTCTAGGGTCCTGGGAGGCCAAGCATGACGAAAGTGGTGGCTGAGCACAGGATCATCACCAAACGACGCGCGCAAGAGATCTTTCACGCGTCTAGCAATATGGGGTGGAGCGCCATCCTGCATAAACATCGTACGTTCCAGCAGGTGTTTATGAGCCAGGCTGGGGATGATGCGATTCCGTAACATATCGGCGTACCTCTCACCCGTCACTGTAGCAGTTACAAAACCAGAATCACGCATTTCCTCGAAGAAAAAGGGCCCGATAACGGTAGATGTGGTAAATCCAACCCATACCGTGACTTTCTCGTCGTATAATGGAGTTTCCACGACAGTTCTAGGATTTTTGGTAGCCCAAATTCTGCAGTTGCGGGCGTTGACAGACCCTCGAAGCGTGAAATGAGCTTCGTCGGTCCAAAACATATTATTCAACCAATCGTCATCTTCCGCCATCTTTTGAAACGCTCTCACCGCAAATGCCCTCCGTATTAGTAAATCGCCAGGTAACAGTTCATGATGCCGATGGATTTTGTACGGAGGGTACGCCTCAGCGCCAACAAAAAAAACAGCAGTGTATGGAATGCCGGTGCGGCGTGCCCGAGCGCTGACTTCCCCCTGCATAGACGAACCCGCTACAGTCTCCATTTCTTCCCGAACTGTCTCAGCAGCATTACGCCTTGTGCTCGGTCGGCCACTACGTGGTCTATCGTCTAAACAACCCGTGGCTTCGAACTTCGAAATCATTTTCGCCACAGCTGCGTTTGTCAACGGACCTTTACAAGTTCGAATTCCCTTCCTATGGCGATAGGATCGTAACGCTGAACTAGCACATTCCCCATTCTTATAATACAGCTTCACTAAAAGCGCGTTTTCAGGTAACATCAACATGCTGCGGCTGCTGGCGCATCTGATTCTCTCTCTCTCTCTCTCTTTTTTTTTTTTTTTTTTTAGTGTCACATTGTTGTTGAACAGGCTTATCGGCTTCGCCGATTTTCCGTGTATTAGTGTAGTTGTGTTTAGGTAGTGCTGTGGGGGCATCATTTATTCTCTTTGGGGGTCAGGATTGTGATTTTTGAACTTAAAAGTTCACCAATCCGCCACCCTTGATGGGGTGCTGTGCCTTGCAAGAAGGCTTGGTGTTTGTTTCTTCTTTCTTCTCCTTTTGGTCCTTGGTGTTTGTTGCGGCTGGGTTGCCGCTTTCTTCTTTGTCCATGGTGGTTCAGCGTCTGCTTGCCGCTAGGTTGTCTCTCGCAATGCAATGTACTTGGTCTGGTTTTAGGTGATTGGTGTAGTTGTATTTTGCTTCTGACTAGGAGTTGGGGAGTATTTCCTGATTAATCTGTGGGGTCCTCTGTGGTGGATCGTGGCACTCTCTGTTTGTGCCAGGTTTTTGGTTTTTGGGTGCCTACGTCTGTCAGGTGTCTGCAGGTGTTTCTGATGTTATCTATTTTTTGGAAAATTTTTGTAGTTTGTTTCCTAATCGTTTGATCAAGTGTATCCATCTCCAGCTGTTCATGTAATTGGGATATTCGTGTCCAGTAGGGTGCTCCTAGGATCCACCTGAGCACTTTGTTCTGCACTACCTGTAGTTCGTATTTCCTTGTTGGGCAAGCCACTGCCCATGATGAGCAGCCATATGTCATTGTGGGCAGCACCGTTGTCTTGTATAGTGTCCGTTTTGTTTCTGCTTTCAAGTTCTTGCTCTTGAAGAGAGGGTAAAGGGCCCTGGCTAGGTTCATGGCTTTTGTTTTCTTTTCTTTGATGTGATGGTGGTACAACAGTTTACTGTCCAGCGTCACGCCAAGGTACTTGACTTCATTCCTCCAGGGTAATTCCTGGGCGTTGAGTCGTAGATGGTTCTGCAGGACTGGTCGCTTTCGGGTGAAATAGATGGCGGTTGTTTTTGCGGCGTTTAGATGAAGTTTGTTTGCTCTACACCAGTTTTCCACGCTATTGAGCTGTCGTTGTAGTCTGCCGATGGATACGTGCTGCCGATGTTTACTGGTGTAGAACGCCGTGTCGTCGGCGAATTGGGCGATGTGGACTCCTGCCTCCAAGGGAATGTCGTTGACGTAGATGTTGAATAGAGTTGGTGAGAGGACAGACCCTTGGGGGATGACCGCTTTCAGTTGGCGACGAGAGGAACGATTGCCATCCACCTCGACCACGAAGTGCCTCTCGTTCAAGTAACTGTCAAGTAGCTTGGCGTAGACGTCTGGGATAGATGTCTGATGTAGTATCTTCCAGATTAAGTTGTCGTGCCACACCTTATCGAAGGCTTTTTCCCAGTCAAGGAACACGGCTGCGGTAGACTTTTGCAGGTTCATGTTAGCTGCAATGTGTTCAGTGACACGGAGCACTTGGAGTTCTGCTGAGACCTTTTTTTGGAAACCGAATTGCTCGGCTCTTAGTGTGTTGTTGTCCGTCAGAGATGGTTGGAGACGCTGTAGTAAAATCCTCTCGAACAGCTTCCCCATGGTCTGTAGTAAGCTGATAGGTCTATTGTTTGAAGGGATTTTTGGGTCTTTGCCGGCTTTCGGTATAGTGATTAGTTTTGCTATTTTCCATGAGGATGGAAAATATGACAGTTGCAAACACTTGTTGAAAATCCTAGTCAGGAGCACTATTGGTTTACGTGGAAGATTTTTTAGGTGCATATGTGTTATTTTGTCGAGACCAGGTGCAGAACCTCCCTTTCTTTTACGTATTTCCCTTCTGACTTCAGTTGGGGTGGTTAGCTGCGGTGTTGTGGTGGGTAGCGTACTTCTCAACGTATCGATGGTTTGTTTAATTCTGTCTTCTAGGTCTTGGTCGTCGCGTGTCTGTACGTCGTGGGATGGGAGGGTGTTTTGCTCTTCAAAGGTGTCAGCGAGTAACTCGGCCTTCGACAAGGCTTCGTAGATTGTGCCCTGGTTACCTATCTGGCCCTTTTGGGTGGTTGGGTGGCTCTTAAGTTCTTTACTACCTTCCACTCGTCGGTGGTTTGGAGGTTGAATGAGTCCATTTTGCCCGCCCATACTTCCGCATGCCACTCCGTTAACCGTTTATTTAGCTCGCGCATTAGTTTATTTGCATTTGTACGGTCTCTTGGGTCGCGAGTTTGTTGCCAGCGTCTTTTGGCTTTGTTTTTGATGTGACGGAGATCATGAAGGAGTGGTGGGAGTTCGAACTCATTTCTAGGTTGGTTTGTAATGGTTGTTGACTGGCGCGAAACTGTTTGGATCTGTGTGGTGAGTGATTCGATCGCTGAGTCGATGTCGTCCGTTGTTCTGAGCTGGGTATCTGGTCGGATGGTCGCAGTTAGGGAAGTTCGGTATAAGTCCCAGTCAGTTTTGAATGTTTGGTGCTGTGGTGGCGGTGGTCGCGTGAGTCTGTGGAAGTTAACCAACACAGGCTTGTGGTCAGAGGATAGGTCGTCTCGGACATCCAAGTGGATGTTGTCTGCTATATCCTTGGTCACAACGATGTCCAAGACGTCAGGCCTCTGTTGTGGCAGTAGCGGGATGTGGGTGGGGTCGTCGGGGCCCCAGACTGTTATCTGAAGTGCTTCTTCTAAGTTTAGCAATTGGTTGCCCTTGGGGTTTGCCACTCGGGAGTTCCAGAAGGGATGTTTTGCGTTTAAGTCCCCCCCCGAGTAGCACCCTTGGATGGAGGTCAAATATGTGTCGTAGCTCGTGTTCTCGAAGTTCTCTGTTCGGGGCAAGGTATGCCGCCCCAATCAGCAGTACTCCTATGGTTGTATTTATTTTTAACAGGGTAGCTTCTATTTCTTCCAGTGCAGGGGTTTGTATTGTGTCATGTGTGATGTTGTTCTTGATGAAGATCGCCGTGCCACCGCCTCTCTGGTGTTGTCTGTCGGTTCTGTATGTGGCCATGTTTCTTAAGCGGAAGATGTCAGGTGGACGTAGGTGGGTTTCAGTTACGAGCATTATATCGATGTTTTCTGTGATGAAGGCTTGTATTTCAGTCTTTTTGCTTTTTATGCCATTTGCGTTCCAGAGGCATACTGTCATGTTCCGTTTTGGTGTTCTACGGGTCGCCATCTCTACTCCATGATGGTGAATACTGCCTCCATCAGTATTAGCGCTTTGGTGGCCTTGTCATTTGTTTTTCGGAGTTTTTGGGCGGTGAGTTTGACTGTGTTCAGCAGTCGCTGCTTGTCAAAGAGTTTGAAGGTGTTCAGAATCTCACCTATGTCTGCTCCCAGTTCAGTTTGAAAGGGAGTTGGGCCTGGTTCTTTGTTTTGTGGTGGTGCTGGTTGTTCGGTTTGTGGAGTTGGCTGATTAGGTACTGTTGCGGTTTCCGCTGGGTAGTTTTCCTGGATGTGGGTAGCTTCTAGTTGTGTTGGCTCAGTTGTTGTAGGCACTCGCTCAGCTTCAGTAGAAGTTGGGTTGTGCCCTGGCTCCCTTGGCTTCGGGACTGGTATTTGATCACCAGGCTTGGGGGCAGGCGGTGGTTCCAGGGGCCCTTGGATTGGCGTCCCGGAATCATCCCCGCCCCTTACCCGGTGTACTGGCGTCATTTGCTTCGGTGAGACTGCGCTTGCATATGTGCGGGCAGTTTCTTTATCGAGTTGTTGCTGAGTCCTACTGCTTCCTGGTTGTGGTGTTTGGGTGGTGATTCGCCTGGCCTCTTGGGTTCCTGTGGTTTCAGGTGCTTCTTGGCGCTGCACTGCATTTTGGTGCTGGCCAGCCCGCTTTGGTGGGCGTGTGTGTTGTTCGGTTCGTGCAGTTGGTAGGAAGGGTTTCAGCTTGCTTTGATAGACTTCGCAGCCTTTGTAGTTTGCAGGGTGCGCTTCATTGCAGTTGGCGCACACTGGACTGTCTGATCGCGGCTTAGTACAATCTTTCGGCTCGTGTAGGCTCGCACAAATTAAGCACCTGGCGGGAAGAGTACAGTAGTTCGCCCTGATTCTCTCTCTCATTACAGCTCCTTTTATACACGATTGTCATGCGCAGTCACTGACGTTTTGCTGTCCAGCGCCATCTGTCGGACATTTTGTGAACTTTTTTTTTTTTTTTTGTTCTAATAAAACCCCATGTCATTCCAAGCATGTGTGTCAATTTTTACCTCTCTATCTACATTATTCCGTGGTTTATTAAGTTTTCAAATTTATACTGACTTTTTGATCACCCGATAGATGATAAAGACACTGGGGAAATGTGTGACGGGATAAAATAAATTATTCAGATTGTTTAGGAAGACAAAAATATAATTGTATTGGAGGACTGGAATTCAACAGTAGGAAAAAGGAAGAGAAGGAAATGTAGTAGGTGAAAATGGACTGGGGGAAAGGAAGGTAAGAGGTGGCCCACCTTGGGGAATATTGTACAGACCCTAACTTAACCATCACTAAACACTTGACTGTATTTGTGGAACAGACCTGGAGACACCAGAAGGTTTCAGACTGATTTTACAATGGTAAGATTGAGATTTTGGAACCAGATTTAAAAATATAACACATTTCAGGGGCAGATGTGGACTCTCAACAACAAGTTATTGGTTATGAACTGTAAATTAAAACTGAAGAAGTGATGTAAAGGTAGGAAATTAAAGAGATGGGACCTAAATAACTTGAAAGAACCAGAGATTTTTGAGAGTTTCAGAAGGAGCATTAGTCAACAGTTACCTACAGTAGAAGATGAATGGGTAGCCTTGCGAGATGACATAGTGGCTCAGGACCAAACAGGTAAAAAGACAAGGCCTAGTAGAAATCTTTTCCGTTAGAAGAGATACTGAATTTAATTGACGAAAGGAGAAACTGTAAAAATGAAGTGGGTACAAAGGGATAGAAATGTCTAAAAAACGAAACTGACAAGATGTACAAAGTGGCTAATCAGGAATGGCTAGAAGACAAATGCAGAGCTTTAGAAATCTCTATAATTATGGAAAGATAGATAACACCTGCAGGAAAACTGAAGAGATATTTGAAGTGAAGAAAAGCAGCTGTAGGCTATAGATATAAAGAGCTCAGATGGAAAACCAGTCCTTCGCAAAGAAGGGAAAGCTGGAAAGTGGAAGCCATTGAGAGGTTATAAAAGTGAGATGAACTTGAAGACAGTATTATAGATACGGAGGAGAAAGTAGATGAAGATCAGATGGGAAATTTGATACTGCAAGAAGAATTTGATAGAGCAATGAAAGACATTGTAATTCTGCCAGAGGCAGCAAAGGACTTGGAAGTGTAGTTGAAAGGAACAGACAGTTTCTTGAAATGAAGATGCACACATCAAAAAACAAAAAAACGTTTTGCATCACCTTGGTTCTGAGAGTTCTGAAACCTGTACAGAAAATTGGTATAGAGATCAACATAAACATCATTTCGGCCCTTTTTATTGCATGTTGTACCACCACACAGCGAGACATTCAGAGACGGTGGACCAGATTTCTGTACACTTCGGTACTTCTAATACCCAGCAGCACGTCCTCTTGCATTGATGGATGCCTGTATTCATTGTGGAATACTATCCACAAGTTCATCAAGGCATTGTTGGACCAGATTGTCCCACTCCTCAACAGCAATTCGGCGTGGACCCCTCAGAGAGGTTGGTGGGCCACGTTGTCCATAAACGGCCCTTTTCCATCTATCCCGGGGATGTTTGATAGGGTTCATGTCTGGACAACATGCTGGTCACTCTAGTCGAGCGATGTCGTTATCCTGAAGGAAGTCATTCACAAGATGTGCACGATGGGGGCGCAAATTGTTGTCCATGAAGACGAATGCCTCACCAATATGCTCCTGTAACTGTGCCTTCCATGACCACCAGCAGCGTACGTCAGCCCCACATAATGCCACCCCAAAACCGCAGAGAACTTCCACCGTACTCTACTCACTGGACAGTGTGTATAAGGCGTTCAGCCTGACCGGGTTGCCTCCAAACACGTCTCCGACGATTGTCTGGTTGAAACCATATGCGACACTCACCAGTGAAGAGAACGTGATGCCAATTCTGAAAGTTCAATTTGGCATGTTGTTGGACCCATCTGTACCGCACCGCATGGTGTCATGGTTGCAAAGATGGACCTTGCCATTGACGTTGGGACATGTCAAATTTAAACAGACGCAAAATCCCCCAAGATTGGCGATCCTTTACAGAAGCTCGAATCTTAGTGCGGAGTTCAATGCGAGACGCCTATAACAGTTTCCACAATGAAACTTTGTCTCGAAACCTGGCAGAAAATCCAAAGAGATTCTAGTCGTATGTGAAGTATGATAGCGGCAAGAAACAATCAATGCCTTCTCTGCGCGTTAACATTGGAGATACTATCGAAGACAGTGCTGCCAAAGCAGATTTACTAAACACAGCCTTCCGAAACGCCTTCACAAAAGAAGACGAAGTAAATATTCCAGGATTCGAATCATGAACAGCTGCCAACATGAGTAACGTAGAAGTAAATATCCTCGGAGTAGTGAAGCAACTCAAATCACTTAATAAAAGCAAGTCTTCTGGTCCAGACTGTATACCAATTAGGTTCCTTTCGGAGTATGCTGATGCTTTAGCTCCATACTTAACAATCATACACAACCGTTCGCTCGACGAAAGATCCGTACCCAAAGACTGGAAAGTTGCACAGGTCACACCAATATTCAAGAAAGGTAGTAGGAGTAATCCCTAAATTACAGGCCCATATCGTTAACGTCGATATGCAGCAGGATTCTAGAACATATATTGTGTTCGAACATTATGAATTACCTCGAAGAAAACGGTCTATTGACACACAGTCAACGTGGGTTTAGAAAACATCGTTCCTGTGAAACACAACTAGCTCTTTATTCACATGAAGTGCTGAGTGCTATTGACAAGGGATTTCAGATCGATTCCGTATTGCTGGATTTCTGGAAGGCTTTTGACGCTGTACCACACAAACAGCTCGTAGTAAAATTGCGTGCTTATGGAATATCGTCTCAGTTATGTAACTGGATTTGCGATTTCCTGTCAGAGAGGTCACAGTTCGTAGTAATTGACGGAAAGTCATCGAGTAAAACAGAAGTGATTTCAGGCGATCCCCAAGGTAGTGGTATAGGCCCTTTGCTGTTCCTTAAGTCTTCAGAAGATCATAACAAACTGCAAAACGATTTAGAAAAAATATCTGAATGGTGCGAAAAGTGGCAATTGACCCTAAATAACGAAAAGTGTGAGGTCATCCACATGAATGCTAAAAGGAACTCATTAAACTTCGGTTACACGATAAATCAGTCTAATCTAAAAGCCGTAAATTCAACTAAATACCTAGATATTATAATTACGAACAACTTAAATTGGAAAGAACACACAGAAAATGTTGTGGGGAAGGCTAACTAAAGGCTGCGTTTAATTGGCAGGACACTTAGAAAATGTAACAGACCTACTAAGGAGACTGCCTACACTACGCTTGTCAGTCCTCTTTCAGAATACTGCTGCGCGGTGTGGTATCCTTAGCAGGTAGGACTGACGGAGTACATCGAAAAAGTTCAAATAAAGGCAGAGAAATATGGGAGAGAGTGTCACAGGAATGATACAGGATTTCGGCTGGAAATCATTAAAAGAAAGGCGTTTTTCGTTGCGGCGGAATCTTCTCACGGGATTCCAATCACCAACTTTCTCCTCCGAATGCGAAAATATTTTGTTGACCCCGACCTACATAGGGCGGAACGATCAACACGATAAAATAAGGAAATCAGAGCTCGTACGGAAAGATATAGGTGTTCATTTTTTCTGAGCGCTATACGAGATTGGATAGATGGATGTAGATGTAGAAGTTGCGCATAATGCAGCCTATTGGGCACAGTTTGAATCGTAACACAACGTCCTGTGGCTGCACGAAAAGCATTATTCAATGTGGTAGCGTTGCTGTCACGTTTCCTCCAAGCCATAATCCGTAGGTAGCGGTCATCCACTGCAGTAGTAGCCCTCGAGCGGCCTGAGCGAGGCATGTCATTGACAGTTCGTGTCTCTCTGTATCTCCTCCATGTCCGAACAACATCGCTTTCGTTCCTCTGAGTCGCCTGGACACTTCCCTTGTTGAGAGTCCTTCCTGGCACAAAATAATAATGTGGACATGATCGAACCACGGTATTGACCGTCTAGGCATGGTTGAACTACAGGCAACACGAGCCGTCTATCTCCTTCCTGGTGGAATGACTGGAACTGATCAGCTGTTGGACCCCCTCCGTCTAATAGGAGCTGCTCATGCATGGTTGTTTACATCTTTGAGCAGGTTTAATGACATCTCTGAACAGTCAAAGGGACTTTGTCCCTGATACAATATTCACAGTCAACGCCTATCTTCAGGAGTTCTGGAAACCAGGGAGATGCAAAACTTTTTTTGATGTGTGTAGAAGATGAATATCAACTAAAGTTAAACAAGGGAAATGGCATGCAGTTGAATTCCGTCAGATAATGCTGAAGGAATAGGATTAGGAAAAAAGATATTAAAAGTAGTAGATGAATTTTGATATTTGGGAGGTAACACAACTGATGATGGCAGCAGTAGACAGGACATAAAATGTAGATTGGCAGTGGCAAGAAAAACATTTCTGAACAAGAGAAATTTGTTAATATAGAATATACACTGAAGCACCACAGAAATTAGTGTAGGCATGCATATTCAAATACAGAGATCTGTAAACAGGCAGAATATGGCGTCGCAGTCGGCAATGCCTATATAAAACAATAAGTGTCTGATTACTGCTGCTACAATGGCAGGTTATCAAGTTTTAAGTGAGTCTGAATGTGGTCTTATAGTCGGCTCACAAGCGATGAGACACAGCATCTTTAAGGTAGCGATGAAGTGGGGATTTTTCGTACGACCATTTCATGAGTGTACCATGAATATCGGAATCCGGTAAGACCTCAAATCTCTGACATTGCTGCAGCTGGAAAAAAATTCTGCAAGAATGGGACCAAAGGCGACTAAAGAGAATCGTTCAACGTGACGGAAGTGCAACCATTCTGCAAATTGCTTCAGATTTCAATGCTGGGCCATCAACAAGTGTCAGTGTGTGAATCATTCAACGAAACATCATCGATATTGGCTTTCGAAGCTGAAGGCCCACTCGTGTACCATTGATAACTGCATGACACAAGGCTTTATGCCTCACCTGGGACCACCAACACCGACATTGGACTGTTGATGACTGGAAACATGTCACCTGGTGAGACGAGTCTCATTTCAAATTGTATCGAGCAAATGGATGTGTAAAGACGGGTATGGAGGCAACCTCATGAATCCATGGACCCTCCATGTCAGGAGGAGACTGTTCAAGCTCGTGGAAGCTCCGTAATGGTGTGGAACGTGTGTAGTTGGAGTGATAGGGAGTCCTGATGCGTCAAGATACAACTCTGACAGGTGACATGTACGTAAGCATCCTATCTGATCAACTGCCCCCATTCATGTCCATTGTGCATTACGATGCACTTGGGCAATTCCAGCAGGACGATGTTATACCCTACACATCCAGAACTGCTACAGAGTGGCTCCAGGAACACTGTTTTGAGTTTAAACACATCCGCTGGCCACCAAGCTCCCCAGAAATGAACATTATTGAGCATATCTAAGATGCCATGCAACGTTATGTTCAGAAGAGATCTCCATCCACTCGTACAGTTACAGATTTATGAACAGCCCTGCAGGACTCATTGTGTCAATTCCATCCAGCACTACTTCATACATTAATGAAATCTATGCCAAATCATGTGGCGACACTTCTGCATGCTCTTGGGGGGCCCTACACAACATTAGGCAGGTGTAACAGTTTCTTTGGCTCTTCAGCGCAGATTAAGTGTAAGGAAGCCTTTTCTAAAGGTGTTTGTCTGAGGTGCAGCTTTCTATGGAAGTGAAACGTGGATGATAAACAGTCCAGAAGAGAAGATAATAGAAGCTTTTGAAATGATGTGCTACAGAAGAATGCTGAAGATTAGACGGGTAGATCATGTTCTTAATGCGGAGGTACTATGTAAGATTGGGGCAGAAAAGCAATTTATGGGTAACTTAACTAAAAGAAGAAATAGGTTGACAGGACGTATTCTGGGACGTCAGGTATGACCATTTAAGTATTGGAGGGATATGAGGGCGGTAAAAATTCCACAGGAAGACCAAGAGATGAATACAGTTGGCAGATTCGAAAGGATGTAGGTTGAAGTAGTTGTTCAGAGATGAAGAGAGGAGTTCAGGACAGAGTAGCTTGGAAAGCTGCATCAAACCAGTCTTCAGACTGAAGACCACAGCAATAAACAACATACATGGTTTGCTTGTGGTGTGGCGTTCCCTATATACTTTGATTGTCACTGAACCACTGCCATGTTCTATCTAGTACATAATTGCAAAGTTCAGAGTCAAGGTTGCTATGAAGGGGTGGTTTTATGGTGGGAGGCTGTAACTTGCTTCTATCGCAGGTGATTGATAGGCAACAACAAATTCACAGTTTGCACACAGGGGCAGCATTTACCTGTAGCAAGATATCAATGGCGCATGACGGCCCTCTTGTGGCCACTTTTTCTAATGTTTCCTGAGTCTTGCAGAGCTATTGGCTGGCTAACGCATGTAGCCCATATGAATTGGTATTGCTGGCAGCCAGGTCATCAGCAACTTGGTAGACATCCTTCTAGTTCCTCTTCTTGTGATGTATAATTACTTCAGTATTCTCTCTTATTTCACTATCCTGCATCCATGGCTACCAAGCAAGCACATGGGCTTAGTGAAAGTTGATAGCTCAGTCACAATATGGGAATCTACTAATCCTTATTTGCTGTGTTACCCCAGTTTGGTGCTAGGAGACACAAGTACTCATTATTTTCCTGGTTTCATGAAGATATGTGTCTTCAGAGTCACAGCATGGAGAGCATTCACAATATCTTTCATGTGGCTGAATGATTTTGTATCTTGCAGCTACTTAATTCCTCTGCAGCACAGCATCTTGCCTATGCCTCCCATGTAAGGTTTATCTTTGCTGTACCTCTTGGCTTGTTACACATTTTTTTAGCTGTATCCATTAATAAAGCTCACTTAGTCAATGTCAGAGATGATTTGGATTAATTATCTGATGAGCTTGGACTGTCAGCATAGGTAACAAAGCATTCTTTTGTACTGGATGGTGGTGTAAGTCAGCATGCAGATACACTCTAAGGAGGAGAAAAAAGAAATACGTCATGAAGGACTTATCCAAGTAAGATGGAAATTGGTAGCTGTGAGGTACACATACAGGCAAACAAAGGATCACAATTTCAAAAAAATGGTTGATTTATTCAAGAGAAAGAGCAAGTCAATAACACTTTCATCCACTTCTGGCCCTTATGTAAGCCGTTATTCAGCTTTGCAGTGATTGAAAGAGTTGTGGATGTCCTCCAGATGGATACAGTGCCAAATTCTGTCCAAATGGCGCTTTAGATCTTCAAAACCCTGAGCTCATTGGAGGGCCCTGCCCACAATGCAGCAAACGTTCTCAATCGAGGAGGGATCCAGCGAACTTGCTGGCCAACGTAGTCTTTGGCAAGCAAAAAGCTAAGCAACAGAAAGCCTCACCATGCGTGGGCGGCCATTATCTTGCTGAAATGTAAGCCCAGGTTGGCTTGCCATGAAGGGCAATAAAACGGGGTGTAGAGTATCGTCAGTGTGCTACTGTACTGTAAGGATTCCCAGACTATCACTTCCAGATGTCGTGCTATATGGGGAGTGACACTCAGGTTGTTATCCTATACTGTCCTGAGCATCTCCGGCAGACACCTTTGCTGATTATCAGATCTCAGTTCGAAGTGGACTCATCTACTCCAGTCAACGAGATTCCAAATGGAAGATGTTTCTAGAGATGCCCTGGCCCGTGGTGGGACAACAAACTGACTGTCATCTGCCATAAGGCCCGACAGCCAGAAATGATTGTCTGCGATGCCATTTCATTTCATAACAGCATCCCTTTGGTTATCATCTGATGCATCCTTAAAACACAATGGTACTCGTACATCAAAGACATTCTATGCCCCATTTTGTTGCCCTTCATGGTAAGCCATCACTGGCTTACACTTCAGCAAGTTAATACCACCTCACACACAACGAGAGTTTCTACTGCTTGTTTTTGTGCTTGCCAGACCCTATCTTGACTAGCTAGGTCACTGGATCGCTCCTCAATTGAGAACATTTGGAGCATTATGGGCAGGCCCCTGCCGCCATCTCGGGATTTTGATGGCCTAACACGCCAGTGGGACAGAATTTGGGGCGATGTTCCTTAGGAGGACATTCAGCTACTCTCTCAGTCAATGCTAAGCCGAATAACTGCTTGCACAAGTGCTAGAGGTGGACCAACGTGTTATTGACGTGCCCAATTTGTGAAGATGTCTCTCTTGAATAAATTATCCAGTTTTTCTGAAATTGCAATCATTTGTTTGTCTGAAAAGTACATCACATCTACCAAATTTCATCCAATTCGGATAACCCCTTGGTGATGTATTGTTCTTTTTATCTTAGTGTATGTTATTGTAATATAATTGGATATATAAAACGTCCAGTCACCAAGCAACAGCAGAAGAACACGCATATAAAAAGTATTTAAATCTGCAAACTTTTGGAGCCAGTGGCTTTTTCTTCTGGCAGAAGGGTCGAAGGGGAAGGAAGAGGGGTGAAGGAAAAGTCTGGCGAGAAACCTGGTTTTCAAATCCGGTACAGTCCCCAACAATCAATTTTTTCTTTTCATCCCATCCTGTAAGTATCCCCCAAACCCAGAGTTATGGGCGACTTTTCCAAAATCTTCCATTTTTCCTAAACTTCACCAGTCCTTTTCCTTCACCCCCTCTTCCCTCCCCTTTAACCCTTCTACCAGAAGCCGCCATTGCCTCCTAAAGCTTGTAAACTTTAGTGCCTTTTAAATGTGTGTTTTCCTGCTGTCACTCGATGAGTAGCTTTCTTATTTGTACAATTACGTTATATTTTCAAAACATGATTATTTTCGTTGATCTATTAGATCGAGTGTATGTTATTGCATGCATCGGGTTTCTATATACGTTATGTGGTACAAAGATTTAAATAACTTTGTGATTGATAGCCTATAGTGGTGGGAGAAAGTGCTCCCGTCATGCAGTCAGGCAACAAAAGGCTCTGCAAATTTATGCAGTCGCATAAATTTCACTTCTTCTTCTGATACTTTCGCTGTATAGCGTCAGCCGTCTTCATAGAGAGAAAGCTGGATGACTGACGCTCCAGCACTTGCTCCGTTCTTTTGAACTCATGGACCGCGCCGCTGCACATGTGGCCACACATAGACAAGGCGCCATAGACGTTGATCCGAGGAAAAGAGCTACAAAATGTGCATGAAATTAGATGTAGAGCTGCACGATCGATCCACACGGTAATATCGATATATCATTGCGAGGCAAGCTGCACCATTGCAATATTTTTTGGAGTTTATTATGGAATCCGCCACTTTCTGTGGTGGTGGTTGTTGGGATGTTTTAGTCCCCCTTAAACATCCCAACAACCACCACCACAGAAAGTGGCGGATTCCATGATTTGTACAAGCTGAAGTCGCTATCTCTATTAATGAAATTAGTCTACAACCGAATTTCAATAGCTTTTTTCACCAGTGAGTCCCAGAAAGACGAAGTCGAGGCAAAAATTTATATTTTATCAAATGCCATTGCGTGTCTAGTGTCAATACAGTGCTCTGCCACCGCCAATGTATTGGGTTGTAAGAGCCAGGTTCACCTACGGCGCTCTGTGCATCTCCCATGGACTTTATGTGTCGTCTGTCAGATGTATGAATGGCCATACTCACAGGGGATTTCGTAAACCTATGCTTCCCAAGCACCAAATCATCTATAACGGAAACCAGGAGTACTTCTGTCTTTGGTGGAGGGGAAAAATCACTTTCACTTTGTATTTGCCAAGGATCTGTTCTATTTTTGACGACAAGCTTCCCACGTATGTCAGGATAGATGCATTCAGTGCAGACGCACAACACATATGACAGAAAAACCGTGGATTTAAAACTTACCGCGTCTTCTTCGGCATTCCTTACGCCAACTGTTGGTTTCATTCATAATGCCTTACGTATCTGCTGTGGAGAATACCCGTTGGCTTCAAAAGCTCGTCCTCCAGACTTCTCTCGTCAGCAATGACGCGTGTTCTGTGTACTAGAGGCGTGGCCGATTTCCTTCCCCATCCTTGCCTCATCCAATGGGACCGATGTTCTCGCTGTTTGTCCCCTTCCCCAACCAACAAACCAACCAACCACCTGCGTACCAGAGTTTTCAGAACACTCATCATCTGCAAAGGATGTTAGCAGCTACACTCCTGGAAATTGAAATAAGAACACCGTGAATTCATTGTCCCAGGAAGGGGAAACTTTATTGACACATTCCTGGGGTCAGATACATCACATGATCACACTGACAGAACCACAGGCACATAGTCACAGGCAACAGAGCATGCACAATGTCGGCACTAGTACAGTGTATATCCACCTTTCGCAGCAATGCAGGCTGCTATTCTCCCATGGAGACGATCGTAGAGATGCTGGATGTAGTCCTGTGGAACGGCTTGCCATGCCATTTCCACCTGGCGCCTCAGTTGGACCAGCGTTCGTGCTGGACGTGCAGACCGCGTGAGACGACGCTGCATCCAGTCCCAAACATACTCAATGGGGGACAGATCCGGAGATCTTGCTGGCCAGGGTAGTTGACTTACACCTTCTAGAGCACGTTGGGTGGCACGGGATACATGCGGACGTGCATTGTCCTGTTGGAACAGCAAGTTCCCTTGCCGGTCTAGGAATGGTAGAACGATGGGTTCGATGACGGTTTGGATGTACCGTGCACTATTCAGTGTCCCCTCGACGATCACCAGTGGTGTACGGCCAGTGTAGGAGATCGCTCCCCACACCATGATGCCGGGTGTTGGCCCTGTGTGCCTCTGTCGTATGCAGTCCTGATTGTGGCGCTCACCTGCACGGCGCCAAACACGCATACGACCATCATTGGCACCAAGGCAGAAGCGACTCTCATCGCTGAAGACGACACGTCTCCATTCGTCTCTCCATTCACGCCTGTCGCGACACCACTGGAGGCGGGCTGCACGATGTTTGGGCGTGAGCGGAAGACGGCATAACGCTGTGCGGGACCGTAGCCCAGCTTCATGGAGACGGTTGCGAATGGTCCTCGTCGATACCCCAGGAGCAACAGTGTCCCTAATATGCTGGGAAGTGGCGGTGTGGTCGCCTACGGCACTGCGTAGGATCCTACGGTCTTGGCGTGCATCCGTGCGTCGCTGCGGTCCGGTCCCAGGTCGACGGGCACGTGCACCTTCCGCCGACCACTGGCGACAACATCGATGTACTGTGGAGACCTCACGCCCCACGTGTTGAGCAATTCGGCGGTACGTCCACCCGGCCTCCCGCATGCCCACTATACGCCCTCGCTCAAAGTCCGTCAACTGCACATACGGTTCACGTCCACGCTGTCGCGGCATGCTACCAGTGTTAAAGACTGCGATGGAGCTCCGTATGCCACGGCAAACTGGCTGACACTGACGGCGGCGGTGCACAAATGCTGCGCAGCTAGCGCCATTCGACGGCCAACACCGCGGTTCCTGGTGTGTCCGCTGTGCCGTGCGTGTGATCATTGCTTGTACAGTCCTCTCGCAGTGTCCGGAGCAAGTATGGTGGGTCTGACACACCGGTGTCAATGTGTTCTTTTTTCCATTTCCAGGAGTGTATATCAGAATTTTTCAGTCCGAGTGATTTTAATTTGCTACTGAAGTCCACAGAATTATGTATGTGATGAACGCGTTTCCCCACAAGAGGCCTTAATAACGACGTTTAATGTTTGGCACAGTCACAGATTGCAGAGACAGTGTTACTCACTATCGGTTACACAGGAACGTCTTCGTTACGGATCTTTGGAAGGTAAATTAACATAAAGTCAAAGCTAGCGCTATAGAATTGAGTGAGCTAATAAAACGAGCGACAAAAATAAGGAAACAACGAGATCAAAAAATGAGATGACAGTCACGTAAGTCGCGATACTCCGGCTTCGTTTCGCTTTTGTCGTCCCCCCCCCCCCCCCCCCCCACCCGCAGCGATACGAGCGTCCAAGCGGCAGCAAAATACTGTTTATATTGATTTTTAACGAAGTTTTTACGATAGTGTCATAAAAATCGATAATAACTAAAAAAATTACACCACATTTGTGATTATTTAGTTTCTGAAGGACTCTGGGAGATACGAAACGGTGCATTACAGGATAGTTTATTTACGATTTATTTACGATTTTCCTGTAACTATCCTGAATAGTGTAGTTTTCTTTTAATAACAAAAAATTCCTGGTGAATACCAGGAAACCTGACCCTTTAAAAAAGACGTCGCGTATCTACACAATAAGGCGATGTTTTGTTCGCTACAGTTTTAGCCAAATCAGTGAATGTGGAACGTATGAAATGTAGTAGCTACATATTTTAACGTATCAAATAAGCCACCACAACTGTAGCTCAACGGAAAACCGCACAGGAGCAACCTGATTCATAATTGCTGCTCGATCTAAGTCACAAATGGCAAGAATAATCAGCACATTCGCTTCTTACGGAAAAGTAATTACATTTACAAAAATATTCTTGTATTAGAAGGTCGAGTGAAGTGTTAGAAAGTTTCTGCCATTGGACTCTGTTGTGTACATAGTTCCGCGTAGTCAGCGGGTACACAACCTTCCCAATAGAGCGCGCCCCGCTAAGAACTACAGCGCAGGCGCAGCGCTCGTCCGTCTCCGCACTACGAGATGGCGCTGTCTTAGAGACGGACCAAATTCTGCTTCCGTCGATCCGCGTATTAATATGTAACGCAGCCAATGAGATTGCTGCTAACGTAGATCCTTTTCTCCTCGCGGATCACACTCGCGCAGTGATACCTGAACACGCGAGGTATTATAACGAGTGTACAGACCTCCGATTAGTCTGCATTCGTCTGCACCAGTCTGCATTAGTCTATAGTCAAGTTTCAGTCTGCGCCTAATAAAATTATCATATTCCTGTACATAGCCATGAAGATAAATGAATAGACACTTTGTCAAGTATCAGAGATGTGTGAGAATAAGATTAACATACCAAGACCAAAGGAACTTCAGATTGTCAATTGTAAATAGCATCCAGAATCAAGTTAAGTAAGGTTTATGATTTTTATTATTTTAATAAATGTGTGTGAGAATTAATCAAGTTCTGTTTAAAGTTGGTCACCGTCAATCTGCGATTCTAAGCGAGCAAGTGGCATTTCTATCGTCTGACCTTACGGCAGAAGATAACACACGCCACAATAAGACCACGAGACATATTGCTGACACTCGCCTACTTCGTTAGAGCGACAAGTCAAATAATCTGATGGTATGTGTACCGAAGGTCTAACAGTACGCACACCACAGACTCCAAAAAAAATTTTAAGTCCGGAGGAAAGTGGCTATGATGACAACAACAGACGACACCAGAAACATGTGCTTCTCATGCATGGTATATGTTTATATCATTTTCTTTTCGGCGGAATAAGCTGCAAATATAGACATATTCTAAGGTATTTCTTCGTAGCGTGTTATCATTGGATCAGTGTGATACGGCTGGTTTTATATGTACTTCACCATAATTCATGTCTCTTGGTAATTTACTTATTCACTGAACGAAAAAACTATTCCGCTAATTAAGTAGAAAATAATTAAAAACAAATGTTATCCTTACGGTGCATGAGACTGTATACTTTCTTACCGCTTGGGTGGCCGTGTCGCTCCAACTGTCAAACGGTAACACTTTTCGCACCAGAGAGTGTCGTGACTGTTTTTATTACACTGTGGTCAGATCGAGGATCCTTGTGCAATGGTTTATAAAATCACTTACGCGATGATCTTTGTCCATTTAGAGACTGCGTTTATGAATACAACTCCGGTATCGCTGATACAGTTCACATATCCCTAGTTTTATACTTACTAGTTTGCGCACTTTACAGAGTCTGTTTACACACATTTACATTAACAAAATTCAGGGGAAAAACTTGTAAAGTTCGGCTGTGACGTCATGCGGGCTCTGCATGGCGGTCAGCCCCGCTGACCACTTCTCTATTTTTAACATGAGTCTTTTTAGTCATAACTGAAATATAATATACAATTTAACATGTAGGTCGCAAATAAAGATATAAACGGATACATACATGCGGAAAAACTATGTGTAGTCAACACACTTTGTTCCTTTTTCAACTCAGGTGGAGCCCAGTTCATGAAAAACAGTCCAGACGGTTTTGCCATAAGCAAAGAAAAAGCGGCAAATGCAATGCCACTGAATAAGGCCATATTATATTTGCGGTTGTTTCTCTTCGCAGTTTGCCTGCCAAGAGCCTTGCGGCGCCGGCAAATCGTTCATAATTTTGGGCTTAAAGTCAGTTAGTGAATGGTAAGGCCTTGACGCACCAGAACGCAGGCATCTAGATCTGGCTGAAATTCATCCTAACTTCTGCAGCACTGTTTAGGGATTCGTCGTTCCCTTCAAGATTACTCAAGACCTTACACAGAAAATACTTCTTCTTTCTCTCCTCACCATTCAGCTGCGGAGGCGAACGGTTCACGCCAATCAGCGTTTTCTTTTTACTTGCAGATATTACTGACATCTACAACGGAGTTCCATCACTTCTAGCATTAGTTGTGTTAATTATTATTTTCGTATTCCATGTACTGTTAAGGCACTTCGTGAGAAATAATCAGTCCCGTGTAGTGTCTGCTCACCTTGTCTCCACTGGTTTAAAAGACACACTACTGAAGAATCGGTATAACTCTGTGAAACAGCCCTTGGAGCCTCTTCTGATTTAGTGGGGTACAAAGAGGACGGTTTCGCCTGCTTGTATTTTACTTTCCAGAGGAACAATATTTATCTTACGCACAGGCTTAAAGCTTACTATAAACTACAGTAATTTAGTGAACAGCAAATGACATACAGCTTAGGCTTTCGCGACCGGTTGTCTTAACTGCTGGCGAATGTTCTAGGTTGTATGGTCGTGGTGCATGAAAATTTTTCGTTTCCGACATTGCGTTCGGAGTTGCTCTGAACATACTCAGAAGCACTCGAATAGTTCTGCTTTTTGCCGACTGTTTTTTTTTCTTTTTTTATATATATATAAAGAAAAAAAGATTGAGGTACAGCGTCACTGGTGGATCTGGGTAAATTTGTTCTATCCTACAATGATGTCATTCCAATGACATCTAGCGTACTAACTTTACTCTTGCAAACGAAACTTTAAGGTACTTAGATCTGTTAGCGGCCATCACCGTTCTTCTCAATCACGCTTTAGCTAAGTAGTTTTCATTTCAAAAATCTTGTACGGTCACAACTCTGCACAGTTGTGCTCTGATTGTAGCGCTGCTAATACACGTATGAAAATGGCTGAGGCTGCGCCCTGTTCCGTAGTGAAACACGCGTGTGGAATACGGTTAAAAAGTGCAGAGAAATGGTTAGTTCTTAACGGTTTTCATAAATGTACAGAGATAATCGGCCTTGATGTTTTCCGACGGACTGTATTACACACGTTTAGATATTGTTGTTGTGGTCTTCAGTTCAGAGACTGGTTTGATGCAGCTCTTTATGCTACTCTATCCCGTGCAAGCTGCTTTATCTCCAACTAACTACTGCAACTTACATCCTTCTGAATATGCGTAGTGTATTCATCTCTCGGTCTCCCTCTACGATTTTACCCTCCACGCTGCCCTTCAGTACTAAATTGGCGATTCCTTGGTGCCTCAGAACAAGTCCTACCAACCGATCCCTTCTTCTAGTCAAGTTGAGCCACAAATTACTCTACTCCCCATTTCAGTTCAATACCTCCTCATTAGTTATGTGACTTACCCTACACGCTGCCCTCCAGTACTAAATTGGTGATCCCTTGATGCCTCAGAACATGTCCTACCAACCGGTCCCTTCTTCTTGTCAACTTGTGCCACAAACTCCTCTTCTCCCTAATTCTATTCAATACCTCCTCATTAGTTATGTGATCTACTCATCTAATCTTCAGCATTCTTCTATAGCATCACATTTCGAAAGATTCTATTCTCTTCTTGTCTAAACTATTTATCGTCCATGTTTCACTTCCATACATGGCTACACTCCATACAAACACTTCCAAAAGAGACTTCGTGACAGTTAGATCTATACTCGATGTTAACAAATTTCTCTTCTTCAGAAACGCTTTCCGCAAGGAAAGTCTACATTTTTTATACTCTCTACTTCGACCATCATCAGTTATTTTGATACCCAATTGGCAAAACTCGTTTACTACTTTAATTCGTGTGTCTCATTTCCTAATCTGCTGGCCGCTGTGGCCGAGCAGTTCTAGGCGCTTCAGTCTGGAACCGCTCGGCCGCTACGGTCGCAAGTTCGTATACTGCCTCCGACATGGATGTGTGTGATGTCCTTAGGTTAGTTAGGTTTCAGTAGTTCTACGTTCTAGGGGACTGATGACCTTAGATGCTAAGCCCCATAGTGCTCAGAGCCATTTGAACCATTTTATTTCCTATTCTAATTCCCTCAGCATCATCTGATTTAATTTGACTACATTGCATTATCTTCGTTTTGTTTTTGTTGATGTTCATCTTATATCCTACTTTCAAGACACTAACAATTCCCTTTAACTGCTCTTCCGGGTCCTTTGTTGTCTCCGACAGAATTACAATGTCAGCGGCGAACCTCCAAGTATTTATTTCTTCTCTATGGATTTTAATTCCTACTCCACATTTTTCTTTTGTTTCCTTTACTGCTTGCTCAATATACAGATTGAATAACTTCAGAGCTAGGCTACAACTCTGTCTCACTCCCTTCCCAACCACTGCTTCCCTTTCATGCCCCTCGACTCTTATAACTGCCATCTGGTTACTGTACAAATTGTAAACAGCCTTTCGCTCCCTCTATTTTACCCCTGTCGCCTTCAGAATTGAAAGAGAGTATTCCAGTCAACGTTGTCAAAAGCTTTGTGTAAGTCTAAAAATGCTAGTAACGTAGGTTTGCCTTTCCTTTATCTTCTAAGATAATTCGTAGGGTCAGTATTGCCTCAAGTGTTCCAACATTTCTACGGAATCCAAACTGATCTTCCCCGAGGTCGGCTTCTACCAGTTTTTCAAAAGTGGTTCTAATGGTTCTGAACATTATGGGACTTAACTTCTGAGGTCATCAGTCCCCTTGAACTTTTGAACTACTTAAACCTAACTAACCTAAGAATATCACACACATCCATACCCGAGGCAGGATTCGAACCTGCCACTGTAGCGGTCACGCGGTTCCAGACTGTAGCGCCTAGAACCGCTCGGCCACATCGGCCGTCACCAGTTTTTCCATTCGTCTGTAAAGAATTCGTGCTAGCATTTTGCAACCGTGACTTACTAAACTGACAGTTCGGTAATTTTCACACCTGTCAACACCTGCTTTCTTTGGGATTGGAAAAACAGGTTAGATACAAGCACCTAATAAATGCATCGCGAAACTGGCAGCGTAATAGATTGTTTATCTACTGTAACCCATGGTCCGTAATCGTAAAATTCACCATCAGTTTTATGAATAGTGTACGTCTTCTTGTTTGTAAGTACATACTGCCCGCGAAATTCCTTTTTTCATTTCAAAAATAAATTCTTAATCATCGATATTTTATGAAAGACTTAATAAAGGTTGCTTAAATTAAGAAAACATAACAATTTAATTTTTAAGGCAAAAATAAAAAACCAAACAGTCTTTATTGGGACTACGTACATTGTTTTACACCAAAGATGTAGACAAGTCTCGCAAAACGTGAAAAACATTTGCATAGCATCGAGTACACCATACAAATGTTGCATTTTTACATTTTCCAAGCTACCGTTACAATATAAACCCAACAGAGCTGATTTGGAGCCAATTTATGTGATTTTGCCCCAGAAATACCAAGAGTGTTAAGCTGTCAGACGTACCGGAACTAACGCACGCAACTTCTTCACACGTCACTGCCAAACGCCGGCGGCATACAGAACGGCACGCCATAAAAGAAAAGGAGAAAATGCGGCGCCTGGTCGGCTTCGTTGATTTTGTTGTTAATAGGTCGTTATCAGCGTAGCAGATGACAGTTCCAGAACTGAAATATATTTCTCGGATTCGGATAAGGAAGGAGCTAAGAGATTACCAGACGACTGACTGTAATTAATACCTTCAGTGGCTTCAGTATTCAACAGTACGGTGAAATCCCTGCAGTAGCCTTCTGCATGATACGTGACTCGCTCAGAAAAATTACTCTGTGTTTAAGTTAGAAATTTTCACCACTTTTGTTTGTAATTAGAATACTATGTCGGTGGGAACGAGGGCATTTTAATGCTCTCCGTTTGCTCACCTAAGAAGCGCGCGGGAGTACTGGAGTTTTGCCGAATATTATTCCATTCTCTTTAAAAATTAAATGACATTCAAACTGCAACTGCTCACATCATTGCAGGTTATCTGAACCGCTGGTTGGTCAGTGCTGTCCAAGCTTAATGCGCCGCTAAAGCTGTTGTCCCGCATTATCACTCAGTCTGTGTCCAGGTAACACAGCATATAACGTATCATTATGACCCTACTCTGGCGGATTTACATACAGGCCACTAGGCACGGGCCTAGGGGCGGAACCTGAAGGGGGGCGGCATTTTTTGTTCTGTACTCATTTTAACCTTTTACGTTTTAAAATAACTGTGCTTACAAACGACAAAAATTTTTAATATTTCTAGTTAAAATAAGCCTTAGAAACGAAATTCGACAATACAAGCTTGGAAATATACATAGTTTACTTGGTGACTGAATGGAAATTTAACATTGGGTTTCTGTCTGGTACCATCTTCATGATTGTTTAAAATATTTTGAAGTAAGCCGTCAGGACGGCAATCTACAACACAATGTGTGAAACGTTATTATTCCGAGAATGTTGTCAGCTTCTGCTTAACCCTACCATGTTTTCCCCGTAAAAATACCGAGACCCCTGAAAAGCTGTTTCTTAAATACTGTAACATGTGTGGGCCTCAGTATGTAAAACCCGACTCTACATAAATTTCTTGTACAAATTATGGGGAAGTATCAAGTCAACCCTCCATTACTGTAATTAAGCTCTGTGGTCTTCAATATCTGAGCTTTGATTTAATGACACCCGCTTAACAAAACATATTGATACTGGGAATGTTTTACATTTTTAAACACATGTTTGTACGAAAAGAACATAAACAGAATATCTAATAATGTGTGGAATACACTTCACAACAGTTTAAAACTTTTATTTGTTTATTTGATTATTTACTTTTTTTGACGAAAAAAGAAGAGAAAACCAACATTCGTGTGTCTCATTTATTGTGCTGCAGCCTGCACGACATCAAAGTTCCCGTTCTGTGCAATAGAATAGTACGTGGCTTTGCATTCGTAACTAAGCTTTTTTTTTCTTTGAGGAAATGTTATTTTTATTCTATGGTGGAACAAAAGCTGCATTTGCGTGTAGACGTAACAGCAGTGTTCACACAAATGACAACACACCACTTCATCTGCCAACAAGACTACTTAAACTTTGTAGTCCGTTTTCTCTGCCCACAGATACCGCTAAAATGTTTTAGGAATAAGTGGAACAAGAGTCGATCCAGCACACCTCACTGCAAGAATTTGCAGGTGTGCTTCTGCGTTGACTTACAACAGAGAAACAGGCGACAATGAAATTAAATTATTCTACAGTGTCGTTCTTTCGTAGCACAATTACGTCGAGTAATCCGAGTTCGTCAGATCATTGCTCCTTTTTTACAGGAAAAATCTTTGTGCTCGTGTGCCGTGTTTAAAGTAAAAATCTTTTTGCTCATGTGCGGTGTAGTACGAGTGGAACTGGATACAGTCCTTCTTTCTTCTGTTTTACAAATTTTTTATTTTGTTTTGACTGTTGGCTGGCAATTTTGTAAGTGCCTTAACATGAACAACAGTGAAAAAAACAAACCTGCAAAATTAAGTAGCGCGGCGTTTCGGAAATTATCGAAGGAAAGGCGAGAACGATAAGCCAATGTTATAATAACGCTTGGCACAGTAGATAAGTTTTTCGCAAAAAATGTTGCTGGTTCGACTTCGAATTCAAGTACTACAGATGCTATTTCTGGCACTACAAGTGTAGTAAAAGAAGTAAATACAGATGAAACACAAGTTAAAAATGAACAAAAGCAAATTATTCCCGATTTCGAGTTTCACGAAGAACTTAAGTGTCGAGTCAGACATTACATAAGGAAATAACCTTGTTAGTGATAATCCTGCAGAATGGTGTGTCAGTGAATCAACAATCGACATTCTCTTACAACGTGGCATTAATCAAAATTTTAACGGTGATTTTTCTAATTCAAGATCAATAGGCGAGAAAACCGGATATTTGAACAAAAATGTATTTTACCGTAAACTTTTAAATGGTGAATCAACTTTGCGTGATTTTCTAGTATACTCCTGTATCACCGATGTTGTTTTTTGTGCACCACGTACATTGTTGTAAGGCCGCGATTGCTACTAATAGTATTGCAGAGTGGAAAAATATTACTAATATTTTATCTCATCATGAGAATTCACTTGAACACAATAATTCTGAGCTATGACTCTTAACAATAAAGAAGTCACTTGGAACAATGGATAACCATTTCATATCATATGTTGAGACAGAAAAAACGTACTGGCGCAATGTGTTGAAAATGGTGGTGGAGTAGTGAAGAAACTAACGAGTCGTGGACTTCCCATACGTGGAAACGTTGAAACATTCTATTCATTACATAACGGTCAATTTATGATGTCTCTTGAACTTACAGCCGAGTTTGATCCTTTTCTTGCAGGTCACATTGAACGATATAGTCATCCAAGGCAGGGACATAAGAGTTATCTTTCTTCAACAATCTGTGATGAAATAATGGAGCTTCTTTCTGAATGAATAAATATAATTATCATAAGTGAAATGAAACAGGCCAAATATTTCTCTATAATAGTAGATTCTGCAGTGCACATTTCACATATTGATCAATTATCTTTCATAATAAGATATGTGAACGAGAATGGATAACCTGTTGAACGTTTCCTTCTGTTCTTACCAAACTCGGCACACAAGTCCGGAAACTTAGCTGAGGACGTACTAAAAGTTCTGTCTACAAATTCCATTGATACTGACTGTGGACGCCAGTCATACGACAACTCAAGCAATATGTCAGGAACCTACACTGGTTTGCAGGCACGCATTAAAGAACGAAATCCGAAAGCACATTATTTGTCTTGTGTAGCACATTCTTTGAATTTAGTTGGCACTAGTGCTGCAAGCTGTTGTCGGGAAGCATGTTCATACTTCGATGTAGTGCAAAACCTCTATAGTTTTTTCTCTGCTTCTACACAGCGCTGGGATAAATTTCTTTTTTTCGTGAAACCAGGAAGCAAAACGGTAAAAAGTTTATCAAAAACACGTTGGTCAGCAAGAGATGCAGCGTGTGTATGTATATATGAAAACTGGGAGGGTGTTATTAATGCCCTCACATATATTGCCAATAATACGTTTGAAAAATCACTTGTGCGAAATGAGGCTTCAGCTTTATTCCATCAACTCAGCAGAGTAGAAACGGTATTCATAATTACAGTTTGAAAGGACATACTCCAGAGATTTAATATTGTAAATCTGAAATTGAAAAGTGTAAATATCGATATGGTGGTGGAGTAGATATAGATTATGAATGCACCTATAAAAGATCACAAAAATGCAAACTTTATGATGATGAAGAAGCGGACTCTGAAGAAGTTTTTCTGACTGGAAGGGAAAAATTTAGGGTCGAAACATTTCTTCCAGTACTCGACAACTTGTACGCCGAATTAGTGAGGAGGAAGGAAAGCTATAGAACACTGTTGGACAGCTTCACAGTTTTCAGTAACCTTAAGAACAGTTCACCTGACGATATTGCTGAACGTGCAACAAAACTCCAAGCGTCATATGATACAGATTAGAGCCTTCCATCCCTAGTGAATGTGTACATTTCGGGAAACTTTTGAAATCTTCTGAGATTATTGATATACCATCGAAATGAGCAAATTTTTACGAAAAGAGAGATTACAGTCGGTAATTCCGAATGTTGACATTGCTCTTCGAATATTTCAATGTATGGCACTTACAAATTGTTCAGCAGAACGCTCGTTTTCGGTTCTTAAAAGACTGAAATCGTACCTACGTTCTACGTTGCCTGAGGAGAGATTGAACGCTTTGCCCGTTCTTCACATCGAAGACGACCTCCTAACTGATACCCTTCGAATTATGAAGATATGATCAACGAATTTTCTGCCGTCACAAAGCCAGATTCAAACTTTGCTGACGGGTGAGTTTGTTTATTTATTCATATTAGTTTTAAAAATTGAAGATTATAATGTGATTTTATTGTATTTTAGAGCACATTCATTGGATTTACAAAGTACGTATTACCTGTTTATTTTAGAATTACTTCAAGCAGAACGCGGCACTAAGCCTCGTTAACGTGCTGGCGTGGTCGAAGGCGACCGACAATACTAAACAATACCCGAATGACCCAGGCCGCTCGGCGCTGTACAGTCAGAGACATACTGTAGTGCATTACAACAGATGCGTATTCTTGGCATCTGCTGAAATGTACGGAGACTACGCTCACATGAAGAAGTGTTAATAAATAACGTAGTTCAGTTCTATCTGTAACATCCACAGTGCGACGAGAGAAAATTATGCCTCTAACAGTTATAAACACTATCTATTCGACGTATGAAAAAACAGTGAAAACGAATGAAAACGATGCTAAATATTAATTATTTATGTAATATTTTATGATGTAATTGGACATATCGATGTGTATCATACAAAGACAATGATAATTGTAAATTCCTTTTATGATCTGCGTTTGTCTTCCTTTGTTTTTACCTTTTGTTGGTTGGGTTTTGTAGGTTGCGGACGCATATCGAACTGAGGTCTGTTAAGAAATTGTAATTATTTGTTAATTATTACTTGAAAATAAAGTTCATTATTATTATAAAGATGAGTGAATAATTATTTGTAACTTTAATTCCTCTCTCAGTAAGCATTACCTGTGTTAATTATTTCTTTCCGCTGCAAGGAGCGCAGTCATTGATAATAGCGATTTGTATCGCGTTTTTGTCTGTGTTTTCCTTAGAAACAAATCAAATGTTTGCTTGATGAAGTCTAAACAGTGCACAATACGAAAGTAGATTTTATAGCGTTTAATAAGCATTTTAAATATTTACTTATTTCCTCTAACAATAGAAAGTATCTATCAATTGTCTGCCGCCAACTTAACAATTATCTCAGCGGCAAATTCAAATTTAAATTACGCAACTCTGCAGAATAAATGCCGAAGGTAATACAAATGTGTGAAAATAAATGTGCACCGATGGTCCCGAACTCATTTTAATGAAAATGATTCGAATCAGATTGGTTCTCTAAAAACAGTGCTCATGGCACGATCCTTATAAGAAACTTTTCTAGCTGATGTATGGAGCCGAAATTAATTACGCACGAGTTGCGAAGGATATTGTTTCAGGTAACATACGTCAGTGTTGTGCGCGGCTGATATTCGGTGGTTTTAATGATCATTTTGCTGAAGATAACTGCATCCATCTTAATCAATAGTTGTATTGAATCTGTTGTATGACCTGTGATTTAGTGGCACACAACTTGCAGACAACACTTTAACACGACGTTAACTTGGAGTTCCTTAGCAACTTGATCAAATCTTTAGCCGGGAGAAAAATTATTTAGTAATTACTCAATGTAATAAAATAAGATTATCATTTCCATTTACAAATTAGTTAAATACCAAACCATTGAATAACACAGCGACAATAGTAAACAATACCCGAATGACCCAGGTCGCTCGGCGCTGTTCAGAGACATACTGTACTGCATTACAACAGATGCGTATTCTTGGCATCTGTGAAATGTATAGTTACCGCGGAAATATACGGAGACTACGCTCACATGAAAAAGTGTTAATAAATAACGTAGTTCAGTTCTGTCGATAAGTACGTAAAAGCTTTGCTAATACCGTCAGAAAGAATTATGGTGAGAGCAGTAGCTACAGTACAAAACTGTTCAGACCCTTCATGGATTAAAGGTATTGTGTGCACTTATTATGCAGCACTTAGCTACACAGACCCTAATGCTTTGCACATTAACTATTGGATTATAAAACAAATTTGATTTTTCCACACTAGTCTGTATAATAATGTAATAGCAAATCCAGTACCGTGTTCGCTCGTCTGAATTTAGTTATTAGTTCGTGCACCGAAATCTGTATTTCATTTTCAAAAAATGGCTCTGAGCACTATGCGACTTAACGTCTGAGGTCATCAGTCGCCTAGAACTTAGAACTAATTAAACCTAACTAACCTAAGGACATCACACACTTCCATGCCCGAGGCAGGATTCGAACCTGCGACCGTAGCGGTCGCTCCGCTCCAGTCTGTAGCGCCTAGAACCGCATGGCCACTCCGGCCGGCTTATTTCATTTTCATTTCTTACGCTTTACTAGAGATTCATGTATTAATACCGAAAGTTTATTTTTTATCTGCTGCACATACAAGTTATTAGATCGTAAAACGATACTTTAATTTTAATTTTGAACGCATCTCTGTAAAAGTACGTATTAATTTCTAATGTATGACACGTTCTCTTCAACTTTTAGATCGTAACACAACTTTTTTATTTTCATTTTCAACGGTTTCGTGTAAAAGAACATATTAAAAGTGAATGTATAACAAAAATCCGTTGTCTCCTACACGCTCTGCTGAATTTTTAGGTCACAAAAGAAAAGTTAGTTTCCTTGTGTTCGTTTCTGTTGTCTTTTGACAGCAGAACGTGTTAACACAATGCAGTTTTAAGTTTGTTTTATCCGCTGCCGCACACTAAGTACAGTTCAGGAACCACATTACATTTTCATTAAGCGCGACTAGACCGATAACGCGTCCTTCAGAACGAGTAGCAGAATACGGAAACAGCTCACAGCGCTCCCACGCAAAACGGCAATCGTGAAGTGATCGGGTAATAGCTATTACTTAAAACATGTTTTTTTTGTGTGTGTGTGGGGGGGGGGGGCACATATAATAAGGTGTGCCTAGGGCGCAAAATTTTTAAATCCGCCACTGATCGTACTTGACAGTACTGGTCACAGCTTGGCTTACACTTCACGTGAAACGAAATTCAAGCAGACGTGGAAGACTGCATGGGGTAATGTTTTCATCAGGATTATTCTTATGATGAACACAAAATAGAATCGGATTTCCAGAATCGATTTTGAGTTGTTCGCATGAGCACCCGGAAGCGGTATTGGGAAATCGGTTTACGGAATCCGATTTTGGGAGCCTAGTGTAAACGAGGTGTGCTGTTGTACTTATATTACGAAACACAGTTGACAGTTAACCACTTAATTGGTATTTTATTTCTCTCGTTAGGTTCAATGCTCACAAAGTTATTTGCATGTATGGTTAACCTGAACGCCGATTTAAAACATCTGAAGCAGGCGTTCGAGGAAAATGGCGACCCATGAAAAGCAGTAAACAGAGTTCTACGACCAAATAACAGTTCGCTGAAGAACAACGATAAAACACAACGATGGTATAAGACAGTTTATATATACAGGGTGTTACAAAAAGGTACGGCCAAACTTTCAGGAAACATTCCTCACACACAAAGAAAGAAAATATGTTATGTGGACATGTGTCCGGAAACGCTTACTTTCCATGTTAGAGCTCATTTTATTACTTCTCTTCAAATCACATTAATCATGGAATGGAAACACACAGCAACAGAACGTACCAGCGTGACTTCAAACACTTTGTTACAGGAAATGTTCAAAATGTCCTCCGTTAGCGAGGATACATGCATCCACCCTCCATCGCATGGAATCCCTGATGCGTTGATGCAGCCCTGGCGAATGGCGTGTTGTGTCACAGCCGTCCACAATACGAGCACGAAGAGTCTCTACATTTGGTACCGGGGTTGCGTAGACAAGAGCTTTCAAATGCCCCCATAAATGAAAGTCAAGAGGGTTGAGGTCAGGAGAGCGTGGAGGCCATGGAATTGGTCCGCCTCTGCCAATCCATCGGTCACCGAGAAGCGAACGAACACTTCGACTGAAATGTGCAGGAGCTCCATCGTGCATGAACCACATGTTGTATCGTACATGTAAAGGCACATGTTCTAGCAGCACAGGTAGAGTATCCCGTATGAAATCATGATAACGTGCCCCATTGAGCGTAGGTGGAAGAACATGGGGCCCAATCGAGACATCACCAACAATGCCTGCCCAAACGTTCACAGAAAATCTGTGTTGATGACGTGATTGCACAATTGCGTGCGGATTCTCGTCAGCCCACACATGTTGATTGTGAAAATTTACAATTTGATCACGTTGGAATGAAGCCTCATCCGTAAAGAGAACATTTGCACTGAAATGAGGATTGACACATTTTTGGATGAACCATTCGCAGAAGTGTACCCGTGGAGGCCAATCAGCTGCTGATAGTGCCTGCACACGCTGTACATGGTACGGAAACAATTGGTTCTCCCGTAGCACTCTCCATACAGTGACGTGGTCAACGTTACCTTGTACAGCAGCAACTTCTCTGACGCTGACATTAGGGTTATCGTCAACTGCACGAAGAATTGCCACGTCCATTGCAGGCGTCCTCGTCGTTCTTGGTCTTCCCCAGTCGCGAGTCATAGGCTGGAATGTTCCGTGCTCCCTAAGACGCCGATGAATTGCTTCGAACGTCTTCCTGTCGGGACACCTTCGTTCTGGAAATCTGTCTTGATACAAACGTACCGCGCCACGGCTATTGCCCCGTGCTAATCCATACATCAAATGGGCATCTGCCAACTCCGCATTTGTAAACATTGCACTGACTGCAAAACCACGTTCGTGATGAACACTAACCTGTTGATGCTACGTACTGATGTGCTTGATGCTGGTACTGTAGAGCAATGAGTCGCATGTCAACACAAGCACCGAAGTCAACATTACCTTCCTTCAATTGGGCCAACTGGCGGTGAATCGAGGAAGTACAGTACATACTAACGAAACTAAAATGAGCTCTAACATGGAAATTAAGCGTTTCCGGACACATGTCCGCATAACATCTTTTCTTTATTTGTGTGTGAGGAATGTTTCCTGAAAGTTTGGCCGTACCTTTTTGTAACACCCTATATATACAAAAAAAACTTTTAACAACAGTAAGATTTCACAGAAACGTAAGATCCGTTTTTACGACAACAATGAAAATTTGGCAAGCACCGTTATGATCTGTAATGGATAAATTCCCACCTCTGTCGGCAGTCTAGGTATGTGTGGCGTAGAGATCAGAAACGGAGCGAGTAAGACTATATTCTTCAGGTTGCGTAATTCACAAATCAAGGTGCATCTTTTGCATCGGTGCTAACAGACTTCCTTCGCTCCAGCTGTAGTTCCGTGAGTGTGGCGAATCTGGGAACTACAGCACTGCGGTCGCTTCATACTCTTAGATTCGTTCTCTCTTACTAAAGCTAGGCGTGACTTTATGTTAGCACGCGAGAAGATTGCACGATTTTGCTGCTGTAAAGTAACACTGACAAGACGAAATGGCCGATTGTTGAAATCAGATGGCCTTCAACGAAGCTGTGTTTTGTCAGCCTGTGGAGGACATAAGTCGAAAATTAATTAATGAAAAGTATACAATTGGATATGTGTTCCATACCTGGAACAAGTGTCACGTCATAGTCCGCCCTTAAAACGAAAAACATATCTGCAAATTTCGTCCCATGTAAATAAAATGGTTGTATTCTTATTTATTCCACCGCAACCAAGAGAAAGCATTTGTGTTGAGTCACACAAAAATTGGGCACAGAGCAACGTCACTGTTACTTCACTGCCCTAAAAGCACGCTATTTTTATATTCATTTGGTCATGGCAACTTGCGTTACTGGGTTAACAGTGACTTGTGCAGCTTATTATTCATTTCCATACTTTGTTTCAATAATTAATCACCATTTAGAGATTGCACTTCATCCTCATGTCGCGTTTGCTGGGACTGCAGTTATAAAATGTGTAACTGCTCGAATGTGTATATAGGGCAACGTAATTTTAGACGTTCTCTGAGAAGATATTAAATATTAAAGTAAATTTACAGTAGTCGTCTAAACATTTTATCTGTATAAATGTATGTAAAAACAACAATATCCTTTGCTAACCTAAGTATCAGTCGGAGGAAGTCACGAAACTTGGTGATATATGGACAGTAGTTCTACAGAATCGATAGATAAGGTTTATCTTTAACAGACGACAGTTCGATAGTTATATTTTGTGTCCGACAGGGATTATCTATGCCGATCATGTGTAAAATGTGTGATCTTTCTGAAGTTCGTTTTTCACATTATTTAGTCGCCCTCCGACGTTCGACTCGTCAGTCGGAAAGAATCAGGAGCACCTCTGAAGACCTCCACTGCAACTCTGGACGAAACGTCAGAAACGAGAAAGTTTCATGAACCACGACCAAAAAACCCAGAGGTTTTACCAGCAGCCAGAAGAGAAAATACAGTGAAGAGCCAAAGTGGTGCATCTGCCTAATATCGTGTAGGCCACAAGACGACGTGGCAAGGAGTCGACAAACGTCTGAAGTAGCGCTGGAGAGGTCTGGCACCATAAATACTGCAGGGCTGCACATAAACCCGTAAGAGTGCGAGGGGTGGAGATCTCTTCTGAACAACGCGTTGCGAGGCATCCCAGATATGCTCAGTAATGTTCATGTCTGCGGAGTTTGGTGGTCAGCGAAAGTGTTTAAACTCAGAAGACTGTTCCTGGAGCCGGTAGCAAATCTGGACGTGTGGAGTGTCGTATTGGCCTGCTGGAATTTCCCCAGTTCGTCGGACTGCACAATGGACATGAATGGATGCAGGTGATCAGACTGGAATGGATGCAAGTAATGAGACTGGACGATTACGTACGTGTTACCTGTCAGAGTCGAATCTAGACGTATCAGGGGTCCCACATCAACTGCACACGCCCCACACCCATTACAGAGCCTCCGCCAGCTTGAACAAACAGTCCCCTGCTGAAATGCAGGATCCATGGATTCATGAGTTTTTCTCCATACCCGTTCACATCCGTCCGCTCGATACAATTTGAAACGAGACTCGACTGACCAGGTAACATGTTTCCAGTCATCAACAGCCCAATGTTGACCGGCCCAGGAAAGGCGTAAGGCTTTGTGTCGAGCCGTGATCAAAGGTATACAAGTGGGCCTTCTGCTACGAAAGCCCATATCGATGATGTTTCGTTGATTGGTTCTCACACTGACATTTGTTGATGGCCCAGCACTGAAATCTGCAACAATTTGCGGAAGGGCTGCACTTTGGTCACATTGAACGATTCTCGTCAGTCGTCGTTGGTCCCGTTCTTGCAGCATCTTTTTACGGCCGCTGCGGTGTCGGAGATTTGATGCTTTACCGGATTCCTGATATTCACGGTACACTCGTGAAACGGTCGTATGGGAAAACCCCCACTTCATCGCTACCTCGGAGATGCTGTGTCCCATCGCTGGGGCGCCGGCTGTAACATCACGTTGAAATTCCCTTAAATCTTGATGAGCTGCCATTGTAGCAGCAGTAACCGATCTAACAACTCCGCCAGACACTTGTCTTATATAGACATTGCCGACAGCAGCGCCGTATTCTGCCTGTTAACGTATCTCTGTATTTGGATTGGCATTCTTATATCAGTTTCTTTGGCGCTTCAGCGTATAATGTGCAATACCGATCTCTGCTCCGCATGCAAACTACATTCACCCTGAAACTTCCTGGCATTTTAAAACTGTGTGCCGGACCTAGACTCGAATTAGGGACCTTTGCCTTTCGCGGACAAGTGCTCTACCGACTGAGCTACCCAAGCACGACTCACGCCCCGTCCGCCAGTACCTCGTCTCCTACTTTCCAAACTTCACAGAAGCTCTCCTGCGAACCTTGCAGAACTAGCCACTAATCTTCCAGGAAGTTTCATATCAGCGCACACTCCGCTGTAGAGTGAAAATCTCATTCTGGATACATTCACCCTTTGTGGCACTTGGTTGCCCTCATTGCCCCTCTCATTCTACTTGTAGCAAGCATAATTACTATTCCTTCTTCTTCATTTTGTTGCTTTTTCTTTGTATTATTATTTTTTTCCTGTTTTACTTGTTGTTCTTTGCATTTTCTCTATGGTCTTTCTATTTCAGTTGTTCTTTCCTCTCACCTTTCTGCTTTGCTCCCCCATTCTTTGTTAAGCGCGCGCCTTTGTCAATATTCACGTGAAACGCACCATGAATAGAACGTGAAATGTCACTTTGTTCAGTTGAGATTTTAAGCTCATTGTATTGCTCGTAAGCAATGCTGTGTTAAAAGCTCATTACTCGGTTTACGGGGTGACGGGACATAATGGTCGCGTATGCAGTAACTTGAGCACCAAATGTATGTCATCGCCGCTGGGACGTCACGAACTTGACTTAACAGCTCGGCGAACTGCAGGTGGGAAACCGTAGGTGGCCCTAATGGCAGAAAGCAACTCCCATTCATCCAAGGCCGCGCCCGTGCTATGAATATTTATATCTCCACTGTCCGGAGGTATGCCGAGCAGCGGTAAATTCGGAAACAAGCGACTCCCGAGTAGCGGCCTCAGCGTGCGTCCGACTGCTGTTTTATTTATCGATTCCCTGCACCCCTTAAATGGATTCCGGTGCGAACCTCCGCAGCACAGTGACTCGTGCACTCGACCAAATCTCATTGTAGTCCTCTTCTGTGTGCGCCCGAGTCTATTAACTTCCTTTTTAAGATGCATTCTTCGTTTCCCGTGCAATCCCGCAGGCATGCAAGCGTGGTAATTCGATTGGATATGTTCCAAGAGGGCTACGCCACGAAATGCAAATCTGATTTGTTAAGATACTATTCCGATTGAGCCAGTACATAAAAAATGGAAGTACACTACAGCGATCGAGAGAACAACAAACTACTTTGTGTAGTTTAAGAATTCTGCAAGGTACTGATGCTATGGTATCTGTCGAAGATGAAACTGTTTATTACCAAACATCATTTGTTATCATACTGCTTTCATCGCTTGCACCTTATTAAGTTTTGGGTCACCGTGAATAAGAAAATGAGGTTTATACAGAGACAGACGAAAGAGAGTCACAAACACCTTTAGACAAACAGCACAAAGTGTCTAGGTACAATGAAAGTAAAGGAAATCCAAATTTCAAATGGATGGAAGCTGTTAAAGAGAAAGAGAGAGCTTAAAAAAAACAGCAGTAAGACCATAAAAAATATGCTGATTAAAACAAAACTCGTCGGAAATCTCTTCCAGTCGATATGAGAAACAACTCTAAGGGGAGTAACTGTAAACATTCAGAATACGAAGACAAAACAGAAACACGTTCTGCGTAGACATAACATCTCATCAGTTAATATGGAAGTTGACACAGTAGTTAAAAATAGAATGGGAATTCCAAGATGTCTTTAAATATTTGTCTAGTTAACGAAGCGAGTCACAAAAACAGCTAGTTAGTAGAATGGCATTCCGAAAGATATATCAGATGAGATATGCGGAGTTATTGCAAATATGGAAATTCGGTAGTGAGCTGGATATGTGTAAGCCAGAATCAAATAATAGAATAGGAACTTGAGATACGGGTGTATCAAAAAGAACCACCCGATTAAAAAAATCATAACTATTTTGTTATTTGAGATAAATGCTTGAATAACGTAGTGTTGGAAAGAGAAAACTCTCCAGTTTTACATTGTCTCCGCTATGTTCTCCAAATTTTAATGAGTGTTGTTCAGTTTCACAGGAAAAGGTGTATGCCTGTATGGTCCATTTTTATTTGCCGAGAACACTGTTGCAGGAAGCACATATCTCGAGATGATTCAGAACTTTCCTTTCCTACAGTCGGAGACTGATTCGAACTACTTCATTTACCTACAGGATGGGGCAAGTCCACACTGCATCCGGAATTTTTAAATCAAAGAATTATTGAACGATGAGTCGGTCTTTCTGGAACAAATGATTCACCTTACATTACTGGCGTCCAAGGTCACGGGATCTGACTGTATGTGATTATTTCTTGTGGAGTTTATAAAATTGTTTATGTACCTCCGTTATCAACAACAATAAATGAACTGAGACATCGCTAAACAGCAGCTGTCGAAGCTGTAACTCAAGATTGCTGGCTGCAGTGTGGGGGCAACTTGAATATCGCATTGACATAAGCCGTGCATCTCGAGGAGGGCATATTGAACACCTATGAAAAGATCTGTAAAAAAAAAACTTTTTGCGTTTCCTGTTCATCAGAAAACAAAATTCATTGTATATGTTCATCAGTTTCAGGAATATAGACGTGCCAAATCGAATGATTCTTTTTGATTTCTCCTGTATTATTTACAGAATTTCTGTAGAGAAAAACAGTTGTCCGCAGTTTGAATAATGCTGATGAATTTTAAAACCAGAACGATTCAAAAACACAGGGGCACTGAGCGAACAATGGAGAGACACACTATCTGATAAAAAATATCCGAATACCTCTACGTAATGCAGAACTGGCCGACAGATGTTACGAGTGGTGGGCCTGACATTGTAAAAGGAAGCGGGGCGTACTGTGTTGTCAGCAGAGAAGCAGTAAAAGCACTTACCCAAACACTTTTCAAATAACCTCATGTTCGTTTCTTCCACGTTTAATACTTGGAAATGCATCAATATACTCTTCTCGAAAATGTACTTTTCGTTTCGACATTTAAAATTTCAAATTCTGTGCAATAACAACACCAGAAGTACACTTCGCACAGCTGAATGTTAACTTTACACGACCAAAGAATGTCAGATACCGACAGCAGAGACGTTGTAAACCAACAGCGGAAAACTGAAACAATCGCAAAGAATCGATTATTGCACTGCTTCCACAGTCTGTTCTGGAAAGCCGGCCGGAGTGGCCGTGCGGTTCTAGGCGCTACAGTGTGGAGCCGAGCGACCGCTACGGTCGCAGGTTCGAATCCTGCCTCGGGCATGGATGTGTGTGATGTGCTTAGGTTGGTTAGGTTTAATTAGTTCTAAGTTCTAGGCGACTGATGACCTCAGAAGTTAAGTCGCGTAGTGCTCAGAGCCATTTGAACCATTTTTTGTTCTGGAAATAGCTGAGCGATTCTGAAGTGACACAGAATATCAGCACAGGTTTCAACGGCTATCGTCAAGTCTGCGGGAGTTATGAAACACTTGATCGGTGGCCAATGGCAAAACTTGCCTAAATTTTTTGTAATTACTAGCCTTTTTTTTCGTGGACATTTGCCTCTTCCTCCAGGACACCCGTCTTTGAGCATAAAATCGCGGACTGTCCGCGAAATCCGCGACGTATGGCAACTCTAAGTGTATCCAACTGCCACTGGATACTGGATGACAGGAAGCGAGCGATTTGTAGCGATGAACCACGCTGCACCATATAGCAGTCCTATGGAATGGTTTGGGTCTGGCTAATATGTGGAGGATATTAAGTGCCATCATATGTAATACCAACACTGAAGTGCAAAGGAGGTGGTGTTGTGGTATAGGGGAGTTTTTCGTTGAGGAGATGAGCACGTCTTACAGCATTGCGAATTGAGAGTAGAGGAAGAGTTTAGAGTCGATCAGTGTTTGTGTCAGCATGGCAGTGCACCCTGACGTAAAACAGCTTCAGTGAGGCAATGGTCTGTGTACAACAACATTCCTGGAATGACTGGCCTGCCTAGAGTCCCGGCTGAACGTAATGGAACGTCTTTGGGGTTGCGTTAGAACGTCTACTTCACTCCAGAGCCCAGCGTACAACATCGTTACTTTCTCTGGTTACGGTTCTTGAGGAAGAATAGGCTGCGAAGTCTCCATAAATGTTCAGACACCACAATGAACGCGTCCCAAGCAGAGTTTAAGCGGACGTAAAGGGGAAGGGTAGACACGACTCGTATTAATATCCACTCATAGGACACTTTTTATCAGGCAGTGTACATTTTAGGAATTAGTAGATGAGACTGGGAATCAGGTACATTGGTTAGAGAACAAAGGAATGATGGAAGGGGGCAGAGTAATAACTTCATGTTCCGTTGACAGTGAGGTCATTAGAGACGGAGGATAAACTCAGATTGACGAAGGGTGGAGAAGGAAATCAGCTGTGTCCTTTCAAAGGACCATTCTGCCATTCGCCTAAAGTGTTATCGGAAAAAATCATAAGAAATCTTATTCTGGACGACCGGACGGGAACTTGAATCGTGTCCAGAGGGCTAAGCAATGTGCCACCTCACTTGGTAATCAGAGCACAGACTCAAGTGGAAAATACATATAGACCGAAATGAAAATTGCGTGACGTGGGCACTACATATAGCTAGGGGAATAGAAGGAAGAGACCTACAGAAGTAGAATATGCCTGGACGCATGTCGCAGAGGACTGCAGTGAGAGGAATCTAGAAACGGGCAAACAGTTCAAAAACGGTTCAAATGGCTCTAAGCACTATGGAACTTAACATCTGAGGTCATCAGTCCCCTAGACTTAGAACTACTTAAACCTAACTAACCTAAGGACATTAGACTCATCCATGCCCGAGGCAGGATTCGAACCAGCGACCGTAGCAGCAGCGCGGCTCCGGACTGAAGCGCCTAGAACCGGTCGGCCACAATGACTGGTGGGCAAACAGTCTATAAATATAAATTACAATGAATTTCTTAAGTTCTAACTATGGATGGCAGCAAGTTTTTACAGACCTCCTAATATAATGTCCGACCTCCTTTTCCGGCGTAGTGCAACATCTCGAAGTGACATAGCCTCAATAAGTCGTTCGAAGTGTCTTGAAGAAATATTGAGCTATGCTGCCACTATAGCCGCCCATAACTGCAGAAGTATTTGTGCAGAATTTTGTGCACATACTGACTACTCGATTACGTCCCATAAATGTTCGATGGGATTAATGTCGGGCAATCTGAGTGGCCAAATCATTTATTCGGACTCTCCAGAATGGTCTCCAAACTGATCGATACAGTTATGGCCCAGTGACTGGGCGCACTAACATCCTTAAAAATTCCATCGTTGTTTGGGAACATGAAATCCATGAATGGCTGAAAATGGTCTCCAAGTAGACGAACATAGCCATTTGCAGCCCATGATCGGTTCAGTTGGACCAGAGGGCCCAGTCCATTCCATGTAAACACACCACACACCATTATGGAGCCACCATCAGCTTGCACAGTGCCTTGTTGACAATTTGGGTTCTTGACTATAGGGGGTCTGCGTCACACTCGTACCCTACCACCAGCTTTTAACAACTGAAATCGGAACTCAACATAACAAGCCACGGTTTGCCAGTCGTCAAGGGTCCAGCCGACATGGTCAAGAGCCCAGGAGAGACGCTGCTGGTGACGTGGCGCTGTTAGCAAAGCCTGCTCCTATAGCCTATTAACGTCAAATTTCGCCTAACGAATACGTTCGTCGTACGTCCCACACGCAGTGTTCCTTTTCTGTTAGCACTGACAACTCTACGCAAACGCAACTGCTCTCGGTTGTTAAGTGAAGGCGGTCGTCCACTACATTGTCCGCTGTGAGAGGTAATGCCTGAAATTTGGTACTCTCGGTACTGTGGACTTAGGAATATTGAATTCCCTAAGGACGCCCGAAATTTACTGTCCCAGGCGCCGAGAACAAGCTACCATTCCGTGTTCAAAGGCTGTTAACTCTCGTCGTGCGGCCATAATCACTCCGGATGTCATATGAATCACCTGAGCACAAATAACAGTTCCGCCAGTGCACTTCCATTTTATACTTTGTGTACGCCGTACTGCCGCCATCTGTATATGTGCACATCGCTATCCCATGACCTTTGTCACCTCATTGTATGCCAACAGCAATTTGTCGGATGCCTTATTTTGTTACAGATCGAGGTGCTGCAACACTTAATCGATTGCATAAAAATCTGTGCAGCCAACCACCTTTCATCTCTCTAATTGACTTGCGTTGCTATTCTACACTCTGTAACATATGGTAACTCCTACATAACTAGAAGAATGTTTTACGTCGCAATGGTGCAGTTACAAGGTCCATCATGGTGAAGTGGGGAAGCAGGCACTCCTTCGGTCTGTCAGGGTGGTGTAGCAGTTCTCCCACCTTGTGGCGTGGCTTTGATCGGAAGGACAAGTGAGACAGGAGTCTGTCGAAAGTGAGGGTGACCGCAGCAAGACAGACATAGTTCAGGAAAACTGTTTTACTGCAAGCCAGAGCAGACATAGGTGCGCACTCTCATACGGTCGGCATAGGGTGGCATCGATCCGCAGAGTCTTGGAATCCCGTCCAGTGGAGGCAGCAATAACCCGAAGTTCCTCCGCATCGCCATATTGTGTTCACAGTGCAACAACATCGGTTGCTCCACTGTCATTAATGTTTTATCCAGATTGTCTCAAACTATTGCTCGCAGCCTCAATTCGCCAGCGCGTCTGTAGTCTCTCAACTAGCACTCCGTCTTCAGGCCACGAGTGGCCTACCGGGACCATCCGACCGGCGTTTCGTCCTCAGTGGAGGTTGCGGATAGGAGGGGCGTGGGGTCAGCACACCGCTCTCCCGGTTGTTATCCCCCCAGGGGGTCCACAACTCTTTTGTGGATACATGCGTGGCGAGCTATTGCAGCCTTCTTTCTCTCCAGGGCTGCATTTCCTTCCCCTTCCCCTCCTTGCTCCTTTCCCATCGCCCTCTCCTCTCTCTCTCTTGGTGTCCTTGCTTATGTTGGCCTCCGCTATCCTCCTGGTTCTGTTGGTTTTACAATTCGGCTTTGTTGCGTAATCATCTCCTCCTTTTGGCATTCCCTGATCCCCCTCTGGGGTTTGAGCTCCATTACAAAATTTCTCCTCCGTAGTGTGAGCCGTTTGGGGAAGAGCACCTTACCTAGTGTCTCCAACGTGCGCCCTCCTAGTACATTCCACCTTTTCTTTCACGTCGTTGTCTGATGCTAGGGTGCATAGCCAGCACGGTAGCCAGCCTGTGTGGTGGGGTTGCTATGTACCCTTTTGGTTGAGCCCCCTGAACACACAGGGATCACACTTCTGATACCTGAGCTGTGACATCCTCATGCATGCCTTGGAGTGGTTGCTCGTCATCGTGGAGCATCGGAACTCCCGGCAATGGCCGCTGTGCCAGACGGCCCTTGCTGTGGCTGGGTGGCGCCCGTGAGGAGAGCCCCTGATCGGAGTGGGTGGTATCAGGGCGGACGCTATGCAAATGAAACGCATAGGGGTCCAGAACTCTGGCCGTTCTTCTGCCACCGTCTCTCTGCTTGGAACTGATTCTTCAAGTGCTGCTTCTCTTGCGCCTTCGGCCTTCCCTTCCATGGCTACCCCCTGGGTAGAGGGTCAGGCCCATTATCTAGGGGCGAAACCTTTCCCCCATTATCTAGTTTGCACCAGGACTGATGGAGATACTTTCACCAATACCAAACCTTTATTCTTTGTGGAACACATTGAAGACAAGTTTGGCGAAGTGGACTCCCTGAGCAAGATGCAGTCGGGTTCGTTGCTGATCAAAACTGCTTCAGCTGCCCAATCTTTGGCCCTTCGTGCCTGTACCCATCTTGGCACAATTCCTGTGTCCATCACCCCCCACCAGTCTCTAAATACGGTACAAGGTGTGATTTTTCACAGGGACCTCATCCTTCAAACTGATAAGGAACTTCGGGACAATCTCGGACGGCGGGGTGTTCACTTTGTTCGGCGTGTTCAGAAGGGTCCTAAAGACAATCGCATTGATACTGGTGCCTTTATCCTGACCTTTGAAGGGGATACCCTCCCTGAGAAAGTTAAGATTATGATTTATCGATGTGATGTGAAGCCATACACCCCACCTCCTATGAGGTGTTTTAAGTGCTTGAGGTTTCGACACATGTCTTCCCACTGTTCACAGACCCCTCTCTGTGGTGACTGTGGACGTCCACTCCATGAGGGGAGTCCATGTGTTCCCCCTGTTGTGTGTGTAAATTGTCATGGTAGTCATTCTCCACGTTCACCAGATTGCCCAGTATATAAGAAGGAAAGAAGATACAGGAGTATAAGTCCCGCGATCTTTTAACCTACACAGAGGCCCGTAAGTACACGTCTTCACCCTGTGTCCATGACATCTAGTTACGCCTTGGTTACATCTTCACCCCTTACTCCCCTTTCCTTACCCCCATCCCAGACCCCTCCCGTCCCCCCCCACCCCTGCGGCTCCCTCACCTTCTCCTCTGGACGCTGCTCCCCCTCCCCAGCCGGAGAAGTGTCCCACTCCTTCGGCGTCTGCCGGTCTAGGGCGCCTCTCCCGGGATGTCCCTTCCCGGCACCTTCCAGGCCAAAGGTCTGCTGCCGCGCGACGACCGCGAGAGCCGCGGTCTGTCGGCCCCCAGGTCGCCCGGTCTCTTTCTGTTCCTGATCTTCCTGCAGCTGGCTCCTTTATGCCACACAGCCCTCCTCGATCTCAGCCTGAAAAGAAGAAGTAACATAAGTCCCGGACAAAGAGCCTCTGGTGTCACCGGAGGTCCCATCCCCGACTTCACAACCGGATTCTGACCTGTCGTTCATGGATGTCGCCCCCTCCTTGTCGGTGACGGGTGGAGACCCGGTGCTATGACTGGGTTTAGCGTGTTCAGCCCCCATTTGAATCATCTTTCTGTGGTTATCCAATGGAACTGTAATGGATATAACCGCCACCTTCCGGAATTGAAATCCCTTATTTCGTCCTACTCTGCAGCTTGTGTGGTTCTACAGGAATCTCATTTTACTGATGATCACTCACCGACCCTCTGTGGGTTCCGTGTTTTCTGTCGAAATCGGGTCAGCCCCCTGCGGGCCTCTTGTCGCGTTTGTACGTTGGTCTGTACAGACATTGCTAGCACGTGGTTCCTCTTGAAACTACATTGGAAGCGGTTGCTGTTAGGGTCCACCTGGACTCTGAGGTCACGGTTTCCAATCTTTATCTCCCTCCTGACAGGACTCTTACACCTACTGCCATAACTGCCCTTCTTCAGCAACTTCCTCTTCCCTTCCTCCTTCTTGGGGGTTTTAATGCTCATCATCTCTTGTGGGGCAGTACATTTCCATTTAGACGAGGTCCTCTCATAGACCAGTTTATTACAGACCACGACTTGTGCCTTCTTAATGATAGCTCCCCTACTCATTTCAGTGCCAGTCATGGTACCTTTTCTGCCATTGATCTTTCTCTTTCTTCTCCCTCTCTCCTCCCTTCATTACACTGGTCGCCACACGACGACCTTTGTGATAGTGACCATTTCCCGTTGATTCTCTCGCTCCCTTCCCGCTCCCCGATGGACAGGTTACCTCGTTGGTCTTTCCAATGCGCCGATTGGCCTCTATAAACTGCACATGTCGTGTTTTCTCCCTGTCTGTCGTCCTACGTGACGTGTCTGACGCGATTGTTCGCGCTGCTAGCCTTGCTGTACCGTGCTCATCTGGACCATTTCACGTCGGCATGTCCCGTGGTTGAGTACGGCCATTGCCATTGCCATCTGTGATCGCCGTCCAGCTTTGCAACACCTTAAGAGGCACCCATCCGTTGCCAAACTTATTACCTTTAAACGCCTTCGCGCTAAAGCCCGTTATTTAATCAAACAGAGCAAACGAATATGTTGGGAACGCATTGTTACTTCCCTCAGTTCTACTGTCCCTATGTCACAGGTATGAGCTACGCTCTACTCTCTCCAAGGTTGCCATTGGCAGTCCACCCTCCCAGGCCTTCACCTCCCACATGGCCTTTGTACGGACCCGTTGATTCTTGCGGACCATTTTGTGACCCATTTTGCAATGGCATCAGCATCAGCCTCCTATCCACCTGCTTTCCTTCACCAGAAACAGCGGACTGAAGCTTCCACCTTATGTTTTACCCCTTGTCAGTCAGAATCTTACAACAAACTGTAAGTAGGCTGTTTAAGTTTTTTTATTGGTAACGCCACCTCGGTATGAAAATCACTGGCTGTGCTGTGTGCAGTCTGTGGCTAGTTTTGCATTGTTGTCTGCCATTGTAGTGTTGGGCAGCGGCAGCTGGATGTGAACAGCGCGTAGCGTTGTGCAGTTGGAGGTGAGCCGCCAGCAGTGGTGGATGTGGGGAGAGATATGGCGGAGTTTTGAAATTTGTCATGAACTGCTATATATATTATGACTATTAAGGTAAATATATTGTTTGTTCTCTATTAAAATCTTTCATTTGCTAACTATGCCTATCAGTAGTTACTGCCTTCTGTAGTTTGAATCTTTTATTTAGTTGGCAGTAGTGGCGCTTGCTGTATTGCAGTAGTTCGAATAACGAAGATTTTTGTGAGGTAAGTGATTTGTGAAAGGTATAGGTTAATGTTAGTCAGGGCCATTCTTTCGTAGGGATTTTTTGAAAGTCAGATTGCGTTGCGCTAAAAAATATTGTGTGTCAGATTAAGCACAGTCTTGTATAATTGTTCAAAGGGGAAGTTTCATGACTCAGTTGCATCTACCGATTCGGTTACGCAACTTGCAAAAACTCAGGAAAACTTAAAGGACACAGTAGATTCGATCTCAACACAAATGGACACTCTGAAACTTGGTTCAGAAAAACACACTGAGGAAATGTGTTCACTATCGGAGAAAGTAGCCGAACTTTCGGATCAGGTCACTAACTTATCTACAAAGGTAGATGATGATCTGAATGACACAAGACCAGTAGCCTTCACTGACACAGAAGAGTATGAACAAATAAGAAAATTCAAACAAAATCAAAATCAAATCAATACACAGTACAAAAGAGAAATCTGGGAAGTACAAGATCAGTTGACGCAGGTGATACAAGAATTACGTATTTCAGAGGACACTCGCGCTCCAACACGGGAAGAGGAACTTAGAAATACGGAAAAGCCACAAAATAATAACACAGGGCATTTCGGTAATTATGAAAGGAATTGGCAAGGTGGACCGAACTTTGAGATGGAACCGCCGACACGACGTAACAATGACCGATATGCTACTCGCCGACACGATGACTTTGACTATAAGCTGTTCATTACTACACGTAAATTCAAAACATTTAAGAATTCTGGCAACGACATTCATCCACAAGCATGGCTCTATCAATTCTCTCATTGTTTTCCTCCCAACTGGTCATTAGAGCACAGATTAGAATTTATGTGTGGCTACTTAGAGAATGAACCAGCTGTAAGAATGCGATCGGTCATTCACGATTGCCACAGTGAAGGAGAGTTTTACCATGCCTTCCTCTCAGCATATTGGTCTCAAGCCACACAAGACCGAGTAAAACATAGCATCATAATGATGAAACATTTCGAACAATCTGAATTCTCCAGTCTTGTAAAATATTTAGAAGACATGTTGCACAAGAATCAGTATCTTTCAAACCCATACAGCCCCTCAGAACTCATCCGCATTTGCTTACTCAAATTGCCTGAACATTTACGACATATTATTTTAGCAGGACGTTGCAAAGGCGACATTGAAGCTTTTCAGGGACTGTTACAAGAACTGGAAATTGACACTGACAATCGGGGAACGCGGAAACAGGAGCACAACAATTACAGATCACATCCGTCAAAATTCCGCGATGACAGAAATAATATACGACAAGGCTATTCTTTCAACATAAATCGTGACCGAAACAGACACCACCCATATGACAACCGTTGGCAGAGTAATAATAGTTACAGAGAAAGATCGCATTTCTGTGGCAATGAATATGACAGAGACAATAATAGAAACAGACAATATGGTAACCAGAACTATTATTATCAAGGGAGACAGTGTAATTTCAGACGCAACAGTTCAGTGCGCAGTTACGATTCCGGGAGAAATTCTCCACCACATGACTGACAAAAAAGAAACTATGTAAATTACCGACAAAACGACAGACCTGAATTCCATCAGAACTGGCGAGCTTCAAACAGAGCAGGGCCCTCTCGTCACGGTGAATTTGTAGAAGCTAGGTCTCCTAATCCCAATAACGACGCGCGCCAACAAAGGGACAGACAATGACTCGCACCGCAGGCAGCCGCTTGCGCCGGCTGGCTCAGAGAAAAATGACATAGACGCTAACCTTAAGAAAAATTCCAGTATTATTTAACGACGTATACCACATGATAATTGCGTTGAAGTTGAAACTCTGCGTACTAGGAAGAGTAAAGGTTTACACCACATTTCACATGTAAAACCGTTTATTGAAAGATAGTCTGCTTTTTAACTTTGTCTTTGCCATAAAACGTTTCACTTCACGTTACTAGTATGCTTCAGAAACTGTTACCATGCAACAATGTTTGAAGTTAAATATCCAGTCAAGAACCAAGAGAACTTATTTAAACAGAAATTACGAATGCATTGTTATTGCGAACAGACGACACAGTGTAATTGTGTGTGTACATTCTTGCTTGTTAGTTGCACGATTAGAACATTTACCAGTACTGCTAATGAGATTTTAATGCAACATTTTGGTTTACTTGAAAATACATTTGGGATTTAAAGTACTTTCTGTGAGATTAAAGATGACTTAGTATTTGGTTTCTTTGACAGCTACACGATTTTATCACGACGCTACTAATGAGTGACAATTTACAATGTTGCTTTTGCAGTGTTTCTGTTTTATATCTGCACAGTTTTCTGTTTCATTCTGGAAAGTAAAACATGTTTTAGTAGTAACTTTTGTGGTATAGCTACAATGAGACTGCCTTTTCCATAGCACAACAATACGCTACAGCATAGTACTTTCTTCATCATGGCAATAAGTGTAATAACTAAGATATCTATACGCAAAGCATTTCACTTTTGTTTATCATGAGGTAAGTACATTGACTTCTGCAGAACTTAGCTTTCGGAGGACGATAACTACGACACTTCCACAGAGATTATGTTGCAACAAGATGCACATTTAGCGCTACAGGACACGTATTTGAGTGATTGATTTTGTACTTAAAATATTTATTTTTAAAGATATTTGGAGTACAATGATACAAACGTTTTCCGTGATACATTTCATTCCATTGCTGTAATCTGTAACACCTGTTGGGTATAATTACATTAATCCTCAGGGGGGTACATGCTTACTTTGTGTACCATGTGTTTGGCAAGCACAAGGAACCCTAGCTAATATGGTATTTGCTTATACAACTTTACACATAGGTACCATATTTCTCTGAAACATAAATTACACAGCTATCTGATCATTTAACTGAGAGGTAAACTTTTTTTTTACTACATCAGTGACACATGTTTACGCAATTACACAGTTGGGTAACTTCACACTTATGAAATTGTATTTGTCTGTACTTTGTGAACTGCTCATATTTTTCGGAACCATTGTGATACTACAAGTGCTTTGAATGATGTATTTGGTATGAGATCATGATTTTTAAAGTACATTTGAGGCAGATGACACTATTGACATGAGCAGAGAATATTTTTTATGGTTTGAAATTATTGCAGAAAGCTACGACCTTTTTGAGATTTGACTGAGGTGTTATGATGTTATTTTTACGACGACGATGTGTATTATGCTGTTGAGGTATGTTTATGTCAATAAGATGATACTACCATATATGTGGAATGTGATTACGTTTTTATATGTATATGAATAATGAATAGAAGTTAGGGACTCTTGACTTGTGAAACAGGATGTTGGAAACCATGAATCGTACTTTAAGAGTTATGAAATGTGCGTAAATGCGTGACTGTATCACAATGCTGACGAATATTTTTTTTGGACACTTATATTTATAGGATTTTGTTTCTACAGATTTGCAACGCTAATTCTTGACCTGTGAAATATTTTTATATGAGACTGGCACTGTAGCGGAAACTGCTGTCATAAATATTTCCGTAAGAAAATTAAGTGACCACCTGCACGTAATGCGTCGTGGGCACCCAGCTGTGTCAGACGCCTGGAGAAAAAGCCATTAGCGTGTGCCTTTTCAGAGCACAGGAAGAAAAAAAAAAGGGAGGCCATGATCCTCGCTATCGACATTCCTTTGTAAGAAAGCATCGCAAAAACGACACGGTCGAACTTGAAAACATATGATTACACTGTGGAGCTCTTAATTTATGATATTTACTGAAATGCTTATGAATTGATGGGAAATATTCTTACATCTGCAAACCTGATAATGACAAGTGTCTTTCTATGAGAGTTGAGAGCTACTGACTTACGAAATGCCACATAGCTTTTGAATGATGTTTTTATGCTTTGGTTTGCGTAATTGCTTATTTCATTTGATACCTGTTTTCCAGCTGTGTTACAGCATTAGTTTTATAAAATATACTTAGATGCATTTGCTAATGTGAACACTTTCTGTCAACAGATCTATTAAATGATAATTTTGTAATCCACATTTTTTAAAAAAAGGAGCACTTGGAAAGGAAAGAACAATAAGAAGGGACTAGTAACAGTAACTGGACACATAATTTTCTTTTCAAGTACATGGTAATATTTTTTTTACAATAAGTTGTTGTGGTGCACCACTTTAATTACATAGACATTAAGATGTGAATATACATTTCCCTTATCTGCATTGTTGTTTTTACTGTAATATTTTTTCTGCTTGAGCTATGTCATGTTTAGGTATAAGTTGCTGCTGTTTTCCAGGCATAGTGTTATTGAATTTGACTTTACATTATTCTGTTAAGCCAGTTTTACTAATGATTTATTTTTATTGTTTGCTGCACATTGCCTTAGATTAGTTGTAATATTACAATTGCTTTGCTAATTTCTTAATGCTGCTTGCTTCGCAAATCTGCATTTTTTTTTTCATTGCTGTTTTTATAAATTTTTGTATTTATGTGATGCTGCATTGCCTCGTCCCTTAGTTTAGCATCTGAGCTCAGTAGATTTAAGTTAGCTTAAGAGGGGGTAGACTATATAAGAAACTGACTATGGACAATAGGAAAAAAATGCATTGAGAAGTTATATGAAAAAGATTTGGACCAAAATGAGTATTGTGCAGTGGAGAAAAACTATTTTGAAAGAGGATGTGAACAGAATACAGACAGCAGGCTTAGATAGTACAATTGGGAATAATGATGAACAAAGGGAGATCTCCATGCAAAATACTGCAGTAAAACAAACCCTGTCCTTTCCTTTTGTGTCATCCCTCTATATGTTTGTGTACCCTTGTGTATTTGTGTTTTTCCTGTCTTTATGTGTTTATCTGATAAGAATTGTAGAATTTTTCTAGTACTAAGCTACATTCACTATGATGAGGAATACTGTTATCCTCAAATATAATTGGCATTAATAATATGTTATTTACCTTATAAATATGCTTACACATTATTTATTCTGTTTTGTTTTAATGCTCATGTGTGAAGTTGATGTTTCGAAAGTGATTCTGATCTTTTATTTTTGTACTCATGTCATAATTCCTGTAACACTGATGTATATGTTTATTTCTATTCTTTTGTAAAGCCTTTAATACAAATGTTATCTGTATTGTTATGTTTTTAATGATGTATTTTGTACCTTTGTAATTATATTTTCGTGTTATAATATTGTAATTGACACCAGTTAATCAAATTAAGTAACTTGTAAGTTACATTTCACTGCACAAGTTTCTGTTGGTCATAGTATATGGACAGTATGTGAGAAGTAGGGACTGATAGTGTTTGCACGTGTGTTAATAATTCAGCAAGGGACTGGATAACAGCATTGCTGGTTCTAAGGACAATTCCAAAACTTTGTGAATGCACAAGTGGTGGTTTATGGACTTGCTATATTCTCCGCAAGACTCTTCGATGGTGATTGTGCACCTGCACAGTCGCAACAGATGGCTGCTGGCCGCCTCTACAAGGACTACAGTAGGTCTGCACCTCTGGTGGCCCACCAATACCGTAATCTCTACAAGGACTACAGTGGGTCTACATCTTTGATGGCCCACCAATACCATTATTTCTACAAGGACTGCAGTGGGTCTGCACCTTCGATGGCCCACCAATACCGTAATCTCTACCAGGACTACAGTGGGTCTGCTCTGTGATGACCTACCTACCAATCTTCTTCAAACCGTCGAATGACTCTGCTGTGGGTTTGCTCTGTTGTGGCCCATTACCTGTCAGCATGTCAAGAGTCAGCACTGTCTTTCAGTTGGAAGGACAACGCTACTTCTTCAAGACTGCATGGAAATCCACTACTTCCGTGTGCATTTTCTTCTACTGCTCAGACTTTGAGAAAAACACTACTATTTTACCGTGATGAATGATCAGGACTGTCTTTATAGACTGTGAGAAAATTTTAGCTTTTGACCAACATTGTATCAATAAGTGCGTGCATTTGATATCTTTGTTATTGTAATTATGAAAAATTTTATCAAATCATTATTGGCCACTGCCCAAACCAATTTGTAAAATTTTTTGTGGGGAGCATGGGGGCTATGTAAGTAGGCTGTTTAAGTTTTTTTATTGGTAACGCCACCTCTGTATGAAAATCACTGGCTGTGCTGTGTGCAGTCTGTGGCTAGTTTTGCATTGTTGTCTGCCATTGTAGTGTTGGGCAGCGGCAGCTGGATGTGAACAGCGCGTAGCGTTGTGCAGATGGAGGTGAGCCGCCAGCAGTGGCGGATGTGGGGAGAGAGATGGCGGAGTTTTGAAATTTGTCATGAACTGCTATATATATATTATGACTATTAAGGTAAATATATTGTTTGTTCTCTATTGAAATCTTTCATTTGCTAACTATGCCTATCAGTAGTTACTGCCTTCCGTAGTTTGAATCTTTTATTTAGCTGGCAGTAGTGGCGCTCGCTGTATTGCAGTAGTTCGAGTAACGAAGATTTTTGTGAGGTAAGTGATTTGTGAAAGGTATAGGTTAATGTTAGTCAGGGCCATTCATTTGTAGGGATTTTTGAAAGTCAGATTGCGTTGCGCTAAAAAATATTGTGTGTCAGGTTAAGCACAGTCTTGTATAATTGTTCAAAGGGGAAGTTTCAAAACCTCTTACTGAATGGGAATTTCTTTCCGCACTTTCTTCTTCTCATGATACGGCCCCTGGCCCAGATTCCATTCGTAACCAACTGCTTCAACATCTCAGTGCTCCACAACGGCAACATCTTCTTTGGGTGTTTAACTGTATCTGGCTCCAGGGTGACTTCCCTTCTCAGTGGAGGGATAGCAACGTGGTTCCTGTCCTTAAGCCTGGTAAGAACCCTCTATCTGTTGACAGCTATCGGTCAATTAGTTTGACCAATGTTGTTTGTAAGTTACTTGAATGGATGGTAGCCCGTCGGTTCAGTTGGGTCCTTGAATCTCGGGATCTATTGTCCCCTTACCAGTGTGGCTTTCGAGAGGGACGGTCTCCAATCGATCATTTACTTCGCTTGGAATCCGCAGTTCGGCAGGCTTTTTCCCAGCGCCGCCATTTGGTAGCAGTGTTTTTTGACCTTCGCAAGGCCTATGACACGGCCTGTCGCCATCACATCTTACTTACCCTTCACCAGTGGGGTCTTCGGGGCCCACTCCCGATTTTTATCCGCCAGTTCCTGTTCCATCGGTCATTCAGAGTTCGAGTTGGTACTGTTTTTAGTTCTCCACGGACCCAGGAGACGGGCATCCCACAGGGTTCTGTCTTGAGTGTCCTTCTTTTCCTCATTGCTATCGATGGACTTGTGGCCTCTGTCGGTCCTTCGGTCGCCCCTGCCCTGTATGTGGATGATTTCTGCATTTGGGTTAGTTCCTCCTCGATGGCATCTGCAGTCTAGGGCGTCTTGTCACGGTACGCGCCGTCTAGGGCGTCTTGTCACGGTCCGCGCCGTCTAGGGCTACCCCGCGCAGCTTAGGGAAAGACGGGAAAGGAAGTCGGCTGTGCCCTTTCAAAGGAACCATCCCGGCATCTGCCTGGAGCGATTTACGGAAATCATGGAAAACCTAAATCAGGTTGGCTGGGCGCGGGATTGAACCGTCGTCCTCCCGAATGCGAGTCCAGTGTGCTAACCACTGCGCTACCTTTCTCGGTAAATGACCACATGGAGACTATGAATATTGTATGCGGGATGAGTCATAGGGTTGTACAGTAGCAAAAGTCAGATCAATTTATATTCAATTTATCATCAATTACGCACGAAATATTTGCTACATGTGTCATTTCCATGAGCAGAATCCGTGATTGCTCACAGAAAAAGCGATTCTGTCTAGGCAGCGGTAACAATGCTAGAGAGTGTAGTTTCCCTGCTCAGTTAAGGTTGCTACATTATTACGCAGAGACCAACTATTTGTAACTAAATACAACTATACAGTACTGGAGGGACATTAATTGAACATAAAATGGTCTTAGAAGGTAAATAGCAGTGTTTTTAGCTTTGGCATTGCTTTTGAAGATTTGACTTGAGATTTGCTCATGTCCTCTGTCTTGTGATCCTAATAAAATGCTGCTTCCTGCACATTATGCGACGATTGTTTCATATCACATTCTTTTGGTATATAACGTACTGTTTTGTTTGAATCTGATCTTCACCAGCAACTGCAGGATAAAGGTCCTCAGGCTTTTCCATGCGTCCTGTAATGCTACAAATTAAAAAAGGGTAGATGAAGACCGGGTTACACAGTCGACAAGAAAAGAACAATGAGCTTAATGATGTGGGGGAAGTTTATCCGTGGCGCCATCAAATGTTTCCTCGTCGGAATGTTGAGATTTTTATAGCAAAAGGTCGCAGCTGGAAAATATCGTCGGCAACGCAAAAAGTCAGCTTTCAAAAAAAAAAAAAAAAAAAAATAGCAATAATAATCGGACGTCGATAAACAATATGGATTACAGGCTCGAAAGACGTACGGAGTAATTTGGATACCATGGCGTGCTGATGGCGCGCCTTAGTTGCGTCACCAAACCGACCGCTTCCAAGCAATTTAACAGGCTGAAAAATACACAGAAGAGATTATTTTAGTGGAGTAAGGTTTTACATGTACCAGTATGAATTAAAACACAATGCACTTTAAGCATTTCATTGTCATTTCAGTATAAGATTACGCTAACAACACATACAGAAGCTTCTCACGTGGAATCTCGAAGAAAGGGAGGACAAGAGATAAAACAAGGGTGAGTTGGGCATTGTTTTCACTTTTTAAGACAACAGACAAAACGAAATTCCGATCGATAGTAGAATATGCATTAGAGATGAACTTCTCACAGAACAATTTAATCTTTGACAATGTGCCTTAATGACGTGTTATGACACCAGTTATACTGTAACAGATTGCTTCCACAGTTCGCCGTTGGGAAGTGGGGGTGCGTTATCTCTGTCGGTGAGAATGGAATGGCCTCTCTCTTGGCGAAGCGTCGTGTTTGTGAACGGCGGGCGAGGCAGTGAGTTCGTCTAAGGTAAGGGTGGCCGCAGCAAGGTAGACTGATTACAGTGAAACTCTTTACTGATATATCAAGTTGGAGTAGACACCTGTCGACGCCCTCATTCGTTGGCCTCAGCCTGTCACCGGCCTGCGGCATCTTCCTCATTTATTGGCGTTTAGCGTTCACCATTTAGCAAGTGAAGTAAGTAATGGCTCTGAGCACTATGGGACTTAACATCTATGGTCATCAGTCCCCGAGAACTTAGAACTACTTAAACCTAACTAACCTAAGGACAGCACACAACACCCAGCCATCACGAGGCAGAGAAAATCCCTGACCCCGCCGGGAATCGAACCCGGGAACCCGGGCGTGGGAAGCGAGAACGCTACCGCACGACCACGAGATGCGGGCAAGTAAGTAATGACATACTGTAGTTGATATACAATATCGTGTATACAACATATACCTGTTAAGTTAAACTAATACCCCTTAAACTTCACGGCACACTTCGCACATTCAACTCAGCCCATATATCAGACCTTTGGTCCTTTTTCGCTGATTTATAACTGTATACCCGTTTCTTGCAGAAACAAGGCAGTACTGACACAGTCCACTGTGGACAGCTGCCGAAACTGGTCCGTCACAGATGTGAATTGGGAAATTCCCGCTGTGATCAAGGCTCTGAGAAACTTGCGGCGCTGTCTGTCGTAAAGAGGACCCCTACTATCACGTAGATGAGGTCTGCCATCTCAGCTGGGTGTACTTTTCATGATATTTCATCCTATACAGATGCGAAGCGTAACATGCTTGACCCAGCCGGATGTTCGTTATAGTAGTGGTATGACGTCTAGACAGCTGTATTTGTAAAACCAATGTTTTTGCGGAATGTTCAGCTGTACTGAGGCATGTTGTCTTTCTTTGTACTGTTGGGAGATCAGCCACATCTGTGACTACCCTTGAAAATCGTGTTTCTTTACTTCGGCAACGAAATATGTCTGAGGAAGAAAAGTGTGGTAAGGTTGGCCATCAATCACATTTTGTTTCGCCAGGTGGCCCACCAATCCGTTATACGAGTTACCAGAGTGGCTCTTGATCCATAATAATTGGATTCGTTTATGTCGGCATTCACTGGTAGATTAACTTCAGTACATCGACCACAGGGCGTTTAGTGTTTGAGTCCCACTGCTGTTTTTATCGCTTTTCCGGTGCAGTCCTCGAATGCTTGATAATAAGGATGTCAGCGAAATTATTTGCCGTATTTCTAAGAGCCTCCTTAATTGCAAGAACTGCGGCAGTGAAGTGGCTGGCTTCCGTCGGAAGCTTAAACGTAATCCAAGATAATGGGTCCCGCAGAAGTAAGCAAATCCAGTGCCCTTTCTTGTTTTCTGGACTTTTTATTGTTAGTATAACTTTGCTAAGATTAATTAATATATGCGGCCACAGTAACTTCCTTAGACTCAGAATCGCATAGTTTGACGCAATTTGTTTTCCATTATTTAAGGCACGAGAACACGGATTAGCTCCGCCTTCTTCTGTCTGGTGGGTATCAGCGCTATTGGAAGAAGGACGCATGTGCGACTGCTCTGAGAATTATTCTCCATAGATCGCATTTTCAGTAGTATGTAGTAGTACTTGAGTATTTACATATACGTTTAGCGGCGTCCGTCTAATGAATATTTTCTGTGGAGAAATATTTAAGCTCAGTTACACACTTTAAGGAAAATACTCTGAATTCTTTATTTCATATCGTTATACCTATACATCCCACGTTACTTAATGCTGTACCCTGCTCAATGTGTTTCAGATAGTGCACAGTCAGTTTTGTGCTGGTGATCCGTTTGTCATTAACAAGGAAGCAAGAGTACTATAAGGTAAATGTTTATTAACTCGCTGATCGTCACAACGATATCACAAGAAAGAAAACGTGATTAAACACACGTGAGTGAGTCTTCTTTATTTGTGTGAGTGTTATCGTAAGTATAAACCTGGGAATGTGAACTGAAAACATAAATGTGATACTGAGTTCAAAGCTACATCACGTACATGAGATTGAAAAGAATCCAGTGTGTGTGAAATCCGATCTCATTCAAACGCAAATAAATAAGCAAACCAATAATTTCACGTTCAGTAACCTTGGTCAGTGCGAACTGTGTAATGTCGACCTGTATAAGAATGTAACCAGAAACACACGAAAATTTCTGCACTGGCATATGGCTCTGGTAAAATAAAGAATTTGATAGAACCTACATTGTGCAAAAGAAAAGAAACAATCAAGTATTATGAGCCTCACTTGGAACATGAAGTACTGGCAGAAACAACAACACAGCAAAAATCCGCAGCAGCTAAAAAAGTACTGCCAAAAACTAAGTGCAGTTGGCCCAGGGAAATTGGGTACATAATTTCGACACAGAACGCCAGTGAAACACATGACTTAACCTTTAAGTACTGAAATTTCAGTTAGGAAGAACCTTACATAAAAATTCATTTGCTCTAATAAATTCCATGGTACCGTAAATTAACTCAGAAGATCAGTCAGTAGAATAGTTTTCAAAAACTCGACTGTGACAAGGATGAAGTGGACCAACAATACAGCTGTACAAAAATAAAAATTAACTTTTTACCTCAAGTAAAGCGTTGTTCTTCATTACAAAACATTTTTTATTTCCGTATGCTATCCAACCATTGTTCTGAGTCATCCTTCCTCCTCGTAATAAATCTGCAACTCACATAATAAGTGCGTCCGGGCATTAGTGTACACTCCACGAATCCCGTCTGCTGCACACGGCTTCTGTCCCCTACTGACTGTCAAAGATTCTACAACTCCAGTGATACCATCGCAGACAGAGACACTGTCGCCTAACAACTGTTTCTCTGTCACAGTTCTTCAAATATATCATTTTCCTTAACAAATATTAACACATCGAATAACGTCATCAAAAGTAGCCATCTTATAACGCTCCTAACTGCACTCTTGTCAAACACGGAAGCAAGAAGGATTCGCATAGCGCGGTAGTGCAGAGTATCGATCTTGCTTAGTACAGATGCCATATAATGTGCATCCATAATCCAATTTAGAACGAATCAGGCCATCTTAAAGAGCGAATAGTATTGTGACACCAGCTTCCCACCGTACGAGGCTTATCGCTCGAATAATGTTGAGTGATTGACCGACCTCAGTAATCGAATAATCCACGTGGAATGTCCTCGTTAGTCTGACGTCGACATAGAGTACAAATCATTTGACCGATCTCCTCATTGGAATGGTAGTTATTGACCGTCTCAGCCGTATAAAGACAACCGACGAAGATTTGGTGCCTGCCAGATTGAGTCCAGTTCTACACGTCCATGGGAACAGCATATCAGTCGCTTGATCCCCCACATTAGCGTGATCCACAAGCTGAAAGGAAACGTGCACATGCAGATGGCGTCGGCGTTCATTACGGTTTTCAGTGCAGAACCGAGGATTGTGCGAAGTCCCGACAATACAGTGCATAAGGAATAAGACACAAAATGGAGCCCTGTGGCAGTACTCTGTAGACCAGTCGAGGTACATGCAAGGTACTGTCCTGTTGCCACACGAATATTGCACGATTTCGTAAGATAGAGTAAAGGTTTCGAGTGACGAGATAGGTACGCTCAGCGAGTGCAGCTTCTGTATCAGAACGTTCACGTCCACACTCTCAAACGAACCACGGAATCTTGATATGCGATGCAGTGGAAGTTGCTTGCCTGAAAGCCGTAGGATAAGTGGGGTTAAAACGGCACGTGGGGTGAAAAGACGCATCGAGGTTTTGAACTGACTGCCATTGGTTCAGGGTTGAGCACCAGGTGGCAGGTATGTCTTATTATAACTTATTGTCCCCGGCAGGCCACCTTCAGAGGTGACAACAAAGTAAGTCTGTTTCGTATGACTTACATCTGACTTTTATGATGTTTCACTTGAACACTGTAAATGTAGGATTTGAAAAGAAGAATTAACGAATTACTTGTTGACGCTACTGCATTTAAGCTTCATTTTTGCGTGGATATAATTGTTCCACTTGGTCCTCAACAATGGCGTATCTATAAAAAAATGGCTAAATGGGGCATATCCCCGTAGGTGCTTTGGAGTAAATCCCCGCAGCTCCAACAATGTGACGACAATTTTTGGTAATCCGCACAAAACATAACATTACCTCAGGTCAAGATATATTTCCTCTGTCTAAAATATAGATTTAGAGCAAACTTTCTGGCAGAGAACTCAATCTGCGTTTCTAACGTCGACACGCAGTAAAGAACGAATGGAAGAAGTATGCATGGGAAAAGAAAAGCTTGATATTTAGAAGGAATCATGTGCCGAAAAAGGAAAGGTGTGCTATAGAAGAAAAATGACGTAATCTAGATTATTTTACATCAATGCCAAAAAAGAAAGAAAGAAAACAGATCAAACAACCAGTTGATTATCTTTCAGAGTTAGATTCAGACTTTTCAAATCATCGCCAAATAGTAAGTCCATATACAGGGTGTTACAAAAAGGTACGGCCAAACTTTCAGGAAACATTCCTCACACACAAAGAAAGAAAATATGTTATGTGGACATGTGTCCGGAATCGCTTACTTTCCATATTAGAGCTCATTTTATTACTTCTCTTCAAATCACGTTAATCATGGAATGGAAACACACAGCAACAGAACGTACCAGCGTGACTTCAAACACTTTGTTACAGGAAACGTTCAAAATGACCTCCGTTAGCGAGGATACATGCATCCACCCTCCGTCGCATGGAATCCCTGATGCGCTGATGCAGCCCTGGACAATGGCGTATTGTATCACAGCCGTCCACAATACGAGCTCAAAGAGTCTCTACATTTGGTACCGGGGTTGCGTAGACAAGAGCTTTCAAATGCCCCCATAAATGAAAGTCAAAAGGGTTGAGGTCAGGAGAGCGTGTAGGCCATGGAATTGGTCCGCCTCTACCAATCCATCGGTCACCAAATCTGTTGTTGAGAAGCGAACGAACACTTCGACTGAAATGTGCAGGAGCTCCATCGTGCATGAACCACATGTTGTGTCGTACTTGTAAAGGCACATGTTCTAGCAGCACAGGTAGAGTACCCCGTATGAAATCATGGCGGTGAATCGAGGAAGTACAGTACTTACTGACGAAACTAAAATGAGCTCTAACATGGAAATTAAGCGTTTCCGGACACATGTCCACATAACATCTTTTCTTTATTTGTGTGTGAGGAATGTTTTCTGAAAGTTTGGCCGTACCTTTTTGTAACACTATTTGGCGGAGAAGTATCCGAAGTCGGAGAAGAACAAGAAGAGGAAGAAGAAGACGAACAAGAGCCCGGGAGCCTGGGACTTCAAGGAAAAAACAGAGGACCTAACAAAGTGTACCACGCTACTAGGAATCCCGATAGCTCAGCCTCAGAAATGGAACTCTTTCAGTTTAACCTGCTAATCCTTCTTTCGTGAAGAAGAAACTGTTTTTTTTTCAGGTGTTTTTAAGCATTGTCTTCAAATTTACGAGACATTATAGTTCAATATTGTATTCCGTAACTCGGCTACAATACAACAGCCTTACAAAGAGTTATTTCAAGCGCTTTTTGTTTAGTCATCCTTTTTTATCCATGTTGATCCCATATAGGGCAAAGAAGCACACTGCTTGATTTTGCCCCATTTTGTAGGGTAAAATCAAACAGTTTTTGATTTAGCTAAAGTGTAAATTTCTCCGTAATTAATAATCAGACAGGGCTGGAATTTGGAATGGTTACAGGTAACAGCCCAACCAATGACTTCTTTTCGAAATCGCGGAAGAATCTACCCCTCATTGACCACAATATTAGAAAAATCGAAAATTGCTTGGACTTACCTATACGCCGCTAGGAACTGTCGAGTTCATGGTGGTCACCAGGAGATCATGCAGGCGCATTGTCGTTGCAGACAGGAGCGGCCACTATTGGTGCACCTGGCGGTGAGTCCGCACAGGCCCACTGCATACGGAAGTTAGTATGAACGAACCAGCGAACTTCGGACTCTGAAAACGCCCTAACAACGTCAGTAGACGACAATTTTATTGTTTCTCGAATATAAACTAATATCGTCAGATTTATCGTTCCTTATCTATTTTTTATGAAGCGCACTAAATGAAAAATTTCATTTTTGTAATGTTGATGTGTAACTACTGTAATCATAGGGAATGAAAAGAGCAGCTGCAAAATTCATGCCACGACTGCTGACTGCCGACATGAACAAGATCGCACGGAAGTATGCTGTGCTTTGAAAGAAGAGTCCCGAAATGATCCAAACTTTTTTCTCAAACATTATCACAGGTGTTATGCTTATGATCCTGAACGAAAGCAGCAAATTAAGCCAGTGCAAGACTTGAAGCCCCAAGGAAGCTCATCTGGTGAAATCAAACATTAAAAGAAAGCTGATTTGTTTTTTCGATGTGAGAGGAATTGTTCATTCAGAGTTTATCCCGCAGGGTCAGACAGTTAACCAGGCTATTCACTTGGAAGTTTTGAAAAGATTGCGCAACAGTGTACTGCGACGTCGACCTGATTTTTGGCAGTCGGGTGACTGGTTTTTCCATCATGACAATGCCCCTGCTGACACAACCCAGCCTGTACAACAGTTCTTGACCAAAAATGGTATGACCTCTGTTCCTCACCCGCCCCACTCACCCAACCTTGCCCCGTGTGAAATACATTTCCTAGAGAATGAACAAGGATATGAAAGAAAAATGTTTTTCTGATGTTGCTGACGTGAAGAAGAAAACGAAGGGGACGCTGTCAACCTTCGCAAAAGATGAATTTAACTAGTGTTCTGAAAAGTGGAATGAAAGATTAGACAAATGTATTAGAGCAAGTGGAGAGTACTTTGAAGGGGACTGAAGGTTTGTGCTTAAAATGTGAATGAATAAGCAAAGAGAATTGTAATGGTTAGGACTATTACGTCTTCCTAACAATGACTTTGAAACTTGACTTGTGCGGGTGCGGCCGCTGGCCGCAGAAGGAATGCAGCTGCCGCACGCTGGGTTAGCCGCAGGTTTGAGCCGCGAGGCGGGCTCGAACACGGCGGACTTGCGATAGGATGCATTTGCGACGCGCATTTAAACAGCAAGCAGTTTCTTCCAATTGTTAACACTCGTGTGCTGCAATGGGTAAGCGGCTAGAGAAGAAGTCATAGACAACAATTTGTGTCACTGGACAGTATTAATGAGCTGCCGCAAACTTCGGATGTGGAGCAGTTATCCCCCTTCTGTCGCTTCCGTCGGCCGACCAATTTCTGCCCAAGATTACGGCGTTTGATGATGTCAGCGTAATAAGACTGTAAGACTGACACTTAGAGTGATCAGTAATTTAAATCGTAAATCCGTATGACTGTTTTGACAACAGTAGTTTTCTTAGAAGATAGTGTTTGTAATGGGTGCAATTTATGCGTGGTAGATTACGCCATTGACCTATGTTATTATTGCCTGAAATCCTCATTCTAGGCAATATCGAGTGTCACAGATATGCCACTTAATTTAACAGAGTTGTATCAAACTTTGTCCCTTTAAAAAAATAAATGAGTAAATCTAAATTAACTAACAGCTAGTTTGCATAGTAACAGGCTTTCAGTCTAGCGTTCCTTCATTTAACATTAATTATTTAATTTAGTTTGAATGCTGGTACTGAACAAAAACTCAATGAAACTGGCTTATGCTTCTGTTTTATTATTGCGTGTTGATCGCTTGGAGTGCAGTATTTCAGCTTTTTTCAACAGTTGATATTTCATAATACGTTTCAGTAGCTTGAAAATGTTATTTTTTGATCTGATTATTCATCTAGAAGTTAAATTGTGAAGGTAACAGTGTGATGCGAAGTCTGCGTATTGTCGTTTCCAATCAAGAGTACGCTTTCTCGTATTAAGAAAGTTAATCACAATTATTGAGCAGAGTAATTCAGATATTTTTGTTTTGTTTTAATTTTGAGTCATCAGTCTTCTGACTGATTTGATGCGGGCCTCCACAAATTCCTCTCCTGCGAAAGCCTCTTTATCTAAGAGTAGCAATCGCAATCTGCATCTTAAATTATTTGGTTGATATATTACAATCTGTTTTCCTCTACAGTCTTTATTCTCTACAATTACCTCTAGTACCATTCCGTGATGTCTTTACAGATGTTCTACCATCCTGTACCTTCCTGTCAGTGTTTTCCATATATTCCTTCCCTCTTAGATTCTCCGGAGAACCTCCTCTTTCCTGACCTTGTCGTTACAACTAATTTTCAACATTATTCTATGGCAACACGTTTCAAATGCTTCTATTGTCTTTTTTTCCAATTTTTCCACAGTCCATGTTTCACTACCACGCAATACTGTGCTCCAATTGTACATTCACCGAAATTTCTTTCTCTCATAAAGGCCTATGGTTGATAGTAGTAGTATTCTCGTGGCCAAGAATGCCCTTTTTGCCACTGCTAGTGTGCTTTTGATGTGATCCTTGCTCCATCCGTCATGGGATGCCACCTAGGTAGCAGAATTCCTTAACTTCATCTACCTCGTGACCGTCGATCCTAACGTTAATTTTCTCGCTGTTCCCGTTTCAGTTACTTCTCATTACTTTCGTCTATCTATGATTTACTTTCAATCCGTATTCTGTACTCAGTAGACTGTTCATTCCATCCAGCAGATCTTGTAATTCTTTTTCACTTTCACTGAGGATAGCAATGTCATCAGCGAATTTCATCATTGAAATCCTTTAACTCTGAATTTTCTTTCTTTTATTTCCTCCATTGCTTCCCCGATGTATAAAATGAACAACAGGGGTGAAAGACAACATCCCTCTCTTACGCCCTTTTCAATCGGAGCACTTCGTTCTTGAACTTCCACTCTTATTATTTCCTCTTGGCTCTTATACATGTACCGAGCGAGGTGGCGCAGTGGTTAGCACACTGGACTCGCATTCGGGAGGACGACGGTTCAATCCCGTCTCCGGCCATCCTGATTTAGGTTTTCCGTGATTTCCCTAAATCGCTACAGGCAAATGACGGGATGGTTCCTTTGAAAGGGCACGGCCGATTTCCTTCCACACCCTTCCCTCACCCGAGCTTGCGCTCCGTCTCTAATGACCTCGTTGTCGATGGGACGTTAAACACTAATCTCCTCCTCCTCCTCTTATGCATGTATATTGCGAGTCTCTCCCTAAAGCTTACCCCGGTTTTCCTCAGAATTTCAAACATCTTGCACCATTTAACATTGACGAAGGCTTTTTCCAGATCGAAAAATCCTATGAATGTGTCTTGATTTTTCTTTAGTCTTGCTGCCTTTATCAAACGCGTCAGAATTGCATCTCTGGTGCCTTTACCTTTCCTAAAGCCACACTGATCGTCATCTAACACATGCCCAATTTTCTTGTTCATACGTGTGAAATCTTATGAGACTTGACTGCTAAGATCATCAGTCCCTAAGCTTACACACTACTTAACCTAAATTATCCTAAGGACAAACACAAACACCCATGCCCAAGGGAGGACTCGAACCTCCGCCGGGACTAGCCGCACGGTCCATGACTGCAGCCCCTAGACCGCTCGGCTAATCCTGCGCGGCCAATTTTTTTTTCAGTCTTCTATATATTACTCTTGTCGCCAACTTGAGTGCACGAGCTGTTAATCTGATGGTCGATAATTTTCGGACTTGTTAGCTCTTGCAGTCTTAGGAATCGTGTGGATCATATTTTTTCCGAAAGTCAGATGGTATGTCGCCAGACTCATACATTCTACACTATAACTTGAATAGTCGTTTTTTTGCCACTTCCTCAAATGAAAGTTTCATATCAGCGCACACTCCGCTGCAGAGTGAAAATCTCATTCTGGAATACAACCGAATGTCACTGGAAGGAATTCTCTTCGAAATTAGCTGATTGTCCATTTCCGAGCGCCAGTCGTATTCGTCCAACTGACCGTCATTTCCATCGTTCATCTCAGTTACTGCAAAGAAGCAGAATCCTATCAGAGTATGTAGGATGTGCAGCCAAGTTCAGGATGCGAATGGGAAGAAAAACGGGCGGGAATCACGATATATGTGTGAAGACAGTGATGTAGCTACATGAATTGTATCATGCTTCAGAACCGTTCACATAGCCACGACCGTGTGAAGATGAATGTTGTAAGAATGTGCGTTACTGTGGTACTTATTGTTTACCAAAAACTCTACAAACAATTTTGATAGAGATTAAATTAAAATATTCTGTCCTAAGACGTTTTATTCTTTGTCGAGCTATTTTTTCTCAACATTCTCCAATTACGCTTTATGTGAATAAATTTTCAAACTACTATTTGGATCATGCACATACCGATGGAGAATATGCCGGCAACTGACCTTGTCTTCTGGGTCGTTCACATTTTTTTTATCAGGCAATGTAATTACGTCATCCACTACAGTCAGTTCACCTGCCTCTCACTCTTTGAGTTTGATAATGGAAGCCTAAGATCTTGAAATTCACTATTCATAAAATCAATGATAAAAAATGTGGCTGTTGCAAAGGCCGTTTGTCGGCAGTTCCAAACATGCATCACTGCGAAGATGGAAGTATTAGCAGCTTTGGATAAAAGGCATTATTTAGAATTCTCAACGTTCCACCTAAACATTATTTATATTCACCGCCCTGCCGCCCTAATTCGAGCCTCAGCGTATTCGGAAGAATATATGAATCGTTCCTTCAAAATGGCTACAGACCATTTCCTGAGCTCCCTCTTGGCAACATAGCTACTATGTGAACCTTATGTGTTACCTATCAATAAACCGCAGCGTTCCTACCTCCTTTCGTTCCCTTCTAAGTAGCACTTTTCCTTAAGTAACATATTAACAGCGAAGATTTTGGGTTTGGCGTAGTTGTATTTACAAGTTGGTTAAAGCAGGTTTATAACTGACAATCGGTTACGTCAAATAGTCGTGTTGTAGTAACGAAAAATGCAACGATCATATGATGTTATCGACGGGAGACTCCATCTGGGGTAGGTTGGCCACCTAGTGCAAATCTTCGTATTTGAAGTCACTTCGGCTACTTGCTCGTCGATGAAGATGAGACGAAATGATGAGAACAACAGAAACACTCCTTCCCTGAGGGAGGAAAATCTCCCATCCGGCCGAAAACCGAACCCTTGGCACCATGATCTGGAGACAGCACGCTAACTCCTAGACCACGAGCTGCAGACAGTGTTGCAGTATATTAACATTAACTACTCTTCCGGCTAACAGATGTGACAAAATCGCAGGCATCTGAGGCTGGACGACCATTATTCTTTCACAAGATGACCACTATTGTTTCACAACTGTGCTTGATCAACTGTCAGTCACCAACAAATTTTAAGTTTAACACAATCTGCGCATTAGTAAGTCATTTATTCTCCTAGACATCCAGCGAAAGCAGATAACGTTTACATTTTTAATGCTACGGCTTGGGTTTAAAACAAATACATTTAATGTATTTACTAAATACATTTCCTGTCATTTAAACTGCAATGTTCAGAAGTTTTCAAATGAGTGTGAATTCCTAAGGGACGAAACTGCTGAGGTCATCGTTCCGTAGACTTACACACTACGTTAACTGACTTTGATAAGAACAACACACACACCTACACCAGAGGGAGGACTCGAACCTCCAGCAGGAGGGGCCGCGCAGACCGTGACATGGCGCCTCAAACCGCATGGCCACTCCGCGCGGCGCTCAGAAGCCTTCAATGATGGGTGTGTCACTGGTACTATTTTATTCGATAAATCTATGAACAATGCTTACAGATTTCATTAGATTTCGTTAGAGTAGCGGGAAGTTTATAAATGCAAGCGAGTCTGCCAAAGAAATTACGTTTCATCATAACTATTCACAGCAATCCTATTGGAAGTTTTCAGATTCTTTAATTCAGAAACGGAAGAAGCTGTACATGATACAGGATTACACCTGAAACATGTGCGCGTGATGCTACACTGTTCACTGATACAGATCAGTGTCAACGATGGAAGATGTAAACTAGGCCGTTATATCGATTGTCGGCATCAGTAGCAAATATATTGATACCAAAGTAGCGATGGATAAACGAGCGACGAGATCCCTAAATTGACTGACCTAGAACAATAGCATTAGTTGACAGACCAAAAATGGATATTTCACAGCATTATTGAGACTGTAGTTACTTTTGTTGTAGAAATGTGGCTACCTGTGAATAAAAGAAGGAACAAGATCAGGACAGTGAAATTAGTTTTTATGACAAGATGTCTGCAAGTCATCCTTTAAGGTAAGTTAAACATTTGAAATGTAGGAAAAAATGGAAGGTACACAGTCCATAATAAGCACACTGGAGAGTAAATGTCTTCATTAATCTGGACGTATTCAAAAAATGAGCAATGACAAGTTGGTGTTAATATGGGCTCCAGAGAAGAATTAAAAGGCGACGGCCACCTTTGTTATATGAGTTACATATTTTCGTGCAATGGACGAGAACGGAGCGTTCACACCGAGCGAGGTGGCGCAGTGGTTAGCACACTGGACTCGCATTCGGGAGGACGACGGTTCAATCCCGTCTCCGGCCATCCTGATTTAGGTTTTCTGTGATTTCCCTAAATCGTTTCAGGTCAATGCCGGGATGGTTCTTTTGAAAGGGCACGTCCGATTTCCTTCCCAATCCTTCCCTAACCCGAGCTTGCGCTCCGTCTCTAATGACCTCGCTGTCGACGGGACGTTAAACACTAACCACCACCACCGGAGCTTTCAAATGGAGCAACCGAGATTACCGGAAGGAGAAAACCTCAAGTGGCGAAAGTCAAAGAAGGAGAATAAGAATAAGACAAAAACAAGGCCCGAGAATGAGCTTCAGTAGGGCCAAAATAATGTACAGATAACGTACAGAACCAGTTGAAAAGTTTTTGTGCTTAGGGCATTTGAATACAATGGTTAGATAATCAACAATAGAAATAAACGGAAGAGGAGAGAGTCCGGAGTGCTTTTGATGAAGCTTCCACATTGTTGGAAATGGAGGTGTGTTAAAAGTTCGGACATATCGCATTGAGACAAGGGCTTTCAATAAGATTGCCCAGCGAACGATGTAGTGTTTCATGTCGAAAATTACAAGCAAAGAGAGGATGCATGTAAATGGATCATGCAACAGACTGGAATGGGAGTGTAATTATGATAAATTGAAATGTGTGTGTGTTATCGCCATTGTGTGAAATCCAGCTATAAATCTATAGGATGCCTAGGTAATGTATAGAATGCTTAAAATCGAACGTCAAAGTATGAAAAAATGTATATTTTATATACTGCCTAGGCATTATATACTACATCGGATTGTCTGCTGACGAAGTATATAATCCGTCCAATCCCATCAGTTTGTCTCGCAACCACTGTTTGCGGCGGCGTTCGGGTCTTTGTTTAGTGGTTGCGAAGACTGCGTATTGTTGGGCAACGTTCAAATATCACGCCACGGATATCGTCATATTAGTTCTCCAGTATACAGCATCTGGCTGAAATTCCACAGACGTTCTCCCGTCGTCCTTCTCGTTGTTCTTGTATCACCATGTCGGAAGGGAGTGTACTGCCAAGACAGGAATCATGCCATGCTGACATGCAACGATGGTTCTGCTATCAATTATCTCAAGTAAGAGCCAATGCTGCTAAAAACTGTGTTTTCCTAAACAAAACCAGTTACCAAAAGTTGGTCAACGATTTGAAAAAGGCTAAGACGACCATGAAGAAAGAACCACTCTGACGTAATGATGGTCGAGAATAAGGATAAGTTGATTCGTCGAGTTAAAGACGGTGCGAGTGCTATTCACGTCACGGACTACGAGGTATTTGACATGCTCCATAAGGCCCATTTGGCTATTGGTCATGGAGGTCGGGACAAAATGCTGATAAAACTTTCACCTAAATATAAGAACACTATCCGTCATGATATTAAGCTATATATTCACCTTTGTAAGCCTTGCCAGAAGAAACAAAAAGTTGTTAGAAAAAGGTATTTTGGTCAAGCCAACGGTTTTTTCTGAATTCAGTTCCTGTTGTCAGGTCGATCTCATCAATTTTCAGTTCAATCCCAATAGAGACTACAGTTTTATAATGGTCTACCAAGATCATCCCACTAAGTTTGTAGTTCTCAGGGCTCTGAAATCAAAGAGAGAGGAAGAAGTATCCTACAGCTACACCGACGTATTTGCGTTTTTTGGTGCTCCAACGAGTCCACAGTCCGATAATGGCAGAGAATTTGTACACACGCAGGTAAGCAGCCTAAAGGAGTATTGGTCCATCTTGAAGATTGTCCATGGAAAGCTGCGACACTCACAGTCGGCAAAGCCTCGAAAGAGCAAATCAGGACTTTGAAAATATGCTGTGTGCTTGGGTGCAAGTTGAAAAAAACTAACTACTGGAGTGACGGTGTGCGATTCGCCCAACTTATGAAAAATAGAGCTCTTCACTCTGGGATTAACAGGTCACCGTACGAAGGTCTGTTCGGCTGGAAAGGTAGAATAGATCTCTCGACGTCATACCTGCGTGACGCCTTTTTACAAAACGTAACGAATGAGGAAGAGCTGGAAAAAATAATAGAGAGCGTACAAACAACACCACAGAAGAAAGAGAGACGAGATCAATGAATGCAAGAGACATATCTACCTGCAGAAGACACAGGCAGAATGGAATCCATGATGGAGGAAACCAGAACAGTTATCGAAGAACCTTCCATTTCTTTAGTTACCGAAAGTTCTTCTTTTTCTGGTATCAGCTGTGTCTGCTTAAGAGAAACCAGCGGCTCATACGTGTCGAAAGTGTGTCTGAAGCGTTCATGACATATCTGTGTTCATGACATCTGTGGACATTCTCCTAAAGAAGACGATGGCGACGAGTTAGAAGGTTATGGTGTTAGCATTTTGTGCAGTGTTTGCTTCCATATTGAGATAGCTATCCAAAGTGAAACGGAACCGAAACTGAACCCTTAAATTCAGGCTAAAAAGATAAAAAGGGATTCCGACAAAAAAAATTCCTCCTGTGCAAATGGGTACAACTGTGCGAGTTCCGATTCCCGACGTCGACAAAGGGCGGGGTGACGCACGCAATCTGATGGAAGATGGTTTTTACCGGCTTAGATGTGCAGAAGAAATCTTGAAGCAGTGCAACGTAAGATCAGAATTCACAGTATGTCCAAAGAACGTAACGAGAATTGAAGACTTCCTGACCACGAAATTCCTCTCCGATCTACAGCTACTTTTCAGTGCACAGGAGGCAGCCAAGGATTCGCCAGGTGTATGTGCAATACGAAATGCCAAAATAAGAGGTGCCTTTGCTTGAACAGGAAACTTAAGTTCAATTCAAAATGTCACTCTAGCCGTCCCTGCTGTAACAAGTATGTCATCCCAGTTCGGCGTGAAATGTAAGTACAAGATCAAACTGACAAAATGCAAAGTATTTTTTTGTGAAGAAGCAAAGTGAGTACTTACAGTAACAAGATCTTCAGTCTCAGTTCTGCTTGCCGGCCGCGGTGGTCTAGCGGTTCTAGGCGCTCAGTCCGGAACCGCGCGACTGCTCCGGTCGCAGGTTCGAATCCTGCCTCGGGCATGGATGTATGTGATGTCCTTAGGTAGTTAGGTTTAAGTAGTTCTAAGTTCTAGGGGACTGATGACCACAGATGTTAAGTCCCATAGTGCTCAGAGCCATTTGAACCATCAGTTCTGCTTTCATTGTTTCCCGGAAATAACTTCCTGTGCATTATTGCATGGTTTACTTCTTTCAGTTTCAAATTCGTATTAATTAATAAAGATTTCTCATCTTGTGCTCTTTTAACACTTTGCGTAAATGATGCTGGTCATTCTGTAGAATGTAACGTCTTCACAGAAAGCTTATATATCTTAGTTTGTCTAAAATCATTTGACGTTATATACATTATCTAGGCATTCTATAAAATACCGAGATTTCACGCAATGCTGGTAACATATCTATCCTGAGAAATATCAGTTTGTTTAGTATAAGCGTCCTTGCATACTTGAACACGTGAGTGAGACGTTTTCTTTGGCTACCAGAGTTTGTATTATTGAGCAGAGCACAGGTGAGCAAGGAAGTCAGCTGCAGATAGACAGACCGCCCATTTGGGAAAATGTAACCTGCAACTAGTTTATTTGCTGCAAGTGCTAGCGCAATTATTATTCTAGTGTAAATATTTCATTGTGTTTGATAGTCTACGTGTTGGTAACCAGAGTGAATTATCAGTCATGTATTCAGCGTTCTAATTATTTTTCTCCCTCCGCCTAACTTAATAGTATTTCATTTGGAAAGCAGAGAGTAAATTTTACATAATTTAAATATTATGTGTAAAATTAATTTTATGGTGTATGACAGTGATGAGGAAAAGGTATAGTTCATGTTAGTTCCCGTGACTTCCATGTTATTAAAATGACTTTAATCTAATTTCAAAATATCCTTGTATTCATCTACAAATATTTCACTGAAGCTAATTCTTATTGTTAAATGAAAAGTAAATATGATTAAATTTGCACTGTCACGCGTAGCACTGAAGTTCGGACAGTGAGCTGCGTTTTTAAAAAGGATAAAACACTTTAATTAATGAAAGCAGTTTAAAGTAAAACGAGATAAGGCAGTCCGTCACGCAGTGATTTATTTCAGGTACATGCAGTTCAGCACTTCGTATCTTCGCAGTACGCAGTAGAGTAGAGCCGAGTTATCCGTTGGAAAGCTAAGAATCTATTGTAGTGCCTAAACGAACTTTCGAGAGAAAATTTGGAACAGCATAAATTTGCAAAATTTTCATATAAATTGAGTAGATGCATTTTTCCAACAGGGCATATTTTCGATACGTAACAGCTAGCCATTTGTGTGTGATTGTTTCAAGACAAAGCTATTCCAATAAATTACTGATAACCATTGTGCATACTCAGTCTCATTTGCAGACTGTCAGAAGCGCTTTAGATTAATTAGTATCACACACATCGAAAGTAGTTTGTACAGATATGTTAATGTTCAAATTAGGATAGCCAAGACAGTCTCAGATCAGAATACATGGGCCAGACTGTAACTGGAATTTAAATACGCTTGCCTTCACTTTACTAGCGAGAGGTACATATTTCCCAGTTAATAAGCTAAAGTTAGAAAGATAGAGAATATTACCTAATGGTGCGAGCAAACTTGGAGGAGAAGCATGGCTGAGTGTAACTGGCGACTTTAGTGTATGGAAAGGTCTAAACGGAGCCAATATCCAACGGTTGGTATCAGCTGGCCGATGTTGATAGCGCTTACTGATTCTTCAAGTTATGAAGTTTGAAGGAAAACAGATATTTTAAACTCGATTTACGTACGGAATAGTTAGAACAGCACTGCTGAACAGCCAGGGGTGACAGAGGAGGTGGATCGTAGAGGTGAAAGGTTAAACCAGGATGGGCACTCCAGCGTTCCTCTCACGTCTGTTGGGACACTCTTGTTGAAATTGGCTGCGCCGCCTCTATAGCAGGAAATCGTCCGCTTGCACAGCGAAACGTACAGACCGCCACAGAAAGAGAACGTCATTTAAGTTGGCATTCGAATTCGTGACGTGCTTGTGAGAGGCGTTCATCTTGATCGATGCTTCTGTTTGCCAACGGCTTGTTCACAGAAATGCTCAGTCGATTTATTTCATCAGTCAGGGGCGAGAGAGGAGAGAAGTGCGAAACACTTCCGCTTCCTAATGATGCATGCTGCCTTCAGAAAATATAATCTTCTAACAGAGAATTCTAGTTTCTAGTAAATTTGGGCTGCCAACTGTAGATGTTAATAACGTGAGCTTGGCGGCTTTGCCAAGGGCGGCGGTGTAGTATCGTTATGGCCAGCCACTCCAACCGGCGACGAAGCAGTCTTCAGTGGACGATATAAATTTCCGAGGAGCGTTTTGGCTAATTTGACCTCTCGATCATTACGGAGTACATAATGGGTTCCTTTTGTAGAGGCGGACACATGGCGTGAACACGGTCTACACTAATTTCTGCGCTGCACATCTCGGACACCACTGCCAACATAGTGCTAGAATCGGTCGCTTGTGCAGACGTTCTGTGAAGCTGTTGATGTTCGACTGAATGTGAGCAGTCTTCCGTTACGAAGGCAGACTACATCTGCCTCATCTGCACTGTGCAAAGGATCACTTTTTCGAAACCACGTAACTGTCTCCCATTGCGAAGTAGAAGTTTCACATTTGGTCCAAAGGCGACTACAACATTCCCCTGCAGTGGCTCATAAGCTTGGTGACCTGCAACGACACCCTCTGGCTCGGCTACGCTTCAAACAGCACGGAGTCGACACACGCGCGAAAAAGACCAGAGCTCAGAAGTTCATGTGAGGTGTAAGGTGGGTTGATGGTGTTACATTGGTACAAAATTTCACCTCAGTTATGCTCAACAAAAGCTTGGACGAGTCACACGATGGGAAGGACGTCACATCTCCTCTTATCCACATTTAACCGCTTCTTTCGACGCCTCTGAGATGTAGATCACAACCGCAATGACCAGCGTTGAGATCACGCAGTTTTCTTATGGGTGTCCGAGGGAAACATTTCAGACACCGCCGCGAAGTAGCGACACGACAAGGCCTCAGGGAAGGGGCAGAAGCGGCGTCAATGAAAGCATCCCTTCCCTTCGGGCGTTGATTGCCACAGATTTTACGGTCGCAAAGAACAGATACCATCGGTGACAATGCAGCTCATGAATGAAATTACAATGAAATGAATACCCCTAGCTGCATACAGGCGTTGATATAAGTCAACCGGGACAGCTGAAAATGTTTGCCCCGGCAGGGACTCGAACTCGGGGTCTCCCGTTTACATGACAGTCGCTCTATCCATCTGAGCCACCGAGGACACAGAGGATAGTGCGACTGCAGGGACTTATCTCTGGCACGCCTCACGTGAGACCCACATTCGCAACTTATTGTCCCGCACTATATTCATAGTGCCCTTGCCCATTATACTCATTAATCGTGGCTTTACTGCCGATTCCCGTAAGAGTCCGGACACTGTTTGTGCATCCGCACAGAAGAAGACGGTCCGGTGAGCCTTAACTATATATATATAAAGATGGTATCTTCGGACATGTCCGAAAGAGCAGATACTCCTTTTACATCTACATCTAAATACGTACTCGGCGAACCCCCGTAGAGTGCGTGCGGAGAGTACCCTGTGCCACTACCAGTCATTTCCTTTCCTTTTCCACTTGCAGATAGAATGACGGCAAAACGACTGTCTATATGCCTCCATATGAGCTCTAATTTATTGTACGTTATCTTCGTGGTCCTAAAGCGCAATGTATCCTGCAGGCAGTAGAATCGTTCTGGAGTCAGCTTCTCAACAGTGTTCCTCGAAAAGAACGTCACCTTCCCTCCAGGGATTCTCATCTGGGTTCCCGAAGCATCTCCGTACACTTACGTGTTGTTCGAACCTACTGGTACAAACCTAGTTGACCAGCTCTGAATTGCTTCGATGTCTTCCTTTAATCCAACCTGGTGCGGATCTCAAACACTGGAACAGTACTCAAGAATAGGTTGCACTAGCGCCCTGTATGCGGTCTCCTTTACAAATGAACCACACTTACCTAAAATTCTTCCAATAAACTGAAGTCAACCATTCACCTTCCCTACCACATCCCTCAGATGCTCGTTCCATGTCATATCGCTTTGCAGTGCTACGCCGAGAGATTGTGTCAAGCAGGACACTACTTGTGCTGTATCCGAACGTTACGGGTTTGTTTTTCCTATTCAGGTGAATTAACTTACATTTTTCTTAATTTAAAGCTAGCTGCCTTTCATCGCACCAGCTAAAAATGTTGTGTGAGTCATCTTGTATCCTCCTACAGTCACTCAACTTCGCCACCTCATCGAACATCACAGCATCATCAGCAGACAACCGCAGGTTGCTGCCAACACTGCCCGCAAGTTCTTGAGAGAATCATACAGAAGTAAAAGAAAATTACCAGAACGAACGGAGTGGGGCGGGTCGCTGTTAGATCAACAGCGGATCGCATGCGGCTTGCGTGCCGCGGTCTGTGTAAGCTTTGATACAGACCTTGAATGGGACGGGTTACAAGGCACTATCGTGCGGAAGACCTTCACTATTGTCTTTCAATCGTTCTCTGTTGCTAGTCAAGATAGTAAAGTCGTATGGATAACATATCTGTTAATGATATTAGTTTATTTATTTTGCATTGCATCAGAAGCTGCTTTTGGAATAAGATTTGTATTGCTTCCACTTATGATCCATGATTTGAGACAATATTCAGTTTACAAAATTTCTGAACATATTGAGAATCACTATAATCGACGATCGTTCTCTACGGTGAATTTTCTTGAGTACTGACACTTAATATTCGAAATTAATATGGGGGAAGGAATTCTTGCTTCTCGTAAATAGACTGCCTCTGCAGGAATACATTCAATTAGAGGTTCTTTTGAAGTAATATGTTTGGCGCGTTTCCAAGTTTCGTCTGTAAAATTAAGAGAACTTGTGTTTACTTCGCCTGCACGCCACCACCCGGTAGCGGTAAACTTCAAAACAAACTTTATGAATTTGTTTTCACAAGGGTCCGCCACTGTTTGTCGCCAAGCTAATCCACCAGTATACTCTTGGTTTAGCGACAAACTTGTAAATTTCTTCTGTTTCTAGACGAGAGTTAGCAAAAACCATGGGAACAAATTTAATCAAAATCAAGTATCGATGGATATTCACGACGCATTTGGAACGGTCACTGACTGATAGGAAGTAGTTGTACCAAACTGCAATAAACCACTCGAGAAAGCTTTGTGTAGCAGGTGCAACCATAGTGGCTAAAATAATCTAAGTAATTGTGAAACAATCGTCAACTTACGAAAACCAAATCCGTCCGACTTCTTTTGTTAGCGGTAAGAAACGTAATCGATACTGACACTTTCGGTAGCAAATTATTGCCAGCTGTGTTTGGATAATTGTAGTGTTCAAAGCCTCATTTAGATTTTTAAAAGATTTCTTTGCCTAAGACCAGCTACGAAGTAACTAATATTATCGTCCCCAGATATGCAAAGTTAACAAACATGATAACCAAGAGCCCTAACTCAACCACACTAGGCACAACCGAAACTATAGTTGAGCGGGTCTATTGCGGATGGACAGCTAAGAATTTAACAGTTCACGAAAAGATTCATAATATGCAACTACAAATAAACGTGGCCTGCTGAAATCATCAACTGACACCAGGGACCTCACATACATACAATGAGACATCAAGTGTAAAATTATTTTACGTCCATCTGGATAAGGAGTTACAACGGAGACAACAATTACAATAACAAACAAGCTCATTTCGACATGATATGGAGTTAGACGTGTCCGTCACTGTTGGTGAACAAGGCACTCCATTACTTTGCGTTCTTTTACGCCTTCTCCTCGAATTATAAGACTACCGTGTAAAGTGAATAACGGCACATCCTCTGGTGAATCTTCAAATACTTTAAGAATTCTTCACTCTCTCCGAATATATATACGCTTGAATGGTATTCGTTGCTGATACCAAATATAATTCTAAACTGAAATGGGGTTTACACAATCACAAACAAGTACAAAACTAAAAGCCGTAATGTGTGTTGGCTCGATATAATTTGCCTCCATATGTAAGGTTCAAGCCAGTATTCTATATTCTAATGAGAAAGTCTTCACTAATCTCCCATTTGACAAAGCGAGAACTTGAAAATCCCTTAAATTTAAATGTAAATCAAAAATATGTCTTCTTAGCAAGACTTTTGACGAAGTGACAGCAATGTTCATTGTAAATAGAGATCGATTCGTATGGAACATAGATCACTGTTGTAATTTCCAGTGATGCCACATATTTATTAAGCTAGCAGTTCCGATGGCACATATACAACTGTTATCAATTTAATCACGTAGACATTAAGCTAAAAATAGGAAAAAAGCAAGAATTTAACCGTTTCAGAGCCTCTGGCTACAATTGCGTATGTTCACTTTTGCTGTGTATTCACTGCAATAAAATGGTTCAAATGGCTCTGAGCACTATGGGACTTAACATCTGAGGTCATCAGTCCCCTAGAACTTAGAACTACTTAAACCTAACTAACCTAAGGACATCACACACATCCATGCCCGAGGCAGGATTCGAATCTGCGACCGTGGCGGTCGCACGGTTCCTGACTGACGCGCCTAGAACCGCTCGGCCACACGGGCCGGCTGGAAAATAAAATAGTAACTATGAACTACAAGTAAAAATGCTAAACGACAAATGAAACCAAAGTAACCGGCCAGCTATTCACTGCAACGGAAGTACCAGGTGCATTCAAATTCTAAGGCCTCCGATTTTTTTTCTCCGGACTGGAAAGAGATAGAAACATGCGCATTGTTTTAAAATGAGGCCGCGTTCATTGTCAATACGTCCCAGAGATGGCAGCACCGTACGGCAGATGGAATTTTACTGCCAGCGGCGAGAATGAGAAATGTTTTAAATACTTAAAATGGCGACGTTTTCCTTACTCGAACAGCGTGCAATCATTCGTTTTCTGAATTTGAGTGGTGTGAAACCAATTGAAATTCATCGACAGTTGAAGGAGACATTTGGTGATGGAGTTATGGATGTATCGAAAGTGCGTTCGTGGGTGCGACAGTTTAATGAAGGCAGAACATCGTGTGACAACAAACCGAAACAACCTCGGGCTCGCACAAGTCGGTCTTACGACCTGATCGAGAAAGTGGAGAGAATTGTTTTGGGGGATCGCCGAATGACTGTTGAACAGATCGCCTCCAGAGTTGGCAGTTCTGTGGGTTCTGTGCACACAATCCTGTATGACGACCTGAAAATGCGAAAAGTGTCATCTAGGTGGGTGCCACGAATGCTGACGGACGACCACATGGCTGCCCGTGTGGTATGTTGCCAAGCAATGTTGACGCACAACGACATCATGAATGGGACTTTCTTTTCGTCGGTTGTGACAATGGATGAGACGTGGATGCCATTTTTCAATCCAGAAACAAAGCGCCAGTCAGCTCAATGGAAGCACACAGATTCACCGCCAGCGAAAAATTTCGGGTAACCGCCAGTGCTGAAAAAATGATGGTGTCCATGTTCTGGGACAGCGAGGGCGTAATCCTTACCCATTGCGTTCCAAAGGGCACTACGGTAACAGGTGCATCCTACGAAAATGTTTTGAAGAACAAATTCCTTCCTGCACTGCAACAAAAACGTCCAGGAAGGGCTGCGCGTGTGCTGTTTCACCAAGACAACGCACCCGCACATCGAGCTAACGTTACGCAACAGTTTCTTCGTGATAACAACTTTGAAGTGATTCCTCATGCTCCCTGCTCACCTGACCTGGCTCCTAGTGACTTTTGGCTTTTTCGAACAATGAAAGACACTCTCCGTGGCAGCACATTCACCAGCCGTGCAGCTATTGCCTCAGCGATTTTCCAGTGGTCAAAACAGACTCCTAAAGAAGCCTTCGGCGCTGCCATGGAATCATGGCGTCAGCGTTGTGAAAAATGTGTACGTCTGCAGGGCGATTACGTCGAGAAGTAACGCCAGTTTCATCGATTTCGGGTGAGTAGTTAATTAGAAAAAAAATCGGAGGCCTTAGAACTTGAATGCACCTCGTATTTTTTCCCAACGGAAATCAGAGGTACACGTTTGTGGATGTTCAACTTTTACATCATGCACATGTGCTGTCAACTGTTGACCATAACTATGAAAGTATCAGCAAGTCAGTGCAGCAGTGGGCAACAGCGCGTGACCACCAGAATACACGGACGTGGTTGGTTCGCTATATTCTACTGTATAATTGAATATTGTTATTGTTATTTTGCATGATAATAACTAAATGATCACGTTACTGTTTATTACAATAGAGAACTTTGCGCACTTCATTGTCTTAGTCCATAAAATGTAGCCAAATGTACAAAATATGTTTTGAAAATCATGTATGAGCTTTACCACATAAAGAAAAATTTTCCTTCTTGTAGAAAAAATTCGGGTCTGAAAGATTTAATACAGGTGAAAAAGCAGTAGCTAACAAAAAAATCTAGTAATTACGAAAAGTTTATAGCAGTTTAATGGTAGCTAGTAATAAACAGAGTTCCTTCTCTTAGTTAATATGCACGGTGACTCGTTCCATTTGTACGTAGGTTCTCACCACAATGATATCCGTGCAAAATGGCGAATCAATAAATATAATCAGGGCAATTACGAGTTCCTTGAAGACTGGTGCGAATGACTGTCATTCTGAAATAAAATATTAGGGCAAACTGAAAGCAGATGTAACCTGAAGACTTGTAAAATATATCCTACAGATAATATGACCAAGTGATTTCACTGTTCTATTGTTAGAAAAATCTTCTAAGGAAGCTATAATGTATATATGGAATGTAATGAAAACATCTTAAGTGTGTTGAGTTAGAGATGTGTACAAATTGTGTGGAGCAATGAATAAACTATAAAAGTCATTCAATCATTTTATGCTACTAAGATGAGTTGTTTTCTCCTGTTTAAGTTAAATTCTTTATACACAGACTCGAAATATCTGTCTGGTTTCTAACCGCAATTCAGTTAAAGAATATTTAAACGCACACATATGGTGGTGTACTGTGCGCATTCACTACGAAATTTGCTTTTACGATGGCAGATGTAATATCCATTTCTCAATGTTCCGGAATGGAAAACAAATAGTCAGAGATGCAAAGTAAACAGAAATTTATTTGGCCACTGGTAGAAACGACTTCTCTCTTAAGATAAACTTTACACAGAAGCATCCTGGTACTGATACTATCTAGCCGACTGCAATACGTCGCCAGGACGGCAGCAAAAGTCTGACGCGGCATTGTCGCTTGGATTGTCGTATGGATGCCACAGAATAAGTTCATCTAATTAAAATGTGTGTTTTTACAAGGTCTGATGAGAAAATACCGAGACTGCTCGTCTTGTAAGAAATTATTTGCCTTGGCGTATTAGTACCCGATCATGTACTGTGTCGTAGCTCTGCAACGCGATAAATCAGAATCGACCAACAGACACGGAGTTCATTAAAGACACTCTCCTGTGTTACTCCAAGGGTTGTAGTGCAAAAGGTCTGGAGAAAATGAACGAGAATGAATTTAAGTAGTACAGCCAGTGGCAGTATCCCACATCTGACTCAATACAAGCATACATTTGATCTTAGCACTGCTGAAACTGTTTTTTGCCTGTCTTTGTTGAAACACTACGCATGGATTTCGGCGTTTTTGTCTTTTGTCTACGCCTAAGAACGTGGCGATAATAAGCTGCTAAACCACTATTACATTTTTACGAAACTTGCCACATCGTAGATATGACGTGACTAGACGAAAAATCAACACGCTTAGCCCAGTACCGAACGGGGAAACTGAGGTAATACAATAAGTCGGAATATATACTGAAGAGCCAGAGAAACTGGTGCACCTGCCTAATATCGTATAGGGCGCCCGCGAGCACGCAGAACTGCCGCAACATGACGTGTCATGGACTCGACTAATGTCTGCCGGAGGGAACTGAAACCATGAATATTGCAGGGCTGTCCATAAATCAATAAGAATAGGACGGAGTAGACATCTCTTCTGAGCAGCACGTTGCAAGGCATCCCAGATACGCTTCATGCCTAGTGAGTTTGGTGGCCAGCGGAAGCGATTAAACTCAGAAGAGTGTTCCTGAAGCCACTCTGTAGCAATTCTCTACGTGTGGGATGTTGCATTGTTCTGCTGGAATTGCCCAAGTCCGTCGGAATGCGCAATGGACATGAATGGATGCACGTGATCAGACAGGATGCTTCCGTACATGTCACCTCTGAGAGTCGTATCTAGACGTATTAGGGGTCCCATACCACTCCAACTGCACACGCCCCACACCATGTCAGAGCCTCCACCAGCTTGAACAATCCCCTGCTGACATGTAGGATCCATGGATTCATGAGGTTGTCCCCATACCCGTACACGTCCATCCGCTTGATACAATTTGAAACAAGACTCGTCCGACCAGTCAACACGTTTCCAGTCATCAACAGTCCAATGTCGGTGTTGATAGGCCAAGGCGAAGGGTAAAGTGATCGTATATGAATTCCCTTCTTGCAGCTTCAGATAGGGAAACCTAATAACACACTGGATAAGTAAAACGACTCTATGTATTGACTTCTGAATAGTTTGATATTCAAATTTTATCTAGCAAATAAACGTCGATACTTTGAACTATCTGGACGACCCTTTTGATGTTGCTTCACGTCTCAGCAGTATATTATATAAACTTTGTCAAGAAGACAGTGATGAAGGGTACACAGGTGAGCTTTCGGCTCCGAAAGCCCATATAGATGATGTTTCGTTGAATGGTTCGCACGCTGACTCTTGTTGATAGCCCAGAATTGAAATCTGCAGCAATTTGCAGAAGGGTTGCACTTCTGTCACGTTGAACTATTCTCTTCAGTCGTCGTTGGTCCCGTTCTAGCAGGATCTTTTCCGGCCGCAGCGATGTCGGAGATTTGATGTTTTACCGGATTTCTGATATTCAAGGTACACCCGTGAAATGGTGGTACGGGAAAATCCCAATTTCATCGCTACCTCGGAGATGCTGTGTCACATCGCTCATGCGCCGACTGTAACACCACATTCAGACTCACTTAAATCTTGGTAATCTGCCGTTGTAGCAGCAGTAACGGACCTAACAACTGCGCCCGGCTCTTGTTGTCTTATACAGGCGTTGCCCACCGCAGCGCTGTTTACATATCTCTCTATTAGGTGTCACAGTTTCTTTGGCGCTTCAGTGTACTATAAGAATTGAGGAACTAGCAGTGATGCAGTTTATTAATGGCCAAAACAAAATTCGTAACTGGTCTTCTTGACAAAGTTTATATAGTGTACTGCTGAGACGTGAAGCAACATCAAAAGGGTCGTCCAGATAGTTCAAAGTAACGACGTTTATTTGCTAGATAAAATTTGAATATCGAACTATTCAGAAGTCAATACATAGAGTCGTTTTACTTATCCAGTGTGTTATTAGGTTTCCAAACCTGAAGCTGCTAGAAGGGAATTCATATACGATCACTTTGTTGTCCGTCTGTTAAGACTCCTTCTCAGGAACGGGTGGAGGTAAGAAGTTGAAATTTATGTCAAATGACAAAGGTCGGTGGTTTCTTACCGATGTACAAAATTTAAGATTGTAATTCAAACAAGTCAAACAATCAAGAGATACTGCCATTTAAGTTACATATTTGATATCCGCAAACTCACGCGTCAAAAGCTACAAATGAACTGCCTATATACATAATTAATAATGGACAGTACTCGTACAAGTTCGGGGTTTTTCTGTCTGTGTAGTAAATAACGTCAAAAGCAAATGTATTTTTCACCTTTTTCACTGTTAATATATCATAAGCCAAAGAAAAGAGTTTCATCAATTAATGTTCTTATTTACGCACAGAATGGGCTTTTTCTTTGCCCAAGTGCTAAAATACTTTCGCTTTCTAATATCGGATATCTTTTGTGGGACACCGGTCATAGAAGAATATCCAAGTCCTCCTGAATCTGTCCAGTGTTTCTCAAAACAAATCAAGCAATAAAATAAATATTCAGAAGACACAATATCAGTGAGTGTGACAAGAGTAGTTTAATTTCAGATGTCCGCAGAAAACTTCTCTGTATCTCTCCCCGCGCCCGTCAACATAAAAAATTTCTTCTCGAGAAACCTTCACGTTGACATCCCGTTCTTCCTGTCCCGTTCCGTTGACGGTGTATGTAAATGCTGCCATTTCAAATGCATTGTGGAATGTTCTGAAGTTCTGGTCCGGTCAACCAAGTATGAAACGACCTCGATACGTCACTACAAACGGAAGCACAGCTTTTTTGTTTGTCAAGTACTTTTTTTTACATCGTAGTATCACACGCGGTTCAGTTAGTAGGAGCATTTTAAAGATAATGTTCATGTCATAGTGGGCTGAACTGACACCAAATTCACCACCTCATTCTTTCTCTCATAAGATTATAGATTATAGATAGATGATTACGTCTTGGTAACTTGCAGAGATTATTCATCCAAATGTTTACGGCAATGTTTCCTAGCAATTGTTTAGTCAGATAGTGATTGTTATTTGTAGTTTTCAGCTAATGACATTACATTAGTTAAAGAAGAAAATGTTACTATATTATACGGAAGAGGAATTTTAGGGGTACGTTGGGGATGAGGATCAGTGTCCGACACTAACACTGATTTAAGTTTGAATGAAGTGTACAAACTGAAAGCAGATTGGAAATATGCAGAAGTTCTGCAGATAATCGTTCTAAGGATAACAAGCAGATTATTTACCTCCTTCTGCCTGATAGAAAAGGAACTACGTTGAAAGAATACAATAGTAAATAAATAGACCGATGCGAATGCACTCCCTTAAAAATGCCTTGATAATTTATGTAGTGGCAAACGTTGCCTGTACATGATTATTTTCAGAGATTTAAGTTGTCAAGACAGTCACACACTTATCCATTTTGAATGAGACGTGACCAGTCCCATCGGAGTTATCCTTGATAAGTAAATCAGCTTCCACAAGTTTCAAAGATTAGGTGGAGGTAGGACAAAGCTGGGGCATATCACTTGATGGCGTCCAAGATGTGTTCAATATGACGCCCTTTAAGTTTTAGCTCGTTCGTACCTGGATCGAGAGAATACAATGGATTATAGTACTGAATATTAAATACCATACAAATTCTCGGCGGTTGGGCATGGCTTTTTATTTTTATTAAAGGTCCGTTCACGTATTTTTAACTGTGTTTTTGATCTCTGTGTCTTCACTAAAATCGGATTTCGTAATAAGACAGCACCCGAAGACGACGGTGGATCGAGCTGGACTTTGCTTAGAAGTACAGAACCTTTTGCTATGCCAAGTCACCCAACAATCTTACAATGATTAAAAATACAAAATAAAACATACATAGGCTAGTAATAACAGTATATTCTGAAATAAAACACAATTAAATTACGACACTTACACTGAGACTTGCATTATGCAATTACAAGTGCCACTTGGTTGCAACTCACGAATGTATTAACAAAATGATGTAGCATTAATGGCGGTGTGCCAAAATACGTCCGATCCGGGAAAGACCTAGAAAACAAAGGGTGCCTCTTATTTTGCCAGTAACATGACGATCAAAAATCTTCCAATGTTTCCAGCGGCTGCATACAATATTTATACAACCCTTGACTATATCTATGACTTAAATTATTTCTTTATTTCATTACTTTTAATTAGGTTTTCTGCTAATAAAAGCTCAGCATGCACGCATGTGCCTTTAAAGCCCAACGAAATTGCGGTAGGAGGTGCACAAGCTCCTTCATGTCTATAGAGGGTTCTCCTGAGCTGTTCTGTAAAAATTCTGGCGCGATGGTATGGTGAATTGGCTTACTGAAGGCAAAGGTCTCATGCTGAGCCATTAAGTCGAACAAAAACATACACGTGGTCAAGATCTAGGTTTCTGTATCAGCGACCGATGACAGATGATTGCTATTGTACCTGAGTGTCCCCTGCGCCATCCTGAACGGTACCCTACGGTTAAGTGGCACGTTTGGCCCCTGTGATTTTGACATAGCCAGCCACTGCTATAGGACTGTACCAATATACGAGGGTTAAATGAAAAGAAATGCCTCCACCTTCGTTAACTGGGTTTGAATGGGAATATTTCAATAAATCAAACCCAGAAATAATCCTTAGAATGTGATATTTAACTACCGATATTCACTTTTCCACATAATCACCAGCTAATTGGATACATTTCTGCCAACGATGAACAAGTTTTCTGAAGCCGTCACGGAAGAAGTCGACACTCTGTTCCCGCAACCACAGTGTCACAGATCTTCCGATAGCCAAGCAAAGCAATAATGTGTCCCACACGTTCTTGTGATATGCCGATTGTGCTTTTAATTTCTCTCTGAGTGATACATCGTTAGTCCTGAATCAATCTGTCAACATATTGCTTGTTAAACTCGTTGGCTGCTGTCGCAGGACGTCCAACTCTTTGTTTGTCACGCACTTCAGATGGTCCCGCCTCAACATCTTTAAGCTTCCTCGCCCAACGACGCACAGTACTCACCTCAACACATTCACCACAAATTGCTTTCATTCTCTGATGATTCTCCTTTGGGGTGACACCTTCCGCTGTCAGGAGTTCATTGACTGCACGTTGCTTAAATCGCACTGACCGACCGTCTGCGCAGGGGCCCATATTTTACAATGTCCCAACACAAACGTTCAGTGCTAAGGCTTCCCGCCAACTAGAGCTGTAGAGAAGAGGCTACGTAACAAGCCAGTACCTGCCGCATACCAGTGCTGCCAACTGTTGAAGAGTGACGAAGGTGGAGGCATTACTTTTCAGTCAACCCTCATACATCACAGTGGTAGCCAATATTGGGGATAAAATTTAATTTTTAGAGTGACAGAAACAAAAAGTAATCCACTATGGCTTAGCCACGACTGAATTGCTTTTAAAATGTAGTCTCAATAATCATGTTGTTCAGGCTTTAATATTTACCACTAAAACAGATTTTATAAAACACTTTCATGCAGTTCATTGTCAATGATATGTTGGCTTTAATGCGGATACCTGCGGCAACAGTGCATCTGTACATGGCGTACAAGATTATGCGATCCTTTGTTGTCAACAAAGGTGTCACGCAGGTTGGCAGGTATAACAAAGTTCTTTTAAAACGATTGTAGGGCCTTCATGTATTGTGGGGCACTCAGAAGATGATCTGCGTTCTCTTCTTCACCACAATAGTGGAAGTAGTCCCTACGATGTCCAGCCTGTGAAGATATATACGGAAACATCCGTTATTAAATTGTATGTCCTACTAATTCTCGACTTTCGTCTCTCCACTGCTCTCTAACTACACCCTGTTCCGAAATATTTTCATATTAAAAGTGCACGTCTCAGTGCCACTAGTCAAAATGCTCTCCAAAATCCACTCTGTTTGTAAACTCTATTTCAGACATATTGGAACGTTGGTTTTGAAAAATCTGTTAAATTCACCAAAAGCACTCACAGGGAATCTGTTCTCTTCTACTTATTATTTAATTAGCTGAGCATCTACTCTTAGCAGTCAGCACTTTCCATCATTAATGAACTGTGTTACCACCCAGCACTACTGGCTTGCAAAACCGAGGTCTGGATTCTAAGGTCATTTTCAGTGAATGGAGGCACAGTTTCAAATAGTGAAATTCGAGAAACAGTACAGTTTCTTAGACTTCGCCAAGTTGACACATTACTCATTATTGCTTAGTTAAATAATCAGGTTCGGTCATTAAACAAGTACTATTTGTCATACGTCATTTTCAAAATCAGAGTTCTTTTAATTTAAAGTTTGTCTTCACTGACGAACCAAAACATTACGACCACTTGTGCTTAATATCGTGTTGGTGCCTCTTTGGAACACCATAGAGCAGCGATTCTGTTTGACAATGATTCGACAAGACCGTGGTATATGAGAATGCTGGCTTTCTCGGTGAATCTCGATGATAAAATCTTCTCAGGTTGACAGCCGAGTCAATGTGTTGTTCTCCAGCAACGTTTCAGCAAGTTTCTTACTTGCCATCTTCAGGCAAAGTGTGAGGTTCACGTCTCGTCCGGATCTTTATAGCCGCTGGACCACGGGCTTCTCTGCCGGTCGGGCCAGTCATTCGCGAGAGGAATCGCCGCGGCGGCGCGTGTTGGGGGGGGGGGGGGGGGGGAGACGCGGGTGCTGGGTCCTGGCGTCTCGTCTCGGTTCCACGCGCTGCTGAGTTGGAAGCCACTATCCCGATTGACCAGGTTATCACTGACCCGTGTCTCCACTGCCTCTTTATTAATAGAGACCCAGAAACCTTTCGCTCTATACGGTCTCTTCGTTTCTTAAAATTGAAATGTGTGTTCTTCACTGAGGCTGTGCAGAGAAGCCCGAGGTCCAGCGGCTATAAAGATCCGGACGAGACGTGAACCGGACACTTCGCCTGAAGATGGCGAGTAAGAACTTGCTGAAACGTTGCTGGAGAACAACACATTGATTCGCCTGTCAACCCGAGAAGATTTTATCCAGACCCTAGTGGTTTCCCGGAGTTACGTATGTGGCACCAGATGTCTACGCCACTGTCACAGTTCCCGCAAATTACAAACTGATTTGCGGGCGTGGAGCTTTCGGCCCGTATCGTTCCATCGAGATCAGATCAGGTGAATTTGGTGAGCCCACGATCATGCTCCTCAAACCATTGTTACAATGGCCTGACTTGTGACATGGATAGTTATCCTGCTGGAAGAAGCCAACTCCGACGGGGAAGAAATGTTGCACGAAGAGATTCAGATAACGGCAATAATGTTCACTTAGTCCTTAGGTGCCAAGTTGTCTTCGACAACTAGCACAGGTCTCATTAGACCCCAGGTGAATGTCCTTCACAGGATAATATCGCACTCCCATTGGCCTGTGACCGTACTGTGGTGAATCTTGCTGTTGCCGTTCATCTGGATAACGGCGTATCCAAAAACGACTATTAACAAGAAACGGGTTTCATATGACCAGGCGGCACGTTTCCATTGATTAATGGTCCAACCTCTATGGTCTCGTGTTCACTGCATTGGTAACGGGCGATGGCTTTGGGCGAACATGGGAACATGTAGCCGTCGTGTGCTGAGGGGCCCCATATTCTCCATGTTACGCCTGTACCAGCCCTGTACTCTGTCGCCAAATCTGCCTCTGATCGCCGCCTATACTGCTTCACGGAGGGGACAAGCCTCCGACCATCCTCTGCGATGAGACATGGACGTCCAACACCGATTTTCGAGTAGTTTCCATAAACACTCCCAACAGTAGCACAGGAATAGGTGACTAGCTTCGCAGACTCCGACATGCTCGTTCCCAGACGCCGGCTCATAACAACCTGTCCGTTGTCAGTGCTGTTTATGTCAATGGATACGTGGGTCATATCGTCGCTAGAATGATTCGTCATTTGTCTCTGCTCCACTTATATAAATGCCCGCTACGTTACAAGGTGGCATTCAGTCTCGTGGTGGGCAGTGTTCATAATGTTTTGACTCAGCAGTGCAGGCGACAAAACTTCATAAAGTTATTGGCTGATATCGGTTCTATTACTGAGGTGACGGTCTCAGAATTTCTTAAAAGACATCATAGTCGCCGTTGACTGCATGAAAAATTTATTATTATGACTGCAACTTCGGCCTTACTGAAGACAATAGAGTGTATAAAATTCAATATGAAATGTAAAGCAAACGATGTAACTCCTAATTATATCAATATCAAAATTAAGACATCTACAGCAGCAAAGCGGGCTAAAAAGGTAACTTTTTCAGTGTTACTTGAAAATGGCCCTAAGACCGAAATTGCAATCGTAATAATGAATTTTTCGTACAGTCAACGGCGACTATGATGTCTTCTAAGACATATTGTATGACTGTGAATCCCAACCATGAGATGGTCTCAGAATTGTTGGAAGCCACTGTCGTACCATGAATCATAAGTTCAGGTGACAAATGGGGTTGTTTCTGGGTCCATGCTAGGTCTATGACTTGAAGTGTGTCGTGAGCAGAGCTAGACATATGAAGCAGTAGCTTCTGTGCCCTAAATCAAGATCTGGTTCTAGTTGGTATGACTACAAAGAAGTTGTTATTCTCCAGTAAGGAAAAGACGAGTGACTTGTACTTTTGCCCACCTATCTGTTGTTACAGTCCACTTCAAATGGTTCAAATGGCTCTGAGCACTATGGGACTTAACTTCTGAGGTCATCAGTCCCCTAGAACTTAGAACTACTTAAACCTAACTAACCTAAGGACATCACACACATCCATGCGCGAGGCAGGATTCGAACCTGCGACCGTAGCAGTCGCGCCGTTCGGGACTGCAGCGCCTAGAACCGCACGGCCACACCGGCCGGCACAGTCCACGTCAGATATCACACTTTGTTACCCAAAGTGATGCCAACGTCAAGAGTCAATGCATAGAACCAAGAATTTCCTGTATAAGGGTGTCCACAATTAAAGTTACAGTTTCAAAACCCTGTGGAAAAAAAACCACTTTTCTGAATGAGTTTAGATTCGACTAGCAATTAACTGACACGAGGGAAACTTAATGCGACAATAAAAAAAACGAACATTTGACCAACAGATGGAGCTGTAAACATTAGAATATGCACGCCAGTTTGCGTCTGAGATACCCAAAATGACTCTCTCCTTGAAGGATCGCTTGTTGATAGTAAGGCTCTTTGGGTTTGGAGAAAATGATTACATAATTCGAAAAGAGCAATTCTTTTGAAATGTAGCGTGTCAGAAGGAGGACAGTAGTTGATGTGACGTCTGTCGAAGATGTGGTCACAGAATTACAGGCGGGGTCGACCGGTGGTGTGCAAACATGCAGTGCACGGGAAATTGCCCGACGTTCGACCTGTCTGGGAACACGGTGCATAAAATCCTGCATTGCTATCCATACAAAATCACCTATGTTCAGAAGTTGCTCCCTGCTAACCTGCCCTGCTAACCTGCCCGCAAGACAAACGTGTGCTTTGGAATTTCCTGCTTGCGTGGACGAGGACACTGAATGGCAATGGAACATTCTGTGGACAGACGAGTCCCATTTCAGTTTCCAAGGACTTGTCAATATGTATATCTGGAGAATATGGGCTACGCAGTATCCGCACGCACATCAAGCGGTACAACTTCAATCTGCAAAGGTGACTGTGTGGTGCGGGTTAACAGCATTTGTCGTAGCGCCGTATTCTTTCGAGGAGATGAATGCTGCGGGTCCTGTTATCTGTACCGTCTCTGGTAAACGCTATGAGCGTCTTTAGCGCACCAACATTATTTCAACCCTTCCACAGCTTGGATGTGTTGGATCATTTTTAAGCAAGATGGCAGTCCTCCACACAGTGCATCAGCTGCTGGCGAGGCATTTCGGAAATGCTACAGTTATCAGCCGTCATTTCCCTACAGCCTGGCCGCCCAGATCACCTGATCTTAATCCGTGTGACTTCTGGCTGTGGGGTTATCTGAAAGATGTTATGTTCAGTGCTCCAATCACGAACTTAGCTGAACTAAAGGCATGGATTGAGCAACGCATTTTGAACGTGATCCTCGAGACACTCCGATCTGTTATGGAATATGCTGATTCTCGGTTTCATCTTCTGGCAGAGAACGGTGGACAGCATAATGAACTAGTCTTCTACAAGTCTCACGACAAGTACAAGCCGATGTCATTTTTCTTTTTAAGCAGTTTTTGGCCCCAGGAAAATTAAAAACCGATTTTTCCCGTCCGATGTGGTACGGTTTTGCCGTGGTGGATGGGGTTACCTACCTAACAGTGCCACAGTTGTTGAATGCCGAACTGGGCAGTCTTGCACATTGGACAGTTCTTTTATTGTAGCACTGAAACACTGCTACATGATGCACTCATTTCATGCAGCGATTTAAGATTCAGTAGCCCACGCTTTCTCTGTACCACAGGACAAAGACTCACAAGATGAACTATGTAAGACCATAGGTTAGCGCTGTCCCTCCAGCACCTGTTGAGAGTCCTCTACGTGCATAGTTGGCGTCTAGTCACTGGTAACGCCCTCTGTGTGTATCACAGCAGCTACCTGTTTAAGAAGGATGCTTAGGAATGTCACTAATGGACCAGCTATATTGATATGAAAACTCCAACGCGTGACAGAAAATTATATAACCAGCCGTACACTTCACTATTCTTGGTTTTACGGTGTGTTTCTTTTGAGTGGTAATATGATTATTTGAATTCTAAGTTTAAACTGGAATTTATATAACTTATTTCACGAACGTCTAGTGTTCAAGCTACTTATATGCACCTTTTTTTGTAGCTTAAAACCTACCATTAAAAAAAAAAGAGAGACAGAAAAATGTCCGCAGCAGACAGACTAGATGCAATCTTGAGGGAAAGACAACGGGTTATTTTACGTGTTTTGTCAGTAACAAATGATAGAAAAAATTAGTTTCGAACCACCTGTTCTTTCTTAACGGGAACGTGCACTTTACATACTCACCCGCCATAAGGAAGTTGCTCTTTTTAGTATATTTGTGAATAGTATATACCAAGCATTCACTGATGAAATAAAATATTTATTTGCATTTGAATTTCTTACTATCAAAGTAACGCATTTTGATGTGGGATTCTGCCACATGGAATTCTGCGTGCAACATTAACCGCGAAGTAAATTCTGAGACACATCAGTTTTCTTAAGTAAGCACATGAAAAATTGCTTATATCACGTATCACAGGACTGAACACTGTCCTTCTACCTGTAGAGAAAAGAAAATTATGTCAGTATTTGGCAGCTTATGCCATTGGCACGTTGGTTGCGTTAACTATTGCTGTTAGGAAAGGCTGGAGCCATTTCGGAAGTTATCAAATAGTTTTCCAAGTACGAAATAGCAGCCAGAGAACTACACCGTAGTGATGTCTTCCTGAAAAACCCTCAGTGATGTTCTATCTTACGTTTCTTTTTCGCAACTTGATGAGGAAAATTTAAAGATCTTAAACGAAAAGTGGTAACATCACACCGTTATAACCTAATGACTGTGATTGTAGGATAAGCAGTATTTAGCTCATTAAGATTTTAATCAATGTGAATTAACAACACTGACCGTCACTTATTCAGCCTGACAGTAAGTGTTAATACTCCAAATGTAATATTTGGGACAAGTTTTCAAACGATTTTGAATGTCTTCAGTGTTGCAATGTGAGCAGTTTCGTTTGTAACTTATTTTAGCTCCTTATTCTTCTGCGTGACGAATTTTAGTCTAGTAACATATTCGGTCGTTAAGTTAGGTGTTTATGTGTGTTTTCTCAGATGATATGACTACAGGTACCAGCGCTCGCTATGTTAGTTCCCACTCAGGACGTGTATTTTACTGATATCTTTTAAAAACACCAGTTTATGCAACTTAAACATTTGTATTTCCTCCAAATATTAGCTATCATATAACTAATACTACTCCACAATTGAGTCAGATACTACTTTCAAACAAACAACAATCCCAAAATGTTAACGCAGACCACAATAATTTATCCATCAGAAAGAAGAAATTTCATTGACAAATAAATTTATTTTTAAGTCAAATGTCCCAAACAATTAGTAATCACTAAATTACAGATTGAATTGTCGGTAATTTCGTCACGAAGAGTTTGATACTGACGTTAGACTCTTTTTTTCCAGAGGATACGGTTCCCTGTAGTGAAGTACGCTCACCTGCTCTGTACAAACCAAATTCCTTTAACGGAATTTTGCTTAACTCATCACTTGGTACTTGCTATTGTTCAGAAGTCCTATTGGTTTCTAACAAAAGCAAACACATTTCTTTCTGTTGCCATGCACTAATATCATTTGCGACTCATATAAGAAGATGTGGAACAAAAACCTCAGTAGCGTTCTTAGCTGGAGGTACCTGCTCGTATTTATTGCACAAATTTTATTCCACAATTTTTCGTACTTAATTTAACTTCATCAAAACGCCATAAATACTCTACAGCCCTCGCGATCTAATATAGAGAGGAAATAAATGTTTTAATCGTGCCACTTTTCATTTCTGTAATGGAGAGCCCATACATTCTCGAAAAAACTCCTGTATCAAGCAAACAGTTTACCTTTTATGGCACACTGTTGATTTATAATAAATCGTGATATGCCAGAACGATATGGAATTGTAAATGAATCTGCGTGAGCGAACAGTAAACACAAAAATCCTGGCAAATATAAATGCATACGTAATGTCTGTTCTGGAATATTATATCCCTAATACACGATCCACGTTTTACACACCAGTTGCTCAATTTCTAATTAGCGTGCGATTGCGTTTCTAACATGTTACTGGTAAACTGGTGTAATTTCCTCGTTCTTTTTGTCAGAACCTCTTGAAATGTTGCTTGTTCCTTAGTTATTGGGTGAGCTATTTTATTTCCTTTTATATTAACGTTAGTATCTTTTGTTTCTGTCGAAGAATCAACAAAATGCTAAGGCTTTGCGACTGAGTTTCAGCAGCAAACTGTTGTTTTTCTCTGTCTTAATGTCACCGCCATTTTCTATGATGTTCTTGTGTTGCGTATCTACCTTCGATTTTCCTTGACCAAATAAATTTAATTACGATGATATCCATTAACAGCTGTTAGAGGACGATGAACAGATGGGGAAGTTTCATAGACTAAATACTACAGAGTAATTCATGATAACCTGAAAAGTATCAACACTTGACGCAAGGATTCACCTTCCTTTTTAATGAAACAATGCCTTCTCTGCGCAGTAGCAGTGGAAATATTGTCGAAGACAGTGCTACTAAAGCACGGGTGGAGCACGCCTGTATTGCTGTGGTGTTTTGAAGCGCGTCGCGGCGAAAGGGTTCGCTGGCCTGGGGCACAGATAACGGTAGCTTCTACTGCATGCTTTGGAGGAGCCGTGATTCGGCACCGCAGTGGTGGCTTCTCGCCTGGATCGTGAACTCCCACTGATTGGTTGGTCAACTTGTTGCGGAAGCTTCCATCGTTTAATGATGTGTTCTGACAAATTTCTTGAGAAATTGTGATTCTCTTGGAGTCACCCACTAGCCTTATCACACTCCCGTTGTCCGCTGACGTAAATCACTTTTTAAAAAAGGAAGAGAGTCCGGGATCGCACTAAGTGTAGCTATCTGGTCTGTGGTAAAATTTGTTCTGAGACTTGTGAAGTAGTTGAGTACGGGCGAGTTGGTGGTTAAGTAATTACCTAATTGCGTAAGACACTACTCGGAGCCGTTGATACATTTAAATGGTAGTTTCAGATGGTTTCGTAATCAGTACGATAGTTGCTGAAGTCCACGTAGTTAATTTTTTTTCATTTATCGAAATCTGGACAGGTTCCTTTTAAACTGTGTTCATTTGTTCTGAGCCAGTGCTTATACACTGAAGAACCAAAGAAACTAGTACACTTGACTAATGTAGTGTAGGGCCCCAGCGAGCACGCAGAAGTGCCGCAACACGAATACTCGACGTATGAGGTGTCGCTGGAATTGCCCAAGTCCTTCGGAATACACAATGGACCTGAATGGATGCAGGTGGACTGGATGCTAATGTACGTGTCACCTCTTAGAGTCCATATCTAGACGTATCAGGGGTCCCATATCATTCCAGGTGCACAAGCCCCACACCATTGCAGAGACAACTAGCCATGCAACGTTTAGCGAAGAAAGTTATGTAACACTGATGTATTTTGACTAAACAGTGGAGGAAGCAGTTCAAGCATAGTAATTTGACATTGGCAGTTCATATAGATCTTTGTTGCTAATACGAGTAGAACAAACCGTACTACAGTAGCAGTCCAGTGTTGTTCAGACAAGCCAGCTGTCTGGATCAATTACAACCATTTTAGTAGGCACGCAAAGAAATGAGTCATCTGTCCGTAGAGTGCGAGCTGACTCGTTTCATGTTATGATGTTCGAAACTGTGCAATTTATTTACAGAACGTGATATTAACCATCTCACTCGTTAACCAATTAACTGCATCATTGACGTCTTGTCCCAACTACTTGATAAACTTCAGTAGCTTCCTCGATAGAAACTGTGGAATTTTATGACGGTTTCAGACAGTCCATTTGGGGTGTACAAGCTTCATCCCCTGCCATGCGTTGATGGTGTGCTGGAGGTCGGCCCTGCCGTCTTAGCTTGTCTTCAGAAATGTCTCTGCCGCATCTATCACGGAGCTGGGTGATTCAAAAACGTTTACCAAATAGCTGTTACTGTAGAAGATGTGTAGCACAGTAAGGGAGAGATAACATGCGAATTCCGGGCTATGTGAGGAATACTATAAAAACATTCGCAGAAAACTTGGTTTTTAAACCGAGAGAACTGGAAGCGTTGTGTTTTACGCCAAAGTTTTTTTTTTTTTTTTTCTCTTTATCCACCTGAGCGTCCGCGCCATGCTTCACATCCCGAGTCTATGGGGTGATGTTCTGAAATGTTGGAAGTGAACTGACACCTGTGTGTTATTCATAGCATAGGAAATGGCTGCTTAAATAAACCAGTATCCGGAGCGCCGTCATTGCTGGACGTTCGACTGACGGCTATAAATTTCTGATGTTCTGCCTCTGCAGTAATCTGCTGACATATGTGGCGCTCTAGAATGAGCAGAATGGAGCGAGGTGAAAAATCATCCGTTAAGAACGATAGAGCTCCACGACTCTATAAACAGTTAGGTAGTACCGCTTTTTTATTTATCTTACCACAAATGGGTTATGTTTTAAAAACTATCGAAACTAAGGTAAAAGGTAATACTAGTAACGTGTTTGAGAAACTGTGGAATACAGCCTTACTTCATCAAAACAAATTTGTTCAAAATTACGTATTTAAATGACAGAGACCTTAAACCTCAGAAACATTTTAGCATATCAGAAGCAGAGGGCGAAACCGTATATAGTGACTTTTGTAGAGTTCCAAAAACCTTACGATTCCATAGACAGAGAGTCGTTGTTCAATATTTTGGAGGGGTTTAGCTTGGATGGGAAAACTCTAAACATAATCAATGAACGCTCACGAATACGTCCTCTAAAGTCAGATTCATGGGTGAACTATCGGAACCTTTTGAGATCAGAACAGGGGCCCGACAAGGGGATAGTCTCTCACCCCTGCTATTTAACTGTGCGCTCGAAAAGGCTATGGAACGCAAGAACGAGAGGGAGAACAAAACATGGAACAAAAAACAAAGGAATCGCAAGTAAGTGTTTGGCGTTTGCTGACGACATGGCACTGCTCGCGGAACCGTGGGAAGAGGCTAAAGAACAAATCGCCGAGTTACAAGAGCAGGCAGGGAAGATAGGACTTAAGAGTTCTTACGAAGAAACGAAGATTATGACGAATATACTAGATACGCCTAAGGTAATTAAAGTAGGAGCTCAAAAAAATAGAGGTGGTTAGGAGTTTCAAGTACGTAGGGGAATGGATTGAATGGAACAACTTTGAAGGGAAAGCAATGCAAACAAGAAGGAGCAAAATGGAACTAGCTTTCCAGAAAACCAAAAATACATACAATAAGAAACCAAAATAAGGCAGTAATTAAGCCGGAAGCACTTTATGCAGCCGAGACACTAGTTCAAATGGTTCAAATGGCTCTGAGCACTATGGGACTTAAATGCAGTGGTCATCAGTCCCCTGTACTTAGAACTACTTAAACCTAACTAACCTAAGGACATCACACACATCCATGCCCGAGGCAGGATTCGAACCCGCGACCGTAGCGGTCGCGCGGTACCACACTGCAGCGCCTAGAACCGCTCGGCCACTCCGGCCGGCGAGACGCTAGTCATGGGGAGGAAAGGTCAAAAGGAGTGAGGAAGATCATGGGTCCCAAATTCCAAAATAACAAACAAGTTTTCTATAGAAACGAAGCCCTCTATGCAAAGTCGGAGAGACTCTCGGAAACCATGAGGAAAAGGAGGATTGATTTCCATGGACACATACTCCGAATGAATCCCGACAAACTAACTAAAAAAATCTTTGACTTCTTTTACAAAACAAAAAAAGACTAAAGCCAATTGGTTTAAGGAAGTGGAAAAGGATTTGAGAGAACTCCAGACTACCAAAGTCATATTAAAGAATGGTACAGCCAGGACCGTGACCAGAGACAAAACTAAGAGGTTGCAAGTTAAGATCAACACTAAGAAACCGATTGAGATATCAGAGGAGGAAAGGAAAAAGAGATCAGATAGAATGAAGAACTATTGAGAGAAAAGGAGAGTACAAGCATGTAAGAAGTGATTGATCTGACGTACCCCAAAGATGGGTGATTCAAAGTGAAAAAAAGAAATGACAAAGATAGGAAATAAGGACCCAATAAAATGTAATAGTACATTAAAAGTTAGGACTCTAGCCTGCCAGTATCTAAGAACTCGGAAACGGGAAAAAATAAAGTATTTATCATTGAAAGTATTCCATTCATCACTTACTAAAAGTAATAGTTGCAGTTTTATTTTGGTGGAAAAACTAAGGAGACAATGAAATTGGAAAAAAAGGATATAAAAACAAAATTCGAAGAGCAAGATTGCACAGAATAACACAGCTCAAATTTTGTCGGCATTAATCATGTTGACAGCCCCAGCATACCAATAACAAGTCTGAAACAACAGACACAATTCATCAAAAAACCAGATAGAGACTAATCAACTTGATAAACCTAGGCTACAACATGGAGAAAGAGGACACCTCAGCAGACGTGATTCTCTTCACATTACATGAAATATATTTCATAGAAACCACGAAGGGAGGTCCATGGTATTTGGAATGAAGTCAAGGACGTAGAGTTTATTCAAAAGGAATACAAATAGGGGGTTGAAAATTGTTGGAGTGTTAAAATGAAATCTTTAACAGTTCTAATGCTTTCTGAATTACTGAACTAAAATAAACATTCGTAAGTTAAAAGTAGGGATATCGTAACTGCTTAGGAGGTGAAAATAGCCAAGGAATAGCTCTAGACTTGACGGTGTATGGGATTATCGACACAAAAAACTGACATCGTGGGTAGTTACATTGATTCCCAAGTGTACCAGAAAGACCGTATATTGGTAACCTGCCTAAATCAAAACGCTGATGGAACTGAAAAAGGAACGTATGCAACCCGTAAGATAGCGTCACAATCCCGACGCTGGTCTTTCATTTTCTTCAAGGTATATGTTTCCTCACGCTGCCATTATTTGTTAAAAATATTTTTAACATTTAAAGAGGTGTGTCGAGAAGATAAGTATCGTTCTGCAAAAACTCATTAAACATTTTTTCAAAGCAAAGTTTATTTTTAAAAGAAAGAGCATTCTTAAACTATTTTTCTACGTATTTGTCACCATTGTTCAGACACTTTTCACAGCGAGAAACCAAATTCTCTACGCCCTCTTCACAGAAAGATACCGCCAGTGAAGTCAGCCAATGCGTAACACCGTTTTTGAGACGTTTTCCGCTTGTTGAGTTCCTTCCCAGAGGTGAAATCGTCAGTGCCGTACGGTACTATGCAACACTGAGAGAACTTCGGCGCGCAATTCAAAACAAAAGGCGTGGATTTGTCAGTCAAGGCATTCTTTTGCTTTATGACAACGCACGTCCACTCTTTGCTGGTGTCATTCAAAACCTTTTTCAACAATTCTTTTGGGAGCAGCTCGATCACTCGCTGTACAACCCTGATGTCGCACCTTCTGACAACCACTTGTTATTGACGCATGATTTTGGAGGTAGGCACTCTGGCAGCGATGACGACGTAAAAAGCGGGGTTCAGCATTTGCTATCGTCACTGGCGCCAATGAAGCGGGTGTAGAAAAGTTGGTTTCCCGCTATGACAAATGTCTGAACCATGGGGGCTACGAGTATGTAGAAAAACAGTTCAGGAAATGCTCTTTCTTGTAAAAATAAATTTGTGTTTGAAAAAATGTTTTAAAGAGTATTTTCCAAAACGGTACTTTCTTCATAGTTTTTTAACAATCATACACAGGTTTTAATTGCAGTAGCAGAGCCATTAAACAATTAGGTCAATTGTTTTTTCCATATATATCGTTTCTCTGAATGTGGAACTTTAAATAAAAATTGTGTACCAAAAAAATGTGTTGTTTTGCTTCGTTCCTCGAAGTATGTTTTAAATAAATGGAGTTTTTAAACAAACAGACCAATTTTTCGCGCGGTCTGTTGACTGTTGCCCGCAGAACTGGTAGTTCAGAAAACCACTTCACACAAATATCGCACAGTATTCAAGAAACGAAAATGTTATACATTCTAAAGTTTTGTAATTGTACTGTAACAAAAATGGAAAAAAGGACTCAGAAACAACAAACGCCGAAAACAGAAACTCTGTAGTCTTATTCATTCAACTGTTTAGGATTTGTAATAATTTAGAGTGCCATACACTCAAAGTGGGCGGGCCGCAACTAGGAGCTGCAATTTGTGTCCTGACACAGTTTGCAGGGATACCTCAGATTAGGACGTCTATATAATTCCCATACACACTTAAGAGCTGCGAAACATTGCCGGATTCTCTAGTAAATTATGAAAACGTGTTTCGATTAAAGACTGATTACAATTGCTACCATTTTATACGAACATACTAAAATAAGTTGCATTTGTAGTTACTGTACGTAGGAGGTAATTATTAACTGAACGTCGTTCTTATGAAAGTTATTTTACAGAATATGAACATTCCAGCGTATTATAAATACAAGACCCGTAGAAGATCACATATAACGTGATGTATGCCCTACTGAAGATAGCCTTAAAGTGACCAAAATTTTTTGTTAAAGAGTAAGTCCTGTTGTCATGGAGTTCCTTAAATACCTAAAGGATATCAGTGGTATATTAATGACATAACGGCTCGCCGTAGCCCGACAGTTCTGGCTGTAGAAGACATCCTGCAATAAAATTATTGCGAGTATACGAGGTGCGACAATAAAGTAATGAGACTGATGTGAAAAAAAAAATTGCTTACCGTTTTAGTCAAGTTTAGTGTTGTCTCCTTCAAAGTAGTTCCCTTCTGATTGCACACACTTTCCCGTGCTTCTGCCATTGATGGTAACATTTCTCGAACTCATTTTCTGTAATATCCTCCAATACTCTCGTCACAGCTTTTTGGACATCTTGTGTTGTTTGAAAATGGTGTCCCTTGACCGCCATTTTGAATCTTGGAAATAGAAAAAAGTCGCACGGAGCGATATCTGATGAATAAGGTGGCTGTGGCAGTACTGAAATTTGTTTTGAGGTTAAAAATTGCTTTACTGACAGAGCAGTAGGGGATGGCGCACTATCGTGATGCCGAATCCAATTATCAGCAATGTTGGCACGGACACGACGAACTCTTTCACGAAGTCTTTCTAAAATTTCTTTTTAGTAATATTGGTTAGTTGTTTGTCCAGGAGGCATCCACTCTTTATGAATAATTCCCTTGAAATCAAAGAAGCACACAAGCAAGCGTTTCACTTTTGACTTTGACATGAGAGCTTTTTTTGGTCTGGGTGATCCGTTTGAGCACCATTTGTCTCTGGATCGTACTGAAGAAACCAACTTTCATCACCAGTGATAACACGGCTCAACAATTCTGATTTCCGTTTGCTCTAACAGATCGGCTGCCATATTTTTCCATGTTTATCGCTGTTGTGGTGTGAGATTTTTGGGGACAGTTTTTGCACAGATCTTTCTCGTACCAAGATCTTCAGTTATTATTAGACGAATCGTTTATCGACTGATGTTCAGTTCTTCTGCAATAATTTTCACGGATAATCCTTGATCAGGTCGTACGAGTTCACGCATCCAGGCCAAGTTGACATCCGCCCGTGAGGTTGGTGGTCGTCCACTGCGGTCTTCATCTTCAATAATCGTTCTGCCTTCACTAAACATTTTATGCCAACGAAAAACTTCAGATCTTGTCATAACCTCCTCTCCAAAAGCCTTCTGAAGCTTACAGTAAGCTATCGTCGCGTTTTCACCCAATTTAACGAAAAAAGAAATGGCATACAGTTGCGTAATGTTATGCGGTTCCATTTCCGTGACGAGAGACACAGACACGTGTTAACTTATTACACCACAACTCACGACTGAGCACTTGCATCGATGTGCCTCTTGGACTAGAAGCAGCTTATAGACCAAGGTCAAAAATATTGTGCCTACGCAAGCCTGTAGGGTTGCCATATCTTGCGAAGAAAATCAGTCTCATTACTTTATTGTCGCACCTCGTAGATCTAGAGGGTAGCAGAAAGTCAAATACAGCGGCGAACTGCTGATGTACCTCGCAGGGAGCCACAGTGTTGGATAACATATTATTCACAACCTCGAAACTGACTGTTCGGCATTACGCAATTGCCGGCCGAAGTCGCCGTGCGGTTAAAGGCGCTGCAGTCTGGAACCGCAAGGCCGCTACGGTCGCAGGTTCGAATCCTGCCTCGGGCATGGATGTTTGTGATGTCCTTAGGTTAGTTAGTTTTAACTAGTTCTAAGTTCTAGGGGACTAATGACCTCAGCAGTTGAGTCCCATAGTGCTCAGAGCCATTACGCAATTAATGGGTTTGAAGGTGGGGTTTAGCATGGTGTGAAGATCGTCTGCATCGACGATGTTTCTCTGTCAGTTGCATGCTTGACAAGTGAGATGCACGCAAACCAAAACATTACACGCAAATCGAAGCATCCCGGACTCCAATGGGCGCTTGACTGGCATCATTGCCGTTCTGAGCAGCAAATTGTTGTGTTTTTGGATGCTTGAAGCTACACTGAGGTGACAGAAGTCATGGGATAGCGATATGCACACATACAGATAGCGTTAGCATCGCATACACAAGGTATAAAGGAGCAGTGCATTGACAGAGATGTCATTTATACTCAGGTGATACACGTGAAAAGACTTCTGAAGTGAATATGGCCGCACGATGGGGATTAACAGACTGAACACAGATCGATAGTTGGAGCTAGAAGCATGGGACATTCCGTTACGGAAATCGTTAGGGAATTCAATATTCCTAGATCCACAGTGTCAATTGGGTGCTGAGAGTACCAAATTTCAGGCATGATGTCTCACCAAGGACAACACAGTGGCCAACGGCCTTGACTTAACGATCGAGATCAGTGGCGTTTGCGTAGAGTTGTCAGTGCTGACAGACACTCTACACAGCGTGAAAACTGCATAAGTCAATGTGGGACGTATGACGAACGTATCCGTTAGGACAAAATGGTTCAAATGGCTCTGAGTACTATGGGACTTAACTACTGTGGTCATCAGTCCCCTAGAACTTAGAACTACTTAAACCTAACTAACCTAAGGACATCACACATATCCATGCCCGAGGCAGGAGTCGAACCTGCGACCGTAGCGGTCACGCGGTTCCAGACTGTAGCGCCTATAACCGCACGGCCACTCCGGCCGGCCCGTTAGGACAGTACAGCGAATTTGGCGTTAAGGGGGGACGTTGATGAAATTTTCGATTTATTTTTTATTTGTTAGTACAACTCATGGTCAATAAGTTCCCAAAGTTTCAATGTTGAAATCGCATCCGAAGTCCCTGAAAATTAATTAAAAGTGTGGCGCGTTCAGCCTGCCACGCCCACGTTTTGAAGCAGCACTTCAATAACAGCTCAGTGAACAACGATTCTGTGTACTACTTTCAACCAAACGTGTGCGGGATACATCTAAAAGGTAGCGATACATACTCTTTGGTTACATAAATCATCTTTGGCCGATCCTGCACTTCCCATAAAGTGTGTTCATGCAAAGCCCAAAATCCAAATGAGTCTCTAAATTCACTCATATGGAAATGATGCCCTAAAAACACATTTGCATCTGCTACAGTTGTCAGATTTGCAACTTATGACTCAGTTATTGCATTTGATGATGGGAAAGTCGGGAGGATGAAGGTATTAGAAAGAATGGTCTTCAAGATAGGAAATGTTACTCGAGACATCCTGAGAAAAATAGATTTACAGTGCGTCTCTGCTGCTGAAAAGTCAGCTGAAGACCTGGTAAAGGAAAGAAGACAAACAACAAGAAACCAGAAGAGAAGCCTTGAAGGGAAAGACGACACAGAGTACAAATGTGGTGTCTTCTGAAGAAGTGACATAAGGAAAAAAGTTATGTTGAACTTTAAATTGCATTTCCTGAAAAGTTTGTTTTTTAAAGTTTATGTACCTTTTCCTCAGATTCTATGAATGATGGAATTATGAAATTTTGCACACATATTTTTGTAAATCTAAATAACGTTGTCTCAAGAGCAAATTTGAAATTCTGATTGCAAGCTGAGATATGGGACAAAGTGCTAGGAATTTTGCATGAATTTAAAATTGTACTTGTGGAATTACAATTAAAAAATTATGAAAATTCTCCTATTTGACCTATTGGAAAAACTTCATGAGAGAAGATTACAACATATAAAGAGATGAAACAGAGAAATTTTTGTAGAAATCTCTTGAATACTTTCTGAGAAAAAGGAACATACATTATTTTTTGAAAATAAAACTTCAAATTTCATTCAAAAAACTGAATACATATAATCAAATGATTTTATATGTAAATGTATTACTTTCATGTAAAGCGTGGTACAAAGTTTCATTGCCATCTCTCCAAAACTGTGGATTTGGTGCATTTTTGAAATAGTGTGTGCTTTCCATCATCGTCACCCTAAATGGGCTATGGCAGCAGGCGCTAGTGCCTTTGCTAACAGCACGACATTGTCCGCAGCACCTCTTCTGGGTTCGTGATTATATCGGCTGTATCCCAGACGACTGAAAAATCGTGGCGTTATCACAAGAGGTCCGATTTCGTTTGGTAAGAACCGAAGACTTCCGGTACAAGAAGTCACCCTCACTCATTCTGCACATGGCCTTGTCGAAAAGGGCGGAGGAACGGACAGAGGTTCAGGGCACTCTCCTGTCCTTGGTGTGGCGAACTCCCGTAAAGGCGGAAAAATCAGTAATAATCAGCGCCATGAGGATGGAGAAGGCAATGGAAACCACTGCATTAAAGACACATAAAGTGTATCCACGGGACATGTGGCCTGTCATTGAAAAAGTATCATGATGATCTCTCCACTGGCCAACGATTTCGGAATAGTCCCCCATTCGCATCTTTGGGAGGGGACTGCCAAGGAGGAGGTGACCAAGAGAAAAAGACTGAATAACCAACGAAAGGATAACGTTCTATGAGTCCAGACGTGGATTGTCAGAAGCTTGAACGTGGTAGGGAAGCAAGAAAATATGAAAAGGGAAATGCAAAGGCTCAATCTATATGTAGTAGGGGTCAGTGAAGTGAAATGGAAGGAAGACAAGGATTTCTGATCAGATGAATATGGGAAAATATCAACAAAATATCAGCAGAAAATAGTATAACGAGAATAGGATTCGTAATGAATAGGAAGGTAGTGCACAGAGTGTGTTACTATGAACAGTTTAGTGATATGGGTCTTAGTATCAGAATCGACAGCAAACCAACATCGACAAAGTTAGTTGAGGTATATATGCCGACGTCGCGAGCTGAAGATGGAGAGACCGTGTGTGAGGATACTGAAACTGTAATACAATACGTAAAGGGTGATTAAAATCTACTAGTCATGGGGGACTGAAAAGCAGTTGTAGGGGAAGGAATAGAAGAAAAGATTACCGGAGAATATGGGCTTGGGACAAGGAATGAGAAAGGAGAAAGACTTATTGAGTTCTGTGATAAATTTCAGATAATAATAGCGAAATTCTGTTCAAGAATCATAAGAGGAGGCGGTATAGTTGGAAAAGGCCGGGTGATATGGGAAGATTTCAGTTAGGTTACGTCATGGTCAGACACAGATTCCCAAATTAGATACTGGATTGTTAGGCGTACCCAGGAGCAGATGTAGACTCAGATCATAACGTAGTAGCGATGAAGAGTAGGCTGTAGTTTAAGAGGTTAGTCAGGAAGAACCAATACACAAAGAAATGGGATACGGAACTTCTAAGGAATGACGAGATACGCTTGAAGTTCTCTGAGGCTGTAGATACGGCAGTAAGCAATAGCACAGTGGGCAATACAGTTGAATGGCCATCTATAAATATGGCAATCACAGAGGTTGAAAAGAAAAACATAGACACAGAGAAGATAATTGCGAAGAAACCATTCGTAACATAAGGAATACTTCGTTGGTCGGTGGAAGAAGGAGGTGCAAAAATGTTCACGGAAGTGCAGGAATACAAAAATACAAGTTGCCGAGGAATGAAATGAACACGAAGTGCAGGAAAGCTAACATGAAATGGCTGCCAGGAAAGTATACGGAAAACGAAAAAGAACTGATTGTCAGAAGCACTGACTGAGCATATAGGAAAGCCAAAACAACCTTCGATGACATTAAAAGTAAGGGTGGTAACATTTAGAACGCAACAGGAATTCCACTGTTAAATACAGAGGGGAGAGCGAATAGATAAAAAGAGTACAGTGAAGCCTCTCTGAGGAGAAAGATTTTTCTGACGTTATAGTAGAAGAAACAAGAGTCGTCTTAGAAACGATAGGGGAACCGGTAATATAATCAGAATTTGAGAAAGCTTTCGAGGACTTGAGATCAAACAATGCAGAAAGGACAGATAACATTCCATCAGAATTTCTAAAATCGGTGGGGGAAGTGGCAAAAAAACGACAATTCACGTTGGTGTGTAAAATGTGTAAGTCTGGCCATATACCGTCTGACTTTCGGAAAAAAATCTTCCACACAATTCCGAAGACTGATAGAGCTGACAAGTATGAGAATTACAGCACAGTCAGCTTAACAGCTCATGCATTGACGTTGCCTACAGGAATAACAGACAGAAGAATGGAAAAGAAAATTGAAGATGTGTTAAATGACGATCAGTTTGGCTTTAGGAAAAGTAGAGGCACGAGAGAGGCTATTCTGACGTTGTGATTAATAATGGAAGCAAGACTAAAAAAAATCAAGACATTTTCACTGGATTTGTCTTCCTGGAAAAAGCATTCGACAATGTAAAATGCTGCAAGATGTTCGAAATTCTGACAAAATCTGGGAAAGCTGTAGGGAGAGACGGGTAATACACAATATGTACAAGAATCAAGAAGGAATAATAAGACTGGACGACCCAGAACGATGTGCTCGGATTAAAAAGGGTGAAAAACAGGGATGTAGTCTTTTGCCTCTACTGTCCAGTCAGTTCATTGAAGAAGCAATGATGTAAATGAAAGAAAAGTTCAAGAGTGGAATTAAGATATTGAAGGTGGAAGGATATCAATGATACGATTCGCTAATGACATTGTTATCTTGAGCGAAAGTGAAGAAGAATTACGTGATCTGCTGAATGGAATGAACAGTCTAACGAGTATAGAATATAGATAGTAAATCAAAGAAAGAGGAAAGCAGTGAGAAGTAGCAGAAATGAGAACAGCGAAAAACTTAAGGTCAAGCTTGATGGTCACGAAGTAGATAAAGTTGAGGTATTCTACTACTTAGGCAGCAAAATAATCAATGGTGGACAGAGCAAGGAGGACATCAAAAGCAGAACAGCACTGGCATAAAGGGCATTCTTGGCCAAGGGAAGCCTACTAGTATCAAACATAGGCGTTAATTTAAGGAATAAATTTGTGACGATGTACGTTTGGAGCACATAATTGTATGGTAGTGAAACATGGACTGTGGGAAAACCGGAACAGAAGAGAATCGAAGCATTTGACATGTGGTGCTACAGACGACTGTTGAAAATTAGGGCATCTGTACAGACATCAGGGAATGACTTGCATGTTACTACAGAGAGCAGTAGAGGGCAAAAACTGTAGAGAAAGACAGAGATTGGAATACATCCAGCAATTAGTTGAGGACGTAGGTTGTATGTGCTACTCTGAGATGAAGAGGTTGGCACAGCAGAGGAATTCGTGGCGGGCAGGATTATACCAGTTAGAAGAAACGCTCATAGTAGGGTTCGAGCGTGGACAAGACCACACGAAACCACCGAGTCAAGCTGTCAATAAGGGAAACTGGTAGTGGCTCCATAAAGGTGGCTGTTTTTACGTGGAACTGACTGATTCCTCCCGTCCACCTGAACCGATCATTGACTACGAATCCAGAATGAGTTTTTCACTCTGCAGCGGAGTGTGCGCTGATATGAAACTTCCTGGATGATTAAAACTGTGTGCCGGACCTTTGCGTTACGCGGGCAAGTGCTCTACCAACTGAGCTACCAAAGCACATCTCACGAAATATCCTCACAGTTTCTATTCTACCAGTACCTCGTTTCCTAACTTCCAAACTTCACAGAAGCTCTCCTGCAAACCTTACAGTAATGGCATTCCTGGAAGAAAGGATATTGAGGAGACATGGCTTAGCCACAGCCTAGGGGATGTTTCCAGAATGAGATTTTCACTCTGCGGCGGAATGTGCGCTAGTATGAAGCTTCCTGGCAGACTTAATCTGTGTGCCGGACCGAGACTCAAACTACCGAGTTCGAGTCTCGGTCCGGCACACAGTTTTAAGCTGCCAGGAAGTTTCATTGACTAGGAATGTTTGTGTGGCGGCAGCATTGGGGAACATATTATCTTCACAGTCGAAATTGACTGTACAGTTTTCTATGGGTTGGTGAGTGGGGCGTAGCGAGATTTGAAGACGTCTTCATGTACGATTTTACCCCGTTGACCGGTGAGACACATTGCGTCCGATTACATCAACTTGCTCTTCAGGATCTAGTAGTAACTCACAGTGCTTTATGGCTGCACTTGTAAATATATTCCTCAGGAACAAATGTCTTTGATTCCATCTCACGATTGCACGTCGAACTTAACACTATACCGAATCTACAGAGTCATATTACAGACAGTTCTGTCATTCTAATCCCCTGTGAACTTATATAATATTCATTTCACATCTACGTACTCTTCCTGTTGTTGCAGCTTCCACAAGCGTTAGTGTAGATAGATCTCAGTACAAGCAGAACCAGAAACGAGATTATCGTTTCACATATTTTGAAGCAAATCAAAAACTTGAATAGTCAGATACCTCCTGTAGACTGTGGAACTGAAATTAAATTGTATAGAATGTTTTACGACGTATGTACCATTTCTGCTGAGATACGTTCTGGGAGAGGTATATTATGTTGGCACAAAAATGTAATTATGAGAACGATAACGTTTCTCTTCATGGATGCATTATTCACCCATGGTTTCCCGCATGGAGATGCAACCTCTCCACATAATTCGGAGGCGCTACGGTTCCTAACGGAATTTCAATATCGTCTCTGCGCTCTCTGGCGGTAGATGCGAAGTATCCCCACCCCCTCATCCATTTGGCTCTTTAAGCCTGGGATTCAGCTAAAAACAATACAGCTCGCGGAGACTGTTCAGCTGTGGAGGGCCGTCTGCTACTCTGAATAATACTGGTCAATCAGTTTTCACTTTTAATTTCTAATAGAGATTTCCGTTTGTGTGGCGTTTTCTTTACCACTAATGTGGAGAAAAATCACTCATTCGATCCTTTAGGACTCAAATGAAGGAAAATTAATGTGGCAGTTGTCTCGATTTGCTTTTTGTTTTCTTTTTTTCTCCAATTCTTTCAACGGATTTCGCACCGGTCGCTCGATGGTTCTCTCTGTCGCAAAACATTCGGTGCTGTCTATGTACAGCGGAACATGTGTTCTAAAACGGTCAGAAAAAAAGAGAAGCTTATGTTACGTAGTTCTTCGAAAAATGTTTTTCCCTAATTTATTGTTTTTTTCTTTAAAAGAACGTGATTTCACTCCAGCTTGATTTGTGTATAAACGGCAATGTCCTGACTGACTGACTGACTGATCATCGCTACAGGCCAAATCGCTAAGGAAAGGAACTTGAAGTTTGCCGAAGGTGTTAATCTTATATTTAGGCATAGTTTAGTAATGGACTTTCCGAAATTCCATGTCAAAAGGGATAACGTAGGGAGGAAAGGGTTTTTGAAAATATGTCGCTATGAAGGCAATATTCAAGCGAGAACTACTGCAATTGGTATTTAGGTTCTCAGTCATAAATAAAAAAAATACTTACTGCAGCATTTTTGGAAGTTCAACCACTGAGTGTATCCAATAGTAGGTGAAAGTTATTTTGGAAAAATAAATTATTATTAAAAAACTGCTAAAGCTCGTTTTAAAGCTTCTTCTATTGAAACTGATTTTTGACTTCTCGATTAGAAATTAAAAAAAAAATCATGATTAAGTGTTTTTGTAAATTCAGCCCCTAACAGGGTGAAACAGGGGCTGGACTTTCTTTTTGATAGCATTCTATTATGAAAGCTTTTATAAAGGCAAATGTAAGAAAATTTGTATTTAGCTTTTCAGTTAGAAATAAAAAATGTGTTTCAGTGTTTTATTTGGAAATTCAACCCCTAAGAGAGTGAAACAGGGGATGAAAATTTTTATGAAAATGTGTCCTTGTATTAAGATACACTCCTGGAAATGGAAAAAAGAACACATTGACACCGGTGTGTCAGACCCACCATACTTGCTCCGGACACTGCGAGAGGGCTGTACAAGCAATGATCACACGCACGGCACAGCGGACACACCAGGAACCGCGGTGTTGGCCTTCGAATGGCGCTAGCTGCGCAGCATTTGTGCACCGCCGCCGTCAGTGTCAGCCAGTTTGCTGTGGCATACGGAGCTCCATCGCAGTCTTTAACACTGGTAGCATGCCGCGACAGCGTGGACGTGAACCGTATGTGCAGTTGACGGACTTTGAGCGAGGGCATATAGTGGGCATGCGGGAGGCCGGGTGGACGTACCGCCGAATTGCTCAACACGTGGGGCGTGAGGTCTCCACAGTACATCGATGTTGTCGCCAGTGGTCGGCGGAAGGTGCACGTGCCCGTCGACCTGGGACCGGACCGCAGCGACGCACGGATGCACGCCAAGACCGTAGGATCCTACGCAGTGCCGTAGGGGACCGCACCGCCACTTCCCAGCAAATTAGGGACACTGTTGCTCCTGGGGTATCGGCGAGGACCATTCGCAACCGTCTCCATGAAGCTGGGCTACGGCCCCGCACACCGTTAGGCCGTCTTCCGCTCACGCCCCAACATCGTGCAACCGGCCTCCAGTGGTGTCGCGACAGGCGTGAATGGAGGGACGAATGGAGACGTGTCGTCTTCAGCGATGAGAGTCGCTTCTGCCTTGGTGCCAATGATGGTCGTATGCGTGTTTGGCACCGTGCAGGTGAGCGCCACAATCAGGACTGCATACGACCGAGGCACACAGGGCCAACACCCGGCATCATGGTGTGGGGAGCGATCTCCTACACTGGCCATACACCACTGGTGATCGTCGAGAGGACACTGAATAGTGCACGGTACATCCAAACCGTCATCGAACCCGTCGTTCTACCATTCCTAGACCGGCAAGGGAACTTGCTGTTCCAACAGGACAATGCACGTCCGCATGTATCCCGTGCCACCCAACGTGCTCTAGAAGGTGTAAGTCAACTACCCTGGCCAGCAAGATCTCCCCCATTGAGCATGTTTGGGACTGGATGAAGCGTCGTCTCACGCGGTCTGCACGTCCAGCACGAACGCTGGTCCAACTGAGGCGCCAGGTGGAAATGGCATGGCAAGCCGTTCCACAGGACTACATCCAGCATCTCTACGATCGTCTCCATGGGAGAATAGCAGCCTGCATTGCTGCGAAAGGTGGATATACACTGTACTAGTGCCGACATTGTGCATGCTCTGTTGCCTGTGTCTATGTGCCTGTGGTTCTGTCAGTGTGATCATGTGATGTATCTGACCCCAGGAATGTGTCAATAAAGTTTCCCCTTCCTGGGACAATGAATTCACGGTGTTCTTATTTCAATTTCCAGGAGTGTATCTTGTATTTCAGTACGGGATCGTCTAGTACCTTACTCTTATCTGTTTGTGGTATAATGGCATTTTCACCATCAAACCTTTTGTTCTCAACTACTTCCCATTTCGCTCTTTTTTGTGTGCTGCGAGATCAATCTTGATTAGAGAATGCTTGAACAAGTTCTTTATATGTGTTGCATGTGTTACTGACTCCTGTTCCCAATGATTTTGCTTCTCCTTCTAACCTACTTGCCACGAAATTGATTATTTGTTGTTCAATCATGTTTTCAGGAATGTCGCCCTCAAACTGTCTGTTGAAGGCTACTGGGTGTACAGTTCCCTTACTAGAGAAATGATGGAATTTATACGTATTAGCGAAATTTTCTCAATTACTTACATCAACCAGACACTCCTTTCTTTCTTGTTCACAACAAATTTCTGCTTTTTGTTTAACTTCATTTTCTATTTTGTCTTGTGTCTCAGGAATTACTTTCTGCTCTATGTCTCTCAATTAGTCCTGAATCGCACTTGAGTTGCCTTTACAAGAAGACTCATCAATTGAAATGTTACGACTAAGTATATCACAGTCGTTTTTGATACTTTGCATATTATTCGTGATAACTTTGCTTTGCTCTTCTCTTACATTACTAATGTCATTAATAGTTGTTTGTGTTATCCCATTTTAACTCTGCAATTTCTCATTTAACTTTTCGATTTCATGGCCAACTCTTTGATTTATTTCTGACTTACAAAGTTTTTCATTACACCATTCTTTTGTTTCATAATCTGTGTTGTTGCTAGATCCCTCAGTTTTATCTTGAAGATGTGTGACCTTTTGTTCCAAAACATTAAACTTAACATTAAACTGAGTTATTCCTGCTTTGACTTCTTTTAATCCCTTACCTATTTTCTCTTTTGTTTCTCTGAATTTCTCTTTACGTTATTTTTGTGTTTCACTTAAGTTTTTCTCTATTTCATTTTGTGTTTTTCTTGATTCCTCTTTCAGTTCTTGTAAAATTAATTTTAGGATAGACATTATAGCCTGATCATCATCCTGAGTTGGTGAAGTGTCAGCTCATTTTGTAGCGCACACATTTTACTGAAATGTTCCAATTACAAATCTTAGGTAGGGACAACACCTACACTACTTTTCATTCTCGCCGTAATGTCGCTGATTCTCGTAGCTGTGGATCATACCGCTGGCTGCAACTCCGACGTCGCGGTGTGCTGTCGCTGTCACTTCCAAAGCGGCGTACAGTGTTAATTGCGCCAGCCTCTGCATACCTGTCGTCTGTGGCTGCCTCACGCTGTTCTCCATACTGTACCGCCTCGCAGTATGAAAAATCTTGAAGTGATGATTAATAACGTAATCACATGGGCCAGGCACACAATGTTAACTTTTATTCTCGTTGCACTTTTGCACATTCCATTCTTGCTTTACACCGATAATGCTTTCGTTGTAACTTAAAATTTGATTTTTGGGCATCACTTTAAACAAGTAGAACATAGTTTAAAGCCTACTTATCACAGTTCTTGTGCAGTCCTCTGGTCATTCACAGTTCACAAGAATCACAGTCCTTACAGAGTTCGCTGGTCGGTTACAGTCCACAGTTCTTGCTAATAAAATCTAGCCTCATAATTCTCAAAGCAATTTGACTCCGAAGATTATTCCCGCCAGGGATGCCATGTATGGCAAGTGGATAAAGGGAGTGTGAGGGAGATAAGTGATAGGGATTTGATAAATCTTTCCCTCAAAAAAATTTCTCTTCCTCAATCCTCCTCTGTCTTAACACAGACGATGTGTCACTAACGTCATTTATACTAAGAGGTGCACGAGAGGTGCCCTTTTGCTTTCACTGCCCTGAGTGGAATGGATAAGTTCAAATAAATGTTCAACAACCTGCAGTCTTCTACAGTTGTGTGGTGGTCGTACTGTAAGACCTTCAGTACACACCATCAGATTATTTGACTTGTCGCTCTGACGAAGTAGGCGAGTGTCAGCAATATGTCTCGTGGTCTTATCGTGGCGTGTTTATCTTCTGCCATTAGGTCAGACGATAGAAATGCCACTTGCACGCTCAGAGTAGCAGATTGACGGTGACCAACTTTAAACAGAACTTGATTAATTTTCACACACAATTATTAAAATAATAACAAGCATAAAAATTACTTAACTTGGTTCTGGATGCTATTTACAATAGACAATCTGAGGTTCCTTTGGTATTGGTACGTTAATCTTATTCTCACATATATCTCTGATACTTGACAAAAGTGTCTATACATTTATCTTCATGGCTCTGTACAGAAATATGGTGATCTTACTAGGCGCAGACTGAAACTTGACTATAGACTGATACAGACAAATGTAGAACTCGTACAGACTGGTACAGACTGGTGCAGACAAATGCAGACTGACTAATCGGAGGTCTGTGCAATTATAATACCTCGCGCGATCATGTGTCACTGCGCGAGTGTGATTCGCGAGGAGAAAAGGTTCTACGTAAGCAGCAATCTCATTGGCTGCGTTACGTATTAATACACGGATCGGCAGAAGTAGAATTTGGTCTGTCTCTATGGCAGCGCCATCTTGTAGTGCGGAGACAGACGAGCGCTGCGCCTGCGCTGTTGAGCTTAGTGGGGCGCGCTCTAGTGGTAAAGTTGTGTACGCGCTGACTGCACGGAACTATGTACACAACAAGCTGTCCCCTGCGCAGCAAACAACACGTAGATCGTGAATCCGTTGTCTTGTTACTGTAAGAAACTCTTAGCGAGGAACTGTTATTATAGAAATGATTAAATTTCCAATCAGTTTGATTATATGGGATGCCACTCGCTTTTTATTAGCAGAACACGGAAACTGCACAGTTACACCCCTTGTAGATTCATAAATAATTTCCATTCTTCAACAAATTATTAAAATCAAATCAATTAAAATCAAATAGGGGTAATGCAGGAGTAGGTTTAATAATGAATAAAAAAATAGGAGTGCGGGTTAGCTACTACAAACAGCATAGTGAACGCATTATTGTGGCCAAGGTAGACACAAAGCCCATGCATACTACAGTAGTACAAGTTTATATGCCAACTAGCTCTGCAGATGATGAAGAAATAGATGAAATGTATGACGAGATAAAAGAAATTATTCAGGTAGTGAAGGGAGACGAAAATTTAATAGTCATGGGTGACTGGAATTCGTCAGTAGGAAAAGGGAGAGAAGGAAACATAGTAGGTGAATATGGATTGGGGGGAAGAAATGAAAGAGGAAGCCGCCTTGTAGAATTTTGCACAGAGCATAACTTAATCATAGCTAACACTTGGTTCAAGAATCATAAAAGAAGGTTGTATACCTGGAAGAATCCTGGCGATACTAAAAGGTATCAGATAGATTATATAATGGTAAGACAGAGATTTAGGAACCAGGTTTTAAATTGTAAGACATTTCCAGGGGCAGATGTGGATTCTGACCACAAACTATTGGTTATGAACTGCAGATTGAAACTGAAGAAACTGCAAAAAGGTGGGAATCTAAGGAGATGGGACCTGGATAAACTGAAAGAACCAGAGGTTGTAGAGAGTTTCAGGGAGAGCATAAGGGAACAATTGACAGGAATGGGGGAAAGAAATACAGTAGAAGAAGAATGGGTAGCTTTGAGGGATGAAGTAGTAAAGGCAGCAGAGGATCAAATAGGTAAAAAGACGAGGGCTAGTAGAAATCCTTGGGTAACAGAAGAAATATTGGATTTAATTGATGAAAGGAGAAAATATAAAAATGCAGTAAATGAAGCAGGCAAAAAGGAATACAAACGTCTCAAAAATGAGACCGACAGGAAGTGCAAAATGGCTAATCAGGGATGGCTGGAGGACAAATGTAAGGATGTAGAGGCTTGTCTCACTAGGGATAAGATAGATACTGCCTACAGGAAAATTAAAGAGACCTTTGGACAAAAGAAAACCACTTGTATGAATATCAAGAGCTCAGATGGCAACCCAGTTCTAAGCAAAGAAGGGAAGGCAGAAAGGTGGAAGGAGTATATAGAGGGTTTATACAAGGGCGATGTACTTGAGGACAATATTATGGAAATGGAAGAGGATGTAGATGAAGACGAAATGGGAGATAAGATACTGTGTGAAGAGTTTGACAGAGCACTGAAAGACCTGAGTCGAAACAAGGCCCCGGGAGTAGACAACATTCCATTAGAACTACTGATGGCCTTGGGAGAGCCAGACATGACAAAACTCTACCATCTGGTGAGCAAGATGTATGAGACAGGCGAAATACCCTCAGACTTCAAGAAGAATATAATAATTCCAATCCCAAAGAAAGCAGGTGTTGACAGATGTGAAAATTACCGAACTATCAGTTTAATAAGTCACAGCTGCAAAATACTAACGCGAATTCTTTACAGACGAATGGAAAAACTGGTAGAAGCGGACCTCGGGGAAGATCAGTTTGGATTCCGTGGAAATGTTGGAACACGTGAGGCAATACTAACCTTACGACTTATCTTAGAAGAAAGATTAAGAAAAGGCAAACCTACGTTCCTAGCATTTGTAGACTTAGAGAAAGCTTTTGACAATGTTAACTGGAATACTCTCTTTCAAATTCTGAAGGTGGCAGGTATAAAATACAGGGAGCGAAAGGCTATTTACAATTTGTACAGAAATCAGATGGCAGTTATAAGAGTCGAGGGGCATGAAAGGGAAGCAGTGGTTGGGAAAGGAGTGAGACAGGGTTGTAGCCTCTCCCCGATGTTATTCAATCTGTATATTGAGCAAGCAGTAAAGGAAACAAACGAAAAATTCGGAGTAGGTATTAAAATTCATGGAGAAGAAGTAAAAACTTTGAGGTTCGCCGATGACATTGTAATTCTGTCAGAGACAGCAAAGGACTTGGAAGAGCAGTTGAACGGAATGGACAGTGTCTTGAAAGGAGGATATAAGATGAACATCAACAAAAGCAAAACGAGGATAATGGAATGTAGTCAAATTAAATAGGGTGATGCTGAGGGAATTAGATTAGGAAATGAGACACTTAAAGTAGTAAAGGAGTTTTGCTATTTAGGGAGTAAAACAACTGATGATGGTCGAAGTAGAGAGGATATAAAATGTAGACTGGCAATGGCAAGGAAATCGTTTCTGAAGAAGAGAAATTTGTTAACATCGAGTATAGATTTAAGTGTCAGGAAGTCGTTTCTGAAAGTATTTGTATGGAGCGTAGCCATGTATGGAAGTAAAACATGGACGATATCTAGTTGGGAAAAGAAGAGAATAGAAGCTTTCGAAATGTGGTGCTACAGAAGAATGCTGAAGATAAGGTGGGTAGATCACGTAACTAAAGAGGAGGTATTGAATAGGATTGGGGAGAAGAGAAGTTTGTGGCACAACTTGACTAGAAGAAGGGATCGGTTGGTAGGGCATGTTTTGAGGCATCAAGGGATCACAAGTTTAGCATTGGAGGGCAGCATGGAGGGTAAAAATCGTAGAGGGAGACCAAGGGATGAATACACTAAGCAGATACAGAAGAATGTAGGTTGCAGTAGGTACTGGGAGATGAAGAAGCTTGCACAGGATAGAGTAGCATGGAGAGCTGCATCAAACCAGTCTCAGGACTGAACACCACAACAACAACAACAACAACAACAACAAATTATTGAACTGAGTATTTCTGCAATTACAGTCACACTGTTCTCACCTGCACGTCCATATAACCGTACTTGCTAATCAACTCTTAACCTGACACCGACCACGGAAGGCAACATGTCTGTCCTCCGAGGCTTCTGAACCAGGTCTATTTACAAATTAGACAATGCAAATAAGTCTTAACTGATACCGCGGCGGACAACATGTCCTTGCTCTGAGACTGCCGAATCAGCTCTGATTTTACAGCCGAACTACTTCGCCCGCCATCCAAGTTAGGCGTCATCCGAAGATCACCGAAGTGCTTCGTCTGCCTTTTCGTTTCGCAGTTGTATATTATTCTGCTGGTTACTAATACCTGTGAAACAATGGAAAGATACCATATTATTGAGAGGTGGTTTAAATACGACATGTAGGTAATACCCTATTTAGTTTGTATAATGTTAATAACAGAATATTGTCATTTTGGTGCGCAACTACCGGACACAGCAGCTAATCACGGTGAACGACCACAATTTAGGAGGTATTTCTCACGATACCCGTACCTAACAAACCATCTGTCACCTGACATCATTTTATGTCATCTTTCAACTGCTGCCTTCTCATCTGCTCCAAGAAGAACTTCTTGTACCTGAATATAATGGCTGCAAAGCCAGAAATATTATAAGGTATTTAATGATATTATGCTGTACAATGATGTATTTCACGTGTATTCTACGTTTTCATTCAGAATACATTAATATTTCGCGTATAGGCTTCCGTGACCGTTGTATATTCATCAAAACTTTTGTTTGTTTGTTTGAAGTCGTCAGACTTCTGGCTGGTTCCGAGCGCCTTCATCTCAGAGCTGCAGTTGAACTCTACGTCGTGTATTGTTTATTGCGTGTATTCCAATCTCTTTCTTCCTATAGTTTTTATCCTCTGTATTCCACTGGAACCATGGAACTTATTCCCTGATGTCTTAACACAAGTCCGGTAATCTAGTCGGTTCTTCTTGTCAGAGTTTTCCGTATTTTCTTTCTTTGCTGATTCTGCCGAGAATCTCCTGAGTTCTTATAAGTCCACCTAGTTTTCAATATCCTTCTTTAGTTTCACATCCCAAACGCTTAGATTCTCGTCTTTTCCGATTTTCTCACATTCCATGATTAACTGCAATACAATGCTATGCTCCAACCGAATATTCTCTGAAACGTTCCTCTGATACAGGCAGATGTCTGATATTAGTTGACTTCTCTTGGCCGGGACTATCGTCTTTTCCACTGCTAGTCTGGTTTTTATATTCTCCTTGTTTTGTCCGTCACGGGTTACTTTGCTATTTAGGTAACAGAATTCCCTAATTTCATCTACTTCGTGGTTCTCATAAATTCGGTCTTTCTTCTGTTTACTCTCAGTCGATACTCTGTACTCATTAGACTATTCAACCCATTCAAGAGATCATGTAATTCTTCTTCACTTTCACTGATGATATGAATGTTGTGGGCGAAAATTTTCATTAATATCCTTTCTCCCTGAATATTAATCCCACTCTTCCTTTTATCTCTGTCATTGCATCTTCAAAGCTTAGAGTAAACTGTAATGTGGAAAAGACTCCGTCCTTGTCTTATACCCTTTACAATCCTTGCACCTCACTCTCGGTTTTGCATTCTTACCATTCCTTCTTGGTCCTTATATATACTGTATATTATCCGTCTTTCCCTATAGCTTACTCTCGTTTTCCTCACTATATGGAACATCTTGCTCCATTCTACATTGTTGAACACTTTCGAGGTCGACCAATCCTAAGAACGTGTTTTGATTTGTCTTAAGTCTTGCATCCATTATCAATCACAATGGTAATACTGGCTCTCTGTTGCCTTTATCTTTCAGAAAACTATACACATTAATCTTGTCCCAAATTAGAATGCAGCAGCCGTTAAGCTGATTGAGTGATCATTCTTGCACTTATCTGCCCTTAATACGCTACTGGCCATTAAAATTGCTACACCACGAAGAAATGCAGATGATAAACGGGTATTCATTGGACAGATATATTATACTAGAACTGACATGTGATTACATTTTCACGCAATTTGGGTGCATAGATCATGAGAAATCAGTATCCGGAACAACCACCTCTGGCCGCAATAACGGGCTTGATGCGCCTGGGCATTGAGTCAAACAGAGCTTGGATGGCGTGTACGGGCACAGCTGCCCATGCAGCTTCAACACGATACCACAGTTCATCAAGAGTAGTGACTGGCGTATTGTGACGAGTCAGTTGCTCAGCCACCATTGACCAGACATTATCAATTGGTGATAGATCTGGAGAATGTGCTGGCCAGGGCAGCATTCGTACATTTTGTGTATCCAGAAAGGCCCGTACAGGACCTGCAACATGCGGTCGTGCATTATCCTCCTGAAATGTAGGGTTTCGCAGGTATCGAATGAAGGGTAGAGCCACGGGTAGTAACACATCTCATATGTAACGTCCACTGTTCAAAGTGACGTCAATGCGAACAAGAGGTGACAGAGACGTGTAACCAATGGCGCCCCATACCATCACGCCGGGTTATACCCCAGTATGGTGGTGACGAATACACGCTTCCAATGTGCGTTCACCGCGATGTCACCAAACACAGATGCCACCATCATCCGAAAAAATGACGTTTTGCCATTCGTGCACCCAGGTTCGTCGTTGAGTACACCATCGCAGGCGCTCCTGTCTGTGATGCAGCGTCAAGGGCAACCGCAGCCATGGTCTCCGAGCTGATAGTCCATGCTGCTGCAAACGTCGTCGAACTGTTCGTGTAGGTGGTTGTTGTCTTGCAACCGTCCCAATCTGTTGTCTCAGGGATCGAGACGTGGCTGCACGATCCGTTACAGCCATGCGGATAAGATGCCTGTCATCTCGACTGCTAGTGATACGAGGCCGTTGGGATCCAGCACGGCGTTCCGTATTCTCCTTCTGAACCCATCGATTCCATATTCTGCTAACAGTCACTGGATCTCGACAAACGTCAGCAGCAATGTCGCGATACGATAAACCGCAATCGCGATAGGCTACAATCCGACCTTTATCAAAGTCGGAAACATGATGGTACGCATTTCTCCTCCTTACACGAGGCACCACAACAACGTTTCACCACGCAACACCGGTCAACTGCTGTTTGTGTATGAGAAATCGGTTGGAAACTTTCCTCATGTCAGCACGTTGTAGGTGTCGCCACCGGCGCCAACCTTGTGTGAATGCTCTGAAAAGCTAATCATTTGCATATCACAGCATCTTCTTCCTGTCGGTTAAATTTCCCGTCTGTAGCACGTCATATTTGTGGTGTAGCAATTTTAGTGGCCAGTATTGTAACTCCGGAGTTGTGTGTGGATGATATTTTTCAGTAGGTCTGATGATATGTCTCCAACACATTCATAGATTCCTACCAACTTTAATAACTCTTCTGTCTTACTTGATCTCAGGTCTTCGAATGTTCGCCGCGCGGGATTAGCCGAGCGGTCTAGGGCGCTGCAGTCATGGACTGTGCGGCTGGTCCCGGCAGAGGTTCGTGTCCTCCCTCGGGCATGGGTATGTGTGTTTGTCCTTAGGATAATTTAGGTTATGTAGTGTGTAAGCTTAGGGACTGATGACATTAGCAGTGAAGTCCCATAAGATTTCACACACATTTGAACATTTCTTCGAATATTCTGTTCAACTCTCTGCTGGATACTTTCTTTTATATCGACTCTGACTCATTCTTCAAACACGTCTTCAGTCAAGTCCTCTCTCTAGTAGAGGTCCCCAGAGAGATTTTTCCAACCATCCGCTCTCTCCTCTCTGCTTAACAGTGGAATTATCTTTGGACTCTTAATGTTGGCACTCTTACTTCTATTTTCACCGAAGATTTTTTGACTATTCTATATGCTGAATAAGACCTTCCTGCAACCACTTCTTTTTAGATTTCTTCGCGTATTCCCTGCAGCCGTTCCACCTTTGTTTTTGTCCGTTCCCTATTTACTTTTACTTGATTCCTAGGTGACTTATATTTCTGTATTCTCAAATTTTCATGAACATTTTGTACCTCCTCCATTTGTGGATCAGTTACAATATCTCTTCTGCTACCCAAGGTTTCATCGCCATTACGCGTACGGCCATCCTGGTTTAAGTTTTCCGTGATTTCCCTAAATCGCTCTAGGCAAATGCCGGGATGGTTCCTGTGAAAGGGCACGGCCGACTTCCTCACCCGTCCTTCCCTAATCCGATGAGACCGATGACCTCGCTGTTTGGTCTCTTCCCCCAAACAACCCAACCCAACCCATCGCCTTTACCTTCATGTACCTATGTTTTCCTACTCAACTTCTGTGATTGTTCTTTCTAGAGATACCCATTCGTCTTCAACTGAAATGCCTATGGCTGATCTATACCCTTAGAGATGTTTAAACGCACTTCGTCATTCCTCAGTACTTCTGCATCACATTTCTTTGCACATTGATTCTTCCAGACTAGTCTCTTAAAGTTCAGCTTACTCTTCATTATTACTATGTTGCGGTTCGAGGTTATATGTGCTCCAAGGTATGTCTTACAATTTAATATCTGAATTAGGAATCCCAGCCCGACCGTCATGTAATCGAGCAGGAACCTTCCCATGTCTCTCGGCCTTTTCTCAGTACACCTCCTCTTCTTGTGCATTTTGGGCAATTTATTTGTTATTATTAGCCGAAGTGTATCGTAGAATTCAGATAGTCTTTTTCCTTTCTCCTGCCTACTAACAAGCCTATATTCTTTCTTAACTGTTTCTCCTATTCCTTCCCATACTACCACGTTCCAGCCTTCATGATTATTAGATTTTCGTCTCTCTTAACATACTGAATTAACCGTTCAAGATCCTCATATACCTTCTGTATGTCTTCATCTTCTGCATGTGACTTTGGCATGTATACTATATGTGAAATATTGATGTTGGCGTTGGTTTGCTGTCGATTCTGATGAGAGAAGTTTGTTAAGTAACTGTTTGCAGTAATTAATTCTCTACCTATTCATAACGAATCGTATACCCGTTATACCATCTTCAGCTGTTGTTGATTGACCATATTTTCATCTGAACAGACGCACGTCTGCTTAAAATCAACTTTTCGGCCACTGTTGAAGCTGCATCCACCAGGGTGACGCAAAATTCGTGCTGCCGGTCAGTGCCGTATACGCAAGATACACGAAGAAGCTTGCCCTCTAAAATACATACTTACTGGCACAAATTCTCCGACGAACCCCCTGGCGGAGGACAGTGACTTAGAAGATGCGGCGTCTGGTAGGTCAGAGTCGTCCTCTGCAGAATCTGCCCACTTCGCTTCACTTCTAAAAGGAACAGCTTATCTCGTCTACCGACCTTATTGTAAGATTCGACGTCAATTCCTTATTCTGTGTTAAAGGAAGCCTGTTGTTCATTATCTAATACACTGAGGTGCGAAAATCATGAGATACCTCCTAATATCGTGTCGGACCCCCTACCACCCGGCGTAGTGCAGCAACTCGCTTTGGCGTGAACTCAACATTTCATTGCATGTCCCCTGCAGAAATATTGAGCCATGCTGCCTCCATAGCCATCCATAATTGCGAAAGTGTTGCTGGTGCAGGATTTTGTGCTCAAACTTACGAACTGATCTGTAGATTATATCCCATAAATATTCGATGGGATTCATGTTGGGCGATCTGGTTGGTCAAGCCACTCGCTCGAATTGTCCAGAATGTTCTTCAAACTAACTGTGTACAACTGCCCAGTGATGTGACGTATTGTCATCTACAAAAATTCCATCGTTGTCTGGGCACATGAAGTCCATGAATGGCTGAAAATGGTCTCAGCTGGTTCAGTTGGGCCAGACAATCCAGTCCCATTATTATCGAGTTACCACCAGGTTGCATAATGCCTTGTTGACGAATTGGGTCCACGGCTTCGTGGGGTTTGCGCCTCACTTCAAACCTCTTAACAACTGAAATCGGGACTCATGTGACCAGTCCACGGTTTTCCACTCGTCTAGGGTGCAACCGATATGGTCACCAGCCCAGGAGACGCGATGCAGGCCATGAGCTATTAGCAAAGGCACTTGTGTCCATCATCTACTGCCATAACCCATTAACATCAAGTTTCGCCGCTTGGTTATAACGGATACGTTTGTCGTACGTCATACAGTGATTTCTGCGGTTATTTCACTCAGCGTTGCTCGCCTGTTAGGATTGGCTTCTCAACGCAAACACCGCCTCTCTGGGTCGTTAATTGAACGCTGTCGGCCACTGTGTTGACCTTCGTGAGATGTAATGCCTGAAATTTGGTATTCTCAAGACACTATGGACACTGCGGATCTCAGAATACTGAATTTTCTAAAAGTTTCCAAAATGGAATGTCACATTAGCGCACTTGTTTAGTTAAATCCGCCAAATCATTGTGTAGTTTCGTATTTAGCAGGGGTAGATTTGCATTTTAATATCTGTGACGTGTAAAGTCACGTAGTCGTCTGTCATTTGTTTATTTCTTTCAAATAGTCTTTGTACGTTGCTGACAGTACAGTTAGCCTTCTGCCGCCGAGCAATGCGTCAGCAGTGCTCAAGTAGCAGCATTACTGCATTTAATGGGCAGTCTTGTATTTTAATAACCGTTTAAATTTTGTGTCGAATTGTTTGTGCTCTCTGTAGATTAGTTCAAATGGCTCTGAGCACTATGGGACTCAACTGCTGATGTCATTAGTCCCCTAGAACTTACAACTAGTTAAACCTAACTGACCTAAGGACATCAGAAACATCCATGCCCGAGGCAGGATTCGAACCTGCGACCGTAGCGGTCTTGCGGTTCCAGACTGCAGTGCTTTTAACCGCACGGCCACTTCGGCCGGCTGTAGATTAGTTCAGACGTTCTTTGCACAACAGTATTTAGCATGGATAGGGACTGCGACTGCTGTGTTCGGATGCTGGCTGAGTTGGCATCTCTTCACTCCCAGCTTCAGGCAGTGTTGCTTCGGTCACACAGCTTGAGGCTGTTGCCAATGGGCGTCACTGTGGGGGTCCGGAGGGGGGTTTGTCGGGGACGGCCACCTCGTCCCACGCATCCCCCGATCGGACTACGGCTGTGGCTGCCCGGGATACTGCCCACATTGAGTCTGACCTCTCATCCGTGGTAGAGTGCGAGGTCGTCTCGAGGTGTGGCAGGGGGAGAAAGACGTCCTGGAGGGCTGAACGGAAGGCCTCTCTAGTTTGTCTGACGAACCGGTTGCAGGCTCTGTCTCCAGCTGATACTGATCTTTGGCTGGACTTGGCTGCTTGTCCTGTTCCAGAGGTTGCCCCTCAGTCTGCAAGATCCGGGCGGTTGCAGAGGGTCGACTTAGTGGTAGTTGGGAGCTCCAACGTCAGGCACGTAATGGGGCCCTTTAGGGATATGGCTACAAGGGAAGGGAAGAAAACCAATGTGCACTCCGTGTGCATACCGGGGGGGAGTCATTCCAGATGTGGAAAGGGTCCCTCCAGATACCATGAAGGGTATGGGTTGGTCGTTCATGTCGGCACCAATGATGTGTGTTGCTATGGATTGGAGGAAATCCTCTCTGGCTTCCGGCGGCTATCTGATTTGGTGAAGACTGCCAGTCTCGCTAGCAGGATGACAGCAGAGCTCACCATCTGAAGCATCGTCGACAGGACTGACTGCGGACCTTTGGTACAGAGCTGAGTGGAGGGTCTGAATCAGAGGCTGAGACGGTTCTGCGACCATATCGGCTGCATATTCCTCGACTTGCGCCATAGGGTCGTGGGGTTTCGGGTTCCGCTGGACAGGTCAGGAGCCCACTACACACAGCAGGCGGCTACATGGGTAGCAAGGGTTGTGTGGCGTGGACTGGGCGTTTTTTTTTTAGGTTAGTTGGACTCGGGCATGTACAGAAAGGGCAACAGCCTCAAAGGGTGCGGGGCAAAGTCAGGACATGCGGGGACCAAGCAGCAATCGGTATTGTAATTGTAAACGGTCGAAGCTGCGTTGGTAAAGTACCGGAACTTCAAGCGCTGATAGAAACCAACGAATCGTTATAGGTACGGAAAGCTGGCTGAAGCCAGAGATTAATTCTGCAGAAATTTTTACAAAGGCACAGACGATGTTTAGAAAGGACAGATTGGATGCAACTGGTGGTGGCGTGTTTGTCGCTGTTAGTTGTAGTTTATCCTGCACTGAAATAGAGGTGGATAGTTCCTGTGAATTATTATGCGAGGAGCTAGATTAATAACTGGCTCCTTTTACCGACCTCCCGATTCAGCAGCATCAGTGGCAGAACAACTGAGAGAAAATCTGGAATACATTTCAAATAAATTTCCTCAGCATGTTATAGTCCTAGGTGGAGATTTCAATTTACCAGTTATAGACTGGGACACTCACATGTTTAGGACAGGTGGTAGGGACAGAGCATCGAGTGACATTGTACTGAGTGCACTATCCGAAAATTACCTAGAGCAATTAAACAGAGAACTGACTTGGACCTACCGATAACAAACAGACCCGAACTTTTCGTCTCTGTAAGCTCAGAACAGGGAATCAGTGATCATAAGGCCGTTGCAGCATGCCTGAATATGGAAGTAAATAGGAATATAAAAAAGGGAGGAAGGTTTATCTGTTTAGCAAGAGTAATAGGAGGCAGATTTCAGACTACCTAACAGATCAAAACGAAAATTTCTGTTCCGAGACTGAAAACGTTGAGTGTTTATGGAAAAAGTTCAAGGCAATCGTAAAATGTGTTTTAGGCAGGTACGTGCCGAGTAAAACTGTGAGGGACGGGATAAACCCACCGTGGTTCAACAAAAAAGTTAGGAAACTACTTCGAGAGCAAAGAGAGCTTCACTGCAAGCTTAAACGCAGCCAAAACCTCTCAGACAAACAGAAGCTAAACGATGTCAAAGTTAGCGTAAGGAGGGCTATGCGTCAAGCGTTCAGTGAATTCGAAAGTAAAATTCTATGCACCGACTTGACAGAAAATCCTAGGAAGTTTTGGTCTTACTTTAAATCAGTAAGTGGATCGAACAGCATATCCAGACACTCTGGGATGATGATGGTATTGAAACAGAGGATGACACGCGTAAAGCTGAAATACTAAACACCTTTTTCCAAAGCTGTTTCACAGAGGAAGACCGCACTGCAGTTCCTTCTCTAAATCCTCGCACGAACGAAAAAGGGCTGACATTACGCGAAAGAACTTGCCCCCCTTCTAACAGCCGTGTATCGCAAGTCTCTAGAGGAACGGAAGTTTCCAAATGGTTGGAAAAGAGCACAGGTAGTTCTAGTTTTCAAGAAGTGTCGTCGAGCAGATGCGCAAAACTATAGGCCTATATCTCTGACATCGATCTGTTGTAAAATTTTAGAACATGTTTTTTGCTCGTGTATCATGTCATTTCTGGAAACCTAGAATCCACTCTGTAGGAATCAACATGGAATGGATTCCCGAAAGAGCGATCGTGTGAGACCCAACTCGCTTTATTTGTTCATGAGACCTAGAAAATATTAGATACAGGCTACCAGGTAGATGCCATTTTCCTTGACTTCCGGAAGGCGTTCGATACAGTTCCGCACTGTCGCCTGATAAACAAAGTAAGAGCCCAGACTAGCTGTGTGGCTGGATTGAAGAGTTTTTAGCAAACAGAATACAGCATGTTGTTCTCAATGGAGAGACGTCTACAGCATTAGAAAATTGCAGCGTAATGCAGGAAGATTTGCAGCAGATAGACACTTGGTGCTGGGATTGGCAACTGACCCCCAACATAGACAAATGAAATGTATTGCGAATACATAGAAAGTAGGATCCTTTATTGTATGATTTTATGATAACAGAACAAACACTGGTAGCAGTTACTTCTGTAAAATATCTGGGAGTATGCGTACGGAACGATTTGAAGTGGAATGATCACAAAAAATTAATTGTTGTTAACGCGGGTGCCAGGCTGAGATTCATTGGGAGAGTCCTTGTAGAATCTAGTCCATCAGCAAAGGAGGTGGCTTACAAAACACTCGTTCGACCTATACTTGAGTATTGCTCATCAGTGTGGGATCCGTACCTGGTTGGGTTAACGGAGGGGATAGGGAAGATCCAAAGAAGAGCGGCGCGTTTCGTCACAGGGTTATTTGGTAAGCGTGATAGCTTTACGGAGATGTTTAGCAAAATCAAGTGGCAGACTCTGCAAGAGAGGCGCTCTGCATCGCGTTGTAGCTTGCTGTCCAGGTTTCGAGAAGGTGCGTTTCTGGATGAGGTATCGAACATATTGCTTCCCCCTACTTATACCTGCCGAGGAGATCACGAATGTAAAATCAGAGAGATTCGAGCTCGCACGGAGGCTTTCCGGCAGTTGTTCTTCCCGCAAACGATACGTGACTGGAACAGGAAAGCGAGGTAATGACAGTGGCACGTAAAGTGCCCTCCGCCACACACCATTGGGTGGCTTGCGCAGTATAAATGTAGATGTAGATGTAGGTGTGTGTAGCTCCAACTACCATTCCGCGTTCGAAGCCTGGTAATTCCCGTCGTGTGTCCATAATCCCGTTGTCAACCTTTTCACATGAATCACCTGAGTAAAAATAACATCTCCGCCAATGCCCTGCCCTTTTATACCTTGTGTACGCGATACCTTTGGTCACCTCAGTGTAGTTACTTTACGAAATGATACTACCCTTCGTCTGATTTCTGCCTGATTTTAAATTTAGATTTTATTAAAACACGGGGTATATCTTTTGCCATATACCACAGATTTTATAGAGCCACTGGTCTTCTAATCATCAACAGGCAATGCTTCTCCTTTCGCAGGTTTCACTGAGCCATCAAGAGCATGTAATGGAAGTTGGACCGGTGATGATGCGCAGTGGAATGTAATTAAAAGACTTCAGCACAAATGATTAGGGAATGCATTTCGCTAATCGTAGGACACCTTTGCCAACAACCACAGGAATTGGAAGGTAGTGGTAGAATGTACATCGGGGAAAAGACTAAGGAACTGTATTTCATGAAAGAGGACTTCACTATCAGCGAGGTGTTCCCTCCTCGGTTTCAGCTATTATCATAGAAAAATCATGTAATATCGTTTCCAGCGGTATGCGGGTTGTTAGAAAATTTTTCACATCAGTCTCTCAGCAAACGATTATGTCATTAGAAGGATAGGACGAAGGTTCCCTTGTGAACAAACTGAAACGCTCGCTACAGTGGGAAAGAAAGTCACTGGATGGTAATTTCACCATATCAAGGAAAAGCTGAACTGCTAGCTGTTGCCCCCAAACCTGGCTTGTGAAAATTCCTCTCAAGAAATTCTGTACAGCACAGTGAACAAATCCAAACATGAGTGAATAATCTAATGAAAGTCATACCTCCAAAAACTAAAATTAAATCGACAAAAATGATACACTCAACATTAAGCTAAGTGACTGCTTTGAACCGGCCGGGGTGCCCGAGCTGTTATAGGCGCTACAGTCTGGAAACGCGCGACTGCTACTGTCGCAGGCTCGAATCCTGCTTCGGGCATGAACGTGTGTGATGTCATTAGGTTAGTTAGGTTTAAGTTGTTCTAAGTTCTAGGAGACTGATGACCTCAGAAGTTAAGTCCCATAGTGCTCAGAACCATTTGAACCATTTTTTTTTGACTGCTTTGAAAACTGAATTTAATTACTGCAGAGATTACCCACGTTATGAAACGAAGCGAGTAACCTGGATCCCACCAAAAAAATATTATTTTAAGAGCACTCGAAAGACTTTTCACCACGCCGTTAGAACCCAACTAATTACCTCACAAAATTTCTAAAACTTCCCAGACGCTATGGTCTGGTGCATCACTGAGTAGGCCACAGAAGAGGCAATTGTAAGAAATGACAGCAGTCACTTTATCCATTGAGGTGGCTACTAAACAACGCCAGCACCCATTGATCCACCCCTGCCACCAGTTCCCGTACGATATTTAAACAAGAGTTCGGCGGCAATTTCCACAGCTTGCGCTACAAATATAAAGGGTGATCTCTGTCTGAGACACCTCCGTGCTTTGTCTTCTTAGTTCACTATGTTTGTGATTCATAAAGTATAATGATGGACAAATGTTTTTAATGGAACGCAGAGACATTGCAACAGCACGAACGAAGTTTTGTGTAAAACGCACTTGCTGCGTGCTGAGAACAACAGTCTTGTAACATACTTCGACAAAAGTAGGGTTTTACAAAACCACAGACAAGAAATGTATTTTGCTCGAAATCAAAGAAAATATTGATCTGAAAGTACCTACGGTTACCTCTTTATAGCATATATCGGCTATTTAAGTAATGGATGCAGCGAAGGATCAGTAAGAGGTGCAAATAAAAAAAATTCGGAACGTAGAGAATATTCCAGTCATATTTAGGCGAGCCTTTTGAACTAAAAGCCTGACGTGCTGCCGAGCACGTAGTTTTCCGAACATTAAATGCTTTCATACAGTACGTGACACGATAGAGTAATAACGTCTCAGATGTTACCACACCTATATCTACATGGGTGATCTGCAAATCACACTTAATTGCCTGGCACAGGGTTCATCAAACCCCCTTTACAATAATTCTGTTATTCCCCTTTCGAAGAGCGTGCGGAGAAAGCGAACACCTATATCTTTCCGTGGGAGCTCTGATTTCCCATATTACATTTTGATGACCGTTTCTCCTCATGTAGGTCGGCGTCAACAACGTATTTTCGCATTCGGAGGACAAAGTTGGTGATTGAAGTTTCGTGAGAAGATCCCGCCGCAGCGTAAAACGCCTTCAAAGGTTTTCACCCCAAATCCTGTATAATTTCTGTGATACACTCTCTCCTATTTCACGATGATGCAAAACGTGCTGCTCTTTGTTGAACTTTCTCGATGTATTCCGTAATCCTATCTGGTAAGGATCCCAGACCGTGTAGCAGTATCCCAAAAGCGGACGGACAAGTGTAGCGTAGGCAGTCTCTTTAGTTGATTTGTTGCATCTTCCAAGTATTCTGCCAATAAAAAGCAGTCTTTGGTTAGCCTTTCCCACAACATTTTCTACGTGCTCTTTTGAATTTAAACTGTTCGTAACTGTAATTGCTAGGTGCTTAGCTGAATATACGGCCTTTAGATTAGACTGATTGATCGTGTAACAGAAGTTTAACGGATTCCTTTTAGCAATCATGTGGATGACCTCACACTTTTCATTATTTAGGGTCAATTGCCAATTTTGGCAATATTCAGATATATTTTCGAAATCGTTTTTCAACTTGTTTCGGGCTTCTGATGAGTTTATTAGATGGTAAAGGACAGCTACAACTGCAAACAACTAAGACGGCTGCTCAGACTGTCTCCTAAATCGTTTATATAGATACGGAACAGCAGAGGGCCTATAACATTACGTTGTGGAACGCCAGAAATCACTTCTGTTTTTCTCAACGACTTTTCGTCAATTACTACGAATTGTGACCTCTCTGACAGGAAATCACGAATCCAGCCACGTAACTGAGACGATATTCCATAAGCACGCAATTTCACTACAAGACACTTGGTGGCACAATGTCAGAAGCCTTTTGGAAATCTAGAAATACGGGATCTATTTGAACTCCCTTGCCTATAGCACTCAACAGTTCGTGTGTGTAAAGTGCTAGTTGCATTTCACAGGAAAACGATGTTTTCTAAATCCGTGTTGACTGTGTGTCAATAGACCGTTTTCTTTGAGGTAATTCATAATGTTCGAACACAATATATATTCCAGAATCCTGCTGCTTATCGACGTTAATGGTATGGTCCTGTAATTTAGTGGATTACTCCTACTACCTTTCTCAAGTATTGGTGTGACCTGTTCAAGTTTCCGGTCTTTTGGTTCCGATCTTTCGTCGCTCGAGCAGTTGCAAATGATTAAGTATGGAGCTACTGCGTAAGTATACCCTGAATGGAAGATAACTGGTATATAATCTGGACTGGAAGACTTTAAGTTGCTTCACTACTCCGAGGGTACCTATTTCCAAGTTACTCACGTTGGGGGCTGTTCATGATTCGAATTCTGAAGTATTTACTTCGTATTATTTGGCGAAAGATTTCGGAAGGCTGTGTTTAGTAACTCTGCTTTAGCAGCACTGTCGTCGATAGTATTTCGATTGCTATAGCGCAGAGAAGGCATCGATTGTGTGTTGCTGCTAGCATACTTTACATTCTAGACTCTTTGGATTTTCTGCCAGATTTCGAGATAAAAATGTCTTGCGACTGGGGCCTCCCGTCCGGTAGATACAGTTTCATTGTTGAAACTATTATAAGCATCTCGCATTGATGTCCGCCCTAAATTTCAAGCTTTTGTGTAATATCGCCAACCTTGGAGATTTTGCGTTCGTTTAAAATGGGCATTTCTGCAATAGTGTTCTCACCCGTTTTGTGTACAGAGGGGTTCAGCTCCTTAGTTTGTTAATTTATTTGGTATAAATCTTTCAAATGCTGTCGATACTATTTCTTTGAATTGAAGCCACATCTGATCTACACTTAAGTTGTTAATTTGGAAGGAGCGGAGATTGTCTCTCAGAAAGGCATATTGTGAATTTTATCTGCTTTTTTGAATGAATACATTTTTCATTTATTTCTGGGGGGTTTGGAGGCTACAATATTCAGTCACGCTATGACAACCCTGTGTTCACTGATCCCTGTACCCGTTTTGATGCTTGTTATTAGCTCAGGATTACCTGTTGCTAAGAGGTCAAGTGCGTTTCCACAACCGTTTACTATTCGTGTGGGCTCATGAACTAACTGTTCGAAATAATTTTCAGAGCACGGGTTTAGCGCAATTTCGGATGAAGTTTTATGCGTACCTCCAGGTTTCAACATGTATTTTCGCCAACACACCGAGGATAAATTAAAGTCACCGCCAACTATAATTGATTGAGTCGGGTATGTTTTTGAAATTAGACTCAATTTTTCTTTGAACGTTTCAGCAATTGTGTCATCTGAGTTGGGAGATCTGTAAAAGGATCCAATTATTATTTTATTCAGGTTGCCAAGAATGAGTTCTGCCCATACTAACTCACAGGAACTATTTGTTTCAATTTTACTACAAGATAACCTACTTATAACAGCAATTTAGGTTCATCGAGAAAACCTCGGCTGAACTTATCTCCGGTTTTAGCCAGCTTTCAGTACCTTGAGCATCAGTGCCTTCTATTAGCGCTTGAAGCTCTGGTACTTTCCCAATACAGCTGCGAAAATTTATAACTCTTATACCGATGGCTTCTGTATCTACGTTCTTTCTAAGTTTGACATGTACGAGTATTTCCCCGAGACGCTCTAACAACAAAGAAAAATTGATTTCATAGTTTTTTTAACAACTTTTTCGCTGGAAGTATCTAAAAGGTTCAACAGAGTACAAATTCATTAGTGGCGACATTTTTTGTTACAAAGGCGGAAAAGTTTCACACCTGGTACGGTATTTTATTTATCTCGGAATACTTTTATGTTTTAACGATACAATACGCATCACATGCATCTATAAACTTCGAGGATGTCCATATGTTATTTACAACCCAAATGTGCTAGTGATACTGATTTTTTCACTATTTGTAGTGAAAAAATATTTTTTTCAAAATGTCTTGTAACGTTAGCTTTCATTTCTTTTCCATAGTAGCTGGCAAAAATTTTCTTTTGCAAAGTACGCCTCCGTATTCTAGACTAAGAACTGAGACGCCTAATATATTTTTCGGGATTTCTAATAACATTCTAAATTTTCTTTTAACTGGCAATGCTGTAGGACGTGAGATGAACTTCAGGCGCCTATTTTCGTGATGGCCGCTGTACTTAAGAACAGCAGCTGTGCCCTACCTTCGAGGTCTTCGTGATGATGGTAGGAGTAATCCACTTACAGGCCCATGCCATTAACGTCGATATGCAGCAGAATTTTGGAACACACATTGTGTTCGAAGACAATGAATTACCTCGAAGGAAACGGTCTATTGACACACAGTCAACACGGATTTAGAAAACATTCTTGTGAAACACAACCAGCTCCTTACTCGCGTGAAGGGATTTAAAATTGATTCCGTATTTCTGGATTTCCGGAAGACTTTTGACACTGTACCACACAAGTGTCTTGTAGTGAATTTGTCTGCTTATGGAATATCGTCTTATTTACGTGACTGGATTCGTGATTTTCTGTCAGAGATGTCACAGTTCCTAGTAATTGACGGAAAGTCATCGAGTAAAACACAAGTGATTTCTGGCGTTCCCAATGGTAGCGTTATAGGGCCTCTGCTGTTCCTTATCTATATAAACGATTTGGGAGACAATCTGAGCAGCCGTCTTAGGTTTTTCGCAGATGACGGTGTCATCTATCGACTAGTAAAGTCATCAGAAGATCAAAACAATTTGCTAAACGATTTAGAAAAGATATCTGAATGGTGCGAAAATTGGCAGTTGACACTAAATATTCAAGTGTGAGGTCTTCCAAATGAGTGCTAAAGGGAATCCGTTAAACCTTGGTTACGTGATAAATCAGTCAAACCTAAAGACCATAAATTCAACTAAATACCTAGGAGTTACAATTACGAACAACTTAAATTAGAAGAAACTCATAGAAAATGTTTTGGGGAAGGCTAAACAAAGACTGTCTTTTACTGGCAGGACACTTAGAAATTGTAACAGATTTGCTAAGGAGACTGCCTACACTACGCTTGTCCGCCCTCGTTTAGAATAGGCCCTACTGCTGCGCGGTGTGGGATCCTTACCCAATAGGATTGACCGAGAACATCGAATAAGTTCGAAGAATGACAATACGTTTTGTATTATCGCGAAATAGGGGAGAGAGTGTCACTGAAATGATACAGGATTTGGGATGGACATAATTAAAACAAAGGCGTTTTTCGTTACAGAGGAATCTTCTCAGCCGGCCGGTGTGGCCGAGCGGTTCTAGGCGCTTCAGTCTGGAACCGCGCGACAGCTACGGCCGCAGGTTCGAATCCTGCCGTGGGCATGTATGTGTATGATGTCCTTAGGTTAGTTAGGTTTAAGTATTTCTAAGTTCTAGGGGACTTATGACCTCAAATATTAAGTCCCATAGTGCTCGGAGCCCATTTGAATCTTCTCACGAAATTCCAACTATCAACTATCTCCTCCGAAAGCGAAAATATTTTGTTGACACCGACCTACGCAGGGAGAAACGATCACAGAATAAGGGGACTCAGAAGTCGTACAGAAAGATATAAGTGTTCGTTCTTTCCTCGCGCAATACGAGATTGGAATAATAGAGAATTGTGAAGGTGGTTCGATGACTACTCTGCCTAGCACTTAAACGTGATTTGCAGAGCATCCATGTAGATGTTCGCCAACGAGACAAAATAAAGCGGCATGTTGTCCGTGCTGTCGAGGGCTAACTCGATACAGAAGGTGTTCAAATGTGGGCGTGCCCAAAAAGTTCTGCAGATCTCTCACACATTGGAAACATCTGGTCATGGGCTGCCGAGAGAATGACACTCAACCTCTCGCCAGCCGCTACGAGTGATGAGCTTTAGCAAAGGTTTCAAGCAACATGGAATGACATGGGAGTGTCTGTCATCCAAACTCATTTTGACCGTATGGTTCAAATGGCTCTGAGCACTATGGGACTCAACTGCTGAGGTCATTAGTCCCCTAGAACTTAGAACTAGTTAAACCTAACTAACCTAAGGACATCACAAACATCCATGCCCGAGGCAGGAGTCGAACCTGCGACCGTAGCGGTGTTGCGGTTCCAGACTGCAGCGCCTTTAACCGCACGGCCACTTCGGCCGGCTTTTTGACCGTATGGCCAGCTGCGTTAAAGACAGATTTCTTGCCAGAGGTCTGTGTATTAAATTTTGTGACCTCTATTTCCCGAAATCACTTACAGATTTATTTAGTTTATTTATTTATTTAATCTGATCAGATTAGGTCCTGCATGCCATCTCTTACATCGGACAAGGATTTCAATACGGGGAATTTTTTTACACGGCAGTGCATAACATCCACTGTAGCAGAAAATAAAGTTTTTGCATTGTTAACTGCAAGTGGCAGCGTTGACAGGCTGTTTTCTTTGAGTCGTCAGTCTTCTGACTGGTTTGATGCGGCCCCCCACGAATTTGTCTCCTGTGCCAACCACTCTATCTCCGAATAACACTTTCAATCTGTTGTTGTTGTGGTCTTCAGTCCTGAGACTGGTTTGATGCAGCTCTCCATACTACTCTATCCTGCGCAAGCTTCTTCATCTCCCAGTACCTAATGAAACCTACATCCTTCTGAATCTGCTTAGTGCATTCATCTCTTGGTCTCTCTCTACGATTTTTACCCTCCACGCTGCCCTCCACTACTAAATTGGTGATCCCTTGATGCCTCAGAATATGTCCTACGAAGCGATCCCTTCTTCTAGTCGTGCCACAAACTTCTCTTCTCCCCAATCCTATTCAATACCTCCTCATTAGTTATGTGAGCTACCCGTCTAATCTTCAGCATTTTTCTGTAGCACCACATTTCGAAAGCTTCTATTCTCTTCTTGTCCAAACTATTTATCGTCCATGTTTCACTTCCATAGATGGCTACACTCCATACAAATACTTTCAGAAACGACTTCCTGATACTTACATCTATACTCGATGTTAACAAATTTCCTTTCTTCAGAAACGCTTTCCTCGCCATTGCTAGTCTACATTTTATATCCTCTCTACTTCGACCATCGTCAGGTATTTTGCTCCCCAAATAGCAAAACTCCTTTACTACTTTAAGTGTCTTATTTCCTAATCTAATTCCCTCAGCATCACCCGACTTAATTCGACTACATTCCATTATCCTCATGTTCTCAATAATTTCCTGGATGTGGTCTGTCTTCCTCTACAGGTTTTGCCCTCTACAGCTCCTTTTAGTACCATCGAAGTCATTTTCTGGTGTCTTAAAAGGTGGCCTGTCATCCTATACCTTCTTCTTGTCAGTGTTTCCCACATATTCCTTTCCTTTCCAATTCCGCACAGAACCTCCTCATTTCTTATCAGTCCACCTAATTTTCAACATGCGCTTGCAGCATCAGGTCTCAAATGCTTCGATTCTCTTCAATTCCCGTTTTCCCGCAGTCCATGTTTCACTACCATACAACGCCGCGCTCCAAACGTACATTGTCACAAATTTCTTTTCGTGAAATTAACACCTATGTTTGATACTAGTAGTCTTCTCATGGCCAAGGAACGCTGCTTTTGATGTCCTCCTTGCTACGTCCGTCATTGGCTATTTTGCTGCCTATGTAGCAGAATTCCTTAGCTTCATCTACTTCCTGACCATCAGTCCTGATGTTAACTTTCTCGCTGTTCACATTTCTGCTAATTATCATTACTTTCGTTTTTCTTCGATTTACTCTCAATCCATATTCGGTACTCATTACACTGTTCATTTCATTCAGCAGATCCTGTAGTTTTTTTCTTCACTTTTACTGAGGATAGCAATGTCATCAGCGCATCGTATCATTGATATAATTTCACCTTGAATTTTTGTTCCATTCCGAACCTTTGTTATACAGTGAAGCACCAAGAAAACTGATACATGCATGCGTATTCAAATACAGAAATGTGTAAACAGGCAGAATACGGCGCTGCGGTCGGCAACACTATATAAGACAAGTGTTTGGCGCAGCTGTTTGATCGGTTACTTCTGCAAAAATGTCGGATTATCGAGATTTGAGTTTCAACGTGGTGTTATAGTCAGCGGACGAGCGATGGAACAAAGCATCTCCGAGATAGCGATGAAGTGAGGATTTTCCCTACGACCATTTCCCGAGTGTACCGTGAATATTAGAAATCCGGGAAAACATCAAATCACCGACATCGCTGCTGCTGGAGAAAGATTCTGATCCTGCAAGAACTGGACCAACGACGACTGAAAAGAATCGTTCAGAGTGAGAGAAGTGCAACCCTTCCACAAATTTCTGTAGATTTCAATGCTGGGGCATCAAGGAATGTCAGGGTGCGAACCTATCAACCAAACATCATCGATATGTGCTTCTGGAGCCGAAGGTCCACTAGTGTACCCTTGATGACTGCCCGTCAACACCGGCATTGGACTGTTGACGACTGGAAACATGTTGCCTGGTCGGACGAGTCTCGTTTCAAATTGTATCGAGCGGATGGACGTGAACGGGTATGGAGACAACCTCATGAACCCACGGAACCTGCATGTCAGCAGGGGACTGTTCAAGCTCTGTAATGGTGTGAGGAATGTGCAGTTGGAGTGATATGGGACCTCTAATACGCCTAGATGCGATTCTGATAGGTGACACGTACCAAAGCATCCTGTCTGATCAACTGCATCCATTCATGTTCATTGTGCATTCCGGCGGAATTGGACAATACCAGCAGGACAATTGAAAGGTGGCTACACTGTGCCACTGCGCCAGAGAGTGCGCCAAAGAGTACTATTAAGCCGCCTCCACAGTGCGTGTTTAGAGCTCATGGCAGTCTGTGCTAGTTATGTGATCGTAGCAGTCAGTGCTTGTTAGGAGATCGGAGAGGACAGTGTGTGTTGGGAGTTCGTAGCAGGCACTGCTTGTCGTGAAATCGGAAGGATATGTTGTAGTAAAAAGTGTTGTTCCTTGTTTTATGCAGTTATTTGATGGGAGAGATAGCAGATGTTATTGTAATGAGTGCATTTCGTCAATATATATGAAGGTAAAATTTATAATGTTCCTTTATTAGTTGTGTATCTGAAATAATGTGTCACTACAGGTTCAGTCAACAAAGCATCTGGCTCGTGTTCTTGTATTAGAGTGAATTTTGGTTTTCTTGCGTAATTATAGTTTTTCTAAATTTCTTTTGTCACGTCAGTATAATTGGTATCAAAATTCTTGTCTTGTTGGAAAAGAACCGTGCCAGATGTGGGCGTTGAGTCACACTCCCACATACAGAACAGTTACATTTGTGCTTGGATTTTGTAGGTTTTATAGTTGCTGGGGACTTAATTAATTAACTGTGTTTATGAAAATTTTCTTACATTGTTCTTTGCAGTCAGATAGCGTAAATATACTAGTCAGGGCCAACTGATTACGAGACACAGCGTAATCGGACATACAGCTACTAAAAACCAAAAAGTATTTTCAATCATATTTAATTAAGCCCCCATGCACGTGGCGACCGCTGCTTCGGATCGTCCCTTGGATTCTTCTGATTGTGAAAATTGTAGACTGTAGTATTGTTGTAGCAATTTGTAGTATAGTAATTGTAGTCTGTTTTGCATGTGTAGATTTGGTAATTGGCATTCTTCTAATGATATTTTTCAAAATTTAAATTTTATTGCCTTGTATACGCGTTTGACAATCTTGTGCAATTATTTCAATTGTTCGATTGATCGTGTTTGAGGGAGACATTGCGTGTGAATAGTATTGTTGGAGATAAGGGGTCATTGTGTGTGATTTTCGTACAGTGACGAATCTTTCGTATATTTTGTAAATGATTACGCGATCGATGAAGAAAGTAAAAATGATGAATAGTGAGTATAACGAAATTGTTGACATGGCGAACTCGCCAACAGAGGAAGACAGTATGGTGGATAATGGAGTTGAAAACAATGTGATAAGTCGGGAAAATAGTCCGGAACCATTTCAAAATTTTTCTCAATCAGAAAATTCACAGAATACGAGATCAACGATAGAAGATTCTGAAATAGTATCGAACACAGATAGCTTTACAGCTATGACGAAGGAAACTGGTTTTGCGGGAAATGTTAGGGGCGAAAATAATTTTGAAACAGTTACCATGGGGCAGTTGATGAGTGCTATATTAAAAATGGAAACACGGTTTGTATCTGAATTAAAAACAGTGGGATCAAGAATAGGAACAATGGCAACAGAGATGGGAACTTTGCGATCTGAAATTAGAACTGAGATGGAAGCAATGACAACACGGTTATGCTCACGAATAGGGACATGTTTCAAAAATACGAATGACGAATCAAATAATGAAATTAGAGAAGAAGTACAACCGATTTTGAAGGCTCACAATAATAGCTTAATTTCAACAGAAATTAGACAAGAGGAACAGGACAGAGAACAGGAAGAAAAAGATCGCGTGATAGTACAGAAATTTTCAGAGTTAAATTTACAATGTGCACATGATAAGGAAGAAATACTTGAGAGAATCGAGGAGTCCGTATCAAATGACAGATTAAATAACATAACACAACAATATGAACAGTTAACTACTAAATGTGACAATACCGAAACCCGAGTCGCGACACTTACAGAAGACGTAAATAAACAGAAAGAACAATTAAGTGACTCATCAGAGAGAGTTGAAGAGATCTCAGATAAATTGACAAGTGTTAGTTTAGCAGATGGGTTTGAAGAAAATAATTTGTTTCATTTACGGGATGCAACAAGAGAGCGCCAGGCGCGCGAACTTGACAATAATCGTCATTGGGACTGGGACAGACACGGTAGGTCTTTGTCGCCACGAGGCGAGAGTTTTAACTATAAACACTTTTTGACTGTTCGGAAATTTAAGATCTTCCGCAATTCTAAGGATGACATACATTCATGTTCATGGCTAGATCAATTTATGTACGCACTTCCACCAAATTTGCCATTAAGTCACAAACTAGAAATTATGTGCAGCTATTAAAGTCCTCAGGGGATTCACTACTCTAAGTGAATATGTGCCGTAGCGAGCATAGGGCCCCGAGCTGTAGTGGTGCTATTTCTCTTTTAGTTTTCTGGACCGCTGCCTACTCTTTTACTATTCTTTGCATCTGTCAAAACAACTCTTCGACTATCAATCTATCTAGTGAGTAAGTGAACAATAACCGAATATGACTAATTGTACCCAAAAGTGACTTTGGAATGTACCGTTTGGACTTAACTATATTTCCTGCTGCATTCATTCGTCGTCTAAATGAAATTTTACCTGTTTATCTTCGTGACAACATTACTTCTTATGTTGACGACATTCTTATTGCTAAACGTTCTTGGAGTGAGCACAGCAAAATTTTGGATTCATTGTTACGTATCTTTGCAAGAGTTGGCATTACAGTAAACTTGGAAAAATCTGAATTTGGTCGTTCTCAGGCGAAATTTCTCGGTCACATTATTTCGACTGAAGGTATTCTTCCTGATCCAGAGAAACTAGATGCTATTCAGTTCGCATTGACATTCTTTGTAAACGAAAATCGGTCGACAGCTTCGTTTGGTTAGTTTGTATTCCTGATGAGTGGGTCAATAAATTGATTTGGTATACGCATTTCAGTTATGCACACTTTGGTCCCCGAAAATGCTTTCATAAATTACGAGAAAATTGTTACTTCAGTAATATGGAAAAACGTATTCGATCTGTTCTTGCCAAATGCAAATTATGTCAAATGGCTAAGCCTCCAACGATTTCTCACAGAGCACCGTTGTTTCCTGTAATTCCAGCGAAATTAAAGGAGATGGCTGCAGTCGATTTGTTTGGTCCAGTGGTTCGTTCTACTAATGGTTTTGCGTACATTTTCGTAGCAGTGGAGTTGACGTCAAAATATGTGTGTTTTACACCTTTACGCAAAGCAACAGCTCGTTCAGTATCTAATGCTTTCATCAAACATTTTCTTAAAGAAGTTGGTCATGTTGACAAGGTTATATCAGATAATGGATCACAGTTTCGTTCTAAAATTTGGCTTCGTACTCTACGGCGTCGTAAAATCAAACCAATTTTCATTTCACTTTTTCACCCTCAATCTAACGCTTCAGAGAGATGGATGAAGGAAATCAATAAATTGTGCCGTCTTTATTGTCATCAGAATCACAGAATTTGGGATCAGTATCTTCATATTTTTCAAAACATTCTGAATGAACTCCCTAATGATTCAACTTCTTTACCGCCTCTATTGATATTAAAAAATAAAGTACCAACAAATCGCATTTCTGAAATCGTTCCTTTTCCGCCTTCACGGAAACTACGGCATTCTGAAGTTGTGAACATGGCTCTACGAAATATTGCATCCGCGGCTGCTAGAAGAAAGAAATCGGCGAAACGTCCTGGTCGTTTAAAAAATTTGTCAGTTGGTCAGAAGGTATTAATTAAGTCCCACCGTTTGTCTCATAAAGGAAAAGGCTTATGTCGCAAATTTTTTCTGCTTTATAACGGTCCATACAGAATTCGCAAAATTATACATGATAACACTGTTGAAGTAGAAACTCTTAAATCTCGACGCTCTAAAGGAATACACCATATATCTAACGTAAAAATTTTTGTGGAATGACATACTTTGGAGAACTAACAGCTACATGTAAACATGCGGAGAGTACAAGGATACCGCGCTGTGTTTTGGCGGCGGCACATACTCAAAGCAACAGTCAAGTCTGCGCGCCGCACAAGGCAGTCGTTGACCGCGAACAATTGCTTCCTACGTCACGCGCCTACAGCTGATCGAGCGCTCAGTGCGAATGCACTGACAGCCGTAAACAAATACACAGTCTAATTTCTCCGACTAAATTCAGTATAAAGCTATAGTGACTTGATGAATTTTGTTATTAACATTCAGTATTTTTCAGGATACGGTTGTATAAAATATTTAAGACCTTCAGGTAAATTCTGTGCGTGTCCGACGTTAAGACGACTTGCTATCGAGAAATTTTCAGGAAGAATGTAATTTCGAAGAAGAAACTAATAAACTAAAAAGGGTAGTTATTGAGTTCATTTTACAGGTAACATATTTCCACTTAGGTACGTACTTTAGACGTAATTTGCTGCTCGCGATTACGTGATTCATGCCTTGTGCTAAATTTTATGTTCTATGAAATTACTTGTGAAACGACGTGCTTGTATACATTTACTGATTTTGACAATTATTGATTAATGAACTGGGTTGACTTGTATATATTATGCATCGCTTGGCTACTATGCTTTTTCACTGATGTCATATTTTTTTTTTTAATTATGTGCCTGCTGTGCTTATTTATTTAAATTGTAATGGTAACCTGATTTATTGTGCTGATGTGTTTAGGTATGTAAGTTATACTTTGTGATTTATCTGCTTGCGCCTCCATGTTTACTTATTAAGATTACATATGAACATTTATTTGCTTATGCTGATATGATGCTAATGACCTGTTTATTACGTAAGATATATGTTTGCTGCTTTTTGTATGGATTACATATTTACACATTTCTGTTTTGTTGCCATAACTGCTCTTTAATTTGGTGTATAGCAATGCTGATGTACTGTGTATAAACATAGAGTTTAGGTTACACTGTGGTATTAATTATAGATTGTTCGCTTGGCAAAGCCTCGTTGTAGGAATTGTGCTGCATCCACTAGTTGACATTCTGTTCTCTACTGGTGTATTTACTCGCTATTGCTTGTTTTGCTTACGCTCAGTGCCTTATATTTTAAGATAAGAAAATTAACTGCTATAATTCGACGAACGACATTAGTACAAGAAAGTCATAGAAGTCACATGAGCTGAGGTTTTATGGAAGCTGTATAAATTTATGCTAATAGGAAGGAAGCTAACGACATGACATACCAATACTAGGTTTAGACCATTAACAGTTATTACACTGCATTTTTCGTGAGCAATTGAAATAGGAAGTGACACTTGACACAAGAAATACTCCACATGTTTGCTTCTGTCTGCTATGATTCTTGAAGTGGTGTACACACTGTGAAACATTATGATTATTCACACTCCGTTATCGTACTTAATTACTGAGAGTTATTCGAACTAAGTCTGTTAGAGGTCAGGTATGCATTTCTTTTATTTAATGATGGACAAGGAACCAAAATGTATCTTATAATTTATAATGAGTAGAAGATTGGGTCAGATGGATTACACAGAGGTTGTGTGTGGACACTGTGTCTTCGAATTGTATGGGATGCTGAATTGAGGTTTGCATTAGGATTTTATCTGTACTTGTTCGAGGAGACTGACTAGAGGAAAGAGTTGTTATGGAAGTGAAATGATATTGGTGCTGAGGTTTATATTTATCGACGTATTATTATAGGTATTGAGAGTATATGAAGTTGTTTGTGGACAAGAGGTAAGGTAAATGATGTTGATGATAAGAGTTATATGTATCGACGTATTGAAGAAGTATTAGTGACGTATTGAGATTATGTGATGCTGATGATTATGGAAGTTTTGGTGTATAAGAGGTAAAGTAAGTGAGGAGCATATTTTTTTTGGTTGGTCTTATGGAACAAGGAGGATGAAGAGAGCAGACTAGAACACTAAAATAGAAGGAAGATGGTCTATACACACACTTTGTTAAATCAATAAGCAGTATATACTTTTTTTTTGGAGAGAGGAAGTAATTGCATATCGTGGCTCACTGACAGTTGTTCAACAACAGTACATTTTGATCTGGCTTGGCAAACATTGGTCTTGACATGATGACTATGACGTTGACTTAACTATTATTGACTGTTATACATTGCTGCCAGTACTACTTGATACACATGATGAACATCAGATTTAGACAGAATTTCAGTTACACAATTAACACTATTCAATTACACAGTAGTATTTAATGTGGATGAGAGATGCGTGAGTGTGTTTTGTGTGTTTTCCTTTCCTAATCCTACCCACCTATCTCCTAAATATTATTTTATTTGTTTGTAGTGGCTTGCACTGACACCCATGAATATTATAGGTTTACTGGTATTTGTGTATTGTAATAGTTAATAGGATAATTATCTGATATCATTTGTGTGTTTGTTGTGATTTGTATGTTACTGTAAAAGCATCTGTATGTGCATTCAAACTATTGTTCATGCCTGAACTGTCTGATTAGTGAAGATAAATATTCTGAACTGTTACCTGCACTTTTCAACATGATGTGTGACATTTGGTCGTGTTTAATTTCTGCTGATGAACAGAGTGATCAGTGCTAATGAATTTGATGGAACTGCTTCTACTGAAAAGATGTCCCCTGTTGCTGTGTGCACCTGATCAACATTGCTGATGCCACTAATGGACTGTTTTTACTGAAATGGTGTCACTTGTTGGTGTTTGCACCTACTCAACATTGCTGGATGCAACTGATGAACTGTTTTTACTGAAATGAAGTCACTGGTTGCTGTCTGCACCTACTCAACATTGCTGGGTGCCTCTGATGGACTGCTTCTACTGAAATGGTGTCACTTGTTGCTGTCTGCACCTGCTCAACATTGCTGGGTGCAACTGATGGACTACTCCTACTGAAATGGTGTCACTTGTTGGTGTCTGCACCTGCACTCAACATTGCTGGGTGCAACTGATGAACTGTTTCTACTGAAATGAAGTCACTTGTTGGTGTCTGCACCTACTCAACATTGCTGGGTGCAACTGATGAACTGTTTTTACTGAAATGAAGTCACTTGTTGCTGTCTGCACCTACTCAACATTGCTGGGTGCCTCTGATGGACTGCTTCTACTGAAATGATGTCACTTGTTGGTGTCTGCACCTGCTCTCAACTTTACTGGGTGCCACTGATGAACTGCTTCTACTGAATTAATGTGACTTGTTGCTGTGTGTACCTCTTGAACTTTACTGGGGCCACTGATGGTCTGCTTCTACTGAATTAATGTGACTTGTTGCCGGGTGTACCTGCTAAACTCTATTGGGTGCAACTGATGGACTGCTTCTACGGAAAACATGTAACCTGTTGGTGTCTTTTTTTGTATAAACTAATCATTGAAAACATTTTATGTGAACATTTGTATAAACTGATTTTTTTTGTATATTGTGTAAACTATTATGTAAAGCCAAATGCATGAAAAGAAGTTGTATTGCTTACTGTATTTCATATATTAGGTTAGTAAAAGGTCAGTGCAAAGCCAAAATTTTTAACTAATTATGTGATATTTAGGTATTAATATTATCTTTATTTTTGTCTGTATTTTTGTGGACGAATTTGGTGGTATTTTCACCACCAATGCTGGCAAAAATACCATCAAATTCTGGCCTGTGGAGGAGGGGCATATGAAAGGTGGCTACACTGTGCCACTGCGCCAGAGAGTGCGCCAAAGAGTACTATTAAGCCGCCTCCACAGTGCGTGTTTAGAGCTCATGGCAGTCTGTGCTAGTTATGTGATCGTAGCAGTCAGTGCTTGTTAGGAGATCGGAGAGGACAGTGTGTGTTGGGAGTTCGTAGCAGGCACTGCTTGTCGTGAAATCGGAAGGATATGTTGTAGTAAAAAGTGTTGTTCCTTGTTTTATGCAGTTATTTGATGGGAGAGATAGCAGATGTTATTGTAATGAGTGCATTTCGTCAATATATATGAAGGTAAAATTTATAATGTTCCTTTATTAGTTGTGTATCTGAAATAATGTGTCACTACAGGTTCAGTCAACAAAGCATCTGGCTCGTGTTCTTGTATTAGAGTGAATTTTGGTTTTCTTGCGTAATTATAGTTTTTCTAAATTTCTTTTGTCACGTCAGTATAATTGGTATCAAAATTCTTGTCTTGTTGGAAAAGAACCGTGCCAGATGTGGGCGTTGAGTCACACTCCCACATACAGAACAGTTACATTTGTGCTTGGATTTTGTAGGTTTTATAGTTGCTGGGGACTTAATTAATTAACTGTGTTTATGAAAATTTTCTTACATTGTTCTTTGCAGTCAGATAGCGTAAATATACTAGTCAGGGCCAACTGATTACGAGACACAGCGTAATCGGACATACAGCTACTAAAAACCAAAAAGTATTTTCAATCATATTTAATTAAGCCCCCATGCACAATGCGAAACCCCACACGTCCAGAATTGCTACAGAATGGCTCCAGGAGCGCTCTTCTGAATTGAAAAACCTCCGCTGGCCACTAAACTTCCCAGACATGCACATTAATAAGCATATCTGGGATGCCTTGCAACGTGCTGTTGAGATCTCCACCCTCTCATTCTCTTACGCATTTGACAGCTCTGCAGGATTCATGGTGTCAGTTGCCTCTGGCACTACTTCAGACATTAGGCAGGTGTACCAATTTCCTTGGCTCTTCAGTGTATTTTCGTCACTGGTTCTTCGATATACAGACTGAACATGAGGGGCGAAAGACTACATCCCTGACTTACACCCTTTTTAATCCGGGCACATCGTTCTTGGTCGCTCATTCTTATTATTCCCTCTTGGCTCTTTTACATATTATATATTACCCGTATCTTCCAGTAATTTACCCCATTTTCTCTGAATTTTGAATATCTTGATTATTTTACATTGTTGAAAGCTTTTTCCAGGTCGACAAATGCTATGAACGTATCTTGATTTTTCTTTAATCTTGCTTCCAGTATCAACCGTAACTTCAGATGACTTCTGTATTGCCTTTACCTTTCCTAAAGCCAAACTGGCTGTCATCCAGCAGATCTCCTATTTTCTTATCTATTCTTCTGTATATTACCCTTGCCAGCAACTTGGATGCATGAACTGTTAAGCTGGTTGTGTGCTAATTCTCGCACTTGTCAGCTCTTCCAGTCTTCGGTATTGTGCGGATGATATTTTTCGAAAGTCAGATAGTGCGTCGCCAAACTCTTACATTCTACACACCAACGCGAATAGCCGTTTTCTTGCCACTTTCCCCATTGGTTTTAGAAATTCTGATGTAATGTTATCTATCTCTTCTGCCTTATTTGATCTTAAGTCCTCTAATCCTCATTTAGATTCTGATTCTAATACTGGAACCCCTATCTCTTCTAAATCGACTCCTGTTTCTTCTTCTATCACATCAGACAAATTTTTCCCCTTGTAGACGCCTTCAATGTTCTGTTTCCGCCTATCCACTCTCTCCTCTCCATTTAAAAGTGGAATTTCCGTTTCACTCTTAGTGTTACCACCCTTGCTTTTAATGTCACCGAATGTTGTTTTGACTTTCCTGTACGCTGAGTCTGTCCCTCCGACAATCATTTCTTTTTCGATTTCTTCACATTTTTCTTGCAACCATTTCTTCTTAGCTTCACTGCACTTGCTGGTCATTTCATTCTTCAGCAACTTGTATTTCTGCATTCCTGAATTTTCTTGAACTTGTTTGTACTTTCTTCTTTCATCGATCGACTGAAGTATTTATTCTGTTATCCATGGTTGCTTCGCAGTTACTACTTTGTGCCTATGTTATTCTTTCCAAATTCTGCCTTTATCCTTTTGAGAGATGTCCATTCCTCTTCAACGGTAGTGCCTACTGAGCTTTTCCTCGTTGTTGTATCTATATCCTTAGAAAACGTCAAGCGTACCTCTTCATTCCTTAGTATTTTCGCATCCCATTTCTTTGCTTATTGATTCTTCCTGACTTATGTCTTACACTTCAACCTATTCTACTACATTGTGATCTCAGACTGTACCCGCTCCTGGGTACGCTCTAGAATCCAGTACCTGATTTCGGAATCTCTGTCTGACCATGTAATCTAACTGAAATCTTCCCGTATCACCAGGTCATTTCCAGGTACACCCCCGACTCTTGTGGTTCTTGAACGGGGTATTCACTATTACTAGCTGAAATTTATGACAGAACTCTATTAGTCTTTCTCCTCTCTCCTTCCTTGTGACAAGCCCACATTCACTTGTAACCTTTTCTTTCACTCCTTCCCCTAAGACTGCATTCCAATCCCCCATAACCATTAGATTTTCATCCCCCTTTACGTACTGCATTTCCCTATCAATATCCTCATATACTTTCTCTCTCTCTTCATCTTCAGCTTGCGAAGTCGGCGTGCACAACTGAACTAACGTTGTCGGTGCTGGTTTGTTTTCTGTCGATTCTGAAAAGAACCACCCTATCACTAAACTGTTCACAGTAACACACTCTCTGCCCTACCTTCTATTCATAACGAATCGTACTCCTGTTATACCATTTTCTGCTGCTGTAGATATTACCCTATACTTATCTGACCGGAAATCCTTGTCTTCCTTTTATTTCATGTCACTGACCCCTACTATTTCTAGGTTGAGCCTTTGCATTTCCCTTTTCAGATTTTCTAGCTTCCCTACCATGTTCAAGATTCGGGCATTCAATACCCCGACTCTTAGATCGTTATCCTTTCATTGGTTATTGAAGCTTTTTCTCAATGTCACCTCGTCCTTGGCAGATTCCTCCTGGAGGTGGGAACGGGGGACTATCTCTTTTGCCAATGGAGAAATCATCATGACCTTTTTTCAGTTACAGGCTCCATGTCCTGTGGATGCACTTTATGTGTCTTTAACACAGTGGCTTCCATTGCCTTCTACATCCTCACGCCGTTGATCATTGCCGATTCTTCCTGCTTTAGGGGCAGTTTCCCACAACAGGGACAAGAGAGTGGCCAGAAACTTGTCCTCAGGCTATCAATATCTAAACATATACTTCTATTGCAGGGCGGCATTAGAACATGAATCTGGCGAAATAATTTAAAAGCATAAATGTCGTTTATTAACACTATTTATTTACAATAAATGTACTTATCTCTCTTAGTAGTTGGTTGTGTGGCATTGGAGTTCTTTACCTAATACAGCTGAATCTAAATAGCTTTGCTGTCTTTTGGCAGTCTATGGTTAGTCACTACGACTGAACGTACATCGTAGACACTTGGAGATTACTGTACATAGTGCCCCACAAACAGCGACTGCTGTGTTGAAACTATAGTCTCTGTAGAACTTCGTAACTGTCTATAGAAGGGACGGAACTATAGTAGTTCCGAAATGGGACTGCCGCAGCTGTTCTCCGTACAGTAATTTCAGGATCTGTGGCCGAGCTGAGACGGAACCGAGCGATTGTCGGCGGTGCGCTGCATTTGTCCCTGTTGGGGGAAGCATCTCCATTGCGTCGGTATTTGGCGTGAGCGAAGTAGTCCGCGACTAACAGAACGGTATTGGTGGATGAGTATGACGCGCTGATGGAAGAAGTTAGTCCTTGCTTAGCGAACATCATCCGGAGGTTGTTGTGGTGGCCTCCAATGTGTATCTCTTGAGCCATGTATACAGCATATATTATCTAAGAAATAACATAATTTTAATATGACAAATAAAAATCTTTCTATAGGAAAGATCCCATATATTCTTCTTTATTTTTGACAACCGGTTTCTACCGATATAACTATAATCTTCTGGTCTTCAAAACCATTTGTTACAAAAGTATTCATTGTGAGTTAGAACCTCATGCCATGTTGGCACTATGGTGAATAAAATGTAGCACATTATAGAAAGGTTAGTCAGAAATATATCATCTATAATTAAAAAGCAAGTTGTACATATGGCCATTTCCGTACACGTAGCGCTCACAGATGCTTGTTAAGTATTAAAAATCACAATATAATTATAGTAAAATGCACATTTGGAGTTCTATTTACGTTTGTGTGACATCTTCCATACGCTGACGATCCACCTTACAAGAGGTACATGAATTTATCTAGTAAAACAGATCGCTCCTTATAATTTCTCAACATGAGAAATTTCAAAGATAGTATTAATAGATTTAGAAATGATTTGAATGTAAATACATCTACAGCTGCATCTACACAGAAACTCCACAAGCGTGCCGGAGGGCACGCTGTACCACTACTAGTCATCGCCGTTCCTGTTACAGTCTCAAATGAGACCTAATTTTTGGTATCTTATCTTCGTGGTCCTAACGCGCTGGGTATTTTGGCGGTTGTAGGATCATTCTGCAGTCAGCTACAAATGCTGGTTCTCTGAATTTTCTCAATAGTGCTCCTCGAAAAGAACGTCGCCTTCCCTTTAGGAATTCCCGAAGCATCTCCGTAACACTTACGTGCTGTTCGAACCCATTGGTGAACAAATCTAGCAGCCCGCCACTGAACTGCTTCGATGTCCTTCTTCAAACCGACGTGGTACGGATCACAAACACTCGAGCACTATTCAAGAGTAGGTCTCGCCGGTGTCCTATACGCGGCCTCCTTTACAGGTGAACCACACTTTCCTCAAATTGTCCCAATAAACCGAACTCGACCATTCGCCTTCCCTACCACAGCCCTTAAATGCTCGTTCCGTATCATATCGCTTTGCAACGTTACGCCCAGACATTTAAACGACTTGACTCTGTCAAGCAGGACACTACTAATGCTGAATTAGAACATTACAGATTTGGTTTTCATCCTCATTCGTACTAACTTACTTTGTCCCACATTTAGAGCTATCTGCCACTCATCACACCGATTAGAAATTTTGCCTAAGTCATCTTGTATCCTGCTGCAGTCACTCACCTACGACACCTTAGCGTACATCACAGCATTATCGGCAAAAACCGCACATTGCTGTCCACCCAATCAGCCAAATCAGTTGTGTATATAGAAAACAACAGCGGTCGTATCACACTTCTCTGGAGCACTCTCCCTCATGAACACTCACCGTACATCTGGATTCTATTACGAGTGACGTCAGTAGTCTTTAGACATCGTGAGAGAGCAGGATAAGGCGCTCCGCGGAACTCACGCACTTTGAACGTGCACAGGTGATTGGGTGTCACTTGTGTCATACCTCTACAGAGACTTCCAAACTCCTAAACATCCCTAGGTCCACTGTTTCCGAAGTGATAGTGAAGTGGAAACGTGAAAGTGACACGTACAACACAAAAGAATACAGGCTGACCTCGTCTGCTGGCCGCTGTCATTCTAGGCGCTTCAGTCTGTAACCGCGCGACCGCTACGGTCGCAGTTTCTAATCCTGCCTCGGACATGGATGTGTGAGATGTCCTTAGGTTGGTTAGGTTTAAGTAGTTCTAAGTTCTAGGTGACTGATGACCTCAGATGTTAAGTCCCTTAGTGCTAAGAGCCATTTGAGTCGACCTCCTCTGCTCACTGATAAAAACCGTCGAGAGTTGAACTGGGTCGTAATGTGCATAGGCAGCCATCTGTCCATACCATGGCACAGCAATTCCAAACTGCATCAGGATCCACTGCAAGTACTATGACAGTTAGGCGAGAGGTGAGAAATCTTGGATTTTGTGGTCGAGGGGCTGTTCACAAGCCAAACATCACGCCGGTCAACGCCAAACGACGCCTCGCTTAGTGTAAGGGGTAGAGCGACGAATAACGATACACAATGTGGCGATCCGATGGCAGGATGTGGGTATGGCGAATTCCCGGTCAACGTCATCTGTCAGCGTGTGTAGTGCCAACAGTAAAATTCGGAGGCCATGGTGTTATTGTGTGGCCGTGTTTTTCATAGAGGGGGCTTGCACCCGTTGTTGTTTTGGGTGGCACAATCACAGCACAAGCCTACATTGATGTTTTAAGCACCTTCTTGCTTCCCAGTGCTGAAGAGCAATTCGGGGATGGCGATTGCATCTTTCAACACGATCGAGCACGTGTTCATAATGGACGGCCTGTGGCGGAGTGGTTACACGACAATAACATCGCTGTAATGGACTAGCCTGCACAGAGTCCTGAGCTGAATCCTATACAACACCTTTGAGATGTTTCGGAACGCCGATTTCGTACCAGGCCTCACCGAACGACATCGATACACCCTCTCAGTGTGGCACTCCGTGAAGAATGGGCTGGCTGCCATTTTCCAAGAAACCTTCCAGCACCTGTTTGAACGTATGCCTGCGAGAGTGGAAGTCATCAAGGCTAAGCCTGGGCCAACACCATATTGAATTCCAGCATTAGCAATGGAGAGATCCACGAACTTGTAAATCGTTTTCAGCCTGGTGTCCGGATATTTTTGATCACATAGTGTACAAGTGAAGACAAGTAAATGATTACAATTTGAGAAATATTGGATTTCTTATTGGCCGGCCGGAGTGGCCGTGCGGTTCTGGGCGCTACAGTCTGGAACCGAGCGACCGCTACGTTCGCAGGTTCGAATCTTGCCTCGGGCATGGATGTGCGTGATGTTTTAAGGTTAGTTAGGTTTAATTAGTTCTAAGTTCTAGGTGACCTCAGAAGTTAAGTCGAATAGTGCTCAGAGCCATTTGGACCATTTGGATAGCTTATTCAAGAGATAGACTTTCAAGCAAAGAACAAGTCATCAACGCTATGGTGTACCTCTGGCCTTTACACGAGCAGTTATTCGGTTTGGCATTGGTTGATAGAGTTGTAGGATGTCCTCCTGGGTAATGTCATGCCAAATTCTGGCCCTTTGGCGTTTTTGATTGTCAGAATCCCCAAGCTGGTTTGAGGGCGAACCCATAATGCTCCAAAATTTCTCAATTGAGAAGGGCAAGGTTTGGCAAAAAGGAAGACAGGCAGAAGAAACTCTTGCCCTGTGGGGGCGGGCATTATCTTGGTGAAACGTAAGCCCAGGATGGCTGGCCATGAAGGGAAACAAAGCGGGGCATAGAATGTCATCGAAGTACCGATGTGCTGTAAGGGTGCCGCGATGACAACCAAAGGTATACTTCTAGTTGTCGGGCTGTATAACGAGGGACAATCAGGGTGGTAACTCACCACTGTCGGGGGCGACTCCAGACATGTTTTCACTGGTCATCGGGGCTCAATTCGACGCGGAACTCATCCCTGAAGACAATTATACTTCAGTAAATGAATTTGAGGCCGAAGACGTGTCTGAAGACGCCCTACACAGTAATGGGATACCAAGCTGACCGTCGCCTGCCGTACAGCCGACAACCAGGGGTGTCATTTCATTCCATAGTAGGACCCCTTTGGTTTACTTCCGCAGCACCCTTACAGCACTGTGGTACGTCGACGATATTCTACGCCCCGTTTTGTTTCCCTTCATGGGAAATCCAAACGCACACGGCGAGAATTTCTGGTGCTTGTCTACCAACAAAGCCACTGGATCTCTCCCCAATTAAGAAAGTTTGGGACATTATGGGCAGAGCCCTCCAACCATATCGGAATTTTGACGATCTAACGAGACAAATGGTTCAAATGGCTCTGAGTACTTTGGGACTTAGCTTCTGAGGTCATCAGAACTACTTAAACCTAACTAACCTAAGGACATCACATACATCCATGCTCGAGGCAGGATTCGAACCTGCGACCGTAGCGGTCGCTCAGCTCCAGACTGTAGCGCCTAGACCGCTCGGCCACTCCGGCCGGTTCTAACGAGCCAGTTGGACAGCGTTTGACTCTACCATTGTTAAGTCGAATAAATGCTTGCATAAGGACCATAAGTGGATCAATGGCGTTATTGACTTGCCCAATTTGTGAAGCTCTTTCTCTTGAATAAATCATCCAATTTTTCTGTAATTGTAATCATTTGTTTGTCTGTACATGCACATTACATCTACTGATTTCCGTCCCATTCGGATAATTCCTTCGCTGTGCGTTGTTTTTCTATCTTTGAGTGTATTTCGGTACTTGCAACGCATGCACATGTTGCAATTTTAATGTCTGCCGGTGTATATGTCACTTTTGTCATCTGACCGCACGTTGATTGGGGAACTGCTTACCAACCACCAGCGTTTCAGTATCCAATTCAAAAGGGGAACTGAAAAGAATAGCGTGCATCCCTTCCTCTGCGTAAGTGTATGCAATACACGGAGGGTCACTCGGGCGCACAGAGTACCTAGGAAGACTAGCAGTAATGACACGTATTTTATTCCACAGAATCAGTGCGTCCAAGTCACTTGAAGGAGGAACTGCAGAATCTGCGATTCACGTTCAGAGCCAATAGCTACGAAACAGAACAACGCGTAGCGTTACGGCATCCCAAAATAAAGCTAAAAGAAACGAGGAGACCGAACGAAGGCACGTCGCCCTCCGATCGTACGTGCAGGGAGTCAGTGAACCGGCAGGAAAAGTTCTTCACCGAGTGGGCGTCAAGCCGATCTACCGAAGCAGCAACAGAATCAAAGATGGGCCAGGCTCCACGGAGAATGCCATCGACAAGCTGCACACGCCTGGAGTCTATGAAGTCGGCTTCCTAAAGGGACATGAAGGCAGATACGCTTCGGAAAACACAGTGAGTTAGCAGTGGCTGAACGTGCAGCAAAACTATGCAGTTTCAGGAAGCTCACGTAGGCAGCCCTTTACCGTTAGGATAAAGATATGAGAAAATTTGATATTTTTGTAGCATACTTTCAAAATGAGTAGTCACTCCACTTTTATTAAGAGGAGGTTTAACCAACGCAGTTTCCACCACCATGTATGCGTAGCTATTCATCATTTGGATTCACGCTGTTGTATCTTACGTGGATGTAGTTAAAAGTTTTAGATGTAAGGTCCGCCGGTTATGCAAAACACCGTTTTTTCGAAGTTCCGAACCGTGTTCCTGCACCTGTGCGCATTCATCAGTGGGTTTTTGAAAGGTGGCTACACAGAGCCACAGCGCCAGAGATTGCGCCAAAGAGTTTTATTCCGCCGCCTCCACTGGCAGTGCTTGTCGAGATGTGGCAGTAGTCAGTGCTTGTTGAGATGTGGTAGGAGTCAAGTCGTTGTTGAGATGTCGTCGTAGTGAGTGGTTGTGCAGATCTTGCTGAGAGGATATTGGTAGCTGTACTATTTGAGGCCATGTTTTATGCAGTTGTTTGATGGGCTAGACAGCAGACGTTGTTCGAATGGAGATATTGTAATGATCAGAGTGCTTTTCGTCAATATATATGAAGGTAAAAAAATTCCCTTTTTTTCATTATTTCAATGTCTTAAATAATGCGTAATTACAGGTTCAGTCAACAAAGCATCTGGCTTGTGTTCTTGTATTAGAGTGTAATTGTGGTTTTCTTGCGCAATTATAGTATTTCTATTTTTTTTAATTGCTTCAGTATAAATGGTATTTAAAATTTCTTGTCTTATTGAAGAAGAACCGTGCCAGATGTGTACGTTGAATCACACTTCCACACACAGAACAGTTACACTTGTGCTTTGGTTTCGTACGTTTTATAGTTGCTGGGGACTTAATTAATTAATTGTGTTAACAGAAATTTTCTTTCATTCTTTGTTGTTATTCTATGCAGTCAGATTGCGTACTAAAACTAGTAAGGGCCAACCGTTTACGAGACTGCGTAACCGGACAGTTAGCTACTAAAAATTAAAAATATTTGCATTAAATTTATAATTAAGCCCCCATGCACGTTGCGACCCTGCCAGGATCGTCCCTTGGAATTCTTCTGATTGTAAAAATAGCAGACAGTAGTATTGTTGTAGTAATTTGTAGTTTAGTAATTGTAGTCTATATTGCATGTGTAGATTTGGTAATTGTCTTTCTTCTAATGGTATTTTTTTTGCAGAATTTAATTTTTGTTGTCTTGTCTACGGGTTTGACAATTTAGTGCAATTATTTCAATTGTTCGTTAATCGTGTTTGAGGGAAACATTTCGTGTGAATGGTATTGTTGGAGATAAAGAGTCATTGTGTGTAATTTTCGTACAGTGACGAGTTTTGTATGTTTTGTAATTGATTACGCGATCAATGAAAAAGACAAAAATAATGAATAGTGAGAATGACGAAATTGTTAACATGGCGAACTCGCCAACACAGGAGAACAGTATGATGAATGATGAAGTTGAAAACAATTTAATAAGTCGGGAAGATAGTCCGGAACCATTTCAAAATTTTTCTCAATCAGAAAATTCACAGAATACGAGATTAACGATAGAAGATTCTGGAATAGTATCGAACACAGATAGCTTTACAGCTATGACGAAGGAAACTGGTTTTGCGGGACATGTTAGGGGCGAAAAGAATTTCGAACAAGTTAATATGGAGCAGTTGATGAGTGCAATATTAAATTTTCGATCTGAATTTCAAACAGAGATAGGAACAATTTAAACTGAGATGGGAACAATGGAAACACAGTTAAGATCTGAATTAAAAACACAGATGGGAACTTTGGCAACACGGTTAGAAACTGATATTGGAACAATGGAAACACGGTTATGATCTGAATTAAAAACAGTGGCAACACTTTTAGAAACAGAGATGGAAACAATGGAAACACGGCTAGATTCACGAATAGGGACATGTTTCAAAAAGATGAAAGATGAATTAAAGAAAGAAATTAGAGAGGAAGTACAATCGATTTTGAATGCTCACAATAATAGATTAATTTCAATAGAAATCAGACAAAAGGAACAGGATAGAGAACAGGAAGAAAGGGATCGCGCGATAGTACAAAAATTTTCAGAGTTAAATTTACAACGTGCACATGATAAGGAAGAAATATTTGAGAGAATCGAGGAATCCGTACCAAATGACAGAATCAATAACCTAACGCAACAATATGAACAGTTAACTACTAAAAGTGTCAATACTGAAATCCGAGTCGCGACACTTACGGAAGACGTAAATAAACAGAAATAAAAAATAGGTGACTTATCGGAAAGAGTTGAGGAGATTGCAGATAGATTGACAAGTCTTAGTTTAAATGGGGACAGAGAGTCAGATGATACAGCTCCATTGCCATTTGCAGAAACCGAAGAGTACCAGAACATAAATAAGCATGTTGAAAATCAAGGAAAATTTAATGAACGCGTCAAAAGGGAATTTGAGGCGTTACGAAAGCAAGTCAAACAAATTGAAGGTGAAATCGTTGAAAAAGACAGCAGAAGAAATTTAGAATCACAGATAGCAGAGGGGTTTGAAGAAAGTAATTTATTTCATTTACGAGAAGCAACAAGAGAGCGCCAAGCGCGCGAACTTGACAATAATCGACATTGGGACTGGGACAGACGCGGTAGGTCTTTGTCGCCACGAGGAGAAAACTTTGACTATAAACACTTCTTAACTGTTCGGAAATTTAAGATCTTTCGCAATTGTAAGAATGACATACATCCATGTTCATGGTTAGATCAATTTATGTACGCACTTCCACCAAATTGGCCACTAAGTCACAAACTGGAATTTATGTGTGGATATTTAGAAAACGAACCGGCGACGCGCATGCGCGCACTTATTAGAGATTGTAATAATCCAAATGATTTTTATCATGCATTTCTATCGGCATATTGGTCCGAAAACACGCAAGACAGAGTCAAACAGAGCGTAATTTTAAACAGTCTGAGTTCCGCACGCCAGCAGAATACTTTGAAGACATGATTCGAAAGAATCAGTTCTTTTCCAACCATTATAGCCCGACTGAATTAATTCGCATTTGTTTAACTAAGCTGCCACAATCGATAAGACAAATTGCTTCAGCCGGAAGATGTAAAGATGACATTGAGACTTTTAAGACTTTGCTACAAGAACTTGAGTATGACAACGACGACGGGACTTCTTGTAATTTTTTCAGTAACGGTAATCACAGTAGATTTTCAGAGAAAAGGGATAGTGATCGGAACGGACGTTATAGCTGTAATTTTGAGAATGACAGACGAAACAGACAGGACAATAGATACCAGCCTTATGACAATAACAGACGTTCTAACAGAAATTACACAGACAATTATAATAACGGTAATTCCTACCGGAATGATCAATCATACGGAAACAGTAATCGGTATCATCAAGACAGAAATTATTCATACAATAATAGAAATTCTTACTACAGAAATAACCAGGATAGTAGATCTAACAATAATTTCAGAAGTGACAGTCGAAATTACACAAGAAGTAGTCGTTCAGATAGACAGGAAAATAGAGATTTTTATAACAGACACAACCAAGAATTTACATCTAACAGACAGGAGGGACCTAATTGGCATCCTCCACGTGACAGAACTTCAGAGAGACAAGTGCAAATCGTAGAAATTGATCCGCGAAATGACGCGAATAATCAAAGACGTGACGCAAGCAATCGACAATGACTTGTAGCTTCGGCTTCTGGCAGCGATATAGACGGTTCAGAAAGTAATGACACTACGACTTTACACTACGTACGCCTGGAAGACATGAGAGACATTTTGCTAGACGAAAAGGAAAATAATGTAGACGCATTTTTACATCCTGTTATTGAAGTATGTGTGGGTAAGAATAAGTTCACTGCAGTTTTAGATTCTGGGAGCCCATTGAATGTCATTAGTGAATCAGTTTTTCGTATATGTATAAGAACTATTGCCTGTCCTGTGTTACCTGTTTCTAAAACTACAATTCGAGGCGCTATTTCTGGAAAAAGTGTGGAAGTCAAACAACAGACCAACTTAAATTTCATTTGTCAAGGATACGAATTTTCTGCTAATTTTATTATTGTTCCATTTCTCAGTACACAAATTATATTAGGTATGGAGTTTCTTAACACACATAAGGCAATTTTGAACTTTAAAGAAAGAAGTGTGAATTTGACTGTTGCCGGAATGCCGAAATGTTTGAAATTTTTCGAGTGTTTAGCAAGATCTGAATCAGATACAAAACGTTTAAGGTTTCTTACTTCTGATGTTTTCGTTGAGCATTATGACGACAATGAAAAGGTTAATAAAGCTGAAGTGCCAGATGACATTGCAAGAGAAGAACTGCACCAAATTTTGACTTCACATGCTACAGTATTTAGTCATCACACAGGAACTATACAAGGCTTACAATATTTATTTAAAGTAAAAGAACACACACCATTTCGGGGGAAAACGTACGCTATTCCTTTGGCTTACAGAGACAGGGTTAAGAGTGAACTTCAATACATGTTAGATCAAGGCATTATTGAGCCAGCAGTCAGTCCTTATACCAGCCCATTACATGTCGTTCTTAAAAAGGATGGGTCAATTCGTTTGGTTCTGGATTCCAGACAGATAAATAATATCATCATTCCTGAAACTGACCGTCCACAAAATTTAGATGAACTTCTTCAACATTTCCATGGAATTAAAGTTTTATCCACGATTGATATGCGCGCAAGTTTCTGGCAAATAGAACTCCACCCTGATTGTAGAAAATATACTGCCTTTTTAGCCTTTGGTAACTGTTACCAGTTTCGGAAATTACCGTTTGGACTTACTGTATCTTCATCAGCATTCATTCGTAATTTAAACGAAATTTTACCTGTTTATCTTCGTGACAATGCTACTTCATATGTTGACGATATTCTTATTGCTAAACATTCTTGAAGTGAGCACAACAAAATTTTGGATTCATTATTACGTATTTTTGCAAGAGTTGGCATTACAGTGAACTTGGAAAAATCTGAATTTGGTCGTTCTCAGGTGAAATTTCTTGGTCACATTATTTCTACAGAAGGTATTCTTCCTGATACAGAGAAATTAGACGCTATTCGTAATTATGCTGTTCCTACCACAAAACGTGATGTTCTTAGTTTCCTCGGTGTCTGTAATTTTCTTAGACGCTTTGTTAGATTGGACAATTTGGCCACACCTCGTTTATGTGAACTATCTGGAAAGAATTCTAATTGGTGTTGGGATGAGGAAGCTCAGTCAGAATTTGAACAACTTCGTGATGCTTTAGTTGCTGCTCCACTTCTTTCACATCCGGATTTATCTAAAGATTTTTGTTTGGCGACGGACTCATCATACAAAGGCCTAGGGGCACATTTATTTCAAGAGATAGAAGAAAACGGCGTTGTAGTACAGAAAACTATTGCATTTGGAAGTCGTGTTCTCTCTAAATCAGAAAAGAATTATTCGATTACGGAACTTGAAGCCTTGGCTGTTGTTTGGGCTTTCACAAAATTTTGGACATTTTTGTTTGTCAGACATACTAAGGTTTACACCGATCATCGAGCTCTGGAATTTCTTATGTCAACAAAATTAACTCATGGCAGATTGTCACGATGGGCGCTGTATCTACAGGAATTTGATTTTAGTATTGTTTACATACAGGGTTCTTCAAATATTGTTGCTGATGCTTTATCACGTGCACCTATGGGTTTGAAACAAAGTGCTGAGGAGCAGTGCAAAGAAAACAATTATTGTTTGATGTATATTCAAGGTGTTGCGTTTGAGAATTTTATTTCGTCTTCGCTTCAGGACATCGCCAAGGAGCAAAATAAGGATCCAATCTGGAAGGACATTAAGGAGAAGTGGAGGAGAAAGGAAAGCATAGCGATTAGACAGCATTATTTAGTTCGCAATGATATTCTTTTTAAACGAAAATCGGTCGACAACTCTGTTTGGTTAGTTTGTATTCCTGATGAGTGGGTCAATAAATTGATTTGGTACACACATTTCAGTTGTGCACACTTTGGTCCCAGAAAATGCCTTCATAAATTACAAGAAACTTGCTACTTCAGTAATATGGAAAAACGTATTCGATCTGTTCTTGCCAAATGCAAATTATGTCAAAAGGCTAAGCCGCCAACTATTTCTCACAGAGCACCGTTGTTTCCTATCATTCCAGCGAAATTAAAGGACATGGGTGCAGTCGATTTGTTCGGTCCAGTGGTTCGTTCTACTAATGGTTTTGCGTACATTTTCGTCGCAATGGAACTGACATCAAAATATGTGTGTTTTACACCGTTACGCAAAGCAACAGCTCGTTCAGTATCTAATGCTTTCATCAAACATTTTCTTGAAGAAGTGGGTCATGTTGATAAGGTTATATCAGATAATGGATCACAGTTTCGCTCTAAAATTTGGCTTCGTACTCTATGGCGTCGTAAGATTAAACCAATTTTCATTTCACTTTTTCACCCTCAATCTAACGCTTCAGAGAGATGGATGAAGGAAATCAATAAATTGTGTCGACTTTATTGTCATCAGAATCCCAGAACGTGGTATCAGTATCTTCACATTTTTCAAAACGTTCTGAATGAACTCCCTAATGATTCAACTTCTTTACCGCCTATATTGAAATTAAAAAATAAAGCACCGTCAAATCGCATTTCTGAAATCGTTCCTTTTCCGCCTACACGGAAACTGCGGCATTCTGAAGTTGTGAATCTGGCTCTACAAAATATTGCATCTGCGGCTGCTAGAAGAGAGAAATCAGCTAAACGTCCTGGTCGTTTAAAAATCTTGTCAGTTGGTCAGAAGGTGTTAATTAAGTCTCATCGTTTGTCTCACAAAGGAAAGGGCTTGTGTCGCAAATTTTTTCTGCTTTATAACGGTCCATACAGAGTTCGCAAAATTATTCATGATAACACTGTCGAAGTAGAAACTCTTAAATCTCGGCGCTCTAAGGAAATACATCATATATCGAACGTTAAAATTTTTGTGGAATGGCATACTTTAGAGAAACTAACAGCTACATGTAAACATGCAGGGAATACAAGGATACCGCGCTGTGTTTGAGCGGCGGCACATACTCAAAGCAACAGTCAAGTCTGCGCGCCGCACAAGGCAGTCGTTGACCGCAAACAATTACTTCTTACGTCACGCGTACCTACAGCTGATCGAGCGCTCGGTGCGAATGCACTGACAGCCGTAAACAAATATACAGTCTAATTTCTCCGAATAAATTCAGTATAAAGCTATAGTGACTTGATAAATTATGTTATTAACGTTTAGTATTTTTCAGGATACGGTTCTATAAAATATTTAAGAACTTCAGGTAAATTCTGTGCGTGTTCGACGTTAAGACGACTTGGTATCGAGAAAATTTCAGGAAGAATGTAATTTCGAAGAAGAAACTAATAAACTAAAAAGGTAACTATTAATTGAGTTTATTTTTCAGGTAATATATTTCCACTTAGGTACGTACTTTAGACGTAATTTGCTGCTCGCGATTACGTGATTCATACTTCGTGTTAACTGATATTGACAATGATTGATTATTGAACAGGGTTGTTACTTATGTATATTATGCATCGCTTGGCTGCTATGCTTTTTCACTGATGTCACATTATTTTTATTATGTGCCAGCTGTGCTTATTTATTTAAATTATAATTGTCACCTGATTAGTTGTGCTGATATGTATGTAAGTTATACTTTGTGATTTATCTGCTTGCGCCTTAATGTTTACTTATTAAGATTACATATGAATATTCACTTGCTTATGCTGTGATGCTAATGACCTGTTTATTATGTAAGATATATACTTGCTGCTTTGCGTATGGATTGCATATATACACATTTCTGTTTTGTTGTCATAACTACTCTTTAATTTGGTATATAGAAATGCTGATATACTGTGTACGAACATAGAGTTTAGGTCACACTATGATATTAATTATAGATTGCTTGCTTGGCAGAGCCTCGTTGTAGGAACTGTGCTGCATCCACTTGTTGACATTGTGTTCTCTACTGGTATATTTACTCGCTATTGCATGTTTTGCTTACGCTCAGTGCCTTATATTTTTAAGATAAGAAAATGAACTGCTATAATTCGACGAACGACATTAGTACAAGAAACTTCGTAGAAGTTACATGAGTTGGAGGTTTCATGAAAGCTGTATAAATTTATGCTAATAGGAAGGAAGCTAACGACATGACATACCAATACTAGGTTTAGACCATTAACAATTATTACACTGCATTCTTCATGAGCAATTCAAATAGCAAGTGACACTTGACACAAAAAATACTGCACATGTTTGCTTCTGCCATGATTCTTGAAGTGATGTACACACTGTGAAATATTAACATCATTCACATTCCGTACTTGTACTTACTTACTGAAAGTTATTCAAACTAAAGGCTGTTAGAGGTCATGTATGCATTTCTTTTATTTGATGATGGACAAGGTAACCAAAATGTATTTTATGATTCATAATGAGTAGAAGATATGGGTCAAATGGATTACACAGAGGTTGTGTGTGGACATTGTGTCTACGGATTGTATGGGATGATGAAGTTTGCATTAGGATTTTATCTGTACTTGTTCGAGGAGACTGACTAGAGGAAAGAGTTGTTATGGAAGTGAAATGATATTGGTAATAAGGTTTATACGTATCGAAGTATTGAAGAGGTATTATTGAGGTATTGAGATTGTGTGAAGTTGATGATCATTGGAGTTTTGGTGGACAAGAGGTAAGGTAAATGATATTGATGATAAGGTTTATATGTATCGACATAAGAGGTATTATTGAAGAATTAAGATTATGTGATGATACTGATTGTTGGAGTTTTGGTGGATAAGATGTGAAGTAAGTGAGGAGCATATTTTTTTTGTTGGTTTATATGGAACAAGGAGGATGAAGATGGCAGACTAGAACACTCAAGTAGAAGGAAGATTGTCTACACACACACTTTGTTAAATCACTAAGCAGTATACACTTTTTTTTGAAGAGAGGAAGTATTTGCATATCTTGGGACACTGACAGTTGTTCAGCAACCGTACATTTGATTTGGCTTGGCAAACATTGGTCTTGATATGATGACTATGACGTTGACTAACTATTATTGACTGTTATACATTGCTGCCACTACTACTTGATACACAAGTTGGACATCAAATTTTGACAGAATTGCATTTACACAGTTAACACTATTCAACTACACAGTAGCACTTAATGTGGATGAAAGATGAGTGAGTGTGTTTTGTGTGTTTTCCCTTCCTAATCCCAAATAATTGGTACCGACCTATCTCCTAAATATTATTTTACTTGTTTGTTGTGGCTTGCACTGATACCCATAAATATTATAGGTTTACTGATATTTGTGTATTTGTAATAGTTAATATGACAATTATCTGATATCATTTGTGTGTTTATTATAATTTGTATGTTTAGTGTAAGAGTATTGATAATAATTTTGTAAAAGCAATTGTGTGTGCATTCAAACTGTTGTTCACACCTGCACCTGTTCAACATTGATGTGTGACACTTAGAAATGTTTAATTTCTGCTGATGAACTGTGTGATTAGTGATAGTGAATATTATGGACTGTTACTTGCACTTTTTCTACATGATTGGTGCCACTAGGACATGTTTAATTTCTGCTGATAAACTCTGATGAACAGTGTGATTAGTGATAGTGAATATTATGGACTGCTGTCTGCACCTGCTCAACATTGCTGGGTGCCACTGATGAAACTGTTTCTACTGACATAATGTCACTTGTTGCTGTCTGCACCTGCTCAACATCGCTGGGTGCCACTATTGGAACTGCTTCTACTGAAATGATGTTACTTCTTGCTATCTGCACCTGCTCAACATTGCTGGGTGCCACTATTGGAACTGCTTCTACTGAAATGATGTTACTTCTTGCTGTCTGCACCTGTTCAACATTACTGGGTGCCACAGATGGAACTGCTTCTACTGAAATGAAGTCACTTATTGGTGTCTGCACCTACTCAACATTGCTGGGTGCCACTAATGGAAATGTTTCTGCTGAATGATGTCACTTGTTGGTGTCTGCACCTACTCAACATTGCTGGGTGCCACTAATGGAACTGTTTCTGCTGAATGAAGTCACTTGTTGGTGTCTGCACCTGTTCAACATTGCTGGGTGCCACTGATGGAATTGCTTTTACTGAAATGATGTCACTTGTTGCTGTCTGCACCTGTTCAACATTGCTGGGTGCTACTGCTGGAACTACCAACTACTTGTTTATTTGAATCATTGAAAGCATTTTATGTGAACATTTGTACAAACTTATTTTTCGTGTATTGTGTAAACTATTATGTAAAGTCACATGTATGAAAGAATTTGTATTGCTTACTGTATTTTATATATTAGGTTATTGAAAGGTCAGTGCAAAGCCAAAATTTTATCTAATTATGTGATATTTACGTATTAATATTATCTTTTATTTTTGTCTGTATTTTTGTGGACGAATTTGGTGGTATTTTCACCACCAATGCTGGCAAAAATACCATCAAATTCTGGCCCGTGGAGGAAGGGCATATGAAAGGTGGCTACACTGAGCCACAGCGCCAGAGATTGCGCCAAAGAGTTTTATTCCGCCGCCTCCACTGGCAGTGCTTGTCGAGATGTGGCAGTAGTCAGTGCTTGTTGAGATGTTGTAGAAGTCAAGTCGTTGTTGAGATGTCGTCGTAGTGAGTGGTTGTGCAGATCTTGCTGAGAGGCTATTGATAGCTGTACTATTTGAGGCCATGTTTTATGCAGTTGTTTGATGGGCTAGACAGCAGACGTTGTTCGAATGGAGATATTGTAATGATCAGAGTGCTTTTCGTCAATATATATGAAGGTAAAAAATTTCCCTTTTTTTCATTATTTCAATGTCTTAAATAATGCGTCATTACAGGTTCAGTCAACAAAGCATCTGGCTTGTGTTCTTATATTAGAGTGTAATTGTGGTTTTCTTGCGCAATTATAGTATTTCTATTTTTTTAATTACCTAAGTATAAATGGTATTTAAAATTTCTTGTCTTATTGAAGAAGAACCGTGCCAGATGTGTACGTTGAATCACACTTCCACACACAGAACAGTTACACTTGTGCTTTGGTTTCGTACGTTTTATAGTTGCTGGGGACTTAATTAATTAATTGTGTTAATGGAAATTTTCTTTCATTCTTTGTTGTTATTCTATGCAATCAGATTGCGTACTAAAACTAGTAAGGGCCAACCGTTTACGAGACTGCGTAACCGGACAGTTAGCTACTAAAAATTAAAAATATTTACATTAAATTTATAATTAAGCCCCCATGCAACCTGTGCGCATTCATCAGTGGGTTTTTGTTTTATGTAATCTTTAATGTGAATAAAAATACTACACACACACACACACACACACACACACACACACACAGACACACACACACACACACACACACACACACACACACACACACACACACACGATAGTGAATACACTACACTCTGCAAAGGCTCATCATTTTACCCACTAAAGAAACACCAGCTAAGAAGCGACAGAAAACACACACACGCACACACACACACACACACACACACACACACACACACACACACACAAACAGCTAAGAAGCGACAGAAAACACACACACGCACACACACACACACACACACACACACACACACACACACACACACAAATTAAACAAAATTCAAAATTGGCACAAAACTCGCTGGTGAACAAATGAACACTGGGTGGGCTGGGACACACGACAACCACGATTACAACTTGTTTCGGTTTAGTGTAAATTGCTTTTTTCGACCAAATTTCTGAAAATACGTTTTATATTTACGTGTGCTTCACAACATGTCATCAAGATGTTGAGAAATAAGAGCCTGCCACTCAAAAACATCAGTAAAAACGAATATATGCGCGAAATATCGCAAGAACTAAATTACTTTTATAGCATAAAATGATAAGTTAACTACCAACAAAAAAAATTCTCATCAACATCATTTGCTTGCAGATGACAAACTACCAGTACGAAATAATACTCAAATGGTCCTGCAAAACCGTACAAACCGATTGCAAAGGTATTAACTAACAGAAACAAATAGATGTTTGAACTAAATATTTCAGTAACTGTGTAATCATGTAGTAAAAACGTTCACATTACAAGTTAAATAAAGCAGTAACCCACCGATGATCGCACAGAGGCGCTGAAACATGTTTGGGAACTTTGGAAAAACGGTGTTTTGCATAACTGGCGGACCTTATATTCAACAATGTATGCGTAAAATTTGTATCTGAGATTGCTCCACCTTCTATTGCGACAGTAATTGGTCGGGTATTATTTCCGCTGACAAGAAGTACACTGGTGCGCAAAGCAGTGATGTGTCACTGCTGAGCAACACAGCTCGATGAAACTTACACCGTCCATAGAAAGAACTGCTAAAGTGCAGTACAGAAAGTGACAGCAATAAATGCTCAATGAGACCAACAGAAATGGCACTATCGTCCAAAGAAAATAATTATAGTGCAGTAATTCATGATGATCCCACAGACATTACAGAATGCGGTGCATGATTCACAACAGGGTGTGTGAGCACTACGGGCAACAATGCTTTCTCCGCTACGTGTTTCGATGGTGGCCGCAAGATAGGCAAGGAGTTGCAGGGCGTTCCATTCCTCCACCAACGGATGACAAATGCTGGATGGTCGTTGGTGCGTGTGGATGTGCCACAATACGTCTCCCCATCGCAGCCCACACATGCTCGATGAGAAACGGGCAAGCGAGCCAATTCACCGAATATCTTCCCGTTCGAAGAGCTCTCTGTTCGATGCGGTAGCTCATTGTCATCCATAAATATGACGTCAGGGTCGAATGCGCCCATGAAGGACGCACGTGTAGAAGGTAGCATTCACAATAACGTTCACTGCTGACTGTACCGTGTTCAAAGATTTGGTGGTCAGTAAGGCCATATACATTACTGGCCATTCAAATCGCTACACCAAGAAGAAATGCAGATCATAAACAGGTATTCATTGGACAAATATATTATACTAGAACTGACATGTGGTTACATTTCCACGCAATTTGGGTGCATAGATCCTGAGGAATCAGTACCCAGAACAACCACCTCTCGCCGTAATAACGGCCTTGATACCCCTGGGCATTGAGTCAAACAGAGCTTGGATGGCGCGTACAGGTACAGCTGCCCATGCAGCTTCAACACGATACCACAGTTCATCAGGAGTAGCGACTGGCGTATTGTGACGAGCCAGTTGCTAGGCCACCGTTCACCAGACGTTTTCAGTTGGTGAGAGATCTGGAGAATGTGCTGGCCAGGGCAGCAGTCGAACATTTTCTGTATCCAGAAAGGCCCGTACAGGACCTGCAACATGAGGTGGTGCATTATCCTGCTGAAATGTAGGGTTTCGCAGGGATCAAATGAAGGGTAGAGCCACGGGTCGTAACACATCTGAAATGTAACGTCCACTGTTCAAAGTGCCGTCAATGCGAACAAGAGGTGACCGAGACGTGTAACCAATGGAACCCCATGGCATCACGCCGGGTGATACTCCAGTATGGCGATGACGAATACACGTTTCCAATGTGCCTTCACCGCGATGTCGCCACACACGGATGCGACCATCATATGCTGTAAACAGGAACTGGATTCCTCCGAGAAAATGACGTTTTGCCATTCGTGCACCCACATTCGTCCTTGAGTAAACAATCGCAGGCGCTCCTGTCTGTGATGCAGCATCAAGGGTAACCGCAGCCATGGTCTCTGAGCTGATACACCATGCTGCTGCAAACGGCGTCTGACTGTTCGTGCAGCTGGTTGTTGTCTTACAAATGTCCCCATCTGTTGACTCAGGGATCGAGACGTGGCTGCACGATCCGTTATAGCCACGGATAATATGACTGTCATCTCGACTGCTAGTGATACGAGGCCGTTGGGATCCAGCATGGCGTTCCGTATTACCCTCCTGAAACCACCGATTCCAAATTCTGCTAACAGTCTTTGGATCTCGACCAACGATAGCAGCAATGTCGCGATACGATAAACCGCAATCGCGATAGTCTACAATCCGACCTTTATCAAAGTCGGAAACGTGATGGTACGCATTTCTCCTCCTTACACTAGGCATCACAACGTTTCATCAGGCAACGCCGGTCAACTGCTGTTTGTGTATCTGAAATTGGAAACGTTCCTCATGTCAGCACGTTGTAGGTGTCGCCACCGGCGCCAACCTTGTGTGAATGGTCTGAAAAGCTAATCATTTGCGTATCACAGCATCTCCATCCTGTCTGTTAAATTTCGCGTCTGTAGTATATCTTCGTGGTGTAGCAATTTTAATGGCCAGTAGTGTAGCATTATGCCTCCTCTCACGGTAACACCTGAACCACTAAAACGACGATGTTTGACATTGCAGGGCCGGCCACTATGCCGAGCGGGTCTAGGCGCTTAAGTCCAGAAGCACGCTGCTGCTACGGTCGCAGGTTCGAATCCTGCCTCGGGCGTGGATGTGTTTAGTTAGGTTAAGTCCCGTAGTGCTTAGAGCCATTTCAACCATTTGACAATGCAGGACGTACCTTCATAAGGCGAGAGGTGGGAACGCGTAATGTGTCCAGAAACATTGTCGATTATGTGCGAAGGCACTTTCCAAATGATTTCGGACGTTGCCGAAGATGACCAATGTTGCGGTCGTCCACCTCTACACGGATACCATGCCCCTGTCCACAGTCGTGCGGAAACCCACGCACTCACTTGCACATGGCTATGGAACCGCAGGGTGGTTTCATTGTCACCAGTGTTGGCAAAATTTATTTTAATGATGAAGATTCGTCAGTAACAAACAAAAGTATCTGTTCGAAACATTATTCACCTACACGAATAGAAAAATTTATTTGTCATTTGTGAGTAAAAAGTGTTACGAATAATTGATAAATTTGAAATCCAAGGACACTTACTACTCCAGCAGCTTCTCTTTTATTTACGAACGTATGTTTTGCTGTTTCTAAAGTAGTTTCCAGAACATCTTTTTGTCCAAACATCTCATCAGAAATTTGATTTGATTTTCGATGATTTGTCAGTATGATTCACTAAGGCAAATAGTTCTACATCTTCAAAGAAGACATCGGTGTGCTGTATCGCCTAAAATCATCTTTATCTCAGGATAACGATATAAGAATTTCATATTACACTCTCATTCAGCAAAAATTGAGAAATCACTCTTTCCATTGTAGTTCTTGGCAAATAATTTCGTTATGATCCAGTTAGCTTCACTTCCCAAATCACACTAAAAGTGAAATTTCTGTCACAAATAATAGCTTTCGGCCAGTAAGGCCTTCTTCAGAACTAGACGGCAAGCAACACATACTCACTCACGCAAACGCAACCCACACACACGACTGCAGTCTCCGTCAACTGAAGCCACGATTGAGTGTCTGTGTGTGTTGCGTTTGCGTGAGTGTGTATGTGTTATTTGCTGTCTAATTCTGAAGAAGGCCTTCCTGGGCGAAAGCTGTTATTTGTGACAGTCTTTTTCTTGTGCCTATCTGCGACTCAGGATCTCCGCTATATGGTGGGTAGCAACTTCCCTTTTCACACTGTTACATTCCGTCCTGGATTTTCTACTGTTCAAAATTCAATTTCTTTTCACTTCAGAACACTATCTGAAACATGTGACCCGATTTCCTCGACATTTCTTTAGCTATTAAGCTATAAGTCTGTGATTAGTTGTAATTTTCTCTTGATGATGGAGACAAGTAAAAAGGAACAACTTGTTATTAAATCGTGGGTAACACATTGTCGCAGTAATTATGGTTGGTGCAGAAAGTCGCAAAAATCTTCTAGTCGTCCGGTGAAACTTTCTCGATAAAACATTTGCCATTTGTGTTGCAATATTATGAATTCTTTTATGTGCTGAAAACCGGTGTCTCTTCCGAAATTTTCAATTTCAACGCTCTATGTAATTGCACACGTATGTCGTATCTAGAAATTATTCCGTGATGTAACGAATAGCTGATTCCGAGTTAATCCTTAAACAGTGTCGGGTGCCTTTGGACGTCCAGCATCATTTCACACACATTTTAGAAGACTTTGGATTTAGTCTGATGATGTTTGTGATTTGCAACCAATGAGTTCCTTGTTAAATCATGTTGCACGACTACAAACTCTAATTAATTGCCTAGTTGTATCAACGACACACCCATATTCGATAGTGTTAGCAGTCTTGGTACAATGCAGAAGGTACTTCAGATTAGGAGTTTCCGTTATTTGCATTGTCATCTTTAGTTACTTACATAGAGTACTTCCGCATGTCAGGAACGTGCTGGAAAGCGCAGAGTGCATTTAAAGCTCTGTATTTGTTTAAGTGCCATCTAAATCACTTAGCGTGTGAGAGAAATGTAAAAACCAAAGAGTTATTTTCCCCCTTTGTAATCAAAGTAAACATTTGTGGAGGAAGGCATGATTCTCGAATCTTGCTCCATAAGAACTGGTCGCATTTGATGAGTCATGCATCATTGAACAGTGACGTCATCCAACATACTAGCTGACCTGATGCAGTCCTACTTTTGTTTTTCTGACCAAGATATATTTTAATGTTAATGACTGTTTATTTCCAGGATTATCAATTTACTTGCAGTCCACGGTGCGTTAACGAAAATAATTTTGCCCGTCGTCGTTGGAATGTGCTTTCTCGTCGCGATAATTAACTTACATGAAGTCTTATATCGTTTGAATATTTTTTATCATCGCTTATTGAGAAACTTCACAGCCAATCAGGGAGGGACCTACATCTAAACACCTACTCTGCTAGTATGGAACATGGTGTAACTTGAATTTCCTTGATTAATATTGTTAGAAGTGAAAGAAGCGGTAAGAAATGGAAAAAATCGTACAATCAACGGTGGTTTGAAACCCCAACTCTTAGCTTTGTAGCGTAGAACTTAATCCATTTATTTTTTTGTCCATTGAGCCACAAAGGCACGTTTCCGTACGAACCATTAAAAGCTATGTATCCAGTAGGCTGTAATGTGCCAAGAAAACAAAGATCGTTAGTAAAATTCTGTACAAGAAATAAACAAGAAAAATACTGAGGAACTGAAAGTTATTGGTTTTTAAGTTGCGAATCATCTATTCGTGAATGAATTTAGTTGAATAATCTGCTTATTCGAATATTTTTGTAGACAGAAATTTATTCAAATATTGCCCATCTCCGCTTACCACTGCACCTTGCACTTCCTTCTTTTTGTAATGCGTGCAGTTAACAGTATCAAATGTCCTTTTGGCGCATTTTCGATTTATTCGCGAGAGCCTACACTGTAGCTGGACTGGAGATTATTGTTAATTATAAACAAAGTTGACAACTGCAATCAGTTGGCAAGCTCCTCAACATAATTTTTCTTTCGTTCGTTGCGTCTAAAATATATCTCGGTGTTACTGCCATTTTAGTTGCAGCCTGAATAGGAGAACTATTTCATCAGCTAATATTTCACGCTAATTTACAGTTACACAGCCGAGTAAATGACCGTCTATAATATTCATTATTCGATGGTCACTATAATTTTCGTTATACATAATCGTATTCAAACCCTGTGATAATATTTGGCAAATCTCAGATGTAGATCATATACTTTCTCTATAGAAAACACGGAAAATCGACAGCTATAAAAAAGCAAATCTAAATCGAAACGCGTTCCAACGCTTGCCGAGCACATTAGTAGTAGAAGGCTTGGTTAGCGCCGCTACATTGTCGCCGACCTGTGTAGGCTCATTGTTTGCTTAGACGCGGGGCGGGGGCACTCGCCAGATGCCCGCATTCTGTGAGTGTGCGCCCCGCGATGGTGAATGCGGAAAATTTCGGCCGCATTTAGAGTAAGGCGAGCGGCAGGGTACCTTCACAGCCCTTCCTATATACCAAAAATCTACAATTATACAGTGCTCTGTTGTGATGTGCTGAAACAATGAAATTTCGACTATGACTATGACTATGCGTATTACGAGGGTCACTCCAGAAGAAATGCACACTATTTTTTTTTAATCCATCTTTTATTCTACATGTTTGAAAGTTTTACAGTGTGTAGATACATCGTTTAGGAACAATATTTTCATTTCTCCACATAATTTCCATCCCTCTCAATTTCCTGATGCCGTCTTGGAACCAGCGCCTGTATACCCGCACGGTAAAATTCTGGATCAACCTCTCGGAGCCACTGTTTGGCAGCGTGCACAAGGGATTCATCATCTACAAACCTTGTTCCACGAAGAGAGTCTTTCAGTTTCCCAAAGAGATGACAATGACATGGAGCCAGGTCAGGACTGTAAGGCGGGCGTTTCAGTGTTGTCCATCCGAGTTTTGTGATCGCTTCCATGGTTTTTTGACTGACATGTGACCGTGCATTGTCGTACAACAGCAAAACATCCTGCTTTTGCAGATGTGGTCGAACACGACTCACTCGAGCTTGAAGTTTCTTCAGTGTCGTCACATATGCATCAGAATTTATGGTGGTTCCACTTCGCATGATGTCCACAAGCAAGAGTCCTTCGGAATCGGAACACACCGTAGCCATAACTTTTCCCGCAGAAGGTGTGGTTTTTAATTTTTTTTCTTGGGTGAATTTGCATGATGCCACTCCATTGATTGCCTCTTCGTCTTTGGTGAAAAATGATGGAGCCATGTTTCATCACCTGTCACAATTCTTCCAAGAAATTCATCTCCACCATTCTCGTACTGTTCCAAAAGTTCGCTGCATACCGTTTTCCTCGTTTCTTTATGAGCCACTGTCAACATCCTGGGAACCCACCTGGCACAAACCTTTTTTAATGCCAACACTTCCAGTATTCTGCAAACACTTTCTTTCCCTATCCCAACATAGCGTGACAGTTCGTCACTGTGATGTGTCTGTCAGCAGTCACCAATTCGTTAACTCTCTGCACATTGTATGGAGTGTGTGCAGTACGAGGCCCGCCGCTGCGAGGACAGTCCTCAACATTGCCATGCCCGCTTTCATCACTTAACCTGCTTGCCCACCAACTAACTGTGCTGCGATCGACAGCAGCATCTTTATACACCTTTTTCTACCTCGTGTGGATGTTTCCCACTGTCTCGTTTTCACAGCACAGGAATTCTATGACAGCACGTTGCTTCTGACGAAAAAGTGTAGCAGCCATCTTGAAGACATGTTGTGACGGCGCCACTCACAGGAACAGGTTGAACTTAGTTTGAAAACAAGCGGGAAGGATGTGTCTACACACTGTAAAACTTACACACATGCAGATTGGAGATGGTTCCTTTGAAAGGGCAAGGCCGATTTCCTTCCCAATCCTTCCCTAACCCGAGTTTGTGCTCCGTCTCTAATGACCTCGTTGTCGACGGGACGTTAAACACTAACCACCACCACCACCACCATGCAGAATGAAAACTGTGTTTTTACAAAAATAGTGTGCATTTCTTTTGGAGTGACCCTCGTTTTTCGATTTATCCGTGATGCATTGCTAACATAGGCTGTAACTATAACAAATTAATGCGTACAGCTGGGTGAATTTTACTTTACACTTGATTAGCATGCACTGCTTCGGTACACAGATTTTTTAAAATCCAATTCTTACGTCGCCCACAAATTGCAACATCTTCTGAACTTCTGACGCTTTTGGGTGCATAGAAGTATTGTCTTTCCCGAGTGCACTTCTGACCAAAAAGCGATTTTGGTAGGTAGAGTCCGAGGGTGTTTTTAATCTTGCCTTCTGCGTTCTTGTGGTGGTATTCCCATACAAACTCTTATCTCCTGACAAATATTTATTTTATAATTGCGTAGGCTTCCGCCGCTAGAGTCAGTCCACATAAATCTTTTCTAGGTGAGGTACCGCCTCATAATGTATAAAACTCCCGCTGCTGGAGAAAAACCAATGTTTCGGCCACGGTTGCAGCGGCCTTCTTCTGGGTCTACTGGTCGGTATGTATTTAACCCAGAGTGACAGTCCATTTATGAAAGATTCAGTTTCAAAATTATTTCAATGCAAAGAAATTTTATTCTTATAAATTTTCATTACCTCTTTCACCCCCTTAGGGGCTGAATTACGAGAACAACCAAGAACGTACTTTTTATTTCTAACAGAAAAGCCAAATACAAAATGTCATAGATTTAGTTTTGAAAATGTTTCCTTTATGAAGTGTTTCATAAAACGTTTCATCCCATGTTTCTCTCCCTTCAGTTTCCAAAAACACTAAAACACGTATGTTTTTATTTCTACTTGAGAAATAAAGTACCATGTTTGATAGGTGAAACTTTAAATGCATTAATAGTTCTTCAATAATGATTTATTTACAAAGAAATCTAATTTCAAAAACGCTGAAACACATTTTTTATATTTCTGACCGAGAACCCAAATACCAGTTTTCGTGATTTTAGCTTAAAAATTGCCTTAAATATGACATATTTTCAAAAAGCATATCGTCCCCTATTTTACCCCTTAGGAATGGAATTTCGAACAATCTCCTTTTAAGCGATGTCTACAGTATACGACCCACACCCTCTCCAAATTTCAATTTTCTGTCCTTAGCGGTTAGAGCGGGGCGATTATGAGTTAATGAATGAGTCAATCAGGAAATTGCCTTTTATCTATAGAGATTGTGAAATCACAGTGGCTGCATCTCGAACGACAGTTCTCTTCTATCATCATTTTATACTTGAACACTACGTGCTCAATTATCTGTTAGATATCTTAATCTCTGCCTTCCCCTGCAGTTTTTACCCTGTACATCTCCCTCTAGTACCAAGGAATTTATTGCCCGATTTTGTAACACATGACCTAACAAGTTGTGAAACGTCCCCTTAGAAAAATTATACAAGACTGTGCTTAAGCTGACACACAATATTTTTAGCGCAACGCAATCTGACTTTCAAAAATCCCTACAAAAGAATGGCCCTGACTAACATTAACCTATACGTTTCACAAATCGCTTACCTCACAAAAATCTTGGTTACTCGAACTACTGCAATACAGCGAGCGCCACTACTGCCGGCTAAATGAAAGATTCAAACTACGGAAGGCACTAACTACTGATAGGCATAGTTAGCAAATGAAAGATTTTAATAGAGAACAAACAATGTATTTACCTTAAGAGTCATCAAAAGTCATAATATATATCGTAGTTCATGACATCCAGTCTTACAAATTTCAAAACTCCGCCATTTCTCTCCCCACATCCACCACTGCTGGCGGCTCACCTCCAACTGCGCAACGCTACGCGCTGTTCACATCCAGCTGCCCAACACTAAAATGGCAGACAACAATGAAAACTAGCCACAGACTGCACACAGCACAGCCAATGATTTTCATACAGAGCGCTACGTAACGTTGCCAATAAGAAAACATAAACAGCCTACTCACATGCTCCGCCCAAAAAATTTTACAAATTGTTTTGGGCAGTGGCCAATAATGATTTGATAAAATTTTTCATAATTATAATAACAAAGATATCAAATGCACACACTTATTGATACAATGTTGGTCAACAGCTAAAATTTTCTCACAGTCCATAAAGACAGTCCCGATCATTCATCACGGTAAAATTGCAGTGTTTTTCTCAAAGGCTGAGCAGTAAAAGAAAATGCACATGGAAGTAATGGATTTCCATGCAGTCTTGAAGAAGTAGTGTTGTCCTTCCAACGGAAAGACAGTGCTGACCCTCGACATGCAGACAGGTAATGGGCCACAACAGAGCAAACCCGCAGCAGAGTCATTCGAAGTTTTGAAGAATACTGGTAGGTAGGTAATCACAGAGCAGACCCACTGTAGTCCTGGTAGAGATTACGGTATTGGTGGGCCACCAGAGGTGCAGACCCACTGCAGTCCTTGTAGAAATAATGGTATTGGTGGGTCATCAAAGATGCAGACCCACTGTAGCCCTTGTAGAGATGGCCAGCAGCCATCTGTGGTGACTGTGCAGGTGCACAATCACCATTGAAGAGTCTTGCGAATAATATAGCAAGTCCATAACCACCACTTGTGCACTCACAAAGTTTTTGGAATTGTCCTTAGAACCAGAAATGCTGTTATCCAGTCCCTTGCTGAATTGTTAACACACGTGCAAACACTAACAGTCCCTACTTCTCACATATTGTCCATATACTATGCCTATCAGTGTCATTACAATTCTCAATTGTTTGAATTTTATTCTGAATTAACTCATTAGTATCAAATATGTCGTCGATATCATCCCTGTCAGTACTTGCAGAGTGATTGTTAGTGTCTAGTTCCGTAGAAAATTCCGAACTGTTGTCTAACAGAAGGTAAAGCTGACTAATTTCCTCGTCATGGTTTGAGAGCCAATCTTCAAATTTCAAAGCCATTGACTTACCTTCTTTCTCTAAACTTATTTCAGCATCGTGAAAGTTTAAGATTGCTTTGTATTCGTTCAAAAAGTCTACTCCCAATATAATTTCCGTCGACAATAATGGAACAATAAGAAAGTTCATAGAGAAGCTATGGCTTTGACAAAAGGATTCTACGTTGGTTTGTTGGCGTACATCTACACTTTTTCCAGCGATCGCACCTTGTAATTTAATCTTACGTAACGGAAGTGTGGGGCAATCGTTCGATTTGTTGCATTTGCTAAAGGCTGTTTCACTAATTACTGAAATGGGACTGCCAGAGTCAAGTACTGCTGTAAATTTTACGTAGTTTACTGTAATGTGAATCACAGGATATGCAATGTTGTTATGTTTTTCGTCGTGTTCCTGGAGTAAGATGTCCCTAATGTCTTCCATTTTTGCTTAATTACTAGCTACGGCAGCTGCGTCGTCAGTTTCAAAAGTACATTTTGTGGCTGCCAGCGGTATGAGTCATTGCCTATTGTCTCTTTGTTGGCGCGCGTCGTTATTGGGATTTGGAGACCTAACTTCTACAAATTCACCTTGTCGAGAGGGCCCCGCCCTATATGAATCCCGCCAGTTCTGATGCAATTCAGGTCTGTCGTTATGATCATATCGTCTGTCGTCATGTCGGTAGATTCCATAGTTTCTTTCTTGTTGGTCACATGGTGGAGAATTTCTCCCTGAATCGTAACTGCGCGCTGGACCGTTGCGTCTGAAGTTATTCTGTCTCCCTTGATAATAATTATTTTGGTACCCATATTGTCTGTTTCTCTGATTGTCTCTGTGATAGTCACTACCACAGAGAGGTGATCTTTCCCTGTAATTATTACTACTCTTCCAACGGTTGTCATATGGGTGATGTCTGTTTTGGTCACGATTTGTGTTGTGAGAATAGCCTTGTCGTGTCCAGTTATTATTTATTTCATCGCGGAATTGCGACAGATGTGACCTGTGATTGTTGTGTTTCTGTTTTCGCGTCCCCGCGATTGTCAGTTTCAATTTCTGATTCTAGTAAGAGTCTCTGAAAAGCTTCAATGTCGTCTTTGCAACGTCCTGCCAAAATAATATGTCGTAAATGTTCAGGTAATTTGATTAAGCAAATGCGGATGAGTTCTGAGGGGCTGTATGGGTTTGACAGGTACTGATTCTTGTGCAACATGTCTTCAAAATATTTCACAAGACTGGAAAATTCAGATTGTTCGAAATGTTTCATCATTATGATGCTATGTTTTACTCGGCCTTGTGTAGCTTGAGACCAATATGCTGAGAGGAAGGCATGATAACATTCTCCTTCACCGTGGCAATCGTGAATGACCGATCGCATTCTTACAGCTGGTTCATTCTCTAAATAGCCACACATAAATTCTAATCTGTGCTCTAATGACCAGTTGGGGGGGGGGGGGGGGGGGAACAACGAGAGAATTGATTGAGCCATGCTTGTGGATGAATGTCGTTGCCAGAATTCTTAAATGTTTTGAATTTACGTGTAGTAATGAACAGCTTATAGTCAAAATCATCGTGTCGGCGAGTAGCATATCGGTCATTGTTATGTCGTGTCGGCGGTTCCATCTCAAAACTTGCCAATTTATTTCATAATTTCCGAAATGCCCTGTGTTATTATTTTGCGGCTTTTCCGTATTTCTAAGTCCCTCTTCCCGTGTTGGAGTGCGAGTGTCCTCTGAAATACGTAATTCTTGTATTACCTGTGTCAGCTGATCTTGTACTTCCCGGATTTCTCTTTGGTGTTGAATATTATTTTGATTCTGATTTTATTTGAATTTCCTAATTTGTTCGTACTCTTCTGTGTCATTAAAGACTACCAGTCTTGCGTCATTCAGATTATCATCTACCTTTGTAGATAAATTATTTAGATGATCCGAAAGTTCGACTACTTTCTCTGATAGTGAACTAATTTCCTCCATGTGTCTTTCTGAACCAATTTTCAGAGTATCTACTGTGTCCTTTAAGTTTTCCTGAGTTTTTGCAAGTTGCGTAACTGAATCGGTAGATGCAACTAAGTCAATTTTAGCTTGCAAGGTCTCATGATTTTCATGAACAATAATTTGCAGTTCTTTTATGGCTGCTTCGTGATTCTGTAATGCATTTTCATGCCGCGAAAAAATAGGTTGAAAATGCTCACAAATTTGTGTTTTTACGTCATATCAGACTTTTTGACATTTCGATTCGATTTTATGTAACTCAGTAGTTAAATCTTCACGTGTTTGTTCAAGCGTATGTTCCACTGAGTCTAACTTTTGAAGCTTTTGTTCCATTGTATCTAACTTTTGAAGCTTTTGCTGTATTTGTCTCTGATTTTGTTCCATTGTGTCTAACTGTTGCTGTGTTTGTCTCTGATTTTGTTTCATTTGCTGCATTAAATTGCAACAATAATGTATTAGTGTCTGGAATCTGTTCCTCTATGCTTTTCGGCAGTGCATTTGCACCGGCAACATTTACATTTTGACGAGCAGAAAATGTGTCTTGACTTATTTGAGAAAACGGTGAGGACCCAAAACCTGAGTCTACAGTATTTGCAATATTGTGTTCTGTCACTTCGGATTCCTGAGGCGAGCTGTTGCCGACCGATCGATCGATAATGCTTCACTGTTCACTACTTGTTTCACTGTCTACACCATTATTTGCCGCCCGCTCATTTCCCCATGCACAGTTACCAAATTACTACTTTGAATGTCTGTTAATTCATTACACAGTGGTGGCTGATAAGCTACGCTCGTCGTCACTATTATTTCTCAGTTTACTTTGCAGCCTAGTGTTAAGTTTTTCACACGCCATTATTGTCACAATATTCCACACGATAACACAGAAAAGCACAATTTGAAGAGCAAAAATAAGAGAACACATTAACATAGCACTGAAAAAAAAATCTAGTTAATTGCAAGCGCAGCTGCGAAATACTTGGTGCAAATTTACATGCATGCCACAACTGTTTTACTGTACAACAATGAAAGACTGCAACTACAAAGGAGATTCTCTCTACAATTACGCGCTAGCAATAAACTAAAGCTACACTAATTACACAAACTACAAGAAAAAATCATAAGATTCCAGTGAGGTATCCTCGGCTAAGAGTCGACATATGAAACGTCCCCTTAGAAAAATTATACAAGACTGTGCTTAAGCTGACACACAATATTTTTAGCGCAACGCAATCTGACTTTCAAAAATCCCTACAAAAGAATGGCCCTGACTAACATTAACCTATACGTTTCACAAATCACTTACCTCACAAAAATCTTGGTTACTCGAACTACTGCAATAGAGCGAGCGCCACTACTGCCAGCTAAATAAAAGATTCAAACTACGGAAGGCACTAACTACTGATAGGCATAGTTAGCAAATGAAAGATTTTAATAGAGAACAAACAATGTATTTACCTTAAGAGTCATCAAAAGTCATAATATATATCGTAGTTCATGACATCCAGTCTTACAAATTTCAAAACTCCGCCATTTCTCTCCCCACATCCACCACTGCTGGCGGCTCACCTCCAACTGCGCAACGCTACGCGCTGTTAACATCCAGCTGCCCAACACTACAATGGCAGACAACAATGAAAACTAGCCACAGACTGCACACAGCACAGCCAGTGATTTTCATACAGAGCGCTACGTAACGTTGCCAATAAGAAAACATAAACAGCCTACTTACAGTTGTCATGTCTTCTTGTCTGTGTTTTCCATATGTTATTGCTGAGGACCTCTTCATACTTTATCTCATCAGTCAAACATATTTTCCATATCTTTTTATAGAACCACATCTCAAATGCTTCGCTTCTCTACTTTTCCGGAGTTCCCACAGTCGATGACCCACTACGATACAATGCCGTGCTCCAGTCGTACATTCTTTCTTCTGTTTAGGAATGCCTTCTTTGTATGTGGCAGTCTGCTTTTTATATCCTCCTCCACTCATTTGCAAATACGTTATTTTGCTTCTAAGATAGCAGAATTTCTTAACTTCGTCTACTTAGTGGTCACCAGTTTTGATGTTAAGATAATCGCTAGTTTCATCTGCTCCTCTTCATTACTGTCGTCTTTCTTCGGTTTACTCTAAAGCTATGGTGTGTGCTCATTACACTGTTGGTTCCATTCAGTAGGTACTGCAGTTCTTCGCTTTTAGTGAGGACAGCAACGTCATCAGCGAATCATTGACATCCTCCCAGCCTGAATTTTAATCCCACTCTTGAAGCCTTCATTTATTTCAATAATAGCTTCTTTGATGAATTGAAGAACAAGCGGTGTGAAAGACTGCGTCTTACACCCTTTTTATTCAGAGCACTTTGTTCTTGGCCTTTCATTGTTATTGCACCCTCTTGTATCTTGAACTTGCTGCATATTACCAACCTTTTTCTACAGTTGATACCTTCTTTGTTCAGAATTTCGAACATCTTGCGACATTTTACGGTGCGGAACGCTTTTTATAGATCGACAAATCAAATGAACATGCTTCTAAGTCATGTTTCCATAATCCAGTGCAACCTCACTGCTGCCTCTCTGATTTCTTTAGCTTTGCTAAACGCAAACGAATCGTCTATAACAGATCCTCAATTATATTTTCCAGGTTTCTATTTTGTTGCCTTCAACTTGGTTACACGAGACGTTAAGCTGATTGTGTCACACTTATCGCACTTTCTACCCTTACTATCTTCGGGAATGTGTTGATGATATTTTCCCCGAAGGTTGATCATATGTTTCCTTACAATGTTTATACCAAACTGGCAGAGGACGAGTCGTAATGTCGTGCAATATGTCTCAAGCCCCATCACTGTGGAGCATGTCACGACCTTATTGCTAAGACGTGTCAATCACATCTAAAAAGATTGAATTTTCATGACTGCTGATTCGTCAGAACGCAAAAGAAAGAAACACCACTGCCGCTCACGGAGAGTTGGGTGGCGGCAGACGATGGAAATGGATAGTTAAGAACCTCAGCGGAAATGTGTTAACTACCAACAGTAGTAATTATGGATTGTTAACAGTGGCAAGGATGTTTGGTCAAAATAGTATAGGGTAATATCTATAGCAACGGAAAAGGATATAACGGGAGTAGGATTCATTGTGAATAGGAAGGTAGAGCAGGGAGTAAGTTCCTGTGAACAGTTCAGTGACAGGGTTGTTCTCATCAGAATCGAAAGCAAACCAACACCGACAACGATAGGTAAGATACACACCCCACACTGAAAGCAGAATACGAAGTAACAGAGAAAGTGTATAAGGATATTGAAACGCTAATTCAGTACGTGTAGAAAGATGAAAATCTAATAGTCTGGTGGACTGGAATACGGTTGTAAGGGAAGGAGCAGGAGATGGGTTACTGGAAAGTATCGGCGTGGTACTAAGAATAAGAGATTAGAAAGAATAATAGAGTTCAGCTCAAAATTTCAGCTAGCAGTAGCGAATATACTGTTCAAGAATTACAAGAGGAGGACGTATACTTAGAAAATGACGGAAGATGTGTAAGGTTACACTTAGATTACATCATGGTCAGAAAAATGATACTGAAAAATGATACTGGACTGTAAGGTGTACCCAGGAGCAGATGTACACTCAGACCACGATTTAATAGTGATGAAGAGTAGACTGAAGTTTAAGAGACTAGTCAGGATGAATCAATGCGCAAAGAGGTGGGGTACCGGAGTACTAAGGAATGAAAAGATACATTTGAAGTTCTCTTAGGCTATAGATACTTCGATAAGGAATAGCTCAGCAGGCAGTTCAATTGAAGAGAAATGGACATCTCCAAGAAGGATAACCACAGGAGCTAGAAAGAAAAACGTAGATACAAAAAAGTGGATGCGAAGAAGGAAAAAGCGACGAAATTCCGAATTCCGATTTTCAGAAAGTTATCCTTATTCGTTCTTCTCCTCTGAGCCCTGTTATCCGAATTGGGAACAGGTTTACGCCTGGAAGTCCTTTCGCGGAAGAAGGAATCTTCGTCAGTACTTTTGGAAGACTTCATGCCCTGTAGATACATTTTCCGTATCTTTAATGCAGTGCTTCCGTTGCCTTTGAATCCTCAAGCCGAGTCGAACCTGTGACCGAGAGGACTCTTTGGATCGGGAGACCCACAGACCACAAGATCTACTCCAGGAGACTTGACGTGGAAAGTACTGATTACTGGAGGTGAAGTAACGAGGGAGACAACACATTCTGCTCTCGATCAACATGATAGCGTGTACATGTGTAGAAGCAAAACAAGGAATTTTTGAAAATTTTGGGTTGGTGGGATGATTTTTTTAAGGCCCATAGGCCTAAACGTACGAAGCAAGGAGGGCTAAAAAAGTACAGTAGGACAGGCAAAGAGGGCACTCCTGGTCAAAAGAAGTCTGTTATTACCAAACGTTAACCATTATTTAGGGAAGACATTTCTGAGAATGTGCGTTCCGAGCACAGCATTGTATGGTAGTGAATCACGGACTGTGCAGAAACCATAAAAGAAAAGAATTTAAGAGTTTCAAATGTGGTGCTATAGAAGCATGTTGGAAATTATGTGGGTTGATGAGGTAACGAATAAGAAAATTGTCTACAGAATCGGACAAGAAAGAAACATATGGAAAACACTGTTAAGAAAAGGGATGGGATAATAGGTCATGTTTTAAGACATCAGGGTATAACTTTCAGGGCACTAGAATGAGCTCTACAGAGTAAAACTGTAGGGGAAGTGAGAGAGACAGGAATAATTCCAACAAATAATTGAAGGCGTAGGGTGAGAGTGTCATTCTGAGATGAAGAGGATAGCACAAGGCAGTATTCGTAGTGGCTCATATCAAATCAGTCAGAAGCCAGACGGCGGAAAGAAGTAACGTGACATTTAGGGCGCTGAAATCATGATTTGTGTCTGGGTCGTATTGGTATGTTTGCCTAATCGGGAGGAAATTGTATGCTAGGAGATTAAAAAGTAATGTTGAACACACACACACACACACACACACACACACACACACACACACACACAACCCGTGTACGCTGACGTATACACATGCAGTTTCTCAAAACTGAGAAAAGTAGCACGATAACATTTGATGATGGCTTTCTCTTCCTGTGACGCCTGCCACTAGAAGCTGACGCAGAACGCACTTAGGTTTTCCCAAATATCGCTGCATCTGCTGACTGAAAAATATTTACAGATGGTGTGAAATTGTGGACGAATAGTACTGTGAATTTTATGAATTTGTGTATATAATTGCTTTACATTAGCTTCGCGTCATTTAAACTGTAATTTAGATATTAAAAAAATATGAGTCTGTATCCATCTGCGCCTCTAAAATTAATTGCTGTTTATTGGAACCGTGCTTTATTAATTGTTTTTCCGAAGGGAGCTCTGCGCAATGTGATCGTTAGTTCTGCTTCTTTCCCGCAATACACGCGACGCACTAGAAATAATATTATCACAGTAATGACTCCCAGATGATTCCGAACGACATCTTGTGCAGCCGTAACATATTTCGTTCTGTTGGCGTTGAAGACAATTAGATTCATTAATTGTAAGAATAAATTTTCTGTTATGATTACTTAGTGTAACATGTAACGGTGTCACATTCTGGCATTAATCTTCAGTTAAGTTTGTAAGTAGGCTGTTTATGTTTTCTCTATGTAAGTAGACTGTTTATGTTTTCTCTATGTAAGTAGGCTGTTTATGTTTTCTTATTGGCAACGTTACGTAGTGCTCAATATGAAAATCACTGGCTGTGCTGTGTGCAGTCTGTGGCTGCTTTGCATTGTTGTAATACTCGCCATTGTAGTGTTAGGCAGCTGGCTGTGAACAGCGCGTAGCGTTGCGCAGTTGGAGGTGAGCCGCCAGCAGTGGTGGATGTGGGGAGAGAGATGGCGGAGGTTTGCAGTTTGTCATGAACTGATATATATATATTATGATTTGTGATGATATTAAGGTAAATACATTGTTTGCTCTCTATTAATATCTTTCATTTGCTAACTACCCCTATCAGTAGTTAGTGCCTTCAGTAGTTTGAATCTTTTATTTAGCTGGCAGTAGTGGCGCTCGCTGTATTGCAGTAGCTTGAGCAGCGAAGATTTTTGTGAGGTAAGTGATTTGTGAAAGGTATAGTTTAATGTTTGTCAGGGCCATTCTTTAGTAGGGAGTTTTGAAAGTCAGATTGCGTTGTGCTAAAAAATATTGTGTATCAGTTTAAGCACAGTCATGTAAAATTGTTCAAAGGGGACGTTTCATATGTCGACCCTTAGCCTAGGATACCTCACTGGAATCTTCTGATTTTTTCTTGTAGTTTGTGTATTTAGTGTAGATTTTGTTTATTGCTAGCGCGTAATTGTAGAGAGAATATCCTTTGTAGTTGCAGTCTTTCATTGTTGTATAGTAAAACAGTTGTGGCATGCATGTAGATTTGCAGCAAGTATTTCGCAGCTGCGCTTGCAATTAACTAGATATTATTTTCAGTGCTATGTTAATGTGTTCTCTTATTTTTGATCTTCAAATTGTGTTTTTCTGTGTTGTCGTGTGAAATACTGTGACAATAATGGCGTGTGAAAAACGTAATACTAGGCTCCAAAGTAAACTGAGAAATGACAGTGAAGACGAAGGCAGTGTGTTAGCGCCGCAGAGTAATGAATTAACTGATGTTCAAAGTAGTAATTTGGTAATTGTGAATAGGGAAATGGAGCGGGCTGCAAACAATGGTGTAGACAGTGAAACAGGTAGTGAACAGGGAAGCATTATCGATCGATCGGTCGGCAACAGCTCGCCTCAGGAATCCGAAATGACAGGACACAATTTCGCAAATACTGTAGATTCAGGTTTTGGGTTATCACCGTTTTCTCAAATAAGTCAAGACGCATTTTCTGCTTGTCAAAATGTGAATGTTGCCGGTGCAAATGCACTGCCGAAAAGCGTAGAGAAACAGATTCCAGACACTAATACATTATTATTGCAATTAATGCAACAAATGGAACAAAATCAGAGACAAACACAGCAAAAGCTTGAAAAGTTAGACACAATGGAACAACACCAGAGACAAACACAGCAACAGTTAGACACAATGGAACAACACCAGAGACAAACACAGCAACAGTTAGACACAGTGGAACAAAATCTCAAAAAGTTAGACTCATTGGAACAAACTCTCGAACAAACACGTGAGGATTTAACTGCTGAGTTACATAACATTGAATCGAAATGTCAAAAAGTCTGCAATGACGTAAAAACTCAAATTTGTGAGCATTTTCAACCTATTTTTTCGCGTCATGAAAATGCATTACAGAATCACGAAGCAGCCATAAAAGAACTGCAAACTATTGTTCATGAAAATCACAACACCTTGCAAGCTAAAATTGACTCAGTTGCATCTACCGATTCGGTTACGCAACTTGCAAAAACTCAGGATAACTTAAAGGACACAGTAGATTCGATTTCAACACAAATGGACACTCTGAAACTTGGTTCAGAAAAACACACTGAGGAAATGTGTTCATTATCAGAGAAAGTAGTTCAACTTTCGGATCAGCTAAATAATTTATCTACGAAGGTAGATGATAATCTGAATGACGCAAAACCGGTAGTCTTTAATGACACAGAACAGAGCGAACAAATTAGGAAACTGAAACAAAATCTGAATCAAATTGATACGCAACACCAAAGAGAAATCCGGGAAGTACAAGATCAGCTGACACAGGTAATACAAGAATTACGTATTTCAGAAGACACTCGCGCTCCAACACGGGAAGAGGAACTTAGAAATACGCAAAAGCCACAAAATAATAACACAGGGCATTTCGCTAATTATGAAAGAAATTGGCAAGGTACACCGAATTTTGAGATGGAACCGCCGACACGACGTAACTATGACCGAGATGCTACTCGCCGACACGATGATTTTGACTATAAGCTGTTCATTACTACACGTAAATTCAAAACATTTAAGAATTCTGGCAACGACATTCATCCACAAGCATGGCTCCATCAATTCTCTCATTGTTTTCCTCCCAACTGGTCGTTAGAACACAGATTAGAATTTATGTGTGGCTACTTGGAGAATGAACCAGCTGTAAGAATGCGATCGGTAATTCACGATTGTCACAGTGAAGGAGATTTTTATCATGCCTTCCTCTCAGCGTATTGGTCTCAAGCGACACAAGACCGTGTAAAACATAGCATCATGATGATGAAACACTTTGAACAATCTGAATTTTCCAGTCTTGTCAAATATTTTGAAGACATGTTGCATAAGAATCAATATCTTTCAAACCCATACAGCCCCTCAGAACTCATCCGCATTTGCTTACTCAAATTGCCTGAACATTTACGACATATTATTTTAGCAGGACGTTGCAAAGACGACATTGAAGCTTTTCAGGGTCTGTTACAAGAACTGGAAATTGACACTGACAATCGGGGAACGCGGAAACAGGAGCACAACAATTACAGGTCACATCCGTCACAATTCCGCGATGAAAGAAGTAATAACTTTACACGACAAGGCTATTCTCACAACACAAATCGTGACCAAAACAGACACCACCCGTATGACAACCGTTGGCAGAGTAGTAATAACTACAGGGAAAGATCACCTCTCCGTGGTAATGACTATCACAGAGACAATAAGAGAAACAGACAATATGGGAACCAAAATAATTATTATCAAGGGAGACAGAATAACTTCAGACGCAACAGTTCAGCGCGCAGTTACGATTCAGGGAGAAATTCTCCACCACTTAACCGACAAGAAAGTAACTACAGGAACTACCGACATGACGACAGACGATGTGATCGTAACGACAGACCTGAATTGCATCAGAACTGGCGGGATTCAAACAGAGCAGGGGACTTTCGACAACGTGAATTTGTAGTAGTTAGGTCTCCTAATCCCAATAACAACGCGCGCCAACAAAGGAACAGACAATGACTCGCACCGCAGGCATCCGCGTGCGCCGGCTGGCTCAGAGAAAAATAACACAGACGCTAACCTTGAGAAAAGATTTAGCATTCCTTACCGACGTGTAAAACATGACAATTGCTTTGCAGTTGAAAGTCTGCGTACTAGGAAGAGTAAAGGTTTACACCACATTTCACATGTAAAACCGTTTATTGGAAGATAATCTGCTTTTTAACTTTGTCTTTGCCATAAAACGTTTCACTTCACGTTACTAGTATGCTTAAGAAACTGTTAACATACAACAATGTTTGAAGTACAATATCCAGTCTAGAACCTAGGGAACATTTTAAACAGAAATTACGAATGCATTGTTATAGTGAACAGACGATACAGTATTGTATTTGTACATTCTTGCTTGTTTGTTGCACGATTACGTAACGACTATAAGGCTCACATACTTAGAACATTTACCAGTACTGCTAATGAGATTTTAGGGCAACATTTTGGTTGACCTGAAAATATATTCTGGATTTAAAGTACTTTCTGTGAGATACCAGATGACACAGTGTTAGTTTATGTGACAGCTACACGATGTTATCACGACGCTACTAATGAGTGACAATTTACAATGTTGCTTTTGCGGTGTACCTGTTTTATATCTGCACAGTTTTCTGAATTCTTCTGGAAAGAAAAACATGTTTTAGTAGTAACTTTTGTGGTATAGCAACAATGAGACAGCCTTTTTCGTGGCACAACTTTACGTTACTGTACAGTACTTTCTTCATCACGCCAATAAGCATAATAACTACGACATCTATACGCAAAGCATTTCACTTTTGTTTATCATGAGGTAAGTACATTGACTTCTGCAGAACTTAGCTTTCGGAGGACGATAATTACGACACTTCCACAGAATTATCTTACAGCAAGACGCACATTTAGCGCTACAGGACACGTATTTGAGTGATCAATTTTGTACTAAAAACATTTATTTTCAAAGATATTTGAAACACAATGATACAAAGTTTTTCCGTGATACATTTCATTCCATTGCAATAATCTGTAGCACCTGAGGGTATAATTACATTAATCCTCAGGGGGGTACACGCTTACTTTGTGTACCATGTGTGTGGCAACCACAAGGAACCCTAGCTAATATGGTATTTGCTTATACAACTTTACACATCGGTACCATATTTCTCCAACACATAATTACACAGCTATCTGATCATTTAACTGAGACAGACAAACGTTTTTACTATATCAGTGACAGATGTTTACGTAATTACACAGCTGGATAACTTCACACTTATGAAACTGTATTTTGTCTGTACTTTGTGAAACTGTTCATATTTTTTTGGAACCATTGTGATACTATGAGAGCTTTGAATGATGTATTTGGTATGGATTCATGATTTTTAAAGTACGTTTGAGGTAGATGACATTATTTAAATGAGCAGAGAATTCTTTTTAGGCTTAGAAATTATTGGAGGAAGTTACGACGATTTTGAGATTTGACTGAAGTTTTATGATATTATTACGACGATGATGTGTATTATGTTGTTGAGGAATGTTTATTATGCTACGTATTTCTCACGATGAAATATTGAAGAAGTGTCGACGAATATGTATATGTATAATGAGGTAAGGAGTAATGAATAGTGGGTAGGGACTCTTGACTTGTGAAAAAGGATGTTGGAAACCAAGAATCGTACTTTAAGAGTTATGACATGTGTGAATCATGTGTGAATGTATCACAATGCCACTGAACATTTTTTGGACACTGTTATATTCATAGGATTTTGTTTCTACAGATTTGCAACGCTAATTCTTGACCTGTGAAGTATTTTTATGTGAGACTGTCACTTTAGCGAAAAATGCTGTCGTAAATATTTCCGTACGAAAGTTAAGTGACCACCTGCACGTAATGCGTCGCGGGCACCCAGCTGTGTCAGACGCCTGGAGAAAAAGTCATTAGCGCGTGCCTTTCAGAGCACAGGAAGAAAGAAAAAAAAAGAAAGGGAAGGCCATTATCCTGGCCATTGTCATCCCTTTAGAGAAAGCATCGCAAAAACGACACGGTCGAACTTGAAAACATATGATTACACTAGGTCTTAATTTACGATATTTACTGAAATGCCTAATAAAATGACAAGAAATATTTTTACATCTGCACACCTGATTACGACAAGCGTCTTTCTACGAGAGTTGAGAGCTACTAACTTATGAAATGTCACATGACTACTGAATGATATTTTTATGCTTTGCTTTTCATAGTTGCTTATTTCATTTGACATCTGTTTTCCAGCTGTGTTGCAGCATTGCTTTTATAAAATAAAATGCATTTGCTAATGTGAACACTTTCTGTCAACAGATCTATTAAATAATTATTTTATGATCCACATTCTTTAAAAAAGGAGCACTTGGAAAGGAAAGAACAATAAGAAGGATCTAGTAACAGTAACACATAATTTTCTTTTCAAGTACATGGTAATATTTCTTTTTACAATCAGTTGTTGTGGTGCACCACTTTAATTACATAGATATTAAGATGTGAATACACATTTCCCTTATCTGCATTGTTGTTTTTACTGTAATATTTTTTCTGCTTGCGCTATGTCATGTTTAGGTATAAGTTGCTGCTGTTTGCCAGGCATAGTGTTATTGAATTTGACTTTTGCTAATTTATACTGTAGCTTGCTTTGCAATTTTCCATTTTTTTCATTGCTGTTTATATTAATTGTTTTGTGCTGCTGCATTGCCTCGTTCCTTAGTTTAGCATCTGAGCTCAGAAGATTTAAGTTTGCTTAAGAGGGGGTAGACTATATGAGAAACTGACTATGGAGAATAGGTAAAGAATGCATTGCGAAGTTATATAAAAAGGATTTGGGCCCAAATGAGTATTGTACAATCAGAAATAATTATTTTGAAAGAAATATGAACAGAATACAGAAAGCATGCTTGGATAGGATTTTTTTTGGTGGAAACAAAGGATGAAATAAGAGGAAAGATGTATGAAGTTTTGGGTTGGACTGCAGTACCAAATGTTACACTGAAAACGAACCCTGTCCTTTCCTATTGGTGTTATCCCACTATGTGTTTGTGTACCCTTGTGTATTTGTTTTCTTCCTGTCTCTGTGTAGTTTCATAGAATTTTTTTCTTCTTTTAATATTAAGTTACATTCACTATGATGAGGAATACTGTTATCCTCGAATATAATTGGCATTAATAATATGTTATTTACTTTGTAAAGATGTTAGACATTATTAATTCTGTTCTGTTCAATGCTCATGTGTGAAGTTGACGTTTCAAAAGTTATTGTGATCTTTTATGTATCTACTTATCTCATAATTCCTGTAACACTGATGTATATGTTTATTTCTATTCTTTTGTAAAGCCTGTTTTACTACAAATGTTATCTGTATTGTTATGTTTTTAATAATGTATTTTGTACCTTTGTTATTGTATTCTTATGTTATAAAATTGTAATTGTCACCAGTTCATGATATTATTAACATGTAAGTTACATTTCACTGCACACGTTTCTGTTGGTCATAGTACATGGACAATATGTGAGAAGTAGGGACTGTTAGTGTTTGCACGTTTGTTAATAATTCTGCAAGGGACTGGATAACAGCATTGCTGGTTCTAAGGACAATTCCAAAAACTTTGTGAGTGCACAAGTGATGGTTTATGGACTTGCTATATTATCCGCAAGACTCTTCAATGGTGATTGTGCACCTGCACAGTCACAACAGATGGCTGCTGGCTATCTCTACAAGGACTACAGTGGGTCTACATCTTTGATGATCCATCAATACCATTATCTCTACAAGGACTACAGTGGGTCTGCACCTCTGGTGGCCCACCAATACCATACTCTCTACCAGGACTACAGTGGGTCTGCTCTGTGATGACCTACCTACCAATATTCTTCAAAACTTCGAATGACTCTGCTGTGGGTTTGCTCCATTGTGGCCCATTACCTGTCAGCATGTCAAGAGTCAGCACCGTCTTTCCATTGGAAGGACAACACTACTTCTTCAAGACTGCATGGAAATCCACTACTTCTGTGTGCATTGTCTTTTACTGCTCAGACTTTGAGAAAAGAAACGGCAGTTTCACTGTGATGAACAATGTGAGACAATTTTAGCTTTTGACCAACATAATATCAATAAGTGTGTGCATTTGATTTCTTTGTTATTGTAATTATGAAAAATTTTTTCAAATCTGTATTGGCCACTGCCCCATCCAATTTGTAAAAATTTTTGTGGGGAGCATGGGGGCTATGTAAGTAGGCTGTTTATGTTTTCTCTATGTAAGTAGACTGTTTATGTTTTCTCTATGTAAGTAGGCTGTTTATGTTTTCTTATTGGCAACGTTACGTAGTGCTCAATATGAAAATCACTGGCTGTGCTGTGTGCAGTCTGTGGCTGCTTTGCATTGTTGTAATACTCGCCATTGTAGTGTTAGGCAGCTGGCTGTGAACAGCGCGTAGCGTTGCGCAGTTGGAGGTGAGCCGCCAGCAGTGGTGGATGTGGGGAGAGAGATGGCGGAGGTTTGCAGTTTGTCATGAACTGATATATATATATTATGATTTGTGATGATATTAAGGTAAATACATTGTTTGCTCTCTATTAATATCTTTCATTTGCTAACTACCCCTATCAGTAGTTAGTGCCTTCAGTAGTTTGAATCTTTTATTTAGCTGGCAGTAGTGGCGTTCGCTGTATTGCAGTAGCTTGAGCAGCGAAGATTTTTGTGAGGTAAGTGATTTGTGAAAGGTATAGTTTAATGTTTGTCAGGGCCATTCTTTAGTAGGGAGTTTTGAAAGTCAGATTGCGTTGTGCTAAAAAATATTGTGTATCAGTTTAAGCACAGTCATGTAAAATTGTTCAAAGGGGACGTTTCAAGTTGTAATTGTTCCATATATTGAAGAAGCCTTTAAAGAATCACACACGTTCCGGTTAGTATTTCGTTCCGAATGCAGATGACAGTAATATGTTCATACAACAGAGACATTGCACAAACATCGGCACTTTAAATGTGATAGTGGTCAGCAAATCCTGCAGGGTGCGACGATTATATTATTTTTATTATCGTGGTCACTTTTCATCGCATATGAAAGTTTCGTAAGGGCTGGATTTGCACTTCCTTTGGCAGTGGTAACGAGATCTGTACCAATCAGTTCTATCACTACATATCTGCATCAGCTGTATTGGTTAGTAGCTAGTTAGTACAAAGCTTGGTTGCACTCGTATGAAATAATATCCATACGAATCCTAACATCAAGGGAAATTATTAGTTACTTATTTATTTCAGTTGTTGTAAAGAACCTTTTAGAAAAGCTTTTAATACCAAAACACATGAAAATGTATCTGTAGGATAATAACGTTTTCTGTAACCTCGATCTTGGGAAAGGAAAAGTGTGACTGAAATAGTAGAACACCAAGAAACGACTGACAGCGATGAATAATGATTTCCTGAATGAAAACACTTCACTAGTGTTTTGTCGTAACATAGAATCGGCAAAGGTAAGCATACCAGACAAAGGATTAGTCACACCCTGGAAAAACTCCATTAATATTCGTCTTGATAATGGCCGTAACAGCCATTTTCTGCAGGTGAGCAGTATCGTGCTGAAGCCACACATTAGTGATTAGATTATTTGGTCTATCTTGCTGAGGCCACACATTAATGATTAGGGATGTACATTGCGCAACACAATTAAAGGATCACTTATTTGAAATCCCGTAACCTTCTTCCATTGCGACGCAGAAGCTTGAAATTTGGCAAAAAACTGCCTATAGCCTTCCTCTGTAATGGCGTAAAAGAATGGATCCCTGCAACATAGCTCTGTGGCTCGGAGACGCATCAGTCACAAGGTACTGACAGATGCAAAATGAAGGCCAAAGTTCAGAAGTTCATGTGAGGTGTAATGTGAACTAATAATGTCATACTGGCACCAGAAATCGCCACAATTCTACCCAGTGGCACCGTGGACGTTTCACGCAGTGGGAACGTCACATCATCCTCTCTTACCGATGTTTAACCATTCTTTTGACGTCACTGTGATGAAGGTCAGAACCACAAAGCCCGGCGTTGAAATCGCGCAGTTTTATTATGATCGAAAAATATTTCAGGCAGAATCAACGCAAAAAGGCCTCAAGATGGCATAAGAGGCGTGCAAGCATGTGGAATCAATGAAGTGTCGAAGGGGTTGCCTGCCGTCAGGCGCTAGAGCAGCAGCAGAACGCCACTGTGTTGAATGGGTTGGTTGTTTGGGGAAAGAGACCAGACAGCGTGGTCATCGGTCTCATCGAATTAGGGAAGGATGGGGAAGGAAGTCGGCCGTGCCCTTTCAGAGGAACCATCCCGGCATTTGCCTGGAGTGATTTAGGGAAATCACGGAAAACCTAAATCAGGATGGCCGGACGCGGGATTGAACCGTCGTCCTCCCGAATGCGAGTCCAGTGTCTAACCACTGCGCCACCTCGCTCGGTCGTTGAATGGGAATCGTGGCCATTGCATAGGTACATTTATAAAGTGCTCAACAAAGGTGTGCGGGTGGGAAAGAGCGTGTTGCCGAACTGTGAAGTCTTAGAGGAACCCTGTATCGCTTTACTTACGCAGGTGTGGAAGAGGAGGGTTGAAAAAGCATACACACCCTTTGCTGCTTCGCATCACGTTCAAATTTCGTCTACTGGTTTTTAAAAGTCCCTAGTATACCAGAGCAAGAACTGGGGTGTATAGGCGACTGGTCCCGTTCAGTGGGAATGAAGTCCACCGATGTCAGTAGATTAGCGTTGAATCGTGTGGGGGTTATCAGTGGTGTCGAAAGTTGTCAAGAATGTCATCTTGTTGCTAATCGCAATACCAACTGTCGGTTTCGTCTGCGAAATGTTGTGGGAATCGACGCCCCAAGGGAAGGGTTGGCTTCATTGATGCCCTTTATGCTCCCATCTGATGCCTATACGTGTGGATTCTCAGCGGCAGTGTGTCTGAAATGTTTTACTCGATATCCACAATAAAATTGTGTGAGGTTAACGCTGGGCTTTGCGGTCCTGACTGCCGTTGTGGAAGTGTCAAGAGAATGGTTGAGAACTGCGTAAGAGGGAGTATGGCGACCTTTCCATCAGGTGATACGCCAACGGTGGCGTTGGGCTGACATGTAGTGAAATTTGCTGCCAATGTGACATTATATACCCACCTTAAACCTTACGTGAACACTTGAGTGTTGGCCTTTTCGCACGTGTCGACACTTTGCTGTTTGAAGCATTGCTGAGAGCGAGAGTGACGTCGCAAGGAGCCACGCATATGCACCATTATATAGGAAGGTTGTAGGCACTTTTGAGCCACATTTCAAGCTTCTGCGTCACACTGGGAGACAAAAACGGCGTTTCGAAAAAGTGACCCTTTAGTTTTGTTGCGCAGTTTAGACTGCTACAATACACCCGCTGTTCCAAGTGGTCCAAAATTTTTTGTTTGGGATTAAGATTGATTGATTTAAAGACCATTCGTGGAGCGATAGGATGCCAGAGTGTCCACCAAACCAGGAATGCACGCATGCAACCCCGCCAACACTACTGTTACCGTCTTGGTATATGAAAGAGTCTACAGCATTTCCATCGCGACCTTTCGGATCTTAGTTTCCCAACAGCCCTCGTAGGATCGTGTTGGTGTTCCATTAGGTCCAATGGCCTTTACCCTGTCGAGTGATTTCAGTTGCTTTTCCATCCCATGGTCACTTATTTCTATATCCTTCAGTGAAAGAAGAAAGAGCATCTCTTGATGTACGACAATGTTGAAATAAACATCATGCTTCATGCACATGGTAACCTGAATGTGTGGGGTTGAAGTAATGATATGAAAAACGGCCCAAAAACATCACAGATAGACATCCGGCTTGAACCACATCCTCTGCATATTGGAGGTTAAACTCCTCATTGGGCAGCCGGGTCACTCAACACAAATGATTTAAAATGATGCAAAATCGTGACTGGATGGATCACAGTACATGCCTCCAATTAGATGCTGTCCTGTTCTTATGGTCTGTGGTGTTCGGCCCATTGAAGAAGTGCAGCTTTAAGTTCTGCTGCGGGCAATGTCCTTTGCAGAACCCCCTTGGCATTGTTCGATAATTACACGGGACGAATCTGCATTAATTAACAGCAGCAATGAGTGACGAGATTGAAACAGTTTCTCATTGTGAAGGAGTGGCTTTTCTCAGAAGTCCCTGTCGTTCATGATCTTATTAAGACCACTGTCCTTATGCCGAATTACATGTTGTGAGTGACACATTGTTCCTTGTCGACATGTCTGACACTCTGAGTCGATACACCAGTAAAACGGACGACTTCATTCACGGCGCAGTCATGGGCTCCCCAAACATGATAACCCATTCTCTATTTTATCTAAATGCACACTCCGCAAGCCACCTTGCAGTGTTTGGGGGAGGATATTTTTTGTACCACTATCACGTACCCGCTATCCTGTTCCAGACAAGAATGACTCGCGGGACGAATGATTTCCGCTAAGCCCCCGTGAGCACTTAAATGTCTCTAATTTTATCTTCGTGGTCTTTTTGCCAGTTGTACGTAGGAGAAAGCAATAGATTTGTTGACACTTATAGGAACGTGCGCTCTCGGACCTTTGACACTAAATCACACCTTGTGCAGAACCCCTTTCTTGTTGTGTCTGACACTGGAGCTGGTTTACCTACATCTACATCTACATCTACATCTACATGGATACTCTGCAAATCACATTTAAGTGCCTGGCAGAGGGTTCATCGAACCACCTTCACAATTCTCTGTTATCCCAATCTCGTATAGCGCGCGGGAAGAATGAACACCTATATCTTTCAGTACGAGCTCTGATTTCCATTATTTTATTTTTGTGATCGTTCCTTCCTATGTACGTCGGTATCAACAAAATATTTTCGCATTCGGAGGAGAAAGTTGGTGATTGGAATTTCGTGAGAAGATTCCGTCGCAACGAAAAACTCCTTTCTTTTAATGATGTCCATCCCAAATCCTGTATCATTTCTGTGGCACTCTCCCCCGTATTTCGCAATAATACAAAACGTGCTGCCTTTCTTTGAACTTTTTCGATGTACTCAGTTAGTCCTATCTGGCAAGGATCCCACACCGAGCAACAGTATTCTAAAAGAGGACGGACAAGCGTAGTGTAGGCAGTCTCCTTAGTAGGTCTGTTATATTTTCTAAGTGTCCTGCCAATGAAACGCAGTCTTTAGTTAGCCTTCCCCACAACATTTTCTATGTGTTCCTTCCAAATTAAATCGTTCGTAATTGTAATTCCTAGGTATTTAGTTGAATTTACGGCTTTTAGATTAGATTGATTTATCGTGTAACCGAAGTTTAACGCGTTCCTTTTAACACTCATGTGGATGACCTCACACTTTTCTTTATTTAAGGTCAACTGCCACTTTTCGCACCATTTCGATATTTCTTCTAAATCGTTTTGCAGTTTGTTTTGATCTTCTGATGACTTTATTAGTCGGCAAACGACAGCGTCATTTGCAAACAACCGAAGACGGCTGCTCAGATTGTCTCCCAAATCGTTTATATAGATAAGGAACAGCAAAGGGGCCTATAACACTACCTTGTAAAACGCCAGAAATCACTTCTGTTTTGCTCGATGACTTTCTGTCAATTACAACGAACTTGATGTCTCTGACAGGAAATCACAGATCCAGTCACATAATTGAGACGATATTCCATATGCACACAATTTCACTACGAGCCGCGTCTGTGGTACAGTGTCAAAAGCCTTCCGGAAATCCAGAAATACGGAATCGATCTGAAATCCCTTGTCAATAGTACTCAGCACTTCATGTGAATAAAGAGCAAGTTGTGTTTCACAAGAACGATGTTTTCTAAACCCATGTTGACTGTGTGTCAATAGACCGTTTTCTTCGAGGTAATTCATTACGTTCGAAAACAATATATGTTCTAAAATCCTGCTGCATATCGAGGTTAACGATATGGGCCTGTAATTTGGTAGATTACTCCTAGTACCTTTCTTGAATATTGGTGTGACTTGTGCAAACCTTCCAGTCTTTGGGTACGGATCTTTCGTCGAGCGAACGGTTGTATATCATTGTTAAGTATGGAGCTAATGCATCAGCTTACTCCGAAAGGAACCTAACTGGTATAGAATCTGGACCTGAAGACTTTATTTTATTGCGTGATTTAAGTTGCTTCACAACTCCGAGGATATTTACTTCTACGTTACTCATGTTGGCAGCTGTTCTCGATTTGAATTCTGGAATATTTACTTCGTCTTCCTTAGTGAAGGCATTTCGGAAGGCTGTGTTTAGTAACTCTGCTTTGGCAGCAATGTCTTCGATAATATATCCATTGCTATCACATAGAGAAGGTACTGATGGTTTCTTGCCGCTAACATACATCACATATGACCAGAATCTCTTTGGATTTTGTGCCAGGTTTCGAGACAAAGTTTTGTTGTGAAAACTGTTACAAGCGCGCTAAATTTCGAGCTTCTGTAAAAGATCGCCAATCTTGGGGATTTTGCGTCTGTTTAAATTTGGCATGTTTGTTTCGTTTTTTCTGTAGCAGTGTTCTAACCCGTTTTGTGTACAAAGGAGGGTCAGCTGCGTCGTTTGTTAATTTATTTGGTATAAATCTCTCAATTGCTGCCGATACTATTTCTTTGAATTTAAGCCACATCTGGTCTACACTTATATTATTAATTGGGAATGAGTGGAGATTGTCTCACAGGAAGGCGTCAAGTGAATTTTTACCTGCTTTTTTGAATAGGTGTATTTTTCGCTTATTTTTGGAGGATTTGGGGATTACAATATTCAATCTCACTACAACACTGTGTTCACTAATCCTTGATGCCCGTTATTAACTCAGGATTATTTGTTGCTAAGAGGTCGAGTGTGTTTCCACAACCGTTTACTATTCCTGTGGGCTCATGAACTAACTGCTCGAAATAATTTTCAGAGAATGCGTTTAGCACAATTTCGGATGATATTTTATGAGTACCCCGGGAATTAAACATGATTTTCGCCAACATATCGAGGGTAAATTAAAGTCACCACCAACTGTCATCGTATGAGTCGGGTACGTGTTTGAAATCAAACTCAAGTTTTCTTTGAACCTTTCGGCAACTGTATCATCTAAATTCGGAGGTCGGTAAAAGGATCCTACTATTATTTTATTCCTGTTGCCAACAACGACCTCTGGCCATACTAACTCACAGGAAGTATCTACTCCAATTTCGCGACAGGTTAAACTACTTCTAACGGCAACAAACAGGCCGCCGCCAGCCGTGTTTAGCCTATCCTTTCGGAACACCGTTAGGTTCTTCGCAAAAATTTCGGCTGAGCTTATATGCGGCTATAGCTAGCTTTCAGTGGCTATAACGATTTGAGCGTCAGTGCTTTCTATTAGCACTTGGACTCTAGTACTTTTCCAACGCAACTACGACAATTTACAACTGTTATACCAATGGTTCCTGTATCTAGGTTCTTCCTATGTTCTGCCTGCACCCTTTGAAGCCCTTCTTGAGTTTTCCCGAGACCTTCTAACCTAAAAATGACTCCACCCGGTATGCACATGGACTGCACATTGGGTTTCTGACCCTTCTTGTCAGCCAAATCCCTAACGGGCCCTATAACGCGCCTAACGTTGGAGCTCCCAACTACCAATAATCCCACCCTCTGCGATTCCCCGGATCTTGCAGGCTGAGCAGTTTCCTCTGAAACAGGACAGGCGACAGTATCTGGCTCAGCGACAGTGTCAGCCACAGACAGCACCTGGAACCTGTTTGTCAGACAAACTGGGGAGGCCTTATGTGCAGCTGCCAAGGAAGTATTTCGCCACTTGCTTCGCCCAAGGGCGACCTCCCACTCGACCACAGGTGAGGGGCCAGTGCGAGCAGTAATTGGGTTGGCCACCAGTGAGGACCGATCAGAGGACTCTAACGCGCTGGACGTCCGTTGGATCCCCACGGCCGGCCCACAACAGTGGTGCACATCCACTGCAGCCTCAAGCTGTGTAACCGAAGCCATCACAGCCTGAAGCTGAGAGCGAAGTGTCACCACCTCGGCTTGCATCCGCACACAACGATCGCAGTCCCTGTCCATCTAAAGACCGTGGAAAACTAAACTATGCAGATAAACGGACTATCAGCACGTGCTGCCCAAATCTACTGTAGAACCTGACGAAAACGCACGAACTGTGTCTAGTAATACGTAGATATTAAAAAACCTAAGCACTCAGGTGAAACTAAACAATTTGACCCTGATTTGGAATTTTTAATATGTGACAAAATCGGTTTACTCTCTGACGCAAACGAAAACGCGAGAACTGTGGCTATTAGATGTTAAATTTACAGACAGAAACTCAAGAAACTAAACTATTAAAGCACACAGATGATATAATAAAATTCGCTCCTGGTTAGGAACTCATAAATGACAAATGCTGTTGCTTATCTGTTGCTGCGTCTGTCGCAGTCGGGTACTGCTGCCTGACTGACGCTTTGGGGCTTACTAAATGATTCTGTAATAAAACGCGTTGTTCTTCTTTGGATCTTGTCTATTTCTTCTGTCAATCCCATCTGGTATTGGCGCCATCCTGACTAGCAATATTCAAGCGCTGGACGAATAACGATTTTGTAGGCTACCTCCTTTGTTGGTGAACTACATTTCCAAAGGATTCTTCAAGTGAATCTCAGTCTGGCATCTGTCTTTCCTCTAACTAGTTTTATGTCGTCGTTCCATTTTAAATCGCTCCATACGAATAATCCTAGATATTTTATGGATACAACTACTTGACGTAACAATCACGCAATCGTATAATAATGGATATTTCTGTCTATGTATACACAATAAGACACATTTGTTTATGTTTGGGGTCAAGTAACCTACGATACACTGCTTCTGGAAGAGGGACAAGTTCTTTCGCGTACTCTATGTACGTGGCCTGTTCGCAAAGTAAAGTCCGATCAGTCGCGAAATGAAAAAACATTGAATATCAAAAACTTTTTTGATGCTATATTTTGCTACACCTTCCAGCTACTTCTTTACATAGTCACTGTTCCGAATTAGGCATCTGTCGTAGCGTTGTGCAAACTTTTCACTACCATCATCATCGAAGATAGCTATTTGTGCTTTCTGCCACTTCTCTACACTGGTCTGCAGTTCACTGTCTGTGCCAAAATGTTGTCATCACAGCCAGCGTTTCATGTGAGCAGAGATGAATACCAGAGGACGTCAAGTCTGGGCTGTATGGTAGGTGATCAAACACTTCCTATGAAGAACGCATCGTCATTAGTTCTACAGTTTGCGGCCGTGAATTGTCAGGAAGAAGGAAGTGCAGGACAGGTATGTTATGCAGGGTTGCATGAAATCAGGCGTAACCTTACAGCAGGCACCCATACTTTGCGGAGACGGTATCGTTTTTGGCAGCTTTACGTGTACGTAAAACTGGAAAGAACGACGTGACGAGGTCGACCCAAGACATTTGCGCGGTTGTTTCCATTTTGCGATCTGTCGGACCTTAGTTTCCGAATAGCCCTCTCAGAATCGTATTGGTATCCCATCACATCCAGTGGCCTTTCCTCTGTTGACTGATTTCAAAATGGCTCTGAGCACTATGGGACTTTACATCTAAGGTCATCAGTCCCCTAGAACTTAGAACTACTTAAACCTAACTATCCTAAGGACATCACACACATCCATGCCCGAAGCAGGATTCGAACCTGCGACCGTAGCGGTCGCGTGGTTCCAGACTGAAGCGTCTAGAACTGCTCGGCCACACCGGCCGGCTGACTGATTTCAGTTGCTTTTCTATCTCGTGGTCACTTATTTCGATGTCAGCCATTTCTCCGTTCCTGCGACTATTGAGGCACTACAGTATGTCCTACCTCTCTGAAACAATTTTGAGAAAAGAATGTTTAGTATTTCGGCCTTTTCTGTGCCAGTCTCCGTTTTAATGCCATTATGGTCGTAGATTATCTGGATAAATGGCCTCGATCAGTTTACGGGCTTAACGTAATACCAAGACTTCTAAGTATTATCTGTCAGGTCGGTAGACAGAATTTTATATTCGAATTCGTTGAACGCTTCAAGCGCGGTTCTCTTTGCGTTGATTTGAGCTTCTGTTAGTTTTTGTTTGTCTGTGAGGCTCAAATGTCGCTGAAATTTGCAATGAAACTCTCTTTTGTTTCGTAGCAACCTAATAACACAGTTACGAAATTAGAATTATATTAATACCTTCAGCTGATAAAGGGCGTTGCTATATACTCGTATTAACGGGGACAGGTGAAAATGTGTGCCCCGGTCGGGGCATTTTCACCATTCCCCGTTGATATATATCAACGCCCTTCAGCAGCTGAATGTATTAATATAATTCTAATTTCGTTCTAGACAGCTGCAGGTCATCAAGTTTATAACACAGTTGTCGAGAGGCGGCGGGTATTTTCAATCCCTCAAAACTTTGCTCGGCTCGTACCTGTCTACAGCGTATTGTACAATACTGGTGAACTATGTCCATTGATATTCAGTGTCGTTACTCATGGAGACGCAATTTTCATGCTGACTGCTTAAGTAACCTGGGATCTGTTTCTTGTCCGTCTTGCTAAACAGATAGATCTTCCTACATTTATTTGTACTCCTGTTTACAGCCTTATTTAGTGATGCTGCAATGGCCTCATAATCACTGATTCTATGTTCTACGTTGAGTTAGAAAGTTCTGTTCTATCATCAGCAGATCTTACCTTCACTAGTCGATTCTCTGATTAACTGCTGTTCGGATTAGGCACTTACAACAATTTCTCACGATTACCTGTCCCTAATGCCTGCCCTAATCACTTGCGTGACCTTCTATAGCTAGTTGAAATCTGCACCCAATACTGCAATATGACCAGAAAGTTTGCGCGAAGTGTTCTCCAGCTTTCCTCTCAAATATCCCGCAACTAGTGCTGCTGAGCCATGGGGGTCTACAAAAAACATATGAATACCGTGTTTGGTCCACGTTTAACACTTCACCCAAATTATTTCGCATTCGGAATTTGTACTGAACTCAATAGATATTATCGTATTTTTAATGGCTATAAACGCGTCTGCACTACCGGAATTCAGCCAGTTTTTCCGATGTACGTTCCAACCGGAGTTAAAAATTTCTTTGCTGTTACCATTCGATTTCAGCCACCTTTCTGTCCTTAGTACTATGTGGGTATTCTTACAGCCTCGAACCGAGACTAAATCCGCGGCCTTTCCCTAGACGCTCCTGCATTAACTAATACTTTATTAACTTTCCCTTCCTCCATACTGTTATGAAGAATGCTATCCTTCCTGGAATTGGAACGCATGTAGTCGGCCCGCCTTATTGCGCTCATTCCAGACAACGGAATATCACGCACAAACTACTTTACTGTCATGGAAAATCGTCGGGGGGAGGGGCACAGGCCCGCCTAGTACACCCTGTCTACAGCGCTCCGAAGTGACCAGTGTCCCCTTTTAAGGGCGTGATTAGTGTTTTGTCTTTTTAGATGTACACCCGCAGTCGGGTTCCCGGGTTCGATTCCCGGCGGGGTCAGGGATTTTCTCTGCCTCGTGATGGCTGGGTGTTGTGTGCTGTCCTTAGGTTAGTTAGGTTTAAGTAGTTCTAAGTTCTAGGGGACTTATGACCACAGCAGTTGAGTCCCATAGTGCTCAGAGCCATTTGAACCATTTGAACACCCGCAGTACAACTTCGTCCACAAATGAAACTAAGCCTGTCTGTCACCGGAGAAGAAGAATACAGATATTTTTGACATATAACGTGACTCAATGATGCGCTTGACATATAATCAGATTGAAGCATGTAACATTTTCTTTGACATCCAAGGATAACAAACTGTGGAGTAGCAAAACGAATGAAGGTTAAAATCGCTGTGACAGGTTATAATATGTGAAACAGATTGTTAAGGAGGTAGGGTTAAGGAATTATACGTAGACAAGGTTGAACAACAGAATCATAACAGACTAGTAAAGAAAAACGCAAAAAGAAGGAGAGATTGATGTGGCAGAAATAAGAGGTTATGTGTTTAATAACGCGCAGAATGTTCTGACACAAACCGACATTGGTTATGCTGATACCTTTATGGTTACTGTTTAACAGCAAACGTTTGCTGAATGTCCAGAATAGCAGTGGGCTCATTCTAACGAAGTAGTACCGTATGGTTTCGATGGTTCATGAGAATTAAGAAAATGGAGGACATACGGATAGCACATGTACGTCTAAAGTAGAAGAAGTCGGTAGCAATAAGATTCCATGCTGCATAGACGTGAGACAAATTACGTGTGCAGGTAACGTACACAGTGGCAGTGTTTCAGGCAAGGGGTCAGAGGAAGGTAGAAAATGGTGCGACTTGTGGCGAGGAATACAGGGCTGATTAGAACTGGGGAAGAATCAGAAAATAATAAAGTATGCAGCTGAAGTTACTGATGATACTGTGACAATTGTGCAAAAGATGAGAGTCATGAGGGGCACGAATCAGGCGAATGATAATAATGGGGAAAAGGAACCAATGAGCTCGAACATTTAGTGGATGTTAAATTAGACTCAAGTACTTGCACATTTGTAATACAGTTGTTATACCACAGGAACCAACTGTGACTTTTTCTGGTCTTCTTCTGGCTGGTTTGGTGCGGCCAGGTACGAGTTCACTTCCCGTGCCATCCTTTTCATCTCAGACTAGCATTTAAGCCCAATATCCAAATTATTTTGTTAGACTTATTCCAGACTCTCTCTTGCCCTACATATTGTCTCTGTAAGGCTCCCTCTCGTACAAAGGAAACCCTTATGCCCTAACATCTTTTCCGTTTTCTAGCCACTGTTATAAACTTATTCTTTACCTTGCCGACTGAGAGAAGAAACTCTTCTCATTTCTTCAGGTTTGTTTCCAACCAGAGCAGCGTGCTCCACGACCGTATTAATAAGATCCATGATAGGAGGAAGGGCAGCAAAGGCGGTAACATTTTAATCTAAGATCCTTGATAGGAGGAAGGGCAGCAAAGGCGGTAACATTTTAATCTGATTATTGCAGATCGATTTCAGCTAATGTGTAGCTATTTTAATGCAGTCATGTCCAAGTCATGATGACTTGCTGTTAATTCAGTGAATTGTGAATTATTGAATGTATTTTACTATTTAGTATTCCGTTGCAATTTTATGTAAATTTACTATCTTTTCTTTTTTCAAATGGCTCTGAGCACTATACGACTTAACTTCTGAGGTCATCAGTGGCCTAGAACTTAGAACTAATTAAACCTAACTAACCTAAGGACATCACACACATCCATGCTCGAGGCAGGATTTGAACCTGCGACTTCCAGACTGTAGCGCCTAGAACCGCATTGCCACTGCGGCTGGCTTTTTTTTAAATTTTTTAAATTTAGTATACAAATAACATTATTAAAGGGGGCGCTAGTTACTATTGACGTCCATATAGAGGTTAGCTGCATGGAAATGTAAGCAGCAAGCTCAGTTTATCTGTTTGTATCTATAATGTCAATGTGGTACCATGTACGATTTTATTTATGATTAGTCATCATGACGTGGATATAATTGCAGTGAAACAGCTACACAGTACTTGAAATCGATCTGCAATAAAAAGATTATATAAATTTACCACCAAAGCTTCCCTTCTTCCTGTCTTGGATCTCCTCGTTTCTCTTTTCATTTCACTGGACTTAGTTTTCGGCGTCCTTCAGTAACACCATTTTACAAACGCTTCGTTTCTCTTCTTTTCCAGATTTTCGAAAGTCCATGATCCACTTTCAAACTAAACGCCGTGCGCCTGTGCGCCACACGTACATTATCATAAATCTCTTCCTGTGTTTAAGGCCTGTGTCTGATACTAGAGTATTTTCGCTGACCTGACATTATGACCACTGTCCACCGCGAGAGTGAATGCTGCCTGGTGGCGTTACGGGCAGCGACGCCGTAGGTGGAGCAGAGACGAAAAGGACGTAAGTGGGGAAATTCACTGGCATAAGCGAGTTGGTACCGGCGTCGGGAAACTAGAATGTACGAAACGACTAATCTCCTCTGCTATTCGCGCGCCACCGCCGTGAGAATCTGTAGAAACTGGTCGAAGGCAGTGGCAGACACAGAAAAACCTCAAGATGGGGGCGCTGAAGATATCTTGAGCTACCTTTACTTTTACCGTAATAAAAAATAATCAAGTGACATGCAATGTTTAAGAATGTTTTATTCAAAATAATTATACACATATACAAGATAATGCCATCTCTTCCTTAAATGACGAATTCCACGCGCCTGTTCCTTCGGGAAACTGATCACTCTCACTCTTGACTAATCTTCACATTTGTACTTGCTGCAACTAGGACTTTTTACTTATTCATTCTTCAGTTTTAATATTTATGCTTCTGTGTTCAAACTAGCTTCCTATTCGGCGAATAGTCCGTATTTATAACGCTACGTATCGAAGGTTCTCTGTACAAGAAAACAGTAAAATATTCGCGACTTTTCTCGAACAAATGCTAGACAGGATAAAGTATCGAGATCACTAAAATGGCCCGACTTTTCTCGTAGATTTGTGTTAGCTATTATGTGCCAGACAGAAACATATAAAATACAATGACGCGGACGCGCGTGCTCCATAGGAAAGTACAACTACCCGATAAATCGATTCACTTGAGTCGACTGACGAAAGAAACAAACGAATAGCGTGCAGGCTGACTGGCGGGAGCGGCGCCGGTAGCAATGTAGGCGGCCACGCAACGAAGGGGGAGGGAGAGGGGGGGAGAGGGGGGGGGGGGGGGGGAAGGGAGGCGCACCCATATGTATCCGTCACTGGTCGACGGACGGTTAAACCACGAGTAGGTGACAAGATGTATGGCGTCAGTGCCTCATCAGACAACATAAAGTTCGGAGGCTTGCTTGCTCTTTAAAGCAGAATGTGTGGCGATTTGTAGCAGGTCTGATAACTGAGTGCAATGCTGATGCATGCACAATTGTTTATGAGCACGTACTCGACTTCACATTGTTGACAATATTGCTCCTCGGCACACGATCTCTACGTGTTCCGATGTTCGCCCAACGAAATCGTCAGTTGCGACTTCATTGGGCAGAAGATCATAGAGATTGGATCGCGGAACAATGGAAACGTGTTGTCTAGTCGTATGATCACGTTTCTTGTTACAGCAGTGTTGATGGTCTTGACCGGATACGCCGTTATCTAGGGGATCGGCTGGTGGAAATATGCACCTCAATGTGGAGGCTGGCCGGTGGGGGGCGGTATTATGCTGAGGGTGACATTTGCTTGGCTTACATTGTGTCTGTTGTAATTATTAAAGACAACATGATGTTTATGAACTACTGAGATATTATTTCGGATCGTTCTTTTACTTTCTTTTAAGTCATCATTCTTGTGAAAGGTTTGATGTGGCACGCCATGAATAAGTCTTCTGTGCCAACGTCTTCATCTCAGGGTAGCAGCTTCTACATTATGCAGCTTCCTATAGTACCACGGAAGTTAATCATGATTTCGTAACAGATGTCCTATCATTCTGTCCCTTCTTCTTGTCAATGTTTTCCGTACCGTCCTTTCCTCGCGATTCTGCAGAGTATCTTTTCATTTTATACCTTATCAGTCCACCTAATTTTCAAATTTCTTCTGTAGCAGCACATTTCAAATACTTCGATTCTCTTCTGTTCCGGTTTTCCCACAGTCCGTGTTTCACTACCGTGCAATGTTCTGCCCCAAAAGTACACTATCAGAAATTTCTTCCTCAAATTAAGGCCTAGACTTCTCTTGGCGAGGAATGTGCTATTTGCCAGTGGTAGTCTGCTTTTTTTACGTTCTCCTTGCTACTTCCATCACGGGTTATTTGGCTGCCTCTCTCTGTTCTCGCTGCTGCTGCTTCTCATTACTTTCGTCTTTCTTCGATTTACTCGCAGTTCATATTTTTTACTCACTAGACTGTTCATTCCGTTCAGCTAGTTTGTGATCCTTTACCAGTTTCACTGAGAATAGCAATGTCATCACCGAATCTTATCATTGATATCCTCTCACCCTGATTTTGAATCCCACTCTCGAGCCTTTCTTTTATTTGTGTCATTGCTTCTTCGACGTACAGTTGAAAAGTTAGAACGAAACACTACATCCCTGTCTTACACCTTTTTAAACCAAACACTTTGTTATTGGTCTTTCAGTCTTATTGCTCCCTCTTACATTACTCGTCTTTCTCTATAGCTTACTCATGTTTTTTTTTCTTCTGAATTTCAACATCATGCACCATTTGACATTTTCGAACGATCGTGTGAACGTCTCTTGATTTTCATTTCGTCTTACTTCGATTACCAGCTGCAACAGAACTGCCTCTCTGGCACCATTACCTTCCCTAAACTCAGACTGATCGTCATCTAACAAGTACTCAACTTTCCGTTCTTCTATATATAATTCTTGTCAGCATCTTGGATGCATGAGTTGTTAAGCTTATTGTGCGATAATTCTCGCACTTATCGGGTCTTGCTATCTTCAGAATTGTGTGGATGATGATTCCTCGGAAATCTGATGGTGTATCGGCAGTCTCACACTTTCTACACACTAACGTGAATAGCCATTTTGTTGCCACTCTTGCTAATGATTTTAGAAGTTCAGTATCACCTACATCTCTTCATGCTTGATGTCTTCCATGATGTCGATGGCATCTGTCTCTGTCACAAGGCCAAAATCGTGCTACAGTGGTGCGATGAGCGTGATAGTAAATTCACACTGATATACTGGCCACCAAAATCGTGCCATCTAGGCGCGACGGAACACATTTGTGACACTATCGGACGCCTGTTCTGCGTCGACAACTCACCGGATTTCTTTACCTCTGCGTAACCCCTGTTGCCACGTACGAGTACCTCCAGAAAGGTACCAAGAACTTGTGCTACGCAGAATAGCTACTGTATTGATTTTCGAGCGACCACCAATACTCTATTAAGCAAGGTATCATAATTTTTTGGCTCATCATTATATTTTAGCGAGGAATGTCAATTGTAAAATCGTAATCCGCCTTGGAAAGCAACCTTCACAGCAAATGAAGGGTATAACGCAACTGTATTTATGCGTATAGCGATTAAGTATGGAAATAAATTTGCATCGTGTGGTAAGAAGTATGCGGACACCTATCAGTGGACAGTAACATGATGTGTGTCCACCTTCACCTTTATGATGCATCTGAATGTTTTTGAAGGCGCCTAAGTCAGAGGAGGCAATGATGATGCACGCTGTGGTCTGGAGTAAAGTCGACCTCCTAACTCGTATCAGAGACCTTACACTGAGTTCACGTGGGGACTCTGGGCAGGTCAGTCCATTTCATGAATTTTGCTGCCAGCAAATCTTTGCCTCACATATGTAGCTCAAAGAGAGGCTGCTTTTTCATGCTGATGCAATGATTTGTTTTCATCTGCTGCACATAGCACACAACGCTGTAAAATGGGTTCATATCCTTCCTCATTTAACGTTTTCTTAAGTGTAATCAAAGGGCTGTAGCATTACATGGGTAATCATCCGAGTAGCCCACGAAATCGTTAAGCAATAATCTGGTCTCGATTTCCATTGGAGTCAGATATACTTCGTGTCACGTGAGAGTAGGAGAGTCAAAACAGGTAGTAACGCGTGATGTCATCTCAAGTCGAGATTTTTTTGTAGTGCAATCTTTGCTGAGCGATTAACACCGTATAAGAATCAATAGGTAATGAGTTTCTTTTTGACATAGCAGATCACAACGCAGCGTTATGACTGATTTTTTTTATTTAAAAAAGATAACAACATCTGAGTTGCTCAAGTGCGCGGACAAGTTGTAATCGAGTGCGGGTCCTCTTTAATTTTATAGAATTGACCTAAAACTGATAGTCCATAATTCGGAGTTGGTTTCGAAAACATTCTAGAGAGCCACGGCCAAACTTTATTTTAAACGGATCGCGGGCGGGCTTTAGAATAACGGCGCGAAGTTCGAGATACGTGGTAGGCTCTCGCACATTATAGTCGCGTGATGGATTAATTGATACTCCCCGTAATTTCTTGACATTAACTTGGTAATAATTATTAAAGAATTATTGGAGGTTATAGTAATCGTTCTTGGCGCTTACAGTAAATGGGGTTTGATTTACTGTTTGAATACGACATATATTTATCACGAAATACGTTGGTTAGCAACCAATAAACAGATTGTAATGGAATTAGCGTAACGATCATTTCAATCATTGGTGATAACTACAAACACATCAGAAAACTAACTAATATCGTTGTGAATGACAATTGGAACGGATGAGTTTTTTTTCAGCTCCTTGGGATCAAAAACTTCATCCGAAGTTGGAACTTTATAAACTGCGTCGTGATCCTTCAATTTAGCAGATCGACAAACATTATAATCTACACTACAATTTTCACCTTTTGAAAAAGAGAGCACTTACCTTTTTAGAGAAATGTTTCAGGTTTAGTCATCAGTCTTCCCAAAATGGAGATAAGGGTGACATTCACATATAGCACTACGTCATCGTGATCAACCACATATGTGCCCCATTCTCCCTCCATTTTTTCGAAAACCCTGAGATATAGCCGTGGTACGACGAAGGAAGAAGGAAGAGGGTTTGGACAGCCGAGGAGAAAAGAAGAAAACGACGACGAGGGAGCAAGAGAGAGAAAGAAGGAGAGGGGAGGTGACAGGGCCACACCCTAAATACGAAAAACACCCCCGTATCTTAACATTACTTCACTAATGACACTACTCATGACGGCAGGTAAAATCTTTAGGAATTCGCCAAACCAAAACCCTACCATCAGACTGTCATAGGGTATTGTATGTTTTATGTCCAGATCACTCGTTTCCAGTCTTCTACTGTGCAGTGACGCCGCCCTTTGCACCATCTCAAGCAGTATTTAGCGTTGGTTACAGAAATGTGTGGCTTATGAGGAGGTGCTCGACCACTGTGCGCCTTTCGGTCAACTCACTACTCATAGTCATTGCGCAATCTACACTACGGGAAGCACTTTGCAACTCACGAGGGAATCATTCCATTGATTTCATGCTATTTTTACAACCAACGCTCGGTGGTCCCTGACCGTCAGTAAATGAGCTCTGCCTGGTCTTGATTTATCGGTGGTTATTCCTTCGCATTTCCACTTTGCAGTCTCATCACCAAAAGTCGACATGAGAACCTTTAGCAGTGTGAAAATGTCGCTGATGAAATTGTTCATCAGACGTCAACGTTCGAAGTTCCGAGCTCTTCTGATCAACCTATTCTAGTATTACTGCTTCTGTACTGCCAACACCATAGTCCCAGACTCCTTTTATACTCGACTGTCCGCCTCTCGATACATGTAGTGTCCTATTCCGTGTTAAATAGAGGTGTCCGGAACTATCAGACGTTATACATTGCGCGTGTAGCTAAATAATGTTTCCTAGCGGGTGGTGATGTTAGACGCCGGGCCCGGAATCGGGATGACTGGGATTGAAATCATGGTCCTGCTTTAGGTTTCTTATGGTTTCCTTAAAATGTTTAAGGAGAAACGGAAGATGGTTCTTCTGAATAGGACACAGCCGATATCCTCCTCATACTTGCTTATGTCGAGCTTGACCTGGATCTCTAATGACGTGGGCGTCGACGTGACGTTAAAACCTTGTCAACTATCCATTCTAGTTTCCCTTCAATTTAAGGATGTGAAGTACATTGCTGTAGATGATGTGTTTTGATACCGTGATTGCTATCATCACCGAGCGAGCTGGCGCATTGGTTAGCACACTGGACTCGCATTCGAGAGGACGACGATTCAAACCCATGTCGGGCCATTCTGATTTACGTTTTCTGTGTTTTCCCCAAATCGCTTCTGGTAAATGCCGGGATGGTTCCTTTGAAGGGGCATGGCTCACGTCCTTCCCTCTCCTTCCCTAATCCGATGGGACCGATGACCTCTCAGTTTGGTCCCCTCCCCAAATCAATCAACCAATCGTTTACTATCTTCATATTTGTGTTTCAGAAAATCTCTGCCAGTGTTTCTCCACACTGAGAATATTTGATAGTGTATCTGTATACGGATGAAACGTCTATAACAGTGGGACCATTTTCAGTCTAAGTAGTGTGTCTGAATTCTTTCAATAGGAAACAGATCCCTAACTTATCAGCGAAACGTATTCCTCACTTAGAGACTAGTGGGAGAACTGCTACTGAAGTATAAGCTGAAATGAAATGATCATGTGGCATTTTTGGCCGGGGGATCCAACCTGAGATTGTTCAGCCACCTAGCGCAAGTCTTTTTAGTTGGCGACTCGCGCATCAATGATGAAGAAATAATGGTGAGGACAACACAACACCCAGTCTCCGAGTAGATAAAATATCCTACCAAATCGGGAACCGTACCTGGGCCTCCCACGGAGTAGTCTCCCACGCCGGCCACGTTTTTTTGTTTGTTTGATGCATTAAGAGTACCCAGCAAAAAAAAAAAAAAAAAACCGTGGCTAACCCTACAGGACATTGTCACTTCTGACCCTACGAACAAAAAGAAATTGTCCCTCTTCAGGGTTGCCATGATCACACTTAAATTCCCTTCCCCCTCCCCCCTCCCCTACCCACGTAAGTAAACAAAGACAACTGAAAGGGGCAACCATTCGAGCGCCAGTCCTTATGGGCGATAGGAATGAGGGATAGGAGATCCCAATAACCAAACCATGAAACAGAGATTTTTTTGTTCGTATTATATTCATTCGTTGGCCTGTACGTGTCAATGCAGATTATCGTGGAAGGTAGTCACAGGTGCGTCATGAAATGGAGAGACGGGTCAAACCCAAACTGTGGGGGAGGGTCAAGAAGGACACTATAGTAATATCCTGCGAAGGTGAGCGTACTGTGCACGGTCGCAACCCGATTCCAGAAGTTATTCTAAAGCCTGTCCTCTAAACCAGAGAAGGCTTGGTGTTTCGCATGAGGGTAGTGTGAAGTATGGGGCCGCAGCCGGAGGTCCGGGCTAGCCATCGTTGGCGGGGCGTGGAGGTAACATCCTGCGATGTGCTGAATGAAGATCATAACATCTCGTTTGAGGGGGCACGTAAGATAATGCTTGTCAGTGTCGTCGTGTTGACAGTCAGAGCAAAGTGGCGAAGTAACCAGTCGACGATTGGTGGAGAATTTATCCTTGGTAGTGATGGATCAGTCCGCCAGTTAACGTCTGGGTGTTGTACCTTCATGGGGTTGGCAGGGGTGATCGATGTAAACAAATGATAAAAGTCATTCGTATGGGGAGTGTGGTTGACTGGGAGATGATTCCGAAGGTAACTCAAAAAATGGTTCAAATGGCTCTGAGCACTATGGGACTTAACATCTGAGGTCATCAGTCCCCTAGACTTAGAACTATTTAAACCTAACTAACCTAAGGATATCACACACATCCATGCCTGAGGCAGGATTCGAAGGTAACTCACCTCGATGAATTAAATTATGATATGGTACAATAAGTGGGAGATATGTCCTACATCGAACAGTGGTTGGAGAGAAGCTAGTCAGAGTATGTCCAAGAACCTGCGTGTTAAAGACGCGGAGGACCCCCGCCAGTGCAGCACCAGAATATGCACAGAGAGCGGGGTGGATCAAGCTCGCATGTTGACGAGTACGAGGCCGCCTTTCTTAAGGGGAAGTTCTGGAGTGTTGTAGCGGACCTTGAAAAGGTTTCCTGCTGACACACACTATCCGAAGTCCGATTGAAATTTGAGAGCAAGGAGTAACGGTATCGGAAAGATCTGGGCACCATGTACAAGTCTAGGGGCCCAATATATGTTGACACAGGACACACGTTGTAGATGGGTCAAACTACGGTGGACACGGCAGCGAACATAGTGCTGTATGGACGGTAAAAATTGGGACCGACATAAAAATCTCGTATCAGCTATCGAGGCGGACATGGATCAGCTGATATTATTTCTCTGCAAACCCCGGTTACAGCTTTATAATTAAGGTAGTCTCTGCATATGCCGTAAATGCAATGTGGATCGCGTCTGCACAACGTTATAAAGCAAATTTTGGCGGGTAAACTTCTCGTCCGCATCAAAATTTTTAGATGAAAATTGTCATCCATTTACTTAATTACGAAGACTCAACATGCTAAGAAAAATTTCCATGGCTGAACTTATTCTCATTGCGAATATGATTTCCAAGGAACTCCATTCATGTATTGAGGTTCGTTATTATTGTAAAGGATGAGCCAGACAGTAGGAGATTTTACTTTATTATATGAGCTTTCAAACGGTAACTTAATTTTTCCATTGCGGCCAAGCCACTGCCGGCAGTGCTAGCTGCCTGTAAGTTCTTTCATCCCACGGTCTAGTAAGAGGAAGTCAGCACCGAGGAAGGGCACCTTGTTCACGCGCCTCTCCCATGTGCTTACGAGGTAACGCCGCCCCAGGCGTCGCTTAGCAGGCAACGCTCTGGAAAGTTCCATGCCGCCCGCACGGTTTGCTCGGTCCTGACCAATCAGGGCGGAGGAAGCCGCGTGGTGCGTCGAATATACCCGGCCGCCAGTCGCCGGGCTCGCTCTCTTGTATTCTTGCTCACCCGCGAGTCGGATGCACGCCCTGTAGCATTGAACATCTTCCGCTTCTCCCATTGCTGCGGCACTGTGGAGTTAGTTTTTGCAGACAACCACTTTCGGTAGCTACGCGAACAATGTTTCGCCAAACTCTAAGTTCTGGCTCACCCTCACCTCTCTAGGCCTTTGTAACACCTTTCAACATGCTTTTGCCAATAAATGGTCTTTATCTAAAAATAATGCTAATCATTCCATAACGCCCACCGCCTGCCCATACTCGCCATCCTGTACATTATTATTCAATTAATCCTCCTCGCCCGCATCTCGTGGTCGTGCGGTAGCGTTCTCGCTTCCCACGCCCGGGTTCCCGGGTTCGATTCCCGGCGGGGTCAGGGATTTTCACTGCCTCGTGATGGCTGGGTGTTGTGTGCTGTCCTTAGGTTAGTTAGGTTTAAGTAGTTCTAAGTTCTAGGGGACTGATGACCATAGATGTTAAGTCCCATAGTGCTCAGAGCCAATCCTCCTCTCATCATGTATTTCAACTGTTTGGAAAGCAGAAGACTAAACTTTCCTGTGAGTGTTATATATCAACAACAACAAAAAACTTATAGAATTCAGCGCCATTATCAAATGTTTGATAATCCATGTGTAAATTACATTTAACATTTCAAGTACACATAGCAAACAATATGCACCTATTCACAGATATTCCAGTCCTCTAGGTATATGATCTGTAGAAATCTAGGCACAGTATCGCTCGTGCCAAATTAGAAAACAAAACAAAAATTTAATATACCACCTGGTTATAATTAAAGTGCAGCTACGCACGAAGGTACATTTTGGTCTGTAATTGTTGTACCACACTGAAACTTAGTACATATGCCAATGGGTTAATGGGGAACTGATTTACGGTGGAAAAAATTAGTTCCTGTTTTTGGCCACCAGATGTAAATCTGGCACTGTACAGCATCTCATTGACGTCTCCGGTGCTCATACTGAACAAATTGTGTTATCAACGGTTAATAACAAAATCAACATTACGCCTTTGTGAGTTGTTTGAGCTTTGCTGCCCAAGCCCCTTTCTTAATCCATTACATATGGAAATAATTCTATACGTCTTCTTTGCATTCACAGCACCAGATTTGCACCATGTGGCCAAAATCGCTTCCACATTAACACGTTAGAGCATCTACCAAGTTTCGCCGCCATACGATAATTAGAGTCCACTCTGGACCTCAGTTAGTAGCTGAACTTTAATTATAACACCCGGTACTAACAACAATCATATTACAACATGTAAAGAGCGTGATTTTACAGGTGTTACACCGTTTCCTTGTGGTTTTCCGAGCTCTCGGTGCGGTCTTAAAACTTCTCAATCTAACAGCCCGTCAGTTCCATAGGCGTAAGTTACGCTGTTGGCCGCCTTCCTCGCCCCTCTGATTGAGCACTTTCTCCTCGACCCTAGGCCGCCGCCACGAAATCCTTGTGTCAATGGGAGGCAGTGGCAGGAGCAGCAATGGGAGGCAGTGGCAGCAGCAGCAGCAGCAGCAGCAGCTGGGGCGACCGCAAAGCCGCGAGAGGCGGCCGTTAGGTATGGGTTCCGGCCTGGTGCTGTCTGCTGTGGCTTGCGGTAGCGACCGCCGGCTCCCCGCCTATGCCGCGTTTATCCATCACAACTAAAGCGGATAAGCTGTGCTTATCCTGGAGGCGCTACGCGTTATTCCCACAGTTCAATATGACTACAGATTATAAGGGACAGTGTTAAAGTCTTTGTATGTAAGTATTGTCGAGATCTGACTTGTTGATTTAGTACCTTTCCTAAAAGCTTAATTAGAATTGTAAATTAAATTATTGTTCTAGAAGAAATATTAAGAACATAAGACAAATAATTTATACCCTTATGAGCTTCTCCTTAACTTGGTATTATTTATTAACAGTGACCTGACCCGGCTTTGCATGTTTAGTATCAACAGCCTGATGACTTGACTGGCGTAGCGTTGTTTGTTCAGAGACCACGAATGAAATTCAGAGGACAACGTTAAGTAAATATCACCACTTTCAAATAATTACGGGATATAAGCAACGGACGCTAGGAAAGCTGCCTGCAGGCATGAATGTTACGTGTTCCATATCGAACTGGTGTTTGGAGTGACATCTCATGGCAATGATGGGAGCATACCGTGATGTAAGCAATATGTTTACAACCAGTCTAAATATTAAGTCATGGGTGTATGTCTGTGTGAGTGATTCGACAAGTATGAAAGACTAGTGACGTGGCACAAATAAATTAAAAAAATAAGAAAAAAGCATGTTTGATCCTGTAAAGCTTAGTACGCAGTATGATGCATTGTTGAGACTCACAGCCACAATTTTTTTGACATGGATTCTTTATGGCAGACTTCTTCGCCGTGCCACGCAAAGACTCGTGTACATATGTAGTTAAGATTCCAGGAAAACGGAAACCTGCAGGATAAGTCATGTGTTTCCTTGCTGCAAGAACTTATTGATTAAATAAAGCAAAGTTACTGAAGTACCTTTTTGTAAAACTCTTTACTTGAAGCTTTCGCAGTTTGAAATCTTTATAATATTTCGAAATGCGTTCCTCAGTCGTCTGTAGAAGCGATTCGAAATTTTTGGTATTCATCCGCAAGAAATTTCTGATCGTACTCAAGTGTTTACGATCTTTAAAAGGCCTAAATTTATTTTTTGCCATTAGATATTCATTTACCAGCCTTCTGTACAATTTAAAAGTGTTTAAACAAATAATGTCTTTCACCTCACCTATAAGAGAATAGTGTTCGCATGTATCTTTGACTGCAGACGGACTGAGCAGTGACGATCAGCCAGCCAGCAATGGTACTGAGAGATCTGTTTTAGTGTGCTCTGGAAGATATCACTATTTTACATTAACATAAGCACATATTATTGGAAGATTACGTTTATTTATGCTTCTGCATTAAGAAGTTGTATCGGCTAATTATTAGTCGTGGTTATAAGATTTGCCAGGCTAAATTCTAAATTGTGGTGCTACAGTGATTGCACCACCTCGCTTCAAGCAGGAGTAATAAGAACAGACGTTACGTCGCCATTGTTATATCAATTTTAACCAGAGACGTGAAGAATTTGCAGAAATGTTTTTGCTACCATATCCTCAACTCCACTGCTCAGACCAAAGCAAGCTATAAGCTATTTATTTGTTATTCTTGCTAAACATTCATTTCTAAAGCTTGTGACTGTTTAATTTCAAGTACCCATATCATACTTCTTAAATTAAAATTTATCAACATTAGATTTTGTCAACGCCGAATTTAACAGTAGGAAAAGTAATTCATATGTTACAGTCAGTTCAATCAGGCAGAATAATACATATTTTAATGCGTCGCCTAGTTGCAGTACTTGAGTAAAATTCAAAGAGTATATTATATTTATTCAAATGACAAACGGTAACATTCCGTGTGTTTTGAAAAAGAGTTTTGAAGTAACAAAAGAAGGCGATAAATATCTTGATAGTTTGAATCTGGTACCAGTCAATGTAGTTTTAACTTTATTAAAACACAGCTTAAATAATGTTCCAAGCTGAATGAACGTCTTTAACTTATAAAATTCGTGTCTCTAGAATGTGGTGACTGTAAATATGAAATAGTAGATTTGAATTTGAGGAGGTACTGCCCAAGGTGATTTTAGTCACGGTTCCTGTTTCATTGCTGTGATTAGTGTGAAACATAAATTATTGGAAGAATCATTCAAGGTAAGCAGTGAAGTACAGCGAATACTTCGTTGCTAAGTACAACGATCCTATAGTTCGACTGTTAAACGCTTCAGATGAACTTTGATAGCCAAATTAAACTCGAGTGAGTTAAATATGTGATCTGGATTAGTCAAAGATTGCGCTATGTTTAACTCAGAGAGTTTATACCGTTGCTTGGATTCGCGAGCCCGAATTTAGACGCCACGTAAAATCAAGTCTTAGCAAGATCACGCGGTTTCAAACACGTGGCTAGACTTTCGGAAAAAAACAGCCGTAAAAAGAACACTATGAGAACTAGAAAGAGGGTGATCGGTTCGTCGAAAGATGCGCCTGGCGCAATTAGACACAGCTTGGGGCTCCTATTCCACCCCAGTTATCAACCGCCAAAGGGCACCCACATTTATATGAATGCGTTGTGTTTGTTCTTCTGGGATACAATTTCGTTAGTCGCCACCGATTCCGCATAAACTCGTGTTTCAGCTCATGTCATCAGTTCCTTCCCTTTTCTTTCCTTTCTCCCCCTCCACCTTCAATTTATATAAAAGGGGATCTACATTTTAATGCGGAATCTAAATCACGTGTCGTCCGTGGCGAGTGCTCACATAGCTGAAACGTGAAGGCGAGATTCAGGGGAGAATGAGAATCTGAATGAATATGGTGATAAAAAACGGGACGCGTGCGAGTAAGAGTCGCGCTCTGAGACATCCGTACAAACTTAATTATGTACGTATATGAAGATAGTAAGTGTTCTCGAAAGAACAGATACCATTGATGACCGTGCAGCTTCTCTAGAATAAATGATAATTAATTGAAACCCTCAGCTGCCGACAGGTGTTGTTGATATACCTCGATGGGGACAGCTGAAAATGTGTGCCCCGACCGGGACTCGAAACCGGGATCTCCTGCTTACATGGCAGACGCTCTATCCATTTTTTTTTTATCGTTGTGTCATTGTGTTTTGATCGTTGCGGACGTCACATGACATCTGGTCAAGTTCGTTTGTTGATCCTTCCACTCAGTTTTATTATTACAGAGACCGAACAAGCTGAGCTACCTTGCCGGCACCCATCTGAGCCACCGAGGACACAGATGAATAGCGCGACTGCAGGGACTTATCCCTTGCACGCTTCCCGTGAGACCCACATTCCCAACTGTCCACAATCTACATACATAATGTACCTAGTAGATATTTGCCCATCCATTTATTACTCGCACACGCTAAGGTGATGATTCCGGTAACAGTTTAGGGCAACCTGTGCGCATTCCCAGCATCGATTAGTGGATGCCGAGGATGTCATGAAACAGGATCTTGGCCTCCTCCTTTAAAAAGCGCTCGACGTCGATAACTTTTGGCCTAGCAAAGTCGTTTGGAAAAGCTAATTTCAATGTTGATTTTGTATATTGATTCACCATAATCGTTTCGTGCTACTCCTTCAGGCTAGTGTCGGCTGGATGCTCACGCTCACTCTGCAGGTAGAAACACACACCACATCCACCCCACACGGCTGCTAAAGCCGGACTGATCCCCAGACTACAGGTGTAGTACCTGAGTATTAGACTAAATTTCATCTTGAAACATTTACCCGTTCCGGAAAAAAAGGGGTCTAAGCAGTCGGACAGACGTACACACAATCAGACAGTGATGGGGAACAAAGCGATCGTGCCACGGTTTCGTTTTACCGATTGATGTATGGTACCGTAAGAACTAGTTGCACAATCATTCAGAGTGGTCAGATGTGATGGGAATGGTCTGGACGTGATATTACTAGCGAATCGCTCTTCTTGAGCTCTCATAACTGCACGAAGACTTTGACTTTACGGGGTTTTGTAAATATATTGATCCACACAGCTTTCGGCACTCCCTACACTTTTTCTTGTGTAATTGTCGCTGGGTTGATTGAGCGAGCACAGCTATCGACAGTATTTGATAAATAGCTGACAGTATCCGATAAATAGTCGATTCGGTTATGGTCGCTTTATTCGGGGACCATCAAACCACATGCATACAACCAAAGAATGGCCGGATGTCCAGTCGTTTTATACGGGATGCAGTTAGTCTACAGGAATGTCCTCATAACGTGCACCTGCCATTGGTCTCTGCAGTTGGACAAAGGGTCCTAATTGCGATCATAGTTCGCCACTTCCTGCTTGGATACAACCTTTTTGATATGCGTGAATGTTCCTTCATGGGGCATCAACCACATAGTAACACTCCCATCACTTCGCTGTAACTCTAAGTCTTTCTCTCTCTCTTCTTCTGCGTATGTGTACATGTGAAACCGGAACTGCAGCACTCCCCTCGCCCCTGCTAATACACGCACACTCGCGCACCTACACGCACGCACGCACACACACACACACACACACACACACACACAAACACACACACACACACACCCATACAACATTTATACACGTGCGTCAGACTCAACTTCGTTCCCTGTTTATTTAAATCGAAAGCAACTTTCAGCTCCTGTTGCGTAGTTACACAATAAACCACTGATATGCTTTTCCGGGATTCCTTGAATTTTCGAACTGATCAAGAGTAGAATGTCATCCACGCAAAGAAATATATTTCTTAACTCAAAGAAGATACCACATGTCATTTTCTTTTAACCTATTACAAAACAATAAATTATATTTTATGTTAAGAATAATTTCCAAACGTCGAAGTGTGAGACTGGCAAGAAACTGTGTGTATTCAGTTGAGTTTTAAGCGTAACCCTTAATAAATAAACTGTTAAATATTAGGTTTGTGCACAAGATCGTAGCATTTTCCCAGAAGTCTAATAAACACACGTAACAGAGACTTTAGTGATCAATGATATATTTTATTTCACTATTTATAACAGTTTTCCAACTCGAGAAAATTTTAGATTCCGCGACAGTAGAAATCACGTGAATATGAGACGAAAAACTCGTCGAACGATGTTCGGAGCGCATTTTTCAAAATGGCTCTGACCACTATGGGACTTAACATCTTAGGTCATCAGTCTCGTAGACTTAGAACTACTTAAACCTAATTAACCTAAGGACATCACACACAGCCAAGCCCGAGGCAGGATTCGAACCTGTGACCGTAGCAGCACCTCGGTTGCGGACTGAAGCGCCTAGAACCGCTCGGCCACGAGCATTAAGTACGACAAGAAAGTTCACATGCAAGTAACTTCCCAACTAAATCACTTAAAATTTCTAAACTTTCACCAAAAGGTTTTATACTGTAGTCGCTCGATAAAATCTGTAAATGGACCGACAGGATACAAGGTGATCATCATCTTAACAGAAATATCTGTAGCCCAGCTCCACAATGTCCTGCACAGACGATTACGAACATCCCTCACAAACATCGAAGTGTATCATAAAGCACTATATAAAACTGCTTAATCCAGGTGGTATGATGATTTTGGCAGCAAATCAGAACCGTTCTAGTCTTGAGACATTCTCAGGTAGTGACTACAAATGTCAGCTGTGATATACCTCGGGGAAATAATTCATAGTACGCCACACCGTAGCTATTCTTCCAGATGCGTAATTTATCTTTTGTGGGTGGGCGAAGATCTTTTTACGGGGAGTTTCTGCTTTGTTCAGGCTCAACCATTCTTTTCTTTTCCCTTTATTAGCGTAAAGACACAACTTCTCGCCACAAGTAACGATACGCAGTGGGAATGGTCGGTGCTGTTCACGAATCTATTGATGACGACCAAACAGAGATGCACATGTGCCCATTTCCGACTCCTGTCTTTTTTGCTTAGAGCATGCGGTACACATAGAGCCGATTTCTAAACATTCTCCGTGGCATGCAGCTTTCACACTATTGTGGAATGATTACAATTCATTACACTTGCCATTTCTCGAGTACACTGACGTGGATCCCTGTGGATTAATGCATTTAAACGTTTCTCATCAAACTCCGAAAGTTTTCCCGAACGTGGAGAGTCACTAATGTCAAAACGATCCTCCTAAAACGAGAAAACTATTTTCTTGCCACGCTATTTCCAATGGGATTATCTCCAAACATGACACGAATGTTTCTCAGCCGCTGTCACCACTCTATTGAACTCAGACAGAAGAATATGTCGGAAATGTTTCGATTTCACCGCTTGGTACTCCATATTGTAGAGTCCAATACTCCACCGACTATCTCAACGTGACAAAATGTCAATATGTAAACTCGAATAGCAACAGTGAACTGCAAATAAAACGACAATCGATAAATAAACCCATAGCAACCAGTATACCAACCTGCAAAACAAAAAACACTACGAAATTGTGCACCAACCTAATAAAGCATCTCTAATTGTCTACAGTGCCCTTTTTTATCAAGCGAGATTTCATAGAGTATTTTATAGTATCCGATAACTACCTAACACAGTTGAGATTGTGCAGCATTCGTGAATGATGTATTGGGCATCAGACAATTCATGTTTCATCAAGCCCATTGCTAGTGCGTGACCAATAAGAGAGAAATCTCGTAATTGTCTCTATGTGGCTTTCATTAATTTTTTATGTCTATGCTGAAATGTGGAAAAACTGACATGAGGGTACTTGCAGAACACCGCAGTCACTGACTGTAAAACAGATTTTTTACTGTCTTGACTGAATTAATTTTTTAAAGCGACTGAGTTTGGTTCAACATGAACCATCCTCAGATCTGACTGTATCGGTCACAGTAACAGAGCCCACAACCACAACCAGTCTCACTGTTTTACTATCAAATTGTATAAAATCGTTGAGAGTATACTACCCTGAACCTGACCAGGTGGGCAGTGACGGTCAAAAACGTCACAGCTTCATGTGGGTCCTTTTCTTGTACGCAAAAAGGAGGGCAGATCATATCATCAGAGTAAGTCTGATGCTAAAATGTACATAGCTTTTGCAATTTTTATTACGAAAATAGTTTTCCAACGTTTACGATGTCGCCTATATGTCCAAAGACGAAAACAGCGGACCAGCGCTTGTTTCCTTCCTATGTTGAGAACTGCTATTTACATATTAAGCTCTTGTACCTGCGTTCACATCTCACGAACGCAACAATTTAGAACTTTCGGATTTCGCAGAAACCTTAAAAATTATAAAAGTTAGAGAAGCTCTGGTCGAATTTTTAGTTAATAATTTGTCAGAATACGACAATCGCGCAGATTGTTGCGAACAAAACCATCCATATTAACCATGAAATGTGCTATGAATATTGGGTTGAATATGGTAGTATTAAGAAAGATCTAAGTTGTCAACGAAACGAGGAGGTATACACTAATATCGTTTATCATGTTTGTCAAATTAGTTAACGGGTCGAGTATCTATCCAATATTCAACACTGACATTTTCATTGTAATGGAATTGGTAAAAATGTCCATAAAAATTTTGATGGAATCTGACGTCGGTAATTCTCGGCGTTATACTGATGTTTCGCGTCGGTATGAAGAAGTCGGTTTGCTCTAGCAAAATCTTCTCCTGATTTTCATCTAATATTTGGCTACAATTACAGTCCCGCATTCTGCACACGGAAAAACAAAGAAATTGGCAATGCCGAAAAGTTCTACATGCTACTACGATGCTTTCACAAATGTAGGCAGATATGCTTCTGACACTGGCAATGTTTTGCATGTGTTACGAGAATTCGCATGCAGATTATGCACCGAACAAAAATTAATGCTGTCGATTCGGTTACATTAAATATTTTTACACATACATCGACTGGAGACAAGATTTTCATATTCACAGGACATGTAAATTAGTAGGTTCTGCAGGAACGATTAGCATTTCAATCACTGCGGTTCAACATATGTCCTATTGCCTGGTAGGTACAGGGTCCATGTGTCCAATCGACTAGTAGGTACAGGCCCTGATAACTTGTTCAACACGTGAAGGCATCGACGTGTATGAGGCGCGAATGGCGTCCTGTGATATAGCCATCCATGCTACGATCACCTGGTTCGCAAATTCATCTGTGGTGGTTGGTACTGGGTCACAGGGCTGCACTCGTCGATTCACTATATCCCACACATTCTCTATTGGCGACAGGTCTGGCGGGCCAGGACAAAAACCTGACATCTTGACACCCTAAAGACACGTGTTCGTGCAGCAACATGTGGTCGTGCATTGTCTAGCTGACAAATGGCGCCTGGTTTGTAGTGCAGAAAGGGCCTGGCTACGGGTCGCAGGGTATCATTCACCTACGTCACACTAGTCACAGTGCCTTGGAAACACACCATCTGTGATTTGTGGTTGTGACCAATAGCACGCCACACCATAAGGCCTTACGTTGGCGATGTAAGTCTTGTGCGAATGCAGTCACTGTAATGTCGCTGCCCCTGTTTTCGGCGAACCAAAATGCGACCATCATTTTCAAACAAGCAGAACCTGGATTGGTCCTAATACACTATCTGATGTCACGCCTGCCTGTCCCTAGTGATGTCGTTCCATACACCACTGCCGTCTAGCATGTTGCTGTACATTCGTCAAACGTAGGCGGAGAAGTGGACGAGGCGCATGTAAACGGCGACGGACTATTACCCCCTGACAGTGTGCGACGTGTTCCACTGTTCAGCTAGAGCCGAGGAGAACGCAAATATGTCCTGCAATGCCATTCGGATGAGGTGGTGATCTTCTCGGAAGATCATCTGGGTGGTCCTACCTGACCCATCTCGCCGTGTTCTACGGCCTTCCATGAACCATTCTGCATACAACCGTTGCACTGCCGAGACACTTCGTCCCACATGAGAAGCAGTTTCCCGGATCTATGCATCAAATTCTCTCAAGCCAACAATGCATCTTCTTTCAATTTCACTGATCTGGAGGTTCGGTTCGTGCACGCGTCTGCAAGGCATCCTGCACATCTGCTGAAGTGACGCTGATCCATTACCTTCGGTTTACAGCGACAACGAGAGCCGCAGGCACATTTTACCAGTAGGTGGTGCTGCGCCGCGGTATGGATGTTGACCTTGAACCCGTGTGCAGACATGATTTAAACGCTAATCATTTCTCATAACATACTAATATACACTATGTGATAAAAAGTATCCCGACATTTGGCTGAAAATGACTTACAAGTTCGTGGCGCCCTCCATCGGTAATGCTGAAATTCAGTATGGTGTTGGCTCACCCTTAGCCTTGATGACAGGTTCTACTGTTGCACGCATGCGTTCAGTCAGGTGCTGGAAGGTATCTTGGGGAATGGCAGCCCATTCTTCAAGGAGTGCTGCAGTGAGGAGAGGTATCGATGTCGGTCGGTGAAGCCTGGCACGAAGTCGGCGCTTCAGAACATCCCAAAGGTGTTCTGTAGGATTCAGGTCAGGACTCTGTGCAGGCCAGTTCATTACAGGGATGTTATTGCCGTGTAACCACTCGGTCACAGGCGGTGCATTATGAACAAGTCCTCAATTATGTTGAGAGATGCAATTGCAATCCCCAAATTGCTCTTCTACACTGGGAAGCAAGAAGGTGCTTAAAATATCAATGAAGGCCTGTACTGCGATGGTGCCACGCAAAACAACACGGGGTGCAAGCCCATCCATGAGAAACACGACGACACCATAACACCAGCGCCCCCAAATTTTACTGTTGGCGCTACACACGCTGGCAGTTGACGTTCTCCGGGCATTCGCCATACCCACACCCTGCCATCTGATCGCCGCATTGTGTACCGTGATTCGCCACTCCACACAACGTTTTTCCACTGTTAGATCGTCCAGTGTTTAAGCTCCTTACACCAAGCGAGGCATCGTTTGGCATTTACTGACGTGATGCGTGGCTTATGAGCAGCCGCCCGACCATGAAATCCAAGTTTTCTCACCTCCCGCCCAACTATCATAGTACTTGCAGTGGATCCTGATGCAGTTTAGAATTCCTGTGTGATGGACTAGATAGATGTCTACCTATTACACGTTACGACTCTATTCAACTGTCGGCGGTCTGTGTCAGTCAACAGACGAGGTCGGCCTATACGCTTTTGTGCTGTACGTGTCCCTTCACGTTTCCACTTCACTATCACATCGGAAAGAGTGGACCTAGGGATGTTTAGGAGTGTGGAAATCTCGCGTACAGACGTATGACACAAGTGACACCCAATCACCTGACAACTTTCGAAGTCCGTGAGTTCCGTGGAGCGCCCCACTGTGCTCTCTGACGATACCTTATCACTACTGATGTCGCTGATATGGAATACCTGGCAGCAGGTGGTAGCACAATGCACCTAATGTGAAAAAACGTATGTTTTTGGGGGTTTCCAGATACTTTTGATCACATTGTGTACATGTCCAGTCCTTCATGGTGTTCTCTCCTGTTTTTAACGTTAGTGTAATTTTGACGCCTACGATCTACCGCCGTGTAAAACGGATTTGGAACAGCATTGAAATATATTTCGTAAATATGTAGCAACGCTCATACGAAAGATCTAACAGTTCTAAACCCCATAGGTTTTGGATGATACTACAGTGATGGACATTACGATTTTTCCTGACACAACGGTAGCCAACTATGAGAAACGGGCGACGTTATCTTAGACAAAGATTCAACATCCACAGAAGATAAAGATGAGATGATTGTCGCTGTAATGTCTTTATAAAGAAGTCAGTGGTTTTGACTAATTATGTTTGTTTTCCATAAGAAGACCCTGAAGAAACTGGTAGTGATCTGGAGAGCGATTTTGATGATGATAATATTGTTGAGTCCGACAGCGATTAAAATGTAATGTTCACTTTTTTTCTCTTTAAATAAATTTCGTTTCTCGTACTTTATCCCACAATCTTTCTGTGTAAAGTTCTTCAGTACTCGTAAGCATTGTTACAAGTAAGGCCTTTAGAAATCGGAATTTGATGGTTGCAGCTTAGCTATTCATTGGCTTGCAACATAGACTTTCATACGTCTCAGTACGACCTCGTAATGATTTATAAGTGTCGAAAAGCTGACTGAGTAGTAAGATGCTGCACTAATTTTTTTCCGCATCTGGGCGAATTGTTTTATGATATCCAACAGTTTTCTGATCTAATACTTTGTTACCGACAAGTAAGATTTTTAGTAAATTTCCTAATGATCTCAGATTGGAAGACGCTCATATAGTCTTGTGAAAAATTATTTTAATGCTTTAATGGCCGTAGATCTACAAGTAAAACAGGTTTTCAGACAGTTGTTTTCTTTAATTTCTTTTTTTAGTTTTTCAAACAGTTCCCCATGTTTGCGCTACGCTACTGACGTCTGGATAACGTGTTTTTGGTATGTTAAAACTATCATAAAAATTTCTGAAATTAGTGTTTTTTGATTTAGTCTAATCGAATATATCGATTTTACGAGGATTGGAACTTAAATAGTGGCAACTATTTATTTACAACCGATACAAAAGAGTTACATGTTTGCACCCGTTACTGTCCTTCAAAGTAGTCACCAGAGTTACGTAGAACCCGTTGCCAGCGATGTGGAAGGCGTAGTATACCGTTAGCAGAGCCTGTTCTGTTGATGGTGCGAATGGAGCGGTATACTGCCTGTCGAATAGCTGGAACAGTTCTGAAGCGAATGCCACGTAGTGAGCGTGAAAACTAGGTTGGAGTAATTACTACGCTCACAGGTGCGGTAAGTGTACAGTCATACCGCCGCCAGCTGGGCATATCGACTACGTGCTCCCAATGCAGGTGCAAATGTAACTGCTGCAAGTAGATAAATAAAATCACTTTCGAATGGTTTCAAAATTCTAACGGTCATTACATAGAGACATCTGATCCATTCACTCCGTCTGGAATAGTTGTATGAACAGGTACATAAACATTATTCACTTTCGAGTGTGTTGCGATTGACAATCACTCTCTATGACAGCTTTACTTCCGCTAGTACTTCCCTGTAACTTATTCTAAGGGTAGGTCTTGAGTCGTGCTTATACAGCTACGTTGGATTATTTACCCACGGAACCCAAATATTTTGAGTTATGGTTCCGGTCTGGCTCACAGTTTAATTCAACCGGGAAGTTTCAAAACAGCTCTCACTCCGAAACACAGTGAAAATTCATTCTGAAAAGTCTGTGGCTAAAGCTCTTAGGAATTATTTCTTATAGCTGATGTCTAAAATGTAAATCCAAATGATCTTCTATCCAAAATGTTTTCAATATGAAACACACGCACTTCTAAAAGTTCTGGTATTTCATTCTGTTGTGTCAAAAGAAAAAACATAAAACTGAAAACCAGAATCAGCGCAAATAACACAGACAACTTTTGTCTGCCTTTTTTCGTAGTAGTCTAACAACGAAAAAATGCGTACAATTATCAGCACTGAATGAGTAATGAATTTTTCTTTTCTTTCGGTTTCAAACAGATTTATATGTAAAATTTATGTTACAAGGACATAAATTGATAATTAAATAGCACTGTTGAACGTCTTTTCGCCTATGTCTGCTCGCTAAGAAGCTCTCTTTCTCGTATAACTTGGTACCGATTTCATGTCTGAACCTTGGCCCTCTTTGGGTATCCTCTTCAGCAGTAATGAAGTAATGATCTTAAAGGCATTAGCATGTGCTTTGTCTTCAACTTTGTTTCTTTTTGCTTATGAACCTCCAAAGACCTTCCAACAAATTTTTGTAGTTGCCTCCAGTGTTGATACAAATTTTGGTATGCCATTCGTTCTTTTACGCAATCACCACTTCCCTCGTAACTAGTGTGTTATGACACCCGCAAACGTCAAAAGAAAACCATTACAGCAAATGTATTCGCATTTAGGAGTATGAACCACCCTCGGTTGTTTATTAGAACGACGACGATGAAAATTTGTGCCGGACAGGGACTCGAACCCAGATTTCACGTTTTACGCGAGCAGTTGCCTTATACGTTTCGGCTATCCGTACACGAATGTCGGCCAGTCGCAAACTTTCTAATGTCGTCGTCCTTGCTTCACAGCCTGCACTCGTACGTTACAAATATTCCCGTTCAAGAAGGACGAATTTGTTGAGAGTCTAGGACCTCGTACTGGCAATTAAATACGAAATAGCCGTGCCTGTGTTATTAAGCATTACAGTTCGATGCAATATTCCTTCAGACGTGTATGCATATCCGAAGGCTCATTGGATGCTACTGATTAATAACACAGGCACTGCTATTTCATATCGTTGAAAACCATTATAATTTATATGAAAGATACAGTTTTCTTCCAGTTATTTCATACTAGTAATGCCTGAACAAATATTTCATCCATCACAAAGTAAGTGAGAACTTGTTTCTTCCTTCCATGGCAACTGAAGGATTACTGCCGGATTCCGCGTTAAGTCCTAAAATGCTATGGATCGGGTCACTCTGAACCGTCTCTGCCTCTCATTTAGTCGCTGTCTCGATCCAACTGATTCGCGAAATGAGAACGTATTCAGTTAAGCAAAATGAAGCAAATAGCATACCTATACTGCGGAACGGAATTAAGGGATCACTTTTTCGAAACCCCGTAATAGTCTCCCATTGCAAAATTTGATTCGAAGGTGCCTACAATTTTCCATTGTAATGGTACAATAGCGTAGAGCCCTGCGACGTCATCCCTCGGATCGACGACAATTCAAAAATCAATGTGTCTAAACGTAAAAAAAAAAAAAAAAAAAAAAGCCAGAACTCAGAAATTCATGTGACATGCGAAGTAGGTTAATGATATCACGTTGGGACCCAATTTCACCACACTTCTGCACAATGCCATAGTGTTATGTAATGGGAAGGTTGCACAGCCCCTCTTTTGACACCTCTGCGTTGGAGGTCAGAACCGTGATGCCAGTAGTTAGAATCACGCCATTTCCTTTTGAGCGCCCGAGGAAAATGTTTCAGACACACCGTCGCTCATAACAGACACGGTGGCATAAAGGGTGTCTTCCTTGGGAAGTTGGTTCCCACATATTTCGCGGACGAAAACGAGATTTCTTGACAACATTTGTCACTGCCGAGTACTCGTGGGCGATTCAACCTTCCTCCACAGACATCACGTGGGCTGCAACCTTTTCGAGTGCAGTGCTTCTGCAATTTTCGCTCTCATGCACAGGGTGTAATGTCTAAAACATTTCTAAGAAATCTGAACGTGATCTGAAGCAGCAAAGGGTACTTAAGCTATTTCTGCCCTCCTCCTATATGCTCTCTTGTGGCGTGATCATGGAGGGGTGTTGCACTGCCACATGTGTCAATACAATGGCAAAGGGTCTTTCTAAGCCCCCCTCCCAGTTTGGCAATACTCTCGCTGGCACACGTCCACATTTACTGAGAATTTTAAAAATATCCATCTACAGAGAGAGCCTATGAAGTACACCTAGGCGCCTGCAGGCAGGAACTGGCATTGAAGGTGTGTGAAGTTGTTGCCTACCTGAGGGTTTTCTCCGTAAAGGTACATTTTTCAGTTATTATTAAATGTAGAGGGGCATTGGTGCCACCGAGGATATTGCCACGCTGGGAGGTCGTAGAAGGACCCATTTCCACTGTATTCATGCACGTGTCAATGTAGCACCCTTCCAAGATCACGCCACAGGGGAGATGAAAAAGCGGAAGCATCCTTTGTTCGTTCTGAACGATTTGAAATTTCGTCGAATGGGTTTGAACGGCCCTAGTGGTTCCACCTTATACACCAGAGCGAAAATTGCAGTCGCACTGCCGGCCTGGGTGGCCGAGCGGGTCTAGGCGCTTCAGTCTGGTACCGCGCGACCTCTACGGTCGCAGGTTCCAATCCTGCCTCGGGTATGGATGTGTGTGATGTCCTTAGGTTAGTTAGGTTTAAATAGTTAAAAGTTCTAGGGGCTGATGGCCTCAGAAGTTAAGTCCCATAGTGCTCAGTGCCATTTGAACAATTTTTTGCAGTCGCACTGCATTCCAGAGGGTGTGAGATCGTGTTCATGTTCATTACGGTTGCAGCCCCGTGATGTTCATCGAGAAGGGTTAAATCGTCCAGGAGGTGTCAATAATGTCAAAGTTTGTCACGAATGTCGTCCCGTTGCTCACAGCACAGAGAACTGTCGCTTTCGTCGGTGAAATATGTGGGAATTAACGACCAAAGGAAAGGAGTGGTTTTATTGACGCCCTTTGTCAGCTCCTCAGGCCTTTTCGGTCGTTTCTGAGTGGCAGTGTGTCTGAAATATTTTTGTTGGGCATTCATAAGAAAACCAGGGTTCCGACCGCCATTGCAGAAGCATCAAATAGGAGGTGGAATGTGAGTTAAGAGGGGCTGTGACGACCTTCCATTAGTGTGACATGTCCACGGTGGTGGTTGGCGGAATTGTAGTGAAATTTGGTGCCCACTTTATCCGCATGTGTCTGGCCATTTCTCGTATGTGTTTGTACCCTGCCATTTGAAGAGTATTCGATGGTTGGTTGGTTGATTGGGGTTAAAGGGACCAAATAACAAGGTCATCAGTCCCTTATTTCAAATGTGGTCCATTCGGAGAGTGTGGCGTCTCAGAAAAGTCAGATCAATAAAAGGGAAAGGCTAAAAAACGTAAAAGTGCAGTCTGTCATCAATGGTAAAAACAAAATGAGGTAAGTCAGCAAGAGAGCGACCCCAACGCTATGCCAGAGGCAGGAAGTATCCCACCTCTGAAGCAGCAGAGGCAAGATCACCTGCGACTTCAATGCGCGCGACTGCTAGAATGTAGAAGTGTATATGGGAAAAGGAGACTAACCAATCCTAAAAAGTGATAAAAACAGAGTAAAAGGGGAAGAAGGGAGGATCTCGGCCAGGGAGGGGAGTCGGGAACCTCCAAACACAGCTTACAGTGGGAGATACCCCACCCTGCCCCAACACCAGAGTGAGAATAAAAACCACTTTCCCGGAGGAAACCGAGAACCACTTCGACCATCCCGGAATCGTCAGCCAACATAAAAGGTAAAGTGCGGGGGAGTCTGTACTTAGCACGCAGAGCCAAAAGAAGGGGGTATTCAACCAAAATGTGGGCTACTGACTGGAAGGCTCCACAACCACAAAGTGGGTGGTGGCCAATCATGCAAAAGAAAACCATGGGTCAGCCTGGTGTGGCTGATGCAGAGACGACACAGTGTGGTAGAGTCTTTTCGGGAGAGGTGAAAGGAAGAACGCCACAGGCCTAGTGTCACCTTAATCGCACGACGTTTATTAGACAGGGAGGTAGCCTCCCAAGAGTTGGCCCATGATTGTGCGAAGTGCCATTTGATGTGAAGCCGTAAATCCGATGCAGGAGGGGCTATAGAAAACAAGGGGTAAGTGACTGCTCCCCCAGCCAAACGATCAGCAAGCCCATTACCTGGGATACCCACATGGCCAGGGATTCAAAGGAAGTCAACGGAACAAGCAGCACGGTGAAGATCAGCGAGATGGTCATGTATGGCAGAGACCAAGGGATGACGCGATAAACACCGGCCAATAGCCAGAAGGTCACTCATTGACTCTATACATAACAAAACGCAGTTTGTTGGGATTGTTTAATGAAGGTAAGTACCTGGGAAATTCCCATCAGTTCCGTAGTAAACACCCCACATGTAGGTGGCAGCAGATCATTTTCCATTCCAACAGAGGACATGATCAGAAAATTTAGAGCCATCGGTGTAGAAAACAACAGCATCCCGAAACTCCCATAAAATTCAGCGGAAAAAGGAACGGAACACAATCTCGGGGATGGAATCTTTCGGACCTCGGTGGAGATCCATCCGAATTGGGGTCCGAGGAACTAACCAAGAAGGGGTGGAGGGGAGAGAGCGTGGAAGACAGGACAAAGAAGGAAGCTGAAAATCACGGCGAAGAGACGCAAGGTGGAGCCCAACTGGTAAACCTACCCGAGGGCTGGAATCAGGTGGGCGACGTCTATGGTCTTGTTACAGTATAGAATAGGAAGGATGAGTGGGAGAGGAACGGACAGCAATTGCATAAGACACCAGAAGCTGGGACCGCCGAACAGAAAGGGGCCAACCAGGAGACTATCAACAGGGCTAGTAGGGAAGGCACCGGTGGCCAAACCACGATGGTGGACTGGATCCAGCACATGCAGTGTGGAAGGAGCAGCTGAACCATAAACTTGACAACCATAGTCCAAGCGAGACAGAACTAAAGCACAATAAAGGCGGAGAAGGAGGGAATGGTCCGCACCCCAAGAGGTGTGGGCAAGGAAGCGAAGAGCATTAAGTTTACAGAAACATTCTACCTTCAGAAGTCTGACATGGGGCAGCCAAGTGAGCTTGTTGTCGAAAAGAAGACCCAGGAAACGAAACTGTCTGACCACAGGCAATCGTTGTGCATCGAGATAGAGCTCTGGATCAGGTGGATCGTAGTATGGCGACAGAAGTGGACCACCCGCGATTTTAAAGGAGAGAATTGAAACCCTTGTGAGAGGGTCCATGCAGAGGCAGGCCGTATAGCTCCCTGGAGCTGCCGTTCTGCAGGGTCCATCGAAGAGGAACTAACCCAAATCCAGAAATCATCCACATACAGAGCAGGGGTGAACAAAGAACCGACAGAGCCACAAGTCCATCGATAGCAATGAGGAAAAGAAGTACACTCAATACAGAACCCTGTGGGATGCCCGTCTCCTGGGTCCTTGAAGAACTATAAACAGTACCAACCAGAACCCTGAACGACCGATGGTCAGGAACTGGCGGATAAAAATCGGAAGTGGGCCCCGAAGACCCCACTGATGAAGTGTAAGTAAGATGTGATGGTGCCAAGCCGTGTAATAGGCCTTGCGAAGGTCAAAAAATAGTGCAACCAAATGGCGGCCCTGGGAAAAAGCCTGCCAGACTGCAGATTCTAAGCGAAGTAAATGATCGATCGGAGACCGTCCCTCCCGGAAGCCAGACTGGTAAGAGGACAATAGATCCCGAGATTCGAGACCCAGTTGAGTCGAAGGGAAGTCACCCTGGAACCAAACACAGTTAAACACTCGGAGAAGATGTTGCACGACATGTGCAGTTTATAGAGGCCAATCGGCGCGTTGGAAAGGTCAACGAGGGAACCTGTCCATCGGGGAGCGGGAAGGGAGCGAGAGAATCAATGGGAAATTGTCACTATCACTGAGGTGCTGAAGCAGTTGGTTATGACTGGAGTCTGGGCCAGGGACTGTATTATGAGAAGAAGAAAGTGCGGAAAGAAATTCCCATTCAGTAAAAGGTTCGTTGTAAGATTCTGACTGACAAGGGGTAAAACATAAGGCGGAAGCTTCGGCCCACTGTTTCCAGTGAAGGAAAGCAACTGGATAGGAGGCTGATGCTGATGCCATTGCAAAATGGGTCACAAAATGTTACCAACGGGTCCGTACAAAGGCCATGTGGGAGGTGAAGGCCTGGGAGGGTGGACTGCCAATGGGAACCTTGGAGAGAGCAGAGTGTAGCCCATACCCGTGACATAGGGACAGTAGAACCGAGGGAAGAAACAAAGCGTTCCCAACATATCCGTTTGCTCTGTTTGATTAAATAACGGGCTTTAGCGCGAAGGCGTTTAAAGGTAATAAGTTTGGCAACGGATGGGTGCCTCTTAAGGTGTTGCAAAGCTGGACGGCGATCACAGATGGCAATGACAATGGCCGTACTCAACCACGGGACTTGCCGGCGTGAAATGGTCCAGATGAGCACGGTACAGCAAGGCTAGCAGCGCGAACAATTGCGTCAGACACGTCACGTAGGACGACAGACAGGGAGAAAACACGACATGTGCAGTTTATAGAGGCCAATCGGCGCGTTGGAAAGACCAACGAGGTAATCTGTCCATCGTGGAGCGGGAAGGGAGCGAGAGAATCAACGGGAAATGGTCACTATCACAAAGGTCGTCGTGTGGCGACCAGTGTAATGAAGGGAGGAGGGAGGAACAAGAAAGAGAAAGATCAATGGCAGAAGGTACCAGGACTGGCACTGAAATGAGTAGAGGAGCCATCATTAAGAAGGCACAAGTCGTGGTCTGTAATAAACTGGTCTAGGAGAAGACCTCATCTAGATGGAAATGTACTGCCCCACAAGGGATGATGAGCATTAAAACCCCCAAGAAGGAGGAAGGGAGGAGGAAGTTGCTGAAGAAGGGCAGTTATGGCAGCAGGTGTAAGAGTCCTGTCAGGAGGGAGATAAAGATTGGAAACCGTGACCTCAGAGTCCAGGTGGACCCTAACAGCAACCGCTTCCAATGTAGTTTGAAGAGGAACCACGTGCTAGCAATGTCTGTACAGACCAACGTACAAACGCCACAAGAGGCCCGCAGGGGGCTGACCCGATTTCGACAGCAAACACGGAACCCACAGAAACTCGGTGAGTGATCCTGTAGAGATTCCTGTAGAACCACACAAGCTGCAGAGTAAGACGAAATAAGGGATTTCAATTCCGGAAGGCGACAGTTATATCCATTACTATTCCATTGGATAACCACAGAACGATGATTCAAATGGGGGTTGAACAGGCTAAAGCCAGTTATACTGTCGGGTCCCCACCCGTCACCGACAAGGAGGGGGCGACATCCATGAAAGACAGGTCAGAATCCGGTTGTGAAGCCGGGGGTGGGACCTCTGGTGACACCAGAGGCTCCTTGTCCCGGGACTTATGTTTCATCTTCTTTTCTGTTTGATGTCGAGGAGGGCTGTGTGGCATAAAGGAGCCAGCTGCAGCAAGATCGGGAACAGAAAGAGATCGGGCGACCTGGGGGCCGACAGACCATGGTTCTCGCGGTCGTCGCGTGGCAGCAGACCTTTGGCCTGGAAGGTGCCGGGAAGGGGCATCCCGTGAGGGACGCCCTTGACTGGCAGACGCCGAAGAAGTGGGACACTTCTCCAGTTTGGGAGGGGGAGCAGCGACCAGAGGAGAAGGTGTGGGAGCAGCAGGGGAGAGGGGGAGGAGAGGGGTCCGGGACTGAGGTAAGGAAGGGGGAGGAAGGGTTGAAGATGTAACTAAAGCGTAACTAGACGTCATTGTCACAGGGTGAAGACGTGCATACTTATTACGAGCCTCAGTGTAGGTTAGACGATCAAGGGACTTATACTCCTGTATCTTCTTTTCCTTCTTATATACTGGGCAATCTGGTGAAAGTGGAGAATGATTGCCATGACAATTTACACACACAGGGGGGGGGGGGGGAACACAGGAACTCCCCTCATGGAGTGGATGTCCACAGTCACCACAGAGAGGGGCCTGAGAACAGTGGGAAGACATGTGTCCAAAACGCAAGCACTTAAAACACCTCATAGGAGGTGGCATGTATGGCTTCACATCACGTCGATCAACCATAATCTTTACTTTCTCAGGGGATACCCATCCCCTTCAAAGGCTAGGATAAAGGCACCAGTATAAATGCGATTATCCTTCGGACCCTTCTGAATACGCCGAACAAAGTGAACGCCCCACCATCTGAGATTGTCCCGAAGTTCCTCATCAGTTTGAAGGATGAGGTCCCTGTGAAAAATCACACCTTGAACCATATTTAGAGACTGGTAATGGACGCAGGAATTGTGCCAAGATGGTTACAGGCACATTGGGCCACAGACCTGGGCAGCTGAAGCAGTTTTGATCAACAACGAACACAACCCCATCTTGCTCAGGGAGTCCACTTCGCCAAACTTGTCTTCAATGTGTTCCACTGTAGTGGGACGCTAAATTGAAGCGTCACCCATCCACCAGTGTCAGCCCAGTTTGCAGGTGAATATAAGTTTAATTTAGTTTCTTTGGTTTATGTATTTTTGTAATATTTGTAATGGTTGTGAATTATCTAAAGTTTTGTATTCATTTTTTATGTTTCATGTACGGAGAGGGCGGCGCAACGAACGGAGACAGCATCTTCACTGCCGGGACCAGAGAGAAAATTGCTGGCCACTATACGTCGCGGGTCGACAGCCAAAGAGCAACACAAGATTCTGAAACCGAGTTGTTGCGTCGTGCTTCTAAAAACCGAAAAAAATAAGAATTTGTAATGTTTCTACAACAGTGACGTTATAGAAAGTTTAATCATGTTGTAAATGTTCAGTCCTGTCTTGTCAAGGCTCAGGTTCACGTCTATATGTAGGAAGATAATAAACTAGTGGATGCTACTAAAGTTTAAATACGTGTTCCGAGAATTTATTTATGAAGAATTATGTTAATGAATTAATAACATATTTGACAAGATTATTAATTTTGATAACGTTCATCGCGAGTTTGAGTCTTGAAAGTTTATTCAATGTGGTTCTAATATTTATTAAATCAGATAACTTACATTAATATAATTTCTGAGAAGAAACAAAACGACATCTAAATTGAAAAAGTTTGCGCAAACCAATTGGACTGAGTGACGTAATTCTGCCCATACGACTCAAATGATGATGTTTTACAGTTTCGTTCAAGAACCATTCAGAGACAATTTACAAAGAATTTAAATAATTTTGAAGTGTGTTGTAACTGACGTAGGTGACGAAGTCTGCACTTGTTCATATGTTAAAAGAAAATCATTTATATAAAACTTACGTCGTTACACTACACCACAAAGAATAAAGGTTTGGTATTGGTGAAAGTATCACCATCAGTCCTGGTGCAAACCAGATAGAGGGGGGAGAGGTTTCGCCCCTAGCCGACGGGCCTGATCCTCCTCCCAGGGGTTAGCCATGGAAGGGAAGGTCGAAGGGGCAGGAGGAGCAGCACTAGAAAAATCAGTTCCACGCAGAAAGACGGTCAGAGTTCTTGACCTGTATGCGTTTCATTTGCATAGTGTCCGCCCACATACCACCTGCTCCGATCAGGGGTTCTCCTCACGGGCGCCACCCAGCCACAGCAAGGGCCGTCTGGGAAGGCGGTCATTGCCTCTGAGTTCCGATGCTCCAGGATGACAAGCAACCACTTCTAGGCTTACATGAGGAGGTCACAGCTCAGGTATCAGAAGTGTGATTCCTGTGTGTTCAGGGGGATCAACCGAAAGGGTACATAGCGACCCAACCACACGGGCTGGCTACCGTGCTGGCTATGCACCCTAGCATCAGACAATGACGTAAAAGAAAAGGTAGAATGAACTAGGAGGGCACACGTCGGAGACACTAGGTAAGGTGCTCTTCCCCAAATGGCTCACGCTATGGAAGAGAAATTTAGTAATGGAGGTCAAACCCCAAAGGGGGATCAGGGAGTGCCTAAAGGATGATGTGATTATGCAAAAAAACTAAGTTGCAAAACCAACATAACCAGGAGGATAGCGGGGCCAACATAAGCAAGGACACCAAGAGAGAGAGAGAGGAGAGGGCGAATGGGAAGGGGCAAGGAGGGGAATGGAGGGGAAAGGCAAGGAAATGCAGCCCTGGAAAGAAGGAAGGCTGCAATAGCTCGGGGCCCCGTGCTCGCCACGCACGTACTCACGAAAGAACAGTGAGCCCCCTGGGGGGAAGAGTATTCGAGTCTGAGGGTGTGTCGCAGGCTGCCACGCTTATGCGCTGTTACAAAGGAATGTAACTCCATCTTCTGTGGCGTATGGGACTACGGCTGTTCAATGTTCGATAAAAACGATACCAGTCGTCGTCGAATAGGTTTATTTCTAGGCAACCAGTTACACTACGTCATCTTCAGGCCTAAAATGCTCCAATACAGTAACCTTTGTGTTATAAATATAGCAATGCCTTTAACTAGTCTCGTAATAGCTATTACGGGCATACATACGCACTGGACAGCAGACAGTTGAATTACAAAGGAAGGTTGTAGGCACCTTTGAGCGAAATTTCAAACTTAAGTGTCTGCATGGGAGACAATTATAGGGACAAAAACGTGATCCTTTAAGTCTGTTGCAGTGGATATCACATAACTGAACTTATTCTCCACAAGTAATATTTTGCAAATGTAATGTTTTTTCTCGATTTTCCTAACCTAACGTCCCATTTTCCTTTATAATATTGAGCCCAAATTTCACACATTTGTTCACGGATTGGAAATATTATGAGGGACGTAGACCAAGACAAATTATCACAAATAAAAAAATATGTGATCCACCCTAATATGAAGACAGTAAAGGCGATGGCTTTCCTAATATGAACAGCAGTTTAGCAGTGTGTCCCACAGACCAGATACAGCCAGAAGCGAATAATGTGATAGTCCTCATGTTAGCGCAGACGGCGAACGTTTTCATACCCGGCCAGTTATAGAACGGATGTTCTTGTCTCTCCACATCCCAACAAGCTTGGAGCAGAGCACACGGTATCCAATTAGGAGTATATACTAGACTGTCTACAGTCCCGCCATTTGCTTTAGAACGAAAGTAACCCCTCCCCCCTCCCCTAAAAAATCTTGGGTGTTTCGGGGGTAATATTTTCAAGACATAAATTTGAGTTCCTATAGCAGAGTTAACTTACGATAGCAGAGTAAACTTGCTTCAAGTGTACTGCAGTGTACGGTTTTCTTTTTAATACACTACTCAGAATACAAGCGCAAGATTTTCGAGATCTGGTCCATTGTAGAAACCTGCAAGCTTTGGACGCCCAGCTGGAAATATTTCTTGGTTTTGCAAGGTGTGGGAAATTTATAGTATCATTATATGCCTTATAGAATCTTGGACGAGTCAAAGGGATTAGACGTGCTTTTAATTCATTTATGGGCAAAAAACATGTCCCTGTCAAATGTATGAACATTTAGTGCAGTTTGTATATATGTTTTCGTATGTAAGAGAGTTAAGCTGATATCTTTCTCGATCATTGTAGTGCGAACACACGTAGACATCTCATTATTCCTTTCATTCTCTCCACCAAGGGGTAAGGCTGTCGGTTTGAGATCCAGGCTATTATAGACTTACATTTCTTTTCAGCTAATACCATGTATACATGGAAGAAGCCTGGACACACTGACAGATTTCAGATAGATTATACAATGGTAAGACAGAGATTCAGGAACCAGGTTTTAAATTGTAAGACTTTTCCAGGGGCAGATGTGAACTCTGACCACAATCTATTGGTTATGAACTGTACATTAAAACTGAAGAAACTGCAAAAAGGTGGGAATTTGAGGAAATGGGACCTGGATAAACTGAAAGAACCAGAGGTTGTAGAGAGCTTCAGGGAGAGCATTAGGGAAAGAGTGGGGGAAGAAATGCGGTAGAAGAAGGATGGGTAGCTTTCAGAGAGGAAATAGTGAAGGTAGCAGAGGATCAAGTAGGTAAAAAGACGAGGGCCAATAGAAATCCTTGGGTAACAGAAGAGATATTGAATTTAACTGATGAAAGGAAAACATATAAAAATGCAGTAAATGAATCAGGCAAAAAGGAATACGATCGTCTTAAAAATGAGATCGACAGGAAGTGTAAAATGGCTAAGCAGGGATGGCTAGAAGACAGATGTAAGGGTGTAGAGGCTTATCTCACTAGGGGTAAGATAGATACTGCCTACCGGAAAATTGAAGAGACCTTTGGACAAAAAAGAAGCACTTGCATGAATATCAAGAGCTCAGATGGAAACCCAGTTCTAAGCAAAGAAGGGAAAGAAGAAAGGTGGAAGGAGTATATAGAGGGTCTATACAAGGGCGATGTTCTTGAGGACAATATCATGGAAATTGAAGAGGATTTAGATGAAGATGAAGTGGGAGATATGATACTGCGTGAAGAGTTTGACAGAGCACTGAAAGACCTAAGTCGAAACAAGGCCCCGGGAGTAGACAACATTCCATTAGAACTACTGACAGCCTTGGGAGAGCCAGTCCTGTCAAAACTCTACCATCTGGTGAGTAAGATGTATGAGACGGGCGAAATGCCCTCAGACTTCAAGAAGAATGTAATAATTCCAATCCCAAAGAAAGCAGTTGTCGACAGATGTGAAAATTACCGAACTATCAGTTTAATAAGCCACTGCTGCAATATACTAACGCGAATTCCTTACAGACGAATGGAAAAACTGGTGGAAGCCGACCTCGGGGAAGATCGGTTTGGATTCCGTAGAAATGTTGGAACACGTGAGGCAATACTGACCATACGACTTATCTTAGAAAACTGACTAAGGAAAGGCAAACCTACGTTTCTAGCATTTGTAGACTTGGAGAAAGCTTTTGAGAATGTTGACTGGAACACTCTCTTTCAAATTCTGAAGGGAGTGAGATATGGTTGCAGCCTATCCGCGATGTTATTCAGTGTGTATATTGAGCAAGCAGTAAGGAAACAAAAGAAAAATTTGGAGCAGGAATTAAAATCCATGGAAAAGTAATTAAAAATTTCAGGTTTGCCCATGACATTGTAATTCTGTCAGAGACATCAAAAGACCTGGAAGAGCAGTTGAACGGAATGGACAGTGTATTGAAAGGAGTATATAAGATGAGCATAAAAAAAACGAGGATAATCGAATGTAGTCGAATGAAGACAGGTGATGCTGCGGGAATTAGATTAGGAAATGAGACGCTTAAAGTAGTAGATAAGTTTTGCTATTTGGGGAGCAAAGTGACTGATGATGGCCGGCCGAAGTGGCCGTGCGGTTAAAGGCGCTGCAGTCTGGAACCACAAGACCGCTACGGTCGCAGGTTCGAATCCTGCCTCGGGCATGGATGTTTGTGATGTCCTTAGGTTAGTTAGGTTTAACTAGTTCTAAGTTCTAGGGGACTAATGACCTCAGCAGTTGAGTCCCATAGTGCTCAGAGCCATTTGAACCATTTTTTTGACTGATGATGGTCGAAGTAGAGAGGATATAAAATGTAGACTGACTATGGCAAGGAAAGCATTTCTGATGAAGAGAAATTTGCTAACATCGAGTATAGATTTAAATGTCAAGAAGTCTTTTCTGAAAGGATTTGTTTGGAGTGTATCCATGTATGGAAGTGAAACTTGAACGATAAATAGTTCAGACAAGAAGAGAATAGAAGCTTTGGAAATGTGGTGCTACAAAAGAATGCTGAAGATTAGATGGGTAGATCACATAAGTAATGAGGAGGTATTGAACAGAATTGGAGAGAAGAGAAATTTTTGGCACAACTTGACTAGAAGAAGGGATCGGATGGTAGGGCATATTCTGAGCCATCAAAGGATCACCAGTTTAGTATTGGAGGGTAGTGTGCTAATTTAGCTGAGACCAAGAGATGAATACACTAAATAGATTCAGAAGAATGTAGGTTGCAGTAGGTACTGGGAGATGAAGAACCTTGTACAGGATAGAGTAGCATAGAGAGCTGCATCAAACCAGTCTCTGGACTGAAGACCACAACAACGACCACCAGGAGATCTGGAAGAGTGGTTCCCAGTTGGGAATATATGGGAGGGGATTATCAATTATTTGGCTTGAAACTAAGCGAACTCTCGAAGAAAGAATCTTCGGAACTTGGGGGAGGGGGCGGGGGGCAAAAAAAGGGTCAAATGGCTCTGAACACTATTGGACTTAACTGCTAAGGTCATCAGTCCCCTAGAACTTAGAACTACTCAAACCTAACTAACGTAAGGACATCACACACACCCATGCGCGAGGCAGGATTCGAACCTGCGACCGTAGTGGTCCTGCGGTTCGAGACTGTAGCGCCTAGAACCGCATGGCCATCCCGGCCGGCGGGGGCAGAAATTATTTTCAATGTATATCTGGGGCACTGCTGACACTGTACCAAACAAAAATCGAGAGTTTGAATATAAAAACTGTCGAAAGAAGTGAAGCATCGAGAAGACATGGTCCGAGGTCAATGCATCATCATGCACGTCCACACGACCGTCGCAATTCTCTGTCAAAGATAGAACGAGCACTAGAGTGCATTATTTGTTATTCGTGCATATTGTCGTTATCAGGCCTGGTAGGTTATATAAGGGGAGTGAACAGTGTCAGATGTTGAGAGATCATTGTGGAAGACTCGGAGATGTCCGTACATATAAATTTGGAGACAAAAAGAACATTAAGTTTACAGTGGTTATTAAATCTGATCGTTGCACCAGTGGTTACTAAACATGATCGCTGCATCAGTCTTACACCGCTGAAGATGAATCTTCTTGAACTGAGAGTAGAAACGGACTGGGATTGCTTGACAAAGTACCACTAAATTCTTAATTTGTTCGTCGAGATCGTCCGTAGCTGTATTACAATTATTTAATCCTATCTTTGTATCTAGACTGAATGCTTGTTTTTGTCGCCAGATGTGTCTCGTTTTATTAAAATAAAACATCACCTGTGGACAGTAACGGAAGATATTTACAGACTGAATTTATGTCTAGGTACAAAAATAGTTAGTGACAAAAGACGTTGATTTTACTTTCCGTGTTTTATGGTTGGTTGTGTTGTTTGCGGGAGGAGACCAAAGAGCGAGGTCATCGGTCTCATCGGATTAGGGGAGGATGGGGAAGGAAGTCGGCCGTGCCCTTTCAAAGGAACCATCCCGGCATTTGCCTGGAGCGATTTAGGGAAACCACGGAAAACCTAAATCAGGATGGCCGGACGCGGGATTGAACAGTCGTCCTCCCGAATGCAAGCCCAATGTGCTAGCCGCTGCTCCACCTCGCTTGGTCGTACTTTATTTTTCGCTCTCATCAGGGAGAGCTGTCTGCCTGCACGTTTTTGAGTTGTTCCTTCGTTTGGCCCTGTTGATTGTGGCCTAATGCTGTGTTACTCTGCAGTACGATGCATTTCTTGATGTGATACGCACCAGAATAAACATTCAAATCTTTCGCCTCCCAGACTTCACATCCTCAGCGCTTCTGACCCACATGATTTCTTAAATAAGCAGGCTGGACTAAAAAATAAGATTTTCTTCGCACATAATCGTAAAATGAAGCGTTCCGACGTAGCCTATTCCTCATAAATCACTCTGCAACTATAGCTGGCGCTAATGCTTGAAAACTATTTCCGATCACCATTTTAGTTCTGATACATATGTAGCATATAGTCTAACAAATTCGCTCTTGTACTGTAATTTAAAGTAACATTCCATCGTATTTTCTCATAGTTTAAAGTAACATCGCATCATATATACGTGTTTGGGCTAATGTTACAATCCCTTCGTGATGTCAGCTATTTCTCTGTGAAGTTGAAGTGAGGCCAGAGTGGAAGTTATCGCAGAGAGCGAATTTTTGTTATTTTGCCGTTGAGTACGTTATACATCTCTGATGAAAAGCGCGTTCCATTGTGACGTTCGTCTGGACTGTGCGTTAAGCTTGCCGACTATCGTAGCTCTCTTATGTTAATGTATACCCTGAATCGGTCGAATGTTGGAGCGAAGCAGATTAAAGAGAACCGTGTATTACGGGTGGCGCCTTCGACTATTAATCAAAGTGCCTTGGCTAAAGGGTTCGATCAGAGCTAGTGATTATATTGTAAATGAACACAGTCTGAAATTACGTCGCAAGACTTTGGTGTGAGGAGCCACCCTCACTCTGACACCATCCTTAGCAAAGAGGGCGGCGGAGCGGATAGAGTTTCAGAGCAACCTTTATAGGCGGAAAAATAAGCTATTACCAGCGTCATTGAGATGCAGAAGGCGATGTAACCGATTGAATTAAAGACATAATGTGTCTCCGAATGACATAAGGCCTTTAATTGAAAGTGTCAGGATGTTGTCACAATCGGCAAAAGATCCCGGAATAGTTGCCAATTCGTATCTCTAGGAAGGGACTGCCAAAGGGGAGATGACGGCAAGGGTGAGAATGAGTAACCAACGAAAGGGTAATATTCTTGATGAAAGATGCCGCGGTCACCTTTGAGGTAATAGCGGTACAATGTTTCAGAATATACGATCGCGAATCTGTTTTATTCAATTCAGTAACCGGTTTAGATCGCTGTGATCACATCAGATTGATCTGAAAAACATTGTACATATTTTTTGAGTAAGAAAATCATTATAAGTTTTATATTTTCCGCTTCCTGTGAGAGTTTATTTCAAAATTTTTTATTTTTGGTGACTCGTTTAGGACTACATTGTTAATTCTCAAACCATAGCCTTCGTTGTAAAAGTTAATGTACATTTCCACCAGTACATTCATACGCAATGGTACTTCTCTAAATGTACTAAATGTATAAATTGACTTGAAAAGGCAAGAAATGACAGATCGCTTCAATCGTACTTGGTATCAAAGCTCCAAATCATCAGACGTAAATAGAAGCTTTAAACCACACAAGAAAAGGTACTGCTGGATAGCTTGCAGCTGTAGCAAAACGCAGAACTGTAGCGACAACATGCACTCAAGGCTGCATTTGTTGGTTCGCTTTTGAGCGCATTTGTCAAAAACTTTCGCTTCACTGAACTCTTGTAAGCCCTTAGTTATTCGGTAACTCTAATTTAGCTGATCAACTGGAATGTCGACGTTATAAAATTATCAGCAATGGCAGCCCTCGGACGCAAAAAAGGAGTATTTTGGCCCAGGCTTCAGCAATGCTATGAGTGCCTTCATCAGAAATAACTCTCAGATTCGTCTATAACACAATTACAACATTACAGGAAAGAAAAGAATTTTTAATCGTAAGTACAAACAAGAAACAGAACTTACATGCCACGTATTAAACTAAAAATCAAGCGATAAAATTTTAGTCACAAAATTTGTAAAACAAAATCCATAAAAGGTAAACCGCTATGGGCTCCTCACATACGTCGATTTACGGTAGCATCAGATTGAGGGGCCCGCGTAAATAACTGTTAGCAGGTGAACATTACACCAAGAGTGCCATCTAGCAGCTGCAAATATAAACAGGCTACTTAACATTCAGAATATAGACAGACGAATGTTACGATGTATATTATTTTGTACATGAAGTAAAAGGCAGTAATTTTATGTGACAGCAGCAGACACGGTAACCAATTGTCTACATAAGAACTTATACGAGGGCCGTTCAGAAAGTAAGCTCCGATCGGTCGCGAAATGGAAACGACTATGAAAATCCGATAAAGCTTTGCACAGATGTGTTGGGTAGTGTCTCTAGTATAATCCCAGTTAGCATCACGTCGCTCTTCTCATTTCTGAGCTCGCAGTGAGTGCTTAAAGATGTCTAGAAAATAGTGTCTGCCGCCAAGTACGAGGGCCTGGCGAGAAATTTCGCCTGAAGCTATGCAGCTAACATTACATAACTGTCGTGCTGTTTCTTCTACAAGACAATTCTCAGCCGCATTCTGCAGGGGCAATGAAGATGCTCCTGCATCGTTTTCAAATGGAAATGTGAGATTACTTACAATACAGTCCGCAATTGTCTCCCCCTGAGTTTCATCTCTGGTCACATGAACCGCTGTCTTTGAAGACAACATTTTGACACAGACAACGAGGTGTAGGCCAGCGTGGAGAATTGGCGGAAAGCACTGGCGGCTGCCTTCTATGATGAGGCTATTGAAAGCTGGTACAATGCTATGACAAAAGTCTAAGTCAGAACGGCGACTACGTAGAGAAGTACCTGAAAGGTGTAGCTAATTGTTATAAGTAAAACATTTCTGATGTTCACTGTGGTTTCAATTTGGCAATCAATCGGAGCTTACTTTCTGAACAGGCCTCGTAAATACACTTTAAAGGCTGAAAACACCATTTTATAAATACAAAGGGAGCTGAATAACACAGCGACAAGACAAAAATTGTATAATATGAAATGCAGTTAATAAAACTTCAAAAAAATTAAAAAAAAATTGTCGACTTAGATAGAAAAAATATTTCGCTAACTGCACTTGGGAACACGAAATCAAATATCAAGTAACGACTTATTACCATTGAAGAAGCTTTTATAAGGTAATTGTAGCTGCTCATTAAGAACGAGACCATCATTACGAGATAGATGTTTAAAAATTTCTAGTCCTTCGAGAACATCTAATCTACGGCTTTTCTCCTCAGTGTCCAAAATGTTAATATCGTGAACAGCTATGGGTGCGTGATCTGTAATCAGAAGGTGGTCGGCAAAAGACGAATTCTGGGTGCTAGTGTAATTTTTTCTTAAAATATGTTCATTGTATCTGACTACAAAGGCACGTCCTGTTTGTCCTATGTAGTAAGAAGAGCAAGTGTTTAAAAAATCTTAGACACCAGTGTTTTTCAAAGGGGAACAGGTCAATTTTAAATTGTAAATAAATTTTTTTCCAAACTATTATAAAAATTCAAATGGCTCTGAGCACTATGCGACTTAACTTCTGAGGTCATAAGTCGCCTAGAACTTAGAAGTAATTAAACCTAACTAACCTAAGGGCATCAAACACATCCATGCCCGAGGCAGGATTCGAACCTGTGACCGTAGCGGAAACTATTATATGTTGAAAAGGTGAAATTACAGTTGTATTTATTACGAAGAAGGCGTTGAATCTGACGGGAGACGGGCCCAAGAAAGTAATAGAAAAGAACTTATGCATTTGGTTGGACTCAATAATAGAGGTGCCGAGTGTAGTAAATCTTTAAACACTTTTCTTTTTAAGGATGTCGTCAACTATGGCAGGTTATAGTTTTGATCAAATTAATTTCTTCCAGAAACTTTTCTTTCGAGAGTGGGATAGAATATATGTTTCTTCACGAAAAACATAAGAAGAGATTTTATTTTCTTCTACTGTTAGCGTCAAGTCAAGAAAGGTCTGTTGGCGGGCCTCGTTTTCGCAGGTTTACAACTTTCCTGCGGCATTGTGAAGGTGTTTACACGTACCATTGCGTCTTACATTGTCCACTACATGGGCTGCATATTAACATGCACAGCTGCGGCGCTCAGCGGCTTGTTAGCACGTCCTACTGACGCTCGATTGATCCAAGCTTCTCCTAAGGCTAACGAGGTCTCTTAAGAAAGACAGAGTTCCCGTTGATGACGACATTAGAGACTGAGCAAATGTTCACATAGGAAGAAGGAAATCGATTTTATCCTTTTCGTAGGAACCATGCAGAAATTCTTTATCGATTTAGAGAAGCTGTAGGAAACTTATATCCAGATAGCAGGAAGTGAATTTCAAACTTAGAGCTCCAAGATGCGAGTTCAGTGCCATAACCAGTACTTGACATAGGAATTTTTGTCAATTACTGGTGATACTGTCCAGATTACAGAAACCTACCGGTTTCCATTTGCGCTGCGCATTTGTTAACTTTATTTTTCTGCTCGAAATGCGTGGGCGGGATGTTGAAGAGAATGCCTTTTACTTTTTGCTGTCCCTAGAATTTGAGGAACGCTTTTAGTTTATCATTGTATGTAAGTGTTCTTCTATATTACCTTGTTTTCTGCTACATTCCAGAGATGTCGCTGACAGATGTTCAGAATTGTATGCCTGAGAAAATAGAGACGGAAAACATGAAAAAATTTAAAATTGTTATACTTTTAAACGTGTATATGACTGAAGACTATGTCCCAATAAAGGATTATTCAAGCATAGTTTGATTGTCGGGGTTTTCTGACCTGAAGATCCGACGAAATTTACAACGGCGAAGGCAGGTTGACTTAATCTATGCATTATTAAAAATATTCTAAAATTGAAGCATTTTAATTTTCAGGATGGGAGAAATTTATTTGAGCAATTATTTGTTTGGGATTTCCCTTACCAGGTCTGATAAAACGACAAGAATTTAACCCTACTTAAACACATAATTTACATAATATGTGTCCTGGTATCTGTAACGATTACTAACAGTAATATACAGTCAGATCAGAAGTAAACCCCTGGATGGAGGGTCATCTATTCGTACAAACATAGAATATTTCAGAATTTTGGTATTTGGACGAATTCAATATTTCAGAATAAAAAAGCGTTACAAAAACCAAATATTTTAATAACCTTCCAGAAATGATAAATGCTAGACAACAGTTGGTGTTTGGATTTGAGCTAGAGACGCACACATCTACGACACACGGTACACACCATAGATCGCGGCAATATTGCTAATGTATGTATTGAGTTTCAGTCACAAAGAACAGACAATGCGAAACAGATATGATCATAAACGTCGAAGTCCGTGTTTTTACGAATTTGAATGAGTTCCTGCAATTGTATTATATAACAAAGAGTTATTGTGCGTTGAGCTACATTTAATATAGCAGAATGCGACCCTTCCAGCAGTATCTGTATAAAAAAAACTGTATTTGTTAATGTATCATATTATGCTGCACTGTCATGCAGGCGTTAAACTGAAATTTATTATCAGCAGAGGATCCGTCTCATTGAAGGATGTACTACGAACAGGTTATAAAGTATACCTTCTCTGCTTGCATCTGACTTTTGTATCCGTATGTGTTGCTGTTTCACAATAACAGCTGTATTGTCATTGGTATACCACGTCGATTTGTTAAATGCTGTCCGTATCAGTCACCATTAAAAAGACTACTGGTGACGACAATAGGTTTGATAATCTGATCCAACGGACACACGATTGGAGATTTATAACGATCTAAATTATGTATTAACTAATGACAACAGTATTTAAATAATGTGTTTTTTTGGTCAATATTTTCTTCTCCGATCTGGTAGACCTTTGTCTCCCTTGTTTCGCTCACTATGCAACATTTTACTATCTACATTACGGAATTCCGTCTATTCCCTATTGAAAATTCCAAAATTTCTGTAATAACGAACATTGTATATTGGGATACAGCTTCCACACATATCTGATCTGCATTTTCTTTGCCTTTAATTCTTTTTTGAGAAACCTGCCAAACCTTCTTGGACGTTCTTCATTGAGGAAACTCAATTAGAAACAGTCATCCGTGAAACGAACTTCCAGTATTTGTTACCTTCCGAGTTTTGTTTCCATGCGCAAGTTTTTTTGCTTCTTTCATCACTGCGTCTTCATAGTGATGAATAAGTAATTCAGATATGCTGTGATTCTGTATGATACAATTTTTAATAATGTACTTCTACTTCCTATTTTCTCCTTTTCCCTACAATCATCTCGTTTTTTCGAGTAAGGCGAGAAGGTGTACGTGTCACACTAAACAGCACAAATGTAAATCTACGTAGTCTCACTTTAAACAACTTACTAAGAAGCCAATATTATGGCTTATTTGAGAAACTAAGATTATAATCAGTTTCCTGCTCGCCAATAAATTTCATTTCAGGCTATCCACTGCCACGATGTACACTACTGGCCATTAAAATTGCTACACCAAGAAGAAATGCAGATGATAAACGGGTATTCATTGGACAAATATATTATACTAGAACTGACATGTGATTACATTTTCACGCAATTTGGGTGCATAGATCCTGAGAAATCAGTACCCAGGACAACCACCTCAGGCCTAATAACGGTCTTTATATGCCTGGGCATTGAGTCAAACAGAGCTTTGATGGCGTGTACAGGTACAGCTGCCCATGCAGCTTCAACACCATACCACAGTTCATCAAGAGTAGCGACTGGCGTATGGCGACGAGCCAGTTGCTCGGCCACCATTGACCACACGTTTTCAATTGGTGAGAGATCTGGAGAATGTGCTGGCCAGGGCAGCAGTCGAGCATTTTCTGTATCCAGAAAGGCCCGTACAGGACCTGCAACATGCGGTCTTGCATTATCCTGCTCAAATGTAGGGTTTCGCAGGGATCGAATGAAGGGTAGAGCCACGGGTCGCAACACATCTGAAATGTAACGTCCACTGTTCAAAGTGCCGTCAATGCGAAAAAAAGTGACCGAGACGTGTAACTAATGGCACCCCATACCATCATGCCGGGTGATACGCCAGTATGGCAATGACGAATACACGCTTCCAATGTGCGTTCACCGCGGTGTCGCCAAACACGGATACGACCATCGTGATGCCGTAAACAGAACCTGAATTCATCCGAAAAAATGACGTTTTGCCATTCATGCACCCAGGTTCGTCGTTGAGTACACCATTGCAGGCGCTCCTGTCTGTGATTGCAGCGTCAAGGGTAACAGAAGCCATGGTCTCCGAGCTGATAGTCCATGTTGCTGCAAACGTCGTCGAACTGTTCGTGAAGATGATTCTTGTGTTGCAAACGTCCCCATCTGCTGACTCAGGGATCGAGACGTGGCTGCACGATCCGTTACACCCATGCGGCTAAGATGGCTGTCAGCTCGACTGCTAGTCATACGAGACCGTTGGGATCCAGCACGGCGTTCCGTATTACCGTCCTGAACCCACCGATTCCATATTCTGCTAACAGCCATTGTATCTCGACCAACGGGAGCAGCAACGTCGCGATACGATAAACCGCAATCGCGATAGGCCACAATCCGACCTTTATCAAAATTGGAAACGTGATGGTACGCATTTCTCCTCCTTACACGAGGCATCACAACAACGTTTCAACAGGCAACGCCGGTCCACTGCTGTTTGTGTATGAGAAATCGGTTGGAAAGTTTCCTCATATCAGCACGTTGTAGGTGTCGCCACCGGCGCCAACCTTGTGTGAATGCTCTGAAAAGCTAATCATTTGCATATCACAGGATCTTCTTCCTGTCGGTTAAATTTCGCGTCTGTAGCATGTCATCTTCGTGGTGTAGCAATATTAATGGTCAGTAGTGTTCTTTTCTAGCTGAGGTCTTAGCCGTCTTATCATCATTGTGTCGCTTGTAGTGGGAGGCACAAAGTTCTTAACTACAACACCATAGCCAAAGAAATCGGAATCTCGCCTCTCACCCCGCCGCCTTCCCCCCCCCCCCCCCCCCCCCACCTCAACCGGCCATCCCAACCCCTCCCTAGCTAACTATGGCCCTGCCCTTGCTGCGATAAGGTATCTAGTCTGCTTCAACTATTCATATAGACGGACTGTGGATACAAGCACACAGGAGGCGTATTTGTGTAGAGGCCAGACCAATATATGGTTAGTGAAGTGCGGCAGCAGCCTTTTCGGTAGTTACTGCAGGAACCCCCCAAGTGATTGTGTAATCCAGTCTTGTAACGTCAAGCAACATGTCGTTGCTGTGGTGGTATTACAGACGGATGAACGCTAGGTAACACTAAAGTCATTACGTTCTGTGAGAATGCTCAGTTCTTCCGGATGGTGTGACGCTGATAGTATCGTCGTGGGCAAAATATTCGAGATTAAAATAGTCCGTCGTTCGGATATTCGGATGAAGAAAAGAGAAACGGTTCAGTTGAGGTTCGACATTGTGAAAGTTAGTGAAATTCAGGTCAAGTGAGTACAGGGTTAGAAACACAAAATAAATTGAGATATTGCAGGAATAGGCGAGCTGATATGAACTGCACAGTGAACACGTTCTCGTAGCCAACATAGACCCATTATTACAAATTTGTAAGTGTACTATTTCCACAGACGATGAAGAGATACAAAATAATGTCTACTGAAATAAAACAGAGGTAGTATCCTGCAGCTCCCCAGGAGGATAAGTAGGTAGAATTTTGAATAGAACACAATTTAATCAAGGCAAACGCCTGGTTTAAGAATCATGAAGGAATATTGTTATGTGGACGAGACTCGGAGACACCGCAGCCGACATACTGTGTCATCAATATAAAATAACAGCTTATGAGACTCTATTTTAGTCGTAGCGCTGCCGATAAGAAGGTCACGTCGTTGAGAAACTGACAATTGATAAATGCCACATGATATTCGTCTATATGTAACTGAATAACACGTTACGGAAGTGATAAAGTGCAAGAATTGTTTATAGCCTCAATGTACAGTCGTGGATAAAACGAGCGAGACCCCTCGCCTTTTCGTTATGCTGACCCGCACAGCTTTAAAGTCTGCTACACAGCATAACAGCCGAGGCGATGAAGTGCTACCAACATATTATGCACAGGCGTGAAATTGAAAATCCATCCGAATTTTGTCAGACTGTTCTCAATCATGTGTAAGACTATATTAATGCTGATTAGTGTGTTGACCACAACACCTAAATATAAGATATAAATGAAAGAAGAAACGCTAATTAGTATGAACTGAACTAATAAAAATGAATTTCAGCTTATCGAGATAACATAACTGTTTTAGTAAGACAAAGTACCCCAGATCGTTACGAATTAGCAAAATATCATGCGCATTCGGCTGCGAAATTGTCTGTATCAACGTTCGGGCCAGTCATACTGGACTAACGTTCCTGACCTACCATGAAAGTGTGCAAATTTAGCAATGTGTGAAGATTCATAACGAAATTCAGTTAAAAATCATTCAGTGCCACACTTAAGTCAATGCAATTATTGACAGAAGAAGAAAAAATAGGCAGTGACAAGTATAAAATTCTACAAGAGTTTCATATCGACATTCACAGGACGCCGGTACAGAATAAAGGTAGCAATAAAACGTATTGGGGGCGCGAGAATTTCTTAAAATTCCTTTACTGATTGTCTATCTGCCTCCATCGAGATTAGAACCGAAAACAAACCAGACCTCCCCTGCAGTAGCAAACACCTTCCACTACGCTAGCAGACAACCCAGGCAAACAGTCCTCTATTATTACCCCTCGACATGAACAAGCCGGCAATTTCGCAATGAAAATGGCAAAATGATCTGCAGTTTTTGTTACATAGAGCTTTCTGGACTCAAAAACATGAATTGTCTATCTTTATGTCACCGCTTATGTGACAATCATTCTGGATGTTTATCGAAATAACAAAATACTGTTATTATCAAGTAAATTTAGTAGGATAATTCTGCGCCACCCCAGGAAATAAACGGCAACGTAGCTGCCAAACGTATCCTACAATGTTTCGAATTCTCCATTAGAGGAGCCACAGCCAGAAAACGTTCATTAGCCTAAATGTTCCTTAAAGCAGCTAGCAATGGGAATGCTCGCATTATAAAACGCGGTGGCATTAATAGTGGGATCTGAATTACCACGTGTATAGGCAAATGGATTTTATTTGGATTTCTGTAAACGTGATTTGGATCGAAAGCGTAGCTACGATTAATATGCTGCTGTATCGACTGCAACTGGGACATTTCGAATAAATAGAAGGGGAAATTGTTATGCGGCCCTCATCTTCAGTAACTGTGGTAGCTATATTCGATGTTAGGATTTCGTCACGTAAATCGGTAAAAATGGAATCCTACTAGTCTCACTTTCTTGACCGTCTATCTGTCTACCCAACTCTTAAAACTCGTCTACCTCGAGTACGGGTGGACATAATAAGCGGAAATGCATCGCACTCCCTGTGGTGTACGGTCCCTTGGTGGTGTAAAAAAGTGAGCTGTGTCGACGCAATCTAAACATACGGCCGTTTATGTAAAGAAAATTTACCCGCAAGGTTCAAATAGTTCAAATGGCTCTGAGCACTATGGGACTTAACATCTGTGGTCATCAGTCCCCTAGAACTTAGATCTACTTAAACCTAACTAACCTAAGGACATCACACACATCCACGCCCGAGGCAGGATTCGAACCTGCGACCGTAGCGGTCGCGCGGCTCCGGATTGAGCTCCTAGAACCGCTAGGCCACCGAGGCCGGCACCCGCAAGCTCAAAAATGGCTCTAAGAACTACGCCACCAAACTGCTTAGGTCATCAGTCCCCTAGATCTAGAACTACTTAAACCTACCTAACCTAACACACATCCACGCCCGGGGAAGGATTAGAACTGACGGTACAAGGAGTCGCGCGGTCCGCGATATGACGCCATTGAACGCACGGCTAACCCGCGCCGGCAAGCTGTTAATATCATCTGGTGTTACTAAAAAGTTATTCACTTCTGGTGAATGATTTTCTGCGCAGTTCGTTTCAGAAAGAATAACGAAAATATATTTGATTTTGTGGATGAGGAAGGACGACTAATTCATATCCCTTGTCTTTATTCATGATGTAAATTCTGAATCTGACCATACGTACTGTCCATAACCACACTTTAGATCTAAGTCACAGTCACAGATATGCGAATACAACACTTTGGCTTACACTTGAGGTATTTCGTTTCCCATGAAGTAGTGGCAGACGAAGCTGTGGCGTCTTCGAAGCGCGAGTTTCTCCAATGCTAGCTATGTCAACACATCAGCTGAGCGAACTTGCATAGTATGTTGGTAGCACTTCGTCGCCTTGCCTGTTATGCTGTGTAACAGACTTTAAAGCTGTGCGGATCAGCATAACGAAATGGCGAGGGGTCTCGCTCGTTTTGTCCTCGACTGTACAGTCTGTAATATGCAAAACAAAATAGTGTATTAGTAAGTGCAAAGCTTCTCAGTTGCTAAGGAACAGGGACATTGTTGGACAGGAATAGTCACAGGCAATGATGGTCGACATGAAACACGATACATACGTACTAGATGTAGAGTGGTATATTTATAGCAAACAATGGTACAGATTTCACAGTATGGGGAAGCAAGATAACTAATTTAAATAACACTCATGTTTGACAGGTCAGACTCCCAAGGTAAATGTCGATATCGGACATTCAGTAAGAAAAATGCTCTTCTTGGGCATTAATGTACATTTTGCAGCCGGTCAGTGTGGCCGAGCTGCTCTAGGCGCTTCAGTCTGGAACCGCGCGACCGCTACGGTCGCAGGTTCGAATCCTGCCTCGGGCATGGATGTGTGTAATGTCCTTAGGTTAGTTAGGTTCAAGTAGTTCTAAGTTCTAGGGGACTGATGACCTCAGATGTTAAGTCCAATAGTACTCAGAGCCATTTGAACCATACATTTTGCATTTGTTATTCATGCTGGCTACCAAACTGTTGACGAAACCGCGAAGGACATTGTCCCATTACTCTCTCAACGCCCTTCACTTTCCAGTGTGCCCCAAACCTCAGTAATCCTGTGTAGGCGGGCATTGTCCTCCATAAACAGAAAGTCGGGATCTACCGCATCATAGTCAGACGGACTTGATCTATAATAACCTCCATGCAATACCGCTGTGCTGTATGTCACGCCAAGATATGCAGCGGGATTAGGCCACTGTGCACAGTTCCTGCCCACACTATAACACCTAGGCCATACCGGTGACATTCAAGAAATTCTATGGTGGGGTAATGTATACCCCTCTTTCTCCACTTTAACAGACGGCCAGAATCACTTGCCACAGTGAAGCGGATATCGTCGGAGAACATCACTGTTGACCACTGTTGCTGACCCCAACAAAAATGTAAGGACACCAACGTACTCTTTCTCGACGATGGCGAAGTTGAATTGGAATGCATTTAACAGGCTTCTAGGTGCATACAAACCACCCTGATTTAATAGCTGCGAAAAGGTGCTGGCAGAGACACGTGTACCGCTTGTGTACCTAGGATTGAGATGTCCTTCCCTTTTGCCACTAGGGCTACTTATCGATCTTTCTTGGTTGTAGTGGTCCGTCTTTGACCACTGTCATGCATTTCCACCTTCAGAAGCTTTTTAAAAGCCCGATATGACCCTTTCAACTCATCCATTACTGTGGCCACCGTAGTGACCATCTTCGAGCTGTCAAACTGCTCGTCCACGATTATGAGCACCCAAATGCCCTGCAGGCATTTTGTCGTACCACACGAAAAGCCGCGCTAATCGGCTTGACAACAACCTTCGTCAAACACCATACAACGCGAACTGTCGAATGCATAGTGAGCGTTCGTGTACAGGTTTCACTGCAGTTTACCCATACCGCCCTGTACATTTCCTTTTACTTTCATTGCTCCCGTGTTCCGTAGCAATTGGAAGTTGTTTCTCAGCAAGTGTCAGATGTTACCTACCAATTGTCGAGCAGTGTACGCTTATATTTCAGGCCACCGTTGATGCCTTTCAACAAATGAAGGCTAAACGCGTGTTGCATGATAAAATGAGTTTTATTCAGTTGCAATTCGATGGAGTTAATTTGCAAATTATTAACATAATATTACATGACAGAAAGGGCGACAGGATAACAAAAGGTAATAAAATATTCGAGTTTAATCCCAGGGGTACAGTGTTAAAGACGTTGAAAAAAGAACGCCATGAGAGCAATTAGTGAAGCTTTTGGAAATTCGGAGGAATAAAAAATTCATAATTACAAATCCTTTTGACTACTGCAGTATGCACATATGGTTAAAGAGTATGTTTGAATTTACCTCGGTTCCCATGAATTTTTTTTTCCTAAATGAGTTTCTCTACTTCAGTCGTTCCTATACTGCCGCAATAGGCCACTTCAATTTCCCGAAAAAATAAAAGAAAGTACGTTGCGGGGGGAGAAAGCGCATGAAAGAGGAATAACTGATAAATCGATCACTTCTTAATGCACTCCATTTGCGGAGCATTCCATCAAAATCACTCAGTCTGCGGAACAAAACACGCTACCCAGATTAAAGTGAATTAATTTCGGGAGCCTGGCTGCCACATTTGAGGCAGAGACAGATTATACGCAAATTCTCGCTTCAGCTTCTATATTCTCCACTTTAGCGACATATCTTCTAATGGGAGCCGCAGAAATGGCCGCTAGCCACAAACTGTAATCAGCGAGAGTAAACTCGAACGTGGGTTTGAGCCACAGTAAGCGTTTGGGGACCCTGACAGCAATTTGTGGCGGGCTCTGTCAGACGTTCGGGCACTGTTTCACTTCCCAGAGTTGGTCTTCCAGTGCGGCAGACGCACAGTAACTGCAGGGACGTACAGCGCATCTTTTTCAGCAAGTATCGAGTGGTTCTCTGCAACTGGAGTGTCGTTACAGTTGTTATGCTCCTCGGCCAGAACAGTGGTTTGGTCGAGCTGTCCAGGCTAGTCTGTCTTGTGCAAGCCTCTTCGTTTCTGCTTCTGTCTCTGGAATTTTTACCGCCCCCCCCCCCCCCCCCCCCAGCACTTCCCTCTATTTCTGAGCTGCAAATTCCTTGGTGCCTCATTGTATCAACCTATCCCTTTTTTTTAGTCAAGTTGCGACCGTACGGGTTTGTGGGAATGTGCATGTGCTGTGGAAGACGAAATAAAATAGAATCTCTCTCATAAACTCACCACAAATCAATGTTCGAAGCTGTTTACAAGTTCTATATCATCTCGCAACTCCCATGTGGTACTACAAGAAAAGATTTACCCACACATTATACAGAACAAACACTTCAATGGTACCCCGTAAGTGTGGTTGGACTTACAAATTTGGCTACGAATCGTCTCCAACTCGCATTCGTCTCAATGTACCAACATTTCACAAGGGTATTTACCGTAAATACAAGCAGGATTTGCTATGCAAAAATCACGTTCGCACTCACGTATGTTTAAAGTTCCACAAATTCAAGCTTACTTCCAATAAGAACATAAGAAAAATCGACAGTCACAGTTCACAATAAATTAATGTCAGAGCCTGACCGAGTTTCTTCAGATCTTGGATGCGGTTGAATAAACCACGATAGTTGCTAGAGTTATCTTGAGAAAACTGTTGAAGTTCCACATTGTACCAAACTATAAATTCCACAATCGCTTAACACTGAAACCTTATAAGTGTGGCTTGTATCAAACGCAACCCAGAGATTACGAAGCTCATCAGATTCCGAAAAGTATCTATGTCCGAAAGCAGGAAGTTTGAATAATTCACTTACGTGAAATTCTGTCTCGAAATCTGACAGAAAACCCGAAGAGATTCTGGTCATACATAAAGCACACCAGTGGCAAGACGCAGTCGCGCTATAACAACGGAGAAGGCACTGATGACAGTGCCACTAAAGCAGAGTTAATAAACAGGGTTTTCTGAAACTCCTTCACCAAAGAAGACGCAGTAAATATTCCTGAATTCCAATCAAGAAGAACTGCCAAGATGAGAAACATAGAAGTAGATATCCTCGGTGTAACAAATCAGCTTAAATCACTTAATAAAGGCAAGGCCTCCGGTCCAGATTGCATACCAGTCAGGTACCTCTCAGAGTATGTTGATAAAATAGCTCCATATTTAACAATTATATACAACCACAGAAAGTTCCGTTACTAAAGACTGGAAAATTGCTCAGGTCACACCAATACCCAAAAAGGGAAGTAGGAGTAATCCGATGAATTACAGGCCTATATCACTAACGTCGATTTGCAGTAGGGTTTTAGAACATATACTGTACTCGAACGTTATGAAGTACCTCGAAGAAAACGATTTATTGACACATAGTCAGCACGGATTCAGAAAATATCGTTCTTGTGAAACACAACTATCTCTTTATGCTCATGAAGTAATTGGTGCTATCGACAGGGTATATCACATTGATTCCATATTTTCAGATTTCCAGAAGGCTTTCGACACCGTTCCTCACAAGCGTGTTCTAACCAAACTGCTTCCCTACGGAGTATCGCCTCAGTTGTGCGACTGGATTCGTGATTTCCTTTCAGAAAGGTCACAGTTCGTATTAATAGACGGCAAGTCATCGAGTAAAACAAAAGTAATATCCGGCGTTCACAAAGGAAGTGTTATAGGCCCTCTATTGTTCCTGATCTATATTAACGACATATGAGACAATCTAAGTAGCCATCATAGATTGTTTGCAGATGATGCTGTCATTTACCGTCTTGTAAAGTCATCAGATGATCGAAACGACTTGCACACTGATTAGATAAAATATCTGTACGGTGCGAAAAGTGGCAATTGACCCTGAATAAAGAAAAGTGTGAAGTTATTCACACGAGTACTAAAAGAAATCCGCTAAATTTCGATTCCGCGATAAGTCACACAAATCTGAAGGCTGTAAATTCATCTAAATACTTAGGGATTACAATTACAAATAACTTAAATTGGGACGATCACATAGATAATATTGTGGGTAGAACAAACCAGAGACTGCAGAACACTTAGAAGGTGTAACAGGTCTACTAAAGAGACTGCTTACACCACGCTTGTCAGCCCTATTCTAGAGTATTGCTGTGCGGTGTGGGATCCGCATCAGGTGAGACTGACGGATGACATAGTAAAAAGTACAAAGAAGGGCAGCTCGTTTAGTATTATCGCGAAATAGGGGAGATAGTGTCACAGACGTGATACGTGAATTGGGGTGGCAATCATTGAAAGAAAGGCGTTTTTCGTTGGAACGGGATCTTCTCACTTAGATGTAGCGGCTATCCACCACCAATCACATAAAACTTTCTCTTAGCACACACTAACGCTGCCAGACCACCTCCAGCGGCATCCGAACCTTGACCCTCTCTCTCCAAATTGGCGCTGGTCATCTAGGGCACTTCAGTCAACCACCACTGAAGTCAGTTAAACTACTGAAAGTGACAATTGCTGAAATTCTTAACTTTTTTGTATACATATGATACATCAAATCACACGAAAATCTTGCAAGAAATATTATGTCGTTATCAGTTTTATCCACCATAGTTTATTTAGAAAAAATAATTTTTATGCGTTTCCTCCATTTTAGGATTTATAAGCGTAAATGTTAACAAATAACTTAAATTACACATTAAATAATTTCCTATATATCTAAAGTTTTAATGTTCCTCTATTTATTTAGTAACAAAAGCTGTTTTTGATGATGCGAAATCCACTTTTCGGCCTCTCTTTTAAATATATGGATAAATCCTGTAAATCTAATGTCACAGTCAGATACAGTTTTACGAGACGTATCCGTAGACCTCTCGTTTATTGCAATCGGACAATGCGTCGCCGTGATATTCACTTTTACATTTCAGGAATTACACTACTGGCCATTAAAATTGCTACACCAAGAAGATGACGTGCTACAGACGCGAAATTTAACCGACAGGAAGAAGATGCTGTGATATGCAAATGATTAGCTTTTCAGAGCATTCACACAAGGTTGACGCCGGTGGCGACACCTACAACGTGCTGACATGAGGAAAGTTTCCTACCGATTTCTCATACACAAACAGCAGTTGACCGGCGGTGCCTAGTGAAACGCTGTTGTGATGCCTCGTGTAAGGAGGAGAAATGCGTATCATCACGTTTCCGACTTTGATTAAGGTCGAATTGTAGCCTATCGCGACTGCGGTTTATCGTATATGACTGTTAGCAGAATATGGAATCGGTGGGTTCAGGAGGGTAATACGGAACGCCGTCCTGAATCCCAGCGGCCTCGTATCACTAGCAGTCGAGATAAAAGGCATCTTATCCGCATGGATGTAACGGATCGTGCAGCCACGTCTCGATCCCTGAGTCAACAGATGGGGACGTTTACAAGACAACAACCATCTGCACGGACAGTTCGATGACGTTTGCAGCAGCATGGACTATCCGCTCGGAGACCATGGCTGCGGTTACCTTTGACGCTGCATCACAGGAGCGCCTGCGATGGTGTACTCAACTACGAACCTGGGTGCACGAATGGCAAAACGTCATTTTTACGGATGAATCCAGGTTCTGTTTACAGCATCATGATGGTCGCATCCGTGTTTGGCGACATCGCGATGAACGCACATTGGAAGCGTGTATTCGTCATCGCCGTACTGGCGTATCACCAGGCTTGATGGTATGGGGTGCCATTAGTTACACGTCTCGGACACTTTTTTTTCGCATTGACGGCACTTTGAACAGTGGACGTTACATTTCAGATGTGTTGCGACCCGTGGCTCTACCCTTCATTCGATCCCTGCGAAACCCTACATTTGAGCAGGATAATGCAAGACCGCATGTTGCAGGTCCTGTACGGGCCTTTCTGGATACAGAAAATGCTCGACTGCTGCCCTGGCCAGCACATTCTCCAGATCTGTCACCAACTGAAAACGTCTGATCAATGGTGGCCGAGCAACTGGCTCGTCACAGTACGCCAGACACTGCTCTTGATGAACTGTGGTATCGTGTTGAAGTTGCATGGGCAGCTGTACCTGTACACGCCATCCAAGCTCTGTTGGACTCAATTCCCAGGCGTATCGAGGCCGTTATTACGGCCAGAGGTGGTTGTACTGGGTACTGTTTTCTCAGGATCAATGCACCCAAATTGCGTGAAAATGTAATCACATGTCAGTTCTAGTATAATATATTTGCCCAATGGATACCCGTTTATCATCTGCATTTATTCTTGGTGTAGCAATTTTAATGGCCAGTACTGTATTTATAATATTTAACTTACAATGTCTTATGAGCTAATGCGAATATCGAAGGCGCGTCTTCACACGCGTAATCGTCCGTCTTTCCGCTTCAAATAAGCCTACTTGTTCTTCAGTGGCACATATGGCTCAATGTATATTAATTTTTGGCTAAGCTTTAATTTTGCACTGGACACGAAAAGCGAGAAACGAGCAGACAATTGCGCTCCCCAGCGCACGAGTTCGCCCGGTCAGGCGGTCACCATTGAGCCGGTGGAAGTCCAGACGCGACTCCATTTGTGGAGTGTAGTGTGAAACTGGCCCCCCACGTGCTTCTGTCCAGCTGATTTCATCTGTCAACACGAATACGACCCTATCTTGGCCTCCACCAGTGCGTCCGCGGTCGAGTGTTTGTGTCTGAATAAAGCACCTCTTCCCTTAACGACAAGCTATCCTGTTACAAGGTTGTGCCATAGAATTATTTTATTCCACATTCGATTCATTGTCTCCACATTAATTATTCGATCTAGTCTTCGGCATTCTTCTGTAACACAACATTTCAAAAGATTATGTGAACCGTTTGTCGTTTACGTTTCTCTTCCGTACAAGCTTTCGACACCATCAGTTATTTTGCCACTATGGCAACAAAAATCATCTACTACTTTTGCTGTCCCATTTTCGAATCTAGTTCCTTCAGCATTGGACGATTTAATTCGACTACATCCCATTGTCCTTGTTTTAATTACTGTTCGTATTACAATCTCTTTTCTAGAATGTGTCCATTCCGTTCCACCGCTCTCTGAAGTCCCTTGCCTTCTGTGACAGAATTACAGTGTCATCGCAAACTTGCAAGTTTTTATTTCTTCTCCTTGAACTCAAATTCCCATTCAAAACTTTTCTTAGGATTCCTTTAATGTTTGTTCAATGTACAGTCTGAATAACATCGGGGACGGGATACAACCCTGTCTCACTTGCTTGTTAACAACTGCTTCCCTTTCATAACGGCAGTATAGTTTTTGAGGAGCTTGTGGATCACTTTCACTGCCCGTTTTTAATCCCAGCTCTCTCTGGAATTTCGCTGCCTAGGTGATATTCTATAAATTCTTTGTAGTCATATCACATTACGTCCGAAATAATAGACACCACAGATACATATGAATTAAGATGACAGGCAATGACCCCGTCAGTGCATCAAACTTGAACTCTTAGAAGAATCGGCGAGATGCCGCGGGTAATGAGGCTAATGAGCAGGGGCACTATATCACAGGTGTGTGTATGATTTGAGAACCTGTTCTGACAGGAGGCGTACTAGAGTAGTCCGTGCGCTTCTGGTGACCATTGTTTCCGGATAGTGTAGTGGTCAGTGCATCTGCCTAGTAAGCAAGAGACCGATGTTTGAATTCCGGTCAGACACAAATTTTGCGACTTGCACCATTAACGAAAATAAACGGTCATTGGCAGCTAATGCCTATAATTCATTTGTGTTTTTTAAATATTTCAGTTCCGTTCAATTAGAAACATTCAAATGTTGAAATCCGTACATAAAAACGTCTTTAAAATAGTACTGAAGTTGTGACTGTTAGAAGTGTTCACGTTTTCAATTATTTGCTCTTTCGTTTTACATTTTTTGTAGAAATTTCTGTGTTATTTGAGTATTTCCTTCAAAATTTATATTATGTAAACTAATTTCTGTCTACGTGTTTTGAAAACTACTAAATTAACTGGGCTGAAATTTGTAAAACAAACTTTTTGTCTGTATAATTTGGTGACTTAGTATATGAAATTAGATGACTAACTCTGCCCTCCTGGACTTGTGCCCTGTCTACAAACGTTTAAGACACATTACATTGCAATCTACATTCCACGCTGCACAATTCTGCATTCACGATTATCTCACTTACCTCACTTTCTATAGCACTATCTGGAAACTATCTTCAGCACAGCGTAGTAAAAAAAAAAAAAAAAAAAAAAATCATCGGATCCTGAATTATTTCTCTGTCTGCAACGGAGTGCACATTAATTTGAAATTCCTGAGTGATTAAAACTTTATAATCGTACCTGGAACCTTGGCCTTACGCTATGAAGTTCTTCACCGAGAGAGCTAAAGAGCCACGTCTCACGGCCCGCCTTCATAGTTTCACTTCTGCTGACAGCTCTACTCCTACCTCCCAGGCCACAGAAGTCTAGTGCATTCCTTACGGCACTAGCACTCCTAGCAGACAGGACGTCTCGTAAGGTATGGAGGAGACCTATGATGTTTGGAAGACAGAAGAACAGATGTTTGTAGAAGTCAAACTGTGACGGCGGGTCGTGAGACGTGACTGGATGGCTCTGTCGGTAGAGCACTATATCTACATCTACATCTACATCTGTCCTCTGCCTGGCAGAGTGTACCTCCCATTGTACCAGTTATTAGAGTTTATTCCTGTTCCATTCACGTGTGGAACATTACGTGAGCGATATGTAGAGGGTTGTTCTTGAAATTTTGTAAGTAAGCTTTCTAGGAATAGTTCACGTCTGTTTTCAAGGATCTGTCACTTCAATTTCTTCAGCATCTGTGTGCCACTCTCCCATGGGTCAAACAAACCTGTGACCATTCATGCTCGCCTTTTCTGTATACCTTCAATATACCCTATTAATCCAATTTGATACGTGTCCCACACACTTCAGCAATATTCTTGAATGCGTCGCACGAGTGATTTGTAAGCAATCTTTTTTGTAGACTGACTGCATTTCCCCAAGTATTCTACCAGTGAACTGAAGTCTCTCTCCCAACTGCTTCAACCACGACTGCGCCTGTGTGGTCATTCCATTTCATATCCCTTCGAAATGCTACACCCAGGTATCTGTAAGAGTTGGCCGATTCCATCGGTAACTCATTGATACGATGTTCATGGGGTACTACGTTTTCCGTTTTGTGAAGTGTACTGTTTTACGTTTCTGAACGTTTAAAGTAAGTTGCTAGTCTTTGCACCACTTCGAAACCTTATCAAGATCTGACTGAATATTTATGCAGCTTCTTTCGGACAGTACTTCATTGTAGATAACCGCATCATCAGTCTCAGGTTACTGCTAATATCGTCCGCACGGTTATTGATACTCAACACGAACAGCAAGGGCCCCAACACCAATTTTTCCTGGGGCACACCAGAAGTTGTTTCTACATCTGACGATGAGTCTCCATCAGAGATAACATGATGCGTCCTCCTTAGCAAAAATCCCTCAATCCAGTCACAAATTTCGCTTAGTACAGCATTTGATCGTACTTTTGACACTAAGCGTCGATAGGATACTGAATCAAAACAAGAAATACTGCATCTGCCTGACTACTTTGATTTACAGCTTTCAGTATGTCCCGAGAGGAAAGTGTGAGTTGGATTTCAGATAATCGATGTTTTTGGAATCCATGCTGGTTGGCATAGAGGAAGTCATTCTGTTCTAACTCAGAGTATGTTCGAACTCAGAATACCGTTCTAAGACTGGAATTTCACCCAAAAGGTAAAAGTTCGATCTCATTGAATATGTCACATCATCAAATTACATTTGTTTTACAACGAGAATTGAATGTTACAACTCTGACTTTTGCTGTACATGAAACGAGTGCAATAATGTAAAAAAAAAACAATGTAAATAAAGACTCCTTTACTAACAAGTGTGCGGCAACAGCACATTTACGAAATATATTGGGAGTTGCGTGACAAAGAACTTATTGTGAACTGAGCATCCCCTGAATAAGACGAAATGTCGAGAAAAAAATTACATCTTGACGAAATCGTTTGTCTGAGCCAAGAATCTCATGTCTGGTTTGATATGGCACGCCTCCATTTTCTTTCCTTACAATCTTTGCTCTCTATCATTTGCTCTGTTCTCGGGGACCCTGACGTCACATGCTCCGTCATTATGTGTTTCTGTTCTACTTAGCCTTTCCCGTATATTCCTTTGCAATCCGATTTCGTGGACAACCTCATTTCCTACTATTTCACTTGAGAAAGGGCTGTCCTATTTGCCACGACAATTGTGTGGAAGTTCTGACCATGAATGTGAATGAAGTTGCGAATTTGATAAATGTACTCAAACTCTGTAGAATCGATGTAACCATTTTCATTGTAAGACTGTTGAGACCAGAGATGTTGGTCGGAGAGGTTACTTCTTTTCATGAGTGTGTTGTAGCAGTGTGTGTTGGACAGTCTGGCAATGTACTTTGTTTGAAAAGGATGGAGGCTGGCCTGTAGTGTAGTGGAGGCAGCATTACTTAAAGAGGGATTTTGTAATGAAATGTTTTGAGGAAAGGTATTGAACAAATATTAATGGGAGAGTGACAGAAACCAACTTTTAAGGTAGTCTGGTACATTGCCAGACTCTCCAACACATACTGCTACAACACACTCTTGAAAAGAAGTAACCTGTCTGTCCAACATCTCTGGTCTCAAACGCAGTCTTACAAAAAATATGGTTACATCGATACTACAGAATTTGAGTACATTTTTAATTTTTGTAACTGTGTAGTTGCTTTTTGTAAGAATATTGTTTAGGGTTAAAGTCTGATTTAGTTGAAACAAGTGTCTAGGAATGCAACTGGACCCAAGACGGTTATTAAGAAATATACCAAAGACAGTTATTAAGAAATACTTTTGCTGACTTGTCTAGATGTGAGAACATTATGAAAAGATGTACTGCTGTCACGGCTAAATGAACTATAGTTACACTTGGATTCTTTGTTCTCAGTCGGTAAGTTTAGTTCTCCATTTCCATTTTTTTACTTCCATGACTTTTTATGCACTCTGGCATTGCACATCGCGAGTTGTGTAATGAGGAGCATTTTATTAAAAACTGGTAAGGTACCGTCTTGCATCGCATATCGAAAGTACGGCAAATGAAAACTGATTTGTGACAGTCACGTCATTATTCCTGGTAGCAACAGGATGCAGAGCAGACGGGCATTCCGTGCGCACAGGTAGGCCAATGAGCTTAATCACAATCGTAGTTAATGTCCATTGTAAGGCACAGTGATAGAGTGAATTTGTGAAAATATCAGTTCAGAGGCTTAATAACAGTAAAGGATTTCAGTAAAGTGCTGTTTTATGAATATTCAAGTAGTTTTATCAGAAAGCTAAATGCATTAAATTTTATGTTAATTTGTGGTGTGATTACAATAATAGTTCTGATACAGTAACTGTTTGCAAGACTAAATATAAAGATTAGGAATATTTCGGGCGAATATTTTAAACTGAGTCATTTTGTTTTTCAGTCAGAAATTTCACTGTAAACGGATTGCTCTCTCGCAGACGAGTTGTTTGATAAACCGGCTAATCCGGATTTCGCATCGTGTAGCGCGAGCTCCACGTATCTCCGTTCAAAATTAAATTTTCACGAAGTCCTGCTGCCAATTAATGATTATATTTGATACTAGCAGTTTCTACTTGGGAAAGATGCTCTTACTGCCCTTGCTAGTCTTTTTCTTTTGTCGTTATTGCTTTGTCCGTCGTGGGTTGTTTTACTTCAAAAATAGCTGAATTTCTGTAGTTCTTCCCTCAGTAATCCCCAGTTTTGAAGTAAAGTTTGTGACTGATCTCATTTCTGTTGTTCATTAATAGTTTATTCTATCTTTACTTTACTGTCAGTACATATTATGCGGGTTGTTTCATTCAGTATGTCGTGTAATTCTTCCACAATTTTTCCTTGACAGAAACATATAGACTTACATGGAAAGAACAGACACCATATCCATATAAGTATATAGTTCTGGCAATACCGACCCTGACCTTCTTCTTCTGTGCGGGTGCACTCAAACTCCCCAAACTCTTACGGGTCTTGGTAAGAATGTCTTCCAAGAGTAATGAGTGTGTTGGGGTGGGACACTACGAATGTAATGTGTGGACATACAGGGTGAGAATGTGGGTCTCGCAGGAGGCGTGCGCATGATAGTCCCTGCAGTCGCTCTATCCACTGCGCCCTCGGTGGCCCAGATGGATAGAGCGTCTGCCATGTAAGCAGGAGATCCTGGGTTCGAGACCCGGTCGGGGCAACCATTTTCACCTGTCCCCGTTGATATATATCAACGCCGGTCAGCAGCTGAAGGTGTTAACTTAATTCTAATTAAATATAGACTTGTTCCAATTATGGCGTGGGGGAAGCAGTACGGTTCGCTGTCAAGATCCAACGGATCCCATGTCGAGGTCTTCGAGATAGCTGATGTAGCTAATGCTCTGAGGGTGCTCTTGGTACTCCAGAACACGTTTAACGTAGTATAAACTGCTTAATTTCGAATTTCAGTTGCCATAGTGGTGTGGCTTGTTTAGCAACTCAATCGCCCTGCGCGACATCTTCCATGTATAAAGTCTCGGTCTATAGGTCTATAGCCCTGATGTTCCACCGCGGATGCCTGTGCACTGTCCCATTCGTTCTGTGGAGACTCACCAAAGCGCCTGACTTTATGCCAGAGCGTATCGCGGAGATCGAGTTGTCTCCTTTCTCATACCGCTTTGGGTATATAGGGATAACACAATCGCATCTCATCTGCCTTACGGAGAGCGCTTCAAACAGCGTTATTGATCTATATATCAGTGCGAAAACGCTTTAAGGGGAGATGAGAAACAGTAAAAGGTGTGCCTCTCAAACGTGCTTGGGAAATGTCTTGTGGTTAAAGTGGATTTAGATGCTGGCGAGAGCGTTATAATGCTCCTGTCCACAAAGCAAGGTACATTGCACCGTGACTGGAAACAAGGAAAATCAGCGAGTAGCATTTATTTGAGCAGGAAGACAACAGGAGCAATTGTGAAAATCCTGAAAAATCCAATAACGTTGTTACACATTTATGAATGTCAGCAGAGACGTGAACTCTGGATATGGATGTGAATTTTTTTTGCATTCATCCACCATAAATTCTGTTTCTCTAATTTTCATTATCTCTCTTACCGCGATCCATAACTTTTAATGATATCATGTATCTGAAGTGTAATTATAACAAACCGTTATTCTTTTTACATTAAGGATTACGCTTCCAGGCTTCCGTAACCACAACAAACAAGCAATGAAATACGAGGCACTGAGTGTGTCATCCTCATGCAGAATCTCTGGTAATGAGGTAAAACATGTAACACCATCATCATCAGTAAATAAATATCGAAAACCACCCAACAGCTCAGTTTTGGAACAGAAATTCATGATTTTATTTTCAACAGAATAACGATCAAATTACATAACTGACCTTAAAACTTTATTGTACGCCCTTAAAATTGTTTTATTTATTTTAAGTAAAAAAAAGAATGCACCAGCACGACACTAAACTACATCAACGAAAGGCCTTCGCGGAGTGCGACGGCGGCATGTGAGAGCTCTGAACGCAACAAATTTCAACCTAGAACAAAATTTCAAAAACTGCTTTCCAACTGATGATATTGTCTAACGTAGTACGTAGAAAAATTTTAAAAAATGGTTTTAACAGTACGGCGGTGCTTAGAAATAAAAGTCAATGTTTTCGACAAAAAAAAAATCATTATAAAAAGGTGCACCAAAACTCGAAATTAAAATTTTGGTCAAAATCCTACGTTCTACAACAGATAAAACGCCAACTCACATGCTGCAAAAATGTATATTGTAATTTCCTGGATATTCATGAGTTATGGTGCCGCTAACGTGAAAAATGTTGTTTTGAAAGAAAAAAACTTTTAAAGTTTCAGCTTGTGTTTTTTAAAACTGAAATTGAACAAATCTTTAACCGGAAACGGCTGCACCGTACATCTATCCTTTTTTTTTTCGCCGAAGCACTCTCATGTTGACGAAATTGTATCCATTAACTGGCTTTCGCTTACCAGTAGAAGCGTTTTTTGCACTATTGGAATTACTTTTCGAACCTTTCCTATCCGTATAAATACCTTTATTTCCCATTTTCAAGCACTCACGTTTTACTTCATATCAAAACAAGCGAAATGACCAGTTCATCAGATGCGAGAAGAGCAAACGCTTTCAGACTATTTAAAATAAACGAATCATGTTACGAAGAGAAATCTTGTTGAGCATGCCCTCTGTGATAGTATCCGAAGCTAATAGGACGCCTGTTCCGTAGTTAACTAGTTTAGCATTACGTCGGTTGCATTAGAGAACTCGGATGCGTCACACTCCCATGCAATAAATCCTGACTTTAACATATTTCAAGCCAAAACAAGAACGAGACTAAAAAGCTTTTGTCCTGGGCTACTCCCTTATAACACCGAATGTCTTAATGCCAAAGTCCACTTCAAAATGGTTCAAATGGCTCTGAGCACTATGGGACTTAACTTCTGTGGTCATCAGTCCCCTAGAACTTAGAACTACTGAAACCTAACTAACCTAAGGACATCACACATATCCATGCCCGAAGCAGGATTCGAACCTGCGACCGTAGCAGTCGCGCGGTTCCAGACTGGAGCGCCTAGAACCGCTCGGTCACACCGGCCGGCAAAGTCCACTTCAGCACCACGAAATTAGTGCATAGGTTTGTGTTATAACAGGGCCGGTATATGCAATTAAATTACCATTCCTTACGTTTTATGGCGGAATCCCTAGATAGCGTACACCTTTGAGACCTCGCGAGAAACCTATTTGCAGGTGCATTAGGGAACGACAACATGACATTTTGCAACACGTCAGAACTCTACGGTGCTAGGGAGTCGATAATTCTACGGCTGACCTTTCTTGTAGAAAAGGATGACAAGTTTCGCTGTCATTTATCTCTTGTTATACTCTATACATGTTGAGAACTACTTCAGGTACTCAAAAAAATCTGCCTAGTCAGTAGTAGCGCGGGTGTGTTTGTGTGTGTATATGTGTGTGTGAGAGAGAGGGAGAGAGAGAGAGAGAGAGAAAGAAAGGGGGGGAGTTCGAATGGTGGTGTGTTTGCACGCGCACGCGAGTTTCCGTGTAATAAAGAGGTAGACGAAGCCTTTTCATCCCTGGCGTCTGCATTTGCTGCGACTTGTCAGTCGACGTATAAATAGCTTTTTAAAAAAAACCACTAAAATATTTACTTTCGGTCCATTAGGCAGTATTTCAGTACGTGTCTTTGATTACGTAAAAACCTACGCAGAAAATTTTAAATACAATGTGTTGTATAAAAGTTGCTTTATCCGGGTTCTGACGGAAACGCTTGTAAATCGAAAGCCTCAGTTAAACTGCTATCGTATTTAATTTCGTGTCGCTGTCATACAGTAAAACAGTAATATTAACAAAAATTCATATTTCCGTAAAGTCGCCACAGCTGAATTTGACAATTTTTGCACATTTGTTTCTCGTTCGCATCGTTACTCCAACAGCCTGTACAGTACTCAGTCAGAAATATATGTAACTCTCTCTACAGTGTGGTCTTTCAATGTGAAATAACGATGCGCGACATGATCACCATATTTGAGGTGTATTTAAATTACTTCAGACGTAGCATTTTTTTTTGTTATCACCAACAAAAGAACTGAAACAAAAACAGAAAATCGTGTATTTCTGTGTTGTCACCTCAAAAACTTCACGCAAGTTCACATTAGTAGTTTAAAATTAATAACTTACCAGTTTGGTTCTGCACAAGTATTTTCGTATCATCCACTTTCAAAGTCCGTGAAATTGATCCCACGGGAAGAAGGCCTGAAGGTTTCTGTGACCCACAAGCCGAAAATAAACTGATCACGCCCTCTGGTGGAGTTCTGGCGCTTAAATATGCGCGCGCGGATGTGTTCTGCGCCTTTGTACTATAACCTTTGCCGCGGCGTATTCCCGCATTTCTAATCCCAATGGCAGACTCCTCGTTGACCTAGAAGATTCTCTAACGCTGTCGGTCTATGGCCCACGCTCTCCCACCCATACACTAGCCCGCTCTGACTGCCAGCCGAACGTTCTGGATGTGGCCATTTTCTAGAACATTGCGTTGCAGTTTTCATTAGAAACACTCCAACAACTGGCCTCCGACCACGACCCTGTGCTCCTGCACCTTACCGACGCCGCTCTGTCTTTAGACATCCATTCTACCTTGACCATCAAGGACTGGGAGTAATTTTACAGACTCCTTAGTAACACCGCTCGGCAACATCTCGACCTGACAACGCCTGCCAATCTGGTTAATGCTGTTGATTACCTAACCACAAAAATCCAAAAGGCGATGAAGGCCTCTACTTCCATTGTCCAAAGGGCTTCAATACCACTCGAAGACTTGCCTCCCCTCTTGCGCGAACTCAAAATCCAGAAGAACCGCTACCGCAGGCGGTGGAAGCAGTTTCGTGATTCTCGGGATAAGTATTGCATGAAGCATCTTCAGTGTAAATTCTGCCACCGGCTCGCTGGAACAGTGGGGGGACAAGATGTCTGCCTTCCTCCTCCAACATAAATCTTAACGGACTTTTGTCCGAGCACTGCGGCGCTCCTCAGTGAAGACCGACCATTCCATCTGCAGAGTGGATGGCTTAACTTATGATGCCCTGAGTGTGGTAGAAACTCTGGCAGATGCATTTGAGGCCCAAAACCAGTTGCTCATCCAGGACATCATGGCTGATGAACTTCAAGATGAACACGATGTTCTAGCGTCCGTTGCCACTTTCAGACAAACGCCACATCTGATTGCCCCTCACCTTACCTCCGCGTTGGAAATCCAGCAGATCCTCCGGCGGAAGCGTGGACAGTCGGCTCCAGGTTTGGATGCTATTTTAAACGAACACGTCCTCTGGCTCCCACGCAAGCCACACGTCTTATTTACGAATATCGTGAACCGCTGCCCCACAATTGGGTTTCCCCCCATAGTGGAAGCAGGCCAAAATGATTGCCATCCCCAAGGTCACAAAGGATCCTACGGTCCATACTAACAACAGGTCCATTAGCCTTCTGATTACCATGGCCAAAGGGCTAGAATCTTTGATCCTCTACCGCATTTCCCAGCCTCAGGCAGTGGCTGGGACCATCCGTCCACAACAGTTTGGATTCGCTTCCAACCTGTCAGCCGAGCTCCAAGTCCTTAGGATCACAGAACATGTGAACAAGGGCTTTAAGTCCACCATGTCGACACCAGCGGTTTCCCCAGACCTGCAGAACGCGTATGACAAGATCTGGCAGGGTAACCTTGTGTACAAAATGCTGACACAGACAACCATCCCAGACATCTATGTGAAGATCGTGGATAATTTCCTCCACGATAGGACTTTCTTGGTTACTCAGCAAGGTCAACGCTCCAATTTACGTCATACATCCATGGGTACCCCTCAGGTGTCTGTGTTGTCACCCATCCATTTCAACATTTATGTTAATGATATGCCACTCCTTCCAGACTGCCACCTGGCGCAATGTGCTGATGATAAGACCCTCTACACCAGCAACATGGACCAGCTCATTGCTCACCTCCAGAGGCAGGTGGACACGACAGTGACCTGGTGTCGTTCCAACAAGATTGCCCTCAATGCTGCCAACACTAAGGGAGTCTACATCACCCATCATCCGCCACTATTGCAAGCGTCCAGGTCCCATGGTCCCTTGATACCAAATACCTAGGTGCCCAGATGGATAAAAAACTTCTGTTCCATCGCGATGCAGAATATATTCTCCAAAAAGTATTCAAGCTGATAAAAGCTGTGAACTTAATGTTCACCAGCAGGGAACTGAACCTCGACACCAAGCTCCAGCTGTACTGGATGGTTGTCCACCCTTTCCTTACCTATGGCTCCACTGCATTGGCTACGATTAGTGCCTCCCGGATGCAGACCCTCCAGCATCTACAACATATGGTGCTTCGGTGGAGCCTGCATGATCCTCCCCTCACGAGGGTAGTTACCCTCCACGAGGAAACGGACATGCCCACTCTCAAGATGTCCATGCGATAGAAGGCAAGGCGTCTCTATGCCAAAGTAGAAGCCCTACGCGACATGGTGGCTGGCTTACAAAACATTAGCACCACGACTCCCTCGCACTGGCACCGACACAGTGTTCCTCTCACCGTCCTTGAGAAGTCTGATTTCGACCATGGCTAGCGATAGCCTTGTTATGGCCACTCATATAGCTTTAGTATTGCCTTGACCACTCAAAGGGTGTCGACCATCGTAATCCACCAATGTTGATACCTAATGTTGTTAGTCGTTCTGTTACCTGCACCCTGAACTTCCTCCATCGGAGGGTGAAATGGGACTTAAAGTCCCACCGCCACACCTTCAATGTCCACTTGAGTGGTGTTTTTGGTGTGACATCATTGTCGAGTGGAGCTGTTTTCACATCCATCAAGACAGTAAGACCGCGAGCCACCAGTGAAGCTGTATTTCAACCTCCAACAAAAAAGGAAAAAAAAACGTTCTGCCACTTGCCTGTTATCATATGAAGCCTTCAGTCCGCGCCATTTGATACAGACTTCGACTATTGCCAGTTGTAGTTTTCCTCTCCTTCGTTATTCGCTCTGCTGCCTTTTTAAGTCTGTTTGTTGGTGGATTTAGCCGTTGCCGACCAGTCGGAACTGCCGTTTCTTCCACCGGTCACCACGCAACTTTGTACCGAGTGAGTCAAATGAAAACCTTAAATATTTTTTAAAATATTATTTATTGTGCAGAAGTGGTACAAAACTGTATCACTTTTCAACATAATCTGCCCCACACTCAATGCAAGTCCTCCAGAGCTTACAAAGTGCATAGATTCCTTTAGAAATAAATTCTTTTGGTATTCCACGCAACCACTCGTGCACCGCGTGGCTTACTCTTGGTCAGAACTGAACTTCTTTCCCCCATTGCGTCTTTGAGTGGTCCAGACATATGGAAAATGCTTGGGGCAAGGTCTGGTGAGTATGGTGGATGAGGAAGATACTCAAAATGTAGGTCTGTGATAGTTGCAACTGTTGTACGGGCAGTGTGGGACCTTGCATTGTCATGTTGCAAAAGGACACCTGCTGACAGCAACCCACGTCGCTTTGATTTGATTGCAGGCTAAAGATGACTTTTTAGGAGATTTGTGTATGATGCACTGGTGATAGTGGTCTCTCTAGGCATCTAATGCTCCAAAATGACGCCTTTGTCGTCCCAAAAGAGAGTCAGCATAACCTTCCCTGCTGATGGTTCTGTTCGAAACTTCTTTGGTTTTGGTGATGAGGAATGGCGCCATTCCTGGCTCGCTCTCTTCGTTTCCGCTTGGTGGAAGTGAACTCAGGTTTCGTCCCTAGTAACGATTCTTGCAAGGAAGCCATCACCTTCTCGTTCAAAGCGCCGAAGAAGTTCTTCACAAGCATCAACACGTCGTTCTTTCATTTCAGGAGTTAGCTGCCGTGGCACCCATCTTGCAGGCACTTTGTGAAACTGAAGCACATCTTGCACAATATGGTGTACTGATCCATGACTAATCTGTAGACATGCTGCAGTGGCATTCAGTGTCACTCAGCGGTTTTCCTTCACTATGGCTTCAACTGCTCTATGGAGTCACAACTCGTTCAAAATGGTTCAAATGGCTCTGAGGGCTATGGGACTCAACTGCTGAGGTAATTAGTCCCCTAGAACTTAGAACTAGTCAAACCTAACTAACCTAAGGACATCACAAACATCCATGCCCGAGGCAGGATTCGAACCTGCGACCGTAGCGGTCTTGCGGTTCCAGACTGCAGCGCCTTTAACCGCACGGCCTCACAACTCGTTGTTCCTGACGAGGACGAGGAGCATCTTCCACTGAAGTCACACCATTTACCAAATTCCTGCTCCATTCGTAGACTTGCTGCTGTGACAAACATGCATCACCGTACTGAACCTTCGTTCGTCAATAAATTTCAATAGATTTCACACCTTCACTACTCAAAAACCGAATAACAGAACGCTGTTCTTCCCTGGTGCAAGTCGCAAGTGGGGCGGCCATTTTTATACTGATACTGTGACGGTACGTGTGCATCTGCACTATGGTGCCACCTACAGGCCATTCTGCACGCTGTTTCTAGCACGCTTACCAACTTACAGGATAAGGGTGCGAAATTTCGAATTGTTATTACAAATTTAAGGCTTTCATTTGACTCACCCTCGTACTATGTTAACCGTATGCTCTAATTGCGCAACAGGCAGGCGAGAGTAGGAACCGCGGTGACATTTAAAACAGATCGCAGTCGTCTCGGAACGTATACATTCAAGTTATGTATAGTTTTCAAGGAAATCTTGTACTGTTGTTTCTGCAAAATAGCGGCAAGTTCAGGTAACGGCGATAGAGGTGGGTAACAGTCATGCGTCCTTTTCTCCAAAGTAAACCTCAAAGGCTGAATATCATTTAGATCTGGTGACTGTGGTGGAAAGGGGAAATGGACCAGTTCATCCTCGTGCCCACAAAACCTGTCCAAACGATGTGAGCTGTGCGAACAGAGGTCCTGTCGTCTTCGAACACAGCATCACCATTGGGGAACAAAATTGAACATGGATCTGAATGCCAAAATGGTCACATAATCCTTCGACGTAATGCGAAACATAGTATAACACGACATGGCTGCTCAAGTCATCACCGAACCCCCCACCATGTTTAACTCATGGGACGTAAACTACTCCAGAAGTTGGAAACAGTGTGATTTTTGCCATTGATCCATAGTCCAAGTTTTATGGCTTCATCACTAGATTTTTCTGTTAATGGACATTTTCGTTGCAGATGTGTGGTTTTGTAGTTCCGGATGGCGCTGCAGTTGCCAGCTTACGGAGCTCGTTTTGTATTGTTTCGCTGCTGGCACGGTTCGAGAGTGCGACATGCAGTTCTGCAGTGACTGTTGTAGCTGTCGTCCCCTTACGATCACCCAACACACCATTTTGTTTGTGTTGTGACTTCGAGGATGACGTTTTTCCGCCTTCATTGTATGCGGTATAAATCTTTGATACGATGCCTGTTGAAACACCAAACACTTCGTCTACCTAGGTTAGGGAAACACCCACCATACGAGCACCAAATGTCAAATAAGACCTCCAGCTCGTACAAATCACTCCCGAAGTCATCTGTGACAGGGATGTCTTCTGTAAGAGGATGTTGTCGAACGGGCTATACCGAGATGGACAACAAAAAGAAGATGCAGTGCACCCCCGGGTGGGAGCGTAAGCAAGGCCACTCACAAAGAATGAAGATAATTCGGGCTTCAAAGAAAGTTCGCTGCCAAAGGAAAGAAGACTTAATGCGATCTTAGACGATTCCAGTGAAATAATAAAAATGTCTAAAAATTAAAAGTGATGGTTAATGTTTGTTTGAGGTCGCAACGGAATTTTGACAACGGATTTAATGAGAGTAGCGCGCGATAATACTGTTACATCACAAGTTTATATTGTGACTCTTACGAAGCACAAACACACGCCAGTATCATCATATTGTAAGGGTAGCGGTGGCATGTCGTACAGCTACCAAAGCACAGATAAAAGGGCTTGTGAACCCAAACGTCTCTCCGCGAATTGTTGCGAACTGGCTATTAGCAGTGGGACTATGGGTCCACACACCTTGAAACTTCTTAACTAAATTTTTACTTACTTGGACTGAAATAACTGAGAAAGTGAAACTTCTACGTTATTTAATTCTGAAACTGCTCAGTGAAACTGAACGTACTGAGCTTACTTTCTCTTTACTTATTCTTATCATTTCAGCACTGACCCATAACATCCTAGCGCAACGCAATCTGACTGCTCAAAAATGATAACCTGACATCAAACAATTAATATAAAAGTATGGCCCTGAATAAGAAGAAATCCTAACAATAACCCATACGTATCATAAGTTACTTACCTCACAGGAAATCTTCATTACACGAAGTACAGCAATGCAGCAAATACCAATAAAGCCATCTACATAAAAGATTCTAATTACTGTAGGCTCTAACTGCTAATAGGCGTGTAGTTTGCAGAGCAAACAATACACACTATTTTTTTTAAAGCCATCTTTTATTCTACATGTCTGAAAGTTTTGCAGTGTATAGATACATCTTTTAGGAACAATATTTTCATTTCTCCACATAATTTCCATCCCCCTCAACTGCGTTACGCCATCATGGAACCAGCGCCTGTATACCCACACGATTAAATTCTGGACCAACCTGTTGAAGTCACTGTTTGGCAGCGCGGACAAGGGAGTCATCATTTTCAAACCTTGTTCCACCAAGAGAGTCTTTCAGTTTCCCAAAGAGATGGTAGTCACATGGAGACAGGTCAGGACTGTAAGGTGGGTGTATCAGTGTTGTCCATCCGAGTTTTGTGATCGTTTCCATGGTTTTTGACTGACATGTGGACGTGCATTGTGGTGCAACAGCAAAACATCCTGCTTTTGCCGATGTGGTCGAACACGACTCAGTCGAGTTTGAAGTTTCTTCAGTGTTGTCACATATGCATAAGAATTTATGGTGGTTCCGCTTCGTATGACGTCCACAAGCAAGAGTCCTTCCGAATCGAAAACCACCTTAGCCATAACTTTTCCAGCAGGAGGTGTGGTTTTGAAATTGTTTTCTTGGGTGAATTTGCATAATGCCATTCCATTGATTGCCTCTTCGTCTCTGGTGAAAAATGATAGAGCCATGTTTCATCACCTGTCACAATTCTTCCAAGAAATTCATTTCAACCATTCTCGTACTGTTCCAAAAGCTCGCTGCATACCGGTTTTCTTGTTTCTTTGTGAGCCACTGTCAACATCCTGGGAACCCACCTGGCACAAATCTTTTTTAACGCCGACACTTTCAGTATTCTGCAAACACTTCCTACCCCTATCCCAACGTAGCGTGACAATTCGTTCACTGTGATGCGTCTGTCAGCAGTCACCAATTCGTTAACTCTCTCAACATTGTCTGGAGTGTGTGCAGTACGAGGCCTGCAGCTGCGAGGACAATCCTCAATATTGCCGTGCCCACTTTCATCACGTAACCTGCTTGACCACCGACTAACTGTTCTGCGATCGGCAGCAGCATCTCCATATACCTTTTTCAACCTCTTGTGGATGTTTCCCACTGTCTCGTTTTCTCAGCACAGGAATTCTATGACAGCACGTTGCTTCTGACGAATGTCAAGTGTAGCAGCCATCTTGAAAACATGCTGTGACGGCGCCACTCACAGGAACAGGTTGAACTAAGTTTGAAAACAAGCGGGAAGGATGCATGTACACACTGTAAAACTTTTACATGTGCAAAATCAAAACTGTATTTTTACAAAAATAGTGCGCATTTCTATTGGGGTGACCCTTGTATATTTAGCAGATTTTACCTTCATAATATGACAAACAGTTCAAAAAAATTTATAATCATCAGTAATCAATCTCCATGGCGGATACACATTCAGACCGCCCCCTCGCGCTAATATTGCAAATCTCCAACACTGCTAATTATTAACCTCTACCTCCATCACTGCTGATTACTCACTCCCAACTTCCATCACTGCTGGCTGTTCACCTCCAACTGCGAGTCCGAGCAGCCACAGAGTCTCTTACAGAGTGAACACAGCGCTGCCAGAGTTATTAATTCAGAGCGCTACATAGCGCTGCCAACGTACAAACACATAAACAGCCTACTTACAACCTCCAGCCCATCTTTCACTCATGCCACACCATTCATGTGCCCGGCTCGATTGGAGCTGTCAGAGGGTCACTTGGAAGATGGACTGGCGCATAGTGGTCCTCAGCGATGAAGGCAGATTCTGCCTTCACAAAATTGATGGTCGTTTGCTCATACGTTGTAGCCCTGTTTGGTGCTGTCTCGCAGAGTGAATTCGTTCAAGACGGTGCGATAGACTGCAGCTCTCGTTCACACTTGATGTTTCCGGATGAGGTGATAACCAGCGCTCGGTACGTGCAGAATGTTGCCGTTCTTGAAACCGAAAGGCGAAGTGTTGTTCCGGTTGAATAATGCTCGCTCACACACTGCTCATGATACTCAACGTCTCTGGGCTTGTCTCCAATCCAGCACATGTGGGATATGATGGGACGAGAAGTGACTCGTGCGACACATCAATCAACAACTATTACTGAACAACCTGAACAGATCTAGCAGGCGTGGAAAAACATATCCCAGGACAGTATACGCCATCTGTACTATCGACTGGATGCCAGAGACAGCTCCTGCATTGTCGCCCGTGGGTCTATACCACATACTTATATGGGTGTTTCAGTATGGCTCGACACCAGGTACCTCAGAACCTCTTGTGCTTGAGCTTGTGTGTAAATGTAATCACTTCATGTACTCTGTATGCACTGTTGCAACAATAACTCTAAAGTGAATTGGAAATAAAGTGTGAACATTAATAAAATCGAACAAACTGCAACGACCGATTCCAGACTGGAAATAGAGGAAAAAGGTTCTATGAAGATGCGTCCAGAAACGCATCGTTGCCACGGTAGACGGCGCTGATGACTGAAAGTTCCCCTGACCACTTGCCGTGTGTTGCTTGTGTGTTGCACGCAGTATGATTGACGGAGCGTATAGCTCGCGCAGAATACGGTGGCTGATGTGCAGTGACCAGTTTTAATCCAAAGCGTTTGTCTGGAAGGGTGACCTATAAGTGTTTTCCATCTTTCGGCGCGGCAGCGATGACGTCATGGAGGCATACACCCTGAAGGCTTCCTCAAACGATTTGATAGAAACTATTCGGTAAAAATTTCAATTTTGCTTTGCTTGTAGCTTTATATGTCAGGTTCATGATGACGTGCCCATCATTTCGTTAATGGTCATAGTTACTGTGATATTTACGCGAACGTATGAGATTGTACGAAATTTGGAAAAGTGTGCAATGAATAAGAGGTAGCTACGATTTAGCGTTTTGTATTACATTATATGTTGCTGCGTATGAAATTTGAACTATGTGACCAAATGTATCCGGACATCTGGCTGAAAATCACTTAAAAGTTTGTGGCGCTTTCCGTCGGTAATTCTGGAATTCAGTATGGTGTTAGCCCACCCTTAGCCTTGATGACAGCTTCCAAGCTCGCTGGCATACGTTCAATCAGGTGCTGGAGGGTTTCTTGGGGAATGGCAGCCCATTCTTCACGGAGTGCTGAACTGAGGAAAGGTATCGATGTCGGTCGGTGAGGCCTGGCATGAAGTCGGCGTTCCAGAGCATCCCAAAGGTATTCTATGGGATTCAGGTCGTGACTCTGTGCAGGCCAGTCCATTACAGGGATGTTATTGTCGTGCAACCACTCCGCCACAGATCGTGCAGTACGAACAGGTGCTCGATCGTGTTGAAAGATGTAATCACCATCCGCAAATTACTCTTCAACAGTGGGGAGCAAGATTTTTTTAAAACATCAATGTAGGCCCGTGCTGTGATAGTGCCACGCATAACAACAAGGGGTGTAAGCCCCCTCCATGAAAAACACGACCACACCGTAACACCATCGCCTCCGAATTTAACTGTTGGTACTACACACGCTAGCAGATGACATTCACCGGGCGTTTGCGACTCAAACACCCCGTCATCGGATCGCCACATTGTGTACCGTGAATCGTCACTCCACACAACGTTTCTCAACTGTTAAATCGCCCAAAGTTTACTCTCCCTACATCAAGCGAGGCGTTTTTGGCATTTGCCGGCGTGATGTGTGGCTTATGGGCAGCCGCTCGACCATGAAATCCAAGTTTTCCCACCTCCCGCCTGATTCTCATAGTACTTGCAGTGGATCCTGATGCAGTTTCCAATTCCTGTATGATGGTCTGTATAGATGTCTGCCTATTACACATTACGATCCTCTTCAACTGTCAGCAGTCTGTCAGTCAACAGACGAGATCGGCCTGTACGCTTTTGTGCTGTACGTTCCCATCACGTTTCCACTACTCTATCACACCAGAAACAGCGGGCCTAGGGATGTTTAGGAGTGTGGAAATCTGGCGTACAGACGTATGACACAAGTGACACCCAAACAGCTGACCACGTTCGAGGTCCGTGAGTTCTGCGGTGCGCACCACTTTGCTCTCTCACGATGTCTAATGACTACTGAGGTCGCTAATGTGGAGTACTTGGCGGTAGGTGACAGCACAAGGCACCTAATATGAAAAACGCATGCTTTTGGGGGTGTCCGGATACTTTTGATTACATAGTGTAGCTGACATATTGAATCTTTCTAAAGACTTGGGTAGAGATATCCATCTGTCACCTAGCTCGAGAAATTTGATCTGATGTAGTACACTCATTTGCGATCGCGCCGAGCCAGCAATAAAGCCAGAGTGAAATATCCACAACGTTCCTCATTTTGGAAATTAATTGCGCATATGTGAAGACATTACACGTTTTTTATACCAAGGATGTGCTTTTTCATAAGCTATTGACTTTATTTTCCCTCAGTTCCTCAATTAACGAATTCCTCACTTAATAAACTTAATAAAACACTGTTTTACTATTCTCTCGCAACTGTGACTGCACAACATGTTATTGAGATAAGACAGTGTAAACTCTGCTGTGTTTTGGCGCTAGAATTTCCGGCCGCTGTGACCGAGGGGTTCTAGGCGCTTCAGTCCGGAACTGCGCTGCTGCTACGGTCGCAGGTTCGAATCCTGCCTCGGACATGGATGTGTGTGATGTGGTTAGGTTAGTTAGGTTTAAGTAGTTCTATGGGACTGATGACCTCAGATGTTAAGTCCCATAGTGCTTAGAGCCATTAGAACCATTTGACACTAGAATCAAATTTTGACATGGCAACCAGAGAAATGTGTAGGTTTTACTCAAAATTCTCCACTCGTGACGTTTCTCTGGATGTTAAAATGATTAACAGGCCAGACCAACATAAATCGCTGCATTTTCGGCGGAATTCTTTGTAGATACTAACGAAAACAGAGGTGGCAGTAGATCTTCTTCAATGGTAACGACACAAGTGTTGGAGTGGAGAGGCCCCACTTAATATTTACAAAAAATGTGAGTGTAGGCTTCAGTTTAGAACGGCACTTCTCCTCCAGCACTCTGAGCGACTCCCCACCACCGCCACTCTCCCCATGCTTCCCCAGCCGATTGCGGATCTAGTGGCCTTGGCATTTTGCACGCAATACAGGGTGTTACAAAAAGGTACGGTCAAACTTTCAGGAAACATTCCTCACACACAAATAAAGCAAAGATGTTATGTGGACATGTTTCCGGAAACGCTTAATTTCCATGTTAGAGCTCATTTTAGTTTCGTCAGTATGTACTGTACTTCCTCGATTCACCGCCAGTTGGCCCAATTGAAGGAAGTTAATGTTGACTTCGGTGCTTGTGTTGACATGCGACTCATTGCTCTACAGTACTAGCATCAAGCACATTAGTACGTAGCATCAACAGGTTAGTGTTCATCACGAACGTGGTTTTGCAGTCAGTGCAATGTTTACAAATGCGGAGTTGGCAGATGCCCATTTGATGTATGGATTAGCACGGGGCAATAGCCGTGGCGCGGTACGTTTGTATCGAGACAGAATTCCAGAACGAAGGTGTCCCGACAGGAAGACGTTCGAAGCAATTGATCGGCGTCTTAGGGAGCACGGAACATTCCAGCCAATGACTCGTGACTGGGGAAGACCTAGAACGACGAGGACATCTGCAATGGACGAGGCAATTCTTCGTGGAGTTGACGATAACCCTAATGCCAGCGTCAGAGAAGTTGCTGCTGTACAAGGTTACGTTGACCACGTCACTGTATGGAGAGTGCTACGGGAGAACCAGTTGTTTCCGTACCATGTACAGCGTGTGCAGGCACTATCAGCAGCTGATTGGCCTCCACGGGTACACTTCTGCGAATGGTTCATCCAACAATGTGTCAATCCTCATTTCAGCGCAAATGTTCTCTTTACGGATGAGGCTTCATTCCAACGTGATCAAATTGTAAATTTTCATAATCATCATGTGTGGGCTGACGAGAATCTGCACGAAATTGTGCAATCACGTCATCAGCACAGTTTTTCTGTGAACGTTTGGGCAGGCATTGTTGGTGATGTCTTGATTGGGCCCCATGTTCTTCCACCTACGCTCAATGGAGCACGTTATCATGATTTCATACGGGATACTCTACCTGTGCTGCTAGAACATGTGCCTTTACAAGTACTACACAACATGTTGTTCATGCACGATGGAGCTCCTGCGCATTTCAGTCGAAGTGTTCGTACGCTTCTCAACAACAGATTCGGTGACCGATGGATTGGTAGAGGCGGACCAATTCCATGGCCTCCACGCTCTCCTGACCTCAACCCTCTTGAGTTTCACTTATGAGGGCATTTGAAAGCTCTTGTCTACACAACAGCGGTACCAAATGTAGAGACTCTTCGTGCTCGTATTGTGGACGGCTGTGATACAATACGCCATTCTCCAGGGCTGCATTAGCGCATCAGGGATTCCATGCGACAGTAGGTGGATGCATGTATCCTCGCTAACGGAGTACATTTTGAACATTTCCTGTAACAAAGTGTTTGAAGTCACGCTGGTACGTTCTGTTGCTACGTGTTTCCATTCCATGATTAATGTGATTTGAAGAGAAGTAATAAAATCAGCTCTAACATAGAAAGTAAGCGTTTCCGGACACATGTCTACATAACATATTTTCATTCTTTGTGTGTGGGGAATGTTTCCTGAAAGTTTGGCCGTACCTTTTTGTAACACCCTGTATATAGTAAGCAGCTAAATGCTCCGGTATTCATCTTGGGAACAAGCCAAGATGGTGTTCGTGTACGGCCAAGAAGATGGAAACAGTGAAGAGGCAGCACGACTATACCAAAGGAAGTGCCCTCACAAATACCAATCACATCACACAACATTTCAAGTCCTTTTTGGGCGTTTGTGTGATGATGGGCACTTTCAGACAGACGAACTTGCAGGGAGGTGACGGACTGTGCGTTCACCAGATCTGGAGGAGTGCGCTCTACAGGATATTGAGACGAACCCTAGTGCAAGCTCCTGGCACGTGGTCTGCCAACATAATGTAAGCCAAAGTACGATTATGTGTAACCTGCATGACAATGTAAACTGCCTGACTACGGCTGCTATACCTATCACTCGCAACGAATGCAAGTATTATCAACACCGGATCCCTCCATGGGAAGGATTTTGCCGATGGTTTTTGCACCAGAGCATCACAATCATGAGATTTGTGTCATCTGTCCTCTTTACCGACGGTGCAACCCTTACCAGAATAGGCAGCATCACTCTGCACAATCGTCATCTGTGGGCTAGAGACATGGCACATGTGTGATCAGAGGAACTTTCGTTCGTCAGTCCCATCTCCCGTGGCAACTATGCATTTTCAGACAAATGTTTATGGGACCTTTTTCCCTCTATTTCCAGCAAGGAATTCGTCCCTGCAGTTCACTGATTTCATTAATATCCGCCTTGTGTATACGGTATCCCAAGCAAACACCGAGAAGCTTTATGGGCAGGTTCCTTGCACCAAACCGAGTAAAAAGTCCAGTAAACATAGGCTCGAAATTGCATACCTTAAAATCTATGAGCACTTTGTCCAAGTTTGATGATATGAAACAGGTCTCTGTAACTGCAAGAACTTTGCTTTCCGTATTGCGTGATGAGGTAGTGTGAACCAAATCACAAAAAAAGTTCAGTAAACAAGGGGTCTAAAATGCATGCTTTAAGAGTTATAAGCCTTGTACATCTTTGCTACTGGACAAATGCTCATACCTCATACGATATGCATATTACATCTCGCTTTTACTACATACAGTTGGTCGTTAGAAAGAAACAACAGTGAAAATAATTTAACAAAATATTTCCAATGCCTAGCTACACCTTCCATCTACTTTTCTACTTAGTTGCCGTTCCGACTTAGACGTTTATTGTAGCACGGTATCTAATAAAATACCATCATCATAGAAGCCAGCGGCATGTGCTTTCCGACAATTCTCTATGCTGGCCTGCAAACCGTTGTATGTACCGAAATGCTGCTCTCATAGCCTGTGGTTCATGTAAGAAACGAAAGTAAGAGAGAGCCAAGCTCGGGCTCTATGGTGAGTGATCAAATGGTTCCCAAAGAAGACACTGCAGCGAAGCATCTTCGTTGTAGCTGCAGTGTGTGGCCAAACATTGCTATGAAAATGGAGAATGCCTGACTACAACATTCCCTTTCACTTTTCTGAAGTGCCCTTTGCAGACGATATCCTCGAAACCCTTTATCCATTCACTGAACAAGATCTCACTGAACAAGATCACACTGAACAAGATCATCGGTTGACGCTCGCTTCCTTCCCTGACCGTCTGTGGCATGAAAATCTGTGTCTCCTGCTTCAAACTTCCTGTACCAGTGCCTGACTTTGCTGCCATACACGGAAGTTATGTGGGTTGCATGAAATCAGGCGGAACCGCTCAGCATGAAGAAATCTACCCACAGCACACACTTTGCACTTGGTGGGAGACTCTGTTGTTCCAGGCATCTTTATGTGCTCACTATACACTTAGGACTGATATGTGTGATGTGACGTGGTCGACGGGTATACTATAGACACGGTGCAACACATATGCGGCAAGCTTCATTGGGTTTTAGTGTGGTTTTAACTTCATGACCAATTGGATCTTGAAAATAAAATAGCCCTATACATAGAGGTTGTAGGTCCAAAGTCACCAGGCGCATTTTCTCTAGTGTCTCAGCAAATATTTACAATTTCGTTTTTGTAATGTGTAGGTCAACGGAGCCCAAGTAAGTACAGCTCCTCACGTCTTTCATGTGGCGCCTAGTGTCGATGGAAAGTGACGGTTTGTTGCAGGTTACAAACGAAGTGATTTTTAGAGTGTAATCTTACGTGCCTATTAGATAGAGCTTGACTAAATTAGTCTAGTGCGATATTCGTTTTAAGGACATGTAGTACAGGGACAGTAAAAGACCAAGAATGACCAGTACTCCAGCAGGTGCACTACTGCTTGCTGGTAGCAGTCAGTTCGGGCCAGGGTGGTGGTGTCGCTGGTGGAGGACTGGGTTAGTCATCGTGTTTTACTGCCCCTGTTATAAGTACTGATAAAACGAATGTCACACAAGACTAATTTGGGATCGCTCTATCGAACGGGCACATAAAATTTCGCATTAAACGTCACTTTGTTTGTAATGAGAAGTGAAACGACGCTTTGGAGTTTGAACCACAATGTCAAAATGTCGCAGAATAACTGATAAAGTGCCCGAAGACGTCTTAGATCTATTGTACAATTTTTTTCATGAAACTACTTTAGCACATTAACGTGGTAAGTGATATATTAATCTTTCCGTTGGGTTATATGCCGGAAACTAGTTACTTTTAAGCTCTCTATTTTGATACATCTTGTTAATTTCGTTGTTTCTGATGGTGAAAGACACTTTACAAGGCAACGTTTCTGAAATATTTAGGAAAATTAAGTACTATAAATGGAATAAACCTACAGAGACATCCAAAAGCTGTATGAGTACACAAAGAAGGATTGGAGACAGTTGAATAAGTACGGCAGAAGTAAAGTTCCAAAACTACATGTAATTCATAGCCAGTTCTAGTATTTTTTACGGTAAGATTCGTTTCCTAACAGTCGCCAAAATCTCTGAGAGAGAACTTATATCGATTACTAGGCTGTCGCCTGTGTGGATTTCGCTCCTAATGAAGACGTAGTGTGGGATGCATAAAACGGATCGGTAGGGGCAGATTAATCACAGAATATATATAACAGCCTATGGAAAAATTTGAAGACATCGCCTTGGACACGGCTACAGCTAAACCAAGTTGCTTTTATCGTTACGTCGATGACACTTTTATCATCTGGCCCCATGGTCGTGAATAACTTGGAGAATTTTTAGAACACCGCAACAGCGTTTACGGCCACATCAACACGACGGAAGTCGAGACAGATGGTGCATTGCCCTTCCTTGACGTCCTCGTTCGACGGAAAACCAATGGGCACCTCAGCCACAGTGTCTACAGGAAACCGACACACACAGATCGGTATCTGCAAGCTCTCAGCCATCACCATCCGGTACAAAAACGTGGCTTTCTGAATACCCTCGTCCATCGTGGTAAAGTCGTCTCAGACGCAGAAAGTCTGCCACTAGAACTGAGCCACCTCCGAAAAGTCTTCCGGGGAAACGGGTACAGCCACGGACAGGTGTCACAGGCTACATCTAGTGTGACACGCAAGAAACACGCAAACAGAGAACACCACCGAAGAAGAAAGCAAGAAACTTGTGTTTTTGCCTTTCTGTGGTACAGTGTTGGGGAAGATTAGCCGGCTCCTGAAGAGATATAACATTTCATCGGTGTTCAGGCCCCCAGCAAAAATACGTCAGCTCATGAGGCCTGTGAAGGACGATCTAGGGCTTAGAAAGCCTGGCGTGTACAAGATACCATGTCAGTGTGGCTGTTACTGCGTCGGCCAAACAGTACGCACTGTGGATCAATGCCGGACGGAACACGAGAGGTGCTTACGCCTACGCTATCCAGAAAAATCAGCCGTGGCAGAACACGCCTTAGAAAACGGATACCGAATTCTATTCGACGAAACATCTGCCGTTATGAAGACGAAGGGATTTTGGGATATCGTCATAAAAAGAGCTATTGAAATAAAAAGCTCTGAAAACACCATCAACAAGGACGGCGGTTTGCAGCTCAGCACAGCCTTTGACCCGGCCATCGTGATCTTATAACGGGGGCGACGGACGTGGGATAAAAACAACCAGTACGTTGTGCTCGATGGTGAGTGTTCATAGGAGGTGAGGGTATCATCTGGAGTGTCCCAGGGAAGTGTAGTAGGTCCGCTGTTATTTTCTGTCTACGTAAATGATCTTTTGGATAGGGTGTATAGCAATTTGCGGCTGTTTGCTGATGATGCTGTGGTGTACGGGAAGGTGTCGTCGTTGAGTGACTGTAGGAGGATACAAGATGACTTGGACAGGATTTGTGATTGGTGTAAAGAATAGCAGCTAACTTTAAATATAGATAAATGTAAATTAATGCAGATGAATAGGAAAAAGAATCCCGTAATGTTTGAATACTCCATCAGTAGTATAGCGCTTGACACAGTCACGTCGAATAAATATTTGGGTGTAACATTGCAGAGCGATATGAAGTGCGACAAGCATGTAATGGCAGTTGTGGGGAAAGCGGATAGTCGTCTTCGGTTCATTGGTAGAATTTTGGGAAGATGTGGTTCATCTGTAAAGGAGACCGCTTATAAAACATTAATACGACCTATTCTTGAGTACTGCTTGAGCGTTTTGGATCCCTATCAGGTCGGTTTGAGGGAGGACATAGAAGCAATTCAAAGGCGGGCTGCTAGATTTGTTACTGGTAGGTTTGATCATCACGCGAGTGTTACGGAAATGTTTCAGGAACTAGGGTGGGAGTCTCTGGAGGAAAGGAGGCGTTCTTTTCGTGAATCACTACTGAGGAAATTTAGAGAACCAGCATTTGCGGCTGACTGCAGTACAATTTTACTGCCGCCAACTTATATTTCGCGGAAGGACCACAAAGATAAGAGAGATTAGGGCTCGTACAGAGGCATATAGGCAGTCATTTTCCCCTCGTTCTGTTTGGGAGTGGAATAGGGAGAGAAGATGCTAGTTGTGGTACGAGGTACCCTCAGCCACGCAGCGTATGGTGGATTGCGGAGTATGTTTGTAGATGTAGATGTAGACCATATATGGCGAGGAAGAGAGCACCAGTGACATCACAGCCAGCAGTGCGGCTATATAACGACGCAGCAACGGCGACACAGCAGTCAGTCTTACCACTTGACAATGACCGGGGAGAGCTCGGTCGAAAGGTCGTGGGATTTTAACCACCTGACGCAGCTGGAAGCCCGAGGAAAAAAAAATTATTAATTCATATCGCCGCAAAACCATACATTCATACAACCTATAAGAGATTAATTTACGATCAGCCCTCATGTGTGTGATTCGGACAACTGAACCGTCTGCGGAATTCAACAAACATGATCGGAGTGCGTCTAAGCGATAAAGTCTGAGACGCTGTGCCACATTGCCCTGGAGGCCTAGGCGGCCGCAGCGGGCGCCATTATGCGCGGCTGGTGAGCACTCCTCCGGGATGTGAGGCCTGCCCGCTGGCCCCCCTCGACGCACGCGGGTCCCGGCGCTCGTCTATTATTCAGCGCCCACTGTGCTGGGCCGCCCGTCGCGACGAGCGCGCGGCCGCCACCAATCAGCGCCCAAGTTGGCGCCCTGGCGCCCGGCCAAGCGGTCGTTTGTCAGCCCGCCTGCCCTGCACTCTCTTTCGAGAGGACTGCGAATCAGACTGGGGCATACTTAGGCGATTACGTTTTGTCAGATCCCAACTGTGTGCCTGGCCTGATTTCGAACCCGGTTATTTTAGCACTGGCGAGTCTTACAACGGTAGCCCTGCGTCAGCTAAATAATGCGGACACGACTCAGATCTCCGGTCCTTTTTATGCCTCGGTCTACAGATACTTTCAGTTTCTTGAAAGAAGTCGCTTTCCCGTGGGAGGCAATTTTTATTTGAAATAAACACTTAACTTAATGTAATGTACGACAATGGTGAAAATTAATGTTGCGTAGTGCCGAAACTAATATTGAACTTTATGATCCAGAAATACATCACTATATCAATATATTGGTTTGTTTGTAATGTAGTTCTGGCGGAAACAGTCCATGTTTCTACCGTGAGGGGCAATACAGTGACAGGCCAAAATTGCCCTCCGTGACGTTGGATGCTGCCTGGTGGCTTCAGGGGCACGTGACGCGGTAGCAAAAGTATGTAAGTGGAGCAGATACGGACAAGGGATCACCATAGCGAAGGCATGGGCCGCAAATGGGGGGATCCATTGAGATAAGCGACTTATAGAAATGGCAGATTATTATTACGCAGAGCCTGTGAACGAGTATGTCGAAAATGGCGAAGATGGTCGAATGTTCACATGCTGCTGTCGTGAGCGTCTACAGAAAGATGTAGGAGGACTGTGAAACAACCACTCGGCGCTAAATGATTGGACGTGTACGACTCTTCACAGAACGTTGGGTTCGGGCCCTGTCTGCTCTGTAAAGTAGGATAGGTGGTGATCTGTGGCACCTCTGCAGACTGAGCACAATGCCGGTGCACTCAAAAGAGTTTGGAAGCACACAGTTCATCACACATTGTTCAACATGGAGCTCTGGTGCAGATCACCCCTACGTCTTGACATGTTGACCCAACGACATTGTCTGTTACGACTGCAGTTGACTGGCCATCATCGGAATTCGACTATCGAACAATGTGTCGGCTCTTCGGGTCAGTCTCCATTTTTTGCTACACTAAATCGCTGGTCGTCTCCACAAACTCTGGCATAGAGGTGAACGGCGGCTCGAAACGTGCAGCACGTCACGGACGCAGGCTGGTGGGAACAGTATTATGCTATGGGAGTCATTCTCGTGCACTTGCATGGGACCTGTGGTAGTAACCGAAGACACGCTGACAGCTGCGAACCACCTGCACCCCTTCTTGCTTGATGTCTTCCCCAATGGCGATGTTATGTTTTATCAGTATAATTGTCTGTGTCTCGGAGCCAGGAGTGTGGCACATAAGTAGCAATTTATTCAACTCACGTTGATGGTTCAAATGGCTCTGAGCACTATGGGACTTAACATCTGAGGTCATCAGTCTTCTAGAACTTAAAACTACTTAAATCTAACTAACCTAAGGACATCACACACATCCACGCCCGAGGCAGGATTCGAACCTGCGACCGTAGCGGTAGCGCGATTCCAGACTGAAGCGCCTAGAACTCACGTTGATGTCTCAGCGACCAAATTCACCTGATGTAAAGTCAATGGGACCCATCTCGGTCGTTATAAGATCTCTGATCTGTGATGTATTTCGTTCCAGAGACGGACAAACAAGCTATTAAGCAAGTGGTCAAAATGTTTTGGCTCATCAGTATCCTGCGTATAGCAAACGTGTTACCTTTAAGCATTGCAGTACTTGTGCTGCGTGTCATTACGAGAGCAGTGTTGCTTCACGATGGTTCGGACAACAATAACGTACGATCAGAGCAGGGAATAAGACAGGTGGACGTAGCATCGAATATCGCTGTGATATTGTTCAACATGGAGCTCTGGTGCAGATCACCCCTACGTCTTGACATGTTGACCCAACGACATTGTCTGTTACGACTGCAGTTGGCTGGCCATCATCGGAATTCGACTATCGAACAATGTGTCGGCTCTTCGGGCCAGTCTCCATTTTTTGCTACACTAAATCGCTGGTCGTCTCCACAAACTCTGGCATAGAGGTGAACGGCGGCTCGAAACGTGCAGCACGTCACGGACGCAGGCTGGTGGGAACAGTATTATGCTATGGGAGTCATTCTCGTGCACTTGCATGGGACCTGTGGTAGTAACCGAAGACACGCTGACAGCTGCGAACCACCTGCACCCCTTCTTGCTTGATGTCTTCCCCAATGGCGATGTTATGTTTTATCAGTATAATTGTCTGTGTCTCGGAGCCAGAAGTGTGGCACATAAGTAGCAATTTATTCAACTCACGTTGATGGTTCAAATGGCTCTGAGCACTATGGGACTTAACATCTGAGGTCATCAGTCTTCTAGAACTTAAAACTACTTAAATCTAACTAACCTAAGGACATCACACACATCCACGCCCGAGGCAGGATTCGAACCTGCGACCGTAGCGGTAGCGCGATTCCAGACTGAAGCGCCTAGAACTCACGTTGATGTCTCAGCGACCAAATTCACCTGATGTAAAGTCAATGGGACCCATCTCGGTCGTTATAAGATCTCTGATCTGTGATGTATTTCGTTCCAGAGACGGACAAACAAGCTATTAAGCAAGTGGTCAAAATGTTTTGGCTCATCAGTATCCTGCGTATAGCAAACGTGTTACCTTTAAGCATTGCAGTACTTGTGCTGCGTGTCATTACGAGAGCAGTGTTGCTTCACGATGGTTCGGACAACAATAACGTACGATCAGAGCAGGGAATAAGACAGGTGGACGTAGCATCGAATATCGCTGTGATCTAAGTGATGTCTCTAGAATCTATTATATGTTTCTAGCGACTGGACCAGTTGAGGATCGTCACAGAAGTGGCTAGTGGCTATGGGATAAAAACAATGGCGTGCAGGACCGATATCTAAGAATAACAGCAAGCAAAAACCCTCAACACAATGCGACACGTTTCCGGAGGCAGTTCCAAACAGCTCCAGGAGTGCAGGTGTCAATACAAACGATACAGAATAGGCTGCGTGAGCAGGGATATCGTGTCAGAAGGCCTCTAAAGACTGCTTCCCGAAATAGAGTTAAGAGGGGGGGGGGGGTTCTTGTCGCATGGGCACGAAACCACTCTTTGTAGACAGGCAACAGTGGGATGAAACGCTCTTTCCTGATGAGCCTCGTATCGGTCTTCACCCTGGCAGTACTGATATTCGTTTGCGAAGGCATCCCATTTGTGACATAGACATCACCCCTATCAAGACAGTTAAGTTATGTTTCCGGGCGCAAAAAAGTATGGCCACAGGACACCACTTGTGTCAACAACTGGTATGATGACTGATGTAAAGAATCAGGGTGACATTCTTACACGCATTGTGACTATTTGGTGAGCATACTGAAACTGGATTCACGCTGATGGACGACAATGTACACACCCTATCGCCACAATCTCTCTTTCTAACGGAGCACAGAATCACTCGGTGTATTATCCACGACACTATGTTCTAGTTACAAGATGTTAAAATGAACTAAGTGTATAAACTTCAACAAATGTTATCGACACTACGTATAAAAAAGACTGCATCGTGCAAAAATAATTATTTCATTATATTTGTAATAATTTAATTTCTATGTGAATTAAAACTGTTATCAGAGAACTACATTTATAGACAACGACAATTATAATCTTTTTTTGTTATCTGTGATAATTCTGATTCCGTTGTCCTTACTGTGCTAACCGATGAACTGTTCGGACGTGAGACGTGTGAGGTCTGTAAGGAGAAAACCTGTAACTACATTCTTAATTATTATTTGAAAAATAGAGTCGCTATTGTCTAGACGTGGATTTGTATTTATTTCAATTGTAATACAATCTAATTAACGTTTTTAAGTGTTAATTTTAGCTCCGCAATTAGGAGCGCATCCATTAGCCCTAGTAGCTTACAGCGGGGTTTACTAGTAGCTAGTATAAAAAATATGAAACATTTTTCATTGAGGTTAACTTTAAATGCTAAATAATAGAGAACAAAAGTCTTAAAGACTTTTATCTGAATATATTAACTTGATATAAAAGGAATCAAGAATAACAATAGACAAATTGACTATCGTCTGTCTGCCGCCATCTTAGCAAAAATATCTCTGCGGTAGTTTTGAATCGAGAATTTTAACAAACATAAATGATGTTAAATATAAATGAATGGAAATAAATGCGCACCGGTGGTCCCGAATCTACTTTAAAAGACAGAATTCAACTCAGATTGAATCTTTAAAAAATAGTGCTGACAGAACGTTACGTAATATCAATTTCTTATTTGCTGATGTATGAAGCGTAGTTATTTCGGACGTTTTACATAAAATATTTTAATACGAGACATTCGTCATGTTGTGCACGGGTAGTATTTTGTGACTAAATGTTCCTATTGCTAGAGAAAAGTGCTTCCATCTTAAATAACAGTTGCGTAAAATCTGTTAAATGATAGCGATTTAGTGCCACTCACACTACTTTACAGACAACACACCGTCAAGTGGGGATTTCTTGAGCAGAGTGACAAATATCAGCCGGGATAATCATTTTTGAGATCAAACGAATTGTTACGCTGACAATAGGTAACTGGTTTTATATTCTTTTTGGTCTACCTGAAATATCATTTATAAGTAAAGTCACGAAATACTATAAACCGGTTCCGCCACATCGGATGTAATGACTTCCAATTTCACCAGATCTCAAATGCATTGAGAATGCATGGTTCACTAAAACGAGCGGTTTGCAATCCCGCTAGAGACCTTACAGGGCCGCTGTTGAGGACTGGTACAATATCCCACAATTTACCTGGAAAATTTGGTAAGGAATATATCTAACCGCTTTCAGAACTGTCTCCAATTACGAGGAGGGCCAGATGGTTTGTAAACAATGTTCTATGCAAGAGGACAGTGAGAAGAAACTGTAGTGTCTGCACTGGAATCTTTTGTAAGGTTTCATTTTCTCCTTTTGTTCGTGTTTTTCAAGTGGAAATGTGTTTATCTTCCTTATTATTGTTTTCTTATGACTGCCTGAGAGATAAAAATAAGTTTTGTTTACTATAATGTCCAGTATGAAATATGCAATTTTTTTTTACAACTGTGTTAAGTGATTTCACCCCTGCAGCGTGGCACATTACGAATGGCTGTACTATGGGGCAGGAGAGTGGGGGGGGGGGGGGGGGGAAATTGAGCACTTTTACAGGCGCAAATTGAGCACTAGATAATTATTGTGAATGAAACTGATTTTAACGAAGGAGTCATTATTTTACTAGGAAGAACATAAAACAGAACCATTACAGCTTACAAGAGAGGTAACAGAATTCGGGTGCTCTTTCAAGACTCGTTTAAGTTTCATCGAAATGTCCTAGTAAACAGTTTTAAGATCCTTTAGGGAAGGGAAAACAAACACAAATAGTAAACTTTACCAACGGTAAAAGATAAAAATAGCAATCATAACGGTTAGAATACAGACAAATGTGGTGCCTGTAAGGCGCGATCTTCAACAGCGTGACATAAGACCGATCACGGCTCCCAAAAAAAATGGTTCAAATGGCTCTAAGCACTGTGTAACTTAACATCTGAGGTCGTCAGAACTACTTAAACCAAACTAACCTAAGAAACTCACACACATCCATGCGCGAGGCAGGATACGAACCTGCGACCGTAGCAGCAGCGCGGTTCCGGACTGGAGTGCGTAGAACGGCTCGGCCACAGCGGCCTGCGATCACGGCTCTCAGACGACACGTTAACCAATAGAGGCACGCAGAAGGTCCTCTCCGGCCTGCAGGCACATCCAAGGCTGAAGTGAGGGACGAGATTCTGTGGGAACGGAATTGCAAGGTTCCGCGAAGAGCTTCTAATGATCGTGTAGGATCCGGTGGTGCAAAAGGATCACGCCTGCTGATCCACGCCTCTAGCTGTTCGGTACCTCGAGCGCCCTCTGCCGCCGCAGTATGAGAGGACTGGTGGCAGCGGCTGATTCCCACTCGCGCTCGGAGCCACTTCACTACGTGTTCTTACTCGGACACCGCCTAGCCGACACGATAGTTCGTGCTGCAGTGCCGGGAGCCTCTTCCTTGTGAACAATATGAGCCAGACTCTAATTCTTACCGCATTATTTGTAATGAATCTTTATACGTTTGGAGAAATATAAGTGAATCTCTTGTTTGTTGTGTTCACTTGCGTGCTGTAAGAGAGCAACAAAACATGACGAAAATTTCAATTTTTAACAGGACGAAGTGTCACCACACAGGCACCTGCATGTATTAGCATTTTCTAACAATGAGCTGACTCAACATAGATCAATGCACCACTGGCATGCAGGGTGCCCTACCCCACGTCTGTTGTTGTTGTCAGAGAGGGAGGGGTATTTTGGAAGATTCCGTGTATGTGCCTCTTCTTTCAACAACCATCTGTTAACAGTGAAGCAAAAGTATTCGATGAGTTTGACTATCGCGTTTGTCTGACATAGGGCAGAATGAATATTTGTGAAAGGTAAATGAGAACTGAGAACTTTGACCCTCTTTATAATTGTAAAATGTATCTCAAGGGTGGATGTAAAAAACATACCATTATAAAGTCCGATAGTGCTCTTGATAATAAAAGCTTTGTGGTCCTATGCCGAAATTAAATTTTACTCCAACCTTCAGTCTTCATTCAGGATGAAGGTACGGTCTTGTGAAATTCCATTAATTTAAAAAAAAAAAAAACGAAATGTCTTGATCGCATTTGGGGGATATATTACAGTAAACTGGTTTCGACACTAATGAGCCATCATAATGTTAACACCTCTCACGGATTGGGCCCTAGGCTTGTTCCGACTGGCCGGCTGTTGCCTAGATGGCAGAACGAGAAGCGATTTGTGGTAGTGGGACATGTGATCAGCACGTCGCCAATACTTCCTGTTGTGTAAAACTTCATACACAATGAGGTGGGCTACAGAGTGGTGTGGCAACTGTCGTCTTAGGTAAACTGTACAGGAGCAGAAATTCTAAAAACTAATAGCAAAAAATAATGTTTTTCAGGGTGGGTAATATTGCTTTTCGCAACTGGCTGAACACAGTCTCAATGCCTTTCAATAATTTTCAACAGCTAACATGTCTCTAAATAACTGCAAGGCTAAGTAATGGAATGTACTTCACATGTTTGCTAAGTACTGTTGTTCTCGCTGCGGTAAAACGTGCAGCTTCTATGACAGAACACCACCATTCACAATGTAATAATCATTCTACAACGTAAGGTAACCTTCCATTGAATGCCACTCCAGTCTAAAACGAAAACTGTAAACCTGGTTGTATAAACTGAATAAATGAAGCTAGTTGCATTATTTGCATTTCAGTGCGGCAACTGACATTAGTATGCAGCAAAATAAATCAAAACTTACATAGGTATTCGCTTTGCACAAGCAGAGCTTGATACCTGTGTGCCGATAAATTAAAAAAACCATTCATGTGTTTTTAACATAAAAGATCCGCAGCCCGTGGTCGAGTGGTTGCTCGCACGGTAGCTCAGCGTGTTTCGTCCTCTGTAATAATTAAAAAAAAAGTGAAGTATTCAAAGAATACCTTGAGGGGGTGTCATGTGGCGTCTGCCCAGACCAAACAATTAGAACAATGACGAGGAAGAAAGTGCTTAGAGTCCCAGGTGTGGCAGAGATTTCTTCGCTCGGGGACTGCGTTTTTGTGTTGTCGCAACTACTACATCTCATTTTCATCAACGTGCAAGTCCTCTGCAGTGGCGACAAATAGAAAGACTTGCACCAGTCAGCCAAACAGCCTCATACGAGGTCTCTCAGCCTATAATGTCAAACGTTCATTTCGCTTCTACGTAAGTGTGCATGTTCATAGACTGTTCTCACGCAGTCCGTACTGTACAAAGTCGGAGGATAAAGCAAGTAATAGTGCACCATTAAAACAAAATTAATGAAATGAGCATTATCCTATGTCAATAGGTAAAATACAACGTACAAAATGCCGTATACGCTAGCCCACAAAAACATAAATTTGTGGTCTCAGCTGTCTCCTCGCTCATAAGTGAAATTCAGTTATAGTCTTCTTAAAATATACCTGTACACCATATATATTAACATTGTTTCATAATTGTGCATCGAGACCTTAGTGAACAAAGTTATCTCTCATTCGCTGGCCTTTAGAATGAAGATTAATACATACTGGATTCACAATAACATTCTCTGACAGAACAAGTACCACTTATTAACTAATAACTTACACGATATCATCTCATCTACGTATCTTACATGTACGCCAAGTATGAATTCCACAACAGGTGTGAGCGTTTGTACATTTGGAGAGTAGGAGAGTATAACCCAGCTATTGAAGCTTACTCGTGGCTTGCTTTTCAAGGACAGTCCCTCATTATTACTGTAAATAGGACTAAAGATAGTATAAAAGTATTTTGCTTAGTAAGTACTAAATAAGTGCAAAAAGATTTGCACAAACAAAATTTCTAACAATGTTAAAATGTCGGCTCAGTTACCGACACTAAAATTTACGCGTTTCGAAGGTCGACCCTTTATCATCAGAACTAGGACCTGTAAAAGCGACAAGATAAAATGTAGTAAAAGTACGTTCACAGCCCTTGCAACCGCTTATTCTTAACATGTATATCCACATCATCGAGCTACTGAAGTGGACTCGAATGGAATGGGTTATGCTGTCCTGAGTATTCTCAGCGGCACAATAAAGTCGCAGGCCGCTGTGGACGAGCGGTTCTAGGCACTCCAGTCCGGAACCGTACAACTGCTACGGTTGCAGGTTCGAATCCTGCCTCGGGCATAGATGTGTGTGATGTCCTTAGGTTAGTTAGGTTTAAGTAGTTCTAAGTTCTAGGGGACTGATGACCTCTGATGTTAAGTCCCATAGTGATCCGAGCCATTTGAACCATCTTGAACAATAAAGTCTTTCCGCTCCATAGCCGGTATATATTCATGACAACCACACCCGGAAGACAAACAAATAAGTAACGAGAGTGTAAACATGAAATCAATCTAGAATGATGCCTGTTGCTATTTCGCTGCAGATACGCAGAAACTGACTAAAAAGAAAAAGAAAAAAATATGCCGTTACAGAAGGCACGACGATTTGAAGTTGACATTTTGTTAATTGACGACCTGGAAAGCGAACTGTTGTTTACCACTTGTGGAAGGGAGCATAAGACATGACCCCCGATTGAAATTTCTACTTCATAAAAGGAAAAGAATGTAAATCATCACCTATTTTACGTTCCCTGTTAATTATCTGCATAAAGAGTATCGTGAAGCTGTATTTCATCAAGAGAAGGAACGCTGCTAAATTGGGGAAAACTAGATTTCTGAGCGCAAAAACAGAATAGTGGTTTGAAAGAAGTAATGCCTTGATCGCAAAACTTTTAAAAAAATATTTTATTGGGTCGTTACCGGTGATAGTCTTGACGAGCATCATCAGACCGTTACACCACTTTCAAATGTAAATAACTTTTCCTTAAAGGGAATCAGGAATAAAAAAAAAAGAAAGAGTAGGGTAGGGAAGCTATGCGTTAAGCAGGTGAAATTGTGCCCATCGCTTACTGCGTGACCAGCGAAGGCGCCAATAAGTCTAGCCATATTACGATACCGTATGAAAAAGTTTAGAATAATCTGTCTGGGTGCATAAAATAACAGGTTAAAATGCATCAAAATTAGTCGCTATAAACATCATTTACATTTGTAAAAGGAAATAATTAAAATTGCGCAGACAAACAATAGTTTCAGTCTACGACTCGAGTAGACTCACCTCAGATGATGTTGCCCGCAGCTGGCAACGAAACGTCAAGGAGAAGTATTTCTACTATTGGACCACGGCCTCTTAGCCCGGAAGTTTTAATTACTGAAGACGCCGGCCGTGAAAGCCTACACGCTATGATTAAACAATAGTTTATTTCTTGTAAATTTATTTCGCTGTGTTTCTAATAATGTTATCAAAAATCATTACACAATGATTTGTTTGGATGACACGCGGGGACACGTTACACGGTGATTCGATGGTTGCAATGAAACTTTAGTTGGTTTTGTAAAGTGACACTGATAAGGCGAAGTTAGTTTTTTGTTTACCTTGCCGTGGGTACGTACATAGGTTACTTTATGAATGCATTGGTGGTACATGACACTCGGAAAATAAAAGTGCGGCCCATCGGTGAGAAGACCAGGTCGTACCGCTCAACGCACAGCAGATTGGTTCGTGAGACAGGTAGATGAACTACATCCGGATCGAATTCATTTGTACAGTATAGCGACTAGCCCGAATGTCATTTTTAGTCGCATTTATTAATATATTCCGGGCTATTAGGCCGTTATCAAACGAATTTCTTCTAGAAATCCAACGGTTCGTTCCCGTCTGCGGTGGAAGTCTTCAAGGGGTATTGTAGCTTACCTTGAAACGCTACTGAAAAAGCTACAACCCTGTTGAAAATGTCCTCTGCAGACGAGGACGAAACTTATGATTTCACACTGCTGTTATACTCTATATGAGTGTTCATTTCTACAATCATTAGCAGCATGTTGACGTTGGCAAAGGATTCGAACTACCCAAATGGCTGTATACTCCTATTTAACTATAATTATTCGTATTTAACAACAATATATTGGATAGAAGAAGGAAGTAAAGAAGCGCAGTTGAAAGTTTTATTTTCTGTTTTTGTCCTTCGCGAAACAAATATGCTGTAAGGGGCAGCCACAAAGTTTTCCTTTCGAGCGCATTGCTGCTGCGCGTAAGCAATGTGGCGCGTTTGCGATGCACGTGAATAAGCACCAATACGTGGGAAAGGGATTAGCGTGCCAATCGTGTCTTTCCGAAGTGCGTGCGCTATATGCAGAAACGTAAACCTTGTTTCCAAATGCGTCCACACAGGCCCAGTGTGCTGTTATTCTTTTCTTGGGTGCAGAAGGACAAACATCGGTAGGCACTCATCGGAGAATGAAGAATGTGTATGGGGTAGCATATCTGTCGACACTAGAGCACCCCCTGTATAGTCATTATCCCCCCTAATGTGATTATTACGCCTTCGGTCCCTTAATAAAGGCCTTGGAAGGTGGACGATTCCTGTCGGATGAGGATGTGCAATAGGCATTTACGGATATCGTCACACAGCAGGACTATCACACTCGTATCTTTAACCAGATGCGTCGTTGGGATGATTGCCATACTGCTCGCGGCGTTTTGCCTGATTGGCATACCAGTTCTGGTCTAAACAGCCTTCGAACGGAAACTTTTTATCGTCCGTTAGATTTGACTTCAAATATTTGACCAGGGTGGAAGAACTCCACTCCGTAGATTTGATATAAATTTATTTGGAAAAAGCAATCTCTGACGAAGCACGTCTCTGTCGGCAATATTAAGAGCCCACAATAAAATTTTTATGGGGCAATAACGTTCGGAATTCGAGGGAGGGGTTGTGTATAGGTCACTTCCAGACCTGTCCATTACTTGACGATGTTCAGCGGCTCACATCCAAATCTGTACTGGTTGTTTCTTTGTCGTCAAACTGATCATCAGTTAGCTGATCCTCTATTACAGGGATCCATCACTGAGTCTTCTTCGTTCATCTCCATTCATTTCTTTTCACTGTAAGACCATTCTGTCTCCATATTAGTTTCGTAACAACTACCTTTTTCTCTAATCCATTGGTTTTTTATGCCCTTTTTTGTTACGTAAAGTAAACAGCTCTCCGTTGATTGAACTTGTTACTTATTTAACGTCCATTTCTGTATGCACTGGTTATAGACAGTTCGTTTAAGGAGCAATGAGTACTTAGTTGGTATAGTGGAACATAGACTGTGGAGTGGATGTGGCTAGGGGTTGTGAAAGAGTAGTTATAATTTAGCAGGGAAAGCATTTATTGACAACACTACTACCAAAGTAAATCACTAAAGTATTAAGTATTTTTTTCCATAGATAATCATTCAAAAGAGCTCAATAATTATTAAAACAACTTCTGGTTCATATTCAGTAATAGCATACGCAAAATAAAAGCACTTCAAAATATTCAGTGAAATAAGTAACATTATCAATAGTTTACTAACGATGAAAATAAATCATAAAGAACGAAATTATATGCAAGGCTTGTAATAACCACTCAATACATCTAAACATCAAGACAGAGAGGTATGGGGATACCAAACTCAGCGGCTTCCCCCGTCGGAGGTTCGAGTCCTCCCTCGGGCATGGGTGTGTGTGTTATCCTTAGCGTAAGTTACTTTGAGTTAGATTAAGTAGTGTGTAAGCCTAGGGACCGATGACCTCAGTGGTTTGGCCCCATAGGAACGTACCGCAAATTTCAAAATACCAAATTCAAGAACTTTACAATTTAAGAAACAATGTTTTAACAGTATCATCACGAATCTGCCCCCAATGCAGAGGCGGAACAAGTAGGTGAGGCCACTGTGTGCTAACGATAGTGCGTCAACAATCGTCTATGAGTGAATAGTGACCAATCAGCCACACACCACGAGAATACAGCTAAAACACAATCAAACACAGCCGCCGTGACACATCGGGGACTCCATCACAAGTATCATGGACTGTTAATGGAACACTCAAAAATCCTGAAATCTTCCTTTAGCGATCCTGTGCACAGAGCATACAGCACTAGTCACAATCACGTATGTTTACTTCAGGCACAGTCCTATAGGAAAACACCGTCCGGGCCGCCCGTCATGTGTCTGGCGTCGCTCTGTCGGTGTCGAAATCCGCCAGCTGCTGCTCAGAAGGCGAAGTTTCCAGTATCGCTTGCGTCGCCGCTCCCTAATAGAGTCCACGAGAGACTTCTGAAACCAGACAACTACGAACGGTTCATTTCCCCGTGCACTAGGCACTGCTGTCCATATGTTGTGAGCCAGCCGCCCCCACGGCTCTTCCACTGCTCGTTGCTCGTAATCAGCCTCCTGGAACAGACCATGTGGAAACTAAGACAACAACTGGTGGCTCCGCGCACTTGTTTCTGCCTAAGGTGCTGCAGGTACCTCTTATAATTTACTACCTCTGATTCAAGAGAACAGAGGAAATCAAGGCACACATGATTTACTGCAGTATAAACCTGAGCCGCGCGGGATTAACCGAGCCGTATAAGGCGCTGCAGTCATGGTTCAAATGGCTCTGAGCACTATGGGACTTAACTTCTTAACTTCTTAGGTCATCAGTCCCCTAGAACTTAGAACTACTTAAACCTAACTAACCTAAGGACATTACACACATCCATGCCCGAGGCAGGATTCGAACCTACGACCGTAGCCATACCCCTCCATTTCCGCATCCAATGAAGCCTGTGGGCTGAGGGTGGCATGACGGGCGCTCGGAGTCGTTGAACCTCACTTTAATTGCCTGTTCGGATAGAATTCAATTTATACGCTTTCATATTGCTTGATTTCGTTCTCTATTGCTTCGGCATATTCTTTCTGTAAACTGTAATTTAACACCTTTGTGTTCTTATACTATTAGATTACCACTACTCTACATGATGTAAAGGCACAAGTATCTTCCTCGTGTAAAAATTGTAATAAATCTGTGCCCAAAAGTGTTTAATACTGGCATTTACAATCCTAGTGATGTTTGCTCTGAAGATTGTATTCTGTACATTTTACATTGTAATGTTTCCATTCTCAGCTCCTTTTCGCAAACAGGTCTACATCAGTGACCCACTAACTATTATAACACACTTGAGACATAACACGCGTAATGAGCAATCGAGCGGCGCGACTGCTACGGTTGCAGGTTCGAATCCTGCCTCGGGCATGGATGTGTGTGATGTCCTTAGGTTAGTTAGGTTTAAGTAGTTCTACGTTCTAGGGGACTGATGACCTCAGAAGTTTAGTCCCATAGTGCTCAGAGCCATTTGAACCATAAGTTCTAGGGGACTGATAAGATCAGATGTCAAGTCCCAAATTGCTCAGATCCATTTTTTTGAGCAATCGAGTTTCATTTTCTACCTCTACATTTACATGCAAATCACACATAGGTTGGTTCGTTTGTGGTGGTTGAAAGGACCAGACTACAAAGGCCATCGTTCTCTAATCTCACGTAAGTGCCTGGCAGGAGGTTTATCGAACTAATGAAATGATAATTAAATCAAGACCCTCAGCTGCCGACATCCGTTGATATACATCAACGTTGACAGTTGAAAATGTATACCACGACCGGGACACGAACCCGGGATCACCTGCTTACATGGCAGACGCTTATCCATCTGAGCCATCGAGGGCATAGAAGATAGTGCGATTGCGGGGATTTATCCCTTGCACGCTCCCCGTAAGACCAACATTCCCAACTGAATGTCCACACACTACATTCGTAGTGGAAATGTGGGTCTCACGGGGAGCGTGCAAGGGATAAATCCCTGCAGTCGTACTATCCTCTCTGCCCTCGGTGGCTAAGATGGATAGAGCGTCTGCCATGTAAGCAGGAGATCCCGGGTTCGTGTCCCGGTTAGGCACACATTTGCAACTGTCCCCGTTGATGTATATCAACGCCTTTCGGCAGCTTAGGGTCTTGATTTAATTATCATTTCATTTTAGAGAGCTACATGGTCACCGATGGTACCGTTATTTCCGGCATGTCCGAAAGAACAGATACCATCTTCATATAGAGTAATGCTCTATTATTCCACATCTGTATGTTATCTCTTACTTTATAACGATGATCGTTTCTCCTTATGTCAGTCAGCGTCAACAAAATATTTTCGCATTCGGAGGAAAAAAATGGTGATTGAAAAGTCTTGGGAAGATCCCGCCGCAACGAAAAACGACTTCGTTTTAATGATTTCCATCCCAAATCCTGTATCGTGTCCGTGTCACTCTCTTGATAAAACAAAACTTGCTGCTCTTCTTTGAACTTTCTTGGTGTACTCAGTTAATCCTATGTGGTAAGAATCCCATATCGCGCAGCAGTACTCCAGAAGAGGACGGAGAAGCGTTGTGTAAGCAGCCTCTTCAATAGATCTGTTGCATCTTCTGTTTTATGCCAATAAAACGTAGTCTTTTGTTTTCCTTACCCACATTATTTTCCAGGTGTTATTTTCAATTTCAGTTGCTCGACTTGTAATTCCTATGTATTTAGTTGAATTTACAGCCATAAGATTTGACTGATTTATCTTGGAACCGAAGATCAATGGATTCCTTTTAGCATTCGTGTGAATGACCTAACAGTTTTCATTATTTAGGATCAATTGCCAATTTTCGCATCATACAGATATTTTATGTAAATCGTTTTGTGATTGAGTTTTATCTCCTGATGACTTTACTAGACGATAAGCGACAGCATCATCTGCTAACAACCAAGATGACAGCCCAGATTGTCTCCTAAATCGTTTATACAAATAACAGACAGAGAGGGTCTGTAACACTACTCCGGGGTACGCCAGACATCATTTCTGGTATGCTCGATGGCTTTCCTAACTGAGACGGTATACCATAAGCACGCACTTTGATTACAAGCAGTTTGTGAGGTACAGAGATGACACAAATTACGGCAGTCATTGCCTTGAAGAATTTTTTTTGGAGCTTTCTCATAATTTGATAGGAAAGCATTATTTTTTGTTAATACCTTTACATTAGTGCAGCTCTGACGAACAAACCACAAGTAAGGACAGTGAAATTGATAAAATGCGGTGTTGTCATGGAATGCAACAAGAGTATAATGGTAGGGGGAAGAGTGGGTGTTGATAGACGCGATTGCCAGTTGCAGAGAGACCAAATGGCGAGGAGGGAAAAAAAGAAGAAGATTAGTCTCTGAGAACAGTTGGTCGTATACTCTTCATAAAAAGGATCATCAATTGGACGCCTACTTCGAGCATCAAAAGTGAATCGTCTTACAGCTACATATTTTCCAGAATTTTTACGAAGAATAACAAAGAAACGTGCACGAGAAGAGGACTCCCAAGAGACAACGTACTGGTGTGCAGAATGTGAAGTTCCTCTGTACCGCTCCGAGTTTTAAAATATTTCAAACTGTAAACTATCTGTAATTCTCTTCTTTAATTCTATTCGGCCTTAGTCCAGTTTAGTTTCGGTCTATAAACAATAAATCAAAACAGAAAGATTTTAATTTGTCAACAAAATACTTTGCACTTTTGCGCCAGCCAGTGCTGAGGGAGAATTGCCCATTGCGGCAGACGACTGGGCACAAGAAATACCCACTTGAGTGGTTAATCGAATCTATATTTCTTTCGCAGTAGCAAATTAATTTCTTCGCAATCAAACAAATTGATTTTATATAAATTTGAGATGCAGGGGAGAAAGGAAAGCAAAGGAAAGAAACTAATGATATCAGCTGCAGTGGGACTTTATACGGAATCTGCGACAACAACTGAAAATGTGTGCCGAACAGGTATTCGAACCCGAGACCTTCTGCTTACTAGGCACTTGCGTTAACCACTGCGTCACCCGGAGACAGTGTTAATCGAACATGCGTGGACTATCTCGGGATGCTCTCCAGCCGACTCACATTCCCCAGTCCTCTTCCATGTCCTCCATGCTCGCTGATTTTGGATTCCCGCTGGAGGTCGAATGTAAACGTGCATCTGTACTGAATATTTGGATTCATTGCCCATCGAGGTGTATCCATTCTTTAAATGCGTGGTGTATGCTCTTTCGGATATGTTTGCCTAGTAAGCAGGAGACCCGGGTTTGAGTCCCGGTCCGGTAGTGATATTTACACGTCGCTGCTGATTCCTTCCATTTCCTTTCCTTTCTCCCCCTGTCACAGCTGCAAATCCGAAAAAACGTTCACCACGCATTCACATAGATACTGATTTATTCATCAAGTTTACGTAAATTACGTTTTCGTACTGACAAAGGACTAAGATATTTCGTACTCTACGTGTTCTGCATTTGGAGGAAGATTCGAACAAATTTCCCACTTCCATTTCGTCTCTATAAACAAGCTGCTGCGAACCCACTAGGTGTGGTATGGATGCATTTTCGCCTTCCATCCATAACACCACCTTGATATACGGACTGGAGGGAACTTACGATGGTACAGGCGGCCCTCTATCAGCAGTCGAGTTATGCGTGGGCAGGCGTAATCGCACGGAGAGAGCAGGATGGTCGGGCGAGGAGATGATGGTTGGGGGTAGGGTGTGGTAAAGGGAGGGGGGGGGGGGGGAGGGGAGGCGAGTCGGGCATAAATCAGGCCCGCAGCTCAGCCCTGGACCTCCGTGCAGGGTGGCCCCGCCTGGATATTGGAAACTGCACTCGGTCCGCGGCTTCATCACAGCGCAAAAGTTTGCTTTGTGATTGGGCGCGGCGGGCTGGAAAGCGAGAGAATTTGATGCTGTAGTAAGCTGCGGCTGGGCCGGACGTTTTCGTGGTCACCATTACTTTGCAAACGTTGAGCTCAGTGCCGATCATTTCTGTTGTGCGGTTCTTAAACAGCAGATTTCACAACTTTATATCTGATGGTTGCATTCTTCTTCTTTTTTTCTCTTCTTCTTCTTCTTCTTCTTCTTCTTCTTCTTGAGGATTATTTATGCCTGCTACAGCTCCTCTGCCTCTAGTCACCTTCTTCATCTGTCTTTACTTTCCTCAGCACTCATATTTCTTGCATGCATTATCTCCTCCACATTATGATGCCAGTTGTGTCATGGGCGACCCCTTTTGTTCCACCAGGATGGTATCCATCCAAGTATCCTATTTCGTATCCTCTGTTCATTCATCTTAATCACATGGCTAAACCAAGTCAGATGTTTTTGCTGGATGTCGTGACAGACATCCATATCGATTTTCACCCTTTGTCGGATTGCGTCATTTCTTATCCTGTCCGGCCTAGTACAGCTTGAGCTTCGTCTTGAGTAATGCACCTCAGTGGCAACCGTTTACTCTTTTTACATTTTTTTGTGAATATTCTAGGTTTCTCATGCTTCTGTCCCGTACAAAACTACACGCTGGACTATTGTCTTACACATTATCCTCTTCGTTTCTTTTTGTTTAATTCAGATCATCTCCATCTTCAGCGAGTACGTCCCGGCGGAGGTTCGAGTCCTCCCTCGGGCAGGGGTGTATGTGTTTGTCCTTAGGATAATTTAGGTTAAGTAGTGTCTAAGCTTAGGGACTGATAACCTTAGCAGTTAAGTCCCATAGGATTCCACACACATTTGAACATTTTTCAGCGAGTACAATCTGTTCATCTGCAAAATACCGGCTAAATATCTTGCTGTCCTCTACTGTAACTTCCATAACCTGACATTTTCTCTGCCAAGCTTGCAGGAGGCCGGCCGTTGTGGCCGAGCGGTTCTAGGGGCTTCAGTCTGGAACCGCGCGACCGCTACGGTAGCAGGTTTGAATCCTGCTTCGGGCATGGATGTATGTGATGTCCTTAGGTTAGTTAGGTTTAAGTAGTTCTAAGTTCTGGGGGACTGATGACCACAGCAGTTAAGTCCCATAGTGCCATTTGAACCATTTGAGTCTGCAGGACTCTTCACAAATACAGCTTAAGGAGGGTCGCAGAAAGCCCACAACCCTGTCACACACCCTTATTCACCTCGAATCCACCTATTCCCAATCCTTACTCTCGCTGTGCTATTTTCGTATAATTTCATAACAGCCTTTAACAACGTTTGATCTAACTCCATCTGTTTCAACTTTCCCTCCCAACTTTCCCACAGTTTGGGTACATTGTCGCACGTTTTCTCTAGGTCAATCAAGACTACATGCACCTCCAATCCAACCTTTGTGAGTTTTTCGCATAGTACTTTTACTGTGAAGATATTATCCATTACCGATCTTCCAGCTCGGAATCCTGTTTGCTCTTCTTAATGCTTGTGACTTGTTTCTTCCCCTACCAGATGTTTCAGTACGTTAGGTTACAGTCTTCCAACGAAAGCTATTACTACCAACTCCCTATAATTCTTTTGCACCAAACTTTCATAGTCTGTAAAGAAAACGTCCTCTTGTACATCATAAGCGCTGCCTCCAGCGTCGCGCAGGAAACCAGTGTCCCTGTAGGTAGGCTGCACGCACGACGCGACATCCACACCCTGCGGCTAGGCTTTATCACTCTAACAGTGTACTGCAGTCTCTGTCTGACAGAGAGGTTGATTCTGAAATGCTATTTTTTATGACAAAGCATGGCTGGTTTTATCGGGGGATGATTTTCATTCTAGTTCTAAAAGTCCTCATCAAGAGGCTTTCCATCAAGCACAACCTGCAATAGCTAGCTGCAGTACTGCCGTCGTGTAATATATGCGAAATTTGTCAATCGATGTATTACCGTCCCTTGTAAGGTTTCTCGCGGCAATCGCAGCCTGCCTACGCGTGGAACAGCGGAAACAGCGTTTGTCTAGCGTGTGAATGAAACATCGCGTACCTTTCCTAACTACACTGCTGGCAATTCAAGCTGTAGCTCCGGAAATGATAGAATATAATGACATTTTACTTATTGTGTGTAAACAGTACAGAAGAAAAATCCACGTTTGCTTTTGTAGGCCATTTGGAGGTGTACAGGGTGAAGCGACAGTATTTGTATTCTGCTTGGGCGTCGAATCGAAATGAACTTGGTGATCAGACTTGGTTACATCAACTGTATGCCACAAGTCACCAAGAGAAGATGCTGTCGAATGGGAGGGTGTCACTTGGTCAGCAACACAGACTCAGATGGTTTCAGTGGATGGGCAATCTAAGCCTCGTATGGACAACATAGTAATAAGCATCTCTGGCCTAGAGAAACAGCTCCAGGAGATGAAAGCAAATGAGTCACAGGTTCGGATGGAATTCCAATTCTGTTTTACAGATAGAACTCTGCGGCATTGGCCCTTTACCTAGCTTGAATTTGTTGCGAATCTCTCGCTCAATACAAATTCCAAAATGAGTAAAAAAAATAAAAAATAAAAACACGAGTGACTCCTGTATTTGAGAAGAGCAAAAGAACGGACCCGCCAAATTACCGAACGGTATACCTAACATTGTTTTCCTGTTCACTTCTTGAACACTTGAACACATTCTCTGTTCGAACATAATAAATTCGCTTGAGACCGAGAAGCTAACGTTCACGAATCAGCGAAAATATCGCTCATGTGAAACTCAGTTTATCCTTTTCTCACACGATATGTTGCTACCTAAGGATGAAAGGTAAGAGGCAGATTCCGTATTTCTACGTCTCTGGAAATCATTTGACACGGTGCCCCATTGCAGATGTGAACGGAGACACGAGCGTATGTACTAGGTTCCCATATATATGGGTGGGTCGAAGACTTCTTAAGTAATAATGTGTTGTCGTCGACAGGGAGTGTTCATCAGAGACAAGTGTATTACCGGGAGTGCCCTAGGGAATTGTTGTAGAACCGCTATTACTTTCTATATACATAAATGATCTGGCGGACAGGGTGAGCAGCAATCTGTAGTTCTTCATGCTGTGGTGTACTGGAAGATATCAAAGTTCAGTGACGGTAGCGGGACAGAAGATGAGTTACTCAAAGTTTCTAGTTGGTGTGATGAATGATAGCTAGTTCTAAATGTAGTGGTGAAAAGCGATTTGAAATGAATCGAGCATAAGAGGATTGTGGTAGGGAATGCTAATGGTCGACTTCGGTTTATTAGGAGAATTTTTGGAAAGTGCTAATGCGACCTGTTCTTAAATACTGATCGAGTGCTTGGGATCCGTACCAGGTCGGATTAAAAGAAGACATCGAAACAACTCAGAGGCGTACTGCTAGATTTGTTACCGGTACTTCCGAACAACCCACGAGAGCTACGGAGATGCTTTAGAAACTCAAATGGGAATCCTTGGAGGGAAGGCGACGTTCTTTTCGGGGAACACTACTGAGAAAATTTAAAGAACCGGCATTTGAAGCTAACGGCAGAACGAGTCTACTGCCTGCAGCATACATTGTGCGTAAGAACGACGAAGATAAGATATGAGAAATTCGGGCTCATACGTAGGCGTATTAACAGTCGTTTTTCCCTCGCTCTATTTGCGAGTGCAACAGGAAAGGAAATGACTGGTAGTGGTACAGGGTATCCTCCGCCACTCACCGTACGGGAGTGGTTGTATTTGGAGCAAGTCATAGCTGGGACAACAATCGGACACCTCCTGAGTCGATGTAGGTCAGGGTAGCCCGGAAAAGATGCTAGCTTGCGTTACCTTATGGAAGATAACGTCACTGCGACCTCTAAAATAGGGCATAACCAACGGCTTTAACACGTTAGCTCTGTAATGCCTATCGTCTCAATTACGGCCTATTCGAAGCAGAAGGCGTCATGTGGTTGATCCAACGGCGCACTTATATCCGGACCCTTACGTCAATGCCGAATGCAGTCTGGCAGCGTTTGTTCTCCTCGAAGCCTCGAGACAGAGATACATCCACCGTGTAACTGTAAGCATAGCCGGGACTCACCTCGAAAGACAACGCGGTACCATACCTATGTTCAGACTTGTTGTTGATCGCACTACTGCCAGAACGTTTCTCTAAGCTGCCGCGAAAGGGAAGCTGTGACAATAGTCGCTGTTCTCATAATCCGTAGTACTCCAGAGTTAACAGCGCTGTCCGTGTGGTCTTGTTTTGCGGCAGGTTATCTTGTATGGCACGAACGATTGGCAATTTGAGTTTAGGAAATGAAAGTCGACATAAGATGCGACTAACTAGCAGAAATAGTGTCTTCATCCACACAGAAGTATGTCGTGCGAATCATGGTGCATATCACTGGTGGTTTTGACAACTTGTGATGGTCGTCACTCTTGTCCTGTTTAAGGGAAACTGGGACTGCTGCATGGTTGTCTAAAAGACTACTGTTGGGATAGAGTTGCATCGCTACTGATGCTGTAGTTTTTACAAATACCTCCAAAGGATGTCCGCAAGGATCGACAGGTGGGCCAGTGTTTTGGCCTGTTACTACGGAGCTGCTGGGCAACAGCTTAGAGCGGAACACTGCCGTTCTGGGTGCTGGGCCTACGTGGGCGACCTTCTGATAATAATCGAGGGAAACAGCCGTACTGAACTAGAGGAAAGAACAAGTCTCGCCGTAGAAACATTGTCACTACGGTGCAATGATCCACAGCTGGAGACAGGACCAGCAAAATGAAATTATTTACTTTTGAAATACCGATTAGCAGACATTATTTGGGCGTCCATATTGATGAGCTGTGGAGCTATGCTGTGCACATTGCTTAAGTGACAGCCAAGGCAATGGAATTATTTAAAAAAATATTGAGTACTGCTCAAAATAGATTTAATGTACTACCGTCAGTAAAAAAAGTGTCGTAACTGAAAATTTGTTTATAGAGCTCTACATGATACAAAGGAGAGGAGGGAAGGCATGTTGTATTATATTTCATCCCTCCTCTCCTTTGTATGTTTCAGTTTCATACACCAGATGATGGGATTTTGAAATCCCGAAACCGGTCGTGGTTTGAAAAATAATTAGGGTAACTAAAGCATACCTCTCTAAATTAATTATCATGCCTGTCAGTTGCGGATTCCTACTTATCAGATCTTGTGTCGTAATTGATTGTTAGCCACGGTAGTGGGTTATGATTCCAGCGCCTGCGCTCACATGGTCACCCTGGTGAGGGAGAAACGTAGTCGCTAGGTGTGAAGGTGCGTTCGGTACAATGCTCACCGAAGTTATCGATAATAATGGTGCTCTGTGCCTTGGATCTTATAACACGGCAGAACGCAGCCATATATTGGCTAACGAAAGAAATTTTGGTAAAGTTATAGGAACTATGGGCAGACATCTTGCCGGAGTTAGGAAAATAGAGGAAGAGTACAAGAATCGTGGCAGAGTCAATGTGATCAGTCTGAAACCGATAGGAGGGCGTATGAGCTGTTCAAAAATGGTTCAAATGGCTCTGAGCACTATGAGACTTAACTGCTGAGGTCATCAGTCCCCTAGAACTTAGAACTACTTAAACCTAACTAACCTAAGGACATTACACACATCCATGCCCGAGGCAGGATTCGAACCTGCGACCGTAGCGGTCGCGCGGTTCCAGACTGTAGCGCCTAGAACCGCTCGGCCACTCCGGCATTAAGGAAAGATTAAAAATAGAACACTTCACATCTACAAAAAGAATGCTTCATTTTCTAACGTGACATGACCCCCTATCCAGCTTATTTAAACCGGATATGTAGAACGCCTAAAGCAGGGTTTGCACGTGGTGCTCCAGCAGTGTCGCCCGAACTCACAGTATATGAATACCCGGTGTTCTCACAGGCTGCCTAGGAGGACAGGCGATTATTAGCAACGAACAACAGCCAAGACGTCATCCTTGACAGTCAAAAACTTAAAACATTTAACAGAATGGTTAACATAGTATCTAGATATGCATGACAGATATTCGTACAAAATATCAGGTGATGAAAGTAAGGGAGAGAAAAGTCAACATTATATCGTCACTTACAGGTTTTTCACGGGATACAATCGTTGGTGACAAGCCAGATCGCTGAGCTGACAACTGAAAAATGAATCGGATCTTTTGTCTCATTTTGACAGGACGATGTAGGAGTGCAAGATAGACAGAGAATATGGACTCACCTATTTATCGAAATATACATTAGGAGGATGTTTCGGATTTGGTGTTGTTGATGATCGCCTCCGCACTAGTTCAAACTATGTAATACGAGAGTTGTCGAGAAAGTAAGTTCCGATCGGTCGCGAAATGGAAACCACAATGTAAACCAGAAACGTTTCGTTTGCAACAGTTAGGTACACCTTCCACCTACTTCTCTACATAGTCGCCGCTCCAACTTCGAGTGTTGTCGTAGTGCTGTATCAATTTTTCATTATACTCGTCATAGAAAGCTACCGCCTATGCTTTCGGCCAGTTATCTGCACTGGTCTACAGCTCGTTGTCTGTGAAAAAAATTTGTCTTCATAGCCAGCGGTTCTTGAGAGCAGAGATGGGACTCAGGGGGAGCCAATTACGGACTGTATTGTGGGTGATCAAACATTTCTCATCGGAAACGTTGCAGGAGCGTCTTCATTGCCCCTGCAGTGTGCGGCCGAGAATTGGCATGAAGAAGGAACTGCTCGACAGTTGTGTTATGTGGGCTCTTACCAGGCCCTCATACTTGGCGGGTGACGCTATTCCCTACGCATCTTTACGTGCTCATGTTTACTCAAAACTGAAAAGAGCCACGCGACACGATCGATGGGCATACTAGAGACACTGCCCAACACATCTGTGTAAATCTTTACCGGATTTTTCCCAGTGGTTTCCATTTCGCGTACACCATCTACTGTTTTTTATTCAAAGATGCGCGATAAGTGCTGTAAACTAATATAAGGTAATATATTTTGTAACTGTAATTAGTTGTTTTGGTTATATTTTTATAAGGGTGGTCTAGGGATTCTTATAGATCATTAAAATACGGCAGTGGTTTGCTGGTAGAAGAGGCCCACTTCCAAGTCGTTACGAACAGGCATCGTCCAGGATTACTCGAGGGCGGCTGTGTGGGCAATTTAAACGTAATTAGTTAGTTAGTTATAAGCCATTCACTGTCATTAGTTAGTAATTATAATACTACCGTATAATACTACTGCCTATTTAATTATAACATAGGTAGAGGATTAGGTTTGTAACGACGAATATAAAGAAGCAAAAAATTGTCCGTGTGGGTACTCGTCCTGCTTCAAAGTCCTTTTCCTAACACAAGATACCTCGTACGTTCCTACACGACTAAGAGAACTACGTGGTGTCACTGGCAAGGGGTCATTTAGTTGATGCACGGCGTTGTGTTTGGCCCACCTTATTCGGTATTCGCATGGCAGTCATGGGAGCCAGACGAAAGCGAGCAGAAATATCGCGGAATAATAAATGCCAGTCTGGAGAGGCCACGAACATTGCGCTATCGAACAGCGATACGTGATAACAGATGCTCCTCCTGATTTCTTATTTTATTTTTTATTTTTTTGGTTTTGAGTTATCAGTCTTCCGACTGGTATGATGCAGCCCATCAAGAATATATACCTTCGTGTGCTAACCTCTCCATCTCAGAGTAGCAGTTACAAACTACATGTCGAGTTACTTGTCAGCTGTGTTCCAGTCTCTGTCTTCCCATACAGTTTTAACTCTCTACAGCTTCCTCTAGTACCATGAAACTTATCTCTTGATGACGTAACACACGTCCTGCAATTATGTTCCTTCTTCTTGTGTTTCCCATACATTCCTTTCTTCGCAGATTCAGCATGGAATCTCCTCATCTCTTACCTTTTCAGTCCACATAGTTTTCAACATCTTTCTGTAGCGCCACATTTCAAACACTTCGATTCTCTTCTGTTCCGGTTTTCCCGCTGTGCATAATTCATTACTACACAACGCTGTGCTTCAAACATACATTCTCAGAACCACTAGGTCGTCGCGTAAGTTCGTAGCGTTTTTATTTCGTATTCCGGTTGCTGTAAATTCATTTATCGATTGTCATTTTTTAATTTTGAGTTCATTGCTATACGAGTTTACATATTGTCATTTTGTCTTTTGTAGAAGGAAATGGAGCGCCAAGTGGAGAAATGGGACATTTTCGACATTTTCATCTGCTTGAGTTTCAGCAGAGGGATGACAGCGGCGGAGGCAGCCTGTAACTTTTTAACCGTGTACGAGGATAATGCCACTGGACAGAACACGGCCAGAATATGGTTTTCTCCTTTTATGGAGGATCGTTTTGACCTTAGCGATTTTCTACGTTCAGTAAGACCTTTGGGATTTGATGAAGGTCGTCTAAACGCATTAATCCACAACGATCCACTCATTGTACTCGAGAACTGGAAAATGTGATAAACTGTGAGCATTCCGTCATCGTGCGACATTTGCATGCAATGGAGAAGGTTCAAAAATGAGTGCATGGGTACCGCACGCTCTAAGCCAAAATTACGAAAATCAGCGGGTGGCCATATGTGCACCTGTGTTTGCTCGTCATCAATTGGCTCGAGAGCAGTACCGACCACTCCAACCCTGTTTCGTTAATGGTGACGAGAAATGGTGTATTTATGCTATCTTATGGAAAATTAAGGAATGCGTGAAATCAAACAAAGACCTGCTCGCGTCCACAAAAGACAATGTTATGCTTATGGTGGAACAACGACGGTGTTGTTTACTACAACTTGCTTCGCCGAGGTGTGACCATCACTACTGACATTTATTTTCAGCAACTGAGACGTCTTCCAGACGCAATACAAGAATAAAGACCAGCAAGACTGCTTGAAGTTATGCTAGTCCACGATAACGCCCGCCGGCAATCTGCTAGAATGAGATACTCTACAGGAGTTGCGCTGGGAATTAATTTTGCACGTGCCTTATTCACCTAAGGTTTACGCCCTCTATCGAACATCGTTCAGGGAACTTCCTTCCTGGGTGAAAATGAGTTCCGAACATGGTTCGTCGAGTTCCTGCGCCAATATGCCAATGTGCTTCATCACTCACGTAATATATTGCTTTGTGAACCAGAATTCGTTCAGTTGACCTACTTCGTGGTAACCAGTTTTGATGTTAATACTATCGCTAATGTCCTTCTGTGACTCATCATTACTTTCATCTCTCTTCGGTTTACTCTCAATCCATATTCTGAAGAACTTAACCAGCAGCCTTGAAATATTGGGGATTGTTATCACGAAATCACATTAAACCAAACCCAGAAATGACGCAAATTTGCGTTTTCCACCTGAGGAATAAGGAAGTCAAAAGAAAACTCCTTGTGAGTTGGAAAGGGCAAGAGCTAGAGCACTGCTACCTCCACTATTTAGGAGGAAAATTAGACAGAACTCCGTGATTTAAAAAACACTGTTTGGACATCAAACAGAGGATTAATATTAGCAATAACGTCACTCGTAAAGTGACCGAAACAAACTTGGGTGGGGACTCAGGAGTGCTTCGAACAACAGTCAGTGCACTTAGTTTGTCGGCTGTTGAATGTGCTACGCCTGTGTGGAAGAATTGGACCCACGTGAAATACAGTGATGTGGCCATAAATGTGTCATTCCGCATCATAAAAGAATATGTGATGCCCACGTCGACAAAGAAGATGGCTCCACCCACACCTAGCCGCCCGCCCCCCCCCCCCCCCCCCCCCCCAAGCAAGCGGCGTTAAGTAGGTGTCGAGTTGCAGAGGAAGAAACAGACGACGGATAATCGTCACCGTCTACACGGGCAACAACAGCTCAGGTGGCTTCGCTCAAGAAAGAGCTTCATTCGGATCTCAGAGCCAGTCAACGTCACATTCGAAGAGAGGAGACTTCAGCTATGGAAGGAGGCAGTACCAAATGCCTACCTTGGAGCCGAAAGGAGAACTTGTGGCTGAAAGTAACAAACCCTGCACAACCTGGAATGCTGTCAACAGGCTGAGGACTAGTGTCTCAAATTGCAAGGAGAACCTTGCCTCATGCGGCTACTTCGACGGGGAAATACTATGTGGCTGTGGGAATGTCCAAACCTGCTGACGTGCCCGAACCTAACACATACTGCAGCCCCCCCCCCCACCCCCCAGATTTACAGCTAGCTATTTGCAAGGCTCTCTGTGTAGCTAATTACTGGGCAAAAAATATTGAAACTTTAAATTTTATTACAGCGGAGTAAATTTTAATGTAAGGTGTACGGAAAATAAATAAACTTCCTTAACGAAGGCAGCACCAACGAAATGGAATCTCATTTGTGTGAATAGGGTCCTGCCATGCTTCATAGGCATAACACAAGCCTCTCTCGTTTAATTCTCCGACAGAAAGCTGTGAAAGGTGTAATGAAATACCTTAGCACTGACGACAGTCTGAAGTTTACCTTATACACCTATTAACGTAGAGTGACATAAATTTTATGTTTTCCTCGTAATTATCTTGCTACTGAGAGATGATATGTGGCTATTTTCAATTAGACATTTAGTGAAATTCAGATAGGAATATGCTATTGTGCTTCAGTTCCAGATTTTAACCGTTGTTGACTTGTGCGTAACTTTGTCGGTTGCCTTAACTGCTCTCATATTTCTTGGTGATTCCCACCTGACGTTACAACCCATTTGTGGGCACGTAATCTCCAGCAGGTGAAATCGCCGATGCAGAGTAGGACAGGAACAGCAATTGCTGATCTGTTGTGTGGAGAGCGAACTACATTACCTGACGTCTTCATTAGCCATCTAACTATGGCGAGCCGGTCGCAGTTGGGAGCATAACATTACTCTTGGTTTCTGTTATTAATGTTCTTTCGCTGTCCACTAAGCCCTCTATGACCCACCATTACATCTTTTATAGCAGCATCTCGCCGCAGAAATCTTCATTTGGAGATCTGTCGCCTCTAGGCGAGAACTTTTACCGAAGCACACCGGCTCCTCGGGCGAGGAGATGGAGAAGGATATTTCCTCTAAACGTCCCGGGTATTTAGCGAAATGAGGCTGGAAACGGGAGAGGTTTTTATAACTGCAATTACCTCGCTGGAACATAATGCAGAGTCATTCCCGGTTTTGATGTTTGCCGAAGTTCTGTATGGGGTCAGATTACACGTGCAGTGGATCTTTCGATACCGTGCTGTGCCTCAATGTCCTTTAAGTTACATTGAGAGAAGAATGAAACAAAAGTAAATCGAATTGCTATTCAAATAATGTTTTTAAGATTGTTCTTCGACTTATTTACAGATCTATGAGGTCACAGCTAGAGTAGATGCAACAAGGTACAGGTATTATATGTGGCTAAAAGCGAAAACAAAAAACGATCAAGTTTAATGACCTGTTCACGAAACTGCTGCGATATGCCTATTTTTATTTTCTGTCATTTAATTGAGCCTGCATTAGAGCAGACCAAAACCCACAACTCGTCGTTTTGTTATGCAGATCCATGGCTTCATTTGGTACCTTACGTGATAATTACAAAGGAACTCTTTTCGAAATGTAATAAAAACATTTGTCTGAATCACACCAGTATAACTGCCGTCGGTGTTGAAACCAAATATTTATTTAAAATGAAAGTGCACTGTGTTCTCAAGTCACACGCAGTATTTACTGAACTTCTCTGCTGCTATCAGAAAATTCTGCCGATACTCTTCCCGTTTGAAGCAACTTCTTTTGTAATCAATGTTGGTGACATCAATGTTATGGTGTCAGCCAAGCCCCACGACTTAATTGCAATACATCCATCATAATGAAAATCAGAGTCTCTCACAGATTGATGATTCTCTTTACATGCGAATCTTGTTTGGAAAACATTGATCAAACTGGCCTGATATGAGAATTTAAGTTGAAAAACATATAAAATCATTACTGCTACAAAAATGTCCAAATGAACACTGCTGTTGTTCGTTATATCAAATGTTAGCGCTTGATTGAGGAGTACGAATGTGAGATTTGAATTGCCTAGGCAAAGTATCTTGAAAGTTAACGATATACTTTAAACACATTTCAATGAATAATAAATACAAACAATCCAGAATGCGTACAGAATAAGCAGCGACCAAAGAACACCATGCTCAGAGAAACAAAGTATGACTTACGAGCTAAAATAGATAAAGAATTTTTAATTAACTTGCACCAATACACCCAGTCAGCGTTACAGTAATGGGGTAGAAAGGAATATACAGTTTAACGATACAGTAACGCCTAATAGAATAGACAGTGTCAATAGAGCAGACCATTTTAGTTCATTCAGGCTACATTGAACGGCTTGAATTAAGATACACAAATAACAATGCACAGTGAAAGTATGCGAGCCACTCAGTGACAGATCTCACCCCAAAATCAAATTCCAAAAATACTCAACCAAAGCCGACATCTTACTTAATACCAATCACACAATCAAGAGAGACAAAATTCGCAACAGAAACAACTAACCAACGATTACACAGCACACAGAATGGCAGAACGGTAATTCAACGAATTTCAACAGAGATGACTATTTAATTTTCATTAGACATACTTCCTTCAGTCTTTCTGTTGAATACGCTAGGCTCAACAGCTCCTTCTTTGTTTTACCGCCGGCCGGAGTGGCCGAGTGGTTCTAGGCTCTACAGTCTGGAACCACCCGACCGCTATGGTCGCAGGTTCGAATCCTGCCTCGGGCATGGATGTTTGTGATGTCCTTACGTTAGTTAGGTTTAAGTAGTTCTAAGTTCTAGGGGACTGATGACCTCAGAAGTTAAGCCCCATAGTGCTCAGAGCCTTTTGAACCATTTGTTTTGCCGTGTAATCAAAAGTAGGCCAACGCTGCCTCGCTTGTATGCACTACCGCCAGTACTTGTAGCAGTAAACTCACATTGTATTGTACTGAATGTTAACAGGGGGCCCAGAAACGATGGAGAGGTTCCGTCCCCGCCGCAGCCGCAACCCCACGACGACTACGGCAGTCCACTTCACCCCTCCGCCGCCCCACGCCGAAACACTCTCTCAAGGTTATTGTGGGGTTAGGCCCCCGGTGGTGCCCCCCAGGAAACGTATCATACCAGAGGAGGGTAACCCCTCTATGTTTGCGTGGTACAGTAAAGGTGGTGTACGCGTACGTGGAGAACTTGTTTGCGCAGCAATCGCTGACATAGTGTAGCTGAGGCGGAATAAGGGGAACCAGCCCGCATTCGCCGAGGAGATGGAAAACCGCCTAAAAACCATCCACAGACTGGTCGGCTCACCGGACCTCGACACACGTCGTCCGGGCAGATTCGTGCCGGGGACCAGGCGCTCCTTCCCAAACCGGAAAGCCGTGCGTTAGACCGCACGGCTAACCGGGCGGGCAAACACACATTCCTCTAACTGTCGCGTCAGGAAGCACGCCGGAACATCCAGTTCTTCAGTCCTGACTGCGCTGTCTTGGATTCACGAAGCCCAGTACCTTCCACTTCCTCAGACGGAACAATACCGCGTGCTAAAGCAAACGCGTATCAGCGTCGACCGTCCACCCTCTAGGCTGACTCGCTCTTCCGCTACATGCTTCCTGCTTCATCTCTCCAGGATACGGTCCATCCTCCAAGCTGGTGGTCGATTCTGCTCCGCTCCACTGCGGCTACCTGTCGGCCGCCCGGTGTAGCAGTTCGAGCACTTGCTGCCTTCTGCTTGTGATCACCCACGTGTTCCTCTGACAAATCAATTTGGACAAGCACCACCAGCGGCGTTAAGGACAACTGTGCCGCAATTTACGTCACAAAAACTTCGGGCAATGTGTGCTCTCACAGCAAGATTTTTGTGGTCAACTCGTAGAAGCTTTACTCCACAAAACACCTTACGACTCTATAAATAAGCGAAGGTTCTGACAGTCTAAAAATGTTTACATTTTCATGCTCAATAATTACAAACCCATAAGGGAAGACATGAACAGCATCATGAAGACTTATAAAGTGACTAATAGTAAAATGATAAGAGGTGGATAATTTTAAGCAGTCTTAGGTTGTAATGGAAAATTTTTTTTGTGATGAACAAACAAGTTTTTTGTCAGGAGCGATATATTAACTGTACTTCAGACCAATGTTAGATTGAGAAGAGAAGCTGAGAATCGAACAGTTATATGAAGCAGACATTAGAGAACGGGCTTAAGATATTACAGGAAATAGGCCACGTTAAGAATACCCCTACTTTCTCCAAAGTGATTTAGAAAATTGAAGTAAAATATGAATCAGGATGGTCAGATGGGGATTTTCAGGATTTTTTGTGTGGTTGTCGTTCAGTATCGATACTAAACCGGGGAGAAAGCACCCCGAGATTGACAGTAAACGATTGACGGCCCCGTCAGTCAGCGACAGGCTCGAGTACACACCAGAGAGGCACAAATTGACCCTCCATCCTGCCAGTTCCTACCTCCCTCTCAACCACTACAGCAGCTCAAATTACCACATGTGTATTGAAGCACGGTGGTTAAAGCAGGCAAGCTTGGGTTTCCGTAAGACTGGCAAGTTTCATGGGATCCGTTCGGCCTGCTGCGACTGATAAAAGGCCGAGCTGTCAATCCAATGTGGCTAAGTAATATCAGGTATGTGTCTACGTAGTTAGTTCCACTGCAGCTCGTTTATCATAATGGTGGGAGCAGCAAAATGAACAAAACAAACTTAGAGGACATTGGGAAGAAATTAAGAATTGGAGTGGGTAGGGAGGGGGAGCGAATTTATACCAGTCATGAAACAGAACCTACATCTAGCAGGGTAAAAGTAATAAAAGTTGTGTAATTGCGAGGCAGCTTCAAATAAATCGGTAGCTGTCTTGCAACGCAAATTCTGTGAAAAGTTACTAAACATACATTCGGGAACCACGAGCATGTTACGACATGTTTGTGGATTAGGTCAACAGCTTACTCACTCCATAAATAGTTTTAAAGAATATAAAGACTTAGTGGGTGAGAAATGTGTGAAAATGTGTGCTAAGGACTTGGGGCTGTTTAGCAGTGCATAGGCGTTTAGAGCAAAAATTGATTGAAATACAATGGCTCAGAGGATATTAAAAACCACATTCTGGTTGCAAGCAACGCAGTGTGACCAAAGCTTAGTATGCAAAAAAGATTTCTCTTTGACATATGTACTATAAATGATTAACGTAATTTACAAACAAACTTCGTGTTTGCTAAAATGCATTTGGAGAATTTAGAATGACCTATTTCGGCCACTTCAGCGAACCCGCAATACACCCTGGAAAAAGTAACTAAAATTGACGTAACTGAAATCCTATTTGGCTAAAACACACTAAGGTTACAAAAACTAGACCTCCAGAACCTTATTTAAGTTGGCATTGCAGCATAATAAACATCTTGAGGTTGTTAGGTGCGTAAGATCTCGACTTTCAGAGATGGCTCTGATTATTACAGAAAACACGTATTAAAGGTGACCATTTGCTTCGAACTAAGAATAGCCAGTCCATTCGAAAGAGGGTGAAGTTTCAGAGAAAACTTTTGATATTGAAATAAGTACATAAGACTGAAATACGCTGAAATAGAAAAAAAGGAATAAAAACATCCATGATTTTCTTGTCTACAATGACCCAAAATGATCTTATACTGTATTGGGCTTCGTCTTGTGACACTCGAGTAAAAAGTACTTTTCATCAGCTTCTGAGCACTACACATAACACTGCAGTGAAAACGAACAGAATAAACTGCTACGTAGCGTAGCACAGCGGGAAGACGGTCTGGAGAGCACTCTAGCCTGCTTGAGGTGGGCGTAGCTACCCTTGGATGGGAACAAATCAGGCTGCCCGTTCTGCTAATAAAATGCGGCAACTTGCCTGCCTGGCTAACAGGCAAGAATGGGCAGGTTAAAAGAGCAATGCGTGCACATCTGGCACACACTTTCAGTTTCATGCGCACGTAGTGCTACAACCGACCCGGCAATGGGGCCAGCACAGTCTGCTGGCGGTCTACGAACGGAATGAGTCGAAGTGTCCGCAGTTTATTGACGGAAAGAAATTGCAACACCAAAAAGTAAATGGTTTAGAGCAATGAAATTTCGGGAATATATTTGACTAGGTAACATATTTAAGTGATTAACATTCAAGGCCATAGCTATTGCAAATGCAGCAGCTAGGATGTTGAATACAAGCATGCAAACGTGCATGCATTGTTTACACAGCTGCTGGATGTCATTTTGTTGCTTGGAGTTGCATGCCTCTTGCACGTGGTCTCACTATAAGGACGACTGATGTTGCTTGTGGATGACGCTGGAGTTGTCATTGTCATCGGATGATGTCCGATACGCGCTCGATTAGAGACAGCTCTGGTAATCGAGCAGGTCAAGGAAACATGTCGTCAGTCTGTAGAGCATGTTCGGTTACAAAATAGGTGTGTGGGCGAGCGTTATCCTGCTGGGAAACACACCCTGTAATGCTGTTCATGAATGGCAACACAACAGGTCGAATCGCCAGACCGACGTACAAATTTGCTGTTAGGTTACATGGAATAACCATGAGAATATTCCTGCTATCATAAGAAATCGCATCCCAGACGATAACACCAGTTGTAGGTCCCGTGTGTCCAGCACACGGACAGGTTGGTTACTGGCCTTCAACTGAACATCTTCTAACCAACACACTGCCATCACTGGCACCGAGACAAACTAACTTTCAACAGAAGACACAGCAGAACTCCACCCTGCCCTCGAATGAGCTTCCATCTGACATCGCTGAAATCGGAAATGGCGATTGTTTGTGTTGTGTTCTTTTTAGCCGTTTTTATGTCGTCTCGTTGTCTCTGTAGCGCTGGGAAGCAAGGAGAGGTTGTGGGCTGGTGGCTGGACTACTCGTCCTATAACACAAACTGCACCCAATTAATAACTGGGTTCTTTATTCGCAAACAAAGAGCTACATAACTTAAGTTCCCATGCTGCGATACAAGCTCTCTTCTGTATAGTCCACGTAGCCTCAGTGCTGTTGAAGTCCACTATGTTCACTATAAGGTGGCTATGTGCTGCCTGTCTGTGTGCTAGAGGTTAAGTCTGCAGTTCCGTCTCGGTGACACTCTGAAACTCCAAGGCGTACGGACTAAATAACTGACGTAACAGGCTCGAACTGACTGGCTAAACTGGCCCTCCTGTTGGCGGCGGCTATCTTAAATACTGGTGGCTGAGAGGGCGTTGGCGGCGTGTTTCCAGCGAGTCTTGTCGTTGGCCTCTATCGATACTCTCATAACCTCTATGCCGCATGGTTGTCCGCCCCCGGTAGCTAAATGGTCTGGGTGATGGATTGTCAATCCTCTGGGCCCGGGTTCGATTACCGGCTGGATCGGGGAATTTTCTCTGCTCAGGAACTGGGTGTTCCGCTGTCCACATCATCGTGCTATCATCCTCATCGACTGCAGGTGGCCGAAGTGGAGTCAAATTGAAAAACCGGCACCCGGCGAACGGCCTGCCCGACGGACGGTCCTAGCCATACGACTAAATTAAATAAATATGCCGTATGGTGTGCTGGCGCCAGCGTACGCCAGAACAGTTTGGGGTCAGTGGGTTACAGATCGTCAGGATCGGAGCTGTCCTTGAGTAACCGATTTGTAACATTTCGTTGGTTCACTGTGGTGCCAACTGCTGCTGAGATTGACGCTTCAGATGCAGTTATACGCTCCAGAGCCATACGCCGAAAGCGACAGTCTTCCCTCTCGGTAGTGTCACGTGACCGTTCAGAGCCGGGTCTTCTTACGGCTGTACATTTTTGTAACCACTGCTGCAAGCAATCATGTACAGTGGCACATTCCTGCCAAATGTTTCTGTAATATCACAGAAGAAAAATCCAGCTTCTCGTAGCCCTATTACACAACCTCGTTCAAATTCAGTGACGTGTCGCTGATGGCGTCATTGTCACCTTAAAGGCATTTTTGACTAACGTCAGTTCACGATGGCCAATCTCAGAAGTAACTAACGCTCACGATCGTTACAATAAAACCGATGACACTACTAGACACTAGTGACACTACTAGAGCCACTTTTATGCGAATACATTTGGTCTTGTAAGTGCAGAAACACGCTTACCAACTTTCGTTAATACACACAAGCCCTTTTTGGTCTTATGATTTTTAAGATGTTACTGGTTAAGAAACACAGCAAAATATAGTTCTCTAAATACCTGTCTGTAGGTGACGCACACTTTAACTTCCCCTTTTAAGGCCACAGAGTGATTACTGTGCGTTTCGAGATGACGTAGTGGAGTTCTGGTATTAACTGCTGGCCCATGGGTGATGCTGAACATTGCGGTATAACGCTGCTGCGAAGACCATGGAGGCTGTGGACATCAGCTATAGGCTAAGAATCACCCAGATCGTCAGTTCCTTGCAAAATAGACTTTTAGGAAAACATGGAGGCTCTCATACGCGTCGGTACTGTAAATACTTTTCGCCAAATTTAGTAGCTGTGAACAGTTTTCTTCCTAAAGTGTCCTGATTAAAATTGAGTGTTCGTTGACCACTAGGATTCCTTTTTCGTTCCCGATTCTTAATTTTAAACGTCTAAACTCTATATTTGCATTAACAGCAATATCAACAAGGTCTCAAGCTAATACAAACGTCACAAGTAATTAGGTTACGCTGCTAATACTCGTCGGTACCAACATTACATGTGAGGCGCAAAAGTTTTTAAGGACACAAATACAAATCATGTATTATCTAACTACAATTCAGTGTGTATTGTTATAACGTAAGTTATAGACAACTGTGCATGTGTGATATTTTAGTTTCCATTTCTGCAATCTTTTTCTCCAATTTTCTGTTAGCCACCTCTTCATCAACATGTACCATTCCAAACATTCAAAGGTTGAAATTGAAATTTGCGTGTAATAATTTCTCTCAGCTTTGAAACTCGCCATTAAGGGCGGCGTAGCTGACTAATCAAACGTTTGTTATGTTCCGCTTTTGGCCGCCGGGTAAGCTCCGTATTCAGATTTTACCGCTGCCCCAGGCGAATACTGGCAACATGTTTACTTTGTGCTCACTGCGTTCTCATTGCATTTTGGTACTGAATGCAAGTTAGTGTAACACCCTGATATGTCTCTGTAGTGGCAACACAATTGTTTTCAGCTGTGCTGTGTACAGTGGGGCCAGTTGTGACTGTGTGGATGGTCGGTACTGGATTTGTTTGTTTTCTCTACGCTTTGCGAACTTTCACTACAATAAATGTCACTAGTATTAGACTTTGTATCTACAAGACGCCGCATTTTTGTTGAAACCGATGTTGAGAGGAGGGCAGGAAGTCTAACTACTTTCCCTATCGGTTGATCTGCACCTTTGTATAATGGTGCTGCATAGTCTCGTGATGGTGATGATTCCCTCTGATAAGTTGCCTTTAGGAAACAACTATGTGCAGGATGGACTCTAGCCATGCATGGTTCAATACTGTATGCAATTTTTGCTGCTGACGAGTGGACGTCGAAGACATATGCGCCTGCCGTTAGAGAACAAGTAATGAGCTCAAATCTAAAATATCGGTTCAGTCACCTATTTACAGTGAAAAAACAGTATAACTAGTGCGTCCTTTCGGGCTGTCTTCTTATTGTGCTGAAGTTTGTACGCTCTACTATGACCCAGAGAGATACGGTGTGCGGGAGCATAATCTTTTGGCAGGATCATTGAACAAGACGAGTCTTTTAGACAGAAGTCAGATGGAGGGGGGTAAGTGGAGCTCATAGGCGTATGGAAGCCGACCCTCCTATAGACGACAACATTGATTAAAAACAGGGGAGGACACACTATAAACAATAGAGAGAAGGAGCCATAGCCATAGAGAAAGCAACTATCTAACGGGACGACCCCAAAAGTAAAACAGATATGCTGAGACACATGAAGGTGACAGCCCCATCACATAGCAACCTTGGCAAAATTCCAGTACCCGTAACGGGGAAATTTATTATGTTGCTTACAAAAATCAGATAGAAAATTTGACTTGTCTTTTGTTAACGACGAAAACGAGGAGAATAGATAAAAATAAAAGCAATGGGAAAATTTTGAAAATAGCCACTTGGAATGTTAGAGGAAGGAATACTAAAGATGAACAACTAAAAAAGGAATTACACGTGCAAAAATTGTTGTTGCTGTAGTGTCAGAAACAAGGAAGGAGCTACAAGGCTCCAAAGAAAATAATGGTTATATTACGATATACAGTGGAGTAAATGGACCTGAATGGGCAAGAACTGGAGTCCCACTTATGATCGAAAGTACCCATAGCGAATGGTTGTAACCACCTACGTTCATAAATGAAAGAATGATACATGTAGGTTAAAGACATTGGGGAAGCCGATAAATATAATTGGTTCATATGTCTCAGAGGAGGGAAAGAGAGAGGAAACGCATGCAACGTACGACTGAATGCAGACGAAGATTAGCGGAATACCTGAAGTACTATTATTTTTAATAACTGCTGGGGAGTTCAGTGCCATTAAAGGAACAGAGGGGCCACATGGACAACATACTAAAAACTGTAATGGATATCATTTGAGACATCTTCCTGCCTTCAACCACTTAAGAATAACAAATAGTTTTTCCCTTACACGTATATTCGTAAATGTACGTGGAGTGCTAGGTGTACTAGATCTCTAACAGACTATATTGTTGTAAATGAGAAAGTCATTCCATTAATAGAAGACACAGGTGATATGATGTTATCACTGACCATTTTCTGATTATATCAAAAGTAAAGACTCGCTATACATGACGAAGAGGTAGGCATGTGATTCTTCATCCAGATTCGATACAAAAGTTTATCTAGCAAAATCAGATCGGGCACATTTTGAAAACAGATGTATGAAAACGAGGAGCTGCCAATAACGTGACATCGTGCAGCCTATCAGAATCTACAGAGAAACATATTTCTCCCCGTACTACCGTACCAGCTTTCGTAGTTCACTGAGCAGGCCGCCGTGACATCAAACCCACATATTCCATTCAAATATGGTCCGAATCCTCGACAGGTGTTTCTTTTCCAGACATTCGCTTCCTAGTTCTTGTCGCATGGCAATAGCTTATCACATGATAGCGGGTTCCACTGAACTGCCTACATATGTTTATGCTCAGTGAGCAACCACAAGTGATCCTATCAGGCTCACGCAGGGCGATTTCCCAGCGCAGTTTTCAAAAGATGAATACGTCGATATATTTATGGCACTGTGGGCATCCAGTAACCAAGGCGCTGCTGCCGCTTGTGCGTATGCTGCATGGCAGAACTGAATCCGTATCATTACACGTTAACTCAACACCAGCGGCCAAAAGACCGCATTGGACGAGTACAGTTTTGTGAATGGCTTTTGACGCAGGTGGAAGATACGAACATTTTATAAATAACCTGATATGGACTAATGAATGTAACTTCACTACTGAAGGTAACAGGTCCGGCAGAAAAACCTCCCCTTTAAGGAAAGCTAATAAAAACAAAAACAAATAAGGTAGAACAATTTTATTTATACTAAATAAAAGTACATATTATGCCATTTTAGAAAATACTCTTATGGTCTTACTTTTTAAATAAAACATCCCTTAAATGGCTTCCTGCACTGTCGACACACTGTTTGAGTCTTTCCCTGAAGTTATTCATTACTCTTTGAGTCATTTCAGGTGGAATAGCTTCAACCTCTTGTGTAATTGCTTCTTTCAGGGCTCGTAAAGATTGTGGACGTTGTTCATAAACTTTTGCTTTTAAATAACCCCAAATAAAGAAATCACAGGGCGTTAAGTCCGGCGATCGTGGGGGCCACCCAATGTCTCCACGCAACGAGATCACATGTCCAGGAAACATTTCCTTCACCAATGCCAGTGACTGCCGCGCTGTGTGGGCAGTAGCACCATCTTGCTGGAACCACACGTTCTCTATTTCACCAAAAAGCTCCCTTAGTTGCGGTTGGAGAAAGTCGCGGAGCATGGCACAATAGCGTTCACTGTTGACGGTTAAATTCCTGTCATTTTCTTCGAAAAAGTAAGGACCGATCACTCCGGAATTGTAAACAGCACACCATACTGTTACTTTAGGGCTATGAAGTGGTCGTTGATGAAGTTCTTGGGGATTGTGTTCACACCAGTACCTGCAATTTTGGCTGTTCACTGTTCCGGCAAGGTGAAAGTGTGCTTCATCAGAAAAAATCACAATATCGTTTGGACGAATGTTCCGAAGTAGGTCTTGGCACAAACTTACACGGACACCACAGTCTCGTTCACTCAGTTCCTGCGTAGTTACAATTTTGTAAGGATGCATTTTAAGATCTCGATGCAAGATTCTTCTCACACTTCGATCAGATATCCGTAATGCTGACGCATGCTTTTTAGCGGATCGTCGAGGAGATTGTTGAACTGAAGCTCTAACTGCATCAACATTTCCGGGGCCTGTTGCAGTCCGTGGTCGTCCAGGTGGTTTCCTTTTTAATGCGGAACCTGTCTCACGAAAGTTAGCAACCCAAGAATAAATTGTTTTCTTATCGGGAACAGGGTCCCGTCGTCCGAGCGCAAAGCGAACGCGAAAAGCACGTTGAGTATTAATAGGCGATTCGCCATTTTGAATAAAATCTTCCACTACGAAGGCACGATGTTCACCAGACCACGCCATGGCGTACACTGAAAACGGCACGTAGGCAGCTACTTAACGACGCGCCCCCCACCACTCTGCTCCTTCTACTGTCCGCTGCACGTTACTTTGTAATCGGGGAGTTTTTTATGCCGGACCCTGTATTTTCAGCCTCCACAACACTCATTACTGATCGGAACACAACCCATATGTCACCTGTGAACGCGGCTTTCAGGCACACTGAGGCATAATCCTGTGTGCTGGAATCAGGAGAGGACTGATTTTGGACCCTTACATATTGCGCCCCTGTATCTTAGGTTTCTTCGCAACACATTTCCTGACGCATTAGGAAACGTTCCACTGTTCCACTTGGTGTTCGGCGACAGGCTGGTTTCAGCATTATGGTACACCGCCACACTTTGGATTGAATGTGCGCAACTATTTAAATGAGCCGTTTTCAGGGAAATGGACTGGTCATAGAGGTCCAATGTTCTGGCCTCAGCGTTCTGTAGACCTTAACCCACAAGGTTTTTGTTTGTGGAGAAACTTAAAAGGACAAGTTTATACACTCCACCCACGGCTGTACATAGCCTAATAGCTCCTGTGCAGGCCGCTTTGGCAATGGTGGATGCAGTTGTGTAGATAGGGTCCAGCAAGGTATATAAGCATGTGAGGAAGTGTTTGCAAATGCTATGCGGTTGCTTTGAACATCTTCTCTAAAGTGAACGTTGCAATCTAGTTTAACATACCTTTCGTAAGATTTGTACCTCACGGATACAGACGATGCTACTGTATCAACTATTATTTTCTATTGGCTTTATTTGCGTCATGGAGGAAACGAAGTGGTTGTTTACGTCCGTAAGAAGTTCATTAAGACATAATGATTAAATAAAGAAAACAGTAACAAATAGAAATACAGAAGATGTAAACTGGATACAATTTAATGCTTTAACTGAAAAAAAAGGTGTTGCAAACGCGACTGGAGAACACCGGTGAGTCAGCACATCGTTTCCTACGGCACTGCCTCGTCTCGCTGAGCTAGTGGGACAGTTCCAGTACAGGGCACAACTCATGCTTCCTCTTCATGGCCCCGCTGCACGCAGTTACAGTGCTGCCAGAATCTCCTTTTTTAAATCGCAACTCTGTTAAACCTACTGGAGACACTAGGTTTTGCTAGATACCCTTTTGGCTTGAACTGGGGTGAGGAATCACATGTCGACTGGCAAGTGTGGCGTTTTCTTCTTCTTCCCGTATATTAACACACAGAAATTAGATGGAAAGCGGAGAAACAGTTTATATATTCAAGTGGTTATACGGATATCGTGATTTTATATTTGTTACTGTTTTTATGTAGGTATAGACGTGTGTGTGTGTGTGTGTGTGTGTGTGTGTGTGTGTGTGTGTGTGTGTGTATGTGTGTGTGTGTGTGTGTGTGTGTGTGTACAGGATGACTATTATTGAACTACATCAAAAAAACGTAAATGAGTTACAAACTAAGGCGACCATGTACTTTATTCAACATGTGAACGTCACTTCAGATATTCGGATTTAGGTTGTGACATGTTCGATATGCCTGCTGTCATTGGTGATGATGTGGCACAGATGAGTAGCGACATTCTGCGTGACCCACTGAAGTGTCGGAACATCGACGCTGTCGATGACCTCCTGAATCCCTGTTTTCAGCTCAGCAATGGTTTTGGGGTTATTGATGTACACCGTGTCTTTAATATAGCCCCACAAAAAGGAGTGGCATGTGTTCAGATCCGGAGAATATGGCGGCCAATCGAGGCCCATGCCAGTGGCCTTTAGGTACCCCAGAGCTAGAATCAGGTCCCCAAACTACTTTTTCAGGACATCAAACACTCTCCAGCTTCGATGAGGTCAAGCTCCGTCTTGCATGAACCACATATTGCAGAAATAAGCGTCACTTTGGATAATGGGGATGAAATCATCTTCTAAAACTTTCACGTACAGTTGGTAGTCACCGTGCCATCAAGCGATATCGCACCGATTATTCCGTGACGGGACATTGCACACCACACAGTCACCTGTAGATAGTAAAGAGACTTCTCGCTCGCTAATTGCGGATTTTCAGTCTCCCCAGATGCGCCAATTTTGTTTATTGACGAAACCATACAAATGAAAAGTGAACTTCTACGCTAAACCAAAGTCCTGTTCGTCAGTTCTGTGAACAATAGTGTTGGCGAAACAGGACCGCTGTTCCATGGCCCTAGGGCTTAGTGGCTGATGGATTTGAATTTTGTGTGGGAAGAAATGCACATCTTCAACAACAACTTGTCGCAGTGTCTCGCGGTTGATTCCCACCTGTCGTGCAGCTCGTCTGATCGATTACCTGGGTCTGGTGTGAAAAACAGTGCGTGTGTTCTCGATGTTTTCAGGCGTTTTCAATCTACTTGGACGACCGGCATTGCCAACACTGTCATCACGAACACTTCTTCTCCGAAACTTGCGAATCAAATTCCCATCAGGACCCGCGGCAACAGTGCAGTTTGAACGTCCTAACGCAAACCGTTCAGAAGTTATGACGATTTTATTTCATATAGTTCAATAATTGTCACCCTGTGTATATGTGTTACGTCATATGTTGCAAGTGAGTTTTCTGTTATGCTGAACAAATAGATTTCGCAAGCCATAATTATTTCAGTAATTTTAAAGACCTAATCTAAAGTTATTTCTTGCATATGCCAATTGTTTAACAGTTATATCTTTAGCACTATGGATAAATTCATCTTTGACACCACCATGTACAAAAACATCTGTGAAGTGTTTATAAACAAGTGTGTGCAAATGTACATCTTGAATGAAGTAACATGTACTAAAACGACGGAGAAAAGAATTTTTGCCGGCACTAAAACGTTAAAAATGCTTTCCATGGATTATGTGCTAAGCTTACACTGTTCATTTCCACTATTTTGCACATATTTTCCGCGTTCGACTTACGAAATTTATAACCTAACATTAAACCTTTTCGTGAGAGGATTATGCATTTCATCAGGAGAAGAAATAAAACATGTATTAAGACAAATTACACCTGTCGATGGACCCACAGGTTCCGAAATGCATCTTGTAGTTAATAAAACACGAAAAACTTGTGATTGAAGGCGTTTCTTAATTCATACCTCCAATGTTTTGAATACAGTCACGTTTTAAGCTGCAAAATACGGATAAAATTAAATTATTTGTTTGATATATTACAGTTTCTGTCTCCCTCAACAGTTTTTACTTTTTACAGCTACCTCCACAGCCATGGAAATTATTCGCTTGCATTTGAACATCTGTGGTATCACATTACCAGTTCTACTTGTCAATGTTTTCCCATATGTTCATTTCCTCGCTGATTCTGCGGAAAACATTTCTTATCAGGTCACCTTATTTTCCACAACCTACTATTTAACCATATCTCAAACTACGAATTTCGTCGTTCTCTTTTTTTTCACAGTTCATGATCAACTACAATTCAGTACAGTGTTCCAAATGTACATTCTCAGAAATTTCTTCCTCAAATTAAGTCCAATGATACCAGTAGCGTTGTTTTGCTCAGGATTGTCCTCTTTCCCTGTGTTAGTCTTCTTTTTTTATGTCCTCATTGGTTCGTCTGTTACATGTTACTTTGTTTCCAAAGTAACGGAATTCCTTCACTTCTCCTACTTCGTGGTCACCGGTTTTGACCTTAAATCTGTCCCTAATCTGATTTCCCCTACTTCACGTTACTTTCGTGTTTGTTCGGTTTACGATCAGTCCATATTACTCACTAGCGTTTCATTCCATTCAGCAGGTCCTGTAATTATTTTTGTTTTCATAGAGGAAAACAATGTCATCAGCGTATCACCTCCTCTAATATCCATTTACCCTGAATTTTAATTCCACTCCTGAACCTTTCTTGTATTCAGGCCATTTCTTCTTCGGTGTACAGATTGAAAAGCGTGTACGAAAGACTGCATTTCTGTCTTATACCGTTCTAACTAGAGCACTTCACGTCTTCATTATTCTTTTTCCTTCTTAGTTCTTACGCAGCTTCTATTTTACACATCTTTCTTATAGCTTACGCATATTTTTCTGAGAGTTTCGAGCATCTTTTCACGTTGTGTAAAGGTTTTCCTAGATCGAAAAACCTTATGAAACTGAGTTGATTTTCCTTAAGACTTGCTTCCTGCACCAGGAGCAACGTCAAAGCTGCCTCTGTCGTGCATTTACCTTTCCTAAAGCCAAACTGAACGTCATCTGACACATCCTCAGTTTTCTTTTCCAATCTTGTCTATTATTCTTGTCAGCAACTTGGGTGCATGAGACGTAAACCTGATTGTGCAACAGTTCTCGCACTTCTCTTCACTTGCTGTCTTTGAGCTTGTGTGATTATACTTTCCTGAAAGGCTAATGATATGTGTACACATACAGATGATACAAAGCAACTGAAGCAGTAGTTTGGTTACCACTTCTCCCAGCGATTGCAGAAATTCCAAAAGAGTATTATCTATGCCTTCCACCTTATTTTACAGCGATCCCAAAGTCCTGTTAAACGCCGTCTCTAATATTGGAACTCCTATGTCTTCCAAACCGCTTTTCCCTTTCTCCTTTCATCAGATCATGAGACTGTTTCTTCCCCTTGTACAGACATTCAGTGTACTCTTTCCTTGGGTTTAACAGCGGTATACGGCTTGCTCTTTTGATGTTAGCACCCTTGCTTTTAATTTCACTGAAGGTTGTTTTGACTTTTGTATGAATCAAACCTTCCAATTACCATTACATTTACGAATTTTGCTCTTCCTTCTGCAGCCATTTCGGTTTGGCTCCATTGTACTCCCTATTTATTTCATTCCTAAGATACTGCTGTATTCCTGCCTTTTTTGTACTACGTTCTTTCATCGAGCGTTTCTTGTGTTACCTAAGGTGTATTCTCAGTTATCTTCTCGTACCTACATTTGTTTATCCATCCTCGGTAATTAGTGTCTTAGAGAAGTACACCTTTCTTCAACTTAACCCCCATTATCACTTTATCTGTAGTCTTACAAATCCAAAAAAAAATCTCCACATTCTCTACTGCTTCAGCCTCCTACTTGTTTCCACATTGATCCTTCCAGACGTTTCTCTAAACTTCAGTCTACTCTTCACTGTTACAGAATTGTGATGAGGCCTGTCTATAATGCTCCAGATTTTCTCAGTTGGGGAGGGATCCAGATACCTTGCTGACCAGGGTAGGTTTGGCAAGCACGAAGACGAGCTGTAGAAACTCTCGCCTTGTGGCGCCCCAGACCATCACTCCTGGCTGTTTGGCCTTGTGGGGAGGCGACAGACTGGTGTCCCACTACTTTCAGGGCGGCTCGACACTCCCTCCGCCTGGAATCTCATTGAATGGAGTGGAATTGTCCAACTTCGAACTGAACTGCGATGACCGGCGGCGACGTGTGTGGAGATACGCCGAACTGTGTTGGGATACCAACCTGACTGTCGTCTCCATACAGCCCGACAGACGGGAATGATATTTCTTTTCATAGCAGGCACCCTTACAGAAACCTTACAGGGCAGCGGCACGATATTCTACGCCATGGTGCGGTGACATTCATGACAAACCGTCCTAGGCTTACATTTCAGCAAGATAATGCACGCCTGCATACGGCGAGAGTCTCCGATGCTTGTCTTCGTGCTTGCCAAACGCTACCTTGGCCAGCAAGTTCGCCCTGTCTCTCCCAAAATGAGAACGTTTTTGGCATTTCGGGATTATGACGATCTAACTAGTCAATTGGACAGAATTTGGCATAGAATCTCTCAGGATATCCAAAAACACTACCAATCACTGCCAAGCCGAATAAATGCTTGCGTAACGTCCAGAGGTGGACCAGCGTGTTACTGACTTGCTCAATTTCTGAAACTCTTCCTCATGAATAAATCATCCAATTTTTATGATATTTCATTCATTTATTTGTCCGTACATGGGACACATCTACCGGTTTCCGACCCATTCGGATAATTCCTCTGGGGTGCGTCGCTTTTTTTTGTCTTGGAGTGTATTTTTCGTTGCTTCCTTGACCATATACGACACACATAAAATAAATGACAGCTAACGACTGAAATACTAATAATCACGCTGGTACTTTAAGTTTTATGAACATCCGCACTATAAAGAAATGCACCCTTCTGCCTATGTTCAAAATCATTCATGCAAGTCGTATCGTTGTTGTTCTTTTTGTTGTTGTTGTTGCTGCTGTTGTTATTGTCTTCAGTCGGCAGTCTGATTTGACGCTGCAGTCTATGCCATTGTATCCGGTTGTTGTGTTCTTCCCTGTATTACTGTTGAAACGTTCATACAATTGAACCTGCTTATTGTAGGTCAACGTTGGTCTCCCTCTACAGTTTTTACGCCCTCAGTTCCTCGATATCTGAGAGTGCGTTCCATTAGTCGTTTCATTCGTATAGTCACGTTGTGTTATTAATTTCTTTTTTCACCCGTTCCTGTAAGTACCTTGTCATTTGTCACCTAACCGATTCATATAACCTTCACCATTCTCCTGCAGCACCACATCTAAAAAGCGTCTCTCCTCTTCTTCTATCTTCCAAGTTTCATTTCCCAACCACAGTCCACACATCTGCTTTCAGATCCAAAACAATTTTTATTACATGCTTAAAATTCCTGTTTGGTATAATCAGGCTTTTGTTTTCGCTGCCTGGCAGCTAAGAGTGCAGAATGCTTACTTAGAAACGACGAGTTACAAGTTAATTCTTTGAGTGGAATATTTTTCGTTTAATTGTTTGAAAATGGCAGTTCGTAAGTCGGTCATGGAGCAAGGTCCTTTGCCCTTTTGAGATCCTCAGCTGTATTATACATATCGATACGAAATTTGATCCTTCACTCGCCCCGTAGCATACCGAAAATATTTTAACTTTAGACAAGGTGTGGATTATGTCAGACGTAGTCCAAACAGAATGACTATCAGTCTTTTTAGTGAAACCGGCGTACGCTGCTGGAGATAAGGCGGCGGCTTTGTAGCTGTATCGCAGAACTCTTCAACCCGGAACGCTGCCGGTGTAGGTGGGATTTCGCGCTTTCAAACAAACGCATTTTGTTCAGTATTTATGCTCACACTACAAAGCTGATTCGATATTAATGCGTTCTGTCGTTACTGCTGAATGAAAACACAAAGACAGCATACCGTTAACTCTTTTCACAGAAATTATAACGTCAATGAGCCGTGTATTTTTCGTTCTTTTGTGATTCATTTGAGTTCGAATGCATCGTGCAACAGCATAGCACGATGGCCTTTGTAAAGTTCATATTTACGAGCATTTCAGCAATTATTTGATTGCTCCCTGGCAGCACACCTGATATCCTTCTTTAAAAGGGTAGCCTTTTTATTTTATTTCTCTGTTTTTTTTGCCCACTTCATCCATTAAGTTAAGTTTGCTACATTCTCCAAACATACAACTTCTTCCAGGGTTATGATCACTGGTTTTACCATGTAGTTTGTATTTTAAAGCAGTCGGTCGAAGATGATGTTTTCAACATGCTTTTCCAATTCTGCGAACTTTCCTGAATTTACTCAAATGATAAATATTTTTTAATCAGCCCGTACCTGATTAGTCCTCTATTCCTCGTCAAGAACATATCTTTCTGAACTTGTAAGAAATTAATCTCTGCTGAGTATGTTTTCCTGATCCAAGATTCGCTCGCATACGGCGATATTCGAGTGGAAGTTGTCTTGCATAATGTATTTTTCGCCCTCCTGTCATTCAAAAGAAACTGTAATGATTATTCTGTGTGCATTATCTTGGAAAGTGATACGCCTCTCCTTAAGCATTGAACAGACAGGTGGCTACCTACAGCAGGATTCATTTCCCAATAGGCCATTTTCCGAGAACTAAAAAAAAAAAAATTGAGTGACGAAACTCAAATCTTCAACGTTAAGTAAAAAATTGTAAATTTGTGGTAAGATCTTATGGGACCAAACTGCTTAGGTCATCGGTCCCTAAGCTTACACATTACTTAATCTAACTTACGCTATGGACAACACACACACCCATGCCCGAGGGAGGACTCGAGCCTCCGAAGGGGAGCCGCGGGGACCGTGACAAGACGCCCCAGACCGCGCGGCTGCCCTGCGTGGCCTACTTTAAGTCGAAAGATTTTGTGGAGGCACACTATTCCTGTTCTGTACAAGAGATTCTTGCAGTAGTCGAGATATCTTTTCTTTAATGTACTGAGTTATTCGAATATTATCTCACAATATTTTTTCGTGCTTTGTTATTTCTTTTCGAAGTGTCCGAGTGGTGAAGGTGCACGCTACAGGATATGAAAACCCATGTAGTCAGAACAATAGCAGTTATTTCTGAACGACCAAACATAACAGTGGACTCTGGATTCTGTACGAATAACAAAACACGCTACTTTGGGAGCTTGAAGGCGAAGTCGGTGGTGATATCCCGCGACTTGTTGCAGAGATGGTACATGGTACTCAGTGAGGGATAGCGGTTTGGGCAAAGCACTTCTTGGACTGCTGTGGAGGGCCAACGTCAGCGAGTCTGATGCGTTCGGCTCTGTCCCGAGTAACCACAGCGAAGTAGCCACAGTGTTACTCCCGATTACTTACGGCTGCACTCGGCAAGGTGAGCTCCGTACTGAATAATTACGAACGGTTGGCATCTCGCCCCGGAGCTTTTTACTTCATTCCTTTCCCCCCTAGATGTGCGGAGCGAGGGTGAGGGGTGGAGTGCAGGTGGGGTGGGGTGTGGGGGTGCGGTGGTCAGCGTATATTCACCCCGCCCTTCAGCTAACTGACAAGTAAAACAAGTAAAATTTACAAGTGGTTTAAAAACGTTTTAAGTGTGAAAGAAGTGGATGCATTTTTATGTAAAATAAACATGTCTTTATTCGTGTTTAATTTAAAACAGTAATAATAGGAAGAAAACGAAAAACAACAAGAGGAAATTTATAACATTTAGAACATGATGTAAGAACACTGATATTAAAAAGAAGCATTACACTGTCACGAAAAATGGAAGACCTGCCCTAGGACAGGTAGTGAGCCACGGCAGCTCGTGTTAATCCAGCACTGCCAGCGTAACTTTGGTTCGCTGCCGGACCGTGTGGGTAGGTGGCGCTCCTTGGCTGGGAAGTAAGCTAAGCGAGGGGGGACAGGCATAGCATCAGTGAGGCGAATATACCGAGCCTCGCAAGACCGTTTATGAGGTAGCGTGCGCTATTGGGCGTGTTGCACGCCGAAGGTAACTCCACGAGCTGTGAGGATGGCAGCGTTTTAATAGTGGTCACTGTTTCAGCCGTTGTTATAATATCAATACATCGACATTCTCCAACCAGAGGTATCGATATATACCCCGATATTTCCTTTCCCGATTATAGATTTAAAAATAGCAATATCGAATGCCAATATTTTTATTTTATATATCTTTTTCTTCGAAATTTTCGGTAAATATTTGAAACTGTTGTTTTGAAACTGTAGTAGAATACAATTTTACTTTCACTGTGTGCAGGACTCTTACTATTTTTTGAGCTTCCATCACTTCCATTCTTTCTTTTTTACTGTTTGAAGCAAGAGAGATGGCAAAAAGAAGCAGTCCCATTTCACTGCGGGGTGGCAGTGTGAATGGAATAACAAGATTTCCGATGCGTTAAAAACAGTTTTTAACGCCACTAGTGTGCCATTTATTCACATCGGCATTCTTCAAAAACAGTTGCTAAAAATGATGAAAGAAAGTCCAAATGACACGATTGGTCTTTGTGGGCGGGCAGAGACGTGTGAGGGAAATTGCTGATAATCGGCGCTCCGTGCTACTTACAGAAATTGCCACGTTTAACTACACCAACTTCTGCTAATAGTGCTTCTCGTAGGCTACTAGCTTGTGATGTTCAGAATATCTAATAATAATCAATACTTAAATATACAGCTCTAAAAATCGCAATACATTTACAGTGTATAGACGATATTTTTATAGGCCAGTACGCTGATACTTCCTCTGTAGATATATCGGTACATTCTTTCGATACATCGAGGCAGGTAATGATACTTGTTTAAATATCGATATATCTGATTCCCGATATTTATAAAAATATCAACAGTATCAGTCACTATCCTGGTGCCCATACGGTATTTTGGGTGCAAGTTGGCAGACGGGAGAACAGATTTTTGGTGCCTTCGGTACGTCCGCTTGTACCACTTACATTGATTACAAGTAGGTTTATATTATGTAACTGTGTATCTGCAGTTATGAAGTGTTATTCATATTCCTTGATCTGTGGCAAGAAAATTAAAGATTTGTAATATATATATGAAAAAGCAAAACGATATGTTGAAAGGATAGATTATTGTAATATGTGTATGTTTATTGAAAGTTAGTTCATGCCTAGGGAACTTGTATTTTTAACATGTATAAGAAGTAGAGAAGTCCCCTCGCAACGGAAGTGGCATGGCGCCATTTAAGGGTGGTTTTGGCTGTCGAACTGAGCGGACACCTTGTGTGAACGGCACGCAGTATGTGGCTAGCCGTAGCACGGTACATTTCGACGGTTCTAAGAGAGGCAATTGGGAGCTAATTTATAAAGGATTTGCCTCGGATGTGAATCCGTCTGTTATTTGGTATTCTCGGCATAAAGGAATGGCTGTAATAAGTAGAAAATCCGACACCAAGAAGAGATTTTATAGCGCATTCGAACATCAAGAGCCATGAGTACAGTTAGCCGCCATGTCGCTTGCCCTCTATCTTCGCCACTGCTTCACTAACATTCAGTAATGTACGAGAGGGTCCGCTGCTCGCGGTCTCACGGTAGCGTTGTCGCTTTCCGAGCACAAGGTCCCAAGTGCCGGCACGGTAGCTCAGCGTGTTCGGTCAAAGGGTTACCTACCCTCTGTAACAAAAAAACTGAGTGAATGGAGCAACGTAGAACCTAAACGAGAGTCCTAGGACGTCCGACCAGAACAAACTGAACGAACAACATAAATCAAAATGAGATTTAAAAAAAAGTTCGATTCACGGCGGGTTCAAGCATTTTCACCTGCCCTGAGATGACTGGGTGTTGTTGTGTCGTCTTCATCATCATAATGCATCCCTATTACGGTCAGAGGAAGGCAACGGCATACCACCTCCATTAGGACTTTACCTAGTACGACGGAGCGGGTCTCCCGCATCGTTCCCCTGGGAGCATGGGACTTCATTCGTTTCATATGAGCATGGATTTTTGTGTCGTTTTAATAATAATCACAAAACATAAATTCGTGATCAGAACCATATCTTTTATCCTGATCACGAACCTATGCAGGGTCCTCACCTAAGTGCTAATAAAATCGAGTATGCTGACTTAAATGAACAATTCTTGCACTCAAGTGTAACCTAACCTAACCTAACCAAGTGATTTTTTGTCTAATGTAAAAGGAGTAGTAAAAGTTAAAGTTAAAAGCACAAAAGTGAAGTTGGATAGGCTTTTGCTAAATTATCCTTACTTTATTACAAAATACAGTTTTGTAGGATTACAGTGCAAGGTTGTGTAAATATTATTGTATAAAATACCTACCTCACAGGTGATAAAAAGGTAAATAAGTTAAGCTCATTTTCAGAATTTGTGTGGTTTTGAATCCTATTATGAATGGTTCCTTTTCTAAAGTTAATTGAGCCCAGTGTTGCATTTTATTCATTTTTCATTCATTTATGAGTTTACCTCTTTCATTAACTCCTAAGGTTAAAGTCCGTTAGTTTCTTCTGATAAGTTCACCAAATTCAAAGCTGTAATACGATACCTTTCTCCATTAGACACGCGCGCGGTCAACCTTCGAAATCCTCTCAGAGGGTAACATTGGCGTGTTTCACATTATAGTTATATACGTTAGTGTTATACACCAATACCATATTTAGAGAGAAGCGAAGGTACTACTGTTCCGAACTGTGGATCGAAGCATTATAATTGCTTCCTTCTTCATTTATACTTCCAGAGTGGCTGAGATCTGGCTTGAAATTGTGTTTTAAATGACTAGCTTCACGGGCCTTGGCTCCGACTATGTTTAATATATTGTTTAAGTTTGCAAGTAAGCCATTTGTTTTACATTCATGCATTTATTTGAATTTGAAACTGATGTAAATCTTGGTGTGTTCTAGTACTGCCTACGAGGGCTGCCAAGTTTTAACTAAAGTACGCCACTGGGCGGTTGTTGGTCTGGGTTTATATGATCTGTTATTTATTAGTGGGCTCACTGCTGGAACCGTGGGAAACTGTAAGCTATTGAAGCTCAATTTGCCTTTCATGAGGGTATTTTTGATCCGTCGTTGCAACTACAAAAATGCGTGGTTTTTTTCATCAAACACATTTCGCTTTATTGAGGTAAAGCATGATCAGTTGTCTGTTATTAAGTTTATTTGCGTTTTGATTTGCTTTTTAGATCGAAAAACAGTCAGTTAAGAATAGGTTGGTTTGTACTTACAGTGATTTTTCGGCTGATTTGTCGCTTACAAGTACATGTTTTTTCTATAGTAGGTCTGCCTCCCATCCTAGCTTTTAACGTACTTGCTAGCGGGAGCTGCCTTGTTTGCATTAATCGTTTACGCTTGGGTCGACGAGAGGGTCACTCTGGCCAGGCGGCACCTACACATCAAGCCATACACCATGGTTTGTGTGGCCACTTTAGAGTGACTCCGTCTGTATATTGTGTCTGTTTGCAGATAGTCTAAACAACTAACTGACAAAGTTAAGAAATTGTCTATTGTGGTTTGAAACTGGCCATGGATCTTTAATATTTTGTGTAATAACCGAAACTTACTTGTTCTTCATGTTCCAAGATGTTGATTACTGTATAATTCATTCTCTTATTCTCTAAGGCAATATGACTGAACACATGTTAATTATTCTGCTAATTTTGATCCAGTCAATTTTTCTTAAAGGGTGCATTTTTTTTACAGCTGTTTGTGTTTCGGAGTCCACATGATAAATGAATTTGGATTTTTAAAAGTAAACAAAATTAATGTACAGTTTTCTTCTGAGTATTAGCGAACCTGTGAACTTATTTTGATGTTGTTAGAGTTTCATTACATAGTCTTGAAACTAGTAAAGCAAGCTCTGGCTTAATTTAGGTTAAAAGTAACATTCTTTTAATTAAATTGTTGTTTTCTAAATGGTTGTGATGAATATATATTTGTGTTTAAAACTGAAAGGTGAATCCTGTTGAACAACCTTGACGTCAAGTCCTTCCACGCGAGTGTTTTCGTAGAAATTCCTCGGGGCGTAATTTGTCTGTTTCAGGTAGTCTGTTATTGAGGAGGGTTGGAGATTGGTGATCTGACGATGAAGGACTGGTGCATGATATAGATGTAGGAGTGGCCGTTTGAATACTAGAAGGGGGGAGTAGATAGCGGTATCGGTGAGGATAAAATGTGAAGGAGAAAAAATAGGGGAAGCACGGGGGAAGGGGAAGAAGTGTAGGAAAATGTGAGGAGAGCAGGGAGAGCGATCCCTGACGACGTGGAATGGGTGGACTGGATTTAAAGTTGGTAGGATTGGGTGAAATTTCTTTGGAAGAGTATGAGGAGTGTGAGTAGAGGTAGTGTTGTTGGGATGTGTCAGTAGAGGCAAGGCAGCGTACGAGGAGTGGCAAGTGGAGGCGAAACTGAGCCGATCCACTACTGATATCCACAGACATCGAGGATACGTCTCTAGGCAATGCTTATGTCGATGTCACACTAGGTGGCTGAGGAGTCGTGCTATGAGACTACGAGTATAAAGCGCCGTATATGGACCGGCTCATGGTCTCTTCGCCTTCAGCGAATGAAAGTGCTACTCAGTCTTGTGGGACAGGGGGGTATCTGTTCGCGTCTAGAGTTGATGACACTTGGTCGGCACACTCTTGCCTTGCACGGAAGCTCGGTGAGATTAATTACACTGTGAGTTTGCAGTGTAACCTGAAAATACAGCGGAGTTTCAAGTTACGTCTTGAGTCCAAACCGAGCGCTGGTGTAAAAGCGTTACACTTGGTGGGCCAATTAATATTCCGTGGAGATTAAGAGCTATTTATGCACTGCTGAATATGCTGTGTAGACCGCCTAAAGGTCAAAAGGCGCAATAAGTTCAGATTGTATAATTTGCTAATTTAATTGAATTCCTCCGTAATGCTTGTGGGTTTGCATACTATGGTAAGAGGGATGAACGCAAACCAATAAACGGTGATCTTTACTGTTCAGATTGTATGCTCCGAGTGACACAATGTCTTTTCAGAGTATTCACCGATCTCTTGAGTGTTTAATTTTGGCTGAGGGCTGTTAAGCAATTTCATTATTGATTCTGGTAATTACTATTGCAGTGTTCCTAAAATTATATACGATCACGCATCTTCATCCTTACTAAATGTCTTTAAGCATTCAATTTTTTAAAAAATTCTTTGAAAAATGAAATATATATTTATAACACTGCAAATGGTTAAGACTAGTTTTTTTAGATATTTTGGGTAGCCTGTGATTCATTTCACTCTAGGTGCCTTTGAAATCAAATTTGGAAAGATTTTTAAAATTATGTCTATTATTTTGACCAAGAATAGGTAAAACCTTTCTTTATTTAAACCATGGTAAAATTTTTATGGAATGAGGGCCCTCTGATTTAAGATCTGTTCTAGCACCGTCATTTGGTTTTCAAATTGCATTACCAAAATGTGTCTTTTATCAAGAGACTTCTGTCTAAAGTGTTCCTTGTTTTATAGTGTAAAAGGCTTTAACTGTTTATTCTGTTTTAAGATATTTATTATAATTGCTTATTACATCGTTGAAAAATCTGATCCCCTCAGTATAAAAATTGATGTTTGTTTGAGAAGGGAATATGTTTGGCGGCTATTCTGTAAAAGCTGCTGGAAAATGTTATACCCTGAAAGGAATTGTTATTTAACTTAATATTTAAACAATGGATGTTTTACAGTAACAATTTTGTTTATTTTAGTGGCCTTTTTTGTTGTTACTCAAATTCCTAAGCTGCCATTTTATCTTGTAGTTTGTTGGTAAAATGATGTGATGTGATATTTGGTCTGTGGAGCGCGGTCATCAGCGTCCGTACAAAGTCCCAATTATTGCACAGTCCAGTTTTTCCCACAGTCCAATGTAACCACTGTCACGAACGATTATGTTGATGATGATCTTGTTGATGATGATGATGATGATGAAATGATGAGGACAACACAAACACCCAGTCCCCGGGCAGAGAATCTTGGTAAAATAAAATTGTAATAAATGATAGTGAGTATGTCTGGAGTTTAAAAGACCGGAATATCGTGCTTGGTGTAGGCTTTCTCTATCTCGAGGGAGATCAAAATAGTTGATTTATAAGTAGGATAGGTGAATGTATCAAGGTGAATATATCAAGAGCTCAGATGGAAAACCAGTTCTAAGCAAGGAAGGGAAAGCGGAAACGTGGAAGGGGTATATAGATGGTCTATACAAGGGCGATGTACTTGAGGGAAGTATTATGGAACTGGACGATGACGTGGATAAAGATGAAATGAGAGATATGATATTGAGAGAGAGAATTTAACAGAGTACTGAAAGAACTGAGTCTAAGCAAGGCCCCGGGAGTAAACAACATTCAATTAAAACTACTGATAGCCTTGGGAGAGACAGCCACGACAAATCTCTTTCATCTGGTGAGCAACATGTATGAAACAGGCGAAATACCCTCGGACTTCAAGAAGAATATAGCAGTTCCAATTCCAAAGAAAGCAGGTGTTGACAGGTGTGAAAGTTACTGAACTATCACTTTAATAAATCGTGGTTGCCAAAATAGTAACACGAATTCTATACAAACGAATGGAAAAACTGGCAGAAGCCGATCTTGGGGAAGATAAGTTTGGATTCCATAGAAATGTTGGAACACGTGAGGCAATACAGACAATACGACTTATCTTAGACGATAGGTTAAGAAAGGCAAAACTAAGTTTCTAGCTTTTGTAGACTTAGATAAAGCTTTTGACGATGTTGACTGGAATACTCTCTTTCGAATTCTGAAGATGGCAGGTGTAAAATACAGGGAGCGAAACGCAATTTACAATTGGTACAGAAACCGGATGGCAGTTATAAGAGTCGAGGGCCATGAAAGGAAAGCAGTGGTTGAGAAGGGAGTGAGAGAGGATTGTAACCTATCCCCGATGTTATTAAATTGGTAAGCTGAACAAGCAGTAAAAGAAACAAAAGAAAAATTTGGAGTAGGAATTAAAATCTATGAAGAATAAATAAAAACTTTGAGATTTGCCGACGACATTTTAATTCTGTCAGAGACAGCAAAGGATCTGGAAGAGCAGCTGAACGGAATTGACAGTGTCTTGAAAGGAGGATATAAGATGAACATCAACAAAAACAAAACGAGGATAATGGAATGTAGTCGGATTAAATCAGGTGATGCTGAGGGAATTAGATTAGGAAATGAGACACTTAACGTAGTAAATGAAGTTTGCTATTTGGAGATCAAAATAACTGATTATTGTCGAAGTAGAGAGATATAAAATGTAGACCGGCTATGGTAATGAAAGTTTTTCTGAAGAAGAGAAATTTGTTAATATCGAGTATAGAGGTAAGTGTCAGGAAGTCTTTCCTGAAAGTATTTGTATGGAGTGTAGCCACATATGGAAGTGAAACACGGACGATAAACAGTGTAGACAAGAAGATAATAGAAGCTTTCGAAATTTGGTGCTACAGATGAATGCTGTAGATGGGTAGATCACGTAACTATTGAGGAGGTACTGAATAGAACTAGGGAGAAGAGGAATTTTTGGCACAAACAGTCTAGAATAAGGGATTGGTTAGAAGAACACTATGAAGCATCAAGGGATCACCAATTTAGTATTGGTGGGAAGCATGGAGGGTAAAACTCGTAGAGGGAGACCAAGAGATGAATACACTAGGCACATTCAGAAGGGTGTAGGTGTATTGAAGTAAGTCTAGTTTTGCAGCCCACCTAGCACAAAACTGCCTTTCAGTTACAAACATCAAAACAAACCTTCATATTCTACACATTGCAGACAAGGGAATAATAGTGGATCTGCTGCAACAATTAGAACTTTCTGATCATAAAAATAAGTCTCCATCTTAAATATCTTAAATGAACAAATAGATTTAGCACATAACCCGTTCTTGTAAAATTTCGAAGAATCATTACTTTGAAATACTCACAAAAAACAGCGTCCACTCCTCCTTCCCTTCCTCCGACTTTCTCTCTCTCTCTCTCTCTCTCTCTCTCTCTCTCTCTCTCTCTCCCTCTCTCTCATTCTCCCACACTGGCACACCAACTTAACACTTTCTTTCTCATTCTACTACATAAAGACATACACACACACACACACACACACACACACTCACACACACACACACACACACACACACACAAACTATTTCGTCCTCCCACATACCGTACTACCTACCTTAACAGTTCATTATTTAACAAAAGAGAGTAATTCTGTGATGTTTGTTATTAATTTCTTAAATTTACATGAAATGTAAATCGAAATTGCGGTTCTTAAATCGTAGTTGTATTCTACCAAATTGAATTTTTAACTTATTTTATAAATAGCACATGTCAATTTTTCCATATTACTAAATGGTATTTTACTATAGAGAAATAGATACATACTTACTGTGTATTAGAAGAGCTGAAGAAAGAGAATTTCTGTCCTAACACCAACTCTTTGTCGTAACCCTAGCCGTACTTTTTGGTTTATCTACGTTTTGTAAAACATGTGGAACGTGTTGCCTGAGGCTAAGCGTGTAAAGTGCAGTACAATGAACGTGACTGGAAAACATTCAGTACGATTTCCAGAATACTTTGTATACCACCAACGAATGCTAAACACTGTAATTAAACCAACAGAATCTATCTCATAATGTGAATTATTCTCGCCACACTCATTGCTTACATGTTTCGTTTATACATCTTGCCACATCTACATGACTCCCACGCTGCGTCAGACTATTAATATATGTACCATCTGTTGATGAATCGCCAGGCGGTTCGAAACCGGTAATGGAGTATTAAAAAATGAAGAACAGCACAGAACGCTACTGGTTGCAGCAATTTCAATAAACATTTATTCGTCACAGTCGCAGTGCTCCTCATCCACAAAGGGTAAAAGTTTTAAGTTAACTTACATTTCAACCAATCACGACAAATATATAATATTTACAAATATTTAACAGCTCCTATATTAAAAGCTGTACTGTAACAAAATACGGCGCACTGTCTGGGATATGTTTGACGAAGTTGTAGGTAAACCCAAAGTCGCCGATTAGTTAGCGAAGTCAAAACAGAACGCAAACGACGAGATATTCAATAAGGTAGTTTTCAAACCTAAACACTCGCGCAACGATATCGTAGATCTACGAGAACAGCCGTCCGTGGCAGGAAGTGGGCAACCCAGGGAGCGGCAGCGCAGTGCATCGGATGCATACGCATCTGATTCCGAAACGTAAGCAGAAATGGTGAAAAGCGCAGTGTGTTCAGCGCTATGGTTCTGTCCTGAGTAGCGATGTGGTTTTGAGACTAATTTTTGCCACATAAAGAAATGTAAAAGTGAGTAATTCAAACAGTGTTTGTGGTAACAGGATGGTCAGCGACGAAGAATTTTCATATAGTGAGATTAGTGTAAGTCGATCTAGTACCCGTGAAATGAAAGTGCAGTAAATTTAATATTGGAAGCTATGGCGAAGGTGAGTGGCCAAAAGGCTGAGATTAAGCAGAGGAGCTGATCGAAAATAGCGTGTGGAATATTCGATTAACTGAAAATAACGTTGAAAATAATCTGAATTTGGAGTTAGAAAGTATCTCAACCTTCTCACGAGATTGAATGCTGATGTCAAGGACGAGATATGTAGAACAAACTGCAGGCTGGAAGCTGAATGTTCTACAGGGTGATCAGAAACAATCTGACAAGCTTGTAAGGGTGTTGCAGGGTAGGTTGTGCTAGGAAGTAATTGTTAAGAAAAAAATTGGATACCTTGCTCCGTGCCCGATTTAATTAGCAGGAAGTTGCGCCTGCAAATGAACTAAAATGCGCCAATGCACAGACATCTGTTGGTCTGTGAGTTAATTCTGTTCGAATGATTATTACCAGTTGAAAGGTGCCTTTTCCGGACATGACAAATTTAAGCTAGGTGAGGAAAGTTACGTTTGTTCGGTTGAGGAAACCAAATGAGTACATGTTTGGCGACACTATCTCTGGCAGGCTGCTTGAATTTGGTGCAAAACGACCTGATTGTCTAACTTCAGTGCCCATTAAATCGGAAACGGCGGGATGTATTCAGTTTTTTTTTTCTTTCCCATTGTTTCTCAGCACAACCTACCGTGAAATGCCCGCACGAGCTTTTCAGTCTGTTTCTGACTACTCTGTATATTGCAAGAAAAATAATGGTTTTTATCAGTTCATTTCGTTTTCTCTGTGTGGTGACGATAGTTCATAATCGCTTGTAGTATAACCTGCTTCAGTCCCACTTTCAGATGATGCGACCCCAAAAACACATGTATTCTGATCGTCAGCTTCTCATGTTTCATTAACTGTCAGAGATATTTGTCCAAATAGCTTCTCGTTAATAGGTCGAATAGCGTATTCGCGAATGAGGGGTTCCATTTTTATCACATTGCGATACACTATTAATTGTGAAATACAGCTTAGAAAACTGCCCACGATATGAACTGGATTGAAGTGTTGCATATTGCTGTCTGAAAAAGAAACGATTGTAATATTTATGTGAAAAAGTTTAAGTTCTGCACAAGACAGCAGTGGAAACTGCCTGAATGAACGTACCGTAAGGGCCCCATCTTATAATACCGCACATCAGGCAGTGCAGTGGTGTAGTTGTGCGCAACATGGACGTGTAGTTCAAAAATCATAGATCTTTATGATTTGAAACTAGCCATTTCCTCTACAAGCGACTATCGCCACTGCAACACAAAGTCCAGTACGAATGTTTCACCCAAATACGACTCATACAGTTGAAACACCTACCTTGTTTGAGTGACGGTATCAAAATGACAACTTGGTTGTTAGAATTATCTATGTGTATATTATGTTGAAAAAACAGAACGAGTCCCGTCTTAGTGAAAAAAAAAGGAAATAATAAAATAAAATAAAATAAAAAGTGGAACTGTGATCGCGATTATGATGGTGCATGTATGTACGCACTGCGTACTTTGAAAATTTTTCCTTAAATAAAGTTTTGGAAAGGTGTTATAACTCACTTTTTGTGTATAAATGTACAGGATTTCAAATTTTTTTTGCTTGGATATAGTTTTCCGCCTGTCAGAGTACGTAGTGCTTCATTTCAAACTTTCGTACCGTTTAACAAGGTAAGAACTGTAAACCTTTAAATAAATACACTGAGGTGAGAAAAATCATGGGACAGAGATATACACATAAAGGGATGGCGGTAGTATCGCATACACATGATTTAATACGGCAGTGCATTGCTAGAGCTGTCATTTGTAGTCAGCTGATCCATGTGAAAAGGTTTTCGACATGATGAAGGCCACACGACGAGAATTAACAGACTTCTAACGCGGAATGGTAGCTGGAGCTAGACGCATGGGACATTCCAGTTCGAAAATCTTTAGGGAATTCAATATTTCTAAATCCACAATACCATGAGCGTCCCGACAATACTAAAGTTCAGGTATTACCATTCACCACGGAGATTGCCGTAACCGACGACCTTCACTTCACAACCGAGAGCAGCGGCGTTTGCGTGGAGTTGTCAGTGCGAACAGTCAATCAACAATAGTGAAACAACCGCATAGATCATTGTGCGACGTACGACGAACGTATGCGTTGCAACAGTGCGGCAAAATTTGACGTTAACTGATTGTGGCAGCAGACGACCGACGAGAGCGCCTTTGCTAACAGCACAACGTCGACTGTAGCCACTCTCTTGGGTTGGTGACCACGTCGGTTGGATCCTAGACAACTGGAAAACCGCGGCCTAATCAGATGAGTCCCGGCAAGAGCCGATGGTGGAAATCGAAAGTGGCGCAGACCCCACGAAGTTTGTCAACAGTGGTTGGTGGCAGTGGCTCCGTAGTGGTGTGGACCGTGTTTGCATGGAATGGACTGAGTCCTCTGGTTCAACTGAATCTGTCATTGAGTGTAAATGGCTTTGTTCGGCTACTTGGAGATCATCTGTAGCTATTCATGGACTTCACATGTTCCCTAACAATGAGAGAAGTTTTATGGATGAAAATCCAATTTGAAGAATATTATGGACAATCCGAGCAAATGATTTGACCACTCAGATCGCCAGATATAATCCCATCGAACACTTATGGCACATAAGCAAGAAGTCACAAAATTCTGAACCGGCAAATGTTCTGCTATTGTGGACGGTTCTCCACGGCATCTTCCTTGAGGACACGTGCGTGATCCTACTGGCGCCACTTGTGTACGCGCTCCATCGATTCTTGCCCTTGTCGTATCATCTTTGCTGGATTATATGCTTCCTCTGGGCTGTGTGGTGGCGAGAGTTGTGTCGGACACGGAGCTGGATGGGTGTGTCTGGGTATTTGGCATCTTGGTGATTGCAGCGAGTTAACACCGATGACCATTGGCCTATGCGGGCCCGCGTCTTCCTGCAGCGTTGACAGTTGCTACTGACGAGTTTAGTGGGCAAGGAGCTGCTCTCCTCGCGTGGAACCTGTTTATGACTTGCAACAGACATTGTGGTGTACTAAATAAGCCGAGATATACTGAACAACTTGTTAGCAGCCGCGAGCAGGAGGGCAGTATTATCCGGTTCCTACCTGCAGTTCTGAAGCTATTGGGCAACTTGACACTTTTTGAAATCATCTTTGAAGACTGTTTAGTAAACTTAAAGATTGTTAGTTCTGACTAGTGTGAGCGGGCCAGGAATCCAGTATCTTTAGGCCTTTTGGTGGCGCTATTATTTTGCAATGTTGATCTTGTACTACTGATGGTAATTTCTGTTTGTTGTAGACCTCATGGCCCTTCCTGGGGCGAGTTACTGGATTTGCCTGCAACCAAAGTTGTGTGCTCTCGGCAGAAGGGTATGCACGTGTGGGTCATGTGTGTGTGCGTGCCTGTATTTGCACACTCTCTTACTCTGTGTGGACTAGCCCTTCGGGTATAGTTGTTTAACCAGCCATCTGCTATTTGATGCGTATCCCAAATGCGGTGTCTATTAGTCCCTAAGATGCCCCAGTAAAGGTACATCTCGATTTTTAAAATCTTGTTGGAATTATTATGTAATTATTCTGTTAAATGGCCTTGTGCATTGCTTCTTGTGATTGCTGAGAAACTTAACATGCAATGTTAGAGTGAGCGGCTCCCATACTGAAGTCTTAATAGTTGAATTTTCAATTGCCGATTTACGTATTTCTGTGTATGTTAATGTTTATCGAACTTGTTTTGTTGTTTGTGGTTTGGTATATGTTCACAGCTGTGCATCGACAGCGGTTGACACATTGATGTTTTGCTGGTCCGTGCCAGGGACATGTTTTTCTTCTACTTAGGCGGCCTTCCCGTCATCGCACAATGCCTGAGTGTTGGCAGGTCACCTACTTCTCTGCGGGTCTCCCATTACAACCTCAAGTTGAGTAGTTTGTTGTTATTCTTTTAGCATCGTGCAACGGCAGGGGTGTCGCCGGATTAAGAGGTAACTGACTCAGTATTTCTGTTATTGTAAGGCCCTTGTGGGCATGTTATAAAAGTCTTTCAGCAAACTGAGAGCTGAGTTTCTTGTTTTCTTTAAAATTTATGGGTTTAATTGTTATTATCATTTTAAGTGTGTTTCAGGGACCCGGTACTTTGTTCTAGTACTTAATGTGATTTCATGGAACAGGCTTGTAGCCAAGCAGTGAAGTACTACTGTTGCTTCGGATTTAATGTGAGTAGCCTTTGGGCAGTTTGGCTGTAAGAGAGCAGAATAACCAGTGGAGATGTATGCATTTTAGTGCTTTCTATTTAATGTTTGTTGAACTTTTATTCAAGTCCTGTTGTGTGATCAGCCCGCAGTTGTGATCTAGTTGCGAGGACAGAGTGCTGTCCCAGGTTTATTTAATTAATTAACTGTTTCTCGTCAGACCACCATTGTGTTGCACAGTTGACATTTTTGAGTGCTATTAGTCATTTTATGTATAATGCAAATGTCTTTATACACTGTAGATTTAGTTTATAAATCTTAACTGTCTGCATGTATTTCGTAAGAATCTTGGTAACTGTCAGTTGACTCATGACTCAATTGTTATTAAATAAAAATATTTGTTTTGGAATGATAAATGGCTCACCATGTTAGCCCACCCTTCCACGTGTTTTCTTTAAATGAATCCCGATCCTTGTTCTCGGTCTCAGACGGCCATAAAGTCAGCCTAGCTCAGCATTTCTGCAGGGGACTTCCAGAAACTTATTTAGTCCACGCCACGTCGAATTGGTCGAAGGCATATGCGACACTCACCAGTGAACAGAACGTGATGCCTATCCTGAGCGATCCATTCGGCATGTTGTTGGGCACATCTGTACCTTGTTGCATGGTGTTACAAAGATGGGCCTCGCCATGGACATCGGGAGTGACGCTGCGCATCATGCAGCCTATTGCGCACAGTTGGAATCGTAACACGACGTCCTGTGGCTGCACAAAAAGCATTATTCAACATGGTGGCGTTGCTGTCAGGGTTCCTCGGAGCCATAATCCGTAGACAGCGCCCACTGCAGCAGTACCCCTTGGGCAACCTGACCGAGGCATGTCATCGATATTTTCTGTCTCTCTGTATCTCCTCCATGTCCGAACAACATCACTTTGATTCACTCCGAGACGCCTGGACACTTCCCTTGTCGAGAGTGCCCCCCCTGTGACAAAATAATAATGTGGACGTGGTGGAACCGTGGTATTGACCGTCTAGGCACGGTTTAACTGCAGACAACACGAGCCGTGTACCTCCTTCTTGGTAGGATGACTGGAACTGATCGGCTGTCGGACCCCCTACGTCTAATAGGCGCTGCCCATGCATGATTGTTTACATCTTTGGGCGGGTTTAGTGACATCTGTGAACAGTCAAAGGGACTGTGCCTGTGATACAATATCCACAGTCAACGTCTATCTTCAGGAGTTCTGGGAACCGGGGTGCTGCAAAACTTTTTTTTGATGTGTGTAGTATGCCTTTATCTAAATCCTGTGATATTCTGTAACACATGATATCCCCCGCGATATCACGAAGCAGAGATTCTCCACGAAACTGTACTTGACGCGCTGTTTAAATTGAGTCCCATTTCATTTTTTGGAGTCAACAGAAGCTACTAAACTCTACACCAATAGGTGTGCGCCCTCGTGGCTTCAAAGCCTATATTTACTCTTTTTTACGGGATTTCGTAAATTTTCTCCTGGTTTCAACAGTCATACAGCTGTGAAATCTCAATATTTTAAGGCCAATGGTACTGTCCATGAGTATTTTGAGGATAATGAGTAAGCTAGTGTAATGAGTGTTTAAAGCAGGTGGAATTGTTCATCACATCTTAGTGCTACATAGATGATTATTCTACGAACATTTTGCGTTAGATAACCTAAAGTCTAACCCAGCAACGTGTTACGACAAACTCATTTCATTACACAGTATGGATGAAGTCGATTTGTGACAGTTTATCAGATACATGACCTGTAATCATTACATTTAAGAAGTCTTATAAGAATTCCTACGTAATTATCATGATGCAGATCGTCCTTCCAAGAGAGAATTGACACCCAATGAACTACATTAAATAAAAATAATTAATGTATCGTAGTAAAATGTTTCCTCACTCTTTCTCTAATATACCACATAGTTATAGCACAAACAGCTTGACATCTAGGGCTCTACAAAGCTGAACTTAAGATTTTACAGACGTTCTGTTCATGACACTAAAAACTGAACTTGAGGAGTGCCACTACATTCACTCAGCTCAACCAATCTTGTAATAACGGAGGAAGTAGTCTATGTAGTTGTAAGTTATAAGTGAAAGTGTGATCCACTGTGTCACATTTTTTTAAATTCAGCTTGAAATCAAATGCCGGCCGTTGTGGCCGAGCGGTTCTAGGCGCTTCAGTCCGGAACCGCGCTACTGCTACTGGTGCAGGCTCGAATCCTGCCTCGGGAATGGATGTGTGTGATGTCCTTAGGTTAGTTAGGGTTAAGTAGTTCCAAGTCTAGGGGGCCCATGACGTCAGATGTTAAGTCCCATAGTGCTTAGAACCATTTGAACTATTTGAAACCAAGTATCTCTTTACCAGTACTTTCGATAGTACGACTTAAAAAAGCGGATGTTAGCTGGTTAAATATAGATATCTATACAGCTAAATCTGAATTGCATGTGCCCATGTGCCCGAATTTTAGTTGTTCATCGCATGACAATCACGCTTTGTTTCAATACATGGAACTAAAAAACGTTAACTACGGTCTAAGCTACGACCATCAGTGTGCTGTTGGTGACAGCTGAGGGTTGTTCATGTATTCCTGAACAATTTGGCTGCCCGTGCAAAATATTTGATGTATCATCCAATTAAAACCAAAAGACACAGACGTAGGTTCAGTTTATGAGGCCATTACTAAGCAATCATTTACATGTACATGGTGCACCTGTTAACACAGGGCACCCCAATAAGATACATAAGGAGTCAATATATCGACGTGCGGATTTCGTCACGTTATAGCGAACACTGTGGCGCATTCCATGATCGAGGCAATTAGTTTCAGCGTTTATGGCTTTGGAATTATCACTCATGATTTTTTTAAACACCACTGTTCACGTTTTCCTGTAACATTGGAAAGAGCGTTCACCGACGTAGCATGTATGTGACCTGATCAAATACTAACATTGTTAAAGGGCCAGCAAGAAGTTTTATGCCATCAGGAAAAGACGCACCATTAGCGTGTTCCCTACTGTACTAGATGCAAGCAAAGTTTTAACTGAGGTACCTACGTAGATACATACATACATAGATATACACATTTTGTTAATATGTACGGATACATCTGGATATTTTTCAATGGGAAAATATGGATATTACTTTGTGCAGATATTTCAGTTATTTAAAATTTTATTCCATTGCTTGCCTAATCAATACTGTCGACGATGTCAAATAATGGTACCTCCTGTAATTACCGGCTTTGGTGTAAAATGTTGATCATAGGCCATGCCGACAAGAATGCCATGTCGCCTAAAGTGTGACGTATAACTAGCGAGCAATTACTTCAGTATTCTCTCGAGTACTTGAAGTGTCGATACGAATGCGTCATTTGTGTTCTTGAGTGAAAGAAGCTTCATTTTTGATTCAGGCACCGTAGTATTGGATTATGTATTTCAAGTTTAATTAACGAAACATTTTAAAGTTCTTGGGGAGCTTCAGAAGCTTTGAACGAAGCGAACGCCCAGGTACAGAGCCGAGGTGCGTTGCTTTGCAAGAAGTATGAGCCATTGATCTATTGCTAAGGTCGAGGTGTAATCATGCAAATGTTTGTTAACAAGAATAAGTGCCTAAACTGTTACATCATACAAGTAATTGTGTCAGAAAAGAATACATGAATTTTACAATATAGTTAGGAAATACATTTTTAAAATACATGTCATCGAATGCAGTAATTATAACCGATAACGCTTATGTTTTGTTACGTCGGCTGCTATGAGTAAAATTTCGTAACAGGGAACAATTGAATAAGCTTTATACAGGGAAGGTATGACGCAAACCAAAACTGTTCCTCACTGTACTTTAACTATATCGTTATATGTATTCCACCATACACTCGTTTTGGTCACCAACCCATAACTCTTTGTAAGCTACTATTTATCGCTTGACGTTATGAGGCACAAACTCTTCTTAACTTTTGCAACACCTTACAATACTTTCTAGATTTTAAACTTTAATCATGAATGGTACGCAGTGTTGTTTTTACAATCCAAATAAACAATTTTCTAGTTAAAGGACTACAGACAACATGTAAAAATATGTTATTTTAAATATATGCCAATTTTAATACTGTTTCTATATTTTCCATTACGCTTCTTCTTCTCCTGCATCCCTGTCCCCCCTCGCCACCAACCTCCCACCACTCGTTTTATTATGTCACTTAATTATTATAACATGACACGTACAACCGTAATAGACGTTTCATTACACCTTTATTGTAATCTCTAAGAATTAGCTCGGATTACATGAATTAAAAAATGTGTAACGTGGAACAGTAAACCGCTTAGGTCAGATGCACAAATGCGACTGTGCCATTATTGTTGCTTATTAATGTCACACTAGTTTTATGTAGGTAATCTGTATGGTTGCTGTTTACTGTTGGTTAACTAATGTGCGGCATTTTCAACGTTTGGGTACTGAGGAACAATTTTGGTTTGTCATTCTCTACCTGTATAACACTTGTGCATTAGTTCGCTGTTATGAAATTTTACTGTGAGTAGCAGACAAAGAAATACAAAACCGCCACCTATTATTCATCTTCACGACGGCGATTTTAAAAAATACCTTTTTAAAGTACATTGAAAAATGTAATTATTTATATACTGTGACAAGTTAAACACATTCTTGTTAACAATAAATAGCCTTATTACACCACAGCCTTAGCGCCACCTAGCGAATCACTGCATCTACCTTTCATCGTGATACAATGGATATAGTCCATTTCATCAGAAGAAACTGTATTCAGTGTGTAGGATAAAGCCAGATGGTCACTGCTGGTAGTTTCCATTTACAAATTCATATTTACGATAATTAGCATCGTTGGATTGAAAAGTAAGGACGACAGGAACATCTTTTCGCTTAACCTGTATGTGAGGCGCAGACCAACTAATGAAACATACTATCATTGCAGCACATTTTTACTGGATTTTTGGTACAAAGCGTACTTCTTACAATAACTGTAAACAAATAATTGTGGTTTGGATCTATTATGCAATCTGTACAGTATCGATACAGAAATCGCCTTTGTATTAGCCTTGTGTCTTATGATGAGGTTTGTTCACGTATGTTACATCAATCCACCATAACGTGGTGACGCTTTTAATTTCCAAATATAAATTCGTCTTCAGGTCACTCCAGTGGCCTCTCCGCCCACCATGGTGCTTTATATGACGCAGCTCTTCAGAGCCTCTGCATCAGACACAGCATGTGGGGGTGTTGGAGAGGACCGAGTGGCTGCTAAACAGTTCGACAGCGACGCCGCGGCCAGTACCACCCGAGGCGACAGTTGCCGATTCAATAAAACTTCAGATTAATGAGATGCATGGTCTCGTTATTTAATTGGAACAAGGCGGTGTTGTGGTAACACACACGGGACTCGCACGATGGTTCGAGTCCCTTTTAGACTACCAAGATTTAAGTTTCCAGTGGTATATCTAAATAGGTTAAGGCAACCGCGCGGATGGTTCTTTCGGAATAACACTCTTGCGATTTTGTTCCCCCATGCGAGCTCTGTCTGTCATTACCTCTCCGTATATGAACGTTAGACCCGAATATTTCTTACTTCCCTTCTGTATTTCCATAAGAAATTGAGTTGAGCGATATTTAAAAAAAGCTATTGTCTTAATGGTGCACGAGTACAAACATTTAGAACCCACAGGAATAGCTCTTCAAAATTTGCTAAATCAGTTTAAACGCAAAGTCATTTACATCAACGATAATACTTAAAAGAGTAGAATGGCTAGAAAGTCTCTGCATCTGAGGACATAAACTATTCCCCGTAGTCCCAACACTTTCTCATGAACTCTGTGAGCCTCGTGTAATATAACCCTACACAACGCAAAAACTAAAACGTAATCGACATTCATCGCTCTCAGTATACAGTGTTCAATGGACTCGGCTTTTTCTTATTCATTAGTCTATCTTTAATCGTACCTGGAAAACTATGTGGGTATGAAACAGTAGGTACCTTGACACACTCAACAACTGGTCATAATAGAAACGTGACAGTGTTTTTGCAAGGAGAAAACATAATTTAAACCACTCTTACCGAAATCAAACTCATGCTGCATTTCATTGATCTGCATTGTGCGAATAACAGTTGATTAGCGTATCGATGCAACCCCAAACAAGTAAACGAAGGAACTAATACTACGAACGTATGCTCATCTTAAAGACCTACTAACAATTCAAAAAGTATTCATTTACCACTACTGCTCATATTGCGGAAGTTCCTTCTTATGACGTACCCGTCCCCCTACGATTTTAATGATGTTTGATTTTCTTTTGAACACTATAGTAATGTTGTAGAGGAAAATTCTGACACGTAGACACATTTTTACTTCATGTTTTATTTGCCAGCATGCAAACCCGGTATTTCTCGGTATTCATTTTGCCAATTTCCTATTAGAAATGGAAACAAAATATGAACTTGTTTGTAGTGTAATATCGAAAAAAATTTATTTCCATGTGTTCATGAAAACACCTATGAAATTATGAGACAGTCGTACAAACAAATATACATAATGTACAGATGTATAAGTACAGCTGCTTCGCGTGTCTACAACGTGATTTTTTAGATGTCTCTAAGGCAACTCGTCTTCATAGTTTCCGCCTACAGCCGTTTGCGCTTCGCAGTTGAAAGCTTTCGCCGGGCGAAGTGGCCGAGCGGTTCTAGGCGCTACAGTCTGGAACCGCGGGACCACTGCGGTCGCCGGTTCGAATCCTGCCTCGAGCATGTATGTGTATGATGTCCTTAGGTTAGTTAGGTTTAAGTAGTTCTGAGTTCTAGGGTACTGATGACCTCAGAGCCGTTTGAACCATTTTTTTGAAAGCTGTCAAAAACACTGCCCGGTGCCAGAGATGTTGTTATGCTGAGCCCACTGTAGAAGACTCTTTGTAGTAAATAATACAATGATAGGAACTTCATTCACGAAGCAGCGTGTTTCCACGGATCTCAGTGTTTACGACGTCATATTTCCTGAACTATGTGTCGTACTATGGTATAATGTAGGTGGTCTATTTAGCGACATGTGTGGATACTGTGAGCAAAATTTATTGCGAACAGAATTAGTAGTACAGAAGTAATAAATTTAAACGTCATGCATGACGCGGCAGTTTTTCACACATCTCATTGTTTATGACATCACATCTCCGGAACTAGCAAGTAAGTGGTTCTTACCGGACAGCGGTTATTGCCTGACAGTAAGTGATACGTATACTTGGTTTAGTTAAAATCGGTCCGGGGGTTTTCGAGGAGGTGTGGAACTCTCTCTCTCTCTCTCTCTCTCTCTTTCTCTCTCTCTCTCTCTCTCTCTCTCTCACACACACACATAAGTAAATAAATACATTTTTGTAACATGTATGGATTTCACTAAAAGTAACAGAAGACTCATCTGGGTGGTTTATGACATTTGTTAACAATCTTATATAATAATCTCTTTCAAAGGAAAAATTCCTGTCCCCTTTACAGTAAATGCTTTGTTCAGAGGTCTTCCTCTTAAATGTCAGCCTTCCGAATGTAGTGAACTGATGTTTATCTGCACAATTTAGCAGCGAGGCTTAAAAACTGTGCAAAAACTTCGACCTGTTTGGTCATTAAGTTACCACAGCATATTGCTCCAACATTTTAACAGCTAAATTTACCTTACTCGTCAAATAAGTGGCCACATACGACAAAATAGCACCTTACATCTTAAGTAAAGTGATTAACAGCTGTGATCGGCCGTGATATGATCTGGAAAATGAACTGGAGGCGACAGAATTGCTGTGTGAGCCCCTCATAGTGGATGCTGAATTATTGGGATAAGCCAGAGCCTTCTAAATACCCGTCCACTTTCACTAATGAGGTCATCACAAGCCCCAAAATGCAACACAAATTTGATTTAAAAAGGGCTTTCATGCGTTCACACGGCGCCAAAATATAAAAAAAACAATGACAAAATCCTACAGAATCGGAATAATAAATGCTGAACCTAACGCGGAAACCGAGACAAAATGGGTGTTTTAGACAGAGACAAATTGAGTTCTGTTATAAAAGTTTCAAAATCACGAAAGTACTAAAACATACAAACCAAAACAACCAGAATAACACGAAGCGACGGTTAGCATTGAAGACGCAAAATTACAACTAAATCAATACAAACGGCCAAAAGCGATACCAACCCATATGGCCAAAAAATCGCGTCAGTTAACAAAGCGCTGTAAACAGAACAACATTTGACACATTTTTGATCCATAGTACTGATAACGCCGGTGTTCTTTCTTGCTAGTTTGTCAACCAAATCTAGGCTAGAGTACCCGTCGTCAATGTAAAAATATTAATCCTTTTCTATCAGCTCACGAGTAGTCTTCAAAACAGTTCCAGTTTTCTTCTCTTCAGGATGCTGGATGTCTTAGATCGTATAAAACGTTAAATATGTCCGAAAACAGATTATCTTGAGTGACGAAAGGCACTGTCTAATGTATGAAGCATTAACTAACATCAGTAATGCCACTTGGCCTCTTCCCACTAGCCACTCGCTACAGAATGCCGCGGACAGTTTTACCCGTCGAACCCTCTCAGAACGACTGATATATCCGTGATGTCTACTTTTACTAGAACTGAAAATACTCGTGGAGTCTTAATCTAAGAATGTAGACTTTTGATATTTATTTATTTGTTTCTTGTTTATTCATTTTCTAACATCTCTGATCTGATAGATTTAATGAGGCCCACCACGAATTCTTGTCTTGTGCCAACCTCTTCATCTCAGAGCAGTGCTTGCACCGTACGTGATCAATTATTTTGTTCTATGTATTCAAGTTTCCGTCTTGCCCTACAAGTTGTGCCCCTTACAGCTGTCTCTAATACCATGGAAGTCATTCTCTGATGCAGCGCATGTCCTGTCATCCTGTTCCTTGTTTTGTCAGTGTTTTCCACGTGTTACTTTCTTCACCAATTCTGGGAGAGACTCCACAATCCTTATGTTATCAGTCCACATAATTTTCAACGGTGTTGTATAGCATCTCGTCTTAAAGTCTTCGATAGTCTTCTAGTCTAGTTTCTCCAAAGCATATGATTCGCTACCAATGAACACTGTGCTCCAAACGTGTCTTGGGATTGTTTTGGGTTGTTTTGGGGGGGAAGAGACCAAACTGCGAGATCATCGGTCTCATCGGATTAGGGAAGGACGGGGAAGGAAGCCGGCCGTGCCCTTTCAGGGGAACCATCCCGGTATTTGCCTGGAGCGATTTAGGAAAATCACAAACGTGTCTTCTCAGAATTTTTTTCTCACATTAAGGCCAATCTTAAATGCTAGTACATATCTTTTGGCTAGAAACGCACTCTTGGCCTGTGTAAGTCCCATTGTTAGTTACTCCTTGTTCTGACCGCCGTCTCTTATTTTGCTTTCAAAACAACAGAATTGATTAACGTCGTCTACTTCGTGGTCACAAACTTTTATGTTAAGTTTCTCCATAATCTTATTTCTGATACTTTTTTCTTTCTTCGATTTACGCGTATTACCAGTTCATATTCTGTACTCATTAATCTGTTCAGAGCCTTTAATATAGCTTGTAATTGTTATTCATTTACGCCGAGGAGAGCTATACTGTCAGCGAATCTTATCAATGAAGTCCTTCCACACTGAATTTTAATCCCACAGTTGAATCTTTCTTACATTTCCAACATTGTTTCTTTGCTGTAGCGATTAAATACTAGGGGCGAAAAACTGCACCCTGCCTTACACTCTTTTTGATAGGATAGCTTAGTTCGTGATCTACCAGCCTTATTGTTCTCCTCTATTAACAATTTCAAACATCTTGCACCATTTTACAAAAACCAGGGCTTTTTCTATGTCGATAGATCCTATGAAGGCGTCTTAATTTTTCTTAGGTCTGGCTTCCGCCATCAGGCGCATGCCAGAACTGCCCCTCTGGTATCGTCACCTTAACTAAAGCAACAATGTTTGTCATCTAACAGATACTGAGTTTTCTTTTCCAGTTTTCTGTATGTTGTTCTTGTCAGCAACTTGAATGCATGCCCTGTTGAGCTGGTTGTGTGACAGCCATGCTGCCTGCTTTTGAAAGATGAATTACGAATTTTTATTGGTGGAGTCCCTGAATGTCGAACTACTTGAACTGGTTAAGTGTTGAAATGAGTGAGTGGCGAGATATGCGTAGGCAGAATTCCTGTGGTCCGCGGCAGCCTCCCAATGAGACGATACCCGGGCAGCCGTCGCCAGGTAAGCCCGTCTCTCTTTCCCTCCCCCCCCCCCCCCCCCCCCCCCCTACCTGAAACTGCTGGCCTGTCTGCAGTCGCCCCTATAATTAATCGCCCACGCGCGGTCCTCAGGCGACTTTCGTCAACCCGCGACGGATCGATTTTGTAGTCTCAGCATCCCACAGCGAAACCACCACGCCAAAAGAATATGATTCCTTTCGTGTGTGAAGAAGAATTTAATTCTCAGAGAATGAGGAGTTGTGGTGAACAGAATGGAAACTAACAGTAATTCTCATGGTAAAAGAATATGCTTGATGTGTCTGACGAAGGTGGCACAGTAACAGTACGCCTGTGTTAAAAATGTTCGAATGTGCTTGAATTCCTAATGGACCAAACTGCTGAGGGCATCGGTCCCTAGACTTACACACTACTTAAACTAACTTATGCTATGAACAACACACACATGCATTCGCGAAGGAGGACTCGAACCTCCGGCGGGAGGGGCCGCCCGGCGGGAGGGGCCTCGCAATCCGTGGCATGGCGCCCTAAACCGTGCGGCCTCTAAACGCGACACCCTTGCGTAAATTGAATATGAAGTTTATTGGGAGACTGGATATAGTCTGATGGACAATAATTGAAAATAAGTCAATTCTGGAAAATTTAAAGAACAGCAATAATATCTGCGTGCTAATGGCATGAAAATACAGTATCACAGTAACGAAAGTTCCAAATTGAAATGACCGTGCACCGAGTATGCAACAATCAAAGTCTGGAAAGGACATGCAAATGTTAAGGTTCCAAGGGGAAGAGCGAAAGTTAAACACTCCAAGGGATGCAGAAATGGTTAAGTACACGTATTATCAATGGGAAACAAAAACAGTTGCTGGGCATGGCGTCAGAGGCCATATCTTTTCTGCGTAGAGGCGACAAATGGTGTAGATCTGCAGCTGCTGGCAGCTCCCGGATTGAAGGCTGACATAGACGGTGGTGTAGTCGCAGTGTGGCTCCATATTGAGATCCGGATTGTGGGTATGCTTTCGCAATCGGTGTCTGGCCCAGGAAACTGCTCGCCTGTAGCCTGGGTGTTGGGCTAAATACTGCCTGTACGCCTGGACACTGCAGGTACTACTTTGAGTCACATGACCCACACAAAAGAGAAGGTTCACAGGACAGTGGCCTCTGGTGGTGATTGGTTTGCCGCCTGGTAGACGGACGGAATGCGTCAATCCTTTGTACGTCATCTAAAGAGCTGTCCAATGCAGTGTCTGTACCTGCCTAACCAATCTGTATATTTGGTTGACACAAGGCTCCTACTCAGCATTCCTCCCCCTCCCTCCAAGGGGAGGAGAAGTGGTAGCACATCTCGCCAGACATGGAAGGGACTGGGTCCACTCTGGCGGCCAGTGCAGCTGGGGAGCCGAGGCTGATGTCCTTCGCCGTTATTGCTGGTGTGTCATGTGGAGCAGCTGAGGATCCTCCTAGAGAGCTGGCCGCAGTCTGGAGCTGAGACTGGCCAGTGATGTCCCGGATGAGCACTGTGGAGTACTCCACCTCTGGAAAAAGATAATGGTAACCTACCAGACCAAGGAAAAAAACCACAGAACGCAAAATTTGGTTAGGTGCTTTGGCACACTGTCAGTCTCGAAGTGCCAGCTCAGCCATGGCCGACCTCAAAATGTTGGAAACGACTGCACGAAACCATTTCTGACAGGCATTGGTAAAAATGGATATCTTGGGGAGAGACACGTTGACACCTGGATAGGGGTGCTGGGTATATACATGACAATATCTCCTGGGAGCCCTTCAATTGAAAAATAAAGTGGGATAGGTTGTGAATGGTCTGCCCTGTGAGCATGGTGGACGTCTGTGAGGCATAAGGGAAGCCATTACCAGAATATGTTGATTAACCAGAGATACCTAGGAAGAGATCCGCAAAATACGGCTGTAGCCGTGGCCAGAGGCGAAAGTGTCTGGACAAGGACAAAAACACATGGAGGGGTGACCCGTTGTTCTGGTAGGAGGGTCAGAAAGTAAACATGCAGGTGACTGCCGCGACGATGCCCTGCCAACAGACATGTTGACAGGCCAAGCGCTTAGTGAGCACAAAGCCTCAGTGCTGACATGCAAGAGAGACAAGTCACACTGGTTGAGAGCGTCTGGGGTAATAGCCGTGATGCTGCTACTGCCCCCTGGAGCAGGAGCACTCGTTGACGGTGAACACCTTATTCCATAAATACCAGTGTCCGTGGATCTCCCAGTGCCATAGCTGATTGCACCAGGCAGAGTATCTTGCAGAGTGGTGGATCCGTGGTAGTGTGGCGTGCAACGAGTTTTGCCTGCAATGGAAAGTTGGCCATGGCTACTTCGGCAGCAACGGTCAGGTGGAAATGGGCTTCAGCACATCCATGTTCATGGCGGGGTCATAACACAGACGCAGAAGCAAGAGAAGGTCAGCAAGATTATATTAGCATTAGCGTGCCAGGTTGCTAAGTGGTACTGAATGTCATTATTGTAGTTTGAAAGAAACACAGCCCACCTTTGAAGGTGGCACGGCAGTTTCGTCGCCACATTTGTCTGCACTTTGGAAACAGGTGAGTAAGTGCCTGCAGTTTGTGAACAGCGATGTAGACACTGTCATGAAACTTTCTTGGGCCAAATATGATTGCTAGAGATTCTTTTTGTCTTACTGTAGTTACGCTGTTTGGTAGAATTTCGCTCCAGCCGTCAATCACATGGGAAAGGAACGTCCCCAAGCCACTGACCGATGCATCAGCTGCCAAGATAAAGGCCGCAGAGGATCTTGTGTCTATCTGCAGCTTGATAGGCCTGTTGTTGCTGGCTACCGTAAACGGTAGAGATTCCTCTGAGTGGAGAAGTACATATTGGATGTAGGATATATCTGGTAAAAAGTCAGGCTTGTCGTCTGAGGGTCCATGCATGCACAGTTGACATTCATTTCCGGCACTGCTTGGCACACTTCAGCCCTGGATTTCCCTCAAGAGGGGCACTCAGCACGCTGGCAGTGGCGCTGATATCTCCGGTGATGAATCAGTCGCTGGCACTAGGAGCAGAACTGCTGAGTCTTTGCATGTACTGAGTGAACCCCACTGGGGTGGAGGACGAGACTGGAGTTGAGGATGGCACATTGGTCAGACAGCGAACACTTGTGATGGGTCTTGCAGACTAGTTGAGGATATGAGAGACTGTTCAAAAGCTCTGATACTGGGGATGCATCTTTCTAAAGAAAGGTCCTTCAATTTAAGGATATATCTGTACAGATCTCCATTGGGGGATCAGGGACTGAACTTTACTAAAGGCTTGCCAGTATCGTACTCTTACGGGATGCTGGAGTTTAGTGATCACAGGAGCTAAATTGATAAAGAACGTTTATTCACAAAGAGGAGCCTACTCCTGAACTTCATTAAACATGTAACCTACATAAAAGCTTAACGCCATAGTTCTATATATTCAAACTGTATCGATGATCATTATTCAGTGGGGATGAAGCTGGCCCAGGACCGCAATATGGATCCACATACGTTCACATACAAAGACTGAAACATTCAAGGAATAACAGAAGGCAAAGTTCACCACTTTCAGGAGAAGATGAGTCGACAAAACTGGCTTGTCCCTCACAGCGGAAAAATGGAAGAAACTCAGTCACAAACACAACGCATGAAATGTATCGTGATCGAGTCGAGAGCAAGTAATGCCCATCCGGATTTAGTACAGAGATGGCAAAATTGTCATTCGCGGGAACACTATAACGCTTGACAAATGGCTATACAAGCACAGGAAGTCCATTACTCGTAAAATCTGAGCTAACTCACATCCAAAACCGCTGGTAGTGTGCTCAGGTGCGCAGAACATTAATTTTATACCTTTTATCAGGATATAATAGTATCTTGTGCTGGTTGATAGGACCCATCCTGAGACATCAAGGAATCGTCAGATGTGTAAGGGAAACAAGTGTTGAGGCGGGGAAAAACTGTACAGGAAGGCAAAAGCTCATCTACAGAGAGCAGTGTCTTCTGAATGTAGGGACGCAGCGACGGTCAGGTCAGATTAGCGGACAGAGCTGCCTTAAACCAGTCTTCATACTGAAGACCGCAACAACAACAACAACAACAACGTATGTTGTAAGGCAGATTTACTGGTTTTGGGAGAAAGAGGATAAAGAGTTAAGTTCTTATATATATTTTCTAGGGCACTATCTAATGCATAATCCAATTCTATTGTTTTATCCTTATTTTTATAAAAATAAAGAAATTTTGTGTAGTGTAATTTTATTCCTTTGCTTTGAGGGCATGGTTTGGTTGGTAGGAGTATATTTCGTTTATCACTCAAAAGTATTTAATAATGTTACCCAAGGATACAAGAGGAATCTGTGTAATGTATATATATAACGATAAAGCTACCGTCAGCCCGAATGGTGGTTCGAACACCACAGTTATTTTCTAGGCATCATCATGTTGCTCCACCGACCGTTTAACTCGTTTAGCCAGGCTGTTGTAGGTGGCCCTGCAGTTTAACGCGGAATACTAGCCATGGTACGACCTTGAATTACTCACATTAACAAGTCATTGTCGAACGTGAATGAACAGATAAGCGAAAAAAAGTCTTCGGGCCAATCCCGAATTAGATCTTGGACCTTTGTGTTTTGTTATCTGACACTTACCCACTGAATTGCCGAACAAATTTGAAAGAATAATATTTATACTTTTATTAGTTCTTGAAACAGACTGTCTATATTAATAACGTTAAAAACTATTTGTGGATTTTCCAAAATGAGATACTGACGGTACTTTTATGATGAGAGTGAAACAGTTCACTGTAGGCATTTGAAAGCAGAGTGTCTCCTTTGAAAGGTTACATTTGTGATAGGGTGGTAGGGGTAGGGTGGCAATTGAGAGGCAGCAGGAGAATTTGGGCTTAACAACCCGTAACATTTAGCTAGATACCACTGTGGTTCGGACTAGGAATTTCTACTCTTACCTAACTACAGTTACGATTTGCATCAGCTGCGTAACAATTTCAGTTTTTAGTAATTTGTTTGTTTGAATGGTTCAGAATTCGTCGTTACCTGATGAAGCAATTATTCTGCTAAAGCTGAATGAATGCAGCTAATGATCTATTTTTCACATTTTCGATGTTCTCTACAAAGGGGCCTTACATTAAGTTATTCCCACTTTCCTTACAGAAATGAATTTGCTTTAGAGTTACTAATATCGCTTTTCAGGATTATTTCTTTCTACTTGGCAGGCGTCTTCTTGCAGTCGGAAAGCTCTATACGTCTATGTAGATATTGTCTACACACAGCAGCTGCATAGCATTTGCTGCAGCATTCGCTTTGGGTATTTGTGTGATGCCATCGCTAGTTTACATATCTCTGTTATGCCTTTAGGAATCCTATGGCAATGATGCTGCGTTACGTGAGCTGGAAGAGATGCAACATTATCTTAACTGCCTGCGGACACCGCTCTCATCTTAATCATGTTACATCTCTCAGAAAAATGGCGTTTTAAGTACGCTATTCAGTTCCTAACCATCGTAGTTGACTTTCAATTACAGGGACAAAGGTTAGTGTAAAGGGTTCTCATGGCACCATGGTTTTAGAGGTGACTGTTTTTTCACTTTTCATCATCGTACTCTTACTGAATGGTTGCCATGCTTATTAAGGTGAAAGTTCCCTCAAGGAAAATGTCCCAGATTTGGCCAGAGTGCAGCAATCTAAACACAACTTCGGCTCACTTTACCCTAGCTACTCAGCTATCAAGCTACAATGGAAATCATTATACGTAAGGAATAGAGGCTCAAAAAAAGCAATTTCTTCCATCTTTAGTACGACGCCAGCTGTTGCTATTGGCTCCAGCTGTGATCAGATCTCGTCTAATCTTAAACTGGTGACGTGGGACGGCGAAAGAGAAGGCAAGGTTCCGTGACACCAGGGCTTCATTCCCCTAACGGCTGCTTCGTTCACCTGGCGTGTGGGTAATAGCCAGTACTGTATCCTTGAATATTTTGCGTTTGGCTTTCCTTTCTACACCGTATTTCCCTCCGTTTAATGACGTGTCGTTAGTCCTCATGTAATTTCTCATATGGCAATAAAATTATTGAGACCCAGGGAGGCCTTGACGTCGCTGGGGATGACCTAGAAGAGAATACGCGCAGTGTCTTTCTTTCCTGCTAATATTCCTCCGTATGGCAATTCGAGAAGAGGCTACAGGATGCAAGACTCGCTTTCACAGGGCAATATTGGGCCTTTGTCCTGTAAGCCAGCAGAACTTAGTTGGAAAATGAAAGTTTGCCCCTTAAATTATTTTCCGGAGAATGTCAGTTAAAATATATAAAAGGCGTAGTACCTTAATCTTATAAGTTAAATGTATTAATAAAGTCGTAAAATAAACTGGCAAAAAAAGGAAAAAAGTTAATGTACAGCAATGAAATTTCGGGAATACATTTGTCTAGGCAATATATTTAAGTTATTAACAATGCAAGAGCACAAGTAAATGGTTCAAATGGCTCTGAGCACTATGGGACTTAACTTCTGAGGTCATCAGTCCCCTAGAACTTAGAACTACTTAAATATAACTAACCTAAGGACATCACACATATCCATGCCCAAGGCAGGATTCGAACCTGCGACCGTAGCGGTCGCGCGGTTCCAGACTGTAGCGCCTAGACCCGCTCGGCCACCCCGGCCGGCACAAGTTAATGTAAGCACGAAATAAAGCCATAGCAATTGTGAAATGCTGGTACATTAAATACAGGTGTAGTAGCCAGAATATTGAATGCAGGCATGAGAACGTGCATGCATTGCGTTATAGAGGTGCGGAATATCAGTTTGTGGGGCGGAGTTCCACGCCAGTTGCACTTGATCCTTCAATACAGGGACGGTTAATGCTGGTTGTGGATGACGCTGGAACTGTCGTCTGATGATATAACATACGTAACGACTGGAGACAGATCTGGTGATCGAGCAGGCCAAGGCAATATGTCGACATTCTGTAGAGCATACTGGATTACAACAGCGGTATGTGGGAGTGCGTTATACTGTTGGAAAACATCCACTGGCATGCTGTTCATGATTGACAGCACAACAGGGGGAATCACCAGATTGACGTACAATTTTACAGTCAAGGTGCGCGGATAAGCACAAGAGTTCTCCTGCTGTCATACAAAATCGCATCCCACACCGTAATATCGCAGAAGGAACATGCAGTTTCTCGTAGCACTATTACACGACCTCACACAGTGAGGAAATGATAATGGCGACTTTGTCGCATTAGGGTCATTCTTGACTAAGATCAACTCACCACGTCCAGTCTCAAAGGTAACTAACGCTTATGATCTTCACAGTGTGTATTTAAACCAAACATGATTTGCATTCTCATATTGGTGCTACTCAGTTGTTTCACTTTTTCCATCAGTGTATCTGGATGAGGCCAATAAAAGTACTTATAGCTGATGTGATCCGTCGCATTGACATATCTTCCAATTTCACGACGGAAAGATTCATCGAAAAATATAGGAAATTAATACACCAGGAAATGGGACATCGCTGCTCTGAGGTAATCAGTTTTTGCGCGTTTGAAAACGTTTACACATATGACGTGAGCGTGGGATCGAGGACGCGAGTGTACTCTGAAAAGCTGCAACACATGTGTAACTTATTTAACATTTCATTTGAATGGTCGTTTTACCATTGCTGTCGACGTTCCTATACAATGATGGGCTCTGTTGTTTCTATGATTACTGTTTGACATTGATCACAGGGTATGCTAACAACAATGTCATGTCACCTAAATCGTCGAGGACCGTTGCCTATCAATTACTTCCGTATTCTCTCGAGTACTAGAAGTGCCTATCCGAATTCGCTGTTTGAGTTATCGAGTGAAAGAAGCTTCAGATTTGTATCAAGTGTTGTAGCGTTGGATTTTGCTTTTCGAGAACACCTAACGAAACACTTTAAAGTTCTTGGGGAGCTTTAGAAGCTTTGAGCGAAGCGAACGCCCAGCTTCATAGGCGAGGTGCATCGAACCCGCAAGAGATATGAGCCATTGACTTAACTATCACCTATTTATTTACCATACATAATCATTTGCAGTTAGAGTATCGTATAAGCTTTTAAATGGCGGTGTATTTAGTGCACAAATACTGGCATATTGAAGCGTGTGGTGCGGTGTTACGTGTTTTCAGAACATGAATTTGCTAACAGTATATACCGTGAAATATCTGATCGTTTTAACATTTCATGCAGTTTCAAGTGTTAAATTTTTACTTGCGTAGGTAGATCTCGTTACTTAGTTTTTGCCAAAATCGTGTTCTTTCATCACGCATTCTCAAATCGATTGCTTAGTTTCTCAACGACGACGGTGTAACCGATTTTTCTGTGTTGTCGATTACATGTGAATACCGCCTGTGATCGTTGTAGGGTCGTGCTGCTGCAATTGTTTTCCGTCAGTGAAGAAGTAATCATTTTGGTACTGGTGCCAATTAAGTAGAGTCACACTGAGTTGTGCTGGCACCGTAACAAAAGTTTTCCTCTTATGTTGCTTAAGGAAACTGAATTACGAGGTGTGTGGGAAAAGCAATGAGACTGATGTTTGTCATGACGGAGCACCCACTTGTCTGCAATGTCCGGTCTCACTCGATTCACACATTCTTTGAGTCTTTCAAGGACATCTTTCTAAAACACTTGGTTGACAGTTTTTCCCGATTGAACAAATTCTTTATGCAAAAAAACTAATGTCAAAAAAGCAAATCAGCTTTGTTTTGATCTTTGATTTGCTCATTCGAGCTTTTATCGATTGAGCAGATATCTCAGTGTGCCACTCCTCACATTGCCGCTTGATCTCAACATCGTACTCAAAAATTCAGGATTCCTCATCTGTGATTACACGACTGAACCACTGGTAGTCACTGGCAATCCTCTCAACGAGATCAACGCACACATTTCTTCGACTGTCCTGCTCAGTTGTGAGGTACTTCGGCAACATACTGGCACAAATCTTTCACATGTGCAAAACTTTGGTCAAACTGTGATGTGCGGTGAAAGTGTTTAAGCTTAATAGGTCACCCATCATTCTTATTGTGAAACGTCGGACTGATCTCATAAGAGCATGCACAAGTTCGACTTTTTGTCAGTTTTTGAAGCTGAAGGTCTTTCTACACGAGGTTAATTTTCAACGTGTGCTCGCCCATCCAAAAATGATTTGTGCCAGCGGAAAACTTGTGATTTTGATAGGCAATGTTCCCCGTAGGCCTATTTCAAATTGAATTAATATGTTGAAGTGTTGTTAACTGTTAAATCGACTGGGAGTTGGTGAGCTATTTGGGGGTTTCATCATTTAGATACTGTATATAACGTTAAAAAGCGTATTGTTTTAATTTTTCATGGAGTTTCCAATATTAAGTGCTTTATTGACAGGCAGACCTCGTTACCTAGTTTCTGGAGAAGTTCATGTGCTTTCAGCTTGTATTCTCAAATTAATTTCCTAGTTCCACAATGACAATCGTGCCAAGCGCACTGTCCGATTCCACACATCTGCTTTGACCCACGACATCGTTAGTTACCAGTGTAATCTATGATGTTTGTAAACCGTGCTGTTTATTCCAAATATGTCGTGATGTGCGAGGGTGTAGTTTGGGTGGAACTCGAGACCACAGCATAAACTGTGGTGCGGAAAACTAGTAGCGACTATATTTTTATTTGGTTTCTTCACTAATATTTAGCTGTTGCTTTCTGTAGTTCTCACGATTTCCGAGGGTAAGGGTAGGCAGAAGCTTCAGAGCATCAGATAAATTTTTACAGTGAAACGATTAGTTATTATGGTTATCATGTTGATTCTTACAATTATTTAGCTTTCTTTATAATGTGGGGAGTTTGTTGTGTGTGAGGTTAGCCAGGAACGTAACTGCACTGTTGACACGTTCGTGAGTGAAACGAGTAGTAATGTTTTCTGTAAGTTTTTAATTACAAATATTTAGCTGTTTTTCGAATATGACTTCCCTGTGGTGCCGCATGTATGAAATAGATTGTTCCTATGAAGCTCGTGTTGTTTTTACGGGAGGCTCACTCTTGCGGTGCACAATTGCATTTGTGCCGTGGTTCGCAGTAATGGCTGAAAGGGATAGAGTTTCTTGTATTTGCTGGTCACTTATTTGTTCTCGGTTTTTGAGCTTTTAATTTTCGTTTTTAGATTTATTCCTGTTTTTTGTATATCTTTTCTCTCCGTTTATTCTGAAGGAATTCGTGTGCGTTATCTTTCGATTAAGATGATGTTATGTGGGGTTTTGTTTTATGTCTCTGTCCTCGGTTTAGCAAGAGGTCACTGAGTGTGTTTCTGTCTTCTTGTTTCTTCTAATCGGTTTACTCTGGAGAAATTCGTGTGTGTAATCTTTGGATTACGCTATTTCTTTGGGAGAAGGGGGGGGGGGGGGGGGGGGGGGACGGCTGGCAAGGGCAGCAGTCGAACATTTTCTGCTGAAATGTAGGGTTTCGCAGGGATCGAATGAAGGGTAGAGCCACGGGTCGTAACACATCTGAAATGTAACGTCCACTGTTCAAAGTGCCGCCAATGCGAACAAGTGGTGACCGAGACGCGTCAACATTGGCGCCCCATACCATCACGCCGGGTGATACGCCAGTATAGCGATGACGAATACACGCTTCCAAAGTGTATTCACCGCGATGTCACCAAACAAGGATGCGATCATCATGATGCTGTAAACAGAACCTGGATTCATCCGAAAATATGACGTTTTGCCATTCTTGCACCCAGGTTCGTCGTTGAGTACACCATTGCAGGCGCTCCTGTCTGTGATGCAGCTTCAAAGGTAACCGCAGCCGGGGTCTCCGAGCTGATGGACCATGCTGCTGCAAACGTCGTCGAACTGTTAGTGCAGATGGTTGTTGTCTTGCAAACGTCCACATCTGTTAGAGATCGAGACGTGACTGCACGATCCGTTACAGCCGTGCGGATAAGATGCCTGTCATCTCGACTGCTAGTGATTCGAGGCCGTTGGGATCCAGCACGGCGTTCCGTATTACCCTCCTGAATCCACCGATTCCATATTCTGCTAACAGTCATTGGATCTCGACCAACGCGAGCAGCAATGTCACGATACGATAAACCGCAATCGCGATAGGCTACAACCCGACCTTTATCAAAGTCGGAAACGTAATTTTACCCATTTCTCCTCCTTACACGACGCATCACATCATCATTTCACCAGGCAATGCCGGTCAACTGCTGTTTGTGTATGAGAGATCGTCTGGAAAATTTCCTCATGTCAGCACGTTGTAGGTGTCGGCACCGGCGCCAACCTTGTGTGAATGCTCTGGAAAGCTAATCATTTGCATATCACAGCATCTTCTTCCTGTCGGTTAAATTTCGCGTCTGTAGCACGTCATCTTCATGGTGTAGCTGTTTTAATAGCCAGTAGTGTACTTCGGGCCTCTTTTATGTTTGTTAAGAACTGCATTATGCAACGCACGGATGTAACGATATGTTTTATTAGAAACGATCGATTTCTGTCTAGGATCAGACCATCTTCGGGTCCAAAAACCATCTCAGGTATGTTTCCTGGAATCACAGTTGTCGGATGCACATTGTTCCATCATTTATATTAGCTGCATATACGGAACATTATATCTGTTTAATTTCGTAGACATTTTTTCACAATGTTACATTAGTGATGGTGCTTTGTACACGAGCTAACTATTATTACAATTACACAAACGCATAGCCGAGATGGTTGGTTTTTGGACCCGATGATGGTCTGATCCTAGACCGAAATCGATCGTCTCTAAAACATTTACCGTTAAGCTTTGTGCTGCATAATGCAGTTCTTAACTCTCATTAAGGCCACACAACATTCTTTTCAACCGTAATGGTCTATATCGTGGTTGCAGTCTTGATGAACGTCATGGGACTCGTGTAAACTATCCACTTTAAATATGACGTCGTTAGTCAAAGCAGATAGAATTAAAGCGTGCTCTATTCTCTTTAATTGATTAGTTTCACAACGACAACGGTCTCAGCGATCTTTCTCGCTTGTCGATTACACGTCATATCTATGATCATTGTAAGGTCATGCTGCTATAAGTTTCTTCTGCCTGTGTAGACGAACACATTTTAGAAAAGTGGTGCCAAATGCGTGAAGTCATATTGAGTTGACGTGACACCGTAAAAGAAAAAGAGTATACCTCTCCAGTCGCTTAAGGAAATTGAATTATTAGCTTGGAGTATTTTTAACTGTTAAATTCATTGGGTGTTTATTAGCTATTCCGGTGTTTTCATCATTTAGACACTGTTGGGTATCTTTCAGTGGTGAAACATGATTATTTCGTCATACATAGATTTAAATTACTTAAAAATTTTATTGCAGTGCATGTTTAACTAATGATATTCACGTGCCTATACAATAGTGTGCTCTACGTTTACTTTGGTTCCTGTTTAATGCCGATCACAGCGCATGCTAACAACAATGCTGTCACCTGCTCTGTCGAGGACCGTTGCCTAGCAATTACTTCCGTATTCTCTCGACTACTAGAAGTATATACACGAGTTCGTTCTGTGAGTTATTGAGCTAAAGAAGCATCAGCTTTAATTCAAGTGTTGTAGCATTGGATTTTGTGTTACGAGAACAACTAACGAGACATTTTAAAGTTCTTGGGGAGCTTTAGAAGCTTTGAGCGAAGCGAACGCCCAGATTCAGAAGCGAGATGTGTTGTACCGCAAGTGGTATGAACCATTAACTTAACTTTCACCTGTTTATTTACCATACAGAATCATCTGAATCATACAGAATCATCTGTAGTTAGAATATCGTGTAAGTATTTAAATGGCTGTGAATTTAACGGAGAAGTACTGGCAAGTAGAAGCTTTACGACGGACCGTGTAATTGTGAAAGATCACTGTGTGTCAATTTTCCACATAGTATCAAAGATTAGGTGATTGACGTATAGAGACAAACTGCATTACTGTATTTTTGGCGATGTTCACGTGCCTTTATCACATATTCACAAATTAATTACTTGGTTTCACAATATATCTTATAATTAAATTTTTCCCTGAGACATTTAGGTCTGTTCTTTATCAATGATAATAATCGAAGCAGAAGAAATGAATTAAAGTTTGTGTTGTGGCCGGGCCTCGAACCCGGGTCTTCTTGCTATAAGATCACCTATGGTACATAGAGTTTTCCATTACGTCCATTGCTGGGATGCTATTCCAGTGCCACATAGCCTTGGCAGTAGTGACGCTGTAAGGGAAAATAAGCTGAAGATGTGAACTGAAATTTGTGCTGGTGAGGGCTCTCAGTTTGGGTAGTTCATGCAGCAAAGAAAGAACGCCCGGGTTCGAGTCCCGGCCACAGCACAAATTTTAATTAATTTCCTCAGCTTCGATCATTATCGTAGTTTCACAGGGATAACACTGCCACCAGTGATCATCGTTTGTCAATTATTCATATATACTGTCTGTGATCATTCCTCCGTCATGCTACTGTGAAGAAGAAGAACCTTTGAAAACTGGTAGCAACTGCGGGGAGTAACGTTGAGCCGAGCTGGCTCTGTAACAAAACAGTTTTCTTCTCCTGTTGCTTAAGGAAATTGAATTAGAGTGTTAGCTATTAAATCCAGTGGGAGTTGGTTAGCTATTCAGCGGTTTTCACCAGATACTGCTGGATATCCATCAGCCCCATATATGATTATTTTGTGGTACGTACATTAAAGCCCCTTAAAGCTTTACAGCACTGTTCGTTAATCTTTCCTATGGACCTTGCTAAATAGTGTAGAGCCCTTCAGTTACTGGCGTAGCTATTTAATGTCGATCTCACACCAGACTAACAACAATGCTGTCTTCTGCAAGTCGTCCTTGAGTTTTTGAGTTAAGGAAATTTCAGTTTTGATTCGTATGTTGCAGTGCTACATTTTGTCTTTCGAGTTCAAGTAACAAAACACTATAAAGTTCTTGAGAATCCCTGTAAGCTTTGAACGAAGCGAACGGCCAGCTTCAGAAGCGAGGTGCAGTGTATTCGCGAGAGGTATGAGCTCCTAACTTAACTGCCGCCTGTTTATTTACTATATAGAATCAGAAGCAGTTTACCCGCCAGGTTAGCCGAGAACGCTAATGCTCTGCTTCTTGGACTCTGGTAGGCGCGCCGGCCCCGGATTGAATCCGCCCGCCGAATTAACGACGAGGGCCGGTGTGTCGGCCAATCTGGGTGTGGTTTTTAGGCGGTTTTCCACATCCCTCTAGGTGAATAACCGGCTGGTCCCCACGTCCCGCCTCAGTTACACGACTCACAGACATTTGCAACACATCCGCAATTTTCCATGATTTACACTGGATGCAGACAGATGGGGTACTCTGATTCCGTCCGGGGCAGTTTGAATATCACACATGCTTTTAAATGACTCGGGATGTAATGGAGAGGCGTTACGATGCAGTGTGATGTGATTTCTCTATGTGGAAAGTAAAAGGAAAACAGTCCCACTCACATTCCAGTGCACTGATTCAATATGTCTTGCAGCTGCAAAGGTTATGAGAGTGCTTGACTAAGAGGAACAGATCACTTTACTGAGCTTTTGACAATGTTCAATAGCTGGAATCGTGTATTCTCAAAGTTACTGCTTTGTTTCACAATGAGAACGGAGTCACCTATCTCTATCACCTAATCTGTTATTTTCTGCCGTCTGTTCAAAAATGTTATAATGTGTGTGAAATCTTATGGGACTTAACTGATAAGGTCATCAGTCCCTAAGCTTACACACTACTTAACCTAAATTATCCTAAGGACAAACACACACACCCATGCCCGAGGGAGGACTCGAACCTCCGCCGGGACCAGCCGCACAGTCTTGCCGTCTGTGAATAAGAAGACAAATCATAAACAGGTCCCAGCTGCGTAGGGTCGTAATGAGTTGACATGGCACCGTAGCAAACGGACTTTCTCTTCCTGTTACGTAAGAAACTTAAATTATTATCTTGGAGCGTCGTTAAATGTGAATTCCGAAGGTATTTATAAGCTGTTCTTGAGATTTTATCATGCAGTTATCGCTGAGTAAATTTCAATCGTAAATATATTTGTTACGTCGTACGTGTTGACTCTGCTACAAAGAAGGAGAAGTGCAGCCCGGCGAGAATACACTGACACAAACGAAGGGGCAACTTAAAAATCGTAATCTCGCCAGACATTGCGGAGAGATTTGGGATCAAAGCCACCACACTGTCGCATAGTTTACTAATTAGAAACTTTATGCCACTAACAAGTCATTGCCGTAAGTACACACAAATTACCGCCCCTTCCTCACAGCGCCATATTGAGCGATCGTACTGTAGGATAATAAGCAAATCATGGAGTGATGGCTGGCTAAATTTGAATTAGTAATAATTATACTTGGTGTATATCTTAAACTAGCGTTGTGTTGTTCTGTCTTGCTTATTAATTTTCTATCCAACAGTAAAGCCTTCGCGTAATTGTTATCAAAACCAAATTATTCTTTGTAGAATAATTGTAGCACATAAAGACCGTGACAGTGGCTGGAATCGAAGAAGTGGTGTTATTTTATTTCCCCTTTTAGGAATTACTAGCAAAGAACTGAAATAGTGAATTCTTGACTGGTCATAAATTGATAAACTGTCTGAAGTCAAGAAATGATATTTCATCGATCTGCATTTTGTAGGTCGTTTATAACATTCACGGCTATTTTTATTACAAAGGCTAAGTTTACAGACACGACATGACGGTCCCAAGTTTTTTTCTTGCGATCCACTTGTGAGACTGCTATTAACTTTACTCGTGGTGACAGTCTGGCCATTTCTAACGTGCTGTTTGTTATCGTTACAGCAATGTTCCGACGCATGAAGAAGTTTTTCTCCCGGTGTGTGGGAGGGGAGAAGAACTGGGTCGCTGTTCGAGGAACCTTTGAGGTGAGGCCCGTCACGTTACGTTGCTGATATCGTAATATGAAAGCAGTAAAGTTTGAGAGCTACCGGAATGTACATAGCATGGTTAATAGATATTACAGACTGCCACGATTTACTGTATGTTAATCTGTGACGCGCTATAAACATCCCATGTGACAAGTCATTCTAAATGACACGTCTTCGACGGGAATGCCTGCTCGAGTTACTAATTATGACGATTGTATCTTGGTTTCGGTGCAAAGAAGGCAGGGCATGTATGAGAAGAGTGAGGTTCAGAGTGGTAAAATAGTAAAAATTCAACAAAAATTTAAATTTTGAAAATTATGTAAAAACTTTTCTTACACACGCACGCATACACACATGAACACGCACACACACACATACACCACACACACACACACACACACACACACACATTACACATCACGCACTGATACATACAATTACCAAAATTATATTTAAAATGATTTGCATATCTGGTGATAAAACAGAAACTGCGTTTCTCTTGTTAAGTGGAATGATCTAAAATACCAACTAACTTACTACGTCAGAATAAGCGACTGGTTGAACACGACACTGCAGACCATCTGGCTGCTCTAAGAGTTACCTGCTAACCGGAGTTAATATCTGCTGACCAAAGGACGTGTGTACAGGGATTTAAGACTTCCAAGCCTAATCTTGTGTTTTCTGAGGAGTCGGAAAATAGAGAAACTGGAGCGTTAGCAAAAATTATTTCAGTCCCACTTATTTTTCTTTCAAAAGGAAGAACACGCAGGAACACGGCATAGAAAGACTATAGCTGTGCCTCAAGTAGCCCCCCTGTAGCCCTCTGTCGTTTCAGCTTAACACTTCGTCCGTAGGATAATGGCAGTGAACGTAAGTCGAACAGGGGTGTTACTTGGATGCTGCAGACAGTAATACTCACTATCATTATAAATAAATGTAGAACTTTGTAATACCTGTACATGTTAGGAACTAGCGCCATCTCTTAATCATAAACATGCTCTACATCACAAAACTAATAAGTTCTTTTCCAACAGATGCGTCAGTTCACGCTTGTTGAGGAGCTACTGCAGAAACGTCTGCAGGAAGAAGAAGAAGAAATCCGTGCTGGCCCGGTGAGTGTAAATGCGATCAGTATAGAGAACGATAGAATGTGCTTGAAAGTGTATTTTTCGTTTCGTGATCACATGTATATTCATTTCGTAACGTGATACTGGTTATTGCCCTGTTTCCGAGTATTTACCGTGTTGTTTGGATTTTGTGCACAATACTTCGATGATCGTTGCAGCCGTCTTCCTCGGGTGCAGCGAGTTTTGCTGCTGTGTGTACTCACTGCATGGACTCTAACAAGTCCGCAAACGTCACACAACCTGAGGAAGATAGTTCGGTCAGTCGTTGGAATATTGTGCATAAAATAGGAGTAACAAAACGGCAAAACTTTAGGAAGCACATCATTAACCAGTCGTTCAGAGAAACCCTTAGAGATGAAGGGATATTCTTATTTGTTAGTATTATTATTTGCTGAGATGTGAGGATAAGTAATGCTACTTGGATATGAATTTGATCAGTGTGTTTTAATATCAATATCTGTAGTTTGCTAAATTCGTGATAAATGTAACACTTTTATGTCATAGGAATTAGCATAACTACTGTATTACTCCATATGTTGTACAACAACAACTAATAAGTTCTTTTCCAACAGGAGCGTCCGTTCACACTTGACCAGTTTTTTGTTGAGCTACTGCAGAAACGGCTGCAGGAAGATGAATAAAGCCATGCTGCTACGGTGAGTGAAACTTCTTTCTGTATAGAGAACAACATATTTGGTTTTCTAGGTGTATTTCTTATTTCATGACCATATCGTAACTGCCTTAAGAACTGTGGCCTGTGCTATTTTTCCGAGTCTACAATTGTACGTATATAATATCACTGAAATGCTGTCAGCTTAGGTACAACGACAATCGTACAAAACGAAAAATTCTATGGCCGACCCATAAGTTCTGTTATACCGAACTGTTATCGCGATACTTGCAATATTGTTGTTCTACAACAGTTGTGAATTGTGAGCAGAGACGTAGCTCTTTTGCGACAGTTATTTTTTTGCTCTAGTAATAGTAAGATCTAGTTAAACTCAAGACTCAACGGTATAATAAGGTTACCTACAATTTCACAGTATGGAGAACATCTCAGAGATCATTCTCCTCTGTCTCCTCCCTGCCATAAAACAGTTATCAAGTTTTCGAACATAGTTTCACCTTGAGCGCCCCACGCTACTTCTATATTGTCTTTTGGTTCCATTATTTTATTCTATATTAACATTTATTGTTCTGTCTTATAATTATCCAAGAAGCTCTCCAAATTTCAATTCAACATTTGCAGAACTTGTTTTAAGGAACTCTACGATTCTGGCGTAAGTGCGTATACGAATAGTCACAATTGTCTCGGTAGTTTTATGCGCAGAACTTAGTTCAGTATAACGGTCAAGATATTGGTCGAAATATTCTGATACTATCTGCCATCATGATATAATGATTTTGTAGCCCATTTTCTCAGAAGGAATGGTACTCAGGGAGCAAGATGGGGGCAAACAGCATTGCTGGTAGTTTAAACGTTTAAATTCATGTTTACGACACTTAGTATCCTTGGGTTGATGAGTAGGTGCTAGAGGAATATATAACAGTGATAATTGTAGCTGGAGTGCAGAAAAAATTATAAAATGTATTGTCATTGCATTATTTTACTGGCCCATTACTATGAGGTGTTTTACATTTGTTCCCAATAGGTGTACACTACTAACTGTGCTTCGTGTATATTTTACAGTGTTTACAATATCGATACAGAAATCGAGCCTACATTAGCCCTGGTACGTACTATAATTTAGTAATTTTCTTTACATGTGTCATATCAACCCACCACAATGTGATCACACTTTCTAATTCTGAAATTTAAATTTGTCTTCAGGTGAGTCCTGCGGCCTCCACGCCAACCACGGAGGCTCCATACTCCACACCGTGCAGCTGCTCAGAGCCACCAAATCATACGCTGCACGTTGGGGCGCCGCCGTCAACTCGGCGCCTGCAGAAGACTGTCTGGCTGCTAAACCGCTAGACTGCGATACCGCGGCCAATACCACCTTTAATGACAGTTGCCTATTCAATAAAACTTCGGTTTTATGGGATACATTGTCGCGTTGTTTATTTTAGTTCGGTGGCGTCATGATAACACACGGGACTCGCATTTGGATTGACGGTGGTACAAGTCCTTGTCCCATGATCAGCACCTAGGGTTTCGGTGGTTTCTCTAAATAGATTAAGGCAACCACATGGATGGTTCCTACGTAATAAGACCCGAACGATTTTCTCTCCAATGCGAGCCCCGTCTGTCATCATCTCTCGTCGATGGACGTTAGGCCCAAATAATTCCTTCTTTTCTACTTTATTTGGGTAAGAAACTGATTTGAACAATATTTAAAAAATGTTATGGACTAACCTTTCAAACTTTGACATGTAAGCTTATCGCAATATCATTCACACTAATGATAACACTTAAAAGAGTAGAGTGGCTAAATGATCTTTGCGTCTAAAGGTGACAAGTTAGTCCCTGTAACCCCGACGATTACTCTTTAACTCAATGAGCCACATATAATATAACCCCAAGCTATGCAAAAACGAAAACTTAATCAACATTTGACGTTATCAAGATACAATGTTACGACACTCGGTTAGTTTTCATTAATTAATCACCACCATTACTCGTATGTGCGAAACTATGAGTGCGAAGCAGGAGGTATACTATGTCATCAAAACTATCGGGACACAATATAAAGGCACATTTGCATGCCGTGCGTGAGTTTCCTCGGAAACGCGAAATCTTAATTAAATAATTAATCTGTGAGAAATAAATAAAGCCTATGGCACAGAACTGCAGCGCTGTGTCGCTGATAAAACAAAAACACAATTACGATACTCTTATGTTTGATTAAGGGGAGAGAGGACTTGGATAAGTGGTGCGGGAAGCACGTATATTTTATTGACTGGCACACCGCCATATTTAATGTTATATAAGATCACTGCGAGTTGCAATCTTACTAGGCACTCGAATCTGTAAAGAATTTATATTTATGAAAGTAAGTAGGATTATTTAACTGTAGGCTTATTCGTTGAATATATCTGATTTAACTAACTGTGTAAACTTTTTATGTTTAGTAGACAGTCACCTCTGTACGACGTATTGACATGGCTGGCAAATTATTCTAATATTGAGATTTAGATTTGAGTCCGCACCTACCGCAGCAGTCTTTGGAAACGATTTAAATACGAAGTCCGATTATTTGAGTCTTATTTCACGGTCAACTACGAATAACATTACATTTACGAAAAAGCCATTGTCAAGCGTCTGATACCGAATAATTAAACGTCACGTAAATATTAATTACAACCAATCACTATCATACAATAATACATAATTAATATTTTATTTTATTTTATTTATTTTATATTGGCGACTGCGTGTCGGACTTGTTATTTTGTCATTTGTTACATTGTTCTCTTTGTTTCATATGAAAACCTGGACGTGAATGTATGAGAAATAACAAAGATCTGAAGATATTTTCCAATTCTAAAATTTTGCGGGAAGACGCAATGAAGCTTCCAGCAAAATAAGGTAAGACGCAGCATCTTTGCATTGGCAGGCTTGACCAGACGCATAATTCAGTGTATTAGCTCTTCAGTAGATTCTGTAGTATTTCTTTCGCGCGTAGCAGTTTTCAGTGATAAATTTCATTCTCAGTACTTTTCCTTAAACAATAACTTCTGCAACAATACCAATACACGAGTGTACAATATGGCCGACTTCTGTACGATACGTTGTAACATGGACAGCAGCCATTAACAATAATCCCATATTCAGTTTACATTTTTAAATTAACAAACAGCCATTGTTGCTACGAGCGATTCATGCTCAACTGCATTTTATTTTAAAACCAGTGTCAAACATTAATTTCTTGAAATATATATCACGTGTGGCATGGTCATAACTAGAAAACAATACGACAGCAACCGGTAGTGACGATTCATCAAATATTGACGCAAGTGTTAACGGAAGTTTTGACAATAGGCCGTCCACCACAAAAATTTCAAAGTCTCAGTCAGAGCCCATGTTAATACATGACGTCACGTCTAATGACGCGGCGGGGGCAGAGACCTTGCAAACAGTAAACATTGCCAACATGTTACAAATGCTAATGAAACAGAACGCGGAAAACATGGCAATCTTAAAGACACAAAATGACGAAATTAAATCTGACCTCATAACAATCAAGGCATGTAATGACACTTTGTGTAAACGTGTGGAACTTATAGACGCCACACTGACCAAACAGATGACTGAACTCAGTACGAAATTTTCCAAGCTTAATACGAGACAAGAAAAGACTACAAATGACGTAGCACTTTTACAGACACAATTAAAAAACCTTAATGTCACGTGTGAAGCTCTTACTGAACAAATTCAAACATATCCTTCAGTACACGACAACCTTGAAAAACGAATTACTGACGTGCAGAATAAATTTGACGATGTTGAACAACACCTGACTGACATCTTACAATCTGATGCCACAGCTCATTTTCAAAATATTAATAAAGAATTTCATGATTGGGTAGAGAACAAAGACAAACATTTTGATAGATGCATACGTGAAAATTTACCAACAATTGTGCACGACTCCGTAGCGGAATACATCACTAATAACAAACAGCTGATTAGTGACGCAGTACAATCCGTCACTGCACCCATGAGACAATTCACCGATCAACCACAGTCTGAATGTAACGAAAATATTAGTCAAAATGTACAGTTCAGAAACCAATATACATACGAGTGTGACGCACACATACCGCACACGACAAACACACAAGAACAAAACACACCACGACTACAACACATACCACGACGTGCAACCACAAACACAAGCTATTATCATGGTAAACCACAGCAACATTATCGTAATTACTCGCCAGCTGAGCATTGCAGTAATTACAGTGGAACAAATCCACATCATAATGCAAAGGAAGAAGAAAGCTTAATAAAACACAGGCAATTTCAGGCTTTTATCCCAGAAAAACGAACCATTCATCCGGTGATTTTTCTTAAATCTTTTAGTAACGCATTTCCACGCACTTGGAGTGACCGGAAAAAGATTTCATATATTGTCGGTTACATCCAAGGCGATGCAGCTGTCTGGGCATACAGTCAAGCTGACGTATGTACCACGTACAGTGAGTTTGAGCGTGCTTTTCTGAACAAATTCTGGTCGCAATCCGTCCAGGAGCGACTCAGAAGACAAATTTTAGAACCTGAAACTTTTAACAGTAAAAATGGTAACTTACGCAGATATTTTGAAAAATACTTGAACATGGGACATTTTTTAGACGAACCAGTCGCAACGCGTGATATACTCCGAGCGTTGAAGGCCAAATTGCCTTTCAACATTAAGGAAAAACTTCTACATATCCCGGATGACGATTCAGATTATTTTTTAACAGCTTTAGATTCGGTTGACATGTTACTTGAAGATCAGCGCTTCACGCGGCAAAACAGCAGCCACAATGTTTACACTAGTGGTATGCAAAACATGCAGGCTTGCCAACACAATTCTGGCGCGCCCACAGTTGGATACGCGGTACAGCAAAAACAGCAAACTCACATGCCGTCTCAATACGGAAATCAAAATCAACACGCGTATTCCAATACAAACAACAATTACAACAGTAATAACACTTCATGCGGCAATCCATACAAAAGGCACCGCGGTAATAACAACAACGGTAACAACGGATACAAATGTAACAACAAAAACACAAACAGAAATAGAAATAATAATAACTACGAGCCAAGACAGCATCAAGGCTGGACTCGTAGCGATCAATACTTTCATTCAAATACTGCTTTACCACAGCAGCCACCAGGACAAAATTGGAGCATACCTTACGACCGACAGGTAAGTTATAATGCGCAACAGCAACAACAACCGCAAAAGTTTGGAGATCATAATAGGCAATATCCGAATGTGAATATAATAGAAATGACACCTGATGCACAACCCCAATCTGTGTCAGTACCTAGTACAAATGATAATCCAACAAACTAGAAACAGTCACTACTTTGCCCCAGGTCGTGGCTGAAGAATTCTTGGGGGGCGACTTCAATGTTAATCAGTTATTTGACACCACACTTGAACAACAAAATATTGATGTGCCTAATAATTCTAAACAAAAGCTACCTGTTTTATTTATAAGATACAACCACAATGACAATATATCAGATGAACTTTTGCAAGACAGTACACAATGTCGTTTAAACACAAATGAAATTGTTTTAGCATCTACTACTGGTGTAGTAGGTGGGATTCCAACTACTATTATCCTACATACAGGTGCAGCTGTGAGCGTTTTGTCTTTTAATTTCTATAAAAAGACGTGTGAATTGGAACCTGTGCCTGAGTTTCCTGCCCAAAACTGTAAAATAACTACCGCTCTAGGTAATAAGTCATGTAGGGTTACAAAGCAAGTTTTTGTAAACGTTAAAATAGGTAATGGAACCGTACAATGGCCATTCCTGGTTGTACAAAACCTTGTGACAAATTGCATATTAGGAATAGATATTATGAGCGAGAAGGACTGCATTATAGACTTCTCCAAAGGTAAATGTATTTTAAATGATAAAGGCAGTGTAATTATTATTGATTTGGACAGGAGAACTCTAAAGCATGACAAACACTGTACAGGGTACAAGGTTCAGTTAGTACTTGACAAAGACATTCAAGACATGCAAACACACTCATCTGACACAGAGCTAATGGACTTGAAAACATTGTTTGATCATAAGATAAGTGAAGCTACAGCTCTCAGTGTACATGAACGTATAAAACTACAGGAAGTGTTATCCAAATATTTACAAGTTTTTACCAAACGATTAGGTGTTATCAACACGTATGTGTACAAGATTGAAGTTAAGCCTCACAAGATCTTCTACCATAAGACATATAACGTACCGTTATCTCAACGGCCTGCTGTGTGGCAAGAATTAAAACAAATGTTAGACTGGAAGGTCATTGAACCATCCACCTCACCTTATTGTAGTCCTCTACTTGTTGTCAAAAAATCAAATGGAAGCATTAGGTTAGTGTTAGACGCACGAGCTATTAATGAAATAATTTTACCGGTTCACACAAAACCTGAAAATTTAGAAGAGCAATTACAGAAATTTCTAGATGCAAAATATTTTTCCACAATAGATCTCGCTAATTCGTTTTGGCAGGTGGGTATCACTCCTGATTCTCGGAAATATACTGCATTTATGTTCGGGGGGCGAACCTATCAGTTTCGTGTTCTACCCTTCGGACTGAATGTCAGCTCTGGGGTATTCATTACAGCCCTGGATACCGTGCTTGGCGACGATTTAGTTGAGACAGTCACACACTATGTAGATGATATACTGATAGCTACACAATCTTGGAATGAACACGTTGACACTCTTCAAAGAATTTTAAAAAAATTTGCACAAGCTGGAGTCACAGCCAACCTAAGAAAATCAAAATTTGGTTGCAGTGAGATAAAGTATTTAGGACATATCATTAATTCACAGGGCATACGTCCGGATCCCAGTAAATTAGATGCTATCAGAAACTTTCCTAGCCCTCGAACTAAAAAGCAGTTAAAATCATTCCTTGGGCTATGTTCATTTTTCAGACGTTTTTTGCCACAACCACTTTTGAACAGTAAACATCTGCTAAATCTACGCAGAAAGAATCAAGTCTGGATCTGGTCGGAACAGTGCCAGAATGACTTTAATACAATTAAACATGCTTTAGTTAATGCTAACATTTTGAGCCATCCAGATTTCAATTTAGATTTTTGTATGACTTGTGACGCTTCACGTACTGGCTTGGGCTGTTGCTTATTTCAAGTTGTAAAGAATAAAGAGGAGGAACAGATAAGAATTATTGGGTTTGCGAGTCGCACTCTAACTGAATGTGAGCGTACATACTCCACTACTGAGTTAGAAACACTTTCCATAGTATGGGCATTCAAGAAATTCAATTATTATTTATTTGGAAAACATACGGTAATTTGCACCGATCACCAGGCCCTGACATTTTTGTTAACTTGTAAACTTGTACATCCTAGACTATCACGATGGGCAGTTACACTTCAGAACTACTGTTTTGAAATTAAGTACATAAGAGGTAAGGACAACACCATTGCAGACACTTTGTCTAGACTTCCACAAGGTATGAATGATACCAACAGTGACTTAGAAAATATAAATGACTACAGGATTCTCTTAATGCAAGACAAGCAGTATCACCAATATTATATTGATATGTGCAGAAACATGGCTGAATTACAAAAATCTGATCCTCACTGGTATAAGATAATAACATTACTGGTAGAAAAACACAACCATCCTTTGACTAAGTATTACAAGTTACACAATGATGTGTTATTTTACCGCCGACATCCAAATGCTACTAACTGGTGTGTATGCATTCCCAAAGAGTCTGAACGTAATCTAATTTGGCACACACACTTAGTTTGGGGTCATTATGGGACGAAAAAGTGTTTGGCAAAGCTCAGTACATACTGTTATTTTAGTAATATGAGAAGAAAAATTTATAGGGAACTAAAAACATGTGTTATATGTCAAAAATCAAAACCTCAGAATTTATCCACAAAAACAGATTTACATTCTATTTTACCTAGTAAACCCCTGGAAATTCTGTGTACTGACATCAGTGGACCGCATCCAGCAAGCTCTGGAGGCGTCAAATATATCTTAGCTTTTTACCATATATTTTCTAAACATGTAAAACTTTATGCTTTAAAATCCGCCACTGCAAATGCTATAATACGAAGATTCTCAAGTGATTACCTGACGCACGTGGGAAAACCTAAAGCAATTCTGTCAGATAATGCAGCATACTACTCTGGGTACAAATGGAGAAATTTCTTGAAGGACAATAACATTAAAAGTATATTTATTTCAAAGTTTAGTCCACAATGTAACGCGACTGAGAGACTTTTCCGAGAACTAAATCGATTCATGAGGACCTATATTTCATCAAAACATACTAATTGGGTGTCCTACCTAAGTCTTTTGGAAGACGTACACAATAACTTAAATATTTACGATACGAATTACACACCTAACGAGATCATGTTCAATTGCAAACAGAACGATCAGTGGATAGAACCATTACCTAAGTTGTCAGACAAGGAAATCACACCTGAACAGAAAATAAAAGAAGTATTGACTACATTGACACATCACGCACAGATACGAAACAAACATCACACAAACATAATAAAAAGAAAACAAAAATTCAAGGTAGGAATGCTTGTACTACTTCGTACTCATCATAAATCTGTAGCACTCAAACGACGCAACGCTAAGTGGCGTCTGCTATATGAAGGACCTTATATAATTGTTAACATACCGCATCCTGGTGCGTATCTGTTACAACATCCTAGAACTAACAAAATTATTGGGCTATACGCACACCGAGATCTTAGAGCATTTCATGCCAAATAATGTCAAAGTCATACCCATGAAAACATTGCTAAGCAACTCGCAAAACTCTGTTTGCTACAACACAGATAATAAGCAGTATAGAAATTTTCATTTCAGCGGTTCCAGTGACGCAGTTGAAGACAGAAGAACTTTTCTTTCAACGCCGCGGCACCACCGCGAAGACTGAATATTAAAGTAAAATTTATGATTACGTAGCAGTGAATGATATATAAATTTTTCACGGAACATTTGTGACTGTAGGTACCACTGACTTGGTATGACACCTGACGAACCGACAGTCGTCATCTGTGAAGCGATCTTTTACTTCGAGAAATAGATTAGACGCACATCTCTCAGCAAGAAAAGCATCTACCAGTAGCCAAGGCCACACAGACACTACACACACACGCACAAAACGCGAGGAATCTAACAGCTTTCCGTCTCTTATTATTTTGAATATTTATTGAGTAGTGAAAACGCCTGGTCTTGCCTACTGATGTAATGAATGTTGTGTCTAACCTATCTTAATTTCAGATGACATCACAAAAAAACATCGATAAAATCCCAGCAAAACCGTTAAAGAGGACGTAAATATCTGCAATCCATGTAATCAAATGTGACACAATGTAATAATTTATAGCTATGTAATAATGATGAAAACATGTTTATGTGTAACTGTATTATGTTTATGCTAAGAAAATATGTGACGTGTATATGTATGATTACTTATGTTTTTTTTAACTGATGTATAATGTAACTGTTACTGTGTGAAAATTTGAACGATAACGAGTGCCAAAATGTGAAAAACTTTTTTTTAAAAAAAATGCGTAGTGACCCACTGTTCACGGACATTAACGTACATTACTAAGTCTGCAACTACGCAGAAACCTATGTGAAAGAAACTGTTAATGACATTCATGATGCATCGTACCTTTGTAAACGCGATGAACGATTTCTTCGATGAGTAACTACGAACATTTAGGTGAGCTATATTTTAAAAAAAACTGAATATGTGAAGTGCATAATTCGTGCATCGTCTAGTGACATTACTACAGTACCCAACTTCAAGATGTTAACTGGATTAAATGGACACAAAGTGCCTGTCGAGAAAACAACACGACGGGTGGAAGAATTTTGGTTGGAACTTCAGGGAATGAAATGTTCTCGAAATGTGACGGACACTCTTACCTGGACTGTCCAAGGATCGACGCCAGCTATGTGCCGTCCGAGGTTCTGCAACCAAGCTTCCACGGAATATCGAAAACGAACTGCATATGGACTAATTACTCGGCGGGTCACGTCTGATCTGTAATAAACAATGCTTTTTGTCACAACGAACTGCATCACAACGACTATAATGGAAATAGGAAATGGACATGTTTATGTATCAATCACGTTGTTATACAGCGATGTTACTGTGATCAAAAAACTTTACCACGACGACACTAACCTGTGAAACAGTACTGTGCAGTAGATGAATATAAACTGTAATAACGAGACGATGTGTATAGGTCAACGCACCTGAAACAACAGAACATTTTTCGTTGAAGCATTTGATTGCAATGCTATGTAACTAAGAACATTCAACAATCTAAAGTTGTATTGTATTATAACAAATATTGTAATTTTAAAACTAAGTTACCTGTCATAGAATGTAGTCTTCATATGTAATCTTGGTGGAATATTTTCTTTGTGCAACGACTAAGAAATGCGCGCGCACACGAACAATATGAACTGCAATACTGTGCCGCGTGATCTAAATTTACGAAATAACGGCAGTGCCGTAGTTACACAGACGCTTCTGCGCATGCGCGCACTCTGTTTTGCCAACATAAGAACTTTTTCGGCGCACGCGCGTCATTCAAATTTTGTATATAATATATGGTATAATGTAAGTCATGTAAATAGTTGTAGATAACTTAGATTTTCTTGTGCCTTTAGGTGAATTGCTCGCCTGCAGGTGTGTCCTTTCGCCTCGCAATTCAGGGGGCAATATAAAGGCACATTTGCATGCCGTGCGTGAGTTTCCTCGGAAACGCGAAATCTTAATTAAATAATTAATCTGTGAGAAATAAATAAAGCCTATGGCACAGAACTGCAGCGCTGTGTCGCTGATAAAACAAAAACACAATTACGATACTCTTATGTTTGATTAAGGGGAGAGAGGACTTGGATAAGTGGTGCGGGAAGCACGTATATTTTATTGACTGGCACACCGCCATATTTAATGTTATATAAGATCACTGCGAGTTGCAATCTTACTAGGCACTCGAATCTGTAAAGAATTTATATTTATGAAAGTAAGTAGGATTATTTAACTGTAGGCTTATTCGTTGAATATATCTGATTTAACTAACTGTGTAAACTTTTTATGTTTAGTAGACAGTCACCTCTGTACGACGTATTGACATGGCTGGCAAATTATTCTAATATTGAGATTTAGATTTGAGTCCGCACCTACCGCAGCAGTCTTTGGAAACGATTTAAATACGAAGTCCGATTATTTGAGTCTTATTTCACGGTCAACTACGAATAACATTACATTTACGAAAAAGCCATTGTCAAGCGTCTGATACCGAATAATTAAACGTCACGTAAATATTAATTACAACCAAGCACTATCATACAATAATACATAATTAATATTTTATTTTATTTTATTTTATTTATTTTATAACCTGACTGAAAATGACAAGTTCATGGTGTCTTCCATCGGTAATGTTGGAATTCATTATGGGGTTAGCCCACCCTTAACCTTCAAGACAGCTTCCACTTTCCCAGCCATTCGTTTAATCAGGTGCTGGAAGGTTTTTTGGGAATGGCCACCCATTCTTCACGAAGCGCTGCACTGAGGAGAGGTATCGATGTCGGTCGGTGAGGCCTGGCTCGAAATCGGCCTTCCAAAACATCCCAAAGGAGTTGTATAGGATTCAGGTCAGGGCTCTGTGCAGGCCAGTCCATTGCAGGAATGTTTTTGTCGTGTAACCACTCCGCCACGGGCTGTGCATTATGAACAGGTGCTCGATTGTGTTGAAAGATGCAATTGCCATCTCTGAACTGCTCTTCAGCAGTCGGGAGAAGGAGGTGCTTAAAACATCAATCAAGGCCTGTGCTGTGATAGTGCCACACAAACAAGGGGTGCAAGCCCCCTCCATGAAATCGCGACCATACCATTACACCACCGCCTCCGAATTTTACTGTTGGCAGAATACACGCTAACAGATGACGTTCACCGGGGTTTCGCCATACCCACACCCTGTCGTGGAACCACCACATTGTGTACCGGGATTCAACACTGCACACAACGTTTTTCCACTGTTCAGTCGACCAATGTTTACTCTCCTTACACCAATCGAGGCGTCGTTTGGTATTTACCGGCCTGATGTGTGGCTTATGAGCAGCCACTCGGCCATGAAATCCAAGTTTTCTCACCTCCCGCCTAACTGCCATAGCACTTGCAGTGGATCAACATGTTCAAATGTGTGTGAAATCTTATGGGACTTAACTGCTAAGGTCATCAGTCCCTAAGCTTACACACTACTTAACCTAAATTATCCTAAGGACAAACTCACACACCCATGCCCGAGGGAGGACCCGAACCTCCGCCGGGACCAGCCGCACAGTCCACGACTGCAGCGCCAAAGACCGCCCGGCTAATCCTGCGCGGCTGCAGTGGATCCTGATGCAGTATGGAGTTCTTGTGTGATGGTCTGGATATATGTCTGCCTATTACACATTACGGCCCTTTTCAACTGTCGGCAGTCCCTGTCAGTCAACAGACGAGATCGGGCTGAACGCTTTTGTGCTGTATGTGTCCCTTCACGTTTCCACTTCAGTATCACATAGGAAACAGTGGACCTAGAGAAGTTTAGGCGTGTGGAAATCTCGCCTGCAGACGTGTGACACAAGTGACACCCAATCATCTCCCTCACGATGTCTAATGACTACTGAGGTCGCTGATATGGAGTACCAGGCAGTAGGTGGCAGCACAATGCGCATAATATGGAAAATGATGTTTCTGGGGATGTCCGGACACTTTTGATCACAGTGTACGTTGACACACTTAGCAAATCGCCATAACAGAAGCATGACGATTGACGTTGCAAGTGGGAAACAAGTTGAAGCACTCCTAGTGTAATCAAACTGATACTGCATTTCATTGTACACCATTGTACGAATAATAATTCATTAGCATATCCATGCATAAACAAGTAAACGAAGCAATTGATGTTGCGAATGTATGCTCAGCTTTAAGACCTATGCACAATTCAGAGCATTCGTGACAAGTACTGCTTATATTGCGCACGTCGCTTCTTATGACGTACCCTTTCCCCTATGATTTTTAATACTTTAACTTTCACTTTGAACACTGTTGTAATGTTAGAGAGGATAATTATGTGGCAGGAGACACATTTTTACTTTTTTTTTAAATCTCTTTTCCCAAAGTAATGAGTCGTTTGGATGGTTTAATAATACCCAGATTCAACGAAAAAAAATTCCTTTTCCCCTCACAATAACTTAATCGCTTAGACATTTTGCTCTCTAGTGTCAAAGTCCACAATATGGGGCAAAAGCTTTGAACTGTTTGGTCATTACAGTCCTACAGCACATCGCTGCAACATTTTAACCTTTAAATTTACTTCACTCGTCAAATAATTTGCCCCTTGCGACATAAAAACGCATTACATCTTAACTAAACTGATTTGCAGCTGCTGCCGGCCGAGATGTGGTCTAGACAAAGTCCTCAAGATGACAGGGGGAACTGCTGTGTGAGCCCGTACTGCCTGTTGAATTATTGAGATAAGCCAGAGCCTTCTACAACTGCCATCCACTTTGACTAATTACTTCATCACGAGCCCCAAAATGCAACACAATTATGATTTAAAAATGATCAGAACGTCATAATTACCCGCTTCTATGCGCCAAAATAAAAAAATGCCAATCACAGATTCGTAAAAATTACGAATAATCAATATCCAACCAGGTGCAGTTATGAGTTTTGGGTAGACAAGTTAAATTATCAAATACAAACAGCATCACGAAAATACTGAAAAATACAAACCAAAACAATCACAAGAGCACGATGCTACGGTTGGCGTTGAAGACGTAAAACATAAAATTAGTGCGACGCATCTGGTATCTGAAACATCACTTGACCTATATAACTCAACTGAGAACCCAGACACCAATACAAAAAGCAAAACGCGATACATATAGAGAAAGCCAGAAAGCGATAGAAATATATATGAGCAAAAGTCGCGGCAATCATAGGAACGCGGTAACAAGAAAAATATTTGGGATTAGCGCACTGTCCAAGTCCACACGTAGACTCTGAGGCACGTCATCATATTTCGAATATAAAGCATAGTTTACTCCAGTTACTAAAGACAATCACAGAATAACAGGCCGGTGACATGCTTCAATATGAAGACTGCAAGATATACAATTATAGCTGAAAACAAACATAAGAAATACGCGAAATATTTTAGTCCCTCAATAAAATGAAATTAATGGTACAACTGCTGAAATTAGGGGGTTCTGCGCGGGGTCACGTTAAAAATACCATAAGACTAACATCATTTCAAGACAACCACATAACGCATGTGGATTCCTCCAGAATAAACAGAACGAAGAAACAAAAGAATCGCACTACCGGAATCGAATATTTTATTTCTGACCCATATAGCTCAAACGAAGACAGCGATTTCCCTCGCCCCAAAGAAAAGCAGCCATAATAATTAGTACTCGGAATTCCATCTGATGTATATAGCTGAAAAGAAGACATTGACAGTGGACACCCTCCCCACCCGACCCAAAAAAATAACATAATAATAATAATAATAATAAACATTGCGTATCTCACGACATCTACATACCTCAAACGCAGACATCGGCACCATAACCCGTCAACCCCTAAAATAAATTTAACCGAAAAAAAATTTGGAAAGTTCATTTGTAAGAAATTTCCCTTACATAAACAAAGTACAGTCACACACTGAATAAAAAAAAATCATAAGACGTTTCTTACCAACCACAGAAAACTCCAAATCAACCAAATCTGGGCCCAAAACTCTCTCTCTCTCTCTCTCTCTCTCTCTCTCTCTCTCACTCACACACACACACACACACACACACACCATCCAGAAACAAAGTACAGTCGTACACTGAATAAAAAAAATCATAAGAAGTTTCTTACCAACCACAGACAACTCCAAATTAACCAAATCTTGCCCCAAAAACACACACACACACACACACACATATGAACACGCACATACACCATACTGCAAACAGAATATTCAAATATCATTCCTAGTGAAAACTCTACACAAACAAGTGACAAACCCACATCATTCAATATTCAATCTAAAAATCCAAGAAGATGTAAAAGAAAAATAGCAGTTCAAATACCAAAAACAAATATATAACCAATAATTACCAAAGACTCAATCTCATTCAACCGCACCTTTACTACAAACCAAATCACAAAACTAAACGTCCGCCACAAAGACTCATCCACACCTATCAACAACATGTCTCCTACTAAAGCGATTCATTTCGCATATGCGGCGGCCCCACGACGACACACTCGAAAAAGAAACAGAAAAAAACCTACAAGAAGTAAGATTATAAATAAGATCTCTACTCGTTTCGTTTGTAATAATTTCAGCTGTGCTCTCAGGTTCCTGCCTAACCTAACCCTCGACAAAAGTGCCACATTCGAAAAACAACCAGATATTTATGAGAAGCAAGATTATAAATATATCCACAAATCTTATATCTCGCAACAATTTAAGCTGTTTTCCTCAGTTCTTGCCCACCCTCGGATATCGTGCCACTCACGGAAAGGAATAACGAGACATTTGGGGATTAGCGCATGGTACGGTTCCACCAATCGGCTTTGACTCATGACTTCATCTTTGGAATTAACAGCATATTTAGTTTACACCAGTTACTAAAACCAGGCCGCTCTCATCCTTCGCATCGTAAACTCCAGACGTCACACAGAACGTCATTGGTCGAAGCCGTCGAAAGGAAACGGACAGTGCACTTTACACCAACACTTGATCTGTATACCACACCAAATATCCCGATACCAGTACAATAAGCAATAAATTGCAGAAATGGATAAAACGCAGTACTTCACCACTACAGTACTACTTAAAATCGAAAAAAGTAACACATATTTAGGGTCTAGTGAAGCAGGCGATACAACCCGTCGGCTTTGAACAATGACGTCATTCCTTAGTCATAGATAGTAATGTCTTCACTTCGAGGCATAGATAATAAAGCAGTTCTTTGTTCTAATAAGCGCTATCATTAAAATAATTGAATGTGAATCTAAAAGCCATCGTTTATCTATATTTCACTACTTTACCATATTTCACTTTCTTATTCCACCAATATGCTTCAGTAGCTGATAAGTGTTTTTTGGCTTATTAAAAAAAAATCTCACGAGATAGAATAAACTGATCCTAAGATACAGATGCTTCAGTAGCTGAAAAGTGTTTTTTGGCTTTAAAAAAAAATCTCACGAGATAGAATAAACTGATCCTACATTATTAAGCAATCAATAAAAAAACTAAACTAGAACATAACAGCTTTTGCTTGCTGTTATGTTTTAGTTTAGTTTTTTTATTGATTGCTTAATAAAGTAGGATCAGTTTATTCTATCTCGTGAGATTTTTTTTTAAAAAAGCCAAAAAACACTTATCAGCTACTGAAGGGAGCTACAATACTAAGAAGAATCGCTTCTCGGCTTTTGACAAGATCAATGTTTATCTCTCTCGCATTCCTTTGTTTCTCAACATTCTCCTCAGCTCTTTCATCTTTGTAATACATGCTCTGGCGACTTGTGACGTCATTGTCCAAAGCCGACGGGTTCTATCCCCTGCTACACTAGACCCCATATTTTACACTTAAGTTAAAATAATCTGTTTTTATTTAGAATTAAATTTCGGCAGACCTACGTACGTCGTAATCTTGGAAGTATGACAGTTCCTATTTGAGTGATATTACTATTAATCTCCACTGAATAAATTGGGAGAAATAAATGTCGGCCGGAAGGCGCACTTACAGGTGATTCCAAGTACACATAAGTTGTAATCACTGTTTACTGTCGTTACTAAGAAGACCAAAGATTATGTTTAAGCTCTGGATGGTTACGAGCGTAAGCAGAGTCACGTGTAAGCCCATTATTTCTGTTAAATAAACTTGTGGATTCACTAACGTGCGCAAACCATAAGAATTTGCAACGGTCTCTATAAATCCAACACAAACTACAAGCACGGCAGAAGCCGTCACTACAAGCTCCTCTTTGTAAGCAAAACAAATCATCGCTTCGCTCCGCACGCGTATGTCATCCGACTCACCTGTACATCACGGCACAGACCCGACGGGCGATATCGGAGTCTCGAGCTGAACCAATTACTGTGCTGTCGTATTGTCTACATCCTATCCTTCCCACGTCAATACATTTTACTGGTCAAGTTAACGCTAAAATTCTGTAGCTCAGTGCCGTATTGACTTCGACGGCTGACTCGTGCCGACGAAACTTTGTTTCCTGAAACAATCCCTATTTTTTGCTGTTCACACAATTTTCTCTTTCGGCCTGCTGGTGACAGACATCTCCATGCTTTTGATTGTTTGAAGAATACAGGAGGCATCTGACAGGAACGATGTATCCCGCCGAAATTCATGGGGGGAGTCGTGCAATTTTGCATTCTCGTACTTGTCGGTTCTGCCTACACGTTGCCGAAAGGCACCAAACGAATAATTTTGTTTCTGTATTCACGGTACAATACTAAACTCCGAACTGTTGTGGCTTTTTTGCAGTGTGCTGCTGTTTCTGGAAACATTCCTGGTGTTACCAACTTACTAACAAGTAAAGAATTCAAGAAGCAGTAACCCAAAAGTCTAATGTTCGACAAAAAATTGTCTTGATTAACCTCATACAGCTCAACCAGTTCCATACAGATGGCCCTTCGTTGCTGTTTATCGTCTTCTGTTTGGCAGAAACAAACACAGTCTGCACACAGCTTTGGGTACCCCAACAGGTGGACGAGTGTGTCAGCACTACCAACACACACGTCCAGTTGTGTAGTGAGGTGCTTGATCGTGTTCCGTCATTCATTTGAAATGAGAGTGTCCACATTTTCCAACATTGCAAGAATCACAGCTGTATGCAACTGGCCGGCACACAGTAGATCAGACAGATTGGTGCAACCTTCTTGCAATGATGACAGCATCCTCACCCAACGACTTACCGTGCATTTGTTCACATCCAGGTCCTCACAGACATTCTGAAAGCGCCTATGAATCTCTATGATGCCCTGCTTCTCCACTAAAAGAAACTCAGTGACAGTCCTCTTCTTGAAATGTACTTCTGTTACAGCAGGTTTTTGAAGCTATGTATAGCTGCGCCACATATAGAAGCTTCATGAAACCATAGGGGCTGGAGTGGTAATATCACAATGTTCTCAAACGAACTCCGCATTTTTTCAACCAAAACTGTCCGAGAAAAAAGTGTTGCATTAACTATTGAATGCCCCTCGTAGCTATTACAAGTCGTATGTTTTTAGCCTGGTAAGTAGCTCCAAATATACATCGTAAGAGCAAGATATTAATGCTTATTTCCACCTGGGCAGCAAGTCAGTTGTTGAAGTATGGACACACGCACGCAAAACAAGTGTCTACACTGACAGGCGTAGTCCATTTAGTGGTGCCATTACAACTATACGAAAAGCATTAGATTGTAAAGTTTGTTATGTGTTTGTGGGAAGACTATGTGACACAGATAAAAAGCAACCAACTCACAATGGGTACACCTATTAAGGTTCCACATTCAAAAATATCTGCACTTATACCCGTGACACACTGTATATAAATGGTGTAGTTGGTAATGATGAAAGCTCTACGAGGCAGATTGCAGATGATGCTGGTGTGTGGTGTGGCCGAGCGTTTCTAGGCGCTTCAGTCTGGAAGCTACGGTCGTAGGTTCCAATCCTGCCTCGGGCATGGATGTGTGTGATGTCCTTAGGTTAGTTAGGTTTAAGTAGTTCAAAGTTTTAGGGGACTGATGACCTCAGATGTTAAGTCCCATAGTGCTCAGAGCCATTTGAACCATTTTGATGTTGGTTGTAAATGGGAAGTCTGCCACACTAGGAAGCTGTATAGTAATGCGGGAAGACCTGCAAAGGATTGATGACTAGTGTAGTTGACTCTGATCTCACACAAATGTAACGCGTAATTAATGATATCCATTACTTTTCTCCTACACCACTGGCGATAAGTCATTGGATACAACACGAACCCGAAAATACCTGAGAATAGGCAGCAGGTGACAGGCTGAGACTTATTGGAGCATGCTGAAGAGAGCATTAATTAACTCACCCACGAAAGAAATGTCTTATGAAACATTCGTCCGAACATTTATTGAGTATGGCTCACCAGTACTGGAGCATTACCAGGTACATTTACTATTGAAGAGAAAGAAGATGCAGCGAAAACAGTTTCTTTTTATCGCGGGGTCGTTGGTAAGAGCGAGATTGTAACGGAAATACTTAACAAACTCAAGAGGCAGACCTTGTAAGAGAGGCATGTGCGTCGCAGAGAAGTTTCCTGTTGAAATTCTAAAATCTTACGTTAGAAGACCAGTCGTGTGCCGTATTGTTTTCCCCATAGAAGTCTCACGGAAGAACGAAAAAATTAGAGGAATAAGCTTTACCGAAAGGCGTTCTTGCCGTGCACTACTCCAGAATGGAAAAAGGAAAGATGAAGATGATAGATGTACTGCAAATACCCTCCACTATATTCCACAACGTGGGCGACAGAGTACAGCTGTAGAGGCAGATTGTCCGTTGAAGTTATTTTGAATTTACTGCGTTCTACAATGAGAAGACAAATTCCCGAATTTGTGCTAGTTCTGCAAGCTTCGCAGGAGAGCTCTGTAAGGTTTGGGAGGTAGGAGACGAGGTACTGGCAGAAGTAGAGCTGTGAGTACCGGGCGTGAGTCGTGCTTCGGCATCTCAGTTGGTAGAGCACTTGCCCGCGAAAGGCAAAGGTCCCGAGTTCGAGTCTCGGTCGGGCACACGGTTTCAATCTGCCAGGAAGTTTCAGGAGACAAATTGTCGGGTGACCTGGATTCAGCACAACACTGTTACGTAGTTTCGTTTAACGTCCAAAATTATCCTCTTTACATCATTTGTAGTATAAAACACAAAAAATTAAGTGAATGATCAATTGATCAAGTGTAAATAGTTTGAGCCGTCAACAAAGCCAAGCATTCTACAGTGACGGAATCAACAAACTGGTCTCTTGTCGCGGTATCTGTGTTCTTTACCAGGGTGATTATATTAAGAAATAAACGTATAGACATGAAGAATAAAGATATAAAACGTCAACAGCTTTTGTTTTATTTAAAATGCTGTAAGAGTTTTCACATAAAAATCCGGAGACTAGCTTTTCAGCATGCCCTCGCAGAAATAAGGAATGTCTATTACTACTTTTACCTTAGTTTAATCTTCCAATAAGTTCTATCCAATCTCGACACAGCTAATTACAAATATGATGAGCGTCGTACATCACTGATATACAGGTTGGGCATATAACGAGTAATTAAAGAGAGCAGTCGAGTATGGAACCCTTCTCTTTGCAATCCTCGTGGCAAAGTGAAGACTCAACAATGAAATCTCGTATATTGATATAGATTAATGGTAAACCAAATCTCATGAATGATATAATAGGGCCGGCCGCTGTGGCCGAACGGTTCTAGGCGCTTCAGTTCGGAACCGCGCGCCTGCTACGGTCGCAGGTTCGAATCCTGCCTCGGGCATGGATGTGTGTGATGTCGTTAAGTCAGTTAGGTTACAGTAGTTCTAAGTCGAGGGGACTGATGACCTCAGATTTTAAGTCCCACAGCGCTTAGAGCCATTTGAACCATTTGCTTTTGATATAATAGGGTCTATTAGCTTATGTGCTTCAAGGATCAGTAACTTAATACAAATGTGTTTATGTGATCAGGAAACAGTGCAACATGATTCACATATTACAAATCCAATGCGACAAACTGGATGCGCGAAGAGAGAAACGTCTAGAACCGTTTGAAAGCACCTCCGTGATGAGAGTCGACTTGTATTTCACGAGCTTACTTGTTCCCACCAGCAGCAAACGACTTGATGTGAGCACAGTGGCTCGTCTCGGTTCAGTAGAGGCAGCTCAGTTGATAGCTCGACAGGCCTCTAACGGTTCACAGAGAACATTTCAAGTCTCAGTGTCATAAAGGCCTGATAGCACCAGATGTAGTCAGCAACGGTCGCACACCAAATGAAACACACTGCGCAAAATTCCTAGGAGTCTCGATGGATAACAGGTTACAAGAAGCCAAGACGAAAGTAACAAAGAAATGCATTCCGTTTCGGTTTGCCTTCAGGAAATTCTCTCATTCGGCTAATCTAACGACAAGGGTGTTGTTATATTTTGCATATATTCACTCCTTCCTCTTATGGAACTACCAGAAAACCCCTGATTCCTTAAAAAACCAAACTCCCGTGTATGAAACAGCATCAGACGGATGATTACAAATTGATTGATGTATTAAATATTTGACTTCAAGCAGGAAAGTGAGAAGAAGTATCGGAAAGATTTCATATTATGCTTAAAGTTTGTTGGAAGCAGCTAAGTTCTCTCGTTATGAAGCATTGAGTGAATTTATTATGGCTAATTTGGGTTTCATTGTAAGCAAACGCATGTTTATGACGTCATATCTCAGGAACTATAGGTCCTTACTTTACTTTACTTTACTTTACATGTGGCAAGGGCCTTATCGAGCATAAGCCTGTTCTGTGAGACTCTTCACTCGAGGCTGGCGTTGAGTATGCTGACCGTTTCGTATTTTTACATGAGTGGGTTGGTAGTCCTGTGCACAACCCCCAACCTGGAGGACGAGGAGTCTTGATTTTGGGGTACTCTATCCCTAGGCGGGTTGCCTTCACCACAGCTGAGCGAGCCTCTCCGGCCCGTGCTAGTTTTGGTCCACCCCAGGTATTTTATTTCCCCGGTACCCTCTATATCTAGAGAGCAATCCCCTATCCGCCAGCTGGGGAGGTTCCCTATGCGGGACTAGCAAACCCCACACGGGACTATATTTCCTACATTGATATAATTTTGCAGGTACTTTCAGTGGTTCATGTGGAGACTGTCTCATAAATGTGTTGCAAATAGTCAGTAGTAAAGATGTAATAAATTAAAACGTCACATCTGATGCTGGTTTCTAAGCAATTAATTATTTTACATATTCTGTAGACCGTACAGAGCGAGGAAAATTATTCATAATAACTTGATGAGAGTGAGGCCTCAGGCGTCGACTACACATTTCACACCTCAAGAGATTCGTTGAATAGATGACAATCACTTTCATAACTGTGGGAAAGTGCAGAAGGAAGAAGGAGGTGAATGTGAAGTGGAGGACTTCTGGGAGGTGTTAACACATTTTAGGCAGTTCTAAAAGATAGTGAGTACGCTGGATGAGACGCTGGATGAATTTGTTCTGTAAGGATGATTTGCATGTTATGGTTAATATTTGGTGCTAGTAGTGAGATGGATTGAGCGATTGTCACTGGCAGCTGCAGAGTGCCGAGGTTGTTAGTTTTAGCCAGATGCGACGGAGCACCGTGACTATGAGGATTTTTTTTCTTTTTTTGTAAAATACACCAGTAGTATGAGGCACTGAACGGCTGTGTAGAAACATGCTAAGTCGGGTAAAGGTACATGAGTTCAATAAACAGATGACACAGGACTTGTAAGTACTGTTTACAGGGATGCGACTAACATCCAATGGAATTCCCCCTGCGATGTTAAAAGAGCTTTAAACAAAATGTTTACCGCTCTTCGTTGAGGAACACATAATTGTAAAAAAAAATGGAGGTAACATGAGCTCACATATACAGGTATGGTAACTGCAGTATGTAAATAAGAAAATCATGATAAAGTTTTATGCTTTGTTATAGCAACAACGCCGGTGTGGCCGAGCGGTTCTAGGCAATTCAGTCTGGAACCGTGCGATCACTACGTTCGCAGGCTCGAATCCTGCCTCGGGCGTGGATGTGTGTGATGTCGTTAGGTTAGTTAGGTTTAAGTAGTTCTAAGTTCTAGGGGACTGATGACCTCAGATGTTAAGTCCCATAGTGCTCAACGCCATTTGAACCATAGCAACAACCTTATGCTCATGTATTCTCGTGTGTTTCGGAACGATCATACGAAATACAGATTAAGGAGAATATATTTACTCAAGGTCAATAAACAAAAGAAAGCCATCAGAGACACAGAGAAAAAGAGAGAGTGAGAGAGGGGGGAGGGAGAGGGGGGAGGGAGGGAGGAAAGGAGGAAGGCCCATCATGATAATAAGCGTTTATGCCAATGCACAGTACCACCTCAGTAGTAAAGTATGGGACGCGCCGATAATTTATGTACCGTGCATGCTCAAAACATGTGGACGAAGTTACGTTTGGCATCTGTGGATAGCCCAGAAAAGTTACTCGCAGATGTATGTCTCTTCATTAATTGCATGTCCGCTAATTTTTACATGTTAACTGAAGTAATTAATCGTTTTTGCAGTGAACCTGATCGGTAAGATTTCTAATAGTTTAATTAAAATAGAATCATTTTCATATTTTGCTAACTAAACATTTTCTTTCATTGGTTAATAGGTCCGGAGTACTAGTGCTAGATGTTTCAATTTTAAAAGCAAAGCATAATTACGATTGTTAAGTAATAAATACTTTGCTATTATAATTTTTGAAGGGCTCAAAGCCCCAGTTTTTTTTTTTTTTTTGCTTAAATTTGAGGCCAAAGAGCCGTATTTGGTAGCTGCATTAAACAAGGTAATTGTATGTAATGGTTTTATGTAAATTTTATTTCTCTAATATTCTCATGTACTGTTGTTTGAGAGTTTTACAACAAATATGAGACACACTACCTGCACGCTACGATGAGGTGGATGTCCTGAACAGAAACACACAATGCAGCTACCAAATACGGCTCTTTGGCCTCAAATAATTGTTAACTTCCAGTAGTTTTAAATTACTTCACATGAACTATAATACTTAATATTTATTTGAAAGAATGCTACAAAGCCTTAAATTACACAAAAAAGACTGTTCAACACAGTAAATAGTTATAGACAGAATTAACTAAATTTGTTCTTGTCAACAATCACATTCGATATCTTCTGGAATGAAGCTGCTGCGTGGAAGCTCTAAAGTCCATGAATAAAAAATTAAGTTGTTCTTGTTCTTTCCATTGCGTGCTGAATCTTAATGTGAGCAGTTTCTTCACAACTTCCCTTTTCTCTTTGTTTATCATGTTTCACAACGCTAGTATAAGTCTTTCATCAGCAGAGAACATCTTATATCCAAGTTTTGCCAATGTTGTGTATGATTTAGAAGGGTCCTCGAAGTAATAATGAATTTCTGTTTTAAATTTTATGTTATGATCACTGACACTCTTCAGTTTTGACTTTTTGAGAATTATTCTGTTTACTTCTCTGAAACTATCTATCTTTTTCCATTCCTTTGAGATTTCTTTATAGTTCTTAAACTCCCAGTCTTTTCCAATTACCTGCGTTTCCGCTACTACATTATAGATCTGTACATACCTCTCTGGATTCAAAACTTCCAGAATTTGGCGCAGTACTCTCTCAACTCGTCCTAAGGCCCTGTCTGCAGGTTATAGGGAATGCCCTCGAACTGGAAAAGTATACACACACTCATCCCTTATATGTAATGGAAAATTTTCAATAGCCAGAATACAATAGCATGAATCTGATGTTGATTTTTATTCTTGCCACCACACCCATCAGCAGCGAGTCTGAGAGATGTGATAGTCTGGTCAAAGAATCTTTCTGGAAGAATGCCTGTGATGGCTAATGCAATTTCTGGTGGCCCTCTTCCAGCTTGAGCTTCATTACATATACAGGAAAGATGATGTGTGTTTTTTACACAGGTGCTATAAAATGCAATTTGTCGGGCGTAATATGCATCTCCATACATTCACGAGTAGTTTTGACATAGGTGGACTTGCTGCAAGTCAAATGCAACGCTTTTTCTTCCATGTGGCGACTGCTTCATTAATTTATGCAAAGCTCGTGCTTTCAGCCTATGAGCACGAAGTTCAGTCATTAAGTTCTTCTGATTTGTATCTACAGCACTTTGCTTTTCATGTCACGGCCTAAGGCAATAACTGCAACTATCACTGGCAGGGCAGCCATTGCCCAAATAGAATTTGGAGTTGAAAATTCTGGTGTAGAGTTATCTTTAACTTTGAGATGACTTGCTGCTGAGTTGTTGTATGATTTTAACAGCTTGTTTGTATTTAGTTCACACGAGAGATACTGTCTTTGGCTTTGTTCCTATTGTAATGACTTTCGGTGGCTTTCAATTTTGATAAGAATTCTACCACGTGCTTTCGTTTAGTATCATATTTTTAAATCTTATGATCACCTCCTCTTTTATGTGTTAGCCCTCTTCCAGATGAAATTCTTTTCATGATTAAAATGAAAAATAGTGCAAATCTGTATTCAATCCCCAACTTATGTGATATTTCACTGTGACAACTGTTGGTTTTACACTTTCTCTGCGAAAGCGCCGACGGTTTGGACTGCTTACATCCAGAAGATAGGATATTTTTTGTCTTCGTGTTTTTTATTTGGTGTAGAAAACATATGTTTTTGGTTCTACATAGAACGTTTAGTGGGATTAAACCGCCATTAAAACTACTCTCTATATTTTGGCAGGGAGGGTCAAAATTTACTAAATGATAATCTTCATCACGTTATCTACGACAAAAAGAATAAGAAAGTGCTATTTATCGTGGAATTATTTAGTGATGAATGGTATGGAAACAAAATCTATTTTTCTAGTAAGACAGTATAAAAGAAGGATTTACCTTATTTCAGTTTTCACTTTCTTTATTTCTTCTACATTCTTTTTCTTGTTCCACGATCTTTACGCTCCTCCCCTACAGTCACGCTTTTCTCTTCTAAAGCCATGAGACGCACTACACACAAAACACAATAGAATACTGGTCCTATGCAGTACTAACAATAACGATTTTGCTACAACGATGTCAAACAATACCAGAAGGCAACAACGCTGACTAAAGCTTCGAACAGCCGCAAGCATTGACATAAGTTAAACTCGACAGTGCTGCCAGAGTAGATGAAACAAAAGCAAACTGAAACTTAAATGGTGAACATTATACATTCTGATTCATTCAGTCATGTGGACAATATAGATTTGTTTTAACAGTTCATTTTCAAGATACTTTTTTCTGTGTTACAATATACAGGTAGTTGCAATCTTATTGGTGGTCAAAAAACCACATAAAATACTACTGGAAACTATACCAGAATCAATTTTGTCCTGGTTGCTCTTCATATATGTTGACACTTCCTGTTAATAAACCTGATTATTACAGTGACTGCTGGTTTCCGTTACAGATAAAGTTATCTTCTCTCAGTAGTAGATCCATGTGTGGTGTGGCACCTATAGACATAAAATGGAATTTTTTTCTTTACTTTCTGTTTTGAATTAAATGTATTTCTTTTTGGCATAACAACTCCCCAAAAGAGTTAAAAAGCCATATTTTCATGGTTGACAAGGCTACCGCTATTATTATTCAATAAGACGCTTCCATTGTGCGATATTGGTATAACTTTGTATGATCTTATGTGGTACTTTCATTCTGTGTAGGTCACCAGAAATCGGACTTATGGTGTCTTAGAGGTATGATAATCAGCCCCACTGGCACCCCACACATGACATGGCAATAATGGCACTGTAGGGGAATAGCAGATATCTATAACTGAATATAGGGTTGTAAAATGTGGGCCATTCATTCGCTGCAGTTTGTAGTGGTGTAACATCCTGATTTTTCCATGTGAAGTCAAGTTGCGGAATTATGAAAAGAAGACAGACAGAGGCACAACAAAAACAGAAACATATACAGAAGTTGCAAATGTAATAGCTAGTTCTTCGTTGGGGAAGACTGGCAATAAATTTGACATGTCATGGCGCTACAGCAGTTCTGTGAAAAAATAAAAACTGATTTGGCTGATAATAATATTTGATGCTGTTATATTTATTGAAGTAACTGAATGAATAACTTAATGTATATTAAGACCCAAATTTATTATTGTCACCCACAAAAATATAGTGACTCAGTATGTCAAAGAATGTTAAATATAGTATTTTAATAGTCTTTCACATTCACTTACTGGAGATGCTGTGTTATCATCTATTCCAGAATCTGATACAGCTGTACGTAAGGTTAGATTATTTAAAAAAAGTAAAGCTATTTCTGAAACGTCAATGAAACGCCTGTTTTTAAGAAAAAGCCAAGCTAAAGCTGAGTATGTGATGGAAAACTATACAAACGCGTTTGCCAACCACAGAAAATATTGGAGTAGCTATTCTGAAAAGAGACGTAGACAGGCCAAGAAAAAGAAGACAGATACGTTTCAGATGAAGAAAACGACGTATTAGTCGTAGCAATTGCGGAGAAATTAGAAAAGAGGCAGAAACAGAGGGTGCTTATTATGAGGAGTATGATAATGATGATGTAGAAAAAGAAGAAGAACAAGAAGAAGATGATGATGTTGAATACAATGAGGAAGATGTTGCCTCACTGTAGCCACAGAGTAAATTTGCAGAGGCTTGTTTTCAACTTCGTCCTCCGACTTTCCGTCGTACTGAGAACAAGTTAAGAATTACCTGATTTGAATTTTCTTTATTTGTCTTTTGATACTTTTGGGAAGTATTATCTTTAGTTTGGCTGTTATCGGCCGACGTTATATGTGAGAAATGTGCAATAAAAGTACAATGTGTGACCTTGAGAACATCTATGGTCAACTTTTTATTATGGACCATAGTTGCTTTCCATGTTCTTCACTGTTAAAAATAGATTTGTTGGCACGTAATTAATAACATGAAGCGAAATTAAGAGTGATAAGACATTTTTGTGTTTTTTAGGTAGCTTATAGACAGCAATGAGTGATCGTCAGAGATCAATGAAGAAGACTGGGTGTCACCCATACAAATCTTATTCTGCAGCTGTGATGCAACAGTGTTTGGAAGATACCAAGACAAGAAGACTATCCTCTCGCAAGGCTGCAGTTGTCTATGGAATTTTACATATTTCTATAATTCTTAAAATGAAGGCTGTACGGAAAAACAATATGGCACAACCTGGACGAAGTTGTGTATTTACTTCACAAAGGGAGGAATCATTTGTACAGCATGCTATCGAACTGAGCGAGTTCGGATTTCCTATTTCCAGAATTGAGTTTCGCTGCATTCGCTACGGTCGCAGGTTCAAATCCTGCCTCGGGCATGGTTGTATGTAATGTGCTTAGGTTAGTTAGGTTTAAGTAATTCCAAGTTCTAGGCGACTGATGAGCTCAGAAGTTAAGTCCCATAGTGCTCAGAGCCACTTGAACCATTTTTCGCTGCATTGTAAAAATGTGTCTGGATTCATGTGACTGTAAAGAAATAGTGTTCATCAACAAATTTCCTGGAAAACGTTGGGTTGAATCGTTTGTACAGAGACACTGTGACCGCTTATCACAAAGACCTGCGAGTAATAATAAGAGTAGGGCTGCTGTGAACGAGGTGTCATAAATTTCTACTTTGATGACATTGAGAAAAAGAGATGGAAGGTAGTGTTCCTGAAAATGTTTACAATTACGATGAAACAAACGTGGCTGATGATCAGGGTAAGGAAAGGGTTTTAACTAAGCAGGGTTCTAAATATCCCGATGTCATATTGAAGTCAAGCAAAGTGTCAGTCTCTATCATAATGTGTATGAATGCGGCTGGCGAGATCTTGCCACCATATGTCAGTTATAAGGCAGAGAAAATATGGAATACTTGGACGGAAGGCGGCTCTCTAGGAGCCAGATATAACCACACGAAAATCGGCCGGTTCGACAGAACTACTTTTGAAGACAGGTTCATGACTTTACTCTTACCTTAGAACGGAACCAGTAGATTTCCGGACATAGGTTCCTATTCAAAACATTATGTACTCTCTCCCCTCTACAAGTCCTAGAGATTTTTAACGGGAATTTCCGAACACCCTGTATACAGCGCCAATGAAGTAACAGTTCAGACCCTAGATAAAATTCTTCTCACCTTCCACTTTTCAGGCTTCGCTCTACAATGGTTTAATGAGGTATCAACCGCCTCCATAAACCTCCTGCTGCGATTTGCATGCATTGTTTGCTGGACAAACCCTGAAGAATCAGATTATTTATTTTAATAAATAATAAAAGTAAAAAATTGTATTGTGATTACAAGGAATGTGAATACTTCAAGTGGGAAAAATACAGCTTATTTCCAAGGGGCGAGTCATCTGTTCATTTTCCATTGCCAACCATTTTTATATTTATGTCAAATAAACAGTCTGTCGTTAGTGATTATCGGCAGTTCTTGTGTGAAGCAAGTACAATGCTTCCCTGATCTGATGTGTTCCGTGATTTGTCGTGTCTCAATGACAGCCCTCCAAACTGACAACTGAAGAGTGATAAATGAATCTGGAAAACATGCATGTAAAATTTTTGTATGTTGTCACTGCAGGATTTTATTCTATGCTTCCTTGACCCACGTTAACGTCGGCTACTGTGGGATAAAGCACTGACACCGACAAAGTAGAGAATTCCATTACTTTCTCTTCGGAAAACCACTTTAACTTGCTTCCAAAGGTCCGCACGACTGCAAAAAAGTTTCTGGGGACACATTTTGCTTGTTAAAAGTTCGAGAGTTCTACAGACTTCAGGTAGTAGCAAGTACATTCAAAGTCATGCCTTAGAGATTTATTTTGTAACTGCGGAACGTCACTCAAAATCTGTTCCAGATTGTCAATTGAATTCCATTTCGCTCGCTGGTCGTATGACAGATCGAATAATCTGGAGTGCAATTGTTGATTACTGAATACGTAACTAGCTGGCTTTGATAACCTTAGATCATTGTATAATGACAATTTCTTCTACTTTTGTAGACCATTACAGTTTCATTACTGTAACTTATTCTTTTTATTTTCATATCGTTTACCTTACGTAACGAACAAAACGAAAACCTTCACGCTTACTATTCATGTCACCTTATTAGCCTAAAAGTGTTAAAACTGGTGCTGTGTTTTACACGTCTAAACCGTTAATACCAGAGCAGCTACAAAATTAAGTACAATAATATCACAGTAGCACTAAACAAAATTATCGTAAAGCAGTGTATAATACAGTAATTCATTTAAGTAGCCTGTTAAACGCACATTATTTCGAGTTAGATTGTGGGATGGGGTTTGGCGTTGTCAGAGGAGAAAAGTATCTATCACGATCCAGGAGGCATTAACTCATAGAATGCCATATGCAGTTACGTTTAGGCGCAATTGGCCTTTTGCAGACTGTAATGTTGTACAGTACGGCTTAGATTCTACCATCGTAGAGCCTATTGAATCGTAATCACGAGCTAGGGCATGGGTGTTCACGTGAAGACCTTTTTCTCATTCTCACTGGTGTTTGGATTGCTTTCAGATGGTAAGGCCAGAAAAAGCAGTTATATATATCGCATTGTGCATATATCATACAACAACTCGGTGTCTTTAAATCGCAAGTGTGTGGCTGGATATAATTGTTATTGCCTTAGGGACTGTATTAAGTGAAACCTTGCAACGTGGAATAAATTCCTGGCATCCGTGATCAAATTGCTTACTCATTACTGGAAAACAGACCTACACATTCGTATAGCAGAGTAACAGAACCAAATCATCATGACACAACAACTGTGAGAGACGTTTTGTGAGGCAGAAATGACATTAGACGATGCAAGGTGCGCAAACAGACACCTTGGTGATGTGTGCTCGGCGTGCACATGTCCACCTACAAATAATACGTTAGTTGTTAGGCTGTTACCACCAACCACACAGCCATGTTTTGGGATGCCGCACTTGTTTAAAAAAAGTACCGGGCAGCACCTTTATGATTTGATAACAAGTATGAATGGACTTGTTCCTGTGCTTAAACATCTACGTCTGTACTGCGGATACAATCTTTCGACATTGGTAGGGGGTACCACTATGGTCTACTTATTGTACTGTTCCACTGACGAATTGTAACTGACCATAGAAAGATGTGTTTTACATTAGCGAAGATGAACAAGGGTTCATAGTTCTTAAGATACGCTTTTTACCGTCCATGCTTTCTGGACAATTATCTTTGGTTTGGTCAATACTACCAACTCTAAAAGTATGGGATGCAGAGAGCTTTCATAAGAAGAGATTTGTTGCACAATATCGAAACTCATGGCTTTCAAGGTACGCGTTTTGTAACCCATGTTTACTGGATTTTTTGCTTCCTGTCCGAACACTGACCATTCCTTCATCCTTTCTTTAGGAAAGGCCTCTATCTCTTCCCAGATTCCTACTTCCAGCTCATTGTGCTGTGGACACGCCGTGAAATAATTGTGATCCTGAGATGACCCCACAGAAGAAAACCAGGGGCTGAAGGAGCAGGTGATCTCAACGACTGTGAGATATCACTGAACCATGGGAGTAATCGATGTAGAAAGAGGTATCTCAGTGTAGTCACTGAATTACGGGCCGTTGGGTCTGTAGTCTCATCAGGCTGAAGCCATATCGCATTTGGGCGGCAATGTTTCTGCTGCGCTGTTGTCTTAAGAAATTATCTCATTAGACATTACAAGATTAGTCAGAAATGCTGTGCGGAAATTTCGCCTACCCACTTTGTCTCATTGCCGTAAATGTTGAGTCATGCTTCACAGTCCTCTTTTAAGACGTTCGAGGGATTTGTAATGTCTTGGAATGGTGATGAACAGATCGATGTGGGCATCGTACAGAGCTACACAAACTCGTCGGATATTTTCCTGAGTTCTGTCGTTTCAGGTCATTTATGCGTCGCATTGTTTTGAAAACTTGTCTCAGGCCATTGTTATCCACCTTGATATTATCTTTCTGTATGGAACGGGGAAATGGCGGTCTCTTCCTCGTCGTATGGCGCGTTGGGCAGCTGCAACGCCCTGCACACGACCGAACTTCTTCACTCCTTCTCTTGCGAACGTTCCTTCCTCAGCAGAATGGCATATGTTGGCGCAAGCACATCTACATTTTAGCATGCTGGCCAACGGAAAACGTACTGTGTCCCTTACCAGCTTCACTGACTGGTGAAGACGTTATAATACGGAGTTGTCAGAAAGCCACGAGACCCTTTTTCCGTCGAGGGAGGCTGTGTGTTTGTGTATGTGAGTGTGTGTATGTGAGTTGGTGGATGGGTGAGTGAGTGTGTATGCGTTTACGTGTGCGTGCTAGACAAAAATCATAGATACTCTCCTCCTATGAGACACTGTAAAAAGCCAACAAACCATTCAAAGTGTTCACCGACATTCCTAGACATGGCGAGGAGACTGAACCGGGACTGAAAGACCATGGCGGTGCCATCATGTGGAACACTATTGCTGCCACTTGTGTCTTTCGCTGCACGTACTGTCCACAGCGCTGAGTATTATGAATAAAATGGTGCTCAACATGGAAAACAAGCATATCTTTGTATAAATTCGTTAGATGGAATGTTTGTGTATCGTCTCAGAAATCATCTAGCGCAGTGCATCTGCACTATTTAAAACCTCACGCTGTACTAAGGTGGAGTTACAAATTTTACAAAAAATTTGCTAGAACGTGGTACTGAGACATTGCTGTTGTTTTAAACTTTTTCGTTTGTTATTTTCAACTTAACGGCAGCCATGAAACTATCTGCATACTTTGCTTACAGTGAGAGTCTTAAGGAACAGAGTGCATGTTTTTCTTGCTAAACATTGAAAGTTACGTATTACACATCAACTTTCAATTTTAAATTATGCTGCTACTTTATTCCGCAAACCAATTATTGTCCCTGTAATGCAGAGATATTCTCTAACAAAATCCGAATGCAGGCAGTTTGTTTTGCTTGTGCAGTCTCTTGAGCTTACGGGAAGTCTTGTGCGTGGTTTCCGGTTCAGCGAGCCAGTCACATCGCTACTCGCCGAAAGAGGAACTCGGGGTGAAAGTTTGAATAAGTCCATCATGTGGCGGTCGGCGTGCAGCTGTGCTGGGTCGAATGCAGCCAGTCGCTGTGTTTGCTGCTAGGTGAAGTAGCTGATGTTATTGGTGTTATCGTAAGCCTTGCCAATCTACAAAACCATTTCGTTACACATTCGTGGGGTGCTTGCATTTTGATGGTTAGATTTTCACTGACTTCAGTAGCGAAGTTTCTATGAACGCCACGAGTGGAACTATGCTGCACGGACCGTTGCTGACCCTTTGCCTTATGAGGCCAGTAGCCATGGGGCATGGTACCGAATATAAATTAAGTAATGTAAATAGAAGATTAGTAGGGTGAACTATTCAGCCTAGCTTATCAAATAATTTATGTTGTATATGGTGTTTGCATATTGGCCTACCTAATCAAGTGTCTTGCTGCTGCTAAGAAGTCATGTGTTACTCTGTTCACCAGACTTTTGAATTCATTACATGACGTGGAAGTAAAATATTCTCTTTTATTTCAACTTTCCTGGTCATTTTTCTTGACATTTAAGAGCACACGCAAAACTTTTATTCTGCCGCCATTACATGACCACGTGTCTCGAAATTCAACCTTTGTTTCTGATAACTGACGAATCTGGTAATTTATGACCAATACACTGGTGTGCAAAAGCTAAGAACGAAAGTAGCTTTCACTTGATTTGTCACTGACAAGTAAATTAGCTCGATGAAACTAGGACCGCACACAGAAAGAAACCGCTACACTGTAGATCAGAGCGTAAGTAAAAGAAATACGCAAGGAGACACGAAGAAACAAAACTTTTACTCAAAGACAATAATTACACTGAAGTCATCGCGACTTATTAGCGTTCCCTGGATATTTCAAAAGGCGGGACGAGATTATTAATAACATGTGTGTGTGATCACCAGTTCGTCCCAGGTAGCTGAGTGGTTTCCTCTTTCGGTAAGTAGCGATGTGACTGGCTCGCTGAACCGGAAACCAGCCGGCACGGTAGCTCAGCGTGTTCGGTCAGAGAGCTGCTTGGCCTTTGTAATAAAAAACTGAGTGGCAGGATCAACAAAACGAACTTAACCGGATGTCATGTGACGTCCGCAACGACCAAACACATCGATCAAAAAAAAAAAAAAAAAAAAAGTGGTCAGCGCGCCAGACTGTCAATCCTAAGAGCCCGGGTTCGATTCCCGGCTGGGTCGGAGATTTTCTCCGCTCACGGACTGGGTGTTGTGTTGTCCTAATCGTCATCATTTCATCCCCATCGACGCGCAAGTCGCCGAAGTGGCGTCAAATCGAAAGACTTGCACCAGGCGATCGGTCTACCCGCGCCATTATTATTATACCATGGACAGTATGCTCTGAAATCTGCTACTATCCTGATCATAATGTTGACAAGCAGATTCTGTGGTAGGGCGTCCATTTCTCCATCAGCGCGGCTGACGGCTGTAGGATGGCCGTTGGTTCATGTGGACGAGCCGCAATAGGTCTTCCCACCTCATCCCACACATTTAACTCGGGGGGACTGCACTCATTACTTAATCCCATGGGTCGTAACTTTACGTATAATAGGGCATAGTTTGTTCTTATCAGCGCATGCTGGGTTTTACTTGCTCGTCAGCCAAACTTTGAAAGACAGCAGACTGTTTACAACTTGACATAACATGGCCGTCGCATTCGACGAGCCGCGTGGTCTTAGGCGTCCTGTTACGGTTCGCGCGGCTCCCCCCATCGGAAGTTCGAGTCCTCTCTCGGACATGGGTGTGTGTGTTGTCCTTAGCGTAAGTTAGATTAAGTCTTGTGTAAGCTTAGTGACCGATGACCTCAGCAGTTTCATCCCATATGATCTTACCACAAATTTGCAAATCTTTTGGATTATACGATCAAAGAACTGTTTATATTAAATGACACACAAATTTTATTTGGCACAAGACATCTGTGAAATTAGGGAAAAAGAACCTAAAATGTCGCATCATTCTTCATGGCAGTGACAGCTGCCACGTTACACGTCAAACAATTGATTAACAAAATCCAATTGAGGGCTTATTGGTCGTTTACTGCTGATTTATCGCAAATGCCTTCTATTTGCCCCATTACGTCAATGAAAAGATGCGTAAACAGGAATTTTCACTATGTGAAGAAGCTGTTGAATCGTACGGCGTTACATACACTCCTGGAAATTGAAATAAGAACACCGTGAATTCATTGTCCCAGGAAGGGGAAACTTTATTGACACATTCCTGGGGTCAGATACATCACATGATCACACTGACAGAACCACAGGCACATAGACACAGGCAACAGAGCATGCACAATGTCGGCACTAGTACAGTGTATATCCACCTTTCGCAGCAATGCAGGCTGCTATTCTCCCATGGAGACGATCGTAGAGATGCTGGATGTAGTCCTGTGGAACGGCTTGCCATGCCATTTCCACCTGGCGCCTCAGTTGGACCAGCGTTCGTGCTGGACGTGCAGACCGCGTGAGACGACGCTTCATCCAGTCCCAAACATGCTCAATGGGGGACAGATCCGGAGATCTTGCTGGCCAGGGTAGTTGACTTACACCTTCTAGAGCACGTTGGGTGGCACGGGATACATGCGGACGTGCATTGTCCTGTTGGAACAGCAAGTTCCCTTGCCGGTCTAGGAATGGTAGAACGATGGGTTCGATGACGGTTTGGATGTACCGTGCACTATTCAGTGTCCCCTCGACGATCACCAGTGGTGTACGGCCAGTGTAGGAGATCGCTCCCCACACCATGATGCCGGGTGTTGGCCCTGTGTGCCTCGGTCGTATGCAGTCCTGATTGTGGCGCTCACCTGCACGGCGCCAAACACGCATACGACCATCATTGGCACCAAGGCAGAAGCGACTCTGATCGCTGAAGACGACACGTCTCCATTCGTCCCTACATTCACGCCTGTCGCGACACCACTGGAGGCGGGCTGCACGATGTTGGGGCGTGAGCGGAAGACGGCCTAACGGTGTGCGGGACCGTAGCCCAGCTTCATGGAGACGGTTGCGAATGGTCCTCGCCGATACCCCAGGAGCAACAGTGTCCCTAATTTGCTGGGAAGTGGCGGTGCGGTCCCCTACGGCACTGCGTAGGATCCTACGGTCTTGGCGTGCATCCGTGCGTCGCTGCGGTCCGGTCCCAGGTCGACGGGCACGTGCACCTTCCGCCGACCACTGGCGACAACATCGATGTACTGTGGAGACCTCACGCCCCACGTGTTGAGCAATTCGGCGGTACGTCCACCCGGCCTCCCGCATGCCCACTATACGCCCTCGCTCAAAGTCCGTCAACTGCACATACGGTTCACGTCCACGCTGTCGCGGCATGCTACCAGTGTTAAAGACTGCGATGGAGCTCCGTATGCCACGGCAAACTGGCTGACACTGACGGCGGCGGTGCACAAATGCTGCGCAGCTAGCGCCATTCGACGGCCAACACCGCGGTTCCTGGTGTGTCCGCTGTGCCGTGCGTGTGATCATTGCTTGTACAGCCCTCTCGCAGTGTCCGGAGCAAGTATCGTGGGTCTGACACACCGGTGTCAATGTGTTTTTTTTCCATTTCCAGGAGTGTAGAAGGAATAACGATCGCGGCAGAACGAAGAAACACTTGTGGCACCCAAATCTGACGACCACAGCCACTGTCCACTGCAGTATGCAATCTGCGTATTTATGCATTCCTTCCAATATGTTACCACAGACAACATGTAACAATTCCCATTTGCACTGGAAATGAGATTTGGTGAAATGATTGCTGTAGTGTCAGCAAATCAGATTATCTGACTACTAAACTGGCAAAATTTCTTACTCCCTGTAACATTTGTTGTCTGCGCTTCACTCCACTTGTTGCGTCACTCATCAGCTAATGCAGTCACAGCCAAACTATCAAATGAAGTTGGGCTAGAATCTTAACGCACCAAAGGCCGGAAACGTTACTCATCCCCTTCCTTGTGGATTTCCAACATTGCACTGTTCTCTCAGACAACAAACAGTTTTAAAATAATTTATGCTTACATCACTGGGAAAAAACTGAAAGAACAAGGTCCTCTCAATAGTAGTTTTATCTACTGACACTATTTCTCTTCCTGTTCACCAAAATTAAATTGCTCAGTTCTTGAGTTCATTGAACAATATATGAACACATTAATCAAATAGTAAATTGATTTACAATAAACAATCAACGATGCCTCATTTTAATTAGTCAATAAATCATAAAAACGTTGTTGAATAGGAAAATATTTTTAAAATAAGTTTTTCCAGAATTTCATAACAATTGACCAAACCATTCTGTGATAAATTCTCATAATTATTTAATAAACGCAACGCTCTGGTTTGCTAATAGGAAGGTAACCTTCAACGCTGAACACATAATCAAACTGTTCATTATCTCTAAAAAATTCAAACACTAATTTATTATTTAGCATATTTCTGTTGGAATTGTGAATGAGCAATCCTGTAATCACGTTGAAATTAATATTTTATTTAATATTTTTCTGCTGGAATAGAGCATGAGCAGCCTTATAACAAACTGAAAAATTTAACACAAACACTTGTATTTGTTATAAACAACTTTTTCATATACAAATTGTCCTTGTTTCACTCTATCACATATTAATCTTGCCGTATTGACGCTCTCTTTCTATAAAACACTGCTGTTATACGATTTACAAGTTCTTTCCACATATTTATTTGACACTCTTTTATCAATTTTTCATAAAAATGCAGATGAAGGGCTCCTTTAACTAGCACGGTTACCGGGGGCTGGCTAGGGTGTACCAGCGACAGCGACGTCGGGACGTGACTCCGCCATTTGTAGCGTGAACTTGCATGGCGTTACCTTAGACTGATCCATGCTGCAGCCAGGGTGATTATTCTATTGAGGAAAAAAAAGGGTATCCTTCTGCTTGATGGAATGACATGACGAAGCATGTATAATAGCATCGCTTGTGGTTGGTTTTCGGAAAATGTTAAATATAATCTGTTCCTCAACCAAACGAATATTTAAGGCAAGGTAATAAAGAAATTGATCTGAAGTCATGAACCCATATATAAACCTCAGTTTAGGATGAAGGTTGCAGAATTCTTCCGCAAACAAACTTAGTTTGTTAATTTGGGCGCCAAATACGACGAAGATAGGCCTACTTTCTACTGAGCGGTGATTGTTGGAAGTATTTCTTCTCTAATGTGTTGACGAAAATGTCAACTAAACGGCCGTCTAATAAGTTTCCCATCGCTAGTCCGTCTTTTTGTTTATAAATGCGGTTATTAAACGGAAGAATAATTGTATGATGAAATGATTCTGCGGAGGAATACGAGCTCATCGATTTCATCGGGAATGTGTCCACTCTTACTTGTGGATTATTAACAATACCGAGAACAGTTTCATCGATAGGTGTGTTCGTGTTCAAGTTTTTCACATCGAGAGAATTACTTTACTCTGCAATTTATCAATAAGCGCTTCCTTTTTGAAACTGAGTAATTGGCTTCGTAAACACAAAATTTCTGTAACTTTTTCCGAACAAATTTGGCAGCAATTTCTGCCTGATTACCAATGCAATTAACAGTGATGTGCACAGGAAATTCTGGTTTATGTGTCTTAACTTGGCCGGCCGCGGTGGCCGTGCGGTTCCAGGCGCTGCAGTCCGGAACCGCGGGACTGTTACGGTCGCAGGTTCGAATCCTGCCTTGGGCATGGATGTGTGTGATGTGCTTAGGTTAGTTAGGTTTAAGTAGTTCTAAGTTCTAGGGGACTAATGACCTAAGATGTTATTCCCATAGTGCTCAGAGCCATTTGAACCATTTTTTGTCTTAACTTGAGGGTGGAGGGTTGGAGTACTGCGATTCATTCTGAATTTCGGGGGCAATGATGTTATTGGAAAAAAGAGCACAAATGCGCAGTTGTCTATCAAAAGTTTGCATTTGATTTAGGTCAACGGATTCAGTACCGTTTTCCCTAAAAGTTTTTATATTTTTGGATACGTACTCAGCATTATAAATGACAACGGCTCTATTACCCTTATCTGCTCCTTCCGCTATGTCTTCGTGGTCCTTAAGTTTCCCGATGATTAATTTTAAGACTGCTCGAACAGTCCACGGGTATACTGCCGGTTCATAGTGTCCTACGGTCACAATATTTCGGCCCCTCTTTGTCCCTCCTCTTCCGCTTCCAGTCCTCGGCAAGTCCCTACCAGTGGTTTTTATTCTTCGTGAGTGCTCCTGCCGTTTGCAGTGGTATTTTTTTTAAGTGTCTCGCTATGTGTGATTTTTATAGTGTGGCCATCTTTTAACTTGTGTTTGACTGCAGTGTATTTTAAGTGCGCCATGAACTGCTAGCTGTGTTCTTTTAACTTTATGTCGACTTTTTAACTGCCCATAGTGCATGTTCCTGTGTTTGTGTATATTTTAACTCCTATCATCTCCATTTACCTTGTTTTATATGTCACCCTTTTGTCCCCCTCTTCATGTAAGAGTTCACCTTTTCATGTCTTTTTGTAAAGCCACTTGGCTGAAGTGTGGAGGACTGTGTAGATCTACTGAGGGAGGAGACCAGACAGTGAGGTCATCAGTTTCATTGGATTAGGGAAGGATGGTGAAGGATGTCGGCGTGCACTTCAAGGAACCATCCTGGCATTTGCCTGGAGCGATTTAGGGAAATCATGGAAAACCTAAATCAGGATCGCTGGACGCGGGTCCGAATGTGAGTCCAGTGTGCTAACCACGGGAGGCAGAAGAAAAAGGGGGGGGGGGCGGCAGGGGGCGCACCAAGAGACAGGAAACGGGTGGGGTGGGAGATGATGAGAGAAGGCAAGGCAGGAGGTAGCATGTGAGAGGGAGGGGACTTAGAAGTGTGTAAAACCCGCATAGGGAAAAGGAAGGGGATTGGAGAGGGAGCCCTGAGGATTAGGGAGGAGGAAAGGGCGTTAGAGTTGGTAGGAGGGGTAGATGTCAGCTCATCATCCAGGAGGGATAGATGCGGGGTGTTGTGTTGAGAAAGGACGTGGAAGGTATGGAGATGGAGAGAGGGCACGACACAATGGTAAAGGTACGGCAATGGGCTGGGGGTGGAGAGGAAGGGGGACACCAGGAGGTGGGGATGGATCGAATCAGTAGACGTTATACAGGGTGCAGATGTGTTTAAGGAAAAGAAGGAGATAGGGAAGGGAATCAGGTAATAGATGATGTGCTTGGGGGACGGAAGGTGGATACTGGAGGCAAGGCAGAGTGCTTGGCATTCCAGGATTTGGAGGGCTTTGTGGAATCTAGGAAGGGTGGACATCCAAGGGACACTGACAAATCAAAGGGTGGGGTGGATCAAGGATTTGTAGGTGTGAAGGGTGGTGGAAGAATGCAGTGCCCATGTCTGGCCAGACAGGAGTTGCAGGAGGCGGAGTGTATTGTGGCCGTGTGTTGGATCTTAAGGACATGGGGAGTCCAGATGAGATGGCGGTCAATAGTGAGACCAAGGTATTTTAGGGTAGGAATGAGGTGGATAGGACACTGTAAATGGAAGCAGGTGGTGTGCCTTATGATGATTGCCTGGGTCTTGGAAATGTTGAAACAAAGGAACCACTGGTTGCTCCAAGTTGTGAACTTGTCAAGGTGGGTTTGGAGGATACGTTGAGACCGTTGAAGTATAGGATAAAGGGCCAGGAAGGAGGTGTCATCAGCAAATTGGAGAAGGTGAACAGGTGGGGGAGGTTTGTGCATATGAGCAGTATATAGGTGATAGAGGAGAGGGGAAAGGCTGGAGTCTTGGGGCATGCTGGTGGAGTGTTAGAAAGTATAGGAGTGGGAATTATGGATAGTGACATAGGAGGAACGATGGGAGAAGAAGGAAGCAAGGAGACAGACGAAATTGATCGGGAGAGCATAGATCTGGAGTTTGAAGAGGAGCCCGGTATGCCTGACATGGTCGTAGGCATTCTGAAGGGCGAAGGAAACAAGATATCACAGTGATGGGAGTTAAGTTGGAGGGAAAGAAGATTGGTAAGGTTAAGGAGCCTGTCGTTGGCTGAGAAGTAGGGCTGGAAGCCACACTGGGTAAGGGGAAGAAGGTGAGAAGGTGGTGCTGGATAAGTTGGCGTGAAATGGCAGGAGAGGATGGACTCGAAGACCTTACTGAACACAGAAGTGAGGCAGATGGGACGATAGGAATAGGTGTGAGAGGGGGTTTGTTGGGTTTAGGGAACAGCAGGACATGGGAAGTCTTTCATAGGTCGCCAGGACTGGCATGCTTGCCACTTATATACCTATGAATATTGCCACTGACACCAATCAGAGAGGGCCAAAACGACAAGAGCACAAAAGGTGAGTTGAGTAGCTCATAGCAGCTCTGGCCCGCCGTGAGACCAAGTGTCATCAGGTGAAATGAGGGCCAGTGCCACAGTTGAAACTCAGCTCCCACCACGAGCTTGGAATGTTGAAGGGAAGCAATGGTGGATGCTTATCGCTTGTAGGGAGGTGGGAGTGGCAGTTTCAAATGTGGCGCAGGTCCTTCGTGCTGCTTGATGTTGCTTGCTCCTGCAATGGGTGGTCCTGCTAGGAGCTAGCCAACTCGCCTTTCTCGCATGTGTCGTTTCGGCTGTCTCTGATGTGTGCTGGTAGCCTTAATTTTAAGTATATAAGTTGGATATAATGCCAGTTCTGGTAGCATCATGTGGGTTTGAATCCCACAACTTCCAAATTGGAAGATTTCTGTTGTGTGGGCTACACTCAAGGGCAAAGTCGAAGCATTGGACGACCCCTCCCCCACGCTCCATCACCATCTCCTGCCGAACGTCACTGTCTACTGCCGTCTCTCACCATCTGCTGCCACCCATCCATCTGTACGTCTGTCCTTCCACTGCCTGCTGCTCGCTGCCCGCCATTGCTGCCACCTCCGTCCTGTCCCCACCTCCTCGTTGTCCTGTCTTTGTTCTCTTTCCCTAATTTGGCGGCACCTGTCACCAGTAGACTGCACAGTCCACCATGGATACCCTCACCACCACAGTCATCTACACTTCCCCTTTTCTGTGCCCCCACCATTATCTCCTAGAGTGCCTTTTCTGGGCTTTCCTCCTCACAGTCTCCTCCTCTTCTATCTCCTCACCACCCCTGTATTCTCACCTGTATACTGCCCCTGCCCCCACTCCCACTCATGCTACTGCCCCCACTCCCTCCGCTACTACCCATCAGGATGAATGTCCCCCACTCATCTCTCACCCTGCTATGACCGCCCCTGTTTCCCTTATCTCTGCCACTGCCCACTGCACCACAGTCGCCACCATGGAGCACACACTCTCCTTTCAAAGTGTCTCTGCTTTACACGAGGGGCTTGTGTCCCACCATCTTTCACTCCAGCTAGACCCTCAGACCATCTCCCAGGCTACCCCACCAAAAAACCCCCAAAACAAGAGTGCTGACCTCGCCTCCACCCCCTCTTCCAAGAAGCAATCACCCATCCCTCTTGTTTCTGATCCCCCCGCATCCCCTGCCCCGCCCTGTATAAATTTGTCCTTTCCAACCCTGATCCAACCCTCGAAGTCCTCAAGTATATCCCCAACGCCACTCTTTGCCCAACTTATTTCCCACAGAGACTCTGTCCTTAACAAATCCTCCTCTCCCTCTTTCCACACTGACCTCCTCCAAAAACTTCTTTGCACCACCTTTGACCCACATGCTCCTTCACACCTTGCCTTACCTCGTACTCTCCCTGTCAGCCCCAACCCCCTCATCATCTGCAAATCCTCACTGCTGTGATCACAAAGCTAAGCCCTGTGGTCATCACCATCCTCCAGAATATCTACCCCTTTAAACGCCCCCTGCTTCCAGCAGATTTCCCTTGCTGTGAATCCACTTGAATACCTTCACCACATACTCCCACAACTAGGCCCACCTGACCTTCACCACCTAGACACCCACATTTAAGCCTCTCTCCTCCTCCATCTGCCCCCTTTCCCAATTGCCCCCTGGCATGCTAACAGTAGTGTCCCCTCTACCTAAACATTCACTCTCTCCCTGCTAAGAAATACCTCTTCATGCCTACTCTGTCCCAGCACCAGGTCGTCTCCTTCATCCTTAACAAAACCTTCCTCCAACCTCAAGAAGTTGTCCATATCTCTCCTCACCTCCTCCACCACACCGACAATCTCCTTCCCCTCGCCTAATGTCGGGTCACTATTGGCTACCACAAGCATATCCCTGTCCAATCACAACCCTGCTCAATAATCTGACTGAACACCTCATCCTCAGCATCCTTTTTCCCTCCCTCTCTGTCATCTGTGCCACTATCTATTTTCATCCTGCAGCTCCTCTCCCCTACGAATTCATCTCCCATGCTGACTGCACCTTCTCCACCTATGTGATTGGCACAGACCTCAGCATCCACAGCTGTCACCCTGCTACCCTTCGATGGTGGTATGAGTTTCTTGCTACCCTCCATGGTGACCTTGTTCCCCTCCCACAGAATGGGAGTAATTTCTGTGTGCCTGAAAATAATTCCACCCCAGATGTCATCCTCACTTCCCCTAACGTCCTCAGTCATATCGGTACAGCTGTCCTCAACCTATTAGCAGCGACCACTTCCCAGTCCTTCTCACCATTTTCTCAGCCCATCTCCCCCCTCCTGACACCCACCCTGCTGCCCCTCCAAACTCTGTCCATGACTACTGCTGCACTGACTGGGATGCCTACTGGGAATCTACTGCCTCACAAGTCGAAAGCCACCCACTTACCTTTATCATCCTACTGACATCACCCATGCCTCATCCTTCCTCCAGAAGACCATCACTGATGCTGTGGATGCCCACATTCCTTCCAAACTTATCCACCCTCACCACCCTAATTTTCCTCCACAGGCCATCCTTCCTCTCTGTGAATCCTGCAGGCTCTACCGGCTCTTTCCTCTGCACCTGTGACCGGCATACATCCTCTGTCACTGGCAGTTACAGTGACACATCCACAACATCTTAACAGCAAAGAAATATCTGGACTGACATCAGACATGTACACGACTCAACCCTGTCCCCCCTGACAACTCCTCCTAGTGCTGGTCTGCCTTCCACTGCCTTAGTGGTAACCATCCTGCCATGCATTACCCCCTTCTCCAGGACAACTGCCCATTCCCCGACAACCTCACTAAGGCTGACGATTTTGCTTCCCACCTCTCGAAGGTCTTTTCCATTCCCAAAGATCCCCAGTTTGATTACTCCCTCTTCCCCACACCCCTGAAATGCCTCAATACCTCTGTCCCACCAGTCACTCACAGTTTTCAGTACTTGGATCAGTTATCCCCTCAGACATAAACACTCCCATTACTGCACACTCATAATCCAAAGACAACACTGCCCCCAGTAACAATGGTGTCACCTACCATCAACTCAAGGAATCCGCCTACCTTCCTGGCTGTCCTTGCTACCTTGTATAACATCATCCTCTCCACTGGCTTTTACCATGACCTGTGGAAGACTTCCCACATCCTGCTGTTCCCTAAACCCAACAAACCCCACTTTGACATCTCTTCCTATCGCCCCATCTGCCTCACCTCCATGTTCGGTAAGGCCTTAGAGTCCATCCTCTTCCGCTGTACTCATCACCACCTTAACTATCACCACCTCCTTCTCCTTACCCAGATTGGCTTCTGGCCCTGCTTCTCCGCTGACGACCAACTGCTTAACCTTACCCATCTTATTTCTCTCCAACTTAACTCCTGTTGCTCCATTATTTTTGTTTCCCTCGACCTCCGGAACGCCTATGACCATGCCTGGCATCCCAGGCTCCACTTATATCTACCCCTCCTACTAACTCTAACCCTACCTTCCTTATCCTCCTGCTCAAGGCTCTCTCTCCCCTCCTCTTCACTTCTCCTGAGTGGTTGTTTCCTCCCTCCTACACCTCCTCCCTTTGCAGTGCATCCCTTCCCTGGTTCTGGGCTTCTTCCTAACTTGCCTTCCCTCTCCTTATCCCACCCAGCCCATCTCCTACCTGTTGGTGCCCTCCCCAACCTCACTTCTTTTCATCCCACTCTCCAGCCCCCCTGCCTCGCTGCCCTCTTCTCTCCCGTCTTTTCCCTCCTCTAAGGCCTCCCTTACCTCGGCTGATAACTCCTGGTAGTTTTTACTCTCTGTCGTGTGTGCTCCATCTCTTGCAGTGGCTGTTAAAGTGTCGTTCTGGTGTATTTTAATACTGTGAGCAACTTTTAAGTTCTGTATATGACTTCAGTGTATTTTTACGTCCTATGCACACCGCCAACTGTGTTTTTTTATCTTTATATGGCCTTGTTTAACTGTACCAAAATGAATGGTTCCTTGAAAGTGTATATTTTAACCCCCACTGTCTCCCTTTATTGTGTTGTTATGCCCCCCTTTTAATAGCCTCTTTTATATATTAAGTGCATCACTCGGCTGAAGAGCGGTGGATTGTGCCCTCCTGCCCATGTGGGGCCCTCATCACAACAAAGGAAAAAAAACTGTCCTGGCAGTCAGTACTCCTGACGACGATGGCGGAGCTATCCATCGAAAGCTTGAGAATTTTGTTGGAACTGACGCTGCTAGAAAACCGAGAAGATTTTATGCAATGGCCACTTTTGCAGCGTCAAGGTCAGAAATAAACAGAACACCACGAAGATGGCGATAGAACCAAAGCCAACAGTTCTTTCTATGTTAATACACTCCTGGAAATTTAAATAAGAACACCGTGAATTCATTGTCCCAGGAAGGGGAAACTTTATTGACACATTCCTGGGGTCAGATACATCACATGATCACACTGACAGAACCACAGGCACATAGACACAGGCAACAGAGCATGCACAATGTCGGCACTAGTACAGTGTATATCCACCTTTCGCAGCAATGCAGGCTGCTATTCTCCCATGGAGACGATCGTAGAGATGCTGGATGTAGTCCTGTGGAACGGCTTGCCATGCCATTTCCACCTGGCGCCTCAGTTGGACCAGCGTTCGTGCTGGACGTGCAGACCGCGTGAGACGACGCTTCATCCAGTCCCAAACATGCTCAATGGGGGACAGATCCGGAGATCTTGCTGGCCAGGGTAGTTGACTTACACCTTCTAGAGCACGTTGGGTGGCACGGGATACATGCGGACGTGCATTGTCCTGTTGGAACAGCAAGTTCCCTTGCCGGTCTAGGAATGGTAGAACGATGGGTTCGATGACGGTTTGGATGTACCGTGCACTATTCAGTGTCCCCTCGACGATCACCAGTGGTGTACGGCCAGTGTAGGAGATCGCTCCCCACACCATGATGCCGGGTGTTGGCCCTGTGTGCCTCGGTCGTATGCAGTCCTGATTGTGGCGCTCACCTGCACGGCGCCAAACACGCATACGACCATCATTGGCACCAAGGCAGAAGCGACTCTGATCGCTGAAGACGACACGTCTCCATTCGTCCCTACATTCACGCCTGTCGCGACACCACTGGAGGCGGGCTGCACGATGTTGGGGCGCGAGCGGAAGACGGCCTAACGGTGTGCGGGACCGTAGCCCAGCTTCATGGAGACGGTTGCGAATGGTCCTCGCCGATACCCCAGGAGCAACAGTGTCCCTAATTTGCTGGGAAGTGGCGGTGCGGTCCCCTACGGCACTGCGTAGGATCCTACGGTCTTGGCGTGCATCCGTGCGTCGCTGCGGTCCGGTCCCAGGTCGACGGGCACGTGCACCTTCCGCCGACCACTGGCGACAACATCGATGTACTGTGGAGACCTCACGCCCCACGTGTTGAGCAATTCGGCGGTACGTCCACCCGGCCTCCCGCATGCCCACTATACGCCCTCGCTCAAAGTCCGTCAACTGCACATACGGTTCACGTCCACGCTGTCGCGGCATGCTACCAGTGTTAAAGACTGCGATGGAGCTCCGTGTGCCACGGCAAACTGGCTGACACTGACAGCGGCGGTGCAAAAATGCTGCGCAGCTAGCACCATTCGACGGCCAACACCGCGGTTCCTGGTGTGTCCGCTGTGCCGTGCGTGTGATCATTGCTTGTACAGCCCTCTCGCAGTGTCCGGAGCAAGTATGGCGGGTCTGACACACCGGTGTCAATGTGTTCTTTTTTCCATTTCCAGGAGTGTATGATAATGCCTTGCCATGTACTTTAATGTAATGTCATTACGCTTTTATATCCTCAACTTAGGAAAATAAAAGGAGGTTGAAATATATCCTCATATAGCTTTACGGTAGTAGAGGTAAAGTTACGTCAAGCTCTGCCTTGTATGGAGTTATAGCTACATGTTAAATAGTTTTATCATCAAAACTCTCCATTTCGATTTTTAAAGCTCAATGACTGTGTTCTGAATATGTGACGTAAGAATTTTTGGCGCGACTAGTCCTGTTTACTAATTTTATGTAACGACTGTACGCTCAATTTTCAGACCTTAATTTGAATTTTAGCGTGACAGTCCCCATTCGATGTTTTTTTACATTTGTGAAATGACTGTAAGCTTTATTTGTAATTACCATTGAGAAATCCGTTTTCTATTAATGCCACCTAACGGCCACAGAGTGTTATTTAAGGCAGGCTGCCTCCCTGAATAGTCCTAGTCAAGGTAGAAGTGTACGTGTAACTGACGGGATACTGTGTATCAAGTTTTTAAATGTTGCGTGTCTTCATTTTGTTTCTATACAGCGTATTATTGTAGAAATATTATTTCTCATTTTATACGTTTTTCTGACAGATTCTGATGATGACAGTGGCCGAAACGCGTCAAGCCATATTTTTAAAAACGAAAGATATAATAGCAATCAAGACAGACAATTTCATTATTTATGTGCACACATAGATCAGTTTCTCAAGGTATGAAAAGTGTGAAACATCCCATGAGGCTAGTAGGTATTATGTCGCCGAGTTAATCCTTTGAGTAATCGTAACTTTTACTACCTGAATGACTGTCCTGTTTGTTCAGAGCAGACTACGGCAGTGTTCTCCGTATCTTTACGTACTGTTTCTTGTTTCGTTTGTGGGCTTCATACTGATAATGCTGTATCTCGTATTTAGCAGCTGCATATGTCTTTTCTCTAACGCTTCATTAATCACTGGCAGAAACCACATCACCTTCTACTTCAATAGCTCAACATCCACGTGAAGAAAAGCTTTCTTATAGCCGCCAGTCACAAACTTCCAGCTTTATCCTCTAATTGTTGCGTTAATTATAACATCATAAGTGGAAGAAAGCAGGACATCAGATATATAAAAAATGAACACTACTCGTGAATAACACAAGAGCATAGCAGACACAACGATGTTCCCTACTGGTATTTAAGTTGCACACAATTTGTCTAGTATTGTAAATCACACAAGTAGGAAGTTGCTAAATTCCTACCCTTTACGCGTTGTGGCCTATGATATGCGGGCATAACATTTACATCTGCTTTAATCTCCTTGCTGCCGCCGAGAGATTTTGGCTGTACTGCCGGCTGCAGTGAAGTTGGAGTGACATATTGCTTTCAGGACTGCTGAAACACCTTATTCGGCATTGCTGATAATCCGCTCGGGCCTGACATTATCCGCTTCTCGTGGCTCCGCTGAGATGCCTTCCGTGTTGCGTAGTCTTTCTGTGCTATGAAATCTTCGTGGCATCAGCACTCATATAATCCGTGCACCACTCTCACGATCACTGATTTAACATTGATTAGTAAGTCCTGGTGCAAACTGAACTCCTAGCCTCATGGTCTCGGCAAATGTCCTTACGGTTCAATTACAGTTCAAATACGTTTAAGCATAGGTTTCCATGGTCTGTGGTAATGACAGTAAAATTCTTCAGGGTATGTGACCACATTGTCAATATGTAAAAGCCCTAACGTTTCGGTCAGTGTTACGAATGACCTTCCTCAGGTTGTTGTACTGACTGCCAGCTCTCATGAAAGCCATTCGTAACAGTGGCCGAAACGTTGGTACTTTACGTACTGACAATGTACAACACGCAGAGGAACGCCATTTGTAGCAATGGATGAAACATTGCAGACATTATGGTCACATACCCTGACGAATTCTATTGACAGTTCAAGTACAATTCAGTCGCAGTTCAAATACAGTCCTAATACAGTTCTGCACAGTCCGAGTACAGCACAGACAGAGTTCCCTTCCGCCGTTTCTACCGTTCTCTGTCCTGACTAATAATTTTATGCCTCGAATACTCAAAAATATCGAAGACTGACCTTCAAAGATATCCTCACAATGGACCCCATGAACGGCGATACAATGAAAGAATGATGATCACGGGAGAATGACCTAATTACTTCTACACTACTGGCCATTAAAATTGCTACATTAAGAAGAAATGAAGATGATAGACGGGTATTTATTGGACAAATATGTTATAATAGAACTGACATGTGATTACATTTTCACGAAATATGAGTGCATAGATCCTGAGAAATCAGTACCCAGAACAAGCATCTCTGACCGTAATAACGGCCTTGATGCGCCTGGGCATTGAGTCAAAAAGAGCTTGGATGGCGCGTACAGGTACAGCTGCCCATGCAGCTTCAACACGATACCACAGTTCATCAAGAGTAGTGACTGGCGTATTGTGACGAGCCAGTTGCTCGGTCACCATTGACCAGACATTTTCGTACAGGACCTGCAACATGCTGTCGTGCATTATCCTGCTGAAATGTAGGGTTTCGCAGGGATCGAATGAAGGATCGAGCCAAGGGTCACAACACATCTGAAATATAAATACACTGTTCACAGTGCCGTCAATGGGAACAAGAGGTGACTGAGACGTGTAACCAATGGCACCCCATACCATCACGTCAGGTGATACGCCAGTATGGCAATGACGAATACACCCTTCCAATGTGCGTTCACCGAGATGTCGCCAAACACGGATGCGACCATCATGATGCTGTAAACAGAACCTCGAAAAAAATGACGTTTTGCCATTCGTGCACCCTGGTTCGTCGTTGAGTACACCATCGCAGCCGCTCCTGTCTGTGATGCAGCGTCAAGGGTAACCGTAGCCATGGTCTCCGAGCTGATAGTCCATGCTACTGCAAACGTCGTCGAACTGTTCTTCCAGGTGGTTGTTGTCTTGCAAACGTCCCCGTCTGTTGACTCAAGGATCGAGATGTGGCTGCACGATCCGTTACAGCCATGAGGATAAGATGCCTGTCATCTCGACAGCTAGTGATAGGAGGCCGTTGGGATCCAACACGGCGTTTCAACTGCTGTTTGTGTATGAGAAATCGGTTGGAAACTTTCCTCATGTCAGCACGTTGTAGGTGTCGCCACCGCCGCCAACTTTGTGTGAATGATCTGAAAAGCTAATCATTTGCATCTTCTTCCTGTCGGTTAAATTTCGCGTCTGTAGCACGTCATGTTCGTGGTGTAGCAATTTTAATGGCCAGTAGTGTAGCAACCATTTGTAATGATTGCACTCAGTGTCCAATGCAACAAGCATCCTGTGTGTTCATACATTCCCTCCTCTGCGTTACGACAGACAGCATGTAACTGTTCCTATCTCTTGTGGAACTGCAGAACATGTGAAGGAACTATTTGTACTCTGTAACATGAAGGCAGAACAGACTGTAAATGCCCGTCCATGCAGCTGCGCAGGTGTAGCACTTAGGTCCATAGTTCTTGAGGTGAACCTGACGGAAACTATATATTGACTAGGCTAAAGCTCTCCATGCTAAGAAATAGTCAGAGTTCTATCTGGAATGCCAGAGGCTTTTTTAATTGCCACAAAATCAAGTAACAAATAAAGCCACAAACCGCTAGCAAAATACTTTACAAATACACGCCTACAAAGCCACAAGTATCACAGTCAGTGTATGGAGCATAATTCCAGGACATTACGTAGCTAACAGAAAATATATTAACAAATCAAGTTACACATTTTCTATTCTTGTCTTCTCATCATTACTCAGACAGTCTCGATTATTTAAGATCATTATATGCAAGAAGCAACTCAGTTTTTAAGTGTGCGACCTCTCTATGCCTGACTGTACCTTCTCGACTCACATATCCGACTGGTCATATCAAAATGACTTGACCGGCACGAATCACTTCAGTCGGCGCGTATTTTTGGTGGAATCCGATGATGCACGAGGTGCTTCGCCTTAAAATCTTTATTCTAATAGCCAGTCAGATTATCCAAGTACTAAACTAGAAAATTCTTCATACTTCATCCAATGTGATATGAAATGTGAATAAAGTTGTATTATCTTTAACTTTTATTTCTTCCTCTTGAAGATGAATACCCTTTCCAAATTTGTCTTTGGTGTTCTTTACTACTTGCATAACGTGTAGATGGAACAGCGTATTAGAGCACCGGTAAGGAAAAGGACGTTAAAACCTAGATCTGAAATTCATTTGTGGCTTGTGTGAGACGGAAAAGGTGAAAGAGAAAGCTGTACAGAAGAAAGAGATCCAAGAAGCTTGCCTGTCTTTGTAGTATGTAATACTTTTCTTTGAGATGGAGACGAACGATATTTGTGGCGGTGAGCTGACAGCTGGGGCCGGCGAGTCGTGGGCCGCCTCGCTACGTTATCGGAAAGAGCTCGAGGGTCCACAAGAGCTGCTGTAGGAGCACCGGCCAGGGACACTCTCTGAGACACCACTAAAGACAAATGGCCACAAGCTGTTCCACAGAGGGCTTCGACAGGCAGATCTCTTCCGTATACTGGCACACATGGGAGACCAAACACGAAGTGTTCGAGTTAAAAACGGTGTAAGACAAGAATACAGTCATTCGTCTCTACTGCTCAATCTATAAATCGTATAACTAATGACATAAATAAAAGAAATATTTAGACACGGGTATTACAATTAAAGGTGATTCGCTGATGGCACTCATATCCCTTGTGACCCCCTCGAGGACGTTTGGAATTGAATGAACATTCTAATGAGTACACACTATGGATTGAGGATGAACAATGAGCTAAATTAATTAAGAGTGGAAGAGATGAGATAAAAATAAACCTAACATTCAAATTATGGAACACGACGTAGATTAAGTGAAGAAATTCTTCTACCTTGGAGGGAAAATTATGTGTCGCAGACGAAGCAAGGAAAATATAAGAAGTGAACCATCACAGCCGAAGAGATCATTGCTTGTGTCAAACATAGGACCTAACTTGAAGAAGTTACTGAGAATGTGTGTTTTGGTGCGTAGCACTGAATGAAAGAGAATTATGGACTGTGTGGAAATTGTAAAAAAAAAAAAAAGTAATAGAATTGTTTGAGGCTAGCTGCTGTGGAAGGTTGTCGGAAGATTCACTGACTGATATAAGAAATGAGGTATCTTTTCAGAATCGGTGAGGAGAGGAACATGTGGACACCACTGATAACAACAAGGTGCAGCATGACAGGGTATGTGTTATGACAGCAACGAATAATTTCCGTGATGCTTGAGGAAGCTGTGGAGGGTGAAACCTGTTGGGGACGACGGAGACTGGTATAAATGAGGGAGTTGAGAGCAATTGCTATTCTAAGATGCAGATGATAAAGGGGAAAATATCAAGGCGGTAAGTATCAAACCAGTCAGAAGAATGATGAAAACAATCGCATTTTATTTTCTGTTATATAAGTTTTCATTTCTATTAATGTACTTTTAGAGTCTAGATGGAAATGCGGAAACGAAGGAATAGTGGGGTTTAACGTCCGGGTGACAGGGATCCCATTAATGTCGGAGAGCAAGGTAGGATTGTGGTATTGGGAAGGACATGAGCCGTGTCTTCCAAAGATATAATTCTGGAATTCGCCTAAAATGATATAGGGAAATTAACTCTGGATGGCCGGATGCAAATTTGCAACGCCGTCTTCCCGAATACGAATCTACTGTCTTCCTTCTGCAACAACTCGCTCGGTGCATGGAAATGGCTCACACACGTTAGTACTCAGGTATAAATTACCGAAAGGTCATTGAGTGAACATTTTCAGCAGCTGATTCTCATACACAGGGAGAAGGCGCATTCGTTATGGCACTCACTCAGAGTTTAGGAGCGGGCTTCAAATCAAATATTGAAAGTGATGAGAGATGGTGCGGGAAATAGTCTGTGACAGCTGAGTATTTTACTGTGGTGATTCCAGGAAATCTAAACCTGATACTCTATGCGTTCTAATATATATATATATATATATATATATATAGCCCTTAGTGATTTAGTCCTGTTGATGTGGCTACTTATCACACTGCAGACCTAATGGATATTGGTGATATTTTATCAGCAATGATATTCCAGTTGCAGTAGCATATTAATTAAAATAACGAACTTGAGACCACATTCTGCTTTTGGTGAACGATAAAATCAGCAAGCTCACCAAAATCAAAGAATTATATCACTGAAAAATTCAGCCACTATATCTGCACCTACATCTACATCTACGTGATTACTCTGTTATTCACAATAAAGTGCCTGGCAGAGGGTGCAATGAACCACCTTCAACCTGTCTCTCTACCGTTCCACTCTCGAACGGCAAGCGGGAGAAACAAGCACTTAAATTTTTCTGTGCGAGCCCTGATTTCTCTTATCTTATCGTGATGATCATTTCTCCCTGGGTGCCACCAGAATGTTTTCGCAATCGGAGGAGAAAACTGGTGACTGAAATTTCATGAGAAGATCCCGTCGCAACGAAAACCGCCTTTGTTTTAATGATTGCCACTCCAATTCACGTATCATGTCTGTGACACTATCTCCCCTATTTCGTGATAATACAAAACGAGCTGCCCTTCTTTGTACTTTTTCCATGTCATCCGTCAGTCCCACCTGATGCAGATCCCACACCGCACAGCAATACTCCAGAATAGGGCGGACAAGCGTGGTGTAAGCAGTCTCTTTAGTAGTCCCGTTGAACCTTCTAAGTGTTCTGCCAATGAATCGCAGTCTTTGGTTTGCTCTACCCACAGTATTATCCATGTGATCGTTCCAATTTAGGTTATTTGTAATTGTAATCCCTAAGTATTTAGTTGAATTTACAGTCTTCAGATTTGTGTGACTTATCGCGTAATCGAAATTTAGCTGATTTCTTTTAGTACTCATATGAATAATTTCGCACATTTCCTTATTCAGGGTAAATTGCCACTTTTCGCACCATACAGATATCTTATCTAAATCATTTTGCAAGTCGTTTTGATCATCTGATGACTTTATAAGACAGTAAATGACAGCATCATGTGCAAACAATCTAATACGTCTACTCAGGTTGTCTCCTATGTCGTTAATATAGATCAGGAACAACAGAGGGCCTATTGGAGAACGCCGGATACTACTTCTGTTTTACTCGATGAATTTCCGTCTATTACTACGAACTGTGACCTTTCTGACAGGAAATCACGAATCGAGTCGCACAACTGAGGCGATACTCCGTAGGCACGCAGCTTGGTTAGAAGACGTTTATGAGGAACGGTGTCGGAAGCCTTCTGGAAATCTAAAAATATGGAATCAATTTGACATTCCCTCTTGACAGCACTTATTACTTATTCATAAGTATAAAGTGCTAGTTGTGTTTCACAAGAACGATATTTTCTGAAACCGTGCTACTTGTCGATAAACCGTTTTCTTCGAGGTACTTTATATATAGTATCATATCACCGAAAACGGCAACCTGCAAAATGGAGATGCACTTACAGCTGAGGGCTTTTTTGATATTCCTTACATAACATATTTATTTTGTTTTCTGGTATCCAAGATACCGACGCGTCACCGTTAGTAGTGATTCCCCAATTTAGGCACTGCAGGGTACGCAGAATTAACGTTTTTTTACACTTGCCGCATTGTTAGCATAGAGCATTAATCAGGACGCTAAACTTGGCTACAAAGGTAATCAGGAAATGTATATGAGCTTTGTCACAGAACTTTTGATGTTAAACATAAGTGGAGTATACAAGATGAAAAGAATGTATGAAACATCCCCTTAGAAAAATTAATGAATTACTGTGCTGATAAACCTCTTAAGTTATTTATTTTCAAACAGCGGAGCAGAACTGAACGTACTCAGACATTTCTCTCTTTACATATTCTGATAAACACTAAACTGACACACAACATTTTTAGCGCAACGCAATCTGACTTTCAATAATCCCTAAAAAAAATGGCCCTGACTAACAATAAATGCCTTTCATGAATCACTTACCTCACAAAAAGCTTCGTTACTCGAACTACTGCAATACAGCGAGCGCCAAAACTGCTAGCTAAATAAAAGATTCTAACTACTGAAGGCACTAACTTCTGATAGGCATAGTTAGCAAATGAAAGATTTTAACAGAGAACAAACAATGTATTTACCTCAATAATATTCAAAAGTCATTATATATGTATCAGTTCATGATATACAGTATTAAAAATTTTCTCTTTCTGATGGACACAAGTCCAGATCGTCCGCTCTCAAAATTCTGCCATCTCTCTCCCCACATCCACCACTGCTGGCGGCTCACCTCCAACTGCACAACGCTACGCGCTGTTCACATCCAACTGCCCAACACTACAATAGCAAATATTCCAACAATGCAAACCATCCACAGACTGCACACAGCACAGCCAGTGATTTTCATACAGAGCGCTACAAGGCGTTACCGACATAAAAACCTAAACAGTCTACTTACATAGCGCTCATGCTCCCCACATCCACCACTGCTGGCGGCTCACCTCCAACTGCGCAACGTTACGCACTATTCACATCCAACTGCCCAACACTACAATAGCAAATATTCCAACAATGCAAACCAGCCACAGACTGCACACAGCACAGCCAGCGATTTTCATACAGAGCGCTACGTGGCGTTACCAACATAAAAACCTAAACAGCCTACCTACAAATGGAAAGACCCACGATTTCGATCATCAGTACAATGCCAGTAAAACTTACACCTTCTTACATATTAAAGTTACCACAAAACAACGATGGATTGCTTCGCTCATGCTATATTATATGAAAAAAGCAGAGTACCCTGTTGAAACGCTGGGAGCGAGAACAGTTTCGAGTTGCTGACAACGAACGTTTACAGAGGATCTGATAAAGTGGTGAAACGGGAATTTCTATCTTAGGTGTTTTAGGAGGGTATCGAGACATCACTAGCGAAACTTGTCGTGAGTTCAACATAGTCGTTTATGAACAATTTAAGATTATGGACTGCAGCAAAGCTTTCGATACGTCTCTGCAGGTACCACTATATCGAATGAAACATGCTGTTACCTCTTACTTTCATCAGGAGAGTCTAATAACTGTCTTTAATAGAGAATATTTAGGAAGATGCTAAATAGGATCGGCTATAGAAAATTGACAGTAATATCGGCAGGTCACGATATGTAAAGCAAGGAAGACTTTAGAAGCTGTTCAGTGCAGTTTACGACAGTAGATAAATTGAGATAGTATCGATTTTTTTGGAGTCGTCAGTCCTCTGACCAGCTTAATGTAGCCCTCCGTGACTTTCTCTCCAGCACAAAAATTTCAAAGTCGCGCTTACAGCCAGTGTCCTAATTATTTTTTGGGTATAATCCTATCACTACCGTCTCGTACCATTTTAATCCTCTACAGCTCTATCTAGTACCATGGAAGTTACCCACTGATGTCATTACACATTACACATTACGATGTGTGTCTCTGGTGGGCAGCCATGCGGGTATCTCTTATGAACATTTGTCTCTCAATAAGTCTAAGACATGGAGTCACCACTTCAGTTACACTATTATGAAAGTTAAACGCAACAGATTTAAACGCAAGTGACTATAAAATATGGTCCTGTGTAGTGAAACTCTGGATGACACATTGCATTTCTTACTGGAAAACTACTCCTATTATCTCTCATAAAATATTCAAAGGTGATGAAAGGATTTTGTGAACTTGAATGATAGAAATAATTAAATATCACGACAGGTTTATTCATAAAAACATTAGTTAAATCGAATATTGGTCAACAAAGCCGAACAAAGGATCGAGAACGAGATTTTCACTCTGCAGCGGAGTGCGCGCTGATATTAAACTTCCTGCCAGATTAAAACTGTGTGCCGGACCGAGACACGAACTCAGGACCTTTGCTTTTCGCGGGCAAGTGCTTTACGAACCTTTTATTTTCTTTTTTTTTCGGTAGACTATTGTTCGTTGCGTTTGGTATGGGCGGACGTCACAAGACATCCGTTCAAGTTGATCGTTCATTCCTTGACTCAGTTTTTTTATTACAGAGAGCACTAAGCTACCCATGCACTACTCACGCTCCGCCTTCACAGCTTCACTTCTGCCAGTACCTCGTCTCATACCTTGCAAACTTTACAGAAGCTCTTCTAGTTGGTAGAGCACTTGCGCGCGAAAGGCAAAGGTCCCGAGTTCGAGTCTCGGTCCGGCACACAATTTTAATCTGCCAGGAAGTTTCGAACAAAGGATGATGACTCAACTTTAATTGTGGCTTACATGGAATATGTGATCTATCTCTGATTAATACGAATGGCAGTGATTGTGAACCGAACCCTGATTCAAACTACTACAGTGCACTTAAATGTGGCAATAACTGCTGCTGTGGTCGCACAGTAGAGTAAGACGATTCACTCTAAAGATTCCTAGAGACGGTGCTGTGAAATGTAGAAAACTCGAGATACAATCCCCTGTGTGCTACGGCATCGAATCATATGGTGGACAATTGGACATTTATCACCTCCTCTCGGTCGAATGCATCTTCAAGGCCAGGTTTCAAAAAAGTCCTCTGGAGAATGCGATTGACTCTCGTCCGCACTCCTCCATCCTTCGCCACCAAATCTACTGCTCCTCACAGTATCTGCGAGACAGTGGAAGAGCTCCGCCTCTAGTTTTCTCCAACAAAACTAAAACCGCGAGTTGAAAATTCGGAATACAGTCCCGCTTCAAATGCTCATCAATTCATATTCCCCCCCCCCCCCCCCCCAGTAAGTCGGGAGGGAGCGGTGCCTCCAATCCCAGTACATCAACAGACGTCTGCTGCAGCGATTTCTGATGTCAGAGACTATGGTCCAATCAACACATTGATATTTTGCGTGAACGTGAAACCATGCTGTACGGAGAGGATATTCTTGGCCACCCACTGTCTGGCCACCAGCAGTGCTTCGGCAAAATGTTTTCGCTAGTAAAGCTGATACCGATCTTAGCGGAAGAAGGAAACGATATGAAGTCCCCTGTCGAAATGGTGGATTGTGCTTTGCCTCGTCCGGGAACAACTGCCGCTCTCAGTTTCCTACGCGACTCTGCAAAAGAAATTGTGAGATCTGTTTCTTGATTTTCCTGTTGCTGCAGTGACAACACGCTGAGGCCCTCTGCTCCTGGCTCTTCGCTCCATGTACCTGTAGCCACTGACCCCCTGCGGCTTGGGCCGCGTACTCTGTGGCGGTTTCCGCCACGTGAAAGTCCCGGCTCCGCAGTTCTTCCAGAACTGCCACAATTCTGTGGTACCAGCTGCAGCTGTGGTGCCCAATGAATACAAGCACTCGTCTCCTCCACATTAAGTATCTGCATGCATCTAGCTGCGATTGAATTCTGCATTACAAACACAGTCAACCTTCCACCATTCCGGAAACATCCCCTAGGCTGTAGCTAAGCCATGTCTTCGCAATATCCATTCTTCCATGAGTGCTAGTTCTGCAAGGTTCGCAGAACAACTTCTGTGAAGTTTGGAAGGTAGGAGACGAGGTACTAGCAGAACTGAAGCTGTGAGGGGGCTCGTTGGTCGTGCTTGGGTAGCTCAGATGGTAGAGCACTTGTCCGCAAAAGGCAAAGGTCCCGATTTCGAGTCTCGGTCCCGCACACAGTTTTAATCTGCCAGGAAGTTTCACAGTCAACCTTCTCTAATAACTGACCGTACAGCATGTGGGATGCGGAAGTAATACAGAATGACGAGTCAGGCTTGAAATTCTATAAGACTATAGATACAGCAGTGAGGCTTATCTCGGTAAAGAGTACAAATGAAGAGGAATGGACATTTCCAGAAACAATAACCACAGAAGTTGGAAAGAAAAACAAAGACCCAAAGAAGGTAACTGCGAAGAAACCATGGATAACAAAAGATATAATTCAGTTGATCGATGAAAGAAAGAAGTACAAAACTGTGCAGAGAAATTCAGAATGCAGAAATACAAGTCGCTGAGGTATGTAATAAATGGGAAGCATAGGGAAGATAAGATGAAATGGTTGCATGAAAAATTTGAAGAAATGGAAAATGATATGATTGTCGAAAGGACTGACTCAACGTATAGGAAAGTAAAAACAACCCCCGATGAAATTAAAAGTAAGGATGCTAACATTAATAGAGCAACGGGAATACCACTATTAAATGCAGAGAAGAGAGCAGAGAGGTAAAAAAAAATATTAAATTGCTTCTATGAGTGGAAATTTTTCTGACGTGACAGAAGAAGAAACAGGAGTCGATTTAGAAGAGACAGCGGATCCAGAATTGGAATCATAATTTAAAACAACTTTGAAAGATTTAAGGACAAATAAGGCAGAAGGGATAGTTATCATTCTATCAGAATTTCTAAAATCATGGGGATAAGTGGCAACAAAACCATCATCCACGTTGGTGTGTAGAATGTGTGAGTCTCGCGATATACCATCTGACTTTCGGAAAAAGTTATTCACAGAATTCCGAAGACTGCAAGAGGTGACAAATGCGAAAATCATCACACAATCAGTTTAACAGCTCACGCATTCGAGTTGCTGCCAAGAAAAATATACAGAATAATGGGAAAGAAAACTGAAGATATGTTAGATGACGATCAGTTTGGGCTCAGGAAAGGTAAAGGCATGAGAGAGGCAATTCTGACGTTGTGGTTGATAATGGAAGTAAGAATAAAGAAGAAACAATACACGTTCGTAGGATCCGTCGACAAGGAAAAGCATTTGACAACGTAAAATGGTGTAAGCGTTTCGAAATTCTGAGAAAAATAGGAGTAAACTGTAGGGAGAGACGATTAATATACAATATGTACAAGAACCAAAAGAGAATAATAAGAGTGGAAGACAAAGAACTATGTGCTCGGATTGAAAACGCTGTAAGACAGGGGTGTAATCTTTCGCCACTACTGTTCAATCTATACATCGAAGAAGCAATGATGGAAATGAAAGAAAGGTTCATGAGTGGAATTAAAATTTATGGTAAATGGATATCAATGACAAGATTCTATTCTCACTGAAAGTAAAGAAGAATTACATGATAAGCAGAATCGAATGAACAGTCTCATGTTTATAAAATACGGATTACGAGTAAATCGAAGAAAGATGATCATCTTGGGGTTGAAGTTCTTTTTTTCCGTGTTTGCTTTAACAATACGTATGTCTTTGGATAGGGTCCGCCTTTAGCAAAACACAATTTTGTTTTTTAACCCAAACATGTTTCACTGTAGTTGCACCATCTTCAGTGGGCTTTTATTTTTCACCTGTTAAAGATAAACATTGTTCTATACTGTCTGTATAAATGAAACTATTAGTTTTTAAATCGTAAATACAGATATTTGAAAAACACATAAATTATGAATTCATACCTTTTTACCACATGATGTGGTTTTTCTGATGTGTTGGGTTTCTACAGTGACTATATTGCTCCACAGTTTGTCATCTGCAACCACTTATACCTTATATTAGATAAATTGTTTAAGCCAAAAATTACGATTTGAAAAATTGTTATTTCTATGCCTGAAATTATTTTGTTCTATGTGTGTGTGTGTGTGTGTGTGTGTGTGTGTGTGTGTGTGTGTCTGTTTATGTAATGTTTCAACTTACATTTCCTTTTTTCTTCATCTTCATCACTCTCAAACACTATATATTGAGTTGCCACTGGCACTGTCACTGTTTACCAGCTGTAAAAACAAAACATGGCAGGCAGTGGAATAGTTGAAGGTGTAAAAACAAAATGGCTGACAGTGGAACAGTTGAAGGTGTTCCCGGCGGTTGTTCTGAATCTTTCAGAGGCGTCTACGATTTTGTGTGTGTGTGTGTGTGTGTGTGTGTGTGTGTGTGTTTGTGTTTGTGAAAAGGGAGAGAGAGAGAGTGTGTGTGTGTGTATGAGTGTGACAGGAGCTTTTAGGATTTTGTGTGTGTGTGTGTGTGTGTGTGTGCGAAAAGGCAGAGAGAGAGAGAGTGTGTATGTGTGTGACAGTAGGTTTTAGGATTCATTATTATTATTTATCCACTTATTTATTTTTTTACTTTGTTTGTGTGGGGGGGGGGGTCTGGGGTTGGGGGGGGGGGAGCTATAATGCTCAGTTGTGGATGTTCTTCCAACAGGATTGTTTCCAGCTGGAATATTTTCTTGTATCTGAGCTGTTTCCAAGTATTCCTTCCTCCTCTTGTGATTTTTGAGCACTGTATTCGCTATTACAAGGTGAAGCTTAGTCTTTTGCATCTCTAGCTCCTAATACCAAGCCCAGTATCTCCGACAGTCTCCCCTACTACAGCGTTTCAATAACAGACGAGTGTTACATTTTCATGTCTGTTTAGTTGTGGTATGTCCTTACATACTTTCTCTGTCTGTGAATCAACTTTTTATGATATTTACATAGAGCCTTAAACTATTTTTGCCGGTCTTGGTTTGCTGTCGTTTCTCATGAGAAAAATACTGTCAACTAACTACTAGAATTAGCTCCATATCTGCTCTCCCTTCCAGACTGGGCAAGGTTGGCCCAGTCTGTGTCGCCTGCACACCAAGACTGTTGCATAACGATTTGATTCACGGATACAGTTATATGGCTCCTTCCTTCTACGACCATGACGTGTGGGGCCTGAAGATGGCATCAATGTAATGCCGAAACTGGTAGCACATAAGAAGTTCAGAAAATAAATTTCTACAATACATACGGCTGTTGGTAAATTATTGCATCAAGAAATGCATCCATTCATGTCAATTGTGCATTACGACGGACGTGGGCAATTGCAGCAGGACAATGCGACACCACATACGTCCAGAATTGCTACAGTGTGACTCCAGTAACACTCTCCGGAGTTTAAACACCTCCGCTGGCCACCAGACTCCCAGACATGAACATTATTGAGGATATCTCGGATACCTTGCAACGTTCAGAAAAGACCTCCACCCCTTCGCATTCTTACAGATTTATGGACAGCCCTGCGAGATTCATGGTGTCAATTGCCTCTACTTCAGACATTATTGGAGTCCATGCCGCGTCCTGTTGCGGCACTTCTGCGTGCTCGCGGGGGCCATCACGATATTAGGCAGGTGTACTAGTTTCTTTGGCTATTCAGTGCAGTTCGTGTGTTAATAATAGAAGTTTTGTTAATTCTCAATGACTACGGAGCTACGAGATCAAAGAAGAATGATGTACTGGCCGTTGTTTCTTCCAAATTGTTCAGAGCGTGAATCAGGGAGTGGAGTAATACGTGTAATTGTAGAACAAATATACATCAATATCTACATTGCACTTCAGCAACTGTTACAGAACAGCAGGTGAATAAGACAGTCAGCCTGTTGTAGTTGAGTCCGTATGTAGATCTTAACAAGGTCTAGCATTTTATGTAACTGATTTTAGAATTCTTAACGTTTACAAATGGATATACAGATCGTTGCCGACACTTTTCATGTGGAGATGTTGCCTCGCTTTACTAACTGACTGTTTGCTAATGTGAAGCTTGTTTCTTGTCCTTTTGAAGAAGACGGGTTTTAATCCGTTGAAACCATGGTTAAGGTTAACTGAATACGACCATTTTTTGCAACTGGTTGGCTGTTTTATTGATCAGCATCTGTGAGACATTTATACTCTGCAAACCACGGGGCAGCGCATGGCAGACCGTACGTCGTACTGTACCCTCTCTGTACCCTCTACTTCGCCCTTTCCCCTCTCGTTCAGAATGAGCGAAGAGCTATCGCTTGAACACTTCTGTGCACAATGTATTAAGTGTAATGTTTTCGTCGCGATCCCTGCGAGAGCGATATGTAGGCGATTACTCCTAGATTCATCGCTTAAAGTTGATACTAGACACTTTTTTAACAGGTCTCCTAGGGATAGTTGGCGTCTATCTTCAAGCGTCTACCAATTCAGTTTTTTCAGCATATTTTCAGCATATTTTCAGCATACTTACAGGTGTATGGAACTGTGGAATTTTTCAGATCTATTAAAAACTGTGGTAAAAATTGAGATAATTCACCATAAGATTTGAGGATTTTCTAAACATGAAGTTAAAAATGTAAGAGCTCATTCATTGTTCACAAATTAAATAAATTGTTGAGTTTCATACACCTGTAAGTATGGTTTGTATGCTGTGCAAAATTCATCGAAGAATCTCTCTTACTTCTGAAGAAAAGTGTAGCTATAGCAACAAATGCAGCCAATAGTAAGTGAAAAATGATGAAATTTCACGCGTAAAAAATTATTTTGTTACGTTTTTGATCTTCCACTGCTATGAGTGTGAATCCTGGTTATGCTGACAAAGTTTTATGAATTTATTTGTAAAAGTATAGACAGTGGAAATTAAAATGTCCTGCGGTACCTCTCCAGCTCCAAGTCAGCCCGTTTGACGTTCTATCCCTATTAATAAATAAATGAAAAACTTTGGCATAACCGTAGTTATATAATCTTATACGAATTATACCGATTGTACGCTCAACTTATAGACATGCTCGGCAGTCGCTGATATGACACCTTTCGATCTAGTCATGTAGTAGTAGACCATGCTCTCATACTGTTAATAGTTAGCTTATAATCGGTGTGAACAACTTCACTTAACGGTGTTTCTTAAATAAATGCACCATAGTGGCACCCCGTGTAAAAATTATTTGCACAAAATAACGTCCTCCCGTTTCATTACGCAGAGCATAGACAGTAGTATTGCTCGTTCAGAATCCGACAGCAGTGCTACGACTCTGCAAGGGACGTAAAACTACGAGAGTATCTCCAGATAAAAGGTATGAAGAATTCCTACGCTTCTGCTCACTAAATTAGTTCAAAGACGGACTGGTTTAACTATCGCAAAACTTGGGTAGGAAAGCTGAACCATTTATACTGTACGCCCCTTATACTACAATCTACGGACTCACTGGCTAAGCTGAGACATTTCTGGAGGTTAGCTACGGATGGGGGTTTCTTGTATGCTGCAGATAGTAGCAAAATAGGTGATCACTGTGTTATGAGAGACTTTCACCGTAGAATGTTAGATGTTCTATGCAGTTTATATGTAAATGTGCGATGGTCAAACTTGGAAATTTTCCTCGCATATAGTGCTGGAATTACGTTTTAGGAGCGTATGTTCGCGACTCCACACTACGAATTGTTTCATTGTATCGCCCACACTCTGAAACGTTTTTGGTTTATAGTATTCCAGTTAATTTGCATCTCTGGACTGTACTTTTTATGGCGCTCAGTGGAAATACATTAAAAATTATTACGTTGGACTTGGTCAATGTAAAACTGAAGGGATCTGTCTTGTGGCGTGCTGTCTTCTAGAAATGTCGAATTCACAGGAGTTTTATGTCGTGCAATATTAATTTTAAAAGTTATTTAAGGATTTGTGTGTGCAGGTTTATTGTATAAGTAATTGTATATTCAGTTACCTAAGGTAATTGTGTAAGATTTGTAACAAGTTCTGTCTGCTCATAGTGTACTCGACTGTGAAGTGGTTGGATTCCGTTCTGTATTGAACGGAATGACAGTCTTAGCAGTGTGAAATGTCCCACTACTAATTTTTTTTTGGATAAAGTCGCTCTAAACATTTCTGAATTTCAGAAGACTAGCTGCAGAAAATACAGGAGAGATAGTACAGAACAACAAAGACAGAACGTTTCTGATTTTGGGAATTGTATCGTCTATCCATCTATAACTAGCCGCACTATAGTTAAAAGCAATAATTCCCCCCCCCCCCCCCCCCCCCCCACAAAGGCAGAAAAGATGACAAAGGATTGAGAGGAGATGGGAAGACAACTTGGAGCAGGCTTATTCAGTAATCTGCAAAGAAAAAGAAGAGACTCTTTTCAAAATATTCCCTAATTTCCTTTTATTATTTTAGTGAGAAATCTTAGTCATTTTATATCTGCAAGTTAAACATTTTAAACAATATAGTAATGTTCTGATATCGGATTACAAGTAATATTTATTGCAGTTAGAATCAATCATTTAAATTTCTCCCACTCTTCTTCTTCTTTTCACTTTCCCCGCATCCAATTAGGTTTGGCAAGGTGGTTGTCGCAGTTGTCATGGTTAACTGAAGGGATGTCCGGATACCCTTCCTGATGCCAACTCCATATATCACCCCCCCCCCCCCCCCCCTTCCCTGGCAGGAAATATGTGTACCCCGTCTCCGTGTAGTGCTATATATGAAATTGTGCGAACGTTTTCTAAATGTTTGCGAATAGTATGTATCGTACAGAAGTGATGAGAGACTTGGGGACCAGCCAGGTATTCACCAAGCAGGATGTGGGAAACCACCCAAACACCATATCCAGGCTCGTCATTCATCCACCGGGCGGATTCCATCTGGAGGCCTATGCAGCTGCCGAAATCTCGAAAACCAGAAGTTAATGCGCTCTACTATCAGGGTGGGAAAATTTCTGCCACTCGATAAATTAATGTTTGAAAGACGATAGCAAACAATGAACTGACGAGGTAAGACATCAAAAATTATATTTCCAGAACTTCTATTTCTTTTCAGCTCAGTGCTGTGGACAAGAGGGTTCTAATTACACTACACCTTGTTATCATGGAACTTTACCTTAAGTAACGTAGACGGACACATACGGTCTGCAAGTGATATGCTTCGCTCTGAGAGATGTGTCCCGTTTAAAGCCTGACTGACAGCTTACTGATGCCCCCATGTTCTGAGGACGTGGGTCAGTAGAACTACGATATTTAAAGACCTTCATGTTAAAGTCGAATGGGACTGCGGTCAGCTGCAGCCTTCTTGGTGACTTAGGAATACAGAGAAACACCTGGAGGCATTCTCAGCGGCTTTATCAAGAAACTTCAGTATGTAAACTGCTACCGAACTGGTGATGAACAGTGCCAAGAATCGCAATGGGAGGTGAAGCGAGAACGCGTCCTGGTTTCTCGTGACACTAGCTAGGTGCCCCCTAAGGACTTTTCAAGCAAGATCGGAGAGCTTGTCACCCTGTAACCTAGACTGACAGAGGTATTCACCAACTATCGAAAATTCATTGGGTGACATTAAAACTGAGCTCACCAATGGGAAGATGATACGAAGGGAAATTCAGTGCGCCGAAGGAGAGGAGGGGAGAAAGAAGAAAATTCTTTGGTGATACTGAGGGTCCCACTGGAGAGTCCCTCAGGATATTTTCAAGAGAGTTTAAGCTGTTTGCATGATGTTTAACATAGAATGTTCCGTCTTTGCATGTCAGCCTGTTAATGTTCCGTCTTTGCGTGTCAGCCTGTTTTCTAGTCAATTTTCAGACTATGATTCTGATACGTGCGTTCTCCTCAGGATTTACTGTCACATTGTGACATCCTCCATTTTCGTTCTGTATAGGACGGTCATTCTTGTGGTCCGATGTTTCAATCTTTATACAGCATGGCGTGTACCATCATCTGACCTCCGCTTCCCGTTATAACTCAGACATTGCCTCTGCGGTATAATTACTTCGGAACAGAGGCGCGACTTGCGAACTGGGGCCGGAGTGTGGCCATGGCCATTAGAATACAATAAAGCGGCACTGATTGCTAGAGAGCGATTACACAGGGGTTATGCTTTTCTGAGCGTCGTTTCAAAGCTGGATATGTAGAACTAAATTCCAACCGATAGCCATGAGACAACACGCTGATTCACCCGGATGATGATGATGATGGGATTGTGGGGCGCTCAACTGCGCTGTTATCAGCGCCCGTACAAATTCCCAACCTTCGCTCAGTCCAATCTCGCCACTGCCATGAATGATGATGAAATGACAAGGACAACACAAACACCCAGTCATGTCGAGGCAGGTGATAATCCTTGACCCCGGCGGGAATCGAGCCCGGAACCCAGCGCTGGGGAAGCAAGAATGCGACCGCGAACTGCGGACGGTTCACCTGGAGGTCGACGTGTTACGCCGACGTCATGCCAGGCCTCTACACCTGCAAATATTGTAGATTGCACCATGCCCACATGACCACTGTCCGCGCCTCATCAAACTGGCTTTGAGAATTTTGAACAAATGATTTGTACATAATATTCGTACATAAAAACTTCACTCTTTCGCCACCCAGAGTGGAGCATTGTCATTTCCGTTCAAACTGCGTTCTACAATAGGGGCCCGATGAGCGGCTGTTCAGTTTTTAAGTAAGATCATATAGATCATATGTCATTTCAGTTTTTCATTTTACTGCATTTGCATGTAATATCATATTCGTTTCTGCTTCGATTTCACTGCAGAATATAAGGTGGATTTGAACAACACAGACATCTACTAAACATTACCTGAGAACCGGTTTACTCAGGTATTTACGGGAGTCTAGTAGTTGAATTAGATTCAGTAATTAAAGATTTTACTTTCCAACAATACCTGCGGCAGAACACAGCATTTAGAAAAGAAATTCTTTACTGCTAAGTTATGAGAGTATTTCGAGGTTTACACGGACTTGTCCAAAACCGTAGCTAAAGGCAAAATAGTTTGCGTGTATAAGCTCCAAGTTCGGTTACAAAGATCGATTTTGCTTCCAAGTGAGATATTTATTTCTTCTACTGAAGCTGCGGCTATACATATGTTTGCACTGATCCTCGCAAACTATGGATGTTTGTTCGAAGATACCACCAGCTCTTCTTAAGAATACTACTACACTGATATGGAAATTATGAAAGCCACCAAATCTCAGGAAGGTGGTAAAATTTATGTTGATTGGGGGCCAAGCTAACATTAAATATAATTAAATAATCATTGACTTAGGGGAACTACTGTGAAAAAGACACAATTAAAAATTTATAACTACTGTAGCCACACGTGAGGACTGCTTCATACAGGAGAACAAGACGCAATGGGAAGAAGAACGTAAGTATCAAAACACAATAAAGGGCTGTAGTGTGGGCAAATACAGCGGAACATTCCTTGTAGTTCCTGGTTCAACACACACAAAGTGAATAAAGAATTTTAAATTCTAAGATTCGTATGAGAAGTTGATAGGCTTTATTCCCAAGCCGTATACACTTATGCAGTAATATGTCCTCTGAATGTGTTGGAGTAACATACATATCACCCATAGGGCGTGTGCAAACCAACAAACGGATTTCTTAAAACAGTTAATCAAATATCATACAATACCTACAAACATGGCAATTTTCATTCCTCAAAATAATATATTTATTTAAAAATTATAATTAAAATTTTGAGGCAGTGTAATCTAACCCCTTAAGTCACAAAAGTTTCTAAAATATTGAAATAAAATTACTTCACGAAGCAACTTCTTTTATTTCCATAATGTTACTGACATCTGAGCTGATTTTGGGTAACAACAGAAAACTAAAGAAATGATGGAAAGATGGTGATTTTATATGTGCTCTTAATACAAACAAAACGTCTCAATTGCTGCTCCATTGTATTGTCCATTAGGTCTCACGATGTGTGCAAATGAGTGTTATAATAGTATAACTATTAACATAATAGAGTTTACTGAAATGGTAGCATCTGTTGGAAGTTCTCTAAGGGGACATCAGGTGCTTGGACATTTATGTAGTAAATAAAACAATTAGTGAAGAATCACAGCCATAGACATCCATTTATTTATGTACATAATACATTAACAGTTTAATTTCATTACTTTAATATCACACTTGAGCGAGGCGGTGTAAGACAACTAAAAATGAAATAATCGTGTACAGTGAAACTTTACACATATGTACAAGTCCAATTAAAGGTCTCAATTGCAGGCAGATTTATTAGTAACGATAGTATTGTCTTCAAGATATGTATTTTTCCTGACGGCTCAGAAACAAACAAACACACATATGTATCTTTCCTGGCGCTTAGAAACAAACACATTAAACAGTTTACATTTAATTCAATACATCAAAACCATTACAACAGTTTATAGCAAGATGTCTACTGCAATAAGTTTTCTTTGTATTATTCAAGGTCGCAGATTATTCATACGATTCCACTGTGCCATTTCGTAATGGAAAGCTTCTGGAGCAAGAATAAATGGCGTAGCTTCATACAAAAATAATGATTACTTTTTAGAGAAGTTCCAACAACCTATATTCGTTGTTCCCAAATGCCTCGTGGTTTCACGAACTGAGCATATTCGGCGAGAAAAATTAATATGTCATAGAGTGTAACCGGACAGTGTTAAATGGATCCTTCGCGATATTTATTTTTTTTTTTTTGCTATGGAAAGTATTATACAATTGTGAAAAGTGATTTTTGCAGATTAAAGTAATTTTGATTTATGACTGATAAAAAACGTTTCATAACATCAATAGCAAATATTTTCCCTGCGCTGCACAAGTATTTTTTCATATCTGTTCCTGTTGTTACGTGAATAATAAGAATACCTTTGTAGGCTGTGGCATCCAACTCACGCATTTGTCCAACAGTCGGAGAATAATATCATGGACGAATCCGTTATTGTTCGAAGGAACAACATCTCTTATAGACTGGTCGTACTTGCTACTTCCCCTGGTTTCATCCTAAGCCTAGTGGCTAATTTATTACATATGCCTCACTACAGTAACGTTCTGCACAATCTCCGCCATTATTTAAAGCATTTAAAAATGTTCCATTATTACAGAATATACAGATTTTAAGTGCAATTTTATTTTTTATAAGTAGGCTAATTGGAGAATATGACCTACTTCACATCTTTCCCTGGTCGCTGTATCTAAGGATTGATGGAGCATGTATCAGTGAACGCACAATTCTAGATTTTTGCCGTCATGTGCAGAGGCAGTGAGTAGAATGTAGTTCATCACATTAGAATGAGTGCCTAAGATTATTAAGCTACGATGAAGCATTTATGCCACTGAAAAGCTTAGAATGTTGTTTTAAAGACAAGGTTTTCATACTGGGAAGTAGGCTCTTGCAGTTCCATCATCATTGACCTGCCGTTTTGTTTCTGTTAGAGATTTTCTTGTCACACAGCTCATTTGAGTGGCGCAGCAAGCAACTCACAATTACTAGTTCTGATCATAGATACATTATCTATTAGCTGTGGTCATATACATATTACGTTTAGTGAAAATGGATGCTTCGTGAGGCTGCGGTACATACTAGTTGTCCATACTCTGGTGATGAAGCACACTATGGTCGAGCTCTTCGGGAATTTTCCGAAAGTACTGCCTCTATAACTAGCGTAAGATATCGACTATTCAGTCATAATCTGGAGGTATCACGAAATTTGTCAATAGAGAAGCGGTATAATTCTTGCAAACATGATTGTGAGATTGACGTGTGACCTTTTAAGTTTCTATACTTGATTACGACCGCTAGCTAGAGATTTATATACTTTATTTCTAATGGAGGAAAATTCGCATAAAGTACTTGAGATGCTAAACCGCTGGACGAGAAATACAAACTCGTCAACGTCATCTGTGGTTACCTCTAATAAGATGAGGTCTGTAACGTAAGATTAGAGCAACTACTGCACTACCTATAGACGGTATTTATGCTCTCATTAAACGAAAAGTGGAACGCCACTTCACCGGTGGCAACGCTGCGCTCTGAAGGATCTGTTGCCACCTGTATTTCGTCTGGTGAGTCCTTACCGGTGAACTGTGAGTTTTCTAGATTTTGTTTGAAACTGCGCAACCGTCGAGGGGTTGGGCACTGTGTATAAATTATATGCATACCTACTGAAATTTCGATGTGCGCTTAATATCTTGTAAGTGACAAATATTAATGCACTACTTACTAAGAATACTTTCTGAGCTCTGTAAACAGTCTTGTGTACTGAAGCAATGATAAAAGCCGAAGTAATAAATAATTGTGGTATTTAAATGTGAGTAGCTTCTTTCTCGACTCATGGTTTCACCGTCTTCGGTCTTTCACTGCAGAGTGATTAATCGTATCCCTTTTACCAGTAGTATTTGTCATACAAGTAAAGCTTGAGCAACACTTGTAACCATGAATTTTACATGCAGAAAGTTGTTCGCAACATGGGTAGTCAGTATGTATCCCAGTTACCTATAACACCTGGGCAACAACTGTGACCACCAACGTCTGGTACAGATAGTTGTTGTTTAGTGAATTATTTCCTGGGGGCTGAAATCATGAATTGATTGATGTCTACATAGAGCAATAACGGTGTCTATGATAACATCACTGTGGCTGTTATAACTTTAGCTACAAGACAAATAAATTTGGAAATCTACTTAACACTTAGTGCTTATTGTGGCCTTTGTTACGGTGACGGATATTATCCCATAATTATATAGATTTTGTTCATTATAACCTCTAGTTGGCTATTGATTTCCTATAACAGGAAAAATAATGACGCTTTGTTCCTGACGTGGAAACGGTATTGCAGAGTACAGAGAAACAAAAAGGAAGAGAAACGAAGCGTTGAGATGTGGAGCTACAGAAGGATGTTGAAAATTAAGTGGTCTGATAAGATAGAGAATGAGGAGATTCTCAACAGAATAGGTGAATAAAGTAACAATTGGCAAATAATGACAATAAGAAGAGATTGGATGATGCGACTTGGGTTAAGATATCGGATAATGACTTCCAGGGTTTTAGAGGGTAAAAACTGTACGCATGAAAGAGATTGGAATACATTCAACAAATTATTGAGAACGCAGGAAGCAAATACCATTGTGACAAGAGGACATTACAGTCTCGGAAATTCAGTTGTGGATGAGACTTTACGTGTCGTTACTAGTATACTTCAAGAGTGTCCGACCATAAAAGTTGTAAAGCGCACTAACCAGAAGATTGTGATAAAAAGCGTCACATTCCTGAGACAGTGGCCATGTGTGTGTGAGTTGTGCTTCATGAATGTATATGTATTGTTCACATTAGATAAAGGCCTTTAGCCGAAAATTCACTTGGTTAACAGTCTTTTTTTGTTGTGCCTTCTGCCACTTGATATCTTCACTATACGGTGAATGGCAGTCTAGCTTTTTCAAAATATTCTCATCATTGAATCTTGGCTTTACCATTGTGTGCAGTCAGATTGATTGAGGAATAATGAAACTGTGTTATAAATCCACTGCGTCAGTCCTTTCCTTTTGTGCAGTCGCCAACTACTTGTTACAGATTACGTTCAACAACCAAGATGCCAAACGACAATACTAGTACCGTAAAACTGGCGAACGACGTGGTGAAAACCCTTCCGTCAAGTACATCTGGGATGAGAGATAAATTGAATGCCTCAACGGGGACAGAAAATTCCTAGTAACACTGGATTAAATTTACACACCCGGTGATCAAAAAGTCAGTACAAATTTGAAAATTTAATAAACCATGGAATAATGTAGATAGAGAGGTAAAAGTTGACACACACCGTTGGAATGACATGGGGTTTTATTAGAACCACGCCATATTGCTAGACGCGTGAAAGATCTCTTGCGCGAGTCGTTTGGTGCTGATCGTGTGCTCAGCCGCCACTTTCGTCATGCTTGGCCTCCCAGGTTCCCAGACCTGAGTCCGTGGGATTATTGGCTTTGGGGTTACCTGAAGTCGCAAGTGCATCGTGATCGACCGACATCTCTAGGGATGCTGAAAGACAACATCCGACGCCAATGCCACGCCATAACTCCGGAAAGGCTTGAGAGTGCTGTTCACAACATTATTCCTCGACTACAGCTATTGTTGAGGAATGATGGTGGACATATTGAGCATTTCCTGTAAATAACATCATCTTTGCTTTGTCTTACATTGTTGTGCTAATTATTGCTATTCTGATCAGATGAAGCGCCATCTGTCGGACATTTTTTGAACTTTTGTATTTTTTTGGTTCTAATAAAACCCCATGTCATTCCAAGCACGTGTGTCAATTTGTACCTCTCTATCTACATTATTCCGTGATTTATTCAGTTTTCAAATTTATACGGACTTTTTGATCACCCGGTATTTATCCAGGACAGAAAAAAGACGCAGAAGAAAACCTTTTTTCTGGCCATCATCCGCTTAGAAAGTGTTATAGGGGTTGGTTAGTTAGCGACAGTCAATTTCAGCTACTCAGCTATCGCAGCTCTCATATGTCTTAGACACGTAATGCTGCTCTGTCAGTGTGGGTGGTGTGGATACAGCAATACGTTCCACAACAATGTCACATCTGGAGCGTGTGCAAAGTGTCTCGAGCTCGCACAGTGGCCGGAGTGACAGCAGACGGGCGACGCTTTGCCAGCCTCGGTGGCTCACACGTGGTCGAGCCGCGGGCTGGGCGCCGGCTGTCAGCTGTGCCCGCTGGCGGCCCGCGACACGGACCGCGACGAGCTGCGCCTCTGCAGCGGCGAGCAGGAGCGGGGGCGGTGGCGGCGGCAGCGCGCCTGCGACCCGCCACTGCCGCCCCTGCCGCCCACGCCGCCGCCTCCGGCGCTGCTGCGGTCGACGCCCGGCAGGTGCGCGCACAGCAGCTCGCGCGCGCCGCGCCGGAAGTTGCGCGACATGAAGGCGTACAGCAGAGGGTCGAGCGCCGCGTTCAGGTACGTCGCCAGGAAGGTGAGCAGCGAGAAGACGGCGGCGAACGGCGTGTCGAACGGGTAGCTGGGCGACAGCTGCCACATCTTGCGCGCGTGCAGCGGCAGGTTGCAGGCGGCGAACGTCACCACGACGGCTATCAGCATGCGGACGACGCCGCGCCGCGCGCGCAGCACGTTCTGCGCGGAGGCGCGCCGCTGCTCCTGATGACTGTGTGCGTGGCCGTGGCCGTGGGCGCTCTGCAGATCCGGGGACGCGGACGGCGTGTCCGCCGCCGGCGCCACCGCCAGCAGAGTCCTCTTGCCGCGCGTCGACAACCGCACCGACCGCCCCGCGGAGAAACGCACTTTGAAGGAGCCGCTGCCTCCCACCTGCATCACACAGTGGCGTTCAATTAGGGCAAGTTCACACGACTAGACTAGGTGGCGAAAGCAAGTTTCGAACCTACGCTACCGGCCGATTAGCTTGTCTGGCTGCCTTGTAAATAGGGCCGGGTGCACGGCTGTCGGATGGGTACTTATTGTGTCAACATGGCTGGCGTGCAAACGGAGCGGTAGCGTGTGCCGAAACTACTACTGGCCATTAAAATTGCTACACCAAGAAGAAAAGCAGATGATAAACGGGAATTCATTCGACAAATACATTATACTAGAACTGACAGGTGATTACATTTTCACGCAATTTGGATGCATAGATCCTGAGAAATCAGTACCCAGAACAACCACCTCCGGCCGAAATAACGGACTTGATACGCCTGGGCATTGAGTCAAATAGAGCTTGGATGGCGTGTACAGGTACAGCTGCCCATGCAGCTTCAACACGATACCACAGTTCATCAAGGTAGTGACTGGCGTATTGGGACGAGCCAGTTGCTCGGCCACAACTGACCAGACGTTTTCAGTTGGTGAGAGATCTGGAGAATGAGCTGGCCAGGGCAGCAGTCGAACATTTTCTGTATTCAGAAAGGCCCGTAAAGGACCTGCAACATGCGGTCGTGCATTATCCTGATGAAATGCAGGGTTTCGCAGGGCTCGCATGAAGGGTATAGCGACGCATCGTAACACATCTGAAATGTAACGTCCACTGTTCAAAGCACCGTCAATGCGAACAAGAGGTGACCGAGACGTGTAACCAATGGCACCCCATACCATCATGCCGGGTGATGACGAATACACGCTTCCAATGTGCGATCACCGCGATGTCGCCAAACACGGATGCGACCATCATGATGCTGTAAACAGAACCTGGATTCATCCGAAAAAATGACGTTTTGTCATTCGTGCACCCAGGTTCGTCGTTGAGTACACCATCGCAGGCGCTCCTGTCAGTGATGCAGCGTCTAGGGTAACTGCAGCCATGGTCTCCGAGCTGATAGTACATGCTGCTGTAAACGTCGTCTAACTGTTCGTGCAGATGTTTTTGTCTTGCAAACGTCCCCACCTCAGGGATCGATACGTGGCTGGGCGATCCGCAACACTCATGCGGATAAGATGCCTGTCATCTCGACTACTAGTGATACGAGGCCGTTGGCATCCAGCACGGCGTTCCGTATTACCCTCCTGAACCTACCGATTCCATATTCTACTAACAGTCATTGGATCTCGACCAATGCGAGCAGCAATATTGCGATACGGTAAACCGCAATCGCGATAGGCTACAATCCGACCTCTATCAAAGTCGTAAACGTGATGGTACGCATTTCTCCTCCTTACACGACGCATCACAACAATGTTTCACCAGGCAACTTAGGTCAACTGCTGTCTGTGTATGAGAAATCGGTTGGAAACTTTTCTCATGTCAGCACGTTGTAGGTGTCGCCACCGGCGCCAGCCTTGTGTGAATGCTCTGAAAAGCTAACCATTTGCGTATCACAGCATCTTCTTCCTGTCGTTTGTAGCACGTCATCTTCGTTGTGTAGCAATTTTAATGGCCAGTAGTGTAGCTGACGGGCTGTAGCGACAGCAGTACGTAAGGCGTAAGTTTGACTATGAGCTAAGTAAGTCTTGCAATATATTATTTGCGTTTATGTTGTTTTATAGTCGCCTGAAGGAAAGAAGAAATAGAATGTAAGGCTTCACCCAATCAACCTGAGAAGATAACGGTGTTGAGGCATTCTTTAAAGGTTCTGAGAACCTGAAAAACGACGGTAGTAAAGTTTTCAGCTGCTGTAGGATAAGTGCGCACGCTTTTGACGACGAGCAAGTACGAATAGAGGATTCAATCCAAAGCTGCAGCGCATCCTTTACAGAATGTAACTAACCCATGCACATTTTGGCAGTCACAGGGAAAATGGAATTTTAAAATTTTACTGTACTTTCTGTTCATGTTTCAGAGGGCTTCAGTGAACTATATTGTATAATATTATGTGTTTGGAAGACTTTAATAACCAATTACATATGTATTAAAATATGAAACTGCTACATACAGAAGTCTTGGTTTCGGAGTGGCCTGAGACAGCGAGCAATGTGCAAAATGTCCGTGTGCAGTCTTGGTAATAGAACTGTAGCGTATGGAGGTGGCCACCCTATGGTGAAAGTCGTCTATGGGATGTGCTAGTGTAAGCAGACAACACACATAGACAGACATAACACCGGACAAGTGGTTCAAATGGCTCTGAGTACTATGGGATTTAGCCGGCCGTTGTGGCCGTGCGGTTCTAGGTGCTTCAGTCTGGAACCGCGTGACCGCTACGGTCGCAGGTTCGAATCCTGCCTCGGGCATGGATGTGTGTGATGTCTTTAGGTTAGTTAGGTTTAAGTAGTTCTAAGTTCTAGGGGACTGATGACCTCAGAAGTCCCATAGTGCTCAGAGGCATTTGAACCATTTGGACTATGGGACTTAACAGCTGAGGTCATCAGTCACCTAGAACTTAGAACTACTTAAACCTAACTAACATATCCATGCACGAGGCAGGATTCGAACCTGCGACCATAGCGGTCGCGCGGTTCCAGACTGAAGCGACTAAAACCGCTCGGCCTCACCGGCCGGCTAACACCGGTCAACTCATCATGCCATCCCTCCACACAGAAACATGCTGCATTTAGGTCCATGCTACACAAAGTACACTTTCTTGATCTAGAAGTAAACACCCTCAAGAATGAGATGGATACAATAAAGAGCACTGCCATAAGCAATGGCTACAGAGCAAGAACAATTGACAATTTAGACAGACAAATACACAAAAGCAAGACAAATAATGACAACACTATGAAAGAAAAGAAAATTACGCCAGTATCCCATACCTGGGCCCCGTATCACAAAAAATAGCTAACCTACAAAAAAAAGAATATAACCGTTTCATTATCAACTAATAGTAAATTAGGAAACTTACTCATCCATAACATAAAATCAAATACACAAACATACAACAACAGTGGAGTGTACAAAGTATCATGCCCCAGTTGTCCTGCCTACTATGTAGGGAAAACAGGCAGAAACTTAAAAACCCGATTTCAAGAACATTTAAATGCTTTCAGGCTCAACCACTTTGAAAAATCAGTCGTTGCACAACATATGTTAGAAACGAAACATATCATCAACAATCTAGAAAACAATTTGGTAGTATTACATAATGAAGCCAATGGTAAGACCCTATATCTGTTAGAACAACTGGAGATATACCTTCACAAAATAAATAAAAAAAAAACAGAATTGGCTTTAAATGAACAAACAGATTTCGCAAGCCATAGTTATTTCAGCAATTTTAAAGATCTGTTCTAAAGTTATTTCCTGCATATGTCAATTGTTTCCTGCATATGTCAATTGTTTAATAATTATATCTTTAGCACTACGAAAAATTCATCTTTGACCACACAATGTACAAAAACATCTGTGAAGTGTTTACAGACATGGGATTGCGAATGTGCCTCTTGAATGAAATGTTATGCTTGAAAAGGATGGATGAAAAAACTTGTACTGTTGCTAAAACGTTAAAAACTCTTTTCTTGGATTATTTGGTAAGTTTACACTATTCATCTTTCCCACTATTTCACATATATTTTCCGCGTCTAACCTACGAAGTTCGTAACCTAACATCAAACCTTTTCGTAACAGAAATATGCATTTCATCTCATTCAGGAGAACAAATAAATCATGTATTAAGGCGAATTACACCTGAAGATGGACCCACAGAGTCCGAAATGCATCTGAATAAAACACAAAAATTGTGACTGAAGGCGTTTTTCAATTCATACTTCGAGTGTATTGAGTACACTCACGTCTGAAGCTGGAAAATATGGATAACATTAAACAGTTGTATTTACTGCCTTTTCTGCGTTTTTTGATTTCAGAAAATATTTTTAACATTCTCAGCTCGAATTTCACTACTTCATCGTCGTTGAATCAATCTAAGGGTGGACCTATCCGACTGAAAAAAGACGTATGGCGATCTGACTTTGGTTTCAAGGCAGCAGTTAGTTCAATTTGAACTGGGTCTGTTTTGCTTCCTTTCGTTTTAAGTAATGTTGGTTTCTAAAACGTTCCGACGTCTATCACGATAAAAACAGGCAACAACTAGTATCGTTTCACATCACAGAACACAAATGCATTGCCAACTACAACAGAAGACGTCAAATACAGCCAGACGTGAACGCCACCAATGTCAAGTAGCACCTGTTTCGTTGGTCGCATTGGTTTGCCCTCGACGGCACCCGGCTATGGCAGTGGGTACCGCCGGCCTCCCACAGCGGTGGCGTGGCTGCTGGGTGCCGTTTAGCCTGCACCAGCAATTATGGTGTCGTAGGATGTTCTCACACGGTACCTCCCGACAGCCGGACAACTGTGAAACGACGCTAAGAAGCGATCAAAAAGTTTCCGTGTGAGTACTTTGCTGCAGTGTACATGCAACGTAGCGTGACTCCAATGTAGGCATACAGGATGGTCAGAAACAGTCTGAAAACCTTGCAAGCTTGTTTCACGGTACGTTGTGATGAGAAACAATTGTAAAAAAAAAAAGTTTCGTGCCTTGCGCCGTTTCCGAGATAATTGTCATTGAAGTTAAGCAGTCACACCCTTGCGTGCCCATATTGAAGAGGCGTGTTCTTCGTTTGGTTTCATAAAATCTAACGAAAGAGCGATACAAAATTTGGACGTGGGACTCATTGCCTGTCACGCCTCTTCAATCTGCGCACACAACGGCCTGATTGGCTAACTACAGTGTTAATTAACTCGGAAACGACGTCACTGAGACTACCGGACGTCTGGGGCGAGAGAAATTGCGCGATATTTAAGTCGGCACCCTGCTACCATAACATGAGATACACTGTAAACGTGATACACCGTCGAAGTTTCTGTCATAATATTAAAAAATGAAAAGCAAAGATACTTACCTAAATCACTGGCTCTATGACAAACATTTGGTGACCTTACGCGTGTACAGACGTTAAGGTCTTCAAGACTTTAAGGACTTGATGCCAGCTAACTGATGGCATGTGGGTTTCTTCTCAGTCAGTTCTTCAACGGGCGGCAGGGTGTTAGGGCATCATTTTCGAAATCGTTGGAATAACAACGGAAACCAAAGGCTGCAGATATAATGTATTAGGTAGGATTTCATGGTACTATCATGATATACGCCTCTGTTAGAGACGCATTCCCGATTTTGAATTCATCCTTGAATATCAATTATATTTGTAATTGGTGAATACGTACGACGAGGAATGTTTGCCAGCAACACAATGAGGCCTTTGAAGTAGCCATGAATATTAAGAGGTTGGTTTATCCGGATACAAATTTAAACTTGGAGGGAAATGAATATCACTAGGTCCATTTTCGAATCACTAGGTCCATATTCCAGTTGATGCTATGTAATCTTACTGGTCAGGGTACCAATTCCGACACTAATGTGAACTTGCAGATTCTTTGTGTGCTGACTATGAAACACACACAGTTAAAAGATATAAAATACAGACAGCTTTTTATTTCCGTTATTGACTGCTTATTAGAAATTCGTCTGATATAAGGTTTTATAACATATTGTAAAGGATAGTTAAATGTTACCAGTCTGCAAGAGGCAATAAGGCTACGCCTCCACGCATTCAAATTTAGTTATCATTGACTGTTTCTCATAAACATACGAGTATGTGTACATTAAATCTAATTTGAAATAATTTTCTCTTCTTCTACACTTTTTCCGGTTTTCTTACTTCTTGAATTTGTCTTTAAGAATATTCTGCTTGATGAATTGTTTGCTCATTCTTTTCAGGGTGCCATACATCCTGTCTACTTCCTAATGTATTCGTACATGCTAATTTGAAAAGTGTCTGGTTGTCTATACCACACCGGATTTTGAGGTATTTAATTATTTTATATCTTGAATTCAGGTCACAAGATTACATTTCTAATATGAGCAATGTTTGAGCAACCTTTAGCGCTTGTAAAATATTTTATTTGTATACGCTGGGTTCTGCCTACTTTTCTTTCCTAGGCACACAAGGTGCCCATCCACTAAAACGTGCTTCAGCAACCATACCTGAATAGCGTTTTACTTCGATATAGCCTTATTAAACTTTTAAGTGTGCGCTATAGGGGACCGCAAATAATTCAAACTACTTCAGAATCGAGATTCTATATAAAAAACGATGACGGAAAGTACCTGAACGACCTAATTGCGTTTCTCTTGATTTGTATGCAACTCATAACGTAATTAACTTCCAGGTCCTCTGCTATCATTTCGGTACAGTCGTTTGACAACACTAAATGGTTATTTCAAGAGGCCACACTGCTCTGACGGTGATTCGAACCAAGCACCTAATAGAATTGTTAAGTAAGCACAATCAAGTGATAGAAATCGGAAGTTTTCACCAATAGCGAAGTGACTCAAACTAAAATGACGAGACTACTCAATTTGTAACGCAGTACCTGTTGTCATTGACTTCCAGTGACGAAAATACGTTAAATATCGGTTTATTTTGCCTATACCGAGATGTGCACATGTCTGAACTGCAAAGAACATGACGGAAAGTTTTGTGCTGACTAGGAGTCGAACACTCGACTTATCGTCGTTGACTACGTACGAGGAGACGTTGACTATCGAATTCTTTTTCACCAGTAACTAAGAGTGGAATGTGCGAGCCTGAAATTGTGTCTGATTTGTAGTCGAAAACGGTAGCCACCGCTATTGTAGAAAACGCACGGAAAGGTGTTAAAAATCGTAATTGGTGCGCCCATGCTACAAGTTGAAATGGCACGAAGGAAACTTTGTGCTAGGTCAGGATCCCAACTGAGACATTCGCAACTTGTGACGTAGTTTCTACCTGGTATAACTACCGTCACTGCCATGCCAAACTTTCCCCCTCTCTCCTAACGAGGTAGGAAGACATGTTTAAAGAGACTTCAGAACCACGATGCAAAACTTCATTGTACAACTTGCATTACCAGAGGGGAAGATCGTCTTTTTGTGCTTGTCAGAAGTGGTTGCCTGATGTGTGAATCGAACCGAGACCTTACGCAGACATCTACGTAATCATCATCATGGTCAGACGGGGATTTGAACCACTGCGGATTAATTTAAAAGTCAGAAAATAACGGTTGACCCTAAAAAATCACGGAAGCATATGCCGGTGTAAGTTCTCAAAACATAACATTATTATGCAACTAGTGCATCTATTGGCACAAACAAGATGTTTTATGATAATTGCATCCCAGAGGTGCTTCCATCGCAGTTGGTGTCGGTTTCAACAACTTCGCCGCCTTGCAGTCGCAACATACGAAAAGTGAGCTAGGAAACCGTAACTGGTGTTGTTACGATACTAGAACACTCGTCTACACTCTGCTCATATCACAAGGAACACTATTACGGAGCAATCCCTACTATACTTTTTATTCCACGATGAGTCTTAAAATGGTGAAAGTAAGTTTTCCTTAATGGTTTCGATCTGGAAGCTTATAGCTCGGTAAGAAGAGAGGTAAAGAGCAGACATAATTTTGAGGCCTCTTGTGATGTTAGAACCGAGAGCCAATACAGCGTTTCCCACCACGGCTGAGTTACCACTGATGTTGTGAGCCAGTGCGGCTAGAGCCTATCTCACTGTGGTATTGTTGATTAGCAGAGAATTCGTGATATGCTACAATGTTGCCAATTCTCCATTAGACTAGCGACAGGAGGAATACGTTTGCTCAGGCGACGTGCTAAGCTGGCTGGTCGTTGTGGAGCTCACCTTTTGAAGACCCGGCAACACCAGCTGCTACCGCGTTTACTGGCAGCCGAAATTTTGAAGCATCGACCAATGATTTTGATCTAAGGCGTCGTTATGTATAATGACAAGGGTCATCAAATGTAACTCAAACACCATAAGTAAAGAGCAGGAATAATTATTTAAATGAACCTCCTCTTCAGAAGCTGCTTTAATTATTTTTCCACCGATCTGAGAAACTCATTTGCTAGACGCAATTCACTTCTTTTTATTTTTTACCATCACTCGTGGTTATCCTGTAAAGATTATGAGGAAATGTGACTTTCTCTTCTTGTTACGGGGGCTGACTGAAAAGTAATGCCTCCACGTTCGTAGCTCTTTAACAGTTGGCAGCATTGGTATGCTGCAGGTACTGGCTTGTTCCGTAGCCTCTTTTGTGCAGCTCCAGTTGGAGGGAAGCCTTGGCATTGAACGGGTTGTGTTGTTAAAGGGTAAAGTATGAAAACCCGCGCAGATGGTCGGTCATTGCGATTTAAAGCAACGTGCAGTTATTGAATTCTTGACAGCAGAAGGCGTCACCCCAAACGAGATTCATCAGAGAATGAAAGCAGTTTATGGCGATTGTGTTAATGTTTCTCAAGCAAAATGTTGACAGATTGAGTGATATGACGATCGTCCTGAATCAGAGAGAAATTGCAAGCACAATCAGCATTTCAAAAGAACGTGTGGGTCACATTGTTGCTTTGCTTGGCTATCGGAAGATCTGTGCACGATGGGTATCCCCGATGTTGAATCCTGAAATGAAAGCGCACAGACTTGATATTTGCCAGGAACTCCTCTCGTGTTACGAGAATGAAGTTGCGCAGTACTCAAATCAACACAATCACCATAAATTGCTTTCATTCTCTGATGTATCTCCTTTGGGGCGACACCTTCTGCTGTTCAGAATTCAATGACTGCACGTTGCTTAAATCGCATTAACCGACCGTCTGCGTAGGTTCCGTACTTTACACTGTAACAACTCAAACTTTCAGTGCTAAGGCTTCCTGCCAACTGGAGCTGTAGAGAAGAGGCTACGAAACTAACCAGTACCTGCCGCATACCAGTGCTGCCAGCTGTTGAATAGTTATGAAGGTGGAGGCATTACTTTTCAGTCAACCCTCGTATCATTAGAACTAACAAACAATTTTTCTTAAGAACACTTTCATTGGCACGACATAAGGTTTCAAGTCAAGGAAGCGAAGTTGGCTCAAAAACTCGTAAACAAATGGGCCCGGAGAGAAAACACGATTTGTGCTTCTGATAACACAAAGGGAGAAGCAGTTATCATCAGTACATTTAAAAAGGAGCATAAAACTCTGACAGTATGTCTCTATTGCCTGAAATCGTCCTCATTAAGCGATACTGTCATTCTCTCTGCGATAGTCAAAACTGGTTCAAATGGCTCTGAGCACTATGGGACTTACCATCTGAGGTCGTAAGTCCTCTAGAACTTAGAACTACTTAAACCTAACTAACCTAAGGACATCACACACATCCATGCCCGAGGCAGGATTCGAAACTGCGACCGTAGCGGTCGCGCGGTTACAGGCTGAAGCGCCTAGAACCGCTCGGCCACACCGGCCGGCTGCGATAGTCAGAATGACGAATAATATCATGCACTTTTTATTAATTACAGTATAATCGCTGATACTGCTTTGTCAGCGAGAGTGAAATGCGTCTGATGAATGGCCGTCTCAACATGCAGTGAATTTCTGACAGAGTGAAATAAAAATATTTGTAGGAGGTCCTTTTATCTTAGTTTGGCGCGAAATTTCTAAGCAGCGCTTCGCAAATGGCGATGTTCGCTTTAACATCAGTTCCGGATTTTTTTGTACTAGCGAAGCCTCTAGAGTATCAGAATCTTCGTATGAGAACTAAGATAATGTAGTTGTTATAATAGACTAGTACTGAATAAACAGAATAGTACTGTACTTGTGGCTGAATATGGATGAATCGGTGGCCCTAATTTTAATTTCATCTCCTGATGATACGAAAAATAAGCCCGAACTGCTCTGAAAGCAGTGATACAGTAAGCAACAAATTTCTACGAAGAGTTTTCACAAAATCTCAAAGACCTTGTTGCATCGGTTGAAAATCAAAACTGGTGGCAACTGTGCTCCATACTCTTCATTGTTGTACGGGATTACCTCTCCTTCGCAGTTTGTTGCTTACTGCCATAATTCGTTGTTTGCTACAGTTATTGTGTTAATTCCCAGGACCGATTCGAGAAAATTGTTGCACACAAGTGACTTATTCTAAGGCGCGCCAACCCCCTTTTCCCTCGTGCATTTTCATCCGTGTCAATTTTTTCTACCAACTGCGATATGCACAATATAGAAATCCTATACTTGGGAGCCAGGGGCATAGCAAACGGCAGCAACTGATTATGTTAGTCCTGTATGCAAATCTCAGTGTTGTTGCCGCCTCTTGCACCCCTCTCACTTTGGCAAACCAAGAGGCGTCTTGTGTCGCTTGGGCCTGAAACCGCCCCTATTAAATCCGTAGATAATTTGCATAACAAATCTTATCGTCTGGCACACCAGCGAAATTATGGTCGCTGCACATGTTCCATGTGCTACCAGTTCACCGACACCTACCTTTCAATGTTCAGAATTTCATTGAAAGTTAGCACGTCCTGCATAAACGTTCCCAAGAGTGTAAAGAGTTTTGTAAACATATTTCGGTCTGTACCACTCTTCTGATGCACTACCTGGACTTCACAAATTAATGCCTCTTTACAAAAGCTCAAAAAAACTGGCGATAGCCGAGATACTTGCTACTCCCCAGTCTTTTACCATCTTAGAAAATGCCTGATATATTCAAAATAATCGAATGTCTCATTCTAAATCTTTTATCCAGGAATTTTCACCTATGAAAATTTTTGTGTCACAATTATATTTTCAACTGAAAACCGGAAAAGAAGTGAGTGCATTCGTTTGACGTGTAGTTTTACACAATAATGATGACAATAAAAAAGGAGCTTAGCTGCAGAAAAGACGACGAAAGTAACACTGGAAAATATTAACTAAAAGAGGGTGACAGAACAAGTGTTCAGACAGCAGGCGAAAATATCCATGGTACGCGAGAGAGAGAGAGCTATAGACACAAAAGCTGCAAGGGAACACAAATATTGAAATACATGCATCATATAACTGATAACGTTAAGTGCAGATGGAGAAGTTGGTACAGGAGAGAAAGTCGTGACCAAGTTACATCAAATCTTTCAAAAGACTGGAGGAAACAAAACACTTCATTAGAGAGTGTGTTGTTGCAGCTGTGGTCTTCAGTCTGAAGTACATAACCTCTACTTAATTGCTGCAACCTGCTGCCATTTGGACCTTCTTACCATATTCAAACTGTGGCCTTTCTCAACTGCCTTCCCCCATCCCCTCACCCTACACACTCCTCCAACCTCTACCAAAGCATGATTCCGTGATGCGTCAGGGCATGTCCTATTTGTACTTTTAGTCAAATTGTGAAATAAATAGCTTTCAAATGCCAGCCGTGGTGGCCGAGCGGTTCTAGGCGCTTCAGTCTGGAACCGCGCGACCGCTACGGTCGCAGGTTCGAATTCTGCCTCGGGCATGGATGTGTGTGATGTCCTTAGGTTAGTTAGGTTTAAGTAGTTCTAAGTTCTAGGTCCCTCCATGAACCATGGACGTTACCGTTGGAGGGGAGGCTTGCGTGCCTCAGCGATAGCGATAGCCATACTGTAGGTGCAACCACAACGGATGGATAGCTGTTGAGAGGCCAGACAAACGCGTGGTTCCTGAAGAGGGGCAGCAGCCTTTTCAGTAGTTGCAGGGGTAACAGCCTGGATGATTGATTGATCTGGCCTTGTAACACTAACCAAAACGGCATTGCTGTGCTGGTACTGCGAACGGCTGAAAGCAAGGGGAAACTACAGCCATAATTTTTCCCGAGGCCTTGCAGCTGTACTGTATGATTAAACGATGATGGCGTCCTCTTGGGTAAAATATACCTGAGGTAAAATAGTCCCCCATTCAGATCTCCGGGCGGGGACTACTCAGGAGGACGTTGTTGTCAGAAGAAAGAAAACTGGTGTTCTACGGGTCGGAGCGTGGAATGTCAGATGCCTTAATCGGTCATGAAGGTTAGAAAATTTAGAAAGGGAAATGGATAGGTTAAAGTTAGATATAGTGGGAATTATCCAAATTCGGTGGCAAGACGAACAAGATTTCTGGTCAGGTGAATACAGGGTTATAAATACCAAATCAAATAGGGGTAATGCAGGAGTAGGTTTAATAACGGATAGAAAAAAGGATTCACCTTGCAGATACCCTGTTGTGTGTCGACTGTGTTGTTATGGGCAAGGGCAGACACCGCCGGGTGTGCAGATCGGCGAGAGGTGACTGGTTCTTGGTGCCACAGATATTGTTCCTAAATACCCACAAGACTCCTCATCAGATACCCGATCAACTTCTTCTCTTTCCGTACGTGGGGTACTTCCCGCAAGTGAAGACGAGCTTTGTGAGGTGGATTTGTGGACGCGCAGCACACTACTTGTTAGCTGAAGGCGAGAAAACTATCCTTGACTTTTTGCTGTTCCTTACTGAACGCCATTGTGCAGTTGTCCGAAATCCAAAATACAGACAATTCTCCTCTAATTTCCTCTGCGGTGCCTTCCTTAACCCACCCCAAAGCTGGGGTTTTCTGCCAAGAAGAGTTGATTCCCGCCTCTTCCACACTTAGAACCGATATATTCACTAGTAATCGGAATTTTCTTCTCGGAAAAACTATACGTTGTGGTCTGACGTCTTGCTGCGTCCTCCTCCTCGCGTGACGCTGCTTACCCGATATTCTCGATGGTATTAAGGACGAAAATAAATAAATAAAAATAAAAAAGGACGAAAAGAAAAATAAATAAATAATCAATGTTCATTGTACCTCTACTCCACGTTCCCTACCCTTTCCTTGGTTCCTGGATGATGGGAACGGGACATGGTGGCGAGTTCTCGGGTTGCGACCCTAGGACACTTTGCTCCCATCCCTCCCTTTCATTAGTAATCAAGAAATCTTCGGTCCTGGGTACGAAACCCGTCACCTCTTAAATTTTGGTTAATAATCAGCATTGGCCGAAGACTTCCGGCGTAAGAAGTCACCCACATTCTGCCAACGGCCTTGTCAAAGAGGGCGGAGGAGCGGATAGAGGTTCAGGGCACTCTCTTGTCCTAGGGGTGGGAAATTGCGCCTAAAGGCGGAAGAATCAGCAAAAATCAACGGCATGAGGATGCAGAAGGCTATGGAAACCACTGGATTAAAGACATGTGGCCTGTAATTGAAAACGTATCATGATGTCTCCATGCGCAAAAGATTCCGGCATAGTTCCCTATTCGTATCTCCGGGAGGAGTCTACCAAGGGGGAGGCGACCATGGCAAAAAGATTAAATAACCAACGAAAGTGTAGCGTTCGCCGAGTCCCATCGTGGAATGTCAGAAGCTTCAACATGGTAGGGAAGCCAGAAAATCTGAAAAGGAAAATGCAAAGGCTCAATCTAGATATAGTAGGAGTCAGCGAAGTGAAATGGAAGGAAGACAAGGATTTCTGGTCTGATGAATATAGGGTAATATCAACAGCAGCAGAAAATCGCATAGCGGGAGTAGGATTCGTTATTAATATCAATATAGATATAGTAGGAGTCAGCGAAGTGAAATGGAAGGAAGACAAGGATTTCTGCTCAGATGAATATAGGGTAATATCAACAGCAGCAGAAAATCGCATAACGGGAGTAGGATTCGTAATTAATAAGAAACTAACACAGAGAGTGTGTTACTGTGAACAGTTAGTGACAGCCGGCCGCGGTGGCCGAGCGGTTCTAGGCGCCTCAGTCCGGAACCGCGCAACATCTACGGTCACAGGTTCGAATCATGCCTCGGGCATGATGGGTGTGATGTCCTTAGGTTAGTTAGGTTTAAGTAGTTCTAACTTCCAGGGGACGGAAGACCTCAGATGTTAAGTCCCATAGTGTTCAGAGCCATTTCAACCAACCAAGATAGTGATAGGGTGGTTCTTATCAGAATCGACAACAAACTAACTCCCACAACGATAGCTCAAGTATACATGCCGGGGTCACAAGATCAAGATGAAGAGATAAAGTATAGGGGGATATTGAAAGGGTGATATAGTACGTAAAGGGAGATAAAAATCTAATAATCATCGGGGACCGGAATGAAGTTGTAGGGGAACGAGTACAAGAGAAGGTGCTGGAGAATATGGGCTTGGGGCAAGTAATGAGAGAGGAGAAAGAATAATTGAGTGACGTAATAAATTTCGGCTGGTAATAGTGAATATTGTGTTCAGGAATCATAAGAATAGGAAGTAGACTTGGGAAAGGCCGGGTGATACGGGAGGTTTTCAGTTAAATGACATCATTGTCAGACAGAGATTCCGAAATCAGATACTGGTTTGTAAGGCGTGCCCAGGAGCATATATAGACTCAGATCGCACTGTAGTAGTGATGAAGAGCAGACTGAAGTTTAAGAGATTAGTCCGTAAGAATCAATACGCAGATAAATGGGATATGGAAATACTAAGGAATGACGAGATACCGCTTGATATTCTCTAAGGCTATAGTGACAACAATAAGGAATAATTCAGTAGTCAGTCCAGTTGAAGAGGAATGGAGACCTCTAAAAAGGGCAATTACAGAAACTGGAAAGAAGGGAAACTGGAAATTTGTCGTAAGTTCCTATAAGACCAAACTGCTGGGGTCATCGGTCCCTAGGCTTACACAATACTTATTTTAATTTATACTAACTTACACTAACGACAACACACACACCCATGGCCGAGGGAGGACTCGACTTCCGACGGGGGGAGCCGCCCGACCTATGGCAAGGCCCCTTAGACCGTGTGGCAAATTCGAAAGAAAAAGATAGGTACGAAAAAGGTAACTACGAAGAAACCGTGGGTAACAGAAGAAATACTTCAGGTGATCGATGAAAGAAGGAGGTACAAAAAAGTTCAGGGAAATGCAGGAGTACAGAAATACAAGTCGCTGAGGCAAGAAAAGAAGGAAATAGGAAGTGCGTGGAGCAAAGACGAAATGGCTGCTTAAAAAATGTGAAGAAATCGAGAAAGAAATGATTGCCGGAAGTACTGACTCAGCATACAGGATAGTCAAAACAACCTTCGGTGACATTAAAAGCAAAGGTAGTAACGTTAAGAGTGCAACGGGAATTCCACTGTTAAATGCAGAGGAGAGAGCGGATAGGTGGAAAGAGTACATTGAAGGCCTCTAAGAAGGTGAAGACTTGTCTGATGTGATAGAAATAGAAACAGGAGCCGACTTAGAAGAAATAGGGGATCCGGTATTAGAATCAAAATTTAAGAGAGGTTAGGATCCCGGCGGAGGTTCGAGTCCTCCCTCGGGCATGGGTGTGTGTGTTCGTCCTTAGGATAATTTAGGTTAAGTAGTGTGTAAGCTTAGGGACTGTTACCTTAGCAGTTAAGTCCCATAAGATAAAAAAGAAAAGAAAAAAAGAGGTTAGGAGAACTTAAGATCAAATAAGGTAGAAAGGATAGATAACATTCCATCAGAATCATAGGGGAAAGTGGCAACAGAAGGACTATTCACGTTGGCGTGTAGAATGCGTGAATAGGCGACATTCTACCTGACTTTCGGAAAAATATCATCCACACAATTCCGGAGACGGCAAGAGCTGACAAGTGCGTCATCGCATAGTACAGCTTAACAGCTCAGGGCTCCAAGTTGATTACAATAATAATATGCAGAAGAATGGAAAAGAAAACTGAGAATGTATTAGATGACGATCAACTTGGCTTTAGGAAAGGTAACGAGAGAGGCAATTCTGTAGTTGCGGTTGATAATGGAAGCAAGGCTAAAGAAAAATCAAGAAATTTTGAAGGATTTGTCGACGTGGAAAAGGCGTTCGACAATGTAAAATGGTGCAAGGTGTTCGAAATTCGGAGAAAAGTAGGGGTAAGCTATAGGGAGAGACGGGTAATATACAATACGTACAAGAGCCAAGAGTGAATAATAAATCGGCTGATTGGCCGAGCGGTTCTAGGAACCGCGCGACCACTACGGTCGCAGGTTCGATTCCTGCCTCGGGCATTAATGTGTGTGATGTCCTTAGGTTAGTTAGGTTTAAGTAGTTCTAAGTTCTAGGGGACTTATGACCTCAGCAGTTGAGTCCCATAGTGCTCAGAGCCATTTGAACCATTTGAAGTGAATAATAAGAGTGGACGACTTATGACATAGCACTCGGATTAAAAAGGGTGCGAGACAGGGATGTAGTCTTTCGCCCCTACTGCTCAATCTGTACATCGAAAAAGCATTGATGGAAATGAAGGAGAGGTTCATGAGTGGAATTAAAATTCAAGGTGAAATGATGTCAATAATACGATTCGCTGATAACATTGCTATCCTGAGTGAAAGTGAAGAAGAACTACATGATCTCTTGAATGGAATGAAGAGTCTAATGAGTACAGAATATGGATTGAGACTAAATCGAAGAAAGATAAAAGTAATGAGAAGCAGCAGAAATGAGAGTAGCGAGAAACTTAACGTTAGGACTGATGGTCACGAAGTAGATGAAGGTAAGGAAGTCTGCTACCTAGGGAGCAAAATAACGAATGACGGACGAGAAAGGAGGGTATCAAAAACAGGCTAACACTGGAAGAAAGGACATTCCTGGCCAAGAGAAGTTTACTAGTATCAAACATAGGTCTTAATTTGAGGAAGAAATTTCTGGTAATATACATTGGGAGCGTAGCATTATTCGATAGTGAAACACGGACTGTGGGAAACCCGGAACAGAAGAGGATCGAAGTATTTCAGATGTGGTACTGCAGACGAATGTCGAAAATTAGGTGGACTGATAAGGTAAGGAATGAGTAGGTTCTGCGCAGAGTCGGAAAGGAAAGGAACATGTGGAAAATACTGATAAAGAGAAGGGGTGGGATGATAGGACATCTGTTACGACATCAGGGAATGACATCTATGGTACCAGGGGAAGCTGTAGGGGGAAAAAATGTAGAGGAAGATAGATATTGGAATACAGGCATCAAATCTGTTACATATCATCCAGCAAATCATTGAGGACGTAGGTTGGCAGTGCTCCTCTGAGATAAAGAGATTGGCACATTAGAGGAATACGTCTCGGGCCGCATAAGACAAGTCAGAAGACTGATGATTCAATAAAACAGCTAGAGACACGACATCTCAGAGTATATTTGGCAACACTGTGGCCTACGACTTACTTCCTGAGGCGAAGAGAATTATCCTTCTATATGTGCCTAATATTTTTTTTTGGTCAATTTGTTTAATATTCCTAATGGTTCACTTAAGGGATGAGATAAAGTTAGAAAATTTACGTTTCTGAGACAGGAAGACCGTACCAAGTAGAACCTACAAAGACTCTCGTCTTACACTGCAAACTATCCGTCTTGTCTATCACTAGGGCAAAGAGGAGCTCCATTCGACCACTGTCCGGTGGCTCAACGGTAAACTGTTCACCTTTTAAAGGGAAGACTGTGGTAGGTGTCGGATGGAATTTCGTGAGAAACAAGATTTTTACTTCTTTCACGAAGTTACAACCAGGCAGATCGACAATCAGTCAAGAAATTTTTAGAATACTTCTCCCTCATACGCCTTTTTGCTACCTCGATTCAGTACCCAGAGAAAAGTGCATAATAACTTGCTAGTTCGTGACGATTTGGAAACGACTGAATTATAGGTTCTTTATTTTATAATAGAAAACTTCTGTTGTAAAGTTACGATGGTAAGCTGGAACTCATTTTTATCAGTGCAGTGCACACTTTATAGCGTTTTTGAATTAGTTTATCGAACACAGCAGAGAAACCAATGAAATACGTTAATTGTCGGCATAGTAGTCTACCACATTGTCTAATATTTCCGAGGTTGCGCTGTACTATTTCACTTGTTTCATTTTCTTCATTGATTTTTGAGTTCTGTTTCTTTTTTTTTTTTTCATTAAGAAAGAATTCCTTGCACTGTTTGCTTTTGCGGTTTCAAACTGTGTGTTCTTTGCAGCTTGTGAAACAGTATGTGGATATTAATGTTTTGTAAACAGTGTTATGTTGTCTTTTTATTTGTGTTATTATATTTTAGAGGCGGTGCCAATGAAACGATTCTTAAGGAAAACTGCTTTATGTGAATAATATTATAAGGAATAATTTTCTCGCACTGATAATTGTATCACGCGATGATGAAAAAGCGAATCACGTAATTATGGTGAATGAGCGTCAAGTCTGCGGTACACACGACACATAAAAAACAAAAATAGCTGCGACAGCTACTGAAGAGTAGGGCCATCCAAATTATTCCCCCTGCTCCTGATTTATGATGTTTAACTTACAGTCGGTAATTCTGGACGGGGTTTGTAACTATGCCTTAGATTTAAATCATAGTCACAGGAATGTAAATAAAACTCATTGGACTATGCTTCAGATATTTAGGCTGCCAGTCAATACGGTAGGAGCAGGCTTCGCAGCATCTTCGAAAACAGAGCTTTCCTATTCCTACTCATCTCATCACATTCGCTATTGTTAGTCTAATGGATAACTGCATCATTGTAAAATACATTTGGCAACGACATGATCTTCGATTTACTTCACGGTGAGGTTCAGAACTGTCCTGCTACATTCAATTGATATTTCCTTGTCATTTCCGGTAAGTAATCTCGCTTAAGGTTTGACATTGGGGTGTCATTTAGTATCTGATTTCAGGAAGGTCATTCCACACGGAAGTTGTAAGCAATCCCATATTTAACGTTATCTCTCTTAAGCAACAATACGGCAGTGAGAGGCGATTCTTAGCAGTGCCGGCTGGCGAGCACAGCGGCAACGTGACCGAGCTGTGAAGAGAAACGCTATGTTAGGCCTCCGTTCTAGCCTCTCAATAGGGCTCATCATTCCGTTTGCATTTTGCGACCTCTCTTAATGAACTATAAGCTTCCAGATCGAAAACCACTAAGAAAATCTTAACTTCACCATCTTTAGTCTTATCACAGTTTCGGTATAGTACCAAATAGATATAAAGTTGAAAAATTAAAGAAATTATGACACTCCATCCTTGTTATTACTTATACTTTTTCTCGTAACTCGATCTTAGTTTTTGTGAATACACAGTCCAAAAATGTTCAAATATATGTGCATTCCTAAGGACCAAACTGTTGAGGTCATCCGTCACTAGGCTTACACACTACTTAAACTAACTTAAACTAAGAACAACACACACATCCATCCCAGAGGGGCGACTCGAACCTCCGGCGAGAGGGGCCACGCAATCCTTGACATGCCGCCTCGAACCACGCGACTACTCCGCGCGGCAAACACAGTTCTGTAGATTTTGTGTGGCACTGAATAATTTATTAGCTGGATTTCTTTTTGGGTCTGCTCTCACTGCGAGGTTTATACATTTTCGTGGTAATCCCGAAGTGCTTCTTGGATAAGACACAGACCGCATTAGGCTCAAAACTGCGCATATCTTTCTAACGCATGATGGTTTGGCGTGGCGCGTGTTACATATATAATTTCGTTCTGTTAAATTAGACTTTCGTCGTAAGAGTATCCTGTTAAATTATGTTTCATGTGTATTAGGACAGAGCATATTTTACAGTGCATATCACTGTTTTACTGAATATATCATAAACTCATAAAAGAGAACTTAATCAGCAACAATATAACCACACCCCTCTATTAACTAAAACAGTCTGACGATGGTCAGGCACTTCTTGAATTCCACGCTTGTAGACAGCCACCTGTTTGGAGATAAAAATGTTATTAATCCAAATTTAATGTGCATTTTCGTCCACAATGAAATTTTCGTGATAGTAATTGGATAAGGAGCGAAAAGGATACACGTCTGACGGCTCTAGATCAGAAGAAGTGCAGTACCGATTGATCTTCAGCCAGGCCCATAGTTATTTTCTTTTGTGATATTTGTGGAGTGTAGACGGGCGTTCTCGTACTGTAGCAACACCAGTTGCTGTTTGCTAGGACGCTTTTCCTATGATGCGACTGCAAGGTACCTGAGTTGTTGAAACAGATACCAACTGCAGTGGACATACCTCTGGGATGCAGTAATTAACACGAAATATCTTGATTGATCCACTAGATGCATAGAGTTGTATTTTGAGGATTCACACTGCCCTATGCTCCCACAGTTGTATCCTTTTTTTTTTTTTTTAAAAAAAAAAGAAAGTGTTCTAGTTCAGTGCAAACAAACGATTCGGCCGTCTGTAAAGGTCCCATTTTCTCAAGAACGGGTAGAAGTATGAAGTTCAAATTAATGACACACCAAGGTCTACGGTCCCTTGGGGCTTCAAATGGCTCTGAGCACTATGGGAATTAACATCTGAGGTCATTAGTCCCGTAGACTCAGAACGACTTAAACCTAACTAACCTAAGGACATCACACACATCCATGCCCGACGTAGGATTCGAACATGCGACCGTAGCAGCAGCGTGGTTCCTGACAGAACCGGCCTAGAACCGCTTGGCCACAACAGCCGTCCCCTTGGGAGTGTAAGTAATTTAAGCTTCTAAGACAATGCAGTCAAACAATATCACCATATATGGCACATATTTTCATGAAAACTCAAGTTTCAAATACTGTAGCCGAAAACGCACGGCCACGTAGGTCCTGGTAGTCTAGCGGATAGCCAGAACGGCAGCTCAGCGTGTTCGGTCAGAGGGCTGGCTGCTCTCTGCAATAAGAAAAAACTGAGTGAAATATTCGACGATTAACTTGAACAAGTGTCGTATGACGCTCGGCCGGAACAGATGCCGAGGACTATAGCGATCCAAATGGCAAAAAGCGGTAAAGAGCGTGCGTGGAAACAGATAGGTTGTGGGACTGAGTCTCGGTTGGAACAAAAATCTTTGACACTTAGTCTGAACTTAGCCTTCACCTCTTAACGATGTGAGGAGTCCACAATAAGGTGAAGGTTCCCTTTGCCCGGCTGGATAAGTGGCGTAATTTAGGAACACGCAAACCGTCGAAGTGATGTTGAAGCCCGCAGCTCGTGGTCGTGCGGTAGCGTTCTCGCTTCCCACGCCCGGGTTCCCGGGATCGATTCCCGGCGAGGTCAGGGATTTTCTCTGCCTCGTGATGGCTGGCTGTTGTGTGATGTCCTTAGGTTAGTTAGGATTAAGTACTTCTAAGTTCTAGGGGACTGATGACCATAGATATTAAGTCCCATAGTGCTCAGAGCCATTTTTTGATGTTGAAAAAACATGCTTACTAACGTTTACAAGAAATTTTTTTTATTTGATGAAGAACACCGTCTTATGTTTTCAAAACTTAGAGATTTTATTTACTTCAGCATTACCTGCAATATTTTGTTCATGTAGTAAGCGTTCATTTTTGTTCTCTATAAGGAAGACATTTTTTATTTCAAGAGAGCATTTACTTACTTCATTCGAGACACTTCTGTTCTTGAAATAGGAAAATTAATGGCGCCGAAGGCGCTTATGGCAAGGATAAAGAAGGGCTCAAGTGGAGGAAAGAGATTCGTAAACAAAAACAAAACAAAACAAACCAGAAAAGAAATAATGAAGAAAAGGAAAAAGTGGCGCCGAATAGAAAGACTTGCACAATTGCTTTGAGCCACGCGCAGCTATTAGTATAACTGCTATTATTATTATTATTATCTGTGGTGTCACCGCCAGACACCACACTTGCTAGGTGGTAGCCTTTAAATCGGCCGCGGTCCGTTAGTATACGTCGGACCCGCGTGTCGCCACTGTCAGTGATTGCAGACCGAGCGCCGTCACACGGCAGGTCTAGAGAGACTTCCTAGCACTCGCCCCAGTTGTACAGCCGACTTTGCTAGCTATGGGTCACTGACAAATTACGCTCTCATTTGCCGAGACGATAGTTAGCATAGCCATCAGCTACGTCATTTGCTACGACCTAGCAAGGCGCCATTATCATTTGCTATTTATCTTGTGATGCATGTACCGTCAGACCGATGTTCACCAATTATGGAGTAAAGTTAAGTATTCCAGAAGCTACGTACTTTTTTACTAGACTCAACTCCTTTAACTGTTCCAGACCTCACGCCAGCCTGCGTGAGCTTAAACGCGTGCCTTTCGGCTTCCTCCTAGTGGCTTGGCTGTCTTTCCAAGTCAGAACATTATCTATAAATATAATTAAGTTTGAATGGAATCCCCATAACGCGAGTCCTATTCGCGCTTGTCTGGCTTTTTAAGTAAACATTACCCAGGTGGATTACATCTTTTCATGAAATTTCAATCACCAGTTTTCTCTTACGATTGCAAAAACAGTCTGTTGGCACCCACAATAAAATAAGAGAAATCAGGCCTCGTATAGAAATAATTACTGCTCGTTTTTCCCGCGCGCCGTTGGAGTGTGGAACGGTAGAGAGACAGCTTGCAGGTGGTTCAATTACCCCTCTGCCACGCAATTTATTGTGAATAGCAGAGTAATCACATGGATGTAGATCTAGACATACGGTAATACTCTTTATCCTGCATGAGAAAAGGTCACTACCCCCTTACCGACGTCATTATATCAAACGAAATGCGGTTTAGAAATGTAAACATGAGAATGTGATCGATGTGTGGCTTTTACGTTTACAGTGCGCTATATTTATAAGCAGACCATAAATACATACATCGGCACACGATTACAATCGGATGGACACACTTCATTAGAAATTTCCACATCCTACAGTGTTGCCAACTCGTGAAGCTGGCTGTCGTGTAACATTAATTCAGGATTAAAAAATCAAATCAAGGACACGCATTAGGTAGACAGCTAGTGCATGTCGATGTGGACGAACAAGGAAATGAATGTATCAAACAGGTTGTAGTCAGACTCCAGAGAATCGAAATTCTCTTTCCGTATGGAACATCCTTCTTTACGACACAATTACGACTCAACCCTCTGTGTAGGTTGGTGGTTTGTTGGAATGATTCTAGCGACGTATGCTTAAGATCCAGATTCGATTCACACATCAGCCAACCATTTTTAGCAAGTACAAACACGTCCTCTTCACCTCCGGTACCACAGGTTGGACAATGTAGCGTATGCACCGTCGTTTCAGATCCAGATCAGAGAAGACGTCCTTTCGTTGCCTACGTTCGAAGAGTCGATGTGGGTTGGGGCACGACAGAGACGGTAGTTACGCGAGGTAGAAACTATGTAACCAGGTTGATTTCTTATATGAGTTTCTTTTTTTGTTATTAATGAACGAATCGTCATGAAATGTGAACAGGTACTATTTCTTATTGTGTCTGAACTTGAGATATTGAAAATGTTATTACTCGACTGGGATTTGAACACAGATCTCTCCTTTCGCTGGGTTTGACGCCTTTGAGACGATGAAGTTCCATCGTTTCATTGTTTTCCTAAGATTCAGAATTCCTCAAATCTACAGGAAGCGCCTGTCTCAGTTCGAATTCTGATGTGGCACAAAAGCTTTCATCGTGTCAATTCAAATTGGAGTATGCGCATACCAAACGAGAGGTGATAAATTATTATGATTTTTCACACCGCTCCGCGTGTTTTCAACAATACTGGTTGGTACAGTTTTCGACTCCAAGTTAAACATAGAAATTTACGTCATGTCATTTCATTTCAAACATGCCACACGATAGTCAATGTTTCTTCGTGTGTACGGGGTTCAACTCCCAGTCAGCACAAGACTTTTGCATGTTATTTTCATTTCAGGTAAGTGCACATCTCGCGACAAATGAAATAAACCGATTTTTAATGTCTATTCATGACTAGACGTCAATACAATAGCTACTGGGTCCAAATCCAGGTAGGTGAAAACTTTTACGCTTCATCATTTCAGTTCCAATCAGCTCGCTATTGGCCAAAAATTGCAATTTCTAAAATTTTATTGCGCTTAGTTAATAATTCGATTAGTGCTGGGTTCGATCTCAGTCCAACAGAAAATTTTATGCTTTGTCATTTCAAAACCTGGTCATATTTTGTTACTTGCGATCGGAACCATATTTAAGATCTTTCGTTGTTAGTTAATAGGAAACATAGATTGGAGTGTCGGGCCCCAGTCCAGTGCAAATATATTCGTTAAGTAATTTCATGTTGAATCTTGCTTTTTGAAATGTTATTTACTGTAATAAAGTTGAAGTTGCAATAGTAATGGGTGTGTCACATCTAATAACGTGTTTTCTAATATTTGCATCATCGGGATATCAATTTCTTCTCGAATTATATCCATGTAGAGCAGTTATCTCTTGTGGCCTCTTTAACTAACCATTTTGTACAGTCAGACATCTGTTGTGCCAATGGCCTTGCCGCAGTGGTAACACCGGTTCCCGTGAGATCACCAAAGATAAGCGCCGTCGGGCTGGGCTGTCATTTGGATGGGTAACCATCCGGTCTGCCGAGCGCTGTTGGCAAGCGGGGTGCACTCAGCCCTTGTCAGGCAAACTGAGAAGCTACTTGATTGAGAAGTAGCGCCTCCGGTCTCGTAAACTGACATAAGGTCGGCAGGGCGACGTACTGACCACATGCCCCTGCATATCTGCTTACAATGACGCCTGTGGGAAAAGAATAACACGGCGGCCGATTGGTGCCATTGGACATTCATGGCTTGTTCTGGCGGAGTTTACTTTTAGTTTTAAGACGACTGTACCGAAAAGAAAGCAGAGGACCTGAAAGACAGTTTCACGAGCTGTTTAAAAATCGGGTGAAACGCAGTTAGGGTCGTTCGGATACTTTGAGCATAGTAGCACATATGGTTCTGTCCACAGTGAACTTGTTATGGACCAGTTTTTGGCATCTATAAGTGACCACTTCTGTCTAACTTTTAGAGAACTCAAAATCATAGTTCTAAGTGCAGTTTAGTATTTATTTGTATATAGTCTGCTTTCACGTAGCCACGTCTCATGAACAATTTGTGTTATTATATCTAGGGCACATTGATCGAGCTAAACATATTTACTGGTGCTTCGGCTATTCTGGTATATCGGTCTGAGGTGTTGAGGCAAATGTGGCTCGGCCATATCTAGCGAGAGCGTTTGTGACTGTGTGTATGTGTGTGTGTGTGTGTGTGACTCGGCGTAGTAATGAGTGTGGCTGCATTAACATACGAGTATATAGAGAGAAAGCAATAATGTGCTTCTATTGAGAAAGTGGAAATAACAAGTAAAGGCAGCTCTTCTCTAAACATTTATTCTGCAGCTTGAAGTAATATGTGTCTTTATTTTGCGCTGTGGTAAGCTATATCGGAACAGTGTGGCTTCTTAGGCAATGAGTGACAGAATGGCACTAGCGGTTAAGATGAATGTGAGCCATATTCATTTTGTTTACGCGTTGTTTCTGATTAGTCATCGGGGCATCAAATAATAACTCTGAAGTTAGAAGTTAATTTCTTGTTTTCATTGCTATTTCATTCCTTTCGTCAATCTAATTTAAGTGTCATACAATGCAGGCTTTCACGGCCGGTATTGCCTTCACTTAAAACTTCCGGGCTCATAGGCCGTAGTCGATGTATGAAATTCTCCCCTCACGTTTTAACTCGGAGGATGTTTCCCGCAGTCGGAGATGAAACGTCAGGGGAGAGTTTTATTCATCGACCGCGGCCTATCAGCCCGGAAGTTTTAAATGAAGTTAAGTGAAGTATGTTTCTTCAGGGTAGTAATACTGAGTAACCTTGAGGCTTGCACTAATGGCACAAGTAATTACAGAAATATTATCGTGCTTTAATTCGATCGATAGTTCAATTAGAGCCCCCTATGCATTTCTTAGCGTTAGTAAATTATTTTCAGGTTACGGAAGGTTAGTACGCCTCGAGAGTTTTGGGAGCAGCTGTTCTGTCGTCTCATTAATATGTTTCGTGACAACCTCGCATTAATAGCTGACAATCAATCGCAGATCATTTCAAATGCCAAAAGAGTTCCTGTTGCGTTACATACGCGTGTCTGTGACGAATCGTTAAAGAGGAGGGCCAGATCGCGTAATAATATTACTTCCTTTCGACTGCATTGACTTTGCGTAGGCCCAGAGGTCACCTTCAGTCAGGACAGTTTCAGGTGGAACTCATGTCCGCTGCTACTAGCGAAGTCTCATTGGATTTAACATACATACATATTTTCTGTCATAATCCCAAAAACAGGATCTCAGTAACTAGGAACTGAGGAAGAAATCTGTAAAATTATACGCTCGGGGCACGTATTCTATGCACATAAAATGAGTCCTTGGATTAAAGAAGGAGGTGAAAATTGAAACACTGGAAGTACGAAGCTGCAGTAGGACGAAAGTGGACAGATGAAGAGGTTCTAGAGGGAATTGTAGACGAAGAAAGGTTATAAAAAACTCGTACCAGAAGAGTAGACTGGTAAGTATTTGCAGTTTGGCACTGCTGGAGCTACTACATTTTCCTTGTTCCCAGTCTTGTGTTCCAACATACCATTAATTTAGAAAGAGATTATGTTCCATTGGCGATAATGGTGCCACAGACTTGGCGTTTTCTGTCTTTAGAAAACAAGGCGTGACCCATACACCGTATATCCACGACAATGTGGTACGTCGCGGAAAAATCGCTAAGCTGGTCATAAGGTGCGCAGGTCAAGGTTGTTAAGCATTTTGGATACTCACTCTACACCCTCTGACTATCAGTGTACCAGTGCTTTCTCTCAAGAACGATAGGCTCCAGTATTCTATGCTCTTTTATTTTATTTTTTAAATTTAGGTCTTTAACCCTGCAAAAAGGTGAAAATAGGAAATGTCTAAATCAACTTTAAGAATTTCAAGCGACAAGGTGGCGCAGAAGTAGTAATACCGAACAACTTTTCCAAAACTATGTACTATTTGTCAGCGCTGGCGTGGCAAATAACGATTAAAAAAATAAAAGTGAAACAAAAATTTTTGGACTGCGTCTTATGTGCTCCAGAATATCCTTTTTACGGAGAAGTTATAGTTATGAGATTAAACATAATCTTTCTGTTTGGGAGTTGTTAGAGCAGAATACTGTTGTCTTTATTGGTTTGCTGTGTTAGATGTTCACAAAGCTTTTTGCCCTAAACACAGTCGTGCCCTTTCTGCAACTGACAGCGAAAAATATACGTCACTAATTTTGTCTTCCATCTCGTCATAGGTATAGTTAATACACTTTCTACTCTGTGCCTCAAAGTGGATTCGATCTGGTACACTTCTCTTATATCATATTCTAGAAAAAAACAGAGTTACTTACACTAAGACACCAATGAAAAATTCATTGTTTCTTTAATAATTTCCTAACAAGAAATATACAGTATTTAGAACTAGAAATTATTGTACAAAAATTGCAAAGAAAGGAAAGAAGAGTGTGAGAAGGTTTTCTCTTCAGCACAACATCCAAAATAAGTACCATAGAACAGGTCTTTGAAGTCTGATTTACATCCGACAAAACTGCACTATGTCGTCTGCTAATCTCATTCCATCTTGCTTCCTAAATTTTCTATGCGTACCTTCGTTACGTACAATGCACACGTCTTAAGTATAAAGTCGAAGATGTGGATGCCTTACAGTAACACGAATAACGGCTTACTTTACATAACATTTCGATCGACGTAGTAAAGGGAGAAGTGAAAGAATCCATTACATATGCTTACATATATATTAAATATTGTATATTATTACATTTGATGACACATAAGATTACGAAGAAGGGAACAGAACAGTAGTTTGCATGTGGAAATGAATAATGCGTTCCGGAAATTATACTTCTGGAGTACAGCTAAATACAGGGAAGAAGAAATTAAAGCTTTTGAAATGGGGTACTACCGAAGATTGTTAACTATTAAGTAAACAAATAAAGCACGAAATGAGAAAGTACTACAGAGAATAGGAAAGGATTCTGTACTGGATGCTGTAGCAGCGTTAACGTGTCTTTCTTCTGCTAAGACGCTTCCACAGTTATCTCAGTGCCAGAAGATGCATTAAAAGGAAAAATTATTTGGGGCAGAAAGAGTCTACAATATGCAAAACAGGTTATATAGATAGAATGAAAAAAATGGTAATCCAAATTGTTTTCATTCCGTAGTCGTTGACTTGGGTAAACTGGTTACTGCTTTCAACTTCAGATCCACATAATGAGAAAACAACTAAACCATCGAAAACGACGTTTCTATTATTGGAATATTAATATTCCTTTAGTGTAACACACGACAGCAGAGCTTTAAATGAACTGCTGGTAAATAAATTGATTTATTTTGATTTAATGAATTTTGTATCAGCGAAGTTCTGTGTAAGATATCCTAAAATTCTCCGCAGTGGTACTGTAAACTGGTATTTCGTAATTCCGACATCAAAATATGTGTTCCTGCTACATTGTGAACTCTGGCAAGCTGCCTGTCGACCTGTGAAGAGAGGGACGATATCAGCATAAGCTGATATTTCCATTTCCGGAATCCAATAGCTCCACAGGCTTCAATAAAATGGAGAATACGCACAGCTGCGGACCGCAGCCTGGAATTCGCTGAATGTTCCATAGGCGCTCACGTCCAATTTCAAAATACCACACTCGAATTTACTTCAACCATAATCCTGCGTACTCGTAGTAATTTACAAGGATCAAAGCTGAAGCCTTCAAACTGTGCTTTAATATGGGGGAAATTAACCGCCACAATAAATAGCAGCATTGCAACAAACAGAATGTACCTCTGAATTTCCGGAATCTCACCAGTCAGATCTTCAAAAATCAGATTAATTAACAATTGAGATAGCAACCCTCTTAACAAAGAATGAATTAATTTAGACTGTCTAGGGCTGCGAACATATGTCTCAGGGCAAGAAGCCATGCAGGAATCCAAGGATAATCGGTATTTGGATTGACAGAAGTGTCAAAATAAATTGAAGGAAAAATTAGATTATTTAGATCGTTATATACTATTCGCCGAAACGAGCTAATCGTCTGTTCAAATGATTCAAATGGCTCTGAGCACTATGGGACTTAACTTCTGAGGTCATCAGTCCCCTAGACCTTAGAACTACTTAAACCTAACTAACCTAAGGACATCACACACATCCATGCCCGAGGCAGGAATCGAACCTGTGACCGTAGTGGTCGCGCAGTTCCAGACTGTAGCGCCTAGAACCGCTCGGCCACTCCGGCTAGCCCAATCGTCTGTTCGTGAGTACCTTAAAGTTGACGTTAGCAACTTCCTGCACTTTTTAGCGCCTTATACGCAAGACCATAGTTGCTTTACATACTTCCCCGACTAATATAAGTTTCTTGCGATATCTTAACATTACGCTGCCACAGCGTCCTCTCAACATCACTGTTTCACTAAAAATTACCGGAATAAAATTGCCAATACATGCGTGTTACTTCAACACTATACAATACTTTTGAAGGATTTTTCACAGAACTGGAAACGTACGTCGCTTCCATACAAATGGGCCGCACTGATCTGAAGACGTTGGTAATGCAAACTACACTGTCGGAAAAAAGTGAATTCCTCACGATCTGTATTCTCTGGCAGCAGGATATAATATCCGCATAATGAGGGGTTTAGTGTTATTAATTTGTCACGGCAATCGGGATGATGTGGTTCTATTGATGGTCTGTCAGCGCATTCTCTGTTTTGACACCGCAAGCAGTAGCTGTCCTGAGTTTAGAGGAGTACAGTGTGTGCCACTTCCATTTTAGGGTACACCCATGTCCCATCATTCATTTTAGGGTAGAACCGTGAGCCACTGACTAGTACGTTCTCCTGTCGAAGCGTTTCGACGTTGCGGATCTGTCGAAAGCTGGATGTATGTGTGATGTAGCTTCACAGAACGTTTTGGACTCAACGTATTAGTAGGTTAGGTTCTATACATCCACATTGTACAGCACATGTCAAGATAGTCGGGTAGCGATGGCCCACAGAACATAATCCAGGTACGAAGTCCGGGAGCATGTTGGATTGTCTGTATTATTTCGGAGTATTTTGGAACCGTCAGTAAGTAACAGGATTTCGATCACTTCTGCCTCTGGCCAGGCTACTATTGACACCACGATATCGCCAGACATGGTTACTCTGGTGTCGTAAGCTAGTTGACTGGTGACTGGAATGACACTGTGTGGTGTTGTCTTCAGTGATGAGAGCAGGCTCTGTCTGTATGCGAGTGATGGACGTACGTACGTATGACGCAGAGCTGGTGAGGTACTTGTTGCAGAGTGCGCGACATTCAGGTCCCAGCTCAGGCTTTAGGGTGTGAGGGGCCATCAGTTACATCTCGCCGTCACATTTGGTGTTTCTGCAGGATAAAGCAATCAGCGCTCGCTACATTGCACAGGCTATTACTCACATGCAACTGCAATTTATTAGACAAGAAAGTAATGTGTTTTTTCAGAAGATCAAGGTACGGTAACATATTGCCTCTGTGATGCAACGCCCTCCTCGTGGAGTACAATTACTGTCCTGGGCAGCAAGATCACTTGATCTCTCGCTAATTGTACATGCTCTCTAGGACCCGCAAAGACTCACTGCCAAATTACAACGAAAGGTGCAAGGCGCTTGGGAAGCAGGATGCCAAAGGTTTGCACATTGTGTACTGATGCAACTGTTTGGACAACCTCTACTGTGACAAATTTATTTCATTTCATCTGTGCTTATAATTGTATACACTTACAATGATGAAATGTCACCTCACTTGTCGATAAGCTGTAGCCGAGAGGTCCTAGACGCTTCAGTCCGGAACCGCGCTGCTGCTACGGTTGCAGGTTCGAATCCTGCCTCGGGCCTAGATGTGTGTGATGTCCTTAGGTTAGTTAGGTTAAAGTAGTTCCAAGTCCATGGGGTTGATGACCTGTGATAGTGCTTAGAGCCATTTAAACCATTTGACTGTTTTTGCAGATGCTGCATTTATTTTTTCCAGTGTAGAATGAAAATATATAGAGTTCTGGACGTCTCATACTTTCCGCCTGATACGTAAAAACGACTAACCTCTTTTTGGCTTATTACCTTCTTATTGTACCAAAATTACATATGTTTGTTCGATGTAATTGAAAAATTGTTTATACTCAGGATTGTCAATTTATTACATACGCATATATTGATTTCTGATTGTCTTACTTTTTACGTTTTGTGCACTTCGAACGGGAATATTGAAAAAAATGCTGGGACCTAAGGATTGAAGAAATGTCTTTCTTGTCTCCTGTGTTTACTGGTTTTTCTTTCCTATATTTAATTTTATGCCACATAAAAGAAAGTTATTAGCTAATAGGCAAGAATGACGGCAAATTTTCTGAAGAACATGAACAGTCACAACCGCAAGAAATTTCTTTTTTTATGAGGTTACCGGTTTCGTTCTGTTTTAGACCATCTTCAGACCTTACAGCATGATGGTAGACGGTGTCTGTGAACGAGGAGGTGCTACGACTCCAGGAACGATAAATGCTCATTTAGCTGTACTCCAAGAGGAATGTTCTCAAAAATTACTTTCTGCAGAGTGCCGCGCGGGATTAGCCGAGCGGTCTAGGGCATTGCAGTCGTGGACTGTGCGGCTGACCCGGCGGAGGTTCGAGTCCTCCCTCGGGCATGGGTGTGTGTGTTCGTCCTTAGGATAATTTAGGTTAAGTAGTGTGTAAGCTTAGGGACTGATAACTTTAGCAGTTAAGTGGCATAGGATTTAACACACATTTGAATATTGTTTCTGCAGAGTTGTTATTCTCCAGTCACAAATAATCCCATCCACAATTAATTGTGAGTTTTTGTAAGGGGTAGTATGATGTCAAACCGGCCGACTGGAAGCAGGAGAGACACCACAGGACATTTTAATTTTCACTGTCCTGAATAAAGGTTTGATGGCTCCCATTACATAATATATACGTTTGAATTCCACAGCGCAAGACTCAGCGATATGCGATAGAAGAAAGCTCTACGAAGACGTGTGGCACTGCACTTTGGCACACTTAAGACTAAATAACATGTCTTATATTTCCTCGAACATATGTTTTTCTTCACAAAGAAGTGCGCTGAAAATGAACATATTTTTGAAAAATTGAATTTTTAATATTTTTGACGCCTTATCCCAAACGCTCGAGGGAGAAGAGGGGGGGGGGCTACTATCAAGTTTTTGCCCCGGTTCGGAAATACTGCAAATCTGGGGCTGGCATGCCCAGCATGTGATAGAACGCTTACATACAATGTGAACACGTTAATTAAATAGTAATGTATTGTACCACTAAAATGTAAAGGCTTATGTAGTGACACATCATTAACTGCAAGCAGTGTCTTCATTCTGGTAGAAAGCTATTGTCCACGAAGTAGTAAGTGCCAGCCGTTTTGGCCGAGCGGTCCTAGGCGCTTTAGCCCGGAACCGCGTTGCTGCTACTGTCGCAGGTTCGAATCCTGCCACGGGCGCGGATGTGTGTGCTGTTCTTAGATTACTTAGGTTTAAGTAGTTCTAAGTCTAGGGGACTGATGACCTCCGATGTTAAGTCCCATTGTGTTCAGAGCGATTTGAACCATTTGAAGTAGTAAGCACAGTAGTAAATTGATTGCCGCATTCTGTCACAATGGGCAGATGAAAATGATAGAGCCGCTGTCCTCCGCGCCACAGTCACACAGAGGTGAGTCAAACTCTTGCAGCCGCTAGGGGAAATAGCGATGGTACGAAACAGCTGCAGTTCGGTTATACAGTGGCGAATTATCATAAAACGGTAAGCTAGTGGTGGCAGTTTCTTAATACAATAATATCTACTAGAAATCCAGTCAATGGAGGAAAATTAGGGGAAATAGTCGTGTAGTCGCAAATTTTTATAATAGTGTAGGGGAGTGTAATGAATAATATACTAGAAGGCATGAACGGTGGGATGTGAGCGTGGGGTTGTGGGTAGCGTTTAAAGACCTGTTGTTTTACATTCTTCCCGACTGTCTCGAAAACCGTGGCTTACAAAAAAGGCTTACCTGCACATAATGAAACTACATTAAATTTTTTACTGGAGAGGTCCTATTCTTTTTTCTTTTCTCCGGGACTAATAGTTCGCGCAGATTGTTCCCGCAGTTGCTAAAAATAGTGATTTAATGGTACAAAAAATTGTATATTGTTAAATATATTGGGTTAAGAAGAAATATTAAATGGTTGTATCACATCTAGGTGCAGTGGCACCGTATTCGGGCGGCGTAACAAGGTGGAAAGGCAGGATTGGAGGTTAGAAGCTAGGGAAGGCAGTTTACCGAATTGTGGTCATGTAGTTCCCTCCTTCATAGGTTTGTAAGTAACATGAAGAGCGAGCAAGTAATCCTTCCCATTTTCTATTGCAGCGCTTCACAAAAAGAAACCAAAATAACTTCAAACTTAGACCAATGAAAGGCTACCCAAGGAAAGACAAAAAAAGAAAGGACGAATTAAGGAAAAAACCGAGGATAGAGCCGTTAACTGTAAAAATAATCCACCGAATGCAGGATTGCGCATTTCACTTGAGAGAATCGCTCGACAAGCCTTGGAATGCAATACATTTGGAAAAAGTAGCGCGAGAAGCCCGAGGAAGATATAGTGAGACTGGAACAGGTCGTATGGCCCAATCGTGGATTCACAATAGAAGTATGTTCTGCCTTCTGAATTCGAGAGCAGGCTTTTTAGCTTTGACAAGAGGAGCATTCATGTGGGCTGGCCAAAGAGCACCCAAACAGTACCTGATCGCTTTATTCAATTACAGACGGCGACGTGTGGCAGATCTGCCGACTGAGTACAATGTTGGTGACGGCGCAAGTATTTCGGAGCACATCGTTCAGAGCACAAGGTTGAAGATGAGACTCCACAGCAGAAGAACCCTACGTGTTCCCACGATGACCTAGTTCCACCGTCAATTAATATTGTAGTGGCCGCGGGATCATCGAAACTCGGCAGTATCTCAATGGCTGGTCGGATGGACCATGTTTCTTGTTACAACCGGTGGGTGGTGGTGTCCGAATACACCGCCATCCAGAAGAAGGACTGCTCGAAACATATACTGCGCCACAGACGCAGCGTGATGGAGGCAGTAGTACGCTATTCGGGGACAGTCACGAAGGATTCCGTGGGATCTATGGTAGTAATCGAAGGCACCGTGACAACTGTGGACTAAGTGGACGTTACTGCAGTGTACTTGAGGTCTTCCCCAGTGGTCACATCTTCCAGTAGGATTACTGTCCGTGTCACAAGGTCAACAATGTGAAACAGTGATGTCAGGCATACGATAGTGAACTCACGTTAATGTCTTTGCTACCAAATGCACCTCACCTGAACCCGATGGAACACATTTGGGAAGTCCACAAACTACCAGCCCGTAATTTATGCTAATTGTGTGACCTGAGTGTAGACATCTGGTGCCCGTGCCTTCGGATACCTGCTAAGCATTTGTCTAACCTACGCCACGCAAAATATCTTCTGTGATGCGTTCCAAATGTGAACCAACGCGCTTTTAAGCATGTGATCACACTGTTTTGGCCAGTCACTGTTTCTAAATATAATGTTTTACCCATCTTCACCAATTGTATACCTGTTTTGTAGAAATAATCAGCAACCAGCTGCACAAAACAAATTTTATTTCTTCACTGGTTTCAGACACCTTGTGTACTTCTTCATAAGATTATAATTATCACTGAATACCTCAAGTAGCTTTGTTAGCAGTCAAGGTGAGCTAGCCTCAGAGGCTTTCTGCTTGACCAGATAAGGAGACTCAAGAGATTTTGGCTGCCAAAAGCATCTTGGTTTCCGTTGTTTACAACGGAATATGTCGTGAGAAAGAGTGGTAGCTAGGAACACGAGCGCAGAGACTATGAAAGGCCTCTCAGTCCTAATATTGACCATTGCAATTAACTAGGAAGAAACAGAATGTTCCTCCCATCTTAGTTGAACATAGTCTTCCGCTAAAAACTATTCATTTATGTTCTGTAATCTGACGATCTAGCCGGAGCTATTGGAATCGGCTCAAGTGACGAAGGGATTCTGAGTACTAGCAGAGCGACTCTGCTGCTGTATTTCTTACTAAGAGGTGTCGTGTCTGCCGGCGATGAATTCTATGTTGCACAGGATACGTTGGGGCTTGCTGTATATCGTGTGCAGAGGGTAGGAATGGCAGAGAGGTGAATGACACAGGTGTGGAGTAAGCCAGTTACGTGATCAACCGCAAGTAATGCTGCTTATTCTTCACAAAGTCGCTGTTACCGCCATGAACTCTATCCATTCAGAAAGAATCGACGCATTGCGTGTCAGTCGAAGCACTTAGAAAATAGGTATAACTCTTTGAGAAAAGTTTTCATAGCCCACACGGTTTTTGTAAACAATAATAAAAAAGTATTCAATAAAAATTGGCGAATCTTGAATTAAAACAAAATTATGATTGAACTGTTTCCCCGAACAGTATAGATCTCCTTTCCAGACCGTTGTGTAGCTTGTTATATATGGCGCTCAGTTTCCCAAAAAATCACATAATAATAATTATAAAACTATAAATCGAATAAATGTTACCAGTTAATAATCCATTTTTATTTCACTATAGAAAGCGCCTGAAGTTGTCTTACAATAAATTTTAATAAGAAATGTATGTGTGAACTCTTCGCCACCAGACGTCATACTTTCTAGCAGGACAATAACTGAGAAAAAGCAACAGTCATGCAACAGTGCGTTGGGAAACACCGGAAAACAATTCTAGTGTTCTGATCCCCAAATTCCACATACGCCAAGTGTACTGGAAAACATATGGCTGCCACATTGGGCCAGCTCCTAGTTTTGATTTCACCTGCATGGCACGAGCATGGCGTGGACATACTGTGTCATCGACACACGGCTACAAATTTAGTACTTTTAGATTACACACCGACAAAAACGTCTCCTGTTTTAGATTTAAAATATTAGCTCTTGATAACTTCGGTAACTGCAATTTCCGCTCTTTGCTGGTCTAAAGTAAAAGAATAATAAAAAAATTCAAAAGATAATTTATTACGATAATTTTACCAAAATTTTGCCGAGTTAACAGTATCGTGTGTTACCAGTGTTTTAATAATGATACATCTAACTACACTTTGGATTTCGGAAAGATCAGTCTCTTGTGACAGATACACCGACTGATCACACGGAAAATTTTTCTTGATCTTACGTGATATGTCTGAAATAACATATGGACACCACAATGTAGGACGAAACTACAAAATGCGTTCCACAAGTATTAATGATGTGTGCTCTGTTCTTCCAACAAGATGTGGATGTTTGAGTGTCTTAACTGCTACAAAAAGGAGACTTAGACAGTTTTGCAGTTATACAGTTTTTAAAGTGAATCAAAGAGAGCCGATAAATACAAATGCAAATGGTTTGCGACACTTATTAACTTTTTAACAATGAAATTACCTTAAACTTTGGAAAGACATATATGACGTAAAGGAGGGAATATCGTCGATAAAAGCAATAAACAGATATGTAAAAAGTGTGGAAAACGTTAACTTTCTATGGTTACGCACTGATGGAAACTCAATCTACGAAACTAACACCGCGATTTTCATGGAAAGTAAGAATCACATAAGCCACGCTCGATGTAAATCGGTAATTAAACGCAATTCACACAATTTTATTCATTGATGATCTATCTAATAATGTTTTCGGATAACTGTGTAAACTACAAAAGAAAGCAGTTGGAGTTAATTACGAGGCTCAAACGCCTATGTATCATCCGAATTAAGGACAACACCTGTAAGCACTAGCAACTGTTTCACTTCAATTTTATTCTCTTACGAAAATTGGTGTCAACAATTAATGTTTATTGTAAATAACAGTGATGGTCACAAAAACAGTACTAGAGGGAATTGCAGACTGTCTCTGAATGGACTGAAGTATGTAAGTTTTGGAGCACATACCCGCAGTAAAAAAGTTTGGGTCAAGAGGCGAATGTACAGAAATCAATTCTAAATTCGTAACATTCCAGAAGTTGTCAGCAAAAGATGCTTCAGACAATCAAGCAATCGATATTTGCCGTAGATAGGGACAAGTTTCGTACCTTGCTTTTAATAAATGTGTATCGCTTGAAGTAAGAAAGTATTGTTGTGAATCATTTTAATTCATAAGACAATGCAAAATTTTGTAGAGAGTTTAAATGGTCCAAGGAACTGCCTATATAAACTTCACCCATTAATTATAATTGCATCTTTGACCTAACAAATTAAACAGTGTTTGAAAGCTCCTTATGAATGAACATTTTAGCTGTTGATATGTGTGCATTATTTAGCTATGAGCAGTGGGAACAAAACCATTCTGATGGCAGCGTAGGAAAGGTTGCGTTATAATGCTATATGTACGAAGTACCAGCAAGTTGCTCGGCAAAGGTTTTTGATTACAATCCGGACTTCCAACAAACTTTCTGTTGAAGTTACTTCTCAGAAAGAACTCAATTAGATGCAAATTAGTCCACCGCCTTCCGCAAGACTGAGGCCTGTATTAGCATTCCACTGCCAGATTAATGATAAACATTCAGTTCTACCCTTTGTTACTCTGCTGGTGGGTTGACCCCAGTTTGGGCTTGATATCTGAGTATTTCCTTTTCCGTCCGCAAACGCTTTTAAGAATATCACTCTTTTCTCACACCTGCATCTCACTGTGGGATAATGATACTGGCAGTAACAGAACGAGGATGTAACTATTGTAAAATGGTCACAGCCGCATTCCACGTCTCTGCGTTTTTTCAGCAGTTTATGTGGCAATGCAGTCTGAAAATGAAAAAAGGCCAAACCCGAGTGTCACAGTACATGATCGCCACCATAGTTAAATCTGTCGTAGTCTAGGTGCTTGTGGAGCAAGACATTAAATAGCTACTTTCCGTCACAAAATAAAATTGTGTTTGATCTTCACTGGATTGCAGATAACGCATGCCTTACCTCAGCGCAGTGAAGATCACCAGCGAATATTTAGCAGCAATGATTGAATACGTAACAAAATAACCTCAACAGTTAATACAAAAATGTACGAAAACTGACTCTGCATTTGCAACTTCACTACTTAAATTACTTCGCGTATCATTAGCTCGCAGGCTCATTACAAAGATACACGTCCATACCTAGGTGTGCATTTCTACGGGCATAAATATCTTCGGGGCATTGTTTAATCTTGGTTGGAATGACTGACAAGGGGAGGCCGCCAATTGTGAAATTCAGATTCGATTCATATTGCGCATAATAAAAGCTCATGGCCAGAGGTGTAATCTGGCAAAGCACCAAGATGCACTTCTCAGCCGTTGTCGAGAAAATCGACAGTTAAAAGAAACCGTTGCGGTGAAATACCCTCTACGATTAATAATTTTCTACAGCGTCGTGGTGCAGCGGCAAGCGCTCGGGTCCGTAATCCGATGGTCACTGGATCGAATCTCGCGCCATGCAACGTTTTTTTTTTAGTATTTGTTTTTTGTAATTCAAATGTGTATATATATAGTTCCCGGCAATCAGTTGCAACAATTATGCGTATAATAAGTTGTTGATAGTCGTTTGTCGTGGAAAAACTGGCGACTTCGAACATCATTATGTTTTCCGCAAACAAAGTTGTATTTCACAAATGTTATTAATTGTCTTCATAATGTTAACCACGTATAGTTAACGGAAGACGTAGAAACGATATTCCGAAACGAATACGTATAGCGTAAGTCAAACGTTCGAATTAGAATAGAGACCCCACGAACACAAGTTTGCTGTGGCAGGTATGAAATATAAACTCCGTTACTCGCTCGTTACACTTGAAGGACAGATGTTGAATGGGCCGAAACGAGCCGCCGCATAACAGCGTAGTTGCCTGCTAACTTCGAAAGAAGGTAGATGCGGTCCCTAGCGCAAGTTATAACATCGTCGAAAATCAGTGCGGACGGGAGAGCTTTGGTACACCCTGTTAAACAAACGGAAAAATGGAGGCGGTACAATTGGAGAGCGATCCGCCTTCACCAACATGCATAAGCAATTCATTAATAGTATATATATATATATATATATATATATATATATATATATATATATATATGAATTACAAAAAACTAATAAAAAAAATTGCATGGCACGAGATTCGATCCAGCGGCCTTCGGATTACTAACCCGAGATCTTACCGCTGCGCCACGACGCTATAGAAAGCTGTTAATCGTAGAGAGTATTTCACCGCAACGGTTTCTTTTAACTGTCGATTTTCTCGACAACGGCTGAGAATTGCATCTTGGTGTTTTGCCACATTACACCTCTGGCCATGAGCTTTTATTATGCGCAGTATGAATCGAATCTGAATTTCACAATTGGCGGCCTCCCCTTGTGAGTTCGATTGCACGGGCCAGTTAGACTGATGCACCCCTGGTAACGAACGGTAGGCAGCGTGCTTGCAGCGCAATCACTTGGGTACTGGTATGGAGTTTTCTGTCTGGTCGGTGTGCTCGCGTGGTTCGCTGTATGGGACACTATGGTACGGTTAGATGCTGACTGGTTCTGTAGAGGATGACAATTCTTTTAATCATTCACAGATATTGTTTGGTTTAGACGAACATATTTTTTTGTTTACACTGCGAAGTTAGAAGTGGAAAATTTCGTCGAATGCTTCATGGTTCAAATGGCTGTAAGCACTATGGAACTTAACATCTGAGGTCATCAGTCCCCTAGACGCAGAACTATTTACACCTAACTAACCTAAGGACATCACACACACCCATGCCCGAGGCAGAATTCGAACCTGCGACCGTAGCAGCAGCGCGGTTCCGGACTGAATCGCCTAGAACCGCTCGGTCACACAGGCCGCCACACACACACACACACACACACACACACACACACACACACACACGTGGAGATGTTGCCTTTTGTGAAGTGGGTAGACCTGGATCCATGGTACACAATCGGTTTGCTATTTATCCATCCGAGCAGTAGAGCTATTGCTGTGTTCTACGCACTGATGTCGTACGTGCCATCGTGGATTCACTACGTTGTGGAGGCGCGCGGGGCAGCTGCGCGGTCTGGGACGCCTTGTCACTGCCCGCGCGGATCCCCTCCGTCGGAGGTTCGAGTCCTGCCTCGGGCATGGGTGTGTGTGTTGTCCTTAGCGTTAAGTTAGTTTAAGTTAGGTTAAGTAGTGTGTGAGCTTAGGAACTGATGACCTCCGCAGTTCGGTCCTATAAAACCTTACAACAACTGCGTTGTGGACGGAATTATATACTGTTCTACTCGAATATTTACTAAATCAATATGATTTCTTGGAAATCAATTTCCTATGAGGACGAATTTATGACGAGTAGCAATTGGAGACAGCACAGTACCTCGAGATAGAGGGTGCGCCACTTTGCCTTCAGCAAAGATAGCATTTTCTAAAATTATTTTACGATTAATCTCAACTCTCGAACAATCGTGATGAATATTCCGTTTTGTTATTCCTTGGATGCCTTTCAGAAGAGAAGGTAGTGAAGGAGTTTGTTGGCGACGACAATGTTGCAGTTCTTCGTCGTATCAAGCGCGACTGTTGTATTTCGTGTATTTGTGGGCTATGCTAACTCGGTGGGCACATAATGCCCATTGCACACAATGGCGCTACAGTCACCAGTGTTTACACGTTTTCTCACGTAACTTCACATATTTATTACGACTAACTGAGCTCAAGTAAATCTATTCACAATTTACTTTCCCTGTTATATTACATAGAGCGAAGTAAGTGTAACTGGCTGCATGTCATATTTTCTAAATAACGAATTAAAATAGCGCTGCTCTATAAATTCATGGGTATATATGAGAGAGCATTCAATTCAGGGCATAATCCTGACTTACATTTGTAGGTAATCCGTTTTCAAAACTAGAAAGCGATCGTATGCCGTTGATGGTCGGGAGTCCTCACCTGGGGAAGTCGATCACCAAGTTGCAAAACTTCGCAGTTGACGCCATATTGGACGGCTTGCGTGTCGATGACGACGAAATGATGATGAGGACAACACTTAGTCCCCGAGTGGAGAAAATCTTCGATCCTGACTCGAATCGATCCAGGACCCACTGCATGGCAGTCAGACCCGCTGACCACTCTGCTAAAGCGGCGGACTAGCACTTCAGTAATGGTTTCTCAACCAATTCTTCTCATGTTGCTGTTTCACTCGTGAAACAGCAGTTCTTTATATACATTTGTACCCTGTAAACAGGCTGGAACGTCCAGTATTCGAAAATACTTGGTTGTTAAACAGTAAGCAGTAGTACGAGAAAAGGTCAGTCACACATTTTATGTTAAATTGTAGTGCAATCGAATACAGTTAAGTCTTCATCTACAGTTCTATGCAGTTTAGCGCATTTGCTAAGTACGTAGAAGATACCATAGTATTTCAAGAAAGTCACGTCATGTAATGAATTGTGATCCACATGTCACCCAAGTAAAATTAATGGAGAATCCCCTGTGATACTTGTAACATCCAATGTGGGGAAAAATAAATGTGTAAGGACTAATGACTTTTACTTCCATACAAAAACTTTAACGTGGATAGATGGGGCTTACGCTCTGCAAAACGTTTAGAAGCTTCGTTCTGTGTGGCGCAAAACCTTACGTATCGTCCTAATCTTGGCAGAAGAATACTGGATTAAACGCAGTGCACTGTATTACTTCGAAACTGACTCCTTTAAAGTTTCACCACAGTGAGAATGCACCAACGATTACCTCACTATTGGCTAACTCAACCAGTATATCATTCGTCGTGACAGTATGCCTCAAGTTTTCCCTTTTCTAATTGTACAAGGGAGCCGTCGAACTTAACATCCAGTGTCCTTTATCGAAATTGCATAACTCACAGAGGACGTTTTTGGAATATAATCCACAACATTCACGAGGTCTGGTTACCGTTAGCCTGACACCATAACCTCACCTCTCCTGACCAGACTTCATACCGGGTATGAATCCAACAAGCAGCAATTATGGAGACATATACGTGTCTAACTCCAGGAATTATGGTACGGCAAGCTATTACACATGAAAGCAGGACTGATTTGGTAAATTTTCAAGGGAGGCTGAATGCAGGCCAGTACGCTGCAAGATGGTAAACCCTGTTGTCATACACTTCATGACCAGGTTACCAGACTGCGTATTCCAACATCATAATGCAAGACCTCCGCGTTTAATTTCACATCACAGTCACGTTGAGAAACGTATTAATCTTCATTAACCCGTCAGGTCCATTGATTTGTAACCCACAGATCATGTCTGGGATACTTTGTATAATTCCTAACCAGCCTCCAAAACAAACGGTAGTCTTAATGAATTGGCCCTTAATGTGAAGACATTCGTTAAGATGCTATCGGAATTCTGTTTTCTTCCATATAACAACGAATGTAGGAGTATATTCGTGCTTGTCAAATGGATGGTGATGGACGAAGTTCCCAGTGGAAAGAAGGTTAAATCATGACGCACATCTATCATGTGACCGCACTGGTGCTTCGTGTTTTAAGTTTTTCCATTTACATCATTTTATATTGATGTCGATGTAAACAGAAAGCTAAACTTGTCAAAGAAAGTGACGTAGTACGCCAATTATCAATTCCGTGAAGTTTAATTTGGTAAAGATAGAACTCTAGAGGGCAGTCAGACACAAGTTGCTTTCATATATTTCATCATCAGGTCCCATAAATGAGATTTTTACGGTTTCGACTTATTACCAAATCATCTGTCGATGTTTTAAATACATTACGTAATAATTTATTAGCTGAACAGGCACAGAGATGAAATAATCTGTATCAACTTGAGCACCGCCGCGCAATAAGAGGCGCTCAAAATGTAAACATATCTCACAATGTAAGGTACTGAAATCACCTGGATCTGGAGACATGTATGCAATGCAGCGTGTATGACTAGTGCAAGTACGGGAGGCGCACTCGCCGGTATATAACGAGGCAGGGAGTATTGTGGTATTACTGGAAAACCAGTAATAGCAGAATGGGTTCCTCAGTGACTTCGATCGCGGTCTGCTCATTGGATGTCACCTGACTAACAAATCAAACAGCCCACTTCAACCCTTCTTTTTATTTATTTAATCTCGACTGATTAGGGACATCAGACCCCTCTTACACTGAACCAGAGTTTCGCTCATACAGTGTCTAGAACAACGTAGTTACCTAAGAAAAAAAGTATTAAAATGATCTGAGTGTCTGAATCGGCTGTGTGAATGAATCAGTCTATGAATTAACGAAGTTGATAGTGGCTTTACTTGTAGTACTACAGATTGAGCTACTGATATTGATAATAATAATAATAATAATAATAACAATAACAATAATAAACCCCGTGGAGGCCCGGGAAAAGAATAGGCCTCCGGTATGTTCTGCCAGTCGTAAAAGGCAATGAAAAGAACAAACCAATAATAGAGCTAACCCCCCTTTTAGTGTGATTAGTTGGTTCAGGACAGAACTAATGAAGCCTCGGACAAGCGCTGTCATGGTCGGGGACGACACTTGAACGCTATGCCCGCCCACAGTGGTAACACACTGCTAGCCGCATGGAAATGATTTAAATCCAAATAGAGGTGTTTTTTTTGCAGGATATGCTTCCTGCAACCACTCTAGAAGGAAAACAAAGACAGAGGATGAGATGGTCAGATGATGTTAAGCGACACCTCATGTTCTGTTATTACCAAGCAACAAACTTAGGAACCAACGCAACTGGATACAGATCACAAGTATACACAACATTTATTACCAGATACACAGAATTAAAAATTTTTAACAGAACAACGACTAGCTGATTAGATCCGTGTAATAATCAAAATAACAGGATACCCCAGTCAGAATTAGAAAACATCGAACAACAAGTACAACGAATACTGGAAAAAAATAATGTACAATCGAAGAAAATACAGTAACGGACTCAAACAACCCAGAGGAAACAAACTAAGAACATCACGCATCATATAAACTGTGGTGTCACCGCCAGACACCACACTTGCTAGGTGGTAGCCTTTAAATCGGCCGCGGTCGATTGGTATACGTCGGACCCGCGTGTCGCCACTGTCAGTGATAGCAGACCGAGCGCCACCACACGGCAGGTCTAGAGAGACGTACTGGCACTCGCCCCAGTTGTACAGCCGACGTTCATAGCAAAGGTTCACTGACAACTACGCTCTCATTTGCCGAGACGATAGTTAGCATAGCCTTCAGCTACGTCATTTGCTACGACCTAGCAAGGCGCCGTATTCAATTGATATTTATTATGTGAAGCATGTATCATCAAGAGAGATGTTCTACAATTGTGGATTAAAGTTAAGTATTATATCAACTACGTACTTTATTTGCACTTCTCAAGATATTGCCCTGTTCTAGACCTCACGCCAGTCAGCGTGCAATTAAACGCGTGCATTTCGGCCTCCTCTAGAAACACAGTGTTGGCTCTTCTGCCAACACTACATAAACAATCAGAGGAAAACGAAATCTTAAGACAGCCACCAGAACAAGCACAAATAGAACACGAAGTGACACACATGTTAGATGTAGAAGAAAAATTTCAGCTGACCTATATAGAATACAAAGACACAAATACAGACATTAGACCATTCTTGCATAGACCACCAAATAACCCACAAGTCGAAACAACAATAACAACTATCAACACAATCATACACAACAAAATAAATGAAAATACAACTATGGAAGAGTTACAACTACTGGTTTATATAGGAGCACTCACTACACTAAATATACACACTAGGCAGAGATCAGAACCAACCAACACACAGAAGAAACTCACAAAACCAGCATGGAAACACAGGCTACAGATCAGAATAGAAAAACTGAGAAAAGACATCGGACAGTTAACACAATTTATAAGAAATGAAATATCAGACAAAAAACGAAAAAGGTTAGGTAAAATCTCACAACAAGAAGCGATAGAGGAATTAGATGAAAAGAAACACAAATTACAAGCATTAGCCAAACGACTTAGAAGATAAAAAAAAAGTGAAAATAGAAGGAAACAAAACGAAACATTCAACACAAACCAAAAGAAATTTTACCAGACAATAAATGACACACACATTAAAATAGACAATCCACCAAACATACCAGACATGGAACACTTCTGGAACAACATATGATCAAACCCAGTACAACATAACAGACATGCACGGTGGATAGAAGCAGAAACAGACACATACAAGATGATACCACAAATGCCTGAAGTGATAATTTTGCAACATGAAGTCACCCGCGCAATTAATTCTATGCACAACTGGAAAGCCCCTGGAAAAGATAAAATAGCAAATTTCTGGCTAAAGAAGTTCACCTCATGTGGCATCAGGATAAAGTTGACATTATATGGTTCAAATGGCTCTGAGCACTATGGGACTCAACTGCTGTGGTCATCAGTCCCCTAGAACTTAGAACTACTTAAACCTAACTAACCTAAGGACATCACCCACATCCATGCCCGAGGCAGGATTCGAACCTGCGACCGTAGCAGTCGCACGGTTCCGGACTGCGCGCCTAGAACCGCGAGACCACCGCGGCCGGCTTGACATTATACCAATTGCACTATCAACCACAGGAGTCATACCACACAATATCCATCAGTACATCAACGCAATACTGCTACATCCATACATATATATACAACCACAGAAATTTCTGAGAAAGGTCTTGCAGAATAACATCACTGTAATCACTAATTGGAAGCATAACAGTTTGTACGAGATTATTTTGCATGAGAAGAGAAAGAGCTTCTTATATTTTTGTAGGGCACGGTGAGATGCTGGTGCCTTTTTGCATACTGCAGTTACATGCACAGATAAATTTAAATTTTCATCTCTATTACTCCTACGCTTTTCGCTGCAGGAGAGAAGTTGATATTTGTCCCGTTTAGAATTAAAGACGATTGTTATCCTCTATTTTTGGCTATTTTTGAGCCGATAATGACCATCCAGTACCTCTTGGGGTTATTGGATTGGTTGAGTTTTAACCCTATGTTCTGCGCCCATTTTGATAGCGAACACTCGTCGGTTTTGATATTCTCGATAGATGTGTTGAGGTTTATAGATTTTGCATTTAGTTACAATTGTAGGTCGTCAGAATACGTGTGGTATTTGCGGTAGGACAAGACTGACGACACACATTTACAGTACAAAGAAAAGAGTATAGGAACTAATACGAAACCGTGGGGGACACCTGTGACTTTATGGTGCTGGACATGGCGAATTGCTGACGATATGTTAGATTTGAGCAAAACGTTTGCATTTCACTTGGCGAGAAATTTATACTGCTAAGATAAAGAACGAAGAAGTTCTCTGCATAACTGACGAAGAAAGGAACACATGGTGAGCACTAAAAAGAATAAGGTGCAGGATGATAGGACGTGTTTTGACATCAGGAAATAAACTCTATGGTACAAGATGGCGCTGCGAGGGGAAGAATAAGAAAAACATGAGAGAAAGGAAATGTACTTAGTCTGTGTAAGACAATACTTTGTCCGTTGCGCTAGATGGTGGCTACCATGGCGCTAAGGACATAAGGTGTAGCAGCGGGCCTCACTCGCTCACCTTCCTCCTGCAGCTGGGCTGCCGTCGCGGGTCGACGTCCACCTCGACGTCCTCGAGTCCGCGGCTGCTGCGCCAGAGCGCGACGGCGATGCGCGAGTAGAGCGCCATCATGATGGCCAGCGGCAGCAGGTAGAGCAGCACGAACGTCAGCACGTCGAACAGCTGGCGGTTGTAGCGCGCGATGTTGGACAGGCAGTACACCTCTGGCGGGCCGCCGCTGAAGTTGAAACGCACCGTCTGCATCCAGCCCAGCCGCGGCGCCGAGTACGCCGCCGACAGGAACCACACGGTAGACACCACCACCTGCGCCCGAACACTCGTGTCCGTCTAGGCTCTTCCTCGGGATTTTACCTGCTACCTTACATTCGTGCACCTCAGTTTTCACACACACTTTGTTTTTATAAGTAGCCTCCACAAACTGCTAGAAGTCATTACTTTATTACTGTGCAACAAGTTACGACGTTGAGGTCGCTATCTGGCACAAATTTTATTACAACTTGCGATAAAATGCCTACAATTTTAAAACTGCAATCGATACTTATTTACCGTCGTGCATGCATACTGACCTAGGGTAAGGTACGACTTCTTCAAGATTGTAACTCACAAATAAGCGTCAGAAACTGCTATATATTATTCTTAATATTATTCGATATTATGTAAACTGATGGTGTTGGCGTGGGGGGGGGGGGGGGGGGGAGGAAAGGGCCGGCCAGTGTGGCCGAGCGGTTCTAGGCGCTTCACGCTTCAGTCTGGTACCGCGCGACCGCTACGGTCGCAGGTTTGAATCCTGCCTCGGGCAAGGATGTGTGTGGTATCCTTAGGTTAGTTAGGTTTAAGTAGTTCTAAGTTCTAGGGGACTGATGACCTCAGATGTTAAGTCCCATAGTGCTCAGAACCAGAACTTTATCTTTACTGACGTTGTATCCATTGAATTAGACTGCTGTTTCCCTTGAAGCTGATGAGTAATGACGTTTATTTGCACAAGTTGGCTACTAACTCAACTGCACCGGGTAATAGGTAAGCGAGGTTTTCTTCCACTAGCCTTTGATGACCCACCGTCATATTGCTTACTAGGCAGTTGCGTTAAGTATTGCGCAGCCTGGACGCATGTGTTTATCGCAAATGCGCGGCCGGCCGCTGTGGCCAAGCGGCTCTAGGCGCTTCAGTGCGGAACCGCGCTGCTGCTACGGTCGCAGGTTCGAATACTGCCTCGGGCATGGATATGTGTGATGTCCTTGGGTAAGTTAGGTTTAAGTAGTTCTAAGTCTAGGCGGCTGATGACCTGAGAAATTAAGTCCCATAGTGCTCAGAGCTATTTGAACCATTTAGAGAGGAAAGGGAAAGAACTACTGATGTCAGCTGCATGTCCGAAAGAACAGACACAACTCATTAATATAACTGATTTGGCTCTATGGGCAATGAATCAACTACATTCAGTGAGGATGCACAAGTACGTTCGACCTCCTGCGGGAATCTCAGAATAGCGAGAATGGAGGACGTGGACGGGGACTGTGGATAGGTGGCGTTGGATGGGAATGTCGGTCGGCCGAGAGGCGTGCCGAGGCAGAACGCGCATTTGCTCAAAAATGGTTCAAATGGCTCTGAGCACTATGGGACTTAACTTCTCAGGTCATCAGTCCCCTAGACTTAGAACTACTTAAACCTAACTAACCCAAGGACATCACACACATCTATGCCCGAGGCAGGTTCGAATCTTCGAGCGCAGCAGCAGCGCGGTTCCGCACTGAAGCGCCTAGAGCCGCTTGGCCACAGCGGCCGGCCGCGCATTTGCGATAAACACATGCGTCCAGGCGGCGCAATACTTAACGCAACTGCCTAGTAAGCAGGAGATCTCTGGTTCGCATACTGGTCTGGCACACACTTTCAAAAAACGTTCAAATGTGTGTGAAATTTTATGGGACTTAATTGCAAAGGTCATCAGTCGCTAAGCTTACACACTACTTAACTGTAATTATCCTAAGGACAAACACACATACCCATGCCCGAGGGAGGACTCGAACCTCCGCCAGGACCAGCCGCACAGTCCATGACTGCAGCGCGTTAGACCGCTCGGCTAATCCCGCGCGGCGGCACACATATTCACTCGTCGTTGCCGATTCCGCGTAAAGTCCCAATGCATCTGGCGTCACTAGTTCCTGTCCTGTCTTGTCCCCCCAGCCCCAAGTCAGATTCCATATTATGTATCAAGCCCGCACATTCCGTGTGACGTCTGTCCTTTTGGACATCACGCATTCATATAAGATACTATTCGAATGTGGGCAACTCCGGACGTTGTGCGAAAGCTGATTATGACGGCATATTACTTTCCCGATACTACTTTATTCTTGCTCTCTGTAAGTATTTTCTTTCTTCTTTACAAGCCTCTTCTCTTTTTATTTCCTTCTGGAAGCACTTAACTTTTCTTACCTTATCCTTGAGTTCATGTCTGTTTTCTGTGTGTGTGTGTGTGTGTGTGTGTGTGTGTATGTTATTCTCAACTCCTGGAGACCTTTCTGAACGTCTGTAAAGCGTCAGAAGAAACACGAAATTTGATTTTTTTAGATTCTTGTCAAGGAAGTGGAAGTCTTTTCCTGTCAGTTCCTTAATGTGCATTCTTTTTAAATGGCCTCAGAATTTAATCCTCCGCTTTCGCAATATTTTTGAATTTATAATTTATATCAAAAGAGAATGACTGTGTTGCAATCGCGACGATGTCGAGCCATATGCTAGGCCACTTGCACGCATCATGATAAACAATTATATATCAATTTTAAAATTGAGAGAATGTGGGATTCAACACGTATTCTTTTATTTTTTTAATTTCTGGAGACTACGACCTCAAGGTCGATTAATAAAATAATAACCCTTAGCAGCTTATGATACAATAATACGACTGTTATATAGCATTTATTCTCGGTTAATGATGGGAACGAAGCCGTGTGACGGTTTGGAGCTATAAATAAATTAGCCCTTGGCTGCAAGGATTGTTTATTTCTATCTTTAATACACGATCAATTTGGAGGACTGCAAGCCCTATCATCAGATACACCCTCTCACACAGCAAAACTTTCAAATTACTACATCAGTGCATAAACAACATACATAACCCGTGTACCGTACGTTACAAGTTGTCGAACCTACCGGTTATAAGATCAAAGTGCTTGTGCTTATGTCGCATTATTCATGAAAATTACTCATAGCCAAGACCCAATATTAAGACAATAATATTTTTTTCTTAGGTATGTCAATATATAATGTTGGAAAACAATTTATATTTTGATTCTAAGCGGTTACAGTGAAATGTTTACACCTCCGCCTACAAGCATCAACTATATTTGGCGGTAAAAATAAATCTCTATGATAAAAACGAGTGCAGCATTCTGGAAGAGCATTGAGATATAATAAAATACTATTTCATGCCGAATGGGCTACATAGTCAGATGTTAAAATTAGATGAATGTTCACTTGTGTAAAAGTAAAATGCTATATTAATAATTGCTAAAATCAATAGGGACTATTTTGTTTAATCCATGTTGTGATTATTCGTAGTCGTAGAGAAAAATTAATAAAATAGTATTCGTACTTTGTATGTTAAATGCTATCGTGAATTGCTGTTAGCTAATTTCATTTAAAGTAAGGCCCATTTACAGTGGAAATGTGTGTACACACTCTATAAACAAAAACCGTTTATGCAGTTATAATCCTTAAATACAACCGTGTGCACATTATTCTCGAAGGGCACCTGCAAAAATAAAATTATATTCTGCATTGCCTAGGCTGCTTAGTCATGTGTTGATTGCATCAACTTGATGGGACAGAATGATGGTTACTATAATTAGTACGAACTAAATTTTTAAAGCGCTGTATAGAATCCTTTTATTGTAACGTGTTCAATCTAGTCTGCCGTAGGTGGTTTTGTACTTAGATAACCATGAATGAGAAAGACACTACTGAGGTGTTAACATGGATATATTTCGGTTGCACTGATTACCCCGCTGACGTGGCAAAACAGTAGAATTTGGTACCCACTGTACGGAAATATCCTTTATGCTATATTTGGCTTCTAACAAGACCGTCTGGCGAACCCGATAACTCATGAGGTACATACACCAGCCAAGTGAAGTAGCAGACACCACTACGAGTTACCATAAAGTCAATCCAACTTGGTTCTTCAATCGGAGTAGTCAAGAGTCTACGAAGATAAGTGACAAAGTACGTAATGTTAATAGCAGACAGTTTTTCCGAATATAACTAAGGGTGCAGTTTAGGGCGCTCGGTGCCGTGGTCACTGCAGGAGAAGTGGCTCCTGATGAGTCCGTTGGGCATGAAGTGACAGATGCTGGCCCGGTGCTACTCTGTGTAGAGCCTCCAAAGAGACGCCAGGAAAACTCTCCTGATGATTCGGTGATCGTCTCACACTCAGTGAAAATCAAGTTTCGCGTCGGAATAACTTCCAGTAGACTGGATGGGACAGAGTGAATCAATAGTAGTGCTGTTGGGGTAATGTAATGCGTAGTGACTCTGGGTAGCTATACTTTGTTTTTGTTGGATAGTTTGGATTCTGAGTGGCGAAGCACGACATGTTCCAGGAATACCACGCCATATTTTCCATACAAAACAACACAGTTCAAAGCGACATATCATATCCGTGATAGCTAGGTGTGACGGGTTCAGTGGTGGGTTCTTAAGGTCTTGCGTATATTTTTAAGACCGCATAAAGATTTTATGACTTCATTGTTTTAATATTTGTCACTGTTCTGCTTTGTATCATAAAAATTAAATTAGTTATGGAGACTAAGGATTACTTTGTAGCGGCAGCGAATAATTATGTGTAGTGGTTTACCACGTTTCAGTTGCCCCCAGATAATACCTTCCAGATACACTATATTACAAAAAGAAATAAATTTCCTATGTGAGTCCACAACCTTGGTGGTTATTTTGCGTCTAAAGCCGTCTAGATCTCATAATACATGTCTTCATTTACGACGCAGTTTCGGTTCTTGCCCTCATCAGATCAAAGATTAGAACTTATAGACAAGGTCCAGTATATCAATAAAATCTGTGCCTAACCGGAGTGTCAAGTTTCCAGTTGCCCATTAATTAGTGTGAAGTACGATGCAACACAGAAAACTACTTCGCTGTAATATACGTTTTCTGAGAAAAAAATAACCACAAAATAACGTTCTCTATCAGGAGACGCTCCATAAAATTGTCTACGGAGATTAAAGAACTAGTAAAATCCAGGTAGATTAAAAAAAATTGTTACGGCATACCTCTTAAACAATACATACTGCACATTAAAGAGTACTTAGAGAGCAGAGAACAGCTTACATTAACAATAAAAGTCTTTGGCATTCTACACCATGCAATCAAAATACATTAAAACTTACAATAAAATCTTATATCCAAGGTCTGTAACATAATATACTAACCACCTTCGATTTTCCTAAGCTCAGCATCTCGTATATATGTCGAGGGATGTTAACTCAATTTCTCAGACGGATAAATGGTAAACCACAAAGAAAACATTACATGACAGGGACAACTTCATGGTCCTAATGTTGGCCAGAAATGTGTGCATGCAGTGTGTGCGATATACTGTGCGTGCACAGCCGTTTAACATGATAAGCATTATGAATAGTGTGCCAGCATTTTTTTTTTGAGATTATTGATTAACTTATTCGTAAATATGGGTATGTAAATACAAAAATCATCGTACGCAACATGTAAATGTCCGAAGTAGTCTGAAAATCTTGTAACGGTGTTGCAGGGTAAGTTGTGCTGCGAAGTAATTAAAAAAAAGTTCGGTACGTTCAACCCTTTCCAAGTTAATTAGCATTGCAGTTAGGAAATCAGGCTGTTGCACACGAAAATTCAAGCGTCACTCTAGAGAATACGTCTCCCATTGTGTTTTCGGTTTAATTTCCTGAAACCGAACGAAAGAGAGATATAAAAATTGCACATGGGACGGTGTAAGTAGGCTGTTTATGTTTTCTTATTGGCACCGTTACGTAGCGCTCAATATGAAAATCACTGGCTGTGCTGTGTGCAGTCTGTGGCTAGTTTGCATTGTTGTCTGCCATTGTAGTGTTGGGCAGCGGCAGCTGGATGTGAACAGCGCGTAGCGTTGCGCAGTTGGAGGTGAGCCGCCAGCAGTGGTGGATGTGGGGAGAGAGATGGCGGAGTTTTGAAATTTGTCATGAACTGCTATATTTATATATGATGATATCAAGGTAAATACATTGTTTGTTCTCTATTAATATCTTTCATTTGCTAACTATCCCTATCAGTAGTTAGTGCCTTCCATAGTTTGAATCTTTTATTTAGCTAGCAGTAGTGGCGCTCGCTGTATTGCAGTAGCTTGAGCAGCGAAGATTTTTGTGAGGTAAGTGATTTGTGAAAGGTATAGTTTAATGTTGGTCAGGGCCATTCTTTTGTAGGGAATTTTGAAAGTCAGATTGCGTTGCGCTAACAAAATATTGTGTGTCAGTTTAAGCACAGTCATGTATAATTGTTCAAAAGGGGACGTTTCAACGGTAATAAGGACCGGACCCAAGCCAAAGGTCAAGCAGTCCTGTGCGCTGTCACCTACGCTATTGGGACAACTGACACTAGTTGTATTTGGCGCACCGCTTGAATTTGCGCGTGCAACGGCCTGGTTGGTTAACTTCAACGCTAATTAACTCGGAAAAGGGGCAACGTGTAGAATTATTTTCTTTAAAATTATTTTTCAGCACAACATACCCTGCAAAAACCTTACAATATTTCCAGACTGTTTCTAACCACCCTACCTAGAGAATATGCGGACGAATAAACTAAATAGCCAACAACACATTGTAATGTTTTATGTTGTTGCAAAGTCATTTCGGAATTCGGCTTATTTAAAATCTAGAGTAATAAACTAACCTGGGTCAATTTCTTTGTCTATGCATTACAGATTGAGAGATAACGCTTATAGATTGCCTATGACACAGACAAAGGTGCGATATTTTCTATGTACTTCGGGCTTTGCTGTAGGTCACTTTGTTGTAGTATGTTAGCTTCACACACCACGAGAGAACTGGACTACTGAACAAGAACACCATCGACTCGTAGCTGTAAACGAGTCACGCCTTGCCGGAGAAGCTGTGGCACTGCTTGCGTGGCGGAACGACTGCTGACTTCAGAGCCAGTGTTAAGCTTGTTCCGGAGGAATCTAATATCCTCAGGCACGAATGCCCTGGCCGCGCGGAACTGTAAACACAGCGTGGCTTTCGCGACGCGCTGCGAAACAAGTGCCGAGCTTGCATGTGTGGACTACTTTCGAAGGAATCTAATACGCTCCAGGCACGAAAACCCACTGAATGTGGAGTCGTCTGCGGGTAACAGATTGCGAGACGAAGCTCTGTGTCTGTTGCGGTGACAATGTCACACATTTTATTGATTTTTTCAGATTAATATTATATCAAGCTCAACTAAATTGGTATTTTCAGTTTGTGAGAAAGTAAACTCGAGGAATTTTCTCAAATCTTAGATAAGATAGAATGATGTCCAGAGGTTCCGTGATCTACCTAAGCTTATGACAGGTCACATGAACACGAGTCCCCGCTAATAATGTACTTGCCTAAATCTACAACTCTTGTGGATATTCGTACGTACGGTCACTAGCTGTTCAGAGTTCCAGTTTTCTTTTCTGTTTGGCGTTTTCTTAGCTTTAAAAATAATCTGCAAAACTATGAGTATTTCTCCACTGTCGTTCAGTAAAAAAAAAAAAAAAAAAAAAAAAAAAAAAAAAAGAAAGGACGCAAGTGAAATTACCGAGAGATCTTGTTGCATCGGTGTTGCCCTATGTCTGCTAGTAAAAACAATGCAGCGCCAACTTGGAAAACGATACACAACTGTAGTTGTCAAAACGTGTACTTGCTACAACCACCGATACCGTGTTGAGACTCATCACAAGTATCTACTTCCATCCGAAGCACTTATTTTATGCTGGTAGTTTGTGACGTCATTTCCTAGGTATCAGGCACATCCCATGTCAGATTTTTGACGTGTCTTATGAATCAAATTAATATTGAACTGGTTTCAGTATACTGTGCTTTTAAAACTAGTTTTATGTCGGAATCAGTCCTCTGTTAAGCCTATGAAACTTCTACCAGGATATGACTACAGCTAAAGTCTTTTCTGAACTGTCGCAACAAACTGCAATATACCTTTCCCAGTGCTGAAGTGGCAGTATGAGCATGTTCCGAAAGACAACAGATAGGAAAAGAAATTAAGTTTCATATAATTGTAAGTTAAGCTGATAGCCAATTATGTGAATAATTCATTTCACCTAAATGATATTTGGAATTCCTTTCTGATTACTTGTTCTGTTCGCATACAGATTGTAGGGAGTAGAAGGGTTAAATACATAGAAACGAAAACTACTGTAAGAATACGTGAATAAAAATCGAACAGAATTTTATTGTAAAATGTATATAAAAGACTGCGATTCGTCAGAAGCTTACGAAAATGAAAGCAGATTTTGTACAGGCAAAGTATTACGTTTGTTATTGACGCATTTCTACCGACATCAATACATATGTTTTAATTACTATTTATTAATTAAAATGTTGTCTTTTAAGTAAGACTAGTTGTGTGAATCGAATTATTTTAAAATCATACTTCGACTGAAATATCTTAATTGCTTCGAAAACCAATATTAAGACGAGAAGTGGTCTCATATCATGCTACGCAGGTTTAGTTCAGGGAAACCACCCCGATAAAATCCATTATGTCGCATAGAATGTTAGGTGTTTCTGACTTAGAATACATCTTAGAGAAGAGAGAAACCAAATATGATGACGGAACCTTACCAAAAAATCTGATAAAGTAATTGAAGTAAAGAGAGCGAATACAAAAGGAAGGATAATTTCAAGAAATTTATATTTAGTCATTACATGCACTTTACTAAGCTTTGCATTCACATTTGTGTCCAATTCTTAGTGCTCACAATGCATGGTTTCTCTGCCAGTAAAGTAATCTTCGAGTCTGGACTGAGCATATCATTTCAGGCTTTCCGTATTGCTTCCTTCGCCTGAAATTGTCCTGGTCCGATCATTAATGTGCTGTTAGACAAAATTTTAGCGAACACGTATACAGACTTCACGACATCTTTTCGTGGAGCATGGCGATATTAGAGAATCTGTGCCTGAGAACAGTGACTTCCTTCTGGCTTAACTCTTCACTCTCTTTCTTATGCTATTGCAACACAGTGTCTTGCCAACGTTGTTACTGACTTGCAACAGTACAAGCTCCATACACATGTAATACAAATAAGACCTCAGACTCTGATAAACCAGATGCTGTACAGCACCAGATTTGCACACGTTCAAATATTTATACTTGCTCACGCGACCTAATTCCCATTCGATTGCTTCACATGAAAACTTCTTCGTAAGTTATGAGCTGAAACTGTAAGTAACCAAAGTTTCTTCTGTTGTAACATTTAGTTTATACTCGTACTTTACAAAGGAGATTTCGTCTGAAGCAATCCGTCGAGCGGTCAAGTGTCGTAAATACTGGACCGTGTGAAGAATAGGGTCCATATGTGAAAAAAGAAATGATCAAACTTCGCATTTTAAAGCGTGAGATCTTCTTCTTATTATCTCTTCATTTTTTACTTTACTTCAGGTTTCATCCTGTAGGAAACTGGTGGGAAAAGCTCTGTCTGTGCTGAGCTATAGGACTGGAATGGCATAGAGTGGTATTTTCTTTATGTTGGGGTATTATCATGTCGAAAAATGCTTACCAATTTTTTTTGTGCATGTTTACAAGTTGAAATGTGGAGACCAACTCACGTGGTTCACATTACCGCCACAAGAGGACGCTCTAACTTGTGACGTCATAGGAGAAAAATTGGAAGAAATCAATAGGAGCGCTTATACAGAGGGAAGAACCTGGTCACCAGGTAAAGACTCGTTAGGTGTTGTTGTCCTACAGATTGCAGGAGACACAGCAACCTGTCCTTCCTCCTCCAGAAATGTCTTTGTCAGTGCTCACCAGTTCTCCCTAGAAAAAACTATCGTCGGCTACATCAAAACTGTCACAAAACCATTGGATCAGTTGCCGTTCACAGAATCAGTGTTTCAGGAAAGTTGTTGTCGGAGTTCAAATATGTGAGAAACGCGGTTTGTTACACATAAACTACCTAGTTTCAACTACTTTTCAAGGTCACCCAACTATACACTTCCCCATCCAAAAGATATATATGTAGATCATTGATCATTCTGTATAGGAGATTTAGTTCGATTTTTGCTGGAGAGTAGCTCTAGCCAGTCTTCTCAATGACTATGAGATGGAGAGAGGACATTTTCCCTATTAGTCTGGCACTAGAGTGTTTTCGCAGCCAGTCTAGCCAGTAGCCCTGTGTTGGAACAACAGGTAGTACAAATAGGACAGCAAATTATCACTGAAGTGCAGGTGAGTAGCATACTGCTAGTGTACAGGTGAACAGCTGCTGGGAGGGACATAAGAATGGGTAATAGTATATGACAACGGCCCAATAGCCCAGTGCTGCAATTTTTTTCTTTATTATTATTTCAATTCCCTCTCAACGGGGTAGGGCTGGTGACAGGCAAAAACCACTCTTTAGCCAAAGGTTACAAAAAGTGTGTTTAAAGAGGGTTAAAACATATAAAAGGTGACAATAATAGTGGATTCTGTAAAGCACACGCAGGTGGACGATAGTGAAGACTTTTATATAAAAGCGGCGCGGGATTAGCCGAGCGGTCTAGGGGCTGCAGTCATGGACTGTGCGGCTGGTTCCAGCGGAGGTTCAAGTCCTCCCTCGGGCATGGGTAAGTGTATTTGTCCTTAGGATAATCTAGGTTAAGTAGTTGTGTAAGCTTAGGGACTGATGACCTTAGCAGTTAAGTGCCATAAGACTTTAAAACCATTTGAACATTTTCTTATATAAAAACAAGTGACAGTAGACGAGGATTTGTAAAATACACATAGATGAATATACTGATGGTTTTTAAAACTCTTTTGACGGGTTGACACTACACGTAAAATATAGCCACTCTTGAATGTGAGTGATTGCATGGTGTAATGGTAATGCGAATTGACACGCAAAAAATCGTCATGAAGAAGGTGTGATGAGAAGTATGGGTATGGGGATCTGCAAGACCACAGATAGCGACTATAAGTAAGCAAGGTGGATGAAGGGCAAAGAGAAAATTGGAGGACAGTGTGGGTGAAGTGTTGTGATTGGGGCTGAAATGAGGGGTGCATCGGGGAGTGGGAGTCCGTAAAAATTCCGGTCGGAGAGAATCAATAAGGCATGGAGGTGCATGGGATGTCGAATATGGATGTAGTGGCGCAGGAGGGTATCTGGATTGGTTCAGTGAGTAGGTGTGCTGCTATAAACCTATGCTACTGTACGTAGAAGCCTCGTAGCAAAAACACTGCGTACCTACACTACTGGCCATTAAAATTGCAACACCACGAAGATGACGTGCTACAGACGCGAAATTTAACCGACTGGAAGAAGATGCTGTGATATGCAAATGATTAGCTTTTCAGAGAATTCACACAAGAAAATGTTTGACTGTTGCCCTGGCCAGCGCATTCTCCAGATCTCTCACCAGCTGAAAACGTCTAGTCAATGGTGGCCGAGCAACTGGCTCGTCACAATACGCCAGTCACTACTCTTGATGGTATCGTGTTGAAGCTGCGTGGGCAGCTGTACCTGTACACGCCATCCAAGCTGTGTTTGACTCAATGTCCAGGTGTATCAATGCCGTTGGTACAGCCAAAGGTGATTGTTCTGGGTACTGATTTCTCAGGATCTATGCACTCAAATTGCGTGAAAATGTAATCACATGTCAGTTCTAGTATAATACATTTGTCTAATGAATACGCGTTTATGATCTGAATTTCTTCTTGGTGTAGCAATTTTAATGGCCAGTAGTGTATTTACGAGTGCCGATTCACGAGTAGCGAGTTGCATCATAGCCGACAGCAACATGGGAAATACAATGTACGATATTTTTTATGGGTCTAGTGTTCATTATCTTACATGGACACTGCATCTAAAGACGAAAAAACTGGCCAGTCACATACAGTCTATTCAAGCTCATCTACCGAGTATACTGTGTTCCTGAAGAGCCGACTGGCCAGAGCTTTCTTTGCATCTGAGCTGCAGCTTCCTGCAACCAATGCCACGTGACTACACCTGCTACAGGCCATGGACGGCGCTGCTAACTGCTAGAACACTGAGACAAAGAGGTGCGGCTTGTGTGTAGAGTTCTAACTGCAGTTAGCCCCGATATTGACTTCCCAGTACAAAAAATCCGCTTTACGCTATCCGAGACAGGGATGCTGCTATCCGTACATGTAGAATTTCTCATGCGAAATGTAGTTTCCTCACTTCTATGCGTGCTTTTATCGAAGACATGTGATATCGGAGCATGCACGCGTTTCCTCATCGCTAAAGTAGGCCTATTGTTATTTGTTGATTCTTAGTGAGAAATTTTCTTACAACAGCATGGCACAGGCTATAGCGCCTCTTTCTTTCACTGTATAAAAAAAGATATGTTCTTATCAGTTCAACATCTGTTACGTCTTGCAGCACAGGAATAGAATATTAAACTCTTTTTGGCCTCATAAATGAGTGATAAGAGCATGCTTTACCTCTGAAAGGGGATGCCTCCTCACTTTCAAACTCTCGTGAGGTAGTCTAACGCTTCGTCACTTATGAAGAGTCTTAAGGCAGCCAAGTGGCAGCACAGAAGGGTTGCAACTATGAGGTTAATACTACGTATCACTTTGTAAATTAGGTAATGTAGTTGATTTTATTACGATGGCCTTCTCTCACTGTGTAAGTGGAAAGATTGAAACCTCGTTAAAAAAAAAAAAAAAAAAAAAAAAAAAGACGAAAACACGCCTGATTACCGCTCCAACTAGCAAATAATATCCACGACACTCCCGCGCTCCCTTCCAGCCTTTCGGTGGCATGTCATTGATATCAAACTGATTGACTAGTAAATTAAGTTTTTCATGACAGTCCCTTTACCAGGAGAGTAATTATTTCCTGCAGCCAGATTAGACTCGCCAGCTAACTTAAACTGGATTCCCTGGAGAGAAGGCAATCCTCTTTTCGAGGAACACTATTGAGAAAATTTAGAGACTGACATTTAAAGCTGACTGCAGAATTTTTCTATGGCCATCAACGTACATTTCGTGTAGGGATCATGAAGATGAGACAGGAGAAATAACCTCTCATGCGGAGGCGTACAGGCAGTCTTTCTTTTTCCTCGCTCTGTTTTTGCGAGTGGAATAGAAAAGGAAATGACTATTAGTGGTACATGGTACCCTCCGTCACGCACCGTAGATGGTTCAAAAATAGTTCCAATGGCCCCGAGCACTAAGGGACTTAACTTCTGAGGCCATCAGTCCCCTAGGACTTAGAACTACTTAAATCTAACTAAGGACGTCACACACATCCATGATCGAGGCAGGATTCGAACCTGCGACCGTAGCGGTGGCGAGGTTCCAGACTGTAGGGGCCTAGAACCACTTGGCCACCCCGGCCGGCGCGCCGTAGATGGCTTGCGAGGTATGCGTATTGAGGTAGACGTAAATTTGGTCTACCTATTAATATGTGACTCCATCCCTTCATACGCACACAAAGCTCAAGGAAGAATGCTGTCTCTTATTTATTGAGGAAACAATAAAAGGAAATTCTGCTGCTAATTGTATCTTAGTAAAATTCTTCATATTAGCCTCTTTTTATTGGCCAAGGAAGTCTTACTGGTGCACCCTTAATATTCTGGGAGACACAGGTAGTATCTCCCAGAGATTTTTTTCGTTGCATATTTGAATGGAGTATGCTCACCTATACGATCCTAGCAGCATCTATATGATCCTTTCCTTTTGCGGACCAGCCACGTAACACGAAATGATATGTGTTCACATGATTGGTGGGCAGCGACTGTTTATTATTGAGCCGTTAAGGGATACATATCATTTAAACACAAACGGGTCTATGCGTGTTAATGTCTGGATAGCAGCAGACAATGTTTTCAAAGTTATAGTGGAAGTCGAGAATGTATGGTGAGGAACGAAGGTGACGCTCGTTCAAATAGAGTGGAAGAAGCTGGAGTGTTCGAGTTTGGTCTTGTCTAAATTGTAGTGATACTAAAGTACATTTCAAAAACAAGTGTGGGATATATATGGAGTGGAAGACTATAGTTTTAAAGGAACATTTGTTAATTATGGAAGGGAGAACCACACACAGCAACACTATAGTTAAACAGTCGTGACGGTCATTTGGGATCGATGTTACACGCATCTCATTCCACTGCACCGCTGAATTACTGGGTATTTGTTTTCTAAGCACATTACATCTCGGAATCAGGAGGGACTCTGTAAGTGTGTTATGGCACGGAAGACTGCGGTTGTAATGGAACATTTGCTAGTTGTGGGAGGGAGCACTACACACACAGTATCGCTTTACTTAAACAGCACTGACTTACGTTTGTGGACAGTATTTCGTAAATTATTGTTTTCGTATGTTCTTAATTCTACATTTATTGCATCCGAAACCTATTGGGGTAGGTATGCCACATTGAATTGAACTTTCGTTGGTCTTAGAATATTTCAGTGACATAAATCACGAGTAGCACATCTCTACCTTAATACTGCTCTTATTTTAAGCAAGACAGTACCACAGATCTGCTACCGCTCCACTGATGCACATACCGCTTCCTGGAGACCAGCTATATTCCTGATACTTTAATGCTTCAGGAATATTTTATTTATTTATTTATTTATTTAACCTGATCAGATTAGGGCCATCAGGCCCTCTCTTACATCGGACCAGTGTTCCACACATGCAGCATTTCGCACATCAGAGTTACATCATGAACATAGTTTAAATGAGAAAATTAGCTTACTCTAGTGACAATATGAATAAAGAATAGTGACTAAGACCTAATAAAGTAGATGCGGTAGTATTTTTACAACAGTTGCTATACCTACAGATTATGGTGAAAGCAATAATAATAACAGTAAAAAAAAATCGAATAATAATGACAAACATGAGAAAGATTGGCAATAGTAATGAAGGTTTGTGCAGATGTACATTAATATTTTGGCGTGTAAAGTAGATGTTTACTAGTATAGCGAGTTTTGGGTAAGGGAGGTTTAAGGAGGGGGAGAGAGGGAAGTAATGAGGTGAAGTGCACTCATGTACAGAGGAAGGCATTGCTGTTGCTTAAGTAGATACGTCATTAACTGTTTTTTGAAGCCGATCATGTTTTTAAGTTCTCTAACATAACGAGGGAGGTTATTCCAGAGTCGGGTTCCCGCTACTGTAAAGGACTTGGAGAAGGTGACTGAGCGATGCAGTGGAACGGAGAGGATTTTATTATGATGGGAACGTGTGTTTCTGTCATGTTGTTCCGACATGAGTGTTACGGACGAGGAGAGATATGAGGGACAGTGTACATTTATAAGGCAGTAGATGAGACAGAGTGTATGGAAATCTCTGCGTTTGTCTGCACGCAGCCAGGACAATTTTGCATATGCTGGTGAAATGTGATCAAAAAGTCGAACGTCACAGATATATCGGACGCAGGCATTCGTGACCAGTTCTAGACGTCGGGAATTTTCCTGAGAGAGGCCTTGTAGGATAATATCGCTGTAGTCAATGATTGGGAGTATAAGCGTTTGTACTAATTTCTTTTTCAGATCGAAAGGGAAGAGTTTTTTATATTTTTGTAGGACATGAAGGGATGCTGATGCTTTTTTGCACACTGCAGTTACGTGCTCTGTCCAATTTAGATTTTCATCTATTATTACTCCCAAACTCTTTGCTGAGGGCGAGAAGTTAATAATTGTTCCATTTAGGATAAGAGGTGGTACGGATTCCCGATGTTTTGGGCTAATGAGCTTAGAGTGACCAACAAGTACCGCTTGGGTTTTAGATGGGTTTAGTTTTAGACCTATGTCCTGTGCCCATTTTGACAGTGCGTCGAGGTCAGTATTGAAATTTTCAATAGCTTTCTTGAGATTGCTTGGTTTCGCACTTAGATACAACTGAAGGTCATCAGCATACATATGGTATTTGCAATAGGTCAGGACCGATGACACATCATTGACATAAAGAGAGAAGAGTATAGGACCTAATACTGAGCCTTGGGGAACGCCTGACACTACCTACCGCCATTGTGATTTTATATCCCCAGACAGGACGCGTTGCTGACGAGACGTCATGTATGAGCGAAACCATTGCACTGCGCTTGGTGAGAAATTTAGACCGCTAAGTTTGGCTAGTAAGATGTCGAAGTCGACAGTATCAAATGCTTTGCTGAAATCTAAGAAGCAAATGATAGTCGCTTCTTGTCTGTCCATGGCAAGTTTCAGGTCATCTGTCACCTTTATCAGAGCAGATGTTGTGCTTCGATGTTTACGGAAACCTGATTGGTATTCGTCTAGTAGGTTATTAGTAGTTAGGTAGTTGGTGAGCTGGTCATGAACTATATATTGTAAGGCCTTTGATAGTGCAGGAAGAAGGCAGATGGGGCGGTAGTCAGAGGCTGCTGTGGCGATGTCCTTTTTAGGCAGTGGCTTAATTTGTCCCAGTTTCCAGGCCTCAGGGAAAACACTTGTGATTAATGAATCGTTATAGAGGGCAGTAGTCTGTCTGCGATGACTCACGAGCTGTTAATTTTAACGTAGCAACACCAAGCATAATGAGTAACGATGCACTAACACTGATGCTGTCAGAGACGGGAATGCCAAGAGAGAATTTGCCGCACTTAACTATCAACTGCCACTCGAAATATAAGTCAGTTTGCCGCACAGCTTCTCCTGTTCTATCTGAACGAGCCTCACTGTCGTACCCCACCACACTTACCAAGCTTCCACTATAAATTTGAGGTCACTAAAAGCTGCTATCCAGACATTAACACGTATAGACCCGTTTCTGATTGAAAGATACGCACTGATTATCAGTAACATCGATTTGACATTTGACAATTGCTGTCCACTAACCACGTGAGCTCCACCATGAAGTACAGCAGCTTGCGGCGTATTTGTTTTATATGTAGGGTTTTCGCAGGTGATGGAGCTGTCTGCAATCAGGCGGAAAGACCTATGGTGGGGCTGGTAGTTGACCATAACGGAACTAAATCTTTTGCACATTAATAAGACTACGAATCCCGTACACTGTCATCCGAAGCGTTAACCATAGGAAAATGGCTATCAATAAGCACTTTCTAAGTAGGCTGTTCAGGTTCTTTTGTTGGTAACGCCACGTAGTGCTCTATATGAAAATCGCTGACTGCGCTGTGTGCAGTCTGTGGCTGGTTGGACTCATTGTTGGAATATTCGCTTGTGTATTGTTGGGCAGTTGGATGTGAACAGCGCGCAGCATTGGGTAGTTGAAGATGAGCCGCCAGCAGTGGTGGATGTGGAGAGAGAGATATCAGAGTTTTGAGAGGTTACTATAAGTGGACGATCTGGACTTGTGCCCACCAGAAAAAGGAAATTTGTAAAGATGGATGTTTTATATATATATATGATTAAGGTAAATGCATTGTTTGTTCTGTATCAAAACCTTTCGTTAGTTAGAATCTTTTATTTAGCTGGAAGTATTGGCGCTCGTTGTGTTGCAGCAGTGCGAGTAACGAAGATTTTTGGGAGGTAAGTGATTCATCAAAGCTAGAGGTTATTGTTAATCAGGGCCATTCTCTTATAGGGATTATTGAAAGTCAGATAGAGTTGCGCTAAAAAATATTGTGTGTCAGTTTAGTGATGATCGGAATATGTACAGAGAAAACTGTGTGAGTACGTTGAGTTTTGCCCAGCTGTTTGAAAATCAAATAACGTAGCAGTTTTTCCAGCACTGTCGTTCTTAATTTCCAAAGGGGACGTTTCAACTTGTCGGGGTCAGATTCATGTGGTGGAATCTTAGAGGATTGTGGACTGACAGAAGAATGTATCAGATTCAAATTCATTTGCATGGAATTTTAAAGGGATGTAATCCACCTATTAAGAAGCGACAGTGCAGGAGGCAAGCGGCTGTACCTCTCCAGGAGAGTGTGGCACTACAATTATGATCGAGGTGTAAGAGGCACTAAGATGACTGTTATTGCTGGAGGAAACACCGCACTGATTTGGTCTGGCTTGTACTTGTCGGTTAATTGGCTCTCGATGTTCGATAGTCGGATAAGGAGTTAGGTAATGGGCTTGCTTCTAAATAAGTAACTACACTACGCGTATGTGGATATACTCTGTTCTAGACGGAATACGCTATCATGGTCTGTCTGTTCCCGAAGAGCGCATGAGGGAAAAATGAACACTGTTCTGTGATACTGTTAGTATTGTATTATGGAGATATATCCCAACTGAAAAACTGTTTCTCATGAAACATTATGCTATCAACGAAGACTCTGATATCATTATGCCATCGCGTATCTAGCGTAGTGATCATGGTATACGATAAAGGAGATTAGGACACGTACAGGGACATATTTATAATCATTCGACCTCTAAGAATTGCAGTTGTATCAGATATCCTCGCACAGTAAAAGCGTAGCAGTAAGACTTTCTTGGGCATTGAAAGATCCTATATCTGGCGTAGCGATCACAGATGAGATTAGGGTACCGACTGAGGCGTATAGACATTCATTTTTAGTAGGTCATTAAGCATGTAACTAGAAAGGGAACGAAGAAATCGATAATACTGCTACGACATAATAATGCTATGATAAACTCCACACCGTGTAGCGGGCCGTGGAGTACGTATTCAAATGTACGATCCTGTACACACCAGAGTTGTAACTCCAATAAGCCATACTGAACTGAAAAGGATTGAGGATTGCATGCAGATAAAATGTCGCTGTTGAATCTGAAATACCCAAAGAGACGTGCTACTGTTCTACGGTGTCACTGACTGCAAATCAGTAGAAGCAGTACCAGTCGCAATAAATATCTGGATGCGAGTATCCGCATGGTGGTGTAATTCTCCCTGAAGGTTAGTGTGCTATTTTTTCTCGTTGCGATAGCTCTCTACATAGTCAATGACGGGTAGAGAGGTAGACAGCCTTCTAACTAATAGAAAAGTGCTATCGCAAGGTGATGATATTTCTAGAGAATAAACAGCGGTCTGCGAACTCGTGTCTATCGCTTTATATCGAAGACTGGAAGGTCCGTGCGAATATGGGGGGGGGGGGGGGGGGGGTGTTAAGTGATACAAGGTGATGATATTTCTAGAGGATAAACAGGAGTCTGCGAACTCGTGTCCATCGCTTTATATCGAAGATTGGAAGGTCTGTGCGAATATGGGGGGTAAGTTATACTTGGACAAAAGCGAGGCTGAGACTTGATCTCTTTACCGATTCTTCTAAACGTTGTGAGCAAACATAGTACTCCTTCTCATATACGTCTTGTGAAATGACTGCAATGAGAAAATTACCTGTTGTATCTCAGTTGGCGACGAACTGATCGAGGAAATATAAAAAATGTTAATGGAAAGATGGTAATACAACTACATTGCCGTTTTGAAAAGTGCAACACCGGGAAGGAATTACCCGAACAGCGCCACACTTGGTGGAAGTGGCGACGGGTGTGCAAGCAATACGCGATACCTTTTGCAACGAGATCGAGTACACGTAGGGTATCGGTCCGACAGGGTCGGTGTTGAGCCTAGTATAGTCGCTACAGAGTTGTCTCACAATGTGGAAACAATACAGTGAGAGCCAGTATCCCTCGTAACGTCAAAGGGAGCCATATCAGCAAGTGAGCGAGGTCGAACGGGGCAGAATGATCGGTCATACCGTGAAATTTCGGCTCGCACAGGGCATGCTGCTACGGCAGTGATGGGTGTGTGGAAGCAGTGGATAGAGGAAGGTCGTACGCAGCGACGAGCGGGAACTGGACCACGGAGCATGACCGCAGCTTGAGATGAGCTCCATCTTGTCCGCATGCCCAGTACGGACCGTACAGCGTCAGCACTGCAACAGGTGTGAACTTGTCTGCATCGACGGTTCGTCGCCATCTGTTGCATGGTTAACTGGTTGCAAGCATGCCATTGTGTCGGCTTCCATTGTCCAAAAACCATTAGTTACTCCGACTGCAATAGGCACGTGAACACCGACACTGGGATGTTGAGTGGCAACATGTAATCTTTTCGGATGAGTTCCCCTTCAAAGTGTCCTACAGTAGTGATGGCCGCATACGTGTCCGGCGGCGTCGTAGTGAGCTCAACCTGGAAGGCTGCATTGTGGAGCGGCAAAATGGACAAACACCAGGTGCGATGTTTTGGGGAGCCATTGGTTGCAACAACCGTTCTCGCCTCGTACGTATTGCGGGCACTTTGAACAGCAACCGGTACCTAACGGAGGTTGTGGAGCCTGAGGTACTCCCCCTGCTTCAGGCATCTTCACAGTCCACATTTCAATAGGAAAATGCCCGGCCACATATTGCGTGGAATATACAGGCCTTCTTCATAGAGCGGCGAGTACCAATGCTTCCCTGGCCTTCACGTTAGCCGGACATGTCGCTCATCGAACATGCCTGGGATATGGTCGATCGGCATCACAGTCCTCCAATAACTGGTGTCACGGATATGTGGGCTCGGATACAAACTGCGTGGAGGTAAATCCCTCAGAAATGTATTCATCTACATCTACATCTACATGGAATCACATTTAAGTGCCTGGCAGAGGGTTCATCGAACCACCTTCACAATTCTCTATTATTCCAATCTCGTATGGCGCGTGAAAAGAACGAATACCTGTATCTTTCCGTACGAGCTCTGATTTCCCTTATTTTATCGTGGTGATCGTTTCTCCCTATGTAGGTCGGTGTCAACAAAATATTTTCGCATACGAAGTAGAAAGTCGGTGATTGGAATTTCGTGAGAAGATTCCGTCGCAACGAAAATCGCCTTTCTTTTAATGATGTCCAGCCCAAGTCCTGTATCACTTCTGTGACACTCTCTCCCATATTTCGCGATAATACAAAACGTGCTGCCCTTCTTAGAACTTTTCCGATGTTCTCCGTCAGTCCTATCTTGTAAGGATCCCACACCGCACAGCAATATTCTAAAAAGAGGACGGACAAGCGTGTTGCAGGCAGTCTCCTTAGTAGATCTGTTACATTTTCCAAGTGTCCTGCCAGTAAAAAGCAGTCTTTGGTTAGCCGTCCCCACAACATTTTCTATGTGTTCCTTCCAATTCAAGTTGTTCGTAATTGTAATACCTAGGTATTTAGTTGAACTTACGGCTTTTAGATTAGACTGATTTATCATGTAACCGAGGTTTAACGAACTCCTTTTAGCACTCATGTGGATGACATCACACGTTTCGTTATTTAGGGTCAACTGCCAATTTTCGGACCATTCAGATATCTTTTCTAAATAATTTTGCAATTAGTTTTGATCTTCTGATGACTTTATTAGTCGATAAACGACAGCGTCATCTGCAAAAAACCTAAGACAGCTGCTCTGATTGTCTCCCAAATCGTTTGTTTAGATAAGGAACAGCAAAGGGCTTATAATATTAGCTTGGGGAACGGCAGAAACCAGTTCTGTTTCACTCGATGACTTTTCGTCAGTTAATACGATCTGTAACCTCTCTGACAAGAAATCACAAATCCAGTCACATAATTGAGACGATATTCCATAAGCACGCAATTTCACTACAAGCCGCTTCTGTGGTACAGCGTCAAAAGCCTTCCGGAAATCCAGAAACACGGAATATATCTGCAATTCCTTGTCATTAGCACTCAACACTTCATGTGAATGAAGAGCTAGTTGTATTTCACAGGAACGATGTTTTCTAAACCCATGTTGACTGTGTGTCAGTAGACCGTTTTCTTCGAGGTAATTCATAATATTCGAACACAATATATGTTCCAAAATCCTGCTGCATATCGACGTTAACGATATGGGCCTGTAATTTAATGGATTACTCCTACTACCTTTCTTGAATATTGGTGTGACCTGTGCAACTTTCCAGTCTTTTGGTACGGATCTCTCGTCCAGTGAACGGTTTTATATGATTGTTAAGTATGGAGCTAATGCATCAGCAAACTCCGAAAGGAACCTAATTGGTATACTGTGTGGACCAGAAGAGATGCCTTTATTAAGTGATTTAAGTTGCTTCACTACCCCGAGGATATTTACTTCTACGTTACTCATGTTGGCAGCCGTTTTCGATTCGAATTCTGGAATATTTACGTCGTCTTCTTTTGTGAAGGCATGTCGGAAGGCTGTGTTTAGTAACTCTGCTTTGGCAGCACTGTCTTCGATAGTATCTCCATTGCTATCGCACAGAGAAGGCATTGATTGTTTCTTGCCGCTAACATACTCCACATACGACCAGAATCTCTTTGGATTTTTTGCCAGGTTTCGAGAAAAAGTTTCGTTGTGGAAACTGTTATAAGCATCTCGCATTGAAGTACGCGCTAAATTTCGAGCTTCTGTAAAAGATCGCCAATCTTGGGGATTTTGCGTCTGTTTAAATTTTACATGTTTGTTTCGTTGTTTCTGCAACATTGTTCTAACCAGTTTTGTGTAGCAAGGAGGATCAGCTCCGTCGTTTGTAAATTTATTTGATATAAATCTCTCAGTTGCTGCTGATACTATTTCTTTGAATTCAAGCCACATCTGATCTACACTTATATTATTAATTTGGAATGAGTGAAAATTATCTTCAGGAAGGTGTCAAGAGAATTTTTATCTGCTTTTTTGAATAGGTATATTTTTCGCTTATTTTTGGAGTATTTGGGGATTACAATATTCAGTCTCGCTGCGACAACCCTGTGTTCACTGATCCCTGTATCGCTTTTGATGCTAGTTACTAACTCAGGTTTAAAGGTTCTAAGAGGGCAAGCGTGTTTTCACAACCGTTTACTATTCGCGTGGGCTCATGAACTAACTGCTCGAAATAATTTTCAGAGAACGAGTTTAGCACAATTTCGGATGATATTTTATGCATACCTCCGGAATTAAACATGTAATTTCGCCAACATATCAAGGTTAAATTAAAGTCACCACCAACTGTTATTGTGTGAGTCGGGTACGCGTTTGAAATCAAACTCAAGTTCTCTTTAAACCCTTCAGCAACTGTATCATCAGAATTGTAAAATCGGTAAAAGGATCCAATTATTATCTTATTCCGGTTGCCAACAGTGACCTCTGCCCATACTAACTCGCAGGAAGGATCTGCTTCAATTTCGCGACAAGTTAAACTACTTCTAACAGCAACAAACACCCCACCGCCAACTGTGTTTAGTCTACCCTTTCGGAACACCGTTAGGTTCTTCGCAAAAATTTCGGCTGAGCTTATATCCGACTTTAGCCAGCTTTCAGTGCCTATACCGATCTGAGAATCAGTGCTTTCTATTAGCACTTGGAGCTCTGGTACTTTCCCAACAAAGCTGCGACAATTTACAACTGTTATACCAATGGTTGCTGTATCAACGTTCTTCCTGCGTTCAGCCTGCACCCTTTGTGACTGAAGCGCTTCTTGTGTTTTCCCGAGACCTTCTAGCCTAATAATCCGTCCAGTCCACCCCACACAGCCCCTGCTACCCGTGTAACCGCGTTTTGCGTATAGTGGACACCTGACTATTCAGCTGAACCCGAAACCCAACCACCCCTTAGCTCAATCTGCGGCCTACACGGTCGCAGAACCGTCTGAGCCTCTGATTCAGACCCTCCACTCAGCTCTGTGCCAGAGGTGTGCAATCGGTCCTGTCGACTATGCTGCAAATGGACAGCTCTGCTTTCATTTTGCAAGCAAGACTGGCAGCCTTTACCACTTCTGTTAGCCGCTGGAAACCGGAGAGAATCTCTTCTAATCGATAGTGACACACATTATTGGTACTGACGTAAGCAACCACCTGCAGTTGGCTGCACCCTGTGCTCTTCGTGGCATCCGTGAGGACCCTTTCCACATCTGGCATGACTCGACCCGGTATGCACACGGAGTGCACATTGGTTTTCTTTTCCCTCTCAACCAAGTACCTAAGGACTCCCAAGAACCTTATTGATTCAATGACACGTCGTATACCAGCTCTAATTGTAGCGCATGGTGGCCACGCGACATACTCAAAAGTAGGACTCAAAGGACTTGTACAGATTTGAAACGGTAATCATTTGTTGTTACTTGTCTTGTTCCTAACCTGTGGTATTAAATTAATTGAATTCGTGTGTTTCCTTCTTCGTGTTGCAGTTTCCACAAACGGTAATGTATATAAATATCTTAGGAACGAGATAAATAGAAAGTGCAGGACAGCGACAGCGACATGACTGCAGGAAAATAAAAATTATCTACTATTTTCCTTGTTGTAATAGCTGTTTATCTACTAAGTGACTGGTGGGGAGCTTGACAGCCTTGTAACTCGGGACTGCTACGGTCGCAGGTTCGAATCCTGCCTCGGGTATGGATGTGTGTGATGTCCTTAGGTTAGTTAGGTTTAAGTAGTTCTAAGTTCTAGGGGACTGATGACCACAGAAGTTATGTCCCATAGTGCTCAGAGCCATTTGAGCCACTTGATTTGTAACTAATGGAACAGCCCTGTCGCAACATGATGGGTTCTCGAGAGAATTAGTGGGGTCTGTGATTTGTGGGCGACATCTCTTTGAGCCGTGTGTACTTCCATCTTTCCACGGCTCGTTTCCTGAGCGTCGTGTGGAGCCAATATTTTTGGTAATCGACAGTGTTTGGGCGCGTTCGGGCTCTAGCATTTCGTTGCTGTATTTTATTGCTTCGCTTCTATTTCGTTTTTCCGCGGTTGTTCAGGGTTGGTCTTTTATGAAGCTCTTTCGTTTGAACTCCCGGCCGTAGTGTACCCACTATCGATTGCGAGTTCTGTCTTTGGTGTATTTAGAAACCGTAGGTTGGTAACACGACCGACTCACGTGTTTACTGCAGCAGATTCTTTGGCCTGTACTATTTATAGGCGAGAGCGGTCACGCTGGGAGAGGTTGTCGTTCAGTGGCCTTCGTGTCTGCTCTGGTGACGTCGACATTCTGCCTTCCGCGTACGGGTGTTGTTATCGAACCCGCACTTCTACCCGTGGAGGAACGCCGGCCTGGTTGGGCCCCTCTGGCCGCTCTTCACTGGTTGTCCGCGGGAGGCGGATGTCAGTCTAATCATCGCCTGCGTCGACGAAAGCAAACAAACAGTAACCATCATGGAGCGGTGGAGCCACCGTTCGGCGAGGGTTTGAGTCGAGGAGCAGTTCGGCTGGGTCGGTGTCTGCCGGGACGACTGGGAACGGCTCAGAATTGTGCACAGCAGTCCCGGACAAACGACGAAGTGCGCCGAGGGAAAGGAGAAAAGAAGTTAAGTGTGAATGTTTCAAGTTGATCGTCCTTTGGGATTGAGTTCATCCAGTCGTCTTTCCCGCCTTGTGGCCACCGCGGTGGCAATCCTCTGTTCTGTTCGCTGGTGCAATTCTGACAGTGCAGATTCCTCCACGCATCGGTGCTAACCGGTGTAGTGGTGTATTTTGGTAGTTATTTGTGTACGTTTGCACTTCCGTGTTTTGGTAGTTCACCCTCCCGCCCTGTGATTGCAGAATTTCGGGTGGGGAGTTAGTTCCTTGTCTCCCAAGATCTAGTGCTCTATTATTAAGGCTAATTCTAGTTCAGTCTAGTGTTCTGTTAATCCCTGGGTATATGCGTCCACCATACTATTTGCGCCGTATTTATTCTAAGTGAGTTGCACTGACAGTAGTTGGGGGTTCGAGTCCTATCACGGAGCTGATAAGGGGTCACATTGGTTTCGACTTGTCAGTTGGAGAATGTTACCTTAGAGGTTTGTTAACATTAGCATGTCAGCGTTGTCTAGCGCTTCCGGGACCTAACAAAGAACATTGTGCTGATTAGGGAATGTTGTTACACGTTCTTGTTTTCATTTCGATATCTGTATGTGTGAAGGCAACCGCATAAAGTAAGATCTGTTCTGAAGCTTTGCTGGATCTTGCGCTCTTGGTATTTTTGATTTTGTTTTGATCCAGACTATTTGGGTGCCAGGAATATGGAACTGTGTTATTGATGTTTGGTTTGAACAGCGGACACGCGGCTAGTTAGTACGTGTGTAGTGGCATGGCGTCCTCGTGAAGGTGTGCCCGCTAGATTACTATTGCGTCTCCTCAAAGTGTAATTTACACCTTACTAAAACCCCCTTGTTAAAAGGGATGAAAAAAAAACGTCTGGGATGCTCTCGGTCGATGTATCGCTGCACGTCTTCAAACCCCTACTATTTGCATTAACTATCTTACCTGTCACTTAAGTAAATATCTGCTCAGTGATTAAGCTAATGGGAGCACCTATCCTGAAAGCAACTAGCGCAATTATGTTATAGTGGCCCTCGTGCCTATTTTGGTCCGAAAGATTGTATAAACAGGTTTACATGCTCCGTATCGAACTTCCGATGTTGTTTTTTGAGTGATTGTGGATTATTAAAATTCATTATAGTGCAAACGTTTGTATTTTACCAACCATATTTATAAGTTATTAATGTGATTGGCTGGAGTGTAATACGAAAGTTTTAGGACCATAGGTTGTCCAGGTAGAAATTTTCAAGCCATGCTGTGTTGTGAATTCATGTATTTATGTTTTATATGGCAATGAGAATTTAAATGTGGTAAACCCGCCCTTTGTGATTAATAATTAAAAATTTAAGAGTGCGTTCACTTAGCGCTTACTTATGTGTTGTATTATTATTATTTTAAAAAATTATATTAGGCGTTTTAATTTCTTAAATTAAACCCTTTCCAATTCCAAAGTGGTGGCTCTCCAATTTTGGGCAATTGTAAGCATCGAAGCAGGATTTACGTAGTTGGTGTTATGTACTGTATGTTATGAATAAATTATTTATATGTTAAATCACGTCTGATATGTCAATTCCTTGGTCCCGTCCATACCTTGGTCGTAGTATTTTAATATTAAATGATCAGACCACATTTCCACTCTTATTCGTCAGTATCGGATGGATGCAATTGCTACGTATCAAAGACTAGAAGATTCTTTAGAATATAGTTGGTAAACGACATTCCGACAAAAGAGGAGTTGAGAGGTGGTCTCTACACTGCCGCGGGCAGACATACTACAGCCTCTCACATACATCTCGCGAAGCGATTGCGGTGAGAAAATTAGACGCTAATATGAAGATTTTTACTAAGAGATAATCAGCAGCAGAAGATCAGTTTTTTTTGTTTTCTAGATAAATAATGGACAACGTCCCTCTGTGAGTTTTCTGAACCTATCAAGGGGTGGACTGACATCTACACTCGTGCTCATAAATTAAGGCTAATGCTGATATATGGTGAAACAACGCTCTGGTGGGCGGTTTGCGGGTTTAAATCACCTCGGGGAATGACCATGCGGTGAATTTGACCTGCGGTCATCGCTCGGTGGCGCTGGCAGCAGTCCACATACGCAGAGGTTTGTTGATGCATGTCAGAGTACGGTGCAGCGAGTAAGTGTGCAGACGTTTTCAGAGGAGCTAATGGTGACTGTGTGTCGCAAATGGATGAAAGAACACACATATTGATGACGTTATGAGGAGTAGAATACCAGGGCGACTGAAGCCTGGTCAAACACAGCAGGTCGTAGCACGAGCCTTCCGTGTGCCACAAAGTGTGATCTCAAGATTATGGAAACGATTCCAGCAGACAGGAAACGTGTCCAGGCGGTACAGTACGGGACGTCCACAGTGTACAACACCACAACAAGACCAATATCTCACCATCAGTGCCCACAGACAGCTACGGAGTACTGCAGGTAGTCTTGCTTGGGACATTACCGCGGCCACTGGAACAGTTGTCTCCAGACACACAGTCTACAGACGACTGAACATACAAGGTTTACTCGCACAGAGACCTTCAGAGTGCATTTCACTGGCCCCTGGTCACAAGAGAGCCCGTGAAGCCTTGTGTCAAGAATACAGTGCATGGTCATTCGAACAGTGGTCTCAGGTTATGTTCACGGACGAGTCCAGTTATATTCTGAACAGTGATTCTCGCCTGGTTTTCATCTGGTGTTAACCAGGAACCAGATACCAACCCATTAATGTCCTTGAAAGGGACCTGTATGTAGGTCGTGGTTTGATGGTGTGGGGTGGAATTATGATTGGTGCACGTACACCTCTGCATGTCTTTGCCAGAGGAACTGTAAAAGGTCAGGTGTATCGGCACGTCAATTTGCACCAGTATTTACGCCTTTTCAGGGGTGCTGTGGGTCCCACCTTCCTCCTGATGGATGATAACGCACAGCTCCACCGAGCTGCCATCGTGGAGGAGTACCTTGAAACAGAAGATATCAGGTGAATGGAGTGGCCTGGCTGTTCCCCAGACCTAAACCCCATCTAGCACGTCTGGGATGCTCTCTGTCGATGTATCGCTGCACGTCTTCAAACCCCTACTACGCTTAAAGAGCTCCGACAGGCACTGGTGTAAGAGTGGGAGGCTATACCCTGAGGCTATACCCCGCCTGATCCAGAGTATGCCAACCCGTTGTGCGGCCTGTGTACGTGTGCATGGTGATCATATCCCACATTTATGTCAGGGTACAAGTGCAGGAAACAGTGGCGTTTTGTAGCACGTGTGTTTCGGGGCGGTTTTCTCAACTTATATACCGTGGACTTACAGATCTGTGTCGTGCGTGTTTCCTATGTGCCTATGCTATTAGAGCTAGTTTTGTGTAGTGCCACGTTGTGTGGCACCACATTCTGCAGTTATCCTTAATTTATGAGTATGAGTGTAAATAGGCTGACTAAATTTAAATCTACATCTGTATGCATACTTCGTAAGCCATCATACGGTCCGTGGCGGATGGTACCCTGCATTACTACTAGTCATTTTCTTTTCTATTCCATTCGTAAACAGAGGGACGGAAAGAAACGCAGCGCATATGCATGCGAATGAGCGCAAAATTTCTCTTATCTTATCTTCATGGTCCTCACTCGAAATGTATGTAGGCGGCAGTATGACGCTTCTGCAGTCAGGTTTAAATGTCGATCTACAAATTTTCTCAATAGCGTTGTTCGAAAAGACTATTGCCTACCCCGGGGATTCCCATTTGATTTACCTGGCGAGTGTAATCTGACTTCAGGAGAAAAGTTACTCAGCACGTAATGATACATTCAAGAAATATTTAATTAATTAGTCAATCAATTTAACATCAATGATGTGCCACCGAGAAGCTGGAAAGGAGGGCGAGAGTATCACGGATATGATTTGCTAGTTGTAATCAGGAGTGTTTCGTGACGGCCAGATCTTTCAACGAAATTTCGTTCTTCCCACCCACACAGTGAGAGCTGACCATCGTAATAAAATCAACTATATTACCGAAATCATAAAGTGGTACGTCGTATTAATCTCATATTACGACTTCTCTGCGTTGATACTTGGCTAGGTTAAGACACTTCATAGGTGATGAGGTATGAGGCTACCTCTAGCGAGTTCGAAGGTGAGGAGGCATCCTGTGACAGAGGTAGAGCATTTTTAATATTTTAGTCCTGCGATGCAAGAGATGGCAGATATTAAGCCGATATGAACAGATTTATTTACCACATGAGAGAATACTTAGAGGCAATGCAGCTTATGCCACACTGTTGTACTAGATTTTTAAACTAAGAATGAATAAGTAACGATACTTTAGTGATATGAAAACGCTTGTACGCCCCAATGCCTTCTGTCTTCGAAAATAACGTGCATAAAACGGAGGAATCTACATTTTGGACGAGAAAGTTTAGGTGTAGGTACAACAACATCCCCGTCTTGGATTGGATAAATTTAATTTTTTAAACTGTCGAGTCTATGTTAGAGTGAAACTGCGGTTGGATCTTTACGCCCAAGCCACACCTGCTTGTCTCACAACATGTTGGGAGATAGCGACGCCAGTTCACGGCCTGCGGCAGGTATGGTCATGATGGCTCGTCTGACGGAAGCTGTGGCTCAGCCTATAGTGATCAGACAGGCACAAAGAAAATCTCTGCCTGGTCGGCTCCTCAGGTGCAACATACACTCAGTAGGTGGCACTGGACTAGACTGGATGTGATTGGTCAATTTTTTCGTCTTGAGATGCAGTGTTCATGTAAGATAATGAGAACTAGACCCGTAAAAAAATCGTAAGGTGTACCTCCCATGTTTGTATTGGCTAGGATGCAACTTGCGACTTGTAAATAGGTGTAAGTGTGTTTCATTCCCCAATGATGTTGCTACATGACTCCTATATATAGCGAGCACGGATTTATATCAACAATCCAGACCCTACGGAATAAAGTTCTCAGGTGGACACTTCATGCTCCTCTGCTCACCAAGATTGTCACTCTGCATGAGGAGACAAATACGGCCCTTCTCAGGACGACGATTCGCCTTAAGGCTCGCCAACTATACAGTAAAATGGACGCCCTCCCTGACACGGTCGCAGGACTACAAACCATCGGCACCGCAGTTCCACGGCGCTGGCAACGAAACCCCGTTCCGATCACCATCCTAGAGGACTCGGATTTGGGCTATGACTGACGATAGGCCAAATATGTCCATGTTTTTCTGTCCATCTTCGCACAGTCACTAACAGTGGCCTGTTCTCGTCCGGCCACTTTTTCCTTTTTGACAATAGAGTTGGCGCATTACTGCACCCATCCTCTGTACTTCCACCGTTGGAGGGTGGCACGGAACTTAAAGTCCCACAGCCACACCTTAAACATGCTATGCTTGGCTGTTATTCAGCCATTGCTTTGAGTCTCCTCTAACTTGTCCACCGAGACAGTTGGACTGGATCTGAACCGGAGACGCTGTGTATTAGTAAACGGTCACGAAAAAAATAGTAACAATGGAGCGTCTACTTTCCCTCCCTCACCGTCACCTATGCTACTATCTATGTCTTTCCCACAACTCCTCTTCCCTACAACTTTATCTCCCATGTTGACTGCACCCTCTCTGCCTATGTGATTGCTGCAGACCCCAACATCCACAGCTGTGACCCTGTCACCATTCGGCGGTGGCATCAGTCCCTTGCCACCCTCGATGGTGACCTTGTTCCCACAGCACAGCCATCGTGAAAGGAACTTCACCCCGGATGTCGCCCTCACTTCCCCCAACCTCCTTGGCCACATCACCTCAAGCCCACTGGTAGCGACCACCTCCCAGTACTTTTCACCATCTTTTCAGTCCACCGCCCCCCTCCTGGCCCCCATCGTGCTGCCCCTTTATGACTACCGCTACGCCGACTGGGATGCCTACCGAGAATCCATTGCCTAGCAAGTCGAAAGCCACATCCTTCCTGTTACTCAGTGTGGCTTCCCACTGACGTCACCTATGCGTTGCCCTTTGTCCAGAAGACCATCAACGACACCATGGAGGCCCACGTTCCTACCAAACTTATCCACTCTCACAGTCCTACTCTTCCTCTGCAGGGCGTCTTTCTTCTCCATGAATACCACAGGATCTACTGCTCCTTCCTCTGTACTCGTGATCGGGATACACTCCTTTACCACTGGCAATTACAATGAGACATCCAAAACCTCATAACAGCAAAGAAACGCCAGGACTGGTGCCAGAGTTGTACATGCCTCAACTTTGTCCCCCGTGTCAACTCCTTCAAGTACTGGTCTGCCTTCCCCCACCTCACTGTAGCCATCCCATCCTGCAGTACCCCCTTCTCCTGACAATCACCTTTTCCCTGACAACCTCAGTAAGGCCAACCACTTTGTTTCCCACCTCTCTGTTATCTTTTCCATTTCCAATGATCTCAATTTTGAATACTCCCCCTTCACCAAAACCCCATGAATGCACAAATACCTCTGTCCCATCCCAGTTTTCAATACTTGGACCAGTTACCCCTCTCAGACATAAACACTCCCATTACTGCACAAGACATCAGACTCATCCTCCACTCCAAATGCCACACAACCCCTGATCATATCGGTGTCACCTACTGCCACCTCAAAGAATAACCTCCCCCCCTCCCTCCTTCCCTGCTGTCCTTGTGAGCCTGTATAATGTCCTCCTCTCCACCAGCTTTTACCCTGATCTGTGGAAGACTTCCTGTATCCTGTTGTTCCCTAAACCCAAGAAACTCCCCTTTCACACCTCTTACTATCGTCCTATCTGCCTCACCTCCATGTTCAATAAGCTCTTTGAGTCAATCCTCAGCCACCCTATTCATCACCACCTTGACGAGCACCACCTTCTTCCTGTTACTTAGTGTGGCTTCTGGACCTCCTGCTCAACTGATGACCAGCTCCTTAACCTTACCAGTCTTCACTCACTCCACTATCTTCGTTTCCCTCGACATCCAGAATACCTATGACCTTGTTTCACATCCTGGGCTCCTTTTTACACTCCAGACCTACGCCCTTCCCGTCAGTTTCGTCCATCTCGTTGCTTCCTTCCTCTCGTGTCATCCCTCCTATGTCACTATCCACAATAGCAACTGCCGTACTTTCCATCCCACTGCCAGCGTGCCCCAAGGCTCCGTTGTTTCCCCTCTCCTCCATCTCCTTAATACTGCAGATATGCCCAAACCTCCCCCATCTGTTCACCTCCTCCATTTTGCTGATGACACCTCCTTCCTGGCCCTTATCCCTACCCTTCAAACCCACCTAGATCAGTTCATCTCCTGGTGCAACACGTGGATCCTTCACATCAACTCTTCCAAGACCCAGGCAATCATCATAGGTCATACCATCCACTGCTTTTGGCTCCACGATTTTTACCTCGCCATTTATGGTCATCCTATGCATCTCGTTCCTACCCTTAAATACGTTGACTTTACCCTCGACCATCACGTCACCTGGACTCATCATCTCCTTACAATCCAACACAAAGCCTACAATAGCCTCCACCTCTTCAAACTCCTGTCTGACTGGACCTGGGGAATACATTACTCCACCATCCTTCACAACTACAAATCCTTGATCTTCCCCATCCTTTATTATGCCAGTGTCACCTGGATTGTCACATCTCCCAGCTTCTATATGGCCCCCCAAATCCTTGAACGCGACGCACTCCACCTCGCCTTCTTTATCCGCCTTCTGGCTCCCATGTGGATCCTCTACGGCCTCATCCCCTTTCCAAGTCTTCTCCTTTTCTTTGAACACATCTGCACTCTGTACATCATCCGCAGACGTGAACCTCCCCACCCCCTGGTGTTTTCTATCCTCTCCACCCCCAGCCCATTGCTGCATCGTTACCATGGTGTTACCTGCCCTCTCTCCATCTCCACACCCTTCACCTCCTTTCCCAAAGCAACTTCCAGCACCTACCATCCCGGATTATGAGCTTTGCCCTGATATCTACCTCTCCTACCATCTCTTACCCCAACCTTCCCCCCCTCCATCCCTCAGGGCTCCCTTACCCTCCCCTTCCTTTGAGCAGTTTTTCCTCCCTCCTCTGCCCCCTCTTTTTCCAGTGTACCCCTTCGTACCTCTGCGCTCCCTCCCGACTTGCCTTACCTCTCCATTTCACATGCCGCCCGTCTCCTGCCCCTTGCTCCGAACCCCGACCTTCATTTCTAGCTGGAGCAACGCTCTAGTGGTAGACTGGTCGTGAAAATATTCTATCCACATCCAATAGTCATGTACGAGACTTGCTAGAGTTACTCCCTAGCAAAAATTAAAAAAAAAAATCTTCTATATAGAATGATCAATGTTCTATATGTAGGTGTTTTGAATGAGGGGAGTAGGTTGTTGGCGTGATCTTGAAAAGTAGTTGAAACTAGCGTAGCGAACCCCGTTTCTTATATACATGCCAACAAAGACACTCCTGGAATGTTGACCTTTTTGAACCACACCTATCTCAGAGGATTTTGTGCCTTCCTTGATGTAGCCAATAACAGGTGTTTTCTGTAAGGATTGCCGAGCACTGTCAAAGGAATTCTGGAGGAGAAATAACTGGTTGCTGTTTACCTGCATTCCATGGGACAACAACACCTAACGTGTCCGAACGTGCAAAACAAAGTACTGAGGAATGATGATGCATTTTACTAAGGATGTTGGTACTGCGATAAGGAATATCACAGCAGCTACTTGAGTTGAAGAGGAATGAACATCTCCAAAAAGATTAATATGTTGGCCTGTCAGACATAGATTACAAGGAAGGTAACACTGAAGAAACCTTGGGTAACAGAAGACACACTTCAATGGGTCGACAAAAGGAGGAATTACGAAAATGTTCAAGAAAAGACAGGAATATAGCATGAGGAATATCACTTTGCCAGTTCAGTTAAAGAAGAGTTAACATATCTAAAAAGAGTACACACATGTGTTTGCCAGTCAATCATAGGTTACGAGAAATGTAACACCGGAAAACCTTGGGTAACAGAAGACATACTTCAATTGCTCGATGAAAGGAGGAAGTAAAATATTGTTCGATGAAATACGGGAACATAGCAGTGTAAATTCTTAGGAATGAAACAAATAGGAAGTACGTGACAGCAAAGGCGGAATGGCTGCAGGAAAAATGTAAGGAAATCAAAAGCGAAATCATCTTCTGGAGAACTGACTCAATGTATAGAAACATTCTGTGGAACTGAAAGCAGTACTGGTGGCATTAACAGTGCAATGGGGCTTCCACTGTTAAATGTAGAGATATGAGCAGATAGAAGGCCTCTGTGTGAGCGAGGCCTTGTCTGATGACTTGATAGAAGAAACTGACAAGAGTCATATGCAGAAGAATGAAGAATAAAACTGAGGATCTGTCACATGAGATTAGTTGGCTTTAGGACAGGTATAGACACCATAGAAGCAGTTATGACCTTGCGCTTGATAATTATTCAAGCAAAACTGAAGAAAATTGAAGATACGCTCATAGGATTTTTCAATTTAGAAAAAGAGTTTGACAGTGTGAATTGATGCAAAATGCTCGAAATTCTGAGAGAAACATGGGTAAGCTACGAGGAAAGACGATCAAAATACAAGGCTTACAAGAAAAAAGAGGGGACAGTAAGAATGGAACACGAAGAACGGAGTGTCCAGATTGAAAAGGTACAAAACAAGGACGCAAACTTTTGCCGCTACTGTTCAACCCATACATCGAAGTGCTAATGATGGGAGTAAAAGGAAGGTTCAAGACTGGGATTAAGATTCCGAATGAGAGAATATCAATGATAATTCGCTGATAACACTGTTATCTTCAGTAAAAGTGAAGAAGTACTACAGGATCTGTTGACTGAAACGAACTGACCAATGAGGACAGTGTGATAATAAATCGGAGGAAGACAAAAGTAATGAGAAGTAGTAGAAATGAGAATATAATTAAACTTAACATCAGAACAGGTGGTGACGAATTAGATGAAGTTAAGGTATTCTGCTACCCTATAAACAAAGTAACCCATGACAGCCTAAAAAAGGGGGATACTAGCCCAGGCAAAGATATCATTTCTGACAAAGAAAAGATTAGTGCTGTCAAACATAGGCCTTAATTTGAGGAAGAAATTTCTGAGAACGTACGTTTGGAGCACGGCATTGTATGATAGTCAGACATGAACAATGGGAAAACTGGAACAGAAGGGAATCGAAGCTTTGATATGTAATGCTACAGAAGAATGTTGAAAAATCAAATGGACTGGTAAGATAAGGGGTGAGGAGGTTCTCTGCAGAATCAGTGAAGAAAGGGTCACACTGAAAACACTGAGAAGATGAAGGGATAAGATGACGGGGCATGTGTTAACGCATCTGGGAATAACGTGCATGGTACTGGAGGGAATTGTAGATGGTGAAATCTGTTGGGAAGACAGAGATCGGAATTTTTTTTTTTTTTTGGTCATCAGTCTACTGACTGGTTTGATGCGGCCCGCCACGAATTCCTTTCCTGTGCTAACCTCTTCATCTCAGAGTAGCACTTGCAACCTACGTCCTCAATTATTTGCTTGACGTATTCCAATCTCTGTCTTAATCTACAGATTTTGCCCTCTACAGCTCCCTCTAGTACCATGGAAGTCATTCCCTCATGTCTTAGCAGATGTCCTATCATCCTGTCCCTTCTCCTTATCAGTGTTTTCCACATATTCCTTTCCTCTCCGGCTCTGCGTAGAACCTCCTCATTCCTTACCTTATCAGTCCACCTAATTTTCAACATTCGTCTATAGCACCACATCTCAAATGCTTCGATTCTCTTCTGTTCCGGTTTTCCCACAGTCCATGTTTCACTACCATACAATGCTGTACTCCAGACGTACATCCTCAGAAATTTCTTCCTCAAATTAAGGCCGGTATTTGAGATTAGTAGACTTCTCTTGGCCAGAAATGCCTTTTTTGCCATAGCGAGTCTGCTTTTGATGTCCTCCTTGCACCGTCCGTCATTGGTTATTTTACTGCCTAGGTAGCAGAATTCCTTAACTTCATTGACTTCGTGACCATCAATCCTGATGTTAAGTTTCTCGCTGTTCTCATTTCTACTACTTCTCATTACCTTCGTCTTTCTCCGATTTACTCTCAAACCATACTGTGTACTCATTAGACTGTTCATTCCTTTCAGCAGATCATTTAATTCTTCTTCACTTTCACTCAGGATAGCAATGTCATCAGCGAATCGTATCATTGATATCCTTTCACTTGTATTTTAATTCCACTCCTGAACCTTTCTTTTATTTCCATCATTGCTTCCTCGATGTACAGATTGAAGAGTAGGGGCGAAAGGCTACAGCCTTGACTTACATCCTTCTTAATACGAGCACTTCGTTCTTGATCGTCCACTCTTATTATTCCCTCTTGGTTGTTGTACATATTGTATATGACCCGTCTCTCCCTATAGCTTACCCCTACTTTTTTCAGAATCTCGAACAGCTTGCACGATTTTATATTGTCGAACGCTTTTTCCAGGTCGACAAATCCTATGAAAGTGTCTTGATTTTTCTTTAGCCTTGCTTCCATAATTAGCCGTAACGTCAGAATTGCCTCTCTCGTCCCTTTACTTTTCCTAAAGCCAAACTGATCGTCACGTAGCGCATTCTCAATTTTATTTTCCATTCTTCTGTATATTATTCTTGTAAGCAGCTTCGATGCATGAGCTGTTAAGCTGATTGTGCGATAATTCTCGCACTTGTCAGCTCTTGCCGTCTTCGGAATTGTGTGGATGATACTTCTCCGAAAGTCAGATGGTATGTCGCCAGACTCATATATTCTGCACACCAACGTGAATAGTCGTTTTGTTGCCACTTCCCCCAATGATTTTAGAAATTCTGATGAAATGTTATCTATCCCTTCTGCCTTATTTGACATCCAAAGCTCTTTTAAATTCCGATTCTAATACTGGATCCCCTATCTCTTCTAAATCGACTCCAGTTTCTTCTTCTATCACATCAGACAAACCTTCACTCTCATAGAGGCTTTCAATGTATTCTTTCCACCTATCTGCTGTCTCCTCTGCATTTAACAGTGGAATTCCCGTTGCATTCTTAATGTTACCACCGTTGCTTTTAATGTCACGAAAGGTTGTTTTGACTTTCCTGTATGCTGAGTCTGTCCTTCCGACAATCATATCTTTTTCGATGTCTTCACATTTTTCCTGCAGCCATTTCGTCTTAGGTTCCCTGCACTTCCTATTTATTTCATTCCTCAGCGACTTGTATTTCTGTATTCCTGATTTTCCCGGAACATGTTCGTACTTCCTCCTTTCATCAATCAACTGAAGTATTTCTTCTGTTACCCATGGCTTCTTCGCAGCTACCTTCTTTGTACCTATGTTTTCCTTCCCAACTTCTGTGATGGCCCTTTTTAGAGATGTCCATTCCTCTTCAACTGTACTGCCTACTGCGCTGTTCCTTATTGCTGTATCTATAGCGCTAGAGAACTTCAGCCTACTCTTCATCACTACTATATTGTGATCTGAGTCTATATCTGCTCCTGGGTATGCCTTTACAATCCAGTATCTGATTTCGGAATCTCTGTCTGACCATGATGTAATCTAATTGAAATCTTCCCCTATCTCCCGGCCTTTTCCAAGTATACCTCCTCCTCTTGTGATTCTTGAACAGGGTATTCGCTATTACTAGCTGAAACTTGTTACAGAACTCATTTAGTCTTTCTCCTCTTTCATTCCTCGTCCCAAGCCCATATTCTTCTGTAACCTTTTCTTCTACTCCTTCCCCTACAACTGCATTCCAGTCGCCCATGACTATTAGATTTTCGTCCCCCTTTACATACTGCATTACACTTTCAATATCCTCATACACTTTCTCTATCTGTTCATCTTCAACTTGCGACGTCAGCATGTATACCTGAACTATCGTTGTCGGTGTTGGTCTGCTGTCGATTCTGATTAGAAAAACCCTGTCACTGAACTATTCACAGTAACACACCCTCTGCCTTACCTTCTTATTCATAACGAATCCTACACCTGTTATACCATTTTCTGCTGCTGTTGATATTACCCGATCCTCATCTGACCAGAAATCCTTGTCTTCCTTCCACTTCACTTCACTGACCCCTACTATATCTAGATTGAACCTTTGCATTTCCCTTTTCAGATTTTCTAGTTTCCCTACCACGTTCAAGCTTCTGACATTCCACGCCCCGACTCGTAGAACGTTGTCCTTTCGTTGATTATTCAATCTTTTTCTCATGGTAACCTCCCCCTTGGCAGTCCCCTCCCGGAGATCCGAATGGGGGACTATTCCGGAATCTTTTGCCAATGGAGAGATCGTCATGACACTTCTTCAATTACAGGCCACATGTCCTGTGGATACACGTTACGTGTCTTTAATGCAGTTGTTTCCATTGCCTTTTGCATCCTCATGTCGTTGATCATTGCTGATTCTTCCGCCTTTAGGGGCAATTTCCCACCCCTAGGACAAGAGAGTGCCCTGAACCTCTATCCGCTCCTCCGCCCTCTTTGACAAGGCCGTTGGCAGAATGAGGCTGACTTCTTATGCCGGAAGTTTTCGGCCGCCAATGCGAATAATCGAGGATGTAGTGTGCAAGTGCTCTACTCTGAATCGAAGAGGTTGCCGCAGGTGAGGAATTCGTGCCGGGCAGCATCAAACAAGTCAGAAGACCAATGACTCAACACCACCACCACCACCAACAACAACAACAACAACAAAGTAAAACTCACGAATGTTTATTCCGGGTGGCAGTGAAGAACATTTTTACTTGATACTACTCGGAATTGCCTCGAAGGAGCCTTAGCAGGTATAAAAAAAATGCGTGAATGAATGCCACGAAATCGAGAGTTGAGTCGGGACGGAGCAGTAGTGGGGTCGGGGCAGCCATGACTCGACCACTCGTTGCCGACACACATGACGTGAGTGGGCACGACCTGGGTTGGTCGTTCTATCGGTCGTCTCATCGGACGACGTGTATTTGGTCGCCGACCGCTTCTGGGTTCTCGGTGTGTGTCGACTTGTGATTCGTCCTTGTTGTTCCTCAGTGACTGGTTTTTGTATCGTTCGAGTTGTTTGTGGAAGTGTTTCCGCGGAACCGTGTGTAGCTTGTGGTTTTGACTATCCAGTTATTGCAGCGCTTTCTGTGTGTTGGCTAGTGAGTCGGTTGGGACGGAGAAGCAAGCGAGTCTCCGTCGCGTGTGGCCAGGCCAGGGCTGCTGTCGGAGTGCACACGCTGTCGGATCGTGAGGCGCTAGCTGCGAGAGTGACAAGCTCGTTACCCACCAAACTTGGATGTTGAAGTTGAGTGATCAGTTCACCTGTTATGAAACCTCAACTATTGTGACAACTCTCTGTTCATTTGCGGGTTGTTGCCCCGTTGGCCGTTCACGCTAGCAGCATTGTATGACATGTTAGAAAAATCTTGCAGCCGTCTTCCTATGTTGTGATTAATTATTAAATTGACCGTTACGTATCAGTGAAGTGCACCAGCGATATTTTCTGCCCCGTTGCCGTTAACTCTCCAGTCACCTGCCCTGGTCGTTAGCGTTGTTTGTTAGCAGTGTGCTTTTCCTCGTCGTGTTGTTGCTGTCCAGCATGGTGTGTATATGCTTCAAATGGCTCTGAGCACTATGGGACTTAACATCTGAGGTCATGAGTCCCCTAGGACTTAGAACTACCTAACTAACCTAAGGACACCACACACATCCATGTCCGAGTCAGGATTCGAACCTGCGACCGTAGCGGTCACGCGGTTCCAGACTGAAGCGCCTAGAACAGCTCGGCCATCCCGTCCGGCAGCATGGTGTGTAGTTCGACAGCTTTTAAGTTGTTTGGTTCATATTTGCTTAGAGTGGCTATTGTTCCCTGGCTGTTTTTAGACGCCAATTTATGGAGTCATAGTGCTGTTCGTATTCTCGTCCTCGGCCGATATTCTCCATCGTTGTGCCATTGGTTGGACAGTAGGGAATTGGTTAAATTATTGAGCCGTCCCTAGGTTTGGTTGCCATCCGATTACCTAACTTCAACTCTTGGCTGTCTGTCTCACCTCACCTTACATTTAAGGAACTATCCAGGCCGACTCTTGGAACACTTCTGAGCACCACTTGTTCTGTTTGTTTTAGATTGTGATTTTAATTTTAGTTGAAGTATTGTGCGAGGCCTTTGGCTGTTTATTAATTCAGTTTCTTTTAAGTTTTACTTAAAGGACTTCAGCCATGTTAAATTAAAATTCTGAACATTGATTGTTTTAGAAAAAAAATTTATTGTTAGAAATGGTTCTATCTGAAATTGTTTGTAATCCAGGCCCTAAGCCGTTAGTTGTTCCATGTGTTATGTGTGGCCCTCAACTAAGGATTTGCGTGAACCCCTGAATGAGGCCTTCAGCCGCGTGTATTATCTAAAGGAAAATTTTTTATAAGAAGCAACGAGTTTATTCTAAATTATTTATCTCATGTTTTGTTAAGGCCTTCAGCTGTTGCTTCAAATTTGTTTGTGGCCTACAGCCGTGCAATAAGTTAGTCAGGTTTCGGCCGTTCTGCTGTAGCTTTAAATGGAAATTTTCTTGCTTAAAAACTGCTTATTAATGTGCCTTAGTTATAGTTGTCCTTCAGACGTGTAATGTAGGCCTTCAGCCGTTAATTGTTGTCATTGCATGTTTTTTGAAAAAAAAATTTGTCCTTCTATTTTAAATTACTTTTGATTTCTAAGCCAGGCCTTCAGCCGTTCTTGAGTTTGCTGTGTGGTTTTACTGCTCCATCCGCAACCTTAACCTTACCCTGCATGCTCCCTCACTACCTACCAATCAGGTTTCAATAACTGCAGGGAATGAAGGTCGTATGGCAGCACTGCCGGTGAATCATTTAGTGTTTATAATCATTTGACCCTCTATTTTAGAGTACTGGCGATTATTGATAGTGACTGCTTGTTATACACTGCTTGATAATTGCTTAGTAACAACACATACTTGCTAAGGAACAATCGTCAGCTCCTACGGAACAACCGACAATTGCTATGGAACACGCGACCAGTGACAGGAAAAGCACATGTAGATGGCGGGACGAGTTCACTACAGCGCAGCCTGTGCATTGACGCGCCTCCCTGTGCGCGTACGACAGTCAATGAAATATGGTGTTCGATGAAGGTTGTTGTGGAACCGATTGGTGTGTGATTCCGTATTGTAGCCAGTATGCCTGCAAGACATTATCTCAGTGCTTACGACAGAAGACGAACATTTTGACGACCTGTAGCCGGTCAAAGTGTCCCTGCTACGGCTACAGTAATGGTTATATCGAAAAATGTAATCTCTAGAGTTAAAAAGGCCGCTGAAGGTGGAAATGTGGGATGATCACTACAAACCTTGCAACCGCTACTGGTACACCAGTCATCGGCAGAACCATTTCGCGGCGGTTATATCAGGCTGATTTGTATGCTCTGAAGACTGTTAAACGCATCTCACTTCAAGCACTCCATCAGAGAGAAAGAGGTGTAGGGAGCACGTTGGATGGGTTCAGCAACAATGGTGCGAAGTTCTCTGAAGAATCGTGCAACACTGCGTCAAGCGATTCTGGCCAGTGAGCCCTGACGGTTTTCACCCAATATATCGATATCGCAAATCATACTATCTTTGACTAACATGTTGCCGTTGGAGGGCGGTGCCCTCTGGTGCGGCGTCTCCGGGCTTGATGGACGATTTCGTGGGAGTGTGAGCTGAGGAACGAAGCCTAACGAGCTTTCCGTGGGGCCCGCTCGCTGTGGTGTTATCCGTTGGCGGCCGGCAAATATTGGGATGATGTAACGCCGTATAAGTTATCACGTACCGATGTGGCTTATGCTGTGATTTATCAGGAGGGCGCAGAGCTGTCAGGGCAGTGTTCACTGTCATTTTGGTCTGTCTTCTTCTGTTCGTTGGGTATGCGTGTCCTTGTCTCCGTGGTATTTGAAGGGCAATGTGATTGCAAGATCTGGTGGACATTTTAAACTGATCAATTGGGTGCTATCTCATAATTTGTTTCGAGCGTTAACATTGTTTCCGTGGTGCTTGTGAAACTTGGGCAGTGTTAAGCACCGTGTTCTAGAGCAAAGCTTACTTTGAATGTTGGGAGTGTGCATTAGTATATGCGTTACCTGTTCATGTCCACTTTGCCTTAATTTTTGTAAATTTTTAAGTTAAGTGACAAGTCATATAATTTTCAGTGGGAGGCGCAGTGAAACGGTTAGTATTACCAGTTACCAAAGATGATAAATTATTTATGTCAGAATGTCTCTTTTGCTGTTTTATTGGCCTGTTTATAATTTACGTTCTTTGTTCTGGTTCCTTTGAAGCTAATGCTAAAGCCCTATGCTGTCTAAGAAATTACATACTGCGTCTGTTATGTTTAAGTGGCTCACATAAATTTGTCTGTTCCAGGGGGCATATGTTTTTTTCCGAACAGATATGGCCTGATATACGAGGGTCAGTCAAAAAGTAATGCCTCCTATTTTTTTTTCTACGTTTAATTGTCAGGAAATTTAAATGCAATTACATAGGTTGAAAACCACAACATTGAGGATCATTTTGTCATTTTTCAATGTAATCTCCGCCCATCTCTACAGTTTTGGTCCATCTTTGAACAAGGGCATGTATCCCAGCACGGTAAAAATCACAGCTCTGCTTCCTAAGCCATTGACGCACGGATGTTTTGACGGCCTCCTCATCTTCAAAATGAATCCCACGATGAGCTTCTTTTAGTGGCCCGAACAGATGGAAGTCTGATGGTGCCAGGTCAGGGCTGTATGGGGGATGAGGCAAAACTTCCCATCCAATTTTGACAATCTCGTCAGAGGTGTGACGACTGGTGTGTGGTCTTGCATTGTCATGCAAAAGAAGAACATCTGCCATTGATTTTGTTGGGCGAACTCGCTGAAGACGTGCTTTAAGTTTGTTGAGGGTTGTGACGTATTGAACAGAATTTATTGTGCATCCCTGCTCCAAAAAATCAACCAGAATCACACCCTCTGTATCCCAGAAAACTGTTGCCATAACTTTCCCTGCCGATCGCACAGTTTTGAATTTTTTCTTCCTCGGCGAGCTTGTGTGACGCCACTCCATTGACTGCCTCTTTGATTCGGGTTCAAAAAAATGCACCCATGTTTCGTCCCCGGTCACAATTTTTGTCAGAAACTCATCTCCCTCCAAACGGAAGCGCTGCAAGTGTTGGGAGGCTATTGTTTTCCTTGCCTCTTTATTCTGATCGGTTAACATTCTTGGAACCCACCGTGCACAAACTTTTGAGTACCCCAATTGTTTAATAATCGTGATCACACTGCCTTTACTAAGAGAAATAATGCGACACACTTCATCTGCAGTCACCCGACGGTCACCACGAATGATGTCATCAACTTGCTGAATGTTGTGTGGAGTCACTGCACTCACCGGCCTGCCGCTCCGCTTTTCGTCAGTCAACGGTGTTTGCCCTTCAGCTTCCTTACAACGACGAACCCACCGTCTAACAGTGCTGACATCCACTATCACAACACCATACACCTTCTTCAGTCTTTCATGAATGCGTATGGGCGTTTCACCTTCTGCATTCAAGAATTCAATCACACAACGCTGTCTCAAACGAACATCGATGTCGGCCATCTTACAAACTTCTGCTGTGCTGCCACCTGTTGACACAGAAAGTTACTACTGCAGTGGATTGCAGAAGAAGGTTTGAGGAATGGCGCCAAATTCAAATTTTTCACTTAACTTAATTTCTTTAAGTAGAAAAAAAATGGGAGGCATTACTTTTTGACCGACCCTCGTATGAATTGATGAGCTTTGAATGTGATGCTAGGGTCCTTGCGGCTGCTTTAATGGTTTGCTAAAAAGGAAAATTTTTCTGATTTTACCATCTTCTTGCTGAAATCATTTTTTTAAAAATACTCGTATTTGTAACTGGTTTCTTAAATCTTTTGGTGAACTTGTCAAAAGGCAGTTAAGGTGTCATTGCTTTGGATAAGAGCTCAGATTTATTAATTCTATCCTAAGAGTTATTTACTTGATGCACCGCTTGGAATTCTGATTAAAATTGTTCGTGCTGCAGCAAATTGTCATTAATAATCTTTTACACTCTATTGATGGTACGTGTTACTCAGGATCGGGCTCCACTTACGCCTCGTCGGACTGCTTATCCGCCTGTTTGTCATTTGGGGACGGCCGGGGTGGCCGAGCGGTTCTAGGCGCTACAGTGAGGAACCGCGCGACCGCTACGGTCGCAGGTTCGAATCCTGCCTCTGGCATGGATGTGTGTGATGTCCTAAGGTTAGTTAGGTTTAATTAGTTCTAAGGTCTAGGCGACTGATGACCTCAGAAGTTAAGTCGCATAGTGCTCAGAGCCATTTTTGTGTGATGTCCTTAGGTTAGTTTGGTTTTAGTAGTTCTAATTTCTAGGGGACTAATGACCTCAGAAGTTAAGTCCCATAGTGCTCAGAGCCATTTGAACCATTTTTGTCATTTGGAGTGCGTACGCTCGGCAGCTCTCGCCGCTGTCTGTCTTTCTCGCTGTTTCCTCCAATCACGGCCGCACTGCTTAATGTTCCTCCTCAAGTTAAGTTAATACTTGGAATAACCCTGAATTCGTATCCGTTAGCTTGCCCTCAACTTAAGCAAATTTTGACGCGTTGGGACCTTAACATTTAACTTAATCTGTTGTAACTTATTCTCGCGTTATTGAAAACTGGTTAATTTTCAATTGATGTGCTTTTGTGGGTTTGAAATTATCTTGCCTAGATATTGGTGTTAAATTGTTTTTCATTGTTTTAAGTATGGTTTTAGGCTTTTTTTATCAGTCAATTTAAAATCATGTTTTACTCTCACCATTTTATAATTAAGGCGGTTCTGGTCTGTTCTGGTACTGTTTTTTAGGTTTACGCATGCCTTTGTTAAGCCTTTAGCCTTATTACATTCTGTGCTTCATATAGAATACGTCTTAACGATATGAAGTCATCGTAGGCTAAACCCATAATTTTCTGTAAATTATTTAAATTGGCATTAAAATTTAAATGAGTTTCTCATTGCTTGGTATTTTAATTAATTTAAAAAATAAATAAAAGCGTAATTTGTTGCAACGTGATGGAAACTGTGTGAAATAATGTTCTACCAGTGAATCCCCACTGGTACAGCCCTTCCCGGTTTTTCTTCCTGGCTGAATGCAGAAGCGGTAATTATCTCCATTTCAACCACCAGTTACGGAGGAGAGAGAGCTGAATACATTACACACCACAGAATATTTATGAACGTCATTGGTACGGCACAGGCGTTATGGAGAGCATAGGCATTACGCAAAATGGCCGAATACCGTAGCATATCCTTGCGCGAAATACAGTTACAGCACAGCGGTATTGCTGGCAGATTTCTCACTAATAATTGGGTGTTGTTTAGGGGTGCCCCACACAGGGGCTCCGACGTGTTGGATACACTGGAAAGCGAAGATATTGAACGTATGGAATGGGTTGCATATTCCCCGGATCTAAACCCTACAGCGATTACCTGCTATGCTCTTGGCAGATGTGTTTTTCAACAAACACCCCTTCGTCAGACCGCGCAAGAACTGAAAAGAGCCTTAAAGGATGACTGGGGTGATATCCTCCAAGGAGTTCTCAACAGTTTGGTAACGAGTATGAATAGCAGGTGAAGTGCGCTGATGCCCGAGGAAACGTATTCCTTACTCAGAGTCCGATATCGACCTGTATGTCAGCAAACTAAGCTGTGTCAAATATGAATGTTATTTATGTCTGTTATCCCCTTTTCCCATATGGTGAAAACTGCATCATTTTTCACTACAAATATACGAATAACCATTGGTTATTCCTGTTCAACAATGTCTCTGATCGTTAGCAACTGCCAAACAGTGTGCAAATTTCGTGAAGGTTTGAGCTTTGTGTTAATTCAGAAGAAGAAATGCCTCATATCTATGTAAATAGCGCAAATGGTTTCTGTTGTGTTAGGGTGAACTCTGAAACGGCAATAACGAAAACTTAATTCTCTTGTAAATTAGTTGTATGAATTTTATTTTGGATATACGAATGATGAGCAGTACAAGAACTGGGCTACCCTAAATATCTGTTCATTATGTATTCCACTTATGATAGACTGGTTAGAGGGATACTTTGCTGTCCTCTTGATTTAAGAGAACCACGCAACGGACTGGTCTTCTAATCTGATGAAAAGTGTGGAATTACCTTGAAAACAAGAAAAACTGTGCAGTATCCTCATTTGCCATTTACATGAAAGTATGCCTTCTGATAATGTGAAAGTGAAGACGAATACATTGACGAAGGTGCATAAGATGGAGAAGGAGATATGCTGGAATATTTAAATTTTTTTTTTTTTTTAAAATTGTGGTAAGGTCTTATGGGACCAAACTGCTCAGGTCATCGACCCCTAAGGCTATGCACTACTTAATAAAACTTAAACTAACTTATGCTAAAGACAACACACACCCATGACCGAGGGAGGACTCGAACCTCCGACGGAGGGAGCCACGCGGACCGTGGCAAGACGCCCATGACCGCGTAGCTACTCCGCGCGGCGATGGAATCTTCTTCATCACGACACTAAAATGTGTTTTTATCGTCACCGCCATGTCATTTGGTTTTTGAGTATTTCTCCAAAGAAGATTTTTTTTTACTGTTTGCATTTGGAAATCTCATTTACGAAAGCGTTTCATTTTACCGACAAAGGCTGCAAGGCTGCCGTAACCATTAAAAAAAAAAAAACTACAATTACATCAAAATGGACCATCTGAAATTAAATCTGAAATCACGGCCGAATTATCTTCGTGAATGAAATTAAAAAAAAAAAAAAAACTGTCCAGCAGTGTTATTAAAACTGAAAGTATCTGTGCTTAAAAATAGCCTTTTAATATGATTTATTCTTGAATTTCGGTTCAGCTATTCTCTTTCACTAGAAATACCTGAAGTGACAAATGAAAATTTGCACTAAGCCTGGAATACGAGTCTCCTGCTCATTAGGCAGACGCGCTAACCACGAGGCCACCCCGGCACAGAGGGTTTGCACAACTGCGCGGACTTCTCTCGCATGCCTCCCTCCTCAATCCAGATTCCCATTCACTGCCCAGGCACTTGATATTCCCACCAAACTCTCCAACTGTACTGAAATAGCACCTTAGCATCGAACGAAACGGGGATCCAGCCTGAAACCCAGGTATATGTGCTTTAATCAAAAGAAACTACGTCTATGGGAATTTGGATTGGGGAGGGAAGCGTGCTATGCTAGTCCATGCATAGGTGCAAAACCACTGTGCCAAGATGGCTTAGTGGCTAGCGCATCTGCTTCGTGAATAAGAAAGCTGATTTCGAACCTCGGCCTTCGCAGATATTTTCATTCGTCGCTTCAGTCTATATGTATACAACATAAATTTCTGAGACTTGAAAAGGTATCAGAAACCATATACTTTGATTTGACAAGGTTTTTCATCATTTACTGTGACTGATAACCATTTAGAAATGAGAACAGAAGCCAAAAACCCGTGTAGCATGCATAACTGTACAAATTACGGACTATATAACTAAAAGAAAAATGCTATAACAGCGTATCAATTCATTCCTAACGACTCTGGATTTCTCCCAACATAAAAAATGATTAGAACATTTTTTTATGAAAGCGATCTGTTGGCACAGTTCAGATGATGTCCGAAGCCACTGGTCATTACTGATTCGTATAAATTGTAAGTAGGCTGTTTACGTTTTTATGTTGGTGACGCCACGTAGCGCTCTGTATTAAAATCGCTGACTGCCCTGTGTGCAGTCTGTGGCAGGTTAGATTCATTGCTGGAAGTTTTTCACTAGTGTAGTGTTGGATAGTTGGATGTGAAAAGGCAGTTGAGCAGTTGCAGGTGAGACACCAGGAGTGATGGATGTGGGGAGAACGGACGATCTGGACGTGTGTCCGTCAGAAAAAGGAAATTTGTTAAACTGGATGTATATATATGATGACATTATTATTGTAAATACATTGTTTTTTCTCTATCAAAATCTTTCATTTGCTATCTACATGCCTATCAGTAGTTAGTGCCTTCAGTAGTTATAATCTTTTATTTAGTTGGCAGTATTGGCTCTCGCTGTGTTGCAGTAGTTCGAGTAGCGTAGATTTTTGTGAGGTAAGTGATTCATGAAGGGTATAGGTTATTGTTAGTCAAGGCTATTCTTTTGCAGGGATTATTGAAAGCCAGATTGCGTTGTGCTAAAATACTGTGTACCAGTTTAGTAATGATCAGAATAAGTAAAGAGAAAACAGTCTCAGATCGTTCAGTTTAACTCTGGAGTCTGAAAATCAAAGAAGTTTCAAAATATGCAACTGTGTTTCTGCATGTAATATGCAATGTGTCGTCATAATTAGAGGTCAGCAGGTGAATCCTTACCATGAGCCTGGTCGGGGTGAGGATGCTCTTGCAGGCCATAGGGTGTATGATGGCGACGTAGCGCTCGCTGCAGATGACCACCAGGATGAGGATGGACGCCGTGTAGCTGAGGCTGTGAACGAACTGGAACATCTTGCACAGCGCGTCGCCCAGCACCCACCTGCAAATAGGACACAGGGAAGCGGGCTTCATTTATAAAGCTGTATGTACTGGATTAGTGGCGTGGCGCTCTACTACTGTGGCTTATGTCGTGCAACAAAATTAAGAAGTCATCCACGTTGTAGGTCTGTCATCTGTTCTCACGTTTGCACCTCTACGCCCCATACCACACTTGACATAAATGTCTTTCTGGCCTTTAAGGATGAACAGATGCTTGGATCACCTACATTCAAGGACGTTAGTAATTTTTGCACCTAATTACTAGTGGATATCCATAAAAGCTGACGGGTAGGGTGAGCAGCGATGTGCGGCTGTTTTATAATGAAGCTATGTTGTACGGGCAGGTATCGTCCTTGAGTGACAATTGGGGATGGAATATTTTATAGCTGGTGTGTTTCATGGCAGCTTGCTGTAAACGTAGAAAAATGTTAATGCAGATGAGCAGGAATAACAATTCAGCATTGTTATGCTGGAAAACAGCATCAGTAGCGTGCTGCGTGACAGTCATGTCGATGATGATGTTTGGTTTGTGGGACGCTCAACTGATCGGTTATCGGCGCCCGTATAAATTCCCAATCTTTGCTCAGTGCAAACTCGCCAGCATCATGAGTGATGATGAAAAGATGAGGACAACATAAGCACCCGGTCGAGGCCGGTGAAAATCCCTGACCCCGCCGGGACTCGAACCCGGGACCCCGTGCTCGGGAAGCGAGAACGCGACCGCGCGTCCACGAGCTGCGGACAGTCATGTCGACTAAATATCTATGTGTAAGGCTGCAACTCAGAGGCGGGCTGCTAAATTTGTTACTGGTAGGTTCGATCAACACGCAAATATTCTGGAGATGAGCACCAATAAGAAACCCTGGAGCAACGCAGCCCATGCTTGGGAGGCAAGGGAGGACCGCGATCTCCGGGAATGCAGAAAACATGGTGTAGTCAGATGCAACTCTTTAAAGAAAAGGTTTAAAGATCGAAGGCTTTAAGCGGGGCCTGGAACTTTTTGTGGTTAGTTATACGTCGCCATTCGTCTTTAAAAAAAAATCCACTCCCCTCCCCCCTCCCCGTCCTAGGTTCCCCACTACAAGGAATTTGAAGCTGCGTGAGGAACTGTTTTACTGCCGCCAACGAACATTTTGCGTGAGGTCTACGAAGATAAGCTAAGAGAAATTTTGGCACTTAGGACGCATATACTCGTAGGCAGTCGTTTCCTCTTTACATTCTTTGCGAACGGAGCAGGAAAGAAGAAAATTAGCAGTCTTGCAAGAGTTACCGTCAGGCACACATTATCCAATGCATTACCCGCCAGGTTAGCCGAGCGCGCCATTGCCCTGCTTCCTGGACTCTGGTAGGCGCGCCAGCCCCGGATCGAATCCGCACGGCAGATTAACGACGAGGGCCGGTGAGCCGGCCGGTGTGCGTACATTTGCCACGATTTTACCTGCTCCGAAGGGTTGGGTCCCTTGTATCCCCCTCCTCCTTCTCATCGCTGTTGCGCAGTAAAGGTGCTTACTGAGCCTTTCCGCTGGTTTACTTATGGTAGGACCAGAATCTCTTTGGATTTTCCGCCATATTTCTAGAGAGACTTTCGTTGTGGGAACTATTAAATGCCTCAACAAAACTTCGCCAATCTTGGAGATTTTGCGTTCGTCTAAATTATACGTGCCTTTTTCGGTGCTCCTGCAACAGCTTTCTGTCGTGTTTTGTCTACCATGGGGGATCAGATCCGTCTCTTAATAATTTATTTATTATGAATCTCTCGAGTGCTGTTAATAGTATTTCTTTGAACTTAAGCCACATATGGTCTTCACTTACATAGTGATTGGAGACTGTCTCTTAGAAAGACGTCAAGAGAATTTTTAGCTGCTTTTATAAATAGATATATTTCGTGTTTGTTTTGGTGAATTTCTTTGTTACGGAACTGAGCCACGCTCGACTGTGTGTTCACTAATCCCTGTATCCGTCGTGATGCTCAGGATTATTTGTGGCTAAGAGGTCATGTGTCTTTTCGTAACTATTTACAATTCGAATGGCCTCGTGAACTAATTGTTCAAAATAATTAAAAAAAAGCATTTAGAAAAATTACGGAAGTTGTTTTCTATCTACAGTAGGGTCTGAAAATGCATTTTTGTCAACATACGGAAGGTAGATTCAAGTCACTGCCAACTGTAATTGTATGAGTAGCGTACCTATTTGTGATGAGACTCAAGTTTTCTTTGAACTGTTCAGCAACTGTTTCATCTGAGGCAGGGTGTCGGTAAAAGGAGCCAATTATTAATTTATTCCGGTTGTCGAATATAACCTCTGCCCATACTAAGTCACAGGAACTATCTGGTTCAAAGTCGATTGTGAGCTTACATTATTTTTCCTTAAGTTGTTCTTCTTGTTTCTGTTGCAGTGCAGATAATTACAATTACGGCTTTTCCATCCAGAACCTAAGATGCTTTCTCTGTGATCCTGTAAATCCTAGAGCTAAACAATGTAGAACAACAACGTACGTTACAAGCGTAGCATTCTGTATTACTTCATTTCCTTATTTCTAACGTTTTAAAATGTCGACTTTAGATGACATGTCAATCATAGATTTTCTTATCTCTATTTAGTGAACTTATTTTCAGTCATGTTTTGATCATTGTCGCGCTACACTTTATTAACTATGTTTTGCCGCAAGGAATATCGGATTTTAGAGAGTAAATTAATATGGAGTATGTCGTTCTTCTTTTCAAACATTCACATTACCATTTCTTCTTTCCTTATTGTCTTTTGGGTATGCAATTGTAGTAATTAAAGTAAGCACAAATACACTGGTCAAAAAGAAATAATTTGCGTACATGCGCATTCTCTTTACATCGTTCCTTTCTTGTTGCTCCCCTGCCGATGGACTGTTTCTATCGCAATCAGTAAGCGTGAAAAGAAGCTACCGTACAGATAGAGGGCAGACAGACTTGGCAGAACTAATTACATACTGACATAATCGTCGGTATTGCTTTCGTTTCCCAAAAGTTATAAATATTTCGATTTCGGAAAAGAAGCTCTGTATTTCGCCAAGATGTCGAAGAAGTAGGTGCCTTACGTACTGGTTGTATCGAGTAAGGTGTGGAGACTGTGGTTCGAAAGCGGACAGAAGAAGTTCGAGGAAGGGCGTCCGTTACCTGAGGCATCACTACTCAAGCTACCTGGCGAAGGGGCAAGTGTGGCGGCGTGGCACATGCCCGGCATTCGTGCCGGCCAGCCTGGATATGGATTTCAGGCGGTTTTCCACATCCCCCTAGGTGAATACCGGGCTGGTCCTCACGTCCTGCCTCAGTTACACGGCTCACAGACATCTGAACACTTTCGCACTATTTCATGGATTACACTAGTTGCAGACAGTTGGGGTACACCAATTCCTACCCAGGGGTACGGGTTGGCGGCAGGAAGGGCATCTGGCCACCCCTTCAACTAACATTACCACATCCGATTAACCAAGCCGACCCTGCGTCTCCGCGGGAAAAAAGGCACAAGCAAAAGAAAGAAAAGAAAAACACATTATACAATGTATTGCGAAGTGTGTCTGCAGATGGTATATATGTAGATGCAGATGTAGATGTAAGTATTAATTTTATCTCGTAAAATTTGGTAATAACGTTAATCCATCTTTCCATATTTAGCCTCGAATGCAACATATTTTTCCTAACGATGGGTGACGCACTGCCGTTTACCGGAAAAAAGAAAAAAAAATTAGCTTAGCGAGTATCGGTCCATATTTGCGACTGCGTTCAAGACTTCCTTGCAGATAGAACTCAAAACGTCAATCTTAACACAACAACGTCGGTAGATATAAAGACAATTTCCTGAGTCCTCCAAGGAAGTGGGGTAGGACCGTTATTATTTATAATGTAATAATCTAGTAGACAGCGTCAGAAATAAAATGGTTCAAATGGCTCTGAGCACTATGGGACTTAACATCGATGGTCATCAGTCCCCTAGGTCTTAGAACTACTTAAACCTAACTAACCTAAGGACAGCACACACATCCATGCCCGAGGCAGGATTCGAACCTGCGACCGTAGCGGTCACGCGGTTCCAGACTGAAGCGCCTAGAACAGCACGGCCACACCGGCCGGCCAGCGTTAGAAGCTTTTTATGACTGTTGACAGAAGCTACGGTTGTCTCTAAGAGAGTAGCAACGCTACAAGAATATCTATTTGCAGAATGAGCTACAGGGGATTGATCAATACCGCAGGCTTTGGCAGTTGACCATTAACGTGAATGAATGTAACATGTATACGTATGGAAAGTAACCCACAACTCTACAAGTACGATATTAATGACAAATTACTGGATAGAGTATCTACAGCAAAATATCTCGGAGTAACTATCCAGAGCGACCTTGAGTGGAAAGACGATATGAAACGGAGAGTAGTTAAAGAGGATACCGGACTGAGACTAACAGGAAGAATCTTATGGAAATGTAACTCATCCACGAAGGTGCTTGTTGTCCGAAACTTGAGGTTTCGTTTGCCACTCTGGGACCTTTATCAGATAGGTCTGGCAAAGGAGCGGCGCGTTTCGTCACTGGGTCTTTTGGACGTCGAGAGAGCGTTACAGAGATTCTCAACAAACGCCAGTGGCAGAAGCTACAAAGTGGCACTGTGCATCCCGGACACGTGTACTATTGAAATTTCGAGAGAGTACTTTCTGAAAGTCTGACAGCATATTACCTCCTCCCAAAAATGACTCACGAAATTACCACAACGAAAAATTATAAGGAAATCAGAGCTAATACAGAGGCTTGCTAACAATCATTCCTCCACTCGCGGTTGGAACAGGGAAGGTGGGATCAGCTAAGCCACACCCTGTCGGGTTGCTTGTTGCGTATTGATGTAGAGGAAAAAATAAATTGATGAACCAAAACATAATGAACATTTGCTTAATAGCTTGTTCGTCCATTTTTGAAATGAAATACATAGCTGATTCTGCGTATCAGAGGGCCGACAGTTTATTAGGTTTGTGGAGGTATGTGCAATTAGAAGTCTACGCACAGCTCATGTGATTCGCGTAAATAAGGGGCCGCTGATGTGTGTACGCAGTGATGGCGAAGCGAAACAGATTTGATTTACATCAGGCGAATTTGGTCGCCGAGACATCAACGTGACTTCACTATAATGCTCCTCAAACCACTGTAATACGGTTTTGGCTCCGAGACATGGACAATTATAAATGTACTGCTGAAAGATGACATCAAGCATGAAGGTATGCAAGTTGCTCACAGCTGTCAGCACCTCTTAGATTACTACCACAGGTCCCATGCAAACGCAGGATAGTTCCTGCCGTAGCATAATACTGCTCCCACCAGCCTGCGTCCGCGGCGCACTGCACGTCTAGAGCCGCCGTTCCCCTCGATGACAGCGTTGGTGCAGACGACCATGGACTTACTGTAGAAAAAATGTGATTCACCTGCAGACCTGACACGTTACCATTGATTGACGGTAGAATCCCGATGGTCCCGTGTCCACTGCAATCGTAATTGACGACGTCGTTGTGTCAACATGTGAACACGTAGGGGTGGTCTGCTGCAGAGCTAGGTGTTGAACAACTTACTGTGAACGGTGTATTCCGAAACACTTGTGCTCTTTCGGCAGAAATGCTACAGAACAGACAAGCCTCCGAACACTACTTTCAATAAAGAGTCGTGGACGTCCAACTATTTAGCGCCTAGTGATAGTTTCACTGTCTTCCTACCTCATTCCGTAGATGCTCATGACAGGAGCACGCGAACGTTCGACCAGCTACGCCGTTTTCGAGACACTTGTTCACAGATTCTGCAAAATAATAATCTGCTCTTTGGATTTCCCCATATGCAACCCATATCTTCGCTAGGCTGATCACCTTTTCATCTCTGCTCCGCTTATATACTTTAGTTGCCACGACACGTACCCACAACGCCACGAGATGGCATCCAGCGTCGCGTTTCGCAGTGGTCATAATGTTCTGGGTGATCAGCCTAAGCAGTCAGAGCACACGGGGGGAGCGAGGCACGATTTTTTATCCGAAATGAGCGTGTTTGATACTGCGTTCATAGAAAAGAAGGGGCGTTGTCGTGGAGTGAAAACTATCCCTGGAACTTCGTTCCACGACGCTTCGTTCTGACAGCCTATGATAGTCTGTTCCTTACGAGCACATCTTTGCATCGCAACATACCTGTCCCAAAAACCCATCAGCATCACCATGGCTGGCTCTTCGCATTCTTTGGCGCTCGCGAATCCATATGTTTCCACTGCTCGTCTTGCTGCTTTGCCTCTGGGTCAAAGTGATACAAGCACACGTCGCTAGTAAGCAGATGACTAAAGAATTCACCTGCGTTGCTTTGGCACAGTTGCAACATTTCCGCTTCTATGGCTCCATAGGCTCTGTTATTAGGTGTGAGCTGTGACAGGACCTAGCCGAGAGCGGTTTTTCTCAGGATCAAAACTGTTGAAAACTGTTTAAAACTGATATATGACTGGTTTTCACTTTTTTCACTATCTACTCGGCTGTGATGTGTAGATTTTCAAATACCACGGTCTCTACTTCCTCTGCATCCCCCGATTCTTGTTAGAGAGGCGGTCTGTCACCGTTATTCGTCATTCAGGCTTCTTGACAATATTGCGTACCCTCTTCACCATATAGTAAAGGTCATGGCCCTATGAACAGAATGGTAGAAAATTAAAAAATGCTGGGAAATTCAAATAATTGTCAAGTAGTACTAGCGTGTTTCCCCCCTCAAGTCCTAAGTATAAGTTGGCGGGAAATTAAAAAATCCAAGATGGAGCATTGTCATTTTGGCTGATCTGGAACACTGGGACAGGCTTTATGACGTCTCAGTCCAAGATAGATGCCCTGGAATATGTCACAAAACGTTTTAAAATCATCCCCACAGCTTAGTAGTTGCAAAGTTATGAATTTTATTACTGTGTTATCTGACTGAATTTCATGCTGGAACCTCGATATTGACTCCTGCCTTTTTCTTGGTAGCGTTCCTAATGACCGGATGGATTATAAGGTTTTTGCCATTTTTTGATCTAATACTGGACATAAATTGCAATTTCATGAGTAATTACTTTAATCATTTATTATGTGATCGCTCAAAGCTTGTTGACACCAGTGCCTACCAATTTACATTGTATATTACAGCACTGAGGATGGTCACTAAGTGACCGAAAATCGATTTTGCGGTTAATAAAACAAAAAAATACGACCAATGCTGTCTCTCCTTCCAAGTATAAACATTTATTATTTGTTACGTTAGAGGCAATCTCACTATTTCAAGTCAGACAGCATGCCAATGCGACATCTTGGATTTTTTATTTTCTCACGAAGTTATACTTCCTAGTTCCAAATGAGTGGGAAAACACAGTTGAATTACCAACAATTTTTAATTTACCGCCAAAATTAGAATTTCCCATCATTTTATACATAAGGCAGTCGGCCTTTGTCAGGTGGGAGGATGGTATCAACCTCATGACTCAGTGATGTCGCCTTCGACTCTGTCCTCGTTCTCCCACTGTTGGAACCATTGCAGCTATGTTCCCCTTCAAACTAAGAACACGAATAGCCGCACACTGGTACATTTTGTCAGCGCACTCCGCCTTTCTGTTTTAGCTGTTCTAGCAGTGTGCTACGATAACGTGGCACTGGGATTTCAAGTAGATAAAAATTACATAACGCAATTTTTTCGCGGCAATAATTAAAACTGTATAACTAGCCTCGTATTAGAAAGTCTACGAATGGTCTAACAGCGAATGGAAGCTAAATACCACACAAAAGTATTCTTATAGTTTGCTTCACGTGACGTAGAATTTTGGTCTCAATATCTCATGTGCATAGCATACGAATGATATGAATTGTTTACGGATTATTAGTACACACTGATACAACGCCAGAAGTGATAAATACGTGAATAGCGCATTGGGTAACGAAAGACACTCGTCAGGAAGTAAATATCAAATCGAGAAATAAGCACACGTGCACTACAACAGCGATACACGGGGTACCGCAAATGGCGATAAATGGCCATTAACTGAGTATTATCAGATAGGGAGCCAATTATCGGAACAAAGGAAGTAGTATGAGGAATTAGACCCATTGAGAAATGTAGTACCATACCGCAAGCTGCTTGCATATCAGTGCCAGAGGAATCCATGACTAATAGCATGAAAAAAAATTAATTTAAATTATGAGTGCATGCATTACAAGTGCATTAAAATTTTGAACATAATTTCACTGCTTTTTCTAGCTAAATGTAACTTTCCTCTGAAACCATTTATCATGCTGTTGTTGTTGTGGTCTTCAGTCCTGAGACTGGTTTGATGCAGCTCTCCATGCTACACTATCCTGTGCAAGCTTCTTCATCTCCCAGTACTTACTACAACCTACATCCTTCTGAATCTGCTTAGTGTATTCATCTCTTGGTCTCCCTCTACGATGTTTACCCACCACGTTGCCCTCCAATGCTAAATTTGTGATCCCTTGATGCCTCAGAACATGTCCTACCAACTGGTCCCTTCTTCTAGTCAAGTTGTGCCACAAACTCCTCTTTTCCCCAATTCTATTCAATACCTCCTCATTAGTTATGTGATCTGCCAATCAAATCATCAGCATTCTTCTGTAGCACCACATTTCGAAAGGTTCTATTCTCTTCTTTTCCAAACTATTTATCATCCATGTTTCACTTCCATACATGGCTACACTCCATACAAATACTTTCAGAAATCACTTCCTGACATTTAAAGCTATACTCGATGTTAATAAATTTCTCTTCTTCAGAAACGCTTTCCTTGCCATTGCCAGTCTACATTTTATATCCTCTCTACTTCGACCATCATCAGTTATTTTTCTCCCCAAATAGCAAAACGCCTTTACTACTTTAAGTGTCTCATTTCCTAATCTAATTCCCTCAGCATCACCCGACTTAATTCGACTACAATCCATTATCCTCGTTTTGCTTTTGTTGATGTTCATCTTATACCCTCCTTTCTAGACACTGTCCATTCCGTTCAACTGCTCTTCCAAGTCCTTTGCTGTTTCTGACAGAATTACAATGTCATCGGCGAACCTCAAAGCTTTTATTTCTTCTCCATGGATTTTAATACCTACTCCGCACTTTTCTTTTGTTTCGTTTATTGCTTGCTCAATATACAGATTGAATAACATCGGGGATAGGCTACAGCCCTGTCTCACTCCCTTCCCAACCACTGCTTCCCTTTCATGCCCCTCTACTCTTACAACTGCCATCTGATTTCTGTACAAATTGCAAATAGCCTTCCGCTCCCAGTATTTTACCCCTGACACCTTTACAATTTGAAAGAGAGTATTCCAGTCAACATTGTCAAAAGCTTTCTCTAAGTCTAGATGTGCTAGAAACATATATTTTGCCTTTCCTTAATCTTTCTTCTAAGATAAGCCGTAAGGTCAGTATTGCCTCACGTGTTACAACGTATCTAGGGAATCCAAACTGATCTTCCCCGAGGCCTGTAAAGAATTCGCGTTAGTATTTTGCATCTGTAACTTATTAAACTGATAGTTCGGTAGTTTTCACATCTGTCAACACCTGCTTTCTTTGGGATTGGAATTATTATATTCTTCTTGATGTCAGTGGGTATTTCACCTGTCTCATACATCTTCCTCACCAGATGTAGAGTTTTGTCAGGACTGGCTCTCCCAAGGCCGTCAGTAATTCTAATGGAATGTTGTCTACTCCCGGGACCCTGTTTCGAGCCGGCCGAAGTGGCCGTGCGGTTCCAGGCGCTGCAGCCTGGAACCGCGAGACCGCTACGGTCGCACGTTCGAATCCTGCCTCGGGCATGGATGTGTGTGATGTCCTTAGGTTAGTTAGGTTTAACTAGTTCTAAGTTCTAGGGGACTAACGACCTAAGAAGTTGAGTCTCATAGTGCTCAGAGCCATTTGAACCATTTTGAACCATGTTTCGACAAAGGTCTTTCAGTGCTCTGTCAAACTCTTCACGCAGTATCGTATTTCCCGTTTCATCTTCATCTACATCCTCTTCCATTTCCATAATATTGTCCTCAAGTACATCGCCCTTGTATAGACCCTCTATATACTCCGTCCACCTTTCTGCTTTCCCTTCTTTGCTTAGAACTGGGTTTCCACCTGAGCTCTTGATATTCATACAAGTGGCTCTCTTTTCTCCAAATGTCTCTTTAATTTTCCTGTATCTATCTTACCCCATCTCCTTAAATTCCGACCTTTCTGTAGTTTCTTCAGTTTTAATCTACAGTTCAAAACCAATAGATTGTGGTCAGAGTCCACATCTGCCCCTGGAAATGTCTTACAATTTAAAATCTGGTTCCTAAATCTCTGTCTTATTTTCCTTTTTAAATTTTCTAACCTACCTGCCCGATTAAGGGATCTGACATTCCACGCTCCGATCCGTAGAACGCCAATTTTCTTTCTCCTGATAACGAGGTTACGTTCTCTTGAGTAGTCCCCGCCCGGAGATCCGAATGCGGGACTATTTTACCTCCGGAATATTTTACCCAAGAGGAAGCCATCATCATTTAACCATACAGTAAAGCTGCATGGCCTCGGGAAAAACTACAGCTGTAGTTTCGTCTTGCTTTCAGCCGTTCGCAGTACCAGCACAGCACTACCGTTATGGTTAGTGTTACAAGGCCAGACCAGTCGATCATCCAGACTGCTGCCCCTGCAGCTACTGAAAAGACTGCTGCCCCTCTTCAGGAACCACACGTTTGTCTGGCCTCTCAACAGATACCCCTCCGTTGTGGTTGCACCTACGGCACGGCCATCTGTGTCGCTGAAGCACGCAAGCCTTCCCACCAACGGCAAGGTCCATGGTTCATGGGGGGGGGGGGGGGGGCGCAATATCCTGAGTTGTTTTTTGTCTTTATGTTCATTTATTTACAAAATTCTGTCAAAAAAATTGAGTGTATCAGGAAAGAAAGATAACATGCTCCACAATACAATTTTAGTAACAATTCTAGTTCAGTGTATCCGTGACTTATCATAGAGGAATGAAATTGCGACAGTCAATTGTCTTAGTACACGTGCATAAAGTATCATCTGGTTTTAGATTTCTAGCTGTTTTAGGAAGGACCTTATGCCCTTCGTATGTTCGTTAGCATTCAATGATTTTGAAAGTCAAGCGAGTTGGCGCTTAGTTTCATAAGCGCGAGGCCTGTAGATATAGTCAGCGTTCATAAGAATGCTGTAAGTCGCAGATATTGTTTCCCATGTTTCTATAATCAGCACCATCCTGATTCGTATAGTACGCCATAGGTTACACATTGTACTTGATACATACATACAGAAAATAATATACAGATAGTGACAAAGTTCTTGTGTGTCCATTTTTTGTAGTCTTATTACGAAAATTTTTTCTCGGTTTTTCAGGATAGAGATTATGAAAATAATAAATGAATCATTCAATAACGACAGTTAGATGGGATCTAAAAAATAAAAAAAAGGGAGTGCAGAGATCCATGGAGCACGAGCTTCTGAAACTAACCGCTTAACACGTTCGGCTGTGGACTTCCGTCGTTCACCAGACAAAATTTATAAATACGCATAAAATTTTAAATGTCGATGTTCTCGAAAGCAGTTGGGAGTCGCGTCTTGCTGTTTAAATATGTTGAAGTCGTAGTCGCGCCCTATGCATTGTGTCAATTTGAATCAAATCGGTGAGGGGAAGTTCACACGATCCCCCAGTCAGCTACGTGCTACCCCCAAAGGGCCACATACCCACAATGCCTCCTGGCGGCAGTCACACACGGTGGGCAGTGGTCATAATGTTTTGTCTCGTTAGGGTATGTGCACTACTAATTTTAAATCTCTGTGAACACCAATGGCAAAAATAAAAATAGAAAGACAAGAGATTTTGTCACAACGAGAAGGGTTAGACTCTATGATGTCTACTTAATTGTAAAGTCCCATATAAAATTTAAGTTTAATAAGACAACATGGGTAAGTGTGAAAACTTTGTCATTCAAACAATGCTTTTTGTTATTCCACTTATCAAAGCATAGATGGTTGTTTTTCACATTGAAAGAGAACTGTAAACACACAGTACCAGTTCTAAAAGTAGAACTTGAAATCAATTGCCTGACAAAAAAAAAAATAAAATAAAATAAAATAAAATAAAATAAAATAAAATAAAATAAAATAAAATAAATAAATAAATAAAATGCTGCACTGACAATGTCTCTTGAAACAATGTATTTTTTTCTTCTTATAAATAGTTGCGTTTTGCAGTTGCTTGGGACTTTGCGCTGGGCGAGTATTCGCGATAAATGAAAGCTAAGTAAGGGGCCAGTGCCGTAGAGTACTCTTTGTAAAAGCGAATTGGATTCCATAGGGTCCTGGTGACTTATTTCTTTTCAACTCTTTCAGTTACCTCTGTCAGGAATGCTTATTACTATTGTGTCCATAAGGGACTCTGGGCGATGGTCAAACGACGGTATGACTGTACGATTCTCCTACGTGAACCACGAACGCGAAATTTTAAAACTTCGGCTTTCTATGCTTCGCGTGTACATCTTCCCAGAGGTGCCTGAATCTCCGCAAAACTTCGCCTGTCGTCATTTGCGCGTTCTCTGTTGAAATCAAAGTGCAACTGTCTTTGTTCCCTCAGCTTTTTCCGTCTTTAATCTGCTTTTGGGCACATACTTCTCCGGAGCAAGATTTCCAACCTAAACGTTACCCGTAATTCCTCTACGTCCATCACACAGGAACTCCATGATGTCAGTTCATAAGTGAGGTGCTACAAACTGCTTATCTGCTCTTTCTAGCAGAAACACTCTCCTTGCGTTCTTAACTGATTTATTAACTTTCGTATTCATAGTCGCTATGATGACGTTATGATCGCAAATCCCTGTCTCTGTACCGACGTTGTCGATAAGGTCCCGAGGAACGTAATCCGGGGTAGTACTGATTCGCTATTCACATGCGCGACGTCATTCATCAACAGTCCGTGCTTCCCGCTCGCTGCAGTATTTCACAGTCGTTTGTGGTGAGGTGCTGATGTCGCCCTAGAGTAGGAACGATAATTCCTTAGTACGTCTGCTTCTTGTCTCCGACCAACGTTGCCTGGTCACACAGAATTTTGTGCGGGGTCTATTACTTGCTCTATGCCGGCAGGCGCTGATGTGAGAGGCTTTGATGTCCTTGAAGCGCAATGCAGCGATCCTTCTCTGTGGTTCTTAGATGTGGCTGACCGGAACCTTGACCACTATTGACCACTAGTACACCTGTCGTCACGTTCCTATGAAGTCGACACCGGGACGCTGTCACAACTGAACACCCCACAAACCTGGATATTGTACGATTTTACTAGCCAGACAAATCAAGACCCACAATAAGGCCACTTTCCAGCTTTGTCAGGTGCTAATAACGCTATCTTATAACACTACGTGGCATTGTCGTCTCCTTCACAGCGATCAGCCAGCATATGACACTGATCATTTTCCTTATATACCCCATCTCTGGTAACAACACCGAATACGACCAACGCTAATATTCTCTGGTAACCGCTCTACCTGTCGCAGAGAATTGCAACAATCATTTACACATGCACGAAGCTACACTGAAACTGTGTGTATCAGTTATTTTGTGAGTCACTATATTTAAATACCATACGTAAATTGGGAAGCAGAAACAGAATTAACTGCCTTACGCCGCGCGGGGTAAACGTGCGGTCTCGAGCGCCTTGTCACGGTTCGCGCGGCTATCCCCGTCAGAGGTTCGTGTCCTCCCTCGGGCATGGGTGTGTGTGTTGTCCTTAACGTAAGTTAGTTTAAGTTAGTTTAATTAGTGTGTAAGCCTAGGGACCGCTGACTCAGCAGTTTGGTCCCATATAACCTCACCACAAATTTACAAACTGCCCCGCAGTCTGAACTAATTTTCAGAATATATGGTTTTAATCAACCAGCAGATCACATGATATGTTACTTCCTATACATGTTACTGCTAGATCCAGCCTACGTCTACTTTCACAGTGGCATCAACGCCTATACCCGGCAAACTGCAGTTTACGGTACACGAAGTAGGACTAGAACGTCACGCCTCCTGTTACGTCACCGTACGCTCTGCAAGAAGGATGACCGTCGGCAAAGCTCTGTTATAAAGCTGTGCTCTACTCGAAGGTGCGCAACCGCATTGCTTTCGTAGGTCGTATCCCACTGAAAATCTCTCTTTACTTCTTCCGAACTTAGAACTTACCTTCGCTGACTGTTCTAGAAGTACCTATTTGCGTGCAATTCAAATCAAAGCGCAAACTGGTATTATTGGCAGAAAAAAAATCATTGACAGAGGCAAAAGAAATGATAAATGACCGAAAAAAATCGTACGACTGCCTAAGGCTTGAACTCTTGTCATCTTGACTGGTGACATGTAGCCGACATATAAGCATGAATGTATTTAATTTTAGAGTGTGGCATCTGTCGACGGACCGAATAGGTTGCATGATATTGCTCGGAACGCGTTATTTTGTAATTTTACAAGAAAGTCTTTCCCTGACAAACTCTGCATTTTTTGTAACGCTTGACGCAGGAGGTGTTCGAGCGTCAATGAATACTTGGTAAGAGAACCGTGACGTAATATGCAGATATATTCTGCAAATCTTGTGTTGATGTTAGCTAGTAAAACCCTCTCACATAAACAAGCTGTACGCTAAACCCTGTCGAACGATGATTCTAAGAGTTATCTTCTTCATGGATGAAGTAACCGGTACCTAATTCGATTCTTTCGAAACTTTTTTACACATTCGTGCCGGTTCGTATTAATATGTAATTATTGCAATACTATGCCAGTAACCTAAAATAAGTTTAAGTAAACCACATCATCCAATTTATTATTAAGCCCCAAGGAACAAAACTATCAGAGGATTTTTCTCATTTGAGAAATCATATTCCTCTTCTTATCACCAACGTAAAGAGTAGCGTTCAATATGTAGTCCTGCCAATCTATATAAGCACTTCTTTGTAACAAAACTCCATTTAAATTTTTTAAACACCTTGGTTGTTTTGAAGGGTAAATATTTTTGCAAAGCTAAACGGACATATAAATAAAATAGAAAAAGAAATGGTGAAATGCTGCGGCGGTAGGGTCTTCTACTATTTCCAGAAAAATAGTTTTACTGGATTCGAACGATGTAGCATAGGTTCTGCCAATACAGCTGTGTTGATGAGAATGTATCTGCATGTAGATATGTGTGTGTGTGTGTGTGTGTGTGTGTGTGTGCGCGCATTTCTTTTGTGAACAGCTCTACTTGGCTGGTAATTTTTTGCCTGTTCCTGATTGTGTACAGTTGATGCAGAGGGACATGGAATGCTTTAATTACATTCTGACTCAATATCTGCTCCGTATCAGATAATATTTACGCAGCTATGCCCACGGCGTTCATTAACAAGTTTATTGCAACTTAAGTGAACGCGAAACCTGTTTTTCAAGTTTAAATGTACGTTACTTCCAATAAAAATTCTCGATATAGATGGCTGGGAATGCGGCATTACGGTGGGTACCTCTTTAAGTGAGTTTAATGTTTCTTTTTTGTTTTTTCTTAAAAATAAAGGGTAAAAAATAATTTTGTGAGAAATATGCCGCAAATGTGCCCTTAAGTTACCTATGAATAGCACCGGGTCACGTTTTCTTGTATTACAGCGACGAGAAATAATCTTTTGCTACTGCAGCTCATCTGCAAACCGTGAGTGCAAAGCAAATTAGTTACGTCATTTCCTCCTTGACCATTCCTCTATTTGTTAATTTTTATGTCATCTATCGTTCTTATCAGCTTCTCATGTAATTTTCTCAGTGAGTTCTTCCTATATTCCGTCGCCTAAATGTAATAAATGTTTGAAATTATGATTAATGCTGATAGCTTTATTAAAAACTAGAAAACCTTTCAGAGACAAACTAAAGAGTTAATGTTACTTATCCAAAAGCAGTTATTTTCTTGCGGCGAGATTTTAATAGGACATATGCTTTGGAGCTTATCATTCGGAAAAAGAGGCAAAAAACTTGTTTGCATTGAGCTGAAGTTTGAGAAAACTGTTTCCCCTTTGTCGGAGGAGTTTAACTTAGTTTAGTGACGTGCTTACGGTGTTCGCTGATAGGCGGCCGTTCACGAATTTTTTTGTGCAATGAAAAATAGTACACTATAGTGGAGAGTTTCAGGCATGCATGTTTTTGATAATGCCACAAAGTACAACAGTTGAACAGTTTCTACACCAGTTTATTATTTCTGATTACGCATAGCCGTCATCTTGCTGTTTTTGTTAAATACTGCTGTAGGATTTCAGATGTCTTCCATTTCATACGGTACAATATTTTGTTTATCCACCGTTTAACAAACTCAGCATCACTACCACTGTTCCACCATCATAAATGGTTTCGTAATCTCTGGTAGGATATGGAAGCTACGTGCGATAATTTGGCTAACTAAAGAAGTACTACACGGGCTCCGGATAATTCCTGACAATGATGACAAAGTCATCGACAGCTGGAGTTTGCGCATGAACCTGACCCGCGAAACCCAGAGAACATTTTTCAAATTGTTTATTGAAGTTCTCAGTATCAATTCTGTATTTTTTTCATATTTAGTTGCTTATTTCTTCTATTCGCCAAGTTACGAAACTTAAAAACTTTGATCAGTGTTGAATCATGGCAGACATATATCCACACGTCTGCGCTGGCAAGACAGATGTTGAACTCTCATAAATACTGTTCCGTTTCAGGAGCAGGTTCTTCCTGAGAACTGCGCATTCGCTTCCGTAGAACAATCTGCTACTAAACGTTAAAGAACAGCAAAAATTATAGGATTTGAACAGTCTTTCAACCTCTCTGAATCTCAGAGGAATGCTGCGTTGTCCTCCTCCCGTTACTAAGGTACTCTGGTGAATCTCAGTAACACGACGATACTGTGTAAAAGTGTAAGCCTAAGTCACAACAATAATACGCGATAGGGGAACAAGAGATATATCGGTTGCATGAAAAACACAAGGGCCAACTCTTATGGAGGAATCAGGACACAAAAAAGGGACTATGTTGGTTGGGGAGTTTTATGCTATAGCGAACACTCGTTTTGGCTAGCATGGGACTTGTGGTAGTACTCAAAGCTATCATACACAGCTGTAACTTTATGCTCGATGTCTTCCATGACAGCCATGACGGGTTCCAGCAGGATAACTATCCGTTGTCACAATGCAACAACCGTGCTACAGTGGTTTGAGGAGCGTGAGAGTGAACCAAGTTAGCCTGATGTGATACCGATGGAAATCTGGACGCTATCGTGTGCCAGTTTGGAATGTGCGCACCATCACCCCATACTTTTTGGGAATTGCATGATGCGTTTAGACAGCTGGTGCCACGTATCTCCGGAAACCTAAGAGTGATTTGTCACATACATGCCATGCAGAATTGCTGTTGTTTGCTTCCCGAAGGCGGACCAACACGTCGTTAAGCAGAGAGTCATAATGCTTTTGCTTATAGTTGTATGTTCACAGCGTCTTTTAAAAATAATACACACATTAAAAATGTTTTGCGTCACCTCAGTTCCGAGAGTTCCGGAACCTGTACAGAGAATTGGAATAGAGATCAACATAAGCATCATTTCCGCCCTTTTTATTACCCATGAAAACCACACATCGCATGTTGTACCACCATACAGTGAGATCTTCAGAGGTGGTGGTCCAAATTGCTGTACACACCGGTACATCTAATACTCAGTAGTACGTCCTCTTGCATTGATGCATGCCTGTATTCGTCGTGGCATACTATCCACAAGTTCATCAAGGCACTGTTGGTCCAGATTGTCCCATTCCTCAACGGCGACTAGGCGTAGATCCCTCAGAGTGGTTGGTGGGTCGCGTAGCCCATAAACAGCCCTTTTCAATCAATACCAGGCATGTTCGATTGGGTTCATGCGTGGAGAACTTGCTGGCCACTCTAGTCGAGCCATGTCACTATTCTGAAGGAAGTCATTGTGATACAATAACCACAGTCAGCTATCTTCAGAAGTTCTGGGAACCGGGGTGATGCAAAACTTTTTTGATGTGTGTACAAAAAAATACTATAGGGATACGAACAAGCAATCTCTTATTGGAGAGGTAGTGGTGATGTGGTAAGAGTAGTGGAGGAGAGGATGGACAGAGGGGAGGAAGATGGACGCCGATAGGGAAGAGGAGATGATCGTCAGAGCGAGGGGGAGGGAGAGCTGGACAGAAAACGGACGTGGAGATCGTCAGAGGGCGGTTGTGGATTTGATAGAAGGGGGGGGGGGTTGAGAAGGACGGAGAGAGGTGTATTAGGGAACGGACGAGGAAAGAGAAGGGCAGGAAAGGGATGAAAAAATATAGTTATTGTAAGCAAATAGGAGGAAATGGGCAGAATGTGAGGGGTGGAGCGAGTGGACAGAGAGAGAGGGGAGAAAAATATGTACAGTGAGAAGGCATAAGTGGAGATGCACAGTGAGAGGTGGAATTGGAGATGGACAAGGAGAGGGGAGAGGAGGAGATGAAGACAGAGGAGGAGCAGGTATACTTAAAGGACTGAGGAGGAGAGAGAATGGCGAGGAGTGGGTGGAATTAGAGGGGTGGATAAGATATAGAAGTAATGAGCAGTCGGGCGGATGCGGCAGGAGCAGGTTGACACAGAGTAGGGCCCAGGAAATGAACAGACTGAGGTCAGAGGAGGTGGACAGAGAGAGGGGGGACGAAGAGACAGACGAGAGAGGGGTATCGAGGAAATGGACTGGAATAAACATTCATACACCGGAACGCGGCTACTCAACCAGTAATTACGTAAATGGTGGCAATCTGAATAACAACAGCAATAGAGATCTTTCGGTTACTTTTTAATTTTATACGAGGATTGGAACTTAAATAGCTGCAACTGTTTATTTACAGCTCGTACAAAATAGATGTGTGTTTCAAAGTTTTACTGACCTTCAGAGTAGCCACCAGCATTGTGTATAACCCGTTGCCAGCGATGTGGAAGTCGTAGGATGCAATTAGCAGTACCAGTTGTGTTGACATTTCGAGCGGCGCGGTCTATTGCCCGACAAATTTGTAGCAGTTCTGAAGCGAGTGCCGTGAAGTGTTTCTTTCAGTTTAGAAATCGAATTGAACTCACGAGGTCTTAAGTCAGGGGAGTGCAGTAGGTGGTATAACACTTAGCAGTCAAATAAATCAGCTTGCACTGTACTTGTTTGAGCATTGTCCTGCAAAATGATGGTCAGGTCCTGCTGAAAGTGTCATCAGGTCTGTCTCTAAGCTGGTGGTAGGTTGTGTTCCAAAAATGGATAGCATAGAGACAGAAGTGATGACACCTACCGCACGAGCTGACCATCATTTTGCAGGACAATGCTCAAGCACGTACAGTGCCTTCTGTTTCTGATTTGTTTGACTGATTGGACTGGTAAGTGCTATCCCACCTACTGTACTCCCCTGACTTAAACCCTTCTAAGTTCAACGCAAATTCTAAATTGAAGGAAACACTTCACGGCATTGGCCTCAGAACTGCTACAAATTCGTCGGGCAATAGACCACGCCGCTTGAACTGTCAACTGCGGGATTTTAAAATAAAATGATGAAAGATGTGATGGCGTGGCCCTCAACTACGCCCCCTCTGACTCAGAACTGAAATATTAAAAGCTTTGGGTGGTTTCGTTCTCTAGGGGCTGGGATACTTAGTTGCCGATTTACAGGCCAAATACTGCTGAGTCTACAGTATACGATAAGAATACACACATGAATCGAATGGCCGAAGGTTTCTATCACTCGGCAATTGAGAATTATGAATGTAACATATAAGTTAATAAATGAAAGATTGCAATTAAATAAAATCTGCAGGTACAATCTTAATGACTTTAAATGATGAATACGATAGCAGAAATACTTTTGAGAATGCGGTATATTTCTGCAGAGCGCTTATTGGTGTCGATGGTCCAGCAATTAAATAAAACATAAGTTGAATAACAGGGAAACAATTGATTCCCACCGCACGTAATTAGTTATGAACAACCACATAGCTCGCGAGATATTCACTTCTAAACGCACACTGCGTCTTCGCTGTTGAAGCCACGGAAATCTCACAAGAACACAAGTTGGCACTCGGAAGTATTTCTATTTCTCGCGAACACGCACAAACTACTCCACTCCAAGTCTTTCCCGTGACCGTACGTCGCGCCTTCACGTCCAGCACTCCACGTGTACTGTGCGCAATCTCTCGCGCCGCACTGTTCCGAGACCCCTTCTCCCGAACTCGCTTCTATCCAGTCTCCCCATTCACGATCTCTGTGATAGGCTAGAGCACTCGCGCCATGTCTTCAAACCAACGCAGCCACACAAAGATAATGGAACACATTCGAAATACTGGATTTACAGTTAAATAACTTCAAATTAAATAAATATTCCTACGGCTGGACCATAAACACGCTCTCACACACATTATTAGATACATAAACAAATTAAATATACATATATCAAAGGAATAGAACAAACGGTAGGCCAGTATCCTAATGTCTCTGTGCTTCCTAAAACACAGTAAATATTTAGCCAATTTCTTCATGAATAGTATATATCGGATATAAACAAAGACATAGATGAATAAATATATTTATAAGCATGCTGCTACCGTTTTTTCGTGTAACTGTGGAGTACTTATGGCCTGACGCGATCGATAGTGATGGGCCACTTTGACCTCCATTGACTCATGTACTATTCAAGTTACATGCCTGTAATTTATACCAGTTTAGGTTTACACTAATAGCTTTCCAAAGACACGTCGATCGACGAAATCGGATGAAGTGTTTAAATTTAGGAAATTCGTTGCTGGGTGCTACTTGTATAATTTACCTGCAGACAGTAAACTTTAAACTAATAAAGATACTGAAAATCTGAAACTTCCTGGCAGATTAAAACTGTGTGCCGGACCGAGACTCGAACTCGGGACCTTTGCCTTTCGTGGGTGTATTGAAAATCTGAATACACCATCAGAATCGTCGTGCAAATAATGGTAATGTACATGTTTCTTTTTGAGGTATCATCATTCATCTGGCTACTACTAATTTCTAGACGAACTGCAAAATGTCTGCCATTAAGGTTTCCCAAAGTCCGTTATCTTTGGCCCTCTCGGCGCACAGCGTCACCAAGGAATTCCCAGCCACGTGCTCGATGGACCACGTGCTCCTGCCGTTGTGAGGCACCAAGCGGCCCGAGCGGTGGGCGCCAACTCTGAACTTAGAATATTTCCAGGGCGCCACAACTCGCCCATTACCTGACACAAAAAACCTGGTATTGCTGGCAACGGGTTATATACAATGCTGGTGGCTACTCTGAAGGTCAGTAAAACTTTGAAACACGTATATATTTTGTACGAGCTGTAAATAAATAGTTGCCACTATTAAAGTTCCAACCCTCGTATATTATCTGATGTTCAGTGAAAACAACAGCGAGTTGCCCAGGATACGTACGTGGTGGCGAGGTGTATGTAGAGGTTCTGGAAGACGCAGAAGATGCCGACGCACAGATCAGCAAAGGCGAGGTTGGCAAGCAGGAAGTTGGTAACGGACCGCAGCCGCCGTGACATGGTTACCACCACAATCACCATCAGATTCCCTGCGGAACAAGATCAGGAACATGCAGTAAAATTCACCTTTGTTTCTCCGTTTTGCATTTCTGAAAATACATACGTGTGCTGAAATAAATTAGTCGCAGCTGTAATATTTTCGTAAAATGAATTTCTGCATGTGTAGCTCTCCCCCCCCCCCCTCAAATTGTTCTTTGTGCGGTGGGTAATAATGCTTCGTTCTTCGAAATACTGTAACTACTGAAAAGTGCTTGGGCAGCTGAACAACAGTAGATTGATTACAAAAGCTTTTACGGCATGTTACACTAGCTTTGCGATTTATAGATTTCATTTCGGTATTGTAACTGCATTGATTCGAGAAAAAAAAAATTAACAGTCTTAATAAAATAATGTGTAAGGCGACATACATTTTCATCTGAGCAATTTCTCATCGCAAAGTTTCCCAAACATTCATGAACAATGTTTTGCAAAACTTTCGACTGCTAAAAATAGTAATGGGAGGTATTCTGCTCCAGCTGTAATCGATAGCATAATAACATTTTTTATTGACAAAATGTATCGTTAGCGTACCCTCAGAATCTCGACCAATTACAACAGCATGTTGCTTATTACCCTTGCTGTATATTGTTCTGTCTATATGGCATTTCAGCAGGAAGGTTACCTACATGCTCACATGTCCTTCTGCAGTAGTAGTCGGTTCTTGTTCGGTTTTTCTCGGTGAAGGAATGTATGGTGTCTCTAGGAAGACAGACAACTAATCTTAGAGCACAACATTCTGCCGACGACGAAGTTAATTGGAGCAAAATAAAAACTGATTTGGTGCAGGTTAGAGTGGTATACAGGTTATGGTCTTGTTGAATGAAAACCTTGCTTTTCTTCTAAAATGATTTAGTAGAACCACTGAATATCTGAATAAGAATGAGCTAGGGGTAATTTAACCATTTCTTCTAGACGACATTAAATCAGCGTGTCCTACCTCGTTTTAAGTCAAGAAGACCGGGCATTTATTTCTAGATCGCATGTTCAGTGTATCAAAAAGAATCATCCGTTTTTTTTAAAAAAATCATAACTATTATGTTATTTGAGATATGTGCGTGAACAACGTATTGTTGGTAAGAGCAAATTTTCGAGTTTCACATCGTTCCCGTTAGGTAGCAACAGTATGCGCCCAATTTATTTCTAGGAAAAATGGTGTCTGGACAACAGAAAGCCTTTTGTGTTCTACGTTTTGCGCAGTGCGGGTAAGTAATAGCTGTTCAGCGTGACCAGGTATGGCGTGGATACTCGTACAAGCACAGAGCGTTAGACGATGGCATGAGCAATTCCGAGAAACAGGTTGTTTGTCTAAAGGCAAATCGCCTGGCCGTCGCGGAGTATCTGACAAAGACGTCGAACGCAACTGTCATAGTTTAACAAGGAGTTCGCAGAAATCCGTCCGCCGTGCAGCTCAGCAGCGGAACATGCTCCCGATGTCCGTCTGGCGTGTGTTGCGTCGACGATTACACACGAAATGATACAAAGTTCATCTACTGCAAGCTCTACGTGAAGTCGACAAATAACAACGTGTGGTGTTCTGTAATTTCGTTCTTGGAAATATGGAGAATGACAGTGTTCTTCCACGCTTAGTGTTTAGTGACGAGGCAACATTCTATTTAAATGAAAGAACAACCATCATAATGTGAGAACACGGGTACGGAACAACGACTTGATGTGTTTTGCGCAGTTTCTTGGGAAAAGGTGTGTGGTCCATTCTTCTTTGTCACGAACCCTGCTACAGGAAGCACATGTCTCGATATGCGTGAGAACTTTCTTTCCCCGCAGTTGGAGACTGCTTCGAACGACTACGGATCGGTCGCGGTGGACCAAACGATTTAGCCTTACATTACTGGCCTCCAAGGTCAGCAAACCTGACAGTTCGTGATTTTTTCTTGTGGAGGTTTATAAAAGACTCAGTTTGTGTGCCTCTGTTACCAACAACAATGAATGAACTGAGATATCGCTTAACAGCAGCAGTGGTAGCTGTAACTCAAGACACGCTCGCTGCAATTTGCGAACAATATGAATATCTATGAATACCACCTTGACATATGCCGGGGGGCCGGCCTCGGGTGGCCCAGCGGTTCTAGGCGCTACATCCTGGAACCGCGTGACCGCTACGGTCGCAGGTTCGAATCCTGCCTCGGGCATGGATGTGTGTGATGTCCTTAGGTTAGTTAGGTTTAAGTAGTTCTAAGTTCTAGGGGACTGATGACCTCAGAAGTTAAGTCCCGTGGTGCTCAGAGCCATTTGAACCATTTCAACATATGCCGTGAATCTCAAAAGAGTCATACTGAACGCCGATGAAAAGGTACGAAAGAACCTTTTTGAGTTTCCCGTTCATCAAAAAACAAAATTCAGTGTACATGTTTATTAGTTTCAGAAATATAGACTAGCCAAATCGGATTGTTCTTTTAATACACCCTGTATTTCTATAGTGAGCCCCAAATAGATATAAAATAGTGCATAGTCCTCTTTACAGCTTTGAAATATCTACACCAGTGTTGTACCATATAAAATTCTCTTGCGTAGCGTTTCGTACATGCCTTCCACAATCTTTCCTTGCGTACCATTCACGAATCTTACTTAACATGGCAGTTAATATTTAGCAGCCATACTTGCAATGAATAAATCATTTTCTACACACACAAAAAAAAAAAAATCAAATGGCTCTGAGCACTATGGGACTTAACATCTGAGGTCATCAGTCCCCTAGAACTTAGAACTACTTAAACCTAACTAACCTGAGGACATCACACACATCCATGCCCGAGGCAGGATTCGAACCTGCGACCGTAGCGGTAGCGAGGTTCCAAACTGAAGCGCCCAGAACCACTCCGCGACACTGGCCGGCTCTACATACACATTCAAGATAAATTCGATCATGCGAAAACTGAAAATTTACGTTCAACAAAAGTTATCAGCTTCGACCCGTGGTACAGGGACACTAGATTTTATGTGGTGAAGCATTGAGTACCTGCCACCAGTATGCTCTGTATGGTGCAGAGTAGCGTATCGGATACTTTACTTTACCCTCAACATTCCCAGTTTTCTGTTATCACAGATAAGAGTGAAGAGAGTATGTAGGTATGCTTTACCGCATCGCTTGGTTGACGCTGGCCGACCTTGTCAGAGGGATAAGACACCATGTAATGATAGTATATCTCCACATTCAGTTTCGTTCTTCATAGCTGGCACTTGTGAAAAGTTTTCGTTTATTGCACATGTTCGTTGTACACTGAGTGACAAAAGTCATGGGATAGCGACACGCACATGCAGAAACGACGGTAGTATCGCGTACAGTCTGCATAGAAAGGCAATGCATTGGTGGAGCTGTCATCTGTACTCAGGTGACTCAATGTTTCCGGCTTGATTGTGGTTGGATGACAGGAATTAACCTACTATGAATTCGGAATGGTAATGGAAGTTGGACCCATGAGACATTCCATTTCGGAAATCTTTAGGGAGTTCGATATTCCTAGATCCACAGCGTCAAGAGTATGCCGAGGAACACAAATTTCAGGGATTATCTCTCACCAAGGATAACATAATGGCCGACGGCCTTTATTTAATAACCGAGAGCAGCGGCGTTCGCTTAGATCTAACAGACAAGCAACACTCCGGGAAATAATCGTAGAAATCAATTTGGGACGATGGACGAACATATCCGTTAGGGCAGTGGGGTGAAATTTGGCGTTAATGGGCTATGGTAGCAGACGACCAGCACCGATTGCCTTTGTTGACGGCACGACGATGCCTGCAGCGGCTCTCCTGGGCTCCTGAGCATATCAGTTGGGTCCTGGATGGGTCATAGGAAACACGTGGCCTGGTCAGAAGAGTCCCGATTTCAGTCGGTAAGAAGAGGTGTTGGTAAGGTCCGAGAGTGGCCCAGATCCCACGACGCCATGGACGGAAGTCGTCAACAACACACTTTGCAAGGTGGTTGCGGCTCCATAAAGGGTTGGGCTTTGTTTACGTGGAATCGACTGGGTCCTCCAGCCCAAAGGAACCAATCATCGACTGAATATGGTTATGTTCGTCTTATTGAAGACCATTTTCAGCCATTCATGGACTTCATGTTCGCAAGCAACGATGGAATGTTTAAGGATCTCAGTGCACCATGTCACAGGACGACAACTGTTCGCGATTGGTTCAAGAACATTCAGGATGATTCGAGCTAGCGATGTAGTCACCCAGATAGCCCGACATGAGTTTCATTTAACATTTAGGGGACTTTATCGAAAGGTTAGTTCGTGCAAAAACGCGTGCACCGGCAACTATGGACGTGTATAGCAGTAGCATTGCTCAGTATTTCTACAGGGAGCTTCCAACGCCTTCTTGTTTCCATGCCACTTAGAAGTGCTGTATTATGCCGGGAAATAAGAGGCCCAACACGATGTTAGGAGGTATGTGATGACTTTTGTCACCACAGTATTTATGTCTGATGTAACTAAATCATTCTTCGGAGCACTCACAACTTACGGAATTAATATAAATCTATATCTGTGTGGGAATGAGCGTTGAACAACAGAGGTGTCGCTGGCAGTTCAGTTTTGCTGAGTCCGGCGCTTTAACCTGTAGCCACTGGCTTGCAGGCGGCCATAGCAAGTGAGGCTGGCAACACTGTGAAAGAACGTAGGCTTGCACTACAGCGTTGCGGGCCATTCGTCCCGTCTCTGACGTTGATCCGCAACTCTGATGTTGATACTGTGCCATGAGTTAAGGTAATTTTTATTTTCTAAGAATAATCCTGCACTACTTTTTAAGCAGATTACTTCATTAATACGAGTAATTGATACTAATGCTTATCTCAAAGCCATGACCAACAGCTACCAAAAATAAGTTGTTGTTGTTGTTGTTGTGGTGGTCTTCAGTTCAGAGACTAGTTTTATGCAGCTTTCCATGCAGCTCTATCCTGTGTAAGCCTTTTCATCTTCGAGTAACTACTGCAACCTACATCCTTCTGAATCTGCTTAGTGTATTCATCTCTTGGTGTCCCTCTACGATTTTTACCCTCCACGCTTCCCTCTAGTACTTAATTGGTGTCCTACCAACCGATCCCTTCCTCTAGTCAAGTTGTGCCACAAATTCCTCTTCCACTCAGTTCTGTTCAGTACCTCCTCATTAGTTACGTATCTACCCATCTAATCTTCAGCACTCTTCTGCAGCACCACGTTTAGAAAGCTTCTATTCTCTTCTTGTCCAAACTAATTATTGCCCATGTTTCACTTCTATATATATATTTACAATCCATACAAATACTTTCAGAAAGGACGTCCTGACGCTTAAATCTAACTAGATGTTAACAAATCTCTTTTCTTCACAAACGCTTACCTGGTCATAACCAGCCTACATTTTATATCCTCTCCGATCATGATCAGTTACTTTGCTTCCCAAACAGCAAAACTTGTTTTCTAGTTCAAGTGTCTCTTTTCCACCAGCTGGTTTAATTCGGCTATATTCCATTATCCTCGTTTTGCTTTTCTCGATGTTCGTCTTATATCCTCCTTTGAAGTCACTGCCCACTCCGTTCAACTGTCCCTGACACAATTACAATGTCATCGGCGAACGTCAAAGTTTTCATTTCTTCTCCATGGATTTTAATTCCTACTCTAAATTTTTCTTTTGTTTCGTTTACTGCTTGCTTAATATACAGATTGTATAACATCTAGGATGGGATACAACGCTGTCTCACTCCCTACTCAATCTATGCTTCCCTTTCGTGCCCTTCGATTCTTGTAACTACCATTTGGCTTCTGTAAAAATTGGAAATAGCCTTTTGCTCCCTGTATTTTACCCCTGCCACCTTCAGATTTTGAAACAGAGTATTACTGTCAACATTGCCTAAAGCTTTCTCTAAGTCTACAAATGCTAGAAACGTAGGTTTGCCTTTCCTTAACCTATCTTCTAAGATAAATCGTAGGGTCAGTACTGTCTCACATGTTCCAACATTTCAACGGAATACAAACTGTTCTTCCCTGAGGTTGGCCTCTACCGGTTTTTCCATTCTTCTGTAAAAAATTCGTGTTAGTATTTTGCAACCGTGACTTATTAAACTGATTGTTCGGTAATTTTCACACCTGCAAACACCTGCTCTGTTTTCGATTGGAATTCCTTCTTAAAGGCTGAGCGTATTTAGCATGTCTCATACATCTTGCTCACCAAATGGAAGAGTTTTGTCATGGCTGTCTCACCCAAGACTATCAGTAGTTCTAATAGAATCTTGTCTACTCCCGGGGACTTGTTTCGAATGAGGTCTTTCAGTGCTCTGTCAAATTCTTCACGCAGTTTCATATCTCCCATTTCATCTTCATCTACGTTCTCTTCCATTCCCACAATGTTGCCCTCAAATACATCTCCCTTCTATAGACTCTCTATATACTCCTTCCAGCTTTCTGCTTACCCGTCTTTGGTTGATACTGGTTTTCGATTTGAGCTCTGGATATTCATACACGTGGTTCTCTTTTCTCCAAAAGTCCCTTTAATTTTCCTGTAGGCAGTATCTATCTTACACTAGTGATACATGCTTCTGCGTCCGTATATTTGTCCTCTAGCCATGCCTGCTTAGCCATTTTGCACTTCTGTCGATCTCATTTTTTAGACCTTTGTATTCCTTTTCACCTGCTTCATTTACTACATTTTGATATTTTCTCCTTTCATCAGGTAAATTCAATATCTTCTGTGTTATCTAAGGAGTATTACGATGCATTGTCTTTGTACCCCTTGTTCCTCTGCTGCCTTCATTATTTCATCTCCTAAAGGTACCCACTGTTCTTCTACTACACTCCTGGAAATTGAAATAAGAACACCGTGAATTCATTGTCCCAGGAAGGGGAAACTATTGACACTTTCCTGGGGTCAGATACATCACATGATCACACTGACAGAACCACAGGCACATAGACACAGGCAACAGAGCATGCACAATGTCGGCACTAGTACAGTGTATATCCACCTTTCGCAGCAATGCAGGCTGCTATTCTCCCATGGAGACGATCGTAGAGATGCTGGATGTAGTCCTGTGGAACGGCTTGCCATGCCATTTCCACCTGGCGCCTCAGTTGGACCAGCGTTCGTGCTGGACGTGCAGACCGCGTGAGACGACGCTTCATCCAGTCCCAAACATGCTCAATGGGGGACAGATCCGGAGATCTTGCTGGCCAGGATAGTTGACTTACACCTTCTAGAGCACGTTGGGTGGCACGGGATACATGCGGACGTGCACTGTCCTGTTGGAACAGCAAGTTCCCTTGCCGGTCTAGGAATGGTAGAACGATGGGTTCGATGACGGTTTGGATGTACCGTGCACTATTCAGTGTCCCCTCGACGATCACCAGTGGTGTACGGCCAGTGTAGGAGTTCGCTCCCCACACCATGATGCCGGGTGTTGGCCCTGTGTGCCTCGGTCGTATGCAGTCCTGATTGTGGCGCTCACCTGCACGGCGCCAAACACGCATACGACCATCATTGGCACCAAGGCAGAAGCGACTCTCATCGCTGAAGACGACACGTCTCCATTCGTCCCTCCATTCACGCCTGTCGCGACACCACTGGAGGCGGGCTGCACGATGTTGGGGCGTGAGCGGAAGACGGCCTAACGGTGTGCGGGACCGTAGCCCAGCTTCATGGAGACGATTGCGAATGGTCCTCGCCGATACCCCAGGAGCAACAGTGTCCCTAATTTGCTGTAAAGTGGCGGTGCGGTCCCCTACGGCACTGCGTAGGATCCTACGGTCTTGGCGTGCATCCGTGCGTCGCTGCGGTCCGGTCCCAAGTCGACCACTGGCGACCACTGGCGACAACATCGATGTACTGTGGAGACCTCACGCCCCACGTGTTGAGCAATTCGGCGGTACGTCCACCCGGCCTCCCACATGCCCACTATACGCCCTCGCTCAAAGTCCGTCAACTGCACATACGGTTCACGTCCACGCTGTCGCGGCATGCTACCAGTGTTAAAGACTGCGATGGAGCTCCGTATGCCACGGCAAACTGGCTGACACTGACGGCGGCGGTGCACAAATGCTGCGCAGCTAGCGCCATTCGACGGCCAACACCGCGGTTCCTGGTGTGTCCGCTGTGCCGTGCGTGTGATCATTGCTTGTACAGCCCTCTCGCAGTGTCCAGAGCAAGTATGGTGGGTCTGACACACCGGTGTCAATGTGTTCTTTTTTCCATTTCCAGGAGTGTATATAGCCTAGCACATGAGAGCCCTTAAACTTTCATGGTTTGAGGAATCACGCTCATTAACAAAGCTACAAAAGTATGTAAGAGAAATAGTAAGGATTCTCATAATTTATTATTAATTAAGTAAATCACAACAAACTGTAACTTTTTAAATAACAAATGTGCTTTGCTAAGCAGTCTTTTAACCTACTCAAAACATAATTATCTGTGCAAATGCTAACACAACATTAAATTCAAGTTGAAACCCTTTCTCATTCAACGAACACTTATAAAACTTTGTACTTCTGATCTAAGTTCATAAATCCAACAATTAATAATCTTTTTCACTTCAAATCAGTGTTATTGTTCTTTTAATTAGCAACTTTACTATTTTCAGGCGGCTTTTCAAGTAAGGCAAATCATTTCAGAGAATGACTGCTGACTGATTTAAAAATGCACTGGAAGTGGAGTATTTCTCGAACTATAAAACTGAACTTTAAACACTATAACTCCACACATTAGAAAGGAATCACAACTGTTCTTACAGCTGCCGAATAAGTCTTTACATAATAAATTAGGACACTCGGAATTAAATTCACTAGGATGGGATTCCTGTCCAGGTTTGTGATCTGGGAGAGTCACGGAATGATTGCTACATAATATACTGTAAATGATTTGGTTCATAGTTATTGAACGTAGGGTTGAATGTAAGAGATGTGGGGAAGCCCTGCAGCTATGGAAGTAGCCTGGTGGAGCAGAAAAGATGTGGTTTGCGGGCAAGTGGCAATTCGTCGTTTGTGACTGGTGAGAAGTCCGGGCTGAGCGGTGTTGTGGTTAACACCTCGCTATTAGCAGCGGATCATTGTGGCCCTTATTATTAAAATCAACGAAATTTCACAAATACCTGGTCCATTTACAGAGTGCCAAATATAAATAATTTAGTGGGAATCTGGTGGCACTGGGGGCGTAATTTGCAGTCCCTATTAAAATGGAGGCGATGCAGTCATGGCGGGACTGTTGCCCTCGCCCTGTTCCAGATCATCTTGGCGTCAGAATTACATTTTTACCCGGCCAGAATAACTATACCATGATAATAGTATTACGAAATGCAGCATCTGAGGCCCATAAATACTGCCCTAAAACTCCTCTGGCCTCAAAACTCCAAGAATAAGAGCCACAATGATCCGCTACTGATAGCGAGGTGTTAACCAAAGCAATGCTCAGCCCAGACTCCTAACCCATCACAAACGACGGGATGCCACTTGTCCGTCAACCACATCTTTCCTAAAAAAAAAAAAAAAAAAAAAAAAAAAAAAAAAAAAAAAAAAAAAAAAAAAAAAGGTTCAAATGCAAATGGCTCTGAGCACTATGGGACTTAACTTCCAAGGTCATCAGTCCCCTAGAACTTAGAATTACTTAAACCTATCTAACCTAAGGACATCACACACATCCATGTGCCCGAGGCAGGATTCGAACCTGCGACCTCAGCGGTCGTGCGGTTCCGGACTGTAGCACCTTTTTGTACTCCACCAGGTTACTTCCATAGCTGCGGTACGGCTTCCCCACGTCTTTTACATTCAACCCTACGTTCCCTAACTATGGACCAAATCATTTATATTACATTATATAGGAATCATTCCAGTAGTGATTTAAATCTACAAGCACAGTTTAAACAGCGTCGTTTAAGAGTTTCACATAGTTGAAATATATATACATAGTCAAAGAATTTCCATGACAGATACAACACTCTACTTAAGCAACACTACAAATTGACGTAGAAATATCGATATAGATACAAAATAGGTCGAAAATTAGTGTCTTACACCATCTTCTTCCTACCTTTTTGCAGTTTCTTCAGTTTCAATCTACAGTTCATAAAAAGTTTTGATCAGGGTTCATACCTGCCCCTGGTAATGTCTTACAATTTAAAACCTTGTTCTTAAATCTCTGACTTGCCATTATATAATCAATCTGAAACTTTCCATTGTCTCCAGGGTCTCTTCCATGTATACAACCTTCTTTCATGATTTTTAAACCAAGCATTAACTATGATTAAGTTGTGCTCTGTGCAAAATTCGACCAGGCGGCTTCCCCTTTCATTCCTTACCTCGAGTCCATATTCAACTACTACTTTTCCTTCTCTTCCATTTTCAACTATCGAATTACAGTCCCCCATGACTATTAAATTTTCGTCTTCCTTAACTATCTGAATAATTTCTTTTATTGCATCATACATTTCTTCGAACTCTTCATCGTCTGTGGAGATAGTTGGCATGTAAACGTACACTACTGTAGTAGGCGTGGGCTTCGTTTCTATCTTGGCTACTGTAATGCGATCACTATGCTGTTCGTGATAGCTTATTCGCGTTCCTATTTTTTTTATTCATTATTAAACGTTCTCCTTCACTACCCATATTTGATTTTGTATTTATAACCCTGTATTCACCTGACCAGAAGTCGTGTCCCTCATGCTACCGAACTTCACTAATTCCCAGTACATCTAGTTTTGACCTAACCATTTCCGTTTTCAGATTTTCTAACCTAGCAGAAGTAAGTTACTCTTTGCAAATAGCCAAGTAATTACAACTGAATCAGAAGACAGATTTGAAAATTGTCTTGAAACAACACACAGCAGAGTGCTACTAAAATTTTTTTCAGGGTACGTGACCACCTTGTCAATACATAACATTCTCAGATCTTTCGGCTAGTCTGGCAAATGACCTGCCTCAGGGTTGTCAGTCAGAAAAACACCCTCAGAACGTTCATTTGCAACAGTGGCTGAAACTTCGGAAAATATTAAAAATTGATAGTGCGGTCACTAGTCCTGAAGAACTAAAAGTTGACAATGCGGTCACATACCCTGAAGAAATTTATTAACAGTGACAACGGCTACGGAAACCTACGCTTAAAACAAACAGAATACTTATAATTCTATGGAAAATTGAAGCAACTCTCCCGAGACGAAGTATCGAGATGATACAAGACCGGAGGATGCAATGCTCGTTACCATATCTAAAAGTAACTAATAATTGAGTTAGGCCACTGTGCACAATGATAACATCGTCACTGTGCGAACAACAAAAATAGGTATTAAGCGGGCTACATTTGTTTTTAGTGGTGCGACTACCCTAGTTAGAACTGCTGCTTTGTGAGGTGAGAAGTACGGATTCAGGTGCGTGACTACCTCTCGTAATATACGCTCGATACGCCTGCGTAGATCTTAACCAACTTGCCTCCGAAGATATTCATCATTGTAAACAGGTTCTTTACGCTTCGCAGTTTCATTGTGGGCATACAGTAGTATATGGGGACTAGAAAGGTAAATCAGTCTTCAATTTCATTCCGCTGCGGTTGTGATATTGTTTATCTTGTAGCAATCACTGCCAGCGATCATTTTTAACTTCCATATTTTAATATACCGCATTCGCAATAAAACTTAGCAGCTTTTCTTATCTTGAGCTGATTTCAAATTTGGCCTAGATCCAGCAGAACAAATATCTTACACTCTCTTTTTATTTGTAGGTACTAACATGAATTTGAATCCTGAGATCTGTATGCAATATATTAATTTCGGCTTGCCACTAAATTCACGTAACAAGAATTCACCAGAGATCCTGCAGTTGATCGTTAACTCACTGTGGTTGCATTTCTGTGTCGCAATCATGGTACAACACAATATATTGAAATATGCCTCAGCATTCATTTATTCACCTCAGGATATTTTAAATAAATGTACAGTTCAAGCTTGGTTCCACAAAGTATTATAATTTTGGCACTTCGTTCCAAAATGATTGAAATGGCTCTGTACGATATGGGACTTAACATCTGAGGCCGTCAGTCCCCTAGAACTTCTTAAACCTAACTAACCTAAGGACATCACACACATCCAAGCCCGAGGCAGGATTCGAACCTGCGACCGTAGCGGTCGCGCGGTTCCAGACTGAAGCGCCTAGAACCGCTTGGCCACACTGGCAGGCGCACTTCCAGACCAAGTTAATTCATACAGAATCAGTCTACCCTACTGTTGTTTTTAAAAAGCAGAAAGGTCTTGCGTTGCCAACTGGCGGAAAATTAAACAGGGGAAAACTTTGTTTCCAGCTGTTTGAAATTACACTTAACCTTTAAAAGTTGAAACACCCAAGCTTGGAGATAATTATACGATATCAGAAAATTGAAATAGGTATCCAGTCCACACACTTCCCAAACACACAACGCAAAATTTTTGGATTAATTTTAAAACACTTCACAGTATTTTATTTTCATCTTCTTGTACAAGTAATTGTCACGCAACTTCTACGTAATATCATATAGCCAATGAGTACAGCATACATGTACTCAAACTGTACAGTTCAAGTTCGTGATACACACTCATCCAGATTGATTCTACAGGGGATAGGCAAAACAATGTGAACTTGGTAGTAATGGGATGGTTGTGTTTGACGGTCAACAACACAGGTAAGTCACCTGTCGCGCTAGACTGTGCGTGATCAGTACGGACTAGGCATCAGTGAAGGTTGTTTACGAGTAGTGCACACTTCGTATTTGCATTCAGAGGCAGAAGTCAATGTGCAATGAACAGTTCCAAAGAGAGCAGATTGTGGGGGCCCTATTAGGTGCAGTATCAGTAACCAAGACCGCCAAATTATTGAATGTTTCAAACGAAACTGTTTCAACAGTCATGACAGCCTACACAAAACATGGAAAGACATCATCGTGTAAACGTAACAGTCACCCAAAATCAAATCCAAATGACAGAGGCCGTCGTACGCTAACACTAATTGTGTCGCCGGCCAGAGTAGCCGTGCGGTTCTAGGCGCTACAGTCTGGAGCCGAGCGACCGCTACGGTCGCAGGTTCGAATCCTGCCTCGGGCATGGATGTGTGTGATGTCCTTAGGTTAGTTAGGTTTAATTAGTTCTAAGTCCTAGGCGACTGATGACCTCAGAAGTTAAGTCGCATAGTGCTCAGAGCCATTTGAACCATTTTTGAACCAATTGTGTCAAAACGACACAAAACTACGCCTGCTAAAGTGTCTGCAGAGCTCAATAGCCGTCTTCGAGGCCCCGTATCAATTGACACTGTCTGCCGACAACTCCGTAAAGCGAATATTCATTGACAAGATGCTATACCGAAACCATCAGTGACGACAATCAACGCAAAGAAGCGTAAAACATGGTGTCAGATGCATAAATCCTAGACAGCTTATCATTGGAAAGACTTGATATGGTCCAACGAGACACGTTTTCATTATTTCCAACATCAGGCCGGGTTTACCTCTGAAGAACCCCAAAAGAAGCCTACAGTCCTAATTGCTTCATCCCAATGGTTAAACATGGAGGTGGAAGTGTGATGGTGTGGGCAGCTGCATCATGTTATTCTGCTGGTCCCATCATTATACTCAAAGGCCGTGTTACACCCAACGATTATATGAACCGTTTAGGTGATCAGGTGCACACCATAATTCAAATATTGTTCCCCAACAGTGATGCCATATTTCAGGACGATAATGCACCCACCCACACACACAATCGTTGTATGAGGAACACGCAGCTGAACTCTAGCGTCGTCCGTGGCCAACACAGTCTACTGTGGTCGGTATTGGAGCACAGACTCCGGAGCAGAGTCCCGTCTCCCTCGTCACTACATGAGTTAGAAGAGCTTCTGATCGAAGAATGGCATAACATTCCATTGGAGACTATACAATCATCAGCTGTGTTACGGGCAAATTGGTGCCCAACCCCTTATTAATAAACCATTCCCGAGTAAGTACAGGTGTTCACATTATTTTGCCCATCCCCTGTATACAAGACAAATTTTACAGTTAATTGTTTCGTTTTTTCATAAGAAATCAGCGCAGAGTGAATTTGACGCTATCGGCAATAATCTTTATCCCTGTGGCCGTCGACCACGAGGCGCACTTGTCCATTGCTGCAGTGGCTGTCTGGTAGGACGAAGACTGTCGTTGCTGCCCAGTCCTTTCTGCCTGACTCACGAAACAGAGAAAAGAAAGCATCGTTTGTAGTTCACAGGTAGAAGGTACTTGAAATAACAAAAGCTTTGCTAAAATATTCACAGTCTTTACGAATCATACACTGATAAGTCACAACATTATGACCACCGCCCACCGCGACCCTAGATGCTCCCTGGTGGCGTTGCAGCCACGAGACGTGGTAAAAAGGTACGTAAGCGGAGCAGACACGGACGGGGGATCACACTAGTGAAGACACGGGCTGCGAATGGGCAAACCCATTAAGATAACCGACTCTAACAAATGGCAGATTGTTATTACGCAGAGGCTGTGAACGAGTATCTCGAAGACCGCGAATTGGTCGAATGTTTTCGTGTTACTGCCGCGAGCATCTGCGGAAAGAGGTAGGACAGAGAAGCTACACCAGGCGCTATGTGGACATCCATGACTCTTCACAGAGAGGGGGGTTCGGATGCTTTTCTGCTCTGTAAAATAGGAGATATGGTGATCTGTGGCAACTCTGCCTTATAGTGAACTCACGTTCCTGTTTCGGCGGCCAAATTGCCCTACTGTAAATCCTGGGGAACCCATCTTGGTCGCTATCGGGCGTCATCATCGCTTATGGAAATCAGCCGGCCGTTATTGAAGAGAATTATGTGAATTCTGCATTATGTGAATTGTGCATAGTCATCTAATGCTGCGTACTTCCACAAACCTACCAACAAACTGTCGGGTCCCTGCCGGCCGCGGTGGTCTAGCGGTTCAGGCGCTCAGTCCGGAACCGCGCGACTGCTACGGTCGCAGGTTCGAATCCTGCCTCGGGCATGGATGTGTGTGATGTCCTTAGGTTAGTTAGGTTTAAGTAGTTCTAAGTTCTAGGGGACTGATGACCACAGATGTTAAGTCCCATAGTGCTCAGGGCCATTTTTTTTGTCGGGTCCCTGACACGAAGAATCACTGATGTATTTCGTTCCAATGATGGAAACGAAATAGTAAGCAGGTGGTCATAATATTTTGGCTCATCAATGTATATCGTTCAAGCCAACAAAGAAGGTCATCACCTCACGAAATCTGTTTGTCGCATTATACGCCTAACCAGGAGAAAGTTATAGAGATATTGAAGGACACTGCAATTTTAATGAGGACTGAATCTATATCAGATCGTCATTTGCTCTAGTAGTTGAATACAATTCATACGAAACTGATAGAGAGAAAAGTTCTCTCTAGACTTAACTGACACAAAAAACCTTTAACGCTGTGCGGAGGTACTAAAATATATAGAAGAATGCATGGAAAAAAAAGTGACAAGATGTTCTTACATGGTCAGTTGGCAAATTCAGAGTTACTGAGACAAAGTCACAAATTGTAATCTAGTAGGCAAGCTAAGTTGCATAACAGAACAACTAAATTTCAGAGTGATCAGAATATGGATTCCGCAAGTGTGAGTTACTCTTTGGGAGTGTTAGTGGTGGCACAGCATCCTTTGTCTGCAGATAGGACAAGCGTCGGCTGTGACTACAAACTTACAAAACATTCAGCAAACTCCTATCCACAAAAACTGCGGAGGCTCGACTCTCCTGATATCTACTGAATGCATTCTGTCGACAATGAGAAACATGAGACCACACCCTGAATATAACGTCCCAGTGAGAAAAACGTATGGCTTTCGTATCAAGCTCACACATCTAGTAGCCTCAATAAAATAACCATGAAACAGTGACAGAAAAATGAAACAATATCGCTTAGCGATGTGTAGCACTAATGTCACACGGTGCATAAAGGAGACAAGCATTCACTGAGAAACGACTGGAAAGGGCAAATATCTTAATAGGAGACAAGTACGTGGAACAGGCCAATGGCAACATTAGTTTATACACTGAAGAGCCAAAGAAACTGGTACACTTGACTAACATTGTGTACGGTCCCCGCGAGCACGCGGAAGTGTCGCAACACGACGTGGCAAGGACTCGACTAATGTCTGAAGTAGTTCTGGAGGGAATTGGCACCATGAATCCTGCAGGGCTGCCCCTCAATCAGTAAGAGTACCAGGGGGTGGAGATCTCTTCTGAACACCGCGTTGCAAGGCATCGCAGATATGCTCAATAATATTCATGTGATAACAGTCTGGTGGCCAGCGGAAGTAACTCAGAAACGTCTACCTGGAGCCACTCTGTAGCGATTTTGGACGTATGTGGTGCCGGATTGTCCTGCTGGACTTGCATAAGTCGGTCGCAATGCACAATGGACATGAACGGATGCAGATGACCAGACAGGATGCTTATGTACGTGTCACCTGTCAGTTGTATCTAGACGTATCAGGTGTTCCATGGATTCATGAGGTTTCCTCCATACCCGTCCACATCCATCAGCTCGATACAATTTGAATCGAAACTCGTCCGACCAGGCAACATGTTTCCAGTCATCAACAGTCCAAAGTCGATATTGACGAACCCAGGCGAGGCGTAAAGCTTTGTGTCGTGCAGTCATCAAGGGTACACGAGTGGGCCTTCGGCTCCGAAAGCACATATCGACGATGTGTCGTTGAATGGTTCGCACGCTGACACTTGTTGATGGCCTAGATTGAAATCTGCAGCAATTTGCGGAAGGGTTTCACTTCTGTCACGTAGAACGATTCACTTCAGTCGTCGTTGGTCCCGTTCTTGCAGGATTTTTTTCCGGTCGCAGCCATGTCGGGGATTTTATGTTTTACCGGATTCTTGATATTCACAGTACACTCGTGAAATGATCATACGGGAAAATCCCCACTTCGTTGCTACCTTGGAGGTGCTGCGTCCCATCGCTCGTGCGCCGACGATAACACCACTTTCAAATTCACTTTAATCTCGATAACCCGCCATTGTAGCAGCAGTATCCGATCTAACTACTGTGCCAGACACTCGTTGTGTTACATAGTCGGTGCCGACCGCAGCGCCGTATTCTGCATGTTTACATATCGCTGTATTTGAATTCAAAAATGGCGCTGAGCACTATGGGACTCAACTGCTGAGGTCATTAGTCCCCTAGAACTTAGAACTAGTTAAACCTAACTAACCTAAGGACATCACAAACATCCATGCCCGAGGCAGGATTCGAACCTGCGACCGTAGCGGTCTTGCGGTTCCAGACTGCAGCGCCTTTAACCGCACGGCCACTTCGGCCGGCGTATTTGAATTCGCAGTATCATTCATTGTATATGGTAATGGTGGTTTAGCTGTGTGATTGTGACGTGAATCATCTGAGGAAGTAATATTTTTCAGCGATTAATTACTCAATATTTTTAAATATTATAAATGTGACATTAATTTTTTAACGTTTGACGCTGCATGGCAAGAACTAACATTTCTTTGCTTTGTACTGATAGGACATGTAATCTCAAACGACTGATCTTTGTCTCTACTAAAACAATATTCCCTATGGTTTATAAAACACTGATTTCCTCTTCTGCCCCCCGCCCCCACACACACACCCCGCAACCATCGCACTAATTTCTACCGTCTGTGCCCTGTGCCTTGTATTATTTCATTTGAGATATGCTTTTACATTATGTATTATATACTTTGAGCTGTCACAGGACGCTAAGATTTTAAGGGAAATGGGAACGCCCTATTCTGACAATGTTAGATTTAGTGACGTGGCTTCCCTGTATTTCAGCAACCACTGTAGCCACTGACGTGAAACTTTTATAGGACATTAAACTATATGTTCTGTGTCTATTCAACTACAATAATTGCATTTCAGCCACTGCTTTCAGAAAAACATTTTTTTAATTACACGTTTGAAATTTTGTGTACTTTTTTGTACGTCATCCTAAATAATATTAATTATATATAAAATTTTGTTTATCTTTTAGGTCAGTAGACTCACGATATATATGTCATTACTCCCTGAAAATTTGAGTACTCTACTAGAAGTGATTTCTGATATTAAGGGAAAAATGCAACAGAAAATGTAAATTTTCAGGAACGGCTTCTAAGGTTTGAAAAACTGTAACTCACTACATATATGCTTAATTTTTTATTTTTAGTCACTCAGAAGCATCCTGCACCATACTGTATATCATCCTCTTGATCTTTTTCCAAGTTGTTTCTTCTTTTCTTCTTTCTGGAATCCTTAGTGGCCAACTGTGCTGCATACTCTGCTTTATCAATGCGAATCTTGTTCGCTGATGCATTTGCTCCAGGATTAATTCCCATATGCACTTTCACCCTACCAATGTCATCATTAAAAACGATAACAGCGTCACTGACCCCCACATTAGCGTTTTCATTCCAACAAAAATATTTTTTGGTAAGCGAGTCCACATAAGATTATTGAACGACTCATTGGGATTTTGAGTCTGACCATGCAGACACTTCTTCAGTAATTCAGGATTTGCCAGGTCTTTGTAAATAAGTTTTATGATATCCATGACTGCTATTGGGATGGAATGTTTATGGCTGTATGAACTGTTTGAGTACTAGGCATTGCGGTAGTTGGACCATGAATCAGATGCAGGAGGGGAAAGGTGGTTTACTGGTTCCTCATCAGTCGACAGTCTGTGGAAGAAGGTAGCCCATATTGCCTGCTTCATTTTCAACAAATCCCCAGTATTATTTCTAATGGCCATCCCATAATACTGCTGTAGTTCATCAATCATTTTGTCTGTCAGGCGGCCTCTTATGGTTTTATCATCAGAAAGTTTCTTGTCTCTGAAACTTTGTTTCAACTTTCTCAGCCTTGTGCCCATCCTCTTATGGACATGACCTGTATAACACAGCAATTCAGAGCCTTCCATATAAAAAATTACCGATTTTATTAGATCTTGAAACAATGCACGTAAAAATTTAAACATTTTCATCTGGTGTAGATTATATTTATTATTATTAGATTATATTTAAAAAATAAAATACTTCCCATGTGAGTTTATAACAATATTGCCTTTGTTTCATGAAAAACTGGTTGTCCTCCTTAGCAGAAAATTGTTCTGCTATTTGATGTATGTGCAATTGGTGCATATTGGGTACTTTCTGATATCGGATTTTATCTGACAGGCTAACTGCCTTAGTTTTAACGAAAGTATTGTAGTCTCCTTCCCCTGTTCTACTGTATGTGTTCAAATTTGGAGCATATGTTTGTACTACTATGTCGTATTTCAATTTTATGTCATTGTCCTGTCGTACTGTTGTTGTGACTGTAGATTTTGATGATGTATGACGACACGTAACGCTCCTGAATGTAACAAATTCGATGTGTAACATTTATCACTGTAAAGTTTTTACTATTTGTGTCAAAAAAGATATTTCTCGCATAATAAGTTGGTTCACAACCATCAGACACACGTTATAAAGAATGTACAGTACTTGATATGCTTTGGCGCCACTATAAAATTTGTAATGCCACCTGGTGACAAAAAGTCTTTTTGGTCCGCACTATACAGTGCTGTCAGTAGTCCGCGAATGTTTGTCATATACAACAGGTAACGCCATATCTACGTGAAAATGTTATAGCTAGGTGATTTCAATCAAAGTAAAATGATAGCCATCCATTACTATGTCCTATAAAATATTATTTTGTTTAACTTTTTGTAGATATTTGTGACAACAGATTCTGAAACACATAATCTGAACAATAGTCATCCCTTGCCTGATGTTTCACTTGTACCACTGCGACTTAGCCAAAATGCAAAACTACGGATTATGTTTTTAAATACTTTGGCCGTAGTTTAGATAATTCGAATGGCATTGACCTCAAAATTAAGTCTGTAGCTTAGGTGGCATAATGAAAATAACATTTGATGGTGAAACTAATCTCGAGTCAATGGAGCATTATGCTGGGTCCAAGAGAACAACAAAATCTGAAAATTCACTTAGCAGTGCAAGACGGCAAGCCCTCTGGACTACTACTACATTTATCAAGGGCCGTCAAACCAGCCTGTCTTCCAATTCTAAAATATGAATTTGCGTACAGACAAATTAACGTCATTGTGCAACAATATTACACTGTCATGAAAAGTAGGAAACCGGGTGCTATGTACCGGGATGTAAATGATTGAGAGTAGGATGCACGCATATCAAAATTCTGTTCGCTTCACGTTGGAGACGAATGGGAGCTCCCCGGCAGAGAGAAAGCCACCCGCTCACAAATGAAGCGAACGATCAGTAGGCAGAGGGAGCATCCGGCCAGAGGGAGTTTGCGGACGGAGTACCGTCCTGTGGCTGGGCGCTTTGTCTTTTGATGTCAGGTCTCAGAGACCAGAGCGACGGACGCTCACTATTTTTAAAATAGCCCACAGAATGACGCCACACGTAGCACACCAGTTATCAAGTTCTGTTGGCATCCGTCTCCTCAAAGCTTCCTGCGCGAAGGCTGATCGACTGTTACGTCAGCACAAGTTTGCAGTCACCGAAGGAAATTGACGAGAAATGTACATCTATACTGGCGGCTAGGTTGCCGGACGGTGGTATTAGGAGTCTAGATGAGTTGGTTGCAATGAAAAATTGGCGAATGCTTTGTTAATCGGTGACTACAGGCCGAGTACTGGCACAGCAGAGAAGTCGCTGTCTGCGCACGGAGTTGGAGAGAATTAGAGGATTTGGTTCCTGGCTACCACACAGAAGTCGGTCGTGTACCCGTTCGGGCTTCGGTCAGTCTCCAAGACGGAGCCCACTTCTATGCAGCGAAGCGAACGGCGAGTAGCAGCCGTAGTCAGCACGCTCTCTTGCGCCGTACTGTCGGTAATACACGCAGCTCGGTACTAATTTTTCAGCCAACAAACACTCAAATGGTTTTTCAGCTGCTGCATCAGCAGAACCTTAATCTTTTTTTCTCCTTAGGTGATTTCGTGTTACTGCATCCGATTCTTCTACTTCTTCTCACAACATTGCAACCCTCTGTGGGTTTAAGCCTCATCAACAAGTCTCCTCGATTCTGCCATCTCCAGCGCAGTTCTCCGCCATCCCCGGACTCTGAGAGATTTTATACTTTACTGGCCATTAAAATTGCTACACCAAGAAGAAATGCAAATGATAAGCGGGTGTTCATTGGACAAATATATTATACTAGAACTGACATGTGATTACATTTTCACGCAATTTGGGTGCATAGATGCTGAGTAATCATTACCCCGAACAACCACCTCTGGTCGTAATAACGACCTTGGTACGCCTGGGCATTGAGTCAAACAGAGCTTGGATGGCGTGTATAGGTACATCTGCCGAAGCAGCTTCAACACGATACAACAGTTCATCAAGAGTAGTGACTGGCGTATTGTGACTAGCCAGTTGCTCGGCCACCATTGACCAGACGTTTTCAATTGGTGAGAGATCTGGAGAATGTGCTGGCCAGGGCAGCAGTCAAACAATTTCTGTATTCAGAAATGCCCGTACAGGACCTGCAACATGCGGTCGTGCATTATCCTGCTGAAATGTAGGGTCGTAACACATCTGAAATGTAACGTCCACTGTTCAAAGTGCCGTCTATGCGAACAAGAGGTGACTGACACGTGTAACCAAAGGCACCCCATACCATCACGCCGGGTGATACGCCAGTATGGCGATGACGAATACACGCTTCCAATGCGCGTTCAGCTCGATTTCGCCAAACAGGGACGCGACTGTCATGATGCTGTAAATAGAACCTGGATTCATCCGAAAAAAATGAAGTTTTGCCATTCGTGCACCCAGTTCGTCGTTGAGTACACCATCGCAGGCGCTCCTGTCTGTGATGCAGCGTCAAGGGTAACCGCAGCCATAGTATCCGAGCTGATAGTTCATGGTGCTGCAAACGTTGTAGAACTGTTCGTGTAGATGGTTGTTCAAATGGTTCAAATGGTTCTGAGCACTATGGGACTTAACATCTTAGGTCATCAGTCCACCAGAACTTAGAACTACTTAAACCTAACTAACCTAAGGACATCACACACATCCATGCCCGAGGCAGGATTCGAACCTGCGACCGTAGCAGTCCTGCGGTTCCGGACTGAAGCGCCTAGATGGTTGTTGTCTTGCAAACGTCACCATCTGTTGACTCAGGGATCGAGACGTGGCTGCACCATCCGTTACAGCCATGCGGATAAGGTGCCTGTCATCTCGACTGCTAGGGACACGAGGCCGTTGGGATCCAGCACGGCGTTCCGTATTACCCTCTTGAACCCACCAATTCCATATTCTGCAAACAGTCATTGGATCTCGACCAAAGCGAGCAGCAATGTCGCGATGCGATAAACCGCGATAGGCTACAATCCGACCTTAATCAAAGTCGGAAACCTGATGGTACGCATTTCTCCTCCTTACACGAGGCATCACAACAAAGTTTTACCAGGCAACGCTGGTCAACTGCTGTTTGTGTATGAGAAATCGGTTGAAAACTTTCCTCATGTCAGCACGTTGTTGGTGTCGCAACCGGCACCAACCTTGTGTGAATGCTCTGAAAATCTAATTATTTGCATGTCACAGCATCTTCTTTCTGTCGGTTAAATTTCGCGTCTGTAGCACGTCGTCTTCGTGGTGTAGCAATTTTAATGGCCAATAGTGTATCTTCTTCCACATCAACTATCATCCGTTTTCGTGGCCTTCCTCTGTCTTCTTCCGGTTGGCCTCCACTCAAAAATCTTTTTAGTTGTTCTTCCAGTACACATCCTGATATCATGTCCAAGCCATTCCATTCCTGTACTTTTATAATTCTTACGATATTATTTCCTTGTATTAGGCGGTTCAGCTCAGTATTCGTCCTATATCTCCAGAAACCATTATTATCCTGAAGTGCCCCATAGATCTTGCGCAGCACTCTACGTTCAAATATCCTGAGCTGCTGCTTATCAACACCCGTTACTGTCCATTTTTCACATCTATAGGTTACAACTGCAGTGATTACGACCTTATATAGTTGCGGCTTCAGCTGCCTATTTAATAACCTAGAAGACAACAATTTCTTGAACGTGTGCGAGCATCTATTACCACTTAGGATGCGAAGTTTTACTTCAGCTGACATGGAATTTGTTAGATGGGTAGATCACAAAACTATTGAGGAGGTATTGAATAGAATTGGGGAGAAGAGGAGTTTGTGGCACAACTTGACAAGAAGAAGGGACCGGTTGGTAGGACATGTTCTGAGGCATCAAGAGATCACAAATTTAGCATTGGAGGGCAGCGTGGAGGGTAAAAATCGTAGAGGGAGACCAAGAGATGAATATACTAAGCAGATTCAGAAGGATGTAGGTTGCAGTAAGTACTGGGAGATGAAGAAGCTTGCACAGGATAGAGTAGCATGGAGAGCTGCATCAAAGCAGTCTCAGGACTGAAGACAACAACAACAACAACAATATTAGAACTCAAATAGTAAAAGTTGTGCACATGTCCAAAGTTGAAACTGTCTGCAGATAGTCTATCCAAATTATTATTTTCCTTCCTCATGCAGTTCCGATAGTTAGTCTTTGTTTTATGGTCTCTAGGCTTCTTTCTTTCAGCTTACATAATGTCCTTTCTAGTGATACCTTTCTTCTACTAGTAATTACTACACCATCAGCATATGCGCTTATCTGAGTCGACTTCGTGTCTATGTAACCAGATGTCTGAAGCTTTCGCAAGTCTGCTTCAAGAGTCAGATAGAAAAACATTGTAGAGAGTGCGTCTCTCTGTCTTGTTCTTTGCTAATAAACCAAATGCTCAGTTCTCCACCCAGCCACATTGCAGCCTTATAAGCGGTCAGTGTTTCTTGAATAAGGGAGACATACTTCGATGGTACACCAAGCAGCAGTAAATGATTTAGCATTTGAGTGCTATCGGTACTATCAAAGGCCTGCTTTAAGTCTACGTAGAGGTTATGACACTCAATGTTATCCTCATGTGCCTTTTCATGTATTTTCCTCAAGAAACAAATATATGGTCTGTTGTTGACCTATTGGGCCGAAATCCACACTGATGCTCCCCCAGAATATCTTCTACATATGTTGCTAACCTGTTTTAGATAATACTGCAGAAGATCTTATAGGTTACATACTGCATCTGATTACCCACCTATTTATCAATGTTATACATTTCATCTCTTCTCTTCGCTCCCCCTTCTCGTTGTTGAGAGGAACACTGGATTCCATGCAGTGTCATTCGTATTAGGTTCTTGCCATCATCTCTATCAGATGAGGACTATTTACATGTTTGATTTATGTTCTTATACCGGATTGTTCCTGTAGAAACTCATGGTAAGTTTTGTGTCCCATTTAGAGAAATTAAACGTAGTTGTAACTTTTAGGACGGCATATATCTGTTAGAAAGTCACATTCAGCTGAATTATTTTCCATCATCCTTTCTGGACGGGAACTTTAAAGAGGGCAACTTTGAACAATTTATGTAACGAGTAAGTAATATGAGAAGCTAGTCACCCAACGCAGGATTTATATCAGAGCCACTATAAGATTGCGTTACACACCTTGCGCAAATTCAATAAAAAACATCATGATTCTGCCCCCTATCTTGCGTATCAGCTAAGGTCCCACAACAGCATACACGCAGCTAGTTTAGGCAGAAATGAGATCTAAGTTCGACTTTAGAATCAACAAAAACTTATCGTATTCGAAATGAAGAAATAAATCATATGTTAGATGTAATGGTTTATTGGAAGACAGTGAAGAACATAAGATAAAATTGTTAATCCATGTTGAGGAATGCCTGATAGCAAATGTATACAATTGATGTGTAATTACAGAGCCATAGAGAAAGCAAACAGAGGAAAATCAGAGGAGATGGAGAGACAACTTTTGAGATCAAACAGAACATTAATCGTTGCTGATGATGAATTACGTCTGATCAGAAAGCTGATCTTTTACCAAAGAAAATTACTGTCAGCACGTGAGGTTATAACCAGTTTCTTGCTTTAATGATACTTTTGTGTACAGTAAATAATTTGAATGGCTTCACTGGCTTACGTGGGAATAGCTTAAACTCTTGCAGTTTAGAGAACTACTTCGCAGTATCACATTGTTGACACCGTCAAGTCAAATGAACTAATCTACACTGCAGGGGCGTATATCATTGCGTGATATTAATCCTGATTACAATCTTCGGGGAAAATTGAAGGACTTTCATACAAGGTTTGAACGCTATTTTTTCCCTTTAGTCGTGTTTTTAATTCACATTTGCATCTGGATCATTTATACTCCTTCCTCCCGGCTAGTAAACAAGATTGCTTTTTACCCAATTAGGACGCGGTAATTGCAGACATGCGCGGAATTTAATCAACTTTTTATCAACAAATGCTGCAGTCGCTAGGAGCATGTCGTTTACCAGCACAGCCAGAGAAATCTACTTTCATTTTGCAGTGTGTGACCCGAACAGGTCACTTCTACAGGACATGGAATGTGTAACACATGAATCATTTTAGCAAATACGGAGTAGCAATCCGCCCACTTCATTACGAATACAAAGGGCAGTAATATTCTTTGCTTTCTTGGGCCCCTCCTGCTGCCAGACGGACCACAGCTAATTAGTCCTTGATCATCGTGAAATGACATTTATATGAAGATTTGTTAACGTCTACCAATTATCTGATGAATCAGATACATAAAAATCGACCCATTGAAGGAAGATGCAAAATCATACGTAAATCAAATGTAATGAGCGTGCCTGAAAACCACTACAAAGATTAAAAGGTCATACAAGGATGCATTAGAGGTATTTTAACATAAGTGATCCGTGGTCGTTGGTGGCTCGTTACAGAAAAATTGCACTTCATGTGAATTCTTGCTCCCATTTATCTTTCTATTTGTACTGTTTGCACAAAAAATATTTGTACAACACGGGAAGGAAACTCTCCGTCACGGTACTTGCTGTTGACAAGAGTACTGCCCATTGCATTCTTCGCCCCCAAACTTGCGTTGAATATTGCTCTTTTCTGACTGGATTTTTGCCCTGGAAGCGTTAGTTGTACGTTAACAGTGATATACGGCATTTTTTAGTAAATAGTGAAAGGGTTCAGTGAGTGCCGTGGAAGTACTTCACGACGAAGCTATAGCGAACTGTTTTCGCAGCGGTGGCAATCACATTACAGTATTTCAGCTTGTAAGACCGTCGACGGTACATCTAGTTATGCTCTGCCGTGATGAAGGTGGTGTGACATTTTGAATATTACCTGTACTGGAAGAGTTCTGAACTTCTTACGGTATCAGTACTTTTGAAACTGCTTCTAAAGGTTGTTTCATCCTCGTTTAAAACAGAAAGTATCTTAAAGTAGAATTTTATCGATCTGGACCAAATTACTCTATTGAAATATCTAACTCTACATCATATATATATATTACGCAAGCCACCGGTGCGTGGCGGAGGGTACCCTGTACCACCACTAGTCATTTCCTTTCCTGTTCCAGCAGCAAATAGAGCGAGGGAGAAAAGACTGTACGTATTCCTCCGTGTCAGCCCTAATTTCTCGTATCTTATCTTCGTGGTCCTTACGCGCAGTGTATGTTGGTGCCAGTAGAATCGATCGGCAGTCATTTTCAAATGCCAGTTCTCTAAATTTTCTCAGTAGTGTCTTTCGAAAAGAACGTCGGCTTCCCTCTAGGGATTCCCATTTGAGTTCCCGAAGCGTCTCCGTAAGGGTTACGTGTTTCTCGACCCAGTCAGTAACAAATCTAGAAGCCTGCCTCTGAACTGCTTCAATGTCTTCCTTCAATCCGACCTGGTATAGATCCCAAACACTAGAATAGTTTTCAGGAATAGGCCGCACCAGCGTCCTAATGCGGTTCTCCTTTACAGGTGTGCCACTCTTTCCTTAAATTCTCACACTAAACAGAAGTCAACATTCGCCTTCCCTACCGCAATTTTCATGATCGTTCCATTTCATATCGCTTTGCCCCGTTATAGTCAGACATTTAAAGGACTTGACTGTGTCAAGCACGACACTAGTGATACTGTATCGGAAGGTTTCATGATGGTTCTTCCTACTCTTCCACATTAACTTAGATTTTTTCCACCTTTAGAGCTGGCAGCCATTCGTCATACCAACTAGAAATTTTGTCTAAGTCATGTTGTATCTTCCCGCAGTCACTCAACTCCGACACCTTACCGTACAACACAGTATCATCAGCAAACAACCGCAGATTGCTGCCCACCCTGTACGCCATGTGTTTATGTATATAGAGAACAACAGCGGTCCTATTCACACTTCCCTGGGGCACTCCTGACGATACCCTTGTCTCTAGTGATGACTCGATGTCGAGGACAACATTGTGGGTTCTATTACTTAAGAAGTCTTCGAGCCATTCGCATATCTGTGAACTTATTCCATATGCTCCTACCTTCGTTAACAGCCTGCAGTGGGTTACCGTGTCAAACGCCTTCCGGAAACGCAGAAATATGGCATCTGGGTGTTGCCTTCATCCATAGTTCGCAGTATGTTATATAAAAGAACGGCAAGCAGAATTTCGCACGAACGATGCTTTCTAAAACCATGCTGATTCTTGGACATAAGCTTTTAAGTCTAAAGATAATTTATTATATTCCAACTCATGAAGGCAGGATTCGGTTACGATTGTGGACAGGGCCGTAATCAGTTACTATTGGTTGGCCTTTCTTTTAATCACACACAATTTATTTAAAATCAATAGCAAATTAAAATAATGGCAATAATTTAAGAATGGTTTCACGGCTGAAGACTTTAATGGCAATAAATTAAGAATTGATTAAACTTGCTGCAACTTACAACTACAGTTATTAAAATATAAAAGACAAGTGACCAAGGTCTTTAATGTTAACTGCTAAAATAGATTTGCAACATTAGAATTTTAAGACAAGTAGCGACGGTCGCGGCTGAAGGCCTTTAACGCCATGAATGGCAATTATTAAAAAAAAAAATTAACAAACATACTGTCAGCAGCAAGGCAATAGCGAAAGTTAATTTAAAAGATAAGCAACTGAACACCAAACAGCTGAGACAAATGATGATTACTTGGTAATACAATAATAAAATACTAACACAATAATAAAACACAAGAGCTAGTCACAGATGGTGCTCCAGGAATCGACCTCTGAGTAGGTCAGGCCGAAAACACTTTCACGAGCGATGAGAAAGTCAGCCAAGAGTTGCACCCACTTCAAAAGATGGTAACTCAGACCAGTGGCAGTATAACGAATAACTAATGACAATCTGCTGAAGTTACCTAACGTCAGATAACCAATGCAACGATGGGACACCACGCCAAAGCCGGAACCGGCGGTCAGCACTATGTCCTCAGAATGCGTTGTTTAGAGCGTCCAGAAGGAGAACCACTACTAACAGAGTAGAAGAAACACCAACCGACCTACAAGTAAAGAAAACTGTCAAAACTACCGGACAGCAGCGGCAAGGCGAGGAAACGTACACTGCCATTACATACACTAAACTCCAGGGCAGGTCACTGGACCATTAGCGGTCACCAGGCAGGAAGAATACCGCTGGTTGAACTTAGCAAATAGTATCACATAGAATGCAGCAATTAGTAACAAGAAGTCGACAAAAGCTAATTAGATTCGCCTTCCTCAAGCACTGCACTCGCAGCTCTTCGTCTCGGTGACACTGCCTGCAGCGTCACGAACCCAAGTCACTGGAGAATCGCGATATCTCGCAGTGGTGGATGTTTCACTTCTAGGATTAAAATCCACTCAACTTCAAACTTGTTGGATCTGGTTGACGACTAGGTCGTGTACCCTCGCGGCCACAGCCCTTCTATCCGACAGCGCATGCATGCCGCCAGCGGTCCCAGCGTGTTTTCGCAGTGCCTTCTTGGCTCCTCTCGAGTCCCCAACCGAACTGGTCACTCATACGACCCCGGAGAACAACAGCGTCACTCTAAAGATAGGGTCACAGTTACTACATATCGATAACGCCGCTGCTGCCACTGGCGGACAGGCAACGCTTGCAAAACCAAGTGGCGCCAGTCAGTACAAGAAGAATACAAACAACCGCAACCATGTGAACTAAACGATACAGTCTAGCCTCCAACAGAGGGCGGAAACCTGTAGCAGCACCAACGCGAGCCGTAGCATGGCTCAGATATGTTCTAGGGTTCTGTAGCAAACTTAATTTTAGGATATTGATCCGTAATTTTGCGGGTCCGTTCCTTTACCCTTCTTGTAAACTGGAGTCACCTGCGCGTTTTTCCAGCGGCTTGGGACTTCGTTCTGGTGAGAGTTTCACGACAAATGCAGGCTAGGTAAGGGGCCACTGCCGTAGAGTACCCTTCGTAAAACCGAACGGGGATTCCATATGGCCCTGGTGATTTATTTGCTTTCAAATCTTTCAATTATTTCTCTGCGCCAAGGGTGCTTATTACTATGTCGTTCATATGGGAGTCTGTCCGATGGACAAATGACAGTACGTTTGCACAATGATCCTGTGTGTACGATTTCTTGAACGTGAAATTTAAAATTTCGGCTTTCGTTCTGCTATCTTTAACTTCCACACCAGACTGGTCAACGAAGGACTGAATGGGACCCTTAGACCCGCTTAGCGATCTTAGGTAGGACCAGAACTCTAGATTAACAAAGGGGGAGGGGGGGGGGGGGAAATGTTACATTTCTACCAAACCATCTTAAAGTTTACAACTTCACATCTTATTCGAAGGAAGTCATAATTCATAGGTTATGCACTACCTAATAACAGTTATTAGATCCCCAGTGCTACGTTAGATACCAAATTAAGTAAAAAATGTCCTGTTTTATACCATACTGTAATCGTAAATTTTATGAGGGTATAGTAATCTATAGTTAAATAAACTTATTAGCAGCAACATGAGAAGGACCGGAACCCTAGCCGCGACTAGCATTACTGCGAGGTCGTAGCAGGCAGGCTGCACGGCGAGGGCCCAGCATTCGAGACGAGTGGGACAAGTAAGTTTACGGAAGCTGGAACACCAGCCTTTCTAGGAAAACGTATAGAAAGTGATTTTGTGGGCCTGTAATATTACAGTGGCTAATTGCATCGGTACTGATCAGTGTCTGAAGCAGTCACCGAAAGAATGATTAACATTTATTAATAAATTTCGTGCTGCATGTCGCTGTCATTAAGCAGCGCTGCTGAGTCCCTCTTTCCCGTCTCTGGTAATGTGAGTCATTAAATCGAATGTATCTCTAGACTAATAAGTGATTTATCTATTATGCAAACATAAACTTCCATTATTGAAATAGATTTATTTCTACGTTTAGAAACCCTTCTTCTTCTTCTTCTCTTCAGGTACTAAGCGAAAATCCCTCATCGCTGACTGTGCGTTCCTCTATCTCTTCTTCCTTGGCACTTTCAATTTCTAGCCTTTAAAGGGAGTCTGTCGCTCTTCATTCTCTCTACGTGTTCGTTCCATTTCCTCCTGTACTATACAATTTTATCATACAGACCAAAAACTTGTAGTGCTTCGGTAATATCTTGATTCCTTAGTCTGTCTTCTATTGTGTAATCTTTAACTTGTCTCTGGAATTGCATTTCTTCTGCCTGAATGCGGCTTTCTTGCTTTCTGCTAATCACACACGTCTTGGTTTCTTAGAACAGTATGGGAACTGCATCTCTTTTGTCGAATTTATGAGTATCTTAGTTTTGTTTACAGGGTTTCTGTTAGTCGTTCCACATACCCGGCTAAATTTACTAAGCTTAATTTCTATGTCTTTGTTGTACCCATACGTCACCTCATATAGTAGGTAACTGAAAAATTTTACTTGCTCTAAAATCTTCTAACGCATACCTTTCCCTTGAAGCCATCGTCTTAGTTTTTTCTGTTATCTCCACGACAAATTTTGCACTTATTTTTCAGTAAGTAAATTTCTTTCTGAAGGTTCTCTTCTTTATCTGCTAGGATCACTGCACCGTCAGCACACATTAAGTTGTTTAAAAGTCCTCCTGTCTACTTGTACACCTTTTTAAAATTCTGTTCTCCAGACACGTATTATTGGTAAGCAAAGTTGGGGAGACCCAGCAGACTTGTCACATTCCTTTGTCAGTTGCTACCTCATTAGTCATTAGTTCGTTGAGATCTAGAGTGACAGTTGTGTTCTGATACAAACTTTTTATCGTACCGTTTGGATGTTTCAGGTATCGACGATTAATCACCTTCCAAAGTTTTTGTCTATTGGCACTGTCAAAGACGTTCTTTAAAATCAATAAAAGCAATTTGTGTTTCTTTATTATATTCTCTGCCTTTTAGTATTATCTGTTGAAAAAGAAAAGCTGCATCCATCAAAGAGGGCCCTTTTCTAAAACCAGTTTGCTCCTAGTGCAGTACTACTTCCGTTATGTATTTAATTCTTGCGTTTAAAATCGTAGCATGTGTCTTGTGTGATGAGTCCAGTAAACTTATTCCGCTGCAGTTTCTGTACTGACATCTGTCTCCTTTTTGTAAAAATTTATATCACTCTATCAACCTTCCAGTCATTGGGGCTACTCTTGCTCTTACAACATTCGCTTTAAAGATGTAGCAGTCGTAGATGTAGTACCATTTCTCAATATTTTAGCAATTTAGCACTAATACCATCTCTTCCTGTCGGTTTTCTGTTGCTAACTGATGTTGAGGTGGATTTTATTTTGTCAGATGGTATTTCATCCTGTCATTTGTTGTTTCAGTTCCAGATTCATGTGCTGTATCGTCACACTATAGTCCTTTTTACCCATTGTTCTTCTCCAGTGTTGCTATTTGTATCTTCTCTTTTCTGTTGTGTTTAAAAGTTTTAAAATCTTATAGGCCATTTTTTATTTGTCTTGAACATCATTCTCGATATTAGAGACAAATATATCCCAATGTTCTTGATGTGCTTTTCTGACAACACTTTTAGCAATATTTCTTCTCTCTCTACAGGATTACACGTTTTCAGTTATGCAGTCACTTAAGTATTTTATATATGCATCCTGTTTTTCTTGTACAGCTATTCTTGTACCATCATTTCAAATTTTTAGGCACTTTATTTTTCTTTTTTTCCTTCTTTTTTACGGTTAACAGTTCTTACTGAGTCAATTTTAAACTCCACAAACAGCCGTTCTGTTGCTAGATGTACAACGTACAGACCACGATATTTATTCTGTTTGAGCAGATCGACATGGGACTGGAGCTTTATGTTCACATTTTTTGTGCTTGCTTAAACAAAAGAATGTCGTTGAATCTATCACTTTCAGGCAGTACCTGAAGTACCCTAATGTATGGCCACACACCATTGTTATTTACATCAGATGTAGATGTCTAATGTTCTTCACTTGCGTCCAGATTTTTCCATACATTGTGTTTAAAGTAGTCTGTAATACTTGATGGCAGATTTTCAGTGGCTTTTTCCACCTATAGTTTATGTTCTTTAATTACGGAGTTGTTTTTGCTATATGTTCCAGTTTTCGTGTTGTGAATTCGATCTCCTCCATTTCCAGTTTTCATTTGCATACACAAAATTTATTAACAGTGCTTGAAGCATTAAATTCTTTAAAAGGGAGCAGTTTAAGTTTGTGTGATACATTTATTCTTTTTCTTAAGACTTGTGATATAACTGTTTGTGGGCACCCATCCTGATTGGGTAATACGTCTCTACAGGATTTTCAACAATTCATGTTATACACTTCTAGTGGCTGTAGAGGGGACTTAGCAGATCACGTTTTCCACAGGAACGTCATTCAGCGACGCTACGGAGCGTCAAAGTTATGGGCGCCGGGACCTGTAAATGTATGTATTTTAAAAGGGGATTCCGGCATTATGTTACAAACTTTTTAGGATGATGAAGAAGGATAAATTTATCAATTTGAGGCAAGGGTCCTTGTGCGAACGAACAAGTCGAAAGTTACAAGTAAAAACCGTTCTGATCCCTGACAGTGGAATACATGTACTGGTACTATTGTTGCTAAGATTGTAGGGTAGGCAACAAATCCATCTCAACAACTCTCATAGTCTTCAAGAACTGCAGTAGAACATTTCGGATGAGACTGCAGAAGCCGGCCGGTGTGGCCGTGCGGTTCTAGGCGCTTCAGTCTGGAACCGCGTGACCGCTACGGTCGCAGGTTCGAATCCTGCCTCGGGCATGGACGTGTGTGATGTCCTTAGGTTGGTTAGGTTTAAGTAGTTCTAAGTTCTAGGGGACTGATGACCACAGATGTTAAGTCCCATAGTGCTCAGAGCCATTTGAACCATTTGACTGCAGAAATTCCGACAGTCCACCTTCGATCCACCTTCAGCATCTTGATGACAAGGGCCCAAAAATGGCAAGAGATGAATGGTGCTCACTTTAAACACCTGCTATGGACTGGTTAACACTGTATTCCCTTTCCTCTGCTATGTTATTTGTACCCTGGGTGAAGGCTAGTGGTCCTTCTTCTTTGGAAGATCGTCGCATTGTGGGTGATTGTACTTTATATAATCATTGAAAGCAGTTCTCAAAATCGGCCCTTTTAAGGGCCACAAATACTACACATTGATCTTGCCAAAAGCCGAGAAGCGATTCTTCTTGGTGTTTTAGCTCTCTGGGGCACTCTGGGATGCTCTCTGGGCTGCTCAATAGATGTCGAGCACAGTCTCTGATTGGTTGTCTTCTTTTTGGCGCGCAATTCAAACTACGTTGCAGAACATGAATACATAGAAGAGGACTTGACTGATTGTGAAAAACTTTTGGACGACCCAGAACCAGATAGTGACGAAGAGTTGTTACGAAGTGATGGAAGACAGTCACCTGCTTGTCCACCAAGCCCATCGAAGAAGTGGCGCAACATATCTTTTGAAAAGGCGTAGGACATAATTTCATTCTACGATTCTGGGAAAACTAAAAGACTGAGACTCAACAAAGTACAGAGTCGATATCATATGGTGCGAGACATACGTCATCGACGTTACTCAAGTCACGTAGTAGAGAAAGGAGAGGAAAGTCATTGCTCAAACCATCACGTGCTTGACGATTATGTAGATAAAATATACAGGTGGGAGAGAACAGTTGTAGGTGCTAATGCTCATGACAGTTATATTCGAGCCTGTGTTTTTGAAAAGCATGAGGAAGAGGAGTGACTAGATTTTCTGGGTCTATCCATGCATCGACTGCAAGGTTTAAAAGGTTCACGGGCAATAACAAAACGTATAAACACTGAAACCTAAAGTACAGGTGGTAATACACTACTGGCCATTAAAATTACTACAGCAAGAAGAAATGCAGATGATAAACGGGTATTCATTGGACAAATATATTATACTAGAACTGACAAGTGATTACATTTTCACGCAATTTGGGTCCGTAGATCCTGAGAAATCAGTACCCAGAACAACCACCTCTGGCCGTAATAACGGCCTTGATACGCCTTGGCATTGAGTGAAACAGAGCTTGGATGGCGTCTACAGGTACAGCTGCCCATGCAGCTTCAACACGATACCACAATTCATCAAGAGCAGTGACTGGCGTATTGTGACGACCCAGATGCTCGGCCACCATTGAACAGACATGTTCAATTGGTGAGAGATCTGGAGAATGTGCTGGCCAGGGCACTACTCGAATATTTTCTGTATCCAGAAAGGCCCGTACATGTGGTCGTGCATTATACTGCTGAAATGTAGCGTTTAGCAGGGATCGAATGAAGGGAAGAGCCACGGGTCGTTACACATCTGAAATTTAGCGTCCACTGTTCAAAGTGCCGTCAATGCGAACAAGAGGTGACCGAGATGTGTAACCAATGGCACCCCATACTACCATGCCGGGTGATACGCCAGTATGTCGGCGACGACGAATACACGCTTCCAATGTGCGTTCACCGCGATGTCGCCAAAACTGGATGCGACCATCATGATGCTTTAAACAGGACCTGGATTCATCCGAAAAAATGACGTTTTGCCATTCGTGCACCCAGGTTCGTCGTTGAGTAAACCATCGCAGGCGCTCCTGTCTGTGATGCAGCGTCATGGGTAACCGCAGCCATGGTCTTCGAGCTGATAGTCCATGCTGCTGCAAACGTCGTCGAACTGTTCGTGCAGATCGTTGTTGTCTTTCAAACGTCCCCATCTGTTGACTCAGGGATCGAGACGTGGCTGCACGATCCGTTACAGTCATGCGGATAAGATGCCTGTCATCTCGACTGCTAGTGATACGAGGTCGTTGGGATCCAGCACGGCGTTTCGTATTACCTTCCTGAACCCACCGATTGCATATTCTGCTAACAGTCATTGGCTCTCGACCAACGCGAGCAGCAATGTCGCGATAGGGTAAACCGCAATCGCGATAGGCTACAATACGACCTTCATCAAAGTCGGAAACGTGATGGTACGCGTTTCTCCTCCTTACACGAGGAATCACAACAACGTTTCACCAGGCAACGCCGGTCAACTGCTGTTTGTGTATGAGAAATCGATTGGAGACTTTCCTCATGTCAGCACGTTGTAGGTGTCGCCACCGGCGCCAACCTTGTGTGAATGCTCTGAAAAGGTAATCATTTGCATATCACAGCACCTTCTTCCTGTCAGTTAAATTTCGCATCTGTAGCACGTCATCTTCGCGGTGTAGCAATTTTAATGGCCAGTAGTGTATGAATGAAAGATGTGACAGGTTTCGCAGTAATGTCCTTAAAGGACGTCGTGGAGCGTTTACAGATTTATAGTACCGATCGAAGTGGTATACGGAAAGAACCTTTCTCATCGCGAGCTCTGCATTTTCGGTTAGAAGTTCGGTGGAGAGTGATCACGCAATAAGTCACTCTTACACCATTTAACTCTTACTTAGGCAAGTGGATACGTAATTTAACAGGAACCTGGAGGTCAGTTTGGAGTGCGAGTTTTCCAACTGCAAAATTAATTTCGAGTTGCCTCGAAGTCAGGCCAAATAACGAAACAAACCCTGACGCTTTTTAGAAGATGTCTACTTGCAATATGCCACGAAAGAGTCTCTTCTTCTGGTTGATTTGCTCGGCACATATGGTGACACGACTCATATTGATACTATACGACCCCGAAAAACGGTGTATACATACCTCCTGCGTGCACACCTTACATTCAGCCACTTGATGTGCTGTTCTTCCTACAGTTCAAGGCAATGCTGAAATGGACTGAAGATCACAGTATCCTTAACGGCTATCAGTTCTAATCATCATCGAGGGATTCAATTTAGTTGCTAATATTTATTCTACACAATTAGTTCTGTTTTTCCGTCATCGTTCGGTACCCCTGGACAGTAGCTGGATGTGATGACTTCAGACTACAGAGGTTCCACACGCCGCTTGAAAATGTTTTTGAGCTTCAAATGCAGTGTGATTCGGAAGACTGTTTCATGCAGGCATTCATGAAGTGCTCCTATTGTGATAAGCAACTTTATTTCTTGCACTATATACCATGTGGTGATGTTTATCCTCGTAATATTTTGTCAAGAGTTGCTAACAACCTATTTTTTGAACTCGCTGACTGAACTTGAGCAAGATTGTCCAGTGCAGTGTAGTTGTCTATGGGAAATATTCTGCGCATATTTATAATGTATGTGTAAAATTGTTACATGCAAACCAAAACTTTGTTGCAGTTGCTATCGCAACTTGTGTTAACTTCTTGTAAGATGGGTGCTAACGAATGAGAGGGGTAGGCTACCATATTCAGCCGCACCCACATACTCTGAAAGGGAAAAGTCAGTGTTTTGGTTCTGGATCCTGCTTCAGTGTAGTTTAGACGTTCAGGAAGAAGATGATTGTGCTTTGGTGCTTCAGAGCGCTGTTTGGTGCGACTCAGTAAGTAAGACTGATGCTTATTACAGCTACTAACCAAGCCTTTTACTGAGACTCATACACAGCTCTCATGTTTCATGTATTTCGAATACACTACATTGAATGTAATTTCTCGAACTGTGTGTTTGCCGATTTGCAACGAGACTTGGTTATTTCTTTGTGAGCTACCCTCATCTACGTGCACACCTGGATGGGGATATCCAGTTACAACTTTTGCATCCATAATTAGAACTAGTTTACGATATTTCTCTGCCCCCCCCCCCCCCCCCCCCATAAAATCTATTGGTAACACGTTGTAAGTTTCATTGCGGATATTAGAAGATGATTAAGTGGTACGTTAACTTGTGCATCAGTTATATGGTGATCTGTACCGGCCATGAGGGTCCACCATTTTTGTACTATTTATTTTCAAACATTATGGCACTCAGTGTCACAGATTTTCGTGCACATGTTTCTTCCTCCCATGTAGCCACGTGGCTTTGTTCATTCATACTGTCATGAACTGTCCTCTTGGCACCTAAACCTATTATCCTCTAAAGCTTACTATGAACCCAAAAAATCTAGTCGCTTTTACCATGCGAGCGTCGACTACCTTTCGTACCATTTTTCAGGTGAAAAGGCCTTGATGAAGGTACTGAGACACAGGTTGGAGTAGTAGTTTAGTAATTCCCAGTTGAACACGGTTCTCAAATGTTCAAATGTGTTTGAAATCTTATGGGACTTAACTGCTAAGGTCAACAGTCCCTAAGCTTACACACTACTTAACCTAAATTATCCTAAGGATAAACACACACACCCATGCTCGAGGGAGGATTCGAACCCCCACCGGGACCAGCCGCACAGTCCATGACTGCAGCACCTAAGACCTCTCGGCTAGTCCCGCGCGGGGACCACGGTTCTACTTCAGTAATTCTGGAATAATATCTGTAAAAAAAAAAAACGGCAAGAATATGTCCCCCGCACGAGTCGAGCCTATAACAGAAGACTTAGTACACGTTTGGTCTTTATTTCCGGAGCGGCTACACATAAGTCAATCTCTGCAGGTTAGAAATGCCTTACAGAAACAACTTCTAGCGCCGGCGAAGATTCTACCATGTAATTACATACGTTTTACAACAGATTACGTTATCCAGAGTTATTTATCTCTTTATCTGAAAACTAACACGAGTGTCGAAGCTTGTTCAAAATTTATTTGAAATTGTATTAAAGTTTTAGAAGACGTGGTAAGGTCTCAACTGGAATTTCCTGTTTCTCTCAGCGTGAGATGATCACCATTTTCCTGGCATCGCATCGTTGGCTCTACACGCCTAGAGTGGCGCTGTGGCAACCTCCACGACCGCAGCTCGACCGGATTCAGCAGGAGGCGCCTCCCCTGGAATGTTTCGGGAGAACATGGCACCAGACGCCCTGTCTCACTCCGTGATTTTTACCTGTAAAAACTCCCTTCTATTTCTTTTGTCACTGGTTTTCTGTAACTGTATTTTGACTGCTCGCTTCATGGAAAGGCTAACCCATGATCTTCATCTTCTCATAAGTCGTAGTAATGTTTCTCCAGTTGCAGAGGACGTCAGAATTTGCTGGTCTGTAATACTTAATATATTGTTTCGACGGCTACTAAGTTGACTTCCTTGTTGGAGCCCTTCTGTTTTGCTCTTTAGTTTTGGATATGTTATTCGCTATAGTATCAAGCATGTGTCATTATTTTTATTAGAGGGTGTGCCATACAGACTATCAGCTCAAATGTCTATTCCTTATCTAAATTCAGTATATCGATCATGATGTGTTGGTAGTTCATCAATAAAGATGATGAGATATCAACAAAAGACATCATTTTAATAACTTCATTAAACGTATGTAGACTTAATAACTGAGATATATGTAACTTTGAATTGCCGTGTGTCCTTTTGTTATGATGAGTTGTCTGCAATGGGAATATCATTCTTGATTGAAAGAAGCTGGCTTTAATGCTGATACAGTCAGATATATCACTGATAACTACACTCTCCAGTCACATTAATGGGACCACCATCTACGTTCGGTGCCCACGTGCAATAACCACTTACAATCAGCGCTGCAATAGCGTACAGTAACGTGCAATAACCACTTACAGTCGGCGGATGGCAGCACAAGCGTGTCGAGGGACACGGAAAACAAAGCAGTCGTTGACGTAATACGGAAACGGAGCAGTTTAGCCGACGATCAAAAGAGCATGATGGTTCGCTTTCGGGCCAAGGGAGGAAGCATTTCCTAAACCGCTGTTTGTGAAGTGTTCGCATGAATAGAAAAATGGCACTATCTAAAAACGGTGTCGATGTTACTGTGGTTCAGCACGGACCATAGATGACAGGGATGAACAACACCTGCACAGAGGGATGTACGGCTAAATAGACATACGAACTGTTGAGCAATATACCACCCAGGTTAACCGAAGGGCTACCAAGAGTTTCTCAACGGACGTTCAGCAAACGTTCCAACGTATGGGCCTCTGCGATGGGCACCTGGTCCATGCACTCATGCTAACTGCCGTTCATCGACGACGAAGGCTGGAATTTTTACGTCAGTGTCGAATCTGGATGTCCACTGAGTGGCGTCAGGTGTCTTTTTCAGATGAATACGTTTTACGCTCCATTGGACAGACGGCATTGACTTGTACGGCCCTGCAACAATTGTCACATGGGTCTAGGGCGGAGGAAGGACTATCATGGACTCGAGAATGTTTTCGTAGCATTTCCTGGGCGATATCGTCAATCTGAAGGGCACAGTGGATCAGTAGAGCTATGTATCTATCTTTGGGGAACACTTCCATCCCCACATGCAGTTTGCTTTTTCTTCCGCATAGTGGCGTCTACTGGTAGGACAAAGCAGCTTGCCATACAGCTCGCAGTGTACGTGCTTGTTTCGAAGAGAACAGGATGGGTTTACACTCCTCCCCTGGTCACCAGAATCCACGGATTTAAATCCGGTCGAGTGTCTTTTAAGAGCCCTTGGCTCGGGATATTTGCGCCATGAACCCTTAATCTAGAAACCTGGCACTGATGACACTCAAATCAGCAAGGCTACACATCCATGTTGCTCCCTTCAGAACGTCACTGACTCTCTCCCTGCACCTCTGCGCTGCATAAGGCAGTCATTCAGGCTTCTGACAGATCGCCACACTAATGTGGCTGGACTGTGCAATGATGACTAGGTTCGTGCTACGTTAATGTAATTTCTCCTCACTGCAGACTTCGCACAATACTTCATACGTCTATAAATTCACTAAGTCCGAGAGCGAAACTCCGAATGCGCGCGCCAATCAGATTCGCAGGCAGTGAGGTCATGTTAGTTAGCGTCCTCTGATGGCTTTCACATGTGGCGTCCCCCATCAGAGACAGCGAAGAATGAAAGAGCGAATTCGCTGGGCGGAGCATTAGCAGTTGGTTTACTAGTACTGTCTCACACGTGACTGTGAATGGCGCGCGATGCGCTAAGTGCGGTCGACGAAGATGCCGTCCATACCTCATTTCACACGCAAACAAAGTATTTTCATGAATACCTACCAATGCACAGTTGTCCTGTGTCCTGCTCCTGTTATTTCTACGTAAACAGGGTAAGAGTCTTTTGTGTAACAAAATGTATCATCCATTTTGGGAAGTTTACATGATTTAGTTGAAATCTTCACAGATATTCGGGAAAATCCCATGTAGCCGGCATACTGTACTTCCCGCGTCCCAGTCACGTTGCCATTCAGCAAGGATCCGTTATTTTAATTATTTCTTGTTAGTGATGTACTGGTCAGTAAGGATTTGTATAATTTTTACATTACATCTGTCCAACGAATGTTAAGCTCCTAGGTGTAGTACTTTTAAGTCAATGTGGAAAATTCCTGACGAGATACAATAAGTTGGCTCACGTACGTTGGCTGTCTGACTTTAAATAGACTTGATGGTTACGTCAACATGGAGGGCGAACTACCTCTCAAGGTACGCACGCCAGTTGGAGAAAGTTCTTAGCCGTGTGCCCGGTGACACGAAACATACCTTCAGTTCCCATAATCGTATTCAAAACTCACACCAAAATACTGCCATTAATATGACCAGGTTAAACAAAGTTCAGACTGATTTGGCTACACTCGGTTTGTTGTAGTTTAATCACAAGCAAGACTATCCCAACGAGCCTAATTACACTCGTTCTGTAATCGCAATCGTGTACTTAACACTTTCTGATTTGAGTAAGACCCTTAAGATCATCCTGCATTTAATATCATTCTCTGATTAGCTAAATAATATCAGCTGCATAAGGTAATGGCTTTTATTCTCAATCGGTTACCGCGTGCACACACGCAGTGTCAGAAAACCAGTTTACTTTTATGCGCGGTCGTGCTAGCGCTGGGGACCTGACATGCAGGCTTGCTGAGGCTCACTTCCGAGCCGAACAGCTCTCCCCAAGCCGCACACCTCTAGTATAATTGGACTTCTTCGTCAGCGACGCTAACTTTCTAGAACAAATATCCATAAGGGTAGATTCGATCTTCTGGGGACAGGAACGATATGTGTACCCTTACAATGTCGAGGAGTATCTCGTGCAGCGTTGTACTAAAAGCGCCAGGCAAAGTTTGTAATACACCTCTCTGGATGTGAGCAGCTTGACTGCGACATGTTCACTTCGTAATTTCGAGCTCCCTACACTGAGGTGAAAAAAGTCATATGATACCTCCTAATATCGTTGCGGACCTCCTTTTGCCCGACCGTAGTGCAGCAGTTCGACGTGGCGTGGTCATTAAAAGTACCCTGTAGAAATATTGATCCATGTTGCCTCTATAGCTGTCCGTAATTACGAAATTCTTGCCAGTGCAGGATTTTGTGCACGAACTGTCCTCTCGATTATGTCCCATAAGTGTTCGATGGGATTCATGTCGAACGATATGCGCAGGCAAATCATTCGCTCGAGCTATCCACAATGTTCTTCAAACCAGTGGCGACATAATGTAGCCTAGTGATACGGTAGTGCACTGTCATCCATAAAAATACCATCGTTGTTTGGGAGCATGACGTCCATGAATGGCTGCAAATGATCTTCATGTAGCTGAACATAACCATTTCCAGCCAATGATCCTTTCAGATGGACAAGAGGACCCCGTCCATTCCATTATGGAGCCACCACCATGTTGCACAGTGCCATGTTGAGAACTTGCGCCCACGGCTTCATAAAGTCTGCGCCACACGACAACCCAAAGATCAGCTGTTACCACCTGAAATCGGGACTCATCTGACAAGGCCGCGGTTTCCCAGTCGTCAAGGGCCCAAACGATATGCTCGAGAGCCCAGGAGAAGCGCTGAGGTGACGTAGTGCCGTTACCAATGGCACTCGCATCAGTCTTCTGCTACCGTAGCTCATTAATGCCACATTTCGCGGAATTGTTCTAACGGATACGTTCGTCGTACGTCCCACATTGATTTCTGCAGTTACTTCACGCTGCGTTGCTTGTCTGTTGGCAGTGACAACTCGACGCAAACACCGCTGCTCTAGGTCGTTAAGTGAAGGCCCTCGGCCACCGCGTTGTCCTTGGTGAGAGGTTGGTGTAGTTGTTGTGGTGGTCTTCAATCCTGAGACTGGTTTGATTCAGCTCTCCATGCTACTCTATCCTGTGCAAGCTGCTTCACCTCCCAGTACGTACTGCAGCCTGCATCCTTATGAATCTGCTTAGTGTATTCATCTCTTGGTCTCCCTCTACGATTTTTACCCTCCACGCTGCGCTCCAGTACTAAATTGGTGATCCCTTGATGCCTCAGAACATGTCCTACCAACCGATCCCTTCTTCTAGTCAAGTGTTGCTACAAACTCCTCTTCTCCCCAATTCTGTTCAATACCTGCTCATTAGTTATGTGATCAACCCATCTAATCTTCAGCATTCTTCTGTAGCACCACATTTCGAAAGCTTTTGTTCTCTTCTTGTCCAAACTATTTATCGTCCATGTTTCACTTACCTACATGGCTACACTCCATACAAATACTTTCAGAAACGACTTCCTGACACATTTTCACATCTGTCAACACCTGCTATGTATTCTCGGCACACTCTTGACACTGTGGATGTCGGAATACGGAATTTTCTAACAATTTGCGAAATGAAATGTCTCATGTTTCTATCTCCAACTACCATTGTGCGATCAAAAACAGTTCCCGTCGTGCGGCTCTAATCACGTAGGAAACCTTCTCACAAGAATCACCAGAGTACAAATGACAGCCCCGCCAGTGCACTGCCCTTTTATACCTTGTATACACGATACTACGGCCATCAGTATATGTGCGTGTCTCTTTCTCATGAATTATCACCTCAGTATTGGTTAAAAACAGTCTTGGTTGCTATTTTAGTTTTTTATTTTCTACGACGCGTTTCGCCTTATTTAGGCATCTTCAGGTTATCTTTTCTAAATGGACGCGAGGGGCACCAAGATCTGCATAACGCTTACTACCTGAGCCCCCATCTTACTTTGTTACTCGCTCCTGTGGACGGGAACGCGTTATGCAGATCTTGGTGCCTCTCGCGTCCATCTAGAAAAGATAACCTGAAGATGCCTAAATAAGGCGAAACGTGTCTTTGAAATATAAAAACTTAAATTGCAACCAAGTCTGTTTTTAACCAATACTGTTAAGCAGTGGTTTACTGTATGCCACATATGGATTGGAAGAATTATCACATCATTGTATATGTGCAGTGAAAATGACTGTTTTTATCCAAGTGGTATTGTGATATGAACTACACGCTGTTGGGTTACCTGGGAAATAGGTGCAGTGAAGTCATTCCACAAAGTGAACGTTGATTCCGAACAAGGGAGTGTAGCGGGATTTAGCCGAGGTCGCAAAGCCAGTGCGGCGGTCGGGTGGGTTAATCCGGCCGAGGGCAGAGCGGGGGCGGCCGAGCCCTCGCACCTGTCGCCGTAATTAACTGAGCTGGCCAGGCGGCGCGACGCCGGTAGATAAGACTGAGCAGCGTTGCTGGTGCTGAAAGCGAGGTGCAGATACCGGGGGTCGAATTACCGCCCGGGACCTCCTGCAGATAGCATTATTTTCCTTCTGAGGGATAACTACCGCTCAGACTACAATGCTAATCGCTATATTTCCATCAACAACGCAGAAGCTGCCGACAAGAAAAGTCAAATTTGTTTCATGTGTACTACGTTATTGGGCACGTAAGTGACTAGCATTTCAGAGCAACCGCACAAAATACGTAAGAGTAACGTCATCTACACTGCTTGACAAGAAAAAATGAAGCACCGAGAAGACATGGTCGATATAATTTCATGCAGTACACTCCATCGGTCGATATTTAAATGATTAAATTCGTAATTCTCTAAGAGAGATAGAAGTGCATTAGTGTTATTGTTGTTTACTGTCCTCAATAGGCATGGAGCAGTTTACTGGTTGGTTAAAATTCTCCTACCGATATCATTTTATGCAACCCGCTCTTTATTCCCATGAAGTAATGAGTGCTGTCGACAAGGGATCTCAGATCGTTTCCATATTCCTGGATTTCCAGAAGGATTTTGATACCGTTCCTCACAAGCGACTGTTAATGAAATTGCGTGCATGTGGAGTATCGTCTCAGCTGTGTGACTGGATTCGTGATTTCGTCCCAGAGAGGTCACAGTTCGTAGTCATAGACGGTAAATCATGGAGAAGAACAGAAGTGATATCTAGCATTCCGCAAGGTAGTGTCAAAGGCCCTCTGCTGTTCTTGGTTTACATAAAGAATCTGGGAGATAATCTGAGCAGCCCCATTAGACTGTTTGCAGATGACGCTGTAATTTACCGTCTAGTAAAATCATCAGACGATCAACTCCAATTACAAAATGATCTAGAGAGAATTTCTGTATGGTGCGAAAAGTGGCAATTGGCACTAAACAAAGAAAAGTGCGAGGTCATCCACATGGGTACTAAAAGAAATCCGATAAATTTAGGATATACGATAAATCGCACAAATCTAAGGGCTGTCAATTCGACTAAATACCTAGGAATTACAAGTACGAGCAACTTAAGTTGGAAAGACCACATAGATAATATTGTGGGGAAGACGAAACAATGACTGCGTTTTGTTGGCAGAACACTTAGAAGATGCGACAAACCCACTGAAGAGACAGCCCACATTACATTTGGCCGGTTTCTGCTGGAATATTGCTGCACGGTATGAGATCCTTATCAGGTGGGATTGACGGAGGACATCGAGAAAGTGCAGAGAAGGGCAGCCCGTTTCGTGTTATCGCGCAATAGGGGTGAGAGTGTCACTGATATGACACGCGAGTTGGGGTGGCAGTCACTGAAACAAAGGAGGTTTTCTTTGTGGCGAGATCTATTTACGAAATTTCAAACACCAGCTTTCTCTTCCGAATGCGAAAATATTTTGTTGACACCATAATAAAATAAGAGAAATCAGAGCTCGAACGGAAACATTTAGGTGTTCCTTTTTCCCACGCCCCATTCGAGAGTGGAATGGTAGAGAAGTAGAATGATAATGGTTCGATGGACACTCTGCCAGGCTCTTAAATGTGAATTGCAGAGTAACCATGGAGATGTAGATCTAGATGTAGACGTCTGTTTCAGAAACGATACCCAGACAGGCGATGTAGCCATTTAATTAGTATAAGTTCCCTCTCAGAGCTTTGAGTGACTGTTAGCAAACGGAATAATACTGTAAAAAATACAAATGAGGGCTGGTCATGAGTTACACGATATTTTTGGACCAAGATATATCCTACTTCCGTCATATTCATCAAGTGTCTCCAGTCTTCCCTCATGAAATTAGTGGTATAATAGCCTCGATGTTTTAAGCACCAAAATAACATTCCACACCCTTTCAGCCACATGAAGTTTCAGTTCCTTCCTCCGCTCCTTCATAGGGAAAGATTACGCAGAACGATTCTCATTTTGATTGTTTGTGTGAATCTCGAGTTACTGCCTCGTGCATGAAGGGAAAACTTCTAGCGCCACGTGTCATTGTCCAACAACGATGGAATAGTGCGGTATAGAGATTGTGGTTTGTCGTTCCACGAAATTACAGCTCGCGTCTGTCGGAAATCCACATCTGTCGTGTGAATACGGAATCCATGCGGATGTGAGGGCGATATTCAACGCCATGTTGTACCTTTATGGCCGCAAGCTAATATCGCCGAGAAGACAGAAGTATTCTTCGAACGACAGTGCACGGCGATACAAATTCCTGTACCTTTCTGAGTCATGAAGTGGGCTTCTTTACACTGAGAACAGGAAGCCCTAGACACGGCCAAACGACTCGGCTCTTATTTGGCATGTTGTTCGTCCACAATCTAAAATGAAAGCCTCTTAGATACTTCGGGTCAAAAAATCTACGTTTTTTAGAAATCTACCACTAAACTTCATGACGTGCAATCGACTCAGAACTGACTCGAACCGGCAAATAACTGAAAACAGAGCACTTTTCATCTGTACAAACGGAGCCCCTGAAAACCCATAGATTCCAAGAAATCGAGGAAAGAAACTTTTTATAGTGGAGCTTTAGTACTCATATGGTAAGAGTTGGCACAGCTTGTGTAGCGACGAAGGCGTCTGACTGCGGAGCGGAGACCTGTGTTCGTTCCCCAGTGGCATTATGCACTGTTTTTTATTTGTATTTTTTTCGTTTCTAAATAAAAGTGAGTAAGTCAATAGGGAATACTAACAAGGTAGGTAAATAAATGTCTCAGGCGACTTGGATTAGTAAAGAATTAAAAATTTAACCCCGGTCCATTTACAATGTCTCTTTCACTTACGCTGTTGCAAAAAAAAAAAAATGGTTCAAGTGGCTCTGAGCACTATGGGACTCAACTGCTGTGGTCATCAGTCCCCTAGAACTTAGAACTAATTAAACCTAACTAACCTAAGGACATCACACACATCCATGCCCGAGGCAGGATTCGAACCTGCGACCGTAGCAGCAGCGCGGCTCCGGACTGGAGCGCCTAGAACCGCACGACCACCGCGGCCGGCGCTGTTGCATGTCCTCAGTTTCCTTCGAGCAACTTCTCACACGAAAATTCGAATTCAATGTATGTGCGGCACCATAAACGTCCAACTATTGCAGTCGTAAAGCAACTGCATCGTGCCTTTCGAAGATTCGAAGGAAAAGAAACTTGGTTTACATTTTAAAATATTTATTTTTCTGGGAATTAATTTTGATGCGTACCACGCATATGGTAACACTGTCTGACATTCGGCGCGGAAAGCTGAGCGTGAAGTATGCTATGAATCGTCATTGCCTTCTCTCGATTGCGCAATTCACGCTAGATGTCCAGAAGCAGACTCAAATTTTGACGCCTCGAAATAAAGTTTTTAACTTGCCGATAAAAGTAAACATCACAGGGCTGGCGGTATTGCTTCTACCGTACAAGTCGGTTAAGCCTCATGATGTATAAACAAGTGTTCACAATGACGGTATTAGTTCGACCACGTCAGCAACCCGGTTATCAGACAAAACCTGTTATCAGCTACGTATGAATTCAAAATGATCTGAAGACACGTTCTGTAAATTGAATTCTTCTGTTTCCTGCATTCGGAGCAAGTGAAGTAAACAATTTTTAACGAATTGTTGAACAATTGAACTATTTTCTACCGTTAGGACCATATTAATCATTAGTTGCTCATAAGCACGTGAAAATTTCAGGCAACAATTTTCCAGACGCTGTGATGGCATGTTGTGCTATGCGCGAATGCGTTATTTTATGTACACTGCCGGCTACGACAAGGTTTAGTTTTTCTCCATTGTATTATAAAATGCGGCAGATGCTCATCTTCCAGCAATCTTGGTTGGAATTGTTTTCCTACAATGAAGCTTAAAATTTTCAAAAGTGGTTCAAATGGCTTTAAGCACTATGGGACTTAACATCTGAGGTCATCAGTCCCATAGACTTAGAACTACTTAAACCTGACTAACCTAAGGACATCACACGTATCCATGCCCGAGGCAGGATTCGAGCCTGCGACCGTAGCAGGCGCGCGGTTCCGGACTGAAGCGCCTAGAACCACTCGGCCTCAGCGGCCAGCTTAAAATTTTAATCCCTTCCTAGTTCTAGCTGTTTGAGAAATTTATTTGCCTACTTTGTCATTTTAGTTATTGATTTACTTACCTTAATAATCCTTCTACTGCTACCAGCCTCTATGCACAGGAAACTGCAGACTGAAAATAAGAGCTGAATACAGGTGATCTGCTTCCCAACCAGATGTTTCGGTCTCTACGCCAGCAGCCGTTTCGTTTAACAGCACGTACTTTATGAGTTCGTAAGCAGAGATCGAAAAAGTATCTTTCTTTGATTTCTTGGAAAATATGCAGTTGCGGACCCCAAACATATTGATGAAAAATGTTCTGCTTCCGATACCGTAAATTCTGAATTAATTCTAAGTCATGTAGTTTAGGGGTAGTTTTCTCAAAGACGGGGGCGTCAGAGACTTTCGTTTTAGGTTGTACACAAGCGACTTGCCAAATAAGCGCCGAATCGTGTCTGAGGCCTTCCTCTTGTAAGACATGGACAGTGCGCCAACGTCTAGGGTAACATGGTCTGTAGCGTGAAGATCTTTGTTGGTGCTTTCCTTGACACGGCAGTGGAGAGAGGCGCTACGACTACAGTGCGTACAACCACAATACTGGACACAAGAGTCGCATCACGCTTTCTTTTCTTTGAGTCCCGGCACTATGCACATTACCACGCTAGACGAATTCGTGAGTAGGGGTTCTGAGGAGAATGGGGCTTCCGAGGAGAACTAATGCTCCTAGTTGCAATCGCCGTCGTCACACTGGTCCACCTTCTAGAGTGATTGTACGGATGACGTTGGGAACAAAATATAGTCACCTCCAGCGGTTCGCATAAACGGTAATATGGACAGCAGACGTTACACTTCTGATGTATTAACGCTATTTCTGTGCCCTAACTTCTAGGTCACCGTTACGTTATCTTTCAACGTGTAACGAAGGACTGCGTGTTTCCCGTGCTGAACTAAACTATCTCGATGCAGAAATTGTTTGACTGTTGCCTTGGCCAGAACATTACCCACATGCGTCATGGGTGGCCGAGAGACTGGCTCTCCACCACACGTCAGCCAATGGGCTTAATTAACTCTACAGACGGCCGTGGTGGCCGAGCGGTTCTAGGCGCTACACTCTGGAACCGCGCGACCGCTACGGTCGGAGGTTCGAATCCTGCCTCGGGCATGGATGTGTGTGATGTCCTTGGGTTAGTTAGGTTTAAGTAGTTCTAAGTTCCAAGGGACTGATGACCTCAGAAGTTAAGTCCCATTTGAACCATTTTTTGATTAACTATGCCACAAAGTTGGAGCAGCTTCTGCTATCTGTCGTGCAAGATCAGTATGACACAGTGTCCAATCTCTTTATAACCATTGTTGCTTGCAGAACTGGTAGACCTGTGTACTTAATGTCGTATCCGGTACACCCCGAAGTTACCACCAAATGGTGTATACCATATGCGCACAACACGTAAAAGTTTGTTATCTTCTGTCCTCCGTGGTGATCTAATTTTAATAATTAGCAGTGTACAAACGAAGCAATTCAATAATCACGTACCACAGCTGCTTAATGGCTTCCATTTAGTGAAGTTCACAGATTTACGATAGGCGTTCAATAATCAGTGCAACACTTTTCTTTCTCGGTCAGTTACGGTTGAAAAAAAATGCAGAATTTCTTGTGGGACATCGTGATATATTTCCGCTTCAGTCCCTATAGATGGCCTGCCATACGCAGCTTTCCAAAAGGCGCCTGTAACTGAGGTGCGTTCCAAGCAGACAGCTGTCGTTCAGTTTCATTTGGCGGCAAACCGGGGCATCGCAGATATTCATAGACGCTTGCAGAAAGTGTACGGAGACGTGGAAGTGAACAAAAGCACGTCGAGTCATTGGGCGAGGCGACTGTCATCATCGGAACAAGGTCGCGCAATCCTGTGCGATGTCCCGCGTGCCTGGGTGTTCCGGTCGCAGACAGAATGACATCACACTATCTTTCCTTCGAGAAAAATGCTCAAATACGCATCCTCGGCCCGTCAATGGTCTTCTCGGACTCTGAAGGGGTTATCCTGTTTGATTCCCTCCCTCTCTGTGCAGTCATCAAGTCTGAGGTGTATTGTGCAACCCTCATGAAACTGAAGAAACGACCTCAGCGTGTCCGTAACCACAAAAATGCAAACGAACTTCTCTTTCTCCGTGAAAACGCAGGGCCTGACACGTCTGAACTTCGTCTTCCACCCTATAGGCCGGATCTCTCACCTTCCGACTTCCATCGGTTTCGCCCAATGAAGGCTGCACTCCGCGGGAAGCAGTACATGGATGATGGGGATGTGTTGTGTACATAGTTCCGCGTAGTCAGCGCGTACACAACTTTCCCACTAGAGCGCGCCCCGCTAAGCACAACATCGCAGGCGCAGCGCTCGTCCGTCTCCGCACTACGAGATGGCGCTGTCATAGAGACGGACCAAATTTGGCTTCCGCCGATCCGCGTATTAATATGTAATGCAGCCAATGAGATTGCTGCTAACGTAGAACCTTTTCTCCTCGCGGATCACACTCGCGTAATGATACATGAACGCTCGAGGTATTATAACGAGTGTACAGACCTCCGATTAGTCAGTCTGCATTAGTCTGCATTAGTCTATAGTCAAGTTTCAGTCTGCGCCTAATAAGATTATCATATTCCTGTACATAGGCATGAAGATAAATGTATAGACACTTTGTCAGGTATCAGAGATATGTGAGAATAAGATTAACGTACTAAGACCAAAGAACTTCAGATTGCCAATTGTAAATAGCATCCAGAACCAAGTTAAGTAGTTTTTAGGCTTGTTATTATTTTAATAAATGTGTGTAAAAATTAATCAAGTTCTGTTTAAAGTTGGTAACCGTCAATCTGCTACTCTAAGCGTGCAAGTGGCATTTCTATCATCTGACCTAACGGCAGAAGATAAACACGCCACGATAAGACCACGAGACATATTGCTGACTCTCGCCTACGTCGTTAGAGCGACAAGTCAAATAATCTGATGGTGTGTGTACCGAAGGTCTTACAGTACGCACACCACAGGATGCAGCGAGACTTTGGCTCCGACCTCGACCTGTAGAGTGGTACCATGTGGACATACAGGCCCTAGCAGCAAGGTGGCATCACGCTGTCTCACTAAATGGAGATTATGTTGGAAAACAGGGTTTTGTAGCCAGAAGAGTTGGGAATAGTATGGCGTATCGGAATCATGAATTAAAACAACCAGCTGTCAGAAAAACATGTTGCATTATGTACAGTGGGGGCCGATAATGAATGGATTTATTAGTACAAAAAATGGTTTTTATTTTTCACTTGATAATTCGTCAGTGCCTTCTGCCTGGGGTTAAGTTGCAGCGTCTGTCACGTTGCCCAAAACCGGATAGAACCACCCTGAAACTCAAGTGTTGAACCATCAGCAGCTAAACTTACGTGTTGCTGACGAAGTAACGCTACCGAACTACACGTCTAACGAGGCTTGGAGGTGGTCAAATGGGGGTGGAACCGCGGCCAGCTACCGGGAGCGGACACACCGTTCACTCTCTTCTGCTGGCATCTTTCAAACCGAACAGACGCCCTCCTCACCTGCTCTCTTGGGCGGCGGCCCATTCAGTCTCGGTGGCTTCTCCAGGCCTGCCCTTTTTAACGGCATTGAAACTTCATACATTTTAAACTATGTTTTATTCTTCACCTCAACGGGTTCCTACTGCTTTCCCCTCCTGGCAAATCCCGACGCATTGACATTTACTTACTGAACGCGCTTCGGAAGTTTGATGCATTGAATCTAGAGATTTCCACCACCGAATATCTATTTCTTCACCTGATATTTCTGCCTTATGCCTTTCATGCAGCTTCCGAGTAAGCCGACAGTCTGTCAGCTAACAAAGCTTGTGTGAACGTATGCTGACAGCTAATGAATCATTCATGGCGCTGCAAAAAACATGAAGATGTACAAATTTTGAGTGATCCTTCGTTTCACCACATCAGTTGCACATTTATTTTTATGAGAACTAGTTTTGATCAATATTTGATCAAAAACTGCACCACAGCTTCCACAACATTATCCGACGCGATTCCCAAGAACCAATGAAGCAATATTTGGTCATCTTCACAAGTGAAGCTAAAACAAAGTAAAAGATTTAATATGTTCACTAACCCTTTCATGGCTGTATGCTTCAATAAAATCCGGTTTGCAAGCTGAGTCATTTTAAATAAAACACACGAGCTTTCGATAGCTGTCTCCAGTATCGTCAACAGGAGTTAAAATCATTCACTGCCGGGTCTGGAACGGTACTCTGTTGATACAGGGTGGTCGGAAACAGTCTGAAAAGCTTGTAAGGGTTTTTTAGGGGAGGTTTTGCTGAGAAGTAACTGTTAAAAAAAATTCGATGCGTTGCGCCGTTTTCGAGTTATTAGCACTGAAGTTACGCAGTCAGATCATCGCGCTCTTAAATTGCAGCAACACGCCAGAGACGATGTCGACAAACGTGGTTTTCGTTTGGTTTCCTCAAAGCGAACAAACGTAGCCTTTCCTCACCTGGCTTAAACTAATCGCACCAGAAAAAGCCACATTTTAGCCGGTAATGAGCATTTCAACAAGTTGTAAGTCACGTTTCCACAGATGTCTGTACATTATTGCATTTTAGCACGTGCAACTGCTAAAGGTTTCGCGTGTAACAACCTGATTGGTTAACTTTAACGCTAAATAACTCGGAAATGGAGCAACGTAACAAATTTTTTTCTTAATAATTTTCATCACATCTTCCCCTGCAATATCTTCACAAGTTTTCGAAACCATTTCAGACAGTCTGCAAGGCTCCAGAGGCAGCTGAAGTCACGCCTTCGAGGAAGGCAAGTTCGGCAGCTCCGTTCCGCCGCGAGACCAAGTGACGTCAAGAAGCGCGAAACCACCGATCCCGCCTGGTTCGTCTTTTCTTTCATTGATTCATTGATGTGCAGAGCCCCCCCCCCCCCCCCCCCCCGTTTCCACCATGCGCTTCTCGGTATGTATCCCTGGTCTCTGTTAAAATTGCTGCTGATCAGTCTAATTTCGGCCAACACTATTATATCAGAATCCCAATATGATGACAGTATGGATTGCCCATCTTTCTAAATTACAGTCTGTGTCCATTTTCTAGATTAAATAGCAAGGGTTGTAAAAGAGACGATTTCAGAAATTATTGTCTGCTTTGCTTCTTTTCATAATAGGTAGAAAAATATTCCAGGAAACTTTTGCGTACACCTTTGAAGTTGGGTAATCGACATGTCATATGCATATGGAACTGCACATTACAAAGTCGCACATAAAATGTCCCAATTACGCTGGTCTCTTGTATGTAAAGTACTGTGGTTTGCGACTGTGGACTGAGGTATGGATAGCCGGCCGGGGTGGCCGAGCGGTTCTAGGCGCTACAGTCTGGAAACGCGTGACCGCTACGGTCGCAGGTTCGAATCCTGCCTCGGGCATGGATGTTTGTGATGTCCTTAGGTTAGTTAGGTTTAAGTAGTTCTAAGTTCTAGGGGACTGATGACCCCAGAAGTTGAGTCCCATAGTGCTCAGAGCCATTTTTTTTAGGTATAGTCCTAATTTCATTAGTAGTGGAGGGGGAGGGGGGCATGAGACGGAATTGGTTAGGAGGGAGGAGAAGGAGTGGCGAGGGGTGACATTAGTGTAAAGGATTTAAATGCGAAAAAAAGTTTTCAAAGAAATTCTACTCATTTTACCCAGCCGTAATTCCTGTTTTACAGCCATTCTTAAGAGCAAGCTGAAATGTGACAAGGTGGTCGTCACGCTTTTTGACATTTCCACATGCAACTGAGAACGGCTCTAAAGCCAAAACCATGACTGCGTAAAAAAAAATGAATAGTAATTTACAGGCCGGCCGAAGTGGCCGTGCGGTTAAAGGCGCTGCAGTCTGGAACCGCAAGACCGCTACGGTCGCAGGTTCGAATCCTGCCGCTGGCATGGATGTTTGTGATGTCCTTAGGTTAGTTAGGTTTAACTAGTTCTAAGTTCTAGGGGACTAATGACCTCAGAAGTTGAGTCCCATAGTGCTCAGAGCCATTTGAACCAGTAATTTACAATCAAATGGCGGAAACTTTTTCGAATAGTTTTACGAGTCTGTGGTCCCCAGGAAGGAAAAGATCAATAAAATATTTTTAATGTATTTTTAGTAAATGAAATTCCTTTGCGATACAATTGTAGTATATGCAAATTATGCAACATAAACTTAACATTAAAACATTAAAAGCATAAAATTGTAGAAGAATAAAAGTGGAAAAAGAAAGAAACAGTATAACTTTAAAATAGAAAGTTATGTGAAGTAACTAAAATTACTGGGGATAGAATGTGACGTTTATAGTAAATCGTATTTTCCACCACTTCTTCAGTGGCTACGAACCCAGTCTGCACGCCGCGCCGGCATGCCTGCTATAGTAGGACGGATCGTTCGCTGATATTGGTGGGGCAGTTGCTGGCAAAGCCGCTGTCTAGTTAGCAGACTCAAAGAGGTCTTCAAGGTTTCTAAAGACAACATTTTGAATCATATGAACGACTTTATTAACTTTTATTAACTTACAACAGCTGTGAAGGCGTCTTTCAGTCGTATTGTGAAGGTGGTTCGATGAACCCTCTGCCAGGCACCTGAATATGATTTGCAGAGTATCCAAGTAGATGTATTAACAGCAGCCCTACTCACCGAAGGTAGAGGAGCGGCACGTTGATGTACATCACACAACTGTCTCGTACGCAATTTCCTTAACAGGTTCTCCACAGTATACCGGACTCTTCCCAGCATTGTAATTACCATTTTTATCTTTTGCATTACTGATTTTACATGTTACATTTCGCAGTGCTACGTACTACTAACTTGAAGTGCGTGCTACCTTTAGAATCGAAGTAACGAGTTTCCTAGCATCATATCACTCTTATAACGTTGACCCTTCGTAAGCTAGTGAGAAACTAGGAAGGAATTCTGGTGAGATTTCCTAAACGAAACTTTAAAAAATTAAAGGGTTGTTAGTTTTTAACAGGCAGGATTTTATTTCGTAGCATATAATGGAAAGTTAAGGTTACTGCAAAAGTTGGGCACCTACGTTGACAATATCTTCTTCTTCTTTTTCTTCTCCTCCTCCTCCTCCTCCTCCTCCTTCTCCTACTACTAGTACTTAACATTATGGGTTACGCATTCTCGCTCGTTCCGGCTTCACAGATGTCACCAGCGAACCCTGGGTCTTCCTCTCTCTCTTTTCTTCCCACTGGCGTGCAATCCAGTGCTGCATTGGGTTCAAATAGTTCAAATGGCTCTGAGCACTATGGGACTTAACATCTAAGGTCATCAGTCCCCTAGAACTTAGAACAACTTAAACCTAACTAACCTAAGGAAATCACAAACATCCATGTCCGAAGCAGGATTCGAACCTGCGACCGAAGCGGTCGCGCGGTTCCAGACTGTAGCGCCTAGAAACGCTCGGCCACACAGGCCGGCGCTGTATTGGGGAGCCTTATATTTTCCTCTCGTTATACATAATCGATCCAATTCTGTTACTGAATGTTTTGTTGGGTACTGATTCTATATTTAATTATTTACTAATATCTTCAGTTTGTATCCCATCTATCATCGTACATTCTTTTAACACTCCTTAAAAATGCCATTTCTGCCTATTCCATTTTACTCAAACGCTTCAGAGTCGCTGCCATAAAAAATTTGAGTAAAGCCATTATCTTATAAAATTTCATTTTAATTTCTTTCCCAACTTATTTTGGTGTTCCTGGATACAGTGAAGTATGCAAACTTGTAGCTCAATGTCCTTGTCTCTATAAAAACGTTATGTCATGGGCAAGATATTTACAGTCCGATACGTGCACTAAGATATTATTTTGTAGCACAGTCTCTGATCTGAAAGGATTGTTTCGTCTGAAAGCCATAATTTTATTTGTATTAACTTACAATTTCAAATCACCAGATTTACGCAGATAATTTGAAAGGTGCATTTATTCTTGTAACTGCATCTCATTTACTTGAATCATGATCCGTTCGTCTGCAAATAGAAAGTGTTTGAGTAGGCGATGTTTGATGCATTTATTCTTGTAACTGCATCTCATTTACTTGAATCATGATCCGTTCGTCTGCAAATAGAAAGTGTTTGAGTAGGCGATGTTTGATCCCAACTTATTTTGGTGTTCCTGGATACAGTGAAGTATGCAAACTTGTAGCTCAATGTCCTTGTCTCTATAAAAACGTTATGTCATGGGCAAGATATTTACAGTCCGATACGTGCACTAAGATATTATTTTGTAGCACAGTCTCTGATCTGAAAGGATTGTTTCGTCTGAAAGCCATAATTTTATTTGTATTAACTTACAATTTCAAATCACCAGATTTACGCAGATAATTTGAAAGGTGCATTTATTCTTGTAACTGCATCTCATTTACTTGAATCATGATCCGTTCGTCTGCAAATAGAAAGTGTTTGAGTAGGCGATGTTTGATAATTTAATTCTTGGATCTACTATCAAATTTTGTTTCTTAAAAAATGTCGGCAATGTATAAAAAAGAATGAGTAATAAGTTACACTTTCGTCTAAGTCCTGTACTTCCGAAAATTCACTTCTGTTAATTCCCGTATTTATGATACCATTAGAATTTGTACTCAGGTCGCTTATTAACAAAATAGGAGGGCGTGGACGGCCCTATTTTGTAGCATTGGCGATAATTTCGCTCAATTATCTCTGTCAAACGCCTTATCGAAATCTATAAAAGTGACTTTACAACCGTGTTTCGAACTATGTTAGTTGCTTTGTTGTAGGTCTTAACGAGAAGACAGGTTAATTACGGAACGTGGTGGTGATTCTGATACATGCCGGTTTTTAGTTTAGAATCCATGGATAATTTCATTTTTTCTCACTTGTTGAGAGAGAGCGGTGTTGACAATTCTATATTACATAAAGCTCCCATATATCCAGTCTGATGATTCCGAAATAGATCGCGGTTTAATTTGAACACCAGGTAAATAACAGGTGTGAGAGGAAAATTATTTAGTGTAACAGATGAATCCATATCTGTGGCAAGACGACGTCGAGTGAAGCTGTTGTCAGGGTGTAGAGGCGTGTTGGCTAATGGTTACAAAAGGACCGTATGAACATCCTCTCACCGATTTGATTCATATTGACGTGCTGTGTGGGGCACGACTAGGACTTGAAGACATGTAAACATTAAAATGCAACTCTTAACCTTTACCGCTAAAATCGAGTTTGAACATATCACGCGTATATTACGTATTTCATATGGTCGCTAGAGATCAAAGATTCCGCAGCCAAACAAGTAAGCACTTAGTTTCGTGAGTGCGAACTCTGTGGATCGAATCTCGTTTCTGGTAGGCTTATATATATGTGTGTTACGCCGCTAAATCGTATGTTGGCCCAGAAACTAATGTAGCCCAATAGTCACATTGAAAGAACCATGCACATGCAAAGATTCAGCATTCATTACAAGTGCTGTATGTCGCAATAAGTATTTCCTCCCGTGTTTCTTTGATCAGTATCATCCTGATTCGTACAGTACTCCATGGGTTACACATTATACTTGCCACATACATAGATAAAATATAGAAATATGTAGATTAAATAAAATGACAAACATAACTTGATTGAAAGTTCTTGTGCATCCACTTTTTCCCAGTCTCGATGCGAAAATGTTTATCGTCGTTCTTCGGGATAAGGGTTATGAAAACAATATACGAATCATTCATAGACGGCAGGATATTCGATTCAAAGACCTTGCACTTCTGAAATTAACCGCTGAACACGCTGGGCTGCGGACTTCTTGAGCACGAACACCATACAAAATATGTAAATACGCGTAAAATGTACAGACTCGATTTTCTCCAAAATGGTTGAGAATTGTATCATCCTGTTGTGGTTCTGTGTTTCTATTGTTGCCGGCCGGAGTGGCCGTGCGGCTCCAGGCGCTACAATCTGGAGCCGAGTGACCGCTACGGTCGCAGGTTCGAATCCTGCCTCGGACATGGATGTGTGTGATGTCCTCAGGTTAGTTAGGTTTAATTAGTTCTAAGTTCTAGGCTACTGATGACCTGAGAAGTTAAGTCGCATAGTGCTCAGAGCCATTTGAACCACTTTGGTCTTGGTGTGTATTGTCACTTTACACAGCTCACCCGGCCGAAATATAACACACTTCGTTTAGTTTTGCAGGTGAAAGCAGCGATAGACATTTACTACTTTTTTTGCAGTCGATTAGATGCTATCCTGGAGCAAAACGGATCTCCGCTGCCCAGTCATTTTCACGATAGTGTTAAAACTGCAACACTCATATTCTGAAGCCGTACCGTAGACCGGAGTCAAGTCAGGGTGCATGATCAGATTTGCAACAGACTGAAAATAAATGGTAAAGTTCTCTCGTAGAATTTTTAGTCTGCAGCGGATTGTGCGCTAATGTGAAACTTCCTGGCAGATTAAAACTGTGTGCCGGACCGAGACTCGTACTCGGGACCTTTGCCTTTCGCGGGCAAATGCTCTGCCAGCTGAGCTACCTCCTCACACCTTTACTTCTGACAGTACATCGTCTCCTACCTTCCAAACCTCACAGAAGTTCTTCTGTTAGGTTCGCAGAGTGTCCGTCAAAAGAGTCGTCAGGCGCATTTTGTCTGGTGCTTCGCCAGGTATTTTCAGTTTAGTTTTTGCAGTGTATAATTAGAGTCCACCCAAACTAATACCGCTCATGGTGTTTCATTCGTCGCCCAATGTCGACGGAATGCCCATTAGAAGCATAATGATTTTTTAAGTCTAATTTCACGTGCCCATTCAATAATTCGGTCACAAATCAGTCTAGTGCGATATTCATTTTATCTTTATGTATTTATAGGGGCATTAAAACATGAAGAATGACCAGTACTCCATCAACGACGGAGCACCGCCCTGACCCACACTGAGTGTTACGGCCACGCAGAAGCGCTACTGAGTCGCTGCTGGAGTACTTGTTAATCTTCGTGTGTTTATGCCCCTGTAAATAGAAATCGATAAAATAAATATCGCACTAGACTGATTTGCGACAGCCCTATGCAATAGACACGTAAAATTCCGCTTTAAAAATCATTTTAATCGTGATTGGAAAAAAGAACCGACGCTTTCCGTCGGCAGTGGGTGGAAGCATGAAAGACATGGTGAGCAGTATGTTTTTCGGGTGATCACAAGTACACGTAGAAAATACGGTAATTTGCTAACTATTTACCAGACGAAAAAACCTCTGGAGAACAACTCCCTACAAACACTCCTGCTCTCTCGGCCCCGCGACTCGTCCACCACCGCAGCTCACCAGCTAGCAGCCATTGACTCACGTTCTCAACATCAATTATTATTTCTTATGAACAAAAAATATTTTTAACACTTTCAAAGTCTTCTCAAATTAACTGATACATTTCATACCAATGAATGCAGTTAGTCAAAAGTTATACTTTTAACAGACCAGCATTAATTGGGCAAATGGCCAAAGAAGTACACTACTGGCCATTAAAATTGCTACACCAAGAAGAAATTCAGACGATAAACGGGCATTCATTGGACAAATATATTATACTAGAACTGACATGTGATTACATTTTCACGCAATTTGAGTGCATAGATCCTGAGAAGTCAGTGCCCAGAACAACCACCTCTGGCCGTAATAACGGCCTTCATACGCCTGGGCATTGAGTCAAACAGAGCTTGGATGGCATGTAAACGTACAGCTGCCTATGCACCTTCAACACGATACCACAGTTCATCAAGAGTAGTGACTGGTGTATTGTGAAGAGCCAGTTGCTCAGCCACCATTGACCAGACGTTTTCAGTTGGTGAGAGATCTGGAGAATGTGCTGGCGAGGGCAGCAGTCGAGCATTTTCTGTATCCAGAAACGCTCGTACAGGACCTGCAACATGCGGTCGTGCATTATCCTGCTATAATGTAGGGTTTCGCAGGGATCGAATGAAGGGTAGAGCCACGGGTCGTAATGCCTCCGAAATGTAACATCCACTGTTCAAAGTGCCGTCAGTGCGAACAAGAGGTGACCGAGACGTGTAATCAATGGCACCCCATACCATCACGCTGGGTGATACGCCAGTATGGCGATGACGAATACACGCATCCAATGTGCGTTCACCGCGATGTCGCCAAACACGAATGCGACCATCATGATGCTGTAAACAGAACCTTGATTCATCGGAAAAAATGACGTTTTGCCATTCGTGCGCCCAGGTTCGTCGTTGAGTAGACCAGCGCAGGCGCTACTGTCTGTGATGCAGCGTCAAGGGTAACCGCAGTCATGGTGTCCGATATGATAGTCCATGTTGCTGCAAAGGTCGTCGAACTGTTCGTGCAAATGGTTGTTGTCCTGCAAACGTCCCCATCTGTTGACTCAGGGATCGAGACGTTGCTGCACGATCCGTTACAGCTATGCAAACAAGATGCCTGTCATCTCGACTGCTAGTGATACGAGGCCGTTGGGATCGAGCACAGCGTTCCGTATTACCCTCCTGAACCCACCGATTCCATATTCTGCTAACCGTCATTGGATCTTGACCAACACGAGCAGCAATGTCGCGATACGATAAACTGCAATCGCGATAAGCTACAATCCGACTTTTTTTTCAAAGTCGGAAACGTGATGGCACGCATTTCTCCTCCTTAAACGAGGCATGACAACAACGTTTCACCAGGCAAAGCCGGTCAACTGCTGTTTGTGAATGGAAATCGCCTGGAAACTTTCCTCATGTCAGCACGTTGTAGGTGTCGGCACCGGCGCCAACCTTGTGTGAATGCTCTGAAAAGCTAATAATTTGTATATCACACCTTCGTCTTCCTGTCGGTTAAATTTCGCGCCTGTGGCACGTCATCTTCGTGGTGTAGCAAATTTAGTTGCCAGTAGTGTATTTTAATCATCTGAGTAATTGAAATGTATATTCAGGACATTCATATAAATCAACTGCCGTTACCAACTCAGAAGAAATCATCTTGCGTCTACCGAAATATTATTGAGTGCTAACGTTGAGGACTTACACTGTTAAGCCAAAACATTAAAACCACCACTCACTAGGAAGGTGCGTGCCACCTAGCGTTGCTGTAGGCACGTGATGAGCTACGTAAGGTAAATGTACGAGTGGAGCACAGACGGGAGGGTAATCATTCTAGCGACGACACGGGCCATAAACGGGGAAATTGACCGACGTAAGCGAATTCTATAAAGGGCAGATCCTTATTGCCAGTCACCTGGGCAGGAACATCTGAGAAACCGCTCTAGGCTGTTCGGGCGCTTCTGTCGTTAGCATCAATCGAAGTCACCACGGGTAGGTGACAAGTTGTTAGACATCCATGCATCATCACAGTACGTGTAAGCTTTCCCGCTACGCTAAAAAAAAAAAAAAAAAAAAAAAAAAAAATAGGCGACCATCTGTGGCATCTCCCAGTAGGGTAACTGTTCTTATCACAAAGCTAGAATCGCGCTACGGTGGTCTGAGGTTCACAAAAGTGAACTCACATTGAGGACTTGGCCATTAAATTCTCCATGTGTGAACCCGATGGACCACATAAAATACTCCCTGTCCGTAATATACGGTAATTACGTGTCATGTTCTTAAACATACGATCCCACATACATACAGATACCTACAAAGGTCTTGTCCAAGCTACAGAACAGGGGGTCATAATGTTTCGTTTCATAAGCTTGGATTATGAAATCAGGTTTACGTAAATTATTTGGCTTGTTTGGGTGAGAGTAAGAAGCGCCTATGTTCGGGCCTCCGTCTGTGTGTAGTTTACTGAAAAACTGGGAAGTGACCGAGTTGGTGTCGACTAAAGATATGGGTGTGATGGTCGAGTGTACGAATGAATCAAGATAATATTTGCTAACAAATGTCAATTGTCTGTTCCTAAAACTCTGTAATGACACTTTCCAGGATATCAAATATATCTGCAAGACATACAGTGACAAGACATCGTATGAAACTTCCTGGTAGATTAAAACTGTGTGCCAGACCGAGACTCTAACTCGCGACCTTTGCCTTTCGCAGGCAAGTGCTCTACCATCTGAGCCTTTGTCGTACTGCCGGAAGTAAAGCTGTGAGGAGGGGCGTGAGTCGTGCTTGGGTAGCTGAGATGGCATAGCACTTCCCCGCGAAAGGCAAAAGTCCCGAGTTCGAGTCTCGGTCCGGCTCACAGTTTTAATCAGCCAGGAAGTTTCATATCAGTGCACACTCTTCTGCAGAGTGAAAGTCTCACTCTGAAGACATCTTAGTTAGATTGTTAGATTGCAACACGAATGACTGGATCAGTCGACCGATGAAACCCGACTACTGTATATGATATTTGTTAGAAACACCGCAGCCGGCCGGTGTGGCCGAGAGGTTCTAGGAGCTTCAGTCTCAGACCGCGTGACGGCTACGGTCGCAGGCTCGAATCCTGCCTCGGGCATGGATGTGTGTGATGTCCTTAGGTTAGTTAGGTTTAAGTACGTAGTTCTAAGTTCTTGGGGACTGATGAGTTCAGATGTTAAGTCCCATAGTGGTCAAAGCCATTTGAACCATTTAGAAACGCCGCAAAAACGTTACTCTAGATAGCCACCTAACCAATGTGTGTGAGCATACGTTCCAAATCTTCTTTCTTGCATGACAAAGCGTCCGAAAAGACAATCATTCAATTCACGTACATTTTCATACATCAGTAACTAAAAGAACAGTCATCGAAGCAAATACAAAACGCCCATCTTCACTGCCCGCCAACCCTAGTGGTCTTTTTGCATTACAAGGACTCCTGCCAGCACCATTTGGCCGCGCAGGATTAGCCGAGCGGTCAGTCATGGACTGTGCGGCTGGTCCCGGCGGAGGTTCGAGTCCTCCCTCGGACATGGGTGTGTGTGTTCGTCCTTAGGATAGTTTAAGTTAAGTAGTGTGTAAGCTCAGGGACTGATGAGCTTAGCAGTTAAGTCCCATAAGATTTCACACCAAAAAAAAAGCATCATTTGTTCCGCCCCTCTTACAGATGTGAATACGCCCCACGGTCTGCGATAATCCCCCGCGGTTACAACATGGGCTGCCAGAAAGAATCATTAACAACGAATTTGCGATGTTTTGGCCTTCATATTTGCAGTTTAGTGTTTTAGTGTATGCGCTGCTATCTGACCTAGACTATATAACCAGATTGTAGTTAGGCAGGTATCATTCTTCATTCCCTTTCTATCCTCTGGGTACCGATTACTTTCGGTGAGAGGGTAAAAAAAGAACATCTCGAGATTAATTTTGTAACGAACCCCGCTTTTAAGAGATTCAAACTGTCTAATTTTGACACACGTTCCCATATCTCAACTCTAAGGCAGAATTTGCGTTAAGTCAAGTGGGAGGCCCTTGAGCACGCGCCCTGCAGTCCCGATCCATCAACATGCGATTGTATGCCTTTGGTCCGTGAGAAAAGCCTTGAAGATCCGACGATTCCTGTCTTACGAATACGTGCAGCAGGCAGTTACGGATTCCTTCGCGCAGCAGGACTCGGTGTTTTATCAAACAGGTATCTTCAACTTGATACGTCGGTCGGATGATGCCTAAATGCTCGCAACAGTGTTTCCTGGCTGGCAGACCGATCCTGGACTGCAAGGCCTTCGAATGGAAACTTTTTCATCGCCCCTTATGTGTAGCATAACATACACTCCTGGAAAATGAAATAAGAACACCGTGAATTCACTGTCCCAGGAAGGGGAAACTTTATTGACACATTCCTGGGGTCAGATACATCACATGATCACACTGACAGAACCACAGGCACATAGACACAGGCAACAGAGCATGCACAATGTCGGCACTAGTACAGTGTATATCCACCTTTCGCAGCAATGCAGGCTGCTATTCTCCCATGGAGACGATCGTAGAGATGCTGGATGTAGTCCTGTGGAACGGCTTGCCATGCCATTTCCACCTGGCGCCTCAGTTGGACCAGCGTTCGTGCTGGACGTGCAGACCGCGTGAGACGACGCTTCATCCAGTCCCAAACATGCTCAATGGGGGACAGATCCGGAGATCTTGCTGGCCAGGGTAGTTGATTTACACCTTCTAGAGCACGTTGGGTGGCACGGGATACATGCGGACGTGCATTGTCCTGTTGGAACAGCAAGTTCCCTTGCCGGTCTAGGAATGGTAGAACGATGGGTTCGATGACTGTTTGGATGTACAGTGCACTACTCAGTGTCCCCTCGACGATCACCAGTGGTGTACGGCCAGTGTAGGAAATCGCTCCCCACACCATGATGCCGGGTGTTGGCCCTGTGTGCCTCGGTCGTATGCAGTCCTGATTGTGGCGCTCACCTGCACGGCGCCAAACACGCATACGACCATCATTGGCACCAAGGCAGAAGCGACTCTCATCGCTGAAGACGACACGTCTCCATTCGTCCCTCCATTCACGCCTGTCGCGACACCACTGGAGGCGGGCTGCACGATGTTGGGGCGTGAGCGGAAGACGGCCTAACGGTGTGCGGGACCGTAGCCCAGCTTCATGGAGACGGTTGCGAATGGTCCTCGCCGATACCCCAGGAGCAACAGTGTCCCTAATTTGCAGGGAAGTGGTGGTGCGGTCCCCTACGGCACTGCGTAGGATCCTACGGTCTTGGCGTGCATCCGTGCGTCGCTGCGGTCCGGTCCCAGGTCGACGGGCACGTGCACCTTCCGCCGACCACTGGCGACAACATCGATGTACTGTGGAGACCTCACGCCCCACGTGTTGAGCAATTCGGCGGTACGTCCAACCGGCCTCCCGCATGCCCACTATACGCCCTCGCTCAAAGTCCGTCAACTGCACATACGGTTCACGTCCACGCTGTCGCGGCATGCTACCAGTGTTAAAGACTGCGATGGAGCTCCGTATGCCACGGCAAACTGGCTGACACTGACGGCGGCGGTGCACAAATGCTGCGCAGCTAGCGCCATTCGACGGCCAACACCGCGGTTCCTGGTGTGTCCGCTGTGCCGTGCGTGTGATCATTGCTTGTACAGCCGTCTCGCAGTGTCAGGAGCAAGTATGGTGGGTCTGACACACCGGTGTCAATGTGTTCTTTTTTCCATTTCCAGGAGTGTAATAAGTGTGATACACTGTTATAATTCATATTGAAGATCAGTACAAAAAGTGGTTCAAATGGCTCAGAGCACTATGGGACTTAACTTCTGAGGTCATCAGTCCCCTAGAACTTAGAACTACTTAAACCTAACTAACCTAAGGACATCACTCCCATCCATGCCCGAGGCATGATTCGAACCTGCGAGCTACAGCGATGTAAGAATATATAAACAAGAGAACAAATGCCCTCAGGATTAGCAATGCCTCACAACTTGCGTAGTGTGTATGAGCTAGTTGTAGTACAGACATGAAGCCAAATTATCTGATCTGGTTAGTCGATGCACTACCGTTGCTTTATAATGTTGCTCAACTCTGTGAGCAGATACGACTGATATTCTAGTTCTAAGTATAAAAATCGGACGTTCCCCTTAAACCGATACGCCACCTGCCGCTGTTTGGAAATTTGTGGTAAGTTCCTGCGGGGCCAAACTGCTCAGGTCAGCCGTCCCTAGTCTTACACACTACTTAATCAAACTTACAAACTGACTTATGCTAAGGAGAACACACACACACCCACACCCGAGGGAGGACTCGAACTTCCGACGGGGGCAGCCGCGCGAACCGTGGCAAGGAGCCCTAGACTGCACAGCTACCCCGCACGGCCCGCAGTTTGAAAGACAGTTCAGGGCGTTTTGGGCGATCACAACTTGTCTCCCCTTTACTGACTCCCGTGCAACGCCCATTGCAGCACCCGCATCTTACGTCAGTCACCCACAATAATCTGGACCTCTATGGCATTTTATCGTCTAAAATAATTATGTACATTCGTATAAACAGTGTCCCGTTTTAAATACACCACTATTTGCCAACCATCTTTGCAGTCGTCACTACTACTTATCATGTATCTAACCAGAATTTTCATTCTTTGCATCTATAATTCTAAGATAAAAATCAAAGCTATAGAGGGAGAGATAAAGTAGGCACTTCTATAATATTTGAGCTGACAGCGATCCCAGTTTCTTAATCTGGGATGTTGTTGCACCAGAATACGCCACTCTTATCTGAACCGTAGATAGTAAGACGAAGACATCAAAGTAACACAATGTACATGGTGGACGAAACAGCACCTGGTATTTACGTCTGACTCGCGGGATTTGGTATTCTGATACTTGCTCACAGTGCAGTCAGCTATAAGAGGAAGAACAATGCACTGGCGTGGCGACCGTCTTTGGCTCCAGAATGTCGTCATATCGGCAGATACCGACCGATGATTTTAGGAGGGTTGTCCAGAAAGTAATGCACCGCTTTTTTTTTCACAGCCAAAAACAATGTTACGAATGCGAAACGTTACGTATTATTTGAAGTCTCCTGAGTGAGCGCGCCAAGTCACCGTCACTTCCGACAGATACCGTAGCTGCAGAATGGTTTCAAAGTGGCGTCTGTAGATGATGTACGTTATAAGCAACGTGCCGTCAGTGAATTTCTCACTGCAGAGAAAGAACCTGTGGTGGATATTCGCAAACGCTTGTGCAAAGTCTATGGAGCGCCTGCTGTTGACAGAAAGGTACAGTTAGTCGCTGGGCACGGAGGGTGAGGTCATCAGAAGGCGGTTCGGCGGAGTTCCACGATTTTCAGCGCTCGGGGAGACCGTCCAAGGCTGTCACACCCGACATGCTGCAGCGATTTGATGTTGTCATTCGCGAGAACAGACGCATTACGAGACGGCAGTTGGCGCTGCATCTGTTAATCAGCAAAGGAAGTGTAGATGGAATTATCCGTACTGTTGGATGTTCAAATGTTTTTGCAAGATGGGTCTCGCGGTGTCTAACGGTGGATCGCAAATCGCACTGAAACAAGTTTGACTTGATTTATTGCAGCTTTCTGAAGCTGAAGGAGATGCCTTCTTGGTGATCGTCGAAGTCCAGGGGGTGAAAAGTGGCTCAATGTGGATAGCTATTCCACGAGGGTTAATCTTAGGTTTCCACTGATAACTATTATTGTGTTGTCCAAGAATGCGCCGTTTGTGTGTGTGCACTATTGAGCCCTACAGGAGAACCGTATTCCGCAGCAGAGTAGATTATCTCAAGTGCTGAACAGCGCAGATTTTCAACAGTGGAGTCTCAGATTATTCCGCACAGCTTATGTAGGACGTTGTTCCTAGTTCGTATCTGCGCAGTGGTTTCTACATACTTCGAGTGGGACAGTGCCCGGCCCATTGTAACCCATAGATGCTTTTGGATGCTGATTGTGGTGAAGTAATCTGTCACCAAAATAGAACTGGAGTTGTCTACTCGCCGCTCTACTGCACAAATGAATGCAAGCTGCCTGTGTCTTGGTGGGCTTCGGTTTCAGTCTCCGTCTCCTAAAGTATGTTCCCCTTATCGTCAGGTCAGATGTTAATATGGTTTCCGTTTATTCAAAATGGCGATGTACCACTGCCAGCACCCGGTGTATCAAAACCTATCGGATATAGTTTTAGGCTATCGGAGATGTACAGAGTAAACAGGACAGATCCCTGAGGTAGTCTATCAACTAGCGTCTTTGAAGATGTTGTTGTATTGCGGAAGTTGGACTGTTTTTCTGCATGAGGCTAAGTAAATGATTTCGTACAGAAGACAATGTCTCAATACCTTATCATAAACGGCTGAAAGATGTATGAATGCAGTTAATGAAGTTCTTTTGAAAGCCTGATTCCGTGAAGGTGGTGAATGATTATCTGGTCTGTACAGCTCCTTTCTGGAGGAAAACAAGATTGTCTAACCGGAATGTCATCAAGTATTATAGCCTAAATCCTTTTGTAGATAGCTCTTTCAAGAAACTTGTATAATGATCTAGGAAGAGCTATTGGACGATAGCTTTTCGACTCGTTGATTAGTCTTCATGGCTTAACGACAACGATGACGTTAGACTTTTTCATTTAGTCCCAGACTGATTCTATCCTCACGATATCAGTAAAGAACTCTGCTGGCCATTTTTTGGTATATTTGCCACAGTTAAGGAGAAATTCAGGATGAATTCCATCAGGCCCTAGTGTCTTTCGCTTTTTAACTTGTTACTTTTATTTTCTCGACGCCAAATGGCTGGAAAAATAGGTCTCCAAAGCCACGAACATTAATTCACAGGCTTTGGAGACACCTAGCCCCGACCAGACCTTTTTAGTGCCGGGGAAATAAAAATGTCACTGAAATAAACTAAGAAATTATTTAAAAACAGTGTTGATCACAGCCGATGTTAACTTCTGACCGGTTTCGGCCTTTTAATTACTTGCCACCATCAGTGTGTCCACTGTAATAACAAAGACAAAAGTGCTTTATTACATATAGAAGTCAATGACGTAAAATATATTCTAAAACGATGCATAATTAGCCATCTGGACGACGACGAAGGCGCCTGACACTCTGTGGAGGCCTCAGTCAATGCAACTCATGCTGATGACTAAGCAGCCACGAGTTATATAAGGTAGAGGGAGGGCGCTCCAGAGCCTGAGGCATCGCCGTCAGCCAATGGGAACGACTTACACATCGTTTTGAGTCTTCATTATTTATATATTTATCTTTTAAATTAAACTTACCAAGAAGTGAGTTTGTATTCATTTATGTTTAATAATCTGTCACAACCAGCCTCATAAAATGCCTTAAAATTTATTGTAATTCGATAACTGAGGTCCAGTACGTCGGCTGGAGGAAGTGATTAGTACTATAAGATCGCGAATTCTATAGCTACTGCTATTTATTTGTAGTAAAACCAAATGGCGAATGGCATTGGTGAGTGATATGGACCTCCAGTGTTATGCAAGCGATACATAAAAACGGTTCAAATGGCTATAAGCACTATGGGACTTGACATCAGAGTTCATCAGTCCCATAGACTTAGAACTACTTAAACCTGACTAACCCGAGGACATCACACACATCCATTCCCAAAGCAGGATTCGAACCTGCGACCGTAACAACAGCGCGGTTCCGGACTGAAGCGCCTAGAACCGCTCGGCCACAGCAGCGGGCGCGTGAAATACCTCTTTGACAACTGAAAGAGGGGTCAATCTGGATGTCTCCATGGAAACGGCGTCCTGATATATTATTACCGGCATCCTGATACGTTATTACAGTCACCAAGGGATGGCACACATATACAACATTGCATTTAGTTCTAGTATTTTTAAGACTTTAAGTAACTGACTACTAATACAAATAAGTCAATGTGTATAAGTTTCGTATTAATACGTCATAAATTTGGGTTCACTACGAATAAATAGCAATAGCTATAGAATTAACTGTCTTTTAGTGCTAATTATTTCCTCCAGAAGACGTACTGGACCTCAGTTAACGAATTATAATAAATTTTACTGTATTTTATGAAGCTGGTTGTAACATAAATTCTTCTTGGTCAGTTAATTTAAAATATAAATGTTTAAAAATGAAGACTCTAAACGACATGTAAGTCTTTGCTCATTGGCTGACGGCGATGCCAATAAAGATCTCTGTTCTCCAACAATGTTACATAATGATGACAAAGAAGTTAAACCGCTAAACGCACCACGGCCTGTGGGAATTTATCCTGATTTCTTCTTAACTGTAGCAAATATACCAAGAAATATCTAGCAGAGTTTGTTCTGATATTATGACGAGAGAAAAAATCCTGAGTGGAACGAAAAAGTCTCACACAACAGCATGGCATCACAAAATGCATAGAGCTCACTGAAAAATCATCTTGAGAACTATATCTTCATCTAAAAATTTGCCTCTTTAGTAGATAGTTTTTAACGAAGATTCCCATTTAAATGTAGTTTAACGCGAACTTTGATCAGTTGAAATAAATCGTTTAAATTTAGTAAACAGAAGTCTGTGTCAATACTGGGACTCTTGAAGGGTAATTTTGCCTTCGCATTCGGAAGCTCTCGTGCAGTCTGCTCTCTCCTGCATGCACTAGCGCCAAACACCCCTCAGAAATGGCGAACTTCAGGTAAGCTGTAGTGGAGTTAGTTCCTAGTTCCGTGTCGTAACTTGCACGCCACTAAATTAAGTTTACAGACAGCGCCGAAACCGTTGAAACGGCAGTCACTACAGGTACATCGAGCGTCTTGCTCTCCAATTGCAGCAGCCCTTTGGGGTTTAACTTTGTCACACACAACAACTCGCGGAATGGATGTAACAAGTTATCTTAATCACCTGGCTCTCTGAATTCTCTTGCCTGTAATCTGTGCAGTATAAAGAAATACACCATCAAGGTCTGTGGTTTTATAGGCTTATTTGAGTGGACTAATTTGTTTAAAAGCTACCTTTTTAAGAGTCCGTAATCTTCAGTGCATTGTTATCATATATTTTCATTCAGGGTCATCAAACATAAAGATTTTATTGAAACTATGACGGTAGTGACTATGTCCCCAACATAAAACAGATGATGACATAGTCAGTGTCACAATTCTCATTGAAACATAACAATCAAATATGTGTTACTCATTCACCGAATATTTATTTTTTGTATGCTGTATTTGTAGGAAAACGCATGGAAAAACTTATTTAGACTGATCTTAGTATTTATATTTGTATGCTGTGGCGTAGAAAAATTTACTAGAAAAATTTAATTCAGTTGATTTTGCATCTTTTCTAAGCACCCCTAGGATTTACAGACTATGTTTCTTTCAGGGAGGTGACACGGGACGTTTAGCCCCAAATTTGACGAAAATACCTTCGAAAATTGATATAAGAAGATGACCGCGTTATGCAGAACATACCACCCTCCGCCTTTCTCAGAGCATTTACTTGTTTTAACCATAATAGATAGCTTATTTCCTAATTGGGTAAGTAGCTCCCATGACGAAGCAGTTTGGCTGCGATAGTGTGTGTGTGTGATACACACACCTGAAGTTACTACGCGTTCATAGAATAACGGAGGAGAAACGCATAGCGTGTGTGGAAAATCTTTCATTGCGTTAGATATCTCCGGATTCACAAGTTACTGATCTTTTGAAGGTACCACTGTACGTGTATCTAAGTCAATAAACCAGTATAGACGAAAATAAGGCTATTTATCCTAACAGTCTTAGAACTTGTACTTTTCTTTCGCAAGATGAGTAGTATTTGACGTCCAGAAGAATGCAATAGTTGATGCCACTTCGTCGCAGGCTTTTGGGTCGTTTTCCTGCGATGACTGGGCGAATGCTTGGACAAAGGAGACGAGCAATCATCAGCTTACGAACTCGCATTTCATAACTGAACATGCCATTACTGAATTCTGGCTGCTGTGTTGATCTTGGTTTGAAAAAAGATGAAAACTGTATGGTTCATGTAATAAAAAGCTATGTAATCTGTCTCTCCGTTATTTATAGAAAAGAATGAAACTTAGCTCTTCAGTTCAATGTTTTAGAAAAGAAAAGAACAAAAAAAAAAAAAGCTTTTCTCAGACATAACATGCACTCATTGTGCTGTTGCTACAAGTAAGGGATTAACTGATCTTCGACTTATCCTTTCGGACGTCAGAATGATCCGCTTCGGTTGTATTGTCACTTGCTTTAATAAAACTGTAACGCAACGGATAAATAATAGGACATGGGTGGACCTAGCAAACATAAGACACATATGTTCCACCTCACAAAATATAATAAGAAGGTGTATCATCTAATTACGGAATGAAATACAGGTTCAAGTAACAGCTATGCATACACAGATCTCGTGGCCTTGAAGTAGTGGTAACACCGGTTCCCGTCAAATCACCGAAGTTAAGGTTTATCGGGCCGGGCTAGCACTTAGATGGGCGACTATCCGGTCTGCCGAGCACTGTTGGCAAGCGAGGTGCACTCGGCCTTTGTGAGTCAAACTGAGGAGCAACTTGATTGAGAAGCAATGGTTCCGGTCTCGTAAACTGCCGGAAGAGCGGTGTGCCGACCCCATGCCCCTCCATATCCGGATCCAGTGACACCTGTGTTCTGAGGATGACACGGCGGCTGGTCGATATCGTTACGCCTTTATGGCCTTTTCGGTTTTCTCTACTAACACATATACAATTATGAGCCAAAACAATCTGACCACCTGCATAATAGGTTATTTGCCCACCTTGGGAACGAAATATATCAGTGATTCGGCGTATCAGGGATCCGACACCTTGTTGGTAGGTTTGTGGAGATATGTGGTATTAGATGTCATGTCACTCGAGTAAATAACGGGCCGCTGATTTGCATACACAGTGATGGCGCCCGATAGTGAACCAGATGTGTTCTATAGGGTTTACATGAGACATCAACATGAGCATAGTAATCCTCCCACCAGGATGCGTCCATGGCGCGCTGCACTGTTCACCTCAATGAGAGCGGTTGTGGAGATGACCACCGACCTAGTGCACCAAAAATGTGATTCGCCCAAAGAGTCGACACGTTTCCATTGATCGACGGTCTAATCCCGATGATCCCGTGCCCACTGCAATTGTAACTGACGATGTCGTTGGGCCAACACGTCAACACGTAGGTGTGGTCTGCTGCGGGGCTCCATGTTCAATGTACGGTGTGCTCCGAAACACTTGTGCTTGCACCAGGATTGTGATCTTTCGGCAGTGATGCCACAGATCAACATCTATCCTACTTTACAAAGCAGTCAAGCCTCCGAACCCCAAGTTCTGTGAAGACTCGTGGACATTCAACCATTTAGCATCTACTGGTAGTTTCGCTATCCTTCTTCCTCTTTTCGTACGTACTCACAGCAGCAGCTCGTGAACATTTGACCAGCTTCGCCGTTTTAGAGAATTGGTTCACAGGCTCTGCTTAATAATAATCTACCCTTTGTCAAAGTCACATATCTCAATGAATTTTCCCCGTTTTCCGCTCATATCTTCGCTATGATGATCCCCGGTCCGCGTCTGCTCCGCTTACAAACTTTTGTTACTGCGCCACATGCCCGCAACACCACCAAGCACCATTCAGTGTCACGGTGGGCAGTGGTCATAAGGTTTTGGCATGTCATTGTATGAACAAGAATTAATCACAGGAACTATTCGATCCTGAAAAATGTAGAGAACTCGAAAATTGACGGTTACATATGTGGAATCCTTCAAAACTAGCACTTAAATGACTTGGCAAAGACCGAAGAGATTAGCTTAATGGAGAGAACCTGGCATCTGACAGTTTGGTTACTGGGAGAGAAATCTGCTGTGGACATGCAGTGGTTGCCTGACTGTGTCAGACGTATTAGGATCTACGACATGCAAATAAGATCTCTAATCGATTCATGAATGAGCCCTTCGTCACTCGAAAGGAGTGGAAGATTTGTGGAACTTGCTTGTCCCTGACATCGGGCCTACAAACGCTCGGTAAGTCTTATAGCCCGCTCGCCTAAGCTGCCTTTCTCACCATATTAAGGGTACCGTAGTGCAAGAAGTTGCGAGTGCCGTTAGGCACTGCTCTCTGTTACGAATCAGCTGCTGATTGCTGCAACATACCTTCTCTATATATTTGCAGTCGATCATCTCAGCTTCTGAGGAGCAAGTGCTTCTCCCGACGTCTCCATAAGAAGTGTGTCCTCAGAAATCCAAAACTAAGTACTCTATTCCGTATAACGAGGCGAAGTGTTCCTTACCGGAACAAATATCTCTCTTCTCTCTACGAGACCTTGCAATTCCCAAGCTCCAAAGAATAAGGTTCAAAATGGTTCAGATGGCTCTGCGCACTATGGGACTTAACTTCTAAGGTCATCAGTCCCCTACAACTTAGAACTACTTAAACCTAACTAACCTAAGGACATTACACGCACCCATGCCCAGGGCAGGATTCGAACCTGCGACCATAGCGGTCATGCGTTTCCAAACTGTCGAGCCTAGAACCGCTCGGCCACCCTGGCCGGCAAAGAATAAGGCTCTGAAAAAAAAAACGGCTGACCAATGATACTGTTGTTAACAAAATAACTTACTCCTCATTGGCAAAATTTTTAAAATGGTAACCTGTCCTCTAACTCCCACGTACGCAGCTGTAAAACAATTCTGTGTTACACTCCCACTCTTGTGTTAAGTTTTTCACTTCAGCCAATGTGCTTAACTCTATCCAGATTTCTCAGAAACTTTCGTCCTGACTTCCCCAACTCAATTTTTTAAGATTTACGAATGAGATACACTCTTGCAACATTTTACAGAGAGGGTCTTTCACCCTACGTTACCCGGTGCAAGAATGTCAGCCCAGTGCTTCAACAGACATAATGCAACTCCGTTGCTTCCCACGGTACACAGACAGCTATGTCTGCGACTGACTTCCTCAACAATATTGTAGGAAGGTGACCTTTTGGCGAAAAACAATTCTTTTGAAAAGTGTTTTGGCCGGGTGGCTCATTCTGAAAAAACCGAGATTCTGCGCAAGCACAGCTGCCCATCTTGGCACGTTATACGACTTTTTTGGACAGGCTCCTAGACACCATACTGTACAGTTTGCATTATGTGGAAAACTACTGGATCACGACTCTTAGGCATCTGAGCTAAAGAATGCATAGGACGTAGCATTGTACGTGCCACGTGTAGACCTCTCCTGCTAACCTATAGAAAATATCACATGCGAATTTGCCAACAACAAAAGAAAGGAATTAAAATAAAAGTAGACGGCTTAATCCTGGCAGTCACTGAAGTTCTTGTTACAAGAGTTGAATACTTATTAACTAAGAACGACAGAAGTCAGAGTGTGATGAATTTAACTCAATCAAAAATGAGGCAAGATAAGTACCTTTCCAGCAATGTATTGACACATATCATACACATGAAATTTATCACATACTTATTTCAGCTAATTATAAACTCTTTAAATTGAGCCAAATAGCAACTAAAGTACACTTGCACAGCACTCTTTGCAGTATTATTGTATGATATCGAGTGTTAAAAGTTAAACACCAAAAACACAGATAATAAACCGACGGCAGTTATAGATCTACCGCCACTGAGGGTCTTGTGATGTATACACTACACCTGTCTCTCTCTCTCTTTTTTTTTTTTTAGTGCAGTATTTCATTGTAGAAGTTTTCGGGTGGGATGCTATCTTTGAGCAGTTGTATAGCTGCTGCCGTTTTCTTCTTTTGGCAGACGGAAACGAAACAGTTTTCTTTCCTTTTATGGACGTCATACAACGAACACGCATAAATTGTTTTTTTCGACGTGTCACTACACAATACCGTGAGTTATAAATTTACCACTGAACAAATATGTGAGTTTTTAATATGAATCACAAACTGCAGACAGGAAACGTCCAAGATTTTAGAAATTCGTTTTACAATTCGTTTTATTGCATCAAAGAAGTCCAACTGGGTAGGCGCATCGTTTACTGCAGATACAAAACTTGTCCAAAGTCAATAAAGCACCTCTAGCAACAGGTATAATTCACCACTAACTGCAGAAAGGGATAGGGACGATAGCGTTTCTGCATTTTTAAAGAGAAAAAACCGAGAAAACAGGAATGGTGCTAGGCTATTAGGGAGGCGATAGACCATATACTGGGTTGTTTTGCTCTCTTGAAAACAGAAGACTTTACACGTTACAATATTTGGTTGCCAAACTTCTAAAAAGAAGCTTACCTTAGTAATGATACACCTGGAAAAAGTGTTGCAAAGGAGCTAAATATTTCTTTGCATTATGAAAGTGTCATCACATACGCCACATATTGCTCATATAAGATATACTTTAATGGCCTACGAGCTATGAGCTTCTGTTTATGGAATTTTCAGATGAGCCTAGAGTTTCAGGAGAGCTTCAGGAGGAACGTGCCTCCATAACCAAACTATCCACAAACATAATAAAAATGGATAATATCGCAAAAGTCCAGTTAACATTTCGAAAGAAAAGAAGCAATTTTGAAATGAAATTTTGCCATGTCCTTCAACAAGGGGAGCTAAAATTGAAGAGTATGGTTAATTCCATGAACTTACGTTGGCATAATAAAGCTTAATGTGTACAATAAATTTTCAACCTGGAAATATAAGGCTTTTAGTAGATATTCCCCATCATTTACTGCACAAAGTGAACATGTCTGGTTGCAAAATGAAATTTTTTGAGCCACTGGTAACCAAACGTTGGGTGAATATTACTTAAGCTAGAGTACCTACACATGATGGATGGTGGAAAGCATAGGAGAAGTCACACAAGAACATATCACTTGTTATTTAATCAGTTTTTTGGTAAAATTCGTACATAATTTGGACGCTGCCTTGGCAAACTGAAAGAACTGGAGTTCCCGATATTTAAGGGAATCTTGAACGAAATAAGAGACATCCAAATCCTTATGTCCATATAACTGTTCCGATGAAATTAAACCAGGACACATCATACAAACAAAAAAGTATCCGCAGAGTCCGGAACTGACGTGATCTCTAACATCGTATGCGACCAATATGTCCGCCATTAAGAATTCAGTATTGGTAAGTTTTGAAATATGGTTTTGTGTTATGTCATGTTCAGTAATGTAGCTGCAACACGTATAAATGGAAACGGGTATGTTAAACAATACGGCCGACATATGTTAACATCCTTACACAACTTTAAAACTTATGCCGTCTTCACAGACCACATCTTCCTATTCATAAAATATTCGGTAGAATATTTCCTTCAGTTTAATTCAGGCAGGCTCGTACAAAATCTCTTATTATAACCTGGGCTTACCCTGTGGGTATATATAACACTACACTGAGGTGACAGAAGTCATGGGAGAGCTACTAATATTGTGTGAGCTGTCCTTTCGCTCGGCATAGTGCAGGCATGGACTCAAAATCTCGTTGGAGCTCTTGTGCAGAAATATTGATCCATGCTGCCTCTGTAGCCGTCCATAACTGTGAAAGTGTGGGAGGCGCATGATTTTGCGCACGAACTGATCTCTCGATTATTTCCTACAAATGTTCAATGGGATTCATAGTAGGCGGTCTGGGTGGCAAATCAATTCGCTGGAATTTTCCAAAATGTTCTTCAAACCCACCGTGAAATTTTGACATCCCGTGATATAACGCTCTATCATCCACAAATATTCCATCGATGCTTGGGAACATGACGTCCGTGAAAGAGCCACACTCGAACGCTACCAACAGCTTCTACCGGCTGAAATTGGAGCTTAACTGACCACGCCACGGTTTTTGAGTCATCTAGGGTCCAACCGATATGGTCACGAACCAAGAAAAGGCGCAGCTGGTGATGTCGTGCTGTCAGCAAAGGCACTCGCGTTGGCCGTCTGCTGCCACACCCCACTTACGCCAAATTTCGCTACGCTATGATAACGGATACGTTCATCGTCCGTCCCACACTGATTTCTGCAGTTATTTCACGCAGTGTCCTCGGAATTTTGAATTCCCTAACGATTTCCGAAATGCAATGTCCCACAAGTATAGCTACAACTACCATTCCGCGTTCAAAGTCAGTTCATTTTCGTTGTGTCGCCATAATCACCTCGGAAACCTTTTCACGTGAATAACCAGCGTACAAATGACAGCTTGGCCTATGTGCTGCCCCTTTTATACTTGTGTATGCGATATTAGCGCCATCTGTATGTATGCATATCGCTACCCCACGACTTTTGTCACCTCAGAGAATATCGCCATTAACAGTCAGACCATTCTAAGAAGACTGTACAACAGTTGCAGACTGAAAATGCCCCAAAACAGGAATTAATTATTATTACCTGGACAAAGCAATAGCACTGTCAGTAATAAATGTTACCAAATAGTTTTTCATTCGATTTAAAATGGTGAAATTTGTTTTGCAATTTTCCCTACGAAAGATGGATTCCATAACGAAATTAATAGCGATGCTGTACCGAGATGAAATGTTTAAAAAGCGCTTCGTGATTATCATTTTGTTACGAAGTATAAACTCTATTGATCACGCCGTTGCTGTCCTAAAACGGGCATCTCGGGGCTAGAAATTAATTGAGTTGGTCCACTGCTTAATAGTTGGTCGAAATCGCCAGGCGCTATCGTGATGAGACGTTTAAAAACTATTTTGCAATTACCACTGCGTTACGAAATTCAAACGCTATAGACCAGTATTGCGGCTGGCTGAAAACGGGAATCTCGTGACCGGAAACTGATAGACTTGGCTCGTTGCGTAATAGTTGGACACAGAGCAGACGGCCTGAATCCGCCGACGCTCATTATTTGGGGATAACGCTTGGTGCACGTGGCTGCCACTGACGGGAAGCTTAATTAGTTGCCGTTCCACGCTGAGGGCCACCTACAAATTGTCAGGGCGTATAGGTCTGCTTGCGTAATTAAACATTCCTGTGGTGTCGCTTGCCGCACGTGCTGATACTGCAGCTTATTTTCATGTCCTTACCTAGTTTTCAGACGACAAGGCGAAACTCGAGCTCCCAGCATGTTGGAGTAGCCGTGGGTCTGCAACTTCTGCTAATCAGTACAACGAAAACCCGGTCCAGAGCTGCAAATTTTACATTTTTTATTCACCCGGTGGCTAGTTTCGGGCCCAGACCAATTTTAAAATCATCGTAACATAGTCAGAACTGGTATCTCCGAAGATGGTAAAACCAAGTCAAAAATGTGCAACGAACAGTTACGGCGCGTACCGTTATCTGCATCGCACTGTAACTGTCCGTTTCATATTTTTGACTGTGCTGCGACGATTTGAAAATGGATCTGGGCCAGAAACTGGTCATCGAGTGAACCAAAAAGAAAAAAAATTGCAACTTTTGACTGGTTTTTCGTTGTACTAAAGCGAAACGCGTCTTTAATACATGTTTAACACCTGCTTTAAACAAAACAGGTTATCATCGCCTTCTATGTTTAAGTGCGTCTTTGCCATCGCTATATTTGCTTTTGTTATCTATTGTTTGACTGGTTGCTTCCAGGGTCAAGGAATGTCTGTAGTATGCCTGCGTGCAAACGCCCCACCCACATTTTAAACTCCGTTCAAGTTTATCAGTTCAGTTGACGATTGCGTAGAAAATGGATTAGGGGAGGTACATTATACTGGTCGAGACTCCCAGCAAGAGACTGCACTGATTAAGATGGCCCTTTCTTGGATTACTTTAGTAAATGGACGAATAGGGTTTCCTCCTAGCTGTACTCTGTGGAGATCTCGTACGTGATGTCCCCAAAAGCAGATCTGGTAGCGACCTAGATTCTTCGGAAGATGCAAGCAGGCGACCTGTAATTCTAATTAGTGGTAAATAAGTCTCTGGTTTCCATAATGGTGCTTAATTTGTGAACACCGTAAAACAGTGACAGTATCATGGGAAGATTCCTTTCACAAAGTTAATACGAGGGGCGTTCAATGAATAATGCATTTTTTTCCTGGAAACTTCTTGGCTTTTTATTCTGAGCTGCAATACACCATATTATTCTCTACTCCTTTAGCTACACAGTCTCATTTTTCAACACAATCTCCACTCAGTGCGACGGCTTTGCCCCACCGTGTTGCGAGGGCCTGTATGTCCGCGTGGTACTACTCTACGTCGGAGCCAACGTCTTGCATCAGTAACCTCACCATTATCCACGTACTCCTCCCCGCCGAGTGCATCCTTCATTGGGCCAAACAGGCGCGTGATGTGGGATGTAGGATGGGTGAGGAAGAACAGTCCACCGATGTTTTGTGAGCTCCTCTCGAGGACGCAGACTTGTGTGAAACCTGGCGATGTCATGGAGAAGGAGAAGTTTATTTGCGTGTTTGTGCCTACGAAGATGCTGACGTTGTTTCTTTAATTTGCTGAGGGCTGCACAGTACACTTCAGAGTTGATGGTTGCACCATGAGCGCTGACATCAACCAGAATAACCCCTTCAGAATCTCAGAAGGCTGTCGCCATGAGTTTACCAACTGACTTAGAGCTTTTTCTTCGGAGAAGAGGTTGTGTACCGTGACTCCCTGGACTGCCGCTTTGTTTCCGGTTCGAAGTGATGAACCCATGTTTCGTCATCTGTGACGAAGGTCGATAAAAGATTGTCACTATAAGCCTCATAACAAGCAAGCAACTCGGCACTGATGGTCTTCGGTGTTCCTTACGGTCTTGTATTAGGCGACGACGAACCCAAAGGGCACACCTTTGAGTACCCCAACTGGTAGAGTAGTGTGTCAGTACTACCAACAGAGACGTCGGGTTGTGTAGCGAGGATATCGGACAGGCTTGCGCAAAATTGTTGCTATAATGACAGGCGCCTCCCCCAACGACTGACCATGCTTCTGTTCACTGCCAGATCTCTATAGACGTTCTGCATTCTGGATACCTGCGATCCTCTTCTTGTCCGCCAAAAGAAACTCAGTGGCAGCTCTCTGGTTAGAACGGACCTTCATTACATAACCCATTTTGAAGGATACGTATAGCGCCGCCACCTGTCGGAACTGACTGAAACTACAGGGCTGAAGCGGGAATATTCCACAATGTCCCACACCTAGTTACGCAGTTTTTCCAATGAAATTGGCCACTCGTAAGTTCCGAGAACGTGGGAAAGCCGCATGATGTAAATGAACAGTATATACCCACATTCCACCACCACCGGCTCTCACGTACAGGGTGAAAACTATTGAACTATACGAAAAACGTAAAATAGTTACAAACTACGACGTGCGGACACTTTATTCAACATGTAAGCGTCACTACAGATATTCGGATTTAGGTTAGGAAATTTTCGGTATGCCCGCCCCCTTACCATCTGCGCCCATCCTGTCCGCCTCTCCCCCACCTTCACCTACCTTGGCCTCACCATTGACCATCACCTCACCTGGATCCCTCATCTCTGCTCTATCTAATCCAAAGCCCACAACCACCACCGACTCCTCAAAGTCAACTCTGGCCAGACTTGGGGGTTTAACCCATCTACCAACCTCCACACCTACAAATCCGTAATCCGTGTCATCCTCTGTTATGCCCGTTAAGCCTGGATATCGGCCTCCCGCCCACTCCGCCTCGCCTTCTGTATACGCCTCCCGACCCCCAAGCAGATCCTCTACGACCTGATTCCTTTCTCCCATCTGCTCCTATTCCTCAAACATATCCACATACTCTACACCTCCCACCGCCTTGATCACCCTCATCCCCCGGTTGCTCCTCTCTTCTCCAACCTCCGCCCTCTGCCGACCGTTCACTCTTGTGTCCCCCCTACCCTCCATCTCTACACTCTTCATCTCCTTTCCCAAGGTGGTTTCCGTCAACTCCCCCTGCCAGATGATACCCTCTCTCTCTCCGTTTATCCCTCCTATCAAGTCTGATCCTCACCTCCCCCTCCTTTCCTCTGTCCTTTCCCCGGAATCCCTCTTCCCCCCCTTCCATCCTGTTTTTTCCCTGCCCATCCTCTCTGTCTACCTTCTCTCCCCTGAGTCCTTTCTGTTCTCCCGTCCACTGCCTTTCCCACTCCTTCTCGCGTACGTCTAGCCCCCGTTTTCAATGTCTCCTTTCTCAATCACCTCCCTCTTTTTTTCTTTTCCTCTCATCCCCCCTTTTCCCCGTCATAGGTCCGGGACCTCCCCTCCCCCCCCCCCCCCATCTGCCACCGTTTCACCTGTATAGTGCTGTTATGAGTGAATGTTTAGTGTTGTGCATCCCCTGTAAGTGTTGCGAGCAGCCGCCATGCTGTCGTTATTTGTGTTTTTTATCTCGTGGGAACAGAAACCAGACTGTCGCCATGTTTTTTAATTGTACCTGTCTACTTCTTCATCCGCATCGTCACCGCTATGTTTTTATGTTTTAAATTCTACAACATACCGCCATTTTTACAGTTTTTTACTATTTCACCGTTTTGTCCCCTGTTTTTCTTGTTTGTTTCTATTCTCATTATGTTTTTTAACTTTTCTGTAGGCTGTAGAGCAGCATATGACGCTGCTGGCAGCCCGCAATACCCCCTCTGGGGGGGAATTGAAATAAAAAAAAAAAAAGAAAGAAAGGTATGCCTGCCATCATTGGCGATGATGGGGCGCAGCTGAATAGCGTAATCATGCATGATCCGCTGAAGTGTGGAAACATCGCTGCTGGCGATGACCTCCTGAATGACTGTTTGCAGCTCAGCTATGGAGAATGAGATTGTCACTCTGCAGTGGACTGAGCACTGATGTGAAACTTCCTGGCAGATTAAAATTGTGTGCTGGACCGAGACTCGAACTTGGGACTTTTCTCCTTTCGCGGACATGCGCTCTACCATCTGAGCTATCCTTTATTTTAAGAGTACTAGTTCTGTGCGGTTCGCAGGAGAGCTTCTGTGAAGTTTGGAAGGTGGGAGACGAGATACTGGCAGAATTAAAGCTGCGAGGAGGGGCGCGGTTGGTGCTTGGGTAGCTCAGATGGTAGAGCACTTACCAGCGAAAGGCAGAGGTCCCGAATTCGAATCTCGGTCCGGCACACAGTTTTAATCTGCCAGGAAGTTTCAGCTCAGGTATGGTTTTGGGGTTATTGCTATACACCTTGTCTTTAATATAGCTCCACAAAAAGAGTCGCATATGTTCTGATAAGGATAATATGGCGGCCAATCGAGGAACATGCCAGTGGCCTCTGGTACCTCAGAACCAGAATGCGGTCTCCAAAGTGCTCCTCCAGGACATCAAAGAATCTTCTGTTTCGATGGGATCGAGCTCTGTCTTGCATTAATCATATGTTGTCAAAATCATGGCCACTTTTGATAATGGGGATGAAATCATCTCCCAGAACCCTCACTTACCCTTCGGTAGTCACCGTGCCATCAAGGAATATCGCACCGACTATTCCGAGGCTGGACATTGCACACCATAAAGTCACCCATTGACGGTGAAGAGACTTCTCGATCGCGAAATGCGGATTATAAGCCCCGCAGATGCACCTGAAGTGACATTTTTAAGTGTTTGCGCATGCGTATACTAATTCCCATCGTGTCCTGCCGCCAACCGTGCAGTTTGTACGTCCTAACGCAAACCGTTCAGAAGTTACGACGATTCAATAATTCTCAACCTGTATGAATAGCCACTGAGTACGTCCTATCGCTCAGTGACGAGCTTGCTGCATTGCCGAAATCACTCTCTTACATTGTAAAACTTCTCAGCCGTTCGAACATCTACAGTAAGTGAATAATATTTTTTTTTTGTTTTTTGAGCATAGCATTATTGTTGTGGTGAAGCCATGGTGATCCCTAGGTTTTTCCTACTATCATTTGTGTCAAAAGATGACTTTAATCATGATTATTTAGTCAATTAAAATTGGCTCTTCGCTTCAGAGCAGTACTTGTCCCCCTGCATCTTTACTACCGAGTAAGATCCGTTCTCATGTCTCGCGTTCCTGTCTCCACACTCGTAATTCACCATTTGGTCCTGTTGCTACTTGAGCCTCAGTGGGAACCAGCGTCCTGCTCACTGCCGGCTTCTCCAGCACTCTGAAAGCACCGAATTGACTTCGGCTATCTGCTAAGTCTGAATAAACGTGTAATTAGGAATGTAAATTGGCGTGCTCGCGGGGTTTTCACAACGCCGCCAACCCGCAACACAGCACTGCTGTGCGTGTCATCGCTCCTGCTCTACAGGCGCACTGGCAGAAGTCAACCGAGCTTCGCCTTACTTGCAGGAGGCAGGATAGTTCACAGGGCGCGCGCAAGAGCGCATCCGCCGCGCCATTTTCCTCAGCCATGTCGTTAGACCAAAAAATATCTGGCCCAAGCTGGTATGACCGCCCTTGCAGGGCCATCAGCAGGCAGTTCCGTCTCCTCCAGTAGAATTAAAAGATCGCCAGCACCACGCCGCCACCCGGACTCGACATCGCCCTTGCCACCCAGGACCACCGAGCAATGCGACCTGCTGCTGCGGCCGTGGGCTCAGACTCTGGAAATCCTTGCACTACTCGTGAGATGGGACTTAATTTGCTACCTGCTGTCGATATATTAGAAGGTAGCCTGTTCCGTTTTCAAGAGAACTTTTCAAAAGATACACTCATGCAGAGATTTACTTACACGTTTTCCAAGAACTTCAAGTTGTCAAGGAAGTTATTCCTTTATTTTCAAGAAGCACTTTTGTTATTTATTTTGAGCTGCTAACGGATTGCAGAACTTATATCTGTGAACGTGAACTGATTATGTCAGTAATATGATTTTTAAATGTAGTCAGCTGACTTACTGTGAAAGTGCTTCCAGACGCGACACTTCATAAATGCCCATCGAGACAAGGGAACTCTCGCAAGTGGAAAATAACAACTCAGACAAAAACACTGTCATTTCAAAAATGGTTCAAACAGCTCTGAGCACTATGGGACTTAACATCTGAGGTCATCAGTCTCTTAGAACTACTTAAACCTAACTAACCTAGGGACATCACACACATCCATGCCCAAGGCAGTATTCGAACCTGCGACCGCAGCGGTCGCGCGGTTCCAGACTGAAGCGCCTAGAACCGCTCGGCCACACCGGCCGTCCCACTGTCATTTTCAGGGATGTTGGATCTGCAACTACCAAGGTCACAAGAGCTCCTTTAAGTACGTGTATCCAAAAAAGTATTACGGTGTACCTGAGCCTGCTTGCTCTTTACATGCTGTATCACTTAAACGCCTGCCCATCTCCCCCTTCACCCCACCCTTTCTCCTTTTTTAATTTTAGCTTTTAACCAATCTATTTGCTGAATCAGGCATTGGCTACTCAGTGCAGTTGTGTGCACACTCGTTGGCGCAGTAAACGCCACCTACCATAGTGTACCTATGGCCACTGTCTGCACATCTTAGTCAGTTGACTCGTGTCACTAGCCTTGTATGTGCCATACTAAATGTCTGTTGGAGCCAATGTCACGTGTTTTTTATTTTAAATTTTTAAGCCATATATATGCAGTATCGGGCTACTACCTTCAACTGAGCATATTAATTATTGATATTTGTGGGTGGCAAGCACAAGACAAGAGCCTTATGGCTTCAACATCCGTTTATGTAAATTTGTGGTGTGAGTATGCTGTTCTAAGAATTGTTTTCAATTTGTTTTTATCGAATTTGGTTCCTTCTCTGGTTGTTATGTGTAACTATTTTGTAACAATTTGTTCAGTACTTCCATTTTCCTTCTGAAGAATACAGATTCATATTTCTCGATCCCATGGTAATGGGTTACTAACCCTTTAATTCTGCGACTGGTTGGCGATTATTTTCTAATCCTATCAAGTTTCTCCGTAATACGGTTCCAAAAATGATATAATGTATCTATCAACATATGTGTGTGAACAATATTTTGTCAATGTGAAACGAAATAAGTCATTATTACATGGCAAACTGATAGAAGAAAATCTATAAACTTGTCTGCATATGTCTGTACCCCGACAGTTAGTATCAAATAAAATTTTTATTACGTCTTCAGCATGGAAAAAGTAACAAAATAGTAAGGTAAAATTTTTTTTTTTTGGTAACCCGTCCAGCTGATAAAAATGATTAAATTAAGCTGCGTGCAACCCGTTCAGTGTTCCTTGAGCGACTGCATTACCATCTAAATGCGAAGCGTTCGCAATTTCCTGCTCTTACCACTCCACGAATCAGACAATGTGGCTTATTAGAGGGGGAAATATGCACCCACACGACATACATACGAGAACACTGCACATTGCAGGAACGCCGACCGCTACATTTCGCCTGCTGCTCGAAATAATTCCATACGTTTTTTTGGAGAATATGATCGGGTGACGAAAGGAGCTATTCGAGATAAAATAGGCTGCCTATGTATTCAGTCCTATGAACATTAATGTTGTCATTTGAAAGAAGGGCTGTCCACAACAGTCTATTCATTATTATGGAGAAGTAGAGGCAACACTATCCTACTCAGAATGTCAACAAACAGCCAGGTTCGTGTCAACGGTAACCTCAATGAGTGATCCGAAGTCATGATACGAAAGTGACCCCCTAATCATCATAAAACCGCCTCTAGTCTGAACTGCACCCTGCACAGTCTGCAGGTTAAACTGTTCATTCCGCCATCGAGTGCCTTGCCTAATTTGATAAGAAGGAAAATCTCGGCTACAAGTCGCACATCAGCTACTTCCCGATTGATTTATTACATGAAGACGCGCAGTTATAAATGCCACTGAAGATAGTGGCCTCATATGAGGTACCCGATCGCAAATGTTCACTGCACGCACTTCCCATCACAAATGTCACCCTGAAACTAGTTAAAGTGAACTTGCATACACTGGAAGTAGTATTTCCTCTCATGTTTGAAACGAACTGTCATTACAAGGCGTGACACTCGTCCCCATCGGTAAGATTCTTTTTACGATCACTTTTACGAGACTGTGAGTGGCACACCATTCCTTGTAGATAAGTTGGAAAGTCTACTTTGCTATACCAACGTCTTTGGTAACTTCAGACAGGGTGTGGTATGGACACGTCCAAACATGCGAGCTCGTTTCTGCCATTATGTCACATCGACATGTCGACCCATATCTTGCTCAACTGAACTAGCCCACACAAACCATACCCGTTCTCATGACTTACGCCAGCAGTGGACAGTCCAATGACCCCCTGGTACCAGTTCTACATAGGCACCAGCCCTCCAAAGTGCCCAGTATCATTCTTCTAGAGGTGAGTAACACTGGGTGGTTGTAGTTAGAGTACAACTACTTACGGAGCTCCATGTGGGCTGTAATTAACATAATGGCAGCGAATCTTGGTGCATATTTTAACGCGTTAATGTGGAACAGTTTTACGCTGGATAACATTGGTTCCAATTTTGACCACCAGGTGCAAAAATGGCGCAATACAGCATCTCGTTGGCGGCTCTGGTACTCACATTCAACAAACTGGATAAGCGTCGGTTAGTAATAACATCAACATTATGCCGTTCTCACTTGTTTGACTTTTTCTGCCTATGTCCCGTTCCTAATCTATTAGATATGGAAATATTTCTATACCTCTTCCTTACATTCACAGCGCTCCATCTACAGCAATTTGCCAAAATTGGAACTAATTTTTTCCAGCGTAAGTTGGTTCCACATTAATGCATTAGAGTATCTACCAAGCCCACACTGTACCTATGTGAATAGTTGCACTTTAATTATAACCCTCTGATATTACACTGGAAGCATCATTGTATGAAAAACATCATATTATAATGTTCACTTGATTCAGTTTTAGAAATCACTTTCCTACATTTATTTTGTTATGTATTAGAGACCCAGAGAAGTATTCATTCCAGTTTCTGAATCAGTTATACTTTTATCACCAATTTTCGAATTTTACATTATTTACCTCTTTCGAATCAGGTATGCTTTCCACATGGACAAATCGCTTGGCATGACATGTGGACTGTGCAAAGAATTTCCAACCGAAGGATGCAAACATGTCGTTAATGTTCGTTGCCCGACACTTTCTTTTGCATCTCTCGCCTCACTGTAAATATCAGAAATGTCATCGAAAGAAAAAACGAATAGAATTGGATCCACTTTTCTCAAAAAGTTTATCTCGATTTATTGGTGTTAATTTATGTCCTTTGTTATTATTATGGTGAGTCTACGTAACGTAGTGTAATGCCCCTGGGCGCCATGGTGCCTTTTTTATGTTCTCCTGGTGCTCTTCAAAAGCAAATTTCTGTTTCGACATTTTCTAATATTAAATAAAACTTCAGAATACTGTTTTTGTACAAACAAATCTGTATTCATTATTTTCCTACACGAGTATTATACCTGAATAGTTGGGAGCTGGAGACAGAGTCTCCTTAAAACTAACAAAACTGTCGGAAACAATACGTTTGCTCTTTTTGAACATAGTTGTTTGTCTCGATAGCTCCTCCCAATGCAATGTTTTTTGGCGCTATCCAGTATAACTTGAGAGTTTGTGAGTGTCTTGTGTGTGATCGATTATTCTTAATACAATATGGCTAGAAGAACAGTGCTTGGAGAGAGCTGTATTGCATTGTCTAGTACAGGGAAAAACCCGTGTTATTATCTTGTAATAGTACTGCGTCTGTTCCCAAGAAATGTAATGCTCAACGTAATTTATCGACAAATCCTGTTAATTGTGAATTACGACGACATGAAGCTAGAGACTTAAAATCTAAATTAACATTACGTCAAAATGAGTTTACAAAGGCAGCATAGCAAAATAGCAACATGACGATGGCTGCTTAAGAAGTCTGTTATGTTTTAGCGATAAGAAAAAAAAATTCTGTGATGTGGAAGCAGTTAAACAAGCAATGATCAATGGTGCAGAATCTACGTTCGATGCTTGAAATGATAAACCTGCACTTACGTCTTCTATTAAAAAGATTTCAGTGTTTCACTAAACAGTTTCTAGATGTGTTGACCAGATTCTAAAAATCTAGAATCTCTATTATATCAGCACTTGCAATCGTGTGAATATTTTTCACTTTGTTTTTGTCGAAGCACTCTTATTTCCGATACTGGAGAGTTGCATTTGTTTATTAAAATAGTCTTTCATGTTTTTACATTGAAGTAGGAATCCCTAAAAGAGTTGCAACTTCATGAACGTGTTAGAGGAGAAGATAAGTTTAATGCAGTTCTGAAATTTGCGAAATGTAGCAAATTTCCACCCTCGAAACATCTCGCTACAACAACACAGCTCTGTGACTGGAAAGAGCAATTGGTTTCTTTTTGTTCGTGGCAAAGGTGATTCATTTTCAAAATATCTTTCTTATCACTGCCTTACCCACTAAGAAGCCTAATGTGGGAAGGTTTTGAAGTTCGACCACGTCATGAAAGTTTTAATTCGTGCAGTAAATCATCTTCTATATATCCCCGATTGTTCAAAAATGTTTTGAATATATCAGATTCTGAACATGGTGAAATAATTATTCGTGCAGACTAAGACGGCTTAGTAGGAGGAAAAATCTGGGACATTTTTTTCTGCAGTCTTTTGGGCGAGTTATGTGATTTTATGAAATCATTCTCAGGTCTATATTGTCAAGAACGTGACGAGATACCATGTCTCCCAGATTTAGGTTTCTTGGCAAACTTGAGAATTAAACCTCCATTTCAAAGGGAAAATTCTCAACATTTCAGTCATGTTCTGTATCGAAAACAATGTTCAAAGGAAACTAAAATTTTGGACTGCACATTTAAAAAGAAATTTCCTATCACACTTTCCACCTATGAGTATCTAGCTTTTGCCAAGGGACTTGAAATCTTAGTCACAAAAATTAGTAACAGGTTCAGCCATTTTTCAACACCTGAACCAATGATTCTGTTTACCAACAGTTCATTCGTTTCAGCTGACATTACTTTATTTGGAGATAGGATATTTGAGATCTTCGGAAGCTGTACTTTTGAAGAATTAGAAATGGAAATTTAAAATATTCGAGAAAATATATCTTCAAAGTAATATTTTGTAATTTTAAGCAATTTATGGACTATGTGGACAGAAATAAATACCCCATGACCGTTTGTGTTGCTTTGAAAACTGATTCTTGTATTCGCTCGACGTATATTTGCGAGGTCACTTTTCGTTTACGAGCATCATCAAAAATCCAGTCTGACAGACTCTCATATAGATACCACATTAAGAACAGCTTGCTCTTGTTACACACGAGAATTTTCTGAATTTATGGGATCATACATTTCTAAACTTCGATTAATTATGTAAGTTGGAAATCTAAGCAATTTCAGCTATAATTCTTTGAAAAACTTTTACAATATTACAAGTCTGTATTAGTATTATTTCTAGTAGAAGTAAACACAGTAGTAGTAAAAATACTCTAACAGTAACTATACTGGTGGCAGCGCCCGAACCACCTTAGCCGTGAGTTAACTTCTCTCTCTTAGCAAAGAGCCTAGGAGCAGATGAAAATCTAAATTGGACTGAGCGCATAACCGTGGTGTGCAAGAGGTGTGTAAAGTTTACGGCGCCTGGATCTGGTTGTGGATGTTTATGTTCGATATGTCTACTACGTTCGACTCTTTGATCATATTTCACAATTGCATACCTTCTGTGTTCTTTACTGTCTTATCAATGTAATCTGTCCCCCATATCTCTCTTAGACCTTAACGCTCTTGTCTGAACAACATGGCAGGAACATCCGTTCTCATAAGAGCAAAGTCATTCCCAATGTCCATCCTTTCGGCAAGAGGCCTTTTGGCGACAGCTGTTTACTATTGTGACAAAATAAAACACTTACAGCCGGCCCTTTCATTTTATTTTATTTTGTTACAACCAGTTTCAGCGCTTCAATGCGATATCTTCAGGCTGTTGTTCACGCGGTACGGTTTGATTTGATCCCTATATATATCGCATCAGTTGCCAGCATATCTGGATACGCAGATAATGTGTCGGCACTTAACCATTGGAGTGCTGACACATTGTCATATCAGCCCGTACCGCGTCAACAACAGCCCTAAGATGGCGCATTTAAGCACTGAAACTGGTTGCAACAAAATAAAATCATAAGAACAAATGTAGGTGTTTTATTTTGTCACAAAGTCTTTTCTGTCCCACCCCTTAGTTCAGCCATTTTCTTGAAGTCCATTTCAGTAGCAGGACACCGATTTTGAAACACCCGACTCTTGCATAATGTAGAGAACCGTATAGCATTTTTAGGTTCACAAGACCGTTGTCATATCTGCTGAAGCAAAAATAATGACTAGCATTGTCCTTGTATGCACTTATTACCCCTGCACATCCTTCTTTCCAACAGGATCTTCCTCATTTCGCAGCATTCTTAGCTGGTACAATCTCCTTTAATTTCCTTTCCCCAGAATCCGCTATGGCACAAAACATCTATTTTGTACACCTATAAATTCTTTTTCTTTGTATCTGTCACTACCATTAATACCATCATTATTATTATTAATAATACTAGCTTAGAGTCCACTGTTTCACTAGCAAAGATTGTATAGCATGCACAGAATTTTTTTATTTTTATTTAATCGGGCATTTTCTCAACTTTTCAGGCTAATTAAAGCCATAGAAGCATGGTCTTTTCCGAGCCCGCCCGGCTAGCCACGCGGTCTGCTTCCTGAGCGGAAAGGCGTGCCGGTCCCCGGCACGAATCCGCCCGGCAGATTAGTGTCGAGGTCCGGTGTGCCGGCCAGCCTGTGGATGGTTTTGAAGGTCATTTCCCATCTGCCTCGGCGAATTCGGGCTGGATCCTCTTACTCCGCCTTAGTTCCTTAGTTACGCTATGTCGGGGACTACTGAGCAAGCACTATCTCCACGTACGTGTACACCATAATCACTCTACCACGCAAACATTTGGGGCTACACTCCTCTGGTATGAGACGTTCCCGGAGGGGAGGTGTGGGGGGGGGGGGGGGGGCGGTTAATCACGGTATCAGATGCGAACAATCTTATTCTTCCGTACGTGGTTTTCATGACACTATGACACAGCTACGTCTTCCAGGATTCGTCACCTACCAACGATGCAAGAATCTAGTGTCCAATAATGTGCATTCGTTCGCTTATATCACCACCGAAATTGTATGTTTCACCCAGAATTAGTAACGACTCGTTTTAAATAATACTCTGCTGTTCTTGTAACGGCCTGCTGATGTCGCTTTACTTCAGTCCTAATGAGCACGCTCGGGACGCCATCAAGGTAGATACCCGTACGTTGGATCCAGCGACAATCTGTCTCCCTGCATGACGTTTTGCAGCGTCTAGTGCACGATATACTATATCTTTGCTTTAACGATTGTTTCCTAATCAGTTGTTTGGACGTAGTGGTCCTGTATTTTGTCCTCCAGTGAAAGCTAGAAAATACTTTCTTCAAGGACACAACGACTGCACCACACGATATGAAACACCATGTCAGTGCAGCTTGCGTTGAAATTTGTGACGAAATTGTAGATCATCAGACTTTACAAGTTAGACTGGAAGACTGTATTCATGCAGATTCTCTGCCCTTTGAACATCATCTTTAAGGCCAATTCTCTCTCTCTTTATCAGAATCCAAAACATCTTTCCTTTTAACTCTCTCTCCTTTACATTAGTACTGCTTCATGTAACAGGCAACTGCTAGCACACCGATTGCTTGTACTAGAATCCTGTGAAGAAAGTACGAGGGTTGCCCAGAAAGTAATTGTGGTGTGCGTACTGTAAGACCTTCGGTACACACACCGTCAGATTATTTGACTTGTCGCTCTAACGAAGTAGGTGAGTGTCAGAAATATGTCTCGTGGTCTTATCGTGGCGCGTTTATCTTCTGCCGTTAGGTCATACGATAGAAATGCCACTTGCACGCTTAGAGCAGCAGATTGACGGTGACCAACTTTAAACAGAACTTCATTAATTTTCACACACATTTATTAAAATAATAACAAGCATAAACATTACGTAACTTGATTCTGGATGCTATTTACAATTGACAATCTGAAGTTCCTTTGGTCTTGGTACATTAATCTTATTCTGACACATCTCTGATACTTGACAAAGTGTCTATACATTTATCTTCATGGCTATGTACAGGAACATGATAATCTTATTAGGCGCAGACTGAAACTTGACTATAGACTAATGCAGACTAATGCAGACTGACTAATCGGAGGTATGTACACTCGTTATAATACCTCGCGCGTTCAGGTATCACTGCGCGAGTGTGATCCGCGAGGAGAAAAGGTTCTATGTTAGCAGCAATCTCATTGGCTGGGTTACATATTAATACGCGGATCGGCGGAAGCAGAATTTGGTCCGTCTGTCCGTCTCTAAGGCAGCGCCATCTCGTAGTGCGGAGATGGACGAGCGCTGCGCCTGCGCTGTTGTGCTTAGCGGAGCGCACTCTAGTGGGAAAGTTGTGTACGCGCTGACTACGCAGAACTATGTACACAACAGTAATGCGCCGCATTTTTTCCAACAATTCTTTTTTAAAATAATAAGAATAACATACAAAAGAATGGTGTTTTATTTATACATCCTATTTTACTACGTAATCTCCATTCCGTTCTATGTACTTCCTCTAGAGCGAAACAAAGGTATGTATGTCCTGTCGGTAATAATCCTTGTCTTGGTAATGGAGCCAGTGCTTCACTGTGTGAATCATCTTCTCATCGTCCTCAATGTGCCTTCACGAATGTGTCTGTCCTCGCGATTGATAACATCAGCTCGCTGCAACATGTCAGGTGTGACAGCCGTGGATGGTCTCCCCGACCGCTGCAAATCGTGGAGCTCCCACGAACCGCCTTTTTATGACCTCAGCCTCCGTGCCCAGCGACTAACTGTACTTTTGTCGACACCGGATGCTCAACAGATGCTGCACAAGCGTTTGTGAATATTCCCAAAACTTTCTTTCTCTGCAGTGAGAAATTCAGTGACGGCACATTGCTTGTAACGTACATCACCTACAGACGCCATTTGAATCTGTCCTGCAGCTACGCTATCTGTTGGAAGTGACGAAAACTCGGCGCACTCACTCAGGAGACTTCGAATAATACGTACGTAAGGTTACGAATCCGTAGCATTGTTTTCGGTTCAGAAAAAAAAAAAAAATGCGGTGCATTACTTTCTGGGCAACCCTCGTACGTCTGGCATTGTAGTTTACTTGTTTATGTTACTATCAACTGGCATGTATCATTAAAAGATGTGACATCGTAAATTAAACATAGATTCTAGTGAGTATTAAAATGTGTGTGTCCTGAGGTTGTGGACCCTTGATCAAACTTTATTTTTGTCAGAACGCCACATCGATAGGCGAGTGGTCTTCGTGGATAAGAAAAATGTTATCTGCACCACATTCGCAAGACCCTTATCCGCATACGCATCCTACAGTTTCTTATCCGCATCCGCAGTGTGCCTGGCCCGCGTTGCCGATGATGAATTCTGCACTGAGCTATGAAGCGAATGAAGGCTGGACGCATTCAGTGGCAGTCATGTTAAATTCAAATATTTTTTTGACGTAATGGTGTCATAAAATCCATTTGTTCCCTACTTATGGAAAAAACTCCCTGACGAGAAGAAATTTCGTAGCAGATTATTAACATCTTACGCATAGCCTCATAATTTAGATTATAATATTTTTATACGACGGCAAATTGTAACATACTGACATAATTACTGAAGATGTTTTTCTGAATTTTTCTATGGATTATATTTGTTGCAAAGGAAGTCAAATGAAGTAGTGGCGCAAGTAGCCACAAGCTGTATATTGTTCAACGTTAGTCACATGGTTTATGATATGTATATCGGGTGCTCAGTTCCTTAAATTTTAGGTACCGGAACGCCCCCTCCCCAGTCACAAAAAAAACAACTTTCGATTCTCAATGAGACATCATTTTTTACTAAATACTGCCCTGAAATTCTAGTTTTTAAAACAAAATTTCTTATGAGTGATTTATGAGTGGTGTAGCTAGAAATACTTTAAAATAGGTTAAAAACAGCCTTGACCGCAGTGAAATGTTTACTTACTACGGTTACAGGTCCCGCTCAGAATGTGACCATCTTTAGACAAATTATACAATGCTGGCGGTGAACGGAGCAAGTGTTACGAATCCAAGAACGTCAACTGCAGTTGACCGCAGTTCACCGCCATCTCTTATCATCATAGTATCAATGGTCTGTCGCGTACTGAGCGAAACTGGCAACCATTGTAAATAATTTCTTAAAATCTAAACAGTGTAAGCACAATATCTAATTGAAACAGTAGTTGACGTCTGTTGTCGTAGCACATTATATAGGCGCTCATGTTGAAAAGCTTCTTACGTTATCCAATTCTCGCTGAAACAGATAACACTGAACGTCATCATGCTACTAGATCGCTGAGAATGCTGACAGTCGTAACCACAAGACAGTTGACGCGAAGGTTAGCGGTGTGTAATGATCACAACTTCGGAACAAAGCTCAACTTATTTTGGGTGTACTGTACACACATACAAACACACACACACACACACACACACACACACACACAAACACACACATTGAGTACCTCGCTCCACGTCCCTGCCCATTGCAACACTTTTCCACCCACTGTCACTTTCACTGGCGCCGGCGAAGCGGCAAATTATAGCTAAGATGCCATTTTATACAAGGGATGCATTGTAAGTCTCTGGTGCCGACTTGTTCCAGTGAGTTCGAAAACAATTCCCAAGGAGGCGCCGGAATGTCGTTCCGGCCGAAATTAAACTCTGCATATACAAATTGTCACATAGCTAAATTACACTGAAGCGCCAAAGAAATTAGTGTAGGCATGCGTATTCAAATACAGACATACGTAAGCAGGTAGAACAACGAGATGCGGTCGGCAACACCTATATAAGACAATAAGGGTCTGGTGCAGTTGTTAGATCGGTTACTGCTACTAAAATGGCAGGTTATCAAGATTTAAGTGAGTTTGAACATGGTGTTACAGTCGGCGCACGAGTGATGGCACACACCATCTCCAAGGTAGTAATGAAGTGGGGATTTTCTCGTACTCACGAGTGCACCGTTAATATCAGGAATTCGGCAAAACATCAATTCTCCGACGTCGCTGCGGCCGGAAAAAGATCCTGCAAGAACGAGATATACGACGACTGAAGAGAATCGTTCTACGTGACAGAAGTGCTACCCTTCCGCAAATTGCTGTACATTTCAGTTCTGGGACTTTAACAAGTGTCAGCGTGCGAACCATTCAATGAGATATCAACGATATGGGCTTTCGGAGCCGAAGGCCCACTCGTGTACCCTTGATGACTGCGTGATACAAAGCCTTACGCCTCGCCTGGGCCCATCAACATCGACATTGGACTGTTGAAGACTGGAAACATAATACCTGATCGGACGAGTCTCGTTTTAAATTGTATCGAAAGGATGGACGTGTATGGGTACGGAGACAACCTCATGAATCTACGGACGCTACATTGGTGGAGGCTCTGTAATGGTGTGGGACATGTGCAGTTGGAGTGGTAAAGGACCTCTGATACGTCTAAATACGACTCTGACAGATGACACGTACGTAGGAATCCTGTCTGATCACCTGCTTCCATTCAAGCCCATTGTGCATTACGACGGACTTCGGGAATTCCAGCAGGATAATTTATCTCGATCTACATCATACTCCGCAAGCCACCTAATGACGTGTGGCGGAGGGTACTTACCGACCACCATCTGATCCTTCCAACTCTGTTCCACTCGCGAATAGTGCGTGGGAAGAAGGGAAGAATGTCTGTCGGTAAGCCTCTGTATTGGCTCTCATTTCTCTAATTTTCTCCTCGTGGTCAATACGCGAGATGTATGTGGGTTGAAGTAATATGTTGTCAGACTCCTCCTGAAATTTCAATAGTAAACCTGTCCGTGGTGCACAACGCCTTACTTGTAACGTCTGCCAGTGGAGTTTGCTTAGCATCTCCGTAACACTGTCTCGCCAGCTAAACGATCCCATGACGAAACGTGCCGCTCTTCGTTGGATTTTCTCTATCTCTTCTGTCAGTCCTATCTGAAAGGGATCCCTGATAGATGAAAAATGCTCAAGAATAGCGCGAACAAGCGCGTTGGGGGTGAGTTACATTTCCTTATGATTCTTCCGATGAATCTGAGCCTGGTGTCTGCTTTTCCCATTATATTTTATATGGTCATTCAACTTAAGGTCGCTCTGGATAGTTACGCCTAGATATTTTACGGCAGACGCTGTCTCCAGCTGTTTGTCATCAATAGTGTAGCTGTACGGTAGTGGATTTCTTTTCCTATGCTTGCCCAATATGTTACGTTTATTTACGTTCAGGGTCAACTGCCAGAGTCTGCACCGTCCATCACTTCTGTGAAAGTCGTTCTGCAAATTCTTACTGTCTTCTTACGTTGCTACTTTGGTATAGATATCTGCATCATCTGCGAGTAGCCTTATACAGCATCCGACGCTTTCTACTAGATTATTTATATGTATTGTAAATCGTAGAGGGAGACCAAGAGATGAATACACTAAACAGATTCAGAAGGATGTAGGTTGCAGTAGGTACTGGGAGATGAAGAAGCTTGCACAGGACAGAATAGCATGGAGAGCTGCATCAAACCAGACTGAGGACTGAAGACCACAACAAGAACAACATTGTAAGTAGCAACGGTGGTACTCCGTGATGTGTTGGTAAACGTGCCAACACCTAGTAGATAGAGGCGGCATAAATGCACGCTATCTAACGCAGACGGGCGTGAATTCTGGAACAGGATAAGTAGTGAATTGTAATAAGAAAAGTATGCAGCTCCTCGAATACTTAACTTTATTCTATCCTTGTGGTACATCGCTCTTGATAATACCAATAAGACTATCTTCAGATACGGTTAATGGCGCCTTGCTAGGTCGTAGCCATGGACTTAGCTGAAGGCTATTCTAACTGTCTCTCGGCAAATGAGAGAAGGCTTCGTCAGTGTAGTCGCTAGCAAAGTCGTCGTACAACTGGGGCGAGTGCTATTCCGTATCTCGAGACCTGCCTTGTGGTGGCGCTCGGTCTGCGATCACACAGTGGCGACACGCGGGTCCGACATGTACTAAATGGGCCGCGGCCGATTTAAGCTACCACCTAGCAAGTGTGGTGTCTGGCGGTGACACCACACTCCGGATATTACCTTTACATCTGTCGATTTAGTTCCGTTAAGAGCGACGTGTTGAGTTCTGTCTGCAAGAAAGTCTTGAATCCAATCGCACGTCTGCTCCGATACTCCGTAAGCTCGTATTTTTTTCGTTAAACGGCAATGCGGGACGGTGTCAAATGCCTTACTGAAATCAAGGAACACGGCATCAACCTGAGTGCCGTTGTCCACTGCGCTGCGGATCTCGTGGAGGAGCACAGCGAGTTGAGTTTCGCAGGTTCTCTGTTTGCGGAATCCATGCTGATTTTTATAGAGGAGATGTTCATTTTCCAGAAACGCCATAGTTCTTGAGCATAGAACATGTTCCAGAATTCTACAACAGATTGACGTCAACGATACAGGTCTATAATTGTATGGATCTGCCTTACGACCTTTCTTAAAAATGGGAATGACCTGCGCTTTTTTCCAGTCATTAGGTACCTTTCGTTGCTCAAGCGATCTACGATAAATTACTCCTAGAAGGGGAGCAAGTTCTTTCGCGTAATTTTTATAGAATCTTACAGCTATCTATCTCATCTGGTCCTGAAACCTTTCCACTACTAAGCGATTGTAGGTGCTTTTCAATTCCGCGATTGGTTATCTGTGCCATTTCGATGTTCGTTCAACACCCGACACGTCCAGAATTGCTACAGAGTGGCGCCAGGAATACTCTTCTGAGTTTAAACATTTCCGCTGGCCACCGACCTCCCCAGACAAGAACGTTATTGAGCATGTATGGGATGCGTTGCAACGTGCTGTTCAGAAGAGATCCCCAACCCCTCGCGGTCTTACGGAATTATGGAAAGCCCTACAGGACTCATGGTGTCAGTTCCCTCCAGCACTACTTCAGACGTTAGTCGATTCCACTCCACGAGGTGTTGCTGCACCTCTGCGTGTTCACGGGGGCCCTACATGGTATTAGGCAGATGTACCAGTTTCTTTGGCTCTTCAATTTTACTTTTCTCACTGTAACAAGCACTGCATCCTGTACTTTTAAATACACTTAACACAAACGTTGATAGATTCACCAGCTTCATACCAAATGTTACTTGTGATATATGTGATTAACAGTGGGTAGTGAGACTATGAAGCGAAAACTCCAAACAATATCTGGCCCTAGAAGAGCCTAATTATCACATTGTGGTTGCTTTTCTAAACTGCGTTCTTCAGCTCTGTCACTACAGAAGAAACAGGAATTACATGTAACGTAGCTGCTTATACGATGGAAACAGAATACACATTTAAAAGTGTTCAAAAAGCAGGAAGAAGAACATGTCGCCATCTTTAGCCGCATCAGATGTTAATGACGTATGTACCATTCTCCAGGGCGCCAAAGAGTCGAGTCTAACTAGTGGTAATCTATACTCTGAAATAATAATTTAAAAAATCAAAATAAAAACGACTGTAATTATTTAGTTCACTGAACTGTCTTACAGAAACTCATTTAGAAAAGTAGGCATCTGGTGGTGTAAAATTAAATTGGCACACAAACCGCGAAGCATTGTCCCTTGTTGTGAACAATGTGCCTGAACGACGGCCCTTTTTTTCGGTCGCGTCTTCCATGATCGCCGAGCTCATAGGCGCAAGAACGGAAACGGACTTCCGATTTACGTAGACCTTGTAACCATTCAAAGAATTACCATAGACTTCACGTACACACCTAACTATACGACAGCGGTGGGTGCAGACTCATGCACTGTTGTTCACTGACACAAGTTTATGAAAAGTGTACAATAAGAGTGACGTCCTTTTCTTTTTACCTACAGAACAATTATTACACCTTGATATAGCCTGATGATGTCCGCAGTCGCGTACTCTTTGATCCACAAAGCAACAATTAATGCCGATATCTGCGCAGACTCCTGCATCTATTTCAGAAGTGTTCTGATGTAGGTTTTAGCTGATTAATCGTGTGTAATTGATTCTTTATACACAAACAAACAGTTTTGTTTTAATTATGAAGCAGTGTACGACACAGACCATAGAAAGTGTGTGAGAAAATATGCATATGATGCGGTAAATTTCCGTCACGACGGCCGCTGTCTTATTGCGACTTCCTGTTCGTGAATTTGTGAACCTCTCCGTCATGCTTCCGTCAACACAAGACGCGTGCCCCAAAGTAGGCAGATGCCTAACGAAGCGCAAAGGCAGTATGAAACTCAAAGGTGTTCTGCCGCCACTCTCAAGAAAGCGAGCGGGGTACGGCCTCCCCTTGGCAACCAAAACAAACTTCATTAATCTTTGGAGTGTTCCATAATATGCGAGGTAGGAGGCTGTGTTTATAAGTCAAAATCCAGATTAGAATCAACGGTGGCTGGTTTACGTCGAGAACACATAGTGCCTCTGTAGAGCTCACGATATAAAGCATTTACTATAGTTCTTGCTGGCTTTGTAAAATACGTAAGTGATTGAAGTAAAGGCTGAAAAGCTTCAGTCGATTATTTACATCACAGATTTATTACGAGTGAACAGTAAAACTGCAGTGCTACAGGATGAAAATTCTCAGGGCCATCGAAGAATCAGTAGTTATGGACGATGCAAATGTAAGGTAACCTATTGAACGGAATCGACAGGCTTCTTAGCACAATGTGTTGGTTAAAGTTGAGCGAAAGTTTCATGAAATTAATGGACGGTTTAGGAAAGGAAAATAATGAGATACTTAATATCAATATTAGGTCAGCCACAACAGTGGAAGTGACAGAATTTGCTTTAAGGCTGGTTAATTACACACAATAAACGAGAGAAGGACGCCATCGAGATTAGACGATGACAGCTTACTCCCGTAAATGTATTGCAGTGCTATCAAATGTTTGCAAGAAAGTTGAAAACGAACACAGAGAACAACACAAAGATATACGTGTGCAACAGGAGACTATGGAATATACTACTATAGTAAGTTGTCATAAATTTGCTACTTAATTAACATGTTCGTTTATACAGTGATATTTGACATATAATTCTTAACAGAAATAATTTAGCATTTAATGGGTTAATTAATTTATTGATGGAATCGTATTATTACTAACAGGTAAGGCTGCAATATGTTTACGTACTTAGAAAATGCTTTATACGCACAAAAGTTGAAGATACTCTTAGCTACAAGAAGCGAAATGGAAAATTGTCACTTAATAACCAATAAAATGCTTAAAATCTGACCTTTGCATACAGAAAAAAATTCTAGCGAAAAATTCTAGCAAAAAATTCTAGCAAAAAAAAAAAAAAGATTAATAAGCACCAAATAAATAGGAATTTGCTAGACAAATTAAAAGGCTAAAAATGGCAGAACATCTGCTGAAAGCTGAATTTTGGCAGACCTCCTGAAATCAACTGTTCTAAAAACCTCAAAAGAAACTATATAGATCATGCCGAATATCTGACAAACTGAGAAAATGTCGAATGAAATCAAAACATCCAGTACATAAAATATCAACACATAAAATATCCTATACATAAGAAGGGAGACACAATGAATGTTAATAGTTTTGCTTGCGCTGTTCGTGGCAGAGCAAATCAGAGTGGCACAGCAGGATCTATATTATGGGAGAATATAGAAGATAATGACAAAGTGTCCGTAGGTCTACGCTCAAATGATTGCGATCCTAAACAGTATACAACAATGTCTGATATAACCTGCAGAGTCTTATTCGTGTGAGACCATTGTGTTAACTTTTCATTTTCCATGCGCTGATATTATGTTGAAACAACTATTTTACTATGAAACAAACTTCTTAATCATGGGTATTGTGGATGTGATGAATAAATATAGACTCTGATCATAACTGATATTTAATCATAAGTACACTATTGGCCATTAAAATTGCTACACCACGAAGATGACGTGCTACAGACGCGAAATTTAACCGACAGGAAGAAGATGCTGTGATATGCAAATGATCAGCTTTTCAAAGCATTCACACAAGGTTGGCGCCGATGGCGACACCTACGACGTGCTGACATGAGGAACGTTTACAACCGATTTCTCATACAAAAACAGCAGTTGACCAGCGTTGGCTGGTGAAACGTTGCTCTGATGCCTCGTGTAAGGAGGAGAAATGCGTACCATCACGTTTCCGACTTTGTTAAAGGTCGGATTGAAGCCTATCGCAATTGCGGTTTATCGTATCGCGACATTGCTGCTCACGTTGGTCGAGATCCAGTGACTGTTAGCAGAATATGGAATCGGTGGGTTCAGGAGGGTACTACGGAACGCCGAGCTGGATCCCAATGGCCTCGTATCACTAGCAGTCTAGATAACAGGCATCTTATCCGCATGCCTGTAACGGATCTTGCAGCCACGTCTCGATCCCTGTGACAACAGATGGGGACGTTTGCAAGACAACAACCATCTGCACGAACAGTTCGACGACGTTTGGAGCAGCATGGACTATCAGCTCGGAGACCATGGCTGCGGTTACCTTTGACGCTGCATCACAGACAGGAACGCCTGCGATGGTGTACTCAACGACGAACCTGGGTGCACGAATGGTAAAACGTCATTTTTTCCGATGAATCCAGGTTCTGTTTACAGCATCATGATGGTCGCATCCGTGTTTGGCGACATCGCGGTGAACGCACATTGGAAGCGTGTATTCGTTATCGCCATACTGACGTACCACCCGGCGTGATGGTATGGGGTGCCATTGGTTACACGTCTCGGTCACCTCTTGTTCGCATTGACGGCACTTTGAACAGTGGACGTTGTATTTCAGATGTATTAAGACCCGTGGCTCTACCCTTCATTCGATCCCTACGAAACCCTACATTTCAGCAGGATAATGCACGACCGCATGTTGCAGGTCCTGTACGGGCCTTTCTGGATACAGAAAATGTTCGACTGCTGCCCTGGCCAGCACATTCTCCAGATCTCTCACCAACTGAAAACGTCTGGCCAATGGTGGCCGAGCAGCTGGCTCATCACAATACGCCAGTAACTACTCTTGATGAACTGTGGTATGGTGTTGAAGCTGCATGGGCAGCTGTACCTGTACACGCCTTCCAAGCTCTGTTTGACTTAATGCCCAGGCGTATCAAGGCCGCTTTACGGTCAGAGGTGGTTGTTGTGGGTACTGATTTCTCAGGATCTATGCACCAAAATTGCGTGAAAATGTAATCACATGTCACTTCTAGTACAATATGTTTGTCCAGTGAATACCCGTCTACCATCTGCATTTATTCTTGGTGCAGCAATTTTAATGGCCAGTAGTGTATATTATTTTGAAGTCAGTGTCGTATTGAGCGTCCTCTCCCGACAGTTTGAGAGTTTTGTAACAGGTCACGTTGTTAATGAACAAGTAGACGTTACAGAGTCATTTCTAAGCTAATATTATGGAATATTTAGAAAACTGTAACTGATTGCTCCCTCACAGCACTAAAAAATTTATTACATGCTAAACACCTTACAACATAAGATAATTTTATGTAGACGTTTGATTTGTATAAATCATATGAAAATAAAGAATGAAAATTGGTCATTTTGAACTCGCTTCCATTTTATTTGACCTATATTATTTGACAATGACTATTTAACATAATATAATTTGCCAGTAACCATTCTATATATTATATATTTTCGTTTTCTTAATTTTTAATATCTGATGCGATTCTATGTGTGCAACGTCTCTGCACGTCTTAGATCTAAGTTCTTTGATAATAATCTCTGGATTCTAATGCAAACACTTTGGATGTTGCGAGCTCCTATCGCATCTATAGTTATTAACATCTAACATGCCGTTACTATGTTAAAGGCATAATGCGGTAATTCAGCTAATTACTGTGGTGATAACTATGCAGTTAAAGTGTGAAAATCGATAACGTGCTCATAAAAAGTATTGAAGATGTGTAATAGTATTTGGATACTCCAGCTATGTGGAAGTACACAAATATTTCCAACATATGTCACCTCGACGCTTCCAATTCTTTTAGTTGTGTTACTGGGTCAGAATGACGCAAAGTAACAAACGTTTATCTCTGTTACACTTGTGGCGATCGTCTGTACCGTTTGCTTCAATGCATTCGTTGTATAATCGCACCCCGCACTGTACGTCTGCATACTCACTAGTCTGTGAGCACTTCTTTTACAAGATTTATTCCATACAAGGTACATTAAAAATAAATAAATGATGATGTAATGCTTGCGGCAGATACCGGGGAGGATCTTGAAACTCAAGTCCAAACATCGTATGATCGTCTACAAGGATTTGGCCTTCTGTTAAACAACCATAAGACTGAATACTTCGAAATGAATCCATCTCCTGTAACTATACACATTAATGGAGCTCCTCTTACCAAGGTGAAAATTTTCCGATACCTAGGTTTTCGACTACAGTGTTACAGCTACATGGATGACGGTGTGCAACCAAGAATCAAAGCTACCTGGATGCGATTCAGAAACGTCACTAGTATTCTTTGTAATAAAATGATGCCTATCCATCTAAAATCAGTGTCGAGGCCAGTTGCGTTAAGTGGTACCTGGTGCTGGCCCACACCTAATGGTGCTGAGTACTCACTATTTTTCATGGAAATGGCGGATAGTGAGAATCGTGAGCTATTTCCGTGCTCGACCACAACAGACAGCTGGATGGAGAGGCTCCAATTAATGAAAAGATGCCAGAATGAAGACTCGGTGGCATGTACGCATCATACGGGCGCCAACTACTTCAGTCGTCAGGTCAGGCGATCATCTCACTGTCGAAGGCCAAAGACATTGTGGAAGACCTGCACAACGGTGGCTAATCACTATAAACATAGATCTAAAATCAAGAAGCCTATATCCACGGGAAGTGTAAGACCATGGGAAAGGGCATACGTTTACCCAAAAAACGAATTCCGCTCCAACGGGGTGGCGCCATGAAAAAGAAGTTGTAATTGTTTAATTATGATGCCTCACCTGTTATTATTTTTTTACAGTGAGAGAATCTACTTTATAATTAACAGAATATTTGTGTACAAGATCATATTTAAGGTGGTTTTTATCACGTACTTGAGGTACATTCAGAATCTACATGCCTTGCACATTTTCTCTACATCTTGTTTGGAAATTCCAGTTACAGACTTTTAGGAATTTTAGAGTGGAATGAGAGAATAATAATTTGAATTGGAACGCATGTTCCGAAATGTGCCGTCTCCGTGCTTCAACCATTTGAATACATGTTGGTAACGCTGTCACTTTTACAAGTAATTTATTAGGCATAATGCAGTACATCGCTTGTTCTACAGTTCCAGTCATTAATAAGGAAAGAAACAAAAAAAACTTAATCCCGTTTCACAAACACTGTGGTTTAGAGTACGGCCTCTTCCAGTTCGCGTGTGTCGCGTCTCCTTGGAGCACAAGAGTCACGCCTGCTGGCGGTGAAGTTACCTCTCTCTCGAAGCGCTTAGCTATTTGTGGCGGAAAGCGTATATCGTGGAGTTGGACTTTGTGGATAACAACGTTGATCAAGGCGACAAGCAGTTCTTACATTGCCGTGAGCTTCACCGTACAGAAGGATCTCGTCGGTGCATTCTGCAAACGTGTAGTCAACTATATTGCTCTAACACTTATGGACACGTAAATGAGGCTCGAACAAGGTCAGAGAGATAGGATGGACGTCAAATGACGTCAGCTGACACGACGTACCCTCCACCCCTCCCTTCACCATAACTACCCTCTAAAAATATTATCTACTCACACCCCTGTACAAGTCCTACAAGTCTGTTACGGGAATTTCCTAACACCATGTATACTGAACATAATTATTAGCCAATAGTTTCCAGTGTCAATATCTAGACACAAATAAATTTATAATTACATAGCTCTTGTTGTTACTACGTTTTTACTGCATTCTGTCTCTTGCGTTTCATACATACACACTGCCGACAGTTCTGTCTCTCTCCCACTCTACTTCATCTCCATGACGACTATCAAACCCATTATATACTGGGGCTCAAAAGAAAGTGAATAGAAAACATTTTTTTCTCAATCTGGCATTCAGTTACGTATAAATGATCCTAGGTCAATACTATAGGAATTAAAAATTCTTCCAGATATTAAGTTTAGCTTTACACGTTCAAAACTTAGATCTGCCACGATTATTACTCTGTAATATTTGCAAGGTGCTATCTGTAGCATTTTAGTACGAGAATTGTTAACCGCCACACAAACTCCAGTATGGAGGACAGAAAGACATCCCTGATATTGAAAAGCATCTGAGTTGAAAATAAATCATTCGTAAAGTTCTGGATTCCCAGTTCTGTTTTAAGGAGGCAGAATTGCCCCTACTTAGCTCGTATTTATCGCGAGTCTCGCTCCCAGTGAGAAGTCCCAAGTGACTGAAAAAAAAAAGATGATGGGACTCTCATATATGAGAAGGGTAAAAGAAAGGATCAGCAAAATTTGCAGGCCAACATCCTCAACAGTTTGCTGCAGACTTCTTGAACATGTTATAAGTTCGAATACATAAAGTTTATTTGAGAGGAAAGCTTCTGCCCACAAATCAACACGGATTTATGAGGGCTATTCGGAAAGTAAGGAACGATAGGTCGTGAAATGGAAACCACAAGGAAAATCAAAACTGTTTTGTTTGCTACAGTTAGCTACAATTCACAGCTACTTATCTCCATAGTCGCCAATCCGACTTACACATTGGTCGTGGTGTTGTACCAACTTTCCAATACCCTCGTTACAGAAGGCAGCCGCCACCGCTTTCTCTACCCTACCCTACAGCTCGTTGTCTGTGCCAAAATGTTGTCTTCATAGCCAGCGGTTCATGTGAGCAGAGCTGAAACTCGGAGGGAGACAGCTACGGGCTGTATTGTGGGTAATCAAACATTTCCAATCTTCATTGCCCCTCCAGAATGCGGCTGAGAATGGTCCTGAAGAGGAAACCGCACGACAGTTATGTAATGTTGGCTGCATAGCTTCAGGCGAAATTTCTCACGAGACCGTCGTACTCGGCGGGAAACACTATTGTTCTAGGTATCTTTATGTGCTCCCTGTGTGCTCAGAACTAAAAAAAAAACGACGCAACGCGATCGACGGGCATACTAGAGACACTGCCCAACACACCCGTGCAAAACTTCATGTGATTTTCACAGTGGTTTCCATTTCGCGACCGATCGTTCCTTACTTTGCGAATAACCCTCGTGAAAACTCAGCTGCCATTTACCCGCCACACATCCTGCGAACCATCGATGAAACGCAACAGGGAAATGCCATATTCATAAATTACCGGAATGCGTTTGACACGGTACAACTCTGCGGACTGTTGACGAAGTTCCGGGCTTGTCGAATAAGTTCTCAGCTATTCGAGACGCTCCAAGATTTTGAGTAATAGCACCCTAGTACTTTGTCCTGAACGGCGAGCTTTCATCAGAGCCAAGGGTATTGTCAGCAGTGCCCTTGTTAGTGTGGTAGGGCCGTTTTTATTCCTTGTATAGGTAAACAATATTCGGAAGGCGTGAGCAGCTATCTGCAATAGTTTTCAGTGGGCGAGAATTTTGGGAGCATTGCGAAACCGTTATAAGCTGTAAGGCGTGCTTCATTGGAGTAATTGAAACCTTAGCTGTTACAGTGCGCCATTATTAAGCGTTTCCTGATAACCGGCGGTTAATTCAGGTGTAGTCCAGCAAAGCGCTTTGTACACGAATTTAGTTACATGCTGAGGGCCAATAATGCCATATTGGACTGCTCTTGGTAATGACGACACAATTAAGCGTTAATGCAATCCGCGGGCGTTCAGTCGACTCTTGCACATACAATTAAGAGCAATCGCAGTTAGGGGAATAACGCGTAATTGCTAGCGTCGTGTATTTGCTAGCGTTTTAAGCGTCTCGTATGTCGTCACACTGCTACGCGTGCAATATCGCTGGGAGGAACTTTCTGACATCTGTATTGTATTATCGCTAGCTCCTATTAATTAACCCAAATTGTCACGAATTATTTTCGAATACAATTTCACTTGAATGAAAAGTCTGATAAAACGATTGTGTTAATTGAAGTTAATGTAAATGACTAATTGGGCGAAAGATGTGACATAAATATTTGCGAATCACATCTTTGGTACAATGTAGAAATGACATTGTGTAACGCCGAAAGCTGCTGTTCAATTTATTCTATGATGTTCGACCCATTTTGGTTAAAGACTATTATACTGCACCTGCTGTACAAACGTCATGGTACAGGAAAATTTTAGGCGAAAAAGATCTCTGAAAACTGTGCAAAGAAGGCAATATTAACAAACTTTTTTTAACGCAGAGATTAAGATGTTTGCTTTTACATGAATGCTTCAAGAAAACGTAATGTCAAAAATATGATATTTATATATAATGTTTAGTCATGTAGAGGTAGATGTATAGAGTGCTAATTACAGATATCCAACAAATATACAAAATAAAATGACAGTGATTTATTAACAATGGTTAATGTAAAACATCGCTGACGTGTAAATTTAGTTGACTTCGCTACAGTTAATTAGGTCTCATGACTAGTATTACCTTTGCAATTGGATATCCCAAAACAATTCAATAAATTATTTGCTTTTCAGTTCGATTTGTTCGTTCAAAACTGAATTTGGTTCCTTAGAATAGGGTGAAAAATTCTTAGCCCTTTTTTTCATGTATCTATCATTCCCCGCCATACGTAAAATAATACACTATTTTCAATTTCACCAACTACATGCTTCCCATCGCTTAAATGCGTAGCAAATCTTGATAAAATTGTAAATACTACTTATATTTTTACTACACTTTTAAAACATCCTTTCCACCTTTCCGTACTACTACAACAGATGGCCGAAACTGTCTGCACATTAAAAAATTTAAGAGGAGCTTACGGTACCACATATCAGTTTCACAGGAATATTTGCAGCTTTTGAAATAAAATAACATTGTTCTCACTTTTAAAAAATCTTCCAACTGGTTTCATATCTAACGTCATTTTTCGTTACTTAATATGCACATTATTCTGCATAAAGTGCTTTTGTGTCAATATATCTTCGTGTCCGTCAAATTCACCATTTCTGCTTGCCTTAGCACAAATGAAAATATCATATCCCAACCTTTTGTATAGTCAATAGCTTTATTTCAGCGTCTCTTCTCTCAAGTGCATCTTTAGTTCATACTTTAAGAATGTCATTGATTTTTAACGTCGTTGTTTTGCTCCATAATCCATCCGATTTTGGATTAGCTGGTTCTCTAGTGCTTCATCTTTCGATCCACGCAATTCTGTGGATCCGAAGAACACATTAAAAAAAACGCTTCCTATACACCATATGAATATATCATAGCAACAGAGCTCAGTTACTGAGGAAAACTGTCTTCGCTTTCAGAAATCTACTTACTATACCGTACCTGATTGCTCCATTAAGTACAACCTTAGTTCCTAGATAGAACAATTACACCGTAATTTGTACAGTCTTGTTGACGCCCACTGAGATTTTAATGAGCTGCGTGTAGCCTACCGTTCTGCATATACTGTAGTGTTAACTTTATTTACCTACCACTCACAGTCTATGATCTTTAGTTTCAAGCAGAAGGTTCTCATCATCAGCAAACGTCTAAATTTGCAGTTTTATTCGTTCTTGAAATTGTTCAGGTTACATTGTTTCTTCGATAGGTAAGTCAACTGGTGATAAGCTGCAGCCTGAGGGTACTCTTCGTAACACTAACTTACCTAATTTTATTCCTTCATTTTTGTTATTCTCACTGTTTCTAGATATTTTGGGTATTTGTACGTCTCTGCGAGTCGTCGTTGTTCTTAACACAACTTTTACGTTACACTGTCGCATAATTTATGTCTACGAAAGCCAAGAAGATACTTAATTGAGTAGTAGCTTATCTGACCAGCATCCCATACGAGGAAACCAATTGCGCCTTTACCTGATGTTGCTCGCCCCTCAGATAATTGGGCTATGCACGGATCCGTTTAAAAGAAAGGCTCGATAATATAACAGAGTCGAGCCGCAGACGTTTGCTTTCATGACCAGCAGCTAACTCGCTGCGAACAGGAACCTGCGGCTGTCAGTCTGTAGTCATATACGCTATGCATTTGCGAATTTACAAAATAAACAGGAGTGTTAAATGAAAGACAAATGAAGAATTAATAAAAAGGGTACTATTCAACGTCAATAGTTGATGTGAAGGCATCAGAGAATTCTGTTGAATGTTTCCTCAAGAAAGTAAGTTTCAGACGTGTGAAAAGTGGTCCTACAACATTAATTATAGACTGAAAAATGACCTTATAAAATGTAATAAAGTTGCATTGAGAGCGTTATGAGGGTGATAGCAGAATTCACAAGCTAAATAGTCATCTAAGATACGCCAAAGCTAAGGACATTTCTGGATCACAATAAGCGAAAGATTCGCCAGCTCAAAGTAATTCAGAGTCCAGTATGACAATTTGCACAATACCACACCAGAGATAACGAGTGGAAACTCACACTCTTTCTATTCTCAATTCCATAATAAAAGTAGGAAAGTTAAAATTCTGCAAATTCTGCACTGGAGCACTTTCAGACCTCGCAAAAGCTGGAATTCGTTCAAAACTTAAAGTATTGTACGGCCCAGAATCTATCACCTACACGATCAAATAACACGAGTTGCCAGAAGCAGGTGCACCTTCTTTCAGAACTAACGTAAAAGTGTCCCGAATCGCTTACTCGAGCGCACAACCCAAAAACTTTCTCCACTTGACTGCAGCAGTGTTCCGTCACTGCCTATTTCTCTACAGGCTGGAACTGAAGATAGTAAAAAGTAACGACGGAACTGAGGAATAATTTTAAGTGAAACAACTATGAAGAGGGTGCAATAAATGTTACAAAATGTCCAGAGAAATTTAATAACGCTGGTATGCGACTCAAAAATTAATTTTTGGAAGTGAAATGAGTGATGGAATGAATGTACGTTTGGTGGAAAGTTCTGTGATCTGAAGAGAGGCTGTGTTAGATGAAATGTATGACGAATTATGATAAGGCACCAGTCTGTAGAAACAGTTATAGTGAATTAAGAAAAAGTAATGTAGATGACTGTGTATTGGAGTAAGTAGGTGAAGCTGTCTTTGAAGGCGACGTAGCGGTAGTCTCTTCAGATGATGATGATTTTGTTATGTACCGGCAGAGATGGATGATACATTGTTAAACGGAGATGAAGAAGATGTTTAAGAAGTTGATGCTGCGATGATTGAAGCTTGGAGGGAGGAATTTGTGCATTTGTTTCTATCGATGGAAGTGAACCGATGACTTTTGATGAAAACGTGAATTGTGAATGGATGTTGAATGATGAATGTGAAAATAATGTGTTGTACGGTATGTTAAAGCATAAAGAGGCATAGATTTAAGAAAGGAGAGAAATGTTACAGAGGCAGAGGTAGTTCTGATTTTGGCGGAATCCGTGTCATCTGTGACTTCTGAGGTGGTGCAAAGTGTGATGCATCGGACGAGGTTAATGGAAATATCGATGGTGATTTTTATAATGTAAAGAAGGATGTAATGGACGTTTTAAGTAATGAAGCTTATAGAACACCGGCGGATATTAATGGAGTTACTTGTCATCAAGTTTGTGGTGATTCAGAGGAAATAAGTGAGGTTTTGTTTAAGGAGATAAAGTTGTAAGTTGCGGAAATTAATTCTGAGGAACTTGCAGCCATTAATATCGTTACCTCAGAGGAACGGAACAGTATATTTGGTGCTAACGAGGACGATGAGACGACGGGTTATGAGACTGGGTTAAATCCAGTAGATTATGTAGAGGTACATCGGGAGAACATGGAAATGGAAAATGGGGAAAGTATTGGTTCTGGAGACTACGTTAGAACTGAATGGTACGGGAGGAAAGAGAGTGAGTACTCTATTAATGATTGGAGATGGTAGGGGAAAACATTGTAGTCGTCACTAACTCACTGGCGAACACGGGTGAGATATAAAGTAGCGAGAGGTCTTGAGTGGAGGAAAGACGGAATCGGGGTGCAGAAGGTGTTTAATGAATTGTTTTAGGGTGAAATGGCATAGAGGGTTGGTCTGATGTACTGTGTACCCTAAATATGGAAGAAAACGGAAGGGACGTTAAAAACGATCTTTTGAGGGAACAGTGTCCAGAGAGGGATGAAATTAGAACTATTTAGTTCGTAAGTGAAATGATCAATTTTGATGAAGAAGGCAAGCGTGAATTTCTAGAGTTTGAAAGTGATGTTCCAGCGGTAATCAGAAGTTTGTTACGTAAACGTGCAAGTCCATTCGTTAGCGTGGAAAGACGCCTTGAATTTGAGCATTTCAAAAAACTCAAAAAAGTAGATTCAGAGGTATCTGGCGAGAAAAGTATTATAAGAGGGAACGGTGGCAGAGTAGCACTTTGAGAAAGAAGAACGCGATGTGAATGACTACAAGCGTATATTTTTATTTTCGTATGTGCTTATTAAGAATTCTTTGGGGGGAGGGGTTGTTTCTATTTTGTGTAAGGGGTAATTTGGTGAATTTAAGATGCATCTAATGAAGTACGGAGGCACAAGTTCGTGCAAGGAGTGACCTAATGTTGGGCACACAAATTTTGGTCCACAGAACATAAATAATTGCGTCGTTTAGGAAAGAGAGAAACACAAACTGTCCTGTACGTAAGATTTAGTGGAAAATTCATGGGGCTATTTAAATGTGTTACGGCTATTATTTTGGATTGGTTCCTTATGTGCTATAGCTAAGTTTCATTTTATTTTGTCGATACAAAATTTGATCCCTGGAGATTACGGACGGGAAAATGTAATTATATACAAAGCATAATCACGTTTTTGGGGGCGTATTTAGTGGGCTTAATTCTATATTATACGTTATTTTGGAAGGGTATTGAATATATTTATGAGAATACAGTCTGAGGATAAACTTTGTTATAGTCCAAACATGAATGAATATTTGATGAATTTGTAATGCAATTATCTGCTGAGCTAAAAAGAAAGTGAAAGGGGATAATTCTACCCCGAGTAGTAGCAATTTTAAAGTTTCTGGTCAGACGTGGCGGAATTATGAGAAATGGTAGACTGACAATTTGCTTATGGTGTGGAACATATTTCGTGGCACGAAAGACATATTTTATGGTGGGGACATGAATAGAGTGTTTCAATTGTCCAACTGAATTAAATGTCTTTGGCAAAGCAATAAATCGGTTTTTGTATGTATCGATTCCGGAAATCATACGATTACTGGTAACTAACTACACCACAATCGTATTTCGGCTCTTGTCGTCCTTCAGCACTGAAGGTGGCTGCCAATTGACGCATTCTGCGGCGCATCAGATTGTCAATAGAGTCATGATTTTCTGCAAAGACGGCTGGACTGCAAACGGTCTAAATTTAGATGTCAGAACAACTATGGTGTGCTGTGTTGAAGATAGTGACTATGAAGTGCTACTATGACGTCATCATAGCAAGAAAGTGCTATCAAATGAGCACAACAGCACTAAAAACTTATGTTAAAAGTCGAGCTGACTCGAAAAATTTCTTTAAATATACGTGTTACTGGGTGTAGTGCCGGCGGCGCTCGGAACGTTTAACATCGGCCACACAAAGGTGGTGCATATACATCGTCCACTGGGATTGTTGACAGAATCACCACGCTCAAGAGACGCTCCTGGAAATTTTACACTCAAAATGCAACACCAGAAAAAGAGGTTAAAAACTAGAGGCCACCGCATCTCCTTTCTGTAAGTGACGAAATAAATCGCCATTGGGAAGGCCACGTTATTTCAAAAATTCTGTGGTTGTCGATAATTCGGCAAAGAAGCCAAGTTTTCCTTCTTAGGAAGTGGGTACTGTGAGACATGCATCCACAGTCGCACCATTAGGTGTTCTGAAGAGGAAAAGATGTTTGTCGACAGCTTTCACAAGTCGTCTCTGTTCTTGTTGAATTTCCGAGATAGTGGGTTGGTCGACAATCTTCAAATTGATCAACATGTTGTGTGTCATCTTGGATATTCGGGAATCCAGCCGGATGTTCGCGTCGTTCTCGCACGATATTTCAACAGCGTGCCTCGCTGTCTTCTTCAGGTGCTACCTGAGACTGGTCCTTGGCTCTTTTTTTTTTTTTTTTTTTTACTTTATTGTTATTTTAAAACCTGTACAACTCAGGTAGGCTGGCAGCGGCACACTACGCCGCTCTTCAGCCATAGCGGTTTACAAGAGTATAAAACATGGTGAATGACAATGAACAAAGTGACGGGCAAAAGAGAGAGGTCACAGAGACATAAAAAACACGGAGTCGTTCACATGTGACGATAACAACACTGAAAACACGTTGGCACGGCGCACAATACACTGATGAGTCCGACGGCACAAGTGAACGTAGGAGTGGGACGGCGGACACCAAAAACACTATACGACGTCACACACACGAGACACAGAAGGCGACGATCTCCGGCGCGCGAATGTTCACTATACGTGTGCGAGTCCGGGGACCTGCCAAGAGAGGAGGAGGAGGAAGGGGAGTGGGAGAGCGAGAGGGGAGAGCAGAGATGCCACGGGCAGGGGAGATAGGGGGGAGGGAGGAAGGGGGAGAGGAAGTCCGGGGGAAGAGGGGGAAGGGAGGGGACAGGGAGATGGAAAAAGAAGGGAAGAGAAGAGAAGGGAGGGAGGGTGCCGAAAGGAAAGGACACGGGAAGTGGGGGGCGGGGCAGGGTCAAAGTTGATAGGAGGGGTAGATGGAGGGGACGAGGACATCATCAGGGAGAGGGAGCTGGCGGAAGCCACCTTGGGAGAGGGTATGGAGGGTGGAGAGATGGAGACCGGGTGGGACGTGGGAATACAGGCGCGGCAGCGGGCGGGGGTGGGAGAGGATCGGGGAAATGAGCAGGTGAGGAGGATCAAGTTTACGTGAGGTGTACAGGATACGTATCCTTTCAAGGAAAAGGAGGAGGTGGGGGAAGGGGATGAGATCATACAGGATCCGCGTGGGGGAGGGGAGACGGATGCGATAGGCAAGGCGGAGAGCATGGCGTTCAAGGATTTGGAGGGATTTATAGAAGGTAAGGGGGGCGGAGATCCAGGCTGGATGGGCGTAACAAAGGATAGGGCGGATGAGGGATTTATAGGTGTGGAGGATTGTGGAGGGGTCCAGACCCCACGTGCGGCCGGAAAGGAGCTTGAGGAGACGGAGTCGGGAACGTGCCTTGGCTTGGATTGTCTGGAGATGGGGAGTCCAGGAGAGGCGACGGTCGAGGGTGACGCCAAGGTACTTAAGGGTGGGAGTGAGGGCGATAGGACGGCCATAGACGGTGAGATAGAAATCAAGGAGGCAGAAGGAAGGGGTGGTTTTGCCTTCAATGATCGCCTGGGTTTTGGAGGGATTGACCTTGAGCAACCACTGGTTGCACCAAGCAGTGAACCGGTCAAGATGGGATTGGAGAAGGCGTTGGGAGCGTTGCAGGGTGGGGGCAAGGGCGAGGAAGGCGGTGTCATCGGCAAACTGGAGGAGGTGGACGGGGAGCGACGGCGGCGGCATGTCCGCCGTGTACAAAAGGTACAGAAGGGGGGAGAGGACGGAGCCTTGGGGCACACCGGCGGAGGGGAAAAAGGTGTAGGAATCGGTGTTATGGATGGTGACATAGGAAGGACGGCGGGAGAGAAAGGAACCGATCAGACGGACGTAGTTAATGGGAAGGGCAAAGGTTTGGAGCTTGAAGAGGAGACCAGAATGCCAGACGCGGTCATAAGCGCGTTTGAGGTCAAGTGAGAGGAAGATGGCGGAGCGACGGGAATTAAGCTGTTCGGAAAGGAGATGAGTGAGGTGAAGGAGAAGATCGTCGGAAGAGAAGGATGGCCGAAAGCCACACTGGGTGACGGGAAGGAGGCGGTGCTGGCGGAGATGCTGGTGGATGCGGCGGGTGAGGATAGATTCTAGGACCTTGCTGAAGACCGAGGTAAGGCTGATGGGACGGTAGGAGGAGACAGCGGACGGCGGTTTGCCAGGTTTAAGGAACATGAGGATACGGGAGGTTTTCCACAGGTCGGGGTAGTAACCGGTGGACAGGACTACATTGTAGAGCCTGGCCAGGGTGGAGAGGAAAGAGACAGGAGCTTCACGAAGGTGACGGTAGGTGGCACGATCGTGACCAGGAGCGGTGTTGCGTTTTGTGCGGAGTGTATCAATGAGATCCTGTGTGTGATAGGGGCATTGAGTTCCGTGTGTGTAACGTCGTCCAAGTACTGGAAACCAGGAGCGAGGGGAGGGGAAGAGGTGTCAGTTCGATCGCGGATATCTGGGAAGAGGGAGTAATCGAACTGGGGATCATCGGGGATGGAAAATACATCGGAGAGGTAGGAGGCAAAGTGATTGGCCTTACTAAGGGAGTCAGGGAAAGGGTGATCATCATGGAGAAGAGGATAATAGGGGGAGGGTTTGGTTCCGGTAAGGCGACGGAAGGCCGACCAGAACTTGGACGAGTTGATTGGTAGGGTTGCATTTAAACGGGTGCATGTCTGTCGCTAGTCCCGGCGTTTCTTAGCCGCGAGCAAATTACGAACGTGTCGCTGGAGTTGCTGGTGGCGTCGTAGTGTGTCCGGGTCACGCGTGCGGAGGAAGGCACGGTAGAGACGACGGGATTCACGGAGGAGGAGAACGGCCTGTGGGGGTAAGGTAGGACGGTGGGGGTGGATGGCGACAGTAGGAACGTGGGCCTCCACGGCCTCAGACAAGGTCTGCTGGAGAAAGGAGGCGGCATGGGTGACGTCGTCAGGGTGGTGGTAGGTGAGAGGGTGGCTATCGACCTGGGTGGAAAGGGTATCCCGGTAGGCATTCCAGTCGGCTCGGGAATAGTCGTGGACATACTTAGGGGGAGGGTCAGTACGAGGGTCGGGGCGAGGGCGACAACCGTCTGAAACGGTGAGGAGGACAGGAGATGGTCGCTACCAATAGGCTCCAGGACATCCACCGTTATGCGGCCAAGGAGGTTGGGGGAGGAGAGGATAACATCAGGAGTGGAGTTGGATTCAGGACGGGTATGCCGGGGGATGGGGACGAGGTCACCTTGAAGGGTGGAGAGGAACCGATGCCATCGCCGTAACTGGGCAGCGGAACGACTATGGATGTTGAGGTCGGTGGCGATCACGTAGGAGGAAAAGGTACGATCGACGTGGGAGAGGAAGTCGAAGGGAATAGGAGCGTTGAGGCGGACATAGATGGTGGCGCAGGTAACGGTAAGGCTGGGGAAGAAGAGACTAAGGATCAGGTGTTCGGTGGGGTCGGGAAGGAGAGGTTGGAGCCGAACGGGGATCTGGCGGTGGTGACCAGTGGCAACTCCGCCACGCGCAATCGGGAGGGGATTATCGGAGCGGTGGAGGAGGTAGGGCGAAGTGTGAATGGTGTGGTGGGGTTGGAGGAAGGTTTCATTAAGGAGGAAGGCATCCACGCGGTGGGTGGCAAGGGTGTGCAGGAAGAGGTTCCTGTTGGCGGGTAGGGAGCGGATGTTGTTGAAAAGGATACGTTGCTGTCGCGCCATGATAGGGATTTAGACGAGGGTGTCGAGGCGGGAGAAGGTGAAATGGGCCTGGTTGTTGGAGTAGGTGGCGTACATCTTGAGTTGGAATATGGAACGGGCGGCGAGGGAGATCTGTTGGAGGGTGTGTGGGCGCTGAAAGGGATGAACATTCTGGAGGACGATGGTAAGGAACCTGATGATGTCCTCAGCGGTGGGGGGGGGGGACGAAGGGAATTGCCAGGAGGGGTGGGGGCGTCCAGGGGACGGACAGGGACGGTGAGTTCAGGAGTGGTTGGAGGGGGTCGTCCTTGGCTCGATCGAGTCCAGTATTTACGCCTGGGAGGAGCTGGGCGTTCCCTAATCGGTCCGCGCCGGGTCGAGTGTTCCATCTGTGGTCCACGCCCGCCAGACTCAGCTTCAATGGACCCCTCCAGTCGCAGATGTTCCGACTGCCGTCGGCGCCCGTTCTGGCCGTCCTCAACGGATGTGGTTATCATCTGAGGTGTGTCAGACCTGGTCTGAGATGTTGGGTACTCTATCTCCTGACTGTTACTATGATTTCCACTTCTGTTTCGTGCTGGGCGCTCCCTAATCGGTCCACGCCGCGTCGTGTGTTCCGTCTGAGGTCCGCGCCCGTCAGACGCGTCTGACGGGCGCGGACCTCAGACGGAACACACGACGCGGCGTGGACCGATTAGGGAGCGCCCAGCACGAAACAGAAGTGGAAATCATAGTAACAGTCAGGAGATAGAGTACCCAACATCTCAGACCAGGTCTGACACACCTCAGATGATAACCACATCCGTTGAGGACGGCCAGAACGGGCGCCGACGGCAGTCGGAACATCTGCGACTGGAGGGGTCCATTGAAGCTGAGTCTGGCGGGCGCGGACCACAGATGGAACACTCGACCCGGCGCGGACCGATTAGGGAACGCCCAGCTCCTCCCAGGCATAAATACTGGACTCGATCGAGCCAAGGACCAGTCTCAGGTAGCACCTGAAGAAGACAGCGAGGCACGCTGTTGAAATATCGTGCGAGAACGACGCGAACATCCGGCTGGATTCCCGAATATCCAAGATGACAACAGGTCGCCGGGAAAGCATGAAGAATTACAACATGTTGTGTGTCTGGTAGTGTAATGAAGGTATTCTTTTCTGGAAATATAGTGTAATTTAGATTTGGGTTAACAGATCATAAATTTCCTATAAATATCGGTATTAACAATGAAATTATCTCATCAGCTCTTACAAACATGGTTGTGAATTGTTGTGTCCCCTTCAGTATCACAGATTATAACCTTTTACTTCCATATCAGTTTTCCGCTGGTACATCATCGACGCTGGTGTTCTGCAGGAAATATTTATTTGTTTGTAGATTTATGCAACCTGATAATATCAGGGCCATTAAGCTCTCTCTTGGATCGCAACATCAACTCCAAAGATATTACATAACATTTATTACGACGATCATGTTATAAGTTATGTCTAGTATATTAGCGCCGATGAAAAATCTCCTGTATCATAAAAAAACATTGTAATGAACATGTAAGACAGGAATTAGTATAGATTGTAGCCTGAACTGTCCTACACGGAACACTAACGTTGAACACTGTCACCATACATTTGTACACATTTGCGCCATTTGTTGAACCCAGATAGCAAAACTAGTTTGGAAATTTGAGCTTAGCTTCTTGTTCCTAGATTTTAAAGTGATTTAACCTGATACAAATCATTGAATCTATAACCATGTAGGGTGTCTTTCATAGACACAAACAAATCAGTTCTGTAAGGTGTATAGGCACCACTGCAAACCTATTTTTGCTGTAGTTTGGGTTGTGATAAATGTTATGTAGGGAGACGTGCATTATTGTCTCCTTACGGTTCTTGAATGTGGATACGCAGATTTCGCTGTTGATTGTGGACTGTAACGTGTCTGTCTCCTCGAATCACTTCCTCATCACGTTCTCGACTGGTATTTGTGACAGATGATGACAGTCGGATGCTGTACGGTTTATCTGTAGTATACGTTCCTCTGTTACCATCTTCCTCACATAATGCTGCACGTTGCTGATGTCCATTCCAGCATCCCGAGAGACCTCCTTCGTAGATGACATAAAAACACTTTAAATCATGGGTTCAACAGTGGCGCAGAGTGTACAAATGCATGGTGACTATGCTGAATGGTAGTGTTGTATAGAGGACGATTGACGCTATGATGTGGACCAATTCCGTTGTCAAATGTTCACTTTAAGTTTTTGTATGATACAAGCGGCATTTGACCCAATCTCATAGACAGAAAAATTTAGAAATTACTACTGGGAAGAAAAATAAGACCTTTGATAATCGTTCATGAGAAGTGCTACAATAGAGACAAATTACAGGAAGGTAGATTTAAACATTGATCACTAACAGCAATGGATACAGGGGACAGATGACAACGAGAATTAAATGGAACGGATAAAAGACAATTTATGAAGATAGAGGAGAAGAAAGTAACGCGGCTGATACATGCAAAGACAAAAAAGCGTAACAGGGAGTCGAGAGGAAATTGGCCTTATACAGGGTGTAAACGGTGACCGAGAACACTGTACTGAACACCATTACATCAGAATTTACGTCATTTGCAGACTAATGTTTGTAGCTTTTACAAGTCATACGTTTTTACGTTGTGTATTACCTCCAAGTAATTGCAGCAAGAGCAGCCCATTAATGCCTATTTCCCCTGGGTGTCAGATCAGGTTTTGAAGTGTGAACGAGCGAAGGCAGGACTATAAGAAGTGGAGTCCACTTAGTGATGCAGTTACAGTCATGCGGAAAACATCAAGCCTTAAAGTTTATGATGTGTTTGTGGGAATTCTGGTCGACGAGAAGGAAAGACATCCAACTCACTGATATGTGTTCGTATTAAGGTACCACATATAAAAATATCTGCACTTTTATCCGTTACACTCCGTACATTAATTTTTAGGGAAATGTTATAAGGGTTGCAGAGGGAAGTTAAAAAAATGTGTGTGAAATCTTATGGGACTTAACTGCTAAGGTCATCAATCCCTAAGATTACACACTACTTAACCTAAATTATCATAAGGACAAACACACATACACATACCCATGCCCGAGGGAGGACTCGAACCTCCGACGGGACCAGCCGTGCAGAGGGAAGTGCTTCAGCTTCTTGTAAAAAGCAGCTGCAAGTGCGGCGTAGCTTGTTCCATGGTACGACTACAGCAACAGAGGAGGAGTTTGAGAATATTATGGATATTCAGCCCATTTGTCAATGGTGTGATTGTTGCCGCAGCATGTTTCGAGTCAACATTATGCCATTTTAAAGTCCTAAAAAGAAGGAAACCAGATAAAACAATCCTTATTCCGACAGGCATATAAGATTACAGACGTCCTAAGTTAAAATCTACCTTAAAAATTTTTATGCCATTAGGCCCCCGTCACAACTTACCAACAAGCTGCACACATGCATTGTCAGCTCTAACCATGAAACATAATCAAAAACCGATGCATCCAGCATTCCCGAGGTACATTTGCATACTGTAAGCCGGTGCCGTCACCTTCCAACGATGATACTTAGAGCCTAATGCTGAGCACCAACGACACTACTGTCCATCATAAAATATTTGAGAAATGCCTGTCTGATCCTAGCCCATTCTAACTTAAAACTAGCTCTACGCTGCAAACTGAACGGAAATAGTATGCGAAAATTCTATACCACTAGGTAAAACATGTTGGTGGTTGCTTCTTACGGAAGACATCGCTAAAAGTGTGCCACAAATGCCCTTTAGACGCTTCCAGCCTCTAATTAAAAATGTCGACGGACTCCTGTTTAAAGGCACAATAAATCCCTATCTTCTCTAAATTTGGTAGCAACCATCCTTTTTCCTCAACATGCAACAAGCTCATGCTTTCCGTTACATCACCCGACGAATGCTACTCATCCTTGAGGTGCTTTGTCACAGCTGATGAGCCGTTGTCTCTGTTTTTATGCTCTTTAAATCTAACTATAAAATTCCATCCCTTCTGCAACACATTTCTCGCTACACAATCCTGATGTTTTACTTTATACACTTTCGATTTCCTCAACCTGTTCTCATCCGTATCGATCTTACGCCTCAGCCTCAGTCCTAATTTGTTGTCTTGAAAGCAATTCTAGCCCATTCTTATTTAAACAACCTCGCTAATTTATATGAGATAGTCCCCCAAGACGGTATGACTATATTTGTCTTGATTTATCATTTTCCTGGTTACCATGCCTAAATGCAAAATCCATTTATAATGGATAACAACTTCTTAACCTGTGATGCGGGATACTGAGTAGCCGATGAAGTAGGCATGGCATTTGGTAGTCACGCTGCTTCTCTGGCCTCTGACAATCTAACTTGGCGTATGACTACTGATATAGTCAAATTGACGGGATTTGCAAATATAGCCCACAGAAGCACTGATGTTTCATTCTAAATATTATTTTTCTCACAACTCATTCTGCGAGAGACTGTCCATGTTTACATTTCACATGCAATGGAAATATTTTTTTTTTTTCACTAGCTGCTTATATTTTATGACCCACCGTCTAATTTCTTATGGTGGGTCGTATATTGCCACTTAGCCGCTGTGACTGGGTCCGGGGTCCGCAGTGACTGAAAGTAACACCACACCGGCTCCCGTCCCCACTCACACCGTTGCCCGTGTCCCGCCACGTGGAGGCGGGCTCTGTTTAGATTCATTTGATACCTTTTTTTTGTGCAGCATTAGAAAAACTTATAACTAATACAAAATCAACTAAGATATTAATAAACAAAACGAAATTAAATATTTAGAAAGAAGGAAGGAAGAGAACTGAATGGAATGGAAATATTGCAAATCTTCCTGAGGGTATAGAGATATGCTGAATTCTTCCTGCTTGTGGCGGCCGTATTGTCTGCCCAGTTGAGGTGCTCAGCCGAGGTTATACACAGGGCCTTCGCTGTTTTTTTATACTGTACTGCAATGTAATAATTGTTCGTGGAATTCAGAACATTTTTAATATCGTATGGAGTACTATACTTAATTCGGACATTTTCGCTTATAGTTTAAGTCTCAGGTTTTGCGCCCATCTCATCAGGTCTACAACAACGTACGATTCCACCATCTTTTCTGGAAGTTCGAGACTTCATTGTTAAAAAATTACAAAAAGTTTACGATTGTATTGGTCAACGCTGGTCACTAATGTCCCTCATTTTTCAGCTAGTACACGAATCACGCGGCGGAAGAGTTTGGCGTCTTTTGAGGAGATCCACGAATCTATCCAATTTTGCACTCATTCACCCAGCCCAGGTGGCATTTATCGGAATAGATGGTACTTGGCCGTTTGTCTTTTAGTGGTCGGCTCAAACGTACCAACTGCTTTCGATAACGATCTCCTGCGATTGTTACAGTCGATTTCAGTAACCTCGGAAACCTTCTCTCTTCCACCTTCACCCCGGTCTTTGACTTCAAAATCACCGTTATTGAAGCGCTGGAACCATCTCTGCACGTTCTTTCACTAGTAGGTGCTTCACTGTAGGTATTACCCAGCATTTTGTGAGACCCAGACGCTGATCTCTTCATGTTAAAGCGAAAAATTAAAACTTCCCGCAAATGACGATAACTGGACAAGTAGGTTGATATATTCAATCGAGAATAACTTTATGATCCAATCACTAATCGAATAATACTTCAATGGTGATATGTTTACAAATGTGTAAGCCTATTGTATGACACTTACGACGTACCACTGGTACCACCACGTGCCGCTACTGTCATCTGCTGCAGAACGGCGGAAGCAAAGTTGTAGTCATATTGTCATTCAACTTGACAACAGCAATATTGAAGTCCTTAGATTCGACACTTTGATAAACCAGGAGGTCATCTGCATAGAAATGACATTTGCGGCAGAACAGAACAGAGGAGACATCATGAGATACAAGGAAAACAATAGCTCGCCCAGGCTGACCCATGTGCTACCCTTACGAGAACTTGCTTTCAGGACGTTTCATTGCCATAGACAACATACTGCTGTCTGTTTCTCATGTAAATTCCAGGGTTTTTCTAAGCGGTTTGTCGAAATTGACGACACCTAATACTTTGTGGCAGTATGTTGCCAATATTGTGATCTCATGGTTGTTCATGGTCTGTATCAGGTCACTCAATTAATTCATGTTTGTGAAAGGCGGAGTGATATTTTTCTTGTAAGCTGAAATTTCGGAAGTATTCGACAACTTACTCTTGATCTGTTGCTTGAATATAAGAGGTAAGATGTTGATTGGTTGGTAATCACAAAGCGATTGTTGTGTTTCATTTGAGAGATACGTGTGACAATGCTTTTTCCATGGAGTATGATATGTTGCTTTCGGAAGAGAAAAACGAAATATCTATTCAAGGAGCTATCGCTCAATTGACCATGGTTTGTCGATGCCATTGTCGCTTATCACTTCCGGCTTTTCTTGTGTTAATTGCTTCGTATTTTTGTTGGAAAAAGTCGGGATTAGCGATGAAGTCCACAGATTCTTGTGGGTTTTCTTTGCAACAGGGATGCTGAAAAAAATTTATTCGTATGCAAAACAGTTTCTGATTTTTCTTACTGAGAGCCCTGAAGAGGGCGACTGTGGTGGCGTGGGTGAGGTGTGAGGGAGGGGGAGGAGGACAGGGGGATGCAGCTGGAGGAGGAGGAGGGGATGGGAGGGGATAAGGGGGGGCAGTGGATGGAGAGAGGGAGTCCATGAGGGAGGGTGGGGGAGGGGGAGGGGAAGCTGAGGGGGAGGGGAAGATGCAGGGAGAGGGGAATGCGGTGTGTGGGAGGGGGGATGGTGGGGAGAGCCATGAGGGAGGGAGTGGTGAGGGAGGGGAGTGTGGAGGAAAACAGGGAGTGAAAGGGGGAGGAGGAGAGGGATTGGGAGGAGTAGTGAGAAGGGGGAAGAGGGAGGACGAGGGGGAGGGGGAGGGGGAGATGCAAAGGGAGGGAACAGTGTGTGTGGGAGGGGAGGGGGAGGGTGTGAGGAAGGTAGGGGAGGGAGACAGTGTGAGGAAGGGATGGGAGGGGGAGAGGATTGTGGAGGAAGACAAGCAGTGGAAAGGGGTGGGGGAGAGGGATTGGGGGGAGTAGTGGGAGAGGGAAGGGGGAAGAGGGAGGACATGATGGAGGGGGAGGGGGTGGCAGAGGAGAGGGTGGGGGAAGGAGGGGGAGGGAGAGGCGAGCAAGGTGGAAGGGAGGTTGGGAGAAAGGAGAGGGGGAGTGTGGGAAATGGGGAGGGATTGGGTAGAGGGAGAGAGGAAGAGTGGGAATGTGTGTGTGTGTGTGTGTGTGTGTGTGTGTGTGTGTGTGTGTTTGTCTGTGTGTGAGAGAGAGAGAAAGAGAGAGAGAAATCAGGCAGTTGTAGGGAGCGATATACAGTCACATGAATATGGTCAGCTGTCAAGAGCCTGATTAACCACCTCCCAGGGCGCAGACCGCTGCGAGACATGCAGAAAAGAATCAATGGAAGTGTGGAAGGTAGCAACAGGGATATAGAGCCATGTCGTCTGTGGCCAGCTGCGCTAGATTTCGCGCTTGAGGATCTATGGCGCGCACAGTCCAATCGAGATAGTCCGACAGATTTTCGTTTGGGTTTAAATATGAGAAGTTCAGCGGAGTACTGGAAACTCATTCTTGTTCTCTTAGAACCACGCATGCACACTGCAAACTGTGTGACACGTTGCATTTTCCTGATGGTTGATGCCATCAACCAGAATAGCAACAAACTGCATGTAGGAATGGACATTGTATGCAAGGATAGATACATACTTGTGTTGATCCATTATACCTTCCAGAATCAGGAGATGACGCAGGGAATGCCTTGAACACATTCCCCAAACCACAAGACTCCGTCCTCAGGCCTGAACCCTTCTCACGATTGTTTCAGGATGTTTGCTTTTAACCCAGTGAAGCATAGAAAGTGATTATTCTGTAGTGGACGCCCAGTTGCGGTACTGTCATGCAAATTCAAGCCTTCGTCGCCGATAAACAGCAGTCAGCATGGGTGCATGAGCCAGGCGTCTATTTTAGAGTCCCCTATGCACCAACTGTAGCTGAATGGACATTGAGGAAACGTTTTTGGTAGCCCGTTGGTTCATTTGCGCTGTCAGCTGCTCAACAGTTGTACGTCTGTTCACCTGTAGAGATCCACGAAACCGTCGTTCACACCTCTCACGTTTGGCCCTTGGTGCACCACACTTACCTCGACGCCGGTTTTGGATAGCTAATTTTGTCATGCATGGTATACTTTAACCACGTCGGCAGGCGAGCAGTTTACAAACGTAGCCATGTCGAAAATGCTTTCACCCTTGACCGACAGACAATGATCATGCCCTTTTGGATGCCAGATAAATCGCTGCATTTCTACAACACGTCCTCCCAACAAGATTTACGTACCCACCACCACTAATGCTGCCACCTGCCGTCTGTGAGTTATTACTATACGTAGATGTAGAACATAGGCGATCACATTACTGTGGGCGAACTGTATAAGTACAAGGGCTATTCATTTATCGGTCCCGAAACTAAAACCGCAGTGAAAATCCGATAAGATTTCTACACACGTGTAGGACAGTGACTCTAGTATACTAGTCGATCGCGTCACGTCACTCTTTTTAGCTACGAGCGCACAGTGATTACGTAAAAATGCTGAGAAAATAACGTCTCCCACCAACTATTTATGCCTGCTGAGAGATTCCGCCTGATGTCATGGAGCCCACAGAACGTGACTGTCATGCATTTCCTTCTTCATCACAATTCTTGGCCGCACACTGCGGGGGCAATGCTGAAGTTCGTGTAGCGTTTCGATGGCAAGTGTTTGATCACCGAGCATATAGCACGGAACTGGCTCCCTCTGAGTTTCATTTCTGCTCATATGAACAGCTTACTATAAAGACAATAGTTTGGCACAGACAAGGAGCTGCGGACAAGCGTAGAGAATTGGCGGGAAGCATAGGCGGCTGCCTTCTAGGAGGGTTGTCCAGAAAGTAATGCATCGCGTTTTTTTTCTTCAACAAATCTTTATCGAACATAATGAGAACTGCGCACACGAAAGAACGGTGTTTTATCTACACACCTAATTTTTCCACGTAATCTCCATCTCATTCGATGGCCTTCCTCCACAGCGAAACAATGGCTTGAATGCCATGTCGGTACCAATCCTTGTCCTGGTGGCGGGGCGAGTGCTTCACTGTGTGAATTATCTCCTCATCGCCGCGAAAACGTCTTCCACGCATGCGTCTGTCCTCGCGAATGACAACATCAGCCCGCTACGTCAAGTGTGAGAGCCGTGGATAGTCTCCCCGACCTCTGCAAATCGTGGAGCTCCTCCGAACCGCCTTCTGATGACCTCACCCTCCGTACCCAGCGACTAATTGCACTTCTGTCAGCAGCAGATACTCCATAGACTTTGTGCCAGCGTTTGTGAATATTCCCTACAGTTTCTTCTCTGCAGTGAGAAAGTCAATGACGGCACGTTGCTTGTAACTTACGTCACCTATTGACGCGATTTTGAAACCGTCCTGCAGCTACGCTGTCTGTCGGAAGTGACGGAAACTTGGCGCGCTCAGTCAGGAGGCTTCAAATAATACATACGTAACGTTCTACATTCATAGCATTTTTTTCGGTTGGGAAAAAAAATGCTGTGGGTTACTTTGCGGGCAACCCTCATATGTCGAGTATATTGGAACGTCGGTGCAACGTTACGATAAATGTCTATTCGGAGCGGCGACTAAGTTGAGAAGTAGCTGGAAGGTGTAGCTAAATATTGCAAGTAAAATATTTTAGATTTTCACTTTTGTTTCCATTTCGTGACAAATCGGACCTTAATAAACGAACTGCCCTCGTATATACAGGGTGTTCGAAAGTGTTTCCGTCAAATGTCTGGATAACGTCATGGGGAACGCTTCTCAGCAATTATGGATGCCCTATTATTGAGTTCACCGGCCCTAGGACGACGAGATTTCACCGATCTAGCAGGATCTACTAAACTGGTGTGCTGCGTAAGCATACTACCTGTCCCAATAAAGTGATACTGATTTTCAGAACGAAAAATTTAAGAATGATGTCTCTAAGCCCAGAAAGGTATTTTAGAAGTCAATCAGGAACGTTAATTTTGCTCCGCCTACCTGCTTTCGCGCTGAACAACTGAGTGCATTATGGGCAACATACTTTGCATGTGCGTGGTGCGGGGCGCCTATCTCCTGCCAACTAGCGTTTCTAATTCAAGATGTTCTCCACGATGTGGTCTATTAGCCACAATGCTTCTGTTTCAGTTTTGGTCGATGGTATCTAGATTCGGAGTATATTGCCGAGCAGACTTCCTTTTCCAGAATGAATTTTCACTTTGGAGCGGAGTGTGCGCTGATCTGAAACTTCCTGGCAGATTAAAACTGCGTGCTGCACCGGTACAGGACCTTTGACTTTCTCGGGAATATGCTCAACCGACTGAGCTACCCTAGCAGACTCACGTCCCTCCTTGCAGCTTTACATATGCCAGTACCTCTCTTCTGTTCTCCAAATTTCACAAAAGACCTCCGGCCTACTTTGAAGCAGGACTATAAAGTTTGAAAAGTGCTGACAGAAGTAAAACCATGAGGGCTTCCTTAGATGGTTCAGTCGGTAGAGCGCTTGTCCGGCGCGCAGAAGACAGCTGCTGCCGTCTGCTGTTAGACACTGTCACAACGGATATCGAACCTTACTGCAGAATATCTCTATCACAAGCCAGCCGACAAAACCGGCCTGCATCCAAACCAACAATATCCTCCATCTCACTTGTGGATGGAAAAGTCACTTCCCTTCAAGTCTATGTTTTCTAAACGTGGCTGGTAGGAGACAGATTAAAACTGTGGACGGAAAATTGCCGATGGGTGTTCGTATTATGTAAAACGTCTCCTCTGCGAGCCCTCAAAACTTGCTATAAAACTGAAGAAGGACATTATTCCCCCAGAACGTATTTTAAATTACTTTACTCTCCACTGTTAATTTCGGACACGGCCCATTCTCAAGAGCATCTATAGAAACAGGTGCAGATGCATCGCACTCGTCTCGTGAAATAACCGCAAGTCATGCATATTTGTGCATAGCACTATTGTCATTGTTCTTTATCTTGTAGTTAACAGCTGTAAATCACATTAATACACATTTGTCCATTGACATGACCCGTTTTCTGACTGTGCGCAGAAAACTGTAAAACGTTCGAGTATGGATTCTAAGGCGTGTTGAAATCGTCCTGTGGAGATATTTAGACACGCAGTGTTATCCACAATTATTCCTGTTTAGTGGTTCTGTGGTCATTGACCATATGTATGTATCGATAGTAAATGCTGACTGTGTTATGGTCAAGTGACGTGGGTAGCCAAGCCAGGGTTGTAAAATCACCGAAGGGCTCATCAAGCCGGTTGTGTGCAGCCATAGAGCGGTGGTAAGTCACATTGTCCTGTTGCAATAAGGAATCGTCATCAGGGTTTTCTACTGCCAGAAAGGGTTGCAGACGGTCTGCAATAGTATCCACAAAACGTGCACCTGTCATTCATCACAGCAGCGGTACATTGTGACCTAATATCGAGCAACTAATTCCGTCAACAGAGGGTTTGGATCACCAACTGTATGGGTACAATCTTGTTGACTATCACGTTCTATGGCTTCTCGAGGCATACTCCACATTCTCACGTGTCCGTCTCCTCTATACCATTGAAAGCGGGATTCACTAGATCGTGGTACGTGCTGTTACTACTCCTGTGACGATGGTCACGGTCCCACTCCAATCGTTGACACACAGAGACGACCTCGATTCGGTTATTTCGTGATGAATTCTATGAACTGCACATGTCTCTGTTTAGTCCTGGAGATACTGAGTTCCTGGCTCTGCAGTTTCGCTGGTGACAGAAATTTGATTTTTCGTGTAATTTCCGATATCCTATGTCGCTTGCGTCTTGTGTCCATTATCATATTCATAGACGGGTAATATTCACTACACACATGTCTCTAACAGTCTGCCCAAGTATCGTGTCTGCACATCTACTAATGGGACGAACCTTCCTGTAACTTCGGGCGATTCACTTTACTGGCGAAAAGACTCACCCCTAAAAGGCTGAAAAATGAGCAATCATCAACGATATGAGGATGTAGTAGGTAGTTATAATTAATGCATTAAAAACGCATATGTTATATACGTAGGACATTTGACCTGTAAATGTAAAAAATGTGGTTCATGGTGTGGGTTCCTGTAGTCATGTCCCAGTTCATGAACCACGGGCAACGTATGAGTGGCCAAGTAAGTGGTCCCGACAGTCGGGATACCAGTTACTTTGGAACAAGGCTGGGCATCTCGGACATATTCTGAGTCGTGGTCACCTTTGTGCTCATACGGCAAAGACTACCAAATCCACCGGTTAGTCCCTCAGCCGTTAGGGGTAAAACCCAATGGGACTCGGGGCAAGTAAGGCTAGCAACCTGCTTCCCTGGTACTTTAAATATGATGCTGGCAACAATCAGAGCAAAATGCCTCGGACCTTTGGAGGTGACGGAGTCCCACCTCTAACTGACAAACCAGGGACTCCTAAGATACGACTTGGCAAACAAATGGTAATGAGATGGGGAGCTATTAATATCAATGGGGGCTACTCTTGGAAGAAGGTAGAGCTGGCAGAGGCTGCAAGTAAGATGAGGCTGGACGTTTTAGCTGTTAGTGACATTCGGGTAAGGGGTGAGAAAGAAGAAGAAGTGGGAGAATACAAGGTCTACTTGTCAGGAGTCAAAGCAAGAATAGCACAATGGGGTGTAGGGCTTTACATCAGGAAAGAAATGGAACCCAGCGTAGTTGCGATAAGGTATGTAAACGAACGACTGATGTGGATAGATTTGACAGTGCCTAGCAAGAAAATTAGGATTGTGTCAGTATATTCGCATTGTGAAGGGACTGATCAAGATAAGATGGATAGTTTTTATGAGGCACTCAGTGATGTAGTTGTTAGAGTAAAGGACAAAGACAGTGTTCTGCTCATGGGTGATTTTAACGCCAGGATTGGAAATCGAACAGAAGGGTATGAAAAGGTTATGGGTAAATTTGGAGAGGATATGGAGGCCAACAGGAATGGGCAGCAACTCTTGGATTTCTGTGCCAGTATGGGCTTAGTAATCACAAACTCCTTTTTTAAACATAAGAACATTCACCGGTATACTTGGGAAAGCAGGGGAACCAGATCTGTCATTGACTATATAATAACAGATCAGGAATTCAGGAAGGCTGTGAGGGACACACGTGTATTTAGGGGATTCTTTGATGACACTGATCATTATTTAATCTGCAGTGAAATTGGGATTGCGAGTCCAAAAGTGCAGGAGGTCAGGTCCATATGTAGGAGGATAAGAGTGGAGAAACTTCAGGATAAGGAAATCAGGCACAAGTACATAACAGCGATCTCAGAAAGGTACCAGTTAGTTGAATGTAGTCAATTACGGTCATTGGAAAAGGAATGGACAAGGTACAGGGACACAGTACTAGAAGTGGCTAAAGAATGTCTTGGAACAGTAGTGTGTAAAAGTAGGAGGAAGCAAACAGCTTGGTGGAATGACACAGTCAAGGCAGCCTGTGAAAGAAAAAAGATGGCGTATCAAAAATGGCTACATACTAGAACTCAGGTAGACAGAGAAAGGTATGTTGAAGAAAGAAACAAAGCCAAACAGATAATTGCAGCATCCAAGAAGAATTCTTGGGAAGACTTTGGAAACAGTTTGGAGACATTGGGTCAAGCTGCGGGAAAACCATTCTGGAGTGTAATTAGCAGTCTTCGAAAGGGAGGTAAGAAGGAAATGACAAGTATTTTGGACAGGTCAGGAAAACTGCTGGTGAATCCTGTGGATGCCTTGGGCAGATGGAGGGAATATTTTGAAGAGTTGCTCAATGTAGGTGAAAATACGATCAGTAATGTTTCAGATTTCGAGGTAGAATGGGATAGGAATGATGATGGAAATAGGATCACGTTTGAGGAAGTGGAGAAAATGGTCAATAGATTGCAGTGCAATAAAGCAGCTGGGGTGGATGAAATTAAGTCGGAACTCATCAAGTACAGTGGAATGTCAGGTCTTAAATGGCTACACAGGATAATTGAAATGGCCTGGGAGTCGGGACAGGTTCCATCAGACTGGACAAAAGCAGTAATCACACCAATCTTTAAGCATGGAAACAGAAAAGATTGTAACAACTACAGAGGTATCTCTTTAATCAGCGTTGTGGGTAAAATCTTCTCAGGTATTGTTGAAAGGAAAGTGCGAGTATTAGTTGAGGAGCTATTGGATGAAAATCAGTGTGGGTTTAGGCCTCTTAGAGGTTGTCAGGACCAGATCTTTAGCTTACGACAAATAATGGAGAAGTGTTATGAGTGGAACAGGGAATTGTATCTATGCTTTATAGATCTAGAAAAGGCATATGACCGGGTTCCTAGGAGGAAGTTATTGTCTGTTCTACGAGATTGTGGAATAGGAGGCAAACTTTTGCAAGCATTTAAAGGTCTTTACATGGATAGTCAGGCAGCAGTTAGAGTTGACGGTAAACTGAGTTCATGGTTCAGAGTAGTTTCAGGGGTAAGACAAGGCTGCAACCTGTCTCCACTGTTGTTCATATTATTTATGGATCATATGTTGAAAACAATAGACTGGCTGGGTGAGATTAAGATATGTGAACACAAAATAAGCAGTCTTGCATATGCGGATGACTTAGTTGTGATGGCAGATTCGTTTGAAAGTTTGCAGAGTAATATTTCAGAGCTAGATCAGAAATGTAAGGACTATGGTATGAAGATTAGCATCTCCAAAACGAAAGTAATGTCAGTGGGAAAGAAATATAAACGGATTGAGTGCCTAATAGGAAGAACAAAGTTAGAACAGGTGGACGGTTTCAAGTACTTAGGATGCATATTCTCACAGGATGGCAACATAGTGAAAGAACTGGAAGCGAGGTGTAGCAAAGCTAATGCAGTGAGCGCTCAGCTACGATCTACTCTCTTCTGCAAGAAGGAAGTCAGTACTAAGACTAAGTTATCAGTGCACCGTTCAATCTTTCGACCAACTTTGTTGTATGGGAGCGAAAGCTGGGTGGATTCAGGTTACCTTATCAATAAGGTTGAGGTTACGGATATGAAAGTAGCTAGGATGATTGCAGGTACTAGTAGATGGGAACAATGGCAGGAGGGTGTCCACAATGAGGAAATCAAAGAAAAACTGGGAATGAACTCTATAGATGTAGCAGTCAGGGCGAACAGGCTTAGATGGTGGGGTCATGTTACACGCATGGGAGAAGCAAGGTTACCCAAGAGACTCATGGGTTCAGCAGTAGAGGGTAGGAGGAGTCGGGGCAGACCAAGGAGAAGGTACCTGGATTCGGTTAAGAATGATTTTGAAGTAATAGGTTTAACATCAGAAGAGACACCAATGTTAGCACTGAATAGGGGATCATGGAGGAATTTTATAAGGGGGGCTATGCTCCAGACTGAACGCTGAAAGGCATAATCAGTCTTAAATGATGATGATGATGATGATGATGACGGAAAAAATGTCATGATCTCTTCTTTGGCAAAAGATTACGGATCAGTCCCCCATTTTGATCTTCATGAGGGGACTGCTAAGTAGGAGGTAATCATGATAAAGACTTTAAATAACCATGGGAAGGACAACACACTACGATTCTGATCGTGTAATGTCAGACATTGGTAAGCAAGCTAGAAAATCTGAAAATGGGAGTGCAAAGGTTCAGTGTCCATATAGTGGGAAGCAGTGAAGTGAAAAGAAGACAAGGATTTCTAGTCAGACGAATTAGGGAAGTCTCAACAGCAACATTAATGGTGTAACGTCAGCAGGATTCGTAATGCGCATGAAGTTAGGGCAAACTGAGTTAGTGGAAACTTCTTTGGTGGGATTCTTCTCAACAAAATCGTCAGTAAACCAACGCTAACAACAATGCCTCAGACATACGTACTGACGTCAGAAGCAGAAGACTAAGAGATAGATAAATTATATGAAGATTTGAACGGGTAATTCAGTATTTAAAGGGAAATAATAATATAATAATCATGTCGGATGAGAACGCTGAAGAAGAGGAAATAGAAGACGGAGATACAAAACAATGTGAGCATGATAGTAAAATGTGAATGGCCAAAGACTAATGGGGTTCCGCAATGAAATCCAGTTAGTAATAGCGAATACTTTGTTCAAGAATCACCAGAGGAGGAGATATATCTGGAATAGGCCTGGAGATACGGGAGGATGCCAGCTGGATTAAGTCACTGTCAGAAAGAGATTCCGAAATCAGATATTGGCTTGAGGTGTACTCAGGAGCAAATAAAGACTGAGATCACAATTCAGCAAAGTGAAGAGTACGCTGATGTTTACGAGAACCATCCAGAAGCATCAATGTGCAAAGAAGTGAGATAATGAAGTAATGAGAAATGATACGTGCTTGACGCTATCGATGCTTCAGACAATGCAATAGCGAAAACCACAGCAGGTATTTCAGTTGAAGAAGAATAAACATCTCCAAATAGGGCAATGACAAAAGCTGGACATACGAACATGGGAAAAAGGAGGGATATTTGAAGAAACCGTGGGTAACGTAAGAACTCAACTGAAATCGAAAGAAGTAGTGCAAGTTTTTCAGGAAAAAGACAGGACCATACCAACATGTCAATTAGTGATGAAAGAAATAGGTAACTGAGGGAAACAATGGCGAACTGGTTGCAGGAAACATGTCAAAAATGGAAAAAGAACTGGCCATAGCGAAGGTATGTTCGGCATACAAAAATGTCAAAAGATACTTGGTTGTGATTAAGAGCAGGGACGTCAACTATAAGAGAGCAGTGGGAATTCCAGTGTTAAACGCAGAGAAAAGAGCGGATAAGCGGAAAGAGTATGTTGAGGGTTTCGATGAGAGAGAGGACTTGTAGGCTAAAATAAAAGAACAAGTACCAGACGATATAGAAGACTGAGTGGATCCAGTATTAGTTTCACAGACCTGTGTAAGACATGAGATCAGATACAGCACAATGCGCAGGTAACGTTTCTCGGGAATTTCCAAAATTCTTGGGGCAGTGAAAAGCAAACGATTAACCAGTTCGGTGTGTAGAATCAATGAGAGTGGAAACACACCATAAGACTTCCGGAAAAGTGTAATCGGTATAATCCAAATGATAGCTAGAGCAGATAATCGCGGTAAATATAGCACAATCTGTTTAATAGCTCATTCATGAAAGGTGCTGACATGAATAGTGTATAAACAGAAAGAAAATCGAGGATATGTTAAAAAGAAAATCAATTTGGCTTTCGGGAAAGTAAACGCGTCACAGGCAAATGTAACGTTTTGCATCATAATGGAAGCAAGACTTAAGAAAAATCAATGAACGTGCATAGGATTTTTCAACCATGAAAAAGCGATCATCAGTATCAATTGGAGAAAGATATTCTAAACTTTGAAAGAAAATAGGTGTAAGCTACATGGAAAGAAGGGTAATATACAATATGTGCAAGAACTAAGATGAAACAAAGGAATGGAAAAGTAAGAACGAAGTGCTTCGATTAAAAACGGTTTAAAAGTGTAAAGCAGGGATGTAGTCCTTTGCTCCTACTGTTCAATCGATACGCCGAAGAAGCAATGATGGAAATAAAAAAAGATTCAAAAATGGGATTAAAATTGAGGGTGAAAAGATAGAAATGATAGTATTCGCTGATGTCATAACTAGCCCGAGTGAGAGTGACGAAGAATTACGGGACTTGTCGAAAGAATGAACAATCTAATAAGCAAAGAATATAAACTGTAAGAAAAACGAAAGTAATGACGAGAAGCAGAAATCAAATTAGCGATAAATTTTCTATCAAAATTGATGAGCTCGCAGTAGATGACGTGAAGCAATTATGCTACCGTGGAAGCATAATAACAGATGACAGACAGAGCAAGGAGATAATAAGCCAATTGACGCAGCCAAAGAGGCCATCCCAGGTTAAAAGAAGTCAACTAGTTGCAAACATCAGCCTTTATTTGAGGAAGAAATTTCTGATAATGTACGTCTGGAGCACAACATTCTATGGTAATGTAAAATGGACTGTCAGAAAACCGGAACACAAGATACATGAAACGTATGTGAAGTGATGCAACAGAGGAGATTCTTTGTAAAATCGGAGAAGAAAGGAACATATGTAAAGCACTGTCAAGAAGAAGAGAGGAAATGTCTTCTGTAGCACTACAGACGTTAAAAACCGTATGGGAAGACAGAGAATGAAAACCAAAAACGGTAGATTTGTAATGTCCGTGGATGGATACTGTGTAACGTAATAACTGTATGGGAAGACAGAGACTGGAAGAAAACGCTAGTTTCCTAGTGTTCGCGGATAGATATTCAATCAAAGTTATCGTACTAATTTTTCTACAAGTGGAATTTTTGCTCAATCCCAACACGTTCAGTATTGGTAATATCCTGTCTTCTCATGAAAATTTCGTTTTGGACAAGTTTACAAACCAAAGCGTTGTTGTGACGTAAATCTTAACTGGCGAGCCGGAGCGCACCTATTTTGTGTTATAGCAGTGGTCGTCAAAGTGCGGCCCGCCGAATATTCGTAACACCGTGTTTTTAAGTTGTATTTTACAGTAAAATGGATTTACCAACTTGCAGCCTAATGCAAAACCAGGGCAAACATTAAGAGCTTCTTAAGAGTATAGTTTTCCTACAAAGTAAAAAATGAAAATACAGAGATGGTAATGTTTTAAGACGGACTTAACTGTAATTGACTTTAGTGAATTCGCTTATGAACCAAGTACAGATGGCCGTCTACCTTAGGAGCAGAAGGAAAATAGTGAGGCCACTGCGGGGTTAGAGGACGCGAGAGGGAAGTGTTTCGTTGTTTGTCTTCCAGTACTGACAAGTAACGAAGTGGGCGCACTCGTCCCGATAATCTGCTATGATATAATTTTCAAACGGCAGCAACATGGATTCGTGAAAGCGCGTTATGCAGATTGTCAACTCCAAATGCTGTATACATTTGTGGCAAGGAATGTGAAATTAAATTAAGGCTCTGCTAATACAGTACAGTTAATTGAAGAAGAATGGCGTTCAAAACATTTAGTAATCATCTAGGATCATGCTCCTCTTGCATAATACTTTTAAATTAGTTGAAATTCTGTTATTGATAAATTAATGATAAGCTCACACAGACAACACAAAAACATTTCGTCAGACGTTTACAATGTCACAGAGGATTACAGTGTCGCAACTTTATGGTCACTGTGGGATGCAGGAATCGGAAACAGAGAACAGTCAACACGAAGTGGTCCGAATCGTGATGACGTTTAACGATCAGTACTTAGTGGCCGGCGGCCAACTTATGACGCCCTTACTATAGCACACTGGGGCTCATCGTAACACAATAATTTTCTCTGGCTTACCCATTAATAATAAGATTGCTTCGTACGCGGCCAATGGTGCCGCCACACAGCAGCGGTATTGGCTCTTTAGTAAAGAAGGTTGACGACCACTGTATTATACGGATAGCTTCTTCGTTTCAGTAAAGGGTTCCAACTCTCTTAAAAACTGATATTTGTATCTTAGATTTCCTGCTCTACGAGACATACTAATACTCAGCGTGAATTTATGTTATTGATATTAAGAGAATGATCCGCAGCATTAGTCTCTCTGTCTTCCTCTCCTTCCCTGCCTCCCTGCCTCTCTCCTTCTCTCTCTTTCTCTCCCCCTTCTCTCTCTCTCCCTCCCCCTCTCTCTCGGCCCCCTTCTCTCTCCGTTTTTCTCTTTTCTCTCTCTCTTTTTTCTACGGGCTCTTAGTCAGGAATCGCGCAACTGCTACGGTCGAGGGTTCGAATCCTGCCTCGGGCATGGATGTGTGTGATGTCCTTAGGTTAGTTAGGTTTAAGTAGTTCTATGTTCTAGGGGACTGATGACCACAGATGTTAAGTCCCATAGTGCTCAGAGCCATTTCTACGGGCTCTTAGATCTGTTTCCTTCACTAATCCCAAATAAATTCAGTAACAGAGTTGGACATCTAATAATATTCGTCCCCGCATCTAATACTGAACTGACTCTGCCACTGGAGAAATGTTTCAGAATTTTACTGCACTGCTTAAATATTCTTCCAGCACACAGATTCTCAAAGGACTTGTAAGTGTCCAATGAAAGACATCTCCCTGTTAAATTGAACTTTGGCTCTTTACTTATTCAGCCTGTTCTGGGAAGAGTCGCGACCTTTCGCTGCTGTTCGTAGACATGAATGCGATTACCCTCGTTGGGCGACACTACAGACTTTAGGGTCGCCGAGACGCTTGCCATACTGCGTCGTCGAGAGACTTGTCCCGCACTCCGGCCTGTTTACGACCCCAGAGCGGCCGCTTACAGTCGTTCGTCCTGTCTTATTCATGGGCTCGAGTCTGTGCATTGCGCGCGCCTTCTCTGACGACAAGCTCCGTTTTGATACGGAGCTGCATTGGCATCACTAGGGCAACGAACACTAGCATTCAACCGCGTGACAAGGCGCAGGGGTCTACAAATAGGACTCGTATTCCGAAAGAGCAATGTTCAAATCCAAGTGTCACTATCTGGGTTCACCTTTTCTGTGGATTCTCTGAATCTCAACGAAGGTCCTTAATTTCTTTGACAAGACACCATTATTTTGACTACACGGTTGCGTCAAGAACTGCTGCTAATATTTTTTCTTTCCTTCATTTATCCTTTTTAACTTCCTCTCGGAAATTAAACGTTTATCGACAAGCAGACAATGTCTTTAGTCATTTTTCAGCATATTCCAAATCCTTCAGAGTCAAAATTATTCCGATGGTAGACGCTGATTAACTGAGCACTCTGAGACGAAGCACTAATAGACGGAAACTAGCTTTTAATTCTTTATTTGCGTAAACATCTTACTCTTTCTAGCAACAACATAGGCTCACAGCAACTGATGAAAGTGAAGACCAGCCGACTCAATACTTGTATTAAGACTGCTCATGAAACATTGTCTCGACTTCACAAATAACGTAGCTGACTCTTGTAAATTGACACAGGGTGCTATTGTCAGTCAGTTTTTCTTCAATTTCCACTCACGTTTTATGCACCAATGATTTCGTGTAACCCTATAGGAGAATATGTAGGGAAATAAGATCTGATGACTGCGTTGTTGTGGGACATCCTACAGCCTCCCCTTTCCAACACTCTACTACATTCCAATCACATCGTCACTGCAACGGTGAGTGTGTCATTCAGAAGCTCATGGACATGTATGTGTAAATCGGATGAAGCACAAGATATTCCAACGGACTCTGACAACAGTATTCTAATGAACATCGGATAATGTCAACCTGCAGAGTGGCACTTCCTAGGGGCGTGTAATAGCAATGTGTTCTAACTGTTGACGATAATGGGTCGGAGTGAATCAGAAGGCGCCCATAGGTGGTAGAACAGATTTATTAATTTATTACAAGTTCAAGCCTACATATGGTGGTTCCTGAAAGGTGCGCTTCGAACCAAATAAGATTAAAACACTGAATATAATTTTGACGTGGAGTTGTTTTTAGATCTCACAAAATGCTAGGAATAATAAATCTTACCTGGGTCGTAGACTGGGGTATTTGTAATGGTGTATCATCATTTCAACCACTAATCCAAGTGACCCTCATCCGGGTATATTGCGCTGCAGAGCCAAAGAAACTGGTACACCTGCCTACTATTGTGTAGGGCCCCCGCTATTACGTAAAAGTGCCGCAACACGACGTGGCATGCATGGACTCCACTAATGTTTGGAGTAGTGCTGGAGGGAACTGACTTCATGAAATAAGCAGTGAGAGTAGGAGGGAGCTAGGCGCTGTACCTCTCTATGGCCTTTGGAGAAAAAGGAGGGGGGGGAGGAGAGTTTGGAGACCCATCATTATGACCAATGGGTCAATATCTCCCCACAAGATTACGACATTCTTGTGTGCAGAAATAAGAAATTCTTCCGTCCTGACTGTCACTGTGTCTGAGTCATCAGCTACCTTTTTGGAGGTGATTACACTTTCATTACATTTTATCATGACTAGTCTCCCCTCGTGTTTCGCTATCGATAGCGGAATTTAGTTGTGGAACTGTTGATGTCATTGTGCTGCTAAACTGTATCTCCATAGACTGCATTTCGGTCAACTTCAGGCGCTCCATGAAGCTTGTAGTCTTCTGTCCATCCGAACACCCATCGAACATATAACTGTCGCACTTCGATTGTAGATGGCTCCTACGTAATGGATATACGTGTCTTGAAAGGTACGCCCACTCGACCATAAGAATCCGTGCAACAGGAAACCTCAGTCAACCACATATACTGTACTGCTGTCCAATAGTATGGTTTCTTGAAAAGGTTCAAAAGCTTTGTACAAAGTAGAAACTGTGCCTTTTCAATTCCACACTCGTCAAACAAAGGAGCCTATTTGCAGATTAAGAACTGATCTATTTCTTTTGATTGCTTGGTGATAAATATTCTCTGAAACAGAGTGGGGGTTTAGTGACCAGAGGTATTTCTTCATACTTCGTAGGTTCACTATACAACTTATATGTCTTTTGTGTCCATATTATATCACAAAATTCCTTCTTTCTTTTCCAGACGGAGAAACTACGGGAAGTGATGGGCGAAGTTTTGAGACAGTGAAGAGCACTCATATCTACAGATTTATTCTCTGCTTGTGGGGATGGAAAGCATCACCTGGGCAGAGAGCCTGGGAACAGATTTAGGCACACTTTTGATATCCAGGGTAGTTACTTTCGAGCCGGTGTTCCACTTGGCTTGACATTCATTTCTTTAGTGACATTTGTAAATTGCTACATGTAGATTTCATATTTACCTTTCTGTTCAGAGCCGTGTACTTAATATGTTGCAAATAAAAGTTGTGAATGTTTTCCTCAAAAATGCTGTCCCCTCAATTTATTCAAAACTACCTCTGCAAACGTAATTTACCGACAGTATAGCACCGATGAGAGATAAACAGGTGGAAGGCATCCTTTGGTAGGATGCAGAAGACGCTTTTCGTAATTTTCACTTTGCTCCTTTCGCCTTATGAGAAAATTGAATGTTGCAGAAGCCTCTTCTAGGAAGTTTAATGTGCTACGGCGAATTGTTCTTGAGCTTGTAATGGGTGGGAGTGGGCGTTTCTGACGTTTTCGCACAAGGGCCATAAAATCGCCTTTTCATCGCGCTCTCTGACGATGCCGCTTATCAGAAATTTAAACCTTTTACATTTCCTAGGAAATTTTTTCTACTTTAATTTTGTATCGAGTTGTTATCGTCGAAAGACGCGTTGTTTTCGCGGTGTAAGTGAAAAACTAAAAAAAAAGTGAAATAAAATTTTAAGTTTTTTTTTGTTTTTTTATTTTTCGTTGTGAAGTCGACCTCTTACAAAGCAGTAAACTTAAAATTCGGATTCAGTATCTCAAGAAACATACAGGAAAAGTTGTGAATAAAACAGCAATTCTGTTACAAAAACAGCTGTTTTCGCCATCCGATTGCCTGTGCCAACTGCGCAATTCTACAAGACAGCTGTCAAAACAGCCGTTGTTTGGACTTCATAATCGATATGTCAATCCTGGTATTACCCGTCACTTTATATAATGCCTTCTGCACGCTTCGGCGAAGCATCTTCAATGTTTGTAGACGAAGGGTGATATCATAAGAGATTATGTGAACTATTTCATATTACTAATAACAAAAGAAAATTTCTACTACTTTAACGTTATTGCTTATTGCCGTTCTTGGCTGCTGCTGATGATGATGTAATACTTCGAAGTATGTTGAATATTGAAGAACTAAATAACTGAATATTAAATTTAAACAACTAAAAATGTCGTAATTATTGCAATATCTGAAAAAAACAGTTTACAGATATTGTGTTGCACGAGATACGTGCCATTCGGCGAGTTATCCTGTTTCCATTGGTCCATGGTTCTATCATAATATTCTTGATTTCGAGGCATACATCTCGACTGAAGGCTCTGGAGGCTTAATTGTGAGAACCGATAGATCCTGAGTAGCAGCTCGTCCTGATTTCTTCTTCACAGGCGATGAAGACCGTTTGCCTCGAACGCCGCAGGCGGATGATTTTCTCGTAGGTGGATCACCGCACTGACTGATCTGAATCCTGTGGACTGTAGAGAAGGTTGATCGCTTTGAGCAACAAACTTCAGTCAGTGAATCATCCTTATTTATCATCTTACAGTATATTCCTCCTCAAGGATTCTTCTTCTCGAGATATCGCGCAGATTATGATTCATTTCCATACAGTGCTGGGCTCCAAACGTACACTGTCAGAATTTTTTTCTTAAATTAAGACCGATGATTCATAATGGTTAATTTATTTTATCCGAGAATGTCTGTTAATCACTTCGTACCTCAGTTGTTGTGGACTACAGTCAGAATAATGGTTTGATATAGCTCTCCATCGTCTCTTCAACTGTGCATTAATAAAGGTTTCTCGGGCTTCCAGCCACATCAAGTGGTTTAAAATCCACGAGCTTTCGGCCGAGTACTCCTCTGCCATTGTCATGTGGTGACTGTCTTCTGGTTGATGCTGCCGTCCTTGTATAGCCGCGCTGCCTTCGTGACGTCACTGGTACCCGCTCCGGCACCATATATGGTAATGTTTGCGTTGTGTGGCCGCAGCGCCCGCTTCATCCTTTCGATGGCTGGGTCCCACGCTGTGCTTAGCTGTAGGCCGCCGTCTTTATTGAGCGTGTTGTCACAAATTTTTATTTCGATAGCTTCTCTTATTACGCTAACAAAAGAACTGTTATTCCGTGTAATAATGGATGTCTCGCCGACTGCAATTTGATGACCGTCTTCTAATACATTCTAACATTCTAATGCAGCTACCGCTGACTTCTCCGCAGACGAAAACATATCTCGTGTTCAACACAGCGCTGTTCAGTGGTACGCACAGACTGTCCGGTCTAGAATCGTCCACACCCACATGGTATTTTATGTACTCGTGGCGTTCTGAGGCCTACGCCGTCTTTCACAGGCCCCAAGAGATGTCGAATGTTTGCTGGAGCCCTGAAGACCGAATCGATTTTATGCCTCTATAGGAGCCGGCTTACCTTTTCTGTTATTGAGCCACAGAACGGCAAGAACGCAATCTTCCTTGAGTCCTCCTTGGAATCTTTCCGCTTACGTAATTTCAGAAAGATAGCTTCCGGAATCTGGCGGTTTGTGTAGCCTAGCGGTTCTAGGCGCTTCAGTCCACAACCACGCTGCTGCTACGATCACAGGTTCGAATCCTGATTCGGGCATGGATGTGTGTGATGTCCTTAGGTTAGCTAGGTTTAAGTCTGGGGGACTGATGACCTCAGATGTTAAGTTCCATAGTGCTTGGAGTCTTGAATACTTTCCATAAGTGGCTCAGTTCCTTCGGCAAGTTTTCAGAATCTGAGGTGGTTTCGGCTCGATGCACTAAGGTCCTCAGAACAGAACTTTTCTGCGACGGATGGTGATAGCTATTAGCGTGCAGATATCGATCTGTGTGGGTGGGTTTTCGGTAAACGCTGTGGCTGGCAGACCCATTTCCTTTGAGGCGGACGAGGACATCGAGGAACGGCAAGGTATCGTCTGTCTCTGTCTCCATCCTAAACTTAATGTTGTCATGGATGTTGTTGATGTGGTCCAAGAATTCTTCCAGATTTTCACGTCCATGAGACGAGACAACGAATGTGTCATCGACGTAACGATAGAAGCAACTACGATTTCCAGGAGTCGTGTCCAGGCTCAATAACAGGAAAGATAAACCGGTTCTTAAAGAGGCATAAAATAGATTCGGTCTTCAGAGCCCTAGAAAAAGTTCGACAACTCTTGAGGCCTGTGAAAGACGACGTAGGCCTCAGGACGCCAGGAGTATATAAAATACGATGTGGGTGTGGACAGTTCTATATCCGGACAGGACAGACTGTGCGTACCATTGAACAGCGCTATGTAGAACACGAGAGATGTTTTCGTCTGCGGAGAAGTCAGCGGTAGCAGAGCATGCATTATAAAACAGTCATTAAATTGCAGTCGACGAGACTTTTATTATCACACGGACTACAGTTCTTGGGATAGCATAACAAAAGAAGGGATCGAAATAAAAATTCGTGACAACACGCTCGATAAAGACGGCTGCCTGCAGCTAAGCACATCGTGGGACACGGCCATAGGACGGTTGACGAGGGCGCTGCGGCCGCACAACGCAAACATTGCCGTATACGGTGCCGGTGCGGGTACCAGTGACGTCACGAAGGCAGCGATGCTATATAAGGACGGCGGTAGCAACCAGAAGACAGTCGCCACTTGTCAGTGGCCTCGGAGTACGCGGCCGAAAGCTTGTGGATTTTAAACCACTTGACGAGGCTGGAAGCCCGAGGAACCTTTGTTAGTACATATCGCCATCAAACTATGCACTCTTATACAACTGTGCATTGTTTTTGCAAATTAACACTCTGAGAAGTGGACAATTCGTCCCCCGTTCCCCCAGCCACTGGTGCCTGTGGTATAAAAATCACTATACTCCACATTTAGATTGTGTTTCTATCGTGACGAGAGGACAAAAGAAATTCAGTCTGCCCTGTATTTTGCTAACGAAGAGAGGAGAGTTTTATGTGTATTAGGGAGCTGTAATGTGTTGCTGAATGACCGACTCACCCTCTTTTATTCCATCTACCAGCCAGTAATAACTTATCAATTTTTTAAGTATTTGAGTATCATATAAAATGTTTCACTTATTCTGATAAAGATTGTGTGGGGAGATACACATATATTGCAGTCACCCTCTTTTATTCCATCTACCAACCAGTCACAAATTCTCATTTTTACGGTACGCTCCTATGCGCCTGCGCTTGTATGTGTTTATGTCTGTGGAAGACGTTATATTTCCTTCCGTGTTGAAGTTTTAAGGACGCGCAAATCCTAGGCAAAGTCAATGTACCATCAAAAATCAGTATATGTCATACATTTGAACTTCCTAAACTAGTCAGTCCCTGGTTTCCCTCTACTGTCGCTGAGCCAGATGCTGTCACCTGTCCTGCTTCAGAGGAAACCACTCAGTCTGTAAGATACGGGCGATCACAGAGGGTAGGATTATTGGTAGTTGGGAGCTCCAACGATAGGCGCTTTATGGGGCCCCTTACGGACTTGGCTGACAAGAAGGGTAAGAAAACCAATGTGCACTCCCTGTCCATACTGGGTGGAGTCATTCGAGATGTGGAAAGGGTCCTCCCAGATATCATGAAGAGCACAAGGTGCAGCCAGCTGCAGCCGGTTGTTCACTTTGGTACCAATGATGTGTGTCACTTTGGATCAGAAGAGATTCTCTCTGGTTTCGAGCGGCTAACAAAAGTGGTAAAGGTTGCCAGTCTTTCTTGCAAGATCAAAGCTGAGCTGACCATTCGCAGCATAGTCGACAGGACCGATTGCGGACCTCTGGTACAGAGCCGAGTGGAGGGTCTAATCAGAGTCTCAGACGATTCTGCGACCGTGTAGGCTGCATATTCCCGGACTTGCGCCAAAGGGTAGTTGGTTTCGGGTTCCGCTGAATAGGCCAGATGTCCTCCACTACACGAAGGAGGCGGCTACACGAATATCAGGGGTTGTGTGGCGTGGACTGGGCGGTTTTTTAAGTTAGAGGGTCTCGGGGAAAAACACAAGAAGTGCTTCAGTCACAAAGGGTGCAGGCTGACCACAGGAAGAACGTAGGTACAGGAACCATTGATATAACAGTCGTAAATCGTCGTTGATGTGTTGGGAAAGTACCAGAGCTCCAAGCGCTAATAGAAAGCTTTCTTTCTTTCTCCTTTTACTACTGCCTTTCTCCCGCATTGTGCGCAGGGTCGGCAGGGTTAAGTACGGATGTGGCATGGTTCATTCTAAGGGGTGGCCGGATGCCCTTCCTGTCGCCACCACATACCCCCCCCCCCCCCCCTCCCGAGATGGAATTAGTGTACTCCAGCTGTCTGCGTCTAGTGTAAATCGTGAAATAGTGTGAATTTTTTGCATATGACTGCGAGACGTGTAACTCAGGCGGGACGTGGTGACCAGCCCGGTAATCACCTAGGAGTATGTGGAAAACCGCCTAAAAACCACATCAAGGCTGGCCGGCACACCGGCCGTCGTCGTTAATCCGCTGGGCGGATTCGATCCGGGGATGGCGCGCCTTCCCGAGTTCAGGAAGCAGCGCGTTAGCGCTTTCGGCTATCCTGGAGGGTCCCAAGCGCTAATACTGACGCTCAAATCGTTATAGGCACTGAAAGCTGGCTAAAGCTGGATGTAAGCTCAGCCAACATTTTTTCGAAAAACCTAACGGTGTTCTGAAAGGACAGGCTAAACACGGTTGGCGGTGGCGTGTTTGTGGCTGTCAGAAGTAGTTTAACTTGTCGCGAAATTGAAGTAGATACTTCCTGTGAGTTAGTATGGATAGAGGCAACCGGAATAAAATAATAATTGAATCTTTTTACAGACCTCTCAATTCAAATGATACAGTTTCTGAAAGGTTCAAAGAAAACTTGAGTTTGATTTCAAACACGTGCGCGAACATACGATAATAGTTGGTTCAAAATTGTTCAAATGGCTCTTGCACTATGGGACTTAATATCTGAGGTCATCAGTCCCCTAGACTTAGAACTACTTACACCTAACTAACCTAAGGACATCTCACACATCCATGCCCGAGGCAGGATTCGAACCTTCGACCGTAGCAGCAGCGCGGTTACAGACTGAAGCGCCTAGAACCGCTCGGCCACTGGGGCCGGGTAATAAGGTAATAGTTGGTGCTGACTTTAATTTATCCATCATATGTTGGTGAAAATATACGTTCAGTTCCGGAGGTGCGCGTAAAATATCATCTGAAATTGTGCTACTCGCATTCTCTGAAAATTATTTCGAGCAGTTAGTTCGTGAGCCCTCGTGAATAGTAAACGGTGGTGAAAATCACACTTGACCTCGTGGTTACAATTAATCCTGAGCTATTATCTAGCATCAAAACCGATTCAGGGATTAGTGAACACAGGATTGTCGTAGCGAGACTGAATATTGCAATCCCCAAATCCTCGAAAAATAAGCGAAAAATATATCTATTCAAAAAAGCATATAAAAATTCACTTGACGCCTTCCTGAGACACAATCTCACCTCATTCCAAATTAATAATATAAATGTAGACCACATGAGGCCTAAATTCAAAGAAAGAGTATCGGCAGCAATTGAGAGATTTACACCAAATAAATTAACAAACGACGGAGCTAATCCTCCTTGGCACACAAACGGGTTAGAACAGTGTTGCAGAAACGACGAAATAAACATGCCAAATTTAAACAGACGCCAAATCCACAAGATTGGCGATCTTTTATTAAAGCTCGAAATTTAGAGCTGTCTTGAATGCGAGATGCTTATAAAAGTTTCCACAACAAAACTTTGTCTCCAATCCTGGCAGAAAATCCAAAGAGATTCTGGTCGTATGTGAAGTATGTTAGCGGCAAGAAGCAATCAATACCTTTTCTGCGCGATAGGAATGGAGATACTAACGACAGTGCTGCCAAAGTGGAGTTACTAAACACAGCCTTCCGAAATGCCTTCACAAAAGAAGACGAAGTAAATATTCCAGAATTCGAATCGAGAACAGCTGCCAACATGAGTAACATAGAAGTAAATATCCTCGGAGTAGTGAAGCAACTCAAATCACGTGATAAAAGCAAGTCTTCTGGTCCAGACTGTATACCAATTGGTTCCTTTCGGAGTATGCTGACGCATTAGCTCCATGCTTAACAATCATATACAAGCGTTCGCTCGACGAAAGATGCGTACTCAAAGACAGGAAAGTTGCACAGGTCACACCAATATTCAAGAAAGGTAGTAGGAATAATCCACTAAATTACAGGCCCATATCGTTAACGCCGATATGCAGCAGGATTTTGGAGCATATATTGTGTTGGAACATTGTGAATTACCTCGAAGAAAATGGTCTATTGACAAACAGTCAACATGGGTTTAGAAAACAACGTTCCTGTGAGACACAACTAGCCCTTTATTCACATGAAGTGTTGAGTGCTACTGACAAGGGATTTCAGATCGATTCCGTATTTCTGAATTTTCGGAAGGCTTTGACACGGTACCACACAAGCGGCTCGTAGTGAAATTGCGTGCATATGGAATATCAGTTATGTGACTGGATTTGTGATTTCCTGTCAGAGAGATCACAGTTCATAGTAACTGACGGAAAGTCATCGAGTAAAACAGAAGTGATTTCTGGCGTTCCCCAAGGTAGTGTTATAGGCCCTTTGATGTTCCTAATCTACGTAAATGATTTGGGAGACAATCTGAGCAGCCGTCTTCGGTTGTTTGCAGATGACGCTGTCGTTAATCTACTAATAAAATCAGAAGATCAAAACAAACTGTAAAACGATTTAGAAAAGATATCTGAATTGGTGTGAAAAGTGGCAGTCGGTCCTAAATAACGAAAAGTGCGAGGCGTTAAAGGGACTCGTTAAACTTCGGTTACACGGTAAATCAGTCTAATCCAGAAGCCGTAAATTCAACTAAATAACTAGGTATTACAATCACGAACAACTGAAATTGGAAGGAAAACACAGAAAATGTTGTGGGGAAGGCTAACCAAAGACTGCGTTTTACTGGCAGTACACTTAGAAAATGTAACATATCTACTAAGGAGACTGCCTACACTACGCTAGTCCGTCCTCTTTTAGAATACTGCTGCGCGGTGAGCGATCCTTGCCAGATAGGACTGACGGAGTACATCAGAAAAGTTCAAAGAAAGGCAGCACGTTTTGCATTACCGCGAAATATTGGAGAGATTGTCACAGAAATGATACAGGGTTTGGGCTGGCCATCATTAAATGAAAGGCGTTTTTCGTTGCGGCAGAATATTCTAACGAAATTCCAATCACCAACTTTCTCCCCCGAAGACGAAAATATTTTGTTGACACCAACCTACATACGGAGGAATGATCATCACGATAAAATAAGGGAAATCTGAGTTCGTACGGAACGATATTGGTGTTGATTCTTTCCGCGTGCTATACGAGACTGGAATCATAGAGAATTGTGGAGGTGGTTCGATGAACCGTCTGCCCGGCTCTTAAATGTGATTGCAGAGTATCCATGTATTTGTAGATGTAGATGTACTGTTTTTAACGTTTACAGTTTTCTTCATTATGAAATTAAATATTCCTAAATTCCTGAGGACGTCCCTTCATGCATCCTTTCTCTTAGATAAGATGTTCCATACATTTGGTTTTCCCCGACTCCATTCAATGCTTCATGGTTGCTTATATACTTGTATTAATAACTTACCCTGCTGATGTGATTAACGCAGGAATAATCTTGACAACGAAGCGCCTCTTTACGATGCGGCTCCTCTGGTATGCGACAGCTTATACGGTGACACTGAAATAGCTTATTTGTGATCCATCGGCGCCTACTGTGTGCCGGGCGCCGTTATTTTTATAAAGACAAAATTATATAAAGTACGCAGATTTTATCGTTACTTCACCAGCAGTTGTTGCGATCTCGTACGGAACGTTGCGTAATAATCGAGACTTATAACGTTCCTATTTCATTGATATGGACCCACAAAAGCGTAACGTTGGTAGTGGAAATAGGGACTTTTTAATTGAGTGGACTGAACGATACTGTTTAAACTGTCTGACAAGCATGGAGCTATTCCAGTAGGCCTCAAATGCAACAGAATTGTAGCTCTTGTTAAAAGTCCCAATTTGAAGCGACTCCACGAAACAACTCATTAGCGCCGGCCGGGGTGGCCGAGCGGTTCTAGGCGCTACAGTCTGGAACCGCGCGACCGCTACGGCCGCAGGTTCGAATCCTGCCTCGGGCATGGATGTGTGTGATGTCCTTAGGCTAGTTAGGTTTAATTAGTTCTAAGTTCTAGGGGACTGATGACCTAAGAAGTTAAGTCCCATAGTGCTCAGAGCCATTTAACCAACTCATTAGCAGTTCTATAAAATGTTTTCTCTGGGTTGTGAAGCTCGTCAAGAAAAACTCGAAGCATATCTAGCCTTTTTTTAAAAAAATGTAAAACCTACCTAGTTCGCTCTTTTAGCGGGCAAGAAAAGTCTGCACAAGCAGCGATGTGTGTATGTTTGACGCTTAACAATCACCATATGCCATTTTCAGTCTCTCTTACAGTAAAAAAAGTATGTTGAAAGTATCAATTGTATTTTTTTAAGAGAAAAAGATGTTTCTACAGTTCAATGTATTCCATTGTCAGCAAGAAGTAATACAGAAAGAAGTGAAGTTTTGACTCCTGATTATAAAAATTGTTTGCTCGAACTTCTACAGCACATGCTTTGTTGTGGCATAGCATTAGATGAATCACGCGACGCTGTTGATGAAGAACAGATGTCCAATTTCGGAGAGTTTTGGATATTTAAAGAAAAGAATTTAGGAAAAAAATTGCTAACAATATTGCCTTTGAAAGGAAAGACTTGCAGAGAGGATTTATTGAAGTCTTTTGGTGACTCCATGATAAAATCAAACATTAGTTGTGATGAAATGGTGTCTCTTTCAACTGGAGGGGCAATGATCGGCAAAGAAAGGGGCTAGCAAACAGAATCTAATGTTTCGTATTTTATGGGTGAAAATTAAAATAAAAAACAGTGCTGAAAATGTTTTTTCCTGGATCTTTCAATATACAGTCAGTTCCACAAAAATGTACGCCATAATGTTAAATGTAACGTCCGCAGCGACATTTCTGGTACTGGTCTCGAATCTGTACTCTATGCGCATTTGCAGTTTGTATAGATAAACAGTGTGAGAGTTGAACGTTTTGTTTTGTCGGTTGCAGTTTTGGGTATTTACACTTATTTATAGCCAATTTAGACGCTGAAAATTGTGAAACATTTATCAATAATCTGAGGACCGTTAAGAAGCTATTTGGTTGAAACGAGGCAAACTGGTTGCTCCAAGAGGATAATGGTCCGAAGCATTGCAGCCACCTCTGTACAGCGTGGAAAGAAGACATCGGGGTGTTCTTGATGGATAGGCCTGCTATGTCTCTGGATGCAAATCCGATCGAATTGTTTGGTTGTATATTAAGATGAAGCTTAAAGGAAGGCCAATATATACTTTGAAGCAGCTACCATATAAAATCAGGACCCTATGGATGGATATCGTTACCGACAAAATATGGAAAAAATCTCGTGAAAAGCATGCCAAAAAGTTTCCAAGCTACAATCGATAATGACGGCGAGTGGTTTAACTACTAGGTAATTGCGCAATTACTAATAACATGTATTTTCAAGCAAACATGTATTTATAATAGTGTCTTTTATTTCATACAGGTAACGGTTTACACTTTCTTGTGGAACTGACTTTAAATATGTTTATCTATTTAGTGTTTCACATTTTTTGTGAGTGAAAACAAAAAAAGAAACAGTGTAAAATGTAAGTTTTTTGGACATTTTTAATAAAAATATGCCTATCTATTGTATTTTATATTAATTTGAGAATGAAGATTAAAATACAAAATTAGCAGGAAGTACCAGGATTTTCTTATGGACCTCGATAAAAATTTTTAGAAGTTACCAGACGCCTTCTACAATTACTTGCTGACCCCTGCCGTAGACCCCCGAAGCGGCAAATAAAGTGTTCAGCTCGCTGGGCGTGAGCTACCGACCTCGGAACACGGCTCAGAGTAATTTTGATGATACTTCTCAGCTCATTGTAACTCCTTAATTAAGGCCCGAATGAACGAGATCAAGGGCATAGACAGTCAGATTGAAAGTGCTGTTAAGCATACAAAATCGTGCATGTATGACTTTTCTAGAGCCAGCGTATCATGAATATTACCGAGTTTTGGAAGCACCTGCATCAATGATGAACACAGCACAATAAGGTAGTTGGTACACCTCAGCTGACGAATGTAGTATTGCTATGCAGTCGCTCGGCGAAGGACGCTTCTGTTTGCATCATAGTCTGTTATGAACCCCTTAATTAGAGCTTTCCTCTGATTAATTATCTTATCCGTAGATTCGCAGATGAATTTCCCCCTCGCAGTATTGTTACCCGTTGTCGTCATTAGCACGGGCTGTTTGACCTTTTCTTCTTGTTCCTGACTTCGGTAATGGTGGATCCTTCCTTCCAGAAATTGTCTCCTTGTACAATTTCGATCATCTTAGGATACGGCCAAACCATTTCTGTTATGCCAATGCGATTATATTTTATTTAACTGAATTATCTGATGGTCTACGGCCGAATATGTAGTAATATGTTAAGTTATGTCTTGTTCTCCAACAATTTTATATGTACACGTACACCATTTTTCAGATTCTTAGGCTTTTCCTAGACGACACAGACAGATAAAAAGACGTGCGGCATACAGAGGTATTGCCAATACCGATACAGAATTCCTACAAATGAATGTGTTACGTAAAAAAAAATCTTTACATTTAAAATGATCGATGAAATTAATTTTTCTGGTGTAATTTAGCATGTGCGAAACTGAAACTTAATTTAACAGACCACGAACATTGAACTGCGTTTGAAGATTCAAAACTAAGCCAGCAATCTCTATCTGGTATTTATTAATTTCAAGCATTTCCAGTAGTGTCTTGATTGTGCTTTTCTTAACTATAACAGAGAAGGTTAGATGAAGCAAACGACAATAGGAACACGATACAACACGCTGAATTAAACAAAACTATGCGGAAACTCTTCGAGAGGTGGTAATAAAATAAAACGGTAATTCGCTGAGAGAACGTCCGGTAACAACAGGAGTGTGAAGAAAAGAGAGCTGATATTTCAACATTCAAAAGCTACAAAGTTGTCATGATTTGTTTCAATATTAGTGCAGGTCAGGGGATGATCAGCAACTCAGATAGTTAACAATGAAAACTTATTCCGAAATTCCATTGCATGTATGAAACAGTTTACCTGCGGATGATGGTTCTTCCATAGAAATAATTAAGAATGGAGCAAAGAACTGGCGAAATTATTTTGAAATTTGTGGTAAGGTCTTATGGAACTAAACTGCTGAGGTCAACGGTCCCTAAGCTTACACACTATTTAATCTAACTTAACGCTAAGGACGATACACACCACACACACCCATGCCCGAGAGAGAACTCGAACCTCCGTCCGCGGAGAAAAATAATTCTCCAGATTTGAAACAATATTATAACTGCTCGATTACACAATGAAGGAGGCAGACGAGAGACATAAACTGTCGACCGATCAATCCTCTTTCCACAGTGTACAAGTTAATCACCAAAATCACTCTTTGTTAAGAAGAAAACGCTGGGTATTAAAATAAACAGGCAATATCTGAATTTAACGGTAGATACAGCATATAGGACTGCTGTATAAATACATAAAACAGAGGGGTTTATGAGTTACCACATTTTCTATAAATTATGACACAATGTGTTCTAAGAGATTTCCCGAAATAAATCATTGAGTCAGTCTGAATAATACATTCGTGCGTGTTCCAGCTTCCATTAAATTTCTTTATGATAGCAGGAGATTCAGGAGGGCAACTGAACTACGTGAAGAGATTCCAATATTCTATGCCAGCAAAATTATCCTCAGCGGTCCTAAACAAGTCTTCGCGTTCATAAACTGAAAAACGGAGCAGCACTGAGTGTTAACGCAACGTACATGACCACCTTCCACTCTGTAATATCGTATTGTTTAGCTCCAACGTATTTTACCATCAACGTCGTACTATATAGAGAATTAATTACATTACCCTGGATGAACATTTTTGTTAGTAAATATTACTGTTTTATAATCAACCGAGTATCGCAGATAGTCGTCATTACCGTGTATAGAAAATTAATTTTCTGTAATTTAAAAAACAGAGGTTCTTATTCTTCACTTTAGTGTATATAAAAAATTTACGAGCATGTAATACAAAGAAACGGTCTGATTTCTCGGGATGGTTAATAATGATGAAACGGAAATCAATTTACACTGTTTATAACTTTTGTAGAATCGTAAGAATAATCTGCAGAATACACTCATTTTATTTCATGAAAGATTGTTTCTTCACTTTATCGAATTTTTCTTGTTAAATTTTTATTATTCACTTACATTTGGTTGCTTACAGTTACAAGACTTTCTATGTATACGATCATTAAATGGAGTTCAAGTTAAATTAATCATTGTGCACAACATAGTACCAGAGAAAGAAAGGGAGGAGAGAGCGTGATAACTGGCCGAGAGTTTTATCGCGATTCGGCTAATAGCGCAACTGAAAGTTGAATACTATTGCTTAAGCAGACCGAATAATCGTGGAACTTTTCTGAGCCATGAAGAGAAACTTGTAGGAGATGGGCAGGGCTCTAGAATCGAGCAGAAAAGTAATTACTTGGCACGAGGCCGTTTTCTGGGGCATGAAAGTTTGCATTAAATGGAAAGTGGGATCACGACCACAGTGGAGTGGATTCCACTTACCGGTGCTAGGGTCTTCAGAAAATGATCAAACAGTGGATTTCAACTTTGTCGTTATTTACAGAGGATGCCTTGGGGACAGCAGTGACCTATGTTAATAATTGGAGAAGTCGAAAGCTATTATTAAATGGAAGACTCTGCTGAAGAATGGTATATGTGTCTTTTCTTCCTCCTTATTGCAACCGCAGTATGGTTAAGAGTGAGCTTTAAGCTCTCCAATTTGAATTTTACGTATATTCCCTATTTTTTAGTGTTCGACGATCGGACTTTTAAAAGAGACGGCTTAGAACAGATAACATCCGACACAGAAATAAAACGTCTTCCTGTTATTAGTGACCTGTGTGCAATGAATGGCCAGCGAGATGATCATGATCAGGATATGGTATAAGTTACAATGCGAAATATTTAAACTTAGTTTGTTAGTTACCAACTACGAACGTTCCTCACTACGCCTCCCACACCGTCACTTTTGTAGTCCACACTGTCATTATGGAGTAGTTACCATTTAACTGACCTTGATTCTTTCCTTGATATTAGTTTCAACCATTAGTACAGTAAGGTCTAACCAGTAACATCAGTTCAACTCACACTCGAAAAGTTAATACTCACTTCTTCTGTTAAACTTTCATCTACATATAATTATTAATTAACGACCGCTCGACTTAAAACAATAAACCATCTTTAGTTTTTACTGCAGCGGATCCACAACATTACGATCAGAGCAACACTTGTAGATCCAGACACCAACCTGTTCGCAAGACAGCTCGTTTGGTACTGGAACAACGTCTATACGACTTGACGATGGTCGCGATGCCGAAAAAAAAAATATCACCGAAGGTACCTGAATATCACACTTGCCTGCTACCGCATGGCAACCAACGAATGTGATTGCAGTAGGCACAGAGATAGCATTCTTGCTGGGTCGCGTGAAGAGAAACAGGCTTGTTTTCGGTGGTACCGCAAGGCTAGTGCCATAATTTTAATATTATATTGGTACCGTTCACGTAGAGGAAACCTACAGCATAGTCTATAGAAATAGCCAATGAGTTAACAAAAAAATGGCTCTGAGCACTATGGGACTTAACTTCTGAGGTCATCAGTCCCCTAGGCCTTAGAACTACTTAAACCTAAGTAACCTAAGGACAACCCACACAACCATGCCCGAGACAGGATTCGAACCTGCGACCGTGGCAGTCGCGCGGTTCCGGACTGAAGAGCCTAGAACCGCTCGGCCACCGTAGCCGGCAATGAGTTAACAACCTCTCTGTGTTAAGATCACGATCTACAAGGACAGTGAGCCCTAAGACCACCGACAAAAATTTCAGAGATTGCGCAGAGATATTTCGTATTTTGGTATGAAGAACTGCAGTCTTCGGTGACTTGTTACAGACTATTAACATTTCGTTCGGTTTATTATACCAAATTATCTGGTATCTGTATTGCTCTGAAAATACCTATACAACAGTGTAAATTCTAAATGTTGACGGCATGCACCGTGTGCCGTGTTTCGTAACGAAATTGTTCCATTCGCTCACTGTACTTGATCAGCATCAAGGAACGCCCACGTTACTGTTTGCCCTAAAGCTTTCAATCAGAACTGCTCAGTTCTGTGTTAGTTGCACGTTAACATGTGAAGCACAACAGTGTAAATGTGTTGATTAGTTACGAGTTGACGGATACAGGCCTACACCTCGTGAACAGGTTCACTGAATGCAGTGGAAAAGCGTCATAGGGAATTCGTGGAGCGAAGGCAGTCTGAGCACAACAGTTTTTCATTCGTACATTGGTTCGTACGTGGAACCAGATCGATCAAATCAGCTTTATTACATACGCTTTCCCACTGTTGTGAATATATTTTCAAGAAAGAAAGTAATTTGGGGTAACATACCGAATAATTCACAATTATATTATCAGTCTGTATCGAGTCGGTGAAAACCACGGGTCCCTTATTATACCGAAATACTCTTTGTACTGTCTCCTGTATCGTAAGTTCTTGACATGCACTGGCTAGAAGTGTTTCAGTTTAGTCCGACAGTCAACGTTCAGTACGGCTTTCAGATACAGCACGCTGCCATACCTCCCGTGCTACTCCCACTACAGGTTGTTCGTCAGCGCTACGGAAGCCATGGTATGAGTTCACTGTAGTGTACGGTGCCACAGTGTACCACTGAGGCGTGTATGATGGAGACGTAGTTGTTCATAAAGCAACCTAGCTGAACACGTACAAAAATAAACTTGCAGTTGGTCGAAACAAACTGCCTGAGGAAGTGAAAGAAATGAGGTGTGCAGCCTATGCTTTTCGTGAGAATAAGGCTGTACTTTTCTCTGCAACGCGTGAATATGACACAATCGCTTCAATGGAGAAGACAGACATGGTCTATTGTGAATCAAATGTTTGAAGCGAGTACGAAACAAGTTGGATCTAAGGGACTCCTCATTGTTGTAGCAATATGCTGGGTATATCATAATCAATAGCGTTAGCTGAAGCGGGTGACAGTATTAACAGAAACAGAAACGTTCCAGTAAATATGGGTTCACAAACGCAACGTCTGCGAGATAAATGCGAATGTGTGGTTACGAACCCCCAATTACAAATGGCTTTAAAGAAGTTTTGCACCGTCGTCTCTAATATTTTTATTTTTTGCAGGAAGAGAATGAAATTATTTGTGAAAATACTAGGAACATTTAGCTATACATTGAGCCTACTCTTTGTAGCCTCCATCAGCTGTGACGCATATGGCCAAACGTTCTTTCCCTGATGTAAATGCTCTTTGGTAAAATTCTGGGGAGTGACGTTTACACCATCGCTTGACACAGGAAATATGGTCTTTCTCACTGTCAAATGTTTTACCGTGCAGGTGGGACTTAAGACGACCAAAGGGGAAAAATCAGACGGAGCCAAGTTAGGACTGTAGGGAGGACGAGGAACAATTTTCCAACCCATTTTCCTGATTTTCTTCTGCGCCATAAGGACTGTATGGGGTTTGGCATTGTCACAGTGTAGTCTGATGAGCTGACCCTGAAGCTGTGGTCTGTGGGTCTTGATGGCACATCGCAGCTTGATCAATGACAAACAGTAACGGTCCCAGTTAACTGTGGAGCCAGGTTCCAAAAAGTCAATGAAAATGACACCACACTGATCCCAGAAGAAGGAGGCCATCACCTTTCGGCCTGCTGTTCGTGAAAGTCTTGGTTTCTTCTTCCGAGAGCAACCCGGATGACGTCACTCCATGGATTGGGTTTTGCCCTCAGGTTCGAGTAAAAATAACCATGTCTGGGTAATGACGCCGTCAAAACACTGTTTCCACTCTTCAGTAAAGGTCTTCGTGAGACTCTCGCACACATTATTGCTCATCGTTTTCATTTCTCTTGTCAATAATCTAGGCACCCAACGTGCACAGATTTTTCTGTAGCAGTGATATCACACTACCCAAAGTCAAACGAGTCATTCTAGCAACTGTCCTGTCGCCACACATCTGTCATTTTGGATGATTTGATCAATGGCTGCATTATACACATCATTCACTGCCGTCGATGGTCTACCGCATCGTGGATTGTCCAGTAGAGAAAAATCACCTTCTAAAATCTCGGCAACCACCGCTCGATACTGCTGCGATCCACTGTGTCCTCCTCAGAAACAGGGAGCAACTTCCTGTGAATCGATGTGGCAGAGTCATCGCCGGTCATGAAGAGGAACTTCATCACCGACCGTTGTCGCAACCTGACATCTGCTTCACGGTTCATTATGACTCACCTGCAAATAAAAGAAATTACTTTTATATACTACCTTATAGCTAAATGTCCCAAGTATGTTCACAAAAAATTTAATTCTCCTCCTGCAAAAAAGAAAAGAAAAGAGACGACTGTGCAAAATTTTTTGAATGCCCTTTGTACTTAAGTATGAAATATTGCCGTAGACACTGTAGATGCATTGGATATGTGAACTTTTCAATTATGTCCTCATACAATTCACAGAACTGATGAGACGTGTTTCGTACGATTCTTTCGGTAAAACGACAGTGTAGTGAATTTGTTGTTGCTCTCGTTGCTTCTGTAGTTAAACTGGCTCGGTCACAGTCAAACACGTCACTCCGGTAAAACGTTGTATCAAAGTTAAACCAGGATAAGTGCCATTATTGTAGGCAATAACACTAACTACCTAGCAATATGAGAAGAAATAAGAAGGAGTCTAAATTAAAGCATTGTTTTGCAACGACTAATCATTTAATATTGTTTACAGGATAATTACAAAATACTGAAAGATTTTATCAATCCTAAGGTCTATCTCCAAAATACTAACTGTAAATATACGACCTCATCAATGACCCAAAGTCGGACGTTTCATGTTTCGACATTCGTATTTGATTGGAAATGCCACAAAATTGGTAACCCAGTGGTTAAATTAGTGTTAAATTTATACAGTAAGCCTAGCCGAAACTGGCAATGACAGGAATGGTCCTGCTATTCAGTCGTAAAGCAACCATTGACGGGCATCAGATGCATGTTAATTACGCAAGCACCTCTCTTTTAGTTGCTAAGTTCCAAACCATTTTCCCTTTCAACCTGCTTAAGTAACATCCCTCAAGGGAAAGATGTTGTGCAAATTGGCCTACAGACGAATTAGTGTTTACTTCCAGAATGAAAATCGTGCTGGCCATTAGTGGTAATCCAGCAACGACAAAGTATGGAAAAAGCAAAAACACATCACATTAAGATGACTAAAACAGTGTGGAAGAACAGTTAGCACTCAAATCAGCTTCCAGTCACCTCGGACTGGATAAATGAAGGTGGATGACAATCACACATCCTGCTCTTCAAAGTAGACCACAGAGGCTCAGTAATATTGAAGTCTGGTGACTGTGGACAGGAAAGATGCAGCAATCTATCCCGTGTCCACAGAACCAGTTCTGGACGATGAACACAGCATTAGTATCGGGAAACAAACAAGATACACCTGTAATGGACCTAATCAGCCACAACGGCCCCCTAATACTTATCGTAATGCGATCCTGCAGATAACCCATGGCAACCATGGAATACAACGACATGGGTCCGCAAATCATCGCCGAATCCCCACACTTGTACTCCTGGGAAGTTGGAAACTGTGAAACTACACTCATCCGACCAAATGACATTCTTGCATTGCTCCGTGGATCAGTTTTTATGGCTTCTACACCACGTTTTTCTCTTAAGGGCATTCGCATCGTTGACGATTTGTTTTAGAATTCCAGATCGCCCTTCCATTTCTGTATATGAAGCTCCTTTCGTGTTGATTCGGTGCTGACAAGGTTCGCGACTGAAATTCAGTTTTGGAGTCACTTATGTAGCTTTCGCCCTCTCATTTTTCTTCAGAATCCAACGACCGTCCATCACGATCCCTCAACACACAAATTCGTCCACGCTGTGACTTGGCGGACGATGTTTTTTTTGCTTTCCCCGTATGTGGTAGATAAGTTTTCGATAGGGTGTCTCTTTAAACACAGGGGCTACCTTCGTTGTGCAAGCACCCACCACACGAGCACCAAAAATTATTCCACGTTCGGTTTTACACTGCTCCGACATAATGCACTCACAACTACGCAAAACACTGTTCTGACCACAAATGACATTCGGAACGTACTGAGGACATTAAACAGGTACCATCAACAACGTAATACAACAACGTAATCTTCATTGATTTGAATGATGAATCATAAATTTCTCGTGGAGTTTCCGTAGTTTTCTACAACCCCTGTATGCGAGGGAACTTCGCTTCCGTAAGTGTTAAAATTTTCAAATGTGTGTGAAATCTTATGGGACTTAACTGCTAAGGTCATCAGTCCCTAAGCTTACACACCACTTAACCTAAATTATCCTAAGGAAAAACACGCACACCTATGCCCGAGGGAGAACTCGAACATCCGCCGGGACCAGCCGAAGAGTCCATGACTGCAGCGCCCGAGACCGCTCTGCTAATCCCGCGCAGCCCGTAAGTGTTACAAAGCTGAAGCTGTAAATGTAAATGGGGATCATATCGCCAGCAAAACGCAAACGTCCGGCTTCGAGTCTCATTATGTCTGATATCTTACATGATTTTGGAAGGTCTCATAATGTGATGTATAGTAAAAAAGGCTACGGTAGAGCACCTACAGTAGGAGAACAAAGCAGGTTTCCTGTGTGTTACTCAACGCTAATTTATTTTGTGTGGAACTTCTACCTTCATTCTAGACGACGTTAACGTTAACTGGATTATTTGGCACTGTGATTTACTAACAGCGATGTAGCTGTTCCATTTTCGAACTGTGTTAGGTTATGGTTCAACTCACTTGATATAACTGTCTACTAATTTAAAAAATAAAAATTAAAAAGTGTCCATCAGGCTGTTAGGTTAAACGAGTAGTGTATTGAGCAGTACTATCTAGTTTCAAGTGTGTTAATTCTCAACTGAAAATTGTAGCTCGACACATCATCCTACTAAATAGCATAAAACAGAAATCACTTTCGTGGTTCATACTAGCAGGGGAATAAAGCCAATGCTCGGACAGCCTGCATTGTTGCCAAGTTTATTCAAGTTAACAGCTCTTCTTCTCTCTGTGCTGGGGGCGGGGGGGAGGCAGATGTGCTAAAGTCGCATTGTTGCCGTTGTCACCTCCACTTCTCCCCCCTCCTCCACTTCCCCTCCGCTCCCTCATTCCCCCTTCACTTCCGCCTTCCCCTTCTCTCCCCCACTTGTGAATTGGTAGGAAAAAGACTCAATCTGTGCTTAGCTGCCAGAGAGAAAAGATATAAGCTACTTTATTTATTTATTTTTGAGGGTGTTATCCTGCTGCTGGATTGTCCTACAATCTGTCTCCACATCTCGTCGGTCCTCGTCCCCATATTCCGCCACCTCCCGCCGCCCCTCCCCGCCCCCCCCCCCCTACCCGCTAGGGTCACGTGTGTGTATGTTTACACCAGAGTTTTGAAAACCGACTGCTCTGATCTACAATACCGCCACCAGAGGTTGCTCAAAATTATCCCAGATACACCCATCCATCCCCTCTTCCCACCACCCCCACTTCCTACCCCACCCCCAACTGTGCCGATCATGTGTGTTCTATGATCACATTTCTTTGTGGCATAGTTCATAATACCACTCGAAATTGGTGGAGAACTGTCTTACGCCGCTGCTGGAAGAATTATCTCCTACTTACCTAAAGGTGTATAGCTGCTTAGGAAGTTGTACATAGTGCTCAGAGCCATTTGAACCATTTTACAAAACGGCGGCACGTTTCGGTGGGAGTGATCGTTTTAGCTGTTTTCTTATCCCCATCAGTTCTAAGTCCCAGAAGCAGCGCATGTCCTTGTCTAAAGACTCAGAATCTTCGCCGAGGTGTACGTGACTAACAATAACATGCGCAAGAATAGTACTAGACCTGCGCCCACTAAAAATCCATACAAATCCAGAAGGAAAAAGAATTGCCGAATCAGATCCAGACGGTTCTGTGATCCACAGAGAGGCAGTTTGAGGATACATGAAGAGAGGTATTTGAATATCAATCCTTCCCGCTGAGACTCGCATTTCTTCATTGCGCATAGATGCGTGATGGGACCCTTTGCATCTAGAATAACCTACTTTGTTTTTCTTGCTGCATTCTTTGATGCTATGCCCCCTATTTAGAAACAAGAAATATCGACGTGAGGATTTTAGTTTGTCGATCTTCATGCTCGATATCTTTGTACGCTCTTGGGCCCAATGAAGATGTAAATCACGAAAGAAGAACTATTTTAATCGTTCTCTTTTCTTCTTCCTACCTGGCTTCTCCCTTTTATATTGACCTGCAGAGTCGCAATTGTGGACGGGAAAATATCTAAAACACTACAACGTCTAATTTTATGGATAATCATAGCTCCATCTACTTCAACGTTCGAAAATTCCATTAGCTTCGTGACATGACTTTCAGTAGTCCTCTCTCTTCCAGCATGAATAACCCAGCTACTGACCATACCCCGGAAATGCACGGAGAATTTTGCATGCTAACATGCGGCCATAATCGTCTAGATTTTCCGCTAAGGCTCGAAAGGTTTTTATGCGTTTGTTACATCCGACGTTTGTGGCGTGCAGTGTATCTGTTAACGCATCTGACATTGGCTTGATAGTTTCAAGGTAATTGGGATGAACCTGAACCATACGGTTTTTGTCTCCATAGCGAGATACTAATATACGTTTCGTTTCCTCACACGAATCCGCAGAGATGGAATGTGTTCACCCAAGTTCTTTGGCTCATCTTCTAAATATTCCCGGAGGAAAAAGTACTTATCTATAGTAGAAATCGAAGGATTGCTTGCCGGTGTAAGAATGAAACTGTTTCCAAAATCGAGACCATTCCTCCACTTTGCCTGAAAATAACTAATTCATGGTGAGAATTTTGACAGTATGTGTCATAGGTGACAGAGTTGCGTCGCGGCTGAAGCTGGTGTCAGGTTTGTTATTAATGACGACAAACTAACCTTAGCATTTCTAGAGGGATTCAAAATTGGATTTCTAGAGATATCTACATATTCCTCGCACCTACTGACACCGACGTCATAATATGTGTCGGAAAGCAGATTCTGAATTGCATCGTCAAGCACTCTCAGACGATCTTACGACTCTTGTTGTCGCGTCCGAAAGTACTTATAATCTACACTCCTGGAAATGGAAAAAAGAACACATTGACACCGGTGTGTCAGACCCACCATACTTGCTCCGGACACTGCGAGAGGGCTGTACAAGCAATGATCACACGCACGGCACAGCGGACACACCAGGAACCGCGGTGTTGGCCGTCGAATGGCGCTAGCTGCGCAGCATTTGTGCACCGCCGCCGTCAGTGTCAGCCAGTTTGCCGTGGCATACGGAGCTCCATCGCAGTCTTTAACACTGGTAGCATGCCGCGACAGCGTGGACGTGAACCGTATGTGCAGTTGACGGACTTTGAGCGAGGGCGTATAGTGGGCATGCGGGAGGCCGGGTGGACGTACCGCCGAATTGCTCAACACGTGGGGCGTGAGGTCTCCACAGTACATCGATGTTGTCGCCAGTGGTCGGCGGAAGGTGCACGTGCCCGTCGACCTGGGACCGGACCGCAGCGACGCACGGATGCACGCCAAGACCGTAGGATCCTACGCAGTGCCATAGGGGACCGCACCGCCACTTCCCAGCAAATTAGGGACACTGCTGCTCCTGGGGTATCGGCGAGGACCATTCGCAACCGTCTCCATGAAGCTGGGCTACGGTCCCGCACACCGTTAGGCCGTCTTCCGCTCACGCCCCAACATCGTGCAGCCCGCCTCCAGTGGTGTCGCGACAGGCGTGAATGGAGGGACGAATGGCGACGTGTCGTCTTCAGCGATGAGAGTCGCTTCTGCCTTGGTGCCAATGATGGTCGTATGCGTGTTTGGCGCCGTGCAGGTGAGCGCCACAATCAGGACTGCATACGACCGAGGCACACAGGGCCAACACCCGGCATCATGGTGTGGGGAGCGATCTCCTACACCGGCCGTACACCACTGGTGATCGTCGAGGGGACACTGAATAGTGCACGGTACATCCAAACCGTCATCGAACCCATCGTTCTACCATTCCTAGACCGGCAAGGGAACTTGCTGTTCCAACAGGACAATGCACGTCCGCATGTATCCCGTGCCACCCAACGTGCTCTAGAAGGTGTAAGTCAACTATCCTGGCCAGCAAGATCTCCGGATCTGTCCCCCATTGAGCATGTTTGGGACTGGATGAAGCGTCGTCTCACGCGGTCTGCACGTCCAGCACTAACGCTGGTCCAACTGAGGCGCCAGGTGGAAATGGCATGGCAAGCCGTTCCACAGGACTACATCCAGCATCTCTACAATCGTCTCCATGGGAGAATAGCAGCCTGCATTGCTGCGAAAGGTGGATATACACTGTACTAGTGCCGACATTGTGCATGCTCTGTTGCCTGTGTCTATGTGCCTGTGGTTCTGTCAGTGTGATCATGTGATGTATCTGACCCCAGGAATGTGTCAATAAAGTTTCCCCTTCCTGGGACAATGAATTCACGGTGTTCTTATTTCAATTTCCAGGAGTGTACATCTTCTCGTGTATCTCCTTCACCAGTTGCCGTACTGAACCGTGTTACTAGTGTAGTCTACATCTTCTCGTGTATCTCTTTCACCAGGTGCTGTACTGAACCATGTTACTAGTGTTCTTTCAGTATGATATTCAAGTTGGGTAAATTTACAGAAGTTCCATATCTGTCCCCGTCATCGTACTTTGAACTGGTATCGTACACAATCAGTCAAAGAATGCTAGAAACTGTACATATTGCGCTGTCTCAGATGACCGTTAGTAGTAGTCAGTGATTGTAGTAAAATAAAAAATAGATGGCGCTCGAATACATGACATTAAAACTGTCACTACCCAGTACCCTTGTAAGAAACACTCAATCTTTGTTAATGAATATGAGTTAAAATGCGCACGCATTAACATAAGCCTGCCAGGAAAATGCTGGTGATGAAGTGATTGCAGGCAGTCCTGCTATAGGCTGTCTGCGCTCTTACTTCGTTTCGATGATGTGAAACGAGAGGACGTCATTTTCATCTTTCCTTCTTCGTCTAACAGCTGGTTACTCCACCACCAGTCACAACATCCCGGGTTTCAGCACTATTTTACTTATTGTATAATAATTGACAACATATACCGTACTTAAAATTTTTTTACATTACTAGTCAGAGATACATAACACAAAGATTAATACACCACAGACAGAGTATTTATTTAACACTAATCAAACACAGATATCTATCAAGAAAATGTTGTAGCGTAATTTTACTGATTTTGTAACATTTTAATGTACTTTCGATATTTATCCATATGTACAGGATGATTATAATTAACGTTAAACTATCAAAACGCTGTAGAAACAACACCACTGGTCAGATGACGTCAAATTGCAACGTAATATTATCGCAGAAGGGGGAAAACGTATGGCAGAAGAAAAAAAATAGTGTGACAATTGCTAAGTAGATTGCGCTGTATGTGTCAGAATATGTAAATGAAAACACCTGTCAAGCGCACGACCCATTGAAGTTGGTATAAACACGCTGGGTACACGGCTTTTCCTCCTTTCGCGTCTGCGACGTTCTCCATGACTGTCTCAATGCAAGATCGCGATCTGCTTGTAAAACTGTATTACAAGAATGATGACTGTGCGCACGTTGCTCTGCAGAAGTTCCGGACGCCGAATGGTTTGAAAAAAGTCGCTGGTCCGATGACTGCCGTAGGTCTGGAGAAAATGATTTGGAAATTCAGAAAGACGGATTGTTTTGGTGTGCAACCTGGTAGAGGGAGGAAACGAATTGATTCGGCGTCAGTGGAAGCTATGCAGGAGACGAGTGGTGGTGTGCAAACGTGTAGTTCATTGAGAATTTCCCCAACATTGGACATACCAGTGAGCACGATGCATAAAATCTTGCGCAACATCCTTCTTTGCTATCCATTCAAAATTACCCATGTGCACGAGTTGCTTCCTGTTGACCTGCCAGCAAGAGAGAATTTCTTGCCCACATGCAAGAGGACAATGATTGTCCGTGGAAGATATTGTGGACAGACGAAGCCCACTTCCGTCTGACAGGATGTGTCAATACCAGAATCGTCGAATATCGGCAACGGAAAATCCACACGCAAACCAACCAGTACCACTTCATTCTGAAAAGGTCACCGTGGTGGGTGTTTACGCCATTACTTATCGTAGGACCATATTTTTTCGAAGAGACAGGTGCTTTCTCTCCTGTTACCTGTACCGTCACTGGTAAGCGCTATGAGTGTCTTTTGCGCAACCACGTAATTCCAGCCCTCCAAAAGCGTGGATGTGTGGATGGGATCATTTTTATGCAAGATGGCGCACCTCCGCACATTGCAAAGGCAGTTAAGCAGCTGCTGAAGCGCCATTTCTGAAATGCTAGAATTGTCAGTCGCCATTACCATACAGCCTGGCCATCCCAGTCACCTGATCTTAATCAGTGTGATTTCTGGCTGTAGGGCTATCTGAAAGATGTTGTGTTCAGTGTTCCAATTGCAAACTTAGCTGGATTTAAGGCACGCATTGCGCAACACATTCTGATCGTGAATCCGGAAACACTTCGATCAGTTGTGGAACATGCTGTTTTTCAATTTCAGTTTGTTGCAGAAAATGGTGGACAGCATACCGAACATGTTTTGCGCCAGTCGTACGCAAATTAAAAATCCAATTTCATTTTGATTGACGCTTTTTATGCAGTTTCTGGCCACAGGGCAAATAGAAACCGACGTCATTGATGTTCTTTATGCGGTTTTAGCCCTCAGAACAATTAAAAGCTGAAGTGATTGATGCTTTTTATGCGGATTTTGGCGTCAGGACAATTAAAACTCGATGTGGGTGACGCTTTTTATGCGGCTTTTGGCCTTACGACAATTATAAACCGATTTTTGCCATCAGATGTGATATGACCTTGCCATGGTGGATGAGCTATCATGACTAACAGTATCGCACCTGTACATCCATGCACCTTTGGGTAGCACAGTTTGTTGAACTTCAAACGAACACCTTAGGCATTGTTGTATGGTCCATTTATCATTTGTAATGATCACTACTACATTGTGCTACTTACAACGCCATCTACTGATACATTTTGTAACTATTTATTTTTCTTCTGCCATACGTTTTCCTCCTACTCCGATAATATTCCATTGTAATCTTACGTTATTCTGACTAGTGGTGTTATTGAAGGTTCAACATTCATTATATTCACCCTGTATATATATTTATTTCTTACCAGATGTGGCTTACTATTTCTGTTTATACCATAAGACTCAGAAAAATAGCCCCCCTCCCAATCCAGGCATGGTCTCTACAAAGTGTCACAAAAACACTCATGCATTTAAATGGATTACTCAGGTGAGAATGGTTGTTGACGTTATTCTGTTGTAATCAGACACATAGCAGACAGAGTTACGCTATTTTGCTTTCGAATCCCTAAGCTAGGACCTTCCACATCCTTTCTCCCTCGCGTCACTGACACCTGAATCATCATCGTCGTCAGCGGTGTTTCTTGCAACATCGAACCAAAAGTAAAACGTTTCACCTTTTAGACAATATCTCAGACAGTATGTGGGGCGAATCCACACTAAAGTTATTCACGATATGAATGGATCCACCCCAACTGCTACCTCAGAGTATTCACGGGTGGATCCGCTGTGACAATAATTTCAAGATAACGTTTAGTAAGGATCCACCCCACGTGTGATCCGAGCAGCTTTCGCCACTGTGTATTGGCGGGATCTTCTGGGACTGGTTTTTGCGGTAGTTACGCAAAATGCATTATGACCCAATATTTACGAGTGGTGTTTTTTTCAGGAGAATTTCGATGTGCAATTAGCGAAGTGAACCATTTTCCGACAGTTACGGTAGCATGTATTGGCCTTCATACACTTGCGTGACAGCTTGCTGCCCTATCCCATCTTACAATATATTTGTGTACAAGTTCAACATCAGCTATAGACTTATAGATTGGTAGGAGCCAACTTTTCCTAGACTTGAGTGATAGTCTGCTGTCCTGTCACTACATATCATGTAACTATGAACAACTTCCCCAGCACCTATTCAGTTTTAGTTCAGTAGGAACCAATTGTTCTGACAACAGCTGCAGGACAGTTACACACAATTTCCAGTCTTACTGTGGACTAGAGCACACAACAAGGTGAACATATAAACACAAATGTTCGACCAAAGTGGAGGCAGGGGGCAGTGGGAAGTGAGGGCAGATTGGGGTACAGTTTTGAGCACCCTCTATTGGCAATATTAGAAACTAGTGCTGTTGATCTTGAAACGTTGAGATGAACACACGCGCTCTATCGGAAAAGGTTTGGGTGCAGGGCAGTGGAAAATTGGAGGTCAGACGTCAGCGGAATGTGGAGGCACCTGTAAGATAATCAAGTAGCAGCATAACACCCTCAAAACTAAATAAAGTAAGTAAATATAGTACCTTACATCCTTCCTCTCCAGCGACATAACACAGACTGAGTCTCTTTCCCACCAATTCACAAGTGAGGGAGAGGAGGGGAAATTGGAGAGAGAAGGGGAGAGTGGAGGAGTGAGAAGAAGTGGTGCAAGTGAAGGACTGGGGGGTGATGACGTCAACAATCCGATGTTGTCACATCTAACCCCTCATATGGGGGGGGGGGGGGACCACCCAGGGGAAGCCACCACACTGAATAAATTTTTGACTACAGTGCTGACTGTTCCAGCTTTGGCTTTAATTGCGCTACAAGTACTATTTACAAGGACGATGTACTCATTTAAACTAAGAGAATGGTAATAACGATGCAGTTCTTTAAAGTGTGAAGGTTGTGGTGCCCACCCAGAAGAAATAACTGGCTTCGTTGAAATTAATTGCTGTAACAGTCAACTGCATTCCCATGTCTACAGCACATTTTACCCAGCTTCTTTGCTATACAATAGTAGTTAGACATTGCATATATATTGACTTCAAGGTTAAGAAACCTTATAATAATGGCCCAATAAGATTTATATCACTATATTAGTTTACGCCTTTGAGACTACAATCCTGGAAAACATGTTGACCATATGGATTGTGCCCATGTAATTTTTCATTCTCTAAATACTGTTGGGACAGCAAGTGAGATTCTTAGCCGAATAGCAATGGCTCGTCTCTGATGTTGTACAGACAGAATATGGTATTGTTACTGGAAGATCCGTCTAATCTGTATGTTAAAGTTCATTGGATCCATCCTACAAGTGATAATACACAACTTCTAGGCACAGGTGGCATAGCACAGTTACTTTGAATGGATGATATACTTTATTTATTCTCAGTATATAGTGTTTACAACCAATCATTTGTGTGAATTTAATGTAAATTGGACTGAACATGTGATGCGTGGCATCTAGTTACGATGACAGGTAAACATGGTGAAGACTATGTTTACGTGGCATCATAACTAGTTGCCACACGTTCAGGCCAGGGTCTGTCCTGTTATCAAGTCGTACCTGTGTAATGATTTCCACTGTTTCCATGGAGGACTTTATTCGGTGTTCTCTACTGCTTGACTTGAGATCTTTAGCTTATCATGTATATTTACAATTTTAATGCCATATAATTTATGTAAGTACTTATTTTATTACATGTTCATCTTTTCAGTATTCCAAAGTATTAAGTATTTTAGATGTTTATTTTATAATGTCTTTAAAACATTGTAGGTTACTTCCATCTAAAGAAGATGTCCTTAGTGATACTGAAGTGTGGTCAAGATTTCTTACATTAATCTTATGCAACCAGTTGGCTTATATTTTATATATTGAAAATTTATTTATGGTTGCTGCTGTCGCCCATGTTTAAAATTGTAATTTCTTTATTAATTCTGCATTTGTAAGTAGAGCTGACCAAACAAACATTATTAATTACATGTGGTTGCAGATCCTCAAGTAGTAATTTCGCCGAAATATGACAAGTTCCAATTTCCGACACTGATTCTAAAATACTACCGAACATAACTTTAGTAACACTGCATAAAGTTTCTGATGTAGACATACACCAGAACTTAATACATAATATCATGAGATCTAAGGTTCTCTTTTTGTCCCCTGTCTAAAAATGCTACTAAGTCCAAACACCTTCTTCAGAAAACAAAATCCCACACATCATAACAGTATTGCCCATACAAAGTCCATCTCTGGCAATTCTTTCAAAGCCCAGTAAACACACACGTTGCTGTACGTAAAACCGCGAAAATCACGAAGTTTCCTGAGGTGAACTAGGCAATGATCAACTCAAAAGCAGATTTCTACTGCCTGTGCACAGTGTCGGAATCGAGACGCTGTGTCGTCTTCCAATGTCCGACCAAGGCGAGGTATGTACGGCATTAGATGAGCGACACTGCTCCGCATTATTGCCTTGTTTCGACTGACCAGCGTAAAATTTACAGAAATGTCCAGCCGTGCGTATGTAGACAATATTTACAATAATCCTACTTCAACAGATTTTTCGTCTTTCTACATTATACAATTTTAAGTCGTTAATGCAGGAAACGATAGATTTGACTCAGTCTTTAAGGACATGAGCAACTCGCCAAATATCGTCACACATCAGGGATAACAGCGCTGTTCGCGTAACAGCTCGCTGTAATCCCTCACATTTGCTGGACGGGCCGTTGGGAACGTCGAAGGTGGCGTGGAACCCATTAAGCGCCCGTCAGCCTGGCTGACGTGACGGGGCGCGCGTGACCAGCGCCTGGCGGGACTGCTACCCGGCGAGCAGCCTCTACCTGCTTCAGTCTGACAACTAGTTGCTGCAGAACTCAGCCTCATACAAAATTGATTCCAAGCTAGTAGATAGTGATGATGGTGGACGGTTTATCCATAATGGGTACTCTGAATGCTGCGATCTGCGACCAGGTGGTTTTAATTATGTTTATTCCCATAAACTAATTTTACAGCATTTCACTCTCACCTTCAGGTCGGGAATTCGGGAATAAAGAGGCCGCATCCTCATTTACGTAGCGCGATTCTGGGTACTGGCTCTGCGACAAGAAGACAGAAAGTGCTTCAATAATATCGCTATGAGTGATAGTTGGTGTTATACGGTAGATTTTGTCGAAAAATGAATTCCTTTACGTACTGTGGCAGTATGGACGAGATAGTAGTTAGTATCGATCTTTCATTTGCCATTTTTACTGCCTACTGGCAGTACTTATTTTTCTCTATAAATACTGATTGTCACACAAATGCGCAGCATGCATCAGCGGTACACCACATGCTAGTCCTCGCTCATTCAAGGTGACAATCAGTTTTTATAGTGAAAAATAATTGTGGCCGATAGACAACTAAAATGGAAGCTCACAGTTGAATACTGCCTACAATGCCGGTCATACTGATATAGTAAAGTAATTCGTCTTTTCGACACAAAGTACCATGCAACTAATACCCATGTCGACAGAATAAAATATTTCCAATAGAGTGAGTGTCCTACAACTCGCTATGAAAATAAAAAAAATAGCTTACGTCTCATATCGAGATAAGCGTGTAAAGACTCAAAAACTAGTTAATGGCAGCTTTTCCTGTTTATATTCATTTTTTTTATGTTATGTCATACTGAATTTCGTTGCTAGTATTCGAGCAATCACAAATACATGTAAGAAGTTTTATTTAAATGCTATTACTGATTTCAGATGGCTACGCTAGTTCCGTGGCAGACACAGAATCATCAGTAGCAAAAAATGGTTCCAATGGCTCTGAGCAAATGGTTCAAATGGCTCTGAGCACTATGGGACTTAACTGCTGAGGTAATCGGTCCCCTAGAACTTAGAACTACTTAAACGGAACTAACCTAAGGACATCACACACATCCATGCCCGAAGCAGGATTCGAACCTGCGACCGTAGCGGTCGCGCGGCATCAGTAGCATTTCGTTTTATCCACTACTAGAAAAGGTTGCAGTGGGAAACATACTGCTAACAATTCTATCCTATAATAAAACAGGTTTAGCATTCTGGAGACCCATAAGTCCGAAATGGGTCTTGATAGTAATGAAAGACTTATTACAAGTACTTGCTGCGAGAGTTGGCTTCTGCGCTAGGGCTGCTATACATAAATTTTAAAATGCAAAACAAACGTTAAAAATCGCTGCATCGCATCTCTCAACAATGTTTTATTCAAGCTGATGTTGGATTCATAGGCTTCTAGGAGTAATGAAATAGGATAGTATGAGATATTAAAAATCTCTGACGCCATCAAAGACCACACTAAAATAAGCAACACTAAACGAGCATTTTGCTTCATTATCTATCCAGCTATTTTTAAACCACATACTTCAATTGTAACATATCAGAAAATTACAATTCCTCTCCATTTCTTCACTAATGTGTTTACTTTTATGCCAAAAGACTAAAAATTAAATATAATAAATAGGGTATTCTTCATCAGTGAAACACATAGCAAAGTGCTTTATAAAAATCCATGATGACATCCATTGTTGCAAGTGGGCTTCATGATGGCGGTGTTTTTGCTACTTATTAGTGGAAAGCTACTAGAGGAAGGACCCACTTTCAATGCGAAACCTTGATGATATAAACTAACGTTTGTTATTAACAAACCAGCGGGAAAATGCTATTGTGAGAGCACAAAAACGGTAAATATGTTTCTCTTTAAAAGACTCTATCAGGAAAGAGGGTAACCAGCTGCCTCAATCCTCACTCTGCCTTCCCCACTACAAATTTTCGAATGTAAAAATATTTGCTCTCTTTTAACAAAGAACATTCTAAATCCATTTAGCCAGTCTCTCTTTGTAGTTAAGCCTTCACACTCAGCATTTCCGTCTCCCTACAGCTGCCTATATACTACGTAGTATCTCCCTCTCCCACTGTGTACTTTTTCTCCCATTGATGTACAGTACATCCCATTGCCACTGGCTCCTCTCTCACACTCTCTCCTTATGTCTTTCACTCTCACTGCCACTGTATCCACCATTCCACATCAGCTTAAAAACTCTGGAAATTCCAACTTATTTTTTCTCCTACATTCATATGTTTTAAATTTCATTCCAAAATCCACTCTCGGCTATGCCGAAGTGTTAAAGATCGCCGGTCTGGAAGGTTCGAGATCCTCTGAAGCCTATGTGTGGTCCCTACTCGTTTGTGATTTTCCACACTCTCCTGTCTCTTCTGCTTCCACTTCTCCTACCTCCATCCATCTTCGTTTCTCTTTCACTGCCATTTTCTCTCTCTCACCATCGCCATCTCATCTCGCTTCCTCTCCCTCTGGCACTGTATCCATTCTTCCACTGTCACTGTCTCTCTGCTACTCTCTTTCTGCACAATTCATTCGAATATATTGGCATGCTAGAACTTTTCTCTCACTCTTTGAAGCAGCAACATATTCGCCTTTTTTGTGCTCCGATAGGAGTATTTTTTTCGCTGGTTCCTTCTTTCCCTACTACAGCAGGGTGTGCTGCTTATACATCGTGGGACAAAAAACAGTGGCCTGGACCAATGGATACGATTGGATGTGAATGTGTGTATATAGCCACACCAACTTACTTCCAATACGATGGAGCCACTGTCCATACAGTCTGATAAAACTTGGAGCACATTTACACAATCTTCACGCCTGACAGAGTTGTTATCAGAAGTCAGTCTGATCACGGAACTAGCTGGGAACCCAGGTCATCCAATCTGTCAGTGGGTAAATACGTTGTGTGGGGAGCCCTCAAGACTAAGGTATATCGCAAAACCCTCACAGTCTTCAAGAAATTCAGCGGAATATTACGGATGAATTGCAGCAATTCCAGTCCAGCTTCGATCCGCCTCCAGCAACTTGCTGGCCAGGTGAAGAGATGAATGGTGGCCACATTCAGCATCTGCTATCATCAGGTTAGTACCGTATTTCCGTATTTCCTTTCCTCTGCTGTGTTCCTCTGTGCCTTTGTACCCTGGAACTCTGTTCTCCATGTCACTTTTATTTGGTCCATCGTGTATCAAATGACTCGTATAGTTCAGTCAAGTTTCAGACATTACACACCCATCCCAAACCACCCACCCACCCACCCATCCACTCACCCACCCACCCACCCCTACACACACACACACACACACACACACACACACACACACACACACACACACACACACATATATATATATATATATATATATATATATATATATATATATCGCCACTTTTAAATACTCTGACACATAAAACAACGAATTAGAACACAACAAAAGTTAACACAAAATCGTTAGCTTCACTTTTTTCTGGATAATTTGGTCATCTATCGCATATCTTTATAGGCGTGAATTGCCCATCATACAAGGACAGTTCGTCATAAAGTTTTGTTGGCGAAAAAATGATGAATAAAGGCATCGTTTCGTGACCTCAGAATCCTTATGAAGACCCTGTAACCTTTTCCATGTATTTCCTACATCAGTTGAAACTACATTTACACCTCAAACCTGATATTACTTGCATGTTTTACGTGCATGAGGAGAGTGAATTTCAACGTCTAGATCTCGATAAAGCACAGAGATTACGAATAAGCTTCAAGATTCCCCGAGAAATCGTCTTAAGAACACATGGTACGAAATTAGACCATTTACCATGAACTGAAATTGTAGATCTGGCCATCCCTACAACTGGTACTTTTGGTACCCGAAAACCATGTTTTTTCGGTAGTATCAACAATGGATTCAGATTTTCAAAAAGGAAAATATAGTTTTCCTCGCTGAATCTCTAAAGGATGAACAACTGCTATTTAAGCCATTTGCTATGGTTATTTATTTATACAATTGTGGGCTGTGGGGCAAAAATGTCTAAAAATCAGTTTTTGCAGTTTTCTGCATACGTATGGTATCTTTGAATCGCGGTAACACATACAATATTGAAAACACTTTCAAATTTCCCTAGAATGTCATATTAAGAACATGCAATAAAAATTTCGACCATCTGCCATAAACATAAATTACACTGGTCAACACTCATTTTCTTGCCAAGGATATTTGAGTGGCTTTAGGATGGGTTAGTGGTACTGAGGACGAATATAGCAACCATTTATGCAGTTTGGCTCTAGTTTTTGAGATAATGCATGATTTATTCAAAAAATTTGAAAAAATTGCTAATACTGAACTCGAGCGCTACAAACTACAATGAAAAAAGAAAATAATCTTTATAAATAGGTTCTATGAAAACCTGATAGGCATTTGTCCACGTATAAAACATAATTGAAAAGTTTCTCTATAAGTACATCATTTTCCGTCCATGACGAACCGCTTCCTGCACGCTTTCCTTTTATAGGTCTCTTCAGAACAGTCACGTTGCAGATTCCAGCAATAATCTGCCATCATATGCCTGTCCCATCTTCCTTTATATCTTTCCTCTATTCCTTTCATATCTTGATGGAACCGCTCTCCTTGTTCCTCACTGAAATCACCTAGATTACGAGGAAATCGATCCAAGTGGCTGTGAAGGAAGTGCAATTTTATGCTCATGTTAGCTCCTAAGTTTTGAAAGTTAGTGAGCATGTTTTTGACCAGTTCCTAAGTAATTGGGAGCTTTATGATTGCCCAAAAAACATTTTACAACAGCGACAAAACTGTTCCAGGCCGAAGCTTCAGTGACAGTCATGACACTTGTAAAATTGGTATCGTTGATGAGCCTGCGAATTTGAGGACCATCAAATATTCCTGCCTTAAGTTTTTCACTACTGAGTCCAGGGAACGTATTGCAGATGTATGTGAAGCAATTACCATTTCTGTCTAAAGCTTTGGTGAATTGCTTCATTAGTCCTAACTTAATATGTAATGGTGGAAGAACAATCTTGTCCCTACTAACCAGAGGTTCATTAATGATGTTTGTTTCACCAACAGCCATATGTTCCCTTGGAGGCCATGTTTTCTGCTTCCAATGTTCGTGCTTTGCCCTACTATCCCACATGCAGATAAAACATGGGTGCTTTGTGTATCCACTTTGTTGTCCAAGCAAGAAGTTCACCATTTTCAAATCAACACAAATCAACCACTGGTGCTGCATATACTGAATTTTCTGCAGAACCATCTTGATGTTAGCATATGCTTCACAAAGTTTTGTTGAGTGGGCAATTGGAATAGATGCGTAACGATTGCCATTGTGTAGGAGAACACATTTTAAACTTCTAGTGGAACTGTCTATGAAGAGACGCCAGTCCTCTGGTCTATATTCCGGCAGCCCCAATTCAAGTAAAAGTCCAGGTATATTGCTGCAATACACTATAACCTCTTCTTGGTTGAAGTATGGAAGAAGGTTTTCTTCTCTCGTCCGGTAAGCTGTTATTTTAACAATTGGATGAAGACAGTTCTTTTCCTTAAGCCTGGATGCTAAGAGTTCTGATGCTTGCTTTGAAAGACTGAGTTCTCGTATCAAGTCACTGAGCTCCTGGTCGAACTGCTGGGGTTGTGTCTCACGTCCTTCGTATTCCGAACCACTACTTGTACATTCCTCGCCGTGCACATCGTCATCTGATGATGTTAGCGTGGGTAATGTTGTGAAGGTTGGTACAGGAACATCGTTGCTGTGCACCACCGGTCTTCTTGCTGACTCCAAATCGGGATATTCCCACTTTCGTTTTTTGAACCGATTAAAACCTTTCACATTAACAATGCAAAAATAGCAATCATCTGTATAGTTCTTCTGCTCTCGCCATACCATAGGCACTCCGATGTTTAAGCTTTTCCTTTTTCGTTTTGTCCACTGCCGTAAGCACTCCACACAGCATTTACAAACTTTATGGGGTGCCCACACCTTGTCTTGATCTCCAAGTTTAATTCCGAAATATGCCAGATACGCTTCCTTCACAAAAGGAGTGATATTCTTCCTGTTCTTTTGAAGAACGTATTCACCACAAATGTAGCAGAACTCATTTGGATGGTTCACGCAAAGACGGCGTGAAGAACTCATGTTTTCCTAAAACAAAATTGCACAAATACTACATATTATGCAGAACTTTCTTGTATTTGCATGTCAATCACATCCAACAAACATCATTAATTGTTTTGTGTGAAATGAATACTCACCTCTTATTTGCTACGTCACGATGAAAAGGTTCTATCTCCTTGAAGCTGCACTGCACATGTGTGTGACTTTCGACCATCGCCATTTTTCTTGTTTACACCGAACGCTACCTATCGGCTGTTGCGGGGATTACCTCAGCCAACAAATGAATGTCGGGTACCGCCGAATTCAAATCTGCACAACCCTCAATATCTTCAACACACGCACTGCACAACAGGACTGAACACATGCTGAAAGTGTGATGTTTGCATGATGTAATCCTCAACCACACAGATGAACTCCCTGAGCACAATTGTTTAATAAAGATAGTACAATATCACTAATTAAAAAACAGGTAGCAAATACATTACACCATATATGGACCCTGCAGTCGATATTATCCACATGAAACTCTCATTTCCACAAATAACCTATATCTCAAAAACCAGAGCCAATTTGGAAAAAGTACAAACATACTCGGAATGAGTATCATAACAATATCCCATTTTCGTTCAAACTTCCCTGGCAACGAAAAAAAAATTTTATTTTGTAGAGCTGTGTTATAGGAGAAGCCATCCCCACAATTAGTACTTTTAAACCCCAAATATCATGGTTTTACGTATTTTTGTTAGGAATGATCCGTGAGCAAATGGTGCTTTTATAAATCACATGCGGTCCATCCTATATCACACCTCATACAGAAGAACCAACCGATCTGATTAATTTGCCTGGGCTGGAGGAAGGGTGTCATGTTTAAATTTTGGTTCAAATGGCTCTGAGCACTATGGTACTTAACATCTGACGTCATCAGTCCCCCAGAACTTAGAACTACTTAAACGTAACTATCCTAAGGACAATACACACATCCATCCCGAAGCAAGATTCGAACCTGCGACCGTAGCAATCGCGCGGTTCCGGACTGAAGTGCTTAGAACCGCTCGGCCACATCGGCCGGCAAAATTTTGGTACTGTACTGTAAGACGCTGCAGTATGCCAGTTCTTCTCATAGGTACACCAATGGTTGGTAGGACAAGGGCTATCCAAAACACTTGACCCTTTAGCTCTGTGATCAGTGGAACCTGAGATATGAGTCCCTCATAATTGCAATTTCTCACATGGGTTTTTGGAACGTATTGGAACCATGCATTCATGCATGGACGAATAACTACCGCTTTAATGATAATCTAAATTCTAAGTACTGTTTATTGTTGCATAACTGCCACTTGGATCCGTAGCATGGGAGATCTGAATATCAAATTGGCCTATTGTTAAGCAGAATTTTAGCAAACCACTTTTAGAATGGGGACAGTGGGAAAATGTATGATGTTTCTGGTAAAATAAAAGTGCGTGCTGGACGTAAACAGATGTATTAAAATGCTGGCCTTATTGGGCATTATTCAGATGGATAGCACTCCCACTAGCAATGGTAGTCATCAGTGAGAGCAAGTAAACCTGTAACCCTGTCATCATGTTGTACATCATTCTTGCAAGTGACCTTTATGAAGGTGGTATTTTTTAATACTGAGTAGCGAATGTCATCATGATGGAGTGGCTTCTAACAATGAACACAATGTAGATCTAGTAAAAAGCACCATAATCGTCATTGTTGCAAGTGTCCTTGATGAGAGTGGTGTTTTTGCTACTCAGTAGTGCACACACCATCATGTAGAAGATTAATTGCTACAATAACGGTAAATTTGGGCTATAACGCGTCTTGATGACAATCATTATTGCCAGTGACCCTCATAAGACTGGTGCTTTTACGACGAAACAGTACCCACACCGTGATGAAGACGGTGACTTGCAATACTGACTGTGGTACTGCTCTATAGAACAACAGTATCGCTATAATTATCGCTAGTGAACTTCGCGATGGTGGTGTTTTTACTACTTACTAGTGCACACACCACCCTGAAGGAGGCGACTTGCAGCAATGACAATAATTAGTACCATAAAACAAGAAAATGAGTCATTATTGCAGGTGACCATAACGAGTGTGTGTTTTTACTACTGAGCACTGCACACATTACCATGTAGTGACTTGCAACAGTGACTGTAAGGCTGGTCGATAAAGCAACAAAATGACAGTCGTTGTCGTAAGTGGCCTTCATGAGGATGTTTTTATTACTGTGTAATGCACACATCACATGACTTGTCACAGGGACCATGATGTTGTACAATAAAACAATGTGGTGATGGTCATTGTTGCAGATGGTCTCCATGAGGATGGGGCTTTTACTAGTGAGTGGCACACACATCAGCCTTATAAAGGTCACTTTAAACAATGACATTAACAGTGGTCTATAAAGTAATATGACGACTCAGTCAAACATATCACTACTTAGCAATGAACACTACACCCTAACAAAGACCAGTTGTAACAGTGCTCGCAGTTTCGTCTATAAAAGGAAATGGCGATGTGCTTACAAATATGGGAACATTATACGAAATTAGGAAAAGCCAATAGTGTCTCACAGAGGCACAGAAATAACTCCCAGCAGACAAGTCTGCTGCACATGTCTCTAAGAATATTCTGGGAGACCCTAGTCACACATCGACTCTGTTTCTGTAGACTCTACTCTATGAGGAGACGTTTAAGTAAGCTGAACTTTTGGGTCCCAGATATTTCTTCGCTTCCCATTTCTTTCTAAAACTGTTAGCAACAAACAACCACAAAATAAAAGTGAGTGATAAGATATCAAATGAATTTGGGCTGGTTACAGCCAAATCTCAAAATCAGGTTTTGTCCCATAACCAGCGAGTGCTAAGAATTGAGAAAAATGCCTCTTAGCAAGCTTAACCGAGTTGTTAAGATGTATCTAGTGGATATCTGTGGTGTGGCCTCATAATTCGGCCTCTTCAAAAAGCAAGAACACTGGTACGCCTCGTAGTGAGAAACATCATGCATATACACTTAATTTTTGAATTGCATGTTACACTATGGCAAACATTTGCGAGGAGAATATATCATATGTTAAGGATACCGTACGCTATGGGTGTGGGCCTTATTACTTAAGCTCTGCTACTTGAAAACAACCACGTTTTGTTAGTTGTGTTGGACTGATAATTCTTATCCAAACCTCCAAGGGACAAAATATTTTATATTTTTGTTCTGGCTATACGACAGTACGACTTAGTCTTTCCAATACAGACCATTTTAGCACCCTCATCACTCACCGCAGTCCCAACTCCGGAATATTCTTCTTGTAGCGTAGAACTGTAGCATATTGTCCAACTGCTACGATATCTATGGAGATTCTCCGGTGCAGGACATCATCTTGCACATTAGAGAACCTTGCGGAATGATCATAACATTCTAGCACCACTTCATCTTCGTTTTGACGCTACTCTGGTGCAGGCTAAAGGAACCCAATATCTTGCAAAAATTCCACCATTTTACAGAAGTATTAAATACATTATCGAAAGTGTATTTCACAAAAACCATAGTTCCTGACCTTATTACCTAAATCATACAGGACGTAAAATTACACTCACTATATTTTTAGCTTAACTGAGGTGAACCTTTCAGAAATAAATTATTGGGTGTAATAGCTGTTAAAACATATATGATCAACGTTGAGTCGATTGCTGCCAACATAGTGTTACTTCACAGAACTCACAACCTTCCAGACCAATCTTCGCACATTGTGATTGCGTACTGCCTTCACTGCTTTCTTTGCCTCGTACTAATGACACAATTTTAGAGGGAAAAAATTTAAATCTTTTTACGGCCAGTGGGTCAAAGTTAAATGCAAAGTGCCAAAGTAAACCCAACTTAACGATATTGAAAGGAAGGGGTTTCGGAGTAGATCACGTTGTTGTTGTTGTGGTCTTCAGTCCTGAGACTGGTTTGATACAGCTCTCCATGCTACCCTATCCTGTGCAAGTTTCTTCATCTCCCAGTACCTACTGCAACCTACATCCTTCTGAATCTGCTTAGTGTATTCATCCCTTGGTCTCCCTCTACGATTTTTACCCTCCACGCTGCCCTCCAATGCTAAATTTGTGATCCCTTGATGCCTCAGAACATGTCCTACCAACCGGTCCCTTCTTCTCGTCAAGTTGTGCCACAAACTCCTCTTCTCCCCAATTCCATTCAATACCTTCTCATTACTTATGTGATCTACCCATCTAATCTTCAGCATTCTTCTGTAGCACCACATTTCGAAAGCTTCTATACTCCTCCTGTCCGAGCTATTTATCGTCCATGTTTCACTTCCATACATGGCTACACTCCATACAAATACTTTCAGAAACGACTTCCTGACACTTAAATTTATACTCGATGTTACCAAATTTCTCTTCTTCAGAAACGCTTTCCTTGCCATTGCCAGTCTACATTTTATATCTTCTCTACTTCGACCATCATCAGTTATTTTGCTCCCCAAATGGCAAAACTCCTTTAATACTTTAAGTGTCTCATTTCCTAATCTAATTCCCTCAGCATCACCCGACTTAATGCGACTACATTTCATTATCCACGTTTTGCTTTTGTTGATGTTCATCATATATCCTCCATTCCGTTCAACTGTCCATTCCGTTCAACTGCTCTTCCAAGTCCTTTACTGTCTCTGACAGAATCACAATGTCATCGGAGAACCTCAACGTTTTTATTTCTTCTCCATGGATTTTAATACCTACTCCGAATTTTTCTTTTGTTTCCTTTACTGCTTGCTAAATATACAGATTGAACAACATCGGGGAGAGGCTACAACCCTGTCTTACTCCCTTCCCAACCACTGCTTCCCTTTCACGCCCCTCTACTCTTATAACTGCCATCTGGTTTCTGTACAAATTGTACATAGCTTTTCGCTCCTTGTAATTTACCCCTTCCACCTTTGGAATTTGGAAGAGAGTATTCCAGTCAACATTGTCAAAAGCTTTCTCTAAGTCTACAAATGCTTGAAACGTAGGTTTGCCTTTCCTTAATCTTTCTTCTAAGATAAGTCGTAAGGTCAGTATTGCCGTACGTGTTCCAATATTTCTACGGAATCCGAACTGATCTTCCCCAATGTCGGCTTCTACCAGTTTTTCCATTCGTCTGTAAAGAATTCGCGTTAGTATTTTGCAGCTGTGTCTTAATAATCTGATAGTTCGGTAATTTTCGCATTTGTCAACACCAGCTTTCTTTGGGATTTGAATTATTATATTCTTCTTGAAGTCTGAGGGTACTTCACCTGTCTCATACATCTTCCTCACCAGATGGTAGAGTTTTGTCAGGACTGACTCTCCCAAGGCCGTCAGTAGTTCTAATGGAATGTTGGCTACTCCCGGGGCCTTATTTCGGCTCAGGTCTCTCAGTGCTCTGTCGAACTATTCACGCAGTATCGTAACTCCCATTTCATCTTCATCTACATTCTCTTCCATTTCTATAATATTGTCCTCAAGTACTTCGCCCTTGTATAGACCCTCTATATACTCCTTCCATCATTCTGCTTTCCTTCTTTGGTTAGAACTGGGTTTCCATCTGAGCCCTTGATATTCATAAAAGTGATTCTCTTTTCTCCAAAGGTCTCTTTAATTTTCCTGTAGACAGTATCTATCTTACCCCTAGTGAGATAAGCCTCTACATCCTTACATTTGTCCTCTAGCCATCCCTGCTTAGCCATTTTTCACTTCCTGTCGATATCATTTTTGAGACGTTTGTATTCCATTTTGCCTGTTTTATTTACTGCATTTTTGAATTTTCTCCTTTCATCAATTAAATTCAATATTTCTTCTGTTACCCAAGGATTTCTACTAGCCCTCGTCTTTTAACTAACTTGATCCACTGCCGCCTTCACTATTTCATTCCTCAAAGCTACCCATGCTTCTTCTACTGTATTTCTCTCCCCCATTACTGTCAATTGTTCCTTTATGGTCTCCCTGAAACTCTGTACAACCTTTGGTTCTTTCAGTTTATCCAGATCCCATCTCCTTAAGTTCCCAATTCCCAACTTTTTGCAGTTTCTTCAATTTTAATCTGCAGTTCATAACCAATAGATTGTGGTCAGAGTCCACATCTGCCCCTGGAAATGTCTTGCAATTTAAAACCTGGTTCCTAAATCTCTGTCTTACCATTATATAATCTATCTGATACCTTTCAGTATCTCCGGGATTCTTCCATGTATACAACCTTCTTTTATGATTCTTGTACCAAGTGTTAGCTATGATTAAGTTACGCTCTGTGCAAAATTCTACCAGACGGCTTCCTCTTTCATTTCTTAGCAACAGTCCGTATTCACCTAATATGTTTCCTTCTCTCCCTTTTCCTACACTCGAATTCCAGTCACCCATGACTATTAAATTTTCGTCTCCCTTCACTATCTGAATAATTTCTTTTATCTCATCATACATTTCATCAGTTTCTTCAGCATCTGCAGAGCTAGTTGGCATATAAACTTGTAGGCCAGAGTCGCCGAGCGGTTCTAGGCGCTACAGTCTGGAACCGCGCGACCGCTACGGTCGCAGGTTCGAATCCTGCTTCTGGCATGGATGTGTGTGATGTCCTTAGGTTAGTTAGGTTTAAGTAGTTCTAAGTTCTAGGGGACTGATGACCACAGATGTTAAGTCCCATAGTGCTCAGAGCCATTTGAACCACTGAACCATATAAACTTGTACTACTGTAGTAGGCGTGGGCTTCGTGTGTATCTTGGCCACAATAATGCGTTCACTATGCTGGTTGTAGTAGCTTACCCGCACGCCTATTTTTTTTATTCATTATTAAACCTACTCCTGCATTACCTCTATTTGATTTTATATTTATAACCCTGTATTCACCTGACCAAAAGTCTTGTTCCTCCTGCCACCGAAATTCACTAATTCCCACTATATCTAACTTTAACCTATCCATTTCCCTTTTAAAATTTTCTAACCTACCTGCTCGATTAAGGGATCTGACATTCCACGCTCCGATCCGTAGAACGCCAGTTTTCTTTCTCCTGATAACAACGTCCTCTTGAGTAGTCCCCGCCCGGAGATCCGAATGGGGGACTATTTCACCTCCGGAATATTTCACCTAAGAGGACGCATCATCATTTAACCATACAGTAAAGCTGCATGCCCTCGGGAAAAATTACGGCTGTAGTTTCCCCTTGCTTTCAGCCGTTCGCAGTACCAGCACAGCAAGGCCGTTGGTTATTGTTACAAGGCCAGATCAGTCAATCATCCAGACTGTTGCCCCTGCAGCTACTGAAAAGGATGCTGCCCCTCTTCAGGAACCACACGTTTGTCTGGCCTCTCAACAGATACCCCTCCGTTACGGCCATCTGTATCGCTGAGGCACGCAAGCCTCCCCACCAACGGCAAGGTCCATGGTTCATGGGGAGGGTAGATCATTTGTTTCCCCTTGCGATCTGAAATTACATTTTGGCTATTAAAAGCTGTCATGGAGGTTTCTGTCCAAGTTCTCTTCCCAAGTGCCACGTATGAACGGCAAAGTAAGAAACTGTTATAAGAGTGTATGATACAATAGAAAGTATCTGCAGATACTCTTTCTAGCACGCATGCTGACGTCTAGCGCACACTGTAAGAAGATTAAAATGAATAATGGGCAGCGAAATTTATAAGGCTGCTGAACTGAATTCCTAAACAAATCCAGTGAGAAATACGAGCCTGATAATTACACAGTTTTAATTAGTACAGAAACATAAGGCACTACAACAGCTATTTATGCGTTGTTCTCTTCTATGGACCATCACAGTTTCATCATATGACCATGGAATGTTTCATTGGGTTACGTTAATAATAATTTATAAGTGGATCAATAGCAGTGAAACGAACCATAGCTCTTTAGTGAGCGGGTGTGTAGTGCCAAGAGAAGTACTTCAACATAGACGTGAAATTGTTGTTGTCAGTTATGAAATTCAGTTTTAGAGATTCCCGCTAAAACTATGGGCTGCGGAATAACGCAACATTCTACCTAAGCAAACTAATATGAAAAGTCCTCTTCATATACACTCCTGGAAATTGAAATAAGAACACCGTGAATTCATTGTCCCAGGAAGGGGAAACTTTATTGACACATTCCTGGGGTCAGATACATCACATGATCACACTGACAGAACCACAGGCACATAGACACAGGCAACAGAGCATGCACAATGTCGGCACTAGTACAGTGTATATCCACCTTTCGCAGCAATGCAGGCTGCTATTCTCCCATGGAGACGATCGTAGAGATGCTGGATGTAGTCCTGTGGAACGGCTTGCCATGCCATTTCCACCTGGCGCCTCAGTTGGACCAGCGTTCGTGCTGGACGTGCAGACCGCGTGAGACGACGCTTCATCCAGTCCCAAACATGCTCAATGGGGGACAGATCCGGAGATCTTGCTGGCCAGGGTAGTTGACTTACACCTTCTAGAGCACGTTGGGTGGCACGGGATACATGCGGACGTGCATTGTCCTGTTGGAACAGCAAGTTCCCGTGCCGGTCTAGGAATGGTAGAACGATGGGTTCGATGACGGTTTGGATGTACCGTGCACTATTCAGTGTCCCCTCGACGATCACCAGTGGTGTACGGCCAGTGTAGGAGATCGCTCCCCACACCATGATGCCGGGTGTTGGCCCTGTGTGCCTCGGTCGTATGCAGTCCTGATTATGGCGCTCACCTGCACGGCGCCAAACACGCATACGACCATCATTGGCACCAAGGCAGAAGCGACTCTCATCGCTGAAGACGACACGTCTCCATTCGTCCCTCCATTCACGCCTGTCGCGACACCACTGGAGGCGGACTGCACGATGTTGGGGCGTGAGCGGAAGACGGCCTAATGGTGTGCGGGACCGTAGCCCAGCTTCATGGAGACGGTTGCGAACGGTCCTCGCCGATACCCCAGGAGCAACAGTGTCACTAATTTGCTGGGAAGTGGCGGTGCGGTCCCCTACGGCACTGCGTAGGATCCTACGGTCTTGGCGTGCATCCGTGCGTCGCTGCGGTCCGGTCCCAGGTCGACGGGCACGTGCACCTTCCGCCGACCACTGGCGACAACATCGATGTACTGTGGAGACCTCACACCCCACGTGTTGAGCAATTCGGCGGTACGTCCACCCGGCCTCCCGCATGCCCACTATACGCCCTCGCTCAAAGTCCGTCAACTGCACATACGGTTCACGTCCACGCTGTCGCGGCATGCTACCAGTGTTAAAGACTGCGATGGAGCTCCGTATGCCACGGCAAAATGGCTGACACTGACGGCGGCGGTGCACAAATGCTGCGCAGCTAGCGCCATTCGACGGCCAACACCGCGGTTCCTGGTGTGTCCGCTGTGCCGTGCGTGTGATCATTGCTTGTACAGCCCTCTCGCAGTGTCCGGAGCAAGTATGGTGGGTCTGACACACCGGTGTCAATGTGTTCTTTTTTCCATTTCCAGGAGTGTAGTTCGTTACTGTTCTTCTGATCACTTTTTTAGTCATACTGCTGCATTCTATAATACGACAAATCCAATGACAGAGTAAGTGTTAGTGATTTCCAGAACATAGATTTATTATGTAAACATATATCTTGTGACTGACCTAAAAGTCCCCAAAAATGATATGATATGATATTAAGGTGTCAAAGTATGAAAGGAAATTAAGTTGAACATCTTAAAACAAATTGATGGAGTACAATTTTTTCTCTGTAATAGGAGTTGTCTACAGCTCCTGCATGTATATTGATGAAAGCTTTCCGTCTATGTTGTCCCATAAATACTCCACTTACCATAACGCTGTTGTAATACTACGAGGCGTGCTGAAAAGTAATGCCTCAAAATTTTACATAAAAACTGCTAAACTAAATAAGAGAAGCATTATTAACATTCTACGTCTTTATGCTTCAAGCGTAATACACTACTGGCCATTAAAATTGGTACACCAAGAAGAAATGTAGATGAAAAATGGGTACTCATTGGCCAAATATATTATACTAGAACTGACATGTGATTACATTTTAACGCAATTTGGGTGCGTAGATACTGAGCAATCAATACCCAGAACAACCACCTCTGACGGTAATAACGGCCTTGATACGCCTGGGCATTGAGTCAAACAGAGCTTGTACAGCGTGTACAGGTACAGCTGCCCATGCAGCTTCAACACGATACCACAGTTAATCAAGAGTAGTGACTGGCGTTTTGTGACGAGCCAGTTGCTCGGCCACCATTGACGAAACGTTTTCAACTGGTGAGAGATCTGGAGAATGTGCTGGCCAGGGCAGCAGTCGACCATTTTCTGTATCCAGAAAGGCCCGTACAGGACCTGCAATTTGCGGTCGCGCATTATCCTGCTGAAATGTAGGGTTTCGCAGGGATCGAATGAACGTCAGAGGCCGGCCGGTGTGGCCGTGCGGTTCTAGGCACTTCAGTCTGCAACCGCGTGACCGCTACGGTCGCAGGTTCGAATCCTACCTCGGGCATGGATGTGTGTGATGTCCTTAGGTTAGTTAAGTTTAAGTAGTTCTAAGTTCTAGGGGACTGATGACCATCGATGTTAAGTCCCATAGTGCTCAGAGACATTTGAACCATTTGAAGGGTAGAGCCACGAGTCTAACACCTCTGAATTGTAACGTCCACTGTTCAAAGTGCCGTCAATGAGAACAAGAAGTGACCGAGACATGTAACCAATGGCACCCCATTCCACCACGCCGGGTGATACGCCAGTATGGCGATGACGAATACACGCTTCCAATGTGCGTTCGCTGCGATGTCGCCAAACACAGATGCGACCATCATGATGCTGTAAAGAGAACCTGGATTCATCCGAAAAAATGACGTCTTGCTATTCGTGCACCCAGATTCGTCGTTGAGTACACCATCGCAGGCGCTCCTGTCTGTGATGCAGCGTCAAGGGTAACCGCAGCCATGGTCTCCGATATGATAGTCCATGTTGCTGCAAAGGTCGTCGAACTGTTCGTGCAGATGGTTGTTGTCTTGCAAACGTCCCCATCTGTTGACTCAGGGATCGAGACGTGGCTGCACGATCCGTTACAGCCATGCGAATAAGATGCCTGTCATCTCGACTGTTAGTGATACGAGGCGGTTGGGATCCAGCACGGCGTTCCGTATTACTCTCCCGAACCCACCGATTCCATATTCTGCTAACAGTCATTGGATCTCGACCAACGCGAGCAGCAATGTCGCGATACGATAAACCGCAATTGCGATAGGCTGCAATCCGACCTTTATCAAAGTCGGAAACGTGATGGTACGCATTTCTCCTCCTTACACGAGGCATCACAACAACGTTTCACCATGCAACGCCGTTCAACTGCTGTTTGTGTATGAGAAATCGGTTGGAAACTTTCCTCATGTCAGCACGTTGTAGGTGTCACCACCGGCGCCAACCTTGTGTGAATGCTCTGAAAAGGTAATCATTTGCGTATCACAGCATCTTCTTCTTATCGGCTAAATTTCGCGTCTGTAGCACGTCATCTTCGTGGTGTAGCAATTTTAATGGCCAGTAGTGTATTTGCAGCCCTCTGCTGCTAGACGAATCAGGTTCGTATTGTGCAAGATGGCGGTGTGTGACGTAATTATATCTGTGCGTGGGAATCAGTGTCCTGTAACAGGTTTCGAAATCGGACTCTTCCTCCACACGTGGAGCACCCTCTCGTTAAGCACGACAATGCCTGACCACACACGAGCACCGCGACACCTGATACAATTCAGCGCCTTGGCTTCCCTGTCATCAACCATCCGCATACAGTCTAGACTTACTCACCTTTGATTTCCATCTGTTTGGCAGAACTTAAAGAACACCTTCGAGGGCTTCACTTTGATTGGGACGAAGTGGTGCAACTAGAGGTAAGGTTGTAGCTCGGTCAACAAGGTCAAACATACTACAGTGACGGTACCAAAGAAACTGGCCTCTTGATAGGATGAATGTGTTCGTCGCCAGGGCGACTATGTACGTGTGTAAATATGAAACATAAAGATGTAGTCGTTAATGGAGTATGTTTTACTTAAAATTAATTAAGAGTTTTCATATAACGAATTCGCAAGCATTATTTTTGAGCAAGTCTTCGTATTTAGACCCTCATATATAGTCATTACGTTAATGTTCCAGAGACGAAAGACGATACTCCATTCAAATTTAGGGTAGTTTCCAATTTACATAATACCAACATAATGGTCCATTTATTTCACTGCTACAACATCTTTTTATCATATCATCAATACTGTTACAATCTTGGAAGACGCAACGTTATTGGTCTCTATATAAGGGTGTGCCCGCTTGTCGAGGTTCGCTTCCACATATGTGGAATTTTTCGCAGTGCAGAGACGAGACGGCGCTCATCTTAAAACACGTGACAGCGCAACATCTCCGCCAGATTTAATTTGTGCACTGCAGGTGTCTGTTGGAATGGCTCCCGAGGAATGCGTCTACTCGAGTCCCTCCCAGCGGCTGTCACATCGCAACGTGTAATTCATCTCACCGGAGAGAACAATTTTTTCGCCCAGATATATTGCGTCACCTTCTCACTCAAATGCAGACAGCATTTCTTCCTTGCGAGACTATTGTGTACTTTATGAGTATCGTCTCACATAGAGTAGTATTTTTCTTCCTTCGCAGGAAAATGAAACTGGAGTGTGGTGTAAGCAATTTCTTTAGTACACCGGTCGCACTTTCTAAGTGTTCTGCCAATGAATCGCAGTCTTTGGTTTGCTCTACCCATAACATTATCAATGTGCGACTTATCACGTAATCGAAATTTAGCGGATTTCATTTAGTACTCTAGTGAATAACTTCACACTTTTCCTTATTCAGGGTCAATTGCCACTTTTCGCATCACACAGATATCTTGTCTAAATCATTTTGCAATTCGTTTTGGTCATATGATGGCTTTACAAGATGGTAAATGGCAGCAGCATCTTCAAACAATCTAATAGGGCTACTCAGATTGTCTTCTATATCGTTAATATAGATCAGGAACAATTAGGGCCTATAACAATTCATTGGGGAACGCCGGATAATACTCCTGTTTCACTCGATGACTTTCCGTCTATTACTACGAACTGTGACCTTTCTGGCAGGAAATCACGAATCCAGTCGCACAACTGAGGCGATATTGCATTGGCACGCAGTTTGGATAGAAGAAGTTTGTGAGGAACGGTGTCGAAAGCCTTCTAGAAATCTAAGAATATGGAATCAGTTTGACATACCATGTCGATAGAACTCAGATGATCGACAGGTAAAAATGTGTACACTGATCAAAATTATCCGTACATCTATTAGCTGATATTAACATGGGGCATGTCTAACCTTCACCTTTATGACCGCTAGCACTCTGCTGGGGACACTCTCAATGATGTTTTTGAATGTCTGTGAAGGAATGGCAGCCTTTATTCCCGAAGAGTCGAACTTGAGGTGGTAGTGATGTTGGACGCCGGAGTCTGTAGCAGAGTAGATGTTGTAACGCATCCCAGAGGTGTTCTATTGGGTTCAGGTCGGGACTCTGAGCAGACCAGTCCGTTTCAGGAATGTTACCGTCCACTAACCATTGCCTCGTAGATACGGCTTTATGACAGGTTGCTGTGACGTGCTGATACAGTTATCGTTTCCGATTTGTTCCTCTACTGTGCGCGCCACACAATGCTGTAAAATGCGGTCACATCCTCCAACACTTAGCGTTTTATTGAGCGCATTAAGCCGACAACACCCTAACAACGAAAAACACGCCAAAATCGTAACGTCCTCTGTACTTGACTATTAGCACTACATATGACAGCTAAGGTTCTCCTGGAATCTATCAAACCCAAACCCTTCCATCTGATTACCACCGGGTACAGCGTGGCTGATCATTCCAGATCACTCGTTTCCATTCATCCATTTCTTCCTTATTCCCACCTTCCTTTTTGTTTCCACCTTCTTTTTATTTACACCCTATTTTTTTGTTTCCCAATGCACAGTCACTGTGGTAGCTGGATTGCTGGTAGCGCGTCGGAATTCACAGGTGAATGCTTTCTCTGATTTTACTCGATTTGTTACAACCATCTGCCGGAGTGCTCAACGGCCCTGTCCTTCGGTACATGGGGTGTGCCTGGTCTTCGTTTAATTGTACTTGGCCCTTCGCATTACCGTTTCACAATCACAGAAACATCAGTGGGCCAGCTTTAGAAGGGTTCAATTTTTTATTCAGATGACACGCGATGAGTTGTCCGCGTTCGAAGTTACTAAGCTCTGCTCACTGACCCATTCTGGTGTTACTGCTCCAAAGCTGACTACGCAATTCTCTTCTCCTTTTCTACCGGCGCGTCCACCTGCTGTGATATCTAATGGTCACTTCTGCTTTGCATACAAGTGTCCGGATACTTTTGATGAGATAGCGTATGTGCAACGCATATCGTGAATGTCGTCAAGCAGAAACATTAGCCTTACTCTACTTCTCGATAGCGTTAATAGATCTATCGTTATGTCAAATCAAATGGCTCTTAGCACTACGGGACTTATCTGAGGTCATCAGTGCCCTAGGCTTAGAACTACTTAAACCTAACTGACCTAAGGACATCACTCACATCCATGCCCGAAGAAGGATTCGAACCAGCGACCGTAGCAGCAGCGTGGTTCCGGGCCGAAGCACGTAGAGCCGCTCGGCCACAGTGGCCGGCCCATAGCGTCAAAGTATCTACCGTAAGCAGCATCCTATACAAACATGGCTTGCTGGTTCACGATGTGGTAGGCAAAGTGTGCCACAATACGTGAGTCCGTTCGCACATGGCGGGATTCTCAGGAAGCGCCTGGCAGTTGATGTTACACAAACAAGAAACAAATTTATCCACGGCCTGTTTAAAGCGATTTTGAGCTCTTGTGCCTGTGTGCAACTGAGAAGAGAATAAATATCAAACAGAGTTACACATTGTGAAAAAGTGATGGAGCTATCCGATGTTGATGTACGTGTATGGAACAAAAGATGTACACTCCTGGAAATTGAAATAAGAACACCGTGAATTCATTGTCCCAGGAAGGGGAAACTTTATTGACACATTCCTGGGGTCAGATACATCACATGATCACACTGACAGACCCACAGGCACATAGACACAGGCAACAGAGCATGCACAATGTCGGCACTAGTACAGTGTATATCCACCTTTCGCAGCAATGCAGGCTGCTATTCTCCCATGGAGACGATCGTAGAGATGCTGGATGTAGTCCTGTGGAACGGCTTGCCATGCCATTTCCACCTGGCGCCTCAGTTGGACCAGCGTTCGTGCTGGACGTGCAGACCGCGTGAGACGACGCTTCATCCAGTCCCAAACATGCTCATTGGGGGACAGATCCGGAGATCTTGCTGCCCAGGGTAGTTGACTTACACCTTCTAGAGCACGTTGGGTGGCAGGGGATACATTCGGACGTGCATTGCCCTGTTGGAACAGCAAGTTCCCGTGCCGGTCTAGGAATGGTAGAACGATGGGTTCGATGACGGTTTGGATGTACCGTGCACTATTCAGTGTCCCCTCGACGGTCACCAGTGGTGTACGGCCAGTGTAGGAGATCGCTCCCCACACCATGATGCCGGGTGTTGGCCCTGTGTGCCTCGGTCGTATGCAGTCCTGATTGTGGCGCTCACCTACACGGCGCCAAACACGCATACGACCATCACTGGCACCAAGGCAGAAGCGACTCTCATCGCTGAAGACGACACGTCTCCATTCGTCCCTCCATTCACGCCTGTCGCGACACCACTGGAGGCGGGCTGCACGATGTTGGGGCGTGAGCGGAAGACGGCCTAACGGTGTGCGGGACCGTAGCCCAGCTTCATGGAGACGGTTGCGAATGGTCCTCGCCGATACCCCAGGAGCAACAGTGTCCCTAATTTGCTGGGAAGTGGCGGTGCGGTCCCCTACGGCACTGCGTAAGATCCTACGGTCTTGGCGTGCATCCGTGCGTCGCTGCGGTCCGGTCCCAGGTCGACGGGCACGTGCACCTTCCGCCGACCACTGGCGACAACATCGATGTACTGTGGAGACCTCACGCCCCACGTGTTGAGCAATTCGGCGGTACGTCCACCCGGCCTCCCGCATGCCCACTATACGCCCTCGCTCAAAGTCCGTCAACTGCACATACGGTTCACGTCCACGCTGTCGCGGCATGCTACCAGTGTTAAAGACTGCGATGGAGCTCCGTATGCCACGGCAAAATGGCTGACACTGACGGCGGCGGTGCACAAATGCTGCGCAGCTAGCGCCATTCGACGGCCAACACCGCGGTTCCTGGTGTGTCCGCTGTGCCGTGCGTGTGATCATTGCTTGTACAGCCCTCTCGCAGTGTCCGGAGCAAGTATGGTGGGTCTGACACACCGGTGTCAATGTGTTCTTTTTCCATTTCCAGGAGTGTATTTCAGATTCGTCAAACCACTTTAGACGGTTTACGACTGGTCACAAGTGTAATGAAAGACACCATCGAATAAATGAAGGCATCAATTCAACGACCCTCAAGACTGCTAACGCAGGCCCTAACGGCAACATTCACAAACATTTGGGAAGGCGGTTCTGTTGCAGACCTGTGGCGCAGAAACCAACGATCAGCAGGCGAAACGTGAAGCGTTTTTTTGGGATTACATTGACATTTGGATCTGAGACCCATTCTCTTTTGCATGCCATCATCGCAACTTCTGCCTGCTGCAGGGAACGAAAACCATAAATTTAGCAACTTAAAACCGAAATCACAACATTTAGCCGCACGCGCAAACACAATCAGCACTTTGTTGACCGTGTACCGGAGAATGTATAACGTACGAAAAGCTTATTGAAAGAAGCGGACATCACTATGGAGGCTTATCATCATCCTCCATTTGCAGTAAGCTTACGTTCTTCTGTTTCACAAACTGATTAATGCATCGGCCATATCTTCTTATATTTCTCCATCATTGCGGTTGCTGCTGAAGCAGTTTACGTGGATACCTACTTGCTGGCATTCAGGTAATACTATGGTGACATTACGAATGATACAATTGTGCAGTATAGCTGTTTTTCTCTCGAGGGGACTTCAGAAAGTACGACACGTACGTTGTCTCTAGCTAACAGTATTGCACGACAAGAGAGGTGTATCACCAGAAGCGAATACATGTTATGGACTTCCTGCAGACACAGTTTTGGTGTCGTACGAATAACAGGTGCATTATAGGGTGGGAATGAAGTGGTGCTGCAGCTGGAAGCATACACCAAAGCTGAAATACGCGGTATACTATGATTATTGTGAGAAAACCTCTAAATTACACTCAGCTTCAACGTGCCATTCTGGGGCTATAAGGAACAAATGCAGTGAGGTCTCAAGCGGTAGTGAAATGGTGCCAACAATTTGACAATCGCTGCAGAGACGTGGGTGACGCGGATAAGGAAGGAATACCATCGACATCGACCAAAGAGGACAGTGCCTAGGCAACCAAATCGTAGCAATCATACGATGAGGACTTTCACATAGCTGTTCTCAAAAGACTCCATTACCAAGGAGCGTAGACTGACATTAGGATGTGTAACCCACTTTTTGAACCGTCTCGTACATGCTTTTTTATACATGTACTACACACTGCCTCCAACAAAATTGTCACATTTAGTGAACGTAATAATCTAACTCCACCATAGCTGATCCCAGGCCCGGTTGAGGAAAGAGGAGGGGAGAGGGCCTTGGTCTTGCTGACTCCGGCGAGCAACACCTCGTAAAAGCCCCAGGCCAGGGTTACACCCTGACGAACAGGGAAGCTGCTGCGTTGCAATATGACGGAGGGTCGCCAAAGGCTAGTGAAAGAAAACCTCGCTTACTTATTACCCGACCGGCCGGAGTGGCCGAGCGGTTCTAGGCGCTACAGTCTGGAGCCGCGTGGCCGCTACGGTCGCAGATTCGAATCCTGCCTTGGACATGGATGTGTGTGATGTCCTTAGGTTAGTTAGGTTTAAGTAGTTCTAAGTTCAAGGGGACTGATGACCTCAGAAGTTAAGTCCCATAGAGCTCAGAGCCATTTGAACGTATTGCCCGGTGCAGTTGAGTTGGTAGCCCACTTGAGCAAATAAACGTCATTATTCTTCAGACTAAAAGGAAACAGCCGGTCTAATTCAATGGATACAACGTCAGTAAAGATAAGGCCGAACGATTTGGAGTAGCTGGTTTGCTTAATATTGCAACATGGAATTTCAGAGGATTTCGAAGAAAACAAAATTTACTGCGAAGTGATAAAGAAAAAGAAGTATTATTGTCGCAATCCTGACAGAAACAAACAAAGAATTGAGAGAAATAACAGATATTCTGGGTTTTACATTGTTATACAGTGGTGTTGAAGAACAGATTCGTACACAGGTGGGAGTAGCCATGATGATAGATTCAAAATAGATATAAGATAATAATCACCCCCGTTCTGGACACAGAAGGGCCAGTCGGGCCCGACCGGCTACCGTGTCATCCATCAGAAAATGGTTTCATATGGCTGCAGTATGGAGGGATGAGGACAAGCACGCCGTATTCACGGCCGTCATCGGTTTAGCAGACGTTTGGCGTCTGCTAATCACTCAGGCAGCTTCTCAACTGGCATTACGAAACAGCAGTCAGGTGATGGTTGAAGTGATCAGTGCAACAAAAATCTACTAATACCAGTATTGCTGGCCCCTGTTTTGATCACAACCAAGGTTGATTCTTTCCGCAAGTCGGTCAGGGGCCTGAAGATGGCGTAGTAGAACGGTGGAACTGGTTGCCAAATATAATAAGGTTGGAAATTTGACGTCTAAAAGATGTCCAATTTGGTACCCTCTATCGAAAGGCCGAGTCCCACTACCATCTCTACAAAGGTAAACGTATAGAGTGTGCAACCCTTTCCAGTCCTTAACACGAAGTAAAAAACCCTAATAGCACGCGAAATCGAAGCTTTGTTCTCCGCGTGGCAGTCATTCACGCTGACCATCTGTTTCCGTACCATATATCATCAGCAGTCGTGTGCGGATTTCCTGTGATACCCTTCAAACATCATCGATGAAAACTTCACTCGCGTTTCATTTTACAGAGAGAGGTCAGTTCTTTAACTGCATACACTTAGCTACCGTGCTACCTATCTCCGGAAGTGGACATTCAAAACGGTAGGAAAGAATTACGTCCTATACCGTTCACAGTGGCACATTCATGACTGTAAGCCAGCTGCCAAGAAGAAGGACGACTTCAGGATTCAGGTCGTTTTCAGATGCTCGGGATTGTTTATGATATAATAAATAAAACTGGCTTGATTTATAGTCATGGAGACTGGAATGCGAAAGTAGACAATAGGTCTCTTAAAGACATATCAGGAAGTGGCAAAGAATGTACTGCAAGTTCAAATGATAATCAGATGAGTATTTTCTGTATTTACAAGAACCTCAAAGTAACCAATACTTTTATCCAAAAAAAGATATTCATGGATACACGTGGGCTACGAGAGGAACTAAATTAATTACAGATTATATTTTAGCGAATAAGAATACTGCGTCCTTAGTGAAAGACTTTAAAATTTTAGGGGGATATGATATTTTCAGCGGCATGTTTTTCCTTATGACCAAAACAGGACTACCAACTATACTAAAATACTAAAACTACAGGAGTCATTGCCTACAGGCAAAGCAAAATCACTCAAAAAAGGCATAAAATATGGAATAAAGAACTAAACAGATCATTTAAGAAGAATAAAGTGTGTGCGAGTGTTATCTGCAATCATCCAAAGGCAAAATGAAACTATATACTGATGAGAATCATGACAAAATCACTAATACGAAAGGCTTTTAGTGATGTGATGAATTTCTAGCAGCGATAGAAGATGATATACATGGCAGACAGGACTTCGCTTCCAAAATATTTCTACATTTGAATAGAGCTGAGAATGATGTGTTACAAAAAAAGGTAATGAGTCAGGAACAGTGGACAGAACATTACAAGACTCATTGGTATAATCCAAAGGAAAGTGCTCATTATGAAAATATAGCTGCTTATGCAAACAAAGATTTAATTACCTTACAAGAACTGGAAGATGTAATTAAAAGACGAAAATGAAAGAAATACACAGGACTGGCGAGAATTAAGAGTATATTAAACATGGTGGATTTCTGCTTGAGTTTAGAAAGTTACAACTGATCAATACCTACAGACTAAACACTAAAATTACAGAAGATTGGATACAGTAATAGCGTTGTCACCGTTTATAAAAGAGACCACCGTAAAACTTGAAATTACAGTAGTATCAATATGTTAAACACGGCCTACGAAATATATTTAGGTGTATTAAATAACAGATTAAATATTATTACAGATGTACTACTTCTAGAAGAACAAAGCGGCTTCATAAGAGGAAGCTCATGTAGTAATGATATATATACTGTGCCACAAATAAGAAAAGAAGACAATTTAACTTACTAACCCTAGATTTTGAAAAACCATTTAACAGGATGAATATAGGCGAACTGTGGGAAATTATGGAAAAACGAGGAAATCCAAATCTTTTATTAAACTGCGGCAGAGTCTGTATAGTGCAACTTATACTTGACGTCCTCAATTACATAGGAGAAAAGATTTTAATAAGCCGAGGTGCGAGACAAGGATGTACCTTATCGCCTGTGATATAGACCATGTCATCAGGAAATGGGAAGAAAGAGCCCCAGAAGGGATCCATATAAACAAGGATACTTATATTAGCGTACTATCGTATGCTAATAAATTTCTATTTATGGCAAATTCAGAAGATGAACTATAAAAATCAATCCATCCATTAAACTAACTTGGAAAGGATTATAATTTTAAGAAAGCACTAAATAAAATTAAAACAGTAGATTCCCAGTAAGAAACGTAATTTAAGATCAGACTGTGGAAAAAGTTCAGCACTTCATTTATTTTTCGGGCTCTGTAACTTTTAACAAACATAAGATTGTAGATATTAAACTACAGAAATGGCAGAGAATAAGTGGCCTGATAAGCAGGACACTAAAAATACACAGACACAAAAATAAAACTATTTCAGGTTTGTGGCCGTACACGTTCTGCTGTATACATAGAAAAAAATCCTGCGTTATGAAGAGAAAGTTTTCTAGCTGTGTTCAGAATACTGAAATGAAATTTCCACAAGCAATCAAATGCTGCGCTAACATGGACAGGAGTTCTAATGAAAACATTAGAAAAACACTTACTATTATTGTAGTAAGTGACAAACTAGAAGAACAGCAACAAAACTGGAAGGAATAAATAAAAGTAATGGAAGAAACATGAATTGTTAAAATGAAGTTACAATGCAACCCAAAAGGAAAGAGGGACATGGCATGGACAGGTAAAAGATGTAACTGTGATCAGAACAGGTCGACAAGCCTAAACTATGGAAAGCTGAAGAAGAAGAAGAAGAGGAATCTCATTTATCCAGTGGCATCTATCTTCACCATTTTTGCGAAGACTCTTAACATTCACATTCAGTGTGCAAAGTCAGTTTTGATAACACACTATAAAAGCTGATTTATGGTTCTTTTCTCACTTATTTTGCATAGTTTCATTTTAATTTTCCTTTTAGTGTGTCGCTAAATAGTTTTCTTTGTATGTTTGTTACGTAAATTTCGAAATTTGGCTAATAAAGTCTATAAGTCTATATTTTCATCGATTATTTTACTGTTGACTGAAATTTTCACTCTTGAAATACCTTTCTAAAGTGCAGGCATTGTCTTTTCTTCAGGTCCTAAGCTTTCATATTGTTCCTTGTAAGACCGTTTAGAAGTTTATATACGGACATTTTAATTAATGTTCCCTTTCAGCGACTAGTATCAGCTTGTCTTCAATTCACAATGTCCACAGCAATATGGTTTTGCCAATTTTCACTCAAAATGAGTTTGTTTCTCTTCATTCCTGGATTAGTTGGTCTACATGTATATGAAAGTAATAATGGCAATAAACCATATATATATATGCAAAGTTTTTGATTAATCTAATGATTTTTGTAAGATTTTCAGTGTCTATTTCAGTTATGGTGGTGAATTGTTATAAGTTTTTCACTATACTGGCAAACTTAATTCAGATGATAATTTTCTAATATTTGCCACGTCAAATTTCTTTTGATTCAGTTACAACCTTATAAACTTGTAAAACTTGCACATATAAATTGTATATTGATTCTTTTATTTTCATTAATGTTGTTGACGCCTTTACTTTTCAATTCTACGACATTCGATTGAAATCTAGTATCCTGAACCCATCCTTTTGAAGAACACATCCTTTTTAGTTGCTTCACATCTTTCTTGCAGATATTCTGCTTTAGCTTCCTTGCACTTCCTACTGATTTCCCTTCTAAGTGAATTAAGTTGCTATGTTCCTTTATTTTCGTAAAACAGTTTTTATTCCTATCTTTTGTTGACTGTTGAAGAAACTTTTCTATTACTCAAAATTTCTTCACAATTACTTTTCTTTTACATGTAATTATCGATCTATCTTCTGCAGTTGCTATTTCTAGGGCTGCCTATTTATCCTCAACTGAATTATTTGCTGTGGAATTCGCTTTCACAATATGTACAGGGTTAGATCTTCGAACGTATCTCATCGTCCGTCAGTGGTTCAGATTCTACTTCAGCCTACATTTTGTCACTGATAAAAGGTCCACAACTGAAATACGACAGACTTAATGAAATGATTCTCATGATTGTCGTCATACGTAAAAGCATATCACTGAAGATCACATTGTTAGCCTACACCTTTACCATGAGTATCAAGTTTTGTTGCAGCACGATCTTCGTTCTCCCTGTGTTCTATGAAGGTATTCTGTCGCTTCCGTGTTAGTGATGAGTGTCTTATGAATTACATGTTCCATTCTGACTCTACGTTTGTACTTAGGGTCACTATTGTGGTCATCAGATTATGTTCTGTACGATGTTTTTACGGTCTTAAAACACAGCATGTAATAGCCATAAATTAGCAGACCGGCTGTCGAAATCGTTAGTTAATCAGCTAAGCAAGCTATTAACCCTCGCTGGAACTCAAAAAAGTGAAAAAGATATATCAAAATAATACCTCAGTGGTGTAGGCGCACAAACTGCAGAGCAGCCACAAAAATCCACAATTGAAGTGGTAAACGGCAGAGGAGATCAGTCTAGCTTCCCGAATCGAGTTCTCCCAAATTACTTTTTAAAGTAGTTTAAAGACTATTTTGTTGCGGAATTACCATCTATGCATCAGTAGGGGAGCCCGGGGCACGTTTATACATGGTGCACGTTTAGCTAGAGCATTTTTCTCTGGAACCATTCTTGCTACAGCACTACCTGCAATGGAAGATTAGTACTGCCATCTGCTGAAATCTCTCAAAAACTTCACGGCACCAGCTGCGTGCGAAGAACATATTTGCGTTTTTTTTTGCACGATGAGTAAGTTTTGTTACTCAAATACCGAAGCTTCTAGGTAGCGTAGAATTGAGAAGTGATAAATATATGAGGGGCTTATTTCAATAGTAGTACAAATCCGTTTTTGTTAATCTGATAATGAACAAAAACGGACTTGTACCACTATTGAAATAAGCCCTTCATATGTTCTTTTACAGAAGATGATTATAGTTTACAAGGTACATTTGTATAACATGAAAGTCTGAAAGTTAGTGCTGTAGTTTCAAAATTAACTCAACATGGCGACAGGGCGTTTACGCACTTCTGTTAGGGCATATTTACCATCTATTTTGTACTACCACCCTAAATGATGCTCAGGTCAAGGAAACTGTAAGACAACACCACTTGGAAACACAATAAAAAAAATGAACGCACAGGAGAATAAAATGTAGAAATTGTTAAGAAAGCTATCTAAACCTATTGAATCACAAACAGAAATAACTAATTCTATGAGATCAAGGACTGATGAGGGCAAAAAATTGCTACAAGCAAGAACAAGGAAAAATGTGTATAGGCCTATCCCTGATATTGTTATTGTTCTGTGCAAAGGCAGGTTTATGACGTGGTAGCTCTCCATGGTCTCCTGTCTTCTGCCATCCTCTTCTGGCCCGCGTAATCTCCACTTAACTGTATGTCGTTTATCACCTTATACCTCCTCTTTTCTCTCAGCCTCCTCTCACAAAGTAGTCCTTCCAAAGTGGCTGTTAGCAAGCACTCTCGTGACAACGAATGTCCCATCCAGTTTTTCTCGCTTTAGCTTGTAACCGCCAGCAGTCTGATGAAGAAGATGAAAACCGCCTTAGTATTTACTGCTTGAAACGATGCAACCAATCAAAAATAAATCAAGAATGGGTTCTGTACCTTAGGTATAAAATATGATCTTATGACGATCGTGACACAATAAATACATCATTTTTAGTGTGTGTAAACTGTAGCTCGGTCAATGATGTTGATTACGTCTTCGGTGAACATTCAAACTTCTATATAGGCCATAATTGCTAAGAAGTGGAAGTCTGCCAAAAATTTGTTTACTGTCAGTAAAATGTTTGTATTTTAGCATGTTAATTGGAGTAAACAAACCTTAATTATGTTTCCTGACAATAAAACACATACTGTAAATTTTACTTTTGTGTTTTGTTTACTCGTTATTGTTTTCTACATGCGAAAACGTGCCCCGATAGGTGAGTGAACGTGCTCTATACCCGAGGCCCTTTTACACAGTCGACTTGAACCTGTATAAAATTATTTCACGTTTTTAATTTTAATGTTGAGTTAGAAGTACTTTAATAACCATGTTAGAAGACTGAGTAGTTTTAGAAGCGATAAAACTAACCAAAAGTATTTAAAAATAGGAAAAGTAATCCGCGTTAATTCGCCCCCTTCTCCCCTATCTGTTGCCCATATAGTACATGTAAAGTACAAAATTTTACTTTCAGAATCTTAAAAACGTGACTTTTCAATTAATTAATCTGAGGATTCCTGGTTTGAGGTCTCATATTAAAATACGTAAGAAAAACCAGCTAGACCTATCACGAATAACATTGAATATCCAAGTTATCGTGATGACGGAAGAATCAAGTTTCTTGTAACATCAGTTCGATGGTCAGATACGCCCTCTTCCGCTCTCTGTAAGCACTATAATGTTATATGGGACATATACCTAAATTTCACGTCACCTGTAGCAGTAGTCGAATGCAACATTACCTCTTTGTACTACGTAACCGTTGTTGCAGACCACATGCATCCCTTCGTGCACGATGACTTTCCCGAAGGCGATAACACCTTCCAGCAGAATAAATGTACCTGCCACAAGGCCAGTGTCGCGTTTCAGTGGTTTCTCAGTTGGCAACCAAACAGATCTGGGTCGCTATCAGGCACCAGGCTGGAGCCCAAAAACCACCGGCACGTAATTTACGACAATTGCATGATCTCATCCATAAAAAATTTGTTGGCGCATAACTCCACAGACCTACCAATAACTTGTCGAATCCATGACACGCAGAATGGCTGTTGTATTATGTCCTAAAGGTGGACCAATACACCGTTAACCAGGTTATCGAAAAACAAGCTTTACAGACTCTTGAATAATAAACCACACTCGCACATTTCAGCAATCTGTCAGAACATAAGACATCCACCAAGTCAAGGGCTTTTGACATCAATAATTTACACCCAAATGTGACAATCCAATACAACATCGTAACCATTGAAAAAATTATTGATGCTCGTTAAAATAAGTACTACAGGAATAATGGAGCTATACGTCTTTCAAAATTGGTTTTATCTTTCAAGTATTTGAGTCATGTCAGTGGAAAAATTTATCACCAGATTTCGACGTGGACAACCAACTAGATGGCACAGTGGTCGAAAATAATATTCATCAGTGACCTGGAAAAGAGATTTGATGAGAAATATCATAACTTAAAACAGAAACAGTTTATAATATTCGATATGGAGATGATACGAGTCTCCTTTTTAGAGGCATTGAGGTGGACGTAGATAATTAACCAAAGAATTTGAGCTCCATGTACCATGAAATTAACTTCACTCTTGCACTAGAGCGTGGCAGCTGTAGTCATATTTTGGATCAGGTAGTAGTATCGCTAAAAGCATTCCAACTCAGTTTCAAGTCAAAAAGTTTTTGTTAACATTTAAGTCAATACAAGCTGCACCACTTAAACCATCATGTGACCATCATGACATCACGTCTTCAAAAGAAGTAAAATTGGCCGGGAATTTAAATATCGTATAAGGTATTGGTAAGAAATTTAAAACTGCAAGATGGCAACCAATTTTTTAAAAAAATTAAAAATTCGCAATGGCAGGACTAACCAAATTGCGCTTTGTAATCTCACCCATCTCCAGTCTAGTCCTTCCCCGTCCACCAGTCATCCCCAAATTTTTTTTGTGTCATCAGTTTTCTAACTGGTTTCGTGTGGCTCGCCACGAATTACTCTACTGTGCCAACTTGTAACTCAGGGTAGGAATTGCAAACGTGTGTCCTCTAAAATTTGCTGGACCTATTCCAGCCTCTGTCTTCCTCTGAAGTTTTTTCCTTCTATAGCTCACTCTTGAACCATGGAAGTTATGTCTTAACAGATGCCCTATCATCCTGTCCCTTCTCCTTGTCATTGTTGTCCATACATTCCTTTCCTTGCTGATTCTACGGAGAACCTCCTCATTCATTACCATGTCAGTCCACCTCATTTTCAAGATGCTACTGTAGCACTACACGTCAAATGCTTCGAATCTCTTCTTTTCCGATTTAACCCACAGTCCATGTTTCACTACCATACAATGCTCTGCTTCAAACGTTCTTTCTCAGAAATTTCTCTCTCACATTAAGACCTATATTTGATACTTGTTCACTTCTCCTGGCCAGAGAGCCATTCTTCACAGTTCTAGTCTGCTTTTGATGTCTCCTTCCTCCATCCATCATGGCTTATTTTGCTGTCTAAGTAGGAGAATTGGGTCGACTTCGTGATCACCAATCCTGATGTTCAGTTTCTCCCTTTTCTCATTTCTGCTACGTCTTATTACTTATGCCTTTCTTCGATTTACCGTCAATCCATATTCTGTTCTCATTAGGCTGTTCATTATATTCAACAGATCCTTCAGTTTTACTGAAGACAGCAACGTCATCAGCGTATCTTACCAATGATATCCTTTCACATTTATTTTTAACTCCACTCTTGAAGCATTCTTTTATTTTCGTCATTGCTTCTTGATTGAATCGAAGGGACAGTATGGGTGAAAGACTACATCCCTGTCTCACACCCTTTTTAATCCGAGCATTTTGTTCTTGTTCTTCCACTCTTATTGTTTCCTCTTGGCTCTTGTGCAAATTGTACGTCATCTGTCTTTCCCAATCGTTTAACCCTATTTTTGTGGGGATTTCGAACATCGTGCACCATTTGTCGTTATCGAATACCTCTTTCAGGTCGACAAATCCAGTGAATGTGTCTTGATTTTTCTTTAGTCATGCTTCCACTATCAACCACAATATCAGAATTGTCTCTCTGGTGCCTTTACCTTTCCTAAAGCCAAACTGGTCGTCATCTAGCACATCCTCAATTTTTTTTCGATTCTTTTGTATATTTATTTTTCTTGTCAGCAACTTGGATACAAGATCTGTTGAACTAATTGTGGAGTAACTCTCTCACTTGTCGGCTCTTGCTATCTTAGAAATTGTGTGGATGGTATTTCTCTGAAAGGCTGATGGTATATCGATGGTCTCATAGGTTCTACACAACTTGGATAGTCACTTGGTTTACAGTTCCGCCAATGACTACAGAAAATCAGGTGGAATGTTGTCCATTTTGCCGTATTTGGTCTTAAAACTTTCAAAACTGTTTCAAATTCTGATCAGTTACTGGATCTTCCATGTTGACTCCAGTTGCTTCTTCTATCACGCTGTCTTCCCCCTCAACATCATCTATTTGCAAACCCTATACCCTAGGCCATCCCACTTTCTAATAATGCTCGAATGCTGTAGTGTTCGTCTTCTGCACTTGCTACCACACATCCTTTTATGTTGCTGGAAATGATCTGTCCGGCTTTCCCATTTTTTCCTACCCTCAGTTTAATAACCTCAAACAGTATTGGAATCTTCATCCTGTACACTACTTTCAGCCTAAATTTATTACCTATTTCTGAACTATACACAGTCACTACATGTGGTGGGTAAACATCCCACTCAGTATGGTAACTGCTGATGTAGCAATTCAGCATCTTCTTGCTTGTTTGGTGAATGCACCAGTACTCCTAATAGCATGTGAGTGTAAGAGATTTGTAGCAGGTGAAATAACTGTTTCATCATCTCCGACTTCAAAGCTTGTAACCAAATCTGTAAAAATAGTTTCAAGGACAGCCAACTTCATCAACATTGTTTACCATCGCCTGTGCTACTGCACTCACTTACTGGTTTGAAGTGGCTGTCGTTGCGGAGTCAGGTAAAAAATAGTCGCTAATAATCAGAATGTAGAAGTTGCCTCGGGCATCCAGCTAAATGTACCTAAGATGTCTACCCTAATTATTTCTGATGGTTCGGTGGCATCTGATAACCTCTGAAGCGGTACACGCTGATGACGCAAGTCTGCATATTGTGCACGTGGCACACAATTGCTCATGTACTGATGTACTGGTCGGCATCCTGTTTTCATATGCTCCACTACATAAGTTCGACAAATCTTCTAGCCAGCCAATCTGTATTGCCACGTTTTCTATGCATTTTGTGGATATTTCAAAGTCGAATTTGTTTACTTGCAACACACACTAAGACAGCCTGCTCAAAGAGTATTTTAATCCCAACAAAAGTGGTGTGTAGATACCTTGAATTTCTTCTTATATAGATAATACCGGAAGCACACCGAGTTGACAAAAGTCATGGGATATCTCCTAATTTCGTGTATGAATTTGTTTTACCAAGCATCGTGCAGCATCTGAATGTGGCGTGGACTCAACAAGTCGTTGGAAGTCCCCTGCAGAATAGTGAGCCAAGCCGCCTCTATAGCCCTCTGTATCTGCGAAAGTGTTGTTGGTGCAGGAATATGTGCATGAACTAACCTCTCTATGATGTCCGATAGGATTCATGTCGGGTGAGCTGGGTCGCCAAACCATTAACTCAAACTGTGTGGAATGTCCTTCCAAACAATCGCGAACAACTGTGGCATAGTGACATGGCACATTGTCATCCTTAAACATTCCATCGTTGTTTGGGAATATGACGTCCTTGAAATGCTGCAAATGGTATCCAAGTAGCCAAACATCCAGAGGAGCCAGTCCATTCTATGTTAACACTGTCCACACCTTTCTGGAGCCAACTCCTGCTCTCACGGTGCCTTGTTGACAACCTGGGACCACGACTACCTGGGGTCTGCGCCACACTAGAACCACTGTCAGCTATTACCGACTGAAAGTAGAACTTATCTGACTAGATCACGGTTTTCCAATAGTCTAAGGTTCATCCAATATAGTCACAAGCTCAGGAGAGTGCTGCAGGCGATGTGCTGTTAGCAAACGCATTCGGGTCGACCGTCTGCTGCCGTGGCACATTAACGCCAGATTTCGCCGCACTGTTCTAACGCATACGTTCGTCATATGCCCAAATCGATTTCTGCGGTTATTTCACTCAGTGTTGCTTGTCTGTTAGCACTAACAATTCCACGAAAACGCCGCTGCTCTCGGTCGTTAAGGTCATCGGTGACTGAATTGTCCCTGGTGAGAGGTAATGCCTGAATTGTGTTGTTCTGGGCAAACTTTTGACACTGAGGTCACAGAATACTGAACTCCCTAACAATTATCGAAATGGAATTCCCCATGCGCCTAGCTACAATTGCCATTCCGCGTTCAGAGTCTGCTATTTTCCCGTCGTGCTAACACAATCATATCAGGAACCTTTTCACATGAATCACCTGAGCACAGATAACAGCTCCGACCATGCACTGCCCTTTCATACCTTTGTGTGTGTGCAGTACTACCACCCTCTTTATATATGTACTTATCCCTTGCCGATGACTTCTGTCATATCGCTTTGTAAATAACACTGTACTTTAAAACCAGCATTTCTGTTTTCGTGTTTGAGTAATTCCTCTCAGCCTTATTTAATTCCTTGACGTGTGAATAACTTGTTGTTACTTGCAGTGTACTGCTTGCGATGTATTTCTTGGTTTAGAACACGCCATATCACCTAATTAAATGCATCACACAACCAAATATTTTCCCTTTCATAATCCGGGAATACCTATGCAGGTCTAGTTGTTAGTGCCTCCCTCAGCTTCTCAAATGTGGCTTGACATTTAGTTGTACACTGGAACTCGTGCCCTTCTTCAACAATAGAATTAGTGGTCTCGCGGTATCAACAATTACCCTCACAAGTTTACTTTAATAACTAGCTAACCCTAAAAATGACTGTAACTCTTCACTCATCGACCTGTGAGAGTGGGGGTGGACGTGTGAGTGAGAGGAGGGATGACGACTGTTGACTGCTTGTGTCAGTCTTGGACGATTTTTGCGGTGTCCTCGCTGATCTGGTGTCCTAGATTAGATGTGCTTCTCATTCTAATACATCAAATGTGATGAAATCCTCTTGGGTGTAGTACTTGTTGGAAAAGTGAAATAAACTGTTTACAGTTAAAATCCAAACAAATTTTGTAATTTGACAAGTGAAACAGCATTGTCGATTTCAGTGCCTCCAGAGCTTCCTTCCAAGTCATGTGTTATGCTCATGCCACGAGACAGCAAACAGAGCAGGTCACGTGAGGGAAAAGAGCATCACCGCAGTCAAGCTGAGAACTGGCGTGGATAGCTGCAGCAGCAGTAGGAGCTAGCAACATCTCCCAGAAGACAGTGCCGTGTCCATGCTCAGTCCATGCTCCACGTCGTCTGCAGTTATTGTAGAGAGCAGAGGTTGTCGCAGCGGCTGATGCTGGTGGGTTAGGGTGTGCTTCGAGATTGGCAGACGGGGGAAGTCTGCCGCTGAAGAGATGTTAGCGTCAGCTGCTGGAGTGACACGAAGCAGCGAGTCATGGGGGGAGCCAAGTGTGAGGGGCTTGAAGGAATGGTGTGCTGGTGAGACGAAGGACAGCGCAGATGTGGCCGGTATGTGGTCAGAAACGTGATGGAGCGGTTGCTGTCTTTACCTGGCCGGATACACTGCACCTTCACAGCAGTTTCGTTATTGAAGCGGTTGTGTTGTTGTGGTCTTCAGTCCAGAGACTGGTTTGATGCAGCTCTCCATGCTTCTCTATACTGTGCAAGCTTCTTCATCTCCCAATACCTACTGCAACCTATATCCTTCTGAATCTGTGTAGTGTATTCATCTCTTGGTCTCCTTCTACCATTTTTTCCCTCCACGCTGCACTCCAATACTAAATTGATAATCCCTTGATGCCTCAGAATATGCCCTACAAACCGATCCCTTCTTCTAGTCAAGTTGTGCCACAAATTTCTCTTCTCTCCATTTCTATTAAATACCTCCTCATTAGTTATGTGATCTACCCGTCTAATCTTCAGCATTTTTCTGTAGCACCACATTTCGAAAGCTTCTATTCTCTTCTTGTCTAAACTATTTATCATCCACGTTTCACTTCCATACATGGCTACAATCCATACAAATACTTTCTGGAACAACTTCCTGACACTTAAATCTATACTTGAAGTTAACAAATTTCTCTTCTTCAGAAACGCTTTCCTTGCCATTGCCAGTCTTCATTTTATATCCTCTCTACTTCGACCATCATAAATTATTTTGCTCCCTAAATATCAAAACTCATTTACTACTTTAAGCGTCTCATTTCCTAATGTAATTCCCGAAGCATCCCCAGATTTAATTCGACTACACTCCATTATCCTCGTTTTGCTTTTGTTGATGTTCATCTTATATCCTTCTTTCAAGACACTGTCCATTCCGTTAAACTGCTCTTCCAGGTCCTTTGCTGTCTCTGTCATCGGCGGACCTCAAAGATTGTATTTCTTCTCCATGGATTTTAATTCCCACTCCGAATTTTTCTTTTGTTTCCTTTACTGCTTTCTCAGTATACAGACTGAATAACATCGGGGATAGGCCACAACCGTGTCTCACTCGCTTCCCAACCACTGCTTCTGTTTAATACCCATCGACTACTATAACTGTCATCTGGTTTCTGTACAAATTGTAAATAGCCTTTCGCTCCCTGTATTTTACCCCTGCCACCTTCAGAATTTGAAAGACAGTATTCCAGTCAACATTGTCAAAAGCTTTCTCCAAGTTTACAAATGCTAGAAACGTAGGTTTGCCTTTCCTTAATCTATTTTATAAGATACGTCGTAGGGTCAGTATTGCCTCACGTGTTCCAACATTTCTACGGAATCCAAACTGATCTTCCCCGAGGTTGGATTCTACCAGTTTTTCCATTTGTCTGTAAATAATTCGTGTTAGTATTTTGCAGCCGTAGCTTATTAAACTGATAGTTCGATAATTTTCACATCTGGCAACGGCTGCTTTCTTTGGGATTGGAATTATTATATTTTTCTTGAAGTCTGAGGGTATTTCGCCTGTCTCATACATCTTGCTGACCAGATGGTAGAGTTTTGTCAGGATTGGCTCTCCAAAGGCCGTCAGTATTTCTAATGGAATGTTATCTACTCCCGGGGCCTTGTTTCGACATAGGTCTTTCAGTGCTCTGTCAAACTATTCACGTAGTATCAGTTTCCTATTTCATCTTCATCTACATTCTCTTCCATTTCCGTAATGTTGTCCTCAAGAACATCGCCCTTGTATAGACCTTCTATATACTTCTTCCACCTTTCTGCGTTCCCTTCTTTGCATAGAACTGGGTTTCCATCTGAGCTCTTGATATTCATGCAAGTGATTCTCTTTTCTCCAAAGTTCGCTTTAATTTTCCTGTAGGCAGTATCTATCTTACCCCTAGCGATATGAGCCTCTACATCTTTACATTTGTCCTCTAGCCATCCATGCCTGGAAAATTTTGCACTTCCTGTCGATCTCATTTTTGAGACGTTTGTATTCCTTTTTGCCTGCTTGATTTACTGCATTTTTGTATTTTCTTCTTTCATCAATTACACTCCTGGAAATGGAAAAAAGAACACATTGACACCGGTGTGTCAGACCCACCATACTTGCTCCGGACACTGCGAGAGGGCTGTACAAGCAATGATCACACGCACGGCACAGCGGACACACCAGGAACCGCGGTGTTGGCCGTCGAATAGCGCTAGCTGCGCAGCATTTGTGCACCGCCGCCGTCAGTGTCAGCCAGTTTGCCGTGGCATACGGAGCTCCATCACAGTCTTTAACACTGGTAGCATGCCGCGACAGCGTGGACGTGAACCGTATGTGCAGTTGACGGACTTTGAGCGAGGGCGTATAGTGGGCATGCGGGAGGCCGGGTGGACGTACCGCCGAATTGCTCAACACGTGGGGCGTGAGGTCTCCACAGTACATCGATGTTGTCGCCAGTGGTCGGCGGAAGGTGCACGTGCCCGTCGACCTGGGACCGGACCGCAGCGACGCACGGATGCACGCCAAGACCGTAGGATCCTACGCAGTGCCGTAGGGGACCGCACCGCCACTTCCCAGCAAATTAGGGACACTGTTGCTCCTGGGGTATCGGCGAGGACCATTCGCAACCGTTTCCATGAAGCTGGGCTACGGTCCCGCACACCGTTAGGCCGTCTTCCGCTCACGCCCCAACATCGTGCAGCCCGCCTCCAGTGGTGTCGCGACAGGCGTGAATGGAGGGACGAATGGAGACGTGTCGTCTTCAGCGATGAGAGTCGCTTCTGCCTTGGTGCCAATGATGGTCGTATGCGTGTTTGGCGCCGTGCAGGTGAGCGCCACAATCAGGACTGCATACGACCGAGGCACACAGGGCCAACACCCGGCATCATGGTGTGGGGAGCGATCTCCTACACTGGCCGTACACCACTGGTGATCGTCGAGGGGACACTGAATAGTGCACGGTACATCCAAACCGTCATCGAACTCATCGTTCTACCATTCCTAGACCGGCAAGGGAACTTGCTGTTCCAACAGGACAATGCACGTCCGCATGTATCCCGTGCCACCCAACGTGCTCTAGAAGGTGTAAGTCAACTACCCTGGCCAGCAAGATCTCCGGATCTGTCCCCCATTGAGCATGTTTGGGACTGGATGAAGCGTCGTCTCACGCGGTCTGCACGTCCAGCACGAACGCTGGTCCAACTGAGGCGCCAGGTGGAAATGGCATGGCAAGCCGTTCCACAGGACTACATCCAGCATCTCTACGATCGTCTCCATGGGAGAATAGCAGCCTGCATTGCTGCGAAAGGTGGATATACACTGTACTAGTGCCGACATTGTGCATGCTCTGTTGCCTGTGTCTATGTGCCTGTGGTTCTGTCAGTGTGATCATGTGATGCATCTGACCCCAGGAATGTGTCAATAAAGTTTCCCCGTCCTGGGACAATGAATTCACGGTGTTCTTATTTCAATTTCCAGGAGTGTAAATTCAATCTCTCTTCTGTTACCCAAGGATTACTATGAGCCCTCATCTTTTTACCTAGTTGATCCTCTGCTACCTTCACTATTGCATCTCTCAAAGCTACGCATTCTTCTTCTACTGTATTTTTCCCCCATTTCTTTCAGTTTATCCAGGTCCCATCTCCTCAAATTCCCACCTTTTTGCAGTTTCTTCAGTTTCAATCTACAGTTCAGAAATAATAGATTGTGGTCAGACTCCACATTTGCACCTGGAAACGCTTTACAATTTAAAACCTGGTTTCTGAAGCTCTGTCTTACCATTATATAATCTATCTGAAACCTTCTGGTATCTCCTGGCTTGTTCCATGTATCAACCTTCTTTCATGATTCTTGAACCAAGTGTTAGCTATGATTAAGTTGTGGTCTGTGCAAAATTCTACCAGGCGGCTTCCTCTTTCATTCTTTACCTCCATTCCATATGCAACTACTACGTTTCCTTCTCTTCCTTTTCCTACCATAGAGTTCTAGTCATCCATAGTTATTAAATTTTGGTCTCCCTTCACTATCTGAATAATTTCTTTTATCTCATCATACATTTCATCAATCTCTTCGTCATCTGCGGAGCTAGTTGGCATATAAAGTTTTACTACTGTGGTAGGCGTGGGCTTCGTATCTGTCTTGGCTACAATAATGCGTTCACTATGCTGGTTGTAGTAGCTTACCCGCATTCCTATTTTCCTATTCATTATTATACCTACTCCTGCATTACCTCCATTTGATTTTGTATTTATAACCCTGTATTCACCCGACCAGAAGTCTTGTTCCTCCTGCCACCGAACTTCACTAATTCCCACTATATCTAACTTCAACCTATCCATTTCTCTTTTTAAATTTTCTAACCTACCTGCCCGATTAAGGGATCTGACATTCCATGCTCCGATCTGTAAAACGCCAGTTTTCTTTCTTTTGATAATAACGTCCTCCTTAGTATTCCCCGCCCGGAGATCCGAATGGGGGACTATTTTATCTCCGGAATATTTTACCCAAGAGGACACCATCATCATTTAACCATACAGTAAAGCTGCATGGCCTCGGGAAAAACTACAGCTGTAGTTTCGTCTTGCTTTCAGCCGTTCGCAGTACCAGCACAGCAGTACCGTTATGGTTAGTGTTACAAGGCCAGATCAGTCGATCATCCAGACTGCTGCCCCTGCAACTACTGAATAGGCTGCTGCCCCTCTTCAGGTACCACACGTTTGTCTGGCCTCTCAACAGATACCCCTCCGTCGAGGTTTCACCTACGGTACGGCTATCGGTATCGCTGAGGCACGCAAGCCTCCCCACCAACGGCAAAGTCCATGGTTCATGGGGGGATTGAAGCGGTATACCATGCTATTTGCGAACATGCTTTGTAGCAATTTATCAAATACAGCAGTTGATGGGTTTTGCACTCTGGGAAAGAATATTTCAAAAATGACTTTTCAAGGCCACAACGTTTAATTGAATGTGCTTTTGGAATAATGATCCCTAAATGGAGCATATTTTGTAAGCTTCACCAGAGTTTGCCGAGGATATCGTGAATTGTACATATTCTACGCACTACTGATACGTTCATCACTTAGGAAGAAAGTTTGAATTGCATAAAAGAGGGCAGTAATAAATATATGTGATGTTCATCCACGAACTGCAGGTACGTACCTCTTTAAGGAGCTAGATATTTTAACTGCGCGGTCTCAGTACATATATTCACTAATAACATTCGTCATAAACAATCTATCACAGCTTGGGAAGAAGAGTGATACTCATACCTGGAGAATTAAAGGGAAAAATGACGTTTATTACACATTCTTAAAGCTGTCAGTGGCTCAGAAAGGAGTTCAATGAGGAGTAGCAATAGTATTTGATCATTTGCTCAGTAACATAAAATGTCTGACGTTTTAAATCTAACCTAAAAACATTGCTCCCGGACAACTCCTACTCCCTTGACGAATATCTACTGACTCACAAACTGGCAGTTAAAAATGGAAATAATTTCTTTAGAAGCGTAGTTCCATGAGTAGGAAGAAAATAATAATTGTCAATACAATTCTTCAGGGATGCTGACCGCATTGTCAATATGAAAAACTGTCCGATGTTTCGGCCACTATTGTAAGTGGCCTTCGTCAGGGTTTTGTGCTGAGCAGATTGCTCAATAGCCCAGAATAATTTTATTGACAGTGACAACGGTCGCCGAAGCCTACTCTTACGCAAAGTCATAATGTTTTGATTAATGTTAACACCAATCATTTACTCATATCTTGTAAACTAACTTGTTCCACAGCATTCCGACAAAGGAATTGTTCAAGTGACCTATGAAACAATATCCAACAAATAAATGAGGATGTAAGGTGCAAGTGCTAATCAGAGAAAAAGAGGTTAGCTTAGGAGAAGAACTCGTGGGGGACCGTATCAAATCAGCAGGAACAGTTACGACTAAAAAAATTCATTACTTTGTGCATAGAATTCAACAGCCAAACGGTTGCACATAAACAGTAGGTACATTGACTAGGTTTCGACACCTGTTAGGAGTGTCTTCGTCGGGAAAAATTTTGCTAAATCCCATAAAGTAATACGTAGAAAATGAGGTATGATCGAAAACACATTAATCAAGACAGTAATTTTCATACCGCACACAGGTTACTTATGTAAAATTACATTTCTAAAAAGCATTAATCGGAATTTGGAGCAGCTATGCTCCTTTCAAAAGTAAAATATATCGCTGTAGCTTTTGCCACGTGTGCCCATCTATGAATAACATCACAATGACCAGCTCCGTGGCTTACATTGCTGCCAGGGAAACAATACGGGTTGAGTCGCTTATCAGGCGCGGACAGTAACATGTGCCCATTTGAAGCATTGTAACAGAAATTCTTGAAAAAATCCACAGTTAATTTTAAAAACAAAACATAAAAAGAGCTTAATGTATTTTTAAAAATACACAGTAGTCAAGTTAATTAAGTATACGAAAGCCATCTGTTAAGCGTTACAGAAATTACTACTATGTAAAGGACAGAATGACATAGAAAAAATTGTACAAATAGCTGTGCAACCCAGAAAATATTTGCATGAAGGTAACTTCGGTAGCACATGTCTGTAAGATTATAAGAAAATAATGTTCAGAATCCAGAAGCAGGAAAAATATAATAAAAATAGAATAATCAAAATTCCAAGTGCAGTGGATTGAAACCATTGAAAAAATTTTTGTTACGTAGTTGTAACGTTCATTGATGAGAGGCCATTGTTTTCAGAAATCTGTTTGAAAATGGCTAGGTTTTCGAGCACATCGAGCCTATGACCTTTCTTTCCTCTGTGTGAAATGGAAATTCTTCAACGCGTTTCGGTTTGTGTCCGGAAATTAGTAGATGATCAGCAAAAGTGGAATCGTGTACTTTAGTGCCTCTTTATCCCAACGAAGGTTCCTTGTACCTGACTTCCAGTTTCTCCTATATAATAAGCAGGACAGGTACCACAAGTGATTCTATACACTCCTGCATTATGTATCGGAGCAACTGTGGACTTGAGATTGTGGAGGAGTATTTTTTGCAAATTATAGTTCGTCGAAAAGGCAACTTTGAATTCATATTTTTTAATCAGAAGACGACGAAATTTGTACGACTTAGAGCCTACAAATAGTATCGAGAAAACATTTTTTATGATCTTTACTGTCTGGAATAGCACTGCTGACCAAAGTGGACACTTTAGCGTCAGTTTTAACTTTGAAGATCTTGTCAACTAACCTTATTAACTGCAATAGTTTTTATTATGTTCATCTCTTCATTAAGCTTGTCAGGTGAAAAAGGTACAGAGACTGAACGATGGGTGGCTGAATGGAAAAGTGCTTTCCTATGGGAATGGGGATATACCGAACTAGCGGTCACAATTTTCGAAAAATACTGAAGGGAAATCTGTCGTTCCCAGTAGCAATACTGAGGTACAAGTAATTAAGCTCACGGTCGATATTAGCTAACTCAGAAGTGAAGTTATTTTTTTCGTGAAGACTATTAAATATTTCAAGCAAAAGCTGAATTCTTTCCTGGAAACCACTGTATGTGATCAAAATGGTATCTACGTACCCAGCATACGACAAACTACCAAGATCAGCAGTTCAAACATTTTTGAAGTATTTCTCTTCCAGCAAATTAATGAAAATATCGGCCAAGATACCTGCCAGTGGGTTATCAATTGCCAGACCGTCAGGCTGATGATATACTTTGTCATTGAAATCAAAATGGTTGTATTTTACTACTATTCTTAGAAAACGGATTAGGTCAGTGATTTGCTCATCGGAAATATCTTTCTTAAAAGTGCGTAAGTTTCTCTCAACGATGTAAGGAGTTGTTTGAACAGGTATATAGGTCCGTAATGTCTAATGAAAAAAATTTAGTCTTTTCCCTGGTTCTGGTTTCCAAACATTATTTTCTTATAACCTCATAGATATGTGCTGCTGAAGTTATCTCCAGTGGAGATATTTTCTGGTTTCTATAGCCGTTTTCAAAATTTTTTCTATGTCATTCTGTTCTTTACGTAATAGTACTTCCTGCGAAGCCTAACAGATGGCTCTATTATACTTAAATTGCTTGACTGCTGTGTGTTTTCCAAACGACATTAAGTTCTCTTTATAATTTGTTTTTAAAATTAACTGTCGTTTCTTTCACGTATTTCTGTTATAATGTTTCAAATGGGTACACGTTACTGACCGCGGCTGACAGGCTGCGCAACTCGTGTTGTTGTTGTGGCAGCAATGTAAGCAACTGGGCCGATCAGTCTGATGTTATTCACAGATGGGCACATTTGGCTAAGGCTACAATGTTATATTTTACTTTTGATAGGAGCATAGCTGCTCCATATGCTGACTATTGCTTTTAGCAATGTAATTTTATAAAGTTTTAAACATGGCTGCTTGGCTCAGTGACCGTTTAAAAATTAAAATTTAAGCAAATGAGCCCTCAGTCACAATTTTTTAGTCTTATTAACCAAGTTTCAACACTTCTAAGAGTGCCTTCATCAGAATTTAGACATTTAAAGTAGTCTATAACATAATTGCAAATTTATGGGAAAATTTTTTATATAAAAAATTGTAAGTACTGACTAACAGTACAAGTCAGAGACAGTACTTACATGTCACGTATAAAAAATTAAAAAAAAAACAGGCTAGAAGGGCTTAAGTCACAAAATATTTAAAAGGAATGTGTGAAGGTGAGCCTCTAAGGCAGGGCCGGCCAAACGCTGCACAGTGTGCAGACGTGCGGAAGTGTTGCACATGTGCGCACGTGTGCGACAGCGAGCGACAGCGACATCTGTTATTAGACATGTGACCTAAATGAACGGCGGCGGCTTCACTTCCCTGTGGTACAAGCAAGAGCGCAACATATCCAGTCTCGTTTACCCCTGGTGACCGTAACCTTAGCAGAGAAGTACTGAGAAATGGCAAGTACTGTGAAAAAGCAAAGGACGGGAGATCTATGTTCTCAGTCGTTTAAAAATGACTGGGAACTGCAATTCTTTTTCGTAGCCGTTGGTGAAAACTCACAGTGTTTGCTGTGCCGCCGAATAATAGGCGTCCATCGTAAGTTTGCATTTGAAAGACATTACAATACATATCACAAAGACGAGTGTAGTGTACTCAACAGAGAAGAACGGCAAGCAAAATTAAATGTCCTTCAGGAAATGGATGAGACACATCAACTCGATTTTACTGTACGTCAAAGTAACTGATACTTCTTGAACTCTTGGTTTCTTGTGTTACATTTATGTCTGTTTTACTGTACGCTATACAATGTACTGTTTTCAATTTTCCAGAATGTCAACCACACTAAATCTTCACTGCGAGCAAGTTTTAAAATCGCATTAAGAATTGCACAATCTGGGAAACGCTTTTCCGAAGGGGACTTTGTGAAAGGGTGTCTGATTGATGCTGCCGAACTTGTGTGTCCCACGAACGTTAGCAGGTTTCAAGAAATCAGACTAGCCAAACAAACAGTGACAAGACGTATCAGTGCTATGGCCGGCGATCTGTACAGGCAGATAATAAATAAGGCCAAATACTTTGTTGTTTCTCTGTTGCGCTCGATGAAGCAACAGATCTTACAGATACAGCCTAGGTTGTGATATACATACGAGGTGTCGATAACGCACTTTGTGTAACAGAGGAGCGACATCTGTGCGTAGAAACATGCACTACATGAACGCTGACGGCTGCGGCGTGCACGCTGTGACCCGGAAGTTGCACATGTGCAGGAGCACCGCACGCGTGCAGAATTTCTGGCCGGCCCTGCTCTAAGGGCTGCTCATACCTGTACAGCCACAGGTATGTAATTTTACTTAACTGTGTACATCATGAAAACTGTCACATTGATTAATGTGTTTTTGATCATACATCATTTCCTATGTCTTATTTTATACGATTTAGCAACATTTATTCTGTTGAAGATACCCCTAGTAGGTGTCGAAACCTAGGTCAGTGTGCCTACCGTTTTTGGGCAACCGACTGGCTGTTTAATCCTATGGTGAAACCAGTACAAGGTTACTGAATAACAGCCGCCTTCCAAACTGAAAAATTTTATGTTGCTTTTTTAAAGAATATATTAGAGCTAGCGAGAGCTTGTTGCACGTATTCCTGCTATATATATGTGATAGCATTGTGTGAAATTCCATTATTAGACGCACAAATCAATGCACGGTCTACGTTAGTGCAAGCTATGTGCTTCTAATTCAAGTAGTCCTCCGTTTCACACTTAAAATCTTTCAGCTGCGGTCAAAGCATGTTTACAATGGGATTAAGCCTATGTATTTATCTTAGCGTCTCTCACGACCCTTTTCATGAGCGAAAAAAGTATGAGCTATAATGTATCTGTCTTGGAATCATACTCTGTTCTCAGGACATTTCCACGAAATGTTAGGAGAACAAAAGTTTAATAACGCTGAAATGTAATTCACAGAATTTCGTTGCACAAAATAACAAGATGTTTCACGTCGTTATCCGAAATGAACATACCGCAGCTATAATAACAAAATGTTACGTTATATTCGATACTGTTGTTGATATAGGAAGAAGCTAACATTTGAGGTAAGCACAGTTCGCGCGCTGCTACTTAACGCATTTCTCATGAGAAAGTATAAGCAGTATTCCTGCATTAATGGAAAATTGCTTGCAACCGTAGAAGTAACGGATGTATGACGTACAGAACGTTGATACCAGCAATTAATTATCACGCTGTTTATGAAGCTAGTTTTACGGATGTACAGCAGCGCCGCTGCAATGAAGTTGATGCTTACACACACTACTAAATATTTCGATGTTAAAGTTATTTACAACTTACCACATCCGTTGCAACTTTTCCATTTTAAATTGTGAGGATGCTGGAGCGTACAGTTTCTTAACAATGAATGTGTAATAATGGATCATCTCAACCTAAAGAATAAGATTAACGACTTATTATTTGGCTATAATGACAGTACTGTGTATCGACAAAGCCAAATGTGAACAAGGAAAGAGAGGAAGAGGAGGAGAAGATGAGAGGAGGAAAAGATGTGAGAAGGAGATGAGGAGGAGAGGAGATCAGGAGGTGTCTGGCCGTTAAGAAAAAGGAAAGAAAGTGCGTCCTGGATGTTGAAGGATTATACCTTTCTTCAATTTTCATATAGGCTGCATCTGTCTTTCCCACAGTCACGCATGATTTCACAGTTCTGCACTTATCCTCTGGCCATTCTTGACTTGCTACTTTGCATTATCCACCAAACTCATTTTTAGACAGCTGTATTCCCCTTTGCATGCTTCATTTTTTACATTTTTATATTTTCACTTTCACCTACACAATTCAATACATTATGTGTAATCCAAGGTTTTTCCCTGGGGATAGTTTTTTGTCTGTTTGATACTCTGCTACCTACATCATTCCATCTAAAAGAAAGTGTCTTTTTACCTTCTTCCCTGTCCCCTGGTGGTCACTCATCGTCTTTTGCTTTTTCTGAAACTCTCATGAAGCTGTGGTCCTATGAAGCTGTTCTGATCCCATCTCCTTAATTTCTTATTTTTAGCGTTTTGTAAATTGAACAAATTCATCCCAATACAAACTAATATCATTCTACTGTCGATCCAATAAGATGCATGGCATAGTACAGAGTACGGACACAATACAGTGGTGAGACGAATATATATATATTCCACTAGCTGTGTGCCTAGCGTTGCCTGGTTATGTGTTTATTCAAATCTTCTATTAGCCCATTTCCTTTTTCACCCTCTCTCTGTCCATCTCTTCCTCCCCATCTCCCAGTCAATCTCTCCCTTGACCCCTCTGTCCACCTCCTCTATCCTCACTCCCTGACAGTCATCTGCAGCCACTCTGTCCATTTCCTCCTCTCCCTCTCTCATTCCATCTGCTCCACACATCGCTGTACATATGCTCCTTCCTCACTGACCATCCCTCCATTCCTAAGTACATCTCCTCCTCCCCCACTATCTCTTCATCACACCCTCTATCTTCTTCTCCCCCGTCTCTCTGTCCATCTCCTTCTTCCCCTTCTACCTGCAGATCATCTCCCCTCTTCCTCTGTACACCTCCTCCTCACCTTCTCTCTGTCCTCCTCTCTCTCTTTCTCATTCTGTCCTCCCCCCCTCTCTCTCTCTCTGTCTCTGTCTCTCCACCTCCTCCACCATCTTCTCCATAAATCTCATACTGCCCCTTCCTCTGTCCATCTTCTCCTCCATCTCTCGCATTCCATCTGCTCCTCCACCTCTGTCTATCTGTTACTTCCCCATCCATCTATCTCATTCTCCCCCCTCTTATTCCATCTCCCCCTGCTATCTTTCTCTGTCCATCTCCTCCTCTTTCCTTTCCCTGCCCATCTCCCTTCTTCCTTGCTTGTCGACCTCCTCCTCTTCACTTTCTCTGTCAATTTTCTCCATCCCCTCCCTCTATTCGTTACATCTTTCCTACTGACTCTATCTGTCTGTTCTACCTCCTACCTAGCATACTTAGCATGTTAGTATTTGTACGCATATTTCACGTGTATTTGTAGCGAATTTCGCCCTGCAGTATCACTTTCGGGCAGTTAAATATTTGACGTCATACTTCCTGAGCTACGTGTCGCAAAATGATAATTTTGCTGGTACATCTAGTGGTATCTGTGAGTACTGTCTGCGAAATGTGTTGTGAATGAAAGTAGTAAAGTAGTAACACATTTAAACGAATAGGAAGTTTACTCATTACATCTGAAAGTAACATTTCCGAAAAATGATTTTTAACTGCCAATTGATCAGTTGGTAGTGGTAACTTCGCCCTGTAACAGCTACAAAATACACGTCATGATCACTTTTATTCCATTTACTGAATAAAATTCATCTTTTGTTCTAAGACAATAAAGCCATATGTGTGTAGTTGTCGATAAAATAAAACTTCTGTTAAGTAACAGCACCTTGGAATTTGTATTATTCTTCATGGAATGATGTGGAGGAAACATTGTCGCAAAAAATGAAGATTCATATTTATAGATTTCACTTGTTTTCTGTCTTCTGTGCTATCTAGCGTGTCATGAGGATACCGTAGGCAAGAGTGGTGGATTCGGTGTATTTCAGTAATAAATATTATTTTAACACTTTCATAATAAGCAACCTCAAACTAGATGTAAAGTTGCTATATTTTCTCTACTTTTATTTCACTAAATTAATTTAAATGTAAAAGGAGGTACAATGAACTGTAATTGGAAATATTACAAAGATCCTATTGTACACAATTACCCACACCATGGGACCATTATCCCCAGTGTTTGCATAACTGTGTGATTGTGAAGGGACATTTATATTAAATATAAATGAGTGGAAATAATTAGCAATTACATTATCGGCCAATTTAAGCTGGTAAATTGAAATATTGCAGCATATTTAAAAAGTAACATTGAATCTGTAATCGCTTTCAGTTTCACATTTCAACAATTTTTTGAATTTTCCTTGTATGAGCAGTTACCTTAAACATAGTTTTTTGATGTATTCCCCAGTACATGCAGCAAGATTCCCTTAGAACACCCTGTACACCAGTACCACCGTTCTTTGCCCTTACCTACCATTCTACACACGCAACGTAACACTCTAAGCTCTTTATTACTTGTACACTGTGATTTCAATGTGCCAGGAAACTGTTTGTCGTAATCATCGTCTTCATTCCAAATATTGGAAACATCCGGTATCTCTGAAGACCCTGATTTTTCCTGCCTGCTTCTGCTTTTCTTTTCCTTCTTTTATATCTGCTTGTTAGAGCACCTACATACAGATTTCCCATTCTTGCTCCTCAATCCAGTCTGTTGTTTCTTTTCATTCCTTACTTTCTTCTTCATTTCAGCTTCTTCTGGCGTCATTCTCATGGGATGCCCCGCTATTATCTTTAGGGGCACGATTATCCCTGTCTGCCATCACTGACAACGCGAACAGATTCTGTACTGTCATATAGAGAAAGCAAATCTGAGCCTTGGACGGTTGTCACAACAAGGCAATTGCCGAGAATCGCTAGGCCGGAAGATCAGTGTAAACCACTTAAGGCGGCTGGCAGCTTGAGGGAATTTGTAAAAAAATCATGCAGTGATGGAATGAATTACAGGATTTAATAACTGTAAGCTTATCATTATATTTTCTGTCTTCTGAAAATAACAATATTTTGGCCTGTTTTATTTGCCTCATACTCACTCATTCTGCAGATCAAATGGCCTCTGTCTTCTCGTTCCTCTTTGTTTCTGTTAAGAAACTAAAAAGGGTATCAGTAGTTGGAAGCCGTTAGATTCACCGTGAGCTTTAAGCAGTGAATGTGTACAATAAACTGCTGTCAACATTTACCCAACTCCCCCTTAACGTATCTCGGTCAATGATAAGAAGTCACAAACAGGACGTAAAAAAGCCCTCGGTAGGAACCTTTATTAAGTGAAAGCAATCAGTTCAGAGACCCACTCTCTCGTCTCTCATGCCTTCCAAACTGACCACGTCTCACAACTTCATGACCTCACGTAGGTCTATACAATACGTGATTTTGAACAGCTCTACGATACTTAATTTATCTTAATCATAGTCTGCTTTATTTTCTGCTAATATGATCCAGTTACTTCCAGCATCATCAAGTACTTAATTCCAAATGCCTTAGGAGCTAGTATCGTCCAGTGTTGCTATCATAATCCTTCGTACTTGTGTAATTCGTTGTTTTATGCTAGTATTTTTCACTTCCTCTCCTATCCGATTCGTGAAGGGCTATAATCGCATTGTTCACTTGCGGTACTGGCTCAATAAATAAATCCTAGCTTAAACAGTTTCACGACAAAACAGAGAAACGAAACTTCACTTTGAAGCTGTCTTCTCCTAAAATAATCGATTTGTGTAATCAGTCCGTTAAATAGCTTCGAGTAGCCAAACACACCAAGAACACAGTAAAATCAGTCTGACTATGCTTTTAAACCCAGATTTTCCAACCCTTTAGAAGCTCATTCGCGGTAGCGGAGAAGTAGTAGTAAGTGGCGAGGCGTTATACTTACGTTTAGACTGATGAATGGTCAACATAAAAAAGTCTGGAGTCAGGCAGTAAAATTTTCAATCTGTAGCACAAGCTAGAGAAAAAGTCCATTTCCTCAGCATTTTTTCCTTAGCAGAGACTGATTTAGAGGCACACTGCTTCAGAGACTTTGGAGCAAACTTCAAGGATCGAGGACTCAGCAGTAGGAGAAGTATCTCCGAAAGGTAAAGCAAGTTTCTTCACCAGCTTAATCTGTCAGACGGATCAACATTTCATTTCCACATCACTAAGTGAAAATACCGATCCTGCTTTCAGGAGTAGAGCCCGTTCCTGTAACTAATGTCGCTAAGACACGATTGTACGGTGGTGCTCTTCAGATCATAATGACAGAAGGAATTGGAGTCGATTATATTACATCAACAAAGAGAGGAATGTTGAGGGCCCAAGTATTCTGATCAGCAGACCACATACCATCGTCATGCCTTGATTTCCAAATATTTTTGCAGTGACACATGGAGCGAAGGTAAGAGAAACTGTACACAGTTGCCAGCCTGTTCGTTGGGGGCGTTAAGCTCCGCAGTTTCCTTGATGTTGTCCTATTGGAGTAGATTACGTGCTGGAAACAGATTTCAGATGTCCTTCATTTTTAGTCCATACTCCTCCACTGCAATACCAACGTAAAACTGCAGTCCCCAAGTGCAGAACGTTGTCATCCACATATCACAGATAGGAAGTTGATACTTGACATCTAGTTGAAGGGAAGCAATGACTGGAGATTAGTCCAGGACTTACACGTCGTTCCCGGCTGTCATCCAGTGTACACTATGTCATAGGCCAAGTTGCACGTTCTCAGTTTATTAACCCCAAAACAGCCTTTGTAATTAACAATGGTACCACAAATTTGTAAGTTACGCAACAGTAACACCCAAACTATGACCTCAAAGAAGCATAATAACAAAATCTTACAGGTTCACCCACACACTCAGGCATACACACACAAGAACTAACACAACTGATTTTGTATGAAATATATATCGGCACGTATATGCTAGTGGAGCTATCATGAATTTTGTTTTCATTTTTTGCTCTTGTATCTGACACGTATTGCATTACCATCCAAATAGTTGTTGGAAACGGAAACGAAACTATAAAATATTTAATGGGTTGTAAGTTTCTTGGGAGATTGTACCAATAGGAGAAAATACTTCTAATGCTTACTTTCAACTCTGCTCTCTGTAATTAAAAAAAAATGGTTCAAATGGCTCTTAACTTAACATCTGAAGTCATCAGTCCCCTAGAACTTAGAACTACTTAAAACTAAGTAACCTAAGGACATCACACATATCCAAGCCCGAGGTAAGATTCGAACCTGCGACCATAGCAGTCACGCGGTTCCAGACTGAAGCGCCTAGAACCGCTCTGCCACAACCGCCGGCTGTAATTTTTTCAATGAATGAAAACACCTAATGTAATCTAATTTTTCACTTACTTTTGCAGTCTGTAAATGCTTACTAGTATGTCAGTTACACGCCACCCTCCTTAAGTGCAGCTCCTGCAGCTGTCAGAATTGTTCATTATCTGCAGAATTCTTTGTCATCTATTTCTTAATCCACTGCTGCTATTTTAACACGTTTTGCTCCAGGTGATATAAAGTGCTTCATTGTTTCTCTTGCGTTGTTAATTACTACATAGTGTTTTCTAGCTGCAGTCGATGCCAGGTCGCTGTTACCTTCTTGCCTATTGGTCACTTTAAAACTGTAACTAATTAACTAATCTAGAAAAATAATTCTTAAGTTACGAGTTAATTACAAACAAAATACGCAGTAAAATCAGAAAACAAATGTTCCATGCCGGCCGAAGTGGCCGTGCGGTTAAAGGCGCTGCAGTCTGGAACCGCAAGACCGCTACGGTCGCAGGTTCGAATCCTGCCTCGGGCCTGGATGTTTGTGATGTCCTTAGGTTAGTTAGGTTTAACTAGTTCTAAGTTCTAGGGGCTAATGACCTCAGCAGTTGAGTCCCATAGTGCTCAGAGCCATTTTTTGAAATGTTCCATAGAATTACGAGGATCTGTCTTCCGATCACTGGATATTTTTTTTATTTTCTTCCGTATTACTGAACTGTTTTAATTAACATCCACCGTTTGCTTTGACTAATTTACTTTTCCTTGTAACTCAGCATTTTTGTATTCGTACTTCAATTCTGAAAACAATATTTGGTTGTAATATAAAACAGTTTATGTTATTTCGCATGAAACTCCAAAACTGAGTACTGTTTTCAAATATTAAGTGGCGATTCTTTATATATGCAATAAATGAATAAAATGTTTGCTTCACTTATTTTGTACTGTTCTCGTGTGTATGTTAGAAACAGACAGCAAGTGTTCAATGTCTTTCGCCGACTGGAAAGTTTCTTCGTATGTATCAGATTCGTGTATTTATAAGTTACTCATTTAAGACGGAGTTTCATATTTTCTCATATTCGTCCGTTTCCGTAACTGGAATTCTGTGGACCATGGCATCAACATTCTTTTCCATTCACATGTTCTGTTTCTTCCTTGTAAGTACGTGAAAACTGTAAATCTTCACTAAATACATTGCCAGCCTTCATATATTTCATTTAATCGCGACATATTTTTACATATGTCATTATTTTTGCATGTTTTTACATATATGAATTTTTTAATACATAAAATTAAATATCCTTGCCTTGTTTGTTACCGTTCTTAATATTTCCTCATTCCCTCAGTAGGGAGACAGAAAGTACTTACCTCTAAAAATCACAATCCAGTGCAATAAAACTTTGTCGGTGGCACTTTCTGTTGGATATGACGGACGTACTTCTGCTTAATTTTATGAGATTCGGTGTTTCATTTCTCAAAAGCAAAGCAAAGACAATAACGATACTGTGTGTAGTATTTTAGCATGTGTGTGTAGTAAAGCTATTATTGTGCTGTCAAGATTGGCAACGGGACAAACAAAATACTAGCGATCTAAAGTTTTTCGACTACTAGCGATTTCTCCAGATTAAGAACCAGCGAGTACGTGCGTCAATTAAATTCATAAGTGTTCACTACTGTTTGTGTTCATGTTGCCTCCTGTTGCATCAACAATACCTTTTAAGATAAGATCTTGCGTTACGATCGACGACGTTTTCGTCACTGTTGAAGAGATTGTTCTGCAGGGAGGGTGCAATGAGAAGATTGGATGCACTATGTAGTTTCAACTTCAGCAATATATATGTAGCGATGTGTACACAAGGAACAAAGCAGTGGAATTTTCTAAGAAGCAAATGTTACTCCAAACTCTAAACACGAATTTTTCAACGACACGATCTCCGCTACAGTTGCTGTAAACACTCCATGATACGGACTACAAGTACTTGAATATAACGCTTTTGACAAATGTACTAGTGTCAACAGGTTCCTGATGAACTGAAATTAAAGGAAATATATTTAGATACTCGTTCCCAGAAGACACTGAAAAGTCGACGGCGCTATATAATCAGTCGTCACGTATGCATATCCGTCAATAACGAAACGGACTGACTTGGGTATTTGTCGGGCAATGTCATTGTTGGCAAACTCGACGACGGAGAACTCTCAAAGCCATTAATGATTTCCTGCATTATGTTGAAAGATACATCATTCAGCACAGTTGCTCATTTTGTACATGAGAGTCTTAACGTGCTGTGACCTGAGGAATTGAAGGAGAAGTGTTTGCGGTTTGTTTGGAAGCTGTGACCTACATGCTGAAGGCGGAACTTGCCCTATGCGTCTTCCGTCTACATTTAATCCATTTCACCTGCTAGAAGTAAATAAAATAATTTCGCACAACAAAAAAGAAAAAAAGTTTCTCAAAAGCCCACATTGAGTATCGCTCTAGTGTGTAGAAAATTACTGTCGAACCTATCCATCTGAGCCTGTCCTAAAGGGTTTGTACACATGGGTTGAAGTTGCCAGTATTTTTCCAAGAAATCAGTCACTGATACATTTTCCAAAAATCTTCAGTTTCAGTAAGAGAAGCTCAAAATTCTTTTCTAAACCTAAAACCGAAAATGCCCTAGCCTACATTCTTAGCAACTTTGCCTACCTTGTCACTGTATTAAAGGAATTAGAACTGTAAACCACCCCTCTCTTGCTTGTGTGTTCTGAGTACATTAAAATATGTCTTCAGAAAAATTCTCTAAAATAGGCCTCTTACTACGTTAAGATTTGACCCAAGAAACAATTCTTAGCACCTTATAACAACATTTCACTAATTGATTCAAGAGCAAGTAATGTTTATTTTGGACAATGGAGAGAAACATGGACATGAATGAGTATTAGAAATGGTTCTAATGTGACAACAACTTCTAGTTACTTATAATCTGATTCTTATAACGTGTAAATGATTCACCTTGTAGGTAAATCATGTATACTGCACATGCCTGGCTCCCTCTGACATTCTCATAACTTTTCACGCGAAATTTTAAATGTGAATATATATAACAACCACGTCAAATATAACCTGATAAGCGGGAAACAGTCTCTAAATCTCCACACCGTAACATACCTTCCACACCGTAAGTAGGAAATGGCTAGTAAAAAGTGCTCTGCTGCTTGAATTTCTGAAAAAAAGTACAATGGCTGCTGAAGGCTGCTGAAGGCAGAGTACAGGCTAGAGTTCGTACTTTAAATTAAGCGCAGATTGAAAAATATATACCAAAACACATACGTATTCATTTATTTAAGCAGGAATTTTTCGGTGACTTGGGAATGAAAATGAACAGCAGAGTGTTATTGTTGTGGCTCAGATCATAATCATGGATACAAGGAGAAGTACAATTTTTGTCCGTTCATGAAAGTCTCACACAAGGCCACCACGTGAAAAAAAGAATTGAACGAAGAGAAATTCTAGATACACTAGGTATCCCTGAAAATATTTAAGTAAACGAGAGGTGTAATCGAAATGCGTACTGTACTGATGAATTAATGAAAACCAGTTAATGCACATTGTTCTTGGATAGTTAAATGCTGCACTGAACAATGAAACTCACATTAAAAGAGCGTAAAAGAAGTTGTAAATACATCTTACATAAGCTGAAAAATTCTATCAGTAGCTTCTCCGTACTATTTGCAACTCGTAGCAACAGAGCGACCGTCAGCAAGAAACTTCAGAGCAAGATACTACACTAACAATCCATAGCCAACACTTGGAGGCTCAACCAAGCACTCTGTCAGAACAGCTCCTCGCAAACCACCCTGAAATACGTACAAGAATAGAGAAGTACTGCAGTGATTCGTTCAAAGGGGCTGACCACAGCGCCCACGTGGCCATGCAGCACTATTATTGTCTAGCAGTTGTAGCCTCCAAAGCAAATCCTGACAGACATGGGTTTATCGAACTAGTCGAAGACCCTGACGCCTTCAGTAATCGATCACTTGGTACAGGCAATGGTTTCAACGTGCCTGCGATTCAGAATTCGTGGATGAATGGAAAATTATGGAAGTTGACATTCTAATAAACAGAAATCGTTAAAAACTCTTGAGAATTAGAAATACAAGTTGACTGACATTAGAGGCAGAGGGTAGTGAAAACTTCTGACGGTGCTTTGGCAAGAAACCTAGGCTGTTAAACTTTTGTTACTATCTGTAACATCCTCAGTGGGGGAGAAAAAATTGCACCAGTATCCATGGCCCCAGGAATATTTCATCTCCTAGATTTGTAACAATAGCGTCCTGTAATGTGCAGAATCGTTTTCCTTTTAGAAAAATATTATTTCTGATCGACATTCTATCACTGCAAAGAATCTGGAGATGTACTGTTAACAGATCTTCAAAATGAAAGGAAAGATACTATAGCCCGGCAATTTCTGTGAAGTTGAACATCTTAGTATAAACAAGTGACCAAAAATAGTTTTTTTTTAACTGCTGCAGTATTTATTTGTAAAATAAAGTAAGTAACATAAATGTACCTTATTAATGTACTTACTAGTGTTTCTGTTACGTAGAAGTACATACTAAGATCATATAGTAGATAACGGCGTAATCAAAAAGTTAATTTATATTAAAGTTGTTTTATGTTAAATATAGTATGTGTACTTATTAATGATAAATATTTTCAGAGGCGGTGGAAATCGGAAATTACAGTATATGAAAGCTTGCTGGGAAACGATCGAGCTGGAACTTTAGACAGAAAATGAGAAAATTTCAGATTAACTGCTGATCTCCTGATGAAAACAATCCTTCCATTAGGCATGTTTTTCTGGTGATTCTATGTACACTCCTGGAAATGGAAGAAAGAACACATTGACACCGGTGTGTCAGACCCACCATACTTGCTCCGGACACTGCGAGAGGGCTGTACAAGCAATGATCACACGCACGGCACAGCGGACACACCAGGAACCGCGGTGTTGGCCGTCGAATGGCGCTAGCTGCGCAGCATTTGTGCACCGCCGCCGTCAGTGTCAGCCAGTTTGCCGTGGCATACGGAGCTCCATCGCAGTCTTTAACACTGGTAGCATGCCGCGACAGCGTGGACGTGAACCGTATGTGCAGTTGACGGACTTTGAGCGAGGGCGTATAGTGGGCATGCGGGAGGCCGGGTGGACGTACCGCCGAATTGCTCAACACGTGGGGCGTGAGGTCTCCACAGTACATCGATGTTGTCGCCAGTGGTCGGCGGAAGGTGCACGTGCCCGTCGACCTGGGACCGGACCGCAGCGACGCACGGATGCACGCCAAGACCGTAGGATCCTACGCAGTGCCGTAGGGGACTGCACCGCCACTTCCCAGCAAATTAGGGACACTGTTGCTCCTGGGGTATCGGCGAGGACCATTCGCAACCGTCTCCATGAAACTGGGCTACGGTTCCGCACAACGTTAGGCCGGCTTCCGCTCACGCCCCAACATCGTGCAGCCCGCCTCCAGTGGTGTCGCGACAGGCGCTAATGGAGGGACGAATGGAGACGTGTCGTCTTCAGCGATGAGAGTCGCTTCTGCCTTGGTGCCAGTGATGGTCGTATGCGTGTTTGGCGCCGTGCAGGTGAGCGCCACAATCAGGACTGCATACGACTGAGGCACACAGGGCCAACACCCGGCATCATGGTGTGGGGAGCGATCTCCTACACTGGCCGTACACCACTGGTGATCGTCGAGGGGACACTGAATAGTGCACGGTACATCCAAACCGTCATCGAACCCATCGTTCTACCATTCCTAGACCGGCAAGGGAACTTGCTGTTCCAACAGGACAATGCACGTCCACATGTATCCCGTGCCACCCAACGTGCTCTAGAAGGTGTAAGTCAACTACCCTGGCCAGCAAGATCTCCGGATCTGTCCCCCATTGAGCATGTTTGGGACTGGATGAAGCGTCGTCTCACGCGGTCTGCACGTCCAGCACGAACGCTGGTCCAACAGAGGCGCCAGGTGGAAATGGCATGGCAAGCCGTTCCACAGGACTACATCCAGCATCTCTACGATCGTCTCCATGGGAGAATAGCAGCCTGCATTGCTGCGAAAGGTGGATATACACTGTACTAGTGCCGACATTGTGCATGCTCTGTTGCCTGTGTCTATGTGCCTGTGGTTCTGTCAGTGTGATCATGTGATGTATCTGACCCCAGGAATGTGTCAATAAAGTTTCCCCTTCCTGGGACAATGAATTCACGGTGTTCTTATTTCAATTTCCAGGAGTGTACCTACAAAAGTTACATATTGTGTTCCGTACATAGCAGTTATTCACACTGAGAATCCCTCCCCACCCAACATCTATGCAGATACGTCATCGGTCTGTGTTATCTGTCTGAAGAAACCTGGTTTTGTTCGAACACTGTCACTTGGTAAGATATCTCCATCAGTAACAACAGATTTCTCAAACACGAGAACTTTCCCATAGCTCTAAAAAATTAATTAAGTGGAATCACAGCAAGTGAACGAGTTATCCAAGAAAAATATTTCTATTCATTTATCAGGGAGCCTGTAAATCAGTGATCACGAGCAAAATGCGAAGTGAGTTGGATCTGCATCACATTTGAACTATAAACGCATACGAAGATTAAGAAATTTCTCTTCCAAATTGTGGGAACGTTATCTTAGACATTCAAAACAAATTCACGTTACCGGCCATTCACAATTCCGGTGAAAAGATTCATAGCACTCTATTATGACCATTGCATTCTGTCTAACGACGCTTCATCCAATCAAAGAAGATAATCAGAAAAGTGGTGATGGATCATACATCAATTCAGCACCCATTGGTTCAACAAAAGGCATATTCCTAAATCAGAAGGAGTGAAAATTTGCTCTTCTTGTGAGTTATATTACTTTCCACATATGCTTGTACGAGATATTCATTTCACCTGGAACTGATCAATGGTTTATTGAAGGCTAATCATCGTTGCGACCAAGCACTGCTCTTCCAATTTGAGAAGTCCTTCAGTTCTTTGTGCTCCTTCGTCGTTACACTGTTGTGTAACGTTCCATGTTTGCCTTGACAGTTGCAAACATTACTTGTAACGGATATCTCCTAAGTGGTAGTTAGACCGATACATCCCGTCATCCTCCATACAGTTTTCATTTTCTTATTTGTGCTTGAAAATTACATCCGCTGATTTGGAAACCGCGTGCCACTTCAAATTATATGCAGATCCTAAAGTCTTACAAACTTTTACAAAGGACCCACCGTCTCAGTGGACATACAACGCCATCTACAGCATCGAGAGATGTGGTGCAGCTGTAATACATTACAATAGACTGGTATTCGGGATGACGGTAGTTCAAATCCAAATCTGGTCAAGCAGATTTATATAGCTCGAAATTCTCCTGTATAACATAATCTGATTGTCAGGATTGTACCTTTTAACTGCCGCTGCAGATTTTCTTCCCCAGGCATCCTCTTTGTGAACCTGTGCTACATCTTCAAATAAACTGTCGTTTACAGGAAATTAAATCTTACTATTCCTTCCAGATTTGTGCCCACTACCGCTAATGAGTGCAGATTCGGCCCCCACCTCTCATTACATACGTTTACAACTTGGTCAGGTTTGCCTACCTAACAATCTTAGAAACTACACTAACAGAAAAAAATCGAAACACCAAAAAATAGTTAATGTACAGTAGTGAAATATCTGAAATACATTTTCATAGGTAATATATTCAGGTGACTAACATTGGAAGATGACATGTTAATGTAAGCGAGAGAAAAGCCATTGAAAATGTGAGATGCTGGTACGTTAATAAAAAATGTATCCACCAGAATGCTGAATCCAAGCATGCAAACGTGCATGCGTTATGTTGTACATGTACAGGAAGCCAGTTTGTGGGTTGGAGTTCGATGTTTGTTGCATTTGGTCAGTCAATACAGGGTCGGTTAATGGTGGTTGTGGGTGACGCTGGAGTTGTCGTGCGACGATGTCCCACATGTGCTCGACTGAAGACATATCTCGTGATCGAGCAGACCAAGACAACACGTCGACAGTCTGTAGAGTATGATGGGTTACGACAGCGGCATGTGGGCGAGAGTTATCTTGTTGGAGAACACCGTGTGGAATGGTGTTTATGAATGGCGGCACAACAGGTCAAAACACTGGACGGACGTTGTAGTCAGGATGCTTGGGATAAGCACGAAAGTGGTCCCCTGCTGTCATACAAAATCGCACTCCGGTCCATAGCTCCAGGCTGAGGTCTTCTATGTCTAGCACGCAGGCTGGTTGGTTGGGGGCTCTCAACTGATCTCCTTCTAACCAACACACAGCCATCACTGGCACAGAGACAGAAACAGCTTTCATTAGGAAACACAAGAAACCTCCACTCTGCTCTACTGTCAGCTCTCGCCTGACACTATTGAAGGCGCCAATGGCGGTGGTTTGGGGTCGCGTCTGGCACGGAGCTGTCCTTTAAGTAACCTATTTGTAACAGTTTTTGTGTAAGTGCAGTGCCAACTGCTGCTCAGATACTGCTGCAGATGCAGTGCGATGCTCCAGAGCTATGCGCTAAACACGGCGGTCTTCCTTCTCTGGAGTGCCATGTCGTAAAAGCAGCCAGCATTGTGGTTGTTTACCAATAGTATTAATGTTTCAACTTATGGATTAATATTAATTATTGCAAAGTCCGCCACCGGTAGCTCAATGGTCAGCGTGACGGATTGTCGATGCTCTGGGCCCGGGTTCGATTCCCGGTTGGGTCAGGGAGTTTTCTCCTCCCGGGGACTGGGTGTTGTGCTGTCCTCATCATCATCCCATCATGCTCATCGACTGCAGGTCGCCGAAGTGGCGTGAAATTGAAAGACCGGCAACCGGCGAACGGCCCTCCCGGCGGGGAGCCCTAGCCATACTATTAAATAAATTTATTGCAAAAAAAAAACATTTTATTTTGAATTATTAATCTTTCAATACGATGATCAAACCCAACTTATTACAAAAATAACAGTAATAAATGGAATAGTTTACAAGGTAACACAAACAGCCGTGTGGTCCAAGGTGACTGGGTGCCAGAGCATCCACGTGGGCGTAACAGAGCTAGTGAATAAGCCTCAACGGGCATATGACAGCCTTTCAAACTAGATTAGATCTCATCTTACCCCCATGTGATGAACAGGGATCATAACGAGGGCAACATCCTGTCACAAGACAATAACAAGAACCAGAATAAGGAATAATAGTAATCAGACACATCCTGTATTTTTATTGAGGTACAGTGAGAAGACAGATTTTCACAATGAGTTAACCAAAGACCACAGTACATGCTATTGCTGGTGATTTACTAACCACAGTTGTTACAGATATGGTGGAAGCAGTATGTGCTGTATCATATAAATGATATAATAAAATGAAGACATTAGTCCCATTTATACTTTCCTGTTCAAAAATTGCGAGTCCTGAGTGCAGTGTGCGTTAAGTCACAGGGGGTTAGAATGCAGGTATTCGTGACAATTAAGCTGGGAAATGGAATGATGGAATACCTATTCCTAGAAACTGATCATTTAGTTACTGACTGCGCATAGGCGTTGATTTTCAGAGAGAAAAAGATGCAATAATTGATTTCTCCTTAGCAAAATGTTTCTTGACGCACGATGGTGGAAAGTTTGGAGTAATCCTGGGCAGATAACAGTTAAACCAAGACAAATATTGCCAGAGCTGTTACATACAACTCTTAGGCAATGATGACAGCCATAATGTTAACCGTTCTGAAACATAAGATGAGACATCAGACTTAAGGAAACTGATACATGATGAAGTGACTGTATCCACTGTAGCTACAAAGGAACAACAATGTAAGTTATACAATTTATTACTACATTATTTACAAATATTCACACGAAAACTAGGTGTCATGAAAACCTATATTTCCAACATGAATGTTGAACCCCCAAGATGCCTCAGCACAATTATGATGCAGTGACCAAAGCAAGCAGCAGGGAAAGATGATATCAAGAAAATGCTAAAACTAAACATAATACAAACATCTTTATCACATACTGTAGTCCACTGCTAGTGGTAACCAAATCTAGTGGAACAATCCATCTCGTATTAGATACATGAGCCATAAATAAAATAATTTTACCTGTATGTCAATGGCCTGAAAATTCTAAGAGCAATTTAAAAAATTTCAAGGTGTCTTATATCTTACAAGTATTTATTTAAAAAGTTCATGTTATCAGGTAAAAATGGCGCCGTAGTGCAGAAAATATACAGCCTTCGTTTTTTGCCGTAGAAGTTATCAGTTTGCGTCCTACCCTTTGAATTTAATGTCAGTTTTGGAGTATTCATCTCTGCTTTGTACACAGTATTAAGTCCAGAACTGCTAGAATGTGCAACACTCTACGTTGACAACATTCCCATAGCACAAAATGCTTGGGAAGAATGCGTACACATTCTAGAAGGAACACTAAAGAAATTTTGACAAGCAGCAATACCGACAAATTTATAAAGGCTACGTTTGCAAGACAAAAGATAAAATTTTTAGGACGTAGTGTCTCCTCAGAAGAAATCCGACAAGATCTTGATAAAATTAGCGTAAACAAGAATTCTCCATTTCGGTTAAAGTATTTTTTCGGTCTCTGCTCTATCCATCAGCGTTTCGTTCCAACCAATCACTAAATAGCACAGCATTACTACGTTTACTTAAGAAGAACGCTTTACGGCTTTGGGCACTGGAATTCATAAACTATTTTAACGCAACCAAGAAAGCATTACTCAATTCAGGTGTCTTATGTTATCCTGATGTGATCAAAGACTTTTGAGTCGCTACAGGTGCCTCAAAGGTAGGTTTTGTACTGATATATGTTCCAAACTGATCAAGAACATGGTAAAGTATGAAGTAAAAACGTTTACCTTTACAAGTAGAACACTCACTGAGTGTGCGTACTCCTACTCGGAGACATAATTAGAAGTATTAGCAATTCTATGGACATACAAAAAATTAAGTTATTACTCTTATGGTACAAACATAAATGTATATACTGATTACCAAGCTTTGGGTTTTTGATGTTGTCCAGATTATTACACCTGCTGCTAGCACGATGGAAATTGTTCTTACAAGATTCACATAGCGGCAAACAAGGCACTGTAGCTGACGCTCTTTCTAGACTGCCACAAGGTGTAACCTAAAATGCAGAAGCACTGGGACAAGTAACAGACTACATTTTACTCATGGAAGGCAAACACTACTAAAAATATTATGCTGATGTTTGCAGAAACATGAGAGGCCTACAAAAAGCAGATCCACGATGGCACAACTTGCGAATACTGCTGAAACAAGATAATGCAAGCACTTTGGAATAATATTACACCCTACGCAATAAAGTATTGTTCTGTAGGACCCATCCCAACACATTCTTGGAGTGTATACATACCGTCTGAATGCCTGGGTATCCGACTGGCCATGTATGTATCAAATTTGTTATTGCATTGTATGACTTTCTTTCAAATTTATGAAGCTGTATGCTGCTAAGTCTGCAATCGCTGCAGTAATTATAAAAAAAATTCAAACGTTTACAATCCCACAACAGGAAAACCCAGGACATGCTAAGGGATATTCCATGCTATTTCACTGCGTACACATGCAGAGAATTTTTTTGAGTAAGTGGCAGACAAATAATTTTAATATGACGCTCTATCTCGCAAGGCAGTCAGTGAGAACGAGTGTTTCGTGGATTAAACAGGTGCATACACACTTATACACGTGCTAAACACACTCACTGGGTGCAGTATCTTGATTTGTTTGAGCAGAGAGTGAACCTTCTTCCTATTTGTGATACATAACACGCTTCTGCAGACTTGATGTTGAATATCAAAGAAATCAAGAAGTGAGAAAATCCTCTTTGGTAATTTTCAAGAGAAGCAATATTCTTTGAAGAAACGGCAAAATTCGTGTTGAGTGAACTCACTCGTCAAGTGCATCTTAGAAAATTCCTGGATGACAAGCATCTCGAAAACAGGCAAAATTATGAAGTAGAAAATTATGTTTTACTCAGGACTTATAGCAAAACATCACTGCTCAAAAAAAAGAAAATGAGAAAGTGGGGGTTACTTTATGAGGAACAATAAGTCGTCGCTTGGATTCCACACCCAGGTAGTCTTTTGCTCAAAAACTCCTACACCCCATAGGGTTCAAGGTTTGTACCCACACAAAGATATGAAAAAGTTTCAAAGTATACAAAAACAGTCAATGAACATTATGAAAAGTAAGCAACAGCCTTGAGAAAATCACCGAATGAATTGAAGCACTTGAAACATCACGTATCCTGACTTCAGTTTGGAGTGAGAGTTATATTTGAAACACATGTACGTATCAGTGATACAGGATGTACACTAGCTGAAACTGTATTTATCTGTTTGCAAACATACATCTGTATTAAACTGAAGAAGCCGTGCAGCAGCATCGGCTCATTTTTTATCCATTGTCTTTCCACGTTTTTTACAGTTCGAAATATTTTCACCTGTATAGCTATAAAATTTCTAGCTCTACGTGCAGAGGTGCATCTCAGACTTACACATTGCTGAATACCCAATATTTTTAACGCACATTTATGCTATGTCATGGTCCTAAACCTAGAAAATGAGCAATGTGTCCTTTGTACCGTCTGAGGACAATATGATCACATGTGAATACAAAATTAACATCAGTAATACACTCACACAAAATACAGTTAAGGAAAATGGATGGCAATGTACTCCTCACGCGAAGCTTGTAACTAGAGGTTTTTCCTCAGCTCCTTTCGAGTGAGAATCTTTTTGTTTTGTACTTGAATCGTTTCTAGTAGTAGGTACTTTGCTATTTTGCATTCACGTAGTGATATGTTGTAGTGACTTTTCTATGAGCCGACTTTTACGTGTATATAAATAAATGCAACATTAACTTCATAATATATGAATGTTACACACATATTCTAAAGCACCTTTTAAGGGCTAGCAATAGACTAAGTGAAGTTTGTAAAAATATGTGAGTGGTTAACAAGAACTTTAGTAGATAAAATGATTTGGGGGGAGAGTTTGTAAATCTAAAAGAGTGTAGTAAACAGGAGACATCGTACGAAGATACGTAAACTTCTACTATAGAAGCCAAGTCAGTGGTAAGTGATGAAACAGTGACCAGTCGTATGTTGGGTTAGGAAATTAGTGCATTGCTCGTTATACTGATTCCAGGTGAGGTGCTGAAGGAATAGTAGGACAAATAACCAGCCCTTCCTCCGAATACAGAGGCTTACATTTCCCTCGTGGAAAAACTGGAATTGCTTACTCAAAGAGAGTGTGCTACCGAAGGGGTGCCGATGGATTCCACAGAACAGGAACCCGAAACGAGTATCCAGATACAATCTTCGATGAGAAAACTTCACATCACGTAAACATTGTCTTCCGCGTCCAGCTATCATTTCTGAACAAAGCTGCAGGCGCACTTACCGTAAAATATGATTATCGCCGCTGCGTGCCATAGTACTGCATCTTTTTCAAAATACTGATTGCATGACACAAATCTTATCCGAATTCCAGCTTCACTGCTGGACGTATGCGTGTGGACACTGGGGTAAGAAGCGATAACACAGCGCTGTGTACATAGACAGTGGGGCGCACTATTGGGAATCGTACCGGCTGCCTGTCGCCACCCAGGTGACGTCATGTAATCCTAGTCCGGGGTCACGCCACCGCTGCGTAATCATGGACAAGCCTGCGCCAAGAATTTGATAACTAATGAATTACACGTAAATGGTACTGTTATCGTCGAACGTGTAAAGTTGTATCTGATACTAAAATGTAAACTTTCACGGCCGGAAATATCATGTCCATTATAATTATCCGGGCTGTTATGCCGTGGTCGGTTGATGAATTCTGAGGTGATTCCCAACGTTTCGTCTCCGACTGCGGGAGACATCTTCAAGGGGGTCCGTAGCTTGATGGAAGGTCCAACACACACACTGGCTCGCTACTGCAGTGGTTCATCAACCGACCACGGCATAACAGCCCGGATAATTATAATGGACAAAGTTGTATCTATTAACTTTATTACGAGCTGAATGAAGACGCACAGTACAGCAACAAATTATTTTGTAGTCATTCAGGGAACATTTTAAAACTACTTTACTAAAAAATACTTTTTGTGTGTAAAGTTTATGTATGCTAATTCAAAGGAACACGTAATTAATAGTTTGACTGAGGACGAAAGAGACTATACGCCAATACCTGCACTACCTGTACAAAGAAGCAAATGCGGCCTTTATTTTTTTCGAGGGCGGATAGGAGATGCTTGGCTGTTCAATTTCGTCTTTCACCACTCCAATCTTGTCACGTAAGTGGCTCTGAGCACTATGGGACTCAACTGCTAAGGTCATTAGTCCCCTAGAACTTAGAACTAGTTAAACCTAACTAACCTAAGGACATCACAAACATCCATGCCCGAGGCAGGATTCGAACCTGCGACCTAGCGGTCTTGCGGTTCCAGACTGCAGCGCCTTTCACCGCACGGCCACTTCGGCCGGCCGTCATGTAAGTATCGTTCTCTGTTACTCTGAGTAATTCCTGATATGGTTAACTAACTTTCATTCAAGATGTATCTGAATACTTCATTGCAGTACCAGTCAACATACTTATGTTAATAATCAGTGTACTGCAAGCTTCATTTTTTAACTTCTTATGGGTGAGACACAACATTTAATGTGACACCAATCTACCATTACTGTGACTTTGTTCCTAATTTTCAGTATCGCTTTTCTCTTGTTGTACAATCTGAACCTGCAGTCATTCGAAGAAGTAGTCCAGCAATTTTAACTAACTACAAAGCATAGAGGGGTTATCAGATAGTGATATGCCATTTGCATTTTCAAAAAGACCATCATTCCACATCATTAGTTGTGATGCTCCCAACAGCAATCTGAAATAATTACAGCTTGTACTACTTCGCAGTTTCGGTGCTTATTTAGTGAGTGGAGATGGAAGCCAACTCACAAGTCCTATGAAAGGCTACATTGATGACGATTCTCCCCCTTCTCCTCCTGACCTCTCCCATCGCTACATACCCCCTCCTTCACTCCTCTAGACCAGTTGCCTTACGTATAATGCGTTGGGCTGTTATTCTATTGCTTTGGGATATGAGGACAACCTACATGGTTGTAAGATTTCCATGATGCCCTTCACTTATCACGAAAGTTTGTCGCTTAATTTATTACCCTGACTGCTGTAATATATTACCCTGGGATCCTTATCCCACTTTTTATTTGATGATTTATTACCCAATTACGAAACACTTTACTTTATCTGTATAGCTTTTTATCCTTATAACTATAGTTCAGTACCGGATTTATCATTCTTGTCACTATAATTCTTTACATTCCTATTATGGCTGCCATAGTCCACTATGGCAGGTCAATGAACACAATGACGTCACAGTGGATGTAAGCGAAACTGAAACTGAAACTGAAATAATCCAAGTAAGATATGTTCCATATGGCGTGATCTAGTTATTTAACATATTTGGGAACGGTCTGGTGCAATGTAAGACACCACACATTCTAAGTGATTGTGTCTAGCCACCTTTCTTAAACAAGTACACCGTAGCTATGTAACAATTACTCTATGAAGGTGTAGAGGGTCAAGAAATTGCACTGATAACCCCTGACTCCGTGTTTAACAGTTACCGCAGGTGTTTTTCTGTGAGGTCACACTGCGCCTGCATCAGTGGCTGCACATGCAGAACGCCTGGCGCCAGTCTTGCCCCTCTATGTTGGCTGCTACCACAAAGAGGAAATAAGCTGCAAAACTACATAAAAAGTCTTCTACCAAATGATGTTTCCTATCTCAGCTCTATAAACACAATGAACACACACACGCCAACAGGCAATCGATAAAAAACACTTAACAATGAGTAAATGAATGCTGATACTTTGAGAATGTTAGATAACACTTAAAAAAGTGAGTGTAGTTAAGAATTAGTACAAAATGTGTCTCTCCCATACAGGAATCGTTATCTAACTGGTGAAGGGTCCACCAGACATTGCAGTCATTACAAAATGGGTGCACTTGTACCTTTGGGTCACAGATCCATGTTCCTGACTATGTGGCACATGTAAAATGTGTACTGTAGAATCTCTTGTCCACGGTAATTACAAGAATTGAAATAAACCACACTCAGTTTGGAGCATTGCCACATTCCACTGATTACTTTTTTTATGAAAATAGTAATCACTCCATATTTAAAGAAAGAGTGTGACGCTGACTTTTCTTTAAGGAATCGTGCTTTTACCATTCCTGTGTAGTTTCGTATACAGCGAAAAACTTGTAATTTGCAAAATCTGTACTATTACATTACAAAATATTAAGGCGGTCAAACCAAGATTATTCTGCCAAAAGGACGGGAATTGTACAGCGTGAGTCAAAATGGACTTTACAGATTTGGAATGATACAGAAATTTGTTGTGATAGGTACGTCATTCTGTAGTGAACAACTTCAGGTTTTACATAAAAGTATCAAGGATCATTTGGCTCGATGCGACTACCATTTGTGATGCGAGAAACATCTCACCGGTAATCAATTTCTTTCCACACTCGGTGCAGCATCTCGGTCGTAGCTTGTGCAGCGGCAACATAGATTCTATTTTTCAGGTCGACTAAATTGTTTGGTAGGGGTGGAATACACACACGTTCTATAATGAAACCCCAGAGAAAGAAATCCAGTGGTGTCAAGTCTTGGGAGCGAGTTGACCATGCGATTAACACTGATGATTTATCATGTCGCACTAAACAGCCCGTCTCAACAAAGTTCTCGTGCCAAGAGTAATTTGTAGGCCTGCTTGGAGGTTCCTTAGCGTATTCGATGCGAAATTTGTTCCACAGAGTTGTTATAGAGTTCGTTTCTTGAAAATAAAACATACAGCAAGCACACTCCTCACTAGTAAAAGTAGCCATTTGAACACTGCACTACACTGGCGTTCCCAGTGGCTGACTGGGGTAGTGATGCGCCACGTGAATCAATCTTAAGGTAGTAGCTACAAAACGATATATCTACGGATTATATAAGTTATCTCAATAAATTTTCATATCATTCCAAAATTGTAAAATTCTTTTGATTCATCCTGTAATGAAAAATGTCAGCAGATATAGTAGCTATTGAATCGTAATTAGTGTCGCAGTTTCCAGGTAGTGTACGGGAAAGTAATTAAAACTGTAGACACAAAGAACACACATCTTCTTGGGTGCACGTTATTAAATCTTTCCCACCATACACTTATATATAAACACCTGAGTAAACGAATAACTGCTAACCGTTCTACATTGCAGAACACTGTTCAGTAGCTTATATTGCAATAGAAATACTTGTGAAGGGAATGTTGTTGTTGTGGTCTTCAGTCCTGAGACTGGTTTGATGCAGCTCTCCATGCTACTCTATCCTGTGCAAGCTTCTTCATCTCCCAGTACCTACTGCAACCTACATCCTTCTGAATCTGCTTAGTGTATTCATCTCTTGGTCTCCCTCTACGATTTTTACACTCCACGCTGCCCTCCAATACTAAATTGGTGATCCCTTGATGCCTCAGAAAGTGTCCTACCAACCGATCCCTTCTTCTGGTCACGTTGTGCCACAAACTTCTCCACAATCCTATTCAATACTTCCTCATTAGTTATGTGATCTACCCATTTACTCTTCAGAATTCTTCTGTAGCACCACATTTCGAAAGCTTCTATTCTCTTCTTGTCCAAACTATTTATCGTCCATGTTTCACTTCCATACATGGCTACACTCCATACAAATACTTTCACAAATGCCTTGCTGACACTTAAATCTATACTCGATGTTAACAAATTTCTCTTCTTCAGAAACGCTTTCCTTGCCATTGCCAGTCAACATTTTATATCCTCTCTACTTCGACCATCATCAGTTATTTTGCTCCAAAAATAGCAAAACTCCTTTACTACTTTAAGTGCCTCATTTCCTAATCTAATTCCCTCGGCATCACCCGACTTAATTCGACTACATTCCATTATCCTCGTTTTGATTTTGTTGATGTTCATCGTATATCCTCCTTTCAAGACACTGTCCATTCCATTCAACTGCTCTTCCAAGTCCTTTGCAGTCTCTGACAGAATTACAATGTCATCGGCGAACTTCAAAGTTTTTATTGCTTCTCCATGGGTTTTAATACCTACTCCGAATTTTTCTTTTGTTTCCTTTACTGCTTGCTCAATATACAGATTGAGCAACATCGGGGAGAGGCTACAACCCTGTCTCACTCCCTTCCCAACCGCTGCTTCCCTTTGATGCCCCTCGACTCTTATAACTGCCATCTGGTTTCTCTACAAATTGTAAATAGCCTTTCGCTCCCTGTATTTTACCCCTGCCACCTTTAGAATTTGAAAGAGAGTATTCCATTCAACATTGTCAAAAGATTTCTCTAAGTCTACAAATGCTAGAAACGTAGGTTTGCCTTTCCTTAATCTTTCTTCTAAGATAAGTCGTAAGGTCAGTATTGCCTCACGTGTTCCAGTGTTTCTACGGAATCCAAACTGATCTTCCCCGAGGTTGGCTTCTATCAGTTTTTCTATTCGACTGTAAAGAATTCGTGTTAGTATTTTGCAGCTGTGACTTATTAAACTGATAGTCCGGTAATTTTCACATCTGTCAACACCTGCTTTCTTTGGGATTGGAATTATTATATTCTTCTTGAAGTCTGAGGGTATTTCGCCTGTTTCATACATCTCGCTCACCAGATGGTAGTGTTATGTCAGGACTGGCTCTCCCAGGGCCGTCAGTAGTTCCAATGGAATGTTGTCTGCTCCGGGGCCATAGTTTCGACTCAGGTCTTTCAGTGCTCTGTCAAACTCTTCACGCAGTATCGTATCTCCCATTTCATCTTCATCTACATCTTCTTCCATTTCCATAATATTGTCCTCAAGTTCATCGCCCTTGTATAGACCCTCTATATACTCCTTCCACCTTTCTGCTTTCCCTTCTTTGCTTAGAACTGGGTTTCCATATGAGCTCTTGATGTTCATGCAAGTGGTGTCTCTTATCTCTAAAGGTCTCTTTAATTTTCCTGTAGGCAGTATCTATCTTACCCATAGTGAGATAAGCCTCTACATCCTTACATTTGTCCTCTAGCCATCCCTGCTTAACCATTTTGCACTTCCTGTCGATCTCATTGTTGAGACGTTTGTATTCCTTTTTGCCTGCTTCATTTACTGCATTTTCATATTTTCTGCTTTCGTCAATTAAATTCAATATTTCTTCTGTTACCCAAGGAATTCTACTAGCCCCCGTCTTTTTACCTACTTGATCCTCTGCTGCCTTCACTACTTCATCCCTCAGAGCTACCCATTCTTCTTCTACTGTATTTCTTTCCCCCATTCCGGTCAATTGTTCCCTTATGGTCTCCCTGAAACTCTGTACAGCCTCTGCTTCTTTCAGTTTATCCAGGTCCCATCTCCTTAAATTCCCACCTTTTTGCAGTTTCTTCAGTTTTAATCTACAGGTCATAACCAATAGATTGTGGTCAGAGTCCACATCTGCACCTGGAAATCTCTTACAATTTAAAACCAGGTTCCTAAATCTCTGTCTTACCATTATATAATTTATCTGATACCTTTTAGTATCTCCAGGGTTCTTCCATGTATACAACCTTCTTTCATGATTCTTAAGCCAAGCGTTAGCTATGAGTATGTTGTGTTCTGTGCAAAATTCTACCAGGCGGCTTCCTCATTCATTTCTTAGCCCCAATCCATATTCACCTACTACGTTTCCTTCTCTTCCTTTTCCTACACTCGAATTACAGTCACCCATGACTATTAAATTTTCGTCTCCCTTCACTATCTGAATAATTTCTTTTGTTTCATCATACACTTCTTCAATTTCTTCGTCATCTGCAGCGCTAGTTGGCATATAAACTTGTACTACTGTAGTAGGTGTGGGCTAGGTATCTATCTTGGCCACAATAATGCGTTCACTACGCTCTTTGTAGTAGCTTACCCGCATTCCTATTTTCCTATTCATTATTAAACCTACTCCTGCTTTACCCCTATTTGATTTTGTGTTTATAACCCTGTAGTCACCTGACCAGAAGTCTTGTACCTCCTGCCACCGAGCTTCACTAATTCCCACTAAATCTAACTTTAACCTATCCATTTCCCTTTTTAAATTTTCTAACCTACCTGCCCGATTAAGGGATCTGACATTCCACGCTCCGATCCGTAGAACGCCAGTTTTCTTCCTCCTGATAGCGACATCCTTTTGAGTAGTCCTCGCGCGGAGATCCGAATGGGGGACTATTTTACCTCCGGAATATTTTACCCAAGTGGACGCCATTGTCATTTAATCATACAGTAAAGTTGCATGCCCTCGGGAAAAATTACGGCTGTAATTTCCCCTTGGTTTCAGCCGTTCGCAGCAAGGCCGTTTTGGTTATTGTTACAATGCCAGATCAGTCAATCATCCAGACTGTTGCCCTTGCAACTACTGAAAAGGCTGCTGCCCCTCTTCAGGAAGCACACGTTTGTCTGGCCTCTCAACAGATACCCCTCCGTTGTGGTTGCACCTACGGTACGGCTATCTGTATCGCTGAGGCACGCAAGCCTCCCCACCAACGGTAAGGTCCATGGTGCATGGGGCGGTGAAGGGACAACACTGTTAAAAAATATTGTCTGTTAGTGCAAAAAATGTTTATCAGCACTACTGGGCTACAAATTCTAGCTTTTAGTCAGCTATTGCTAATCCGGAAAGCGATTTTCACTTTGCAGTGGAGTGTGCGCTGATATGAAACTTTCACCTGGTGCTAATGTTTTAAACAGGATACTTATCAAATTCGTAAGATATCCACCGAATTGTAAATAATGTGATGGCCTACGTAATTGTCTTTCATATTAAGTAATTAATACATTAGGCATACACAACACATAGTTTCTTGGGTGCACATTATAAACTCTTACGCTATATTGCAGTGTATGGAAGTGGAGTTTCCACGACATTAGCAAAAGATCGGCTGTGAAATGTTATTCCTTGCAGAACACTTTTCGGCTATTTGTGTCACAACAAAAGCATCTTGCTTGGGGTACATTGTAAAAGAAAACCGGTTGTCTGTGTGAAAAATGCCCTGCACCACCATTGATCTATAAAAAGCAGCTTAATACAACTTTCCTTAGGCGAGAAGATATATATCAGAGCATTTTATGAGGGCAGTGAGACATGCGGCCTACATGCGTTTTTGTACACTTAATGTTACTCTACATGACAAAAACACTCTTAGGATGAAAACTTAGTAGTGTGTATTTTTCAAAGTATCAGCCTCGGTGTCCTTTTAATGCGAGATGTAACCAGAATGTGAGCATTATGTCCCAGTCAGTAAATTAAAGAAAACAACTGAAGTACAAAAGATAATGTCAACCAACTATTAGCATCAGTAGTTACAGTATCTTGTGGGGTCACAACAATTCATGGATAACTTTAACATTGGTTTTAGCAGCTCTAGGACAAGTTTACTGACAAAATAATACAGGTAAATAACATTGTTTGCTTTGGTATGAAGTCAAATGAATTATTCATATGTGATCAGAGATATACAATCATACTTGTGTGTTATGATAAGTAATTTGCTTGTGTCCAATTATCTTCTTTACAAAGGGAGAGAGTGTCATGCGATGACAATCAAAGAAAAAATAATAATTTGGTGCAACCCTCCTACATAGGGAGAAATGACCATTATCACAGAATAAGAGAAAGCATACGTTTAATGGAAAGATTTAGGTGTTTTTTTTCTGCTTTTCCCCAAGAGAAGGAAATTTTTAGTATCGTATCTTTATTAAAGTGTAGATCTGTGCTATCATTCCTTTTCTACACCGTCGCGTAATTTTATTTCACAGCACTTTGTTAAATGGAATGAGATTTTCACTCTGCAGCGGAGTGTGCGCTGATATGAAACTTCCTGGCAGATTAAAACTGTGTGCCCGGCCGAGACTCGAACTCGGGAACCTTGCCTTTCGCGGGCAAGTGCTCTACCATCTGAGCTACCGAAGCACGACTCACGCCCGGTCCTCACAGCTTTACTTCTGCCAGTATCTCGTCTCCTACCTTCCAAACTTTACAGAAGCTCTCCTTGGTTAAATGGTTTATTTGACCTATGAACTGTGCAATATGATGTTAACTTAGACTGCTTCGTCACTCTCCTATTAAAGTATAGAGATATAGACACATCTCCTTCTTATACTGTAGCGTAATTTCACTTGACAGTTTGTGATAACGTTATTCAAAAATGGTTCAAATGGCTCTGAGCACTATTGGACTTAACATCTGAGGTCATCAGTCCCCTAGACGTAGAACTACTTAAGCCTAACTAACCTAAGAACATCACACACATCCATGCCCGAGGCAGGATTCTAACCTGCAACCGTAGCAGCAGCGCGGTTCCGGACTGAAGCGCCTATAACCGCTCGGCTACAACGGCCGGCATCCTAGTTATTTCTATACTTAAGGGCGTGTCTGGAGGAAAAGACGAAATATGTGCTTACTCGGATGCAGATTTGTTGCAAGAGCAACAAACTGAGTATAGGTGTTTATAAAACTACTTACATACTTCAGAAAGGAAGAGTTTCTTTAGCTAGAAATCGTTCCCTGAGGTTTGACGGAATACCTGTAAAAGGCAGCACTGCTTATAAATATTTATCAATTCTTGTAGACTACGAAAGAAACTTTTTAGAACATGTAGAATCTGTTACTCAGAAAGTGGTAAGAATTATACACAAGATTGTTTATACTGGCAGTGCTGACGATAAATTACCGTTGCATGTGGAGCGGTGATATTACGAAGCTGTCTTCAACGCCATAGTCTACTTCGCTGTCAGCATATGGGCATCTCGTCTTAGAGTAGGCGGCTACAAAACAATATGCGACGAATTCAGCGGTGCGTATCCTGAGGCTCACGCATGGCTTTTGTACCTGTCGAAGGTTTACTGGTAAGCCTCGGGATGCGCCGGGTGGATATCGTGCTACGTTACGTGTCAGCAACGTGTTGGTTGGGCCGTGAGCAATATGATCGCGTGTATGAAATAACGGGAACACACATTACTGATAAACGACATTCAAGAGCCTATAAGTTAGATGATTGTCAGCTTGACTGGGGCACTAGGAGTACGGCAAGGCGTGTTTATAGCATATTACTAAGCACAAGGAACAGGCTCAAACTGTGCGACGCTGCCCATATTCGAGGTATGATGTAGCTTTTAACAGCTCGTGATCCATATCCCAACTATCTGCATCGAATGGGATGTAGCAACGCATCAGTCTGTGAATGTGGAGAGCAAGGTTCCGCTGGTCATGTTCTGAGATTGCATCATTTTCCAGGTAGAGAGAGAGACTGCAGACAATTAGACTGCGATATGTAAACAACAACAGAAAAATAAAAAGAAAAGAAGAGAAAGAATGCTACGGCCACCCACACGGGCATGCGTAGAATGGAGGAATGCCGAGCCACACACATACCACTGTGAACGATGTAGAATAGTGTAGCAACAATAGGTTTAGAAGTAAGTAAAGTTGGAGTTAATCGAAAAACCTCAAGCTATTCCGAGGATGCTAGAAACATATCTAGTTATATAAGATGGAAATTATTCACTTGTAACTTCAGTTAATAACCTTTACTTTAAGTTGATTATTTAAACTGATTATTATTTTTCAAATGTTCTGCTTTATTACCGCATTAGTATCATCAAAGATTGCTGTTAACATGATATGCTACTAACTACATAACTTAAAACATTCTATGTCACCATGATTAAAGAATATGTAGGACCTGTTTAGAGTTTCCAGATAACAGGTCTAAAACTCTTTGCAATATTTTTAATTAAATTAAACTGGAATTTAAGTTGTCCTGCTTGACACAATCATGTGGATTAAATACCTAGGTGTATTGTCACAAAGCGATACGAAAAAGAACAAGCATGTAGGGACTGCAGTAAGGAAGATTTTTGTTTACTGAGACAGTATTAGGAGAGTGTAGCTCTTCTAGAAATGAGACTGCGAGTAGAACAGATGAGTGACCAGTTCTTGAGTATTGTTCGATTGTTTGGGAAACTCAGCAGGTCGCATTAAACGAAACCGTCGAAACAGTCCAGAGGCGTGCTGCTATATTTGATGTCAGTATATTCGATCAACAGGCAAGTGTTTCAGAGATGTATTGTAAACACAGTGGAAATCCTGAGGCAAGACGACGTCCTTTTCGCCAAACACTTGATAATTTAGAGAACAGATACTTTAAACTGACTGAGGACAATTCTCCAGTTACAAATTTGCATTTCGTGTACGGACCGCGAAGATAAGATAAATCAGGTCTCGTACAGAGACATATTGATAGTCTTTTTTCCCTAGCTCCGTTTGCGAATTTGCGGGCTTTGAAATAAGATGAAATGATGTGAGGTGGTGGTCCTCAACTACGTACCCTCAGACTCAGAGTCTAAATATTGAACGTTTAGGCTGGTTTCGTTTTCTAGGGGTTGGGATACGTAGTTGCTGCATTAAAAGCTAAATACTGCTGAGTCTACAGTATACAATATGAATATACACATGGATCGAATGAACGAAGGTTCCTATCATTCGATAATTGGGAATTTTTAATGCAGCATAGTAGTTTATAAATTATATATTGCAATTAAATAAAATCTGCAGGTACTATCTTAGCGACTTTAAATGATGAGTACGGTAGTAGAATGCGGTATATTTGTGCAAAACACTTATTGGTGTCGATGGTCCAGCAGTGAAATAAAATATAAGTTGAATAACAGGGATAGAATAGGTTCATACTTCACGTAATTAGTTATGAACAACGACAAGCCCAAGAGATATTCACTTTTGAACGCATACTATGTCTTCACTGCAGAAGCCACGGAAATATCGTATAGCGTATATCTGATATAAAAAAGACATAGATGAATAAATATATTTATAAGCATGCTGCTATCGTTTTTCGTGTAACTGTGGAGTACTTATTGCCTGACGCAATCGATAGTAATTGGCCACTATGTCCTCCAATAACTCATGTACTATTCCAGTTACATGCCTGTATTTCATACCAATTTAGATTTGCTGGGGGGGGGGGGGGGGGGGGTACTTGTACAAGTTACAGTCGGGTACTAAACTTTAAATTAATAAAGATATTGAACATTTGATTACACCATCAGAAACGTTGTGCAAATGATGGCATTGTACATGTTTCTTTTTGAGGTATCATGATTCACCTGGCTACTATTAATTTGTATACAAACTGTGAAATGTCTGCCAAGATGGTTTTACAAAGTCCGCCATCTTTGGCACTGTTGGTGTACAAGTCACTTTCATCGACACAGCGTCACCATGGAATTCCCATCCACGCGACCTCTGGGCCCCTCTTGCTTCGGCCACCGTCCGGCACCACGTGGTCAGACTGCCGAGCGGCCCGCGCCCGCCGAGCTGCACGTGCAGCCACGCCAGCTCCAAACTTTGAATATTTTCAGGGCGCCACAACTCGCCTGTTACCTCACAGAATGGAATATTACATGAAATATCTGGGAATGGTGCATAGTATGGCCCACCATATCTGTATGAACGTAAATGCATACACAAAAATGTTGCTGTTGCGGTCTACAGTCCCAAAACTAGTCTGATGTGGTTTTTCATGCTACTCTATCTCGGGAAAGCCTCTTCATCTTCGAAGAACCACTGCAGCTTACATACTTGCTTGCCGTATTAATCTCTTGGTTTCCGTATGTAATTTTTACTCGGCGGTTCAGAATATGTACTATCAAGTGCTTCCTCCTTTTAATCAAGTTATGACACAAATTTCTTTCCTCCCAATTTATGTTCAGTACTTCCTCATTACTTGCGCAATCTAGCCATTTAATTTTCAGCTTTCTTCTACAGTGACACATCTCAAAGGCTCTATTCCCTTCTTGTCTGAACTGTTTATGTCCACGGTTCATTTTTGTACAGGGACTACATTCCAGACAAATACCATCAGAAGAGACTGTCAACATTTAAATCTACATATGATGTTAACAAATTTCTCCTCTTCAGGCACCCTTTTATTACCATTGCGGGTATGTATTTTATATCCTTCCTTCTTTGGTCATAATCAGTTATGTCACTGACCTAGTAGCAAAAGTCATCTACTACTTTACGTAACTCAGTTCCTGATTCCCTCAGCATGGCCTGAATTAATTCTCCTGCATTCCATTACACTTGTGTTGCTTTTGTTGATGCTCATTTTCCATCCAACTTCTAACACATCGTCCGATCCACTCAACTGCTTTTCCAAGACCTTTCCCACCTCCAAGAAAATTGCACTGTCAGCTGCAAACATCGAATTTTTCCTTCCTGAACTGAAAGTCCTTCACCAAATTTCTCCTTGATTTCATTAACAGATTCCTTAAAGTATAGATTGAATAACACCAGTGACAGGCTTCAATGCTGTCTCATCCCCTTCTCTACCACTGCTTCCCTTTCATACCCATCTACTCATGCAACAGCCATTTGATTTCTGTGTAGGTTGTAAATAAGCTCTGGATCCCTCTATTTTTCCTCCATTACCTTCAGAGTTTCAAAGAGTATATGACAGCCAACACTGTCAAAACATTTGTAAGTACACACGAGCTATAAACGTAAGTTGGCCTTCCCTTAAACTGTATTCTAAGGTAAGTCGTAGGGTACGAATTGCCTCGCATGTTCCTAGATTTCTCCGGAAATGAAACTAATTTTCCCCCGAGGTCTGCATCTACCAGTTTCTCCATTCTTCTGTAAATAATTTGTGTCAGTATTTTGCAAGCATGCCGATTATACGGTAACATTCACTCCTTTCAGCATCTGCAGTCTTTGGGATTGAAATTATTAGATTGTTCTTGAAGTGTGAAGTTATTTCCCCTGTCTCATACTTCCGGCATTGGAGATGGAGTAGTTTAGTTATGGCTGACTCTCCGGAGAATGTTAGTAGCACACACGGAATATCGTAAACTCCATGGTCCGTGTGTCGACTTAGATCTTTCAGTGCTGTGCGAAATTCTTCTCGCCATATAACATCTCCCATCTCATAGTCACCTATTTTCTCCTCTCTTTCTACAATATTAACTTCAAGGTCACTTCCCTTGTATAGACTCTCTATTTATTCCTTCCACCTTTCAGCTTTCCCTTCCTTGCCTTGCCATCTGAGCTATTGGTTTCATACATCTGATTTTCTTATATTCAAAGCTCTCTTTAATTTTCTTGTGGGCGGTATTTACCTTTCCACTAGTTACACATGTTTCTATGGGCTTAAATTTGTCCTCTGGTCATTCCTGCCTAACCATTTTACACTTTCTGTCCATCTCATTCCTTAGACGCCTGTATTCTCTTTGGCTAACTTCATTTTCAGCAATATTATATTTTTTCGTTTAGTCAAATATGCAATATCTCCTTTGATATCCAAGGGTTTTTAATATGTCTTGCCTTTTTAGCTGTTTTATGTAACATGGGAGAAATTGATATGCCTGCCCAATGTCCAACCTGCACCCGATAGATCACTGTTGATATGAGTTAGAAAGTTAACTTTGATTTGAACTTCAGGGTCCAACATTAGTGCCGTATCTGCTTTCCTCCTCTGCCGTTCCTACACCAAAATTCAGACGCATTATTGTAAGTGTCGTCATCAGAGTTCAAGTCGTCATAAAGGCGAGGAACTGATTCAGGCCATATTAACGTCCACCAAAAGGTAATACAGTTGTGTGTATCCACTGTACACAACGAAGGCATGCTCATTGTGATACGCCTGAAAACTAGCTTAATTGAATACTTTAAAGTAACTATTTTCAGTGATCTGTAGACGGTAACTAGGACACATTTCTGATTCTAAACTTTTATTATAAGAACTTCACTTCTCTTTCGTTCTTAGCATCTAATATACACTCTAGGACACAAAAACGACTCAAATTGGCCACAAATGGTCATTCACAGAGGTATCGAAGAAAAATGAATTGAAAACTTTGCGACCGATGAATGAATGTGTGACGCTGGAGCACAATTTCACTGCACAACTGGAAAGAATAGTAAACAGGGGTCATGATGATGCCAGGGCATAAAGTAGTTGAGAATTTCATTCCGTGTACTCAGTTTGACAGCAACCATGCCTTGAAAAACAGGCTCGTGGACAATGCGAGCAGATGTCAGTATTTTAAAGAAGAAATGTAATTGAGTTCAAAGAAACTGGCAAAAACGAGCGGACAGTGGCCAGACACGAGTTAATAAGTATGGGTGACCTAGAGAGACGAAAGAGGTTTGAGTTCATATACGACCTACGTACAAAAAGAAGATCGTTCACAGTGGTGTTGGGTACATACGGCCTGGGAGAGCGCTGGCTGGAGTAGAATTATCTTCACTGATGATTCTGGCTTCGAGCTGAGCCCCGATGAGCAACGACGCTGTGTCTGAAGATGACCCAGATATCAGTGGGCTACCAATGTGACTGTTGGCCACCATACAGCCCGACAACCAGAAATGATATCTTGGGGTGGGATTTCATTTCATAGCAAGGACCCTTCGGTTGTAATCCGCGGCACCCTTACAGCAGAGCGGTACGTTGACGATATTCTACATCGCATTTTGTTGCCCTTCATGGCAAAGCATCATGGACTTGATTTCAGCAAGATAATGTCCGCCCACACACGGCAAGATTGTCTACTAATTATCTTCGTGATTGCCATACCCTACCTTGGTCAGAAAGGTCTCCAGATTTCTCCGCTATTCAGAACATTTGGTGATCTATGGGCAGGGCCCTACAAGCAGCTAGGAATTTTGCCGATCTGAAGCACCAATTGGACTGAATTTGGCACTACATCCCTCTGGACGACATACAACAACTCTATCAATGAATGACAGCCGAACACCTTCTTGCATAAGCGCCAGACATAGATCAATTCCTTATAGACTTGCTTAATTTGTGCAACACTTTCTCATGAATAAAACACTCAATTTTTGAAATGGGACTCCTTTGTTTGTCTGTACATGTACATCACATCTACCGATTTCCGTCCGATTCGGATAATTCCTTTATGGAGCGACGTATTTTGTTTAATTTTTTAAAGTGTACTTAATATCTCTAATTGTTGAGGGGACCTGGAAATGAATTGACTGAAATTTTCGAAAACATTTTTTTCTCACCATCTGCTCCTCTGACTGCTATAGATCGCCAGCGACTAGTTGAAGCTGAAAGGGCTGTGGAAGCCACCACTAAAGAGCCAGAGTAAGGAAAAGAAGAAGTCTAAAGAGGAAAAAGAAGCAACTGGACAGTAAGATTATGCTGCTGGAATGTTCTGAAAGAGGCATACGGTGAGTCAAAAGCACTGCGAACATTCTTTTCTCATTTTCTCGAAACTACATTTTCAGAACATTAGGTACGTATAACTTCACAATGGTTATATTCATGTTCACCAAATTTCTCTCAAGTGAAGAATGTTATAGTACCTTTGTGTTATGCCTAATGCATCGCAGAAATGATCTATGTTTGTCATTCTGTATATAATTTTAGCGGTATTTTTTAGACAAAGTAGTAATGTGGTATAATAAGGGTTTTTCTATTTCCTCAGAAATACTCCAAACTATAAAACGAGAGGCATAATGTGTTCCTATGTATGTTGACAGCAGCCTGCCACAGTGTGAATGCTATTTGACTGACGATGGATCAGAAAATGGTACCAGAATCGGAACGTGAATTATAAAAAACATCTATTCGGCAAAATACTGTAATTCTTAAACTGTACCAGATATTACAATAAATTTCCTTTTATAACTTGATTTAATGTCATTCATTGTTGGTAAAAAATCGCAACTTCCTCCGCATTGTGGGTCAAGAGTAATGTGCACTGAGAGCAAGGTCTAAGAATGCAGCCCGTTCACGTCCAGGTCCCCTTAAAGAGACACTGATGCATTTATTGCGTCGTCAGACACTGCCGCCTCTTGGCAGCTATAACATGACGTTTCGGACATCGACATCTGAGAAGAGAAATATTATTGTCCTTTTAGGCGACAGATAGTGTATTTTGTTTCGACAAGGTTTAGATCAGGATATATCTAGGATTGGTTGGTAGGACCCTTCCTGAGACAACAACATGTTTTCTGGATGCAGTTTACAGTAGTTTTGCAGTTGTGTGAGAGTGGCGGGGAGAGCAGCATGAAATTAACCTTCGGACTGAAGACAACTACAACAACAACAGTATGTCTTGTACTACAGATTTAATATTTTTAGCAAAAAGAAGATACGGATTAAAATTTTTATTCAGGGTTTCCAGAGTATTATCTAACACATAATCCCATTGTGCTATTTTATCTAAAAATAAGGAAATTTTGTTTAGCGTAATTTTATTCCTTCGCTCTGAGGGGAACTACTGTGCTGAAAGGAGTGTATACACCGCTAATCACTCAAATGAATTTAAAAATATTACCGAAATATACAAGTGAAACCTATGTAATGTATAAATGTAATGGTAAAACTCGAATCATAAATACGAAAGCTGGTTCGAACACCGCCGTGATTTGGTCATTTGCTTCGTCCGTCCTTTTATTTGATTTAGCGAGTCTGTTACAGGTGGTTCTGCAGTTTAACATGGAATACAAACCTTGAACTGATCTCGCATTTCTCACTTTAACAAACCGTTGTCGAACTTAAAAGAAGCGGTAAATGTAAAAAAAAAAAAAAAAAAAGGCTTTGGATCTACGTCGTATTGAGCCCTGTGGCTTTGAGATGAGTAGACTGATACTTATCTTCTGAACCACCGAACAAATGTGAAATGATAAAATTATTTGCGCTTTCATTAGTTACTGAAACAGATAATCTAGCATTGATAACGTTAAAAATTATTTGTTACTTTCCAAAGTGAAATATTCATGGGACTTTTGTGTTGAGAGTGGAGCTCTCCACTGCACGTCCGCTTTCAAAGGATAACATAATGCTACAAACCAATGTTGTTGAAATGTAGACTTTCCTATTCATATCTAACGACAGGTACCTACAGGTACGATTTGCATCAGCTGCGTTGGTAATTTAGTATGACGCCAGCTGCTGCGGAAGACTCCGTCTGTGATCGGATCTCGCCTCACCTGAAGTTGGTGGCCTAGGACGTCGAAACAGCAGGCAGGACTCGGTAACAGGGAGACTTCCTCCCTCCACTGCCTCCAAACCTGCCTCGACATCGCATTGGTGACCTTACAGAGAATCTACGCAGCATCATACTTTCCGGCTAGTATCCTTCCGCCTGGGAATTCAAGGAAAAGTTCCAGAACGCAAGAGTACCTTTCAAAGCAGCATGTTGGACCTCTGTTTGCAAACCCAGGCCGGCCGGAGTGCCCCTGCGATTCTAGGCGCTACAGTCTGGAACCGAGCGACCGCTACGGTCGCAGGTTCGAATCCTGCCTCGGGCATGGATGTGTGTGATGTCTTTAGGTTGGTTACATTTAATTAGTTCTAAGTTATAGGCGACTGATGACCTCAGAAGTTAAGTCGCATAGTGCTCAGAGCCATTTGAACAATATTTATTTATTTATTTATTTTTTTTGCAAACCCAGCCTAGCTTAAATGGACAGTGGAAGTTCGCCCTTTAAAATGGTTCTTTTCAGGAGAACATCAAACATCAAATAAAATATATAAAAAAGAGCACTCGTTCATTTTATAATTTGAATGTACTAACAAGGTAGTATAATAAATGGATGAGGTCAATAAAAATATGTATTGCACATGTGATCCGTCGCATTGGCAAGTCTTCCATTTTCACGATGAGGAGACTAATCTAAAGATATAGGAAATCAATACACTGGGAAACAGTTTAGTGGAACCACACAAACGGGCGTCGAAGTCAGGTGGAAGTCACATGCGCTGAAGGAATCAATTTTTACGCTTGACAAAAACATTTCAACACACGACTACAAGCAGGATCGAGGGCATCAGCATTCGACCTCGTTATGCTTCGATGTTATTCTACGAAAAGCTGAGATGTACAATTAACTTATATAATATTTTATTTCAGTTTTTGTTTAACATTTATATCCACGTTGCTAAGCAGCTATTGCTTTATATTTACTGGGCTTGCGGTTTACTGATAAAATGGAAATGTCGTGTGACCAGGGCCTCCCGTCGTGTAGACCGTTCGCCTGGTGCAAGTCTTTCCAGTTGACGCAACTTCGGCGACTTGTGTGTCGATGGGGATGAAGTGACGATGATAAGGGCAACACAACACCCTGTCCCCTACTGGAGAAAATCTCGAACAAAGCGGGGAATCAAACCCGGGTCGTTAGGTATGACATTCCGTCGCCCTGACCACTCAACTACCAGGGGCGCATCACAGGGTACGCTAACAACAATGCCATGTCACGTAAACCGTTGTGGACCGTTGCCTAGCAATCACTTCCGTATTCTCTGGAGTATTCGAAGTATTCATACGAATTCGTTCTGCGAATTATTGAGTGTAAGAAGCTTTAGTTGTGAATTAAGTATTGCAGTGTTGCATTTTGTGTTTCGAGCACATCTAGCGAAACACTTTAAAGTTCTAGAGGAGCTTTAGAAGCTTTCAGCGAAGCGAACGCCAAGCTTCAGAGGCGAGGAGCATTGTGCCAGCAAGAGGTATGAGCCATCGATTTAACTACCATCTGTTTATAATACAGAATCATTTGTAGTTAGAATGTCATATAAGCTTGTAAATGACTGAGTATATAGTGGAGAAGTACTGGAAAATTGATGCAAGTGCTGGAGTGTGGTATCATTTCAGAACATGCAGTTATTAACGGTATGCAATGTGAAATACAGCAGTTTCAAAGGTTGACTGTTTACTTGTAGAGGCAGATGTTTGTACTTTGTTTTTGGCGAAGTTCATGCCCTTGCATCATGTATTCTCAGATTAATTGCTTAGTTCCACAATGAGGACGGTGTAACCAATCTTTCTCTCTTGTGTATTACTCACACGTACTCCCTGAGATATTGGAGATTAGTGCTGCTGGAATTTTTTTCCGTGTGTGGAGAAAAATTTATTTTGGAACTCATGCCAAGTGCATTGCATGGTATTTCGTAAGGCTGGCAGCATAACAAAAGAGTTTTTCTCTTCTATGGCTCAAGATAAGTGAATTAATATCTTGGAGTAAGAGGTGTGTGAGATAAACAGTGAGACTGATTTCTAATATACAAATGTTTTATTTCTTTGAAACGACAATTATGTTCTCTGCAAAGTAGACCCTTTCGGCAGCTATTGGCCGGCGAAGTTGTTGTTCCCCGATATCGGTAGAAGCGATGAAAGCCTTCAACTGATAGGACCTTTACCATGTTGGTCCCATGCTCTTAAATGTTCTTCAGAGTCGCAAAATGACATCCTTTTAAGACATTTTACAGTTTTGGTGAAAGAAACAAGTCACAAATACCAAGATTATGTGAATAAAGAGGGGGGGGGGGGGGGCGGTGGAACAACAGGAATGCATTTTGAAGTCAACAAATCCGTGATAGAAGTGGCCATGTGGCATGGGGCGTTATCATGATGCACCATCCAATCTGCAATGTCCAGTCTCACTCGATTCACCTCTTTCCTGAGCTTTTCAAGGACTTCGTTCTAACACAGCTGTTTGACGGTTTGTCCTGGATGGACAAATTCTATATGGAAAGAAGCAAATCTGTCAAAACAACAAATCAGTTTTGCTTCGGCCTTTGACTTGATGATTCGAATTTATTTCAGTCGAGGAGAGTCCTCAGTGTACCACTCCTCACTTTGCCACTTGGTCTCAGTATCATACTCAGAAATCCAGGATTCATAACATGTGATTACACTACTGAACCATTCATGGCCATGGGCAATATTCTCAAGAGGACAAGGCACACGTTTTTTGTATTGTCCTCCTACTCAGTTGTGAGGTTTTTTGGCACCGTTTGGCATAAATCTTTCGCACGTGCATAACTTCAATGCAAATTTGGTGTATGCTGAAGAGGTTTAACCATGTCGTCCATCATCTTTATTCTCACACACCGGTCTGATCTCACAAGAGAACGCATACGTTCGAAGTTTTCGTCGGTTTTATAAGGTGAAGATCTACATGAACGAGGTTCACCTTCAACGTATTCTGGGCCTTACAGAAATGATTTGTGCCACCGAGAAACTTGGACTGTTTATGAGGTACGCTCCCGATAGGCTTGCTTCAATGTTGAAAAGATCACATTGCTCTAAAATCCACTTTTCCACTTTTACAACACGCAACATAAACACAACTTCCCCGATGGCGCTTTCAAAAACCACGTGACGGCAGAACGAAGCTGAAACTCGTACTCAGCAACTAGAGAAGATTGCAAACCATTCTACACCAGTAGAACAACACAGATCCCTAGGAGCGTTGTCATTGTCATTACTTTTCTCACACGCCTCCAATTCCTAATTAAGAATTCCATTGGGAATCTGTAGGTTATTCGGGCATTTTCCTTATTTAAACACTTCTGGATATCTTTCGATCCCAAAACATGTTTATTTCGTCTTACATAGATTTAAATGGTTTAAAATTTAATTGCTGTTCTTATTTAGCCATGGATATCGACGTCCCTATATAATAATGTGCTCTGTAGTTACCGGGGTTGCTACTTAATGTTGATCACAGTGTATGCTAACAACAATGTCATGTCACTTAAACCGTTGTGGACCGTTGCCTAGCAATTACTTCCGTATTCTCTGGAGTACTTGAAGTATTCATACGAATTCGTTCTGCGAGTTATTGAGTGTACGAAGCATCTGTTGTGAATTAAGTACTGCAGTGTTGTATTTTGTGTTTCGAGCACATCTAGCGAAACATTTTAAAGTTCTTGAGGAGCTTTAGAAGCTCTCAGCGAAGCGAACGCCCAACTTCAGAGGCGAGGTGCATCGTACCCGCATTAGGTATGAGCCATTGATTTAACGTTGCATATTTATTTTGTATACACAATCATCTCGAGTTAGAATATCGTAAAAGCTAATAAATGACTGTGTATTTGATGGAGAAGTACTGGGAAATGGAAGCATTTGGTGGAGTGTAGTGTGATTACAGAAGACGAAGTTCCTAACAGTATATAACGTGAAATAGCACTTCGTTTTAATTTTGTATGGAGTTTCAAACGTCAGGTGGTTACTTGCAGAGTTAGACCTCCATAGTTAATTTTTTTTAAGTTCATGTGCTTTCGTCATGTATTCTCAAATTAACAGCTTAGTTTAACAATTACAACCATGTCAAGTGCACATTCAGATTCTATCCGTTCCGGTTTCACCCATGACGTCCTCTTGACGTCATGACTTTACGTTGCAGAGCGTTAAGCGGTCTGTTATTAAATGCTATCTGTTTTTGTGTTAGTTACCATTGTAATCTCAGAAGTTTGTAAAAGATGCTGCTTATTCCATATATGTCGTGATATACGATGGTGTTGTTTGTTGGGGCAAGGGTATAACTTGAGATCACAGATTATATTATCGATGGAGATACTAGTAGCGATTATTGTTTCTTTTTTCCGGCAAATATTTAACTGTTTCTTTCTGTATTTCGCACGATTTCCGAGGATGAAGGTAGGCGGTACATTAAGAGCAAAAGATAAATTTTTGTGAGTGAAGTGATTAATGACAATTAATATCATGCTGATTGTTGCAAATTATTTAGCTCTTTTTGTAATATGGGAGAATTGTCTAGGGTGATGTTAGCCATGAACCTAAGTACATTGCTGAAATTGTCGTGAGAGGTACGAATAGTGATGTTAGTTATAATTTTTTAACTTATTAATAGTTGGCTGCTTTTTTTTTTGGAATGTGACGTCACTTAGGGGTAGCGTACCTGGAATCAATTGTTTTTTAGGGTTCATATTGTTGTTACCAGTGGCTCGCTCTTTTGGTGTATGATTCTTTTTGTGCTATGGTACTTTTTGACCTGTTAATGTTCGTTTGTAGTGTGATACAAAAATTTTGAATTTATTTTCGTTCGGTTTATTCTGGAGGGATTTATGTGTGTTATTTTTGGATTAAGTCGTTGTTATGTCGAGTTTTCGTGTGTTTCTTTTCTTTTTTTTGGGGGGGGGGGTTTATATTTTTTAGTTTTATTATGGAACAGTTCCTGTGTATTATTTACCGATTATATTGTTATGTTGGGATGGGTCTGGTATTGCTGTCTTTGTTAGGGCTGTACAGGTGCTGCTTATATTTTATTTTGGTTCATTCTGGAACAATTTTTGTGTATTATTTTTCTATCATGTTGTTATTTTGTGGATGTATGACTGATATCCCTGTCTTCGTTTAAACTGTGTAGATTAAGCGAATTATTCGAATGCAGTTTTGTGTTTTTGTTATATTTTCGTAGAGTTTATTCTAGAGGAATTAGTGTAAGATATTATTCGATTTTTTTATTATATTAATCTTAGCTTTTTTAACCTTTTCTTTTTTGTTCGTTTCTTACCAGAAGTTTCTCATTCCTGCAGCTGTCCCATTACTATCATTTTATATGCTCTTCGCCTGTTTTTATGTTTGTAAATCTGTATTATGCAATCGCAGCTATAACGGTAATTTTATTAGAGAATATCGATTTCGGTCGAGGATCAGACCGTCACTAAGTCCAAAAGTAATCTGACCTATGAACTTGCATAATAGGAATAGCAATTTCGGATGTGTAGTGTTCCGTCTTTGATATTAAATTGTCATGCCCATTATGTCCATTTAACTTAATAGACGTTTTTTCTCAATGTAATGTATATACAGATAATACCAATGGTCGAGCTATGTACGTTTGATAACTGCTATTGCAATTACGTGAAACCATAGCGGAGACGGTTTTCGGAACCGATAATGGTCTGATTCTAGACCAAATTGGATGGTTCCTAATGAAACGTACCGTTGTAGCTGTCTATTGCACAATACAGTTGTTAATATATATTGAAGCTGCACAACGCCTCCTCTACAAAATATTTTTTATGTTTGTTTTCGACCGTAATGGTCTATCTTGTGATAGTCTTCTCTAAGAATATAATGGGACTGGTATTTAATGTTATCTGTGGTTGTCGTGGTAGACTCGGAGCGGTCTCTATTTACTTTAATTTTTGCTTTCGCAATGAAAACGGTGTAACTGATCATCCTGTCTCGTCGATTACACGTAGATATTACCTATAATCATTGTAAGGTTATACTGCTAGAATTATCTTCCGCCTGCGAAGAGGAACACACGTTTGAAACTGGTTACAACTGTGTAGATTTATACTGAGTTGACTTGGCACCATAACATGAGAGCATTACTTTCCTAATGCTTATGGAAGTTATAGCAGTATCTCGGAGTATTGTTAACTGTTAGATCATTTGGGAGTTTATTATCTGTGAGCGCGTTTTCGACATGCAGACTCCGCTGCATATTTTTCAATCGTAAAACATGATTATTTCGTCTTACATAGATTTAAATTAATGAAAACTTTCATTGCACTGCTTGTTTAAGCATTGATATCGACGCTCCAATACACCGTTGTGCTCTGCAGTTATCGATGTTGCTGCTTCATGTTGATCACAGGTTTTGCTAACAAAAAGTTATTGAGTAAAAGAATCTTTAATTTTGATTCAGGCGTTATAGTGTAGGAATTTGTGTTTCGAGAACAAGTTCTTGGGGAACTTTAGATGCTTTGAAAGAAGCGAACGCTCTGCTTCAAAAACGAGGTATGCACACTATACTCGCCGAGAGGCAAGAGCCACTGATTTATCTGTCACCTACTTATTTTCAGTATACATCTGCAATTAGAACATCGAATAAGCTTTTAGATGACTATGTATGCAGTGGAGAAGTACCGAAAAACTGTAGCATTACGAAGAAGTGTGATGTGATTTCGCAACATGTTACTAGTAATTGGACTGGATGTGAAAAGTAAAACGGAAAACTCTCTTCGATTTACATTCCAGCACATTGTTTCAATACGTAATGCAACTTCAGAAACTTCAGAGAATGCTTGACTTGTAGAGACAGATCTCCTGACTGAGTTTAATCAATGTTCAAGTGCTGATATCATGGATTCTGAAATTTATAGCGTAGGTTCACAATGAGAATGGTGTCATCCATCTCTCTCGTTTTCGATTACACATACATACGGTATGTCTTGTCGTTGGTTCATGCTGTTCTCTGTGAAAAAGAAAAGTCGTAAGCACGTTCCAGCTGTGCAGGGTTATACTGAGTTGACATGGTAGTGTAGCAAAAATATTATCTTTTCGTGTCAATTAAGGAAGTACAATTAGTATCTTGGAGCACTGTCGAATGTTAAACCTATTAGGTGTTTATAATCTTTTCTTGTGTTTCCTTCATTTAGAAACCACTGGCTAAATTTCAATTGCAAGCATGGTTATTACGTCGTACACGTTACTGTTTTAGTCACATGGCGATGAAGTGTACTTTAGATTTAGGGTTTTGAATGACTGACAAAAAGAAGGGATAGTGCAGCCCTGAGAGAATATACTGACCCGGTATTATGGATAGCCCTAAAAATCGTATTCTCGTCATATACCGTTGATGGATTTTTGATTTAAGCCATCAGATTGTAGCGTAGTTTATTAATTAGTATCTTCATCCCACTACCAACACACATAAAAAAAATCATTCCTGCCCCAAGGAGAAGGTATTCGGCATTTCACACTGTAATAGCTGACAAAATCTGAAGTTCTAAAAGCTGAACTAGGTGCATATCTGAAACTAATGTAGTATAGTAATGACTTGCTAACTAAGTTCAGTCTAATAGTGAAGCCTTCAGATAATTGCAATCAAAACAATTTTTTTCTCTTCAGAGTAAATGTACCACTTAAAGAACATGCGGTTGCTCGACTTCGAATAACAGTTATTATTTTGATTCATCCACTATGAATTACTAACACAGAATTAAAATAACTAATTCTCGACTAGTAACAAATGTATGAGCTCAATCAATTATATAGACTGTACCTGTCGTTTTTAATCCAGGCAGCTGCTTTTATTACAAAAGCTAAGTTGACAGACATGTCGTCACGGTCCCAGCTTTTCCTTGCGATCCAGTTGTGAGACACTGCTGTAAAACTTACTCATGGACACGGTCTCGCCATAACTAACGTGCTGTTTGTTATCGTTACAGCAATGTTCCGACGCATGAAGAAGTTTTTCTCCCGGTGTGTGGGAGGGGAGAAGAACTTGGTCGCTGTTCGGGGTACTGTACAGGTGAGTCACGTCACGTTTCATCACTGGTGACGTAACATGGAAAGCAGTAAAGTCTGAGATCTACCTGATTGTACATAACATGGTCAGTAGATACTGCAGACATTTACTGTGAATGAATATTTGATTTGCTAGAAACACCCCATGTGACACGTCATTGTAAATAGCACGTCTTAGATAGGCATCTCTGCTCGAGTGATGACTGTGACGATTACATAAAGTACCAGCTAACTACCTAACTCCGTCTAAACAGACCTCTGAAGTTCCGAAGTTACCGATCGACCGCCTCGTCATCGTCAGGGTATAGACGTCACTGAATGCGGATATGGAGGCGCAAGGGGTCGGAATACTGCTCTTCCGGACATTGACAGTTTTCGTGATCAGATATAAAATACTGGCAGCAAAGAAAGTCATTGGTGGATAGATGGATTTGTTGATCACTGGAGCGAAGTGGGATGGGCTAGGCACTCAACAGCTCACAAAAGTCTTATTCCTAAGTCTTCAGACATACGTAAAATTTGTAAAATTTGCCATAGTCCTCTCGACTTCAAGTAAAACAAAGAGTTGGAGTCCTCTTAAATTTACTTCTGCGTGGCAAAGATAAAGTGCCATAAAATATGGAGTATAAGAATTCTAAAACGTCACAAACCCAGTGGTCGTTTAACGTATGAAGCCATTAGAAATGTGTCCTATTCGGATGGGGGACTGGGTGACTTCAGCACGTCAAAGTCGTATATTCTCTGACCTGCAGGGTGTCCCGCTGTGTTACCTGCAGGCTTCCTTCGCTACATGTCTGCTCGCTCTTTTCCCCAGATCCCACTGACTCTAGATCCTCTCCTCCATGTTATTACCACATTATATCCGGACTTGTCGCATTAGGTAAGATAATGTTGATAATCGAACCTGAATGCGGATTAAACAATTCTGACAACTGTATCGAGGCCCATTAAATTTAACAGTTGATGGACAGTTGATTCTAACCAAATCATTTATCATTCCGGGAAATTAGGTGTGCTATTTGTTAACACTGAACAAATAACAATGTGTAAAGCTTGAGAATGGTAACATCCCTCTCAAGTTGCAGAGAATTATACTGAAAAATATTTTAGGAGCAGAGCTTCCTTTAATATGCTTCCAACAGGAGCTACTGGTTGAAGACGACATTGCAGACCATCTGGTTGCTCAGCCAGTTACTTGGTGAACATGGTTAATATGAGACTGACCAAAGGACATGTGGAGTCAGAGAACAGAGAAACAGGAACTGTTAGAAAAACTTGTTATAGTCCCATTTACTTTCCTTTCCAGAGGAAGAACAAGGAGGAGCCCGTAATAAAAGAAGGTGGCACAAGTAGTTACATTGTAGGCCTCTGTCATTCCAGTTTAACTCAACGTGCGTAGGGTAATGGTAGTGAATGTGGGAAGTACAGAATTCTAACTCACGCTAGAGCCTATAAGTGAATGCTCACTATCACTAACTCTAGGCCAAATATTCGAAATAAATGTAATAATTTACAACACATGTACGTGTAAAGAACTAGCGCTGTCTCTGAATTACTAAACGTGCTCTACCACTCTTCAAACCAATAAGTTTTTTTCCAACAGGAACGTCAGTTCACCCTGGACTCGTTTTTTGAGGAGATACTGCAGAAGCGGTTGCAGGAAGAGAAAGAAGTCCTTTCTGTTTCGGTGAGTGTAAATTACAACAGTAGAAGGAATCCTAGCATTTGGTTTCAAAGTGAATTTCTCTTTTCTCACTACATGATAACTTACTCTCGAATATGATACTAGTTACTGATCTGCATCCGGGTATTAGGCCGAATTGTTGTGTTCATTTTGTGCACAATACTTCGACGTACGTCTCAGCCATAAACTTCATGTGCTGCGAACTTTGCGGTAATGTGTTCTCGCTGCTTGGACTCTAACCAGTCAGGGAACGTAACACGACCTGAAGAAGATGAATCGGTCAGTTGCTGAAATGTTAACCATAAAACATGAACAACAACACGGCATAACCTCAGAAGCACATCATTAACCAGTCGTATTCAGAAAATGTTCAATATAATGGGATATTAGTTATTTGTTAATAGTAATTGTTGCTGAGAAATCACAACCTGGTGTTTCTTTGATACTAAGGTGAATTACTGTATGTTTAATACTGATACCTGTACACTGCTAAATTTGTTATAAATGAAACACTTCATAAGACTTTTATATGATAGGAACTAGCATAAATTTTGGATTACTGCACATGTTGGATAACAGAAAACTAATAAGTTCTTTTCCAACAGGAGCGTCAGTTCACTTTGGACGCGTTTTTTGAGGAGGTGCTGCAGAAGCGGCTGCAGGAAGAGAAAGAAGTCCGTACTGCTCCGGTTAGTATAAATTCGAACAGTATAGGGAATAGTAGCATTTGGTTTCTAAGTGAATTTCTCGTTTTCTCACTACATGATAACTTACTCTCGAATATGATACTAGTTACTGGTCTGCTTCCGGGTGTTAGGCCGAATTGTTGTGCTTCTTTTGTGCACACTACGTCGACGGACGTCCCAGCTATAAACTTCATGTGTTGTGAACTTTGCGGTAATGTGTACTCGCTGCTTGGAGTCGAACCATTCGGGGAACGAACGTCACACGATCTGAAGGAGATGACTCGGTCTGTTGTTGAAATGTTAACCCTAAAGCACTAACAACAACACGGCATAACCTCAGAAGCACATCATTAACCAGTCGTACCCAGAAAATCTTAAAGACAATGGGATATTAGTTATTTGTTAGTATTAATAGTTGCTGAGAAGTTAAATGAATTGTGTTAGTTGGAGACTAAATTGAATTACTACTTTCTTAATATGGATATCTGTACCCTGCTAACTTGTGACAAATGTTACAATTCGTTACACTTTAATATGAGAGTAACTAGCACAAATTCTGAATCACTTCACATGTTAGATAACATGAAAGTAATAAGATCTTTTCCAACAGGAGCGTCAGTTCACGCTGGACGCTTTCTTCGTGGAGTTGCTGCAGAAACGGCTGCAGGAGGAGGATTAAAGCCGTGCTGTTACGGTGAGTGGTACTTCGATCTTGGTAGAGAATTACAGATTTTGGTTTCTAAGTGTATTTCTCGTTTCATGACCACATGGTAACTCCCTTCAGAAGGGGAATCTTCAAGTTTTTTCTAGTCTACAGTTTTACGATTTTAAATATAACTGAAATGCTATCAGCTTAGATATATCGCCAAGGCTACAAAATTCTTGGTAGACCCATACATTTAGTCGGTATCCATAGTCTGCTCTTCTTTTATACCAATTGTGAACTGGGTTCGTATTGGTAGGATACACTTAAACTCAAGAATCAGTGGTACGATATGGTTGCCTACGCATTCACATCATGTACACCTTTTCAGAAAACATTCTCCTGTGACCCCTGCCGCCCATAAAACAGTTAAGTTTTCAGCATAGTTTCACCTTTAGCGTCGCATGATTATACTTGGTATTTTGATCCCATTTTTTATACTGCATGATAGTTTATTTTTCTGTTATGTAATTATCCACGAAGCTCTCCGAATTTGAACTGATCATTAGCACAACTTGTTTTAAGAAACTCCAGTATTTTTGTGTCGATGCGTTTACCAACAGTCACAATTCTTTCCGTTCCTTAATGAGTATAATTCAGATAAGGATAATACATCAGTCTGCGTGAGGTATCGACTAACTCTGAAATATTCTGATACTTGTGACAACTATCTACTATCATGATGCAATAATTTAGTAAACCGTTTCACCACAGTAGACCGCACTCCGGGACGAGTATACAGGCAACCATTCACTGTCGGTAGTTTTCATATTTGCGATAATTAGTGTTCTAGGGTTCATGAGATGGGACGATAGAAACAGCGCTTCTATGGATACAGAAAACGACTATTTATTACAGTGGGGTCCTACGATAATTTAACACTTTTCTTTACAGATGTCATATCAACCCACCATAATAGGGCGATGTTTTTAATTTTGAAATTTATGTTTGTCGGCAGATCACTCCAGTGTCCTCCGCGCCCACCTTGGAGGTCTGTAATTCACATTGCGCAGCTCTTGAGAGCCGCCCTGCCAGACGCTGGATGTGTTCACGCGTGGCCACCAACGCGACGTCTGGAGAAGACCGTCTGGCTGTTATAAGTGCGACCGCGATATCGCGGCCAATACCACCTGAAACCACAGTTACCAATCCAATAAATCTTTGGATTAATGATATAACACGTCTCGTTATTTGTTTTATTTGCAACAGACGGCGCTGTGGTAATGCAGGGGACTCGCATGACGGTGGTTGAAGTTCTCTTTCGACCAGCAAGATCTAGTGGTCGGTGGCTTCTCTAAGTAGATTAAGGCAAACGCAAGAATGGTTCCTTAGGAATAAAACTCATTCGATTTTCTTTACAATGCGAGCACCCTCTGCCATTACCTCTCCGTCATTGAAAGTGGAAGTTAGACATGCATAATTCCTACTTGTTATTTTTATTAGAGTTACAAAATGAATATAAGCAATAATAGTAATAAAAACAGTTGTGACAATGGCACTGGAATGGAAAAATTTGGAATCCACAGGACTTCTCTTTCAAAATTTGCGTATGAAGTTTAACAGCAAAATCACTGACAGTAATGATAACACTCAAAAGACTAGAGTGACTACAAAATATCTGCTCCTTATGATAACGAAGTAGTCCCCATAATCCCGACATTTACACTTCAACTCAGTGAGCCACATGTAATATGGCCATACACACGCAGGAACTAAAACGTAATCAACATTTGACGCCCTCAGCATACAGAGCTCACTCATTAACGACTATACTTGTACGTAGAAACAACACTGATGAGCCAGTACATTATGACCATCTACCTAATAGACGATATGTCCAACTCTGGCACGGGTATCAAGATCGACGTGTCGTGGCAGGGATGCAATGAGGCGTTGGTAGGTCTCTGTAGGGAATTGGTACCACACTGCACACAAGTCACCTAATTCAGTAAATTCCGGGGAAGTGTGCGATGAGCTCTTCGATAGGGTTCAGATGTGCCGAGATGGGAGGGCCAACTCATCAGCTGGAATTCGGGACTGTATTCCTCGAACCAATCCACACACTCCACTCCATCACACTCCTGGACTTGTGATATGGCACATTCTCTTGCTCAAAAATGCCACTGCCATAAGGAAACACGATCGTCGTGAAGGGATATCCGTGGTCTGCAACCAGTGCACGGCACTCCTTGGCCGTCATGGTACCTTGCACAAGCTCCACTGGACCCATGGATGTTCCCCAGAGCGTAATGGAGCCGCGTTCAGCTTGTCTCCATCTGACAGTACAGGCGTCAAGGAGCTGTTGCCCTATAAGAGAGGGATTCGCGCCCTCCCATCCGCGTGATGAAGAAAGTATCGAGATCAATCAGACCGTACAACACTCTGCGACTGCGCCAATGTCCAGTGCCGATGGTCACGAGACCAGTTTAGTCGTAGTTTCCGATGTCGTGGTGTTAACGTTGACCCATATGTCAGCTATGGAGGCGCTTCGTTACGAGTGTTCAGTATGCTGTGTTCAGACACACTTGCACTCTGTCCAGCATTAAACTCTGATGTTAGTTCTGCCATAATTAGTCGTCTGTCCTGTTTTACCAGTCTGCCCGGATTAGATCTCCGACATCTGTAATGAGGGGTGGCCCCGACAATTACTGCTTTTTCCGAAATGCACGTGCCAAGCCTTCGGGCCAACACAATCGGCCCTCGGTCAGACTCAGATAGATCGCTGGCCTCCCCCATTCTACACACGGACGGCAGGCTCACAGATACTAGATGCACCGTGCGTTTGTCCGACTAGCAGCCAGTCCCCGCCATGTGTCGCTGCTATCGCCTGGACGGGTTCACATCGACAGTAGGTCTGTGGCCCTAACATCCTGCCTGATCAGTGTCTGTGGCTATGAAGTAGTAGGTATGTAAACACATTCAGCAGCTGGTCATAACAGAAGCGTGGCGAGTGTCTTTGCAAGTGGGACACATAAAGCAAAGCGCACTTAGTGCAATCAAACTGAAGCTGCAGTTCACTGAACTGCGTTGGGCACATAATTGATTAGCATGTGGATGTAACTTCAAGCGAGTCAACAAAGGAATTAATGGTGCGAACATAATGCTAAGCCTTAAGATCGACTGAGAATTCCGAGAGAGTTCATGACCGCTGCTACTTATAGTATGGCTCCTATCACCTATGATTTGTTATGACGTTAAATTTTACTTTCAGGACTAATGTTGCAGAGGAAAATGCTGTTGCAGAAGGCAAGTTTCTATTTAATTTTTTTTATTTATTCCACCAAAAGTAAAGAAAAGTCGTATGGAAGATTTATGGGGGTGCGACATGAGCCAGATGCGCAACTTATAAATCTGAATCACCTTGCTGTTAGGATTTTGGATAGTATATTTGAAGATATCAGGATTTGTGACATAAACCGAGTAATATTTTTATTATTTATAGCACTCTTCGTCGGTTGTAGCTAAGATTATGCTTTACTATATAGAGAAAAACTAATTAGAATTATATTTTATATTACACACCTCTGAAGATGCCTAGCACCAATAGGCGAAACATTTTTCATACACACACGTAACTTCAGTAATAAAAGATGGAATATTCTCTCATCTCTGTGATAAAGCACAGTTTAGTTCATGGTAGCTGCTAGCTCTAGAAAGAATGCACAGGAAGTCTAAATGGCAGGTAATAACTTCACAAACTAACTTTGTCTCCTAATCCTCAGACTTCCTTTTACCTTGAATAGCACTATGACTTGTAAATTTCCGTAATTCTTTTCCTTATAGTTATGAAAAAGTTACGTTCACAGTTCCTAATTTTTTTTATTCTTGTGATTTCGTTGAGTAGATTGCTACGTATGTACCATTTTAACGTATTTCCTAAATACTATATTATCACCACAACAAATAAACTGATGCATTTTAGCATATTCTTAATTCGATACTCTTGGAATTTAACAAGCCCCACTAGAAACATGTGCCGGCTACAAGATATTCAGGTCCACTATGAATAAAACTTCACCGATTCCCCCTGTTTGCAAACATTACCTGGGAAGAGACCAGCCTATCGGGAAGACTCTGATTTGTTACATCAAAGGTGGAAATTGGTGACGTTAATATAACACAGCACACGAAGACGTAGAATTTAAAGGTACTGGAAGCCCCATTTGTTCCATGGATGGACGAATATAGGTATCCCATATCCCGAAGATGTAAAGGTTCGCTAAATTTGTGAACGGTTCATATACTTTAACTGAAGGATGATGAAACAAAATAAAAATGAAATCTGAAGAACACTTAAGCGAAAGTTTAAATTCTATGAGAGGGTTACTATGGCCATTTGAGTGTGCAGTGAAGTTTCTGAAACAAAACCAAAGTCATGGTTCACACATAAGTGCGGAATACGGCAAGGCAAATCGATAAATCTTCTGAATGCAATCACTAATTCGTGAAAGTTTTTTGAACATCTCTGTTGCTGGTGTAGTTATTCATATAACGATTCCTTACCCTTTTGTAGTGTTTCAGGTGAATTCGACACAAGATTGTTAGAGGGCAGCTGTCAGAACTTGTTGTATGAGATCGCAGAACTGTTGCTTGAGAATCTTTCTTCGTTGGATTTGTGAATACGGTCTTAGTTTCAAAATGGCTACACTTATTTCCATTATTTTACTAGAATCTCAAAAGGTCCCCTGCATCCAGCACTATTGCACCGTTACTTAACAACACTATGCACGCATAGTAACTTATACTTCTTTAACTATGTCATATATAACTCCTTTTCCAGCAAAAAGTTCCTATTTCCTTCACAATAAATGGATTGTTGAGACGTCTTGCTGTCGAGTGTCAAAGTATTTCGAACTATACAAGAATTACCAAATCAGTTATCAGTTGCAGCTTGGAGCACTCCTCCTCTGCGATAGTCGGACACCCTGTAGCTACCTCTCAAAGAAACTGTGAGCGTCTCACAAAAAAAAAAAAAAAGACCTCCTGCGCCCAACTGTGAAAATACAGCTACTGAAATATGTACAATTCACAACAATCACATAACTTTCTGTAGCAGTGACTAATAACGTATATTCTTTAACCCAACAAGGGACCAAAATAAGACTCTGTTGTATCGTCAGTTGACATCTAACGAACTATGTTTCTTCCTGACCGTACTGGTTTCGTACATTTAGTACAATATAATCAAAACGGGAAATCAACGTTGGTCGTTTTGTATAAGAGTTCCACACACGTCTACCGGTGACAATCCACAAAATTCCCAAAAGAAGTCTAAATTACTTTCCACAGCACACACTCTCGTAAGTAACCCACCCCAGGTAAGAGTAGACCAGGTCGACAATGCTCTGGCTTCATCTTGCTCATCTGTAGACCACCTCCCACCGGATTCACTATTACAAGATATTCTGTTACCATCGCATCAATATGTGTGCAATGGTAGTTACGCGCCCGATAATATCGCTTGCAGGAAATTACAGAATGTAGAGAATTTGATGTTTGCTTACCACTGTATAACAGCAATGCTCATATCTTGGGCGAAAACTATTAGCTGCTATGTCGTTAAAGCACCACAGCACATCGCTCGAGCATTTCAACCGATACATTTACCTGACCCGTGCAATAATTGCCAGCCTGCGACGTAATAACGCATTACGTCTTCACTAAACTGATTAACAGCTGTGACCGGCCGTGATCTCATCTGGAGGTGGCAGCCGGCGCTGTGTTACCCCTCCCCTCGTAAGTCCAATTAGGGGCGCACTCTCGCGGCCGGATTTACGGCACTGTGTTTCAAGTATGGTGAATTATTGGGGAAGAAAAGGGCCTTCGATAACACCTATCCACTTTGACCAATGACATCATCACAAGCCTCAAAATGCAACACAAATTTGATTTAAAAATGGCGATTAGGACGTCAGGATCACCAGTTACTATAAAACCAAAACCTAAAAATCAAATTCAAAAAAGGTAAAAATTCTGAATAACAAACATTGCACCTGAGGAGGAAACTGCGGCATTTTTGGGAGATATATTGTCAAGTAAAAACCACAGAATCCCAAAAATACTGGCGTATAAAAAACACAACAACCAGAAGAATACGATGAAAAGGTTGGCATCGAAATTGCAAAAATAAAGCATTAAATTAGAGAAATTCAACTGTTACCGAACACATCACGCCATATATATAAATTGACTGAAAAGCCACACACCAATACAAAAAACCAAAAGGCAATATTAGTACAGAAAGCGAAAATGTAATACCAGTACAAGTAGCAAATGTCACGAAAGTTAACGAAATACGGTAACAAGCACATCACTTACCTACATAGCTCAAACGAATACTCCAGTACCGATACAGAGAGCAAGAAATTGGAGAAATGGACAAAATGCACATGGGTTCACCAATACACCTAAACAGAAAATGACACACTCCCTGAAATTATTCGTAAATACTCTTTGTATTACTTAGACGTGAGTTGGTACGCACTAACCGGGATCTGGCCACTTCATTCTGTAGGCTACCCAAATCGACTATTCTGGTACATCTTTGCACATTAATTTCGATCACTAACATCGCGTACTTCACTCTTTACGTTAGAATAACTAGCCTTCATTTACAAAGACCTTCTGAAGACTTACTTTTTTCTTAATTGTTGATCTATCGGGTTTCCTTATTCAGTAATGTTACTATTAATATTCACTAAGTTATTAATTTCATTACATTACAGGTTGGCTCACCTTTGAAAAAAAATTATGTAGAAGTTCACATAAGCTGTAATCACTGCGTATTTACGTTTCCAAGACAACCAAATATAACCTCTAAACTCTAGGTGATTAGAAGCAAAAGCGGAGTCAGCGTAAACTCGTCTTTCTCTTAAGTAACTAAATTTGTGGATTCGGTAACATGCCCACTCCGTCAAAAATCGAAACGCTCTCTATAAATGTAATACAAACAACAAACATAGCATAGGCTGACACTATCAACGCTCCATAAGGAAAACAAACCAACGCTCCACACACGGACGACGTCACCCGCCACAACATCAGTTCATCACGGCTCAAACCCGACAGGCGATATCGAAGTCTCAGGTCCAGGCAATTACTGTTTGTCGTATCGCCTGCGTTATGTCTTTCCCAAATCAGTTTATTTTACTTGTTAAATTAACGCCATAATACATCAGCTCAGCACTGCAGTGACTGGCGATGATTGTCTCGTGCCGATAGAGTGTTGTCTACTGAAACAACCATCAGTCTCTGCAGTTGATACACTTTTGCGTTTCATCCTGTGGGCTGTAGATGTCTCCATGCTTGTAATACAGGAGGCATCTGATGAGAAATATGTGTCCCACCGAGACTTACGCAGTTTTGTTGTTCTCTTAGTTTTCGCTTTGGTTACATGTTGTCTGAACGCTCTACACGGATAATCTCATTTCTCTATTCACCGCACAGCCGTAAGCTCTGAATTTTGTTGCTTTTGTGCAAAATGCCGCTGTTTCTGCAACGATTCCTGGTTTCGCCAACTTACTAACAAGTGAATAATCCAAAAAGCAATAGCGCAAATTAAGTTTTCCAGTCTAACATAAATGCCCACTTTCAATGACACCAGTTCCTTACCATCGTGCAGAGCGATGAGAACTTACATTTGGTGAGCCATGGGATACCTTTACTGTATGCAAATTTCTAGTACTTCGAGAACAGAAATCACACACAGGAATACACTCAGCCGAAGAAAGAAGTACTGGCCATAGCTCCTCTTTTAATAGAGCATTCTCGTACGTAGGTGACGCAACGAAAGGCACTAAGCCGCTGGAGAAAAGGGCAGGTCAGTCGCGTTTTCAACAAAACACACATAATGATTGCCCTATATCACTGAGTCCGGTTTGTTCTAGAAATGTGGAACATGTTTTATGATGGCGCATTACGACCTTCTTCGAGATCGAGGAAGATTTTCTACAAAAATCATTATGGATTCCACAAACAGTCGTCCAGCGACATTCACTTCAGTTTCATGGTCAATAAGATCTAGATCAGAAGAGAACTAGAGCCAGGTTAATGCTGTTTTCCTTCATTTCGCAATGTCGCACTGTCGTTCAGAGAAAAAATTACGAGCAAGCGGCGGTTCATCCTGTGGCGAGAGGAGCAGTGGATCCCACAGAAATATTCACCTGACAGAATTTTACAGTGCATAAAAATCTTAATTTTAAAATCATCCTTTCTCCTGCCTCTATTATAGATAATCATTTAGTTATATAGCGAACCTCTCCGACGACGTTCACAGTTTTGCTTGAAACTAGTGGTGAGCTCGGTTCGGCGCATGCGCAAAATCCGATTCAGCACCACCGAAGACCACATTGCAGACGCTGAGTTCGTCTGCGAGGGCTGGAGAAGGGAGTGTGGGCAGCAGGTGTCTCCTGTCCTCAGCACTGGAGCAACGCTCCGTCGTGTACGCACCAGGACCCTCCTACCGTTGAACCTCGCCGAAGAGTGGTTCCGTTTCTGCCCCAGTCGTTCCACCAATGTGACACATAAATAGTAGATTTTGAATGTCATTCATGTCTGCACTATTCTGTAGCTTATGATACATGTTTCGTCTGTGAACACTGTGGAAAATGATGGTTTCGAAACTGAAATAACAATACAATTCAAGTCAACTACGACAAGTAGGAAATTTCTCTTGTCTGCTGCATTTAATGTATCAGTACTGTGACCAGATTTACTGTTTGTCACGCGGGAAGATTCGATGTGCAGTTGTAAATTTGAAGACGTCAGTTCTCAGACGTGCAGTGTCTACAATAACAAACAATATGTGTAATTTTCAAGTGCAGCGATTTAGGTTACAGAATTGTTTTCCCAGTTTCTTGAATATAAGTTCTCTATCAGGGACTTATGGAGACTGGCGCCGAATATCAAGTTAGACGAGAAAACTAACAATAAAAACAAAGAAATTCTAAGGATTTTCAGACCGAACAGTTACGAGAAAGTAAATTGGGTATCTGGTTGTGATATCACAAACAAATATTGTTTCTCGTGGTTGTTGTTTGCAAAAGAAAATTCTGGGTGCGAAACGATTCGGATGCTACGAGGTGTTGATGATTTCAGACATTTATCACAGAAGACGAAAAAAAAAAAAGGTCGGATTTATCCAGATCGCAATATTTTGGGGAAAGAGGTCTTACACAACAACTGGATAGAGCTTGTAGGCATCCGATGGGAAGACACTGCGGCTGCGCGGCTCCTTCCGTCCTTTATCTGCAGCTACCGGTGAACTCGCTGCAGCCGAGCAGAAACCTACCGGACTGCAACTCGCACCAGGCTGCGTACAACGTAACTATTCCAAAAATCGGGAAAAGGTCTTAATTTTGAATGAAAGGTGGAAGTACTGGAAAAACTTTGCTATATTCTTAACCTTGATATTTTACACGTTCACGTCCAAGCCCGTGCTAATCTCAACAGAGTATGCACAAACCCGTTCATTCACGTTAGCGAGTTTATGGTAACGTATTTCCCGACATCTGAACAGCTACTAAGCACACATTGTTCTTAAATGAAAATGCGCGCCATGCCATTAAGTTTTCGGTGGCTAATGGACTCAGGTTTTTAGTCACCGATCTGCTCAATATGCCACGAGGAATTACTGTCATTCCTCATACACAAAATTACTTTAAAAAAATCGTTACTTTCTAAAAAACACGCCGGAGTAAATACATCTTCACTTTAAAGCACTTTTGAGGCATGTAGCACAACTAAAACCGGCATATTATAACTTCCTTCTGAGCCCATACTACACACGACCGTACCATTGAAATGTTGTGCTCCGACTACTCTAGACTGCTGTAAGCATTCTCTATCCCCAAGAGAAAAGAGGCACGGAAAATACTCCTTTCTGATTGGTCAGTTTTCTTTAAGACCAATAGAAAAACATTATTCTCCCTTGTTAGTCCGCGCTTTTCATGACCAAACAATCAACACATAACAAGCTTTCGAACGGTACTTTTTCCCGAAATAACTATTTACTATTCTGATACTTTGTTTATACTATACGTTATTAACTTTTTTCATTTGAGCTTGAATTAGCTTTCCTTTTACCATAAACTTACTTAACATATTGTGTTACAAAATTCCACGTCGTACAACGTTCATCAGTAGAACAATGATCTACATATTTACTTTAGACCGCATTCACGCATTATTGACACTACTAAAAGCATATACAAAACTGAACAGAGATAAATATAGGAAAATCCTTCAATAAATAAACAGAACAATTCGCAAAAACATGCTGTTGACCTGTTTCTTGAATGACTCTGTGCACTACTGGACTCTGGTGGATGAAAATTAGAACTACGAACTCGACTGAACCCGCTTCAGACCATCTGTCACTGTGCATATATGAGTCATTCTCCCAATACGCAGGTGCTAGACACAATGATCAGATTCGCCAATATCGTTTCACACTCTCTAAAACTGCGTGATCTGTTCTAGTTTGTAGTGTTTTTGAGCTTGCACTTAGTGGAAATTGTGGATGTAGCAACTCATCAAATCCAGGAATTTCCCAACGTCTTCTAGATTTCATTAAGGTTTCATTGCTGGATCTGATACCATATTTAACGATCATCTTTAGAAGGCTGCTGTTTTCAAAGGCACATGTAAACTTATTCGAAATTTTATTCTTTCTTGATGATGGAGGTTTCCTACGACAGAGCAAAAAAGAAAATTGCTGTCATTGATTCTGCACCAGTTAGTGCAGATAAGACAATAACATTTCAACAATTTCACTGTTAACATAATAATCACATATGTATCCTCTAAGGGGTAATCTCTAGCAAGGTCTTTGACATTCAAGACACCTCGCGAACAGGGTCCAAAAACGTTAGGATAATCGCTTAGAGAAATCGAAATATAGTTATATCTCAGAGCTACAATTGCACAGATGTCATGTGGCGTCGTCTTTCAGGTGCACAGACGCTTCTGAATGAACATTTTGAACATGCCTATGTAGCTCAATTTTATGCCCAAACGCAGGATCTAATTTTAACCTACGCAGAGAGTCAGAATACGGACGTTAGAAGATATTTCATTGACCTTGGTGATCTTCTTAGTTTTACACATGTTCTTCGCCGTGTGTTACTGACATACTCAGCAGGAGTGTCTGCCATGTTTCCTACACAAGGTGGAATTTTAAATCAAGAACTGTGCAAGCTGTGTATGAAAATAGTGACTTGTAGAATGCCTGGAGAAAACCGAGATTCCATCTCGACAAACCATTGCAAATATTTAAGCAACAGTGCACCGTCTGAAATGAAGGCACTTTACATTTCAGTTTTGGTTGTCTGTATTTACAATCACATTATGCCAACATTTATGCATTGTACAGCCAATTACAAAAATGCTGTAGTTGATCCACTGTGTGTACAACAAGGAGTAGAACACTGCAAAAATATATTCGAGCTAACATATCTCACATGATTTCCACATGCAGAGAGCTGCTGCATCTTGCGCAGAGATAGGAACAGGAAAATTAATTTAAAAAACGGTTATTTCAAAAGAAGTGTGAGATAAAATTGTTGCTCAAGTTGCTGAAAGCTTTGAATTTACCGGATATCCCGTAGCTTCAAATTTATTTCATTCCGAAAAGTGTGTGTTAAATGCAGGTCACTTTCTGCAAACATTGCTACAGGCGTCTTGCAAAATAAATCCCATCCTTGAAGGCAATAAACTGAGAACAGAAGTTCAGATATTAAACACGAGGGATGAGTTTAGTAATTTCTACAATCCTTATTCGAAAATAATTTCCAGAAACATTGTAGTCAAACAACGAAACTCGTGAAAGTGACTGTTACCATACTGACGACATATTCTGACGCGGACCGATCTTTCTCTATCCTGAAGGTTCTCTGCTACGTGCTGTGAGTCAGAAGCTGCTAACAGCAGTAGCAGCGCTCTCAATCGAGAAGGACATTGTCAGCAGCGTTGTAGAATTCAATGAATTGAATGAATGCTTCACTGACAGAATCTCTGATCTTAATGAGCGGAGAACGGATTGTTCGTGCAAACATCCATCGTAAAGTAAGTGTATTTCCGTAGAGAAATTATTTTTTATTATTATTAAACCATATGTGTTAGTCATTTGAAACTTTGTAGACCATCTTCCAGTGAACCCCTAGAAAAATCTGCGCGAACCACCAATGGTACAAGCTTACCGAGTAGCAGACCAAAAGGCTGGTTTCAGGACATTGAAGCAAACAGAAATGAGAGGTGTAACTCAAGGGGAAAAAATCGGTACACATAGCCCAGGGGAGCTCTACATGGCTATTAATGTTTGCAATGAAACTTCCTGGCAGTTCAAAACTGTGTGCCGGACCGAGACTCGAACTCGGGACCTTTGCCTTTCGCGGGCAAGTGCTCTACCAACTGAGCTACCCAAGCACGACTCACGCCCTCCCATCGCAGCTTGACTTCCACCAGTACCTCGCCTCCTACCTTCCAAACTTTGCAGAAGCTCTCCTGCGAACCTTGCAGAACTAGCACTCCTGACTCCTTAAAGAAAGGATATTGCGGAGACATCGCTTAGCCACAGCCTGGGGGATGTTTCCAGAATGAGATTTTCACTCTGCAGCGGAGTGTGCGCTAAGCCATGTCTCCGCAATATCCTTTGTTTCAGGAGTGCTAGTTCTGCAAGGTTCGCAGGAGAGCTTCTGTAAAGTTTGGAAGTTGGGGTGCGAGGTACTGGCGGAAGTAAAGCTGTGAGTACGGGGCGTGAGTCGTGCTTTGGTAGCTCAGTTGGTAGAGCACTTGCGCGCGAAAGGCAAAGGTCCCGAGTTCGAGTGTCGGTCCAGCACACAGTTTTAATCTGCCAGGAAGTTTCATATCAGCGCACACTCCGCTGCAGAGAGAAAATCTCATTCTGGAATGTTTGCAATACTCTGTATGTAAATGACGTAGCGGGTAACGTCGTAAGCTCCACGGGGTGGTTCTCAGATGATGTTGTTGTCTACACGAAGGTTGCAACATCAACAACTGTATCGAAATGCAGGAAGACATGCAAACAGTTCACGATTGGTCTAGTTGACACTGCACGTAAATAAATGTAATGTACTGCTCGTGCATCCGTCAAGAATTTGGCGATAAAGCACTGGCGTGCAGCTTGTCCCAGCGGAGGTTCGAGTCCTCCCTCGGGCATGGGTGTGTGTGTTTGTCCTTAGGATAATTTAGGTTAAGTAGTGTGTAAGGTTAGGAACTGATGACCTTAGCAGTTAAGTCCCATAAGATTTCACACACATTTGAACATTTTTGAAAACATTGGATACAATAACAACCGGAAAATACCTCAGAATAGCTATCCTATATGGACTAAAGAGGTAAGACCAACTAAAAATTGTTGCAGAGAAGCAGAGGAGCATCTAAGACTTACTAGAACAATCCGAAGGATATCACCTCATCCACAAGAGGAGTGATTTTGAGAACATTCGTTCGACATTTCTTGAGTATAATTCATCAGTAGGATCATTATCAGGTAGGATTATTAGATGAAGCACAGATGATGCGATGAAGAGAGACGCGCTTCATCATGGGGTCGTTGGTAAGCGGCAACAAACTCCACTGGCAGGCGGTGCAAGAGGGGTGTTGTGCATCGCGAAGAGGTTCACTGTTGAAACTTTAGAGTATGTACTTCCAAGAAGAGGCGGGCATCATATTATTTTCTCTTAGAGAAGCCTCTCCAATTGATCACAACTAGAAAGTTATGTATGTACCATAAGTATCCTCTGCCACACAATATAGTGTAGCTTAAGTGCAGATGTAGAAGTAAAATTTCCCTCAAATTGCGCTGACTATTTCGTGGTTTATAAAACGCTGTCAAACGATGGGATGACGTGTACTCAGAGCTGCGCAAGTAAATGACATCTTCTGCCTATCGTGATCTTTGCCATGGATCTACTTCGATTTTTTCTATTGCCTCTAGCTATGTAACCGAATCAGGAGCTTATTACCAACATTCCGTTACGTTCTTATTATATTAGGTCGTAATGCTGTTCCGATTTAGCTATCATGGCTACCTAGTTGCAATTCACTGTAAAGCATCAATAATGAAACGAGTGTTTGATGTGAATACATCTTGACCTTCCAGACATCCATTGAACCCATTTGTTGCCGAGAATATACTGCCAACACATTTCATGTATTTCCTAACGGCTGTAGTCGCCGCAGTTTATATATCTTCGGACATGGATGCGCGCTTGTCCGAAGGAACTTTACATCGTAATTGGGAATGACTCAGGCACTGCAGTATGGTATTTATCCGCCGGCACGGAGCAGCTGACTTTCAAGGAAAATGCTCTTCTGTACGGGAATATTCGAGGATCATTCAGTAATTAAAGAGACAAATTGTTCTGGAGAAAAAAGCACTTACTTTTCAAAACAACACTTTTTCTACATTGGACATAATCCCTTTGAACATTTATGCACTTACTCCAACGGGCTACAAGCTTTTTATTCCGGCTGCAAAAAGTTCTTTATCTTGAACCAATTTCCGACAAAATTTTTCACGTCCTCGTTGTCCTGGAACCTCTTCCCACGTAGTGCCTCCATCAGTGCACCAAACAAATGTAAATCACTAGGTGCTAAATCAGGACTGTCAGGGGGATGAGGCAGTACTTCCCAGCCCATTTTGTCGATGGTTTCACGGGTTAGATGAGCAATATGAGAACTTGTGTTGTCTTGCTGGAGAATCACACCTCTCCTCTCAGGTCCACGATGTCTCTCTCTCGTGGCTGGCTTCATCTTGTTTAAAAGCAAATATGAGTAATTCTGCCTGATCATTCTATGCTGCTCTTCGAGATAATCATAAAAAACTAGACCTTCAGCATCCCAAAACACCGTCAACAAGACTTTTCCTGCTGACGCTTGGGTTTGAATTTTTTCTTGACAGGTGAGTTGCTGTGCTTCCACTCCATGCTTCGTCTTTTTGATTCTGGCTCATAACAGTGAACCCAACTTTCATAAAAAGTTAAAATTTCTCTTTCATAACGTTCCTTTCGCTCTGTGCGCACTCTTAACCTTATTTCCTTGTGTAGCCGCGGCAACTCCTTTGAGACCCATCTTGCACATGTTTTGTGGTTCTTCAGCTTGTTACAGATAATGTTATGAACTGTATCAGTACTAACTTGAACCTTATCAACTAAAATTTCCACAGTCACACGGCGGTTGGCACGAATAATGTCATCAATTCGACTTTCCAGTGAGGGAGTAGAAACTGCAACAGGTCGGCCAGAACGGTGTTTGTCAGTCACTGAGTCGCGACCAATTTTGAACTGCTCTACCCACTTGGAAAAATTTGCACTATTTATAAAACCTTCATCATAAACTAAAGACATTCTACAGCCCATATCTCTGGTTTCTCAACTTCAGCAAGTAAAAAAAAAAAACGAATTACGAACGTTGTTCAACTAATGTGGACGTTTCAAGCGAACTCGCCATCTTCAGATATATTTTTGAGGCTATGAACAAAACAAGTTTGGTACATCAGCTGATCCGGGCTCATCCTAGTGTTGCCAACTTAAAGTCATAAAAGTATCAAACTTTTCCTACTAACAATTTTTCCCCAGACCAATAGTTTCTTTAATTACTGAATTACCCTCGTACGTAGTGGACGTACGGGTACAGGATTTAGACATGTGGCTGGCGATATATGGAAGTTAGGGCCTGGCCATGAGTCGTGCTCGGATAGCCAAATGGTAAGGCGACCGCTCGCAATAAGCGTGACATCCGGGTTTGAGTCCCGGTCAGGCAAAGATTTTCATTGTCGTCATTCTATTGTGCAGCTGATGGTTGTCCATATTCGCAACCGTGAATAAATTTCTTGTATTTCATAACGGATGTCGTCGTCGAAGTGTCTGTTCCTTAGGACATGCAAGCATGTCCGAAGGAATCTTACACTGTAATTCGGAGTAACACAGGCACTGTAGTATCGTAATTATCCGTCGACACCGGGCAAGCGAGCTTAAAGGAAAATGTGTCCATCGTAAGCGAATATACATAATGGATGTTAGAGGACAGGATGTAGATATATGGCTGACGACATACGGAATACTGTTTTTGTATATCCATCCTATTGGGAGGAGGTCTTTGGGACGACGGCCGTTTACTATTGTGACAAAATAAAACACCTACAGTCGTCCTTATAATTTTATTTTGTTGCAACCAGTTTCAACACTTCAATGCGCCAACTTATGGCTGTTGTTGATGTGGTAGGGGTTGATATGATCCGTATATATATATATATATATCAGTTGCCAGCATAACTGAATACGCAGATAACGGTCAGCACTCCAACCATCAACTGCCAACTAACTGGAGAAAAAACATAATGACGGCTGTAGGTGTTTCATTTTGTCACAATACGGAATATTGCGTCTGGCCATGAGTCCTCGTCGGACAGCAGTCGGCCTTTGGCTCCGTGTCGCATTTCCGTGTCTGTTGTTGTTTGTTGCGTCACCGCGCTATTGTTGAGTGTCACAGTTACGTTCCTGACGTCCGATCGGTCTTTCGTATCGGAAAGCCACGATCAAGCTCTATTTTGACGCAACATGATTTAGACTGAAGTCCCACGAAACAGAGAGATTTTTACCAGACGTAGTACATATTAATCCGAAAGAACTGCTGTCGTTTCCAGCGTTGTGTATATTAAGTTAAGTGATAATGAGACTTGTGTCAAACTTCTCAGGCGCTCGTAGCTAAGTTACAGATTCTGCCACTCTGACGGAAACATGGATGTGGTGTAACCTCCCCGCATGTAATTTGAAAAGTCAATGATTACAGAAATGGTGCCAAATGTTGTCTTCCCACGAAAGTGAAAAATAAAAGTGAGCCAAGCGTAACCTGCTTGCAAAATTAAAGAATAACAATGGCCCAAATGTAAACTCCACACAAAAATTAAGGAATGATGATTGATCACTAAACCCACAATAATGTTAATTAAATAATGAAGCATGAACTGAATGTAACATCTGAACAGAAATAATTAAACCTGATAAATTTTATAAGGGCAGCTGCGCTGACCTTCGGCCCTGTGAAATAATTAAACCTGATAAATTCTTACCTCAGTAAAACTGCATCTATATCTGCTCTTATTTTTCGGCACAGCTCGGTGCAATGCTGGCCTACATTTAATTTTGATTCTTGGAGGGAATGCATAGGAAATATTCTTTAAATTGAAATGAATCTTTTCCTTTAAAAGGTGGAAAAATTCTTTAAGTTGAAATGATTACTTTTCTTTAAAAGATTTACTTTATAAAAAATTATTATTGGGGCATTTCTTGAACAGATTAATTACAATTAACACACGTTATTAACTGAGCGCAATGCTGCTTCATTACCTTCAATAACAATACACATCGTCCACCACAATCCTGACCAGATTCGGAATAACAGCACGCCGTCGACGCATGGCGACGCCTGCTCAGTACAACCGTCCGCTCGGTACAACTACTGCCGACTGACTGACTTCTACTACAGACAGAGTACAACTCGCAACTGTACCAGACTGCTACTACTATCCAACTGACTACTCTCTCTGCCCACTCGCCACACACTAGCACTGTCGTCTCGCGCGGTCAAGCGCAGACTAGCCACGATAAATAACTCTCTGGTCAGAGACTCTGTCATGCCTCGCCATCGCTGGTAATGAACACATATGAAACGTACGCGTTTCAGTGGTAATACTTGAAAGTATTGGTCTGAGAATACAAAATGTGCGCGTGTTTGAGCTACCGTTTGAAGTTCCAGCGGATTTGGTCACCATTGCTCTTCTATCGCTGGTTGCCGAGCGATAATCACTTACGACGGTCAACCGAGGACCTGCTACGTATGTGGATGTGTAGGACATGTACGTACAGAATACCTGAAACGCCGTCTCATGCAGACGCCCTCTGATGATCGGATTCGAACGTCGATTGTGACCTCTATGCCGATTATGTATGTTGCGGTTGCGAGACGGGAGACGACAGCTGTGTGTGACGACCCTTCTTTGTTGGTGCAAGGCTTGGAGGCCCCTGCAACAATTCTTGAGGAGCCCAGACGGGAGGCATACACCGCTGCAACGACAAGTCGACCTTGCGGTGGAAGCTGAAAAACAGCATGCCGCATCCACCCGCTGCCCTGCGCAGGTCACAGAGGCGAGAGAGCGTAAACAGAAATTGCCGAGGCGCCATAAGAAACGGTATGAAACGACCGAGGCAGTAAAACGACCCGAGGAAGGAATGAGGTATGACGAAATGTGTCAGCCGATACACCGGTCTGACACGGCCGACCCTAACGTACCACATGGTTCAATGTCTTCCGCCGGTAACGGAAAGACCACGCACTGTGGGGATGCAGGAGATCACCGAAGCCCCGCCCCCGGGGATGCATACACGACTACGTCTGCTTCTGGACGTCCTCCCTGGGAGACTGGACGCAGGACATAGGGATGCAGGGTGCGTTTCAGGACCCTGAAGATAAACAGATGCCGATGGCCGCGCGTACGTGATGGCGGATGACGCCTAGGTCGGCATCACCTACACCCACTGCTTCCTATCTCTTCGCACTGAAGACTCTTCACACCGAAACTACTATCCATTTGTAAAAACAGTTACACCCCCTGTGACTTGATGACAAAGGGATCACGGCTCGCCACGGTCAATGTCAACGCCTTTACTTCTGCTCTCAAAACACGTATGCTGCAAGATACGTTACGAGCTGCGGATCTTAAATTCCATAAGGATTTCCGCAATGGAATGTCCCATGCGCCTAGCTCCAACTATCAATCCGCATTCAAAGTCTGTTTGTTCCTGTTGTGCTACCATAATCACGTTGGAAACCTTTCCACTTGAAGCACTTCAGTTCAAATGACAGCTCCGTAAACGCACTGCGCATTAATAATTTGTGTATGCGAGACTACCGTAATCTGTATAAGTGCATATCGCTAGCCATGGCTCTTGGCAACTCAGTGTATCTGCAGATATAGATAATAAATTTCTTTAATAGCAACGTATTCAAATAAACGTGATGCTTCCAAGAGGAAAATAAGAATAGCTATTTGCTGTAATTCAAGCAACATGAGATTCTTTTTCGTAGTAGCAGATTTTCGTTCTAATATCCAGTTGTATATATTTTTTTTTTGTTAATACCGTGGACGGATTATGTTTCTACTAATTGTTTTTGTTTTGTTAGTGTGTGCCTTGTCTTGCTCCTCATCCCTGAATGTTCTCCTTGTTTCCGTTATCTACACGTGGAATGAATAAATTCCCGCGTCTTGTCACATTTACTGTGACACTGGCCTTACGCGACGAACAAACAAAGCGACGAGCACTCAGGTCCCGGAGACACGTGTCTCCTGGCGTGTTAGCAGTTGGAGGACAACAGAGATGCTGCAACGCCATAAACGTCTGCCGAGGAAAACAAAGGGTTTCATAAAACTTTGTTTTATGTCACAAAATGACTGGGTAATTCATCAAATGGTAATCATACTGCAGAATCTAGAACTGTTAAATCACACTACAATAAAAAATTCACTTCATGTACATGTAATCTAGCAAACTTCTGTCACTGTTGGATTTGTGCGGTAAATCTGCGCACGCTAACGGTTGTTTGTTATCCCATCCAGCCTCTGTGACCGGAGCTCGTATGACCGCAAGTCTTCTCCAGGGAGCACGTGGCTGTTGGTTACCAGGTGGCTGGGATGGGCAGCTCGTCTGCCTAAGCTATGACGTGGTGTGAGGTCTGCTGCAAGTTCTTTGGTGGCAGAATGGCACACCGCAAGTGCCGACGATCAGAAGAAATTAGCGTTGCTATCTACGCTGGTGCTGAGCAATGCACCTGATGGGCTGGGGCAGGTAGCACTCAAATAGTCTAAAAGGAAAAGTCTACAGTCGGGCAGCGTATCAGTCAACGACGACCGCATGAGGGGCCGTCAAGCAAGCCACCAATTAAATGTACAACAGATCTCACTGTGGATCATACGGGTGTCACACACGTAAAGAAGAAAGCTTTCGTTTGCTGTTCTTCTCTCATTTTCTGTATTGGAATCAGGGGTACGTGGGGGTGACGGTGTGACTGTAGTACTTGCTGAATGCACACAGATTCTTCAGGAGAGTCGCAAGGAATAAAAGGAGAGGAAACAGACGTCACGTATGTTGTTTCGGTACAAACCATCACTTACAGAGCAGAGTGGTTCAAATGGTTCAAAAGGCTCTGAGCACTATGGGACGTAACTTCTAAGGTCATCAGTCTCCTAGAACTTAGAACTACTTAAACCTAACTAACCTAACGACATCGCAGACATCCATGCCCAAGGGAGGATTCGAACCTGCGACCTTAGCGGTCACGCGGTTCTAGTCTGTAGCGGCCAGAACCGCTTGGCCACCCCGGCCGGCAGCAGAGTGAGTAGATGTGTTGGAACATGACAGCCGCTCGGAAGTTAACTTTGAACGTGTCTCACAACGTATCGGAGATTACAAAGGAACTAGGATTTCTTAGGTCAACAGTAATAAGACTGGACCCTCAATATCTCAGAGACAACGTTACCACAAGCGTACATCTCCGCACAACATGACCACAAGTGTGTGAAATATGGACGTCAGTTCGTCTCCGTTGATGCTTACGGCGAGAAGGGCGGTCTGCTGTGAACCAGCCACGACGTGATTGAATACTGGCAACGGGAACCCATTCTGCCAGGACTGCATAGAGTTAAATACGCCGGAAAGGCTTCAACAGCCGACAACAGCCTCTTGTGACGATGCCTTGCCGTATCTTGACATTTCTAGTTGTAAAAGTAGGGAACAGTACGTAAACGAAAACAAAATAACCATAAATGAAAACTTAACCACTTCTCAGAAAACGGCACATTTTATCGTGTTCAGTTAGGTATATTCCTCTTTCCTATGGAAGACATTCACATAGGCTTCCAAGCAACCGGTCGTTGTGGATGAAGGCTCCGTGAGAGCTCTGGACTATGTAAACATTTTTGTGGGCCACCTACATCCCTTCAAGTTGCAGTCTGGGTCGTCTTCTCACTGTTCGCGCGACTCGCCCCGTCTTCGGTCCGAGTCCTCCATCGGGCAGGAGTGTGTGTGTTGTCCTTAGAATAAGTTATTTTACATTGGATTAAGTAGTGTGTAAGCCTAGGGACCGATGACACAGCCATTTGGTCCCATAGGAGCTTACCACTTTCTAGTTTGATGTCTTCCCTGACAGTGATGTCGTCTTGTAGCAGTATAATTGTCCGTGTCACAAAGCCAGGCTACTGCTACAGTGGATCGAGTAGCGTCATGGTAAATTTACGTCAATGCCTTGGGGTGGAATTCGCCTAATGTGAATATTATCGAGCGCATGCTCCAAGTAAACAAACCACCGGCCCGTCACTTTTGGGAATTGCCTTACCTGCACAAAGAGAGCTGGTGTCATGTACCTCAGGGAAGACGAGCAACGGTATGTGGAATCTACAAAACGCAAATTCGCTGCTGTGTGACATTACAAAGGTGACCAAACACGCTTTTAAGCAGGTGAGTGCGAGTTTTGGCTCATCATGGAGTTGTAATTAAAATATTTGTGTCGCAGACGTCCACGAATCACTGAAAAACGGCACGGTGTAATCCAACCGGTGAGCTTTTTCCGCACTCGTGTCATAATTCGAACGTATTAGAGCTGCTGGAGACTTCAATATAACTAACCTGCAACCTGTAGAGAATTTTAGGATATCGTTCCGCCTCAGTAATACGAGCATTATAGCTGTAGATCAAACAAATCATATACCACACGGTCACTCTCATAGCGATCGTAAAGTAGAGAATAGCAACAGTGAAGAAGAGAACAGACAAATTAATTCGAGGTGGTCATCTCTGCGTTCATAGCCTTCTGCCCAAGCTTAAGAGATCTCAATATACGTCATACAGACATATGCAGAAAAGGAATGTCATGCCTAATGAGGTCTAGAAACCAGAATCAAGCAACCGCAATGCCCTATAAGTGAAATTTTATTATATCCAATGACGGAACATATCCAACGATGGAGTCCCGAAATTCACTTGCAGACTTTCTGTGATTCGGTACGTTACACATACTGCAAGTTGTAAGTGACGTGTTATACACTGAAGTGCCAAAGAAACAGGTACACCTGCCTAATATCGTGTAGGGTCCCCAAGAGCACGCAGAAGTGCCGCAACACGACGTGGCGTCGACTCGACTAATGTCTGAGTTAAAGCTGAAGGGAACAGACACCATGAATCCTGAAGGGCTGTCCATAAATTCGTAAGAGTATGAGGGGGCGGAGATCTCTACTGAACAGCACGTTGCAAGGCATCCCAGATATGCTCAATAATGTTCACGTCTGGGGAGTTTCGCGTCCGGTGGAAGTTTTAAAACTGAAAGAATGTTCCTGGAACCACTCTGTAGTAATTCTGGAGGTACGGAGTGTCACATTCTCCTGTTGGAATTGCCCACGTGTTTCGGAATGCATAATGAACATGACTGGATGCAGGTGATCAGAAAAGATACTTTTGTACGTGTTACCTATCAGAGTCGTATTTAGTCGTATCATGTGTCCTATATAACTCCAAATGCAAATGCTACACGCTATTACAGAGCCTCCACCAGCTTGAATGGCCACTGCCGACGTGCAGGATCCATGGATTTATGAGGTTGTCTCCAGACCCGTACACGTCCAGCTGCTCGGTACAATTTGAAACGAGACTCGTATGACTAGGCAATATGTTTTCAGTCATCAACAGTCCAATGTGGGTGTTGACGGGCCTTGGTGAGTCATAAAGCTTGGTGTCCCGCAGTCATCAAGGGTACACGAGTGGGCTTTCGCCTCCGAAAGCCCATATCGATGATGTTTCATTGAATGGTTCGCACGCTAACCGGCTGATGGCCCAGTACTGAAATCTGCAGCAATTAGCGGAAGGGTCGCACCTCTGTCACGCTGAACGATTTTCTTCAGTCGACGTTGGTCCCATTCTTGGAGGATCTTTTCCGACCGCAGCGATGTTGACGAGTTGATGTTTTACCGGATTCCTGATATTCACGGTACACTCGTGAAATGGTCGTACCGGAAAATGTCCACTTCATCGCTGCCTCAGAGATGCTGTATCCCATCGCTCTTGCGCGTACTATAACATCACGTTCAAACTTACTTCAGTCTTGATAACCTGCCATTGTAGCGGCAGTAATCGATCTAAAAACTGCGCCAGACAGTTGTCTTATATAGGCGTTGCCGACCGCAGCGCCGTGTTCTGCCTGTTTACATATCTGTTTATTTGAGAACGCATGCCTATACAAGTTTGTGGTTGTTTGTGTGGGAGGTTCTTCACATTTGCTAGCAGGCCATAAGGGTATGGAGAGTTTATTGTGGAGAATGTATAGTGTAATTGTGGCAAGTGGTCTTCAGAGAAATTAATAACTGCCACGATGGATGTTTTGAGGAGCTAAGAAGAAAAATAAAAATAATTTCTATTCCGTATTTGGCAATTTATCCTGCGACCACCACCTCAGACCTTTTCTGGACCTACAAAAACAGGTCATACGATGAACTTAAGTTCATTTCCTAGATACCTATGCAGTCCGCATATTAAAAGGAGGACAGGAGATACTGCAGAAAATTTTGAAATCATCCATATTATTGAAAATGCAACTGTGAGTTTGGTCGTTATAATACCACTTGCCTAACCTGAAACCGTATGCGTAGATGTATGAGGAGAAACAGAGCCTCGGTCATTATTTGAATTACTTCTAAATTTTGATATTAGAATCGATGCTGGAAATAACTTCGTGCAGCGAACAATGGATAAATGAAGAGATTGAAAAAAAAAAAAAATAAACTTGTTGATGAAATATCAAAATAGAAGACCGAATTCCATGGTATATCCGATGAGCGTGAAGCGTCATTATCACAATAAAATCAGTTTTATTAGAAGAAGGTTCAGTATGAAAAATCTGAATCTGAAACTTCTAATTTCTTCCGAGGGCAGAATCTAGAACTTGGCTAGTGTCAAACAAAAGAGAATTGACAGTTCGAATGGTGTAAAAAAAATATTTTGTGGTGTACAAGGTCATTGAACAAATCCTGAAACAAAATTTAATGATGTCAGGCAAGTAGCACACGTTTGGACCGACAATATCGCGAAACGTGATCACACACTGTTGAAGAATGAGATTAACACAATATTCCACAAACGGAGTATCGAACTTGTTGTTTCCACACCCGAACTTATTACTGATGACGACACAAATTGGGGAACTTTTCTGGAATTCAGTCCAGGTAATGGCATGCATCCAATGATTTTTCAACAATTTCGAAGTGCTGTTCCAAGTACCTGTGTACAAGGTCAGAAAAAAGAACTATTTAAAAAATTGGAGCAAAAACGTTTGAGGTAGCGAAGCATCTGAAAATTATGAACCTATCAGGGAGTTAAATTACAGCTTTCTTTTAGAAATATTGGTCACATTTCTACATGTCGGGTATCAAATCTTCACTTTTGTCACCACCAAACCACTGATGGTGTAAGGAGACAGTGTAAGAATATTTACAAAGAATTTAGAACAGACGCACACACACGTTTTCGATGGTCCACGACTTTGTGTCACATTTATATAATTGAAATTAAAATACTGTCGAAAACCTTGGTACCTCTGGGCCGATATCTTGCCGATATCATGGTCGATAATAGGCAAAACCGGTCGAGGTACTCGATTCCAGAAATGGACGAACTGTTTATAGATATTAAGTTTCGCACGGAACATCCAGTGCTCGAGTCCTACTCGGAACTGTTCCATTTTTTTGTTTGTTTGTTAAATCATGCATTTTATATTGCTATGCAGTTTCCTCAAAACATACAGTGACGCATATAAAATTTGAAATGCTACAATATTCCTTTACAAAATCCTACAAGGTGTTCGAACGAAGATTTTACTTGCTAAACGTATGGAAATTACAGAATCGTCAGACAGGTGACGGCAACTGTCAACAGATATATTGGGTATCGAATCGTAACTGGTATTAGAAGGTTTGCACAAACATAATCAAAACTATAGGCACATACAACACACATCATCTTGGATAAACATTAATAAGTCTTTCCCTCCATGTTCCTATATACAGAACTGAAGTTTCCACCACTACAGCAAACGAAAAGTTGTTGAATGTGCTACATCGCAGAACATTGTGCTGCAATTTACACCACAACAGGAGCATTTGGCATTGGGTCCACTGTAAAAAAGGTACTGTTTATTTGTTTGAATAATAACGAGTACCCCCATGGGGTTACAAAAAAACAATTTAATACAAGATTCTGTAGGTAGGAAGTAATATTTCAGGGAATTTTATACGATGATTATGACAAGCAAGGTGTGTGTGTTTTTTATATACACAGTGTTATTCTATGCACCAAAAACATTTACTTAGGGTGGAAACTTGGTGATATATATTTAATTTAGTATCAGCCGAGGTATCCTTTTAATGCATGTGTCACTCCCAAGTGAACACAAAGTTCCATTCAGACGATTGGACAACAGAAGTAAAGAAAAAGGTAATGCCAATCCACTCTTAACATCCTAGAATGGGGGATTGATATACTGTATAGATGACTTGGATATCAGTTTCAGCCAAAGTAAGACAAAGCTCTTAACAAAATAAGGAAGATAATTTAGAAATTGAAGTAACATTGTTTCCTTTGGTACTAAGATCGAGCGAATTTTCCATTCACAACTGAGATATGTTATATACTTTTATATTAAGACAAGCAACCTGCCTGTGGCATGTAACTACTGCACATACAGGGGAGAGAGTGTCATGGGATGAAAATCAGTAAAACAGTGCAAAAATATTTAGGAAAACCCTGTCAAGTAGGGAAGAATGACCATCATAGTAGAATAAGAAAAATCTGAACTCACATGGAAAGTTTTAGTATTTGTTTTTTCTTTGTCCATTGTAGAAGGAAATTTTTATTATCTTAACTTTATTAATGTATAGATATATGCTGTCATACCTCATCTATACAGTTGCATAATATTTTGACAGCATGTGCTTACATCGTTAATTCTATCCACACTGTATGTAATTTGATGTACAAAGTGCTTGTAATTAAACTTTCGCTACCTGAGCCATTGTAGGCAGAGAGCTTTTTACTGCATGGATACTCAACTTTACAGGAATGATGTTAAGTCTGTGTTCTACAGGATTTCCTTTGTTACTAGTTATAGTGTCATGACTTGCCATTATGCACTGGTACTGGTACGGCGACTTAGGGTCTAAACACGACCATCAGTTTGCATTACTGTTGCAGACAGTCAGCATGGTTCTGGTGAGCAGGGCTTTACTCGAAAAGCTTTTTTTGAAAACTACAGCAACAGTCCTGCTGTTTTCCACAAGTATCGACACATTACAGGAATGTGGGGAGGTCCTCTTTCCACACTGCGGTTTAGTAACATGATTTGGAAGGTCGAAGTAACTTCCAGGCCGATATCCAACTGTGCCACAAATTGTTGAGGATGTTACTGTTGTCATGGCTGAGATTCCTGGATACAAAGTGCGTTCTTCAAACAGTACACAAGCTATGGTCACGATAGCTGACCTTTCCATGATCTATCATTCGAAAAGTGCTGTAAAGAACTGTGAAATGGTATCCCTTGTGTAGTTCAAGGCAGTCAGGGATGGAAATAGTCGTCACATTGAGAAATGTTACCAACCTGAAACGGAAACTTAGTACTCAATTAAAAATTGTTACCTTTTCAGTGGAACTAAAATACCTTTCTTTCAGTGGTTTACTCGTCATTTCACTTCCACATGTCCTTACAAACGTATCTACAAGATTTCATTGTTGTGCAATCACTGATTTTTCATGGGGACCTCTCAAATAGCGAGAGTTTCACTAAAACCACCATGTATAGCTTTGAATGTTTCATCATTCCCTTATTAAAGTAGAGATATGTCGTATCACCTACCTCTTATACTGTTGTGCATTATTGTTAGACGGCATGTGATAACATCGTTCATTCGACCTATACATTTCGTAATTTTATGTGTAACTTCGAATATCTCCTCTTTGGGGACAATAGATATTTGTAGTGTCAAATCTTCTGTTATGTAGTTCTTCTATTGTAAATACCGATTACTTTCTCTGTATACTGCTTTTTCTAACTGTATCTATAGATCACTGGATTATTACTAAAGCCTGAATTTTAAGGGATTCAGATGTACGGTTGCAGAGAACGAATTATAATTGTTACCTTATGGAGGGTTCATGTAACAGCAGAATTGGATATTTTCCATTGCTGAATCGAACGAAATGACTTATCCAATGATAACCCCCTAGAGGAACTGACTATTTTCTGTGTGTTTGAACATTGCAGGACCCCCAGCGGGTGGCTTAGACTTCTGAGGTGGATCCACCCATGCTAGATCAAGATTGGGGCTCAGACATGGAGTCACCTGCATTAGTTCTACACATAAAAGGACGTAATAGACCTAGAAGTTTAAAATTGGGTAAGTCAGTTTCTAGAACATTATTTACATCTTTTGCATACATGTTAGATCTTTAGAGTATGTAAGACGTTTTGATAGCTGCAGTTAATTGGTAATCTGTGTTACCAACATACGAGAATAAAATGCGTATTGTCTTCCTTAGGTAGCTATGGAGCTAGATTTTGTACGAATCAATGAGCATAAAGCTGTATTTAATGTAACTAAAATCAAGACACATGCTTACGATATGTTAACTAAGGCGGTATCACATTCTAGCTCTAAAAAATCCTGTGTTTTACTGCACATAGTGGGTGGCTATAACGTCTGCTATTGTGCTGGTAGACGTTTTCTGGATAGACACTTAGAAAAAGAGGAAGAAGTGATCCCACCAACACTTTGTTCATATTATGGCTGGGTGAGACAACGCATTTAACCATTGAATGACAAATAAACCAAACCACACCTGGTAAACTAAAGAAAATGGAACCCATTATTCTTGTACAAAAACTTGATTAACTTGCATAATCATTTACACAACAAAATATGGAAACAGATCTGGATTTTAGTAGGGAATATGGCATATCGGCAGTTGCCATAAATGATGATGGAAAGGGGATTCACATTGATGTACTTGCATAAAACGAGACATTCCAGCATGTTATGTGCATAATAAGATTTATAAACATCCATTTCAATTTTTTTTTTTTTGGATCATCTTAAAGAAAGTTTGATATTTCAAATATCAACATTTTTGGACGGGACATTGCACATTTTGTTATTCGACTGACCTTTAGCGCAAAGTATCATAAACAGCTGTGACCGGAATTTGCAACTGAATCTGTGAGGCTTTAAATGTGTACCGTAGACATAAGAAGGAGGTGTCGCCACGTACGTGTACAGTAACAGAGGAAACAACTCTTAAAACAGTTCAGCAGTGTGTCAGGTCACCATGTGAAAAGATATTGTACAAAATAATGATGGTCACCAGGCGCGATACAAAGCAATGTACGATTATTACTAACTTAAACGAAGTAAGTTACTGTGCAATGAACACTGATTACACGCCCGTTATAGAAGGGAGGAAGCCTGTGTTATGCACCTGGTTCAGAAAGTGGATACAATAACAATTATAGCATTATTACAGGTCAAATATCTCTCCTTGTCTGGACATAAAAAACCGATGGCAGAATGATGCTATGAGACCACTACTTGTAATATCGAGTAACACCATGCTGTTTGGATGCGCACGCACTATAACAGGATAGGCGACTCACGGAACAGCGCTGCACGCCGTACAGTGGGTAAATCAGACACTGCCTCAGGTTAATGGTGTGTTGGCTTCCAAACATTAGCTCTTCCTGCGGATTTTTCGCAGTTCAGATGCTCTAGTGTATGACTTCTTCTTTTTGTTGTTGATCATCTTGGTTTGATGCGTCCCGCCACGAATTCCTGCACTGTGCCAACCTCTTCATTTCAGAAGAGCACTTGGAACCTACGTCCTCAATTATTTGTTGGATGTATTCCAATCTCTGTCTTCCTGCCTGTAAAGCTCCCTCTAGTACCATGGAAGTCATTCCCTTCTCACTATCAGTGTTTTCCACATATTCCTTTCCTCTCCGATTCCGCGCAGAGCTTCCACATTTGTTACCTTACCAGGCTACCTAATTTCTGATGGAACATATTCTATCTCTTCTGCCGGCCGTGGTGGCCGAGCGGTTCTAGGCGCTACAGTCCGGAACCGCGCGACCGCTACGGTCGCAGATTCGAATCTGTGTGTGATGTCCTTAGGTTAGTTATGTTTAAGTAGTTCTAAGTTCTAGGGGACTGATGACCTTAGAAGTTAAGTCCCATAGTGCTCAGAGCCATTTTTTTCTATCTCCTCTGCCTTACTTGATCTTAAGTCTTCCTAAGCTCTGTTAAATTGTGACTCTAAAACGGGATCCCCTGTCTCTCCTTTGACGACTCCTGTTTCTTTCTCTATCACGTCTACTGAGAAGTCCTATCCCTCACTGAGACCTTCAAAGTACTCTTTCACCTCCCCGCTCTCTCATCTGCAAGAATATATGAACTCAACAATAATGAACATTAGGGATAAACTAAACGAAGCTGCGCTGTTTTAAACGTACACGATCTGATGAAAATTATACACAGACTGTATAATGCGGAACTGACGGCTGGATGTGACGCCAGTCTAAGAGGTCAGTTGTCAGGAGAGCAGCAGTAGCAGTATAGTGGTTCACTCAGGAGTACACGGTGACATAGAACAAGGACTAGTCACTGTATGTCACTGGAGTTACAAGTCTATCAGGGACGTCCCAACGCGCTTATAGCTACCCAAATCGACTGTTAGTTATGTTAATTTGAAGTGGTAATGTGAAGAAAGAACCACAGCAAACAAAGACCAGGCAGAACGTACTTAACTGACGGACAGGCAACGTAGAGCAAGGCGCAGGGTGATTGTAGAAAATCGCATGAAACGAGAGGAAGGCATCACTCTTGAGTCTGAAACTACTACCAGGAATGTAGCAACTGTAGGGGGTTAAAAGGAATGTGTGCCTCGGCCACACGTTTCTGTAATCAATGGTAAGGCATGGTTGAATTGGTGCAGGGAGCGACTCCAGTGTAGAGTGGATGACTGGAGAGGAGTACAGATGACTCAGGATATACCCAATGGCAATGCGATGGAAGTGATTGCCTGGTGAATGTTACCTGCCGTCATGCGTAGTACCAACAATGAATAACAGATGACATGGTGTTAACCGTACAGGCATTGCGACTAGGAAGGATCCCGGCGACACGGAAAACAGCTAGAGCAGTGATGATTAAAAAGAGAAAGGAAAAAAAAACCGGCCTCACCGAAAAGCTATAGACCTATTTGCTTATTAAACATCTTGGCCAAATCATTCCATGTAGGCTTTCACGGCCGGCGTCTTTATCAGTAAACTCTTCCGGGCTAAGTTGCCGTGGTCGATCTGTAGAACTTCTTCTCCCTGACGTTTCGTTCTCAACTACGGACGACATCTTCCGAGGTGAGTCGACAACTGGCTGCTAGGAGCTGGGGCCGCCGCTTATATAGAGATCGTAGGGGGCGCCACCACACGTTACGTGGCGTCGATGTGCAGCTATCTCTGGCTATCGTCTGTTCTCTCGATTGCAGGCAATCGATTGTCACGGGATTGATGCAACGTCGACCGCCATATCTTATCCAATTTTAATCCTTCTTCTTTACGATTAAAATTGTATTGATGTTTGTGGATTTCAATTGCCTCTCTATACTAACGTGTATAATAGTGCGACGTCCTCGCTAGCACGCTTGTTTCACCAAATTTTATGTCGTGATCTCCATCCTTAAAAACATGTTCGGCTACTGCCGATTTGTCGATATGTCGCAAGCGACAGTTTCTTTTGTGCTCCGTCAACCGTGTATTGATGCTTCTTTTTGTAGTTCCTATGTAAACCCTGCCGCAACTACACGGAATTTTATATACCCCTGGGGTGGCTAGGGGGTGACGAGCATCTTTTGTTGATCTTAGGCATTCACAAATTTTCTTAGTAGGTCTGAAAATGGTCTCTACCTGAAACTTGGCTAGTACTTTTCCAATGCGATCCGTGATATTATGGATGAACGGAAGAAATACCTCCATAAGAACTCAAACCACCACCCTAGGCAAAAGATGGGGGTCATAAAAACACTAGTGGATAGGGCCAATAATATTTGTGAACCAGGCTACTTACAAGAAGAACTAAATCATTTACGAATGGCCTTTGCGAAAAATGGTTATACGAAAAACGAGATTAATCGAGCACTTCACCCAAATAGAAAAATGCCTAAAAACAGGAGACAGCAACAACCATCAGCTGGAAAAGCATTTCTTCCGTTCATCCATAATATCACGGATCGCATTGGAAAAGTACTAGCCAAGTTTCAGGTAGAGACCATTTTCAGACCTACTAAGAAAATTAGTGAATGCCTAAGATCAACAAAAGATGCTCGTCACCCCCTAGCCACCCCAGGGGTATATAAAATTCCGTGTAGTTGCGGCAGGGTTTACATAGGAACTACAAAAAGAAGCATCAATACACGGTTGACGGAGCACAAAAGAAACTGTCGCTTGCGACATATCGACAAATCGGCAGTAGCCGAACATGTTTTTAAGGATGGAGATCACGACATAAAATTTGGTGAAACAAGCGTGCTAGCGAGGACGTCGCACTATTATACACGTATGTATAGAGAGGCAATTGAAATCCACAAACATCAATACAATTTTAATCGTAAAGAAGAAGGATTAAAATTGGATAAGATATGGCGGTCGACGTTGCATCAATCCCGTGACAATCGATTGCCTGCAATCGAGAGAACAGACGATAGCCAGAGATAGCTGCACATCGACGCCACGTAACGTGTGGTGGCGCCCCCTACGATCTCTATATAAGCGGCGGCCCCAGCTCCTAGCAGCCAGTCGTCGACTCACCTCGGAAGATGTTCTCCGTAGTTGAGAACGAAACGTCAGGGAGAAGAAGTTCGACAGATCGACCACGGCAACTTAGCCCGGAAGAGTTTACTGATCTTGGCCAAAGTTCACGAACGTCTGCCCTTGGGTCTAAACCAGTGTCAATATGGATTCAGAAAAGGTAATCTGTAGACGATGTGGTTAATAGAGTTCCTCAGATGGTAGAAAATTCGACAGCGAAATATGCAATCACCCTCATGACTGACATTGCAGGCGCATTTGAGAATGTTTGGTGGATTACGATATTGGCACGCTCACGAGATCTCAGTGACCTCAGCAGTCTGTCTAAGGGCTTTGTAGATTATTGTAGTGGACGTAGAGTCAAGTGACTTGCGAGGCAGGGTAAGGTAATCAAAACGGTTACCAAGCCCCCCCCCCCCCCCCCCCCCCCCCCCGCTCAAAGCTCCTTAAGTGGTCCACTGTTCTGCGATCATAATATTGAACCAGTATTAAATCTATTAGACGGAGGAGATACTATTGAAGATGTTGTTGCATACGCAAATGACATCCTAGTAGTTGTGTCTCCAGACGACAGGGCGAGACTGTAGCAAACGATGAAAACTGCGCTTCCTCAGATGTAGCACTTTTCAAGAGAAACAAACTTACTGTTGTAACGGCGACCGGAGCAGTTGCGAGGTTGTAGTGACGGTAACGCGGCGGTACCCGCGGAGCGCCCAGCGAACAACAACACAAGGGGAGAGGAGGAGGAGGAGGAGGAGGAGGAGATTAGTGTTTAACGTCCCGTCGACAACGAGGTCATTAGAGACGGAGCGCAAGCTCGGGTTAGGGAAGGATGGGGAAGGAAATCGGCCGTGCCCTTTCAAAGGAACCATCCCGGCATTTGCCTGAAGCGATGTAGGGAAATCACGGAAAACCTAAATCAGGTTGGCCGGAGACGGGATTGAACCGTCGTCCTCCCGAATGCGAGTCCAGTGTGCTAACCACTGCGCCACCTCGCTCGGTACAACGGGAGAGGACGGACACGACCAACGAAGGACCTTACGACACAACAAGAACGGACAACACAGTCACGACAACGAAACAAGGCAACCACGTCCACTTGTAAAGAAAACACGAAAGTCTATGCGCTGTCTAATGCGACGCGATAGGCTCTGAGACATACGCAAGGTTAGACTGGCAGGCTAAGCGACAGGCAGGCGCTTAAGTACTCGATCGGGGACGGCGCTATTGGCCGCTGCAACCACGTGTTCCACTGTGGCATCGTCACTCTAAATGCGGGCCAGGAGGCGCGCGCCGCCACACCATACGGCGCGATGGTCCAGAGACCTCTATGGGTCTTCGACGTCCATGACGTCTGGCGGGGATTCAAATTCCGCGGCGCGTGGTATCAGACTTACTATAGTTATTTATAAAACCACATACACACTTCTGAAGGGAAGACTTTCTTTTACCAGATATCGTTCCCTGAGGCTTGAATGAATACCTGTAAAACGCAGCACTGTTTATAGATATTTAGACATTTCCTAGACGAGAAAAGAAATTTTCTAGAACATGTAAAATCTGTTATTCAGAAAGAGGCCAAAATTATGCAGAAGATTTCCCGTGCTGAGACCGCTGATTCCAAATTACCGTTTTATGTGGTGCGGTCATGTTACGAAGCTATCTTCTACACCATTGTGGACTCCATTGACAGCGTCTGGGGCCATCGCCTTAGACAAGAATGCTACAATGGAATAATGTGACCAATTCAGCGGAGCGTATTTCTGAAGTTCACGGTTGCCTTTCGCATAACATCTGTGTAGGGTTTACTGGTAATCCTCGGGATATGTCCGATGGATATTGTCATACGTTACTGGGGCAGCACCGTAATGCCTGACCCGTGAGCAGTATGATCTTGTGTATGAAATCATAGGAACACATATTACTGATAAACGACATTAAGAGCCTAGAAGTAAGGTGATTGGCAGTCCGACTGGGACACTACGAGCACGGCAAGGCGTGGTAACACTACATTCCCAACTAGGAACAGGATCAAACCGCGAGATACTTCTCCTACTCGAGGTATGGTGCATGTATTAACAGGTCGCGATCCGTATCACAACCATCTGAATCGAGATCAGCAATCTGTGAATGCAGTGAGAAAGGTTCGGTTGATCATTTCGTTCTGATATGCTCCCTCTTTCACGTGGAGAGAGAGAGCGACTGCAGACTGCAGCGATCTGCAAACAACTGATGTATATACACTACCGGCCGTTAAAATTGCTACACCAAGAAGAAATGCAGATGATAAACGGGTATTCATTGGACAAATATATTATACTAGAACTGACATGTGATTTCTTTTTCACGCAATTTGGGTGCACAGATCCTGAAAAGTCAGTACCCAGATCAACCAACTCTGGCCCTAATAACGGCCTTGATACGCCTGGGCATTGAGTCAAACAGAGCTTGGCTGGCGTGTACAGGTACTGCCGACCATGCAGCTTCAACACGACACCACATTTAATCAAGAGTAGTGACTGGCGTATTGTGACGAGCCAGTTGCTCGGCCACCATTGACCAGACTTTTTCAATTTGTGAGAGATCTGGAGAATGTGCTCGCCAGGGCAGCAGTCAAACATTTTATGTATCCAGAAAGGCCCGTACAGGACTTGCAACATGTGCTCGTGCACTATCCTGCTGAAATGTAGGCTTCCGCAAGGATCGAATCAAGAGTAGAGCCACGGGTCGTAACATATCTGAAATGTAACGTCCACTGTTCAAAGTTCCGTCAATGCGAACAAGAGGTGACCGAGACGTGTAACCAATGGCACCCCATACCATCACGCCGGGTGATACTCTAGAATGGCGATGACGAATACACGCTTCCAATGTGCGTTCACCGCGATGTCGCCAAACTCTGATGCGACCATGATGATGCTGTACACAGAAACTGGATTCATCCGAAAAAATGACGTTTTGCCATTTGTGCACCCAGGTTCGTCGTTGAGTACACCATCGCAGGCGCTCCTGTCTGTGATGCAGCGTCAAGGGTAACAGCAGCCATGATCTCCGAGCTGATAGTCCATGCTGTTGCAAACGTCGTCGAACTGTTCGTGCAGATAGTTGTTGTCTTGTAAACGCCCCCATCTGTTGACTCAGGGATCGAGACGTGGCTGCACGATCCGCTACAGCCATGCGGATAAGATGCCTGTCATCTCAACTGCTTAGGATACGAGGCCGTTGGGATCCAGCACGGTGTTCCGTGTTACCCTCCTGAACCCAGCGATTCCATATTCTACTAACAGTCATTGGATCCCTACCAACGCGAGCAGCAACGTCGCGATACGATAAACCGCAATCGCGATAGGCTACAATCCGACCTTTATCAAAGTCAGAAATGTGATGGTACGCATTTCTCCTCCTCACACGAGGCATCAGAACAACGTTTCACCAGGCAACGCCGGTCAACTGCTGTTTGTGTATGAGAAATCGGTTGGAAACTTTCCTCATGTCAGCACGTTGTAGGTGTCGCCACCGGCGGGAAGTTTGTTTGAATGCTCTGAAAAGCTAATCATCTACATATTACAGCATCTTCTTCCTGTCGGTTAAATTTCGCGTCTGTAGCAGTTCAACTTCGTGGTGCAGCAATTTTAATGGCCATTAGTGTACTACGTTGTGTTACCATAATTAACGAATATGTGTGACCTGTTAAGAGTTTCCAGATAAGAGGTCTAAAATAAATAGCAATTAATTCAGTTAAATTAAATGGAATGTTAAATTTTCCTGATTGACACAATCACTTCGATTAAGTATCTTGGCGTAACGTTGCAAAGGGGTATGGAATGGAACAAGCGTATAAGGACTGTAGCAGGAAAGACTTCTCTTTACTGAGAGAATATTGGAAAAGTGTAGTTCATCTACAAAGGATATTGCGTATAGAACAGAAGTGTGATCACTTGTTGATAAGTTAGATTATAATAGTACTTCTTCCATAGATCATGAATACGACACTTCGTAATGATGTGGAACGTGTCAGGTTAATGAAAGGTGTCTATCCAAGATATTAAATTACACAAAATATTACATGACACTCAATATTTCTAATTTATTTTTTTGGGTGGGGGCGGGGGGTGAGGAAGTTACCAACTTACTATATCCAAAAATTCATCTAATGAGTAGAAGGAGTTGCCACTCAGAAATTCTTTTAATTTTTTTGAAATTCTATATGGCTATCTGTCAGACTTTTGAGCGATTAGGTAAGTGACCAAAGACTATTGTGGAAGCATATTTGACCCCTTCTGAGCCAAAGATAGATTTAACCTTGAGTGGTGAAGATCGTCCTTTCTCCTAGTGTTGTAGCCATGTACACTGCTAATCCTTTTGAATTCGTTCGGATTGTTAATAACAAATTTCGTAAGTGAAGAGATATATTGTGAGGTTGCAGTGAAGATCCCTAGTTCTTTAAATAAGTGTCTCCAGGATGATCTTGGATGAGCTCCAGCAATTATTCTGATTACACGCTTTTTTGCAATGAACACTCTTTTACTCAATGATGGGTTACCCCAGAGTATGATGCCATACGAAAACAGAGAATGAAAATAGGCGTGGTAAGCTAATTTACTGAGATGTACATCGCCAAAATTTGCAAAGACCCTAATAGCATAAGTAGATGAACTCAAACATTTCAGCAGATCTTCAATATGTTTTTTTCCAGTTCAACCCCTCATCAGTGCATACACCTAGAAATTTCGAATATTCTACCTTAGTTACCGATTTCTGGTCGAAGTCTATGTTTATTAATGGTGTCATTCCATTTACTGTGTGGAACTGTATATACTGTGTTTTGTCAAAGTTTAATGAGAGCCCATTGGCAAGTCATTAATATATATTAGGAGTATCAGAGAACCCAAGACCGAACCTTGCGGCACCCCATTCTTGACTGTTCCCCAGTTTAAGAAATCACCAGTTTTTTGCATATTATGTGAACTGCTTATTTCAACATTCTGCACTCTCCTAGTTAGGTATGATTTAAACCATTTGAGCGTTGTCCCATTCATACCACAGTACTTGAGCTTATCTAGAAGTATACTGCTCGAGTGTTTGGGAAACTCACCATCTGGAATCAAACTAAATCATCGAAGTAGTCCTGAGAATTGTTGCTGGATTTGTTATTGGTAGGTCCGATCAACATGGAAGTGTTATGGAGATGTCTTGTAAAGACTATGGGATTTCCTGGAGGAAGGACGACGTTCCTTTCGCCAAACACTGTTGAGACAATTTAGAGAACAGGTATTTTCAACTGACTGCAGAACGATTCAACTGCCACAAATGTGCATTTCGCTTAAGGACCGCGAAGACAAGATAAATTAGTGCTAATACAGAGTCATAGAGATAGTCTTTTTCCCGCAGCTCAGTTTGCGAATGTAACAGGAAGGGAAATACGTAGCAGTCGCGCTCGATATTTTCCACCAAACGAGTTCATGTGATGCACCTGTGTCAGTGTACGTAAATGTAAAAAACTTCTGTTGCGGTCTTCAGTCGAAAGACTGCTCTGATGCAGTTTTCCATGCTACTCCATCTTGGACAAGCATCTCCGAAGAACCACTGCAACTTACATACGTTGAACTTGCTTACTATATTCATCTCTTGGTTTCCTTCTGTAATGTTTACTTGATTTTCACTTCATGCCTCGAAGTGTGTCCTGTCAACCGATCCCTCCTTTTAGTCAAGTTTTGGCACGAATCTCTTTTCACCCATTTTCTGCTCAGTACTTCCTCATTAGCTACGCGATCTACCCATTTAATTTTGAGCATTCTTCTACAGCGGCACATTTTAAAGGCTCTATTCTTTTCTTTTCCGGATTGTTTATCGTCCACGGTTCATTTTCGTATAAGGCTACATTCCAGACAGATACCATCAGAAGAGACTTTCTAACACTTAACTCTACATGCGATGTTAACAAATTAGTATTCTTTATTACCATTGCGAGTATACATTTTATATCCTTCCTTTTTCGCTCATCATCAGTTACGTCACTGCCCTAATAGCAAAAGTCATACACTATTTTTCGTAATTCATTTCCTAATTCCCGAAGCATGGCTGATTTAATTCGCCTGCGTTTCATTAACCTTGTTGTGCTTTTCTTGATGTTCGTCTTAAATCCACCTTTTGACACATTACCCATTCCAAAAAAATAGCTCTGAGCACTATGGGACTTATGATCTGTGGTCATCAGTCCCCTAGAACTTAGAACTACTTAAACCTAACCAACCTAAGGACATCACACACATCCATGCCCATGACAGGATTCGAAACTGCAACCGTAGCAGTCGCGCGGTTCCGGACTGAGTACCTAGAACCACGCGGCCACCGCGGCCGGCTACCCATTCCATTCAACTACATTTCCAAGAAGTTTGCCGTCTCCAAGAAAATTGGATTGTCATTAGCAAACCTCAATCATTTTGCCCCTAGACTGTAATTCCTTCACCAAGCTTTTCCTTGGGTTCCTTCATAACTTTCTTAATGTACAGATTCAGTAACACAAGGGATAGGCTTCAATGCTGTCTCATTCCCTTCTCAACCACTGAATACCTTTCATACGCGTCTACCCTGGTAACTGCCATTTGATTACTATGCAAGATGTAGGTAAGCTGTGATTCTCTCTATTTTACCTTCATTACCTTCAGAATTTCAAAGAGTGTATGACAGCCAACACTGTGAAAAGTTATTTTTAAGTATACAGATGCTACAAACTTAAGTTGGCCTTCCCTTAACCTGTAGTGTAAGATAGGTCGTAGGGTAAGTATTGCCTCGTGTGTTCCTAGATTTCTCCGGAAACGAAACTGATATTCCCCGAGGTGTGCATCTACCAGTTTCTCCATTCTTCTGTAAATAATTCGTGTCAGTAGTGTGCAAGCATGAGCAGTTAAGTTGATTATACGGTAACATTCATAGTTTTCAGGATCCGCAGTCTTTGGAACTGGAATTATTAGATTGTTCTTGAAGTGTGAATTATTTCCCCTGTCTCATACATCTTGCATAGGAGATGGAAAAGTTTTGTCATGGCTGACTTTCCGGAGGATGTTATTAAAATGGCTCTAAGCACTATGGGACTTAACATCTGAGGTCATCAGTCCACTAGACTTAGAACTGATTAAACCTAACTAACCTAACTACATCACACACATCCATGCCAGAGGCAGGATTCGAAGCTGCAACCGCAACATCCGCGTGGTTCCTGACTGAAGCACCTAGAACCGGGATATTAATAGCACACACGGAATGTCGTCAATTCCATTGTCCGTGTGTCGACTTAGATCTTTCAGTGCTGCTTCAAATTCTTCACCATATCATATCTCCCTTCTCATATTCACATATTTCCTCCTTGCCTTCAACTTCATTTCCCTTGTATAGGCCATCTATGTATGTTCCTTCCACTTTTCAACTTTCCCTTCCTCGCTTTCCCATCTGAGCTACTAGTTTCAAACAGCTGATATTCTTATCTTCAAAGCTCTCTTTAATTTTCCTATACGCGTTATCTACCTTTCCCCCAGTTACACACGTTTCTATGGGTTTGCATTTGTCCTCTAGTAATTCCTGCTTAACCATTTCACACTTTCTGTCCATCTCATTCGTTAGACATCTGTATTCCCTTTGCCAAGTTCATTTTCTCCTTTTTTATATTTTTTCGTTTCATCAAGTAAGTCCAATATCGCCTGTGATGTTCAAGGTTTTCTACTATTCCTTGTCTTTTTAGCTGTTTTATATAACATCGCAGAAACTGATTGTTCTAAGTCCCACCTCCACACAATGGATCACCGTTGGGATGAGTTAGAAAGTCAACTTTGATCCACACTTTAGCAGCCAACTTCACCTCTCCATCTGGTTTCGTCTGCTGATAGAGAACAGGCCGCTGTTCCCACACAGAAATTCAGACACCTTATTGAAAGTGATCTCATCAGAGTTCAAGTCGTTATGAAGGTGAGGGATGGACACACGACATAGTGACGTCCACCGAAAGGTGATACGGTAGTGTGTATTCCATGTACACAATGATAACATGCTCATTCTGATACGGCTGAAAACGAGCTTAACTGACTTGTTTAAAGTAGCTACTTCCAGTGATCCGGAGATGATGACTACCAAGCATTTCTGGTTATTATAAGAACTTTGCTTCTAATTCGTTTTTAGCATCTAATATACGCTCTAAGACACAAAAAACGATTCAAATTGATCAATAATTGATATTCATACAGATCTCGATGGAAAATGAAAACTTGAAAACTTTGGCGACCGATGGATGAATGTGTGACGCTGGAGCACAATTTCACCTCACAGCTGGCAATAGTAGCAAACAGGGGTCATGCTGACATCAGGGCATGTATTTGCGAATTTCGTTAGTGAACAATATCAGAAGATGTCAGCATTTGAAAGAAGTTCAGAGAAGCGGGTTGGAGTAATCGACCAGTCGCGTGACATTTGAATAGGAACGACGCAGCTATCCAACGATACTGGCAAAATTGGGCAGACCATGGAGGAACACATCGTCAATGAGGAAGGGTGACCTAGAGAGATGAAAAGGGCTGAGCCCATTGCGCCCCTTGCGCTGACTGCCAATGTACAATAATAAGACCGTTTGCAGCGGTGTTGGGCACATTAGACCTGGGAGAGCAATGGCTGTAGTAGAATTGTCTTCAGTCATGATTCTGGCTTCGAATGGAGCCCCGATAATAGTGACGATGTGTCTGGGGACGCCACAGACAGCATTTCACTACGAACGTAACTCTTGGCCACCATACGGCCCGACAACCAGAAGTGATAGACTGGGGTGGCATTTCCTTCTATAGCAGGACCCCTTTGGTTGTCATCCGCAGCACCTTTACAGCACAGCGGTACGTAGACGATATTCGACAGCGTGTTTTGTTGCCCTACATGGCGAACCATCCTGAGCTTTCTTTTCAGCAAGGTAGTGTCCGCCCGCACACAATGAGATTACCTATTGATTGTCTTCGAGGTTGCCATACCCTACCTTGGTCAGGGAGGTCGCCGAATCCCTCCCCTGTCGAGAACCTTTGGAGCTTTGTGGGCAGGGCCCTTCGACCATCCTTAAATTTTGTCGATCTAAAGCCCCAGTTACAGAGAATTTGTGACGGTATCTCTCAGGATGACATACAACAACTCTATCAATGAATGCCAGCCGAATAGCTACTTGCATAGGGGCCGGACATAAACCAATTCCTTATAGAATTGCTCAATTTGTTACGCTATTTCCCGTGAATAAACCATCCAGTTTTCTGAAATTGTACTCCTCTTGTCTGTACATGTGCATCACATCTACCAATTTCCGCCTCTTTCCGACAATTTCGTCGTCGTGCGTCGTTTTTCCTTTCTTTTTGTCGTGGTGTACTTAATATATTGAATTTCTAATGAGAAGAAACTGGTGCAGTCATTGCGTCGTGAAACACTGCCTCCTCATAGGAGCTATAACATGTTTTTTCGAACATCTATAGCTGAGAAAAAATATTATTGTCCCTTTATGCGACAGATACGGTATTTTCTTTCCACATATTTTTTATCGTTATTTATCTTGAATTGGTTGATAGGACCCATTCTGAGAAAACAACAGCTTCTTCTGGATGTGGGCTGCAGGAGTTTTGCAACTATGACTCGGCGAGAATAGCGGGGAGAGCAGCATCAAAACAGTCTTCGGACTGAAGAGCGTAACAGCAACAAGAACGACAACAATATTTCTTGGGCTACAGATTTAATAGTTTTAGCGAAAAGAGGATAAGGAGTAAAGTTTTTATGTATGCTTTCCAGAGTATTATCCAACGCGCAATCTCGTTCTAATATTGTACCATTGTTTACATAAAAATAAGGAAAGTTTGTTTAGTGTAATTGTATTCCATTGCTCTGACGGGTACGGTTGGGTTGAAAGGAATTTACTTTCCGCTAATCATTGAAACGTATTTAAAAATATTTCCGAAGTGTACAAGGGAAATCTATGTCATGTATAAATGTAATAATGAAACTATCATCAACACGAAAGTTCGTTCGAACACCGCAGTGATTTACTAGGCATGGTCTTGTCGCTTCATCGTCCTTATAACTGATTTAGCGAGTCTGTTACAAGTGGCCTTGCAGTTTAACATAGAATACAAACCATGGACTGACCTCGCATTTGTCACATTAAGAAATCATTGTCGAACGTGAAAGAAGTGATAAGTGTTAAAAAAGTCTTTAGCCCAACCCCGGAATGAACCCTGGGCCTTTGACATGTATAGGCTGATACTTACCCTCTGAACTGCCGAACAAATTTGAAACGATAAAATTATTTACACTTTCATTAGTTACGTAAAGAGACCGTCTAACATTAATAATGTTAAAAATTATTTGTTGCCTTTCCAAACTGATATATGCATGGTAGTTTTATGATCATAGTGAAGCTCTTCATTGAACGCCACTTCACTTTAGAGCGTCCCCGGGTAAGTTAGTGATACGATGGTAGGCGTACTGTGGTAATGTAGAGGGAGCAGGATAATTAGAGCTTAACTAACTGTAATATTGTGCTATATACCACTGTTGTTGAGATGTAGACTTTTCTATTCTTATCTAACTACAGGTACGATTTGCATCAGCTAAGTAGGTAATTTCAGTTTTTAGTAATTTCTTAGTTTGATATTTACAAAATCGTCTTATTATCTTATAAGTTACATGGCGAGTAATTTTTCTACGGATTTTGGATGAATGCGACTAATTATCTACTTCACTGTGCTGTTCAAGGGCCTTCATTATCGGACTTATAAAGTGCACATTTACATGACGTTATTCCTACATAACAGAATTTTTCGCTTTTTTGGATTATTTCGTAGTATTTGCCGTGCGTCTACAGAACTGATCATGTGACAGTATGAATGTTGAGTCACCTGAGAAACCAAGGAAAAGCTCCAAGACGCAAGGGGCCATTTCAGAGCGACATATTAGGCACTTGTTCTCTAAGCCAGCCTAGCTTAGTTGGACAATAAATCTTCACTGTCTAAAATGGTTCTTTTCAGGAGAACACCAATTAAAGGATATAAAAGGCATTACACAATAATTTTATGCGTTAAATTTATTGATAAAGTAATAAAATATATGGATGAGGCCAATAAAAGCACTTATCGCTCAATTTATCCGTCACATTGACAAGTCTTCCATTTTTACGATGAAGAGATTAATCGAATAATATAGGAAATTTATAAACCGTGATACAGGTTAGTGGTATCAAACAAACGGACATCGAAGCCAGGTGGAAGTCACATGCGCTGAGGGAATCAATTTCTCTGCAGTGTAGAAATATTTCAACGTACGACTAAGCCCGGGATCGAAGGTACGAGCATTCGACGTCGTTATGATTCGATATCCTTCTCTGAAAACCGGAAGTATAACTTTAACTTTTATAAAATTTTATGTCCGTAGTAGTTTAACCATTGATATCGACGCTGCTAAATAATGGATGCTGTACATTTACTGGGGTTGCTGTTTAATACAGATCACAGTGTATGCTAACAACAATGCCATGTCAGCCAAACCGTCATATACCGTTGCCTAGCAGTTACTTCCGTATTCTCTGGAATACCAGAAGTGCCTATACGAATTCGCTGTCTGAGTTATTGAGTGTCAGAAGCTTTAGTTGTGAGCTAAGTATTGAAGTGTTGAATTTTGTGTTTCGAGAACATCTAGCGAAACATTTGAAAGTTCTTGAGGAGCTTTAGAAGCTTTCAGCGAAGCGAACGCCAAGCTTCAGAGGCGAGGAGCGTTGTGCCAGCAAGAGGTATGAGACATTAATACAAGTATCACCTATTTATTTATCGTAAACAATAGTTTGCTGTTAGAATATCGTATAAGCTTGTAAATGGCTGAGTATGTACTGGATAAGAACTGGAAAATTGATGCGTGGTGTGGAGAGTGGTATGATTTCAGAAGATTTAGTTGTTAACGATAATGTGAATAGCTCATTGGTTTACTTCTTTATGCGGTTTCAAAGGTTGGATGTTTACTTGTAGAGGCAGATTTCTGTACTTAGTTTTTGGCGATGTTCATGTTCTTGCATCATGTGTTATGAATTTAATTGCTTAGTTCCACAATGATGATGGTGTAACCAATCTTTCTCTCTTGTGGATTACTCACACGTACTCCCTGCGATGATGGAAATTAGTGCTGCTAGAATTTATTTTGCGTGTTCGAAGGAAAATTGATTTAGGAACTCGTACCAAGTCGAGTGCATCGTTTTGAGTAAAGCTGGCACCATAACAAAACAGTTTTTCTCTTCTGTTGCTCAAGATATGTGAATTATTATCTTGGCGTACGAGGTGTGTGAGAGAAGCAATGAGTCTGATTTCTAATATACCAAGGCTTTATTTATTCAATCGACAGTAATGTCCCCTGTAAAGCAGTCCCCTTCGGCAGCAATAAGCCGGCGAAGTCGTTGTTCCCTGGTATCGGTAGAAGCGATGAAAGTCTTCAACTGGTGGGGCTTTTACCATGTCGGTCAAATGCTCTTAAATGTTCTCCAGAGTCCCAAAACGAGGTACTTTTGAGACAGTTTTCAATTATGGAAAAAGAATTAAGTCACAACGACCAAGATTACGTGAGTTAGGGGAGGGGGGTGGGCTGTGGGACATTAGGTATTCCTTTTGAGGTCAAAAACTCCGTGATGGAAGTGGCCGTGTGGCATGGGGCGCTATACTGAAGCAGCATGCAATCTGCATTGTCCGGTCTCACTCGATGCAACTCTTTCCTGAGCTTTTCAAGGACATCGCTGTAACATAGCCGTTTGACGGTTTATCCTGGATCAACAAATTCTCTATGGAAAAAAGCGAATATCTCAAAAACGCAAACCAGTTTTTCTTTCATCTTTGATTTGCTCATTAGAGCTTTTTTCGGTGGAGGATGTGTCTCAATGTAGAACTCCTAACTTTGCCGCTTTGTCTCAGGAAATGACTGAGAAATCCAGTATTCATGACCTGTGATTACACGACTGAACCATTCGTGGTCACTGGCAGTCCTCTCAAGAGGATCAACGCACTCGTTTCTGCGATTGTCCTGCTGCTCAGTTGTGAGGTTTCTCGGCACCATTTGGCACAAATCCTTCAGACGTGCAAACGTACTGTCTAAATTTGATATATGGTGAAATTTTATTGGCTCTGAGCACTATGGGACTTAACATCGGAGGTCATCAGTCCCCTAGAGATTAGAACTACTTCAACCTAACTAACCTAAGGACATCACAAACATCCAAGCCCGAGGCAGGATTCGAACCTGCGACCGTAGCGGTCGCGAGGTTTCGGACCGAAGCGTGTAGAACCGCTCGGCCACATTGGCCGGCATGTATGGTGAAAGTGTTTAACACGTCATCCACCGTCTTTATTGTTACACATCAGTCTGATTACACAAGAGAACACATGATCGACGTAATCGTCGGTTTTAGTAGCTGAAGGTCTCCCTGAATGAGGTTCATCTCAAAGTGTTCTCAGCCGTCCAGAAATGATTTGCGCCACCAAGAAACTTGGGCTATTAATAAGGGATGTCCCCGTAGGATTGTTTCTGCTTTCAAAAGGTCACACTCGACGGCGTAACATTGTTCTGAATTCCGCTCTTCCACATGTGTAACACGCTACAACACTTTCGTAACACGCAAAGAAAAAAACAATCACAACTTCCTGATGGGGCTTTCAAAAATCACGTGACGGCTGTACTGATCTGAAACCCGACTCAGCACATAGAAGAGATGACAAACAGCTCTACACAAGTGCAACAACAAGGCGTTGTCAGATCGCTCGGCATGTTGTCAGTCTCATTACTTTTATCAGACACTTCGCATTGTTAAATCCATTGGAAGTTTGTCGGCTATTCGGACGTTTTCATTATTTGGATACTGGTGGGTATCTTTTAATGTCAAAACATGATTATTTTGTCTTAGATAGATTTAAATTGTTTAAAATTTAATTGCAGTGCTTGTTTGACTATTGATATCGACGTCCCTAAACAATGATGGGCTCTGCAGTTACCGGGGTTGCTGCTTAATGTTGATCACAGGGTATGCTAACAACAATGCCATGTCATCTAAACCGTCGAGTACCGTTGCCTAGCAATTACTTCCGTATTCTCTGGAGTACTTGAAGTGTTCATACGAATTCGTTCTGCGAGTAATTGAGTGTAATTAGCTTTAGTTGTGAATTAAGTACTGCAGTGTTGTATTTTGTGTTTCGAGCACATCTAGCGGAACATTTTAAAGTTCTTGAGGAGCTTTAGCGGCTCTCAGCGAAGCGAAGGCCCAGTATCAGAGGCGAGGTGCATCGTACCCGCTAGAGGTATAAGTTACTGACTTAGCTGTTGCATATTTATTGACCATACACAATCATGTGGAGTCAGAATATCGTAAAAGCTTATAAATGACTGAGTATGTAGTGGAGAGGTACTGGAAAATTGAAGCGTGTGGAGGAATGTAGTATTACTTCAGATCATGCAGTTATTAATGGTATATAACTTGAAATAGCCTTTAGTTCAAATTTTCATGGAGATTCAGACGTCATGTGGTTACTTGTAGAGGCAGACATCTATACATAACTTTTCTTAAAGTTCATGAGATTTCGTTGTGTATGCCGAAATTAATTGCTTAGTTTAACAATGACAACAATATCAACTGCTCTGTCCGATTCTATTCGTCTAGTTTTATCCTAGTCGTCGTGTGTGACGTCATGACTTTACGTTGCGAAAGGTGTAAGCAGCCTGTTATTAAATGTTATCTGCGTTTGTATTAGTTACTAGTATAATCTACAAAGTTTGTAAAATATGCTGTTTATTCCAAATATGTCTTGATATACGACGGTGTTGTTTGTTGGTGGGGGGGAGGGAGGAGGGGGGAGGGACAACTTTAGACCGCAGGTTAAATTATCGATGGAGAAATTAGTTGCGACAGGCTAAATTGTCAAGGGAGGAATTAGTTGCGATTATATTTTTGTTTTGTTTGCTGACAAATATTTACTTGTTTCTTTCTGTACCCCGCACGATTTCCGAGGGTGAGGGTAGGCATTACCTTAAGAGCGGAAAACAATCTTTCGCAACTGAAGTGATTAGATATAATTATTATCATGCTGATCGTTTGGATTATTTAGCTGTTTTTGCAATGTCGGAGACTTGTGTGTGTGGAGAGGTTAGCAAGGAACCTAAGTTCTTTTCTGAAATTGTCTTGAGGTGAACGAGTGGTGATGTTATTCATAATTTTTAACTTATTAATAATTGGCTGGTTTTTTCTTCGAATAGTACGTCGTGGAGTAGACTCTTTTATAGGGCTCATTTTATTGTTACCGGTGGCTCACTCTTTCTGTGTATTATTGTTTTGGTGCTCTGGTACATAGAAAATGTTTATGCGAATGCGACCGAGTCTTTTAAATTTATTAGTCACATACATGTTTTGCGTTTTACAACTGTTTACTTTCGTCTGTAGTGTGATTCCAAATATTAGTGTTGATTTTCTGTCTGTTCATTCTGGAAGAATTTGTGTGGGTTTCTTTTCGATTAAGTCGTTGTAATGTGGAGTTTTCTCTTGTATCACTGTTGTCGCTTAAGCAAAAGAGTTTACTCGAGATTTACTTTCTCTTTCGCTTTTTCCGGCTTATTCCGAAGAAATTCATGTGCGTCTTTTTCTTTGTATGTGTGTGTGTGTGTGTGTGTGTGTGTGTGTGTGTGGTATTGCTGTTCTCCGTTGATACACGGGGTGATTCACGAAGGTATGCAAATAGTTTAATATATTATTCTACAAGTAAAACTAAAGAAAAAAGGTCCGCAGATGCTTAGTTACGGAGTTACGGCTAAAAAAAGATTTTGCCTGAGATTTAGCAACTTCGCCAGTATGTGGCCATCGCAAACTGTACGAAGTTAAAGTGAAGCACGATTTCCATTTATTTTGTCGTTATTGATACGGTGAATGTAATGAAACATGTACCAGATATGTATCTGCAGTAGTTTTCCAAAACATCCAGAGAAGCAAAGAAGTAATTTTGTAAAAATTTTAATTCATTAACTTAGTAGTGAATTTAATTTTGGAAAAACCATGGTATTAGCGTTAACTGGAACGGTATTAATTTTTCAGATAATCTGCGTTTATTAATACCATAGCACACGTGAATTCATGTTAAACTGGCAAAAACAAAGATCAGTGTTAAGGAAGTTGTACAGTGTACGTACAAGGTTAGGAAACGACTGAAACAACTCACTAACGGTTGCCAATAATGACAAACTTTTCTACATTCTTAATGAAAAGTAAACAAATTTACTTGTATAATGATCTTTGCCTCTCTGCATGTTTTGGAAAACTATTGCACATGCACTTCTGGGACATGTTTTATTAGATAAATGGAAATCGTGCTTTACTTTAACCTCATACTGTTTTGCGATGGCTTCATATTAGCAAAGTTGCTAAATTTCAGGCAAAATCCCTTAATAGCCGTAACTCCGTAACCAAACGTCTGCGGAGCTATGATAAACTTCTTTCTCTAGTCAGCATGTCTTCGTGAATCACCTTGTATATAGGTCCATTGTACACTGTGATACCACTTGTGTGTTATTTTTTAAAATTTTGTAGGTTTGTTGTGGAACAGTTCCTGTCTTTTCCGAAAGAATTAGTGTGTGTGTTTTTTGTATTATGTTGTTGTTTTGTGGATGTGTGTCTGGCACCCCTGACTTCGTTTGATCTGCGTAGATCAAGCGAATAATTCGAATCCAATTTCGTGTTTTCCTTATCTTTTCGTTGGGCTTATTCTAGATGAATTCGTGTGAGATATTATTCGATTTTCTGCTTGGAATGATCTTAGCATTATCAAACTTCTTGTTTTTAGTTTGTGGCTGCCAAGAACTCTCTCACTCCTGCAGCTGTCCCGTTACTTTGATTTTACGTGCTCTTCCAATAACTTCAAGTGCATTTTATGTTTGTAAAGAACTGCATTATGCAATACGAAACTGTAGCAGTACATTTTATTAGAAAGTATCGATTCCGGTGGGGATCAGACCGTCATCAAGTCCAAAAACGATTTCAGCTATGAACTTACGTAACTGAAATAGCGGTTTCGGATTTACATTGTTTCATCGTTGATATTAAGTGTATGTACCTACCATTACGTCCATTTAACATCATAGACCTTTTTCCCAGTGTTATGTATATACGGATAATATCAATGGTCGAGTTATGTACCTTTGATAACTGGTGATGGAATTACGTGAAAGCATAGCCGAGACGATTTTCGAACCAGATGACGGCCTCATGCTAGACCGAAATCGATGGTCTCCAATGGAATGTAAACGACGACTCCTCTATAAAATAATTTTTTATGATTGTTTTCGACCGTAATGGTCTATCTAGTGATCGTCTTCTCCAAGAATATAATCGGTCTGTTATGAAGTGTTATCTGTGGTTGTCGTCGTAGACTCTGTTTCCTTTAATTACATACTTTCACAATGAGCACGGTGTAACAGAATTTCCTGTCTTGTCGATTACACATACATACTGCATGTGATCATTGTAGGGTCATATTGATGGAATTTCTTCGGTCTACGAAGAAGAACACATTTTGCATACTGATTGCAACTGTGTAGATTTAAATTACTTAAAATTTTATTGCAGTTCTTGTTTAACTACTGATATCGACGTTCCTGTACAATGATGTGCTTTGCCGTTACGGAGGTCGTGTTTAAGGCTGACTACAGGGTTTTCTAACAACCTTCCTATGACACCTAAACAGTGGTGGATCGTTGCGTAGCAGTTACTTTCGTATTCTCCCGAGTAGTTAAAGTATTGAAAAGAATTCGTTCTGTGAGTTATTGAGTAAAGGGACTTTCAATTTTGACTGAAGCGTAATAGTGTTGGATTTTGTGTTTCTAGAATAATTGACGACATATTTTGAAGTTCTTGAGACGCTTTAGTAGCTTTGAACGGAGCGAATTCCCTGCTTCAAAAGTGAGGTACAATGTACTCGCCGAGAGGCAAGAGCCATTGATTTATTTGTCACCTACTTACTTACCGTATACCTCTTCATTTAGAATATCGAATAATTTTTTAGTCGAATGAGTATGTAGTGGAGAAGTACTGGGAAATTGAAGCATAACGATATAGAGTGGTGTGATTTCGCAACATGTTATTAGTAACAGTGCTGCCTTTGAAAAGGAAAACACTCTCCAATTTACATTCCAGGACTTGTTTCAATATGTCATGCAGCTTCAAAAGGTTCCTATAATGCTTGACTTTCAGAGGCTGATTTCTCTATTGAGTTGTTGACAATGTTCAAGTGCTAGAATAGTGTATTCTCAAATTTATAGCTTAGTTTCACAATGAGAACGGCGTCACCTCTTTCTCGTTTTCTGTTACATATGCACATGGTATGTGTCATTGTTGGTTCGTGCTACTGTAATTTTCTGCCGTCTGTGAAAAAGAAAACTCGTAAATAGGTTCCAGTTGCGTAGGATTATACTGAGTTGACATGGCAGTATAGCAAAAATATTATCTTTTCCTCTTACTCAAGGAAATAGCATGAATACCTTTGAGCACTGTTAAACATTAAAGCTAATAGGTGCTTATAAGCAGTTCTTCTGTTATCTTCCTCTTGAAGTCACGGTTGCGTAGCAGTTTTCAGTCGCAAAAGTTGTTCGTATGTAATACAGATTATTGTTTAGCTCACATGATGATAAAGAATGCTTTTGATTTAGGGTTACACATAAGTAGTTGATGACTGGCAAAACGAAGGATCAGTGCAGCAAGGCGAGAATACATTGACTCGGTAACATGGATAGCCGTAAAAATCGTATTCTCGTCATAAACCGCGGAAGAGTTTTTGATTTATGCCACGAGATTGTAGCGTAGTTTATTAATTAGTGACTTTATTCCACGGCCAACACATTGAGGTACATACATGTAAATCAAATTTCTGTTCCCTCCTCAGAGTCAGATAGTTATCAAATCAAACTGTAACAACTGACCAAATCCAAAGTTGTAAAAACGGAACTAGGTGTATATCTGAAACTAATGGAGTGTTGTACTTCTGCCTAATTACTGTTCCGTCTAATATCTATGCTTTCAGATAGTTGCTATGAAAATAAGTTTATCCTCTCCAAATAAAAGTACCGCGTAATGAGCACGCCTTTTGCCTGACTGCGAAGAACTGTTACAGGTCTACAACTTTGCTTCCACCGTTTATTTTTTTTTTTTATGAATTGCGGGGCTTTGTTGTGAAAACCTTACAAAAAATTATGGTTCTTAGTATTGCCCATCCCTGGCCACAACATTCTCCCGTCTTTCGGATGGCATACGAATCCAGTGGCGGAAGACCTGGGCGTCTTTTGCGGGGATACGTGAATCGATTCAATTTTGCACTAGTTCATACGATCGGAAGTGCTGGTCAGCCAGACTGTATGCCACTGATCGAAAAACGTGGTAGTCAGAGACAGCAATGTATGGAGAATACGGAGAGAGGGGTAGGACTTCTCGTTTCAACGGGTTTTGCGACATGGGGTCGACCACTGACCTGCTGCAAAATTACCTTTACGTGTCTATCGCTGTATTGTGGCCGTTTGTGTTTCAGTGCTGGGATGGAACGCATCAATTGCTTTCGATAATGACGTCCTGTGACTGCCTTCGTCTGTTTCAGTAGCTACGGAAACGTTCTGTCTTCCACCGATATGCCGGTCTTTGACATCAAAATCACCGTTATTAAGTCGTTGAAAACATTCTCTGCACGTTCTTCCACTAATAGTTCCCTCACCATTGGTCCTACTTAGCATTTTAAGAGCCACAGCCGCAGATTTCTTCATGTTAAAGTAGAAAATTAAAACTTCCCGCAAATGGCGAGAAATGAGTACGTAAGTTGACGACCTTAATAGAGAATAACTTTATGATGCAATCACAAATCGACTAATATTTTTATGGCTTTGTGTTTACATATGCCTAAGCTTATTGTATTACACTTATGACGAAGCACCCGAAACCCACTTGCCGCTACTGCCGCCTATTGAAGAACGGCAGAAGCAAAGTTGTAGACCTAATATTTTGAGTCATCCACAACGTATTTTTGAAAAAAGAATTAAAATAACTAATTCTCGACTAGAACCCAATGTATAAGCTTAATCAAATATATGGACTGTATATGTAGGTTATTTCACTGACAGCTGCTTTTATTACAAAAGTTAAGTTTACAGAGGTGTCGTCACGGTCCCAGGTTTTCCTTGCGATCCATTTGTGAGACACTGCTGTAAAACTTACTCATGGGCACGGTCTGGCCATATCTAACGTGCTGTTTGTTATCGTTACAGCAATGTTCCGACGCGTGAAGAAGTTTTTCTCCCGGTGTGTGGGAGGGGAGAAGAACTTGGTCGCTGTTCGGGGTACTGTACAGGTGAGCCACGTCACGTTTCCACACTGGTAACGTAACATGGAAAGCAGTAAAGTCTGAGAGCTACCTGATTGTACATAACATGGTCAGTAGATACTGCAGACTGTCACGATTTACTGTAAATCAATATTTGATTTGCTAGAAACATTCCATGTGTCACGTCATTGTAAGTAACACGTCTTAGATAGGCATCACTGCTCGAGTGATGATTATACAAAATACCAGCTAACTACCTAACTCCGTCCAAACAGGCCTCTGATTTCCAAAGGTACCGATCTACCGCCTCTTCATAGTCAGCCGATAGACGTCACTGTATGGAGGAACATGTGGTCAGCATACTGCTGTTCCGGACTTTTTCAGTTTTCGTGATCAGATATAAATACCGGCAGCTATGAATGTCACTGGTGGATGGATGGATTTGTTGATCACTGGAGCTCATAAACGTCTTCATCCTAAAACTTGAGCTTGTCTCCAGACCTACATGCTTGACCATTCATACCATCTTCCAAACTCGTATGTTCTCTGTGTCTCGCTGTGTTCCCTACAGGCCTCCTTGGCTACATTATCTGCTTGCTCTTTCCCCTAGATCCCACTGGCCCTAGCTCCTCTCCACCGTGTTATTAGCACATTATATTCGCATCAGGTAAGATTATGTTGATAACCTACACCGAACACTGAATAAACAATTCTAACAACTGTTATTTAGGGCCATTAAATTTAACTCTAATCTAAGAAATAGACAGTTGATTCTAACCAAATGATTTATCATGCCCGGAAATTAGGTGTGGTGTTTGTTAACATTGAACATATAATGTGAGAGGCTTGACAATAGAAACATCCCTGGCAACTTTTAGCGAATTATGTTGAACAATATTCTAGCAGCAGAGCTTTACTTATAATGCGTCCAACACGAACGACTGGTTGAAGACGACATTCCAGACCATCTGGTTGCCCAGCCAGTTACCTGCTGACCGGGTTTAATATGAGATTGACAAAACTAATTGTACGGTGGAGTCAGAGAGCAGAGAAACAGGAACTGTTAGCAAAACCTGTTACAGTTCCAATTACTTTCGTTTCCTGAGAAAGAACAAGGAGAAACTTGAAATAAAAATACCGTGGCTCAGGCAGTTCCACTGTAGCCCTCCGTCAGTTTAACTGATCGTACGTTGGATAATGGTAGTGAATGTCGGAAGAACAGCCAATCAGTGAATACTCACTATCACTAACTCTAGGCCAAAAATTCGAAATAAATATAATTATTTGTAACACATGTAAATGTAAAGAACTAGCGCCATCCCTAATATGCTAAACATGCTCTACATCAACGAACTGATAAATTCTTTTCCAACAGGAGCGTCAGTTCACCCTGGACTCGTTTTTTGAGGAGATGCTGCAGCAGCGGCTGCAGGAAGAGAAAGAAGTCCTTTCTGTTTCGGTGAGTGTAAATTACAGCAGTATAAGAAATAGTAGCATTTGGTTTTAAAGTGAATTTTTCGTATTGTCAGTACATGATAACTTACTCTCGAAAATGATACTAGTTACTGATCTGCTTCCGCGTATTAGGCCGAATTGTTGTGTTCATTTTATGCACAATACTTGGACGGACGTACCAGCGATCAACTTCATGTGCTGCGAACTTTGCGGTAATGTGTATTCGGTGCTTGGACTCAAACCAGTCAGGGAACGTATCACGGCCTGAAGAAGATGAATCGGTCAGTTGCTGAAATGTTGATCATAAAGCAGGAACAACAACACGGCATAACCTTAGAAGCACATCAATAACCAGTTGCACCCATAAAATGTTGAATATAATGGGATATTAGTTATTTTTTAGTATTAATTGTTGCTGAGACATCACACGACTGGTATTTCTTGGATACTAAGTTGAGTTACTAGATATCAAGTACCTATACCTATACACTTGTAAATTTATGATAAATGTAACACTTCGTAACACTTTTATATGATAGGAACTAGCATTAATTTTGGATTACTGCACATGTTGGATAACATAAAACTAATAAGTTCTTTTCCAACAGGAGCGTCAGTTCACTTTGGACGCGTTTTTTGAGGAGGTGCTGCAGAAGCGGCTGCAGGAAGAGAAAGAAGTCCGTACTGCTCCGGTTAGTATCAACTCGAACAGTGTAAGAAATAGTAGCACTTGGCTTCACAGTGAATTTTTCGTTTTGTCAGTACACGATAACCTACTCTCGAATATGATGCTAGTGCTGGTCTGCTTCCGGCTGTTACGCCGTATTGTTGTGTTCATTTTGTGCACAATACTTTGACGGACATACCAGCCATAAAGTTCATGTGCTGCGTACTTTGCGGTAATGGTACTTGCTGCTTGGGTTCAAATCAGTCGGGGAACGTCAGACTACCTAAAGAAAATGTCTCGGTCAGTTATTGAAATGTTAGGCATAAAAAAAGAACAACACGGCATAACTTCAGAAGCACATCATTAACCAGTCGTCCCCAGAAAATTTTATAGATAATGGGATGTTAGTTATCTGTTAGTATTAATAATTTCTAAGACGTGAAACGAATTGTGTTGCTTGTATACTAAATTGAATTACTACGTACTTAATTTCGATTATATACTCTGCTAAATTTGTGATAAATTTATCACATAGTAACGCTTTTATGTCATAGGAACTAGCAAAAATTTTGAATTACTCCACATGTTGGATAACATGAAAGTAATAAGTTCTTTTCCAACAGGAGCGTCAGTTCACGCTGGACGCCTTTTTCGTGGAGTTGCTGCAGAGACGGCTGCAGGAGGAGGATTAAAGTCGTGCTGTTACGGTGAGTGATACTTCGATCTCCGCAGAGAACAACAGACTTTGGTTTCTAAGTGTATTTCTCGTTTCATGGTCACATGGTAGCTCCCTTCATAAGCAGAATCTTCATAGTTTTTTTCTAGTGTACAGTTTAACGATTTTTAATATAACTGAAATGCTGTCAGCTTAGGTACATCGCCCTGGCTACAAAATTCTTGGTAGCCCCAAAAATTATGTCGGTACCCATAATCTGCTCTTCTTATACACCAGTTGTGAACTGTGTTCAGATATGTAGTCGTTTCACGACATACATTTCTTTTCGTTCTAGTATTGGTAGGATACACTTAAACTCAAGAATCAGCAGTGCAATATGGTTGCTACACTTTCATATCATGGAGAGCCTTTCAGAAAACATTCTTCTATGTCCCCTCCCGCCCATAAAATAGTTAAGTTTTCATCACAGTTTCACCTTCGATGTTCTACGATTATATTTGGTATTTTGATCCCATTTTTTATGTTGCACGATCGATTATTTTTCTGTCACATAATTATACACGAATCTCTCCGAATTTAAACTGAACATTTCCACACCTTGTTTTGAGAAACTGTACTATTTTGGTATGGATGCATATACCAACAGCCACTTTTCTCTCCGTTCCTTAATGAGTATAACTCAGTTCAGGATAATACATCAGTTTGCGGGAGATATCGACTATCTCAGTAAGCAGAGGTTGAAAATAACGCTTCAGTGTTAAATTTATTTATTTTCACACAACCGGTTTCCTCAGGTGTCGTACTGGAAATAGCAAAAGACGGGAACTAATTTTCACACGCTACAACACACATAAAAAAGAAAAGTGATTTTTTCCTAAAATGTTGCAGAAACTTTTAAAAAACAGTATTCTGTAACAACTATCTACCATCATGATACAACAATTTTGTAGACCATTTCACCACAATAGACCACACTCAGGGAGGAAAACATTCAGTGCTGGTAATTTTCGCGGTTAAATTCGTATTTGCGATAGTTAGTATCCTAGTGCTGATGAGTTGGGGCGACAGAAACATCCCTTCTACAGATACAGAAAACCAATTTTTAGCAAGCGGTCCTACGATAATGAACTTTTCTTTAAAGATGTCATATCAACCCACCATAATATGGTGACGTTTTTAATTTTGAAATTTATATCTGTCATCCAGATCACTCCAGTGTCCTCCGCGCCCACCATGGAGGTCTGTGCTTCACACCGAGCAGCCCTTGAGAGCCGCCACGTCAGACGCTGGACGTGTGGAGGCGTCGCCGTCAATACGACGTCTGGAGAGAACCGCATGGCTGCCAAACTGTTCTACCGAGATGCCGTGGCCAATACCTGAAACCACAGTTACCAATCCAATAAACCTTCGGATTATTGAGATAACATTGTCTCGTTATTTGTTTTATTTGGAGTAGCGTCGTTGTGGTAATGCAGGGGACTCGCATTCGGGTTGACTGCGGTTCAAGTTCTCTTCCGACCACCAAGATCTAGACTCCGATGGTTTCTCTTAGTAGATTAAGGCAAACACATAGATGGTTCCTTCGGACTGAAACTCGATCGATTTTGTCCCCAATGCGAGCTCCATCTGTCATTACTCCTCCGTCGATGGAGGTGGGATAGACCCGAATAATTCCTTCTTATCTTTATTTGACCAAGAAACTGATGTGAGCAACATTAACTAAAAAAAAGAAAACAAAAAATACACAAAAAAATCCAGGACCTTTGTGCTGACGGTTCACCACTGGAAACATTTGGAGCCCACGGACTACTCTTTAAAAATTTGCTAAGTTTACCAGCATTATCATTAGCACTAAGGATAATACTCAAAAGACTAGAGTGATTAAAATCGGTGCTTTCAAGAATAACAAATTAGTTCCTGTAAATTCACCTCACTGAGCCACATGGAATATAGCGCTACATAACAACGGAACTAAAACGTAATCAACATTTGACGCCCTCAGCAGTTGGATAGTATTCACTAATTAACGACTGTCTATACTTGTACTACACTGATCAGCCAGAACATTATGACCGCCTACCTAACAACCAGTACGTCAAACTTTGGCACGGATAACAGTGTTGACGTGTCACGGCATGGCAGCGATGGGGCCTTAGTAGGTCACAGGAGAGAGTTGGCACCACATCCGTACAAACATATCACCTAATTCCAGGATATTCCGTGGTGGGGGGCAATGAGCTTGACACCACGTTGAAACACATCCCAGATTAATTCGATCGGGTTCAGCTGTGGCGAGATGGGACAACCAACACATCAACTCTAACTCAGCCCTGTATTCCCCTCCTGTGCCTGAACTGATCGACAGTACGTCGATGGTCATATTAGTCTGGCTGATCAGCACACGTGATTCTGACATGATAGGTACGTGGACACTGCATCTGCTAGTAACAGGAGCGTGTCGAGTTGCTTTGCAAGTGTCACACATAAACTGAAGACTCTTAGTGTTATCACAGTGGTGCTTCATTTCATTGAACTCCATTGGGCGAATAAGAGTTGATTAGCATGTGGATGCAACGTCATACCAGTAAACGAAGGAATTAATGCTACGAACATATGCTCAACCTTGAGAACTAGTCAGAATTCAGAGTAAGTTCATGCCCACTGCTGATTATAACGTGGGCACTAGCCCCTGGGATTTGTTGTAAAACTTTCAGGACTATAGTAATGTTGGAGAGGAATATGCTGTCACAGGAGGCACTTGTTTATTTAAAACAAATTCTTTTTCACAAAAAGTAAAGAAAAGGCTTTTGGGAGATATGTGGGGGCTATGATATGAGTCAGATGCGTGGCATATACGTCTGGATCATCTTGACGTTAGTTTTTTGTCACAGTCTGGAGTATTCCGTAACGTTCATGGCTTTATTGGTAACTACAAAATGAAAAAAAAGTCCCATAAAAAGTAATGGAAAAGATTAAGAATATTTGGGGAATTTTAGGATATTTAGTTAGGTAACTATGATAAATAATTTACTTCCCAACTTCCTAAGGACTTTACATGAAACAATAACGCAAACACAAAAGAAGCAAACGTCACATAGTGATGGTTTGTTGCATAGTAAATATGAAGATATCAGGATTTGTGACTTGAGCCCAGTAATATTGTTATTATTTACGGCACTTTTCGTCAGTTGTAGCTAAGATTATGCTTTATTATATAGAGAAAAACTGATTAGAATTATATTTTATATTACACAGCTATCAAGATGCTTAGCACGAATATGCGAGGCATTTTTGATACACACATGTGAATTCAGTAATAAAAGATGGAATATTCTCTCATGTCTATGATAAAGCACAGTTTAGTTCATGGTAGCTGCTAACTCTAGAAAGAACACACGGAAAGTCTAAATGGCAATTAATAACTCCCGACCTACAACATAAAAGACAAGTATAAGGCGATGTAACGTAAAATTATTAGGCAATACATTACTGCAGTTGATAGTTTACAAATATGGAAAAAATGTAACGTAAAGCAAGTAAGTCTTCTGCCCAAAATGCGGTCGGTATTTTGCAATACGATCTACTGCAAAACTATCTACTGCTCAATACAAACAATCTTTCTCTCATACTCCATACACCTTTTTTTACCGTGAATGTCATTTGACTGCACATTTCAATAACTCTCTTACGTATAGTTACAAACACTTAGGTACACAGCTTCTAGACTTATTTTTTCTTGTGGTTTCGTTGTGTAGAGTGCTAGGTACGTACCACTTTAGCGTAATTTCTAAAAATATTACCACCAGGACACATAAGCTGACGGATTTTAGCTTATTCTTTATTTGATACTCTTAAAATTTAATCAGCTCAAATCGAAACACGTGTGGGCTAACCTAAGAGACTAACCTATCGGGAGGACTCTGATCTCTTACTTCAAAAGTGGAAATTGGTGATGGTAATATAACACAGCACACGAAGAAGTAGAATTTAAAAGGTACTCAATGCCCTATTTGTTCAATGGATGGACGAACATAGGTATCTAATATTCCGAAGATGTACAAGTTCTTTAAATTTCTGAACAGTTGATTTACGATAATTGAAGGCTAATGAAACGACATAGAAATGAAAACTTAAGAAGACTTCAGCGAAAGTTTAACTTTTATGGGAGTGCTAGTATGCGCACAAGAATCAGCAAAGCAATCGAAAGTGCAGCAAAGTAGCTGAAATGAAACCAAAGTTATGGTTCACACATCTCTATTGCTGTTGTAATTATTCATATAACGATTCACTACCCTTTCGTGGTGTCTCAGGTGGGTTCGATACAGGGTTGTGATTCGGCAGCTCTCAAAACTCGTTACATGAGATAGCATCAGAGTTGCTTGAGAATTATCCGTCTCTGGATTAATGAACTCAAATGCTGTCGTAGTTTCAGAATGGCTACATTTTTTTGTATTACTTCACTAGAATCGGAAATGATCTCCTGCAGCATTGTTACTTAACAACACTATGCTCTCATAGTACTTGGTTTATTATGTCATATACAACTGCCTTTCAAACAAAAAGTTCCTATTTCCTTCACAATAAATGTATTGTTGAGACGTCTTGCAGTCAAGTGTGAAAGTATTTCGAATTATAGAGTAAATTCCAAATCAACTGCATTCTGGAGCACTGCTATTTGCACTAGTCGGATACTCTCAGAGAAACTCTGAGCGTGTTGCAAGGAAAGTTTTTGCTATCTAACCGCAAATTGTAAAAATGCAGCTACTGAAATAAATACAATTCGCCAGTATCACATAACACACCTCATGACAAAATCCGCAGTAATCGCCAACAGTATTTGTAGCTGTTTCACTTTCTGTAGCGGTGATTTCTAAAGCATATTCTTTAGCCCATAAAGGGACTAAAATAATAGTCAGTTCTATCGTCAGCTGACATCCAACGAAGTACGTGTTTTTCCTCATCGTAGTGCTTTTATACATTTCATACAGTATAACTGAAACGGGAGATCAACGTCGGTCGTTTTGTAAAAACATTTTCATACACGTCTTCCGGCGACAATCCACGAAATTACGTTCAAAGCCTAAATCACTTTCCACAGGATACGCTCTCGTAAGTAACTCGTCCCAGGTGGGAGTAGAGCAAGGCGACAACACTCTGGCTACTTCTCACTTGTCTGTAGAGCACTATCGACAGTATTCATTATTACATCGCTGTAAACGCAAGCTAACTAGTCGATATCTGGTGCCATGTCATCCACGCTCTCGATATTTATTGCTTGCAGGTGACCTTGGAAAAGACCAAATTGAGCGAGCTGATGTTTGCCTATATAATTTAACAGTGATGCTTAAATCTGGGGCAATAGCTGTGAGCTTCTATATCGTTACAGCACCACAGTACACCGCTCGAGAATTTCAACCGATAAATTTACCTCACTCGTTAAATTATTGGCAACCTGCGACATAATAACGCATTACGTCTTTAATAAAATGATTAACAGCTATGCCCGGCCGTGACGTGGTCTGGAGATGACATTCGTAGCTGTGTCAGCCCCTCCCCTGTTTTTAGCTGTCTTCTATTAAGTCAATTGGGACTGACGTACAGTCGTTTTTTAACTCCTCTCTCTCTTCGTGTTCTATAGCTTTGACTTGGGCGCGTATCACCCCAGTTGTTTTCTGCGCCCTAAAGCAAAAACAAAACAAACCCTCCCCTCCTAAGGCCAAACAGGAGCGCCGTGTCCCGGCCAGATGTACGGCACTGTGTCACAAATATGGTGAATTACTAGGGTAAACAAGAGCCTCCGATAACACCTGTCCACTTTGATCAATGACATTATCAGAAGCCTCAAAATGCAACACAAATTTGATTTAAAAATCGCTATCAAGACGTCATACTTACCAGTTCCCATAAACCAAAATATAAAAATCAAATTCGGAAACATAGAAAATCTGAATAATAAATATTGGGCCTGACGAGGAAACTACGGCAAATTGGGGAGAGAAATTCTCATATGAAAGCCACGGTATCGTGGAAATACTAAAGTATACAAACCAGAACAACAAGAAGAATACGATGAAGAATAGGACGCAGAGGTTGACAACGAAAAAAGTAAAAATAAACCATGAAATTAGAGAGATTAAACTGGTATCGAAGGCAACACACTATGTATACAACTAACTGAAAAGCGAGACATCAACAAAGGAAACCTAAAAGTAATATCGTACAGAAGGCGGAAAACCAATACCAAAACAGATCGCGAAAGTTAACGAAACATGGCAAAAAGCATATCACTTACCTATATATGGCTCAAATGGCTCTGAGCACTATGGGACTTAACATCTGAGGTCATCAGCCCCCTAGAACTAAGAACTACTTAAACCTAACTAACCTAAGGACATCACACACATCCATACCCGAGGCAGGATTCGAACCTGCGACCGTAGCGGTCCCGCGGTTCCACACTGAAGCGCCTAGAACCGCTCGGCCACTCCGGCCGGCACTTACCTATATAGCTTGACCGAACACTCCAGTATCGATACAGAGAGCAGGAAATTGCAGAAATGGACAAACCGCAGTTATATGTATTCACTAATATATTTCAACAGAAAATCGCAAAATCCCCGAAACTACTCGTAAATACTCTTTGTATTATTTAGACGTGAGTTGGTACGCACTAACCTGGGTTTGGCCACTTTTTTCTGTCGTCTACCCAAATGAAAAAAATCTGGTGTATCTTTGTACATTAGTTTCAGTTACTGACATTGCGTTCTTCTCACTGTACGTTACAATAACCGGTTTTCATTTACAATAGTCTTCTGAAGACTTACGTTTTTCGTAATTGTCGAAATATCAGCTTTCCTTATTTCAGTGATGTTACTATTACTATTCACTAAGTTATTAATATCATTCCATTACAGGCTGGGTCACCTTTGAAAAAATATATGTCGAAGTTCGCCTAAGTTGTAATCACTGTGTACTCACGTTACCAAGACAACCAAAGATAACGTTTAAACTCTAGTTGATTAGGAGCGTCAACGGAGTACAGCGTAAACTCGTCTTTCTCTTAAGTAGCCAAAATTGTGGATTCAATAACATGCCCACTCCATCAAAAACTAAAACGCTGTCTATAAATCTAATACAAACATCAAACATAGCGTAGGCTGACACTACCAGCACTCCTAAGGAAAACAAACCAAAGCGCCGCACACGTATGACATCACCCGCCACAACAACAGTACATCACAGCTGAAGCCCGACAGGCGGTATCGAAGTCTCAGGTTGAGCCAATTACGGTTTGCCATATCACCTGGATTCTGTCTTTCCCAAATTAGTTTATTTTACTTGTTAAATTAACGCAATAATACTGCGGCTCAGCACTGCAATGACTGGCAATGATTGTCTCGTGCCGACAGAGTGTTGTCTACTGAAACAACCATCAGTCTCTGCAGTTGATACACTTTTCCGTTTCATCCTGTTGGCTGTAGCCATCTCCATGCTTGTAATACGGGAGGCATCTGATGAGGAATATGTGTCCCGCCTGACTCATGCAGTTTTGTCGTTCCCATAGTTTTCGCTTTGGATTCATGTTGTCGGAAGGCTCTGTGCGAATAATTCACTGTCTGTACTCACCTCACGGCGCTTAGCGCTAGAATTTTGTGGCTTTTGCGCTGCGCAAAATGCTGCTGTTTCTCAAATCATTCCTGGTGTTACCAAATTACTAATAAGTGAATAATTCGAGAAACAATGAAGTACTGGTCATAGCTCCTCTTTTATCAGCACCTTCTCGTAAGTAGCTGACGCAACCAAAGGTGCTAAGCGACTGGTTAAATGGGCAGGTCAATCTCGTTTCCAGCAAACACACATAGGTATTGGCCTGTATCACTGATGGCGTTCGGTTCTAGAAATGTGGAACATGTTTTATGATGACGCATTACGACCCTCTTCGAGATCGAGGAAGATTCTCTACAATAACCATTATGGGTTCCACAAATAGACATCGAGCGGCATTCAATTCGGTATCTGGATCTTATATCCAGAGCAGAAGGCAATGGACCCGGGCTAGTGCTGTTTTCCTCGACTTCGCACTGTCACACTCTCTTTTAGTAAACCAAGTACGAGGCAGCGGCGGTTCGTCTTGTGGCGAGCGGAGCAGTGGATCCCACAGAAATATTCACCTGACAGAATTTTACACTGCATAAAAATTTTAAATCATCCATTCTCCTGCCTCTATGACAGATTAGTACTTAGTTATATAATGAACCTCTCTGACGACGTCCACAGTCTTGCTTGAAACTAGTGGTCAGCTCTCACGTACTCGATTCGGCGCATGCGCAAAATCCGATTCTGCACTACCGAAGACCACATTCAAGCCACTTAGCTTGTCTGAGAGGGGTGGAGAAGGGAGCGAGAGCAGTAGGTGTCTCCTGTCCTCAGCGCTGGAGGAACGCTCCGCCCTGTGTCCTCCATGACCCTCCCACCGTTGAACCTCGTCGAAGAGCGGTACCTCTTCCTCCCCGGTAGTTCCTCCAAGCTGACGTTTCTCTAACTTATGACATCTGTTTTATCATTGATCTCTGTAGATAATTGTATTTCTGAAACTAAAGTAACAACAGGATTCTAGTCAGCGACGACAGGCAGGAGTTAACTCGTTTATGTTGCAGTTAAGTAACAAATTTTCTAAGCATTGTCATGAGGGAAGATTCGATGTGTAGTGGTAAGTTTGAAGACGTAAGTTCTCAGACGTGCAGTGTCTACAATTAGAAATCATATGTCTAATTTTCCGTTGCAGAGATTTAGGGATACAAATTTGCTTTTCCTTTTGCTTGAATATAAGCTCTGTATCAAGGACCTATAGAAACTGACATCGAAAATCATGTTAATAAGGAAATTAAGAACAAAGATACAGAAACTCTAAGAATGTACGAGACAGTATGGTTATCTGGATGTGGTATCACAAAGAAATTTGATTGTTTTCCGTGTTAGTTGTTGTAAAAGAAAATGCTGTATGCGAAATGATTTGGGTGCTATTGTGCGTTGATGATCGCAGACATTACTGAAAACGAAAAAGCGGTCCAGATCTAAGATGGCTGCACAACTAGAACACAATATTTTAACGAAACGGGGTAATACACAAAACTGGATAGTGTTTGTAGGCAGCCAATTGAAAGACATAATGATCAAATTCTCTAATGTGGTTACACAATCTCTAAAAAAGAATGGTCTATTGTAATTTGTGGTGTATCCTAGCTCGCATTTCGTGGACCTTACGGATTCAGTGACTCATCACATCCAGGGATTTCGCGTCGTCTGCTAGATTTCATCTAGATTCTTTGCTGGATATGATAGCGTGCTTAGCGAACATCTTTCGAAGGCTACTGTTTTCAAAGTCACATGTAAACATATTCAAAAGTTTATTCTTTCTTGTATGCTGCAGGTATAGAATGAGCGTGTAAAAAAGATAGTTACTGTCACTGATTCTGCAGCAGTTATCTCTGATAAGACAGTGAAATTTCAACAATCTCACTGTTAGTCATAATAATCAGGTACGTTTCCTCTTAGGGTAACCCTGTAGTAGGGGTTTGCACTTCCCTCACGCCTCGTGAAAAGGATCAAAGTCGCTTAGAGATACTTTGCTGGCTATTGTTGATAATCCAAATACAAAGCTGTGAGTGCCGCGCGTGAGTCGTGCTTCGGTAGCTCAGTTGGTAGAGCACTTGCCCGCGAAAGGCAAAGGTCCCGAGTTCGAGTCTCAGTCGGGCACACAGTTTTAATCTGCCAGGAAGTTTCATATCAGCGCACACTCCGCTGCAGAGTGAAAATCTCATTCTGGAATCCAAATACAGTTATTCCTCACAACTACAGTTTTACAGGTGTTGTGAGTGGTCGGCGTTCAGGTGTTCAGGCTTTTCTAAATGAACATTTTGATCCTGCCTGTATTGTTCATTGCTATGTCCATAAATTGGACCTGATTGTAACCTAAGCGAAGAGTCAGAATATGAACCTTAGAATTTTTTTGCTTGCCATAATGATATTCGTAGATATACCCATACATCTTCACAGTGAATAACGGTGCTAATTGAAATAGTGAACAGGACTGTGCAAGTCATGTATGAAAATAGTGACTCGTAGAATTAATGGAAGAAACTGAGCTTCCATCTCGACAAATCACTACAATTACAATTACCTAAACAACAGATCTCTGTCTGAAATTAAGGCATTCACATCATTTCAATTTTGGTTGCCTGTATTTATAATCATACTGTGCGAGCGTTGCTATATTGTACTGACAGTTACAAAAATGAGTAGCTGACCGTCTGAGTGTACAACAAGGAGCTGAACATCGCAAAAATATACCAGAGGTAACATCTCTGACATGATTTGGACGTGCTGAGTGCCACTGCATCCTGCGAACAGATAGGGACAGGGAAACGAATTCCAAAAACTGTTATTTCAAAAGAAGTGTGAGATAAAATTATCGCTCAAGTTGCTGAAAGCTTTGAATTTACCGGATATATTTTCACTGGAAAATTAATTTAATTCCGAAAACTGTGTTTCGTGAGCAAATCATTTTCTGCAAAGATTGCTGCTGAGATCTTGCAAAATATATCCCATCCTTCAATGCAATAAGCTGAGAACAGAACTTCAGATACTAAACACGTGAAATGAGTTTAGAAATTTATGCAATTCCTGTTCGAAAATAATTTGCAGATACGTTTTAGTCAAACAAAGGATCTCCTGAAATCATTGTTACATGATCGGCGATTTCGTCTGACGCGGATCGATCTTCTCCCACTCTGAAGCGAATAAAAGCTTTACCTGCGAAATACTATGTGTCAACACAACAGCCAACTGCCAGTAGCAATAGCAGCGCTATGTATCGAAAAGGACTTCGTACGCAGAATCGTATAATTCAGTGAATGCTTCATTGATAGAATCTCTGCTCTTATTGAGTGGAGAATGGATTTTTCGTGGATACATTCATCGTAAGGTGGGTGTATTTACGTAGAGCAGTTATTTTTTATTCATTATTAAATCATATATGTTAGTCGCCCATATCTTTGTAGACCATCTTCCAGTAAACCCCCTAGAAAAATGTCTGCGAACCACAAAAATGGTTCAAATGGCTCTGAGCACTATGGGACGCAACTGCTGAGGTCATTAGTCCCCTAGAACTTAGAACTACTTAAACCTAACTAACCTAAGGACATCACACACATCCATGCCCGAGGCAGGATTCGAACCTGCGACGGTAGCAGTCGCGCGGTTCCAGACTGTAGCGCCAGAACCGCTCGGCAACCAGCGGCCGGCTGCGAACCACAGGCGAAGTGCAAGCTTACCGAGTAGCAGACCAAATGACTGGTTACAGGACATTCTAGCAAACAGAAATCATAAGGTGTAATTTTAGAGGACAAAATCGATACGTGTAAAGGTAATTTTGGGAGTAAGCCAAAGGGCTTCTACAGGGCTATTAATGTTTGCAATACTCTCTCTGTAAATGACATAGCGGATAATGTCAAAAGATCTACGCGGCTGTTCGCAGACGTTGCTCTTGTCTATAGAAAGGCTGAAACACCAGACTACTGATTCGACATACAGGAAGATCTGCAAGTAGTCAAGATTGGACTAGTTTACCCTAAACGTAAGTAAATGCAACGTATTACACTGGCATGGAGTGAACAGATTGACGAGAAAACATTAGATACAATAATTACCTGAAAATGCCTTAGAATGTTCATCCCATGCGGACTAAAGAGATATACTGGAACAGTCTGAAGAGAATTACCTCATCCACAAGAGAAGTGGCTTTCAAAACACTAATTAGGCAATTGCTTGGGTATTTGTCACGAATCTTGGACGATTATCAGGTAAGATTACTAGAAGACAGACAGAAGATGCGATGAAGAACGACGCGTTTCATCCCGGGATCGTTGGTAAGCGAGAGCGTTACTGCAATACTCAAAAAACACCCATCACAGGCGCTGTAAGAGAGGTGTTGTGCATCGCGGAGAGGTTCACTGTTGAAAATTTAGAGAATGCACTTCCAAGAAGAGCCGGGCGTAACATTATTTTCTCCTGGAGAAGACTCTCGAAATGATCACAACTAGAAATTTATGTACCACAAGTACCCTCTGCCACACAACATAACGTAGCTTAAGTGCAGATGTTCCATGGTCTATAAAGTGCTGTCAAACGGAGGGATGATGTGGGTTCAGTGTGACCCTGCTAGGCAAGTAAATGATATATCCTATCCATCGTTGTCTGTGACAGGGATCTACTTCCGTGATGTTTACTGCCGCCGGCTGTATAGCCGGATCAGGAGCTTATTGCCAATAGTCCGTTACGTTCTTGCTATATTAGGTCATAATGCTGTTTCGATGTTAGCGATCATGGCTACCTGGTAGGAAGTCAGTATAAAGCTTCAATAATAAAACGAGTATTTCATATGAATAAGTCTTGACGTTTCAGGCAGTCATTGAACCCGTTTGTTGCCGGGAATGTACTGCAAATAGATTTCATGTATTTCATAACGGCTGTAGTCGCATCAGTTCTTGTATTTGCATCGTAATCGGGAAAACACAGGCACTGCAATATCGTATTTCCTTCCGATACCGAACAAGCGACTTTCAAGTAAAATCTCTCCCACGTACTGGATTATACATAGTAAATGTACGAGTACGGGATTTAGGCATGTGGTTGACGATATGTGTAGAGTTGAGCCTGGCCATGAGTAGTTCTCGGATAGCCAATTGCGATAAGCGTGAAATCCGGGTTCGAGCTGCGGTCAGGGACAGATTTCCATTGTCGTCATTCCATTATACAGCTGATGGTTATCCACATTCGCAACTGCGAATACATTCCTTCTAAAGTGAGAATCTTCTAGCGCGGTTTGTGAGTAACCCGTTGTGCAAACTTATGGACGAAAGTAACTCCCACATGATGCGTCGCTACCAAGTGACAAACCTCAATGAAACTTCAACCGCACATAGAAAGCACAGCTATAGTATAGAGCAAAAGGGAACTGTAAAAAACATGGAATGAGGTGAACAGAAAAGACACTGTTATTCAAAGGCAGTAATTACACTGCAGTCTCCGCGATTTCTGGTGGTCCCTTGGACATTACAAAAGGCGGAACAAGCTTTTTACTAGTGTGTATCGTCAAAACGGACAGAAACGCGCAGCCATGTTGCACACGAGGATGGTAAGACGTTCTTGTGGTAGGATGTTCCAACTCTCAACACGGACAGCAACGTGAAGGCATGTTGCACATGAGGATGGTAAGGTGTTCTTGAGGTAGGATGTTCCAATACTTAACACGGACAGTAACGTGAAGTCATGTTGCACATGAAGATGGTAAGACGTTCTTGTGGTAGGCTGTTCCAATACTCCACCAGCGCACACACAACAACTGAATGGTCGTTGGTGCGCGCGGACGTGCAGCAGTGTGTCTCACCAACTCACACCACACGTACTCCATGCCATTTAAGACGGAGGAACGGGCAGATCAGTTCATTCGACGAATATCCTCTCATTCCAAGAGCTCTTCCACCTGCGCAGCTCGATGCAGTTGCCGCATTGTCCATCAATGAAAATGAAGTCAGCCGAATGCACCCCTGAAAAGATTCACACCGGGAAGGAGTACAATGTCATTCTAACTTTGCTACATCTACATCTAAATTTATACTCCGCAAGCCACCCAACGGTGTGTGGCGGAGGGCACTTTACGTGCCACGGTCATTACCTCCCTTTTCTGTTCCAGTCGCGTATGGTTCGCGGGAAGAACGACTGTCTGAAAGCCTCCGTACGCGCTCGAATCTCTCTAATTTTACATCTCCGTAACGTTATCACGGTTACCAAATAACCCTGTGACGAAACGCGCCGCTCTTCTTTGGATCTTCTCTATCTCCTCCGTCAACCCGATCTGGTACGGATCCCACACTGATGAGCAATACTCAAGTATAGGTCGAACGAGTGTTTTGTAAGCCACCTCCTTTGTTGATGGAATACATTTTCTAAGGACTCTCCCAATGAATCTCAACCTGGCACCCGCCTTACCAACAATTAATTTTATATGATCATTCCACTTCAAATCGTTCCGCACGCATACCCCCAGATATTTTACAGACGTAACTGCTACCAGTGTTTGTTCCGCTATCATATAATCATACAATAAAGGATCCTTCTTTCTATGCATTCGCAATACATTACATTTGTCTATATTAAGGGTCAGTTGCCACTCCCTGCACCAAGTGCCTATCCGCTGCAGATCTTCCTGCATTTCGCTACAATTTTCTAATGCTGCAACTTCTCTGTATACTACAGCATCATCCGCGAAAAGCCGCATGGAACTTCCGACACTATCTACTAGGTCATTTATATATATTGTGAAAAGCAATGGTCCCTTAACACTCCCGTGTGGCACGCCAGAGGTTACTTTAACGTCTGTGGACGTCTCTCCATTGATAACAACATGCTGTGTTCTGTTTGCTAAAAACTCTTCAATCCAGCCACACAGCTGGTCTGATATTCCGTAGGCTTTCACTTTCTTTATCAGGCGACAGTGCGGAACTGTATCGAACGCCTTCCGGAAGTCAAGAAAAATAGCATCTACCTGGGAGCCTGTATCTAATATTTTCTGGGTCTCATGAACAAATAAAGCGAGTTGGGTCTCACACGATCGCTTTTTCCGGAATCCATGTTGATTCCTACATAGTAGATTCTGGGTTTCCAAAAACGACATGATACTCGAGCAAAAAACATGTTCTAAAATTCTACAACAGATCGACGTCAGAGATATAGGTCTATAGTTTTACGCATCTGCTCGACGACCCTTCTTGAAGACTGAGACTACCTGTGCTCTTTTCCAATCATTTGGAATCTTCCGTTCCTCTAGAGACTTGCGGTACACGGCTGTTAGAAGGGGGGCAAGTTCTTTCGCGTACTCTGTGTAGAATCGAACTGGTATCCCGTCAAGTCCAGTGGACTTTCCTCTGTTGAGTGATTCCAGTTGCTTTTCTATTCCTTGAACACTTATTTCGATATCAGCCATTTTTTCGTTTGTGCGAGGATTTAGAGAAGGAACTGTAGTGCGGTCTTCCTCTGAGAAACAGCTTTGGAAAAAGGTGTTTAGTATTTCAGCTTTACGCGTGTCATCCTCTGTTTCAATGCCACCATCATCCCGGAGTGTCTGGATATGCTGTTTCGAGCCACTTACTGATTTAACGTAAGACCAGAACTTCCTAGGATTTTCTGTCAAGTCGCTATATAGAATTTCACTTTCGAATTCACTGAACGCTTCACGCATAGCCCTCCCTACGCTAACTTTGACATCGTTTAGCTTCTGTTTGTCTGAGAGGTTTTGGCTGCGTTTACACTTGGAGTGAAGCTCTCTTTGCTTTCACAGTAGTTTCCTAACTTTGTTGTTGAACCACGGTGGGTTTTTCCCGTCCCTCACAGTTTTACTCGTGACGTACCTGTCTAAAACGCATTTTACGATTGCTTTGAACTTTTTCCATAAACACTCAACATTGTCAGTGTCGGAACAGAAATTTTCGTTTTGATCTGTTAGGTAGTCTGAAATTTGCCTTCTATTACTCTTGCTAAACAGATAAACCTTCCTCCCTTTTTCTATATTCCTATTAAGTTCCATATTCAGGGATGCTGCAACGGCCTTGTGATCACTGATTCCCTGTTCTGCGCTTACAGAGTCGAAAAGTTCGTGTCTGTATGTTATCGGTAGGTCCAAGATGTTATCTCCACGACTCTGTTCCATGTTTAATTGCTCGCGGTAATTTTCGGATAGTGCACTCAGTGTAATGTCACTCGATGCTCTGTCCCTACCACCCGTCCTAAACATTTGAGTGTCCCAGTCTATATCTGGTAAATTGAAATCTCCACCTAGGACTATAACATGCTGAGAAAATTTATGCGAAATGTATTCCAAATTTACTCTCAGTTGTTCTGCCACTAATGCTGCTGAGTCGGGAGGTCGGTAAAAGGAGCCAACTATTAACCTAGCTCGGTTGTTGAGTGTAACCTCCACCCATAATAATTCACAGGAACTATCCACGTCTACTTCACTACAGGATAAACTACTACTAACAGCGACAAACACGCCACCACCAGTTGCATGCAATCTATCCTTTCTTAACACCGTCCGTGCCTTTGTAAAAATTTCGGCCGAATTTATCTCTGGCTTCAGCCAGCTTTCTGTACCGATAACGATTTCAGGTTCTGTGCTTTCTATCAGCGCTTGAAGTTCCGGTACTTTACCAATGCAGCTTCGACAGTTTACAATTACAATACCGATTGCTGCTTGGCCCCGCATGTCCTGACTTTGCCCCGCACCCTATGAGGCAGCTGCTCTTTCTGTACTTGCCCGAGGCCATCTAACCTAAAAAAACCGCCCAGTCCACGCCACACAATCCCTGCTACCCGTGTAGCCGCTTGCTGCGTGTGGTGGACTCCTGACCTGTCCAGCGGAACCCGAAACTCCACCACCCTACGGCGCAAGTCGAGGAATCTGCAGCCCACACGGTCTCAGAACCGTCTCAGCCTCTGATTCAGACCCTCCACTCGGCTCTGTACCAATGGTCCGCAGTCAGTCCAGTCGACGATGCTGCAGATGGTGAGCTCTGCTTTCATCCCGCTAGCGAGACTGGTAGTCTTCACAAAATCAGATAGCCGCCGGAAGTCAGAGAGGATTTCCTCCGACCCATAGCGACACACATAATTGGTGCCGACATGAGCGACCACCTGCAGATGGATGCACCCTGTACCCTTCACGGCATCCGGAAGGACCCTTTCCATATCTGGAATGACTCCCCCCGGTATGCACACGGAGTGCACATTGGTTTTCTTCCCCTCTCTTGCTGCCATATCCCTAAGGGGCCCCATTACGCGCCTGACGTTGGAACTCCCAACTACCAGTAAGCCCACCCTCTGCGATCGCCCGAATCTTGCAGACTGTGGGGCAACCTCTAGAACAGGACAAGCAGCCATGTCCGCCTGAAGATCAGTATCAGCCTGAGACAGAGCCTGAAACCGGTTCGTCAGACAAACTGGAGAGGCCTTCCGTTCAGCCCTCCGGAATGTCTTTCGCCCCCTGCCACACCTCGAGACGACCTCCCACTCTACCACAAGTGAGGGATCAGCCTCAATGTGGGCAGTATCCCGGGCAGCCACAGTCGTAGTCCGATCGGGGGATGCGTGGGACGAGCTGGCCGTCCCCGACAAACCCCCATCCGGACCCCCACAGTGATGCCCATTGGCAACAGCCTCAAGCTGTGTGACCGAAGCCAACACTGCCTGAAGCTGGGAGCGAAGGGATGCCAACTCAGCCTGCATCCGAACACAGCAGTTGCAGTCCCTATCCATGCTAAAAACTGCTATGTTAAGAACGTCTGAACTAATTTACAGAGAGAACAAACAATTCGACACTAAATTTAAACGGTTATTAAAATACAAGATTGCCTAGTAAATGCAGTAATGCTGCTACTTGCGCACTGCTACTTGCTGGTGAGTATACCATGACCAAATATTTCGAGGTCAGTAAGCTGATGCAACATCATGCCTCTGCACACCTTAATACCTGGACTCCAAACTACCACATTCGACAAAGATCCTCGGTACTCTGCATAGTCCCATATGTCACAGTATGAGAGTGTGTGCAGAATTACTACTCAGACTGAACCTGCTCTCATTATAGATGAGCTCGCCAGCGCACTGCTCCTCGGTCCAGTCCCTATGGACTTGGCGCCATCGCACATGGTGGCGCCGGTGCGTTCATGTCAACAGAACACAACATGCTGGTTGTCGGGCAAACACACCACCCCCATGCAGTCACTGTGCCATGTCGTTTATGTTCTTTCAGTTGAGTTGTGTAAGGTGCGGAGGGAGGGGTGGTAGCCGCATTCGGCTCCATAGTCACACTTTGACGTCACGCTAGGTGACCTCAGTGTATCTGTGCACGACGGGAAGAGACCTGCGAACACAGTCCTGCACCTTCATTCAATTCCACCGAGTGGTTAATACGTTATGTTACTTTACCTATACCGTCCTGCAGTTTTGCAGAACAGTGTACTTGTACCGTGAAGGCCTCCACGTACGGCTGGTCCCGGCGGACGTTCGAGTCCTCGCTCGGGCGTGGGTCTGTGTGTGTTTGTTCTTAGGATAATTTAGTTTAAGTAGTGTGTAAGCCTAGGGACTGATGACGTTAGCAGTTAAGTCCCATAAGATTTCACACACATTTGAAAATTTTTTGCCTCCGCGTATTTTGCTAGGTTGAAGTTCTGTCTCATCATGTTCAGTTCCCACTAGTTGAAAACGGCGCGATGTGAGCACAGTGATAGATGTGTCTCGTCTCAGCTCTGCACAAACATCTGAGATAAAGCTCAACACGTCTGTAACACGTCACAGTGATCAAAAATGGTTCAGATGGCTGTAAGCACTATGGGACTTAACGTCTGAGATCACCAGTCCCATGGATTTAGAATCACTTAAACCTAACTAACCTAAGGTCATCACACATTCCGGACTGAAGCGCCAAGAACCGCTCGGCCACAGCGGCTTGCTCACCGTGATAAATTCGTGTCTTAATCTTACGTTAGTTTCGTAGCACCAGAAGTTGGCAGTAATGGTCGCACACTAAATGAAACGCACTGTGGAAATTCCTAGGGGTCTTGCTGGATAACAAGCTACAAATGGTCAACACATAGGTAATTAAAATGCTCAGTTCATTTTGTTTTGCCCTTTGATGAATATCTCATTGAGCTGCCAAAAAGAAAAGTGTGTCGTCTCATTCCCGTTGCTTTCCATTACTCTTCTTTTACGAAACTACCAGTAAACCTCCCATAGCTTAAGGAATCGAGCTTTCGTATATAAAACAGCTTGGAAACTCTGACTATTCTACAAATAATTTCATGTTTTAAATATTTGATTTTAAGCATCTAACTGCAAAACAGTTAAGGAAAGGTTTCAAAGTGTGCTTACAGATATTGGGAGTCTCTGAGTTGCAGCATTCTCGAATACTGGACTAAAGTAATCTGGATATTTGTACACCGTCAGCTAAACTGCCTCAAGATTAATACGCTATTTCCATTAACTGCTTTTGTTTTGTTAACTTGTACTATGTCCTGTTTCACATCCCTGAATATTCTAATTATTTACGAGATCTGAACGGTGAATGAAAAATTTCACTGTGAAGCTGGATTTCAGCGACGAACCAAATAAGGAAACGAGCAGTCACGTCACGCACAGCGTGTCTCGTGGCTTGTGACAGGTGGAGAACGACAATGATCCATCTACGCCGATATTTGCGTTCTGCTGATGAAAACGAAGGGTTTTTATATAAACCTTTGTTTTACAAACAAAAAGTACTGGTCGCTGGATAGCTTTTCAAAATGAAAACGTGCTGCATAATTTAGAGGAACCATTAAATCATGCTACAGCAAGAAGTTCACTGTAGTATCCTAACGAAGTGACTTTTCTGTTGTGTCTGTGTGGTATATTTGGGAAGGGTCAGAGCATATTGACGGTTGTCCAGTAGTTGGTCAACCATTTTGTTAGGTGGAACAAGTTGACCATAAGTGTGCTCGTAGGTGCGCGTGCCTGTTGGCTAGCAGTTAGCGGTGACGGCCAGTGCGGCTGACTAAACTGGCACGCGGGATAGGTTCTGGGGAAATCTGTTTGGTGGCTTGCTCTGCTTCAAGTCCTACTGTTCAGAACAAATTATCTGTACTGTCTTCTTTGCTGTTGAGAGATGCATCTGACTGACCTGTGCTGGTAGTATTCTTCAAGGGTTATTAAAAGGGAAACAACACCGAAACTGACATCCGAAACCGTGCGAAGCTACGTGCAGGCAGGCAGCTTATCAGTCAACTACCCCAGCTTGCGAGTTATAGTGCGCACCATCAAGTAAAGCTACTGTAGATGTGACTCCGGGTGACAAGGGCTTTCTAGACGTTAAAAACAAAGCTTTCTCTCTTATTTCGCCTAGATGTCACAGGAATATGGTGAAATCCATGCTACTGTGGTGCCTGCTAAGTGAATATGCTGCTACAGTGATTCTCGGACGAGTCATAAAAAACTCTCACGTGTGTAGTTTTAGTATCAGTCATTTCTTCTAGAGTGAGTAGATGTATTTATCCACGTAACCTCTTTTAGTTCTTTTCACGATTACTTACTAGCCCACAGCTGCTAATATCGACAGTTTACCAATAAACAAGATGTATGAAATTACCTTGTTCCTTAAAACAGACGTTTTATTACTTAAGCGTTACTATCGGCTTCTAAATTTCGATTTATCATGACCATTAGAAACCAATACAAATGCGGAGACATCGTCTGTATTTGAAGCAATCAATCTGGGAAATAAAGCACACTCTAACCCGTCGTGAAATTATTCCTGCGCTGCTAATCGAAGTGATTTTGATATGCCTGGATCAAACTTGCCCCAGACCTCAGTCCCTCATATCATACGCACGGTAGGTTGATGAGTCTCATCGTTACGTTATTTTACTAGGCTGGTTTGGAGTCTTCGCTGCGGCCAGCAGCCTATAATTAAAGTAACAAGCAGACAGAGTGGTAAGCAGTTGTGACATGAGATTCGCCACTGTCAACGTGCCTGATGGATAACCTAAGCAGCGCCTATGATTGTACATTGTACAAAAAATATATCAACCCATTGTCAGTGTTCGAAACGATCTAAAAAGAAATATTTAGTGTAGACGATTCGCATCTGTTCATCTCCTCAGTCCAAGAAGTTTCGAGACTAGATTGAAAAAAAAAAAAGGTCTATGGGCTATCTATTAGTTTTTTAAATTAAATATCGTTGAGTTACCTGAAAGAACACATCTCTGTCTATTTTGAACTTAACAATGGACTTGGTTTTGAGCTCGCCATTGTGTAACAGTTGTATTAGAGTGAGAGGGAGTAACATTTAGATACGTCCCTGGGAGGCTGTTCGTGTCTGGCAGCAGGCCGACCTGGTATGGCACATTTGTTGTGTAGAATATACTAGTATGTTGGACTGAGGTGTCAGAGACATGCATAAGGACATGCATATATGTGCATATGGTGGTAGCATCGCGTACACAAGATGTAAAACGGCACTGCATGGGACGAACTGTCATTGGTACTCAAGTAACAAATGTGAAAATGTTTTTGACGAACTTATGGCTGCACTGCGTGAATTAATAGACTTTGAACGTAGAGTGGTATTTGGCGCTAGACGCACTGGAAATTCTGTTTCGGATATCATTAGGGAATTCAACATTGCGTGATCTAAAGTGTCAAGAGTGTGCTGAGAAAAAAAATGGTTCAAATGGCTCTGAGCACTATGGGACCCAACTGCTGAGGTCATTAGTCCCCTAGAACTTAGAACTAGTTAAACCTAACTAACCTAAAAACATCACAAACATCCATGCCCGAGGCAGGATTCGAACCTGCGACCGTAGCGGTCTTGCGGTTCCAGACTGCAGCGCCTTTAACCGCACGGCCACTACGGCCGGCAGTGTGCTGAGAAGACTAAGCTTCAGTCATTACATCTCACAACGGATAACCGAGAACAAAGGCGTTTGCGTAGAGTTGTCAGTGCTAAGAGACAAGCAACACTTTGCGAAATAACAGTAAAAATCAGTGTTTGAATGTATACATTAGGACAGTGCTGCGAAATTTGGCGTTAATGGGCTGTGGCGGCAGACCGACGCGACGGCATTGCCTGCAGCGCTTCGCCTGTGTTCGTGACCATATTGATTGGACCCTAGATGACTGAAAAATCGTGGTCTGCTCAGATGAGTCCCGATTTCGGTTGGTAAGAGCAGATGGTAGGGTTCGAGTGTGGCGCAGACCCCACGAGTTCAAAAACCTATGTTTACAACAAGGAACATTGGAAGCTGGTGGTGGCTCAGTATAAGTGTGCCGGCCGCGGTGGCCGAGTGTTTCTAGGTGCTTCAGTCCGGAACCGAGCGACTGCTACGGTTGCAGGTTCGAATCCTTCTTGGGCATGGATTTGTGTGATGTCCTTAGGTTAGTTAGGTTTAAGTAGTTCTAAGTTCTAGGGGACTGATGACCTGAGATGTTAAGTCCCATAGTGCTCAGAGCCATTTGAAACATTTTGCTGGAGTTGAGACTACATAGTGCACCTAATCTTCTCTTGCACCCTCCTTATAAAACAATCTCTTCGTCAGTAGCGAAAACGTCGTCGATTGTAACGCAAGATCTTACCTTAAAACGTAATGTTAATGCACCAGGAGGCGATTGGTTTGAGGAACGTTCTGAACAGTTCGGGCGAATGATTGGGGCGTCGAAACTGATCGACATAAATCCTATCGAACATTTGTGGGACATAATCGAGAGACTACGCGCACACAATCCTACAATGGTAACTTCTGCTGTTACGAACGGCTATAGAGGCAGCATGGCTCAATATTTATGCAATGGACTTCCAACGACTTATTGAGTCCATGCCACGTGGAGTTACTCCACTACACCAGGCAAAAGAAGCTGCGACACGGTATTAGGAGGTATGCAATGACTTTTGTCAAGTCAGTGTATGTATCCGTGCATAACTATTAGAATATTAGTGGCACATATTCCTAAAAAACATTAATTACTGTCAGGTTGTATGTCTTGCGGGAATAAGACAGAACCGTTGAAATATAGCCTTTTTTCCGTATCTACCGGCATGATTGTCAACAGCCAGCCATCACAGACCTTTTCTGGATCCGGCAAACAGTATCGTACCGTCATCTTAGGTTTGATCACTCGTTGCCTAGGCAGTCCCCACATTAAGTAGAGAATATCAGAATCATATTCAGCAGTGACAAAAGGGGAGGAGCTTACTAATCATATCCAACCGATACATATTACAGCAGCTATACAGTACGTCTGTTCGCAAAATCTCGTAAGAAAGTCTAATTTCAAAGTTGGATAGAGATATTGGAAAAACAGACAGTGAATTCCAAACTTCTTTGAAGATGGTTACAAGTGTTGTGTGTTGAACTTTTATGAACTGGTTGGAGAATGAAAAATTGTGTGGTGAACACTGAATCTAAATTAGTGGGAAGAATAATTAACAACTATAAACTGGTGGAAATTGCAGAAACATTTGGAATCAGATAAATTAATCGAAACAGTAGTGTGATTTTGGTCGTAATAATTACGGTTATGTAACCTTCTTATGCTAAGTAGTATTAGGAGACCACTAATACAGATATTATTCGAATTCCTTCAAAGATTGAATTTAAAAAAATCGGTACAGAAAATAATCTCCTGCAGGTGGTAGAGGATTCATTAAGACATACAAAACCTAAGCTACCTGATTTAATACCACAAAAACATGATGCAGTGGCGGAAGAATTTCAGGCTAAAAGCGATACACTAGAGAGCGAAATCACGAAACAGAAAAGCTGTTCGATGAACAAAGATGCAGTGTCAAAAATCTGCGGTTGAAACTTTTAATTTAACTTTACAGCCCAATTTAGTAGTTGCTTCAGTAAAATGACAATGCAGTGACAGTGCGACTGATGTAATTGAGGCGCTTTGTGGCGTGCAAGCTCTTGGTACAGATACTGAAAAAAAATTTTATGACATCAGCGAAAAGATATGCAATTACTCCGACCATGCATGGATATCTGGTTGCATATTTGTGAAGAATAAGAACAATACAATGAATGGTGTGGCGAATGTATTGTTACCACATCCGGACTTAAGGAACCACAGTTGTAATCTGAGAGCTCCGGGATTCTAACCAGTTCATGACACACATTCGCTGACTTTAATGAATTTCTAAATGATTTTTACTAAACTTGCCTAGTGAGGAAATTGATGCACGAGTGAACCACTTAAAAATAAGATCACTGTTGTCAGGCAAATAAGCGTCGCAAAACTATAAAACTTTTAAATAAACTAACACAGTTTTTTAATGAATATTTGTCACAATACCGTCAATGGGACATTAAATCATGATTCTCGACACCACCAAATTACACAAGGAATGAGTTAAGCCGGCGTTAATAGTTACAAACTCACATTGGTGTAAATGCAAATATTGAACGATGGAGTTAAATTTAACTGATATTTTAATTCAAAGCGCCACGTTTTGGTACAGGAAAGACTGGTTTGGTTTTTGCATCATGAAATGGAAGAAATATGGTTGATATTAGATTAGTTACAGCATACTAATAGAGAAAGTGCTTTAATAACTTTTTTATGTCTTGACCACATTTTTTTATTTCCGAAAACACATAACGCAAGTCGACTTTCCGTCGTTATCAAAGGCTACAAAATACAAGACAAAATTGGTATTAGAAGGTATGTAAATACGTTACATTTCACATCTGGTGAGAGACATAGTACAACGACTAGAATATTGCTTTGTAGCTTACCAATGTTATGTTAGTCGTCTCGACTTCAAGTAAAACAAAGAGCTGGAGTCCTCATAAATTTACTTCTGCCTTCGCATCAAAAGATAAAGTGCCATAACTTATGGAGTATAAGAATTCTAAAACCACATGCATCACCGACCTAGTGGTCGTTTAAAATGAGTAGGAAGCCATTAGAAATGTGTCCTATTCGGATGAGAGACAGGGTGACTTCAGCATGTCAAAGTCGTATATTCTCTGACCTGCAGGGTGACTTCACCGTGTAAAAGCAATGTCTATGAAGTGAGACTTTGCCGGATGCTTGGCCATTCACACCATCTTCCACAGTCGTATGTCCTCTGACCTCCAGGGTAATTTAACACTGTGTACCGCTGTGTTCCTGCAGGCCTCCTTCGCTACATGTCTGCTGGCTCTTTCCCCCAGATCCCACTGGCCCTAACTCCTCTCCTCCGTGTTATCACCACATTATATCCGGACTTGTCGCATTAGGAAAGACGATGTTGATAATCGAACCTGAATGCTGATTAAACAATTCTGGCAACTGTATTGAGGCCCATTAAATGTAACACTGACGTAAGACATGAACAGTTGATTCTAACCAAATCATTTATCATTCCGGGAAATTGGGTGTGCTATTTGTTAACTGAACAAATAACAACGTGAAAGTCTTCAGAATGGTAACACCTCACTCAAGTGGTAGAGAATTATGCTGAAAAATATTTTAGGAGCAGAGCTTCACTTTATATGCTACCAACACGAGCGACTGGTTGAAGACGCGGTTAGGCCAACTGGTTGCTCATCCAGTTAGCTGTTGAACGTGGTAAATATGAGACTGACCAAAGGGCATGTTGAGTCAGAGAACAGAGAAACAGGAACTGTTAGCAAAACTTCTTATAGTCCCATTTACCTTCCTTTCCAGAGGAAGAACAACGAGCTCGTAATAAAAGACGGTGGCTTAAGTAGTTACATTGTAGGCCTCTGTCATTCCAGATTAACTCATCGTACGTAGGACAATGGTAGTGAATGTCGGAATAACAGAATTCTAACTGATACTACAGGCTATAAGTGAATTCTCACTATCACTAACTCTAGGCCAAAATTTCGAAATAAATGTAATAATTTATAACACATATAAGTGTAAAGAACTAGTGCTATCTCTGAATTACTAAACATACTCTACCACTCATCGAACTAATAAGTTCTTTTCCAACAGGAACATCAGTTCACCCTGGACTCGTTTTTTGAGGAGATTCTGCAGAAGCGTCTGCAGGAAGAGAAAGAAGTTCTTTCAGTTATGGTGAGTGTAAATTACAACAGTAGGAAGAATACTAGCATTTGGTTGCAAAGTGAATTTTTCGTTTTCTCACTACATGATAACTTACTCTCGAATATGATACTAGTTACTGGTCTGCTTCCGGGTGTTAGGATGAATTGTTGTGTTTATTTTGTGCACAATACTTCGACGTACGTCTCAGCCATAAACTTCATGTGCTGAGAACTTTGCGGTAATGTGTTCTCGCTGCTTGGACTCTAACCAGTCAGGGAACGTCACACGAACTGAAGAAGATGGCTCGGTCAGTTGCTGAAACGTTGACCATAAAGCAGGCATAATCTCAGAAGCACATCATTAACCAGTCGTGCACAGAAAATATTAAAGATAATGAGATATTAGTTAGTTGTTAGTTTTAATTATTGCTGAGACATCACACGAGTGATGTTACTTGCATACTAAGGTGAATTACTATATATTTAACAGCGATACCTTTACACAGCTAAATTTGTGATAAATGTAACACCTCGTAACACTCTTATATGATAGGTACTAGCATAAATTTTGGATTACTGCACATGTTGGATAACATAAATGTAATAAATTCTTTTCCAACAGGAGCGTCAGTTCACTTTGGACGCGTTTTTTGAGGAGGTGCTGCAGAAGCGGCTGCAGGAAGAGAAAGAAGTCCGTCCTGCTCCTGTTAGTATAAATTCGAACAGTGTAAGTGAGTTTTTCGTTTTGTGACTACATGATAACCTACTCTCGAATATAATACTAGTGCTGGTCTGGTTCCGTTTGTTAGGCCGAATTGTTGTGTTAATTTTGTGGTCAATACTTCCACGGACGTCCCAGCGATCAACTTCACGTGCGGCGAACTTTGCGGTAATGTGTACTCGGTGCTTGGACTGAAACCAGTCAGGGATTGTCACACGACCTGAAGGATATGGCTCGGTCAGTTGTTGAAATGTTGACCATAAAGCAGGAACAACAACACGGAATAACCTCAGAAGCACAGCATTAACCAGTAGTACCAAAATAGTGTTAAAGATAATGTGATATTGGTTATTTGTAAGTATGAATAGTTGCTGAGAAGTGAAACGAATTAAGTTAGTTGGATAGTAAATTGAATTGTTATATTCTTAATATCGATATCTGTATCCTGCTAACTTAGGATAAATGTTACAATTCGTTACACTTTTCTATGAGAGAAACTAGTACAAATCCTGAATCATTTAACATGTTACATAACATGAAAGTAATAAGATCTTTTCCAACAGGAGGCCGCGCGGTTCTAAGCGCTTCAGTCCGGAACCGCGTGACTGCTACGGTCGCAGGTTCGAATCCTGCCTCGGGCATGGACGTGTGTGATGTCCTTAGGTTAGTTAGGTTTAAGTACTTCTACGTTTTGGGGACTGATGAGTTCAGCAGTTAAGTCCCATAATGCTCAAAGCCATTTTTTTCCAACAGGAGCGTCAGTTCACGCTGAACGCTTTCTTCGTGCAGTTGCTGCAGAAACGGCTGCAAGAGGAGGATTAAAGCCGTGCTGTTACGGTGAGTGGTAGTTCGATCTTGGTAGAGAGCTACAGATTTTGGTTTCTAAGTGTATTTCTCGTTTCATGAACACATGGTAACTCCCTTCAGAAGGGGAATCTTCATGTTTTTTTCTAGTCTACAGTTTTATGATTTTAAATATAACTGAAATACTATCAGCTGAGATACTTCCCCATGGCTACAAAGTTCTTGGTAGCCCCACAAACTTTGTCAGTACCCATAGTCTGCTCTTATTTTATACCAGTTGTGAACTGTCTTCAGATACGTAGTCCTTTCGTGACATACATTTCGTTTTGCTCCAGTATAGGTAGGATACACTTAAACTCAAGAATCAGTGGTACAATATGGTTTCCTACGCATACACATCATGTACAGCCTTTCAGAAAACATTCTCCTGTGTCATCTCCGGCCCATAAAACAGTTATCAAGTTTACTGCACAACTTCACCTTCAGCGTCCCATGATTATACTTGGTACTTTGATCCTATTTTTATACTGCATGATGGTTTATTTTTCTGTCGCGTAATTATCCACGAAGCTCTCCTAATTTGGAATGAACATTTGCACAACTGGTTTTGATGCATTTGCTCACAGCCTGAATTCTCTCCGTTCCTTAATGAGTATAGTTCAGGTAAGGATAATACATCAGTCTGCGTGAGTTATCGGCTAACTCTGAAATATTCTGATACTTGTAACAACAATCTGCCATCATGATCCAATAATTTTGAAGACCATTTGACCACAGTAGACCGCACTTCGGGACGAGTATACAGGCAAACATTCACTGTCGCTAGTTTTCATATTTGCGATAATTAGTGTTCTAGGGTTCATGAGATGGGGCGATAGAAACACCGCTTCTATGGATACAGGAAACGACAATTTATTACCATGGGCTCCTACGATAATTTAGCACTTTTCTTTACAGATATCATGTCAACCAACCATAATTGGGCGAAGTTTTTAATTTTGAAATTTATGTTTGTCGGCAGATCACTCCAGTGTCCTCTGCGCCCACCTTGGAGGTCTGCACTTCACACCGCGCAGCTCTTGAGAGCCGCCCTGCCAGACGCTGTATGTGTTCACGCGTGGCCACCAACGCGACGTCTGGAGAAGACCGTCTGGCTGCTAAAATGTGCGACCGTGATATCGCGGCCAATACCACCTGAAACCACAGTTACCAGTCCAATAAATCTTTGGATTAATGATATAACACGTCTCGTTATTTGTTTTATTTGCAACAGACGGCGCTGCTGTAATGCCGGGGACTCGCATGACGGTGGTTGAAGTTCTCTTTCGACCACCTAGATAAAGGGGTCGATGGCTTCTCTAAGTAGATTAAGGCAAACGCAAGAATGGTTTCTTAGGAATAAATCTCTTTCGTTTTTCTCTCTAATGCGAGTCGCATCTGCCATTATCTGTTCGTCAATGAAAGTGGAAGTTAGAAGTGAGTAATTCCTACTTCTTATTTTTATTCGTGTAACAAAATGAATATAAGCAATAATAGTAATTAAAAATTGTTGTTCCAATGGTACACGAATGGAAAAATTTGGAATACATTGGACTTCTCATTCAAAATTTGTGTATGAAGTTTAACAGTAAAATCATTGACACTAACGATAACACTCAAACGACTACACTGTCTACTAAATCTCTGCTTCGAAGGATAACATATTAGTCGCTATAATCCCGAAATTTATTATTCAACTCGGTGAGCCACATGTAATACGGCCCTACACACGCAGCAACTAAAATGTAATCAACATTTGCCGCCCTCAGCATACAGTGTTCACTCATTAACGACTGTCTATACTTGTACGTAGAAACTACATTGATCAGCCACAACAATGCGACCATCTACCTAATAGCCGGTATGTCCACCTCTGGGATGGATATCAACGGCGACGTGTCGTGGTATGGATGAAATGAGGCCTTGGTAGGTCGCTGGAGGGGGTGAGACCACATCTGCACGCACAAGTCACCTAATTACCGTAAATTACAGGGAGGGGTGCGATGAGCTGTGACGCCACATTCCGAGATGTCTTCGATCGGGTTGGGAGGGTCAACACATCAACTGGAATTCAGGACTGTGTTCGTCGAACCACTCCACACACTCCACTCCATCAGACTCCTGGCCTTGTGACATGTCACCTTCTCTTGATGAAAATTGCCACTGCCATCGGGAAACACGATCGTCATGAAGGGGTGTCCCTGGTCTGCAATCAGTACACGGTAATCCTTGGCCGTCATAGTACCTTGCACAAGCTCCACTGGTCCCATGGATGTTCCCCAGAGCATAATGGAGCCGCGTTCAGTTTGTCTCCATCTCACAGTACAGGCGTCAAGGAGCTGTTGCCCTACGAGAGACGGACTCTCGCCCTCCCATCGTCATGATGAAGAAAGTACCGAGATTAATCAGACCAATTTAGTCGTAGTTGGCGATGTCGTGGTGTTAACATTGACGCATATATATGTCGTAGGCTATGGAGGCGCTTCGTTACGGGTGTTCGGTACGATGCGTTCACATACACTTGCACTCTGTCCAGCATTAAGCTCTAATGTTCATTCTGCCATAGTTCGTGGCCCGTCCTGCTTTACCAGTATGCCCAACTTACGACGTCCGACATCTGTGATGAGGGGTGGCCGCGACAAGTCATGCAGTCTTCGGAAATGCCATCACAATCGGCCCTCGGTCAAACTGAGATAGCAAATTCTACACACGGACGGCAGGCTCACAGATACTACATTCACCGTGCGTTTGTCCGACTAGCAGTCATTCCGCGCCATGTGTCGCTGCTATCGCCTGGACGGGTTTATATCGACGGTAGGTCGGTGGCCATAACATTCTGGCTGATCAGTATTGGGACACATCAATCAAACTGATGCTGCAATTCACTGAAGTGCATAGGGCAAATATCAATTGATTAGCATGTGGATGTGATCTCAAGCGAGTAAACAAAGATATTAATGAGGTATTAATGGTGCGAACATATTGCTCAGCCTTAAGATCGACTGGGAATTCAGAGAGAGTTCATGACCGCTGCTTCTTATACTGTGGCCCCTACACCTTATTATTTGTTATGACCTTAAATTTTACTTTCAGGACTAACGTTACAGAGGCAAATGCTACCCAGAAGGCAGGTTTTTCTTTTATTTTTTTATTTATTTCACCAAAAGTAAAGAAGAGTCGTTTGGAACATTTATGGGGGATACGACATGCGCTAGATGCGTAGCGTATACATGTGGACCACCTTGACGTTAGGATTTTGTTACAGACTGGAGGGTTCCGAAATGTTCATGGCTGTACAGGTAACTTCAACCTGAAGAAAATGACACAGTTATTAGGTCCCAAAAATAAAGTAATGAAAAAGTTTAAGAATATCTGGGTAATTTTAAGATACTTCCTTAGATAACAATGACAAGTAACTTCCTTTACACCTCTCTAAGGACTTTTGCGTGCAATAATAACGCAAAAACAAAAGAAGCAAACGTTATGCAGTAGCTGTTTGTTCTATATAAATATGACGATATGAGGATGTGTGACAGAAGCCCAGTAATGATTTCATGATAATGTTGATAATATTTGCACCATTTTACGTCAGTTTCAGCTTAGATTTTGCTTTATTATATGGATAAAAACTAATTACAGATATACTGTATACTATAGATCTCTGAAATGCCTAGCACGATTAGGTGAAAAAGTTTCGTACACACACGTTAATTCATTTGTAACGGACGGAATATTCTCTTATCACTATCGTTTGCAGACGATGCTGTCATTTACCGTCTTGTAAAGTCATCAGATGACCAAAACAAATTGCAAAATGATTTAAATAAGATATCTGTATGCTGCGAAAAGCTGCAATTGACCCTGAATAAAGAAAAGTGTGAAGTTATTCACTTGAATACTAAAAGTAATCCGCTAAATTTCGATTACGCGGTAAGTCACACAAATCTGAAGGCTGCAAATTCAGCTAAATACTTAGGGATTACAATTACAGATAACCTAAATTAAAACGATCACATAGATAATGTTGTGGGTAGAGCAAACCAAAGACTGTGATTCACTGGCAGACCACTCACAAGGTGCAACAGGGCTACTAAAGAGACTGCTTACACCACGTTCTTCCGCCCTATTCTGGAGTATTGCTGTGCAGTGTGGGATCCGCATCAGGTAGGACTGGCGGATGACATCGAAAAAGTTCAAAGAAGGGCGGCTCGTTTTGTACTGTCGAGAAACAGGGGAGATAGTGACACAGAAATGATACGTGAATTGGAGTGGCAATCATTAAAAGAAAGGCGTTTCTCGTTGCGAGGGAATCTTCTCATGAAATTTCAATCCCCAGTTTTCTCCTCCAATTGCGGAAAGGTTCTGTTGGCACCCACGTACATAGGAAGAAATGATCATCACAATAAAATAAGAGAAATCAGGGCTCGCACAGAAAAATTTAACTGCTCGTTTTCCTGCGCACCGTTCGAGAGTGGAAATGTAGAGTAACTGGTGGTTCATTGAACCATCTGCCAGGCTCTTTATTGTGAATGGCAGAGTTATCACGTTGACGTAGACGTAGAGGTAGAGAATTTAGTTAATGCCTACAATAGAAGGAATACACAAGAAATCGAAATGGCAGGTAATAACTCCCGACCTACAACACAAAAGATTAGGATAAGGCGACATAACATAAAATTACTAGGTAATTCAGTAATGCCCGTGATAGTTTATAGATATGGAAAAAAGTAAGGTTAAACAAGTAATTTTTCTTCCTAAAATGTGTCGGTGTTATGCAGTACGATAATGGAATAGTAATGTGAATTGTATTCATCACAATTTTCTAAATAACTTTCAAAATGTTCTTTTTTACACTTTGCTTAAGGTAGGCCACACCGCAATATCTTTTTTTCCAGAATAATGCGATAGCAAACCCGTCTACTGCTGAATACAAACAAACATAGTCTCCTACTCCACACACTTTTATTTTACCTTGAGCAGCACCATGACTTGTACATTTCAATAACTCTTTTCCACATAGTTATGAAAAAGGTAGGTATACAATTCCTAAATTTATTTATTCTTGTGATTTCGTACAGTATGTAACATTTTAAGATTTTTCTAAATATATTACCACCACAACAAATAAACTGATGCATTTTAACATATTCTTAATTCGATACTCTTAGAATTTAATACTCCCCACTAGAAAGATGTGCCGGCCACAAGATATTCGGGTCCGCTAGGAATAAAACTTCACCGATCCCCTCAGTTTGCAAACATTGTCTGGGAAGACACTAACCCATCCGGAGGACTCTGATCTGTTAAATCAAAAGTGGAAACTGGCGACGTTAATATAACACAGCACACGAAGACGTAGAATTTAAAGGTACTGGACGCCCCATTTGTTCAATGGAAGGACGAACATAGGTATGTCATATTCAGAAGATGTAAAAGTTCGTCAAATTTGTGATCAGTTGATTTACTTTAACTGAAGAATAATGAAACGAAATAAAAACGAAATCTGAAGAAAAATTCTATGAGAGTGTTACTATGGCCATTTGCTATCTCTCTCAGAAACTGTGAGCGACTCACAAGGAAAATTGTGGCCTCCTAAGCCAAACTGTGAAAATACAGCCACTGCATTTTGTAAAATTCACAACAATCACATATCACGTCTCACGGCGAACATCAAAATAATCGCCAACAGTAATTGTAGTTATACAGCTTTCTGTAGCAGTGACTACTAACGTATATTCTTTAACCCAGCAAGGGAGCGAAATAATACTCTGTTGTATCGTCAGTTGACATGTATCGAACTACGTGTTTTTCCTGATCGTACTGGTTTCGTACATTTCGTACAATATAACTAAAATGGGAAATCAACATTGGTCGTTTTTAAAAGAGTTCCATACACGTCTCCCGCTGACAATCCACAAAATTCCCATAAGAAGTCTAAATAACATTCCGCAGTACACACTCTCGTAAGTAAATCAGCCCAGGTAAGAGTAGGCCAATGCTCTGGCTTCATCTCGCTCATCTGTAGAACACCTCCCACAGCATTCACTATTGCAAGGTATTCAGTTATCATCGCTCTAAACAGAATCAAACTAGTCAATATGTTTGCCATGGAAGTAGCGCACTAGATAATACAGAATGTAGAGAACTGATGCTTGGCTGCTACTGTATAACAGCAATGCTTACATCTGGGCGAAAACTATGTGCTGCTGCCGGCCGGAGTGGCCATGCGGTTCTAGGCGCTACAGTCTTGAACCGAGCGACCGCTACGGTCGCAGGTTCGAATCCTGCCTCGGGCATGGACGTGTGTGATGTCCTTAGGTTAGTTAGATTTAATTAGTTCTAAGTTCTAGGCGACTGATGCCCTCAGAAGTTAAGTCGCATAGTGCTCACAGCCATTTGAACCATTTTTATGAGCTGCTATGTCGTTACAGCACCACAGCACATCGCTCGAGCATTTCAACCGATACATTTAACTCACCAGTCCAATAATTATCAGCCTGCGACGTAAAAACGCATCACGTCTTACTAAACTGATTAACAGGTGTGACCGGCCGTGATCTTATCTGGAGGTGACAGCGGGCGCTGTGTGCGCCTCTCCCCTGGTTTTAGCTGTCTTCTTTTATGTCAATTGGGACTGTCGCACAGTCGTTTTTTAAGTGATCTCTGTCTTCGTGTTCTATAGTTTTTCATTTGGCCCGTACGACCCCAGAGGTTTTCTGCACCTAAGCAAAGCAAAACCAAACCAAACCCTCCCCCTAAGGCTAAATAGGGGTGCACCGTCCCGGCCAGATGTACGGCACTGTGTTTCAAGTATGGTGAATCACTGGGGTTAACAAGAACCTTCGATAACACCTGTGCACTTTGACCAATGACGTTATCACAAGCCGCAAAATGCAACACAAATTTGATCTAAAAATGGCGATTAGGACGTCATAATCACCAGTTCCTATAAAACCAAAATATAAAAATCAAATTCGGAGATGTAAAAATTCTGCGTAACAAATATTGCACCCGAGAGGGAAACTGCGGCAATTTTCGCAGATGTATTCTCAAATAAAAACCACAGAATCCCAAAAATACTGAAGTATACAAAACAAAACAACCAGAAGAATACGATGAAGAATAGGATGCAGAGGTTGGCATCGAAAATGCAGAAATACGGCATCAGATTACAAAAATTCAACTGGTATCGATAACATCACTCCATGAATATAACTTAACTCAAAAGTCAGACACCAATACAAAAAAACAAAAAGAGATATCAGTACAGAAAGCGTCAAAGTAATACCTGTACAGGTAGCCAATGTCACGAAAGTTAGTGAAATACGGTAACAAGCACATCACTTACCTACATAGCTCGACCGAATACTCAAATACCGGTAATTTCCAAGAATGTTTGATTATCGAAACCGGGGTCTCCAACTCCAAACGATAGATATCGAACGTGCGATTCTAAATCGGTCACGCGACTGTGGTGGCGAGCGTTATGAGCATGTTTATAATGGTCGCCACTGCAACGACAAAAGAAGAGCGTTACTAAAATACTTGTAATTACAAAGGCAACGAATTACCTCACTCGTCGTCGACCTCGTCGTCATGAGAAAGTCCGTTTGATGAGTATGCTACGGGAAGCATTTTTTAATTTTTTTTTTTTTTTTTTTTTTTTTTTTTTTTTTTTTTTTTTTTTTTTTTTTGCCGTAACATGGCTAGACTCTGCCAGTGTCACACAAAAATATGTCTATAGTGTGGCATACGTCAAGTTTACCTTGCAACCGCAAGTTATGAAAATACAGATACTGAAAGAAGTTGAGTTCGTCTCTTCCTCCTGGACGTCCTTCTATGTTAATGGAAGATTTCACTGATTTCCACAGCCGCTCGATGTTCTGCGTGTGCACACTGGCGACATCGGAAGAAACGAACTCTACAGAGTGGTTGACCAACTCGTGGTTGAATCTTTCTGCTTTCAGTGTCTTGTAGGACTTAAAGCCGTCTGTAATCACTTTGCTACTGGGTAGTATAAAGTTCTTTCTTAAACCGACTAAAGTTACCTAGTTTCTGGGCAACACTTTTACCTCCAAGCAGTTTCGGCTCTCTCGTTCTGTACCACCGAATACCAAAATATATTTGACTTTATTCTTTAAAGGTCGTCCTCTCTCGTTTTTCCTCCTTGCTGTGTGCGACTCGTCCACTTCAACAACTTTATTTGGTCCACCGATCGGTACACGGTCGTTCGTACTATTACATAACACACTTCTCTGCAAAACCCGAAATAATCGCAGCACGGTATTAGTAGATAAGTCAGTTTCCGGTACTGTGGCTTACAGGGTGCAGTCCCTAGTCCAGCAAGCTACAAGAATTATGCTGGTCTGGATTGATAATTTGGAATAGTCAAACTATGTACTCTTCCTGTTAGTCGTTCGTTTACTACAGTTTCCGCAAGGAAATTGTAAAGGTATTTCACTATTAGAGCTCTTCTTACGAACTTTTATAGACTTCGCCCCACCACAGTCTACACAGTCCCTTCTTTTGTCATCTGGTATTTGTCCATATTTCGACAAATTCAAACAATTTTCTACAAAGCATGGAATTAGATTCTTCCACCTGAGACAATCGGCTGAAGAAACGTCTACACTACCATACATCCCACTCACTATCGACTTAAATCGTTTGGGTTTTCCTAGAAAGTCACAAATAATTTGTCATAACGCCCGGCACCACAGTCGCTTGATCGATTTAGAATCGCACGTTCGATATCTATCGTTTGGAGCCCGTGGCTTCGATAGACGGTAATTTCCAAGAAAGATAGCCTCTTGAATTTTAGGCGTCTTAACTATACATTTTGAATGTGCGATCATAAATCGATCACGCGACTCTGTTGGCGGGCGTTATGGTCAATTGTTTGTGATTGTTATTTTTATCTGTTTTCCGTTGTTCCCTTAGTTGCTCTAAGTTACACACCTGCGCGAATTAATAGCAAAAATGGAATTGTTCGCGTAGCGTACACATATCAAGGTCTTTCACATGATGACAATATCGACAACGAGTAAGGTAAGTCGTCTCCTTTGTAATTACAAGGATTTTTGTAACGTTCTGCTTTTGTCGTTGCTGTAGTGACCACCGTAAATATAACGCCCGCCACCAGAGTCGCGTGATCCATTTAGGATCGCACAATCGATTCGTATCGTTTGGACCCCGCGACTACGAGAGGTAATAATCCTTGGACATTATCGGCTCACCTTTGAAACAAATATGTGTAGAATGTGACATATTTTGTAATCACTGTGTACTCACGTTACCAAGACAACCAAAGATAACGATTAAACTCTTGTTCATTAGGAGAGTAAGCGGAGTACAGCGCCAACTCGTCTTTTTCTTAAGTAACTAAATTTATGGATTCAGTAACATGCCCACTCCATCAAAATTTGCAGCGCTATGTATACATTATTTTGGGACACCCAGTATATATCCAATATAAACTACAAAAGGAGCATAAGGTGACAATACAAGCGCCCCTAAGGAAAACAAACCAACGTTCCTCACACGTATGACGTCACTCGCCGCAACACCAATACTTTACAGCTCAAGCTCGACAGGCGATATCGAAGTTTCAGTTCGAGCCAATTACTATTTCGTCATATCGCTTGCATCCTCTCTTTCCCAAGTCAGTTTATTTTACTTGTTAAATTAACACCATAATGTTGCAACTAAGCACTGCAGTCACTGGGGATGACTGTCTCGTGCAGACAAAATGTTGTCTGCTGAAATAACCACCAGTCTCTGCAGTTGATACACTTTCCCGTTTCATCCTGTTGCGGTAGACATCTCCACGCTTGTAATACGGGAGGCATCTGATGGGGAATACGTGTCCCGCCGAGACTCACGCAGTTTTGTCGTTCTCATAGTTTTCGCTTTGGGTTCATGTTGTCGGAAGACGCTATGCGGATAATCTAGTTTCTCTATTCACCACACAGCGGTAAGATCTGAATTTTGTTGCATTTGTGCAAAATGCTGCTGTTTCTGCAACGATTCCTGGTGTCGCCAACTTACTAACAAGTGAATACTTCAAGAAGCAGTAGCCAAAATTATCTTTTCCAGTCTAACATAAATGCCGATTTTCAATCGCACCAGTTCCTTATCCTCGTGAGGGCGATGAGAACTTACATTTGATGAGCCATGGGATAACTTTGCTGTATGCAGATTTCTAGTACTTCTAGAACCGAAATCACACACAGGAATACACTCAGCCGAAGAAAGAAGCACTGGACATAGCTCCTCTTTTAACAGCACCTTCTCGTAGGTAGGTGGCGCAACGAAACGCACTAAGCGGCTGGAAAAAAGGTCAGGTCACCCGCGTTTTCAACAAAACACAGATTGTTATTGGCCCATATCACTGACTCCGTTAGGTTCTAGAAATGTGGAACATGTTTTATGATCACGCATTACGATCGAGGAAGATTTTCAACAAAAATCATTATGGATTCCACAAACAGACTACCAGCGACATTCACTTCAATTTCATGGTCAAAAAGGTCTAGAGCAGAAGAGAACGAGACCCAGGTTATTGCTGTTTTCGTTGACTCCGCGATGTCGCACTCTCGTTTAGAGAAAAAATTACGAGCAACGGCGGTTCGTCGTGTGGCGAGCGGAACAGTGGATCCCACAGAGATATTCACCTGACAGAATTTTACAGTGCGTAAATTTAAATTAATCCATTCTCCTGCCTCTATGACAAATAAATACTTAGTTATATAATAAACCTCTTCGACGAGGTCCGCAGTCTTGCTTGAAACTAGTGGTCAGCTCTCATGTGCTCGGTTCGGCGCATGCGCAAAATCCTATTCTGCACCACCGAAGACCACATTCCAGCAACTGAGTTGGTCTGCTACGGGCGGAGAAGGGAGTGTGGACAGCAGGTGTCTCCTGTCCTCAGCACTGGAGCAACGCTCCGCCGTGTATGCACCAGGACAATCCAACCGTTGAACCTCGCCGAAGAGTGGTTCCTTTTCCGACCCAGTCGTTCCACCAATGTGACACATAAATAGCAGATTTTGAATCTGATTCACGTCTGCACTATTCTGTAACTTATGATACCTGTTTTATCACTGAACACGGTGGGAAATGATAGTTCTGAAACTGAAATAACAAAAGGATTCAAGTCAGCTACGACAGGTAGGAAATTTCTCTGTTTGCTGCAGTTAATATGTCAGTACCGTGACCAGGTTTTACTATGTGTCGCGAGGGAAGATTCGATGTTCAGTTGTAAGTTTGAAGATGCCACTTCTCAGACGTGCTGCGTCTACAATAATATATCCATATTTGTACTTTTCAAGTCTAGAGATTTTGGGTACAGAATTGTTGTTCCAGTTTCTTGAATATAAGTTCTGTATCTACGACTTATGGAGACTGACGAAGAAAATCAAGTTAGGCAAGAAAACTAAGTATAAAAATAATGAAATAGTAAGGATTTTCAGACCGGACAGTTACGAGAAAGTAAATTGGGTATCTGGTTGTGGAATTACAAACAAATTTTATTGTATTTCGTGTTTGTTGTTTCCGAAAGAAAATGCTGAGCGAGAAACGATTCGGATGCTACGAAGGCGTTGATGATTTCAGTCATTTATCATAGACGACCAAAAAAAAAAAAAAAAAAAAAAAAAACGAATTTGTCCACATCTCAATTTTTAGGGAAAGGGGTTTCACACAACAACTGGATAGATCCTGTAGGCATCCAATGGGAAGACACTGCGGCGGCGCGGCTCCTTCCGTCCTTTATCTGCAGCTACCAGTGAACTCGCTGCAGCCGAGCAGAAACCTACCGGACTGCAACTCGCACCAGGCTGCATACAACGTAACCATTCCAAAAGTCGGGAAAAGGTCTTAATTTCGAATGAAAGCTGTAAATACTGGAAAAACTTTGCTATATTCTTAACCTTGATATTTTACACGCTCACGTCCAAGCCCGTGCTAATCTCAACAGAGTATGCACAAACGCTTTCATGCACGTTAGAAATTTTATGGTAACGTATTTCCCGAAATCTGAACAGCTACTAAGCAGGGATTGATCTTAAATGAATATGCTAGCCATGCTATTTAGTTTTCGGTGTCTAATGCACTCAAGTTTTTAGTCACCGATCTGCTCAATAAACCACGCGGATCTGCTGTCTTTTCTCATACAGAAAATTGCTTAAAAATGCGTACTTTCTAAAAAACACATTGCTTTCACTTTAAGGCAATTTTGAGGCATGTAGCACAACGAAAACAAGCAAATGATAACTTTCTTCGGAGTTCATACTACACACGACCGTTTCATTGAAAGGTTGGGCTCCGACTACTGTAGACAGCTGTAAGCTTGCTCTATCTCCAAGAGAAAAGACGCGCGGAGAATACTCCGTCCTGATTGGTCAGTTTTCATTAAGGCCAATAGAAAAACATTATTCTCACTTGTTAGTACGCGCTTTTTATGACCAACCAATCAACAAATAACATGGTTTCGAACTGTACTTTTCATTAAATAAATTATTAGCATTATGATATTTTGTTTATACTTTCCGTTATTAACTATTTTCATTTGCACTCGAATTAGCTTTCCTTTTACCATAAACGTACTTAACATATTACGTTACAAAATTCCACGTTGTACAACGTTCATCAGTAGAACAATGACCTGCATATTTAATTTAGACTACATTCACGCATCATTCACACTGCTAAAGGCATTTACAAAATTGTACAGAGATACATAACAAAAAATCCTTCATGAAATAAACGGAACAATTCGCAGAAACATGCTCTTGACCTGTTTATTGAATGCCTCTGTGCACCACTGGATTCTGGTGGATGAAAATTAGAACTACGTACTCAAATGAACCCGCTTCCAGACCATCTGTCACTGTGCATATATGAGTCATTCTCCCGATACACAGGTTCTAGACACAATGATCAGATTCGCCAATATCGTTACACACTCTCTAAAACTGAGTCATCTGTTGAAGTTTGTAGTGTTTCTGAGCTTGCAATTCGTGGAAATCATGGATGCAGCAACTCATCAAATCCAGGAATTTCCCAACATCTTTTAGATTTAATTTAGGTTTCAGTGCTGGATCTGATACTGTATTTAATGATCATGTTTGGAAGGTTGCTGTTTTCAAAAGCACATGTAAACATGTTCAAAATTTTATTCTTTCTTGTGTGATGGATGTTTACTACGGCACAGTAGAAAAGAAAATTGCTGTCACTGATTCTGTACCAGTTATCTCAGATAAGACAATAACATTTCAACAATTTCACTGTTTATCGTAATAGTCAGATATGTTTCCTGTAAGGGGAATTCTGTAGCAAGGTCTTTGACATTCCTGACATCTCGAGAACAGGGCCCAAAAGCTTTAGGATAATCGCTTAGAGAAATCGAAATATAGTTATTTCTCAGAGCTACAACTGCACAGGTGTCGTGAGTGGTCGTCTTTTAGGTGCACAGACTCTTGTGTTGAACATTTTGAACATGCCTATGTAGTTCATGTCGAAACGCAAGATCTGGTTTTAACCTGTGCAGAGAGTCAGAATAGGGACGTCAGAAGATATTGCGTTGACCTGAGTGAGATTCTTAGTTTTTACTCATGTTCTTCACAGTGTGTAATTGATATACTGAGCAGGAAAGTCTGCCATGTTTCCTACTCAAGATGAAATTTTAAATCAAGAACTGTGCAAGTTGTGTATGAAAACAGTGACTTGTAGAATGCCTGGAGAAAACTGAAATTCCATCTCGACAAACCACTACAATTATTTAATCAACAGTGCACCGTCTGAAATGAAGGTACACAGCATTTCAATTTTCGTTGTCTGTATTTACAACCACACTGTGCCAACATTGCTGCATTGTACAGCCAATTACAAAAATGAGTAGTTGACCCACTGCGCGTACAACAAGGGGTAGAACACTGCAAAAATATATTCGAACTAACGTATCTGACATGATTTCCACGTATAGAGAGGTGCTGCATCTTGCGCAGAGTTACGGACAGGAAAATAAATTAAAAAACAGTTCTTTCAAATGAAGTGTGAAACAAAAGTTGCTGGAAGCTTTGAATTTACCGGATATCTCGTAGGTGCTAATTTATTTAATTCTGAAAAGTGTGTGTTGTAGGCAGGTCACTTTCTGCAAACATTGCTACAGGCGTCTTGCAAAATAAATCCCATCCTTGAAGGCAATAAACTGTGAACAGAAGTTCAGATATTAAACACGAGGAATGAGTTTAGAAATTTCTGCAATTCCTATTCGAAAATAATTTGCAGAAACATTGTAGTCATAACAACGAAACTCCTGAAAGTGACTGTTACCATACCGGTTACATCGTCTGACGCGGACCGATCTTTCTCTATCCTGGAGGTTTTCTGCGACGTGCTATGAGTCAGCAACTGTTAACAGCAGTAGCAGCACGCTCAATCGAGAAAGACATTGTCCGCAGCAATGTAGAATTCAATGAATTGAATGAATGCTTCATTGACAGAATCTCTGCTCTTAATGAGCGGAGAACGGATTATTCGGGCAAACATCCATCGTAAGGTAAGTGTAATTCCGTAGAGTAGTTATTTTGTATTGTTATTAAAACATGTATGTTAGTCATTTGAAACTTTGTAGACCATCATCCAGTCAACTCCCAGAAAAATCTGCGCGAACCGCCACTGGTACAAAATTACTGAGTAGCAGACCAAACGGCTGGTTTCAGGACATCCTAGAAAACAGAAATGAGCGGTTTAACTCAAGGGGAAAAATCGATACATGTAGCCCAGAGGAGCTCTACGGGGCAATGAATAAATGCAATACTCTGTATGTAAGTGACGTAGCGGATAACGTCGTAAGTTCCACGGGGGTGGGGTTCTAAGACGATGCTGTCGTCTACAGGAAGGTTGCAACATCAGGCAACCGTATCGAAATGCAGGAAGACATGCAAACAGTTCACGATTGGCCTAGTTGACACAGCACGTGCATAGGTGAAGAGTTTGGCGGTAAGACATTGGACACAAGAACAACCGGAAAATACCTCAGAATAGCTATCGTATATATGGACTAAAGAGGCAAGACCAACTAAAAATTGTCTCAGAGAAGCAGAGGAGTCGGACCATTATCAGGTAGTATTATTAGAAGAAGTACAGATGATTCAATGAAGAGAGACGTGCTTCATCATGGGGTCGTTGGTAAGCGGCAGCGTTACCGTAATACCCAGCAAACTCCACTCCAGGTGCTACAAGAGGGGTGTTGTGCAACGCGAAGAGGTTCACTGTTCAAATTTAGAGTATGTACTTCCAAGAAGAGCCGGGCGTCATATAATTGTCTCTTAGAGAAGCCCCTCGAAGTGATCACAACTAGAAAGTTATGTATGCACTATAAGCACCCTCTGCCACACAACATAATGTAGCTTAATGGCAGATGTAGAAGTAAATGTTTCCCTCAAATTGCGCCGACTATTTCGTGGTTTTTAAAATGCTGTCAAACGATGGGATGACGTGTGCTCAGAGCTGCGCAAGTAAATGACATCTTCTGTCTATCGTGAACTGTGCCATGGATCTACTTCGATTATTTCTATTGCCGCTAGCTATATAGCCGAATCAGGAGCTTATTGCCAACATTCCGTTACGTTCTTATTATATTAGGTCGTAATGTTGTTCCGATATAGCTATCATGGCTACCTAGTTGCAATTCACTGTAAAGCATCAATAATGAAACGAGTATTTGGAGTGTATACATCCTGACGTTCCAGACAGCCATTGAACCTATTTGTTGCCGAGAATATACTGCGAATATATTTCATGTATTTCATAACGGCTGTAGTCCCCGCAGTTCGTGTATCTTCGGACATGGATGCGTGTTTGTCCGAAAGAACTTTGCATCGTAGTTGCGAATGACACAGGCACTGCAATATCGTATTTATCCGCTGGCACCGAGCCGCTGACTGTCAAGGAAAATGTCTCCCTTGTGTGGAAATAGTCGAGAGTCATTGAATAACTAATTAGTCAAAATGGTATGAAGAAAAAGCACTTACTTTTGCAAAAAAATATTTTTTCTACATTTCCACATTATCCCCTTGAACATTTATGCACTTATTCCAACGGGCTGTAAGCTTTTTTATTCCGGCTGCAAAGAACTCTTTGTCTTGATGTTTGAACCAATTTCCCACAAAATTTTTCACGTCCTCGTTGTCCTGGAACCTCTTCCCACGTAACGCTTCCATGAGTGCAAAAAAACAAGTGGAAATCACTAGGTGCTAAATCAGGACTGTAAGGGGGATGAGGCAGTAATTCCCAGCCCATTTTGTCGATGGTTTCACGGGTTAGATGGGCAATACGAGGACTAGGGTGATCTCGCTGGAGAATCACACCTCTCCTCTCAGGTCCATGACTTCTCTCTCTCATGGCTGGCCTCACCTTGTTTAAAAGCACATACGAGTAATATTGGCTGTTAATTCTACGCTGTTCTTCGAGATAATCACAAAAAATTAGACCTTCATCATCCCAAAACACCGTCAACATGACTTTTCCTGCTGACGCTTGGATTTGAATTTTTTCTTGACAGGTGAGTTGGTGTTCTTTCACTCTGTGCTTCGCCTTTTTGATTCTGGATCATAATAGTGAGCCCAAGTTTCATCACAAGTTAAAATTTTGTTGAAGAAGTGCTCACTTTCTCTTTCATAACGTTACTTTAACTCTGTGCGCACTATCTAACCTGTTTCCTTGTGTAGCCTCGTCAACTCCTTTGGGACACATCTTGCACATGTTTTGCGGTACTTCAGTTTGTTAGAGATAATGTTTTGAACTGTACCAGTACTAACTTGAACTGTCATTTCCACAGTCACACGGCTGTCGGCATGAATAATGTGATCCATTCGACTTTCAAGTGAGGGAGTTGAAACTGTAGCTGGTCGGTCAGAACGGTGTTCATGTCACTGAGTCGCGACCATTTTTTTAACTGCTCTACCCACTCGTAAAACTTTGTCCGATTTGTACAACCTTCATCATAAACTTTAGAGATTCTACAGTATACATTCACTGGTTTCTCGACTTCAGCAAGTAAAAAACGAATAACACAACGTTGTTCAACTAATGTGGACGTTTCAAGCGGACTCGCCATCTTGAAATGTATTTTTGAGGTTATAAACCAAAGAGTGTTGATACATCAGGGCTCATCCTAGTGATGCCAACGTAAAGCCAAAAAAGTATCAAGCTTGCCCTACTAACAGTTTGTCCCCAGACCAATTTGTTTCTTTAATTACTGAATGACCCTCGTACATAGTGGACGTACGGGTACAGGATTTAGACATGTGGCTGACGATATATCGTAGTTCGGGCCTGGCCATGATTCGTCCTCGGATAGCCAAATGGTGAGGCGACCGCTCGCTATAAGCGTGAAGTACGGGTTTGAGTTCCGTTCAGGCAGAGATTTTCACTGTCGTAATTCTATTATACAGCTGATGGTCGTCCATATACGCAACTGTGAATAAATTTCTTGTATTTCATAACGGCTGTAGTTGTCGAAGTGCCTGTTCCTTAGGACATGCATGCATGTGCGAAGTCATGTGCGAGGTCATGTGCGAAGGAATTTTTCACTGTAATTCGAAATAGCACAAGCACTGTAGTATCGTATTTATCCGCCGACACCGGGCAAGCGAGTTTAAAGAAAAATGTGTCCAAGGTACGTGAATATACATAATGGATGTACGATTACAGGGCTGACGACATACGGAATATTGTTTTTGTATGTCTATCCTATTGGCCAGAGGTCTTTGGGACGACGGAAGTTTACTGTTGCGACAAAATAAAACACCTACAGCAGTCCTTACGATTTTATTTTATTTTGATGCAACCAGTTTTAACGCTTCAATGCGCCATCTTCAGGCTGTTGTTGAAGTGGGACGGGTTGATATGATTCGTATATACATCACATCAGTTGTCAGCATAACTAGATACGCAGATAATGTGTCAGCGCTCCAACCATCAACTGCCAACTGACTGTAGAAACATGTTTCTTACTTAAAAATTTACTTAAAAATTTCAAATGGGAACCCCCATTTTTAGTGCAGAATCAGATTCTACATAAAAATCTACGTACATTTTGTCATAGCCATTTATTTCGATTCTTGGTAGCTGGCGCTGTAATTCAAGAAAATCGGTGTACTCATTTCTGCATGGAAACCGGTTACGGGTAGATAAAAAATATTTATTTACTTTGTAAATTTTGATTCTCTGAAACTAAAACTCTCCCTCCCTCCCCATAGGGTGGGGTTTGAGAGAGAAGAATTAGAGTTTTACAAATGTTTACCGAAATATTAATTTTTTCCGCAGATTCGGATAAGTTTTGTTTGTTTCGTGGTAAAATTAATTCCTCTATCTCAAACTCCGCTCTATGGGGAGAGAGGGAGAGGTTTAGTTTTAGCGAATCAAAATTTACGAAGAAAATAAGTATTTTTTATTTATCCGTAATCATTTTCCACGCAAAAATGAGTACACGGATTTTCTTGAATTAAAGCGCCAACTACCAAGAATCAAAAGAAATGTTTATGACAAAATGTACGAATTTTTTAATGCAGAATCTAATTCTGCAATAAAAAACGAGGGTTCCCATTTGAAATTGTAAAGTTGCCTCCCTCCCCAACCCCAGGGGGCTGGGGTCAAAATGGTTCAAATGGCTCTGAGCACTATGGGACTAAACTACTGAGGTCATCAGCCCCTAGAACTTAGAAAAACTTAAACCTAACTAACCTAAAGACATCACACACATCCATACCCGAGGCAGGATTCGAATCTGCGTCCGTAGCGGTCGCGCGTTTCCAGACTGTAGCTCCTAGAACCGCTCGGCCACACCGGCCGACTTGGCTGGGGTGGCTGGCTAATTTTAGGACCAGCAGATGTCCCCCTCGAAAATAATCAACTTAGGATTCCATAGATTTTTTTCGTGTGAAGCTTATTTTTCGAGTTATCCTGGTTTGTCAACTTAAAATTTACACCTTGTATCTGGGGATTATATCAATCAATACCACATCAACGACAGGCTGAAGATGGCGCATTGAATCGTTGAAACTGGTTGCAAAATAAATAAATAAATAAAATCGTAAGGACGGCTATAGGTGTTTTATTTTGTCACAATACGGAATATTGCGTCTGGCCATGAGTCATGGTCGGACAACAGTCGGCCTTTGGCTCCGGGTCGCATTTCCGTGTCTGTTGTTGTTTGTCGCGCCACCGCACTAGTGTTGAGTGGCAGAGTTACGTTCCTGACGTCCGATGGGTCTTACGCATCGGAAAGCCAAGATCAAGCTCCAGTTTGACGCAACATACTCTAGTCCCACGAAACAGAGAGATTTTTACCAGACGTGATACACGTTGACCCAAAGAGCTGCTGGGTATCCACTTGTCTGCCGTTTTCAGCGTTGTATATATTAAGTTCACTGATAATGAGCCTTATGACAAAATTCTCAGACGCTCGTAGCTAAGTTACGGGTTCTGCCAGTCTGACGGAAACATGGATGTGGTAACACTTGAACGTACTGGTCTGAGAATACAAAATGGGCACGTGTTTGAGCTACCATTTGAAGTTCCAGCGCATTTGGTCACCATTGCTCTTCGACCCTATGTCACAGTCCTCAGCGATACGGCCGAAAATTGGAAGAGTTTCGAAACTTACCCTGCTCTTAACGATGTGCGACAGGCCCGTATTGAACTGCACCGACGTATACCTTCCTATCTCACGATCGCTGGTCGAAGAGCTATAATTACTCACGTCGATCAACCGAGGATATGCCCCGGATGTGAATAGGTAGAACATGTACGTACAGAATACCTGAAACGCCGTCTCGTGCAGACGCCCTCTGGCGAACGGTTTCGACAGTCGATTGTGACCTCTATGCCGATTATATATGTTGCGGCGGCGAGACGGGAGGCGATATCCGTGTGTGAAGACCCTTCTTTGTTGGTGCAAGACTTGGAGGCCCCTGCAACAGTTCTTGAGGAGCCCCCAGCGTCTTCTAGCGCCGATGCCTGTGTTGCACTTTCGTTGAGCCCTGGCGTGACGCATGCACCGCTGCAACGACAAGACGACTTCGCGGTGGAAGTTGCAGAACAGCATGCCGCATCCACCCGCTGCCCTGCGCCGGACACAGAGACGAGACAGCGTAAACAGAAATTGCTGAGGTGCCATAGGAAACGGCACGTAACGACCGAGGCAGTAGAAGGACCCGAGGAAGGAACGAAGGATGATGAAATGCGTCAGCCGATACACTGATCCGACACGGCCGATCCTAACGTATGACATGGTTCTATGTCTTCTGCTGCTAACGGCGAGACCACGCACTTTGGAGACGCAGATCACCGAAGCCTCACCCCCGGGGATCCACCCACGACTGCATCTGCTTCTCAAGGTCCATTGTTCTCGATCTCCTTGGGAGACTGGGCGCAGGACGTAGAGATGCAGGGTGCGTTTCAGGACCCTGACGATACACCGATCCCGTTGGCCGCGTGTGCGTTGATGGCGACAGACGCCTAGGCCGGCATCACCTACACCCACCGCTTTCTATCTCTTCGCACTGAAGACGCTTCACACAGGGACTACTGTCCCTTTGTAATACCAGTTACAACCCCTATGACTTGATGGCAAAGGCACCACGGCTCGCTACAGTCAATGTCAACGCCTTTACTTCGGCTGTCGAACCCCTTATGCTACAAGATAGCCGCAAGGGATTAGCCGTGCGGTCTGGGGCGCTGCAGTCATGGACTGTGCGGTTGATCCCGGCGGAGGTTCGAGTCCTCCCTCGGGCATGGGTGTGTGTGTTTGTCCTTTGGATAATTTAGGTTAAGTAGTGTGTAAGCTTAGGGACTGATGACCTTAGCAGTTAAGTCCCATAAGATTTCACACACACACACACATTTTCGCTACAAGATACATTACGAACTCCTGATCTTAAGTTCCCTAAGGATTTCCGCAATGGAATGTCCCATGCGTCTAGCATTCCGCATTAAAAGTCTGTTTATTTTATTTTTCAAGTCCAGGACATAAAATAATTACAAAAACTAATAAGTATTGATTAACATAACAAATTTGCAAAATTAAATATGTACATTAGTATTTATGGCGCAGATTCAATAATATATATAAACAAGCAGCAGATAAACAAGCAGCAAGATGATTATATTTTTTGACGGGCTCAGTATTCAGCGGTTATCACAGCAGTTTCGCTGGCTGCAGCACTTCCTGAGGTTGGCTTTGCACCTTGACACCCCAACTCACAGTCTGTTTAAAACTTCCAGGTCACGTATGGCAAGTGTGAACCTTTGGCTATTTCCTCCTTGACCGTTATGTGATTGTCTTCAGCTAGGGAGTCTCGCCGAAGCTCCTCTCTGCGAGTTCTGGAAGATGAACGAATTGACATAGTTTCCTGTAGGAAGCTTTTTCTTGACCTCAGTCTTGGCTGTTGGGGGGTCATGTCCGAATAAAGGATGTCTAGGGTCGATTTCTTGTTTTTTCTTCTCTACTTCTGTTGCAGCTTGCCTTCGAAGGCGTGGCGGTGCTATACCCATTATTTGGTACAGCTTATTGAGAGGAGTAGGTCGTAAGCAGCCTGTAACAATGCGTCCTGTCTCGTTCAGGGCTGTATCTACCTGTTTTGCATGTGCAGAGTTTTGCCAGACTGGTGATGCGTATTCTGCGGCAGAGAAACATAGTGCCAAAGCATATGTTCTAAACACTTTTGGCTGAGCACCCCATATGGTTCATGTAAGTTTGCGGATGATGTTGTACTGCGCTTTTACTTTGAGGCTCGTTTCTTCACAGTGGGCTTTTAATGTGAGGGAACGGTCCATCTTCATCCCAAGGCATTTAGAAGTGTCGCCGTGGACTAGTTGTTCCCTCTCCAAGTGATGTTCAGTTTCCTTCTTGTTTCCCTATTTCTAAGATGGAATCCACAGACCTGGGTCTTTCCAGGCTTCGGTTTCAGTTGGTTTTCATCGTAATACTTGACAAAATTTTCAAGAGCTGTTGTCAGTTTCACCTCTATATCCTGAAAGGTCTCACCTTGGGCAGCGAGTGCTGTATCATCAGCGTCTATGAATGCCTTAGTTGAAGAGTTAATTAGCTGATCACTTGTGTAGATATTATATAACAGCGATGACAGCACACTTCCCTGAGGGAGACTATTTTTCTGCATTCTCCATCGACCCTTCATGTCTTGGAAAGAGACGAAGTATCTCCTGTTTTGCAGCACGCACTGAAGAATCTGAGTTAGTCGGTAATCCTTTGTAGCTACGTATACTTTTCTAAGCAGCTTTTTGTGGTTAACAGTAACATTAGCCGCCGTGAGGTCGAAGAAATCCACACCTGTTTTTTCGCCTCTCTCATACCCATCCTCAATATGCTGAGTCAAATTAAAGATCTGTCCACAGGATCTGTTTATTCCTGTTGTGCTACCATAATCACGATGGAAACGTTTCCACATGAAGCACTTGAGTGGAAATGAAAGCTCCGTAAAAACGCACTGCACATTAATAAATTGTGTAAGCGAGACTACCGTAATCTGCATATGTGCATATAGGTAGCCATGGCTATTCTCACATCACTGTATCTGCAGATGTAGATAATAGATTTCTTTAAATAATAGCAATGTATTCAAATAAATGTGAAGCTTCCAAAAGGAAAATAAGAATAGCTATCTGCTATAATTCAAGCAACATGACATTCTTTTTCATAGTAGCAGCTTTCCTTCCAGTTATATTTTTATTAACACCGTGGACGGGTTACGTTTCTATTAATTGCTTTTGTTTTGTTAATGTGTGCCTTGTCTTTTTCGGCTTCCGTTATCTACACGTGGAATGAATAAATTGCCGCGCCTTGTCACATTTACTGTGACACTGGCCTTACGCGACGAACAAATAAAGCGACGAGCAGTCAGGTCCCGGAGACACGTGTCTCCTGGCGTGTTTGCAGTTGGAGGACAACAGAGATGCTGCAACGCCATAAACGTCTGCTGAGGAAAACAACGGGTTTCATAAAACTTTGTTTTATGTAACAAAATGACTGTTGGGTGGGTAATTCATCAAATGGTAATCATACTGGATAATCTATAACTGTTAAATCACACTACAATAAAAAATTCACTCCATATTCATATAATCTACCAAAGCTCTTTCACTGTTCGATTTGTGCGGTAAATCTCCGCACGCTAACGGTTGTTTATTATCTCATCAAGCCTCTGTGACCGGAGCTCACATGACATCAAGTCTGCTCCAGGGCGCTACGTGGCTATTGGCTACCAGGTGGTGGGGATGGGCAGCTCGTCTGTCTAAGCTATGACGAGGTGTGAGGTCTGCTGCAAGTTGTTCGGTGGCAGAATGGCACACCTCAAATGCCGACGATCAGAAGGAATTATCGTTGCTATCTACGTTGATGCTGAGCAAGGCACATGACGGGCTGGAGCAGGTAGCACTCAAAGAGTCTGAAAGCAAAACTCTACAGTCAGGCAGCTTATCAGCCAACGACGACAGCCTGGGGGGCCGTCACGCGAGCCATCAAGTAACTGACAACAGATCTCACTGTATATCATATCGGCGTCTCACACGTAAAGAAGAAAGCTTTCCTTTGCTTTTCTTCTCTCATTTTCTGTATTGGCATCACGGGTATGTGGGGTGATCGTGTTACTGTAGTACTTACTGAATGTCTTGTTGTCACACTGACTTTTCAGGAGAGTCGTAAGCAATAAAAGCAAAGGAGACAGACGTCAGGTATGATGTTTCAGTACAAACCATCACTTACAGAGCAGAGTGGTTGAAATGGTTCAAATGGCTCTGAGCAGTATGGGACTTAACATCTAAGTTCATCAGTTCCCTAGAACTTAGAACAACTTAAACTTAACTAACCTAAGGACATCACACACATCCATGCCCGAGGAGGCTGGATTCGAACCTGCAACCGTAGCGGTCGTGCGGTTCCAGACTGTAGCGCCTAGAACCGCTCGGCCACCCCGGCCGGCAGCAGAGTGAGTAGATGTGTTGGAACATGGCAGCCATTCGCAATTAACTATCTCTGAACGTGTCTCACAACGTGTCGGAGATTACAAAAGAACTGGGATTTCCCAGGTCAACAGTAATAGGGCTGACCCTCAATATCTCAGGGAAAAAGTTACCGCAAGCGTAAATCTCAGCACAGGACGACCACAAGTGTGTGACATACGGACGTCAGTTTGTCTCCGTTGATGCTTACGGCGAGAAGGGCGGTCTGCTGTGAGTCAGCCACGACGTGTTTGAACACGCTCAACGGGAACCCATTATGTCAGGACAACATAGAGTTAAATACACCGGAAAGATTTCAACAGTCGACAACAGCCTCTTGTGACGGTGCCTTGCCGTATCTTGACACCTCTTATTGTAAAAGTCGAGAACAGTACGTAAACGACTACAAAATAACAATAAATGAAAACTCGACTACTTCTCAGAAAACGGCATATTTTAACATGTTCAGTTAGGTATATTCCACTTTCGTATGGAACATATTCACATAGGCTTGAAAGCGACCTGTGGTACTGGATGAAGGCTCCATGAAAGCTCTGGACTAAGTAAACATTATTGTGAGCCACCTACATCCCTTCAAGTTTGGCCGCGCAGGGTGGCAGTTTGGTCTGAGTCGACTTCTCACAGTTCGAGCGGCTCTCCCCCCTGAAAGGTCTGAATCCTCCCTCGGGCAGGAGTGTCTGTGTTATCCTTACAATAAGTTAGTTTACGTTAGATTAAGTAGTGTGTAAGCCTACGGACCAATGACCTCAGCCATTTGGTCCCACAGGAACTTACTGCCTTCAAGTTTGATGTCTTCCCTGACAGTAATGTCGTCTTCTAGCAGCGTAATTGTCCGTGTCACAAAGCCAGCCTACTAGTGCAGTGGATTGAGTAGCATCATGGTTAACTTATGTCAATGTCTTGGCGTGGATGGTTCAAATGGCTCTGAGCACTATGGGACTTAACATCTGAGGTCATCAGTCCCTTAGAAATTAGAACTACTTAAACCTAACTAACCTAAGACATCACACACATCCATGCCCGAGACAGGATTCGAACCTGCTACTGTAGCAGTCGCGCGGTTCCGGACTGAGCGCCTACAACCGCTCGGCCACAGAGGCTGGCTGCCCGTTCCATACAATTACGTTTCCAATCAGCTTTCCCTTCCTGCAAAAAACTGTTATATATCCGAGACATGCATATACCACTGTGGGCGATGTAGAATGCTGTAGCATTGTCGGGAAACGTCAAGTTCTTCCGAGGCTGTAAGTAATATATCTAGTAATTTAAGATTTAAGTTATACACATGGAACGTCTGTTATTCCCCTTTATTTTGTGATTTCATTAAGTCTTATTTTTCAAATGTTCTGTTTAATTTATTCATTAATATCACCAATAACTGCAGTTAACATGATTTATTACTACGTACTAATATAAACGGTGTGATACCACAATTTATGAATATGTGTGGCCTGTTCTGTTTAGAGTTTCCAGATAACAGGTCTAAAATACTTAGCAATTAATTCAGTTGAATTAAACAGAATTTTAAATTTTCCTGATTGACACAATCACTTCGATTATATACCTAGGCGTAACGTTGCAAAGGGGTATGGAATCGAACAAGCGTATAAGGACTGCAGCAGGAAAGGCTTTGCTTTACTGGGAGAGTATTGGAAAAGTGTAGTTCATCTACAAAGGATATTGCGTATAGACCAGAAGTGTGACCAGTTGTTGAGTACTGATCGAGTGTTTGGGAAACTCACCAGCTTGAATTAAACGAAATAATCGAAGTAGTCCTGAGGCTTGCTGCTAGGTTTGTTATTGGTAGGCTCGATCAACAAGGAAGTGTTACGGAGATGCCTCGTAAAGGCTATGGGAATTCCTGGAGAAAGGACGACGTTCTTTTCGCCAAACACTGTTGTGACAATTTAGAGAACAGGTATTTTCAACTGACTTCAAAATGATTCAACTTCCACAAATGTGAATTTCGCGTAAGGACCGCGAAGGCAAGATAAATTAGGGCTCATACAGAGCCATACAGATAGCCTTTTTCCCGCAGTTCAGTTTGCGAATGGAACAGGAAGGGAAATATCTAGAAGTCGCGCACGTTATTTTCCACCATACGATTGCCTCTGGTGTACGTGTGTGAACGTAGGTAAATGTATATGCAAAAAATTTCTGTTGCGGTCTTCAATCCAAAGACTACTCTGATGCAGTTTTCCATGCTACTCCGTCGTGGGCAATCATATCCGAAGAACCACTGCAACTTACATACTTTGAACTTGCTTACTATATTTAAGTCTTTTTTTTTCCTTCTGTAATGTTTACTTGATTTTTAGTTCATGTATCGAAATGTGTCCTGTCAACCGATCCCTCCTTTTAGTCAAGTGACGGTACGAATCTCTCTTCATCCAATTTAGGTTCAGTACTTTCTCATTAGCTACGCGATCTACCCATTTAATTTTCAGCATTCTTCTAAAGCGACACATTTTAAAGGCTCTACTCTCTTATTTTTCGAATTGTTTATCGTCCACAGTTCATTTTCATACAAGGCTACATTCCAGACAGATACCATCAGAACAGACTTTCTAACACTTAAATCTACATGCGATGTTAACAAATCTGTCTTCTCCACGCACGCCTTTATTACCATTGCGAGTATACATTTTATATCCTTCCTTTTTCGGTCATCATCAGTTATGTCACAGCCCTAATAGCAAAAGTCATATACTATTTTTCTTAACGCAGTTGGTAATTCCCTAAGCGTGGCTGATTTAATTCGCCTGCGTTTCATTAACCTTGTTTTGCTTTTCTGCTCTTAAATCCACGTTTTGACACATTGCACATTCCAAAAAATGGCTCTGAGCACTATGGGACTTAACATCTGTGGTCATGAGTCCCCTAGAACTTAGAACTATTTAAACCTAACTAACCTAAGGACATCACACACATCCATGTCCGAGGCAGGATTCGAACCTGCTACTGTAGCAGTCGCGCGGTTCCGGACTGAGCGCCTACAACCGCTCGGCCACAGAGGCTGGCTGCCCGTTCCATACAATTACGTTTCCAATCAGCTTTCCCTTCCTTGCTTTCCCATCTGAGCTACTAGTTTCATATAGCTGATATTCTCATCTTCAAAGCTCTCTTTAATTTTCCTATAGGCGTTAACTACCCTTCACCTAGTTACACACGTTTCTATGGGCTTGTATTTGTCCTCTAGTTATTCCTGCTTAACCATCTCACTCTATCTGTCCATCTCATTCGTTAGACGTCTGTGTTCCCTTTTGCGAATTACATTTTCTCCTTCTTTTTTTATTTTTTCGTTTCATCCAGTAATTCCAATATCTCATGTGATATCCAAGGTTTTCTACTGTTCCATGTCTTTTGAGCTGTTTTACATAACATCTGATGTGATAGAAGAAGAAACAGGAGTCGATTTAGAAGAGATAGGGGATCCAGTATTAGAAGCGGAATTTATAAGAGCTTTGGAGGACTTACGGTCAAATAAGGCAGAAGGGTTAGATAACATTTCATCAGAATTTCTAAAATCATTGGGGGAAGTGGCAACAAAACGACTGTTCACGTTGGTGTGTAGAATATATGAGTCTGGCGGTATACCATCTGACTTTCGGAAGAGCATCATCCACACAATTCCGAAGACGGCACGAGCTGACAAGTGCGAGAATTATCGCACAATCAGCTTAACAGCTCATGCATCGAAGCTGCTTACAAGAATAATATACAGAAGAATGGAAAAGAAAATTGAGAATGCGCTTGGTGACGATCAGTTTGGCTTTAGGAAAAGTAAAGGGACGAGAGAGGCAATTCTGACGTTACGGCTAATAATGGAAGCTAAAGAAAAATCAAGACACTTTCATAGGATTTGTCAACCTGGAAAAAGCGTTCGACAATATAAAATGGTGCAAGCTGTTCGAGATTCTGAAAAAAGTAGGGGTAAGCTACAGGGAGAGACGGGTCGTATACAATATGTACAACAACCAAGAGGGAATAATAAGAGTGGACGATCGAGAACGAAGTGCTCGTATTAAGAAGGGTGTAAGACAAGGCTGTAGCCTTTCGCCCCTACTCTTCAATCTGTTCATCCAGGAAGCAATGATGGAAATAAAAGAAAGGTTCAGGAGTGGAATTAAAATACAAGGTGAAAGGATATTAATGATACTATTCGCTGATGACATTGCTATCCTGAGCGAAAGTGAAGAAGAATTAAATGATCTGCTGAACGGAATGAACAGTCTAATGAGTACACAGTATGGTTTGAGAGTAAATGGGAGAAAGACGAAGGTAATGAGAAGTAGTAGAAATGAGAACAGCGAGAAATTTAACATCAGGATTGATGGTCACAAAGTCAATGAAGTTAAGGAATTCTGCTACCTAGGCAGTTAAATAACCAGTGACGGACGGAGCAAGGAGGACATCAAAAGCTGACTCGCTATGACAAAAAAGGCATTTCTGGCCAAGAGAAGTCTACTAATATCAAATACCGGCCTTAATTTGAGGAAGAAATTTCTGAGGATGTACTTCTGGAGTACAGCATTGTATGGTAGTGAAACATGAACTGTGGGAAAACCGGAACAGAAGAGAATCGAAGCATTTGAGATGTGGTGCTATGGACGAATGTTGAAAATTAGGTGGACTGATAAGGTAAGGAATGAGGACGTTCTACGCAGAATCGGAGAGGAAAGGAATATGTGGAAAACACTGATAAGGAGAAGGGACAGGATGATAGGGCATCTGCTAAGACATGAGGGAATGACTTCCATGGTACTAGAGGGAGCTGTAGAGGGCAAAAACTGTAGAGGAAGACGGAGATTGGAATACGTCAAGCCAATTATTGAGGACGTAGGTTGCAAGTGCTACTCTGAGATGAAGAGGTTAGCACGGGAAAGGAATTTGTGGCGGGCTGCATCAAACCAGTCAGTAGACTGAGACCAAAAAAAAAAAAAAAAAAAAAAAAAAACATCGCAGAAATTGCTTGGCCTAAGTTCCACCTCCACACAATGGATCACCGTTAGGATGAGTTAGAAAGTCGACTTTGATCAACACTTTAGCGGCCAACATCACTTCTCCATCTGGTTTCGTCTCTAGATGGAGAACAGGTAGCTGTTCCTACACAGAAATTCAGAAGCTTATTGAAAGTGATCTCATCAGAGCTAAAGTCGTCATAAAGGTGAGGGATGGATATACGACATATTAACGTCCACCAACAGGTGACACGGTAGTGTGTATTCCATGTACACAACGATGACATGCTTATCGTGATACGACTGAAAAAGAGCCTAATTGAATGCTTTAAAAGTAACTTATTTCAGCGATTCGTAGATGGTGACATTTCTGATTATTATAACAACTTGGCTTCTCTTTCGATTTTAGCATCTAATATGCGCTCTAAGACACACTAAACGACTCAAATTTATCAAAAAGTGATATTCATACAGGTCTCGAAGGAAAATGAAAACTTGGAAAGTTTAGCAACCAATGGATGAATGTGTAACGCTGTAGTACAATTTCACCTCACAGCTGACAAGGAAAGCAAACAAGGGTAATGCTGATCTCCGGGCGTAAAATGTTTGAGAATTTCGTTAGTGAACAATATCAGCAGATGTCAGCATTTGAAAGAAGAAGTGTAGTTTAGTTCAGAGAAGCCGGTTGGAGTAATCGGCCCGTCGCGCGACATTTGCATAGGAACCACGCAACTATTCAACGATGCTTGCAAGAATGGGCGGACCATGGACGAACACAGCGTCAATTAGGAAGGGTGACCTGGAGAGGCGAAAGAGGACTGAGCCCAGGGCACCTCTTACGCTGACTGCCATCGACCAACGTACAACAAGAAGGCCGTCTGCAGCGGTGTTGGGCGCATTCGGTCTGGTATCACATTGGCTGGAGTGGAATTGTCTTCAGTCATGACTCGCTTCAAACGGAGCCCCGATAATAGTGACGATGTGTCTGCAGACGCCCCAGACAGCATTGGGCTTCAATACGGCCCAACAACCAGAAGTGATAGACTGGGCTCACAATTATATTTCGCAAATCATTCAAATGTATTTAAATATATTTTCGAAGTGTACAAGGAAATCTATGTCACGTATAAATATAATAATGAAACTGTCATCAACACGGAAGTTCGTGCGAACACCGCAGTAATTTACTAGGCATCGTCTTGTCGCTTCCTCGTCCTTATAACTGATTTAGCGAATCTGTTACAGGTGGCCCTGCAGTTTAACATAGAATACAAACCATGGACTGACCTCGGATCTGTCACAGTAAGGAATCATTGTCGAACGTGAAAGAAGTGATAAGTGTAAAAAAAGTCTTTAGCCCAACCCTCATTGAACCGGTGGGCCTCTGAGATGTATAGGCTGACACTTACCCTCTGAAATGCCGAACAAGTTTGAAACGATAAAATTTTTACACTTCCATTAGTCACGTAAAGAGATCATCTACTATTTATAATGTTAAAAATTATTTGTTGCCATTCCAAAGTGATATATGCATGGTATTTTTATGATCATAGTGAAGCTCTTCACTGCACGGCACTTTACTTTAGAGCGTCCCCGGGTAAGTTAGTGATAGGATGGTAGGCGTACGGTGACAATGGAGAGGGAGCAGAATAATTGGAGCTTAACTAACTGTAATATTTTGCTATATACCACTGTTGTTGAGATGTAGACTTTTCTATTCTTATCTAACTACAGGTACGATTCGTATCAGCTGAGTAGGTAATTTCAGTTTTTAGTAATTTCGTAGTTTGATAGTTACAAAATCGTCTTATTATCTTAGAAGTTACATGACGAAGTAATTTTTGTACGGATTTTGGATGAATGCGACTAATTATCTGCTTCATTGTGCTGTTCAAGGGCCTTCATTATCGGACTTATAAAGTGCACAATTACATGACGTTATTCCAACATAACCGACTTCTTCACTTTTTGCATTATTTCGTAGTATTTGACGAGCGTCTATAGAACTGATCATGTGACAGTAAGAATATTGAGACACCTGGCTCGACATCACAGGGGTGGCCTTACGGAGAATCTACGCAGCTTTCTGGCTAATATTCGCCCACCTGAGAACCCAAGGAAAAGTTCCTAGACGCAAGAGGCCATTTCAGAGAGACATGTTAGGCATTTGTTCTCTAAGCCAGCCTAGCTTAGTTGGGCAGTGTAAGTTAACCGTCTAAAATGGTTCTTTTCAGAAGAACACCAGTTATAGGATATAAAAGGCGTTACACAATAATTTTATGCAATGCCGGCCTGAGTGGCCGAGCGGTTAAAGGCGCTACAGCCTGGAACCGCACGACCGCTACGGTCGCAGGTTCGAATCCTGCCTCGGGCATGGATGTGTGTGATGTCCTTAGGTTAGTTAGGTTTAAGTAGTTCTAAGTTCTAGGGGACTTATGACCACAGCAGTTGAGTCCCATTTGAACCATTTGAATACTTTTATGCGCTAAATGTATTGATAAAGTAATAAAATGTATGGATGAGGCCAATAAAAGCACTTATCCCTCATTTGATCCGTCGCATTGACAAGTCTTCCATTTTTACGATGAAGAGATTAATAGAAAGACATAGGAAATTTATAAACCGTGACACAGGTTAGTGGTATCAAACAAACGTACATCGAAGTCAGATGGAAGTCACATGCGCTGAGGGAATCAATTTCTCTGCAGTGTAGAAATATTTCAACATATGACTAAGTGTGGGATCGAAGGCACGAGCATTCGACGTCGTTATGATTCGATATACTTCTCTGAAAACCTGAAGTATAACTTTAACTTTTATAAAATTTTATGTCCGTTGTCGCTTAACCGTTGATATCGACGCTGCTAAATAATGGATGCTGTACATTTACTGGGGTTGCTGTTTAATGCAGATCACAGTGTATGCTAACAACAATGCCATGTCAGCCAAACCGTCGTATACCGTTGCCTAGCAATTACTTCCGTATTCTCTGGAGTACCAGAAGTGCCTATACGAATTCGCTGTCTGAGTTATTGAGTGTCAGAAGCTTTAGTTGTGAGCTAAGTATTGAAGTGTTGAATTTTGTGTTTCGAGAACATCTAGCGAAACATTTGAAAGTTCTTGAGGAGCTTTAGAAGCTTTCAGCGAAGCGAACGCCAAGCTTCAGAGGCGAGGAGCGTTGTGCCAGCAAGAGGTATGAGATTAATTTAAGTATCACCTATATATTTATCGTAAAGAAACGTTAGAATATCGTATAAGCTTGTAAATGGCTGAGTATGTAGTGGAGAAGAAATGGCAAAATGATGCCTGTGGTGGAGAGTGGTATCGTTTCAGAACATGCAGTTATTGGCGGTATTCCATGTGGAATAGAGCATTGCTTTACTTTTATTTTGCAATTTCAAATGTTGGATGTTTACTTGTAGAGGCAGATTTCTGTACTTAGTTTTTGGCGAAGTTCATGTTCTTGCATCATGTATTATCAATTTAATTGCTTAGTTCCACAATGATGACGGTGTAACCAATCTTTCTCTCTTGTGGATTACTCACACGTACTCCCTGCGATGTTGGAAATTAGTACTGCCAGGAACTTTTTTGCATGTGCGAAGAAAAATTTATTCTGGAACACGTACCAAGTCGAGTGCATCGGTTTGAGTAAAGCTGGCACCATAACAAAACAGTTTTTCTCTTCTGTTGCTCAAGATATGTGAATTATTATTTTGGCGTACGAGGTGTGTGAGAGAAGCAATGAGACTGATTTCTAATATACCAAGGTTTTATTTATTTCAATCGACAATATTGTCGCCTTCAAAGCAGTCCCATTCGGCAGCAATAGGCCTGCGAAGTCGTTGTTCCCTGGTATCGGTAGAAGCGATGAAAGTCTTCAACTGGTGAGACATTTACCAGGTCGGTCAAATGCTCTTAAATGCTCTCCAGAGTCCCAAAACGAGGTACTTTTAAGACATCTTTCAACTATGAAAAAGAAATAAAAAGAAATATGTCACAACGACTAAGATTACGTGAATAGGGGGGGGGGGGGGTCTGTGGGACAACAGGAATGCCTTTCGAGGTCAAAAACTCCGTGATGGAAGTGGCTGTGTGGCATGGTGCGTTATCATGATGCAGCATGCAATCTGCAATGTCCGGTCTCACTCGATTCACCTCTTTCCTGAGCTTTTCAACGACATCGCTGTAACACAGCTGTTTGACGGTTTATCCTGGATAAACAAATTCTATATGCAAAAAAGCAACTATGTCAAAAACGCAAACCAGTTTTTCTTTCATCTTTGATTTGCTCATTCGAGCTTTTTTCGGTGGAGGATGTGTCTCGATGTAGAACTCCTTACATTGCCGCTATGTCTCAGGACCTAACTCAGAAATCCAGCGTTCATGACCTGTGATTAGACAACTGAACCATTCGTGGTCACTGGCAGTTCTCGCAAGAGGATCAACGCACTCGTTTTTGCGACTGTCCTCCTGCTCATTTGTGAGTTCCCTCGGCACCATTCTGGCACAAATCTTTCATACGTGCAAGAGTATGGTCTAAATTTTATGTATGGTGAAAGTGTTTAACATGTCATGCACCGTCTTTATTATTACACAACAGTCTGATTTCACAAGAGAACACATGATCGAAGTATTCGTCGGTTTTAGTAGCTGATGGTCTCGCTGAACGAGGTTTATCTCAAAGTGTTCTCGGCCTTCCAGAAATGATTTGTGCCACCAGGAAACTTGGGCTATTAATAATGAATGTTCCCCATAGGATTGTTTCAGTTTTTCAAACCTCACACTCGATGGCGTAACATTGCTCTGAATTCCGCTCTTCCAAATTTGTAACACCCTACAACACTTTCGTAACACGCAAAGAAAAAAACAATTACAACTTCCCTGATGGCGCTTTCAAAAATCACGTGACGGCTGTACTGATCTGAAATCCGTACTCAGCACATAGAAGAGATGACAAACAGCTCTACACAAGTGCAACAACAAGGCGATGCCAGATCGCTCGGTGTGTTGTCAGTCTGATTACTTCTCTCACGCGCTTCGCATTGTTAACTATTAAATCCACTGGGAGTTTATTGGCTGTTTGGGCGTTTTCATTATTTAGATACATGTGGCTATCTTTCAATCCCAAAAAATATATTTCATCTCACATAGATTACAATTGTTTAAAATTTAACTCCAGTGCTTGTTTGATTATTGACATCGACGTCCCTAAAAAAATGATGCGCTCTACAGTTACCGGCGTTGCTACTTAATGCTGATCACAGGGTATGCTAACAACAATGCCATGTCATCTAAACCGTCGAGTACTGTTGCCTAGCAATTACTTCCGTATTCTCTGGAGTACTCGAAGTGTTCATACGAATTCGTTCTACGAGTTATTGAGTGTAAGAAGCTTTAGTTGTGAATTAAGTACTGCAGTGTTGTATTTTGTGTTTCGAGCACATCTAGCGAAACATTTGAAAGTTCTTGAGGAGCCTTAGAAGCCTTCAGCGAAGCGAACGCCCAGCTTCAGAGGCGAGGTGCATCGTACCCGCAAGAGGTATAAGCTATTGACATAACTGTTGAATATTTACTGACCATACACAATCATCTGGAGTCAGAATATCGTAATAGCTTATAAATGACTGAGTATGTAGTGGAGAAGTTCTGGAAAATTGAAGCATGTGGGGGAATGTAGTATTACTTAGAACATGCAGTTATTAATGGTATATAACGTGATATAGCCTTTTTTTCAAATTTTCATGGAGTTTCAGACGGCATGTGGTTACTTGTAGAGGCAGAAATCTACACCTAATTTTTCTTAAAGTTCATGAGATTTCGTTGTATATTCCCAAATTAATTGCTTAGTTTAACAATGACATCAATATCAAGTGCTCTGCCCGATTCTATTCGTCTAGTTTTATCCTAGACGTTGTGTGTGACGTCATGACTTTACGTTGCGAAAGGTGTAAGCGGCCTGTTATTAAATGTTATCTGCGTTTGCATTAGTTACTAGTGTAATCTACAATGTTTGTAAAATATGCTGTTTATTCCAAATATGTCTTGATATACGACAGTGTTGTTTGTTGGTGTGGGGGGGGGGGGGGGGAGGAGGGGAGGGAGGGGCAACTTGAGACCACAGGTTAAACTGTCGATGGGGAAATTAGTTGCGATTATAGTTTTGTTTTGTTTGCTGACAAATATTTACTTGTTTCTTTCTGTATTCCGCACGATTACCGAGAGTGAGGTTAGGCATTACCTTAAGAGCGGAAGACAATCTTTTGCAGCTGAAGTGATTAGATATAGTTATTATCATGCTGATCGTTTCAATTATTTAGCTGTTTTTGCAATGTCGGAGACTTGTGTGTGGAGAGGTTAGCAAGGAACCTAAGTTCATTGCTGAAATGGTCTTGAGATGAACGAGTGGTATTGTTATTCATAATTTTTAACTTATTAATAATTGGCTGGTTTTTTCCTCCAATAGTACGTCGCTGAGGGTGTGCATATATGGAGTAGACTCTTTTATATGGTTCATCTTATTGTTACCGGTGGCTCACTCTTTCGGTGTATTATTGTTTTGGTGCTCTGGTATATAGAAAATGTTTATGTGAATGCGATCGAGTCTTTTATATTTATTAGTCACATATATGTTTTCGGGTTTTCAACTGCTTACCTTCGTTTGTAGTGTGATTCCAAATATTAGTGTTTATTTTCTCTCTGTTCATTCTGTAAGAATTTGTGTGCGTTACTTTTCAATTAAGTCGTTGTAATGTGGAGTTTTCTCTTGTACCAATGTTGTCGCTTAAGCAATAGAGTTTACTCGAAATTTACTTTCTCTTTCGCTTTTTTCGGCTTATTGCGAAGAAATTCATGTGCGTCTTTTTCTTTGTCTGTGTGTGTGTGTGTGTGTGTGTGTGTGTGTGTGTGTGTGTGTGTGTGGTATTGCTGTTCTCCGTTGATATACAGGGTGATTCACGAAGATATGCAAATATTTAAATATATTATTCTACAAGTAAATCTAAAGAAAAATGGTCCGCAGATGTCTAGTTACGGAGTTACGGCTAAAAAAGATTTTGCCTGAAATTTAGCAACTTCGCTAATATGTGGCCATCGCAAACGGTACGAGGTTAAAGTGAAGCACGATTTCCATTTATTTTGTCGTTATTGATACGGTGAATGTAATGAAACCTGCCCCAGATATGTATCTGCAGTAGTTTTCCAAAACATCCAGAGAAGCAAAGAAGTAATTTTGTAAAAATTTTAATTCATTAACTTAGTTGTGAATTTAATTTTGGAAAAACGATGGTATTAATGTTAACTGGAACGGTATTAAGTTTTCAGATAATCTGTTTTATTAATACCATAGCACACGTGATTCATGTTAAACTGGCAAAAACAAAGATCAGTGTTAAGGAAGTTGTACAGTGTACGTACAAGGTTAGGAAACGACTGAAACAACTCACTAACGGTTGCCAATAATGACAAACGTTTCTACATTCTTACTGAAAAGTAAACAAATTTACTTGTATAATGATCTTTGCTTCTCTGCATGTTTTGGAAAACTATTGCACATGCACTTCTGGGACATGTTTTATTAGATTCACCAGACCAGCAACAACAAAATAAATGGAAATCGTGCTTTACTTTAACCTCATACTGTTTTGCGATGGCTTCATATTAGCAAAGTTGCTAAATTTCAGGCAAAATCCCTTAATAGCCGTAATTCCGTAACCAAACGACTGCGGACCTGTGATAAACTTCTTTCTTTAGTCTGCATGTCTTCGTGAATCACCTTGTATATAGGTCCATTGTACACTGTGATACCACTTGGGTGTTATTTTTTAGAATTTTTGTAGGTTTGTTGTGGAATAGTTCCTGTCATTTCCGAAAGAATTAGTGTGTGTGGGTTTTTTGTATTATGTTGTTGTTTTGTGGATGTGTGTCTGGCACCCCTGACTTCGTTTGATCTGCGTAGATGAAGCGAATTATTCGAATCCAATTTTGTGTTTTCCGTATCTTTTTGTTGGGATTATTCTAGATGATTTCGTGTGAGATATTATTCGATTTTCTGGTTAGAATAATCTTAGCGTTATCAAACTTCTTGTTTTTAGTTTGTGGCTGCCCAGAACTCTCTCACTCCTGCAGCTGTCCCGTTACTTTGATTTTATGTGCTCTTCCAATAACTTCAAGTGCTTTTTATGTTTGTAAAGAACTGCATTATGCAATACGAAACTGTAGCAGTACATTTTATTAGAAAGTATCGATTCCGGTAGGGATCAGACCGTCATCAAGTCCAAAAACGATTTCAGCTATGAACTTACGTAACTGAAATAGCGGTTTCGGATTTACATTGTTCCATCGTTGATCCTAACTGTATGTACGTTACATTACGTCCATTTAACATCATAGACCTTTTTCCCAGTGTTAAGTATATACGAATAATATCAATGGTCGAGTTATGTACCTTTGATGACTGCTGATGGAATTACGCGAAAGCATAGCCGAGACGATTTTCGAACCAGATGACGGCCTCATTCTAGACCAAAATCGATGGTCTCCGATGGAATGTAAACAACGACTCCTCTATAAAATACTTTCTATGATTGTTTTCGACCGCAATGGTCTATCTTGTGATCGTCTTCTCCAAGAATATAATCGGACTGTTATGAAGTGTTATCTGTGGTCGTCGTTGTAGACTCTGTTTCCTTTAATTACATACTTTCACAGTGAGCACGGTGTAACAGAATTACCCGTCTTGTCGATTACACATACATACTGCATGTGATCATTGTAGGGTCATATTGATGGAATTTCTTCGGTCTACGAAGAAGAACACATTTTGCATACTGATTGCAACTGTGTAGTTTTAATTTACTTAAAATTTTATTGCAGTTCTTGTTTAACTATTGATATCGACGTTCCTGTACAATGATGTGCTTTGCCGTTACGTTGGTCGTGTTTAAGGCTGACTACAGGGTTTGCTAGCAACCTTCCTATGACACCTTAACAGTGGTGGACCGTTTTGTAGCAGTTACTTTCGTATTCTCCCGAGTAGTTAAAGTATCGAAACGAATTCGTTCTGTGAGTTATTGAGTAAAAGGACTTTCAGTTTTAACTGAAGCGTAATAGTGTTCGATTTTGTGTGTCTAGAATAATTGACGAAATATTTTGAAGTTCTTGAGATGCTTTAGAAGCTTTGAACGGAGCGAATTCCCTGCTTCAAAAGCGAGGTACAATGTACTCGCCGAGAGGCAAGAGCCATTGATTTATTTGTCACCTACTTATTTCCCGTATACTTCTGCATTTAGAATATCGAATAATTTTTTAGTCGAGTGAGTGTGTAGTGGAGACGTACCGGGAAACTGAAAGTATAACGACGTAGAGTGATGTGATTTCGCAACATTTTGTTAGAAATATTGCTGCCTTTGAAAAGGAAAACACACTTCGATTTACATTCCAGGGCTTGGTTTAAGATGTCATGCAGCTTCAAAAGGTTCCTATAATGCTTGACTTTTAGAGACAGATTTCTCTATTGAGTTGTTGACACTGTTCAAGTGCTAGAATAGTGTATTCTCAAATTTATAGCTTAGTTTCACAATCAAAACGGCGTCACCTCTGTCTCGTTTTCTGTTACATATACACCTGGTATGTGTCATTGTTGGTTCGTGCTACTGTAATTTTCTGCCGTCTGTGAAAAAGAAAACTCGTAAATAGGTTCCAGTTGCGTAGGATTATACTGAGTTGACATGGCAGTATAGCAAAAATATTATCTTTTCCTCTTACTCAAGGAAATAGCATGAATATCTTTGAGCACTGTTAAACATTAAAGCTATTAGGTGCTTGCAAGCAATTCTTCTGTTATCTTCCTTTTGAAGTCACCGTTGCGTAGCAGTTTTCATTCGCAAAATTTGTTCGTATGTAATACAGATTGTTGTTTAGCTCACATGATGATAAAGAATGCTTTTGATTTAGGGTTACACATAAGTAGTTGATGACTGGCAAAAAGAAGGATCAGTGCAGCAAGGCGAGAATACATTGACGCGGTAACATGGATAGCCGTAAAAATCGTATTCTCGTCATAAACCGCGGAAGAGTTTTTGATTTAAGCCACGAGATTGTAGCGTAGTTTATTAATTAGTGACTTTATTCCACGGCCAACACAATGAGGTACTTACATGTAAAACTAAATTCTGTTCCTTCCTCACAGTCAGATAGTTTTCAAATCAAACTGTAACAACTGACCAAATCCAAAGTTGTAAAAACTGAACTAGGTGTATATCTGAAACTAATGGAGTGTTGTACTTCTGGCTAATTACTGTTCCGTCTAATATCTATGCTTTCAGATAGTTGTTATGAAAAGAATTTTATCCTCTCCAAATAAAATACCGTGTAATGAGCACGCCTTTGCCTGACTGCGAAGAACTGTTACAGGTCTACAACTTTGCTTCCACCGTTTTTTTCACGAAGTTCGGGACTCTGTTGCGAAAACCTTACAAAAAATTATGGTTCTTAGTATTGCCCATCCCTGGCCACAACATTCTCCCGTCTTTCGGATGGCATACGAATCCAGTGGCGGAAGAACTGGGCGTCTTTTGTGGGGATACATGAATCGATTCAATTTTGCACTAGTTCATACGATCGGAAGTGCTGGTCAGCCAGACTGTATGCCACTGATCGAAAAACGTGGTAGTCAGAGACAGCAATGTATGGAGAATACGGAGAGAGGGGTAGGACTTCTCGTTTCAACGGGTTTTGCGACATGGGGTCGAGCACTGACCTGCTGCAAAATTACCTTTACGTGTCTATCGCTGTATTGTGGCCGTTTGTGTTTCAGTGCTGGGCTGGAACGCATCAATTGCTTTCGATAATGATGTCCTGTGACTGCCTTCGTCTGTTTCAGTAGCTACGGAAACGTTCTGTCTTCCACCGACATGGCGGTCTTTGACATCAAAATCACCGTTATTAAGTCGTTGAAAACATTCTCTGCACGTTCTTCCACTAATAGCTCCCTCACCATTGGTCCTACTTAGTATTTTGAGAGCCACAGCCGCAGATTTCTTCATGTTAAAGTAGAAAATTAAAACTTCCCGCAAATGGCGAGAAATGAGTACGTAAGTTGACGTTCTTAATAGAGAATAACTTTATGATGTAATCACAAATTGACTAATATTTTTATGGCATTGTGTTTACATATGCCTAAGCTTATAGTATTACGCCTATGACCAAGCACCCGAACCCCACTTGCCGCTACTGCCGCCTATTGAAGAACGGCAGAAGCAAAGTTGTAGACTTAATATTTTGATTCATCCACAACGTATTTTTGAAAAAAAGAATTAAAATAACTAATTCTCGACTAGAACCCAATGTATAAGCTTAATCAAATATATGGACTGTATATGTAGGTTATTTCACTGACAGCTGCTTTTATTACAAAAGTTAAGTTTACAGAGGTGTCGTCACGGTCCCAGGTTTTTCTTGCGATCCAGTTGTGAGACACTGCTGTAAAACTTACTCATGGCCACGGTCTGGCCATATCTAACGTGCTGTTTGTTATCGTTACAGCAATGTTCCGACGCGTGAAGAAGTTTTTCTCCCGGTGTGTGGGAGGGGAGAAGAACTTGGTCGCTGTTCGGGGTACTGTACAGGTGAGCCACGTCACGTTTCATCACTGGTAACGTAACATGGAAAGCAGTAAAGTCTGAGAGCTACCTGATTGTACATAACATGGTCAGTAGATACTGCAGACTGTCACGATTTACTGTAAATGAATATTTGATTTGATAGAAACATCCCATGTGTAACGTCATTGTAAATAAGACGTCTTAGATAGGCATTTCTGCTCGAGTGATGATTGTGACGATTATATAAAGTACCAGCTAACTACCTAACTCCGTCCAAACAGGCCTCTGAAGTTCCAAAGGTACCGATCGACCGCCTCGTCATAGTCAACCGAAATACGTCACTGTATGGAGAAACATGTGGTCAGCATACTGCTCTTCCGGACGTTGTCAGTTTTCGTGATCAGATATAAAATACCGGCAGCTATGAATGTCACTGGTGGATGGATGGATTTGTTGATCACTGGAGCTCATAAACGTCTTCATCCTAAAACTTGAGCTTGTCTCCAGACCTACATAAAGTTTTTGAAATTTGCCGTAGTCGTTTCGACTTCAAGTAAAACAAAGAGCTGGAGTCCTCTTAAATTTACTTTTGCCTACGTAGAAGCGCCGTAAAATATGGAGTATAAGAATTCTAATACTATATGCGTCACAGATCTGGTGGTCGTTTAACATGAGTATGAAGCCATTAGAAATGTGTCCTATTCGGATGGGAGACAGGGTGACTTCAGCGTGTCAAAGCGACGTGTATGAGACTTTGCCGCATGCTTGACCATTCATACCATCTTCGAAACTCGTATGTTCTCTGCGTCTCGTGTGTTCCCTACAGGCCTCCTTGGCTACATTATCTGCTTGCTCTTTCCCCTAGATCCCACTGGACCTAGCTCCTCTCCACCATGTTATTAGCACATTATATTCACATCAGGTAAGATTATGTTGATAATCTACACCGAACACTGAATAAACAATTCTAACAACTGTTATTTAGGGCCATTAAATTTAACACTAATCTAAGAAATAGGCAGTTGACTCTCACTAAATGATTTATCATGCCAGGAAATTAGGTGTGCTGTTTGTTAACAATGGAGTAATAATGTGAGGGGCTTGACAATAGAAACATCCCTGTCAACTTGTAGAGAATTATGTTGAACAATATTCTAGGAGCAGAGCTTTACTTATAATGCATCCAACGCGATCGACTGGTTGAAGACGACATTGCAGACCATCTGGTTGCCCAGCCAGTTACCTGCTGACCGCGTTTAATATGAGACTGACCAAAGGAAATGTACAGAGTCAGAGAACAGAGAACAGAGAAACAGGAACTGTTAGCAAAACTTGTTACATAGCCCATTTACTTTCCTTTCCAGAGAAAGAACAAGGAGGAACTCGTAATAAAAGTACCGTGGCTCAGGTAGTTCCACTGTAGCCCTCTGTCGTACCAGTTCAACTCATCGTACGTAGGATAATGGTAGTGAATGTCGGAAGAACAGAATTCTAGCTGATGCTACAGCCAGTCAGTGACTACTCACTATCACTAACTCTAGGCCAAAAATTCCAAATAAATGTAATAATTTGTAACACATGTAAATGTAAAGAACTAGCGCCATCTCTAATATGCTAAACATGCTCTACATCATCAAACTGATAAATTCTTTTCCAACAGGAGCGTCAGTTCACCCTGGACTCGTTTTTTGAGGAGATGCTGCAGAAGCGGCTGCAGGAAGAGAAAGAAGTCCTTTCTGTTTCGGTGAGTGTAAATTACAGCAGTATAAGGAATAGTAGCATTTGGTTTCAAAGTGAATTTTTCGTATTCTCACTGCATGATAACTTACTCTCGAGTATGATACTAGTTACTGATCTGCTTCCGGGTATTAGGCCGAATTGTTGTGTTCATTTTGTGCACAATACTTCGAAGGACGTCCTAGCGATCAACTTCATGTGCTGCGAACTTTGCGGTAATGTGTATTCGGTGCTAGGACTCAAACCAGTCAGGGAACGTATCACGACCTGAAGAAGATGAATCGGTCAGTTGCTGAAATGTTGATCATAAAGCAGGAACAACAACACGGCATAACCTCAGAAGCACATCAATAACCAGTTGCACCCATAAAATGTTGAATATAATGGGATATTAGTTATTTTTTAGTATAAATTGTTGCTGAGACATCACACGACTGGTATTTCTTGGATACTAAGTTGAGTTACTAGATATCAAGTACCTATACCTATACACTTGTAAATTTATGATAAATGTAACACTTCGTAACACTTTTATATGATAGAAACTAGCATTAATTTTGGACTACTGCACACGTTGGATAACATAAAACTAATAAGTTCTTTTCCAACAGGAGCGTCAGTTCACTTTGGACGCGTTTTTCGAGGAGGTGCTGCAGAAGCGGCTGCAGGAAGCAAAAGAAGTCCGTCCTGCTCCGGTTAGTATAAATTCGAACAGTGTAAGAAATAGTAGCACTTGGCTTCACAGTGAATTTTTCGTATTGTCAGTACACGATAACCTACTCTCGAATATGATGCTAGTGCTGGTCTGCTTCCGGCTGTTACGCCGTATTGTTGTGTTCATTTTGTGCACAATACTTTGACGGACATACCAGCCATAAAGTTCATGTGCTGCGTACTTTGCGGTAATGGTACTTGCTGCTTGGATTCAAACCAGTCAGGGAACGTCACACTACCTAAAGGAAATGTCTCGGACAGTTATTGAAATGTTGGGCATAAAAAAAGAACAACACGGCATAACTTCAGAAGCACATCATTAACCAGTCGTCCCCAGAAAATGTTATAGATAATGGGATATTAGTTATCTGTTAGTATTAATAATTGCTAAGACGTGATACGAATTGTGTTACTTGTATACTAAATTGAATTACTACGTACTTAATTTCGATATCTATACTCTGCTAAATTTGTGATAAATTTAACGCATCGTAACACTTTTATGTGATAGGAACTAGCAATAATTTTGAATTACTCCACATGTTGGATAACATAAAAGTAATAAGTTCTTTTCCAACAGGAGCGTCAGTTCACGCTGGACGCCTTCTTCGTGGAGTTGCTGCAGCAGCGGCTGCAGGAAGAGGATTAAAGTCGTGCTGTTACGGTGAGTGGTACTTCGATCTCCGCAGAGAACAACAGATTTTGGTTTCTAAGTGTAATCCTCGTTTCATGGTCACATGGTAGCTCCCTTCAGAAGCAGAATCTTCATAATTTTTTTCTATTGTACAGATTTACGATTTTTAATATAACTGAAATGCTGTCAACTTAGGTACATCGCCATAGCTACAAAATTCTTGGTAGCCCCCAAGATTTTGTCGGTACCCATAATCTGCTCTTCTTTTATACCAGTTGTGAACTGTGTTCAGATACGTAGTCGTTTCACGACATACATTTCTTTTCGTTCTAGTATTGATAGGATACACTTAAACTCAAGAATCAGCAGTGCAATATGGTTGCCATCTCAGAAAGCAGAGGTTGAAAATACCGCTTCAGTGTTAAATTTATTTATTTTCACACGACCGGTTTCCTCAGGTGTCGTACTGGAAATAGCAAAAGACGGGAACTAATTTTCACACGCCACAACACACATAAAAAAGAAAAGTGATTTTTTCCTAAAATGTTGCAGAAACTTTTAAGAAACAATATTCTGACACTTGTAACAACTGTCTACCATCATGATACAACAATTTTGTAGACCATTTCACCACAATAGACCACACTCAGGGAGGCAAACGTTCATTTCTGGTCATTTTCGCAGATAAATTCGTATTTGAGATACTTAGTATCCTAGTGCTGATGAGTTGGGGCGACAGAAACATCCCTTCTACAGATACAGAAAACCAATTTTTAGCATGCTGTCCTACGATAATGAACTTTTCTTTAAAGATGTCATATCAACCCACCATAATATGGTGACGTTTTTAATTTTGAAATTTATATCTGTCATCCAGATCACTCCAGTGTCCTCCGCGCCCACCACGGAGGTCTGTGCTTCACACCGAGCAGCCCTTGAGAGCCGCCATGTCAGACGCTGGACGTGTGGAGGCGTCTGGAGAGAACCGCATGGCTGCCAAACTGTTCGACCGAGATGCCGTGGCCAATAACACCTGAAACCACAGTTACCAATCCAATAAACCTTCGGATTATTGAGATAACATTGTCTCGTTATTTGTTTTATTTGGAGTAGCGGCGTTGCGGTAATGCAGGGGACTCGCATTCGGGTTCACTGCGGTTCAAGTTCTCTTCCGACCACCAAGATCTAGACTCCGGTGGTTTCTCTTAGTAGATTAAGGCAAACACATAGATGGTTCCTTCGGACTGAGACTCGATCGATTTTGTCCCCAATGCGAGCTCCATCTGTCATTACTCCTCCGTCGATGGAGGTGGGATAGACCCGAATAATTCCTTCTTATCTTTATTTGACCAAGAAACTGATGTGAGCAACATTAACTAAAAAAAAGAAAACAAAAAATACACAAAAAAATCCAGGACCTTTGTGCTGACGGTTCACCACTGGAAACATCTGGAGCCCACGGACTACTCTTTAAAAATTTGCTAAGTTTACCAGCATTATCATTAGCACTAAGGATAATACTCAAAAGACTAGAGTGATTAAAATCGGTGCTTTCAAGAATAACAAATTAGTTCCTGTAAATTCACCTCACTGAGCCACATGGAATATAGCGCTACATAACAACGGAACTAAAACGTAATCAACATTTGACGCCCTCAGCAGTTGGATAGTATTCACTCATTAACGACTGTCTATACTTGTACTACACTGATCAGCCAGAACATTACTACAACCTACCTAACAGCCAGTACGTCAACCTTTGGCACGGATAACAGCGTTGACGTGTCACGGCATGGCTGCGATGGGGTCTTAGTAGGTCACAGGAGAGAGTTAGCACCACATATCACCTAATTCCAGGATATTCCGTGGTGGGGGGCAATGAGCTTGACACCACGTTGGAACACATCCCAGATTTATTCGATCGGGTTCAGCTGCGGCGAGATGGGACGGCCAACACATCAACTCGAACTCAGCTCTGTGTTCCCCTCCTGTGCCTGAACTGATCGACAGTAGGTCGGTGGTCATAATAGTCTGGCTGATCAGCATACGTGAATATGATATGATAGGTACGTGGACACAGCATCTGCTAGTAACAGGAGCGTGACGAGTTGCTTTGCAAGTGCCACACATAATCTGAAGACTCTTAGTGTTATCACAGTGGTGCTTCATTTCATTGAACTCCATTGGACGAATAAGAGTTGGTTAGCATGTGGATGCAACGTCATACCAGTAAACGAAGGAATTAATGCTACGAACGTATGCTCAATCTTGAGAACTACTCAGCATTCAGAGAGAGTTCATACCCACTGCTGATTATATCGTGGGCACTATCCCCTGGGATTTGTTGGAAAACATTCAGGACTGTAGTAATGTTAGGGAGGAATATCCTGTCACAGGAGGCACTTGTTTATTTTAAAAAAATTCTATTTCACAAAAAGTAAAGAAAAGCCTTTTGGGAGATATGTGGGGGCTATGATATGAGTCAGATGCGTGGCATATACGTCTGGATCATCTTGACATTAGTTCTTTGTCACAGTCTGGAGTATTCCGTATCGTTCGAGGCTGTATCGGTAATTACAAAATGAAAAAAAAGGTCCCATAAAAAGTAATGAAAAAGATTAAGAATATTTGGGGACTTTTAGGATATTTAGTTAGGTAACAATGATAAATAATTTACTTCCCAACTTCCTAAGGACTTTACATCAAACAATAACGCAAACACAAAAGAAGCAAACGTCACATAGTGATGGTTTGTTGCATAGTAAATATGAAGATATCAGCATCTGTGACTTAAGCCCAATAATATTGTTATTATTTACAGCACTTTTCTTCAGTTGTAGCTCAGATTATGCTTTATTAAATTGAGAAAAAATGATTAGAATTATATTTTATGTTACACAGCTTTCAAGATGCCTAGCACGAATAGGCGAAAGCCGGCCGCGGTGGTCTAGTGGTTCTAGGCGCGCAGTCCGGAACCGCGGGACTGCTACGGTCGCAGGTTCGAATCCTGCCTCGGGCATGGATGTGTGTGATGTCTTTAGGTTAGTTAGGTTTAAGTAGTTCTAAGTTCTAGGGGACTGATGACCACAGAAGTTAAGTCCCATAGTGCTCAGAGCCAGCCAATAGGCGAAACATTTTTGATACACACATGTAAATTCAGTAATAAAAGATGGAATATTCTCTCATGTCTATGATAAAGCACAGTTTAGTTCATGGTAGCTGCTAACTCTAGAAAGAATACACAGAAAGTCTAAATGGCAATTAATGACTCCCGACCTACAACATAAAAGACAAGTATAAGGCGATGTAACGTAAAATTATTAGGCAATACATTACTGCAGCTGATAGTTTACAAATATGGAAAAAATGTAAGGTAATGCAAGTAAGTCTTCTGCCTAAAATGCGGTCGGTATTTTGCAATACGATCTACTGCAAAACTATCTACTGCTGAATACAAACAATCTTTCTCTCATACTCCATACACCTTTTTTTACCGTGAATGCCATTTGACTGCACATTTCAGTAACTCTCTTCCGTATAGTTACAAACACTTAGGTACACAGCTTCTAGATTTATTTTTTCTTGTGGTTTCGTTGTGTAGAGTGCTAGGTACGTACCACTTTAGCGTAATTTCTAAAAATATTACCACCAGAACACATAAGCTGACGGATCTTAGCTTATTATTTATTTGATACTCGAAACACGTGCGGGCTAACCTAAGAACTAACCTATCGGGAGGACTCTGATCTCTTACTTCACAAACGGAAATTGGTGATGGTAATATAACACAGCACATGAAGAAGTAGAATTTAAAAGGATGGATGGACGAACATAGGTATCCAATATTCCGAAGATGTACAAGTTCTTTAAATTTCTGAACAGTTGATTTACGGTAATTGAAGGCTAATGAAACGACGTAGAAATGAAAACTTAAGAAGACTTCAGCGAAAGTTTAACTTTAATGGGAGTGCTACTATGTGCAGAAGAATCAGCAAAGCAATTGAAAGTGCAGTAAAGTAGCTGAATTAAAACCAAAGTCATGGTTCACACATCTCTATTGCTGTTGTAATTATTCATATAACGATTGATTACCGTTTTGTGGTGTCTCAAGTGCATTCGATACAGGGTTGTTATTCGGCAGCTCTCAGAGCTCGTTACATGAGATAGCAACAGAGTTGCTTGAGAACGTTCCGTCTCTGGATTAATGAACTCAAATACAGTCTTAGTCTCAGAATGGCTACACTTATATCTATTACTTCACTAGAATTGGACAAGATCTCCTGCAGCATTGTTACTTAACAACACTAAGCTCTCTTAGTACTTGGTTAATTATGTCATATACAACTGCCGTTCAAACAAAAAGTTCCTATTTCCTTCACAATAAATGTATTGTTGAGACGTCTTGCAGTCAAGTGTGAAAGTATTTCGAATTATAGAGTAAATTCCAAATCAACTGCATTCTGGAGCACTGCTATTTGCACTAGTCGGATACTCTCAGAGAAACTCTGAGCGTGTTGCAAGGAAAGTTTTTGCTATCTAACCGCAAATTGTAAAAATGCAGCTGCTGAAATAAATACAATTCGCCAGTATCACATAGCACACCTCATGACAAAATCCGCAGTAATCGCCAACAGTATTTGTAGCTATTTCACTTTCCGTAGCAGTGATTTCTAAAGCATATTCTTTAACCCATAAAGGAACTAAAATAATAGTCAGTTCTATCGTCAGCTGACATCAAACGAAGTACGTGTTTTCCCTCATCGTAGTGCTTTTATACATTTCATACAGTATAACTGAAACGGGAGATCAACGTCGGTCGTTTTGTAAAAACATTTTCACACACGTCTTCCGGCGACAATCCACGAAATTACGTTCAAAGTCTAAATCACTTTCCACGGGATACGCTCTCATAAGTAACTCGTCCCAGGTGGGAGTAGAGCAAGGCGACAACACTCTGGCTACTTCTCACTTGTCTGTAGAGCACTATCGACAGTATTCATTATTACATCGCTGTAAACGCAAGCTAACTAGTCGATATCTGGTGCCATGGCATCCACGCTCTCGATATTTATTGCTTGCAGGTGACCTTCGGAAAGACCAAATGGAGCGAGCTGACGTTTGCCTATATAATTTAACAGTGATGCTTAAATCTGGGGCAATAACTGTGAGCTTCTATATCGTTACAGCACCACAGTACATCGCTCTAGAATTTCAACCGATAAATTTACCTCACTCGTTAAATTATTGGCAACCTGCGACATAATAACGCATTATGTCTTTACTAAAATGATAAAGGGCTGTTCCTGGCCGTGACGTGGTCTGCAAATGACAGCCGCCGTTGTGTCAGTCCCTTGGCTGTTTTTAGCGATCTTCTATTACGTCAATTGGGACTGACTTACAGTCATTTCTTAAGTGCTCTCTGTCTTCGTTTTCCATAGATTTGACTTCGGCTCGTGTGACCCCAGTTGTTTTCTGCGCCCTAAAGCAAAACCAAACAAACCAAACCAAACCCTCCCCTCCTAAGGCCAAATAGGGGTGCACTGTCCCGTCCAGATGTACGGCAGTGTGTCACAATTATGGTGAATTACTGGGGTAAACGAGAGCCTCCGATAACATCTGTCCAGTATGACCAATGACATTTTCACAAGCCACAAAATGCAACATAACTTTGATTTAAAAATGGTTATCAAGACGTCTTAATCACCAGTTCCCATAAAACCACAATATAAAAATTAAATTCGGAAAAATAAAAATTCTGAATAATAAATATTCGGTGGACCTGACGAGGAAACTGCGGCAAATTGGCGAGGGAAATTCTCATATGAAAGCCACGGAATCGTGAAAATACTGAAGTATACAAACCAGAACAACCAGAAGAATACCATTAAGAATAGGACGCAGAGGTCGGCATCCAAAAAAGCAAAAATAAACTATCAAATTAGAGACATTGACTGGTATCGAAGACATCACACTACGTATACAACTATTTGAAAAGCCAGACACCAACTCAGGAAACCTAAAAGCAATATCGTACAGAAGGCGAAAACGCAATACCAATACAGGTCGCAAAAGTTAACAAAATATGGCAACATGCACATCACTTACCTATATAGCTCGACCGAGGACTCCAGTACCGATACAGAAAGCAAGAAATTGCAGAAATGGACAAATCGCAGTAACATAGATTCACCAATACGGCTCAACAGCACACCGCAAAATCCCTGAAACTACTCGTAAATCTTTTTGGTATCACATAGATGTGAGCTGGCGCGCACTAACCTGGATCTGGCCACTTTATTCTGTCGTCTACCCAAATGAACAAATTCTGGTACACCCTGTACATTAATTTCAATTACTGACATGGCGTTCTTCCCACTGTACGTTACAGTAACCGGTCTTCATTTACAATAACCTTCTGAAGACTTACGTGTTTCGTAATTGTCGAAATATCAGCTTTCCTTATTTAAGTGATATTACTATAACTGTTCACTAAGTTATTAATTTCATTCCAGTACAAACTGGGTCACATTTCAAAAAATATGTGACGAAGTTCACGTAAGTTATAATCACTGTGTACTCACGTTACCAAGACAACCAAAGATAACCTTTAAACTTTAGTCGATTAGGAGCGTAAGCGGATTACTGCGTAAACTCGTCTTTCTCTTCAGTAAGTAAACGCGTGGATTCAATACATGCACAGTCCATGAAAAACTGAAACGCTCTCTTTGAATCTAATACAAACAACAGACGTAGCATAGGCCGACACTACCAGCGCCCCGTAAGGAAAACAAACCAACGCTCCGCACACGTATGACGTCACGCACCACAACACCAGTACACCACAGCTCAAGCCTGACAGGCGATATCTAAGTCTCAGGTTGAGCCAATTACTGTTTGTCATATCGCCTGCATTCTGTCTTTCCCTAATCCGTTTATTTTACTTATTAATTCTGCAGCTTAGCATTGCAATGACTTCTGATGCTTGTCTCGTACCGAGAGAAGTTTGTCATCTGAAACAACCACCAGTCTTTGCAGCTGATTCACTTTACCGTTCAACCTGCTGGCGATAGACATCTCCATGTATGTAGTATGGGATGCATCTGATGAGAAATATGTGTCCCGTTGAAAGTCATAGTGCGAGCTATGCAATTTTTGAGACTCTCGTAGTTTTCGCTTTGGTTAAATGTTATCGGAAGGCTCTGTACTAATAATCTCCTGGCTGCATTCACCGCACAGCGCTTAGCTCTGAATTTTGTGGCTTTTACGCAAAATGCTGCTGTTTCTCAAATCATTCCTGGTGTTACCAACTTACTAATTAGTGAATTCAAGAAACAATAGCCCAAATTAACTTTTCGAGTCTAACATAAATGCTCACTTCCAGTATAAGCTGCCCCGTCGAACGAGTTCCTTACTACAGTGCAGAGCGATGAGAAGTTAGATGTGGGGAGCCATAGAATAACTTTACTGCATGCAGAATTCTTGTACTTCTAGAAAGGAAGTCACATACAGAAATACATTGAGACGATGAATGAAGTACTGGTCATAGTTCCTCTTTTATCAGCACCTTCTCGTAAGTAGCTGACGCAACGAAAGGTGCTAAGCGACTGGTTAAAGGGGCAGGTCAATCTCGTTTCCAGCAAACACACTTAGGTATTGGCCTGTATCACTGATGGCGTTCGGTTCTAGAAATGTGGAACATGTTTTATGATGACACATTACGACCCTCTTCGAGATCGAGGAAGATTTTCTACAATAACCATTATGGGTTCCACAAATAGACATCGAACGACATTCAATTCGGTATCTGGATCTTATATCCAGAGCAGAAGGGAATGGGATCCGGGCTAGTGCTGTTTTCCTCGACTTCGCAGTGTCACACTCTCGTTTAGTGAACCAAGTACGAGGCAGCGGCGGTTCGTCTTGTGGCGAGCGGAGCAGTGGATCCCACAGAAATATTCACCTGACAGAATTTTACACTGCATAAAAATTTTAAATCATCCATTCTCCTGCCTCTATGACAGATTAGTACTTAGTTATATAATGATCCTCTCCGACGACGTCCACAGTCTTGCTTGAAACTAGTGGTCAACTCTCACGTACTCGGTTCGGCGCATGCGCAAAATCCGATTCTGCACCACCGAAGACCACATTCAAGCTACTTAGCTTGTCTGGGAGGGATGGAGAAGGGAGCGAGAGCAGTAGGTGTCTCCATTCCTCAGCGCTGGAGGAACGCTCCACCTTGTGTCCTCCATGACCCTCCCACCGTTGAACCTCGCCGAAGAGCGGTACCTCTTCCTCCTCAGTAGTTCCCTTAATGTGACATTTCTCTAACTTATGATATCTGTTTGTCGTTGAACCATGTGGGCAACTGTATTTCTGAAACTAAATTAGCAGCAGGATTTTAGTCAGCGACGACATGCAGGAGTTTTTTCGTTTTTGTTGCAGTCAAGTAACAAATATTCTGAGCAGGGTTTACTGTTTGTCATGCAGAAAGATTCGATGTGCAGTGGTAAGTTCGAAGACGTAAGTTCTCAGACGTGCAGTGTCTACAATTACACTACTGGCCATTAAAATTGCTACACCACGAAGATGATGTGCTACAAACGCGAAATTTAACCGACAGGAAGAAGATGCTGTGATATGCAAATGATTAGCTTTTCAAAGCATTCATACAAGGTTAGCACCGGTGGCGACACCTACAACGTGCTGACATGAGGAAAGTTTCCAACCGACTTGTCATACACCAACAGCAGTTGACCGGCGTTGCCTGGTGAAACGTTGTTGTGATGCCTCATGTAAGGAGGACAAACGCGTACCATCACGTTCCAGACTTTGATAAGGGTTCGATTGTAGCCTATCGTGATTGCGGTTTATCGAATCGAGACATCGCTGCTCGCGTTGGTCGAGATCCAATGACTGTCAGCAGAATATGGAATCGGTGAGTTCAGGAGGGTAATAAAGAACGCCGTGCTGCATCACAACGGCCTCGTATCACTAGCAGTAGAGATGACAGGCATCTTATCCGCATGGCTGTAACGCATCGTGCAGCCACATCTCGATCCCTGAGTCAACAGATGGGGACGTTTTCAAGACAACAACCATCTGCACGAACAGATCGACGACGTTTGCAGCAGCGTTGACTATTAGCTCGGAGACCATGGCTGCGGTTACCCTTGACGCTGCATCACAGACAGGAGCGTCTGCGCTGGTGTACTCAACGACGAACCTGGGTGCACGAATGGCAAAACATTTTTTCTGATGAATCCAGGTTCTGTTTACAGCATCACAATGGTCGCATCCGTGTTTGGTGGCATCGCGGTGAACGTACATTGGAAGCGTGTATTCGTCATCGCCATACTAGCGTATCACCCGGCGTGATGGCGTGATGGTATGGGGTGCCATTGGTTACACGTCTCGATCACCTCTTGTTCGCATTGACGGCACTATGAACAGTGGTCGTTACATTTCTGATGTGGTACGACCCATGGCTCGACACAATACGCCAGTCACTACTCTTGATGAACTGTGGTATCGTGTTGAAACTGCATGGGCAGCTGTACCTGTACACGCCATCCGAGATCTGTTTGACTCAATGCCCAGGCGTATCAGGCCGTTATTATGGCCAGAGGTGATTGTTCTGGATACTGATTTCTCAGGATCTAAGCACCCAAATTACATGAAAATGTATTCACATGTCAGTTCTAGTATAATATATTTGTCCAATGTATACCCGTTTATCAACTGCATTTCTTCTTGGTGTAGCAATTTTAATGGCCTGTAGTGTAGAAATCATATGTTTAATTTTCCAGTGCAGAGAGTCAGGGAAACAGATTTGTTTTCCCTTTTCTTTGAATATAAGCTCTGTATCAAGGACTTTTGAGACTGACACCGAAAATTAGTTAAATAAGGAAACTAGGAACAAAAATACAGAAAGTCTAAGAATGTACGAGAAAGCAAATTGGGTATCTGGATGTGGTATCACAAATAAATCTGTTTGTTTTCCGTATTAGTTGTTTGCAAAAGAAAATGCTGGATGCGAAATGATTTCGACGCCACAAGGCATTGATGATCTAAGACATTTCTGAAAAAAAAAGAGGTCGAGGACAGAGATGACTGCACAACTAGAATACAATATTTTAGGGAAGCGGGGTATTACACAATAACTGGATAGTGCTTGTAGGCAGCCAATTGAAAGACATAATGATCACATTCTCAAATATAGTTACACAATCTCTAAAACCGTGTGGTCTATTGTGGTTTGTGGTGTTTCCTAGCTCGCATTTCGTGGACCTTAGTGATGCAGTGATTAATCAAATCCATGAATTTCCCTCCGTCTGCAACATTTCATCTAGATTTCATTTCTGGATACGATACCGTGCTTAGCTTTCATCTTTCGAAGGCTACTGTTTTCAAAGTTACATGCAAAGATATTCAAAAGTTTATTCTTTCTTGTACGCTGCAGGTCTGCCATGAGGGTAAAAAAGATAGTTGCTGTAACTGATTCTGCAGCAGTTATCGCAAATAAGACAATGACATTTCAACAATGTAACTGTTAGTCATATTAATCAGATACATTTCCTCTGAACGTAAACCTGTAGCAGGGTTTTTACACTTCCCTCAAGCCTTGTGAAAAGGATCTAAATCGCTTAGCGAAACTTCGCTGCCTAGTGTGGATAATCCAAATACAGTTACTTCTCAGAGCTACAACGGTGCAAGTGTTTGGTGTGGTCATCGTTCAAGTGTTCAGACTCTTCTCAATGAACATTTTGAACATGCCTATATTGTTCATTATAATGCCAGTAAATTAGACCTGATTGCAACCTAAGCGAAGAGTCAGAATATGGACGTTAGAATTTTTTGTTTGCCGTAGCGATATTCGAAGATTTACCTCTAGTTCTTTACAGCGAATAACGGTGCTAATTGAAACAGTGACCAGGAAAGTCCTTCATGTTTCCAACACGCAGTGGAGTTTTGTACCAAGAACTGTGCAATTTGTGTATGAAAATAGTGACTCGTAGAATTCCTGGGGGAAGCTGAGCTTCCATCTCGACAAATCACTACAATTACTTAAACAACATATCTCCGTCTGAAATTAAAGCACTCACAGCATTTCAATTTTGGTTGTCTGTATTTACAATCATACTCTGCCAGCGTTGCTATATTGTACTGCCAATTACAAAAATGACTAGTTGACCCACTAAGTGTACAACAAGGCGCAGAACATCGCAAAAATATACCCGAGGTAACATCCCTGACACGATTTCGACGTGCTGAGAGCCGCTGCATCCTGCGAAGAGACCGGGACAGGAAAACGAATTCCAGAAACTGTTATTTCAAAAGAAGTGTGAGATAATATTATCGCTCAAGTTGCCGAAAGTTGAATTTACCGCATATCTCGTCACTGGAAAATTAATTTAATTCCGAAAAGTTAGTTTGGGGAGCAAATCATTTTCTGCAAACATTGCTGCTGAGATCTTGCAAAATATATCCCATCCTTCAGTGCAATAAGTTGAGAACAGAATTACAGATACTAAACACGAGGAACGAGTTTAGAAATTTCTGTAGTTCCTGTTGTAAAAGAATTTGCAGTAACGTTTTAGTCAAACAAAGAAACTCCTGAAATCATTGCTACAACAACGGCGATTTCGTCTGACGCGGAGCGATCTTCCACCACTCTAAAGAGAATAAAAGCTTTATCTGCGAAATACTATGAGTCAACAGCCAACTGCTAGAAGCAGTAGCAGAGTTGTATATCGAGAAGGACTTCGTACACAAAATTGAAGAATTCAGTGAATGCTTCATTGATAGAACCTCTACTCTTATTGAGTGGAGAATGGACTTTTCGCGGAAACATTCATCGTAAGGTGGGTGTATTTACGTACAGCAGTTACTTTTTATTCATTATTCAACCACATATGTTAGTCGCCTGAAACTTTGTAGATCATCTTCCAGTAAACCCCCTAGATAAATCTCTGCGTACCACCACTAGTGCAAGCTTACCGAGCAGCAGACCAAATGACTGGTTTCAGGACATTCTAGCAAACCGAAATCGAAAGATGTAACTTAAAAGGAAAAAATCGATATGCGTAAAGGTAATTTTGGGTGTAAGCCAAAGGGCTTCTACAGGGCTATAAATGTTTGCAATACAGTCTGTGTAAATGACGTAGCGGATAACGTCAGAAGCTCCTCGAGTATGTTCACAGACGATACTCTTGTCTCTAGGAAGGCTGAAACGCCAGACTACTGTATCGAAATGCAGTATGATCTGCAAGTAATCACGATTGGTCTAGTTGACCCTGAACGTAAGTAAATGTAACGTACTGCACGTGCATGGGGTGAACAGATTGATAAGAAAACATTGGATACAATAATAACCTGATAATGCCTCAGAATGTCCAGCCCATGCGGACTGAAGAGGCAAGACCACAAAGATTTACTGCAACAGTCTGAAGAGAATTACCTCATCCCCAAGAGAAGTGGCTTTCAAAACACTCGTTCGGAAGTTTCTTGAGTATTGTTCATCAATCTTGGACGATTACCAGGTAGGATTACTAGAAGACGGACAGAAGATGCGATGAAGAGCGACGCGTTTCGTCCCGGGGTCGTGAGTAAGCGAGAGATATTTAGCGTAGACAATTCGCATCTGTTCATTCCGTCTCGCAAACTATCGCCTCAGTCCAAGAAGTTTCGAGACTGGATTGAAAAAAGAGAGAGGGAGAGAGAGTGAAAAGTTAAGATGGTGTTCTCAATCCTTCAGATGCCCTACATATTCTCCCACCACTTGAGTAGAGCGCACAGAACTTTCATAGAACCAGGTGGAACCGTGAGAAAAGTCATTCCATGGAAAGTTGTTCAGCTCGCCCCTCACAATCATGGCTTCACCGATCCTTGCGTATCATAATGGAACTGTTCTGCAGGTTGTAGTTTTGTGGTAGGTTTATATTGGAAACACGAAATCTCGTCACCCATGACAACGTTATCCAGAAAAAAATTCAATTTTACAGTTTCAGGTAAGTCATTGTATGCGGCCAAGAGTTACAGTTTCTTCATTCGAAAGTCGAGGAGTGAGGGAAAAACCATAGTGAATGTCCATCTCTTTCAGAACAAGTGTGCATGTGCTTCGGTGATAATGATTATCTTCGTAGCTGGTGCAACAAAGCTAACATGAAACACAAGAGAATATGCAGTACAATCTATGAATGAGTAAGCTGTATAACTCGAAAGAAAATTGTTGAAACATTACAAGTGACATGTACAATTACACTGGAAGGACCTAAATAGATATAAGTAATTTTATCATAAAAATCTTAATACAAAGAAAAATTTAATATTATAGTCTTCCATGATGTACTAAAGTAAAGTTGCAAATGCAGTGTAATCATGACAGTAGAAATGAACAAAAATAACATTTCTAGCAACTAGGAAGGTGAAATACTGCACATGTTAAAAAATACGTGTGAAAAGAAAATATGCATAACAATTAGTATCAAAATGTTACATTTTAACAATTAATGGCAATGAAAAACGGAAGAGAAATATGCATGTCCACACACATAAAGTTATTTCCCTGTTTTTCCCAACTACACGAAGAAGACAAATCACAGCTAACCAACTGAGAACACTTATAGGGACAGGGAACAAATCAACCACAAAAACACGTGAGGACAGGTAATAAATGAACTAAAAATGCTTGTCACTATAAGGAACAACTATAGTTGAACTAACTATAGAAAAGCTTTCTGAATACATTCAGGAAATTAAAGATGTAATTAAAAAAAATTATGCTAGGAAGTCATTAGCCAGCAGTGAGTCACGAGAAGAAATCTTGAAATATCATTTATACTAACAAATGAAATATAAGAGAGATAAATGTTTAAATGGTACTCCAGAATAAATTTAATATCCTGATTAAATAACATTATAAATGATCTGTTTTGTCGCTTCGCCTTCAACATTTTTATATTAGTGGAGAAAAAGTAAATAACCGAAACTTATCTTGGCTAAACCAGCAGTAAAGAATAGCCACAACTGAATTAACCAGCATTTCTTCTCAGTGCACTGAAACCTCATGAATTTTTCTTTGTTGTTAGTTCTCATTTCCTTCCTCGATCCTTATCACATTTTCTCCTTAAAATAAACTTATAGCTATCATATAACCTTTTATTGCAATTCCATCATATAGTTTTACATTGATACACCTATTGTCAACACTACAAGACAACTTCTCTACAATATATAACTTTTATAACTTAAATCAGCATTGTATTTATTATTCTGATTGTAGCGCTGCTACCCATATCGTCTGGATACTAAACACCTTAATCAATACTGACAGTACCACACATTATGAAGCGTTGCATATCTTATCTCATCTTTTCAAAACTACCAACATATTAAACACAGGGAGACAATCTAAGTACAAGTTATACTATCACATCAAAAAATTAAATTCCTAAGGAAAACTAAGGAAAATGAAATGTGTTCTACATTTTATTTGATCTGTCATTATCTTTGGAGTTTTACTTTGGCAATATTGCTTTCATGGATCCATTATCTCCCTGAATTTCATTTTCATTAACTTTCGTATTGCCTCCTAAAAGGAAAAATTATATCATATGGAAAGAATATTACCACAAGGAAATGTATCTACATAACTTCATCTTATAACAGTAAAACACGAACTCTAATGTCATGGCATGTGACTGAAATTAAAATAGTAAGAAATACAGCAATGTACATTCCACATTCGAATAATAGCCAACTGGATCAAAGTATGTAGCTGAGTATAAATATACAAGAATAAAAATGCACTTCAACTACTCGTAATAAATTATGTTTCATCTGTCTCAATAAATGGTTTAACTTCTGCAACGTTGTAAAGTCCTACACTCTGATGTGTACATAAAGTTTCAACGTCTACAGCATTGTCGTGTCTATTCTATGGATGTGGTAGGTGCATTAGAAACAAGAGAAATTTGTGACTCAGATTTTTAACTTCAACGAAATTTCACTGAAACTTACTGTCTCATGTATAATTTCTTTATATTTAATTTTGCATGTTATAATTCCTTTCGCTTTTCAGCAGCTCTCTTGATGTTACTCAATGACAGGGGAAGCGCATCCATGTGACAATCATTCTGATGTCGGAAAACGTACAAGTTATTTAAGAGAATCTGGCATCTGATTACTGTTCAACACAATTACAAGTGAAACTTCCGGGCAGATTAAAACTGTGTGCCCGACCGAGACTCGAACTCGGGTCCTTTGCCTTTCGCGGGCAAGTGCTCTACCAACTGAGCTACCGAAGCACGACTCACGCCCGGTACTCACAGCTTTACTTCTGCCAGTATCTCGTCTCCCACCTTCCAAACTTTACGGAAGCTCTCCTGCGAATCTTGCAGAACTAGCACTCCCGAAAGAAAGGATATTGCGGAGACATGGCTTAGCACAGCCTGGGGGATGTTTCCTGAATGAGATTTCCACTCTGCAGCGGAGTGTGCGCTGATGTGAAACTTCCTGGCAGGTTAAAACTGTGTGCCCGACCGAGACTCGAACTCGGGACCTTTGCCTTTCACGGGCAAGTGCTCTACCAACTGAGCTACCCAAGCACGACTCACCCCCGGTACTCACAGCTTTACTTCTGCCAGTATCTCGTCTCCCACCTTCCATACTTTACAGAAGCTCTCCTGCGAATCTTGCAGAACTAGCACTCCTGAAAGAAAGGATATTGCGGAGACGTGGCTTAGCCACAGCCTGGGGGATGTTTCCAGAATGAGACAATTACAAGTGTTAGCGAAACAGAATCATGGGGAAGCGCATTAAGAATGTCATCAAAAACGTTGATATATTTGTCCCACATCTGATGGTAGTGACGACAATAATTTACAAAGTTTGTTAGTTCTTCTCATAATACGTTCAACCACACAGGACGCTGGCCAGTAAATAACAATTAAGATAGATTTAATCCTGTGGCGATGCAAAACGCGTAGCCAAGTGTGTAAAGGAAATTGGAGACCTTTGTCTACAAATCACAAATGTCAGATTTCTTCCAGAAAATTTTTGACAAATGTAGCAGGGACTGTCTTTGCTGTGGCTTTCCACCAAAGAGTAAGTGAAATAAATTTAGAAGTTATGTCAACTCCAAAACGAGAAATATATTATTGAATGTAATGGTTTGCGCTAGCAAATCCACAGCAGTCATTTTTTAAGTTTAGCAGGAATAACAGGAAAAAATGGACTTCAGTGGGAGATAGTGGGTGGTTTAGTTTTTTGACAAAGTGTGTATCTCTTCAGAATATTACATATTCTTTTTTCCATTTTATTGAAATAGGAAGTCAAATGAAGTTTGTGAAAACATTTCCTTGGACCAATATGGGTATACCAGATCAGTTTATTCACAAACCCAAAGAGGACTGTTTATAGAACAACTTTTGAAAATAATGTTATTACACTCCACGTAACACTGTTTTAAGGCAGTGTTTGCTTTGTCTTGCCATTTCCCTTTCACACCCTTCCTGACACATTGGGCGGACTTTGGTTTCAAATATAATTCGTGAGGAAGCCTGGTTCACTAATGCTGGTTGTTTCATTGTCATTCACTATGCACTATGATGGAAGCGTGACATGTTAGTACAGCGGCTATATCACTTCCAGATTTTGAGATGGATGTGTAAATAATATGTGACATAATACGAACCGTTCCACCTGGTACGGAAGATATTTGAGATAGGTGGTATACAATTATACATAATCAGTAGTGTAACACTCTCAATACGAAATAAAACATGTGTTGTAAGTATTGCTGAACCATCTGTTTTATAACTCAAGCTGTAAAATACTAACAAGAATTATCTACAGAAGGACGGAGCGATCGACAGACACTGTGGAGGGGGAAGAAGAAGATAGCGCTACTGACCTTACGAAATATTTTTGGAATGTGCCTGTAGTTTGTGAAACGTAAGAATTCGTGGTGCATTACTGACACCATACAACATTTTTGGAAGAAAGTTTGAGAAAGGAATTACCAGATTTTTTGTATTCCTGTGTTAAGAAAATATTTCTGACAATATTGATTGAAATGCACTCTTTGCAATTGTGAAGTTAGTACAGAGGTTAATTACAGTGAGTGGAAGAGCATCTACAAGTTGCACAGAAATCAGACAACAATTGTAGGAGTTGTGGGATATGAGAGGTAGTAAAAAAGAGCGAGACATTTTTATAGGCTATCCCACCACGGTATTTCATCAATACACAAAGTAAGAAGTAAAGGAAATCAAGAAATTATTAAAAAAAGGAAAGAAAACAAAATCTTTGCCGCTGACACTGTAATTTTGTCAGAGACACCAAAAACCGATTATGGTCGTTTTGGAATGTTTCTAAAAATATAAAATTTTATCGGTTACGCAAAACCGCTAGTAAACGTATACTCAAGAAATTAAAAGATGTCTACATTGCAAATGTTACTCAGCCTCAGTTCGTTGTTAATGATCGTGAAACACAACTGATATAAAAATTACGGAAGACACCAATGATATACACGTCCTTTTCTCTCCCACATGACAAGCTTCGAACCCTGTGAAGAGCTTAGTACATGAACTAGTACGTTTATTTTGTTCATATTGTGCTAGACGTCATACGAAACGGTGGAAAAAGTCTTTTATTTCATCAAAAGTCATCTAATATTATTTGAGTAGGTTATAACAATTTCGCTGACCGGCTAGTGCTCAACAGAAGCATTGCGTCGCTAAGTTCCAGAACACATGAACATGAAAGCTGCAGCCCGATAACAGACGCATGCCTAGACACTGAAGCTTGGTGTTCATGAAGCTGATGATTGGGTTACAGTGAGAACAGATACTACCAAAAACGTTTGAAGGTTCCACAGCTAATTTACACCCATTTCGTATAAATAATAGTGTGCATTCTAACATTTTACATTTGGGATAACACTAGTAAAGGATATGCACTGCAACATATTGGAAGTGTAAAGCTGTGTCACAAGAGTGAATGACTTCATTCTGTCCGTATAATTATGTATAATTTCTTTGTGTTTCAAGCACTAAACGAATCTCTGTATCTTAGTGTTAAGAAAAGTGTGCCGCGCTGGGTTAGCCGATCGGTCTCAGGCGCTGCAGTCATGGACTGTGCGGCTGATCCCGGCGGAGGTTCGAGTCCTCCCTCGGGCATGGGTGTGTGTGTTTGTCCTTAGGGTAATTTAGGTTAAGTATTGTGTAAGCTCAGGGACTGATGACCTTAGCAGTTAAGTCCCATAAGATTTCACACACATTTGAACATTTTTTTAAGAAGTATGTGTTCGATAGACTGACGTTAGGCAGTAGCTGTGTAGGTGTTGCAAATGTTATAACTCCCTGTGGAGATATCTGTATTGGCAGTAAGAAGAGGCAGTGGATGTGACACAAAGACGAGCTGCTTATCTATATGCAAGCGACTATACAGTGCACAGACAGACAGTGATACACGCACATTTCGACATACACTGTCCAGTTACTTTAGTGTTACCATCCGTCAAAAGCCTCAATAACCACCTTTTTGCTTCAGGGACCATTGCGAGACACGCAAAAAGCGAGTTAGTGAGACGTGGAGCCATGTCGACTTCAGAGCGGTGGCCAGCTGCGCTGGGTTTCTCGATTGTGGATCCATTGCGCCAACGGCCCGATCGAGATGGTCCTACAGATTCTCGTCACCAGTTTTGTAAAGGCCTCGTCGCTACTGCTGTGGAGGCCGAGTTTGCCACTGTTGTTACGGTAGGCCGATTTTGTGAGATCGCGAAATGGCTTTTGTTTCAGTGCACCGCTAAGACAATTTTCTCCCTGCCACTATTACACAGCTATGCCCGAGGGTCAGGTATCAGGGTAGAAGAACGAAGTTTGTACAACACTCCAACAAATTAGTAAGAAAGTCACACAAATGAGTTTAAAACGTTTACTTACTTTTTTGAGTTGTTGAATGATTGCATCTGCAACACTGCGTATTATATACACAAAAATAAGGCCGTCAATGGATAGGTGCAAATAATTGTAAGTAAACTTCAAAGTACATAGAAAACGTAATTTAAGGTGTAAGACGTATGCTTTGCCGGCGATGGGCGAGGCATGACAGAATCTCTGACCAGAGAGTAGTTTATCGTTAGTTGTTGCTTGTCGCTAGTCTGCGCTTGACTGCGCGAGTCGACAGTAGCCAGTCGACAGTAGTAGCGAGTCGGTAGTACTCTAGTAGTAGTCTGCGTGAGTCTGCGGGAGTCGGCATGCGTCGGCTGTGTGCTCTGCTCGCGACTCTGGGGAGGACTCTGGAGGATGAGTATTGTTGTAGAAGGTAAAGAAGCAGCCTTGCGCATATTTAATAATGTATGTTAATTGTAATTTAATTTGTTCAAAGAAATGCCCCAATAATAAGTTTTATAATATAAAGCAACTCTTTTAAAGAAAAGTGTTTATTTCAATTTAAAGAATTTTTCCAATACATTATTATTGCTTCCAAGAATCAAAAAATATATATACGCCAGCATTGCACGAAGCTGTGTCGAAAAATGACTAATTAAGAGCAGATATAATTGCAGTTTTATTGAGGTAAGAATTTTTGCTTTTTTTTTATTCAGAAAACAGGGCCGAAGGTCAGCGCTGCTGTCCTCATAAAATTCACCAGATTACAAAATTTACATCCTGGCAGGATGTCGCCAAGTGTAAGAAATTGAAAATGAAAAATGAAAATGTAAATGAAAAATGAGCCAAGTGTAACCTCCCACAAAAAAATAATAATGGTGCCAAGCGTAAACTCCCCACAAAAAATAATAATTAAATGAATTTTTCTAATTTTGTAACCTCTGAACAAAATTGGCTCCGATTTATTGTCTGTGTGCAGAAATGCATTCACACTTAATATTCCCACAAAATTCTTTTCTCATTTAATGTCAAGTTCGAAACAGAAAAATTCCTATGCACCAAAGTAATAAAAAAAATTTGTAACCTGAGGAATTTTATGAGGACAGCAGCGCTGACCTTCGGCTCTGTATTCTGAATAAAAAAAGAGCAAAAATTCTTACCTCAATAAAACTGCAATTATATCTGCTCTTAATTAGTCATTTTTCGACACAGCTTCGTGCAATGCTGGCGTATATATATTGTTTGATTCTTGGAAGCAATGATAATGTATTGGAAAAATTCTTTAAATTGAAATAAATGCTTTTCTTTAAGAGAGTTGCTTTATATTATAAAACTTATTATTGGGGCATTTCTTTGAACAAATTAAATTACAATTAACATACATTATTAAATATGCGCAAGGCTGCTTTACCTTCTACAACAATACTCATCCTCCAGAATCCTGCCCAGAGTCGCGAGCAGAGCACACAGCCGACGCATGCCGACTCCCGCAGACTCACGCAGACTACTACTAGAGTACTACCGACTCGCTACTACTGTCGACTGGCTACTGTCGACTCGCGCAGTCAAGCGCAGACTAGCGACAAGCAACAACTAACGATAAACTACTCTCTGGTCAGAGATTCTGTCATGCCTCGCCCATCGCCGGCAAAGCATACGTCTTACATCTTTGCGCCTGTGATGCTTCTGGCCTGGCCGTGCCTTGTTCGGACGACACAGCAAAACCGATACCAGTGCTCTTCAAAAAACGCACATACACTGCAAACTCTGTGAGAGGATGCGTTGTCCAGCTGGTAGACGCGATCTTGCCGAGGAAAATACAAACAGCATGTAGAGGTTGACACAGTCCCCAAGAATAGATGCATGCTTTTATTGATCCATTGTGCTTTCCAGAATGACTGTGCCACCTAGTACGAGCCACGAAAACATTCCCCAGACCATAACGCTCTCTCCTCCGATCCGGATCCCTCTGACGATTCTTGCAGCGTATATTTGCTTTCAGATGTTTCTACCTGTAGACGCTCGTGAGCGTCTGTCCGATGGAGTGTAAAAGGCCGCCTGTTGCCATTCAGTGGGCGTCCAGCTGCGTCGACGATGAACAGCTATCCGCATGGGTGCAAGAGCGAGACACTTGCTGCGGAGACCCATAAACAGCAATGTTCGGTGAACAGTGGTTGCAGGTATGCTGTTGGAAGCCCCTTGGTACACCTGGGCGGCCACTTTCGCACAGCTGCACATCTATTCACCTGTAGACATGCCCGCAACCGTCGTTCACCCTTTTCATCTCTGTCTTGTGGTGCTCCACAGTTGCCTCGGCACCAGTTGTGGATAATGCCATTTTGCCATGCCCCGAATACTTCAACCAGGGCGGCTGGGAGCAGTTAACAAACTTAGCTATTTCGGAAATGCTTCCATCCTTAGACCGAAAGACATTGATCATGATCTTTTGAAAGTCATGCAAATCGCCCCGTTTCCGCATTAGGACAACGACTGCACTCTCCTCCGCGTCCTCCGGACACGCTCTTTATGCCCTCCACTGCTAGTGCTGCCACCTACCGTCTGTGAGACGTTACTGCAATTTGAGGTTGAACACATTAATGTGACTAGACCACGTAATTACAACGTTTTGTCAGAGTAACTGATGTTGTCTGGCAGCGAGTGGCAGCCGCCGCCATTGTTGGCGCTGCGTCGTACTATGACGGGACGAGAAGATGCAACGATTCTGTTTGATCTGTGAATGATACACCCTGTCATCCATCACATGCGATGAGGAGTTCAACGCCAGCGAGCATTTCTCTCCTCCAGTGATGTGTTTCATTAGGTTATTTGAACCTACCATGCATAACTCCAGTCCATGGGTAGTAGCTGAAAGTTAAACTATCGAGTGTTCGAGATTCTTGCATGACACCTTTGAAAAATGTCCAAAATTTTCTTTTAGTTGGTTTCTTGTCAAGGAAAACTGCTATCAAGTCCATGTTTAATATCCCGACACTAATTATGCAATGTTACTGACTGTCTCTGTAACAAGTTCACACCCAAAACCAGCCTGAAGATATTTAGTCCGACCTAAACAGTCACTGACCAGAGATTATTGACTGTCTCTGTAACAAGTTCACACCCAAAACCAGTCTGAAGATATTTAGTCCGACCTAAACAGTCACTGACCAGCGATTATTAGGCTATTAACACAGTCTGTCGTTCAGCAGTCTTCTTGCACAGAAGTTCTCACCACATGTCTCATAATTTCTACAAAACACGCCACGCGGAGTTTATGCACGACCTGATAGGTTCACATGCAAAATCTCGTAAAATAAATCACTCACAAAGCTCAAACTTCCTCGAAATAGACAACGCCTTAGTGGCTTTTCATCAGCTCCCAGGTAACCGATCAAACGCTCGGATTACTTCATTTTGGTACTAATTTGATCAACAGGATTTAACATAGGCTTCCGAGAGACCATCTCGACTCATAGACCAGAGGCACAAAGCCCTACTAGCCCTATTGGCTAGTATGTTAAGCAACGAATCAGATTAGCTCGAGCATTTCCATTCTCTCGGTATTTCTAATGTCAGCCAACCAGATTACCAGACATCATTTAGACTATAAATCTAGTAATTCCGAAAGTAAATTCAATTTAATGAAAACAAAATACGATACTTTTCCACAAAATAATTCAATAGTAAATTCAATAGCCATCACCCCTTCTGATTGCCTTTTACAAAATCAGTCTTACTTGGACATACGTCACGAATTCCCCTATTACATAATAACTTTCTCACTCTTACATTTACATATTTACAATAAAATATCATATATTGACTCTACGTATATCCTCCATTCACTCCACCAGAACACTCACACAATCAAAACACAATCACATAATTTTCCAATGTACTGTCAGGATTCTGTGGCAATGAAACTAAAGAAAATTCCACAAAAATAGATTACATGAACCTGTCTCCTTGGTTGTAGTTTCAGTTGATACTACAGATGAATACATACAGTCCCTAACTCGGTTTCACAAAGCCCGCCCCGTTATTATGTATTTTAGGTAAAAATTTATATCCGGGAAAGTATTGAAGTTATTGATTTGAAATTTTAGCAGCGTGGTTCTGTTATCCACAGAATTTGGTACACTAAGTATGAAAAATTTCGATTAATATTTAAAAGTACTTCTTCAGATTCATACAGAGTGTGTGGTAACGTGCTGCACGCAGCGTTAGTCAAGTACACCGCACGCCTGGCCCAGTAACCAGCGTCAGCTGTGTGAGCGTGAGAACCAACATATCCTTTCCTCCAGGCTCCGCTGCAAGCTACGTTTTCAGTGCAAAATGACAACTAGTAATAATGTGCTACGTTACAAGCCCTTAATAAATGGATAGTTCCATCACCCAGACCAGTACAAACATAGCTGTAACTCTCATCCCCAATTCCCGCAAAAACAGCACTTTAGCCCGTAGCGCATCTTAATCTCGACAGTGTGTTCGCATTTGACCCATGAACGCTTGCTCAAAATCCAATTTTCACATATGTTACGACTGCAGTAGCTTATGTAGAATATGCTCATGCTATGGTATAGGTACAATTAAGTGTGGACTCAGATGTAGAAGAAATACAAATTTTTCACTTGAAGAGAGTAAAAATACTCACTTCAAAAAAAGATTTGCATCACCCCGGTTCCCAGAAACCCTAAAGAAAGACGTTGACTGTGGATGATCTATCACAGACACAGTCCCTTTGTTCAGAAATGTCACAAAACCCGCCCAAAGATGTAAACAACCATGCATGAGCAGCGCCTATTAGACGGAGGGGGTTCCACAGCCGATCACTTCCAGTCATTCCACCAGGAAGGAGGTACACAGCTCGTGTTCAATCATGCCAAGGGACGGTTCGATCGCATCGTCATTGTTATTTTGTGTCAGGAAGGGCTCTCAGCAAGGGAAGTATTCAGGCGTCTCGGAGTGAACCAAAGCGATGCAGTTCGGACATGGATGAGATACAGAGAGTCAGGAACAGTCGATGTCATTCCTCGCTCAGGACGCCCAAGGGCTACTACTACCTACGGATTATGGCTCGGAGCAACCCTAACAGCAACGCCATTAACGCCATGGCGCGGTCCGTCTTTGCAACCACGACACCATGCAGCGCGCTACAGATGGACCCAACAACATGCCGAATGGACCACTCAGGACTGGCATCACGTTCTTTTCACTGATGAGTGTCGCATATGCCTTCAACCACATGTGTATGCCTTCGTCGGAGACGCGTTTGGAGGCTACCCAGACACACTGTCCAGCGAGTACAGAAAGGTGGAGGTTCCCTGCTGTTTTGGGGTGGCATTATGTGGGGCCGACGTACGCCGCTGGTGGTTATGGAAGGCGCCGTAACGTCTGTACGACACGTGAATGCCATCCTCCGACCAATAGAGCAACCATATCGGCACCATATTGGCGAGGCACTTGTCTTCATTGACGACTATACGCACCCCAATCTTCACATCTTGTGAGTGACTACCTTCGGGATAACGACATCGCTCGATTAGAGTGGCCAGCATAGTATTCAGACATGAACCCTATCGAACAAGGCCTCGGATACATTGGAAAGGGCTGTTTATGGACGAATTGACCCACCAACCACTCTGAGGGATCTACGCCGAATTGGGGTTGGGGAGTGGGACAATCTGGACCTACAGTGCCTTGATGAACTTTTAGATAGTATGCCACGACGAATACAGGCATGTCTCAGTGCAAGAGGACGTGCTACTAGGTATTAGAGGTACCGGTGTGTGCAGCAATCTGGACCACCACCTCTGAAGGTCTCGCTGTATGGTGGTACCATATGCAATCTGTGATTTCATGAGCAATAAAAATGGCGGCAATGATGTTTATGTTGATCTCTATTCTAATTTTCTGTACAGGTTCCGGAACTCTCCGAACCGAGGTGATGAAAACCTTTTTTTGATGTGTGTAGTAAAATACCATACACAGCACAACATAGAGTGATCTTAAGAGTTCTGTTCTCTAGCTGCAATGGTTACATAATAACGTTCTGAACAAGAGACACGAATACCGATTTACTTAAGTGCTAGGCTTTAATAGTTTTCAAAGGTTTTCCGCATCGATGATTCTATTAATCTTATGAACTGATGTACCTCGGACATAGAGGTACTAGTGAAACATGCTTCCCTTTAAGCTACATCTTCAAAACAACACATACTGGATAGCTATCAAAAGTTTTAGATGCACTGAGCTTCGTATACTTCCTGTGAAAACTATTTCTTGGAACACGACACGTTCCCATACTCAGCTAATACATATCCATACAAACCATAAATAGGCGTGTATGTATGTATGTTCCACACCTCCTCTTAAACCACCGGATTGATTTCAATCAAACTTACTTTCTGAGAAGAATCACTATGGGGGTAAAAACCACCGACCTATCAAAAGGTGTGGGGTGGTGGGGGGGAGGAGGGTTGAGGAAATAGGAGTGTAGCCCACGATGCACTAAAACGAATAGTTTAGTCAGCTAGTATTTGAGAATGGGAGCTCTTACAGACTTGCAACACACTTTACACGTAATTTAAAGAATTTAAGAGACTTTTTATCGCTGACGACCCCCATAAAATGACGAAAGGAAAAAAGTTTATCAGTTATTATATTTTCACTGTTTATGCAGTAAAATTACCACATGGAGCACGACGTTTTAATTTATTACATATTTACTAATAACTTTATTCTTACAGACAGTTTTCACATATCTCACTAAATGTACCAAAAAAATTACATCGTTCTACGACACTTAGTTCATGAGACAAGAAGTAATAAACACTGAGATGCATGAAAAACTACCGTATCAAGCAAGACGTTTATATTTATGCTCGATTGCTGCTAACTCTTTTCGCTACACTTCTCATAGTATCCACATCTGTCGATGACTGTATGTAGAAAAATGTATCATTTTATGACACATAGTTCCAAAGATGTGATGTGAATTGGCGAGGTGCTCGGAAAACTGCCGCATGATGCAAGACGTGTCAATTTATTGTTTTGTCGCTAGTAACTCTATTAGTAACAATTTTCGCACACAGTATCCACATGCGCTGTTGAATGTACCCACAAAAATACATCACTGTACGGAGCATTGTTGAGGAGACATGACCTCAAACACAGATATGCTTGAAAAACTGCCCCATTATGAATGGCGTTTCACTTTATTACTACTTTACTACTAACGGTATTACAATGCATTTCGCAGACAGTAGCCACGTGTAGCATTGAATATACCTACAAATTTGTGTGATTGTACATCACATAGTTCAGGAGATATGACATTATAAACATTGATCTGCGTGAAAATGAAACTGCAAGGCCAAGTTAGCTAGACATACAGGTTAAATATGTGTATAAATACGTGTGAAATGTGTTAAACGCATGTGAAATACGTTTGACATGTGTTGGAAAATTTGTAAGCTTGTGGTAAGTTCCTATGGGACCAAACTGCTGAGATCAACGGTCCCTAGGGTTACACACTACTTAATCTAACTTAAACTAACTTCGGCTAAGGACAACACACACACCCATGCCCGAGGGAGGACTCGAACCTCCGAGGGGGCCAGCCGCGCGAACCGTGACAAGATGCCCAAGTCCGCACGGCAATCCCGCGCGGCTTTGACATGTGTGTATGTCATCAAAGACACAGGTAAAAGGTCATCCTTCTACCTGGAACGATTTCAATCAAATATGATAGATGCCGCCGTGTGGCTAGGGCCTCCCGTCGGGTAGACCGTTCGCCTTCAGCGAATTACGTGTCGATGTGGATGAAATGACGATAATAAGGACAACACAACAACCAGTCCGTAAGTGGAGAAAATCTCCAGCCCAGCCGGGAATCGAACCCGGGCCGTTAGACATGAAATTCCGTCGCGCTGACCACTCAGCGACCAGGGACGGAAGTTTGATAGATGTATTAGCTTCAATTTGGAAGGAATACTATAGGGGTAAGAATCAACAGCCTCCAGTTGGGTGAGAATAATAATGTGGAGCGAGAAGTGCAGACGCGGAGATAGACAGCGAGTGGAAAGGAGAAATAGGCACACATAGAAGTAGGAGCAGATGGACAGAGACAGGGGAGGAACAGATAGCCAGAGAAGGGGGGAGAGTTGTACAGAATGCGGAAAAGTAAGAGGAGGAGATGGACAGAGAGGGGGAAGGAAGGGACGGACACATAAATGAAACGGAGGAAATGAACAGGGAGATTTGGGAGGAGGAGATAGACAGAGGGGGAAGGATCAGATGGACAGAGGGATGAGAAGTAGACTGACAGAGATAAGGCACAGGAAGAGATGAAGACAGAGAGGAGCAGGAGGAGACCGATAGAGAGCGGTGTATGGAGGAGATGGACAGGGAGAGGGAGTGAAGGAGTTGGGCAGAGGTGGTGAAGGAGGAGATGGACAGAGAGAGGGTTGGGTTGGGTTGATTTGGTGGAATAGCCCAAACAACGAGGTCATCGGTCTCATTGGATTAGGGAAAGATGGAGAAGGAAGTCGGCCGTGCCCTTTCAAAGGAACCATCCCAGCATTTGCCTGAAGCGATTTAGGGAAATCACGGAAAACCTAAATCAGGATGGCCGGAAGCGGGATTGAACCGTGTTCCTCCCGAATGCGAGTCCAGTGTGAGAGAGAGGGAGTGTGAGGAGATTGTCAGCGAAGATGAACATGTACATACTTGGGAACTGCCAGGTATTGAGCTGCTCATATAAAAAATTGCACTGTTGGAATCTTGCCCGCATTTCGATAAATTTCCGCAGACACCCATGTCACGTTACTAAGAATTAAATCTAGTGTCGATTAAGTATGTATGTTAGTGCAAACTAAATTAAGGTGCCGTGGACATCTCTGAGTAAACAGCATCGCACTATCATTAAAAGTTCCAGCTTTGACATCATCAAGAGTAGTCGCACGGAGGAGGGACTACCAGAATGAGGTCAGTATCGCCGCATGACCTAGAGTTGTGAAACTAATTACCGAGTGTGGGCGGTGGCCGGCGCTAGTGAGACTGGTGGGGTAATCTGACAGACGGGCAAGCGAGCGAGCAGCGCGGCACGTGGCGCGGCGCGGCGCGAGCACCTGCAGTGCTGAATGATTCAGCGCGCCTCGGCCGTCCGGCTCTGAGTGAGTGCGTTTACCGACAGCGCATCCCTGGCCCCGGGCCCGCGCCGCTGCCATGAATTATAACGCGACCGCAGCGCGCCGCTTTCTCTGCCGCGACACCCGCAGACGCTCCTCGACGTCTCCTTGCTCTGCCGACGCACCGAGCCGCACAGGACGCTAAAGTTCCAAGTGGCGTCTCCGTTCCCTTGGGTTGGTTTGCACCGCTGACTGATTCAGTGCAACAGGCTACAGAAATATGACGGAATGAAAGTGCAGAATGTGCCCCATGAAATCGTAATTTTTGTTTTTAATAAAGATTCCGATTTATCAGAAAGGATGAGTAGTTCTATAATACTGCTTTAGTCTTCAATATACATGCCGATTTGTGAGACAGGATATTACTTGCTGATGATGCTGTGTTATACAGGGAGCGATAGCCGCTGGACGACTTTAAGCTATCGTTGAAAACTATCACTTGGTTAAATGGCAGTCAGCTCTAAGTATGACTAATGCAGACTATGCCTATAGGTATGCTGTAGCCTCGGCTGACGCCTACAGCCCACCCGCCAACCACATAGCACCGTGACATGAGTTGCCACCCTTTTCAAAACGCTAGCAAGACCACAGCGGGACATAAGGTGTCCAACAGCTGCTGCGGTACCTGCTGGCGCTACGACTGCCGTACGCAGCGCTGCTATAGTCGGCACTATATGACCTCCGCAAGGCACGTGCCACCACGTCACCTTCCTGGTATTCTTCCGACCAACAGTTATATCGTACGCTGTCCTTCCGCTTTCTAGGCAGTCGACATCGGGAGTTCACACTTAGAGGTTCTCTGGGCCTTACACCTACAGCGCATGTGGTCGCTTAATCAGAGCTCCATTCGCTGAGCACGCAGTATTGTCCAACCTTCACGCTGGCGACCGTTCTCAGCCTACAATCTCACATATCACATCCAAACCACCGAGTCAGCGCAAGTGCACCAACCACAGACTGTGCCCATCCATGAAAAATTCCTAGATATATCAGTGATACTCTATTACGACAGACCAGTGCACATAACTCAACGGCTAGTGTAAATCATACTGCTTCTACCTTCAAAGAAACTGTTACTTTGTATAGTGTCACATATCAGATCAGGGTGATCTTTCATTTGCTTTATTTCCGAATCTGCAAAAAAATCAAATGGTTCAAGTGTCTCTAATAACTATGGGACTTAACATCTGAGATCATCAGCCCCTAGACTCAGAACTACTTAAACCTAACCAACCTAAGGACATCACACACACGCATGCCCGAGGTAGGATTCGAACCGGCTACCGTAGCAGCCGCGCGGTTGCGGACTGAAGCGCCTAGAACCTCTCGGTCACAGCAGCCGGCTCCGAATCTGCATTATGCTGAACATTTTGGACCTACTGTGTTAATAAAGCTGCATTGTTCCTTGGCTATATGGGAGCATCCATTCATTAATAGCGTGCACAACCAACAATGGGACTTGGCCAAGGAACCCAACAGTAGCCTGTTAGAAGTTTAATGCTGAACATATTCAGCACTTCACATGTTCAAGTATTTGGGGTTAATACTAACAAATGTGACACATTAAATTTGTCTTTCTGTCATCTGTCTTTTCCCACTGTTCCTATACTTTGAGCCCTGTGTTTAAAAGGAACTTGCCACGAGTCTTCAAAATTATTAACAATATTTTCAACCTCAAGACTTTTCTTTTGTTTTTGAAAAGTGAAGAGTATGTTCAATATATTCTTTGATCACATAAAGTCTATATTAGATCAACGTTACTTCTTTTTATTTCTGTGACTCCCTATCACATGGTTGGAAGGAATGCAGCCGCGCGGATTAGCCGCGCTGCTTGAGGCGTCTTATCACGGTTCGGGCGGCTCCCCCCGACGGAGGTTCGAGTCCTCCCTCGGGCGTGGGTGTGTGTGTTGTCCATAGCTTAAGTTAGTTTAAGTTAGACTAAGTAGTGCGTAAGCTTAGGGACCGATGACTTCACCAGTTTGGTACCATAGAACCTTGCCACAACTTTCCAAATTGGAAGGAATGCGCCCGAATAGGAAAGTACTGAAATAGTTTTAAACATACAAAGCCCAACTAAAGCCGTTAGAAATCGGACCGTAGTACTGTTACGGTTTTGTCCTGACCAGAAATCAGAGATAATATGCGTCTCTCTAATAGTTATACAAAGATACTGTTCTTGGAAGAAAACATGCAAGAAACTGCAAATTTCATTTGCTCCTTTTTTGGCTGCTCCTTCTTCTATACAAACGAATTATATTTGTCAGTCTTAGGGTTGTAAATACAAGAGAGTAAAGACCCAGAGTTGCGGTAGGTAAAACACTTCCTAGCTCATTGTCATATTACTTGGAGATTTCCTTTACAGTCTCTACCTTCTTACATAACTTTTTGGTCCTGAGAAAATGAATCATTTGCTGAACGTTAATCGTTATTTTAACTGACTCACAAAGAGAAATGTTCGTTAGTTTGCTTTGACCTCCTCACAGTAACCATGGAAATCTTTGAGCTCCTCACAGTAACCACGGAAATGTTTTTGAGGTCATAATTTTCCTGGAAGATCTTTCAATAAAATCCATATTTTGCAGCCACATCAGGGTATCTCCCTGAGAGTAATGAATATATGTTCATTACATTCAAACTTTCCATCCAATACTTAATATATTGATTTTCATAGTGAGTAGATTTTGCCTTAAACGTTTCAATCATCACTTTCTGCAGCTTTCATTCTGTTTCCCATGCCCTTACTCCTTTTGAATATTGGAACTTTTCCTAAAACCAGCAGGTCTTCGAGTCTTCGAATTCTCTTATAACTCTTCACCCCGTTAATCGTCTGCTAATAAATCTATAATACCAAAATTCTCTTTTCTGGAACCTGAACACAATATTTGAAGTTCTTCTCTCTGCTTTTCGTAATATTCTTCTTTGGGCGCTTTCAGCTATTTTCCTTAATTTCCATAAGTCCCTTATGTATCTATGAATTTGGAATTTGGTCATGAATTTCTTAAATATTACCTGTATCTCCACCCTACCAATCTCATCGATGGCATCAACACAGCTAAGTTTACAGTTAAAATAAATGAAAAGCAATATTTAGATTTTACAGATGAAAAACAGGCTTAATTTACAATTATACGTACTTTACGTAACATCTATTTAGCGTTTAGTTCTTACATTCGTGGTCACTTGCAGTGTTTCCCCGTCAAAGTTGCATCAATGTGCTGTCCTTTGTAGTTAACGTACCTGTATGCTTCCTCTTTGAGCCAAGCCTTGTTTTTATGTTGGGTTCGTATTTATCAATATTCCGTATGCCTTTCGTTCTGTTATGGCAGTTATCTTCTTCATGTGAGTCCACGTTCTCTTTTATGATCAAATTGACACTATTTCTGAAAGATTAAACAACAACTACACATGATTACAATGTGGTGCCAGCGAAAAATCAGGAATTCGGTACTAATGAAACGGAGAGAGATAAACCATAGGCTTCTTCAGTATTTTAAAAATCTTGCATAAACCTATTAACAAGATGCATGGAAACATCATGAGTCCTGGCTCAAGATTACTTTCTTGGCTACAACTGAAGAAAGTCATGGCATTTTGCATCCCAGACACGTGTGTCTATAGACGGAGACCGTGAAAATATTAAAAAAGGAATTTTTGTAAAAAGTAGACTCACGGCCTTTTCATAATAACTGATTCGATTACTTTGGTAGATAAGTAGAAATTGCAGTTTATTAGAAGTTATGTGACTGGAGATATGTTGTTTCATTTACTTGTTAAATTCTGCTTGTGTTCTTGGTGAGGTCTCCAGCCGCTTTGCTTTGGTGTCGTCCCATTATGCTTCTCCGTTTGCCCACCCGCGGGAAGGTGGTTGTTTGTGAATTGGGTGGTCCGTTTTTCCCTGGTGCACTTGGGGAGGGTTAGAGCAATCTGTGGTTTGGGTTGTTCAGTAATCCCCCTGTCAATCTGCCATACGTTAATAGCTGCCTCTGTCATGTTTGTCGGATTCAGTGTTAATGAGTTTATAGAATTAAGGTGTAAAGGCCGAATTCCTGATATACGTTTTTATCTTGCCTATCATCTTGCGAGGCGGTATATGTGTAATGTAGAGCATGTTGTACATTTTATGTAAGTCTGAATTTCATGGGTTTTATTTAAATAGTCATTTTTATAAAGTTGCCACCCTTACACTGTAAGAGTCCTTTTAAAAAGAAATTGCACTTTCGGTGGCAAATAATTTCTTAGTGTGAGTGTTTGTACAATTTCCATCCCTCTTACGGGATGCATCGTTAGTGTGTTTGTTTTCAAAAATTCAAATCTGTGTGAACTCTTATTGGACTTAACTGCTATGGTCATGAGTCCCTAAGCTTACACACTACTTAACCTAAATTATCCTAAGCACAAACACACACACCCATGCCCGAGGGAGGGCTCGAACTTCCGCCGGGACCAGCCGCACAGTCCATGACTGCAGCGCCCTAGACCGTTCGACTAATCCCGCGCGGCTTAATGTGTTTGTGTGAGTTGTTATAATTTGTAATGTAAGGTAATCTGGTGTATTGCAGATTTGCACCAGTGTAGTCTTTCAGAGGTTGTTGTGAGCGGTCGTGACTACGGCCGTGTTGAAGGGAGCGGCAAGCTTCTCAGCTCGAAGGCTCATACTGTCAGTATTGTTCTTTCTGGCTCTAAATAAAATTTTAACTTGATATTTCGAGGGTGCTTTTCTGCTTATAAATTTTAAATCTGTTTTGAAAAGGCTTTTATGAATAAAATTCCCATTTGTTAAAGTAATTTCGTTTTCATCAGTTACTCCCTGCCAACTACTTCCACGCTCACCTAGTGTGATTAAATGTGTTACTGTTCTTGATGAATCGCTAGTAAATAAAGTAAATTCTTTAAGAAAAGATTTTGAAAGTAAATTGCCGGTTCACCCACTACAGCTTTTATCTCGCTATAGTCCATGATCAGACTATTTCCTGATGCCTCAGGATGTGCCCTAACCTCCAACTCCTTCCTTCAGTCAAATTACGTCATAAATTTCTTTTTTCCCCAATTCAAGTCACTACTTCTTCGTTAATTATACGATCTACCAATCTAACCTTCAGCATTCTTCTGTCGCACGGCATTTCAAGAACTTCTTTAAAGTAACTGGCCAAGGAAACTACAGAGTTTCTGAGTATTTTAATGTATGATAGCTGCGGTCTTCAGTACCTGTTAAATAATGATTTTTGATTTCTTACCCTTAGTCTGCCTCATGTTTGTTTTCTCTGTTGTGTTAATAATTACTATTAAAAACAGTCTTGATCACAATTTATTTTATAAGGTGACCGGTTTCGACCACTGCTGTGGTCATCTTCAGACCTACAAGATGTATACAAAGCATTAATTAGAGGGCTACATGCATTAATGAAAATACATAGAGTTATACGGCTATAAAACGTTGAATTACCATTGAGTGGAAACCCCTTTCTGTTGGAGAATCACAACTGGAGAAACCAGTGCACGTCTTACTTTATATAATGGAGGCTCCACCCACTTCTGACTGCATGATGTCATTATTAACCAATGAGTTATAAGTCGAATTACAATTTAAAATTTCTTAGTTAAAAGAACATTGTCAAGAATTAGAAATAAATACACATTAAACTTTGCTTATTCAACAGCTATTGTCAATTAAAAAGCGTTAAAAATATTTAAAAATGTAGGAAAATGAACTTCAGTTTGGCAGTACATGGGTTGCCCTCTCGTGGCCTGTCAGTGAACCATTTGAAACCACTGGTTAGTTAGACGCCGTTACAAAGATGAAGGAGCAAGCTTTTTCCACTGAAGTTGTTGTAGAGTCGATAGTTGAACTAGTGGTTGCCATGGTGAGGACAAACGCCAATGGCAGCAGGCAGCAGGCTTCTTTCCAATGAAGTTGTGGCGTCAGACGATGTATTATTGAGCAGCAACTTGTCTTTATTGAAACGAAAAGAGTAAGCTACAATAATCTGTAGCTGATATATATAACTCATGCTGCACAAATACGCTATGAAGTAGTTGACTGTATATATAAAATATTATCTATGAAGTTAGTATGTAGATTACCAGTGCCATTTTTTTGTAAGGCATTGCTATTCTTCAAGTTACATACCAGTCATATAAGCAAATAAAATTGAAAGAATTTAAAATTATAAAATTATTAAATTATGAGCCATTGTCGATAATAAAATAAAACGATGTGAATTAGCAGTCTAAAAGCATAAAAGCAATAATTCTAAAACAGGTAGTCAATCATAAAATAATGTTTGGTAAAATACAATTACAATGTAAAGATAAAATTATTTGCTAAAAGTCTTAATAATTAGAAATACCTTTTTTTTTATTTTTTTTTATTTTTTTTTTTTATTTTTTTTTTTAAACAAATACAGAAGAGTAGACATTCTAAAGCAGATCATCGAAAAGCTCAAAGAAATGTTTGTCTTTGAACTGAAGTTGTTCGTTTAAAACAGATAATGGATTACTTTTGTGAAGTGAAAAAATTTCAATTTCTTCTAAGGTATTTAGCAGTGGTCCTTTTGGCACAGTATGTAATATTTTCAAATTCCTAGAAATGCAACCCTCAGAATGATTGTATTCATCAAGATGTTGACCGAATATTGATTTGATACGTGCAGCACCAGTAGTATGTTCTCTGAAACGTGTTAAAAAGTTTCGGCCAGTTTGGCCAATATACTGTTTCTCACAGTCATTACATATTATTTTATAAACACCTGACTTTTGGTATCTATTTGAGTCTCCAATTGTGTGTTTCAGTTTCATCTGTAGGGGGTTATTAGTTTTAAATGCTATTGCCACACTTGTGTTCTTAAATAATTTATTTATTTTATCTGAGATAGGTCCCATGTATGTCATTTGTGTAAATCTCTTCTTGGAATTTATAACGGCATCATTTTTTTCTTGTAATTTTTTATATAACAGATCAACCTGATGGGAATTATAATTGTTAGCAACTGCTATCTGTTTTAATATATCAATTTCCTTTTGGATAGCATCATGTTGGAGAGGTAATTTCAGTATCCTATGTATCATAGTTTTAAAAAATGCCATTTTGTATCTTAATGGATGGCATGATGTAGCATTTATTATTACGTCGGTTGATGTGGGTTTTCTATAAATAGAAATATTATGTCTTCCATTCTGTTTTGTAATTGTGAGGTCAAGGAAATTAATACTATTTTTACTTTCATGTTCTACTGTAAATACAAGTTTTGGATGTAAATTATTTAAGTTGTTAGCGAAAGCATCAATTTCTTCCTTAGAGCCGTTATATAATAGCAGTGTGTCGTCAACATATCTTTTGTAGTATATAATTTTATTTGTTATTTCTGGATTATTTTTGAAAAATTGGATTTCAACATAGTTGACGAAGATATCTGCTATAGTGCTAGCCAGGGAATTTCCCATTGCAAGTCCATCTTCTTGTATGTATATTTTATTATTAAATGAAAAATAATTAAAATCTAGAGTAATTCTTAACAGTTCAATGAATTCTACTATTTCTTTGGGGCTCATGATTTTGTGATGCGTTAGGTTATCATTAATAATAGAGATAGTCTCTTGAATAGGTATATTTGTGTAAAGATTTGTGATGTCTAACGATGCAAACCTTGCGTTTTTTGGAATATCCACATCATAAATTAACTTAGTTAATTCGAAACTGTTTTTAATACTATAATTTTCTTCATAAACATAGAAGGATTTTAAGATTTGATTGAGCTTTTTGTTTAAGTTATAAGAGGGACAGTTGGTATTATTAACAATTGGACGAATTGGTAAGTTTTATTTGTGTAATTTGATTTGCGATCTCAACTTAGGTAAAGTGGGGTTCATAACTTTAAGTGTTATTTTATCTTTAGGTGAAAGTAAAGAGTCATTATCATCAATCAGTTTTCTAATTTTTGTTTGAAATCTTGAAGTCGGGTCTTTATTAACCTCAGTTATTCCATTAGCGTTAAAAAATTGTAAAGTTTTAGAAACATAATCCTCTTCGCTAACAATGACTAGAGTATTCCCTTTATCTGCCTTGATTGCAATAGCTTTATTAGTTATTAACTTCTGGTTGATTTGCTTTACAAGCTTTAATTCATTATTATATTTATTTTTATCTTTTTCATTAGTAATAACATTCTTAGTTTTACGTGCAATGTCACATATTTCAGACCTACTAAATTGTGCATGTTTTGCAGCAATCTTTACATCAGCAATCACACGTTTAATATTTGCATTGCTCAATTGTGGAGCTAAATTATATTTTAGGCCTTTGTTTAAAAGTGTTGTCTCGGCAGGAGTAAAAGAAACTTTGGTTAGATTGGTTACTCTTGGATGAAAGTGATGTACATTTGGTGAAACATCTTGTGAACACATATTTTGATGACTAACAAGGGCTGCAATTTTTTTATTATGCTTATTAAAAATAGTTTCTCGCACTGCATTAATTTTCTCATCTGTAAAGTTAAGTAGCTGTGAAAATATTAATGGTGACAACTGACTGCTAATTTTTAAATGTAAATTGTACATTTCAAGATTTAATGTATCTTTTTCTTTATATGCATCTCTAATTTCAGATCTGATCCACAGAATGCTACTCTTCTGTCGTAGAAACTTTTCTATATTTGATCTGGTATTAAAACTAATTTTTACATAATTAGGAATCACATTATTCATCAGGCATTGTTTGTTAAAAGATATTTTGGTATTAAGTTTCATAATTTTAGTGCGTAACCCTCTAAACTTCTTGTAATCTCCCAATACCTGACTAGGCAATAATTGTATTACTTTTGAATGCATTATGGGAACAGCAGTGATCAATAAAATTGTAAATAATTACTATTAAAAACAGTCTTGATCACAATTTATTTTATAAGGTGACCGGTTTCGACCACTGCTGTGGTCATCTTCAGACCTACAAGATGTATACAAAGCATTAATTAGAGGGCTACATGCATTAATGAAAATACATAGAGTTATACGGCTATAAAATGTTGAATTACCATTGAGTGGAAACCCCTTTCTGTTGGAGAATCACAACTGGAGAAACCAGTGCACGTCTTACTTTATATAATGGAGGCTCCACCCACTTCTGACTGCATGATGTCATTATTAACCAATGAGTTATAAGTCGAATTACAATTTAAAATTTCTTAGTTAAAAGAACATTGTCAAGAATTAGAAATAAATACACATTAAACTTTGCTTATTCAACAGCTATTGTCAATTAAAAAGCGTTAAAAATATTTAAAAATGTAGGAAAATGAACTTCAGTTTGGCAGTACATGGGTTGCCCTCTCGTGGCCTGTCAGTGAACCATTTGAAACCACTGGTTAGTTAGACGCCGTTACAAAGATGAAGGAGCAAGCTTTTTCCACTGAAGTTGTTGTAGAGTCGATAGTTGAACTAGTGGTTGCCATGGTGAGGACAAACGCCAATGGCAGCAGGCAGCAGGCTTCTTTCCAATGAAGTTGTGGCGTCAGACGATGTATTATTGAGCAGCAACTTGTCTTTATTGAAACGAAAAGAGTAAGCTACAATAATCTGTAGCTGATATATATAACTCATGCTGCACAAATACGCTATGAAGTAGTTGACTGTATATATAAAATATTATCTATGAAGTTAGTATGTAGATTACCAGTGCCATTTTTTTGTAAGGCATTGCTATTCTTCAAGTTACATACCAGTCATATAAGCAAATAAAATTGAAAGAATTTAAAATTATAAAATTATTAAATTATGAGCCATTGTCGATAATAAAATAAAACGATGTGAATTAGCAGTCTAAAAGCATAAAAGCAATAATTCTAAAACAGGTAGTCAATCATAAAATAATGTTTGGTAAAATACAATTACAATGTAAAGATAAAATTATTTGCTAAAAGTCTTAATAATTAGAAAGACCTCTTTTTTTTTTATTTTTTTTTTATTTATTTTTTTTATTTTTTTTTTAAAACAAATACAGAAGAGTAGACATTCTAAAGCAGATCATCGAAAAGCTCAAAGAAATGTTTGTCTTTGAACTGAAGTTGTTCGTTTAAAACAGATAATGGATTACTTTTGTGAAGTGAAAAAATTTCAATTTCTTCTAAGGTATTTAGCAGTGGTCCTTTTGGCACAGTATGTAATATTTTCAAATTCCTAGAAATACAACCCTCAGAATGATTGTATTCATCAAGATGTTGACCGAATATTGATTTGATACGTGCAGCACCAGTAGTATGTTCTCTGAAACGTGTTAAAAAGTTTCGGCCAGTTTGGCCAATATACTGTTTCTCACAGTCATTACATATTATTTTATAAACACCTGACTTTTGGTATCTATTTGAGTCTCCAATTGTGTGTTTCAGTTTCATCTGTAGGGGGTTATTAGTTTTAAATGCTATTGCCACACTTGTGTTCTTAAATAATTTATTTATTTTATCTGAGATAGGTCCCATGTATGTCATTTGTGTAAATCTCTTGTGTTAGTTGCCCTTCCAAAGTGATGCACAGCAGCAGAGCCAATATGCATCTCATGTGTGGGTTCAATAAATACACGACAAAAAATCACACCACCAAGGAGTAGTTGTGTGACATTAAAGAAAGTTGGCAGGCATATTTCTCCTTCTGCAAGATGTCTGTTCAAATACCGAGTCAGTAACATAGGGATGGCACTAGTGACGGCAATATGAGACAGCAAATCAGATTGGTTTCAAATACACGCTGTAACGGTCATGAGCGTAAGCTATCTTTGAGTTCTGACATGGTTAGTTGATATTTGTCAAGAATACCTTTAAGATGACAAAGACGCCAATACAACACCTCACTGAGTGTGAACAACACAGACTCAAACGATGGCCTTGGCGCTTGTTGGTGACGTCACGTCAGCTAGGCACGGCGAACGCCAGATCCGTTGCAGGCAGAAACGCCTGGGCGTGCTTATCACTATGAATCTCTTAATTTTGGACAAAATGTTTGGTATTGTTTTGGATTCTGCAGTTTTATTTAGATGAAAGATTTTCTTACTATCGTAAAGCTACAAATGAAGATCATAGTTCTGTATTCCTGAATCCTGTCGAAACAAACGTAGTTCAATGTGAGAAGATGATTTGCCCCATTGCAAGCTTCGGAAATTTTACATTCAAGTAACTATATTTACTTGATCCATTTTGTTATCGAAACTTACCCCAACCCCATTACAATGAACTCGTTTGTTTTATTTATTTATTTTCATTTGACATCGTCACTGGAAATGTGAACTAATTTACATGTGTAAATGTCCGACTGCTGCCAGTCATTAGATTACAGTCGTTCTCAACGAAAGGAATTCTAAACAGGAAACAAAATAGCTTCATACATCGAAAATAATGCTTAGCTTAAACTTTTTTAAACATGCACATTAGAAAAGATAAATATTCCCCTTTATAAGATAAAAAAATTTTATTTGATAAAACAAGTATCTCTCTTTTGCCTCTTCTTCTGTCTCCCACCCCCTCCCCCAACGTGTACAATCGTAAGATATTTCATTAACATTCAGTGCTCCTCACCCATAGTCAACCAAGATACCTAAAGAAGAGCACCAATATGTTCACAGTTTCTTGTAAAAGCAACCCAGTGCAAACGTAACTTCCTCAGATTTACGAGGGTCAGTCAAAAAGTAATGCCTCCCATTTTTTTTCTACTTAAAGAAATTAAGTTAAGTGAAAAATTTGAATTTGGCGCCATTCCTCAAACCTTCTACTGCAATCCACTGCAGTAGTAACTTTCTGTGTCAACAGGTGGCAGCACAGCAGAAGTTTGTAAGATGGCCGACATCGATGTTCGTTTGAGACAGCGTTGTGTGATTGAATTCTTGAATGCAGAAGGTGAAACGCCCATACGCATTCATGAAAGACTGAAGAAGGTGTATGGTGTTGTGACAGTGGATGTCAGCACTGTTAGACGATGGGTTCGTCGTTGTAAGGAAGCTGAAGGTCAAACACCGTTGACTCACGAAAAGCGGAGCGGCAGGCCGGTGAGTGCAGTGACTCCACACAACATTCAGCAAGTTGATGACATCATTCGTGGTGACCGTCGGGTGACTGCAGATGAAGTGTGTCGCATTATTTCTCTTAGTAAAGGCAGTGTGATCACGATTATTAAACAATTGGGGTACTCAAAAGTTTGTGCACGGTGGGTTCCAAGAATGTTAACCGATCAGAATAAAGAGGCAAGGAAAACAATAGCCTCCCAACACTTGCAGCGCTTCCGTTTGGAGGGAGATGAGTTTCTGAAAAAAATTGTGACCGGGGACGAAACATGGGTGCATTTTTTTGAACCCGAATCAAAGTGGCAGTCAATGGAGTGGCGTCACACAAGCTCGCCGAGGAAGAAAAAATTCAAAACTGTGCGATCGGCAGGGAAAGTTATGGCAACAGTTTTCTGGGATACAGAGGTTGTGATTCTGGTTGATTTTTTGGAGCAGGGATGCACAATAAATTCTGTTCAATACGTCACAACCCTCAACAAACTTAAAGCACGTCTTCAGCGAGTTTGCCCAACAAAATCAATGGCAGATGTTCTTCTTTTGCATGACAATGCAAGACCACACACCAGTCGTCACACCCCTGACGAGATTGTCAAAATTGGATGGGAAGTTTTGCCTCATCCCCCATACAGCCCTGACCTGGCACCATCAGACTTCCATCTGTTCGGGCCACTAAAAGAAGCTCATCGTGGGATTCATTTTGAAGATGAGGAGGCCGTCAAAACATCCGTGCGTCAATGGCTTAGGAAGCAGAGCTGTGATTTTTACCGTGCTGGGATACATGCCCTTGTTCAAAGATGGACCAAAACTGTAGAGATGGGCGGAGATTACATTGAAAAATGACAAAATGATCCTCAATGTTGTGGTTTTCAACGTATGTAATTGCATTTAAATTTCCTGACAATTAAACGTAGAAAAAAAAATAGGAGGCATTACTTTTTGACTGACCCTCGTACAAATAGGGTAAAGAAGCACGAATCTGTTGCTGCTGGACTATGAAGTTGTTTCTGCATGTCAATCCTTAAAACAGCTGGAAATTTAAGTTCAGGAGTACACTATTTGTTAAGAAGTGTAATGAGTTGCACAATTAATTGATTTCAGATATCTCCCAGATCAATGTGTGTTGGTCAACTACCGCCAATAGTTTCACATTTTCCTGTGTCAGAGAGGGAGACAACACCAATATGAATATGCCTGCAACAGACCTGGCGTTCGCCATGCCTAGATGACGTGACGTCACGAACAAGCGCCGAGGCCTTCCTTTGAGTCGGTGTTGGTGTTAAAGAGGTCGTATGATAGGGCTACGAGAAGCCGGATGTCCCTTCAGGGATATTGTACAAAGACTTGGCAGGAATGTAGCCCCTGTACATATTGCTGATAGCGGTGGTCACGAGACTGTACGGTCACAAGAAGACCGAGCTCCGGACGGCCATGTGGCACTACCGAAAGGGACGGACATCGTTTACGGCATATGGCTCTGGCGCATCGTACTGCATCTGCAGCAGCAATCTGAGCAGCTGTTCGCACCACAGTGACACGACGAGCTGTTAGAAATCGGTTACTTCATGGACAGCTCCGAGTCAGATGACACCATAGCGTACCATCCACTGACCCCAAACTACCGCCATTTGCGGCTTCAGTGGTATCCATAAAGAGCTGACTGGTAGGTAGGTTGGAGGTCTGTTGTGTTTTCCGACAAAATCTGATTCTGCCTCGTAGCCGGTGATGTCCGTATGTTGGTTAGCAGAAGGTCAGTCGAGGCCTTGGAACCAAACTGTCTGCGTGATACACACAGTGGACCTACGACTGGAATTACGGTTTTGCATGCAATTTCGTATGACGACAGCAGGATCACTTTCGAAGTTATCCCAAGCACTCTTACTGCAAATTTTTACCTGAATCTGTCGTGCTGCCATTCATGAACCGCATTACGGGGGCTATTTTCCAACGGGATAACCCTCGTTCACATTGCGCTGTTGCAACCCAAAATGCTCTACAGAGAGTCGACGTGTTCCCCCGGCATGATCGATCACCTGATCTGTCTTCAGTCGAGCGCGTATGGTTCATCATCGAATGGTAACTTCACCGTCATGCACAACAGTGTTAACCGTCTCTGCGTTGACCGACAAACTGCAACAGACATGAAACTCCATCCCATAACTTCACAGCCGGCATCTATACAACACAATGTATGCACATTTGCGCTCTTGCTTTCAACATTCCACCGGTTACACCTGTTATTAATGTACCAGCATTTTATTTGGAATAGCTTATTTCGCGCTTTGACCTTGCAATGGTAATCACTTAGACATGTTACCAAGATAAATGTATTCCGAAATTTGACTACTCAACGTCAATTACTTTTTGGGGTCGTGTTTTTTTTCCCGTAGATGTATAACTGGATGTTGACACAGCGATCCTGTTTCGAGCTTTTCCGCAGTGGTGAAGGACGCACTAAAGTTTTTCTGCATGCCTACAGATGTTGCTCGTTTTGGCGATTGCACATCACGCATTTTTTCTTTGTTGTGAAGATATCTTCACAGCAAAGAGTTAACTAGCATAACTTTTGTATCTACACAGGACGTGACAACGGCGCGAACCTTGTGTGTTGGCACAGATGTAACTATTCACCCCAACGGTGGCTCGGCTGCAAGGTAGACGAGATGAACCCCGGAAGAGCGGACGTAACTCGACATGCGAGTCCGTCTTCGGGGGAGCAGAGATTCTGAACACCGCGTAGACACGAGCACGGAGATAAGCAGTAAACGCGACCCGCGCGAGCAACTGAAGGACTAAGGACGCGGAAACAGAGCACGGCGCGAGGTAAAGGCTAGATCCTGTTTTGCTGAAGACAGCGTGAGAACTGACGGAGCCTGGGCGATCACCAACGACAGGTAAACTATCTGGATCAATGATTCCACCTATTCAGTGCAGTGCAGTGAAGACTGACGGAGCCTGAGCGATCACCAACGACAGGTAAACTATCTGGATCAATGATTCCACCTATTCAGTGCGTCACTTGCGCTGTGTGTGTCAGCTTTCCATATAAATCTGCCGCGAGATACACGCCAGCTAGTCCGCGCCCACATCAATGTCCTCTGGCGGGGATTCTAAGGTAGCATACCGAATAAATCACACCTGCCTTACTACTCTGTATAGAGCCACTGGAGACGAAGCATCACTTCTACCGAAATACTCGCAAAATGTACTTCAAAAATTGACGGTAGAGTTCGGGTTCGCGCTGAACTCTTCGTCGTCCGTGTTTCACTAGCATAAAAGGCTACACTTCAACTGCCTTCTAGCAATACTATCTAACATTTAAATGTGTGTTCGACGCTAACAAATTTCTGCTTTTCAGCAATGCTAATCTTTCTTTTAGCAGCATACATTTCATTTTCTCTACATTCCGCGCATCGTCATTCATTTTTCCTCCCAGATGATGATACCCATCTACAATTTTCCGTGTCTCATTTCCCAATTTAATTTTCTCCTAATCTTATATTAGACAGAAATCAATTAAATTTGACTATCGTGGATAGACAAAGTTAATGAAACGGGCAACTTATAAACAAGTCTTTCATAAATTTATTGCAATACTAATTTCAAATAAAATGTAATTTCATTCTGCAGGCGAGTGTAGGCTGTTTTGACACTTCCTGGCCGGTTAAAAATGTGAACCGATCCGTGATCGAATTCGCACTGTGCCTCTCTTTTGTGGCCAGTCTTCTCTCCCTACAACAACTCCTTACGATCATAAGTTCTTTTTTGTTTTTGGTGGGGCGGGGGGGGGGGGGGGGGGAGATAGGAGAGTCTTTATGCTATGGGCTCGTTTGCTGCCTTCTCAGATTTGTCAGAATTAAGCAGCTTTGAGCATAAACTAACCCACATGGATTTTATTCCCTGTCTTCATGAACTAATGTCTTTTCCTTTAAGAAAACGAGAAATTCAATCAAACTTGACATCTGAAACGTAAAAACTATCATACCGTGCCAACGCTGCCATGGTACCCTACATACAGCACGCTTCCATTGATCCGTAGATTCGAATTATCTTTAACAGATGCCAGGTGGATAATTATCATGACTGGGTGTCGAAACACCTTTAATCTTTGATTATGTTTGGTTTGTGGGGCGCTCAACTGTGCCCTCATCATCGCCCATACGAAGTCCCAATTTTTATACAGTCCAATTTTTTTTTTACTCCAGTCTAACTACTGTCACGAATGATGGTTATGAAATGATGAGGACAACACAAACACCCAGTCCCCGAGCAGAGAAAATCCCCAACCCGGCCGGGAATGTAATCCAGGACCCCGTGATCCAGAGGCAGCAACGCTCGCCACACTTTTAATCTTCGACTAATATAACCTAGTATGTTCTACTGGACGGCACATGTTCATCAGAAATATAAGGAACTTGGAGTATACCACAACGTAGCGTATGGGGACTTCTACTGTTCTCAATATACGTAAACGAATTATTAGAGCAAATCAGCGGCAGTATCAGATTTTCCGCTAATAACGATATTGTTAGCCGGAAAGTATCGTTATAGGCTGTTGTAAAGAAATTCGGAAAGACGTGGATAAAATTTCCCCCTGATGTAATGAACAGTGGCTCCCGTTCAACGTGGATGAATGCACGGCAGTTCATATTGTATGAAAAGATGTGGAACCCGATGGAACCCGTTCACACGATTAGTGGTGAACGATCTGAGCATTTCATATCACATACGTACTATCTTGTAATACTAAGCATCAACATCTTGTGATAAGAAAGAAGGATGGAAGCAAGTCCATTCGACAGTGCCGCCATTAAGGACGGAGCACAGGCTGGAATTATCAAAGGATAGGGAAGGAAATCGGACGTGCCCTTTTTGAAGGAACCATCCCAGCATTTGTCTGGAGCGTTTTGGGGAAATCACGTAAAACGTAAATCAGGATGGTCGGAAAGGTATTTGGACCGTAGTCCTCCTGAACGCGATTCCAGTGTGTTAACCACTGCGCCACTTCGGTTGGTAAGTAAAATTTGCATATAAAATTAATTATAGGAAAGGCCAATGATAGGCTCTGATATGAACGAAATAACATTCCATCGAAGGAGATTAGTGATTAAGGCATTTAATCTTCCTTTTATTCTAGGCATAATTCCATATTATGACCCAATCATAACTCGTCTCGGACTTCAACGAGCATATTCAGATGAAATGATATCAGCATGTCAGTGGGATCTCTCTTCGGCTAAAGTTTCGGCAAGTGTTTCTACTTGAAGTCACTTAAGCACCTTTCGTGTCGATGAGGATGAACACCGAGTCATCGAGCGGAGAAAATGCCAGAACCCTCCTGGAATATAACACAGGTCACTCGCATCGCATTTTGCCGTGCTGACCACTCAGATGTTGAAATGGTTCAAATGGCTTTCAGCACTATGGGACTTAACTTCTGAGGTCATCAGTCCCCTAAAACTTAAAACTACTTAAACCTAACTCACCGAAGGACATCACACACATCCATGCCCGAGGCAGGATTCAAACCTGCGACCACAGCGGTCGCGCGGTTCCAGACTGTAGCGCCTAGAACCGCTCACTCAGCTGTGGAGGGGGACCACCACCTCCATCTGATATCGAACATGGTAGGCATTTCGTGAGCCAAGCTTTCATTACAACGAATGTAACGAACGTTTTACTCTCCAAATCCTGATCATGATAAACAACATCTAAAATCTTTCATTGTAGGCGTACCCTTATTATCGTTGGGTGTTGGAATTAGATGTTGCCTTAAATAACAAGAAGTTCACAGGCTTAAACGTACTGTAAAGGCTATGAACAGTGGACTGCATCACTCAGTAAAGTGGCATACAAGACAATAGTGAGACCAATTATACTCTGAAATGGTATAGGGATATACACATATACAGATGGTGGTAGAATCGCGTATTCAAAGTACAAAAGGATAGTAGATTGGCGGAGCTGTCATTTGTACTCAGTTGATTCATGTGAAAAGTTTCCTTGTTGATTATGGGTGCACGATGGAAACTGACAGACTTTGAACACGAAATGGTAGTTGGAGCTAGACCAATGGGAAATTCCAGTTTGGGAATCGTTGGTGAATTCAATATCCCGAGATCAGGATGTCAAGAGTGCGTCGAGGATTCCAAATTTCAGGCTTTACCTCTCACCACAGATAACGCAGTGGATGACATCTTTCACTTAACGACCGAGAGCAGCGGCGTTTGTATAGAGATTTCATTGGTAACAGCCAAGCAGCACTGCGTGAACTACCGTCAGAAATCAATCTGGGTCGCACGACGAACCTGTCCGTTAGGACTAAACCGATCATTGACATTGTTTGGCGACCATTTACAGTCTTTCATGGACTTCATGTTCCTAACCAACGATGGACATTTTGTGGATGACAATGCGCCATGACACTGGGACACGATTGTTCGTGATTGGTTTGAAGAACATCCCGAACAATTCAAGCGAATGATTTGGCCACCAAGATCGCTCGAGCGAATTCCATCGCACTTTTATGGGGAAGTAATCGAGAGGTCATTTCATGCACAAAATCTCGCACTGGCAACACTTTCGCAAATATGGAAGTCCACAGAGAAATCATGGCTTAATATATTTGCAGGGGACTGTCAGCGACTTGTTGAGACAATGTCAAATCGAGCTGTTGCACTAAGCCGGTTAATAGGAGGTCCGACGCGATATTAGGAGGCATCCCTTTACTTTCGGTACCTGAGTATATTGTTCCATTGTTTAGAGGCGTTACCAAATAGGCACAGCATGAGACATCGAACGAATTCGGAGACAGTTTGCAAGGATCGTAACAGGTAGAAAATGTGTATTCATGGACGGCTGTGTGGCCATTCTATTACTCTCCTATATCTCTTGTTGGCTCATGAGAATGAGGTAAAGGAGATTAGTGGGCGTACAGAGACACAGAGTCAGTCATTTTTCTGTAGCAGAGTAGAAGAATGCCATAGAATAGAGGAGACACGTACGACAAGGCCACACCAAATATTTTCCTGCGTATTTCGCTGGGTTAATGCACAAATGGCACAAATGTAGTGTATTTTCTGTCGTAGATAAGAATTCATTAAGTTACCTGCTTCCATGTTAACGATAGAAAGACTAAAACAATGCTAAATGCCACCTTTAATGGTCAAGTCTTCCATCACCAACACATTCCAAAATATTATATCAGGCGTAAGTCTTGATAAAACATCGTTCTTGAAGGAAGAAAGAAACCACCACAATAAGGCGGAGATCACGCAATAATACAGAAGAGGAGTCATGTTTCATGGGTTGAAAGAGCTACAAAGATACGGTGTTCTTACTTAGGACTCCTCTTCTCGGACTCGTTCACCTAAATGCAGCAATGAGGACAATAACAGACTGCATCCGGTGTATTCCTCTTCATCGGTTACCATATCTAAGCCAACAGATTTGTGAAAACAGAATGCCTTTCTCAAAGAATATGATAAATGAATTAATATTCCTCAGCTCCCAATCCACATCGATTTGCCAGCACTTAGAACGAGCCTACGAAAACCAAGTATGTCACTCATGATATTAGTAAAATCACTGCAAGAATTGGATTTAATCCGAACAGGGAGTTTTACCAAGGAAAATCGCCAAACAGCCGTATTTTTGAAAATTAGTTTTATTTACACACTCAGTTTCAGCATCTCAGTTCAAAAATGGTTCAAATGGCTCTGAGCACTATGAGATTTAACATCTGAGGTCATCAGTCCCCTAGAACTTAGAACTACTTAAACCTAACTAACCTAAGGACATCACACACACCCATGCCCGAGGCAGGATTCGAACATGCGGCCGTAGCGGACTCGGGGTTCCAGACTGGAGCGCCTAGAACCGCTCGGCCACTCCGGCCGGCGGCATCTCAGTAATGCCATCTCCAGACCCCTACGCAATCAGTGTATAGACAGTCAGATATATCGATACTTGCAAAACTATAGCCGTCAATATCTGAATTCGTGAATTCGTTTTCGAAGTGTTTACTTAAAAGTATCTGATTGTCCATACACGGAGTGCATAGTAGCCTGAAGGTGGCATATTGAGATACCGAAACTGGTTGTCTAAATAAAATAACTTCTCAATACACACGGCTGTTTGCCGCTTTTTCTTTCTAAATATTTTACCAGCCGCTGTCCCGTGTCCTCAATGGATCAAAAGAGATTTAACAGGAAGTGGTCAGAACGTGGAATAGTATCGCGCGATGAGCTTGGAGGACAATTAACGGGATTCGTACAGACCATGGCATCAGTGCAGAAAGCCTCCACTGATGCGGAAAGGGAGTGTGAGTGAGTAAATAAACATCAGAACATGAAACACATTGTAACAAGCTGTAGCAGACGAGCTTACCCTGGAAATCCATAAGTGATACAGGCATCCCTTGAATGGACTCAAAATTTTGATATTAACTTGTAGTGTTTTAAATCTAATTATTTGTAAAATTAAGCAATTCACCTATATCAGTTTTATTGCAGTTTTTATTACCGGACGATAAAAAATAATAATTCACATTTATAGACACCAAATTATGATACTGACTTTAACAAGTTAACAGCGGTGTAACCCATTCTCTCGCCGTCAAGAGAAGCGGTCACAAAAATATGTGCCCTGCTGTAACAAATTAAAGTAAACGCGTAACTCAGGTACGAATCGTGTGTTTATCATTGCGAATGCACCATCAAGTGCTCAAAATGTCGACCTTGAGAGCTTAGTATGTTTTACAGGGACCGTGTTATAAAGAATGACTTCTGGAGTCACCGTAGTTTCCATATATCTCTCGTGACCTATCTGCTCGCTTTATCCTGCCTAGATTCTCATTTAACTGGCCATGGGTATCGGATCTCCGGGAGCACCATTACGTGCAGCAGCCAATAGCGTAGCGTATCAGTAAATCACACTGCGGGCCGAAACAAGGGGCCTATCGACCACCACAGTATTGAATTTAAATTGCGGAACTTTTAATTAATTTCCTGATGTGTCTGCGATAAAACGGACAGACCAGCAGGATAACGGGGTCGCATTCACGCATGGAAACACGCCACTACAGTCATACGGTCACAGGTACTACGACATTAAGGACTGCACATCGTCTAATTATAGCAACAAAATAGCAATAGCAATTGCAATGACCTCTTTGTGTACTATGGTTCCATAAGCTAACTGTAGATCCTTTTCACTAACAATTAAAAAAGGTACTCATTTATGTAAACGTGAATCCACTGAACATTTATCTAAAACTGTAGCAGCCATTATAAGCACTTACGACTGTTACACTGATTCAATAATTGGCAAAGAGCACACCTCGCTACACTCCATTACTGCACTGAGATTATGTAACACTGTACACATACTGATACGAATAGAATTAATTAACACAGGTATTTGCTAACAACATTTTATTGTTTACTAGCTGACCCGACAGACTTCGTCCTGTCAAAAAGATTTGTAATATGGCAGTTTTTTTGCCTACGTATTTAAAAAAATTCTCCTGAGCAGAACCGTCACCCTGGTGATAGGGCATTGTGAATAAAAAATAATTAAATAAAACATATATAAGGATTTAAAAGTAAGTAATCGCTTTATTGTTAATCATGTGAATCTTAATTATTATTATTATCATTGTAGTGCTTTGTGGTATACGATGTTTTTTGTTTGATTACCTGGCGCATAGATAAACAAATCTGATGGTTTTCCAACACGGGAACAGGCAACATACAATTGACCATGTGAGAAACATGGGTTTTCTAGATTAATACCACAAACACTTAATGATTGCCCCTGGGACTTGTTTATAGTCATAGCAAAAGCAAGCCGCACTGGAAACTGTAGTCGTTTAAACTCAAATGGCACATCAGTCGGAATCATTGGGATGCGCGGTATGAGAACATCTTCTCCTTTATACTTTCCTTTGAGTATAGTTGCTTCTATCACATTGTTTAGTAATTTTTTTATCGCTAACCGTGTACCGTTGCAAAGACGCGGTTGGTTGATATTTCGAAACATTATAACTACCGATCCAACCTTTAATTGAAGATTGTGAGGTGGCAATCCTGGCAAATCCAGCGAGTTTAAAAATTCCGGTGGATAGTTGACTACATCATCTTGATTAGTAGCCGAATCAACTGATTTATATATCCTCAATTCGCCTGTAATTTGTTCTTGAATTTTGAAATTTAATTCATTTACATCTATGTTTTTTGCAGCCAGTATAGCTCGTTCGCTGAACCAATCATGGTTTCTGTAATTTTGAGAAACATCTGGAAACACCTTCTGAATAAGTTCATCTTTTGATCGAGTTAACTGACAAAAACTTTGAGGAAAGTTAATGCAGCCAGTCAACATGTCTATAGGAAATTTGCCATTACCAATGTCAATGAGTTGTTTAGAGAATATGTTTCCAGATTGGTCATTTCGCAACTCGACACGCATATTCTTGCTTAAATGAAGTACTTTGACATGTTTCCACAAATTGGAGGACTTTAGACATGCATTGAGTTCATCAGCTGGCGTTGATCGTGGAATCACTGGCAATGTTTGACGAAAATCTCCTGCTAATAAAATCATTGCACCACCAAATCGGTTATTATTGCTCCGTAGATCTTTTAAGGTTCTGTCTAAAGCCTCCAAAGATTCATCCCAAACAATCAATTTACATTGCTGCAAAACCTTTGCCATTGCAGAGTTCTTCGAAACGTTGCAGGTTGGAGTTTCATTGCTTTGCATATTTAATGGCAATTTTAGTGCTGAATGGGCTGTTCGACCACCTTCAAGCAAAGTTGCTGCGATTCCCGACGAAGCGAGTGCAAGTGCAATTTTATTTTGTGAGCAAATTGTTGCTAATATTAATGAAATCAAAAAAGTTTTTCCTGTACCACCAGGTGCATCTAAGAAGTAAATCCCTCCAGTTTCATCATTTGTTACTTTCATAAGAGTTTCAAATACATACTTCTGTTGTTCAGTTAACAGTGGAAGATTTGTTTGAATTAATTCTTTCAATGCGTTGAGATCATACAGTTTTTCTCGATGCAACTCTTGGTTAAAAGCGTCATGCATTGGACGATTGGGCGCGGTCAGGCCTAATTGAATTAATAGTTTGTTTGACATTATCAAGCACATGTCCTCAATTGAAATCAATGCTTCATTGTAAATTTCTTCACTGATTTGTATATTTGGATTTCCCATTCTATTCCGTATTTGATACAAAATATCTTCACACATATAATCTTTGTACTTGATCCACAAATCAATTGGGTTTGATGGGAAGCATGTAGATATGATTATAGAAAACAATGTTCATATTTGATGAGCGTGTGATGATATTACAGCATCATTGAGAGTTTGCTCCCAATGAGCGTCATTTTCAAGCAATTGCAAACGTTGACAGGCTTCTCTGTAGGATCCACACAATTCACCATGAACAGTTCGTAACTGTTGGAATGATGTTGGGCCACGTACATTGACTAATAGCAGTCGTAAATAAAAACATTCATCATTGCTTGGATGTACTGAATAAATCCGGCCAATCGCATCGGTGGAATATACATCTGTATATCCTGGACCTGGTTTTCCTTGTTTCCGTCGTATAAATCTCCTTGAGGATTGATTCCAGGTATAATATTTTGGCATTTCAGAATATAGCAATGTTTGTGCGAAATGATCGTTTTGGCATGTCTCAAAAAAACTGGTTAATGTAGTAGATGGTGGCTGAGCAGCTCTTTGTACTGCGTTCTGTGCTGTAAAATACACTCTTTGTCCATTTTCTAAATGCACAGCTAAGTGAACAACAGAAGGGTGTCTCTCATGAATAGGAAAAGAAAATATTCGCCAAACTGCTTCATTACTACTGACATAGCGGCCCATTTGGTATTGGGTAACTTCATCATTGGAATTCTCTGCACCAATTCCAATCACAGCCATATCACTCCCTTTGGTTACATATTTGCAAATGTATTTAATAGATTTCACTGAATGGCAAGATTCAACGTTGATGTGTGCTTTGAATGTCTTTGATAAAATGGGTGAATATGGAACAATCCAACGATTATCTATTTCAATATCTTGTTGATTTAATTTGACAATTGTTGATTTTCCATTGTCTGCTGTCGATCTGCGACGATACAATGGATAACCGTCATTACCAGTAATTGTTTCCAATATTAATGTCCGTGGATATCGTTTTGAACATTTACCATCCATCATACACGGTGAATTTTGATTAAGAGTTCCACAGGGACCATGTATCATGTTTTTGATAACTACCTCATGCAATCCAGGATCTACTTGTACATTAGGGATTTCAGCTGATATCACTGCATCAACTTCATTTGGCCTTATCTTTTCAACCAACCAAATCAAAATGTGTGCATGTGGCAATCCTCGTTTCTGCCACTCCACAGAATACATCCAGCAGCGTGTCTCACCAAACACATTATGTTTTATGATGAAATCCATTAAAGATTTCAACTTTTGTCTAAATATTCTGGCTGTAATATCATGACGATCAATGGGTGATTGCCCAGGGAATAACTCCTGCTTGATTTCTATCCATTGCGGATTGCATGTAAATGTGATGAACAAATCTGCTGTACCATAATGACGAACATACGACATGGCATCTTGAGCATATTCGTGCATATGCCGAGGGCTTCCGATGTATGTTGCTGGAAGAATAGTCATCCGACCGACATTCTGTGCATTTCCATCAGTATTAATCGCATCTCAAAGGTGAATATACTCTTCAGATCGGAGTTTGGTTTGATTCAACCTGATGAATGTTAATCTCTCCGTTTCAATTTTTACATACATGTCAACAACATATTTGTGATATAATCGCCGACATTTCAATATGTGATTTTCTTCATTTTCCCGAATCATTAGGCAGTATGAATAATAGTTCATTGAACTGACTTTTTTGTTGGTTTCAGAACCTGTAAATAGATTTTCTTTTAATAACATTCAAATATAAAATTAAAATACATAATATAATGACTGAGATATTATCGCCATAGCTAAATTAATATTTTAGTTACCTGTAATGGGATTTATCATTTTTATTGAGAAATCGTAGCCATCTTCACCTTGCCAAAATATAATGGGATATTGCAGTGCATCATATGAGCGGTGTGTTTCCTTTATACGTTGTAATTGATCATTCCGACGATGTAAAACAATATCACGGGATTCCAAGTTTTCTCCAACTACAACGATAGCAACTTCATCAATAGTTGGTGCATTAAAACGTCTTGTATGTTGACCTGCAGGTGTTTTATCAGCTCTGATTACAATTTTGTGATTATCGGATGGCATCAGATCCAGGGCAGTTTTAAACAATATAATCAATTGATTGTGTTGATGAAATAAAGTTTGTAATTGTTCTACAATAGACCTCTTTACTAAATTGTTATGTGCACAACGCAGATCAATTTCTTGTGGTGAATTGCCCATAAAATAAATTTGCAGGAATTTGTTGTCGCTATCTGACACTGGTAACAGTGAACCTGCTCTGTGATATATTTGCCCTTGTATCTGTAAATAAAATAAAATATTATGGTGTGGTATAAATTAATGGATTGTCAGTGATCAAACTTAAATAATATTTGATCTTAAAAAGTATATATTTAGTTTGAACTAATATCTATCAAATATAAAATATAATAAAAGTGTCACTGAAACTGAATCACCATATAATATGATGACTAAGTGATATATAAGTGATTAAGAAATTGAAGATTAGTGACACATCTTAACTTTTGTGACAGAAAATTTTGTTCGCTAAAATAATTATGAGTAACTGCTATAATACATACCTTGAAAGTTGGCATAAAATTTTCCCGAACTACATTTGTTGCCCCAAATGAAGTCATTTGAAAGCAATTGTTATATTGTTGGATATGTGTCAAAAAGTGTATAGAATCTGTTCCTATTCCTGAAACCAATGAGTACAATGGTTCTGGTGGTGGGTCCAATGGTATCAATTTCACTTTACCATTTGCGCAACACAACCCATTGGCTTCGTTTTTGTATTTTAATGCCTTACAGTGTGAGCAAACCGAGTTCATAGAACCAATAACAACACATTGGTAGTTACTGTAGTGAATTGACACATCGTAACTGAAAGCAGCTCGATTCAAACTTGCGCGATTATTAGTTGAATGTCGCGCTCGCGCTTCACGCGTTTGTGATATCCGAGTTCTTTCACGTTCATTTCCGTCGTCACGTTCTTGTGCCGTACGATTAGATCGGTAATTAGCTTGGTTTGTAGCATTTCTGGTTCTTCTACCTAAATTGCTTCGTCTTATAGGAGGCATATCAAATATAAATTAGTTTTTCACTAATCACGAACTAAACAAACACTAACTAAGTAAACACTCTGCACAAAACACGAATTTGTTTCGTGTATCAGTTGACAAAAGCAAACTCAGTAGATTAGGTCACAGACAACTTTTTTTTTTTCAATTTTATATGACTTGAAGTCAAATCCTTTTAAGCCGTACGAATTGTAACGCGATTTTTGTTTGACTGACGTAATGACGTGGAAACTGATGCATTTTATCTCGCGTGCCGAAACTAATACAAAAGAAACGCGAGTTTCGGAACGCGACATTAAACTTCTCCAACTATGTATTCTGTGCTCCAACGCACACACGCACATTGTTTTGATAGATATGATCTTTGACGTTAGGAACACACCTACATTGCTTAGACAACAGTGAGTGCTTGTAATTTAATATGAACTTTATACCATAGCAATAAAGCTCAAATTGACTACGTTTTAGTTACAAATCATTTGTATAGGAAAAAGAAAAGGGCTATTTTTAGGGTTTTTCCAGCAATAATTCTAATTTTTCTCGCCGTAAAAACCATCCTTGAACTTCAACGAACATTTTAAAAAAAGATTTGGCCAAATTGGTCGAGGCGTTGTTGAGTTATGCGCTTACCAACACATTTTACGATTCATTTTTATATTGTAGATTGAAACTATAATTTTGTATCTGGCCTAACAAAAGCTTCAACATCAGTACACCATAGAAACGAAATATTTTTATGATTAACGATCGTAGTAGCGCCACCACATAGGCACCTATTTATCACGGCTTCAGTTTCAAAAAGGTATTATTACTTGATGGTAAAACGTGCAGGCTCATTGTACACTAATTAGATGTGGATTAGCTGTGAAATTTCGCCCAATCATTAAAAAAAAATCTGATGTAAAAATGGTAATTGGATACAAATAAGCATACCTAAATTCACGAGAATGATTTTAAACAAGCAATTGTTGTTCTAATATCGCAGTCAAAGCTAGAGAGTTCGGCTTGACAATATGTTTTCTACTGTTTCCACAACGAAACTTTTTCTCGAAATTTAGTAGAAAATCCGAAGAGAATGTGGTCGTATGTTAAGTACAACAGCGGAAATTCACAGTCGATACATTATGATAATGATGGTATTGATACCGACGACAGTGTCACAGTGTCACCACAGCGGTGATACTAAAATGGGGAGGTCCCCTTACGGTGAGATCGACTTTTTGAAACTATCTATACCGTGATGCAGGTTAAGATCCCAGGTACCACACAGTGCAGCCATTCACACTGGTTGTTTGGTATAATGGACAGGATGACAGTTTTCCATGCAGGAGGCTGTGGGCTCGAATGTAGACAGATGTACTAAGTTTTTTAAATGTTTATCGAAATGACTTTTATCATTATTTTAATTCAATTAATTGGCATAAATGTTACTTTTTTTACTTTCTTTCTTTCATCATTTAATTTTAATCGCAATATCAACTTCATTTGTTGTCAGTTTTCTTCCTCTCATCCTTTCTCCACTTATCTTTCTTCGTATATTTAAATTAATTTTGTATGCTGATTTTGATTTAATTTGTTTTATCACCCTGTTTTCTCGTCCACATTAATGCGTTAATTAGATGTATTTCTGATTTTGCTTGGATTTCTTTTATTCTCATGAATAACATTTATTCTCATAAAGAATGCTTATTCTCATCAAGAAATGAGTGCTGTTGCAGAGGATCTCAAACTGATTCCATTTTTCCAAATTTCCATAACGCTTTCGACACTGTTCCTCACAAGCGTCCTCTAATCAAATTGCATATCTATGGAGTATCGTCTCAGTTGTGTGACTGCATTCGTGATTTCCTGTAAAACAGGCCACAGTTTGTAGCAAGTGCTGGAAAGCCGAGTAAAACGGAAGTGATATCTGGCGTTCCTCAAGGAAGCGTTGTTGTCCCTCCTAATCTGTACAGATGAGTTACGAGACAATATGAGCAGCCCTCTTAGATTGATTACAGATGGTGCAGCCAATTACTTTGTAGTAAAGTTTTCTACTCATCTGGGACAGCTGCGTCGTATATGTCATATGAGGACATTATATGTAGACCATAATATGTAATGTCCTTATATGACATATACGACGCAGCAGTATTTCAGATTTTGAAGTGAACAATTTGAAATATTACAGACATGGCTGTCATACCATTATCAAGACCACCTAACGTAAGTAGCAAAGCTTAATTCTATAATACGTTAAATTATCCACTTTAAAATCCGTAATATATTACCAAACTATTTGCTTTCCACTGGTAACCGGAAGATGCCAGTCACGCCGAAAGAGTCCTATTGTAATAACAAAAATTTACTAGAACACCGTAAAACGTTATCGTTTTGGTCTCATAGCATAACAGATAGTGCAATAAAGTCATCAGCAGATCAAAATCAAATGCAAAGTGATTTTGTCAAGATACCTCTTTGGCGCCAAAAGTGGCAACTTACTTGATACTGAAAAATGTGAAGTCACTCACATCAGTCCTAAAAGGACACCGTTTACTTTCGGTTACGTGATAAATCGCACAAAACTAAAGGTTGTCAATTCAACTGAATACCTAGGTGTAACTATTACTAATAACTTAAGCTGGAACGATTACATAGTTAATCTTGTGGGGAAGGCAAGTCAGTAACTGTCTTTTATTGGCAGAACATTTAGAAGACGCAACAAATTCACCGCAGAGGCTACCTGCACTGCGCTTGTCTTTCCTCTGCCCCAGTATTGCTGTTCGGCATGGGGCCCTTACAAGACAGGATTGATGGAGGACATCGAAGAAGTCTCCACACACACACACACACACACATACACACTCACAAGATTCACAGACCCCTCTGAAAGTTTCAGAACAACCGCTAGGAATATCTTCAACTGTTCCACTGTCAGCCATCTTGTTTTAACATCTTCAACTGTTCCACTGCCCGCCATGTTTGTTTTTACAGCTGGTAAACAGTGAAACAGTGACAGTATCAAAGGCAACTCAATACATAGTGTTTGACAGTGATGAAGGTGAAGAGAAAGAAAATAAAAGTGAAACATTATGTAAATACACACACACACACACACACACAGAATTAATTAATTTCAGGCATAAAAATAACTATTTTCAAATCGTAATTTTGGCTTAAACAATTTATCTGTCTTAAGGTGTACGTGGTTGCAGATGACAAACTGTGGAACAAAACATTTACTGTAGAAACACAACACATCAAAAAACCACACCATGGGGTAAAAAGGTATGAATTCATAATTTATGTGTTTTGTGAATTATCTGTAATTACAATCTAAAAACTAATAGTTACATGTATGCAAACAGTAAAGAACATTCTTTATCTTTAACAGATGAAAAATAAAAGCCCACTGAAAATGTTGCAACTGCAATGAAACATGTTTAGGTTAAAAAACAAAATTGTTTCGCTAAAGCAGACCATATCCAAAGACATACGTATAGCCTCTACCTATTCACAAGTGGAAAAAGCACATTGAAGAACTTCTGGTAGAAAAAAGAAAAGACCACAACAAAAGCAGTAAATTACGTAATATAGAACCTATGCTAGGGGAAGACATAAAACAGATGCTGCAAAAGGAAATAACTGGAAAGGCAAGTGGACCAGGAGAAGCTGTGATGGAATCGTGGAATTCTCAAGTGCTGAGACTTATATAAAAATTAGTAAGACAGATTGTGGAGAGAGGGGAAATGCCATGAGAGTAGTGTGTGCCATATATGTCTGCTATCTACGAAAAAGAAAACAATAAGCACCCAAATAACTATAGGGGAATTCGTTTTATGGCTTGTGTCAGGAAATTCTTTAGCGCTGTACAGAAAAACTGGTTGGAGAATGAGATTGCGAGAAGATGTGAGAGAAAGAGACAGGTTTTGGAGTTGGATGGTCTTGTATGGATCATTTTTTAAATGTTAGACAAATAAGTGATAAGGTGTCTTCTAAGGATCAGGTAGTATACCTAATATTTAAGGATGTAGAAAAAGCGTATGATTCTGTACACAGAAACGGACGATGGGAAGCGATGGAGTACATACGTGTAGAAGCGCAAAAGATATCTCTAATTCAAAGACTATACCACCAATCGTACACAGCAGTTAAAGTAGGGAGAAAGTTGAGTAAGACATGACTTGGACAGCGCTTCAGTATGTCACCAACGCTGTTTAAAATATATATGCAGTATATAATGGAACGGTAGAGTCAGTCATGCGGCGGTATAGGATTTCCTTTCCAGCATGGTACTACTTACTCAATATTATTTACCGATTATTAGGTAGAGATGATGTGAAAATTATTGTAAAGACGTTAATGCAAGCATTTGAATGAGGCAGTCTTAGAATAAATATGAGAAAAATAGAACATATAGTTGTGCGAGAAAATGGGGGGGGGGGATATAATACTGCCGCAAGGAACTATGAAAGTTGTAAAGCCTCTGTTACCATTCCCCGAGAAGCTCTGAAGCAGATGTGGAACGCTGGACCAGCAGGACGAAAAGCAATTAAAATAGTAAGTGTAATTCTCTGGAGCTGGGAAATATCGAAAGAAACAAAAGAAAGTATTTGGAAAAAAGTAGTGGAAAATATACTAACATCTAGAGTAGACGGACAGACCCTGGGGCAGCGGCAGACAACCACAGTACAGGAGGTAGAGATGCATGGAATAAGGAGAGCAGCCAAGATACTCAGAACAGAGAATAAATGAGGAAATTAGGCAGAAAATGGATATGAAACAACCAGTCACAAACAATTGAGAATAGAGCTCTTCTGTAGTATGGCCATGTACGCCGAACGGAGCAAGGACGATGGCCTAAGAAATCCTGGAATAGTCACTGGACGGCCAGATTAGCACGGAGAGCGGGAGCAATTCTGAAAGAGGAAGACTGCCATGATCGTGAGAGCTGGCGAATGGGAATTCACGGCAACTGCCGAAGAGTGGAGAAGCACTTAAAAGTAGGTAAGTGCATTGCGTTGCTGCAAGTGTTCACGAAGTGTGAATTCTAAGACGTTATAGTAAAACGTGAAATCGTTGCTGACATGCTACCCTGAGGCCAAAGAATGCTCCAGATAATGGCTATTGACCGGGAAAACATGAGGGTGGATCCAGCATTGGAAACAATTATGAACAGTTTAGATGTGCCCTAAAAATGAACATAAACAGAAAAGAATCCGCAGTACTGTAGCAGTATTAATAGCTGGGTAGATGGTTAAGGGTATTTTATTTGTAGTGTTGTAGTGGTAATGAGTAATTGCTGTAGTAGCATTTTTGTTGAATTAGCATTCTTAAAATACTTGTATGCACCAGAAAAAAAATAAATAATACTTATAACTATTACCATGTTGTTTGTCTTGATGGTTTTGAGGGTCTGTGGCTAAAGTAATTCTGGTATAATATTCAATAATTCCTCCCATATTCACTTTAAATGTGTTTTGTTTATGAATTGGAATCATCGGTTCCGAGAAACTCAGTTTCGTCGTCCGGCACTGCGTCGAAGAAAGTAGAATTATTAAAATTTGTACACGGTCACATCCTGCAACTTTTTGTATGCGGAAAACACCAATGAGACTACATGTTCTAAAATGTACAGGACCCATTCTTCAAGTGTGATTTTATTAGCCATCGGACGTAATGATTCAGTTAACATTTTGTGATGAGATACAATGTGTGGAAACCTGCCAAGTGCGTGAATGAACAAAAACTTGTAGCAGTAGCTGAAGTGGGGTTTGTTCAATATATTTGTAAAACTTGAATGCTGATACTAGAAGAAATTTTATCCATCGTTATTTTACCGGGAGAGGCTGACAGGAACTGGCGCGAGGCTACGTTCATACACTTCTGTTTTGGCTCCGTGGCCGGATATTTTCTCACTGGAACGTGAAATTGTATATACGTAACTGCGCGTTTCATTCGAAGCGGGTGCAAAAGAACCTTAAGGCTTTGTGTCTACTGTTTGGAATGTAAACAATTAGTTTCAAGAGCAGCTATATTGTACACAACACAAAATTATGGGAAAGCTCCGATTGCATACGGAATTTACTATCGAATAAAAAAGCAGTATTTTCTGAACCTGGAGGGTACGGAATTTAAAGACAAAAATGTTACAAAAACTTTGAACTTACTTCCGAATAAGTCTGCAGTATCATGCCCACGATCGACAACGTGTACGCCCCTAGCAAAATCCCTAAAGGCCAGAAGGAGAACGCAAAATTATAGGTAATGTACCGTCGAGATCATTAGCGACGGAGCATAAGTTCAAATAAGACAAGAAAAGGTAAAAATACATGGTCCAGTCACATCAATGTGACCGCCGACTATGTCCAGCAGCAATACGGTAATGTGCAGTAACCACTCACAGACGGCAGGTGGCAACAGCAGCAATATCGAGAGTATACACTCCTGGAAATGGAAAAAAGAACACATTGACACCGGTGTGTCAGACCCACCATACTTGCTCCGGACACTGCGAGAGGGCTGTACAAGCAATGATCACACGCACGGCACAGCGGACACACCAGGAACCGCGGTGTTGGCCGTCGAATGGCGCTAGCTGCGCAGCATTTGTGCACCGCCGCCGTCAGTTTCAGCCAGTTTGCCGTGGCATACGGAGCTCCATCGCAGTCTTTAACACTGGTAGCATGCCGCGACAGCGTGGACGTGAACCGTATGTGCAGTTGACGGACTTTGAGCGAGGGCGTATAGTGGGCATGCGGGAGGCCGGGTGGACGTACCGCCAAATTGCTCAACACGTGGGGCGTGAGGTCTCCACAGTACATCGATGTTGTCGCCAGTGGTCGGCGGAAGGTGCACGTGCCCGTCGACCTGGGACCGGACCGCAGCGACGCACGGATGCACGCCAAGACCGTAGGATCCTACGCAGTGCCGTAGGGGACCGCACCGCCACTTCCCAGCAAATTAGGGACACTGTTGCTCCTGGGGTATCGGCGAGGACCATTCGCAACCGTCTCCATGAAGCTGGGCTACGGTCCCGCACACCGTTAGGCCGTCTTCCGCTCACGCCCCAACATCGTGCAGCCCGCCTCCAGTGGTGTCGCGACAGGCGTGAATGGAGGGACGAATGGAGACGTGTCGTCTTCAGCGATGAGAGTCGCTTCTGCCTTGATGCCAATGATGGTCGTATGCGTGTTTGGCGCCGTGCAGGTGAGCGCCACAATCAGGACTGCATACGACCGAGGCACACAGGGCCAACACCCGGCATCATGGTGTGGGGAGCGATCTCCTACACTGGCCGTACACCACTGGTGATCGTCGAGGGGACACTGAATAGTGCACGGTACATCCAAACCGTCATCGAACCCATCGTTCTACCATTCCTAGACCGGCAAGGGAACTTGCTGTTCCAACAGGACAATGCACGTCCGCATGTATCCCGTGCCACCCAACGTGCTCTAGAAGGTGTAAGTCAACTACCCTGGCCAGCAAGATCTCCGGATCTGTCCCCCATTGAGCATGTTTGGGACTGGATGAAGCGTCGTCTCACGCGGTCTGCACGTCCAGCACGAACGCTGGTCCAACTGAGGCGCCAGGTGGAAATGGCATGGCAAGCCGTTCCACAGGACTACATCCAGCATCTCTTCGATCGTCTCCATGGGAGAATAGCAGCCTGCATTGCTGCGAAAGGTGGATATACACTGTACTACTGCCGACATTGTGCATGCTCTGTTGCCTGTGTCTATGTGCCTGTGGTTCTGTCAGTGTGATCATGTGATGTATCTGACCCCAGGAATGTGTCAATAAAGTTTCCCCTTCCTGGGACAATGAATTCACGGTGTTCTTATTTCAATTTCCAGGAGTGTATAAAGGTGTAGGGGCTGGGAGGGAGAGGACGCAGAAAACAGTGCAGTCTTTGTTGTAGGAGCCCTTGTTGTATTGCCGAAACAGAGTGATTTATCTGATGTCCAAAAGGGCATGATCACTGGGTTTCGGGCCAAAGGTGGAAGCATTTCCGAAATGGATAAGTTTGTAAACTGCTCGCGTGCCGCTGTGGTTAGAATATGCCGTGCGTGTCAAAATGTCGCTGTCCAAAACCGGCGTCAAGGCCACTGTGGTGCACCACGGGCCATAGATGAACGACGTCTGCAGAAGTGTCTGGTGGCTAAAAGACGTGGAACTGTTGAGCTACTGACCGCCCAGGTGAACCAAGCGGCTGACAACAGGATTTTCTCAACGACCGTTCAGCAAACGTTACTACATGTAGGCAGGTGACTGGTTCACGCACCCTTGCTGACTGCTGTTCGCGGACGACGAAAGCTGGAATTTGCGTGCCAGTACTCCTACTGGACATCCACTGAGGGGTGACAGGTGGCCTTTTTAGATGAATTACGTTTAATGCTCCATCAGGCAGATGGCTACTGGCTTGTACGTCCGGAAACGTCTGCAAGCAAATACCCTGCAACAATTGTTGTGAGGCTACAGGTCGGAGGGCATACTTGGGTGATCTCGTCGTTCTGGAAGGTACAATGGACCAACGCTAGTATGTATGTATCCTTGGGCAACATGTCCACCATGCAGTTTGCTTTTCCTGGGTACTATTGCAGCGGCTGGTCCCGGCGGAGGTTCGAGTCCTCCCTCGGGCATGGGTGTGTGTGTTTGTCCTTAGAATAATTTAGGTTAAGTAGTGTGTAAGCTTAGGGACTGATGGCCTTAGCAGTTAAGTCCCATAAGATTTCACACACATTTGAACATTTTTACTACTGCAGTTGCCAACAGGACTATGCAACGTGTCACACAACTCGGAGTCTACGTGTATATTCGAAGAGCACCAGGACGAGTGTACCGTATCTGAACGGTCACAGCAATCTGAAATCTGTGGGATCATCTCTATCGGGCTGTTCGGGCCATGGATCCTCAACCAAGAAACATAGCGCAGCTGGGCACGGTACTGGAGCTGGCATGGCTTCTTATAACCGTCGCTACCTTCTAGGACCTCGCTGACCCTTTTCCCTGCAAGTCTCGCGGCGGTCCGCGCTGTAAAAGGTGGTTATTCAGCAAAATGGTTCAAGTGGCTTTGAGCACTATGGGACTTAGAACTTAGAACTACTTAAACCTAACTAACCTAAGGACATCACACACATCCATGCCCGAGGCAGGATTCGAACCTGCGACCGTAGCGGTCGTGCGGTTCCAGACTAAAGCGCCTAGAACCGCTCGACCACAGCGGTCGGCAAGGTTATTCAGCCTGTTGACACATGATCACATTTATGCGACTGAACTGTGTGAATCGGTGGTGTCTTTTGAACTGAACCACATCTTCTAAATCGATTAGGGGATACTGAAGCCTACATCTAGATGGTGACGCAAGTTCTTGAACCCCAATCCTCCTAAATGCATGTCTAGTGTGTTAGGCACTGCGCTCTCTCGCCCGGTCGGAAGCGAATTTGGCTCAGAAGCATATTCTTCGATGTACGTGCTGATTAATGAGCGAGTTATGACTTAGAACTCACATTATTTTCAGAGTGGTGGTGTTTGCAGTGCATTGATGCTGATGATACTGTGGCGACGCTGGGTGGCGTGTGTGCACGGCTGGCGCAACCACAACTGGAGCAGCACCAGTCTCTCTAGAAGTAAACAACTAGTACGCTACAAGCGTGCCATCTGTGGAGTCATCCACCTAACTTATATCTGCACATCTGATACAATAACAATTGTTTCGAAATCTTCTATATTTTATGTAGCTTCGTACTTTGATTACATACTGCTAGAATCCTTTTATTACAAACTAATTAAACAATTTGTCTAACATTTTACACTTTCTTGATAAACAAACAGTTTCATACGTAAATATCAGTCGAAAACCCATAAATGTTCTACACCGAATTCTGTATCTTGTTCACTGGGTTTTAGCTTGCAAGACTATCACCAAGATACAAATGATAACATTCTGGTGAAGAACGCGTTAAAATGTTTGAAAGCTGCCATGAGGAATCTCATAACGGAAACATGAATTAGCAGGAAATATTAACACCATTTTATTAAAAACTGAACTAATGAGAATCCACTCCAGTTGCTAATTAGAGATTCATTAACTCCACGACGATTTAAGCCTATGTATCAGGCCATGTTCAAGTGTATCTCATAATTGTGTTGTTTTGATGCAAAGGCAAATGATTGGAGCGATTTTCCATTAATTGAACAGACAGCTGGGGAACAACCACACCCCGAATACGGAAAAACAAATAAAAGTTGAATTTTCTATTCTTAAATCTGTAAAAAACAGTAGGGTAAGTTTATACAAGTAAACAGAATACCACAGAATAAGACATATCTGGAAAAAAGTACGTTATTGAGTAATTTGGAATTAAAAGAAAAATAGTTTTCGTTCCGTTTTTTAATGTAAATATGTAATTACTTATATAGTTTGTTGGTACCTGCATTTCCTCTCATCTGGTCTGCAAATCGGTCTATCACTTCATTTCCGAAACGTAAGCAAAATTTTATATTCCAAACTTTTTCTTTCACACTATTCCTCCTGTTTCTCCCTCTTCTTTGTGTTGCACTATTATTCTTTTATCACGAGTTATAGCTATTTGTTCGAACACTGTGCGTTTAGAAACGTAAATATTGTGAATTCATTATGTAATGCCAACAGACTGTAAGTAATTAATTATTTGCATTAAAAATGCAACGTGAACTGTTTCATGAACTAAAAACAACAAAACTGTATTGTTGTAGATCGCACTGAATGTGCCTTAGAGTATGAAAAAGGGGAAACGCGTCTGGAACAAATAAATTAAGTTGCAGCAAGAAAAGGCAGTTTTATTCACAAAACAAGTGTATGTTTTAGTTAACAGTCGTATTTTTATAGCATAAATGTTCTTCTTTTAGTATTAATCTTCAAAAGTTAAGCATATTACCTTTGTGCCTAAATCCTTAAATGTATAACTGAAAGCTTTACGTATTTCCTAATGCTTGCTGTTGTGGCCATACGGTAAGAAAATAAACTACTTTCTGTTTCAAATACTTTTACAATATGTATTTTTCCAGTTGTCAATGCTACGTTTAAATAGTTTCACTGCAAATGAGATCAGAAAATTCAATATCCTTTTTCTTTATACAATCCCATAGAGTATTTCCGAAAAAGACTAAGGCAATTGGACAGTTAGTACAAACATTTTATTCAAAACCTATTTTTCAGCTTCACTCTCAAAAACTAAAAACTATGTGCTTTGGTTACTGTTTTATAACCAAAATTAAAACACTAATCGCAGACATAATATTCCACCAATAAAGCTTTTCACTGTAAAAATGATGATTTTTATGTTAGCACTCGAGCCAGAAAGTAGGAACAGAAGTCACTGTTTATGCTTCTTCGTAATCATTGCAAAGCTATCGTGTAAACAGGTGGTTCGAAGAATTATTTTTATCCTTCCATATTCTTCCAGTCTAATTCTTCAACAGATCACAAACATTATATTCAACTGCAAATTGATAATGTATCATTTGTAACTCGGTACTGAATGGCTCTCCTCTGAAACCGTACTGATATCAAACAAATACTTTTGTACGCCTCAACTGGTATAAGAGTGCAATAATAGCTCCAACATCTGCTCAAAATATACTACTCATAAAGAGCAATGAACAGTGATTTCTCCTCCTTTAGGTATTAGTTCGAACAAATAGCTATAATTAGTGGCAAAAGAATAATAGTGCAACACAAAGAAGAAAGAGGAACAGGGGGAATAGTGTGAAAGAAAACGTTCGGCGTATAAAATTTTGCTTACTTTTCCGAAGTGAAGTGGTAGAGCGATCTCCAGACCAGATGAGAGGAAACTCAGGTGCCAACGAACTATATAAGTAATTACTTATTTACATAAAAACGCAACGTCAACTGTTTGATAATCTAAATATAACAAAACTGTATCGTTCTACATCCCACTGAAGACGTATTAGAGTAAGAAAAAGGCGAAACGCGACTAGGAAAAATAAATGAAGTTTCAGCAAGAAAAGGCCACGCAAACAAACTTGTAAAACAGACACGTTTAATCAGAGTTCAACATCTAGTTAATGAATCCAATTGATAGCAGGGAGAGTTGTTTTTTTTTTTTAAAAAAATAACATTTTTGCGATTTTTAGTATAAGATTGCAAAGGCAGACTAAAAATGTTCTTAATTTTTAAAAGCGGACTGACCTACAAAATCCCTGAAAATCGTCGTCTTCTAGTTTTGGCCATTTTGCATTCAGTCCTCTATTTGCACATTTAGTTTTCCTTATTTTTTTCAGTCCTTCTTTACTAGCCCGCCAATCACGAATGGCTTTTTATGTTGGTGGAGGGACGAAATACCGCTCAGCTGCTCTGTTTCCATGTTCTTTCAGTTTGTAGCCAGCAACATATGACCACGTTTTATTGTTTTCCATTACGGAACTAGCTACTAACAAAAGTATTGTATTGTTACGATAACACGAATCACTGGCACCGTAGACCGCAATGACGAATCATAGGTTAGACAGTGTTCTGGGTTTGTGATGGTGGGGTGGGGGGAGACAGTGTTAGATAGCTTGTGAATCCTCACAATTCACACTCGTCACATCGGTGCACTTCTGCTGCCAATTGAATCCGATGTTTCAATATAGAAACAGGTTTACAGCAGCATCGAATATATGGTCATTTTTAAGACTGGCGGGAATTTTAAATCAACCACTGGACATTTTTGTGTTAATTTCGAGTATCAGACTTACATGAATTTTGAAGGCAGATTTTCGTAGAAGAATGAACTTTTTATAGTCCGTAAAATATGCTATTCAGACACTTTAATAAGTACAGGAGAAGTGCGACATGTCTTGTTCCAAAAATACCGTGTAACTTATGGCTATTCCTCACTTGTATTTTTTACAATATCATTCGGTTTGCTAATAGTCACCCAAAGCTCTGAGAGGGAACTTATATAGATTACATGGCTGTCGCCAGTCTGGCTGAAGTTCCTGATAAAATATAGTCTGGGTTGCATTAAACGTCATCGGTAGGGCCACTTAAGTACAGCGCATTTCATTATTCGGGAAGGGAGACTGTTGATATTGTGTGGGTTCTATTTCTTTTTTTTCCTCTGTTGTTTCTTCAATTCCCCGTGAAAGAGGCAGGTTGGCAACAGATGAAACCAGTATTCACCCAAAGGCTTTAATATGCTTCTGTTAATTTTATTTGGCAGGAGTTCGAAAACAAGGAATGGCAGATAAAATAAATTATGATTTTTAAAACACAATTTGGTGAGTAAACTTTAACATTTTTTTGAAACTAATTAGATGATTTTATATTGCAGTTGTAAAAACAACCACTGATGACAGTATCGCTGCTATGGCATAATGGTGGTGATAGTGGTAACTGAAAATTATGATGTTCCTGATGAAAGCAAAATGATGAGCAGCAGGTAGCGACTAAATCTCATTGAGGTAGATGAAGGTGCAGTAAGGAAACTGGAACGACTTTCCGGGTGGGAAGGAGCGCCTGGTCCCCGGTACGAATCCGGCCGGCGGATTTGTGTCGAGGTCCGGTGAACCGGCCAGTTTGTGGATGGCTTTTAGGCAGATTTCCATCTGCCTCGGCGAATGCGGGCTGGTTTCCCTTATTCCGCCTCAGTTACACTATGTCGGTGAATGCCACGCAAACAAGTTCTCCACGTACGCGTACACCATCATTACTCTACCACGCAAACATAGTGGTTTCACTCGTCTGATGTGAGACGTTCCCTGGGGGATCCACCGGGGGCCGAACCGCACAGTAACACTGGGTTCGGTGTGGGGCGGCGGAGGGTTGAAGTGGACTGTGGTAGTCATCGTGGGGCTGTGGACCACTGCGGCTGCGGTGGGAACGGAGCCTCTCCGTCGCTTCTAGGTCCCCGATTAAAATACAATACAATACAATACAAGGAAACTGGAAGGGTGGTGTGTAGAGGGAACGTTTTGACTAGTGCTCGAAATAAGGGACTACCTCGCGATGGATGCCATAGTTTGGTAGTGGGAGTTGCTTGAAGTTTTGGTGGGAGAGGATGAAGAAGCATGGAAGGTGAGATATGGGTGTAGTGGCGCAGTAGTGTACCTAGAGTGGTAATAAGTGGATAGGATATTGGGTGCCAGGACTGGATTTTGTGAGTAACGTATTTGATCCAACAGTGCTTCAGGAAGAAAGGACGGCGGGAATTGTGGATGAGGTCATGCAGCAAACGCATTGTAGAAGCCAGGGGGATTCCGTAGGCGTGTCATTCCTGGATTTGTAGAACTTGGGAGAGATTCTTGCACGCATTTTCTGGCAGTCATGTACATTTGAAGCAACAAGTTTATTACAGATGTATACTACAGAAGAACCATTTTTATTACAGTTTTTTCGTGCATGATCTTCACCTTAATTATTAACAACAAATAATTCTCCCTAAGCAGCTGTTATTTACGTTTGAAGTTTGAAATGAAATGCCCTGTTCTTCGGACGTCCGGACGTGGTAGGAATAGCACTAAGGGCAGCCGTGGCTGCAGCGACACCATACGCGCCAGCCGCGTGCCAGGTCGTAGAATTTAATCAGGCGCTCCCTTCCGTCCGCACTCAACAGGCCGCAGTGCGCAGAACGCGGAACGGGGCCACAGTCGCTGGGTAGCCAGCCAGCCCTAGCTGAAGCTGCCCTTGGCGCGGTCTGAGGTGGCCACCGCTGCGGCTGCTAGCACACAGGGTCCTCACGCACAGAAGTTGGGCGCGTGGGCCGTAGCAGAGGGCAGGTCAAATTGTCGGCTTGCTTTAGATTATCACTGTGTGTGAATGAATCTGTGGTACTACACTGATTTTGCGAGGGAATTAACTTGCGAATTAAAGTGAGTAAACCCTTGTCTTCCAATTTTACACGTGTCCCCAGGACGAGAGTGAGACGGACATTACATCTACATCTACATCTACATCTACGTGGATACTCTGCAAATCACATTTAAGTGCCTGGCAGAAGGTTAATCGAACCACCTTCACAAATCTCTATTCTTCAAATCTCGTATAGTGCGCGGAAAGATTGAACACCTATATCTTTTCGTACGAGCTCTGATTTCCCTTATTTTATCGTGGTGATCGTTCCGCCCTACGTAGGTCGGTGTCAAGAAAATATTTTGCATTCGGAGGAGAAAGTTGGTGATTGGAATTTCGTGAGAAGATGCCGTTGCAACGAAAACGCCTTTCTTTTAATGATTTACAGTCCATATCCTGTATCATTTCTGTGACACTCTCTCCCGTATTTCGCGATAATACAAAACATGCTGCCTTTCTTTGAACTTTTTCGATGTACTGCGTCGGTCCTACCTGGTAAGGATCCCACACCGCGCAGCAGTATCCTAAAAGAGGATGGACAAGCGTAGTGTAGGCAGTCTGCTTAGTAGGTCTGTTACATTTTCTATGTGTATTGCCAATAAAACGCAGCGTTTGGTTAGCCTTCTCCACAACATTTTCTATGTGATCTTTCCAATTTAAGTTGTTCGTAATTGTAATACCTAGGTATTTAGTTGAATTTACGGCTTTTATATTAGACTCATTTATCGTGTAACCAAAGTTTAACGAGTTCCTTTTCGCACTCATGTGGATGACCTCACACTTTGCGTTATTTAGGATCAACTGCCACTTTTCACACCATTCAGACATCTTTTCTAAATAGTTTTGCAGTTTGTTCTGATCTTCTGATGACTTTATTAGTCGATAAACGACAGCGTCATCTGCAAACATCCGAAAATGGCTGCTCAGATTGACTCCCAAATCGTTTATATAGATAAGTAACAGAAAACGGGCTATAATACTACCTTGGGGAACGCCTGAAATCACTTCTGTTTTACTCGATGACTTTCCGTCGATTACTACGAACTGTGACCCCTCTGAAAGAAAATCGCAAATTCAGTCACATAACTGAGACGATATTCCATAAGCACGCAATTTAACTACGAACTGCTTGTGTGGTACAGTGTTAAAAGCCTCCCGGAAATCCAGGAATACGGAATGAGTGGAGATTGTCTCTCAGGAAAGCGTCAAGTGAATTTTTATCTGCTTTTTTGTATAGGTATAATTTTCGCTTATTTTTTGAGGATTTGAGGATTGCAATATTCAATCTTGCTACGACAACCCTGTGTTCACTAATCTCTATATCAGTTTTGATGCTGGTTATTAACTCAGGATTATTTATTGCTAAGAGGTCAAGTGTGTTTTCACGACCTTTTACTATTCGTGCGGGCTCATGAACTAATTGTTCATAACATATTGTTTTCTCTGTAAAGGAGTGCTTTTGGGACAGGTTAATTTTAATGCTGTGTGCTCTCTGTCTGTATTCTAAATAATAACTGAATCAGACTGATGAGGTACATGGACAAATACAGCCTTTTTAACAAAGTGCAGTTCATTTAGAAGCGGGAAAAATACATCAGTAATTATAGAATTAACTAAAGTGGTACGAGGCATGTTCAGAAAGTAAGTGTACATTTTTTTTTTTTTTTTTTTTTTTTAGAGAAAGCGTATTTGGAAAAAAATTACAGCATATTGTTGATGCACTTGTTCATTATTTTTCCACACAGTCGCCATCCCGTTAATGCACGTACTGAGCTGTGACCCAAGCTCCTTTATGCCTTCCTCGAAGAACTCTCCCGTCACATCCTTCTCCTGCTTAAAGGGGCTAGGGCGTCAAACGGGCTGACTTGGAGCGGGAGAGGCATCACAGGACATTTTAATTTCCAGTGTCTATAATTTTACAAACAAATTCATAAAACTTTGTCAGCAACACCAGGAAGGATTCAGGATTCACACCCATTGCAGTGGAAGTTCGAAAACATAACAAAATAATTTTTTTTACGTGCGAAATTTCATCATTTTTTCACTTACTAATGGCTGCATTTGTTGCTATACGTACACTTTTCTTCATAAGTTAGAGAAATTCTTCGATGAATTTTGCGCAGCATACATACCATACTCACAGGTGTGTGAAACTCTAGAATTTATTTAATTTATGAAAAAACGAATGAACTGTTATATTTTAAACTTCATGTTTAGGAAAAACACAAATTTTATAATTAATTACCTAAATTTTTACCACAGTTTTTAATATATTTGTCAAATCTACCCCTCTCAAGAATCACTGTCTGCACCTGCTCGTCGGTTAAAAATTTAATTCTAATCACGTGTTTCTTCAAGGAGGTGAAAAGACGATAATCTGAAGGCGCCAGGTCAGGGGAATATGGGGGAAGGGTTCAAAACATCCCAACCAAAGACTCCAAGAGCGCCTTGGTGGCTAAGACTGTTCGAGAAAAGGCCTTGTGGTGCATCAAACTCACTTTCTCTTCAGTATTCTCTTCCTTTGCTTTTGAATGGCAGTTTTGAGTTTTTTGGCGTCACAATACCGTTGTGGAATGATGGTCTCCCCATGAGGCAGATAGTCGACAAAAATGATGCCTTTTGGGACTTAAAACACGGAGTCCATGTTATTTTTGCCAGATATTGTGGTTTTGAATTTTTTTGGCAAATAGGAAATCGGTGTGACACCACTTGACGACTGTCTTTTTGTCTCAGGCATGTAATGAGGCCACCCACGCTTCATTTCCAGTCATAATAGAGCGCAGAAAACGCTCACGTTCCAACTCAACCCACTCAAGAAACTCGTGGGCGCTAGTGACCCTACATTTCTTCAGCTCCTCTGTCACCTATTTTGGGACCGATCTTTCACACACTTTCCAGTATATCTGAACGTTTCTGTGAATGTCTCGTGTACAAAAGTTCTGGAGAGTTATGGAACACCGCAGAAGTTTCTCCCACTGTCAAAAGACGATCAACATGAACAATTACCATCAGTCAAAATGGAAGATATTTCACTCTGTTCGTCATGAACGTTTGTTCTGCCAACACTAAACTTCCTATACCACTTAAACACACTTTTTCTGTTCATAAAACCTTCGCCGTAAACCTTTTTGAATCGCGGAAAAAGTTTTGTAGGTGTTATTCCTTTCTCGAGCAGTTAGCGGATCACAGCACGTGGCTCGCATTTATCCCGATTTCTTACGGACATCTTCCGCGCAACTGGACATTAAAACTTGAATTTACGTACTACCACGTTCCTGCGATGCTCGCTTCCATCAAGGGATCTGAAATCTGGTTTCGCAGGACAGAGCGGATTAGGTTGCGGACGTGGAGGGAGGCCGTAATCAGTTACTGTTAGTTGCATAAAACACACAAACTTTTATTTTCCTAAGAACCACTTAATTACACATTACCTTAAAAGGATCAAATTAAAACAATATGGCTGAAGGCCTAGTTAAGAAAACTTGCTGTACCTACTGGGCTGAAGGCCCCAAACCACACCAAAAACAAGAACGGCTGAAGGCCTGAACACAAGTTATAAAAATTGCTTTAAAGAATACAAGCAGCCGAAAGCCTTACTTAAAAAAAATATTTCACGTTAATACTCGGCTGAAGGCTACAAACAAGACATTGAAGAACACGGGGCTTAGGGCCTGTATAACAAGAATTTCAGATACAACAAACTTTCATAATTGTAGTTATTAAACAAGTCAGTCTTCAAACTTTAATTAAAGTCATCTAAAGGCCTTATCTTAAAATTAAAACAAACTAAATTAATAGGCGGCTGAAGGCCTTGCACAGTACATCAGACTAAAATGAAAGTCACAATCTAAAACCAACAGAACAGTGATGCTCAGAAGTGTTCCAAGGGTCGGCCTGAGGACATAGCTCTAACGTAAGGTGAGGTGAGACAGGCAGCCAAGAGTAAGGTTAAATAATCGGGTGGCAACCTGACCCAAGGACGGCTGAAGGACCGACTAACAACCTAATCAATTCCCTTCCGCCCGACCAACGGTACGACATCGAAAATATCAGCCGAGGACGAAGATACCAGCCGCGCTACGTCTTCAAAATTGGTATCTAAAACCAGCCAAGGCACAAGAACCACTCTTAAGAAAAAAATATGAACAAACAAATAAGAGGCTGCAGAACTACACGCCGTGCCGGACAGCACCAACACGGCGAAGAAAAAGACACTGCCGGAAAACGCTAACGACCAGGGCAGGTAACTGGGGCGTTAACGGCCACAAGGCAGAAAATACTTCTGGTGACTTCACTGATAAGTAACAACTAATTTAATAGTTAATGACCACACAAGAAGACGGCTGCCACATTTCGCCGACTCCAACACACCATACGTTGCCGCTAGCCGGAACGGCCCAGGAAGCAACATCTGACAATGAACGAAGAGATGTCACAGCAGTTGAGGTTTCACAACAGGTTAACTGATCACTCAACTTCAGTGTACAGGTTCGGTGGGCAACGAACTTTGTAGCTTTCGCAGCTAGCGCCTCACAATCCGACCGCACGCGCACGCAAATAATATATTGTCCAAGTCACAGCTTGGGTTACTTAAGAGTTCTCACATAGAGAAAGCTATTTACATTTACAGTGAGAATGTATTTAATTCACTGGATAATACACTCCTGGAAATGGAAAAAAGAACACATTGACACCGGTGTGTCAGACCCACCATACTTGCTCCAGACACTGCGAGAGGGCTGTACAAGCAATGATGACACGCACAGCACAGCGGACACACCAGGAACCGCGGTGTTGGCCGTCGAATGGCGCTAGCTGCGCAGCATTTGTGCACCGCCGCCGTCAGTGTCAGCCAGTTTGCCGTGGCATACGGAGCTCCATCGCAGTCTTTAACACTGGTAGCATGCCGCGACAGCGTGGACGTGAACCGTATGTGCAGTTGACGGACTTTGAGCGAGGGCGTACAGTGGGCATGCGGGAGGCCGGGTGGACGTACCGCCGAATTGCTCAACACGTGGAGCGTGAGGTCTCCACAGTACATCGATGTTGTCGCCAGTGGTCGGCGGAAGGTGCACGTGCCCGTCGACCTGCGACCGGACCGCAGCGACGCACGGATGCACGCCAAGACCGTAGGATCCTACGCAGTGCCGTAGGGGACCGCACCGCCACTTCCCAGCAAATTAGGGACACTGTTGCTCCTGGGGTATCGGCGAGGACCATTCGCAACCGTCTCCATGAAGCTGGGCTACGGCCCCGCACACCGTTAGGCCGTCTTCCGCTCACGCCCCAACATCGTGCAGCCCGCCTCCAGTGGTGTCGCGACAGGCGTGAATGGAGGGACGAATGGAGACGTGTCGTCTTCAGCGATGAGAGTCACTTCTGCCTTGGTGCCAATGATGGTCGTATGCGTGTTTGGCGCCATGCAGGTGAGCGCCACAATCAGGACTGCATACGACCGAGGCACACAGGGCCAACACCCGGCATCATGGTGTGGGGAGCGATCTCCTACACTGGCCGTACACCACTGGTGATCGTCGAGGGGACACTGAATAGTGCACGGTACATCCAAACCGTCATCGAACCCATCGTTCTACCATTCCTAGACCGGCAAGGGAACTTGCTGTTCCAACAGGACAATGCACGTCCGCATGCATCCCGTGCCACCCAACGTGCTCTAGAAGGTGTAAGTCAACTACCCTGGCCAGCAAGATCTCCGGATCTGTCCCCCATTGAGCATGTTTGGGACTGGATGAAGCGTCGTCTCACGCGGTCTGCACGTCCAGCACGAACGCTGGTCCAACTGAGGCGCCAGGTGGAAATGGCATGGCAAGCCGTTCCACAGGACTACATCCAGCATCTCTACGATCGTCTCCATGGGAGAATAGCAGCCTGCATTGCTGCGAAAGGTGGATATACACTGTACTAGTGCCGACATTGTGCATGCTCTGTTGCCTGTGTCTATGTGCCTGTGGTTCTGTCAGTGTGATCATGTGATGTATCTGACCCCAGGGATGTGTCAATAAAGTTTCCCCTTCCTGGGACAATGAATTCACGGTGTTCTTATTTCAATTTCCAGGAGTGTAAATTAGAGGCTACTGGCATTTTCTGTGACCCGTCAAAAGTCTTTGTGTGAACCACAGCATCCTCTTAAGTAAGTTAGCATATTATGGTGTCAGAGGCAATGCTGCGAATGGTTTGAGCCTTATTTAACTAGCAGGAAACAAAGGGTGTCGTTGTGAAATATCTGCGCAGTTGGCAGTCAGTCTTCATCTGATTGGGAATTAATTACATGTCGTGTTCCTCAAAGTTCCACCTTGAGTCAATTGCTTTTCCTTGCGTACGTTGATCACCTCACGTCTGTTACATTGCCAGATACTATTTTTTTTGTAGATGATACAAACATTGCAATAAGTAGTAAGTCAAGTACAGACTTAGAAATAGCTGCTAATCAAATTTTCACTGACTATTAAATTGCTTAAAGCTAATTCACTGTCATTAAACTGTGAAAAGACCCACTATATGCAATTCAGAACCTGTAAGAGAGTTCCTTCCAGGACGTGTACAACATATGAAGGCCTGGAGATCGAAGAGATTGACACAGTTAAATTTCTGGGATTACAACTCGATAATAAATTCAGGGCATACCACAGAATTGCTTATGCGCCCAAATAAGTCTGTATTTGCAGTGAGAATGATGTCAGATATAGAACATATACATATAAAAAAAACTTGCGTACTTTACTTACTTTCATTCTATTATGTCATACGGGATCATATTCTGGGGTAATTCATGAAAGCGAGAAAAAGTTTCAAGTGTGGAAAAGTGTGTTATAAGAAGCATTTGTTGCGTAAATTCAAGAACATCTAGTAGAAACCTGTTCAATTACCTCTGTATTCTAAGCACTGGTTCTCAGTATATTTATTCCTTAATGAAATTTTTTGCTAGTAAAATATCTCTATTTTCAATAGCTCAATACATAGTATCAATACTAGGAATAAGAAAAATATACTTAAAGACCTTAAATAACTTACCTTGCTCCAAAAAGCTCCCCAATATTCAGGAGCTCTCATTTTCAATAAATTGCCACCAACCATTAAAAACTAGGTTTTAGATAAAGCACAGTTTAATCAGAGTTTGAAAGGCTTGTTTATAGGCAACTCCTGCTCCATAGATAAATATCTTAACAGGGACTGTTAGACCAGCTTAAGTAAAAATGTCTGTTTGATTTGAGTTTTGATAGCACCTGGTCACAACAGTCATGATTAGGTATTTTGTGTATGATAAACTTATTAAAACTGCATAACAATATTTCATTCTGACAGCTTATTAATTCTGTAAATACTTACAGTTCCAGTTTACTGTAATGTAATCACCTATTTTGACAATCTCCTGACAAATGAACAGGGTGGTAAGTATTACATTAAAAAAAATTTTATGTTGTACTTTTTGACATGTTCCACACCTACGACAATCATCTCAGTTTTTGATCTATGCAACATAAACTGAATCTAATCTAATTTAATCTAATCTAAATGATGGCATGCGTTACTGAAATTTGCATTTCGGATGAGGTGTAAGCCGTGACACAAAAATTCTGTGTTGGCGGGCCTCCCAAACGCCAACAGATGGCATGCGGCCACTATTTGCCCACATCTGATCAAGGCCACAGGCCTGTTCCATCTTCTAAGTATGCAGCCATCTTCCTCTTGGTCTTCCTACGGACCTTCTACCTAAAGGTCTGAAGTTTAAGGCTTGTTTTAGTAGTATTGAATCCGGCATTCTGTGTAAAGTTCTAATTAGCTTTGTAGATTAGATTCGATCGTCTCAGTTACAGTATATATCACATGCTATGCTTTCACGTCTTCGTTTCTTAGCCTATCTGATTTTGTACAGCCCTTGACTCCTCTTAGAAATTTCATTTCTGCCTCTCGGATTCTACTTTCTTGCTTTTTAATAGTTGTCCAAGTTTCACTTATAATTATCTTTGTGGGGGTGGCCATTACCTTACAAAACATGATTTTGTGTGTTTTCTCACTTTCTTTCTCAATGTCCAATTTATTGCACCGCATATCATTTGATGTTCCTGCAGTTTCTTGTCAATGACGAGTTCATTCTGAGAGCGTATAGTATGTTCAAGGTAACGGAAATGACTATCTTCTTCAATGGTTTTGTTTCGTATTATGACCTTAGTCATCAACGGTTTTGTCCGTTTGAAAGCGATCGCTTTTGTATTTGGTATGGATTTTTTCGTACTGTATTCCTCAGAAATTTGGTTCAGTCAATAGATGGATCTTTGTAGCCAAGTCTCGCTATCTAGTATAACTGTAAGGTCGTCTGCAACAAACATTCTATTAAAAATGAGTTACGTGACAATCTGATGCCCGAATCAATTTATTGTTTCTATGTTTCAGTCTTATCGTCAGTGTACGGTTTAAAAGTGTGCGTGATAAGCTACACCTGTCTTCTGATATGGTATGGTTGATCTTTATACTTGTTTTTGTACCTCTAAACAGGTTTCTATCATGTTAATTATTTTATAGGATATCCATTCTTGTGTAATTTTTCCTGTCTACGTCTATAAATGCGATTTATTTCCATACTGAACTCTCTTTGCTTTTCTACAATTTATTTAGTTGTGTAAACACTGCTAGTACTGCATCTTTCACTCCTGCAACTGTTTTGTTCTTCACATAACAGATTTTAGGCACTAATTTGTAGACATTGATTTATTATATTGGCGTAAATCTTTACGCTGTGTCCATTCATGTTGTACCACTATAATTGTAGCGTTCATTTCGTATAACTTTCTTAAAGACTGATAAGAAATCTTAAACTGTCATTGGTTTTGTGATTTGGCGTCTTTGCCAACACATATTGTATAAAAGAAGCTGTCTCTGTTTTAGATATAATCCTCCATATTTAAGAGACTTGGCGATAATGCCATCAGGGCTTGTTTCTTTCCTATTTTTTGTTTCATTCAGTGCCTCTTCTGGATCGTTATGAGATCCCCGTCTTTTGGTATTTCATTTCAGGAGGTTCTTTCTCTAATGCATGGTTTTCATTGCAGCAGAGCTGTTTTAATATGCAATCAATTTATATTCTGCAATCCGTTTATGGTCTGGTGTTATGTGCATCTTTGTTGTCTCTTTTACAGTATTTTGTTATTTTTTGAGCTATGGACTGCCTTCGATGGATGTCATGTTCAATTTTTCTCACAGAATTATTACACGATCCTTCGTTTGTTCCGTGAAAAAGACTTTATTTCTTTTCTCTTTATATTCTCGTTCCGCAAATTTTGCTTTCTCCTGTGAACATATCTTATATGTTCATTTCTTTTCCTGGACTGCTTTTGCAACATCATCGTTCCGTACTCGAAGTCCATAGTTACTGCTTTCTTATTCCTTTTTTCCTAGAGACTCATTTCCAATCTGTTCAATACACAGCATTATATTTCCACATTCGGAATCTAGACTAACGCTTGTGCCTTTCTGGTTTAGGCCAAGATTCAGTCTCTTTTGGTATAGATGATTTATGCTCTCATCATGTAATAGGTAGACCCTAAATTTTCTTCCCTTCTTGTCTCAACTCTTTTCACCTTCTTCCACATAGCGAGCATAACTATTATTGCTACTGGAGATAGCGACCCCAGGAAACACGAACATCCTGAATCTGCTTGCATATTTTACTGTTGGCGATCACATAATCTACTGCTGATCTCTGTGCCCTTGCGATCCAGGAGTATTTACGTATGTCTCTCTTCGTAAAAAAAGAATCAGTAATTTTCCGTCCATTACTTGAGGCAAAGCGTACAACAGAATTTCCGTCATCATTTGTGTGTGGTTCGTCAAAAGTTCCCATTGTTAGAGGCACTGGGTTATTTCTTATTCTCTCATTCAAATCTCTGCGTATTAATAGGTGGCCCGTTTTGCTGTATTATCTACTTCTCTTTGTAGGGTTTCATAAAAAGCTTCACCCCTCCTTTCATTCCATCTTCAGAAGCATACGCGTCAATCACTGTTAGCTGGCCATGATCTCTTCTGAATCTCAATTGCATTTATGTAAGTATAATCTTCGATTTTAGATTTCCATTTATTGTTCAGTAATATAGCTTTTCCACGGCTTGGTCTTTTGTCACTTCCTACGCCGCTGTCGATCATTAGGTATCCACCTAAATAGATCACTTTTACTAGTATGTTAGACATGCCGTGGCAATCCAGTTTAAGAACAACAAAAGTGACATAATTCATATACACAGTCAATCACATACATACAGATCTAATTTGACGTTGTCGTGCTGCAAAATCACTTTATCATGCCTGTCGCTGTATTGCGGCCGTTTGTCTTTTAATGTTCTGGTCAGACGCATTAATTGCTTTCGATAACGAGCACCTGTGATTGTTTCACTTGGTTTTAACACCTCATAGTACACGACGCCGAGCTGGTCCCATCAAATGCAGAGTTCATCTTGGGGCCGTGAATATTCGGTTTGGCCGTCGACGTGGAAGCATGGCCGGGATATCTCAATGATTTTTTGCGTTTAGGGTTATCGTAATGAATCTATTTTTTGTCCCCGGTCACAATGCGATTCAGAAATTCCTTCCAGTTTTGCTTCTGAAGCAACTGTTCACAAACACACTAACGCCGTTCAACATCTCTTGGTTTCAGCTCACACAGGACCAAAGTTCCTCCGTTTTGAATCATTCCAATAGTCTTGAGACGTTTTGAAATGGCTTGCTGTGTCAATCCTACTAATCGTGCCACTTCTTCTTGAGTTTGACGTGATTCTTCACTCATAAATGTCTCCTTCTGCATCTTCGAAAACATTCTCTCTTCTACCACTATTCCGACCTACGACATTAAACTCACCGTTCTTGAAGCGTTGAAACTACTCACGACACGTTCTTTCACTAATAGCGTCCTTACCAAACGTACCTGAGAGCAATCGATGAGGCTAAGCCGCTGCTTTCTTCATATTGAAACAAAACAGTGACACCTCCCGCAAATGACGATAATTAGGCTCGTAAACTGACATTTTCAGTCAAGAACAACTTTATGATGCAGATACTAATGTTTGAATGAGGTTATGTTGACCGAGGTACAAGCTAACTGCCTGATGTATGCGATCTGTTTCTTTCGACCGCTTTTTACCGTTGTCTCCACCTATCGGCAAACGGCGGAAGCAAAGTTGTACACCTTTTACTATTCTTCCTCACTTGTTCTTGTCCTGGTGTGAAGTACGTTGATTCAGTCTATTGATGAACTCATGCCATTTGATTTCAAATCTCGTCCAGAAATAAATATTTAGGTCTGCGATTGTTATATTAAATCAGTTAAATCGAATGGTTGCAACGGGAACTCTAACACCTTATTTTTTCCTAACATTACATATTTCCTGCCTGTACTCTACCTACAATTAGCTTGTTGTCGATAGTTCCATAAACCCTGAAATTACATTCCAATTTCAGCCTTACCTCAGGCCACGTCAGCTAAGTAGTCTGCAGAATTTTGCATTCTTAAATTTACGCTTTTGCACTTTCTTTCCACTTGGGAGATTTATTACACTTTCTTAACTATTTCATCAACATGAAAGGTATATATCAGTGACTATAACGTGCATCCATATCACTCGTTCTATTTAGGACGAATTTGTACTTCTGAGCTTCTACTTACTTACTTACTTACTTAATATCTGTAAGTACTACTAATCAGTGTCATATATCACAGATGCGATACTGGCAAGCTCACCGAAACGTGTTTCATGAAGAAAACAAAGTATAAAGTACACTCCTGGAAATGGAAAAAAGAACACATTGACACCGGTGTGTCAGACCCACCATACTTGCTCCGGACACTGCGAGAGGGCTGTACAAGCAATGATCACACGCACGGCACAGCGGACACACCAGGAACCGCGGTGTTGGCCGTCGAATGGCGCTAGCTGCGCAGCATTTGTGCACCGCCGCCGTCAGTGTCAGCCAGTTTGCCGTGGCATACGGAGCTCCATCGCAGTCTTTAACACTGGTAGCATGCCGCGACAGCGTGGACGTGAACCGTATGTGCAGTTGACGGACTTTGAGCGAGGGCGTATAGTGGGCATGCGGGAGGCCGGGTGGACGTACCGCCGAATTGCTCAACACGTGGGGCGTGAGGTCTCCACAGTACATCGATGTTGTCGCCAGTGGTCGGCGGAAGGTGCACGTGCCCATCGACCTGGGACCGGACCGCAGCGACGCACGGATGCACGCCAAGACCGTAGGATCCTACGCAGTACCGTAGGGGACCGCACCGCCACTTCCCAGCAAATTACGGACACTGTTGCTCCTGGGGAATCGGCGAGGACCATTCGCAACCGTCTCCATGAAGCTGGGCTACGGTCCCGCACACCGTTAGGCCGTCTTCCGCTCACGCCCCAACATCGTGCAGCCCGCCTCCAGTGGTGTCGCGACAGGCGTGAATGGAGGGACGAATGGAGACGTGTCGTCTTCAGCGATGAGAGTCGCTTCTGCCTTGGTGCCAATGATGGTCGTATGCGTGTTTGGCGCCGTGCAGGTGAGCGCCACAATCAGGACTGCATACGACCGAGGCACACAGGGCCAACACCCGGCATCATGGTGTGGGGAGCGATCTCCTACACTGGCCGTACACCACTGGTGATCGTCGAGGGGACACTGAATAGTGCACGGTACATCCAAACCGTCATCGAACCCATCGTTCTACCATTCCTAGACCGGCAAGGGAACTTGCTGTTCCAACAGGACAATGCACGTCCGCATGTATCCCGTGCCACCCAACGTGCTCTAGAAGGTGTAAGTCAACTACCCTGGCCAGCAAGATCTCCGGATATGTCCCCCATTGAGCATGTTTGGGACTGGATGAAGCGTCGTCTCACGCGGTCTGCACGTCCAGCACGAACGCTGGTCCAACTGAGGCGCCAGGTGGAAATCGAATGGCAAGCCGTTCCACAGGACTACATCCAGCATCTCTACGATCGTCTCCATGGGAGAATAGCAGCCTGCATTGCTGCGAAAGGTGGATATACACTGTACTAGTGCCGACATTGTGCATGCTCTGTTGCCTGTGTCTATGTGCCTGTGGTTCTGTCAGTGTGATCATGTGATGTATCTGACCCCAGGAATGTGTCAATAAAGTTTCCCCTTCCTGGGACAATGAATTCACGGTGTTCTTATTTCAATTTCCAGGAGTGTATAAAGCGATAAAGAAATTATAATTCACGAATGTTTAACTAAAACTAGTACTGAGGTCTCTCGAGAATTACGTCTAAGAGTGTCACTATTGCTCTTTTCCAATGCCTTGAGCAGGAACTGGGATATGAAACAGAAATCTAAAGGTACAGGACATGTTTAGCATTATCGTCTAAAGTACTGGACAATATGGGGAAATCGAGGCTTTTTCTTACCAAAATGTGAAATGTAAAACAATTCTGATATATCTTTATTTTCAGTCCCAGCTGCACATTTTTAGTACATGACTGGATTCGATCTCAGCGTAGGTCTTCAGGCAGACTGGGTGAAGATCTCGCAGATTTTGTTAAATTGTTTTCAAAAAAGTACTGCTTGTTTGACAATTAATTCATTGATATCTTGTTAATATTTGTACTTTTGTGAGCAAACTAAAAATACAATTAAATGTAAAAATACGATTAAAAAGTATGAAAAAAATTCGGAAATGCTTGATCTTCAGGATCTTGCCCCAACCTTGGGCAAAGAGGACTTTACAGTTAGGGTTCAGATGTCTTATGGTATTTCAAGGTAAAACACACATTTTTGTGAAGCACTCTACATCTGCTTGAATGCACATAATTGACAAAGTAACTATTACAACGTACTTTTTCAAGTAACAGTTCAATCATTTTTAATCTATCTCCTCGAAGCCGTATCTCAGCTCGACCACAAACTGCACATTTGCTAACGAACTTTGAGCAAGTTTCGTGTAATCACCTGTTAGCACTGTGCACTTGATCCATTCACCTTTTTTTGAGGTTTCAACTATTCTTCCAAACATTCTGAACACTCATTCACATTCGCTTGCATTATACCTTCACTGTCTGATTCTTGGTTTGGAATTGCGTCTACATTTATGTCCTCGTTTTAGGAAGATTCTTTCTTTCTAACCTCTCACTATTTCTTTTTAAGCAAGACATGTTCAGAGGTGTATGAAACTGTTGGGAAAACGGCTATTTTCTCTCCGCTTTGTTGATTTATGTTTAATAGGCCCGTTGCTTTTCCTTTCTAAGACTTGTTTCTTAAACCGTTTCTGCAAACTTCATTAACTTCTTTTTTCTCTCGCTTTTTCTTTGCTTTCATAACCTCTGCAATGTAAGGACTTGAGGTTAGTGCCTTTTCTTCCTAGGCTTTTGCTTGTGGTATAACAGACAAGTGAAAACTGCTGAATAATTTTTTGGACTGGTGTGAGCACTTTCTTCTGTACGTAACTTTAGGTAGGTATCAAATCGAGAGTTGGGGCTATAGGAGAAGAGTCGTGTTCAGTACACTCGGACTGTGATTCGTGATGATCATTTGAAAACAGGCGCTCCACTTGGAAGAGTCTCCGGATTAAACGGAAATATGCCCATTGCTTCAAAGGAGGTAATCTCATTTTATGCAATAACAGTCTCTTTCCATGCTGAACTGAGAAGTCCTCCAATTTGAACTCGTCCTAGTTTTGTGGAATTGCCAGGGAAAGAGTGAGTATCCATCCACCACCGGCGTGATTGGTACCTAAAATGAATCTGAAATTAAAACAAAAATTAAATAAAATAACAAATATTCCATTGGTTGAAGAACATCAGTGGCATTGCTTGTCAAACACAGTTACTTGATGTCATTTTATGCTGCCAAATCAAGTCGTTTGTCAGCAATTGTATGACTTGTATGTTCATCCAGCGCGGGGAGTCATTTTCCGTGTGGCTCATGAGAAATGAAATGAGTTTCTAGGCAGTTACACATGATGATTTTTCCGACCTCACAGCGTTACAACAAACAGTAACTGGTAGTTTCTCCTTTTTCCCCAGATTTAAGTTTATGGACATCTGTGCTTCCCTTACCAGCAAGAATATAGCCAGTTTTATTGTTCACAGGCAAACCATGTTCATCCACGTTGTAAATATTCACTGGTTTATCCATTAAATTATTCTCTCTAAGAACTGATTTAAATACTGAAAGAGATTTCTGGATCGTCTCTTGGGAGGCCCTTTGAGCTTGCCAGAGAGAAAATTCGTTGACTTTTCTTACGGTAGACAATCAGATAGTTTGTACGCAAGTGCTCTTACTTCAGTCACTCTTGGGCAAAATGCTACAGCCTTCAATTTTTCATTATGCATAGAAAGCTTCTGTTCTGTTTCTGCACCTAAGACTTCTTTAGGTCTGAGACCACGTTTTATTTCATCATTTTTAAAGTGGTTTCATCTTAGAAAGTTTTCCAGTGTATTGAAGATCTGACTTTGTTTATACAGACATTATATCTTGTTTTAACCGTTAGAAGCGTTTTCAAGATCCCTGTCGGTGCACGAGTCCCGATCAGATTTCCTTTGTTAAGTCTAGACAATTCTGAAGGCAGAAACAATAAAAACTAAAACGTTCGAAATAATATCCAGAAGTAACTTGAAATAACAAAGAAAACAAACCGTCATCTAACACCAAGGGAAAACTCCCGCCATCTTTCCTCAGAAACTTTCGTTATCTCACTCCAAATTGTTGGACAAGACGCTGGTCGCTTTATTAACGTACAGAATGATGGCCGTCATACATTACATGGTTGGTAGAAGGGGAAGACACTATGCTGTTTAACAGTAACCGATCTATTACTTTCCTATTTAAACTACTGCTCATACGAGTATAAGTATGAAAACCCGTCACGTGTAGAATTATTAGTCATTTGCCTGACATACTGAGAAGATATAACAACAAAATCCAAAACTACAATCCGTTTAAAAGTAACAGCAACAGAACGAAAATCTAACTGTTGCAGCTGCTCTCCCACCACTGGCTTTCGTCTTTCTACCTCGCCTACACATAAGACTACCACGTAACACACCACCCTGTCCAACACTGCCTCACAACCTCACTCACGCTACGAAGTTGCGTCAGCAACCCGTCGCAGAGGCCTCTTGTTCTGACACACAGACGGGTTGCTGACGCAACTACATACAGTACATCTGAATTTAATCCAGGAGCTATAAACCAGTCATGTATTAAAAAATATGTACAGCTGGGACTGAAAATAAACGGTATATTAGAGTTAAAGCAATTACAGCCCTCGGTCGCAAAAATTAAGTCTTTTGACCAGGTTTTGACACTTCTGTCAGTACCTTCATGAGAAAATTAAACATTCTAGTTGGCCTATAACATAAATACAAAGATTATGGGAATTTTTTATTTATAAAAGTGTAAGTATGACTAAAAGCACAAGAAAGAAACAGTACTAACATGTTTCGTATAAAAATAAATGTCAAGCGACAAAGCTTTAGTCACAAAATTTTAAAAAAAGAATACGTGGAAGGTAAGCCACTATGGACTGCTCACGTATGACAAGCAACAGACTGAGGGACCCGCGTTAGCAACTGCGGGCAGGTGAACATTGCACCAAGAGTGCCATCTAGAAGCTGAATATACATACTGTTTACTTAACATTCAAATAAAGACAGACGATTATTGTGATGAACATTATTAAGTACACAAAGTAAAAGGCAATATTTTGTTTAACAACAGCAGAAGCCTCAATATGTGAGCACTGTATGTGGAAAGACCACCTGATGGGAATCATACACCAAAATGTCACGTGCTCAAATGCAAGCCACTACCTTAAGGGATGTCTAAAGTAAATTACATCAAACACCGACCATCTGTGTCACACCGCCACCGAAATACTGCTCGCCTCCTGTCAACCAACCATTATCTGGTCATGATATTCTAATTATGATGCCCGCATCTATCCCATAGACAAAAATCATATTCGTAAAAGTGGTTACTAGCCCACTAGCGGTGAAATGGAGCCTCAGGTGACAAGATGAAGTTTAGCTGGTCCGTCTCGACCTTTTGGGATTTAATTCCTTTTAAATTTATTTGTAGTTGCAATACAGAGACGACTTCATCTTTGTTCATTTATGGCATGCACATGGGCATATTAGTAGCTATTTTTTATTTTTTTATTTCTTTTTAATTCTTCCCTATGAAGAACATGCCGTTTTCCCATGACAAGCCCCCATAAAATTTTCCTACATGTATTTTCGGGTCAAGCACGTTTTATCATATCTATTTAACAACAGCCTTTAATATAAGAGGCGATAATTCTCATTTGTAGCGCGTAGTGAAATTGACCTCTGTCGGTCGATAGAGTATAGGGGCGATAAAAGGGCGTTGCACGTCCGTTCACCCAATTACCATATTTTTTACACGTAAAACATAATTTGACTTATGCTGGTCATTTGCTATTACATGGCTATGAGGTGGCGTTGTTGCTTCGCTCACATGTTATTTTTAGTAACAAGAAAAAAAATTAATATTCATAATATTCTTCATTCAGTGCGTGTCAGCAATAAGAAGTATATCTACATCAACTGATAAAAACACCTACTCGAAGCTCTGTGTACAGGTTAACCGAGATTATTGCATTAAGGAGTTTACGTACTACAGTTTCGCTGTTTTATATCCTATGTCATCTTTTATTAATAACGATGGATGCGTTATATAGTATTCTTTGTGAAAGGTTCCATATATTCTAATAGTGTAAGTCGGGGTAGTGTGTTCAAACTTATATAAATCTATGCATAGTTTGTTACATTTTAGTCATAACCTGGTACAGAGGCTTTATGTTTAAGATTTTCAACCTTTCTATAAGTTATTTGTTTTAAGAGATAACTGCGTTGGTTTTATCTTTGACTGTCATGGTCTCAGTTAGACATGCGCAATGTTCCCTGCCATGTTGATATGCAGCGCGTTATCTAGTCCGACTTTGTTTCACGTGAGCTCCCGAGGCCCACCGCACGGCGTCCATGGAGACGAGGCGCAAGTCTTGGTGTTGACTTAGTACTTATGTACCGCATTTTTAAAATGTGACTACGCCTATGCAGCCTGTTTAAGTTTTATTTCTAGACCATGCCCTCTTAGACAAATTATAGATTCAGGTATATCTTCTGAAGAAGACTCAATTATTTGGGCTGAAACCTACGTAAAGGTTCGTTCCATTACCACAATCGACGCTAATGGTTTCTTATATATTAGATGATCACGATTTATGACTGGGCTGCAACGCTGAAAGTCCAAAAATAAGGTAATATTTTGTCTACATAACTGCTTAGAAGTAGAGTTTAAAGGATGAAAACGTCATTATAGAATTAAAAAGCGGGCTGAATGGCAAAGCCTGTAGAAAAAGAATATATCATGAAATGCAGCCAACATATACCATTCAATAAACGAAAAAAAGTCGACTTAGATAGAAATAACATTACGGTAACTGCACGAGGGAACCCGAAACCAAATACACTTTGTCATCAAAAGCATCCGGACACCCCCAAAAACATACGTTTTCATATTAGGTGTATTGTGCTGTCACCTACCGCCAGGTACTCGATATCAACGGCCTCAGTAGTCAACAGACATCTGATAGACCAGAATGGGGTGCTCCCCGGAACTCATGGACTTCGAACGTGGTCAGGTGATTGGATGTCACTTGTACCATACATCTGTACGCGGGATTTCCACACTCCTAAACATCCCCAGGTCCACTGTTTCCAATGTGATAGTGAAGTGGAAACGTGAAGGGACACGTACAGCACAAAAGCATATAGGCCGAACTCGTCTGTTGACTGACAGAGACCGCCGACAGATGAAAAGGGTCGTTATGTGTAATAGGCAGACATCTACCCAGACCATCAGACAGGAATTCCTAACTGCATCAGGATCCACTGCAAGAACTATGACAGCCAGGCGGGAGGTGAGAAAACTTGGATTTCGTAGTCGAGCAGCTGCTCATAAGGCACACATCACGCCGTTAATTGCCGAACGACACCTCGGTTGGAGTAAGGAGCGGAAACATTGGACGATTGAAAAACGTTGTGTGGAGTGACGAACCACGGTACACAATGTGGTGATCCGATGGCAGGGGGTGAGTATGGCGAATGCCTGGTGAAAGTCATCTGCAAGCGTGTGTAATGCAACAGTAAAATTCGGAGGCGGTGGTGTTATGGTGCGGTCGTGTTTTTGTTGTTTTGCATGGCACTTTCACAGCACAGGCCTACACTGATGTTTTGAGCACCTCCTTGCTTCCAACTGTTGAAGAGCAATTCGGAGATGGCGATTGCATCTTTCAGCACGATCGAGCAGCTATTCTTAATGCACGGCCTGTGGCGGAGTGGCTACACTCCAATAATGTCCCTGTAATGGACTAGTCTGCACAGAGTCCTGACTTGAATCCTATAGAACAACTTTGAGATGTTTCGGAATGCCAATTTCGTGACAGGCCTCACCGACAGACATCGATACCTCCCCTCAGTGCAACACTCCGTGAAGAATAAGCTGCCTTTTCCCAAGAAACCTTCCAGCACCTGACTGAACGTATGCCGGGGAGAGTGGATGCTGTCATCAAAGCTATGAGGGGGGGGGGGGGGGGGGGAAACACCATATTGAAGTCCAGCTTTACCGATGGAGGGCGCCACGAACTTGTAAATCACTTTCATAAAAGTGCCGGGATACTTTTGATCATATAATGTGTCAAGTAACGGCTTTTTACCGTTGAAGAAGTTATTATTACGTAATTGTAGTTGCTCTTTCTGAATGTAGCTATCATTTCGAAAAGATGTAAAGATTTCTAATTCTTCCAGAATATCTAATCTACGTCCTTTCTTCTCGGTGTGCAAAATGTTAATATCGTGAACAGCTTTAGGGGCTTAACCAGTAATCAAAAGTTGGTCGGCAAAAGATGAATTTTGGGTGCTAGAGTTGCTTCAAATACGAATGTAGTTGTTGTTCGCCATACTCAGTGTCTGTGAGAAGCAACGCAACACAACGCCGTGGTTGAATGATTCACTGCAATTTCAGCTGGATTTACTTTATTTCCAGTCACCCAGTCCATTGTGACTCGCATGTAACGGGATGGCTCAAGAGTGTGCTACAGTAAGTACTGAGCAGTACTAAGGTTTGCTGTATCTGACATTTTGCAGCACTGTATCTTAGGGAATTTCATTGTAGGAGGAGCCATAGTCGCGAAATGAACTTTCTTGTACCTGTCCCAACATTATGCGAAAAATGTGCAGTGTTTATCTCTCATTCACTCTGGAGAGCCGAAAAAAGGTGCCATGTGGTTAACACTTCGGTCAGACGCCAAGTGTGATCATGTTCATGACGTTTTCAAGAGCAAAAACAACAGACAGCCCGTAAACTTTAATTATGAAATGAAATAATTTCTGACATCAGCTGCATTTGGACACTGAAATGTATTCAATGGTGACAAGTGAAAACTTTTACTGCACCGCGATTCGAACCTGGTTTACGCGTGTGGTTGCCTTAACCGCTCTGGTTTTTTTTATTTTATTCAAAACAGAGTCTTTTGACAATCTCCTGATGATTTTTTAACAAGGCAGAAACGATGATCTAAGTTATTGTGATAAATATTTAAAAAAACTTAAAGCACTTGACAAGGGTGCAACCAACAACCTTCTGCATACAGAGACCCCACAAAAGCACTTTTTCTCAGTTTTATCAAAATGAAGGTAACAAGAATGAAACACTCAACAGAAGGGGGTTCTACACATTACCCAACTTCTTCACAATCAAATACGAGATATTCGCAAAAAGCGCACGATAGTATGGTATCTTTGCCACGTCCAGTGGGGTGTAACCATATACTGGTGAAAAGTACAATGGTCCGCGTCATATTCGCTTCCCAGCATGTAAGGAACATAATGCCTGACAAGCCACATAATGGTATTGTTCTTCGTTTAGGGAAAGAAGTTTGGATCGTACGCAGGAGAATCTCACTGGCGACTGCCGCTTCCGTCGTCCTGGCAAGAAAGGCCAATTGCCGGCGGAGCCAACTCCAATGTTTGTGGCCGCAGGAGGGAAGAACATCAGCTCTCAGATAACTGACATTTAGAAACTTACACAAAAAATGCCTTATTTTATCATTTATCCTACCATTTGTTAGAAAAAGTTAAACTCGCTGGTCGGAGAATGTGTAAAAAGGCAAGCTGCAAGTGATTCTGGAGTGGGGGTGGGGCGGGGGGGGGGGGGGGAGGGACGCGAAGACACGTTAAAACAGTGTGTCGAAGAAATAAATCAGAGACCTCATAGCGCACCCGAAAAACAAGAGTTTCACCGATAAACTTGTCCGATAATCGTTGTAAATTTAGAGACATAACGACAGGAAAGAGAAAAATTTGTGGAACAAAATAGTTTTTACTTAGCACATGAGGTTCCAAGGTCCGAACCTTATGAAGTAACGGGAGAGAGTGATGCTCCTGTTTAAAGATCGTACCTTAAATCCACACCATGACGGACACCCAAATTAACGCAGCCACGTTTAATGGGATAACGATCAATAATAGCACCCAACGATCGATGGCGGGTATCGCCACAACCCATGGAATCTCAACCGCTTCAGATACTCATGCACTGAGTAGCCGACAAGACGACAAAACATATCCAAAATGTACTTCAGCACCGGTATGTTGTAGTGAGTGCGGAGAAGTAGTAACAAAACGTCATCAGCATACACGCAGACAAAAAACTTCTCTTTCAACAATAACCAGCCACCCAATCGAACAGCTGTGGACCGCAACAAATATTCCAGAAATAGCACGATTAACGACATAGATAGGGGACTCCATTGGTTGGTTGATTTGGGGAGGGGACCTATCAGCGAGGTCATCGGTCCCATCGGATTAGGTAAGGATGAGGAAGGAAGTCGGACGCGCTCTTTCAAACCACGCTTAATCATAGGGACCATCCCGGCTTGGCCTGAAGCGACTCAGGGAAATCACGGAAAACCTAAATCAGTATGGCCGGACGCGGGTTTGAACCGTTGTCCTCCCGAATGCGAGTCCAGTGTGGTAATCACTGCGCCATTTCGCTCCGTGAGACTCCCTTGTAGGACACCTCGACTCATGTGGGGGGAGTAACTCAATCACTCGCGTCAATAGACGCCTCAATACGAGTGATTAGTGAGGTGAAAATACATCTTGGAGCGTCTTTAAAATCAACTGCCGTCAACACTGGCAACATGAAATACACTAACTCGGTCAAACATACGATTAAGATCAATAAAAACTGAAACTCCCGACACAGGAAGAGTGGAAGTAATTGAGATGAGATAACGACATTCGGCAACGGGAGTTAGGAGAGTATGACGCGGGAGACAACTTTGATAACGCCTGCCAATGCCAGCAAACAAAACCGAAAAACTGCTATTTACCTTCCGCGCTACGATTTCTAATGAAAATTGAGCAGTTTTATCGGTCAGACCTGATCCACCTACAGACCTCCCGTCTCTTTGGGAATTAAAACAATTTTTCCGACCTTAAAGGACGGCGGGATGCGCCCCACTTGCAATATTTTTTCACCATAGATGTTATCGTATTTCCCATCGAAGACGAAAAGCGAACATAAAATTTTTTGGGAAGACAACCCAAATCCGTAAATTTGTAGGAAGGAGAGCGAAGCTATAAAGTTTCATATCCCTTACCATCAAAATGTTTGTAGACGTACAGAAAGTAAGTATACTACTTTGGACTAACTATTCTACTGTCGGCAACGTTTATATAATTTCGTACAGACAGAGAAATTATATTAGCAGATAAATGTTACTGATGTTGCTATGGCTGTCGCGTTGTCTAGGGTGTAGATTCATGTTCTTGCTTTCCAATTAATTGGTCCATGGTCTTTTGTTTCAGTAAAAATCGCTGGAATTATGTTGTTTCTTGACATAACGTGCTCCTATTTATAAATTTTTGACACTTTCTACAACACCACTTGTTAAACAAGGCATCGTGCAACTTTTCAACACAGCACAAACAACTTGATAGTTGCAATGGCCAATCTCGATAACAACGGAAACTATTACGGCGCGTTTGGTGCCTAAGATTTGTAGAAGTATTACGCACGTAACATCCAAATCCTTCAGGACGTAGTTCAGATGAATTTTATTATGACTCACGTAACTGAAATTACTTTTCAGGTGTAAATTACACAATGTTTTCTGGAAATAATTAATTATATATAAAGATTTATGCCCCTAATAATAATGAAGCTATGTAAATTTTGACGATATAAAACTATCAGCATCCTGTCTTGTATAATTGTTGAATGAATTATCTAAGGTAATATTAGGAAAATTAAGCATTAAAGCATACATTTTATTTGCATAAAAACTAAAGCATAATAATATCAGTTTCACTGTAAACGGGTTTTTGACTTATTTACGTTAACAATTGTGGCACCAATTTTCGTGGTTCAAGATTGATGTTACTAAATGGGTAGACATGAAAAATAATATCATATTATCAAAAAAATAGAGTCTTTCTCATCAAATATATGCAAACTTAACTTTAGATGTAGAATGTATATTTCAAGTATAAATGTTAACTAAGGTCGGGCATAAGTTTATATGAAATCGAACATTTCAATTGAAGTACCAAAATTCTGAGCAGTCAAGGTTCATCACAAAGTACAACGTCAGATATCTCATCACGGTGAAAAACTGGCAAAAGGTCCTCATGGAAAGCTGGCGTAACAATGCCATTAAGGAGGGAAGTAAAATCAGCAGATGGTATACCGTCTGATTCCACTCCAGTGTCAATATATTGATAAAATTCACGCACTACATCAGGTGGGGATGGCCACTCACGTCCATCTATAGAACCAATGGTAGTGTCACATATCCTTTGAGATCACGTTCGAAGCCGAATTAGATGATACAGAGACGCTAACTCATCCTGGAGAATAGAACGTGGCTGGGGACACAAACGAAGACAATCCAACTGCAATCACTTGAGATGCAGGAGTTTCGTCTCCACGCTGTGAACATCCATAAATCTCGAAGAGATGTCTCGAGCACGTTCTCAGTTGTCACGAAGGACAGCGTAATAAAACTCCCGAGTTTTTCTCCTTTCAGCCGGTTTACCAGCGCTAAGACGCCTAGTTATCCGAGCACCGTTTCCGTACGAACCAAATTCCCACCTTGTCGCATATTACTTACATAGCACCCCATGTTCAGAATACTCAATGATCGCCGCACACAAACTATTAGTATCGCATCGAAAACATACAGTTACTTAAAGAATTTTTAGTCCGTAAAGCAGAATGGTGCAACCCACTGAAAGAGTTGCAGTGGTCCTTTTTTTTTGGATTTGGGGGGGGGGGGGGAGGGGGGGCTTTCCCTGTAGTGTCGCGCTACGGTACAATGACGTGGGATTTCAGTGTGTACCATGACTGCAGACAAGTATCTCCTAAGAAACAAAAAGCAGTTATTACTACTACCCCTAATTCGGCATCCGTACAGTGCTTTCCTTTCGCAGAGTTGCGATTCTTGGCCAGTGTTGCTGAAGTATCGAATGTTTCGTCGAGCAACTCGTCTTTCTTTCATGGGACAATTGCTGACTGTTGATAGAAGGAGGAGATTAATTGTCACAGTAAAACGAGAGCCTCTAAGGCTCCTCTCTGCGGTCTTAAGTACCGGCAAGCTGTAAAATAGCGCGCTCTGTTGAAAGGAGACCAGAATAGGACTTTGAACGAGCTGTAGGGTTCCGAAGGAAGAGATCGTTGTTTGATACTCCCCCCTTCTGCTTGTCCCCTCTGGTAAACAACATTTTTCACGGTCAGTCTCGGTCCCCACGACTTTTTAGTGTCTTTCCACCGTCTCTTACGTGAAACGCATTTGTCACAATGTAATGAAACTTGTGGAAAATAATATTGTGACAAGTTTAACTGGCAAATTTTCAGTGATTTCGCGGTCGTTTCCAAGTTAGGGAGCAACTGTTTTGTAGCGAACTTGGTCTCTCATTTGTAGCACAAACTTGTGAAAGTATGTCGACAACTGTGATCTGGAAGACACTACGTAATTCATGAATCGATTTCAGAATCCAGCAAAGCAATAAACATGAGACTTTTCCTACATGTGTCAAACACGCATAGAGAGGGATTAACGAAATCTTTCCTCCAGCCTTTAACAGAAAAGAGTGCCAGAATTATTCAAGCGATGTAATATCCTATCACAGATGTTTATAAGAAATTACGAGACTAGTGATCGAAATCACAAGTAGGTTGCTGACATAGAACACTACTGGCCATTGAAATTGCTACACCAAGAAGAAATGGGGATGATAAACGGGTATTCATTGGAAAAATATATAACACTTGAACTGACATGTGATTACATTTTCACGCAATTTGGGTGCATAGATCCTGAGAAATCAGTAACCGGAACAACCACCTCTGGCAGTAATGACGGCCTTGATACGCCTGGGCATTGAGTCTAACAGAGCTTGGATGGCGTGTGTAGGTACAGCTGCCCATGCAGCTTCAACACGGTACCACAGTTCATCAAGAGTAGTGACTGGCGTATTGTGACGAGCCAGTTGCTCGGCCGCCATTGGCCAGTCTTTTCCAATTGGTGAGAGATCTGGAGAATGTGCTGGCCAGGGCAGCAGTCGAACATTTTCTGTATCCAGAAAGGCCCGTACAGGACTTGCAACATCCAGTCGTGCATTATCCTGCTGAAATGTAGGCTCTCGCAGGGATCGAATGAAGGGTAGAGCCACGGGTCGTAACACATCTGAAATGTAAAGTCCACTGTTCAAAGTGCCGTCAATGCGAACAATAGGTGACCGAGACGTGTAACCAATGGTACCCCATACCAGCACGCCGTGTGATACACTAGTATCGCGATGACGTATACACGCTTCCAATGTGCGTTCACCGCGATGTCGCCAAACACAGATGCGACCATCATGATGCTGTAAACAGAACCCTCAATTCATCCGAAAAAATGACGTTTTGCCATTCGTGCACCCATGATCATCGTTGAGTACACCATCGCAGGCGCTCCTGTCTGTGATGCAGCGCCAACGGTAGCAGCAGCCATGGTCTCCGAGCTGATAGTCCATGCTGCTGCAAAAGTCGTCGAACTGTTCGTGCAGATGGTTGTTGTCTTGCAAATGTCCCCATCTGTTGACTCAGGGATCGAGACGTGGCTGCACGATCAGTTACAGCCATGCGGATAAGATGCCTGTCATCTCGACTCCTAGTGATGCGATGCCGTTGGGATCCAGCACGGCGTTCTGTATTACTCTCCTGAACCCACCGATCCCATATTCTGCTAACAGTCATTGGATCTCGATCAACGCGAGCAGTAATGTCGCGATACGATAAACCGCAATCGCGATAGGCTACAATCCGACATTTATCAAAGTCGGAAACGTGATGGTACGCATTTCTCCTCCTTACACGAGGCATCACAACAACGTTTCACCAGGCAACGCCGGTCAACTGCTGATTGTGTATGAGAAATCGGTTGGAAACTTTCCTCATGTCAGCACGTTGTAGGTGTCGCCACCGGCGCCGTCTTGTGTAAACGCTCTGAAAAGCTAGTCATTTGCATATCACAGCATATTCTTCCTCTCGGTTAAATTTCGCGTCTGTGGCACGTCATCTTCGTGGTGTAGCAATTTTAATGGTCAGTAGTGTAAATGAGTTGGAAAACTCAACATGGAAATTTATCCACAAAATCAATTTTGCTCGGGGTTCTGGGCTCAATTACATGTTACTGATGTATGGGATAATCGGATACTACTGTCAGATTAGTTTTGGTGTCCACCAAGCATTTTATATAAGAAAAGATGGCGTGGGCTCGTGAAGTTGAAAGCTTCTTTTTAATTCAAATTGTCTTCGTGTCCATGATGGCGCAGAGAAAGACCTTTTTAGTAGTTGTTCTCGAGTTGCGCGACTCCAGAATGGACAACCTAAGAGAAGTCGCCTCCGCCCCGCCGCATAGGAAGCGATAGGAGAGGTCAGCACAGGGAATAAGTTTTACTGATGGATATCGAGGCAGTAAAACTAGCCGGTGCAAGCTCTCCACCCCACTCTGACGCAGGCTGTCGTCGATAGCGTCAGGTTTTGGATCGTTCAAAAAAACTGGCGCTGAAGTATGTCACCTATGTACCTAGCCGTACGTTCTGGGCTCCACCACACAGTGTCTGGATGCGTAGGGCAAACACGGTAGGGACCCAGACCTGAGGTGAGAGTGGGAACACGATTGCTACTGTAACAGCCATTTCTTCTTGTAAAATTTCCTCGCGTTACTAGCATTTATCCTGGCTTACGTTGGTATGGTAGGTTTTTATCTCTACAATGGTTAGCATAGAAGAGGAAAATCGTGTGCACCGCACCATCAATTTGAGAATCGCATAAACTGATTGTGTGTTACATTTTCTAAGGCACAGATTGGCGACCAGAGAAGTATTTGCCTAAAATAGTGTGGGATACTGCCCAAGAACCGCAGTCACACCAACCGTTGTTCCAGACCAACAGTTGTTAATATATCGCGCGGATTGGGTTCAGATCTGTCTAATTTCCCGGTCTCCTGAGCTGATGGGCTACTAATAAATATGTAGACTGGTCTGAAAAGGTTGTAAAGATCTTGCAGGTTAGGTTGCAATGAGAAGTAATCGTTGAGAAAAAGATTGCACGCATTGTGCCGTTTCCGAGTTAATTGTAGTTGAAGTTAGGAAATAAGGCCTTTGCGCGGGGAAATTCAAGCTTACCGCCACGTACAATTAGTTTCAATTCTTCTCATAGCATAGATGATAGCGTAGGAGACCGTCCAGTGTTCGGGCCGGATTCGATCCTTACTAGCGCCCCAGGTCTAATTTTTGTATCCTTCTTTTTCAGTTTTAGGACACCAAACGAAAAGACCGTCACTGGCGGATCGATGGATGCGCGCGCGCAACGGCCTTTTGGGCTAACCTCAGTGCTAATTAATTCGGAAACGGCGCAACGTATTAAATGTTTTGTCTCTCCGATTACTTCTCAGCACAACCTAACCTGCATTACCCTTGCATACTTTCCAGACTGTTTCTGTCCCTCTTGTATACGAGCAAATATCTCTCCTTGTAGAGCAATTCTGAAAAAAAAAGGAATTAAAAAGTGTCATGTCTACGCCGAAGAGTAATTAAGCTGAAACTTCCTGGCAGATTAAAACTGTGTCCCGGACCAAGACTAGAACTCAGGACCTTTGCCTTTAGCGGGCAAGTGCTTTACCATCTGAGCTACCCAAGCACGACTCAGGCCCCGTCCTCACAGGTTTACTTCTGCCAGTACCTCATTCTGGAGTGATTAGCAATTACACACTCTCAGTGAATACGATTACCGTCATAACTAGTTTCCATTATGCATTGTCCATATTGAGATTATGTACGTCATGGATGGCTTCTGAGGAATTTACGGGTTACAACAAGCCTTTTCATACTGACAAAGACGACGTATGTCATTAGTGCATCATTTGCACATACTGACTATGATGTACATAACGCTATGGTGTACCACGTTTGGTAGCATCCTTGGTCAACCTTACAGAATGTCATATAATCGTATCACTGTGTCTCAAATTAAAATTTTGACGTAGCACCTGTTTTTGGACAGGTTATGGTCGTGCCTTACATTATTGTGTGTATTTTCAATGTTATTTTAGTTAACGGCGAGCTGCATTCGGAATATGAGAGCTCTGTGTTGTTGTATAGCTGTTTGAGGAAATGAGATCAATATTTCAGTATTTTACTGTGGTCTCCTCTGACAGTTTTATTTCTCTGCTGTCATTATAACAAAAGTAGCTGCCCGCCTCGGCTGGCACTGGATGCCGTAAGTGTCTATGGCCGGGAAGACTTGTCTAGCATAGAGATAATAGATTATTTACATAAAACTTCCTCATGAATCACTCTATCAATGAAGACCGTATCAAGACAGCGAGAGAGTTCCAGAGGTTGGCCTACATATACAGACAGAAAAACAGTGATTGTAGAATCATAGTTTGTATGCGTAAGCAATTTTACATAATAGTAATTGATTTCTGTTCAAAGTTTTTCCCGATAAAATGTATTGTCTTTCCCTAAAAAACTCTCGTTCAGTTTTCAGTGAAAAAAGGAAGACTAGAGTGTAACATCTGTTGCACAACGAGAACATTCGGGACAGCGCACTTACTTGGATTAGGAGTAGGGTGGGAAAGGAAATCAACCGTTTGCTTATTAAAGAAACCTATCCAGGAATTTTCCTTAAGCAGTTTTTTGAAACGTCTTAAGTCTGGATGGACAGACAGTGATTTCAACTATCGTCGTCCCCAGTACGAAACCAGTACGCGTGCCACTTAATCACCTTGGACGGTGTTGAAGTGTGTGCCGAGCGGGGTAGCATTGAGCCGCGCCGTCTCAGGCGTCTGGCGGGTCCCGCCCCCGTCGGAGGTAAGAATTTAGTTTAAGTAGTGTGTAAGCCTAGGGACCGATGGCCTCAGCAGTTTGGTTCCATAGTCCTTACCACAAATTTCCAATTTTCTAAGTGTGCCTGTGATACAAGTCACCACAGAACTGTCGACATGCACTAATCATTCTCTGCAAGAACAGCTAATGACACGATTTCAGTTGCTTTTATATCCTAGTTCGTCTCTTTCACAACGTGCTCGTACAGTTTAGCGCAAAATCCCCGAACTTGCGAGACAAGTGGGTGAGCAGGATATGGATCAAATTCATACGGCGAAAAACGATAGTGGGTGTGTTGCGCTGTGCAGTGTGTAGCTACTAGATGCGTCTCCGAGCTTGTTTGCGTAAGTGCTGGGCTAGAATCAGCTATTAGGCTCAGGAAATACAATACACTTACAGTTAAAAATATGGTACTACACGAAAAATAATATACGCAAATCACAGACGGATGTGTAATGCACGAGGGACGTTGTGTATGTAAGGCAACACCTCTTTTTCTGAAAGCACTTTTGTTTTACCTACGACTCCAATACATCATATTATTGCCCATTATTTTTAGCTAGTAGACCCTATTTTTCAAAACGACCTCCGTTCTATGGACGGCCTTACACCTTCTTTCTGGGAGGGCCCGAATGCCCGCATACTGTCACTCTGCTGGTCGACGTCGGAGCCAAAATGTTGATCGATCAATAATCCTCTGATCATCTGCCTAGGCCGGCCGCTGTGGCCCAGCGGTTCTAGGAACTTCAGTCCGGAACCACGCGGCTGCTATAGTCGCAGGTTCGAATCCTGCATCGGGCATGGATGTGTGTGATGTCCTTAGGTTAGTTAGGTTTAAGTAGTTCTAAGTCCCATAGTGCTCGGAGCCATTCGAACCATTTGAATCATCTGCCTACTGCTTCCTGCTGAGTGCATTCTTCATTGGGTCAACCAGATGGAAGTCGGAAGGTGCGACATCCGGGCTGTAGGGTGGATCAGACTAAACACTACTCTGAAGTTTTGTGTGCTCCTCCTAAGGGCCCAGTGTGTGACGCCTTGCGTTTTCATGGACAAGGAGAAGGTCGTTTGCATCTTTGTGGCGACGAACACACTAAAGTCGTTTCTTCAGTTTACGTAGGGTAGTAGAAAACCCTTCAGAGTGATCGTTGCACCATGATGGAGGACATCAAACAGAACAATCCCTTCAGTGTCCACACGGTCCAACACTGCAGGCGATGCACCTGTGTGTGGCTCGTCGGTAGGCTTGTGCTCGGACAGTTCCACACGACCTTCCTGCGATTATGACAGACGCCTCGCCCTATGAGACATCATGCTTCTGTTCACTGCTATGTCTCTATATACGTTATGCGAACACCTATGAATAACTGCCATGTTCTGATTTTCCTCCAAAGGAAATTCAGTGAAGCTCTCTGCTTGGGACGCACCTTCATTTCAGACGCCATTTTGAAGGCTACACATAGAGCTGTCTCGCATCAGAACTTTATGAAACTATAGGGACTGTAGCAGCAATATCCCACTACTTTCCAAGACAAATTCTTCGTTATTTCGGCTGAAACTGACAGAGAAAGACAAGTGTTGCATTACTTACTGAACGGTCCTCGGAATTTCTGACAACACCAATTGGCTATTTTTGATGCCAGAACCAGTTTTCAATACGCTTGGGTCCTTGGGAAGGGGGCTTATCCAGCCTTGATCTTTGAATGTTCCTAAACAGGTTGTGGTAAGGGCCTTCTATGCAGGCTTAAGGGAGAGTGGTTTTCCCATTATGGCAACTGTTTCACAGCATCTGTTGGAAATAAACTTTTGAAAAGTTCTGGCAAAAAGCAGCAGTTTGCATAGAACTTTAACGGCTTAGAATTGTCTAGTGAGTAGGCAAATCATGTCATATTCGGTTTCTGAACAGTTGATTTATTTATCAGGAAGAAGGAGGGAAGATTAGGATTCAATGTTCCGCAAACATCGAGGTCAATAGACATGGAACAGAGGCTCGTACTATTTTAAGGGAGGTGAAGGAAATCGGCCGTACCCTTTTAAAAGAATCCTCCCGGCTTTTTCTTGGAGCGATTTAGGGAAATTACAGAAAAAGAATCTGGATGACCAGAAGCGGATGTGAACCGTCGCCCTCCCGAACGCAAGTCCAATTTGTTAAGCACTTCGCCACCTCGACTTACTTATTATTTTTTAGGTTCAGTCTACATGAGAGATCTTGTGCTCACATCCAGCAAGCAGGAGGTAGCCTCCAAATCTAGGCTCGTCAGCAGTGATGTATTGTTGTGTTGTCGTCTGTGGCGTCCATGGCACAGCACGTCTCGGCAGCAGAGCAACCTTGCCTAATACACGATCCTAGCTAGCGGCACAGCTGTGCGGTTGGTGGCGCTGCACGCTCGCAGAACTATGCCGCGCGGCAGGGCCTGGTGGTAGCCTATCTTGGCAGCTCCAGGTGATGGGAGCGATGGCATCCGGGTAGCGAACCGTAGTCCTGATGCCCGCCCGTCAATGCCCGGTGATGGCCCATTTGATGCCTCTTGGTGGCTGGGCGGCCATATTTATGCATGCCAGGTTTACAGGCAGACACCCACCATAGCTGCTCTGCTGATATACTACAGAAGCATTTTCGCTTTCGGTGATATAGATGGTCACATCAATGCGCAGAGGTGGATGTACTTGCGAAATTCTGTGGCAGTTGATTACTGCAGTGAGATTACAGTACTGAGAACTTGTACCAGACAATATAGCTACAGAAGAGATATTGGTGTGTGTGGTAAACGATCAACAAAATTGTCTGCATTTCACTATTGAGATTGCTAGTAATAAATTTGAGCCAATGTGGCACTTTTCCCAGTCTTGAGGTAGAACGTGAGAGTAGTTTTGGCCGGCCTGGGTGGCCGAGAGGTTCTAGGCGCTACAGTCTGTAACCGCGCGACCGCTACGGTCGCGGGTTCGAATCATGCCTCGGGCATGGATGTGTGTGATGTCCTTAGGTTAGTTAGGTTTAACTAGTTCTAAGTTCTAGGGGACCGATGACCTCAGAAGTTAAGTCCCATAGTGCTCAGAGCCATTTTTTGAGAGTAGTTTTGAAAGATGTGCCTGGATAATTTAGTACCAGCACAGTAGCTCAGTGGGTTTGCTCACTATGTTGGCCTCCTTTTGTAATAAAAACTGAGAGAAGTTCTCATCGATGGAATTTGGAGGACGGTTTGTGACATATGCACAGAATCACTGGCGAAAAACAATGAAGAATCTGAGAGAAAAAAGGAAAGCGAAAGAGAACTTACCTTCGAAAGGCAACGGTCCCAGGTTCGAGTCCCGGTGCGGCAGACTGTTTTAATATAGCAGGTAGTTTCAGATGAGAGTACATACCGCTGTAGAGTTAAAATACGTCCTACAGCACTGCTGATCTATGAACTACATCATGTTCTACAATTTTTCTTTTTATATTGGTCTGGTTTTGTTACAGTGGTCTGTAATGCCAACATACAAAGGATTCACCAGGTGGAAATAATTGAATCTTCCATGCTCGGCTGCTTACTATCACCGGAAGCAGCTTCCTTCCAGTTTCAATGGTAGCTGAGTTTGGCTACAATCCATTGACCTCTGGGTTATGAGTCTAGCATGCTTCCACATTTTATTTTTTTAAAATTATACTCTCTTTTTTATCACATTTCATTCACTTTTGAGCACATTTTAGGGTATATTCCTTTGACGTAATCAGAAGTTATGTACTTTAACGATTACACGAAGAAAGTCAATACACCGATCTTATCCTACGTTTTTAAACCATATTTGAGAGGGTATGTTAGCAAATATTTTCATTTAGAAGAAGGCATCAGGGAACCAACAAGAAACTAGTTGCAACGTATATTTATTCACAGACAACTACTTTCAGTCAAGTGACCATCTTCAAGATATGAATTAACATTCCATAAAGCTCAAACTGAAGGTTTATGAACAGTTTATTGTACGATATTGGCCAGATAGTATAGTTAACAGTGCCATATACTGCCTCTTTCTTGTAGTTTATGTACGATATTGACAAATTATAGATTGCCTATAGTAGAAACATATGTATGTCACGTACTAAATCTAAAAGCATTACACATTTGACACCACAGAAAAAAGCTTTCCGTGATTTGAAAATGGTAGCTTGACCAAAACAGACTGCTTGTTAATAAGTTCATATCGCAGCAGCTTCTAGTGGTTTTGTGATGCCGTCCTGTAAGTATACCAAAGCTGTGCGGCACTGTATACAGAAAATATTTTCTTTACCGCAATATTAGGAATAAGGGACACTACTTTAAAAAATTACCTAGTATTGATCTATTATTCATTCTTCACCAGAATTCCAGAGAGGACTACCTGAGCCCCCATCTTACTGTTACTCGCTCCTGTGAACGGGAACGCGTTATGCAGATCTTGGTGCCTCTCGCGCCCATCTAGAAAAAATAACCTGAAGGTGCCTAAATAAAGCGAAACGCGTCGTTGAAAATTAAAAGAAAAAAACTAAAATTGCAACCAAGACTGTTTTTAATCAATACAATAAGGAAATGGAATATTCTCATCTGGTTACATTGTTAACTTCGAGAAGAATGTTTCACAGACCAAAATATTAGTGTACGTGGCCACAGCCGCTATTAATATACTGAAAGCAGAAATTTTCCTCTTTGAAGCTGTTTCTTTCATTAACAGCTGTTAGTTGCCCGCATCTCGTGGTCGTGCGGTAGCGTTCTCGCTTCCCACGCCCGGGTTCCCGGGTTCGATTCCCGGCGGGGTCAGGGATTTTCTCTGCCTCGTGATGGCTGGGTGTTGTGTGCTGTCCTTAGGTTAGTTAGGTTTAAGTAGTTCTATGTTCTAGGGGACTTATGACCACAGCAGTTGAGTCCCATAGTGCTCAGAGCCATTTGAACCATTTTCAGCTGATAGTTAATTTAAGCACCTCCGGCGTTATCCTACTACGTCGCGCCAAGGATTACCAGTATGTCATGGTTTCAGCATGCCATTACCAACACAGCAGGGTAAGAAAAAACAACATTCAATAGCGTCCCTATTAAGAATTCATCACAACCGTATTAGATACAGGCACAAATACCTCCGATTAGAAGTTCTGCATGAAGAATGGAAAACAAAACAAAAAATACAATAAAAAGCACAAGTTCAACTCACATGCGGATTTTGTCAGAGTAGCAGCATTCATATAACTAAAATCTAGTAACATGTTCAGAATAAGGGATGGATACGAAATAAAATAAAATATGTGAGTTGAAGAGTTCAGTGAAATAGATTAGTAAATTACATGAATGTGATTGTAAATCGTGAAGGGCAAAGGCGATAAACGGTGAATCTTTACACATTGCGTATCACTACGAGAGTACAGTTATATCAGCAGAACAATCGGGATGCCTCAGATTTTATTCTGTCACAGAGAGAAGGGAGCTTTCAACACTGGCACTTAGGACCCCATTTCGCCGCTCGCTCCAGCCGATACGACGAGAAGAATCCCATTGCTGGCGGCTATTGAACGCGGCGTCTCGGGCTGGAGCGTGTCGCCTCGCTTGCGACACAGAGATGCCATTCGTTTATCCCGTTGCTTTGCATTCCCGATATTTTTCTTTTTTCCTCCGACGTAGGAGAACTTCGTCACCCTCTAAAATAGAGAAAGCCTTCGGCTGTGAAGTAACTGAGGAGTGCTCGCTTGGGAGAAGATTTGAACCGGTACGTATTACTATGTAAGGAAAGGTGGATGCTCGGAGACGAGCACCGACCCCGAAAAATTGATGTGTCTAACGCAAATGAGAGAAATGTTTTTAGCAGCCTATCTGCTCTCTACGATCGTTCTAATAACGTACTTACCCCAGACGCTCTCACGAAAACATTTTGAATGTTAGCAGCATTCAAAATGTTTTCGTGAGTTCTTTAGGGGAATTAGGTCATTAGAACGACTTAAATAGCAGACAGGCTGCTAAGTAAATTATGTGCACCTTAGCTGCTCCTTATACTGTGTGTGCGTGCTTGAGTGTGTGTGTGTGTGTGTGTGTGTGTGTGTGTGTGTGTGTGTGTGTGTATCCAACTGCACTGTACTTTCGAAGAAAACATTCATTGTTAATTACTCCATGAACAAACGAACCAATGGTCATTGAACTAGAGCTAGGAGAAATTTACTAATGCATGTAAGAATTAAATTAAATCTTAAGACTACTCGCTATACGTTAAGTTAAATTATACAGTATTATAGAGAATAAAGATATAGCCAGAAATGGATCACTTGAACTAACTAGTTTGTAATACACAGTAATGGTATGGTACAAGGCTTGAACATTCCACAGAACAAAAACCGATCAGTATGAGTCATTACAAACTGCTTTCCTGACAGAAGTAGTAAAATTTGACCATCTGCTGGAAATTTCCGAAATTTGAGGACATTATGACTAATGAAACTTCCTGGGAGATTAAAACTGTGTGCCGGACCGAGACTCGAACTAGGGACCTTTGCCTTTCGCGGGAAAGTGCTCTACCAACTGAGCTACCCAAGCACGACTCACGCCCCGTCCTCACAGCTTTACTTCTGCCAGTACCTCGTCTTCTACCTTCCAGACTTTAGAGAAGCTCTCCTGCGAACCATGCAGAACCAGCACTCCTGAAAGAAAGGATATTGCGGAGACATGGCTTAGCCCCAGGCTGTGGCTAAGCCGGCATGGTAGCTCAGCGTGTTCGGTCAGAGGGTTAGCTCCCTCTGTAATAAAAAAAACTGAGTTAATCGATCAACAACGAACTTAAACGGATGTCTTACGACGTCCGGCCCGATCAGATGCAACGAACAAAATCTAACAAAATGAGTAAAAAAAAAAAAAAATGTTGGTAGAGCACTTGCCCGCAAAGGCAAAGGTTCCGAGTTCGAGTCTCGGTCCGGCACACATTTTTAATTTGCCATAAAGTTTCGTATCAGCGCACACTCCGCTGTAGAGTGAAAATTTCATTCTAGATTATGACTAATGATTCGAATAACGGTTATTAAACTGTGATTCAGTACTAACATTAATGTCATTTCGTTTTTTTAAACTCAATATCTCGTCGAGATTTCTGAAAAAGAAATTGACCTACTGTATGAATAGTTTAAGAGCAAAGGTATGCTGCACTAGCACGAATTTTCTTGACTAATTTTGGGGGCTTAGGAAGAAGTATTTGGAAGCCGAGTCAGGTACAGACAATATAAGGAATTAATTAGTGAAGAAAGCCTCGGCCCTGACACTAGAGAGAGAAATGAGCTGCAGAACTAATGAAGCTCTATACACGTTGGAGGGGGGGGGGGGAGGGGTAGATTCCACAGTCACTGGTGGCACAGTGGCATTACGGTTTCCGATTATCGACACGTAATGTGCGAAAGAGGATAAACAGATATAAATTAAAGACGGATTGATGATCTATGAACAGTTGTTTTACTTTCATTTTAAATCTAAAAATCACAAGTTTACGAAGTGAGTTGTTAATCATCTTTAAAACGCTGTCACCGGCCCGACAGCACTGAATGCTCACCATCTTTCCACAACACCTCTGTCAATTATGCACATGCACTTATTTTCTGCTGAAGACATTTAATTTACATTATTAAAACATTGTAGGATGTGAGGTCCGCCAGTTATGCAGAACATCGTTTTTTCTTAGTGTTTTCCATTACTGGCGGACCTCACATCCTACAATATTAACTGCAAACACGGTCAACACAAGGAACTGCAAATCCAAATGAATATTTCAACAGTTCTCCACATCATAAAATATTAATAAATGTAACATTTTTACTTGCAACATTTACGTATAAAAATTGCAGTCGAAGACTGTCACAGATGCGACAATGTATTGTCACAGATGGGTCTCATGTAAATTATAATCTGTTTTTATAAGTTAAAAGTAATTTTATTCTATTAATTTATAGATGGATCAGTAGTTTTGTATTTGGACCTTACTTCCTATTTAAATAACTTTGGAGTACACTTTTGTCACCCGTAAAAAAGATAAATCTCAATACAGTATTGTCTTAGAGTCTGACTACTTAGTTATTTTCATTTTAAAAAAACCACTAATAAAAAAACTACGGAGATTACTATCCACCAACTTTAAAAAATGTCCAAATTTCTATGGTGTTTGATGTTCGGATTTTCGTCAATAGAAACGCCTTGTTCAGACTCATTGTTGGACACATCCTTCTCATCAACTCTGAAAAACTTCGTTGAGCCCCCTACAGTTCTCGTACACATACTCAGTATTTAACAGTTTTTTTCAAAAGCCCTCTATACAACTGCAGCATATCTGTACTTGTCTGCTTTATTTCTTGCAGTTTGCAGTTGAATCTCCAGGAAGATAAATAGTCTTGGCATGATCTTTTCAACAGCTGGCTCTTACCCAGTAACTTCTTGGAGTTATATATCTGCACGTCTTCAAAGTATAATTGTTATCTCAGAAAATGTTTAATGAGAGAATGTACACTGGCTGTAAGTTGAGAAACTTAATTTCGGTATCTAGATGTTCCTTCTTAAAAATAAAGAAAAACAACTTCTTTTATTGTCATATTCACGTAACGTTTCTGCAAGCTAACTCTTTTGTCAGTTTCCGAGTCTACAACAGACTCCGTAAAAGGCAATTGCCTACTGATTTTATCACTTCTGAAAAAGTTTTATATTTTGAGCAGATTGTCACCTGTAAATTTACAAGAAGTAGTTTTCCTGTGTACTCAGGTACTCTGCTTGGCTTGTCCCATCAGTATTATTTTTGGCTGCTGTTTGTTTGAGGAGCTGGTAGAAAGCACTTTCTTTACTGAGAAACATGTTTCCAAGGGAACGAAGACACTTGTATCGTTCCATCTGGAAAGCTCAGATCTTTAGCTCATTTTCGTTCGGTACAAATTTTAGATTATGCCTGTACTTTCTCTTCCTTTCAGCTTTGTTCTTAATATGTACAGTTAAAAAATTTTCACGGGAGAATGCCTTTACATACATCATTTCCCTTCTTTATTTATGCTGCTACTTTTTTATGGGATTTGCGTTTGCTGGCTTCTTCTTGCACCTTTTCTCGATGTTTTCTCATACGCTCCGCTGCCATCGTTTTCCCATTTTCTGAATGAACCGTAAGCAAATATTAGTGTAAACCATTAAGGTATTATTTACACCAACCAACATAATTTATAAAGGACAAGAAGTATTACATGGTTTACATTTTAGTAACGACACGAAAAACTGTCACGAGAAGGACACAAATACTTTCATAATTTGTACATGGTCTGCCGCGTGGGATTAGCCGAGCGGTCTAGGGCACTGCAGTCATGTACTGTGTGGCTGGTCCCGACGGAGTTTCGAGTCCTCCCTCGGGCGTGGGTGTGTGTGTTTATCCTTAGGATGATTTCGGTTAAGTAGTGTGTAAGCTTAGGAACTGATGACCTTAGCAGTTATGTACCATAAGATTTCACACACATTTGAACATATTTTTTGTACATGGTTATATACGTATTAAACACTGCTTTACGGATCACTAGATTTTTTTGTTGAGTTTTCTGAGTCCTAACCTACAATCAACAGATCTGATACAATTTCTGAGTTACAGATCAACATTTTTCTAGTTTTTTGTCGCTGTTGGGATGCTTAATTCTTAGCAGATGTTTTAAAGTAGCTACACACTTAATATCTGACCACTCTTTTTTAAAAACTGACGATTTTCCAACTGATAAAGTTCAGTTCTTGAAACTTAACGATTGATTCAACAATGGTTACAATTTAAGTTAAAATAGGTTCCAATATAAAAGCAAAATTCTTGACCCCTGTCCTTATCTACAGAACCGCCGAATTTTTTAATTACATTTCTTCAAATAATTTTACAACGATGAAAATTTTTTTCAGAGCAGGTAAAATTTAACTGTTGCATATTCAGATAACTGTGACATATATGTCATTGAAAAAAAAATTTAAGACTCATGTTCACATTCAAATGCCCTCACCCCGCGGTCCAGTCACATTAATGTGACTACCGAGTATGTTCGACGTCAGTGCGTAATAACCACTCACAGAAAGGCAGGAGGCAGCAGCAGCAGTGATGGGTATATAACGCATGTCGGGAGGACACAGAAAACTCTGCATATGGCGGAAAAGGAGCGATTTATCTGCCGTCCACGAGACCACGGTCATTGCCTTTAGGTTCAAAGGTGGAAGCGTTTCCGAAGTGGCTAAGTTTAAAAACTGTCGCGTGCCGCTGTGATGAAACTACACCGTGCATGTAAAAATGGTGCTGTACAAAACTGGCGCCAGGGCAATTTTTGTGCATCACTGGCCATAAGCGACAAAGGTGAACGACGGCTACATAGTTGTGTAAGGGCGAATAGACTTGAAACTGTTGATTATCTAACCTGTCCAGATGAACCAAAGAGCTGCCGACAGGGTCTCCTCAACGAGCGTTCAGCGATCGTCGCTACGTATGGGACTCCGCAATAGGCGGCTCGTTCATGCACCGGTGCCGACTGCTGTTCTTCGGCGACAGCGGCTGGAATTTGCACACCAGTACCGGAACTGAACGTCCACTGAGTGTCGACAGGTGATATTTTCAGTGAAATCACGCTTTATGATCCATGGAACAGATGGCCGTTGGCGTGTACAAAGTGCAGAGTCTGGAAAAGTAACTAAAACAAAAAAGAAGCGTTATGAACTGGGGAATGTTTTCCAGTTTTTTTTTTTCCTCACCACGAAGATATTTATCAGCAGACAATTCAACGTGTCACACAATTATCTGAATACGTGCGTGGTTCGAGGCATACCAGGTCGAGTTTACCGTACTCCCCTGGCCACCAGTGCTGTGTTGGCAGAAGAGCCAACACCGTGTTGCTAGAGGAGGCCGAAATGCACGCGTTTAATTACACGCAGACTGGCGTGAGGTTAAGGGAATTTTTAGTAGCAAATAAAGTACGTAGTTGATGTAATACTTAACTTTAATCCACAATTGGAGAACATCGCTCTTGGTTGTACATGCTTCACACGATAAATATCAAATGCTATGGCGCCTTGCTAGGTCGTAGCAAATGACGTAGCTGAAGGCTATTCTAACAATCGTCTCGGCAAATGAGAGCGTAATTTGTCAGTGTAGCTTCGCTAGCAAAGTCTGCTGTACAACTGGGGCGAGTGCTAGTACGTCTCTCTAGACCTGCCGTGTGGTGGCGCTCGGTCTGCAATCACTGACAGTGGCGACACGCGGGTCCGACGTATACTACCGGACGCGGCCGATTTAAAGGCTACCACCTAGCAAGTGTGGTGTCTGGCGGTGACACCACAACCAGACCCCCCGAATTCAAACCCACTGGAAGTTCTATGGAACCACCTCGATCGAGCTCCTTGGTCCATGAATCCTCAGCCGAGAAACTTAGCGCAGCTGGACACGTACTAGAGACGGCATTGCTCCAAACCCCTGTCGGTACCTTCCATAACCTCGATGACTCTCTTCTTGAACGTCTATCAGAGGTCAGCGCTGCTAAAGGTGGTCACATTGTGACTGGTTCAGATGGTTCAAATGGCTCTGAGCACTATGGTACTTAACATCTGACGTCATCAGACCCCTAAAACTTAGATATACTTAAATCTAACTAAGCTAAGGACTTCACACACATCCATGCCTGAGGCAGGATTCGAAACTGCGACCGTAGCGGTCGCGCGGTTCCAGACTGAAGCGCCTAGAATCGCTCTGCCACAGCGGCCGGCTTTGTGACTGGACAGGATAGTTTCATGTAATAAACTTAAATTGTTTTATGAAATAAGAAATGCGGAAACCACTGTAGACTGCTACATTGTAAACAGAAAATATCATAAAAGATCGAAAGTAGAATGGAATAATGACTGAACATATGTTAAACTGTTCCATCGTTGATGATCCTGCAAAACGTATCTATTTTTAATGGCAACCGTCGACAGATGCTTGCACAGAAACTATTTTCCCGAAACATTCTGAATTACACCGCTTGAAAACTAGGGATACGAACTTCAGCAAAAAGTAAATAAACGTCGTGTGACTAGGGCCTCCATCATGTAGACCGTTCGCCTGGTGCAAGTCTTTCGATTTGACGCCACTTCACTTCGGCGACTTGCGCGTCGATGGAGTTCAAATGATGATGATTAGGACAACGCAACACCCACTCCCTGAGCGGAGAAAAACTCCAACCCAGCCGGGAAACGAACCTGGGCCCTTAGGATTGACATTCTGTCGCGCTGACCACTCAGCTACTGGGGGCGGACAGCAAAAAGTGAACGGGTTGGAAATGACACTACGTCGACCCTAAAATTACGCATACGAGTTGAAGTGAGAACTGCCTTAATTTGAAACTGTGCAGAACAAAATGTATAATTAACACTATTCCTACATATATGTGGGGAATTATTTAAACATTAGTATTTAGGTGTAAAATGTTTCCTTAACACTATTTCGAAATATATGTGTGAAACCTATTAAACGTTATTGGTAAAATCTAAATCATTGATCGCACAACTAATATAAAATGATAAGCCAAAGCATTTTCACCAACGTCCACCACGACACTCAGTGCCTTCTGGTGACGTTGCAGCCAATTTACGCTGTAAAGGAAGCATATAAGGCGCTCAGGGACGAGAGGGAAAATCATTATTGGGGTGATACAGACCAGAAGTATGGGCATCCACTGACATAAGCGGCTTTGACAAAAAGCATACTGTTATGGACCCGCGCCCGTATACGACCACACTGCTTCGTCAGCGATTATGCAAAGTGACTGCAGTACATTAAAACCACAAGTGGCGACAAGATGTTGGACGTTCCTGTCTCGTCACACAATGTTCAACTCCGAACCTTGACCGCTCTATGACGCAGGATAGACGGCGGGCTGTGGCAGATCTGATGGAAGTGTAGCCACAAGGGTATCGTAGCACATGGCTGTCATTGTCGATCAACGTCCTGTGCAGCAGACGACACCTACGTGTTTCGGATGTTGATCTTACGACTTGGTCGATTGCGACTGCCGTAGACAGTGGATCAAGTTTGGACCCCGTATCTATCGAAACACACCGCTTGCGACAAACTTTCACCTGGGCTTCCATCGGACCCGTGGTAGTAATGAAAGGTACTACGTGAACGTTATCGCAGCTCACTTTCATCCCTTCTGCTTCCCCAATGACGCCGGAGCCTTCCAGCAGGGTGACTGTCCGTGTCACAAGCTCGAAATCGTGCTACAGTCGTTTCAGGACCATAACGTTGATGTTTTGGCAAACATGGATCACATCCGGGACGCTAACGAAAGCCAGCTCGGCATTCACAAACCACCGATCCGTAAATTACGAGAATTGTGTAGAGATGTAGTGCCACATACCTCTGGAAACCTACTAAGGCCTGGTCGAATCCATGACACGCAGAATCGTTGGTATACTGCATTCCACGGCTGAAGCAGCGCGCTTTTAAGCGAGTTGTCAAAATATTTTGGTTCATCGGTGTAGCTTAAACTTCTTGCTGGCCGCTTATTGTAGGATACTGGTGCGCTGTCTCAGTGTTTGTCCATTCTCCGCCTATGTTGTCAATTATGAACGAATTTTAGGGCAACTGTATGAGGAAATTGAAGACCATAGTAACGAGAAGGAGCGGAAATGGGAACAGAGAGAAACTTAACATCAGGACTGATGATCCGGAAGTAGATTAAGTTAATGAATTCTGCTACCCATCTCAGACGGACCAAGGAAGACATAAAAAGTAGACTAGCACTAGCAAAAAGGACATTCCTGGCCAAAAGAAGTCCACTGGTGTGAAACGTAGACCTTAATTTGGGGAGGTAATATCTGAGAATGTATGTTCGGATACAGCTTTCTGTGCTAGAGAAACATGGACCGTGGGGAAACGGAAAAGAAGAGAGTCGAAGTATTTGAGTTGTGGTGTTACAGAAATGGTTATGAAAACTGGATGGAATGATAAGGTAAGCAATGAGGAGGTTTTATGGAGAATCCGTGAGTAATATATGGCAAACAAAGACCGGATGGTAGGACATGTGTTAAGACATCGCGGAATAACTTCCATGATACTAGACGGAGCTGCAGAGAGTAAAAACCGTAGAGGAAAACAAAGACTGGAATACATCCAACAGATAATTCAGGACATAGGTTTGCAAGTGCTACACTGAGATGAAGAGATCATCACATTAGAGGAATTCGTGGCGGGCCGCATCAAAATCAGTCAGAAGACTCTTGACACATAGAAAAGGATATTTTTCTCCCAACCCCGAGGTGCAACTTCTCTCACCGAAGTTCTCAGAAAGGAGAGTAACATGTTTCCAGCCCTGCCTCTAAAGAAACTAGGCGGAGTTCACGGATACCTTGTGTGTCCGTTATTTACATCAGATGGTAAGAAAAGAAATTTAACGTCATGACATAAGGATTTTTCTAGGTCGTATTATCGGCCATTTGATCTCCTATTCTCAACCTCACTCTTTCAATCAGATTATCTCTTATATCCAACGTTCTCAGTTAGTACGTTGGGTGTATCACAATTTCCGTCTTTCCTTAAAGTTTTCGGCCTACTTGGCTCCCTCATTTCCATGAATTCTGCTCTCTGATTTCAGTTGCAACATCATTCCCAGACGAAACAAATTTCTTGAACTACAATAATCTGGCACAGTTATAGTCATTAAATAGATTAACAAAATCCTTTTTATAATTTTTTGTCATTTTATTCTTGTCGTTCTACGCGGGAATGGGATACCAGCGGTTATATTTAGGCTTCCTTCATTAAAACAGTTAAAATGTTTTGAGTGGTGTTAGAATTGTTGTTTTTATAAAATAAAAGCACAGATGGTAAATTACGATTGTTAAAATCCTTCTCATTTCGGCTTTGTAAATACTTTCAAATGTGTAAAAAATGTTTGTGAATTCCTAAGGGACCGAACTGCTGAGGTCATCGGTCCCTATATTTACACACTACTTAAACGAACTTAAACCAACTTATGCTAAGAACAACACACACACACACACACACCCATGCCCGAGGGAAGACTCGAACCCCCGGTGGTAGGGTCCGCACAATCCGCGACATGGCGCCTCAAACCGCGCGGCCACTCCACGCAGCTCAATAGAGTCGAAAAGGGAGTTTGTCATACATAGTTAAGGCGGACGGTCGCATATTAAAATAAATTGCAATTTCTCGAATAGCTACAACATTGTATATCACTCACATGTAAAATAGCGTTCCTGTCTTGTAAGGGACCATGCTACTGGTCATCATCGATTTATGATATTTATGGAATACTCATATGGAGAGCTTGGTCAGAAACTAGTGTGATGGAAGTGCGGAGCTCCAGACGGCAAAGTGTTTAGAGCAAGTAGCTTGTTCGGCGCGTGGCACGGGCGAAGTATGAGCTATTTGCGTTAGTGTAGTTGGCGTAGAGGAAAGAGTACGGAACGGTAGCCCGCTAGTTGTGGGCACAAATCACTACCCAGAAGTTTGTTTATTTTTCATTTTTACTTTACTTACACTGCAGATAAACTAAAATGATGCTCAGTATATTTCATTTAGCAATATTTTGATTGTAGACATGAAAAGGAAAGGGAAAAGAATACTTGGGACTGCAATAAATTTCCGAGAAACGATTCTACTTACAGTGTCCATGGTGATTCTGCAAGTAGTTTTCCGAGAAAGAAATTTAGTAAATGCGTGCGGGACTTCGTACTCTGTTAGTTTAGAGCAGTGCTCGTCAGCTGCATGCGAACAATAGGCTCCCTACGGAGCTCATTCACTTCTTAATTCTTGACCGAGTAACGTGAATTTTTCGAGAACACTGTAAAAACACATTGAGCTTACTGCTTTTCAACAGAACCTTAATACAACCATGTAACAGAAAAATCGCGGTATTTATAACGTGTGCAACATGCTGGGAGAATTGTCGCTTCCCCTGTTTTTACAATGAAAATCGCCCGAGCATATGTAAATAATCAACTGTAATATAATAGAATCATATATTTTAAATTCAAAGTTTTCGTTGATGCCTTAAAATACCTTCCTGGAAATTTATTTCGAATCCCAAATTTCCATTTACCTGTCTTTTTCTAGACTTATATAAAAACATTAAGCTCTACAGTAAGTAAGCATTATCTCGCTTTATTTGCAGTGTAAGGTAAAATCTGAAAGGAAAAGAAATAAGAAAACGAGTTTCCACATAGAATAGTGATTCGAGCCCCGAGCCCCTGACTAACGTTCTGTACTTCTTCGGCTGCACCAAACACTGAGTGGAAACTCTGCTAACATAAATGGTTCATTCCTCATTCGATACTCTCCAAAAATACTAGTTTCTTTTTTTCAAAGAGAAAAAGCTTAGCCATCTGGAGTCGCGACGTCTGTCACATTCATTTCTGCCAAATCCCCGCATACATCATAAATTCGCTCGCAATCGGCGATAATGAATAGCCGCGGTCGCCTTGTAGATACAGAATGATATCTAGCCAGCTAGTCGTGTGATGTTGGTAGTTAGTCCAATATGGTCTTGTACGTACATTACATACGTCGCATGTGCAAGTGTAACGTCACAGCTATTCAAGAAATACATTGTGTCACGTTTTGTATATTAATATGTGGTCACCCACAGAATTTCAACAACATATGACTAATGCAAGTTTTGATTGTAACCCAAATACATTTGACGGGTCACACGGAATTGACTTGAAAACGGCTACACAGCAGCATTTGTGCTATAGTGAAGAACACAAAATAAGATCATATCTTAACCCATTACCGCCAACCAGCACTCCAGATTATTCCGATTCAGAAAATTATTCTCTGATTTATTAACGCATCTCTGTCAACCGGGCTATCCTTTTGCTCACAAGGGAACCTCCCCATTGCACCCCCCTCAGATTTAGTTATAAGTTGGCACAGTGAATAGGCCTTGAAAAACTGAACACAGATCAATCGAGAAAACAGGAAGAAGTTGTGTCGAACTATGAAAAAATAAGCAAAATATACAAACTGAGGAGTCCATGCGCAAGATAGGCAACATGATGGACAATAAGCGCTCAGGAGCGCCGTCGTCCCGTGGTTAGCGTGAGCAGCTGCGAAACGAGAGGTCCTTGGATCAAGTCTTCCTTCAAATGAAAATTTTAATTTTTTATTTTCAGACAATTATTATCTGTCCGTCCGACCGTCCGATGGGAGGTAACTGCGCCGTAGTATGGGGACGCTACACCTAAACGAAAAAATTTGAAAACGTTAAGAACATGTTTTGACAGAGCACAGGGAAACTGTGCGACTGTGAAACTGTTGCATTCATTTGTTGCAGTTTATCTGACAAAATCTTTATGTTTTCATCACTTTTTTGGGAGTGATTATCACATCCACAAGAAAACCTAAATCGGGCAAGGCAGAAGAATCTTTTTACCCATTCCCCAAGTGTACAAGTTAGGTAGGTCGACAAAATATTCCTGTCATGTGACGCACATGCCGTCATCAGTGTCGTATAGAATATATCAGACGTGTTTTCCTGTGGAGGAATCGGTTGACCTATGACATTGCGATCAAATGTTTTCGGTTCCCATTGGAGAGGCACGTCCTTTCGTCTACTAATCGCACGGTTTTGCGGTGCGGTCGTAAAACACAGATACTTAACTTATTACAGTATACAGAGACGTCAATGAACGAACGGACAGATTATAACTTTGCGAAAATAAAGAAAGTTAAAGTTAACTCTTCACTCGAGGGAAGGCTTGAACCAAGGACCTCTCGTTCCGCAGCCGCTCACGCTAACCACGACACCACGGCGCTCCAGAGCTCACGTTATCCTTGTTGTTGCCTATCCGGCGCATGTACTAGTCAGTTTGTATATTTTGCTTATTTTTTTCATAGTTCCACACAACTTCTTCCTGTTTTCTCGATTGATTTGTGTTCAGTTTTTCAAGACCTATTCACTGTGCCGACTAATAGCTAAATCTGAGGGGGTTGCGATGGGGAGGTTCCCTTGTCAGTCTTTCCCACAAATTGGATTCATCGATGATTATGCGGAGAAGTTCCTCATATCTTATCACACCAATGAATTTTCGGCGTGTGTCTGTATTATCACATCCCAAACGTTGCCAGTCTCATCTTTTCCATTATTCCGACAGTCCATTACCCATTTTCATAAAGTCCTGTGCTCCAGACGTCCAGTCTCAGAATAATTTTTTTACAAAATTGAGTCCTAGTAGACTTTGGCGAGTAATACCGTTTTTACCTGTTCTAGCCAGCTGCTTATACAGTTCTTGCTTCGTCTGTTATGCTTTATTTTGCTTCCAATGGAGTAATGTTCCTACGTCTACCATATGGTCCGTAATTTTTATGCTAAGTTTGTCGATAATCTCGATTCTGCTACTTCTTCATCCCTGTCATTCTTCAGTTTACCCTCAATCCATATTATATGAGCACTGTACTGGAAATTTAATGTTAGTTTTGAATTTTTCTTTTATTATCTTCATTGATTCTTCTATATACAGACTGAACAATAGCGAGGAAACAATGCATCCGAATCTCACGCCATTTTCTATACGATCTCACTTGGTCTTTCTTCCTTATTGTTACCTAAGAATTGTTATACATATTATAAATGGTAATGACAAACTCCATTTATCATTTAAAAAAATCGGTGTAGGCGGACAGCTGAACATAACATACTAAGTAGTACAGTACATATAAGACACATTCTGAAAAAGATAGTTTGGAAAACCACCATGAGGGGCGCCACCGAATGTTGTTGCTGGAAATGTTGAAGAAACGCTAAGAAGAAACAAATTCTGTGCTAGAATTGGTCTCTTCCTAGTCGGTACTAATTTCGCATAGAGATTTCTGTGGTAAGTTTCGAATGGTACAAGAAATTCGAGAGAAATGGGTGTTGCAGCCCACCACGTTTTTCGGACTTGAGGCCTTTTTTTTTTGTGTTTCATACACTTTACAGTTGTCCTGTATATCTGCTGCCAATACCACTAAAAATGCAAACAAATTTTTCCGCTTGTCTAACACTGATGTTTCCTCGTCCGCTGTACAGTTATAGCGTGAAACCTGTGCTATAAACGAAGGGTACACCATCCCACTTTCGCTACAAATGCTGACAACACTGTTCAGTACCACCTTTTCGTATTATTCTTAAGACTGTTGTGAGTTACATACGCATGTGCAACAATGTTTTGGGCCGGCTTTAGGTTTTGTCGCCATCTCCTTTCATTCCACGAGGGACGAACTTACCAGCGTCCCTTTCGCACGAATATTCTGAAAAACAGAAGAGGCGAATTTTAACAATTTCCCCCTAAGCCCATCTTTACGTAATATCTTATACAAAGTAACCACGAGAATAGGCGTGTAGAGAAGATTTATCCCACGTAAGTGACCGAAGGAGACCTGATTGCCCATTTTTTAGAACATGAATATCTGCCATCATTATCAACGGGACGTGAAAATGTAAAAACCCTTTTTCTGACCCGTTGGCCGCATCCAATGAAGCTCTATCCTTTTTTTTTATTTAGGTAGGTGCACGGCACGACAGGCCGTCACAGCCCAGCCGGACCAGTATTTAATGGAGTATGCATTTTGCTACGCTTTTTACGGACCGCGTCGGTCTGTTCGCTACAATTATTATCTCCGAGCAGCTGACTCAATAATTAATACGAAATTAAGGGGTTTGTTAAGCTTTACCGTGTTGGTAATACATTCTAGTTTCTGCTGTGAGAATGCTGATATCACTTTTCATTGCCATGGGAAGAATAACAACATGTATATTTTCTGCCACAGTTAATACCATAATAGGCACACCGTAACTAAATGTGGACTTTATTTACATGTTAGCCTTTTATTACGTGTAGATTGGGTGGTTATAGATATCCTCTCATATACATAATGCACTATGAATTCGACAGTGTCTTGGAAGCTCATTCCCGCAATAATATGACGTTTCTATTGATACCATCTCGCGTTAGTAACTGAAATTGGAAGGAACTAAAGAAGTGGGAAAGAGAGGCTGGAGACAAGATTGTTTAGCGCCTTCAGTGTACATGTATTTCCTTTCGTTAAAAAAATTCGTTTTTGAAATGGAGAATATTATGTCAGCAAATTTAAGAAGTTGTAAACATAACATCTGTGTTCTACAGCATTATTGTATTTACCTTTCCTGCAGTCATAAAGACGTGTCATGCGGCTCTTCAGACTCAGAATATGAAATTGAAGAACCCACCAAGCATTACCCATCTAGATTTTCCATTGTTTTCTTTAATCGCTTAAGACAAGTGCTCCAGGTGTACCAAGTGCTTTTGAAAACGTCACGTCCCATTTCCTCTCGTAATCCGAGCTTGTACTCCAATGACCTCGTTTTCGACGAGACGTTAAATTCTAACCTTCCTGCCTTCGGAAGGTACAGACAAATTGTCACAGCCGGATTCCTATTCCATCCCCGTCCAACAAAACATGCTCCGTGTGCAACTAAATCTGTTCCATAACCATCAACTTAGTCCCTTGCACAGAATTCATTAGATTATGAACTGGGTGGCTGAACGTTACGGGAAAGGATGTCCCACGTTGAAAATGTGCCATGTATGACGTCGGAATGTTGTGGCTAGATTCAGCGTATGGCATGAGTCATATTCGAGCAGTATCCTACAGACAGGTGGGGTAAATAGCAGGACGGTTCTGGTTAATTGACTTTGAACATGGGATTGTAATCGGTACAACACCCATGGTTTACGCACAGCTGGAAAAAAATTCTCCACCAAGGACTATGTTCTGGCGTCAGAGTATATTAATTACGTGCAAACTGCGGGGTAGTGCTAGTGATTCATTTGTCACGGTCACTCTAGGATACAACGCTGTCCCGCCTACGAATACGGACCCTTATTGACCAATATCAGCCATCTGAATAGGGTCACACGATGAGCTTGCGGGAAGCTGGAAGGACGTAGCGAGGGGTAGTTGCACATGTTGGGCACAATATATCAGTGGTGTATTGCAAAAATTATTACCTGAAAACAGAAAGTATGAGCGTACAGGAAATAAAAATTAAAAGTTTCATGAAACTCGATACAAGATGGTAAAATGGCTAAAAAAATCCGAAAAGTTGAAGAAAACTGTTCTTAAATAAGTAATGTTAAATGAAAAATTTGCAACACTTAAGAGACCTATCGTTTGCCTTATTACGAGTATCGATTGCTGTCTTATTTTTCGAATTTTATCGAAAAACAAGTAAGAATCACGTTCACTCTAACTCGTTAGTATTCTCGTTCCCATAATAGATATTTACTGTAAATATAAACTGAGGCAAGTAAAAAAAGGTACTGTCAATGGAACGAAAAACTAGTCCAAGTTGAAAATTTTTACTTTTTGTTCATTCGATGAGTAGTTTTTGGCTGAGATCCATTTTAATTAAGTCGAAAACGGCATTTTGGAAGATGTCAGAAACGTGCAGTGAACATTTTACAATGCATACAGATACGCATATCGCATGCACTGTAAACGTTCGCTTCACATATCAGACATATTCGAAAATGCCGTTTTCGACTTTGTTGTGATGGTTTGAAAATGGGTCATCGAATGAATAACAAGTAAAAATATGCTACTTGGACTGGTTTTTAGTTCTATTGATTAACGGAAGTTGGTGACCGAAGCTACTCCAGCATTCCTTACAGTAACAGTCTTAGCCTCATTTTATTCGCAAACAATTGTGCTACCATGCTATTAAATAATTTTTACGATGTTATGAACTCTAAGGATAAAAACTGACTTAGAAAAATTTGTACCTTCTTTTATATTTTATGAAATTACCGCTCTTAGAAAGAAACCTCTGATATCTTTTGAGGACTAAGGAAAAATTGCTGCGATCTTCTTCGGCTGAGATAGCATTTTTTCGGTTTTTCTTCCCTTTCTTTAATTTAGGACCGGCGCACGCTCGCTTTGAAAACTAATTCTAAACTGCCCGCGCCTGCATAATCTTTGATAGTTTCTCTTCTGGATCACTTACAAAAGTCCTTTCCTGCTTACTGTGGGGAAGCTTGACGAGATAAACACGAATGCTATAGTCATTTTTACCTTAGAAGCAAAACAGCCCCAGAAATATTTGATTTAATGTAAGTCACATTTTGTATACGTTTATCAACGTTGTAATAATTTTGTGTTATCACAACAGTATTTTTTAAGTAATATCTTAAATTTTTTCTCAATTAATACTTATTTTATACTTGTTGCTGGTTTCTATAACACTTACTTCATTGTTATGGTGCTTAATTATTGGTAAAAATTAAATAAATGCAACATATCAGAATAAGTTTAAATGTTTTCTATTTACAAAGTATCTCATAATATTGTATTAAATTATACATTGATAAAATTATTCATCGAATGAAATCACTGTTTTATTTGGGGGACAGTAATCCCATTCATTTCCTTGTTCTCCCTCTTCCATATTTTCGTGAAGAAGTGTGTTGAAAGAATCTAGAGATTCTTTGTCAATATTTTCACACTGTGGCTGAACAATATCTTCTTTGAGAAGCTTGTAGCAAGCATCAGCTGAGTTTTCGTATATTTTCAAGTTACAAGCAGTGTCAAAGTTTTCACGTTTGCCGCACAACTCTTTGTGAAGAAACTAATTCTAAAAACATTACTATAGGGCCTTCCGCTGAGAAGATCTAGCCGGATATCGAAAGCGCTTTTTTATAAGACATCGATACATCTCGAAAACTGGATAATATTTTTTAATTTTTCGGACAAGTACTTTTTCGGCATACCAAGGGCTACACTTACAGGAAATAGCAAATAGGAGTGTGAATGTTAACGATTTATAGTGAACCTGAGTTTATCTGGTTTTTCGATAAATCTCGACACGTAAGAAACTAATCGATATTGATAAAAAGGCAGTCGATAGATATTTTTAAACGCTACAACTTTCTCATTTAAAATTTTTTGATTGGGACAGATTTTACATATTTAAGAGAAACATTTTGTGCAACTCTGATGACTTTTTTTTAGCTGAATTCGCTATCTTGGATCGAGTTTCATGAAAATGAATGTTTGAAATTTAACTTCCTCTACGCTCATGTATTTGTTTTCAGACAATATTTTTTGCAAATTTAAGATTAGGCAGTCACTGAACGCCTAGACCACGAGACCATGACACCGCCAAGCAAGGCCACTCTGATGTCTTGTAAGAGTCAACAGGAGAGTGCAATGGCACAGTTGTCTTCAGTGGGAGCAGATGTATGAGTAGGAATGTAAACATGTACTGTGCAGACCTGGTCAGCGGCTTATTCCACAGGTCATTTTCCCACGACAACAGCTGCAACCCCAGGCTTCATGGTGTGAGGAGCCACAGGTTACAATTCGCTGTCACATTTTATGTCTCTAGAGAGTAAGGTAACCAGTGTTCACTAAATTTCACAGGCTAGTATCCCCGCGCATCTGCTATTTCTTCTACGGAACAATGCACGCCCACGCACTGCTGCTGCTGCGTAACGTCCTCTTCATGGTGTACTAGAAATGTTCTGGCCAGCAAGTTCACCCCTACCTCTCGCAAGTCGAATGTGTGTGGGATATAATGTAGTGAGAACGTACTCGTTCTCCAGAGCAAGAACGATCGCCGAGCTGCAAGATAAGGTGCAAGGTGTCTGAGTCAATCTATCGCAGGACAGCATTCTCACATTAACGACCATTTGCAAGCACTAATAGACACCAACAAAAGATGCCAGGTGCCTGAGACAATCCATTGCAGGACGGCATTTTCACCTTAACGACCTTTCGCGTGCAATAATAGACACCTACGTTGCAGATATGGAGGTGGGAATATACTATGTATTGATTGGACTGTTTGGACTGCTTTTACATTGACGTGCATTTCACTTCATCTGGATTTGTTGTCATTCAATCCGACAATGACGAACTACCAGCACATAACTTGGCAATAAAGTGAGTTTTTCCATTACACTAGAAGTACCGGACTTCGCCGTACCCCTAGTCTTACCATGTGGGTCATTTTTGATCCACAGTAGGAAACCACCGTTTTATTCATATCTGGGTGGTATTTTCAGTCCGCCATGTTGACAGTACGTTCAGAAAGACTCTAAAGTGTAATCAAAGAATAATTTGGTCTCTAAAATTAATAGTACACTGTCAAAAATAAATCCCCAGAAACATACTTTTATTTTTATTTTGAATTTTACGGAAGAAACTCTACAGTCTTTCATCACTCAACATTAAAACAAGTAAATAAAAGAATATTACAATGTTTTTCTTTATAAAAAGGTTGAAACACAATCTAAACATATTGTTTATGTGAGTACTAATAGTTTTTTTGATGTTACAGACAAATTAAGTACCGGGTATTTGTGAAAGATTGTAAAACACAGCTGGTGACTAAAATGCTTTGCGTGTTTTCTTGCTTATTGTAATCGAAGAACTAAAACATAAGAACAAAAAACTTCGGTTTATAATTATAAATATTTGGAAATATATAGGAACACAGACTAGACAGAGCTGCCTAAGCTGGGATGGGCTCACAGTTCAAACATTCAACAAGAGTTTTTGCTTGGCAGTTTTTACACACATATTTGTTGCACTTCAAGCATATATTTGATGTTTTATTCCCGTTTGTTGTTTTCTTGTTTACAGGACACTTGAATTTGATAAGACCCTCTATTTACATATTAGTCAGTGCCAGTATCGAGTAGCTGCAAGGGGAGATTGGCTCCTTTCAGCTGTTTGTAGAGGGCAGCAAGCTCATCTGCTACTCTGAGGCTGAAGTCTCGGTGAGAAATCTTAGAGGCAAGTAATTTAAAAATTGTATGAGTGTTGATCATGACAAGGTCAAAAATATGGTAAAAGACATGCACAGGCCACTGTGGGTACCAGCTCGGACACTGTAGCGTCTAGCCATTTGGTCAACTGTGTCGACTCCACCCTTAGTTTCACTACAAAACTTCACCGTTACTGTACGTTCCTTCTCAGTCATCTGACATCAAGCACGCATGTTACTCATAATAAGAATTTTTTTCGTTTTTCCCTTGGAATGCTGGGAGAAGACTGTCGTCTGACTTGCAAGTATGTTGCATACAACGCGTTGTCTCCACTTCGCCTCGCAGGAGGGACGGACCTCTTTGAGTAATCTCGGAAAGTGCGAGCTGAACTTGTTCCATTCTGTTTCATTTCATCTGCCAGTTTTACGGAGGTGAAGAAGTTGTCAGTCGTAATGTTCCATGAGGGCGATGCGCCTGACATCTGCTGCCGTGTAAGGGAACTATTTGCAGTATTCTCGGCAGCAATGTAGGACAGGTGGAGGGGTGGGGGAGGGGGGTGGACACAGCTTTCCCACCATATAGTATGTTACTCTGTAGCTTCCCAGTGTCACTCCGTCGGTCTTCATATCGCCAGTCCACATAAAATGGAAAGCCGCGCTGATACAAAGTATCGCCTGACTTCCAAATTCTTCGTATTATGCGTTCTTTTTGGCACAAAATAATGTAATATACTCCAACATCTCGTGAATAATGTTAAGGCACGCCCAGAAAGTACTTAGTGTTTGACAATTGATGTTACTGCTTTCAAATTTCCTTAAAATGTGTATGGGACAAAAATGAGCCACATGGTAGTACTTGCATAACAGATATGTTTTTCATACTTCTAGGTGGGATGGAGGGATGAAATTTTGGTGAGTTTCATAACCCTATATATGATGAAAAATGACGGAATATTTGGTCCTGCAATGATTATCCGGCCGTTGTGGCCGAGCGATTCTAGGCGTTTTAATCCTAATCCACGCTGCTGCTACAGTCGCAGGTTCGAATCCTGCCTCGGGCATGGATGTGTGTGACGTCCTTAGGTTAGTTAGGTTTAAGTAGTTCTAAGTCTAGGAGACTGATGACCTCAGATGTTAAGTCCCGTAGTGCTCAGAGCCATTTGAACCATTTCAACCATGTAGCAATGATTATGGAGGGGGAGTAGCGCCCTCGAAAAACCCTTGTGGGTGAAAAGTGATCCACGTGGTACTTCTAGTGTTAAGGGTGTTAAATATTTCTTCGGCAGTGTAGTATATCAGAGGGTGCACACGAATTGAAGTTTCAACGGTCTAGAGTGCCTAGGGTGGAGTTTAGTATCCCAGAGACAATTGCCGCACGGAAGAAATGGTAAACGTTTGGATACAGAGCTATGATGGCGCGCTGAAAAGAAATGTCTCTGAATATTTTATGTGTAAACTCTTAAAGCTTATTAAATAAAACATTCTGCATTTTTGTTCTCTAGGTCTACACATTTATTTCGGAACATAATCATCTTGGCGATGAACTAACTTCTCCCAGAGAGAGACTAATTTGTTGACACCGTCAATGTAGAATATTTGACATTCTTGACGGTGTCATAGAGCCATCTCTCCTAGCACCGCTTCATCACTATCAAAGTCAAGTCCTCAAAGGTGTTCTTTGAATTTTCACAAGATCAAAATCGGATGAAGTCAAGTTGGGAGTGCTGCAGATGTCGCAGCACTCGTGTGTGGTCTGTCATTGTCATGCTGCAGAAGAGGTTACCCCATCTATGGAAGAACTTTGCGCGATTGGAAACTCGATTACAGCATGCTGTTTCTCACGCAATGTTACACACTACATATGTAAACTGAAGGGGAATCATTGCTGTCAACTTCAGTGGGACATCAAGTGGAATCAACGGCGCCGAGCGAAAATGAATATCACGCCGGGATTCGAACCCGAGATCTCATGCTTACTTTTTTTTTTTTTTTTGTAATACCATTTTTTGTTCTTTTTCGTTCGTTGTATCTGCTCGTTGCGGACGTCGAAAGACAGGTGCGGTTACCACTGCGCCATCCGGGACACAGCGTTAGTGCAACTGTGCTGACTGTCTCGGCACACCTCAAGGCCGATCCCCAATCCCACCGAGCGCCACCTATCCGCAGTCCCTGTCCATTATACTCCCGTTCACTACTCAGAGATACCCACTGACGGTCGGACGTAATTGTCCATCAGCACTAAAGAAGATAGGTCCATTTCCCAGCTAGTTTTATCAATTACATGAATGCAAAAGAAAAAAAGCAAGGTACATAATTGTAAATAAATCCAGGAATATGTCACCTCAACACCTGCCTATCCTACAGGTATGTGGAATGTACTAAAGCTGCAAGAAGTAGCACCTCACTACCATTTCATATTTTTAAATGAATGAGAAGCACCTTTCCAAAATGCAAAGTGTCTCACCTTAAATTTGCGCAGCAAATATTGAAGAAATGGATTCTACTATTGATTAGCGGTTTTCACAGAAAGAATTGGTAGCCACGGGCTCGTATTATTAACTAATCAACAGATTGTAATAATTCTAATAAAGTGTATTTTTATACAAACATATCCTTTTTTGAATGAAATTATGGTTTTTGACGCTAATAAATCAAAAGCGGGGTAAAGCTGAATGTCATTGGCGTTCGTTGCAGGAGTCTAGTGCGAGTCGTTTACGAGATATCGTAATTTGGGAAGTTCCCACACTAACACTTTTGCAATATCTGTGGTAGGACACACTGAAGAACAATACAAGTGGATACACTAATTACGTGAATTCTTACCAGTTACGAGAAAAAATGACCGCCACAGTTTGTGTTCAAAACGACTACGGCAGTGGCGGTACACGCTTACAGCGTGGTATGGAACGACTGCGTCACACGTGTTGGCATTTCAGCGGAGATATCCAGGCACGTTGCAGCAATGCGTCGTTGCATATCACCGTGTGTAGGTGGTATGTCCTTGTAGACAGCGTCTTTCAGCTTTCCCCACAGAAGAAAGTCTACTAGTCTCAAATCCGGGGAACGGGTCCGCCAAGGTACAGATCTTCTGTATCCAATCCAACGATTTCGAAACAATTCGTGAAGACATGCTGAAGGACTTCGTGCACTATGGGCTGGAGAGCCATTATGCTGATACTGCAGGTTGCTCCTGGTCTGTATCGGAACGTCTTCTAGCACCCGTGCAAGATGGTCTGTTAGGAGCCCGCGATACTTGTGCACGTTGACTGTTCTGTCTGCGAAAACGGGTCTATGAGCTTATGGCTCACTATCCCACACCACGCGTTTACACTCCATGAGCACTGACATTAAACCTGACGAAGCCACTGGGCTTGTCAACAGACCAGTAGTGCATGTTTCGGCGGTTTACTTGGCCATGATAGCTAAATGTGGCTTCATCGCTAAACAAGATACGTGATATATCTGGAGTATCCTGTCTTAATCCAATGTACAGAAGTTATCACTATTCTCATAATCATTTCCATGTCGCTCTTGATGGAGAGAGATGTGGTAGGCATCGAACCTAAGTAGATGGAGAATGCAAAGGACGTTCGCCTGACCCATTACACTTCCTTTTGCGATTGCGCGGGTGCTAACGCGCCGACCAACTTCTGTTGTCACTTGTTTCCTTCTCTTACGTGACACCAACACTTTCACTTAATTGGTTGAGGAGCCTGAAAATTATTTCCGAGACGGATGACGTCAATTGGGATATCTTGCAGCATACACCGTACATGAACGTACTGCATTCTTTCTGCTTTTTCCGTACACCACAAGTATATCGGATTTTTCTGCATTGGTAAATCACCTCGTCTACTCATGACAAACTGCTCGGACACAGACTATCAAGTTGTAGTGCAATCCAGGAACCCACCCGCAACCACAATGTACGGAAACATAACAGCTTTGTACCTAACAACTACGCAAGTTGAATGGCACAAACACATGTCGGTGTAGAAACTTTTCAAAATACGATTTCTCGTAAACGACTCTTAATATAATTCTGCAAGGAACACCACTGACATTCTAATTCACCCTGCTTTTAGTCTGTCAACGTCTTTCTCAAAATGGTTCAAATGGCTCTGAGCACTATGGGACTTAAGTCCTGAGGGCATCAGTCCCCTAGAACTTAGAACTACTTATACCTAACTAATCTAAGGACATCACACACATCCATGCCCGAGGCAGGATTCGAACCTGCGACCATAATGCTCGCGCGGTTTCAGACTGTAGCGCCTAGAACCGCTCGGGCACCCCGCCCGGCGTAGTCTTTTTCTTTACTGGCTATCAATACGATCCCGTGACTACCAATTCGTTACGCGAAAACTGCAAATCAATAGCACTTTCCATTCTCGTGATATTTTCGGTGCAGATTTTAGGTGATTCACACTGTATACTGTAATAATCCTACAGCTTCTTAAACACAGCTACAGACTACCTTGGAAATTAACTGTTAAAGGAGACTGTAACGTACAAAATGCACTAGCTGAAGGCAAATGCATGATATACAAACAGACAAAATACTTTAAAGCAGTGCACCATTTAAAAGATGCAACAGTATTAACTGAATGCACACATACACGCACACACACACACACACACACACACACACACACACACACACACACACACAAACACACACACACACAGCACTCACGCATTTGGGGCCAAATTCAAAACACTTCCCCACACATCTGCACAAACGTACCCCTCTCTTATCCTCTCACTTCCATCGATCGCACCTCGGTACTCAAAACTTCGCGGCTTTCATACTATGGATAAAATGGCCTTACAGCTGAATGTATTTCAGCAAACTTATGTGGCTGTCATTACAAGAAAGTGGAGCAGAAAGGACACGCAACTAGTAGACATAACTACAGCCGGCGAGTACGTTTGTACCGTGTTTTAAGCGTTTGATATTGCCGAAAATATAAAAAAAAATGGTACAATGTGTCAATTATAACAGTACTAATAATTATGCTATGAAATGACTATATCGAACTGATTGCCTTTGCTAATATGCGCAAAGATATATTTTTAAAAGCAGTAGATCTAGGTAAACATGTTAGTGTCACCTCTTAATCGTCATATCAGACACTTCGTAATTCGAGTGTTATTTCAGATGGAAAGTAAATTTCAGTAAGTGGCACTCATGGCGTAGGTCACACTCCATTTTAGAAAAAAATTATTTTTTCTTGTAATGTGACATGTGAACAACATAAAAAGGGAACTAGTGGTCTATGGAATGTAAGCTTGAAATTAAATACAGTCACACTGCTACTGTGTAACAGTCTACATTGCTTAACTTTTTAAATAAAAAATTCCATTAAGCAATGTCTGATGCTTACCTTCAGCACGCTAAATATTTAGAACTGCCCATCGACACATTCAAAATTTCACGACTATATCCTGGGTATTTTAATTGGTTTCAAGCAAAAGCCACTTCAACCGATACAATTATGTTACATCTGACTCTATTATAAAATATAAAACACAATTACGTGAGATAATCAGTCAGTAAAGCATATTACTCTCACTGCACCATTAGAATAAAAAGCATTTGTCGATATATGTGTTGTAGTAGCTTCAGGCTCAGCTGTGGTGGTTTATCTTAACAACAGTCTTTGGGGTGGACAATGGTTAAGCCAGTAGGAATTTTATGAAGCAAGAGTGTGCAACATGGCCCGTACTTTCAACACCAACACAAGGTTCTAGTGAGTCCTATCTCGTTCTTGTCTGTGCTGTGGTGTGGTTGTAACGGGGAAGTCGGGGTGCTCTGACACACAGGATGCTTGTTAAGGGGAAACCTGTCTATAATACAACTGGCCACCTTCAAACCACCCCTCCTGCGTTGACGGGGTCAGTTTTGTATTTTCAGTTGGGAGCCTCCCAGTTTATTGCATATATGGAGTGCAAGCTCAAAAATACGTAGAGAAAAGGTGTGTAACACGGCATACGCTTTTTTTAAACACATGTTTAAGACCAAAAGGTAAAAGCAGTTATATTTTCATCATAGTAGTAAACCTCACAATATTTGACCTTACAATACTTTTATCGTATTTGCAAACTTCCAGTGTAATTATTAAATATTCAGAAACAAGGCATTTCACAGAAGCGAGGTAAGATTTCCTAACATGAGATGATAAACATATTTTTCTTATTGCTGAATAAGATGATGTATGAACATACGCTTTCCACATCTTCATTGATTTCTCTTATCCTTCACTCATTTCCCACTATTTATGTTTGTTTCCTGACACTGTGGGTATAAATGATTTTTTGCGACACCACAGTCTTATGGGCCCAGCGATAGCATTTCGTGCACTGTGTCCTTTTTTCCATGTCTTCGTCGTTATTTCGCCCTGTACAAATAGGTACTCCGCATAATCGTCATCCCTCATGTTTGAATCCCCACTCTCATCTAGATAGGCATTGGATGCAGAGTTACTAGACGATTCATTCTATTTAATTATTGAAGATTTATTACCACTCTCGTTCTTGAAAAGATTTTTGGCTGCTTTATTCCTAACTTCGATTGGTGATTACTTCTACACACAACAGAAGAAGTTTTGCACCACCCCGGTTCCCAGAACTGAAAATAGACGTTGCTGTGGATGTTGTATCACAGACACAGTCCCTTTGACTGTTCAGAGGTCTCACTAAAAGCGCCCATAGATGTAAACAAACGCCGGCCGCTGAGGCCGAGCGGTTCTAGGCACTTCAGTCCGGAACCACGCGGCTGCTACGGTCACAGGTTCTAATCCTGTATTAAGTATTTCGAAGTTTAAGGAACTGATGACCTCAGATGTTAAGTCCCATATTGCATAGAGCCATTTTAACTTTTTTTTGTTTGTAAACAACCATGCATGAGTAGCGCCTATCTGCCCACTGAATTCTGTGAACGATTTTGGACCCTAACGGGAGAAAAGTTCACCAAAATTGTTGATGAAGTCTTACAAGGAAAGCCAGTGCCTGCAGAGTTGAAACAATGCAAAATCGTGTTGATCCCGAAGAACAGAGGCTGCAAAAATAAACAACCTACGGCCGATTTCGCTTTTAAATTAGGATTATAAAATTATAGCTCGAGTAATTAATAAGCGCTTTATACCATGCACCGCTGATATCATAGGCAAACAGCAGACTTGTGCCTTTAGAAGGACGATTATACAAACTGCGTTTTGTATCGCGATGACATTGCGCTAACGCAGGCAAGTAACATAAAATGTGGACTGCTTTTCATAACTCCCGTAAGGAATTTGATCAAATTTACCACAAATACCTAATAGAGACAATGCGCCGAATGGACTTCCTGCATAAACCATTGATATCATCAAGAACATGGCAATGGGTGTTGGTGCGCCGTTAACTGTCAGCTGACAAAACAAATTGAAATAAAAAGGGGTGCTACCCAAGGAAGCCCCTTATCCATGCTCCTGTTCGTTATATCGCTGGAATCTTTCCCGAGACAGCTACAGCTCAGGCTGACAGGAATTACCATTTAGGGAACAAAGACCGTGGTAGGCGCTTGCGTGGACGATGTAGGCGTAATCATCAGTGTCCAAGCAGATGTGACACAACTAGAGATGGTACTTGCAAAATATTGTTCCGCATCAGGTACGAGGGTAAATGAAAAGTAAATTTCTAAATATAAAGTGGCTTGCTAACTTGCGCATTGAGTGGGCGAATCACGTTAATGAACACAAGGCTCTTGGAATGGCATTGACAAATTCCCTTTTAAAAATGATAGCAATAGATTGGCGGGAGGTGGCAAGAAAAATCAACGGAGTTTTGACTGAAAACTGTCAACGTAGCATAGACCAGTTCCAGAGAATACTGTTTATCAACACGTTGATTTTATCCAAGGCCTGGTATACAGCACATTCCATCATTGGTGGCGAAGACAATGATGTCCACCTTAGCAAAGTTCTGTGGGAAGGGGAATAGTTTCGAGAGCCGGTGAAGACAGCAGTTTTGTATCCAAGCAATGGAGGAATCTGACTAACTGACATCAAGTCGAAAGCGATGCCACTGTATGTCAAACGAACATGGAGCATAATGTGTAACGATCCAGGGTGCATTACAGGAAAACTATACAGCATTGTCAGGCCAGGAAGTGTAGAGCCACCGATAAATATAGAAAAAAATAATTTTAAAACTAAAACATTTTAGGGAATATTATCTTGAACTAAGCTATCTCAGCAAAAAGTTCTTAAACTCCAAAAACGTTACAGCAAAGGCGATTTTAGCTGAATGACGGAAACACGAAAGGGAAAATAACATAGAAACTAAATATGCTGGAATAACATGGAATGTGAGGTGGAAAAACATCAATAGTGATGTTCTTTCGTCTGACGTGAGAACAACGTGGTACAAGGTAGTCAGTAACATCATCAGCACTTATGAGCGTCTCTTTGCCATCGGTTTAAGTGACACTAACCCCTGCAGCAAATGCAACCTTGTTGATAGTGTGCCTCATCGTTACACATGTGGATTATCAACTGGAGGTGGACCACGGAGAAAATTTCTCAAATAACACGAACTTCAGAAACGTTGTACCGGCAAACATTTTCTTCGGAGCAGAAGAAAGTTAGTATCCTCAGGCAAAACCTAACGCAGTGATTTGGTTAATGGGCAAATACACAAGTTACGTTTTTAGCAATATTGGGAGCGATGAACATATTAAATACAAGATGAATATGGAAAATCAATTCAATAAAACACTTAAGTATCAGAATCACAATAAGAAATATGTAACATGCTCCGAATTGTCTTCAACAGAATGGGCATAGGTTAGGAACACGTTGATTCCTCTTGAAGAGGGGATGGATTGGGTCACGTTCCAGACCCTAACCTCACATACAACTCACACATGAAAAATATAACCGTAGTATAGCAAATACAAGAAAATAACGGCAAACATCTCGTGTCTGTTATAAAGGAAGATTTTGATACCCCATAAGGATGCGTTTAGAAGGCAGGAACTGACAAAAAATAACAAGGCAGTGAAGGACTTTGCAATGTAGCTGTTCGGGACTACTCTTCTGTCCACGTAATTTACCCTGGAAGGATTTAATGAATGATTAATTTGGGTCTGGGAAATGATGGTGAGGAACCTCAGGCTGCAGAAGAAGAAAATGTGCATGAATAACTGCCACCAGTTGAAGGTGACAGTGAAGATGCTAAATGTGTGCTACTGCTAAACACTGAATATCATTCCTCATTCTATGAATGCTGCAAAATATGACTGCAATTATCTGTCACCTTATTTATGTCATTTTATTGCAAGCTAGCCATTTTTGTTGCTGTTTTTGTCGAGAAAAGAAAGGCTTTGGTCGTCCAAAAAAAAAAAAAAAAAATAGACGGAGGGGTCCAACAGCCGATCAGTTCCAGTCATTCCACCAGGAAGGAGGTACATGGCTCGTGTTGTCTGTAGTTCAACTATGCCTAGAAGGTTAATACTGTGGTTCGATCACGTCCGCTTTGTTACTTTGTGCCAGGAAGGGCTCTCAACACGGGAAGTGTCCAGGCGTCTCGGAGTGAACCAAAGCGAAGTTGTTCGGGCATGGAGGAGATACAAAGAGACAGAAACTGTCGATGACATGCCTCGCTCAGGCCGCCCAATGGCTACAGTATTGCAGGACCACTACCTACGGATTATGGCTCGGAGGAACCCTGAGAACAACACCACCAAGTTCAATAACGCTTTTCGTGCAGCCACAGGACGTCGTGTTACGACTCAAACTGTGCGCAATAGGCTGCATGATGCGAAACGTCACTCCAGACGTCCATGGCGACGTCCATCTTTGCATCCACGACACCCTGCAGTGCGATGCAGATGGGCCCAACAACATGCCGAATGGACAGCTCAGGATTGGCATCACATTCTCTTCACCGATGAATGTCGCATATGACTTCAACCAGACAATTGTCGGAGACGTGTTTGGAGGTAACTCGGTCACGCTGAACGCCTTAGACACACTGTTCAGCGAGTGCAGCAAGGTGGAGGTTCACTGCTGTTTTGGGGTGGCGTTATGTGGAGCCAACGTACGCCGCTGGTGGTCATGGAAGTCGCCGTAACGGCTGTACGGTACGTGAATGCCACCCTCCGACCGATAGCGCAACCATATCGGCAGCAATCGGCGAGGCATTCTGCGAGGCATTCTTCCTCATGGACGACAATTCGAGCCCCCATCGTGCACATCTTGTGAATGACTTCCTGCAGTATAACGATACCACTCGACTAGAGTGGCCAGCATGTTCTCCAGACATGAACCGTATCGAACATACCTGGGATAGATTGAAAAGGGCTGTTTATGGACAACGTGACAAACCAACCACTCTGAGGGATTTACGCCGAATCCCTGCTGAGGAGTGGGGCAGTCTGGACCAACAGTGCCTTGATGAAGTTGTGGATAGTATGTTACGTCGAATACAGGCATGCATCAATCCAAGAGGACGTGCTACTGGGTATTAGCGGTACCGATGTGAACAGTAGTCTGGACCACCACTTCTGAAGGTCTCGCAGTATGGTGGTACAACAGGCAATGTGTGGTTTTCATGAGCAATAAAAAGGGCGGAAATAATATTTATGTTAATCTCTATTCCAGTTTTCTGTACAGGTTCCGGAACTCTCGGACCCGAAATGATGCAAAACATTTTTGATGTGTCTAATTATATTTTTTGTATTCGCTTCACATGAGGAGATGTTGTTGTGAACTTAGCACAGCGCGGACGTGATATTGCTTGATAGGCAGGACGTGCAGACGGCTTTGCAATCTGTGGAAGATGTCTGATGCCTGAATTTCTGTCAGCTTCACCAACATCACTATGACTAATTTAATTTTCGGCATCATTTTCTTGAGGTAGGTAAGCAAGAAGATGAACTGAAAAATCATGCTCCTTATAGATGTTTCTGTTGCACGAGATGAGACCTATTTTTCTGAAGGCATTCACAGACGCTTACATTGTTGCTGCTCGGTTGTAAGCTGTCACAAATAACCAGCTATTAATAATGGCGTGACGTTGCGACCTGGGTTGTGTTTCTATTTCTCAGGCATAGTAGATTTTTCAGGGACCCAATTAATCTTATAAATTTCATCAGAAATAACCCTAAAACCACTTCAACTTTCCTGATTTTATTTGTTATATTATTTCTTATAAGTAGTGTGAGCTTAGTACTTTGAAGTTGGAGTACTGATTATTTCATGAAAAAAACTTGCCCAGTTTGCATTCATAGCACTATTCAAAGTAATCCTCGTATATGGTAATTAAATAAAATACAAATGAAAGAAAATATTATTTATGATGTTGTGTGAAATATATACAACAAATTGTGGCGCAACGAGTCCCCCCCCCCCCTCCCACCAAATGCGATAGGTATCTTAATATGCGACACTGTCGTTTATTTAGATCACTTTCTGTCGGATACTAGGAATCTCACTAACTTGCACAAACAATCACATTTATCTCAACAACTTTCTTTGCAAAATGAACCTATCTATCAATAATTACACGTAATTACATCAGAAATAAGAACAATAAAATAGTACAGTAATATCCATTTACCTTTAAGCACAAATATTAACTTAGGACTGATGTTACAAAAGCTCCAAATACTGTAATTTTTATAACAGTGTCTGTGCTGTCTCTTCGGCTCAGCAACGGCACCCTCTTCGCTTTGTCGTCCTCGGACATGCTACAGACCTGTTTAAGAAAATCTCCACAAGAGTTCAGTACCTTCTATAAGCACAGTGGAGCTGTCGCGTTTCAGGGAAATATGGCATGATAAATACCTTGTCTGTAGGGTTTACTAAAACCATTGTTTTCCATTCGTGGTAGGTGGCACTATAGGCGGCAGATATCTAGTGGGCCTCTTCCTGAAATTAAGAAACGACACTTTTGATTCTACATTTCAATTGCAATGTTTGTGTTAAGCTTTGTGTTTTTTGATATTTATGTTCGAAATTTACTTTAGTGTTGCAGATTTGATTGTACAGTACGATATGGTTAGCCGTTTTGATGTATGGTTAGAAAATGCGTTTAGCGTGTTCCAGGAACAACAACGTCGAAGTAATAATTTTCTGTTCCCATCGGAATGTTTGATGGCGGTGAGTTCCCTTGTCTCTCACCACTGGAGTGCTTGGTTTCGGTGAGCGGGTGAGTAGTTACACGTATCAGGTACGCCTGTGACTGTCACTTCATGTGGCATTTTACCTTATTACAATGGTTGTCGTTTGTATTCCGCCGGTAACCCCGTAGCGGCCAGCGCGAGACTCACGGTGGTTGAATGGAAACACAAACCGAAATCAGTGACCCCGATGGAGGCTTTGGTGGGCGGCCACTTAAGGCAGTCATTCTCATGGTTTAGGGACTCATTGCAGTCGACTCCGTACGGAAGAGAAAGTACGTTGTCGTCCATACAGTTTTTTTATCAGAAATGACAATGTCTAGCCATATTATTTGTACTGTAAAATCACTTTTCCAAAACATATGTAACGGTTGAACATCAATATCAACTGTTAGAACGCAAAACGTTTACTTTGGAGAATTTGGTACCAGTCTTTACTGATTACTGGTTTCAAAAGTTAAGACTGTCATCTTCTGATCTGTATAAAAGTGGTTGTTATATGTCCTGTTCCATTACGAGTGTATTTCGCATAACATGTCAACATTCTAGTTAATGTTATACAGCGTATTCCAAATAGATTTGTTAAAAATAAAAATCGGTTTGTCACAAATGAAAGATAATACACTTAAAAAGCTTCTTGTGTAACTAGACATGTCCACAGATGTATAAGGTTCCATTGTTGCTTGTTAGATGCTGCATGCGTAACAGTGCACACTTCAGCCCAAGTTCACGATTACATGACGAGTTAAATACACGAGGACATTCTTTGAAGTACACAGTTCAGCTATATCGAACTCTGTACTTAAATGAAGGTGGATCCATGAAACTGAATTCGTGTTTATTTGGACACGATGCACTTCATGTATCATGTGCGCAGTTAGTTTTGGCGATTCTCTTTGTTGTGAGTCAGGAATTAGCTTTGATGATTAATTTATAATTGGAAGTGGTGACCCTTGCTTTCGAATCAGGGTGTGTGAGTAATGTCGCATCCTTGTTGCGTTCCTTAACACACAAATCCTTACTTAGTAGTAATCACTAATAGCCGTGCGGTTAAAGGCGCTGCAGTCTGGCACCGCAAGACCGTTACGGTCGCAGGTTCGAATCCTGCCTCGGGCATGGATGTTTGTGATGTCCTTAGGTTGGTTAGGTTTAACTAGTTCTAAGTTCTAGGGGACTAATGACCTCAGCAGTTGAGTCCCATAGTGCTCAGAGCCATTTGAACCATTTAATCACTAATACTTTAGTATCGTTTCCTTGTATGGAAGCATTGGTATACTATTTTTGCGTGTGTTCCACGTAAATGCAGTTCTCGGAGTATGCTACATACTGTTAAATAAATATTTAGACTGCATCTAATTAGTTCATATTCTGTGCCATTATTTTCATGTCAGCGCGTTTCCCTTCATCTTATAATCTTATGTCCTGTGAGAGAAAATTGCTGAAAATATTTAGCAAAGTCGAAACTCTCATTGGTCGTTCTGGAGTTCACGAATTAAAATTCCGTTGCGCAATTTTCTGCTTAGTATAGAGACTAGGGCTAAAACTTAATTAATATTGATGGAGCGTCAGATGATTTGGCACGCAGGACCGAATAAATAACGTTAAGCACGGTATTTGGGTAACAAAGAGCGCTCAGCTACTGAAAGTCCTTGGTGCAAAGCGAGTACGAACTTTTAACATTTCATTTTAAAAATCATTTTTTTGTAATTGGCAACAAAGCGACACTTTCAATCGACACTTGTCATCTAATGAAAGATGTGATAAGCCATATTTGTTTGGACTGACTAAAGTTCCACGTTACAGAAACGAATTTGCCAGTATCTGCTGAAACATCGGAGGAGGTACATCTGCCGAATCTTAGGAGGAACACACAGTAGGACATATGTATGGACTAAGAGCTACTCTAAGAGAAGAGTTATCCCCTATTTTTCAAAAATATCGTACAGTGTAATTCTTCTTGGATCGCTGTTTTTGTCGCAATGTATTAATATAATTACGGTTTCTTCATCTGTGACGTACAAATCACATTTTAGAGAGGGTATTAATTTTAACTAATGTGTACTTTTATTAGTTGTCACGTGGCCTGCTCCTAGTCTGTTAATGATAACTTTTACTCCCTCGTGAGCACTGAGTTGTGAAGTAAATCGTGCCGTGGAATGAGTTGCTAAGACGCCCATTTCGAGTTTCCTTTCCTGTTACGGTCCATATCCGCTCACTATCCAAGGTCCTTCCTCTGTGAGGAGAGAGGTATTTCTTGGAAGGTTTTAAAAAGATGGATAACCCAGCCAGAGCTCTGGATGAGAGGGCTCGGCCCTTCCTTTCTAGCCTTTCCCAATCAATATTTCTCTCCTTCCCGAAGAAGGAGCTAAGAGGTCTGGGAGCTAAGATAGTCTCCTGTACTTCTGTATATATGTCTCACCACTGCCAAGTATTTACCCTGCTAAAATTAAGTACTAGCCAACAGTTCTGCCTCATAGTTTCATAGTTTTCTGGAGTAAAATTTCCTTTCACAACCTGCGACATTCTCGCGAATAAAAAAGTGACCCGTTTACAGAATAAATTTCCTTTAATTTACGTCTATGGTCACAAACGTTTTGTTCCTTTCCTTTAACAAAGTAAATAATACAACTGATAATACACTACTGGCCATTAAAATTGCTACACCACGAAGAAATGCAGACGATAAACGGGTATTCATTGGACGAATATATTATACTAGAACTGACATGTGATGACATTTTCACGCAAGTTGGGTGCATAGATTCTGAGAAATCAGTACCCAAAACAACCACCTCTGCCCGTAATAACGGCCTTGATACGCCAGGGCATTGAGTCAAACAGAGCTTGGATGGCGTGTACAGGTACAGCTGCCCATGCAGCTTCAACACGATACCACAGTTCATCAAGAGTAGTGACGAGCCAGTTGCTCGGCCACCATTGACCAGACGTTTTCAATGGGTGAGTGATCTGGAGAATGTGGTTGCCAGGGAAGCAGTAGAACATTTTCTGTATCCAGAAAGGCCCATACAGGACCTGCAACATGCGGTCGTGCATTATCCCGCTGAAATGTAGGGTTTATTAGGGATCGAATGAAGGGTACAGCCACGGGTCGCAACACATCTGAAATGTAACGTCCACTGTTCAAAGTGCCGCCAATGCGAAAAAGTGGTGACCGAGACATGTAACCTAATGGCACCCCATACCATCACGCCGGGTGATACGCCAGTATGGCGATGACGAATACACGCTTCCAATGTGCGTTCACCGCGATGTCGCCAAACACGGATTCGACCATCATGATGCTGTAAACAGAACCTGGGTTCATCCGAGAAAATGACGTTTTGCCATTCGTGCACCCAGGTTCGTAGTTGAGTGCACCATCGCAGGCGCTCCTGTCTGTGATGCAGCCTCAAGGGTAGCCGCAGCCATGGTCTCCAAGCTGATAGTCCATGCTGCTGCAAACGTCTTCGAACTGTTCGTGCAGATGGTTGTTGTCTTGCAAACGTCCCCATCTGTTGACTCAGGGATCGAGACGTGGCTGCACGATCCGTTGCAGCCATGCGGATAAGATGCCTGTCATCTCGACCGCTACTGATACGAGGCCGTTGGGATCCAGCACGGCGTTCCGTATTACCCTCCTGAACCCACCGATTCCATATTGTGCTAACAGTCATTGGATCTCGTCCAACGCGAGCAGCAATGTCGCGATAAGATAAACCGCAATCGCGATAGGCTACAATCCGACCTTTATCAAAGTCGGAAACGTGATGGTACGCACTTCTCCTCCTTACACGAGGCGTCACAACAACGTTTCACCAGGCAATGCCGGTCAACTGCTGTTTGCGTATGAGAAATAGGTTGGAAACTTTCCTCATGTCAGCACGTTGTAGGTGTCGCCACCGACGCCAACCTTGTGTGGATGCTCTGAAAAACTAATCATTTGCATATCACAGCATCTTCTTCCTGTCGGTTAAATTTCGCATCTGTAGCACGTCATCTTCGTGGTGTAGCAATCTTAATGGCCAGTAGTGTAGTTATTCCAAGACAAAATATAAAGTTTTGGCTTCAAAGTGGACGCACGACACCTACGTTGCTACAATGCAGCTACAAACTAATCAGAAGAAGAGCGTAAGTATCCAATAATTGTAAATTTTATTAGTGTCTAACACAGAGATTTTTGTCTGGGGCTACACAATACGAAATCTTGAAAACTGCTCTGAATTACGATAACTGCTAATCTTTTGCGATGTTTCAAATAAACTATCAAGAAACATTTAACAAGGGCACGTGCAATGGTCACAGAGCCTGTTACAAGGAATTGGGACAGTAGTCAAATTGTGTCATTCACAAATAAATACCATCAATCTATCCCGTTTATAATATTCTTTCCTACACAATATCAGCCGGCTAACACAGAACATGAGGCCACTGAGCAATCAAAATAGAGCTTTTAAAAACGTTTGAGTGATTAAATAAAACTTACGACTGTAGTAACCAACCTAGGAATAATAAACCGAAATTTCTTCAAAAACGATGGGCATCTTTCCTTCCTTGGTCTTCGTGTTTGGCTGTCATCCAACCAATGTACACTGAGTTCACTACATCGGTTCCTTCTACGCAGTGACTCTGGGGTAGCCGTTATTTATTAGCTGTGGACTAAAATACGAATCGCGTGTTTCCCCAAGAATAATACTAGAACTTCTTCTAGCCGACACAGAAATTTTTACAACGTCTTAAATTCCGTAAATTAATACTACAGTCTAGCAATTGTTCTCTGGATCTTGTTTAGTCATTAGCATTATGTAAGTCACGTGTAATTTTGTCAAAACTGAATATATACTGGGTGATTCAAAAGAAAGAAAATATTCCAGTTGTTTATCACAGACGAACTTACAAAAGACAAGAACACATTGCGCATATCACGAGATAGAGGAAGGTTCGAAGTTTCGGTGTAGCTTCACTGTTGCAGCAACATGGCGACTACGTCACAAGAGAAATCTTTTTGTGTGTTGAAATTTGAGCAAAATCAATCCGTTGTTCAATTGCAACGTTCATTCCGCCGTTGATTCAGCAAGAAACTGCCTCTTCAAAAGCAAATTTACGACTGGCATACAAAATTCTTGGATGCTGGTTGCATATGGAGGGGAAAGAGCACTGGTTCGGCCACGCTCGTCTGATGAAAATGTCGAGCGTATCGGAGATGAGTTCACACGGAGCCCTCGGAAGTCCACAAGACGCGCAGGCCAGAAACTTCGGGTTCCTCAGAAAACGGGGGTGGCGGGTTCTGAAACAATCCCTGCACATGCAGCATTGGAAGTTACAGTTACTGTAGCAATTGTGGCCCGGCGACAATAACAGAAGGCACGAATTCAGCATTTTAGTGCTACAGAGTACGGCAGAGGACAGTTTTACCGTAGGACCCATCTTTTCGAACAAATCGACATTTCATCTCTCGGGTAAGAATTTGGGAGTCACAAAATTCTGGAGTCGTCGTCGAAAATGAAAGGGACTCTCCGAAACTGAATGTGTTTTGTGTTGTTTCAGTTCATAAAGTTTATGGACTTTTCTTTTTTGCGATAGAAACTGCGACAGGAACGACACACCTGGACGTGCTGCAAAATTGGTTGCTTCCTCAGCTTAATGAAGATTCAAATGATTTCATTTTTGTGCATGACGGCGCCTCGCTTCACTTTCACTTTGAGGTGAGGCGTTGTCTCAACAACACCATCCCACAACATTGGATTGGAAGAGGTGTCCCACAAGATCTCGTTCATTGCTTTTGGCGTTCCTGGTCTCCAGCCCTCAGATTTCGCGATTTTTTTCTGTCGGAGTATATAAATGACAGTCTTTGTCCCACATATGGGAGCTACTCTGCAAGAAAAAGCGAGGTGACGCAGTGAATAGCAAACTGTACTCGCATTCTTGGGGACGACGGTTCAAACCCACGTCCGGCCATCCAGATTTAGGTTTTCCGCGACTTTCCTAAATCACTTCAGAGAAGTTCCGAGAATGTTCCTTTGATGGGGCACGGCCGATTTCATGCCCCATCCTTGACGCAGACCGAGCTCGTGCTCCGTCTCTAACGACCTCGATGTCGACTGGACTTCTTCCTTCCTTTTTACTCTTCAACAGCTGAGAAAACGAACTTTTGAAGCCGTCGTTTCTATAAATACGGATCTTTTGATACGTGCGTGGAATGAAATGGAATTAGAATTATATTAATACGTTCGGCCGCTGACATGCGTTGATATATATCAGCGGGAACAGGTTAAAATGTGTGTCCCGACCGGTACTCGTACCAGGGAACTCCTGCTTACATGGCAGACGCTCTATCCATCTTAGTCACCGAGGGCACAGAGGATAGAGCTACCGCAGGGACTATCTCGCGCATGCCTCCCACGAGACCCACATTCTCACACTACATTGATAGTGTCCCACCGCAACACACTCATTACTCGTGGAAGACATTCTTACCAAGTCCCGTAAGAGTCCGGGGAAAATGTGTACATCCGCACAGAAGAATAAAATCATGCCCGGTATTACCAGAACTATATACTTATACAGAAATGGTGTGTGTTCTGTCGGACATGTCCGAAAGAACAGACACCATTTCTATGCAAGTATACAGAATCCTGTTTCGATGTTTATCGAGAAGCCCATGGCGCTCATGTTGCATCTATGGTATAGTGTCTGTACGAACATAAAACTTTGAACCTTCTTCTATCCATTGACATACACAATGTGTTTCTATCTTTCTTAGTTTGTCCCTCGTAAACAACTGAAATCTGTTCAACTTTTCTGACCCACCCTGAATTGTTGTATCATGCATAGTGGTACCAATAAGACTGATGATCAGTGAAGGCCTGTATTACAAAGCTTGGGTACAGAAAATAAACATTGGGGGGGGGGGGGGGGGGAGGGGAACGTCTCCATTAACAAAAAAATGAATGTCAGAATGTCACCTACAACGTTCTCTCTCTGTTCAGAATGAAGTTAGATCGCAGTTATGGTCGTTAGGGATGCAAATCCATCGGCGAAAGGAAACGCAAACCCTCGATCGGCCTTGGAGTGGACCAGAACAGGAAATGCAGATGAGGACTACTGCTCCGCGACCACTACGAGTGACAGGGGCGCCGTGGGGCAGCAGGTCACGTGGCCAGTCACCCACCCGGATAGACACCCGCATCCCTGTGGGAGCGGCGCCGTCGCGGCATCCATCTGGCACCCCGCCGCACCGCACCGCACCGCGCCGCGCAATCAATCGCCGGTGTTTACGGAAGCGTGGAGAGACGCGCTGGGCTGTGCTGGGCTGCCAACGATCCGTCTCAGACTCCGTGGGGGCTCCACAGTCTGCGCCCGATGCTCTGCACGTACATGGGGGCCCTTAGACGAGAGCACTAGTTAGGCTTCTCTCCTTTCTGTTTTCGAACTACTGAACATTGCCAACACACGTGGTACCAATAAGACTGATGTTCAGTAAAGGTCTGTATTACAAAGCGTGGGTGCAGAAAATAACTCATAATTTTAGACGAACAGTTAGTAACAGGCAAGGTTTTTAATTTAAAATACAGAACATAGGTACGTTTGAATTTTATTTCGGTTGTTCCAATGTGATACATGTACCTTTGTGAACTTATCATTTCTGAGAACGCATGCTGTTACAGCGTGATTACCTGCAAATACCACATTAATGCAATAAATGCTCAAAAGGATGTCCATCAACCTCAATGCATTTGGAAATTCGTGTAACGACATTCCTCTCAACAGCGAGTAGTTCGCCTTCCGTAACGTCCGCACATGCATTGACAATTCGCTGACGCATGTTGCCAGGCGTTGTCGGTGGATCACGATAGCAAATGTCCTTCAACTTTCCCCACAGAAAGAAATCCGGTGACGTCAGATCCGGCGAGCGTGCGGGCCATGGTCTTGTGCTTCGACGACCAGTCCACCTGTCGTGAAATATGCTATACAATACCGCTCCAACCGTACACGAGCTATGTGCCGGACATCCGTCATGTTGGAAGTGCATCGCCATTCTGTCATGCAGTGAAATATCTTGTAGTAACATCTGTAGAACTTTACGTAGGAAATCAGCATATATTGCACCATTTAGATTGCCATCGATAAAATTGGGGCAATTACCCTTCCTCCCATAATGCCGCACCATACATTAACCCGCCAAGATCGCTGATGTTCCACTTGTCGCAGCCATCGTGCATTTTCCGTTGCCCAATAGTGCATATTATGCCGGTTTACGTTACCGCTGTTGGTGAATGACGCTTCGTCGCTAAATAGAACGCACACAAAAAATCTGTCATCGTCCCGTAATTTCTCTTGTGCCCAGTAGCAGAACTGTACACGACGTTCAAAGTCGTCATGCAATTCCTGGTGCATAGAAATATGGTACGGGTGCAATCGATGTTGATGTAGCATTCTCAACATCGAGGATTTTGAGATTCCCAATTCTCGCGCAATTTGTCTGCTACTGATGTGCGGCTTAGCCGCGACAGCAGCTGAAAAACTTACTTGGCCATCATCATTTGTTGCAGGTTGTGGTTGACGTTTCACAAGTGGCTGAACACTTCCTGTTTCCTTAAATATCGTAACTATCCGGCGAACAGTCCGGACACTTGGATGTTGTCGTCCAGGATACCGAGCAGCATACATAGCACACGCCCGTTGGGTATTTTGATCACAATAGCCATAATAAACACGATATCGATCTTTTCCGCAATTGGTAAACGGTCCATTTTAACACGGGTAAAAACTGTAGAGGAAGACAGAGATTGGAATACGTCAAGCAAATAATTGAGGACGTGGGTTGCAAGTGCTACTCTGGGATGAAGAGGTTAGCACAGGAAAGGACTTCGTGGCGGGCCGCATCAAACCAGTCAGTAGACTGATGACCAAAAAAAAAAAAAAAAAAAAAATGTATCACGAAACAAATACCGTCCGCACTGGCGGAATGTTACGTGATACCATGTACTTCTACGTTTGTGACTATTACAGCACAATCTATCTCAAAGCGAAAAAAGTGGTCCAACTAAAACATTCATATTTCTTTACGTACTGACGAATATGTAATAAAAAATGGGGGTTCCTGTTAAAAAAAAACGCAGTTGATATCCGTTTGACGTATGGCAGCGCCATCTAGCGGGCAAACCATAGCGCCATCTGGTTTCCCCCCTTCAAGCTAGACGAGTTTCGTTCTTTGTATTTTTTCGTTTGACGCTTATTTCGTGAGATATTTGGTCCGGTCACTAATAATGGACTACCCTATCTATCTATATATATATATATATATATATATATATGGCAGTAGTGAACAAAGCAGAGTGCAAGTTTGTGTTGGCTCCGTGATGGTGTGAGCTGTGTTGACACATGGAATGACCGGAGTCCTCTGATGCTACTGAACCGATCACTGACACAGAAAAGTTAAGCTCGGTTACTTGGAGACTATTTGCAGCCCAAACGGGGACGTAATTTTTGTGGATGACAATGCTCTACTTCACCGAGTAACAATTGTTCGCTATTGGTTTGAAGAAAGTTCTGGAAAATTTGAGCCAAAGATTTGGCAACCCAGATTGCCCGACATGAACCCCATGAAGTATTTATGGTACATAATCGAGACGTTAGTTCGGCACAAAATTCTGCCCCGGCAACCCCTTCGCAATTATGGACGGCTTTAGAGGCATCATGGCTCAATATTTCTGCAGCGAACTTCCAATGACTTGTTGAGTTCATGGCATAGCTGCTGCATGGCGAAAGGAGTGCCGACACAATGTTAGGCGGTACCCCATGGCTTATGTCACCTCATAGATGTGTTGGAATGTCCCTTTTCATTCTCGAACAGATTCATAGGAGCCTTAATGTTTATCTGTTGTGAATTCGCGAATTTCGTGTAGGACATTGGTAGGGTGCTTTAGAATTCTATCTCTACTGTAACTACACATAAGATCCATTAATGGATTTATTACTGGCAATATTTACTACTCAAAACGATCTATAACATTCATTCAGCATAATAACGATATACTCATGAACAATAGTTTCTTATCCATTGTACAGAAATGTGTTCACTATGTCAGTGCCTTAAATTTAATAGGCTTGCAGCAGAACTGAAACATATTGACCTGTCATTTCCATTTCAACTGGATATATAAATATGTAATTTTAATAAGAGGTGGTGACTACTATAAATTTTTTGTAGGTGGTAAAAGATAAAATATTCTCTAGAAACAGAAGGAGCACATGTAACCATATAGAGATAAAACAATAAGTAGAAACCGCCAATGTGTCGTTAAACTGCAACCTATTTACGCTCAACGTCAGACACGACACAAAATAATTACACACTAATAAACCTGGTAGACCACGAGACTGCACAGTATACATCTTCATATGCAGCTCTTTACGTAGGTGACGAAGAGGCTATCATTCATTAAGCAAGTTCATCACCAATATCTTCGGTGTGTGCTTAAGTGTGCTTATAGCGGTAAACGCCTTACAGCAGGTCATTTGAATGAAAAAGCTGCTGGCTGCCCGAGGTGTATGTATGATTTTGGATTCTCGACAACAGTTACGCGTAAAACATTAACACCTCGAAACTATGATAATATGGCGGCAAGGAAAATTCAGGGAAACGCTAAAAGAATTATATAAAACAGGAATATAGTTATGAGTAGGATGTGTAATTAGTGATTTTCTTCTGTCACACACACAATGAGACATATAGTCACATCCATCATTTCTAATACAAAGAAAAACATAATGTAAGGATTATGATTGCGAGAAACAGTGAAGAATCATTTTGTGGCGGCGCTACTGACGGCACCCAGTTACCATGGCTGTAAAAACGAAAAACGTAGCAAAAAGAGATATTATCTGTTGACTTACTTTTTGATTCACTTTATAGTGAAAGGGAAGTTTTATACGTCACCAAACGCCAAAGGCTCTTATGTCCCATACTGCTCAATTTCTGAGGTACGTCAAGGACCCTGAAATCATGATTTTGGGCACGAAATTCATGGAAATTACGTAATCCTCTTACCATTCTTAATATACTGAATCCAAAGACAGATGATTAGTAGCGTAGTGTAGCACAGATACATGAGAGACGACATACGCCATGGCATTGTCCAAAAGGTCATCGTTACGCCAATATCTGCAAAAATGTGCAAACGCAACGAACGCTAGATTTCGTGGCGGTATGTAATGATAAAATTCTCTTCTGCTTCCAGCAGTTTCGAGAGGTTTAAAACCCACTAGCTTTCGACTGAATAATCCTTAGTCATACAATTTGATGGAAATTGTGAGCATTCTTTCATATATAACTGCGTGATCCTTGATATAAGCGCTCAGAACTTTGTTAATTAGAATAGAAAGCTGTTTTCGTCTGTTTATCAACCCCAGTCCAACAACGGGTAACGAAGCAGTGCGATAGACGCGAAATGGATTTGTGGTATGCTGTTGAGACAGCGGTGTCCTCTTACACCAGCCAGGCGTAAACCATGAATAATTTGAGCTCATTGCAAAGGAATTGTCTACTTCTTCTTTTATTCGTTTTTTCTTCGTACCTGAAATTGCTTCAAAAATTCTATAGTTAGAATGTATTTCTGTTCCTTAACTCCTAATTTTTTGTCTGTTAATTTCGTCTATCTTGAAGATATTTAGTTGACAACCACGGTTGTATTATAACGTAGTACTGTATTGGAGCTCAGATCGCTTCTAAAATGTCATACAGCCCATGAAAAATTACCATATTACTCAAACTACTCACTTGACGAGTTTTGGTTCTGTTTCCATCATCAGATATGCAGCCATCATATAACACCTGACCTCTGGTGGCCAACCCAGTCTCCTTCCCCCCCCCCCCCCCCCTTCCCTCAGTCTCCCTAAGATCGATGGTAGTCTCTCTGCTTATGTTACATGTACGTCTCGTAACGGTCGTATCCTGTGACCCTCTGAGCATTTGGGTACGTTTTCATTGCATTGCATTTTGTGCTTTGGTAATGACTGTTATATTTCTTTTCATATTATAGGTAAAATCGGTTCACGTCTTACGTTTTAGATATCTGATGATGGAAATAAATCCGAAACGCGTCACGTGAGCAAGAAGAGAAATAATTTTTTAAAGAGTGATTGACTTTTACCATCAACCTGTTCAACTCCAATACAGTAATACATTAGAATGGCAGAATTAATGGTGTCGTGAAAGTGTGGGCTCAAAGGCGTTCCGTCATTATTCTTAGAGAAACAGGCAGTTTGTATGTGAATCGGCAACAAATAAATAATGTTTAGTCGCGGATCATTGCGTTGAAGTTGGGTGCTATGACAATCAAACACTGAAATCAAAGAAGCAGTGGTTCCCGTCGTTCTTTGAATAACCATCGATTTATTATTCTTAGGATGGTCACCATAGCGTTATGTTCGATGCCGAATCACTCTTACCTTCTATAAGACCGTATTTTGTTTGTTGTCCACTGTGTTCTGTCCTGCTCAATGGCCTCATATATTGTGCTTAACATTTTAAGCGACAGGTATTCTATGGAACAGATTGTTATAAGTGGGACAGACTGCTCCAATGCCATGTATCATGCTATATATAGTGCCGGGAAAACAATGAACATCTTTCTTAGAGGTTTGCAGTTCATTCAATATTTTTTTACATTCTTATTTTCCCTTCTTCTTGACTACAGTAATATTCTCGTTTCCCAGTGACGCCATAGCAATTTTTTAATTACTTTTTTACTGTTCTTATATTCTCTTCAAAATTGTTATCTTATGGTGTCATTATTAGTTTGTGCTTTAACCTTCATTGAAATAAGTCCGTTATCCTTAACTGCTCCTGGAGTTTTTGCCGTGTCCTCTCCAATATCTCTCCGTTGTAATGGTCAGTCAGCTAATAAACATTATGACCACCTGCTTAATGTCTTTCTTGTGCTTCTTTGGAACGAAATACACCACTGACTCTGCGTACCAGACATCCGACAGTTTGTTAGTAGGTTTCTGGAGGTATGTGGCATTATGTGTCTACGCATAGGTCATGTAACTCGCGTAAATAACAGGACACTGACTTGTGTACGCTGTGACTGAGTCCGTTAGTAACCCAGACGGATTCCATAGGGTTCACATCAGGAGAATTTGTTCTCCAAGACATCAACTTGAGTTCACTACAATCTCCTGAAGCCACTGTAGCACGGTTCTTGCTCCGAGACACGGACAACTGCCATCACCGTCGGGTAAGACATCAAGCACTAACGAGTGTAGGTGGTTCGCAGCTGTCAGCGTGTCTTCGATTACTACCACAGGCCCCGTGTTAGCACAAGAGAATTTCTCCCGTTGTATAACACAGCTTCTACCAGCCTGTATCCGTGGCGCGCTGCACGTTTCGAGCCTCCGTTCACATCGATGACGACGTTTGTGGAGACGGCCATCGGCAAAAATATGATTCATCCGAAGAGTCCACACGTTTCCATTGATCTACGGTCGAATCCCGATGATCCCGTGCCCACTGCAGTCGTAATTGACGATGTCACTGTGTCAACATGTGAGCATGTAGGGGTGGTCTGCTGCGGAGCTCCATGCTCAGCAATGTACGACGAACGGTGTGCTCCGAGACACTTGTGCTTGCACCAGCATTGTGCTCTTTCGACAGAGACGCCACAGATCACCATCTATCCTACTTTATAGAGCAGAGAAACTTCCGAACCCCATGTTCTGTGAAGAGTCGTGGACGTCCAACCATTTATCGCCTAGCGGTAGTTTTACTGTCTTTCTACCTCTTTCCGTAGATGCTTACGATACTCGCACGTGAACATACAGCCAGCTTCGCTGTTTTCGAGATACTTGTTCATGGCTCTGCGTAATAATAAACTCTCCTTTGTCAAAGTCGCTTGTGTGAATGCAGTTCGCTATTTGCAGCCGATATCTTCGTTGGGGTGATATCCCGTTCGTGTCTGCTCCCCTTGTATACTTTTGTTACCGTGTCACCTGCCCTCAACGCCACCAGGCGGCATCCAAGATGGTGGTGAGCCGTGGTCATAATGTTTAGGTTATCACTGTATTTGTGTGAATATTGTGTGTTCATAATATCAGGTTATACTGGCTACAGATTTCCTCCAGAGCCATTAACGACGTTTCCTCCTTACCTTCCTACTAGTGCATCATTTAATGGTGAACCCATTCTTTCATTAAAGTCTCTTCCTATTCAGAATGAGATTTCCACTCTGCAGCGGAGTGTGCGCTGATATGAAACTTCCTGGCAGATTAAAACTGTGTGTCGGACCGGGACTGGAACTCGGGACCTTTGCCTTTCGCGGGCAAGTGCTCTACCAACTGAGCTACCCAAGCACGACTCACGCCCCGTCCTCACAGCTTTACTTCTGCCAGTACCTCGTCTCCTACCTACCAAACTTAACAGAAGCTCTCCTGCGATCCTTGTTTGAAGGAGAGCTTCTGTTAAGTTTGGAAGGCAGGAAACGAGGTACTGGCAGAAGTAAAGCTGTGAGGACGGGACGTGAGTCGTACTTGGGTAGCTCAGTCGGTAGAGCACTTGCCCGCGAAAGGCAAAGGTTTCGAGTCTCGGTCCGGCACACAGTTTTAATCTCTTTCTATTGTTACCTCTTGGTGGTTTTTTACTTAGCTGAGAAGGTGGTCTAATTTTGGTGGAAATGATCTTTGGTTTTCTGTGGCGCATCGTCTTTCGGTCCTTATACTCCAGTTATATACATTTCAGTTCCACGTAATTTGATGGTGATGGTGACCATTCTTTGATACACAATTGGGTATTCCTTGTTGTAAGTGCTCAGACTTTTGTTGATTAGTATGGAAATACCTGTTCCCGCCTGTTTATGTCCATCAACCCTAGATGAACAATGTTTAACGTTCCATAATCTCATTTCCTTGACATTTCAGACAAAACAATTATATTTACCTCAAGAATATTCATTTCATTCTCCATTTCTGTGGATGTACCTGTCACACTTTGAATGTCTGATGTGGCAACTCTCAATGTCCTTTCCTAAACAATAGCTATAATATACGAATGCAAGTTTTGGCGGTGATACGTATTGATAAGACTCTCTTGGTCTTCCAGGCACGTGGAGTGGTTTAAAACGCATGAACTTCTGACCCAGTACTCCTTGGCCATTGTCAACTGGGTACTGTCGTGCGTTTTCTGGTGCCATCCTTACAAAACGGCGCTACCGATTGTGACGTCACCGGTATCCAATCGAGTGCCATATAAAGTAATATTTTGGATGCAAGACCTCCATGCTTTCTTCTACCTTACGATGGCCAGGTTTTAAGCTGTGCTTCATTGCAGACCACGGTCTTTACGGTGTTTTCCGAAATTCTTATCTCGATTGCTTCCTTTCTTCATATGTTTTAGAAAATATATGTCCGTTTCATAATATATGTTGCGACTGTAATATACCGTGTCCGTTTTTCAGTGTATGCTGTGCTAACGCTGATTTCTCTGGGTATCATAGGCAGAAGTATCTCTCGTGTTCCACACGGTACTGCTCAGTAGTGCTTACAGGCTGTACAACTTAAAAGTGTCGACATCCACACAGTATTCTGTAAATTTCTGATTTTCTGTTGGTTTTCTGAGGGCTACATCACCTTTAACAGGCATCATGTGTGGAAATTTTCCTGGAGGCCTGAAGACTAATCCGATTTTTTGACTCTTTTTATTAGCAGGTGAATCTCCCGTGTCGCTGAGCCACAGAAAGAAAAAAATTCAGGTTTCTTCGTGCTCTCGTCATAGTCTTTTCCTTACGAGCCTTTGGTGAAATATCTTCACAAATTTGTTGGTTATAGCAGCCGTTTTCTTTGAAAATTTCCATACATGAAATGTATTAGCAGTTGCGAAGGTGGAAACCAACAGCTGTGTAATGGAAAGACGACAGTTCAGATTACTTCAGGAATCGAACCCGGATTTCCCGCTTTTGACAAGGGGTCGCCTTACCATTTGGCTACTCGAGAACGACCCACGGTCAGACCCTAGCTTCCAAATGTCGTCAACCATATGTCTATAATCAGTAATAGTACATCCATTATGCATATTCCCCTACATGGAAGAAATTTCACCTGAATGTCGCTTGCCCGGTATCGGCAGATAAGTACGATGTAGCAGTGCCTGTGTTATTCCAAATTACTACATGCATGCATGTCCGAAAACATTTTGCATCGTAATTCGGAATTACACAGGCTCTGTATCATAGCAAAATTTCCATAAATGGTTCGGCTATCTCGTCGTGATTATAGCGTCAAAAACGGCTTCCATTCGATATTATAAGGTCTTTAGAATAGAGCGCCTCTGAGCTTAGACGTAGTAGCTTGAAACATGCTCGTGCCTACTGACTCGGCGTAGTATGGTCCCAACCAATCATTGGAAACCTCTGCAGAATTGTTGAGCCATGATGGCTCTATAGCCGTCCATACTTGCCAAATTGTTACCGGTGCAGGATTCTCGATTATGTCCCGTAAATGTTCGATGGGATTCACATCAGGCGATTTGCCTTTCCAAACCATTCGCTCAAATTGTCTATAATGTTGTTCAAACGACCAGTGAACAGTTGTGGCTTGGTGTCACGGTGGATTGTCATCCAAAAAAATTCCATCGTTGTATGACTGCAAATAGTCTCCAGTTATCCGAAAATAACCATTTCCAGTCAATGGTTCGTTCTGTCGGACTACGCGATCAAGTTAATTCCATGTAAACACAGCCCACACCATTATGGAGCCACCACAAGCTTGCACAGTGCCTTGTTAAAAACCTAGATCAATGGCTTAGGGGGTCTGGCCACAGTCTTACCAACTGAAATCGGAACTCATCTAACCATGCTAGGGTTTTCCAGTCGGCTAGGCGCCTTCAGTACGGCCAGTAGCGCAGCAGAGGCGATGTCGTGCTATTAGCGAAGGTACTCGCGTCGTTCGCCTGTCGGGAAAGTGCATTAACGTCAATTACTTCACTCTTTCCCAACGGATATGTTCATCGTTCGTCCCACATTGATTTCTACGGTTACTTCACGTTCTGTTGCTTGTCTGTTAGTACTGACAACTCTACACAAACACTACAGCTCTCGGTCGTTACTTGAAGGCCGTCGGCCAATGAGCTGTCCATGGTGAGAGGTAATACCTGAAATTTGGTATTCTCAGTACACTCTTGACCTGCAGATGTCGGAATACTAAATTCCCTAATGATTTCCGAAATGGAATGTCATCTGCGTCTAGTTTCCGTCTACAAATTCAAAATCTGTTAATTCACGTCGTGCGGCCATAATCACGTCGGAAACCTTTTTGCATGAATCACATGAGTACAAATGACAGCTCCTTCAATGCACTTCACTTTTATACCTTCTGTATGCGATACTACCGCTGTCTGTACGTGTGCGTATCGCTATCCCATGACTTTTTATCGCTACATTGTCGATCAGTCGTTCCTGCTTCACCCTGCTGCGAGATAGGACAGTTACACGAGGAAAAGGATGCAAACGGTCTCGAGGTTATGGCCGTCTACCTTTGGTAGACTGAGTAGCTTTCAGATTTGGATTGGAACTGGATTGACGCACTCACAGTAGCATAACAGATGTAATCAGAGAGGAAATCACAGAAGGTCAGAAAGGGAACTTCAGCCGTCTATCACAACAACAGTATGTGGCTGAGTGTAAAATGACAGAACATGCTGTTATCAACATGACCGCAAGAAATATGAACGTGAATGTGATGTTGGCAGACAAAACAAATTGCTTAAGTCTTTAGGCTGCCCTACTTAGAAGTCTGAGCCGAGGACAAAACAGACGGATCGAAGAGGACGATTTGTGGGGCTACTGTATTTGTGCGACCATGTTGAAATCTTCCCCGAAAAGTTAAACTTCTTTGTAAACACTCCGCGAGTTAGCTTCCTGTAGGATCATGGGAGTGATCCGCTAGCACTTGCACACTAACAAAAATTCAGCTTCCTACATCTGACAATCGAGAGGAGGGCATCCGAGGAGTAATATTCTATTGGCTGACACTAGTACTTCTCCAACCAATGACGTGGCATGAGACATTATTTCAGCGCTCTTGCACTGCCGAAGAAGGGAGACGATGATAAAATCCAGTTGCTTTGAATCTGGGGAGGGTAAGCTTATGGAGATTGTGGTTGATCATTGGATCTCTCTGGTCACTCTCATAGCGCTTTCCCCTCTTTCTGCGACCACGGGCCTAGGTCCTGATTGTTCTCTGATACACATTGGGACTTAAGATCTAGATTTGTTAGCGAGGACTTTGCTGGCGACTACACTTGCAGCTTATTCGATATCTCCTTAGCTCTCACTTCCTTATTGTCTTTATAATTCTCTTTCCAGCAGTTGTTAGATTTTACTTGAAGCCCAGTGCTCATGTCACGAGCATTCGACTTCGTTATTCTGCTCCTTTTTCTCAAGCCAGTCTTCCATCCCTCATTTGATACTGCTTTTACAGTTTAATTCCGAACATCGGTTCGAGTTCTGACTCTACGACCACCGAGCCATTCTTATGATCACTGTCATCCAGTTAAAATACGTTTCCTTAAGTGCTGCCAGTGTAACACGGACGAACACACATCGACCTCAGAAGAGATCCCTCGTAACGAGCTACCTGTGGAGAACACGTAGACAGTGTAGTGACCATCAGAAGACGGCAACCATAACCCTCAGGCTTACACAAAAGAGAGGACAAAATTCGGCGCCGGCCGCTGTCAGCCTTGCTCTCTGCACAGCTCGTTCACAGAGATGAAAGAGGTGATTCTCATCCCGGCCTCTCGCTGCAGTCGGTAGATGGCCACAGCTGTAGACTTCCTGCTGCCAAAGCCACTTACGCCGTGTCTCCACGCCGCCGCCGGGAGCTGATTCACGACATTGTAAAGCCGCCCATCCTTAGGAAACCAACCCATGACGTGTTTTCCCGACCAGATAAAGAGACACTGAGATTATTAACTAACGATCTTCTTGTTTTCTTTGCTTCAAGAAATTCACTTCTCAGTTGATCTGGGTTTCGGTTCATGTCACTGAGGTAATTTTTGGTTTGATCGACGATGATATGATCTGCACCCAGCTAACAACTTCTGTAAAATTTATCCTCTAAAATATCCCTTCTAATTTTGCCAGCCAAAGCCAACGGCGGGGCATTTGCATACCTACACAACTGTCCATTAAAATTGCTACTCCAAGAAGAAATGCAGATGATAAACGGGTATTCATTGGACAAATATATTATACTAGAACTAACATGTGATTACATTTTCACGCAGTTTGGGTGCATAGATCCTGAGAAATCAGTACCCAGAACAACCACCGCTGGTCGTAATAACGGCCTTGGTACGCCTGGGCATTGAGTCAAACAGAGGTTGGATGGCGAGTACAGGTACAGATGCCCATGCAGCTTCAACACGATACCACAGTTCATCAAGAGTAGTGACTGGCATATTGTGACGAGCCAGTTTCTCGGCCACCATTGACCAGACTTTTCAGTTGGTGAGAGATCTGGAGAATGTGTTGGCCAGGGCAGCAGTCGAACATTTTCTGTATCCAGAAAGACCCGTACAGGTCCTGCAACATGCGGTCGTGCATTATCCTGCTGAAATGTAGGCTTTCGCAGGGATCGCATGAGGGGTAGAGCCACGGGTTACATCTGAAATGTAACGTCTACTGTTCAAAGTGCCGTCAATGCGAACAAGAGGTGACCGAGACGTTTAACCAATGACACCCCATACCATCATGCCGGGCGATACGCCAGTATGGCGATGACGAATACACGCTTCCAATGTGCGTTCACCGCGATGTCGCCAAACACGGATTCGACCATCATGATGCTGTAAACAGAACCTGGATTCATCCGAAAAAATGACGTTTTGCCATTCGTGCACCCAGATTCGTCGTTGAGTACACCATCGCAGGCGCTCCTGTCTGTGATGCAGCGTCAAGGGTAACCGCAGCCATGGTCTCCGAGCTGATAGTCCATGCTGCTGCAAACGTCGTCGAACTGTTCGTGCAGATGGTTGTTGTCTTGCAAACGTCCCCATCTGTTGACTCAGGGATCGAGACGTGGCTGCAAGATCCGTTACAGCCATGCGGGTAAGATTCCTGTCATCTCGACTGCTAGTGATACGAGGCCGTTGAGACCCAGCACGGCGTTCCGTATTACCCTCCTGAACCCACCGATTCCATATTCTGCTAACAGTCATTGGATCTCGACCAACGCGGGCAGCAATGTCACGATACGATAAACCTCGATCGCTATAGGCTACAATCCGACCTTTATCAGAGTTGGAAACGTGATGGTACGCACTTCTCTTCCTTACACGAGGCGTCACAACAACGTTCACCAGGCAATGCCGGTCAACTGCTGTTTGTGTAAGAGTAATCGGTTGGAAACTTTCCTCATGTCAGCACGCTGTAGGTGTCGCCACCGGCGCCGCCTTGTGTGGATGCTCTGAAAAATTAATTATTTGCATATCACAGCATCTTCTACCTGTCGGTTAAGTTTCGCATCTGTAGCACGTCATCTTCGTGTGTAACATTTTTAATAGCCAGTAGTGTATTTGTACGCCCTGACATTTATAAAGCAACCGTAGGTGCAAATTTGAATAAATTCTCACGTTTACCGCTACCCAGCACAGTAATAATCTTCTCATGGTTTTGCCGCGCACATTGCGGAAACATGCAGGAAACCTGCCGAAACCAGCGAACCACGTATGGAAATTTTTCGAACAAACCAGTTATAACACCCAACAAATCTCGTAACTTGTTTCACCAAATACTCGTAGAAAGCCCATGAGGAAGACAGGAAAAAGCTTGCCGTTTTGCCTTTCCGGGACTCGGTAACTGCATTATAGCGGGGCTTAAAGTCGATTCAGTGTTCAAGCATACCAGGAATATTCGGCTACTCATGAGGCCCGTGAAAGGTGATAGGCCTCAGAACATCAGGAATTCGCAGAATATCGTGTGGGTGTGGCTAATTTTAAGTTCGATAAACTATGCGAAGTACTGAACAGCTCTAGAGAGACCACTGGAGGTGGTCGGAAAGGCGGACACGAAACTGCATTCCACGAAGCATCTATGGACAAATGATTCCCGTGACAGCATCAAAGATGTAGCGATTGTGATCAAAATTTCTGAAAACACCTTCAATAAAGACGGTAGTCTCTAGTTAAGCTCGGCTTGGTACACTGTCACCGAAAGGTTGAAGCGGATTTTGCAACCGAAATGTTACCTCATATGTCTTTGGACTGGGTACCAACGTCATCACAGGCCATAGCGCCACTATAGAAGAATAGAAGCAGGAACCACAGAAAAGTCACCACTCGGCAATGGTCGAGAAACACTCGATCGAATACTCTGGGATTTTAAACCAAGTAACGCGGCTGGAAACCCTAGAGAGTTTTGTCGATAATTGTAATGTTTTTCTATCTGAGATAGTTTTTATGGATAATTGGGCGGTGGCCGACTGATTCAACAATCAGCCTTAAGTAACAGAACTTGACGAACCAATTGGCTCCCCTAGGACATTTGGCTTCACTAAACCTAAGAAGAGCTCCTTCCACCAGATGGGACACGTTAAGTCTACTTGCAGGTGTCTTCGATAAGGCAGTGTTCCTGGGATAGTGTGTTGCTTTTATTGGCATGGTCAAAGAGATACCAAGGGGAGTTGTTACTTAACATACAGCAGATTTATTAGCGTTATGTGCTGCGTAGAAGATGGCGGATAAAGAATTTAATGCTGCTGTATTTTCGATTCACGCGCATATAGAAACGGAATTACTTTGTCATGCAACCACAGAGCTGTTATGTTGCCTTCTGGATTCATAAGCAGAAGTTGAGAATAGTCTTTCGTATACATGGGACTACAGCCGATGCGAATTTCTTGAGGGAGGCAATCTTCCGGCGTAGGCTGTCTTTATTTTTGAAGTAAGCACTTTATTTCACACTTCTGCTGACAAACTAAAAGTACTTTCATCCTCTTCGGTATTTACAAGCTACCTCCGTCATTTGTGCCTCAGTCAGAAACTGTAGTCACAATAGATCTTTCACACATTTGTATGGACAAAGCTGCATCTAATGGTGTCCATAATAAAGTTTTCACGATCATAAGAAATCTTGGTGTCTCGGATGCCACTTTTCTGACATTTGACCGTGCCTGGTCATGGCTAAGCAGTACAACCTAACATACGGCGATGGTTCGACGTAAACTGTAGGAATTTTTGGTCAGATCCTTAAACACGAATTGTACGTAGATCCGCCATCACACCGACTCCAAATAATAATTAAAATATCGATGAAATTCCTGTTCTGTTTTCTAAAGAAGGCGACAGCGTTTCGTTACTTGAAAAGTCATTTTTGAACTTCAGTTTGGCTCTATTTAATGTCCTCCTTTACGTATTTAGCCTCAAGTTGTTTTTCCCTATTCCGTAAAGAAAACATCTGGCTTGGTGGGTAGTTCATCGATCATCATGGAAGCTGACCATGTTCAAAGCATACATATTAAGCTATTAAAATTTTGGTCTTTTCACACGATGATTTGATGTGTTGGCAGAAGAGACAAGACCGTGTAGCTAGAGGAGGCCGAAATGCACGCGTTTAAGCTCACGCAAACCGGCGTGAGGTCTGGAACAGGACAATGTAATTAATGTAGCCAATAAGGTACGTTGCTGCTGGAATACTTAACTTTAATCCATAATTGGTGTACATCGCTCTTGACGGTACATGTTTTACAATCTCAATATTAACTGGTAATGGCGCCTTGCTAGGTCGTAGCAAATGACGTAGCTGAAGGCTATGCTAACTATCGTCTCGGCAAATGAGAGCGTAATTGTCAGTGAACCCTTCCTAGCAAAGTCTGCTGTACAACTGAGGCGAGTGCTAGGACGTCTCTCTAGACCTGCCGTGTGGCGGCGCTCGGTCTGCAATCACTAACAGTGGCGACACGCGGGTCCGACGTATACTAGCGGACCGCGGCCGATTTAAAGGCTACCACCTGGCAAGTGTGGTGTCTGGCGGTGACACCACATGATTATCATGCGCCCTAGCACAGTTCTGACACAAGGATTTGAACCTACAGTGAGGTATATCATCTATCAACAGACTCGACCCATTACATTTTTTACCCACTTGAGCCTGCTAGGCTAAAGCAGGCGTGTAACACAGAAAGTTGAGATTTTGTAGCAGATGTGGGAACATTGTGGGTTCAATGGTGCAGTGCCTTAGTATGGTACACTGGGTAGAACTGAGTTCATATTTCTCCTAATGAAGAATAATAAATTGCGCAGAATCACAAATCTTTTTACGAGTAATTAATGTTTGCCAGTTTTATTCCATCTGTCAGGACTACTTTCTTCCTTCGTGTGAAATAAAAGTGACAGTCATGACCATTAATTCCTGACAGCAACCTTGTCGGACTTCTCATTAAAAATCCATTCACTTTGTCATTTGTGTTTTTCAAAATCTAAGCAGGCTGCCGAAAAAAGTTCTTGACGATGACACAAGAAAAAAAGTAGTTAGATATGTGAACATCCAGCTTAACTTCCCTTCAGGAAATTTGGAAATTTGTGGTAATGTCTTATGGGACCAAACTGCTGTGGTCATCGGTCCTTAAGCTTAGACACTACTTAATTTAACTTAAATGAACTTACGCTAAGGACGACACACACACCCATGCCCGTGGGAGTACTCGAACCTCCGACGGGGCGACCCGCGCGGACCGTGACAAGCCGCCTGGCCTTACCTTCAGTCTCTAATTTAGAGGTAGTGGACCCATTATTATTTATCGATCGCATCCCTGTGTAAGCATCTCATTTCAAGTTTGTTATGACACTTATTTGGAAAGTACTGACACTGTCTACTTCTACCAGTGAATATGTCTTGCAGCCAAAAAGTACATCATGAATGACAGTGTCTTCTATAAAACCAAACAAATGAAAAAACATTTTATTAATTAATGTGCGGACATCTTTCGGGATGAAATCATTTATCAAGTGTCAGACGTAGATTCCAAATTTATTATGAAGTCCAAAGCCCATTTTTAATCATCAGATTCCATTTCAGCAAGTACGCATATTGGCATTTCGTGGCGGAGTTAAGTTCCAAATCTATCTTGTTGTGAAATACCTGCCTTGGCAGTTCTAATAAACCACGTTAACCTCTGTTTATACGCATTTTGTCCAGATGATTCAGGACGATATGCTAAAGATTGGTCCTGCGTGGTATATGTGGGAGTAGGATAATTTTGCAGAGCCCCTGTACGAATCCCAGTATAGACCACGATGACAATCTGTTCTCTTTTTGTCGGGCTTTCTACTGCGGTATTCTAAACCGTAGCTTCTTGTCCACCGAAATTGTAAGTCACTAGCTCCCGAATAATGCAATACGCTTCGTAACATAAATTTCTCTTCTCCTTAAATTGTTTGCTGGTCACTGGGGAATGTAATGCAGCAGATACTACGTCTGCTGCTTCCTTCTGCCCACATCCTCTCCATCTATACATGTGCGTCAGTGTGTGTGTGTGTGTGTGTGTGTGGGAAGGGGGGTTGGTAGGGACGAATGAGCAAGTGGTTTAGCTTGTGTGTTTGGGTGGGCGGAAGGCGGGGAATGCAAGTGGTCTTGTGTGTGTGTGTGTGTATGTATGTATGTGTGTGTGTTTGTGTGTCGTGTTAGGTGGGGGGCGGGGTGAGCAAATGGTTTTGTGTGTGTGTGTGTGTGTGTGTGGGGGGGGGGGGGGGGGGGGCAGGCACAGTAGACAGAAATGGGCAGCGGGGAGAGGCCAAAGCGTCCTGCCGGAAACTACTTTGCGCGCCAGAAACTCATTCTGCAGACATGCGCACCGCTCGCCGAGTGGAGAGCCCGCCGTCCATGAATACTGCATGTCCGCTCCGTCAGAGGCGCTCACGCATGCAGAACGTCGGTAAAAGCCAGTTACTGTGCACAAGACGCCGCGCATGAGGAATAGCGGCTGTGCTCCAGTGCGATGTGTGAGACGAATGGGCGTTTAACCCGCAACGCAAGAAGCTTCCGTAACTCGTCAGTAATTGAATACGCTGTAGAGAAATACCGTAGTATCACACACCACTGATGCCGGCCAGGGTGACCGAGCGGTTCTAGGCGATACAGTCTGCAGCCGCGAGACCGCTACGGATGCAGGTTCAAATCCTGCCTCGGGCATGGATGTTTGTGATGTCCTTAGGTTAGTTTGGTTTAAGTATTTCTAAGTTCTAGGGGACTAATGACCTTAGACGTTAAGTCCCATAGTGCTCAGAGCCATTTGAACCATTTGAACACACCACTGAATAACAATCCTCGTAATAGGTACGTTTTCAGATTTGATATGAATAAACGAATATATTGATAAATTTTGTTGGCAGATTGCCTCTAGCCGCTCTGCATTAAATAAAATTTTCCTCTTTTTCTTCGCTGCACATCAACCAATGATCTAATTTCTCCAATGTCTTGCCTATTGGTTTTGAATTTTCATCCTTGTATTCTCAGATTTGTGTTATCTCGTAAATGTCCCTGATTATTAATTTTGTCTGTATTCCGTTATTTCTTCACTGTCTTGCTAGTTAATGTGGAATTTTATCATCTGTTCATCGACTTTTCAGTTACGTTCACATTTGAAGTATAAAATTATCGAACAATACTTCTTATTTTCTGCTATCAAGCATTCCTTCCTGTCGAGTACTTGTTATTTTTCTAACTTCAACTCTGTTTCTCTCTGCGTGTTTTTATACTGCTGCGTAAGTTTGAAATTCAGGAGTTCCTGCTATCGTTCTATTGTTTAATATGTCCATCATAACATTTCTTCATTGTCATTCACTGAAGGCTACATTAAACTAGTATTAATAGGTATCTGTAGCTATGAACAAAATACTGTCTTCTAAAGCTGAAGTGATCCATTTCTAGAGAACGACATTTTTTAATGGAAACACTATTATTTTAAGAGAGCAAATTCTTTATTCAAGCAGCTTCTCATTTGACCTCACAACGACTGAGTGTACACCGTACCAGCCCTGCTTACCACAAACAAAGAGGTGGTACCGAGAATCAAACCCCGATCCTTTCACACTGAACGAAGCGGTGCCAATCATTCGTAATTTTGTTTTGGCGTAGGTTTACAGCCTCCAAAAATTTTTCAAGGGAAAACACGGTCCGTAGTGGACTGTAATATTGTTACTTATTGATTTCGTTTACGTTATTTTCAAGCTTCTGAAATAAAAACATACCAATGTCGAAAACTTTGTAACGTAAGTACGTAATGTGTAAATATTGCAAGACATAGCAACAATCATGTTAGAAATACGGAATAATCCGTTTCGTCTAGTTACATGTGGGCAACCATCATATGATTTATATTCCACATAAAAAGCAACATTTGACATGGACCACATGCATCATAATAAGTGGCCGAAAACCAAGTCCTTATAATCCATGACCCCAAGACAATAAGTGTTACCTGTAACAACTCACTATACAAACTGACAATTACTATCAGCTGGTCTTTAATGCATTACAAATAACATTGTCAACTGTCGACTAAACATGTCAGAGTGCAGAACAGTCTTCGCTGTTGTGCCAGAAAATTTTAACATGCAAACGTCTATAAACAATAATGTAAGGTACAGCATAACGTACATAGTAAAAGGAAAACGTATATTCTACCATATTTGGCCCTACGTCAAATGATATCAATCTATTGGCATTAACACAAAACATCCCCTCAGTTTAATTCGAAACAGAAAACTACATTATCATAATGTTCAAGTACTGCAGATCTAATTCAACAATATAAAGAAAACAAAACATTTTCACATTAAGACATAAAACTCTCTACATATCTTTTTAACAAACAGCCCTTTGCTTTAATCATTATAAAAATATATGGGCATGTATACATTCATTGTACCACCCTGTTGGTATTAAGGTACAACTATCAACATTATAATGTGACTCACGCCACCTATATCATTACTGAATATCAAGAATAATATAAACTCAATGATTTACATGAAATATCACCCCCAATTCATGCATAAAAACATTTCAATCATTTGTTCAATGAGTACTAAATACTTGTACCTCAGGGGTAAGATCAAAGCGGCACAGATGAAGTAAAACATTGTCTTAAGTGCGGCTACTATTATTGAAATTCGTATCTGTGTACTAAAACAACGGTTTTGTCTTTTACAAAATAACATTAATTTATAAAAATACAACAGGAGGGAGGGAGTGGATAGGAGGAGTAGGAGGCGATGGTCCTAAGCATCAACACTGTGTGAGTTCAGGTCACACATTTGTAAATGGCGAATATATGGTGTACATTACTGAAACTGAATGCATTGTATTCCAAGTCAGCTTATTATACAATAAAAGATCAGAAATATGTATTAATAATGGAACACATTCATATGTAATATATGTTTTGACTAACATGTGAATAATTTGAACTTAAAGACTAGAAATTAACGTATTTAGGAAGAAAATATGTGTTACCTATTAATATTTCTACATTGGTATAGTGACAAATAACAATCAGAGAATAATATACACTAAAAAGCAAGATCCATAACCATTAATATCCCCCAGGTTGTGACAGTAACCTTATTATAAGTTTATTGTAAAAACTGTCGTAGGTTGCAAATCTGTAATTTATTTTTTACGTTCTTTGCCTAGGTAGTGTTCTAATAGATAATTTTAAAATTAATGCTAGGGGCATATGTCACATTAAAATTAATGTCAACGGCATATCTCACATCAAAACGAACGCCAGAGTGAGGGATACTTAGATACGACGATAAAAACCAGTAATAGTAGTAGAGAAAGCGACCTTGTCTACATAAATATATCACGATGCAAGGCGATATCGTAGTTTCACTCTAACTGTTAATAAATCAAGAAATTAATCTAAAGCAAGTCGAAACACCGTATCAGCTGAAACATATCTGCTTAGTAACATATGAGCAAGTGTCAATTACAAAAGAGAATAATGGAAGTAGGGGAGGCGAGGCGAAGGTCATAGAAATCAAAATAAATACAACAGACGTTAGTTGGTACTCGTAGATCTAAGCTGCAAAGTCAGGTATGCATATTATTGAAAGTGAATGAAATGTTTTCTTATCAGTTTATTATATAATAAGACACAGAAACATAAATTAGCTACCCACTGTTAAATAAATTGACTCTTAAAAACAGGAAATCCTAAAACTTATTAAACTTTTTAAAGGGAAAAATTAATAATAACAGCAGGAAACAAGCTTTACTGATTAACATCCTTTTGATTCAGAAGGATTCAGGATATTTAAGGGAATAGCAGGAAAAAGAGTTCTGAAGAACGTACCCCAGTTTGGAACATGTTTCATTGTAAGAAAAAATATATTAAATCAATGACAGGATTTCAAATAATTAATGACAAACTTTCCAGACCAACATTTAAATCATCAAACAAAGTTTACACCATTTTAAATGCTCATGCACCAACGAATGAGAAAATCAGGACACAGAAAGAGCAAACCGAAAATTTTTGGTAAAATGTGTCAAAGCACCCTAGATCACACTCCATCGGAAAACACAGTATTAGTACTTGGAAACTTTAATGCACTACTTGGCAAAGAACGTCAGCACGAATCAGTAGTAGCAAAATTCCTGCACATAAAGTACCAACGCTAATGGAAAAGACTGTCAAACGTATGAAGTCAGCGTAACATAGACTATGCGTGGAACTAGCAAGGCTGTGCTGACTCGGGATAATTATGTCCTTAAAATGGATTTACTTCTCTACGACCCGACTTAGAGAAGACTAGTGATCTCACAGAAAGGATTAAGCACAAGACTCTTTCACTTTTGAAAACGAGCTCGGTCTCAGAAGATTTACGCAAGAAATTTCGTTTTGGTGCTGCCGCTCCGCCTAGATTCTGTGCTCTCCAAAATTGCACAAGGAATTGCATCCTCTGCGCCATATTGTTAGTAATTTGGGTGGTGCACTCGCTTATAACCGTTTCAGCTATTTAACATCTGTGTTTAGCCCATATATTGGCAAGTGTGCACACAATATATCCAATTCAGTGGGTTTCATTCGACGCTTGAAATCTTTGAGGTTATGAGCTTCGGATTTACTTGTGAATTTCGATATTATATTTCTACACAGTGCCTCTGGAAGAGTCTCTGAGTTTGATTAGTGAAAAACTGCATGAAGAATGAGATTTTCACTCTGCAGCGGAGTGTAGGCTGGCATGAAACTACTTGGCAGATTAAAACTGTGTGCCGGACCGAGACTCGAACTCGGGAGCACACTCCGCTGCCGAGACGAAATCTCTTTCTGGAAACATCCCCCAGGCTCTGGCTAAGCCATGTTTCCGCAATGTCCTTTCTTCCAGGAGTGCTAGTTCTGCAAGGTTCGCAGACGAGTTTCTGTGTAGTTTGGAAGGTAGGGGACGTGTTACTGGCAGAACTGAAGCTGTGAGGAGGGGTCGTGAGTCGTGCTTGGGTAGCTCAGATGGTAGAGCACTTGCCGGCGAAAGGCAAGGTTCTCGAGTTCGAGTCTCGGTCCTGCACACAGTTTTAATCTGCCAGGAAGTTTCACAACTGGATGAAGGCTCGGTGAAGCTATGTTGTCATACGCTGATATCATCGTATTTCTCGTTTAATGGCAACATTTTTGAACAGAATTACGTAATTGCTATAAGTAGTCATTTATCGCCCATAGTCGCCAATTTATTTATGCAGGATACAATATTGAGCACTTCAGCTTTGCAACGAACATGCTTCTAGAGTTACGTAGATGATACATTTGTCGTCTAGCCTCGCTGACGCGATGACCTGAACAGATTTTTGGTTAACTTCAGTTGCCTTCATTGCAGCATCAAATTTGTCATGGAAGTTGATACTAATGGGACGCTTCCATTTCTGGACATCATGGTTTACAGAAACCAAGATGGTACTCTGGGACACAATGTTCCGCCGAAAGCCGACACACACCAATCGGTATCTGTGTGCTACGAATTGCCATCTGCCATCCCAACGCATTAGCGTCCTTAGAACTCTAGTACGCAGAGGATATGCCATTTCTGACGCTGAATGATTAGCTGAACGGGCTGTTTTTAAGGAAAATGGATATTCTGAGAAAGAGATTCATCGTTCTATGGAGTTTGAACCATTTCCGGAGCTGCATGGAGAGGAACATCGATCTGTAGCCTTTATTCCTTACGCTCTGAGCATATTGTTTAAGAAGTTTTAATATTATCAGTGCGCTCCGTTCACCTCCCAAGATTACGGCACTACACGGTTCTGTGCAAGACGATTTGGGGCTTCGGAAGCGTGCCATTTACAAAATTCCTTGTCAATGTGGGAAGGCTTAGATCGTCTGTTCGATTCGCACAGTTCAGGACACGTGCGCGAAACATTGCCGTCACTCGACGCTATAACAGCCGGAAAAATCGGCGGTAGCAGAATATTGCATAAACGGGAGGCACAGGATGAAATTTGGTCAAACTGTTACAGTTATCAACACATCCGGTTTTCGGAACATTGTTTATAAAGATGCAATTAAAATTATGTTGGCATACAATTTGGTTCCTTTTCCTCCTAGGAGGACGGAAAAGGAATCAACCTAATTTCAATTGCCTCTTTATAAACACTGTTCCGAAACCCGGAATTTCTAGCAAGACGTGAACGACGGTGCTATCCCGCATCAATGCAGAACGTACTTCGGTGCAGTCAGTCCGAATGTTTGTAGACAGTCTTTCCGTGCGGTGTATGATAGTGTATGGTAGTCGCCGGAGCTCTACTAAGGGCGGTGACATCAGGCCAGTCTTGGACATCAGCAACTGTGATGGGCGGTGCACACGCCGTGTACAGTATGGAGGTCTGTATAAGAGACGATTTGCAGCCGTGGCATCAGCTTTCAGCAGAATTCAGCAGCGGCAGCGTTCTCCTGAAGATGGCAGACAGTTAGGTAGCCGAAATTTCGAATCTTGTTCATCTTAGGATCCGGCAGCAAAACCGAAGAGCCTTTCAAGATCTGAGGATTTCGAAAAACTGGAAAAGTGAAGAAAGAATTGTAAGGAAAGTGATGAGACCTAAAACTAATAGTAATGTTGAATACAAATTCTGATCAAAGAGAGAGTTCTGTTAGAAAATCGAGTAGCTGATGTAATGAGTAAAAGAAGATTACAGTTTTATGGACACACATACCGAATGGACAGTAACAAACTAACCAAGCTGATCTTCAACTTACTAAACAGCTGCAGATCCAACCCAAATGTTCACCGAACTAACGAAGAAGTGAAAAACACAGGAATTAGAATTGACATAGCAACAGGAAAGACAGGTTTTCAGGAAAGAAATAATGATATACATACATTTATACGTAATATCTTTTATAGCCTACATAACATAGATATAATGCTAACCATTGAGCTATGGAGGATGTTATTTGTTTCACGAGACTAGACATATTAAAAATCCTGTGGCATAACACACGCATTACGAACATGTTTTTATAAAGCGCATTACCTACGGGGTGGGGGGGGGGGGGGGGGGGGGTAGGGGGGAAGAGTGCGGGGTTCTTTGTGCCCACGACAAAAAAAAAAATTAATTCAAATGTATTTAATTTTTATTGTCTTTTATTAACAAAATATCGTATAAAAGAACTACTGATGTGTAGCAGAGGTCCATAAACTGTAAATCATATTTAATATTTTCCACTGTTTTCATTATTTAAGTTATTTTAGTCTTACTTTATTGAGCAACATTTCTTTACATTGGTATTAAAAGTCATTACAGAGTTACTGAAGAACACTTCATTACAATTAAAAAATATTACAGATATTTTAGGTTAAATACAGCAGTTTACATTACATAGTTTCTGGAATCACTTACTCATCACACTCTTCTGAAGCGCCATCACACTTCGAAGGTATAATAGTTTTCTTGCTGTGTTTACTTCATTTGTGCCTCTCACAGTTGTTACAGATAATTTTCGTTTTGTTAACTTTATTGTGCTTCACTGCTTCTGATTGGCTTTCACGACAACAGAAATAGCATCTTCCACTTCCTCCTTACTTTGCAGCGAACTTCTCCCTGATAATTCGTACGAGGATACCTCCCATGGGTGAAACCACACACTTCCGGAGTAATATTCGTTGCCTTTTCTTCAATGTATGGTTTCGTAAGCTGTAGTCCTAATTCTTGAAGAAAAAGCCATTGCTTATTCGACTCTGGGAAGTTGAGCATAAACAATGCATAACCATTTAATGCTGTTACGTCCACAAGAGGTTAGAAAATTGATAGCGCCCACTTTCTTGTAGTCATCTTAGTTGAAAATTTCCTCGCCATTTGCTATATTGTGTTAACACTACCTTTCGTCTTATTATAATATAAATTTACGACCGTTATCTTCTTAGTGTCAATAGGTAAACCAGCTACAGTGTCATAATCTTGAGTCGACAGCAATAGAAGATATTTTTGGGTTTTTCATGGGGATATAAGAAACCATGGTGAGTGGGACATTTCCAGTATTAGAACCACTGAAAGCAGATTTCCTGGAAAATAATTCCCATCTTGAAATGTCTTTCAGTTCTTGAGGTATATGCTTCCTATTAGCTTGTGATGTTCCCACGAGTGTTAGCTTGTGATTCCTCCACAAATCTTCTGTCAAATCAATTGAAGTGTAATATCTTTCCGTGGTGACATTAAGCCCTGACATATATATGGGAACAACCAGGCGTCCCACTACAACCGCCGCTGAATTTGATTGTTGTGGCTCCATGCTGAGAACATATATGTCTGTGAGCATTCGTATAAGTATCCCTTTCTTTCCAGGTTTTTCCTTAATGAAGACCTTAAATGGACACCTGCCACGGAACAAAGACAACATTTCATCAAAAAAAAGTGTGCATCTCAGCTGAATAATATCTTGGCAGTAATTCGTTCATTTTAATAAATACTTTTCGTGTTGCTACAAACTTGTCGTGTTCCCTGCGCTCTAGCAGCACAAGCAAACCTTTCTGAGGTGTTTGACCATAAATCGGGAACAGGTGATCTTCAGCGACCTCCTTCCCCGTAATAATATGTTATCCTGTATATGCCATGAATTCAAGCCTGTCTGTTTTGGGTAACTTCTGTTCCGATGCTTCTTCATTGTTATGATGTTAACAATTTCTGGAGAAGAAATCATTTTAAACGATCCTCATATTGTTCCTGATTTACCTTCAATTTGTATGCCTTCACCCTATTTCAATATGTTTTGTACTTCTCGTATTGTACTATCAGGAAATTTTGATAAAAAACTTGTCCAGTAGTTGTAGGGCAATTGGGGTACCTCCACTAACCTAACCCCTCCACGCCTCCCCACAGTCCAATGATGTCCCCACACTTCACCACCACACTGCCCCTGAAAATGGCGCGAAACAGTGTGTTTGTGCTGAGCGGCAGGAGAGGAATGACATAAGATATTTATTTCTTTATTTGGTGATTGTTCTCCCCACTCTGGTACCCCCCCCCCCCCCCCCTCCACACGCACTTTCCATCACAGCCCCATTTTCTCAGATCGCAAGCGTATATGTTCACCTCAAAGTTTGAAGACAGACTGCCCTAGCCCACAATATCACCACCAGAGGGTGCTCAAAACTACACAACAGCCACCCCACACTCTCAACGCCCCACCCGCCCTCACTTTTCGAGTTTCATCTGCTTGTTTGGAGGCATTGTCAGACAGAAAAAACATTCAGAATTGTACAGCTACTGTGATGTTCATCAATTTTCTGAAAAGCTGAGTGGATTTAAAAATGGCTCTGAGCACTATGGGACTTCACTTTTCAGGTCATCAGTCCCCTAGAACTTTGAACTAATTAAACCTAACTAACCTATGGACATCACACACATCCATGCCTGAGGCAGGATTCGAACCTGCGACCGTAGCGGTCGCACAGTTCCAGACTGTAGCGCCTAGAACCACTCGGCCACTCCGGCTGGCGCTGAGTGGGATTAGTTTATATTTGTGCTGGAGTCAGGCATGTTAACGCACTTATTTTTTTATCTTTCTCACTTTCCAAAGCACAGTGCTGCATTGGGAGACCCACAACTGTGTCTGAGCACAGACCGGAAAACCAGAACACATCTAAAAGTTCATGACCTAATTCGAGACCTACAACAGATCTTGAAAAAAAAAAACGGACACAAAGCAGACCGGATGGCTAAAAAGATTTTCCTAGAATTCGATGCACTGAACTACAAACGAGGAAAATGGCTGGAATTTTCTGTGAATTTTCAATGTCCAACAACTGCTGGTCTAGAGATGTTTTGAAGCCACAATGCCAGATGTAGGACAGCGTCTCACCTGTCCGAATCTGAGGAGACTGGTCTGTACTTGTTTCTGAACACTCGAACAAAGAAGGCATTAGGTGACTCTCTGGCGTCACGGAATTTTCTGTAGATAGCTTGATCTGTCCCTGTCTTGTCCGAACCAGTCTGTAGAGACTCCTTTGCTCACCACAAAAAATGTTTTATGTCTCTTTTGACGTCATGGAGCTTACTGTGAATGGAGTATCCTGATTGGTTCTTAATGAATTTACCCCCCAGAGCGCTGGTGGTGGTGTGGGAACACTGTCCGCCACTTTCTACAGGCAGACATATTACCAGAATTCTAGTAGAAAGTTATTTTTACACAGATCGAAAATAAAAAATGCAGCAGCCATATTGGTCTGACAAACCTGCAAAAGTGGTCTACAGATCATGAAATACAGAAAATACTCCCAGAGGCCCTTAAGCAAGGTCAGTCGGTCATCCATAACAGCCAACGATTGCGAGACACCAGCCCCCCATACACGCTGGCCTGATGCATGACCGGAGATCCCTGTGAGGACCCCGGCCACTTTCCGAACTGGTGTACAAAGGCCGGGCAGGTTCCTCCGGCAGAAAGACGTCCACTAACCGTAGTGTTCCCAGCTGGGCCAGCTTGCTGTCGTGGTTTCCGCACCGAGTTGCGTCCATCTCCAGACTGTGACACTGCAAGGATACATACTTTCTGAGCTCCGCTGATGAGAAATTCTTCGACTTTCGCGAAATAATTTAGCAATCTCGAAACCAATGTCAGCTGCAAACCCGATTTTACACGCCGAAAAACGACAATATTTGTGACACTTATGCTGAAATCACCGACTAGCATATGAAAATATCCGGAATTTCAGGTATTTTCACATAATTTATCGGAATATCATAGGATTTACACGACTGTTCTCGATATAGCAGTATGCTACCGATCGCCTGAACAGTATAATTCTGGAGATGAAGAGTGGAAATTATATCTTTAGAGAGCCGAAACATCAACAAGGTCATTGCATTGGACGTGCTGCAAACCACTGAGGAACTTGAACGTACGGCAAGAAAGGAAGAATGAATTGATTGTTGTTGTTAATAACGATCATCCTCCTTTACCTCCTCTGCATTACTGCAGATGACGTGTCACTGAGCACATTTGTTGTTTCCACTGCACTGTGTGGAATACGGAGGTTCTATTGTAGTTCACTAACTTGCTGTCATCAAGTTGACGTCCCCAGCGCAGAAAACAGCACGCAGGTCGTAGGTTCTGTATCTTGAGGCTGAAACTGCCTCATGACTACCGGAGTGAATCTTTTAATACTGAATACTGGCAAACACATCCTGCCACAGACAACATGACTGTACATGTCGACTGCCTAATCCAGAGTGACGAACAGGAACTTAAATAAAAATTGGAAACACATCCTACGACAGACAACATGTCTGTTCTTCTCGACTGCCTAATCCAGAGTGACGAACAGCCCGAAATACTTCAAGCGCCATACCAGAAAAGGTGTTACCCGAACGCTTCCGAAGTGGTTCGTCTGAATTTTCGTAAGTCTTTTGTTTTTGATTTAAATTGTTTTTAATAAGTCTAAAATCACTGATTGATAGTCAGCTGTTGAGTGATATTTATGTTAAAAAGTGAAGTCATTCCAATGAGTAGTTTCACTAATAATAATAATAATAATAACTATACTTTAACGTTTTGGCACCCTTGCTCCGAACACAGCAGCCAAACACAGAGTAGTAGCATTATGCAGGCGGTCTTTCTCACGGGAATGGTACCGAATCTAACATCTGTCACAGGTACCTCACACCACATTTCGTCATCTATATACTTATTGCATCTCCACTGCTCTGGGAACAGCTTCTTGGAGCCTAATATAATGGCTGAATAAGCCAGAAATATTACAAACCTTATCTCATGTGCAATTGTTTTTACGTGAAAACTCGAAAATAGAGGAAACCTGTAGCTCCACTTGTATTTTTTTAACGTATACCGATATCATTGATATAACAGGTTCCAGTTTGTCCTTGTATTTTACAAAGTCGACTAAGGTATTAATACTCACAAGCACATCCGTTTGTCGTGTCTAGAAAACCAGCATATGTCTCTCCCACCGGTATTTTACCATCTAGATGGAAACAATACATTACAATCGATGTACCCTCAACCAAATAAACACGAGAAATGTACAGAATGGCAGTATACCTCTTAGCTGAACAAGAGGCTTCTGGAATTTTCATACCTTGCGGACCGACAAAGAGAGACATGTAACGACTAGTCTCACTACAGCTCTCACAAAGACGTCAGTGACCACACCACCTCCAGTCGAACAAGAGGCTTCTGTTTGTGGTCTGCAGAAATCAGTCACAGACTGACAAAATATTCCTGAACAGGACGCTTCCCTTAAATTAGTCGAGGGCTCTTTATGTTTACGAATATATGTGGCTAGATAGGCCCTTGTTATGTATTGTGGTTTCAAACAAGTCCTCAGAGTCCTCTTTGTTAAATATATTCACTTAGGCAATGTTTTTCCGACATTTCCAATAATCCGTGAAGGTACTTTTTATAAATAGACCAACTCGCACTTGGCATTAGACAATGCTTCGTGTGGCTCATGATGGTATTAAGTAAACAGCCGTAATGCTTCCTCTGTGATATAAAGTGTTACTATAAAGTTTCTCCAACATTTCCGATAAACACTCAGAATGTTTCCTATGTGATATGAAGTTTTCTATAATGTTTTTCCAACACTTCCGATAATTCGCTAACTCAATTTTCATAATTAAGTCAACATTTATTCGTGGTTGACTGTACGTGGTACCAGACTGTTTCACGTCGCTCATGGTGCTACACAGATCCCCATGACGTTTCCTTCTTAACTTAAATTGATTGAAACCTTATATTATATTTTGGCCATCGATATTCGTGTGTAATTTCTCAGTTTTTCAGAGCTTTCTTTGTCGGTCGACAAATGTGATCCTAGACAGCTCTTTGAATGTACCGTGGCTTTGAGACCTTACTGTGCTCCTTTTGTTTCTCGATCTTGTTTCAGTGATGTTGTAATGTCACTCCCAATCGCGACTAAGACTGACGCACTTTAACAGACATTCCCTTGCGAATCCAGCCACGTGGTGGTATGTGTGGAAGTTGCTAGCCAAAGTGAGGTTTCTGGTGTATTCTTGTTTCTCTTGCACATCTCCATTATTCTCATAGTACAATAAAATCAATAATTTCTCCACAAAAACGTCAGATGGTTTGATATGCTACAGTCCTTTCGTTATAGTTATCCTCCTGTCGGAGACACGGGTGATTAGTTTGGTTTATTGTAAAACTGATGACTTGTCTTGCATTGAATGAATATTGGGCTTGATAATCACAATTCTGCGAATAAGTCTAGTGAGTGCTTTGTTCATACGAAAAATATTGTTTCCGCCTCCACTTTTTTATTGAAATCTGAACGTTAACGTTCCCTTTTCTTAACTTCCCCTAATAAATAAATTGAATATACATACGGGCCGACCAGCTGTTCTTGTACATCAAGGCCTGTGATCAAAGTAAATATTCTTTGCAGTTAAGTACATGAATAGAGATCGAGCGGAAATAATTTAAGTGTTGCGCGAAATAGAGAACTTTTCCTCCTTTATCAAACGTTCAATTGCATGAAATGGTGACCTGCCTCGGAATTAACCGGCCGTTCCCATAAAATCTTCCCTCCTGCAAGGATAAACCGTTTCCACAAAATATTCCATCCTCTTGGATTACGCGCTCATTCCACACGTCCGTTGGAATCACATTACTTTTCTTCTCAACTGAAGAGAATAATTGATTTATGGCATCAAAAGCCTCGTGCTTGCTGCAGTATAATATTTATAATAAATGTTCTAGGTATACAAATAGAAGCAAGACGGTACTATTTCAGGAACAATAACTCTTTAGTATAGGGGGCCAAACCACCTGGAATGTAAATAAACGCTGCACTGCAGGAAGAGAAAGGTCTTAAAACAAATATTTGTCTGCTTGTTGGAGAAAATTGCTCCACCAACATACTTGCTGAGAATTGTTTTTGTTTCATGAAAATCCTTGCCTGAATCCTCTTTCAAGCGGCACTTTAACCCATAATCTTCCTTTTTTCTTTGCGTAATCCGCCAAAGAGAGCGTGTCGCCTGTTTTACCGCGCGAGCGGTAGATTAGCTTGTGAATGCGTGTGTGAGCGTATGTCTGTGTGTATGCTGCGTGCCTAGGTGTTCGCAAATATATGCATTACAATAGCGACGTAATATACAACTGTCTCCTCGCATCAGTCAGTAACAGTGGGACAGAGAGCCAAGCTGACGAACAGTAGGCCCCGCACTGGTGCACATGTCGTGCACGTTAATTACCTGTTTATGTCGACTGACACTTGATCATCGCGCATTGCTCCTGAACCACTTTGTATTATTACTTCGAAAAGAACTGTAGCTACTACCAGTTATGTTTTCTGTTTTAATATCACATATTCTTGACAGCTCTTCTTGCACTTAACGAATTACATTTTAGAAATTATTCCACCCACATAATTTACATTACGCCTTAAAGAAAAAATAACTACTTGAATTCTTACATCTACGGTCCTAGAATAATGTAACCTCCTTTTGTAATGGATGCTAGGTTAAAAGACGCTGCTAATGACTCGAATAAAGATGATATTAAATATTTTGTATTACAGATGAGCCCCACTCACAACAGTTTATGGAAGTTGGGCCCATTTTACAATTGCAGATATTAATTCAGTGCTGGTATTTGTCATTATGCAACATCACAATCAATCAGTAGTGAGGGATAAATTAGTTGCCATAAGAAAGAAACTATTTGTAAGAAAATACAAAGTTCTCCGGTGACGAAAACAGTTGATCAAGAGGTTGGATTAATTAGTTTCAAACTAGGACATTATCAGAGCCGCTAACTGCGTGACAGAGAAAACGCCATAAGCAGATGGCCAGAACGAATGTATCTACACTGAAGAGCCAAAGTACACCTGCCTAATATCGTGTAGGGTCCCCACGAGCACGCCGAAGTGCCGCAACACGACGTGGCATGGATTCGACTAATGTCTGAAGTAGTGCTGGAGGGAACTGACACCATTATTCCTGCAGAGCTGTCCATAAATCTGTAAGAGTACGAGAGTGTGGAGATCTCTTCTGAGCAGCACTTAGGAAGGCATCCCAGATATGCTCATTAATGCTCACGTCTGGGGAGTTTGGTGGCCAGCAAGAGTAAACTCAGAAAGTGTTCCTGGAGCAGCTCTGTACCAATTCTGGCCTTGTGGGGTGTCGCGTTTTCCTGCTGGACTTGCCCAAGTCAGTCGGAAAGCACAATGGACATGAATCTATGCAAGTGATCAGACAGGATGCTTACGTACGCGTCACCTGTCAGTCTATTATAGACGTATCAAGGGGTCCCACATCAATCGAACTGAACATGTCCCACACCATTACAGAGCCTCTACCAGCTTGAAAAGTCCCATGCTGACATGCAGTGTACATGGATTCATGAGATTGTCTCCATACCCGTAGACGTCCATCCTCTCAATATAATTTGAAGCAACAATCGTCCGACCAGGCAATATGTTTACAGTCATCAACAGTCCAATCTCGGTGCTGATTGGCCCAGGTGAGGCGAAAAGTTTTGCGTCGTGCAGTCATCAAGGGTACACGAGTGAACCATCTGCACCGAAAACCCATGTCGATGGTGTTTCGTTGAATGGTACGCACGCTGACACTTGATGGCCCAGTATTGAAAACTGCAGCAATTTGCGGAAGGGTTGCACTTCAGTCACGTTGAACGATTCTCTTCAGTCATCGTTGGTCCCGTTCTCGCAGGATCTTTTTCCGGCCGCACCGATGTCGGAGATCTGATCTTCTACCGGATTCCTGATATTCACGGTAGTCTTGAAATGGTCGTATGGGAAAATCTCAATTGCATCGCTACTTCGGAGATGCTGTGTCCCATCGCACGTTCAAACTCACTTAAATCTTAATGACCTGCCATTGTATGAGTAGTAACCAATCTAATAGCTGCGCCAGACACTTGTTGTCTTTATAGGCGTTGTCGACCGCAGCGCCGTATTCTGCCTGTTTGCTTACATCTGTATTTGAATACGCATGCCTATACCAGTTTTGATGGCGCTTCAGTGTACATTCGAGTTTTATTTCCTTTACATTAAATACATTTATTGGACCATTACTTATGAACTTCAATGGATTACCCATATTTTTTTACTTTGTTATTTATTTTTAACATTAAACGAAATTATTGAATTCTTACTTACGAATACCTTATGACAGCCTGTACTTTCAGTGACGTAGCTGATAAAAGGTTAAAAATACACTCCTGGAAATAGAAATAAGAACACCGTGAATTCAATGTCCCAGGAAGGGGAAACTTTATTGACACATTCCTGGGGTCAGATACATCACATGATCACACTGACAGAACCACAGGCACATAGACACAGGCAACAGAGCATGCACAATGTCGGCACTAGTACAGTGTATATCCACCTTTCGCAGCAATGCAGGCTGCTATTCTCCCATGGAGACGATCGTAGAGATGCTAGATGTAGTCCTGTGGAACGGCTTGCCATGCCATTTCCACCTGGCGCCTCAGTTGGACCAGCGTTCGTGCTGGACGTGCAGACCGCGTGAGACGACGCTTCATCCAGTCCCAAACATGCTCAATGGGGGACAGATCCGGAGATCTTGCTGGCCATGGTAGTTGGCTTACACCTTCTAGAGCACGTTGGGTGGCACGGGATACATGCGGACGTGCATTGTCCTGTTGGAACAGCAAGTTCCCTTGCCGGTCTAGGAATGGTAGAACGATGGGTTCGATGACGGTTTGGATGTACCGTGCACTATTCAGTGTCCCCTCGACGATCACCAGTGGTGTACGGCCAGTGTAGGAGATCGCTCCCCACACCATGATGCCGGGTGTTGGCCCTGTGTGCCTCGGTCGTATGCAGTCCTGATTGTGGCGCTCACTTGCACGGCGCCAAACACGCATACGACCATCATTGGCACCAAGGCAGAAGCGACTCTCATCGCTGAAGACGACACGTCTCCATTCGTCCCTCCATTCACGCCTGTCGCGACACCACTGGAGGCGGGCTGCACGACGTTGGGGCGTGAGCGGAAGACGGCCTAACGGTGTGCGGGACCGTAGCACAGCTTCATGGAGACGGTTGCGAATGGTCCTCGCCGATACTCCAGGAGCAACAGTGTCCCTAATTTGCTGGGAAGTGGCGGTGCGGTCCCCTACGGCACTGCGTAGGATCCTACGGTCTTGGCGTGCATCCGTGAGTCGCTGCGGTCCGGTCCCAGGTCGACGGGCACGTGCACTTTCCGCCGACCACTGGCGACAACATCGATGTACTGTGGAGACCTCACGCCCCACGTGTTGATCAATTCGGCGGTACGCCCACCCGGCCTCCCGCATGCCCACTATACGCCCTCGCTCAAAGTCCGTCAACTGCACATACGGTTCACGTCCACGCTGTCGCGGCATGCTACCAGTGTTAAAGACTGCGATGGAGCTCCGTATGCCACGGCAAACTGGCTGACACTGACGGCGGCGGTGCACAAATGCTGCGCAGCTAGCGCCATTCGACGGCCAACACCGCGGTTCCTGGTGTGTCCGCTGTGCCGTGCGTGTGATCGTTGCTTGTACAGCCCTCTCGCAGTGTCCGGAGCAAGTATGGTGGGTCTGACACACCGGTGTCAATGTGTTCTTTTTTCCATTTCCAGGAGTGTATGAAGGCACAGTGAGTAACCAAATAATTACTGATTGATGGTAATTTTCAATATACATTTATCTTACTCACTCAAAATAATTTTTCTCTAATTGTTAAACGAAAAACTATTTCAACCAAGGTTTTTTTTAGCGTGTAGTTCTTGCTGCTGGTATAGGTTTTACGTAACCCCACAGGGAACCACGTATATTTTGTTCAAGAGTACACTTACCTGCTCCAAGAGCTGTTCAGAAATGTATCACACCGTACCATTTTTGTCAATAAAACGTATGTGTGCGAACGACAAAGAGTACACAGGTTGTGAAGAAACCGAGTTGTTCAGTAACTTGATCGTACACATTACGTGCTGTAGTAGAGTTGTGGATTTTGTTTATGATTTCCGACTCATGTAAACACAGGTACTGTTCTCCACCCCGCCCCCATACACTTCATTTGTTGTTGCGTTAGTGTACAGTACACTGCATGCCGGTGTAGTCGTGTAACTTAGTAACAGGATAGCGCTAATACACATTGCGAATACAGCTTTTATTGTATAAAGACGTATGATGTACACGCATGACGATAAGGTAGAAATGCTGCTGATCTTCGGAGCAAATACGTTGACAGGCAATAATTTGGTACATTTCATTTTTATGTTCAGTGCTATTAGAGAACATTGTTATTAGTAGCTATTACTTTTATCTTGTACTATACTATACATACGAGTACTGCAATTTCCTGTAGGCGAGCACAATTCTGTTCAGGCACAAATTACTGTGCGCCAGACGGTTCCCATCGCCTTCTCGCTGGATGTTTAGTCGTATTATTTCTCGTCTACGTGAAACGGGAAGTTTAAATTCAGAACCTCTAAATCGTCATAGAACACGAACAGGCGAGGCTGCTGAGATCTCTGTGCTCGACGCCGTAAATACTCAAGTCAGCGCATGACGAATTCAACATGAAGTTGGTGTCTCGAAAACAAGCGCTCATAGCCCTCTCCAATGTCCTAAACTGCATCCTTGCCGTGTTGATTTACATCAAGAATTTCAAGGAAATGACTTCAACAATAGGTTCAGTTTCGTCGGCGGGTTCATCAACAACTTATGAGCTGATCCTAATTTCTTCTCAATAGTTTTTTTTTTTTTGTTTTTTTTTTTTTTACCGACGATGCGTCATTCTCCAAAAAAGGAACTGTCAATATGAGATACTGCATTATTGGTCCATCAGAAATCCAAGGTGGCTCCCATAGGTAGAGCGTCAACGTCCATTGAACGTAAATGTTCAGTGCCGAATTGTTGGTGATACTATTACTGGATCTTTCTTTGTAAAGGGCAATCAAAATGGTAGATAATATGCCCGTTTTTTTAAGACACACTCTTCCTGTTCTCTTGGAAGCTGTACCTCTAAATCAGAGGATGGTCATGTGATATCAGCACGATGGATGCCCTGTACATAACGCCTTTGCAGTAAGACGAACTCTGGACCGTAAATACCCTGGCAGGTGGACTTGACATGGTAGGCCAGTTAGTTGGACTGCCCGATCTCAAGACGTTGAAAAACGAGCTTTTTCTGTGGGGATTAGCCAAGGATGCTGTCTACCTAAATATTCCAACAACACAGAGGAAATAGCAGCGCGACATATGGAGTCGTTGATCCACAGAGTGACCATTTTAAGCGTGTAATGTAACGCTCTGTCTGCATCTAGTGTTAGTATCACAGTAAAAGTTGCTAGAAAGGGCCATGTTACGTTTGCATTGTCTTAACTACCGTAATACGGTACTGTGCAACTACTAGATGCAGTTCCTGTACAGAGCGGTACTATTGCGTTCAATGTTTATTGGAAACATGTAAAATGTTTAAAAGCGCCTTGAAGAGATTAAATCATTTAGTTAATGAAATGCACTGAAGTGATATTTAAATTAGAGAAGTCTTTATTATTTGCCACTTCCATAGCTAGTAGATTCGTTGATAAAACAGTACAGTGCGATACATTTTTGAAAAGCTCTTGGAGAGGGTGATTGTTTCCTTCAATAAAATGTACAAGGTTCCATTCAAAAAATTTAACCTCTACCCCGTATCTCCTACATCTGTGAGGATAGATAACACGTATAACCTCAGCAAGAACTACCCAATAATGTTATAAAAGATTGGGTGTAACAATTTTGTGTGAGCAAGCTAAATTAGACACGATGTATATGGACAAGGAATTTGGGTCCAGAGATGCTACATTCCTGTCTAAGTCTCCGTATCGTCACTGCTACAGTTGCGTACACTTAACAGCACTTTAGAAACTGTATGGATAATCTTTCATATAGGATGTTTGTTTCAACTTGAGACAACTAAATATCTCGAAAACGACGCATCGCACGAAAAAAAAAAAGTTCTATGCAGCTGTGCTACAGCTGGCCACCATCTGACCACCTGTCTTGTGTGGGCGGGGTATACTTTGTATTTTCAAATGGGAACCCCTGTTTTATTGCATATTCGGATTCTACGTCAAAAATACGTACGGTTTACTCAAACGATTGTTTCTCATTCGTGGTAGATGGCGGTGAAACCGACGATTATCGAGTGTGTCTATTTTTGCGATTAAGAACCAACGTATTTGATTCTACATTTCATTTACAATGTAAATGTAAAATGTTGTGTTCTAACGGCTGGCATTGATGTTCACAGTTCACTTGAGTGCTGTAAATGTGATTGCACAGTAAAAATAATATGGCTAGTCACTGACATTTCTGAGAAGATAGCTACTTTTATAAGCCCTATGGGCTTCATTGTGTTGAGTTCACAAACCAGCGGAATGCTTGATTTCGGGGTCCATCCTCGAACCTCGCCATCAGGGTGACTGATTTCGGTGTGTTTTTGCATCCTACTGCCGTAACACTCGTGCTGCCGACTACTCTGTTGCCTCCGGAATACAAACCACAGCCACTGTAATAAGGTAAAATGTCCATGAAGTGAGAGCGGCATGCGCACCTGCTATGGTCGCTCATTGAAACCAAGCACTCCAATGGTGAGTGACAAGGGGGCTCGCCGATGTGAAGTATCCCGATGGGAACAGAAGATTATTATATCCTTCTTGTTGTTCCAGGACCACGCTAAACACAGTTTCCAACCACGCAGTGAAACGGCTAAACATATAATATTGCACAACCAAATTTGTAACACTAAACTTCGAACATAAATATAAACCGTTTTAACAGAAAGGCTTACTTTTCTTAAATCATTTACTAACGATTCTGCTAACAGTTGCAGTATTTATATTAGGCGTCTGGTTTCAAATCTTAGGGGTTCATTTTCAAGCCTGGCCTACTTGGACACTGACAGTGCAGCCTCAATAGCCCAGGCTTGAAAATGAACCTGTAAGATTTGAAACTAGATGCCTAATATAAATACTGCAGCTGTTGACACAATAATTAATAAACACTTTAAGAAATTTAATAAAGTTGCTGGTTCCCTGTCAACTAAATGCTGAAACTGGAAAAAACACAAGTCTACATTTACATCGTAAATGAAATATAGAATCAAATGCGTCGGTTCTTAATTACAAAAAACAGGCACACTCGATAACTGTCGATTACAGCACCATCTACCACGAGTAAAGTCCATGAATCCAAGTTGTTTACAAGTATAATATACAAAAGAATGGAAAAGAAAACTGAGGTTGTGTTAGACGACAATCAGTTTGGTTTTTACTAAAGGTAAAGGCGCTCGAGAGCAAATTCTGATGTTGCGGTTGACAAAGGAAGCAAGATTAAAAGAAAATCAAGACACGTTTATAGGATTTGTCGACCTGTAGAAAGCGTTTGACAATGTAAAATGGTGCAAAATGTTCGAAATTATGAAAAAAATATCGGTAAGCTATAAGGAGAGACGGGTAATAAACAATACGTATGTACAAAAGCCAAGAGTGGACGACCAGGATCGAAGTGCTCGGATTAAAAAAGTTGTAAGTCAGGGATGTAGTCTTTCTCCAGTAGTGTTCAGTCTGAACATCGAAGAAGCAATGATGGAAATAAAAGAAGAACTACAGGATATGCTGAATGGAATGAACAAAATAATGGTACAGGGTATGGATTGAGAGTAAATTGAAGAAAGACGAAGGTAATTAGAAGTAGTAGAAATGAGAACAGCGAGAAACTTAACATTAGGATTGATGGTCACGAAGTAGATGATGTCAAGGAATTCTGCCGCCTAGGCAGCAAAATAACCAATGACGGACAGAGCAAGGAGGACATCAAAGGGAGACTAGCACTGGCAAAATGTTCATCTCTGGCTAAGAGAAGTCTACTACTATCAAATATAGGCCTGAATTAAGGAACAAATTTCTCAGAGAATGTACGTTTGGACCACGGCATTATATAGTAGTGAAACATTGACTGTGGGTAAACCGGAACAGAAAAGAATCGAATCATTTGAGATGTGCTACAGACGAATGGTAAAAATTAGGTGAACTGATAAGGAATGAGGAGGTTCGGCGGCGAATTGGAGAGGAAATGAACATGTGGGAAACCTTGACAAGGAAAAGGGACAGTATGAGAGGGCATCTGTTAAGACATGTGGAAATGACTTCCATGGTACTAGAGGAATCTGTAGACGGCAGAAACTGTAGAGGAAGACAGAGATCAGAATAATTCAGTAAAGTTTGAGGACATAGGTTCCAAGTACTGTTGTGAGATCAAGAGGTTTGCACAGGAGAGGAATTCGAAGTAGGTCGCATCAGACCAGTCAGAAGAGTGATGACAGAAAGAGAAGAAGAATCGTACTGATGGTCCTATTCTGCAGGTTCTGCAGGGTCCCATTCCCTACATAGTAACAACAGAACCGTTCTCTTCACAAGCTTCCCGGCAACTGGAACTGTACAGAAGAGTCTACTGAACAGTCCAGTACCTGCCGCAGACCAGTGATACCATCGACTGAGGAGTTGTGAAGGTGGCTGCATTACTTTTTATTGAGTCGTAGTTCACGTAGTTACGCTACCGCAAATCATAATCCAATTCCTCGAGCAGTATTCAGCACAGTGAGCAACACCATATAATTCAATACTGAAGCACTGAGTATTTCGAGGCGTACTGGACGCACTGGCTCTGCATATTTAACTAGTAGGATGGGTAGGTTCCGGCAGGTTACCGTGGACGATGGCGGCGCCACGGCGCTGTTATCGGCCGCAGCTGGCGCTACCTCTCCTTCCACCCCCTCCTCTTCCCACTCCTGTCCGCAATACGCCCGACCCCCACTAACGCCATCCGCACCCACACCACTACTCGGCGCTCGGCCCTGTCCCTACTTTCGGCAGGAATGCTACTCTGAGCTCCATGTCTGTGCTGCGGGTAGCGGGCGTATTAGGGGCAGATGGAAGCGTGTCCCTGCGCCAACCTCCAACACCAGACGTTCCTGAGCAGGTGTGCTCTCTGCTCCTCAACTTCTGCTCTCTACAGCAGTACTAAGGGATATGGCATTCATTCAGTATTATTCGAGCTGATTTGTGGATACAAAGTCGTTTGTAAGTCTGCTCTTAAGATGTAAAATACGTTTGTTTTTCATAGCGTCTCCATATTCCATCATTTCATAAAACTAACTGAAACGCCCTGCTTATCCCGCAGGACAGGGCAGATAGCATAAATTGTGGAAAGGGGCCAAAATAAGGGCTGCCAGTTACACGTGAACGTACAACTTTATTATTTGATTAGACAAAAGTTTATTTGAAAAAAAAAAAACAGCGATTTAATCGTTGGGACTTAATTACCGGCTGAAAGCCACTTTCCACTTCAACTTAAAAACAGCTGAAGGCGAATAACTTAAAACGCAAGCATAATCAGAAATTTAACAGGCAAGCCTTATCTTAAAACAGTTCTTTAGTTAGGCTGAAGTAAACAAGTTAAATTCAAATCGACTGAAGGCCTAACACTTAAAACTCCATAAGATTATTTTTTTTATTACCAAAAGCCTTACGTGAAACAGTTTTTTTTAAATTTAGGCTGAAGGCCTTAAGAGCAAAAGAACTCAAAATCGGCTAAAGGCCCGACACGTAAAAAATTCAAGAACATTAAAATTTTTAAAATGCCAAAGGGCTTACCTGAAACAGTACCTTAAACTAGGCTGAAGGTCTTAGAGGAAAACAATTCTAATTTTAAAAAATCGGCTAGAAGCCATACAAGTACAAACAACAAAAACAAATAAGGGTGATAAGATGTTCGAGGGTCGGCCTGTAATTCAAACACTAAAGCCGTCGGCACACGGACCGTGCTGTCGAACGTTAACGTTGAGCGTGCCAAGTTCAACGTGCTGCTGAACGCTCAGGAACGATGTGACTTGTGCATACGATACGTGGTCCCCAACGGGGTATACGCCATCGCAACGCACTCCAGCGGCAGTTGCGGGATGTTTCTAATTCGTAAATCACACTGTTTACTCAACGGGCGCGGATAAAATGCCCACGTTAGCTCTATTAAAACGTACATTTCCTCCATCGTCCACGAAAAGGAAAGTACCATGTCCATTACAAACAGTGCGGTACAAATTTGGAATACTTCTCCGCCTAAGATAAACAATATTTCATCATTCCCACATTTTAGTAAAACCCCAAGGTCAGTGTTACTCGATCACTGTTCCTACCCAGTAGCAGAATCTTTGCAACATGTGAACTACGAAACGCGAAAAGAAAGGAGCAAAATATCTTTAGATAAGTAGCGCAAGCTGTCCTGTAGATTAAGTCAATCGAACAAAGTCACCCCTCAAAAAAGGTTAACTTATGTTTACATAACATCAAATATTATAGAATATACCTATATTAAACTAATAATAAAGTATCAGAACCTAATAAAAACGCCAATGATAAGAAAAAAAAATTCGCCGTGTCAAAACGCGAACCATTGTCTCGACGAATATTTCTACAAGACATTAACGCAACTCATTACGCTAAACCAACGACACAAGCCTTACGTCTATTCATATTATGTTACGGCTTGCTCAAAACCTTAATCGTAGATATGTTACTAATTGAACTTTAATTATAATAAATTGTACCAAGAACAATACGTTTTGGGTGGATCTTCAGTGTGTCACTGCCTTCAAATAGCCTACTCTCATAATACGCAAGTTACAATAACCTTTTGCCACGAATATGATGCTTCTTATTATTTTATTGGAACGAATCACACAGTTAACAACAGGTTTTCCAGTGATTCTCAATTTGCTCGCGCTCAGAAACGGCATATATACATATACGCTTGAAATGAATGCCAATATGGTGCCTCACAACTCTGTACTCAAGGGAGATTGCGTGCTTGTGACGTAGGTGGCGTTGTGCCATCTCATTGGTCAATGCTCAGACGCACGCTCAGGATATCTGACATGACAGATATTGCTCTGCGCGTTCCGAAAGACTCCCGAACGTGCTATTCCACGCTATGACGTTAGAAACTCGGCACGCTCAACGCTCAACGTTCGGATGCACGGTCCGTGTGCCGACGGCTTAACGCTCGCTTAGATGAGACTGGCAGTCGGGTCAACCATTCACGATCAGACGACAACCCAACCGACCGACAGTCAACGGACCCACCGACAAGATAACTTCCACTTCACCCGACCAGGGCGCAACAGGAAGTTCAATGGAACAACGTAGAAGATATTGGCGCCACAACCAAGCATACATACAGCTGACACGCTACACACCGCGCTGGACAGCAACAACGCGATGACGAAACTATACTGCCTGAAATGTACGTCAACGACCAAGGCAGGTACCCGGAAAGTTAACGCCCACAAGGCAGAATCTTCCGCTGGTGCACTTCAATTCAAATAACCAAATTCAGTGAAACTCCACCGGAGGGTGGCTAGAATTTTCCAACTTGAAAACCACATTGTTGCTTGCAGGAATATCCCAACAGCTGACAACCAACTCCAAACGACACGATTTGAACAGTCTTGACTTGCTGGTAGGTTAAACCTTCGTGTCCAGGGGTCGGTGAGCCAAGGACCTCGTCGCAATGGGAACAGCGCCACACACTCCGACACCGCGTAGAGACCACCAGCGGGCCCCGCCAAACTACTACCCGCCGAGAATTCCTCGCTGCTCCACACCAACCGACCGACAGCACTAAAATAACTGGACAGTCAACATCCACAAACACTTAGATGGAGAAAGCGACCAATGCTAAAAGCATTGGTTCAAATGGTTCAAATGGCTCTGAGCACTATGGGACTCAACATCTTAGGTCATAAGTCCCATAGAACTTAGAACTACTTAAACCTAAGTAACCTAAGGACATCACACACACCCATGCCCGAGGCAGGATTCGAACCTGCGACCGTAGCAGCCTCGCGGTTCCGGACTGCAGCGCCAGAACCGCACGGCCACCGCGGCCGGCTAAAAGCAGTGACTGTGGAATCACAAGGACGAACCACGAGTTGAGACACACACCCCCAACTCATAAGCGATCGGCGAGCAAATATGCGTCGTCCAGTAAGACGACCAACCGACGATCAATCAAGATCGCGCCCACTCAAACCATGTGTGCCGACAACAGTCGGGCGAGTCATGGCTATCCGAATCTCACTACTGCTCCATCCCAACTGTCCGACTGCCTAGTCCGAATCCCACTGTTGGCGCGTTCCAACCCATTTCACCACACACGACCGGGAAGTAATGGTTCAAATGGCTCTAACCACTATGAGACTTAACATTTGAATTCATCAGTATCCTTGACTTAAAACTACTTAAACCTAACTAACCTAAGGACATCACACACATACATGCCCGAGACAGGATTCGAACCTGCGACCGTAGCAGCACCGCGGTTCCGGACTGAAGCGCCTAGAACCGCTCGGCCGCAACGGCCGGCCGGGGAAGTAATAGCAGTGCCGCAAAGATAAAACGGCAAGGCTTATATCGATAAGCGCTGCTGCTGCCGCTCACGCACAGGCAAAGCAGCAACTCAGTGACACAAGTAATTGCAACTAACATAACGAGGTGGCAGTACAGCAAAAAATGTTAAAAAGATGTTAAGTAAGAGATAGCACGAACACGAGCCACGCACGGCTCACTAATATCGTACGAAGAATGATAGATATTCTCAGCAGTGCTTCAAGATAGAGCATTTCCTTGTTTGCGATATTTAATGCTAGATAAATTAAATAAATCCTACTACACACATTCTGAAATCATATACGAATATCTCAAGAGACACGTTTCCTGTGAAATTTGATCTCTATGTTCCCGTATTCCTTGCTCAAATCTGCCGGCACCTCGTGTTACCTTCCATTAGCTCCTTTCCCTAAAATCTGCAGGCATCTCATTTTGCTTCATACCACTTTTTTATGATATTTTTCTTCTGCACTTTTAAAACATACTTATCTAAGGATGATAAATTTCTTCTGCAGCATATCGAGCGTCTTGATGTAGGATCCGCAACTGTAATAATGGTTCTCAAGAAAATTTCATCACTATTTGCATTTTCTTTCTGTTTCAAATCACGACCGGTTTCAGCCCCAAAGGCCGTTACTCAATGGTATATGTGGACATGGGAGACGTGAGTCCTGTGTTCTCTTATGACACGTGACATATACCACGGCATAATGGCCTTTGGGGCTGAAACTGGCAGTAGTTAAAAATAGAAAGAAAATCGCAAATGATGCTGACATTTTCTTCATTACTCTGTATGTTTTTCCCCTGCTTTACTCTTTCAGATACTTCAGCATTCGCTAAGATGCCTATCCATTTATTTTTATCAGTTTTTCTCCACAGACAGACTTGTATGCAGTCTCTGCTTCTTTCAGTGCACTGAAAGTAACTGCAGTGTTAGCACGATTCGAAAAACAGCCCGTGACTAACGACAGTGCAGTAGCCTGCCCAGAAAAAACATGCACAAATCATCTCTACGTCGCAGCCGTTAAACTAAATCATGGAGGTATAATCATCCTCCTTTAGTGAGAATATCGAAAAATGTGACTGGTTACATTTACTTGTATCTTCAATTGATTCTTATCGCTCATATTGTTACTAAACGTAGACTACTCAGTGAACAGCACACAGTATTCAAGTTTTGTCTCCCTACACACTGTACGCTTATATACTGTCCAAATTGAACTTTTAAGATTAGTCTCAGATTCTGTGGTTCTAGTTTCACTACCCAGCAGGTTCTTTTGTCTTACTTCCAGTTTCCTTAATATGCTATCCTATCTATGCAAACTACGTTTATTTTTCCCGCTTGTTTTTTACAACAAGAAAAAGTTGAAAAGCAGGTAAGAATGTAAATTAGCCTACCCTTTCCTGCGAAACCCAATTCGTTACAGCAAACCAACATTACAGGCCGTCAAACAAAGCTTGCAGTCAACGCTTAGGCCACATTCGCGACAAACGAAAAAATCCAGTCGTGGACACACGCGATGGAGTTCAAACAAGTCCGATAAAAACATACTGCATATATGAAACATTGGAAGCAAATAGCGCTTCCAGTGGCGATTAATGTCGGAAATGTTGACGTGACGCTCTGCTTAGAAGAAAGGCTGTGTTCACAATATGAACCATAACACAACAATAAGTGTAATATGATCCATCTGGAATAACGCAAACATGACATTAACCAGATGTCCATACAGCCAGAACCTGCAAAGATCATTAACGAAATTGTAGCATCTTCACTAATGATCAAACGAACGGAACCTCTAGATAATATGTAATAGCATAGGACACAAGCCGGATCAGAAACCCACCCCAGTCACCTGAGAAGAAAACAACATTATGAATCCAACAGGGCGACATCAATACAGAGAGCGAAAACAAACAGTGAAAGACACTTCCAAGACCGGAAACCAAATTCAAAATATTCTTGTCAGTTCATCCAGCCAGGAATTACCAAAGGCTAATGCCGATTAAGAAAATAACGATATCAAAAGATTTAGTGTACGATCCTCGCATGAACTGGTCTGGTAACTGTATAAATTAAATGAACATCGAGCTACAAACGTACCACAGCCATAAATGAAAAGAAAATGATATCCGTAACTAACAGAATAAAGGACCAATTATAAAAGATGGAAGTAGACTTGGCTTTGATGCAAGACATTACTTGCATACGACCATACTGTAACTTTAGGGGACATTGCGGAAAGTGCTATTTCGCACGGGTAAGGTATTCCGTGGAATCTCGCCCCTCCACTTTCTTCAAAAAGAAGAACAACGCGCTATTTGTACAATACACAACTGATCAACATTTATGTCCCATCCACCAATGGCACGAAGTTAGAAGGGCGTTAATTTCTTCAAACGTAACTGGCACAATTGTTTCGCAACTCGCATGCATCCACAGTTGTTGCCGGAGACATCACCAGTGTTACAGATAAGAAATATCAAACAACCAAGTTTAATAATAGTTTTAAATTAGGTAACTTCGTCAAATATGCCAAATTCACTGAAAAATGGTGTAATGAACGCGTCACGCATACGACATTCAGGAATCAGACTTGATCATATACACGATGTAAACGATAACTGTTTGAAACCTACCTCAGTGGTATAGGTTAAGTCGAAGAGTTTGGTATGAGACCCTTGTGCTCAATCAAGCAGAGAAACATCAAATTGGCCTGCAAAAGAAACCTAAGCTACAGTTCATGCGTGACGCAGGATAAGTTTAATGTCCTCTTGTCCTGTTATAACACCGGCTTTCGCTTACACAGACAACTGCCTTGCCGCAGTGGTAAACGGATTTCCCTCAGATGACCAAAGTTAAGCGCTGTCGGGATTGGCTAGCACTTGGATGGATGACCGTCCGGTCAGCAGGGCGCTGCTGGCATTCGGTGTGCGTTCATTCCTTGTGAAACCAATTGAGGAGCTACCTGATTTAGGAGTAGCGTTTCCGGCCACGAAAACCTGGCGGGAGAGTGGTGTGCTGATCACACGCCCCAACATTTCCGCATCCAGTGACACCTGTAGGCTGAGGATGATACGGCGGTCAGTCAGTACCGTTAGAGTCCTCCGAGACCTGTTCGGACGGAGTTTAGTTCCGATTAGTTCGTGTACAGTAGTAAGTTTACCTTTCATGTGAAGGTAATAAATGAAAAAGAAAGTAATTACGTTTTCAGTTCGCAGTTACAAGCACACTTGTCATGTACTAAGAAGACCAGAGATACAAAAGATTTAATGATAACGCTCTTAAAAAGCGCAGAACTGTGTGGTGAAATTTACATAAACCACAATTTTACAATTTGTAATGGCTCGGCTAAGCCGGAGACGTAAGAGAGCCAGACGATGTAAAAAATCTAGTGCGGTGTAGATTCACTGGGGCTTAGATAGCTTTATTGGGAGTCGTTTGCGGGCTCGATAGACTACAAGTGTCGTGTCTCAAGTTGTCCTCCCCGATTTCCCCTGAATCACTGTGGAACGTTGTAAACAGTCATCTTTCACAGCCGGCCGCTGTGGCCAAGCGGTTCTAGGCACCTCAGTCCGGAACCGCGCGACTGGTACGGTCGCAGGTTCGAACCCTGCCTCCGGCATGGATGTGTGTGATGTCCCTAGGTTATTTAGGTTTAAGTAGTTCTATGTTCTAGGGGACTGTGACCTCAGATGTTAAGTCCAATAGTGCTCAGAGCCATTTGAACCATCTTTCGCAATCTGTATATGAATAGACTGAATTGCTATTTCACAATCGAGTAACGTTATTACGGCCTTTACCATTTCTGACCACTTTTGTCTTGTTTTATGGAACTGAACCAAACAACAAGTTTTTAAAAATGTCATGTATACAAAAATGGAAGCATTAAACTTTATAACGGCTGATTCATGGTGTCTCAAACATTTTGGATCAAACTGAAACAGGTGATAGTGGGTCCACAACCGATTATATTAAAATAGGGAACCAATGACCGGAAACGCATATTTATTGAGTTGTGGACATATACAGCGTACATCACATAACGACAACTTAGCTCATAGTAATTGTTCCAAGCGACGATCACCAGTCGCAATGCGTCATGAAATTCTCTCTCTCTTTCAGATATCCCTGGTTTCTGTTGTACCAGTAGACAGGCAATTTGGACCCTAAAAGGCAAGTCTTCATCCAATTCTGCTGGGCTTTCGTGCGGCAACATCTTCACGTAACCACAGAGAAAAAGCCCAGGGATGTTATGTCCTGCGATCGCTCTGGCCACGAGAGAGGACCTCCTCTTCTAATCCAACGATGAGGGTATGTCTTGGTCAGATGCTCGCGGACATTAATGTCAAAGCGTAATGGAGCACCGTCTTGTTGAAACCACATCCTTTCACCGACATCAAGGGGCACGTTCTCCAAGAACAATGACACCAGGTAACATTGGCCCGTCAGACGGGAAGACAGCAGATCAGGTCCTATTAGGTGACCCACCGATGTGTGTGGAGTGGGGATTGTCCTCCTCCAGGCACGGCTGTTCAAAACTGCTTCACGGGTGAATGAGGCCTCATCCGTGAACAGTACAAACTGGTCAGGTGTGTATGCTCTGTGTCACGACAGACATTCAGGATATTCACAAGAGTGCGGCGTAACTGCATGCACCGTTGCAATACATGCATTGAGTCTGACGGTCATCGCTTTGAGTAATTACTGTGAGCAATGCTATCGTTATGTGCTGTACGCTGTGTGTGTTCTTAACCCAATAAATATTCATTTCCGTCCATTGGTTCCCCTTTCAACATAATCGGTTGTGGATCCACTACCATCTGGTTCAGTTTGAGATACCCTGTTTAACAATTTAACATGTCAAGAGAACCTAATTACTACCGGTTTCGGGAATTTATTTCTATCTTCAAGTGTGATAATTAATTCACAAATAATTGCGTCAAGCATTCTGAGCGCCATGACATGGTATAGAATCAGTTAGTAAAATTGCATTGTACAGTGACATGCTAAAGGAGTTTGAGTTTACATATCACGGCGTATGTGCGGCACACATTTACATCAGTGTTGTCGATGACAATGTGATGACGCGAGAGAAACAGTTTTGAATCGGAATGGCAACGACCCACATTATGTAAGATGTAGTGTCACCGCCAGACACCACACTTGCTAGGTGGTAGCCTTTTAAATCGGCCGCGGTCCGCTATTATACGTCGGACCCGCGTGTCGCCACTATCAGTGATTGCAGACCGAGCGCCGCCACACGGCAGGTCTAGAGAGACTTCCTAGCACTCGCCCCAGTTGTACAACCGACTTTGCTAGCGATGGTTCACTGACAAAATACGCTCTCATTTGCCGAGACGATAGTTAGCATAGCCTTCAGCTACGTCATTTGCTACGACCTACCAAGGCGCCAGTACCAGTTACTATTGATACTGTAAAAATGTACCGTCAAGAGCGACGTTCACCATTAATGGATTAAAGTTAAGTATTCCACCAGCTACGTCCGTTTTTTCTACATTCTAATTTCCTTGTCCTGTTCCAGACCTCACGCCAGCCTGCGTGAGCTAAAACGCGTGCCTTTCGGCTTCCTCTAGTAACCCGGTGTTGACTCCCCTGCCAGCCACAACATAAGATGCTCTACAGAAGACACACTATAACACCATTTCGTTTGCACTGATCAAAAAAATACTTGATCAGTGTCCGATCTCAGCCATGCGGCGCCTTCAGAAATATCACCACACAATATACGACGACCCCACTAGCACTTCTGTCTGGTGGAAAACCAAAACAGCTATATGAGCTAATTGATTCATCTCGTGTGTTACGAACGACATCTACAGCAGATACAATAGGCATAGAGACTATTTAATTCAACAACACTGGTTGTTAAAAACGAATTGGAACAGAAATAGAAATAAATTTTCACAAATCACGAGAACTCTCCCTCAGTAAGGTACACTGAATATCCCACACAAGAAATTTCTTTTGTTATTCGAGAAGAGCCATGCTGTTTTCTCTATACAGGAGAATTACAGATTATCATGAAGACTATTCACGGTTTGTCTTTTTTCGTTTTTTCTTTTCCCTCAAGAAGAGTTATTATTAATTGTTATTTTTTCTCTCAAGAAATTTCATTCTATTTTTTTGTCTTCCAGAGTGATTCGTTAAAATTTTTCCCCACATGAAGTTGTTTTACTTACTCTCCAGGGCGAGATTTATCTGTATTTGTTTACACGAAGATTTTATTTTATTCGTTTAGGTCAAGAATTTTTTTATTTGTTTTTCATAAAGTTGTCCACGTCATATTAAGAGGAGGTATTACTTTTCAGAACAGTTATTCACGCATTTTGGGAGACGATTCAGAATGAATTCCGAGAGAGAAACTTCATTACAAGGTTCGAGATTGAGCGGATTGGAGAGGTTTTTATGGCGAGTGTTAGGTGAAGTTTAAGGGGACTCGTGATCCTCATAATTGTTCAGCACCTGGCGTAATACTATGGGATGCTATTGGGTAAAAAACCGAATCATTCACCTTCGATTCGTCTAGCCGGCAATGCAGACAGAAGGATTTACATTACTGACGTGTCATCGTCGGTGGCTGTGCCTTGTTTTCGAAGTTCCCGTGACTTTTTCATTCAACAAGGTAATGCAAGACAGCGTGTTGCACGCGCTGTCATGATCCATTTCGATACACGGTGTGATCGCATGCTCGCCCCACCAGCAAGTTCTTCAAATCTCTGACCCACTAAAACATGCCTTAATGCGTTACAGAAAGACGGCGCGCGACCATTCACCAACCACTAGGACTTGTGAAGAATTATACGAGCATGGATTTATATACCCGTATCTCTTATCCAAGTTCAATTCAGCTTTGTGTTCAGCCGGGTTAGGGCCGTTGTTCCTGCCAGAGGTCGCATGTTTCGCGTTCTCAGTTCACCTACAGAGTTACAACTGAGAAGTGTGAAGATTACAACATGAAGAAAATTTAAAATGTCTGTAACAGCACAACCCGTAAAAGAGATATGGCTCAGGATGTAAGAACTCGTCAAAGCATACAACAGTGTAAACGTAGGCAGTTGTAGAAACTGCCAGGTTTTACAATTGAAAGTCTGACAACGAATACGAACTAATTAAATGTGGGGGGATCCCTGTCGTAGTTATGCGTCAATAAGAACTGTGCGACAGCGGAAATGCATCCAGTGGCACCCAGTGTGTTCAAATTCTGTCGTTTTGAAGATTTCCTAATATCAGTATGTACTGTACGAAGATTCATCGTTCTGGACCTGCACATTTCTGTTACAATTGCCTGCAGAGGATTCGTGTCCCTTTAGTCGGCGTTCCCCTGTAGCTGACGTTCTCCTGTAGACATTCCCTTGTGGAGCATAACTGTCCAGATGTCTCTAGAAACTAAATGGCGTACTGTGTGCCAGTTAAAGGACAGGACGTCAGTAGAAGCCCGAGTTTGGTAAAGATGTTAGTTTTCGTTGTAAGATCTTTTTGTCTAAAGAAGGTTCACGAATTGCACTAGTCAAGTTTTGAAGGCCAGAGTTATCTATGTGGGCTACTATTTCGTTCCATAGCTGGCGTATCACAAAGAAAATTCGCCTAGCTTCAATGTGTACTTTTTGAGTGTAGCGTTAGTTATTTGTTGAGAGACATAGTTCTAATTCAGTTTAACATTTCTTGATTATGCTTGTATCAAAAATACAAGACAGGTAGTAAGAAGTACGAGAATTTTCATCTTTTCATGAGGAGTGAACTGTAATTTGTGCTGTGTAAAAAATGATTTTTTCGGGGAAGAATGTAGCGGCAATGTTATGCAGAAGTGTAATGCTATCAACTGTTGGATCTGAAGGAAATTTAATAGGCCCCTCTGTAGGATGTGAATGATATTTAATAATGTCCTCTTCTGGATATGTACATGTATCAGGAGTGAAGCAAAAATGAAATTCTGTAGTTTCAGATAGTAACTAGACAGTAACTGGGCATAAAGCGCGTGTAAAAAGGTGGCCATAAGGTGGAACCAGTGATGCACAATTATTCGTAAACATTCAACTTTGTTTTACAGATTTGTACATTGCAGTGCAACAACAGCTGTGCCTGAGAGTTTAAGTGATTATTTTGTGAATACCAGACTCTCTTCATTTATTAATTTGGTCATTTAGCAACAAAGAACTTCTCTGAATATGCCGGAGAACTCTAGACGGAAGGAAATCTGCTTCGCTTAATCTGTTGGATGCCTCAATTTGAAACACTGCACGGGAAAAAACAAAACCGAAATATATGAATCTGAATCAACTCTCAACTGATAATACCTCAAGCCATGAAGTCTTAGGTGGTTCGCTACCACAGCGACGGTTAGACTAAGAAAGCGAGGCTATGGATCCGCCAGCCTTCACCCCTCATCCCACAGAAGCGCATTTTACTACGAAAGTTAAATGAGATGCCATAGAAGGAGCTCACGGTCCGTGTTAACTCTACCAAACCAATGTAATTACATGCATTACTTATACAAGCCAAGGATTAACCCACTCACCTGCGGTGTTACCATTTAAGTTCCTGATGAAAAAGGACCAGTTTCCGGAGGACGTCCTGCTCACAAACATCTGAAATCTTTCCAATGTTTGATAACATCTAACTATCAGTTCTATAAGAGTTTATTTCTTCAGTGTGAAGGAAAATAAAGAGGCTACTTAGTTAGATCTCATCTTTGAGCAAGACACAGTCGTAATAGGTTGTGTTGGGTTGATTTGGGTGAGGAGACCAAACAGTGAGGTCATTGGTCTCATCGGATTAGGAAAAGATGGGGACGGAAGTCGACTATGCCCTTTCAAAGGAACCATCCCGGCATTTTCCTGAAACGATTTAGGGAAATCACGAAAAATCTAAATCATGATGGTCGGACACGGGATCGAACCGTCGTCCTCCCGAATGCGAGTCCAGTGTGCTAATCACTGCGCCACCTTGCTCGGACACATAGTCCTAATGACCAGAGACTGGGTAACTGACGCCTAGTTCAACCTATTGTTTCCTATGAACTTGTTCATGCTCCTTACAGAAGCCCTATGCTGCAAATTAAACAGGAAGAACCAAGCACGTTTTGAAGTTGAGCAGTCACATTACATTGTTTCGTTTGAGATTCGCTTTATGAGTAACGCTTTAACGAGTGAGCCACGTCACGGAACAATCAACAACATTCCTCATTTTCTCTATGTGTGTCACTTTCACTGACAATGGGTGTCACTAAATCTTATGCAGCTAACAAAATACTGTTCCAGGGACGAAAAGAATACGGCATTCTTTTTTCGGCTTGTCTCGTGAAAAAGCTCTGTAAAAATATCATCATATTATCCAGTGAGCTTCCTAAAATTCTAGAAACCTTAAAATATGTCACCGCACTAGATCATCACTATTCTGTGTGATTCGAAATCTTCTCTCACTCATATTATGCACATTTCTAGAAGTCGTACAATCAACTCAGTAGCTTTTTGTAAAGCAATAATAAAAAAACCATATTAATGTCACGATATATTGGTCTTAAGTCCACGGCAGCAATCTGTAAAATAAGGTTGTAGTTTTTCTGGAAAAGGAAACACTTACAACCGATGGAGAGGCACAAATAGTGTTTCGCTGAAGCGGAAAGAGTATGTACAAGGATAGCAACCCTAGATGACTCACAGTAGATTCCCTCAAAAAACGAAAATGTGAAGTTACGATAGCGCCTTTGAAGATCAGCCACTATTAGGAGAGTGCCTTCATCGGATGACCCATATTGCTAAGAGTACTTTGGGTACTTGTAGCCGCAAATATCCGTTGAGCTTTAGTGCCTACCAATTTTAAGAGTATCCAGTAATAGCGTTATTCAACAACTAGGCCATATGAGATGGAAGAGCAGTTGCCTGTATTTGGACTATATTTCATAGCATCAAAAAACCACCTAACACCCTATTTCAAAGGTGTTAGGTAACGGTGTATTCATAGCTCTTATGACCAACGAAAGTAATGAAAAGTAGCAGAAAGATTAGCAATAAACTTAACATTAAAATTGGGAACCACGAATCAGAGGAAGTGAAAAAATGTGATACTTCTCAGACGAAATAAAACGTGTCGGAGGAAATAAGGTCATGAAAAGCCAATGTATGAAACATGAGTCTTAATGGGAGGGGAAAATGTCTAATTTACGTTTGGAGCACAGGAAGTGAATCATTAAGTCTGGGAAAACCAGAATAGAAGATAAGGGACGCATTTGAGAGGTGGTGTGACAGAAAGATGTTGTTGAAAGGTAGGAGCGCTGATAAGATTCTCAGCTGAATCAGCGAGAGCGTTTGGAACAGGATAATAGGACATATATTATTACACCATGGAAAGGTTTTAAGACAAGTGTCTGGCGCAGTTGTTAGATCGGTTACTGCTGCTACAATAACAGGATATTAAGCTTTAAGTGAGTTTGAATGTGATGTTGTAGTCGGCGCACGAGCGATGGGACAGGATCTACGAGGTAGCGATGAAGTGGGGATTTTCCCGCACGGGCATTTCATGAGTGTACCGTGAATATCAGGAATCCGATAAAACATCAAATCTCCGACACCGTTGTGGCCGGAAAAAGATCCTCCAAGAACGGGACCAACGACGACTGAGGAGAATCACTCTACGTGACAGAAGTGCAACCCTGCCGCCAATTGCTGCAGATTTCAATGCTGGGCCATCAGGAAGTATCAGCGTGCGAACCATTTAACGACACATCATCGATATGGGCTTTCGGAGCCGAAAGCCTGTCAACGTTGACACTGGACTGTTTATGACTGGAAACTTGTTGGCTGATCGGACGAGTCTCATTTCAGATTGTATCGAGCGATGGACGTCTACGGGTATGGGGACAACCTCATGAATCCATGGATCCTGCATGTCAGCAGGGGACTTTTCAATCTGGTAGAGGCTCTGTAATGATGTGGGACGTTTACAGATGGAGTGATATGGGACCCCTGATAGGCCTAGATACGACTCTGACAGGTGACATGTACTTAAGCATCCTGTCTGATGACCTGCATCCACTTAAGTCCATTGTGCATTCCGACGGACTTGGTCAATTCCAACAGGACACTGCAACACCGCACACGTCCAGAATTACTACAGAAAGGCTCCAGAAGCACTTTTCTGAATTTAAACACTTCCACTGGCCACCAAATTCCCCCAGACATGAACATTTTTGAGCATATCTGGGACGCCTTGCAATGTGCTATTCAGAAGAGATCTCCACCCCGTCGTACTCTTGCGGATTTATGGAGAGCCCTGCAAGATTCAGGGTGTCAATTCCCTCCAGAAATACTTAGCTGAGACCATGCTAAGTCGTACTGCGGCAGTTCTACGTGCTCGCGGGGGCCCTACACGATATTAGGTAGTTGTACTACTTTCTTTGGCTCTTCAGTGTGTATACTGTACGGTTTGTTCCCGGAGCACTCTTATCCAAGAGGACTCTGGTAAACCTGAAAACGTACCTGTATTTGCATTTTGCACTGCGAGTCCTAATCTGAACATTTTTCCCGTACCGTTATCTGAAAGTACTGCAATTATTTTATCTTATATGACGTAGCAAACGAAGCAAGATTCATAATTGGTGGTGTTTTCAAAGAATGTATCAGCCGTGTTTGACTTAAGTGGCAACGCATCTAAGCGCAAACGTATCTTCGCGAATGATGTGGTAACGATGAGTGGACGAGATTTTTCACTGACCAGGGTGCTCTCGCAGGTGCAATTTCGGCAAGACTAAAGTGCTGGACGATGCAGGAGTGCATATATTATCTTGCTCGCTTTGAAGACTTTACTGAAGATTATGGTCTTCTGACCAGATTAGGGGCTTCAGGCCTGTCTTACATCGGACCATGGTCTTACACAAATAGTATTTTTTACGTTATAATTGCGTGGGAAAATAAAATATTTTATTGTGATGAATAACAATAAAAGCTATTGGTAAAATTAAAAATTATTTGCATGTATCTAGAGAGAAGTCAAATAACAGACTAAGAAGTGGCGAAGTTAATACTAGTGGTACTGTTACTACTGCTAATAATAATAACAGTAATAATAGTAATAATAATAATAATGACATCAGGAGATACTAAACGTATTTATAGCTGTAAGAAAGTTATATTCCGAAATAACGAGTTCCCAGATTGTGTAATTTAGGTAGACTGCACCAGCAATGAGGCTCGATTTTTAACGAAGATTGAGTTAGGGTGAGGGGTACTTAGTTGAAATAATGTAAGAAGTGCGTGCGGGAACAAAGGCACACTTTATTGTTGCTGTAGTCTATTTGACGCTTAGTGTTTGAGGCGTTGTTGTTTAGTTCTCATATATCAGGAGGAAAATCACTTCAGAGACCGGTTTCTGCTAATGAAGACTTCAAGACAGCTGCTTAGTAATGCAGTGGAACAGAAATAATTTTTGCTCCCGTGGGAAGTAATGTTCCTGCTGTGTTGTGCTACAGCATTAAGGTCGAGAAGAGATATGAGAGACTTCATTATTTGATAAGTTGGTAGAGGAGGCAAAGTGTATGGATATCTCTGCGCTTGTCTGCACTCAGCTGGGATAACTGTGCATAACATGTTTCTGGTTAATGAGCCTAGAATGATCAACTAGAACTGTTTGAGTTTTGTATCGACTGTGCTTCAACATTATTTTCTGTACACAGTTTTGTAATTCACAGAGGTCAGAGTGGAAATTCTCGTCAAGCTTATTTGTCTTACACTTGACTGGAGGTCATCTGCATACATGTAGTACTTACAGTCGGATAGAAGTACAAAGAATAAAGGACCTAATACTGAACCTTGGGAGACACCTGATACTGCCTGTCTCCACTGCAACTTTAGGATGACGGTCGTGACTAATCGTTGACGAGACCTAAGATACGACCGAAACCACTGCACTGAACGCGCAGAGAAGTTACGGGTGCTAATTAGACAAGTGAAATAAAAATGTCGACGGTGTTAGAGGCTTTGCTTTAGCCTTATAGTCTCCTGTTGTCTCCCCATGACTTGCTTTACGTAGTGTGTTGCCTTCATTGAAGCAGATGTTGCGGTGCGATATTTGTGGAAAATTAATTTCTGATAGTCTGCTAGATTATTGGTAGTTAGGAAGTTGGTTATCTGTTCGTGGATCACGTATTCTGCCTTGGATATTGCTGAGAAATGAAAACAGATCAGCAGTTAGAGAGTACTGTGGTGACGTCCTTAGGTTGAGGCGTGACAGACCACAGGTGAAACATTTGCTGTTAAGGATTGGTTGCAGACACAGGTTATTGTGGACAGAAGTGGGTCGATAGTAAGAATCATGTGATGCTGTCGTGCCTAGCAGACGCTGATCTGATACGCATATTCAGTTTTTTGACCACACAGCCAGTACGCTTAAGGCTCTGCCTTTTATCTCCACCAATCAATAATTCCCTGTTTATTTGCAATTCAACTAGGGCTGTAGGTAAGGTAAAGTACCGATTCCATACTTCGACAACAGGATCAGCTACAGATTTTTCTTTGCCTGCAGCAAGACTAAACAGGTTTTCTTTCCATATGACAGTAAGTCTTTGTCTGTTGCCGATTCATGTACAGACAAAGTTGAAGTGCAACATTTCTCACTTTTTCTGCTTGTTTATGTAATTAACAAGATTTTCGGGGGTACATCTTAATCTGTATGAACGACGTGCAGCTTCTCTGAGCTTCATGAGCTGTGTCAGCTCATCAGTTGGACTCGTTGCATTATTTCATCGGTGTGAACATTGGGACTCATGTTCTGCCCCCCACCATGAACATTTGTACAGTCTCTTTTTAAGGATTGACACCATTTTTATAACCTTTCATTCAGACATTACTTTCGAACCATAAACTAGGTCTATAAATGTGCATGTAAATCAGATTTCATCACACATTTCGTATTCGGTGGGAGAAACGATTTTCAGAGATTATAATTTTCTTTCACCCACCGTCAGACGGTTACTGAATGAGAATAATGATTTCTGTAGCAACAATAAACAATCAATAAACGGCACCACATTCAAGTAATTTTGTTCTAAGACGCCAACGTTTGATTGAAATTTATCGGCCTTTACTTTTCTAATATGCCATGTAATATCCCTCAATCCAGACTGCAGATACTAAATGGGCGTACTAGGATTTTAGAAACACGCTTGCCTCATAGGTACGTATTCAGTTTCCAATTAACTGTATGTCTCTGTGGAAACGTTTCATAAATAAAAATGTGAGGACAGGAACACTAGGCCTGGCGATATCCATTGCCCAATGTAACATGAAAGGTGCCAGTGAGGAAGATTGCTCCTGTTTGTGCACAAACTCTAACAACACAGTTTTATGACAAAGTCACAGACAACTCGATACTTACCAGAACTGTCATTACTACATGTGACGACTGGGAGAAGGTTGTAAGATACCCCTTATCTGCAGGTAAGAGCACATTTTACTTTATCTCCCGTTTTACTATTTCACATACGTGAAGCGCATGTATCAATGCTGCAGAACGTACAGAGTTTCCCACGCTGCCACTGCGATGAGGTGTCGATGCAGAAATTGCTTTGTCATCAGCTAAAAGATGCGTACGGAAAGCACATTTATTCTGGCGTGATTTCAGTAATTGTTATTAATAAATATTTGCTAACAATGATTGTCTTTTGGCAATAAGATATTACAAAGAGCCTACAGGCCATAATACTATCATTCAGTAACTTTCAAATATCAGGAAACGTTTATGTTAATAAATGAATGAATATCCTCGATATAAACAAAGGTGTACGTTCTTATACGAACTATACATACGGTACGCTCAAGTTACAGATAGGGCACCATTGGTGGCGGTCGTCGGTAGGATGCCTTTCGATCCAGTCATGCGGTAGACCATGCTCTCGTAACTTTAGTAGTTAGCTTATAATCAGTCAAACGAGCTCATTTTCCGGTGTTCCTTAAATAAAACCACCATAGTGGCGTCCCCTTCAAAAATTATTTGCACAAGAAAAAAAAGAAAACTTCCTGCCACTTCATTACGTAAAACATAGACAGTAGTATTGCACCTTCAGAACACGACGGCACTGCTACGGCTATGTAAGGAGACATAAATCTACAAGAGCATCTCCAATTAACAGGTAGGAAGAATTCCTACGAAGCGGTTCACTAAGTAAGTTGAAGGATGAACTGCCTTAATTATAGCAAACCTCGGGTGGGAAAGCATTGCCAGTTATACTGTATGCCCTTTATACCACCATCTCCGGACTCGCTGACTATATTGAGACCTTTCTGAAGGCTTAGTACGAGTGGGAAGTTCTTCAAAAGTTCAGAGTAGTATTACAGTTTACCCGCCAAAACCAATAATACATACGAAAAGATCATGTAATGTAGAGCATAATACTTCCATACTAGTTGCTTAAAATAATTTCCTTTAATTATTTCAGGAAAGCAATTATTCAGAAAGTTGGATCTATTAGATCTTCCTCAAAATAAATATATAAATGAAAGCTAAAAGAAGAACATCTGCCTCGATTTGCACTTTTCTGTACCATTGTGAATTCATATATCCTGGTACTGTTATCCGTTGTAAGAGAACATTTGAAATTCAGTGCAGTCTAAGTTTTATCATTTCAATAACACTCAGAAGGCAGGATGCAAATCCGCTCCACGTTTTAACAGTGCCATAATGAGACGTATCTGCTGAGGTCGCAGAGCTGTTTCGGTCTTAATACGACTAGATACGTCTAAGAAATATGTTAATATAATTCATTAGATGCAAAGCGTCCGCCTTTCTTTTCGCTACAAGAAGTGAGGCAAAGTTTCCTCCTCCGCTGTTACGTTTTAAATGGGCGTCCTAATTTCTGCGCCATGCAGTCTCATTCTTTTGAAATTGTGCTCTGCTCTGTTTTAATCTGGCCGTATTACCTTTATAAAGGATTTCAGATTTTGTGGGTCTGCTTTATGTCATAAATGCGTTTCTTTCATTATTTACTTTTTTTTACAATGAAACTTTACGTCGTGGAGGTCTTAAAAATTTGTTGGACATGGCAACGTTTGTTATTATTGTGCTAGAGGCACTATATGAGGTGCCATGACGTGATCATAAGTAAGACTATTTGTTTTCCCTTTACCTATATAAAACATGAATTTGGGATCGAATTGTTAGACTTCTTTGCAACTATAAGTTGTGATAATATGAAACGATTAGAACAGTCTGCCAAAAGAAGCCTGGGACAATAGAGCACAACCTATTGTACTACCAATGCACACATTGCGCATCGACGAGGAGCTCCAACGACTCACAGGCGTTCCGCCTTTCGTTTTAAAACTCTTCAACGCCATTCCAACGTGCTTGGGTAACTCAGTTGGTAGAGCACTTGCCCGCGAAAGGCAAAGGTCCCGAGTTCGAGTCTCGGTCCGGCACACAGTTTTATTCTGCCAAGAAGTTTCATATCAGCGCACACTCCGCTGTAGAGTGAAAATATTTCATTCTAGAAACATCTCCCAGGCTGTCGCTAAGCCATGTCTCCGCAATATCCTTTCTTCCAGGAGTGCTAGTTCTGCAAGGTTCGCAGGAGAGCTTCTGTGAAGCTTAGAAGGTAGGAGACGAGGTACTGGCGGAATTAACGCTGTGAGTGCGGGGCGTGAGTCGTGCTTGGGTAGCTCAGTTTGTAGAGCACTTGCACGCGAAAGGCAAAGGTCCCGAGTTCGAGCCTTGGTCCGGCACACAGTTTTAATCTGCCAGGAAATTTTATATGTTTCCTATCTCTTGGCAGTCTAAGATACTGCCACAGGGACTGAATGTCATTAGACAGACATACATGATTGTCCTACCACTATGCGAATAGCGACTGCTAAGCCGGAATGTTGTCTTCTCAACGGAACTCGTAAAACTGCGCTCCCAAGAGTAATTGCAAGCAGTCTAGTGGACTGGCTGCAGGCAATGAATTGAACTGTCTGACTGCCGGATCGAAACTGTGTGCGTATCCACTGCAAGTCGTGATTTGTGCCTGTCGGTGGAAATGTATCCATCTCTGCCAGAACAAGAGACAAGCAGTTTGCATCTACGTCTACATGCGTTTTCCGAAATCCACCGTATGGTGCATGGCTGAGAGTATCTTGTACAACTACTAGTGATTTCCTCTTCTCTTCTCTTCGCACATGGAATGAGGGGGAAACGATTGTCTGTGTGCCTTCGTTTGAGCCCTAATTTCTCTTATATCACCTTCGTGGTACTTGTGCGATATCTACGTCAGCTGACGGCAGTAGAATCGTTATGCAGTCAGCTTCAAATGCCAGATCCTTAAATTTCCTCAGTAACTTTTCGCGAAAAGAATGTTGTCTTCAGGGATTCACGTTTGGATGCACGTATCATCTCATGACAGTGACGTGTTGAGGGACCTATCGGTGAAAGATCTAGCAGGTTGCTTCTGAATTGCTTCAGTGTCTTCCTTTAATATGACCTCTTGCGGATCCTACACTCTCCAGCAGTATTCAGGTACGTGTAGCACCAGTCTCTAGTTTAGTCTATTGTAGTCTAATCTCTGCCCTAACTGAGTGACTGACTGACTGACTCATCATCGACCAGCCCAAACCGCTAAGGATCGGAACTTGAAATTGGGACATGGTGTTGATCTTACATTGTAGGCATCGTTCTGTAAAGGACTGCTCAGAATTCAAACCCTAAGAATATGAAGTAGAAAATGATTTATTTTTTTGAAAACCTGTCGCAATTAAGGCAATTTTGAAGCTAGAATTACGAAAATTGGTATTTGGTTTCATGGTGAAAATTTTTTTTTTTTAAATGTACTTCATCCTTTTTGAAAATTCAATCACTAGCGGGGTTCAATTTGAGGTGAAAGTTTTTTTCGAAAATCAAACGTTATTAAAGTACTAATATATTATTTTTCAAGTTACGTCTATGAGAACTGGTATTTCACTTTTCGGTTAGAATTTTTTAAAAAGGCGTGTTTCAGAGTTTCTGCAAATTCAGCCCCTAAGGGGATGAAATACGGAATGGATATTTTTTAAAAATATTTTCTTATGAAAGCATTTTTAAATCTAAATCTAAGAAAATTTGTGTTTGGCTTCTCAGAAATACAAAAATAATTGTATGAGTGTTTTGAAAATTATACTGCTGAGGGGATAAAATAGAGGAGGAAAGTTTTTATGTAAATATTTTCTTATGAAAGTATTTTTGAAACAAAACCTCTTCAACTTTCTATTTGGCTTCTCGGTTAGAAATTTAAAAACATACGTGTGTCAGTGACTTTTGGAAATTCTACTCCTAAGAGGGACGTATAGGGATCAAAATTTTTATGAAGATATTTCGTTATATTAAAATATTTTAAAACTAAATGTATGAGAACCTGTATTTGTATTAAAGAAATCTGTTAGGAGATGAAAGATTCTAATGAACTCAAAATGCAGAATTAATAAAGACCTCCGACTCTGGCTATCGCAATCACTTTTCGGTCAGAGATACACTCGGAAAAGATGATGCTTGTATGGCCTTCACTAGCGTGCAAAGTTTAAAAGATGTTGCAATTTTTAGACAATATAATAATTCTATCAAAAAAAAACAGAAAGATCTGTGCAGGCCGTACAGTCTTAGAGAGCGAAGCAGCGGGCACTAAGCTAGTGTTTTATATGTGGCATCCTTTACAGATGATCTTCACTTTCCTAAAATTCTCCCAGTAAACTAAGGTCGACCTATCGCCTTCCATACTACAGTCCTTACACACTCGTTCCATTTTATTTCACTTTGCAACACTATGGCTAGATATTTAATTGACATGACTGAGTTAAACAGCACTCAGCTATTGCTGAATTCCAGCGTTACGGCAGTTTTTTCCCTAATAATCTGGGTCAACTTACATTTTTCTACATTTGGAGAAGATAGTATTCACCACCACTAGAAATTCTGTTCAAGTCTGCATTTGACAGCGCTTGCTTTGGCGGCTGGCAACACTATCGTTGGACGAGAACGCCGTGCAGATGGAAGTGGTACAGAAGCAGAAACTGGTTCACATTTGTGAACGCCATCTGGAGGCTGCTGCTGGGGACCGAGGACTCGAGGCAAGTGGTTATGCTGTGTGGTGACGCCCTCTCATCGTATTTGTTTTCTATTCTTAAGCTTGGTACACAAGATAAGGGTCCGTCCACGATGCTGTAAGAACTGAATCATCTAGAGATTAGCACTTTTTTCCATTTCTACGTAGCTGTTGATTATAATGCATACAGATCATTTGGTAGAAGAAGGATATCCACCAAACAGATACAATGTTATACTATTTGTTAAAGGTCCGATTTTTATGTTTTATATTTTCACTAGCTGTTATCCACAGCTAAGCTCGCATAGCAGTAGTTTTGTCATGATGAGCGATGGTTAGTAAGTAAGCTACAGATTTATAAATGTCTGTGTATATAATCTTGTAGAGACGCACGTTTTAAAAACGTATGCAGTGGCGGTATGTAAATGCACAACGAACGTGTTTCTGTTATTTAGCTGTGTGTCGAATCTGAAAGCATGCATTATATTTTCTAATTTTTTTAGAAAAACTTTATGCAGAAGCAGAGTTTTTGGGGGCTACTCTGGCCCTCCTAGTACTGGATGTGAAATTTTGTCACCAGAGCAACACATGCTAACCCTTTCTTACTTCAATTTTAATGGACTATAGTGCCTAAATGTTTGGTCCATGCTCGAAGAAGGCCATTTTGAGATTGACATACTCCACTGAAATATAATAACGCAATGCAGCCTCACCAAAAGCATTCCAAGCTCGACATGTAAAGATACGACTTTCTCTGTTTGTCGCACAGCTTTTAAATGTTGCCGTCGTTGTGTCTTCAAGCATCTCAGGAACTATAACAGACACGTTACGCTCAGTGTCTAAAATGTGACGGGCTTGTGACTGTTCCACTGTCTCTGAAGCTCTTAAGGCCGCTTAACGTTCTGCATCCGAGCTGCAACGGATCTAAGATTGCTCCGAGGTTTGTTGGATTCGAGTCTCTCGTAGACATGTGCGCTAAATCGATTTACGTTTGTGTGGTTTATCGTATAAATTTTAAATATGATTCTCGGACTTAGCGTCGGATTTTACTGTCGTATCTCCACAAACACTCTCCAGCTATGCCAGGTGGTGTACCAAGTCAATATGATAAAGCGCGCATGCAGCAGTACTGGATTTGTACCGTCACGAAATAGTTTGTAGATACTAAGAATCGCCGACCATCTCATATATACCATATTTAAAAATTTTGCTCAAAAAGATACAACTTTCTAAAGTAGCGTATGATCTTCCTCAGCGTTGAAGCTATCTTCACCCCAAATTTTATGAAAATCGGTTCAGCGGTTTACTCATGAAATCGTATCAGACAAAATTACTGTCGCATTTATATAATATTAGTATGAATATGGATTAATCATACCCTGTACAAGATGTTAAAAGTTTGTTTAAAGAAACTGATACAAAACTCCCAAAAAGAAAAAAAGATATACAAGGTGTTTCAGACAGGGCCATCCTATTTCGCAGCACTATATCTTCTGCATGAATCGGCTGAATTTTAGCTATAACTTTACCTGGACTCCAGTTGTAATTTGCTGGTTCATATGGTTGCGGGTAGGTGGTTCACCGGCGTACCTACCGGGCTCGCTCGTTTCTCCATTGTCCAACGTTCATAGAATGGAGATGGGGATAACAAAGCAACAAAAGGCGTCTTGTGTTCTCCGTTCCAACAAGGGCTACTCACTTACAAATATGTGGTGTGACGTTCGTGAAAAGTACGGCATTGCCCATACTATAGCTCAATCATTCGACGGTGGTGTCAAAAGTTTGAACAAACAGTTTGTTTATGTAATATAATCCTGATAGTCTCTTTGAATATAATTACATTTAACATTATTTTCCATATAGTGCAATCCATGATTGAGGCATTAGCCATTATCAGTTCGGCATGTTTTTCGGCGAATTTTATATTTCAAAACGTACAAAATTCAATTCCAATAAGTCATTTATGACAGTGATAAACAACTACCATGTCGACTCCTATTAATTCATTCCTGGCTTTGTAGTAAAAATTAAAACATGAATAGGGTATAACGACTGTATTTTTCCATTTGCACATAGATTATTAATACAAATATCATAGTGCCGATACGACTGGGCGTAGATTAAGTAATTTATTGTGTAAAGGGGAACGAGAACCTAAACATTTTCTCGCACTACATGGATGGAACGACAGTGCGAGGGAAATGAAGTGGTTGACGTGGTGTCAGTCCATCATGTTGATCTTCGAGTGGACTCATGTTGATCTCCAAGTGGACTGGCATCAGTCGTGTGGCTGCTTATCGACGTTTGTCAGCTTTTATCCATCCATCTATATGAACCTGTTCCCTTATGTGAGTCGTACAGAGTACATTAAAAGTTGCCCTGTCCATTTCTTTATGCTTATTCATTCCGCAGGTAAAACTGGCAACTAGGTGACAGTGGCGTTCCACTGTCCCTGTCATGGCAGACACTCGGTCTTCCCACCGCACATGCGTCGTATTTTGCCTGCAGTTATTAACTTCTAGAGGCGGTATACAAATTATATTTGGTGATAGAAACACAGTCAAATTTTCATGGACCTAAACATTGGACCAAAAGGGAAACCATCCAAAACAGAATAGAAAATGAGATGTTACACAATGACAACAAGTTTTAGGATGAATACTGGAAACAAAGGCCGGAAAACCATTAGAAAACAGTCTGACATATATCTTAAACTCAAAACACGGATAATCCTGCAGGGTCCATAATCTTGAATGACACGAAGGGACAAAATACCGGTATAAGCAGTATCAGAATGAAAACCAGCTCTCTACTCCGAGTAAGAACGGTTTAGCATGCATGATCTGTAATCTGAAGGCCTTTGCTCAGTTGTTCTTGTCTGCTCGCTCCATTCTTGTACTTTAGGGCACTGAATCTTCCATTACATCGTCTTGGCGCTGGTGTGCTCAATTTGCAGTATCCTCCAGTAAACTACTGACAGTGGGTAACTCCACAGGGCATCACCCTTTCAGATTTTGCGCTGAAAAATCCTTCAGTTGTCCTTCACTGGTGGTTGAGTCGCCTGTCATTGGCAGCCAGAGTAGAGTATGCAACAAAACAGGTGACATCACATAGTGACCTCATCCTGTCTCTGTTAGCGGTACCACTCAGTACCCATGGCGGGTCCCATACATGCTATATTTTTCTTAGAAACTTCTTTTAATGTGTGCAAGAGTCTCTACTTTGCATTCCTTACTTGGCAATGCGGCAGAAGCGTAACAGCAGATCCAGTCATCTGTAACGAATGTACCTTTAAGTTACCATGACATCTGAATCTTGACGCCGTCCCTCAACTGCTAATCAGTCTTCAAAAAGTACATTCCCTCCATATTGAAGCACAACGCTTGCAAACCGCACTTGTCTGTCCTCTGTGACTTAGGAAAAAAGTCCTGATAATAAAGTGTGGCATAACTGGGATACTTTTCTCTAGCCTTGAAGTATTACGGCGTGGAGATGGAAGATAACTTTCTGTCACACTAAACAGTCAAAGATGTGGCTATATTGCGTTTGACATGCAAAGTGAATCGTCACTACTTAAGAAAATGAGGAGCACATCAGCAACCATAACCGAGCGTGAGAGACACTGTCCAAAGCTACATGTCCTGACAAAATTTTTTCTGCTCGTTCTTTTGTTTTTTGGAAAAAAGAGCTACAGGAATAATTATTCTTGGGTATATTAGAGGCCGTCTATTCCACATTTGCGTGAACATGGCGATAACTTCATTTTTCAACAGAATGGAAAAGCCTGCATTGGCAGCTATGGAGTTCTGCGACTCACTTTTCCACACTAATGGCACCCACTGTTGCATCTTGCAAATTGGACCTGTCATCTTGTCCTGTATAATCTGCTCCATGTCGGAAACTATTCTGCGTGCTTCTAACTGGACCATCTGGCCATACCTTCAGCGTAGTCTGGTGGGAACACAGCTGTAGGTGGCCGCATTCTCAGCCAGCCAAGGGCATCAGCGAATGGGTATCTTGTGCAACTTGCAAACCATTTGCTACAATAACAATATTTATATATCCGATATTTGTGTTCTTGTAACTGATTTCATCGGAAATAATGAAAATACATTGAGTCCTCCCCCACTGTACACTAAGATCTTAAGTGTTAGAATACAGCAGTCATAGGCCTCGTTCCCGGGGCCGGATACAGTGCACACATGGAATAAAAGCCTTCGTGTGTTCCACAGTACGGGAAAGTGTAAGAAGCCGCGAAAAAATAAAAACGCCAAACTCGCACATTTTTGTTCTAACGTCGGTTTGGGACAGCGGAAGCAACGGCCTTAACACAAGTGTCCAGAAATATTTGTTCGCCGGTGTTTAATGTTGTTGAACGCCAAAGGACACAGGCACGAACAGTTGACTCAAGCTGTATAAAAAGGAGGTATGTCACTCCGGCCCCCAGCGAGAAAAAAATTTCCAGTCACGTTCCTGTGCGCCGTGACGCCATACAATGGACAGTGATGCACGTGTCACTCAGCAGAACTTGGAAGCTATATTGTGTATCCATGGAAAATAGCTTACTTCGTGTCAGTCATGAGCGCCCGTCACTGTAATAGCATAGTAGCTTAATTCACTAATACACTCCTGGAAATGGAAAAAAGAACACATTGACACCGGTGTGTCAGACCCACCATACTTGCTCCGGACACTGCGAGAGGGCTGTACAAGCAATGATCACACGCACGGCACAGCGGACACACCAGGAACCGCGGTGTTGGCCGTCGAATGGCGCTAGCTGCGCAGCATTTGTGCACCGCCGCCGTCAGTGTCAGCCAGTTTGCCGTGGCATACGGAGCTCCATCGCAGTCTTTAACACTGGTAGCATGCCGCGACAGCGTGGACGTGAACCGTATGTGCAGTTGACGGACTTTGAGCGAGGGCGTATAGTGGGCATGCGGGAGGCCGGGTGGACGTACCGCCGAATTGCTCAACACGTGGGGCGTGAGGTCTCCACAGTACATCGATGTTGTCGCCAGTGGTCGGCGGAAGGTGCACGTGCCCGTCGACCTGGGACCGGACCGCAGCGACACACGGATGCACGCCGAGACCGTAGGATCCTACGCAGTGGCGTAGGGGACCGCACCGCCACTTCCCAGCAAATTAGGGACACTGTTGCTCCTGGGGTATCGGCGAGGACCATTCGCAACCGTCTCCATGAAGCTGGGCTACGGTCCCGCACACCGTTAGGCCGTCTTCCGCTCACGCCCCAACATCGTGCAGCACGCCTCCAGTGGTGTCGCGACAGGCGTGAATGGAGGGACGAATGGAGACGTGTCGTCTTCAGCGATGAGAGTCGCTTCTGCCTTGGTGCCAATGATGGTCGTATGCGTGTTTGGCGCCGTGCAGGTGAGCGCCACAATCAGGACTGCATACGACCGAGGCACACAGGGCCAACACCCGGCATCCTGGTGTGGGGAGCGATCTCCTACACTGGCCGTACACCACTGGTGATCGTCGAGGGGACACTGAATAGTGCACGGTACATCCAAACCGTCATCGAACCCATCGTTCTACCATTCCTAGACCGGCAACGGAACTTGCTGTTCCAACAGGACAATGCACGTCCGCATGTATCCCGTGCCACCCAATGTGCTCTAGAAGGTGTAAGTCAACTACCCTGGCCAGCAAGATCTCCGGATCTGTCCCCCATTGAGCATGTTTGGGACTGGATGAAGCGTCGTCTCACGCGGTCTGCACGTCCAGCACGAACGCTGGTCCAACTGAGGCGCCAGGTGGAAATGGCATGGCAAGCCGTTCCACAGGACTACATCCAGCATCTCTACGATCGTCTCCATGGGAGAATAGCAGCCTGCATTGCTGCGAAAGGTGGATATACACTGTACTAGTGCCGACATTGTGCATGCTCTGTTGCCTGTGGTTCTGTCAGTGTGATCATGTGATGTATCTGACCCCAGGATGTGTCAATAAAGTTTCCCCTTCCTGGGACAATGAATTCACGATGTTCTTATTTCAATTTCCAGGAGTGTATGATTGGAAAGACGACATAAGTTATTTATCATAGTTTCCCTAAAGACGAACAGTCCCACCTTTAACGAATAGTTCGAAGCAATGCTTTCAGTTTATTTTCGGCCTGAATACGGTGAACGGAAATTGAGAAACAAAGTTTTCAACGACAATGAAGCTACTACACGTTCTAAATTGGCATGAGGAACAAATTACAGAAAGCAGGGATGCAAGCGAGAAGGTAAAGTGTAATTATATGAATAATTAACGCTCAAAATAATTAAAACTCAACAAATACCTCAACAAAAATTGATTCCCATAAATATAATCCTTCATGCATCACTGCATTACTCTACGACACTGAATGCCAAATGTTGTAAGAAATAAATACATTATGTTGATCACGGTTTTTAGCTTTTGCTCCTGGGTATATTAATTTCTCGTAAAAATATATGTTATTTTTTCGTATTTTCAATATATGCTAACTATTTCACTGTGAGAATATACAACCACTCTGCAGTGATGTCACCGTAAAAACGACCAACAGAGAAAGGTCTCCAGACGTGGGATCGACTATTTGAAACTACGTGTAAGGATTTTATGGATAAGGGTTCCAGGTGTCACACACTGCAGCCATTCAAATTTAAACGTTAATAATAAAAATAACTTATTAAAAATAATTACGTAAGTCATGTCGATAAAAATTTAAAAACTGAAGTTCAAAAGCACTTTTCTTGATCAGTCCTCTGACTGGTTGATACATCCGTCACGGATTCCTCTCCTCTACTAACTTTTTCATCTCAAAGTAGCACTTGTAACCTAAGTCCTCAGTTATTTCCTGGATGTATTCCAATCTCTGTCTTCCTCTGCTGTTTCTGTCCTCAATTATTTGCTGGATGTATTCAAATTTCTGTCTTACCCGATAGCTTTTACCTTGTGCAGCCCCCTGTTCTATAATGGGAGGTGTTCCCTGATGTCTTAACAGATGTCCTGTCATGTTCTCCCTTCTTCTTGCGAGCATTTCCCATATAGTCCATTCCTTGCAAATTCTGTGGAGAACCTCCTCATTCCTTACCTTATCAGTCCATCTGTCAGACTTGTAACACCAAATTTCATATTTTTTGATTCTCTTCTGTTGCGGTTTTCCCACAATCCATCTTCCAATACCATACAATACTGTGCTCCAGATGTGCAGTCTCAAAAATCCGTTCCTCAGATTAAATTACTAGTAAACTTCTCTTGGCAAGGAATGCCATTTTTTCAGCATTTTACGTCGTTTCTCCATTCCTCATGCGTGATTCTGCTCCCTAGCTGGCAGAATTCAATAATTTAGTCTAGTGCGTGATCCCCAATTCTGATATTAAGTTTGCGTTGTACTCGTTCCTACTACTTCATATTACATTCGTAGTTCTTCGATTTACTCTCAATCGATATTATACCCACTGGGATACAAACTCACAATCTCCATAAGGTCTGAAATGTATGATAATGACTACACTGGACCGCCATCTACACTGCCACTCTATTAATAGATGCAGTAACAATATGTGATGACTTAATAATCTTGTCTTTTCTTCGAGACGCGATGAAATACATTGCAGGTTATTTTGCTATTAAACTCCCAAACAGTGATAAATCATTTGCTTTTCAAGCAGGAAAAAGTGAAAATCTAGATTGAATATCAGTTACACCTTTGCGGGTCTTTACTCTACAAGGCTAGCACAGACAAACAAAGTGTAGCAGGTTGAAGCATAATTCGTTACTTTTCACGGACCGGAAAATGCAAACAAAAACATTTCCTAAAATCTCTGTGCTCCATTTTGGGACAAACCTTTCCCGACGTTCACGACACAGTTATTCTTTTTTTATGTAAGGAAGAGAACATTTATTTAGTATTAAGGTGAAATACGTATTCATGTTTCTGTACTTGATTTTACAACTGTGTATTCAACCCAACCAAAAGTAAAGTCAACGAGTAATACGTTAGAGCGCCTGTTGTACGGCTCAATTGCCGCGTAACCACACTCCTGCGCCGGATGACGTATCCTTACGATGAAACCAGGGACTCCAGTCAATGGCATGCGTTTTCACCAGAATGGTCCAGTCTGAGTCCATAATTTTCTGTGACGTCACCTGCTAAGCCGTAAATTCGCCATCGGAAATTGGAACGCTCGACCGAGCAAGCTGCCAGCATCCGTGATGTCACTTCTGTTCCATTTCGTACTGCCCTGTCGCAATCATTGCAGCCTTGTGAGTGGAAAAGATTAGTTAAACGGAGAGGTACTGCAAAGGTCACTCTCGCGCGCATAGTAGCTTTGCGTAAGCTGGAAATTTCTGGTGACCAACTTAAGCAGATTGGCATGATTGATTTTAAGTCGTCTCAAGCATGGCTCGACATTGAATCCGTAGATCATACTAAGGATAGGGTTTAATTTCATTGTGCCCACTATCAAGGGTGTAATGAAGAGGCGCTCTTATCTATCGCAGCCTATGGAATAACTGAATCTATCACACAATGTCACTTCTTTAACGCTACTCTCCAACAAACGTGACAACGTTTTGAAGGGGAGAACCAGAAGTGGTCGTCACACAGGGATGCCTTTTTTTAGTCTAATCATGAAGCACACTTAAACTGATGATGTGCAAAAATTTTATTATCGTAATTCAACTCTGTGAGGTGAACCAAAGGACCTTTTGAGACATATAGCTATCACATCTAGATATCTAACGACTGAATGGGGGCTTATCATGCAGAGGTGTGATAATCCCAAAGTAACTGCAGCGAGACATGCAAACGCATGGTTATAGACAACTAATTAATCATGTATATAGCCATTTGGAGTCCGCCCCGGTAGCTGTATGGTCAGCGTGACGAAATGCCGTCCTAAGGGGCCCGGGATCGATTCCCGGCTGGGTCGGGGATTTTCTCCACTCAAGGACTGGGTGTTGCGTTGTCTTCATCATCATTTCATCCCCATCCGGCGCGCAGGTCGCCCAATGTGCTGTCGAATGTAACAAGACCTGCACCAAGGCGGCCGGACCGGCACCGTAAGGGGCCTCCCGGCCAATGACGCCAAACACTCATTTCCATTTTCCACAGCCATTTGGAGGCATTAGATGATCCTAAATCTGACGTCCCACTCCATCAATGAATCTTTCAGAAGTCAGTGTGTCTATTTTGTAATACTGATCGTGACGTGTGCAAGATAAAAATATTCACCACAGTCACCCCGTTAAATCAACGGACGAATTTTTTGGACATACTATGTTAGTAGTATGTCCAACATGTTAGTCCCCGCCCCTCCCCCATGAACCATGGACCTTGCCGTTGGTGGGGAGGCTTGCGCGCCTCAGCGATACACATAGCCGTACCGTGGGTGCAACCGCAACGGAGGGGTATCTGTTGAGAGGCCAGACAAACGTGTGGTTCCTGAAGAGGGGCAGCAGTCTTTTTAGTAGTTGCAGGGGCAACAGTCTGGATGATTGACTCATCTGGCTTTGTAACGCTAACCAAAACAGCCTTGCTGTGCTGGTACTGCGAATGGTTGAAAGGAAGGGGAAACTACAGCCGTAATTTTTCCCGAGGGCATGCAGCTCTACTGTATGGTTAATGATGATGGCGTCCTCCTGGGAAAAATATTCCGGAGGTAAAATAGTCCCCCATTCGTATCTCCGGGCGGGGACTACTCAAAAGGACGTCGTTATCAGGAGAAAGAAAACTGGCGTTCTACGGATCAGAGCGTGGAATGTCAGATCCCTTAATAGGGCAGGTAGGTTAGAAAATTTTAAGAGGGAAATGGATAGGTTAAAGTTATATATAATGGGAATTAGTGAAGTACGGTGGCAGGAGGAAGAAGATTTTTTGTCAGGCGAATACAGGGTTATAAATACAAAGTCAAATAGGGGTAATGCAGGAGTAGGTTTAATAATGAATAAAAAATAGGAATGCGGGTAAGCTACTACAAACAGCATAGTGAATGCATTATTGTGCCCAAGATAGACACGAAGCCCACCCATACTACAGTAGTACAAGTATATATGCCAACTAGCTCTGCAGATGACGAAGAAATTGAAGAAATGTATGATGAAATAAAAGAAATTATTCAGATAGTGAAGGGAGACGAAAATTTAATAGTCATGGGTGACTGGAATTCGGTAGTAGGAAAAGGGAGAGAAGGAAACGTAGTAGGTGAATATGGATTGGGGGTAATAAATGAAAGAGGAAGCCGTCTGGTAGAATTTTGCACAGAGCACAACTTAATCATAGCTAACACTTGGTTCAAGAATCATAAAAGAAGGCTGTATACATGGAAGAAGCCTGGAGATACTGACAGGATTCAGATAGATTATATAATGATAAGACAGGGATTTAGGAACCAGGTTTTAAATTGTAAGTCATTTCCAGGGGCAGATGTGGACTCTGACCACAATTTATTGGTAATGAACTGTAGATTAAAACTGAAGAAACTGCAAAAAGGCGGGAATTTAAGGAGATGGGACCTGCAAAAGCTGACTAAACCAGAGGTTGTACAGAGTTTCAGGGAGAGCATAAGGGAACAATTGACAGGAATGGGGGAAAGAAATACAGTAGAAGAAGAATGGGTAACTTTGAGGGATGAAGTAGTGAAGGCAGCAGAGGATCAAGTAGGTAAAAAGACGAGGGCTAGTAGAAATCCTTGGGTAATAGAAGAAATATTGAATTTAATTGATGAAAGGAGAAAATAAAAAATTCAGTACATGAAGCAGGCAAAAAGGAATACAAACGTTTCAAAAATGAGATCGACAGGAAGTGCAAAATGGCTAAGCAGGGATGGCTAGAGGACCAAAGTAAGGATGTAGAGGCTTATCTCACTAGGGGTAAGATAGATACTGCCTACAGGAAAATTAAAGGGACTTTTGGGGAAAAGAGAACTACTTGTATGAATATCAAGAGCTCAGATGCAAACCCAGGTTTAAGCAAAGAAGGTAAAGCAGAAAGGTAGAAGGAGTATATAGAGGGTCTATACAAGGGCGATGTATTTGAGGACAATATTATGGAAATGGAAGAGGATGTATATGAAGATGAAATGAGAGATATGATACTGCGTGAAGAGTCTGACAGAGCACTGAAAGACCTGAGTCGAAACAAGGCCCTGGGAGTAGATAACATTCCATTAGAACTACTGACAGCCTTGGGAGAGCCAGTCCTGACAAAACACTACCATCTGGTGAGCAAGATGTATGAGACAGGCGAAATACCCTCAGGCTTCAAGAAGAATATAATAATTCCAATCCCAAAGAAAGCAGGTGTTGACAGATGTGAAAATTACCGAACTATCAGTTTAATAAGCCACAGCAAAATACTAACGCGAATTTTTTACAGACGAATGGAAAAACTAGTAGAAGGCGACCTCGGGGAAGATCAGTTTTGATTCCGTAGAAATATTGGAACACATGAGGCAATACTGACCCTACGACTTATCTTAGAAGCTAGATTAAGGAAAGGCAAACCTACGTTTCTAGCGTTTGTAGACTTAGAGAAAGCTTTAGACAATGTTGACTAGAATACTCTCTTTCAGATTCTGAAGGTGGCAGGGTAAAATACAGGGAGCGAAAGGCTATTTACAAATTGTACGGAAACCAGATGGCAGTTATAAGAGTTGAGGGGCATGAAAGGGAAGCAGTGGTTGGGAAGGGAGTGAGACAGGGTTGTAGCCTCTCCCCGATGTTATTCAATCTGTATATTGAGCAAGAAGTGAAGGAAACAAAAGAAAAATTTGGAGTAGGTATTAAAATCCATGGAGAAGAAATAAAAATCTTGAGGTTCGCCGATGACATTGTAATTCTGTCAGAAACAGCAAAGGACTTGGAAGAGCAGTTGAACGGAATGGATAGCGTCTTGAAAGGAGTATATAAGATGAACATCAACAAAAGCAAAACGAGGATAATGGAATGTAGTCGAATTAAGTCGGGAGATGCTGAGGGTATTAGATTAGGAAATGAGACACTTAAAGCAGTAAAGGAGTTTTGCTATTTGGGGAGCAAAATAACTGATGATGGTCGAAGTAGAGAAGATATAAAATGTAGACTGGCAATGGGAAGGAATGCGTTTCTGAAGAAGAGAAATTTGTTAACGTCGAGTATAGATTTGAGTGTCAGGAAGTCATTTCTGAAAGTATTTTTATGGAGTGTAGCCATGTATGGAAGTGAAACATGGACGATAAATAATTTGGACAAGAAGAGAATAGAAGCTTTCGAAATGTGGTGCTACAGAAGAATGCTGAAGATCAGATGGGTAGATCACATAACAAATGAGGAAGTATTGAATAGGATTGGGGAGAAGGAAGTTTGTATCACAACTTGACTAGAAGAAGGAATCGATTGTTAGGACATGTTCTGAGGCATCAAGGGATCACCAATTTAGCGTTGGAGGGCAGCGTGGAGGGTAAAAATCGTAGAGGGAGACCAAGAGATGAATACACCAAGCAGATTCAGAAGGATATAGGTTGCAGTAAGTACTGGGAGATGAAGAAGCTTGCACAGGATAGAGTAGCATGGAGAGCTGCATCAGGCCAGTCTCAGGACTGAAGGCCACAACAACAATAACTATGTTAGTCCCTTGAGTTTTTTTATTTAGGGACAGCAACGTATAGGATCCACAAGGAAATCCCAGTAGCTTAAATCGAACGAGAGAAGTGAGATGGATTCATCTGGCTAAGGCTGATACTGAGAAAACATGTAAATTTTGTAAGGGCCTTTTTGCAATCACTATAAGCAAGGGGTATGAAGCATTAAATGTCTATGAGCGACGTCAATTTGTTACAAAATATAAATGGTATTTTTTGTGCATTTGCTCTGGTAACTTTAGTTTCAACTGCTCGGTTCACTCGTGTACGATGCGTAATCGATTCATAAAACAGCCGGCTCAAAGGACAGACAGGCTGCGCAATCAAGAAGCTGCTACTTATCCCATTCAGCTACTATGGGCCGACATGGTATCTACTGTACTGCACTAATGGCGACAGCTGTTGTTAATGTTAAAGACAGCACAGGCAGACAGTAATCTTCTAAGGTGCTGGTACACAGTGTGAGCAGACTGTGTTCAATATCTAACGAGGAACTTCTTAAGTGCGAGGTCACAAAAAGCCAATGATATTTGAAGCAATCAACGTTCCAGATATCGTCTACCACGTAACCACCATAATGGCTGCTAATGACAACAGGGACTGGGACTGGAGGTATCCAATGGTGAGCATGGCACGAAGCTGCGGTGTCTGGTTGAAAAACTTAGTCAACGCGTAACTCACAACAATGGTACAATGCTAGTGTTGTTGATACAAAGCAGATCAGTGGCAAAGACAAGCAAAGCAAACAATGTGTTATATCTACAAAACGAGTTGCCGAAGCTTACATTTCATCACAAAGGAACTCAAGGAATTTCGCAGCGTGAGAAAGAAGTGGCAGATTAATTTTTAGCGTTTCTACAAGATGAGTCAGCGGAATGTCTAGTGTCTTGTACGCTCGACTGTGTGGACAATGTCTATTGTCTATAGGGAGTAAACAGATGACAATACGCAATTAACAAATGAAAGTGATACTGAAACAGGTGTCGAGCCATGTAGTACATCATCCTTGTAGGACAGGGAGCCACCAATCCCATCTCCAGTCAAACGAAGTGAGAGAGAATTGTTGTCTAAGGATTGTGTACGAACATAAATAAGTACATGCAAGATCATCCGCAGGTTGGTAAAAAAGCTATTATGAAGAGATTTCGAATACATCCACAACAATACGACAGTGTAGTATATAAGAAAAACTACGGATATTCAGGGGAGGACAAGGCGCACATGTTAAAAAAAAGTGATGTTTGCACATTTCGAGGATGTTCAATACAATTTACATGTTGTGCATGTTAGGCACCTACTCCGTTATGCACGTCACATTGCGCGCGACATAGATTACAGTGATTTCAAGGGAAGCAGTGGATGGTTGCATAACTTCAAACAGTGATAAAGAATTGGAAGACTTAAGATAATTTCAAAGAAAGCATCAACATGACGATGCACAGCAAACTGTGGAATCGGCCCGAAAATTTGTAGATGAGATCAACAAACATACCGTTTTCAACTCCGAACAATAGGGCTGAGAAGAGTAAAAGTACGTCGAGGGTAATTAAAGGTACTAAGAGAGTTTTATCAGGATCAAGTAACATCAATGCCTAAATGCAGTGGTATGCAACTATGTCGACTGTTGATGGTAAATTGGGTGGGAAGTTGTTTCTTGTGCTGCCAGAAGTTGAAGATGCTTTAACCTCTATGATTCTTCCTCAGGTGTTAGATCTTGCAAGGGAGTAGGGAATATTTACGTCACACCAAGCAACGGTGGGAAAATGAGAATAAGAGAACTAATACTATTGTATGAACACAGCTTTTGGCCAATAGCTGGTCAATATAACTTGCTTTTGCTTGATTCCTGGTCTGTGTATAAAGATCATACTTCTTTAGTGCAAACTATTCCTCCTGGAAACGATGTGACATTGCGTTCACAACATCTGGAACAACTGACAAATTCAAGCTCTGGATGTTTGCATTTTCCTAGCTTTTAAAACAGACGGGTATTATCGCACTATCTGCAACTACGTCTTAAAGAATAGCTAGCTTCACGATAATCTCCACAACAGATTATTTCACATTCGGATGCATACCATCATATTCCATCAATTCTCGTAACCCTCTTTACACCAAGGTGATTATATATGCGTTCTTTCAGAGTGGATAGCTAGCTGAACGTCCTGCGCAGTTTGTGACTCGTAAGGAGTTCGCGTTCGATCTTGAAGCTGCGAACCATTATAATCACTGTGGAACGCCATTTTCCATTCAGGGTTCTTGGTGCAAGTTGATTGTATGTTTTGGACGTTTTTTCTATGTCGACGATGTCTATTTTGTGAAGTGTAATACATACATCCCATAGAAAGTTGATCCCTGCACCTCCCGGACACTCATTTTCTGTTGCTCTCTTGATGCACGTGGTGAGTTATTAGCAGGTAAACACTTTCAAATAAGCCTTACCAAAGATTGAACTTGCCACCTCGCGCTCAAGGGGTTCCTAGTAAGGATATGGCAGAAACTGATACTGAAACAGAGAAAACAGTCATTCCCTGTGAATGACATAAATAATGGTTCAAACGGCTCTGAGCACTATGGGACTTAACATCTATGGTCATCAGTCCCCTAGAACTTAGAACTACTTAAACCTAACTAACCTAAGGACATCACACAACACCCAGCCATCACGAGGCGGAGAAAATCCCTGACCCCGCCGGGAATCGAACCCGGGAACCCGGGCGTGGGAAGCGAGAACGCTACCGCACGACCACGAGATGCGGGCACATAAATAATGCATTTACAGCCACAGTGCCATATGCATGTAAAGTTTAACTGCTGAGCACCTTTCGTATTACAACCACTTGTGCTACTGTGAATGACATCGTCAATGATTTACCAGCGGCTGTATAGGCGCAAGGTGTTAAAACACCCCATCTGGTTAAGCACTTGGTGATTCAGAGTTCAATAAACCTGTCAGAGTGGATTAATTTCTTGTTGCTGACGTTTCCTTGATGTTGCCGGTAAGGAAAAGCTGGAGAAACCAAACCACCCAGTACTGATCGACACAAAAGTTGACTGGATTTTATGTTAGGATTCCTCTAGCTTCAGGCAACTCGCCTTGTTCTGCTGCTACTACATCCTTTGTTAGAGATGACAACTTGAACGACATACAGCTAAGGTTACGGAGATACAGAAACTGCCTACCAAAACCATGAGTAAGCGGAATAAGCTGTGTGGGCACACTTTCAGCACCAAAAAGATCGAGATGAAAGACGGAGACTTGTGGCTCTGTTACCAGTAAATCCCCACTGTAAGGACGTAGGTGAATCACGACAAAACGCCTCTCGAAGACAGCAGCATCATTAAAGGAAATTTAAAAGAGAATCTAATCTGAAAAGGAAATAAACTGCATTCATGCATGACTATATTCACGTATGGAACAATCTCAAGATATAGTTGGTCACTAATTTTACCTTCCACATAATACATCTTCAAGGAATGCATCTCTTATCAAGTTGAGGGAAATATTTGATGGCTTTGCTGCCACTTGAAATAAATTATCAATGATATTTTGATGGTTGGTACAACTGTCCAACCAGATCTATTTTCCATCGTATGGAACTTCGCTCCTTTAATGTGGTTCTGTTAACTGGCATAGTAACAATGTCAAGTGTTCGTCTATTCTGATCATAGGAACTTGCCGAGAGTTCTACGATGGCAATCACCGTTTGAACCGACGGAATAAATATACGTTGTCTATAGTCAATTATGGAACCGCTCCTGCTACCTTTACTACGACTAGATGTCACCAACACATGGCTGTGGAAAACCAAGGCAGATTTATAATGGTATCACGAGCTTTGTCGTCTAGATTCTATGTGGACGACTTCCTTAAGTAAGCCAGTTGCAAAAGCGGTAGCTCAGGAACTTCAGACACAACTGAGTCAGCTACTTGGTTCTGGGCAGCTTCCACTGAGGTGGTGCTCCAATAGCCGTAATCTTGTACAACAAATTTCAGCGCAGGATAGAGAAACTTCATTGGCTTGCCGTCTCACTGGTGAAGAACCTACAAAAGCGTTAGGAATCCTGTAGCTCTGAAACATTTCATTGTGATATACCCCTGAAGTGTAAGTAATCAAAGTCTGTCCAGTGTAATATCCTGTCTGTAATGGCACCTATTCTTGACCCACTTGGGCTTCTGGATCCAGTAGTCATAAGTTGTAAACTTTTCCTACAGCTCTTCTGACAACTATGCCTTGATTAGAACGAAATGCTTCCATTCAACCTAACCGATGAAGGGAAAGCCCATTGTGTGCAGTTGTCTTCCCTAAATGGTAACTGGACTGGCATGAAAATCATTCTTTGCTCTGAATACATTCGACTGCAAATGCTGGGTTCTTGTGACGGCCCACGATAGGGCTTCAGTGTTCGTCTGAGGTGTTCTTTGAAATAACAAAGTAGCAGTCTCATTGGCGGCAACCAAATCTCGTGTAACCTTTGTCAAATAACAGTCTCAGCGACGACTGGAATTATGTGCCTTAGACGAAAAAGCCAACAGTGATATCCATGGGTGGAAGGATCGACAATAGTTCTCTTCTCACTGTGACGTACACTATGTGATAAAAAGTATCCGGACACCCTAAAAAACATACGTTTTTCATATTAGGTGCATTGTGCTGCCACCTGCTGCCAGGCACTCCATATCTGCGACCTCAGTAGTCATTAGACTTCGTGAGACAGCAGAATGGGGCGCTGCGTGGAACTCACGGACTTCGAACGTGGTCAGGTGATTCGATGTCCCTCGTGTCATACGTCTGTATGCGAGATTTACACACTCATAAACATCCCTAGGTCCAGTGTATCCGATGTGACAGTGAAATGGAAACGTGAAGGGACACGAACAGCGCAAAAGCGTACAGGCCGACCTTGTCTGTTGAAGAGGGTCGTAATGTGTAATACGCAGACATCTATCCAGGCCATCACACAGGGATTCCAAACTGCATCAGGATCCACTGCAAGTACTATGACAGTTAGGCGGGAGGTGAGAAAACTTGCATTTCATGGTCGAGCGGCTGTTCATCTCGCCAGTAAATGCCAAATGACGTCTCGCTTGGTGTAAGGAGCAGTGGAAAAATTTTCCATACAGTTAAGAATCACGGTATACAACAAGGGGATCTGATGGTAGGGTGTGGGTATGGCGAATGCCCGGTGAACGTCATCTGCCAGCGAGTGCAGTGCCAACAGTAAAATTCGGAGGCGGTAGTGTTATGGTGTGGTAGTGCTTTTCATCGAGGGGGCTCGACCCCTTCTTGTTTTGCATGGTACTATCACAGCAGAGGCCTATATTGATATTTTAAGCACCTTCTTGCTTCCCACTGTTGAAGAGCAATTCGGGGAAGGCGACTGCATCTTTCAACACGATCGACCACCTGTTCATAATGCACGACTATGGCGGAGGGGTTACACGACAATAACATACCTATGCTGTACTGGCCTGCACAGAGTCCTAACCTGAATCCTACAGAACACCTTTGGCTCAAATGGCTCTGAGCACTATGGGACTCAACTGCTGTGGTCATCAGTCCCCTAGAACTTAGAACTACTTAAACCTAACTAACCTAAGCACATCACACACACCCATGCCCGAGGCAGGATTCGAACCTGCGACCGTAGCAGCAGCGCGGCTCCGGACTGTAGCGCTTAGAACCGCACGGCCACCGCGGCCGGCAGAACACCTTTGGGATGTTTTGAAACGCCAACTTCGTACCAGGCCTCACCGACAGACATCGATACCTCTCCGCAGTGCAGCACTCCCTGAAGAATGGTCTGCCATTCCCCAAGAAACCTTCCAGCACGTGACTGAACGTATGCGTGCGAGAGTGGAAGCTGTCATGAAGGCTAAGGGTGGGCCAACGCCATATTGAATTCCAGCATTACCGATGGAGGGCGTCACGAACGTGTAAGTCATTTGCAGCCAGGTGTCTGGATGCTTTTCATCACATAGTGTAGTTCTGGCCATTGGAAAACGTTTCTTGCCAACAAGTATCTGAAATTCAGGAACTGGTTTCAGTTCCCACCTGAAGACATGTCAGATCAGTTGACCATCCTAATCGACACCTATAATGTGGTATTAATCTGGCATCTTTTCAGTCATTTGGTCAATGGTGGTCTGGCTCTCCATGACTATCCAAATACGACCTGGACCCTGCCACTTGCTGTCGAAGATGCGCCGGAAAAAATGTGTGTGCAAGTATGCTTGGTATCAGTCATTAACCTTGGTAACGAACTGCTGTACATACATTCATCATTTAAGAAAACTTATAGATTTTTGTCCAAACCACAAGGTTGCAATAGAGCGGATAACTGGACCACTCACCCCACAAGAATGCCGAAACCTATCCAAAAAGCCTTTGGCACTGTTAAGCACAGTGGTTATCGTTATGGGATCATTCAGTTCAAGACCAACTTTTTTATTGCACGTAATAGCAAACAATTGGTTTTCACTCGTTTTTTGAAGAGGACAGAATTATGCGAGTGGGAGGATGATTAACGAATGCTAGCGTATGATGAGTGACATCCCAAACAACATTTGACAAAAATTCTCATCACCTACGAACATGAAAAACTGATGTATACTGGGTCAAAACTTTTGCTGAATAAGCTGCATAGGAGGTTTCGCATGCCCAACGAATGCAGTAGTGTCAAATGAGTTTCTGGAAAAAGTTTAAAATGCTTTAGGTGTAAGTCATAGACGACAGTTCAATTAAAGGGTCTTCTTCCAGCATCTAAGTGGAGCAGTTTCTTTTTATCCAGCACTGTGGATTGAACTATGCGGATCCTGTGGCTGTAAACCATGATGTAAGACAGAGTATAGTTATTACCAGGTCTAATTGTTTTATTCATTTGCTATGTAACCAAGGCCATCCGTATAAAGTTAGGAATCTTGTAACCATCTTGTTTCTGACTGGTCACAGACGATTCATTGCAAGAAGAGGGAAGCCTACTCATATCTGCAGTGATAAAAGCAATAGATTTGTAGAAACATACTGTGAGATGAAGTAATCGTAAGGCATTACGGTTTGGTAGACAACGTCTGGTGCAGTTTTTTCTATTTGACATCAGTTCGTCAACTTGTGCATGGGTGAAGATGAGATGAAATGATTAAGAGAGCACAAACGCCCAGTGCCAGAGTGAAGAAAATCCCCAATCCGACTGGGAATCGAGCCTAAGACCACGCAATCCAGCCACTAGGCCCTGGTGACTACTGAACTTACAGGTTTTTTTCTGTAATGATGGTACAGTGCAAAGTGTGGTCAACTTTACGACATCGGAGAATATCAATGCTCCACTCGTGCTCCTTACTCTAGTGGACTGTTGGAAGCAGGAGTGAAACACATGAAGCCACAGATCAAACGTATCATTGGCAATGCAGTCTGACATTTGACGAAAGGATTATGGTGTTAACGTAGAAAGAAGCATGTTCAAGTTGGATGTTCATTTGTGCTCTCTCTAATGACACAGATTCATCATATGCTCTCACTCCACGGTATTTACTCTCTCGGCAGCCAAATTTTGACTATGCTGAGCCCCCTGCCCTTGAGATTCCCAATAGGTTGTACAAGTGGCAACTTGTACAAAAACGGAATCAAGTTTCTTCGGATGAGGTGGTCTGCTATCTGCATGATCTGCAATAACTCAGTAATTTACAAGGAGTATGGCAGCCCCAGACCGCCGATCATGTGATTTCTGATGGAAAAAGCTTGCCTAGGGGAATAACTAACTTGCCTTCCTTGGTGTGGAAGAGGGGTCTCATCGATCAGCTGTTTCCTGGTTGCGATGATCAAGGTTGTGTAGTGACAGTGAAAACTGACAATTAGCCGATGAAGAGACCTGCAGGGAATTTGTGTCCCCTCCCTGAGCAGTGAGACACAGATGTATTAGTTCCTATTTCTTGGTGTTGATTTGTAGCATTAGTTATTGTTTCTCTCTGTTCTCTAGTTTCCCCTGAGTTCATTAATAATGTAAACAATATTTAATCAGAGGAAATATGTTTATTTGTTAGAAAACGAAGTTATTTAGCGAAAGATCATTTATTCAATCTACTGAGAGACCATATAGACGTCAATAGATTCATTAACTGAATAGTTGGTGAATGCAAAGCAGCTGAAAAATGTGAAGGTATTCAATTTATTGGTCATTTGTGAAATAATCTCTTGTTTTTTGGACGTCAAGCTGAGCGGATATAAGTTCACTAGTTCTTAAGCATTTATTGGATAAAAACAACTTATATTTATCTGTTTTGCGGGCACCATCATTGATTCAAGCCACCATCTTGTCTTCCGATCATTTATTTCATTTACGTTTTGGTTTATACCTCTTTCAGAGAAGAAGCTGGAGAAGTTGGAGACGGATTGTTCGGACACGTTAGTATTCTTTCGTTAATTGCTCTTCTCTTAAGGGCCAAAACCCCTTGAGTTATTTAAACCGATTATTTTCCTGCTGTGCGCAACAACCTACAACAAAAATTACGCTGGCGTCATCGGTTGCTGTTTCTGAACAATGACGCCTATCATCCTATTCATTGGCCTGATACAGCAAAAATGACAGTAAAATACGGATATGGGTTCCAATAAGTTAGTCTACCCAATAGAACTGCAGTAACTGCAATATGCTGCACTGCAGAGTGCCGCTTACGTGCAGAATTCGAATCAAGGACAGCTGGCAACATGAGTAACGTAGAAGTAAATATCCTCGGAGTAGTGAAGGAGCTTAAATCACTTAAGAAAAGCAAGTCTTCTGGTCCAGACTGTGTACCACTTAGTTTCCTTTAGAGCATGCTGATGCATTAGCTCCATACTTAACAATCATATATAACCGTTCGCTCCACGAAAGATCAGTACCCAAAGACTGGAAAGTTCCACAGGTCACACTAATATTCAAGAAAGGTAGTAGGAGTAATCCACTTAATAGCAGGCCCATATCATTAACGTTGATAAGCAGCAGGATTTTGGAACACATATTGTGTTCGGACGTTATAAATTACCTCGAAGAAAACGGTCTATTGACACACAGTCAACATGGGTTTAGGAAACATCGTTCTTGTGAAGCACAACTAACTCTTTATTCCCATGAAGTGTTGAGTATTATCGACAAGGGATTTCAGATCTACTCCGTATGTCTGGATTTCGGGAAGGCTTTTGACACTATACCACATAAGCGGCTTGTTGTGAAACTGCGAGCATATGGAATATCGTCTCAGTTATGTGACTGGATCTGTGATTTCCTGTCAGAGAGGCCACAGACGGAACGTGATCGAGTAAAACAGAAATGATTTCTGGCGTTCCCCTAGATAGTGTTATAGGCCCTTTGCTGTTCCTTATCTATATAACCGATTTGGGGGACAATCTGAGCACCCGTCTTCGGTTGTTTGCAGATGACGCTGTCGTTTATTGACGACTAACATCATCAGAAGATCAAAACAAATTGCAAAACGATTTGGAAAATATGTGTGAATACGACGAAAATTGACAGTTGACCCTAAATAACAACAAGTGTGAGGTCATCCACATGAGTGCTAAAGGAATTCGTTAAACTTCGGTTACACGACAAATCAGTCAAATTTAAAGGCAGTGAATTCAACTAAATACCTAGGAATTACAATTACGTAAAACTTAAATTGAAAGGAACACATAGGAAATGTAGTGGAGAAGGCTAACCCAATACTGCGTTTCATTGGCAGGACACTTGGAAAATGCAACAGATCTGCTAAGGAGACTGCCTACATTACGCTTGTCCGTCCTCTTTTAGAGTACTGCTGCGCGGTGTGGGATCCTTACCAGATAGGACTAACGCAGTGCATCGAAAAAGTTGAAGGAAGGGCAGCACGTTTTGTATTATCGAGAAATATGGGAGAGATTGTCACAGAAATGATACAGGATTTGGGCTGGTCATCATTAAAAGAACGGCGTTTTTCGTTGCGACGGAATCTTCTCACGAAATTCGAATCACCAACTTTCTTCTCAGAATGTGAAAATATTTGTTGACACCAACCTACATAGGGAGAAACGATCACCACGACAAAAGAAGATAAATCAGAGCTCAAACGGAAAGATATAAGTGTTCGTTCTTTCCGCGCGCTATACGAGACTGGAACCCTCTGCCAGGCACTTAAATGTGATTTGCAGAGTATCCATGTAGATGTAGATCCTAAATGTGGGTTACATCCATGTTGCGACTGTCATACTGTGCTGAATTGTATTATTTACAGAATGTTAAATTTAAGTCGTTCCTCTGAGAAACTTCTATAGTAATTATCTCATTGCGAGACAGCCGATTGCCACATCGCCATAGCTTCAGGATCTGTAAATGTTTTTTTTCTTTTTTTAAAAAAAAAAGAAGAAAGACTGATTGCTACCAGTATAAATTTCATATTTAAGTTATATCTCAGACGATTTCATTTCATTTGCTTTGATACTGTTTGGTAATATTTATTTTTCGAATGTGTGGTTTAGCGGCGACTTCTTTTATGTTGCGGCCATCGTCTTTGTGTAGTTGCGGTGCTTTCTGTGACGTTAGTGGCCGGGTCCGAACCCATGCTTAGATGTAGTAGGCCGCCTTTTACTAAGGACGTCGTCACAAATTTTGATCTCGATCGCTTCCTTTATTACGCCATCCCAGAAACTGCTAGTGCGCGTAATAACATATGTCTTGTCGAAGGCATTGTGTTCTGCAGCCTGTTCTGCTACCTCTGATTTCTCAGGGTGCTGAAGACGAAAGCACCTCTAGTTTTCTACACAGCGCTGTTCAGTAGTATGCACCGTCTACCCTACAAAAAAATTTTCCAACTCCACACGATATTTTACATAGTCCCGAGATTCTGATACCTACATCGTCTTTCACATGCCTCGTGATCTATGGAATTTTTGCGGAATCTCTGAAGTCCGAATCGTTTTTATGCCTCTTTAGGAGTATTTTATGTTACTAAGTCACTGAACGACAATAACGCAAACTTCTTAGAGTCTTTCTCGAGGCCCTTCTGCCTATGCGTTTTCGGAAATGTTGCATGCCAAATCTGGCGGTTGTTGTAGCCGTTTTTCTTGAATATTTTATATAAATGGCTCAGTTCCTTCGGCAGGTTTTCAGGGTCTTAGACGGCTTTCGAGCGATGCACCAAGGTCCTCGGAACAGAATGTTTATGCGAATACATTTCATATATTTCATAGCGGCTGTAGTTGCAGCAGTGTCTGCTCCTTCGGACGTGAATGCAACAACGCAGTCTGAGTATCGACTGGCTGCGTGCCGTGCATCCAGTGGAATGCGCATTGAACTTTTGTCTAATGTAACTGAAAATTTGGATCCTAAACCACTTTCTTGATGGATACATTAATGTTGTATGTGCTTGAAACTACCAAAACTACCTTCCGACAGTCAAACTACATAGTTCTTCACATTTGTTAAAACTTTATCCCAAGTTGATATTTTCATATATCTAGAGGATGGAGTCTAGTGAAATCGTATGAATGTTTTTGAAACACGCTGTATAACAGGCCGTTTGGTTTCTCCAGAGCGAAAGAATCGAATGAACGAAGGATGTGACAGGCCGGAATTCTGAGACATGTAGCGCAGATAGTCCCGGTCTACACGTGTGAAGCGTCTACCCTTGATTGTCAACCCGTCCAGAGCAATGTCCGTGCTCGTTATGACACCTTAACCTCTTTGTTTATTTACGTGTTCTGTGTCATCATTAAAAAGACTTAGAAACATTTGATTTAACTATTCACTGAATCATTGTGTTGATATACCCCACTAGTACAATCTGAAGTCAGTACTGATCTTCTTGTCCCGTTTATCGTGACACAGCATATCCTTAGATCCTTCTTGTTGTACTTTTAGTTTTTCCGAAGCCAAAATTCAGTGTATTTTCTGCATTTTTATTACCAAATTCCATATCTTAATTTGTATTTCCTTCGAATCTATTTTAGAAACACCGACATTGCTATCGACACAGGAGGTGCAGAACTCGTTCAGGATGTCACATGGATCTTTACTTCAGATCTCCAGCACGTTCTGAATATTACGTGTAAGAGCTGCTTCAAACCCAAATCCAAACTGCTTGAGAACTGCTCCTTATGCATTATCTATATCTACAATCTGGTCTCAGAACTCACAAATGCACACAATGGTACTTGAAACAATAACTATGACGGAAAGCTTCGATTTCAGGGCCTCGGTTTTAGCGCTCTTATTGGAAACTACACACTCGTTGAAAATATTAGGCATTCTAATGGAATATCGCTGAATTTGAGCAATGTGCCGTAAGAAACGGCAGGAAGTCTGAATCAGAATTACCGGATGGCATCTTGAACCCTTCGCTTACTGACACTGAGGAAGATCATATTTCGGCATCGGCAGCGTACTCCTTTGGAATTATTTGTAAGAGTTAGAAACATATTGTAGAAGAGGCAGATTGTTTTTCAGTGGATGATGTTCGAATGTGTTTGAAATCTTATGGGACTTAACTGCTAAGGTCATCAGTCCCTAAGCTTACACACTACTTAACCTAAATTATGCTAAGGACAATCACACACATCCATGCCCGATGGAGGACTCGAACCTCCGCCGGGATCAGCCGCACAGTCCATGACTGCAGCGCCTAGACCGCGCGGCTAATCCCGCGTGACCATGGGATGATATTACTGTCACTAAAGTATAAGCTTTTTCACGTAAATAGCTGAGGCTGCCGACACAATATTTCGTTTTGGGAGTTTCCTAATCAGGTGAGAGGAATATTGTGCTCCTGGGGGAGGGGGGGGGGGGGGGGGGGGGGCAAGACACTGGCAAGTCTACTGCTGGTTCGTTATTTGTTGAAGAAACTGTTGTGAATATACTAAAGAATGATACTATTAACTAGCCCAAACATCCACGTAGCAGAAATCGTTTCTCTGCTATGGTTTATTATAGGTGGCTGATGACACCACTTTTAATTAAAGAATTAAAGAGTACACTTTGATGCGTGACAATTGATATACCACATATAATTCAATGAAATGTACATAGTTTTGCTGCTTGTTGGCGGACTTTGATATTTTCACTATGACACACTTGCTTGTCCTTTTACACCGCAAATAGAGACTGCATAGTTGTTAGAGGATAGTCTTCAGAGAACTGTACTGAGCTGGCTGCGGGCACTGAAGTGAAAAGTCTAATTTCGGGTTCGGAACTGTGTGGGCATTCACAGGGTGTCAATTTTTGTGCTTGTGGCGGCAGAATTTTGACGTCAGCAATTTCCAGGTGGTGCAGCTATTCACAAAGATCCAGTGTGGTGCGTAGTTATCGTATGGCAGTGAAACTAGGTAGAATGCGTATCCGATCTACTCTGGAGAAAATAGTTCCAATTTTGGCCACCAGGTGCTAAGCAGGCGCTGTGAATCCGAGAAAGACGTACAGAAATATTTTGGGATGTAATCGGTTCGGAATGGGACGTGGGCAGAAACGATCAAACAGGTGAGAAAGGCATATGTTTATTTTATTATTAATTGCCGCTTACACAATTTGTTCAGTACAAACATAGGGGACGTTGGCACGATGCTGTACAGTGGCAGATATGCGTCTGGTGGCCAAAACTGGAACTAATCTTTTTGTCCAGCCTAAATCGGTGTTTGGCACACAGGGCCAACACCCGGCATCATGGTGTGGGGAGCGATCTCCTACACTGGCCGTACACCACTGGTGATCGTCGAGGGGACACTGAATAGTGCACGGTACATCCAAACCGTCATCGAACCCATCGTTCTACCATTCCTAGACCGGCAAGGGAACTTGCTGTTCCAACAGGACAATGCACGTCCGCATGTATACCGTGCCACCCAACGTGCTCTAGAAGGTGTAAGTCAACTACCCTGGCCAGCAAGATCTCCGGATCTGTCCCTCATTGAGCATGTTTGGGACTGGATGAAGCGTCGTCTCACGCGGTCTGCACGTCCAGCACGAACGCTGGTCCAACTGAGGCGCCAGGTGGAAATGGCATGGCAAGCCGTTCCACAGGACTACATCCAGCATCTCTATGATCGTCTCCATGGGAGAATAGCAGCCTGCATTGCTGCGAAAGGTGGATATACACTGTACTAGTGCCGACACTGTGCATGCTCTGTTGCCTGTGTCTATGTGCCTGTGGTTCTGTCAGTGTGATCATGTGATGTATCTGACCCCAGAAATGTGTCAATAAAGTTTCCCCTTCCTGGGACAATGAATTCACGGTGTTCTTATTTCAATTTCCAGGAGTGTATATTAACAGTTATTTTGTCGTCCTCCTGAAGACAGATGTCGTCATGTCCAGGCCAAAACTCTAACAAAAGCGATGAATTATTTTCCACACATCGTAAGAAGACCTTTCAGATGAAACATTGACAATTATTCTTTCATTTTTGCAGATGTTGCTGCGTAGATTATAAGATTTTAGCAATGAAATTCCAGAGTCCTTATGTGTAATTTTTGGGTCTAATTTGCTTTGATATTCCTGAAAAGAAGTTTAAAGCTGCGGAAAACAGTATTTCACTGATACTTATCACAGGAATTGTTGTACACGAATGTGTCATAGCATTCATCACATGCTAAAGTAACTCTACCTTTTTTTCGTCCACAAACATAAAGTGCAGTTTGCACGCAGTTCTTGCATGAAACCTGACTGATTGGCTTCGTACGCAGCATTTGAGGGAATGACAAGAAGCTTCGTCTTCACATCAGCTACGAATTCCCTTGTTAATGACATCTCTACACTTTTACGTGGGGTAAACTTCATAATTTTGTAACTTACTTTTTCATATAATTTCATGAATCCGTTTAACCAAGTCGAAGAAGCCTGGAAATTAGAAATGTTCGTCTCACTTGCTATTCAGAGCGCACTGCATTGTAAATCTCCCTCCGTAACGGTGCTCCGTTTCTTACGAACAGCTCTAAATCTTTCGAATATTTTTTCTTTCACACTCTTTCGAGTTTCAGTTTGGCACGTATTTCGTACTACGTGTAAAAATTTCCATTTGTATAATCCTTTGTAAAAGCAGCTTCAGATATATAGTTTTAAAGCCTTGATAAACTGAACTATTACTCTCGGCAGCGCTACGCTGCGATCTTCAGATCCTCAGTGTGGATGTTACGATATCGCGCTATGTGGTAGACCGTACATTTATTTTTTTACCACCGTAACGGACTTACGATGAAAAGAGAGTAAGATATTAAAAAATATAATGGTGTCCACAGGGCAACGCGGTTATATTTTTTCACTGTTTTACTCTGTTTTCACCACGAGTCCATTACAAAAGTGCGTTTTATCGCACAGCATGATTACACAACCTGCGCACTGAAGATCTGGAGAAGGCAGCTTAACCCTGCCGAAACTGCGAGCCGTAATCCAGTGTACCTACAGCCTATCATGACAATAAATACTTCATATTAGAAGCTTTCTTCGCACTGAATTCATGCTCACTCTCCAGCTGACAACGTCAGGTATTTATTAAACATAACTCGTGTTCAAATTTTACGAACGGAAACCGAGTTTGCGTACCACTTAAGTTTAAACGTTTTCTTCCTCTTTCACTTAACCAAAAAATTTACAGCCTTTACTTTGTCACTAAAAGCTATTATTGCACATGTTTTGTTTGGGCTTGGAAGGTACTCTGTTTTCTGTTCTAGATTTTAATTAACACAAAAGTCATCGTTCAAATCACACTTCACGCAATCGTCTGGGTTGTTTCCTCTTTCTTTAAATGTTTCCACAATTTCTAACAAAATGTCGACATAGTTCGAATGAATGGAGAAGAATGTAAGTTGTAAATAACGCACCTGTAACCCTTCAAGAGAAGTAGGTCATTTAGACTGCATATGACATTCTCCATATTTCCTCTCCACAAGGTCGAAAACATAAACTGGATTCCACATTACTGTGAAATTATGGAGCATCCACAGACACATACGATTAGCAACCGCTACTAATTATTGCGCTTATTTAATATGCTGCAAATCCGAGCGAACGGTAACTGTGAGTAATTGTGCCAGAGAAACTATCAACAAAGACTGTAATTCGCTTTACAAATTGCGATCACGGTACGCTGAGTTATCAGTTTACTGGCGCCGTTAACCAAAACTATCTCCCCACCATGTTGCGTATGCACTGTTTCCTATTGCTACGACCCTGGTGTACACTTCTCTATCCACATGGTAAGCTATGAATTTAAAAATTGTAAACATTTTTAAATACTTGCAGTGTGTCTTAGGAGCTAAATTTCTTACATTGTGTTTCTTTCGATGTATTCTTCCTCCATAAAAAAATAAGTATAGGCAGGATTCGACATGTCTGATTGAACAGTTCCCTTATGACTGCACAAATTAGCCAGACTGTATTTATACAGTATTTGAGAATGATAACATTTACTGGTTTACAACAAACATTATACAAAATTTCAAACCTTTTTGAAACATTGTATCATAGACACAATGACGAAATAACGAATAGGAAAACTTTAACAACTACCTCATTTTTACTGGTTATGCAATAAAATTTCATTACCAACCATGACGTTTTAATTTATTAATTCTTTATTTCTTATTCTATTCACACTTCGTCATGCAGATAGTATCCACATGTACCAGTGAATGTACCTGCAAAATTATATCGTTGTACGACACACAATTAGAAAAAATATGACGTTTTATACATGGAGGTTCGAGAGCGTCTGTTACTGGTGGTTTAAGTGTCGTAGCTTGGCACTGAACTAAGCAAGACCTTGTTATGAACCATGTACTCGTAAGTAGGAGAAGACAACTGGTTCTGGCTCACTTGGCTCAGTCCTGGCTCACTCCAGGAACGACCCAAGTAATCAAGAACTAGCACTTTTCTCCTACTATAGTCCAAATTTCAGGTGTAACTCATTTTCATTTAAAAACGTTATTTTATTATCAATTACTAAGAAAATTAACGAAAGATGAATATTTTTCTTATCACATTCACTTATAAAAATTATTTTTCCTCATGAAGGGTGAAATTAAAAGAGACATTTTTCTGTAATAAATGGTGCACTAAGGAAAAAATAAATGAATTATGGTTAACGCAGACTAAATAAAATTTTTCCTTAAATTTGCTGTTCCATTGGTTGAGTGTCTTTTGTTATCAAAAGTAAATTTAAGAAAATAAAAACGGTTTTGTATGTTCTATTCTTTATCCAAATAGAGAAGTTTTCATGTTTTCCGAGATGACTCTTGACTACACTTCTACCACATTCGCATGTAACTCTAATTTTCTTATATTCTTCACTACATTCTTTACATATGTTATAATAGGAATCTTTTCAGTACTTATCTTTATGAAATTCAATATTTTTATCTATATAGTTACTACACTGCTTTAGCTGTTTGATATTGTCCATTTAAAGATTACAAAATTAAATAAAATTTCTATGAAATCCACAGAGTGAATTACAGATCATTAAGTTCATTATTTTCATTTTAAATTTTTTCATTCCATTATATCTAAATTTCATCTCTCCTTCAAGTATATGCAAATCCTATTCATTAATTAACTTAGAATTTCGATTTGGTAAAATAATCTTAAACTTATCATTATGCTCCATAGAAATTTTTTCGCTATGTCTAATATTTAGACATTCTCTTCCAGTGACGTTATATAAAACATTTATCCCTACTCACTTATTATTTTTAATGTCTTTCAAGATACTTGTGTTTTTAGCTTCTTGATTAGAGTCTCCATTTATACAGAACAGTTCCATTAGATTTTTTCTTTACAGTGCGTTATGTCCATATGGTAATATATCTATGTTGTTTTCCAAAATATATCTCTTATCATCACGTGGACACAACCTTTTCTTGTTTATTTCAGCTGCGGATGTTTCATTTTTTTATGTTCATTTTTCTGTGATGTTCTCTATTATTATACAGACATCTTTATAATCCTCAAGGGTGATTGCATTTTAACAATAGATTTCTTAACACCCTTAGACTTTTTCTCCATTTTATCACCACCTTTATAAGCATACATTTTTGCTCTTAAACCACAGAGTTCTTCCATTATTTTTTCATTCATTTTTCCTAAGGCATTTTTGTTTACTTCTGGATTGTTATCAATATTATATGTTGGATTGTCACTTCTACAAAAGTAATCAGTCACCTATTTCATGTCTTCAGTCAGTATATTGGAGAAATATGTGCCTGTATATGTTATCTTGATAACGCAATTCAATACCTTTCGGTTTGATTATTCTGTAATGAAAATCATATGACTAGTTCTTTAGATAAATCAAGTAAATACCATCAAAGATGACTTTATTAAATGTGATTTTGGTCTTATTCATATGAATGGCAACAACATTTTCATTATTTATAGTTCTTTGTTTAAAATTTGGCTTAGATATTAATTTAGCACACTTTTCTCAATCAGACATTAACCCTTCCACGCCATGGTTGTTGCATTGTGCACTGTGGATGAGCACCAGCCCCACCTGGCAGAGCCTGCTGTACTGCGTGTTTATCATGCTCCCAGTGGCGCTGCTCTGCCCTGCTTCCACACTTGTAGTGTTACTGCAATTATTGGACTTTATACAATATATTTATTCGGGAAAATATTTGTACAAATCACACATGTTTTTGACATTCATTTTTAGTGAATACAGTTTTCTTGGATCTTTCGATAATTTGCGTAATTTTTTGGTGCATTATGTAATATCAGTGTTTCGGATGCAGCTCTGATGTGGTGGATGCTTCATTATTTAAGAAATACATTGAACAGTATTTCTGTGTTCACATGTTCAATAATATTTATTTAAAATTGGTATACTTCACATTTCAGTAGGATTGCACTAAGAGAATAACATTGCACAGTGTCACATTTCAAAAAGTCTTCTGTTAATCGTAAATAATGAAGCAGGGAAAGGCGCACAATGTCGTATTGCATTCCTTACAACACGTTTTAGTCTGCTTCCACTTCTTCTGCACTTTATAAAAAATGCAAGTTCTTTGGGTGCTCGTCAGATAGATGAGGCCCTGCTGTCAGTCTCGAGGGACATTCTGATCTTTTTCTCTGCTGGATCTTTTCTTTTACCTTATATTTTTCCAGGATTCCCTGTATGACTCCAATCTGAAAGTTGGCAGAGCTAATTTTCCATAGAAACTTCTTATAGAAGCAATAAGCGTTGAAAAGGGACAGCTTTCGATACCATTAGTGGATTTACTTATGCTTTCCACAGTCTTTGTTACTGCGTCCCTTTTATCGACCGATCCTATTGATTTATTGAAGTCTATACTACTGAAGGTTTCAATTGCTTTGAGCCCGTTTGACTATCCACCTTCGATGTTCCCACCATTTCTGCAGAGTGGACTGTCGAGAGCATACATACATCTTTTTTGTTACGCCATTTTAGTGCCAACAGAAATTCTGATGCAGATGGGAAAGTAAGCTCTCCTTTCTTTAGTTCCTCAGGCATGTTAGGCATATCTTTTTGTGTGCCTGACTGTACCAAAGGCATTTGTTGCCTAGACATACAACCAATCAAACATGGCAGAACTTGTGTACCAACTGTCATAGTGCAGAATGTGTCCCTTCTGTAGATAAGGCACTATCCATGTAGCTACAACATTTCCTGAGATACCAAGATCATAGTTTTCAATATGTGAGCCACACTACACAATAGGATCTAAAATATAATGTGTATGAACGGCGAAAATAACGAAAATCTTTATTACAAAATAGCTACTTTAGGAGGTATATACTTGATTTTTAGCCTGCCTTTGAATAGTAGAAGACTTTCATCAGTGCATGACTCTTCATAAGGCTAGAAATTTTCCTTACAATTTTTCCTAAAGCTGTCCATTACTGGCCGTAGCTTGTACAAATAGTCATTGTCGTGAGTCTTCTCGTTATTGGTGAAATGTAAAAACCGCAAGATTTATTGAAATCGGTCTCTAGGTAGCAGTTTAGAAAATACTGGTATATGAATAACTGGATTCTCCGACCAATATTCAGACCGGCTCAATTTCTTTACTCTTGTCATGACAAACATAGTGGAAATAAAGATGTAAATATCATTTACATTCACGTTACTCATACTCCTTGCATCCTTCCTGGAACGCGTCCAGCAGCCACCATTTGAGAAAAGTAACTGTTAGTTTCCTTACATAAAATGTTTGTGATATCTATGCTAACGAACAACCGAAAAAAATTGAGCATGCTGCCATTGTTTACGATAACTATCAGTCCAGAAGTAGCTGTGTGAAAAACGCCTGTTTCTTCAGACGTAAGATGTAATTTTTCAACGTTATTTTTGTCTTGTTCATCGGTTCTGATGCGTCTTCATATAGCTCACTATCTGAGTATTAGTCTTCTGTGCACAAATCCAACTCTGGGGATCTCAATAGAACAGCTAGAGCATGTGTGTGTGATGCAGAAGTAGCTATAATAAGCGTCTCACGTTCATCGTCATATTCGGGCGATTGCTCGCTGTCATCTTCAAAGTCACTATGCAGTATGAGAGAAAGAGTTCCCTCCACAGTATATCGCTGCCATTTCACTTCTGGTAGAAACTAACTGAGGTTAACAACACATTACTCGAGTGACTGTATTGTTAACTACAGATGTTGAACGAAGTCGCTAGGTGGTGCCCAAGTCTAACATTGTGAAGTGGAGAAATGTGACGTGACGCAGAACTGCTACAGCAGTCCACTGGCTGGGTGGCATGAGCCGCACTCAACTGCTGCAGTACTCCACGTGCTGAGCAGCACATTTGCTCCCAAGTTGTGCAGAAGTTCACCGTAGTGGAAGGGTTGGTTTGATATGCACTGTTTCTCATATTTTCCATCGTCATACCATGTATGGAATTAGTCATCAACTTGTAGAAACTTACCGAAGACTTTAGAATGATCTTACTGAGTGAAGTTACTTTCACTTCCGAAAAAGATGTTCCGTGTATTAAGATGTGCTTAAAAACATTGTGCAGGTGCTGCCATTCCGCCAAGTTTGTACCCTTTGGCAAAATCTCTTAAAGATGGGGTTCCACAACGTCCGATTGCGAGTAATTTGGGCGCGCCTACCTAAAAAGTAGCTATCTATTTCTTAGCCCTCACGTTGGAGACTGTGTACATCATACACTCCTGGAAATGGAAAAAAGAACACATTGACACCGGTGTGTCAGACCCACCATACTTGCTCCGGACACTGCGAGAGGGCTGTACAAGCAATGATCACACGCACGGCACAGCGGACACACCAGGAACCGCGGTGTTGGCCGTCGAATGGCGCTAGCTGCGCAGCATTTGTGCACCGCCGCCGTCAGTGTCAGCCAGTTTGCCGTGGCATACGGAGCTCCATCGCAGTCTTTAACACTGGTAGCATGCCGCGACAGCGTGGACGTGAACCGTATGTGCAGTTGACGGACTTTGAGCGAGGGCGTATAGTGGGCATGCGGGAGGCCGGGTGGACGTACCGCCGAATTGCTCAACACGTGGGGCGTGAGGTCTCCACAGTACATCGATGTTGTCGCAAGTGGTCGGCGGAAGGTGCACGTGCCCGTCGACCTGGGACCGGACCGCAGCGACGCACGGATGCACGCCAAGACCGTAGGATCCTACGCAGTGCCGTAGGGGACCGCACCGCCACTTCCCAGCAAATTAGGGACACTGTTGCTCCTGGGGTATCGGCGAGGACCATTCGCAACCGTCTCCATGAAGCTGGGCTACGGTCCCGCACACCGTTAGGCCGTCTTCCGCTCACGCCCCAACATCGTGCAGCCCGCCTCCAGTGGTGTCGCGACAGGCGTGAATGGAGGGACGAATGGAGACGTGTCGTCTTTAGCGATGAGAGTCGCTTCTGCCTTGGTGCCAATGATGGTCGTATGCGTGTTTGGCGCCGTGCAGGTGAGCGCCACAATCTGGACTGCATACGACCGAGGCACACAGGGCCAACACCCGGCATCATGGTGTGGGGAGCGATCTCCTACACTGGCCGTACACCACTGGTGATCGTCGAGGGGACACTGAATAGTGCACGGTACATCCAAACCGTCATCGAACCCATCGTTCTACCATTCCTAGACCGGCAAGGGAATTTGCTGTTCCAACAGGACAATGCACGTCCGCATGTATCCCGTGCCACCCAACGTGCTCTAGATGGTGTAAGTCAACTACCCTGGCCAGCAAGATCTCCGGATCTGTCCCCCATTGAGCATGTTTGGGACTGGATGAAGCGTCATCTCACGCGGTCTGCACGTCCAGCACGAACGCTGGTCCAACTGAGGCGCCAGGTGGAAATGGCATGGCAAGCCGTTCCACAGGACTACATCCAGCATCTCTACGATCGTCTCCATGGGAGAATAGCAGCCTGCATTGCTGCGAAAGGTGGATATACACTGTACTAGTGCCGACATTGTGCATGCTCTGTTGCCTGTGTCTATGTGCCTGTGGTTCTGTCAGTGTGATCATGTGATGTATCTGACCCCAGGAATGTGTCAATAAAGTTTCCCCTTCCTGGGACAATGAATTCACGGTGTTCTTATTTCAATTTCCAGGAGTGTATTTACAGTTTATGGCTTTCATTCAGCGCTTGAATTGCTTGTGCCTTGGTCCCTCGGATCGCTTGTGAGCTTTGATGTGGTGCCTCTTTTTTAACCTGGTTCCTCTTGAAGAATCGTTGATTTTAATCACTGAAAACTTGAACGAGAAAATTACGAAGCTGAATCGTCTTGTACTGATGTCGATTTCATTTTTAATCGATGACAAATATCATGAAGGAATTGACGGAGTGTCTGTGGGGAGTCAATCATTTCAAGAATCGCCAATTTATTTAAGGAAAGGTTTGAAGACAGGGCAATGAGGACAGCATTCTCCAAAATTATCTGTTTTTGCAGATACGTGGATGGTGTAATGTAGTGACATGGAATAGGCGTTCTACATCGTTTCCTGTATAATTTTAATTGTCTTTATCCCAGTATCCGTTCCACAACATACATCGAAAGGGATGGGAAGCTTGCATTTCTTGACGTAATGGTCTACAGGAAGAACGGTGGGACTCTGGGACGATTTGCTTACAGAATATCAATGCATCTGGACCGATATCTACATGCAACAAGCTACACCCACATCAGTAGCACACAGAGGTCCCTCGAACGTTGGCCAGGAGGGTTTACCCCACCTTGGGCAATGAAAGCTTGACACAAGAGCTAGAACATCTTAAGCTCGTAGTCAAGCAGAAAGGCTGCACTGTCAAATAGATCCGTAGTGCCTTCCAGTTTTCACTGTTTGGCACATTTTTATGTTGACAATGTGTTATGTATTACTATTGGACAGGAATCAATCCATGGATTTTGTTATTTGACGACATTCAATTTATATTGCCTAGTATGATGTGAATGTTTTACGATACTGATGATGGCCTCGGGATCGCAACTGCTTGTCAAATACAGAAATTTTTGCAGCAGCTCTTCACGGTACAGACGGTCGCGGTAGCGGAGCGGTTCTAGGCGTTTCAGTTCGGAACCGCGCGATTGCTACGCTCGCAAGTTCGCATCCTGCCTAGGGCATGGATGTGTATGATGTCCTTAGGTTAGTTAGGTTTAAGTAGTTCTAAGTTCTAGGGGACTGATGTCCTCATATGTTAAGTCCCATAGTGCTCAAGCCATTTGAACCATTTCTTCACGGTAAATCATGACGGTGTTGAAGAGGCATGTAACTATGGGACTAGATTCAAGGGTCTGACCACTGGACTAAATTACAAACAACGCTAACAGTTCATGAACAGACTCCAAGTGGCTCGCAGCAACTTACGGCGGATATCTCAACAACAACAAGACGGGAACAGTGTCACACAAAAACATGACGCGTTTACAAGGAAACAATTACAGTTTTTGCTTTTAATTACGCTTTCAAGGATCCGCTAGATGTAACTGTCAAGCTAGCTACTTGGCTCCACAACTTAATTTGTGATTGCTGCCTACGGAGCATGTACACATTCGCTAAATAGAATGTCACTCCACCTGTCAGGGCTTTCTCTTCAATGGTGTCGTACGTTATGGATACCACATCAGGCAGAACGCATCCCGAGGTTGGCAGCAAACAATGTGACAACCTCACCAATCCGTGACCAGCTTGAAACCACGCCTCCTGCTGTTCGTGCGAGCATCGCTATCTCCGAGACAGCTTAAGGAGGTCGCAGTACCGATCTCGCCTAGTTTGTCAGTTTTTGAATTCCTCTAGTGCATCGGCATGATTATTCGTAGTTTCTCTGTACTGCGATTTTTTGTGACAACTACGCTCTGCTTAACGGATTTCTGGAATGCTGTTGGACTTGCTGCATTGAAGTTTGGTAAACGGCAGTGTCACTCAGATTAAGTGTACTTCTAATTACTTGTGCTTCCTGTCCAAGCACACACCTATTTCTCGGCACCCACCTCTGGCGGTTCGGACATCATCTGGTGGGAATCTATCGCCATGGACAGTCACAAATCTTTAAGCGGTTCCAATATCTTCCGGTGGGAAGCTATCGCCGTCGAAAGTTTCAAGTCCTTAAGCCGACTATGTAGAACCCCATGCAAACCTCATGGAGGCGAAGACCAAACTATCATCTTGAGATTGTAGACGGCTTGTGTCGCTTAGACACGCGAGGCCACAAATTGTTGCAACAAAACTCAAGAATCACAGTTGCGACATTGTCACGAATAAAACAGTGACCCTTATATACTACAAGTTTCCTTTAGTTTAACGTCTATGGTCAAAAATTTTTTGTTGACAGATTACCGGTTTTGGTCTATAATGACCATCATCGTATCTGCAGCAAAAAATGGGAAAACATAACCTATGTTGCAGATTGTCTTGAGCTTTAAAAACTTTACTTTATTTGACAACGTTTTACACGGGGCACTCCCCACCTCTGTTATACAGGGTGTTACAAAAAGGTACGGCCAAACTTTCAGGAAACATTCCTCACACACAAATAAAGAAAAGATTTTATGTGGACATGTGTCCGGAAACGCTTACTTTCCATGTTAGAGCTCATTTTATTACGTCTCTTTAAATCACATTAATCGTGGAATGGAAACACACAGCAACAGAACGTACAACGAGACTTCGAACACTTTGTTACAAGAAATGTTCAAAATGTCCTCCGTTAGCGAGGATACATGCATCCACCCTCCGCCGCATGGAATCCCTGATGCGCTGATGCAGCCCTGGAGAATGGCGTATTGTATCACAGCCGTCCACAATACGAGCACGAAGAGTCTCTACATTTGGTACCGGGGTTGCGTAGACAAAAGCTTTCAAATGCCCCCGTAAATGAAAGTCAAGAGGGTTGAGGTCAGGAGAGCGTAGAGGCCATGGAATTGGTCCGCCTCTACCAATCCATCGGTCACCGAATCTGTTGTTGAGAAGCGTACGAACACTTCGACTGAAATGTGCAGGAGCTCCATCGTGCATGAACCACATGTTGTGTCGTACTTGTAAAGGCACATGTTCTAGCAGCACAGGTAGCGTATCCCGTATGAAATCATGATAACGTGCAGCAATGAGCGTAGGTGGATGAACATGGGGCCCAAACAAGACATCACCTACAATGCCTGCCCAAACGATCTAATACTGTAGAGCAATGAGTCGCATGTCAACACAAGCACCGAAGTCAACATTACCTTCCTTTAACTGGGCCAACTGGCGGTGAATCGAGGAAGTACAGTACATACTGACGAAACTAAAATGAGCTCTAACATGGAAATTAATCGTTTCCGGACACATGTACACATAACATCTTTTCTTTATTTGTGTGTGAGAAATGTTTCCTGAAAGTTTGGCCGTACCTTTTTGTAACACCCTGTATATAGTTTATTGATAGTTCCACCTAGTATTGAAAGCCTCACGTATTTCCTTCGTTTTCGTACGTTTTACGCATGACTGTAGTATTTTCTTGTTCCTTCTCTGTTCGTTTCATAGACTGCGTTAACTAGACAATGTGGATCATGCACGGTTACGGAATTTTATCATTCTTTTCTTGCAACGGAGTGCCGCAAGGTACAGGGGCCCTCTGGCGGTAACGTTCCTCCAACCACTTCCTGCCTATGCGTAATTCTGGCGTTAGCGCTAACAGAGGGCGCTGATTATGTGCAGCACTGTGTTTTCTTTCATTTTGGCTTCTTTAGCGATTGTTTTATAGTTTCATATTATCCTATGCACTATCAAAGGTGTTTGTTATTTATGCCATTATCTAAAATATTGGCACTAGAGCATATGTCCACTACTGTTTCTTAACTGTTCCTCTTTTGAACAATCTTACTTTTCTCGTGTTCTATTTCATTGCTTTTTATTACTGTAATACCTTTTATACGTGATAAGCTTATTACAGAATTCAACTATTGTATCCTCCTTTATTTTCGCTGTTCAATTAATTATTGAAAACCAGTGTATGCCGACATTAGCGACATCTGGTGAACTTACAACACAAACATCTTGTGGCTACTGTATGGCAGCTTGTTTTGAACAGTAGTGCTACTGACAACATGACTTGTGCATATGCCGTTATTTAAATATATTTGACGATGCTGGTGCTGATTCTGCATTTAACATTTGACTATGCCACTGTGTTTTTATAAAACAGGTATGCCTCTTCATACTTAAAGCTCACAAATTCATATATTTGTAAGTAGCACTTTTCATTATGGTCTATTTACTGTTTTAAGCTGTAGACAATCTGCGAGTGTAATTATGTTGTCCCATTTTTTGCTGCAGATCTGATCATGGTCATTATAGACCGAAACCGGTAATCTGTTAACAAAACGTTTGTCACCATAGACGTTAAATTAAAAGAAAACTCAAGTTCACATCTACAAATTATGAACCAAGACCGAGTTCAAGCACGAAACAATGTAAAACGAGATACCGGATATTGCATACAAAATTCAGAACAGATTTCGCTCAGAACTGACCGGAAGAAGACGAATAATAGACGAAAGGACATTTAAACCAAGGCAGATAGTTCAGGCATGCTCTTCCTAAATGCAAGAACCTACTTAGTATTAACTAAACGTCATTTATTTCTGCAAACTAATGACTCAGGAGAAAGACTTGTGGGTGACGTCTATGGAAAACAGATATTTTCTACCACGAAAACTCAAGTCAAATTGGACATGACACGCGCGCATCTCATTTAATTGTTAAAAATGTTTAACTGGACCAAAATAAAGAATGCAATAACCGAAGAGTATTGCATTACGCGGAATGGATTCCAGCAAGCGCAAGAAATAGGGGTCTCTCCAACTGGGAGCAGACGTAATTTGATTCTGGGGCGGCGGACTCTCGGCGGCCGGGAGTGGGCTGGGGTTGTCAGCTGCGGGCCCGGAGCTCAGTAGCTGCGGCAGCGGCGTCAGCGGGGGCGGCGGGGGAGGCGGCTGGCTACACTTTTTCCGTTCGGTCCGCCTCCCGCCTTGGCAGCTGACGTCAGCCGTCACGGGCGCCTGATTGACGACGCCCCATAAAGTTGCGGCAGCCAGCGGAGCCCTTGTCGCACGCATGAAGTCGTGACAGAGCAACATATCCCGCCGGTGAGAGGTGCCGTGTGACACCTCGCACCTTGACACCTCGCTGAAGTGTGACCACGCTTGGACGTAACACGCTAGGAAACATTCAGAAGGCGGCCGGAACCAAGCTTAATAATCCTCGATCGATGGCTTGGTCTGATCATATAATATAAGAGGCAATCAATTGAAAGCAAGACAGACGGAAAAAGAGTAAGTAAAGCACTTGGCTCTGAGTACTTTGGAACTTAACATCTGAGGTCATCAGTCCCCTAGAACTTAGAACTACTTAAACCTAACTAACGTAAGGACATCACACACATCCATGCCCGAGGCAGGATTCGAACCTGCGACCGTAGCGGTCGCGCGGTTCCAGATAGTGCGTTCGTTGTGTTATTCAGTGGTTTGGTATTTAACTAATTTGTAAATGAAAATGATAATCTTATTTTATTACATTCAGTAATTACTAAATAATTTTTCTCCCGGCTAGAAATTTGGTCAAGTTGCTAAAGAATTCCAAGTTAACGTCGTGTTAAAGTGTTGTCTGTAAGTTGTGTCAGTGTGAGTTCATACAACAGATTCTATACAACTATTGATTATCATGGAAGCAGTTATCTTCAGCAAAATGCTCATTAAAAATTACCGAATATCGACCGCGCACAGCACTGACGTATGTTACCAGAAACAATATTCTTCGCAATTCGTGCTTCATTAATTTCGGCTCCATACATCAGCGAGAAAAGTTTCTTATACGGATCGTGCTATGAGCACTGTTTTTAAAGAACCAATCTGATTCGAATTATTTTCATTAAAATGAGTTCGGGACCACCGGCGCACATTTATTTTTACACATTTGTATTACGTTCGGCATATATGTCTGCAGAGTTGCGTAATTTGAATATGCTGCTGAGATAATTGTTAAAATGGCGGTCGACAATTGATAGAGACTTTCTATTGTTAGAGCAAATAAGATAAGTATTTGAAATGTTTATTAAACTTTACTTTCGTATTGTGCACTATTTAGACTTCATCAAGCAAACATTTGATTTCTTTCTAAGGAAAACACAGACAAAAACGCGATACAAATCGCTGTCATCAATGGCTGCGCTCCTTGCAGCGGAAAGAAATAATTAACGCAGATAATGCTTATTGAGAGATGAATTAAAGTTACAAATAATTATTCACTCATATTTATAATAATAATGAACTCTATTCTCAAGTAATAATTAACAAATAATTACAATTTCTTATCAGACCTCAGTTTGATATACGTCCGCAACCTACAAAAGCCAACCAAGAAAAGGTAAAAACAAAGGAAGACAAACGCAGATCATAAAAGGAATTTACAGGTATCATTGTCTTTGTATGATACACATCGATATGTCCAATTACATCGTAAAATATTACATAAACAATTAATACTTATCATGGTTTTCACTGTTTTTTCATATGTTGAATAGATAATGTTCATAATTGTTAGAGGCATAATTTCCTCTCGTCGCACTGTAACTAAAATTTATCTCGTGGATGTTACACAGACTGAAGTGGCTAGAATCGCTCGGCCGCACAGGCCGGCTAAAGGACTTGGGTAGGTGCGTAAGTTTGTAGCGTTTGTCCGTAAGTTTAATAAACATTACAGGTAGGTATAACAGACTCCAGTGATCAATAATATGTTCTCCTTCACTATTTACAACAGTCCATGAATGTAGATATGACGTGGCTTTAAGGCGAAAAACTCGTCGAGCCGTCTTCGGAGCTTATTTTCATGTGGATAGCAAGTCACTTGAAAGTTGTCCGATAGAGCGGAAAAGTTGAAAATCTCAGAGCGCAAGATCAGGTGAATCCGGTGCGTGCGGAATGACAACCCAACTCCTGTCACTGCTTTCTGTCAGTCCAGCAGAATACAGGCGGACGTTACTGTTGTGTCTAGACAAGACAGCCTAGACACAATGAGAGGAAGCCGAAAGGCACGCGCTAAGTTAAAGCAGGATGGCGTGAGGTCTGAAACAGGATACGTAATGAATGCTATAAAGAAAAGTACGTAGCTTCTGGAATACTTAACTTTAATCCATCCTTTTGGTACATCTGGAGATTGTGGCGATACAAGTGAGACTCTTTAGATACATGCAATGTTACTAATGGCGCCTTGCTAGGTCGTAGCCATTGACTTAGCTGAAGGCTATTCTAACTATTGGCTCGGCTAATGAGCAATGCTTCCTCCATGTAGTCGCTAGCAAAGTCGTACGTACAACTGGGGCGAGTGCTAGTCAGTCTCTCGAGACCTGCCTTGTGGTGGCGCTAGGTCTGCGATCCCTGACAGTGGCGACACGCGGGTCTGACATTGAAACGTCCCCTTTGAACAACTTAAACTGACACACAATATTTTGTTAGCGCAACGCAATCTGACTTTCCATAATCCCTACAAAAGAGTGGGCCCTGACTAACAGTAAACTATACCTTTCACAAATCACTTACCTCACAAAAATCTTCGCTACTCAAGCTACTGCAATACAGCGAGCACCACTACTGCCAGCTAAATGAAAGATTCAAACTACGGAAGGCACTAACTACTGATAGGGATAGTTAGCAAATGAAAGATATTAATAGAGAACAAACAATGTATTTACCTTGATATCATCATATATAAATATAGCAGTTCATGACAAATTTCAAAACTCCGCCATCTCTCTCCCCACATCCACCACTGCTGGCGGCTCACCACCAACTGCGCAACGCTACGCGCTGTTCACAGCCAGCTGCCTAACACTACAATGGCGAGTATTACAACAATGCAAAGCAGCCACAGACTGCACACAGCACAGCCAGTGATTTTCATACAGAGGTGGCGTTACCAATAAAAAAACCTAAACAGCCTACTTACACAGCCCCCATGCTCCCCACAAAAAATTTTACAAATTGGTTTGGGCAGTGGCCAATACAGATTTGAAAAAATTTTCATAATTACGATAACAAAGAAATCAAATGCACACACTTATTGATACAATGTTGATCAAAAGCTAAAAATTTCTCACAGTCCATAAAGACAGTCCAGATCGTTCATCAAGGTAAAATAGTAGTTTTCCTCAAAGTCTGAGCAGTAGAAGAAAATGCACACGGAAGTAATGGATTTCCATGCGGTCTTGAAGAAGTAGCGTTGTCCTTCCAACGGAAAGACATTGCTGACTCTTGACATGCTGACAGATAATGCGCCACAACAGAGCAAACCCACAGCAGAGTCAGTCGAAGTTTTGAAGAATATTGGTGGGTAGGTCATCACAGAGCAGACCCACTGTAGTCCTGGTAGAGATGGCCAGCAGCCATCTGTTGTGAGTGTGCAGGTGCACAATCACCACTGAAGAGTCTTGCGGATAATGTAGCAAGTCCATAAACCACCACTTGTGCACTCACAAAGTTTTTGGAATTGTCCTTAGAACCAGCAATGCTGTTATCCAGTCCCTTGCTGAATCATTAACACACGTGCAAACACTAACAGTCCCTACTTCTCACATATTGTCCATATACTATGACCAACAGAAACGTGTGCAGTGATATGAATGCTTACAAGTTACTTAGTTTGATAAACTGGTGTCAATTTTCAATTCTTGTAGGAGTCCCTGAAAAGCTTCAATGTCGTCTTTGCAACGTCCTGCCAAAATAATATGTCGTAAATGTTCAGGTAATTTGAGTAAGCAAATGCGGATGAGTTCTGAGGGGCTGTATGGGTTTGTCAGGTACTGATTCTTGTGCAACATGTCTTCAAAATATTTCACAAGACTGGAAAATTCAGATTGTTCGAAATGTTTCATCATTATGATGCCATGTTTTACTCGGGCTTGTGTGGCTTGAGACCAATATGCTTAGAGGAAGGCATGGTAAAATTCTCCTTCACTGTGGCAATCGTGAATGACCGATCGCATTCTTACAGCTGGTTCATTCTCTAAGTAGCCACACATAAATTCTAATCTGTGTTCTAACTACCAGTTGGGAGGAAAACAATGAGAGAATTGATGGAGCCATGCTTGTGGATGAATGTCGTTGCCAGAATTCTTAAAAGCACAGCCAGTGATTTTCAAAATGGTTCAAATGGCTCTGAGCACTATGGGACTCAACTGCTGAGGTCATTAGTCCCCTAGAACTTAGAACTAGTTAAACCTAACTAACCTAAGGACATCACAAACATCCATGCCCGAGGCAGGATTCGAACCTGCGACCGTAGCGGTCTTGCGGTTCCAGACTGCAGCGCCTTTAACCGCACGGCCACTTCGGCCGGCTAGTGGTTTTCATACAGAGGTGGCGTTACCAAAAGAAAAAACCTAAACAGCCTACTTACAACATGTACTAATGGACCGCGGCCGATTTAAAGTTACCACCTAGCAAGTGTGGTGTCTGACGGTGACACCACAGTTACAGTGCCGTAACATTACTTCACGCGGTCTTCCTGGTCGTTTTTCTTAGATTGCTTCTGCAAGACGTCGCAGTTTTTGACAATAATTAATGTAAACAGTGATGGTTACAACGCGGTAAAGCAATTCGTAGTACACAACATTGTCGCTGTTCCACCACAAGCACAACATTATCAAAAAGTGTTCAAATGTGTGTGATATCCTATGGGACTCAACTGCTAATGTCATCAGTCCATAAGCTTACACACTACTTAACCTAGATTATCCTAAGGACAAACACACACACCCATGCCCGAGGAAGGACTCGAACCTCCGCCGGGATCACACCATTATCTTTCGTCCATGTACGTAAGTCTTTGTACAGGGAGTTGCTGCTTTGTTTGGGCTCAAACATTATATTAGCACAAAGATAGTATGTCTTGCCATCAGTAACGACACAGGACAGAAATGGTCTGTGTTGTTCAACAGGCAACTGGTCACAAACAATCAAGCATGCACATACGGTCACCTGCTGATTTCTGTGATTTTGGCTTAGAGCATGCCGCACCCATGCATTCTATTTGTATATCTTCCCTATTGCATGAAAATTGTCACACGATGGTGGAATGATCACAGCTCATCAGAACTGCCAGTTCTCGAGTACACTAAACTCGACCATTGCGGATTAATACGTTTAAACGATCTTCATCAATTCTTAAAGGTCTTCCTGAAAGGGGGAGAGTCATTAATGTCAAAACTATTCTCCTTCAAACGAGAATACCATTTTCTTGCCGTGCCCTATCCAGTAGCCTCCGCTGCTGTTACCGTTCAGTTAACCTCAAATAGAAAAAAAAATGTTGGAAATGTTCCGGTTTCTCCATTTGGCACTCCGTTTTTAGCGTCCACAGCTCCATTCATTATCTCTAAATGACAAAATGACAATATGCCAACTCCAGTAACAACAGTGAACTGCAAATAAAAAAATGGCAATCGATAAATAAACTCATAGCAACCGGAATACCAACATGCAAAACAAAAGGGCTACGAATTTATGCATTAATCTAATATTCCAAAGTGACCCTCATAAGTATTAATACATCTATCCCCCTGTGAGACAAGACTGTCAGTGGCTTCTTAGAAAATTGTTTGCTGTTGTCTACGGAACCATGACAGTATCGAAGAATACATTTCTGCTGCCGAGAATTCTTCCGGGTTGTATGGCCGTGGTCCACGGAACTCTTCTATCCCTGACGTTTCGTCCTAAGCTATGTTGGACATCTTCGGAGGTGCTCCTGGTTGTTCTGAGTCTTTCCAACTGACGAGTCGGACGATGGAGAACGGCCTAAATACCGTGGAAAGTGGGCATAGTATGGATTTCACATGATAGCAGAGATAAACCTTGTCAAGCATAAAATATAACTATCGATCATAGTACGTCAAAGATAAAACCTTCTCATCGATCCTGTACCGCCACTGTCCGTATATCGCTGAGTTTCATAGCTTCTTCTGTTCTATTAAAATTATCCCTATGTTTATATATTTCGATGGCTTCTCTATATAGCCGTGGATAATAGTTCGTAATAGTACATAAAACTTCAGTTTCCGAACATTTCACTACACCAAACCGAAGAGCATGTTCCACCACCGCTTACTTGTCTGTTTTCCCTATTCTGCAAAGACTTTTATGTTCCTACAACCGTGTATTGCCACTTCTCTTTGTAGTTCAAATGTAGACCCTACCACATGTACACGTATACACCACTTGCAGACAGAGGGGGACGTTTATCCTTAACGGAATGAAGTGCTTAGCCTATTTTCTTCGTTGGTCTGAAAATCGGTCGAACGTTATGTTTCCTTCAAATCTTACCAATTCTATCAGTTACTTTTTGATGAAGGGTAGAGAAACCGTGTTCTTCCATCGTTGTGACCTATCGTTGTCCTTAGGCGTCCTGTTATTCGGTAGCAAAACTCTATTTATTACCTTACTAGAGTACCCATTCTCCTCAAACGCTTACTTTAGATGTTTTAACTCGGCGTCCAGGTATTCCGGCACGCAAATCCTTTTAGCTCTGTCCACTAGACTTTTAATTACACCTCTTTTCTGTTGCGGATGATGACTGGAATCCTTATGCAAGTATCTGTCGGTATATGTAAGTTTCCGAAAGACTTTATGTTTCAAGCTGCCATCTGTCTGTCTCATAACGAAGACATCCCAGAAGGATATTGCATTATCTTTCTATATTTCCATGGTAAACAGGATTTTAGGATTTATACTATTTAAATAACAAAAGAATTCCTCTAAAGCTTTTTTGCCATGTGACCAAACCACAAATGTATCATCCACGTATCGATAGCATCGACATGGTTTCTTATTCGCTTTTTCCAGGGATAATTGTTCGAATTTTTTCTTGTAAAAATTAGCGATCGTAGGACTCAATGGGTTACCCATGGCCACGCCATCAGCCTACTCATAAAACTCATCCTCCCACTGGAACTGACTAGAGGTGAGACAGTGTCTGAAAAGAGCACTCAAATATGCTGGGAAAACATCCGTTATGTAAATCATAAATTCGTTAAGCGGAATCATCGTAAATAAAAACACTAAGTCAAAACTGACAAGAATATCCTCAGGAGCCAAAGTTAGTCCCTTCAGTTTCTCAATGAAATGACATGAGTCTTTTACATAAGAATTAGCTCGGCCAATTGTGGTTGTAAACAAGAAGCCAGATATCTTTCTATTTGGTACGTTGGGAAATTAATAGCACTGACAATTGGTTTCAGAGGAAGGTTAATCTAACGATCTTTAGATAGGCCCTAAAGTCTGGGACACATAACTTCACTCCTCAACAAACCTTTCTTCTCCTCCTTTTGAACTGAAGTAGATGACTTTATCAGCGTATTTGTTTTCCTCAATATGCTAGTTGTAGGGTCTTTCTTCAGTTTATTATGTTGTCCTGACGTTAAAAGATCTAAATCTTACTTCTGTAAGCCTCTTTATTCATAGCATTTTTATCCTTGACAAGGTTTATCTCTACTATCGCGTGAAATCCAGACCACGCCCACTTTCCACAGTATTTAGGCCGTTCTTCCACGTCCGACTCATCAGTCGGAAAGACTCAGCACAACCAAGATCACCTCCGAAGATGTCCAACGTAGCTTTGGACGAAACGTCAGGGATAGAAGAGTTCCATGAACCAGGCCATACAACCCGAAAGAATTCTCGGCAGCTGAAACATCCAGTCGTGAAAGCCTTCATTTTATGAGTACATTTCTGCTTCTGAAGCAAATGAATGGCTATGAATGTCTTCCTTCAGTGCTTCAAAAATATGGAAATGACGGGGGCTGAGATAGGGACTAGATGGAGGATGTGTAAGAGCTTCCCAGCTAAATTTCTACAGCGTGGTCGAAACAATGTTGGTAACATATGGGGCCGCCTGTGTACAGTCAAGACTCAATAGTCATCCACAAACATTTTCCAATGGAGACACTGACTGTCTGATGTCACAGTTGGATAAATATGTTAACAGTTATGGCGATTATTAATGACAGAATAAGCAGAGTATTTTTTTTCCATCTGTCTCTTTTTCATTTTACTGCGCCTTATTTATGCTACATGTAAAATTCTTAGTGAATCAACAGGAAACTGAATAGAAATGTGACTAAAGGCTTATGTATTGATATGTGCTTAGAGAAACTCGATGAGAAGCTTAATGGTGGTCTGTGGAAGTCCTGTCTCGAAATGCGAGTGCTGGGCGGTGCAGACGTACCGAGAAGAGCACTGTTTCCAACTTGAGAGAAGTTACTATGAAAGATCTTTCTGCGCTATGAGAAAACATGTTTCTCGGTAAACCTGCGCCTCTGTGAGAAACATGCCGGGAGAGCTAACCACCTTTCAGGCGTGGGACCATCATCAAGTAGCCTGAAGTCACCTCAAAGGGGTCAGCTTGTTTCTGACATGTTGCGAGCCGTTATCCTGTTGGACAAAATCGTGGAGTCGCTTGCTGGATTTATGTATATGAAAATCTGCCACAAAAAAAGTGGCCGTAAACGAAATATTTTCGCGATTTTTTGGAGAGCTGAGCAAAAGGGTGACACACTGGAATGAAGAATCAAGAACAGCATAACTGCCCAGGCATTGGCACTCGTATCTCGTCAGTCAGCGTATAGATGTGACGACAACATTTCAGAGATCTGGAAAAGCAAGAGAGGAAACCCTAGATCGAAATCGATGAGCCGTTAAGAGGGTAATTTTTTTGGGTAATGACTGCGGCGTCTCTCGAGAGATTTCTTGTTGGGACTTGATCTCAAGACTTGGTATTCACGGCTTCGTCTGCACTCGTCACTGCTGCTGATCCCACCCCGTGATGGCTATGCCACAAGTTCTTTCTGATTCTTTCACCAGTCTTTGTTGGATTTCATTCCAGTCCAACGGATATTCTGACAAGGATTCGACTATTCTCTTCTGAACACTATCTTTCTTCACTCACTTGATGCGCCTTTTGCAGTCTTAGTCCTGTAATGATCTCTCTTTTGAGCAGCCAATTAGCCATTCTCACGACCCCTGTCATGTGGTTTCAATCCGATTCTTAGGTTATTGGTTCTGTAATTCGGCTGCATCCAAAACTTCACCCCAGCCTGGAGCTGACTCCTTGTAAGAATACTACCTGAACGGTGACGTGCTAGCTGTCTAGCTGTCGCCAGTGGAGAGCGGTGCTAATCCTCTAGGCTTGCAGGGAGAAAACAACTGGCCTTTCAACCACTGACAGCTGTTAGTCATCCACCATGCACTGTCGCTCGCAGTTTCACACGGGTGAAAGGCAACAGCGGGAGAAACACGCCTTTCCAGATCGACGCCCGCTGCCAGTCAACTCTGCGATGCCGCGGCCAATTCAAAACTTCGTTGAGATCTAACTGACAATCCACATCTCCAGGGAACACATGCGTGCCAAATCTGCCTAGTCCAAGCGCCCTGATACCCTGCATTCAGTGATGTTCCTTGTTTTCGTTGTTATTGTTTTCATAAACAGTTTTCTTATTATTATCCGTGTGCTCTTCGCAGAGATTCCGATGTTTTGTACACAACCAGTGTAGAGGAAACTTTTCGTTCGATTCATTAAGATCAGGCCTGGCGCGCTGCAAATAAGATATCAGCTACAGATTGGCTTCATTGTTTTTCGGCGTTTCCTTCCTGTCACAGTTAAAACAAGCTATATACACTTCTGGCCATTAAAATTGCTACACCAAGAAGAATTGCATATAATAACTTGGTATTGATTGGACAAATATATTATACTAGAACTAACATGTGATTATATTTTCAAGCAATTTGGGTGCATAGATCCTGAGAAATCAGTACCCAGAACAACCACCTTTGGCCGTAATAACGGCCTTCATACGCCTGGGCATTGAGTCAAACGGAGCTTGGATGGCGTGTACAGGTACAGTTGCGAATGTAGCTTCAACACAATACCACAGTTCATCAAGAGTAGTGACTGGCGTATTGTGACGAGCCAGTTTCTCGGCCACCATTGGCCATACGTTTTCAATTGGTGAGAGATCTTGAGAATGTGCCGGCAAGTTCAGTAGTCGAACATTTTCGGTATACAGAAAGGCCCTTACAGGACCTGCAACATGCGGTCGTGCGTTATCCTGCTGAAATGTAGGATTTCGCAGGGATCGAATGAAGGGTAGAGCCACGGATCGTAACACATCTGAAATGTAACGTCCACTGTTTAAAGTGCCGTCAATGCGAACAAGAGGTGATCGAGACGTGTAACCAATGGCACCCCATACCATCACTTAGGGTGATACGCCAGTATGGCGATGACGAATACACGCTTCCAATGTGCGTTCACCGCGATGTCGCCAAACACGGATGCGACCATCAGATTCTGTAAACAGAAACTGAACTCATCCGGAAAAATGACGTTTTGCCACTCATGCACCCAGGTTCGTAGTTGAGTACACCATAGCAGGCGCTCCTGTCTGTGATGCAGCGTCAAGGGTAACCGTAGCCATGGTCTCCGAGCTGACAGTCCATGCTGCTGCAAACGCCATCGAACTGTTCGTGCAGATGGTTGTTGTCTTGCAAACGTCTCCATCTGTTGACTCAGGAATCGAGACGCGGCTGCACGATTCGTTATAGCCATGCGGATAAGATACCTGTCATCTCGACTGCTAGTGACACGAGGCCGTTGGGATCCAGCACGGTGTTCCGTATTACCCTCCTGAACCCACCGATTCCATATTCTGCTAACAGTCATTGGATCTCGACCAAAGCGAGCAGCAATGTCGCGATACGATAAACCCCAATCGCGATAGGATACAATCCGAACTTTATCAAAGTCGGAAACGTGATGGTTCGAAAAATCGTTCAAATGGCTCCGAGCACTACGCGTCTTAACTTCTGAGGTCATCAGTCGCCTAGAACTTAGAACTAATTAAACCTAACTAACCTAAGGACATCACACACACCCATGCCCGAGGCAGGATTCGAACCTGCGACCGTAGCGGTCACGCGGTTCCAGACTGAAGCGCCTTTAACCGCACGGCCACACTGCCCGGCGTGATGGTTCGCTTTTCTCCTTCTTACATGAGGCAACACAATAACGTTTCACCAGGCAACACCGGTCAACTGCTGTTTGTGTTTGAGAAATCGGGTGGAAACTTTCCTCATGTCAGCAGATTCTAGGTGTCGCCACCGGCGCCAACCTCGTGTGAATGCTCTGAAAAGCTAATCATTTGCATATTACAGTATCTTCTTCCTGTCGGTTAAATTTCGCTTCTTCGTGGTGTAGCAATTTTAATGGCCAGTAGTGTATAAGGAAATACCATCTTTTGCGACAATATGAATACCATACGCGTTTCACGTTAAAGTACCTTCGGTAGTCACAATAACAATATGATTTTTATTACAATTTTGTTTGAAAGGATTCGCATGCTTTAAGTTAATACGATCGAATAGCATTAAATTATTATTATTATTCACGGTTTTTTGTTTCCTACTACATTCTTTACGGTCTTCTATACACCTATGTTAGATTTTTGTACACAGCGCTATCACTGGCAGTCAATCTATTTACGAGGAGGAGGAGGAGATGAGTGTTTAACGTCCCGTCGACAACGAGGTCATTAGAGACGGAGCGCAAGCTCGGGTGAGGGAAGGATGGGGAAGGAAATCGGCCGTGTCCTTTCAAAGGAACCATCCCGGCATTTGCCTGAAGTGATTTAGGGAAATCACGGAAAACCTAAATCAGGATGGCCGGAGACGGGATTGAACCGTCGTCCTCCCGAATGCGAGTCCAGTGTGCTAACCACTGCGCCACCTCGCTCGGTAATCTATTTACGATATTATGTTATGTAGGTCCAATGCCATCTCAAGCATTTAGTTGTTTTGGTGGTTGTGGAAGCGTCTACTAATGGTCTCTCTCTCTCTCTCTCTGTCTGTATACGCGCTCGTGTGTGTGTGTGTGTGTGTGTGTGTGTGTGTGTGTATGTGTGTGTCTGTGTGTGAGAGTATGTATATGTATAGGGGTTGGGGGGCGGGGGAGGAGTGTCTAACACGCCTTAACTTTTGCGTAAGTATTTACTTCACTGTAGTACAGCAGTGGATGATCTCGGGTGGGTACGTTGCCTAGCAAACGTGACACTACTTTTGTGTTATTTAGAGGGGTCCTTATTTATGTACTTTATATTTTATTAGTTTAAATAACATTTGTTTGCTTTTACTGGTTTGGTCATTTATTATGCGTTACTTATCTATGGTTGTGTTTTGGATCTGGAAGTTTTATTGTAAGACTAGCAGAAGTTTCTTGTTATTGAATGTGACTGATTTCGTGTCTGTTTCTATTATGGTAGGGTAGCGGTTTCCTTAATGGAAATTTTCTGCAAATGCTGAGACGCTGGTCTCATAGTTCCGTTCCCTTTTATGTTATTTATACCTTATTTCAAATGTTCCGCTCGTGTGCCCTAAGTATAGAGCATCACAACGGCTACCTTAAGTTGGTAAATGCCAAATTTCTTGTGTATCAGCGTCATCCTCCTCCTTTAAACATTTCTTTACTGAGTCATTGTTTGGTAAGCTAGTTTTATTCCTTGTGTCTTCAGATTGCTACCAATTCTGTGCTTAAGTTTTTTCCATATGTGAAAGTGTACAGGCTTGTCTTTTGAAACTCGATGTGTCCTCAACTAATTTTTGCCTACATCCCCGCAGAAAAATCCCAGTCACCACATTTAAGAGTCAAACGTGGGATCGATATTATGCGAGTTCTGTATATACCGCAAATTAAGTTTTTACTGATAATTCATTATGCAGAGTGTCCCAGGAGGGATGGTTCATATTCACGGATATGATAGGAACGATAATTCGAAGCAAAAGGTCTGGTGGTAAACATGGGTCTTAAAATGCATACCTTAAACGCTTTGACCAGCTCTTCATCTTCGATACTGTGAAACAAATCTCTTCTGCTGCAGGCTCTTTGCCTTTGACAGCTGGTTGTACGAACTAAAACAAGAAAATGTAAAAATCGGCTCCAAAGTGCCTACTTTAAGAGTTACGTACACTTGTCCATCTTTGTTATTACGAAACATCTCTTCTACTGAAAAAGTTTTCATAGATCTTAAGTTATCCATTTTACAGCTCATGTCTACTGGACTTTTTCTTGTTTCTTCCATACTACCTCGTCCCAGCGTATGGAAAGTAAAGAGCCTCAAGCAGAAGAGATTTGCATCACATTATCAATGTTTAAGAAGTGTTTATAGCTCTTAAGGCATTGTGTTTTAGAGTTCATGTGTAATAGACATTTTTGCTTCAAATAATCGTTCTTGTCACTATTTCTCATCAGGAAACCTGTGTGCCCTATGACATAAACCTTTGAACTCGAATACACAGAATGACCTTGCAACTCTTATTGACGTCATGCATGTTCATTCTGAGCTCTACATAACATTTAAGTCCTATACGTTTTCAGCCTCTCGTCACTATGATATTTGCCCTTGAATGAAATATCTATGTGAAAGGATTGTTGCTCCTATGACATAAGCACATCGATGTGTACATTATGTAAACAGGGGCTTACAGGGGAAGGCCTCAGATACGGCCAATCAGTTCGGTTCATATTCGACAGGTCGTTTGTGTACAGCCTGAAATGAAAGACTAAGAAATTTTGGCATAGATCCCACTCTCCACCTTAAACTTCATGACGTGCATTTGACTTACGATTGAAGGGAGCGATCGTCATTCAGAACTCAGTATTTTTCATCATCATATGTGGGGTCCTCAAAAACGTATTTTCCTAGAAATCGAGGAACGAAACTTGCACGATTGTTGCTTATCTACCCAAATTGTAATGCAGGTGGACATGTAGCTGGTCGTGTAGCTCGGGAGAACGTATGTTCGATTATAAAATGCATTCTACAGTTTGTTTCTTTACATTATCAATTTCTTTTGTATCGAAATTAGTAGGAATAAGAGGTTTAATAAAATGAGCAGATCAGTAAGGAATAACAAAAAGGTAGACAAATAAATTTTCTCAAACAGTTTAGATTAATAAAGATAATAACTGCTTACTGGGGTCTCACTCTGTTACATCTCCCTACTTTTCTTCGAACATCTAGACTGATGATACTTGTCATATAAGCTTTAGAAAGTAAATATACTCGGACACCAGGAGCGCAACGGATGCAATCTTCGTGCAACTATATAGTCCCTTCAGAAGATTTGGTGGAAAACAGACTTGTTCTACATTTAAAATATATCTTTTTCGGGAATTAATTTTGATGCCACGCACGAATACGATAACATCGCCCGAAAACTCGGTGCTGAAAGCTGGTCGTGAATTACGTTATGAATCGTTAATGACTCCTCGTGGTTGTACAATTTTGACAAGGAAAGAAAATAACAGGAAAAAAACAATAAGTGAATAAAACTGAACATAGGTACTTGCTCCCCATGCCCATGCGTAGGTCACAGCAATGAACAGTATTTACCTCATGGGTACACAAGTGGCAGTCGTAAAAGTTTCTTCTAGCAAAATATAGATCTGATATTCCATATATGACGATACAAAATGCTCATATTTCAATTAACTAGCCAATTAGTCGTTAATAATTTCGTGAGGCTCAGTAGCCTCTTGTACGTCTTTCATTTGGAAGTTATTTCGGTGAATTTAGTGTCCGTAACGTACTCCAGTTATCTAAACGGGGAAAATGGATCTACACTTTAACTAGGAATCCCAATCACGTACCGTTTATGGCGATTCTGTACGTCGTTGAGAGGTGAAGTTAGATTAAAATCGGAATGAAAATATACATGTCAAACTAGGATTCGATCCTGACATCATGCGGTTTGCAGGCACGGACTTTAACACTATACTACCAGGACCGACATTTTGAGCCGATTATGCTTCATGAAATTTAGGGGCGGTTTTCTCAAAACCTAGCAGGATATTGAGCCAAAATACTTGTCTTTTGTATTAAGTTGTACGTCAGCAAGCTGCCATATAAGAGCCGAATCGATTGGCCTTTCCCTTGTTAGATTCTGGTACAATCTAAGTAGAAAAGTCTTTGAGCCTCGGCCAAGACGGCATTCGATTTCACTTCGCCTATACGGGTGTCTCTGATGTGACGTCTGCTCCGTTGAGAGCGAGGCAAGTGTAGGCTGTGCGAGAAGGCACTTGCTTGCCGCCAGCGAGTCTTGGAGGAAGAAAAACGACACCGCCTGGTCACCTGAAACCGCGGACTGCACACAGCGCCACACGGTCTGGTATGTCACAACGTCCTTGTATCGTTATCCGGATTGTTTAACGGCCTGTTTCTCGATTCAGCGGACAAGGATATAAATACCGTGATTACTCTTCATTTTGTGTCACGGCCAGCAATACTCAGTTCACGTCGCTTCGTGGCGAGCACGTGTTTATGCTGAGAAGACATTCCGTGCTTTACGTCAGCAAGTACTTTTCCTAAGTATGAGGCCCTATTTGTTAATTATTGGAGGATAGAGGGGGGGGGGGGTGAAATTCATAATCTGGTCAAATTGTTAATGTATGATACAAGGTGCTTGTAACCAATTGATCGATGGTTAAATTTCCATGCAGTCTCTTGTGCACATTCTAGTTTTTTTCCATTTTTCATGGGCGCTGATAACCTCATTGTTGTGCGCCCTAAAACACTAACTACTCACTAATCACTCCATTTTTCATGCAGTGTGGTGTTTGTTTCATGTCAGTTTTTTATTTGCCAATTATTAGCTCAGGGATCTGTTTAATTCACACTTGGCTCCGTATATGATTTTTAGGCTTCAGCTATTGGCCACAGGTCTGCCTCCCTAAGAAGGTTGGTTTCACCACGTCTGAAGCGGTCTTCCTTGCCCGCGGGAAATAAGACTAGAGAAAGAAAATGAAAGGCAATCTCGGGCGTTGCAACCCAATAACTTCGGGGTCGAAAAGGAAGACCTACCTAGGAGAGGACGATAGGAAAGAAAATAAGAGCATGACACAAGTAAGTGGAAGCAATGTCACACATAGCTAAGGTCCCGCGTGGTTGGCATCCACATATTTCGAAGAAGAAAGGCCCTTAAGGGGACTGCTCTCTGTCTTGTTTCTAACCTACTGACAAGTGAGGCGCGGATAACCCTCCCATGAGCATAGCTCCCGCCAGCGTTGCGCTATGGACACTGTGACGCTCAACCTTCTCACAACGCACAGTAGTGTACGGAGCTGGACATTAAAATCCAGATACCTAAATATCAGAAATGACGTTCCTCATATCACTGAAATGCTGCACAAGAAATGACTAAATAATAAATCGAGAAACAGAGGTTACAGCCGTCAACTCAAACAACAATCCAACGAAATCAGGGTTGGAAAGAGCATGTACTGCGTATGTCATATCAGAGAATCCCACGAAAAGTGATCGAATACAATCCTATTGAAGAAAGGAGAGCCAAAAGACCAAGAAACATATGATGACCCTGGAACAGGCAGTAAAACCTGTCCCTGGACTGTCAGAAGAAAGAGAAGCTATAGACCATGCATATTAAGAGCAATATATGTTGGACATCATTATCCCTGCTGCTTAATAATGTGTTGAATTAATTGAAATTATTACTGATAGTTTGTTGTAACCCAAGTGTATATTCCCCTTTACCGTTCCTAAAGCCGCAGTTACACTTCTCTTCAGCTTACTGTCCTGAATCCGTTTTAAAGATGTAACCACACAGCTTGCATTTTAGCTACCGAAGTAAGTTTCGCTGTAGGTCAACTCTATGCACCGCAGAGGAGAGCTACAGAGAGATGACGCTATTCTAATCATTATTATGGCAAGACCTATTACACTCCTGGAAATTTCGCAGCAATGCAGGCTGCTATTCTCCCATGGAGACGATCGTAGAGATGCTGGATGTAGTCCTGTGGAACGGTTTGCCATGCCATTTCCACCTGGCGCCTCAGTTGGACCAGCGTTCGTGCTGGACGTGCAGACCGCGTGAGACGACGCTTCATCCAGTCCCAAACATGCTCAATGGGGGACAGATCCGGAGAGCTTGCTGGCCAGGGTAGTTGACTTACACCTTCTAGAGCACGTTGGGTGGCACGGGATACATGCGGACGTGCATTGTCCTGTTGGAACAGCAAGTTCCCTTGCCGGTCTAGGAATGGTAGAACGATGGGTTCGATGACGGTTTGGATGTACCGTGCACTGTTCAGTGTCCCCTCGACGATCACCAGTGGTGTACGGCCAGTGTAGGAGATCGCTCCCCACACCATGATGCCGGGTGTTGGCCCTGTGTGCCTCGGTCGTTTGCAGTCCTGATTGTGGCGCTCACCTGCACGGCGCCAAACACGCATACGACCATCATTGGCACCAAGGCAGAAGCGACTCTCATCGCTGAAGACGACACGTCTCCATTCGTCCCTCCATTCACGCCTGTCGCTACACCACTGGAGGCGGGCTGCACGATGTTGGGGCGTGAGCGGAAGACGGCCTAACGGTGTGCGGGACCGTAGCCCAGCTTCATGGAGACGGTTGCGAATGGTCCTCGCCGATACCCCAGGAGCAACAGTGTCCCTAATTTGCTGGGAAGTGGCGGTGCGGTCCCCTACGGCACTGCGTAGGATCCTACGGTCTTGGCGTGCATCCGTGCGTCGCTGCGGTCCGGTCCCAGGTCGACGGGCACGTGCACCTTCCGCCGACCACTGGCGACAACATCGATGTACTGTGGAGACCTCACGCCCCACGTGTTGAGCAATTCGGCGGTACGTCCACCCGGCCTCCCGCATGCCCACTATACGCCCTCGCTCAAAGTCCGTCAACGGCACGTACGGTTCACGTCCACGCTGTCGCGGCATGCTACCAGTGTTAAAGACTGCGATGGAGCTCCGTATGCCACGGCAAACTGGCTGACACTGACGGCGGCGGTGCACAAATGCTGCGCAGCTAGCGCCATTCGACGGCCAACACCGCGGTTCCTGGTGTGTCCGCTGTGCCGTGCGTGTGATCATTGCTTGTACAGCCCTCTCGCAGTGTCCGGAGCAAGTATGGTGGGTCTGACACACCGGTGTCAATGTGTTCTTTTTTCCATTTCCAGGAGTGTATGTCATGCTCACTGTTTTAGGCGTTAAATTTGATTTTTAGAGCCATAGTAAAGTAGTAGTGTGTATACAGTGTATGCGTGTTTACGGTGTGACACAAAGACACACTGTAAACACACATCTGTTGAACACAAAATGTGAAGTGCAAATGATGTAAGGGATGTGTTAAAACAAATGTGGCTAGAAGAACTCCGGAAATCGGACAACTGGAGCATGAAGACTAATGAATACATCTCCAGGACCATACACATGGGCTAAAAGCGCTAGAAATCGCCACCGAAGATGCTTCAAAAATAAAAGATCCGAAACGCGTATGGCAAAAGACGAACTGCCTTAAAATAGTTGGATAGACGGAACATATCTCCATGAATTTGAAGCAACTAAGGAATGACGGAAAACAGAAAAAAATGACGATAGTTACTGTTTTCTATGGAATGACTTTATTCAAATGTAATACGAAGGTTTGTAATTGAGGGCACACATGCACCTTACACCAATATAAAACGGTCAGACTGACTGCACAGATGATCAGTGCGCAGGCCCTAGGTAACTTTACACACTGTGATTGGAGAATGGCATAAGGTGAAACACGAGATGAATAAGCAGTAATAAATGTGCTTTACTTTCTTGATGGAAAGTACACTTATACAGGGTGTTCAGTTGATGTGAAGACATTTAAACATCTCGGAAACAACACATCCGATCCGCACAATTTAAGCTAAAATTTGTTTGTGTAGGGAGGGGACATCGAATGATACCTAACTCGTCCCACCGAACCCCCCCCCCCCCTTGTGTGTGTGTGTGTGTGTGTGTGTGTGTGTGTGTGTGTGTGTGTGTGGGTGTGGGTGGGTGTGGGTGTGTGGGTGTGTGGGTGTGGAAGGGGGGGGGGGGTACTTGGAAATTTTATATGATAACCCATACCTTTATTACAGATTCCGATTCTACGGAAAAATATACGTGAGTTTTGTCTGAAACAATTTTTTCCATTCGTGACAGATGGCGCTGAAATCGGAAAAATTTAAACGGGTAGAAAATCGTATGTTTCAGAATGCTATCAAGTGACACTTAAATGAATCCCCAACCGCCTTGGTGCGAGTGTAGAAGAGGCAATTATTTTATAATATTTAATGGGGAATATCATTCTAAACATCGAGTTCCTTCGACAAAACAGGAAGGGCAGTGCAGTGCGATCAGAACTCACCTTTCTTTCAGAAGTAGAACTGAAAGCGTCTGTGAATGATCCATTGGGAGAGTAGTTTTAATTATCTGCACATCTACCATTCATTTCCACAACAGAATTCCCAAGTGACAAATGACTTTTGCAACCACAGAAGGAAATACTGAAATGATCTGATTATTGGGGAATGTGGGAGAAATGTTGACAATATTATTGCTTTGTATGCCGAGAGTTTTCCAGATAATATTCGCTCTCGTTCTTTTTTCACAGAGTTGTGAATCTTTTTATATATGATGTAAGCATAAACACCAGAAATAGAAAAAGAAGAGAAACTGTTACATGAGAAGGTAATGAAACAGCTGTTCACCAAAACCCACAGAAGCAATCGGCAATCACAACGCGATTCCCCAGGTAGTATTGTCAATATATTGAGTCGTTGTAAGTATCATCCATGTCACATTTCACTGCAGCAAGAAGCTAATGGCGATGATTTTCATAATCGAGTGGTGTTCTGTGAATGGGCACTTCAACAACTTTAAATTAACCCAAATTTCTTTGCTAATGCATTATTTTCGAATGAGTCTATGTCCAAAAATCATGGTAGCATTGATTGCTATAACATGCATTCCTACAGTGTAAGAAATCACCACTGATGACAAGTTAACGTTTGGTATCTAATCATAGGGAAGAAATTCATTAGTCCTTATTTTCTTGAAGGCACATTGAATGAAATCAAATATCGAAATTTTCTGGACTAAGATCTACCAATAGAACTTGAGGATGTTGCTTTAGATTTTCAGCATGACAGTTGCCCAGCTCATTACTCAGTTCAAGCACGGGAATTATTAGCCCCTGTTTACGAAGGTCAGCGGACTGGAATTGGCTTGTTAGGCCACCTGTTTGGCTGCGTTATATTGCTTTCTGTAGGGTTATCTTAAAGGTAACGTTCATTAAGAAGTACCAAAAAACAGTGAAAACATTGTAGAAATTCCCGTGGATATACTTCTGCCTGTGCACAGACACTTGCAGAAAGATTCAGTAAATGCATAGAAGTTGAGGGTCAAATCTTTGAAAACACCTACTCTAGTGGGAAAAGAACACTTTAATATGTGAGAGGCAAAGGGACTCACATTAATAAAGCACCCCAAAGAGAACAGAAAACTACAACGCCCACGTCATTGATCATGGATAATGCTAAATCTGATTTCTGACTTAGTATTAAACGAATAAATGAACTTTCTTCTGATTGCCCTGCAATGCCTTTTATGATAAGTAGTAGCTGGCTATACGGACCCACTGGCTCTTCGAGCAGTCTCCTCCCCGTTTTTCCGGAGGAATGGAGTTTCCTATTAAAAGATATGAAATAGTTGCCTGTTCTACCCTCACTTAGTGGAGGTGTGGGATAAATTCAAGTGTCATTGGAAATTATTTCGAAACATACGATTTTCTACCCGTTTTAATTTTCTGAGTCACTGCCCCACCTGCAGCGAAACCAAAAACATATGTCTCACACAAAACTCAGGCATTTTTTTTTTTATTTCTGTATAAACTGAATGATATAATACTTGATGAGGATATTGAATGGATAATTCAGTGTTTAAAAGGGGATGAAAATCTAATAGTAATGGGGCTTGAACTGTGGTTGTACGGGAAGGAGTATAGGAAGGGTTACGGGAGAATATGGGCTTGATGACGAGAGAGACTAACTGAGTTCTGCGATAAATTTGAGTTAGTAACAGCGAATACATTGTTGAAGAATCACAAGAGGAAGAGATATGCTTGGTATAGAACGACAGATACGGGAAGATTTCAAGTAGATGGCGTCGTGGTCAGACAGAGATTCCAAAATCTGATATCGCATTGTAAGGCGTACCCAGGAGCAGATATAGACTCAGACTGCAGTATAACAGTAATGAAGAGCAGTCTGAAGTTTAAGACATTAGTCAGGAAAAATTAATACGCAGAGAAGTGGGATACGGAAATACTAAGGAATGCGAGATACGTTTAAAGTACTCTACGGCTATAGATACAGGAATAAGGAATAGCGCAGTAGGTACTTCAGCTGACGAGGAATGGACATCTCAAAAAACGGCAATCACAGAAGTTAGAAAGAAAAGCATAATTAGGAAGAATGCAGCTATGAAGAAGCCATGGGCAACAGAAGAAATACTGCGCTAGATCGATGAAACAAGGAAGTACAAAAACATTCAGGTAAATTCAGGAATACAGAAATACATGTCACTTAAGAATGTAATGAGTAGTAAGTGCAGGGAGCTAAGATGAAATGGCTGCAGGAAAAATGTGAAGAAACTGAAGAAGAAATAACTATCGGCAGGACTGTATAAGAATACATAAATGTCAATACAAGCTTTGGTGAAATTAAAAAGCAAGTGTGATAACTTTAAGAATGGGAGGGGAGTTCCATCTTCAAATTCAGAGGAGAGAGAGGGAGAATAAGTGAAAAGAGCACAATGAAGGCGTATATAGAGGGGAAGACCTGCGGGATGTGATAGAAGAAGAAAGAGGAGTCGACGTAAAAGGGACAGGGTATCTTGTATTATATTGAGAGTTTAGAAGAGCTTTGGAAGACTTAAAAGGAAAAAGGCAGAAGGTGTAGATAATATTGCATCGGAATTTCTAAAATCATTATGGGAGGGGGGGGGGGGGGGGCACGGTAACAAAGTGACTATTTACATTGGTGTGTAGAATGTATGGGACTGTCGATGTAATATCTGACTTTCGGAAAAATGTCGTCCACCCAATTCCGAACAATGCAGAGGAGCTGGCAATAACAACATACAGGAAAACAGAAAACTGGGATCTCTTAGATGACGATAAGTTTGGGTTTAGGAAGGTAAAGGGACAAGAAAGAGAAAGGCATTTCTGATGTGCACCGCATGGGCTAGGCGCCTTGTCGGGTTTCGCGGGGCTAAACCTCCCCGTTAGATTAAGTAGTGTGTAAGCTTAGGGGCCAATGATCTCATTAGTTTGGTCCAATTGGCTCTTACCACAAATAAAAAAAAAGAGGCAAGATATATTAACAGGATTCGTGGACGTGGAAAAAGTGTTTGACAATGTCACATGCTACAAGAAGTTCGATACTCAAAGAAAAACAGGGATAAGTTAGAGAGAAAGATGGGTAATACACAACAAGTGCGAGAGCCGAGAGGGTATAATAAGAATGGAAAACGAAAAATCCTTTTAGAAAAAGTGCAAGACAGGGATGTTGTCTTCCGCCCGTACTGTTCAATCTTTACATTGACGGAAACGAAAGTTCAAGAGTTGACTTAAAATTCATGGTGGAAGTGTATCAATAATACGACTCGATAATGCCATTGCTATCGTCAGTTGAAGTAAAGGAAAATTCAGGAACTTCCTGGCAGATTAAAACTATGTGCGGGAACGCGACTCTGGACCTTCGCCTTTCGTAGGCAAGTGGTCTACCATCTGAGCTACCCATGCACGACTCACGACCCGTCCCCATTGTTTCACGTAGGCCAGTATCTCGTCTCCTACCTTCTTCGAAAATTACAGGATCTGCTGAATGGAATGTACGGTCTAATGAGTACAGAATATGGACTGAGAGTAAACTAAAGAAAGACGAAAGTAATGAGAAGTAGCAGAAATGAGAACAACAAGAAACTTAGCATCAAAATTGGTGATCATGAAGTAGATGAAGTTAAGATATTCTGCTAGCTAGGCAGCAAAATAATCCATGACAGACGGGGCAAGTAGGATATAAAAGCAGACTAGCAGTGGTAAGCCTACTAGCATCAAATATAAATCTTATTTTAAGGAAGAAATTTCTGGGAATGTACGTTTGAAGCTCAGCATTGCATGGCAGTGAAAAATGACCTGTGTGAAAACCGAAACAGAAGATAGTCGAAGAATTTGAGATGTAGTGCTACGGAAGAATGTTGAAAATTAGGTGAACTGATAAAGGAATGGTGGTTCTCTGGAGAATCGGCGAGGTAAAGAATGTATGGGAAAACACTGACAAGATGATGGGACATGATGGTAGGACATCTGTGAAGACATCAGGGAATAACTTCCATGGTTCTAGAGGCGATAAAACTCTAGGGGAAAAATGAGACTGGAATACATATCCAGCAAATAATTGTGGACTTACGTTGCAAGTGCTACTCTGAGTTGAAGAAGGTGGCACAGTAGAGGAATAGGTCATGTGCCGCATCAAATCAGACTGTTGAATCAAAATAATAATAATAATAATAATAATAATAATGACTGGGATTGGGGTCGAATTAGTGTCATTCGATACGATATATGGCTTTCGAGATACTTCAGATATTGTTCACCCCGTACATAAGTAATTGTGAGTTTCATTTAAGAAATACTGTGGACGTAGTTCATTAAAGACTGAACTGCGGAAAGCCAATTTAACAGTAATTCATCGAAGGGCTAGGGCCCAGGTTGTGACATCGTTCATTATTTCCCAAGTAGTACATATTAATTAAACAATTTTTTAAAGCAGTAATAGCAAAACGCATTTAAATAATCACTTGGAAATCACCAGTCCTTAAAACAGTGAGTGGATTGCTTTACGTGCAAAGGAGCACAATGGCTTAACCACTTTAACAACGACAGTAAAATATTCAAGCAAATTTATCACCTTCAACGTCCCAGGCTAACACAATGGTTTTACATTAAAGACCCAAGATTTAATACGGTCCTTTTTAGAGACCTGACAAAATTACAGGAAAATTTTGGAAGGTCAGGTGTAATAACGACTAGCACAGATTTAGTTACAGGTAAAATGTCCAAAGCTAACGGAATGGTTTTAAATTACAGACCAAAATATTTGAAGGCCAAATCTAACAACGACTAGAGCAAATTTAGCGATAGCTGAAATGTTGAAATAAATTTAAATGCCCAAGCTAACAGAATTTTTCAGACTACAGACCAAAATTTAACATGGCCCTTTAAAAGACCTGGCAAATTTCAGTCAAGATGTTTCAAAGTCACTAGTAACAGCGACTAGCACAAACTTAGTAATAATGTTTAAAGAAGTTTATATGTCCCGAGCTTTCAGAACGGGTTTCAATTACAGACCAGTATTTAAAACAGTCCTGTGAGAGGACAAATTTAAGCAAATACAGGGGCCAGAAAAGGGTCCGGCTGACTACGGAGAGCTTGCGAGTCTTGACGTTTTTCCGGCGTACTGAATATTCTGTGAGGTGTAGGAACTGCAACCGGATCATGTTGACTTATTTCCAAAGTATTTCGGCTTGCAACCATCCAGCCACGTTCAGGTTAGTGTACGCTATTGAAGACTGCTAGTTTTCTTTTCTTTAAAATTGTTGTTTCATACCCGTACCCAACGTAGGCAGAAGTGGGCTGACAGCAGCACAATTCGCCTCTCTTCAGCCAAGGGACTGTATATAATATCATAGGAGAAACGTTAAATACATAAAATACGGGGATAAAAATTAAAGTTGACACATGAGATGGGGAAGCAATTGGAGTCAAAATATACAATTAAGGAGTAGTTTGATGAGGCACATTACATAAAATCCACATATAGATGAAACGACACTCGACTAGGACGTAGCATATAAACACTGGTGGCACAGAGAGCACGAGTAAAATGGTGTTCATAGTATGAAAGCACAGGGGCCAACGACACTTAAAACACACTCCACTTACATAACACATACGGTGAAGAGCAAAATACGACGGACGGTAACTGGATTGACTCTGGAAGGACCTGCCAAGGGTGAGGTGCCAAAGAGGAGGGGAAGAGAAGGGTGAGGAGGAGAGTTGGTGGAGGTGGGGGAGCAGGAAGTGGCAGAAGGGGACGAGCTAGTAGCACACCAAGGGACAGGAGACATGGAGGGTGGAGAAGGAGCAAGCCAGGAAGAAGCTCAATGACTGGGAAAGAAGAAGAGACAAGGACAGGAGAGGAGGAGGGGGAAACAGCAGAGGTGGAGAGAAGGAGAGGGAGCCCTATTGAGGAGAGGGGAGGAGAGGTGGATCAGAGCTTGAAGGAAGGCTAAATATCAGGGTAAAGCACATCATCCAGGATGGGGAGAAGCTGAAAGTTCCTTTTGGAGACGAGATGGAGGATGCAGAGTTGCAGAGAGGGTGGGACACTTTGGTAGAGGCAAAACAACAGATGGGGAGAGGAGAGGAAAGAAGACACCAGGGGGTGAGGGAGACTGAGGTGGTGGTTGGTGTAGAGGATGGTGCTGGAAGATTTGGAGGGCTTTACAGAATTTGGGAGTGGCAGAGATCTAGGTGACACTGGGCACAACAATGGGGGACAGACCAAGGATTTGTGGGTATGAAGGATGGTGGAAGGGCGCAACCCCTATGTCTGGCTTGGTAGTAGATTCAGGAGGCAGAGTCTACTGTGGGCTTTGTATTGGGGAGTCCAGGTGAAGTGATGGTCAATGCTGAGACCAAGGTAATTGTGGAAGTAAGTTGAACAGGATGGAGAGGTATAAATCACGGCGATGGAAGGAGGAGAAGTACATCCTATTATGATTGCCTGAATATTTGTAGGATTGATGTGAAAGACCCACCTATTGCACAAGTGGTAAATTGGTCTAGGTGGGTTTGGAGGGAGCGCTGGAACAATTGAAGGGTAGGATAGAGGACAAGGAAAGTCATGTCATCAGCATATTGAAGGAGATGGACAGGTAGGTGTCGTTTGGGCATATCAGCAGTATACAAGATATAAAGGGGAGGAGAATGGATGCAGCCCTGGGGCACACCCACAGTATGGTAGAATGTATGGGATTTGGTATTATGGATGGTGACATAGGGAGGACGATGGGAGAGGAAGGAGGCAATGATACAGATGATGTTGATAGGAAGGACCTATTAAGGGAGCCCAGACTACCATATACAGCCATAGATGTTCTGCAGGTCAATGGAAACATAAACAGCAGAGTGATGGGAGTTAAGTTGGAGTGATGGACTAGGTTGGCAAAGGAGGAAGGCTGGAAACCACACTGGGCAAGAGGGAGGAAATGGATCTAGTCATGTAGTGGTGGATACGGTAGGAGAGGATGGACTCAAAGACCTTACTGAACACAGAGTTGAGGCATATGGGGCGACAGGAGGAGATGTCATAGGGGAATTGGTTGGGTTTAAGGAACAACAGGATGTGGGAGGTGTTCCAGAGGTAAACGCCAATGCAGAGGATGGTGTTGTACAGTGTGGCAAGGGCGACAAGGAGGGAGAGAGGGCTTTCCTTGAAGTGGCAGTAGGTGATGCAATTGTAACCAGGGTTACTGTCGTGTCTGGAGTGGAGAATGAGTTTAATGTCATGTGCTGTAGTAGGTGTGTTCAATTTTGAGGCTGGTAACTGGCCGAAATACTGGAAGCTACAAACTATTAGCAGGGCAGGTACTGGCAGAAGTAAAGCTGTGAGTACCGGGCGTGAGTCGTGCTTCGGTAGCTCAGTTGGTAGAGCACTTGCCCGCGAAAGGCAAAGGTCCCGAGTTCGAGTCTCGGTCGGGCACACAGTTTTAATCTGCCAGGAAGTTTCATATCAGCGCACACTCCGCTGTAGAGTGAAAATCTCATTCTGGATATAATAGAATGTTTTCTCTCGGAAGAAATAGAGAGATCAATAGGTCCCAAGCCTCGTCAAGTTGAAAGTTGCCGACACGATTTATAAGATTTTGTGATCGACTTATTTCCACAGTTTCCTTAATTACTGAGTACCGAAAGGATCTCGCCATAACCGAGTCTTTAGTGGCAGAATAATCCACAAACTGTTCCGTAGTAATACGAGGGTCATTCAGTAATTAAAGAGACAAATTGGTCTGGAGAAAAAAGGATTAATTTTTAGAAAATAATACTTTTTCTGGTTTTCAACGTAATTTCCTTGAACATTTATGCACTTCTTCCAGCGGGCTACTAGCTTTTTTATTCCGGCTGCAAAGAACTCAGTCCTGATGTTTGAGCCAATATCCCACAAACTTTTTCACGTCCTCGTTATCCTGGAACCTGGAAGGAGTGAGGAAGGGTGTAAAAGTGGCATGATCCGGTTTCATTTCCGGAACCTCATACTCGCAGAGTAATCAGTACGCTGCGAAACTTTCAATAATCACATTAGGTACCTCTTCGGGGAGGCGATGATATGAGAAATCGAATGGATAGACAAGCTACGCAATAACATATCGATATTGTTAAGATCTTTGCGTTTTTTGCTCAAGTGTAGGGACAATGGCCTTATTCACAAGTTTGCCACATTGAGACACTTTATCCAGACCGCCGCTGCTAAATTCATTACATGAAAGACTAGTCTACCACTAGCGAACGAGAGGATTCGTTTTACTCGCCATATCGAAACAGCTGTTTCATCTGGATATGAGTCTCCATCCAGCCTGCCATCACTTTCACGGGCATGGGTCGACGTCGTGGCCTGGACAATGTCAGACTGCGTCCATAAGGAGTCTACTTCGAGACAGTTTTCTATGTTCGGCCGGCTATCGGTATTGTTACCGCAAGATACTTTTCGACGTTCCGTGATCAATTTAACGGATAAGGTTTTGGACAACGTAACGGTCTGTGCTCGGGAAAAGTTTTATTTTCGCCCCTACCACTGGAACCATCTCTTTGACTGATTTTTATTAGTGCTGTAGATGAAGCTGTTAGACCTCTTCCTGCCGCATAAGAGATAAAACGAGAAACATGTCGTGCACTTGCAACAGTCCCGCCACAGGAAAGCCATATTTCTGCCATGGAAAGGGCCGCACTACGAAAGTTACGAGCAGATTTTCATACGGTGGTCTTATCAGCGAATAAGAGAAACGCCACCTTCCTATCGCCACCTGAAGTTTATGAACAAAAGATTTACAACTTACCGGCCGGTGTGGCCGAGCGGCTCTAAGCGCTTCAGTCTGGAACTACGCGGCCGCTACGGTCGCAGGTTCGAATCCTGCCTCGGGCATGGATGTGTGTGATGTCCTTAGGTTAGTTAGGTTTAAGTAGTTCTAAGTTCTACTGGACTGGTGACCTCAGATGTTAAGTCCCATAGTGCTCAGAGCCATTTGAACCATTTACAACTTGCTGAGTGAACTATTGTATCAAAAGATTGACAAGGATCCACAGGGAAACTGGAAAGGAAAATATCAGCACTACTGGCTTCTTTCTCTATTCGGCAAAAAGCGGCCAAAAGATTAAGACCTCATAACTCCGTGCAATCCAGGTTACATGGTCTTCCGAATAATCGCAAAAAAGAGGTTCCTTTACGGCCGATCTTCAGTAGTAACGACGCCCCCACATATGATATGGCTATACATCTTGCCCCTCTACTGAGACCTTTTGTGGGGAAAAAGCGCGGATCATGTTCGCAACTCTGCTGACTTTATCACAAGACAGAAGTCACTTCAACTCAGTGAACCTGACTGACTAGTGGGCATCGATGTCATTTCACTTTTCGCTAAGGTTCCTCATATGGACTCTTTGTCATCAGCAATAAGTTCACGGCTGATTTGATCGTACCTTTCTTGAACCCACTTTTTGTTTAACAGCGAATATTTTGAGCAGACTGACGGTGTTGTCATGTTCAGTCGTCTCTCCCTTCTGGTAGCAAACTTTAAGACCTTTAGGAGAGGGCACTTTTTTCAGCAAAACTTAAACCTAGATTCTTTTGGTAATATGTGGATAACACTTTTGTAGGGAGGACCCTTAGTGAAGAAGAACTGTCAAGTTTCTTGAAACATCCGAATTCAGTCTACAAGAACATCCAGTCTACGATGGAAGTAGAGAAGGTTGGTTCCTTACCATTTTTGACGTCTTCGTTACTAGAAAAGTGGATAGGTGATTATGGTATTCTGTCTGTCGTAAGCCCACACATACGAACCTTTATTTTCAAGCGTCGAGCTGTCATCACCCTCAGAATAACCAACAACCGGCTTCCTTAAAACGTTCGTGCACCAGGATCATGTTATTTCCGATGGAGACAGCCGTACGAAGGAGCTAGAACATCTACAGTAGGTCTTCAGATATAATGGTTACCCTCCAGATCAGATTAGTTCAGCGCTACGGAGGAAGAAACGCGACCACACACAACATCAAGAAAATAAGCAGCTGTTCAATTCCAGGGTTTTCTTTCCACACTCTTTAGTCTAAAGAAGGCAGGACCCTAAGGATAAATGAAGTCAATCTACCGGCCGCCGGCGAAAATTTGTTGCCATTTCGATTCAGTTAAGGACGATCTGGGTCTGCGGAAGGCCGGGATTTACAAAATTCCTCTGGAATGAGCCAAGCTCACTTAGGTCAGGTGATATGCACAGAACATAAAAGGTGCGTTGAACAATAGCGCCACACGCGCCTTTCGCAGCCCAGTATGTCGGCCGTAGATGAGCATTGTATTACCACACGGAACTCTATGGATTATTCTGACACAGATTCCTCGCCCCCGGCGCTATCCTTTCGGGTTCTGGTAATTAAAGAATCTGTTTAAATAAGTTTAGAACAAAATCTTACACATTGAGACAGCGGCTTTCAACTGGACAAGGCTTGTGACCCGGTTATCTCTTTATTTCTTCTGAAAGAAAGCATTTTATTCATAAAGACATGTCTGGCGACCTCTAAAATTTGCTTTCAGTGACGTGAGCTCCCTTTCCGACAGAGGGCGGACACAGATGGGACAGTATGTGCAGAGGGAGCGGATTTCGATAGGGGACGCTCCTGTGATGGCCGCCAGTGCGTATGCGTTTTCGCGCTAATTATTGCTATAAATCCGACGCTATGAACTAACAGTCTGCAGGGGCGGACACTCGCCTGAAGTGAGTGGGAGGTTGCTAGCCGCAATATTGTGGCAAGAAGTCAATATAATCCGACTGCAATCATGAAACATGACAGAAAAGAAAAAACTAGATACGGTAACGCACAGCACCAAAAGGGATCCACGCCAAAAGGCAAAAATACGCGAACTATGAAATGATTGAGGTCCTCGAGAACCAGTGAAGAGAAAACTTAAGGCAATCACTACGCTGTAGAGGAGCTTCACACAAGGTAACGGCAGTGGCGAATCCCAAATGCCAGTCAGTAATATTGCACCGCCGGTGCGCTTCTAGCATATGTTAGACTGGTTCTGATCTATCTTCCCACCACAGTCGCGCAAGGATGCTCTGTGAGTATTTTAGGACTTTGATGTTGAACCTATGGCCTGCAAGGTAGGAAGATACCATCTCACACATGCAGAGTTCAAAAGAATGCAGCAGTACGGACAGTGATGTAATCAGACAATGATCTCAATCTCAGTTTCACTACACTCCGTGTAAAGGAAACGTTATTGCTAACATAAATTAGTGTTTGAGTTCAGGCGTAACTAAATGTAATTAGCAAAAAATTAAAATCTTAGCATCTCGTTATTAACGTTTATTTTTACTCTAAGTATGACTTCATGACATAGCTCAAATAGTTCAAATGGCTCTGACCACTATGGGACTTAACATCTGAAGTCATTAGTCCCCTAGAACCTAGAACTACTGGAACTACTTAGAACTACTAACCTAAGGACACGACACACATCCACGTCCGAGGCAGGATTAGAACCTGCAACCTGCGCCTAGAAGCGCTCGGCCACCGCGGCCTTCTCATGACATAGCAATGTTAGCAAAATTTCGTACAGGATGGTGAAATATTGATACTGGTTTTTCACAACTGTGAAGCGAAATTCCTAACTATTATAAGGTTCTCCAATGATAAGATGGTTGATGGCCGTGTCGGGGGTCCATAAAATACAAAAAAATTAAATACAATTGGAGCCAGAGATATGAATTACTTTAAAATGCACAATGAACACACCAAAAATTGAATGGGGGTCAGTAAAGAGCAATGAAAAAGAAGTACAGAATGAAGAGAATTCTTAACCCTACAGTGGCTGATTAATTGTTTTGGTTAAGCTGGACATTTCGCGTTTATGCTTCAATTAGACCCAAAAATCGTGAACATGTGTAACTACAGGCCACGGTTGAATGTCCAAAAACGGAGAGACAGAGACAACCACAGTTCTGAGTGTCAATTGACTATCACTAGCTGGCATGGCGCGAGCGCGCGTGTGTTTTACCTTGAGTCGGCTGCGGCAGTGAACGAGAATCTATTCTAAATATCTCTCGACTATTAACCACCAGTCGCATACATTTCCTACGTCTTCGGTAAAGCCGAGACTCCTAGTCATTCCCTAGCTAAGTTAATTGGCATGGTACATCCTGTTTGGCTGGAATAGCGCATGTGACGTTCCCCTCAAATCGCTTGCAAGCATTAACTGTCAGTGCTCGGTGCAATTCTCCGTACTAGGAGACTTTGCAGTTTAACTCCTTACGCGTTAAGACGAGCCTGTGAACAAGTGTTCACATAATGACTCTTCACATAATGACTCTCGCAGTCATCTCAGTACAGCGTGAGTCGCCTTGCTCCAGCTCTCGATGATCTTTGGCAAGAGCAGAGCCAATTACCCTGTCTGAAATTTGCCTATATCAAAGCTGGTGGCCACGCGCTTCCTTTCTGGCCCATCAGGGTGTTCGTACTTCTTATACCTCCACCCACTAGAGTTCTTGTAGCCTATCACGTGCGTCGTTTCTTTTGTAGGCCAGAGTTTAACTTCTGCTACGTAATACTGGGATAAAAAGCTTTTTCTTTCATGCAAGGTTTACAGCAGGTGGATACAATGAGTCACCAATGTTCTGAGTTGGGTTTCTCCGTACGTTTTATTTCTGGACGTTTTATCTGGCATCTCCCGCCGTGTGCCTGTAGAAAGGCTTTCCGAAGGGGCAAGGAGCGGCTTTTGCTGGTGGCATACGCAGTGGCTTGGGCGTCTCGCCGTGTCCGCTAGATGTCCCAGTGTGGGTTTCACCCTCGCGCAGTATGGTGTGACGTGCTGTCGTAAATTATCTTTCCCTCAGAACTGTATCTCGATGCTCGGGTTTGGGAAATTACTTACGTGCAGCTACAAGTTTGAGTGTTAGTGGTTTATATTCGTGAACTGCTGGGTTATTTATTACACCTGCATATTAATAAAAAATTTACAGTTTCACGTAACTATGTAATGTGCCATATAGAGTTAACCGGAATTGTTTCAGGAATTCGACGTAAGGTGTGTTACTTGTTTGACACCTTACACACTCGTGTTGTCAGGCGAGGCAAACTGCATGGAACAGTAGCTGCCCCCTTAGGCAGCAGCAGGCTGCTCGTAAAATAAGCGTCATGTGACATGAAAATGTCTAGAAATACTAACAGGTCAATTAGAACGATAACAAATTAACAGAAAATTGTTTCCAGAACAAGCAATCGAGTATAAGGTACAACAAAAGTTGGCAAATGGTGCTTAACATACTAAAAGAAGGAGATTTAAGAATAATTATATTAATATAACCAAACTGCAAGCGTAGTTTAAGTAAATTTTAATAAAAATTTATAGTTTCCTGGTTTAAACCCTGGTTCTGTTAATAACACTACGGTCAAATTCCAGTACAAGACAGCCCGCAGACCCAGTCGAGCTCCAAGAACCAGTTGAGGAATGTCGCCTTACAACACCCAAGGGTGTCAATACAGAAAATTTCACAGTTCTCCAGCTGCGCACACGGTATACTAATGAATCTGGCTGGATCAGAATCTAAAACATAATTAAAAGAGAACATAAATTATAAATGTTCTTGACAGGACCAGTAGCACCTACGACCGTTATGTAATTCCCACCACTTGCACAGATGGTAACAGCAATAATGTGTTACAACCCCCAAAGCTCGGGGCTTGTAATACTACAGACTGATCGAGTGGTATGGTTTGGGAGAGATGGGCGACTCACGCCAAAGCGTGAAGAGAAACACCAACAAATGTGTGTTGCTTTGTTGCATCGAAGGTACACAACCAGCTGCGCAGCGTGCTTGCATGCGTGAGTCGGCGCCACTGCCAGTGCTGGAATGTGTTGCACTGGCATCCAGTAGCCCGGCCTCACAGACATACGGTCCCACTTACGCCATGGTAAGTGGCCGCCGCGTATGTTCTCTGCGCTGATAACTAGGGACATGGCTGACTGCCCCCACAAGCACGAGTCGTGGTCCCCATGTAGAGCGCCGAAAGGAAACAGCCGACTGTCGTCGCTTTAGTGAGCTGTAGCAGGGTCACCCAGAGAGCGGAGGCCAGCTGCCCTCTCGCCATTCGCACTGCTGCAGGTCCAAGGTGCGACCGACCCCAACACAGCTACGGTTCGAATTGTGCAGCGAAGGTTGGTGGCAGTTTCAGTAGGCCATTTGGCCATCGATATCCATCACCAGAGATAGTCGTGCTCCGACAGCAACTTAAACAATCGTCGCTCTCTTTGTTTCAAGGCGCGGACAGAATGGCGATACAAGTGTCTAATGTGTGCCTCCAAGATCACTTATTTATATGTCTTTTCTGTACACCTGTCACGTAGTTCCTCTAGAGGAGACAAGTGGCGTGCTGTTTAATAATTACATCAGCTTTCCTCAGCCCGCTTCAGTTTCTACACAGTCACTAGGCGCTGTTGTAATTGCAACATATGGGTTCTTCGAAGTACGTCAGTGCCCTGTGCTGCCCTGATTACTTCGCACTTGTTCACAGAGCCCACTGGGCCATGCCTTCTCGCCTGCGAGCGGTGTCGGAAGCCTGCCTCACAGAATCGTTTACTAAATTCAACATCGCCCATTCCTGCGATCCGATGTGACAGTTACTCCCTTAGCTACTACGTTCCAGCCTTAGCTGCGCAAAATTTATCAGAATTCCTCAAATCCATGCCTGTAATTATTTGTGGCACAGCAAATATTAGGCACCACTTGACAAGGAGCAACTCTATTAAGGGAGAAGTTTCGGCATGGCGAAAAGAGCTCCACTACTGAAGGTATCTTAAAACCAAACAGTAAAAATCTATCCCCACAATTGTCACAGCTGGGAATCGCGGCTACAGGAAAGCAACACAGAGCGCTCAGCGAATACCGAGGTGGGCACACTCAAACAGTTTACATAAGCGACACAGACCATACAAATGACGGATCCAGACTTCTCGAAAAGTAAAAATCAGAATACAGAGAAGAATCACACAGGGCAGCACACTAACGCCGCCAAACTGCGTCACACAAAACTGCTCAACAACGCGAAAGATGTGCCCTTTCAGTGCACCGGAATAAGCTGATCATAATCAAAGTGGTTTCCACTGCAGTGGTTCCCTCAGAGCGAATCAATCAACACACCGACCACCGGCACGTGAAAACATACGTTTCCTCCAACTGACTTCCTCGTTAATGGTCACTGTCCGTTACGCACTCATCGGTCTCTCAAGCAATTCAAACCGGAATACGTGGCTAAGAGCACCGACCAGCGATCAGACGGAAAACGAGCAGAAATTCGATCTACAGACAGCAATCGACACGAGCCGACAAGGCTCCAAGACAATGTGGATTGCATCAATTATAAAAGAGCGTGATGTTATGATCACATAAACTGAGGTGACAAAAGTCATAGGACAGTGCAGTCAGATGATTCATGTGAAAAGTTTTCCGACGTGATTAGGGAATTAGAGTCGCATTATGGGAACTAACAGACTTTTAATGCGGAATGGTAGGTAGGCCTATACACATGGGATATTATTCCATTTCGGAAACCATTAGGGAATTCAATAATGCGAGATCCACAGTGTCAAGAGTGTGCCAAGCATACAACATTTCAGGCATCACGTCTCACCAAGTACTATGCAGTGGCAACGGCTTTCACTTAACGACCGAGAGCAACGGATTTTACAAAGTCTTGTCAGTGCTAACAGAGACGCAACATGGCGTGAAATAATCGCATAAATCAATGGCAGTAGAACGACGAACGTATCAGTTAAGACAGTGCGGCGATATTTGATGTTAATGGGCTAGGGCAGCAGGCAACTGACGTGTCTATGTTTGCCAACAGCACGACATCGCCTGACGCGCCTGTCCTGGGATCGTGATCATTTCGGGTGGACCCTAGACGACTGGAAAACCGTGGTCTGATCAGACGATTTCGGATCAAAGCTGTTAAGAGCTGATGGCAGGGTTCGAGTGTGGCACAGACCTCACGAAGCTATCGTCTCAAACTGTCAACAACGCACTGTGCGATTTGGTGGTAGCTGCATAATGGTGTCTCTTGTATTTACGTGGTATGGACTGGGTCCTTTGCTCCAACTGAACCGATCGTTGACTGGATACTGTTGTGTTCGGCTGCTTGGAGACAATTTTCAGCCATTTATGGAATTCATGCTCCCAAAAAACGACAAAATTTTTATGGATTACAATGCCTTTTGTCTCCAGACCAGACTCTTCCCGACTGGTCTGAAGAACCTTCTGGACAGTTCGAGAGAATTATATGGCCATCCAGATTGCCCGACATAAATCCTGTCTAGCATTTATTTGACGTAATCTAAATGTCAATTAGGGCACAAATAACTGCATCATCAAACGTCCGCAATAATGGATGGCTGTAGAGGCAGCGTGGCTCAATAGGGGACTTCCAACTACCTGTTGAGTCCACGCCACGTAGAGGTGCTGTACTAAGCCGGATGATATACGAGGTATTCCAAGACTTATGTCTCCTCAGAGTAGGTGGGAGGTTTACAAGGAAACAGAACACTATAGAACTTTACCAGGCATGGTCCTATTGGGGACGATACGCACTTGTCTTTTTCTGACCTATGAACTGACGTACCCCACCAGCTACGAGGGATTACAGCTTAAATAAGACTCCAGGTCCCGGTGCATCTCGGCATTCGTTACATGAACAAACACTGAAAAACATGACAGAACTGATCAGTGACGCCTAAAAGTTCTAGGACTGACCGGTGCTCAAAAACTCGACCTTAGATTCCATAGTCTGACAATTAGTAACTGAACCAAACACAGGAGGCTTATATATATTAAATCTTTTTTATGTAATACTTAGGTACTACACTCTGATTCAACTTCATTTATATTAATCTATTTTGTGCCCAAATGTAGGTACTTCACCTGTAAATAAGGTACAATACGGTAATACAGAGTTTGTTAGAATTGTCATTCTCAATGATTCTTAATGTGCAGGAATAGTATACTTCACATGTAATGAAGCAACCATGACATTGAAGATATTCAGCTCAGCTTCATAAAACATTAATTTGTAAAGTTAGACCCAAATTAAGAGAGACAAACGAATTAGAAAACAGTTCTTATAAATCCAATTTTGATTACATTACTATTTATAAACTATAATAACGTTATATTAACTTACTGGTTTGTATTCATTCTCTTTGCTTCTGCGTCGATATTGCCGCGATGTATCTCTGTACAAAGTAGTTTTGGACAAAACGCATTCTGTTGAGTGCTTACAGGGAGCTCACAGTTAAAGCTGTCTGACCTGTATATCTGATATCTTTGTCAACAAAATGGAAAATGAAATAGAAAGAAGATTCGAAAAACTTGAATTTTGGATTACCACACTATAATGAGAAACAGACTTTTTGCGGTTTGCGCATTTCGTAGATAATCCTGTGAACAGGATAACGAAATTTCAAGAAAACTTAAAAACTGAGCTGATATAACTACATAAGTATGTAATCAGAACTTCAGTAAGTTAGTCCATCTTTTCAGTTTATGAGATAAATATGCAATCGTGTGTTTCACACATCTGTAGTTGTGCAAGGAAAGTTTATGCTAGATTCCCTACCTACAAAAAATTTTCTTCTTTGAATAATATGAAGCTCTTATCTGTTGCGGCTAAATGAAGGTACAGAACTTGAGTGTTTGTGTTGTACTTGTTGTATCATGGATCAACGTGTGGACGTAAACGTTTTTGCAAGAAACAGAGACGGGCTTAAAAGTATGTGATATGGGTGGAATGTGCTGTACAGAATTTAAAAGCAGGAAAGATGTTTTCCATGAGTTGGGGCACAATCGATGTGGAGTTGGAAGTGCTGATGGTGCGCTACGTGAAATGACAGTGCACAAATAAAATAACAAAAATCACTGAAAAAGTGCGACAAATTCATGTAAAAAATTGTTTATAGAATGTACATTTGGGGATTCGAAGATTCATAGGGTCTGCGTGAACGTCGTCGTCCACAAAATATTAATCTGAACCCTGTTACAAGCAGATGGTAACATCTATGGAAAGTGCAGGTAATAACACTGATACTTTTGAAGAAGATTCATATTTTCAGCAAATTATTTTCACAAGAAGTGTGTATCTCAAGTCCATCTTTCCGAACATCATCATCACAAGAAATGGTACATTACGTAACTAGTTTCGATTCAGAGTATGGTATATAACCATCTTTAAGTACGCAGTTGTCTACATTAAATTTCGAGTCACATGAAAAGAGACGTGTTACACTAACGTTTCTACAGATTCAAAGATATCGGTGCCAGTTTCCAGTATCTTTATGAATGTTTTTAAAATATTCTCGTTGCACGATCAACCTAAATCACGTTTTCTCAGTATAATGTACACCAGTGACGTATTCCATTCTTTCCCCAACATTAACATTAGCGTTCCACAACCCAGTGTGGTACGAGAGATTTCTCATTCATTTCCTGCGCCTTCTTCGCTGTAAGAAGCTAAAGTAAGTGACTAACAACGTATTGAGCAACAGAACAGTGCAAGAAGCAAAAGGCTGGAACGTTTCAAGTGCTACTCATATTTAATAATGGGACGAGAATAGGTAATTACACAACCTGTTATGAAAATAGTCGATAATATATGATAGATAATGGGATCGGTAAAGACTGTGTACTTGCGTAGGTATTTTGTTACCCACACACTTCACACATGTTTACCATATCACGTTTAATCGATATAAGTGCTTCAAGGAATATTAAAATAAGCTTCTTGAAGCTTCCACAACTTCATTCCTTCCCCGGTTGGTGTTTTAACTCTAAAAGACTGTTGTCAGTTGCTTTTGTATAAATCAGCATGAAGACTGCCCTCGTGTTGTTGGATGTGAAATTAATCCCAGGGATGCTTGCTTGATATCTGGACCTGCTATGCCCTGCTTTGATAGGTCTTGCTCACGCGAGCGGTCTTCTCTAGCTTGTGTGTTAGTCGACAAGATTTTAACATAATACATTCCTTGAATGGCCTAATGAAACAGTTAGCCATAAATTTCTGCAGTGCAGCGGATAAGGACTTCAGGATTTAACTACATATGTGATGGGCATAAAGGCTCAAGAGTAAGATAACGTAGTGAGCATTGTAAATAAAAGTTGGAGTCTTATGGACTAGTCTTTCTTTTACTTTTCAGTACTTTTGGAGCTCAGCGTTATTACTAATATCTTTTGTTGTTTTATAAATAAATGACTCGAAAATGGCCGTGAAATGTAGAGTGCCTTTACTTTTTCAAAGATACGTGTCTATAAGGGTGATTTACGACGACTGCTTTGCAGTGTCCTCTTAGTATATCAAACCCATTCGATACAGAACTCAGTATGAATCGGACATTCAGTTAACATTATTCCATATCTAGAAATGAAACAGCTGGGTTGTGACTTAATAAAAAGCAGCCCGGTTTATTGGGGTCTCGGAACTGAAATAGCCATCAGAGTCAGACTCATGAACAAGACATACGCGAAGGATACATGCGGCGATTTATCTACATTCATTGTTCCATAGGATCTAGACAGCACTGCCGAGTACTAGGGTGGTGCGTGTCGGTATGCGAGCAGATTTGTCACTACATCATACAAAGGTACGAAAATATAAAAGTTACTGATGGGCAGAACCATCCATATATATGCATGTAACCATCTTGCTCATTAGCTCTACCTTGCTGTACTCTTCGATTATGATTACAGGATCGTGCCGTGCACATTCACGACACAACATGTGGCTAGTGGTCAAAATCTAAGTTTCAGAAAAATTCTATAACCTATGCCACAAGTTGCTCACTGTCTTAAAGAGAGCAGGACCTACTGTCCCCTTTCATCCAACTTTCTAATAAGAGAAAAAACCCTTGTCGTTAAGATGGAGCAAGTACATTTACCGAAGTATCTAGGAATTGCACTGAGCGGAACTGCGTCAAGGTTAGAGCTAACCTCGCGGGGAAGCTACTGCTGTAACCGTACGTAGTTCCAGCTCTGGACCTGGATTACGGTGAATAAATGAGGCAGCACTGTTGTTGTTCTCTGTCCATTCCAGCAAAGTTAACGTCCAACATAATACGGCAATGAGACACGTAAACAGTGTAATTAGAATGGTCCTGGTTGTACAGCTTTCAACAACGTTTCAGAATGAGGGAACTGTTTGCCCGAAAACGTGGGTTGGAATAAAAGGCTACGACCGCTCGTTTCCATTCTAAGTTGTGTTCTAGGACATTATTGCGCAGGTACGCTGCAGCCATGGATAATGAAAATCCGTTAGTCTCTGGAAAATATCGAGTTGTATTGCGAGTTCTCTTACTGAATTGTGCGTTCAGAGTAATACCACAAAATGGATAAGTTGGGCCCACTGTCTCCATTAGCACTTGTCGATGAGGCATGCTAATGATAGAATGCTGAAACATGATCAGCATATTAATGTAGGTGTAGCATCCTAAATCGTAGGCTATGAACTGCTGCACGGCAGAAATATCGTAAACGTAATGTTATATTAAAGTTAATTACGGTGTAGAACCAAATAATTGTATGTTGTGAGCAACTGAATTTCATATAACTACTTCCAGAAGCCACGTGTAGAACTGAGTTTCATCAGTGAGGAACCACTGATTAACACATCAAACACAGTTCAAATAATGATGTCAACCTTGCAACGAATAAATAAAGTCAGCAGCCTACGGTACAGAGACTAGTGCAGTCACGGAGAACGTAACGTATGTTTTTCAAATAGTTTGAGTGCGGTGGGAAGTGTTGGCCCTCCAGATCTTCAAAGGGCTGATGTTGTCGCTATTTACACATGAGCATTTTAGCAGGCTTCTCTGTCATTCACCTGAAAGAGGCGGTAGCTAGCATACCACAGATCTCTAGGGGCAACCGTCTGGATTTGATTATCTGTCCTTACCATTAGCCAACGTGGTGTTGCTGTGTTGCTATAATGATGATTGAAAGTATGGGAAAACTATAGCTGCTTTTTTTCCGACCGATGCAGCCCCTTTGTATTTGTATGACTCAATGATGATGGCATTCTCTTGGGTGAAATAATCCGGATATAAAATACTGCCACATTCGCATCTCTGATACCGTATTACTCAGGACGTCTTCAAGAAAAAATAAAAATCGAATTTTACGGGTCGGAGCGTGGAATGTTGGATCACTTAATTGGGTATATAGGCTAGGGATTTTAAAAACTGAAATGGATTGTCTGAAGTTACATACAATGGGAATTAGTAGACTGGTGGCAGGAAGAGCCTCTGGTCAGCTTAGTCCAGGGTTATCAACACAAAATGAAATTGGGGGGTGGGAGCTTGTGAGCAATGCAGGAGTACGTCAAGTAATGACTAATAAAATAAAAGAGCGGGTAACCTACTATGAATAGCACAGTGAACCCATTATCGTGGCCAACATACACACGAAGCCAACACCCACCGCGGCAGTACTAGTTTAAATGCCAACTAGTTACTCAGATGATGAAGAGATGGAAAGAATGGATGAAGAGGTAAATGAAATAATTTAAATAGGGGAGATGATAATTTAGTTGCAATGAATGACTGGAAATCGACAGCAACAAAAGGAAGACAAGGAAATGTAGTAGCAGAACGTAGATTGTGGAGAAAATTGAAAGTGGAAGCCTCCTCGTAGAATTTTGCACAACGCATAATTTAATCAAAGCTAATACTTGGTTTAAGACTGACGAAGGACGACTGTACACATGAAACAGACGTACGGACGCTACACGGTTTCGATTCTATTATACAATGGTAAAACCACATTTCTACTCCAGATTTTAAACTCCAAGACATTTCCAGAATCATGCACAGTATGAAATTTCTCACCTTAATCTGCTGCTTATGAGATGCTGAAGAAACCGCTGAAAGGTGGGAAGTTAAGGAGATGGGACCCGAATAATTCAAAATTACCTGAGGCTGGGTAGAGTTCCACAGGCAGTATTAGGAAACGTCAGACTGAAAGAGGGGAAATAAAAAGAATACAAGATGAATATCTAGCTTGCAAATATGAGATAGCGAAGGCAGCAGAGGATCACATAGGTAAAATGCCAAGTCTTAGTACAAATCCATGAGTAACTGAGGACATATTGAATTTAACAGACGAAAGGAGAAAACATAAAAATGCAGCAAATGAAGAAGGCGAAAATGAATAAAGTTCTAAAGCATGATATTGATAAGACATGCAAAATGGCTAAGCAGGAACGGATGGAGGACAAATACAATAATATAGAAACATATATGACTAGGTAAAGAATAGATCCCCGCTGAGACGGCTGCTGTGGCCGAACGGTTCTAGGCGCTTCAGTCCGGAAACGCGCTTTTGCTACGGTTTCAGGTTCGAATCCTGCCTCGGGCATGGATGTATGTGATGTCCTTAGTTTAGTTAAGTTTAAGTAGTTCTAAATCTAGGGGACTGATGACCTCAGATGTTAAGTCCCATAGTGCTTAGAGCCATTTGAACCAATTTTTGATTCCGGTTGTACGTAATTTAAAGCGACATCTGGAGAGAAGAGGAAAAGCTGTAAGTGTATGAAGAGCTCACATAGCAAGCCAGTACTAAGGAAGAAGGGGAAGCTGAAAGGTGGAAGGAATACATACAGGGCCTATACAGGGTGTTAAGGTACAGGTACAGATACTGTTATCATTGGTACCTTAATATGCGCCCACTTCAGTGTGTTAGTTGTTTTGCATATAACAGTATTCCCGCATCACATAATTTACTAACTGATGTTTCCTGCGTAGTCGTAACTGCGTCGCGAAATGGACTCGCCTGTCGGTATAGACTACGGTTTTCCGTCCACTCGTCTACACTTTAACACCTGACTTACTGCCAAGGGGAAAATAAACATTAATGGTTTCTTTGTGCCACGAGTACCTGGAATAACTAATCCACCTAAAAACATACAACTCATACTAGCTATAAATATTAGTCTCCAAATTATTTAAATACTAATGTAATGGGAATTACTAACCCACCTAAAAACATACAACTCATAATAGCTATAAATTTTTGTCTCCAAATTATGTAAATACTGATGTAATGTTGTTCGGTATAGTGTCCTCAGTTGTCAATAGAAATATCTGCACTTACACCCCTAACACCTGCATAAGGGAAGCAGACTTGAGGAAAATGTAAAGAAAAAAAATCGGAGACGAAGTAGGTGAAGATTATAATGGGAATTATGACACAGTGAGAAGAATTGGACAGATCCCTGTAGGTCCTAAGTGGAATCAAGACCCTTGGAGTAGACGACACGCCTTCAGAATTATTGATATTCTTGAGAAATACAGCTGGGACAAAAATTTTCCACTTTGTATTCAAGACATATAACTGCCTCAGGACAGGTACGAATAGTAGCGAATCAACAGTTTAGTAACTCAAGGTTGCAAAACATTGACATGAATTATTTGATAAGATTGTGTTCCGAAGAAAATGTATGTAAACGCGAGACAGATAATTCTGATATTAAGTCTTTACTTAAAAGATAGACTGAAAAATCAAACCTATTTTTGTAGCTTTTCTATATTTAGCGAAGGCTTTTGACAATGTTCACTGGAGTACACTCTTTGAAATTTTGAAGGTAACAGTGATAAAATACGGGGAAATAATTATTATTTACAACTTCTACAGAAATCAGGCTGCAGTTATAAAAATCGACGGACATGAAAGGGAATTCGTACATGAGAAGAGAGTTAAACGAGTTTGTAGCCTATCCCTGAGGACCTTCAATCTGTACTCTGAGCAAGCATTAAAGGAAACCAAGGAAAAATTTGGGAAGAGTATTAATGGCCAGGGAGAAGAAATAAAAATCTTGTAGTTTATCGGTCGCACAGTAATGATGACAAATGATAGAAGAGCAGTTGAATTCAATGGATAATGTCTTAGAAAGAGACTACAAGATGAACAAGAAGAAATCTAATGGAATGTAGTTGAACTAAATCAGCTAATGTTCAGGGCATTATATTACGAAATAAATCACTAAGTGTGTTACTAAGTTTAGCTATTTCGGTAACAAAATAACTGATGTCGACCAAAGCAGAGAGGATATAAAATACAGACCAGTAATAACAAAAAAGTTTCTGAAGAAGAAGAATTTGTTAAAATCTAATAGAAATTTAAACGTTAGGAAGTCATTTCTGAAGGTATTTGTCTGGAGTGTAGCTTCGTACTGAAGTGAAACTTGGACCATATGTATTTCAGAAAAGAAGAGAATGGAAGCTTTTGAAATGAGGAGATAAAGAAGGATGTTGGAGGCGACATGGATATCTACTGAGACGACAAATGTGAAGGGATATTATAATACCGAACCCCTTTTGCCCAGCGTAGTGCACGAACTTGACGTGGCATGGACTCAATAGATCGTTGGAAGTTCCCTGGAGAAATTTTGAGCCATGCTGCCTCTGTAACTGTCCGTGACTGTGAAAGTGTTGGCGATGCAAATTTTGTGGACGAACTCACCTCTTGATTATGTAACATAAATGTTCGATGGGATTCATGTCGGGTGATCTAGGTGGCCATATCATTTGCCCGAACTGTCCAGAATGTTCTTCAAACAAATCGCAAACTGTTGTGGTTCGGTGACATGGTGCAATGTCTTCCGTAAAAAATCCATCGTTGTTTGCTGCAAATGGTCTCCAAGTATACAAACCATTTCCCACCAACGATCGGTTCAACTGGACCAGAGGACGCAATTAATTCCGTGCAAAAACCGCCCACACCATTATCAACCAACTACTAGCTTGCACTGAGCGTTGTTGACGTCTTAGGTCCAAGACTCCGAGGGGGGACGACGTTTTGTTTGTGGGGGAGGGGGTCCGTACACAGTCCCAATTTTTACACAGTCCACTGTCACGAATGATGATGATGATAATGAAATGATGAGGACAACACAAACACCCAGCCCCCATGCAGAGAAAATCCCCAAACTGGTCGGGAATCGAACCGGGGACTCCGTGATCCAGAGGCTGCAACGCTATCCACTAGACCACGTGCTGCGGAAGCTCCGAGAGGTCTGCGCCACACCTGAACCGTGCTATCAACTCTTACCAACCGAAGTCGGCACTCATATTACCAGGTCATTGTTTTCCAGTCGTCTGGGGTTCAAGCAATATGGTCACGAGCCCAAAAGAGACGATGCAGGCGATGTCGTGCTGCTAGCAAAGGCTTTCAAGTCTCCCGTTTGCTGACGTAGGCCATTAAAGCCACAATTCACCGCACTGTCCTAACGGATACGTTCGTCATATGTGCCATATTGATTTCTTCGGTCATTTCAGACACTGTTTCTTGTCTGTTTACATCGACAACTCTACACAAAACACTGTTACTTTCAGTCTTTATGTGAAGGCTGTCGGCCACTGTGTTTTCGGCTGTGAGAGGTAGTGCCTGAAATTTGATCTTCTCAGCACATTCTTGTCACTGTGGATCTCAGAATATTGAATTCCCTAACGATTTACGACAAGGAATAGCCCAAGCGTCTAATTCCAACTGCCATTCCTTGTTCAAAGTCTCTTAATTACCATCGTGCAGCTATGACTACGTGAGAAACCTTTTCATATGAATCACCTCAATACAAATGATAGCTACTCCAAAGCACGTGATGCTACCGGGATCTGTATGTTCGCATATAGCTATCCTATGAACTTTGCCACCTCAGTGTATCTAACTAATGAAAATATTGTATATATGGAGACTGAAGCGACGAATCAAAATTTGTAGCAACGCCTGTATTCGAATCTGAGACTCCTGCTCACTAATCCGATGCACTAACCACTACGCCACCCTTGACAGTGTCTTTGCATAAATGTATGGACTACCCTAATACGCCTCCCTGATCAGCCCAAAGAGACACTCGGTCTTGCGATCTTCCAAAAGTAAATGAAATGATGTGATGCGGTGGCCTTCAACTATGTACACTCTGGCTCAGAGTTGAAATATTAAAAGTTTTGGCTGGTTTCGTTGTCTAGGGGCTGGGATACGTAGTTGCCCCGTTACAAGCCAAATACTGCTGAATCTACAGTATACAATAAGAATACACACATGACTCGAATGGTCGAAGGTTCCTATCACTCGGCAATTTGCGAATTATGAATGTTATATAGAAATTTATAAATGAAAGATTGCAATTACATGAAATTTGCAGATAGTGTTTTAACGACTTTAAATGAGTAGTACGACAGCAGAAGTACCTTTAAGAATGCCCATTATTACTGTAAAACACTTATTGGTGTCGATGGTCCAGGAATAACTTAAAAAATGGCTCTGAGCACTATGGGACCTAACATCTGTGGCCATCAGTCCCCTAGAACTTAGAACTGCTTAAACCTAACTAACCTAAGGACATCACACACATCCATGCCCGAGGCAGGATTCGAACCAGCGACCGTAGAGGTCGCGCGGTTGCAGACTGAAGCGCCTAGAACCGCATGGCCACACCGGCCGGCAATAAATTAAGATATTATAAGTTGAATATCATGTACACAGTAGATTCCTACTTCACGTAATTAGTTATGAACAACAACATAGTTGGCGAGATATTCACTTCCAAACGCACACTACGCCTTCACTGCAGAAGCCACGGAAGTCTCACAAGTGCACAAGTCGACACTATGCAACATTTCTACCTCCCGCAAACTGCTCCACTTTCCATGTCATTCCCGCGACAGTGCGTCCGTCGCGCCGTACTGTCCAGAACTCTCTCGTGTCCTCTCACGTACTGTCCCCCGCGCCGCACTCTTCAGAACTTCCCCCTCCCCCACTTCCATGCAGTCTCTCCATGTGTCCTTTTTGGAAACGATCGCTGTGATTGGCTAGAGTGCTCCCGCCCTGTCTCCAAGCCAATGCACACTCACAAACATAATGAAACACATTCAAATTACTGGATTTACATTTAAATAACTTGAAATTAAATAAATATTCCTACGGCTGGACCATAAACATGCTCTAACTCACATTTTAAATACATAAACAAATTAAATAAACATATATCAAAGGAATAGAACAGAAATAAGCCTTTTGCCTAATATTTCTGTGCTTTCTAAAACACAGTAAATAATTGACCCATTTCTTCAAGAATAATATATATCGGATACAAACAAAGACATAGATGAATAAATAAATGTATAAGCATGCTGCTACCGTTTTTTTCGTGTAACTGTGGAGTACTTATGGCCTGACGCGATCGATAGTAATCGGCCACTTTGACCTCCTATAACTCATGTACTATTCAAGTTACATGCCTGTAATTTATACTAATTTAGGTTTACACTAATATATTTCTAAAGCCATGTCGATCGAAAAAAATCGGACGAACCGTTTAGATTTTGGAAATCCGTTGCTGGGTGTTACTTGTATAATTTATTGTCAGATATTATAAACTAATAAAGATATTGAAAATCTGATTATACCGTCGTGCAAGAAATGGTAATGTACATGTTTCTCTTCGAGGTATCATGATTCATCTTGCTACTATTGAGTTCTATAAGAACTGTGAAATGTCTGCCATTAAGGTTTCACAAAGTCCACCACCTTTGGCACTCCTGGCATGTCTCTTCCATCGACACAGCATCACCACTGAATTCCCAGCCACTCATGGGCTGGACCACATGCTGGGGCTACCCCTCTTGCTCAGCTAGCGTTTGGCACCACGTGGTTGCTGCTGGGCCCCAGCTTGCCGAGTGGCCCGTGTTGCCACGCCAACTCCAAACTTAGAATGTTGTCAGGGCGCCGCAGCTCGCCCGTTACCTCACGGCCTCAACACACTTGGTATCTCTTCCAGATCTGAGCAGCACTGCAGAGGCTTTCCAACTGCTGTTTGATAGTACCTCACCATCGAACGAAGCAAGAAATCCTGCCTGAACCCCAGGCATAGGTGCTTTAATCGATGAAACTATACGTTTCCAGAGCCTCAGACATTCATAGAGTCACAGGGTATTGTGTTCATGAATTGACAGTGCTCAGAACTTTATCCATAATATTCTGGAAAACCAGGGGCATCATATAGGTACTGACATAGCTATGTATCTGTATCTCATGGATACATAGAGTTTTATAGATTGCCGTTTACGGAAACCGTGTTGAATTCCTCTGATTAAAGATAGAGAAGAGCAGCGCGTCTCGCCACAAGATCGTTTAACGAGCACGAGGGAGTTTCTGTGGTGCCCAAAAACTGAAGTGGCAGTCGCTACAGGAGAGGAGTTTTGCGTCATGGAGGTTTTGTGTTGAAATTCTGATACTGTACGTTCCAAGAAGAGTGGGACAACATATTACATCCTTCAACATATGTTCCGCGAAGTGATTACGCATGGACATTAAAGAACCTAGGGCTCCATCGTTGTATAGGACAAGAGAGTGATTACTCATAGTGTTAATCGAAGTACCCTCCGCCACACTTCGCAAGGTATCTTGTCGAGTATAGAGATCAATGTAGCTTTGTTGGCACGTGGGTGCAGAAGAAATGGAGAAATACTGAATAACATTTATCGATAACGTTACGTTGTGCATCACAGAATCTTGCCAAATTTTACCTTCATAATTACTGGAAGTGGCAACAAAACGACTATTCACGTTGGCGTGTAGAATATATGAGTCTGGCGACATACCATCTGACTTTCGGAAAAGCATCATCCACACAATTCCGAAGACGGCAAGAGCTGACAAGTGCGAAAATTATCGCACAATCAGCTTAACACCTCATGCATCGAAGCTGCTTACAAGAATAATATACAGAAGAATGGAAAAGAAAATTGAGAATGCGCTAGGTGACGATCATTTTGGCTTTAGGAAAAGTAAAGGGACGTGAGAGGCAATTCTGACGTTACAGCTAATAATGGAAGCAAGGCTAAAGAAAAATCAAGACACTTTCATAGGATTTGTCGACCTGGTAAAAGCGTTCGACAATATAAAATGGTGCAAGCTGTTCGAGATTCTGAAAAAAAGTAGGGGTAAGCTATAGGGACAGACGGGTCATATACAATATGTACAACAACCAAGAGGGAATAATAAGAGTGGACGATCAAGAACGAAGTGCTCGTATTAAGAAGGGTGTAAGACAAGGCTGTAGCCTTTCACCCCTACTCTTCAATCTGTACATCGAGGAAGCAATGATGGAAATAAAAGAAAGGTTCAGGAGTGGAATTAAAATACAAGGTGAAAGGATATCAATGATACGATTCGCTGATGACATTGCTATCCAGAGTGAAAGTGAAGAATTAAATGATCTGCTGAACGGAATGAACAGTATAATGAGTACACAGTATGGTTTGAGAGTTAATCGGAGAAAGACGAACGTAATGACCACTATGGGACTTCTGTGGTCATCAGTCCCCTAGAACTTAGAACTACTTAAACCTAACTAACCTAAGGAGATCACACACATCCATGCCCGAGGCAAGATTCGAACCTGCGACCGTAGCAGTCGCGCGGTTTCGGACTGAGCGCCTAGAACCGCTAGACCACCGCGGCCGGCAGGAGAAGGGACATGATGATAGGACATCTGCTAAGACATGAGGAAATGATTTCCATGGTACTAGAGGGAGCTGTAGAGGGCAAAAACTGTAGAGGAAGACAGAGATTGGAATACGTCAAGCAAATAATTGAGGCCGTAGGTTGCAAGTGCTACTCTGAGATGAAGAGGTTAGCACAGGAAAGGAATTCCTGGCGGGCTGCATCAAACCAGTCAGTAGACTGATGACAAAAAAAAATACTGGAGACCATGTTCCTTCACGCATCAAGAAACGTATTACATTGTCAAACACTGCCACGCGGAGTGGCCGAGCCGTCTGAGGCATCATGTATCGGAATGCGCGGTCCCTCCCGCAGGAGGTTCGAATCCTCCCTCGGGCATGGGTGTGTGTGTTGTTCTTAGTATAAGTTAGTTTAAGTAGTGTATAAATCTAGGGACCGATGACCTAAGCAGCTTGGCCCCTTAGGAATTCACAAACATTTGAATATTTGTCAAACACTTGTATCCCTTAAAGATAACGAAGGGAACACGAGAAAAGTGGGTCGTACACAGAGAATTAGCAAAATACTTTTCGCTGGGCACTATCGGCGACCGAGAGAGGTGGCGCAGTGGTTAGCACGTTGGACTCGCATTCGGGAGGACGACAGTTCAAACCTGCGTCCTCCCATCTTGATTTAGGTTTTCCATGTTTTCCCTAAAGCCCATCCGTCAGGTGCAGGGATGGTTTCTTCGAAAAAGCACGGCCAAATTACATCCTTATCCTTCCCTCATCCGATGAGACCGATGACCTCGCTGTTTGGTCCCCTCCCCTAAACTAATCAAAGAATCAACCATCATCCGCGAATGAAATACCACAGGGGAGGAGAAAAAAATTTTCCTACACACCCTATGATAATTTGCATATTGTCGATGTAGCAGTTGTAGAGCCTCCTGCAAAGTTTCGTGTGTATTTCCGAAAGAAACGTAACGTACAACATTTAATAATGCAGGTAACCTTACACATACGGAGGTCATTCCTAGGCTCAACGAAAGACTCTAATATATAAAACACATTCACCGACTCACTTACACACACTCACAAACCATGGAGTGCAACAAGAAATTCAGATTTAATTCTATAAAACTGAAAGAAGATATGGAGGAATTGGAGTCTGTTGGGTACTAATGTTCTCTGTAATAAATATACACATAAATAACACAACTGACAAAAAACATTACGCAATATGTTCAGCAGCTGGCAATGCTACGAATAAGATGGAAACGCCCACTTAAAACCAACAACCTCCACGAATAAAACAGCTACATGCTTTAAACGAGTTAAATAATTGGCATTAACCATTTCAAATCTTGATGTGTGAAGACACAGATCCTTAACTATTTTGGTTTTATTAGTTTCGAAATATTTCTCTTAATGAGTAGATTATGACAGGGTTTTACACTTTTTAATTCGGTCAATAAATGTCTGAGGTGCTGGAAATCAAACTTTTGTTGCCCCTTGAAACCTTTAGACAGGCAACCTGCAATGGGTTATTAATGTGGTTAGTGACTGTTGAATGGAAAAGACTTACTCCGTCAGCAGAAAAGGAAGTACATGTGAGGTGCAGGGGGAATTATGAATGAATACAGGGTGTTCTAGGACTTGTAGATGGGAGTGAGCACATAGTACTCTGAATAGCATCTCACGTCCAGAAACGAACCGTTTCCGTGCTACAGTCGTTTGCAAAAATGTTTGCTAGGTAGGTTTAAAACAGCATAGTGATGGTGGGGGGAGATACTTACGTCGTATTCGTTGATGTCATTTGTGCGCCGTAGCGGCTCGCTTCACGTTCCCACTGTCGGTAGCGTCTAGCTGGCAACTCAGCAGATGGCGCGTAATACTTCCTTGTGCGGTTACCGCTGCCCGGCTAGGCTTCAAAAGTGGCTGCTAGAGCGGCATGGAGAGAGGCCTTCGAACAGTGCAGTGCAGGCAGTTTACATGTAGTCTTCGCGCGTATGGAACTGGGGCCAGTGGCAGTACTTGGAGCAACGGACACACGATGAGGGTTGGCACGACGTCTTTTCTCTTCTTCGACAGGACTATATAGAAAGCAAAAGGTTTGGTTGGCCAGTACCGTGCATCTGGTTGTACAACTCTGTGGACAGTTTCCCCGAACTGTTTGAGCAGATGTTTGCGTTTATATTCATTTAGTCGTCTATGCATGCCATTGTTATTTGACTCTGTGACTGTATGACACATTTATTGCCATGTCAACTATGTATGTCTTTTTTTCTAAAGTGACATGTATTAAGCTGGTAGCGATTTGGCGATTTGTGTAAAGTTCCCAGCGTTCACGGAAATTATATAAGAGGCCTATGAATTATCTAATTCTTAAAATTTTGCGTTTGTTTTAAATTGTCTTAGGCGAGAGAAAAAACTGTTTTTGAATTTTGATATTTGTTTTCACTATGTTTTAGAACCCGGCCGCTGTAGCCGAGCGGCTCTAGGCGCATCAGTCCTGAACCGCGCTGCTGGTACGGCCTCAGGTTCGAATCTTGTGTCGGGTATGGATGTGTCTGATGTCCTTGGAATTTACTCCTTGCTTTGAGTAATTCTCTTTCACACATTACATTTTTAGCGAAGGTTATTTCCTAGGCTGTATGACCTTACTGGAAAAGTTCTATGTATAAGAGCTGTCGTGGTTAAACAATAACGTTCAGTTGTAGTATAATCCAGTGAGACATTTATACTTGGTGTTTGTTAACGGAACCAACTAAGTCGCCAGGAGAGCTTTCCATGTCGGCGGCCTCTTGCTGTAAGGGTCTGGCTTGCCTGCGGCCGTGTAGATGGCTCTCGAGTATTTCCTAGCGCGGCTTGCTGTTTGTTTGCAGTCGCGTGTTCTCACTGTCTATGCTCAAGCTTAGTACTTTGTTATCTGAAATTTTACTGTCGGCTAAGAGGCCTTTATCTGATTAATTGGCTTCGTACAGGGAATATTCCCTTTAACGAAATTGTTCTGTTTAATACATATTGTAGCCTTGTTCTAAATTTCATTTTAAATTATTTAGTGTAAACCTTATGGGTACGCCATAAACGTGAACTGTTATGTCTTGTTAACTACTTCATATTTATCTTTTGAGGGTCTGCCTAATGTCTTTGTTTTGAGCTCGCTTGCAAAAATTTATCCAACTCAGTTTTAAGTGTTTTCTATTTAAAATGTTTTTCATTAAAATTTTTTTAAAGGTCAATCTTGATGAAGTCTTCTCTTCTTGCATTTTGTTTAAGGCCAGTAAAAGTCCAACTGTGTTATTCAGCATTCTGAATGCTTTTCAAGCTTGTAAACGTGGCAAATTAAGTTGGAATTTTCCAACCGTTTTCCTAAAGGGGACCAGTTGTCACTTTCAAAAAGTATAAATGATGTCAGATAAAGGGGCCTAGTCCTTCCATGTCACTTCCCTGATCTTTGTATCTCCCAACCAATTTCACATCTGTCCTACCTTTCTCGCCTGGTTCGAATCTCGTTCACGTATCTGTGAGTGTTAGATTTGATACGGAATGTTGGATGTGGTATGGATGTAGTTGTCGGTCATCGACAATATAACAGATGATGCTGGGAGCAACGTTCATTGGACGCGCAATTGCTCGTTACTCGTTGACGGCTTCTCTGCAACAGGGTGCAGTGCGATATCTTCCAAGTCGGGTGTGCCGCATCTCCTTGGAGTACCACAGTCACACCTGGTGACGCTGAAGTTACCCATTTCTCGATGCCGTCGCGTAACTGCGGCGAAAAGAGTATGCGATGAAGTCGGACGCTGTGTAGAACGAGCTTGATACGGGTGAAGAGTAGCTCTCCCATTACTGTGAGCTTTGCCATACAGAAGGATCATGTCAATGTATTACGCAAACTTTTTATCAACCATCTCGCTCTAACACTCACAGGCACCTGAATGAGGCTCGAACCAGGCGAGAGAGGTAGGATAGACGTAAGCACTCCCCACCAACATGGCTATTCTGTTGCATAACTACTTAGCAAACAAGCTTAACACGGCTACAGCACGGGGTTCCAATTTTAAATATTGTGTACTCACTCCCAAGTCATAGAAGTTCGCAATGAGAATTTCCGGACACCCTTTATATACAGGGTGTTCCAGAAATATCGTGACAAACAGTTACAGGCGCCGGTGCGAACCACCAGGCCAGTCCTTCAGCAGAAAACGTGACTTTATACGCTGACGGACGGTAGGCGGAATGTCTCGCGTTATTGTTTGTTATTCAGCGATCGTGACTGATTGCCACCGTCGCCAGTGAAGAAGGTGAGGGTAGCTGCTGCCTAGATAGGCCTTGTCTCCTATTAAAGCGACGCTCTGTTGCCTCGGTGAATGACGGTTTCAGACATGGGTTTCCATCTGCAGTTCAGTTTTCTCATGTATACCTAAAAACATTGTAGATCTTAGAGGGTTTCAACAGAAAAGTAAACGGTTGTGGAAACCCGTGTCCGAAACCATCATCCACCGAGGTAACAGAGCATTGCACTCGTCGGAGACAAGGCCTGTCTCCGCAGCGGCTAGCTTCGTCTTATTCACTGGCGATCTTGGCAATCAGTCGCGATCACTGAATAAGAAACAGCATTGCGAGACGTTCCGCCTACGGCCCGTCATCGTACAAAATCACGTTTGCTGCCGAAGGGGTGACCTACCGTCAGGCGCCGGCGACTATGACTTTGAGCTACATCTCCTTGTAGTTTGTCACATTTCTGGGACACCATATGTGTAACATGCGCTCACTGATTCGAACGCAGATGTGCCTTTATCGGCGCTGTACTGTATGTTACGACCCACACGGAAAGAAAAGTCGTTTTTTACTCGCACATAACGAAGGAGCACTATGAAATGCTTACTGGTTCCATAAAAGAGTCTTTGTGAACAACCCTCGGTTTAGCACGACGCTCCTTCACATTTCGAGGGCTGCCTGGCTGATGAAGCGGCCTGTATGCTGACCACGCAGCCGGAGGGCGAGTGTCACGGTGTATCAGGCAGCGTCCTACTGTTATGTAAACATTGCTCTGAAAGCGGCAGCGCCCTGACATGTGTGTGAATTATCTCCTCTGACGTCCGGAAACGTGTGGGTGACGTGCATGCATTAACCTGCGGACAGCAGTTGTTACGTCAACGTGTGTGCAGCAATACCGCGAGTGACGGAAATTAGTCCCACTGTTCCAGTCATTGTCTCTCATATTTTACCGGAAAAAGTCCAACTAGTGACACCACGTTAGAATTTCCGATCAGGAAAAGTTGTTGCTTCGATAAAGTACTGAAAATAACATATATTTCAACAAAAACTCCCAATTCCTATTTGAAATATCATGATACATTAATTAAAAAAAATCTGTTCACAAAACCAATAAAATGTGAATTTAAGAGCGACAAGCTATGTTTCTACTGATTTTTACGAATGTGATGGAATAATACAACAATTGTAAAAGTGCTGTGCGCTGGATCGAGACATCTAACTCTGACTCTTTCTATCCACAGTAAATATTCCTACGGAGCGAGTTAACATGACACACAGATTCATTTATGCTACTGCGTGTTTAGTATTTTGAAACATGACAGGATCTCTTTGAACTATAACGGCACTCAGAATAAAATCTTCATTCTGTAAACTTGTAGCGACACGGGATTTAGCACTACCAGCTAACATATTTATATCATATAGTTTTACAATGGTCTGTACTCTTTGGTACCTATGGCGGCAATGTCTTGTTGCAAAATCTTATTTGAGTAGCAGCCAGATCAAGTGCTAAAAACTTTCTAAAATTAAAACAGCATAAAATTTCTCTACTTACAACAACCGGTTTCGACAGATTTTGCTGTCATTACAAATTGTTATCAAACATGCTAATTTTGAGTTGAAAATCGTCATGTCCGTGGATAAAATGTAACACTTTGTCTACTGACATGACAACTTGGTGAGATACTCCAATATAAAATGAACATGTTTTATAACAAATATTTATGAAGACGTGAGGGTGCCACAAAAATATGTCGGAACCAGTAGCTGTAAGTAAAGAAATATTTATGCTATCCTGGCTTTGGAAAGTTTTTACCAAGTAAAACAGATCGCTCCTTCTGATTTCCCTAACAGGAGAAACGTCAACCGCTAGTTTAACTACAGTAAAAAGAAGGAAGAAAGATCCTTCAACCTACCTCATTAAGACGTTAGCTACTGGCTCTATAACGTGGTAACTGAAAGGTTACTGGATAATTAAGTGTCTGGAGCAATTACACCCCACAACAGAATTTCGTGTTACTGGCGTTTCAGTGACGCCTTACTTCCCGGCGTGGAGTACGAGACGGTAGAATTTATTTATTTTCCATAGAAAGAACCATTACATTCTACGTTATCCTTACAACTGAGGATCAGTGCGTCCGAGTGCTTCCAGTGATTGTTTTGCAATCTCGTGAGCGTACAGTAATGGATCTGTCTACCTATTTATGTGCAATACGCTACATTTGGTTATGTTGGCTGCCAACTGCCAATCCTTCCCCAAGCGTCCTCCCTTCGGAAGCCTTCCTACATTTCGCTACAATTTTCTAGCGTTACGACTTCTCCGTTTACAACAGCATTATCCGTGAAAAATTCGTGGAACATCGGACTTTATCCACTACGCTGCGGGAAGCAATAGTAGCCTTTTGTATACAAGGGTTCACAGCCGAAGTGAATTTCTTGACGGAGGTCTTCTTTGTTTTTTCGTAGGCTGTATTTTAGGTTTTCGTCTTCAGTACTTGAGCACCTTACCCAATACCTCACGATGTGATGGCTCAACAGTCCATTGTACACAAGGGTCTGCAGCCATTGCGAATTTCTTAAGGGCAGTCTTATTGATACATCTTACTTTTTGGTCTCACAATGATGCCGCATGTCTGCGAACGCTTTCCATTGGTGACATCACACATCAGTTCCTCTAGCAATTTCATTGGCGTGTACTTTTGCGTGTCATTCTCATAGCGTTCATGCTCGAAGAAGAGCGTTTCATACTGCGTGACATGATTGGCCTCATGTCCAGAATCAGTGGCTCATGTATACACAAACTGCAGCTAACGCCCCCCTTTTTAGTTTGTATGTCTACAAACGGAGGCCGGTCATGTTTGAAATTAAATCAGGAGTCGTAGCGCAACCGAATGGGAAATTGAAAAATCTTCCAGGAACCAATTCGTGCTACTCTAAAGCTTGAAGCGACTGATCTACAGTGCGACAGCAAATACAAGAACAGCCTAAATTTAGCCACGCGTTTCTCTCCGGATCGATTCTTCGTTGACACAAGTCTTCAACGGCTCCTCCCCCAATTTCCAAAAACGATGGAGAGCGTACACTACTTTTTGCCTGCAGACCAGCGCTCAGCGACTGCTCACGAAGTATGTTTAGTACGAAGCCCTGGTCAAATTTAAGCCCCGAGTCGCAGTACTGCCTCACACACACCTTGCTGGCGTCATCATCTAAACGTATCTGCACAACGGGTTCGTCTTCATCCCTGTTCTTCCCCTACACAGCGAGATGCCGCCACAGCGGCCGGCTATTTTTCAACAGGAAAGTGCCAGGGGACGAGCCTCTATGATCCGTGTGTGTGATATTGAGATACTCTCGTGGTATGTCGGCTACACAACATGACGGACTAGCTCGGACAATACCGTCCCACTGGCACTATCCAGGATATCAAGGAGCAGACGAATCAGATGTGGACCAGCTTGCATCAGAATACAGTACAACGGAGTTAAGACAACCTTTCCAACGGAGTCAGTTCTTGCATCCCGGCCAGAGGGGGTGCAACGTCAGATGGGTAAGAGTACTCATACTGCCGAGGTCTTTGTAAATTTGACCCGACTTCGTAATAACATGACATATCTTAACAGCCCGTCAAGTTTCATTCTGTTACATTCTCCAATTCCGTTTGCTTCGCTTCTTTTGTCAGGGACGGTAAATGTATCGCGAATGAAGCTTGCTGATCTAAATTGATCTGAACTCAAAACCACCGGCTCATTAAAGAATAAATTACATATCAGCACGCTTACCGCGTTAGCTTCCATCAAAATTCCAAAATTTCGGCAAGTTTTGTTGTCTGTGATACTTTTTAATAAGAGTGTTAATTATATGTTGAGATAGTAGCTGGATAAATCATTTTACGCCCACAACCTTAACAACAATATTACCTAATGACGGCGCTCTTTGCTGATGACCAATTTCTTATAACTGAAAAGGAAGGCCCGTTTCAGATTTCCACTTATAAATTAAATATGAGTCTCCAAGAGCTCGACTCAAATAATTTAAATCATGGCTTTTAATGTTCAACAAATGGTCTCAGCTAAAATTGTGATAAATTACCAGTACATAGAGAGAGTGGATTAATTCAGCTTCTTAGAAAATAGCATCTTAATAAACGAAAAAGACATCCGAAATTCATTGAAAGATTCAGTTACATTAACAAGGCCATACTCAGTGAACTGAAAATAAAGTTGAGGAAAGAAACCCTAATACAGTTGGAATACCATCTATGCTTTGTGGCAGTGAGACATGGAAAATGATAGTTGACGCATAACGAAGGATATAAGCTACGGAAATACTGTAATTAAGAAGAGCAGCTATCTATAGAGCATAAGATATGATGAGGAATACAATAATCAGACAAAAACTAAGATTTAAAAGCATAACTGAACACGTCAGTGAGTATAGAAATAAATGGAGAGGTCCTGGCAGAAGCAGAAATGAAAATAGACTGCACAAAATAATTATTGATCAATATGGAAATAATCAACAGGCAGACTAAGAAAGAGGTGAAGAGATCAAATTGAAACTAATCAAACAACTACAGAGGCACTGAAGAAGAGGGTGTGAGAGATGTGTAATACTTGAAGAAACAATAAGATTGTAGCCAACGTACTACTATAGAGCCGGTCGAAATGATGTCCTTGGTATTTTTAACCAACTTGTATACTACAAAGTTGAAATTTTCACGTCCCTATATCTTCTGAAAATTTAAAGTACATAGAGGAATGATGATGATGGACTCATTCTTCCTTTTCATTCTATAGTATATTATGCCATTACTAGTTTCAAAGCTATTGATATGCTAGCTTCAGGCCTGTTAAAGTTGCATTACAATGTGTACGTATGAAATCGTCATGAGCGCATTCTTTGCCTGAGATAGCATTCCGTATACACTGGGTGACTCCAATATAAACCGAAATTATCAGAAGTTCTCGCACCAGAAACTACGAGCCTGTATTACGTGGACCAACAAAACGATCGCGTTCGACAATGCAGGACGTACCATCATCTGGCGGGAGGTGGGAACATGTAATACACTCAGGAAGGTTGGGAACATGATTGTTTTGCTGCTGCAGGTGTTATGGTGTGGGTATTCATGATGTTGCGTGGGCCAACTGTTCTAACTACGACTGGGACGGTCGCGGGGTAAAACTGACGGAAAGCACGGCGGGACCCGCGGGGAGGCCCACGAACAACAACACAACGGGTGAGAACAGACACGACCAACGAAGGACAGAACGATCAACAACAAGATCAAACAACGGAGTCACAAGGAAACCTAACAAACACGTCCACTCGTACACGGAACAAGTAAGTAAGCTGTCTAGCGCGAGGCAATATGTCAACAGGCGTACGCGAGATTAGACTGGCTGGCTCATCTTTTTCCTTTTCCTTTATTGTATTTCAATTCCCCATCGGGGCGGGATAGCAGCAGCATATGCGCTGCTCTTCAGCCGAAAGACATAGAACAAACAACAGAAGACATTTAGAAATACACAAAGGAGAAAACATGGTGAACATAGATATAAAAAAAGGGGGAACATCATGGAAGGCAATAGACAACAAAAGGGGTGAGTGTAAAATGGAGATAAAAACCGTAAAAAAGTAGCGCATACAAAAAACCACACATTGGGTAAATTAAAAGAACACAAGGCACAGTATGATCGGAGCATAGAAGTATCGTCGGATGGCATAGCACATAACAAACACTGACAGTGACACTAAGTACAAGGCCAGCACACAATTAAAATCACACCTCTTGACACACAGGAGAAACAGCACTAAACACAACACTGACGTAGCACACGGACAATGATCAAAACAGAGGATATTGCAGGTGTAAGGAGATGAGGGAGATCGGAAGGAGGGAGGGAGGGAGGGGAAGAGAGGGGGCAAGATGGGCGAGGGGCGCGCTGAAGAGGGCCAGGTAGGGAGGGATGCGGGAAAGAAAGAGGCAAGGATGGGGTGCAGGGTCTCAGGGGGGGGGGGGGGGAAGGAGGACAATCTGCTCTGGTTGAAGGAGGTGAGAGGAAAAGGGGGCCATGGGGAGGGGGGGAACAAGGCCAGGGTATAGCTGGAACAAAGGGTAGATGTCACAGTGAAGTTCATCATCCGGCCGGGAGGGGGAGGCGCTGAAAATTGCCCTGATGGAGGGTGTGGAGGTGGAGAGAGGGTGGGGTACAGCGATAGAGGCGCGGCAACAGGTGGGGGGTGGAGAGGAAGGAGGAAACCAGAGGATGGTGGGGATCAAGCCTGCAGACAAAGTAAAGGATGCAGATATGGTGGAGAAACAGTTCCCTCTATGTAAGTTTCATCAAGCTTTGTTAATTAACGGTGACACATCAGGCGAAAATTACTTTCATCGTTAAGTTTTACATGCCAGTGCAGGAGTTTCCGCCATCAGCTAAAAATCCCAATTAAAACATTTAATTTTTTTTCTAGACGCATGGCTGGACATGGAAACAGGACATACTCATCTGGGCTTACTAAAGGTGTATAGTTACTATCAGGATCAAGAATGACGTTTTACTCTTATTGTAAGTGTCAATTGATGCATGTTTTCTTTCGTCAACCTCCACATTTTCTCACATATTCCCACGTCTCTCCTGCTACACGTAATGCTGTCCCAAACAGTGGGCGCTTGAGAAAATAAGGTATTATTTTTTTCTTGGATCCATGAACCACATATATTGATCATTATCACGAGTAAAGGCCAGTTCACATTACTGTGTATCTGGTGTCCGCTTTTATCAAGTTAACCATTATATGCATCAATGACCTAATGAAATTGTGTTCCAAATTTCGCAAATTCCTTTGAATTAAGATGACGTACCATATCCTTTGGTGTAATTTATAACTTCTTAATAATTAAAAAAGTATAAGGTGAGATATTTTCTGTCAGTACAAGATAAAAATGGAAAGAAATTACTGTGCTCAAAGCTTGCGCTTCCGTCCGGAATGCCACGTTTTCCATTCGTATTTGCATCCCAGAGTTATCCTTCTGCGTACTCCTGTACCACGGACCCGCGTGACAGGCCTAGTGAATAGATACTTGATCATAACTAAATTGCATTAGGAACAGAAAACATGAAAGGGTAATGAGAAATAGGTAATGAGAACGCTCGACCGTAGGCAGTGGCTTTCACAAAACAAGGCATATAGTGAGCACGAGCAAGCAGCAGTTAACTTTTTATTACTAGCTGAAATTTACTGAAGAACGTAATTACTCTTTCTCCTCTGTCATTCCTTCTACCGAGCCCATATTTTCCCATAACTCTTTTATTCCCTTCCCCACTAGAGTGTTCCACTCATCCACAATTGTTATATATTCATCTCTTTTTATACACTGAATTACGCTTTCGATGCACTATTGTAATTTCGCCATCTCTGCAACTTTGGCTTTTGACGTACACATGCATACCAAAACTATTGTTTTTGTCATTGGTTTACTGTCGAGTCTGACGAGAATATTTCAGTTATTATTTTTGCAATTGGTTTGCTGTTCATTCACACGAGAATCGTTAAGCGTGGAAGTACAAAATATTGTAACCCGTGCCGACATAAGCGCAAATGTTCGCAGACGTTGCGCTGACGTCACCTAATCTTTTCAGTACGTGCACGTGCACTGCCGTCAGTTACTCATTTGTTACCGATCGTGTCGCATGTATTTTCCAGACGGTATCTAAGACAGGATATCTAAGACAGGGTATCTAAGACAGTGGCAACGAACGTGTATTTTAGTGGGAGAAATAAAACACCAAACAGCTGCACACAAATTACCATCAAATAGAGAAGTTCTGGAAGTTTTATTTTATAACATACTGGAAGTAAAATTAACCGTTAGTGAAAGTATTATTCTTGTGACTCTTGAGTGCATTATCTTTTGGAAGAAAGCAAGAACTCCGATGAGAGCTATTCATCATTGTTAATAAAAAGTTACTCAATCGCACTGTGAGTGAAGAAAATGGCAAAAATCGAAAAAAAAAAAGATTCGTTTAATCGCCGTGAAAAGAAGTTTATAAATAATTTGGATAATTCATTTGATATTGCACATGCCAGTGCTCTACTAACATTCAAGTTGAAAAAAGACAGGATGGTTTTACTTAGTGAGAAAGGATTAAAGGCTATCTTGCAGGAGTAGACCGAACAATTGTGGATGAAGAAGTAAGGGCCATAAAGAAAAAGTTGAGTAAAGGCAAGAGAGAGAGGAAAGTTCCCAGCTTCTATTTCTACAGCTTTGTATCAGAATGTGAAGTACCATGGCATAAGAAGTATTTCTGACAAGTCGTTTTTAAACATCTTAGAGAAAACTGAAGAAGTGTCACTATCAGTAATTTTCACACTAGAAAATGATTGTGGATTTGTTTTTAATGAGTCAGAAATTAAATTGTAGAAATTATACCGTCCTAAAGCCATCTGAAGCAATGGATCAAGCAAGGTGGATGGCAAGAGCAACTTAATGCTTGGAAATGTTTCTTTTTAGATCAAAAGCCGAGCTGACCATTGAAAATGAAAATGCAGTGAGAAGTGTCTCTCCCTACATGTCTCTCTCGACATTGTAAGTGTTTGTGTCAAGCTGTGGCTGCAAAGCAGTGGAGTTGTAAAAGCTACTCCTCTGTTTCTCTGCTTCATAAAGACCTGAAATGATATAAGAACATAGGCTTCATGATTTCAGAAGAAGCTATAAGTAAATTTAGTCATCAATTGCAGTACTTATCTGTACAGCTATCTCTCTTATCGCTCTTTCATGTTTAAATAGAGGTATATACAAAAGTCAAAATGGTAGCAAATTTGGATAGAGGGAACATTACAAGTTTAAAAGATATTATTTCATTTTTGTGGAGAATTGGGTGGACCATTATATGGTAAGTTTAATATTATTCTGTTTTTAATGTAATTCTAATCATCATTTGTTATTAATTTTTAATTTGTTAATTCACATTCCCCATTTCAATCTCATGTTCGTTTCAAAGAAAACATTTGTCGACTTCGTGTTAAGCAAAAGCATTGAACTGTTCTCACGCCTGAAGATTATGAACACTAGTTCTATTAGAGAATACCTTTCGACAAGGGCGACCATAACTTCATATTTAGATGCTAAAGGGTGCTTAAGCTGTTAAAAACTGGTAATAAGTCTGCTCAAAGGTGTGTTAAATTAATGGAAGACCTACTGACTGTAGGTGAGGAGCAAAATGAATTCGTGTTGTGTTCAAGAACATCCTAGACTGTACCCAGATTGCAAGAAAGAGAAAGCACTCTTTAGAATTGTAAACACATCTTAAAATGAAGATGATATTTCATTTTGATGATATTCAGGCACCAATAACATTTACATTGACTGAAAACTAGAAAACCTAATAATAAAATTTGTCACTCTAGTCGGCAAGGCTTAACGTTACCCTATTGGGATGAATTTTTTTGCAGAGTAAATCTTACCAAACCGAAAACATTTAAAGTATCAGCGAAAAATTGTTAAGTATTGCGAGCTCGAAACATGGAGTAAAAAATTTTTCGTTTAGCCCTAACCAGCGCCCATTTTTATAGCCATTCGAACACCCGTCTTACTACAGCTATATTACGATATTTTACGCACGGTTTGAACGAGGAACCGGAGCTGACGCCCGAGAAACTTGTACATATCGACTCATTCTGCAAAAGATTTTAATTCAGCTGAAATTGAAGCTCAGCTGATGACACCATTCGAGTGTTCACCCTTCGGATTCCACGTGAGAAAACAGTCACTCTCATTCGGATTTTACGAGCGAAAAGAGTCGCCCTTAAACAACTTCGATCTTCAGAGAGACTAATGGTTCAAATTTGGCCCACCGGTGTATCGGACATTTTTCTAAGATAAGTTCTACCCGTTTGAAAAAATATTGCATCGTTTAGATTTTATGTGTAAAAACCACGGTTTCCTTTGCGGTTTTGAAATGTAGCACGTCCATATTTTAAACTCGTACGAATCGGTTCGAACTTTTCATGAAGATAGGTACACAGATAAAGTAAAAAAGAGGTTTTTTTTTCTAATAATCTTTATTCCATGTCGAGATACGATGGTTTAAATTCGAGCTAAATGTAGTACTTAAAATTCGAACTTACCTCATTTGAATGAGCGGAAAGAGTTTAAAGCAAATCAAATAAAAATGCATTCTTACAATAAATTTGAAAACTTTCTTTCAAAAACCTAGCTACATTGGATTTTACGTGGTACAAACACGTTTATTGTGTATTTTACTATGTGCGCCATTTCAGTGTTTCAAATTAGAGCGAATCCTGTCAAATTTTGTAAGGAGGTAGACAGATTCATCTAATTGCGGTTGTCCTGGTGTTTTGTGAGAGTTTTACCCGTCGCCAAAATACAGCGTTCTAAAGTTGCACATAAATTTCACATAAATTTCGGTCCTGCAAGATTACCACGTGCTGAGTCAGTTTGAAGTGGGACAAGTGATAATAAAAATCATATTCTTCAAGTAATATGCGTTTTTCCAAAACTATTTCATTGACTGGGTGTTACGTGCGAAAAATTACATGCTTGCACATGAAACTGTGTTTCGTAGAGGTGCTTTTCATTTTATGTGCTGTATTTGAATATAATTAAGAGAACTGCTTATTACAGCTGATTTTGGTTCTGTTATTTAATTGTTATAGATTTTACTAAACAAATGGTTTAAAAGCCATCATAAAACAGTGCATGTACCAAACCAAAATTATTCCCAGCCCTGTACAAAATGAAGTATTGTTTGATCGAGCGTGTAAAACTTTATCGATGACCACACAGAAAATTAAACTATCACAAAAATATTATAAAAGTAATTCTCAAAAAAGGGCACATTACCCCTAGCCAACAGAAAAAATTTACTACGTTTTCTAATATTACTATGCTATCTTGCAGAAATTTTTTTGTGATAAAACAAGCTTAAGTGCGCTAGATTTCGTACAGGATAGATAAGCTGATAACATTTTGTCGTGCATACATTTTTTCGTAGTTCTTCCTCTTATTTCAGCCAGTCATACTCATACTTAATTCGGATTGATCGTAGCAACATTTCGTGTCAAAATTATTCAAGTGAATTTTTCTTGCGGGGGTTTCTTATTTTTCAGTTTTTATTATTGCATGCTTTATAGAAACAATGGCAAGAATTTCAAGATAAGAGATAATTACAAAACGGATGCCTTTCAATAATTGTTCGTTGCACGAACTGTTCACTTTGCGATATAGTAAGCTCCTAATGCAAACCATTTACATTCATTATCATTATAAACTTTGCATAATATTCAGTGTATCTTTTGGCATCGCATTTGTGTTGATGTTATTTTCTGCCGTGTATTAATTATTTATGGTTAGTTCTCAGATGTTTGTACATACAGTACCGTGAATATATGAATAAAATACGTGTAACTATAAAACAAAAACGCAAAACAAATATTTAAAAAATTAAAAATATGAAACGAAACATCAAAATAATAAAAATAACAAAAAACCTCCCGGGGCCTTGTGATCTTGACGTGGCGATAATGTTGAGTGGTACTTAGTTTAGTTTAGAAGAATTACACACTGTCAAATAGCAAGCAGCAGCCTCGCCGCCAAAAGACAGAAGTTGGAAGGTATTTGAAGACTGATTTTTACGTACCCGGGTGACTCGTGAGGACGGGAAGGAGACGGCCTCACATCAGCAGTCACCTGTGAGCTGATGATGAAGATCTGACAGCCGAAGACTGGCAAGCTGGAGTCCGTTGTTCGAGTCCGGGACACTGACCTTCCCCCGAAGCGCCGCTCCGCTGACCGACGCACAATACACGCGGCCGCTTAGAGAAGAGAAACACTGGGACGCCACATCCAAGGTATCACCATCCGTTTCACGACTTCGTTCTCAATAATTAAACGGGCCACCCCAATGCGCGTTTCCAGTCAACTGGGCGAGACGGTGGCACGAGATACACACCGCCAGGCGTAATCAGACGCCGCCGCTACCGCAGCAGAAGGCTTGGCAAACGACGCATCTGCCGCTCTCCCCGCCAGAACATCCAGTAAGGAAACAGTTGTGCAAAACTTTCAATAAAATTTATCTTATGTAAAAATGCTGTTTCATTCTACCTCATACCCGAGCCAAGGAAGAACCCACCATGCTCACATGTTGTTAAGAGAGAAAAAGTAATTTATTTAGTGTTTTTCACCCTGACATAATGGTTTAGAATCAAATGCCGTTTGCAGTAATGATCATCCTGACAATTGACTAGCATCAAAAGAGAAAACCCAGTTACATTTAGTGTCAGAAGTGTTACAAGAAGGCTTGTGTGCGCTGAAGTCAAAGTAGAGTGTACTGGACGACACCAAGCAGGGAACCATAGAGGAGCCAGCTGTCTCAAGCAACATAGGCCAACGCATAATAAAATGTACTTATACCGGATCAGTCGCCACCCGTGTCAACAAATATCTTCATCGGTTGCCCAGATAGGGCATTCTAAGGTCAAAATTATCGTAGAGTAAAAGTTGGGAATAGAATGAAAAATGCCCCTATCACAGCACGAAAAGGCGATTATTTACTGGACGATGCTAAAGGTGTAAAAGGAGGTAACTAGCTTATTGACTAATCTGTCAGTTGCTAAGACAATTAAATCAAAATGACATATTCGTAAGTTTTTAAGAGTTAAAGCTATTTTCCCAGCGCAATGAGCTCTCTTAGCTGCAAGGTATTGGCACACCTGCACCTTGGAATTCATAGACAAAAGTCCTTGATACTGTGCCCAAAATGCAGAGGATTCGCCAACCACCATCATATAGCTAAAAAATTTTAAAAGTTGTTCCTGGGGGATTAAAATTTCTGGGGTGCATTTCATCCTTGGGGGACGGGGGACGCTGAAACAATTGTTTGATTTCTGGGTGAGAGGGATTAATGTTTTCCAGAGGGGACCACTTCTTCCCCAAAACTCACCACGTGTTACATCTATGGTTAGGAGCGTGAGAACAAACAAATTTGTGTGTTTCTAAAGAGTGGGATGCATCTACAGTAGGAAATAGCCCAGAGTGGGTGTGCATCTATGATAGCAAGTACCCACAATGGAGATGTAGGCAACCTACACTTAAATGTAACGTTGTCTCATATCGAACGACATGGCAAATGCAGTGCTGGATTACATGATAGCATTATTTACATTATACGACATGATATCATACGTAATGTTACTGTATTTGACACGATGCTTTATATTATATGACATGGGTACTAAAACCAACAAGTAAAAGACCCCAAATACGTCAAGATATTTTAGCTAAAATGTCTTTGAAGCTACCAGATAACTCGAAAAGCTAGTACCCTTCCTTTAGATACCTAACTTGTCCCCTAAATATATATATAAGACGTATTTTACTCCGGTTGCACCATTTTCTTCTGTTGGTGATAATACCCCGTATTGTCCCGACAGGAAAATTCCTATTTCACCTCACTAGAACCCATTATATGTAGACTGAGGTTACGCAATTTCCTTCTCGAATTTTCTAGGTTCTCTGCCATTTTCGGACTCAATAACACCCCGCGTTCGACTAGTAGAATGTAATCCTTTCGTTCGTTATTCATTCCTTTTCTCAGTGTCTCCTCCATCTTGGCAATCCGCTCTCAGAGATCAGATGACTAATTCGTAATCTTCTGCCACTGGAGAGTCCATTATTTCACTTTCCCAGTTACTAGCCACACCTTCTATGATGCAATGTTTTCTGATGCTTTCGCTTTCCTCATCCCTTTCATTATTGCTGATTCTCACAGCTTTTAGGGGAAGTTTCCCACCCCACAGCAAAGTAGTGTTCGCTTCTCAGACTTTTTTTTTACTATGATGTTGGCAGAACAAGGATAGCCGGAATTTTACGGCCACAATTAATAATAATTCGTCTTATAAAAATAAGTTGCGGTTGAAATCGAAGTCAGTAAGTTTTGATAATTAGCAAGAAACGCTAGTCCTAGACCACCGAGACTACCTACACAACGGCTCCTCCATGATAACTTCTACTTTACAGTTTTCTACCTTTTCATTCCGATTCATCTTGTGATTCTAGAACAGAGTATTTCCCATTAACGCCTGAAATTTATTTCAGAACTCAATTACTCTCTCTTCCTTTTCATCCCTACTGCGTAGATAATATTTTCCCTTGACCCTTTCTTCTGTATCTTCGACTAGAACCGCGTTCAAGTAATCCACGATTATTAGATTTTTATCTCCTTGTACATACTGAATCACCCGTTCAATATTGTCATATACTGGTATATTGCTTCCGTCGTTTTGCAATAGATGGCAATAGCGGCAAGTTGTGGTGCAGTTGGTAGGGAGTCAGTGCCATACTATAAGTATTTTGAACGTGGCTGTAGTTCAGCAATGGTTACGAATAGCAGATGAAATAGACAGCCATCTAATTGCAATATACGGAGATTTTTCAATTAATCTATACCTTGATTTCAACGGATTTAAAACCGCTCTCCTTAGGAGGACAAGAAACATACATCACATTAGCAAACAGTCAGTAAAGCTACCTCCACATGAAATGTGCCGGCAACGACCTGTAAATCTATATGTAAAAGCTAAGCCCCCTAGAATCAATGTAGAAACGGCATGTGCTCTTAACACGGTTTGGTTTTTTACGTGATTGTTTTTACTGATGTGACAAGCCCTTGTTTCTCTGGGCCCTAAATTTTAAATATGTGGAGATAAATTTACTAACTGTTTGCTAATGTGAAATTTGTTTCTTGTCCTTCTGAGGAATCCGTTGAAACCATGATAAAGGTTAGCAAAAAACCACCATTTATTGCAACTGGTTGGCCGTCTATTTCACCTGTCATCATAGAATAAGCTTAGGCATTTGTAAACATAACGGCATCAAAATATTTGTCGATCTGTGATTGCATTATAAAGACATTTTCGATTTATTATGTCAACTTATGAGCCAAATTCTTGTCATTTGTGGGAATTTTTAATTTACTGCATCAAAATGAGGAAATCTTCGGCTGAGACATATAAAATGCTGAGTAAGACCAATGATGAGGCGGCTATTATTGTGGGTTTGACGTCGACGATCGGCATTTCGGTGAAACAGAAAAGGATTTAGAAGCTACAGAATCCGACAGAAACAATGACAGGACATCGTTATCGAAGGCAGTCGATGCGTTTGAGCCGAGCGCTGAAAGACATACGGGCTCAATACAGCGATAGACAAAAAATGGTGATTTTGCGGTATGACAGTGCTCAACCACATGTTGCAAAATCTATCAAAACATACTTAGGAAAGTTGAAATGAGAAGTCCCACTGCACTCGCGATATTCTGCAGATATTGCTGTCTCTGATTACCATCAATTTTCATCACTGACGCAGGGTCATAGGAAGATGTACAATAAATTAAAAAGAAAGTGGAAATTTATATCGATTCATTAATCACCTCGACAGACACCCAGTTCTTCCACAGCGGGATTTGTATGCTGCGCAAAATATTGAAGAAAGCAGAGGCCAGCAATGGCCAATACTCTGAAACGTAAATGTTTTGTATGTTTACAGAATACAGCCTTGAACGTCGAGAAGAAAACATCGGAAACAAGTTTTAGACCTTACGGTTCCTTTATTTTTTCATCATCAGCTTGCGAGGTCGGCGTATGTACCGGAACTATCGCTGTCGGCATTGGATTGCTATCGATTCTGATGAGAACAAACTTATCACTGAACTGCTGACAGCTGCTCACTTTCTGCTCTACTTTCCTATTCATATCGAATCCTACTCCCGTTGTGCCACTGCTGTTGGTATTAACCTGACTGATATGTTTCTGACCAGAAATCCTTGCCTTTCTTTTGTTTCACTTCACTGAACCCTCACCATGTCTATATTAAGCTTTTGCGTTTCCCTTTTGATATTTTCGTGGTTTCCTGCCACTCTCAGACTTTTGTAATTCCATGCTCTGACTCGTATAATGTTATCCTTTCGTTAGTTATTTCATTTTTTTCTCGTAGTCGCATCCTCCTTGACAGTCCCCTTCTGCATATCTGAACGGGAGACTAATCCGGAATCTTTTGAAGGTTGAGAGATGATGATGACACTTTTTCAATTACAGGTCACATGTCCTGCTTTTACAGCAGTGGTTTCCACTGCCTTCTGCATCCTCGTATCATTGATCATTTCTGATTCTTCCGCCTTTCCGTGGAAGATCCCCACCACAGGAGCAAGAGAATGCCATGAAACTTTGTCCGCTCCTCCGCCTACTCTGGCTAAGCCGTTGACAAAACGAGCGTAACTTATGCCGGAAGTCTTCGGCAGCCATTACTGACCATTTTCGCTCAACATTTAGTGGCTGTTTGATTACTAGTCGAAAATGCTACCCCTTTTTTGTGTGTAGGTGTCATCAATTTTCTGAACGGATTAATGCTGCCCGCCATGATCTCCTCTCCTGTGCCATCCTGACCATCTTAGAGTAGAACTTGCGACCTACGCCCTAAATTATTTGCAGATCTATTCTAACCTCTATCTTCTTCTAGTACCATGGAAGTTATTCCCCAGTGTCTTAACATGACCCGGCCGGAGTGGCCGTGCGGTTCTAGGCGCTACGGTCTGGAACCGAGCGACCGCTACGGTCGCAGTTTCGAATCCTGCCTCGGGCAAGGATGTGTGTGATGTCCTTAAGTTAGGTTTAATTAGTTCTAAGTTCTAGGCGACTGATGACATCAGAAGTTGTCGCATAGTGCTCAGAGCCATTTTTTTCTTAACATGCGTAATTATCATCCAGTACCTTCTTGTAAGTGTTTTCTATTTATTCGGTTCTTCGCAGATTCTGTGGAGGACCTCCTCATTCCTTACCCATCAGTCCACCTAATTTTCAATATTCTTCAGTTACACCACATCCTAAATGCTTCGATTCTCTTCTGTGCTGGTTTTCCCAAAATCAATGTTTCACTATTATTCAATACTGTGCGCCAAACAGAAATCTCTTCCTCAACTTAAGACCAATGTTTTTATACTAGTACACTTCTCTTGACCAGGAATGCCCTTTTTGGCCGTGCTGTCTTTTTCTTATGCCCTTCTTGCTATGTTCGTCATGAGCTATTTTGCTGCCTACAAGGCAGAATTCCTTAACTTCGTCTACTTCGTGATAACCAATTCTGATGTTAAGATTCTAGGTTTTCTCTTTTCTGTTACTTCCCATTACTTTCATCTCCCTTTGAGTCACTCTCAATCCACAGTCTGTACTCGTTAGACTGATCACTTCATTCTTCACTTTTAATCAGGATAGCAGTGTCATCAGTGAAACTTATTAGGATATCCTTAAACGTTGAATTTTAATTCCACTCATGAACCTTCCTTATATTTCCGTCATTACATTTCGATGTATTAACTGAACAGTAGGAGCGAAAGACTACATCCTTGTCTTATATCCTATTTAATACTCCTCTAGTTCCCTCTTGTTGCTTGTACGGATTGTATATTACCTGTTTTTCCCTATAGCTTAACCCTTCTTTTGTCATAATTTCGAACATCTTGCGCTATTTTCACTGTCGAAGCCTTTTATGTAAGTCGATAAATCCCATGAGCGTATCTTGATTTTTCTTAACACTTGCTTCCATTATTAGCTGCAAATCGGAACTGCCTAACTGGTGCCATTAACTTTCCTAAAGCCAAACTGATCGTCATTTAATAGATCATCAATTGTCTTTTCCATTCTTATGTATATTATTATTAGACGCTTGATCTGTTAAGCTGACTGTGCGACAATTATCACACCTGTCGGCTCTTGCAGTCTGCGGAATTGTATGGATGATACCTTCTGTCTTATTTGATCTTAGGTTTTCCAAAGCTCTTCTACTGGCTAATACGGGTTCCCGTATCCCTCACCCGTTGACTACTGTTCCTATTTCTATCACGCCATCAGAGAAGTCCTCCCCCTCAAAGAGGTTTTCAGTGTTCTCTTTCAACCGATTCGCTCTATCCTCTGTATGTAACGGTGGAATTCCCATTGTACTCTTAAAGTTACCGCTCTTTCTGTTAATTTCACCGGAGGTTGTTTTGATTCTTTTGCATGTTGAGCCAGTCCTTCTGACAATCATTTGTTTTTCGATTTCTTCACATTTTCCTTGCAGCCATCCCGCCTTAGTTTCACTGTACTTCCTATTTATATCACTCCTAAGTGACTTGTATTTCTGTTGTCCTGAATTTCCCTGAACGCCTTAGTACTTCCTTCTTTCGTCGATCAACTGAAATTTCTTGTGTTACCCACGGTTTCTTCACAGTTAACTTCCTTGTATCTATGTTTTTCTTTCGAACTCCTGTGATTCCTATTCTTAGACATGTCTATTTCGCGTCAACTGATGTGCCTACTGCGCTATTCATTACCGCAGTATCTGTAGACTCAGAGAACTTAAAGCGTATCTCTTTACTCATTACTTCTTCCGTACCCAACTTCCTTGTGAATTGGTTCTACTTGACCAGTCTCTTCAGTTTCAGCCTACTGTTCATTATTACCAAATTATGATCTGAGTCTGTATCTGCTCCTGAGCGTGTCCTGCAGTCCAATATCTGATTTCGGAATCTGTGCCTGAACGTGATGTAACCTGAACTTGATGTAATGACTGTAATCTTTCTGTATTCACAGGCCTTTTCCATGTAGACCACGTTCTCTTGCGTATCTTGAACGCATTATTCGGTACCACTAACTGCAGTTTATTTCAGAACGCAGTTAACCTTTCTCCTCTCTCTTCCTATTAGCAAACTCATACTCTCCCGTAACCCTTTCTTGTACTCTTTCCCCTACAACCGCATTCCAGGTCCCATGAATATTAGATTTTAATCCCATATGCATACCGATCCACCCATTCAATATCATCGCATACTCTCCACGTTTTGCTTGCGACGTCGGCGTGTATACATGAACTGTTTTTGGCGGTGTTGGTTTGCTGTCATTATAATGAAAACTACCCTATCACTGCACTGTTCACAGCAACATGCTCTCTGCACTGCTTCCCATTCATTGTGAATCCTACTCCCGGTTTACAATTTTCTGCTGCTACTGATACTACCCTATACTTGTCTGACCAGAAATTCTTGTCTTCTTTCCATTTCTCTTCATGACACCACTTATCTTTTCAGATTTTCTAGCTTCCCTACAACGTTCAGACCACTGACATTCCACACCCCGACTCATAGAACGTTATCAGATCTTTTTCCCACGCTCACTTCTCCTTGGCAAACCTCCGGGAGATGCGAATGGAGGACTAGTCCGGAGTCTTTCGCTAATTGAGAGATAACCTTGACTCGCTTCTAGCTACAGGCTATATGTCCTGTGGATATGCATTATGTGTTTTTAAAGCCTTCAGAACCCTCACGCCCTCTTCGTCTCCTTTTAGGGGCAATTCCCCACCTAAAGCCTAAAGGATAAGAGAGTGCCATGAACCTCTGTCCATACATCCACTCTCGTTGACAAGACCGTTGGCAGGATGAGGGTAAAGGATGACTTCTTATGCCGAAAATCTTATGCAGCCTTTACTGACAATTATTATTCACCTTTTATACAGTGGAGTGATTCGAGCCTGGGACCGAGGACGCAACGGCTAGACCACGGGTACATACGCAGAGTGTAGAAATCAATAATTATTATATCAAGTTGTGAGATATGGCTCTGAGCACTATGGGACTTAACATCTATGGTCATCAGTCCCCTAGAACTTAGAACTACTCAAACCTAACTAACCTAAGGACATCACACAACACCCAGTCATCACGAGGCAGAGAAAATCCCTGACCCCGCCGGGAATCGAACCCGGGAACCCGGGCGTGGGAAGCAAGAACGCTACCGCACGACCACGAGCTGCGGACAGTTGTGAGATACATGCGTATTTTACGTATCCTGGTTTTCTGTCACTTTACTGAATGATGTAATCTGTGTGGGGGATTTCTGAATTATGTGCTGTCGTGTGAATGAGAGCGCACACTGCTGTTTGTTTTTAGTCTCAAGAATGCGCCTGATTTGCCGCGCGCAAGCGTGTAGCAAGCGTTTCGCATTAGCATGCGTGAGAGGGAGTCGCTGTGTGGAATCGGGTCCCGTATTCCGCACTGGTCTGGTGCGTTTATTGGGTACTGTGATTTGTATTACGTGTACGGCTGCATTTATGTTAGTTGGACATTATCGTCGTACAGATTTATAGCCGTCTTAAACGATGTTTTTTGGAACCGATAAAATATACAACGTCTGTGTTCAGTGTTCGTCGATTTATGTGTTAAGTTACTGACCGTCGCACACTTTTCCTGAACTTGATAGCACAGAATCCTACCAAAAGAAAACAAAAGAAAGTTTGTGAATCGGTCTCTATGCTGCTCCCAGCCCCCACGTAACGACGAGGATCAAAATAATACCCAGAAACAGGGTAACAGGTCACGAGCTGATAAACCACTGAAAGAAATGTCACGAAATGACATCTCCCTGAACTCTGGAGGAGATCGGCGAAATTAGTTTCTAATTAAATAACAAACTAAGTCAGGAGCCTACAAATTACTGAAAGAAATGACACGAAACGACGTCAGTTTGAACTTTGAATGTGGCTGGTCTAATTGATGTCTGATTAAATCGTAGAACTGCCAGGCTTGGTCATATTTATTTTATAAGGCAGCAATACTTAGGGCTAGTAGTTTATAGCTATTGCACGTTCTCTGTGTCGCTGCTTAACTTTCTCTCTCCTGGCCTTTACTTTTAGGAATGAAGAGTCTATATCCTGCATCCAAATCTACGTAGATACTCCACGAGCTACCGTGGGGTGCGTGGCGGAGAATACCTTGTGTCACAATTAGTCATTTCCTATCCTGCTCCACTCGCATGTAGAGCGACGAAAAAACCGATATCTATATGTCTCGGTATGATCGAAATTTCTCTTATCTTCCAGGTCCTTATGCGAAATGTACGTAGGTTGCAGTAGAATCGTTCCGCTCTTAGCATCAAATGCGAATTCAGTAAGTTTTCTTGATGATGCTCCTAGAAAAGAACGTCGCCTTCCCTTCAGGGATTCCCATTCTAGTTCCCATACGCATCCTCGTAATATTCGCATGTTACTTGAACCTACCGGTGACAAATGCAGGAGCTCCCCTCTGAACTGCTTCGATGCCTGGGAATCCCAAACACGGCAGCAGAACTCGAGGATGGGTCCCACTAGTGCCCTACACGCGGTCTTCTTTGCGGATAAAAGACATTTTCCTAAAATTCGTACAATAAACCAAAGTTGACCATTCGCCTTCCCCACTCGTGCTTCTTGCGTTTCATATTGATTTGCAACGTTACACCTAGATATTTAATCGACGTGACTGTGTTAAGTTGCACACTTCTGGACCTGAACATTATGGGATTGTTTATCCTACTCGTCTGCATTAACTTACGCTTTTCCATGTTTACCGCTAGGTAAAAAGACGAGGGCTAGTAGAAGTCCTTGGGTAACAGAAGAAATATTGAATTTAGTTGATGAAAGGAGAAAATATAAAAATGCAGTAAATGAAGCAGGCAAAAAGGAATACAAACGTCTCAAAAATGAGATCGACAGGAAGTGCAAAATGGCTAAGCAGGGATGGCTAGAGGACAAATGTAAGGATGTAGAGGCTTCTCTCACTAGGGGTAAGATAGATACTGCCTACAGGAAAATTAAAGAGACCTTTGGAGATAAGAGAACGACTTGTATGAATATCAAGAGCTCAGATGGAAACCCAGTTCTAAGCAAAGAAGGGAAAGCAGAAAGGTGGAAGGAGTATATAGAGGGTCTATACAAGGGCGATGTACTTCAGGACAATATTATGGAAATGGAAGAGGATTTAGATGAAGATGAAATGGGAGATATGATACTGCGTGAAGAGTTTGACAGAGCACTGAAAGACCTGAGTCGAAACAAGGCCCCCGAAGTAGACAACATTCCATTGGAACTACTGACGGCCTTGGGAGAGCCAGTCCTGACAAAACTCTACCATCTAGTGAGCAAGATGTATGAAACAGGCGAAATACCCTCAGACTTCAAGAAGAACATAATAATTCCAATCCCAAAGAAAGCAGGTGTTGACAGATGTGAAAACTGCCGAACTATCAGTTTAATAAGTCACAGCTGCAAAATACTAACACGAATTCTTTACAGACGAATGGAAAAACTAGTAGAAGCCAACCTCGGGGAAGATCAGTTTGAATTCCGTAGAAACACTGGAACACATGAGGTAATACTTACCTTACGACTTATCTTAGAAGAAAGATTAAGGAAAGGCAAACCTACGTTTCTAGCATATGTAGACTTAGAGAAATCTTTTGACAATGTTGACTGAAATACTCTCTTTCAAATTCTAAAGGTGGCAGGGGTAAAATACAGGGAGCGAAAGGCTATTTACAATTTGTACAGAAACCAGATGGCAGTTATAAGAGTCCAGGGACATGAAAGGGAAGCAGTGGTTGGGAAGTGAGTAAGACAGGGTTGTAGCCTCTCCCCGATGTTGTTCAATCTGTATATTGAGCAAGCAGTAAAGGAAACAAAAGAGAAATTCGGAGTAGGTATTAAAATTCATGGAGAAGAAATAAAAACTTTGAGGTTCGCCGATGACATTGTAATTCTGTCAGAGACAGCAAAGGACTTGGAAGAGCAGTTGAATGGAATGGACAGTGTCTTGAAAGGAGGATATAAGATGAACATCAACTAAAGCAAAACAATGATAATGGAATGTAGTCGAATTAAGTCGGGTGATGCTGAGGGAATTAGATTAGGAAATGAGGCACTTAAAGTAGTAAAGGAGTTTTGCTATTTGGGGAGCAAAATAACTGATGATGGTCGAAGTAGAGAGGATATAAAATGTAGGCTGGCAATGGCAAGGAAAGCGTTTCTGAAGAAGAGAAATTTGTTAACATCCAGTATTGATTTAACTGTCAGGAAGTCATTTCTGAAAGTATCTGTATGGAGTGTAGCCATGTATGGAAGTGAAACATGGACGATAACTAGTTTGGACAAGAAGCTTTCGAAATGTGGTGCTACAGAAGAATGCTGAAGATTAGATGGGTAGATCACATAACTAATGAGGAAGTATTGAATAGGATTGGGGAGAAGAGAAGTTTGTGGCACAACTTGACCAGAAGAAGGGATCGGTTGGTAGGACATGTTCTTAGGCATCAAGGGATCACCAATTTAGTATTGGAGGGCAGCGTGGGGGGTAAAAATCGTAGAGGGAGACCAAGAGATGAATACACTAAGCAGATTCAGAAGGATGTAGGCTGCACTAGGTACTGGGAGATGAAAACGCTTGCACAGGATAGAGTAGCATGGAGAGCTGCATCAAACCAGCCTCAGGACTGAAGACCACAACAACAACAACAACAACCATTTATTACACCAACTACAAACGTTGTCTAACACATTTAGTTTCTTCTTACAGTCACTCAACGGCAAACAGCCGAAGATTGCTGCTCACCCTGTTCGTTATATCTTTTACGTACACACTGTAGAGAATAACTGCTGTCCTGAGGCACTACTTACGGTGCTCTTGTCTCTGATGAACACATGCCCTTGAGGACAATATACTAGGTTCTATTACCTATGAAGTCTTCGAACAGTTCACATACGCGGGAACCTGTTCCGCACTCCCATGCCTCCGTCGATAGACTGCGTTGTGGCACCGTATCAAACGCTTTTCGGAAATGCAGGAATGTGGAATCAGCCTGGTGCCCTTCACCCATGGTTCGCAGGATATCACGTGAGAAAAGGGCAAGCTGAATTTCGCACGAGCAATTCTTTCTAAAACAGTGCTGATTTGTGGACAGAAGCTTTCCGCCTCTAGGAAATTTACTACACTCCTGGAAATAGAAATAAGAACACCGTGAATTCATTGTCCCAGGAAGGGGAAACTTTATTGACACATTCCTGGGGTCAGATACAACAAATGATCACACTGACAGAACCACAGGCACATAGACACAGGCAACAGAGCATGCACAATGTCGGCACTAGTACAGTGTATATCCACCTTTCGCAGCAATGCAGGCTGCTATTCTCCCATGGAGACGATCGTAGAGATGCTGGATGTAGTTCTGTGGAACGGTTTGCCATGCCATTTCCACCTGGCGCCTCAGTTGGACCAGCGTTCGTGCTGGACGTGCAGACCGCGTGAGACGACGCTTCATCCAGTCCCAAACATGCTCAATGGGGGACAGATCCGGAGATCTTGCTGGCCAGGGTAGTTGACTTACACCTTCTAGAGCACGTTGGGTGGCACGGGATACATGCGGACGTGCATTGTCCTGTTGGAACAGCAAGTTCCCTTGCCGGTCTAGGAATGGTAGAATGATGGGTTCGATGACGGTTTGGATGTACCGTGCACTATTCAGTGTCCCCTCGACGATCACCAGTGGTGTACGGCCAGTGTAGGAGATCGCTCCCCACACCATGATGCCGGGTGTTGGCCCTGTGTGCCTAGGTCGTATGCAGTCCTGATTGTGACGCTCACCTGCATGGCGCCAAACACGCATACGACCATCATTGGCACCAAGGCAGAAGCGACTCTAATCGCTGAAGACGACACGTCTCCATTCGTCCCTCCATTCACGCCTGTCGCGACACCACTGGAGGCGGGCTGCACGATGTTGGTGCGTGAGCGGTAGACGGCCTAACGGTGTGCGGGACCGTAGCTCAGCTTCATGGAGACGGTTGCGAATGGTCCTCGCCGATACCCCAGGAGCAACAGTGTCCCTAATTTGCTGGGAAGTGGCGGTGCGGTCCCCTACGGCACTGCGTAGGATCCTACGGTCTTGGCGTGCATCCGTGCGTCGCTGCGGTCCGGTCCCAGGTCGACGGGCACGTGCACCTTCCGCCGACCACTGGCGACAACATCGATGTACTGTGGAGACCTCACGCCCCACGTGTTGAGCAATTCGGCGGTACGTCCACCCGGCCTCCCGCATGCCCACTATACGCCTTCGCTCAAAGTCCGTCAACTGCACATACGGTTCACGTCCACGCTGTCGCGGCATGCTACCAGTGTTAAAGACTGCGATGGAGCTCCGTATGCCACGGCAAACTGGCTGACACTGACGGCGGCGGTGCACAAATGCTGCGCAGCTAGCGCCATTCGACGGCCAACACCGCGGTTCCTGGTGTGTCCGCTGTGCCGTGCGTGTGATCATTGCTTGTACAGCCCTCTCGCAGTGTTCGGAGCAAGTATGGTGGGTCTGACACACCGGTGTCAATGTGTTCTTTTTTCCATTTCCAGGAGTGTATATCCGAACCTGAGAATATTCTCAAGAAATCTGCAGCAAACCGATGTTGATGACATTTGTCTGTAAGTGCGCACGTCCATTCATTTACCCTTTAAATGTACAGGATCCACCTGTGACTTCTTCTAGTCGCTTGAGACTTGTTTGTGCGATTCTCTTGGGTGAACGATTTCTTAAACGCGAAATTTAAAACTTTGGCTTTCCTTTGCTATCTTTTATTGCCACATTAGACTGGTCAATCAGTGTCTGGAGCCTTTGGTCCTGTTAGCGATTTTACGTATTATCAGAATTTTCTCAAGTTGTGGGCAAGACGTTTTGTTAATGTTTGACGGTTGTAGTGATTGGATGTCTCGCCAATAAATTTTTTTACAGACGCACTAATCTCTACTAATTTTTGCCTATAGTCATTTGTGCGTTTTCTTTAGAACCGAGAGCGCAACATTCTTTGCTTTCTCAGCACTTTCCGAATGTCGTTGTTAAATCACGGTATTCGTGGTTAATGCATTGCTCTGGGACAATATAAGACTCAACTAGAAAACTGAAGCAACTCGTATGTTTCACAAGGTTTTAGGACCTATTCAAGATGAATACTACCTATATCGGAAAATAACTGAATTATGTGCAATTTCCTGAAAACACTGTCAGAGTCTTAAAAATTATGGAAGCAATGATGCTACAATATGAAAATACAGGTCGTCGTAGAATGTAGATCTGCTGCTATAATGAATAAATGTATCTCAGTATTTTGATTACTTATTCGGTACAGTAGAGTATGTTAGAACATTACAGGACATTCTGAGCGCACTCTAGTTCAAAATTACTAAAAAAAGAAATTAACTTTATTTCTCGAAGATATGTTGTCAGCGCGATAAATAGCTTGCTTCAAGCAGATGCTGCCACCTATAGGGAACATGTAGAACTGAAAACAAGAGTTGCACAGATAGCGCGTGCCGTAAAACATAAGACTGATTCATGAAGCTCAGCGAGTTTAGTTTCTTCTATGAGCTAGGAACAAGTGCAAGGCATAAATGCTACGTAACGACAGAGGAGCTGAATATTATGATGATGGTTGTAGAGTCGAAGCTGGTTATCTGTGCAAATAAAATAAAATCTAACTAAGACTAAATTCTACGATTTTATTTAATTAATTGTTTACATAGTTTACGCCTACACTTGAGCACTAAAATCAAACATTATACAACAGAATCTGCAATGAATGAGTTTAAATCTTAGCAGTCAATAGTTTCTTCCTTTCCTAGACTTCTTTATTCAGAGCGAAGTGGCCCCTCGCTCTGCGGCAGATATGACGTACTTTGAAACTTCCTGGCAGATTAAAACTGTGTGCCGGACCGAGAATCGTACTCGGGACCTTTGCCTTTCGCGGGCAAGTGCTCTACCAACTGAGCTACCCAAGCACGACTCACGCCCCGTCCTGACAGCTTTAGTTCTGCCATTACCTCGACTCCTACCTTCCAAACTTTACAGAAGCTCTCCTGTCATTCTATGACATACTTTCTCCGTTGTGACATCTTGGATGTCATTCGTACGTATTTTTTGTTCAGAAGCAGTTTCGTCTCTTCTCTACGTTCAGTTTGGTGTTTGGTGATGTTCTGTTCATTTAGAGATATTTGTACTTCTTTAAAAGAACTATGTTTTATCTCATTGTTTCAAAAGTAGTCGAAAAGATGTTTCAGGAGTCTAGTATTCGATAAGCGAGAAACGTGGCCAAAAAATGCAATCCTTCTTTTTCGCATCGTATCAACAATGGATTTATTTTCTTGGGAAACCACCGAATTGGTTAAGAGTCTTTACTGATCATCAATTTGTGGTTTTTTATTGATGATCAGTCGGAGTCTTCTTCTATCGACTTTCTGCCTTTTATCAGTTGTTGCTTAAGTGTTTAGTTTATTTAATTTAAACAGTGTTTCACGTGCATCTGTTACCGCCGTTTTAACGACGCTCTAGTTCTTCTATCTGAAACTTCGCTTCATCGACACTGTTTGCTGATAACACCAAATCATCTGCAAGACTGATAAATCGAAACTTTCTAGCAAACTCAACAGATGGTGGACATACGAGTATCTTGTTCCAATCACGGATGATTTTCTCCAGCACATAGTAATGGAAACAATCCATCACCTTGTCGAAGGCCAGTTAGAATCTCAAACTGTTCTGGAATTCATTTCTAAACCTTACTCTAGAGTTAGTATATCGAAAGGTGGCCGCAGTGAGGTTGACGAGTTTGTGGTCTACGATTTATTTAGAAAGAATATTCAATATTGTATATCAGTGTAGCATAGGCAAGGGCTGTTTTTCGGCTTTTGCGCGATGCAACAGTGAAAGAATCAGAGTAAAAAGTCACGTTAGATTAGATTAGATGTAGTTTTCGTTCCAAGTAATCTATAGTGAGGAGATCCTCTGGGATGTGGAACATGTCAGCAAACAAGACTACACAATAAGTACTTACAAAATAAGAGCAGATTATGCTAACGTACCTTCCACAGATCCTAAATGAAATTGTTCTTGTGAATGTGAAATCGGTCCAAAAAAAAGCATATTTGCATTTAAAAGTCAGCAAATATTAAATGCTTAATACACTTAGGTGCATTTTATAATTATTAGGCTACTGAAACCACACATCATCAAAAGAAAAAAAGAATAAAAGGAAAAAATTTTCAGTACTTATTCACAACGATCGTATTAATGGAAAAAATATGTACTGCAGTCAGATTGGACGCAGTATTCACATTATGAGATTTTATTAATAACATAAGCGCATCAATTGGTTCTGTTGAGAAATTCATCAATGGAGAAGAAGGAGTTGGCCACCAATAAATCCTGTAGACTCTCTCAATCTTTCTATGGCTACTGGCATGTTACTGAAAGCGTGTACTGCTGTACAGTGGACACCCTTCTGAACCAAAGTAAGTGACTTTAAATCTCCGTGAAAGTTATTCTTGCTTCTAGTTTTGATTCCATGAACTGAACTGTTTGTTTGAAAAAAAAAAAAAAAGATTTATTTTCTACGACAAATTTGTTTTACGTGTAAATGTATTGGGGAGCAGCAGTTAGTATCCCCATTTCCTTAGAAAGCCCTGGACGAGACATTCTAGAGTTCACACCACAAGTAATTCGTATTACACGTTTTCGGTTCGGAAAAATTTACCTTGGTTTGTTGAGTTACCCTAGAAAATAATCCCGTATTACATTATGGAATGAAAACAGTACGCTAGCATTTTTATTTTTATATTATCTATGTCTGGCAATATTCGCAAACCAATAGAAATTTTTTGGAATCTTCAGCAGTTCTCTAATGTGCTCCCCCTAGTTAAATTTATTATCAAGCTGCAATACCAAGAATGTTACACTGTCAACTTCTTCTATTTGCTTGGCGCCATATTTAGGCATATACTGACAGGAAATGTTTTACAAGTTATGAACTACATGCAGCACGTTTGTTCAAGGCTTAGTGACAAAGAATGGCTAGAAATTTTGTATTAACGTCCATGAAAATTTTACCAGCTGACCTTACTAACCCATACCTGATTCATTGTTTATTGCAATGTTTGTGTCACCTGCAAACGAAACAAACTTGGCGTCTGGTAACGTTACTGATAAAAGGTCATTGATACGCACAAGAAAAAGTGGGACAGTAAGAGGGAACCTTGGAGGACACCACATGTTATTAGTTCAAAGTTGGTAATGCCTGGGGCTTAGTACACGTCTCTTTCCTATTGACACCATTTTTTTCTGTCAGAAATATAGGATTTGAACCATTTTGCTGCATTTCTTGTTACACCGTAATATTCTAATTTAGTCAAAGGATACTGTGATTTATACAGTCAAATTCCTTTACACAGATAACGAAATATACCAGTAGTTTATAATTTATTGTCTAATTAATTAAGTACCTTCTCACTGTAAGTGTAGATAGTCATCTCCATATCAGAACCCTTTAAAAATCCGAATTGTGACTTCGATAATACTTTATTTGTGGTCAAATGGTTGAGAATAAGACTGTATATCATCTTTTCAAAAATTTCTGAGAATTCGGGGAAAAGTGAAACTGGTATTGCTTTGTTTGCTTTCTTATATAACAGCTTGAATTCAGCATATTTCAACCACTCGGGTAACGTGCCACTGATAAAACACTGTTTACGCAAATAACTTAATATCACTAAAATCAGAGGCACACTGCTTAACCAACTTCGTTGATATATTAACATACCCAACAGAATTTTGTGGTTTCAAGGACTTTATGGTGGATATTGCTTCTACTGATGTTGTGAGGGCAATACTCATTTTAATGTAGTTATTTGTAGTGACTGGTGTGAGATGTCCCATGGTAGCATCTACTGAGCCTGACGAACCCAAAACAATTACAGCTACAGAAGTGTCACGTGCCGTAGCCGACAGACACACGTGCCCGCGCGTCAGTGGCTGCCGTTGCCAGGCGACTGAGTACATCCCGCGCATAAATGAGCAGGAGTTTGTCCGGCGGGGTCTGGCTGGTGTACGGGGCGGCCGGCCGTGCCACCTCGCAATGAGAAGCGACCAATCAATTTCCGCTGTATCACACACAGCTATTTATTCAGCAATCAAATCGCGTTTCAGCCAAACCAACTACTACGAAAGAATTCGTGCTATATTATTGTCAGCTGCGATGATACACTCCCACAACAGTAAACCTGACTGGCAGGGTCTTGTCTTGCATTGCGGATACAAATATTGCCCTCTCATCTCACTAGGGGAGGAATGTCTTTCTTTTTTTTTTTCGTACCCTGGCTGACAAAAAAAAGAAAGAAAACTGAAGTACTCGGCTAACGAAATTTTCATGGACATTAATAAATGAGTTCTAGGCAATTCTCTGTCACTAAATCTTCAGCAAATAAATTATATGGAGTTGCACATCAGCGTACGCGCCATCTGTTGGTATGTAAATGATGAGTGTTGCTATTCTCTGAGACGCCCACCAGAGCAAATATTTGTTGTTCTTGATTAGTGCTGTTACTATGCCTGGTAAAATATACACTACTGGCCATTAAAATTGCTACACCACGAAGATGACGTGCTACAGACGCGAAATTTAACCGACAGGAAGAAGATGCTGTGATATGCAACTGATTAGCTTTTCAGACCATTCACACAAGGTTGGCGTCGATGGCGACACCTACAACGTGCTGACATGAGGAAAGTTTCCAACCGATTTCTCATACACAAACAGCAGTTAACCGGCGTTGCCCGGTGAAACGTTGTTGTGATGCCTCGTATAAGGAGGAGAAATGCGTGAAGGTCGAATTGTAGCCTATCGCGATTGCGGTTTATCGTATCGCGGCATTGCTGCTCGCGTTGGTCGAGATCCAATGACTGTTAGTGGAATATGGAATCGGTGGGTTCAGAAGGGTAATACGGAACGCCGTGCTCGATCCCAACGGCCTCGTATCACTAGCAGTCGAGATGACAGACATCTTATCCGCATGGCTGTGACGGATCGTGTAACCATATCTCGATCCGTAAATCAACAGATGGGGACGTTTTCAAGACAACAACCATGTGCACAAACAGTTCGACGACGTTTCCAGCAGCATGGACTATCAGCTCGGAGACCACGGCTGCGGCTGCTCTTGACGCTGCATCACAGACAGGATCGCCTGCGATGGTGTAATCAACGATGAATCTGAGTGCACGAATGGCAAAACGTCCTTTTCTCGGATGAATCCAGGTCCTGTTTACAGCATCATGATGGTCGCATCCGTGTTTGGCGACATCGCGGTGAACGCACATTGGAAGCGTGTATTCGCCATCGCCATACTGGCGTATCACCCTGCGTGATGGTATGGGGTGTCATTGGTTACACGTCTCGGTCACCTCTTGTTCGCATTGACGGCACTTCGAACAGTGGACGTTACATTTCAGATGTGTTACGACCCGTGGCTCTACCCTTCATTCGATCCCTGCGAAACCCTACATTTCAGCAGTATAACGCACGACCGCATGTTGCAGGTCCTGTACGGGCCTTTCTGGATACAGAAAATGTTCGACTGCTACCCTGGCCAGCACATTCTCCAGATCTCTCACCAACTGAAAACGTTTGGTCAAAGGTGGCCGGGCAACTGGCTCGTCACAATACGCCAGTCACTACTCTTGATGAACTGTCGTATCGTGTTGAAGCTGCACGGGCATCTGTACCTGTACACGCCATCCGAATACTGTTTGACTCAATACCCAGGCGTGCCAAGGCCGTTATTACGGACAGAGGTGGTTGTTCTGGGTACTGATATCTCAGGATCTATGCACCCAAATTGCGTGAAAATGTAATCACATGTCAGTTCTAGTACAATATATTTGACCAATGAATACCTGTTTATCATCTGCATTTCTTCTTGGTGTAGCAATTTTAATGGCCAGCAGTGTATAAGGAGAGTGAACAGCGTCGGATGATGAGAGATCAGACTGAAGGACATAGAGGAACCACACAGTCTTTTGAAACAGTGTTATGAAGTACTGACGGATTTGGAGAGAGGCCTCATTGTGGGACTATATGTTGCCACACGTACGAATCGTGCAGTATCCAGAGTTATGAAGAATTAGGATGTGACAGTTGCCCAATATTCTGCAGGAAGGCAAATTTGTGGGAGGCATACCCATTGTCAAGCTTCTGATCCATCACGTCTCATTATCACTAAGGACGATCGTTGTGCTGTGCACTAAGCACATCGTAACTCCTTCACATTTGCGCCTGCTATCCCAGATGAATGGAATGGTACTGTGTTCAGAAATGAATCGCAGCTCTGCACTACCCTGTAAGACCATCGTCACGAGTGTGGCGACGGCCTAGGGAGGGATACCATTCTTCCGGTGTTTTGGATAGCCGGAGCAGTATTACTCCTGGTGTCATGGTATAGGAAGTCGTCGCGTATGACTTCATGTCACGGTGGGTAGCGATCGAGGGAATTCTGACGACAAAACGGTACATCACGGACATCCTACATTCACTTGTTCTCGTCCACTCATGGCACGTATCTCCGTGAATTGTGAATGACAACAACAACACTCAAAATTCAATAACGATTGAAATTATCACAAGAAGCAAACTGTTAAGAATGATGTGGTGTTTCCAAAAGCCGCATAGCCGTATTAAGCTGCTTTACTCGAAACTATCGGTTTCACGTTACTAAACATACATCTCCAGGTATACAGTGATTATACGTTCGTAATGCAAATGGACAACTGCAGAGACCTAGCTTTCGATAAGTTATCCGCGTTAAGAGTTAAACCATATTGGTGGGTTGTCACATTAAAATTAAGTACACCAAAAATATGTACAAAGGATGACTGCTGAAGGAGACAGGCGAGGTGTTATCCTTCTACATACTAGATATATGACCATTATCAAACGGAAGATGCAACTGGTAGTTGCGAGTAAAACACACTTATACAGGTACGCGGCTTTAGGAAGCACCACATCATTCTGGACTTTTTTACTTGTTCCAATTTTATGATAATTTGAAAGGTTATTGAGCGTTGAGTGTTGTTATTCACAATGTCTCTGAGCTGTGGTTACCTCTCCAAAAAGTTTTTTTGTTCAGTATGAATTGTCTGCGTCATGTTGATGTACTTCCACATCCAGCAAGATCTCCAGATTTCTCTTTGGCAGAATCCTTGTGAGACTCGTTCAGACATGAACTACGATCCAGTGGCAGGATATCAAGGACGAATTATGAGAGTTGTCGGCCACTGCGCTACAGAGGACAACCTTTGTGACACCATTCCCAACCGAATCAGTGCATGCATTCAGCCCGAATGGGATTCAACGCTATACTTATAAGTGGTCTCATACTGCCAGGTTCTTTGTCAATTTATCTCAATTTTGTAATCACTGAAACGACTTCTCATACTCTCTCAAGCGCTGATGTTTCATTTCGCTTACTGACGTTCTTCTCCGCGCTTCACTTTTATTTCTTTCTTTCTTTCCCATACAACGTAATACACAGTCTCTAGTCACAATATTTTACTTTCCATATTCAGTCCAACGTCTTTCGCAACTACAGCTTAATTTCCAAGGATTATTTACATATTTATTTTGCATATCATGTGATGCAGTTTATCACCACCAATTTGCCATGGAATATTCATGTTCTGCACCGGTAAAAACCTGTGTAAATTTTGACCGGCACAGCAACTTAATCCATTAAATTATATAGTAAACATATGTAACACACAGAAACTCCAATGTCCGAAATACCATAGAAGAGGACCATCAGTTCTATTAGTCACGGAATGTGTTGAGTCTTCGGTATGTTGTAGAGGGACCTCTCCTGAATACCTGGCTAGCGGCTTTTCATGCAACGGCTCCTAGTTTCGGAGAAAATCGATATGTACCTTTTATGCGTGCCTCCTATATCGATAACGTTAACCCTGTTTCGACTCTCTGCGCGTAACGCAGAGACTGAGGTTTACAGCTGCCACGCTGGCAAAATGGGCTTAATTTCTGTCGGTGTATACGTATACTTTTTAATGTCATCGTACAATATATAAATGAATAATATCTGCCATGTAAAATAATTCTACAATTCCTATGGAATCTCTCCACTGAAACACAAAGCAATTACCTGTTGACTGAAAGAGGGTGTTAAAGGACGAGGAAATCATTTGGATAAGAGGTAAACTGTCAATAGGTGGACTTTTTTTTTTGTTGTCATCAGTCTACTGAGTGGTTTGATGCGGCCCGCCACGAATTCCTTTCCCGTGCTAACCTCTTCATCTCAGAGTAGCATTTGCAACCTACGTCCTCAATTATTTGCTTGACGTATTCCCATCTCCGTCCTCCTCTACAGTTTTTGCCCTCTACAGCTCCCTCTAGTACCATGGAAGTCATTCCCTTATGTCTTAGCAGATGTCCTATCATCCTGTCCCTTCTCCTTATCAGTGTTTTCCACATATTCCTTTCCTCTCCGATTCTGCGTAGAACCTCCTCATTCCTTACCTTATCAGTCCACCTAATTTTCAACATTCGTCTATAGCACCACATCTCAAATGCTTCGATTCTCTTCTGTTCCGGTTTTCCCACAGTCCATGTTTCAGACGTACATCCTCAGAAATTTCTTTCTCAAATTAAGGTCAGTATTTGATATTAGTAGACTTCTCTTGGCCAGAAATGCCTTTTTTGCCATAGCGAGTCTGCTTTTGATGTCCTCCTTGCTCCGTCCGTCATTGGCTATTTTACTGCCTAGGTATCAGAATTCCTTAACTTCATTGACTTCGTGACCATCAATCCTGATGTTAAGTTTCTCGCTGTTCTCATTTCTACTACTTCTCATTACATTCGTCTTTCTCCGATTAACTCTCAAACCATACTGTGTACTCATTAGACTGTTCATTCCGTTCAGCAGATCATTTAATTCTTCTTCACTTTCACTCAGGATAGCAATGTGATCAGCGAATCGTATCATTGATATTCTTTCACCTTGTATTTTAATTCCACTCCTGAACCTTTCTTTTATTTCCATCATTGCTTCCTCGATGTACAGATTGAAGAGTAGGGGCGAAAGGCTACAGCTTTGTCTTACACCCTTCTTAATACGAGCACTTCGTTCTTGATCGTCCACTCTTATTATACCCTCTTGGTTGTTGTACATATTGTATATGACCCGTCTCTCCCTATAGCTTACCCCTACTTTTTTCAGAATCTTGATCAGCTTGCACCATTTTATATTGTCGAACGCTTTTTCCAGGCCGACAAATCCTATGGAAGTGTCTTGATATTTCTTTAGCCTTGCTTCCATTATTAGCCGTAACGTCAGAATTGCCTCTCGCGTCCCTTTACTTTTCCTAAAGCCAAACTGATCGTCACCTAGCGCATTCTCAATTTTCTTTTCCATTCTTCTGTATATTATTCTTGTAAGCAGCTTCGATGCATGAGCTGTTAAGCCGAATGTGCGTCAATTCTCGCACTTGTCAGCTCTTGCCGTCTTCGGAATTGTGTGGATGATGCTTTTCCGAAAATCAGACGGTATGTCGCCAGACTCATATATTCTACACACCAACGTGAATAGTCGTTTTGTTGCCACTTCCCCCAATGATTTTAGAAATTCTGATGGAATGTTATCTATCCCTTCTGCCTTATTTGACCGTAAGTCCTCCAAAGCTCTTTTAAATTCCGATTCTAATACTGGATCCCCTATCTCTTCTAAATCGACTACTGTTTCTTCTTCTATCACATCAGACAAATCTTCACCCTCATAGAGGCTTTCAATGTATTCTTTCCACCTATCTGCTCTCTCCTCTGCATTTAACGGTGAAATTCCCGTTGCACTCTTAATGTTACCACCATTGCTTTTAATGTCACCAAAGGTTGTTTTGACTTTCCTGTATGCTGAGTCTGTCCTTCCGACAATCATATCTTTTTCGATGTCTTCACATTTTTCCCGCAGCCATTTCGTCTTAGCTTCCCTGCACTTCCTATTTATTTCATTCCTCAGCGACTTGTATTTCTGTATTTCTGATTTTCCCGGAACATGTTTGTTCTTCCTCTTTTCATCAATCAACTGAAGTATTTCTTCTGTTACCCATGGTTTCTTCGCAGCTACCTTCTTTGTACCTATGTTTTCCTTCCCAACTTCTGTGATGGACCTTTTTAGAGATATCCATTCCTCTTCAACTGTACTGCCTACTGCGCTATTCCTTATTGCTGTATCTATAGCATTAGAGAACTTCAAACGTATCTCGTCATTCCTTAGTACTTCCGTATCCCACTTCTTTGCATATTGATTCATCCTGACTAATGTCTTGAACTTCAGCCTACTCTTCATCGCTACTATATTGTGATCTGAGTCTACATCTGCTCCTGGGTACGCCTTACAATCCAGTATCTGATTTCGGAATCTCTGTCTGACATTGATGTAATCTAATTGAAATCTTCCCGTATCTCCCGGCCTTTTCCAAGTATACCACCTCCTCTTGTGATTCTTGAACAGGGTATTCGCTATTACTAGCTGAAACTTGTTACAGAACTCAATTAATCTTTCTCCTCTTTCATTCCTTGTCCCAATCCCATTTTCTCCTGTAGCCTTTTCTTCTAATCCTTCCCCTACAACAGCATTCCAGTCGCCCATGACTATTAGATTTTCGTCCCTCTTTACATACTGCATTACCCTTTCAATATCCTCATACACTTTCTCTATCTGTTCATCTTCAGCTTGCGACGTCGGCATGTATACCTGAACTATCGTTGTCGGTGTTGGTTTGCTGTCGATTCTGATTAGAAAAATCCGGTCACTGAACTGTTCACAGTAACACACCCTCTGCCCTACCTTCCTATTCACAACGAATCCTACACCTGTTATACCATTTTCTGCTGCTATTGGTATTACCCGATACTCATCTGACCAGAAATCCTTGTCTTCCTTCCACTTCACTTCACTGACCCCTACTATATCTAGATTGAGCTTTTGCATTTCCCTTTTCAGATTTTCTAGTTTCCCTACCACGTTCAAGCTTCTAACATTTCACGCCCCGACTCGTAGAACGTTGTCCTTTCGTTGATAGTCAATCTTTTTCTCATGGTAACCTCCCCCTTGGCAGTTCCCTCCCGGAGATCCGAATGGGGGACTATTCCGGAATCTTTTGCCAATGGAGAGATCTTCATGACACTTCTTCAATTACAGGTCACATGTCCTGCATCCTCATGTCGTTGATCATTGCTGATTATTCCGCCTTTAGGGGCAATTTCCCACCCCTAGGACAAGAGAGTGCCCTGAACCTCTATCCGCTCCTCCGCCCTCTTTGACAAGGCCGTTGGCAGAATGAGGCTGACTTCTTATGCCGGAAGTCTTCGGGCGCCAATGCTGATTATTTATCAAAGTTTAGGCAGTGGCGGGGATCGAACCCGGGACCGAAGACGTTTTAATTACGAATCAAAGACGCTACCCCTAGACCACGGGTGGACATACAAACGAGCAAAAAATATTATATGCGGGCATGAATTGAACAACACCCAGCGTGATAAAAGTGAACCTAATCTGCTACGCTACACTCGTTTGGTCGAAATATCACTACCAGTTATAGAAGGAACGAATAAATCTTTAGCGTCAGTTCCTCCAGAAACATCGTGATGTCACAAGAAAAGCCGCCAGCCAAGCATTCAACACGAGTGCTTTTACAGCATACTTAAAACTCATCACGGGCAACGGCCTTGCCGCGGTGGATACACCGGTTCCCGTGAGCTCTCCGAAGTTAAGCGCTGTCGGGCGTGGTCGGCACTTGGGTGGGGGACCATGCAGTTGCCATGCGCTGTTGCCGTTTTTCGGGGTGCACTCAGCCTCGTGATGCCAATTGAGGAGCTACTCGACCGAATAGTAATGGCTCCCGTCAAAGAAAACTATAATAACGACCGGGAGAGCGGTGTGCTGACCACACGCCCCTCCTATCCACCTCCTCCACTGAGGATGATACGGCGGTCGGATGGTCCCGACGGGCCGCTTGCGGCCTGAAGATGGAGTGGTTTTAAGACTATTAAAAATCCACGATTTAATGATCTGATGATCCCCTTGCTAGCATAAAGCAGGGAAATTAAAATACTCTTACACTGTCGGAAAAAATTAGAATATCTAAAAAGACGATGTAGATTTTGATCCGATGACAGGAGATGCCACCCGGGGAATGGTAGCTGTACAGATAATGGCTTCAATGTCATCTGCCATATGGAGTAGTAACTACCAGAGCGCCATCTATGTCCGCCCTATAAAAGGGAATCCTTCAGAAACTTGCTAATGGGGAGAACGAGGCAAGCTCCATAAGAAAGTTTCCCAGAAACTTCGCTCAGAGGAGGAGAGATCAAAATAAGCAAGCACATGTCTCGGCTTATAGGAAGATATCCTGATGTTTCTAAGAAAACAGCGTCCACGGTTTTCGATGTTCTTCATGTGCCTTTTGCTGAGTAAATTGTTCAACAGAAGCGGTAGCACATCACAATTTTTGCGCCCTGTGTTCGAAAGCCAATTAATATTTTTATTTCTGTGTTTCATTAATCTATCCATTTCCGTAGAAGATAACTACGCGAATGTTTTCCGGCGTATATTGAAATAATGTTGCCGTTATTCGTCTACTAACCGTATGTCTGGTGACTGAATTAAAAAAAAAAAAAAAAGAATTGAATGCTAAAATGATTTGAAATTATTTTCTGTGAAATTGCGGTAGAGTGTTTGTTTTGTAAATAAAAAACGCCTTCTTTTGCTGCGTTGTATCCTTACTGCACAAAATACAATGCTGCAAGAGAAAGCTTTTCTTATTTATAAAACAAATATTTCTGTTCTTGCTGCGGGGTATGGCCACGCAAACAAATGCGTCCTCTGCAGTATCTTGATTCATAATCGACTCAAGCTCCAGTTTCCGGAAAGGTGAATCGTTTACGTAGTTTTCCGCTATGTTATTACCAAAGCGTAAAATCCTTAGCGGCGTTAACGACGTTTCTCTCTCGAGTGAGATTCATGCACAGATATTTCGCTGCGGCGAAACTGCCTTTGGGTGATGCTCCTGGTGTCCGGAATATTTGTGCTGCAAATGTTTCTACGATCGGAATCTCCCAAGGGAAAGCATCAAATCTTCCTCGGTAATGAACATAAGAATAAAATATGAGGGTTAAGAAATGATTTAATAATGAAATAAGGGAATATGAGAATTTAAAACGATTGTAGCCACGAAAATACCGTACACAAATGTATTGTATAATACGTACATGATACTTATTGTGACACCCAGTTGTAATTTTGCAATTATCGCCCTTGTATCCCCTACGCTGATCAGAAACATTCGTGTACTAACGTTCGACGTTCAGGGGTAGATATTTGAAAAAAAGGAAAATAAAATAAAAAATAAAGAAATCGGGTCTCGAACATGGGACGGATCAGTAAGAAGCTGCCACGCAAGCTACTATGGTATCAGGTGGCCTTAGCTTTTGTACGTTTTCTGAAAGCCGTCTAAGTTACTTCGAAAACATTAACAGTCCATTTCTCAGAAAAGTATCTACGGATAAGCTGAGACACGTGTTCACCTATTTTGGCTCTTTTCCACTGAGCGAAGTTTCTGGGAAACCGAGTTTTGACACTTGTCTAATCTATGTTATCCAGAATCGCTGCTTTATTGTGTTCCAGAGATGGATCAGTACGCTAATAAATAGGTGGTCATAATGTTTTGGCTGATTAGTGTGTAAGCTTCCGTTGACGAAATGACTACCAGTAACTCTTCTGGTCAGCCTTTTTCTTTCAGATGTTAGGTACGTTTTCTAGGAATGCTGATAGTTGCCATAAATCGTGCATCCGCATGGCCTTCTGCAGTGACTGCTCACCTCTGTAACTCACACTGATACACGTAATCAAGCCCAAAGTTCCTTCTATTGTAATTAAATGTTTCCCTGAGACATTTAAGTATCTTTTTATTATCTATGATAATGATCGAAGCAGACGAAATGAATTAAAATTTGTGCTGCGGCCGGGACTCGACCGCGGGTCTTCTTGCTTCCTATGCAGTTTATATAATAAAATTTAGTGCATTTTCTTTAAGTAATTTTTCATTGCGTGTATAAATTTAAATAAATAGCTATTAGCACAACAAAGGAAAATATCGACTATATTAAACCATCTGAAGACAGGTGATTTAAAACAAACGAATTCCATCTGATCTAAACCACACTGTCTATGAGCCAATTAATGAAAAGACATAGGTAGCACCATCCAATGAAGGTAGAATAAGTTCACAATTGGGATGACAGAGGTAACTTATCTTGCAGCAGGGAATTAATAATCAACCATCTCATTGGCTACCATCCATTAACCCTCGAAATACCAAGAGGAGGGCTGGTTACTTTATACCCACCTTTCGAAAATATTGTAATCTAGTCATATAAATTATATTTTAAAATCATGATTTTTTTTTTGCTTTTAATGTTCTCTTATACCAGATTACATAGCTGTTTTCAACTTTTCATTAAAACTTATCCCTAAAATTTAAGTCTTAGTACTGTATGTCACTTTTTGCAACAAATATCATATTCATATTCTCAGTTTCAGAAGCCTTTTTGCACATCTATATATGTTTAAGAAGTATGATGTGAATAAAAGTTAGTGAAAATTAACGACTTTTTTTTTTAAATTGTGATTATTATAAAGTATCCATCCACTCGGTGTACACGCTGAAATTGTGGTAAAAGATATTTTGAGGTTCTGAACCCTACTTATATATCAGTACCTATTTAAAAGGTAAGTCGATGATAAAATCTGAGAGCAGTTAATGATTTTTTTGTGTTGAACATAATGTAGCCCCCCCCCCCCCCAGTTGATGTCACACTTTGTGGAAAATACGTTGGTATTGCTAGGGTTAAACAACGAGTTATATGAAACTATTACTCAGTCATGGAGCTATGCATTGTACGTAAAACATTAAATGCTTCAACTTCCGACACAAAGAACTGTAGACAGTACTATGTGAATACTCTCCCTCCACCGCTGAGTGTTTACCTTCCTGCATGTGCAAGTAAGCCTGGTATTCCGCTTCGCTCTCTGCTGCCATAACACTTTGTTTTAAAATAGCAACTACTACGCACGACGCGTATGTTTCATCGCAGGGAGTGAATAATCCGAGAATGAGTTTATTTCTCTTCGGATTCTGTTGCAAAACATATATCTTACAACTGTCACATCACAGCACCGAATTCTTCGAAATGAGTACCACAGAGGTGGAAACCAGTCACAATGTTTACTCGCAGAGATTTATCGCTCTTCGTTGGACCATCCGGAACACGTTTCGGCATCAAAGGAATATGTGCAATCTCCAAATATCGTTTTCCGTTAACCGTAAGAGGAAACTCCTTCCTATTAAGTCTTATGCTCTGTCCGGTGCAGCTTTCATGAAACTGAAGACCATAAATACAACTAACAGGTGTCATATCTATGAGACAGACGTGCAGTGCTACACAGTCTCATCATCAAAGTGGGCACAGCTGATTTATGATTTAGATTTGTCTAGGAGACTCAGATGGCACAAAGAATGCGAATGAGCTCATTTTACTGTATTAGTAAGATCGATAGAAGACTATAATCTCCATTATCGAGCAGTTGATTTCTGATTCGGGCTCTGAGCTTTATCGTTTCAGTCCGCAACCACAAAAAATACCGATGACTGCACTACAATGAGACTTTTCTAAAAAAACTAAAATTATTCTGGTCATAGGATTTTATATATAATTTACTTGTTTTTATGCTTAAAAGGAGGTCATTCATAGATTACTAAGCTCTCTTACGAAATAATGTATCGAAAGAAAAAGGTACATCGGTTTGATGCAAGTCATATTGTTATTGCGATACATTTAAACGATTGACGTGAAATGTTTAGCCGTTCATACTCAGACTACGAGTAAAACTCAAAGTAAGGGAAGAAGCATTAGAGTTCCCACTCGGCTGAACTAATCCGTAATCACGTACAATATTTTGACGACTGATCTTCGTCCGTCTCTCATTAAGGGGAAACCAGAGAGTGCGATATTTTATCAAATGAACGTATATGTGTGTACTACGTTAATTGCTGGAGTGATGACTCAGAATACTTTGTCATATAACTAACACAAAAAGCACTCTAATCTATTCTGAACCACACCATCCTCATCGAAAGCGAGGTAACCAAATTTAAATTACAACACTGTTTTAAGTACATAGTTTCTAAGGGAGCTACCATTGTCTTCCAATGCTGTTTCATGCCACGCTTCCATCCAAGTACTAAAACCAGTCTCTGCCGCTCATGTGTCCGCGTGGGGAATTTCTAGACATTCCATCGACAACCCTTTGGAGAAGTAATTTTGAAAAAATTATTTCCTGTACTCAAATGGAAGTCAGTTTCTGTTCTTTCGTTATCGATACAGGAAATGGTAATCGATTATTGAAGTGTTTCTCGATTGCGCTCATCTGCTTATCTTTCAACGATCCTTTAATTATTCTTCCAACGTTTCTCCAGCAGGAATAAAAAACAAAATAGAAAAATGAAACTAAAAAAGCTGGGGAAAGAAATAGGCCACGGAAATGCAATAATTCTTGACCGTAAAGTAATTAAATGACAATGTGTTTCGATCACCTCTCTTTATTCATACTAACTACAGACCAGAAATACTTTGGTATGCGACTTTATGGTAAATGACGATAGAAATCGCGAGGTTGCTCAGAAAGAGGACAAATCAAGGAACATCAGGAGAGCACATCACGTAGGCACACATTGTGGTATTTTATTATACGGGAAGGCACCGCAAGGAGTAATAGTGGTGCAACTTGTAAAAACGCGAGATGCTGTTATTGTCCTTGATGTGTTAACCGACAGTTTGCAGATACATTCTCCAAAAGATATTTTAGAATGCGTTGTACATGCTGCTAATGAGGTACAGGAGCACAGTATGTCAAGGATATAGTCTGCTCAGTCGCATTTTCATGTACACACATCGCCTGTTGTGTTAGGATAGAGCACCTTCCATAAGAAGGTCTAATGGCCACATGAGCTATTTGAAGTTCAGGGTCTGGAAATGGGATTCTGCAGGGCCTAGCCATTCACTTACAATCGGTAGTCTACGATAGTATCCTTCCTTCGACTTACAGCTCATCGTGGTTGTAGTCTTCCCTTTATAGAGCCTGTTGGATCAATGTTTGTCGATACTGCAGATCATGTATTTTAAGAAGTATCGAGATACTGGCAGGTCGATGTTTTGATGCCCGAAGCGCTAATACAAGTTCCACTGAGCCAAGCCTCCAGCGGATGATAGAGATTCTCGACCACGAAATAACTCTTTGTAATCTAACACAATTTAACTCAGGTCTCGTATGAAGAATGTGTACGTTTTCTGTTGTTGTTTTCAGTCGGAAGATACAGCTCTCCATGGTAATCTATCCTATGCAAACGTCTTCATCTTCCAATAACTACTCCACCCTACATCTTCTCTTGGTCTCCGTCTGTGCTATGATTCCTCCCCCCGCCCCCCCCCCCCCCCCCAGTCCCCCCGACACCTCTCTCGAAGACTAAATTGCTGATTCCTTTATTTCTCAAAATATATCCTTGCAACCGATCCCATTCTTTTAGTCAGTTTGTGCTACGCATTTCTTGTATCCCAAAATCTGTTCAGTACCTACTCATTAGTTGCGTAATCTACCCTCATAATCATTAGCATTTTTATATAGCATCATGCTTCAACGCTTCTATTACACTGAGGTGACAATAGTTATGGAATAGGCATACGCACAAATACAGATGGTGGTAGTATCGCGTACACAAGACATAGGCCAGTGCATTGGCGGAGCTGCCGTTTGTTCTCAAGTGATTCATGTGAACAGGTTACCGACTTGGTTCTGGCCGCGAGACAGGAAAAACAGTCTCTGAATACGTAATGGTAGTTGGAGTTAAACAAATCGGACATTCCATTTCGGAAATTATTAGAGCATTCAACATTACGAGATAACAGTTTCAAGAGTGTGCCGAGAATATCAAGTTTCAGGAGTCATCTTTCAACACAGACCAAGCAGTTGCCGGCGACCTTCACTTAACGCCTCAGAGCAGAGGCGTTTGCGGGTAGTTGTCAATGCTAACAGACAATCAACTCTGCTTCGAACCAGACATCGCCTCCAATTCCTCTTCTGGGCTCGTGACCATGTCGGTTGGACCCTAGTCGACACGACAACAGTGGCCTGATCAGATTAGTTGCTAAGACCTCATGGTAGGATTCGAGTGTGGCACAGATCTCACGAAGCCATGAACCTAAGTTGTCAACAAGACGCTGTGCAAGCTCGTGGTGACTCCATTAAGTTGCGGGTGACTTTATAGAGAACTGGTTGGGTCCTCTGGGCCAACTGAACGGATCATTGACTGGATATGGTTATGTGCTCAATGTACAGATTCAATAACACTCACTGCATTCTCATTCGTTGCTTCCCTTTTCGCCCCGAGTAAAGACTGATATCTGGTTTCTATAAAAGCTGCAAATCGCCTTTCGCTCCCTGTATTTTACCCTTTCTACGTTCAGAATTCCAAAGAGTTTTCCAGTCAATATTGTCAGAAACCTTCTCTATGTCTATAAATGCTACAAAAGTACGTCTGCCCTACTTTAACCTACCTACAATATAATCGTACGATCGGTATTGCTTTGTGTGTTCGTACATTTCACCATAACCAAACTAATCTTCCCCGAGATCGGCTTCTACAACTTTCTCGATTCATGTGTAATGGATTGGTGTTAGTATTTTTTATGCACAGTGGTCTATCATACCAGTCTAAAACTTCCTGCAAGCCACGGAAAAACCAGAAATCTGATATATGAGCGCAAACGTTGCCTGGCTTATAAGAGAAAATTTTCGTAATGAAAGAAGCTGCAGTCTGCACGAAAAGTGTTTGTTTTGTCCACAAACTAATAGAGCTGCTTCCACATTAAATTCAGCTGTCGTTCGCGTGATGAGTTCAACGGGTTTATTATAAGGCGGAATACGTACGCAACTCAAAGCAAAAATTCCTATGAAAATCACATCCTATTCTGAGAGCCTTTGTACCTTCTATCCAGCAGACTAATTAAGCCCAACTTAATTAAGACAATGATCAGTCTAGTTTCTGGCATTTTTTATGTTGTGACACAGAGCTTTTTACGGAACTACAGTATTTTTGCAATATTGTCCATGTGCTTAAATTCAATTAATAGAAAGCAGTTGATGGCCTACTGTGTTGCAGTGTCAAGACCTCGTCATTCAATCAGAATTCGAGCGAACTGGGAAATGCCACACAGGGTTTAAATGACGATAACCGTTTACAACGTACAACTGTGCTGGAGAGTTAGTCAAGACGAAGAATTTGATATAAGGCACTCCTTTTCTATCAAGTCAAAAACAGTCTCAAACTGGCCTTCAAAAATCACCTCAGCTACTGTGCATGCGAGTCGTGTTAGGGTTTCAATATTCTCTCGCTTTCTTCGTATAAACTTTTAATCCTAAAGATAATATGAATAGGTTCTTTTATTGCAGGAAATGTAATGCGTTTTAAATTACTGGATAATTTTGTACTTCAAATGAACTTTCCTCCCCCATACTCCATCTTTCCACCAAACCCCCCGCCCCCCCCCCCCCCCAACGGCCAGGAATTTTAGTTACAATTCGTCATACCACTGTACAAAAATTTGCAACTAGACGAATTATTTCCCATATTTTGCTGGTGTTCATTGACTGAGCTATTACAACAGTATTTGCTCTAATATCCTGAATTAAACTGCAGGGCTCTCCTCAGTGTCTCATGAAGTGCGGACAAGTCGCACTGTTGATGGTGATCCGCCTGTACGATCAAGCTCTATTGGAGAGGAACAGGCCATGTGCGGGCGCCGGGATTCTCCTTCTTGCCTTCGTCCATAACAACACAAACCCAACACGACACTGTACGAGCACACGTCATGGTCATCCACACGACACAGAAACGAATCGACACTTCAATACCTCCACTAAGACCTTGTCAAGAACGGCGATGGTACGTCCATTCTCTGAGTATGGAATTACTTTCAATTTCATATATTAAACCAAATGTCATTAAAATAAACGAATAAGACAGGAAGGATGAACCCGAAAGACCCTCATTAATGAGCTATGCCCCAGACCCGAGAACCCCCCACAAATAGAGAATCCCTAGTCCAAAGTATGTAGACGAATTACGAACGGTGACTCAAATGAAGACCTTAAATATTTTTTTGAATATTATTTGTTATGTAGAAGTGGTACAAAGCTGTATCACTTTTCAGCATCATCTCCCCACGCTCAGTGCAAGTCCTCCTGCGCTTACAAAGTGCATAAATTCTTTTGGTAGTCCGCGAAACCACTCATGCACCGCGTAGCGTGCCTCTTCATCAGAACGGAACTTCTTTCCTCCCATTGCGCCTTTGAGTGGTCCAAATATATGGAAATTACTTGGGTAAGGTCTGGTGAGTATGGTGAATGAAGAAGGCGCTCAAAATGCGGATCTGTGATTGTTGCAACTGTTGTACGGTCTGTGTGGGGCCTTGCATTTTCATGTTGCAAAAGGACACCTGCTGACAGCAATCCACGTCGCTTTGGTTTGATTGCAGGCTGCAGATGATTTATTAGAAGATCTGAGTATGATGCACTGGTGATTGTGGTCCCTCTAGGCATGTAATGCTCCAAAATGACGCGTTTTTTGTCCCAAAAGAGAGTCATCATAACTTTCCCTGCTGACGGTTCTGTTCGAAACTTCTTTGGATTTGGTGATGAGGAATGGCGCCATTCCTTGCTCGCTCTCTTCGTTTCCGGTTGGTGGAAGTGAACCCAGGTTTCTTACCAGTAACCATTCTTACAAGGAAGCCGTCACCTTCTCGTTCAAAGCACCGAAGAAGTTCTTCACAAGTATCAACACGTCGTTTTCTCATTTCAGGAGTTAGCTGCCGTGGCAGCCATCTTGCAGACACTTTGTGAAACTGGAGCACATCAAGCACAATGTGGTGTGCTGACCCATGACTAATCTGTATACATGCTGCAATGGCATTCAGTGTCAGTCAGCAGTTTTCCTTCACTATGGCTTCAACTACTGCAGTGTTCTTTGGAGTCACAACTCGTTGTGCCTGACCTGGACGAGGAGCATCTCCCACTGGAGTCACACCATTTGCGAACTTCCAACTCCATTCGTAGACATGCTGCTGTGACAAACATGCATCACCATACTGAACCTTCATTCGTCGATGAATTTCTATAGGTTCCACACCTTCACTACGCAAAAACTGAATAACAGAACGCTGTTCTTCGCTGGTGCAAGTCGCAAGTGGGGAGGCCATCTTTATACTGATACTGCGACGGTATGTGCGGATCTGTACTATGCTGCCACCTACAGGCCATTCTGCATGCTGTTTGTAGTACGCTTACCAACTTACAGAATAACGGCGCGAAATTTCGATTTGTTATCATAAACTTAAGGTTTTCATTTGACTCACCCTCGTATGAAACAAAGTTTTTTCCATTCTTTTTGATAAGTATGACGTGAGCCACCTTTTATTACTTCCACATAAGCTCACAAAAAACATTGTTATTTCTACTGCCAAATGGTGTGGATGAATCACAGAAAATACCGACTGCTGCTGCGTCTTTGTGTCAGGTCCTCTCCTTTCGAACCTGCCGTGTAGCGTGCATAGAAGCCACCTTAATTAGATTTTGTTCTCATTCAAAAGGTGCGCTGCCAATTTAGCGAACATAGCGCCTCCCATTTACCGCCATATAGTAAGCCTTATATGATCAGCATCTTCGCACTAATGAGATTAACCTCTCTTCGAGTGCTACAGCTCCTGTCTCCCTCCCGCATCTTATTGAAGCAAATATCTTCCGTAGCAATACTGAACATATGCCTCGTATAAATGGTTCGCTCAATGGCGAATCTACATTTACCCGTCAATGGACTAACTGCTTATCAAAGTCTGTTCACCTGGTCTCATTCACGTTCATTCAGTTCCTTCACCACGGAACGTCCAATTATGCGACAGGAAGTAGCATTTCATTCTTAGTAAAGGGAAGCGCTCCTGTGGAGAGCGATCAGTTAGCTGCGCTGATCAGTGTTAATTATCGTCTACCTTCCTCCACATGCATCACCAGGGTAAATGGTCTCTTGCTGTTCGACTTTTTGAAGGCAGCAAATCTGAGGTGCAGCTCTTAAATTAGTATGCGAACAGACGATTGTCACGCTTAAGCGTGAGGCCTGGCGTTCGACTGGAGGTAGCGCTCGCCGGCTTGTTCACGAAAGCGGCGAAGCAAGTGAGGCCGCCGGCAGATGGATGGAGCTCGGCGCTGTGAAGGCAGAGATTTCTGGAGTGTCTGCCAAAGTTGGAGGTCGGGTGTGCCGAGCCGGGGAGACGCGCTGTGCAGCTGTCAGTTGCGGGCTTTGTGTTGGCGAGTGTTGTGAATGCACGTTGATATCGTGGCTGTAGAGGAGGAAGCACCACCAGCCTTCCCGTTCTGCCTTTCCGTCCAAGACTTCTTCTGAATGACAAGTGGCCAATACCGGTTTCTAAATCTTGTGCGACATTTGTCTGTTAAGAGAATGGTTTGTGTGTGAAAAAAAGTAATCTTGTAACCGTTTTGAAGCCCTAGTGAACCTGGGGACAAAGATTTGCGTAGTAGCGTAATCATCAAGCCCTCGATACTGGCAATATTTCCGCGACTTAACTGCATGATTGTGGTGGAGAAGTTACACGGTGGTGACTGTTAGACTGCTTGGAGCCATTGTGTAAGCCTGTTATTCCACCGCAAAGTTTCGTAGCTCCTATTAACCCACTTTCCTTATTCCTTTTCGGTTCTGTTCTGTTTTGGGCAAACAACACGTACTTAAAATAATTGGTTCCAGATATCCTCATACCCTTTCCATAATTTCTCATTTAGTAACAATGGATTCGACGAAACAGCATTGTTCCTATTTATTTAGTAAAGCGGTAGCTTTAGTTTACTTATTTCTTTCATACATCCAACCAATAGTTAATTCTTAGAACGGTAATCCTTGAAACAATGCTCATGAAGAGTTTTTATTTTTTTATTTTTATTTACTTATTTTTTATTACGAAGAGCACATCTTCTCTGGTTTAGTGCATTTGAAAACCAGAGGCCAATACTTTTATCAAAGCGTACTGTATACAGTTTTTTTGATGTCTTCGTCCTTCATCGCGAAGCTGGTGGTCTACCGTATTTTTGTAAATATGTTTGCACTTCGTTCCTTCTAAATGAAAGCCTGTAAAGATTATGATTATTTATATTTTTCTGCAAAGTTTTCATGTTGTTTTCATTCACACATTCATATAGAAAATAAATATAGCCTAACACAATTGTTTTGATTCTACAGGTGTCCAATAATACAACACATTTTCGTCTGTCTGACCTAGGTGGCCCATAAAACCTTTATGTGCTTGGGCTATGTTCGCCTGTGGGACTAAAATTTTTTTTCAGCCTGGGACCATCTACAGTCTTCTCTAATATGGTGAACGAGGTCGCACGTTGATATGACGTGAAATGGTCGATTGTCGTTTCCAAATACCTATCACTGATCCAGATTTTTTTCTCTTCTGTAGCTGAAGTTTGGCTTTAAGAAAGATGAAGGCACAAGAAAGGCAATTCTGACGTTGGAGTTCGTAATGGAAGCAATACTAAAGAAAAATCAAACCTCGTTCATAGGATTTGTTGTCCTGGGAAAAGCGGTCGACAATGTAATATGCTGCAAGATCTTAGGAATTCTGAGAAAATAGGATTAAACTATAGGGAGATACAGGTGCTACAAGTGTGTACAAGAACCAAGAGGGAATAATGAGAGTGGAGGACCAAATACGAACTACTTTGATTAAAAAGAGTGTAAGACACAGATGTAGTCTTTCGATTCTACTACTCAATCTACACATCGAAGATGCAATGACGTTAGTAAAACAAAGGTCCAAGGGTGGAATTAAAATTCAAGGAAAATGATATCAATGATAAAATTCACTGATGACATTGCTATCCTTAGTGAATGTGAAGAAGAATTACAGGATTTGCTGAATGGACTGAAAACGCCACTGAGTACAAAATAAAAATGGAGAGTAAATCGAAGAAAGACGAAAGTAATGAGAGGTATTAGAAATGAGAACAGCGAAAAACTTAACATCAGGACTGATGGTCACGGAGTAGATGAATTTAAGGAATTCTACTGCCTAGGCAGCAAAATAACCCACGACGGATGGAGGAAGGAGGACATTAAAAGCAGACTAGCAACGGCAAAAAGGAAATTCCTGGCCAACAGAAGTCTACTAGTATCACACATAGGCCTTAATTGAGGAAGAAATTTCTGAGAATGTATGTTTGGAGCACAGCATTTGCGTAGTAGTGAACATGGACTGTTGGAAAACCGGAACAGAAGAGAATCGAAGCATCTGAGATGTGGTTCTACAGGCGAATGTTGAAAATTAGGTGGACTGTTAGGGTGAGGAACGAGAGGATCTGCGCAGACTCGGAGAGGGAAGGAATATGTAGTAAACACTGACAAGGGTGATAGGACATCTGTTAAAACATGAGGGAATGACTTCCATGGTCCTAGAGGGAGCTGTAGAAGGCAAAAATTGTACAGGAAGACAGAGATTGGAATACATCCAGCAAATAATTGAGGACGTAGGTTGCAAGTGCTACTCTGAGGTGAAGAGATTGGCACAGGAGTGTAATTCGTAGCGCGCCGCTTCACACCTGCACTGCGGACATACACACTGACACACACACACACACACACACGCGCAAAAGGGGGAAGCTACCGCGAGGCAGTTCGCTGTTTTGTTTTATTTATCTATAGCGTACTTCCGTATTCTGCTCTTCGGTTACTATACCCGTGAATCACATTACACTTTATCACGGATTTAGGCCAAATAAATTGCGGAAAAAAACGTTCTGCGGAGAATTTGTATGGAACTGGTGGCAAGTGACTAGTTTCAGAACAACATGCTCGCCTAAGCTAATGTTTTTCAGCTGATAAATATCTTTTCTTCCGCTGTAAAGAAAAAATCGTACGAAGCTTCCAAATGGCTCGCATAGGCACCAGGTCTTGAACTCAGGTCTTGTGGGCTTAATCTCGGTAACTGCTATGCTCCATGCTTGCCATGATACAATACCACTCTCTCGTCAACTGATAGATGGTCCCCTAACCGCGCATGAAACAAAAAGCGATCATTCAGAACCTTTATCAAGGAGTGATAATTTGTCAAATCGGTCACTTGATTGTATTTTGCAGTTATCAGCATAGTGGACAAACTGTTATATTGTCTCAAATCTGCTGCATCGCATCGCTGTACTGACAACGGCATTGTAGGTGTCGACTTCTCACAGTGTTTTCCATCTAGGAAAGGTTAGGCATCATGATAGAATCCAAACCGACAAGAAACATCTCAGTCAGTCGAATGAAAATGCAAACTGTTATCACCTTTCTGGAAAGCATATAGGATAAACACTTCTCGAAGATGATTCAATACACCATGAAGCATAGATGAAAAAATAATCACAATCTTTTCCTTTGTAAACCCAGATAGACAAGGAGGGGAAGGAATTCACTTGGGCCGGCCGAAGTGGCCGTGCGGTTAAAGGCGCTGCAGCCTGGAACCGCAAGATCGCTACGGTCGCAGGTTCGAATCCTGCCTCGGGCATGGATGTGTGTGATGCCCTTAGGTTAGTTAGGTTTAATTAGTTCTAAGTTCTAGGCGACTGATGACCTCAGAAGTTAAGTCGCATAGTGCTCAGAGCCAGAGCCAATTCACTTGGTATCTCTCTTTTATTTCATCTCATTGTCCCAACATAAGTGTATTTCTTGATCTCCATGATCCACAATCTCTACAGAAGAATACGAACTCCAACTACACACGCCCCACCCTATTACAGAGGCTCCTCCACCTTGAAGAGTCCTCTGCTGACATAGGGTCCATGGATTAATGAGGTTATCTCTATACCCGTACAGTCCATCCGATGGGTACCATTTGAAACGGGCCTCTACCGACCAGGCACGTGTTTCCAGTCATCAACATTCCAATCCAGGTGTTTACGGGCCCAGGCGAGGCGTAAATCTTTGTGTTGTGCTGTCATCCAGGCCTTCGCCTCCGAAAGCCCATATCGACGACGTTTAGCTGAATGGTTCGCACTCTGCCACTTCTGTCACGTTGAACGATTTGCGTCAGTCATTCCTGGTCCTGTTCTTGCAGGATTTTTTCCGGCCGCAGTGATTTCAGAGCTTTGATGTTTTACCGGATTCCTGATACTCACGGTACGCTCGCGAAATGGTCGTACGGGAAAATCCCCATTTCATCGCTGCTTCGGGGATGCTGTGTCCCATCGCTCGTGCGCCGACTATAACACCACGTATAAACTTATTATATCTTGCTAACCCGCCACTGTAGCAGCAGTAACCAATCTAACAACTGCGGCAGACACTTTTCGTACATAGGTGTTGCCGACCGCAGCGCCGTTTTCTGCCTGTTTACACATTTGAATACGCAGGCCTATAGGAATATCTTTGGCCCTCCCATGTTTAACGCTGCATTTCTCACTTATTAACAGATTCAGATAAACTGAAATCTCAACGATGCTCAAAAACATCAGTGCACGCTGTAGAGTGTAGACAGACGATGGGGCAACGAACACAAAACAACATAAAACTTTAGAATCATTGACCTGTATGAGGGACTTCACATGACAAATTACGGATTAAAAAACACAATTTAGTCGGGCACTTACAAATAAAGCCCGAAGTAAGTAAGTTGATAACCATATCTGGCGTTTGTCGTAGAACCAAAAGAACGGCGACTGACAATGTCACCGACTTTGAAATTCATAATTATTTGTTATATTGATTTATTGTCAACCTAGGTAAACAAAACTTTGAATGATATTAACATTTGTCTTCCAAAACGCCAACGTAGAACTGTTTTGGAAGTTACTATTCACCCCATGGTTTGTATTCACCCAATTTTGAGGCATGGGGAGCCATTGGGAATGCAGCACCTTCACCACTCATAGACCTGTAACTGTGCTTTATCTTCAAGGTAACAGTGATGTCTGTCAACACGTCCGCATGTTACGAAGTCCTGACCCACCTCGATACACAGTAAGATTTCGTTTCCAGCTATCCTTTCTCGTGTCACAATTTTAATGGTCAACAGCGTCCTTTTCTTTTGCTTCTCTAACTCCACTGCAATCGAGCATTTGATCACTGCATCGATAAATGCGCTCTATTTTCGGTATGCAGCTCGAAATAGTGTAAATTCGACAATGTGACACAAACGTCCCTCTCTCTCTCGCCGGGGAATTGTCGGTTTTGAGGTATCTGGTTATCCTAGCCTCTCCAGAATATGGACCACTTGTGTCGATTTGGTAAGTGTACTGGAAGCCAGGATGAGCTGCTATTTGCAGTGGAGGCTGACACTTTTTAAGTATCTTCGCTTTAGTGCCATTTTTTTAAAAAACGTATCTTTGTATTACACTGTGCACTGTACCATTAACAGAAACATCGAATGGTGTCCCAGCTACGCTCTGAGAAACAATACATATAATTTGATATCCACACAAAATGTCAGCGCAATGTTCGTTCTGTGTATAGGAGGCGCTAGGAAAGAGTAATCGCATTTCCACGGGCGGAACAGTACATGGTGATCACCGCGAGGAACAAGTTTAGATAAGTGCATATGGAATGCGACTTTACATTAACCTTATCTTTGGAGAGAGTGTTGTACGGTATTACAAATATTTTAGTGAAAATTCTTTTCTCTTTGCTTCAAGAGTCAAACATGGGCAACCAACTTCCCATGCTCAAAGTGCCTCACGAGTTCCGCTATGGCTGACTCATATGGTTAATTGGAATTCGAGATGGGAGATTTTTGCTTCACAAAGAGCTTTACTGAAGGAATCTTTTGTGTCAATTCAATGTTTATATCTTCTTAGATCATGAGGAGGTGTATGAAGTGTCTGAAACACCACGTCCAACTTACCTGTGCCGGCCTACGAGATATGTGAACATCAGCTTGAAACAGAGAATGAATGAAGAATATACTTTTTAAAAAGATCATTTTTCTTAGGTCCTTTCCTAGATGACAACTAAATAAATCATTCAGTAAGAAGCCTAGGTCCAGGAATCACCTTCATAGTAGCATCATAAAAGATACATATGAATTAAAATAATTTATACTTAGCAATGAATTTGAAAAGCTAGATGCTTTAATAGAAAGTGGATATGCATTACGTAGAGATGTTCCGGAGGTATTCGCACAGTTGTTTGAAGATCACATTTTCCACGTTCGGCTCCTGATAAAGTGAAGAGGTGTACACCATTTGAACAATGTATGCACTATTTATGGCTTGACTAAATTCGATAGTTTATTAGTACATCTCTGACCATTCGCAGCAGTTCAGATAATTTGAACGCAGGGTGCTGCGCAAGGTCTGCTCGCTGGATAAGAAATCTAGAATATGTGTTGAGTAGGGCCGCCAAATGTAAGGAGCTGGTCAACAAACTGATAAAGAGTAACCTGGCTATAGATAAATGCTGGAAGAAGGTCATTAACGATTTCGAATTAAAGCTGTAGGGAGAAAGACCACGGAAGTGGTGGATAGACGATGTGGAAGAGGATACAAGAACCCTTAGAGGATGGCGAAAATCGACCTGAAGATAACAGAACAGGAAACTAGTTTTAGAGGGTTGTAATACCAAGAATAGAATAAAAAGGAGAAGAAGAAGAATAGCAGAAACAATATTAGTTCATGTAGCAACATACATATCACCTCCTCCGACCATACTTTCAGCATACAGCTCCAGAGCACGTTTAATCGATTCCCGCTTCCCGATTCTACGGGCAGGCGTGGGAGCTCAGTGTGCTCTGTGAGATGTGGCCGCCCTCTGTAAAATAAATAAATAAATAACTAGAAGGTGTGTTATGTGACATGAGCCCGGAGCAAGTGATGAAGAAAATAAGGGAATAGCGTCTTTGACTAGTAATCAAAACGTCTTCGTCCCACGTTCTGGCCGTGCCACAGCATATATTTTGAGTAAACGTCATCAGCAATGTCGGCCGAAAACATCCGGCATAAGAAGTCACCTCCGTTCTGCCAGCAGAATTGTCAAAGAGGGCGCAGGAGATGACAGAGGCTCAGGGCACTCCCTTGCCCTTGGGGTGTGAAATGTTTCTGAAAGACGGAATAATCAGCAACGGTAAACGCCATAAGGATGCAAAGGCAATGGAAACCACTGTATTAAGGTCACATAATATGTATCGATAAGACATGTGGCCTGTAATTGAAAAAGTGTCATGATGATCTCTCTATTGCCAAAAGATTCCGGACTAGTCCCCCATTCACACCTCCGGGAGGGGCCGGCCATGGATGAGGTGAGAAAAATGTCGAGTAACCAACGACATGATAACGGTCTGCGAGTCGGAGAGTGGAATATCAGAAATTTGAACATGGTAGGGAAGCTAGAAAATCTGAAATCGGAAATGCTAATGCTCAATCTACAGTGGGACGTCAATGAAATGAAATATAAAGAAAACAAGGATTTCTGGTCAGACGAGTATAGTCAAACCGATACCGACAACAATTGTTCAGCTATACAGTCCGACGTCACAAGCAACAAATGAGATTGATAAAGTGTATGAGGATACAGTACGGGTAATTCAGTAGATAAAGGGAGACGAAAGCCAAATAATTATGGGGGTCTTAAATGCGATTCTATGGGAAGGAATTACGAGAGACTGTGAGCTTGGTAGTAGGAATGAGAGAGGGGATAGTCTGAGTTCTACAGTAAGTTTTAGATGGTAACAGTGAATACTCTGTTCAAGAATTACAAGAGGTGGAGGAAAGCCATCAGATATTGGAAGATTTCGGCTAGATTACATTATGGCCAGGCAGAAATCAGGTATTCGTTTGTAAAGCGTACCCAGGAGCAGATATAGACTCCGTTCATAATTTAGTAATTATGAAGAGAAGGATGAACTTTAACACACTTACGATAACAAATAGCTCCGTCGACAGTTTAGTTGAAGAGGAATAGACGCCTCTAAAAATGACAAATGAAAAATATAGTTACAAAGAAGCTAACTGCGAAGAAACAACAGGTAACTGAAGAAATACTTCAAGAAGCAAGAAAAAAGCACACGAATGTTCAGGGAAGTTCAGGAATACACAACTATAAGTCACCTAGGAATCAATAAAATAGAAAGCGCATGGAAGCTAAGACGAAGTGGCTGCATGAGAAACTGAAGAAATAGAAAAATAACCTCTGTCGGCAGGACTGACACAGCTTGTGGAAAAGTCAAAATAACCTTCAGTGAAATTAAAGGCAGGAGCGGAAATACCAAGAGTACAATGGGAAATCCACTGTTAAATGCATAGGAAAGAGTGGATAGGTGGAAAGAGATCATTGAAGGCATCTATGGCGGAGAGAACTTGTCTGATGACATGATAGAACAAGAAAGAGGCGTCGATACGGAAGATGTAGGAGATTCAGTAAGAGAATAGGAATTTAGAAGAACTTTGGAAGACTTAAGATCAGATAAGGCAGAAGGAAAACATAACGTTAAATCGGAATATTTGAAACTAATGCAGTAAGTGACAACAAATAGACTATTGCGTTGGTGTGTAGAGTATATGAGACTGGCGATGTAGTATCAGACTTTCGGGAAAAAATCATTCACACAATTCTAAAGAGAGCAAGAGCCGGCAAGTGCGAGAATTATTACACAGCCTTCTTAACAACTCACAGCTCTGCTTAACAACTGCTTCATCCCACATACACAACACTGCTAGATGGCGATCAGTTTGGCATCAGGAAAAATAAAAGCACCAGAGGACCCTTTCTGACGTTTCGGTTGAGAGTGGAAACCAGACTGAAGAGAAATCAAGACACGTTCATTGGATTTGTCTACCTGGAAATAATATTCTGCAATTGAAAATGGTGCAAGATGTTCGAAATTCTGAGTAAGGTTACGGTAAGCTATAGGGAAAACGGGTAATATACAGTATGGACAAGAACCGAGAGGGACAATAAGACCGGAAGACCAAGAACGAAGTCCTCGAATTAAAAAAGGTGAAAGAGAGTGATGTAACCTTTCGTCCATATTGTTCAAACGATACTTCGACGAAGTAATGATGGAAGTGAAAGGAAGGTTCAAGAGCGGGATGAAAATTCATGTGAAAACGACATCAATGATAAGGTTCGTTTGATGACATTGCTATCGTAAGTGAAAGTGAAGAACAATTACCAGATATGCTGAATGGAATAAACAGTGTACTGAGAGCAGAATATGAAGTAAGAGTAAATCGAAGAAAGATGAAAATAATGAGAAGTAGAGGAAATAAGAACAGCGAAAAACTTAAAGTCGCAATTGGTGATCTCGAAGTACATGAAGTTGAAGAATTGTGCTACCTAATCAGCAAAATAATCCGTGAAGGACGAATCGAGGAGGACATGAAAAGCAGACTGGAACTGGCAAAAACAGCATACCTGGCCAAGAGAAGTCTACTAGTATCTAACACAGGTCTTAATCTGAGAAGGAAATTTATGAGAATGTACGTTTGGAGCGCAGTATTGTTTGGTACCGAAACATGGACTGCAGGAAAACCGGAACAAGAAATAATCGAAGTATTTAAAACGTTGCGCTACAGAAGAATGTAGAAAATTATGTCTTTTCTAGGAGGTATCTTCTTTTTCTTCATCACTCCTATCCTAATTAAAATATTTGGTCTCTTTTTACAGTCTTCCTCCCCTCACTTCCGAAGCACCATCTCTCTTAATAAACTTGGCACACCTTCGTTAAAGTCTTACTATAACCGCTTCTGATTCCCTCATCTCATTCTATCTTTCTTTCCATGCATCAAAGCACTGACTTGTCAGCCTCAGACACGTGCAACTGATTATCTGTAAGTAATACCCGGTGCTATACCACCATCAGCAACATGTTAAATAGGAATCTTAATTTCCAAGTTTCTACAAATTTTCCGTTCGTATTTTATGTTTTATCTCTCTTCTTTTAACTAAGCTAAAACAGTAGAATAGCGTAAACTGGACGACGTCACTGCACTCCTTGAAGGACTGGCTGATACCGAGTTATTTTCGGTATTTTGCTTATATTGCTCCACCGAATATAGCCTGGTTTTGTTTTCTGTTTTCTTTCGAGCACATTTCTTACAGTTTCCGTTTGTAGACAATATCTAAGTCCAATAAAAGTTATAACCTGTTCTTGAACTGGATATATGAGTTTGGTAGTGGTGCAGCAGTTACGTCGTAGCCCCACAACTCACTGTATATCGGAGCTATGCTGCTATTTTCTATTTTTCACACTCAAAACGTCCCACTGACCAAAAAATATGAACTAAAATTGTAAAAAAATTGACCGCTATATCCGTTTCTAAATATGAAATTGGTGTAGTAAGCAAGTGACTGCAAGGATCAATCCGATGAAAAAATTTTCCTTTGAGTATTACAATTATCTAAGTTGATGCGCATATTCGCAGGGAGCAGGTAGTGCACAAGAGAAAGTTAGAGTGTCATTAATGGGATGAATGCTTCATTTATTTCACTCTCAGGAGCACTAGCGAGCATTACCTTTTATGACACTGTTGACACTTGCAGAATCAAACTGCGAAACTGTCGCACAAAGGTAACTGTTTAGCTAATTTGAAGTATTAACATATACGTAATTCATTTGTTTGCACGCGACGAGTGGGTTGGACGTAATGGGACCTGGGGATTGCTAACGCATTCCAATTATTTTGCAAATTTGTACAAGTGACGTTTGACACACAACATTAAAGCGTAATTGTGGGAGTCAACGGAACGCAATTGAGTAGCCCTATAAAAACACTGAACGTTCACTGCCCTCGTTTTGCCCCTACCTGTTGGTGTCTGGGTAGCTGCAGCCTACGGCTAATAATAAACACCACAAACAGTGATGAGTTCGTTAATGAAAATAATTTTCGTCAGCTGTGTAGGAGTGTAAATTAGTAGTGGAAGCGCCCAGTTAACTAGAAGGCGAAAGTGTTATAGAAAAGTTTAATTAACGTTGTCATACAATATTTCACACTCTGGAAACTGATCACACCTGTCGATTTTCTGAAATGGCGTTTGTTACTTTTACTAGCTGCTCGTATAGGCTTATGCGACTAACAAAGAGTACATATCTTTTGTGTAATATTCGAGGTTATGTAAACTCGGTTTGTCTTTTCAGTTTTACGATTGTCTGAGGTGTTTGATAGATTTGATCGTTCGGAGACACTGATTCATTCTGAGTTATGAGAATAGTGAATGGGATGACGCCACGTGCAATGGATATTGTGGAGAACCATATTTATCCCGATGGTATCATGACTAATGTCAGGGACTTTCCGTCAGTAGGTTTGGAGGAGTCATCATTTCTGTATCCCAAGGCTTTGTGAGTTCGGCTTCTCTAACTTCGGGAGGGACAACTCTCCGAAATTCGCAGTACTGCCATCTGAGTTCAGTCCAGAATTCAATGACTGCATCGCCGATGCTTCTGAACTTACTAAAGTAACGAACCCGTATTTGATTTACAGGCCTCTTCTACATAACGACCTCCCATTTCCCTGGATTACATGTGTACTCCACGACTGCCAGGCTGGAGAAACATTTCCACCGACACTAACTGAAATATATGTTAATCAGGGCAATATCCCGTTAGCACAAGTTGAGGTAACTGTAGTAATAAAATCAAAGCCTTCGTATCTTAGTATTTTAACAAAATTTAGGAAACAACCTAAGCTGCTAATGAGTTTTTTTTGTGAGACATTCTGGTAAGTAGTGCAATCGAACTTTATTTCACATCCATTAGAGGTATTTGCTGTTAACTGTACGTATAATCTCACGTCACATTTCCTTATACTTACGTGAAAATTAGCGACGTCCTCCTTTTTATGCCACTAAAATTAACAAATGAGACAGAAGGATCAATTTTTTACAAATATGAACGTATTTTGTTCCCTGAAGGCTATTTTTGAAGGAGTCAGTTATATATAGTAGCACATTACACAGGGTGAGCCCGCTCTCCATCGATAAAATTTCGATGGGTTATCAGTAAAATTGTTTGAGTGTTCTGGAGTGAAGCGTCCGTGGTCTCCGATGGCTGGTTACATAGTAATAATTTAATCATGATTTATTCGGTTTATCATGCCAGTTACCTTTGCTCATGACGAAAATATCTCAGACTAGTGAAAAAGCCTGTAATATGCTATCACCAAAAACTGAATGCAACAATTCTCTGACGAAACTCATACAAATTTATCATAGTGGTTGCCGTTACCGCGGTAACAGCTCACAGTGGGGCAGTACGAACGTCCAGCACCGATTTGATTCATACTGACAAGTTGTCTTGAGCACAACGAAAACTTCAATATACGTAAACAGGAAGGCACAACTCTCAATCGTTTTAGAGAAAATCGAGTAAGAAAAGTTTTGGCGTGTTTATATAATTTCTGTGACCGCCACATTTCAGTAATTCTGTCCCCGGGATCGGTGATGACACGTAACGTTTCCCCTCGTTCTACCATCTAAGCCTCTTTTACGTCGAAATTAACTATGTTCGTCCCACCGTACTGCAACGCATCATACGACGACACGAGATGTTTATCGCGTCCTCGAAAGAGATCGACATCCGAACTGTCATTTGCTAACAGGTGACACAATCAAGTCTTCACCAGATCAACATACCAGACTCACTCAATTTCACTGCCTGCGGTGGCATCTGGCGTCTGGTTCGACAGACGACTCACTTTCTCAGAGTGGCGCCGGTAGATATCCATCTACAGGCCTTCCTTTTCTCGGACGACACCTAATACCCTCGTAAGAAAGCCAACGGAATCACGTGGATCAATATGCATACGGTTCATTAGCTACGCTGAAGCGCTAAAGAAACTCATATAGGCATGAGTATTCATATAGAGAGATACGTAAACAGGCAGAATACGACGCTGCGGTCGGCAACACCTGTATAAGACAACAAGTGTGTGGCGCAGTTGTTAGATCGGTTACTGCTGCTACAATGACGAGTTATGAAGATTTAAGTGAGTCTGAACGTGGTATTATAGTCGGCGCACGAGCGATGGGACACAGCATCTCCCAGGTGGCGATGAAGTGGGAATTTTCCCGTATGACCATTTCACGAGTGGAACGTGAGTATCAGGAATCCACTACACGTAGCAAGCGGCTACACGGGTAGCAGGGGTTGTGTGGCGTGGACTGGGCGGTTTTTTTTAGGTTAGATGGACTCGGGCAAGTACAGAAATGGCAACAGTCTCAAAGGGTGCGGGGCAAAGTCAGGACATGCGGGGACCCAGCAATCGATATTAAAATTGTAAACTGTCGAAGCTGCGTTGGTAAAGTACTGGAACTTCAAGCGCTGATAGAAAGCACCGAAGCTGAAATCGTTATAGGTACAGAAAGCTGGCTCAAGCCAGAGATAAATTCTGCCGAAATTTTTACAAAGGCACAGACGGTGTTTAGAAAGGATAGATTGCAGGCGACCGGTGGTGGCGTGTTTGTCGCTGTTTATCCTGTAGTGAAGTAGAAGTGGATAGTTCCTGTGAAATATTATGGGTGGAGGTTACACTCAGCAACCGAGCTAGGTTAATAATTGGCTCCTTTTACTGACCTCCCGACTCAGCAGCATTAGTGGCAGAACAACTGAGAGAAAATTTGGAATACATTTCACATAAATTTTCTCAGCATGTTATAGCGTTAGGTGGAGGTTTCATTTTACCAGATATAGACTGGGACTCTCAGATGTTTAGGACGGGTGGTAGGGACAGAGCATCTAGTGACATTATACTGAGTCCACTATCCGAAAATTACCTCGAGCAATTAAACAGAGAACCGACTCGTGGAGATAACATCTTGGACCTACTGATAACAAACAGACCCGAAATTTTCGACTCTGTAAGTGCAGAACACAGAATCAGTGATCATAAGGCCGTTGCAGCATCCCTGAATATGGAAGTTAATAGGAATGTAAAAAAAGGGAGGAAGGTTGATCTGTTTAGCAAGAGTAATAGAAGGCAGATTTCAGACTACCTAATAGATCAAAACGAAAATTTCTGTTCCAACACTGACAATGTTGAGTGTTTATGGAAAAAGTTCAAGGCAATCGTAAAATTAGACAGGTACGCGACGAGTAAAACTGTGAGGGACGGGAAAAACCCACCATGGTTCAACAAAAAAGTTTGCCGAGACGATAGTTAGCATAGCCTTCAGCTACGTCATTTGCTACGACAGCAAAGAGAGCTTCACTCCAAGTTTAAACGCAGCCAAAACCTCTCAGACAAACAGAAGCTAAACCATGTCAAAGTTAGCGTAAGGAGGGCTATGCGTGAAGCGTTCAGTGAATTCGAAAGTAAAATTCTATGTGCCGACTTGACATAAAATCCTAGGAAGTTCTAGTCTTACGTTAAATCAGTAAGTGGCTCGAAACAGCATATCCAGACACTCCGGGATGATGACGGCATTGAACCAGATGATAACACGCGTAAAGCTGAAATACTAAATGTGGTGTCACCGCCAGACACCACACTTGCTAGGTGGTAGCCTTTAAATCGGCCGCGGTCCACTAGTATACGTCGGACCCGCGTGTCGCCACTGTCAGTGATTGCAGACCGAGCGCCACCACATGGCAGGTCTAGAGAGACTTCCTAGCACTCGCCCCAGTTGTACAGCCGATGTTAATAACAATGGTTCACTGACAAATACGCTCTCATTTGCCGAGACGATAGTTAGCATAGCCTTCAGCTACGTCATTTGCTACGACCTAGCAAGGCGCCATTACCAGTTTATATATACTTTAGTATCATCAAGAGCGATGTTCTCCAATTATGGATTAAAGTTAAGTATTACAAGATTTTCGTACTTTATTGCAATTCTCAAGACATTGTCCTGTTCCAGACCTCGCACCAGCCTGCGTGAGCTTAAGCGCGTGCCTTTCGGCTTCCTCTCATAGTGACTTGGCTGTCTTGCCAAGTCACAACACTAAACACCTTTTTCCAAAGCTGTTTCACAGAGGAAGACCGCACTGCAGTTCCTTCTCTAAATCCTCGCACAAACGAAAAAATGGCTGACAGCGAAATAAGTGTCCAAGGAATAGAAAAGCAACTGGAATCACTCAACAGAGGAAAGTCCACTGGACCTGACGGGATACCAATTCGATTCTACACAGAGTACGTGAAAGAACTTGCCCCCCTTCTAACAGCCGTGTACCGCAAGTCTCTAGAGGAACGGAAGGTTCCAAATGATTGGAAAAGAGCACAGGTAGTCCCAGTCTTCAAGAAGGGTCGTCGAGCTGATGCGCAAAACTATAGACCTATATATCTGACGTCGATCTGTCGTAGAATTTTAGAACATGTTTTTTGCTCGAGTATCATGTTTTTTTCGGAAACCCAGAATCTACTCTGTAGGAATCAACATGGATTCTGGAAACAGCGATCGTGTGAGACCCAACTCGCTTTATTTGTGCATGAGACCCAGAAAATATTAGATACAGGCTCCCAGGTAGATGCTATTTTCCTTGACTTCCGGAAGGCGTTCGATACAGTTCCGCACTGTCGCCTGATAAACAAAGTAAGAGCCTACGGAATATCAGACCAGCTGTGTGGCTGGATTGAAGAATTTTTAGCAAACAGGACACAGCCTGTTGTTATCAATGGAGAGACGTCTACAGACGTTAAAGTAACCTCTGGCGTGCCACAGGAGAGTGTTATGGGACCATTGCTTTTCACAATATATATAAATGACCTAGTAGGTAGTGTCGGAAGTTCCATGCGGCTTTTCGCGGATGATGCTGTAGTATACAGAGAAGTTGCAGCATTAGAAAATTGTAGCGAAATGCAGGAAGATCTGCAGTGGATAGGCACTTGGTGCAGGGAGTGGCAACTGACCCTTAACATAGACAAATGTAATGTATTGCGAATACATAGAAAGAAGGATCCTTTATTGTATGATTACATGATAGCGGAACAAACACTGGTAGCAGCTACTTCTGCAAAATATCTGGGAGTATGCGTGGGTAACGATTTGAAGTGGAATGATCATATAAAATTAATTGTTGGTAAGGCGGGTACCAGGTTGAGATTCATTGGGAGAGTCCTAAGAAAATGTAGTCCATCAACAAAGGAGGTGGCTTACAAAACACTCGTTCGACCTATACTTGAGTATTGCTCATCAGTGTGGGATCCGTACCAGATCTGGTTGACGGAGGAGGTAGAGAAGATCCAAAGAAGAGCGGCGCGTTTCGTCACAGGGTTATTTGGTAACCGTGACAGCGTTACGGAGATGTTTAGCAAACTCAAGTGGCAGACTCTGCAAGAGAGGTGCTCTGCATCGTGGTGTAGCTTGCTCGCCAGGTTTCGAGAGGGTGCGTTTCTGGATGAGGTATCGAATATATTGCTTCCCCCTACTTATACCTCCCGAGGAGATCACGAATGTAAAATTAGAGGGATTCGAGCGCTCACGGAGGCTTTCAGACAGTCGTTCTTCCCGCGAACCATACGCGACTGGAACAGAAAAGGGAGGTAATGACAGTGGCACGTAAAGTGCCCTCCGCCACACACCGTTGGGTGGCTTGCGGAGTGTAAATGTAGATGTAGATGTAGGAATCAAAAAATCAAATCTCCGACATCGATGAGGCCGGAAAAGGATCCTTCAAGAAGGGGAACAACGACGATTGAAGGGAACCGTTCAGTGTGACAGAAGTCCATCCGTTCCGCAAATTGCTGCAGATTTTGATGCTGCGACATCAACAATTGTCACCCTGAAAATATTCAACAAAAGATCATCAATATGGGCCTTCGGAGGCGAAGGCCCACTCGTGTACCCTTGATGACTGCGCAACGCAAATATTTACACGTCACCTGACATTGGACTGTTGATGACTAGAAACATGTTGCCTGATCGGATGAGTCTCGTTTCAAATTGTATCGAGCGGATGGTCGTGCACGGTTATGGAGACAACCTCAAGAATCCATGGATCCTGCATGACAGTAGGGAACTCTTCAAGATGGTGGAGGCTCTGTAATGGTGTGGGCGTGTGCTCTTGGAGTGATATGCGAACCCAGATTCATCTACATACGACTCTGACAGGTGGCACATAGGTAAGCATCCAGTCTGATCACTTGCATCCAGACATGTCCATCGTGCATTCCGACGGACTTGGGCAATTCTAAAAGGACAATGCGACACTCCGCACGTGTAGAATTGCTACAGAATGGGCCTTGGTATTTTTTTCTGAGTTTCAACACTACCGCAGGCCATCAAACACCCCAAACATCAACATTATTGAGTATATCTGGGATGCCTTGCAACGTGCTGTTCAGAATTCATGGTGTCAGTTCCCTCCAGCACTACTTCAGACATTAGTTGAATCCAAGCCACGTCGTGTTGCTCCACTTTTGCGTGCTCACTGGGGCCCTACACGATATTAGGCACGCGGACAACTTTCTTTGGCTCTTCACTATATTTAGGAAGGATGCCAAAGACCTCTTGCACTTCTGGAGTTACTTGCTATAAGCATACCAAGGTTGTATGCACACGCAAGTACCAGTAGTTCTTATCAAATGATCTAGACAATCGTACGAGCATTTCTTATCAAATTACCTAGAAAATGATTTCCACAACGCTCTGTGCAGACGGTATCTCCCCAGTAGACGACAACACCCGTTCAGTGGCTGGTGCGGGGGACATCGTGGCCAGGCCTCGAGCTCCGACACCTGCCTACTCTGCCCCTCAAACTCACAGCAACCATAATTAAACAAAAGTGATGTTGACATACTCATTTACCTTTTCAACAAATTTTTTACTTTATTTTATGAATAAAACCGTAAAAGACTCGCGTTTGCTGTCAACTTTTTTCTCAGTTAAAGCTTCAAATTCTATCCATCTTACACTTCCACAATGCGGTATCTTGTATATTTTTATCTGTTATTGTTACTTTTATCGAAACGTTAAGAAATGACGTGACACCTCTTTCATACTTAAAGGACCACTTTGTTTCGATCATTACATAAATGAAGCCGATGGAAAATAATAGTAGAAAAAGCGAGTAAGTGCGTAATTCCACAATCAAGAGTTATCTGGATTAGATCCCCGTTTCGGTATATTTCTTCATTCCCATGTATTTCTAACCACAGGTTACTTAATATACAGTTATTATTTTCATAATCTTTAGCCTGAAAAAAGGGGAAAACACCTTCTTTGTAAAGAGATTGATTATAAAGAAAAGGGTAAACGAGAACTTCCAATTCAATCAGCACAGTTATTTTACTTACATTATTGTATCTACATTTGTGTCACATATAATGTATCACCAAGGACTGCTCTACGAATCAGGATGATACTGATCGAAGGAACAAGGCGAACAGTAATCATTACTACGGGTAACAACTCCTCATTTTTCCATGTACATCGTTTTTTTTTAAATGTGTCTGTCGTAAAAGAAACGTGATTTACATTCATTAATGGTTCTCCGTCAACATAATATCACGACGTACCACGCATATCGGAACATATCGATTGGAGCAGACAACTGATGGAGTACGATTGACTGAGTTTTTATGCGACCTTCTATAGACGCCATCTCTGTGTTCTGATCGATGATGTACGCATAATTTTTAACCGTTTTATATATCCTTCGCCTGCCTGTAAAAATAAACGTCGCTGGCGGCACAAGCAGAATATATTTTGGAGAAGTTACTTTAACAGTGCACGTTGGCAGACCCTCTGCATAAAAAATCCCGTCGCACTAACCCGTTTGCCCTACCCGTTAATCGAGTACCAAACAAAATAGTTCTTTCACGTATAGATACCGGGAAACGGACTCATAGTGAGTTGGAAAGTGCTTGCTGGAATAATGGAAATTACTTCCAATTTTTTAGAGAAAAATCCGATTCTTCAAGTTAAAGATTATGAAAATAATAATAAATTTATGAAGTAACGATTATTTGCCCAGTATTAACAAATATGTCCTCTGAATTACGTCGGAAAGAGAAAAAAGTGTGCCGACTGTGAAATTCGAACCAGAGGTCTCGCACTTCCGAGATAAGTACTTACTTACTCATCTGCGAGTCCTTGAAAACTGGCAACCATGCAAGTATATAAGCACCCCTAAAAGTTTCAAATTAGAATTTCTCGAAAACGGTTGAGTGTTGCCCTCCCTGTTTACACATGTTAAAGTCCTAATGGGGCCCCAGTCAGTATAAATCAAATCGTTAGACCAGAAGTACGAGGGTTGGAACTTAAATAGTGCCAACTATTTATTCACAACCGATACAAAAGAGTTACATGTTTGCACCTGTTACTGTCCTTCAAAGTAGTCACCAGCGTTGTGTAGAACCCGTTTCCAGCGATGTGGAAGGCGTAGTATACCATTGGCAGACCCTGTTCTGTTGATGGTGGAAATGGAGCGGTCTACTGCCTGTCGAATCTCTGGAACAGCGAATGCCACGAAGTGGTTCCTTCATCTTCGCAATCAAATCAAAGTCACAAGGACTTAAGTCCGCGAAGTATGGTGGATGGTAAAGTACTTCCCAGTCCCATCGACCGACCAGATCAGCCACAGGTTGCGTTGTATGAGGCAGCGCATTGTCGTCCAAAAGGATGGCTGGGTTGCGCAGAAAGTGTAACCGCTTCTTGCGCAAAGCTGATTGCAGATGATGCTCCAAAAACGAACAGTAATACTGTGCATTGACGGTCTATCGTGGAGAAACGTAATGCGTTAGGATAACACCATCACAGTCGTACACGAGAATAACCATAACTTTAGGCCGCTCCATTCGCACCATCCACAGAACAGGTTCTGCTAACGGTATACTACGCCTTCCACATCGCTGGCAACGGATTCTACACAACGTTGATGACTACTTAGACGGACAGTAACAGGTGAAAACATGAAACTCTTTTGTATCGGTTGTCGATAAATAGCCGCCACTATTTAAGTTCCAACCCTCGTACATACGGCTCCCTCGTGATCTTATTGTCGTTTTATCACTCGTCTCTGCATTCAGTTAGCCTACGCCTGAGGTGCCTCTTGTAACGTTCACCCTCCTTCTGGTATGTAAACCACGAGTATAGATAATGAAATTTTCACTGTGCATTGGAGTGTGCGCTAATATGAAACTTCCTGGCAGATTAAAACTGTGTGCCGGACCGAGACTCGAAATCGCAACCTTTGCCTTTCGCGGGCAACTGCTCTACCGTCTGAGCTACCCAAGCACGTCTAACGCCCCCTCCTCAGAGTCCTAATTCCGCCAGTACCTCGTATTGCCCGTGAAAGGCAAAGATTCCGAGTTCGAGCCTCAGCCCGGCACACAGTTTTAATCTGCCGGAAGTTTCACGTGTCTACAGTTCAAAAAAAGCAACTGTTTGTTAACCTAGAAACTTTATTTAAGATATTCAGTGCTAGGTTTGTGGTAGATAAGTGCACATGTGTGAGTGCAGGTAGAAATACTTAACTTCTGATTTCTTCTTATCGTTGTACGCTCGTTCCTCTGTATAGTAGGTATATTCTGCTTTTCTCGAGGTCCTAAGTTTGCAGGCTGTCAATATGTGCCATGAAATAAATACATAAATGCAGGTGATTTATCTTCTTCACTTTAATTTTTAATACGTTTAAAACACAAAACACTCCCCTTCTTCAAATAATGTATGATGAATAACCATGCTTTCTCAACTTTCAAGTTTCGTACTTAGTGGAAGCTGGGCGATTAGCCCAACTACATACGTTCACACTACCAACGACATATTGGATGCAAAGATGATAGCGTGCAACTATCGATTGTTACAGTCTGTTGCAAGTTGCGCTTTTATGTTGCTAATAAATTTGCAAATGCTGTTACGGAAAGAAAAGGAAAATATTTTAATTAATGATCTGTAACATTAATTACCTATAAAAGAAATTACGACATTTAAATCAAGAAAATGCCGCAAATATGGTAGTGTCATTAGAATTTGTGCAGCTTTAATGCTGATAATATATTCGTTTTGATAGCAACTATAGGCACACACATTACTTCAGTTAAAGTGTGATATTATTAACAGTGTTTTATATATTGTATATTCAAGCTTTATCGATTATTACAATATGTGATAGAAAGAAGTTCGCCTGATTAGTTCCATTACGCACTCCCCCTAGAAGTTTGTAAGCACGCAGATGCGAACAAAATTCTAATTCAGCGTTTAGTTTTAAACCAAACATATACTCAATTAATTTTCTGCAACGTAATTGCTGATATATGAACATGTAAATAAATATAGTAGAATTTTGGGTACAAATTCTGCTGATTTCACTATTTCTATATAGCTCTGCTGCCCTACTGTCACTGGTATTAAATATTTCAGTAATAAATCAAATAACAGCAAGAAATAATAAAGTTTTAAGTTAAAAAACTGCACGAAACATGAATGAATAACAACAACCTTCTATGTTTCACACTACGTGAGCATATTAACAAACATAGCCAAAATCTCTCAGTACTTACATTAGCAGAAGCAATCAGGTTCCATTTTAGTTGTGTGTTGACAACAATGGTTAAAAACAAGATAATAAAAAATTTTACAATTAGGTCATATTACAAATTTTATTTTTGTTTTCTCATCAAACATTTCACACGAGGTACGTATGAAAAGTGTTCTTTCCAAATAACATAAGTCTATTGCTCCTCATCAGAGAGCCATACACTCTTTATTGCTTTTAATAATGTTCTGGTTTAGTCTTTAGTTTCTTTTCACTTGATTTGATGCCTTCTGTTTGATACATTCCATGTGACCACTTTTCTTTACATTCAAAATTGTGGTCAGATTCTATAAAACATGAAGTTGGATTAACTACTGGTTATATTACCAGTGCAACATATAAAATGGGTGTCAGTTGTTGATTAGAGGGAAATAAATCTTTTACAACTGACAGAGAAGCCAGAAAGAACAAGTCAAAGATTAGAAGTTTATAAGACATGATCAATTGCACAAATCACAAATATAAATCAAATTGTTTTGAGAAATATATTGGAACTAACCATGTGTACCGAGAAATGCTAGAGTTCACTGATTGTTAATATCATCATGTTGAACATACAGTCGGGCATATTAATATTACAGTGTCCACTACATTGTGACAACAATGACTACCAATTCTGACCCATCTCTACAAAGTTGTAAACGATTTTTCCTGATGTTTATCTTATACAAATATATATGTATTAATTAACAATATTTTTCAGTAAATGCTACTCATTAAGTTGTTATAGCTGAAATTAATCATCAAAAGTGATCCTGATTTCCAAGAAAACTCTTTTAAATCTATATATTTATGAAACTTTCTAAATTCGTTTATATTCTACTCATTGGCAAGAAAGACAACAAATATATATATCAAAATTCACACATACACTCCTGGAAATGGAAAAAAGAACACATTGACACCGGTGTGTCAGACCCACCATACTTTCTCCGGACACTGCGAGAGGGCTGTACAAGCAATGATCACACGCACGGCACAGCGGACACACCAGGAACCGCGGTGTTGGCCATCGAATGGCGCTAGCTGCGCAGCATTTGTGCACCGCCGCCGTCAGTGTCAGCCAGTTTGCCGTGGCATACGGAGCTCCATCGCAGTCTTTAACACTGGTAGCATGCCGCGACAGCGTGGACGTGAACCGTATGTGCAGTTGACGGACTTTGAGCGAGGGCGTATAGTGGGCATGCGGGAGGCCGGCTGGACGTACCGCCGAATTGCTCAACACGTGGGGCGTGAGGTCTCCACAGTACATCGATGTTGTCGCCAGTGGTCGGCGGAAGGTGCACGTGCCCGTCGACCTGGGACCGGACCGCAGCGACGCACGGATGCACGCCAAGACCGTAGGATCCTACGCAGTGCCGTAGGGGACCGCACCGCCACTTCCCAGCAAATTAGGGACACTGTTGCTCCTGGGGTATTGGCGAGGACCATTCGCAACCGTCTCCATGAAGCTGGGCTACGGTCCCGCACACCGTCAGGCCGTCTTCCGCTCACGCCCCAACATCGTGCAGCCCGCCTCCAGTGGTGTCGCGACAGGCGTGAATGGAGGGACGAATGGAGACGTGTCGTCTTCAGCGATGAGAGTCGCTTCTGCCTTGGTGCCAATGATGGTCGTATGCGTGTTTGGCGCCGTGCAGGTGAGCGCCACAATCAGGACTGCATACGACCGAGGCGCACAGGGCCAAGACCTGGCATCATGGTGTGGGGAGCGATCTCCTACACTGGCCGTACACCACTGGTGATCGTCGAGGGGACACTGAATAGTGCACGGTACATCCAAACCGTCATCGAACCCATCGTTCTACCATTCCTAGACCGGCAAGGGAACTTGCTGTTCCAACAGGACAATGCACGTCCGCATGTATCCCGTGCCACCCAACGTGCTCTAGAAGGTGTAAGTCAACTACCCTGGCCAGCAAGATCTCCGGATCTGTCCCCCATTGAGCATGTTTGGGACTGGATGAAGCGTCGTCTCACGCGGTCTGCACGTCCAGCACGAACGCTGGTCCAACTGAGGCGCCAGGTGGAAATGGCATGGCAAGCCGTTCCACAGGACTACATCCAGCATCTCTACGATCGTCTCCATGGGAGAATAGCAGCCTGCATTGCTGCGAAAGGTGGATATACACTGTACTAGTGCCGACATTGTGCATGCTCTGTTGCCTGTGTCTATGTGCCTGTGGTTCTGTCAGTGTGATCATGTGATGTATCTGACCCCGGGAATGTGTCAATAAAGTTTCCCCTTCCTGGGACAATGCATTCACGGTGTTCTTATTTCAATTTCCAGGAGTGTAGTATAACGGAATGTGGTACATCATCTAAAACTGCAAATGCTACATCCTTAGAAATTTTATGCAAAGGCTGTATTCCAGCAAGGTTCATTACGCATCATGTTGTAAATACACTTAAATTATTAGTTATGAATAAAAGAACCATTGAACAGTAACCTTAATACTGTAAGACAGATGCTCATAAGGCAAACTAAATAATGACATTGGTTTTGCTGAAAGTTTCAGTTGCACTTGCATTCTGACTAACTGCTCGTTATTTTTCATCAAAATAGCATTCATCAGCTATTAATTTTGCACTAAAGTCTGTTTCCATATTTTCAATGGGAGTTTCGAAATTCGGGACGTTTTTAGTAGCTTCGCGAATATTCGCGAAAGCTGTTTTGTTCTGTTTTCTATCAGTAACAATCACGTCTTTGGTCTCGTTCAGTTCGCTACCAAAATTATTTTCAGCTTCTCCCAATTTTGTTTCTACTGCTGTGACTTAAGTTTCGAAGATGCTGATTTTATTGCTGAGCTCATGTTCTTCACTGTACATTGCTTCTTTTTACAGTCCCACATTGGAAATTTTTGTTTCTATATAGATTTTAAAGCATCTAACGTTTCATCATTTGCCTTTGTCCAGGCTTATAACTTCTCATCCATGTGTATTGAAGCCTGGTTAATATTCTCTCCCAATGCATTCTTATTTTTTCCCGTCGCATTCAAATTCTTTTCCATTGCTTGTAAAATATTACCATTTCGTTCCAAAAGCTATCATACTCCAACTAATACATTGTCAGCTGTTGGTAACCGACTTGCTGTTGGACCAGAAATTTAGTTTTCCATTTATATAATAGTTTTTGAGTCCCCCTCTTTCCTTTTAGACACTTCATCACTATCCCCCACTGTTTCGGATTCAAGTTTAGGTTCTACCATAGTCATACGACAGTCATGTTTAGTAGCAGATTTTTCTCACGCAAAATCAAAGAAAATTTGAAGAAAGAAAAGATTTTCATTTGTTAATTAGCTTTTCCATGTCCATTCTCCCCCAATTTTCCAGTAACTTTGCTTGAGGTCACGATGTTTTGATTTTCCCTTAATTTGGAGTTACTATTTTTCCACGTGTTTAAAATAGTACTTTTGATCCAGCAACAAGTACAACATTTGAGCACATATTTACACGTTTATTTCCATCCCAGACAAGCCCTCATTTCTAACCTCTACCGCCCTCTCACCGAACGCTGAACAAAGGTGGTTCTTGCGCAGCGAAAGGTGACACATTAGTACACTGCATAATATGCTGTCACTTTATCTAGAAAATTACTACCAACGGTCTTCATTTACTTGGAAGGGACCACTGGCCCATTCGGGCCAAGGGGTCAAAAAGCAGTCGACGAGTACGCACATACATACAAAAACGTGATGATATCTTCAAAGTCGGGCAAACTAACAACAGTAATACACACGCAATTTCCGAATGACGTCTTGAAACCACATGTGAGAGAAGAACAATTTCTTTTGTTCCTAGATTGATGGAGAGGGCAAAACGAACCCAGATTTCCACAATGGTATTTTTCAAGACAGAGGGAGTTTGCCAACGTGCAGTATTACAGTAATTCATCCAAAATGTACTTACTTGGTGCAGGCCTGTGACGTTTATTTTTACAGGCAGGTGAGAAACTTTATAAAGCGAATACAAAATGTCTCTTACATCTTCGAACATCATAGAGAGATATCTCTGAGAGAAGATCGCATGAAAGTAGTCAATTGTACACCGTCAGTTGTCTGCTCCAATATTCGCTGATATGATCACATATGTGTGTATGCCAAGAAACTGTGTGATGGCTGTGAACTGTTTACGAACGTAAGCGAAGTTTGTTTTCCAGCTGAAATATTGAAAACCATATTCACGCAAAACTCGGCGTTCATTACGTGTGCTGTATGCCACAATAATTATTGTTTTACATGTTTCTACGAATAGTATCTCCTGACTTGTGCAGTGTTCCATACGTGTCACAAATATAGGTAAAATAATGTCCATAAAATGACTATACTGATTTGCTCCAAAATAATAGTGTATCCTTTTTTTATTTCCAATGTCCTTACAAAAATATGTAGTTTTCCTGTTTTCAGGATAAACATTATACAAATAATAACCGATTCACTAAATATAGATCATTTGGATTGTCGTAGTAAATGTATTGTTAGAGTTACATGGGAATTTTTAAAAAAAGCACCACCGGCGAGATTCGAACCAGAGATCTTGCACTTAGAGACTAAGCAGTTAATTACTTGGCTCTGGACACCTTGCCCAGTGTCAACCACACACTGTTATATATATACATATATGCATACCTAAAACTTTCAAACTCGATGTTCCCGAAAACAGTTCAGGGTTGCGCGTTTCTCTTTACATAAGTTGAAGTCCTGTCCATGCTATACATACACTGTCAACATGAATCAACTCGGAGAAGGCAAGTATATACGATCCCCTTGCTAGCGCCAACTGGGCGAGTGGCGTGTCAAATTATAGATAAGTGCTAGTAACATACTTGCTTTGATAGCTGCTTCAATTAAACAGTAATGTTATTACTAGTCTTTTTATGCTTTGTGTAGTACAGATTCAGGCTGTATCGAGTGCTACAATTTGTGATGGAAAGAAGTTCCCTGACCAGTTCCACTACAATCTTCATCAGTAAACTGGCCCATAATGTTATGTATACTGTTAGCGCACAACTAAAACTGCCGTAAAAACAAATCCGCGACAAATCGAGCAGTACTGAATGCAACTTTGAGGGCGAAGCGCAAAGCGGGCATTGAATCTATTACTGAAAAACAAAAATTAATGGAAAAGATTCGTTTCCAAACAAGGTATCCAGCGTGTAACGTCGACATCTGTACTGCTGTACAGATGTTCTCATTGCAATACAGATACAAAAGTAAGAGTCTGGGGAAACAAACTGTGCTACGGTCTCCCGGAGACCACAGGTCCACGAGCAACCTCTGAAATTTTGTAGGTGCACTTGGGTTGCACCTTGTGCATTAAAATTAATATTCGAGAACTAAAATCAGGTTTCTAACTCATTATCCTGCTCATATACAGTGTCCGAAAAAAGGTGGAAGCATCCAGAAGGAGATGAGGAAACGAAATGAAACTTCATGCGTATAGATAGAAAGTGATATTATTTAAGTTACTACAAAATCTAGTCAAGTATACAAATATCTCGTCTGTACGAGCCCAGTTATCAATATGACGTTGCACCCCTATGTCATGGATGTATGCATTGATTCGGTTGGCCCACAGCTCCTCTAACTGGTCCTTGATATCATGGATAATGGCACCGGGACGAAGTTGACGTCCGAACTGCTCACAGACAGATTCTATCGAAGACAGCTCTGAAAATGTTGCTGACCTCAAGAATACCTGAAATCGTGCACTCACTTTGACGAGACATGTGGCATTTGTGAAGGAGCATTGTCTGTTCAAAAACTGCAACACGATAATGTTGCATGGCAGGTAAACCATTAGGATGCAAGATGTCCGAGACGTACCGTTTCGCAGTCTGCGTTCCTTCAGGAACAGCAAGCTGTGACGCGATGTCGTTCCCAATGGCTCCCATACCATGACACCAGAGTAACGCAGCTGTACCTCTCCAAAACACTGAAAGTATGGAATCTCTCACTATATTCGCCGACGATGGCGAACAATGGCGCTTCATCGGTGAACAAAATACCACGCCATTCTCTAGCAGTTCGCGCTTCACAGTCACGGCACCATTCCAAACCTAGCTCTTTGTGTTGTGTAGCTAACGGCAGACTACGCTTGAGAACGTAATTCTCTAGTCTGTCTGCTGCAAGTGTCAGACCAGTGGTGTTGGATGACACAGAATTTTGTATGGAGCCAGTGGTATCATACAGAAATCGCGTTTCCACACCAGTGTTGGCAACGCTAATCGATACATCAGGGGCGGCTCACTGCTATCAGCAGCTACGTATGGGAGGCGTTCCTGAAAACCAGAAGTCCCCTCTAAGCATAGCAGCGTCCTCACACTGAGGTCAAAATAGTGTAGAGCTAGCAGGGGCTCTGCCCAATCCGTGACGTCATCTGAAAGAGACAACGACATAGCGAGGAGAATGTCAAATCAGACACGTTTCAGCCGTCTAGTTTCTAAACGTATTTTATTTGGCTATCAGTTTCTGCGATTTACTACGCCACCATCTTCGTCAGCAGATGATAGTTGAGGTTATCGCTATAGCAAGCATAAATCTGCTAAGATCAATATTGCTGGTCCCTGTTTTGACCGGAACCGAAGTGGAATCTTCCTACACGTCGGTCAGGGGCCTGAAGATGGCGTAGTGAATCGCCGAACTGATAGCCAAATAAAACTAGACCGCTGAAAGGTGTTTCATTTGACATCCTGTATCGAACAGACGAATCCCGCAACCATCTCCGAAAAGATGGACATACAGAGATCATAGTGTGGAGGTTCGATGTGCTTGGTAAGCCTGTGGTGGTCACGGTCGACCGGAAACTTGACAATCTTATTGCTCATCTCACATTCCCCTGCAGTACAGTCGGGCCACTGCCACATCCAAATGCCCCACAAGACTGGATGTTGCACATTTAGACCACCTGGCCAAATGGAGACCCACAATGAACCCGGTTTCAAAGTCTGTGAGCTGAAGACAAAACTGCCATACGCGAGTATGCGACATCTCCATGTCATCCACAGTTATTACTCAACATCTGACGCTGTTAGCACCCCTTGTGTACTCCAGCAGGTCTAGCAGCAACACAAACACGAACGACACTAACGTACAGTGTTGGTCATTCTACCTGTCACAGAAAATTGCAACTATAATAATTTATATTGTAGCCGACCGGGTGTAACTGTACGTTGATACCCTTCTTGTGGACACTTCACCTTTTTTGTCAGTCAGTATACAATAATCATCCATAATAATCACTACGAAATAATCATATAATCTTGGTCACATAGTTTCTATGGTTAGTCACTTTACATTTAACATCACACACATTTTCAATTTTTTACCTCATGTTTTCTTTCCCTGGGCCAGGCGCTGTACAAATTTTCCTTCACCCTTCTATTCTTTATAAAGGATAACTACAAAACTTTAGGAACTTTCAAATCATTATTCAAAACGCTTCTTGACACCAAAATATTCCGATATTTAAATAGTGTAAATTTAATGCGCAATTATTTACGGAAACGACAGATATCCTAAATGACGGTGGTCGGGAATGAATTGGAAACTGTCTTCATGTCCTTGTCCTCTACAGCTGAGTTTGCAGAAAGTTAATAAAAATCATATGTAGAAAGTATTAAGGTATTTATAATAGCTTGGTTGTATCTATATTGCGCTTGAGAATGAGCTAGCACTCGAAACCAGTAGCAGTAAATAAAACATCTTAAAAACAGCTCTGGTACATTAATATTACAGTAGCATGCATTTCATGCAGTTTATTTAGGCCTTCGAATATGTTACACAAGAAATTCTTCCATCAGTTTTATATATGATTCGTGCATGAGACAATATAAAGCAAGGTTCTAGGAGTACTATGGGCGCATATCTCAATTACTTGGTTTCTGCGAATCTTCAAGTCCAGAACAACCAATTTGTGATTCGTCAAGTGGATCTTCTTGTCTCCCACATTATTCCTTTGTATTCTCTTATGACTATCCTCAATAGGTTTTTAATACCTATGTATAATCGTGATGCCAAAAAAAAAAAAAAAATAGCTAGAGTTGCAAATAAAATAGACTTTTATTCAGTGAAGCATGTTGGAGGTATGCTTTTCTAACCATAATTATTGTAAGAGTTTGCGCGGCCTACACTTCTGATAACACATGGCAACGCTCTGTGTGCCTTTAGTATTTGTCCACGTGCATGCTTACACTGTTTTGCTATTTTCGACTAAATATAGATTTAATCGAAGTTATTGTCACTGGTTTTACACGCCTTCCCCAAAATCTTCACCAACCCCGGCCTATCTTCCCCGTGATATAGGTCCCATCTCTTTTATAACAGAATGAGCCATGTGCATTGCACATAGTTATATAAAAGTTCTCTTTCAGTGTATGCAGTAAGTTTGCGACTGCGTGACCAGTGAGTCTGCCGCGTAGGTCATGTGTAAGCTTACACTGCCTTACATTATTCAATTTTTCTGATATATTGTTCGTGGAACAGCAACTGACACAGTACTGAAAAAGTGTGTGTTTGTGTCTACAGTCACAATTTATTTCTTTTGCCTTCCGACTATAGATTTCAGCAACAGTACTAACCTCAGGCCATCCTATGATCAAAATATATCATTACATAGTTAGAACATTAGAGCAAGAGCAAATTACGAAATACTATCGTTTGTGACTGCAAACTCATGGTGTATAGTGAACCTTAAAATGTATAGGTAGCTTTTTATCCCTGACACGCAGTCATCACGTCCACTGTCCAAGTAGGTGTGTCAAATTCTTAAAGAAAAGGTCAATGTTGAGCTTTAAGTAGACGCCAGCTGCGGCCAGCAGTGATGAAGAGTGTCCTCATGTACAGAGGGTATTTTATTTATTTATTATTGTTATTATAATTAATTTACCTCTTAGAAAAAAAGCGTAAAAATTGAAAACAAGAGATTACGACACAAAATAGCACCCACTGTAATAAAAGATTAAAAGGAAAATCGCTAATGTATTTAGCGAAGTTTGTATTTTACCATTATATACAATTTATACCACTATAAAACATTGCTCTGAACACGAATCTTAAAATTAAGCAAGTGTCGTTGTAATAAAGCGTTACATATTACAAGTACAAAATTAATTTTTATTGAAAAGAAGTCAAGGGTCCAGAATGGATAGTGACATACTTTAGCTAAGTGTTGCTTTGCAACCGTCAGTTGACGATCTTTGGCGCATCTTCAGTTTCATGTTTGTCCGAGCAGTGACGACGTGTACGCTGGGATTATCGGCGGCGCTGCAAGGCGACCTCTCCACGCCGTGCCGCAGCTCATTGACCATTCACGACCGCGGTAACCACTCTACGTATGTAACGTGTAGTTGTGAAAGGCCTTTTCGATGGGCTTTGATATTAGGCGACCACACGGCACCACAGGCAAACGTTCTGCAATATGAACGTCATCCTATTGTGGACCGTAATCCAGTTATTAAATTCTGAAGGTGGCAGTATTGTTTGTCTATAGGTAATGAGGCGATTTTAAGCCCATAGTTACTTTGAGCGCTGACAAATTAAAACACCCATAAGACAAGTTCAGTGGCTATCGTGGTAATACTTTTTCATATTATTTCGCTGTACACAATGTCACTTCATACAGGTGTCTCACAGTGGCGTTGCAAGATTGCTTCTGGCCCGTCGCCTGTACTCACCAAAAAAGCAGCCACAGAAAACGAGGGCGTGCAACGCGATGAGCGAGTCTCGAACCCAGGGCACCTCGAACACGTGCTGTACCTGCTGCGGCTGCGGCTCCGCCGCCAGCGCCGTGGCGTTGCCGCCTTCTCGCACAGCCGCCGCCGCCGCCGCCGCCTCCAAGTCGTCCTCCTCGTCCATGGCGGCCACCAGCCTCCACCTGCACAACGGACACGCCGCTTGAACCGCCGAACAATCGCGAGCCTAATACACTACTGCCCATTCACATTTCTACACCAAGAAGAAATGCAAATTAGACAAATATCTTATACCAGAACTGACATGTGATTAGATTTTCACGCAATTTGGGTGCATACATCCTGAGAAATCAGTACCCAGAACAACCACCTCTGGCCGTAATAACGGCCTTGATACGCCTGGGCATTGAGTCAAACAGAGCTTGGATGGCGTTTACAGGTACAGTTGCCCACGCAGCTTCAACACGATACTACAGTTCATCAAGAGTGGTGACTGGCGTATTGTGACGATGCAGTTGCTCGGCCACCATTGATCAGATTTTTCATTTGGTCAGAGATCTGGAGAATGTGCTGCCCAGGGCGGCAGTCGAACATTTTCTGTATCCAGAAAGGCCCATACAGGACCTGCTGAAATGTAGTGTTTCGTGGGGATCGAATGAAGGGTAAAGCCACGGGTCGTAACACAACTGAAATGTAACGTTCGCTGTTCAAAGTGCCGTCAATGCGAACAAGAGGTGACCGAGACGTGTAACCAATGGCAGACCATCACGCCGGGTGATACGCCAGTATGGCTATGACGAATACACGCCTCCAAGGTACGTTCGCCGCGATGTCGCCATATACGGTTGTGACCATCATGATGCTCTAAACAGAACCTGGATTCATCCGAAAAAATGACGTTTTGCCATTCGTGCACCCAGGTTCATCGTTGAGTACACCAGCGCAGGCGCTCCTGTCTGTGACGCAGCGTGAAGGGTAATCGCAGCCATGGTCTCCGAGCTGGTAGTCCATGCTGCTCCAAACGTCGTCATAATGTTCGTGCAGATGGTTGTTGTCTTGCAAACGTCCCCATCTGTTGACTCAGGGATCGAGACGTGGCTGCACGATCCGTTACAGCCACGCGGATAAGATGCCTGTCATCTCGACTGCAAGTGATACGAGGCCGTTGGGATCCAGCACGGCGTTCCGTATAACCCACTTGAACCTACCGATCCCATATTCTGCTAACAGTCATTGGATCTCGACCATCACGAGCAGCAATGTCGCGGTACGATTAACCGCAATCTCGATAGGCTACAATCCGACCTTTATCAAAGTCGGAAACTTGATGGTACGCATTTCTCCTCCTAACACGAGGCATCACAACAACGTTTCACCACGCAACGCCGGTCAACTGCTGTTTGTGTATGAGAAATCGGTTGGAAACTTTCCTCATGTCAGCACGTTGTAGATGTCGCCGCCGGCGCCAACCTTATGTGAGTGCTCTGAAAAGTCAATAATTTGCGTATCACAGCATCTTCTTCCTGTCGCTTAAATTTCGCGTCTGTAGCACGTCATCTTCGTGGTGTACCAATTTTAGTGACCAGTAGTATAGTACTGCCGTCGGCAGCAAAATATTGCAGAAAATCCAAAAAGATTCTGGTTGGCAAAACACAGTGAATGCCTTCATTGAACGATAGCAATGCTAATGTTAGTGATCCCTACACTATTAGTGATGTTTACACTACGCATGTACCTCCTCTTTCGGACTACTTCTGCGCGGTGTGGGATCCTTAGCAGATAGGATTAACGGAGGACATCCAGAAAGTTCAGAGAAGATACCACGTTTTGTATTACCGAGAAGTAGGGGAAAGATTTTCATGGAAATGAGGCAGCAGTTGGCGCTGATATCATTGAAACAAAGACATTTCTCGTTGCGGTGGGATTTACTCACGAAATTTCAATTACCAACTTTCTCCTCCAGGTGCGAAATTACGAGGACTATTCGGAAAGTACGTTCCGATCTGTCGCGAAATGGAAACCACTGTGAAAATAAAAAATGTGGTATTTACAATAGTTAGCTACACCTTACAGCTACTTCTCTACATAGACGTGGACATCCGTCATAGCGTTGTACAAGCTTTCCAATTAATTCGACATGGAAGGCTGCCGCCGGTGCTTTCCGTGAATTCCCTAAAAAACGTCTACAGCTCATTGTCTGTGCCAAAATGTTGTCTCCATAGGCAGCGGTTCACGTGAGCAGAGATGAAACTCAGGACGAGCCAATTATAGGCTGTGCTGTGAATGATTAAGCACTCTCCATCGAAAACGATGCAGGAGCGTCCTCACTGCCGTGCAGAGTGCGACCGAGAACAGATATGAAGCACAAAACACATGACAGTTATGTTATGTGGGTTGCACGACATCAGGAGATATCTCTCACTTGGCGGAAGACACTATTTCCTAATTATAGTGCTCACTGTACACTCAGAATTGAAAAGAGCGACGTGACGCGATCGAAAGACGTGTTAGCAACACTACCCCACGCATCTGTGCAAAACTTCACAGGATTTTCACAGTGATTTCCATTTCGCCACCGATCAGAACTCATTTTCCGTATTTTTTTGACACGGACCTACATAAGGAGAAACGACCATCAAAATAAAGTTAGGGAAAGCAGAGCTCGCACGGAAAGACGTAGGTGTTCGTCTTTTCGAGAATGGAATAACAGAGAATTAGTGTGCAAGTACATCTGAGGAAACGTTCCCACTGTTTCATGGTATCCACCAGGCGCAGACAGCTGGGGTATACCACTTCCATCCTGTGGGGTAATGGATGGCGACAGGAAGGGCATCCGGCCAGCCTTTGAAACTAACGTTGCCACAAATACATAGTAACAACTCAGACCCGGCAGTAGCTGAAGCGGGATCCGGATACAACAATAAGTGTGCAAGCCGTTCGATGAACCCACTGTAAGTTCTTAAGTGTGATATACAGGTTAGCCGTGTAGATGTAGATTCCGGCGCCACTAAGATCGAAATCTCTTTATCAAAGAAGACGCAAAAAGTATTCTAGATTCGAACCAAGGACAATTGTCAACATGAGTGACTCAAAACAATTATGCGCTGTGTAGCGAAGAAACGTTAGTTAATACGAGTGAGAATGACGTTCCTGATAGTACAGGGTATCTCTATTGGCGTCAGACTGAAACAGGTGATAGTGGGTCCACAGCTGTTTACATGCAGACAGGGAACCAAAGGTCGGAAATGCATATTTATTGTCTTAACGACACACACATTGTATACCGCTTAACAACAAAGTAGCACCAGTCTCAATGCAAGCATGGCAAGAGGCACATTAAATTCTGACGCACTTTTTCAAATATACCTGTTGTCTGATGTACCAGGAGACAGACAGTTTGGACCCTAACAAGCAGGTCAGCATCCGCTTCCGCGGGAATTTCACACACCAACTTCGTGACGTAATTACTGTGTCGTCCGAACAAGATACAGCCAGGGCAAAAGCACGACAGGCGCTAAGATGCGACCTTGTGCCAGCTATTTTTCTCTGAATTCAGAACATCTTGCACCATTTTACATTATCGAATGCTTTTTCTAGGTCGACAATTCCGATGAACGCGTCTTGATTTTTCTTCAATCTTGCTTCCATTATCAACTGCAACGTCAGAACTACGTCTTTGGTGGCGTTGCCCGTGCTAAAGCCAAACTGATCGTCATCTAGCATGTCTTCAGTTCTCCATTATTCTGAATATTATTCTTGTCAGCAACTTGGATGCATGATCTGGTAATCTGATTGTGTGATAATTTTCGCACTTGTCAGCTCTTGCAGTCATCAGAATTGTGTGGATGACATATTTACGAAAGTCAGATGTAATGCCGCCAGACTCATACAATCTACACACCAACTTGAATAGTAGTTTTATTGTCATTTCCCGCAATCATTTTGGAAATTCTTTTGGAATATTATCTATCCCTTCTGCCTTATTTCATCTTAAGTCACCCAATGCTCTCTTAAATTCTGATTCTAATGCTGCATCCCCTATCTCTTCTAAATCGACTCCTGTTTCTTGTTCTAGCACATCAGACAAATCTTGCCGTTCATTGAGGCCTTCAATGTACTCTTTCCACCTATCTGTTGTAATTCCTGTTGCACTCGTAATCTTACCACCCTTGCTTTTAATTTCATTGAAGTTTTTTTTACTTTCCTATATGCTGAGGCAGTCCTTCCGACAAGCCTTTCTTTTTCGATTTCTTCACATTTTTCATGCAGCCATTTCGTCTTAGCTTCCCTGCACTTCCTATTTACTTCATTCCGCAGCCATTTGTATTTCCGTATCCCTGAACTTCTCTGATCGTTTCTGTACTTCCTTCTTTCACCGGACAACTAAAGTGTTTTCTCTGTTATCCATGGTTTCTTTACAGTTACCTTCTTCGTATCTATGTTTATCTTTGTAATACTGTTTATGATGAAACAGAATTTACATTAAATATGTAATGATAATACCGCAGAAAAGGTACTCACAGATACAGGGGTCTGGGAAGGATGGAATCTCTTACCAAATTTGTTTTCTATAAAAAGAACGATACGTTCAGAAAGACAAAATGGAACAATCATTCGGTCTCCTTTTAGGAGACGATGTGTCCCTAAATGTCGTGCTCTATTGAATTATCTATGCATTATGCCTTACAGCGCAGCCTATATAAGCAATATTGTGCCGTTAATTTGTAATTCACGGAACATCTGGTCCTGCTCAGTAGGCCGCATCAGCACTAGGCGGCGTTATCGGTGCTGCTGGTGCTGTTCCGACTCTTTGTGGAACAGCGCGAGACGAGATTGGCGATGATCTGCTCCACTTCGAACATGGTGCAACTGGTGCATCTCCCGGAGGCCAGCGCCGTGAGCGCAGTGGCATGCATAGTCTGCGGCGGTTCGTCAGCAGTGAGCCCAGGCCGCATAGAGCTGGTGGCGACATGAGATCCAAACCCCCGAAGGCTTAACGTGAAGTAGTCCCGCCGGCGCAGACTTCCGGCTCTTTCTGATGCTCACAGACTCGCAAAGTGTGTTGCAGGAACTACAATATCTGGCGTTTGATAAACAAGCACGTACGTCTCGGATGTTTTAATGGCCGATGTTGTTCAGTGAGTCGGCTTACTTTGGATAAAATGGCATCAAGACATTCTCCCTAACGAAACTGTTGAGCGCTTCGCAAAGAGGAGCGTTACGGAAGGACAGTTCCCTCCAACACCAATCCCTTATATGGAGCTCAACTTGATGGTCAACAAAGCTGATTATCACGACTGTTAATGTGAATGCCATATATCCCAGCACAATAAGGGCGGCCACCTGGCGGCAGTACAACCGAAAGTCTCTCATCGGCCGTGGTTTTCTCATGTGACCCAATCGTCTGAACAATGTGATCAGGACGTAACACAGCCACGGTGTGTACCAAATGCTTGACCGCACAGGCGGTCTTGTACAAAAAAGTGGTTGCGAGTGGCTGCCGCGGCCTACAAGTGTAACTCTTTACCTCTTTACTTCCCCTGTTCAATATAAATAGGTATTATTTGCTTGAGAACTATTTAAAACACGCCAGAATCCAGCTTTGACGTTGTGTAGACCTTGTCCTTGCATGGAACCAGCTCCGTTCGAAATCTGAGACTTTGTGTTCTGACTTTGCCTTAAGAACTTATCTTTGTAAACGAAACTGTTGTCAATCTTTCAATTCTAAGATGCTATGGGTGTCATTCTCCTCTGGAACCGGACCGGCTAAACACTGGATATGATGAAGTCCCATACCGCCGTACTAGGCAAGGTCCTAGTGGAGGTGGTTTGCCATTGCCTTCCTCCGACCGTAATGGGGATGAATGATGACAATGAAGACGACACAACATCACCCAGTTATCTCGAGGCAGGTGAAAATCCCTGACCTCGCTGGGAGTCGAACCCGGGACCCCATGCTCAGGAAGCGAGAACGCTACCGCTAAACCACGAGCTGCGGACAAACGCTGGATATAATTTTGCGTATATAAATCTATATAAAAAACTTACCTTTGTACTTCAGTATCGCATCACTGTTATATTGTGAAAATTGCCCTTAAGTTAACGTGATTTGTAACTACTGCTGGCTGTACGGTGTTCGTCTTTCAGTGCTTTTATTTCACATTAAGAACATTGTTTTTCAACATCTCACATTTTTTATTCTCCTAATGAGGCAAATGCAGCTATGTCAACATGGCGCTTTTGTAACTACTGTTGGCTGTATGGTCTTTGCTGCCCAAGACCGGAAATAATAGATAAATAAATAAATAAAAATAGTCCCGTCCTCCGTCCATAAGTTCCTCTGGCAGGTCTGCAACAAGCTCCGACCAATCGGATGTAATATGGAACATGTTAGCGTTGCATATTAGTTACTCATAGAACCGCAAAAAGAAGAACAGGTCGTAATGTATAATTTAAATGTTTATAGATGCTACTCTGATAATAAGCATGTATTATGAATGAAACAGAAGTAACTGTAACTTAAAGTGAATTACCTTACGATATGTTATTCACAAGGATGTTATGTATGTATAACGAGTATCTGAGAATAAAAAATAAATGATGAAAAATATTAAATGAAAGTGAAATGCAAACATGGTGTCTCTTAATTTTAGTGTGGGCCAAATATCATCCAATTATTTGCTTAATGTAATCTGTTCCTCCAGGACAACGTTACACTTCACATGGTCAGTGTGGGGCGCGGCCGCTGTATGGACAAAACGACCTGGTGAAGAAGTCGGTGTCTTTTCCCAGCTGAGAGGATGGACATTCCTGTAAAGGCAGAGAAATGGGTTTCTTCTTATTAAGAAATGAAGAATATAAAAATGACATTGTTCTTAAATGCAGTACGAAATCGATCATATATTTTCGTACATGACACCGAGTGAGGTGGCGCAGTGGTTAGCACGCTGGAGCCTCGCAGGTGGCAGTTGGGTGAAGAGTGGGGTAGCTGGATAAGCTGAGGCGTGCATGCATTAACATTTGCTCGGGAGCGGCGGACGGTCTTAATGGTTCGGGCTGCTCTTGCAGGTGGGTAGAGGAGTGGAAGTCCTGGACTGGGTTCAAAATGGTTCAAATGGCTCTGAGCACTATGGGATTTAACTTCTGAGGTCATCAGTCCCCTAGAACTTAGAACTACTTAAACCTAACTAACCTAAGGACATCACACACATCCATGCCCGAGACAGGATTCGAACCTGCGACCGTAGCGGTGTCGCGGTTCGAGACTGTAGCGCCTAGAACCGCACGACCACCCCGGCCGGCCCTGGACCAGGAAGCACACGAGCCGGAAGGAAGAGTTACGGACGACGGTGGTCACTTGCTGACGGAGAGGAACCTGTTTCGGGAGAGACAAGAGTGAGAGCCTCGACAAGCTGGTAATCTGCAGTGCTGTCGACTGGACGTCACTAATGGTCAGTGTGGGGCACGGCCGCTGTATGGACAAAACGACCTGGTGGAGAAGTCGGTGTCTTTTCCCAGCCCGAGAGGACAGACTCCTGTGCAGGCAGAGAAATGGGTTTCTTCTTGTTAAGAAGGCTATTATTTGTGATTTAGCCGCTGATGGTTGTACTCTAGTGATTTAGTACCTTGATAGCCACGCGGGATTAGCCAAGCGGTCAAGGGCGCTGCAGTCATGGACTGTGCGGCTGGTCCCGGCGGAGGTTCGAGTCCTCCCTCGGGCTTGGGTGTGTGTGTTTGTCCTTAGGATAATTTAGGTTACATAGTGTGTAAGCTTAGGGACTCATGACCTTAGCAGTTAGGTCCCATAAGATTTCACACACATTTGAACAATTTTTTTTGAGTACCTTGATACACAGGGTCCTCGTAAATTCCCTTTTCTGACTTCTAGGGTTTGTGAGTACATAATATTCTGAATAGGAACCCATGTCCGGAAACGTACCGTTTCCGTTTTATTGACAGTCCTGTCGAGGTAAAGAGGAAAGCCTCAGAGTTTTTTGTCCCGGTATGCAATAGGGTAGACGTGATAGCGTATTATGTCAGACTGTCACATAATGTCACTTGACGTCCGCCTTGCAGAGGTTAATTTACGGGACTCCCGTAGAGACAGAGGAAAATCGGCTGGCACGTTTTGGCTGATGCAGTAGAAATCGAAGAGACACTAGGTGGGATGGGGAGTGTGTACCAAAACATGTTAGTAGGTAGAATGTAACAACGTTGGCGGTCGCCACATCGAGTCGCTGTTGTAATGCATCAGTATTGTTATGTACGTTGGGCGTGCTGGGGTGGAATAATGTAACACGAAATTTTTAAGTGTTAATACAAACAAATATACTTAGTTGATAGATCATTGTTTTGTTATGTTTCCTTTCGAACTGTTATTAATGAATGTACTGCGTCACGCCTAATTCAGTCCCTCAAGCACAAGTAGAAGATTTAAACTTCTGAACTGAAAGCGTCATTGCTTCTTATTCAAAATAATATGTACGCACTCTCTCTACAAATACTATAAGGCTGTAACGGGAATTTACGAACACCATGTACATAAAAGTGCTAAATCACCAGTATACGACTATTATATGCTAAAGTAATCGAGTAGTTCACTGTGTTGTGTACGTGGGATGTATTGGGTGCACTGACAAACAAAGACAATTAACATAGGTATTCGTGGTTATCATGTAACAAATTTTGATTATTGATTAATGGCATAGTGGACGCGCAGATATCTTCTCTGTGAGTGACATCCATTTTATCTGTTACATTACACGCTATGAGTGTGTTCATTGTATGATACAGAACGTCATTTTGTCTGAACTACACTGTGAGTGTATTTGATATGCTGTCGTAAATTCTACTAAGAAAATCGACTTGTTACTTTCTCTGTGAAAGTGATCACTTTGTACGTGTTATTGTACACGAGTTTAGAGAGATGCATGCGTAGATAATTTGGTAGAACACTGATGACAGCGTGCTGTATTGGGTACTGCGTGATGGAAGTAGTAGTGGATCAGTATATAGCTTCGTGCTATATGGATCTTAATACTTTTTTGTCAGCAGTCTTCTCACTGGATTGATGCGGCCCGCCACTAAATCCTCACCTGTGCCAACCTTTTCATCACACATCTCAGAAAGTAGCACTTGCAACCTACGTCCTTCAATTATTCGCTGGCTATATCCCAGTGCTGTCTCCCTCTACAGATTTTACCCTCTACAGCTCCCTCTAGAGCCATTGAAGCTATTCCGTGATGTCTTAACACATATCCTGTCATCTTGTCCCTTCTTCTTGCCAGTGTTTTCCATATACTTCTTTCCTTGCCGATTCCGCAAAGTACGTCTTCATACCTTACCGTATCAGTCCACCCACTTTTCAGCATTCTTCTGTACCAACACATCTCAAATGCTTCTACTCTCTTCCGTTCCGGATTTCCCAGAGTCGATGTCACACTGATATACAATGCTGTAATGTAAACGTACATTCTCAGAGAGACCTTCCTCAGATTAAGGACTCTGTTTTATACTAGTATCCTTCTCTTGGCCAGGAATGTCCTCCTTCCAGTATCAGTCTGATTTTTATGTCCTCCTTGCTCCGTCCGTCATTGGTTATTTTACTGCCTTGGTAGCAGAATCCCTTAACTTCATCTACTTCGTGACCATCGATCCTGATGTTAAGTTTCTCGCTGTTCTCATTTCAGCTACTCCTCGTTACTTTAGTCTTTCTTCGATTTACTCTCAATCGATTTTCTGTACTCATTAGACTGTTCATACCATTCAGTAAATCATGTAAATCTTCTTTACTTTCACTCAGGATGGCATTGTCATCAGCTAATCGTATCATTGATATCCTTTCACCTTGAATTTTAATTTCTCTCCGGAACCTTTTTTTTAATTTCCATCATTCCTTCATGGATGTTCAGATTGAACAGAAGGGGCGAAAGACTACATCCCTGTCTTACACGCTTTTCAATCCGAGCACTACTGTCTTGGTCGTCCAGTCTTATTATCCCCTCTTGGCTGTTGTACATATTGTATATTACTTGTCTCTCCCTATAGCTTACCTCTATTTTTCTCAGAATTTCGAACATTTTGCACCATTTCATATTCTCGAACGCTTTTTCCAGGACGACAAGTCCTATGAAACTCTCTCGATTTATCTTTAGTTTTGCTTCCATTACTAACAGCAACGTCAGATTGCCTCTCTGGTGCCTTTACCTTTTCTAAAACCCAATTTTTCATCATATAGCACATCCTCAGTTTTCATTTCCATTCTTCTGTATGTTATTCTTGTCAGTAACTGGGATGCATGAGCTGTTAAGCAGATTGTACGGTAATCCTCGCACTTGTCAGCTCTTGCAGTTTTCGGAGTTGTGTGGATGATATTTTTCCAAAATTCAGATGGTATGTCTCCAGACTGATACATTCTACATACCAAGGTGAATAGCCGTTTTTGTTGCCACTTCTCTCAATGATTTTAGAAATTCTGGTGGACTGTTATCTATCCCTTCCGCCTTATTAGATCCTCTCTAAAGCTCTTTTAAATTTTGATTCTAATACAGGATCCCCTATCGCTTCCCTACCGACTCCTGTTTCTACTTCTATCATGTCATCTCGTAAGTCCTCGCCCTCATAGAGGTCCTAAATGTACTCTTTCCACTTATCCACTCTTTCCTCTGCATTTTGCAGTGGAATCAGCATTGCAGTGTTAATGTTACAGCCTTTACTTTTAATTCCACCGAAGGCTATTTTGACTTTTCTGTATACTGAGTCAGTCTTTCAGACAATAATTTCCTTTCAGGTTTCTTCACATTTTTTCGTGTAGCCATTGCCCATTAGTTTCCCTGCACTTCTTATTTACTTCATTTCTGTGTTCCTAAATTTCCATTAACAGTTTTGCACTTCTTTTGTCGATCAACTGAAGCATATCTTCTGTTACCTATGGTTTCTTTGCAGTTTCCCTTCTTGTACATTTTTTCCTCTCCAAATTCTGAGACTTCCATTTTGACAGATGTCCATTCTCAAATTGAACTGCATCTATAACCTCACAGAACTTTAAACGTATTTATTACGTAGTTTTTCCGTATCCATCTTCTTTTCGTACTGATTTTTTCTGATCGGTCATTCAAACTTCAGCCTTCATCATCACTAGATTGTGATCTGAGTTTATATCTGCTGCTGGGTACGCCTTACAACCCAGTATCTTTTATCGGAATCTCTGCCTGACTATGACGTAATGTAACTGATACCTCTCTGTATTTCCTGGCCTTTTCCAGGTATACCTCCTCACTTGTGATTATTCGACAGAGTATTCGCTATTACTATCTAAACTTCCTGGTAGGTTAAAACTATGTGCCGGACCTAGACCAATTTCATATCCGCGCACACGCCGCTGCAGAGTAGAAATTTCACTCTGAAAACATCCCCCAGGCTGTTGCTAAGCCATGTCTCCGCAACATGTGTTGTTTCAAGAGTGCTAGTTCTGCAAAGTTGGAGACGAGGTACTGTTGGAAGAAGAGCTCTGAAGCCGGATCGTGAGGCATGCTTGGGTACCTCCGGCGCTGAAGCACTTGCCCGCCAAAAGAAAGGTCACAAGTTCGAGTATCGGTTAGGCTTACTGTTTTGATCTGCTAGGAAGTTTAAAGTTAGTTTAGTACCATGAAACAATGGTGAATGCCTATCATCGCTATCAAGCGTATTTTGAAGGCTGTGCGTTATCGGGGCTGAGCAGCCCACGCTATTGTCCAGACCTCCTGTCAACATTTCGACGATGTGTTTATCGCACAAACAACAGTCGATGAACCTACCGTTCTGACGTCGTGAACGCCTTCCTGCAGGAGACAGGAACCAAACAAATGTAACAGCCTGCGTTGTCTGCTGACTTGAACCTGTCTGACCACGTATGGGGTCAGTTGACACTTGCAGGAGTCGTAGCAGACACACTTCTTACACACTGGATCGCCTCAGGAAGGTTGATGCCGACGTGTGGGACAGGCTTGAGCAGTAACGTCTCGCTTCCTTGTGGATGATCCTAAAATGTCGCATCACAGATGCTGAAGCAGTCCACTACTATTACTCAGGACAGATTTTGTTTCAATGGATATGCAATGACGTGCCCTTTCGAACAGACTACGGTACCTTCAATTTAGCTACTGTCTGTTCCAATCTATTTTTAGTTTCATGTTGAGGTGCCTATCGAATATTACCCTCATCCACGCACAGTATTTCGACAACGTGACTCGTCCAACAAGTCCTACTTGAGACTGATAGACGTGTAGAGCGGGTCCATCATTTATACCTACTGCGTACGTTGTCCTATAGTCTGTTCTCGGTTTTTGTCTGTGGTCCATTCCCACTAGAATCGTTCGGAAACGTTCCTTGTAGATCCAGTGCGCCTGGTCCGAGCTGATATTCCGTTTCCTGTGAGTTGCGCCTCCAAGATCATTTCTAAGCATTCCGTCTGTCTTCGTTTCCACTAGAAACGTCCTGCGACGTTCAGTATTTGGTACGGTGTACCTTGCTGCGAGCTGGCATTCATTTTAGATCACCTGCACCTGACAGCGATCTGGGGTTCTGTTCTCAGTACGGTGCACCCGGTGCTCTGTCAGGGGTTCGTTCTCATGTCCACATTCTTAGTCCTTCTTTTTGTTTTCTGCTGCTCCACTATTGCGTTTTTAGAGACTTCACTACAGAACCATATGCTGCGCTATGTTTGGATCCACTGTCACGATTCATGAGGATTTTTGCCACTTTTATCTGTATTGACTCTCGCGTAACAGTACCAGTATCTGAGGCGACCAGATCCCTCGTTTTCTTAACTAAGGGGCCAATTCGCAAACTGTTGTAACAGCCTGATTAATTTGAAGAATAGTACGAGCTGCTTCTCGATGGATCCACGGTATTCCATACTCGATGACTCTTCTCCGCATCTTAGAGCACATGCTCTAGCGTACCTTAGAACACGTTATCCCGATGAACACATCGAAGAGGAGGACTAATTCTCTATCCTCCACGTTCATAAAGCGCTGGTCGTGCTATTCTTTGCAGTCATGTAAAGCTATAGGTTTATGTAGCTCTTGTTAATGATAAGATGTCTCGTTCTTTTTGAGCTGTGGCTGTACTAGGCCATGTTTCTTTGATTGTGTTTAGAGGCAAGCTGAAGTCTGCATTCAAGACGAGGATGGGCACTTTCAACAATTTTAGTGGGGCGTTATGAAGTACTTGTAAAATGCTGCAAGCGGCATTCGTACCGGTTACTTTGCCTGAGATAGTATGTGTGGCATTTTTTGCACGGATAGATGTTATAGTGTTCTTTTTGAAAGTGGAATGCACCCCCTTCTTTCAAAACGCCTTGCAATTCACTAGAGCTAACCTAGAAGTAGTCCCTAAGACAAGAAAGAAGTATAAAAAGCGCAGCAAGAAATGAGTACTGAAAATGGCTTTGCTGTAACCTTCTTTCACACACAAGAACCAAATAAAGGAAAACACATTTAGGAAATAAATATAAATCGTAGCAGGAGTCTATTACGTAAAATCATGTTCTAATATTATGTTGCACACGTTGTTCATCGCGTTAGATTTGCAGTTCTTCAAAAGTTATGAAGTACATTTTGTATTTCCATAGCTGAAAAGGAGAAACAAATATTTCAGTGTTCCGCGAAATGCGTTTCCGATATTTTACAGTTAACATCCGACTGCCGTGTAACTTCGTTGTTAAAAAAATATCTACAGTCTGTAGTTACCGGTAGACGGAATATTGCACCCAGAATGAAATAAAAATTCTGCCGGAATTCCCACAACGGTTTGTCAGTGTTGTGAGGTTGAGTATCCCTGCGGAGAAAAACTCTCGCTGTTGATCTGACCGGACGCTTGGGTTTCTAGTGAACATTTCATTGCAATCTGCTATTAACTGACGCACGTTGCTGCCCAGTGGGAATTTGTTGTTGTGTGCGAACGTTCGACGTGGAACCGTAGCGCGAACTATTCAATTTTTCCTACAATTTCGGTATGTAAATGCTGGTCATTGATCACGTAACCCCTGGATCGCACTCTGAGACTGACCCGTTCTGAATATAAAGCGGCGATTTGCAACAGAGCTGCCTGTGAATAAATGAAGCATTTGAGAGTGTGACTAATGACATCCAATTTTTGCACAAATAAAACTTAGGCTCTATCTGTTTCCTTATGATCATAGAACGTAGTTGCCACAGCACAGAAAATTATATCGTTAGTGTTTCATGATTGTATATGAAAATGTTGAAAAAAGAACACCTGGGCTGTGTTGCGTTGACAACGAAAATCTTCAGGCGGTTGCCAGAGCTACACGTCAAGACATGACATATATACGACATTTGCTCATGGAGATCTTAAATTTTAGCCACAGGAAGAGAATAAACAGTATATTTTATATTATCCTTTCTAGAAAAATACACTGTACAATGAAATAAACGTATCATTTTTTCGAAACTGCATAATTCCCACCCACTGCAACGCATAAGTGTGCAGTTTGACCCAAAGGTGCCTATAAATTCGTCTCTAATGGTACGAAAGCTTGTCACACTTGAGATCTACGATGTTTCAAGCTCCGAGGTGTCCACAGTTGCGAAAAAAACGGTTACACTTCAGAAGTTCAGTTGATTTGTAAAGGGGGTTAATGATGTCACGACAATTTTGCCCAACGTCACTTCGGGCGTCACATGATGGTTGCGTCGAAATCACGCGGTTTTCTCATGAGTGATCGGGGAAAACATTCCAGACACACCGCCGCTTAGAATTAGCGCAAATGGGCCACACGGGGTGGCACGAAGTTCGTCAATGAAAGCAGCCATTTCCTTGGGGCGTTGATTGCCTCACACTTCATGGTAAAAAACGAGTGTGTGGTAGATGAGCAACAGGAACACGTTCTTGACAAGTTTTGATATTCCTGACACCCTCGGAAGTTTCAGCCCTTCTGTGAGGATACTGTGGGACTGTATCCGCATTTGGAGCCAAACGCGACCGCAATATTTGCTCTCGTCCAAGGTAGAAACCAACAGGGACCGTCAGAAACCATTCTACGGAATTTTAATGTGTTCCATGGCAGGAAAGGATACCTAAAAATTTTCGTACTTTCTATTTTACGTCATCCTGCGCTGTGAATAGTTAGGAGGGAGGGAGTGAATAATGCGACAAAAGATCTCTCTAACACCTCTCAGTTCCTCAAAACCCTCAATGACATCTGCCCATCTTTCTTGAGAATTTTAGAAATGGTCGCAATCAGAAGCAGCCTGTTAAATACCCGTAGGCGCCTGCAGGTAGGCAACTGATTGACTTCCGTGAAAACCATCTCGCCTCTGCCTGAATGCTCGGTTTTCTGTTGCCCGCGAAAGAGAGTCTCGGCCCAACACACAATTTCAATCTGCCAGGAAGTTTCACTTGAGAGCTGGTGGTGTGTCTAATGTTACTGGAACTTTTCCGGTGGAGCTCGTTCACGTGTTAGCATCTTTCCGTCTTTAAGAAAACTCATACGATTGTCATGAATAGTATGAAAGCTCATTCCTACAGGTCATGTAGACTGTTGGCTGTAGGGTAATCGCTGAAGAGCAAGTGGGTATGAGACGGACTCACAATAACTATAGAAACGACTTCTTCCAGAATTACACACCACGAGAACATCGTACGACTGTTCCACGGGCTCTGGCGAATAGATGGATAACAACAGTTGAAATCCGAGCAGAGGTTAAAGGCAGTGTGCCTCTACGAACTGTGTGGTTCATATTACTGAGAGCAGGATTGAGACATCGGATTGCCATTTGTCGTTTACTACTGGTACTATAGCTCCGAGATCAGGGACTGGCATGGTGTAGAACCAGAATCAAGTGGGACATTGAGTGCTATTGTGTAGTGTCCAGCGATTAGACTCATATCTGTTTGTGGCGGTCACATGGAGGCCACAGTGCACGTAGATGACGTGATGAAAGTTCACAGATTGTCGACAGCGATTGTCGAGACTCATACCACTCCTATTTCTGGACTCATAGTGTGAAGAACTATAGAATGTAACAGGACTGATTTCATAAATGTTGAAGGCAGACTGAGTGGTCGCCATTATGTGGCAGGAATGGCTAACCATGTTATCACACTCTTCACGACCAGGGCACAAAAAGACATACTCCAGCAGGATAATGTAAGATCCCACACTGCAGTTCATATCACAAACTCCGTAAGGATTATGTATATAGTAATAATTGGCAGCCAATCTGTACAATCGCAGTTGTGCGATTGTGCGATTGTACAGCATTGGTAGCCAATTATTAAAATAAAAATGATTGCAGGCCTCAGACGGGATTTTATGTCCTGTATATCGTATGTATATGGTGACCCATTTCTCTTGACCACCCTAAATAACTGTTTGTCCAGATGCAAATTACAAAATGTTTCAAGCACATTTTCTTTAGCCTTCAGGGGGACATCAATCAGCATGATTGCCCTCGTTGTAGTTTGTTTTTTACAGATATAAACACTGGTGTGACTCTTTTAAAAGGCCCCTGTATTTTTTATTCGGTACTTCATTTCTTCTCCTAAAGATCTATTCAAAAATGTATCACAGTGTACCATTCACTGAAACACAACATTATTAATTACACGATACAACATTGACGTTGACGCTCCCAGTGCTTAGTGCAGGTATTCGGGGTAATGGAACACCTCCACGTGCTGATGTTGACAGAGGTCAGATGTAAACATAAGTAGAATGCACACCCGTCGTTCCGTCAACCATCGTCAGTTGAAGAGTTGTGTGAGTAAAATGTACACCAACGAAGAGAAGGTAGAGATCCTACTCTTCTATGGCGAATGTTAGTTAGCAGAACAGTAATTGCAATACTGTTTTCTTATGTACGGGTACATTTAGCATAGTAGTTAAGTCGCTTTAAATACTGTTTTGTAGAGTAGGCATGCTGCAAAGGCTGTCCTTCCTACAAACTGCATAGACATAACGTTTCTTTTATTGTTGTTGCTCCGCAGGCAGCGGAACTGTACAGAAAGCGATATCCTGAGAAGAACCCATCTTCCCGAGGATGTTTTATCGTCTTGTTGCGACGCCTCAGGAAACGGCAAGTTTCAACCCACGACAACGCAGAGATTGGCATTCCTAAAACCAGTGTACGTCGTATTCTTACAAGTCACCGGTTCCATCTTTACCGACATCAAGAAATGCATGGAAATGATTTCCAGACTCGTGTACAGTTCTGTCAGTGGGCACAGCGGCAAATCTTCGTGAACCCGAACTTCTTCTCGAATGTTCTATTTACCGATGAATGTTCCTTCTGAAACAAAGAACAGGTAAATAAAAGGAACATGCATTATTGGCCCAGCGACAACCCACGATGGCTTGGACTGGTCGAACATTAGCGTCAATGGAGAGTTAACGTCTGGTGTGGTATGCTTGGTACTACGATTGTTTGCCCTTATTTTATGAATGGTAGTCTAAACGACACAGCGTATGCCAACTTCCTCAGACGAATTCATCCTCCTCTTCTGGATGAAGTGCCGCTAAGAACCAGCATGCTTACGTGGTATCAACACGATGGATGTCCAGCACATAATGCCTTGCGTGCACGTCGTGTTCTGAACCGAAAGTATCCTGCCAGATGGATTGGTCGAGGAGGAACAATTACTCGGCCTGCTAAATCTCCTGATTTAAATCCTCTGGACCTTTTGCTTTGAGGCTGCATTAAAGTCGTTGTCTATCGTGATATTCCAACAACTCCAGAGGACATGCAGGAACGTATCGTTCTTGCTCGTAATTCTCTTCATCAGGCAACACTGAAAGAAGTAAATAATTGTTTCATCGCACGAGTGCACCAGTGTATCGCTGTCCAGGGTCACCACTCTGCGCACCTTCGAATGTTCTACTCCCGGGCAATGGTAGAGGAGAGTCAAAGTCAATTTTGCATTATGTTTTTACTTGGTTTTCATTTGTTTTCTGACAACTCCAGCAAGTGGACGAGTTTGTGATCCCGGGCTCAAAGTCAATGTTTGTTATGTTAATAATAACGTTGTGCTTCAGTGAATGGTACACCGTGATATATTTTTGAACAACTCTTTAGGAGAAGAAATTAATTACCGAATAAAAAACACAGTGTGCCATTTAAAAAAGTCAAATCGCTGCTCATATTTTTGTAAGAAAGAAAGCTGCAACGTAGGTAATCATGCTGATTGATGCCCCCTTGATGGCTAAAGACCATTTCCTTGACACATTTTGTAATTTGCATCCGGACAAAGAGTTATTTAGGGTGGTCAAGATAAAAGGGACACCCTGTATATGTATATTAATACCAAATTCCAATACGCAATGTTCATGAACTAACGTCTACTTCAAGCATGGCAAGAAATTCCTCAATATGACAGTCGGGGATTGTTTTCTCCCACGCCACAACGAGTACAAGAGTGTAATCGTTGCCGTGGGACGACCCGATGCTTATGTTGACGACAGCATTTCAGAAGGGAATGAAACTTTAATGGTTTAATACCCTGTGTACGTGTGGCATCGGCCGCTATCCCGTCGGCCACACTTTCAACTTCGCATGCCGCCGGTTACGCAGCTGCGTTTCCTACAGCCGCCACCGCGGCACGAGAGCGGTTCCACGAACCACTACGCCACTGCCAATGAAACGCAAGCATCCCCTCTCCGGAGCTCCAGCGGCGGACGTACTGAAGTTCGACATCTAGGCACTGAGATCTTTTCGCGTGTTTCGCCAGTTGAACAACATTTACAGATTTTCACAGTGCCCAGACTCGACGTCTTATGAATAAACGTTGTATCGAACATGACAGATTTATACACTACTGGCCTTTAAAATTGCTACACCACGAAGATGACGTGCGACAGACGCGAAATTTAACCGACAGCAAGAAGATGATGTGATATGCAAATGATTAGCTTTTCAGAACATTCACACAAGGGTGGCGCCGGTGGCGACACCTACAACGTTCTGACATGAGGAATGTTTCCAACCGATTTCTCATACACAAACAACAGTTGACCGGCGTTGCCTGGTGAAACGTTGTTCTGATGCCTCGTGTAAGGAGGAGAAATGCGTACTATCACGTTTCCGACTTTGATAAAGGTGGGATTGTAGCCTATCGCAATTGCGGTTTATCGTATCGCGACATTGCTACTCGCGTTGGTCGAGATACAATGACTGTTAGCAGAATATGGAATCTGTGGGTTCTGGAGGGTAATACGGAACGCCGTGCTGGATCTCAACGGCCTCGCATCACTAGCACTCGAGATGACAGGCATCTTATCCGCATTGCTGTAACGGATCGTGCAGCCACGTCTCGATCCCTGAGTCAACATATGGGGACGTTTGCAATACAACAACCATCTGCACGAACAGTTCGACGACGTTTGCAGCAGCATGGACTATCAGCTCGGAGACCATGGCTGCGGTTACTTTTGACGCTGCATCACAGACAGGAGCGCCTGCGATGGTGTACTCAACGACGAACCTGCGTGCACGAATGGCAAAACGTCATTTTTTCGGATGAATCTAGGTTCTGTTTACAGCATCATAATGGTCGCATCCGTGCCTAGCGACGTCGCGGTGAACGCACATTGGAAGCGTGTGTAAGTCATCACCATACTGGCGTATCATCCGGCGTGATGGTATGGGATGCCATTGGTTACACTTCTCGGCACCTCTTGTTCCCATTGACGGCACTTTGAACAGTGGACGTTACATTTCAGACGTGTTACGACCCGTGGCTCTACCCTTCATTCGATCCCTGCGAAACCCTACATTTGAGCAGGATAATGCAGGTGCTGTATGGGCCTTTCTGGATACAGAAAAAGTTAGACTGCTGCCCTGGCCAGCACATTCTCCAGATCCCTCACCAATGCAAAACGTCTGGTCAGTGGTGGCCGAGCAACTGGTCGTCACAATACGGTAGTCACTACTCTTGATGAACTGTGGTATCGTGCTGAAGCTGCATGGGCAGCTGTACCTGTACACGCCATCCAAGCTCTGTTTGAATCAATGTCCAGGCGTATCAAGGCCGTTATTACGGCCAGAAGTGGTAGTTCTAGGTACTGATTTCTCAGGATCTATGCACCCAAAATGGCGTGAAAATCTAATCACATTTCAGTTCTAGTACGAGGGCAGTTCAATAAGTAATGCAACACATTTTTTTTTCTGAAGCAGGGGTTGTTTTATTCAGCATTGAAATACACCAGGTTATTCCCCAATCTTTTAGCTACACAACACTATTTTTCAACGTAATCTCCATTCAATGCTACGGCCTTACGCTACCTTGAAATGAGGGCCTGTATGCCTGCACGGTACCATTCCACTGGTCGATGTCGGAGCCAACGTCGTACTGCATCAATAACTTCTTCATCATCCGCATAGTGCCTCCCACGGATTGCGTCCTTCATTGGGCCAAACATATGGAAATCCGACGGTGCAAGATCGGGGCTGTAGGGTGCATGAGGAAGAACAGTCCACTGAAGTTTTGTGAGCTCCTCTCGGGTGCGAAGACTTGTGTGAGGTCTTGCGTTGTCATGAAGAAGGACAAGTTCGTTCAGATTTTTGTGCCTACGAACACGCTGAAGTCGTTTCTTCAATTTCTGAAGAGTAGCACAATACACTTCAGAGTTGATTGTTTGACCATGGGGAAGGACATCGAACAGAATAACCCCTCTAGCGTCCCAGAAGACTGTAACCATGACTTTACTGGCTGAGGGTATGGCTTTAAACTTTTTCTTGGTAGGGGAGTGGGTGTGGCGCCACTCCATTGATTGCCGTTTTGTTTCAGGTTCGAAGTGATGAACCCATGTTTCATCGCCTGTAACAATCTTTGACAAGAAATTGTCACCCTCAGCCACATGACGAGCAAGCAATTCCGCACAGATGGTTCTCCTTTGCTCTTTATGGTGTTCGGTTAGACAACGAGGGACCCAGCGGGAACAAACCTTTGAATATCCCAACTGGTGAACAATTGTGACAGCACTACCATCAGAGATGTCAAGTTGAGCACTGAGTTGTTTGATGGTGATTCGTCGATCATCTCGAACGAGTGTGTTCGCACGCTCCGCCATTGCAGGAGTCACAGCAGTGCACGGCCGGTCCGCACGCGTGAGATCAGACAGTCTTGCTTGACCTTGCGGCGATGATGACACACGCTTTGCCCAACGACTCACCGTGCTTTTGTCCACTGCCAGATCACGGTAGACATTCTGCAAGCGCCTATGAATATCTGAGATGCCCTGGTTTTCCGCCGAAAGAAACTCGATCACTGCCCGTTGTTTGCAACGCACATCCGTTACAGACGCCATTTTAACAGCTCCGTACAGCGCTGCCACCTATCGGAAGTCAATGAAACTATACGAGACGAAGCGGGAATGTTTGAAAATATTCCACAAGAAATTTCCGGTTTTTTCAACCAAAATTGGCCGAGAAAAAAAATGTGTTGCATTACTTATTGAACTGCCCTCGTATAATATATTTGTCCAGTGAATACCCGTTTATGATCTGAATTTCTTGGTGTAGCAATTTTAATGGCCAGTATTGTACATCTCATGTGTATGTACTTATTTGTACTTTCGAATCTACTCTTAGCACCTGACGCTTCAGCAACAAAGTTATGTATTACTTTTAGTATTTGATATTAGATTTATAATAAATTAATATCTGGATGCTCTGTTCACGAACGGCGTCTGTCCCTCGCTCCTGTATCCACTAAAGAACCATACATCGTGCGAAGGAAAACGTAAATGATTCCTACTAAATTCTTTTTTAAGTGTGTGCGTCTATTAGTTTGATATACGTAAGTTGAAATATTTAAGATGAGATATTTAACGAGTTATGACAACATCTAATTGTTGAGCTTTTGTTCATATTTAGGTTTAACAATTTACTGAACTGCTGTCAGCAGTTTCTTGCCTCGTACAAGCGCAACCAGCCCAGCACCAAAAGGCCCCAGAGTTTAAAATAGGAATTCAGCTGCCGCTCTAATCTTCCGACAGTTGGATGAGACGAAGAAAACATGGAAAGAATACGTAACATAGCTGCATCAACATCTGACGCCTGCAAAATCACAAATGAATCCCATCGTGCACTTTCATTTTTATGTGTGGTAGTGTACACCTACATCTACATCTACATCTACATCTACATTTATACTCCGCAAGCCACCCAACGGTGTGTGGCGGAGGGCACTTTACGTGCCACTGTCATTACCTCCCTTTCCTGTTCCAGTCGCGTATGGTTCGCGGGAAGAACGACTGTCTGAAAGCCTCCGTGCGCGCTCTAATCTCTCTAATTTTACATTCGTGATCTCCTCGGGAGGTATAAGTAGGGGGAAGCAATATATTCGATACCTCATCCAGGAACGCACCCTCTCGAAACCTGGTGAGCTAGCTACACCGCGATGCAGAGCGCCTTTCTTGCAGAGTCTGCCACTTCAGTTTGCTAAACATCTCCGTAACGCTATCACGGTTACCAAATAACCCTGTGACGAAACGCGCCGCTCTTCTTTGGATCTTCTCTATCTCCTCCATCAACCCGGTCTGGTACGGATCCCACACTGATGAGCAATACTCAAATATAGGTCGAACGAGTGTTTTGTAAGCCACGTCCTATGTTGATGGACTACATTTTCTAAGGACTCTCCCAATGAATCTCAACCTGCTACCCGCCTTACCAACAATTAATTTTATGTGATCATTCCACTTCAAATCGTTCCGCACGCATACTCCCAGATATTTTACAGAAGTAACTGCTACCTTAAGGGTTTATGGACAGCCCTGTAGGATTCATGGTGTCAGTTCTTTACAGCACTACGTCAGACATTAGTCGAGTCCATGCTACGTCCTGCTGCTTAGCGCTGGGTACAGGATTTTAAATTCGAGGAAGAGACAGTGGGTACCACTGACAGCAAGGAGGCGTGACAAATTATATTCGATGAGGAAATGCAAAAAGGAAGGGTAGAGTCTAACGTTCTGTCTATGTCTTGGTTATCAGCGATGGAAATAAATCTCGTACTAGACGAGATAGGAAAAAAGCTGCCCATGACACTCTCAAACGATTCATCTAGCCATTAGTCTGATTTCGTTTAGGGAAACTACGGAAGCTCAAATCAGGATGAACAGACGTAGACTCCTAGCTGTTACTCCCAAATTGGAAGGAAGAGTCATCTTGGCTTAACGCCCGTCGACGTACTCGGATTGCCAAACGACGAGGAAGGCTATCGGGTCTACATCTACATACATATTCCGGAAGCGTGGCGGAGGGTACGTTGAACCACTACTAGTCACTTCCTTTCCTGTTCCACTTGCAAACAGGGCGGGGGAAAAATGGTTATTACATGCCTCAGTGGCCCTTACGGGAAGCGCACGTAGGAGGAGAACAGTTATGCAGTCAGCTTAAAATGCCAGTTCTCTAATTGTTCTAAATAGCCTTCCTCGAAAAGAAATTCGTCTTCCCTCCACGCATTCCCATTTCAGTTCCCGAAGCATCTCCGTAATACTTGCGCACAGATCAAACCTACCGGTAACAAATCTAGCAGTCCATCTCTGAATTCTTCGGTGTTCCTTTAATGTGACTTAGTGGGGATCTAAGACACTCGAGCAGTACTCAAGAATGGGTTGCACTAGTTCTATATCCGGGCTCCTTTACAAATGAACCAAATTTTTCTAAAACTCTCCCAATCATCCGAAATCGACCATCTCCTTCCCTACTACTGTCCGTACGTGCTCTTTCCATTTCATATCGCTTTGCAGAGTTATTCCTAGATATTTAATCGACCTCGCTGTGTAAAGTAGCACATCACAAATGCTGTATTCCAACATAACGGGATTGTTTTTCTTACTCATCGCATTAAACTACATTTTCCTACAGTTACAGCTAGCTGAAATTCATCACGCCGAATTTTTTGTCAGTCACCTTGTATCCTGCTACAGTCATTCAACGACGTCAGCTTCCCGTACACCACAGCTTCATCAAACAGTCGCAGATTACTGCTCACCCTGTCTGTCACATCACGTCATTTGTGTATACTGGATCCTATTAGTTACGAAGAGTCCTTTTCAAAGAGACAATCGCAGCATTCACCAAAGTGAGCAGCTAAACTGCGGAAAATCGCTCTCTGGTTGACGTAAAGCATGCTGGAGCTAATTTAAGGTCTCAAAAAGACATTTTAGCCGTTTTGTGGCATAACTCGGGGAGGGCGTGGGAGGCAGCCGCCGGCTTTTTTGGATATGGCGTCTTGGCAAAGCTCCAGTGCTCATTTGGACAACAGGTTCAGGCGAGCCGAAAGATACTCGGAGGGAGCTGTAGCCCCTTAAGTAAGGAAAGTCCAGGACTTTTTCCGCTCACCTGGTGGTCACAATAAGAAACAAGGATTGACCTGCAGGAAACATGGCACCATGTAGAGTGCTTTATGAGAAGTATGAGGCGAACTATATGGAACAAATAACTACCTCAGATAACTAAGAAGATGATACATTAAATGCAGTATATAGCAATTCCATACCTGCCAACTTTCAAAAACAGTAATCCAGAAAATCCCAAAAATTTAACGCGTGCATGCACCACGAGTTGTTCAAACATAGCAAGAAAAGACTACACAGAAAGAGATTACAAATAATGTTAACACATATAATGTAGCTACATTTTAAGGCCACTATTTTTGAGCTATAACGTTACTTACATACACAAGTTACTTGCTGATGAGTGTTAATTTTTTGCCACTTGTGATAAAGATAAAACAGAATGCATTACCCTGGATAACCTATCGTAATTTAAGAACACCATCAGCTCCACGAATGCTCATCAAGCAAGCCCATTTGGTATCACCTGTCAAGTTCTCGCTCTCAACAGTTGCGGAGTCATTAATCTGCAGGGTCACAAATTGCCTGTGAAGCAGAGTCATTGCGTCCTCAACTGACTCGCTTCCCTTCCTCGGCAACAATGATGTAAGCCTTTCTACAAGAAATTCTACAGAAGAAAACTTAGCATCCTCAATTTTGGAAACTTCTGCAACCTTTGCATGCTTCAGTACTTCATCACTCAGGGGAAACCTGTTGATGATACAATCACATGCAGAGCAGAAGTAAGCCCTGACAGACGAAAATAATGTTGATTTGTGTTTATCATTAAGTTTCTTCACCAAATTCATTGTCTGAACGCCAATAACTAGATCATCACTGTCTCTCTGATTCTCAACAAGATGGTACCGAACTTTCTGTAACAGGGAACTCTTTATAACTTTAGGTTTAACAACCTTGGAAAGAAGCTGCTGTAATAGGTTCGTCATTAGTTCTAACAGTTTATAAATTTAAGGGCAAGCACTCTGAAGTGCAGAGCGGAGACTCCCAAATACATGAATGATAGCATACAGGAAAGCACAGTATGCAAGCCTGAACAGAGAAACAAACAGTTTTTCTTCACGGGTTTGAATAATGTTGTTCTTCAGCACAGGAGTGTGAGATTTTCTGGCAGATGCAAATCTCTTGGGGACAACGAATTCTGATGCCTCAGTAGCTTTGTTCTTTCCATGGGTTTAAAAAGAGATAGCTCAGCTTTTGGGATTGTAAACGATGTTAACCTACTTGATGCACACTGAGCACTAACACGCACCTCATCTTTAGAGAACCCAACTAATGGATCCCACTGCTCCAACAGTCTCTGCAGACAATTTCCTAAAGATGGCCATCTTGTGCAGACATGTTTCAATATCTTCTTAGTTTCCTTGTCGTGAAGCTCTTGGAACTTCTTCAGGCGTTCCTTCCTCTTGCAACTCTTTTCTAAATAATAGAAAATGTCGACTAAAAGTTCATAAATCCTAACAGGCGAAGTGCTTGCACCTTTCTCAGCAGCCAAGTTGATCAAATAACATGAGGAACCCAGCACAAAGATATATGGCTTTGCTTCCCTTAACACAGAGCAACCCCATCTTTTTTTCCAATCATGATTGGAGCGTTGTCTGAACAGAACGCTACACAATTTTCAATTGGTATTTTGTAACACTCCAACTGTGAAATTAACAAATTCCCAATATTTATGTCCTGTTGAATCACCCACCAAGGCTGGGACAGACATCACTGAAGTACTATCTTTTCCTGCTTTTCCTCAAAACAGGTGACGACTAAAGGATAAAGCTTAGCATCACTGTCATTGCTCCCATCTTAGCCAAAGTAAATGGTTCACGTTGCATGCAACTAATGAGTTCATTTCTTGAATCTGTAGCCATTTCTTTCAAAATATGTGAAGTCTTTGTACGACCACAACTGCCTCCAAGTGACATTGTTTCCCCTCAGTGAGCCCCAAACACAGCCCTAATGGGTTATAACTGCGAGGTTTGGCGAATTTTTTGAGTCAACGACCCGTTTATGTTTCGAGGTATAAGTTTTTCAGTACGCAACGTGGTGGTATCGATATCTATTATCGATATCTGCTTCGCGGCCTACTGGCGTGACTTCATCATTCTCGCTCGCCGCTAGATGGCGCGTTTGCGCGTCCTTGTGAGTTTTGCAGTATTGTCTGCGTAAAGTGCAAGACCAGACTCTCCAGGGAGAGGCAAAATGGAAGAGACGGCTTTTGGGACACGAGGCGCTGTCTGCGTTGAAAGAGTGTGTTGCCATATATGCGGGAAACATTATGATCTATGGGGAACATTGAACGGTAGGTGTTTGGCAAGATGTTTTCTGGTGCATTCCATTCATGGGCTAATTGGATCAGACCACCACATTCCTGGCCGTTTATGCTGCATTAATTTGTACACCGTGAGCATCCAGCGAGGTTCAATAGTTTCCTTGTGCATTTGGCAAGACGCTCAATCGCATGGTTGCTGAGGACACGAGTTGTTTTGGAGCGGGGCCTCCTCTGCCTTCTTCTTGCGTCGTTTTGCTGTCCAGCATGTTACTTTGAGTGCATTTCAAAAAAATGGCTCTGAGCACTATGGGACTCAACTGCTGAGGTCATTAGTCCCCTAGAACTTAGAACTAGTTAAACCTAACTAACCTAAGGACATCACAAACATCCATGCCCGAGGCAGGATTCGAACCTGCGACCGTAGTGGTCCTGCGGTTCCAGACTGCAGCGCCTTTAACCGCACGGCCACTTCGGCCGGCCTGAGTGCATTTGTTTCAATATATATCCGTTTGTAATTGTTACTCTGTTAAGGTCTCTGTCACTCATAATGTGCCTAAGGTTGTTAAGCTGAGCTAAAGGCTTCGGGACACGACACTGTTGTTTAATATTCATCATTCCTGGGTGCCAGCATCACACGTTTCTTCACATTTGTGCTTAATCCTGGTTATTCATTTAATGTATGTTCATGATTTAAAATGCGTTGGTTTTAGTTGTGTGTTAGATGGGTGGCCGTGCCGGGGTCCTCAAGGACTTTATTGAGGACGTTAATAAGCAGAAATGGGTTAGCTGCTCGCCCTCGCCCTTTCTGATGCTGTGGTAAGGTCTTGTTTGGCTTTCTCTATAAGACTGCATCCGTCTCGAGCCTTACGTTCATGATTAAACACCCAGAAACTTTGGTGGCACTATTTGACACTTCTCACTAGCCCTCAGGGCCACTATTTTCAATGTAATTAATGATGTTTCAAATTGTATAAAATTGATTGGTCTCATTTAGAGCTTTTACCAAACGAATTTGTTTAGTACATAATTTAATTGATACTCAAATTGTAACTTAATGGGCAGTAAGTTGACACAATTAGGTTTTCAGAATTTGTCGTTGATTTGCATCTAACTGAAGAGGCTTAGGTGTCTGTTTATCTTGTGCTTCCTTTGGTGAAGGGCTATTATGACTGTATTACTGTTTGATTTGGACACACGTCTTGCTTAGGCAGTTCCTTCGCCGCGCTGTTTCCTACCGGTCAGAGTTTCTCGCCTTGAGTAAGGAATCTGTTCGAGCGACCCGCCACTGGGTGGCTCTGTATTACCGCCTGCGCGTGCTCTGCGAGGCGAGATTGCAGCATGTTGTTTGTAGGGCAGGGCGAGACCTGACACCGACACTTACCTCTGCTGGCATCTTTCACGCCGCTTCGTCGGCTCCCAAGTTGAGTTTGCTTTTCCTTCTGTAACCTTAGCCACTTGTTCCTCATTGCCCCAGTGCCTCACTTTCTGTCTAGCTCCTTGATCGTTACTGCAAATGCAATCCTGCGCTACCAAGGACTTACTGTCCTTGACTAAAAGACATGTTATTCAGTTGTATTTTTGTTAAGTAATTCATTCTCGTAGAAAGATTGTCGTTCTGAAACTGTTTCGGGGCCCACTGCTACCTTCATATTGCTTTAAATACAATTGTTAGTTTCTTTTACCTGTTTGGTTTTGTAAAATTCACAAGTTATTCAGTAATGAATATGTGGTGTCACCGCCAGACACCACACTTGCTAGGTGGTAGCCCTTAAATCGGCCGCGGTCCGTTAGTATACGTCGGACCCGCGTGTCGCCACTATCAGTGATTGCAGACCGAGCGCCGCCACACGGCAGGTCTACAGACACTTCCTAGCACTCGCCCCAGTTGTAAAGCCGACTTTGCTAGCGATGGTTCACTGACAAATTACGCTCTCATTTGCCGAGACGATAGCCTTCAGCTACGTCAATTGCTACGACCTAGCAAGGCGTCATTACCAGTTACTATTGATGCTGTAAAACATGTACCGTCAAGAGCGATGTTCACCAATTATGGATTAAAGTTAAGTATTCCAGCAGCTACGTACTTTATTTGCTAGTCTGAATTCCCTTACCTGTTCCAGACCTCACGCCAGACTGCGTGAGCTTAAACGCGTGCCTTTCGGCTTCCTCCTAGTGGATTGGCTGTCTTGCCAATCCACAACAGATTATTTGCCCAGCACCTTATACGTCAGTTCTGTAGTTCGATTGTCATTCGGAACTACCTCAACTAAGAATTTAAGTTTTTGGCGCTCTCTTCTTTTTCAAAATAATTATATTGTGAAGCACTTTATTTGAACTAGTAATGTCATTAACCAGGTCACAACTTTTCGAAATCTTTGGGAGAAATGAGCCCTTTTTAAAATGTGATACTCTCGTTAAAAAAATAAATTCAAGATGTGAGAAATGGCGAATGATGTCATAACAGGGGCTTATATTTCCACAAGGAATTCCAATCCTTGTCCTATTTCTGGGAATTTCAGCTATAAATAATGCATTGCGAAATTGCAGGGTAAGACTAGAGACTGTAAATTCAATTGCGTCTGCCGTAATTTATCAGGATGAAATGCTTCACGATGTTATTATTCAGAATCTACCAGGTCAGAGATCGACGACCGAAATTTTAATGCATCGCTACCCTAGCCTCGGTGAAGTGCTCACATTAATCGATGCACGCGAAGTTCAAGATTTAACCGAGCAAGCCTTCTGTGAACCATTTATCGCTTCACTTGAGACAAACAAGCCGTGCTCCAGCACTCGTAAGTCTGGGTGCAAAAACAAGGCCGGACGCTCTACATACAGCGTTTGCGGCGCTGGCGCAATGCTAATTGCGCTGCCCCAGCTGCGCGCAGAACGAACTCATTTGTGAACCGCTATGTCATCCATGATCGGAAGAATTGCTTCTTCAGACAAGCTGAATGCAAATTTTATTATCGCACGGACCATACAAAACTGGCCTGCCTGTAAAAGACGAGAAATCCCTTCTCTGTTTCACACGGGAATAACGCAAAGTAGGAAATCAATGTCATTTCATATTTAGATTCTGTGCTTCCTCCTGCTCAAAAATCAGACAAGCCAAAACGCAGAAAACGCACACACACGCGTTTAATGAGGATACCACATACTTGAATAAAGCTCAACCAATCTCGAAATTCACGACTGCACTCTAGTGCTCAGGTGGAAAAAAAGAACAATTTTTCACAACACGAAACGGACAATTGTATCCAGAGAATACACCACAACATGTGGATTACATTGCAAATTTGTAGCCAGTCAGTACCATTTCAATTAGATACCGGAGCTTCTGTCACGTTGCTCAACCTAGACACAGATGAAAAAATTGGCCAACCGCCTTTGAAAACATCAAATCTGCATCTCACCGACTCTAACGGCGACAGCATTTCAGTGCTTGGAAAGTGCCGCTTATCTGCAAGGTACAAAAACATGACTAAGGAAGTCTCTTTCATTGCAATCCGCTCACGCAAGAGCCCAAATATTTTCGGCATGGATGCGTTTAATGTCCTCGGATTAGACATACAGGACAATGTGCATAACACTGACCCAAAAGTTTCCCATGCCGCAGTCAACAACTCTGTGGCAAGTATCGACATTTGTTCGATGACACTTATTATTTTCACACTCTCATTACTCTGAAAGCTAATGCACAACCCAAATTTTGCCGCACACAGCCTGTGCCACATGCATGCGCGACGACATGGCTTCAGAAATTCTGAGACTGAAACCTATTGTGCGGATTTGAAACGCACGGTAAGCTCACAGACAGTCATTGAATCCTTCCCGCTCCCACGTATAGAGTAAATTTTGGATCAGCTAGCGTGAAGATAGACTCTAATAAAAACTGATCTTGCAGAAGCCTATCTTCAATTAACAGTGGACGAAGAGACAAAGAAAATTTTGTTGTGAGTATTCATGTTGGTTTGTTTGAATATCAGTGCCTACCTTTCGGAAGTGCTTCCGCACCTGCGTTATTTCAAAAATTTCTCGAACAAGTAACTTCGAAGGTGCCTTCTGGTTTGATTATCTTGACGACATAATCGTCCCCGGATAAATATAAGAACAACACCCTAAAAATTTGAAGTGTCATTTTTCAAGATTTAACGGAGGCTGTTCTCATATGTATCTTGGAGGAATGTTCTGTTTTCAATACAACTACAAAATACGTAGGGCAAGTCATCGACGCCAATGGCACTCGCCCTTCGACTAAATATATGCAAGCAATTCAGAATTTGCGATTCCCTAAGAACTTACGTGAACTACGAGCTGTTCTTGGAAAATTGACTTACTACGTAAATTTCATCCCCAACGCGGCGCAAACTGAAGAGCCTCAGACGTAAAAATGTTCCGTTCCGTTGGACAAAAGAATGTGAGCAAGCTTTTTAAGTACTTAAAAACGCATTGCTTCGTCAACCTTGCCTTGTGCACTACGATCCGCTCACAGTCAATGACTAATCCCATTTTGTCGGGGCTGTTTTATCCCACAAAATTAGCAAGCAGAACGCCCTGTTCCATTTGCTTCCAACACATTTAACATCTATCAAATCAGTTACAGTCAGCTGGAGAAGGAAGGCCTGGCTATATGATGTCACCAAATTTCATCATTTCCTGTATGGCAGAAAATTTTTCCTGATCACTAACCGTAAGCCTTCGACTACACTGTTTCACTCATCAAAACAAGTTCCCGCCCCCATGGCGCCGAAGGTTCGACACTGGTCGCTGTTACTGCCAAGTTACCAGTACGAAATTCTTTATCGGCTGAAGGTGCAACACGAAAACGTCGACATATTGTGTCGTTTACCTATCTGCACATATGCAGCATCGACGCCTCGGAAGCTACTTGTTTACATACTGATTCTTCTGAATCGCAAGCACTGGATTCTTTTCCTGTTGATTCACGGTGGATCGCACAATTTATGGAATATGATCATTCACTGCGATTACTGAAAAGCTGCATTCGCATATGTTGGCCGCGCTCTCAGAAATGTGGTCCCGATTCCTCAGCAGGAATACATTTTCTGCATCGCAACTGTTTATTTCTTCCGATGATGTGATTCTGCTTCACAAACGTAACGAACAGACAAAAGTTTTAATCTCTGCCTCGTTGCAACAGCTAGTGTTAAGTCTTCTACAAAGAGGTAATTGGGGAATAGTTCGCATTAAGTTGCTGGCGCGCCAACATCGTGCGTGACTTGATTTAGATAAGAAAATAGAACATGTGACGGCACAATGTCGCGCTTGCGTGGACTGTGAGGCTGCTCCGTGCCAGGAATCTTTCTCCTGGCCCATTGTGTACGCCCTGCCAACGCCTCCATATAGGCTTTTTCTTTTTTTTTTTTTGTCCCTTTTGGCAAACGCCTTGGTTGATTGTCGTCGATGCCTACAGCAAATACCCTTTTGTTATGCCACTCCACTCTGCGAATGCCACTAGCACCATCAAGCATCTCTGTTCTATATTTTCTCTCAAAGGGTTGCTTCTGACGATGGACCTCCATTTCCTTCCAAGGAATTGGCATAATTTTTCAGACACAATGTAATACATGTGACTATGTAGACTTCCCCGGCGTATTAGTATATCAGATTCTTGACGGGTTTCCAGCCGGATCAAACTGTCATCTGAGTACTTTTCTTCAGCGGTCCACCTGGCCACCATCATCAGGTGAGGAAAGCTACGCTGCTCTCGCCGATAACAGATTCCACTCTCAAATGACTGCACCTTTATATGCATCGGACGCACAACAGCGCATGAGCTAGATACAGTGCGCACGCGCTCAATCATTCACACTGTCCTTGGCGCAAAAAGAGTTGCAGCGCCTCCGGTGATGAATACTGTTGAAAACGATATATCGTTACAAACGATTATTCATAGCCGACCGATTCAGATGCCGTTGTTTCTTCATGTCTGATACAACAGGATTCCACGTTTTACTTAGCGAGTATCCATTATCTCGGTTAATGATATTATCTGCTAGTCTGATTTCGATAGATTCTTTTAAAACACAATCCCAGTACCGGGAAGCATTAGCAACTACTTTTCTCGCACTCACACGGTATTTTGTAAACGCCAGTCTTCCTCAAACCTAAACCATCTTTGACAGAGCCAAGAAGAGCTCGAATCTTAGCTGGCGGACGAAAAACACATCTGATCTCATATTTCTTCAAAAGTCTACCTATTTTGGCGGACCCATTCCCAGAATACGCAAGAAAAGCCACAGACCTAAAGGTATTTTCAGGTAGAGGTCAAAACTCGAAAGCACGTTGCATTTGTCGGTCCGTATAGCCGTTATAATGGAACACGTCCTTAAGATGTTGCAGCTCCTGTGGTAAATTTTTAGCATCCGAGACAGCATATGCTCGTTTAACCAAGGTCCGAAGGACTCCTGTATGTTGAAAAGGTGAATGGCAACTGGTAGCATGTAAATACCTGTTGGTATTAGTCGGTTTCCTGTAAACACTGTTTCCAAGAGTTCCGTCTTCTTTTCTATAAACTAGTACATCCAAAAAAGGTAACTTTCCTTCCTTTTCAATCTCCATCGTGAATTTGATGTTCGGATGAAGACAGTTAAAATGGTCCAATAACATGTGCAAATAATCGCGTATGGCCAAACAAAGAAACGTATCTTCAACATATCTCAGAAAACACGAAGGCTTCAAAAAAGATGTTTTCAGGGCTATATCCTCAAAGTCCTGCTTTTGAGTTTAGACCTCTACCTCAACCTCCTGAAGACACCTTTAGGTCGGTGACTTTTCTTCCGTATGCTGGGAATGGGTCCGCCAAGATATGTAGACTTTTGAAGAAATATGTGATCAGATGTGTTTCTCGTCCGCCAGCTAAGATTCGAGCAAAAAATGGCTCTGAGCACTATGGGACTTAACTTCTGAGGTCATCAGTCCCCTAGAACTTAGAACTTCTTAAACTCAGCTAACCTAATGACATCACACACATCCATGCCCGAGGCAGGATTCGAACCTGCGACCGTAGCGGTCGTGCGGTTCCAGACTGTAGCGCCTAGAAACGCATGGCCACTTCGACCGGCAAGATTCGAGCACTTCTTGGCTCTGTCAAAGATGATTTAGGTTTGAGGAAGTCTGGCGTTAACAAAATACCGTGTGAATGCGGGAAAATTTACATTGGCCAAACTATTCGTTCCGTCAACGACAGGTGTATTGAACATCATCGCCATACGCGATTATTACAAGCAGATAAATCTGCGGTGGCTGAGCATTGCATTACAGAGGGACACATGATCCTATACTGTTGTACTTCAGCTGCATGTAAGGTGCAGTCATTTGAGAGTGGAATCAGTTATCGGCGAGAGCATCCTAGCTTTTCTCACCTGATGATGGCGTCCAGTTGTACTGCTGAAATATTGTGCCCAGATGACAGATTGATCCGGCTGGAAACACGACAAGAATTTGAGATACAATGGTATACAGTATGTCAGGGCAGCACCATTCTCGCTACAGTCTAACGCTGAGTCTGAACGTTTCGTTCCAACGTACAAAACGCAGACGTCCAATCTTCGAGCTTCACATTCACGTGAAAATGCGTTACTGTTGTTTGTGGGTTCATATCGCAGTTTTCCTGCTCCTGACATTTCGGCGACAGAATGTTTGCATGGGAGCCGCCATCGGACATTGTTGCATTTTCTTTGTCCTTACCGGTCTGCTCCAGATTCTGACATCACCACTAAGTTTCACCCAGACGTCAGAGTTCAATAGCTAGTGTACAACAAGCTACATTTATGCGAAGCCAGCGTTGTTCTCAGATGAGATGTCAGAACGCAATATACTACTCGCGGCACCTCTGGCATGCATCAGCGCCATCTAAACCAGCTATGGCTCCGTGAATTCAGTGCTCCTGCCATAGGTCAAACTGTTTGTTCACTACATGATGTCCGGTCGCCGTGACTCCGCCACATCTGTCCGCAGCAGCGCAGCCTGCTACGCAGTTCACCGGGCGGGTGCCTCCACCCGCGTCCGTCTCACCGATAGAAGTCTCCGCCTGCACGCCTGCCCACGCTGCAGGTTGCGTCTCCTATGAATATCGACGGTGCCATCGACGGCTAGTCGCCGGCACCCCATGCAGTACCATTCTCCTCGTACCTGCTCCCGGTTTTCCAGGGCAGTTTCCGTGGCGTCCACAATGTCTGTACGCGGGTTGGTCTGCTCTTCTCCAGCCAAGGAACGACTCATCACCATCCACGCATTGGCCTCCCTCCGTACATTCCTAGTTGCGGCGTCTCTAGCTATCCGGTCGGCCACACTTTCAAATACGCCCGCCACCAGTTACGCCGCCGCGTGTCTTATAGCAGCCACCGAGGCACGAGGGCACTGCCACGAACAATTACGCCGCTGCCAATGAGGTGCAGGCAACTCCTTTCCGGAGCTCAAGGGGCGGGTATACTTAAGTTAGACATTTACGTACTGCGATATTTTTGTGTGTTTTTGCCAGTTGAATAACATTTGCACACTTTTAGTGACTAGTGCTCGACATCTTCTGAATAAACATTGTATTGAAGAGTGACATATAAATCTTTTGTATCTGTACATATTTCGACTATCAGATCTACTGTTAGCAACTAAAGCTGCCGTAACAATGTTTGTATTATTTTTAATATTTGATATCAGATGTAGAATAAATTAATATCAGAATTCCCTGTTTATGTACATCATCTGCTCCTCGCTCTTGTGTCCACTAAAAAACCACACAGTGTGCAGAGGAAGACATAACAGCATGACGAACTTCACCACAAAGTTTGACAGATTTCGGCCTGGCGCTTCGTGGTGTTGTACTTTCGATACCTGCAGCAAATATATGCAGTGACTCCTATATTTCTTACAATAATGTTTTCTAGATCTGAATCATGCTGGCAGATCAAAACTGTGTGCCGGACTGAGACTCGAACTCGGGACCTCTCCCTTACACGGCCAAGTGCTCTACCATCTTTTCTAGATCTACTTTCGTTGCAGCACTCATGAAATACGTGTCTGGAAGCTTATGTTAAGAGCAATACTGCACCTCCGAAACCAATCATAAACGTTATTGTAAACAACGGTAAACTCTGCCGTTGATACTAGACTTCTTTTGTCAAGTTTTCGTCACTAATGCCGTTTCTGCAGACAACAAATTCTCATTAAACGTAAGCAGTTTACATATTAATATATCCATCACACGCATCGTAAGCAATGATCAGTTCCGATATTTCGTTCTAGTTCTCAAAATTATACGTTTAATAGCCTCCACTGTCTGTACAATTTTCTACAAGAAATTTGCGTCAACCTGTATATTTAGGAAAGACACCATATAACTGAAATACATGGGTTGTAAATTTGACTAGCTAACCTTCGAGATTTAACTACTTCAGTGGATCTTCGGGTTTTGCCTACGCTGAGTGAAAAACAGCCTACACTTCAGCCACCTGCTCATTTCCTACATATATTATACCTATAAATCTAACGTGATACACTTAAAACCTTTTAATTATTATTTATCGTCCAGCTATTTAGTGACTCGGCAAACACATTGAGTCAACATAATTATTTCTAAATTTTGATGAAATTCTGTTACTAACACACAACATATTTCTATTAACAATAAATTACCTCTGCTCTTATTAATCGACACCACGCAACACTGTGTTTTTTACGCTACCTGCGATACTTTCCTCGCCATTTTCACAGTCAATAAAATTCTTCTGGGGCTGTAACCCCATTGTCAGAGTGTAAACCTTCCGACGTTTTGGAAACTATTGCAAGTGACTTTCCTCAAAGTGTTTCCGTAGTAAAAGAAACACGATCAGGAAGGCCACTTGCAACAGAGGCCGAATTTTCACAAGTTTTGCACGCTGTCGGTGCGGTCACAGACCCAGAAGAATTTTAGTGATTGTAAATTTTACTAGTTTTTGAGTGTCGCAGCTGATGAATGGTGTAGTTTTCAGCGTTGGTTTATACCTTCAAGGTAAGAAGTCATATTATCTTACTGGTGTCAATATTTAAGTAGTCATTTCACGCAAGCCGTTTTTTATTGCCACCATCTTTCAATGTGTGATGTTAGTCGGGTAGTATGGGCCATACAGAAGTCGGGTGTCATGGGCCATCTAAGTATTTTTTTTGTTTTCTTTTGCGGCACTGTGCCAAGGCTAGACAAGAAGCTTGCAGGTGAGGATCGAGGGCTGGACCGAGACTGCAGTGAAGCAAGCGGTTTGAAGTGTTTGGGAAGGCGAAATGACCGGAAGTCTGCTGCCGATCTTCTTAATGTTCTTGAAAGTATATTGCAAAGGAGGTGAAACTCGGCTGCTGGGAATCAACAGACATCTACGGCACCTCATTTGAAGGAAATTGCGAAGAAAAACTTGTAGCACCCCTGAGAGAATTAAATTCCATGTTACTAGCGCCAACTATAATTGTGTTGCGAAAGTTGGCTTGAAATTTGGCAGAAAAATTGAAGCAGCCTCACAGATTTAGGAGAGAAAAAAAATTGGCAGGTAGAGATTTCTGTCAAAACTGTTGAAGAAATACTTATAACTCTCACAGAAAACCTCAGTCCACAAGTTTGCTACTGCATTCTGTATTCTTCAGTCGACCACAAGTTCAAACGTTTTCTACCAAATGTTTTCCATTAATTTGTAATTTTGATACATAAATAGAGTAATTTGTTTGTTACCAACAAAAACCTATATTGTGTTGGATGCCTCTAATACCCTGTCACTTTTCTTAACAGCTCCAATTTCTTGCTGTGTGCCTTTTTGGTTAGAAATATTTCTTCATCATTTACGTAAAAAAATATTCGGGCAAAGACTTTATTCAGACATATCTTATTTCAAACCTACAGAAAAAGTTGTATACCAACTTTGTTTTTCAGCAGAAGTACTATAATAGTTCCGGAACCAATTTGTCGTGACTAAAATAGCGATGTTTGCTTAATGTCACGAAAGGCGTTTTTTCGTTAGAGTTGGCAGTAACATGAACAGGCTTTTTCGTATAAAAATTTGAGTTTTCCGTTCTTTTTTCAAGCAAGTGCTTTTAATTAACAAGAATCTGAACATTTTATTTTGGTTTCCGTTGTGTAATATTGTTCCTTCTAATAAAGGGCAGTAGCGATATGCATGTCACACTTTTCCATGTGAAGTAGTTATTCCAATTCGAGTTTGGACAGTTTCAGTGATGAAGAGCTGTTATTTAGTTAGCATTACCGATGCTGAATCGCTTGTCCCTGCCGTCTGACACCAGTATGCTGCCGTGGGCAATTGCGATTTACAATTTTGCATTTTGGTCATTCTAATTAACGTAATTGCACCACAGACCATGCCCCCAATTGTCCGTGGAATGATTCTTACCTATCACAATGTTTGAAGGAAAGTTTGTACAACAACAAATGTCCGGTTTATCATTCTGACATTTGGGCATCAAAAGCACAGCAGAGTCCTAATTAACGGAATACCAAAGCGAATCGACTGCCAATTTCCGTCAGGCGGCTGGGTACATCGTAATGGAGCTTAAATTTCATCTCGTTTACTTAACACAGGGTTTTGTCAGTAAATAACGATTATGGAGCACTATTAATGGGAATCTTAAACGATAAAGGTAATGATCCAAAACAATACCCTAATGAACAATAAATTTGCGAAATATATTGCTCTAAGACGATAACGAACCTATTAACTCATTTGAAAGATAGCTTGGAAAGAAATTAAGCACAAAACAATAGTAGGTGCACGTAAATTAACGATCTGTATCAAGAAGGAAAGTGCAAGGACTTTGCTTGGAAAACGTTCGATGAGGATTGAAACTGTGTTAGGTAGACACCCAACAAAACAGATAAAGTAACTTAAACATGACGAACTGTATTTGGAATCAGAGTCAATAATGACTCTCGAATTCCATAACTCAAGGAATGCACTAGGGAACTCTTTCACCGCGCGGAGTGGCCGCACAGTTTGAGGCGCCATGTCACCGATTTCGCGGCCCCTCCCGCTGGAGGTTCGAGTACTCCCTCGGACAGAGGTGTGTGTGTTGTTCTTAGCATAAGTTAGTTTAAGTAGTGTGTAAGTCTAGGGACCCATGACCTCAGCAGTTTGGTCCCTTAGGAATTCATACACATTTCAACATTTCTGAACTCTTTGGGAAATACAGGGCAGAACAAGTTAAAATTAAAATACAAAACAGCATCTCGTAAACTGTCGTTGCACTGGAACGTTACAGAAGCAACAAAGAAGAAGAATGGAAACAGAAAAAGTGTGATCCCAAGGCGAAAAGAAGTCAACTCACTCAGTAATTTAAAAACAGGATTTCAGTCCAGCATTGTGAAAATACCAAGTCTTTTATTCCAACTACATGATCCATGTGTGTAAATAAATGTTCAATGCAGGTAATTTTCAAACCACAGAGACAAAACTAAGTCTCTGAACGATTTTTTGTCAGTAAAACCATCTACATTTTTAAATATGGCTTTAAACTTGAGCTGGATTAAATAGCATCTCCTCGCTGTCACACAACCGGAAGAAACCAGAACACCAACTTACAGTTTTACAATTTATTCAGAATTAATTTCAGAAACAATACATACCTAGTACAAGGACTTATTACGTTTACAAGTCAGTAACTCGAGCTGTTCTGAGTTACCAGGTATGTAGTAGCGCAGGAAAACCCATGTTAGTGTGCAGGAAAGAAGTCACGAACATGCAGTCAATCATAAATGGCTAATGATGTTTTGAGATGCGTTATTCCATACCTCATCGATGTATTCCCATAGCTCTAAGAAGTACGAATTTTGGGTGAATGCGTTGCATGTATCACTTGTCTTTCCATCATGCTCCACATGCGTTCGACTGGAGACAAATCAGGAATACGTGTAGTGACTATGTGGCACATTTTGCGCTGTCCAGACTCCCCACGACCTTGAAGAGTGATGTCATTAACCATATCAGTGAATTCATGTATGAATTAATCTATGACTCGAACTTATGACGTCATCAGTGATGTCATCACCCTTATTAGTAGAAATCCTAGCCTCCCCTTGATGCACTTGTGTGCGTAATATCCCACGCTCTCTTCTCTTCCCATCCAGACTGAATGTAGTATTTAAATGATGACTAAAATGGTGTCAAATTACATTATTTCTGACGTACACTTCCCCCTTTCCAACCCCCAACCAATCAGAGAGTAGTATAAAAAATGCAGTAAATATTAGGTAACAGAGTAGAGTGAGAGATATTCATTATTTCCGCAAAACGTTTACCTTTGGCGCTTACACATTACACAGTGTTCGAGATTTCTCTGCTCTCCTCCAATCATAGCTTAGTATTCAAAACTAAAACCCAATTAAAACGTAGTACCACCTGCGAACCTTGAAAATCACGAAGAAAACCTTCAGTTTTCTTTTATTTTCCACAGTGTTACTAGTTTCGGTCATGTACCATTTTCAAGGTTAGCAGGCATAAATGACAGGAATGTTATACCACTACGAAAGCAATAACAGCTTGCTGTTGCAGGCCAGTCATAGTCAATAAAACTGTCGGCAACATAATAATTCTACAGAGCAAGCTTAAAGGCCTTCAGTGTCAATAAGCATTCTGGTGAGAATCTCTTTGTACATTTCTTATATTGCTGACAATTTTACTGACTACGATTGGCCTGCAACAGCAGCTTGTAATCGTTTACATTATCCTATAACATTCCTGCCACTTATGCCTGCTGAGGATAGAAATGGTCTTCCATTTACGATCATCAGCTTTTGAGTGTGGTTCAAGTTTTCGTACTTAGTTCCTGTTTTACAAATTATGCTCAAAAAATGTTTCAAATGGCTCTGAGCACTATGGGACCTAACATTTGAGGTCATCAGTCCCCTAGAACGTAGAACTACTTAAACCTAACTAACCTAAGGACATCACACACATCCATGTCCGAGGCAGGATTCGAACCTGCGACCGTAGCGGTCGCGCGGTTCCAGACTGAAGCGCCTAGAACCGCTCAGCAACACCGGCCGGCCAATTATCCTCAGAATTACTTCAAGTCAGAGCCACCTCTTATTTGCATCGACAGAATGGGCTTTCTCGGCTATGTCTCCCATGAGCCAATCCTGCCAATTCTAATGTCCCAGCACCGAGCGAGGTGGCGCAGTGGTTAGCACACTGGACTCGCATTCGGGAGGACGACGGTTCAATCCCGTCTCCAGCCATTCCGATTTAGGTTTTCCGTGATTTCCCTAAATCGTTTCAGGCAAATTCCGGGATGGTTCCTTTGAAAGGGCACGACCGATCTCCTTCCCCATCCTTCCCTAACCCGAGCTTGTGCTCCGTCTCTAATGACCTCGTTGTCGACGGTACGTTAAAAAACACTAACCTAACCTAATCTAATGTCCCAGCATTGTTCTTCTAAAGTAATTGAAATATCACAGTGGATGTACAAGGTCGAAATACATCGATATAGGTAAACTGCTTCGCTGAAACGACAATGATCAAATTAACAACACTCAATTAACACATTAATAAAAATGCATCGATAACTTATGACATATTTAGCCTTAGGAAAATTATAGCCAGAGTTGTTGTCTCTCATTAAAATATGATATTCTGATGTGTACACTGCCGGAAAATATTCCAAAAAATTGGTATCCCCTTTTAGAGGTTTCCATTTCAATCAAAATTTATGTTGCAACAGTGCATAAGGAGTACATGAAATGATTACAATTACAAATCGGTAGCACAAGTGGTTCTGAGGTACCAGGTATCGATCCATGATAAAACAGCCATATTTGTATGTAGCCTCCATGTGCGGTAATACAGGCGCTCTCTCTGGCGTCCAGTAGATAGTGCAGATGGTGAATTCTGACCTGGGATATGTTACGCCACGACTTTTTGACCTGCTCAGGTAGTAGGTAGTTCTGTAAGTGATGTTGGTTGACGCGTCACTTCTCATCCCATCATATTCCCCACAAGAGTTCCATTGGAGACGAGTCCGGTTGGCCAGGGAAGTTGCTGCACGTCTTGCAGAGCACGTTGAATTTCACGGGCAGCGTGTGGGCGTGCATTATCCTGAAACTTCGCTGAAGGGTGAAAATTTCATTCTGTGAGCATTATCCTGTTGGAACAACACAACTTCCTGCTGCAATAATGGCAAAGGATCGTGTATGACATGATTTTGCACGTGTCGAGCGCTGGTTAGCATCCCCTTCCAGAAACTTCAAAGGTCAACAAGTGTTGTAGCTTAGCTCACCTCTAACCAAAGCATCAGTGCACAACAGACGCAGCACATACAAACTGTGTGGTAGATCTCCGGAAGGATAATCCCGCCTCTCAGAAAGCCACCATCTGACCGCTTTTAAAGTCTCTCATTTGGCTGTAGGAAGCACGAATGCGTCTCTGTGGCGTGGTTGCCTACTTCCTTTACATGTTTGCACCACACTGAACTCCGTTCCGTTTTAATAGATTGATATAGATGGCACCCTGGTAGCTATGCAACTATTATTGAAACCATTATCAATACATCTACTAATGTGTCTGTGTACTGTGTCCCTGTGCCCCCCCTCCCCCCTTTGGCAAATGCCATTATTGCATCAAAGTCGAGACCGTCTTCTAGGTGTAATAATTTTTCTTTCTAGCAATATATGAACCACTTTCTGTGTAATTTTGATTCTGACTAATTTTCGTTTTTGCACTTTGTCATCTCTACTGCCCCTCGTCTACATGTTTCAATTGATATAATGATATAATATACATGACTAGTTTAGCTGACCGTTTGGTCTGCACAATTTTTGTTTTTGTTTTTTATATCTCTTCATGGGATTTTCATGTTATTCACAAACTTTCCATGCTGATGAAGGCCATAGAAGCAAGGTCTTTCCAGAGTTTACTTCTGACCAAAAAGCTATTCTTTTAGCTGGAGTCCATGGTTTTGGTTAATCATGCCTTTTGCGTCCTTGTGATGATATTCCCATACAAACTTTCAGCCCCTAACACATATTTATTTTTTATATCCAAGCGAGAGGAGAAATGCCAATTTCCATACGTTAAACTTCACAATTTGTTAAATATAACGATATACTTTCTTAACAGTTTTTGTCCTGTGTATTTTCATTTGTAACAAAAAAGCCATATACAAATTTTCATAGATTTAGCTTTGAAACTGCTTTCATAACGCAATAACGTAATAGAACTTTTATCGCCTCTTTCACTCCCTTAGCGGGATGAATTTCCAAACACAATGGAACACGTATTTTTTTTGTTTCTTAGTGAGACATCTGACACTAATTTCACAGATGTAGCTTTAAAAAGGCTGTAGTAGCTCAGTAATAATGAATTATTAAAAAAAAATTACCCACTTAGTGGCTGAAGTCACAAAATTTCTGAAATAAGTGCTTCTTTATTTCTGAACGAGAAACCAAATATCATTTTTCGTAGGTCTAGCTTCAAAATTGATTTTATAGTGATATTTGTAAAGAAAGAACCTTTCATCCCTTATTTCACCCCCGTTTTATTGAGTCATCAATGTTCTGACTGGTTTGATGCGGACTGCTACGAATTCCTCTCCTGTGACAGCCTCTTTATCTCAGGGTAGTTCTTGCAACCTACGTCCTCAATTATTTGCGGCTTGTATTCCAATTTCCGTCTCCCTCAATAGTTTATACCCTCTACAGCTCTCTAGTGCCATGGAAGTTACTCACTGACGTCTAGCTTTTTCCGTGTATTCCTTTCCTCGCCGGTCCTGCCGAGAGCCTCCCAGCAGCATCACATTTCAAATGTTTCGTTTCTTTTATTTTCCTGTTTCCCAAAAGTCCATGTTTCACTACCATACAATACTGTGCTGCAGATGTACATTCTCAGAAATTTCTTACTCACTTTAATGCCATGTTTGATACTAATAGATTATCTTGGCCAGGAATACCCTTTTTGCCAGTGCACCGTCTATTGGGGGTTATTTTGCTGCCTAGATAGCAGAAGTCCTTAACTTCATCCACTTACTGATCACCAATCCTGATGTTAAGTTTCTCGCTCGTCTCATTTCTACTACTTCTCATTACTTTCGTCTTCCTTAGATTTACTCTCAGTCCATATTCTGCATTCATTAGACGGTTCATTCCATTTAGCGTTTTCTGTAATTCTTCTTCCCTTAGCATTCTCTTCAGCGAATCTTATCATTGACATCCTTTCACCTTTAATTTTAGTTCCATTCTTGGTTCTTTCTTTTATTTCCGTCACAGATTCTTCGGTGTGTAGGTTGAATACAGGAGCGAAAGATTGCAATTCTGTCTTACACCCTTTTTCGTCCGAGCACTTTGTTCTTGGTCTCCGCTCTCGTTATTCCCACCTGGCTCTTGCACATATTATATATTACCCACCTTCCACGACAGCTTACCCTATCATTCTGGGAATATCGAACTTCTTGCACAATTTATTTCTCGATTGCTTCTTCCAGATCGACAAATTTTATGCACATATCTTGATTTTTCATCAGTCTTGCATCCATTATGAATCGCAACGTCAGAACTACCTCTCTGTTGCCTTTACCTTGCCTAAAGCCGCACCGATTGTAATCTAACACATCCTCAATTTTCTTTTTCATTCATCTATGTATCGTCCACCCCCTGGTAGCTGAGTGATCAGCGCTACAGAATGTCAATCCTAAGAGCCCGGGTTCGATTCCCGGCTGGGTCGGAAGTTTTCTCTGCTCAGGAACTGGGTGTTGTGTCGTCCTAATAATCATCATTTACTCCCCATCGACACGCAACTCGCCGAATTGGCGTCAAATCGGAAGACATGCACCCGGCGAACTGTCTACCCGACGGGAGACCCTAGTCACACGACATTTATTTATCTGTGTATTATTCTTTTCAGCAACTTGGTTGTGTGAGCTGTTAAGCTGATTGTGCGATAATTCTTGCACTTGTCAGCTCCTGCAGTGTTGGGAATTGCCTGAAATATTTTTTTTCGGAAGTCAGATGGTATATCACCTGACTCATATAGTCTACATACCAACGTGAACAGTCGTGTTTTTGCCACTTCCCCCAATGATTTTACAAATTCTCATGGAGGGTTATGTATCCCTCTTGCCTTATTTGATCTTAAGTCTTCCAAATATATTTTAAATTCCGATTGTAATACTGGATCACCTATCTCTTCTAAATAGAGTCCTTTTCTTCCTCCATCATGTCATCAGATAAATCTTTCCCTTTGTAGCGGCCTTCAAAGTACTCTTCCCGCTATCTAACCTCTCCTCTGCATTTAAGAGTGAAATTCCTATTGCATTACGTTACCATCCTTGCTTGTAATTTCAAAGTTGTTTTGGCTTCTCTATATGCGGACTTAATCTTTCCGACAATCGTTCTTTATCGATTTCTTCACATATCTCATGAAGCCATTGCTCTGTCTGCTGAGCTATTCCTTATCCCTTCATTCCGTAGTACTTCCGTATCTCACTTTTTTGCCCCAGATTCTTTCTGACTGGTTTCTAAAATATCAGCCTGTTCATCATCACTGCTACACGAAAAATGGGAGCGTCACTGCTTATGCGAACACCTTACAATCCAATACCCACGTTCGGATTCTCTGCCTGACTGTGATGTAATCTAACTGAAATCTTCCTGTATCTCCTGGACTTTTCCAAGTGTACCTCCTCCACTTGTGATTCTTCAACAGAGTATTCGCTGTTACTAGATGAAATTTATTGTAGAAATGAATTAGTCTTTCTCCTTTCTCATTCCCAGTACCAAGCCCACAGTCCCTCTTAATCCTTTCTTCTCGTTCTCCTGGAACCGCGTGCCATTTCCCATGACTATCAGATTTTCATCTCGCCTTACGTACTGAATCACTCGCTCCGTACCCTAATATACTTTCTTCATCTCTTCGTCTTCCACTTGCGTCGTCGACAAGTATACCCGAAGTATCGTTGTCGGTGTTGGTTTGTTGTCGATTATGATGAGAAAAACGCTATAACTGCACTGTTCACAGGAGCTCACTCTCTGTCCTACTTTCCTATTTGTAATGAATCCTACTTCCGTAAAACCAGTTTCTGCTGCTGTTGACATTACCCTATACTCATCTGACCAGAAATCCTTGTCTTCTTTTCATTTCACTTCATTGACCCTTACTTTGCCTGGATGAGTCTTAGTATTTTACTTTTCAGATTTTCTAGTTTCCCTACCATGTCAGAACCTCTGACATTCCATGCCCCGACTCATAGAACGTTATCCTTTTGTTGGATATTCAATCTTTTTCTCATGATCACCACTTGGCAGTCCCTTCCTGGAGATCCCAATGGGGCATTAGCCAGGAATCTTTTCCCAACGGGAGCCGGCCGGTGTGGCCGTGCGGTTAAAGGCGCTTCAGTCTGGAACCGCGTGACCGCTACGGTCGCAGGTTCGAATCCTGCTTCGGGCATGGATGTGTGTGATGTCCTTAGGTTAGTTAGGTTTAAGTAGTTCTAAGTTCTAGGGGACTGATGACCACAGAAGTTAAGTCCCATAGTGCTCAGAGCCATTTTTTTTTCCCAACGGAGAGATCATCATGACACTTTTACCAACAAGAGTCCACATGTCCTGTTGATATTCCTCTTACGGGTGGAATATCGAAAATTCCCTTGTTAAACGAGGCGTACAGAATAAGATCAACACCGTCCTCATATTTCAAGTTTCTGTCCTAAGCGGCTTGTGCTGCGGTATGATGAGTCAGTCAATCAGGGCATTGCCTTTTACATATGCATGCAAAAAGATACTGTTTGAGCAGCTATATTAGGCTGTTTGTAGATGACGCTCTCATTTTCCATGTAGTAAACTCAAAACAAATTGCAGAATAACGTAGACAAGATATCTACATGTTGCGAAAGTGGCAGTTGACTCTAAATAATGAAACGTTTTCGGTCATCCACATGAGTATTAAACGACATTTGTAAAATTTTGGTTTAAGATAAGTCACATAAATCTAAAGGGACGTCAATTCGACTAAATACGTAAGGATAACATTTACAAGCAACTTACACTGGAATGGTGACACAAATAATTTTGTGGAGAAGACGAACCAAAGGCTCCCAGAAGATGCAACAATTCACTAAAGAGGTTAGCTACGCTACACTTATCGGAATCTGTTATAGCATTGCTGTGCGATATGGGATCCTTACCAGAAGGCACGGACGGAGGCCATCCAAAAAGTTCTAAACAAGCAGCTTGTTTTCTATTATTGCGAAACAGTCTAGACAGCGTCACGGATATGGTACGCAAGTTGAGGTGGTAATCACTAAAATAAAGGCGTTTTTCTTTTCGTGGAGATCTATTCGCAAAATTTCAGTCAGCAACTGTCCTCCAAATGTGGAAATATTTTTTGACGTCCACATGCACAGGAAGAAATGATCACCGTACTATAATAAGAAAAATCAGATATCACACGGAAAGATACAAGTCTTAATTCATCACACGCACTGTACGAGAGTGGAACGTTAGAGGAGTTGTGTGGAAGTGGTTCTATGAGCGCTCCGTCAGGCACATTTGCATGTAGATGTAGATGGGAGGTTCTCTGAATACTATGAGGGCAATTTGTTTTTCAAGGTCCGATCGGTGGTGAAATTAAAACTACAGTGAAAATCCAATGAGGGTTTGTGCAGATGTGTTGCTCAGTCTCTCTAGCACGTCCGTTGTTTGCGTCATGTAGCACGTTTCAATTCCGGGCGCACATTAAGCATGTAAAGATACCTAAAACAGTAGACCCTCCCGCCAAATGTAAAGTGCAGGCTGTCATCCGATATCTTCATGCTGAAGGCTTCCGCATCATTTCATGCACATCACATAATATAAATGTCTTGCATGCCAGTAAATTGCGGCAGTGGTCCAGAAACTTCGGAGCCAGATGTTAAGATGTTCATGACGTACGCGGTCAGGAAGAAAGCTAGTGTCAGCCGATCTACTTGTTCAAAGAGAAAATCAGGTGAACTGAGAAAATCGTGTACGAAGGTTAATTCAGAACAAGTGACAAGGAGTGTTGTCATCATTTCTTCACGGCAATTCTAGGTAGCACATTGCAGCAGCGACAAAGATGTTACTCCAGCGTTTTCGATGGGACATGTTTGATAATTCACTTCACGTCCCGGACTTGGCTTCCTCTGATTTTCATCTCTCAGCTCACATGGACCGCTGGCTATGAGGACAGCATTTTGTTACAGGTATTGAGCTGCAGATCAGCACAGAGATTTGACGGGAATCAGAGGCAGCTGCTGCTAGGACATGGGTACTGGAAAGTTGGTACGACGTTAAGACAGATGTTTAAGTCAGAGTGGCGACTATGTATAGAAGCAGCTGGACGGTGTAGGTAGTTATTGAAAATGAAAATTTTTAATTTTTACTGTGGTTTCCATATCGCTACCGACGGGACACTGGAAAAAAAAAATTCTTCGTGTTTTGTTTCATCCTGAAAACTGTCGTACATTGCCACTGCGAATCAGATAAATATTCATTTTACGTATAGGATGCTTATTGATGAAGGGACACTTATTTGATGCCACAGGAATGACGTCACAAGGCATCTGAATAAAGACACAGGTGAAGGTGGGCAGTTATGGACAGTTCTGGAGAGTTAGGTCAGTGACTAGCAGGTTGACTCTGATGATTCGATTCTGCAAAGTAGTATGGTGGCAAGACTGACCGCACCAGATGGAACTCAAGTAATACGGCACTGTTTCGTACTGAATTATAACAAACAAATTTCGGATAATTTTTTTCGCCTTAGACATGAAAATAAGCTATGGACCGCCGGCCATGAATAAATCAATGACCACAAGATTAGTATATGAAAGGGAGTTGAAGGTTTTAGGAGATGCTGATAGGGGTTCCTTTTTATTAACAAAATAACGAAGTCCAGGCATATCTTGTGTGTATAAAATTTCCGCTTTACTGAGGGTTCTTATGATTCCAGATTACCTGAAACTGATCACATACCATGACACTTACCACGATATTTTACGAAAACAGAAGCGTAGTGACCGAAATCCCTTTAGAGGTGTCACTTTCAAGTGCCTCCCGAGTAATACACCTAAGTTGTGTGGCACAGCAATATGCATCCACGCTTAGGAAGCAGTAAGATTCGTTTCAGTGTCCATGGTGCCCTATCAGCCACATTCTCAGGCCTGGAAGTGTGCTGGAGGTCTGCATACGCGTGGACATTCGAGTGGTCGACACATGCCAGTGGATGAGAGAGAAGCTAAATAAATTCGCGTAGCTTGGCAGAAGTTGCCAAAGGTGACAGATGTTGCCTCGCCTAATGACACAGGCGAATGAGCGCTGTCCACGGCCGGGCAGATGTCACGCGCTCGTGCTCACTTGCACAAAGGATGGAAATTTGCTGTGTATGCATTAATGAAGCGTTTCCCTCACCATTGCACCTGTCGTTTCCTTCCTCGTTCCGGTCAGTGAAGTTAGCAGTATCTACTGTGGCGAGTATGATTAGTTCATTTGCTCACGACAGTGTATCGTGTGGCTGGATTGAAGATTCTGTTGTTAACTGTAACCAGCTATCACATTCGTCAACGTGAATCTTTTTCGTTTGTTATATCCGCTTATGTCTTATTGACAGTGCTTTTTAAGCTGAAGACTGAGTGCAAGCATTATTTCATCAGTTATTCGTTGACACAAACATACGAGGGGCGTTTGAAAAGTCGGTGTAAAAATAGAAACTATGCTACTTATACACTTCGTCCAACGCTGTTCTAATTCGTTAATCGCTTCCGAATAATAGGAATTGTCCAAGTCTGTAAAATAGCTATTAGTTGCTGGAATCACCTCCTCATTTGAATAAAATCTTAGTCCTCACAGCCATTCCTTCAAATTGAGGAACAAATAGTAGTCCGAGGGAGCCACGTCTGCAGAATAGGGGGGATTTGGAACGACTAGGAATCCTATTTCCATTAATTTTGTGAGCACAACTGCTGAGGTGTGCGCTGGTGCATTGTCGTGACGGAAAAGGACTGTTTTGCTGTCCAATGGCCGGCGTTTCTCTTTTCCAGATATTCCCTTGCAAATCCCAAAATTCAGTCGCCATAACCTTTCCGGCCGAGGGAATAGTCTTCGCCTCTTTTGGTGCAGATTCTCCCTCCCTTGGTAACCCATTGTTTAGATTGCTCTTTGGTCTCAGGAGTACAGTAATGTATCCATGTTTCATCCACAGTGATGAAACGACGCTTAAAGTACTGCGGATTCTTCCTGAACAGCTGCAAACCATCCTTGCAGAACTTCACACGATTCCGTTTTTCGTCAAGCGTGAGGAATCGCTGATCCCATCTTCCGGATAGCTTTTTCTTGTTCAAATGTTTATGCATTCTAGATGCCCACAGCACTAGCAGTCTCACGCACCTTAAGTCTTCTGTCATTCATCACCATATCATGGATTTTATCAATGATTTCTAGAATCATAACCACCACTGGGCGCCCAGAACGTTCAGCATCACTTGTGCCCATATGGCCACTCTGAAAATTTTAAAACCACTTATAAACTGTTCTAATCGAAGGTGCAGAGTCGGCATAATGTTTATCAAGCTTCTCTTTAGTCTCCTGAGGCGTTTTTACTTTCATAAAGTAATGTTTAATCACCACACGAAATTCTTTTTCGTCCATTTTTTTGACAGTTACTCGACTTCCTTGATTCACACGAATGCGAAACACAAAGAAATAGACCAATATGGCTGAGACGTGGTTTGCGTTCTTTCCGAAGATGCTGCTAACTAAAAATGACCTCGATATGCGCCGGTGGTGCCATCTCTCATTTTCAAATGCCCTTCGTACAGCTCCACAACAAGATCAAGACCTTCAGTACTATCCGTTATACGATTATCACTTTAATACACCGTCTGTAACATACAATATTCGATTGTCCATTTCATTTTTGTTACACGTTGAAATACTCACTCTGGTAATGGTGAATCTCTTTATTCGTACTATTTCTCCATCAAAAAATATGAAAAAATCAACATTTATCAAGTATTTCTAGTTCTCACACGATAATCACATTAATATGACCACCTGTCAAAAGCTTGAATAAGTACCTTTTGAAGTGCAGTGCAAAAAGAGAGTCAATGAGATTCAGGAAGGTACCGGCAGGTATGTGGAGCCTTGCCGACTCATGTGCCGTGGCCATCTGCGCCAGGTTTCTCAGTTGAAGGTCCTCGGTGCGTACAGCCCGATCAATTGGGTTTCAATCAGGGGTGTTTGGTGTCCGTGGGAGTACGGTAAAATCATCCTGGTGCTTTCTGAACCACCTGCGTATACTGTGAGCCATGTGAAACGTTGCATTGTTCTGCTGGCAGCTGCCGCCGTGTCGAGAAAAAATAAGCTGAATGGACATGGTATCCAAGATTAAATGCCCTCTGCTGTTGATCCGTTGTGCGTTCCATAATGACTAGATCACCCAGGGAATGTCTCAAATACATTTACCAGACCATAAACTCCCTCTTTCGACGTGGATCCTTGTGACGATTATTGCAAGGTATTTGCATCCAGACGTTTAACGCCCTGTTTACCAACGGCCACCTGTGCGATGGATCATAAAACTTGATTCATCTGAAAATGCCACCCGTAGCCACTCCATGGACTTCCAGTTGCGATAATGACGTGCAATTAGAGTCTTCGTCGCCAATGAACGGCAGTTATCGATTAGGTTCACGAACCAGGTGCCTGGTGTGGAGGCCCATATGCAGTAACGTTCGCCGATCGTTCATTGGAGAGACACTGTTGGTAACCCCTTGTTTCATCTGGTTTTTTGCTCAACAGTTGCACATCTACTCGCCCGTAGTCATCCCCGCAGCGGTCGTTCGCCCCTGTCACCTATGATCCGTGGTTTACCATACTTGCCTTGGCGCCGTTTTTTGATAGCACCTTTTGCCATGCACGTTATACTTCAACCACAGCAACAGGCGAACAGTTTACAAACTTTCGGAAACGGTACCAGCCTTGGCTGGAAATCCTATGATCATGCCATTTTGAACGTCAGACAAATTGCTCCTTTTCCGCATTACGACGACGACTGCACTGTTATATACTCTCCACTGCTGGTAGCTGTTACACACTGTGGCAGGGCTGTATAGAGTCCATATTTCCATGGCCGCATGGCAGAGTCATTCGCCAGTTGATCCGCACTCATGAAGTGCTCGCCTGCGCGATGGCCGATGAGGGAACTGCCGGCCGTGTGCTTCGGCACCGCATACGAAGCGACTAACAGGGAACAAACACCGCCCACGTGCGTTCACCACGCTGAAGCAGTATTCTAGAGTCTAGAGCTTTCCTTCTGCCGCACCTGTACTCGCTTGCTCTTTGCAGGGCTAATCACGCACCTACGCTTGGCAGATTGTCTAAAGTACACATAATCAGTGAATTAATAAAGTTATTCCACTTACAACACTAGGTATCAAATTTTGTAGAGTCTTTCAGTGTAATGGTTAACAACTGTATGAGTCTGTTCCACACTCAAAAGAATTTAGGAAATATTAAAAATTATATAAAATATAGCATTACAGTCAACATTTAGACGCTTTAATATGTTTTCGCAGAGGCATCAGAGGATAACTTAAATTCAATAATTTATCACCGAATTGGATAATAAAATAATATTTTCTTTAGAAGGCAGTAAGCGGTGTAATATTTCATGTCTCAAATAGTACTGGCTTTCTTCAGCTAGCCGGTAGCGGTGGCCGAGCGGTTCTAGGCGCTTCAGTCCGGTACCGCGCGACTGCAACGGTCGCAGGTTAGAATCCTGCCTCGGGCATGGATGTGTGTGATGTCCTTAGGTTAGTTAGGGTTAAGTAGTTCTAAGTTCTAGGGGACTGATGACCTTAGATGTTAAGTCTCATACATAGTACTCAGAGCCATTTGATTCTTTTTTTCTTCAGCTGTTTGAGGTAATTATTTTCATTTCTTACGATGTCGAAGTGAGGATGAGCACGTGGAAGCCCTGTTGTGTAATGGAACACTGAGTCAAATACATTGTATGATGTGTTTAATGTGCAGTAGCCAGCTTAATGAGCGAGGAACCAAGACCTTTACTTCTGTCTTACCGCGTGGAGTGGCCGTACGGTTACAGGCGCCGTATTTCGGATTTCGCGCTCCCTCCCGCCAGAGGTTCGAGTCCTTCCTCGGGCATGGGTGTGTGTGTTGTTATCAGCATAACTTATTTTAAACAGTGTGTAAGTCTGGGGACCGATGATCTCGGCAGTTTGGTCCCTTAGGAATTCACAGGGATTTGAAACTTTTTGAATATTTCTGTCATTAACACAAATAAAAGTGAGATTATTGCCAGTTAACTTAAATGAAGAATGCGGGAATGGATTCAAATAAATCTGGAATTGGGATTGGCCAAGGAGGGAAATTATCGGGCTGTCTAATAAAAATTATGATTCTAATTGGTTACAGTAAGTTCCGGTTAATCAGAAGAGAGTACGTTCGCGCGTTCTGGAGAAGAAAGATATTTGCGGGCCATCGTCTCGAAGAGTTGTAAGCCGGCTAGCGTATCGTGTGAAATTTCGTTTTTATGTACTTCTAAAAGTGTCGTTAAGATTTTTTCATGAAGAAACAGTTTTTCGGATTATGATGAAAATGAGAGCAAAGAGCGATTTCAGATGTTTCGGGAATTTTGAGAATTTTGTGACTCTCGTCCGATGATGAGGCAATAGATCAAGAGTTCTATACTTACGTTGGCTATTAGTAAGAAAACATACCATGCGCATTGGATAGTGCAAACTGTAAGCAAACACTTGATTTTATATTGAAAACTCTGTGTCAGGACGGGCTCTGTAGCGGTATGTGTACTGCTAAATGATAAACCTTTTATATTCAGTATGATAAAGAACGGTCTTTGAAGCAGGAAACAGAAGGTCTGATGCACCGTGCTGAAACGTATAATCCCGACAGCCTGCCCTTTAAAAAGGTTTTGCAGGCTGCATCACAGTATACGAGAACCTCATTTCAGTAGAGGTCATGGTTCTAACTATACTCATTGAGGTAAGTCAGAAATTTCCAATAGAAAGACAAAACCTGCCTGAGGAAGGTGTGACATCGTCGACGCACAGTTATATGTATTACTTGTCAAAAACTTCAATGGCCTTGATCGCAATAAAATATAACTACGCCTTTCTGATTACTAGTTTCAGTTGACAAGCAATCATCACATCATGTTTGTTAGTCAATCGGTACTTAATTACAATGCTGGCCACAATATGATTGTTACTAAGTGTAACTCGACAATGTTTTTCTCGTTTCATATGTTAACAGTCCCGCTTTGACAAACTTTTTGGTAATGATGAGTTAGATTTAGTAGTGACGGTGTTGTCGACATTATTTGTTTATGTACTGATTCTTTGGTGAACGCGATTTGACAATGTTTGCTAGTCATCCGAAACCAGGGATCAGAAAACTTTAATTATGTTTTACTATAGTCAAAACCATAAAAATTTTTAAGGAGCTCTACGCCGTTGCAGGCCGTTGGAATCGATGAGACGCTGGACGTTTGCTTATTATAGTTATGTACATTAACTGAGCAAGTCTTGGCAAAACGAAGCTGGTAAACAGATATGACATTTAATTTCGGTAATTTTTGTACTGAGCCCGTAGGCGGATAGATGCAGCATCGTTGTCCCGTGCTTGCTTTCTTTTGTACAAGGGTTGCACAACAGTACGGAAACACTACGAAAAATGCATGCTTGAACATAAATGGAGATACTAGTAAAGCTTGCAGGTCGATCTGCTGCATTTCAGAACTATCGGTCTCTGTATTGTGTCCTCAATACATTGCTAGTGTCAGTCACGGGCAGACCAGTCTTCTGTGTAGTTGTGAGTGCATTACGTCGGAGCTAAGTGAATTCGAAAGTGGGTACATTGGTGGTACTCTTATGGTCGGTGCTTTCGTAACCAAGGTAGACGCAGTGTTCGGTGTTTTAAGTGGCACCGTACCGAAGACCGGAAACCGTGAAAGCGCCATCGGCTAACTCACAAAGCGGACGGAAATGTGTATTGAGTGATAGTAGCGTACGGTCATTGAAGAGGATTGTGACGAAGAGTAAGGTGACGATAACGACAGAAGTCAGTGGTGAACTGAATGTCGCACTCGTGACCCCTGTCAGCACCAAAACGACACGAAGGCAATTCCAGGGCGAGCTGTAATTCCAGAATCACTTATCAATATTGCCAATGCTCATAAGGGACAATCTGGTACCGAAACCATAAGCCGGATTATGAATCAATGGAAGTAAGTCATTTGGTTGGATGAGTCTTGTTTCACACTGTTCCCAGTTTCTTGCCGCGTTTACATTCCAAGAGTGAAACAGGCGGAGGTTCGTTGATGATTTAGGAAGCCATATCGTCGTATTCCACGGGCCCGTGGTTAATGTGCAGGACCGCATTACTGCCAAGGATTATGTGAAAATTTTGGATGATCGGTTGCATGGCATGGTACAAAGTTTTTTCTCCAGTGGTGGAGCTGTGTTCCAAGATGATAGAACTCTCTCTCACACAGCTCGCATCGTCCAAGACTGGTTGTGTCAGTCGAAGAATGAATTTCGGAATCTCCTCTGACCACCAGTACCCAGATCTCAAAATTCAAATGGCTCTGAGCACTATGGGACTTAACATCTAAGGTCATCAGTCGCCTAGAACTTAGAACTACTTAAACCTAACTAACCTAAGGACATCACACACATCCATGCCCGAGGCAGGATTCGAACCTGCGACCGTAGCAGATCTCAAAATTACTGAGCCTTCATGGACTACTTTGGAGAGAAGCGTGCGGGATCGCTAGCCATCTCCGTTACCGTTATATGAATTTGCCACTATTTAGCGAGAATATTGGCGTAAGAATTCATTAAAAACCAAATAGGGCCATTGTTTATCTATTCCAAGACACCTGGAAGTTGTTTTGAATGCTAACGCTTTTCGTACTCCGCATAAGTCATGTAAATGCGTGGTGTTTGTTAGTTTTCCCATATTTTTGTTCACACCCTGACTGTCAGCCCTGTTAGACTGGCACAGGAAAGGACTGTGTTTAAACTTTGTATGTTTTTGGAACCTAAACTCAGTTGTACAAGTGAGCTTCGAGCAGAGTTATTTTATTAGCACAGGCTTCAGCAGCAGTAAGCGGTTAAACTAGCATAGAATTACTGAACGCTTAATTTTGTGGAAACGGCGAAATAACAGCTTCTCTGAATTCCATCCGTACCGAAGGGGCAAATTTCAGAAATACCGCTACTTAGTTTGTATAACGTGTGGCATCTGATGCATACTCTATGCATATGGAAAACTGTGAATCCACAAAGCTGACGCTGGACTGCAGTCGTGTTAGTTTTGCGTAGTACCTAATTCGAAACTACATGTTTCATTCTTACGTTGTATATTATTCGAAGCTATATGTTTTGTTTCCATAAAGTACAAAACGAACTTCCTACGGTGTGTAGGCTATTTAATATTTGCGCCACTGTTTCTGAGAGAAACAAGTACCACTTCTGTGTAAACAAATCCGCCTTAAATCATAATTTTATTTTATGCGTTCTGCATATCTTACTTCGAAGCTGTTGAAAGGCATTGAAATTGAATTTTCGTTCAGCAAAAGAACATCTTGGTCCGTGACCAATGTAACTTTAAAGGTTATCAGAATATTTACAAGATAAACGTCATTACATGAGTCAAAAACGTGACGGCTGATTTGCAATATTTCTTAAGAGGATCCCGCAATAGCTTGCAGCTGTTAGTAGTAACGCTCATATTATGAAACTCAACTTGCAGATTTTATTCTTGAGAATCTGCTTGTGTTCCTTCCATGAATATTTAGGATACATTTAACTGCAAGTGTTAATTAAATAAACACAATTTGGGACATACCTTGTTAACATTTTCGCCTCAGAATTTCTACATCGTCTAGCTATTCATATTTGTGAGTTACATAGTTTTTGCAAATACCTTAAGGCAAGCACCCTAAAAATGAGCCGTGGACTATACTTCCCCAGTCCCTACTGCAAATTAGATAAAATTCGCTTGTTGCCTGGTCACTATGGTAACGATACACTCTAAGACAAAAAAGAAAAAAGGCACACCGCGAAGAAACTATCCTAATGGAACGGAAATCGGTAGATGTATTACACATGTATATACAAACAAATGATTACAATTTCAAAAATATTCCTTGATTTACTCAAGAGAAAGATCTTCACATACTGAGCAAGTCAATAACGCCTGGCGCTGATTGACAGAGTTGTTGTATGTCCTTATGAGGAACATTGTGTCTGATTCCGTCCAACTGACGCGTTAGATCGTCAAAATCCCGATGTAGTAGGAGGTCCCTGCTCGTAATGCTCTAAACATTTGCAATTCAGGACTTCCACGGCTACCTTGTTAGTCAACGTGGGGTTTGGCAAACACGGAAAAAACAGTAGAAATTCTCTCCGTGTGTGGGCGGCCACTATCTTTCTACGTGAAGGGCAACAAAACGGGGCGCACAATATCTCAAATCTGGCTTCGCAGATCAGAGCGGATCAGGTTCTGGTTGTGGAAAGGGGTCAAAATCAGTTACTGTTAGTTGCACAAAACTAACTATTTTCCTAAAAACACTTGAACACAAATGCCATTAAAAGGATTCAAAACAATACAGCTGAAAGCCTGAACACAAGTTATTAAAATCGTTTTAAGGAGTACACGCGGCTGAAGGCCATCCTAAAAAAAAAAAGTTTAAACAAAGAATCTTCAGAATTTTAATTTAAGGCGGCTGAAGGCCGTATCTTAAAAAATATTTCACGTAAAAGCTAGCCTGAAGGCCATATACTGAACATTGAACGACTCAAGGCTTAAGGTCTGGATAACAAAGATTTCAAGTGCAGCCAAATCTCCTTTTTAAAATTAGTTTTAAACAAATCAATCTTGAAAGATTAGTGTAAGTCGGCTGAAAGCCTCATTTTAAAACCAAACCAACTAAATTAATAGACGGCTGAAGGCTTCGCACAGTACTTTAGACAAGAAATCACAATCTAAAAACAACAGAACAGTGTTGCTCAGAAGTATTCCAAAGGTCGGCCTGAGGAGGTAACTCTAACATAAGTTTAGGTGAGACAGGCAACCAAGAACAAGACTAAATAACCGGATGGCAACCCGACCCAGGGACGGCTGAAGGACCGAGCAACAACCTAATTAATTCCCTTCCGCCGACCAACGGCACGACAACGGAAAATATAAGCCAAGGACGAAAATACCAGCAGCACTACGTCTTCAGAATTGGCATATAAAAACAGCCAAAGCACAATAACCAGTCGCCGGCCGAAGTGGCCGTGCGGTTAAAGGCGCTGCAGTCTGGAACCGCAAGACCGCTATGGTCGCAGGTTCGAATCCTGCCTCGGGCATGGATGTTTGTGATGTTCTTAGGTTAGTTAGGTTTAACTAGTTCTAAGTTCTAGGGGACTAATGACCTCAGCAGTTGAGTCCCATAGTACTCAGAGCCATTTGAACCATTTGAACCAATAACCAGTCAAAAATATGAACAACACCAAAGGCTGTCGAACTACACGCCGTGCCGGACAGCATCAACACGGCGATGAAACATACATTCGCTGCTCTGTCCCAACCGACCAATTGCCTACTCCGGTACGCAGACAGCATTCATAACTGCTCATTGGAAATCACACAAGGTACACACAGTTCCACGTAGACACTTACACCAAGAACTTCGACAATCCTAAAACCAATCACTGTGGAACAACAAGGACGAATCACAAGTCAACACACACAGAATTTCCGTAAGGGGTCGGTGACCAAATACGCATCGCCCGATGAGACGACCGAACGACCAACCAACGGTCGTTCCCGCTCCAGTCTCCTTCCGTCGGACAGTGTGTGTGTGTCGCAAGCTGCCGGCGAGTACTGGCTGCCCGGACCTCACTGGCGCTGCGTCCCGACTGAACTCACCACACACCACGACCTAGAAATACTAGCGGCCGCTTGGCCGCTTCAGAGATAGTATGACAGTGCTCTTATCGATAAGCGCCGCTGCTGCCACTCACGGGCAAGCAAACCGGCAAGTTAGTGACGCCAGTAAATCGAATAAGAAACGAGGCGACAGTACCTTAAAGATAAGATGACAAGCAATAAACGGCATGAACACGAGCCGCGCACGGCTCAATATCGTCGGCATTGTGCTGTGCTGTACGGGTCCCCCGGATGACGATCGAAGGAGTCCTGCTGTAAAAGGAAATGACGCCCAGAACATCACTCCTGGTATGGCCGGTGACAGTCTGGTTGGTACCCCACTGCTGCTCATTGATTGGAGTAGAATTTTCTTCAGTGACGACTTCCGATTCGAACTGAGAGATCAGCTAAGACATGATCCGCTAAGATGTGTTGGAGACGCCTTGGACAGCGTCGGTTATAAACCTGACTGTCACCCGACAGCTGAAAATTGTTTTGCGGGGTGCCTTTTCATTTTAGAGCAGGACTTCTTTGCTTATTATCTGCGACAGTGTCCGACTGGGTCGGAGATTTTCTCCGCTCAGGGGCTGGGTGTTGTATTGTCCTAATCAACATCATTTCATCCCCATCGACGCGCAAGTCGCCGAAGTGGCGTCAAATCGAAAGACTTGCACCAGGCGAACGGTGTACCCGACGGGAGGCCATCGTTACACGACATTTCATTTTCATATCTGCGACAGTCTTACAGCACAGCGGTACGTCGACGATATTCTACGTCCTGTTTTGTTGTCCTTCGTGGCAAGCTATCTTGGGCTTACATGTAGCAAGATAATGCGCACCAACATACGGCAAGAGTTTCTACTGCTTGTCTTCATGCTAGTCGAACCATATCTTGGCCAGCAAGGTCTCCAGATCTCTCCACAATTGAGAACGCTTGGAGCATTATAGGTGATCTAACGTGCCAATTGAACAGAATTTGGCCCCATGTCCATCAGAACGACATCCAACAACTCTATCAATGAACGGCAAGCCGAATAACTGCTTGCATAAGGGTCGGAGGTGAAGCAACTCACTACTGACTTTCTCAAATTTGGAAGCTTTTCCCTTTCAATAAAGTGTCCATTTTTTGAAACAGTAATCATTTGTTCGTTTGTACATGTACATCACATACACCGATTTCCGCCCCATTCAGATAATTCCTTCGTGGTGTGTCGTTTCTTGTCTTAATAATAATAATAATAATAATCACCCTGTGATAATACAGAACAGATCTTGTCCTGCAACGGGCCGATAAGAGCCTGCATGACCTAGAACCTTAGCCCTCACTCTGCTGGAAGCTGCAGAGGTCAACTGTAGTGAACAACCGTAGAACAGTTGATAGGGTTCTTCGAAAACATAGTTAGTTTAGTGATATTATCATTGTAATAATACCCTGTATAAATGAGTGGTTTAGTAAATAATAATGTTATTATTGTTACTTTCGATACCGTTACGTCATTTTTCTTACTCATAACATTTATTACAGTTTGGCATTGACTGGTTCAGCTTAAATTTCTGAGAGTTTTTTATTTGTTGATGCTACCGAGAAGCAATCAGAAAAGTGCCACAGGGTGTGCCCCGCTCACATTTTTTGAAGTCTAGCGAGGACCTCAGGAGGCAATTATGGAATTTACCGAAATATCGTGCAGATGGAACATAAATCTCTGCAGCAAACCCAAAATCCCATAAATCACCAGTTTCACCGAGAACTCCTGAAATACTGCGTACTCCTATCACTCGGAGACATTGTCGAATAACGCTTTAAATTAAAAAAAGAAGCAGTATCGCCGGTTTCCACCTGTCAATAGCCTTTTGAAACATGCGAACGAGTTGAGTGCACTTAGGTTTGCGTGATCGCAAAAACCATGAATTTTAACTAATTTGCAATGTATACTGAATGACAGAAAAAATGTTTATCGCCAGTTATCACACGATGGCGTGAGTAACTATGTTTCGTGTGAACTATCAGCATTATTCGAAGAAAAGCTGCACATGTGAGTCAAATGACCTCTTTCACGCACTAATAAAAATATTTTTGACGTATGTATTAATGAAAATTGGAACTGGAAGAACGTCTTACTGACCTTCTCAAATAGCCAAATTCAGCAACTTTGACCCTTCCACTCGCTGGTTTTCGGGAATAAACGGGAAATATTTAAACATATTTCTATACAGGCTTGTCTTTCGACATAACATTCTGAATAACGCATGATTTAGAAGGTCTTTGTTCCGAATTAGGTGAGCAGTGAGAATAACGTGTGGTGTTTACACAGTCATCATATTGCTCCCATTGCAGGAGTTAGGCTTTCTCAATGACATTCATAGTACAGTTTTTCTAGTAAAATTCGTCGTGAATGATCCATCGCAGTTTGATAGATTGAGCAATGATCCGAAATGACCGACGTAAGTTAGCATTGAAGTTGTGTGGCAGAATTCATTAACAACAAAAATAATATGTTGAGTACTTAGTAATCTACATTTCAAATTTAGAGTTGTTTCTTTGGAATGCTAATTCTATTCTAGAGAAGAGTTTTAAATTATTAACTCACAAAAGTGAACTTTTAAGGCAAAGACAGTTCTTCAAAGTATAAAAATAACAACATTTACATTCTTTACATAATTTAAGACTGAGTCATTAATAAAATGTGTAATGTCAAATATCTGTTAATCTTTGTTCATCACTTGTAAATTTGATAAATTTTGGTTCTAATTCTTTTATAAATGAGGAAGATGACGTGCACAAACAGCTTGGTAAACGTTTAAAAAGATATATAGGTCATAGATTTAATTAAATATCGGCCAATTGTTTCGTATGCGGCAATAAAACAAGTGTGTTTCGGTGAACACAGACCTAAGAGTCAGTAAAGCGAGACTGGTAAGGATCATAAAAAGTATTTTCGATATCTTTTCATTTAGCCCAGCCGTGTGCCTACAAATAATGTTTAGTCACATACTCAAGAGGCTAGGAATCCAAATTTTGTGTAATTTAAAGTTCACATCCTGATGTAACATGATGCTGTAAATCTTTAAAAGAAAACAATTTGCTAAATAACTTTGTGTGAACATGAGATATATGCGGCACCTGACAACATATTTGCTGGAATTCGGCTACCACTGCCATTAGAGAGGGTTATTTTTGAAATAAATAGGAATATTTCGCCATTTCGACTGGTGCTAAACACCTCTGAGTTATTGGGTGATGTTCGAGAGTTACAAAGCTTTAGTATTTAAACGTACAATATTCAAGTAATGGTTTATGTTTGACATTAGCGGAGTGTGACGATACTGAGGACAAGATAAGAGCGTGAGAAGGAACTTTTGTGCTCCGTTTCTTTAAAAGGTGGGCTGTATGTAACTAGTTGAAACTGTGGACTAAAGTTGGTTTGCCGGCCGGTGTGGCCGAGCGGTTCTAGGAGCTTCAGTCACAGGTTCGAATCCTGCCTTGGGCATGAATGTGTGTGATGTCCTTAGGTTAGTTAGGTTTAAGTAGTTCTAAGTTCTAGGGGACTAATGACCTCAGATGTTAAGTCCCATAGTGCTCAGAGCCATTTGAACCATTTTTTTAAAGTTGGTTTCAGACACTACTACTCTGCATTTTGTAGAAAGTGTGACGTCGTTTACGTCGTCTAGTAGTTTATTTTATTCTCCTTTCTCTCCTCACGATCTCTTCTTAATCTCGCCATTTTGCAGGGTGAAACGGAGATCCACCGACACAAGTTCAAGTTAGGAGTTGCTGCAGCTACATTTTCCGAGTATGTGTATAAACGAGCTGTGCTATGCCATGTCTTATCACAGAATAAAACGTAATTATGAGCGATAAAGTCTCTTACAACAGCTGCCTTTGTTTCTTAGAATTTGTTTCACAGCGGTGGGAAACCAATGGAAGTGACCCAAGCGTACAACACAGATCACAGATTGACGCCAACAAGCCTCACATGCACAAGTATTGCGAAGTGGTCGCCATCGTAGCAGTAACATTTCAGCATACCGTTATGCCGCGCTTAGTTTGATCAAGTTAACCCAAATACGATAAGGACATCGCCCATCTCTTCATCAGCAGACCTATGCAAATTGTATGTTTCACTGTTAAGGTACAACTAGCACTGCTGAGGAAGGAATCCGAGAGAGAACGAGCAGTAATGAATGGAAACCTGAGAGCGAATATAACAATGGGCCTTCTGCGCTAATGACTGGAGAAGGTTCGTCTCGAAACAAGACACAAACTGCATATCGGTGACAATTGTACTGTTGTGCAGCTATTTTCAGTTGAGTAGAGATAAAAAAGTAAATAAGGGTACGAAAACAAATTTAGTTAATTCGTAACTAGCTACCGGCGAACACTGGTCCCCTGCATCAAAGTTCTCGAAAAATGTCCCTGAACAGCCTCCCAGATTTTCGTTGCCTGACACTATCAGTCTAGAGACGCGATCTATTATTTCAACGAATATCGCTTTTTCAAATAAAAATTGTTGGCCAAGACCGTATATGCTGATAGGAAATTTGCTAAGTACAGTGCACAACACAATTAAACGGTCACTTTTCCTAAAACCTGTAACTGTCTCCCGCTGCGACGCATAAGTTTGGAATTTTGCTACACACTTCCTCTGTAATGACGCAAAAGTGTCACTTTTTCTGAAACCTGCAACTGTCTCCCACTGCGACGCACAAGTTTGGAATTTTGCTACAACCTTCTTCTGTAATGACGCAAAAGCGTGACGTCCTTCCACGTCGCCCTCGGGCTCGACGACGTTACAAACAGCAAGGAGTCGACGCATGTGGGAAAAATGACAGAGTACATGTGAGGCGCAAACTGGGTTAAAGATGTTACATTAGCGCCACAACAATGCCCAGTGCCTACGTGGACGGGTCACGCAATGGGTAGGTCGTCATATCCCCTCTTATCGTAGTTTCATCCCTTCTTACGGCGCTTACGATGGAGGTCAGAACCACGACACCCTGCGTTGGAATCAGGCGCGAGGAAAGCATTTTAGACACACCGTCGCTCCGTGTCGACGCTGAAAAACCTAAGGGGTTGCATTAGGGGAGTCAGTGAAATAACGCCTTTCCTTGGGGCGTTTATTCCTACACATTTTCGCAGTTTGATGAGTGACATGACGACGTTCTTGACAACCTTTGACACTATTGACTGCTTTCACCTTAACGTCGGAATGTGAAAATTGCATGAGTAGTCTTTTCCAAACGCGATCTGATAGTCCGTTCTGTGTAATCGTTTGACATCTGATTAAATCGACATACTCACTCACAGCTTGACGATTCAACTCTAAGGATATGGTGGGCTAGCAACCGCAGTGAACGCGATTTTACTCCTTCAGTCCAGTGATCGGATGTAAGGAGTGCACCTACTAGGGACCGTTCAAAACCATTCGCTGAAATCTGAACGCGATCCGAAGCAGCAAAGCCTGCTTATCTCAGCCCTCTTGTTCCGCCCACTTCTGTGCCGTGATCACAGAGGGATTCGACAGACACATGCGTTAATTAAACTGCAAAGGGGATGCTCCTAGACCGCCAGACTGGCAGTCCACGCAGTACCACCTGCCTACCTTGTATGTATGTATGTATGTATATATTACACCGGGGACCTAGAAACGACGGAGAGGCTTCGTCCCACCGTAGCCCTCAGTGGTTCACAGCCCCACAACAGGCCACAGCAATCCGCAAGCCACTCACTCCTCAGCTGCCCCACACCGAACCTAGGGTTACTGTGCGGTTCGGCTCCAGTGGACCCCCTCCTTCCCCTTCCCCTTCCCGGGGACATCACAAACCAGACGAGTGTAAGCCCAAAATATTTGTGTGGTAGAGTGATTATGGGGTACGATTATGTGGAAACAGTGTTTGTGCAGCAATCGCCGACACAGTGTAACTGAGGCGGAATAAGGGGATCAAGTAAGTAAAAAGACGAGGGCTAGTAGAAATCCTTGGATAACAGAGGAAATATTGAATTTAATTGATGAAAGGAGAAAATATAAAAATGCAGTAAATGAAGAAGGAAAAAAGGAATATAAGCGTCTCAAAAATGAGATCGACAGGAAGTGCAAAATGGCTAAGCAGGGATGGCTAGAGGACAAATGTAAGGATATAGAGTCTTATCTCACTAGGGGTAAGATAGATACTGCCTACAGGAGAATTAAAGAGACCTTTGGAGAAAAGAGAACTACTTGTATGAAAATCAAGAGCTCAGATGGAAACCCAGTTCTAAGCAAAGAAGGGAAAGCAGAAAGGTGGAAGGAGTATATAGAGGGTCTATACAACGGCGATGTACTTTAGGACAATATTATGGAAATGGAAGAGGATGTAGATGAAGATGAAATGGAAGCTATGATACTGCGTGAAGAGTTTGACAGAGCACTGAAAGACCTGAGTCGAAACAAAGCTCCGGGAGTAGACAACATTCCATTAGATCTACTGACAGCCTTGGGAGAGCCAGTCCTGACAAAACTCTACCATCTGGTGAGCAAGATGTATGAGATAGGCGAAATACCCTCAGACTTCAGGAAGAATATAATAATTCCAATCCCAAAGAAAGCAGGTGTTGACACATGTGAAAATTGCCGAACTATCAGTTTAATAAGTCACGGCTGCAAAGTACTAACGCGAATTCTTTACAGACGAATGGAAAAACTAGTAGAAGCCGACCTCGGGGAAGATCAGTTTGGATTCCGTAGAAATATAGGAACACGTGAGGCAATACTGACCATACGACTTATCTTAGAAGCTAGATTAAGGAAAGGCAAACCTACTTTTCTAGCATTTGTAGACTTAGAGAAAGCTTTTGACAATGTTGACTGAAATACTCTCTTTCAAATTCTGAAGGTGGCAGGGGTAAAATACAGGGAGCGAAAAGCTATTTACAGTTTGTACAGAAATCAGATGGCAGTTATAAGAATTGAGGGACATGAAAGGGAAGCAGTGGTTGGGAAGGGAGTGAGACAGGGTTGTAGCCTCTCCCCGATGTTATTCAATCTGTATATTGAGCAAGCAGTAAAGGAAACAAAAGAAAAATTAGGAGTAGGTATTAAAATCCATGGAGAAGAAATAAAAACGTTGGGGTTCGCCGATGCCGTTGTAATTCTGTCAGGGACAGCAAAGGACTTGGAAGAGTAGTTGAACCTAATGGATAGTGTCTTGAAAGGAGGATATAAGAGGAACATCAACAAAAGCAAAACGAGGATAATGGAATGTAATCGAATTAAGTCGGGTGATGCTGAGGGAATTAGATTAGGAAATGAGACACTTAAAGTAGTAAAGGAGTTTTGCTATTTGGGGAGCAAAATAACTGATGATGGTCGAAGTAGAGAGGGTATAAAATGTAGACTGGCAGTGGCAAGGAAAGCATTTCTGAAGAAGAGAAATTTGTTAACATCGAGTATAGGTTTAAGTGTGAGGAAGTCGTTTCTGAAAGTATTTGTATGGAAGTGAAACATGGACGATAAATAGTTTGGACAAGAAGAGAATAAAAGCTTTCGAAATGTGGTGCTACAGAAGAATGCTGAAGATTAGTTGGGTAGATCACATCACTAATGAGGAAGTATTGAATAGGATTGGGGAAAAGAGAAGTTTGTGCACAACTTGACTAGAAGAAGGGATCGGTTGGTAGGACATGTTCTAAGGCATCAAGGGATCACCAGTTTAGTATTGGAGGGCAGCGTGGAGGGTAATAATCATAGAGGGAGACTTAGAGATGAATACACTAAGCAGATTCGGAAGGATGTAGGTTCCAGTAAGTACTGGGAGATGAAGAAGCTTGCACAGGATAGAGTAGCGTGGAGAGCTGCATCAAACCAGTCTCAGGACTGAAGACCAGAACAACAAGGGGAACCAGCCTGCATTCGCCGTGGTAGATGGAAAACCACCTTAAAACCGTCCATAGGCTGGCCGGCATACGGGACCTTCACACTAATCCGCCGGGCAGATTCATGCGCCACGAGAACTCTAGGTGGCTTCTGGTAGGCTACGCTGCTGGTCTTGCGCTTGCCAGAACGCCACCCGGAATCCGAAGTGCGTCGAAGGGGTATTCAACCATCGAAGAATACATATACAATTTGAATCACATAGATGTGAACACGGATTTTTTCCGTTATGTAAGAACTTAAATGTTAGTCTGACTTAACTTTAGAAGCGTACAAGAACGCCACAGCAGCACGTAGTATTTTAATGGCTGATCCGTAAGCTACGGAGAGCAGAATGGTATTTCTTGGCCAACAGTGAGTGCGAATGGCAGCGTCACAAGTAGTTGCCCATGTCAAACATGAGCTGTGTTGACACGGAGCTGGTGGATATCTGCTGCTACAGGCTAGTTCACGAGACATCGACTCCTGGTGGTAAAAGTATCTCGAATTCATGCCTCTGGAACTTATACAAATCGGTGTCAGTCGCCATATCCTTCGTTGTTAATAAATTCTTCAAATTAATGAGTAACTGTTGTCCATCGTTTATGAAACATTGCATTAGTCAAGATGCTCCTTGTACTACCAAATGAGTCTCTTATCATCCAGTGAAAAAATTTTTTTCTTCTCTTTCTATACGATTTCAAAAACAAAATTTTTGGAAATAGGTGTCAATACATTTTACCACTGAAGCAACCAAAATAGAAAAATGAAATTTTGTTCGCATTTGCACACTTCTCACCTTAATAGTAACTGCAAAACTAGAGAGTGAGGAACAGGGAGTGGAAAGTGATACTAAAACCGGGAAAACATAAAAAAAGTAAAAAATTAAAATATTTAACCCGAGTATAGTGAAGCTCTCAACAAAATCTACACAGATTTATTGCTTTCAGGCAAAAACATAAGAATTAATTACTTGCTCCATGGCACTGTAAGCGTTTATAGACGTTCAATAATGCTCTCAATTTAGAATAAGCGGCTGGTATCTGCTACAAAGTCTTGACATGAGTGTCTGGTAGGAAAATGTAACTTCGCAACTTTTCCAAAGCATAAACCTGGCTCTACATATTGATTAAACATCTGAAGAGCGTTCTTAATGTAAATAGATGAACCATACACAACAGTAAGAATATGGAAACAGACACCTTTACGTTACGCATAGAGCATGTAAACACAAACCTTTCAGGATTTATGAAAGTCTAATCATATTAGCGTTTAAGGATCATAGAGCAAAAAGTAATTAATCCTATTGCCAAAAACAATTTCAATTACAAATAAATAAATCTGCACGTATATGGCACATATACATATATAAAGACTTCCTCAGTCCAATGGCATAAATTTACAAATTTTATAACTTTTTGGCAGAGGAGCTACAACTTTTATAATGGAAAACACAACCGGAGAGAGGCAGCACTGCCATAACACCGAAGTAACAAATGAAGTTTGACATGTTAAATAAAAGTTAGTTAATGATCATGTTGCAACGACCATGCATTGAAACACACGAGTCACTCCTCTGTGATACACAGAAAGACTAAAAGCGTTTGTATTAAGATCCTTCTCACCAGATTAATTTTCTGCGGTGATCCACTGGAGGGGCAGTAAACGAAGTTCTTTCTACGCGCAGCTGCCCTCGTACTGTCACTAGCAGAACTAAAGCAAGTTGAGGCCGACGTCCCCTAGGGTTCAGTTACTATTTGCGTTTCGTGTAATGGGACGGAAAGTGGAAACATCTGACCCGCGTGCAGTTGGCAAAGAGTCTTTGGGCTAGCTAGACTCGAAACCACTAAGTGACGGACACACGCACACACACTGGGTACGAGACTTGGCGCACAGCGATTTAAAATTCGATAGGCGATACATGACGCTTACTCTGGCGGGATGCTGTACCACCCATTCAAAGGTTGCAACGTCAAAGAAATAGTAGAGGATAACCTCCATCGATAGTAATTTCCGGAGCCGATACACGACTCAATAACAACTTTGAAAACAACAATAGGTTTATTAACAACTGTGCCTTAGATTCAATAGTGTATTTCTCGATGAATGAACGTAGGAAGCCGCCCATGAAGAAACTGACCTAAACGTGAACCTCCCCAACTTTTTCTTTAAATATCAATTGTAAATCATCATGTGATCTTTTAATTAAACGGGGATGTTTAGAAACATCACCAAAAGGGAGAAAAATAGATCGTTGTGTAACTTAGAAAAATTGTACACTCATATGACGAAAAACTCTGACTACCAATTTAATGAACAGAGATAGGAAATCAGATGAACATACAGAACATTAACAACGTTTTGACTTAATAAGTTCGAATTACAGTTTCTTCCATTTGCCACAAGTAAAATTGACTAAATTTCACAAGATATGTTGACAGGTCCGAGTTGACAACCCAGTTACACTACTGGCCATTAAAATTGCTACACCAAGAAGAAATGCAAATGATAAACGGGTATTCATTATACAAATATATTATACTAGACCTGACATGTGATTACATTTTCGCGAAGTTTGGGTGCGTAGATCCTGAGAATTCAGTACCCAGAAGAACCACCTCTGGCCGTAATAACGGCCCTGACACGCCTGGGCATTGAGTCAAACAGAGCTTGGATGGCGTGTACAGGTACAGCCGCCCACGCAGCTTCAACACGATACCACAGTCCATCAAGAGTAGTGACTGGCGTGTCGTGACGAGCCAGTTGCTCGGCCACCATTGACCAGACGTGTTCAATTGGTGAGAGATCTGGAGAATGTGCTGGCCAGGTCAGCAGTCGAACATTTTCTGTATCCAGAAAGACTCGTAACGGACCTGCAATATGCGGTCGTGCATTATCCTGCTGAAATGTAGTGTTTCGCAGGGATCGAATGAAGGGGAGAGCCACAGGTCATAACACATCTGAAATGTAGCGTTCACTGTTCAAAGTGCCGTCAATGCGAACAAGAAGTGACCGAGATGTGTAACCATCACGCCGGGTGATACGCCAGTATGGCGATGATGAATACATGCTTCCAATGTGCGTTCACCGCGATGTCGCCAAACACGGATGCGACCATCATGATGCTGTAAACAGAACCTGGATTTATCCGAAAAAATGACGTTTTGCCATTCGTGCACCCAGGTTCGTTGTTGAGTACACCATCGCAGGCGCTCCTGTCTGTGATGCAGCGTCAAGGGTAACCGCAGCCATGGTCTCCGAGCTGATAGTCCATGCGGCTGCAAACGTCGTCGAACTGTTCGTGCAGATGGTTGTTGTCTTGCAAACAGCCCCATCTGTTGACTCAGGGGTCGAGACGTAGATGCACAATCCTTTACAGCCATACGGATAAGATGCCTGTCATCTCGATTGCTAGTGATACGAGGCCGTTGGGATCCAGCATAGCGTTCCGTATTACCCTCCTGAACCAACCGATTCCATATTCTGCTAACAGTCAGTGGATCCCCACCAACGCGAGCAGCAATGTCGCGATACGATAAACCGCAATCGCGATAGGCTACAATCCGTCCTCTATCAAAGTCGGAAACGTGATGGTACGCATTTCTCCTCCTTACACGAGGCATCACAACAACGTTTCACCAGGAAATGCCAGTCAACTGCAGTTTGTGTATGAGAAATCGGTTGGAAACTTTCCTCATGTCAGCACTTTGTAGGTGTCGCCACTGGCGCCAACCTTGTGTGAATGGTCTTGAAAGCTAATCAATTTCATATCACAGCACCTTCTTTCTGCCGGTTAAATTTCGCGTCTGTAGCACGTCATCTTTGTGGTGTAGCAATTTTAATGGCCAGTAGTGTTCCTTATACAGAAATAAGTTAAGAACGTCTAGTTGACATCGTCTGCTTAATGGGTACATGAAGAGGTATAAGCAGTTGTTCATCTTCGCTAGTATGAAACACATCTCTTCTACTGAACATAGGTCGTAAAGTAACCATTTTAGAGATCGTGTTTGTAGGCATTTTTTTCTTTTTCTGGTCCACACTACCTCCACCCAAAATATGAGTGACAAAAAAATCTGTTTCATAGCAATGAAGATGAACAAGTACTCAGATCTCTTAAGGTACTCTCTGAGCTTATTTACTACAAACCTTTGTCTTTTTTCGGTGCAAGGAACCTCTCCGTAAACATCGTCAGTTGTCTTTTTTTTTTTTTTTTTTTTTTTTTGGGGGACACTGTATATTCTGCTCTTATACAACAACTGTAAAACTGGCAGTATACCATACATATAGTTAGTGTGTATCACAGACGTGTCTATATATGATCTCAGAGATAATATAGACTCTATGGCCTGACCATCAATTTCATGTTGTTATTCTGTGACAATAGTGACCAATACGAGCAGGAAATGTGGCTGTTTACCGATTGACAGTTGTAGCATGAATGCACCACTACCTTTGTTCTGCAATGATGTTACAGATGATGGATCATATGATGATCACATAGAAACGTTTATAATTGGATTTTAGATGTCTAAAACGTTTTATGTTTTCCAGATACACATCGGTTTTGGCATCATCGAGATTTTATAGCTGACGTGCACGCCGTCTGACATGGACACGCATAGTATGAAAGTAGCCTTATGTTTCTATTGTTATGTACACAAAATGTCATTATGTTGTAGGTTTAGCTTTGTACGCATTTGTTTGTTTGTTCTTTGTATAAGATGGCACTCACGATATGCTCTATGTCTCCAACCTGGACTGGTATTTAAATATTTTACATGCAGCTGGTAGTGTGCTGCGAGATATCTTTCAGCATTTTATTAAGTCAATACTGCAAACATTGCCAACTCCGCACCCAGACGACACACACCTGCGTATAAGTAGTGGGACAAAAGCCTTCATGTAACACTTTGCATCCCATTTTGACACAACATTTCTTGATTTTCATCTACTGCTGCTTTCTATCCGTATGAAAAACAATTATCAACTCACTATCCTACGTTGTCCACTATGCACACAGTTCAGAATATAAGATACATTTGCTTTCCTTTCTTCCCTAGTTCTAATGATGGCCAATGGCGACCTATACCAGTTGGCGATAAAAAATATTTTCTGTGATTCTGTCAAAGAAGATATTAAGTGTAGAGTAAAAAAAAGTCACTCACTATCTCCTCTACTTGCATTTTTATATCTTGTAGATATCTGGAACCTCTGATGTCCTCTGGTGAGTCATACAAGTATTAACCTATGGAGGGGCAGACTTCAGATCGTCATTGATTGTTTGTGCTTTTAGACACCGTAAATGAACTCCAACACACTATATCTAGGTGACGCAAGGTATCTTTCCGTACAATGTACTTATTTAGGGTTTGTGTTGTCTCCGTCAGTCTGAAATGACTTCAAAAGAGCTAGCCTTACCCTATTCACCTGTCAGTTCCGTTTCTATAGTATTCGTAACTGTTCACGAATGCAGGGTGGCCGAGCGGTTCTATGGAATTCCTGTCTACGGTCGCAGGTTCGAATCCTGCCTCGGGCATGGATGTATGTGATGTCCTTAGGTTAGTTAGGTTTAAGTAGTTCTAAGTTCTAGGGGACTGATGACCTCAGATGTTAAGTCCCATTGTGCTCACAGCCATTTCAACCATTTTTTGTTCACGAATGTCGTGTGTGGTGCAAAGAAATCCATAGAATTAGTCACTCTATCTACGTAATTAAAACATGAAAATAAATTTATACAGCGTCATTAATGCTCACGTTTCCTCATCAGCAATGAAGAGTGACCAAGTTTATAGTCTTTGTTATTGTCCATCTATTACTGCAGCACTTCTGTAAGGAGATAAGTAAAGATATTTAAGATCACGCACGAACTCTGAATCGCTGAAGTTCAGTTTTTCGATGATGATGCTCGGTGAAGAAGAGTAGCGTCAAAGCACAGCTAATAAGTAAAACTAAAATTATTCATTTGTGCTACGTTTCTGCCAAGCGGAATTTTTTCTCTGCAAGCAAAATAACTGTGTCAGCTAATGTAAAAGTCAAGGTTCCAACATAAACATGCCATTATTCTACCCGTTCAGGGCACTCGGGACGTATAGTTCGAAAAAATCCCATACTGCAGTGCTATTCTACGCTAAAACAAATAAAATTATGGACGAACGGAATATAACGTACCTAAGGGTAGACACTTTTTCAAAGCACCTAGTTGAACACATATAATGCTCAACTGAGAAACTTCTCTTCAGATACCGCAATCCCGTGTTCGCATCAAACGGCATCCATGGAATATTTCTGACGTACGTCTGAAACAGAGCATCTAACGGCAGTTTAGCAATTTCGGCTGTTGTGTTAAGGTGGCCGATCGCATGCTCTTCTATCTTCCTGACTTGAACTAACTCTATTCGATAATATAGTATATAAATGTCCTCTATTTCTCTAGTTATTCATAAATTGTTTTCTCATTTGGGTGTATGGAAAACCCATAATAATTTTGGTTCTGTAAATAAGGTTACAGCCAAAATACTGCTTCTTCAAATAAATAAATAAATAAATAAATAAAAATAAAAATAACTGGTAATTCGTGGCTCCAACTTGCCTAATGTGCTCTGTTTATACGAAAAACTCACAGATCTACAGTTTTGTAAATGCACTGTTTATATTTGTTCGCACATTCCCAATTAAAGTACATGTATCTGCTCTTGTTTGACAAATAACTGTTGGATCCTTAAATATAAAACGTAATAACTTTCAATAATTTTTTAATAAAATTTGAAATAACTTTATACTATTGTACATTAAAGTAACTTTCTACTAGAACTTTATAGTCTCTGGAGTAACGTGTTTATGTCAATTTTCAACTTCATATCTCAAAATATATGTTACGATTTTCGGGAAACTATTGAATCCATTCAACTCTAATCTGATAAATTTATTTTTCTAAACGCTACGAACATGAAACTTAAATAAGATTTCCTCATACAAATCAAAATTATAAGGAGATATCGTGCTGTAAGTTGGCTCTTGCCACGCTTGCTTCCTTACTAGGGGGATTTCCGTACTCATTCCACGCCAGGAACTGATCCCTTCTTTCGGCAGCACATTTTTTTCTTTCAAGCTTTGTTCTTATAATGGATACTATTGTAAAATATTCCTGTGTGGCTATTCACGGGACCGACAACAGTTGAGCGCTTGATGTTACATATCAGATTGTGGATCAATAGACTGATAAGAAGTTGTGAATTTATGGGACTAAGGCGCTAATGTGTAACTATCGAAAATTAATCTCATTACTTTGCGGAAGCTTCAATTATTTCCAAATGTCTGACTGTAGCTCGAATATTAACGTCAGTGAATTTATTAATAGATGGAGTTTACGCAGCGCTCAATTGAACTGTTATACATTCCACAGGAATGCATGGACACATATTCACGACTCCATTAAACAAACAGTATTAGTTGGCAAATGCGTTGATTGACAGGATAACGTTATAGTGAAAGTAAGAAGGAGACAAATGTTATTTCACAAACCTATAATTTTTATTTCAGAAATGTCCTCGAAGAGTGTTGAATAATTCCATCTGGACGGGGAACGTCAGCATTTATCCTTGGAATAGTGGTGCAATGGTTCAAATGGCTCTCAGCACTATGGGACTCAACTGCTGAGGTCATTAGTCCCCTAGAACTTAGAACTAGTTAAACCTAACTAACCTAAGGACATCACAAACATCCATGCCCGAGGCAGGATTCGAACCTGCGACCGTAGCGGTCTTGCGGTGGAATAGTGGTGTCTGTACTACCTAGGAGCCATGTTAAGTAACAGGGGCATTGTGATCATCATCTACGGCAAAGTGCAGATGACTACAGATGCCTAGCACTTGACTTCAGTTATAAAACAAGCTTTAATTTAAACTGTGAACGACCACATATTAGCCACTATCCTTGTGTCTTGGTATAAGAAGAACTGCCAAAGGAACCATGACATACAACTTTGCTCGAAACACAAGTTTCAATAAAGTAGATGACGACAGCAGCATCAATGAATGGTGTGATATCTATTGGCATCTTTAAGCATAGAAAGGTTGGTAAATGATCAGTTGCTCTTCTGTCAGTTATTCTTCTAAGGACTAAAAGAGCCAACAACAACTACTGCTACAACTACAACAACAGTTCTATAAGTTGACATACCAACATCACAAGCTGAGTATGAGGAGAAAAAGAAAACGTGAGAAAAACGGAGGGATGAAAAATTAGTGGAGGAGCTTGCAATAGTATTACAGGCAGAGAATGAAAAGTAGTGTTACTGGAAAGAAAGAGCTCACGTGAAGGTATTACAGAGGGGTCTACGATTCTGTCACAAATTTCTTCTGGTTGTCGGACACCCTTTTCCAAAATAAAGCACCAGGAGACATCTAAAGGACTACGTCGTCTTTATAAAAGATTGATAAATCAAAATTCTGTACTCCAAACCGTACCACGGTACAAACAGACTCATACGAAAACCCAATGGTGATGGAACGCATGTTAAAATTAGGGAATAAAAAGAAAAAAGGAGTATACGGTAAAAAATGAAAAATTAAGACAAAATGAGACGAAACGAAAATATCCTCGAGAGTACTTCAGTAGTGGAAGGGGAGTGGTATATTATAAAGCAGGAAAGTTGAAGGCGGTATAGGGCATTAAAGTACAGTGAACGCAGAGGCAATGACATGAATACCTGTGGAAGTTAAAGGAAAAGAAAATTTAATGCTCTTAAGAATGAGGTTGGAAGGTATCAGTACAGTTTATTCAGAATATGATTAATTAGAGGTACAAACACAATAAATCAAACTAGCCTAGAGCCACGGAAAAATTTAAATTAGTTTACGTCAGGATCTGGCAGAGGTTCCAAAATCAGATAGTGGGTATCCAGGAGCAGATTCCGATCACAATTTGGTAATTACGAAGAGTAGATTGAATTTTAAGAGAATCGTCCGAAGGAACCAATGTAGAAGGATTGGGATAGTGAAATACTGAAGAATGGTGCGGTGCGTTTAAAATTCTCGAAGTCTGTAGATACTGCGATAACGAATGTTACAAGGACAGTTAAGAGAAATGGCCATTTCGGACGAAAAGGCAGTATAACTGCGAAGAAACCACGAGTAACAGAAGAGTTGCTTAAGTTGATGAAAGAAGGAAGTACAAAAATTAAGGAATGCAGGGCAAGTTACTGAGGAACGAAAGACATAGGAAGAGCAGGGAAGCTAAGAAGAAATCGGTGCATGAAACACGTGCAGAAAACGAAAAAGAAGGATTATCGGAAGGACTGACTAAACATATACGAAGGTCAAAATCACCTGCAGCGAAATTAAAAGCAAAGGTGGTAACATAAAGATTGCAACCAGAATTCCGCTATTAAATGCAAAGAAGAGAGCGGATAAATGGAAAGAATACATTGAAGGTTTGTGTGTGAATTCCTGAAGGACCAAACTGCTGAGGTCATCGGTCCCTAGATTTACACACTACTTAAACTAACTTACGCTAAGAACAACACACACACACACACACACACACACACACACACATACACACATATGCCGGAGGGAGGACTCGAAACTCCGGCGGGAGGGGTCGTGCAATCCGTGACATGGCGCCTCAAACCCCACGCCCACTCCCCGCGGCCATTGAAGGTCTTGTCAGACCTGTCTTGTCAGACTTGTCTGATGACGTGATAGAAGAAGAAACTGGAGTCGATTTAGAAGGGATAGGGAATCCAGTATTAGAATCAGAATTTAAAAGAGCTTTGGGGGTCTTCGAATAAGTCAGAAGGGATGGATAACATTCCATCGGAAATTCTGAAATCATTGGGGGAAGTGGCAACAAAACGACTATTCAAATTGGAGTGTATAGTGTATGATTCTGGCGACACACCATGGGACTTTCGGAAAAATATCATCCACACAATTACGAAGACTGCAAGAGCTGAGAAGTGCGAGAATTACTGCACAGTCAGCTTAACAGCTCATGCATCCAAGTTCCTGACAAGAGTAATATACAGGAGAATGGAAAATAAAATTTAGGATGTCTTAGATGACGATAATTTTGGCCTCAGGAAAGGTAAAGGCACCAGAGAGGCTGACTGTGGTTGATAATTAAAGCAAGCTTCAAGAAAATTTAACACACATTCATAGGCTTTGTCGACCTAGAAAAAGAGTTCGACAGTATAAAGTGGTACTAAATATTGGAAATTCTGAGAAAAATGGTGAAAAGCTATAAATTCAAAATGGTTCAAATGGCTCTGAGCACTATGGGACTTAACTTCTGAGGTCATCAGCCCCCTAGAACGTAGAAGTATTTAAACCTAACTAACCTAAGGACATCACACACGTCCATGCCCGAGGCAGGATTCTAACCTGCGACCGTAGCGGTCGCGCGGTTCCAGACTGTAGCGCCTAGAACCGCTCGGCCACTGCGGCCGGCAAAGCTATAGGAAAAAACGGGTAATATAAAATGTGTTAAAGAACCAAGAGGATATAATGAGGGTGGACGACGAACAACGAAGCGCTCGGATTAAAAAGGGTGTAAGACAGGGATGTAGTATTTCGCCCCTACTATTCAGTCTTTAAGTCGAAGAAGCAATAACGAAAATGAAAGAAATGTTCAAGAGTGAGTTTAAAATTCAAGATGAAAGGATATCAATGGTACGATTCGCTGATGACATTGCTATTCTGAGTAAAAGTGAGGAACAATTACCAGACCTGTTAAATGGAATGAATAATAGAGTTTAGAATATGGACTGATAGTAAATAGAAGAACGACGAAGGTAATGAGAAGTAGCAGAAATGAGAACCGCGAGAACATTAACATCGGGATTGATGGTGACGAAGCAGACGAAGTTAGGAATTCTACTATCTAGGCAACAAGATAACCAATGACGGACGAAGCTAGGAGGACATCAAAAGCAGACTAACATTGGTACGTGCCGATTGGAATGGTGATGGATGGAAAAGCCTGTCGTGTCCGACATCTGCTTCGAAAGCAAATAGAGCTTCATGCTAGATTTAAACGTTGCGGAAGCCTCATAGACAAACAAAAACTGAAGAAGAAGAGAGGTTCTACGGATTCGAATACAAAATTCTACCTAGTGATCCGATACAAAGTCCGACATATTTTTATTGAATCAGTAAACGTGAAGAAACCGTCTGTCCATCCACTCTGTGACAACAATGGCAAAGAAACAGATGATAGTGCGGTGGCCAAAATACTAAACTGCTTTTTACAAAATTATTTCACAGACGAAGCTCGGCCTTCGGTTCCTTGCACCGCTCCTCGTGACTGGAGATAAGGCCAGGTGATTATCGTTTTGAAGAAGGGTCGTAAAAACGAAGAAAATTGTAGGACTGTGATAGATTTTTGGAACATGTTTTATGTTCGCTTATTATGACATTTCTGGAGGCATAAATGTCCTCTGTGGGAATCAACATGGGTTCCGTAAATAATGCTAAGAATGAAACCCACCTTGCTCCGTTCGTCCGTAAGGACCAGAAAGCATTTAATACCTGCGCTGACGTTTGTACCGTATACCTCGACTTCCGGAAGGCATTTAATACAATTCAGTATTACCGCCTAACGAACGAAGTATGAACGCAAGGTACAACAAATAAGCCGAGTGGATTGAAGAGTTCCTAATAAACGAAGTATAGCATGTCCTTCTTAAGGGAGTGAAAACTACAAGAGTAAATTCAGGCATACCTCAAGGGAGTGTTATTAGACCATTACTATGCAAATGACCTCGTGGATAACGTAGGTAATTCGATGAGGCTTTTTGTGTTTAAGACTGCTGTACACAGCCATAAAAATATATGGCAAAGTGCAGAGCATCTGCAGACGAACGATGCTCAGTGCATGGTTTGGCAGTTTACCCTCAAAATAAATGTAAAGTACTGCGCTGAAACAAACAGAAATACCAATTATTTTATGATTACGCAGTTTCACAACCATTACCGGAAGCAGTCACATCCATTAAATACCTATGAGTAACTGTACAGAGCGACTGGAAGAGGAACGTACACATAAGAGTAGTAATAGTTAAGACAGAAGCCTGACTAAGATTCACGGGTGGTAAGTTCCTATGGGACCAAACTGCTGAGGTCATAGGTCCCTAGGCTCACACACTACTTCATCTAATTTAAACTAACGTACGCTAAGGATAACACACGCATCATACCCCCGAGAGAGGACTCGAACCTCCGACGGAGGGGAGAGGGGAGGGGAGGGGAGAGAGAGAGAGCCGCGCGAACCGTGGCAAATCGCCCTAGACCGCGCGGCTAAGATTCACTGTAAACTCCTCAGGAAGTAGAGTCCACACACGTAAAAGGTGTCTTGAGAAACCCTCGCGTTGCTAATGCTCTAACATTTCTTGTCGGTTTGGCATCCTTAGCAGGTAGGAGTGATAGCGGAAGTAGGGGAGATCCAAAAATCCAGCGTGTTTCGTTATAGGTTCATGCAGTAAGCCTAAAAGAGTCTCAGAGATCCCCTGCCAACTAAAGTGTCACACGGAAAAAGAGAGGCGTTCTCCATCACAGCGCGGTTTACTGCGAAAATTCCAGGGCTTTAGGTTCTTACAGCTGTCAGCTAATATTTTGCTCTCTCCTGTTTACATCCGGCGAAAATACCACGAAGGTAAAATCAGAAAGATTCCGTCTCACACGAAAACTTGCCACGTTAACATGGTGGATGAGTGTTCAAAATGGCTCTGAGCACTATGGGACTTAACTTCTGTGGTCATCAGTCTCCTAGAACTTAGAACTACTTAAACCTAACTAACCTAAGGACATACACACATCCATGCCAGAGGCAGGATTCGAACCTGCGACCGTAGCGGTCGCGCGGTCCCAGACTGTAGCGCCTAGAACCGCTCGGCCACCTGGGCCGGCGGTAGAAAGTATGTGTACTGTTTGTGCTACTGCTCAAAATTGTTTTAGTGGTACAGGTAGAACAAAAGCTTCGCCATCAGTACAGCAAGAGGATATGAACAGCAATACCAACACAAAGAGCCCCTCATGATGCGTTGAGAATTTAAGGCGAGTGGCATAACAGGTTAGTACAGGCGCTCACAGCTTGCTGCCCGCCACGGACTCCTCTCCTGTGACACCCTCTTCATCTCAGTGCAGCAATTGCAACCAACATCTTAAATTATTTGCTGGATGTATTCCAGTGTCTGTCTTCTCCTACAGCGTTTACCCCATACATCTCCCTCTAGTACCACGGAGGCCGGCCGAAGTGGCCGTGCGGTTAATGGCGCTGCAGTCTGGAACCGTAAGACCGCTACGGTCGCAGGTTCGAATCCTGCTTCGGGCATGGATGTTTGTGGTGTCCTTAGGTTAGTTAGGATTAACTAGTTCTAAGTTCTGGGGGACTAATGACCTCAGCAGTTGAGCGCCATAGTGCTCAGAGCCATTTAGCCAGTACCACGGAAGTTATTCCATAATGTCTCAACAGATGTCCTATCATCTTCTCCCTTCTTCTTGTCAGTGTCTTCCACATATTCCTTTCCTCACTGATTTTGCGAAGAACCTCCCCATTCCTTACTTTATCAGTCCACCTAATTTTCAACACTCTTCTATAGCACCACATCTCTAATGCTTCGATTCTCTTATCCTCCACTTTTACCACACCCCTTCTCTCACTGCAATACAATGCTTTGCTCCAGGCGTACGTAATCGTAAAACTCTTCCTCGAATTAAGAAATATGTTTGATATTAGCACACCCTTCTTGGCCAGTATTAGTCTTCTTTTTATGTCCTCCTTGCTCATTCCGTCATGGGCCTTGTTTAGTTTCTGGCTGTTCTCATTTCTCCCTCTTCTCATTACTTTTCTGTTTCTTCGATTTACTATCAGTCAATATTCTGGTGCTCTTTCCTCTTGTTTCTTGTACAAATTTTATATTACCCGATTACCTGTTTTTCCCTATAGCTAACTCCTCATTTTCTTAGAATTTCCAACATCTTGCAGTATATAACATAGTCGATCACTTTTTTTAGGTCGAAAAACCCTGTGAACGTGTCTTGATTTTTCATCAGTATTGCTTCAATTATCAACTGCAACGCCAAATTGCCTCTCTGATGGCTTTACTTTCCCTAAAGTCAAATTGATCATCATGTAACACATTCTCCATTTTCTTTTCGCCTCTCCTGTATGTTATGCTTGTTACTATGCATGGGCTGTTGAGCTGATTTTGCGCACTTGTCGGCTCTTGCTATCTTCGGAATTGTGTGGATTACGTTTTTCCAAAAGTCTGATGATACATCGCCCGTGTGATATATTCTACACACCTACACGGACAGTCGTTTAGTTGCTGCTTCCACGAACTTTTTTAGAAATTCCGATGGAATGTTAGCTAACGTTTTTGCCTTATTTGATCTCAAATCTTAAACCCTGATTCTAATACTGGCTCCCATATTTCTTCTTAATCGACTTCTCCTTCTATCACGTCATAAGACAAGTGTCCACCTTGATAGAGACCCTCAATGTACTCTTTCCACCTCTCCGCTCTCTTCATTTAACAGTGGAATTCCCATTGCGTTTTAAATGTAATCACTGTTGTTTTTAATACTACCTAATGATATTTTGAGTTTTCTGTGTTCTGAGTCAGTGCTTCAGACAATCATTTCTTTTTCGATTTATTCACATTTTTCATGCAGCCATTTCGCCATAGCTTCCCTGCACTTAATGTTTATTTTTCTCCTAAGTGATTTGTATTTCTATATTTCTCATTTTCCGTGATCATTTTTGTAATTCTTTCGTCGATAAACTGAAGTATTTCATCTGTTACTCATGGTTTTTTCACAGTTACCTTCCTTGTACCTATTTTTGTCTTTCCAACTTCTGTGATTTCCCTTTTTACAAATATCCATTTGTCTTCAACTACACTGCGTATTGAGGTATACATATCACAGTATATATAGCCTCAAATACCTTCAGATGTGTCTCTTAATTCTTTAGCACTTCTGTATCCAACTTTTTTGCGTATTGGTTATTCCTGACTAGTTTCTTAAACTTCAGCCGGTATAAAATTGTGACCTGAATCTATATCTGCCACTGGGTTCGCCTTCCAATCCAACATCTGACTTCGGAATCTCTCCTTGACCGTGATGTAATCTTACAGAAATCGCAAGTATACCTCTTCCTCGTGTGATACTTCAATAGAGAATTCGCTGTTAATAACAGATATTTATTGCGCTGGTTTTTCATCTCCCTTTACATACGGTACTGAATTACCCGTTCAGTGTCCTCATATACGCTGTTTATCTCTTCATCCTCTGCTTGCGACGTCGGCATGTACAGCTGTACTATTTTTGTCGGTGTTTGTTTGCTATCTATTCGGATGAGAGCCACCCTATCTCTGAACTGTCCGCAGTATCTCACTTGCGGCCCTACCTTCATAACGAATCCTACTCGCGCCATACCATTTTCTGCTGCTGTTGATGTTATCCTATACTCATCTGACCAGACATCGATCGGATACAGAGATATACTATACACAGAATAGCATATCACGTGGGAAAGAAATATTTCTATTGTAAATTTAAGCAGTGTCGATGTTCGAACCTGGGACCCAGGATGTTTGATTACTAGCCATAGACGATCAGCAGACCGCGGCTCATAGCCTAAAGGGCTTTAATACAACCTTCTCCTTCAGTTTCAGTACTTTGCTCCCTGAAATTGGTTGGGACTTCGTAAGACTACACATTATGCACTAAGAAGCAGCAAGGAAAGAGCTATTAAAATATTATTCTTCGAAGTAAAAGTTGATCTTCACTATTAATAAAGAAATCACATTTTTAATATAAAGCGAATAAGTAGTTTCCTGCAAATTAGGCATCAATTTATATCATGTATTGTACAGAGAGCATACAGAAAATAAACTGACTAATCTTACTAAGTTGTAACAGCAAGTACACGGAAGTTTTCAGTTACGGCCCTGAGGAGTGTATAAACTTCTTTGCATGTGTTTGACGTTACAATTAGAGATACAAGAACCTAAAGTGGGTAAATGGACTGTGCTTAATAGCTTTGCTGTACATGCATTTCATCGTTCAGTACTCCTCTGTTCTCGTCGTATTTGGACAGTTGTGTTGCATATCACCGAAGTAACGTTGTTATGTAGCAATACCGAATTGCCCGAACACTTCGGAAAGTAACATCCGGAAACAGGGATATACTATATACAGAATATCATACCACGTGGAAAAGAAATATTTAACTCTTTTGTTAGATTGGTGAGCCAAACGAAAGCGTAAACGTTCAAACAAAATTCGTAAATTCTCTCAATGTTCTCGATATAACCGAAAAAAAATCAGCTTTTCCAAAACAGCATAGAAGTGGAAATATTAACCGGAAAAGAAAACAAATGCAAGTCAGTATCCATATCACGATTTCCTCTCATTTTGACTAACAATTCACCCTTAGGAACGCTGCAATTTCCGATAAGAGTAGCGTACAGTACGTTTGTCAGTATAGCGCGACTGCCAACATTCCAATGCTGTGGAGTGAATTTAAACAAACAGTGTCCCACGTACGGAAAATTATACGTGGCTTGTTAGCCAGTTGGACAATCACAAATCTTTTTCGTCTTTGTACCCGAAAGAAAACGCTAAATGTTGTTTTTAGGAATTTGACTTCAAATAAATTAGATGCTAAAATGAGATAGTTAGGTGCATACTTTTTGCAATGAAAAAAAAAGAGGGAAAAACGACCAATTGAAGAGTGGTCCTTTTTATTTCATGTCACTACAGGTGAAATGTTGTAAATACTCACCTTTCGTCTCAGACTACATTCCATCCGCAGTTTATCAGGCTGTCTATAGTGCAATTAAATGTTTCGACCTAAGAGTTACACTAATGAGGAAATCAGATGAGCATCAATCAAGCGTGTCGCACTCCATTTCGCAGTGATAACGCCTGGGCACGTCGCATTGAGAACTCAACGAGACACCGAGAAGGGGATCTTCATTCCACAACTAATGTCGGTTGTTGGAACTGCTCACAGTAAGCAGACCTTGATCAATTCCACTAATTATATCGGAAAGTTAGTAAGCACTGGTAGTAACGTAAAATGGACACTCAATGAGAATGCTTATAATCGACAAGGGAATGTTTATGAATCACGATATTTGTGAAGACCGAAGCCATTCGCATGGTACCCTGTTATTGCGTAATTCTGAGAAGTAGACTTTTAATTCACACTAATTTCAGGAATAAACGACAATACATTGAAGTTAGAGTAGACTAACAATCCACGAAAATTAAAGCGGCAATGAAACTCCACTATTGGACACGGAATAACAGTGAGCGAACGGGAATTAAGAGCCACTCAAATACCGAAACACACACGATTCATTTGAGAAAATTTCATTGCGCGCAGAATTACGATGTTAGTTTTGTCCGCTTTCGCTAATTTCGTTATCTCATTGTATTTCATCGTCCTGATGAGAGCAGAAGTTGAGTGTCTCTTTTTGTGATTCTCAGTTACATTTCTTTCACATATAGCGTGCATATGTGACTGTGGGGTCATGTTTAGTAGCCCAAAAATACTGAAGCCAGTAAATTACTATGGATTATAACTGTTAAATACCTACTGCAGGAAGCATGATTATTTGGAACTCATTTGTACGTAACAAGTAACACGTGTGATTCAAGAAAGGAGGAAAGTTGATACCCCTTCTACGTCGAGGTAATTAGAGACGTATCAGTTGGAGAAGAACAAGGAAGGTAACGTCTGTAGCCCGTCTATCCGAAAGAGTATTTGAACCTAAGTGCCCTCATGTATGAATCAAATGAATGATGACTTCTCCATCATTCTGAGTTAAACCATCTCTATTAAGAGCAACAAATTCGTTTCTTTTATTTATAATTACAACGATACGTGTGTTACTTTAGGCTCTTCATTATATGAGGTAGTCTTTCGTTGTGAGAAACGGAAATCACATTGTTTCTCGCTCCTAGCTTCTTCTCTACGTTATTGACAGCAAAATTTGGAGAACAAATTAAAGACGTTAAGTGCTGAGGAAAAAATCGACATATACGAAAGGATTACGAGAGCTCTCAGATACTAATGAATTACTATTACGAAGCGAATGTAAATAATATTACACTTCTTTTAAATTTCAGTGGACATAATTACAAAATAACTGCTTGACGTCATGATCTATACAGGGTGGTCCATTGATAGTGACCGGGCCAAATATCTCACGAAATAAGCGTCAAACGAAAAAACTACAAAGACGAAACTTGTCTAGCTTGAAGTGGGAAACCAGATGGCGCTATCTTTGGCCCGCTAGATGGCGCTGCCATAGGTCAAACGGATATAAACTGCGTTTTTTAAAAATAGGAACCCCCATTTTTTTTACATATTCGTGTAGTACGTAAAGAAATGTGAATGTTTTAGTTGGACCACTTTTTTTGCTTTATGATAGATGGCGCTGTTATAGTCACAAACATGTGGCTCACAATTTTAGACGAACAGTTGGTAACAGGTAGGTTTTTTAAATTAAAATACAGAATGTAGGTACGTTTGAATATTTTATTTCGGTTGTTCCAATGTGATACATGTACCTTTGTGAACTTCTCATTTCTGAGCACGCATGCTTTTACAACGTGATTACCTGTAAATACCACATTAATGCAATAAATGCTCAAAATGACGTCCGTCAACCTCAATGCATTTGGAAATACGAGCAACGACATTCCTCTAAACAGCGAGTAGTTCGCCTTCCGTAATGTTCGCAAATGCATTGACAGTGCGCTGACGCATGTTGTCAGGCGTTGTCGGTGGATCACGGTAGCAAATATCCTTCAACTTTCCCCACAGAAATAACTCCGGGGACGTCAGATCCGGTGAACGTGCGGGCCATGGTATGGTGCTTCGACGACCAATCCACCTGTCATGAAATATGCTATTCAATACCGCTTCAACTGCACGCGAGCTATGAGCCGGACATCATCATGTTGGAAGTACATCGCCATTCTGTCAGGCAGTGAAACATCTTTTAGTAACATCGGTAGAACATTACGTGGGAAATCAGCACACATTGCACCATTTAGATTGCCATCGATAAAATGGGTGCCAATTATCCTTCCTCCCATAATGCTGCACTATACATTAACCCGCCAAGGTCGCTGATGTTCCACTTGTCGCAGCCATCGTTGATTTTCTGTTGCCCAATAGTGCATATTATGCCGGTTTACGTTAGCGCTGATGGTGAATGATGCTTCGTCGCTAAATAGAACGCGTGCAAAAAATCTGTCATCGTCCCGTAATTTCTCTTTTGCCCAGTGGAAGAACTGTACACGACGTTCAAAATCGTCGGCATGCAATTCCTGGTGCATAGAAATATGGTACGGGTGCAATCGATGTGGATGTAGCATTCTCAACATTGACGTTTTTGAGATTCCCGATTCTCGCTCAGTTTGTCTGCTACTGATGTGCGGATTAGCCGCGACAGCAGCTAAAACACCTACTTGGGCATCATCATTTGTTGCAGGTCGTGGTTGACGTTTCACATGTTGCTGCACTCTTCCAGTTTCCTTAAATAACATAACTATGCAGCAAACTGTCCGGACACTTGGATGAAGTCGTCCAAGATGCCGAGCAGCATACATAACACACGCCCGTTCGGCATTTTGATCACAATAGCCATACATCACCACGATATCGAGCTTTTCTGCAATTGGTAAACGGTCCATTTTAACACGGTAATGTACCACAAAGCAAATACCGTCCGCTCTGGCGGAATGTTACGTGATACCACGTACTTAAACGTTTGTGATTGACAGCGAAAAAAGTGATCCAACTGAAACATTCATATTTATTTACGTACTACACGAATATGTAATAAAAAGCGGGGGTTCCTATTTAAAAAAACGCAGTTGATATCTGTTTGACCTATGGCAGCGCCATCTAGCGGGCCAACCATAGCGCCATTTGGTTTCCCCCTTCAAGCTAGACGAGTTTCGTTGTATGTAGTTTTTTCGCTTGATTCTTATTTCGTGAGATATTTTGGCCCAGTCACTATCATTAGACCACCCTGTATACAGAAAAATGTAAATGTTTGTTTGTTCAAAGTCTTAAATCTTCGAAAGTTCTTCACCGATTCTTTGAAATTTTGATACAGCGTTGCATTCGAATCGAAGCGTGTTTTTCTGTAGCTGTTGTAGCGCCAACTGTCGAACGTAAAAGCAACACACGAGTAGTAAATATTGCTCGTGTTTCTAGTGCTTCTTGGCAGCTGCTGTTTCGTTCTCTTCCACGCTGCCGGTTTTAAAAGAAAACAGGGAAGTTATAATTACGGCTTATTGGCCTATGATTAGAATACTACTACGGAATATGAGTCGTCTAAAAGTTCGCAATCCTACTGGTTCGAAAATTCAAACTATGCCGCTATCACTGATGCCACTATCCTTACAGATCTAGCAGCAAGAGAAGCCTCTTACACCCGGTATTCCAATAATCCGAAACGATTTACCCATCCTTCTTAAGCGACTTCAATTCCCAGTCAAGGTTTCTTTGACAGTATCAATAAGAAAGGCTAAAGGTACAGAGAGAGGGGGAAGATGACATGTGAGGTGGACAGAAAGGGGACGGGGCAGCAGATGAACATAGGGGGAAGGAGATGATAGATAGAGCGATGGGAGAAAAGGAGATTAGAACGTATATCAAATTCCCATATATATTTAGAAGTCGCGAAGCATTGTAAGTTCCCCAGTATTAAATAAATTTAGAACATAAGCTTAACTTTTTTTATGGACCTGTCGATCTGTGTTATCGAAACTGTTGGTCAATAAAACGTTTCTGCTCAGGCAGTGGCTTGTCTGGTGCTCATGGCACTCTTTAAATATTTAAAAGTTTTGGGACGCCACGTACAAAACATGTAATGACTTTTTTCTGTCACCATGTGTAATCACGTAGTTTGCGTGATTTTTAATAGCTGATTTTGACACATTTATTAGTGGTTTACCAGGATCGTGCGCACTCGGAGACATTCTCAGCTAAGCTGCTATTCCATACCAAGCACAACTCCCCGGAGCTAGTAAATTAGTAAGTTAGTCGCTTAGTTCGTGTCCCACAAGTCATATGAACGATTCTTTTATCGAAATGGGCTGGAAAGATTTGCTTTACCTGCTATGTATACATACTAATTTTAATGAACACATTTGTAGTCTTACTTGTGCCACTACAATTAAGAACTAGTCTGTGTTTTCTTTTTAAAGGTAACTAGTTTTGAAACAGAAATTCGTTCATGGAATAGAAGTAAATGTCCAGGAGAAATGATTTTATTAGAAGAAACGCGCACAAGCTGTGTATAAGATACGTAAATAACACAGCTTTCTGATAGAACATTCTGTTCGTCACATTTCATTGCTCACATTGTTTATTATTTACAGATCTCTACCAGTGATTTTACTCGTTTTTTACACCTGGTCACACGGTAACAGTCACAGGAGTAGTCGCACAGTTCACATCTACAGATGCTGCCGAATTCGTGGAAACTCTTGTTCTTGTATATTTTGTAGTGGTATCCATGCACTGCTATTGAGTTCACCAGTCTTGGAGTTTTTGATTTCTGTCGGCTTAACTGCTTCCAGAGTCCTTAGGTCTTTTAGACAACTTTTCCGAAATGAGATCTATTCCACAGGTTGCGATGGGAGCTATTTTTGCGGCGAACAAGACCATGGCTGTTTTCAGCGACCGTATGGATATTGCCTCGATGTCAAACATGGTTTTTGTGGCAGCTGCTGCTCGAGATTTTACATGTATTCAGAATGATCTGGCTGTGGTTTGCAGAGTCAGTCTCAGATATTTGAAGCTATTGATTCGGTCCCAAGATATGTTCTGTCCTCCGCAGCTTCTCGATCTCCGTTGCGGATTGTCCGAGTTGGTTGGTTGCTCTTTGCAGGTTGAGTCTGGAGTTCGAACCGATGACCATGTCGTCCGCATATATCTAGATGTAGATTTTGACCTTCTCCGTTTCCTGTCTTATCATCTATACAACATCGTATGTGGCAATATTGAAAAGTAAAGGACTTAGATTTTAAGTTGGATATAAGATTTTCTTTTCTGTGAGACTTTTTATGGTATTGGGCCAATGATCAAAAAAATTTGTTTCTGCTTATTCAGCTCCTTTGTGAGCCACTGACGAATACGGTAAAGGATAATAAAGGTTTTCTCCGCAAGTGTTGTATCTAGTTATGAATATCTACAGTCGCCAAAAAAAGTGATGGATTTACTGTGACGAATTTAAAAAGTAAGCATATACATCGCGATAGTGCAATTGAATTACTCAACTCCTTGCAGAGGTACCTACATGACGACCTCGGCTGAGCAGCACGTATTATTCTCACTGCTCGCTTTTGTGCAATCAATAATTTCTTTCTAAGTTCTGAGTTGTCCTAAAAAATTATTCCACAAAGCATTACGCCGCGAGTCGGAGTCCTTGTTTCCAAGACTAGAAACTATACGGGGAGCAAAAGCAACTGAACTTAATTGACTGAGGAGCTCATTAATACGCTTCTTCCTGTTCAAGTTATCATCAGCATGTACACTTCAAAATCTGGAGCATTCTACCGTACTTACTGACCCCATTTCATGTGCTACATCAATTGTTGGTACGACTGTTTGTTGCGCAGAATTGAATATGGTGTGTTGTCTCAAACTTTCAAAATTTATAAAACTACTTCCAAATTCTGTGTAAGACATCATTAATAATCGTTTCGTTGCTTCTTCTCTAATGGCAATTATTATAACACTAGTATTGTCTGCAAATACAAATTCATCACCTTTCGACGGCGTCATAAGATTCCCGCGATTGAAAGACGTGAACTCTCACCAGTAACATCATCATTAGCAGCTGCTGCATCCTCATATCAGCATTGTAGTATCAGTGAGCTACCTCCCCCGCCCCTTTCCCCGCCCCACCCAGCGAGTTTCAATAGGCTCACATAAAGTTAATGTTAGACCAATATTTCATTGCAATCTAGCAATGTCTTGGAGTGGTTACGGACCTGGATTTGCATGCCAGAGGCTTGAAATTCATATATGTTTAGTATTTTCCCTAAGATGATTAAAGCAAGGACGGGAAGGGTCCCCGATTTCTTTCCGCACCAAGATCTGAGATTGAGCTCTTGTTCTATATGGCATTAGTCTTGACGAGTTAAGAAAAGCAGGACAAACTTCGTTTCTACAAAACCAACAGGACTGTACAGAAGTATAGATATTCAAGTGTAAACAATATTTCAGTCATAAACAACATTTCAGTCCAGGTAATATTAGATATTAACAGTAAATCTCACAAAATTGTTTCTGAAAATAATTCAGAATGGAATGCACTATATTCAGTAAAAAAGTGTGCGAATAAAGAGAAAGGGGTGTGGTAAGGATAATTTCGGCTAATAATCGTATGTTTCCAGTAAATCTTCTCCTGACCACTTGGCTTCTAGATTTGAATCCTTAAAACTGGATGACCTGGGGCCAGCAGCCGCTGATCTATGGCCACTGCTAGCCTTTTTGGGATTAAATAGTTGTGTCAGTGTGATAGTCGTTGTTGAATGCAGTGTTCCATTACACTGTGCAATGTTCTGTAGCGAATGTGGACCGTTCAGGATTAACGTGTCATGCACAACAAAGTCAACGCAACGCCGATTACGGTGGTACAAAGTGTACTGTTATAGATCGATGCTACCCTCATCGGCGTCTCACAGTTGGCAACTGGCGATGATGGTCGAGTGGAGACCTGGCTGATCCAACGACTTGCGCCCGGCCCCGTCTATGAGTACTCTCTGCCACCGCTATATAGGATGGCTGGTGGCAGCTACATGGCCAAGTCTCAGTCATTGCATGACGCTCTTTTGCTTCTCGTAATAGCTGGATTTTATTGCTGTTCGTTCTTTTGTAAAGCTTCTTCCTAACGGAAAAAGTTACAAGTAAAACCTCTGTTTACTTCATTTACGTGTTCACTAGTTGTTTCTGCTCCTGTCCACCTCCACTACAACTTCAGCTGCCGCACCACTCTATAGCCCAACTTCGCTTGCCGTTGGAGACAGGAACTATTCTGGCATTCCCGATAGGAATTCACCTTTCATCTTCCATTTCTGCGAGTTCTCTACACCACGTGGTGTCTCCATCTCCTTTTATCTTGGCAGTCCTTTTCTAGCATAGCTCTGCCCTGCGTCGCATGTCTGACCCCAATGTTCTTTTTCTGTGCCGTGGAAATCTACAGTGCCATATTTTAGAAGTCCATTTCTCCTCTGGCTTTGTTCTGAGATGTCCATACCAGGTTAGCTGTTTATTTTCAGTTGTGTCTACAATATCCTTGACAACTCTCATCTGTTCTCGAATCACCTCATATCTCAGGCACATCAAAAAAAAGTTTTGCATCATCCCGGTTCCCAGAACTCCTGAAAATAGACGTTGACTGTGGATATTATATCACAGCCACAGTACCTTTGACTGTTCAGATATGTCACTAAACCAGCCCAAAGATGTAAACAACCATGCAGGGAGCAGTGTCTATTACACGGAGGGGGTCCGACAGCCGATCAGTTCCAGTCTTTCCACCAGGAAGGGAGCACATGGCTCGCGTTGTCTGTAGTTCAACCATGCCTAGACCGTCACTACCGCGTTTCGATCGCGCCCGCATTGTTACTTCGTGCAGGAAGGGCTCTCATCAAGGCAAGTATCCAGGCCTCTTGGGCTGAACCAAAACGATGTTGTTCGCACATGGAGGAGATACAGAGAGACAGGAATCGTCGATGACATGCCTCACTCAGGCCGCCCAAGAGCTACTACTGCAGTGGATAACCGCTGCCTACGGATTATGGCTCGGGGAAAATCTGACAGCAACGCCACCATGTTGAATAATTCTATTCGTGCAGCCACAGGACGTCGTGCTACGACTCAAACTGTGCACAATAAGCTGTATGATGCGCAACGTCACTCCCGACGTCCCTGGTGAGGTCCATCTTTGCAACCACGACACCAAGCAGCGCGGTACAGATGGGCCCAGCAACATGCTGAATGGACCCCTCAGGATTGGCATCACGTTCTCTTCACTGATGAGTGCTGCACATGTTTTTAGCCAGACAATCGTCGGAGACGTGTTTGGTGGCAACCCGTTCACGCAGAATGCCTTAGACACACTGTCTAGGGAGTGCAGCAAGGTGGAGGTTCCCTGCTGTTTCGGGGTGGCATTATGTGGAGCCGACGTATGTCACTGGTGGTCTTGGAAGTTGGAAGGCACCGTAACGGCTGGTTTTTTTTTGGTCATCAGTCTACTGACTGTGCGGCCCGCCACGAATTCCTTTCCTGTGCTAACCTCTTCATCTCAGAGTAGCACTTGCAACCTACGTCATCAATTATTTGCTTGACGTATTCCAATCTCTGTCTTCCTCTACAGTTTTTGCCCTCTACAGCTCCCTCTAGTACCATGGAAGTCATTCCCTCATGTGTTAGCAGATGTCCTATCATCCTGTCCCTTCCCCTTATCAGTGTTTCCACATATTCCTTTCCTCTCCGATTCTGCGTAGAACCTCCTCATTCCTTACCTTATCAGTCCACCTAATTTTCAACATTCGTCTATAGCACCACATCTCAAATGCTTAGATTCTCTTCTGTTCCTGTTTTCCCACAGTCCATGTTTCACTACCATACAATGCTGTACTCCAGACGTACATCCTCAGAAATTTCTTCCTCAAATTAAGGCCGGTATTTGATATTAGTAGACTTCTCTTGGCCAGAAATGCCATTTTTGCCATAGCGAGTCTGCTTTTGATGTCCTCCTTGCTCCGTCCGTCATTGGTTATTTTACTGCCTATAAAGGAGGATATGTCTTGAAATTCAGATCGATCTTCTTTTAAAAATTTTCCTAGTGTTGCTTCCATCTGTTTAGTCTTGTCAGTTGTAAGCTCATACAACTGTCACTTCTTATCTGGTTTATCACCTTCCATGCTTCTTTGACATTAAACTCCCTCTTCATTTGTTAATTTCCTCACATTTGAGGTCCCACATAGCATGCTTTTGCTCTGATCAGTGGTTTATTTGCCTCTCCCCTCAGTCTTACATACCTCCTTCTATCATCAGTCTTATTAGTCATAAGCCATCTATTATAGGCCTCTTATCCTTCGCCTCTGCTGTAATGTCATCATCCCACATATCACTTTTAAATTTTCCAGACTCGTTTTCAGTTACTTCAAGAGTTCTTCCAATTTCCTTATAAACTACTTCCTCTGGTTTATTATTATTTTGATCTAGTTATCTACTCAATTTAAGATTCCGTAAGAAGTGAGTTGAAGAATCTTGCAGTAAAATTATTTTGCGTATGGTCATTTTAATTACAACTGTATTTTTGCACATACTTATTTTTATTAAAATTGGAACCAAAGTACACACCGAATCAGGAAATTATCAGATTCGCTTTCCGCTCCCCGATAGACTCTACAGTCTCATACCTTAGTACGAGTACTTTCTACCCCTGTAGCATAACGAGTTACAGAATTTAACTTCCTTGTAGGCTGTCTTCGTGTACATTTACGGATTTGGATCTCTTTGTGTTGAAAAAACCATTCCATATATTAAGACAGTACTGTTCACAACACAATATCCTACCACGCTATCCGTTATCATTCACAAGACCCTTCCCAAATTTGCCTGCTGTCTTACTAGCATCCGGCTAACTCGCTCGACTATTAAAATCTCCTAAAAGATACAGATTTATCCTATTCCTGATTCCATCCAGGAGGTTTATCAAGTCAGTAAACAAATTATAATTCTCAGCATTAGTAGCATTACCTGTGGGTGCATATCCTACAACGATTGTTACATCGTATCCTTTTAGCTTCATATCCACTCGCATCAGAAATCGGTTCCCATTCCTTAATGCAGCGTTCCACGTCTTTGTCCAACATTCCTCCTTCACTCCTCTGTAAATACGAACTAAATCATTTGTTTCCTCTTTCCCTTACCCTTTCTTTCTCATTCTCTTAGGACTATCATCTCATTACTCCAATGCAGTCCTTTGAATACTTCGGTTTTCTTAGTTTCGATGGCCCGAACGTCCAATGTACAAAAATTCATTTACCTTTTCTGTTTGCTTGTCGATTCCTTTGAATTATGATCTGGTTCTGAGGCTTTACTTTTGGATTTCTTACGAACTGAAGTTTATCGACTGATTGTGAGCAGGTCAAATGGTTCAAATGGCTCTGAGCACTATGGGACTCAACATGTGAGGTCATCAGTCTCCTAGACTTAGAAGTACCTAAATCTAACTAACCTAAGGACATCACGCTCATTCATGCCCGAGGCAGGATTCGAACCTGCGACCGGAGCAGTCACGCGGTTCCAGACTGAAGCGCCTAAATCCGCTCGGCCACACCAGCCGGCGCAGGCCCAATGCTTCGGGCCGCAATTTGGAGGATCGCGTAATTCTTAATCAAGATTTGTTAAGAAAGCACGACAACCTCAAAAGGTGGATAGCCGTAGGAGATCTGTACTCACTCTCATCACAGTGGTGGAACAAAGTGGTGCAGCGCCTAAGATACTAGATTCCCTTGCGGGAGAACAGATGCAGATGGTGAAATCCATTTCCGGCCATTGATAGTTTGATTTTACATAGCTTGTAAGTGTTGTAGACGGCTCATGGTAGATAAAATTTTGACATGGAATGAATTTTTGGACATGTATCGTTTGGATATGAAGTAAGTTTGAAAATCGAATGAGTTTCAAACCTCCCGCTACATAGTACGCACATAAAATGAGAAGACGTCGCCGTTGTGAGTCCGTTTTGTAATTATGACATCACATTCCATTTTCACCCGACAGTACCGGCTGCGAGAAACTGAAACATACGCAACCAGGAGTGTTGACGGTGGTGTTCCACGGACGCTCCGCACCCTTAAGAATGAAGACGACATTCTCCGTCACGTACAGGAGAATCCAACGACGAGTACTCGAAACACTGTGCATGACACGGGCACCTGTAGAGAGGGCACAGGTCAGAACTTACTGTCCTCCCCGTGTGCGTACCGTGAAGCGCCAGATTTCAAGGTGATCTCAACTTCAGTATTATCTTACTTCCAAACGGTGCACGGACATGAGTTCCCGATCAGAGCCCCTGTAAACCCTGTTTATTCACCGGTATGCATGCGGCCGCAAGTGCTGCCTAATATGTCCCAAAACGCCACCCATAAAAACTGGATTTTACCGAGGCTCATACCTTTGGTTCTGTTTGTAATAGAAAGGTAAGCTCAAGCGTTTTGCATAGCTCTTAGACTAGGCTCCATTTGTATTCCCAACATAAAGATCGACTTAACGTCACTATCCCAAAGTACAGGGTATGAATATCACACACTTCCTCCTGCTTAGGCAAATGGAGCAAATCGGTTGATTCTTTTTGCATTTGATTTGGCCTACGGTGGGCCTTAAGGGGCTTATTGAGACACTATCACTTTATGGGCGGTTCCTTAGAAAACCTCAAAAAAATTTTTGCCATTTTTTCGAGCTGTAGATTCTAAGACGTCTATGCACAGCAAATGGCTGAATTTTTTACGACGCAGTCATAAGAATCCGATCTCTAATAGATTTGCAAATTTTCTTGATATCTTGTCGGTTTAGGAGAGACGAGAGGCTCAAAGTTGGCATATTTGTACACTTAAATCCGATGTGAGTGACAATGTAGTTTATAAAGTGACGTGGCAATGAGAAATAGGCTGTAAAATGTCTCCGGTATCATCATAAATATTCTGAGAACCTCACGTTGTAATGCTGAAGCACACGCAAAAAGTTTTTGCACGTAAAATCCGGTCTGTGGTCCAAAATTAGACTTGTGCTATTTCAATTTGTCATAATTAAACAACCAAAACTTTACTGAGTAATACATTTTTTCCTTATAAGAGACATGCAGGAAAAATACGGGAACCAGCGTAAAATTGTTTCTATTGGAGCTCAGAAAAATGTGATTTTGTTCCTGTCTATGTAAAAGAATATGAATGAAAAGTGGGTACCAGCTGCCTCATTCTACCTTCCTTAGTATCTTCAAAAATTTTCCTGAAAATTTTGGCATGACGACGAATCCGTCCTTGTTTATGCTGACAATGGGGGAAACAGTTGAAGTGGGAAAGACAGTGAAAAGTAATAAGTACTGGAAGATAGCAGAAATAGTGGAAGATAGTAGAAAATGGTTGTTTTACAGAAAGACCGTGGGAGACTATTGCAGCGTGAGAGAAAGCGGGGAACACACTGGCATTCGAACTTTGTTGACGGTGACAGAACAGTGCTAGGGAAATATTGAAGGAGATAGTTCCAGTGGGAGAAGACTAAACAGAAGGAGAAATGGGTAGTGGAGTGAGAGCCAGTGATAATGAGAGAAAGAGTCTATTTCAGCGACAATGAGCAATCTAGAGATGTTGACAGTGCAAACAGATATCAGCAGCGGAAACCACTGAATGAGATAGTAGCAATAAGAGAGAGAGCAAGAGAGAAACCGTGACAGTGAGAGGAGGCAGTAGGAGTAGGACAGAGGGAAGGAGACCGTGGCTCTGAGATAGCAGACAGTGACAGATAGACACAAAGACATAATGGCAATAAGGTGAGGTGCATCAGTGAATGATAATGTGCAAGTGGGAGTGGATGGGTATGAGCGACTTACAGTCATGGACTAGTGAATGCGAGCGAATTAAATTTAAGGGAGCTTGTGGGAGTGTGAAGGGAGTTGCATGTTAAAAAGTGCACGAATATGTCCGCAAGCCAAAATGTTTGGAAAAAATTTAAGGTAGAATGAGGCAACTGGTACCACACTTTTCAGTCAGTCTTTTATACAGCAGCATACTCGCCTCTTTGTGTTCCGATAGGAGCATTATTCCTCTGGTAATTTTAATACTCATGTTTTCAACAAATTATCGATATAAATACTATTATATATGACATATTGCACCATAAGAAAGCGATTAATAGAACAGGCTGCGAAAGAATGACAGTCTTACATAAGGTGTAGCACACGCAAAAGTTTATCACACTTGTACCTTCCTATCGCATATTTTAAATATCGGTACTAAGTCCATTTGTCACTAATTCAAACAAGACACTGAAAGTAACCCGGATTGCAGCAGATATGATGGCCACATTCAAACAAACCACATCTCATTATTATTTCACTTGTTTGTGAATTGTACAATTTACAGTGACTTTGTGCTGAGTACATTAAGTTAAACTGAGCAGATGCGATATTTTCCCTATTTCTCTCGTGTGGTTTGTCATCAAAATACATGGTTCTCAAACATATTACTTCTCGCCATATTGTCATTATGTAGGAACCAGTTAATCAATTTTTAAGAGTGACTTGATTTCATTTTAATCATAGCTGTCAAATTGTCCTTGTCTACATGATAGAACATAAATAGTAAAACTTTAAGACATTTGTATTTAAGAAATTTTAAATTTGAGACATTCAGTTGTACAGCATAGGCAAGGAAATAGAAAGATTGTTCCCAGTTGCCTCTGGTAAGTTAAGTAAGGGGTATGAAAGCTCGATTTTGTGTCTCAATAGTGCATCAGCTAAATCAGTAACTATGTAACAGAATTTATAGATATACAGAAGTTATTATGCGATTTCATTATGGTCGCCAACATCTTCAATCAATTTCGTTTTATTCGACCAACAACTTCCGAGCTAGAGCAAACTAAATGTCAGCAAAACTTGTACGTGTGATTTGTACTCGTTGTAAATCAATGATTATAAGAATAGCGAGCTCTACATACCGATCGGCTGTCTTTTCCATGCTCTGCAAATGGCATAATTCAGATGCAGTATGAAGGGCATAGGGTAAGCACAAAGCTGTCCCAGCTCTTGTCAACATGACAGACCTTGGAGCCACTGTTTCACTTTCATATAGCTACTCAATTGATATCAAGAGGCTAAGTGCTCCCCCTCCCAGAAGTATCGTGAAAGAAAAACCTCTGGTACCGGGAATCAAAACCAGGTCGTCCAAACAGTTGATGTCATGACTATTTAGTTTCGGAAGTGAACTGATTACAAGAATATTATGTCTTAAAGAATGGACGAGCAGCTATATTCACCTCCATTTAGCAGGCAGTGGTATGGCACAAAGCAAGAAAGAGTACCTTCACTAGGAGAAATAGTAGCCTCATTATAAAAAAGTGGAGATTTTATTCAGAGTGATTCAGAAAATTATCAGAAGCCTACATAAGCTATTCTGAGATTATATAACAGCTGTTGCATATCAACCTACAGGATATGATGCGTGGTAGAATAACCTTGAGAGCATCAGGAATGACACATTACGTTGTAAGCAGTATGTTTACTAACAGTCCAGGTCACTTGACACTCCAGTGCCACTGAAAACTGCAAAGTGCACCAGAATGCTCCTTCGTGATGTAATTCTTATCCCATGATGTCGCCTATCAGTCAATAATTACAAATGAAAATCCCATCCTCTCCCCCTCCAATTCCCCTTCAGCTGTTATCAGCCAATCATAGTGTAGTTAAAAATGAATGAAACGGTGAAAAATCCAAGATGATGGAAATAGCCCCATTGCGTTGGTGGTAAATTTAAAATCATATCCTTCTCCCCTTATCTTCAGTCACTCACAGAGCATAATCTTCATCTCAAAAGTGAAAGAGCCAATCAAAACAAATTTAAGATAGAGGACCTAAGCTAATTTTGTTAGTGGGAAAGTAAAAAACTTCTTCCCATCTCCAGCTCCAGCCAATCTTGGTGCAATAAAATAAATGAAGCAGCCACCTGTGGAACTATCTCAGTTGTGCTTTACATCACAACAGCTGATACCTAATGACTAATGGGTGACAGCTAATGCTTAACACCTAATGGCTAATGGAGAATGGCTAATGGCTAAAGTCTAATGCCTATCAGATAATGCATAGCGCCTCCAGGCAACAACATTATAATATATTACAAATGTAATACAATTTTCTCACCAGTAACTGACATCCAGAATTAGAATGACATTTAAAACCTAGTAATACCTAGTGCCCGATGCATAATGCCTAATGCTATTTCGATGTCATTTCATAGTGTTGATACAGATTGGTGGTAGTGTGATATCGTTTCGGCGTAATGTGATACAAATTTAGAGTAATTTGACACACTTTTGAGGTAATCTGACACACTTTTGGGGTCTAATTTGATACATTTCACTTTTGCAAACAACATCAAAAAATTACAAAATATTTGCAAACGTTCCTCATCATCATTGCATCCCTGATTCATACACAATGACGTTCATAAGGTGTTATAATGCTGTTTCTCACTCAGTAACATTTAACGCCTAATGGCTAGTTCAGAATGTATGTTCCCAGGCAATAACATTACAGTACAATGTGTTTAAAAATTAGTTACACTAAACTAACCTTTGATTTTGAAAAAGGTAAATAACTTACAGAAATATTTGTGAGCCGTGGCGAGCTGGCGCCAGTCTTATTTTGTTCATGTATCGTTGAGATCGATTGTGGTTGAGGTAAGCTATCTTTGCTTTCGCGTGTCTTATCTTGCGGCTTAGCAGGCGAAGCACGTTGGTTGTTAGCCTTCGACTGGTAACCATGGAGATCTAGTGACATTCGCGGGTAGACGAGTGTCAATGGCTGCCGAACGAATGTGATGGTCGTTACACGTTGTGGCGTGAAATTGGTTGGGCGTTTTGCCGACATGGGCACTCTGGAGATGCAAGGGCTGTGACTTCGCTGGGAACAGAATTTGAAGGGAAGTGGTGAAGCTGTGGAACCTGCTCTCTCGTATTGTGTACCTGATATGGAATAAGTCGTCGTAATTGTTCACCGACGCATTCAGAGATTTTAAACTTTATTATTATGGTGAGACTTTCATAGTCAAACCTTAAGACACTGTGGAAGAGTTCAGCTGGCCTAGTTAAATGGTGGCCATTATTTGAAAATTTTCTCAGAGGTTCTACTATTGCTGTGTATCATGTTATGTAATGGCATATTAGCTAGGCACTAGTGTTCTAGTGTTACTAAGTGACCCTTTAACTATAATTGTTTTCATTATATCTACACTCCTGGAAATGGAAAAAAGAACACATTGACACCGGTGTGTCAGACCCACCATACTTGCTCCGGACACTGCGAGAGGTCTGTACAAGCAATGATCACACGCACGGCACAGCGGACACACCAGGAACCGCGGTGTTGGCCGTCGAATGGCGCTAGCTGCGCAGCATTTGTGCACCGCCGCCGTCAGTGTCAGCCAGTTTGCCGTGGCATACGGAGCTCCATCGCAGTCTTTAACACTGGTAGCATGCCGCGACAGCGTGGACGTAAACCGTATGTGTAGTTGATGGACTTTGAGCGAGGGCGTATAGTGGGCATGCAGGAGGCCGGGTGGACGTACCGCCGAATTGCTCAACACGTGGGGCGTGAGGTCTCCACAGTACATCGATGTTGTCGCCAGTGGTCGGCGAAAGGTGCATGTGCCCGTCGACCTGGGACCGGACAGCAGCGACGCACGGATGCACGCCAAGACCGTAGGATCCTACGCAGTGCCGTAGGGGACCGCACCGCCACTTCCCAGCAAATTAGGGACACTGTTGCTCCTGGGGTATCGGCGAGGACCATTCGCAACCGTCTCCATGAAGCTGGGCTACGGTCCCGCACACCGTTAGCCCGTCTTCCGCTCACGCCCCAACATCGTGCAGCCCGCCTCCAGTGGTGTCGCGACAGGCGTGAATGGAGGGACGAATGGAGACGTGTCGTCTTCAGCGATGAGAGTCGCTTCTGCCTTGGTGCCAATGATGGTCGTATGCGTGTTTGGCGCCGTGCAGGTGAGCGCCACAATCAGGACTGCATACGACCGAGGCACACAGGGCCAACACCCGGCATCATGGTGTGGGGAGCGATCTCCTACACTGGCCGTACACCACTGGTGATCGTCGAGGGGACACTGAATAGTGCACGGTACATCCAAACCGTCATCGAACCCATCGTTCTACCATTCCTAGACCGGCAAGGGAACTTGCTGTTCCAACAGGACAATGCACGTCCGCATGTATCCCGTGTCACCCAACGTGCTCTAGAAGGTGTAAGTCAACTACCCTGGCCAGCAAGATCTCCGGATCTGTCCCCCATTGAGCATGTTTGGGACTGGATGAAGCGTCGTCTCACGCGGTCTGCACGTCGAGCACGAACGCTGGTCCAACTGAGGCGCCAGGTGGAAATGGCATGGCAAGCCGTTCCACAGGACTACATCCAGCATCTCTACGATCGTCTCCATGGGAGAATAGCAGCCTGCATTGCTGCGAAAGGTGGATATACGCTGTACTAGTGCCGACATTGTGCATGCTCTGTTGCCTGTGTCTATGTGCCTGTGGTTCTGTCAGTGTGATCATGTGATGTATCTGACCCCAGGAATGTGTCAATAAAGTTTCCCCTTCCTGGGACAATGAATTCACGGTGTTCTTATTTCAATTTCCGGGAGTGTATTTTGAGGGAAGTCCTATATGGGAGTTTGAAGTTCTCAAGTGTTAGTAACCCTGTTTTCTAACTTTGGAAATGTTTGTTAAAGTATTGAGTACGTTGGGTTACTGACTCTATTTCCAAAGCTTTATCTATGGCTCATCCATAATTCGTAATTGTCAATTATAATAAACTGTCTTGATTATAAATTGTGACTACGAACTGTGATTCCATCCCACTTCCTCTTTTATGGTATTTAAGATATGGTTTGTAAGTGTGATACGAGTAAGGAATCACGTATCAACTTTTATTTACAAATGTTCATTGTGCCTACTTTTTGTAACACGACAAATGTTCCATCTGTAATCTTTTTTCTGACAAACTTCATGAAGCCCGTCTTCTATGGTGACCACTACATGTGTTATCCATTGTGGTACCACATAGATGTTTCCCAGAAGCGAAGGAACGACACTGCCTTTCATGTAATCCACGCACAGAAGTCCACTGGAGCTAAAACAAGTGATAGTGATAGCCAGGATATTGTTCCACCAAGCCCAATACAAGATGGCACATTCGTATGGAGACATGTGAGAACTTCATGACGATAATATGGTAGCGTACTATCTTGCTGGAAAATAAATTCCATGCCCAAATCCTGTTGTAATTAATGCATTAGATAGTGTTCAGGCACCTCCAGGTAGGATGTACAAGTTACAGTTGACGTAGCAAAAAAGAAAGGACCGTAAATCTTGTTAAAGCAAAAAAAAAAACATTTATCTTAGTCGAGACCATATATGTTCGATTACGTGACGAAGTTTCTGCTGATCCCATATCTGATCATTATACAGATTAAATTTACCAGAAGTATGGAATATGACTTCCTCACCGAACGTAATTTTATTAAGAAAATTATCTTCGTTCTGTATTTTACTAAACATTTCTACAAAAGTCACCTCGCTTTTCTTTGTCACCTTCTCGTCAACATCGTAACAGCTCCAAATTGTTGGGTTTCAATTACAGATGTTTTTGTAATAATCTTCCACATTGTAACACTAAGCGTATTCATTTGCAAGTAGGCATGTCTCATTGATTTACCCTTGGTAGACACACCAGCTTGCTTTTTTATTCATGAGTAGTATTCAGCTACACAAACAACGCTTAATGTCGAGTGTCTAACCCATAAGAGCCTGAGTTTACATCACTCAGCTTTTACATCACTCAGCTTGCCTGTGAAGAAGTAATTAAAATAAAAATTGAATAAAAATTCATGACAATATGAGAGTTAAATATCTAAATAAGTACAGTCATTACATAACCACAAAATAAACGGACACATATAGTCAATACAATAGACCTAAATCATTCAGTCTATAAATTAAAATATTTTATCCTTATTGAGCAAACAGTTTTACTCTAAATAGACAGATAATCTTAGAGCATGTTCATAGCTGTTGTCTTTTGATAAGTATAAGGGCTCTTACATAAACATGAAGTAGATAGCATTATATTATTTAAAACAGCGTACAGTTTTTTCTTTCACAATTGATTTTTCCTTCTTGTTGCCCTACACTTACTTTGTTAATGTAATCAGAAATAGTGAGGAACACATTAACGACATGTAGTACCACGTTGAGAGACTTTTGTATTTATTGTCTTCCCTGTCTTGCCATGTGTGTGCGAAAGTAGTGAAAATGTCAATGCAGTGGAAATGGTTTTTACTTATGTGAAAAGCTGGTAGGAGCCAAATGTTTACTTAGCATATGTTTTGGTATGTAATGCCAAATTGTTTTATTTAGTCCGTTCTCTACAGACTAAAGAAGCTATTGATCGCTGTGTATTTTTTTTTTTTTTATTTCTCATGTGACTTAGTTGTGATGGCAGATTCGATTGAAAGTTTGCAGAGTAATATTTCAGAGCTAGATCAGAAATGTAAGGACTATTGTATGAAGATTAGCATCTCCAAAACGAAAGTAATGTCAGTGGGAAAGAAATATAAACGGATTGAGTGCCAAATAGGAGGAACAAAGTTAGAACAGGTGGACGGTTTCAAGTACTTAGGATGCATATTCTCACAGGATGGCAACATAGTGAAAGAACTGGAAGCGAGGTGTAGCAAGGCTAATGCAGTGAGCGCTCAGCTACGATCTACTCTCTTCTGCAAGAAGGAAGTCAGTACCAAGACTAAGCTATCTGTGCACCGTTCAATCTTTCGACCAACTTTGTTGTATGGGAGCGAAAGCTGGGTGGATTCAGGTTACCTTATCAATAAGGTTGAGGTTACGGATATGAAAGTAGCTAGGATGATTGCAGGTACTAGTAGATGGGAACAATGGCAGGAGGGTGTCCACAATGAGGAAATCAAAGAAAAACTGGGAATGAACTCTATAGATGTAGCATTCAGGGCGAACAGGCTTAGATGGTGGGGTCATGTTACACGCATGGGAGAAGCAAGGTTACCCAAGAGACTCATGGGTTCAGCAGTAGAGGGTAGGAGGTGTCGGGGCAGACCAAGGAGAAGGTACCTGGATTCGGTTAAGAATGATTTTGAAGTAATAGGTTTAACATCAGAAGAGGCACAAATGTTAGCACTGAATAGGGGATCATGGAGGAATTTTATAAGGGGGACTATGCTCCAGACTGAACGCTGAAAGGCATAATCAGTCTTAAATGATGATGATGATGATGATGATGATTCTCATATGTGATATGTTACAATGCAGCATCACCGGTCTTTTCCGGTCTAGCTCTGTTGGTGAGGCAGTAAATTTATCCACAGGGCAGTGACGCCGCGTCACCGCAATAAACTTTGGAGGTGTGACGGTGGGTACTGCCCTCCAACGTTGACAGTACTAGATCAGTCAGGCAGAAAAACTTAGCCCGACGTGGGCAGGTAGGTTGGGAAAGTGGTGGACGTAGAAGGGGGGGCTAGTCCCGCCAAAGGATGCATCTGTGGTATGTGTTCCAGGCCTATCGTTAGCCATGGTCGGAATCCGATTCCTCTAGAATGGTTAGAGGAACCAGATGTCGATGCCAGCGACGTGCAAGTGTGGTCCCAACGTGGCGTAACCAATGGACAGTGTCCCGCAGGGCATTCACTTTTTTATAGAGCCGCCGCGCGTTGCTACGTATGGTCGTCTTGAGGGGGACGATATCCGCTTCCTCATGGAAAGTCACAATTCTCGTGAGTGGCGGGGCGTGCAGGCTCCACCTGAGAACCTTGTTCTGCAGGCGCTGCAACGTCTGCATCCTGGTGAAACTAATCACGGCCCATGCAGCTGAGCCATACGTGAGGAAAGGCAGGATAACTGTTCTGTAGCTGCGGAGCTTGGTATGTAGGTTAAGTGCCCCACTGTGGAAGAGGGGGTAGAAAGTCCTGGTCAGATTTTGCCCCTTGTTGGCGACATACTCCGCACGACAGCGGAAGAGCAACTTGTGGTCCATCTGGACCCCAAGATAGGTGGTTGTCGGGGACCAGGGCACCTGCACGCGAACAATCGAAATATTGCGGCGGAGGACTGGGCGCCATTTGGTGAAATACTGCTCTAGTTTTGACGGCATTGAAAGCTATTTTTCTTTTTTGTCTGGCACCAGGTGGCAATGGCGTCCACCTGTCACTGGAGGCGGGCGACAACGGCCAGTGGTATATAGCGCTGTGTCGTCAGCATATTGTGCCAGGTGGCGCTCGGGGATGACCCACATATCATTCACACAGATATTAAAAAGGATGGGAGACAACACCGATCCTTGTGGAAAGCCCACCGACAAATGGCGAATGCCAGAACGCATTCCCTGTCGAGCCACTAGGAAGTCCTACCGCAGAGGAAGTCATCCACGAACTTGGCATAAATATCTGGTATAGGGGTCTGCGTCAGCATCTTGTGTACTAGGTTGTCTTGACAGACCAGAGCTTCTCGTAGGCATTCTCCAAGTCCAGAAAAATGGCAGCTGTCGACTTGACGGTGTTGAAGCCTTTGCTGACTTTTCAGTGATCTGTAGGACCTGAAGTTCGGCAGAGAGGTGCGAAGTGAATCAAGATTGTTCAGGTCGAATCGTCCCAATTGCTGACAGAGGTTCGGAAAGTCGGTGGAGTATTACAGATTCAAGGAGACTGATTGGCCTGTTGTTGGTGGAGACCATAGGGTCCTTGAACCGCTTGAGGATCACAATCAGCTTGGCTTGTTTCCACTGAGGGGGAGGGGAAAGGCCAGACATGCGACAACAGTTTAAAATCATGGTGAACAAGATGAGAGGCGTGTGGAGAAGGTGGCAAAGACGTTCATTTAAAATTCCATCCAATCCAGTGGCTGACCAGCCAAGTTTCTGTCATAGGATATGCTGAATGTCTGCCATGGACGTAAGGAGGGGGAAGGGGGGGGGCAGACTGGGTTGGGCAGTTGCAGAAAGCTGCAACAGCTGTCAGGACTTCAACCTGTACTTCGTCCGGGAAAAGGTCCTGGAGAAGGGGCGGTTTTGGGCCTCGAACGCATCTGCCAGCGTTTCCACAATTTGGAGGGTATCGTACAACAAGCCCGCTGCCGTGTGAATAGGATAGGCAGTCACTGGCATAGAACGCCACAAAGCATGACTGACAGCCGAGTCAGGCGTATGGTGGAGGAGGAAAGCGGACATCCTGTCCTCCCATTGTTCAGACCTCCAGTTTCGCGAGCCGGTGGCAGAATTCGCGCTGAAGGCATCTCATTTGGCGTTTGTCCCGAGGATCGCGAAACTGCTTCCACCGCCGGCAGCTGCGGTTCTTTCGCACCTTCAGCTCCCGTATCAGGTGAGGCAAATCATCCAAGGGTTTATGGGGGTTAAACCCCGAGGTACAGAGGAGGTGGAGAGTTTCACTGCTTTCTGTGTTTTGGCGGTAAGGTAAGGCACGTTATATCGAGTGGTGTTATTAAGTACGTTGGCAAACTTTTCCACATCGGTGAGAGTCACAGTGGAACGAACATTAAATGAAAGGGCAGCAACGGTGAGGCACAGGAGAACTGGGTCATGGTCGGAGGCCAGTTAGTGGAGAACTTACAGTGAAAACTGAGCATCCATGTTTTTAAAGATGGCCACATCCAGAATGGCTGGCTGGCAGGCAGAACGGACTGGGATATGGGTAGGCCCGTGGGGGCCTTATACCGATGGCGCTCCAAGTCAGAGAGGAGCTGGCCTTTGGAGTTTATAGACCCGAGAATGCAAAGCCAAGTGCTTGGCATTGGGAACGCCGCCAACGATGAGCCTCTCGAGGGACATCAATGTGCGGAGGTCCGCTACCAGAGGTGGCTTGTGTGGTCTCAAATACGCTAGTACAAGGGTAACGGCACCAAAGCGTGTGGAGGCGGTAACCGCTGTGGCCTCTATGTATTCCGTTGGTTGGAGAGTCTCTTGGGTATGGTCAAGTACCGCACCATGTTGCGAGGGCGGGGATCGTCCGCCGGTCTGGGGTATGGAACCGCTGTGGCCTCTGTGTGTTCCATTGGCTGGAGGGTTTCCTGGGTACCGACAGGGGCTTTGCTGAGGGGCACTGCCGTAACAGTATCGCAAGGGTACTGCATATGGTGTGATGTCTTTGCGGTCTAACTGTGTTGGTGACTCTTTTGTGATATGTTACAGTACAGCATCACCGTTCTTTTGCGGTCTAACAGTGTTGCAGAGGCAGTGAATTTATACACAGGGTAGCAACTCTGTGTCACTGAGATGCACTTTCAGGTTGTGGCAGTGGGGCTTGGGTTCCGGTGTCACTCTCTGACAACGACAATGCTGCAGTAGTTACGCGGAGCGTCTCAGCTCAGTGTGGATTGACTCCTCAAAAGTGATCGGAATTTCGAATATCGATACCAATTCATAACAGGGAAACTACGAAGGTAATAATGATACTCAAAGATAAAGTGGCTGCGAGTATCTCTGGCATGCTAGCGGATTTGGATTTAGTTTCTCATTTTCGTTTGTTTTGTGTTGTCTTCCTAGGGGAGTAGAGAGAGGTATATATTGTTGTATGAAAGGGATAGTCCGCCACTGCAATCAGAATTGTGACTTTAATGTTTAGTGTCTATATAGAAAAGGTAGAAATATGAAAAACTATTGTAATTCGAAAGAGGTCATCTTGATGAGTAAACGGCGAATATAATCATAGTCAAAGACACCTAAACAGGAAAAGGTAATGCATTCTTTTAAAAACCCGACACTTCACATTGGACATTACATACGTTTAAGTTCTACCATCAAGCTTTACATCCTGTGACGAAAATAATTTAAAGAGCTTGCATATAATTTTCTTTTTTTTGTGATTGTGCAGAACTTATCAATACTAAATCGTCGATCGCCGCAGCTGTGGAGTCCCAGGATCGACATCGCGAGATTCAGAAGGAGAATTCTTTCTCCAGTGAATCTCTTTTGCTGGAGATAGAAAACAATAGTAGTAACTATTGTTATTGTTTTCAGAGAATTCAAGATTTTTGTTAGAAAAAGTCCTGAAATTAACTTCACAAACATTGATAATATTCTTGTTTCTTTTTCATTTTTTTATCTGCACACTCGCCCAGTAAGTACACATTCATTGAAAAGAGAATTAGTACATTTTTGAAAGTAACTCGGGGAAGGGGTATCATAAGCAGTTATTTGCTAATATTGTGTTAAAAATTAGTTGCTTCCTTTTGTTAAGGATTAACACGACTCACTCCACTCTTACGGAGACAGTCATGATGGACTTAAAAGAATGAATAACGCTTTCCACTGTGATATAAAATTCCATCTTACAGCATAGCTCCCGTGCTTATATATGGCCTAGCTGTGAGACCTTCTTGCCCAAAAACATATGTTCGAGAGAACTCTTTAACGGAATTGTTCGATTGTAGATGAACGTCTGTTAACAGTCTTCTTCCAGGAGAGAAACTCCAGAAGTTATTATCCGTCGTCTTAAACCAATATGATAGCTTCAGCGTCTGTGGACTAGTCCTAGTAGTTTTCGGGAGTTAATAGGGGAGCGCACCGCCTGCAAAAACCCTTTTGCTTTACGAGCTCGGAGTAGCGGTTGAGGTATTCGTAATGCGGACAACTAAATCAGATGCTGACCACCCACCGTGAAATTGACAGACGGACCGTGGATGGTTCGTGAGGATCCACTGGGGGCCTGCGCTTCCCATCTACCGAGATATCTACTACTTTTTGCCTTAAATAAGGTTAGTGCAAAAGGATACTGCTTCAGAATGCTTTATTTGTATTTTTCGTTCGGATCCAGTTCAATCGTTGCAATGACACAATAATTAAGGACTGTATGATACTATTACGTTCAGAGTTATAAGAGCGGATTTCGGTGTCGATTTCGAAGAGAACATTCCGTGGTTTTCTCCAGACCACTACTGATAAATGCTTAAAGTATTCTTAAAAATAAGAATGCTAGTGTGTTCAGTGATAATGGCTAACGACATCCCTTGCACCGAGATAGTTGTTGTGGATTAAAGTGTGTCAGTGAGTACTTGACTTAACGGTAAGCGATAAAAAAAAGAAGCAAACTTCACGTAAATATTCACACAAAGACTTTCTTTTTTGACCTCTGTGTTAATAACACAACGTCATAGAACCTGTAATTACATATTTTAAACATTAAGGAGAAAAAATTAAAACGATTAACTTTGAACTACTGGACGCCAGATCGAAAACAGTAGTGAAAACAATAATTATGACAGTAATAATAATAAACACACAACAAAATATACTATCATTTATTGCACTAGGTAAGTAATGGTGAAGGAAGGGGAGGTGATGTTGGCCGTGGTCGATTTTTAGGAAGCCTTTCAGCATTCGTCTGGGATAATGTGTGGAACGCTATGGAACGTCTACTTCGATATGCAAATGCTGTGCGGCTCTTTGAGTAGGAAAGCATTCTGATCTCGCGATATTTTTTTTTTTTTTTGTATTAGCGGCCAATGTCAAAATTTATGAAAATATGAATTTAGGTAGTACACGAATGTATCCAAAAGTTATCTCCGTTACTGTCAGATAGTATGGACGCATCTCACACAAGTATACGTTACAGATAATAGGTATAAATTTTAAGTGGCAGCATATATGGCGCTCAATGAACACAGTTAACTTTTACTTGTTAAGAAATTTTCCCTAATTTCCACCACCATTCTTCTTTTACGAATTTCATTAAATGTCTTACCAACAAAGTGTAACCATAATGTATTAATATTATATTTTAATTAATTAATTAATAGCTCATATTCTGATTACGCTCATGAGCACGACACTAGGTACTAGGTCACAGAGACGATCTTCGTAAAGCAGAATTACTGAGTGAAAGTACAAGGGCAGTAAATAATTTTTAAATGGATCATCTCTTTTGCTTATCTATAATGGAAGCCCGCGTCATGGGAGAAACTACTATCGCATGCTCATTATTATAGGATATTAGAAACATTACTGTATTTCTCCAAAAACTATGGTTATTTCATCATCAACGACACACAGTGACGAATAGCTGACCTGTCTCCGCAAAAATAACTCTATTATTTGGATTAGGAAAGGAGACAGAGGAAGAAGGGAGAAATAAGCAGCAGGAGAGAAGGACGAATAGAGGACTGTCATTCTGTTAAGCATACGCATTAACATGAGTGGCTTCATTTCCATATTTGTTTAAGGAAGTTTTAAATTTAGCATAATTGGAAAACCTCAACGCGGTTCATACATTACAAAACTTGTCACACACACACAATTTATGCTTTATCAGCACCTTCCGCATGACATACGGACGTAAATTAACCGTTCGTGGTGTCACAGCTCCTGTCATAATACCGACATTACAGCGATTGTCCAGAGTTCGGGGTAACGTTAACAACCAGTATCAGCGGAGCTGCTGGTGGTGTATGTGGCGTATTAAACATTCAAAACTACTTTCTTAGTTAAAACAAGCAGTGCAAGGCACTTTATACATGTAGCAAAATGCTTAATACGAAGTACCAATTTAATTATGGCACCTACTGAGGCATCAAGTAAGTATAAAAATCATAATGAAGGTAATGCAATAAAAACTGAGGTAATGCCTGATAATGCTGTTCAAATGGTTTCAATTACATGTCCATGAACTATTCCTCAGATATATTTTTGCTACATATACTGTATACGCAAGTTTAATGAATAGTTCAAGATGCTAAAATGCCCTATGAATAATTACTCAATTCATGGACACATTCCTTTGGTCGGCAAGCACAATTATACACTCACTACATAAACACTGCAAAATCATATCGCACACAAAAACAGAGAAGGACGATTATATTTCAACTTCCTTTCGAGAACAACCTTATTAGAAAAGGCCTAAACATTCGCAATTTATAAAGAACGGGAATGCAGTCGGCCACATTAATCTCAAATAAAGTTCCTAGCTTTGTTAGATCTTAACTTCTGAGTAGCCTGAAGCAACCCGCCACTAGCTCCTCTTCCATGTTAACATCTTCATATCACACTAACACTTGCATACAACTTCCCCAATTATTTCTTGGATATATTACAATCTCTGTCTGCCCTTCCTAAAATTCACCCCCTACAGTTGCCTCTGGTACCATGGAAGTTATTCCTTGAAATCTGGTGTCCTGTCCCTTCTTCTTGTCAGTGTTCTCCGCGTGTTCGGCTCCTCACCAGTTCTGCGGAGAACGTCCTCATCCCTTATTTTCTTAGTCTACCTAATTTTCAACATCCCTCTGCGACACCCTTATCTCAAACTCTTCAAGTCCCTTCTTTCCCAGTTTTCCCACAGTCCATGAATCGCTTCCATGTTACACTATGCTCCAAACATAGTTCCTCAGAAATTTCTTCCTCAAATTGAGCCCTATATTTTATCCTAGTAAAGTTCTTTTGGGAAAGAATGTTGTTACCTGTGACAGTCTGCTTTTTATCTCCTCCTTGCATCGTCTATCATCTTACGTTTTTCTTCCCAATTAATAGAATTCCGTAACTTCGTCTACTTCTTGGCCTTAACTTTGACGTTAAGATCATGTCTCTTCCTCCAGTTTACTGTCCGTCCATAGTGTACGCTCTTTAGGCTGTTATTTTCATTAAAGAGGTCCTGCAAGTGTTCCGCAGTTTCACTGAGGATAGCGACGTATTAAGCGAATTTTATCTTTGACATATTTTCACCTTAAATTTTAATCCTACTGTTTAAGTTTTTTTACATTTCCATCATTGTTCCTTCAATGTATGAATTGAAATGGAGGGGTGAAAGGCTTCATCCGGATCTTAAATTGTTTCTAATCGGAGTACATCGTTTTTGCTCCTCCATTTCATTTTTAACTCTTGAATCTTGCACGTACTGTGTTTTACACGACTTTCCATGCAGCTTACACCCACTTTCCAGAGAATTCAGAACGTCTTGAGTCATTTTACATCGTCGAGCACTTTTACTAGCTCGACAAATCTTACGAACACGCCTTTACGTTTTTTGTTTTCTTGTTTTTTTTTTTTTAATCTTGCTTCCAAGCGGATCGTCAGAATTGTATTTACCTTCGCCAAAACCATGTCACAGATCCTTGATTTTCTGTTCCAGTTGAAACTTCTTTGTCACAAACATGACAGCACGTGACGTTAAGATGATTTTGCGGTGCACTTTATCATTTTATTCCTCTACAGAGGAATACTATAATGTTAATAAAAATGCAGTATTTCAGGTTCGTTTAAAACGCCACAAGGTAATGTCTTTGACGTTGACAATTAACCACAAATTTAGTAACCAAATCTCCCAAAGTGGCAGAAATATGCAGGTGTCGTGTCTCAAAAATACCTGATCCCCATACATTGCGCTAACACGTTGTGTTCCAGGGTGCGCGTTTATTGTTGCGTAAGGCAATTAAATATTCTTGATTCATGACACTAGCACATTTATGTCATTTTGTGAAAATTAGTCGTAAAGACAATAGTTGAATTTGCGATGTAACCTAAAAATGTGTTAACGCTCTCGCAGTAGACAGTACCATTTTCGGCGGCATCATGTACGCGCGCCGGACAGATGTCTAGTAGCAGAAGTACGGACAGTGGACAAGAGGAAGAGGCTGTGTTAATTACGATTACCCATTCCTGTGTCTAGCCGTGGCTCCACAAGATGCTACCGTCTTCAACAACAGCAGCATTTCCAACAACACAGTTTCGTCGTCGGCTCCGAGTTTCGTCGTATGCACAGCACTGAAGTAAGACTGTTCATTGGTAGAAAGTATTAACGGCTAACCCAGCAGCACAACTGAATGTGATCTGATTGATACAATTTATTTAAATAATAATAATAATCAGTTAAACTCAGGGCGATTGTGTCCTCATTGCCCCCGGACATTGTTACCAAGCAGCATCCTTGTTCCTTATTTTCCTTATATGCTGAATGATTGTCATAAGAAACGAATTGAATAGTTACAGCCAGTTTATTAATGAATAATTATAGTTTTAAGAATTTTAGCCTCAGTCTACTTTCGATTAACTGTTGTACAACAGAGGTTTCAGTATATGACTAAAGTAAAGCAATTTCATTTTTCAAGTTTGAGAATCAATCACTGGAAAAACATCGAAATCTAAAGAAATGCACAAATTGAGAGTGCGAAAGTTTTATTTATTTTATATATAGCTTGTAGCATATGGCTCTTTGGTTTCGTACGTATTCTAGTGTTTAATTCTGTTGAAGTCGGTAAAAAAGGCTCAGTTGTTCAGACAATAATATGAAATCCAATTTGCAAAATAAGTCACGGCAAATAAAAAGTGCTTGCTTTTTTTCTAAATTTCCTTGATGACGTTATGTTGAGGTCACTGGAAGTCACTGTTCACCTAACGAAGTTCAGTACTAACATACAGTTTAATTATATGTTTTCAAATCATTACTCTATTGCCTTTCTTAAAATTTAATGCTAATCATAATGTAAGAGTGACTTCTCAGTTTTTTTATCACTTAAAATTAGTGTCAAAAAACGTGACAACCTTCAGTTGCCACATCAGTGTTTAATAATACATATTCTTCTTTCCCATCATCTTGTACAGGATTTGGGATGTAAATTGCTCTAGTGGCTGGCACCATTAATTCTTTCCATTTCGTTCATTAGTGTAACTTTTGGATTCATGATCAGTGGTACCCCTTATCTGTCCAGTGTTGTTCGTGAGTGAATGCACAAAATAACTTTCATTTTCCAAATTACAGCCATTTTCGGTTTAATCGCTTTTTATTTTTATTAGAATTTCCATCAGAAGGATCGGTTGTACGCTTTCCTCCTACTTATCGGTATCACATTTTCGGGAAAGATAGCCTTCTTCAATTAGAAGAAATCCGTTAGGCATACACGCGATACATGGTCATATTTTATATCGCAAGCAGGATAGGCCGATTAGTAACATAGAGGTTACATCCATGTTTAGCCGCAGGTCTTCTATAGCTCGATTAAACTCTAATACTGGATCCCGTCATTAGACACTTCCTCCCCCTTGTCAAGACTTCGACGCGGTCATCCCGCCTATCTGCTTTATCATCCGCTCGCAATGTTAGCGTTGACGCTTTTGTTTTTAATTTTGTTTTGATACCTCTTTACGCTGTATCAGCATGATTGTTCTATACGCTCTATCAGTCCTTCCAACGATCAATTTTAAGTTCAATTTGTTTTTCATTCTTCCTGCAGCCGTTTCGCCTTTACTTCTACGATCTTCTTACTCATTTAATTTCTTAGTGACTTATACAACCATATTACTGTCTTCTCCTGCACATTCTCTCACTTCAATCTTTCGTCAATCAGTTTCGTTGCAGTTACCGTCCTGGTATGTATGTCTGACTGTCCAACAGCTGTGGTGTCCTTTTTTGTGTCCATTCCTCTTCAGTCGAACAACCTGTTTTGATATTCATTATCGCAGTATCCACAGCCTCAGTGAACATCGGGCGCACCTCATCATTCCTCAGAACTTGAAAATGGCACTTCTTTCCACAGTGGAATTTCCAAGATTCCACCGCTCTCCTGCAGGTATGCTGTCCTTATGTCTCAACAATCGTCACTGAGCTTCGGTGAAATATTGAGTGCTACGTAGCTCAAGTTCATAGCTTCACAATTGGACTTCGATGCCATTAGATAGGAAAAGCAAAGACAAACAGCCATCAACCTGTTAAACTCCTGGAACAAGTCACGATTCTCCATGTTGTTATTGTGACTCAAAAAGGCTTCGTCTTGTAGCTGTTACCCGTCGTTGATCACCTGGTCATTTCCCTAGAGTCGTCTATTTTTGCGGACGCATTTTTCCATAAAATTCTTATGAGTTGAAGACTGGGTCGTGCTATAAAATGGTGTCATAAAGCGTTCTTGGAATGCTATAAAAGAGTTCAAGCAAATATCATTCATAATTTTTGTTACAAATAAGAGGAATGACGATACAATTGGTCGCAAGCGATGGGCGACGTGCAAATAAATCAGAGTCTGTTTTCTATATGCAGTGTTCACGCTAGTGTGTCACACAGTTTGTGGAGCGCTAATAGCTGCCATCGTAGCACTCTCTGCTAGGCCGCGCTAATACTCTGCAGATACAGTCCCAATACTGAGCGGCCGGGGCTGGCAGGAGCTGCGCTTGTATTCCCCTCTTGTAGAGGCCGCTGCAGTCGTGGTGCGGTCCTAATCAGCGCACCATTGGCCGATGTCGTTTCACCGCCTTCTCTTCTCTTGCATTCCTCATCTTCCTTCCGGCGCTTGTGGTTGCGCCAGAACAGACACAGTGTATTCCCGGTATCATTATCATTACGTCGACATTGTGCTGTATGCGTCGGAGCTCATAACAGAAACACAGCGGTACATACTTCGACAGATCTCAAAGTATCTAGCATGGTGCAGGTAGCAGTTTCTCACACAGATTTGCACCAAAACCAACAACTGTAACCAGGCTGAAATTACAGTGCTAAGCTGAAGTAATTGGTTGATGCACTCGTGATTTATTTCATGATGATTAATAACTGCCAGAGACTTTATGTGAGTACATGTGGCCGTCCCTTGGTGAGGAAGTATTCTCTGTATCCAGTTTATACGCTGGCTGAAAATGACTTACAAGTTCGTGACATCCTCCATCGCTAATGCTGGAATTCAATATGGTGTTGGCCCACTCGTAGCCTTGATGACAGCTTCCACTCTCGCAGGTGGACGTTCAATGAGGTGCTGGAAGGTTTCTTGGGGAATGGCAGCCCATTCTTCACGGAGTGCTGCGCTGAGCAGAGGTATCGATGTGGGTCTGTGAGGCCTGGCACGACGTCGGCATTCCAAAACATCCCAAAGGTGTTCTATAGGATTCAGGTAAGTACTCTGGGCAGGCCAGTCCATTACAGGGATGTTATTGTCGTGTAACCATTCCACCGCCTCCCCGAATTGCTCTTCAACAGTAGGAAGCAAGAAGGTGCTAAAAAAAAAAAAAAAAAGTACGCATGTGCTGTGATAGTGATAGTGTGATAGTCTGGATAGATGTCTGCCTATTAAACATTACGACTCTCAACTGTCGTTTGTCTCTGTCAGTCAACAGACGAGGTCGGATTGTATGCTTTTGTGCTGTACTTGTCCCTTCACTTCACTATCAGTCCTGGGACTGGTTTGATGCAGCTCTCTAAGCTACTCTATCCTGTGCAATCTTCTTCATCTCCCAGTACCTACTGCAGCCTACATCCTTCTGAATCTGCTTAGTGTAAACATTTCTCGGTCTCCCTCTACGATTTTTACCCTCCACACTTCCCTCCAAAACTAAATTGGTGATCCCTCGATGCCTCAGAACATGACCTACCAACCGATCCCTTCTTCTAGACAAGTCGTGCCACAAGCTCGTCTTCTCCCCAATTCTATTCAATACCTCCTCATTAGTTATGTGATCTACCCATCTAATCTTCAGCACTCTTCTGTAGCACCACATTTCCAAAGTTTCTATTCTCTTCTTGTCTAAACTATTTATCGTCCACGTTTCACTTCCATACATGGCTACACTCCATACAAATACTTTCAGAAACGACTTCCTGACATTTAAATCTATACTCGATGTTAACAAATTTTTCTTCTTCAGAAACGCTTTCCTTGCCACTGCCAGTCTACATTTTATATCCTCTCTACTTCGACCATCATCAATTATTTTGCTCCCCAAATAGCAAAACTCATTTACTACTTTAAGTGTCTCATTTCCTAATCTAATTCCCTGAGCATCGCCCGACTTAATTCGACTACATTCCATTATCCTCGTTTTGCTTTTGTTGATGTTCATCTTATACCCTCCTTTCAAGACACTGTCCATTCCGTTCAACTGCTCTTCCAATTCCTTTGCTGTCTCTGACAGAATTAGAATGTCGTCGGCGAACCCCAAAGTTTTTATTTCTTCTCCATGGATTTTAAATCCTACTGCGAACTTTTCTTTTGTTTCCTTTACTGCTTGCTCAACATACAGATTGAATAACATCGGGGATAGGCTACAACCCTGTCTCACTCCCTTCCCAACCACTGCTTCCCTTTCCTACCCCTCGACTCATATGACTGCCATCTGCTTTCTGTACAAATTGTAAATACCCTTTCGCTCCCTGTATTTTACCCCTACCACCTTGAGAATTTGAAAGAGAGTATTCCAATCAACATTGTCCAACACTTTCTCTAAGTCTACAAATGCTAGAAACGTGTGTTTGGCTTTCCTTAATCTTCCTTCTAAGAAGAGTCGTAGGCTTCTATCAGTTTTTCCATTCGTCTGTAAAGAATTCGCGTTAATATTTTGCAGGTGTGACTTATTAAACTGATAGTTCGGTAATTTTCACATCTTTCAATGTACATTTCGCGTAAGGACTACGAACATAAGAGAAATTAGGGCTCTTATGGAGGCATACAGCCAGTCGTTTTTTTCCTGTCTCTACTTGCGACTGTAACAGGTAGGGAAACGGCTAGTAGTGGTACTACGTACTCTTCTCGACGCACAATACGATGGCTTGTGGCATATATAAGTAGATGTTGACCTAGATGTATAAGAATTGTTTGAAAGCATGAGACCTAACTGGACGTAATTCAATAAATGAGTTTAACTTGGTGTAGGTAGTACAACGACAGAAGGCAATGAAGGGTTGGTTGAGCTAAGAAATTTCTGCTATTGACATCTAAAAAAATAACCAAAGCTACGCTATAATATAAATGGAATGATACAATTTACTGTTCTCCTACAGGTATAATTTTATGTATACAACCTGAAGCGGCGTATGAAAATTTGCATTACATATGGGAATCGAACCCTGGTCTGCTGCTTACTAGGAAGGTGCGTCAGCCACTGGGCTACCTTGGCACGGATTACCCCGGCACGCCTCCCTCCGCGATCCAAGGGCTAATTTAAAGTAGACTGGGGCGGCAGTGGGAATTTGGATCGAGTTGCGAGGCGTGCCAGAGTAATATACGTGGTTGTCTGAACCGCTATGCCAAGGAGGCTAACGAACCTGCCTTGATCCGGGTTCGATTACCGGCCTTGGTACAAATTTTCACTCACCGTTTCAGTTTATATACTTAAAAACTACGCTATTATAGTTTCTAAAGCCTTCTATGAGCTGAAGCTCCCAGTTGATCAAATATTAAGAGATATTTTTTATCGTCCTAGTAACTAGCAAGAACAGTAATTACAATTTACGTGAACTTTGGTTCATATGTAAGAAATCTTCCTTTCGAAAACAAAAGTTTTGCGCTGCTTATTAATTCCTTCAAAGGAATCATTTTGTGTGTTATAAATATGTACATATGAATTCCTTGTTTTATTTATTTGATTTGTCCTTTTCATTGATTTTCAATACCATTATGGTGTGGCGGGAGATGAAATATTAGAAGTCGGCTATTTAACTTTTACAAAACTCTATTGTGGTGAGAATATTGTAAATGCCACGTGCGTTGTAGTAATAAGAGTTTGAAGAATGTTGCGCATGGTTATTCATCCGACGGCTACGTATGGAGATTGCGTCATGATAATATGTGGCAGCGGATCAGGCGTGATAAATAGCTTGATAGCTCAAGACTCAGCCTCTCCCTTATAATGATGTTAACGTATTATATTTAGAGTCCTCTGTAAAATATGCTGTGCACGACAGAGGAGTTTATGAACGAACAGAAATACATCGTTTTCCTTGTTGTAGGTAGGTGTGTGGTTAATTTACGAATGTTAGAAATAGGGGACATACAGGGGGCGTGGAGTATTAGTGGAACAGATGAAACATGTTTTGGCAAGAATAGGGGTGGGTAGGGGCTTGTTGTTGTGGGTCTTTCATTCTTGGGGGGGCTGCTTCTGCTGTTATATTTTGGGTAGCTGGAAATAGTTCTGAGCGGGTTTTTGTTTCATTTATAGAAGAATGTTGCAGAAGGTTGTCCGATTATGTCAGGTTGGTTCGCTTCTTCTAATGGGTCAGGAACGAAGGGATAAAGGCGCCTTGTTGTGAAAAAAAGTTGCAATTTAAAATTCTATCAGGTTGAGTCCTGTACGAATCTATTGAGGGATATTGGGGAGGTGTGAAATCTATTGTATAGATCAGAAAATGCTGAAGTTCGGTTCTGTCAATTCACTTTGATGAGTACGGCTGGCGGATGAGTGTTCCTCACGGTTTCAGTATTTTTCAGTGTTCCGTAAGATCATGGGAAAAACATTTAAGCCACAGCTTATATGTCTAACAGGATTAAGTGGCAGTGGGAGTTTTTTAATGTTTTTCTTATGCGAAGAGGGAGTTGCGGATGTGTTTGTTTCGTGTAAAACATTGGTTCGTCTACTGGGAATTTTTTTTTCATCGTTTCTGTTTTCAGAATTCATTTTTAAATTGTGTTATATTATGTTTGACAGTTCTCTTTATTGTTTCGTTTTATTTCTGTTTATGGCTCTCGATCTCTCTTTCATCCTAACATTTATGTTTGGCATGTTGAATTTTTTTGTTCTATTAAAGTCGTTTTTGTTGTGTAAGCTATGATTTCTGAATTTGGTAAGTGGAGGTGTTAGGGGTCGGCTACTTTTTTTAATACTGTATTCCAGCTTTCTGTTTTGTTTTGCTCGTATATTAAATTCCTGCCAGAGTGATAAAAAGTATAATAGTTTCGTTGATTTTGGTTGTGTATTGGTACCGGACCTTTTCAGTTGAGGTTTATAGATTGCTAAAGATTTCGATACCGCAAATAGTTAGAGCGATTTCTGATTACGTGTGTTGATGTCGCCTGTTGGCTTTCCGTACTGGCATCGACGTTTTACGTTTATCTGAGTAGCCTGATTGATGTTTCTGGTAACACCTTTCGTTAGTTTCCACGGTTTTTCAGCATGTGCATTGGTATCGTTTTACAGATTTTTGTAATCTTTCCGGTTTTTCGCTTTTTGTGTTGGAATTTGTTTTTCAATCTGAACAATATAGCTCAAATGAATTTCTTGATAGCATATTTCGTTAGTATTCATAATTTTTCGGAATGCTTAATGGTACCGTCTTTTGGCTTTCTATATTGGTATTTGTCTTTGTCTTTCTTTATTGAAATCGCTCTTTTACACTGACCTATGCTGTATGAGGAAGTGATGTTTTCGATGCCAGTTACGGGAGATTTCCACTAATTTTGTATTTTGTAAACCAATGTTGTACTGTGTTTCTGTTTCTCTTCTGTGCCCTAGTGCCTGCTGAAAAGCAAGCCGCATTGTTTCTATTTCTGCAATTTTGCTATTGTTGCCCTAAATTTTAGTTTGTCCCAACTCAAAACGACCATTTTCTTACTGTTGTTCCACTATCTTCAGTAGTTATCATCAATAATTTCTACAATTTTTTATTTGATGTTTATAATTTCTCGCCATTTTGAAGTCACGTCTGTGTAGCATCTTGCGGCTTCGTATGATGTAACTGGTCAAATCCGACGGGCAGTGTGGAACGCTCTGATTTGCCCCTTCTTTCTCGGTTTCACACGCACATCCAGTGTCTCGCTTCCCCTAGCCTGCTCTATAATTCTCGTCACGTCCCAGATTCCCAACACGTCATAACACGACGGACCCCCTCGCAGCTGCCGCTGCTGCACGCTATTCAGCGGATCTCTTGCAATCGTCCATCTTTCCTCCCACGAACAATACGACTCCCTTTTCAGTAGGCACTACAGAACGCAAGCGCTCACCAGAGAATCGTCTTATCCATAAAATACACGCAAAAAGGGGTCAAATATTTGTGTAGGAATTAGAATATTGTTTTTAATTCTTAATCCTTGCGAATGATATCATTCTGTCCATCTACTACCAAGCGTTTCGGCACCATGCACGTACACTGCTGGACATTAAAATTGCAACGCCGTGCACGCGGCGGAAAATTCGTCTGAAAGATGCTTATAAGTTTTAGATGGAATAATCTACCCTTGTTACTGAACAGTCTAACTTCTATTTACAGAATTTATAGGATATGCACTTCTTCTTGCTATTTAAAGTACATTCTCACGAAATGTCAACATGTATAAAATAGTCTTCTCTTAACTTACAGATTTTTTTATCTTCTTTCGTTCAAACTACTTATATCAGTCGATACCTTAGCACATTTACCAGAAATCAATTTTTTGTTTAGGGTTCATTGTATACAATGTTAACCAGAACTCCACCGAAAAACGTTCAGAGGTGGTAGTATAGACCAAAACCAGAAACAAACGTCTAGTAGGCACGGGCTATAAATTGCAGAATTTCTCAAAGGATATCACAAACACGGCCTTTCACATAGTTTGAACAACGACGCATAAACATAAATTACAGTAAAAATATACAGCGGTATTGGTAGTACTCTTGAATTGTAGATAAATTTTTTAAAAAAATTTTGCCACTTACATATAAGTTTGTCTCATTTTTCTGCAGATCGGCGCATGCTATTAAAACTTTGGCTGCTCTTGTGTGGTTTTCTAGTCAACATATTCTCTCTTGTAACGATATGAAGGCTTATGTCCGACTAGAAGTGTTTCATGCTGCAGGCGTGTTTGTGTGTGCAGTAATCGACACAAGACTATCCACGCGTTTCACAACCGAAGAAAATAAATTGTCACCTTATCTTTTCAAACTACTCAACCTTTCATTTTACCTGATATTATGATATCTGTGTGATAATGATTTCTCAGATACTTCAGTGATATATTTTGAGCGTAAATCGAAACGAAAACGCCGAAACGACCCTGATCAGCTGCTGAGTACTGAGAAAAACCCCTAACTTCTCCTCAAATATATTTTGCAATTAATAAATGATTACACATTTGCAAACGATGCGTGTATACTAAAACTGAGAGTTCAGCTGTACGTGACTAATTTGGGTAACTGCCAAATAACTGTACAAACTCTCGCAGTGAAATACTTCTCAATTGAAAACGAAATACGGCAGCGAAACTGTAATAACCGTGGCGTATGTGCAAACAGCGCCCGTTCGCTTTTGCTTACTCACGACGATATTCATTACCAACAAATATAAAGAAGGCCTCGACAGTGATTACATTCCAGAAACACAGACTCACAGACCTGAAAACAATTCTTCAAAATAAAGCTACAGTAAATTAAATAGCATCTTACACGCTTCGTTATATAAAGTCTCACTCAGCATTACAATGTCCCGCGATTGGACCTAAAGGACGCTTCGAATCGTCGATATTCATAGCCGCTAAGGTCAGAACGAAGTGGAGCTATTTGTATGGAAATAACGCCCATTAACGTGAATTTCGACATTAGCATATACTACCGGCAAGTCTTCAGACGGTGGAGTCGATAATATTCTTTCCAGCTGCATCCATCCTGCTTTGTTTTCTCACCGTAAGTAACTGCATCAAACCCCGGAAAGATCACGTTGCACAATCCGAATATATTACTTAAAAACAATAAAAATATATTTGTACATTTACTTTCATATTCAAGATAATACAGTGGTGAGTTACTTCGTAGATAGCAGTTGATTCTCTACAGCAAAATTACGTTTCCACGTATTTCATCACAATTTCTCTTTGAGTTTCCTTTATATTTGGGAATAATATTAATCATCCTGTTATGTAACGAGTCCCATCTGTGACCATTCACCTCGAGGTGGACATAAAACTCAACATAAAAAATATCAAAACCTTACTAAGAAGAAATGGTGTGGTGGGGTGGGCTCATTTACATACAGGCTGCACTTTTCATTACACTTATTTTGAAATATACAAAAGACATTAACCTGAAGACAATCTTGATTAATAAATTTTTGCTCTGTTAACAACATAATGCAATCACTAAACTCGGGAACAACAAATAGAAGATTTATCGTGTGCACAATTAATTTTCGACAGTCAAACAGTTGTCAAAACCAATGCTGGCTTAACACAAAATCAGTTAACATTAATCAACAATTGTGTCAAATATTATGTTAGATACAATTACTAAAATCTTTAGAAGCTCATATTTATCAAATAAATTCCGAAATGTCAGAGATTATACGCCATCTCTACTAAGTCCTCCGCATAAACAAATATGAACAAATTCCGACCACTGCCATATGCGGTGTACAGCGAATGCCATTGATCAAATCTTCAATAGCATTCAGTTTCCGTATTTTAATTCGATCATTAATCCGCCTCTAAGGAATGCAAAGTAGGTTAACATTTAGATGGCAGTCTCAAAATGAAATACTATTAATATTATGCAGCAGTAATATAAATTTGTTATTCCCATTAGTGTCACTGGAGGCGACGTATAGTTACAAAACCAGTGTCTCCCATATGCGTTAACATGTAAACCACTAAGAATTTATTATCTAAGCCCTACTTTACATGATAACTTACAAACTACAATACCTATATTTGAAACACCCTATAGAGGTAGTGTTTTTTAAAAAAAGACCCCTTTTTTTAAACAACCAGTGTGCTCACACGCCGTTAATGCCACACAACTACATATACAGCTCACAACATAATCAAAGAGACCGATGACCACGCTGTCTGGTCTCCTTCCCCAAACCAACCAACCAACCATAATCAAAGCAAATGCATTCGGTGAACTGGGGAAGGCACAATAACAGTCCAACCAAAACGTGCCATGCAAATAACAACTATGAACAAATCACTCCTGTGGCTTAAGATATATCCCGGAGAGGAAACCAAAAAGCACCGAATAATGGGTTTCTATGCACGTGAAGATTGTAATACATCTCACTACCGATAGTATGGCAACGTCAAATTTGCAACGACTCCAGTCAGCAACCGTCATTCAGTATAGAGCTCGAGACAGCGATCTCACTTAAAGAAATCGCGTTACTACTACAGTTCAGTACCACGTAATTTGTAACTGCGGAACACGCTACATATCCTACATTCCTTTAGATATCATCCGTAGTAATTACAGGCCTCCACAATGTCTTGCTCCAGCTCTGAATGCTATAAACCTTCCAGTCAATATAATGCAAAAGGTTCTTTCCATACCGTAGCCACTATCATCACCTGGAATATGAGCACTGGTTACTGCCACGAGAAGTTTCAGTCGCCGCCATCAAAACAAAGTTGCATAGTGGCCTGCAGCAAAACTGCCTCTTTTTACAGATCCATGACTATTGCCTCCAGTTTATGGCACACTGCCGAGCCGCGCTAGTCTCTCACATCCCAGACCTTTCTGTGTGTTTGGGCGAAGCTCCTGTCAGCAGGTGGCCATTGGAGGAAAAGAAAATGTTTATCATGACTTTCCCTGAGCTGGCGCATCTGTTGTTTCGACTAGACTGCAGAAGTTACGCTGGGAAGCCCTCACACATTTTCCATAAAGTCTTTATATTTCCCCATGCGATTTCTGTATTATTAGGAGCCGTGAAGAGAGATATTCGGGCCCATCTATTCGCTTCGGACAAAGAATCGCGCTCCTGGGTACAATCACGGTTCCGCAGGGAACCGAAAATGTTTTTCCATGAAGGAATTGACCGTCTTGTCTCACAGTGTGGTAAATGCTTTAACAGTTATGGAGATCACTTTGAAATGATAAACGATTTACTTACTTTTATTCCCTCGCTCTCGTTTTCATTTTACTGCCCCACATATTTCACTGACAAGAATAATGGTGGAATAAAGTTCCTGTAACTTCCAGAGTATCCCACGAGATGACGGGACCCTCTGGCAATATGACAGTACACGAAGGAAGGAACACGCCCGGGTTCCCGGGTTCGATTCCCGGCGGGGTCAGGGATTTTCTCTGCCTCGTGATGACTGGGTGTTGTGTGATGTCCTTAGGTTAGTTAGGTTTAAGTAGTTCTGAGTTCTAGGGGACTGATGACCATAGATGTTAAGTCCCATAGTGCTCAGAGCCATTTGAACCATTTTTGAAGGAAGGAAGGAAATCAGAGTTTAACGTGCCGTCGACAGTGAGGTCATTAGAGACGCATGTGACAATGCACTCTTATCGCTGAGTTATAATCTGGAGGAAAGCTATAAACAATCGCACAGAACGAGCATGTCCTTATACTTAAATAAACACACTGCTGGAACTCGCGTGGAAATCCCTGCCTACGCACGCAAAAAGTGTTTGTCGTTACCGTGTACAGATTCCACTTTCCTACAACACAAGTGTGATGTCGTCATGTTGCATTCTTTACCTCATTTAGCGTAGCCAGTTAGTACAAGTACGCTATATCATTAGTGTAGCATTTCCCAAAGTTTACGATTTATTAGAGTTTTCTGAAAACTCGCCAGAGAAGAAAACCCCCATAAATTACAACGGTAAATTTAAGTACGAGTACTAGTGTGCTGGTAACTGTTTCGTGAAATGAACATCGGCCACAGCCGACATAGCGTCGAGGCAAGCCCATAGAACTGCAGCCCCAAATCAGCAATATACATTCTGGAATCTCCCCCAGTATGCAGCTAAATATGTAGCGGCAAATGGGCCATTAATTTAAGACAATAATATATAAAAATATACAAATATGAATTAATTACTTAACCAATTTTGTTCGTCTCATTTACAGACATTCTATTACTGAAACGCTATTAATCATACATAAATGTGACATTCAAATTGTGTTGAAGGCTATAAATTTTTAAAGTGTTAAGATTTGTACTTTAAAAGACTTTCCACAAACGTCTGTTTGATAATGTTCCGTGTTTCATACCAAACTTACATTAGATAAAAGAATTTCTGTCTCCCTGGATTTGAAGTTATTAAGCAGATTGAAGTGACATACTTCTATGCACATACTAACTTTCGATTTTTATAATTTGGTAATTTCGCCTATGGAATGATATGATGAATTTTTTGCACTGCAAGACATTCAGTTACTTTGAATTAACGAGTCCGCCCGGCTAGCTGCGCGGTCTAACGCGCTGCTTCCACGAATCCGCTCGGCGGATTATTGTTCCCCGTATTCAACCTCAATTACACTATGACGGCAATTGTTGCGCAAACGCTGTCTCCACGTACTCGTACACAATCATTACTCTACTACGCAAATGTTGGCATTGGGGTTACACTCGTCTGGTATGAGACGTTCCCTGAGGGATTGGGGAGGGGGGAGAGGGACACTGGGGGCCGAACCACACAATAACCCTGGGTTCGGCGTGGGGCGGCGGTGGGGTGGGTGGACCGCTGTGGTCTGTTGTGATTGTGAACCACTGAGAGCTACGACGAGGCGAAGCCACTCCGTCTTTTAAGTCTCCGGTTCAAATAAAATACAGTGCACTTCGAATTATGTTAAACAATGACGAAAACATGTAACAGAAAGAAATATCGTCGTATATGTGGGCTACAATTGTTAAAGTATAAAGTATCGTGTACTCCGATATGAATTGGGCCTATCCACTATCCAAGACTTCCACCAAGCCAGTTTTATCACAGTACTCATTTTTAAACGTTTTTCTTTACTGCCATACAATATATGAACTTAACGTACAATGAAACTGTTTTCACTCATTTAAGGCTGAATACATGCTACGCACATTAGTTTTCTTTAACCACATTCTTTGAAATATTAAGCTTCAGTCGATATGTTAATTGACGATTCATTTAGCAATTAAAAATTCTGTTTAGACATATCTGAGGCGGCGTTGCCATAACGTGCCACGACTCTCAGATTGTGAAGAAAACTTCTGAGTTGTTTCTGTTGGTCCCTCTAAGTGTGATTTTGAGACATCAACCCACTCATCCATGGACTTGTGAGCTGGGTAAGCCTTACACACAAAGGAAGAATGCGAAAATAAAACATACCTACATTATAACATCAATATACAGATAGAATTCAATACTCTTGCACCCACCTGTAATTTCAACCATTAGTGATATTGTTTGGACCAAAAATGCCCGGAAGGACACTTATAAAACTAAAAACAATTTAAGATTTTCTAGTCTGCAATTTTTGTCATGCTTTTCAGTGCTCTTAAAAAAGAGATACGAGAGTCAAAGGCCATGAAAAGGAAACAGTGCCATTAGTTGAGAAGGGACTAAGACAGGGTTGTAGTCCACCCCAAAAGTTACTAAATCTGTACATTTACCAAACAGTAAAAGAAACGAGATTAAGTTAAGACTATTAAAATCCATGGAGCGGAGATACTGATCGCGTTGTAGTTTCATCGGAGACAGCAAAGGACTTGGAAAAGTAGTTGAGCGGAATGGATAAATAATTGAAAAGAGGATATACGGTGGATATCAACAAAGTATGACAAGGATAACATAATGTATTCGAATTAAATCAGTCGAAGATAAGGACATTATGCAGTAAAAGTAGTAGATTAACTTTGTTATTTAGGTAGCAAAATAAGTGATGATGGTTGAAGTGGGGATTAAAGTGCCAGCGCACCTGACACAGACATGTAATCAGTGAAGAATGCCAAGTTTCTCGTAAGCAGAGCACTATTTTGCGTGTGTGTGTGTGTGTGTGTGTGTGTGTGTGTGTGTGTGTGTGTGTGTGTGTGTCATCGGACTTCCGACTGATTTGATGCAGCAATCCATGAATTCCTCTAGTGTGTTACCCTCTTCATCTCAGAGTAGCACTTGCATTATACTCTCAATTATTGGTTGGATGTATGCCATGCTCTGTTTTCCCTTAAACTTCTTACCTTCTACTATTGCTCCCTCTAGCACCAAGGAGGTGTCTTGCTACTAGTTTTATAGGTGTTTTTTAGTGTATTGTTCATTCAGATACCAACAACCCAAATACGAAATTCCATTCTGGAAGAACTAAAACCCCAGAATACCGTAATCCAGGCATATACAAACTTACATGTGATAGCTGTAACAAATTCTACATTGGACAAATAGGACGAAATTTTAACATCTGTTTTAGAGAATACACTATATATAGCGACAGCAGTCATACGAGCCTCCTCATGCATTTAAAAAACCAAACCATAAAATCGACAACATCGAAATTACACTTAAAATCGTAAACGTAATACCCAAAGGACTTGGTACAAAAATACTGAAAACATTGGTAATTTAAACTCACATGAAAAATTACCTGTAAGACATGCTAAAGGAACAGAGAGACTTCAAACTTAAACATTACGTAGAAAAACGTATCGACCTTCTGGAACGTGACAACACATTAAAAGAAAAAAAAAAACCCAAAGCTTGCGCAAATAACTAAATTATCAGTAACTCAAACAATACCGCAGACCAACTATAAACACTTTGTAAACATACAGCTTGATTAAGAACTGTCAGTTGGCTGCGAAATTGCTATGTGACCATTTTACCTTCATATTATTGTCTTTAATGCAGTGGCTTTTATTTCCTTCAGAACTTTCGTGCCATTGATTATTGCAGTTTCCTGTTCAAAGAATAAGAGTGCCCTGAGCCTTTGCCCACTCCCACGCTCTGCTTGACAAAGCTGTTGGTAAAATGAGGGTAACTTCTTGTGTGGGGCCGGCCGCGGTGGGCGAACAGTTCTAGGCGCTGCAGTCCGGAACCGCGCGACTTCTACTGTCGCAGATTTGAATCCTCCCTCGGGTATGAATGTGTGTGTGATGTCCTTAGGTTAGTTAGGTTTAAGTAGTTTAGGGGACTGATGACTTCTGATGTTAACTCCCATAGCGCTCAGACACATTAGAAACATTTTTCTTGTGTGCGATGTCTTTGGCCACTATTACTGATGAATTTCATTCGAAATTTAAGCAGTGGCACCTTTCAAACTCGTAGCCAGGATGATTCGGTCACTAGTCAAAGGCGCTACAGTTAGACCGCGGATATAGCTTCTCCCACGAAATCGACATATACTGGCGAAAACGTCCTAAGTGATGCCAATGCCAATGACGGTTGTGGTGGTGGTGGGAGGGGAAGGGAGGGGAACTATCTGCCAACGTATAGAGGACCACAGACCGGTGGCAGTGCTCCTGTGAACGGTGGTAGCTCCAGTTCCATAGTACGGGAACCATGGGAAGAAGTAAAAGGCCCAGCCCTCGTGTCTAGTCTCTGGGTCGGAGGCAGAAGCAAAGAGAGGGCTGGATGGGTTAATCGAACATGCTTGACCACGACTTCAGACAACTGACAGCCCCTGTGGCTCATGAAAACTGTTTGGTCTGCCCCAGACGAAAGCCAAACGTGCATGCCCAGTTACTGGAGTCCCACTTCTAGGCAGGCATGTACTCAAGATGGGATCGCTGCTTTGGATGCAGGAAGCGTAACATGGTGTGATTCCTGCACCCATGCAATACTTTGGTTGGACTGAACACGTTGATAGAGGTGTGACAGTGTGTCCTGAGGAGGCAGTGCAAGGCATCCATAGCTGGTGACATATTCGGGACCTTCAACAACTGATGTGTTCAGCTTCTCCTCTGGAGGTGGGTTGAAAATCAGTGGTGAACAGACGCTGAACCTGTTATGATGACACAAGGCCTTGAACTGAGACAACATAAACTGGGGGCCGTTTTCCAGTCAGTATGTGCAAGGTTTCCCGTCAATGGCAAAAATCCTCTCAACCACAATGATCATAGCAGTGCAGGTGGTCTACATCTGTGTGTCAAATGGTAAGTTCTAAGGGGCATCCACCACCAAAAACCACTTAGTGCTCTGGGAAGGCCCTATGAAATCGTCATGGACCCTTTCCCAATGGTAGTCAAAGCGGTGTCGTGCCAAAAAGTGGGGATGAGTTTTGGAATAGGGATGGCAGGAGCAGCATGCGAGATTAATGTTGGCATCGACAGTAAACGTGACTGCTAGCCATTGCGCCGTCTCCCAATGTGTTGCAAGAAGGAGCTGAAGGATGCATGGCTGGAGTGGGAAAGAAATGACTGCTGAGTACCTGTGTCCAAGGGTAAGATGTCCCACGTGATGTTGAGGCGATGGCGCCGAGCGAAATAATTCCGAAAACCTGTGTCAGACTGGAATGAGTCAACCTCTGGCAGATTCTGGGTCCTCTGACAAAACCTTGTGCAGGACATGTTGAGGGCCAATGCCAAGACGACCTCATGCGGCAGTCGGTAATGGTCGTGCTTGTGTAGCTTAGTTGTCACAGCACTTGCCTGCGAAAGGCAAAGGTCCCAAGTTCGAGTTTTGATCCGGCATACAGTTATAATGTGCTAGGAAGTTTCATATCAGCGCACACTCCGCTGCAGAGTGAGAGTTCTGCAAACATCCCCCAGGCTTTGGCTAAGGTCTCCGCAATATCTTTTGTTCTAGAACTGCTGGGTCTGCAAGGTTCTGTAATATCCACGCATATATTTTATACAGAAAAATATTTACGACATCATTGTGTCTGGAATCTGAATGAACATTCTCGTGATACTAATAAAGAAGGAAATCATCGTTACTAAAATAATAAATGATTATTGTCGGTGACAATTTACTATTGTGTAAAATCCTGTATCTCAGACAATACCAATGGAAAAACATAGTGAAAATCTCAATCTTCTCTTATCTATGATTCTTTCTAGATTAATCTTTCTTCTTATTCTTACTGTTGTACTGATCGGACGTGATTGATATCTTGTAGCACTGCTGTCTGTATAAACTGTATTATGTTGTTAAATATAATTAGAGTTTCTGTGTCATTGATAAATTGCTTCTATTTGAACTCTTATTTTTATATGATTCTCGTTCTATATTGATGTTAAGCTTTTTGTTTAGCTACCGTGGAGCGCAGCCATTTGCGGGTATTGATTTACAGCGCGGTTTGTTGGTGAAATGCTGAATAATAAGCGACTAACATTGAAAATTACTTTTAAATATTAATGGATATAGTAAAGGTATCATCTGTTAATACTAAAGCAATGCCTGAACCAGATTCGATAAGTGATTGTTTTATGTTAGCCGTCATCTTAGTGAAATATTGCAGCGGCAGTTTTAAATTGAAATTTTAAACAGACATAAATCTTGATGGTCAGTTATTGCGATGATAATTGTGAATTGGTGACTCAGAACCCACTCGGAGGTAATAAATTCCACTTAGACTGTGAATAATCTTTAAATATAGTGCAAACTCAAGAGGAATATAATAATCCCAATTCCAAAGAAAGCAGGTGTTGACAAATGTGAAAATTACCGAACTATCAGTTTAATAAGCCACAGCTGCAAAATACTAACACGAATTCTTTACAGACGAATGGAAAAACTGGTAGAAGCCGACCTAGGGGAAGATGAGTTTGGATTCCGTAGAAATGTTGGAACACGTAGGCAGTACTGACCCTACGACTTATCTTAGAAAGATTATGGAAAGACAAACCTACGATTCTATCATTTGTAGACTTAGAGAAAGCGTTGGACAATGTTGACTGCAATACTCTCAAATTTTGAAGGTGGCAAGGGTAAAATACAGGGAACGAAAGGGTATTTACAATTTGTACAGAAACCAGATGGCAGTTATAAGAGTTGAGGGGCATGAAAGGGAAGCAGTGGTTGGGAAGGTAGTGAGACAGGGTTGTAGCCTAACCCCGATGTTATTCAACCTGTATGTTGAGCAAGTAGTAAACGAAACAAAAGAAAAATTCGGAGTAGGAATTAAAATTCATGGAGAAGAAATAAAAACTTTGAGGTTCGCCGATGGTATTGTAATTCTGTCAGAGACAGCAAAGGACCTGGAAGAGCAGATGAACGCAATGGACAGTGTCTTGAAAGGAGGATATAAGATGAAGAGCAGCAAAAGCAAAACGAGGATAATGGAATGTAGTCGAATTAAATCGGGTGATGCTGAGGGAATAGGTTAGGAAATGAGACGCTTAAAGTAGTAAATGAGTTTAGCTATTTGGGGAGCGAAATAACTGATGATGGTCGAAGTAGAGAGGATAAAAAATGTATACTGGCAATGGAAAGGAAAGCGTTTCTGAAGAAGATAAATTTGTTAACATCGAGTATAGATTTAAGTGTCAGGAAGTCGTTTCTGAAAGTATTTGTATGGAGTGTAGCCATGTATGGAAGTGAAACATGGACGATAAATAGTTTGGACAAGAAGAGAATAGAAGCTTTTGAAATGTGGTGTTACAGAAGAACGCTGAAGATTAGATGAGTAGATCACATAACTAATGAGGAGGTATTGAATAGAACTGGAGAGAAGAGAAATTTGTGGCACAACTTGACTAGAAGAAGTGATAGGTTGATAGGGCATATTCTAAGGCATCACGGGAGCACCAGTTTAGTATTGGAGGGCAGCGTGGAGGGTAAAAATCGTAGAGATGAATACACTAAACAGATTCAGAAGGATGTAGGTTGCAGTAGGTACTGGTAGATGAAGAAGCTTGCACAGGATAGAGTAGCATGGAGACCTGCATCAAACCAGTCTCTGGACTGAAGACCACAACCACAACAATTGTGCAAACAGCATCTTACGTGATAAACTTGGTTCTCTGCTAATGTATGAAGCCTAATTATTTGGAAAGAAGTTTTATGAAATATTTTTGACAGGGAAGATACATTAGTATTGTTTGCGTGTGGTATTGTGTGTAAAAACTGTTCACTTTGCTTAAGGAAAGGAGTTGCCACTTTGAATAACAGAAGCGGTAAAGTGTATAAGATCACTCTTGTGCAAGAACTTAGTGCCATTTACACTGTTTGACAGACAACATTGTTACACGTTTCCAGGTGGAGATTTCTGTAACAGAATAACTATCTTTAGCCGGGAGAGACAGCGATTAAATGAAACCTCATGTTACGCTAATAGTAAGTAATTGGTTTTGTTGTATTCCTGCCTACGATCTGTAAAATTCCGCAATCTACTGCACACCATAGTTCGCAGGAGAGCTGCTGTGAAGTTTGGAAGGTAGGAGGCGAGATACTGGCAGAATTGAAGTTGAGAGGATGGGGCGCGAGTCGTGCTTGGGTAGCTCAGTTGGTGCTGGCACGGTAGCTCAGCGTGCTAGGTCAGAGGAAACAACGATGAATTTCAACAAGTGTCATGGGACATCCGCCCCGAACATATCGAAAGAAGAATTACAAACAAAATGAGATCAGCAAAAATAAAAAACAAGTTGGTAAAGCACTTCCTGCGAAAGGCCAAAGTCTCGAGTTCGAGTCTCGCTCCGGCAAACAGTTTTAATCTGCCAGGAAGTTTCATATCAGCCACACTCCGCTACAGAGTGAAAATTTTACTCTCGTCAAAGGTAGTTTGCAGCTTTTGATCCAAAGCAAAGTTTACTGGCCATAAAGGAAGCTGAACTTGGCCTAAGCATTGGCGTATTGGGCGGTGGGATCAAAATGGATTTTGATTTGTACCTGGTTAAAAGCGGCTCTCAGTGCTGCAGATTCTGTGTCACCTTATTCAGACTGATGCCTGATCAAGGAAATCAAGGATTTTGTTGTCAGGAAACATGTGAAAGTTACTGCCATTCAAATGCACATGAAACTGTTGAATCCATAAATGATCGATAAAGCGTCCTTTTCAGTCTGGGAATAACTGACCTGCGAAGAGTTTAACGTTTTGGAAGTGAAGGCAATTCTGTTCCATGCGTTTCGCACCTTGGATGGAAAAACCGCTGCAATGGCATACTGGAAAGCGTTAATTACATGTCCACGGCAGAAGATGCGTATAAGGCATCAATTACAGAGCTGCTTGAACCAGTGAAAAGTCTTTTGACATGCCTCCGAATACACAAGTCTGATGCCATTTTTGCTTTGCGATTGTGAGGATGTGTGATCTGCTCCACTGGGAGAATAAACGTGGCGAAATACATTATTTTCTGCAGAAACATACAACTGGCTGGGCTGGGTGTCTCAGGCATGCATATGATCACATCGACGAGGTCGCACATGGGCATGATATTTTTATGACTGAGGACGTGCCGCACGTAGCTGGCGCTGGGGGTAAAGAAATTCCACTTTTCCAGTTGGCAACGTACACCATTTTCCTAGAGCTGCTTGTAAAGAGATTAAAGATTCTTGTAATGTTCCTCGGTCGTCGCCTCACAATGATAATATCGCCAAATAGCTGATACATTTTGAAATACTTTTGAAAAGCAGCAGGCGCACTCACAATCCGCAAACGTCAAGGGTTTATACTGGCACGGCGGACGGCTAACTTAAAACTAGCAGCTACCTTGAAGCTTCGTCGGCTGTTGGTGTTACGCATTCTTTAAATCAGTTCTCAAAAAATAGCGGCCCTTAGATAGTTTAGACAACTTCTCTGGGCGTGGCAGTTGATATATATCAGTTTCAGACTGTGGGCTAACTGTGAACTTGAGATCACCATAGATACGTAACGGCTATTTCGGTCTTTTAATGACCACCATAGACATTACAGATTTACTGGCGGAAATCGGGGATGCAATGCTTTAGACCTGAAGCAGTCAAATTTCCGCCTGAACAGCCTCATTAACCACAAATGGAAGCGGGCGAGCTTAAAACCAAATTGGTCATTTCCGATGGCTGCAGAGAAATCTGAACCGTAACCTTACGCGCACATTCCAGCGTTGGTTCAGGATCTCATTATAGGACGTTCACAGGGCTTCAAGATCGAAAAATGGCACTGTGGCTGAAAATTAATTTGGTTCTCCGTTGTTGAAAAAAAAACTGGTAAAGACATCTAAAGCGAAAATATTCAGAGCCGTAGGGTACCACACAACAGAGGACATTAACACCCTTTCAATATTTTTGTACATAGCTGCTAGCAACAGCTCTCTTAGGAGAGGAATGGACATACCACAGTAAGGCGGGACAAGGTGCCGGGCCCGTCGCAACGGAGGCAAACCGAGCCGGTGTTGTCATCCTTGATTAGAGACAAGGCCACGCCTCTGTTTATATGGAATTCCTTGGACTGGCCGAACGGCGCCAAAGCGTACGTGGGCTTCCGTTGTGGTACGGAGACGACCGGTTCCGCATCTCTGCCTGTATGTACCGCAGCGCAGCGCTGTCCTCGTGCCACTGGTGGGCTGCTGGTTCAGAGACAAAAGCCACGCGGATGCGTTTGCCGTAGGCCCAACAGTTTGCTGCACGACGCGGGCACTGGCTTGTGTTACACTTGCTGTCGTATTACGGAGGTCTATAACGTGCTTGATGTACGTCGCAACGTTGAGCAGGGAGGACGTTTCTGACTCTCTTAAACATTACAAAAAAGGTCCTGAAGTTGAGGAGGAAGCAAAATCTTCGATATTTCTAAGTGTGTTAGAGATACAGGCGATCCAGATGCACGTGAACTTGGGTGAGACTTGCTGGCAGAAGTGGTGAGTCAGATTCATCAGCTGACGGGAGCTTGTGTTGGTGATTAAACACCTGGGAAACCTGAATTTTGTTTCTATAAACCTAGTGAGCTACCAAAAGCAATCTAAAAATGATTATTTAAGTGGAAGCGCTGAGACATAACGGCCTAAAGCATTCTGTCATCGATTTTGAGTTTTTAGCATGTGTGGATGCTCCTAACATCAGTTGATCTTATACTGAACTAGCTTTTTCTATATCATTGGCTCCACACTCTATGTATGAACTTTCACGAAAACATGCCTCACCGATTCCTCTGATATCGTATCCATATGGGCCCAAAGTAAAGAATAACTGTGTTGCTCTGCACTGCTATGTTGTTATCTAGTGTCCACAACATAACTGAGTGTCTACATCTTGTAAATAGTGGTAACACTTCATAATTGGAAGTGTATCGGCAGTTTTATCTGAACCTCGAGCCACAGAATGTGTTTAATGAAAAGAACGATGAAGTGTTGTGTGTGTGTGTGTGTGTGTGTGTGTGTGTGTGTGTGTGTGTGTGTGTGTGTGTGCGGTGCATGTAGTAGCTTTTGGTTGTGTTCTGATTTAATTCCACGTTAGTTACGAACCTTGCAACCCTAGAAAGATACTTGTTCTTTATGTTCTGAATTAATTCCACATTAATTACGAACTTTACAACTGTAAAATAATACTATTGTCACTAGCCTGTACACTAAAGGGTTTGTGATTTAACATTACTAATAAACGTAATTTTTTATATTAATTAATATTTCATAAAATAAAATGGGAAAATTATTTTTTCATGTGAACTATAATATATATGTTGAGACTTGGCTAAAGAAACAATTCAGACTTATGCGATTGTTGGTTTGTCTCTTCGGTTCTCAGTGCCTCAATTTGAAGCACTTCACCAATACTAGTATAAAGAGCTGTAACCCCTCTGTCAGGGGAAAGGTTCACAATCACATATCGAATCAGTGATACAGTATAGGGGACTTGACAGTTCTGACATGCTGGAAGCTGCCATAGTAAAAATGAATTGTTTGTTGTTGTTCATTAAAAGTTTTGCTTACTTAAATTTTCAATATGGGAATTAGTACACTCTGAACATAACAATTCGAATGCGAGATATTGTTGCTAAATCTTACTGCAAGAAATTAGCTTGAAAATGCCTGTCTGGTTCCCCGGCTATTTAAACATTCGTAATGGCGAAAATACTGTCTGAATTCAACGCTGTCAATCATTAACATTTTAAACTTATAAACTGAACCTGGAAAAACTCAATGTTCCCTTTTTGATTATTTAATTTTGGCTCAAAACGATAATAACTGAATTTAGTTTGGTTAAATTAGGTGATGCTGAGGGAATTAGTTTAGTTAATGACACACTTAATGCAGTGAATGTGATTTGCTATTTGGGAAGCAAAATAATTGAAGACAGTCGAAGTATGGAGGATATAAAATGTAAACTGGCTATGGCAAGGAAATCGTTTCTGAAGAAGAGAAATTTGTTAATATCGAGAATAGATTTAAGTTCAGGAAGTATTTTCTGAAAGCATTCGTATGGAGTGTAGCCATGTATGGAAGTGAAACATGGAGGATAACTAGTTTGGACAAGAAGAGAAAAGAAGCTTTCGAAATGTGCTGCTACAGAAGAATGCTGAAGATTAAATGGGTATATCACGTAACTAATGAGGAGGTACTGAATAGATTTGGGGAGGACAGGAATTTGTTGCACAACTTGACTAGAAGAAGGGATCGGTTTGTAGGACACATTCTGGAGCATCAAGGGATCACCAATTTAGTACTGGAGGGAAGTGTGGAGGGTAAAAATCGTAGAGGGAGGCCAAGAGATGAATACAAGCAGATTCAAAAGGATATATGTTGCAGTAGTTATTTGGAGATGAAGAGGCTTCCACAAGATAGAGTAGCATGGAGAGCTGCATCAAACCAGTATCTGGACTGAAGACCACAAAAACAACAATAATTTTGGCTTACCTATTCCAAAATGGAAACACCTTGACACTGGTCTTGTCTTGAAAGCGCGTCACACTTGCTGAGCTACAACAAACTACTGAGTTGCGCCTCATGCAATGAACTCTATTTAAAAAAAAAAGAAGACAAAGCATACTACAATTATGAATAAGTACAAATGATAACTCAATTTTTCTCATGGATTTTGGATGCCGATAATAACTAGGGATAAATTTTAAACTCAGATATAATTAGTTTTCTAATTACAAAAGTTCTATATTGAAAAATTATCTCTCATTAATACACCAAGAAAATAAAATGCATATCGTAAAAAGATATTAAATATTCAAAAGTTGCTCCTAATCCCAAATTCAAATTCAACATTATAAATGGCTGTGTATCTTTCCCCATACTCAAGCCTCTGGATGTCTGAACCAAGAATCAGTAACTACAAGCTGCCGCAATGAAGTACGAAGTCTGAAATCAATTTCCTTACATTAAAACTTCTTTTATTACACATCAAAATAATAATAATAAAATGTTGTTATCAAAATGCTTCGAGCTCTTTCCTCATTTCAAATAATTAAATCAGTAAATCAACATGTTCCACTTCCTCAGAATATAATTCCGAATATATCACTCGGCCTATGCCACACTGCTACTCACGACACACTGCTGCCGACTACCGTACTGTGTCTCCTGTCTCACGATTAACAGTGCGCACCATTTCCCACGCATCCTGCGAAGCATGAAACCCAGAGGCGACGCAGCATCTCTTCTGTCACTGTGACCTTACAATTTCAAACAGTACAAAAGCCCTTACGTGTTCTTGACATCCAAATACTTGAGAAATGCCCATGAAATTGCCTAAAGCCCCCCCATCAGACCTTGCTAGTGAGCAGTCCAAGTTGTCTGTCACTGTCAATGCTGTCAATGCTGAACTGGAGCCTAGCAGCTACAAGGACTGACTTCTCGGTTAACAGTAATTTATTTAGTTAACAGAGCACAGAGATCACTGAGTAGTAATTCACTAGGATCCGAGAGAGGTTTCTATTTTTGCACCATTTCTTATAAATGAGTACTAGAAGGTAACAACAGAACACTTTGCCGCTTATCAGAAATGTTATAAACAAAACAGTGGAGCTGAGAACGTAGGAGGTAGGATAACCCAACTATTCGACGTCTCGTCGAATGCAGCGAACAGCGGTTGGGGCTCAGCCACGTCCACGAACTGCCGTGCTTGCTGCTGCTGGTGCTGATTCAAGAGCTGGAGAATAGCGCCCTGATGCTCTTTGTGCCTTCGGAGCCACAAACTGTTGCTGTTGTAGCCGCAGTTGCGGTGACAGGTGTTGCTGCTAAAGTTCTATAAACTTACGGCCCATAATACAAGAACTGGCGAACACGACATCTTAAGCACTACAGGGTAAGAACATAAACGCGTTACAAGGGAACAAAGCAATATATTAAACACCACGAACGGAAACCAGAAAGTTAATGTCCAAACTAGGATCAATATCCGAACAGCAGTTAGGCGAGATTTAACAGAGCTCATGCGGCGTGCTAGACAAAAGTTGTCGCTCGCTTAGCACCGTGCCCATATGATCACCTCTGGTGGAATAGGACAGATGCCAACAGTAGTATTTCAGATCGTCTATCGATATCCTCCGCTAGCGGGAACATTAATTGCTCTTCTTCCGCTTACCATGGATTAGACAGTGTTGCCTGTTTCGGTTTCAAAACATACACTGAGGTGAAAAAAGTGACGGGATAACGATATGCACTTCTACAGATGGCAGCAGTGTCGCATACAAAAGATATAAAAGGTATGTGCATTGGCGGAGCTGTCATTTGCACTCGGGTGAGACGTGTGAAACGTCATTATGGCCGCAGCATGGGGATTAACAGACTCTGAATGCGGAGTTGTAGTTGGAGCTAGACTAATGGGACACCCCATTTCTAAACTAGTTAGGCAATTCGGTATGCCGAGATCTAGTGTCAAAAGTACGCCGAGATCTGCAGTGTCAGAGTATGCCGAGAATACAAAATTTCAGGCATTGTCTCTCACCGTGGACAACGCAGTGGCCGACGGACTTCACTTAACAACCGAGAGCAGCGGCGTATGCATAGAGGTGTCAGTGTCAACAGAGAAGCAACACTGCGAGAAATAACCGTACAAATAAATGTGAGACACACGACGAATGTATCCGTTAGGACAGTCCAGTGAAATTTGGCGTTAATAGGATATGTTAGCAAACGATCGACGCGAGTGCCTTTGCTAACAGCACTTCTCCGACGCCCGCGACCATATGGGTTGGACCCTAGGCGACTGGAAAACCGTGGCCTGGTCAGATGACTCCCGATTACAGGTGATAAAAAGAGCTTATGGTGAAGTTACAGCGTAATGCAGACCCCATGAAGCCATAGACCCAAGTTGTCAACAAGGCACTGTGTAGGCTTGTGGTGGCTCCTTAATAGTGTGGGGTGTATGTGCACTGAATGGAGTTGGTCCTCTGGTCCAACTGAACCGATCATTCACCGGGAATGGTTACGTTTGGCTACTTGGAGACCACTCGCAGTCCTTCATGGACTTCATGTTCCCAAACAACGATCTCATGTCACTGAACCAAAACTGTTTACAATTTGTCTGAAGAACATTTTGGACAATCCGAGCGAATGGTTTGGCCACTCAGATCGCTCGACACGTATCCAATCGAATAATCATGGGATTTAGTCTAGAGGTCAGTTCGTGCAAAAATTGAAGAGCCGGTAACACCTTTGCAATTATGGACATCTATAGATGCAGCATGGCTCAATATTTCTGCATGAGTCATCCAACAACTTGTTCACTGCACGCTGCGTCGAGTTGCAGCACTACACCGAGCAACAGGTCCGTTACGATGTTCCTAACTTTTGTCACTTCATTGTGTTTGACTATCATTTCCTTCATCACCCCGGACAACTTCTTCCCTCAGGCGTATAATGCAACACTCTTCTTAGGATCCTCTCTTCTGGAATCTGTCGACATGATTTCTCCCATCGTTTATATTGGGGTGTCACCGCCTGACACCACACTTGCTAGGTGGTAGCATTTAAATCGGCCGCGGTCCGTTAGTATACGTCGTACCCGCGTGTCGCCACTATCAGTGATTGCAGACCGAGCGCCGCCACACGGCAGGTCTAGTCTAGAAAGACTCCCTAGCACTCGCCCCAGTTGTACAGCCGACTTTGCTAGCCATGGTTCACTGATTACATACGCTCTCATTTGCTGAGACGATAGTTTAGCATAGCCTTCAGCTACGTCATTTGCTACGACTTAGCGAGGCGCCATATTCAGTTACTATTCTGAACAGATAATATTGTGAATCATGTACACTCAAAAGCGACGTTCATCATAAATGGATTAAAGTTAAGTATCAACTAGCTACGTCCGCTTTCTGAATTCTAATTCCTTGTTATGTTCCAGACGTCACGTCAGTATAGTCCTTCCCTCCTCACGCCAGCCTGCGTGAGCTAAAATGCGTGCATTTCGGCCTCCTCCAGTAAGACGGTGTTGGCTCTTCAGCCAACTACAACATATATAGTTTACAATTTTTCCTTTCTAAGACCTTATTCCTAAGTCTTCTCTTATATTTTCGTTTAAAATTATTTCTGAAAAGGTACACCCTTTTACTGCTCTTTAGGACCTCATTTCGGCAGACTGTATCTTGTTTTTATCAGGTTTTGTCCACATCCATGTTTCTGGTCCAATAAAAAGAAGCAAACACAGCTGCTTCCTCGTAGAACTTCATTTGTGTTTATTTTATGGTTGTAGTTTCGAGGCTTCTATTTGTTGGACCACAAGTTTGCTGGAACATGGGTAATTTGTTTTTAAAATAGTTTCTATATTTATAACTGAAATTTATTGTAAAATAACTAAATCAGTGACTTTTTAAAATACACTATCACTGATAACTGTTTTTGTTTTAACAATACATTTTCTTATGAAGGTCATTGTTTTCTTCTTATTCATGGAAATTTTGAAATTATAATTCTCACATAACTTCTACAACATATGTACTGCTCTATGGAACTCGTCTTCGGTTTTACTTATAACAATCTGATCATCAGCAGATATTATCCTCTTAATTGTAAAATTTGTTGCAATACAGTAGCCTCCATTAATTCTATATATCCATTCTCTAATAACATCATCTGTATACATTGTAAACAAAGTAGGAAACAAGCTGTAACCCTGCTTTAAACCTTGAATTATATGTACCTTTTTACTACACCGAACATCTCCGACATGTACGCCGACTGCTGTATCTTGGAGTCGCGCACAAATTCCGAAGTTTCAAAATTTAATTTTCAGAGAACTCGCCATCTGCTAACATTTTTCGAAAAGCAGTCTAGGAAATGGGTCTATATCTCGAATCACTCCTTAGGAAGAAGCATTTTCTAAATAAAGAGGTATACCATACTCATCAAATACCGACGAATAAAATACGTTTCACCACTCAGCATGTGTGATACAAAATCAACTAGGTTGTTAATGGGTACATTTGTGTCCTAAAGAACGTCAGAGAAAAGCTATCCAAATCATATATAAAACAGAAAGATTGTTATCTACAACAAACTGAACAAAAACGATACAGCCTTTGCTTCACCTGCATTTGCTTTTAATGTAAACATAGCCCCATATCCGATAAAAACTGAAGAAAAAGGGGATATTTGGGAACACACGTGAGAGTTCAGTTGTCACTGAGAGTTCGACACTGTGAGTGCGATACCCTCGGAAATGACAAATACTACTGTTTAGAGAGCGAGATATTTTTGCACACACATTAGTTGGTTAGTTACTGTCTGATTGCAGCTGCGAACAAATTTCGAGAAATATCTGTCAGCACTTCGTGGAAGCGTTTATGTCGTTAGCTGACAAACTTGGTATTGCCTGGTATTCATTTTGCCAATGTTTTTATTAGAAAAGGAAACTTAAAATTGTCTGTGTTTCTAGTGTGATGTCCAAAAAATTATGTAAATGTATTCGTGAAAACGCCTTTGAAAATAGGAAACTGTCCTACAAAGAAACTAACATAATGTCCAAATGTATAAGTACACCATCCAAATTAAGAAATATAGTACTTCTGTACGGTGGGCGCAGCTGCTTCACGTGTTTGCAACGCGATTTTGTAGGTGTGTCTATAGATGGTATTTGTTTCCGCTTAGAGCCGCTTGAGCACCGCACTTAAAATTTGTGAAAAGCTCTGTCAGGCGCCAGGGATTTTCTTAACTAGACTGTAGAAATCTCTTAGAAGTAAAGAAAAATTTATTAAAACTTCATACATGATGCGGCAGTTTTTTACACACCTCCGTGTTCACGACCTAATATCTCCTGAACTATCTGTCGCATAATGATATATTTCAGGATATACGTTTATCAAAATGTGTTGCGAATAGAGTTCGTAGCATAGAAGTAATAAGTTTTAACGTCATGCACAATGGGACAGTTTTCATGCAGCTCACTGTTTATGACGTCATATCTCCTGAACGATGGGAGGTACCTTAGGTAATTTTGTACGTTTGTTTAGTAGCATATCGGATACTATTTTCTAAGTTTATTGCGAACAGAGTTAATAGCATAGAAGTAATAAATTTTAACGTCAAGCGTGATGCGGCAGTTTTTCACGCATTTCATTGCCTATGACGTCATGTCTCCTGACCTGCGTTAGGTATATGGTTCTTACACCCACACCGATTGTTGCTCGACAGTGATGGGCATGTGTACAGAGTTCGGTTGAAATTGGCACAGTGGCTTAGCAGCAGCTGTGGAACACACGCGCGCGCGCACACACACACACACACACACACACACACACACACACACACACACACACACACAGGGTGTGAGTGGTCAGACGCCTTATTTTCTTTTCTCTGTGAGGTACTGGATTGATTAAACAAAAGGTTTCGAACGCTAGGCATATTTTTTGATGTAACTAAGGCGTTTGATTGTGTTCATCACAAAATATGTAATGCTCCAGAACTTGGACCATTATGAAATACGGGGAGTAGCTCACAATTGCTTCACCTCTTACTTTAACAGACACAAAAAGGTCATTACTCACAATGTTGAGAATGGCTGGGATGTGGGGTCTGAGTGGAGCGCAGTCAAATGGGGGATGCCCCAGGGATCAGTGTTGGGGCCATTCCTGTTCCTTATTTATATAAATGATATGCTCTCTAGCATTAGAGGTAATTCCAAAATGTTTGCTGATGACACTACCTTGGTAGGAAAGGATGTTGTGTGCAACACTGGTTCTGTTTCAAATAGTGCAGTTCATGACATAAGTTCATGGCTTGTAGAAAATAAACTAATGCCGAATCACAGTGGCTCTGAGCACTATGCGACTTAACTTCTGAGGTCATAAGTCGCCTAGAACTTAGAACTAATTAAACCTAACTAACCTAAGGACATCACACACATCCATGCCCGAGGCAGGATTCGAACCTGCGACCGGACTGGTCGCTCGGCTCCAGACTGTAGCGTCTACAACCGCACGGCCACTCCTGCCGGCCCGAATCACAGTAACACAGTTTTTACTGTTTCTGACACACAATTCAACAAAAGCCAGCCTTTTAATTTCACACAATGGGCCATGATTAGTGGAACTGAACAGTTCAAATTTCTAGGTGTTCAGACAGGTAGTAAACTGTCGTGGAAAGCCCACGTTCAGGATCTTGTTCAAAGACTTAATGCTGCCATTTTTACTATTCGAATGGTATCTGAAGTAAGTGATCGTTCGACATGAAAACTAGTCTACTTTGCTTATTTTCATTCGCTTAAGACATATGTTATTATATTTTGGGGTAACTCTTCCGATTCTCAAAGGATATTTTTGGCGCAGAAACGGGTCGTTCGGATAATAAGTGATACAAGTTCGCAAACCTCTTGTCACTGGTCCCCGTATTCTGACATTGGCCTCTCAATATAAATATTCCTAACTGTCGTTTCTTATTAACAATATCAGTTTATTCCCGAAAATTAGCAGCTTTCACTCAGTTAATACTAGGCAGAAATCCAATCTGTATCTGGATCGCACTTCCTTAATTCTTGAGCAGAAAGGTGTGCAGTATAATGCTGCATCCATTTTCAATAAGCAGCCACAAGAATTCAAAAAACCTTAGAAGTAATCCACTTGCTTTCAGTCCGAAATTGAAGAGTTTCCCCGTGGGTCACTTCTTCTATTCTGTAGAGGAGTGTCCTGAAAACTTAAGCTGATTCCCATGTTACATTATTCATTGCGTTTACTTAAACTTAAGGCTTGACTTTTTGGGTTCATAAACATTTTATTTTATCTGTTAATACGTTTATGTTGTAATTTCATGCCCCAATACGTCCCATGAACGTGTAGATTTGCTCCAGAATTTGGTCCTATGGAACCAGACGAGTAAATTAAGAAAAAAGACGCTGTCGACAGCCTTCAAGTTTCTGGTCGACTGCGCCTGACCGTCACAGAGGAGGATCGCCTATTGTGCATCAACCACACCGTAACCCCTTCATACTTCGTCTGCCATTCTAGGACAAGTAATGGAATCCTTGCAACATTCTATGTTATCCCGCACCGTTGGTTGGAGATTCGCAGCGGCTGGATAGGAAATTACCAAACCGTGCGGAGGCTGCTGTTACCACTACAATACAGGGTGTCCCAAAGAGAATGGCCCGATTTTAAATAGAATTATTTATTAGGAAGAAGGGCTAAACACCAACAAAATGCATACTAAATTACTCAGAAAAGACAGAAGTTTATAAAAATCCATCATAAATGTTCAATAAGTCCTTCATTGGCTGCACGGACGACATCTAGCCAATAGTCGAATTCATCCCAAACTGAGTGTAAGGTGTCTTCTGTCCCTGAAGCTACAGCAACTGATATACTGGTTTTTAGTTCATCAGTGTCACGAGGTAAGGGAGGAACGTAAACACATTGTTTAACACATCCCCATAGAAGAAATCACATGGTGTTAAGTCAGGGGACCTAGGAGGCCAAGAGTGTAAAGCCTGGTCTCGTTGTCCTGTACGCCCTATCCAACGTTGAGGCACGTAGGCACTGAAGAAACTATGCACGTTGTTCTGCCACTATGGTGGGGCTCCATCTTGCTGATATATGAAATTGTCAGAGTCAAGTTTTGGGAATAACCAGTTCCATGGCATTGTAGAATATGATTGTCCTGTTACTGTTTCTTCCTCAAAAAAGTAGCGTCTATATACGTTGCTTTGCGAAACAGCACAAAAAACATTCACTTTTGTGAATCACGTTCGTGTTCAATTGTTTCATGAGGATTTTCGAGCCCCCATATACGTGCATTATGACGGTGAACCTTACTGCTAATATGGAAATTTGCCTCATCGCTGAATATCAACTGTGAGATAAAAGTGTCATCTTCCATGTCCTCTAGCATTGGTAAAGACCACTTGCTTCGCTTTATCACTATCTCGAAGAGCTTGTAACAGTTGTAATCGGTATGGTTTGACGGCTAAACGACGCCGTAACACACGCCACACTGCCATGCACGTAACGCAAGTTCTCGACTAGCACGACGCGTAGACTTACGGGGTGCTCAGCTCAAATGCTCGTCGGATTTGTCCCACTCTTTGTTCAGGAACGCGTGGCTGGTCAGGAATTTTGCCTTTACAGAAGCACCCTGTTTCTTAAAACTGTTTAGACCACCATTGAATGTTCTTTGGTGATGGTGGTTTGGCACGAAATCGAATATGAAACGCCCGCTGAACTGCGATCACTGATTGAGTACGACTACATCAGTTACCTAGTGACATTTGTCTCAAAATTATTACAAGTTAAGATCAGGTCATCCTTTCTGGGACACCCTGTACAAGCGCCAGCACTTGGAATGGTGACGTGAAAGGGGAGCATTGATTTCTGATCAATAGCGTCGCATTGCGTTCAGCGATGACTCGCGTTTCGGCACTACCTTGGATGATCATCGTCGTCGAATATGGTGACAGCATGCTCAGAAGTGCCATTCCTTTTCCTATGTTTGAGAGATGCACAGCGGTCTCACTCTAGGCGTCACGGTGTAGGCAGCCATCGCGTATGACTTCAGTTCACAGCTGGTGTTGACTGAGGAACTCTGATGGCACAACGGGACATCAGACACCCTACGTCCCCATGTGTTACCTCTCATGCGACAACATCATAGTACCATTTTTGAACAAGACAATGCCCATCCACGCGCGGATGCGCGATGAGGTACTCTTGTGGCGAGCTACATCCCCAAATCCGTCCCTGATAGAGCACATGGGGGAGCAGTTTGGACGTCAGCCCCATGCCAGTGGCTTTATCCGGGATAGCGTGGACGAGTTAAAATATTTGTGGGTCGGCTTATCTCAGGAGAGGATACAACGGCTTTATGACACTCTCCGCAACCGAATCAGCCCCGCATCCAGACTAGAGAGGCTGTAACGTCTTACTGATAAGCGGATTCGCACTGCTCAGTCCATGAATTATGCTCCTCCCCGTCAGCAGGCTACGTTTTTATTGATCAGGCAGTGTATCTGATTCCCTTTTATCCGCATGTACGTATTACCCTCGCACAAACGCCTCACCTGATTTCCACGCTTAGGAAATGCCACAAACCCGTTGCCAATGTGGTTAAATTCTGAAGTGCCAGAGAGTCCTACCAACTTTTTGTCCTCTCCAGTTTTATATCCAAATAGATGTTTTTAGTAGCTCTATAAAACGCATACGTTTTGAAAACCATCGGAATGCTCCTCAAGCGACAAAATTGAACTTGTAAATAACACACATATAAAGCAAAAGCCGCTAGAAAGCAAGGAAATTGCTAGCAACTAAAAGCAAAGACTCGTGTGCAGCACCGTTATTTCATCTAATCGTACGTGAAACAACTCGCTAGGTAGTGATATTTCAGTTGGCGCTTTATATTGTGGTCAAGCGAGATATTTATAACAAATTTAGCATGCCTTTACTAGAGGTGATAGAGCTGCGAGAACGAGGAAGAAGAACCGCTATTAAATCGCACATCCGAAGAAACATTGCATCGTTTTCCTAACATAGGCCCTGCAATATCGTATTAAATTATTAATATTAAAATGTTAACATTATGACGTATCAAAATGGAGAGATTCATTCACACGGATTCGGGTGTAAATGTTCGGCCATTCTGTTGATTCCCCTTCGTTGTAAACAGCAAAACCTGAAAATTTTGAGGTGAACACTATTCCCTTAGAATCCACTTATTGTATCTTCTAGAAGCCAATAAAAACTGTACTCCACAGAAGTGACACCCCCAAACCTGTACCGCATGGGGCTAACTGGTACTTCAAAGTGTTACCACAACCCTAGCACTACCTGTCTGAAACAGTTCTAAAACCTTCGCTGTCAGTATTTAAATCCGCGTGGAAAATATTCGAAACTATTCCTGATAATTGTATTTCTGTAACATGTATATTTGTACACCTATTGGAAGTACTCCATCTCAGTATTGTCTGAAAATAGCTGCACAGATATTCAGTCGTATGTTTGCTTCATTTCAAAGTAGTGCGAGGATTGTCCATTTGCTTAAAGCAAACGTAAAATTTTTTCTTCACAATATGAAAATAATGTAGAATTCTGTGACTTAAATATCAATGAATCACACTTGGAATTGTTCAACCTGGATATAAAAATTTGTACGAGTATGAAATGGAACAACCATATAGGCTCACAATCAGTTGCAGGTGAATAAGGTGGCAGTCTTCGGTTCATTCGAAGAACAGCAGGCAAATACATTCAGTCTATAAATGAGACTGCATACAAAACTCGTGGTACTCATCCTAAAATATTGTTGAAGTGTGTGGAACAGCGCTAACGTTCGACGTCGAACGTATATATTGTATTAATGGTCACAAATTCATTTTACCCATGGGAGAGTGTCACAGAGGTGCTGCAAGAAATGGACTGGAAGACAGAAGCAAATTATCCCATGGAAGCCTACTTATAAAATTTCTAGAAAAAACTTTAAGTAATGAATCGAAGAATACACTACAACGCCCTATATATCGCTCCCGTACCATCCACGAAGAAAATAGTAGACTAATTACAGCAAGCACAGAGGCGCTTAAGCGATCATTTATCCCGTACTCCACACGTGAACGGAACGATAAATAGCTGCAGTAACTGGTACAATGAGCCGGCCGCTGTGGCCGTGCGGTTAAAGACGCTTCAGTCTGGAACCGCGTGACCGCTACGGTCGCAGGTTCGAATCCTGCTTCGGGCATGGATGTGTGTGAAGTCCTTAGGTTAGTTAGGTTTAAGTAGTTCTAAGTTCTAGGGGACTAATGACCACAGTAGTTAAGTCCCATAGTGCTCAGAGCCATTTGAACCATTCTGGTACAATGGGAAGTTCCCTCTGTCATGTACTTCATCGTATTTTGCAGAATGGAAATGTAGATGCAGATGTAGAATCTGTAACTATAGACTGCCTTTCTCTTACACAAGTTACTATTTCTACCTTAAGCAGTACTCAAGCTTCCTGGCAGATTAAAACTGTGTGCCGGACCGAGACTCGAACTCGGGACCTTGGCCTTTCGCGGGCAAGTGCTCTAGCATCTGAGCTACCCAAGCACGACTCACGACCCGTGCTCACAGCTTTACTTCTGCCAGTACCTCGTCTCCTACCTTCCAAACTTTACAGAAGCTCTCCTGCGAACCTTGCAGAGCTAGCACTCCTGGAAGAAGGGATATTGCGAAGAATTAGCTTAGCCACAGCCTGGGGGATGTTGCCAGAATGAGATTTTCACTCTGCAGCGGAGTGTGCGCTGATATGAAACTTCCTGGCAGATTAAGACTGAGATTGGCACACTCTCTGGTGATACAAAGCTGTGAGGACGTTTCGTCAGTCGTGCTTGGGGAGCTCAGATGACGGTAGCACGGTAGATCAGCATGTTCGGTCAGAGAGCTGGTTGGTCTTTGTAATAAAAACAACTGAGTGAAGGGATCAACAACGAACTTGAACGGAAGTCAAATGACGGCCGCAAAGACCAAACACAACGATCAGCAACGAACAAAATGAAAAGAAAAGAAGGTAGAGCACTTGCCTGTGAAAGGTAAAGGTCCCGAGTTCGAGTCTCGGTCCAGCACACAGTTTTAATCTGCCAGGAAGTTTCATATCAGCGCGCACTCCGCTGCAGAGTGAAAATCTCATTCTTAAGCAGTGCTGTTTCTCACGCAATTGTCGACACCCAGCAAAATATGTAATATTATATGTTTCATACTTGTCCTGACGCTGTGTAACGGCACCTGTGTTTCTCACTAAAACTGCGTGATTTTTAATGATGATGATGAGGGTGATTATGGTGATGATGATGGTGATGAACTTTTGAAGCTCGTAGTGGTTTAATAAACGGCCGTCTTCGCTCCTCGTCAATACTGTGCGGAACTTGAACTTGATGATAATGATAATGCCAAAGTTTGAAACACCTAGTGGTATAAAAATGACCGACGCAGAGAATTTTTATTTGTGTTCATCAACTGGATACCTCGTTATGTCGTACTTCTGTGGACGAAATAATCTCACACCTTGATGGGACACTGCAGGGAAGTGTCGAATTTATCCCGAGAGATTGGCACACACTCTGGTGATACAAAGGTGAACGCTAACTCCTCTGCTGGCATTTACCGCTGTTTACTGATGATAAGACTGTCGAATCCGCAAATATCGACGACGTAATGACGGGGAATAAGGTTGATACTTGATAAGATCCCTTAAGATCTTACTTGGAACAATTTTCGCTCTGTTATTGCGTTCCACGAGCCTCTGTTGCGACTTAACGTGTTATTTGCTACTTAGCATGGTGTTTGTTCCCGAGCAAGACCTGAGCCATACTTCCGGCCCAGCGCTTGCTGCGCTTCACAGCTTCAGCCATTGACCGAAAAGTTGTTGCCTCTCTGAGAACTCGGCAAGTTCAACAACACTTCCGGGACCTCCGTCAGCCTCCCTTTGGCAGAGTTCTCTGGAAGATTTTCGGCGCAGCAGTTGAAAATTTGGGTAGCGACATATTAGCATTGGACAACATATTCTAGAAGAGAACGGCGGATTTTGCTATTTCTGAAGAACAGAAAATAAAGAAGGAAGATGGAGGAAAGACATAATCTAAAGGATTCCGCAAGGCAAAAATTTTTTCTATTTTGGAAGTCAGCTACAAACATCCAAAAATATAAATTCTTAGATCAGAAGTCCTTCTTGAATAGCCCGTGTGAGGAGCACAGCCGTGCCTGGGTGCAAAAGATGAATAAATGAAAGGATTCAGCAGCCGTCCAGTAATTCCCCCACACAAAATTATTTTAAAACTTCAAACTCCCACTCACGGGTCTTCGTGGAACTTTTTTCGAGAGAGGACAACGTTCAAAAATTACTAGTTTTGGTAGTACTAACTGAAAACGTGTCGTGGCCGAGAACTCAATTGGTAAGAAATACGCAGGACTTTTCTGTTTTACACGACTGATATCCATTTAGCATTATCAATATATACTGCTTTGATACCTAAACAATAATCACACTCAACAGTAAAAACAAAGTACGTATTTTTACAGCATTAACATTAATTTGAATATCACCCTTTCGATAAAACGACTTAAAATTATATCTTAATACAATTAAACACACGGTACCCCACGAGTTATGAAATAAGGCTTGAAAATAGTCGCAAAAGTTATTTATCCATATTTCCCAAAAGTTTGCTTGAAAATGAACATAAAAAATCTGAAATTGAAAAGAAGCCAGCATGATGAGAATATCCAGTTAGATGTCAACAAAAATAAGCAACAAAAAGATGGCATAATCTTCAAAAAACGACTTAGCCAATTTGGATGCCATTTATAACACTTTATCCGTACATATTACAAAAATGTGGATATCTACGTGTGTACGTGTGTGTTTGTGTGTTCCACATCTCCACAGCTCCTCCTAAACGACTCTACCCAGTTCAACCGTCTTCATACACATTTACCTTACTGAAGCCAACAATAGCTCGGGGAGGGGGGGCGAGAGGAGGGGCTTAAGAACCACCTACCTATCAAACGGATGGGGGTGGAGGTGAAAAAGTAGTAGCGCAGCCCGTGAGGGTGGAAATTCCAGACCTTTCACACCCAGTATTTGACAATGAAGGCACTTACCGACTTGCAACAAACTTTACATACAATTTTAGAACCTTACAAAATTTTTTCTCGCTGGCAACCTCTTTCAAAACGATGAAAAGGAAAATGTTTATCGTTTACTATTTTTTTTCGTTGTTCATGCAGTAATGGAACCGCATGAGAAATGACATTTTAATTTATTACTTCTTTACTACTAGCTGTATTAGAGACACATTTTGCGAACAGTATGCACAGTTAGCACTGAATGTAACTGCAAAAGCTGCATTTGCAGTTTAGTAGTAATTCCTACAAAGTCAGGGAGAGTCCTGTGACGAACAAGAAACTCGCACACAGATTCCTGGAGGGGGCAAACGCCCCTCTTGTCCCTTGTTTGGACGCCGATGCGCTCATACCTTAAAGTCTAAAATATCTTCACACATCTGATTACTATTGCATGTGAGTTAATGTGTTAACTATTTGACGTTAAGCATGTAAGACCCGCTGTAAGAAAGCTAGTTTTTCACGCATCTCAAGAGATTATGTTGTCAAATCTCCTGTGCAATGTGCCATAGTATGATATAATTTTGCAGATACTGTCTGCAGAATATGTTACGAATAGAGTTAATAGCAAAGAAGTAATGAATGAGAACGTCAAGCCCGATGGCTATGTTTTACTACATAAACAGAGAAAAATATAATAAACGACAACGTTCCTTTCCTTTCGTATTTTGTGGGCGGGGGAATCAAAGAGAGTAAATTTTACAAAAAGGTTTGATATTAACGTAGCCTGGATAGCTTGCGCGATGTGAGTTATCCTACCTACAGACACAGACGGAGTATCTAACTGTAAGCCTTTACTTATTGTCTTAAACTTTTAATGTAGGATTTATCTGTAATTATTAGATTGACCAATGTTTTTTTTTTTAAGAATCACGTTAATCGAGACTGAGTTAAGTGTATTAACTATGCTCTCGACTGTAAAGAACATGAATGAAACCATATACAACTTTAACGTTACCTGTATTGGTCTATTTGCTTCCAAGAAAGCCAGAAGAATAGACATTGTGTACCAGATATTAATAGGTGTGTATTTATACGACACAACGTTGACTTATGTGCCACACCGTTGTATTTATATGAATCACCATAGTAAAAATAAATTTCTTTTAGTCGGTACTCGTGCCACTCATGTCTGAACAGACAACACGTTTATATCAGTCGCTAACTTTCCTCCCGTCTCACATGCGGCTTCTATTACTTTGCATACCTCCATCCTCTCATGCTGCTATGTATAAAACTTTACATCTGCTGAACTGTGTGTTGGACAGGCTGGAGCAAGTAAAAGTGGACTGGACGAGTCGATGCGACTGGACATGAATGTATGCATATGACATCACCCCGTGAAGCACACACCACATACTCGAGCCACGTGATCCATACCGATTCAGAGCGTACTGCGGGCTGTCGGTGTGAGAGGAGCAGTGCAAAGCGGACGATGGCATTCACAGTGGAACAGTGAGTGTCCGTTGTGAAAAGTTACGAGACAACCAAGTGGTGAAGATAGTGCGGTCAGTTGTGTGCTGAGAAGTTCAAAGGTGTCAAAGTGCCAGCAAGAAGTGCCATGCAATGCTTAGTCTGAAAATGGCGTGAGGCTGGATGTCTTTTGAAAAGTCGAGAAACATTACGAAACGTGCCCGCACACCAGAAAATGTGGCTTCAGAGTCCTACCAAATCAACCAGACCAAGGTCGCAATAGCCCAGCATATCACATCGATCATGCAGACGAATACTCAAACTGGACTCGACATACATCCCTCCTGAGAGTCTGCTGTTCATGCATCAAAACCAGCAGACGCTCCTCAGCGCCTCCTGTTTTGTGAATGAGATAACAATGTATAGCTTTGTTATGGATCTCCTCTTTATGTCTAATGAAGCGTGGTACACCTGACTGCATATCTCAATCCACAGAATCACAGTTTCTGGGCAACGAAGAACCCGCATAATTTCCACGAAACACCACCAGATGAGCAGAAGGTAGAGGTTTGGTATGCAGCGTCTGCAGGCTGCATTATTGCTCCCATCTTCGTACATCATACGCTGCCTTCGGAGCATTACATTGCTAACATTTTGAAACCATTTTGTGGTAGCGTTAACGGAGGACGAAAAAATCTACAGTTACCTCCAACAGGAGGAAGGAAGTGCCAACACAGCCGGCCCAACCTTGGAGCATACTTACACAGTCTTGACGTCTGAGAGTTCTTAGCAGAGGTCAGTCTGTTCGTGACCCTAGATGACCATCCAGGTCACCTGATCTGTTAGTGTGTTATTAATCTGTGTGGGGATCCCGCAAGTCTAAGGTGTACCACAACAACCCTTACTGTCTTCAAGAACTACAGCAGAACATCTCGGATGAGATTTCAGAAATTATAGCAGTCCCGCTTCCATCCGCCTTCGGTAACTTCCTGACAAAGCCCAAAAAGTGCCAAGAGATGAATGGTTGTCACTTTAAACATATTCTATAGTCAGGTTAGTACTGTATTTCCTTTCGTCTGCTGTGTTTCTTTGTATCCTGGAACTTTGTTCCCCGGAACACTTTTAATTGCCTCACGCTGTGTAATGATATACTTTTGCAGATGTATTCAGTGGTGTATTTGGATACTGTCTGCAAAATGTGAGTCAGTAGTAAAGCAGTAATAAATTAAGACTTCATGCCTGATGCTGAAGTTTTATTGCGTGAACAGCAAAATATGATAAGTGATAAACTTTTTTCATCTCATTGTTCTGTGGGGAGTGTCAGCGAGAAAAAGTTTCATAAAGACTTGAAATTATATGTAAAGATTTTTGAGAGCTGCTAAGTGCTCTCATTCTCAAATGCTTGATGAATGAAGACTGTGTAATTTGTGCTCTTGAGTAGACAATCACAAATTTTTAAATTTTTAAATCCGATCCATAATTGAACATGCAACTGGTTCAAAAAATGGTTCAAATGGCTCTGAGCACTATGTGACTTAACATCTGAGGTCATCAGTCCCCTAGAACTTAGAACTACTTAAACCTAACTAACCTAAGGACATCACACACATCCATGCCCGAGGCAGGATTGGAACCTACGACCGTAGCGGTCGCGCGGTTCCAGACTGAAGCGCCTAGAACCGCTCGGCCACAACGACCGGCCCTGCAACTGGATTCGTGAACTGTTTTACCCGTTTAGCAACGTAGATTCTTAATTTTCTATTGGTCACTAGCGCCAGTATAGGCAGTTATGTCTCTCAGTGACTTGTGTGGCGTGAGTTTTGCACGAAGCATTTTGTCAGGGTCCACGCTGATGCAACAAAATGGTTCAAATGGCTCTGAGAACTATGCGACTTAACTTCTGACGTCATCAGTCGCCTAGAACTTAGAACTAATTAAACCTAACTAACCTAAGGACATCACACACATCCATGCCCGAGGCAGGATTCGAACCTGCGACCGTAACGGTCGCTCGGCTCCAGACTGTAGCGCCCAGAACCGCACGGCCACTCCGGCCGGCGCTGATGCAACAATTTCCGGTGGACAAAGTAAGAGAAGGAATTGTTTCTGGACTTGGCAGAATGCAAATGTGAATCTCATTAGCAGTTAACTTGAGAGCGCATGGAACTACAACGGATGGACAAAAATATGCTGATACTAGTCAAGCCAACTGGTTGCACTCTTGTAATTGACCACGAACTGCACCTGGGCAGTGTGCTCAGTAAGTTGAGAGTGTCAGTAGTGGTGATAACAGTCTTCTGTGTAGGTCTGAGTGCATTTTGTTGGTGCAAAGTGAATTCCAACATAAGAAAATTGTTACTGTTCGTATGGTGGGTGCTTCAGTAGTGGAAGTGTTCAATGTTTCAAGAGCCACCGCATCGAAGATTTTTACCGCATATAGAGAAAGCGGGAAGACACCATTCGCTAAGTCACAACGTAGGCGAAAATATGTGTTGAGCGATCATGTCAGACGGTCCTTTGAAGAGGACTGTGACGAAAAACAAGTGCAAATGCCACTGCATAACTGAAAGTCGCAATCAAAAACCCTGTTAGCACCAAAACAACACGAAGGCAGCTCCATAAGCATAGAACTGCAGGGGTGATGGAATTCCAAAACCACCGTAATAGGAAAACGAGGTGCCGAAATCATAAAACCAGGACTATGGAATAATGGAAGAATGTCATTTGGGCCTATTATTAGTCTTGTTGCACACTGTTTCCTTCCTCTGCCGAGTTTACGTCCTAGGAGTGCAGAGGTTCTCAAACTTTTCTACCTGGTGTCTTCCTTTGCTACCTCACAATATCTCAAGCTCCTATGTTTATTTATCTTATGTATTTGTTTATTCATTTTTGTTTGTTTCGGAAAACTTTATTTGACAATAATCTGCACTGCAAACTTCAGTAAAAGAAAGTTACCAAATGTAGAGTAACGCAGCACAAAATTACAATGTTTTAAAGGACTTGGGAGCCAAAATAGAAATGTCTATGTCTTACCTAAGTATCTAATTACACTGTTTCCATTTGGACAACACTTCCAACATCGAACATTTTTTATGTGACGAAAGACACAAGAAAAATCCAGAACAGCTCCTCAATGTATCGTTCCAGACACATTAATGTGATGTTTGGTTTTCATGATGGCTAGTGTCGACAACGCTGAATCACGTACGCGTGTAGATGAGAACTGTACGAACACTTTTAAGGCTTCATTCGCGATTCCTTGATCAATAGGAAGGAAACTGGCATAAAAATCTTCAACCTCATTTGTTGAAACTGTTCTTTAGCCGTCGAATCACATTTCGTTCAACTGCAGCCTCCTGTACTTCTTCAGAAGTGCATCTACATCAGTTGTCAAGGGTGATCCTGCTAATTTGCAATGCAATCTTCTGAAGACTATGTAGTAGTACACTGAATAGACGGAATGGTGCAAAATTAGTAATACGAGCATCCAGGCGACGCTTCCATAGCTGCGTCTTCTACAGAAAGGCCGTTATGGTGTTATTGGAATCCATTGTTGTGGTGTTTCTACCTTCGAGTTTCAAATTCAGATTAGTCTAGATTTCTAAGAAATCTGCAGGTTATGCTGGATAAAATATAAAGCGTTCATCAGTGACTGAATGATAAAGATCAGGTTTCCCTTGACGCAAAAAGAGTAGTTCTACCTCTAATTTCAATTCATACAGCCTATTAAGCAAACTACCCTCAGAAATCCACCGAACTTTCGTATGAAAAATTAAAATGGGTATTGCTAACTGAGATAATTACATGGGATTCGGAGAAAAACGAATATTAGCGCCATTTCACTTAATTTTATTAACTACAGTGATAGCCAATGTTCGGTTTCTCAGATAACTTTTTAGAAGCGAGGTCTACTAGTCTGTGGCTCATACAGCTGAGAGCTAATAAGATTCAGATGTGTTTCTTTGCCATCACATAGGAAGCCAGAACTTGAATCTAACATAGCTAAAGCTCCGTCAGTACAAATTCCCTTAACTACGTTCCAAGACGTACCGGTTTCAACCAAATTATCATTATCGGCTGAAATTATATGAGAACCTTTTGATGTTGTTTCTCAGTTTTTATAACAGAATAGTTCTGCTATTATTTTCTTTACATCCACAAATCGACAGTTACTATTAAGTGACATTTTTGACCTATGTCAATAGAATCTTCACAATCAAAGACGAAAAATGGCGACAGTTTCACTCGTTTAACTAGCTTTTCATTCAATTCAGAGCCACGTCTTCGGTACTTTTTTGCAAATCGTTGTTTGAAAGAGACATCTTGTTCATTTTTCACTGACTGTCTTCTCCAAGACCAATTCTGGTGGCTTTAAAAATGAAGGGTATGATTAATGTCTCTCCAATAGTACGAGAGTTTTTCTTATATACTGTTAAGAGAGAAATTTCAAGTACTGCTTTGAGAACTTCCTCGTTTTCATCCCGATAGATCCCAGTACCCCAGTGGTTTCCAGTATCAAGCTGTTTAAAGAATTCACGATAAAGGATGACAGCCAAAACAGTTGCAGGATAAAAATGTATTAAAATTCTTGACCAAGATTTCGGTATATATAAATATACCTTCATCAGAAGTAAAAAATTTAAAATTACATCATGCAATGGAGCTTAATAAAACAATTGTGCCAAAGGCGTCGCCTATGAAGTACTGGTGCTAAACTGTTTACATTGACCCTGTGCCCATAATCATGTTGTACAAATGGAGAAGATGTCTTAATTATTGATGACGCCTTTGGCACAATTGTTTTATTAATCTCCATTGCATGATGGAATTTTAGATTTTTTGCTTATAATGAAGGTATATTTATATATACCGAAATCTTGGTCAAGAATTTTAATAAATTTTTATCCTGCAACTGTTTTGGCTGTCATTCTTTATCGTGAAGACTTTCAACAGTTGCTGCTTCAGCCATGTTTAAATTCTTGAAGTTTAAAGAATTTCTTTTTCCAACACAAAGCTCTTTTGGATTATTTTTCAACGCCGAGTGAGATGTTGGTAGAGGACGGCCCGAATTCACAGTCTGCATTGAGTCGTTATTGAGGACATCATGAGACGCAGCACACTATGACTGTTGGAAACTGTCTTTTTCAATAAATGTGAATCCATACTCAGAATATTATTCATTTTACGATCTTCTTTTAGTAGATATTTTCCTCAACGTCGGAACCAATAAAAATTCTATTTACTTGTACAGAGCACAACTGGCGTAACACTGAGTTAAAAATACATATCGCAGACTGAAGGAGGTACTCTTTCAGCAACAGCTCGGTGGCAAGTGAGACAAATCTTGCGCTGCCAGCTCTACAAACAATGCATGTAATCTCATTGCCCGGACTAGAATTGTCTTCAGTGATGAGTCCTGTATCAAAGTGAACCCCGTTGACCAGCAAATACATGTCTGGAGCATTTTGAGACAGCAGTGGAATACCAATCTGACAGTCGCCCGCTATAAGGCCCGCCAAGCAGAAGTTACGGACCGGCGTGCCATGACTGGCGTGCCATTTCTATTCCTTTGGTTGTCATCCGTGGCTCCTTTAAAGCACAGCGTTACGTCGACGGTATTCTACACCCCGTTTTGTTGCCATTCATGGCATGCTATCCTGGGCTCACATTTCTGCAAGTCAATGCACGTCCGCACACGGTGAGAATTTCTAGCGCTTATCTTCATGCATGGCAAACCCTACCTTGGCCAGCAAGATAGCCAAATATCGCCCCAATAGACAACGTTTGGAGCATTTGGCGAAACAAGCGTTGTGTCATTTGAGAGATACAGAGGCCAGAGGGTGTGGCGAGACTTACCCCAGTTCACTGCTAGTAGCGCCACGTCATCACAACGCGTCTGTGCATAGCACACAAATATTACATCCATAATTTAGGAATGAAACTTAATGTTGCTTTTCCAAATTTTGTCAGCATATGCTTTATTATATTAATGTTCAAACCGTCAAATCGCAAATTGATCAGATGAATATCTTTACCTAAATACATGTTTTCAAAAAAATAAGTGCCGCTAAATAATAAAGCTAGGACGCCAAACATTGGTTATAATGTGCAGATGTATGCCAAAATTTACTGGTAGAAGGCTCAACGTGATTAAAGCAATAATTTGGACACAATCCATGCTCTTAAGAAAAATTGAAGACGCTAAATATTAGACTTATAAATGTGTATGAAGCTTCATTTCAACATAAAAATAGTAACTACGACCCCCATTATGCTACCTCTTATGGTTTTCGAATAATTTACTAAAAACTAAATTTGGAACAAAATCATCCTTATTTGTAGTAGATTAAGTATCTGTTATATTAACGCTAGAAAGTTTGCCGGCCGCTGTGGCCGAACAGTTCTAGGCGCTTCAGTCAGGAACCGCGCTACTGCTACGGTCGCAGGTTTGAATTCTGCCTCGGGCAAGGATGTGTGTGATGTCCTTAGGTTAAGTAGGTTTAAGTAGTTCTAAGTCTAGGGGAGTGATGACCTCAGATGTTAAATTCAAATGGTTCAAATGGCTCTGAGCACTATGGGACTTAACTTCTGAGGTCATCAGTTCCCTAGAACTCAGAACTACTTAAACCTAACTAACCTAAGGACATCACACACATCCATGCCCGAGGCAGGATTCGAACCTGCGACCGTAGCGGTCGCGCGGTTCTGGACTGAAGCGGCCACAACCGCTCGGCCACTCAGCCCGGCAGATGTTAAGTCCCACAGTGCTCAGAGACATTTGAACCACCTTTTGATTTGCTAGCAAGTTTCGATTACAGCACGTGATGAAGCCTATTAAATAAGTTTTAATAACTGGTTTCAAGACTTCGATGTAAGTGGTAGCAAATAAAAGATCACTTAAAGTTGTAGTTCAGAGGTCATGTTCTACTGTCAGTTCCGTTCTAAAAATCCTAGACGGTAAGGTTTACGTGCAGGCGAGTTAAAACTTTGTCTGTGATTATAGCTAACGTAATTAAATTCATACAAAAATTACGCAGATTCTAAATTTATACATAATAATGTTATAAACTAGTGAGTGTCCGAGAAAGCAGCCATTTAGAGGCTACTACCGTGGGCATAGAGCGGATAGCAGAAGATGTTCCCTTTGCCATCCGCTGCGTCCGTATATAGATACTGCCTGAGAGGCACCCAGTTACCATACGATCCGCGTCAGTCAAACGCCGGAGTATGCGTTGCCTCGTATGACATCAGAGACAGGCTGTTACTAAACGCATATTTTCAGTAATAATAGAAAGTGAATTCCCGAGGATTGTACACCGTCCTGGATCGTTTAGATCTGCGAAAACACTTCACCTCGCACCCAGATACCGTACGGTCGACGTCAGTCAAACACCGGAGTACGCGCAGCCTCAGATGACGTAAGAGCCAGACCGCAACTATTTTCGGTACGAATAGGAAGTGAAATAGCGAGGACTGTACACCGCCCTGGATCGCTTAGATTTCGCGGAAGTAACTGTTTGTGTGCCGCCCGTAATGTTAACAAATCCGAGTGGTAAGCGGTGATAGTTATTTTACACTTTTGTGGCGAACAATTATTCAGATTATCAAAAGTCAGGACGAAAGACCATTTAATGTGAACTTACCGTGGAGATCGCCTCTGAACTGCTCATAGTGCTGTTTAGGATAGAGACATTTATCACTATTATAATCGTCAGGATTATTACTATATTGTGCGTGTGAAAGTGGATCAATATAACTGTCAATCAGAACTCAAAATATTCATTTATAATCATAGTTCCTGACCCCACAAAGTAAATAGAGAATAGAAAGATTTCTTTCAGTTGGCTGGACAAGAATGTGGACTTGCAGACTGGAAACTTGGGTCACTGTGTTCTCCATCGCTTTCTGGCTGACAGCAAAAGTACTTTCCAGGCTCTCGTAAGAAATGGCGAACAATATTCTAATTTTTCCTGTTACTGATGATATACCACAAATGGTTCAAATGGCTCTGAGAACTATGGGACTTAGCTTCTGAGGTCATCAGTCCCCTTGCACTTAGAACTACTTAAACCTAACTAACCTAAGGACATCACACACGTCCATTCCCGAGGCAGGATTCGAATCTGCGACCGGAGCGGTCACGTGGTTACAGACTGTAGCGACTAGAACCGCTCGGCCACAACGGCCGGCAGATGATATACTATTACTATTAAACCGTCGCCCGCCCTCCCCCCCCCCCCCCCCCCCCCCCCGAGCAATAGGGGCAGGGTGCTGCAACCTTGTCGGAGTTTTGACGATCTAATGCGCCAATTGGACAGAATTTGGCGATATATCTCTCATGAGGGTACCCATCAACACTGTCAGTCAATGACAAACCAAAAAAACTGCTCGTGTAAGGGACAAAGCAGGAGCAACGCATTGTTGACTTTCTCAATTTTTGAACTTCACTCTCTTGGATAAATCATCAAATTTTCCTGAAATTGTAATCACCGTGCCATATGGATAACTCTTCCGTGGTGCGTCTCTCTACCCCCCATCAACCTCAACTCTCTCTCTCTCTCTCTCTCTCTCTCTCTCTCTCTCTCTTATGGGCGACAGAACTACCGTGACAGGGTATCATGGCCAAAATACCATAAGATGACATATGATCATTTTAGTTGTGAACTAGTAGCCATGGAGTCCTTGTTTGAACACTACTTTATTTTTACCTGTACTTTTCTTATAATTCATTGCAAATGCTGCTAGTATGCGTGAGCCCTCAGCTCCTTTTTGCGACTATAGGTAGATTAATACCAGTTCCTGATAGTGAAATAGGCTACGTTGTGTTGTTTCAGGCCCAAAGGGATCTGAAAATCATCGTCAACGTTCTTATGAAATAACAAATAAAAGATTGAAAATTCATAGTGTTTCACGCCCTACTTCAGAACATCAGCTACAACTTCCGTTTCCCTCCTATAAAAACATCGTCTTCGATTTTGAGTTCTCGTCATTTGCCACACTTTGCACACAACAAGTGAGATATCTTTAGAAGTGTCGCTGTGGAGAGAGGGACAGTAAAGAACGCAAGATAATTTCTCAAGTAAGTGCCCTTTTCCCGATGTGCAGACTTCTCCCAATGTCTGATACAGCGTGAAACGGGTGATGTTGGCAGTGCAGACGCTTAAGCAGAATATATGTATTGTTTGTTATGGTTTGTTAGCGGCCAGACGATATTAGAAACACAACTATTTCGAATGAGAGCAGATACTAGTTTCAGCAAAAATTTTATCCTGTAATTTACAAATACAATTTGAGTTTACACAGCAGTTAATTGCACGAGAAGTTAAGCGAGCAGCAGAGAGAAGTGCAAAATATGGGCGGGTGAGGCAGCTTGCTCATATTTCCGCCAAAAGGTGGGAAGTCCTGAAACGTACTGCAAAGCAGGGCGTCAGCAGGAAGTTCCCACCTACTGGAGCTCCTTGCGTGCTAAGCGCATGGGTTTATCACGCGTAGAGAGCATTCCCGTTCACTCCATTTGAGATTAGTGAACTAGCTGGAAGCAGCGCTTAGTATAAAGTTATATTACGTACGCTGGGAAGCCTATTCTTCGTCCTGGTGGGTACACCGCCATCACTGCCTCGAAACTTCCTTCACGGAGTTTCCTTAGCAGAGCAGAAAATATAAACGTGATTTTATGCCTCAACAGAATTTTCAGAGTCACAGTCGAATCACTGATCTCTTAACACCCATCCGGTGTAATGTACATTTAGTCTTTGTTTGACAAACCAACCTCATGGAAATTAAAGCGTATTTTACGTTCTGTGAATACTGTCCTCATTCAGTCATTACTAGAAGGTTACGTACTCAGTATCTCTTCTCATATGAAAACCACTGTATCCTCCATGAAAGAAATCATTTCATCTAATATCTACATACCAATGCAATTATTTTTTAAAAAATCGTAAGTAGTTTAATAATTGCGGAATGATCTTTCATGGCTAGGTTCTTACAGTTCAATTTTCTGTATATATCTTTTTATGAACTTTAATGTTGCTTGTACACTAAAATTCCTCAGGTACATGACGTTGCTATTTCGTTTTCGTCAAGCAGTTCCAGATTAATCGTTGAGATGGCATTGTGACGTCAGTTAATTTGTATACACTAGAGCTCGTATTATCGCCGACACATGTTTCGCCGTATGTATACAATCATCAGTGTGTGAGTCAGTGAGGAAACGATAGATCACACGCTGTAATTCTACTTAAATGAATCACCATGTCGATTCCTGTTTTATAAAAGGACATCCTACAACTAGTAAAAACTACCTTCCATAAGACAAAGCATTTGGGAACATCGTTAGGATGAAAATGGGCTTGGAAACAGCTCGACGAACAGGATGTCAAAATTTACGTGACATGCCGATTCATTAATAACAGACTTTGGAAAAAAGATTCAAAAGTAACAAAGCCTTTCCAAGTTGTAGCATCAGACTTCTTATTTTTTTTCGCGATGACATGTATCAGTGTGAAGGAGATCTTTCAACATCACTTGTAATCATTTTCTCACTAGGCATTATGATTCCGTCACATATGAAACTGTTTCCCTTTCATTCACTATCTCAATAATTTTTCATACGTTTGGGGTAATGTGTGGCTGATTCTGGAGCTTTTCTGACACCGATGTTATCAAATGAATGGTTGACTTACAGTGACGGCCCAAACGATCATGACCATTGCCCACAGTGAGACTGAATGCCGTCTAGTAACAATGCGGGCACGTTAACGCAATGACACCACCACGCGTTCCCATGTTGACCCAATGCTGTCGTCAAACAGAACTGCCGTAGACAGGGTATCATCGACATTTGATGGTGAATAATTGGAAATATATCGCACGGTCAGATGAATCGTGTTTCTTCCTAAACCATATCGCTTCTTGTGGCCAGATTCATCGTTATCCTGGAGAAGCGGTGCCTCAAAGACTCACTGCCCCAAGGGCACAAGCTGAAGAAGACAGACGTTCGCGTGGTCTTCCATTGAATCTGTTGTCATATGGCCAGAATCATTCGAAAGTGGTTTGAGGAGCATTTTACTGAACTCATGTTGACATCTAGGCAACCATATTCGCAGTATCTGAACCCAGTGGAAAACATCAGGGACGCAATCAGGTGCCAACTCCGCGCCCACTAACCACCTGCTTGTAATTCACGGGAATTGCGTGACCCGCACGTGGGTATCTTGTCCCACATACTTCTGGAAACCTGCAATGCACTTCTAGAATCCATGCTGAGTAGAATTGCTGCTGTATTCCGTTCCGAAGGAGGTCGGAAATCCAATTAAGCAAATGACCTTAATGTTTTGGCTAATCAGTATAGCTTATTACCTTAATTATTTCACACCATTCTTTATCTGTGGCTAATTCAAATGGTTCAAATGGCTCTGAGCACTATGGGACTTAACTGCTGTGGTCATCAGTACCCTAGAACTTAGAAATACTTAATCCTAACTAACCTAAGGACATCAGGAAGTAATTAACGTTCGCCAGCCCACTAGGACAAGTTACATCCAAAATCCTGTACAAGATGATGAGAAAAAAAATGTATTATTAAACACTGACGTGGGAACTAAGGGTTGCCACGTTTTTTTACACTAATTTTAAGTGAGTATGTAATGATAAAGAAAACTGAGAAATCACTCTTATGTTATATTTGGCAATAAATTTTGAAAAGGGCAAATGAGTATGATTTGAAAATATGCAATTAAACTGTATGTTAGTACTGAACTTCGTTACATGAACAATAACTTTCAGTGACATCAGCATAACGGCATCAAAGAAATTTAGGAAAAAACCAAGCACGTTTTACTTTGCTGTTACTTATTTTACAAATTGGATGTCATTTTATTGTCTGAACAACTGAGCGTTTTTTACTGACTTGAACAGAATTAAATACTAGAATAAGTACCAAACTAAACAGCCAAGTGCTCCAAGCTATATGTAAAATAAATAAAACTTCCGCACTCATAATTTGTGCATTTCTTTAGATTTGGACATTTTCCAGTGATTGATTCTCAAACTTGAAAAATGAAATTGCTTTACTTTAGTTATATACTGAAGCCTCTGTTGTACAACAGTTAATTGAAAGTAGACTGAGGCTAATATTCTTAAAAGAGTAATTATTCATTAATAATCTGGCTGTAACTATTCAATTTGTTTCTTATGACACTCAGTTAGCATATTAAGGAAAAAGGAACAAGGATCCTGCTTGGTAACAATGTCTGGGGGCAACGAGGACACAATCGCCCTGAGTTTAACTGATTATTATTTAAATAAATCTTATCAATCAAATCATATTCAGTTTTGCTGTTGGGTTAGCCGTTAATACTTTCTGCCAATGAACAGTCTTGCTTCAGTGCTGTGCATAGGACGAAACTCGGAGCCGACGACGAAACTGTGTTGCTGGAACTGCTGCTGTTGTTGAAGACGGTAGCATATTGTGGAGCCACGGCTAATTATAGGAACGGGCAATCGTAATTAACACAGCCTCTTTCACCCGTCCACTGTCCGTACTCCTGCTCTAGACATCTGCCCGGCGCGCGTACTATCTACTGCGAGAGCGTTAACACCACACTTCCGCACACGACAAGCGCTGGAACCCGTCCCTCCCGCTCTCTTCGCGCGCTCTGCTTAACAACTCCCTACCCAAAGATTTTGCAACGCACAAACACTGCTATTATCGTAGCTAGTCGATGCAAATAACAATTCCTTTGGCTTTTTCCCAGAGCTGATAAGTTCCAGAGTAAAGCACAGATAAATACAATGAAACGTCAAAAGACTTCTACCTAAATGTACACATACTGTGAAGCAATGTCCTTACTTATTAGAAGAAAGCATTTAATTTACAAATATTTACATGCAATTTTTTAAAAAAGTTATATATCGGTAGCAGGTGCCATGCATCCTGCATTTTCGGTGTTACAGTCCCGTCAAGTCTTTGAATCTCAGAAGCTATATTATGGAAGTTACGAGTTGGTTTCTTTTGTTTGTTGGTTTTTGGAAGAAACTGTGTTTAGATAAGATTTTGCTGCAGCAAGTTTAGGTCCGTTACTAGGCATGATGACAGTTCAAATATTAACAGCTTTATTTTGTTAGTTATTCTGATATTAACTTGCAATCATTTCTTTGCACTACTTATGCTGTTTATACTTTGAGTCACTATAGTGATCAGTAAATTTGATTGTTAGTAATTGTTTTGGGCACAAATCCCTGCTTCTGAAACAAAGATATTCGCTGGTGTCTTGTCAGCCTTGTTTCCTCTTCAGTCAGTAATTCATTTGCTTGTCTCCAAGGCGTGTCACCGGTTTCTCCCGGTCTGAGCCGCTAGCACCTGGTCCCGATTATGTCAACCGCATTAACTGTTGGTAGCCACTTGGTTCACCTGGGTGATCAGTTACTCAACAGCTGGACGTCTGTCTACAGGTCCAGAATTTTCCAAATGAATTTTAAATAGGATTTCCGTTAAGTAGTTAGATACGTATCCCCCTAGCAAGCCATAATAGATTCAACTCTTTTATTAGAGTTTTAATTTTTTTTTTTTTTTACTTTTCTGGTACAGCTTCATACGGAAGGAATTACGAGACAGACCCTCTCCAACAACCTCATTGTGGATGAGAGGTTAGCTTCCAGTCCTAACTATAAAGGATTCCCTTCACATCCTATTAAACAGGATAAATGTGAGAGCACTGAATGAAATCAAGTGTAACAATTACTTCCGGGAAACCCCTTTGTAATAGTGCTGGTACTCATCGAATCAGAACGACATCGGACATTCTTTGGAAAACCTGAGTGACAAACTGATACCGACAGATGCGTACCTAATTGTTTTATAATTTTGACTTTGTGGATAAATCTTCAGGTCGAATACAACTTACGACCAGCCAGAAGCGTAACTATGGTGTGGTAGTGGGACCACGTTCCAAGAGGCTGTTTACTTGGGGACGCAGCTTGGTCACAGGCGGAAAAGTACGGAAAGACAAAAGATATGGGGAAGAGAGCTGGCGAAGTCGGAGGGGCAAGAAGAAATAGTAAAACTCAGAAAGGAAGAAAATGAGTGAAAAGAAGGGATGGGATATAGAGACATATGAAAGGGAATTGTAAGGGTATTAGGACCGGAATGTGTTGACCAGCAGTTCCGTAAGATCTACTTCTCCATTGCACGTAGACGCTTCTGTCTTCTTTTCGGTTACTCAAGGTAGCTGCTGGCGTAATGCGAAATGTAATACATTCAAAGTAAAGCATGCATTTTGCCTTCCTTTTATTAAACAGGAGGTTTCCATGTTTTAAATTGTATCAAACAAATACGATAATGTTACTAACGTGTAAACGTTTTACTTCATTTCAAAGTCGTGATGATCTCAACAAACGAATAGACAGGCAAACCAGCGAGGAGGGTTGAACATAAAAATATTAAATGTCGTCGGCTGGGAGAAGGGAGGGGGCAGGAGGCTGAAAGTGGAAGTTTGACCCACACACATTTCCCACTGATACTACATATATTAATGGAGAAAGATATAAATGATTGTGGTGTTACGTAGACACGAATGTAACTCATTCATAAGACCAATAGTATACAGATCCATTAAAAGTATATTCAGGCACTTAACCACAAAAATGGACTCTCTCGTCGTGTATTGGTTAAGATGTGAGTGCACACCCCGTTCGTAATGACCGTTGCGCTAAATCGAGCAGAGGGGTGTCAAGGGGCTGCTACCTCCCCTCCCCCCTTCCGCAATTTATAGTACAGGGTCTTTATTGATACAATGAGTGGAAAACCAGCAGATGTCTGGAATACAATAAGTTTTTGTGTCGCCTATAAAATTCATTTCTTATCGCGAGACGTATGTCGAAACTGACCAACTATATAAAATGTGACAATTTTGAAGCCTTGCTCGATCCCCTCTCACCTGGACCCCTGAAAAAATACCGAAGTACGCCCATGGGCAAAATGTGAATACATCATCCACTCCCCAGGCTATAACATTTCTTTGAAATGCAGTTGACTAGCTGCCTACGAACAAGTAATGCCAACAACATATTGCGTCTTCCCTCGTGCAACCAAGTATTTAACGGTTTAAGATGAACGTGGCGGGTTGATGTTTCAGGAAAACGAGATTAGATTACAGGAGGAAGAATTTTATAGCTCCCATCAGATTTTAGCTGCTGTTGACGGTATGTGCAAATGGACATTGCAGTAATAAATGATTCCCGACGACACTTCTAGCCGCTGGCCTCGGTACGATGTTTCAAACGCATTCCGAAACACGCCGTTTACCATAATTGCATTTAATACGTGTTCGGCTAACATCGTAATCCAAATCAAAGCACGGTTCGTGTGACAACATGGCCTGTGTACTCTGCAAGCCACTGTGTGTAACCACGTGGCAATTTTAGCCAGAGAGGTCGATAATTCAGAGACACAGGCCAGCATAAATTTTGTTCCAAAATACTTGATGGCTGTAATAAGCAATAATTCAAACTAAAATGTATGTCTGCATTTGTCTTTAGAATTCAAATCGCTGTGGGTCGAAAATATTAAAATATGTTGGTCGTCATAGCCACGCGAAATGTGCTGTTTTATATTAATGATCATGTTTTATATTCTTAGCCGTGTGTGGGCATTAAAATCTTCGAAGACGCCACACCCTGTGGGAAACAGACGCTGAATGAACACAACTTAAAGCACTATGTACACATATCAATCACTGTCCCTTTCTTATGGCCCACTGAAAAGAGCGATATGATCTCTCAGACCATTGCGAAAGCTTCACAAAGGGAATAACAGGCTCTACTAAACAATTCCTCTGCCATAGACACATTGGATAACATTACATGTCTCTGTTACAAAAGTTAGGCGTTGGGAACCTACCATGAATGTTTTGCGTGTGCAGTTAGTGGAATAATTTTATCGACACCTCATACTCAGTACAGCAATAATTTCGTGATATTGCTTCTCTCTTTTCTTGTTAATTCCTCTTCGCATTGTTAGAATCTTCATTACACTCAGCAGACGAAGTTATTGTATTAACTCGGTACGGTGTCCTAACATAAAATCAGTAGCTCTAAGTCCTGTAATAGATTTGCGACTTACCACAGACATATGCTTGCAAAGTTTGAGAAGATGATACATGAAAGAAACTTCATGACGATTAGCGCCATACTGGCTGCCCAGAATAATTCAACAGACATTTCAGTAATGGAAGAAATCAAAGATAACGGTAGAGAATTGCAGTACTGGGCATTAAAATTGCTGCACCAAGAAGAAATGTAGATGATAAACGGGTATTCATTGGACAAATATATTACACTAGAACTGACATGTAATTACATTTTCATGCAATTTGGGTGCATAGATCCTGAGAAATCAGTACCCAGAACAACCAACTCTAGCCGTAATAACGGCCTTGATACGCCTGGGCATTGAGTCAAACAGAGCTTGGATGGTTTGTCCAGGTACAGCTGCCCACGCGGCTTCAACACGATACCACAGTTCATCAAGAGTAGTGACTAACGTATTGTGACGAGCCACTTGATCGGCCATCATTGACCAAACGTTTTGAATTGGTGAGAGATCTGGAGAATGTGCTGGCCAGGGCAGCAGTCGAACATTTTCTGTATCTAGAAAGGCCCGTACAGGACCTGAAACATGCGGTCGTACATTATCCTGCTGAAATGTAGGATTTCGCAGGGATTGAATGAAGGGTAGAGCCACGGGTGGTAACACATCTGAAATGTAACGTCCACTGTTCAAAGTGCCTTCAATGCGAACAAGAGGTGACCGAGACGTGTAACCAATGGTACCCCATACAATCACGCCGGCTGATACGCCAGTATGGCGATGACAAATACACGCTTCCAACGTGCGTTCACCTCGATGTCGCCAAACACAGATACGACCATCATGGTGCTGTAAATAGAACCTGGATTCATCCGAAAAAATGACGTTTTGCCATTCGTGCACCCTGGTTCATCGTTTAGAACACCATCGCAGGCGCTCCTGTCTGTGATGCAGCGTCAAGGGTAACCGCAGCCATGGTCTCCGAGCTGATAGTCGAGGCTGCTGCAAACGTCGTCGAACTGTTCGTGCAGAAGGTTCTTGTCTTGCAAACGTCCCCATCTGTTTACTCAGGGATCGAGACGTGGCTGCACGATCCGTTACAGCCATGCGGATAAGATGCCTGTCATCTCGACTGCAATTGATACGGAGCCGTTGGGATCCAGCACTTCGATCCGTATTACCCTCCTGAACCCACCGTTTCCATATTCTGCTAACAGTCATTGGATCTCGACCAACGCGCACAGCAATGTCACGATACGATAAACCGGAATCGCGATAGGCTGCAATCTGACCTTTATCAAAGTCGGAAACGTGATCGTACGCATTTCTCCTCCTTACACGAGGTATCGCAACAACGTTTCACCAGTCAACGCCGGTCAGCTGCTGTTTGTGTGTGAGAAATCTGTCGGAAACTTTCCTCATGTCAGCACGTTGTAGGTGTCGCCACCGGCGCCAACCTTGTGTGAATGCTCTGAAAACTAATCATTTGCATATCACAGCATCTTCTTCCTGTCGCGTCTGTAGCACGTCATCTTCGTGGTGTAGCAATTTTAATGGCCAGTAGTGCATAAATAGCCCATCCAACAAACAAGCTCCAGAAGAGATGTTCAAATTAGTTTTAAATCCGTATAGTGTTGCTTTGTAACGAAACGGTTCCTCTCCAGGGGAGTGTACACTGTAATGAACCACAGATTAAACCATGAGAAAGCTAAAATCTTGTTTTCAGTGCCCTATACACTCAACAACGGGCCGGTTTCTGGTTTATGTCCGCTATTAACTCTAACTGCACACGGTACTAAGATGTCAAGGAATTTCATTAATGTGTCCACTCAACGAACTCTTGAGTTGAACAATTACCAAAAACGATTAAAAACAGAATAACATTAAGCCTTTTGCACAAGTGATATGCTTGGAGTTTTTTACCAGCAGCCAGACAGATCCAGAATTTTTCCTGGCAGATTCCAGTTGTATGTTCAGCTGAGCTTATAACCCAGTCACATACAAGGCTCTCATCGCGTGAGCAGTCCAAGCTCGAATCACGACTCACCCTCACAGTTTTACTTGTCTGCTACTTTCCAAAATTCATTGAAGCTCTTTTGTATGTCTTCTGGGACTCACACTCTTGGAAGAATGAGCATTGCGGAGAAATGTCCTAGCCACAGCCTAGTAGGTTGTTTCCAAAGTGAATCTTTGTACCTGCAGCAGCGGAAAGTGCTTTGTTATGAAATTTACTGGCCAATAAACACTGTGTACTGGCTCGAGAATCAGATACGGAATATAGGCATTCACGGGAACTGCTCTCAGTTGGTAAGAATAGTGCCCACAAAAAAAGTTCACTATTCGAGTCCCGGTACAGAGCAATTTTGTTCTTCCAGGAAGTTTCAAAATAACGTACACACCGCTACAGAGAGGAGGACTAATTTCCTGGATATCTTAAGCAATTCAGTTCACAAACGAAATAGTTGAACTTTCATTTATCGCACTGCAATAAATTTAAAATGTAACGATTTATTAAGGTAGTTCCAGGGGAAATAGTCTGAGAAACAGTCCTCAAAGTTTCAGCTAGAAAATACCCAGAATGAATAGTTCCGGAAGACTCCAAGATGGAAATACGTTACCTTTGTTGGCGGCAAACCAACCTGTACTCATTGAGGATTTCCTCAGAGAGTCTAAAACAAATATATCTTGTAGAAGTAGAAATGAGGGAAAAAGAGAGCTACAAAAACACAGAGACAAGTAAGAAACTCATAATGAACAGACACACTGACAGCTGCTAGACGTACTACTTTAATTTTACAATCAGTTTTTCTTTCCCAGACCATTTTCCTTAAAACCTATCTTTGCTCGGAACTCTGAAAACCGATTTGACTGAGTGTAGGCAGACTTGATAATTGGGCATACAGGGGAGGGCGAATTAACCATCCTTTCTCTACACTTGATAGAGTTGACGGTGCACGATGAGGAAGACAGGTGGTTTGATGTCGGGGCGACGTGTCATTTTCCTGTTGAGCAAGTAGGGTGTTGTGTGGTCGTTCACTGACGGCCAGCATATCTGGTGCTTGGAAGGCAACGTTCAGCGTAGCTGAACCCATTTGCTGTCTCTCGCTTCCTGCCTAATCACTCTCAAGATTTAGTCGCTACCTAGAAGTCGACCCAGCATCTACTTTCCTGGCCGAAGGAGCCACTCGTCGCCTTCCAGTGCACATGTGGCGTCTATTCTCTGAAATAATTACACTACGGACATGGCGTCAAAGTTATTTGGGATTGGAGTCAAGAGGCAGGAACACATTCGAATGGTTATGTACTCAAGCATACCATCAACAGAAAGACCACCTGACATGGACTGGAAATTGAAAATTTCACAAAGGTACAACAGACATTGGAATAAATGCGGGGAAAAAACTGAAAGTCTGAAAAATGAATAGAAAACGTGGTGACATGCCTCCAGAATGCCAGTCAGAATACTCTATATGAAACAGAATCCGAGTTACTTAGAATGAACCATAGCGAAAATCTTACTAAACCATCTCTAGTGCTAGTCTCAGCATAGATACAGAAAGAGCTGAGATGCTCAGAATAACGACTAAATGAACTTCTGAATACGTCTGCTAACAGTTTAGTTTCTCGTCCCTCGTCCTTGGCCCTTAGTGGACTGAATTTCCCGTCATAGCGTCTTGTCATTCCATTGTCACCCAATGGATGATGCATGCTACCCATCTGTGTGCACTGGATCAGTTTATATATGCCTGACTGCAAACACGCTCTTTCATTAACTGTCCTGTTATTCCATCCTCCCATGAAGCCTTGTTGATTTTACGGCTTTTGATTGCAACCTTCACATCTTCTTCAGTCACTTCCCACTCTTATTCATATTTCCCTTCTCCCATATGTTTGCAGGTTGCACCTCATCTGGGTCAGGGAGATTCAACAAAACATGGTTCAAATGGCTCTGAGCACTATGGGACTTAATATCTGAGGTCATCAGTCCCTAGAATTTAGAACTACTTAAACATAAATAACCTAATGACGTCACACACACATCCACGTTCGAGGCAGGATTCGAACCTGCGACCTTAGCGGTCGCGCGGTTCCCGACTGTAGCGCCTACAACCCCTCGGCCACTCCAGCCGGCAGAGATTCAACAGCTCTGATAAGTATTCTCTCCGTCTTCTCTCATCTCCAAATCATTCCTCGTCATTTATCAAGTTGCCATTTTCTCTAACGCGAATAGTTGGGCTCTGAATCCACGTTTGGGATTTTTGATACACTGGAAAAATTGTATTGAATTCTTCTGTGGCTCCCTACCTCAATCTGTTCTCAGAATTCACTTCGTCTCCTTTGTCTTGTTGAGAAAATGTTTCCTTTTCTGCTCATTCTAGGCGTACAGTCAGTAAATCGGTGACACCTATGCCTTCACACCTAAACCGTATTACCAATTTTTTGCCACTACGTGATCAACTGAACACGTAGGATGAACTTTTATTTTTGCAGACTTTCCTGAAGGGAACTGCCAGGGCGCGAATAAGCCGTCAGAGTCGGCGAGGCTTTGGGATGAAGTGTTTGCTAACTTCCAGACGAGCAAAAGCACGAAGACGCGTCAGCAGCTTTTCTCACCACCTGCAGCTGTCAGGAAAGCAGCAGGGCGTGAGTTGCCGAGCGCTTAAGGCGGATGTTAGAGACCGAAGGTTGTCAGGTAGCTTCCACAGAAGCGGTGGTACGCTTTTCTTCGTTTTTTGTTATAGACAAGAAATAGTGCAGTCAATAGAACTCTGACGACATTTCGCGTTCGCCTCCACAGTACAGGCGTATCGTGACAGCCCCGTAAAGTGAAAGCCGTAGTTCCCAGTTTCCTCTTACAGGTGGCTGCAGACTGATAATATTTCGTTCCTACGTAGTTTCAGGACCTCACATGCAATGGGTAGCGGAAGGTTACACACAGAGGATAAATTCTCGTCTAGCAGCACTTTTTAGTCACCATTTACGGGCTATGTGCATGAGTTGCGGTAAGGTACATCGCAAATTTTGCATATTGTAGGTTTTACCAAATGCATTTTTGAACAGATCGGAAAAGGCAAAAATTTCCGCTGGGAAGCTGTAGTATGCTATATTCAAGTATTAGTTTCGATAACATTGTCATCATTCGGTCGAAGGTAATTGCAGCAGGCAGTAATTATAGCGAGCTATTGTCGTCATCATCCTCCAATCATTAACATTGTAAAAACTTTTGAGTATATGTGTAAGTACACCAGACAAAAGATTAATCAATTCCAGGAGACGTCGCATTAATTCCGTGCAACAATACCGTTATCGTTGACATGCCCTCAGTTCAGAGAGGAAAAACGTTGCAAAATTCATTCGGGTACGCCATATTCTGCTGCAGTTTCATGATCAGTGATAAGAGACAGAGTAAGCGTACAGTAATCGAGATAATAAAATATATAAAATCTTCATTGATGTTTCTCGTATTGAGAGAATGGAGGGAGGATTATATTCAACTTGGAATATCTTTTTATAGACAAGATCTCATTCATTAATGTTTATTATTGACAACCGCTTTCCACAGCTCAGTTATCTTCTGACCCTAAAAACAGTTTTTTTTTGTTAAGAAATCGTGTTCGCTTATGAGTTTATCACTGATGTCATGTAGTCACTATCGTGGAAAATGTACAGCACATATACATATGTATGTTAAAGTAAACCACATGCAGATAAAAAGCACCTTGTATAAATGAGTATTTTCACACACGTAGCAATGCGCTGAGACTTGTAGCTCTTATAACGCACGAATTCAAATTTGCACAAATGTTTCCGTTTACAAGATGCGTTATATACATCGTAAATACAATTCAGTCGAAGTGTACGCTGCAAACAATATTTTACACAAGGTACTAAAATTGTCCAATAAATTGTCCAAGAAGACTAAAGAGGCAACTAAAATCCAACCATTTAAGAAGTAATTTAAGGTATATCTCCAAAATAATTTGTAGTAACTTTAATGTAGGGTGTGGGTAGTGTAGATAGTGGGAAGCGATATTTTAAAAATGAATACTCTACAAATACTTTTTTGTGATATTACTGTATGCTTGAATTAGCATCCTTTTAAACAATTCTTTCCTTTTTTAACTAGGAAGATACGTATATCTGCTATCATTGGTGTACGATTTACGGACGAGTAAACAAGGAACTAGCTAATTAAGTATAAAAGTGGGCTTCCCCAAAGAGATGCAAATCTGTGTGTCGATAGCAAACGCAAACTCTTAAGTTAAGCAAAACTATGTGCCAAACCAACACTTGAAACGGGTAGCTTCGCCTTCGCAGGCAATGCTCTTCCCGTCAGAGACATCCAAGCGGTATGATAATTACGCCTCACGCCTTTACTTCTACCAGTGGCTCTCCACTTACATTCCAAACTTCACGGGACCGTTCCTGCATACCATGCCTAACTAGCGCCCTTGGAAGGAATGACATCACAGAGAAATGAATTAGGAACAGCCTATTGTGTAGTTTCCCAGAAGGAATATCTCAGTCTGCAGGGAAGTGTGGGCTGTTTTGAATCTCACTGGCGGATTAAAATTGTGTGTCTCACCGGGAAGCTTACCTCTCGGAGACATTGCGGTATCAGCAACAGAAAAGAACTGAAAGTCCATCCTTCGGGTTGATTTTGCTATCGCAATTTACGACGATGTAGTAAACTACCTCACTGTCTCACTGCACAAAGCTAGGCCGGGGAAGTGTCTGTGCTCGGGAGATTCAGTCGCTGGACTTGCTACTTGTGAATTGACGGAAGTCAAAAAATTTCTGACTTTTAATGATTTGATTATCACCGGAGCCATACAAACATATCAAAATATAAAAACAATGACAATACAGAAATTTAATTCCGCGAATGGTTACTGATGACCTCAGTGTCCACTTCACTTATGTTATTTATTCATACATTCTACTATGTCTGATCAAACGTATCCGGACACCAATTAGTAGAGGATATGTGGGATGTCTTCACCCTTCTCTTCATGACAGCTTCATCTCTGACGGACGGCCGAGTGGTTCTAGGCGCTTCAGTCTGGAACCAAGCTTCTGCTACGGTCGTAGCTTCGAATCCTGCCTCGGACATGGATGTGTGTAATGTCTTTAGGTTAGTTAGGTTTAAGTAGTTCTGAGTCTAGGGGAGTGTTGACCTCAGATGTTAAGTCTCATAGTGCTTAGAGCTATTTGAACCATTTGATCTCTGACGGGTACACTTTCAGTGAGGTGCCTGAATGTCTGTGGAGGAATGGCAGCACTTTATTCCTCAAGAGCCAAAACCAGTGAAGGCAATGATGTTGGACGCGAAGTCGACGTTCCAACTCACCCTACAGGTGTTGCACTGCTTTCATGTCGGGTCTCTGAGCGGGCTCTACGTTTCAGGAATGTTATTACCTGTTAACCGTTGCCTGTAGATGCCGCTTTATGACAGGTTATATCATCATATTGATACAATCATCGTTTCCGAACCGTTCCTGCATTCCTCACATAGCGTTTTCTTAAGCGCAATGAGGGACCACATACAAAACACGAGAAAACACCCCTGTACCATAACACCATTTCCTCCGTAACTCGCTGTTGGTATTAGACACTATGGCAGGTAACGTTCTTCAGGCATTCGCCAAACCCAAACAATTCCATCGGGTTGCCGCAGGGTATAGCGTTCCCAGTCATCCATTTTCCAGTAGGGTCGCTATTTACACCACCTCAAGCCTCGTTTAATGTTGATCACAGAAATTTGGGGTTTATGAGAAGCTGCTCGGTCATTGTACCTCCTTCTGTTTAATTCCCTATGCGCAGCCATAGTGCTAGCCAGATTGCTTAGAGTACTTTGAAACTCACGAGTGATTCCATCCATACACTTCATGCGATTTATTATAACCACCATCTGCAATTGTTGACGGTCTCTGTCTGTCATTACATGAGCTCTGCCTCGTCTTTTTTTAGCTGCAGTTGTTTCTTCGCGTTTCTGCTTCGCGGTCACCTCACCAGCATTGGACTTGGGCAGTTTTAGAAGAACTGAAATGTCCCTGATAATTTTTTATTCCGATGACACTGTACCCGAAGTCACGGAGCTCTTCTGATCGAGCCGGTCTGCTTCTACTATTTCTGTTGAGACACCACAGTGGGCTCCAAGGATCCTTTTGTCCTTCCGCGTCCGATGGAATGTGCTTCCGAAATGGATTCTCTATACCTTGTAAGAATAATCAATATGAGTAATGTTCAGAGTGAGTGACTCCGTAATGTTTCACATAATAAAAAACACTGCGGCTGCGTGCCTTCGAATTTCCATCGGCGATGAAAAGACTAAAACAAAAATACTGTATGTAACATTATAGTAACATTTATCATCGAAAATACACTTATAAGTAAAAATTTATGAAGGAGAGCGGCTTCCAGATACGTTGACTTCGGGACTAATACACCATATAAACAAGTAATAAGTTATTTTGGAGCCTGTGAACAACAGAGAATACCGTTAATACCAAATAGCAATATTCTCAAAAGCTTTGCGAAACAGAGTGAAAAATCTACTATGGCCACATATTGATCAGTACCAAAGAAAGGGCAAACCGTGTACGGAACATATTTTGAATTTGAAGCAAACAGTCGGGTATCGAAAACTGAGAAGTAAGAATTTCCTGCTGGCATCCATAGATTTCAGGATACCCTGTGTTTGAAGAGATTTAATCTAAAACACGCATCTGCTCCAAACGAAAGTGACTCGATGCGGTAGCGATGAGATACGTCGTCGTCACTGTCAGAAATAGTTCGCAGTTTATTTCGGAATGTGTAATGATTTCCCAGTGTCTGGTTAGGATGGAGCCTAAGAGTATAGCTTAAATTGCTGCAAGTGAAACTAGCGCCAATGGCATATATATTCTTCGTTGTCACAAATATTTAGCTGTTTGAGAACAGGAGGGAAGAGTAGGCTTTGAGCATGCGCAAGACGAGGTCCTTCTACGACACTTCAATTTGGAACAGATGGCGTGTTGCAGGTTTAACTTCTTGTGTGTTTCAGTAGATAGACCAATAGTAATACAAATTTTTGACATCAGTTAGGATAGAAATTCGAGCGAACTGATAACAGTCTGTAACCACATTCAGGTTCATGTGAGGATCTCATATCCCAAACGTCGGTTTTTAGTATGATCTTTTAGTTTGTTTTGTAAGTTAATTGCATATCTAGTGAGTGGCATGCAATGCCGTATAGGTTATAGTCTAACGATTATGGGATGCGAGTAAAAACTGCTGCACGCGGCTGGCAAGGGAGTTATAATGTCTCGCAATAGAGAACAGTACGAGTTTGCTGGCGAAAGTAAGAGGTTTCAATGCGGAATGGACTGCCCATTTTTTAAAATCTATACAAAGTTTCAAACGTATTTATTATTAGTTAAATTCAGAGTGTGTCGTCTGTAAAATTGGTTAGAAACAACGAAAACAAATCCTGCTCATGTCTGACAAAAAACAAGGAGCATCACAGTAATGAATGGTACACGGAGTCACGTTCGTTAGTTGTGAAAGGAAATGAATTAATACGGCGTTATTCAATTCGTAACACAGGAGTGTAGCGTCCTAAATGGCGACAAAGGATTTATGACATATATTATGCAAGAAATCGTCAGAGTCGTAGTCTTTCGCCGAAAGAAGAAATAGCTAGTGAGAAAATTTGCCGTTGCGCCTGACAGTGTCATCTGTTACGAATTGAGTGTACTGAAAAATTGAGAACTGTGGGCATTGGCTGCATGAATTATAAACGATGTTAATATTTATGCTTTTTTGTCTATTTTCGTTTATGAAATAATACTATCAAACCTGGGTGACATATTTGTTAACAGTGACCTAATTTTTGAAACGGACGTTAATAGTCAATGAAACATAAAGGATATAAATTCAAAACGTGCTGCGTTGAATCCAGACATTATGGCGAACAGTTCCACCGTCAGAGAAGCTGATGGTAATTTGTTAATTCTGCAGTATTTGAATGAAATGAACAATAACATAGACACAAATACGTGTGAACTGATCAATGAACTATACGTAATGATTTGTGATTGAAAGGAAATGAAGGACTACATTGCAGAGTGAGGTGCAGGAGTTGTTTGCGATTTTAAAAAAAATTGAGTTTCAAGAATCCGATGTAAGGTATTTTAATTTTACCAGGGGACTGAGGAATAGGGTGAGAAAAAACAGTCCGAGATGGTCGATGATCCTTACAAATCAACAAGAAGTGAATCAGATTGCTAAACCGAATTCAAAACTTCAACTCACGTGCAGAAAATAAAAATTTTGTTGCTAAATTAGTTTCGGTGTACGGAAACGTTGTTGTGATCTGGAAAATAATTTTAAGCGCTGAATAAATTTGTGAGCACCAAATAAAATCGCAATTCTAACATTGATCGAAGTTTGGTAAAAGACGAAACTGATCATTGAACGCAAAAGAGCTACAATAATAACTGCCACTGCATCTTGATCGACAATTTTGCTTCAAATGGGCAGCTACAATAGTTTGACCTGAATTGGCATCGTGATATGTTATATAACGTTAAATCTCCGCCCCGATGGCTGAGTGGTCAACGTGACGGATAGCCGTCCTACGGGCCCGGGTTCGATTCCGGCTGGGTCAGGGTTTTCTCCCCTCAGGGACTGGGTGTTGTGCTGTCTTCATCATCATCTCATCCCCATCCGCCGCGCAGGAAGCCCTATGTGGCGTCGAATGTGGTAAATCCTGCACCAAGGCGGCCGGACCTGTCCCGCAAGGGGCCTCCCGGCCAATGATGCCAAACTCTCACTTCCATATCCATATAGCGTTAAATGACTTGTAATTGCATTTCTGCGCAGTCACGATGAGGCAGATAAGACTGGTACTTGTGATCAACACTTCTATGATGGTGATCACTTGTGGGCAAAGTGCAGCGTAGAGAAACTTACATCTGCAGAGTTAAAAACAATAATCCAAGGAGGATGTATGTCCATCGATCGGCAGAACAATGTACTTAATTTACTAACTCACGACACGTATGCCAAGGATCGAGAGTGAAATTTAACAAAAGCTTTTGGGGAAGAAATTCAGGTGGAATAAGAGATGGAGAAACACCAGAAACACCATGAGATGAAGAACAGAAAGAAGATTGTATGCTAAGTTCGGAAAGAAGAAGAGAAGAAGCGAGTGGCGATAGAAGAGGAAGAAATTTCGTGTTTACTGTTGGATGGTAACAACTCCGGATGACTTACAAAATTTTGTTTTGCGTAAAAATTCATTGTACGTATCATCCATTATAAATGAATGTGTAACAGACCATTTGAGAATCCACCAGTGAAAGTGTGTAGAAAATTGCTGTGTCTGTGTGACTTTTGTTAATCAGGGTGAGTAGGATCACGACTTTAGACAGTTCTGAAACTATAGTTCTTCACTAGTAATATTGTTTCATTTCATTCTATTCTGCCTCTAACGCGCATCAACGTGTTCAACAGTGTGAGCAGTGGACGTATTGTCTCTGTACAATGCCACTGTCTGTTCTTCCTGTTTACTTACTAGGTGTTGGCGAGGCAATTTCACCTATGTAGCCTCTACATCACAATCAGGTACGTGAAACTGCCCCACAGGAGACACGTGGCGCGCTGAGTTGATCCACGGTCCACTACATGGCGCTGCCGAGATGACAGCCATGATGCCACGCAGTACAAGTTTCCAATGCGGTATTATGCACGTACTAGACAGTGGCATCTGTTAACATACAGCTGCCCTTCAAAGTGGTCACCAGAATTGTGCCAGTGATATGGAAGTCGTAGGACACGCTTAGCAGCACCAGTTGTGTTGACAGTTCTACTGGAGCCGTCTATTGCCCGTCGAATGTCCGTAACAGTTCTGAGTATCATGAAGTTGTTCATTGGTGGAACACAGTGTGCGATCAGTTTAGAGAAGGAAGCAGCGTCAGTTTCTGCAGGATCTGCCTGTCAATTTACATGACAATGCTCAGGTGCATATGACGCAAGTTATGAGTCATCTGTTCGGTTAATGAGGCTGGGAAGTGCTGCACCACCCACCAAACTCCACGGACGTAAGACATTGTGACTTCAACTTTTTTTTCTAACTTGCAGGAAGCACTTCATGGTATTCGCCTCACAACTGGTAGATTCGTCGGTCAATAGACCGTTCCGTTCGAACCCCCAACACAACTGACGTTGCTAAGGGCATCCTACAACTTCCACATCAATACCAACGGATTACACACAACGCTGGTGACTCCTTTGAAGGACATTTTAGCTATGAAACTTTTATCTATTTCATGTAAGCTGTAAATAAATAGTTGCCACTAATAAACTACCAAACTTCATTAAAAAAAATTCTGTTTGTGTAAACTGCTTGCAACTTATTTCAGACCGCCTCTTTATTGTTTCTTGATTACTGATCTTACTTATCTTTAATATTTGTTCAACTAAGTTTGAAACGAAAATCATAACATTTGAACGTTTTATATACTCGATAGTTAGTCTTACTATGTGTCTATATAATTATCTGATAATTTGCTCACAATAGTAACACTTATTAAGCAATAATCATCTCTAACCAGACACTTTTAAGATCGTAGTGAGTTTGTTTGGTAAAATGTGTAGTACTTAATGATCTGAGACTTGAAATCTATTAACTGTTTCGTGATGAGTCATTTAAAGAGGAGTTTCATAAACGAATTTTTTGTCCCAATGCAGTGAGTAGATAATATTACCTTTACCATGCATCTTTGATCATTTCTGAATCACATTATGTCGGCGTGGCCGTGCGGTTCTAGGCGCTACAGTCTGGAACAGAGCGACCGCTACGGTCGCAGGTTCGAATCCTGCCTCGGGCATGGATGTGTGTTATGTTCTTAGGTTAGTTAGGTTTAATTAGTTCTACGTTCTAGGCGACTGATGACCTCAGAAGTTAAGTCGCATAGTGCTCAGAGCCATCTGAATCACATTATGTAAATAAGAACAGCTTTTTGAAAGCCTAAGGCTTTCAGGCTGTAGAAACACAATTAAAAATTTTCTTCCTAGTATGTGCATGTTGATGTTCATCTTATTTGCTGCATTTTCTGTATGGTGAGTATATGCTGTAAACAATTTTATTTTAGTGTTTCTCCTTCATTCAAATTTTCTCTTAAATGGTACATACTGTACGATTTTGCCCAGGTATAGTTTCTTTTTTACTTTCTCTTTCAAGTTGTGTTCTAACGTAACAACATCTGCCAAGAATATTTGAATCTGTCGAAGTCATCATCTATTGTTCTTTTATTGTTTACTAGTGACATTTTTCCAATCTTTTCACTCTGAATCTTTAAGATGCCAAAGTTTTCAAGCGAACTGTTTCCTAGATTTGGAAAAGTCTGAGGGTCCTGTATCCTCACATGACGAATTCTGATATCATTTTTTCATTTTCTCTATTGGGTTATTTGCATCCTTGATGAATGGTGTGCCATATCTGGAAGATCTTTGTGTAACAATGTCAGTGTTGAGTCTGGCTGGTGGCTAAGTTGTGTCGTCTCGGAGTACAGTATACTAGGAGTCCCTCATGCGGAAGTGACAGATTTCAGTGTGGACTGAAGTGACGATGATTTTTATAAATGTGTGCTAATATGCTATGTTACGGCTAACAAATCCAGACTGCATAATTTGAAAAAAATAGCTTTAGATTCAAAGAAAACAAATTCTACTTATTTCTGATCTTAAATAAGAATAGTAAGAATAGTAAACAGTAAATGGCTTCACGTTCGTTAACTATGAAGGGGAAGGTATTGATATGGCGCTATTCAGCTTGTAATACATGAAGGTAGAATAGCGTTCAGAGAAAAATTTTCAGTGTCTTTCTCTGCCTCTTGCTCTTTAATTGTGTTTTTAATAAAGTTATTGGAGTATAAAGACTAGAAACGTCGACTATATATCGTTGAGGTGGAAGGAAGAAGGTATAAGGTATACAGACTGCCATTTTCAAACGATATTGTGATACTGTCCAAATCATTAGAGGGGACCACTAGTGAAACCACCCTGCTCCAGTACAAGCGGTAAAAGCGGGTTTCCTCTGTCTGGGAATCCTAGATAAATGTAAATGTCGTGTGACTAGGGCCTCCCGTCGGATAGACCGTTCGCCGGGTGCAAGTCTTTCGATTTGACGCCACTTCGACGGCTTGCGCATCGATAGGGATGAAATGATGATGATTAGGACAACACCCAGTCCCTGAGCGGAGAAAAGCTCCGTCCCAGCCGAGAATCGAACCTGGGCCTTTAGGATTGACTATCTGCCGCACTGACCACTCAGATACCGTCGGCGGACGAATTGTAGATTATAATGAACGAAACAACTGACAGAATGCTGACAATACAAGGAGGAACATTCAGTTGGTGGATTTAAATGTCAACTATAAGAATAGTGATCTGTCTTAAAACCTTACACACAGCAGAAAGTGTAAACCGTTAAGAAGAGGAATACTAGAATTTGCGGTACGAATAGTTCTTCGAAAGAAATTAGGAGCTCAAAGAAGAGGAGATAATCAATATAGAAGATGAGCGAACCAAAACCTTATGTGCGGATAGAGAGGATCTCAGACATCGCCAGGAAAATATCTCTTTTGGAAATATCCTTGGAATGGATCAGTTGCAGAGCCCCTTCAGTTAGGCAGCCGCGCCCATATCTGTCGCAGCACAGCAGAAAAAAGCTTTCTGTTTGTGAGTGTTACGAGCTTCTAACTAGAGGCAACCTATTCTGATTTGTAGTGTGCATTTTAGTCAAAATTCTTAAATTTCTTGCATGTTTGTATATCTAGTAGGCACTGTTCCCAGTTTTAATAACTGTCTACTGTATAGTTCTGCTGTATTTAGTATGCATAGGGATTCTGATTGCTGCATTCAGATGCAGACTGAGTGGCTGACTCTTTGCCCACACCTTCACTCACAGCTTCAGGTGGTGCTGACTTCGGCCATGCAGCTTAAGGCTGTGGCATCACAGTGCGAGGACTGGATTGCGTCCCATGTATCCTCCAATAGGTCACTATTGTGACCATCTTTGTTGCTGCCCGCACTGGGAGTGAACCCTCACCTGTTGTCAAGTGGCAGATCGTTTCAGAGTGTGGGAGCAGCGAAAGACACTCTGGAACAAAGTTCAAGTGAAAGGCCTCTCTATTTCACCCGACAAACGGGATTCAGGTGCTGTCTGTGGCTAATTGGATCTGGCTGAGGAGCCAGATAGAATGGATTTCACTGTTTCAGAGAAAACCTTTCGGCTTGCAAGATCTGGGCACTGAGGAAGAGATTACTGGCAGATGGGAGCTCCTATATTTGGCATGTAATAAGGCCACTTGGGGATATGCCTACTAAAAAGTGGGAGAAAACCAGTGTACATTGTGTGTGCATTCCAGGAGAAGACATTTCAGATATGGAACTAGTGTTTCCGGGTGCCAAGAAGAGCACACAGTGCAGCCAACTCCAGCTTTGGATAGGAATAATTCTCTCTGTTTTCAGATGGCTGTTCTGAATTGGTAAAAGTCGCCAGTCTTGCTAGCCATTTGTGGCATCGTCTACAGGACCCATTACGGAACTTTGGTACTGAGCTCGGTGGAGGGTCTCAATCAGAGATTCAGACTTGCGCCATAGTGTGGTTGGGATTCGGGTTCCACTTAATACGTGATGGGCCAACAAACGGCTAGCATGGTCTATGTGGAATGGGTTGGGTTGTTTTTGATGTTGGAGGGTCTTGGGAAAGTATAGACTGATCTTTGGATTCAAAAGGTTCAGGAAAAATCTCAGGACGACGGTATACGTAGGACAATCATATTGTAGTCGTAAATTGTTCTAGCTCCGGTTTAAAAGAACCAGAGATCCAAGCACTGCAGCTCAAACCATTAGAATTACCGAGAGCTGGCTAAAGCTGGAGATAAGATCACTCTGAATTTGTACACAGGCTCTAATAGTGTTCAGAAAGGATAGATTAAATACAGTTCGTGGCGGCGTGCTTCCTCCTGTTAGATGTGGTTTATCTTTTAGACAAATTAAAGCAGACAGTTGGCTCAAATGGCTCTAAGCACTATGGGACTTAACTTCTGCGGTCATCAGTCCCCTAGAACTTAGAACTACTTAAACCTAACTAACCTAAGGACATCACACACATCCATGCCCGTGGCAGGATTCGAACCTGCGACCGTAGCAGTCGCGCGGTTCCAGACTGTAGCGCATATAACCGATCGGCCACTCCGACCGGCAAAGCAGATATTTCTTGTGACTTAGTATGAATAGAGGCATACTTGGCAACTGGAGTAAATTAATTGTTGGTTCCTGTTACTGACTCCTCCGACTCGGATGATTCAGTTGCTGAAAAACTGAATCAATAAATGGTTCATGTTACTGACATCCCTGACTCAGATTATTCAGTTGCTGAACAACTGAAATAAATTTAAATTTGGTTTCAAATAGGTACGCCCTCATGCGATTATAGTTAGTGGTGAACTAGCGTACCGTCGACAAGTTGGCGAAAATACGTGTTTGAAATAGGGGAAAGGCATAAAAAAATTGTCAGAAATCGTACTAAATGCTGACTCGGAATTTTGTTTCGAATAATTAGTTCAAAGAGTCAACTCTAAGTGTAAACGGTTGCGAAAATGCAATCGATCTCTAAGTAAAAAATAACCATGAAGTGTTGACCAGATTTGGCTTAAATACAAAGAAATACTATTGGCGGCAACTGAGAGATTTGTACCGAACACAGTAATAAAATATCGTACTCAACCTCCATGGCCACAAAATGGCCCAGAAAACTGTTGCAAAAGCAACGAAAAAAGCGTTAGAAATTTAAAAGAACGCAGAATCTTGGTGAAGTTTTACTGAAGCTCGTAACATAGTGCGAACGTCAGGGCTTTTAATAGCTCTTTCTAGAAATCTTGCAGAAAATCCCAAGACATTTTGGTCATATCTAAAGTACGCCAGTGGCAAGACACATTCAATATCTTCACTGCGCTATACAGATGGTAATATTACCAACGACAGTGACACTGTGGAGGAGTTACTAGACACAGTTCTCGAAAATTCTTTCACCGAAGAAGTTGAAGTAAATATTCCACAATTCGAATCAAGAGCAGCTGCTGACACGAGTAACTTAGAACTACGCGGTATAGTGAAGCAGCTCAAATCATTTAATAAAGATAAGGCGGCCGGTCCAGTCTGGTTGCTTTCAGAGTATGCTGATACAATAGCTCCATAGTTATCATATACAACCACTCGCGCGATGAATGATCAATATCTAAAGACTGGAAAATGTCACAGAAAAGAAAAAGGAGTTATCCACTGAATTACAGAGCTATATCACTGACATCAATTTGCAGAAGGATTTTGGAATATATACTGTGAGAACGGTCTATTAACATACAGTTAGCACGGATATAGAAATACAGTATTTTTAAAACACAACTTTATTCGCACGAAGTAACGGATGCTACCGAAAGAAGATTTCAAATTGATTCCATATTTGTAGTTTTCCAGAATGCTTGTGATACCACTTCTCACAAACACATTCTACTCAATTTGCGTGCCTACGGAGCACCTTCTCTATTTTGGGACCGGATTCGTAATTTCCTGTCAGAAAAGTCACCGTACGTGGTAAAAGAACGGAAGTCATAGAATAAAACAGAAGTGACATACGGCGTTCCCCAATGAAGTCCTATAGGCGCGATCCTGTTCCTAATTAATGTAAACAATGTAGGAGAAAATTTGAGCAGTCCTCTTAAATTGTAGCAGATGATGCTAGTAAAATCATCGGAAGATCAAAACCAAGTAGCAGCAATTGAAAAGTGTGAGGTCATTCACATGAGTACTAAAAGGAACCCGCTAAATTTCGGTTACATGATAAACCACGAAAATTTAAAGGCTGTCAGGTCAATTAATTACCTAGCATTTACAATAAAGAAAACTAAAACTGAAACGATCATTTAGACAACGTTGAGGGAAAGGCAAAACAAAGACTGTTTTTTGTTGGCACAACACTTAGAAGATGAATAGATTTACTAAAGAGAATGCCTACATTACAGTTGTCCGTCATCCTCGGGCGTATTTCTACGCAGTATGGGATCAGTACTAGGTAGGACTAACGGAAAACATCAGAAAAGCTAAAAGAAGGCCAGCTCGTTTGCTACCATTGAGAGATAGAGAGTGTCACGGATATGATACGTGAGTTACGGTGGCAGTTATTAAAACCAATTGGGATCTTATCTCGAAATTTGTCGATATAAAAGTTCCTTGCGAACAAGAGAACCAAAGTTATCTGCACCCAAGAAGTATCAAGCGATCTGGAAGAAATGGGATTACAAAAAACAGATGCCTTACAAATAAAATATTAGGCTACCAAAGATCCGTGCGAAGAAGGTTGCAAAGAATGACAGTTAAAGAACATTTGAGAAGGATACAGACTACAAAAATAAAAGAAGCTGATCCGAATTAAAGTAGTCCACAGATGGTCAAAATGTAAGGAAGAATTATCCAGTAAGTAACGAATGTCGCGTTATGCTGCGAGTGTCTGTCTTCCAACTGAGAAATGAGGGAATTTGGTCCTACGAAACTTTTGTAGTGTTAGTTGCCTCCGTATGCCATTTATTCCTTCGAAGATAATCTACACTGTCGGCTAGGAAACACGAAGTTTCAGCACGGTCTGAGGTAGATTAAGCTCAGCCGCTCCCCCTCCCCTTCGACCCTTACTTTCCACGCATCGGTCTACCACAATCTGGCGGTCGATATGCGCAGACCTTTCCATCCTCTGCTCCCCGTAATCCATCCCTTTAGTCCAAATAGCAAAATCACTTCTTATGAAATTGCAATTTTTATTGCTAAACGACCAAAGTCATCTTCATCTGGTAAAGACATTGTCAAATGCTCGATTGGTACATCACAATAATTAGGACGGTATTTTCCGTCTCTTTTCTCGAACAAACACCATACAATTGTGATATCCAAAAGTAAGTCACTTTATGCTCATTTACATGCAACGCAACTTCCAGAAAACAAGAAATGATTTTCAACAAACATTGATTGCTGTCATGTTTACATGTTTAGGCTTGAATCGATTTAGCTAGCCCGATCAGGAATCACTTTTTCATCGTCAGTTGCTTTACACGGATAACCTCTAGGAATCAACTGCTCCTGTTGCCGATGTAGTAAACACCAAGGTTATTTCTCTTCCGTTTAATGTAGGAGATGGATAACGTCTGCCTCAGTCTAATATTTCTTCTTCTCCTCCCCTACACAAAAAGTCACTCAGGTCAGATTACACGATATTTTAAAAATAAGACATCTCATCTATGTTTCAGAAATTGTTCAGCGTTTACAGGAGCAAAAATCGATTGGGGAAGCATAAATCTACCAGCTAGATCTGATTTCCAAAATCTATATTAGCGACTTCACAAGAACAAAATGAAAAGATACTGGGAAGTTGGTTTACGGAAACCTGTCCCAGAAGTTCCATGTTAACATTATTATGCACCACTTACAAATCCAGTAACAATATTCAGTAATATCAAACGCGAAATCTAAACAAATACCTTCTTCGTTTCGTGTATTTGTAACTGTTTTCAATCTTTGTAACTACACTTTTTAATAAAAATTCTTTGAGTTTTTTGCTAATATCTTCCCAACGAGGAGTTCGGAAATGGAATATTTACTTCGGTCGGAGAAGGATACATACGTTTTCTCAAAGAAAAGTAGAACTTTTACTTGGAATGATTTAAGGGGACGATAGCCAATGTAAACTGACGTGCAACTCTAGTAAAAGAAGATTTACGACACTACATTATTCGTAAAATACGCCAGGTAATGCTAGTACCGTTTTATTTGTTACAAGAGGAAGACGAAACTGCAATAGGAGCTTCGGTCATGTCTGCGGCTGACCAAACCTCCTCTCAACAAGTTGGCAACAAAAGCGTAGGAAATAAGCGGGTGGCTTTAGTTGTCAGCGTATGATGAATGTGAGGGTCGCACAAAGAGTACCAAAGAATGCCAACTGAGTCTGGAGAGAACACATTAATTCCACATTGCGATGGCGTGTTTAGAATGCACTGGAAAAGTTCTGGGGGTTACTTTGCCAGAAGATCGGAGGACCTTTTTGAACGGAACATCTTGCACATTCCAGAACGGAATAAAATGTGTATGATATTAATCAACCAAACTCAATGAACCGACATCCCATTGCCAATATTTTCGGAATGTGTATGATCTGTTACATAAAGTGTGTATATGTAAAGCGGAACAATGTGAAATAAAGCCGCTGGATTTATTTTCGGTACTCGTAGACGTATTTTCGGTACTTCTACACGACGATATCATCATAACACAACCAAGGATGCATTTGATTCTCCAACTCGACTATCAGATGTATTTTCACTTTTGGCTGACGATAATAAGTACGACTATATTCATCGCTTTCGAAACTGTTCTTACACTTAAATGTCACTACAGGTGATAGGTAAGATATTGTAAAAATATTTACATATCTATAGTTAACGTACTGATTTCCCAAAATTACGTATTCATATTAAATAATTAGGAAATGATTGCAAGTACATTGAAAATTCTGCAACTAAAATGATTAAAATAACCCCGGAATAGGTCGTTTCTGTTGCGAAATCTCTGTATGTTACTTATTTAGTTGAAAACAGTCGAATCATTAGTGCGTTTTAGTGTATTTGACAATATAACGCGGCTTTATTTCTGGTAGCTTTAGGTGGGAGACGTTCTTATCTGTGGTTGCTTAAAGGAGCGGCAGACGTCGGGACTGGACCGTCATTTTTACGGTACTGCAGTCATTATCAAACGCCTCGTGTATTTTCTACTTCCCTTTGTTTTAGTTTGTGTTGTGATGCATGTAGGGTAGAATCATTGCCAGTGTAGTATCATGCGCAAGTTTAGCAAAGAGCAGAGACTAGGGGATAAGTTAGAGATAAATGAGAATTTTGGCCACAGCGAACAGGTCCTTTTGCAAGTCACCGTTTGAACGAGGAGTCACTTTCCCGGAGTGCCGCCATGGGAAGCCAAAATTCTTTTCAGGAGACTGACAACGGCATTGACATACTTGGAGAGACAAATGATACACTCTGTGCTGTCTTACAATACATTTAGCCACTACTTGATTCTATCATAGATCATCTTTGTGGTGTCACCGCCAGACAATACACTTGCTAGGTGGTAGCCTTTAAATCGGCCGCGGTCCGGTAGTATACGTCGGACCCGCGTTTCGCCACTATCAGTGATTGCAGACCGAGCGCCGCCACACGGCAGGTCTAGAGAGACTTCCTAGCACTCGCCCCAATTGTACAGCCGACTTTGCTAGCGATGGTTCACTGACAGATTACGCTCTCATTTGCCAAGACGATAGCATAGCCTTCAGCTACGTCATTTGCTACGACCTAGCAAGGCGCCATTATCATTTGCTATTTATCTTGTGATGCATGTACCGTCAGACCGATGTTGACCAATTATGGATTAAAGTTAAGTATTCCAGAAGCTACGTACCTTTTTTGCTAGTCTCAATTCCTTGTCATTTTCCAGACCTCACGCCAGCCTGCGTGAGCTTAAATGCGTGCCCTTCGGCCTCCCATCCTAGTGGATTGGCTGTCTTGCCAGTCCACAAAAGTTGACGACGAGGATTTTGCGTTCCTCTTGCTGTTGCCCTGATTTACTTGTGTCATGGCTTCGCCACAATCTCCAGATGTACTGTCCGAATTTTATCGCTTGCAGAATCAGCAGACGCAGGCCTCATTGGATGCCTTTGGACAGCTCGTCCAGGGTCAACGTGCACTGCAAAACGATGCGGCAGCCACCGCTCCACCGCTCACGCAGCCACAACACGCTGTTGCACCACCTTTTCGTCCTTTTGATGCTGCACTGGAAAGCTGGACGGAGTGGTCACGCCAATTTGGATTCCATCTCGCCGCCTACAGAATTCAAGGTAATGAGCGGCAACCTTTTTTGGTAGCATCCGTAGGCGTCCAGACGTACTGTGTGATAGTGAAATTATTTCCCCGACACGACGTAGCAACTCTGTCCTACGACGAAATTTTGTCTGCATTAGATGCATATTTCACAGAATCTGTCAATGTAGTTGCGAAAAGGTATACCTTCTTTCGTACAAAACGCACGGCCGGTCAGACTAATAGAGAGTGGGTTGCAACTTTGCAAGGCCTTACTAGGGATTGTGCTTTTGAGTGTGAATGTGGACTTCCTTATTCCGATACTATGGTACGTGATGCAATTGCACAGAACGTTTCTGATGTTCGTATAAGGGAACAGATTTTAAAACTAGTCAATCCCTCCCTTCAACAAGTGATAGACATTTCTGATGTTCGTATAAGGGAACAGATTTTAAAACTAGTCAATCCCTCCCTTCAACAAGTGATAGACATATTGTATCGACAGGACACACTTGACTTTGCTCAGGAATCATTTGACACTTCGCCACCCATGTGTCAGGTTAACCGGCCTGCCGGGCGAGCTGCACAGAACAGTAAACAGTCCTCGCGCTTGGCCGCGCAAAAGCCACCTGGCTCTCAGCCACGTGTGCCGTGCAAGCAAGCAAATGCAGTGAAATCATGCCCGTGGTGTGCTACTAGACATTCGCATGAGAATTGCCCGTCATGCCAGGCTATTTGCTTTTTCTGTAATAAAAAAGGACATGTTCAAAGTGTTTGCCAGAAAAAGCTCCGATCGGACACTCACAACCATTCCAGGCCCTTTGCTTCGCGCCGGAATCGGAATCGAACCCAGAATACTCAGGCTCGTGAACCTTCGCCCATGGAAATTCATGTAGTTCATTCCACTCCGCCCAGTGCCACTCTCTCTAACAGTGACTGTGTTCGTCCCACAAATAGTGTGCGTCGACATTGCCGGAAATCCCGTCAACTCGCAAGTGATTCTGTACCAGTGTCAGTTCACGTTGCACGAGACAGTCGCTCTTGTCGTCAGCATGACAATAAACTTTTTGTAGACTTGGACATTAATGGCAACGTGATACCATTCCAGCTCGATACCGGAGCTGCAGTTTCCTTGATCACTCAAGACATGTACAAACAGCTGGGCATCCCTCCGTTGTGTGCCGCAAATGTTAAGCTCAGTAGTTATTCAGGACAAGCAGCCTTCTTGCAACATACGAAGGACAAACAAAACTTGTGTCATTGTACGTCCTTCGTTCTTCTTCTGCAGTGAACTTGTTTGGTTTAGATTTATTTCAGTTGTTTAACTTGTCTGTAGTCAATCAGGTCCTATCAGTGAACCAGACTGTGCCTTCAGACAGTGTTTCTCGTTTATGTGAAGAGTTTGCAGCCATTTTTGCACTGGGCCTTGGTTGCGCTAAGAACTATAAAGCACATTTGGAACTGAAAGTAAACGCGCAACTGAAATTTTTCAGAGCGCGCAATGTTCCCCACGCATAGCGCAATGAGGTCGCAAGAACATCACACGATTTGGAATCACAAGGTGTGATTGAACGTGTGCAGGCTTCGCTCTGGGCATCACCCTTCGTAATTTTGCCAAAACCTTCCGGAAAATTGAGACTTTGTGTGGACTTCAAGGCAACAGTGAATCCACAACTAGTGACTGCAACTTTTCCTTTACCCCGCCCGGCAGATCTTTTTGACAAACTGTGCCCGGGTAAATATTTTTCGAAGTTCGAACTAGCAGATGCGTACTTGCAAATACTGGTGGACGAAGAATCCCAGCGCGTTTTGGTGGTTAACACGTATCTTGGTTTGTATCGATTCAAACGACTGCCATTCGGGTGTGCATCCGCCCCTGCATTGTTTCAGCAATATCTGCAAACAGTTTGTGCGTCGGTCCCTACTGCAGCAAACTATCTGGACGATATTGTGATCTCCGGAAAGACGGAAGAAGAACATTTAGCCAATCTCAGAACATTATTTCAGGCCTTGCGCCAAAATGGTCTTCGCTTGCGGAAGGACAAATGTGTGTTTTTTGCTCATGACTTACCCTATCTGGGCCATGTAGTCAATGCCCAAGGCATACATCCCAGTCCAGAGCACCTCCGTGCCTTACAAGATTTGCCTTCGCCGCAGAATTTGAAGCAGCTACAGAGTGTGCTGGGAAAAATCAATTATTATCATCGCTATGTGCGCCACGCCTCTTCCATTTCAGCTCCGCTTCATCGCTTACGCCGTAAAGGTGTTCCGTTCGTCTGGACGACGGAATGCGAACGCGCCTTTCGCCAGTTGAAATCGGCGTTGCTTTCCAATACTTGCCTTACGCCATTCGATCCCCAGAAACCCCTTTTATTGATGGTGGATGCATCGGATTTCGGGATCGGTGCTGTGCTTGCGCACAAAGATGGATCGCACGATCGCCCTATTGCCTTTGCGTCCAAATTGCTCTCGTCTGCGCAAAGAAATTATTCACAGATCGAGAAAGAAGCATTGGCTCTCGTATTTGGTGTTACTAAATTTCATGATTTCTTGTATGGTCGTCACTTTACCATCATCACAGACCACAAACCTTTGACATCGCTTTTTCATCCGACCAAGCCTGTACCTCCACGTACAGCTCAGAAATTCATTCGCTGGTCTATTTTCCTCTCGCAGTACCGCTACGATATCTTTTATCGGTCCACTGCTAAGCACAGAAACGCCGATGCGTTGTCCCGTTTGCCTGTTGCTGAGGATAGAGCATTCGATTCCTCCGAACTTGCTTGCATGTTCATTGATGCGGAAACCGATGACGTGGTCGAATCGTTTCCGATTGATTTTCGTCGGGTAGCTACGGCCACAGCTGCCGACCCTGTCCTTGCTTCCGTTTTGCGTTTTGTTGCTACGCAATGGCTCTTGTCAAAGTCACGGATCGGGGATCCGTTGGTTCGCCGATTTTTTGCTCACAAGGAGAGACTTTTTGTACGACGTGGTGTTTTGCTGTTGCGTTCTGATAATGATCAGTCCCGGGTCGTGGTCCCACGTTCGTTACAGTCCTCTGTCCTACGGCTTCTCCACCGAGGACATTGGGGTATAGTGCGAACGAAACAACTTGCTCGTCAGCACTGCACTTGGTTCGGAATCGATGCTGCGATTACGCATATACAACAATCCGCACCACCGCACCACCGCCAAAAGCCACTTCCCCTTCGCAACGCTTACACATCGATTTTGCTGGTGCATTCTGGAATGCTCGATGGTTGGTTGTGGTAGATTCATTCAGTAATTTTCCTAATGTTGTCCGGATGTCTTCCACGACGTCACCTGCCACTATCCAAGCGTTATCTGCTATCTTTTGCATTGAAGGTCTTCCACAGACTATTGTTTCCGACAATGGCCACAATTCATGTCCGCAGAATTTCAGTCATTCTGCAAGGCCAATGGTATTCAACATCTGACATCCGCGCCGTTTTCGCCACGGTCAAACGGTGCCGCTGAACGATTGGTACGGACTTTCAAGTCCCAGATGTTGAAGTTGAAAAAGTCGCATTCTGGGGAGGACGCGTTGTTGCTCTTTTTGTCCACGTATCGCTCTCAGCCCCGAGATGGTCGCTCGCCGGCTGAGTTGTTGCACGGTCGCCCTCATCGCACCTTGATGTCTTTGCTACATCCGCCGCATCAGGTTCCTGTGCAGCGACAGACACCTGCTTTTGTCCCAGGCGACGTTGTATACTATCGCAACTATCGAGGTTCACGGCGTTTGCTCCCAGGGCGCATTCTTCGCTGCCTCGGCCGCGCTATGTATCTGGTTTTGGGGGCCTCTGGTGAGGTGCGTCGGCATCTCAATCAGCTGCGCCTCTGTCGTCGCACGGGTTCTGCCGCTCCCCGTCTGCTTTCAGCGACGGTGCCGTCCGGTCAGCGCCCTGGGGACCCATCTACTGGCTCGCCTCAGCCCGAGGTGTTACCGAAGATGCCTTCCCTTTTGCCCCATGGCGACGCGCCGCCACCGCCGCCGCCGCCTGCTCTCCCGCTGGCGACGCCCGCAGTGGACGCGTCGCTGCAAGCGCCGGGCGCCTCCCTGGGTCACGCGCCGCCGATCGCTTCCCGTGACCCGTTGTCCTCCGTCATGGACTTCTTGCCCACTCCGGACCATAGGACGTCTTCGCCCGTCGGGTGCCCCGACCCGATGGAGGTCGACCCTTCGGCCCCTCCTGTCTCTTTACGGGCGCATATACCGCATGTTGGCGAGCACCCTGGACTAGGTTTTCAGCCGTTTCCTAGCTCCCCTCGGACCAAATGGCAGGGTGCGGGTGGCACAGCCTCGCCTGTTGTTAGGCTCCCCACTCGTCGCATACATCAACATGGGGTCCTCCCCACGGCGGGCGGAAGCCTTATAACACAACCGTACGCCGATTTGCGGGGGAGGAATGTGGTATCACCGCCAGACACCACACTTGCTAGGTGGTAGCCTTTAAATCGGCCGCGGTCCGGTAGTATACGTCGGACCCGCGTGTCGCCACCATCAGTGATTGCAGACCGAGCGCCGCCACACGGCAGGTCTAGAGAGACTTCCTAGCACTCGCTCCAGTTGTATAGCCGACTTTGCTAGCGATGGTTCACTGACAAATTACGCTCTCATTTGCCGAGACGATAGTTAGCATAGCCTTCAGCTACGTCATTTGCTACGACCTAGCAAGGCGCCATTATCATTTGCTATTTATCTTGTGATGTATGTACCGTCAGACCGATGTTGACCAATTATGGATTAAAGTTATGTATTCCAGAAGCTACGCACCTTTTTTGCTAGTCTCAATTCCTTGTCATTTTCCAGACCTCACGCCAGCCTGCGTGAGTTTAAACGCGTGCCCTTCGGCCTCCCGTCCTAGTGGATTGGCTGTCTTGCCAGTCCACAAAAATCTTCACACAGGAGAATTATCTATTATGACAACTTCACATATCACGAACGCTTTTTTATCAGAAAAATATAGGCCGTTGCTGACTTAAAGACAGAAGGAAATGTTACTTTACGTCATAATACAGGCTTAACCATGTCTTCATGTTTTCAGTGTTGTATGTGCTTGCTTTTTCGGTTAAATAGAATATATAACGTGAATTTGTCACAGTAGATATTTTTCCTCTGTGCAGACGCTCCATGATCGAAACCGGTAGTGAAAAATGTACTGTAATACGGCACAGTATGTATCATGCATTTCTCCAAGATTATGATAGGCATTTGGTCCCCGGAGTGATGAGTCGGAACGTCTCGCTCAATTTGTGGATTCAGGCATTAGAACGTGTTATTTAGTTATATAAACATATAATTCCTTTTCTTTTAGTGTTATTGATGTTGGGGAACGGGGCAAGGAATTTTGATTATTTTCGTGACTGCGTGCAGAGTGTAGTCTCATGATGATCCCTTTGTGCTGAATCGAGGAACAGATATTAAACTAAATATTACATGCTTTAAACAGAATTTCCGTTTCTGCAGCGTGAATCAAGCTTGGTCCTGCCACTACAAAAAATGAAAGGTGTGCAATTGGTAGTAACAGTGCCCATGTCAAACAGCACCTGCAGTTGGACTTCATAAGCCACTCATTCCCACTTAGCGTCATTTTCGTAATTATTCCGACACTGACATCAGAGGAAATCTTCGACTTGAATTTTTCAAATCAATATCAGATGTGCTTGAGTAAAGGAAAATTGTGCCACCCTGACTGTGGACGGAAATACTTTTGTTTTGACGTGATCACTTGATCATCGAATGATTTATTTAGGACTGCAAGAGCGTTTTATCCATTTTTCTGGGGACTATCGATTGCGATTAACATCCCCACTTTAGCCTGCCACCCCTCCACTTGTCCAAGATTTTCGTGGTTACGGGGTAATAGTGGGCGGGGAGAATGTGTGAGAGCGTCCCTATGACAGTAACAAGTAGCCTTTTAATGATCACAGCCCGCGTATGGAGGGCTGGGCCTCCCCCACACGTGCTGGAATTGCGGGCAGTCGATCTGCGCGATAATAGAAGGAACTGGAACGAGGTCAGTAATGAACGGCAACGATTAAATGAAAGGGAAACGCAATCCATGTGCAGAGTAGAGAAGAGAGGGGAGAGGCAGGGATATTTTACTGAGGAAATAAGAGGAACACTGAAGGAAGCGAATAGAATATACCATTTAAGTGTCCTGTGATAAGCATAGAGATTAATGGCATTGTATCACCACCCCTGCTCGATTTGGGGAGTCGAGTCTCCGTGATTCGGCGGCAGAATTTCCGTTTCTGCAGCGTGAATCAAGCCTGGCCAATACTGCCACTACAAAAACGAAAGGTTTGCAGTTCGTAGTAGCAATGCCGATGTCAAACAACACCTGCAGTTGCACTTCATAAGCCACACACCTCCACTTAGCGTGATTTTCGTAATTATTCCGACTCTGGCAAGAGAGGAAATCTTCGGCATGGATTTTTCAAATCAATACCAGATGTGCTTGATTAAAGGAAAGTTGTGCCATGCTGATTATGGGTGGGAATACAGTTGTTTTAACGTTCGATGACTGTATGAGCAGGAACTGTTCAGTACCTAAATCTCTCTATCTGGTAGTAGAATTAGATGGACTCCCAGGGAGAGAATTTGAAGTCGTTTCGGATCAATAACAGATTGGTCAGGAGTTAAAGATCCATGATGCAGCAATTGAGGAAAAGGTTCTACATGTTGAAACGGAACAGAAACACATAGAGTTGAGAGAGATTTTGTGCACTAATAAGGTATTTTCTGAATAGCTTGGAAAAATCCAGAGCCTTACGTACCACTTTAAAGTCAAACCCCACTGTCCATCCTCCGTATAACTTACGCCATACCACTTACGTGTAAGGAACAGGTGGAAGTGGAAATCAAGTCAATGTTGAAGTAACTTTGAGCTTTAGGTTAGTTCTTGATTCGAGACAGAACAGTACAATTATTAAACCTAAAACAGATAGGCTGTAAATATTTTACGAATTAGTTCAGAGGTTTCAAGAAGTGAGAGTTCTTACCTCTGTAGATTTCAGCACCAGTTACCGGCAGGTGTAACTGAAAACCTCCTGAAGAAATTGTACTGCCTTCTTGTGCTGTGGAAGGTGGTTCCAATTCAATGAGTTCCTACTGGTTTTAATGCATCTGTCTTAGCCTTCTTCCAAACATGAGTACTGGTATACCGGAGGTGCTACATAAGAAAGTTACCATCGACATATAGCAGAGCACAGTAAAATTTAGAAATCCTCTTGTGGGTGTTCTATTCGCTTAGTATCACTATAAAACTGAGTAAACGCGAACTTGGGAGAAAGTAACCGTATTTCTTGGGACACATCATGTCACCTGAAGGCATTCGACCAGATCCTGATAAACTAGAGAAAGTCGAGAGTTTCCATTACTTGGATCAACTGAATCATCCATGGACAAATAATGAACATAGTCATTAAAAGAGAAGTCACATACACTTTCTGTTTGTTGAGACTAGCCACATGTCAGTGAAAAAGGAGTATTAACGCACACTGACAAACTGCTCTATCTCTATCCTCTATAACTGAGCCATAGCAAAGAACTTTTGCAGTATTAAAATATTTATTCAATTTCTTGTTTTATTTTTATTGGCATTACGTTTACACATCATGCAGCCAGCAATATGTTACCTAAGGGGTATATGTGAAGATAAAAAAAAATGTGGAGGGATATACACAGTGCATATTCGCTGACAAAACGTATGTCATGGTAACTGACGATAAACAAAACTCTTTTAGATTATTGATAGTTTTAATTTACTAATACAATATTAAATGATATTAACAGACAAACTTCTCGATAAGCGATTGCTTCCATTTACTAAAGATTAAGTAATTCCTAGATACTATTTTGCAGCCTGACATTATATACGACAGTACATAACCTCATATCTGGAAAGTGGTAGCTACAGCACCCTTAAGAGATTGGCCACACTTGGCTGTTAATTTCTTAAGACTACTGTACCTTCGTATGGCGAGTGACGAGAACGCGTAACGCAGCGAGGAACATTGTCGAATAAGATCGTTTTGGTGGCCCAGATGTTATGGTGATGGCAGGCTAAACGGTGCAGGGGTATACTGAGATCCAGATCTCAGAACGCGGAACACGCACCAATCATCGCTACTGTGATGCTGTACTCCTTCCTCATTTGCGTTTTTTTCAGTCGCACATTCAGCCCTGATTTCATTGTTATGGATGAGAACGCATGACCTCATCCAACTGCGGTGGTGAAGGAGCTCTTGAAACGGAAGGATATTCGGTGAATGGACAGAGCTGCCAGTTCCCCCAAGTTAAATATTATCGAGCACATGTGGTACGCGTTGCGGATACGTATTTATACACGTCCACATCAACCAACGACCATTCCTCAGTTGTCATCCATGGTATTGGAGGACTGGACCACCATAAACAAGAACTCTTTAACTACTTTATGGCCAGCATGAAAGCATATTGCAGAGCGTGCGCTGCCATCCATGGTGGTCTTGCATGCCATTAAGAAACCCTTCCCGTCTTTTGTCTGGTCCTGAGGACCAGCAAAAACAGAGGTGACTTTAGCTTAATCGTTTTCCTTGACTGAAGTGTCATTTCTGCTCATCTCATTGCGTTTATCTTTCAGTTCACTTCTATAATATACTATAGAAATTCTTTCTATGTGTGGTCCAAGTTTCACCGACCTGTGTTACTCGGCAGTGACACATCACGCGGAATTTGAGTTTGAACACCAGTGTAAGTTCCGTGACTAGAAAATTACAGAGTACAACCATAATGTCGTGTTACACACAAATTACTAGCTTAGCGCCCACTGCTTCGTCTGCGTAGATCGTGTGGTCGGCACATACTTTTTTCCTTTACTTGCAATTTGTGAACAACATAAAAATTCGATTAAACTTTTCGCGCTAATTAACGCCATAGAAACTTGGCCTCTTCCGAATTTACTTCCTACGGAGAAGTGACTGTGGTAGCTGGCGTCCAAGGTTTTTGTTAATCATGCCTTTTCCGTTCTTGTGGTGATACGTCCATAGGAACTTTCACCCTGTAGCACATATTCCTTTATATCTAACCGAGACGTGAAATACGGTTCTGAGCAATAGGCTGTGGGAGCCTTCTGCGGGAAGCTGCCGGAAAATCTGCACGCACATCAACCGGTACCACTTTATTCCGCAAAAGTGACTGCGTGGTGAGGGTTGACTGCATCGTTTACCGTACGGCCATATTTTGTCGAGAAGGTGAGGTTTGTGGGTTCTATTACCTGTGCCGTCACTGTTAAATACTGCGAGTATTTTGCGCACCAACGTTTTCCTACCCTTCAACAGTGTGGATGTCTGGATAAGATCATTTGAAGGAGCTCATCCGCACATTGCACAGCCACTGAACCTGCTGCTGCAGAGGCATTTTGGAAATGCTAAACCTGACAGACGTCTTTTCCCTACAGCCTGGTCGTCCAGATCGCCAGATTTTAATCCGTATGACTTCTGGCTGTGGCGTTATCTGAAAGATTCGTGTTCAGTGTTGCGATTACAAACATAGCTGAACTGAAGGCACGCATTGCGCAACGCATTCTGAATGTAGCCCCTCAGACACTCCGGTCTGATGTGGTACATGCTCTTTCTCGAGTTCAACTCGTGGCAGAAAGCAGTGGATAGAGTACTGAATATGTCTTGTGTAAGTCTCAAGACAGTTAAAAACCGATTTCACTCTTGCTTTTGTGCGGTTTTCGGTCGCAGGACAGCTAAAAACTGATTTTTTCCATTGGATGTGGTGCGAAATTTCCGTGGTGGATTACGTTACGACGTTTACAGTGCCATCAAGTGTTCGTTAGGTTTCTTTCCATAACGTTTCCCCTTTATTATATATTATCCCGTTCAAATTTTAAGTTATTCTGAGCAGGGGTTCCTTTTTTAATGTTTATTTAAACTGACACATTAATTATAATCACCCTGTAGATATGATGGACCAACAGGAAAATTTAGTGGTAGCCTGTGGAAACCAGAAAAGAAGAGAGTCGGAGGGCTTGCGCTACTGTGCTGTACAAGGATGCTGAAAACTGTGTGGTCTGATAAGAAAACAAATTAGGAGGTTCTGTACAGAGTCCGTCACGAAAGGATTATAACAGAAAACACTGACAAGAAGAGAATGGATATGTTAAGGTATCGGGTTCGCTGTGGCACTGAAGGGAACTGTTGAGATTACGTACTGTAGTGGAAGATGGAGACTGGAATACATCCAACAAATAACTGTCGATGTAGAATGACTCCATATAAAGAGGTTGCCATAAGAGAGGAATTTATGGCGCACCTTACGAAGCCATCAGAAGACTGGCGACTGAGAGGATAATAGTCTTTGTAGTATTCATAATATCAAAGAGCGGATTCCAGTCAACGTTTCCAAAACATTGCTCTCAATTTACAAGTGCTGTAAACATAGGAATCCGTTTCTTGAAACTACCTTATGGGTCATAGGGTCTGTATCACTTGGAGAGATACTAATTTTACCGGAACCCAAATCCTAATCTTGCCCAAGGATAGCTTTCAAAATATTTTCCAGTATACTGTAAGTAATTTGTGTCAGTGTGTTGCAACCATGAATTATCAAACTGATTTTTCGGTATTACGAGGATAGTCTGAAAAGTAATGCACACATGTTTGTAGAAAGCGTACAAACACTATTAGGAAGATCACGCTAAAAAGTAAATTAAAGTACAATTCTTAGGCTTCAAAATCATATGCTTATTTTTCAACATTGTCACATTTAAGACGAATACAATCCTCCCAACCTGATACAATTTTTTTCGTTTTGTCACTGAAAAATTCTTCTGACGTTTCTGAAATCTAGGACTTGACAGCTGCGATGTGTAATTATAACCCTTGACGTCTCTCTTGGGCAGAGGAATAAAATAAAAACCACAAGACACAAGATCGAGGGCAGAGGAATAAAATAAAAACCACAAGACACAAGATCGAGGGAGTAAAGAACCTGTGGAATCAGTTCAAACTTCGGGTTCCGCATATCCTCTTTGGCTGCACGCAATGTGTTGCAAGACTATTGTGGTTAGGCAGCCTCTAACACGACAAACTCGACGTTGGAAGTGTATTAGAGTCTCTATGTACTTATCAGAATATACCGTTCCCACTCTTATCAGATTATCGGTCACATAAGCTCGGTGAGTGTCCCAAAATACAGTTTTTTTCTTTTTTGTGAATGGTTGTGTTCTGAACTTTCTTGCCTGAGGAGAACACGGATGTTGATTTTTAGCGACCTGTCTCTTCTCTTCTGGGTCGTACGACGGACCCCCTCCGTAACGGCGCAACTGCAATACTTGCTCACAGCGTTCCAATCGACGCTGTTTGTTCTCGTCTGTCAGACAGCATGACACCCATCGTACACAGATTTTACCGTCTCCCAATTGTTTAGTAGTGAATTCGACACGTTCCTTAGATATTCCAATATGGTTTGTGATACGTTCCCGAGTATTTCGCTGGTCATTTTGAATCAAATCTTCGACGAGTTTCCGATGTTTATCGTTTCTGACAGTGATTGGATGTCCGCTGTGTGCTTCATCAACAATTACGGCTTTTCCAAGGTCACAATACTTTGGCTACCTGAAATAAATTGGGTGAACGCAACGCATTCAAACTGTACATGTATATAGAGAGGGGGAGATACCTTCTACATGCCACCTGACGCGTCTCACAGTGTCACTTAGGTCACATCCTATAACCATGTGTATGTTACTTTACAGCCCACCCTCATTTACACCAGTCAGAATTTACATTCTTTGAAACTTAGATAATTACAAAGACGAGAGTATGTAGTCTAGCTCACACACCTTCTAAAGCAAGTGTAACAGTTGTCAAAGACCTCAGTAGTACTGAGGGATTGCCGATTACTGCATGTACCTTATTTCGACTCAGATCTCGCAGTGCTATGTGAAATTAAGTCTGAGTTAAAAGTAAAATCTTTGTGTGACTATACAGGGTGACTTTTTTTTTCATCGTGTTCAAACTCTAGGAGTTGATCAATGAGAGGATGCTGAACAAAACAAGTCTAATGAACTTAAATCCGGAAATGCATTGTTTCCGTGCTATATAACATTTATTCAATCTTACTTTATTACAGAGACTGCGGTCTAACACGCTCTGTTCCGTGCAGCCGCACTTGCAGTATGCATGTTTTCCTCCTAGAGGTTGGTACTGCTCCTCATACGTCCTGCCCTAGCGCCCTCTCCTGACTTAGTAATTGGTAACGTTCTATCCGATTCACATCTCTTGCTGACTCACCATGTAGTGGATGTGGTACAGCGTTGTACACAATGGTTCCGTATTCGAATAGGGCACTTGCCGACAGCCGGCCGGTGTGACCGAGCGGTTCTAGGCGCTTCAGCTTGGAACCGCGCGACCGCTGCGGTCGCAGGTTCGAATCCTGCCTCGGGTATGGATGTGTGTGATTTCCTTAGGTTAGTTAGGTTTAAGTAGTTCTAAGTTCTAGGGGACTGATGACCTCAGCTGTTAAGTCCCATAGTGCTCAGAGCCATTTGAACCAATTTTTTGAACTTGCCGACATGGTGTTTACTTACGGAAAGGCAAATGGCAATTTGGCGGCGGGCTGCAAGTTTGTATCAGAACATGCATCCCCGCTAACAAGAATCACAGCTTTCAATGATCGCAACAGTGACTCGCCGTTTGTCTGAGACAGGGTTGTTTCAAGGAGTAGGAAATCATGAAGGATGTACCTGGAATTTTCAGACATTAGACTTGGAACAAAATGTAATTATCACTGTAGAAGGCGACAGCCGTGTCAGTACCAGGCAGTTGGCCCGCCAGTACAGGGTAAGCCAAACGACCGTGTGGAATATTCTCTGAGACAATTGTTACTACCCTTACAGCTTGTGCAGCGCTTACTAGCGACAGACGTTCCACTTCGGGAACAGTTTTGTCGCTGGCTTCATCACCAGGCAACCACGATTCCGAGATTTGTGTCATCCATCCTATTCATAGATGAGACCACCTTCAACTTTGATAACAGTCATCTGTGGGGTAGTATGCAGAACCCCCATGGTGACAGCGAATCATCAGCGTTGGTGCAGACAGAATGTGCTGGCCGGGATAATTGGCGACCCTATTTTGGGACCACTCTTCCTTCCACGTCACCTAAGAGGCTAGAAGTATTGGCGTTTCTTGTGGGTGTCCTTGCCTCTCCTACTGGAAGAAGTGCCATTAATGATTGAATGGGTTATGTGGCTGCTACATGATGGTGCTCCAGCTCACTTCGCCGTTAACGTCCGCACGCATCTCAATCGTGTCTTCCCTGGTCGATGGATCGGATGAGCGGGTCCATTTGCATGGCCTGCTCGTTCGCCGGATCTCAGTCCGTGGGTTTCTGGTTATGGAACCAGCTCAGAAATAAAGTGTATGCAGAACCCATTCCAAATGTGGAGACACTGGAAAGAGTATTCATGCTGCCTTTGGCACTGTTTGGATGCAAGCTGGTCGATGTTCACGTGACAGAACATGCTACGGCGCGTACACGCATGCGTTGAAGCACATGGAAACCATCTTCGACACATACTGTAACTGTGGCTGCATTGCACAGTGCGTATTAGACCGCAGTCTTTATAACAATGCATGATTAAATAAACAGTCTCTAGCATTGAAACCATGCATTTCCGGACATGATTAGACTTTTTTATTTCGTTTTCTCTCATCGATCAATTCCTGGAGTTTGTACACGATGGAAAAAATCACCCTGTATATTAACAACTGCCTTATACAGGGTAATTATTTCAAGAGGGATTTCCTGACGTTCAGTTTTCTAATTGTTGTAGAATTCATCGACTGATAAATAAATTTTTGTGGGTCAATAAGTGTTCTTGACAGGAAACACAGGTAACCACATACAGTACTTTCAGAAAAATCTCTGGGTAACATTTGGCATGCTCTGGAAAGAGCTCCTAGAAAATCAGCCCGACGTCCTTCTCAGAAAACGGGAATTTTCTATGGCTCTGTTCAAATGGCTGCAAAGTTACTGTAGTTATGGTCCTATAAAATTACTGCAGCGCGTGAACTTAAACGGGACGACCCTATAAAAAGTTTGCATTTTTCTCAATGGATTTTGAACAGGGAACATGACGGAGAAACTGATTGTCATCAAACTCCTTTTTTTGGACACATCATAGTTCCACATAAGTAAATACGTTAATTCATAAAATAATCGTTATTGGAGTTCTGAAAAGCCTAACGCTATGCATGAGGCATGGTTAAAAAATAGGAATGCGGTGTGATATTAGCTGTGAAAGACTAACAGGCCCTATTTTGTTTCTAGGAAACAACGTTGGGAGGTATGTGGAAAACATTTTGTAGTCTTTTTGGCCAATTAACTGAGAGAAAACATGCTTTTACGACCTTTCACCAGGACTCTGCGACAGAAAATACACCCATCTTCTCATTACAGGAAATTAGTGAATATTTCACTATGGTGCTGTCACTGATAACATGACAAATGGCTTCTTCGTTCCCCCAATTTAACAGCCTGTGATTTTTATCTCTAACACGGGGGGGGGGGGGGTCACTAAAACTGAAAGTACAAATCAAATCATCATATTTTAGATAAAGTTAAAACGTACATCCGTCAAGAAATTGTTGTCATTTCTCAGAGGGAACAGCAAAGTGTAATGAGCAATTTCCTAAGCAGATTTTAGAAATCCTTGAACAACGAAAGAAGCTAGTTTAAGCATCTCCTTGGCTAATATATGTGACTAATTTGGTTTTCTTTTTAAGTGTGTATGTTATGTACTTTAGAGTCTGCCCCGATAGCTGAGTGGTCAGCGCGGCGGTCTGTCACGCCAAGGGGCCCGGGTCGATTTCCGGCTGGATCGGAGATTTTCTCCGCTCAGGGACAGGGTTGTCCTCATTATCATTTCATCGTCACCAGTGGAAGGCAACGGGAAACCACCACTGGAATCACTTCCCTAGACGCTCATGCTGTGGACCTCTCTGACGAGGCTTTCCCTATGACAACTGTAAGGCAGAACACAAAGTTTTTTTTATATATATATACGTTAGAAATAACTCTGTGACAAACAGTGCTGCTGGCCTTCTGTCACCCACGCCGCGCCCACAGCCCGCCGCACACTGCGAAACCGGTTGTATTAACGATTGATGACCCTGTAACTTTAAAAACGTCTTAATAAATGCGATTTAATGTAAAGTGCTCTTGGAGGTCGTCCCAGCGTTAATAAGAATTAGCATTGGTTACTAGGAATGGAGCGTTCTCATCCGGCCACTCTGCGGAGAAGTGAATTAGACTTGCATGGGCGGCCCTCAGGGAGAGCGGTCCCAGCTGGCGTACCTTGCGGCTGCGGTCTGGCAGTGAGGTGGCGCGGGGCCCAATGAACGATTCAGCCTGGCCGCATTTGCCGCCTGGCCGGTGCGCACTGGCCGTAAACAACCCTCCAACTCCAGGCGACTGTTTACCGCTGTTTGTTTACACGTTTCCGGCTGACAGAGTGCGTCGTGTCCCTTCCGCTCAGGTCTGATATTTTTCGCTCGTGTTAATGGTGTGTAATGAGGTTTCTTTGTGTCAAAATGTATTACGAGGGATGTTCAATGAAGAATGGTCATAATTTTTTATGGTCATAATTTCGAGCGCTAAAATTTAATCTTATGATATTCTGTTAGCTTAATGTGCAACAAACACGCCGTAGTAGTTTCATTTCTGGGACTCCTGGTTCCCGCCTGTGAGAGGCAGGCAAGGTCAGACATGTTCAGTATCGCCTACCGCTGCAATGGAGGTAACACGCGAGGAACAATATGCGGCTTTGAAATTCTGATTTAGTCTCAACATATCTTCAGCTGAGGCCTATACAATGTTACAGGAGGTCTATGGAGAGTCCTTACCTACAGCACAGCTCGAAGATGGTTTAAAATGTTTGAAGACGGGAGACAATTAATTTCAAAGGAAAGTAGACCCTGTGCTCCAGTTACTGCTCTTACGGAAGAAAACAGCAACAGTGCTGCTGTCATTGTGAGAGAAGATCGACGAATCATCTTAAGATCACTTTCTGAAGTACCGAACATTTCATTGGGTGCCAATAACACTTTGGTGATTGAAAAAATTACACATGACACATGTTTGTGCGCTATGGGTTCCAAGACTGTTGATTCCCGAACAAAATGGCATTCGCTTGCAGGTCTGCCTGCAATTAAAGTTGATGTTAGAGGAAGATCCGAGTTTCTTTCAAATCTAAACTCTGATGATGAAACTTGGCTAAATCATTTGGATCCTGAGAGCAAACAGCAAAACTCAGTGAGGAAATCTCCTTCATCATCAACTCCCATAAAAGCAAAAGTGGTTGCTTCTGATGGGAAAGTTATGGTCATCTCATTCTCTGATATTCATGGATCGGTTTATCAGCATGCTGTACCTGTACACACATCAGTAACTGGACAATACTGCAGGGTTGACCTGAAATCGTTGCAAGTCCATGACAGGCGTAAAAGACCACATTCCCGTGAAGCAGGATGGATGCTGCACCACGATAGTGCGTGGCCTCGTATTGCCAATGATGTTGCTGAATATCTTGCAAAAATCAACATGAAGCGTATGCCTCGCACACCCTAGGGTCCAGATTTAGCCCCATGTGTCTTTATTCTATTCCCTAACATGAAGAAACGCCTTCGTTGGAGGCATTATCAGTCATCAGAAGAAGCGGTGAAGACTGCGGTGAAGACTTAAAATAATGGTTTCCAGCATGTATTTGAAGACTGTCAGAAACGTTTCGACAAGTGCATCGCATTCATGGGAGACTACATTGAGAAGGAGCATCAAAATTACGAGGATGAGTAAAGGTATGTTGTTAAAAAATGTTATGACCATTCTTTATTGAACAGCCGCCGTATATAACTGAATACAAATACTTGTAAACATCTCTGCACAATTCTGTGTCGGTTAACCCTGATGAAAATGACACTGTATAAACGAAAATAGTAATTTTAGGCCTAGGCGAAGATATTTTTTGCCGTTATTGCTTCTACAGGGTGTTACAAAAAGGTACGGCCAAACTTTCAGGAAACATTCCTCACATACAAATAAAGAAAAGATGTTATGTGGACATGTGTTCGGAAACGCTTAATTTTCATGTTAGAGCTCATTTTAGTTTCGTCAGTATGTTCTTCCACCTACGCTCAATGGAGCACATTATCATGATTTCATACGGGATACTCTACCTGTGCTGCTAGAACATGTGCCTTTACAAGTACGACACAACATGTGGTTCATGCACGATGGAGCTCCTGCACATTTCAGTCGAAGTGTTCGTACGCTTCTCAACAACAGATTCGGTGACCGATGGATTGGTAGAGGCGGACCAATTCCATGGTCTCCACGCTCTCCTGACCTCAACCCTCTTGACTTTCATTTATGGGGGCATTTGAAAGCTCTTGTCTACGCAACCCCGGTACCAAATGTAGAGACTCTTCGTGCTCGTATTGTGGACGGCTGTGATACAATACGCCATTCTCCAGGGCTGCATCAGCGCATCAGGGATTCCATGCGACGGAGGGTGGATGTATGTATCCTCGCTAACGGAGGACATTTTGAACATTTCCTGTAACAAAGTGTTTGAAGTCACGCTGGTACGTTCTGTTGCTGTGTGTTTCCATTCCATGATTAATGTGATTTGAAAAGACGTAATAAAATGAGCTGTAACATGGAAAGTAAGCGTTTCCGGACACATGTCCACATAACATATTTTCTTTCTTTGTGTTTGAGGAATGTTTCCTGAAAGTTTGGCCGTACCTTTTTGTAACCTCTGTTGATTGGATGTGTCAGTTAAGAAATACTTTATGGAAAACCGATGCTATTCTCTCATTACTTTTATTGCAGTCAGTTGTATATCCATTGGGTGCCACTACGGCTTCATATCACATCGGTATCAATACTAAAGTATCTGAAGATGAAGCCGTAATGTCTTTGAAATCGATAGCAACTAAATTAGAATAACAAATACTGGTGAGTGGAAAATGAGTAGCTAGAGAATAGTTCTCCATAAGTTTTACCTTCATCTTCCCACCTTCTCCGTCCGCACTTTTATTATCGGCCTCATTGTAACCACCCACACTATTCAACGTTCAGAGCACAAATCATGGAATAAAAAGAAGCAGCTGTGGTTTTTATTCTCAAATGGAACAATTTATTTCTTCCTACGACAGCGTCTTGTGATATAACACGTAGTTTTTGGCAGCCGACAACATGTTTGTATTAGCGCAGCAGTTTTGAGGAATGCAGTTAATGTGTTTCTACTGTTACGCCTTAGGATAGTACCTCCATTGGAAGCTAAAATTCGTCAAATTTCTACTTTGGCAGCTCCCGGAAGGTGAACCGCCTGTGTCAATGTCCAGTAGACTGCCAGCTAGGGGGAAATACTGAGCGAGTTGCGGTAAACACGGAAGCTGTCGAAGCAAAGGCGAATGGCCGAGCGCCCAAGTCTGCAAGTGAATCATAATGGCATCACGGAAGCCGAGATACCGTCATACAAGTGGCAAAGCAGAGATTCGTAAGGAATGCTGAGTAGAATGCAGCACTCATTATTCCGGTGTCGAGTAAGCAGAAAAGAGCCTCCGAAAGGTGAAGCTGCGAAAGTCCGAAGTCACTAGAAGAGCTGACAGCGATGTAGAACCAGTACACATGCTGTCAAGGCCATTCCCACCGCCCCAGAATGCACTGGAAGCGCCAGCATAAATATCGCACCCTTCTTACATAGACCGTCTATGGAACCACAAGTCTGGCTGGACGGACAGAAAGCAGGTGTTGACAAATGTGAAAATTACCGAACTATCAGTTTAATAAGTCACAGCTGCAAAATACTGACGCGAATTCTTTACAGACGAATGGAAAAACTGGTAGAAGCCGACCTCGGGGAAGATCAGTTTGGATTCCGTATAAATACTTGAACACGTGAGGCAATACTGACATACGACTTATCTTAGAAGAAAGATTAAGGAAAGGAAAACCTACGTTTCTAGCAGTTGTAGACTTAGAGAAAGCTTTTGACAAAGTTGACTGGGATACTCTCTTTCAAATTCTAAAGGTGGCAGGGGTAAAATACAGGAAGCGAAAGGCTATTAACAATTTTTACAGAAACCAGATGGCAGTTATAAGAGTCGAGGGGCATGAAAGAGAAGCAGTGGTTGGGAAGGGAGTGAGACAGGGTTGTAGCCTCTCCCCGATGTTATTCAATCTGTATATTGAGCAAGCAGTAAAGGAAACAAAAGAAAAATTCGGAGTAGGAATTAAAAACCATGGAGAAGAAATAAAAACTTTGAGGTTCGCCGATTACATTGTAATTCTGTCAGAGACAGCAAAGGACTTGGAAGAGCAGTTGAACGGAACGGACAGTGTCTTGAAAGGAGGATATAAGATGAACATCAACAAAAGCAAAACGAGGATAATGGAAAGTAGTCGAATTAAGTCGGCTGATGCTGAGGGAATTAGATTAGGAAATGAGGCACTTAAAGTAGTAAAGGAGTTTTGCTATTTGGGGAGCAAAATAACTGATGATGGTCGAAGTAGAGAAGACATAAAATGTAGACTGGCAATGGCAAGGAAAGCGTTTCTGAAGAAGAGAAATCTGTTAACATCGAGCATAGATTTGAGTGTCAGGATGTCGTTTCTGGAAGTATTTGTACGGAGTGTAGCCATGAATGGAAGTGAAACATGGACGGTAAATAGTTTGGACAAGAAAAGAATGGAAGCTTTCGAAATGTGGTGCTACAGAAGAATGTTTAAGATTAGATGGGTAGATCACATAACTAATGATGAAGTATTGAATAGAATTGGGGAGAAGAGGAGGGTGTGGCACAACTTGACAAAAAGAAGGGACCGGTTAGTAGGACATGTTCTGAGGCATCAAGGGATCACAAATTTAGCATTGGAGGGCAGCGTGGAGGGTAATAATCGTAGAGGGAGACCAAGAGATGAATACACTAAGCAGATTCAGAAGGATGTGGGTTGCAGGAAGTACTGGGAGATGAAGAAGCTGGCACAGGATAGGGTAGCATGGAGAGCTGCATCAAACCAGTCTCAGGACTGAAGACCACAACAACAACAACTAAACAAATGGTTCAAATGGCTCTGAGCACTATGGGACTCAACTTCTGAGGTCGTTAGTCCCCTAGAACTTAGCACTAGTTAAACCTATCCAACCTAAGGACATCACACACATCCATGCCCGAGGCAGGATTCGAACCTGCGACCATAGCGGTCTCGCGGTTCCAGACTGCAGCGCCTAGAAACGCACGGCCACTTCTGCCGGCCAACAACTTAACAAATATTGCTGATTGCTGGGTGCTGATTGCCGACTGCCCAATTCATACCACAGTCTCAGCCCTTTTGTCAGTTGCTGCTGTCCAGTGTGAGGGGAGACATGCTTAGCCTACATAGACCGTCTATGGAACCACAAGTCTGGCTGGACGGACACTTCGGCTACGAGATGCACTGCCAACTTCCGATGTCACACCGATGGGCCACAGATGTCACCGTCACCATTAGGTCACCTGTGTGACCTGGATACTGTCAATGAACCGCCTTCGAGTGGCTGGGAGCCGCTGCTGCTCATTCCGCTCCTGTGACAGACACCAATGCTGCTGGCTCCTCTTTCCTGAAACGGGGGCTTAGAGACGACCCCTGCGAGAGAGACTCCTGAGTGCAAATCTTCGATATTCGTGAGAGCACTTTGGAGATCGATACGCGGGATTGGAGGCCGCTGTATTCCGCGGTCGACGGCGGCGATACTGCAACACGAGCGCACACTGGCTTTCCACCGCTGACGAGCCGCTACTCCGATTGTGCGGCCGTGGCATACTGCTATGGAAGACAATACTGTGTTACTGCGAAATGCGTGTTATTTTAAAAGCAAAAGTACAACTTTAAACAGCCAAGAACGCTATTTACAGCTTTTATTGTGATGACTGCTTTCAGCAAACTACGTTGCCATCATCAGATCTGTAAAGCATAGAGAAACATCTTCAAGCACTCTAGGATCAGATGTAAAGGGTCGTATCACAAGTTTACAGAAACATGATACCCTCAGCAATACATTTCACTGAATCTCGATCAAATGGGTATTATACTGCATCATGTTATAGAATGATATTTCATGAACATTAGAGCGATAGATATCAGCATTTCAAGCATAAAGTAACTATTACATAAAACAGCGCTCATATTGCACTGATTTCACAACTTCATGTTCGTTCATTAGCAGAATGAAGATTGGAATTCTCATGTCAACGTAGTTGACGTTACTATCAGCCAGCAAGTGCCAATATGCAAGTAGTTACAAGCAAAAAGTAGTCGTGTCATATAAAGTATGAAGGCAACCACCGATCCAAGAATGGAGCACTGCAAACGTACAGTGAATAGTCCGAATCAGAGCACTTCACACTTATTTTGTTATTATAATTTTAAAATAATTTGCCTAAAATTTAGAACCATATTAAGAATGTAACAAGAGGCACTGCATCAGAAACTAGGCGAATGGCATGTTCATATTACAAATGTAAATGCAATAAAAATATAAGTATCATGATATGCAAGCAGCATAACCCTCATCAAGCATTCACTGTTGTTTGGTACGTCGGTGCAGATACGCAAACATGAAGGATCTACAAAGGTAACATCAAGCATGCCACTCGAAACTAACACAAAGACGTCATTACGAGTACAGCAACCATACAACGGAGTCACCTCATCAGTTTTTCCTTTATCATCAGTCTTCTGACTGGTTTGGTGCGGCCCGCCACGAATTCCTCTCCTATGCCAACCTCTTCATCTCAGAGTAGCAATTGCACCCTACGCCCTCAATTATCTGCTGAATGTATTCCAGTCTCTGTCTTCCTATACATTTTTTTGCCCTCTACAGCTCCCTCTAGTAACTTAAAAATCATTCCCTGATGTCCTATCATCCTGTCCCATCTCCTTATCAGTGTTTTCCACATATTCCTTTCCTCTCCGATTATACGCAGAACCTCCTCATTCCTTACCTTAACAGTCCAACTAGTTTTCAACATTCTTCTGTAGCACTACATCTCAAATGCTTCGATTCCCTTCTGTTCCGGTTTTCCCACAGTCCTTGTTTCACTACCATACAATGTTGTGCTCCAGGTGTACATTCTCAGAAATTTCTTCCTCAAATTAAGACTGATATTTGATATTAGTAGACGTCTCTTGGCCAGGAATGTCCTTTTTGCCAGTGCTAGACTCCATTTGATGTCCTCCTTGCCCCGTGTGTCATTGGTTATTTTGCTGCCTATGTAGTAGAATTCCTTAACTTCATCTACATTGTGACCATCAATCCTGATGTTAAGTTTCTCATTGTTCTCATTTCTACTGCTTTTCATTACCTTCGTCTTTCTTTGATTTACTCTCAGTCCATACTCTGTGCCCATTACTCATTAGTTCGTTCATTCCGTTCAGCACATCATGTAATTCGTCTTCACGTTCACTGAGGATAGCAATATCATCAGCGAATCGTATCATTGATATCCTTTCACCTTGGATTTTAATTCCACTTCTGAACCTTTCGTTTATTTCCATCATTCCTTTCTCGATGTACAGATTGAACAGTAGGGACGAAAGGCTACAGCCTTGTCTTACACCCTTTTTAATACGAACACTTCGTTCTTGATCGTCCACTCTTATTATTCCCTCTTGGCTGTTGTACATATTGTATATGACCCGCCACTCCCCGTAGCTTAAACCTACTTTTCTCAGAATTTCGAACATCTTGCACCATTTTACATTGTCGAACGCTTTTTCCAGGTCGACAAATCCTATGAACGTGCCTTGATTTTTCTTTAGTCTTGCTTCCATTATTAACCGCAACGTCAGAATTGCCTCTCTCGTGCCTTTACCTTTCCTAAAGCCAATCTGATCGTCTTCTAGCCCATTCTCAATTTTCTTACACATTCTTCTGTATATTATTCTTGTCAACAACTTGGATATATGAGCTGTTAAGCTGATTGTGCGGTAATTCTCGCACTTGTCAGCTCTTTCCGTCTTCGGAATTGTGTGAATGATGCTTTTCCGAAAGTCAGATGGTATGTCGCCAAACTCATACATTCTACACACCAACGAGAAAAGTCGTTTTGTTGCCACTTCCCCAAATGATTTTAGAAATTATAATGGAATGTTATCTATCCCTACTGTTTTTTTTATGTTAAGTCCTCCAGAGGTCTGTTAAATACTGATACTAGTACTGGATCCCCTATCTCTCCTAAATCGACTTATGTTTCTTCTATCACATCAGACAAATCTTCTCCCTCATAGAGGCTTGCAGTGTCTTTTTTCCACCAATCCGTTCTCTCCTCTGCATTTAACAGTGGAATTCGCGTTGTGCTTTTAATGTTATCACCTTTGTTTTTAATGTCACCGAAGGTTGTTTCGACTTTCCTGTATGCTGAGTCAGTCCTTCCGACAATGACTTCTTTTTCGATGTCTTCACAATTTTCCTGCAGCCTTTTCGTCTTAGCTTCCCTGCACTTCCTATATATTTCATTCCGCAGCGAATTGTATTTCTGTATTCCTGAGTTTCCCGTAACATTTTTGTACTTCCTCCTTTCATGGATCAGTTGAGGCATTTCTTCTGTTACCGATGGTTTCTTCACAGTTACCTTCTTTGTACCTATGTTTTCCTTCCCTGCTTCTGTGATGGCCGTTTATAGATATGTCTATTCCTCTTCATCTGTATTGCCTACTGAGGTATTCCTTATTATTGTATCTATAGCCTTGGAGAACTTCAAACGTATCTCGTCATTCCTTAGTACTTCCGTATCCCACTTATTTGTTTATTGTCCTGATAAATGTTTTAAACTTCAGCCTACTCTTCATCACTACTATATTGTGATCTGAGTCTATATCTGCTCCTAGGTACGCCTCACAATCTAGTATCGGGTTTCGGAATCTCTGTCTGACCATGATGTAATCTAACTGAAATCTTCCCGTATCACGCGGCCTTTTCCAAGTATACTTCCTCCTATTGTGCTTCTTGAACAGAGTATTCGATAATACTAGCTGAAACGTGTTACAGAACTCAGTTAGTCTTGCTCCTGTTTAATTCCTTTTTCAAAGCCCGTATTCTCCTGTAACCGTTTCTTCTACTCCTTCCCCTACAACTGCATTACAGTTTCTCATGACATTTAGGTTTTGCATGTCCTTTTATATACTGTATTACTCTTTCAATATACTCATACACTTTATCTGTCTCTTCGTATTCAGCTTGCTACGTCGGCATGTATACCTGAACTACCGTTGTCGGCGTTGGTTTGCTGTCGATTCTGTTAAGACCAATCACTGCATGTTCACAGTGACACACTCTCTGTCCTAACTTTCTATTCATAATGAATGCTACTCCATTTATACCACTTTTTCAGCTGCTGTTGATGTTACCCTATACTCATCTGACCAGATATCGTTGTCTTCTTTCCAATTGAATTCAATGACCCCCTACTATATCTAGATTGAGCCTTTGCATTTGCCTTTTCAGATTTTCTAGTTTCCCTACCTCGTTCAAGCTTCTGACATTCCACGCCCCGACTTGTTGAACGTTATCCTTCCGCTGATTATTCACTCTTTTTCTCATGGTAACCTCCCGCTTGAAAAACCCCTCCCGGAGATCCGAATGGGGGACTATTCCGGAATCTTTTGCCAATGGAGAGATCATCATCTGAAGTTTGATCCAATGGCCATGTCGTCCGCATATACACACATAAAAAATGTTTTCCATCACCTCGCTTGCCAGAGTTCCGGAACCTGTACAGAAAACTGGAATAGAGATGAACATAAATATCATTTCAGCCCTTTTTATTGCTCACGAAAACCAAAAATTGCATGTTGAACCATCATATAGCGAGACCTTCAGAGGTGGTGGTCCTGATTGCTGTACACACCGGTACCCTTAATACCAAGTAGTACATCCTCTTGCATTGATGCATGCCTGTATACGTTGTGGCATGCTGTACACAAGTTCATCAAGACACTGTTGGTTCAGACTGTCCCACTCATCAACGGCGAATCGGCGTAGATCCCTCAGAGTGGTTGGTAGGTCACGTCGTCCATAAACAGCCCTTTTCAATCTGTCCCAGGCATGTTCGATAGGGTTCATGTCTGAACAACATGCTGGCCAATCTAGTCGAGTGATGTCGTTATCTTGAAGGATGTCATTCACAAGATGTGCACGATGGGGGCGCGAATTGTCGTCCATGAAGACGAATGCCTCGCCAATATGCTGCCGATATGGTTGCACTATCGGTAGTTGGATGGCATTCATGTATCGTACAGCCGTTACGGCGCCTTCCATGACCGCCAGCGGCGTACGTTGGCCCCACCTAATGCCACCCCAAAACAGTAGGGAACCTCAATCTTGCTGCATTCGCTGGATAGTGTGTCTAAGGCGTTCGGCCTGACCGGGTTCCCTCCAAACACTCTCCGACGAATGTCTGGTTGAAGGCATATGCGACACTCATCGGTGCAGAGAACATGATGCCAGTCCTGAGCGGTCCATTCGGCATGTTGTTGGGCCCATCTGTACCGCGCTGCATGGTGTCGTGGTTGCAAAGATGGATCTCGCCATGGACGTCGGGAGTGAAGTTGCGCATCATGCAGCCTATTGCGCACAGTTTGAGTCGTAACACGACGTCCTGTGCATTATTCAACATGGTGGCGTTGCTGTCGGGGTTCCTCCGAGCCAAAATCCATACGTAGCGGTCATCCACTGCAGTAATAGCGCTTGGGCAGCCTGAGCGACGCATGTCATCGACAGTTCCTATATCTTTGAATCTCCTCCATGTCCGAACAACAGCGTTTTGGTTCACTCCGAGACGCCTGGACACTTTCTTTGAGAGCCCTTCCTGGCACAAAGTAACAATGTGGACGCGATCGAACCGCGGTATTGACCCTATCATGAATCGGTCCTAAACACAGTACTAAAAATACCAACGTAACTTTACAGAATCACACCCTGCGTAGGCAATATTTTTTTTTAGTCATCAGTCTTCTGACTGCTTTCGATACGGCTCCCCGTGAGTAACTCTGTCTCAGTCCCTTCATTCATCTCTTGCACACAGTGCCCTCAGTTATTTGTTGGAAGTATTTCTGTCTCCGTTTTCGTCTACAGCCTGTGTTTTACATGTGTTTCTTTCTCCAACCGTTCTGAAAAGAACTTCCTCATTCCATACCTTCAACATTCTTCTGTAGCACCACATCCTACAGTCCATGACTCACTACCATATAATGCTGTGCTCCAACGTACTTTCACAAGAATGTCGCTCTCAATTTAAGGCCTATGTTTGATAATAATAGATTTCTTTCAGCCAGGAACTGCATCTTTGTCTGTGTTAGTCTTTTTTTATGTCCTCTTTGCTTTATCCGTCATGGGTTATCGTGCTCCTAACATAGCAGAATTAATTAACTTCATCTACTTCGTCACCGTCAATCCCGATGTTAAATTTCTCGCTGTTCTCACCGCTGCTACTTCTCATTACTTTCGTCTTTCTTCGATTTACTTTTAATCCATATTCTGTACTCACTAAACTGTTCATTTCATTCAGCAGAATCTGTATTTCTTCTTCACTTTCACTGAGGATAGGAATGTCATCAGTGAATATTACCATTGATATCCTTTCACCCTGTATTTTAAATCCACTTTTGAATCTTGTTCTTATTTTGGTCGTTGCTTATGTATAGATTGAACAGTAGGGATGAAAGACTGCAACCCTCTTTCCCACTCTTTTCACTCAGAGCACTTCGTTCTTGGTCTTCTAGTCTCATTATTCCCTCTGATTCCTCTATTGTAGATTACCCATCACTCCCTATATTTCTCAAGATTTCGAACCACTTGCACATTTACACTGCCGAATGCTTTATCACGTCGACAAATCCCATGAGGTTGTCTTGATTTATCTTTAGTCGTTCTTTCATTATCAGACCCAACATGAGAACTGTCTCTCTGCTGCCTTTACCTTTTTTAAGTCATAACTAATCGTCATCCGAAAATCCTCAATTTTCTTTTCCATTCTTCTGTATAATTTTCTTGGATGCCTAAGTTTTGAAGCTAGTTATGCAAAGGTTCTTGCACTTACGTGCCCTTGCTATCTTTAGAAATGTGTGCATCATGTTTCTCCGGAAGTCTGATGGTATCCGTGCGCTTTCCATATGCCAATAGTAGCAGTTTATAGAGAATGTCGTTGACCAGTTGCTGGGTAATTGAAGGACCTCATCCTTCCAGGGTGCAGTGAGGCTGTGTCATGGATTTACGGGGCATACTCAGATTGTCTTGTCAGTGGAACTGTGTACAGTTCGTGATCCGCAGTTGCCGCGGTCATGTTGACATTCTTGTGGGCACATCATAGCGTGAAGTCAGCAGCCTGGCTTGGGGTGTATCTTGTTGGCGCCGAGACGCCGGTTGGAATTCAAACTGTCAGACAACTTTGGGTTGGGAATCCGTCTCATCTCAAGAGTGTGGTTTTACGGTGAGCACCCATTTCCAGGTAAGAGAGCGATTTTAAATTTGATAAAAAAGTGTTGTGCTGCTGGGCATCCTGGTTATATTTTTAGTTTGCGACTGATTTTCCTGTGGGTGGCCTGATAGTGTAGTTCTTGTATGCGCTCATCTGGTTCTGGACTGCGCTATCTCTAACCGTTTTGAGCGATTTGTGTTGGAGTGAGCGGGTCATTAAATTGACAATGTTGGCATTCTACTGTCTTACTGCTGAGTGGCGTGGCTTGTTAGGGTCTGTACAAGCTGCACATTGTTATAATGTCTAAGGACGCTACGTGCTCAAGTAATTGTTCTAAGACTTTCATGGCGTATGTATTCCTTGTGCTCCCCAAACTTGTTCCACATGTGTTCTCTTGTTTTAGTGGCACTAGGGTTAATTAGGTTTGTGCGCCGCAGGGGAACTAATGTTAATTTCATAATTATTATTGTTCTGAATTCCAGTGGGATTAACTGATTGATATATTTGCTGTCTGTATTGCTGGCCGTAAGCAACCATTAATTGTTTTAACTCTTACTTCCTCTAACTGAGAATTTAACGTAATGTAATTGCGCCAAGGCGGTTCTGTTATAATTTCTTTGCCGTGATGGCAGGTGACAGGTGAACTTTTGCTATAACATGTAGTAGGGTTCACAGTTAATTTTATAACTTCCTTAGTAATCTGAATGGCTTGTACTAAGTTAATTACTCGCGGCCATTGATGTCAAATCCTTTCGCTAAAGCTATTTGTGAAAGCCTTTCACACCGCCGTCCAGTGACGGTTGATGATATTTTACTGCATCTGCTACCAACAGAGTGTTTAAAATTTAAAATCATTTTCGCATTTTCGGCCTCAGCATACCTAAGTTCAGTACCGTGTGTCTGTTACTACAAACGATTGATTGGCCGTGGGCCGGAAATTTAAATATGTTACAAAAAGCCGAGAAATTATACATAACAAGAACTGTAACCTATCTGCTGGCTGTAGTAAAATTATAGATATATTTTTGGTGAGGTTTCTTGTATTCTAGCACACTATTCTGTAACAGTCTTATTTGACCTAGGCATCTAATTTAGTTGCTCAATATTATTATTATTTTTATTGTTATGGCTTGACCTGAAGTTCTCGGTCACAAATTGCTAATGTTGTCTTAACTTGTTTTTGGTTTTGTATTTTATTTTAGACGCTGAAACAAAATCTAAACTCCTTCCGAACAGGCCATGAAGGCCCAACGGTACCGACCGGCCGCCGTGTCATCCTCAGCCAATACGCATCACTGGATGCGGATATGGAGGGGCATGTTGTCAGCACACCGCTCGCCCGGCCGTATGTCAGTTTCCGAGACCGGAGCCGCTACTTCTCATTCAAGTAGGTCCTCAGTTTCCCTCACAAGGGCTGAGTGCACCCCGCTTGCCAACAGTTCTCGGCAGAACGGATGGTCACCCATCCAAGTGCTAGCCCAGCCCGACAGCGCTTAACTTCGGTTATCTGATGGGAAACTGTGTGACCACTGCGGCAAGGCCGCTGGCATTTTAGATGCTGCCTTATATGTAAAATAGTTCTGTACTGTTTAAAATTTTGAAAATTGTAGTTGATTATTTTGGGCTAATTTCTTGGTTAAGGTCATTGACTGTTCCACCTTAACTGTCACCCTTCGTTGTTAAGAGGTGATTTTGCTAACGAAATAATAAGTTTAGTATTTTATCCACCTTCAGTAACGGTATTTGTATTTACTGATATAATAAGCAACCAGCTGCACAAAAGAAAAGTTTCTTTAAAGAAACTTTTCTTTAACTTGTTTCAGGCTCTTAGTGCCCTTCCGAAGAAAAGCTGTTTATTACTTCAATAGATGTATAACTAATTGTTATTCATGAAAATATGATTTAATCTGCCCAGCAGCTTAAAACTCGCCAACCAACTTCCTACCGCTTCAGGCATGTCTTGAACAGCCATTTGGTCGCAGTTGCCCCCCCCCCCCCCCTCAATGATTTTAAAAGTTCTGAAAGATTGTTATCCATCATCTCTGCCCTATTTGATACCAGGTATTCCAAAGCTCTTTCAAATATTGGATCCCCTATCCCTCCCACAACGACTTCAGTTTCTTCTTCTGTCACGTCGTCGGACAATTCTTCCCGTCATATAAGTCTTCAATGTACTCTTTCCACCTATCCGCTCTTTCGCCTGCGTTTGACAGTATGATTCCCTTTACACTCTTAATACAGCCATCCTTACTTTTCATTTCACCGAAGGTTGGTTTGATTTTCCTGTGTGCTCAATCAGTCCCTCCGACGATCACTTCTTTTCCGATTTCTTCACACGTTTCCTGCGACCGTTTCGCTTTTCCTTTCGCTCCACGATCTTTTTATTTCATTCCACATTATTTATATTCCTGTATTCCTGTCCTTCCCTGAACTTTTTTTTACCCCATCAATTCAAGTATTTCTTCTCTTATACAAGACTTTCTTCAGTTACCTTGCTTCTACCTGTATTTGTCTCCCCATCATCCTCTTCAACTCAACTGCCTACTGCGGCCCTCCTCGCCACAATATTAACACATTTCGTGAACTTCAAACGCATCTCATCATTCCCCGGTACTTCAGTGCCTCACTTCCTTCCACGCTGGTTCTTCAGGACGTTTCTCCTCAGTTACCTCTTCACCATTATTACATTGCGGTCTGAGTCTATATATGATCCTTTTTATCCAACATCTGATTAGGGAATCTCTGTGTGACGATAACGTAATCCAGCTGGTTCTGGTCCTTTTCTAAGAACACCTCCTCATCTCATGAGTTTTGAAGAGATTATTCGCTATTACCTGTCGAAATTGAATGCAGAACTCATCTTTCTACTCTTTCATTCGTACTACAAATCGCAGTCCATGCAGTCCCCTGGATATTACTTTCTCAGAAGCTAGTTGATGCTGATCTGTCTTCACTGACAGTAAAAACTGCTGTCGGCTTTGAAACCGGTTGTCTCTGCCAAGACATAGCATTCCTCTCCGTTCTCTATACATTAGGATCATTTTTCCACCACTGTTCCTTGCCCTGTCGGCACACTTGCATTTTCCGCCACTGACGGGGGAGTAATCGATTTGATTCTGTGGCAGGGCACACATGAGGTCGCGCCAGCCGAGCTCCGTGAGTGCCACGAGCGCCCTCGTCTGATCAGCGCGGTGGAGCAAGTCAGCAGTTGGAATCCGCCGGCGAAAGCGAACACATCCTGGAGGAAGCTCGAAAGTGGCGCTGAGACTCAGAGCGGATAGTGTGGAGGCAGCACGGCAGTGGGGTTGAGGAACGAGGGCACTGCGTGTGCCCTGCTGTTAGTGTGAGGCGTCGTTTGGCTGAGGCATCAGATGATGTTTGCCTCCGTACGTCCAGGGAAAACGGTGGCTGGCAGCCAGAAAGCGTTAGCGGAAGAAGCACTTCCATTATGACGACTGGAAGAATATAGATAAGAATTACTTGTAATTTTTTTTTCTTTATGGGACATCCACAACTGTCCTGCAACATGATCATGGTAAACCAGTCCGTCACAGTTGTAAAATACTTTTATCCACCTGAGTCTTACTCAACAGAAGTCACTATGTACAACCATGGTTTCAGGGTCTTGTTCCAAAATTGTCACACGCGCGCTGTATCAGCGTTTGGTAAGTGTTATCGTCGAATGTTACCGCCGTTTTGCGTTTTGTCATGCTACGCCATATCTGGTTTGACAATTTGCTTCTTGCACCGTAGGATCGTTACTTAGTTTTACTTTGGTGTAGCGCGTGACTTCCATCTAATGTCTTATGGTGGCTTTATTTCTGTACATTCCATGTATTCCCAGAGGCAATTTTGTGACAAGAGGTATTTTCCCAGGCCGCGCATAGAGTTGAAGTTTTTCGCAACCACAATTTGGGATGCTAGTATGACGGGCCTCCTACGGTAGGTGTTTGCTACTAGTTGTTTGGGCATGGACGTGACGTCCTACTACTGCTAGGCAGGCTACTTTTTAAAAACTTCACCTCACATTTTATATAATAAATTTAATTTACTTTTAATTGTTTAAAGGACTAGGCTACAACTACTACTTTACTTCATTGGGAGAGTGCTTAGAAAATGTAGTCCATCAACAAAGGAGGTGGCTTACAAAACACTCGTTCGACCTATACTTGAGTATTGTTCATCAGTGTGGGATCCGTACCAGGTCGGGTTGACGGAGGAGATGGAGAAGATCCAAAGAAGAGCGGCGCGTTTCGTCACCGGGTTATTTGGTAACTGTGATAGCGTTACGGAGATGTTTAATAAACTCAAGTGGCAGACTCTGCAAGAGAGGTGCTCTGCATCGCGGTGTAGCTTGCTCGCCAGGTTTCGAGAGGGTGCGTTTCTGGATGAGGTATCGAATATATTGCTTCCCCCTACTTATACTTCCCGAGGAGATCACGAATGTAAAATTAGAGAGATTAGAGCGCGCACGGAGGCTTTCAGGCAGTCGTTCTTCCCGCGAGCCATACGCGACTGGAACAGGAAAGGGAGGTAATGACAGTGGCACGTAAAGTACCCTCCGCCACACACCGTTGGGTGGCTTGCGGAGTATCAATGTAGATGTAGATGTAGATTTCAGATACACCTGGTGATGGGGGCTAAGACCCCGAAACTGTAGTTGCATAGCACATTCTGTTGTGTAAGACTGTCAATAAAAGCATTTTACAACTGTGTCAGTTTTTTTACCGTTAATTGTGCTGATCTTTGAATCAATGGTGACATTAGCATAAAACCAAGATTTCAAATTTATGAAAAGGCAAAGCCACTACTGGGCCTGTAATTTGAAGAGGAGTGCCTTGTATATGTGTATTGTTTTTTGATGAAACACAGTGAGGCCGTTTTGAAACCGGATATTGCAAAGCAGTGAATTTTCTGAGGAGTCGTATTTTAGTGATAGACTTTCAGTAATTCAAGTTGTCCTTCTCTTTGCCTTGATAGCTGACGTACGTTTGATTATCTCGTGGCTACAGACTGTGTTTGTTGTCCGTGCAGTCTATCCACCTTGGTCGTAGGACAGGTGCCCTTGTGATGCCTTATTGACTTGTGCATGTTTTTGGAGCTTAAACTGAGTGTTTTGACTTGTGCATGATTTGAAGGTTCAACTGAGTGTCACTTTCGTAAAAATCTCTGTGGGGCGCAGTATATATATATATATATATATATATATATATATATATATATATATATATATATATATATATATATATATACTCCTGGAAATTGAAATAAGAACACCGTGAATTCATTGTCCCAGGAAGGGGAAACTTTATTGACACATTCCTGGGGTCAGATACATCACATGATCACACTGACAGAACCACAGGCACATAGACACAGGCAACAGAGCATGCACAATGTCGGCACTAGTACAGTGTATATCCACCTTTCGCAGCAATGCAGGCTGCTATTCTCCCATGGAGACGATCGTAGAGATGCTGGATGTAGTCCTGTGGAACGGCTTGCCATGCCATTTCCACCTGGCGCCTCAGTTAGACCAGCGTTCGTGCTGGACGTGCAGACCGCGTGAGACGACGCTTCATCCAGTCCCAAACATGCTCAATGGGGGACAGATCCGGAGATCTTGCTGGCCAGGGTAGTTGACTTACACCTTCTAGAGCACGTTGGGTGGCACGGGATACATGCGGACGTGCATTGTCCTGTTGGAACAGCAAGTTCCCTTGCCGGTCTAGGAATGGTAGAACGATGGGTTCGATGACGGCTTGGATGTACCGTGCACTATTCAGTGTCCCCTCGACGATCACCAGTGGTGTACGGCCAGTGTAGGAGATCGCTCCCCACACCATGATGCCGGGTGTTGGCCCTGTGTGCCTCGGTCGTATGCAGTCCTGATTGTGGCGCTCACCTGCACGGCGCCAAACACGCATACGACCATCATTGGCACCAAGGCAGAAGCGACTCTCATCGCTGAAGACGACACGTCTCCATTCGTCCCTCCATTCACGCCTGTCGCGACACCGCTGGAGGCGGGCTGCACGATGTTGGGGCGTGAGCGGAAGACGGCCTAACGGTGTGCGGGACCGTAGCCCAGCTTCAAGGAGACGGTTGCGAATGGTCGTCGCCGATACCCCAGGAGCAACAGTGTCCCTAATTTGCTGGGAAGTGGCGGTGCGGTCCCCTACGGCACTGCGTAGGATCCTACGGTCTTGGCGTGCATCCGTGCGTCGCTGCGGTCCGGTCCCAGGTCGACGGGCACGTGCACCTTCCGCCGACCACTGGCGACAACATCGATGTACTGTGGAGACCTCACGCCCCACGTGTTGAGCAATTCGGCGGTACGTCCACCCGGCCTCCCGCATGCCCACTATACGCCCTCGCTCAAAGTCCGTCAACTGCACATACGGTTCACGTCCACGCTGTCGCGGCATGCTACCAGTGTTAAAGACTGCGATGGAGCTCCGTATGCCACGGCAAACTGGCTAACACTGACGGCGGCGGTGCACAAATGCTGCGCAGCTAGCGCCATTCGACGGCCAACACCGCGGCTCCTGGTGTGTCCGCTGTGCCGTGTGTGTGATCATTGCTTGTACAGCCCTCTCGCAGTGTCCGGAGCAAGTATGGTGGGTCTGACACACCGGTGTCAATGTGTTCAAATGGTTCAAATGGCTCTGAGCACTATGGGACTCAACTACTGAGGTCATTAGTCCCCTAGAACTTAGAACTAGTTAAACCTAACTAACCTAAGGACATCACAAACATCCATGCCCGAGGCAGGATTCGAACCTGCGACCGCAGCGGTCTTGCGGTTCCAGACTGCAGCGCCTTTAACCGCACGGCTACTTCGGCCGGCTGTCAATGTGTTCTTTTTTCCATTTCCAGGAGTGTATATATATATATATATATGAATGCTTTGAAAGTAAGTTTCGTCGCTGTTTTCCGCCCGGAAACTGTATTGCCAAAAACAAATACAGTATCGCATCATGAATTATGCACCTTGCACTGTTTACCGACATAGTCGCCACCGGCATTGAGACATTTGTCGTACCCTGCAATCAGAAACATCCTGGATCAACACGGGATCAGATTGGTCGCTTCAGGTGGGATAAATTCAACCAGCCGGCCTACATCCCCGATCTGTTCCCTTCAGTGAAACCCCGACGTCACTGTCAAACAACTGCTGAGGTGGAACACGCTGTGCGATAATTCCTTGCATCGCAAGGCAAAGAGTTTTACCGGAGCGGCTTATGCAAGCTGACTCTACGCTGCGGAAAATGTCTCAATGTTGGTGGCGACATGTATAAAACAGTGCAAGATGTATAGTTCATGATGACATGGTGTATTTGTTTCCGGCAATAAAGTTTCCCTCTGAAAAGCAATGACGAAACTTACTTTCACTACGTCCTTCGTATATTCATTTGTGTCCTATTAAGGTTTTATTATTGCTGTGGGGTAGAAGCTTATTTTCCTGTTTTCATGTTATTGTGACAGGTGTTAAATCATTTTAGAACTGAGCACAAAATCTTAGATAATTTTCTCTGCATCATGCACTCTGGTAGTCGTATGGTTCATATTGTCAATAGCCCCAGCTTTACTCCCCTCCCACCGAAATAGTGCTTCACAGTTCCTACGTCATGCTACATCTCTTCAGGTGGTACTCCATTCCTTGTAGACACAATGGACAGTTAGCCTTGAAATGCTCCAACGTATCAGTTAAATTGATTCACCGACTGTACAGTGGTACTAAACGAGCTATGCCTTTTACCAGTCCCGTCACATCACTAAGTCGATCCATTTGAATAACCTGAGTCGATACAAATCAACTGTTACATACACACCAGTTCACTGCCTTACGTGAGTGGTAGAGGATCGTATGACCGCCTGGTCCACCTTCTAAAATCTCTATAACACTCCAAATCGACTACTGTGGTCTTTTAAGAGGGATAGAAAGTAATTCGTTTTTTGAGCTTTCTCGTCTCATTTCGTAACGTATCTATGATTAACCATAAAATAAAAACACCAAAGCCTCCACAAAATACTGCAGTCAACAGATGGTATAGCTGTAGCTTGAACTGCCTGTTCGATATTTAATTTACAATTATCTCGTGACCCCAAAAGACGTGAGTTTTCCTTTAATACAAAATTAAACCAAATAATGATTTTACACCGAGAAAATACCAAGAAAAAATCTGATTTATATATACAATGAAGCGCCAAAGAAACCGCTATATGCATGCGTAATCAAATACAGAGATATGTAAAATGGCAGAATACGGTGCTTCGGTCGGCAAGACCTATATAAGACAACAAGTGTCTGGTGCAGTTGTCAGATTAGTTACTGCTGCTACATTGGCAGGTTATCAAGATAAGATTTAATAGAGTTTGAACGTGGAGTTACAGTCGGCTAACTGCAGCCGGAAAAAGATCCTGCAAGAACGGGACCAACGACGACTGAAGAGAATTGTTCAACGTAACAGAAGTGGAGCCCTTCCGCAAACCGCTGCAGATTTCAATGCTGGGCCAGTGTCAGTGGGCGAACCATCATCGACATTGGCTTTCGGATCCGAAGGCTCACTCGTGTACCCTTGATGACTGCACGACATGAAGCATTACGCCTCGCCAGGTCCCGTAACCGCAGAAATGGGACTGTTGATGACTTGGAACATGTTGCCTGGTCGCACGAGTCTCGTTTCAAATTGTATCGAGCTGATGGACGTGTACGGGTATGGAGACACCCTCATGAATCCATGTCAGCAGGGCACTGTTCAAGCTGGTGGAGGTTCTGTAATGGTGTGGAGCGAGTGCAGTTGGAGTGATATGGGACCCTGATACGTCTAGATACGACTCTGACATGTGACACGTATATAAGCGTCCTGTCTGATCACTGCATCCATTCAAGTCCTTGTGCATACCGAACTTGGGCAATTCAGTCACGACCATGCGACGCCTCACACGTTCATAACTGCTGCATAGTGGCTCCAGTAACACTCTTCTGAGTTCAGACACTCCCGTTGGCCACTAAACTCCCCAGGCATGAACATTATTGTGCATACCTTGTATGTCTTGCAACGTGTTGTTCAGAAGAGTTCTCCACCCCCTCGTACTATTACGGATTTATAGACGGCCTTGAAGGATTCATGGTGTTAGTTCACTCCAACACTACTTCAGGCATTAGTTGAGTCCATGCCACGTCGTGTTGCGACTCTTGTGCGTACTCATGGGCGCCCTACAAGATATTAGGCAGGTTTACCAGTTCCCCTGACTCTTCACTGTATACAAAAGCATCCCGTCAGCCGAAGCACAATTTGATAGAAACTTCTAGAGGACTCTCAAGTTTAGTGTAAATGATACAGGAGACTGCTTTTTGTATCTATTTTTACAAGCTGTACTAGTGACTCAGTGTGAACGACATACGAAGTAATACAATGTTTCCGTCGTATTTCTGCACTTCCACCTGTCAGTTACGAGATGCTGCTGCGGCTATGTTTAATTCGTACCACAGGCGCACATTTATATAGCCCAAGGTATTATTTAATTAGGTCGCAGATTCCATCTTGAAGGTTGATCATCGGGGGTTTAAGCTTTATATCATTGCAGTTTTAATATTTGAGTTTTGAAAACGCCTTATGACAGTCTTGTTTGTTTTGTTAATACAGCAGATCATAAGTATTAATTTCTTATGAATTCGGCGCAGTTTACTATGTCTTGTCCGTGGCTACTTAGTTTTCAAATAGTATGGAATTAATTCTCGAAGCATAAACTCAGTTAACGTACACAATTAGTTTTGAGAAATGTTTGGACACTAAGAAATTATTTGTCATTGTGACTTTATGAATATGGTGACATTCCACACTGATACTGCATTTAGGGTTCTAGGCGCTGCAGTCTGGAGCCGAGCGACCGCTACGGTCGCAGGTTTGAATCCTGCCACTGGCATGGATGTGTGTGATGTCCTTAGGTTAGTTAGGTTTAATTAGTTCTAACAAGGGAACCTCCCCATCGCACCCCCCTCAGATTTAGTTATAAGTTGGCACAGTGGATAGGCCTTGATAAACTGAACACAAATCAATTGAGAAAACAGGAAGAAGTTGTGTGGAACTGTGAAAAAATAAGCAAAATATACAAACTGAGTAGTCCATGGGTCACATATGCAACATCAGATGCAACAGGAGCGCCGTGGTCTCGTCGTAGCGTGTGCAGCTGCGGAACGAGAGGTCCTTGGTTCAAGTCTTCCCTAGAGTGAAAAGTTTACTTTGTTTGTTTTTGCATAGTTATTATCTGTCCGTTCGTTCATTGACGTCTCTGTTCACTGGAATAAGTTTAGTGTCTGTGTTTTGCGACCGCATGGCAAAACCGTGCGATTAGTAGACGAAAGGACGTGCCTCTCCAATGGGAACTGAAAACATTTGATCGCAAGGTCATAGGTCAACCGATTCCTCCACAGGAAAACACATCTGATATATTCTATACGACACTGGTAACGGCATGTGCGTCACATGACAGGAATATGTTGTCGACCCACCTAACTTGTACACTTGGCGAATGGGTAAAAAGATTCTTCTACCTTGCCCGATTTAGGTTTTCTTGTGGATGTGATAATCACTCCCAAAAAAGTGATGAAAACATAACAGTTTGTCACATAAACTGAAAATAAAAAATTAAACCTTACACTCGATGGAAGATTTGAACCAAGGACCTTGCGTTCCGCAGCTGCTCACGTTACCACGAGACAACGGCGCTCCTGTGTTCCCAGTGTCCTTGATCTTGCTTATCTTCCCATGAACTACTCAGTTTGTATATTTTGCTTATTTTTTCACAGTTCCACACAACTTCTTCCTGTTTTCTCAGTTGATTTGTGTTCAGTTTTTCAAGGCTTATCCACTGTGCCAACTTATAACTAAATCTGAGGGGGGTGCGATGGGGAGGTTCCCTCGTAAGTTATAGGCGACTGATGACCTCAGAAGTTAAGTCGCTTAGTGCTCAGAGTCATTTGAACCATTTGCATTTACGGTAGTTAATAATATCCAACGATACTAGCACTGCTCCTTAAGTTTCGCTTCAGTGACAAAGAATATCTCTGCCTGGTTGTTTACGAACTGTCACTTTAATTTTGGTTTACCGTCAACTTCATATTTCTTCGTTCCAGAGAGATAAAAAGTTCTTTCGGCCTTGAAAAATCTCTTAAATATCACTTTCACTCAACTATAGTGAAACAAAGTTTACGCCGTCTCAAGAGTGTAATCTCAGTAACCAGAGACCGTACTGTCTCGTATCAGTTCTTGCGGCAAGCGGTACGTAACACTTCAACCCTGAAAAAACTTCACTCCACTTAAAAGAAGTTTCTTTCCAGATCAATAACTCAAAAAATTCGTGTTCCAGCAGACTTCCAAATTCTTCCAAATATTTTTTCTTGCTGTTTAAAACTTTGGTACAGAAGTGTTTCAGGTGGTACTGGTAATAGAACCACGTCTCAAATATTAACGACTTATATTAATAGATCATAATTGGCCCGATATGAACAGATATTGAAAGCATATTTCAATCTATTACAATTAAAAGTTACAGGTTTAGTTTGTCATCATTAATAAATAGTGAGAGGAGTCGCTTTTGGACGTATCTTTGGCCTCGAGCCGACGTCACTGTAGCCGAGCAAAGATGGTAGCGTCATGACAGAAAGATTGTTCGTTTCGCCAGGGCAATGCCCCACTCTCGTACCATGAAAGAGAAGGAAGATCCTACGTTTTGTACAGTAAATCATCACAATACAAACTATACAAAATCTTCTCATTTTCAATAATGTTATGAAACTTACAACTACTTACTGTCAATGTATCGTATGGCGGAGGATGCTCGATGGTACAGCCTGTCAACCCACTGTATCAGCACAGTAATGATATTCGAAGCACTGTGTATGAATAGACAATGTTTTTCTCCTTCACAGTCGAGCTGTTGTTGTCTCACTACCACCTACCGAGAGAAATTTCCGTTACGCTTGAGGCGAAAGAACCCTTTATTTGTAAATATGCTGGGAATTTTTTTTATAATTCAACAATACGACAATGTGATAAAAAAATATCATCAATTTCATCTGTGTAAAATATTCAAAGGAATTCCGTTACTCTGGAAGAGAGAGAGTACGATGTTTGCACCTAGTGCACAGCAGCGCACTCTCAAGACCCCTTTCCCCTTCCTGTGATCTGTCTGCTTCTAGCTGTCGTTGACCGTGTACGCTTCGTTAAGCTGGAGATTGGGAGATTGGCGGCCATTGTTCGGACCCTGAGAGCTTTCGCCTGCCGACGCGATTACCAGGCAACCCCTCGCTGCCTCACACGAGCCCCGCTTGGTGGCTGCAGTCGAGTCTCAGGCACCGCTTCCAAGCTTTACAAGGGATCACTACACCGCTTCATTCACCAGCGATGTTGGAGTGTCGCGGAAGAGCAATACACTCCAGTTTTGTATATTTTCTCTGCTTTTTTTTTCTCTTAAGCAGTTGTATATCCACACAACTTTATTGAAGCTTTTTATTATATTAACACCAGAGTAGATGAACACTTAGGGACATTCTCAAAAAATAAAGATTTATGACAAAACACTACTCTTAATAAAATAACAATTAACTAACACTACCTAAAAATTTAAATTTACAGAATAATTTAACCCTTTGAGTCTCAACATGATGAAAAAATTTAATTTTAAAACTTTTTACATAATTAATCCTTATTGCCATAGTAAGCAAAGAATACAAGAAGAAATTGGCAAAAAGTAAACTAATAAATTGTTTTAAGGATATGGTTGCACATGGGAATGTAATTACAGAATTTTCCACAAAATCGATTTTTATTATCGCAGTAAGTAACGAATATAAGAAGAAATCGGCAAAATGCAAACAACCACTTGTCTTATAAAGTTGGTTTAATTGTGAAACCACTGGCACATACAGTTTTCAGCCGCATTCCAGTTCACGTGATATATTTGAAAGCCAATTCGCATTTTTCCTATGCAGAATCCCATATCTCGAAACTTCCATGTACTCTTAACGCCTAGAACAAATTATAAAGCTAAATAACAGACAAAAGTTGGCCTAGCATTTAGTAAATTTTGTATCAAAAGAACATTCTCTCATAGTGGTTTCATTTCGATAAAGCTCATGAAATCTGTAGTAAAAACTGAGAAATACGATGGATACTTAGTTTCACTGTCAATAATCTCCTCAGTATGGTGACTAATAGAAAAAAAACGGGTGTAATCACATAGGACAATCACGGTTGAAGTGGAAACAAGAGTATGACAACAAAATTTGGCTATGAAGACTTGAATGCGTGAAGCCTTCAATGACTAACGTGCATGATTTTTTCGAAGTTTAACAAAACCAGAAGATATTCTGCTCATATTCCATGGATTACACAAGATTTGAAATGGAGACTAGGAAGCAAAAGAAGAAATGCTGTACCTGATTTTCAAAAGTTCTTTTTCTAACGAAAATATCGAAGTACTCCCCTGTTTACATCTCGCGCTATTGCACAGGTGAATGATACACATTTTAGTGCGAGCGGTGTTGAGCAAAAGCAAAATCCCTAAAGTTAAGCAAAGCTCTAGTACCTAGTGGAATCCCTGACAGCTTCTATGCATAATTTTTATTTGCATTAGCTTCCGTTTTAATCATAACACACCTGAGGTCAGTAGAAAAGATAATTATGTCACGTCATTCGAAGAAAACGTAAGTCATACCAGTCTAGACGAAAGGCACCACAACTCACTCACGAAACTAACGCGAACTCTCATTCACGTCCAGATACTATAGAATAATAGAAAATATTTTGAGGGTAAACGTTACAAGATATATCGGACAGAACGACTTCCTACATGCCAATCAGCATGGCTTCCAAAAATATAGATCAAGTGAAACCCAACTCGAGTTTTGCCATATGATATTGTGAAAGTCGTGAATCAAACAGGTGAACGCGTTTTTTCTTGGACTTTGAAAATATTTGACTAAGACCCACACCAATGTAATATCGGATATGAAAGAAAATCTGTGAATCGATTTGGGTTTTTTTAATAGCGTGGATGTGACCTGTTATCTTGGACCGAGTGACATCAACAGAAGCAGAAGTAATTTCAGGCATACCCCAAGTTTTGGGTCCCTTGTTATTCTTAATGTGTTCTAATAACCTGACAAACATTAACAACAGTAACTTCACGGTTTTTGCAGGTAATTCAGTTACCTGTAAAGAAGCACTATCGTGTGAAAGCTGCACAGATATGCAGCAGATCTTGATAAGACTTCAAAGTGGTGGAAAAAATTGGCAAGTTGTATTGAATGAAAAATTTAACTTTGGGCTCTTCACAAAATGAAGAAAAAAAGTATCACACGAATACAACAACAAGTCACAACTACACCGTCGACTCACATCAATATGACCACCTGTCTGAAGCCCGAATAACCTCATTTGGAGCGCGGACTGTTGCGACACGAGCAGTAAGAGAGTCAATGAAGTTCTGGAAGGCATCGACAGGGATGAAAAGACACGTCGACTTCAGGGGTGTTATGGTCTCCGTCTGCATGGAGCCTGAACGATGTGCTCCCAAAGATTCTCGATTGAGTTTAAATATGGGGAGTTTGGTGGTCAGCGGAGTACGGTAAATTCATCCTGGTGTTCTTCGAACCATTCACCTACATTGTGACGTGTGCAACATGTCACTCTGTGCTGCTGACAGATGCCATAATGCTGAGCTGAAGAAAATCCAACTGTGTGTAGAGGTATGCAGCTCTCTAAGGTGCACACTTGTGTTGACACATTGTTTCCAGAATGACGAGGTCACCCCTGTAATGCCATAAAAGCATTCACCAAGCCATAGCTCTCCATCCTCCGGCCTGGATACTTCCGACTACTGTTGCAGGGTGTATGCTTCCAGACGTTTCACGCCGTCCGTGACAACAGCTAACTGTCGTATGGAGAATAAAACGTGATTAAACAGAAAAGGCCATCTGTTGTTACTCAATGGACTTCCACTGGCGTGTAAATTCCCGCCTTCGTCGCCCATTAACAGCAGTCAGCATTTATGTATGATCCAGGCACCTGCTACAGAGTCTCATAGGCAACGACATTAGCTAAACATTTGTTGAGGAGACAGTGTTGGAGGCCCCATGATTCATCTGAGCGATTAGTTGCTCAGTAGTGGGACGTCTATTCAACCATGCACATCTCCGTAGCTGTCATTCACCACCTTCATTTACTGCCTGTGGCACATCACAGATTCCTCGGCGCCGGTTTTGGATAGTGCCGTTTTTCCATGCATGGTATAGTTTATCGAAGGCAGCGCGCGAGCAGTTAATAAGCTTAGCCGTTTCGAAAACGCTCCCACCCGTGGCCCGAAAGCCGGTGATGATGCTCATGGATGCTTCGCCCATGGCCCGAATGCCAGCGACCATGCCCCTGGACGTCAGAACGTTCCGTTTCCGCATTACAACAACGCCTGCAATGTTTTCCGCGTCCGCCAGACACGCTTTATATACCCTCCTCTGCTAGTGCTGCCACCTGCTGTCTGTGAGTGTCTATTGCACACTGATGGTGAACAAAGGCGGTGGTCACATTAATAACTGCACCTTATGGAACGAGTCAGCTAATACAAAAACGTGTGAGTGACAATTTATACGAATATGAAAGAGCATATCACAAAGGCTAGGTGAGGTAGTTGAAAGACTTCGGTTGAATGGCAGGGTATTTCGAAAAATGCAACTGGTCTAATGCTTACAAATGACTAATCTTAGAACAATGGTCAAGTGTGGGGATCCATACCAAATTGGGATAAAAAGCTGTATTGAATCAGAAGATTGATGCCAGTTATTCTCCAAAAGCTTGCTTACAAATTTTCAAGATCTGTACTTTGTTCTCCGTTTCGCTCCTATAATCTCCACGAAGGCAAGACTAGATCAATTTCTGCACGGACTCCATACGTGACTGGGATGGAAAGAAAAACATATGGTATCACGCTAAGCATCCTCTGCTATGCAGTTTGCAGTCGCTTGCAAAGTCTGTATGTAACGTAGGCTTGTAGATGTAGATGTCTGAAGGGTACGTGCACTTCATGAGGGAGTCATCCAGTGCCAGATCAAAGTAATTAACTCCCAGCACCTGATTCAGCGACGACAAAGGATGGCACCTGAATTACGAAAACACACTACACCATTTGCGTATATAAAGTGACATAGTGTTTGGTGACAACAGTCTCTGAGGATTTGGGGAATCACATTACTTCTGCACCGCTTAGTAGCTAATGCCAACTGATAACTTGTTTATTGGCTCAATCTACATTTGATGACTCATTTAAAACGCAGTCAAATATCTACTTATGCGAAAGAGATGATCACGATGACAATGCAATTCTCGGCGGTCTTCTGAGACTATGACCGATCATGTGAGAACTTATGATCCAACGAAACCTTTTGTCCAAGTAATAAAATTGTTTCAGGAGCATATATTGCAAAAAAGAATAATAATATACTGAAGCGATAAAGAAACTGGTATAGGCATGCGTAATCAAACATGTTTCCTGATAGGACGAGTCTCGTTTAAAGCTATAGAGCGGATGGACGTGTACGGTTATCTATGGACCCTGTATGTCAGCAGGGGGTTATTCAAGGTGATCGAGGCTCTGTAATGGTGTGGAGCGTGTGCGGATCGAGCGATATGGGACCCCTGATACGTCTAAAAACAATTCTGACAGGTGACACGTCAGTTATAAGCTTCCTTTGACGCAGTTGCCCTTGGCATCCTCGTGTCCTTTGTTGTCGAAACCGACGCATTCAATTCTGGGGTGGCCCGGGTACCCCTCCGAGATCATCAGGGGGAACTCCATCACGTTGTCTACGAAACGCACTATTTCCCGATGAATTAAAAAATTCAGCCTATGAGTTGGAAGCTTTAGCAGATCTCTTCACCTTGGAGAATTTTAAGTTCTACCCAGAACACAGGAAATTTGTGCTCGAGACTGATAATAAGGTGCTGAATTGTGTTTTTACCCACGCCAGAAAAACTGAGGGACTTATTCGTTGGACAGTCTGCATCTCTGCATTTTGTGTTAGAGGGGTCCAGACATCAGGAAGTCGACGCTTTAATTTGCATGTTTGAAGACTGCAGCTTCCCACAATATGCGGAGGACGGTGGCAAACCCTCCTTGGGCGTCGTTGTGTTGACTGAAGTTCTTGAACTCTTATTCGATTTCAAGCGAAGACAGGAAGAAGATTTCCATACTTTCTAAATAAAAAAGGCTTTCAAATTGCGGGCACATAGACGTGTCTGTTCTTAATAAAGCTGTTGTTTGTCTACAGGAGATATGTGACCACATATTCAAAATTTTGCGCCTCAGGTATTTGTTCCCGCTGTTTGAGGTATTTTCATAGCTTCATGATGGGCGGTCATCTAGGTTTCGATAAGACCTTGTCCAGAATTAGACAGCATGTGATTTGGTCATCTATGTTCAACGATATACGTTGGTTAATAGGGGGGGGGGCGGGGGTTCAGTTTATATTAACAAGGGAAACGAAATTCTGACTCATGCAAAGGTAATCTCGAGTCTACTAGTGCGAGCAGATCCATATAGGGTCTCTTTGTGGGCTACCTATGACCCCCTAAGACACCTTTCACGGACCTGGTGAGGGGGGGGCGGGTGGAGGGGGATGGTGCCAGGACAAATTACAAGTTTGTGTTGGTGGACGGGTTTTCCCGCTTTAGCTGGTTAATTCCCATTTGCGGAATCCCTAGTGGCCAACCTGTAAACATCTTGCTATAATGTCTGCTGTCTTTGGACCACTGAGCACTGTAGTAAGTGATAATACTACCACATTTGTGTTGTTGTTGTGGTCCTCAGCCCCAAGACTAGTTTGATGCAGCTCTCTATGCTACTCTATCTTGTGCAAGCCCTCTCATCTCCGTGTAACTACAGCGACCTACATCCTTTTGACTCTGCTTACTGTATTCATCTCTTTATCTCCCTCTACGGTATTTATCCTCCACACTTCCCTCGTGTACTAATTTGTGATTCCTTGATGTCTCAAAATGGTGCTACCAACTAGTCGCTTCTTCTAGTTTGGTTGTGCCACGAATTTCTTTTCTCCCCAATTCTATTTGATACCTCCTCATTAGCTACGTGATCTTCCCGCCTAATCTTCAGCATTCTTCTATAGCATCGCATTTCAAAAGCTTCCATTCTCTTCTTGTCAAACCGTTCATTGTTCATGTTTCACTCCCATACATGGCTGCACTCCTTACACATACTTTCAGAAAACACTTCCTGACACCAAAATGTATACTAGAGGTTAACAAATTTCTCTTCTCCAGAAACGCCTTTACTGTCATTGCCAGTCTCCTTCTCATATCCTCTCTGCTTCGACCATCATCACTTATTCTGCTGTCCAAATAACAAAACTCATCTAGTGTTTCAGGTATCTCATTTCCTAGTTTAATTCCCTCACCACCATCTGATTTACTTTGGCTGCATTCCATTATCCTCGTTATGCTTTCGTTGGTGTTAATCTTGTATCCTCCTTCCAGACACTGTCCATTCCGTTCATCTGCTCTTCCAAATTATTTGCTGTCTCTCACAAAATTACAATGTCATCGACAAACCTCAGAGTTTTTATTTCTTCTCCCTGAACTTCAATTTCTACTCCTGATTTTTCTTTTGTTGCTGCTTGCTCAGTATACAGACCGAATAACGTCAGGGATATGAAACAGCTCGGTATCACGCCCTTCTCAACCAATGCTTCCCTTCTATGTGCCTCGACTCTTACTACTGCCGCCTGGTTTCCATACAAGTTGATCATACCCTTTCCCTCCCTGTATTTTACCTCTACTATCTTCAGAATTTAAAAGAGGGTATTCCAGTCAACACTGTCCAAAGGTTTCTCTAAGTTTGCAAATGCAACAAACGTCGGTTTGCCTTCCCTTAGCCTATCTTCTATGAGAATTCGTAGGGTCAGTATTGATTCGCGCGTTCCTACATTTCTCCGGAATCCAAATTGATCTTCTCCGAGGTCCTCTTATACAAGTTTTTCATTCGTCTGTAAAGAAGTCGTTTTAGTACCTTACAACCCTGACTTGCTAAATTGATAGTTCGGTGATTATCACATCCGTCAGCAACTGCTGTCTTTGGAACTGGAATTATTGCATTGTTCTTGACGTCTGTGGGTATTTCGCCTGTGTCGAACACCTTGTTCACCAGATGGAATAGTTTGGTCTAGGGTGGCTCTCCCAAGGCTGTCAATAGTCCTAAAGGAATACCGAGCGAGGTGGCGCAGTGGTTAGACACTGGACTCGCATTCGGGAGGACGACGGTTCAATCCCGCGTCCGGCCATCCTGATTTAGGTTTTCCGTGATTTCCCTAAATCACTCCAGGCAAATGCCGGGATGGTTCCTCTGAAAGGGCACGGCCGACTTCCTTCCCCATTCTTCCCTAATCCGATGAGACCGATGACCACGCTGTCTGGTCTCCTTCCCCAAACACCAACCACCTAAAGGAATGCTGTCTACTTCTGGGGCCTTGTCCCAAGTCGAAACAAGGTTCCTCCGACAATTACATTTAGGGAACTAGGAAATTGTGGAGATTTTGTTTTGATTTTGTTGTTGCATTGCAACAACTCCTTAATAATTCCTTACAACCCTCCTCCCTCCCTCCCCCCCCCCCCTCAGTCATCCTTTGTTAAGTGCGTGAATAAGAATTTGAAGGCTGCGTTGATAATATTTCATATTATGTATCAAAAAAGCTGGGGCTTTTATCTAGTTTTTAAATATTGCTTTTAATATTGCTGAGCATAAAGCCATCAAGGTGACTCTGCCCTGACTAATCTTGGCCTACCCAGTTTAATCTCCCTTGAGTAATCTTTGAACCATTGATGAACTGCCCTCTGAACGAGTCACTCCCAAACCATCCAACATAAGTATGAAAATCAAGACGCAATACAGAGCTCGCGCATTGAATAAGTGAAAGTATTATCTACGAAGACGAAAAGTCAAGCACATAATGTGAGCTCCACTCAAGAGTCAGTAGACATTTGAGGAAAGTGATCCTCTTCGTTCAGCAGAAAGTGTGTTTTGCGATATGAGACAAATCACGGAATAGATCAGACAGTGTGGAGAAATTTTTTCTACCTGCTGTTAATACATATGAAAAAATACAACCGCAGGGATGGAGAAGTTAAATTTAAGAGATTACAAATTAGCGTCTTATTGGTGTAGAGTCAACATAGAAAAAGGAGAAGTTGCTACTTATATAAAAACTGGACATAAAGCCATAAGTATTGAAACAAATAGTTTTTGTGTGCCCAGAATGAGATTTTCACTCTGCAGTGGAGTGTGCGTTGATATGAAACTTCCTGGCAAATTAAAACTGTGTGCCGGACCGAGACTCGAACTCGGGACCTTTGCCTTTCGCGGGCAAGTGTTCCACCAACTGAGGTACCCAAGCACGACTCAAGCCCCGTCCTCACAGCTTTACTTCTGCCAGTACCTCGTCTTCTACCTTCCAAACTTAACAGAAGCTCTCCTGCGAACCGCGCAGAACTAGCACTCCTGAAAGAAAGGATATTGCGGAGACATGGCTTAGCCACAGCCTGGGGGATGTTTCCAGAATGAGATTTTCACTCTGCAGCGGAGTGTGCGCTGATATGAAACTTCCTGGCAGATTAAAACTGTGTGCCGGACCGAGACTCGGGACCTTTGCCTTCGAGTCTCGGTCTGGCACACAGTTTTAATCTGTGCGGATAGTAAGATTAAAACTATATGGAATATTGTCAAACAGGAGACGGGGCAGCCTGACAGTGCACAGCATATCATAGCAATAAAGCTAAATGATGGTGTTGTGAGTGATAATTCACAAGTTCCAAGTATTTTTAACAATCACTTTCTTAATGTAGCAGCAAAAATAGGGTTAAAGGGTTCAGTTGAAGAAGCAAAAAATATGTTGAAAATGTCATTTCGCAGGACTTTAGGCCTTTAGAAATAGCACGAACATCTCCCACTGAAATTAAGGGAATTACAAATATACTGAAAAACAATAGCTCATGTGGTGTTGATGGAGTCTCTAACGGAATTTTGAAGTGTTGTTCTAATTTAATAAGTGGAGTCCTTAGCGACATATGTAGTGCTTCGCTGGCACAGGGAATTTTTCCATACAGATTGAAATATACTATTGTTGAACCTCTTCGTAAGAAAGGGGACAGCCAGTCGGAGTGGCCGGGCGGTTCTAGGCACTACAGTCTGGAACCGCTCGACCGCTACGGTCGCAGGTTCGAATACTGCCTCGGGCATGGATGTGTGTGATGTCCTTAGGTTAGTTAGGTTTATGCAGTTCTAAGTTCTAGGGGACTGATGACCTCAGAAGTTAAGTCCCATAGTGCTCAGAGCCATAGTAAGAAAGGGGACAAGAGTGACTTAAATAATTATAGACTAATCTCATTGCTGACTTCATTTTCTAAAATATTCGAAAAAGATATGTATTCAAGAGTAGTCTCACATTTAAGTGAAAATAATTTACTCAGTACGTCACAGTTCGGATTCCAGAAGGGTTACTCGACTGAGAATGCTATCTACACATTTACCCATCAAATAGTACAAGCCCTAAGTAACCAATTATCGCCAGTTGGTATTTTTTGTGATCTCTCCAAGGCATTTGACTGTGTGGATCATGTCACACTCTTAGAAAAACTCAGGTGTTATGAATCTGAAGGCTATACACGCAGCTAGTTTGAATCATACTTAATGAACAGAAAGCAAAAAGTTGTGCTGAATAGCACAAATAATGTTGGGAGGGTGGTAAATTCTAGTGAATGGGGACTTATCACAAAGGGAGTCCCACTGGGTTCAATTTTAGGTCCTCTGCTGTTCCTTATTCATGTGAATGACTTCCCACTTAACGTTCATCAAGCATAACTAGTCCTTTTTGCATATGCCACGAGTGTTATAATAAATCCCATTCCAGAAAAAGCATCTGAAGATATTTTTAAGGATTTCTTTCGAAGAATTTTTAAGTGGTTCTCAGAAAATGGACTCTCCCTTAATTTTGAAAAAACTCACTATATTCAGTTTTGTACATCGAATAGAGTCATACCGACAATTGATGTAGCATATCAACAGGGCTTATTTAACAGGGTGGATTACTCCAAATTTTTGGGTGTTCACATTGATGACAACTTGAACTGGAAGAAGAATATTACTGAGCTTCTCATACAACTAAGTTCAGCTTCTTTCGCTCTTCGTACAGTCGCTAGTCTTGATAATAAACAGATCAACCTCCTAACGTACTTTGCACATTTCCACTCAATAATGTCTTATGTAATAGTTTTCTGGCGTAAGTCACCACTTAGATATAAAATATTGATTGCACAAAAGAGAGCAGTGAGAATAATTAGTGGTGTTCACCCAAGGACGTCATGTAGGCACCTTTTCAAGGAGTTACGTATTTTAACTGCACCATCAGAGTACATACGTATATCCGCTAATGAAATTCGTTACAAATAATCCATCCCAACTGGCGAAGGACAGTGATCTTCATACGTACGATACTTGAGGGAGAAATGACCTTTCTTATCGGTTATTGATGCTGTCAGTTGCTCAAAAAGGTGTACACTATTCAGCAACAAAACTATTTGGTCATTTGCCCAACAACATAAAGTGTCTGGCAGGTAGCAGATCAAGTTTTAAATCTAGCTTAAAATGCAGTGTTTGGGACAACTCCTTCTACTCCATGGACGAGTTTCTGTTTCATAAATGGTAAAAAAAAGATTGTACCTCTAAATGTACACTATTGGCCATTAAAATTGCTACAGCAAGAAGAAATGCAGACGATAAACGGGTATTCATTGGACAAATGTATTATACTAGAACTGACATGTGATTACATTTTCACGCAATTTGGGTGCATAGATCCTGAGAAATCAGTACCCAGAACAACCACCTCTGACCATAATAACGGCCTTGATACGCCTGGGCATTGAGTAAAACAGAGCTTGGATGGCGTGTACACGCGCAGCTGCCCATGCAGCTTCAACACGATACCACAGTTCATCAAGAGTAGTGACTGACGTATTGTGACGAGACAGTTGCTCGGCCACCATTGACCAGACGTTTTCAGTTGGTGAGATATATGGAGAATGTGCTGGCCAGGGCAGCAGTCGAAGATTTTCTGTATCCAGAAAGGCCCGTACAGGACCTGCAAAATGCGATCGTGCATTATCCTGCTGAAATGTAGGGTTTGGCAGGGATTGAATGAAGGGTAGAGCCACGGGTCGTAACACAACTGAAATGTAACGTCCACTGTTCAAAGTGCCGTCAATACGAACAAGAGGTGACCGAGACGTGTAACCAATGGGATCCCATACCATTACGCCGGGTGATACGCCAGTATGGCGATGACGAATACACGTTTCCAATGTGCGTTCACCGCGACGTCGCAAAACACGGATGCGACCATCATGATGCTGTAAACAGAACCTGGATTCATCTGAAAAAATGACGTTTTGCCATTCGTGTACCGAGGTTAGTCGTTGAGTACACCATCGCAGGCGCTCTTGTCTGTGATGCAGCGCCAAGGGTAACCGCAGCCATGGTCTCCGAGCTGATAATCCATGCTGCTGCAAACGTCGTCGAACTGTTCGTGCAGATGGTTGTCGTCTTGCAAACGCCCCATCTGTTGACTCAGGGATCGAGACGTGGCTGCACGATCCGTTACAGCCATGCGGATAAGATGCCTGTCATCTCGACTGCTAGTGATACGAGGCCGTTGGGATCCAGCCCGGCGTTCCGTATTACCCTCCTGAACCCACCGATTCCATATTTGCTAACAGTCATTGCATCTCGACCAACGCAATGTCGGGACACGATAACCCATAATAGCGATGGGCTACAAACCGACCTTTATCAAAGTCGGAAACATGATGGTACGCATTTCTCCTCCTAACACGAGGCATCACAACAACGTTTCACCAGGCAACGCTGGTCAACTGCTGTTTGTGTATGAGAAATCGGTTGGAACTTTCCTCATGTTAGCACGTTGTAGGTGTCGCCACCGGCGCCAACCTTGTGTGAATGCTCTGAAAAGCTAATCATTTGCATACCATAGCATCTTCTTCCTGTCGGTTAATTTTCGCGTCTGTAGCACGTCATCTTCTTGGTGTAGTAATTTTAATGGCCAGTAGTGTAGTTGCATGTGTATAACTAAAAATTCCACTAATATTAATATTAGCACTATATATATATTAATCTGACCTGTTCCACATCATATCGATAAAATAATCGGAAAAATAATCTACGGAACATGACATAACTAAAACTAAACCAAACTGAAACAATCAGTTTATGTTATGTAGAGATATTTTATCGCTCTCGCTTATTAGCAAACAGCGAGACAACTTCTACTGCTAAAGAACGGAAGAAAACTGTTATTAACTGATCAAGTTTAAATCCGTTTAAATAAGATTCTAACACTTAATGATAACGGACTGTGTTCAACTATCATATAAATGTAAATGATTAGCGTGATCTTTCAAGGTGCTATCCCACAAGGTCCACTGTCACAAGACGGCTCTTTGCTGTTTGAGCAACGGCTCCTATTGGCTAGTGGTGCCTCGCGATCAAAGGCAGACCTTTCCGATGAATATTTGAAAGGCAAGTAATGAAGGGAAGTAATAAAAAAGATTCCTTGGATTACTAGCGTCACTGAAAACAACCACAAAGAGTAACCCCTGTTTGTTTTTTAATATTAACATAGACAGGAGTGCTAAATCAAAGGGAGAAAGTTGCGAGCATAAAAAGAAGCGCCTGAATGGGAAAGATAAAATCCCAGCGTTAATCATGACCGGAAAAAGTTTCTTATGTAACTGAAACAGAGACAACTAGAGATATGAGTAAATGATTACCTGAACTCACCTCACTATTTATAGAGCATTCTGTAAACGAGTGTGGATGAAATTTGAGTAGTTAACAACGTATCAGATGTCTAGCGATTAATTTACTCAAAGCGAACTATCGTAAATAAAGGAGGAAAATCTCGAAGTGATAGTCGACTTCTGTCCATGAAGTTCGCTCAGTTTCCAAACCGATTGCAGGACTGATTATTTATTTTTATACGTTTAAAGACTGAAAGTAAATCAAAGAAAGATGAAGTAATGAAAAGTAGCAGAAATGAAGAAAGCGAAAAATTTAACATCAGAATTTGAGATCACGACGTCGACGAATTCAAGGTGTTCTTGTCTACTTCGTGATCTCCAATTATGATGTTAAATTTATCATTTCTGCTACTTTTCTGCTGCCAAGGCAGCAAATTAATCCATGACAGACGGCGAAAGGGTAACATAATAGGTAGACTAGAACTGGCAGAAAGGCCATTTCTGGCAAAGAGATGTTACTAATATCAAGCATAGACCATAATTTGAGAAAGAAATATATGGGAATGTACGTCTGGAACACATCATTCTATGGTAGTGAAACGAGAGCAATGGGAAAATTGGAACATAAGAGAATAAAAACATTTCAGATGTGGTGCTCTAGATGAATGTTGAAACTTAGGTGACTGCTAAGGTAAGGAATGAGGAAGTTCTTTGAAGAATTGGAGAGGAAAGAAAATTATGTAAAACACTGACGAGAAGAAGGCACAGGTGATAGGACATCTGTTAAGACACGAGGGAATAACTTCCATAGCACTGGAGGAAGCTGTAGAGGGTGAAAACTGTAGAGGAAGACAGAGACCAGAATACATCGTACAAATAACTGAGAACGTAGGCTACAGTAACTACTCTGAATTGAAAGGATTGTCACAGGAGAGTAATTCGAGGCGGGCCGTATCAAATCAGTCCAGAGTCTTAGAAGAAGGAAAGTAGACTCGTGGATCTGGCATCAGCTGGGAATAGGTCTTCCCGCAACGACACTGAAGCTCCGAGAGGGGCAGAAGTTTTACACCTTATCTCGGTACGAACATGTTATCCAACTGGTACATTGTTTATGAAGAGAACTTTTTAAGATACCCTAAGCTAAAAGCAAATAAACGAACAATAAACCTCATTAAAAGGTTTCCAATTACATGGACCATACCTTCAACTTTATACATCATACCAACAGCTACGCAAAGGGCATGAAGGTTACTTAATAAACTTGCCTGGATCTACACAGCTACATATTACCCATGACTATAATCAACATATAACACTGTCCTCTCTTGAAGTCAGAGACACATTTTGCTCTCAGCGTGAGGTCACATCGTCTTTGCACCTTGGCAACACCACGGTGGTAAGACGTGAACAGAGGAGTGTGCTCTTGCGGCTGTCGAGGATGTTCGGCACCTTGCCAGTGGAAGCACTGTGCGCGGTGCTAGCGTTTTAACGTACAGACATATTCCCAGGCAATATATTGGCTGAAAATGGGCACACCAGAACCAGTGAGGGACATCTTACGAGGAGTTGGGAGAGTTCAAGGGCATAATGAACGCACGACGAATGGAGTGGGTAAACCGTGAAAAAATCTGTAAGGTATATGAATTCTTACCCCTCACCAAGGAGCGTTTGAGGACAAGTATTTCAGTCCCCTCGGGCCCATATTCCACGTAGTTTCTCCGTGTCAAAAGGCTTATTGCTCCTGTGGAGTGAAACGGACCCTGTAGTGCTACCCTGTGGCTATTGGTCACAAGAAAGAGGAACAGCAAACTGACGCAAAAAATAACATAATCACATAGGGACTAGACCTCGTTAGCTGATCCCAGCGACGCCGCGGACAGAATATCTAGAATTCTACGTAAAAAGTACTTGTAGCGACGAGAGCGCAGGTGGCAAGGAGCACATACTGGCAAGGAGCACACGCAACGTATGACTCCACCTACAGTACTAGCGAGACAGGCTACGACAGACGTCGGCACAGGCGAAGACCGGCCAGCATACAATAAGGACTAAATATAAAGCACTAATATAGGTTAGGTGACACACTAGAGTTATTGGCTACTAAGACATGTGAATCCTATATCCTTAGTCAAGGAAGAATATTGAACACTTCATTGCACAAGATATAACATGTATACAGACATGGTAGAGGTCATAATGGAAATTGATCAATGGTGGTCACCGCAAGTCAAGAAAACAAGTTGCGATAGGGAGCATTCTTACTATACATTAAAAAAGCACTTCGTCTTCAGGCCACAAGTGGCCCATCGGGACCATCCCACCACCGTGTCATCCTCAGTTGAGGATGCGGATAGGAGGGGCGTGTGGTCAGCACACCGCTCTCCCGGTCGTTACGATGGTTTTCTTTGACCGGAGCCGCTACTATTCGGTCGATTAGTTCCTCAATTGGCGTCACGAGGCTGAGTGCACCCCGAAAAAGAGCAACAGCGCATGGCGGCTGGATGGTCACTCATCCAAGTGCCGGCCATGCCCGACAGCGCTTAACTTCGGTGATCTCACGGGAACAGGTGTATCCACTGCGGCAAGGCCGTTGCCCTTCTATGTATTAGTAATATAATCGGAGATCAAAAACTTTCCGTTTGAGGACGTTGCTGCGGCGTATATGCAACACAGCGCAACTCCGATATGTTTATACTGTATAAGCACCGACATGTTAGCATGGGATTAGTGTGGCATTCCTGTTTTCCCGACGTAAATGCGAAAACGTTAGCTATGGGGACGTTATTACCAAATGAGTCCAAGCAGGACCCACTGAAAGTTATTCTTTTTTGGCTTCCGAAGGAAAAAATACCGGTAGAAAACCACCAGAGAATGAAGAATGTATATGTGGCAGCAAGTCTGTCAGAAATCACCGTTGTGGAATGCTCCGCCACGTTCCGTGCTGGTACGATGCAAGACTCTGGTCGATCGTGCATTGCGGAGAACAAGCCGGCGGTTGATGATGTGATTAGGGCCCGCCGCGCCGGTGCATAACCATTCATGTGCTAGAAAAGGTGCATACAACACATTATCTGGCAGGATTTACCTGTAAGATCTGCAGCCAGTGGATAACACGAGTGCTGAATGGTGAACAAGAAGCAAATCGGATGGCTGTTTGCCTGAATCACCTGATGCATTTCAGTGTTCCTTGAGCGCATTGGCCGGCCGGACTGGCCGAGCGGTTCTAGGGGCTACAGCATGGAAGCTCGCGACCTCTACGGTCGCAGGTTCGAATCCTGCCTCGGGCATGGACGTGTGTGATGTCCTTAGATTAGTTATGTTTAAGTAGTTCTAAGTTCTAGGGGACTGATGACCTCAGAAGTTAGGTCCCATAGTGCTCAGAGCCATTTGAACCATTTGAGCGCATTGTTGCAGGCGACGAAAGCTGGTGCCACCACTGGGAACTGGGGGCAAGAGCCAAGACGATGCAGTGGTCTCATCCATTGTCCCATCGTCCCAAGAAGTTGAAGAGCCAACCATTGCTGGAAGGATGATGCTCACACTGGTCTTAGATTACCAGAGACCATCGGTTGTTAATATCTATGTAATAAATTTGTTGTTTAACTGTGTAACTCCAAATCCATATTTATAAGGCAATGGCTGGGGAGCAGTATTGTGCAACGCTGGAGAAATTACAGCGTACAATCAAAGTAAAAGTCCCTGAAAACTTCAACAAAGGGTACTGCTGCTTCATGATAATGAAGATCATATCGCTAATTTCGTAGCGCAGGAGTTGTTCCAGCTTAAGTGCGAGACACTCCGGCACATGCTCTATAGACCTGATATCTCCCCATGCAATTATCACGCCTTCGGTCTCCTAAAAAAGGCCTTGAAGGGTTGACGATTCCTGTTGGGCCAGAATGTAGAGCAGTCAGTTAAGAAATTCTTCACGCAGCACGACACACTGTTTTACCAAACGGTTGTTTACAACTTGGTGCGCCGGTGGCATGATTGCCTCAAGCTCGCGGCGATTTTTCCCGATTGGCGCACAGATTTTAGACAGTGCGCCTCTTGAACGGAAACATTTTGACCGCCCCTTATATTAGATTGTGAAACAAATGTGGATATAGCGTATGCCATGTAGAGTTGATGGAACTAATATAAGCTGACCTAGATTTAGGATCACTGAGGGCGAGAGACTTAAAGTATTTCTGCGGTTTCCACCATCGGGAGGCGAGTAGGTGCATAACGGGTGTAGGTTGGCGAGAAGCGAGAAGCTGACCATTCTATGGATCTAAACTCTTTCCTCTTTTCCTAATATATAAACTGGTAATTTGAATAGTTTTACTTCGTAATTTCTAAGTTTCCATAAATTTAAACCTACAATTTTGTTAACGAGTTGTCAAAATACTAAGAAACCAAGTAAGCTTATTTTATGTAGTACATGCATAATTTAATATTGTGACAACAAGACGTGTCTTAGTCACTATGTGGCAAGTCAAATCCAAATAGCAGCAAATGAAAAAAAAAATAGTCTTGGTACTTGAACATATAAAAAATTATTTTAATATTTGCTCGTTGAAAGAAGGGCATTAGTTACCTGTGAATGATGTACGTTACAGGCAAGGAAACGTCCCATTCGAACCACAGTAAACTTCCTTTCAGAGAAATTCATTTTTCATTCACTTACTTTAGAGACCGAACATGGTGACCAACTGTCACAGCACAGTTCACGTTTCGTCGTCACATACAAGCTGCAGCAGTGCTACTTATTACGTGACGTTTACTGTTTACGTTGCAGCAACAGATGTCGGAGTGTGCTATTATTGTGTTATTAACTGTAACTGCTTCAACAATTTAAGCGACCTTTGTTAGCTCTGAAGCCGTTGTTTAACTGTGTAACTCTAAAATCATATTTATGAGGCAATAATGAGATTATAATGCTCCACAAACAAAATTTCAGTGCTGCTCACACGTGTGGGAGAGAAAGATGCGTACGCGTCATTGGTCATTTAGATTAACGTGGGTAAATATTGTGCAGAATGAGATTATTAAGCTCTCATGCAGGAAAACAGAACTTCCTGTAATACCAAACACTGTCGGTCACTTCTCATTATCCAGCTACAATCTCCAACACATAACAAAAACTGGAAAACGTCGTCAGAAAAGTTAAATGGTCAGTTACAGCCTCTTACATTTAAAAGAAAACCGAAATACGTTATCAGCATAAAAAGCAGGTACTTTGGGTGCGGAGCTTTGATTCATAGATGACTAATTAGAAAACACTGATGCGACGGCTGTAAAGCAAGAATCGGTATGCTCCGTCACTAACGATCTCGTTGTTGACGGGACCTTAAACAGTAATCTCCTCCTCCTCTTCAAAATGAGACAATCTTTTCATTTGAAGTCGTTCGCCACTCAAGAAAGTAATGCGTTGGGACTCGTAAAGTTTATGTTTTTTCGACAATGAACTCATTGCTTCAAAATAACACCTCTATAAACATGGTTCGACAACTACTTAGCTGGCTATAACATCTTCGAATTAATAGTTTTTAGCTTAGTGACTATTTTTGATCAGTGCAGACTTCATAGCAAGTCAAATTTCTTTCACAATTTAAATGTTGTCTGACTTCAAATTTGTACACGAATTTGTGCTTTCTGAGATACACTCCTGGAAATTGAAATAAGAACACCGTGAATTCATTGTCCCAGGAAGGTTAAACTTTATTGACACATTCCTGGGGTCAGATACATCACATGATCACACTGACAGAACCACAGGCACATAGACACAGGCAACAGAGCATGCACAATGTCGGCACTAGTACAGTGTATATCCACCTTTCGCAGCAATGCAGGCTGCTATTCTCCCATGGAGACGATCGTAGAGATGCTGGATGTAGTCCTGTGGAACGGCTTGCCATGCCATTTCCACCTGGCGCCTCAGTTGGACCAGCGTTCGTGCTGGACGTGCAGACCGCGTGAGACGACGCTTCATCCAGTCCCAAACATGCTCAATGGGGGACAGATCCGGAGATCTTGCTGGCCAGGGTAGTTGACTTACACCTTCTAGAGCACGTTGGGTGGCACGGGATACATGCGGACGTCCATTGTCCTGTTGGAACAGCAAGTTCCCTTGCCGGTCTAGGAATGGTAGAACGATGGGTTCAATGACGGTTTGGATGTACCGTGCACTATTCAGTGTCCCCTCGACGATCACCAGTGGTGTACGGCCAGTGTAGGAGATCGCTCCCCACACTATGATGCCGGGTGTTGGCCCTGTGTGCCTCGGTCGTATGCAGTCCTGATTGTGGCGCTCACCTGCACGGCGCCAAACACGCATACGACCATCATTGGCACCAAGGCAGAAGCGACTCTCATCGCTGAAGACGACACGTCTCCATTCGTCCCTCCATTCACGCCTGTCGCGACACCACTGGAAGCGGGCTGCACGATGTTGGGGCGTGAGCGGAAGACGGCCTAACGGTGTGCGGGACCGTAGCCCAGCTTCATGGAGACGGTTGCGAATGGTCCTCGCCGATACCCCAGGAGCAACAGTGTCCCCAATTTGCTGGGAAGTGGCGGTGCGGTCCCCTACGGCACTGCGTAGGATCCTACGGTCTTGGCGTGCATCCGTGCGTCGCTGCGGTCCGGTCCCAGGTCGACGGGCACGTGCACCTTCCGCCGACCACTGGCGACAACATCGATGTACTGTGGAGACCTCACGCCCCACGTGTTGAGCAATTCGGCGGTACGTCCACCCGGCCTCCCGCATGCCCACTATACGCCCTCGCTCAAAGTCCGTCAACTGCACATACGGTTCACGTCCACGCTGTCGCGGCATGCTACCAGTGTTAAAGACTGCGATGGAGCTCCGTATGCCACGGCAAACTGGCTGACACTGACGGCGGCGGTGCACAAATGCTGCGCAGCTAGCGGCATTCGACGGCCAACAACGCGGTTCCTGGTGTGTCCGCTGTGCCGTGCGTGTGATCATTGCTTGTACAGCCCTCTCGCAGTGTCCGGAGCAAGTATGGTGGGTCTGACACACCGGTGTCAATGTGTTCTTTTTTCCATTTCCAGGAGTGTATAACCATTTCCAGTCACACACTAACTTTGTTATGCCAATAGATATGTACCACTGTGTCTTACCACAACAGACATTTTGAATATAGAGAAACCCGGATCACACCTACAATCGGACTACACAAATATCTAATCACTTCACAACATAGTAGTCACTCTTGCATGGATTACGTAGTTTGGTACTTGTCCTTGATTTACTTCAATTACACAGGAATTTAAGTGCAATTAAAATTACATACAGCAAATTAGCTAATTTCTAATAATAATAACTAATTGCTAATACGGTCGTATGCTCAGTAAAACATTTATTGTAGCACAGCGTGCAAATTTTAAGGATCCATCACTGGCTGCGTCACATTTTCTCTGAAAACAACCAGGTATTTTTTCCTCCGTTTCGTAAAGGTACGTCAGTTAGGTGCATTGCAATTCGTGAGAATCTAGATTCATTCGTGGTTGGGGGATAAATTTTTTATCAGCAGTATTTGAGAAGAATAGATTGGGGAGTGAACATTACGATCACTACAACTCCTGTTATGTTCATGAAGAAACGCAAAGTTCTGTACGGTGAAATCCGGATACGTCATTCACCTGGCGGTGAGTCTAATATCATGGCGCGCAAGTGATATGGAGACGGTCTCTGAGAGTGGATGCGATGCTGTTTCCACGATTCTTAAATCCTGCCTTCGGCAGCTACAAACATCGGGGATGACGCAAATACGTCACGCTTAAAGCTCTGTGTAGGGGAAGTGTGGCCACCGTTTCGCTTGATGCTCACTACCATTTAAATTTCGTACTTGATTTGTATCAAGTGACGTGTATTTTCCATCATACTGTATTTTTACGTTGCTTGTATATCATAGGAAATTTGTTTCTTTATTAAGTTTTGTGGTGAATCACGTCTGTTGTACTTTTCAAGAGAAGAAGTGAGGGAAACTTCATAGGTTCCTTCTAAAGGGAGAGATGTAGTAAGAAGTATCCGGCTGTTGAAAATCAGCAGAGGTAATTAGCAGCCCACAATAGAAGCTTTATTATGTGTAGTAAATGAAAGTTTCATGCATCGACGTGAAGTGTAAGATTTGAAATAAATCGGCGACTGTTTCACGTATCAAAGACCCGCAGTGTTTTAACGTGAACAGTCTTGTGCTGAAAATTGCTGTGCAAGCTGAAAATTACTGTGCAATCTTGCAGGATGCGGCTATGCTGGTACCAATTCCTATTGGCAGCGGTTGACTAGACATAGGGAAAAGACACATAACTAAGATTTAATTTTTTTTATATACAGCAAATGAATCTGAAGAAGTTTTAAGCCACTAATTTGGTATGTATAACAATAATAACTGCCATTTACTTAACAATCACAAGTTTTCCAAACATTATTTCTCCAAAAGCGATGTAAGTTATCAATTGAAATGATTTTAAATAAAATTATTTAGTTACATAAATGACATTTCAAGTTATTCGGGCCTCACTGCGGAAGTCATACTGGTCTTCACCATTTTTTCCATACTCATTAACAACAAGTTGGGTTCATGGCCATACCATTTCACATTATATCTAGGCTTGATTGTAGACTGTTTCCCAAACATAAGTACTTCACAAAATGAACAAAAAATGGCGCTCACGCACAGTTTACTAGCAGTAATCTAAATACTGTAACTGTGTCTGTTAATAAGCGCCCGTAATCTGCAGCCAGTCTCAGAACAATTGCTAACTGCACGATCACATATGAGTAACGGTTACAGTGGGCGTGAATAGTGCCATCCATATATTCACATTACAGGAATGACCCAACAAATTTCTACTACACTATATACATCCGTTAACAGCCACAGAAACATTCACGAGGGAACCATCAGACCTGTTTATCACGTACTTTGATGAGCTCAAAATGGTTCAAATGGCTCTGAGCACTATGGGACTTAACTTCTAAGGTCATCAGTCCCCTAGAACTTAGAACTACTTAAACCTAACTAACCTAAGGACATCACACACATCCATGCCCGAGGCAGGATTCGAACCTGCGACCGTAGCGGTCGCTCGGCTCCAGACTTTGATGAGTCTCAGGTATGTTGTGGAGGGACCTATCCAGAAACCCTGCATAGCGACTTTTCATGCAAAAGCCTCTAGTTTCCGAGAAAATCGATGTTGAGGTTTTATGTTTACTGCTTATACCTGTAAATTTAAATTTCTTACAACCAAGATTGCTTAGTACAGCGACTAAGGTTCGCGGGTACCGCGCTACAGGTTCGGATGGGAAGAGCATATAGGGCAGAAGAATGCGCCAAATACCGTGAGATCCACCAGAACTTCCTGGAGACCCTGCTGAAAGCTGCCATCAAGGATGCCTGTCGCAACGTAGAGTCTGTTCGTACTGGCAGCCGGTTTTATCGGAATTCATTACATAATCGAGATCAACATTAGGGACGGGTACTTCCGCTGCTACTAATACTTCGTCCATCCTTGATAACTCTTTGGAGCCGTCCAAATAGTTACAGTTTTAACTACAAACGACAAACAGAATACACATTCAACAAAATACGCTGTGGTGATTGACTTATTGATGAAACTATAAGGGCGAGTACGACAATTTTTGAATTATTTCATGTGACATATACTACTTAACGGTATTCTGTACGATCTATTTGTAAAACATGTTCACGGGAAGTATTTGAATCAGTTCCGACAGCGCGATAGCTGCGATTCTTAGCCCATGCACTGCGCTCGCTCGGTCGAAAGATATTACGAATATGGGCGGTATGCATAAAACTCCATTATCGACTGTGTCATAAATTAGGGACAGTCGCATGAAGAGCCGTTATCCACGTACTCTACAGCATACCTAAGACTCACCAAAATCCGTGATTGACACGTATGATGTTCCTATTGTGTGTCACGTTAAAACGTACCATGAAAATAGTAAGGAGCGTTGCACTCAACTTCCACTATCATATGAATAGGTATGAAAGTAGCAAATGACACCACATTCGATGTCCGCTACACGGAATTCCAGCAGCTCTTATGCCACAATGTGTGTGTGTGTGTGTGTGTGTGTGTGTGTGTGTGTGTGTGTGTGTGTGTGTGTACGGAAAGCAGCATGGGCTCTACGCTATCGAGCCAGCTCAAGTACATAGGTAGCTAGCGTATACACTTCCGTAGCCGCCCCAGTCGCAGGCTCACAATCCCGCCTCACAGGCAAGAAGTTACTGCTATCTCTCTCTGTCTCTCTCTTTCTCTCTCTCTCTCTCTTTCGTACGCACACGCAGCCAGACACACACACACAAACAAACACATACACACACACGCATAATCCAGCACAAACACATACACCCACCCACGTATGCGCGCAAACACACACACACACACACCCACACACACACACATAATCCGCAGCACACACATACACCCACCCACGCGCACACGCACACACATACACACACAGACACACACTCACACATACATACATACTCAGCACAGATCAGCCACCAAAATCCGTTACGCCGCTGCAGTATCCCTGCCTGAGCGATCCTATCGAGCGATAGTGCCAAGCAGCTAACCACGGCACAAGGAGAAAATGCTCACTAGGCCTATGTCTCCTACGGCATGTAAATGTTTGTATCGGAGAGGAGAAAAGTGGCTACTGAAGTAGTATGTGGTTTGCGTTTGCTAAATTCTTTTAAATTGCCACTGCAGCTGCTTTAGAATCCCGCAGTTGTCCTGCATTTTTGAATTTTTCTTGCAAAAATATGATTTGCGACCCAATATTGGTTACTTTTTCTGCTTCTGACAATTTGTGATGATCAGTTGAAAGCTACAGATACTTATGGCAACATTAAGGATTTTAGATTGTTGCTGTAACAGCAACTAAAATTCTTTAGCTATTGCTGTTAATGAATAAAATCAAGACAGAAACTTAAGTTACAAAACGTAGTTACAAAATTAACTTTTTGATTGCATTACACTTCCAGTTTTTGTTTCTGAAAATTCTTAACTTTAACTTTGAAAAAATAATGGTTCAAATGGATCTGAGCACTACGGGACTTAACATCGGAGGTCATCAGTCCCCTAGAACTTAGAACTACCTAAAACTTACTAACCTAAGGACATCACACACATCCATGCCCGAGGCAGGATTCGAACCTTCGACCGTAGCGGTCAGGCGGTTCCAGACTGAAGCGCCTAGAACCGCTCGGTCGCCACGGCCGGCTTTTAGTTTGGGCCTGTGTTCTATCACAGGAATTTGTGAGGTACCTGAGGTCGCTTTTTTCATAAAAGCGGCTAAATGTGCTGTAGTAGTCAGTGTATTAGCGGCAGAGGAATAAGCCCACTACATAAAGCGTTAGTTAAGTGGGCATGCGAGAGACCGATCACGGAGGGTGAGACCTGGCCCCTTCGATAAAAGATGCAGGTCATCATGGCCCCATTGTAGAACTCATTACATCTGCGTCATGAAGACGACTGTAAAGGACCACCAGTATATAAATGGGTAGATGGCTCTGAGCACTATGGGACTTAACTCCTGAGGTCATCAGTCCCCTAGAACTTAGAACTACTTAAACCTAACTAACCTAAGGACATCACACACATCCATGCCCGAGGCAGGATTCGAACCTGCGACGCTAGTTGTCGCGCGGTTCCAGACCGTAGCGCCTAGAACCGCTCGGCCACTCTGGCCGGCATCACCAGCATATTGCAGCATGCAGTTGTGTAAAATCGTCTTTATTTTAATCATAAATTATCATATCAGACAGAATGTACACTCGCATTAAAAAGAATAATAAATAAAAAAAATATTTAAAAAAAAAAACGGAACGCGTTGAGCGACTAGAGATAGGACGTCATATTCACAGGATATGTACATGAGTGTGATCTGCAGAAATGATTAGCATTTGAACCTTGTTTGCCTGCGCGTCCAAGGTCAGCATCGATATCGCGGAGCAACACCACCCATCGGTAAAATATGCCTGCGCTCTCGTTATCGCCATAAACCGAAGGTAATGGATCACTGTGACTGAAGCAGACGTACAGGATGCCACGCAGAAGTTTTTGCGAACCGACCGTCAAATCAATGAAATAGAGCGTGTTAATGGCATGAGAGAATGTCATGCACCCATCCGAGAAACTTCGGCAGTGCAACGGCTGTGTGCCGAATGGTTCACGGAACGACACATCATCCAAATGGCATTGCAGGACATATCTGCGTTCTCCTCGGCTCAGCGCACAAATGGAACAGTGTACCACATTGTATCCCATCACGGCTGACAATGGCTCAAATGGCTCTGAGCACTATGCGACTTAACTTCTGAGGTCATCAGTCGCCTAGAACTTAGAACTAATTAAACCTAACTAGACTAAAGACATCACACACATCCATGCCCGAGGCAGGATTCGAACCTGCGACCGTAGCGGTCCCTCGGCTCCAGACTGTAGCGCCCAGAACCGCATGGCCACTCCGGCCGCAAGAGGTGACAGTGCATCGCCGTCTATCACGGCGTGGGTTACATGCGCGTCGTTCTCTTCTCCGCCTACCTTTGACGAATGTGCAGAAACGTGCTAGACGGCAATGGTATATGGAACGATGTCACTGGTGACAGGTATGGTATCAAATAGTGTTTTCGGATTAATCCAGGTTTTGCCTGTCTGAAAATCGTGACTGCTATTCGGTTCGCCACAGACAGTGGGAGTGACATCACAGTGACTGCATTCGCACAAGACATAGTGTGCCACCTCAAGGCCTTATGGTGTGGGGTGCTATTTGGTACAACCACAGGTCAAAGGTGATGCGTATCCATGGCATTGTGACTCGTGTGACCTACGTGAATGACATCCTGCGACGCGTAGCCATTCCCTTTCTGCAACACCCACCAGACACCATTTTTCAACAAGACGATGCACCACCACATGTTCATGCACGAACATGTGCCTTCTTGGTGACACAGTATGTCAGCCTTCTGCCCTGGCCCGCTAGATCACCGGACTTGCCGCCAATCGAAAATGTGTGGGATGTGGTGAAACGACAGGTGCAGCGCTGTGACCCAGTGCCAACAACCACAGATGAACTTTGGAACTACGTGAGGGCAGCATGGATGGCTATACCGAAAGTCGCCATTCGCGCCTTATAGGCGTCAATGCCATCATGCATGGAACAAGTTATCACGGCCCATGGCGGACCTTGTGGTCACTATGCAACAGGACACATACTGAACTGGGGTGACTGAAATGCTGATCATTTCTGTAGAACATACTAATATACATGTCCTGTGAATATGAACGTCCTGTCTCTAGCCTTTCAAAGGTCAGTGTATTTCAGAGAGCTTTATGCAATTAAAATTTTGCGAAATCCATTAAATCTTAGGGTGAAGATCGGTTTCATCCCTTTCCAACCAGCCCGCTCGTAGGGAATTCAAATAATGAGGGAAAAAAGTTACCTGGCAGTTCGTAGTCTTTATGGAATTTATAGCGGCCGGCCGTTGTGGCCGAGAGGTTCTAGGCGCTACAGTCTGGAACCGAGAGACCGTTACGGTCGCAGGTTCGAATCCTGCCTCGGGCATGGATGTGTGTGATGTCCTTAGATTAGTTATGTTTAAGTAGTTCTAAATTCTAGGGGACTGATGACCTCAGATGTTAAGTCCCGTAGTGCTCAGAGCCATTTGAACCATTTGAATTTATAGCTACGTCGACTCTCGAATTATTTAGGAAAGCGGCTTTAATTCTGAAACACTGTTAGAGTATGACCATCATTCATTGGTATTTATTTATTCGGCCTCTACAACTACATCTATGCTACGCAAGCCACCTTGTGGTGTGTGGCGGAGGGTACTTTGTGTACCACTGTCACTTCCCTTCTTTCCTGTTCCAGTCGGGATTGCTTCGCGGGAAGAACTATTGCTGATAACCCAACCTGTGTGAGCGAATCTCTTTAATTTTATCTTCATGGTCTTTTCGTGATATATATGTAGGTGGAAGTAATAGATTTGTTAACTTTTCCAGAAACGTATGCTCTTGAAACTTTAACAGTAAACCACATTGTCATACCAAACTCGTCTGCCACAGGAGTTGGTTAACTGCCTCCATTAGGCTTGCGTTCTTACTAAATAAACCCGTAACGGAACGCGCTTTTCTTCTTTGGATCTTCTCTATTCCCTCATTCAGTCCTACACCGCACGGATCAAATACTGACTAGCAGTATTGAAGTACTGGTCGAACGAGGGTTTTGTAAGCTACATCCTATGTTGTCGGGTTACGTTTCCTGAAGATTCTTCCATTTAAGCTCAATCTGTCATCCGTAATTCCTGCGATTACTTTTATATGGTCGCTCTGCATTAAGTCGCTCTGTATGCGTACTCATGTTATGGAAGCAACTGCTTCCACTGATTGTTCTACAATCTGTGCTTACGCAATACATTAAATTTGTTATTGTTGAGGATCAGCTATCACTCCATGTCACAAGCGTCGATACCTTCAAGTCTGCCTAGTTAAGTGACAGACTGTGACACCTGAACAATCATTGCGTCACACAGAAACGTCAAGCACCTTTTTCCGCTTGGTGTTATACGACAGGATCAGATTTTTTTTTCGACCCGGGCTGTACTAACACTCTATTTTCAGTACGCTGTGCCCCCATAGATTTTGAAAAGTGTTATGTTATCGCCTTGAGCTGCTGACCAAACTTTTATCCAAACAACCAGATTCGGTCGACTGACTGTCATCAGCTTCCTGAAATTTGCTAAATTGAAATAATACTTAAGTATCACTGTCGTTGTTGTTGCTGTTGTTGTCATTGATGTTCTTGCTGTTGTGGTCTTCAATCCGAAGACTGATCTGAAAAGGTTCTCCATGCAACTTTGTCCTGTGCAAGCCTCTTCATCTCCGAATAACTATCACAATCTACATCCTTCTGAATCTGCTTACTGTAGTCATCTCCTGGTCTCCCTCTACAATTTTTACTCCCCCCCCCCTCCCCCCTCCCCCCTCCCCCCAAACTTTCCACCAATACTTAGTTGGTGACCCCTTGATGTTTCAGAATATGTACTATCAACCTATCCCTTCTTTTAGTGAAGTTGTCCCACAAATTTCTTGTCTCCCAAATTCTATTCAGCACCACCTTATTAATTACGGAATCAAGCCAGCTAGTCTTCAACACTCTACTGTAGCAGCACATGTCGAATACCTATGTCTAAAGGCCATCATCAGTTATTTCGCTGTCCAAATAGCAAAACTCCTCTACTGCTTTTACTCTCTCGTTCCCTGATCTAGTTCCCCTGCATCACCTGATTTAATTCGTCTACATTTCATTATCCTTCTTTTGCTTTCATTGATGTTTATTCTAATCCTCCTTTCAAGACGCCTGACAGAATTATAATGTTATCACCAAACCTCAAAGTTTTTATTTCTTCTTCCTGAACTATTATTCACTTTCCGAATTTCTCCTTAGTTTCTTTTACTGCATGCTCAATGTACAGATTGAATAACATCAGAGAGAGGCTACAATCCTACCTCACTCTCTTCTCAACCAATGCTTCCCTTTCGTTCCCCTCGACTTTTATAATTGCGTCTGGTTTCTGCACAAGTCATACATAGCCTTTCGCTCCCTATATTTTACCCCTCGTAGCTTCAAAATTTCAAAGAGTGGATTTCAGTCAACATTATTAAAAACTTTTTTCTAGCTCTACAAATATTATAAACTTAGGTTTGCCTTTTCTTAACCCATCTTTTAAGAGAAATCGTAGTAGAGTCAGCATTGGCTAGTGTGTTTCAGTATTTCTCCGGGATCCAAACTGATTCTTCCCGAGATAGGCTTGTACCAGTTTTTTCATTCTTCTATGACGAATTCTGGTCAGATGAGTATAGGGTAGTATCAACAGCAGTAGAAAAGGGTATAACGGGATTAGGATTCGTTATGAACAGGAAGGTAGGGCAGAGAGTGTGTTACTGTGAACAGTTCAGTGATAGGCTTGTTCTTGTCTGATTCGACACCAAACCAACACCGACAACGATGGTCCAAGTATACATGCCGACGACGCAAGCTGATGATAAGAAGATAGAGAAATATACGAGGATATTGAAAGGGTAATGCAACACGCAAAGGGAGATGAAAATCTAATAGCCATGAGGGGCTGGAATTCAGTTGTAGGGGAAGCAGTAAGACAAAAAGTTGCAGGAGAATGTGGACTTGGCATAAGGAATGAGAGACGAGAAAGAGTAATTGAGTTCTGTAATAAAGTTCAGCTAATAACAGCGAATAATCAAGAATCACAAGAGGAGGACTTATTCTTGGAAAAGGCAGTCTGATACGGAAGATTTCACTTAGATTACATTATGGTCAGACAGAGATTCGGAAATCAGATACTCGATTGTAAGGCGTATCCAGGAGCAGACATAGACTGAGATCACACATAGTAGTGATGAAAAGGAGACGGAAGAATCAATACTCAAAGAAGTGGTTCAAATCGTTCAAATGGCTCTGAGCACTATGGGACTTAACTTCTGATGTCATCAGTCCCCTAGAACTTAGAAGTACTTAAACATAACTAACCTAAGGACATCACACACATCCATGCCCGAGGCACGACTCGAACTTGAGACCGTAGCAGTCACGCGGTTCCAGACTGGAGCACCTAGAACCGCTCGGCCACTCCGGCCGGCAAAGAAGTGCGATACGGAAGTACTAAGGAATGACGAGATACGCTTGAATTTCTCTAAGGCTGTAGATACAGCAATAAGAAATAGCTCAATAGGCACTACAGTTGAACAGGGATGAACATCTCTATAAAGGGCAATCACAGAAGTCGGAACGAATAATATAGTTACAAACAAGGTAACGGTGGAGAAACCGTGGGTAACAGGAGAAATAATTTAGTTTATCGACGAAAGGAGGAAGTACAAAAATGTCACGGGAAACTCAGGAATACAGAAATATAAGTCACTGAGGAATGAAATAAATAGTAAGTGCAGAGAAGCTAAGACGAAATGGCTGCAGGAAAAATGTGAAGACCTTGAAAAAGAAATCACTGTCGTAAGGACAGACTCAATATACAGGAATGGTCGGTAACATTGAGCGTGCAACGGAAATTCCTCTGCTAAATGCAGAGGAGAGCGCGGTTAAGTGGAAAGAATACACTGAAAGCCTCTGTGAGGAGGAAGATTTGGCTGATGTGATAGAAGAAGGAACAGGAGTCAATTTAAAAGAGATAGAGGACCCAGTAGTAGAATCAGAATTTAAGAGATTCGAAGTACTTAAGATCAAATAAGGCGGAAGTAATCGATAATATTCCTTCAGAATAAAATAATTGGGGGAAGGGGCAACAAAATGACTATTCACGTTGGTGTATGGAATGTATGAGTCTGGCGACATACCATCTGACTTTCAGAAATGTATCAGCCAAACAATTCCAAGACTACACGAGCTGACAAGTGCGCAAATTATCGCACAATCAGCTTAACAGCTCATGTGCCCAAGCTGCTGACAAGAATAATATACAGACGAATGGAAAAGAAAATTGAGGACGTGCTAGAAATAAGGGCCCTGCAACGAACTTGTGACTTCACACTAGTCGCCCCTAGGGGCACGAGGAAGACAGGCCGTGGCGCGTACGTCACAACGGGTCACACTGCAGGTCTTACGAGTACCAGCAGTAGTCTCCAGCGAGAAGCGAGTAACTATTTCGCACGAGTTATATAGTTATGGACTGTGTTTAAACACATACATACATACATACAAGTTCTCGATAGCACACGACAAAATTAAGACCTTTAGTAGATAGTTTTTCAATTAAATAATCCCGTAGGAGGAATCAAGCGTTCGCACATTGTGGCGGGCAAGCCGACTAGTGTGACAACTGCAATAGAGGCTCCGCATATCTCGTTGGCACTTTGACGTGTGCTCTTGAGAGCTTGTATGTACTTAAACGCGCAATCAAGTATTATTAAACTCGACTGAAATAGTTACACGCTCCCCGCCACACACAGCTGCTGGCACTCGTAAGACCTGTAGTGTCCCATGCTGTACGCGCTATGGCCTGTTTTTCCCGTGGGCTTCGGTGTACATAGCTATCAACACAGAAGGCGCCACCAGTCAGGCATTCTGCAGAATAGTATCACATCATTCCGATCAGTAGTCACGTGGAGCGCGCACATGACAGAATCCACTAGACTCCATCTGCCAATAGCTCTGTCATCCACCACAGACACACTGTATCCAACAGTTCGGACATCCTTCAGCTGTTCGTAGGTATACAGACATACAGCTTCACTCAACCAGTTGTCGTAGACCTTCAGGTGTGCACTTGTCAGAGTTGCAGTTGCCACACTATCTACAGTCGCTGAGTTTGTAACCCAGGAGCCGTTAGCGAGTGATCATCAGACAGCGAACATCGAGCGTCAAAGTGTTTGACTTTCACAGAGCCTGAACGAAAGGACTCTCCATGATTGAACTTCCATTACATTAGATTGTCATCGTAAATGAGTTAAGAACTATACTTCATTCCCACGGATCAGACTAAGACGAATATGTAAACAGGCAGAATACGGCGCTGCGGTCGGAAACACCTATATAAGCCAACAGGTGTCTGGCGCAGTTGTTTGGTCGGTTGCTACATCTACTTCTACAGCTACATGGATACTCTGCAAATCACATTTAAGTGTCCGGCAGAGGGTTCATCGAACCATCTTCACAATTCTCTATTGTTCCAATCGCGTATAGCCCGCGGAAGGAAGGAACACCTATATCTTTCCGTACGAGCTCTGATTTCCCTTATTTTATCACGGTGATCGCTTCTCGATATGGAGGTGGTGTCAACAACATATCATCGCGTTCAGAGGAGAAAGCTGGTGATAGGAATTACGTGAGAACATTCCGTCACAACGAAAAACGCCTTTGTTTTAATTATGTCCACCCCAGATTCTGTATAATTTCAGTGACACTCTCTCCCCTATTTCGCGATAGCACAAAACGTGCTGCCCTTCTTGGAACTTTTCCTATGTACTCCGTCAATTCTACACGGTAAGGATCCCACACTGCGAAGCAGTATTCTAAAAGAGGACGGACAAGCGTAGTGTAGGGAGTCCCCTTAGTAGAGCTGTTACATTTTCTAAGTGTCCTGCCAATAAAACGCTGTCTTAGGTTAGCCTTCCCAACAACATTTTCTATGTGTTCCTTCCAATTTAAGTTGTCTGTAATTGTAATTCCTAGGTATTTGGTTGAGTGTACGACCTTTAAATTTGATTGATTTATCGTGTATCCGAAGTTTAACTGATTCGTTTTAGCACTCATGTGGATGACTTCACATTTTTAGTTATTTAGGGTCAACTGCCAATTTTCGCACCATTTAGATATCTTTTCTAAACAGTTGCAATTTGTTGTGATCTTCTGATGACTTTATTGGACGATAAACGACTGCATCAACTGCAAACAAGCTGGGAGGGCTGCTCAGATTGTCTCCCAAATCGTTTATATAGATAAGGGCCTATAACACTACCTTGGGGAACGCCGGAAATGACTTCTGTTTTACTCGATGACTTTCCGTCAGTTACCACGAACTGTGACCCCTCTGACAAGAAATCCCGAATACAGTCATATAACAGAGACGATATTCCGCAAGCATGCAATTTCACTACAGGTTACCTGTGTGGTAAAGCGTCAGAAGCCTTCCGGAATTCCAGAAATACGGAACCAATCTGAACTCCCTTGCCAATAGCACTCAACGCTTTATGCTGTTAAAGAGCTTGTTGTGTTTCGATAGAACGATGTTTTCTAAATCGATGATGACTGTGTGTCAATTGCAGGTTGTCAAGATTTAAGGGAGTTTGAACGTCGCACGAACGATGGCACCAGCATCTCCGAGGTAGCCATGAAGTGGGGATTTTCCAATACGACCATGTCACCAGAATACCGCGAATATCATGATTCCGGTGAAACATCAAATCTCCGACATCACTGCGGCTGGAAAGCGATCCTGCAAGAACGGGACCAACGGCGACTGTAGAGAATCGTACAAAGCGACGGGAGTGTAACCCTTCCGCATGTTTCTGCAGATTTGGATACTGGGCCATCAACGACTGTCAGCGTGTGAACCATTCAACGAAACGTCATCGATATGGGCTTTCGGGGCCGAATGCACTCTCATATACCCTTGATGATTGCACCACAAAAAGCTTTACGCCTCACCTGGGTCCGTGAACACATTGGACTGTTCATGATTGGAAACATGTTGTCTGGACGGACGAGTCTCGTTTCAGATTGTATCGGGCTGATGGACGAGAATGCGTGTGGAGACAACCTCATGAATCCATGGACCCTGCAAGTCAGCAGGGGACTGTTCAAGCTGGTGGAGGCTCTGTAACGGCTGTGGGACTTTACATCTGAGGTCATTAGTCCCCTAGAACTTAGAACTACTTAAACCTAACTAACCTAAGGACATCAAACACATCAATGCCCGAGGCAGGATTCGAACCTGAGACCGTAGCTGTCGCGCGGTTCCAGACTGAAGCGACTAGAACCGTTCGACCGAGGCTCTGTAATGGTGAGGGTCGTGTGCTCTTGAAGTGGTATGGGACCCCCGATTCATCTACATACCATTATGGCAGGTGACACTTATTTAAGCATCCTGTCTGATTTGTTGCATCCAGTCATGTTCATCGTGCATTCCGACGGACTTGGGCAATTCTGAAAGGACAATGCGACACCCGACATGGGCAGAATCACTGCAGAGTGGCTCCAGGAACATTCTTCTGAGTTTAAACACTTCCACTGGCCACCAAACTCCCCAGATATGAACGTTATTGAGCATATCGGAGATACCTTGCAAAGTGCTGTTCAGAAGAGATCTCCAGCCCCTAATACTCTCACGGATTTAGGGACAGCCCTGCAGGATTCATTGTGTCACTTCCCTCCAGCACTACTTCAGACATTAGTCGAGTCCATGCCACGTCGTGCTGCGGCACTTCCCAGTGTCCTACATGATGCTAGGCAGGTGAACCATTTCTTTGGCTCTTCAGTGTATATTGGTGTACTTTTCATAAATTATAGTTACTTGTTTCATTTTGTATTGCCCATTTCATTCTGTTACGATATTAATCGCCCTGTGGCAAGACCAACTGCAAGAGTGCAGACACGCTACCACCATTAGGGCAACTACTTTTCTTTGGTAGTGAGTTCGTTTCCTGCTACCATTAATGTTGGGCGCTAGACTCATTTGACCACCACAACAGTATGTAATACTAACCAATAATGATGTAACTGATTCAAATCTCGGTTTATTTGACAATGTTTGTTCTTTCCACACGACAAGTGTCAGTTGGACACATGTCCCTTCCTAAGAGAAGTAAGCGCTATCTCTGCGTTGGGGTTAGCATACTATACAAAATTTTCAGAAGAATCCGGGTTCAACCCTCTCCCCCCCCCCCCCCCCCCCCTCTTTATCAATCCCTAACTTGTACTCGCTTTCCTTAAATCAGTTTACGATAATCCTAGAATGATTGTTTTGAAAATGGCATCCAGTCTCCCTTTATCACTTGAAGGAGGAGAAGGGGGGGGGGGGGGGGGGACATCGGTGTTTAACGTCCCGTCGACAACGAGGTCATTAGAGGCGGAGCCCAAAGGATGGTCGAAGAAGGAAAGCGGCCGTGCACTTTGAAAGTAGCCATCTGGGCATTTGACTTAAGCGATTTAGGGAAATCACTCGATTTAAGTAATGGTGACGTTTTAATATTTTGCATATGGTAGCAGAACTGCCTACGAAAGCTGCTGTTGACAAATGCTTCTCCTCGAAATAAACGGTGTTGCGTAATGGTGAATGGTATTGTGAGTAACAAGACATTTTGCAACAAAAGTTGTTCATACAACAGAAATTTACGAAACCTACGAAAACATTGGAAACATCACCGGTCATATGACGAAACAAAATCGAGCCCAAGTCAATAACGAGAGTCGTCGTCGAACATCCGCTGGATGGGTATGTACAGTACCCATATCACGTAAACATCGCTTTATATATACACTTTTCACCCTCGAAGGGAGAGCCGGCTGTTAAAGTTCTGCCCTGTTGTAGAGACAGTGACTTTCCCGCCAAATACAAAGTGAGCTGGTATTGGGGCATATGACGCCCAAAATAGGAATTTTGGGAGAGAATAAACAGTTGCAGCAGTTGCCTTACTAGTAAGGAAAGCTTGCCAGAAACCTTGATCAAGACAGGGGATAGGAATTATCTTTAATGTAATTTTGCGAGTGTAAGGACCAGACAGAAAATTTTTGCCTAGATTATGTCTTTGTGTATGGATATGCAGAGTAATATCGATGTCTTACTCAGCACATCAGTGAGCGTATGTGGTTGCTGATAGAATGCGATGCGATCGACAGTGAATCTTCCAAAGTTCGCACTTCCTCCTATGTTGTGATGAGGGGGCGCTTGCAGCATCCACAGTGCTGCTCCTCAGCCAAATATCTTGGAACACATACATATTGGTTGTTGCATGTACAAACATTACAATAGAACGATTCAGACACAATATCTGACATATTTTTATGATTTACTGTAACATACACGTAGCTGTGCTGTGGTTGGTCCTAAGATGATGACGGTGGTGGTGGTGGTGGTGGTGGTGGTGGTGGAGGGGGTGATGGTGATAGTGGTAGTGACAGTTCGTTGTGGTGGTAGTGACGGAGACGTCAGCTCCTACATAGTGGTGTGTTGGTAGGAGGAAAGGAAGGATGGAGTGATGAGAAGACTAAGGAGAAAGTTGTGTTTTGATGAGTTTATGCTTTGAATGGGACTTGCAAAGACAGGAATTTTGAGAGTGGAGGAATTAAAACAAGTCTTAGAGCATACGTGGAGGCGACGGAACACGCATACGAATGGCGAAGAAGAGTGCATGGTGTTCTACGATTTGTAAAGAGTGGTAAGCTGGTGTTCTCTAACGTTGGATGATTGATCGCAGGTTCCTGCATGTTGACTGGTGCACGTAATCCTGCTCCAGAAATACGGGGTCTACCTCAAGCGCCTCTGGTGACAAAACTCTGAACTCCCATGCTGTCGTCCTAGTCGATCTTGCTACTCACATCTTTTCCAACACATGTATCTTTACTTTCGACGTAACTGAACTCGCGGTCCACACAGTGGATGTCTGAGTTAGTGTTGGGTGCTACCGTGTGGATGTTCTCGTTGCCGTCATTAGGTATCTCCACATCTGTATCAGTTTTTTTCGAACCTTTGTTCGATACTACGGCCAAAGCGCCGAGTAAAAATTCGAGAATTTTTGTTTTGTATGTGAAATATTCTTCAGGATCGATGTTTTACGTCGATTCCACAGGCTAAAACTCTCCAGCTTTGTATATCACAACTACGAAAGGAGACGTATTACTTTGATTCATGCGGAAGCGGTGGATGTTCTACCTAGAGGATAGTGCACCTAGGAAACCGCACTTCAGCCTAGTGACCGATTTTAGCATCGCATGAATGAATGCGCATTACAGAGAGTATTAGTGGTTTGCGATGTTGTCTACAGTTTTTGTTGTTTTTAGACATGAGGTTGTGTTTTGCGCAGCGTTCCAAATACTTCGCATTTTACACATGTAAGCACCGTTTAAAATATTAAAGCTATTTGGAATACATCGTTAATTCTTCAGTTAAAGAATTTTATGGTGAGTAAAGTGCAGTATATTTACAGAGTTATTGATATGACGTGAGGAAAGCTAACACATGGTTAGTCGGTCGGCCACCATCTTGTACCTTGTAACAGAAGAAGTCTTTTGCTGTGGAAGATGTGGTACTTGCAGATGAACCGATATTTTTAATGACTTAGCAATGTTCTCTGTCTCGAAAATGGAAATTTCTGTCAGTTTCTACCAGCTTATGTTTAAAAATGTATTTGACTTGTGATTAGTTCTTGATCATATTTCTGCTTAGTTTGATTTCACTTATTAGTTATAGATGTGTTTATCGTATAAATCGTTCTAATTCAAATGATGTCGCTCGATCAAATTCATTATCAAAGCTGTAAGAATGCAGAATCTTTTGGTGGTGACACTGAATAAAAAGTTGACGGGCTTCTAATCGTGTCAGGTAATTAAAATTACACTAGCTTCCGCCTAGGTACTCTTTGGCCATTGTCAAGAGGTACGACCACAGCTCCGCGGCATGGACATAAACAGACGTACCTGTCGCACCACTGTGGAAAGTAGACTGACAATTCGGCTGTCCGTGCGCGCTCCCCGGACCGACCCAAGCTCTCATATGTCGCTCTGTCTACATCCTTAGGCCACAGTCACTTAATGCTCACCCAGTGCAGGTGGAGTGAGTTGAATCCCCGCAGGGAAAATGAGACTACGAGGAACTGAAACCACCGTTGTTATCGTCGTATAGCCGTCTATGCTTGTAATACTTTATTTGCATGCCTGAAAGAATGGACATTACTGACGTCCACAACAGAACGAAACAGTTCAGAATTTATTCGCTGACTGCGAATTCTCTGACGTCGATTGTATTAGGTATAGGGATACTACCTAGTACAGCCGTTTGGAATTATTTCGTACTGGTGTGGAGCTGTGGATCGTCAGTTGTATCTGTTCTTTCAGGCATGGTAGTAAACTTCTTTACGACGGGTTAAAGATTTAAAAACACACAGGATGTAACAAAAAGTGTGGCACAAACTGCGGGGCACATTCCTCGCACGTAGACGAAGAAATTATGTCACATGAACATGGTTATGGAAACGATTTTTTTCCCTGTTACAGATTATTTTCTCCAACTCACTAACCATGGAAAACACACAAGAACAGAACGTTAGAATCATAGAGAACATGCATTCTTGGTGACATCTGGTTACGTTGTTCACCGCCAGTGTTGCCACACGACGTACGTACAGGTAACATCAACTGTTCCAGCCATCAGTGCGACCGTAGCAAGTACAGCGGTTACTACATAGAGTTAATCACAAATTTGGCTCGTTGAACGGCAGATGCCCCTTTCATGCATGGATTAGCTGACGGCACTGGCGCTCGCGCTCAACATTTGAACTGGTAGAGATTTCCAGGACGAAGATTCCCCTACAGCAAAACGTTTGAAACAATTAATCGTCATCCTAGGGAACATGGAGCATTTAAGGCTGATACTCGTGACCGGGCGTGGCCCAAAAGGACGAGGACACAGAAACGGGAGACGGCAATTCTTCACGCAGCTGACTACGACCCTAGTGTCAGCACAAGACATGTAGCTGCAACACTGATTGTTGATCTCATGTCTGTCTGGCGAGTGTTACACGAAGACCAGCTGTATCCATACGATTTACGGCTTGTGCAGGCACTGTCACCAGCTGATTTTCCTGCACGGGTACTCTACTGCAAATGATTTCTTCAACAAAGCGTCAACCCTATTTTTAGCGTAGCCGTGCTTTTCACAGATGAGGCGTTGTTTCAACGAGTCAGATTGTAAATTTTCACAACTGGCATGAACGGGCAGACGTTAATGTTCACGCAACTGTTGAAGAAAGTTGTCAACGAAGATTTTCTGTCAATGTTTGGGTCGACAGTGTTGGTGACTGTTTGATAGGACCTCACTTCCTTTCATCCAGCTTCAACAGACAAAGACGTCATAACTTCGTAGACAATGTTCTACCTGATCTGTTGGTAGATGTGACTTTAGCTGTGCGACAAAGCATGTCCTTCGTGCACGTTGGAGATCCTCCTCATTTTGTTGTTAATATCCGTCGGCTTCTAAATAACAGATTCGGTGATAGATGGATAGATAGAGATCGACCAGTTACTTGGCCTCCACGATTTCCGGATCTAAAACCACTGGGCTTTTATTTTATTTGTGGGGGCATATAAGCTTTCATGTATGGAACACAGTACAAGATGTTCAGAGTCGCCGTGCCCGTAGTATGGAAGGCTGCAAAACCATACGCAATACTCCAGGGATACATCAACGCATCCGAGATTAACTACGACGACTGGTTGATGCACGTGTCAGTGCTCACGCATGGCGTATTTAACATCTCCTATGCGAAAGAGTTGCATGTGTTATGGTGTTGCGTACTATTCGTGTGTTTCCCACGATTAATATGTTGGAGAAAATGAGTTTTAGCCCGGAAACAAAGCGTTTCCAGACCCAAGTTCGTGTAACATAATTTCTTCGTCTACGAGTGAGGAATGTGTCCTGCAGATTGTGCTGTTAGTTTTTGTTTCGCCTTGTGTATTTATAGCTAAGGCACAATTTTGGGCTGGGAGAAACTTTGACGACGCTTTAGCCACATTAATAAACACACTGCGTTGTACAGAAATTAACTGAAAGTTAACAGTAACGATATTAACAGACCCAAAAATACTTAAATAAACCTAACAATGGTTCTATGGTATGTTGGAAGGTGTATCAACGGATCGTGTTATGTCGGACAGATCGTACAGACTTTGACCCCGTGAGATACTGAATAAGCTGACAGATGGGGTGTTTGCGGTGATCTGTCACCGCATGGCTGGCACTGATCGTTCTTAGCCAAGGCGGTACACGGTAGTACATTCTGGATAAAAAATGAACAAGCAAAATTTCGCTGTAAGCGGAAAATTCTTCGAGCAAAACGCGTTCTCTTTGGCGTCGTGGCCGCATTCTTTGGTCCGGGTCGACGCCAAAGAGAATGGCTGGGGCGGCTGTGCTCTGGGCTTTTATGGCTTCGGAGTCAGGGCCTTTGGTGAGCTTCCGATCACAAAAAGGATGCCCAACGCCAACTACGGGTAGAAGCAGAAGCCAAGGAGTACCTGTTGTGACACAGGACGCAAACCACGTCTGTTGATAACACATGTCAAGATCTCTGAATCAGTTCCAACCAGGGAAAAGAGCTCCTCGCTGTATTATTACACCTCCACGAGGAATGAGAAGAAACCTTCTAAAACTTGGAGAGCTTTTAACGGTTGCTACCATTTTGATCAAGTTATTGACTTCTCTCAAAATGACCACAGCCGCAATCGCATTTAGGAATGCTGTTCAGTAAGGATGAGTGTTGCACCTTCGTACACATTTCAAACTTTCGCCTTTAGCCAGCGCTGTAATAGGAGTTTAATATATTTCTTCATTCCGTTTTCAAATGATGCCATTCACTGTGTGAGTGTTCCAGTATATTCTAAAATTGGAACAATTATTCCGGAAAATTAAGACTTTGTGAAATGTGAAAACATATTCCATGGTACAACATGGGCATGTACCCAGGAACAATTAGACTATTGAAATTTCAAAGTATTGCACTCGAGAAAATCTTGTCAATATCGTATTAAATCGTCTTCTAAACTATTACACTGCCACACACCTATAACTAACAAGTGAAATCAAACCAAGCAGAAATATTATCAAGAACTAGTCACAAGCTAAATACATTTTTAAACACAAGCTGGTAGAAACTGAAAGAAATTTCCATTTCCGAGACAGGGAACATTGCTAAGACATTAAAAATCTCGGTTCATCTGCAAGTATCACATGTTCCACAGTAAAAGACTTCCTCAGTTTCAAGGTTCAAGATGATGGCCGACCGACAAAGAAAGTGTTAACTTTCCTTACGTCATATAAATAATTCTAGAAATATGCAGCCCTTTACTCCCAATAAAATTCTTTAACTGAAGAATTAACGATGTACTCCAAATAAATTTAATATATTAAACGGCGCTTACATGTGTAAAATGCGAAGTATTTGGAACGCTGCGCAAAACACAACCTCATGTCTAAAAACAACAAAAACTGTAGACAACATCGCAAACCACCAATACTCTCTGTAGTGCGCATTCCTTCGTGTGATTCTAAAATCGGTCACTGGGCTGAAGCGCGGTACAGAAAACATTATGTGTTCCTAGGTGCAATAACCTCTGGGTAGAACATTCGCCGCTTCTGCATGAATCAAATTAACACGGTTTCCTTTGATCGTCGTCTTATACAAATTGGAAACTTTTCGCCTGTTGAATCGATGCATAACGTCGGTCCTGAAGAATATTTCACATACAAATTAAAATTCTTGAATTTTTACGCGGCACTTTGGCCGTAGTATCGAAGAAAGGTTCGAAAAATACTGACACAGATTTGGAGATACGTAATGACGGCAGCGAGAACGTCCACACGGTAGCACCGAACACTGACTCAGACATCCACAGCGTGGATCGCGAGTTCAGCTGCGTCGAAAGCAAAGACACCTGTGGTGGTAAATATGTGAATAGCCAGATCGACTAGGACGACAGTATGGGTGTTCAGAGTTTTATTACCAGAGGCCCTTGAGGTAGACCCTGTATTTCTGCAGGAGGATTACGTCCACCAGTCAATATGCAGGAACCTGCGATCAATCATCCAACGTTAGAGAGCTCCAGCTTACCACTCTTTACCAATCTTAGAACACCATGCACACTTCTTCGCCTTTCGTATCCGTGTTGTGCCACCTCCACGTATGCTCTAAGCCTTTTTTTAATTCCTCCACTCTCAAAATTCCTGTCTTTTCAAGCCCCATTCATAGCGTAGACTGTATCAAAACACAACTTTCTCCTCAGTCTTCTCATCACTCCACCCTTCCTTTCGACCTAGCAACACACCACCATGTAGGAGCTGACGTCTCCGTCACTACCACCACCACGAACTGCCACTACCACTACTATTATCATCAACTTAGGACCAACAACAGTATAGCTACGTGTATGTCATAGTAAATCATAAAAATAAATCAGATATTGTATCTACATCGTTCTATTGGAATGTTTTTATCTACAAAAATCTATATGTATGTGTCCCAAGATATTTGGCTGAAGAGGAGCACTGTGGATGCTACAGGCGCCCCCTCACCACCATGCAGGGGGAAATGTGAACTTCGGAATATTCGCTGTCGATCGCATCGCATGCTATTAGCAACCACATACGCACACTAATGTGCTGAGTAAGTAATCGATTTTACTGTGCATATACATATCCAAACACATACACTAGGCAAAAATTATCTGACTGTTACTTACACTCGCAAAATTACATTAAAGATAATTCCCATCCCCTGTCTTGACTAAGGTTTCTGATAAGTTTTCCTTCCTGGTAAGACAATTGCTGCAACTGTTTATTCTCTCCCAAATTCCTATTTTGGACACCATATGACTCCATACTAGGCCACTTTGTATTTGGTGGGAAAATTACTCCCTCTACAATAGGGCAGAACTTGAACAGCCGGCTCTCCAATCAATGGTGGAAAGTGTATTTCTAAAGCGATGTTTACGTGATATGGGTACTGTACATACCTATCCACCGGATCTTCGACGACGACTCTCGTTATTGACTTGGGATCGATTTTGTTTCGTGATATGACCGGTGATATTTCTAATGTTTTACGTAGGTTTCGAAAATTTCTGTTTTAGGAACTGCTTTTGTCCCGCATAGTCTTGTTACTCACAATACCGTTCACCATCACGCACTTCCGTTTATTTCGAGGAGATGCATTTGTCAACAGCAGCTTTCGTAGGTAGTACTGCTACAACATGCAGAATATTAAAATGCCACCATTACTTAAATCGAGTGATTTCCCTAAATCGTTTAAGGCAAATGCCCAGATGGCTACTTCCAAAGGGCACGTGCTTTCCTTCTCCGCCCACCCCTTGTGCTCCGTCTCTAATGACCTCGTTGTCGACGGGACGTTAAACACTAATGTCCTCCTCCTCCTTCTCCTCCCCCACACTTAAATCGAGGTTGTCAGCAAGTTCCACAGACATAGTAATCGTCTGTGCTGTATCGGATTCTTAGGAGTGTTCTGAAAATTTTTGTAGTATGCTAATCGTAACGCAGAGATAGTACTTACTTCTGTTGGGAAGGGACATATGTTCAACTGATACCTGGAGTGGGGAAAGAACAAACATTGTCAAAGAAATCGAAATTTGAAACAGTTACATAATTACTGGCAAGCATTACATACTGTTATGGTGGTCAAACGAGTCTATCACCCAACATTAATGGTAGCAGGAAACGAACTCACTACCACAGAAAAGTAGTTGCCCTAAAGGCGGTGGCGTGTTTGCACGCTTGCAGTTAGTCTTGCCACAGGGCGATTAATGGCGTAACAGAAAAAAATGGGTAATAGAGAATGAAACAAGTAACTTTAATTTATTCCTGGGGCCACTCTGTAGCAATTGGACATGTGGGGCGTCGCATTGTCGTCCTGGAATTGCACAAGTCCGTCGTAATGCACAATCGACATGAATCGGTACAGGTGATCAGACAGGATGCTCACGTACCTGTCACCTGTCAGAGTCGTATGCAGACATATAAGGGGTTTCATATCACTTCTGCCGGCCGCGGTGGTCTAGCGGTTCTGGCGCTGCAGTCCGGAACCGCGGGACTGCTACAGTCGCAGGTTCGAATCCTGCCTCGGGCATGGGTGTGTGTGATGTCCTTAGGTTAGTTAGGTTTAAGTAGTTCTAAGTTCTAGGGGACTTATGACCTAAGATGTTGAGTCCTACAGTGCTCAGAGCCATTTGAACCATCATATCACTCCAACTGCACACACCCCACGCCATTACAGATTCTCCACCAGCTTGAACAGTCCCCTGCTGACTTGCAGGGTCCATGCATTCATGAGGTTGTCTCGATACCCGTTCACGTCCATCCGCTCGATACAATTTGAAACGAGACTCGTCCGTCCAGACAACATGTTTACACTCATCAAGAGTCCAATGTCGGTGTTGACGGGCCTAGGCGAGGCGTAAATCTTTGTGTCATGCATGTCATCAAAGGTACACGAGAGTGCCTTCGGCCCCGAAAGCCCATATCGGTGATGTTTCGTTGAATAGTTCGCACGTTGACAGTTGTTGATGGGCCAGCATTCAAATCTGCAGAAATTTGCGGAAGGGTTGCACTCCCGTCACTTTGTATGTTCATACAGGATCTTTTTTCGAATCGCAGATATGTCGGAGTTTGGTGTTTCACCGGAATCATGATATTCGCGGTACACTGGTGAAAAGGTCGTACGGGAAATTCCCCACTTCATTGCTAGCTCATAGATGCTGTGCGCCATCGCTCGGGCAACGTTGAAACTCACTTAAATCTTGACAACCTGCAATTGACACACAGTCAGCATGGATTTAGAAAACATCGTTCTTGCGAAAAACGACTAGCTCTTTACCCGCATGAAGTGTTGAGTTGTATTGACAAGTGATTTCAGACTGTTTCCGTATTTCTGGATTTCCGGAAGGCTTTTGACACTGTACCACACAGGTGACTTGTCGTGAAATTGCATGCTTATGGAATATCGTATCACTTATGTGACTGGAATCGGGGTTTCCTGTCAGAGAGGTCTCAGTTCGTAGTAACTGAAAGACATGGCCGATGATTGCGAAGGGGATTCACTGACGGTCGCAACAGGCGACACGGCGGAGACGACGCCTCCCTAATGATAAAAATATAACCAAGGACGGGGGACATGTCGGAGCCACGTAATGTTTCACTACAACGAAGATGTCGTAGGCTCCCATAGGCGATACACGCGCGACGAAAAGAAAACAAGCATACTGGTTTGCCTCTATCAATATCAATGCCATAGGGTTGCAAATTAAGATGTCTTCACTCAAAGCTGTGCTGCAAGCGGCGGACAGTGACATCGTCTTCCTACAAGAAGTATACGTTGACGAATTTCCTGTCGTGTACAGGTACGAATCCTACGTATCGAAGGCCTCCGAAACTGGCAGCAGTACAGCAATGCTTCTCAAAGAAGGCATCATGGCAGAGGAAGTACTGTACCGACGTCGGAGCGGGGATTAGCAGTGACGGTGATTAAAGTACGGCCCATTTACATCTATGCACCGTCCGTTACACACAGGAAACTAGAGTTGTCCCACTTCTACGCAGAGGAAATTGCCCCGCCGTTTCAGGTTCACCACGACTACTTTATCCTACGGGGCGACTTTAATTATGTATTTTCACCAAAAGATCAATTTCCTCGACACAGCCCGTGTCCAGAACTACGAACGTTAGTGCAGAATTGCAGAAAAAGCAATTGGTTGACACCTGGGAATATGTCCAAAGCCTCCATCCTGGATGAACCCATATCATGAGTCATTCCGCTAGTCACCTCGACCAAATATACACTGACCGAAAAAAATCGCAACACCAGAGAATAGTTTATGTTGAGTCATGAAATTTCAGGAACACGTTTGTATAGATAACACATGTAAGTGATTAACATTCCAAGAGCGCAGGTTAATGCAAGCTCGAGATATGCCTTTGCAAATGTGAAATGCTGCTACATTAATAACCGGGGACTGGAGACAGATCTGGTAATTTAGGAGACCAAGGAAACATTTCGACGCTCTGTACAACGATTTGGGTTACAACAGCGGTAAGTGGATGAGCATTATTGTGTTGGGAAGCACCCCTTGGAGTGCTGTTCGTGAATGGCAGCACAACAGGTCGCATCATCAGATTGACGAACAAATTTGCAGACAAGGTGCGTGACATAATCGTCACAATACTCCTGATGTCATACGAAATCACACCCAAGGCCATAACTCGAGGTGTAGGTCCAGTGTGTCAGCACGCAGAAGATTGATGTCAGACCTCCTTCCAGACGACAAACGGCCACCACTGGCACCCAGACAGAACCAACTTTCGTCAGTAAACACAACAGACCTCCATCCTGCCACCCAATGGCCTGTCACTTGACACTACTGAAGTCGCAGTTGGCGGTGGTTTGTGGTCAGTGGAATGCACCCAACAGGGCGTCTGACTCGGAGCGATCTTTGAAGTAAACGCTTTGTAAAGTGTGTCAGCTGCTGTTGAACTATCGCTGAAGATGCAGTACGATGCGACGGAGCCATACGCCAAACACGACAGTCTTATGTCCCGGTAGTGTCTCGTGGCCTTCCGAATCTCGGTCTTCTTGCGACCGTATATTCTCGTGACAACCGCTGCCAGCGTTCATCTACGTTGACTACATTCCTGCCAAGTCATTCTGCAATGTTGCAGAAGGAACAGCCAGCTTTTGGTAGTTCTATTGCACGACCTCGTTCAAACTTAGTGAGGTAAAGGCGTTTTTGTCGCCTTCAAGGCATTCTTGATCAACATCAACTCATCGCAGCCAATCTCAAGGTAACTAACGCTCACGACCATTATAGCCTATATTTAAAGCAAACCTGATTTGCATCCTCATAGTTGAGCTACAAGCGACACCCTTATGCGACTGGCGCGAAATCTGAGTAGGCATCTTCCTTCAGATGTAGTAATACGAGGGTTGAATTAAAAGTAATGGCTCCACCTTCGATAATGGGTTTGGATGGGAACATTTCAATAAATCAAACTCATGAATAATGCTTAGAATGGGATCTTTAATTACGAATATTTACTTCTCCACATAATCAGCAGCCAATTGTATATATTTCTACCAATGATGAACAAGTTTTCTGAAGTCGTTACGGAAGAAGTCGACACTCTGTTTCCGCAACCACAGTCTCTCAGTTCTCTCAACGTCTTCATCAGAAGCATAATGATGTCCCTGCAGATCGTCTTTCATTATCGGGAACAGATGGAAGTTAGACAGTGCTAAATCTGGACTGTATGGAGGATGCCGTATGGTGATGATGTTCAGTCTCTGAAGTTCTGCTGTGGTGGCACGTAAAATGTCTGGTTTGGCACTGTCATACTGCAGGAAAACATTTCCCTTTTCCTTTCGGACCCTTGTTAGCCGTAGTTTCAGAGTTCGCAGGGTTGTGATGTAACACTCTCAAATTATTGTTATTCCACGATCAAGGAAATTTTTCCTTGTAATCCAAGTTGTGACATCTGTCTACTTTCCTCAGAGCCATAATTAATCAGTGATCCTTGCAAATAGGTTCGAAGGCAATGTTTTCTATAGTTGTGACTGAATAAAAATTATTCTTAAATCACAACTGCTTGTTAATATCGTGACACACTAGCTGGAATGCCTGCCCTTTTTTTCTTTTTTTCTTTATTGCGATTTCACTTTCCTGCTCCATATGGGTAGGGGAGGGCACTCAGTGGCACAATCCGCTGCTCTTCAGCCGATTGACATTACAGTAAAATGAAAAGAAGAAACTACACATCAAAAAATGCGGATAAGGGGGGACATAAAAACATATTAAGTGGAGACACTGGGGGCTAAAAATACACTGACGCAGTGACGTTCATTGTGGGACAGCTAAAAAAGTCGAAATGGAGTTGAAAAACGCAGTTGGCGAGTCATGGAGCACATAAAATACACTGGAATCACACACACAAGTTAAAAGTTGCCCATAGTGTAAAAAAACAGCAGATGGGAGACACTTAAAAAACCACTGTAAGCAATGAAGCATACACTAAGAATGAAAACTGCTGAGAGGGACATGCCAAGGGAGAAGTAGCCTGAGAGGAGGAAAAGGAAGAGGAATGTGTAGCAGGAAATGGGGGGCTGGAGGGGTGAGGCAAAACGAGAAAGGTGGTCAGGGAGCACACTAAGGGGCATGAGGTGGGCAGAGGGGGAGAGGGAAGGCAAGTCAGGAGGGAGTGCACAGACACAGAAGGTATGCACTAGGAGGGGACAGGAGGGGTGAAGGATGTAAGAAAACTGCTCAGGGGAAGAGGAGGGGAGAGGGAGCCTTGAAGGGTGGGAGGGAGGAAGTCAGGGTTAGAGTTGGTAGGAGGGGTAGAGACCAGAGTGATCATCTGGAAGGGGTAGGTGCTGGAAGTTGTGCTGAGAAAGGGGGTGGAGGGTATGGGGATGGGGTGGGGGTGGAACACAGTGGTAGAGGTGCAACAATGAGCTGGGAGTAGAGAGGATTGAAGACACCAGGGGGTCGAGGGGATCGAGTTGGCGGATAATGTAGAGGGTGTGGATGTGTTCAAGGAAGAGGAGAAGACGTGGGAAGGGGATGAGGTTGAAAAGGATCTGCGTTGGGGATGGGAGGCAGATATGGAAGATGAGGTGGAGTGGATGGTGTTCAAGTATTTGGAGGGCCATTATACAACCTGGGAGAGGTGGAAATCCAAGTGATTCTGGCATAACAAATGATGGGGTGGGTCAAGGATTTGTAGGTGTGAAGGATGGTGGAAGGATGCAGTCCCCTGTCCAACCAGATGGATGTTTCAGGAGTTGGACTCTGTTGGGGGCTTTGTGTTGGATTGTAAGCAGATGGGGAGTCCAGGTGAGGTAATGGTCGAGGGTGAGGCCAAGGTATTTCAGGGTAGGTGGATAGGACGACCACAAATGGCGAGGTAAAAATCGTGGAGCCGGAAGGAGTTGGTGGTACGACTTACGATGACTGCCTGGATCTTGGAGGGGTGGATGCAAAGGAACCACTGGTTGCACCAGGTGGTGAATTGGTCGAGGTGGGTTTGAGGGGTACGTTGTGACCATTTAAGCATAGGATAAAGGAAGACAGTGTCATCAGTAAATTGGAGGAGGTGAACAGGCAGGTGAGGTTTGGGCATATCTGCAGTATACAGGAGATAGAGGAGAATGGAAAGGATGGAGCCTTGGAGCACACTGGAGGTGGGATAGAAAGTACCGGAGGAGTGCACACTGTTGATCGCTTTAAATGTAATTTCTGTTGTTTAAACTCAAATTTCGCTGTTTCTAGTAGAGTTGTCTCTGACTGCGACTCGAACTGTTCGAACAGTTTCGGGTTCTCTTCAATCTCTTGATAGGCCCGCTATCTAGCGACTTTTGTTGGTACTATTCCACGATCTGCCTTACTGTTGGTATGGTACTTAACAAGAAACTGTGATACACGGTCTGAAATATCTCCTAGAGTGTATGTCATATATAACAACAGCAACTAATCAACAAATAAGTATTTACAGTCATGTCGCTGCCAAATTCTCGAGCATTCGCTCGTCTCGTAACCCAGTGATGTCTGATGGCACTCTCTCCGAAACGAGTATCGCCCCTGTAATATATTCTCGCGACAGAAATTACACTCAGCTTAGCATGATATAGTATATTTCGTTTGTTGGGCATTTAAATTTTTATTAATTTTCTTCGTTACTTCATCTGAATGCCGAAATCTGAAGTACATCGGCCAAGAACTTTGCAGTAAATGGGTCAAAGAACTTTCACAGATCTTTAGTAAGAACCTTGTCCCTTTGTATATTACATACACATATATTTTAATACGGGTTACGAAATCTTATGTAGACAGTGATCTTTCTCTTATCTTGAAGGTAAAGTGTGTAAAATGTCATCCCGATCGGAATAAACCTGCATGGGTATATATATGTATTCTGAGATAAACTTTCTTCAGACGACGGCCGGCTGTCAACAGCAAGGAGAGGACCCACATTTGTTAATGTGACTCCACATCCACAGTTGGTGGTGATATATGGGATATATTCCGCCAGACCAGAAAATTTCGAGACTGGATTAATAAAAAACAGAGAAAAATTAATATGGTGGTTTTAATGCTTAAGATGTTCTAGACACTCGGTCCCCCTCGCAAATGCCCTATCCCATTCCCTAACGCCCCCACTAGAGTACAACGCAAAGAACATTGATACATGTGAAACTGTCATAAGAGTCTTTCTTTGGGACGTCGTACAACGCGAGCGTTACATTCCCTTGAATGTCTATTAATTCGCCAAAGCGTGGACTGTTCGCATGAATTTCTTCACCATGTCGTTTTTGGTAGGTTCGTATCGATACCAGCAACTATCATCACCCATGATGGTTTTTTTCCGAAAAAGGATTTGCCCGCGTTTCGCATTACAATGAAGTAGCAGCCGGTACCGACGCATCAATGGCTTTGTTCGCGGTCAAGACGCGCGGGACAACCCTTGCACACAGTTTTCTTTTATTCTAAACGTACTAGACATTGTCTTGAACTTATAATTTAGAGATGTTGCTCCATTGCACCTAATGATACAACAATGCAGACACACTACGGCTGCATTCCAGTACTTAACACTGCCTACTCAGAACTCACTGGTCGAATGCACATCTGTTGTTTACATTTGTTATATCATTGACTATGAGAAGCCATTTACCCTAAAAAGCAGTGAAAAACTTAATTAATTAATGAGCTCGAAAATTTGATACTGAATATTAAACCGTGTGTAGAGGAAGCGTGTATATGTATGATTGCACGATTTTTGTGAGTCGATATACTCGTATAATGGCATTAATAAATTACAAGCTATCGCTGTTACGGAGATTTCCATTAAAACCAAGTATTTGTGGGATAAAAGCTTGCCTTTATTCACAGGCGTACATTTCCAAGGTGGAGGTGGCAAAGAGATAATTAGATTGGTCGTGAAACGAATACCACTGTGGTCAATGGACCGTTTTTTTCTGGGCAGTAGGTTTCGGTACCACCTGACAAGAACAGTTCCGCTGGTGTTTGAGGGAATAACTCGTTCTTTCACGATTTTCAAGCTAAACCAAAACTACACCGCCAAACTTTTAGAAGTGGTAGTATGGACTAAAGAACAAAAGCCTAATAAACATGGGCCCTAAAAAGCATACCTTAAGGGCTATGAACAGCTGTTCACCTTCGCTAATGTGGAACACATCTATTCTACTGGATCTGTGCTCACAGTTCTTAAATATGTATTTTAGAGCTCATGTTTTCTGGACATTTTTCTCTTGTTTTGGCACATACCATTTCCTCTCAAAATATGGAAAGCAAAAAACCTGCAGTAGGAAAGAGAGAGACGTGGTTCATAGCAACGAAGATGAACTAGTGCTCATAGCTGTTACGGTACCCACGTACATTTTTAGATCTCACGTTTACTAGACTTTTTTTCCCATACTACCGTCGGTGGAGTTCGGGTTCACTCCTTATATATAGCCAGCTACTGGATGACGTAGACCTGCAACCCACGAGTAATGTCTGTAAGAGTGTACCTGTGTGCTGATGTTTCAGAAGCTCAAACAAAGCTTCTGGATTTCAACGAAAAATCGCTTTAGTCGTCTAATTGTCTGATAAATCGTTTAGCTGCAATACCAATGATAGAAAGTATGATCGTCACCGAGCCAAGGTCATCCATGCAGGAACTCAAAATCTTCTGCTGTTATTATCTTTCGCTCGCCTGTATTTCTTGTGGGTTTTCTTCTCCAAATAACCAAACGATAACTGCCAGATTTATTCTAAATCTTGTTGAGAAACTGAATCACTTTTTTTTCTGTTTCATTGCGACTACTCAGTTACGTAGGTGAAGACTTCAATGTAACGAAAAGGTAGGGAATAGTCCGCAGTTAATCAAAAATTATTTTAAAAAAATATTATGTATCAGTAAACTAAAACCTACTGTGTTTAAGTTTGCAGCAGTTTATCTATTTTTTATACTAACCCAATTTAAATGTAAAATCAGTACAATGATTTTTAGGTGCAAACATCACAAACATACTATTGCGCTCGATTCTCCATGTTTCTTATCAATTATCCACAGTGGTGTGGGAACTGTGTGCTTCAGAAAGAGAGATTGTATTAAATATACATGAGCGAAGGGAATCAGCACCTAAATTATATGAGATTTTTGTTAGGAATTAGAATATTGAAATGAATTTCAGTAGTAAGATTAAATGTATTATCTTTTTTTTTTTATTTTCACGTTCGAACAACTTTTATAATTTCATTTCTTGGCTAAGCATTCATCACAAACATAGTCTTGTGGTGTCTGCTCCAGTACATGCACGAGCACCCGATGCACCTCTACCACATGTCTCTGGCTTAATCTGTTTCTGCACAGGAGCAATGTAGCTCATTAAGTTCTTTCCTACGCGTGGGTAATAATTTCAATGCGTCACTAAACTTTTTTTCGTAATCATCATCGTCAGCAAAAATGTCCGAAACATTCGATACCTCCGTCAACTCCGATCTTTCCTCCTTACTTCTGATTTTCTTTTTTGGCTGCTCACTGAAGAACCCTCGTACAACTTTCCAATCGTTGTTTTCCGATTCATACTGTTCTTTCTTTTCATACTTACTTTCTCCTTCTTTTCTGTCTATTTGAGCTTCTTTTTCAAGGGGGTTGCAGATCCCTATCACCGCACCATTACGCCACTCGGCTACTACGGATGAACGTGATTAGATTTTGTTGGTTCACTATCATATTCAAAAAGCACAGAAAGCAAACCTATTCAATGACACAATGAATTACGGGTTATAAAAAGATATTCAGATAAAAGAAGTAAGTAATAACTGTAGGCTTACCTTGTTATTTTCTGTCTGCTGAAAATAACAAGAAACAGTCCCGTTGTACTTGCCTCACACTCTCGTATTCCACATCTCAAATGTCACCTTAGTCAAGTTTATTGCGAGCATCGAATACTGAATGCGTACGAGTAGCTGCTGTGCACAAATGCCCAACTCTCCCATATCTGTTTATTTGAGTCAGAATTCGCCACTTACGGGAGCAGTGTTGTGATCTCCCACCTCTTTATTTCTAATAATAGTTTCAATTAATTTGGCGAAAGTCTGAGGCTATTACGACTGCCTGTAGAAAACGAAAGCGATGCCTAGGTCACGGCCATTACAGGATGATACTAGGCAGGTTCCCAGTTTATCTGAACATGACGGCACAAGAGAAAGAGAGTACTGGCGTGTAGCCACCACAGTGAGCCCTGGATTTTTTTCCGTTTACTGTCGCTTTACTAAAACTCTCCAAATTTAGTTTGCACCGAGTGGCATCTGTCACATTACCGCTCGGATCTGTAGTGTCCAAAGTACTTTCAAGTCACATTTCTACATTTAGAAGTACTTCTGTGGACGCGTTTGATATACTGGCTAACGACTCGCATAGCTCTTGCGTGACCAGGCACTATCTCGGTATTTCCTACTTCGTATTATACAGCGACACGCAACGCAGCTAAGGGTAAATGCCTCATCAGTTCTGGCAGAATTTCAATGCAGGCTAGGAGCAATTTACTAAAAAAAATGTAAGCTGCCTGCAATTCGGACATTTTTAATACAGAATAGCGGTGTTGTCTGGCATCTGGTTAAGTTATGTTAATTTTTCCCGCACCAGTGTCTCATTAAATCGGCACGGGGTCATCTGCATTTATACGCTCCTGATCTACTTGCTGCCAGCGTGCACAACCTGCTGAACGGAAAGCTACAATTTCTAGCAGAAATGGAAAGCATTCACTTAAACCTTTTGGCATACACAGGAACAAGCCTTTGGATAGGTGAATGTTAATGTTCCCCAGCAATTCATTGCGCAGAGTAGTCCAGTTCATTTCCATCTTTTTTAACGTGGGCCATTCGCTGTCTTATCGAATGACGTAGGCTGGAACCGCCACGATCCGAGGGCGCAGAAGCTATACGGATACTTAAGTCTCTAGCCGGATAAAGGGCTGACCTTCTGGCATGTCAGCAACATCAAGTGAGGACAAAAGAACGTCGGATAAAAACGATACACAACTCTGCCGTTTCTGGAAAATGCAAGGAGCGTTTTTAAAATAAGCACCGTTTTAAAATAAAGTAAGAAACAAAACTATTTTACAGTATTTTTACACGAAAACATGTACCTTAATCCACTTTTCACCATATATTCGACACGCGATATCTGTGACGTCATAGGGTAGTAAGCAGTGGTGTTGAATTCGTTACCTCCTTACCTTAGACAGTGACTCCAACTATGATTTCTATGCACGTTCAGGCATCCGGGACCTGTATGTGTGGCTAATCTGGGTGAAAACATTGTATAAACATACGTTCCATTCTAACCCGTTTACGAAAAATTCATGCGAGACTCAGGGCCTCTGCAATGTTCTATTATCGTTGTATTAATTATAAATTAAATCCTATTGTTTGCAACTTGGTGCTCCATATGTTCGCGTACTGCACCTTTTAGAAAGTGTATGACGACAGGTAACACAGAATCTGTATATGATGAATGTATAATCGTAAACGGAAAAGTGATTCCACAGGTACTTTTAGTGATCAGAGTGCGCCCGCGACGTAATCAACAGTCGTAACTGTCAGAGCTACGAGAATGTAAATTGTAATATTATGTTATTTACTTCCGACAATAATTTCCAACGCCATTCTCCAGGTAACGTGAAATACTTTATTATCGATTACCAGCTCAATGGTCTACTTGTTGCAGACAAGAGCCATAACACAACACTTTATCTGCCGTTTCTGGAAAATGCAAGGAGCGTTTTTAAAATAAGCACCGTTTAAAAATAAAGTAAGAAACAAAACTATTTTACAGTATTTTTACACGAAAACATGTACCTTAATCCACTTTTCACCATAATTATTTATTCTGTGACTACACAGCTACAGAAGAATCATTGGAAGCAGTAAATTCCATTAAATATTTAGTAGTATGCGTGCGGAGCGATTTGAAACGGAACGACCACATATAACTAATCGCGGGCAAGGCAGATGCCACACTGAAATTCACTGTGGGATCTTCATAACATGCAGTCCATCACTCCTACAAAGCACTCGACCAATACATGAATATTCTTGTCTGTCTGAGATCCGTACGAAATGGGGCTGATAGAGAAAATAAAGAAGATCCAAAGAGGGGCAGCACATTTCACTATTGGTCCATTTAATAAGAGCGAAAGCGTCACCGAGTGTCATCTCCACTGGCAGACGCTGCAAGAGAGGTGATCAGCATCACGTTGTGGTTCACTGTTAAAGCTCCGAGGGCGTATGTTCCTAGATTAGACTAGATTAGATTAATACTTGCTCCATAGATCATGAATACGACACTTCGTAATGATGTGGAACGTGTCAGGTTCATAAAAGATGTCTGTACAAGATATTACAGTACACAAAATATTGCATGACACTAATGTTTAAGTTGGGTGTTTTTTTTCCTTTTTTTCCCTTAATTTATATCTAAGAATTCAGCCAATGAGTAGAAGGAGTTGTCATCTAGAAATTGTTTTAATTTATTTTTAAATGTTGGTTGGCTAGGTCAGGCTTTTGATGCTGTTTAGTACGTGACCAAAGACTTTTGTGGCAGCATAATTTACCCCTTTCTGTGCCAAAGTCAGATTTAACCCTGCATAGTGAAGATCATCCTTTCTCCTGGTGTTATAGCTATGCACACTGCTATTACTTTTGAACTGGGTTGGATTATTAACAACAAATTTCATAAGTGAATATATATAATGTGAGGTTACTGTGAGGATCCCTAGATCCTTAAATAGATGTCTGCAGGATGACCGTGGGTGGGCTCCAGCAATTATTCTGATTACCCGTTTTTGAGCAATGAATACTTTTCTACTCAACGATGAATTACCCCAGAGTATGATGGCATACGAAAACAGTGAATGAAAGTAGGCATGGTAAGCTAATTTACTGAGATTCTTATCACCAAAATTTGCAATAACCCTAATAGCATACGTAGCTGAACTCAGACGTTTCAGAAGCGTCAAACAATACATTGCTTCCTCCTTGGTTTATCTCGCGAAAAGACTGTGAAAATAAAATTACAGACATAAGGATCCCCGTAGAGGCTTACCGGAAATCTTCCTTTCGACGAACCATTCGCGACTAGAACGGGAAACGGAGCAGAGGGCAAAATTTAAAATTTTTAAATTTGTGTAAGATCTTACGGGACCAAGCTGCTTATGTCATTGGTCCCTAAGCTTACACTCTATTTAATATAACTTAAACTAACTTACGCTATGGACGACACACACATCCATGCCCGAGGGAGGACTGGAACCTCCGACGGGGGAGCTGCGCGGACTGCGACAAGACTCCCTGGACCGCGCGGCTACCCCGCGCAGAGGAAGGGACAGTGGTACACAAAGTACCCTCAGCCACACAACATAAGGTGGCTTGTGGCGTATACATGTAGATTCCCTCTTACATTATGACACTTAACGTATTGTAATAATAGTTTCTCAAATCCATCCTCAGGGAAATATGACGTCTGACGTTCTTTAGCCATTTCGATGCTGTAAACATTGTGTCACAGTTTCCTGCGGAACACTTACTGAAACGAGAGGAGAGGCAGAAGGTGATGATGAAATCGTGTTACATTTGTCTTCACAACTTTTATTTTTGCTTCCTGCACCAGGTCATCAGTAATGACAGACGGTCGCCAACTTCACTTCAGCAAATTTGCGCGACCATCTTAAAATGCTCTACAGCATCTTCTGGCCATTCCAACGCCCAAAACGTTTTACACTAAAAACGTCGGTGGTTCTCCGATAATGTTATTGCGTTTAAAAAACGCATAAAAGCACGTGTTTTCAAGTCGGCGTCATTTTCATTCGGCTGGGCCATTTCAATCAAATATAAAAACCATTCATGAAATCAAGGGCTACTTTAATGGCTTTTGTGAATAGCCAACAGGTGAATATAATACGTGAGCATCTACAGTACAGCGTTCGAAAGCCCCTAGGGCAACAGTTCGAAACGGCAGTTACTTCTCAGCCTGCCCTTATTCGTAATAAAGGTTGTAATGTATTATCAATTTGGTGGATGGATTCCCTATTATGTTTCTCACGACCAGTGCGGCAGTGTTGCTGGAGCTGGGAAGTGCAAGCGTACAGCTCGAGGAACTTGATAATTTCTCGGTGCGCTTCTCGCAAGGCACGGCTCATGAAATTTTTGAAAATGTAAGTACGCTTGTGATATCACGATTCTTCGGCACTCTGAGACTCTGACAAAGGCACGTTCGGGCTTTTAAAGAATGAAGTAATAGACTCTGTCGTAAATGGAGGCATGACTTTTAATTACAACACACTGGCAATCTGGCAGGCTTGCAATTGAAAACAACAAGAAAAGAAAATTTGCTCATTTCATTTGAACTGTATCATTCGTTTGGTGTGAATATCTCATGCATGTCCCAGGAAATAAAGTGCACTCTCATGTTTGTTTCCAGTACATTTTTTCAAACACCGGAACTATGAAATATTTCAGAGCAGTCAGTTATTAACTAGTTACTCTTACTTTCAGAATTCTATTTAGTGTAGGTACGACTGCTAACTGCACTAAGTAACACGACTTCTGGTGGCGAGAGATATTTTCTTGTTTACATTGTGGCTAAATATTTCATTGTGTCGCAATAAGTATGCTGTTTGTACACCCTAGACAAAAAAAGTTACATCACTAAGTAATTATCGGAATGGGAAGGAAATTGGTAGACGTGATGTAAATGAACAGACAAACAAATGTTCATACTTTCAGAAAATTCGATGATTTATTCAGAAGAAAGAACTTTACCCGCCAGGTTAGCCGAGAGCGCTAATGCGCTGCTTCCTGGACTCGGGTAGGCGCGCTGGCCCCGGATCGAATCCACCCGGCGGATTACCGACGTCAGCCAGTGTGCTGGCCAGCCTGGAAGTGGTTTTTAGGCGGTTTTCCACATCCCACTAAGTGAATACCGGACTGGTGCCAACTTCCGGCTCAGTTACATGACTCGCAGACATCTGAACACGTTCGCACTACCGAGCGAGGTGGCTAGCACACTGGACTAGCATTGTGGAGGACGACAGTTCAATCCCATGTCCCGCCATCTTGATTTAGGTTCTCCGTGATTTCCCTAAATAGCCCCACGAAAATGGCAGGATGGTTCCTTTGAAAGGGCACAGCCGACTTTCTTTCCCGTCCTTCCCTAATCTGATGAGACCGATGACCTAGCTGCTTGGTCCCCTCCCCCAAACAACCCAACCTAACCAACATTCGCACTATTCCATGGATTACACTCGACACAGACAGCTGGGGTACAGTAATTCCATACCGGAGATTACAGGGTGACGGCAGGAAGAGCATCCAGTCACCCATTAAAATTAACCTTGCCGAATCCGTTCCTAATAATGCTGGCCCTGCCAAACCGCGGGACAAGGCACCACCAAAAGAAGAAAAGAAGAATTCACAAGAAAGAACTTCCAAATTGAACGAATTAATAACGCACTGATCCCCTCTGACGTTTATGCAAGCAGTTATTCGACTTGGCATTGATTGACGGAGTTGTTGCATGTCCCATTCACGGGTATTGTGCCAAATTCTGTCCAATAAAAACTTTAGATCGACAAAACCATGTGCTAGTTGGATGTCCCTGCCCATAATGCTCCAAACGTTCTTAACTGGGGAGAGATCCGGCGGCCTTACTGCGCAAGATAGGGTTTGGCAAGCAGAGAGACATGCAGTAGAAACTCTCGTCGTGTGTGGGAGGGCCTCATCTTTCTGAAAAGTACGTCCAGGATGGCTTGCCATGAAGGGTAACAAAACGGGGCGTAGCAAATTGTCAGTATATCTCTCAGTAGTGAAGGTGCCGTGGATGACAACCAAAAGGGTCCTGCTACGAAAGCAAATGGCTGCAGACATCACTCTTGCTTATAGGTCCGTATTGCGGGTGATAGTTACTTTGATATCCCACGGCTGTTCGGGGCGTCTCCAGACACATCTTCACGGGTCATTGAGGTTCAGTTCAAAGACTGACTCATCACTAATGACAATTCCACTCCATTTAATGAGATTCGAAGACCTGTCTGGAAACATCATGGACAAAAGTAGCATACCAACCTGACTGTCGCCTGCCATACGGCCCAACAACCAGCGGTGATCATCTGGGGTGCCATTTTCTTCCATTACAGAGCCCCTGTGGTCGTCAGCTGCGTCATCCCGTACAGCACAGCAGTATGTCGACGATATTCTATGCCCTGATTTGTTTCCCTTGATGCCCCCTCTGGTACCGAGCGCCGCGGGTTTCGAATCCGCGCCAGATGGCATGGACCTCGATTACCACTAGAGGTCTCTACAGCCGTCATGCTGTAAGCCATGGCTGTGCGTGTTCCTGGCCCGTGTATAACATGAGGGCGCCATGGTGGAGCACGTGGTCCCAGCAGCCAATAGCGACGTACCGTATTCTGTATATAAGCGCCTGCCACTCACTCAGCTAAGCCCCTCACCCCCTGGTTGCTCCTCTCCTCTCCCATCCCCGCCCCCTGCCACGTCTTCACCGTTGTGTCCCCCCTACCCTCCATCTCTACACCCTCCATCTCCTTTCCCAAGGTGTCTTCCGTCAACTCCCCCTCCCGGATGACGCCCTCTCTCCCTCCATTTATCCTTCCTATCAACTCTGATCCTCAATCCCCCTCCTTTCCTCTGTCCTTTCCCTGGGCTCCCTCTTCCCCCCCCCCTTCCGTCCTGTTTTCTCCCCACTAAACCTCTCCCTACCTCCCTTCTCCCCCCCCCCAATCCTTTTGTATTCCCCTCCTCTGCCTACCCCACTCCCTGTCGCGTCTGCCCCCCACCCCTCTTATGGGTCCTCATCCTCCTTCAGCTCCTTTCCCGGTTCCCCCCTTCGCTTTTACTCTCCTTTCCCCCCTTTTTTGTTTTCCCATCTTCTGTCCAGTTTCCCCCCACCTGCTCTCGACTGTGGTGTCACATTTGCCAACTTTTTTGTGCAGTGTTCCAGTGACTATCCCCCACCTGCTCTCGACTGTGGTGTCACATTTGCCAACTTTTTAGTGCAGTGTTCCAGTGACTATTCAGTGTTGTTTGTCTTTCTCGTGTTGCGAACAGAAACCATGCTGTCGCTAGGTGTGAATTTTATGTCCTTTGCGAACAGAATCCAGACTGTCGCCATGTTTTTTTTTAATTGTCTATTGTTTTCCCTGTCTGCTTCGTATGTATTTTTCTTAGCGTCATCATCCCTGTGTTGTTGTTTTAAGTTCCACGATTTCTTTTCGCCTTGTTACTCTCTAAGTCTCCGATTTTATCGCCTGTTTTTTATTATTTGTTCTCTCGATCTTTGTCACAAAATCTGTCGGCTGAAGAGCGGCATACTAAGCTGCTGCCAGCCCGCCCCCTTCGGGGGGAATTGAAATTCAATAAAGAAAAAAAAAAAAAAAACTCAGCTAAGCAGTCTGATATTCGTGTGAGTCTATCGGCATCTCGGCTACAGAAAGCGTGTTTACCGTACTTTGTTTTCGTTTACGAGTGGACGTTGTGGATTCGTTTGGTTGTCGCTTGTGACCCCGTTGCTTCTTGCGTGTTGTGGTCGTAAGTTCTTGCTCGGTCGTCAGTCGTTGTTCGTATCCGTCCTTTCCCGTTCGTTTGTTTGTTCGCGGTCCACTACCGTTTCGTCCCGCCACGATTCGTTCTCGGCAATCCCGCAACCAGAACGGTTACAACACTCTCCCCCCCCCCCCCCCCCACCACCACCGCATCCCCCCACCCGCACACAGCGTGAGTTTCCACTGCTTGTCTTCGTGCTTCCCAACTGTACCTTGGCCAGACCTTGGCCAGCAACCTAGCTGGATCTCTTTAGCAAGGTCGATGGATCACCCCCAATAGAGAATGTTTGGAACACTATGGTCTGTGCCCTCCGTGATTCTGATGAGTTGGACAGAATTTGGCACGATATGCCTCAGGGGAAAGTTCAACAACTCTGTCAGCCAGTGCCATCCGTACAGCTGCTTGAATACGAACCAGAGGTGGACCGACACACTATTGACTTTCTCTATTTTTGATGTTCTTCCTCTTGAATAAATCATCCAACATTTCTGAAATTTTAATCGTTTGTCGGGTATATGTACATCATACCTATTGATTTCGGTTATCCCATTGCGATAATTCCTTCATAGAGAGTCGTTTTTTTCCCCCTTGGAGTGTCTTTAAACGGTTTTCTTCGTACTAACCTTGTGTAATTACTTCCTCTGCTCTGTTTTCATGTTGACGAGGTGTAACTGTATGTCACCATCTAGACATTTCGGTCTTGAAATTTATTTAGGGACGAATCACTCCGTCACCAAAAGCGTAATACACAGATTGTAGATGCCCTAGTATTTATTTTACACGTAAAGAATTAATAATAATTAAAATGAAACATTGCGTAAAATGAAATAAAATTTTAAGCATCCAATTTAAAAGCTGCACAATTTTCCAGACACCTAGGTCTATGGCTAAATTTGCTTGCAGACATCGACTGTATGTATCCTGAAGCTTGGAGCGTTCTGACATGGAGGCAATTTGACACTGAAAGATCGTGTGGAGATGAATTACTGCGACTGTATCAACGTACAGAGAAGGTGGAATATTGCAAAATGTGAGAAAATGCGCACAGGATGTTTGGTTTGTGGGGCGCTCAACTGTGCAGTCATCAGCGCCCATACAAAGTCCCAATATTTATACAAAGTCCAATCTCGCCACTGTCACGAATGATGATGATGAATTGATGAGGACAACACAACCACCCAGTCCCCGGGCAGAGAAGATCCACAACCCGGCCGTGAACCGAACCCGGGACCCCGTTATGCAGAGGCAGCAACGCTAGACACTAGGTCACGAGCTGCGGACGAAATGGGCACAGGAAACAGAAACACATGCCGTACATCGTGCTACACTAAGAGTATTCTCAAACAGATATTGTTTCTTCTGCATAAGTAGCCAATTATTTGAAAGAATACGACGAAGAGCTGATTAATTAGAATCAGAAAGGGAAGGCAATATAATAGCGGGACAAATTTTCAAACGACTCTTAATGTAATACTACTGCTTATATTTAAGACTATGCCGGCCGGAGTGGCCGTGCGGTTCTAGGCGCTACAGTCTGGAGTCGAGCGACCGCTACGGTCGCAGGTTCGAATCCTGCCTCGGGCATGGATGTGTGTGCTGTCCTTAGGTTAGTTAGGTTTAATTAGTTCTAAGTTCTAGGCGGCTGATGGCCTCAGAAGTTAAGTCGCATAGTGCTCAGACCCATTTGAACCATTTAAGACCAAAGAGCCGACCGTGTAAAACTGTGAGGGTCGGGTAGAAACCAGAACTGCGATTGACGAAGGGTTCATAGAACCACTTTCAATTTCTCGGCCGTTCCACCCTGGAATAGTACTGGGGGAAAGGAACACCGAAACTGTTCACCACGAATTCTGATTTCTCTTATTTTATTACGATTGTCATTTCTCGCTATGTAGGTGGAAGTCCACAAAATATTTTCGCGTTCTAAGAAAAAGTTGGTGACGGAAATTTCGTAAAAATATCTCGGGGCAGTGAAAAATACATTTTGTGTTAATGATCCCCACCACAATTCGCTTATCGTACCCGTCATATCCTCGTCCTATTTCATGATAATATAAAAGTAGCTGCCTCTCACCGAACTTTTCTGAAGTCCACCGTCAATCTTATCCGGTAACGATTGCATACTACGTGGAAATGCTCCAGGATAAGTCACGGCAAGTTCTGGCAATAAACTGCAGTTTTCGATTGACCTTCCCCACAACTTTTTCTATGTGTTTGTTCCAATTTGCATTGTTCATTATTGTAGTACCTATATATTTAGTTGAATCGAAAATCTTTAAATTTGTAAAAGTTTAATGTGGTCACTCTATACAGCTCCCAGGAAGACCATAAAAAAAGAACAATGTATACACAGGACACTGAGCCGTGGCGCCATTGAGCTAGCAGACTGCTCTGTCAGGCGCCACTGGCTCAGGTGTAGTATCCGCTATCCCTCTTGCGGCCACATTGTCAATACCTGTGAGGAAGACTCGGTATCTGTGGGTTGTGTCCTTAGAAGGTCTTTGCTTGCCGATATACGAGCGAGGGAGGCACGAAGTTTGGGTATTGGCGGTAGCGTCGCGAGAAGAGGTGGTCACGAGGTCCGAGCGGACGAAGCTATGAGCTGCGCAAAGAGGGCCTGCGCAGAGAGAAGATACCGGAATACTTCTCCGGGTTCAGCGTCGACTACAAGTAGCAAGTCGACACCCCGTCGCTTGGTTGGCAACATTCGTGTCGGACGACCGCTCGTGTCCTGGATGCCCTCTTCTACCTGGCTTTCATCGGCACCACCGTGGATTCATGGAACTAAAAAAATGGTTCAGATGGCCCTGAGCACTATGGGACTTAACTTCTAAGGTTATCAGTCCCCTAGAACTTAGAACTACTTAAACCTAACTGACCTAAGGACATCACACCCAACCATGCCCGAGGCAGGATTCGAACCTGCGACCGTAGCGGTCGCGCGGTTCCAGACTGTAGCGCCTAGAACCGCTCGCCCACTGCGGCCGGCGATTCATATAATTGCTTGCTAATAAAGAGCAGAAACATTCTGTAATACTCGTGGTGTTTCTTTGTCTACCTGCCCTCCTTATTATTTTCTGGTTTGTACCCGACCCTCAGAGTTTTACTCGGTCGGCTTTTTGGTCTTAAATATAAGCGGTAGTATTTTATTAAGACACTAGTTGTCGTTTGAAAATTTGTCCCACTATTATATTCCCTTCCCTTTCTGATTCTAATTAATCAGCTCTTGGACGGTAATACAGCCTGAACAATTGTACTAAGGAACAGGGTGCCGTTGAACAAAAGAGGTAACTTGTGATTACATTTAGCTGTTAACCGGTTCAATTGTTTGATTGTGATTGCATTTCTCAGTCATTAGTTATAATCTGAACAACCTGTTGTACTAAGCTGTTCTTTTCCGTGTTTGAAAGATCGGGTCATTATTAGTGTATTTTCGCTGGATCTTGTGGTTCCATCGAGTGAGTTCTCTTGCAATAAGTGTTCACAAGTGATGTTTTAAGACATCCCTTCAGAGAGGTCTTAACAACTGACAATCAGTTTAACATTGTAAATATTAACAGCCAACTGTCCACAGGGCTTCAGTTAATTGTCCTTCCAAATCTTTCCGTAGATGCTCACGACAATAGCACTTGAACATTCTGCCAGCTTCGAGATAGTCATTAGCAGGCTCTGCGTAATAATAATCTGCCCTATGTCAAAGTTGCTTATCTCAATGAGTTTCCCCCATTTGCAGCCCATAACTTCCAACGGGTTTCGCCGGCCGCTGTGACCGAGTGGTTCTAGGCGCTTCAGTCTGGAACCGCGCTGCTGCTACGGTCGCAGGTTCGAATCCTGCCTCAGGCACGGATGTGTGTGATGTCCTTAGGTTAGTTAGGTTTAAGTAGTTCTAAGTTTAGGGAACTGATGACCTCTGATTTTAAGTCCCATAGTGCTCAGAGCCATTTGAACCATCCAAACGGATTTCCTCACTTCCAGTCCTTATCTTCGCTAGGGTGGTCCTCTGTCCGTGTCCGCTCCACTTACATACTTCTGTTACTACGTCATGTGACCACAACGCCATCAGCTGACATACAACGTCGCGATGAGTAAATGGTCATAATATTTCGGCTAATCAGTGGATATTGTCAACTATCAATAACATCTCCTTAAATAAGGAGATAATTCAGAGGCTTCCTTTACCAGGATACAGGTTGGCTGGCAGCTTTTCTAGGAGCTCTTTGCGGTGTGGGGGAGTAGCCATGTATGTGAAAAACGGTATCCCATTTGAGTCAATTGATGTTTCAAAGTACTGCACTGAAAAGGTGTTTGAATGTTGTGCAGGTGTGGTTAAATTTAGTGGAGCTAAACTTCTTACTGTTGTTATTTATAGATCCCCAGACTCCGATTTCACAACATTTTTGCTAAAGCTAGAGGAGGTTCTTGGTTCACTTTATAGGAAATACAAAAAGTTAGTTATATGTGGTGACTTCAATATTAATTGTATAAGTGATTGTGCAAGGAAAAGGATGCTGGTAGACCTCCTTAATTCATATAATCTTATGCAAACCGTATTCTTTCCAACGAGAGTGCAAGGGAACAGTAGAACAACCATAGACAATATTTTTGTTCATTCGTCATTATTAGAAGGGCATTCTGTTAGCAAAAAGGTGAATGGCCTTTCAGATCATGATGCACAAATTTTAAGTCTAAAAGATTTTTGTGCTTCAACACATGTTAAATATAGTTACCAACTTTTTAGGAAAGCTGATCCAGTTGCTGTACAGACTTTTGTAAACCTTATCAAGGAACAAGATTGGCAAGATGTTTATAGTGCTGATACAGTAGACGATAAATATAATGCTTTCCTCAAGACTTTTCTCGTGCTCTTTGAAAGTTGCTTTCCGTTAGAACGTTTAAAACAGGGTACTAGCACAAACAGGCAGCCTGGGTGGCTGACTAAAGGGATAAGAATATCTTGTAGAACAAAGTGGCAATTATATCAAAACGTTAGAAACAGTCAAAATCTAAATGCAGCAGCCCATTACAAACAGTATTGTAAGGTGCTTAAAAAAGTTATTAGGAAGGCAAAAAGTATGTGGTATGTAGATAGAATAGCTAAGTCTCAGGATAAAATTAAAACCATATGGTCAGTCGTAAAGGAAGTGGCTGGTCTGCAGAGACAGGTCGAGGATATAGAATCAGTGCGTAGTGGGGATGTCCGTGTTGCTGATAAGTCGCATATATGTACAGTACTTAATAATCACTTTCTGAATATAGCAGGTGAACTAAATAGAAACCTAGTCCCAACAGGGAATCATATAGCGCTCTTAGAAAAAAGTGTTCCGAGACTGTTACCTGAAATGCTCCTCCATGATACTGACAAGAGGGAGATTGAGTTAATAATTAAATCACTAAAGACCAAGAACTCTCATGGATATGACGGGGTATCTAGCAGAATACTGAAGTATTGTTCCACGTATATTAGCTCAGTACTTAGCCATATCTGTAACTTTTCCTTTAGCATTGGTCGGTTTCCTGACCGATTAAAGTACTCGGTAGTGAAGCCACTTTATAAAAAGGGAGACAGGGATAATGTTGACAATTATAGACCTATTTCTATGCCATCGGTGTTTGCTAAAGTTATCGAGAGGCTTGTATATACAAGGTTACTGCAGCATTTAAATTCACATAATTTGCTGTCAAATGTACAGTTTGGTTTTAGAAATGGCTTAACAACTGAAAATGCTATATTCTCTTTTCTCTGTGAGGTTTTGGACGGATTAAATAAAAGGTTGAGAACGTTAGGTGTTTTCTTTGATTTAACGAAGGCTTTTGACTGTGTTGACCACAAAATATTACTGCAGAAGTTGGAACATTATGGAGTAAGGGGAGTAGCTTACAATTGGTTCGCCTCCTACTTTAAGAACAGAAAGCAGAAGGTAATCCTCCGCAATATTGAGAGTGGTAATGATGTTCAGTCCCAATGGGGCACTGTTAAATGGGGCGTTCCCCAAGGGTCGGTGCTGGGGCCACTGCTGTTCCTTATTTATGTAAATGATATGCCTTCTAGTATTACAGGTGATTCAAAAATATTTCTGTTTGCTGATGACACCACCTTGGTAGTGAAGGATCTTGTGTGTAATATTGAAACATTATCAAATAATGTAGTTCATGAAGTAAGTTCGTGGCTTGTGGAAAATAATTTGATGCTAAATCACAGTAAGACTCAGTTTTTACAGTTTCTAACCCACAATTCAACAAGAACTGACATTTTAATCAGACAGAATGGGCATGTTATAAGCGAGACGGAACAGTTCAAGTTCCTAGGCGTACGGATAGATAGTAAGCTGTTGTGGAAAGCCCATGTTCAGGATCTTGTTCAGAAACTAAATGCCGCTTTATTTACCATTAGAACAGTATCTGAAATAAGTGACATTTCAACACGAAAAGTAGTATACTTCGCATATTTTCATACGCTTATGTCATATGGTATTATTTTTTGGGGTAATTCTTCTGATTCAAAAAGGGTATTTTTGGCTCAAAAACGGGCTGTTCGAGCTATGTATGGTGTAAGTTCGAAAACCTCTTGTCGACCCCTATTCAATAGTCTGGGAATTTTGACATTGCCCTCACAGTATGTATTTTCTTTAATGTCGTTTGTTGTTAGCAATATTAGCTTATTCCCAAGAGTTAGCAGCTTTCACTCAGTTAATACTAGGCAGAAATCAAATCTGCATGTGGAATGCACTTCCTTGACTCTTGTGCAGAAAGGAGTGCAGTATTCTGCTGCATCCATTTTCAATAAGCTACCACAAGAACTCAAAAATCTTAGCAGTAGCCCAAACACTTTTAAGTCTAAACTGAAGAGTTTCCTCATGGCTCACTCCTTCTATTCTGTCGAGGAGCTCCTGGAAGAGATAAAAAATTAAGCAAATTCCAGTGTTACAATCTTGATTTTCTTTATTTAAACTAATGACTTGTTTCATTTTATGTGTTTCTACAATCGTGTTATAATTTCATGTATTGACTCGTTCCATGACCATGGAGACTTCTCCTAAATGTGGTCCCACGGAACAATAAATAAAAAAATAAAATAAAATAAAATGAAGGTCTACCTCTGAAATAACATAATAGGTACATTGCTTGCTTTTAACAGTATGAAGACATATTTTAGCCATAAGAAACAGTACAGTGAAAAACATGTATCAAAAATCGCCTCTCATATACAGGGTGTTACAAAAAGGTACGGCCAAACTTTCAGGAAACATTCCTCACACACAAATAAAGAAAAGATGTTATGTGGACATGTGTCAAGAACGCTCAATTTCCATGTTAAAGCTCATTTTAGTTTCGTCAGTACGTAATGTACTTCCTCGATTCACCACCAGTTGGCCGAATTGAAGGAAGGTAATGTTGACTTCGGTGCTTGTGTTGACATGCGACTCATTGCTCTACAGTACTAGCATCAAGCACATCTGTACGTAGCATCAACAGGTTAGTGTTCATCACGAACGTGGTTTTGCAGTCAGTGCAATGTTTACAAATGCGGAGTTGGCAGATGCCCATTTGATGTATGGATTAGCACGGGGCAATAGCCGTGGCGCGGTACGTTTGTATCGAGACAGATTTCCAGAACGAAGGTGTCCCGACAGGAAGACGTTCGAAGCAATTGATCGGCGTCTTAGGGAGCACGGAACATTCCAGCCTATGACTCGCGACTGGGGAAGACCTAGAACGACGAGGACACCTGCAATGGACGAGGCAATTCTTCGTGCAGTTGACGATAACCCTAATGTCAGCGTCAGAGAAGTTGCTGCTGTACAAGGTAACGTTGACCACGTCACTGTATGGAGAGTGCTACGGGAGAACCAGTTGTTTCCGTACCATGTAAAGCGTGTGCAGGCACTATCAGCAGCTGATTGGCCTCGACGGGTACACTTCTGCGAATGGTTCATCCAACAATGTGTCAATCCTCATTTCAGTGCAAATGTTCTCTTTACGGATGAGGCTTCATTCTAACGTGATCAAATTGTAAATTTTCACAATCAACATGTGTGGGCTGACGAGAATCCGCACGCAATTGTGCATTCACGTCATCAACACAGATTTTCTGTGAACGTTTGGGCAGGCATTGTTGGTGATGTCTTGATTGGGCCCCATGTTCTTCCACCTACGCTCAATGGAGCACGTTATCATGATTTCACACGGGATACTCTACCTGTGCTGCTAGAACATGTGTTCTTTACAAGTACGACACAAAATGTGGTTCATGCACGATGGAGCTCCTGCACATTTCAGTTGAAGTGTTCGTACGCTTCTCAACAACAGATTCGGTGACCGATGGATTGGTAGGGGCGGACCAATTCCATGGCCTCCACGTTCTCCTGACCTCAACCCTCTTCACTGTCATTTACGGAGGCATTTGAAAGCTTTTGTCTACGCAACCCCGGTACCAAATGTAGAGAGTCTTCGCGCTCGTATTGTGGACGGCTGTGATACAAAACGCCATTCCCCAGGGCTACATCAGCGCATCAGGGATTCCATGCGACGGAGGGTGGATGCATGTATCCTCGCTAACGGAGGACATTTTGAAGATTTCCTGTAACAAAGTGTTTGAAGTCACGCTGGTACGTTCGGTTGCTGTGTGTTTCCAGTCCATGATTAATGTGATTTGAAGAGAAGTAATAAAATGGGCTCTAACATGGAAAGTAAGCGTTTCCGGGCACATGCCCACATAACATATTTTCTTTCTTTGTGTGTGAGGAATGTTTCCTGTATGTTTGGCCGTACCTTTTTGTAACATCCTGTATAATAATCTTTTGTAGATAAATAGACAGCGCTCACCACGTCTCCGTCGTACATGCAGACGACCTTCATTTGCGTGCAGGCAAAATCTGTTTTCATTGCTAAAGAACACAGTGCGCTATTCTATCTCCAAGTGACCCTCCGGCACCAGCCGAGCCTTGCATATCGATACAGTGGCGTGAGTCAAAGACAGTCGGAGGGGTGAGGGGTTATGCCTGTAGTCCCACTGTTAGTAACCGGTTCGCAACCGTGTTGACACGTCTGGGCTCACTGACCCTCTTATCTGTGCCATGGTAGTGTGCCATCTTGCATTCCTGCCCTTACAATACGACGGTACTGGCGGACGCGTGTGCTGCGCGGACGTCCAGAAACTAGTCCACGGGTGTGAGAATGTGCACGTGACTATTCATACCAACATCGTTGCATAAGTGGCGCAGCACCGCCAACTTATGCAGCAACACTCAAAAAGGACCATCCCACCACACGGAAGATCACATTTTGATGCCTTTCAAACTCGCTCCTATCTCTGTAGGAAGAACAACTGCGTCTTTGTAGTGTGGTTGTCTACTTACTTATCATGCTAGCACCACACTCACCCTTCTGGCTGTGAGCATTCGCTATTAAAAGGTATACATAAATGGCACTCTGGTAGCTTTGCCACTAAGCTATCTGTTGGTGGACGACGTTGAAACCATTTTCAGTACATTTACTATCCCCGAGGTGGCATAAGACGTCATCGGATCAAACTCGACGCCCTCTTTCCAGGTGTACTATATTTTATCCGACGGTGTAATTTGTGCTTGATGTAACTTCATAATCTACATGTTACTAATATGACAATATATTATCGTTGTGTACGTGATAAATTGATTACTAAAAGATGATCTTTACAATGTAAGGTCTCTTATATTTCTCCTATATACGTAGGTATTGTTATGAACTCGTATTAACTGATGCTAGTTATACAGTGAAAGTTGGCGAAGTGGTTAGTACACTGGATTCGCATTTTGTAGGATGACGGTTCAAATCTGTGTTTAGGTTTTTCCGTGAATTCCCATAATCGCTCCAAGCCAATTCCGGGATGGTTTCTTTTAAAGGCAACTCCGATTTCTGTCCTTATACTTGAAAGAGGCCGAGCTATGCCTGCTATGCCTGTAATGACCTCGATATCGATTGGACGTTAAACCCTAATCCTCTTTCCTCATATTATTAAATTAAACGTGCCCTGGTACACTTAAAGGTTTCTGTAGACACCTGTTATCAATTAATGTTAATTGAGGTGATCGACGACATTCCCCAGTGCAGGAGGATGTATTCTCGTCTCCTGCCTATGTAAGATAATTACATATAAGAGGCAATCTTTAGTAGATATTTTTCATTGTGGAGTTCCTCATAGCTACTAAAAGTCTTGATACTTCCTTTAGTAAAATATAGGTTTCCAATTTCAGTCCGAGTTATCACCCACACTTCAGTAAGCAATTAACACTGTACTCTGTGATTGTAAACATGGACATGTGACCGCTATAGTTCCATATGTGTTTTATGGAGTTAAAATATAAGTTAAATGAGCTACCTCACAATCCGTGATAGAAAAAATTTCATGGAGCTTCATAAAGAGTTAAATATACAATGTTCTTGTGTCTACCTGACCCCATAGCAATAACTGTTCTGTTCACCTTAGTTTTTAACCAAATATTTACGATATTGAAAACAAAGTTTAGAATAGATGAATCATACGCTGAATCTCTGGAACAGGAAATAAAATTTAATCAGTGGTAACCAGTATAGCGCAATTGTTTCTGAACATCAACCAAAATGGGTTCTACTATATTCTATGTCTTACCCTTTTGTGAAGAAACATTTTTTCCATATTAACTGCGAGGAGGTATTCCCTCAGATCTACAAAAAATGCTGTCGTTTTAAGCCACGTGGCCACTACTCGCAACTGCAGGGCTTTGACTGTTCACTTGCTGGAGCAGGAAACCGCATCTGAAAGTGCATCCTGTATGTTAATTTGCATAATCGTTGAGAGTAGCAATCAGTCGCCGTTTCCGCTCTAGCTGTTTTAGAGCAGATCAAGATTTTGGCTAGTAATTAGCCATTATCAACACTACGAATACAAGAAGTGTATACTCAGGGCGTAGTATACAAAACTTACAACTCATGTCATAGCCTATATCGCTTTTATATTAAATTACAGAGCAGTAATTCGGAGTTCTTGTATACGCTCTAATACGTCTGCAATTGTTATTCAGGTTCTTGTCACAGTTCAGTAAAGACTACAGTGTGATGAACGTACACTTTGCAGAGAACGTGTCGATCCGTTGTGTGGTGCCCTCTATATAAACTATGTTATACATAACCTTCATAATAAAGAAAGCATTGTCTCTAATGAAATTCAGAAGTTGCATAGGAATAAAGTAAAATAAAATACAAGTATGATTATTGGCATTACTGTACTGACTTACTGCCATATTTAAATGTTGATACTAGAAGATATAAGAATGCCAGATTGACTTCTTGTGAGCCAGTTATTTCGTTAACCTTTAAAATCAGATTAATAAAAACTACCAACAGTTAGGAGGCCCATGATGTATGCTGTAACTATTGGAACTGACCTGAATATTTCATCTTCTTTCATTGATTCATTGGAAGTGGCAAAACGTGATCAGAATACGATTTTATAGCGAGTAATTATATTCTTGAGAACAAAGTATGTAAACCTGTCCCCAATTCTATTAGGAGAAAGAGTGTTGTTTGAAATATTAATTTTAAGATTTCTAAAGGTGACTCCATAATAACCAGAGAGGACCAAAAGGGGAATTATAGTGATCATTACAAAAGATATTTTTAAGAATAACAATATTGAGAAAACTGATAAGGATGTAATGTCTGAAGCTCAGAAGTAATTACTTGATAATGTAATCTTATTCTCCCACACATCACTATTAAATCCATTGTCTTAATATCTTCACTATTTTCGAAAGCTTCGAGAGGTGTAAAATATACAAAATAACAACTTTTTACTTATCTTCATTATATTGTTGTTGTTGTCGATGGCTCAAAGTCTTGTCTAGGGGTATATTCTCGCAGCTGGAACTCCGATTTCTTAGGTTCTTGATGACTAAATAAATGATGAAGATTTGTCTGGATTATTCTTGAATTTTATTCTTTGTCACATCTTTCAACATCACACCATTTTAATATTTTCCACATTAAAAAAAAAGAAACAATTAGTACATATTTGGTTACAAACTTAGAAAACGTCTACTTCCATCAGAGGCATGCCCAACACCACTTACATTCTGCAGTACAAACATTATTCCAAGGAGTTTACAAAGCAAAAGAGTTTACAAACTTTCTTTACCAAAGAAAAGTCTTCACTAAAATATATCATTATTTTGTAAATCTATCCAGAAACAAATTTAATAATTAGCATTATATTTTGCAATTAATAATATCTATTTTGAGGATGTCAAATATTGTAATTTCAATTATCCTTAATAAAAGAGTAATTTTAACTGTCAGTACATATAGATTGAAACACATTAATTTCTTTTTTTATACATTTTAGCCTGAAATATAATACATCGTGTATTAAATCACATGAATTCTTTTAGTGAAACAGGTGAGATAATTTTAACCTATGCAGGAATCGATAGCATACATGGTATCGGTTATCTCTATAAAAAAATGTTAATGTTAGAGGAGGGTGACTCATTATAATCAATAACAACCTGCAGTGAGATAATATCACCAAGGAATGCACAAATGTTAATAGTTATGAATCCCTGGCTGCCACACTGAGGGCACAGCTAAGGGTACACAAAGATGGCTTGCCAATATGATCGGTGGTGCATGATAGGAGCAATCCTTTCTATAAAGTAGCTGGAAAATATCTACGATTTCTTAAATCCTATTATAAATTCTACAACCAATTTTCTATTGAAAACAGTTTCAAACTTGTCAATAAAATTAGAAATATACCAATAACCGATGAAATTAAATTTGTTTCTCTATACATCGTAAACTTGTACACAAACATACCTATTGACAGGACTGTGCTGATTATTAACTTAATGGAGCAAAACAAACTTTCAAAGATAAAATAAATTACTTTATTGGGCTACTTACAATAATTCTATAATTCAACCACTTTAAATGTAGTGGAGACATTTATTTATTCCCGAACAGAGGAATAAGTAAGTAAAGCTCAGTATCTGGATTTCTCACTGATGTATTTACAAAGATCTAGAAAACAGGCTTTTTTCTGAAAATCCATTATGGGCAGACAAATCTGTATACTCCCTGATATGTTGCTATTAGAAATGGATAACAAAGACGTCCTCAACGCTATGGTACCCATTTTTAATAACTTGATTCAAACAATTAAATTTACATATGAAACTGAAGCAAATAACTCCATTAATTTTTTAGATCCATCAGTTCGCAACGAAAATGACAACCACACATTTGGTATCTTTAGCAAAAAAAGACTTGTACCAACAGTATTGTAGATTTTACATCAAACCACTCAACTCAACATATGAAGGCATTTTGTGTGTTCAGAGTTCCTTTGCCAACATAGCTATGGTAGTTTCTAACAACTATATTATTTCAAAAGAAAATATAAAGGTGGCTACTTTGCTTTACTATGGAAAAATCAGTACAAGGATTGGGTCTGTCTAGAAAAAGTATAATGTGAGAATATCTTTTGGAACCACAAATAATCTAGGATGTATTTTGTAACATTCTGTAGATACGAGGAATTTATTTCTTGCTCTTGGAGTTTATAAAATTGATTGCGCAGAATGTGGGGGCAGTTACGTTTGCCAAACGAGAAGGAGGCTGGAAATTATCTTTGAAAAACACATTGCGTTGGAAAAACAGAATGCCACTGAGAGGAGGAATATGGCTGCTCATTCATATACAACGAAACACAGGTTGCCGGCTTCGACACCTGTTGTGAGGGTTCTGCATAAGAGTGAGAAGGGCAGGTTCCTCGATCTCCTAGAAGAGACAGAGATCTGTTGCTATCAGAAAAATGTTAGCTGCAACCTGATTAAAGATCAGGTCATTAAGAGAAATGCCTAGTTTTGAGAATTAGTTGAAAAATGATTGTTTGGAAGCAGTGAAAATAGGTCCTGACTTCTTGTCATTATGTAGCAGCCGCTGAAGTAATACTGTACCAGTACTACGTTTATAATATTGAACCTATAAAACATTTTTCATGTTATAGTAGTTTAGACGCATGTACACTGTTAATAGCAGCAATCCAGTACCTTATTTTTATTGTATCTATAATTAAAAATATGTAGGAAGTGGCACAGAGATCAGTACTCTCTACATTCATGATAGTATGACAAATCACACCAACAATCTATCTTGCTGATATATGACACAATCTATGATCTAATCAATAAGTTATAAGAGCCACATACCTCGTCAGGACGATAAAAATAAGTAAAAAAGAAAAAAATATTCAAATGAGTTCCAATAGTCATGTGTCTTCTAAATGTTAGTAAATTTTACGAATCTGTTTTTAACTATGCTTTTAAAAATTAACAAAATAATGGGTTCGCAAGGATTGAATCTGGCATGTTTATATCTTCTAATGTTAACTGTTAAATGTGTCAGTAAATCAGTACAGCAATATTTATTATCATTCTTGTATTTTGATTTTATCCATTATAAATGGTTCTGCAAGCCTGCGACTATGAAAACAATAGGTTTGTTTTTAAATAAACCCATTTGCTACCAGTCCCGATTTTCTTTATTTTCGTAAGACGCGTTTTGGGAAATTATTCCCATTTTGAAGTGCGTTTTTTGTGTTTGTTATGTCATTCTTATGTGATGTTGTCGATGTGTGAGATTCTGCTTCATTTCGTTGACTTTACTGCAATATATAAGAAAACACGTTATTTTTAGTTGGTTGTGGCAAAATTTAGAAGAAATTGTACTTACAGTTTTCCTATGGTCCATTTATGCAGAGTCTCACACACACTAAAATCACATACAAATTGTTGTACACTTTTAAACATCAAAAACATTTTACACAAACAAAACAGTTACACAGATATTCCTACGAGGAGTCAACAGAGATGACATTATAGGTCTTCCACAGAGTATGATATGCTTTTGTGCAGAGGTTATTTACATTAACAATTTAGATCATAATTTACTTATGTCTATTTTACAATTGTGCTTATTTATATGTGTTACTATTTTTATTTAAAATACTAGCGAATCATCTGAAGGAATTCACTGATTTTCTTTCAAGTTTCTCGTTTAATATTTTATCTTCTTATTTTCTGTACTGTGAATATATCTCCAGTTCTTTATTTAGTCAGTGGAATACTTCGACATTTTGCTCCGTTTTTCCAAGTGGGTGTTCTGCATTATGTATACTGGTACGTAATTTAATATGCAAACTATATAATGTACAAGCGATAAATACTACGTCATGAGTTGTAAGTCTTGTATACTATGCTCTGACTACGTACTTCTTGTATTCTTAACACTAATAGTGGTTAGTTACAAGCCAGTATCTGGATCTGCTGTAATAAAGGTGGAAAGGGAACTATGACTTATGCCTTATGTAGTGTGTTATGTATGTGCTCTCTTTACTTGGTGTTGAAGTATTGGCCTGTTTGTCCTAGGTAGAACATTGAGCATTCCTGCCATGTGACCTTGTATATTCCAGAGGCTGAGTATGGGTCATGCTTACACTTTATATTGTGTATTAGTCTTTGTTGTAGTTTATTAAATGTAGAAAACCCAAATTGTACTTTGTGATTTTTGAAAATATTTGCATTCTTCTGTGATACATTGCCAATGTATGGAATACTGGACATATATTAGTTATTCTCTTTTCCTCCTCTGGTGCAGTTTGTACCTGGGTATTTCTTCACTTTGTCTAAGACTGTGTCAACCATGGAAGCATTGTACCCATTGGCAAATGCAATCTTTTTCACCGTGTTCATTTCTTGTTGCATGTTTTCTTGGTTGAATGGTATTTTAGTTGCCCTATGAAGCATTTACCTGTACGCTGCCTGTTTATGGATATTTGGGTGACATGAGTTTGCAGGGATTGTGGCGTCAGTCATTGTGTTTTTACTTGGAATGACATAACAAACACAGAAAACGGACCTGAAAATGGGAATCATTTCTCGAAACGCGTCGTGCGAAAAATAAAATAAAGAAAATCGTGACTTGTAGCAGATGAGTTTTTTATAAACAAATCTATTACCTGTATTTTATTTCATTTTATTCCTGTTCAACTTTTAAATTTGATTAGAGACCGTAATTAGTTTATTATGAAGGTTATTTGAACGGAATGGATAGTGTCTTGAAAGGAGGATATAAAATGAACATCAACAAAAGCAAAACGAGGATAATGCAATGTAGTCGAATTAAGTCAGGTGATGCTGAGGAAATTAGATTAGGAAATGAGACAATTAAATTAGTAAAGGAGTTTTGCTATTTGGGGAGCAAAATAACTGATCATGGTCGAAGTAGAGAGGGTATAAAATGTAGATTGGCATTGCCAAGGAAAGAGTTTCTGAAGAAGAGAAATTCGTTAACATCGAGTATAGATTTAAGTGTCAGGAAGTCGTTTCTGAATGTATTTGTATGGAGTGTAGTTATATAGTACTTAGTTCATATATAGGATCCCACATAGCCAGCTGACGTGTAGTCTTCAACTAACTGTGGCAAGACCATAAACAACAAGTGTAGACGTACTGAAACGTGTAAAACAACTCCGAAATACTGGTACGTAATTTAATCTACAAACGATATAATCTTCATGCGATGAAAACTATGTCATGAGTTGTAAGTCTTGTATACTACGCTCCGACCACGTACTTCTTGTATGATTAACACTGATAATGGCTAGTTACAAGCCAGTATCTGGATCTGCTGTAATAAAGCTAGAACGGGAACGACGACCGATTGCTGCTGTTCACCATTTTGAAAGCAACGATCTGTTAATTCTGTTCAATTGTATATATTGTAATTACTGATGTATTTAAACAACTTTATATCGTCGACACTTGAGAAGTGAAGAAATGTTTGTATAGAGCTTTCCGCCCAAGATTATCCGTGCTATGACCATTGATCCTTCAGCGTACGTTGTCCTCTGAAACTACATGAAGTCAAAGAACTTAATAGCAAAACGTTACACATCCATCGTTACATTCTACATGTGTTAGTTTGTTCATGAGTTCAAGTAATGATGGAGACCCTTAAAAGACCAACAACACCAGTCAATGTTAAATAATAACATAGGGGGAAAATGTGTAACGGAGTGTTCCTACTTCTGTACCTCTCTCCCACGCTGCTCCAAAAATTCTTGTGTCCGTTTATAAACCTGTCGACGGTACTTGAGGCCCTAAGTTTCTTCGTTTCCTTTCAATAAATTTCACTACTTACTTACTTACTCCTTGGGCTACAGTCCATGTAGGGCTTTGCCCTCTCTAATGATCACAGCCCAATCCTGACGATTTTCTGCTCGTTTCCTCCATCTCCTGACTCCAATATTTCTCAAATAATTTTCCAGATCCTCCAGCCTTCGTTTCCAGTGTCTCCCTTTGCTCCTTTTGCCACCTATATTTCCTATGTAAACCTTTTTGACAGCTCGATCCTCTGACATTCGCTCAACATGGCCCAGCCTTCTTAATATGTTACACTTAATTTCAGTCACAAAGACAGGATTTCTATACAGTTCTTCCAATTCCTTGTTTCTCCTTATCCTCCATTGCCCCGCCTCATACACGGTTCCAAATATCTTTCTTAATATTTTCCTCTACCATCTTCTGAAGAGCTTTTATTCTGCTACAGTAATTGTCCATGTTTCTGAGCCATACATTACCACTGGTCTTATGACATTTCGATAGACAGTCACCTTCGATTTTCTGCTCAGGCGACGTGACTGAAAGATCTTGATCAGGGCCCGGTAAGCTCTATTTCCTGCAGCAATCCTAGATTTTATTTCTTCTCTTATTCTGCTATCCTCCATAACCAGCACTCCCAGGTATGGGAACTTCTCGCATCTCTCATAATTGCCTCTGTTCAATTTACTATATTTCTCTTTAACAACAGCATTTTTCCTGGTAGCAAAGAGATACTGTGGTTCTGTGTTGTTTATTCTAAGTCCCAACTGTTCTGCCTCCTTTACCAGTCTGTCAAATCCTTCTTGCATTTCTTTCAAATTTCTAGACAGCATACACATACTCCACCCATCGCATCACTCTCTCCAACACTATGTTGAAGATAGCATGGATAATACATCACCCTATGTTAACCATTGATTGACCTCAAATTCTTTAGAAAGTTTTCCTTCCACTTTTACCTGGCATTTTGTGCTTCTGAGGGTCATTTGTATCGGTATGATAAGTTTACTTGGGAATTCCATTTCCATTAAGATGTCATGTAGCTTTTTTCTTTTAACACTATCGTAGGCCTGTTTAAAGTCTACAAAAAGTTGGTGTCACAAGAAGAGAATAGAAGCTTTCGAAATGGGGTACTACAGAATACTGCTGAAGATTAGATGGGTAGATCACATAACTAATGAGGAGGTGTTGAATAGGGTTGGGGAGAAGAGACGTTTGTGCCACAACTTGACTAGAAGACGGAATCGGTTTGTAGGACATGTTCTGAAGCATCAAGGGATCACCAATTTAGTATTGGAGGGCAGCGTGGAGGGTAAAAATCGTAGAGGGAGACCAAGAGATGAATACACCAAGCAGATTCAGAAGGCTGTAGATTGCAGTAGGTACTGCGAGATGAAGAAGCTTGCGCAGGATAGAGTAGCATGGAGAACTGCATCAAACCAGTCTCAGGACTGAAGACCACAACAACAACACAACTTTCATTAAACTGTAGCTAAATGATAGCACGGCTGGCTCTGCGTGTTGAAGGCTGAAAAGCTAATATAGCGACGACTGTTCGGTTCGTGAGTAGCGTCAGCGCTAGAAGCGCAAACTCGTGATACGCCACCTGCCAGAAAGTGTATGTTCTTCGGGCGGTCGTCTGCCGTTATACTGCAGTCCTTATGGAGTTTCCTACATTTTTGATGCGAATAGGAGAAACAACAACGCTATCTCGTGGAATACCTTCCTTTATCATAGTTACTTTCCGAGATGTTGATTATATGGCGCCTTTGTTGTCCATATTGCAACTCTCATAGGATTATGATAATCATTATGGCGACTGTGACACATCTGAAGTCGGTCTGTGCGGATAATATGCTCTAAGTAATTACGTTTCTTGTACCTCTGGCGCTACCAATATTCCTTCTGTGTGTAATAATGTCGCTAGCTTTGCATGACCAGTGACGATAAATGTTGCTAAAAACAAAATATTTTTCATTAACAGTTACACTTCCAAAGACCACTGTGCAACTCACATGTATGTTTAGTTAGACGTTCACCTGAAATTTTTAACACGTTTCTTGTAATGACCATTTTCACAGCAGCTGTATATAAATTGCAGTTGTTTCGAAGAAAGTTTCGATGTGCAGCATGCAAAAAAGCCATTTTCTTTGAAACAACTGAAATTTTCAATTTTAGTGCACTGTGAGCTGACAAGTTGATTACACAGTATTCTCGTTGGAATCATTCACACTTCGATAATTCGTATTGTCAATTTACAAGTAATAATGTCAATTTACAAGTAACGCAAATACTACGATTAATTAATATCGTCAGTGTTGATTGTGGATTGACCACTGATAATTCGGGTGTGAATGATATAAATTTCGTTAACAAGTCTTATTCAAAGATGAACAGTCTGGAGATTTATTACTTAACTGACCGTGAACATTATGCGACATAATGTTTCTACGTCTACACCCAAACTCATCAAAAGACCGTGCAGTGCGTGGCAGAGGGTTGCTCCCTTGTACCACGTAGTGCTTCTGATTGTTCCATTTGCCTGTGGCCTAATTGCCTCTGAAAGCGATGCAGTTAGTGTAATCTAATTTTGTTGCTCGCTATAGAAGCATACGTAGAAATCTGTCATAATTTGTCCTGTCGCATTAACGCGACCACCCGTCAGAGGCCTCAACACGGTCACCAAGGACAGATGTATACGCGTATTGATCCATTGTCCCCTCCAGGATGACAAGATTACCCAGGAAAAGCCACGAAAACATACCGCAGACCATAACGCTCATTCCACTGGTCTTCCAGAGATTTCGCGAGATACACGCCCACAGTCACCCGTCCGATGGAGCAAAGAACATGATCCATTTCATAGGGCCACCTGTCGCCACTCAGTGGACCTCCGGTTGCGCATTTATTTATTTATTTATTGAATGGATTGATGCGGCCCGCCCCGACTACCTCTCCTGTAGCTACCTCTTCATCTCAGAGTAGCACTTGCACCCTACGTCCTCAATTATCTGCTGGATGTATTCCAATATCGTCTTCCTCTACAGCTTTTGCCCTCTATAGTTACCCATAGTACCATGAAAGTTACTCCCTGATGTTTTAGCAGATCTCCTTATCAGTGTTTTCCGCATGTTCCTTTCCTCTTCTGTTCCCTGTAGAACATCCTCATTTCTTACCATTTTAGCCCTCCTGATTTCCAATATTGGTCTGTAGCACCACATCTCAAATGCATCAATTTTCTTCTGTTCCGGTTCTCCTACAGTCAACGTTTCACGTGCTTCAAACGTACATTCTCAGAAATTTCTTCCTCAGATTAACGCCTATGTTTGATAATAGTAGATTTCTCTCGGCCAATAATATCCTTTTTGCCAATGATAGTCCCGTAATCAGTTATTTTGCTGCCTAAGTAACAGAATTCCTTAACTTGATCTACGTCGAGCGCGTCTTCTCTGTGTCAGCATAAAAAAGCACAAATATGTTTGCATAAAAAAGCGCGAATATATTTGCATGCCAAAATTTTATGGAAAATTTTGTAATGTGTTGAGGAAGGTAGAATGAGGCAGCTGATGTCTCACTTTTCAGTCAGTCTTTTGAAAAAAATATGAACATATTAGCATTTTTGTGTTCCGATATGGGCCTTTTTCCGGACCGGACAGTACGTGCAAAAAAATTTTGCATGTATTTCAGTACTACGATGTGGGGTTGCCAATTGATAACGTACACAATTTACAGCATCGTTCTCAGTACTAAGTCACTTTAAAAATTACATTTTCGCCTCACATCCAATTTTACGTGCGTATTTTACGTATACAAGTAGGATGAGGTTGAACCTCTCGGAAACGGATGAAGATATGAAGAATATTTTTAGCCTTATTCGAGATCTGGATCTTAGGAAAACACAATAAAAATTATAGCCTTTTTCTATAAATAGACATTTCGGAATCAGCTGCTGGGTTTTGGTACTCAAGCAACTAGTTTTGGGGGTTTCTCGATAATGCGTAAAGATTTTGGAAAAAGGGAAAATGGTTCTTCTGGATAAATGCCTAGACAATACACCATTAAAATTTGAGCGATTTAGTGCGGCTATTTATTATTTAGATTTCACCTCATACCGGATTTTACGTGTAGAGTTGGTTAAAATTTAAACCTTTGTATCTCGGAAACAGATAAAGGTATCAAGAGAATTTTCAGCGTTGTTCGGTATCGTAATCTGAGGAATAAATCGAAAAATTTCAGCCATTTGTTGTGCATTGCCGTCTTGAAATCCTCGGCTGGTTTATGGTCCTTTGGTAACAGTGAAGGTATAGTATTCTCGAGGAACCTCCGATGAACTAAATATGTCTCTACAAGTTCCGTCAAGCCCACATCAAATCAAAAAAGAACAAACCGTTTAGCTCAATTTGTTTAACCATGAAGAAGCGTGTAACATTCGTGCATTGAACTTCTACCGTAGGACAATGACAGTAACGCAAAGACGGTACTGCTGTTGGGAACACAAATGGCCTTAACACATGGGCTGTTCTGAACGCTTGATCCTACTTTTTTACCACCAATATGATCCGAGATACGAGAACCGGAACTACTAGTAGACTTCTCTGACCGGGAAAACCATTTTTGCCAGATCTAGTCTGCTTTTGATGTCCTCCTTGCTCCGTCCATCATTGATTATTTTACTGCCTAGGTAGCAGAATTCCTTAACTTCACCTACTTCCTGACCATCAGTCCTGATGTTAAGTTTCTTGCTGTTCTCTTTTCTGCTACTTCTCATTACTTTCGTCTTTCTTCGATTTACTCTTAATTCATATTCTGCACTCAGAATACAGTCCATTTCATTCAATAGATCTTGTAATTCTTCTTCACGTTCACTCATGATAGCAATGTCAGCAGGGAATCGTATCATTAGTAGCCTTTCGCCTTGAATTTTAATTCCACTCCTGAAACTTCCTTGTATTTCCATAATTGCTTTTCGATGTAGGGATTGAACAGTAGGGGTGAAAGACTACATCCATGTCTAACACCCTTTTTAATCCAAACATTTCGTTCTTGGTCGTCTACTCTTATTACTCCCTCTTCGTTCTTGTATGTGTTGTACATCAACCGCCTCTCCCTATACCTTACCCGTATTTTTCTCAAAATTTCGGACATCTGGCACGATTTTACATAGTCAAATGCTTTTTTTAGGTCGAAAAATCCTATTAACGTGTTTTGATTTTTCTTTACTCTTGCTTCCATTATCAACCGCAACGTCAGATTTGCCTCTCTGGTACCTTCACCGTTCAAACTGATAAATCATCGATGTTCTTTTTCATTCTTCTGTATATCCTGTAAGCAACTTGGATGACCGAGCGAGGTGGCGCAGTGGTTAGACACTGGACTCGCATTCGGGAGGACGACGGTTCAATCCCGCGTCCGGCCATCCTGATTTAGGTTTTCCGTGATTTCCCTAAATCGCTCCAGGCAAATGCCGGGATGGTTCCTTTCAAAGGGCACGGCCGACTTCCTTCCCTAATCCGATGAGACCGATGACTTCGCTGTCTGGTGTCCTTCCCCCAAAAACCACCACCACCAACTTGGATGCATGGGCTGTTAAGCTGATTGTGCGATAGTTCTCGCACTTGTCAGCTCTTGTAGTCTTCGGAATTGTGTGGATGACATTCTTCCGATAGTCAGATGGTATATTGCCAGATTCACACATTCTACACACCAATGTGAATAGTCGTTTTGTTGCCCCTTCCCCCAACGGTTTTAGAAATTCTGATAGAATGTCATCTATCCCTTGTCCAAAGCTCCTTTAAATTATGATTATAATACTGGATCCCCAATTTCCTCTAAATTGACTCCTGTTTCTCCTTCTGTCACGTCAGACCTTTTCCCTCATAGAGACTTTCCACCTATCCGCTCTCTCCTCTACATTTAACAATGGAATTCCAGTAACACTTTTAATGCTACCACCCCAGCTTTTAATTTCACCGGTTTATTTGACTTTCGTATCTGCTGAGTCAGTCCTTTCGACAGTCACTTCTTCTTCGATTTCTTCACATTCTTCATGCAGCCACTTCGTCTTAACCTCCCTGCATTTCCTATTTACTTCATTCCTCAGCAACTTGTATTTCTGTATTTCTGAATTTCCCTGAACATTTTTGTACTTACTTCTTTCGTCGATCGGCTGAAGTATTTCTTGTATAACTCAAGGTTTCTTTGTACCTATGTTTTTCTGTCTAGCCTCTGTAACTTTCCTCTTTAGAGTTTTCCATTTCTCTTCAACTGTACTTCCTACTCGACTATTCTTTATGTACCGTATCTACAGCCTTAGAGATCTTCAAGTGTGTCTCGTCATTCCTTAATACTTCCATAACTCACTTCTTTGATTTTTGATCCTTCCTGATTAATCTATTAAACTTCAGCCTACTCTTCGTCACTACTACATTGCGATCTGAATTGATTTCTTTTTCTGGGTACGCCGTACAATCGAGAATCTGATTTCGGAATCTCTATCTGACCATGATGTAATCTAAATGAAATCTTCCTGTATCACCTGGCCTTTTCCAAGTATACCTCCTACTCTTGTGATTTCTAAACAGAGTATTCGCTATTAATAGCTGAAGTTTACTACAGAACTCAATTAGTCTTTTTCTTGTCTCATTCCTTGCCCAAACCCATATACTCCTGTAATGTTTCTTTTACTCCTTCCTCTACAACTGCATTCCAGTTCACCATAACTGTCGATTCTGATGAGAATAACACTATCACTGAATTGTTCACAGTAACACACTCTTGGCCTACCTTCCTGTTCATAACGAATCCTACTCCCGTTACACCATTTTGTGCTGCTGTTGATACTAGCCGATATTCATCTGGCGATAAATCCCATTCCACTTCACTGACCAGTAGTATATTTATATTGAGCCTTTGCATTTCCCTTTTCATGTCTTCTAGCTTCCTTACCATGTTCAAACTTCTGACATTCCAAGGCCCGACCCGTAGAACGTTATCCTTGCGTTGATTATTCCTTCTTTTTTCATGGTCTCCTCCCCCTTGGCAATCCCCTGCTGGAGATCCAAATGGGGACTTCTCCGGCATCTATTGCCAATGGAGAGATCATCATAACCTCTTTCAATTACAGGACACATGTGCTATTGATACACTTCATGTGCCCTCCGACCTCTTTGACAAAGCTGTAGGCAGATTGAGGGTGACTTCTTATGCTGAAGTCTTCGGAAGCCAATGCTGATTATTAATCAAAATTTAACTGGTGGCGGGTTTCAAACCCGAGACCGAGTAAGTTTTGATTATGACTCAAAGACGCTATCTCTAGACACAGGTCTCCTTTGCTCTGATGTACCCTACATATTAAAAAAATATTTTTTGTATGACCGTCATTCTGGTTGGAGGTGAGGGACTTCGGCCTTTCCCGTATGTAATAAAGTGGAACACCTACAGCCATCTTTACGATGTTATTTATTATATGGCTACCAGTTTCGGTGCTTCAGTGCACCACCTTCAGGCCTTAACTGTGCTAATGGGGTTAACTCCAGACGTATACGTGATTCATCAGTGGCCAACATATATGAAGTGGATTTTGCAGACTGCCTGTAGCAACGATGTTGTGTCTCCATCCATCAATATGTTGTTGTAGACACAATATCGTTGTTACAGGTTGTTTGTGTTGACCACTGTATACGACTGGAGTTAGCCCCATCAGCGCCAGTTAAGGCCTGAAGATGATACGCTGAAGCACCGAAACTGTAACCATATAATAAATAACATCGTAAGGTCGACCGCAAATGCAATTAAAGTAGTAAGAGAACGATGAAAGAGGGTGCCGGTCAAGGAAGTAAGCCTGGGGGGGGGGGGGGGGGCCGAGACCCAGCATGCAGTGGTAGGTGCCCCAACCCCAACCATCGTGCCCCCGCCCCAAAAATAAAAATCACCTTAGAGAGAAAACGGAAAACCACTTGACCATGAATCTTTTGCCAGTATTTAAGAGAGGAAATTTAAAGGCCTTGCCTAGTATGGAGAGCCAGAAGAGGTGGTCAGTCCACCAGGATATAAGGTACAGTACATGACACAAGACAGTGCATTCTTCTGGGAGGAATGGAAGGAAGAGCGGCAAGCATCGTTAGTTTCTTTGAGAGTGCAGAATTTTTTTTAGTGGGGCCAGTAGCCAACCAGGTGTCGTTCCATCTGTCAGTGAGGAAAGGTCTTATTTGCACCCACAAATCCACACGTGGGGTCGGAAGCGAATGAGGGGCAAGTAATTGCTCCTCCAGCCAAATGGAACCAATGAAGATAACCGAGCAGTCAGTATGACTAAGTTCAGCGAGAAGGTCACGAATAACAGACAAAAGTAACATCGATCAGTGGCCTGAAGACAGCTGATTGAATCAACACAGATTAAAACGCCCCTTTTCCCCGTCTTAAATGCCACCGAACACATGCAGGATGCGTCAGGGAGACGTACTGCAGCATGTCCGCATGCACTAGTGACCATCCAGCAGCTGTCAATCGCGCTGATGGAGGAATATAACGCACTACGACACTAACTCCTAACTAACCTTGTGGCCTGCATGGGAGCACATAAGATTACCCACCCTGTTAACAACCATTTCTTGCTTTTCTTAATATCCAGGGACCATCATAAATCGCGGTGAATTGTCTAATTATCATCTTTGAATAAAAATACCATTTCTGTTCGTTTAATTGAGCATCTTTTCATTGAGCATCATTTCATCTATACTATACTCTAACAGTTCTCTGTATGTACGTCCAAGTTTAGTGTTCGACAGTCAGTGACAGAGCACCTCCAGTTCCTGCTGTTAATAATGCGAGTACATTGTTCGCTTGTTACATATTCTTACGAGCTTCACACAGAAACAACTTATTTTCAGTTATCTGTGTAGTTACTAGTTAATTTTTGTAATTTATCAGGCGTTTGACTGCTTACTAGACACAAACTTTTATTTTAGTAATAGTATAGTGTACATTACCGCCCTTGTTATCGACCCTTGTACCGACCTTCGAATGATACAGACTTTAGTTTGTTTTGGTTAGAACAGCTCAGTGTTGGTTAGACTGTCAGTGACAGTTTGACAGGTTAGACTGTCAGTGACAGAGCACTTCGAATTCCTGCTGCTAATTAGCCGACTACACAGTTCGTTTGATACATATTTTTACATGTTTCAAACAGGAGTAATTTCAGTAATGGATAGGAACTGTGATTGCTGTGTACAGATGCGGGGTAACCCTTCGCTCACAGCTCCAGGCGGTGTTGGCTTCCGTCACACAGCTTGAGGCTGCTGCCAATGCGCGTCACTGCTGGCGGTCGGGGATGCGAGGGACGTCGAGCACATCCCACGTGTCACCCGATCGTTCAGTGTTGTGGTCGCCCCAGGTACTGCTTGCACTGAGGTTGACCCCATACCTGTGGTCGAGTGGGAGATCATTCCAGAGTCTGGCAGGCAGCGAAAGACTTTCCGAGGTGTCGATTGTGGGGCCTCTTCATTTCGATTGACGAACAGTTTTCGGGTGTTATCTGTGGCTGACGACTCGGCCCATAAGGTCTGGGCATTCACAGAGGATGGGTTTGCTCGTGGTTGGGAGGTCCAACATTAGGCACGTAATGGGACCCCTTAGGAACATGGCTGCCAAGGAGGGGAAGGAAGCCAGTGTGCATTCTATGTGCATGCTGGGGGGAGTCATTCCGGATGTGGCAAGGGTGCTTGCGGATGCCATGAAGAGTACAGGGTGCAGCCTACTGCCGGTGGTGGCTCTTGTCAGTAGCAATGACGCATGTCGCTTTAGATTGGAGGAGATTCTCTCTGGTTTCGGGCGACTGGCAGAAATGGTAAAGAATGCCAGTCTTGCTTGCAAGGTTAAGGCGGAGCTCACCATCTGCAGCATCGTCGAAAGAACCGACTGTGGTCCTTTGTTGCAGAGTCGAGTGGAGGGTCTGAATCGGAGGCACAGGTGATTCTGTGACTTGCGCAATTTAGTGGTGCGTTTCTGGGTTCCGCTTAATAGGTCAGGAGGCTGCTACACACAGGAAGTGGCAACACTGGTAGCGGGGGCTGTGTCGAAGGGACTGAGCGGTTTTATAGGTTAGACGGTCTCAGGGGCAATTAAAACACAGAAAGTAGTTGTAGCAACGATCGGTATTGTAAATTGTCGTAGCGTATTGGGAAAGAGTCAGAGCTCCTAGCCCTAATCGAAGGCAGTGAAACCAAAAAGTTATAGGTACGGAAAGCTGGCTACAGCCGGAAATAAGTTCAGCTGAATCTTTTTCAAGCGACCTCACAGTGTTCAGAAAGCATAGATTAAATACAGTTGATGGTATAGTATTCATTGCTGTCGGAAGTAGTTTACCTTGTGATGAAATTGAAGTAGATAGATCCTGCGAAATAGTATGGGTAGAGGTTATACTTGACAATCGGACTAAACTATTAACTGGAACAGTTAACCAACCCCCCGACTCAGAAGATATAGTTGCTGAACATTTCAAACAAAACTTCAGTGTCATTTCAAATAGGTACCCTACTCATACAATTATAGTCGGGGGTGACTTCAATCAACCCTCGATATGTTTGAAAAATTAAACGTTTAGCCGGCGGCAGGCACAAAACGTCATCCGAAATTGTACTGAACGTTTCCTCAGAGAATTATTTTGAGTAATTAGTTCATGAGCCCACTCGAAGCGTAAATGGTTGCGAAAGCATATTTGACTTCTTAGGAACAAATAATCCTACACAAATAGGGAGTATCATGACGAACGCAGGGATTAGCAACCACAAGGAAGTTGCTGCTAGGCTAAATACCGTAACACCCACAACCATGGAAAAGAAACGCAAAGAACATCTATTTAAAAAAGCTGATAAAGATGCTCTTGGCGCTTTTTTGAGAGACAGTCTCCACTCCAGCCGATTCGATCATGTAAGGGTACAAAAGATGTGGAATGATTTCAAAGAGACAGCATCGGCGGAAATTGATATATACCACGTAAATTGATAAGTGATGGTACTGATCCCCTAGGGTACACAAAACGGGTCAAATCGCTGTTGCAGAAGCAGCGTAAAAGGCATGCCAACTTTAAAAGAACGCAATCCCCAAGACTGGCAAAGTTTTGCAGAATTTCGAAATACACTCCTGGAAATGGAAAAAAGAACACATTGACACCGGTGTGTCAGACCCACCATACTTGCTCCGGACACTGCGAGAGGGCTGTACAAGCAATGATCACACGCACGGCACAGCGGACACACCAGGAACCGCGGTGTTGGCCATCGAATGGCGCTAGCTGCGCAGCATTTGTGCACCGCCGCCGTCAGTGTCAGCCAGTTTGCCGTGGCATACGGAGTTCCATCGCAGTCTTTAACACTGGTAGCATGCCGCGACAGCGTGGACGTGAACCGTATGTGCAGTTGACGGACTTTGAGCGAGGGCGTATAGTGGGCATGCGGGAGGCCGGGTGGACGTACCGCCGAATTGCTCAACACGTGGGGCGTGAGGTCTCCACAGTACATCGATGTTGTCGCCAGTGGTCGGCGGAAGGTGCACGTGCCCGTCGACCTGGGACCGGACCGCAGCGACGCACGGATGCACGCCAAGACCGTAGGATCCTACGCAGTGCCGTAGGGGACCGCACCGCCACTTCCCAGCAAATTAGGGACACTGTTGCTCCTGGGGTATCGGCGAGGACCATTCGCAACCGCCTCCATGAAGCTGGGCTACGGTCCCGCACACCGTTAGGCCGTCTTCCGCTCACGCCCCAACATCGTGCAGCCCGTCTCCAGTGGTGTCGTGACAGGCGTGAATGGAGGGACGAATGGAGACGTGTCGTCTTCAGCGATGAGAGTCGCTTCTTCCTTGGTGCCAATGATGGTCGTATGCTTGTTTGGCGCCGTGCAGGTGAGCGCCACAATCAGGACTGCATACGACCGAGGCACACAGGGCCAACACCCGGCATCATGGTGTGGGGAGCGATCTCCTACACTGGCCGTACACCACTGGTGATCGTCGAGGGGACACTGAATAGTGCATGGTACATCCAAACCGTCATCGAACCCACCGTGCTACCATTCCTAGACTGGCAAGGGAACTTGCTGTTCCAACAGGACAATGCACGTCCGCATGTATCCCGTGCCACCCAACGTGCTCTAGAAGGTGTAAGTCAACTACCCTGGCCAGCAAGATCTCCGGATCTGTCCCCCATTGAGCATGTTTGGGACTGGATGAAGCGTCGTCTCACGCGGTCTGCACGTCCAGCACGAACGCTGGTCCAACTGAGGCGCCAGGTGGAAATGGCATGGCAAGTCGTTCCACAGGACTACATCCAGCATCTCTACGATCGTCTCCATGGGAGAATAGCAGCCTGCATTGCTGCGAAAGGTGGATATACACTGTACTAGTGCCGACATTGTGCATGCTCTGTTGCCTGTGTCTATGTGCCTGTGGTTCTGTCAGTGTGATCATGTGATGTATCTGACCCCAGGAATGTGTCAATAAAGTTTCCCCTTCCTGGGACAATGAATTCACGGTGTTCTTATTTCAATTTCCAGGAGTGTACATCGCGTACTGCAATGCGAGATGCTTTTAATAATTTCCACAATGAAACTCTGTCTTGGAATCTGGCACAAAACCCAAAGAGATTCTGCCCATACATAAAGCACACCAGTGGCAAAACACAATCAATACCTTCACTGGGCGATTATAACGGTGAAGTCACTGATGACAGTGCCATTACAGCAGAATTATTAAACACGGCTTTCCGAAACTCCTTCACCAAAACAGTAGAAGAAAATATTCCTGAATTCCAGTCAAGAGCAGCTGCCAAGATGAGAAACATAGAAGTAGACATTCTCGGTGTTGCATAGAAACTTAAATCACTTAATAAAGCAAGGCCTCTGGTCCAGATTGTATTCCAGTCAGGTTCCTATCAGATTATGCTGATACAATAGCTCCATATTTAGCGATTATATACAACCGCTCGCTCACAGAAAGATCCGTACCTAAACACTGAAAAATTGTTCGAGTCACACCAACACCCAAAAATGGAAATGGGAGTATTCCACTAAGTTACAGACCCATATCACTAACTTCGTTTTGCAGTAGGTTTTTGGAACATATACTCTATTCGATGGAAAGTCATCGAGTAAAGCAGAAGTGATATCCGGCGTTCCCCAAGGAAGTGTTATAGGCCTTCTATTGTTCCTGATCTATATTTATTTATTTCTTTATTCGTATGGCTGACATGCAGCTTAAAATTACAGGTATATTACATTAGTAATATTATATATAACAGGAATATGAAAATACAAAACCACATACAAAACTAACTAAATGTCAATGCCCAGGTTTCAAATCCATATAAGAGCCATATCGTCAGCTTTCATGAGGTCGCCTCAACTCCCCTGGTAGGAACGCAAGGGACATTCATCTCTAATGTGTTTGATTCTCTGTTTTGGAGCCCCACAAACTGGAGACTCTGTAGCACCCCATTTTTTATCAGTTGGTCCTGAAAAGGTCCATTTTTTAAAGCTTTTTGATTTTGATTTGTCTGCATGTTTGTAGCCAGGAAAACCAATATCTGGTCTGGCTGCCTATTCGTTCTAGCTCATTTAGCGTTACCCGGGGTGCACGTGTAGTATTCCACTACGGACGCGAGCTAGTTTACACCCCCCCTGATCTATGTTAACAATATAGGAGACCATGTGAGTAACCCTATTAGACTGTTTGCGGATGATGCTGTCATTTGCCATCTTGTAAAGTCATCAGATGACCAAAACAAATTGTAAAATGAATTACATAAGATATCTGTATAGTGCGAAAGATGACAATTGACCATGAATAGAAAAAAGTGTGACGTTATTCAAATGAGTACTAAAAGAAATCCGCTAAATTTCAATTACGCGATAAGTGACACAAATGTGAAGGCTGTAAATTCAGTTAAGGGATTACAATTACAAATAACCTGAACTGGAACGATCACATAGATAACGTTGTAGGCAGAGCAAACCAAATACTGCGATTCATTGGCATAACACTTAGAAAGTGCAACAGGTCTACAAGAGACTGCTTACGCCACGCTTGCCCGCCCTATGCTGGAATATTGCTGTGCGGTGTGGGATGCGCATCAGGTAGGACTGGCGGATGACATCGAAAAAATTCAAAGAACGCAGCTCGTTTTGTATTATCACTAAATAGGAGAGACATGATACGTGAACTGGAGTAGCAGTCATTAAAACAAATTTGTTTTTCGTTGTGACGTGATCTTCTTATGAAACTTCAATCACCAGTTTTCTCCTCCGATCGCGGAAACATTCTGTTGGCGCCCCACTTACATAGGGATAAATGATCATCACGATAAAACAAGAGAATTCAGGCTCACACAGACAAATTTAAGTGCTCGTTTTTACCGCGCGTCGTTCGAGATTGGAGCGGTAGAGAGACAGCTTGAAGGTGGTTCATTGAACCCTCTGCCAGGCACTTTATTGTGAATAGCAGAGTAATCACGTAGATGTAGATGTACAAGTTTTATTGAGCTATATTACTTGGCAGTGACGCATCATCCGAAAGGTTCTTTCGTCCCTGACTTTTGTATACGGATATATTTTAAAACGGGTAGTAACAAAGTGTTGAATATCACAAGCAAATGTATCTTCAGCATTGAAAAACCAAAATAATAGCAAGGAGTTACAAACAAAATTCAATAAGTAGTGCAGTAGAAATTTAATAACTGATAAATATTAACGTGTTTTTCTTGTGAGGAGGATGTTTTGATTTTTAGCGTGGCCACAGTTCTGGAAATGGGTACGCTTTCAGGCAGAAAGCAGCCCGACCTTTTAATCTTTATTGCTATTTATCATCGCGTTGGTAAGACCCGACCGGTTGCCCCACAAACAGTAGATCGAAGTAGATCTACATTTTGTCGTACGCTAGAGACGCATTTTGCATCATCACACTAGGTTTCGCAGTTGAGTGCAGTACGTAGTCTCTTATCATAGAGGCTACGTCTCTCGCATATCAATATCATCTCCAGCATTGGCAGGGTCAGTAGTGTAGCAATCAGCGACCGCGCGACAACTTTTACCGGTGGTTTGCTGTTCGTATCGTCAGTATTGTTCACAGTTGGGATATCTGGGCTGAAGTTAATCCACAAAGTACACTTCAGGCTGAACACCTCTGGCAGTCTACAACTTACGTGTAGCTGTATGTGACTTGTAGGACCACGTAGTCTTCCCGACCATCTTACATACTTTGTCCACAAGAGCTTTCTGCTGAACTCTCTTCAAAAACTTGCTACTTCGTTTATCTCTGTAAGTAAGAGGAACAAGTAGTTCTAAATTGGAGGGGGGTGCGGCGGGGATTTCGGGGATGGGATGGGGTGGAGAAGGGACTAAATGTTACCCGAGGGGTGGGGGGTGGGGGGGGGAGGGTAAGGGACTAAATGTTAACCCGCACAAAGTCACCTTTGAGGTAACGTAAGATAATAACTTTCGCAGTAGATGTATTTAACGCAATGACCCTTCATCGAATTTTTTCTGTTTTTAGTTCGAGGCTTCAGTACCCACTATTGGTAAAAATATTCCTGAAACACCGTCATATAATAAGCCATGTAATGGTCCTATATGACTTCCCAGGTACAATCTACAAATTTCATCTGTCTATGGATGATTCTCCGTCCACGATAACGTGCTATATACTTCAATAAATTTTCGGTCCAGTAGCAGGTGTGATTAGACATCCCGGGCAGTCCAGTTTTATGTAGTAGACGTGCTGAGTAAAGCCCCTTTCGAAAATCTAGAAAAATTAAATCTTTGGTATTGCCTCTGTTCATCCGGAATTTGGTTTTGCCTAGTTTCAATTCCCATTCACGTTGATATGAGAAACGTGATTTCGTTCTAGGCAATGAATTGCGAATGCATTCAATTTTCTAAAATTCTTGATAGAATGGACGCTGTTGAACGGTTGTTCCGTGGATCAGTTTTGGTAGGTTTTTTTCCCTTTACATACGTGTGGAACAATTCTTCTTTCCGAATCAGTGGGAAAAACTGAAAATCGAGCTCGATACACAGGTTATTGTGGGCCTACCATAAACCTGAGATGTAGGGATGAAGAGGTTTCGGAAAGAAAATGACGTAACAGAAAGAGAATAATATGAAAAAAGGGAATAAGGTTTTCAAAAATTAAACAATTACCCTGGATAGATTAACGATCGTAGAAGTATAGCGCGTAGCCACAGCTGACGGGTGGGGATATTAATCACTGTTTACATTAAACTAGATGCTCCAGCCGATCGACATTGTGGCCGTTATGCGTGCTTTATCAAAGCTCAGCGCTAATCTAAACTTAATCACTCCCCAGTAACCCAACCTTGTAGCTAATTATGTTATCCCCGCGTAACCCAGTTATTGGCAGCCTGTCTATTCGAAGGTTAATTCAATTTATGGCTCTGTGCGTGCCCTGCTTCCCCCCACAACAGATCGTAAAAAACAAAACGACGTCATTGGCATACGGACCAGTTATTGAATCACTTATTAAAAGAGTGTCACAGCTCCATTATTTATAGGTAATAGCATTTGTGTGACATTCTTTGTGACATGAAGTTATTGCATCAGAAGCAAGGCACGGCGCGTCTGTTCGACACGACGCTGTCTATCAGTCTTCCGCACCGCGAATCGAAGATTAATGACCCGTAACAGATTTACGCGGTGCCATCAAGAAACTTGTGCTTCACGTTGGAATCTGAAACGTTTAATTAGTAGCGTACAGGTCATGCAGTTGTTGGTTTGTCTAGAGGTTATTCCACGAAGCGGATATATTCTGATCCCTTTCGTAAAACAGTTTTGATTAAATTCTGGGCGTCGTGGACTATGGGCAGGGATAATTAACAAAGACTTCATCAGACTTGGATTAGAGAAAAAATTAATTAAAGGAATAATTTCACTGAAAATTTCGATGCGGTCCGGGGAAGCGCACGAGCATCCGACAAACGTCTTAAACGAACAGTACTTCCTCCTTTAGCTTGTCAGAATCTACTTATATCTCTCCCGTCTCAATTTATCCACCCTAGATAATTTAAATGTAGCCTGCTATTCACAAAGATTTGCCGAAGAATAGAGCAGAATTAGCTGCTTCATGGAATTCCCTGTGCAAGTTCCTTCCCTAAGAACTCTAAAAGTTTTAAACCGTCCAAAAATTTATTCAGTTAACTTAAAGATTCAATTTAGCTGTCATTTTTAAATGAGACGCATCACACAGGACCATGGAAAAAATTGCTGGCACCAGATTCTGCACTGGCCCAGATTTTCGTAGTGAAAGAAGGAAAGGTAGTTTAGAGCTTAACATTCCGTCTAAATTATGATTCTTAGAGACAGAGCACCAGTTCGGTCGGAAAGAGGTCGTTTATGTCCTGTTCCAATAATTCTTTTCAGCATTCGCACAATCTGATTTGGACAAATTCTATATTTGAATGGCCGGACGGAGACTGTAGCCCCGTTCTCTCTCAAACTGGAACCATCACATGCGGTACGTTGTGGGGAAGGCCAAAACGGTAATAAAATTAACTTGTGACTGTTTTTTTTTTTTTTCAAATAAATATAAAGCTCTGTTCTTTCCCAGTACTAAGACACTGGTTTACTTATTTCTGCTATCAGCTTTACTGTGTTTGGTACCAACATTGCTTTCTACTGCACCCAGTTGATACCACACCGTATACTCATTAGATTTAACTGGACTATTGTTTCTGTACTCCAACTTTATTAGTATTTCTTATTCTGCTCAAAGAAATTGTTGTCACCCAGTATAGTTACCACTTTACTCCCGTCTAGCTGATGCATCTATTAATAACTATTTGCCTTTTACACTGTCTCCACTCACACAATTATGAACATTCATTCATAGTACTATCCCATGCACACAAAACATAAATATACAGTGATCATAGCAGTACCATACTATCATATGCACTTCATATGAGAATGTTACCAATCATTGTCTAAAGTAATAAATTAATTATTCGTAAGAATCTCTGTTATTTACAGATTTGTTATTATTTCATAGATTCCGTATCCAGTTTCTGTGACGTTATAGTTGAATCACGAAAGAGAAAAATTATGATTTAAGCATATGTGTAAGATCGACGAATAATTGCTGAACGATCAGCTCAGTTGTAGGAATTAAGGCTATTATGATTCAATTACGCCAGGTTTCAAAATTTTTAAATACATTTTGTTATGCTCTTTTAGTAGGTTCAATTTTGGTTTCATTAATTCCCCATCCTCCCCAAATGATTCACTCCTGTACATTATACTTTACAAGTCTAGTCTGGGCCTGCTGTTTTAAGAAATTGTTTTATCCTCAGTTATCAGGGTGAGGCCCATCTTTCGTAGTTATCTTACGGTTTTATTTAGTTACGACCAATATTAGTATTTTTATCTACTTGCACTAATTTAAAGGTTCCTTTATGGGCGATTATGTTTTGTTTGACTGTAAACGCTAAATTTCATTATAGTGAATTACCTATTTTAGATCTTTTCCGTACGCATTAAATATACTGACTGTCATGTAACTGCTCTGAGCCCCACCTATGTGCGTCGTCTGCAAACACTCTAAGCAAGCCTAGTTCCATTGCTCGACTGAGTGTCCTCTTGACTCCCCTGCCGTAAAGTCACGGCGGCAGTACTATGTACTGTGTATGTATTTGTTTACACTTCTTTATGAGTGTAGCCCTACCGTTTTACTATTCTGACATGCTGGTACGATTTTAGTAAGCTATGTCTCGTTCAGTCCTCCTATTTATTTAGCGTTCTATCCCGCGGCTACACGATATTACACTATATCAGTTACTTTTTACTAGGTCTCAGCCGGATTCGACACATGCTTCAATCTAGGATAGGCCCTTTTAAAACGTAAACTGAAACGTCTCTGCGGGTCCATCTGATTCGACGTGTGCTTCAGTGTAGCACAGAGCCGTTTCATGACTTTTAATATGTTGTGAAAGGAAATTTTCAGAGTAAATAACAATTCCTTATTCACCTTTAGAATCGTCCAAGCTGGGACCATACCCTAAGTTTGTTTGTTTTGTTATCCCCGTAGACATTCTAAAGGTGCCCACGGACGTGAAAGGCGTTGTTAATAAAGGAATAAGTTGCAGCAAGACTGTTTTTAATTTTAAAAAGGTTACTACTTGTTCTCTGACATAAATCAGCATCTTCACTTCACTATACGGTGTAGGCTACACAGCCTGCTACAGAAACTATCGCACGTCCATGAAGGTTCTGAGCAGACGATCTTGTTGCCTTTTTCCTGAATGATGACATCTTTTTTTAAAATTTTTGTTTCGGAATCAGAAATGTATAGTTCTTCTCTCATTTCAGTGATTTCATATTTTGTCCATCAGTGTGCTGCCTTTGACTGCCTCAGATATTTTATCTTAGCTGAAGGTATTTTCTTTCTGTATTTGTTACAGAGCACCCACTACCAACTTCTACATAAAACTACAGATGCCGACATTGTTTTCAAATCTTCAGCTTAAATTTTTTTTCTGGTTTTATGTCTCAGAATTCTATGAGCTGGTCCACACATACCAATATCTAGAAAGTCGCAAAGTTTTGTTTCTATGTCGCCTTCTAATGTTAGGGATATTTCAGATTCGAAACAGTTAAAGATGGGATACCGGCTCCAATATTTCGCCATTTATCTAAATTTTTGGTCCTATCATACATTTTTCTAGAAATGCCATTACCTTTGATTTATGTGAAGATGTTGTTGTGTACATAGTTCCGCATAGTCAGCGCGTGCACAACTTTCCCACTCGAGCGCGCCCCGCTAAGCACAACAGCGGACTACAAGATGGCGCTGCCATAGAGACGGACCAAATTCTGCTTCCGCCGATCCGCTTATTAATATGTAACGTAGCCAATGAGATTGCTGCTAACGTAGAACATTTTCCTCCTCGCGGATAACACTCGCGCAGTGATACATGAACGCACAAGGTATTATAACGAGTGTACAGCCCTCCAATTAGTCAGTCTGCATTTGTCTGCACCAGTCTGTACCAGTCTGCTTTGTCTGTAGCAGTCTATAGTCAAGTTTCAGTCTGCGCCTAATACGATTACCATATTCCTGTACATAGCCATGAAGATAAATGTATAGACACTTTTGTCAAGTATCAGATATACGTGAGAATAAGATTAACGTACCAGTACCAAAGGCTCTTCAGATTGTCAGTTGTAAATAGCATCCAGAACCAAGTTAAGTAATTTTTGTGCTTGTTATTATTTTCATAAATGTGTGTGAAAATTAATCAAGTTCTGTTTAAAGTTGGTCACCGTCAATCTGCTACTCTAAGCGTGCAGGTGACTTTTCTATCGTCTGACCTAATGGCAGAACATAAACACGCCACGATTAGACCACGAGACATATTGATGACACTCGCCTACTTCGTTAGAGCGACAAGTCAAATAATCTGATGGTGTGTGTACTGAAGGTCTTACAGCACGCACATCACAGATGTTTTATTCCATATTTTTCTGCTGTATTGCAGTGCTTTTGAAAATGTATAAAGTTCTACTCACCTTGTTGTGAATCTCTTCTGACACGCACGCCGGCTTGAAGTTACTGACATGCAGTTCTCAGCCACGAAAAGCTATAGAAAAAACGTTTCCACATATCGTAACCACAAATCGCACTAAAATTGTTTTGTCGGTGGCAGGAATAGGTAAATAAAGGTACTTATGTGCGTAATATTTCACTCTAATACGATAAGCTTGCATACACCAGTCACTACCACAAACCCTAAAAAGTCCGAAAAGTCCATATGCTCATCTAATTCATAACGGCAACCAGTTTATGGTAATTATGAACTATCCTTCACAGAAAGGTTACAAACTGATTGTTTCTTTTAGAATTGCTCGCTCGGATTTTGCTAATATCTGTCCCATGGAACAAATTGGTCAAGTTCGTGAGTAAGCAACATGCCACGCTGTATTTAGATGTTTTAAACGTCACAAAAAGTTCTGAATTTCACCCTGCGCATGAACTCGAATTCTTTTTCACACTTTACGGCATTTCTCAATATTTTGGTACCGAAATGTCACCGTAGTACTAATTTTCAATGGAACACATATCAATAGGACTGATTAGGACAGATCCCTATGAGATCCAAGCTCCGACTCTACTGTCTCTACGCAAAAGAAGCTTCTGGCTCCCTAAATACACTCGAATAGGCTAATTTGTCATTGAAAGAGAAACATCCTAGCCAGTCGCAAAGAGCATCAAGGCCATTCAATACCGCGCATATATGCAGAACCAATAAAATTCGTCACTGAATCAGAACAGTAAATTACCATAAACGAATTTATAAAACCCACACATACAGGATGTTACAAAAAGGTACGGCCAAACTTTCAGGAAACATTCCTCACACACAAAGAAAGAAACTTTCCTTGTTAGAGCTCATTTTATTACTTCTCTTCAAATAACATTAATCATGGACTGGAAACACACAGCAACAGAACGTGCCAGCTTGACTTCAAACACTTTTTTACAGGAAATGTTCAAAATGTCCTCCGTTAACGAAGATACATGCATCCACCCTCCGTCGCATGGAATCCCTGATACGCTGATGCAGCCCTGGAGAATGGCGTATTGTATCACAGCCGTCCACAATACGAGCACGAAGAGTCTCTACATTTGGTACCGGGGTTGCGTAGACAATAGCTTTCAAATGCCCTCATAAATGAAAGTCAAGAGGGTTGAGGTCAGGAGAGCGTGGAGGCAATGGAATTGGTCCATCTCTACCAATCCATCGGTCACCGAATCTGTTGTTGAGAAGCGTACGAACACTTCGACTGAAATGTGCAGGAGCTCCATCGCGCATGAACCACATGTTGTGTCGTACTTGTAAAGGCACATGTTCTAGCAGCACAGGTAGAGTATCCCGTATGAAATCATGATAACGCGCTCCATTGAGTGTAGGTGGAAGAACATGGGGCCCAATCAAGACATCACCAACAATGCCTGCCCAAACGTTCACAGAAAATCTGTGTTGATGACGTGATTGCATAATTGCGTGCGGATTCTCGTCAGCCCACACATTCTGATTGTGAAAATTTACAATTTGATCACCTTGGAATGAAGCCTCATCCGTAAAGAGAACATTTGCACTGAAATGAGGATTGACACATTGTTGGATGAACCATTCGCAGAAGTGTACCCGTGGAGGCCAATCAGCTGCTGATAGTGCCTGCACACGCTGTACATGGTACGGAAACAACTGGTTCTCCCGTAGCACTCTCCATACAGTGACGTGGTCAACGTTACCTTGTACAGCAGCAACTTCTCTGACGCTGACATTAGGGTTATCGTCAACTGCACGAAGAATTGCCTCGTCCATTGTACGTGTCCTCGTCGTTCTAGGTCTTCCCCAGTCGCGAGTCATAGGCTGGAATGTTCCGTGCTCCCTAAGACGCCGATCAATTGCTTCGAACGTCTTCCTGTCGGGACACCTTCGTTCTGGAAATCTGTCTCGATACAAACGTACCGCGCCACGGCTATTGCACCGTGCTAATCCACGCATCAAATGGGCATCTGCCAACTCCGCATTTTTAAACATTGCACTGACTGCAAAACCACGTTCGTGATGAACACGACCCTTCTGATGCTACGTACTGATGTGCTTGAGCAATGAGTCGCATGTCAACACAAGCACCGAAGTCAACATTACCTTCCTTCAATTGGGCCAACTGGCGGTGAATCGAGGACGTACAGTACATACTGACGAAACTAAAATAGCTCTAACATGGAAATTAAGCATTTCCGGACACATGTACACATAACATCTTTTCTTTATTTGTGTGTGAGGAATGTTTCCTGAAAGTTTGACCGTACCTTCTTGTAACTCCCTGTATAAAGTTAATTCCCTCTTAACAGAACTACTTTACCGAAATCATAATCTCATTTTCCCAGTACCATAAACTGACGAAACAGTTTATAGTAAATTCCCCGATACAAATGACTAACACACACGTCATTCTCGAACATTTCTCACGTAACCAATTGCATCACTGTATAGTACAGTATAAAAACTATACATAATATAGTATTTCACATTCATACTTTCTTTCAATCTAAAGCGAAACATCATCATAATAGTGGTAGTTATAAACAATTAGAAAGTTAAACGAAACCGAAAATAAAATTAATAGTATTTTGACTGCAGCTCTAACAGTGTCCGCCAGCTAGTGATCTGTCATGTCGCATAGCAACTACATACACTCGAGCCATCTGACGCCGATCACTATGTAACGTCCCTAGTGAATAGACATGATGCGAGGCACTGCACCTCAGTATTTTTTAAGATGTATAGCACCATTTGTAAATTATCTTCCATCTGTTGCACAATAACACCATCGTCTGCGTATAAAATACTGCTTACTTTATACACTGGTGAGATCATCATACCACACTTGAAATCTGGTTCCATCTCACTGCGGTCATGTCCACATAGATATAAAAATGTGCTGGGAATAGGTAGCAACATGGTCTAACCCCTTTATTTGTTTCTTATTCGTGCTGTTAGTTACCTCCCTCCGTCAACAGACACAGCAGTGCTTTGATATTGACTTCAGATCGTTTTTACTAGATTATTCGGTTAAACTTTTCGGATCAAAATTTCCCAGAGCACGTCTCGATTAAGACCGTCTATGGATTCTGAAAATCGATGAACTCTTCCAAATTAAATTCTCTTGTTTTTTCTCGATAGTCTCTTTCACTACGAAAATACACTTTAGAGCAGCCCTAAGTAAACTCCGTCTGATATTCGCTGATGATGGTGCCTATTACGTCCTTAAGCCTATTATCGTTTATTCTGCAGTATATTTTATAAGCATTGTCCAACATTGCCTCTGTAATTTTCGCATTCATTCCTGTCACTCTTTTTGCAGATAGAAATGATCTTCGCTTTCAGGCAATTCCCACGTATTCTTCCTTGTCCTATGCACATATTCAGCAGATTAATTAGTCTGTGTTGTAAAAAACTCTCAAAGTTATATTCAAAATTTATCATAAATAACATTAATTCAACTGGAAATTAATGTTTGTGCAAACAACTACAGTTGGACGCGCTACCGTTAACTTTACTCGTAGTTTATTATCACACTTTTGCACTATAAGTTTATATTTGTTATTTGATCTTCTACTGCATATGAATGTTTTCTTGTTCATTAAGTCACTTGCCTAAATTGATTTAGTAATGACCGCGACGTTCTGAGTCTTCGTAAATCAGCTTCCGCTATTGTTTGTTGCCGACTATCAAAGACATGTTTCCGAGAAGTCCTAGCTTTGGCTGCTGCAGTATATCTCTGAACCGCTCCACTCCATAAAATGGTGCTGTCTTCAGTTCAAAGTTGCTAAATACTCCAAAATTAATGCTACGAAAATTCCGCTCAAAACAACAGTTAGCTGCACGTTAAGCGTCTTGAAAAAGCTATGGAAAAAATTAAGTATTGATTTGCATGGGGTATTTGGTGAAAACACAAATGTTCATCACTTAACAACGTGCACCTGCTCAGTTAACAGCTTTGCTAATTCGAAATGTCGTTTCTTTAAGACTTCTACTTCTCACACACAGATTACACCTTATGACCTCATAAGTGATTAATGTGTTCTTAATAGTCCGTCTATTGCGAAACTGTATCCTTTAATTCTTTATAAACGCGGTTTGTTCATAGGCCACAGTCGGTCTGCGCGACACAGCCTACGTACACTTACTTTACTGGCAAATGAAATTCTACTGTTTTCTCCACTCACCATTACTTTTCTTTAACCTCTTCTGCTCATAGCTCCTCAATAAGTGTACAATCAGTCAGTAATTTTCTTCAGCTTAACATAGTCACTGTCCGCCATTAAACAATTCCTGTTCTCTAGTGTTCTTCTCTTCTTTCTTGAAATCTTCTACAACAAAAAAACTCAGCTTCTGCTTCCATCTGTCGATCAATCTTTCTTGTCGCCCAATACTAACATGATGCCATTACTGTTCGCGACATCTCTCTTCATTACAACACAATCTTAAAATAGCTTCATCTCAACTTCTTCTCCCTACAGTACCTCCTTCTGTTCCCTTCTCCATCTTCTCCACAGGTCGCAGTCTAAACATTGTCTCAAAGTATTCTTTCTTCTTCATTACATACAACGTTTCCCTTCTAACTTACCGCCATCCTCTCACTCCATATTTCCGCTCTCCAATTGCTGTCAGTTGTTTCCCTTGTCCCTAATTCGATTATAAAACGTAGATATTAATTTCAAGTACCATTCATAGTATATGAATAAATACGAGTAGACCATACAGTTTTCATTGCATTCACTCAATACATTAACATTATACAGAAGTAAAATATAAGGTGTAGATTTACTAATAGAGTTTAATGTGTTCAGAGATATTTGCACATATATGAAATTGGTGTTAAGGAAATTGGTAATTAAATAAATGTGCAATAATTTTGTACTGGGACCAGACAATCAACAAACCTGAAACTACCATCAGATCAAGATAAAAAATTACATAGAACGAAAGTCTCAGTCACAAGGCGTATCAAAGTATACGTTTTATTGACATAATACTTCGAGGATGCAACAAATGTACTAAACACCCTGGCTACACTACACTTGCCTGCCCACGCTTCTGGAGTGTGGTTGGAAATACTTAACAGATACGGTCGACGAAGATATCGAAAAAGTTCAAAAGAGGCCAACTCATATTGCTGCGAAGTAGGAAAAAGAATGTGATGGATATGATACGTGAGCTAGGGTGGTTACCAATAAAACAAAAGATATTTTTCGATGCGTATGGATCTTTTCACGAACATTCAGTCACCTTATTTGTCTTTCGAATGGATTAATATTTATTGACTCACACCTACATCGGTAAAACGACCACCGTAGTAAAATACGAGAAATCGGATCACGAATGGAAAGGTTTATCCCACGTGCTATCTGAGAACAGAAATATTCCACGTAGTTATATGAAGCTTCTGCCAAACACTCAGATGTGAACTGCAGCCGACCGTGGTGGCCGAGCGGTTCTAGGCCCTTCAGTCCGGAGCCGTGTGACTGCTACGGTCGCAGGTTCGAAACCTTCCTCGGGCATGGATGTGTGTGATGTCCTTAGGTTGGTTAGGTTTAAGTAGTTCTAAGTTCTAAGGGACTGGTGACCTCCGATGTTAAGTCTCTTAGTTCTCAGAGCCATTTGAACCATTTTTTTGTGAACTGCAGAGTAGGCATGTAGATGCAGATGTCTCGAGCACTTCCAGAGGATAAATCACAATTGCTACGCTAGTGACGTGAGTTTTCGTTTCAGAAAACAAATTTTACAGTTCTGATTTAGTTTCGCATCCAGTGCAGAACTGCGAGTGTTAAATGCCTCCCTATTAATTGTTTTTACAACCACTGGGGCCATGTGAACGTTTTACATTCGTAGTAAAACAAGAATGATTGGCTTCAGTAAATTGTCACAGTTACATCTAACATTATTAATGTGCAAATAAAATAAGATCCTGTAAAGTGTGGTATGTAATAGAGTATATAGTATTATGGTAGGCCTCCAGCAGCTACCACCAAGATATCCCTACAGAATACAAAAGGAGGATGGCAGTTTAAGATTTAAACTTCTGTAGACCATGAGTTCTTTAGAATGGAACAAGGATTCGACAGTGATTTGCGTAAATCACTGAAAACTTAAATCGGGCTGTCTGAACGAGAATTCGATCCCACTCACTACGAATGCAAAGCTGTTGCCTCAAACGCTGCACCAGTTCGCTATAGCAAACGTAGCACAGAAGTTACATGCAGCCTTTAATCAGTTTTAAATAGCGACAATGACATATTTTAGGATTTTGCATTCTTACGAAGAGAGGGGCTTATGTGGCTGGTCATATGTATACGTGACGCCAGTCATCTGTCTAGCACGCTATAATACTATAAAACTGTTGGTACTTGCCATATATTATCCATATATTATCCATGGTACGCCACACGACGCATTCAAAATAAAAGCGACAGATTATCATAAGCTTATACAAGTACTAACATTATAAAAAGTAATGAAACAGAATCGTAATAGGTACATACAAGCTAAAGCTAAGAACAGTTTCGACTAGAGTTGAGTGTCCTTTTCGATACGAAGCAGGCAGCACTACAAGGTACGTTGTCTAATTACAATATGTCTAGGGAGCCGTCAAAAAGGTTTAGTCGCAATTATCAGTTTAGTGCTGAAGATTATGATTAGTCTGCCTCTCCTGTCGCAAACGAAGTTTTCTAGTTCCTCACAGAAGTTCAGTTTGCTTTCTTCCCTTAGGTAATAGGAGAAGAGCTGTCTAAATAATTTTCTGAAGTATTTCATTTTCTTCATTTAAATGTGTGCCTGTAACAGATTTACTTGGAATTTTGCATACAATATTGCTTTATAGAAATTGTCCGGAAGTGTATGTTTATACAAGTTAGTGAATTGTACACCACTAGACGATGCCACAATTAGAAATTACATCGCCGTCCCTTTTTTCTGGCGGACTATAGCATGGTTTATTATTAACAGAGAAAGTATTCCTCGTATTACGTCGTTAATCCCAAAAAGAAACGGAATTTATCATTCATTATAATGAAAACGTTAAACTATTTTGACTGGAAAAACGCATATTTCTGCCATCAGCTATACAAGCCGTATGTTTACTCTCTACCGGTTTCGATTATGTCCATCATCTTCAAAGGAGAAAAGCATAAGATACAAAAAAAGACGAATATATGATACACACAAGCATCATAGATAATGGAAGAGTTAAAAAGGTTATTTTAAAACCTTAGTACTTACAGTGTACATCAATGGCTGCAACATACATTTTCGTCATATATGACTCAGCCAAATGAAAGAACATACATAAATGTTATAATAATCTGTCTTAACAAAGTCGATATAAACACACCGTAGTGCACACTTCACTACAACTCCACGCTTAATAATTAAAATGGTATAACTGCCAATGGTAGAAATACAATGTGATTGTCAAAGAGATCAGTTGCCTAATTGCATGGTATGAGTATTTGCCTCTAAAAACGTTGCCTTAATTGACCAGTTAGTAACTCCATTACCTAAGCGGAGACATATACTCAAGATGCAGCTCATGTGTTAGTTAATGGTTACATTACCTCACACCAGAGGCCTTAGTTTCACATACCTGACGCCATGATTCTCCGTCACTCGAAATCCAAATACCGCGTAAAAAGGCACTTAATATTTAAGTTCTAGACAGATTTGAGGTATAGATCATAGTGTACTTGGGATTTACACCATCCGTACTAGAGGTCCAGTTTTTGTGCGATATGTAGCCCGAGGACTAGGTTCCTCGCATGCGTCAACTGATTATTGGGATTTACGGAACCTACCACTTTAAGGTTGTTACTTAGACGTTACATGGCGGGGTCCAAGATTTACATTCCTGGGGATTACATTTAGTTGTGGGCTTACTGTAAAGCGCTATTATATAATAATTGTATTGGATATGCTACCTTCATTGCCTCATATATAAACTAATACTCATAACATCTAGACAGATATATTCAGTTGTCTACATGTGCAAAACTGTGATCCTTCTACGGAGCTTTTACTGTCAATTGATCGTGCTCTCATGAGCCCAATTTTACTTTTATTAGTTAGTTAGTTTCATAAGATCTGGTAGTTACTTTGACACAATTTTAAAGTTAGACATCATCAATGGTTATTTAATCGTGTTTTTAACTCTTCTCATACTTTTATTGCCTTTGTCGATCTATATATGTAATTGCTTCATTTTCAATTATCACTAAGTCTAACAGCTTTTAATGTTCTATTCTATTACAGTCCTTTACATTGGCTCCTTTCACAGTGTTTAGTTCAGATAAATACCTTCTTTTAATTTCTGTAAGGCTAGAGTCGATGCACCACATTGTAATAGGTTATGTATTTATGTTGTTGTCCAGGCAAAGGACGCCAAGTTATGTATGTTACTGTAATCTTTAACTAGACGAAAAAACATTTGTGACCGTAAAAGTATTCACCACTTTGGATGTGCTTCAGTTTGACGTCATTGGTAATCACGTAATATTTGTACCACTGATAGTTCTATCGTGTCAAGTATTTAGCGTGGCGTTATGACCAAGTGTACACTATTTAACTGTGCTAAGGCACTGCATGTTTATATGGACTGCGTTAAGACAGACTATTCTAACAATTACATATGTTCTACATTTGGTTGGCAATATTTGTTGAAAACGGTTTGTTTGATGCATTGAGCAACACTATGTAAGTACTATGGTTTTAAAATTCCTCCCTTTACTATTATGCTCTTGTCTATTCCATACTGCCGGAAAAAAAATCGCAACACCAATAAGGAGTTGTGTGGCATAATCGAAAGTTGGTAGCCACGTTTCCAAATATGAAAAATGATGCCTATTCAAATTTCGCACCAGTCGCATAAGAGCAGCGCTAGTAGTGCCACTATGAGGATGCAAATCGGGTTTGCTTTAGGTACACGCTGTAATGGTCATGAGCGTTAGTTATTTCTGAGATTGGACGTGGTGAGTTGATGTCAGTAAAGAATGCCTTTACTGCGACGAAGACGACATTGTCAACACTTCACCAGGTTTGGACGAGATCGTGTAGTAGGGCTACGAGAAGCTGGATGTTCCTTCTGCGATACTGCATAATACTTGTAATATACAGAGAAGTTGCAGCATTAGAAAATTGCAGCGAAATGCAAGAAGATCTGCAGCGGATAGGCACTTCGTGCAGGGAGTGGCAAATGACCCTTAACATAGACAAATGTAATGTACTGCAAATACATAGAAAGAAGGATCCTTTATCGTATGATTATATGATAGCGGAACAAACACTGGTAGCAGTTACTTCAGTAAAATATCTGGGAGTATGCATGCGGAACGATTTGAAGTGGAATTATCATGTAAAATTAATTGGTGGTAAGGCGGATGCCAGGGTGAGATTCATTGGGAGAGTCCTTAGAAAATGTAGTCCATCAACAAAGGAGGTAGCTTACAGAACACTCGTTCAATCTATACTTGAGTATTGCTCATCAGTGTGGGATCCGTACCAGGTCGGGTTGACAGAGGGGCTAGAGAAGATCCAAAGAAGAGCGGCGCTTTTCGTCACAGGGTTATTTGGTAAGCGTGATAGATTTACGGAGATGTTTGGCAAACTCAAGTGGCAGACTTTGCATGAGAGGTGCTCTGTATCGCGGTGTAGCTTGCTGTCCAGGTTTCGAGAGGGTGCGCTTCTGGATGAGGTATCGAATATATTGCTTCCCCCTACTTGTACCTCCCGAGGAGATCACGAATGAAAAATTCGAGAGATTCGGGCGCTCGCGGAGGCTTTCCGGCAGTCGTTCTTCCCGCGAACTATACGCGACTGGAACAGGAAAGGGAAGTAATGACAGTGGCACGTAAAGTGCCCTCCGCCACACACCGTTGAGTGGCTTGCGGAGTATAAATGTAGATGCAGATGTCGATGTAGAATGTAGCCACTGTACATGATCGCTGATAGAGGTGATCATGAAAATGTACGGTCGCTAGAAGCCCGGGCCCCGCACGGTCACGCTGCACTACCGAGAGGGAAGACTATCGTGTTCAGCCTATGGATCTGACGCTTCGTACTGCATCTGCCGCAGCAATTTCAGCAGTAATTCGCTCCACAGTGCTACAACGAACTGTTACCAATCAGTTACTTCAAGGACACCTCCGAGTCAGGCCACTGCAGCGTTTGTTCTGATGAAAGCTGATATTGCCTCTGTGATTGGCGTGTGTTGGCTAGGAGGAGAAAAGCTGAGGGCTTACAACCAATCTGCCTGCGTGCTAGACACTCTGGACCTACACCTGGAGTTTCATGAAAAGCATTCCAAGAGGTGTGTTCCAACAGGATAACGGTCGCTCACGTACAGCAGTTGTACCCAACATGCTCTACGAGTGTCTACGTGTTGCCTTGGTCTGTTCGATTACCCCATGTGTCTCCAATCGAGGACATGTGGGACATCATAGGACGACAACTCCAGCATCATCCAAAAGCAGCTTTGACCGTCCCTGTATTGACCGACCAAGTGTAACAGGCATGGAACTTTACCCTGTAAAACACAATGCATTCAACATTCTGGCGGTTACACCAGTTATTAGTGTAGCATCATTTCACCTTCGAAATGGTTTATCTCACACATTAACCTGTGATCTTGCGATATTAATCACTTAAATATGTTACCTGGACAACTGCACTCCCGAAATTTGACTCCCTACGTTAATTATCTTTTGGTGTTGTGATTTCTTCTTTCATTGTATATCCGTCATTTTTGTAACTTACATTTTTCTCGTGTGAAGATGATTGCTTTAATCGAAACTGACAGAGAATAAACATACAATTGTAGACCTGATAGCACAAACATGATTTTTTAAAAGTGTGCAACAGCTGTACAGTCACCTACAAAAGCTCTAGATTCTTTTGAGTTAGTGCTCATTTTTACACTTATACAATTCTTGGACTATTTCACAAGTGCGTATGGTAACTTTTTACATAGCGTAATCTACTGGGATATCATGCAGATAATGAATCTGTTATTTTTAGTTTATGATATCTTTGGGGTCTCCAGCAACCACTCTAAAATAGTGAGAGAAAAGTGTAATTAATATTCTACATTAAAAATTTCTATAAACAAGGAATAAAACGCTTCCCTGATATTCCGGCTCATACGAATATGCGTGCGCACCCCCCGCCCCCACCTCTCTCTCTCACACACACACACACACACACACATACACACACACACACGCGTGCGCGCGCGAACGCAAATTATGTTTTACGTCGGAACTGGGATCTGGAAAACCCTCAAAATTATAAAAAGCCTACTACACGCGTAGCTCCCAGTTACTCTTTTTGCTTTCCGTTACGGTAGCTCAACGTGTACGATCAGAGGGTTAGCTGTCCTCTGTAATAAAAAGGCCGAGTTAATGTATCAACGATGAACTTCAACAAGTCTCGTAGGACGTCCGCCCCGAACAAATACAACGATCAATTACGAACAAAAGTGGTATCGTGTTTGCTTACCATGCAGCGGGCCTGGGTTCGATTCCCAGCCGGGTTAGTGATTTTTCTTGGCTCGTAGACTGGGTGTTGTGCTCTCCTCATCATCATTTCATCATCACCGACGCGTAAGTCGCCTAATGCGACTTCGCCTGAAATAAGAGCTTCACCTGGCGGCCAAACTTCTCAGGCTATAAATGCCACACGATCATTTCATTCCTTTTTTCTTTTTCGCCAGATTATAAATATCGCCAAGTATCCATCCTCTAACAGTCTGAACATATGGAAATGCCCTCAGGGGGAAAAGGACGAAGGAACGGATAGATAGGGTTAGCATCGTTAGCGAATGTTTAATGTGGAGCCAGCTAAAAGAACTGACCGTAGACCATTATGGCATGTCCAGCAACTTCTTGTAAGAGGGTACTGACTAGGGGAGACGCAGAATGGTATGGCTTCTTCAAAACCCTCGCCACTGGTACTGACTTTTTCTATGAAGGCTGTAATTTCCTACCAGAAGGATATTTTGTTCGTTCAACTACGTCTCTTAAAGATAATGGTGCAGAAGCCTCAATGTATGCACTCAAATCCTGAACCATTTTACAGCCTGCTGCGATTTAGAAATTTATAGGCTAGTTTTTAGCCGGCTGGTGTGACCGAGCGGTTCTAGGCGCGTCAGTCTGGAACCACGCGACCGCTACGGTCGCAGGTTCGAATCCTGCCTCGGGCATGGATGTGTGTGATGTCCTTAGGTTAGTTAGGTTTAAGTAGTTCTAAGTTCTAGGGGACTCATGACCTCAGATGTTAAGACCCATAGTGCTCAGAGCCATCTGAACCAAGCCATTTTTCTAGTTTTTAGTTTTACCAACGATGTCCTTTCTTCAAACTGTAGTGACTCCCAAGTCTGACGGATTCACAATGAGACGCTTTAAACTGTCTTCACACTCCATGTAACCATTGATGTGTCCCATAGCGATCGCTTCATCGGCTATTACTAGGGAGACATGATTTGACAGCTTCGTTCGCGTTAATTTTGGCTTACTACGATCCTAGATTGAATGGGTCCCCTTAGGAGACAGTAGTGAAATGTGAGGTGTCTTCATTTCGTTTTTCTTTTCTCCATGCTGAAAGATAACTTAATCTGAGTGAGATTATAGTCTTAGCGTACTGGACGTTCCACGTTGGATACAGCTGGTGGTTTCAGTAATGTTTTCCTACTCCACCAAAATTTACAGTTGCACCTCCTCACACAGGGCGGAGTAAAAGAAAGTGGCCCGGATAACAGAGTTCCAGGGTACAAAGAAACACAACAGAGGAAAGGAAATACAGCACTAATATGACTATAGCAGATATTGATTTCTTGGCACTTTTAGACCCTGAAGGCGAATCGAAGTTGGACCGTTGGAATTGCTTCAATCTCATACTAAACGTTCTGCTGCAGTTTTTGAAGACTATGAGGGTTTTTGCAATACACCTTACTCTTGACGGCTACCCACTCGAAGTCATCGCACACTGACAAATGACAAATGGCTCTGAGCACTATGGGACTCAACTGCTGTGGTCATAAGTCCCCTAGAACTTAGAACTACTTAAACCTAACTAACCTAAGGACAGCACACAACACCCAGCCATCACGAGGCAGAGAAAATCCCTGACCCCGCCGGGAATCGAACCCGGGAACCCGGGCGTGGGAAGCGAGAACGCTACCGCACAACCACGAGATGCGGGCGCACACTGACAGATCAGGTAACCCGTGTCCAGCTGGGGCCGCGACTAGACTGACCTCTGCTAACATCTCTTTCAGGCTTTGAAATTGTGTAAATGTGATGCAAGGTTCAGCCGGCTGTGTGTGCAGTTGCGCCATCCTGTTGGTAGTAACTATAGGTCTTTTCCTCCTCCGTTAATGCTGCCACAAATTCACGTGCAATAGTATCCGCTCGTCAGGGTCACTTTTATTTGCCCCTCGATGTAATTATGCGTATCTCATTGGCTATAGCTTATTCTCCAACCTTATTTACATTTTGAAGGTTATTTACTTCTGTAAATGTACCGTTATTCGCGATGTTTGATCAGTTGCGAACCGCCTACTTGAAAGCTCCCTCTGTGTTGCTGCTCGAGTTGGGTGGTGCCTGGCAGCTGGGAAGAGGGAGCTGTGCGTTGGACAGAGCAGGAGTGAGTTTGTGGCCTGACCAACAACAACTTGGCGGTGGAGGGCTCTCTTGATGTGAACCAAGTAAGCCGCAGCGGCACAGCGGACTGCTGAGCCTTGGCGTGGGGTTGCAAATAGACGGACGTGCGAAGTGCATGCGAGCGGTTCCTGTCGCGAGCAGTGTACTCGGCCCATCGCTTATGAACTGTTACGATGGTTGTATAGCGTGACTGATACTAGCCATAATAACTGGTTTTTATTTATTTATTTGTGTTTCTCCAATACTCCGTTTATTTCGTAGCCGCACCCAGTGCTGCTAACCTGTATGTAGGCCCATGTGTACGAAGATACTTGAAGTGTTATTTAGCAATTTTATATAGTCAGTTATAAAATGTCTTTCTGGATTAACACAATACCCCATCCACTTTAGAGAAAAGCTGAAAGACGGAGTGAGCACACCATCTCCAAATGGTTCAAATGGCTCTGAGCACTATGGGACTTAACATCTGAGGTCATCAGTCCCCTAGAACTTAGAGGTACTTAAACCTAGCTAACCTAAGGACATCACATGCACGAGGCAGGATTCGAACCTGTGACCGTAGTGGTCGCACGGTTCCAGACTGTAGTGCCTAGAACCTCTTGCCCACCCCGGCCGGCGAATAGTTCAGTAATAAGGTTGTTCTTCTCAGGATCGACAGAAAACCAACACGGTCAACGATAGTTCAGGTCTACATGACGACGTCGCAAGGTGAAGATGAAGACATAGAGAAAGTGTATGAGGATACGGAAGGGTTAATACAGTACGTAAGGGAGATGAAAAATCTAACAGTCATGATGAATTGGAATGCAGTTGTAGGGGAAGGAGAAGAAAAAAACTTTACAGGAGACTACGGGATTGGGACAAGGAATGAGAGAGGACAAAGACTAATTGAGTTCTGTAATACGTTTCAGCTAGCAGTAGAAAGTACTCTGTTCAAGAGTCACAAGAGGAGGAGGTATACTTTGAAAAGGCCGGGTAATATGGGAAGTTTTCAGTTAGATTACATCATGGTCAAACAGAGATTCCGAAAACAGATACTGGATTGTAACACATATCCCGGAGCAGATACAGACTCAGATTACAATGTAGTAGTGACGAAAAGCAGGCTGAAGTTTAAGAGATTAGTCAGAAGAATCAATACGCAATGAAATTGGATTTCTAAGTACTAATGAATAACGACATAAGCTTGAAGTTCTCTGAGGCTATAGATACAGCAATAAGGAATAGCTCAGTAGGCAGTACAGTTGAAGAGGAATAGACATCTCTGTAAAGGGAAATCACAGAAGTTGAAAAGAAAATCATAGGTACAAAGAAAGTAACTGCGAAGAAACGATGGGTAACAGAAGAAATACTTCAGTTGATCGACAAAAGAAGAGAGTACAAAACTGTTCAGGGAAATACAGGAATACTGAAATACACGTCTCTGAGGAATGAAATAAACATGAAGTGCAGGAAAGCTAAGACGAAAAGGCTGCGTGAAAAATGTGAAGAAATCGAAATGGAAATAATTTTCAGAAGTACTGACTCAGCATCTAGGAAAGTCAAAACAGTCTTGAATGATATCAAGGGTAGTAACATTAAAAGTGCAGTCGGGATTCCACTGCTAAACGCAGAGGAGAGAGCGGATAGGTGCGAAGAGTATATTGGAAGCGTCTATGAGGGGGAACATTTGTCTGATTCGATATAAGAAGAAACAGGAGTCGATATGCAATGGGTACGGGACGCTATATTAGAAACAGAATTTATCAGATCTTTGGAGGACTAAAGATCAAATAAGGCCGAAGAGATAAATAATATTACCTTAAAATTTCTAAAATCGTTGGGGAAAGTGGCCACAGAACGACTATTCACGTTGGTGTGTAGAATGTATGAGTCTGGCGACATGCCATCTGACTTCGTGAAAAATTTCCATACAATTCCGAAGACTGCAAGAGTCGACAAGTGCGTGAATTACCGCACAGTCAGCTTAACAGCTCATGCATCCACGTTTCTTAGAAGAATAACATACAGAAGAATGGAAAAGAAAATTGAGGACGTGATTCATGATGATGATCAGTTTGGCTTTAAAGAAGTTAAGTGCACCAGAGAGACAATTGTAACGTTGCTGTTGATAATGCAAGCAAGACTAAAGAAAATTCAAGATACCTTCATAGGATTTTTCGACCTGGGAAAAGCGTTTTCCAATGTACAATGGTGCAAGTGTTCGAAATTCTGAGGAAAATAGGGGTAGGCTATAGGAAGGGACCAACAAGTACAACAGCCAAGAGGTAATAATGAGAAGACGACCAATATCGAAGTGCTCAGATTAAAAGGGGTGTAAGACAGGGGTGTAGTATTTGCCACCTACTGTTCGATCTCTCATTGAAGAAGTAATGATTGAAATAAAAGGAAGGTTCAGGAGTGGTACTAACATTCAAAGTGAAAGCATATCGGTCATACTATTCGTTGATACAATTCCTATCCTTTGTAAAAGTGAAGAGGAATTACATTCTGTGCTGAATGAAATGAGCACTCTAATGAGTACAGAATATGGACCGAGAGTAAATCGAAGAAAGACGAAAACAGTGGGATGCAGGAGGAGTGAGAACAGCCAGAAACTGAACATCGCGACTGATGATCACGAAGTAGATGAAGTTAAGGAATTCTGCTATCTAGGCAGTAAAATAACCAATGACGGACGGAGCAAGGAGGACGTCAAAAGCAGACTAGCAATGACAGAAAGGGCATTCCTGACCAAGAGAAATCTACTGGTATCAAACATAGGCCTTAATTTGAGGAAGAAATTTCTGGAATGTACGTCTGTAGTACAGCATTGTATGGTAGTGAAACACGGACTGTGGGAAAACCGGAACAGAAGAGATGTGGCGCTATAGATGAATGTTGAAAATTAGTTGAGATGTTAAGGTACGGAATGAGGGGGTTCTGCGCAGAATCGGAGAGGAAAGGAATATGTAGAAAACACTGAGAAGGAGATGGGATATAATGATAAGACATCTGTTAAGACATGAGGGAATGACTTGCACGGTGCTAGAGGGAGCTGTAGAAGGCAAAAACTGTGGAGGAAGACATCCAGCAAATAAATGAGGATGTTGTTTCGAAGTGCTAATTTGGCATGAAGAGGTAGGCACAGGAGAGGAATTCGTGGCGAGCCGCATCAAATCAATCAGAAGACCGTGACTCAAAAAGCTAGTGATAGTGATCCAGTGTGGCTCAGGCGCCGCGATACCATGGATCCAAGTTGTCAACAAGGCAATGGAAACGGTTATGTTCGGTTACTTGCAGGTAATCGGCAGCCATTCATGGACTAAATGTTTCCAAACAACGATGGAATGCATGATAATGCGCCATGTCACACGGCCACAGTTGTTCCTGATTGTTTTGAGGAACGTTCCGGACGATTTCGAGCGGACGATTTGGCCACACAGGTCACCCGACACGAACACATCGAACACTTACGAGACATAGTCGAGAGGACAGATCGCGCACAAAATCCTGCACCGGAAACACTTTCGCAATTATACGCGGCTATAGAGGCAGGATGGCTCAATAATTCTGCAGGGGAATTCTAATAACTTGTTGAAGCCGTGACACGTTGAGTTGCTGCACTACGCCGGCAAAAGGGGGTCCGACGCAATATTAGGAGTGTAAGTAGGCTGTTTAGGTTTTTTTATTGGTAACGCCACCTCTGTATGAAAATCACTGGCAGTCTGCAGTCTGTGGCTGCTTTGCATTGTTGTAATACTCGCTATTGTAGTGTTAGGCAGCTGGCTGTGAACAGCGCGTAGCATTGCGCAGTTGGAGGTGAGCCGCCAGCAGTGGTGGATGTAGGGAGAGAGATGGCGGAGTTTTGAAATTTGTCATGAACTGCTATATTTATATATGATGATATCAAGGTAAATACATTGTTTGTTCTCTATTAATAGCTTTCATTTGCTAACTATCCCTATCAGTAGTTAGTGCCTTCAGTAGTTTGAATCTTTTATTTAGCTGGCAGTAGTGGCGCTCGCTGTATTGCAGTAGCTTGAGTAGCGAAGATTTTTGTGAGGTAAGTGATTTGTGAAACGTATAGGTTAATGTTAGTCAGGGCCCATTCTTTTGTAGGGATTATTGAAAGTCAGATTGCGTTGCGCTAACAAAATATTGTGTGTCAGTTTAAGCACAGTCATGTATAATTGTTCAAAGGGGAAGTTTCAGGAGGTACACCATGACTTCAGTCATTTCAGTGTACGTGGAACTTCATAAACTAATAACAAGTTAACATATCTTTAAAACTACTGGCCCCCCGTTAGGAGAATATGGCCCTCAAATGACTGCTCTACTCACCAAATTTTAAGCTATTACATAACACAGACAAGATTTGGCGTGAATCGATATTATCGTTGTCGTCTTCAGCCTGAAGACTGGTTTGGTGCAGCTCTCCATGTTACTCTATCGTACGGAAGCGTGTTCATTTCCGAATAAATATTGCAACCTGCTTACTGTATTCATTTCTTGGTCTTGCTCTGCAAATTCCCTCTCCCCCTCACATTTTCCTCCAATGCTAAACTGACGATTCCTTGATGCCTCAGAACTTGTCCTATCAACCGATCCCTTCTTTTCTTCAGTTTATGACACAAATTCCCTATTTCCATAATTCTGTTCAGTGCCGACTCATTTGTGATGCGATCACCCCATCTGACCGTCAGCATTCTTCTGCAACACCACATTTCAAACGCTCCTATTCTCTTCTTGTCTGAATTGCGTATGATCCACGTTTCACTTCCGCACAACGCTATATTCCAGTTAACTATCTTCATAAAAGCTTCATAACACTTAAATTTACATTCTATGACCAAAAATTCCTCTCCTTCAGAAACGCGTTCTTGCCATTACAAATATACATTTTATATCCACTCTACTTCGATCATCATCAGATACTTCATTGCCTCGCGTGGTGGCCGCGTGTTTAGAGGCACCATGTCACGTACTGCGAGACCCCTCCCGCCGAAACTTCGAGTCCTCCCTCGGGCATGTGTGTGTGTTGTTCTTAGCATAAGTTAGGTTAAGTTAGTTTTTAATAGTGTGTAAGTCTAGGGAACTTTGACCTCAGCAGTTTGGTCCCTTAGGAATTCAACACATTTAAACATTTAATTACATTATCGCTCAAATAGCAAAACCCAACCATTACTTTTAGTGTATCTTTTCCTAATCTAACTCCCTCAGCGTTGCCTGATTTTCTTTTCTCGGTAAATGATGACAGCCAAAACAGTTGCAGGGTAAAGATTTATTAAAATTCTTGACCACGGTTTCGGAATATCTAAATATACCTTCATCAGAAGTAAAATACAGTAAAATCACATCCTGCGATGGAGATTCATAAAACAATCGCTCCAAAGGCGTCGTCAGTAGTTAAAACATCACCTCCATTTACACAACTTAATTATGGATAGAGGGTTTCAGCCATCTTTAAAATCTTGCCTGATTTTATTCGATTACTTTACACTACCCCAGTTTCGCTTCTGTTAGTGTTCACCTTATATCGTGCTTTCAAAACACTGTCCATACCGTCGAACTGCACTTCCAAGCCTTAGAGTCAGACAGAATTACAATATCATCTAATTTTTTATTCTTTCTGAAACTTTAATTCCTGCTCTACATTCATCTTTGACTTCCTTTTTGTTGTTTACTCAATGCGCTAATTAAATAACTTCGGAGATAGGATACAACACTGTATGATTCCCTCCTCTACTACTGCTTCCCTTAGACACCCTTCTACTCATTTTAACAGCGGTTTGGTTTCTGTACAAGTTGTATATAACCTATCGCTCCCTGTATTTTACCACTAATACCTCCAAATGTCAAGTAGCGTGCTACGAGGATCAGTCAGAAAGGAAAGATATTTTTTCTCCAGGTATGTTAATTTGACATAATTCAGCACAACTGTATTTTACATACAATTCGGTACCATTAACGGCTTCCTTAAGTTCAGCATCACCTCTATACTGTTATGCACTCAAAAAATCTTAGAATTTGATGAGTAATTGAGAATCACTTGGGGCAAAGTCCGAAATGTATGGCGGATGTCGAAACATTTCTCACTGAAAGCGTTGTAGCAAGTCCTCTGGCACTCCCGTTGCATATGGACGTGCGTTATTGTGAGGGAAAGTGACTATCCTGCTTAGCATTCTGCCCCGATTTACATTTCTTTTCTTCTTTCGTTGGGGATTGCGAATGTTGCCATTCCACTAACCGGCGCTATGTTGTTGGTGTCAAATGTAATATCCAAGTCTCATCTCCAGTGACAATCTGATTTAAAAATTCGCCACCATCCTTTTATAGCGATTGAGAAATGTCAATGCAGCTGGCATTCGTTTGGTTTTGTGTTCGTCTGACAAAATTCAAGGAACCCACCTGGCACACACTTTTTTATAGCCAATATCCGCGCTAACAACCCGGTGCAACACAGTTCTTGAGAAGTCTGGAAAAAGTGAGTGCAGTCCGGTAGTTGTGAAATGCCTGTATTCTTGGATTTATGTTTCAGTCGTTGCTTTTGACTCCATCAATTACCACAGAGTGCCGGCTCGGAACAATCTTCGTCGAGAACATTCTTCCGTCTGGCACTAAACACGATCCACCACTTCCGAACCGAAACTTCGTTCATCACAGTAAAGTAAATCTTATTCATCTGTGTGTAAATTCGACGGGTCAGACTTTTACGCTTTTAAAAAGCGGATAACAGTGCACACCTCCCTCACAGTTATCAGAATCGTTAGTTTTGTAACACATTTTAAAGTCACACAGCTAATCAGTAAACAACCGTAGTAGATCGTACCTGCACCCAAACTACTCACGTGTCACACAAAACGTTCTTTACTTTTCGAGTGACCCTCGTACTATTATTATTATTATTATTATTATTAGTTTCATTAAAATGGTGCGCAGTGAATTTGATCTGAATTGTTTTGTAGAACCTCTTCTTCTGACGGTGTGACACTAGTTATTAGCGCTGCAACTATACACACTATTAAACTGAAGTTCCCCGCTGCATTTTTTCTGTCTGTTTCTAAAGGCTAATCTTAGGAACTACTGTACGACTGTTGGCACTGTTTTCACTAAAAGATAGACAGATTCATGAAGAAGGTTTGCGTGTGTAATTCATTCCAGTTACACCAGAAAAATCGAGCGGCCGTAGATAATTAGTGCCAATACTGGGCAAGTAGCTAGTATTGTTAATCCTTGAAAAAATATTTTTTGAATATTCATTTCAATCTCGCAAGAAAGTATGTATTTCAACTTTAATAATTACTAGTGTTCGTCACAGAACTCACCACATTACAAATTATCCGTTAGAAATTAGGGAAACGACACGTCGATATACTCAATCGCTCTGGATATGTTTGAGACAATCAAGGTAAATATACAACATTTTCAAAATCTACTTACAAATAAAACAGTATCTGCATCAGTGACTAGTTTACATAGGCACTATGTGTTTTGATGGTTCACTACATCATCTTCAGATGGATAATTGTTTATTTATGTGACTGTTATTGAAGAGTACAGACGTCTCTTCACAGTCGCAGAGCAAGGGAAGTGTAGGTTATTTTGCGTCTTTTGCTAATGACAAAAATTGTTTGTTTAGAAAAGGCACTGTAAAGGTTAAAAAACATGGGTGAAACATCGAAAATTGAAGTTGCAAAATAAGTGACTGGCGCAGAAACTGATTTATATTTGTCAACAGCCGGAGTCCTCATAATGCTGTCCCTTACGGACGAAATATTCAAAATGAACTTTCTGATTTACAGCGGAAACAGAGGAGACTCCTCGCAGAGGTGTGCAGCAAAGTCTTCTGAAGAGTGACTGCAGCAGGAAATGTGAGGACCCCCAAGTCTACACTGCGATACGCCCTTACACGCTAGCAGGTCACGAGCAATGGTTTCTCAGTGAAGCTGCTTTGACGTATTGCTCACGTAGGCTTGCTGAACCAAGGTGGGATTCTCTGTACGAACTAATTGTGCTTTGAAGCCGAACGCTTTGTGAGTTCGCCGGCTGCAAGCGCCGTTTCTCGGAGAGCTACCGCGAAAAAATAAACGAGCATGTTTACTCGGGGCACGAGCTGTCAAGTTGATTCACGGCGTCGTGAAACGCGTCCAGCTGGAAGCAAAGGCTTTACAGCTGTCTGGAAATAGCGTGGCGCTCAGAGGCGGACACCTCTCCAGATGAACATTTGTCGCCTAAACGCCATGGCATATGTAAACACCATCGCTGCAGAGCTTTATCCGGAAGAATAAACTTTCAATGTTCGCACGTAATTTTCGCCGCAAGTTGGCCGCAAGGAGCGCGCAGAGAGGTGCGCTCCGGCCGCTTTTGTTTCACAGAGCTTAGCCGCAAGGAATTCGTGTTCCGCAGTGTTGGCAGCACTCTTTGTCCCAAACGGGTGCCTGTGTGCGCACGCTACACAAACAGAGACTGCTTTTTGCAGTCTGCTGCCCGAGGGACCCTGCATTACCTTACGGTATTCCTAATTCCTGTTTAGGACGTATTGCATTAAAATGTACATCTTTCCTCATTCAGTCATCAGTCTGGGACGAAAAGGTGTATCACAGCAGTGTCACAATTACACGTAACAATACGCAGCACAAAAGTATTGAGATTCTGAGCTATACAGCTTCATAAAGCACTAATACGGTGCAGTCAAAAAGTTGGAAATCTATGCTATTATAACGAGTGGTTATAATTAAAACGACGGTGTTACGAGTGCTGCAATGCGGGCTGTATACATTCCAGATCGCTGAAACAACGTAGGTATGTTCATTAATCGATTCGCTATCGTATGTAGCCTAAAATAATATATAATATATAATTCCACATCAGATTAAAATATGGCGTTGTAAGCAGTCAGAATGGTGTGGATTCAGTAAGGGGAGGAACGATCACTCACGTAAGTGGTTGCGGCATGTTTATTAAGATATAGTCACAAGTTACAACAGTGCTGAACTTGGTTTCCCGGCTCAGAAACCTGCTGCACCCGTAACACGGTGTGATCCACTGTTGCTCACAATGCAACGAGAGCGATGTGCCATCGTACGCTATCCTTTGGATCAGGGAAAGTCGATATACATTCTTAATCGATACGATCTTTCAGATATCCTCACAACTAGAAGTCGGATGGATTTAGGTCGGAGGATCTAGAAGGCCATACACCTTGAAATTACCTAGAGATGGTTATTACCGAAGGTTTCTCGAAGCAAATCTTTCACATGGCAAACGTCATATTTGTCCCCCCATCATGCATCAAAATAGTAGCGTGGACAACGTTGCGTTCTTCCAAATGTGGAATCACGTGATGCACAAGAATTCCTTATAACATGCAGATATCATTCCCACTCTTAAAACTAGTTCTATTTTTTCACAGACTATCAGTTTTTTTTAAATATTCTTCTGTGAAAGAGAAGGATTTATGCAGATGGAACGATTGTAGCATAGTTTTACGGCTTGCATTGCTGTTTATCTGCTACTTTATATTAATGGGCATCAGTTTTAAAAATTTATTGAAGCGTATTGAATTTCTGTAAATTATAATGAAGTCTTGAGTATCATCGGCGTCCGATAAATGTGGGAACGTAGATAGCAATTGGGATTCAGAGGAATGCACGACACAATGCGTAGATAGGCAATTATTCTGTTGGATTATGGCGAGCCTCAGAAAAATAAAACTCAGAAATATAAAATATGAAATCTACAGCAATTTTTACGGCAAGTAGTAGAGGCCCCTAGTGCATGAACATCATAATCAGGTCTACAACCCAATCGACGTCTCGAGTACGCTGTCCATAGGAAGGCAATGTACCGTGGTACAACCACTGGAGGTGATGAAAGAAACTGTGGGCCGCCAAACGTGATACATCGTTTCCACAGCCTTATCACATGCCCGCGTCGCAACAACTGCACTGAATCAACAAAGATGGGATAATGTACCCTGAGCATTAACGTCGTTAAAGACACAGTACAAGCTTAGAAAGTCGTGAGACCAGAGAAGCAACCTTATCTAAGGATTGTCGGCATTCAGCTGTGGTAATTGAGGGAAATCCTACAATAGCATAGCAGTATGGGTTGTTATCCGCTCTCAACCCGAATATTAGACAAGTATCCTTTTTCCCTTGTTTTAAGTTAAATTTTAGCATCTACCGTGCTGCAGCCATATCACTATTTCACTCCAATCATGTCTCAATACCCTCACAACCTACACTTAAATAAAGCTAAATAGGAGTTGGTGGGACATGTAGCCACACAGGTAGACGGAAAATGATAAGTAGAATTTCACTGTTTCATTCCGTGATATAAGTAAAAACCGAGTCGATAATGTACTGGAAGATGAAAAGATGAAAAATTCGTATGTCATGTTATAGTCTAGATGAATCTGCAAAATTCTTTTTTCTGAATAAGAGTCGACATACGACGACAGAATCGCATTTAAATCAGTTGTAAGGGACATATTTCATATTTTCTTTTACTACTTATCTGGTGACTGATTAATGTTAGGTCAGCAAAGCATATGTACAAAGATGGCAGCTGCGAAGAAACTATGGGCAATAGAAAAATATTTCAGTTGATCGAGGAAAAAGAGCAAATATAAAAAGGTTTAGGGGAATTCAGGCGTACAGAAATACAAGTCACTGAGGAGTGAAATAAATAGGAAGGGCAGGGAAGCTAAGACGAAATGGCTGCATGAAAAATGTGAAGAATTCGAAATTGAAATTACTGTCGGAAGAACTGACTCAGCATGCGGGAAAGTCAAAACAAACATCCTTGATTCTATAATTTTCAATGCGATGAGGTCCACAGCTGTGACGAATTTTTTGAAAGATTTTTTTGAGGCCTCCAGCTGCCATTCTCTTTATTTCCTGTGTGATTATACAAGTTTAGCCTTAGGCCATTTCCAAGTATTTTATGGATGATTATTCAGCAGTGGCTTATGTCATATGCGATTTTGCTCCTAGAACATCACGTTATGCTCATAAAATAAATCCGAGATGTTCACCCTATTTTAGGACACGTTAATTTCGAGCAGTTGTTATATGTAAGAACTTTGCAACAACTCCTCGAAAGTAACGTGCTTCTAAAATTGCTTGAACATCTCGGATTTATTTTATGAGCATAACATGATCTCATAGGAGCAACGACGCATATGACATAAGCCACTGCTAAAAAATGATCCATAAAATACTTGAAAATGGCCTAAAGCAGAAATGGTACAATGCTACAGGAAATAAGAATGGCAGCCAAAGGCTTCAAGAAAACTTTCAAAAAAATTTTGGTAACATTAAGATCAAAGGTGCTAAAATGAGGAGTGCAACAGGAATTCTACAGTTAAATTCAAAGGGGAAAACGGATAGGTGGAAGAGAACATGGAAGCTTCTATGAGGCGGAAGATTTGTCTGATGTAACAGAAGAAGAAACAGGAGTCGATTTAGAAGAGGTGGCGGATCCAGTATTAGTACCAGAATTTAAGACAGCCTTGGAAGACTTAAAATCAAATAATGCAGAAGGGATAGATAACATTCCCTCAGAATTTGTAAAATCATTAGGGGAAGTGGCAACAAAACGACAGTCCACGTTGGTGTGTAGAATGTATGAGTCCGGTGACATACAATCTGACTTTCGGAAAAATATCATCCGCACAGTTCCGAAGACTGCAAGAGCTGACAAGTGCAAAAATAATCGCACAATCAACTTATCAGCTCATGCATTCCAGTCGCTGACAAGGATAATATACAGAATAATGGACTATAAAATGGAGGATGTGATAGGTGATCAGTTTAGCTTTAGAAAAAGTACCGCCACCAGAGAGGCAATTCTAACCTTATGGTTGACAATGGAAGCAACACTAAAGAAAAATCAAGACACATTTATAGGATCTGTCGACCTGGAAAAAGCGTTCGACAGTATAAAACGGTGCTAGATGTCCATAATTCTAAGAAAAATTCGGGTAAGCTACAGGAAGAAACGGGTAATATCCAATATGTACAAGAGCCAAGAGATAATAAGAGACGACGACCAAGAACGAAGTACTCGGACTAAGAAGGGCAAAAGACAGGATTGTAGTATTTCCCTCTGCTATTCAATCTGTCATCGAAGAAGCAATGATGGAAATAAAAGAAAGGTTCTGGTACTGTTATTGAAATTCAAAGTGAAAGGACGTCAATGATACGATTCTGTTATGGCATTGCTGTTCTGAGTAAAAGTGAAGAAGAATTACGTTATCTGCCGAATGGAATGAACACTCTAATGCGTATTGAACCTGGATTGAGAAAGACGAAAGTAATGAGAAAGTAATGAGAAGTAGCAGAAATGAGAACAGCGTGAAACTTAACATCAGGATTGATGGTCATGAAGTAGATGAAGTTAAGGAATTCTGCTACGTAGATAGCAAAATAACCAATGACAGACGGAGGAAGGAGAACATGAAAAGCAGACCATCAATGGCAAAAAGGGCATTCCTGACCATGAGAAGTCTACTAGTATCAAACATAGGCCTTAATTTGAGGAAAAATTTCTGGAGTAAAGCATTGTGTGGCAGTGAAACATGGGCTGTGGAAAACCGGAACAGAAGAGAATCGAAGCATTTGAGATGTGGTGCTGCAGACGAATGTTGAAAATTAGGTGGACTGATAAGGTAAGGAATGCGGAAATGGTGCTGAGAATCGGAGAGGAAAGGAATATGTGGAAAAATACTGAATAGGAGAAGGAGCAGGATGAAAGGACATCTGTTAAGATACCAGGGAATGATTCCATGGTACTAGAGAGAGCTGTAAAGGGCAAAAACTGCAGAGGAAGACAGAGATTGGAATAAATCAAGCAAATAATTGAGGATGTAGGTTGCAAGAGCTAATCTGAGATGAAGAGATTGGCAGAGGGGAAGAATTCGTGCATCAAGCCAGTCAAAAAGACTAACGAACCAAAAAGAAATTCGGTTTTTCACATTCTAGTTATTTCAGTTTTATAGCCAGTATCAAGTGCAAAGGTAAACGATCCTTAAATGACTGGAATGTCTGAATGACATATCATCATAATCCCTTCATATTTGCACCTACCATCCGAGAACAACTAATGGACTCCCTGCGATATTCGCGGTCATCTCCCAGCATTGCTCGGAGACCTTCAGCAGACAGACTAGGAATTTATCGTTCATGCATGCGATGCCATTAACATAACAACTCAAACGAGTGGTGCCGTGCCAGTGTCTGATGATGAGTCTTGATACAGCACTACCTTGTATGTCCATCGCGTGCGAGTATGACGGCGACCCTTCGATAGGTCCCATTTTTCCTATATTTTGGGAAGGTAGAGCTCTATTACTCCCGGCATCGTGGTGCAGGGAGCCACCGGTTACGACGTCAGGTCACAGCTGGTAGTGATTGAGCGAACTCTGATAGTACAACGGTACGTCATGGACACCCCACCTCCTTATGCTTTGGTTCTCATGCGACAGTATCGTGGTGGCATTTTTCAACATGGAAATATATGATATGTGATCCCCAGATCTGGCCCCAATATATCTTGTGAGACCATCCTGGATGCCCTCTGTCTATGTGAGTACCTATAGTGTCAGTGATCAGTTATTACTGTTTGGGGGTATTTGTCAGGGGAGAAGATGAAAGAATTTGACACTCTTCCCAACCGACTCAGTATATGCATCCAACCCAGAGGGCGTGCAATGTCATGTGGATAAGTAGGTTCACATTGCCAAGTACTTCGTAAATTTTGATTTTGTAATAACTGAAATAACATCACATACCTTTTCCATCCATGAAGTTTCATTTCGTTTCCTCCTTCCTTTCTGAGTGCTCCATTTATTGTTATCATTATTTTTTTGTCCATCAGTATTTTTTGGATGTATTTCAATCCCTACAATTTTTATCCTCAGCAGTTTCATTTAATACTATGAATGCTATTCCCTGATGTCTTAACACATTTCATATCATCCTGACTGTTGAGACCAAATGAAACTACAGTTGTCAAAACGCAACTGTGGGTTCTTTTATAGTTCTGGAAGAAGGCTCATCTAATTTCAACATATAAAATATTAGTTCACCGTATTACATAAATTAATAAAAGATTTACTTGACTTTGACACAGATTATGCCACAGGATTGCTTGAGAAGCTACAACTGTTATTGACTATTAAAACGTCACTTGGAGGAGGAGGAGGAGATTAGTGTTTAACGTCCCGTCGACAACGAGGTCATTAGAGACGGAGCGCAAGCTCGGGTGAGGGAAGGATGGGGAAGGAAATCGGCCGTGCCCTTTCAAAGGAACCATCCCGGCATTTGCCTGTAGCGATTTAGGGAAATCACGGAAAACCTAAATCAGGATGGCCGGAGACAGGATTGAACCGTCGTCCTCCCGAATGCGAGTCCAGTGTGCTAACCACTGCGCCACCTCGCTCGGTAACGTCACTTGATTCACAGATTAACAGACTGTTTTCGTGCAATACAATGTTCTACATTGAAATGAACTAGTCCCTTAGAAACTTTCTGATGTTGCTCCTATACTATAATGTTGACTGCATCAGATGAGGTCACGAACTGGGGCAGGGCTCTTGGTAGCTCGATACTGTATTGACCTTAGTGTGAGGGCGCTGAAACGCTAAGAAGTGACGTGTGGTCTTCAGAAGCGCCTTACATACGCCACTGCAGATCACAGAGAGCTTTCACTAATGTTTGTGGTTCCATTCGACTTGTCGTCTCTGGTGTGACAACATTACCTCTGCACGATACCACACTGTTCCTTCTTCTTTCCCGTGTTTCCCGTATGTTCCTTTCTTCATCGATTCTTATCAGTCCACCTAGTTTTTAATGTCCGTCTATAGCACTACATCTCAGACGCATTTGGTCTTTTTTTTCCGTCTTCCCGAAGTCCAATATTTACTCCCCTACAATGGTGCACTCCAAAGATACAGTCTAAAACATCTCTTCCTCAAATCAATACCAATCTGTGACTTATTTTGGCCAAGAATGCCCTCTTCGCCTGTGTAGTCTGCTTTTTGTGTGTTCTTTGCTTCGTCAGTCATGTGTTAATTCTCTTCCAGGGTAGGAGAATTCCTTCACTCCAGCCACTTCTTGATGACCAGTTGATGCTAATCTCGTTTCCACAGCTGCTCATTTCTGTCGCCTTTCTCCGGTTTATCCTTAATCCATATGCCTTACTAATTGACTGTTCATGCCATTCAACAGGCCCTGTAGTTCTTCCCAACTTTCATTGTGGATAGCAACCTCGTCAGCGACTCCTGTTATTGATATCCTTTCATCCTGAATTTCAGTATCACTCCTGAACGTTTCATTTATCTCCTTAATTGCTTCCAGAATGAGATTTTCACTCTGCAGTGGAGTGTGCGCTGATATGAAACTGTGAAGTTTGAAAGGTAGGAGATGGGATACTGGCAATGCGAAGCTGGTAAGGACCGGGCCTGAGTCGTGCTTGGGTAGCTCAGATGGTAGAGCACTTGCCCGCGAAAGACAAAGTTCCTGTGTTCGAGTCCCGGTCCGGCACACAATTTTAATCAGCCAGAAAGTTTCCTTCATTGCTTGTTCAACGTATAGGTTGAACAGTAAGTGTGACTAACTGCATCCTTTCTTTATTTAATCCGAGTAATTAGTCTTTCTTTCTTATTGTTCTCGCTTCGCTTTGGAAACATCGTATGAAGCCCATGTTTCCCTGTAGCTTACACTTCTTTTCTTAGAATTTTCATCTTGTATTATTTCGTAGCAAGCCAGAACCTCTTCACCTGGTTGGTTCGTGTAATGTTCGCAGAGAACATACCCCTTAGCGATGCAGGAAGACCACTTGAGTTCCAGAGCGTACTTACAGAGCCCTACATAAATGCTATAGAGCTGACCCCTAGTGATTAGAGTTCAGCAGTCACTTTTCGCCTGCACTGTAGTACGTATATGGTTGGATGAGATGTGGAACTGCTAGAGGAAAAGTTTCGTATGTAATCCTCAGATATTCGTAATGAATTGTTTAAAATTTTAGTATGCAGCAGAAGGCATCTCATCGTCAGCTTAAGGATATTAAGACTCAAAGACTAAGGCATTCAGAGCTCACGAAGATCTCTAAGAACGCAACCATATGATGACTCAGAGGCTAAAAACATGTTTTTCTTCCTTCTCTCTCTCTCTCTCTCTCTCTCTCTCTCTCTCTCCCTCCCCCTCTCTAACTGCGGTGTCGGGTCGCAGGTACTTTTGCCCTCCCCAAGGTCTCCCTTACGAACTTCGCGAATGCCATTGTACCTGCACGTAATACTGCGGCAAAAGTTCGCACGCTAAGATAGCTCCCGGAAAGTGCAGGGGGCTGTTTTTTATAACTGTGACCACCCATTTGCAGTGGATGAACAGCCAGATTCGTGAGCGGATGAACGGCCATCTTCCTTAGCGGATTCCGTTTTCCACAGAAGGCTTAGCGTAGTGGGACCTGGGGGACCTCCTGCCTTTATCTTTCTACGTGCCACTGGAAAATCCACTGTCTGAGGTTGACCCGTACTGATGGCTGTCGGCAAATCGTGTCGCTTGATTAGTGGGGAGAGGGAGTGAGGCAGAGGAAGGCAAGGGGGAAATTATGACTGTTAATCGACTAAAGTCCCTGTAACATGTATTTTATAATGGAATTAACCACACGCAATAATCTTTCAATGCGCCTTATCGCAGGTATGGCAGATAAAATGAGAAGATTCACTACACGCAATTCATTATCTTTTAATTATATGAGTCTATTATAATCTACCGATTAACTATGCTATCTGATTTCTGAAACTTAGTGCCAAGAATCCTTTGACATTAGAAAAAATTGAAATATGTCACTTTGAGAATACATCTAGACTTCCACAGTGTTATAACATGCCACCAAACTACAAATTTTATGGTAGCCACGGCGGACTTCCTTATAGCACCGATACAGTGAAACTGATTTCCTAATTACCTGACAAAAATCTGTTCAATTTCGCAGGAAAGTATTTTACTAGCGATACACTTTCCGATGTACAGTTAATATTCAGCACTTCATACCTATCGAAGGACCCGCATTAGGATGTCAACCAGTCGGGAGAGCTATTTCTTTCTCTTTACTTCTGCCGAAAGACAAATACACAGAACGCTATAATGGTGTTATCACTGTAGGAGAATATCATTCTGATAAAAAATATACGCTTGTATTGAAAGAATTTCCTGTATTTGTTTAGAAAGTTACAATTATAGGAAGCTATATTCAATATCATAGTCGCAGATAATGTAAAAATGTTCAAGAACTTATAAACAGACATTCAGTGTGCAGTAAGTTCCAGCTCTCCTTTCATCGAATGGAAAAGTATATAAAAGGAGTATGTGATTAGAGGCAATACGATAGCGCAGTTGAACAACGAAAGAAAGAAGCCGTTCTCACATCTAGTCTATTTGTATGACGGATCGGTCTGAAGGTATTTGTATATAGCGTTTAAGTATCACCAGGCAGCCATCGAAGACGTAACTGACAACATTCGACAGCTTCAGGCTTTCTGCCATTTAGCGAATCCAAGTAAGGTAAACGTGAAAAGGACATATTGTTAACAAGTTTTGTGAATGGGTCACAAAGATTTCAGGACTCCATGCAAAGTACATGTATCTGAAACATTCTTACAAGAAAAGGAAATAAGTATTTAATGCAGAAGCCGACGCAGTACGGAGTTGAACGGCAGACGATATGGGTTACCATACCATGTACAAAAGGTTGCTGTAGCGCTCTGAGATCACCAACGTATGTTAGTAAGAAAAGTTCGCGCAAACCGATTATACTTCATATCTTCCGCTTGCTTAGCTGAGTGGTAACGTGCTTGCTTACCACGTAACGGCCCGGATTCGATTCCCATCCGGGTTGAAGATTTTCTTCCCTCGTCGACTGGGTTTCGTGTTGTTCTCATCATCGTCGCCTCAACCGACATGCAAGTCGCGGTGGCGCCGCCTGAAGCAAGACTGGCAACCCGGCGGCCGAACTTCCCCGGACGGAGCCTCCCGGCCAACAACGGCACACAGTCACTTCATTTCATACGTAATGTCATTAAAGAAACATTCCCAGACAACAACTTATTAGTATATGGATGCATCTTATTGCGACTCTCCCACGTAGAGGCATCTCCTTTAGTGAAGCTGTGTGTGTGAACTCTCACAAATCTGTAGCTTCATATCAGTATACAGAAAAGAAAAGAATCCTATGTCGACTGTCGTGGAGAGATAACACAAACGAAGATACAAATATGGCGATATAATTGTAACTCTACAAAAATTGTACATTGTGAGCCTTCCACTTAAGCCGAACAATAAAGTTACAAGATAACCTCGGTTTCATAAACTCAAAGAAAATAGATGTTTCATAACAGTTATAGAAAATGTACGGAGTCTCTGACGCTGTTCTTGCAGTATTCTCTTCCCATCTTCACCAAACGAAGTTTAAGTGCAAAATTTACTGCAACTGCGAAACATATATTTCACTGGTGCGATTTAGTTTGTGCGTTTATGCAAGAAATAAGAAAACTCTGATTGGTAGCCAGAACTACAGACCAGTAAGTAATTTCCACAGGGGAAGTTAGATCCACACATGAAGACCTAAGCCCGATCTTTAGCATATTATTATCTTCAAATTTACACGTGCTGACATCCGCTTCATTTCTCAATGTGGTATCTGTCTGATAGCAACAGCGCTTATTCATTCTTTTTTTTTCAGTTACAGATAAAATATCTCCGAGAATATTTATTTAAAGAAGTTTATCTGATACTGATCGTAGTATTTCTAACGATGCTGAAAATTTGCCAGACTGTGTTGTCGAATGCGGTAAAAAATTAAAATAAACAGTTAACAAAGTGCTAGTCACTCCCTGTGCTCTGAAGATAACCATGAACTATCTTCCAACTTGTAACATTTTTTTAAAGCAAATCACTTTGGAATGTTTTGCAAAACTGCACATATAGCATGTAATAAAACTGCTGCATGAAGGAAAAATTGTTGAACAAATGATATGAAATGGTGGGAAAGTAGAAACGCGCCAACAAATGCAGACAGATACTTACAGACATAATTTACAGTGAAGTTATGAGAGAGAAAAAACGTTCACGAGCACATAACTACAATTTTAATTCAATTTTATACAAGTATACACCGAAAGACAAAACTACAAAGCAGCAAATGCTTGTTTTATGGTGCGTACCATGTATCAGTTACACTTACGGATTAGACTTAACCCACTTTACTTTATATTTAATTCCAATATACTGTTACTCACACCCTGCCGACACGACTTCTCTTGTTTCTCGTATCATTGCATCCACCTGAAGTCACGTCTATTAGTGAAGTGTACGTATAGGGATGCTCACTCGTCTCTACGGCGTGTTTGATTATTATGAGCACAAACGAAAGAGGAGAGTAGAATACAGTGCTACAAGCAAATAACCCTAAAAATGTACGTTAGGAATCCAGTGGTTTCCCCAACACGACATAGGCACAAGTGCACTCACGTCAATGCTACAAACTTCCTAACGTCTAAGGCTAGGTATATGTCAAAAACCAGCAAGTGAGGCGTCGATTCCACATCTACGTCTACATGGATACTCTGCAAATCACGTTTAAGTTCCTGGCAGAGGGTTCATCGAACCACCTTCACAATTCTCTATTACTCCAATCTCGTATAGCGTGCAGAAAGAACGAACACCTATATCTTTCCATACGAGCTGTGACTTCCCTTATTTTATCGTGTTGATCGTTTCTCCCTATGTAGGTCGGTGTCAACAAAATATTTTCGCAGTCGGAAAAGAAAGTTGGTGATCGGAATTTCGTGAGAAGATTCCGTCGCAACGAAAAACGCCTTTCTTTTAATGATGTCCAGCCCAAATCCTGTATCATTTCTGTGACACACTCTCCCATATTCGCAATAATACAAAACGTGCTACCCTTCTTTGAACTTTTTCGATGTACTCCGTCAGTCCTATCTGGTAAGGATCCCACACCGCGCAGCAGTATTCTAAAAGAGGACGGACAAGCGTAGTGTGGGCAGTCTCATTAGTAGATCTGTTACATTTTCTAAGTGACCTGCCAACGAAACACAGTCTTTGGTTAGCCTTCCCCACAACATTTTCTATGTGTTCCTTCCAATTACAGTTTTTCGTAATTGTAATACCTAGGTATTTAGTTGAATTTACAGCTTTTAGATTAGACTGATTTATCGTGTAATCGAAGTTTAACGAATTCTTTTTAGAACTTATGTGTGTGACCTCACAATTTTCGGTATTTAGGCTCAACTGCCAATTTTCTCACAATTCAGGTATCTTTTCTAACTAGTTTTGCACTTAGTTTTGATCTTCTGATGACTTTATTAGTCGATAAACGACAGCGTCATCTGCAAACAACCGAAGACGGCTGCTCAGATTGTCTCCCAAATCGTCTATATAGATAAGGAACAGCAAAGGGCGTATAACACTTGCCTTGGGGAACGCCAGAAATCACTTCTGTTTTACTCGATTAAAAAATGATAAACTCCCTTTGTTCGATTTCTCATTTGTCTGGGTACCTAAGTATTCGTAAATAGCGTTCCGACAACAAGGTATCTGTAGTGGCTCCCCAATACCATGGCTTTCCAGATCTCCCGTCCTGAACACGTTGGAATTTTTGGATGGTAGTCAATGCTTTCGGAATTTGCCAAATATTTTTGAATGTGTACGGGCATCAAAGAGGAGACATGCTGACGCCTAACTTCACATGAACGGCGACCATGTGGATCACTCGTTACTATGACTTCGTCCACAATCGCATATCCGCAAACTGAAACCTTGGAGATTCTGTCACAAGGTTTTCATGTACTCAGTCGTGACACTTCCTATCGGGGAAACCACTGGTTCGCGGATTTGTTTCCATTATGATTATTTGTTGTTCCAGTGTTCTCTACTCGTCGCTTCCATTCGTTCCTATAACAGCCAGAGATCCTGCATATTGACATTCCACACTCTGGTCGATTTTTACGACATTTTCTAGTGAATAAATGTTCTGCGGAGAACCTCCACATTTATCTTATCAGCTCATAAAATTTTCAACTTATTTTTATTTTCAAACCTACGAATATTCTAATGGAGCTTGCCACCGAGAAAGAGGTCGAAGGTAGATAATTCCACGCTTAACTTTTCGGGCATCGAAAGCTGCACTAAAATTCTATTTATTCCAAAACATTGTTTTCAAAAGACTTAAATGTGAATACCTAGTAGCTCGACTAGATGTTAAGAAACAATACGTCTGCTGCGAACAAATTTAGTCTTGACCAGTCGTTTCAAAAGGAACATAAAAAATTGTAATCCTGGCTATGTTCTGTATTACGTTGTCCTCTGTACTCATCTTGAACTGTCTTGCCGGTAGTATCATCGACAAGCTGTAGCGAACAGCTCCGTTCTTATCTGTCAGTGATAGTTGTACTTCGACATGAGCCCGCTATTCTGCCGAACTCGGGCAAGAGATTCATAACGCAGCCTGGAACATAACGAAGCAGTAGCGTGAGGAGAAACCGAGGTGCCATTACGCTGAACTCAACGACGCCCCTGGGTATGCTGCGCATTAATTATTTATTTCCTTTCCTTTTTGTTCGTTAACGTTCTCTAGTTGGGAGGTTTTTATGGCAGCGTGATGATTATTATGCACATCCGTCCTACACAACACGGTACATAGCGGCAAATGGCGCACATGTTCGTATTTGTTTAAGCCGAAACGAGAACATTTAGCTAATTTGTATTAGTTAAGTGGCTAACACAATTGCGTGGACTGTATATTGCATCAAAGAGTCCATGCTAGCTACGTTCTTTCTTGTTTTCTTTTTTTTTTTTAGCTCATTTGCCTGCAGATTTCTTTCGTAATTATATCCCTTCCATTTGTATTACGAGTAGCACACTCGAATAACTTGCTTATCTACTTGTGCGAAACAACAGTGCCGTCTTCAGTGTATCCAAGCGTAAGAAATCACAGAGAGAAGAGCTACAAAAGCTAATTACATTGTAAATTAATGTGGTACATATAATTTATTGTATTAAATCGTACAGCAAGTGTATGAAGGTTTATTATAATGATTTGGTTTTTATTTTTTTCTGGTGGTTCAGGACTCCAACTTTGCAGTTCAATTTAATTGATTCAGTTAGTAGTTGGAATTCATACAGTATGTAATGCGTCACTTGGACTTTAAAAAGAAATACTAGTATTTCCCGATGTAGCCTACAATCTAAAATGAAAGCATGTAGATAACGCATCTCAGTAGAAGCGCGTACTTATTTGTATGTGTCTAAGATTTAAAGTACCATACTGAAGTTGCAGAAACTATTGAGGAAGGTGAAGTATATCGAGAAACTGTAACACATACCATTTAATACAACAGTACCATATTATTAAATTAGTAAGAAGAGCTGACAATGAATCCAAAGTGCTTTGACAATAGCTGTGACTGATATCAATGTGCTAGAGAAACTGACAGCTGAAATGTACTTAATTTGGATTTCGAAGCATATGTAAGTAGGCTTACCTAGTAGTAATGTAAATCATAATTATTTCGTCCGTGGATTCTTACGAGTAAGTGAAAGTTTCCTAGTCTATGATTTTAATCTTGCATACGCTTTCAGTAATCAAATAGAACAAATGAAAGTGTTAAGCAGAATCGTAAGCGATGAACCTGCATGCCTTCTTTTCAGGTTAATATGTCTCTTCCGAGTACAAAAGATAAAATATCTACGGCAGAGGGGAAGGAGATGAAGACGAAAGATGGACGACAGATCGAGAATAGATTGAAAATGGCTCTGAGCACTATGGGACTTAACATCTCAAATCATCAGTCCCCTAGAACTTAGAACTACTTAAACCTAACTAACCTAAGGACATCACACACATCCATGCCCGAGGCAGAATTCGAACCTGCGACCGTAGCGGTCGCGGGGTTCCAGACTGAAATGCCTAGAACCGCTCGGCCACACAGGCCGGCCGAGAATAGATTCCAGACAGCTGAACGATATCATTGTTTCAGTGGAAATAATTGCTGCATTTTTCATAGAAGCTTGTATCACATAATCTGACATACTCCTACCAATATAAGAAATAACAATAATACCATAAATGTCTCGGCCATCTACAGAAAATGTCTTTTTAGTTATACCATGAGATGATAAATGTAGGAGTAATAACGAGAAATTGCAAAACTGTAAATGAATATAAAAGCTGTAGTAATCATAGAAAATAGGAGGTAGTAAAAACAACTGAAATTCCACGCAACGGCCGTGGAACGGAACTGCACTTTTCGTTTACCATATGCTGATGTGTTTCAGCTGTAGACAATTCTCAAAAAGTGATCTAAATATTTAGGACCTCACAGTTCAATCTCATTGCAAACGTTTTATCTTCGACCTATACAACGCCAGATAATTACTCTACAAGTGAACGTAGTTCTTTCGGTGGTACTGTTAAGATATATGCACACTACAGCCTTCCAACTAAGGCAGAGGAGGAGTTCAATAACTTCTGCCAACAGATAATAAATAATGGAAGTGATTAAAATACCGGGTGGTTACAATTAAATTTTTGCTAGTTGAGCTAGTCTAGACGGAAAACTATTTACTATATGGGTACACAACGTCATAGGAATGATATTCATACTGTGGGCTGCAGGATTTGTGTTGTTAGTAGTGTTAGTGTCGTAACTCACCGTTAGACGCCGATTCTAGTACGGCAATGCAGAGCCGAAACACAAGCGTCAGTGTGCATTACAGTTGCAGACAAACAGTATGAGTCTGGACAAGGTGATCAGGGGTTTATTCGTAAAGCTGTTTTAACAAAACAACGGTAATAGTAATACTGCTCTTCGTGAGTTCAAATGGCTCTGAGCACTATGGGACTTAACATCTATGGTCATCAGTCCCCTAGAACTCAGAACTACTTAAACCTAAGGACAGCACACAACACCCAGTCATCGCGAGGCAGAGAAAATCCCTGACCCCGCCGGGAATCGAACCCGGGAACCCGGGTGTGGGAAGCGAGAACGCTACCGCACGACCACGAGCTGCGGACTCTTCGTGAGTAACGAAGCATTAAACTAATATGTACAGGTCCTATTTCCGCACGCGTGACGAAGAACATAATACGGAAGTTCTAATTAATTGGAAATTTGGGAACTGAACTGGAAAAGGCCGTCGACCAATTGCGCCACAAGATGATGAAGAAATTACTGTTGACGTGGCTGAGAACGCTGGACGCAATGTGCACGAACTGTGTCATGACAGCTGAAGATTCCTTTGCCCACCATTCTAAAAGTGCTGCTAACAGTTGTGAAATGCAATCTCTTGAGTGGTTTCAGGCTGTCGTGGATGCAGCAACGTTTGTAACCTGGAATGTAAACATTGGACGAAATTACAGATCTTGCCCACTAATGTGGAAATTAAAACGAGTTTCTTTTAATTATTTATTCGTTATTTCTCTTCCACATGTCCTTACAAATGTTTCCACAAAGTTTCATTGTCCTATGATCACTCGTTTTTCGTAGGTTTCCTCCCAAGTACTGAATGTTTAATTACAACCAACCTGTATATTACTTAGAACAAAATAGAACGTTAGTGGTATCACATTAAGGTACTCACTTGCTGCGTTGGAGTAGCGACTTATTGTTGTCACTTGTTCTAGGTGTCTGTCGTGAGAAGAAGTCTCCTACTGGTTGCACAGTTTGTAACTGAATATTTCGTCGTGATCTCTGCGTTCATAGACGCAGGCGCGGTATTAGATGCAAAGCACTAAGGTCAAAATTTAATTTTTCTCCTCATTTCCATTTTTGTAAGATACATCTATGCTATCGAATCAAAGTCTTAGAAAATTTTAGAGTGATTTCCTTTCATTTATTATCGAAGCATACCGAATAACTATTTTTTAAAGGTATAATAGATTCGTTGCCGAGTTGGTGATGAATTTCAGTAGCTTTTTGTAGTAGTTCCAATCAAATTACATACGCTTTATAACGTGGCACAAGTATGTCAAAGTTCGCTGTAATAGTCATTTATACTGCTTTGATAACGAGTGAATCGGTATAGCTAAGCATTTTTTTTCACTTATAGACACGGAAGCTTCAAACACAAAAATTAGTGTGTTTCATTGAATGAAAAAGCAGTAAGAAAAAGCCCTTGGATTTAACAGAAGACGACGATGCAAACGAAAATGGATTATGAATTTTGGAACTTGGAATATTAAAGGGCTATAAACAAAAATGAGAAAGGTTGTGAATGAAGTAAGGCATTTTCAAACACACATGGTGGCACCCATCCAGACTAAACGGGAGGGGAAGAAAGCCCACAGTCGGATGGTTATATGCATCTATACAACAGCATCAGTAAAGACAAGCGAACAATGGTTGGGGTTTCTACACTTATCATGAGAGCTGTAGTTAAAAACATTAAGGATTGGGATGCAGCTGATGAGCGAATTATGAAAGTAGAGCTGAAGTACAGTGGTACGAAGTGATTGCAATTGGAATGTCCGCTCCATCACATGATGATAGAGTTAATGCCAAGGATGAGTATGAGGAGAAATTAAGCCAATTATTGAACAGTATCAAGAGCGGCAATGAGGTAAATTTTTCAGATCAGTTTCGAAATGAAGTTTCATCATTGATCTAGAGAAAATTGAATATTTGGTTGCTGTTGGAATGAATCGAGTTCTGACGTTAGATTTTCGGAAAGTAAGATCTGTGGACCTTTATATATGTTTAGAATCGCATTGGCCAAGGTAGACTAGCAACGAAACAATTAAATGGAGTTTTATGGAGCACACATGTTATATCAGAAACGGATATTGAGATACACTCCTAGAAATGGAAAAAAGAACACATTGACACCGGTGTGTCAGACCCACCATACTTGCTCCGGGCACTGCGAGAGGGCTGTACAAGCAATGATCACACGCACGGCACAGCGGACACACCAGGAACCGCGGTGTTGGCCGTCGAATGGCGCTAGCTGCGCAGCATTTGTGCACCGCCGCCGTCAGTGTCAGCCAGTTTGCCGTGGCATACGGAGCTCCATCGCAGTCTTTAACACTGGTAGCATGCCGCGACAGCGTGGACGTGAACTGTATGTGCAGTTGACGGACTTCGAGCGAGGGTGTATAGTGGGCATGCGGGAGGCCGGGTGGACGTACCGCCGAATTGCTCAACACGTGGGGCGTGAGGTCTCCACAGTACATCGATGTTGTCGCCAGTGGTCGGCGGAAGGTGCACGTGCCCGTCGACCTGGGACCGGACCGCAGCGACGCACGGATGCACGCCAAGACCGTAGGATCCTACGCAGTGCCGTAGGGGACCGCACCGCCACTTCCCAGAAAATTAGGGACTCTGTTGCTCCTGGGGTATCGGCGAGGACCATCCGCAACCGTCTCCATGAAGCTGGGCTACGGTCCCGCACACCGTTAGGCCGTCTTCCGCTCACGCCCCAACATCGTGCAGCCCGCCTCCAGTGGTGTCGCGACAGGCGTGAATGGAGGGACGAATGGAGACGTGTAGTCTTCAGCGATGAGAGTCGCTTCTGCCTTGGTGCCAATGATGGTCGTATGTGCGTTTGGCGCCGTGCAGGTGAGCGCCACAATCAGGACTGCATACGACCGAGGCACACAGGGCCAACACCCGGCATCATGGTGTGGGGAGCGATCTCCTACACTGGCCGTACACCACTGGTGATCGTCGAGGGGACACTGAATAGTGCACGGTACATCCAAACCGTCATCGAACTCATCGTTCTACCATTCCTAGACCGGCAAGGGAACTTGCTGTTCCAACAGGACAATGCACGTCCGCATGTATCCCGTGCCACCCAACGTGCTCTAGAAGGTGTAAGTCAACTACCCTGGCCAGCAAGATCTCCGGATCTGTCCCCCATTGAGCATGTTTGGGACTGGATGAAGCGTCGTCTCACGCGGTCTGCACGTCCAGCACGAACGCTGGTCCAGCTGAGGCGCCAGGTGGAAATGGCATGGCAAGCCGTTCCACAGGACTACATCCAGCATCTCTACGATCGTCTCCATGGGAGAATAGCAGCCTGCATTGCTGCGAAAGGTGGATATACACTGTACTAGTGCCGACATTGTGCATGCTCTGTTGCCTGTGTCTATGTGCCTGTGGTTGTGTCAGTGTGATCATGTGATGTATCTGACCCCCGGAATGTGTCAATAAAGTTTCCCCTTCCTGGGACAATGAATTCACGGTGTTCTTATTTCAATTTCCAGGAGTGTATTTAATTCCGTTGCAGAAAGTATAGAATTAGCGTCAGTATGGAATTTTGGAGGTATTGCTGTAGTATAACAATACGGGATAAAATTAAAAATGAGGACATACGGAAGAGAACGAAACTAGGCACCGCTATAAACGATGTAATTGAAGCAAAATAACTGAAGTACTATGGGCACGTATACCGTTTCGGTGAGGACGGACGACATAAGAAGAAAATGAAACGGATTTCAAATTACAGGAGAAGAGGAGGACGCAGGAGAATAATATATGAAAAGGGAGTCGGTAAGCTACATCAGAAACGAAATGGCAAACGGAAGATTGGAAAGAAAGGAGTCTTTTGGAGCTGTGATGGGGGAAACAACTACAGTGTTGTATTAAATCGCACTTTAACAAAATTTAGCAGCGGAAACACAAAATTACCAATTGTAAATACGCAATACAGACGATTTTAGAGCAGTGGAGGCTAAGTTAATATCATGACGGAAACGTGCGGATTTTTTACTGTGGAAACTAATATGAAAAACAACGCAGTCGGCGGATGAGACACTGACTGGACTCACATTCGTGAACATCACGGTCAAATTTCCTGTCCGGTAGTCCTGATTAAGGCTTTTGATTGTTTCCCCGAATCAATTAAGGTAAACGCAGGGGTAATACCTTTGAAATAGGACACCACCAATTTCTTCTCTCGCCCTTCCTCAAATCAAGATTTCGTCCATTGTCTAATTCCTATATTATCGACTGATCGTTTACACACTTATAATCATCGATCCTCGAACAATTTCGAAACCTAACAAATTAACAAAAGTATCGTACATTGCCCACTCAAGGACGCTTCTTCAAATAATGGCTTACATCCAGTTCCACTAACACAATATCAATTACCGTAAATCATGATTAGTTACTTGATAACAGATAATAATGGTCAGCACTGGTGAACGACTAACTGTACCTTCTTTCCAAGATGGAGATACGGAACACGTATCAGATGTCCGTTCCGCAGCTAGGAAATGATGTGCTCCGCATAATGAGTTGCCATTCAGAACGATACGTTCTCGATTCACAGTTCTAGTTTCCGAAGTGTATTTTGCGACTTTAGAAAAATACTTTGTTTTCTTGTAGTGGATAACACCCAAAATTTTAATTAATCTTGATATTATTTTATGGTGCAACATTATGAGGTCAACTTTAGAGTTAAGTCGCGAAAAGTAATAAAATACCGAATTGCCTTAGCATAACAGAGGATAAAAGAAATGGTACAACATACAAAGTGCTTAGATATGTGATTCGAAAAATTTCTTCTTAAGGAATATAAGACTTAGCTTTGTTACAATGTGAAATGGTATATCCACTAATTACAGCGAAATCACTGTGCTTGTCTTGACCGATGCTTTATTTGATTCAAGTAGTAGATCTGGCCTAGTACTCCGCTAAGGACCTGCTGACGTCCTCACAACACAATTAATTAACTATTTCCAATTTTTTGTCCGCACGATACGCTATTTGACGAAAGAGCATCCTTTTTCAGAAAGGTCAGTTTAATAACCCCTGAAAATACTTAGCAAATAAATAATTCTAAATGTGAGTAATTAAATGAAAGTATGTTACTGAGTGCAAAATGTAGGCCATCCATTCATAGGAATCTTAGATTTACAGATCCATGAGGCATTCTTTCTAGCATGTTTCCACGAGCAAAAATCTGTTTGACGGAAAGCCGTCCTTTCTTTGACAGAATAATTTAACGGTGCAAAAACTGACAACGTTTTTGGAAAAAATCCGCTATCACTGGTAATAAAACAGGTTTTCACTGTCCGCCTTGATTCAATTCTTCCCTTTTTTTCCCTTATCACTCGTTTCGGTTGGACGTGAATCTTCCGTAGATGAATAGGCAATAGTAAAATAACTGATCGAGAAATACTCTACGAAACAGATAATGTTATCATACTGCCATATAATATCATAATCAAACATAAAATGTAACACATCTTGCTTGAATGAATCGTTTACAAGAGTAACTCGTCCAACTATCAGAAAAATCTCTTGTCATGTCATAGAATAAAGAAATATATTGATATAAAATACTTCGAAAATAAATGACCCTAATTGTGAGTAGTTACGTCGTTAAAGTATTTTACTCACTCAAAAATGTGGGGTTGATAGACAGAAATTTATTTATTTCACGATGACCGATTTGCACAGAACCTTGTTGCCATCACCTGATCTTCGGAAGTTTATAGTGTATATGTATCAGTCACACAGTGGGAACATATTCCGCTCATAATACAGGTAAACACATTAGTTTGTCCCCGATATGTGATTACAAGGATGCATTGTAAATTTCCGAAGATCAAATGATGACGACAAGGGAATCGACAGATCGCTCCCATCACATAAACATGTGTAACATATAAATGTGGGGCTTATAGATAAACATATCACATATTTGGGGATTGAAGAAACGACAACATAATTACGAAACAATATTGCTTTATAATTCAGTTTGCTTGTACATTTATTAACGGTTATCATTTCCTTAACGCTGGTGTGAAACTGTAGAAGCAATGTGCCGACGCAGAGTATCGTGTAAAACAAGACTTTCTCATACGTAGCCTGGGCCAGTGATAAGATGTGAAATGTCCGTGGGACTCAAAGAACGGAAGGTGTGTGAAACGTAAACAGATAACAGATATGTAAATGATGATATAGATGGTACATACAGTTAATATAGCGTGGAACATGACGTACCCACTTATTGTAGTGGAGACGTAGTTTTTTTCTTGACTGGTGATTATTTAACTGTGCTGTCCTGTAGGTGGCTGTCCTGGTTAGATAACAGCTGATAAGTTGATGCCTTTGCAATCTGGTGAGTTAACCGTGCAGCTGATGCCTAGCCATGATAAACGATATCAGTGAACTAATAATGCGACAGTTTTCCTTTTTTATTTTAATGACACTGGTTTGTTGTTCTGGATTTGTCTACACCTTTCACCCGCAATTTGATTTTATTCGATGCACAGGTAAGCACCAACACACCGGAAAGGAACGCGGAACAAAGAGACACGGGCCGTCGTTCGCGACGAGAGGACGGCGTGAGGCGTCACCGCGGCGCATAGCGGGGACCGCGTACCACGGCGCGTGGCCTATCCCGGCGCCTGGCGTCGCGGTGTCCGGCAGACGCCGACTGGCGGGTCCTCCCCCCACGACGCCGGGACGCCGACGCTGCGTGGGCCGGCAGCGGCGATCGCGCCTGCGCCCGCTGGCGCGCCGGAAGACACACACACAGCCCGCCTGCCTGCGATCTTCCTCCGCTCCTTTCGCAAGCTCTGGCTGCGAGAACGGGTGTGGCTCAGTCACACAATGGAGGCAGGTGACAACTTGTATGTTCTCTTGGAGCAATGACCAATCAGTGTGAATTGTTACTCGGAACTCCCATGACATCGCCAGAAACCACCTACGCGGCCGCTGTCACAATCACGTAGTCCTACGAAGGGAACACGGCAAGTGCCATCACTCGATTTGCCTGGAGCTTCGCTCAGTATGGAGCACCCCAATTATACAACCCATAATGAACACACTTCTGCTGCAAAAAGAAATAGAAAAATCAGTCATCCTGACTGTTAGATTTCTGTTGCAAAAAGAAATAGAAAAATCAGTCATCCTGACAGTAAGTTTTACGTTGATAGAAGAAGAATGGGTAGCTTTGAGGGATGAAGTAGTGAAGGCAGCAGAGGATCAAGTAGGTAAAAACACGAGGGCTAGTAGAAATCCTTGGGTAACAGAAGAAATATTGAATTTAATTGATGAAAGGAGAAAATATAAAAATGCAGTAACTGAAGCAGCCAAAAAGGAATACAGACGTCTGAAAAATGTGATCGACAGGAAAGTGCAAAATGGCTAAGCAGGGATGGCTAGAGGACAAATGTAAGGATATAGAGGCTTAGCTCACTAGGGGCAAGATAGATACTGCCTACAGGAAAATTAAAGAGACCTTTGGAGAAAAGAGAACCACTTGTATGAATATCAAGAGCTCAGATGGAAACCCAGTTCTAAGCAAAGAAGGGAAAGCAGAAAGGTGGAAGGAGTGTATAGAGGGTCTATACAAGGACGATGTACTTGAAGACGATTTTATGGAAATGGAGGAGGATGTAGATGAAGATGAAATAGGAGATATGATAATCCGCGAAGAGTTTGACAGAGCACTGAAAGACCAGAGTCGAAACAAGGCCCCCGCAGTAGACAAAATTCCATTAGAACTACTTACGGCCTTGGGAGAGCCAGTCCTGACAAAACTCTACCATCTGGAGAGCAAGATGTATGAGACAGGCGAAATACCCTCAGACTTCAAGAAAAATATAATAATTCCAATTCCAAAGAAAGCAGGTGTTGGCAGATGTGAAAATTACCGAACTATCAGTTTAATAAGTCACAGCTGCAAAATACTAATGCGAAATCTTTACAGACGAATGGAAAAACTGGTAGAAGCCGACCTCGGGGAAGATCAGTTTGGATTCCATAGAAATGTTGGAACACGTGAGGCAATACTGACCCTACGACTTATCTTAGAAGAAAGTTTAAGGAAAGGCAAACCTACGTTTCTAGCATTTGTAGACTTAGAGAAAGCTTTTGACAACGTTGATTGGAATACTCTCTTTCAAATTCTGAAGGTGGCAGGGGTAAAATACAGGGAGCGAAAGGCTATTTACAATTTGTACAGAAAGCAGATGGCAGTTATAAGAGTCGAGGGACATGAAAGGGAAGCAGTCGTTGGGAAGGGAGTGAGACAGGGTTGTAGCCTATCCCCGATGTTATTCAATCTGTATATTGAGCAAGCAGTAAAGGAAACAAAAGGAAAGTTCGAGGTAGGTATTAAAATCCATGGAGAAGAAATAAAAACATTGAGGTTCGCCGATGACATCAACAAAAGCAAAACGAGGATAATGGCATGTAGTCGAATTAAGTCGGGTGATGCTGAGGGAATTAGATTAGGAAATGAGACACCTAAAGTAGTTACGGAGTCTTGCTGTTTGGGGAGCAAAATAACTCATGATGGTCGAAGTAGGGAGGATATAAAATGTAGACTGGCAATGGCAAGGAAAGCGTTTCTGAAAAAGAAAAATTTCTTAACATCGAGTCTAGATTTAAATGTCAGAAAGTCGTTTCTGGAAGTATTTGTATTGAGTGTAGTCATGTATGGAAGTGAAACGTGGACAATGAATAGTTTAGACAAGAAGAGAGTAGAAGCTTTCGTAATGTGGTGCTACAGAAGAATGCTGATGATTAGATGGGTAGATCACATAACTAATGAGAAGGTATTGAATAGAATTGGGGAGAAGAGGAGTTTGTGGCACAACTTGACTAGAAGAAGGGATCGGTTGGTATGGCATATTCTGAGGCATCACGGGATCACCAGTTTAGTATTGGAGGGCAGCGTAGAGGGTAGAAATCGTAATGGGAGATTAAGAGATGAATACACTAAACAGATTCAGAAGGATGTAGGTTGCAGTAGGTACTGGGAGATGAAGAAGCTTGCACGGGATAGAGTAGTATGGAGAGCTGCATCAAACCAGTCTCAGGACTGAAGACCATTACAACAACAACATGCTACAAATATAGCACCATTCTTATGCGTAATCTATCACAGATCATTGGAATGGCGGAAAGTTCCACGGGACTGGAAGAAGGCCCAAGTCATAGCAATCCACAAAAACGGTAGAAAATCGGATGCACATAATTACCGGCCAATTTCACTGACATCGATTTGTTGTAGAATCATGGAACATATTTTATGTTCAGACATAAAGACCGTTCTAGACTTTGAGAAACTCATCTGCAGAAACCAGCACGGTTTTACGAAACAGCGGTCATGCGAGGCACAGCTGGCCCTCTTTGTGCATGATATACAGCAGGCTCTAGATACCGGCTACCAGGTTGATGCCATATTTCTCCACTTTCGAAAGGCGTTCGACTCCGTTCCGCACTGTCGCTTGCTACAAAAAGTGCGCGCTTACGGTCTATCCGATGACATATGCGGTTGGATGGAAAGTTTTCTAACAGACAGGGAGCAGTATGTCGCCCTTTACGGAGTAACTTCAACAGAAACAAGAGTAGCTTCAGGTGTGCCCCAGGGCAGCGTAATAGGTCCTCTGCTTTTTACGAATTACATAAACCATCTGGTTGATGGTGTAACCTCCCAACAGTTAAAAAATACATATGTATAGCGTTGACATTTAGTGTAACCTCCCCACAGATAAAATGATTATAATAACCTCCCAATAGTAAAAAATATAATTATATAATTCACATTCAGTGAAACTACCCAACAGAATATATATATATATATATATATATATATATATAACATTCACATTTAGTATAACCAACCAACAGTTTATTATTCAGTAACCTACCAATAATACAATGTGACTAACCTCCTAATAAAAAAATGTGACTCATAAATTACCTTTCAATAATTAACTGACTGTGAATGTAAATTCTTACCTCAATAAAGTCGCCGGATAACGCATATACATCTGCTCCTATAAGAAATTTTTCTGGCACAGCCCAGTGCAATGCTGCCCGACGGATTTATCATGTACAAAAGGAAACAACTGATTTTTCTTTACAATAATCGGTATGCTCCCTGCCGCCGTTGGATAAGCAGCTGAGCAGCAAGTCGTATACTCCTAGCTCACTCATTTGTTACATAGTTTAATTCTTAATTTCTTTGCGTGTTTTTGGTACTTGCATCGTTTAATTCATAAATTTCGAGCGTATTATAGTATTTGAGAGTTGTAGCATCGCGTTTTAGTACCTGAATAGTGTAAATTCGCGTAGTCGTTTGTCTACTGTTTTGTTTTGAACGGCCAGTGTCGGTTGGTCGCAGTCAGTGTGCTCCCTGCTGCCGTTGGATAAGCAGCTGAGCAGCAAGTCGTATACTCCTAGCTCACTCATTTGTTACATAGTTTTATTCTTAATTTCTTTGCGTGTTTTTGGTACTTGCATTGTTTAATTCATAAATTTCGAGCGTATTATAGTATTTGAGAGTTGTAGCATCGCGTTTTAGTACCTGAATAGTGTAAATTCGCGTAGTCGTTTGTCTACTGTTTTGTTTTGAACGGCCAGTGTCGGTTGGTCGCAGTCAGTGTGCTCCCTGCCGCCGTTGGATAAGCAGCTGCAGCAGCAAGTCGTATACTCCTAGCTCACTCATTTGTTACATAGTTTAATTCTTAATTTCTTTGCGTGATTTTGGTACTTGCATCGTTTAATTCATAAATTTCGAGCGTATTATAGTATTTGAGAGTTGTAGCATCGCGTTTTAGTACCTGAATAGTGTAAATTCGCGTAGTCGTTTGTCTACTGTTTTGTTTTGAACGGCCAGTGTCGGTTGGTCGCAGTCAGTGTGCTCCCTGCCGCCGTTGGATAAGCAGCTGCAGCAGCAAGTCGTATACTCCTAGCTCACTCATTTGTTACATAGTTTTATTCTTAATTTCTTTGCGTGTTTTTGGTACTTGCATCGTTTAATTCATAAATTTCGAGCGTATTATAGTATTTGAGAGTGTAGCATCGTGTTTTAGTACCTGAATAGTGTAATTTCGCTTAGTCTCCTTCCGCCGCCGAGCAGTGTCAGCAGTGCGCAAGTAGCAGCATTACTGCATTTACTAGGCAATCTTGTATTTTAATAACCGTTTAAATTTTGTCGATTTGTTTGCGCTCTCTGTAGATTAGTTCAGACGTTCTTAGCAAAACAGTTTTTAGCATGGATAGGAACTGCAACTGCTGTGTTCGGATGCAGGCTGAGTTGGCATCCCTTCGCTCCCAGCTTCAGGCAGTGTTGGCTTCGGTCACACAGCTTGAGGCTGTTGCCAATGGGCATCACTGTGGGGGTCAGGATGGGGGTTTGTCGGGGACGGCCAGCTCGTCCCACGCATCCCCTGATCGGACTACGACTGTGGTTGCCCGGGATACTGCCCGCATTGAGGCTGATCCCTCACCTGTGGTAGAGTGGGAGGTCGTTTCAAGGTGTGGCAGGGGGCGAAAGACATTCCGGAGGGCTGAACGGAAAGCCTCTCCAGTTTGTCTGACGAACCGGTTTCAGGCTCTGTCTCAGGCTGATACTGATCTTCGGCCTGACATGGCTGCTTGTCCTGTTCCAGAGGTTGCCCCTCAGTCTGCAAGATCCGGGCAGTCGCAGAGGGTGGGCTTACTGGTAGTTGGGAGCTCCAACGTCAGGCGCGTAATGGGGCCCCTTAGGGAAATGGCAGCAAGAGAGGGGAAGAAAACCAATGTGCACTCCGTGTGCATACCGGGGGGAGTCATTCCAGATGTGGAAAGGGTCCTTCCGGATGCCATGAAGGGTACAGGGTGCACCCATCTGCAGGTGGTCACTCATGTCGGCACCAATGATGTGTGTCGCTATGGATCGGAGGAAATCCTCTCTGGCTTCCGGCGGCTATCTGATTTGGTGAAGACTGCCAGTCTCGCTAGCGGGATGAAAGCAGAGCTCACCATCTGCAGCATCGTCGACAGGACTGACTGCGGACCTTTGGTACAGAGCCGAGTGGAGGGTCTGAATCAGAGGCTGAGACGGTTCTGCGACCGTGTGGGCTGCAGATTCCTCGACTTGCGCCATAGGGTGGTGGGGTTTCGGGTTCCGCTGGATAGGTCAGGAGTCCACTACACGCAACAAGCGGCTACACGGGTAGCAGGGGTTGTGTGGCGTGGTCTGGGCGGTTTTTTAGGTTAGATGGCCTTGGGCAAGTACAGAAAGGGCAACAGCCTCAACGGGTGCGGGGCAATGTCAGGACATGCGGGGACCAAGCAGCAATCGGTATCGTAATTGTCAACTGTCGAAGCTGCGTTGGCAAAGTACCGGAACTTCAAGCGCTGATAGAAAGCACCGAAGCTGAAATCGTTATAGGTACAGAAAGCTGGCTTAAGCCAGAGATAAATTCTGCCGAAATTTTTACAAAGGTACAGACGGTGTTTAGAAAGGATAGATTGCATGCAACCGGTGGTGGAGTGTTCGTCGCTGTTAGTAGTAGTTTATCCTGTAGTGAAGTAGAAGTGGATAGTTCCTGTGAATTATTATGGGTGGAGGTTACACTAAACAACCGAACTAGGTTAATAATTGGCTCCTTTTACCGACCTCCCGACTCAGCAGCATTAGTGGCAGAACAACTGAGAGAAAATTTGGAATACATTTCACATAAATTTTCTCAGCATGTTATAGTCTTAGGTGGAGATTTCAATTTACCAGATATAGACTGGGACACTCAGATGTTTAGGACGGGTGGTAGGGACAGAGCATCGAGTGACATTATACTGAGTGCACTATCCGAAAATTACCTCGAGCAATTAAACAGAGAACCGACTCGTGGAGATAACATATTGGACCTACTGATAACAAACAGACCCGAACTTTTCGAATCTGTATGTACAGAACAGGGAATCAGTGATCATAAGGCCGTTGCAGCATCCCTGAATATGGAAGTTAATAGGAATATAAAAAAAGGGAGGAAGGTTTATCTGTTTAGCAAGAGTAATAGAAGGCAGATTTCAGACTACCTAACAGATCAAAACGAAAATTTCTGTTCCGACACTGACAATGTTGAGTGTTTATGGAAAAAGTTCAAGGCAGTCGTAAAATGCGTTTTAGACAGGTACGTGCCGAGTAAAACTGTGAGGGACGGGAAAAACCCACCGTGGTACAACAACAAAGTTAGGAAACTACTGCGAAAGCAAAGAGAGCTCCACTCCAAGTTTAAACGCAGCCAAAACCTCTCAGACAAACAGAAGCTAAACGATGTCAAAGTTAGCGTAAGGAGGGCTATGCGTGAAGCGTTCATTGAATTCGAAAGTAAAATTCTATGTACCGACTTGACAGAAAATCCTAGGAAGTTCTGGTCTTACGTTAAATCAGTAAGTGGCTCGAAACAGCATATCCAGACACTACGGGATGATGATGGCATTGAAACAGAGGATGACACGCGTAAAGCTGAAATACTAAACACCTTTTTCCAAAGCTGTTTCACAGAGGAAGACCGCACTGCAGTTCCTTCTCTAAATCCTCGCACAAACGAAAAAATGGCTGACATCGAAATAAGTGTCCAAGGAATAGAAAAGCAACTGGAATCACTCAATAGAGGAAAGTCCACTGGACCTGACGGGATACCAATTCGATTCTACACAGAGTACGCGAAAGAACTTGCCCCCCTTCTAACAGCCGTGTACCGCAAGTCTCTAGAGGAACGGAGGGTTCCAAATGATTGGAAAAGAGCACAGATAGTCCCAGTCTTCAAGAAGGGTCGTCGAGCAGATGCGCAAAACTATAGACCTATATCTCTTACGTCGATCTCTTGTAGAATTTTAGAACATGTTTTTTGCTCGCGTATCATGTCATTTCTGGAAACCCAGAATCTACTATGTAGGAATCAACATGGATTCCGGAAACAGCGATCGTGTGAGACCCAACTCGCCTTATTTGTTCATGAGACCCAGAAAATATTAGATACAGGCTCCCAGGTAGATGCTATTTTTCTTGACTTCCGGAAGGCGTTCGATACAGTTCCGCACTGTCGCCTGATAAGCAAAGTAAGAGCCTACGGAATATCAGACCAGCTGTGTGGCTGGATTGAGGAGTTTTTGGCAAACAGAACACAGCATGTTGTTATCAATGGAGAGACGTCTACAGACGTTAAAGTAACCTCTGGCGTGCCACAGGGGAGTGTTATGGGACCATTGCTTTTCACAATATATATAAATGACTTAGTAGATAGTGTCGGAAGTTCCATGCGGCTTTTCGCGGATGATGCTGTAGTATACAGAGAAGTTGCTGCATTAGAAAATTGTAGCGAAATACAGGAAGATCTGCAGCGGATAGGCACTTGGTGCAGGGAGTGGCAACTGACCCTTAACATAGACAAATGTAATGTATTGCGAATACATAGAAAGAAGGATCCTTTATTGTATGATTATATGATAGCGGAACAAACACTGGTAGCAGTTACTTCTGTAAAATATCTGGGAGTATGCGTACGGAACGATTTGAAGTGGAATGATCATATAAAACTAATTGTTGGTAAGGCGGGTACCAGGTTGAGATTCATTGGGAGAGTGCTTAGAAAATGTAGTCCATCAACAAAGGAGGTGGCTTACAAAACACTCGTTCGACCTATACTTGAGTATTGCTCATCAGTGTGGGATCCGTACCAGGTCGGGTTGACGGAGGAGATAGAGAAGATCCAAAGAAGAGCGGCGCGTTTCGTCACTGGGTTATTTGGTAACCGTGATAGCGTTACGGAGATGTTTAATAAACTCAAGTGGCAGACTCTGCAAGAGAGGCGCTCTGCATCGCGGTGTAGCTTGCTCGCCAGGTTTCGAGAGGATGCGTTTCTGGATGAGGTATCGAATATATTGCTTCCCCCTACTTATACTTCCCGAGGAGATCACGAATGTAAAATTAGAGAGATTAGAGCGCGCACGGAGGCTTTCAGACAGTCGTTCTTCCCGCGAACCATACGCGACTGGAACAGGAAAGGGAGGTAATGACAGTGGCACGTAAGGTGCCCTCCGCCATACACCGTTGGGTGGCTTGCGGAGTATCAATGTAGATGTAGATGTAGATGTAGATGTATGACCATGGATTGGAGAAATTAGTAAATTCTTCAAATTGAGATGAATGATTGTCAAAATTTAATTTTTATAAGAAAGATTATTATTAAGAGATTTTTTAAAAACATTTACATGTGACTTGATATCACAATAGTACATATGCGCGAGGCTGTTTTTACCTTATACTACATCGCTCAAGCACCGCCATCGCTCCCCACGACCGGCCCAACCAACTCCATACACACGACTGCTAGCTACCACTTACTCCTACTGCTACACGGTTCCTACTGCAGCCAACACTGCTCTTTGGTCTGAGATTCTCTTATAGCTTACATATCGCAAGCAGCGCGTGAGCAATCCATCGAAATTACAGCTGCTCGAGTGCGCTAGCAATAAATTCCTTAATCATAGACCCCTTACAATGGTATTGACAGTGGCCTAAGACTGCTTGCCGATGATGCTGTAGTCTACAGGAAAGTAGTATCACACGAAAGTTGTGAACGAATCAATGAGGATTTGCAGAAAATAAATGCATGGTGTAATGACTGGCAGTTATCTCTCAATATTAGTAAGTGTAACCTACTGCGTATAACAAGGAGATAATCCCCATTAATGTATGAGTACAAAATAAATGATCAGTCTTTGGAAGCGGTAACGTCGGGTATCTGGGTGTGACTATTCGAAATGATCTCACATGGAATGATCAGATTACACAGGTAACGGATAAGGCGAACTCTAGATTGCGGTTTATTGGTAGAATCCTGAAGCCATACAGTCCTTCAACAAAGGAAATAGCTTACAATACGTTAGTTCGTCCAGTCTTAGAGTATTGTTCAACTGTATGGGAGCCTTACCAGTTGGGTCTGATTCAAGAGATTGGCTCTGAGCACTATGGGACTCAACTGCTGAGGTCATTAGTCCCCTAGAACTTAGAACTAGTTAAACCTAACTAACCTAAGGACATCACAAACATCCATGCCCGAGGCAGGATTCGAACCTGCGACCGTAGCGGTCTTGTGGTTCCAGACTGCAGCGCCTTTAACCGCACGGCCACTTCGGCCGGCTGATTCAAGAGATTGAGAAGGTCAAAAGAATAGCGGCAAGATTCGTGACTGGTACATTTAGCCATCGCGAGAGCGTTACAAATCTCATAGAAAGTTTAAAGTGGGACACACTTGCAGATAGACGACGCGCTAAACAGAAGGGGCTGCTCACTAAATTCCGAAATCCTATCTTCGCCGAGGATGTAGAGCATATATTATTACCACCAACTTTCAAATCGCGTTATGATCATCATTCAAAGATAAGGGAAATAAGAGCTAGTACTGAGACGTTCAGAGAGTTGTTTTTCCCTCCCGCGATCCGCGAGTGGAACAGATGGGGAGGGGGGTGGGGGGAATATGACTTTGGCGTGAATTGTGCCCTCCGCCACACACCGCTTGGTGTCTAGCGGAGTATATATGTGGATGTAGCTGTAGATGACAGCTACTGCCAACAATTTTACACTCTTGACAGTTTGATTAACAAGAATGTTATGTAAATACTAATGCTTAAAATGAAGAAAGGATTGAATGAAAGAATACCATACAATACGAAAGTAAGAATTCAAAAAATTATTATTTACGAAGGTTAAAGCCAGCCGTGTGGCCGAGCGGTTCTAGGCGCTTGAGTCGGGAACCGCGATACTGCTACGGTCGCAGGTTCGAATCCTGCCTCGGGCATGGATGTCTGTGATGTAATTAAGTTAGTTAGGTTTAAGTAGTTCTAAGTCTATGGGACTGATGACCTCAGATGTTAAGTCCTATAGTGCTTAGAGCCATCTGATGTGATATGAAGGTTTAAGCCCAGACCATCAATTGACCAAAGCTAACTTTTATCCTAGAAGAGGGTTGTGGCCGCATCGAGCTGTAAGTTCGCTGCGACTACGATGTAACTCGGCAATGGAGATGTTAGCTTCACTTCTCTATTGTACTCTTGCAATAGCAGTACGGATGTTAAGCGCTACTAGATTGTTTTAAGACCGATCTGAAGTTTAAAAAATTATACGGTTGGAAGTATTAGTCAGAAGTCGGACTCAAGTAAAAATGATCTTTACCGTTTGGACAGGTAACGGGATAGTTGGTATATGTGGCAGAAAAATAACTCGTGTGATTACTGACTGGTGATGGGACTTAGCCTTCGTGACACTTAATAGTCACGAACATCAAAGGACACCGAAAGAGACTGATCGCCGACATAACTCAGTTATTAGACTTGAGTAGGCAACAGATAAACGCAATCACGAAGAACTTACAGTTGCGCCGTGTTGTCAGAAGCTATCGTCAAAGTTAGAATTGCTCATGTTAACAGACGCAATCCCCTGAATGATACATCGGTGTGTGTGCTCAGTGTAGGGACAAATAATTACGAAGAACAATAAACCGTAATTCAGTTTTAATTCTTCGTGTCGCTTGCATCATTTAATGGACATATGCAGGGTGTTACAAAAAGGTGCGGCCAAAGTTTCAGGAACCATTCCTCACACACAAAGAAAGAAAATATATTATGTTGACATGTGTCCGGAAACGCTTACTTCCCATGTTAGAGCTCATTTTATTACTTCTCTTCAAATCACATTAATCATGGAATGGAAACACACAGCAACAGAACGTGACTTCAAACACTTCGTTACAGGAAATGTTCAAAATGTCCTCCGTTAGCGAGGAAACACATCCACACTCCGTCGCATGGAATCCCTGATGCGCTGATGCAGCCCTGGAGAATGGCGTATTGTATCACAGCCGTCCACAATACGAGCACGAAGAGTTGAGAAGCGTACGAACACTTCGACTGAAATCTGCAGGAACTCCATCGTGCATGAATCACATGTTGTGTCGTACTTGTAAAGGCACATGTTCTAGCAGCACAGGTAGAGTATCCCGTATGAAATCATGATAACGTGCTCCATTGAGCGTAGGTGGAAGAACATGGGGCCCAATCAAGACATCACCAACAATGCCTGCCCAAACGTTCACAGAAAATCTGTGTTGATGACGTGATTGCACAATTGCGTGCGGATTCTCGTTAGCCCACACATGCTGATTGTGAAAATTTACAATTTGATCACCTTGGAATGAAGCCTCATCCGTAAAGAGAACTTTTGCACTGAAATGATTGACACATTGTTGGATGAACCATTCGCAGAAGTGTACCCGTGGAGGCCAATCAGCTGCTGATAGTGCCTGCACACGCTGTACATGGTACGGAAACAACTGGTTCTCCTGTAGCACTCTCCATACAGTGACGTGGTCAACGTTACCTTGTACAGCAGCAACTTCTCTGACGCTGACATTAGGGTTATCGTCAACTGCACGAAGAATTGCCTCGTCCATTGCAGGTGTCCTCGTCGTTCTAGGTCATCCCCAGTCGCGAGTTATAGGCCGGAATGTTCCGTGCTCCCTAAGACGCCGATCAATTGCTTCGAACCTCTTCCTGTCGGGACACCTTTGTTCTGGAAATCTGTCACGATGCAAACGTACCGCGCCACGGCTATTGCACCGTGCTAATCCATACATCAAATGGACATCTGTCAACTCCGCATTTGTAAACATTGCACTGACTGCAAAACCACGTTCGTGATGAACACTACCCTGTTGATTCTACGTACTGATGTGCTTGAGCAATGAGTCGCATGTCAACACAAGCACCGAAGTCAACATTACCTTCCTTCAATTGGGCCAACTGGCGGTGAATCGAGGAAGTACAGTACATACTGACGAAACTAATATGAGCTCTAACATGGAAATTAAGCGTTTCCGGACATAACATCTATTCTTTATTTGTGTGTGAGGAATGTTTCCTGAAAGTTTGGCCGTACCTTTTTGTAACACCCTGTAATATGTATTTGTAGTATTAACTGATTTTTCGAATAACATAAAAGTTAAAAGTGATTTAGAGTTAATTTAACTGTAAACAGCAATCGGTTTACACCGAAATACGTCGCATTCTGAACATTGCTTAAGAGTATGTTATCTCTGGAATTATGTCGTGTAGTTTTTGACGACGGAATAATAATCAACAGCTCAATACCCTCGCAAAATCGTGATGTACCATCGTCTTGGGTGATGGATTGATGGTTCAAGACATTATATTTTCAACGTTTGAATACTCATTCTCAAATCGAGCATGAGAACTACAGTCAGCAAGTTCATGTAAACCGAGAAGTCTGTCGCGAACTCCCAAAGGACTTTCGGTTGTCATTTCAGATCAAAGGAGTCATCGCGTCATCTAGTGGTGCGTTCGCTATATTTATAAGTGGAGAAGATTGATAGACATCGAACACCGTTGCTTTAATTACAAGCAAGGGCGGCGCGCACACTCCGGTGTGCTGCTCCATAGATACGTTGATACCAGTATTGAGAGACAGTATCTGAAAAATAACCAAACCACGCGAGGAGTTTTTTTTTTTAAATATATAATTACATATTGGCCTTCTCGTGATCGCCGGGACGCCGTTCCACGTCATCTCGACTGCGACAACCATCACCATCGAGCCTAGACGAAACGAGACGTCACAAGTGGAAGAAGAGTCAAAATAAGCGAACACGTGTCTTAGCTTATCCACAGATACTCGATCGTTTCTGAAAAGACGACGGTCAAAGTATTCGAGGTAACGAACGGTACACTCAGGCGAAATGTGGCTCATTGCTTATCGACGTGGCTTCTTAATTTTGCACCCTGTGTCCAGAATACGATTGTTTTTATTTACTTTCTCTTATTTTCATTGTTTTCATTTATCTACCCACGTCTGTAGAAGTCTAGTACACTCATTTCTCATATGAAATTAGGGGATACGAGGGCGTTATATTAATCATAAAATTGCAACTGGATTTCATATTTCATAATTTTATTTGGGTATAGTATGTTGAGGGGCTACAACCTTTTTAAATTTTCGTATTCTAAAAATTTCATTCCCTTTTTTTTATATTATTATCAGTCCTCCGACTACTTTGATGTGGCCCGCCGCGAATTTCTCTCTTGTGCCAACCTCTTCATCTCAGAGTAGCACTTGCAACCTACGTCCTCAGTTATTTGCTGGATGTATTCCAGTACCCGTCATCCTCTACAGTGTTTTCCCTCTACAGTTCCCTCTAGTATCATGGAAGTCATTCCGTCATGTCTTAACCCGATGTCCTATCATCCTGTCCCTTTTCCTTGTCGGTGTTTTCGATATTCCTTTCCTCTCCAATTCTGCTCAGAACCTCCTCAATCCTTACCTAATTAGTCCACCCAATTTTCAACATTCGTCTGTAGCACCACATCTCAAATGCTTCGATTCTCTTCCGGTCTTCCCACTGTCCATGTTTCACTACCCTACAATACTGTAGTCCAGACACTCTACGAAGTTTCTTCTTCAAATTAAGGCCTATGTTTTTTACTAGTCGACTTCTCTTTTTGCCAGTGGTAGCCAGCTTTCGATGTTGACCTTGTTCTGTCCGTCATGGGTTACTTTACCGCCCAGGTAAAAGTTCCTTACCTTCATCTACGTCGTAATCATCAGTCCTGATGTTAAGTTGCTCGCTGTTCTTATTTCTGCTACTTCTCATTACTTTCGACTTCCTTAGATTTACTCATTCCATTTTCTGTACTCATTCGACTGTTCATTCCATTCAGCACTTTCACTCAGGATAGCAATGTTATCAGTGAATGGTGCCATTGATATCCTTTCACCTCGAATTTTAATTCCGCTCCTGAATCTTTCATTTTCATCATTGCTTTTTCGATGCACAGATTTAACAGTAGGGGCAAAAGACTACATCGTTCATATGGTACATTACCCGTCTCTCCCTATAGCTTATCCCTATTTTTCTCAGAATCTTGCACTATTTTACATTGTCGAACGCTCTTTCCAGGTTACAAATCCTATGAAAGTGTCTTAATTTTTCTTTAGTCTTGCTTCCATTATCAACCGCAACGTTAGAATTGCCTGTTGGCGCCTTTACCTTTCCTTGAGCCCACCTGATTGTCATCTAACACATCCTCTGTTGTCTTTTCCACACTTCTGTATATTCGTTTTCTCACATCAATTCTTATATTAATTATATTTTAATAATATGTTTATTCTTCATGACAATTTGGCGGATTCTCTTGTATGATACCGATCGTACAAATATTGCAAACACAAATAATTCCGAACTCCACGAGCATCGCGCGAAAGCATGTCTGCCACAGCGACATTTTTTCGTATGAATCTCACTCGGGAAAGAAACGACGTTAACACTGGTGGAGGTCTTGCACGTTGGCAATAATTTCGCCACAAACCATGCACAACGGATCACTTTTCCGATAACTGGCGCTTGCAGCTGATTACGAATCAAGATGCAATTAAGCAATTTCACAGAAAACAATTTCAAATATTTTTCTCTCCCTCTCTCTTTTTTTAATTCATTCGTTTGACACATAGTTAATAGATGAATAATGGCAAAGTTTTATCAATTCCACATTCGTGTAGTGATCTTCTACAGATATGGGTGTATAAATGAAAAACAGAAATACAAGTAATAATCGTATTTCGAAAAAAAGGAGCAAAATTATTAAGCCGCTACGCGGTGAAAGATACATAACGTACCTGGAAAATACCACGAAAAGTTTGAACGTCGTCTTTTCAGAAACAGTCAGGTACCACGGATAAGCCGAGACACGTGTTCTCTTGTTTTGACCCCTCTTCTCCAGAGCAAAGTTCCTGGGAAATAGAGATATGGCACTTGCCGTGTTCTCCTCGTCAGCACTATGCGGCGCTTAACACAAATTACGTGACGTGTGGGAGTTGGACAAAAATATAGAAGATCCATGCTTGAATATAAATGCAGTCGCTACCAAAGCCTGCTGGTTCCGCTGTTGTATTTGCCGACGAACTGAATAAGTTACAAATGCTTTAGCATCCCACCGGTTAGCGAGTAGTTAAAAATGGTTCAAATACCTGTGAATATCTTGCCTTCTAAAACATGTCTGTTCAATAAATACTGGATACCATAATGGATTTCCCCACAGTGATATTGGCCACAACTAAAGTAAAGTAAGTACGTGGATTTATTCACTTCAAAACCTGTATCTTATGAGCTCATGATCAATGTTAGGTGTAATAAGTCTCGTTGTTACTACTACAGCTAACCGATGGTAGTACATACTACATTCGCGATATTAAATAGTCCAAATGCAGTAATCTGATACAAATGCGTGTGTGAGGTACACTGCATTGTTCAACGTTAATAGTCAACAAAGTACGAATATGAAGTCTCATATCGTTCTGCCTTTTGCGATATTAAATCAAACTGTTTAACACTCCGAAATAGTCCGTCACTGCACTGTTCTAATATGCTGTTTTAGACAATGTCCAACACATGAGCTGCTCTATTGTAAATTCGAACCTGAATCATGCACCAAGAACTTATCTCAACTGTACGCACAGGTCTCTCCTCTAGTGGGTCCAACACTCATCTGCCCTAACAATACTCGAGGCCGAGTATTTATACTCTTCCTACAATGTACTACTGGTTATAATAATGGAAAACATAATTTATAATATGAAATAGTTTAACAATATTATCAAATCCCTACTTTGCTAGAACAAGTTTAAGACATTTTCTAAACACATAAAAATCACATTAATGTTTAAGTTGCAGAAATAAGCATTCTAACTATGCTAAATGAGCAATTATCTATATTTTTTTAACTAGGCTCGAGATTTAATTCCTACCATTTACAGATGATGAGAAGAATATATTATTCTTTTATCTAAACATTTTCCATCTATTAATTTCCTGCATCTGATTTTGGTTGTTTATGGTACAAAGGGTATTGTAACTAATATTGTTTGATATTGTTATTTCTCTTCTAGAAGCCTTTTTCCTATTATCGCAAAGTAATTGAATTTAATTATAGCTGGAGATATAAGAGTATTGATCTAGCAACACATAATGCAGGGGTGGTAAGCATAAGCCTGGAATGTTACAATGTCAATCGTGGTCATGGCAGTAAGTACATTATGTCGAAGTCAAGTGAACTCGGATGTGGGGAAGTTGTTGGTGCTTGTATGCTGGGTGCTTCCGTTACCAAAGTAGGAGAAGAGTCTGGTGTTTTAAGAGGCATTGTATCGAAGATTTATACTGCATACAGAGAAAGCGGAAAAACATCACCGCAAAGTCACAACTCGGACGAAAGTGTGTTGAGTGACCATGAAGAACGATCAGAGAATAATACTGAGCCGTGCACGGCCCTTGTTCGTGCCATTTATTGTCTGTCATCTTCTGTTACAGTACGGCCGCCTCGTTTTCTTATTCCATTTACTGGCGTCACTAACTTCGTGCCTTACTTGCCCGTGAGCGACAGCAGCAGCGCTTATAGATAAGTGCACTGTCATACCATCTCTGGAGCGACCGACATTATTTCCAGATTATCGTGTGTCTGGCAGTCTGTTGGTGACAGACCAGCAATCCAGTCGGAACGCAGCAGCAGTGGAGTCGGGGGACGGAGCGCCGGTGAGGCGCGGACAGCCAGTGATCGCCGACCGCTGCTGACACACATGAACTGTCCGACGGAGGGAGATTGGAGCAGGACGACGGTTGGTTGGTCGTTCGACGTATATTTCGTCCTTTCACCGTTTCCGGGCCTGGGAGTCAGTCGGTTGGCGTGGGGCAGCAAGGAAGACCCCGTAGCGCGGAGTGGGGCCTCAGCCGCTGGCAGCGTGCACGTGCGGCTGGAGTGTGAGGTGCTGCTTGCGAGTCCTACGAACTTCGTCGCCCATCAATCTTGGACATGAGAACTGAGTCCTCACTTAACCTCCTATCGAGCCTCAGCTATTTACATTTCTTTGTTTGATCCTGGTTGTCGCTTTTGGGACATTCCCGCGAGCAACAACGTGTGTGTTTTCAAGCCGTCTTCCCATGGAGTTTAACTTAATTTATTCCCTTTTATTGAAGTTGACCAGCGGTATATTCTGCCTTTTGGCCGTTGACGTTCCGGTTACCTGTCCTGGTCGTTGACGTAATTTTATGCAGTGTATTTTCCTCCTCGTGTTGTTGCTGTCCAGCGCATGAGATTGTTATTCTTCATACGGGGAATTTAGCCCAATTTTACATGAGATGTTTTAAGATAAGGCTTCCTGCCTTTTAAATTGAACCTCTTTTTCTAGGCCTTAAGCCGTTAAACATATTTTGTCGGTATGTGGCCTTCAGCCGAGTATTATTATCTTTTAAAATTCTTGTCTTGCCCTTAAGGCATGAGATTGTTATCCTTTATAGGGGCCTTCAACCGAATTTCATATGAAATGTTTTAAGAGACGGCTTTCTGCGTTTCAAACTGAAACTCTTCTTTCTAGGACTTGAGCCATTAAATTATTTGATAATGTGCGGCCTTCAGCCGAGTTTTAATGTCTGTTAATGTTCTTGTCTTGCCCTTAAGGCATAAGAGTGTTACACTTTTGTCTTAACATAAGGCCTTCTGCTTTTCTGATTGAAACTCTTCTTATTGCTTAATATGCGGCCTCCAGCCAAGTTCCATTAAAATTAAATTGCTAAGGCCTTCAGCCTGTTTAGATTGAAGATTTAGAAAATATTCTTAGGTGAAACCTCAAGAAGAACCTGTTTTTTTTTTTTCAATTTCTTACTAAGGCCTTGTGTCTTGGATCTGGAATGCGGCCTTCAGCCGATCTAAGGTTAATCAAAGGAGGTCGATTAAAGTTTTGAGTGTTTTGCATCCTTGTTATAATATTGTGTGTAGATGAATAAAGTTTGTATGTTGAGTGAAACTGACAGCAACTTATTTTGGCCCCTATCCACAACCTAATCCGCTCTGTGCTTGTGGTGTCACCGCCAGACACCACACTTGCTAGGTGGTAGCCTTTAAATCGGCCGCGGTCCGTTAGTATACGTCGGACCCCCGTGTCGCCACTATCAGTGATTGCAGACCGAGCGCCGCCACACAGCAGGTCTAGAGAGACTTCCTAGCACTCGCCCCAGTTGTACAGCCGACTTTGCTAGCGATGGTTCACTGACAAAATACGCTCTCACTTGCGGAGACGATAGTTAGCATATCCTTCAGCTACGTCATTTGCTACGACCTAGCAAGGCGCTATTACCAGTTACTATTGATGCTGTAAAACATGTACCATCAAGAGCGATGTTCACCATTTATGGATTAAAGTTAAGTATTCCACAGCTACATCCTTTTTTGCTAAAGTCTAACTTCCTTGTCCTGTTCCAGACCTCAAGCCAGCCTGCGTGAGCTAAAACGCGTGCCGTTCGGCTTCCTCTCATAGTGGGTTGGCTCTCTTGCCAATCCACAACATTTTGGCGACGAGGCCAATTCGCGTTCGTAACTATACTGCCCTGATTTACTTGTGTAATGGCTTCGCCACAATCTCCAGATGTACTGTCCAAATTTTATCGCTTACAGAACCAGCAGACGCAGGCCTTGCTGGATGCCCTTGGACAGCTCGTCCAGGGTCAACGTGCAATGCAAAACGATGCGGCGGCCGCCGCTCCACCGCTCACGCAGCCACAACACGCTGTTGCACCAACTTTCCGTCCTTTTGATGCTGCACTGGAAAGCTGGACGGAGTGGTCACGCCAATTTGGATTCCATCTCGCCGCCTACAGAATTCAAGGTAACGAGCGGCGGCCTTTTCTCCTTTCCTCCATAGGCGTTCAAACGTACCGTGTGACAGTGAAATTATTTCCCCGACGCGACGTAGCAACTCTGTCCTACGACGAAATTTTGTCTGCATTAGATGCATATTTCAAAGAATCAGTCAATGTAGTTGCAAAAAGGTATACCTTCTTTCGTACAAAACGTATGGCCGGTCAAACTAATTGGGAGTGGGTTGCAACCTTGCAAGGCCTTACTAGGGATTGTGCTTTTGAGTGTCAATGTGGACTCCCTTATTCAGATACTATGGTACGTGATGCAGTTGCACAGAACGTTTCTGATGTTCGTATAAAGGAACGAATTTTGAAACTAGTCAGTCCCTCCCTTGAACAAGTGATGGACATATTGGATCGGCAGGACTCACTTGACTTTGCTGAGAAATCATTTGAAACTTCACCAGCAGTGTGTCACATTAACCGGCCCGCCGGGCGCGCTGCACGGAACAGTAAACAGCCCGTCCGCGCAGCTGCCACCAGGCTCTCAGCCATGTGTGCCGCGCAGGCAAGCAAATGCAGTGCTAAAATCATGCCCGCGGTGTGCTACTAGACATTCACGTGAGAATTGCCCGTCACGCCAGGCTATTTGCTTTTTCTGTGATAAAAAAGGACATGTTCAGAATGTTTGCCAGAAAAAGCTCAGATCGGACACTCACAACCATTCCAGGCCCTCTGCTTCGCTCCGGAATCGGAATCGAACCAAGGATACTCAGGCTCGTGAAACTTCGCCCATGGAAATTCATGTAGTTCATTCCACTCCGCCCAGTGCCACTCTCTCTAACAGTGACTGTGTTCGTCCCACAAAAAGTGTGCGTCGACATCGCCGGAACTCCCGTCAAGTCGCAAGTGATTTTGTACCAGTGTCAGTTCACATTGCACGAGACAGTCGGTCTTGTCGTGAGCAGGACAATAAACTTTTTGTAGATTTGGACATTAACGGCAAAGTGATACCATTCCAGCTCGATACCGGAGCTGCAGTTTTACTGATCAATCACGACACGTACAAACAGCTGGGCACACCTCCGTTGCGTGCCGCAAATGTTAAGTAGTTATTCAGGACAAGCGATCCCTGTGTTAGGACAGTGCAGCCTTCTTGCAACATACAAAGGACAAACAATACTTGTGTCACTGTACATCCTTCGTTCTTCTTCTGCAGTTGCCGGTCGCGGTGGTCTAGCGGTTCTAGGTGCGCAGTCCGGAACTGCATGACTGCTACGGTCGCAGGTTCGAATCCTGCCTCGGGCATGGATGTGTGTGATGTCCTTAGGTTAGTTAGGTTTAAGTAGTTCTAAGTTCTAGGGGACTGATGACCACAGTAGTTAAGTCCCATAGTGCTCAGAGCCATTTGAACCATTCTTCTGCAGTTGCTTTTTTGGTTTAGATTTGTTTCAGTTCTTTAACTTGTCTATAGTCAATCAGGTCCTATCAGTGAACCAGACTGTGCCTTCAGACAGTGTTTCTCGTCTATGAGAAGAGTTTGCAGACATTTTTGCACCGGGCCTCGGTTGCGCTAAGAACTATAAAGCACATTTGGAACTGAAAGTAAATGTGCAACAGAAATTTTTCAGAGCGCGCAATGTTCCCCACGCATTGCGTGATGAGGTCGCAAGAACATTGAATGATTTGGAATCACAAGGTGTAATTGAACGTGTGTAGGCTTCTCTCTGGGCATCACCCTTAGTAATTTTGCCAAAACCTTCCGGAAAATTGAGACTTTGTGTGGACTTCAAGGAAAAAGTGAAGCCACAACTAGTGATTGCAACTTTTCCTTCACCCCGCCCGGAAGATCTTTTTGACAAACTGTGCCCGGGTAAATATTTTTCGACGTTGGACCTAGCAGATGCGTACTTGCAAATACCGGTGGACGAAGAATCCCAGCGCGTTTTAGTGGTTACCACGCATCTTGGTTTGTATCGATTCAAACGACTGCCATTCGGGTGTGCATCCGCCCTTGCATTGTTTCAGCAATATCTGCAAACTGTTTGTGCGTCTGTCCCTACTGCAGCAAACTATCTGGACGATATTGTGATCTCCGGAAAGACGGAAGAAGAACATTTAGCCAATCTCAGAACATTATTTCAGGTCTTGCGACAAAATGGACTTCACTTGCGGAAGGACAAATGTGTGTTTTTTGCTCGTGACTTACCCTATCCGGGACATGTAATCAATGCCCATGACATACATCCCAGTCCAGAGCACCTCAGTGCCATACAAGATTTGCCTTCGCCGCAGAATTTGAAGCAGCTACAGAGTGTGGTGGGAAAAATAAATTACTATAACAAATATATCCCACGCGCCTCTTCCATTTCCGCTCCGCTTCATCGCTTACGCCGTAAAGGTGTTCCGTTCGTCTGGACGACGGAATGCGAACGCGCCTTTCGCCAGTTGAAATCGGCGTTGCTTTCCAATACTAGCCTTCGCCATTCGATCCCCAGAAGCCCTTTTTGTTGATGGTGGATGCATCGGATTTCGGGATCGGTGCTGTGCTTGCGCACAAAGATGGTTCGTACGATCGCCCTATTGCCTTTGCGTCCAAATTGCTCTCGTCTGCGCAAAGACATTATTCACAGATCGAGAAAGAAGCATTGGCTCTCGTATTTGGTGTTACAAAGTTTCATGATTTCTTGTATGGTCGTCACTTTACGATCATAACAGACCACAAACCTTTGACATCGCTTTTTCGTCCGACCAAGCCTGTACCTCCACGTACAGCGCAGAAATTCATTCGCTGGTCTATTTTCCTCTCGCAGTACCGCTACGATATCTTGTATCGGTCCACTGCTAAGCACGGAAACGCCGATGCATTGTCCCGTTTGCCTGTTGCTGAGGATAGAGCATTCGTTTCCTCCGAACTTGCTTGCATGTTCATTGATTAGGAAACCGATGACGTGGTCGACTCGTTTCCGATTGATTTTCGTCGTGTAGCTACAGCCACAGTTGCCGACTCTGTCCTTGCTACCGTTTTTCGTTTTGTTGCCACGCAATGGCCCTTGTCAAAGTCACGGATCGAGGATCCGTTGGTTCGCCGATTTTTTGCTTACAAGGAGAGACTTTTTGTACGACGTGGTGTTTTGCTGTTGCGTTCTGATAATGATCAGTCCAGGGTCGTGGTCCCACGTTCGTTCCAGTCCTCTGTCTTACGGCTTCTCCACCAAGGACATTGGGGTATAGTGAGAACGAAACAACTTGCTCGTCAGCACTGTACTTGGTTCTCAATCGATGCTGCGATTACGCATATGTGCTCTTCTTGCATGGCATGTGCTGAACAACAATCCACACGACCGCGGAAATTCTTTGCATGGCCAAAAGCCACTTCCCCTTACACATCGATTTTGCTGGTCCATTCTGGAATGCACGATGGTTGGTTGTGGTAGCTTCATTCAGTAATTTTCCTTTGGTTGTCCGTATGTCTTCCACGACGTCATCTGCCACCATCCAAGCGTTATCTGCTATCTTTTGCATTGAAGGTCTTCCGCAGACTATTGTTTCCGATAATGGCCCACAATTCATGTCTGCAGAATTTCAGTCATTCTGCAAGGCCAATGGTATTCAATATCTGACATCCGCGCCGTTTTCGCCTCAGTCAAACGGTGCCGCTGAACGATCCGTCAGGACTTTCAAGTCACAGATGTTGAAGTTGAAAGAGTCGCATTCTCGGGAGGACGCATTGTTGATCTTTTTGTCCTCTTATCGTTCTCAGCCCCGAGATGGTCGCTCGCCTGCTGAGTTGCTCCACGGTCATCCTCATCGAACCTTGATGTCTTTGCTACATCCGCCGCATCAGGTTCCTGTGCAGCGGCAGCCACCTGCTTTTGCTCCAGGCGACGTTGTATACTATCGCAACTATCGAGGTTCACGGCGTTGGCTCGCAGGGCGCATTCTTCGCAGCCTCGGCCGCGCTATGTATCTGGTTTTGGGGGCCTCTGGTGAGGTGCGCCGGCGTCTCAGTCAGCTGCGCCTCTGTGGTCGCACGGGATCGGCCGCTCGCCGTCTCCTTTCAGCGACGGTGCCGTCCGGTCAGCGCCCTGGGGACCCATCTACTAGCTCGCCTCAGCCCCAGGTGTTACCGACGCTGCCTTCCATTTTGCCCCATGGCGACGCGCCGCCGCCTGTTCTTCCGCCGGCGACGCCCGCAGTGGACGCTTCGCTGCAGCTGCCGGGCGCCTCCCTGGGTCACGCGCCGCCGATCGCTTCCCGTGACCAGTTGTCCTCCGACATGGAACACTTGCCCGCTCCGGAACATATGTCGTCTTCGCCCGTCGGCTGCCCCGGCCCGATGGAGGTCGACCCTTCGGCCCCTCCTGTCTCTCTACGGGCGCATACACCGCATGTTGACGTGCACCCTGGAGCAGGTTTTCAGGCGTTTCCTAGCTCCCCTCGGTCCGAATGGCCGGGTGCGGGTGGCACAGCCTCGCCTGTTGTTAGGCTCCCCACCTCGTCGCATACGTCAACATGGGGTCCTTCCCCCGGCGGGCGGAAGCCTTGTGCCACAACCGTCCGCCGCTTTGCGGGGGCGGAATGTGGTGTCACCGCCAGACACCACACCTGCTAGGTGATAGCCTTTAAATCGGCCGCGGTCCGTTAGTATACGTCGGACCCCCGTGTCGCCACTATCAGTGATTGCAGACCGAGAGCCGCCACACGGCAGGTCTAGAGAGACTTCCTAGCAGTCGCCCCAGTTGTACAGCCGACTTTGCTAGCGATGGTTCACTGACAAAATACGCTCTCATTTGCCGAGACGGTAGTTAGCATAGCCTTCAGCTACGTCATTTGCTACGACCTAGCAAGGCGCTATTACCAGTTACTATTGATGCTGTAAAACATGTACCGTCAAGAGCGATGTTCACCATTTATGAATTAAAGTTAAGTATTCAACAGCTACGTCCATTTTTGCTAAAGTCTAACTTCCTTGTCCTGTTCCAGACCTCACGCCAGCCTGCATGAGCTAAAACGCGTGCCTTTCGGCTTCCTCTCATAGCGGGTTGGCTCTCTTGCCAATCCACAACAGTGCTACTAGCTGAGGCACCTCAAATACCTGCAAGAGTCACTGTTGAACTGAGTGTCGGACTCACGAATCCCGTCATCGCATAAATAAGACGAAGGGAGCTCCACAAGCACGAAATTGTATGGCGAGCTGTAATTCCAAAATTATTTATCAGTGATGCATGTGCACGTAACAGATAAACTTGATGCTTGGACAATGCAAGAAAGTCATTTGGTCAATTCTTGCTGCACACTTTTTCCAACTTTTAGCTGAGTGGCCAGGGTTCGATGATGATTTGGGGCGCCATATCTTGGTATTCCATCGGCCAAATGGTTGCTGTCCAACGTTGCATTATTACCAACGAAGACGCGACTATTTTCGCTTATCACATTCTCCCCATGGTGCAATGTTTGTTCACAAATTGTGATGGTATGTTCCAAGACGACAGATCCCCTGTTTTGAGTACTAACGCGTTTCCTATAATGTTTGAAGCGTGGTAAGGTGTTGTGTTTTGTCGTTTCTATATTTTCCACTCCTTGTATTGCTGCACTATCTTGTTTGGAAGCGTGTATATTTTCTATACACTGACACATGTACACTGTCAAGCAAAAATAACAGTCACCGGCCTCGCTTTGACCCGCGAGACAGGGTTAAAATAGTCACTCCTACATAATTAATCAATCTCCAACGACTCTCAAATCCCATCACTCCTTTGGAAAACGAGCACCGCCAACAGTCACCACACAGTCTACAGCCGAATTTTAATATCAGCTCAACAAAAACAAAACTGTATAATGGTTTAGAGATAAATGGGAGTAGGTTAGAGTCAACTGGAGTTTACTGCAGAGTATTTTAAAAGATGTTGGTAGAGACTAGAGAGAATGGAGTTGCACACAAAGCGGAATGTCACATAGGGAATGGGGAGCAGTAAGAACTGAAAACGATGTATGACAAGGGTGCTCGCTCTCACCGTAGCTGGTGAACATAGTGTGTCCCAAGAGGGATAGTCAGAATTCAGGGGTACGAGAGCACGCTCATTTGAAGCAAAAACGAAACTTCGTACGGACATATGCCCTATTCTGAATAGCTCCAAAGATAGAACACATTTAATGTAAATTTCTTTTTAGGACAGTGGCATGCACATTTGTATCCTACACACCCAGTCTCTTTGTCTTTTTTTTTCTAACACAGCCTTCCTCGTCGCATTCAGACTGTCTTACTACTATTAAAAAGGCCCAGTGGGCTTACAGTTGTCCACGGTGTGTTGTGACTGAAGTAGTGTTAGGGACTGACAGTGTATCAGAGAGAAGTATGGGTTAACGGTGTTTATATTAGTGATGACTTAATGCCAGACATCTACACTAAGGAACGACACGAGGATATGCAGTATGTTTAGAGCTTCTGCGAGAGTAGTGCCGCTGCTGAACAATACTGTCGGCACCCTCCAAGATATTGAATTCCTGATCGTAGAGTGTTTATCATTGTCTTCTGCAGATTGAGTGGAACAGGTATTCTTCCATGTTCCCATTTTTCTTCTAAACGTGTAGTTCAAGCAACCTGTGCAGGAACAGCAACATACTGTAGAAATGGCGCAGTGTACTTCTACAGCCAGCACATGGCGACTTTATATACCCATCAGTGTCCTACAAACATGTACATGGCGAATATTTCACCTGGAAAATCTGCACGCATGACACGTAGAACCTGTCACCAATTTTCGCATTGGGAACAATGTCACATGAGTTTTTGTCAGTGATTAAATGACAATCGTCATTTTCTTCCATTAACACTATTCGCTCTTGATGCCATGTTTACATCGAATAGATTCATCACTACACATAAATATCGTCGATGGTCGCAGGAAAATCCATACGCTACAGTGGATACGAATTTTCAAGTTCGTTATCCAATCAATGCTTAATGCTGCATGATCTGTAACATACTGATAAGCCCAGTCGTTTTGGGAGAGATAATGACGTGACAGAAACACTAGTTAAGCAAGCTGCAGTGTACACACAGCATGACGGAGCCCATCCACATTTTACCAGACCTGTGAGGAGGATATCTCAACCCCACTTACCTCAATCGCTGGATCGGTCGTAGTACAATTAACTGGTTACTATGGCCATCAAACCTAACGCCATGAGATTTTTATTTATGGGATTGGATGAAATGTGAGGTGTTGGAATTGAAGGTGAACACACGAGATGAAATGCTTGTTCGCATTGTGGACACTATTGCCCTCATCAGGAAATGTGCAAAGGCGCTGAGAAGAGCAACACAACATATACTTAGAAGAGTACGAAAACACAGTGCAGATGGAATATTCGAACACATATTATGAAGTGCACGCCAGACAAGGCTGATTCTACCCCAAAATACCGTCATCTAAGATGGCCACGATGACGTCATCCACGGTAGAGGCCATGATATCATCCTATTACATGAGATGGCGGCCTTAAGTGGGAAGTTTGTATTTTGGCAGGAAGATATGTCAGTTGGGCTACCTCCACTAACCTAACCCCCTTTCCCACACCTCTCCAAGAAAATGGCGGCAAGTTCAAATTCTATCAGGACAATGCAACCTCTACTGACCTAAGCCAATGGTGCACAAGAAAGGGCAGTTAGACTACATCCACTAATGCAAGTCATCCGACCACCACCACATCCTAGAAATTGGTGCCAAGTTTGAACTTTGGTGGTAAATAAATGTCACTTGGCCTATGTCTATTAACCTAAGAAAATGGCGGGAAAGGTCGGGAAATTCCACTAACCTAACTCACCATACCACCACCTCCTCATATGGATTGGCTGGCATAGGCCTCGACCTGTGATAGACATAATTCTTTATTATTTTTCATGCACTATATTATTTAAACAATTACACACACTACCACCATCCAGAGTGGTTGCCAAGGGGTTTCGCCCCCCATGGCCTAGTACATAGTACAACCACCAGAGGGTGCTGTCATCCCTCTTGTGACATAATTCAAGATAGTGGGGAGAAATAGTAGGAAAAAGTATGGTCACCATCGGGTCCAGATTCCAACTGACCTAGTACACAGTACCACCGCCAGAGGGTGCTCTCATCCATGACATAATCCAAGATGGTCACCATGACGTCAACTGATGATGCAAGTACAGTTATCAAAGATGGCAGCAAACAGTGTGTTCACCACAAGGTACAGCACTAGTACACAGTACCACAACCAGACAGCGCTGTTGTCTGTTCTGTGATGTAATCGAATATGACAGTCCTGGGTAGGGGAAATGGTGGGAAAATGACTCTGGCTGTGCTGGACATAAGTCTTTATTTTGCAGGCAGTGTCTCCACCACGATGTCTAGAGTCCAACTGACCGAGTACACAATACTGTCTCCCAAGAGTGCTGTCATCCCTCCTGTGACATAATCCAAGATTGTGGTCTTGAGGGGGAAAATAGGGCTAAAATGACTCAGTCTGCTCTGGGCTGCTGGAGAGAGTAAGGAAGGAGTGTACTTTATTTATTTTGGAACAATTTATTTAGGGATACATTTTGAAAGATAGTATATTTATCACACTGATACAAAACACATGTTCTGACATATTTGAGGACATGCCACACAGCCCACAGACCTGTAAACTACACCTTAGTAACACTCTGCAGCCAGCCGCGGTGACCGTGCGGTTCCAGGCGCTGCAGTCTGGAACCGCAGGACTGCTACAGTCGCAGGTTCGAATCCTGCCTTGGGCATGGATGTGTGTGATGTCCTTAGGTAAGTTAGGTTTAAGTGGTTCTAAGTTATAGGGGAATTAAGACCTAAGATGATAAGTCCCATAGTGCTCAGAGCCATTTGAACCATTTGAACACTCTGCAGACACGCAAACAAATCCTAAATTACCAAAATATTTCAGTACAGACATGTAAACTCCTCCAAAATAATGCAGTACACTGATGTGTAGAGATGCTGAGTAAAATGTCCTAACAATGCATAGTACAGCCTACAGGCCTTCTTGCAAAACAATGTAACAGACACGTGCAGACACCGCCCACTGCTCCCTGTCCACTGGGAAGCACAGAAGGTTACTGTACACGCTCCCAGAAGTCGAGGTACACCGGCAGCTGTCTAACCACGCACAGGTGCCCTCAAGCATAAAGTTACGAGATCCCTTTCATACTCGACAATTGATAAATTCCTCTCGAAAACACGTGATCACCTAGGCACCATTGCTGATCAGACCAGACAGAAGCTAAGACCTACTTCCAGAGTTTATTGCCGGATGCAAGCCAGTGAGAGCCACCACTTTCATGCTGCTGCTACCTGCAGCGAGCAGGTGAAAGTTGCTTGTATTTTCAGATATATAGTTAGAGTCCCAAGAGTGTGATACTGACGTCACAGAACTGCAGTGAGCGCTCACGCTGGTCCCCTACGTGAGACACCTCAGGGCAGCACGTATGTTTTACCATTGCCGATGCGATACCTGGGGATACTGACATCACCGAATAGCACAGGGTGCATTGTTCTTATCGTGATATGCAAGACGTGTCTAACCACACTGAACTGCCCAGTGTGACTGACTCAATGCTGTGAAGTGCACGCACATAGCTACAAACCATCGGAAGTGAATCTAACAAGGTCCTCAATCTTATACTGATGTCACATCACTATGTAAAATCAGAATCGAGTTGACCTCTCGGAAATTGTATAGTGCCCCAGAAATAGTTAACACTCCCATTTGTGATGTCGCAGCTTGTATGCATGGAAATACTTGTCCCAACAGAATCTGTTTACGATAATAGCGGGTAATAATGTCGATTGCACTCAATTTATGCAAACATTCTCACTGCTATGTATAGATTCCTATATCCCAGCACAATGGATATCTTGTGAATGAATCGAGCATTAAGATTGGCTCTTATCGAACTTACCCTCCGAGTTACTGATACCACTGGTGTGGAAGCACCATCCGCCTTTTCTTTCTTTCGGCAGACAGGACTTTCAGAAACAGAAAACTATTTTACACAGATAGAAATTTTGCATCATGAATTAAACCCTGCAAAGTGCCACTACATATCGTCAAATAAGGGAAGACTCTTGCTCAATTACACTGCTCTCCCACTGAGGACAGGATCTGGAATATCAGAGAGTGAAACCGATCTCCTACCCAGTAATATATCACTGCATACCATTTCGATGTAATAAACATATAATTCGTTCTTGCGTCATATAAAATCATCCCTTTTATATCACACATACATATACCACCATGGAAGACAGCGCCATATATACCCAACGCAGCCCTAGATATTTCCCTGCCAGTTCAGCAGTCATCCACGTCCAACAAGTGACCAGATCGCCGTCAGCATACTGAAGTCACTCTCAGAACTGTTCCACAAAATTCTGGCTCGCTTCCCCTCGGCACAAACGTATTACTGTTTCTGGTTTGGACGTGATTGCTTGCTTCCTTTTCTACACCCGTCTCCAGACTCTGAGATTACAAGAACAGAAGTATTTTCGGATACTTTACGATAATATTTTCGGTGTACTTCTAGATATCAAACACACTACAGCATCCTAGCAATTGCTCACACAGCAAAATTCCCAAGACTTAGACAGGAAATTATTTCTCTACAAACCCCAAACTTTAGCGAGGTGGAGCGTACTCTAGACCACTGAGTAACTAGAAACTTATCCCGTATGCAAGGACCTTTATGTGAAAGAAACTCGACAAAGAAAAATAAAGGATACTGATATTTCCATTCGCTAATACCTATGTTGGTGATGTAACAGATGCCATACCATCCCTATAATTTACAAAGTCAAATAACGTGTTTCTCATGTCTAGAGAACCAGCAAACATGTCTTTCACCTGCTAGATGCACATGCCACAGTCTATCTTCCCTCAACAAAATCAAGGTGCGAAACGTTCAGAAGCAATGAATCGAGCAATTTAATGGGCGCGAATAATGGCCCACCGCTAACACACGTCCTTATTGAATATTCTCAAATTTCCGCGCGATCACGAAAGCTATCCAACACATACTAAGTATTAGTTCACTATTCTACAGTCTAGAGATCGACAAAGTTATCTCAGCTACATTCCTACGATCTAACAGGCCTCTCCATTCAGACAGATCCTAATGTTAATGGGAAACGTAAATCAGGCCCAATACAGACAACAGATAGGCAAAATCATCCTAGAAAACTTGCCACATATCTGTTTTATCATTGTACTTACAACTAAATCTTATGATTACGGTCTCATTTCAACGACATTCAACAGTGAGCGAAGTATTGGAAATACACCCTGCAGATGGCTGTGTCCCTCGAAATAGAAATATCTGTAGCATTTTTATGACTTGGCATACTCCTCCCTCTGCTATCACAGTATTCCACAGTCATCTCCTCTGCACACGTCAGGACAGAAACACATACTATATAAGCCTGATGCTCAAGGTGAACCTATTGCACATCCTCTACTACTATTACTAAGTACAATACTTGACCAATAAATGATTCTGCACGATACAAAACAATACTGAGAGAAAATGAGCTATGGGTGGACATGTCTCATAAGTTCTTCTTGTGAGTGTTACCACTGTGTCTTAGAAAGAGAGGCGTAATCGGCCAGATGTTAAAAAACCCGATTGTAACAACTACTGTATGTTACTGTCACAAACTGTCTTGGTTCTACAGGCGCACACAAGTATCCATGTTAAAAGCCCTACTGGCTTTATAAATCGATGTATGGCATTACCAACGAATCACGTGGTTTTTCCAGAAAAATACTGAGACAGTGATCATAGGAGCATATCTTATCAGACCAGCGGTTAGGTTACACATAACCCACGCGGGACTCTCGTCATAAAATTGCTCGATTTTGAAAGTGTTTCAGCTAAGGAACGTGTTATGAAAGCGCTATCTGCAACTCCCTCACGCCACTAGATATTTCTTCTGTATGTGTAACATATTCTGTCTCAGTACCATGTCAGAGGATTCCACACTATATAAACTGAGTTATAGGCGATGATTGGTTGAGAAGGATCAGAAACAGTGTGCTGATTGAGGTCATAAGAAATGTACACTAGCTTTTAAGTTCTCTGGTGTTATGCTATCTGCTACAAATGATGTTTATGATTTAGAATCAAGTCTCTGCATTCAACCACATCTCTGCATTGGATCCTATGGAGAAGTCCTCCAATGATTACAGTCACCAGTGAATCAAATTTCTCACACTATCATATCTTGAAACGAGAGACCTTTCTCAAACCTGTCTCCCACAATAAAATTCCAACATGGTTTCAGTCATTCCTTATACATCCTGCAACTGCCCCCATTTCTTCAGCTTTGTGCATGTGATCATTCCAGTTTAAGTTGTAACTGAGCATAAGTCAGAGAAAGCCATATCCAGCACCTTCTGAAACCTGTGTAGAAACAAAATGTCCTGAGTTAGTGCAACAGGACCATGTTTTGACCATTCAATGGGAATGTGCGCATTGTGGTGCATCTCCAAACTAGATACATATACTATAATCTGAAGCAGATCCACATCCATTCACATGTATCTCCCCAACATGTTATTATTGTTATTCTGCACCATCCAACAGAGAAAAGTTATGAACTCTAAAGGCTCCACTAACTTCATCCGATATAGAAATCACATAGGAAGTGTAGCTGGGGCGATGATGCATAGCTGCAATGTGGGTCCAGTGCAGAGAGAGAGTTGTTACGATGCTTCCCAGAATAGCATTGCTAACGGTCACATATATGTTTTATCGCTTAAGTTTGGGGTTTGTAGGGAAATAATTTCCTGTCTATGTATTGGGAATTATGTTGCACGAGTGAATGGTAAGATGTTGTCGTGTGCTTGATATCGAGAAGTGCCGCGAAAATGGTATTATATTATCGCAAACCATGCAAAAATACATCTGTTCTTGTAATCCCAGAGTCTGGGGATGGGTGTAGAACAGGAAGCCAGCAGTCAGGTCCAAACCATAAACAGTAACGTGTATTTGCCGAGGTGAAGCAAGCCGGAATTTTGTAGAACAGTTCTAACAGTGACTTCAGTCCACTGAGGGCGATATTGTCACACATCGGGCATGGATGACCGCTGTCCTGGCAGGGAAATATGTATTGCTGCGACGGATATATATGGTGTTGTCTGTCTTGGCAGTATATGTACATGTGATGTAAAAGGGATGATTTTGTATGGCACAGGTTACGAATTGTATGTTTATTACATCGAGATGGTAGGCAGTGATATATTGCTGGGTTGGAGATCGGTTTCATGCTCTAATACTCAAGATCCTGTCCTCAGTGGGAGAGCAGTGTAATTGAGTGAGAGTCTTTGCCTATTTGACGATATGTAGTGGCACTTTTGAGGTTTTCATTGTCTGTGTAAAATAGTTTTTTGGATCTGAAAGTCCTGTCTGCAAAAAGAAAGAAATGCGGATGGTGCTTCCACACTGGTGGCATCAGTAATTCGGAGGGTAAGTTCGATAAGAGCCAATCATAATGCTCGATTCATTCACAAGACATCCTTTGTGCTGGGATGTAGGAGTCTATACATAGCAGTGAGAACGTTTGCGTATGTTGAGAGCAGGAAGGGTAACACATGATGGATGAGGTGTCACGTTACGACAACAAGGAAGAATGCAATCGATGTTATTATGCGCTATTTTCGTAAACAGTATCTGTTAGGACAAGAATTTCCGTGCTTACAAGCTGAGACATCAAGAATGAGAGTGTTAACTATTTCTGGGACACTATACAATTTCCGAGAGGTCAACTCGATTCTGATTTTACATATCGATGTGACATCAGTATAAGATTTAGAACCATGTTAGATGCACTTCCGATTGTTTGTAGCTACGTGTGCACACGTCACGGTGTTTCATCAGTCACACTGGGCAGTTAAGCATGGTTAGACACATCTTGCATGTCATGTAGGAACAATGCACCCTGTGCTATTCTCTGGCATCAGTATCCCCAGGTATCACGTCAGCCATGGTAAAACACACATACTGCCCTGAGGTGTCTCACATATGGGACTGGTGTGAGCATGCATTGGAGTTCTGTGACGTCAGTATCACACTTAGAGGACTCTAACTGTATACCCAAAAGTAGAGGCAACTTTCACCTGCTCACTGCAGGTAACAGCGGCTTGAGAGCGATGGCTCTCACTGGCTTGCGTCTGGCGGTGGCCTCTGCGTATAGACATTTGCTCCCGTCTGGTCACATCAGCAATGGAGCCTAAGTGATCACATATTTTCGAGAGGAATTTCTCAGGTGTCAAAGTGAAAGGGATGTCGCCACCTCATGCTTGAGGGCACCTGTGCTTGGTTAGACAGCTGCCGGTGCACCTCAACTTCTGGGAGCTTGTACAGTAGCATTCTGTGCTACCCAGTGGACAGGGAGCGGTGGTTGGTGCCTGCATGTCTCTGTTGTATTGTTTTGCGAGAAGGCCTGTAGGCTCTGCCTTGGATTGTTAGGACATTTTACGAGTACTCAGCGTGTCTACACATCAGCGTACTGCATTATTCTACAGAAATTATTTTGGTAATTTAGGATTTGTTTGCGTGTGTGCAGAGCTTTATTAAGGAGTAGTTTATATGTCTGTGGGCTGTGTGGCGTGACCCCAAACATGTCAGAGCGTGTGTTTTGTATCAGTGTGATAAATTTACTATCTTTCAAAATCCATCCCTAAATAAATTGTTCCGAAATAAATAAAGTACACTCCTTCCTTACTCTCTCCAGCAGCCCAGAGCAGGCTGAGTCATTTTAGTGCCATTTTCCCCCTCCAGACCATAATCTTGGAAAATCTCACAGGAGGGATGACAGCACCCTCTGGTGGCAGTACTGTGTACTAGGTCAGTTGGACTCTAGATCTCATGGTGGATGCATTGCCTGCAAAATAAAGACTTATGTCCAGTACAGGCAGAGTCCTTTTCCTGCCATTTCTCCCACCCGGGACCATCATCTTGGATTACGTCACAGAATGGACGACAGTGCCCGCTAGTGTTGGTACTGTGTACTATATCAGTTGGAGTCCAGACACCATGGTGACCATACTGTTTCCCGCCATTTCTCCCCACCATCTTGGATTAAGTCATAAGAGGGGTGACAACACCCTCTGGTTGTGGTACTGAGTACTAAGCAGTTGTAGTCCGGACCCCTTGCCAATGGTGGTAGTGACCCTAATTGTTTAAATAAAACAGTGTATGCAAAATGATAAAGACTTATGTGCAGGACAGGTCGAGTCCTATGTCAGCCAATCCATATGAGGAGTTGGTGGTGGGGTGAATTACGTTAGTGGAATTGCCATTTCTTTCACGCCATATTCTTAGGTTAGTAGAGATAGCCCAAGTGACATTTCTTTACCACCAAAATTAGAACTTGGCACCAGTTCCTAGGATGAGGCATGGTTGGATGACTTCGGTTAGTGGAGGTATCCCAACTGCCCTTTCTTTACCGCCATTTTCTTAGGTTAGTTGAGGCTGCATTGTCCTGATGGATTTTGAATTTCCCTCCGTTTTCTTTGGAGGGGAGAGGAAGGGGGGTTAGGTTAGTTGAGGTAGCCCAATTGACCTATCTTCCTGCCAAAATTCAAACTTCCCGCCAAAAGCCGCCATGTTGGATGACATCACAGGATGACATCATGGCCTTTACCTTGAATGACGTCATCGCCGCCATATTGGATAACGGTACTTTGGGGTAGAACTGGCCTTGCCCCAATATTAATAACAGCTGTAATCTGACAGGTACAACAATGCTTACAAGTGAAATCCTCAAAAATACGTACTTTCCAACTGATATTTTGTAAAAGGCATGTTCTAATTACTGATGACAGTATGTTTGCACCTGCGTAAACCTGACACTACAATTGAATTATGTAGAAAATAATAGCAATGTATGTGGCATTGTGAGTTTCTTCCTCGACTGAGGACCTTCTTTGCTACTTGTCAGGATTATGTAGGCGGTGCTTGAGATACAGAAATAGAAAACCCAACCTGCTAACCTTCGCTACTTCATTTAATAGAAACGCCCACTTGTCACAACTGTATCAGACGCTGTACTCCCGGTTAATGCGAGCTTTCCGATACCCCAGTGTTAGCCGAAAAAGACATATACTCCACGTTGACACCACGTGAGCTGAAAACAGCTCTGCTTCGTGTAGCAGCCAGCTACGCCACTGTTAGGCCAGGCGCATACTGGGACACGGGGCAGCACAGCCCAGTATTCTTGTGAGTCACTGGTGTGAATGCAACAGCGCAAATTGAGACGCAGGGCAGGGCAGCACCATGGCTGGTTCCGCCTTTGCCGCCCAGTGTCAGGACGCGGTCTACTGTGCGAGCGCCACGCAGCCGGGACACACAGTACCAAGAAACCGCCAGCACACGCACTCAGAAGCACGAGACGGCTGCTTATAAGCCTTACAAATGTACATTAAATGTGTTTGATAACGGAAACTGTTCGGAATATGGCATATATCCACAGGGAACGTTTTACTTCAAATGGGCGTTCCTATCATATCCCTGAATACTGACCATTCCTCCTGGGATACCATATAAACGAAGAAAACCTGATTTTAAGGCCACAGAGGACGCAAGAGGCATTGTAATTCGAGGCGGAAGGATAAAGATAACGATAAGCGGATGATCAAACAGTGCTATCAAAATCACAAGAGGAGCTGCAGCAGATGTTGAAGAGGATACCAAGAATGGGATACGAGTTTGAAAAATATAGGAAAGACAGAAGTGTTGGGAATAAGCAAGAATCAAACGCCAGTTAACGTATTCTTAGGCGAAAATTAATTAGAACTAGTAAAATCCTTTCAGTACCAGGGAAGGATGTTGGGGACAGAAGAAACGAGGAAGAGAAAATCTACGGGAAATAGTGCATTTGAAAAAGTTAGGAAGTTACTAGCAATTACAAAATTCCTGAGGAAAAGATTTGCTAGAGTGTAGTGTTAGCAGTGAATAATGGACAGTTAAAAAGAAAAAAGGTGTTTCAAAAGTTTTGAGATGTGGGTATGCGGAAGAATGCTGAAGGTCGACTGACAGTCTTAAGATTAAGTTGTGCAGAAAATAAGGGAAGAAATAAGATAATTGTAAGTGGTGAGAAAGAGGAAATGAATCTTGGTTGGGACACATACTGCGCTGGACTTGTTTACAACAAAACCGAGCGAGGTAGCGCAGTGGTTAGCACACTGGACTCGCATTCGGGAGGGAGAAGATTCAAACCAGCATCAAGCCATCCTGATTTAGGTTTTCCCTGATTTTCCTAAATCGCTTCAGGCAAATTCCGGGATAGTTCCTTTGAAAGGGCAAGGCCGACTTTCTTCCCTGTCCTTCTTTAATCCGATGGGGCCGATGACCTCGCTGTTTCGTCCCCTCCCCCAAATCAAAGACCCAAACAATCTACAACAAATAATTATACACGGAAATGTGGAAGGAATAAGCGGAAGCCGAAGAGAGAAAACTGGAATGATGGACAGCATTAGAAATGGACCAACATACAAGCAGATGAAGGAAGATGTTCAGAACATGACACGATGGAGAGCCTCCAGTCGGAAACTGTCGTACGACACATGCACTAATGAAGAAGAAGAAGAACAAGATGATGATGATGAATAAGAAGAAGAAGAAGAAGAAGAAGATGACGATGATGATGGCGATGACGACGACGACAAAAACTCTCAAAGAACACTGCGAACGTCACTATATGGTCTGCTGCTGGTTTCTAATTTCTCTGCCATAAATAAAACTGGACAACAGTCGAAAGTTGAAAGGGAGAAGAGCTCACACAAACACCTAAACTTTCTACTGGGAGAAAATAAGTTTATTCTCTTCTGCTGGATGAGAAAAATAAAACTGGTGTAGAAGACATTTGTAAGAATGACGCAGAGCTGGTCCATGTTTAAGACCAAGATAAGTTTTCATCACAGAAAATGTTGTAAACCATGATTTCGATGTACCGATAGGTTTCTATCACACTCACGTGTCCGGACATGTGCATCTCCCGAATCCTCAGTCCGAGTACTTCGCTGTGTGACTAAGAGGAGCAGCTGTGTTTAGTGACCAGTTGAATTCAACACAAAATTATGCTCAATGTAAAACCTGGCGTGCTGATTGTCGATTGTTACACGAAGCACAAGTCGTGGAAAATGTGCACGGACGGCTTTACACAGGAGTTCAAGATTGGAAGTGTTTTAGCAAAACCTCCAGCAAATTCTGAAATACAAAATTTAAATGGCGCGAACAGATTCTATAACGAATAAAATCGTTAACGATCCGAAAAGAACTGAAAGACCAGGAAACATTGCTGTAGTGAGCGAAGGGAAGCCTGAAACAAAGTCCGCTATTTACCTGCACAAGTAGAAACTAAAAGTTTTTCATAATTGAAATAAGAAACGGTCTGTATGTACTTTAAAGAAGTATTTTATAGCCAGGCTCGCGTTCAAACCTAATTTTTATTGAACGGTTTCATCGGGTAAGACTAACATCTTCAGATCTTAAGAAACTTTTTTGGTTTTACGTCATGCTCCATCGTGCGTTCATTACTCATGCCTTGTTAAAATTTTAGTGGAGAGTAACTTCCGTAGAGGTTTGTCAGCCTGTGTGAAATGTGCAATATACTCTTCACTAAAATGTTAACATTACATGAGTGATGAACGCACAATGGAACACGACGTACAACGAGAAACGTATTTGAAGCTCTGAAAATGACAGTTTTGAACTTGGCTATAAAATATTTCTTTGCAGTGGAAATCAAGAAATCGTAGTGTGAAAGCAATACAAAACAGGATCAGCACCTGTATATTACAGATTTACTGTTGTGTATGAGTCAGTGTCTAGACGAACTATCGTGTGTTGAGTTCTGCAGGTGGTTTCTGAGTGAAGTGGAATCAGGTCTTCGGGATCCTCAGTTTTTCATTTGTTCACGTAAGGCCTACTTGAGCGTGTCAATGCATGCGAACTTACAGAAGATGCACCACTGTACATCAGAAAATCTCCATCAGTACTCTGAAGAGCCGTTTCATAATCTCAAGACACTTTTTTGTTATGCAACGTCTGACGATCAAATTGTAATACAATTCTGTCCAACAAACTATTAATGCTAACCGGTATGTTCAGGAACTGTTTCATCCATATCGGGAGCAAATTACAGAAGATGAACAACTTATTGACAACCTTATCAGGGGAGCATGATGAGCTCGGTGAGGAAAGGAGAATAAGCAGAAGTAGCGCACTCTCCTGGCCACCTCGATCATCTGGTCTCCCTCTCTCTCTCTCTCTCTCTTTCTCTCTGTCTCTCTTTCTCTCTCTTTGTGTGCGTCTGTGTATGTGAGAGAGAGCGAGATAGAGAGAAAGAGAGACAGAGAGAGAGAGAGAGAGAGAGAGAGAGTAATTATTACCTGTGGGTTAAGCTGAAGGGTCTGGTGTACTCAAGAAACTCACATCCAACGGAAGAACTACAGCAGAACACGGGAAACCCTATCGGTGTTATCTCTCAGGCAGAGCTGTATTGCACCACCCGCAGTTTGATAAATCAAGTACAACGCTGCATCTACGAGAACGATGGGCATTTCCAACATCTTCTGTGATGTTCATTAACAACGATCAATCCCGCGTCAGTCTTATCGTAAATATTTACCGGGGCGGTTTTATTTTTCACACCCTGTATAGGATTCCGGTAAGCCTACCTCGTTATCAAACACAAGTCAAGCTTGTTGATATCTCCACTTACTGATATGAGACGTATGTCTACCTAGCAAATGCTAGCTCAGTAAGTAGCTACTTCTCTCCAAAAGCGAAAAACAACTTTATTACTTTATTAAATAAAAACATTTAATGTAGAGAACGTTTTCTGCCTAGACTGCAATTTTCAGTATAAAATTACAGCACGATGAATAGTTTCACTTGTTTTCTACAACCATCTTCATATTTATAAGCAAATGGAGGAGAAATACACTAAGAAAATATTGTACATTGAAGTAAGATATAAAACAATGTGTAACAGCTGAACAAATCATATAAGGAGATCAAACTGTAATAGTAATAGCGAACATGTAGCAGATCTACGTAACAGTAGTGTATTAGTAATGTGTTACTGCTTTTGAGAAGACATGTCGTGTAAGTCGTTGAAAAGCGGTGAACATGGATGGATAGGATGTGTGACTGCTGTGTACGGACGAAGGTGGAGCTGGCCACTGTTCGTGAACAGCTGAACGTGTGGATGGCCGCGGTCAGCCGTCTTCAGGCTGCTGCCTCGGAGTGTAGCGGCAGTGGGGAGGCTGGGCGTTGCATGGTACACCCCTGGTGTTACATGCTTCGTCCCCGGCCCCTGCTGTCGAGACATCTTCGCGGGTACCGGGCGCGGTTGGGCCACCCTCTCTCCAAGGGGAGTGGTTCGTTCAGTGGCGTTCGCGGCGCACGAGGCAGACGGTCAATGTGGAGTCTGGCCATGTGGCATCGCCCGCTCTGCCTGTGAGTGGACATGGGCCGCTCCTTCAGCAAGGTCCGAGTAGTCACACGGGGGGAGGAGTTTATTAGTGATTGAGAGCTCCAGCGTTAGGCGGGTGATGGAGCCCCTTAGGGAAATAGCGGAAAGATCGGGGAAGAAGGCCAGTGTTCAATCTGTCTGCCTGCCGGGCGGTCTCATCCGAGATGTGGAGGAGGCCCTGCCGGCGGCGATAGCGAGCACTGAGTGAAACCAACTGCAAACTGTTGCTCATGTCGGCACCAATGACTCCTGCCGTCTGGATTCAGAAGTCGTCCTCAGTTCTTATAGGCGGTTGGCCGAGTTGGTGAAGGCGGAAAGCCTCGCTCGCGGGGTGGAATCTGAGCTAACTATTGGCAGTATCGTTCCCAGCACCGATCGCGGTCCTCTGGTTTGGAGCCGAGTGGAAAGCTTAAACCAGAGGCTCAGACGATTCTGCGGAGATCTGTGGTGCAAATTTCTCGACCTCCGCTATCGGGTGGGGAAATGTAGGGTCCTCCTGAATAGGTCACGCGTGCACTACACGCAGGAAGCGGCTACAAGGGTAGCGGAGTACGTGTGTAGTGCACATGTGGGTTTTTTAGGTTAGAGAATTCCCTCCCTAGGTCCGACAATACGACTCCTGAGACGCGACAAGGTAGTAGTAGGCAAAACGCAACAATGAATAACAATATTAATGTGGTAATAGTAAACTATAGGAGCGTCTATAGAACTGTCCCAGAACTGCTCGCATTAATAAACGGTCACAGTGCCCACGTAGTAATAGGGACAGAAAGTTGCCTGAAACCAGACGTAAACAGCAATGAAATTCTAAACTCAGATTGGAATGTATGCCGCAGAGGCAGGCTGGACAGTGAAGGGGGAGGCATGCTTATAGCGATAAAAAGGGCAATAGTATCGAAGGAAATTGACGGAGATCCAAATGTGAAATAATATGGCTGAAGGTCACGGTTAAAGCAGGCTCAAACATGGTAATTGGATGTCTCTATAGGCCCCCTGGCACAGCAGCTGTTGTGGCAGAGCACCTGAAGGAAAGTTTGGAAAATATTTCGAGTAGATTTCCCGACAATGTTACAGTTCTGGGTGGAGATATTAATTTGCCTGATATGGACTGAGAGACTCAAACTTTTATAACGGGTGGCAGGAACAAAGAATCCAGTGAAATTTTTTTAAATGCATTATCTGAACACTACCTTGAGCAGTTAAACAGAGAACCGACTCGTGATGATAACATATTAGACCTTCTGGTGACAAACAGACCCGTACTATTTGAAACAGTTAACGCAGAACAGGGAATCAGCGATCATAAAGCTGTTAATGTGTCGATGATTTCAGCTGTAAATAGAAATATTATAAAAGGTAGGAAGATTTTTCTGTTTAGCAAACGTGACAAAAAGCAGATTTCAGAGTACTTGACGGCTCAACACAAAAGTTTTGTCTCAAGTACAGATAGTGTTGCAGGTCAGTGGACAAATCTCAAATCCATAGTACAATATGCATTAGATGAGTATGTGCCAAGCAATATCGTAAGAGACGGGAAAGAGCCACCGTGGTACAACAACCGAGTTAGAAAACTGCTGCTGAAGCAAAGGGATCTTCACAGCAAACACAAACATAGCCAAAGCCTTGCAGACAAACAAAAGTTACGCGAAGCGAAATGTAGTGTGAGGAGAGCTATGTGAGAGGCGTTCAATGAATTCGAAAGTAAAGTTCTATGTACGACTTGGCAGAAAAACCTAAGAAATTTTAGTCTTATGTCAAAGCGGTAGGTGGATCAAAACAAAATGTCCAGACACTCTGCGACCAAAATGGTACTGAAACAGAGGATGAAAGACTAAATTCCGAAATACTAAATGTCTTTTTCCAAAGCTGTTTCACAGAGGAAGACTGCACTGTAGTTCCTTCTCTAGACTGTCGCACACATAACATAATGGTAGATACCGAAATAGATGATAGAGGGATAGAAAAACAATTCAAATCGCTCAAAAGAGGAAAGGCCGCTGTACCTAATGGGATTACCAGTTCAATTTTACATAGAGTACGCGAAGGAACTTGCCCCCTTCTTGCAGCGGTGCACCGTAGGTCTCTGGATGAGCGTAGCGTTCCAAAGGATCGGAAAAGAGCGCAGGTCATCCGCGTTCTGAAGAAGTGACGTCGAACAGATGTGCAGAACTATAGACCTATATCTCTAACGTCAATCAGTTGTAGAATTTTGGAACATGTATTATGTTCGAGCATAATGACTTTTCTGGAGACAAGAAATCTACTCTGTAGGAATCAGCATGGGTTTCGAAAAAGACGATCGTATGAAACCCAGCTCGCGCTATTCGTCCTCGAGACTCAGAAGGCCATAGACACGGGTTCCCAGGTAGATGCCGTGTTTCTTGACTTCCGCAAGGCGTTCGATACAGTTCCCCACAGTCGTTTAATGAGCAAAATGAGAGCATATGGACTAGCAGACCAACTGTGTGATTGGATTGAAGAGTTCCTAGATAACAGAAAGCAGCATGTCATTCTCAATGGAGAGAAGTCTTACAAAGTAAGAGTGATTTCAGGTGTGCCGCAGGGGAGTGTCGTAGGAAAATTTCTATTCACGATATGCATAAATGACCTTGTGGATAACATCGGAAGTTCACTGAGGCTTTTTGCGGATGATGCATTAGTATATCGAGAGGTTGTAACAATGGAAAATTGTATTGAAATGCAAGAACATGTGCAACGAATTGACGTATGGTGCAGGGAATGGCAATTGAATCTCAATGTAGGCAAGTGTAATGTGCTGCGAATATACAGAAAGAAAGAGCCTTTATCATTTAGCTACAATATAGCAGGTCAGAAACTGGAAGAAGTTAATTCCATAAATTATCTGGGAGTAGGCATTAGGAGTGATTTAAAATGGAATGAACATATAAAGTTGATCGTCGGTAAAGCAGATGCCAGACTGAGATTCATTGGAAGAATCCTAAGGAAATGCAATCCGAAAACAAAGGAAGTAGGTTACAGTACGCTTGTTCGCCCACTGCTTGAAAATTGCTCACAGTGTGGGATCCGTACCAGATAGGGTTGATAGAAGAAGTAGAGAAGATCCAACGGAGAGCAGCGCGCTTCGTTACAGGATCATTTACTAATCGCGAAGGCGTTACGGAGATGATAGATAAACTCCAATGGAAGACTCTGTACGAGAGAAGCTCTTTAGCTCGGCACGGTCTTTTGTTGAAGTTTCGAGAACATACCTTCACTGAGGAGTCAAGCAGTATATTGCGCCCTCCAACGTATATCTCGCGAAGAGACCATGAGGATAAAATCAGAGAGATTAGAGCCGACACAGAGGCATACCGACAATCCTTCTTTCCACGAACAATACGAGACTGGAATAGAAGGGAGAACCGATAGAGGTACTCAAAGTACCCTCCGCCACACACCGTCAGATGACTTGCGGAGTATGGCTGTAGATGTAGATGTGAACATGTATTGACAAATATTATTAACTGTAGTCATGCAATGAAATTTGTGGGTCAACAAGACTGACAGTACAGAGATAAGAACTTCACGATGAGGGGGCCACGCTGTAAACTTGTCGAAAGAATTTAAAACCAAAAATTGTTAATGAGCTTATATCTGAATTCAGCTGGTCAGCAAGACCCCTTGCATAATTCTGTTACTTTTGATGTGCCTTGCCAGGCATGTTGGACGTGCAGCATTTTACGTTTAATATACAGGGTGAGTCACCTAACGTTACCACTGGATATATTTCGTAAACCACATCAATTACCGACGAACCGATTCCACAGACCGAACGGGAGGAGAGGGGCTAGTGTAATTGTTTAATACAAACCATACAAAAATGCATGGAAGTATGTTTTTTAACACAAACCTACGTTTTTTTAAATGGAACCACGTTAGTTTTGTTAGCACATCTCAACATATAAACAAATACGTAATCAGTGCCGTTTGTTGCATTGTAAAATGTTAATTACATCCGGAGATATTGTAACCTAAAGTTGACGCTTGAAACCTCCGACGTTCAGTTGCGTGTTGTAACAAACACGGGCCACGGTCGGCGAGCAGCATCTGCAGGGACATGTTTACGAAGACGACCGTGTTTACGAGTGTGGCTGTAGTGAACTGTTGTGGTTTGGTCTAGCTGTCGCAGTGTCCGAATGTAGCGCTTGCTGCTATTGTTATTCTGCATTCGTCTCCGCACGCAGACCAACTGTAGTACACCGTGTTACCAGACGTCTGTGATAGTGTAGTGTTGTAGGAACTGTGACCATGGTGTATTCTAACTCTGAAAAGGCGGACATGATACTCATCTATGGCGAGTGTCGACGAAATGCAGCTGAAGCCTGCAGGGTGTATGCAGAACGGTACCCGGACAGAGAGCATCCAACGTGCCGCACATTGCAAAACATCTACCGCCAACTGTATGCAACAGGTATGGTCGTAGCACGCAAACTGGTCCGTAACAGGCCCGTCACAGGAGAAGCTGGTGCAGTTGGTGTGTTAGCTGCTGTTGCCATGAACCCACACATGAGTACACGGGACATTGCGAGAGCCGGTGGACTGAGTCAAAGTAGTGTCATGCGCATACTGCATCGTCACCGCTTTCACCCGTTTCATGTGTCGCTACATCAGCAATTACATGGTGATGACATTAATCATCGAGTGCAATTCTGTCAATGGGCATTAACAGAGAGTGCGTTGCAGTTCTACCTGTTTACCGATGAAGCGGGTTTCACAAACCACGGGGCAGTGAATCTACGGAACATGCATTGCTGGTCCGTGGACAATCCTCGCTGGCTCAGACAGGTAGAGCGACAGCTGGACTGTAAATGTATGGTGCGGAATCATTGTCGACCACCTCATTGGTCCTCACTTCATTGCAGGGGCCCAAACAGCTGCAACGTACATCGCGTTTCTACAGAATGATCTGCCAACGTTGCTCGAAAATGTCCCACTGGAAACGCGTCGACGTATGTGGTATCAGCATGATGGTGCACCTGCACATTCCGAAATTAACACTAGGCTGACCCTTGACAGGATGTTCGACGGGCGTTTCATAGGACGCGGAGGACGCATTAATTGGCCAGCCAGTTCTCCTGATCTCACACCTCTGGAACTTCTTTCTGTGGGGTATGTTAAAGGAGAATGTGTACCGTGATGTGCCTACAACCCCAGAGGATATGAAACAACGTATTGTGGCAGCCTGCGGCGACATTACACCAGATGTACTGCGGCGTGTACGACATTCATTACGCCAGAGATTGCAATTGTGTGTAGCAAATGATGGCCACCAGATTGAACATCTATTGGCCTGACATGTCGGGACACACTCTATTCCACTCCGTAATTGAAAACGGAAACCACGTGTGTACGTGTACCTCACCCCTCATGGTAATGTACATGTGCGTCAGTGAAAAAGACCAATAAAAAGGTGTTAGCATGTCGACGTAATGTGCTGTTCCAGTCGCTTCTGTACCTAAGGTCCATCACCGTTCCCTTTGAATCCCTACGTAATTCGGTGCTCTCAGATACACACGATCGAACAGCGGAGGAGTGTTACTCAAGCGTCAACTTTAGGTTACAATATCTCCGGATGTAATTAACATTTTACAATGCAACAAACGGCACTGATTACGTATTTGTTTATATGTACAGATGTGCTAACAAAACTAACGGGGTTCCATTTAAAAGAACGTAGGTTTGTGTTAAAAAACGTACTTCCGTGCATTTTTGGCTCTACGCTGTACGTTGATGTTTATCATTTGACAGTTACGTTGGATTTATCTTCTACATATGGCACGTTCCCAGTTAACTATATAAGGCAGTTTCCCTGTCTTTCAATTTTAAATTCATTCCTTTGTTATCTTTACGATAGCAAAATTATTTGGCCATGGTTATTAATTTTCTAGATTTTTGTTTTGAATTTCTGGCTGTTACTCAGGCTTTGTGGCCTACATACGGCATGTTGGCAGTTAACTGTATAACATAGCTGCCTTGTCTTATAATTTTAAAATCACTTCCTCGTTATTTTCACAATATTAAAATTTTACTTCATTTTGGTATAAGCTTTTCAAGAATTTTTCTTTTAAATTCTTTTCATTTGTTTACACAATGGCTGACTAATCATGAAGTTTTTAACAACATAATGTCAGTCTTGTTGAATCACATTATGAATGCATTTCATTGCGTGATTGCATTTGATGATTTTTTTCAGTGCATGTTCAATGTTTTTTTACGATTCGAATGGTAAGCCATATTAAAAGGAGTAACATATTACTTACACTAATGGGTTAAATGGATCTCTTACATGTTCACTTTTACTATTGGAGTTGGCCCTCCTTGTATAATTTGTTCAGCTGTTATACAATGTTTTACACCCTATTTCATTGTACAATATTTTCTTAGACTAATTTTTCTCCATTTGTTTATAGCTAGTCATCGTGCTGTAATCGTATACTGAAAATTGCTGCGAGGCATATTTTTTACATTAAAAATTTTTTATTTAATAAATTACGTTAAGACCGCCGTCTCCTTCGTGACAATGTCAGGCTTCAATACTTTATTGATGCCTACCACTCATCCCCGATTTCATGACACAACTCTATTAAAACCTCGACTCTCCCAACAGGGCCTCGACTCCCGTCCTACCCTCGCGAGGGCTGCCGGCTAACTACCTGTATTTCGCTATCTCCAAACTGCTCCATAAATGGATTTAAAATCCCAGCCTTCCAGCCTATCAGAATCAGGAACAGAATATAGGCATTTTCATTGACGATATCTTACTGTCGCTAAAAGAGTTCTGTCATGTACTACTTCTTGGTGGCAGGAACTTCACACCAGCCATCATGAGGTGACAAATCCTTAATCTAGCCAAGTAGGTTCGAGCCACAGACTATTTAGGAGGGTTAGGAAAACATCAGTCCAACATCTTGTAACATAATTCTATTTAATTCTACACACCATTCAATAATTCGAGATCTGTTGTGGATAATTTGCTTAACTAAAGTTTGTTCTCATGGTACATAACACACTTTTGGCCTCTGGTAAGAAGCAAATAGATTTGGGCATAGAGCTGATTTTGAGCTTTTACAGCGTTTCAAATCTCTTTACTTATATTTACTTTATCTGATTTCATCAAGTGGTTAAAATTTCGGTGTTTTGTTTCTATCTCAGACATTATCCTCATCCCTAATAACATCACTGGAAGTCAGAGCAGCTAAAATCCTGAAACTACCAGCACCATCACATCGCTGAGAGGCAATCCACGTAACAATACCGTTGTGAAGAAGAAACAAAATAGGATTCAACATACTAAACCATCAATAGCGTTAGTGTCTTCCTTAGAGTAACTGTAGTCGACATAATCTTCTTGAGAGTTTCAGCGACTGTATACATATTGCAGATAATTCTCGTTCATTGTTTCATCTCAGTTGCACATTTTTAATTGCACTGCATGTCACTGTGGATCATCTTCTAATCTAAGTAAATGTGTCAGCAACCCGTCTTGTAAATTCTGAGCCACTTACCTAAAGAATATTAATGTTTAACGTTTCAGTGGTGTGGTCTGAAGATGATTTTTGATCAAATTGAATCCGGTTATCAGCTTCGTGTGATTTTTAGTTTTTAATAAATGTTAGTTATCAAGATAATTACTATATTAATCAAATCAGTTAGCTGTAAATTTCCAACAATGTTTTCAAAAGTAAAAAAAAAAAATTTTAGCGTCAATCCACATACAAGTATGGCATTGTACGTCCTTTGGCCTGGATGCATTCTACGATTTGGTTGGGAAAGCTGTCGTACAGCCGTTGTTTCTTTTCCTGAGGTAAGCTCGCCCTCAACTGTAGTATCTGGCGCTTGAAATACTGGATACAGGCAGTGGGACAAAGTTCATGTCCAAGCTGATCCAACACGTGTTCTATCGGGGGCAAACCAGGGGAACCTGCTGGCCACGGTAGTAGTTTGACATCATGTACACAGTGCCTTTCGTGGAGGTGCATAGTCCTGTTGAAAAACTGCTCCAGGAAGCTGTCGTGTGAGAGTTAACACACGACAAAGCAGAATGTGGGTGACGCAGCTTTGTGCTGAAAGAGTTCCCTCAATCTCTACCAGCTGTAACTTGAAGTCATACCCGAAGGCTCCCACACCTTGATATCAGAAGTAGGACCACAGAGCCTCTCCTAAACATTGAAAAATGGGTCATCTTCCCAGGTCACCGACACGCTAACCGACAATGGGCATTCAGCGTACTGCGGACCGCGATTCGTGCTTCCTGGTCGCAGCATCACTCGCAACGCAGGCGTTGATGTTAACGGCGTCCTATGCATAGGACAGTAACTCCCTGATCCGGCATCTTCGGGATGACGTACCGTTGCCGAGAGTACAGGCGCAGATGTGACGGTGTTACGATTTGGTTGGTTCACAGTACGACGATCCTCTCTTACTGTGATCACACGTGGTTGACCGGAACCTTGACGACGAGTATTCCTGCCCTCCTGTTCCCAAACAGTCCGACATCACACGCGAATTCCCCACAGATCTGCACGGTTCGATCATCTGGCGAAATGGAGGAACACATGGGGGCCCTTTTCATACACTGTCAAGTGCTGATAACGCTCACACTTGTACGGGCACCTACTTGTCCTATACATTGTCAGTCAAAATCTGAAACTGTTCACGCCCCTTATGTATCTTACCATGCCTGTTAACATCAGTAAACACTAATGCAGTCTGGTAGCTGTTCTACCCCTTGCAGAAAACTGCCACTCTAATCATTTACATATTTGCCGATTGTGGGAACAAGTAGGAAGTTCCGTTTACATCTGAACATGTCTTCTGGATGATTCACTTTTTTTCCAGCAGTGTGTATAGAGACTGAGGTGTTTTTCTTTTAAACAGAGGTGTATATCTTTCACGTATCTGCACGTTTAAGTAAAGATCCCAATTCTCTGTGATACACACGACGTTCCACTGCGGCACTACACGGTAGTTGCTAAATCATCCCCTGATGATTAGCCTTCTACCACCGAGCAGTGTGTCAGCAGTGAGCAAGTAGCAGCATTACTGCATTTACTAGGCAGTCTTGTATTTTAATAACCGTTTAAATTTTGCATCGAATTGCTTGTGCACTCTGTAGATTAGTTCAGACATTCTTTGCACAACAGTATTTAGCATGCATAGGGACTGCGACTGCTGTGTTCTGATGCAGGATGAGTTGGCATCCCATCGCTCCCAGCTCCAGGCAGTGTTGGCTTCGGTCACACAGCTTGAGGCTGTTGCCAATGGGCATCGCTAGGGGTCCGGACGAGGGTTTGTCAGGGATGGCCAGCTCGTCCCACGCATCCCCCGATTGGACCACGGCTGTGGCTGCCTGGGATACTGCCCACATTGAGGCTGACCCCTCACTGGTGATAGAGTAGGAGGTCATCTCGAGGTGTGGCAGGGGGCAAAAGACATTCTGGAGGGCTGAACAGAAGGCCTTTCCAGTTTGTCTGCACAAACCGGTTTCAGGCTCTGTCTCCAGCTGATACTGATCTTTGGCCAGACATGGCTGCTTGTCCTGTTCCAAAGGTTATACCTCAGTCTGCAAGAGCCGGGCGGTCGCAGATGGTGGGTTTACCAATAGTTGGGAGCTCCAACGTCAGGCACATAATGGGGCCCCTTAGGGATACGGCTGCAAGGGAGGAGAAGAAAACCAATGTGCACTCTGTGTGCATACAGGGGGGAGTCATTCCAGATGTGGAAAGGGTCTTTCCAGATGCCATGAAGGGCACAGGGTGCACCCATCTGTGGGTGATCGCTCATGTCGGTACCAATGATGTGTGTCGCTATGCATCAGAGGAAATCCTCTCTGGCTTCAGGCGGCTATCTCATTTGGTGAAGACTGCCAGTCTCGCTAGTGGGATGAAAGTAGAGCTCACTATCTGCAGCATCGTTGACAGGACTGACTGCGGACCTTTGGTACAGAGCCGAGTGGAGGCTGAGACGGTTCTGCGACCGTGTGGGCTGCAGATTCCTCGACTTGCGCCATAGGGTGGTGGGGTTTCTGGTTCCGCTGGATAGGTCAGTGGTCCACTACACACAGCAGGCGGCTACACGGGTAGCAGAGGTTGTGTGGCGTGGACTGGGCCATTTTTTAGAGTAGATGGCCTCAGACAAGCACAGAAAGGGCAACAGCCTCAAAGGGTGTGGGGAAAAGTCAGGACATGCGGGGAACAAGAAGCAGTCGGTATTGTAATTGTAAACTGTCGAAGCTGCGTTGGTAAAGTACCGGAACATCATGCGCTGATAGAAACCGCCGAAGCTGAAATCGTTATAGGTACGGAAAGCTGGCTCAAGCCAGAGATAAATTCTGACGAAAGTTTTACAAAGGCACAGACGGTGCTTAGAAAGGATAGACTGCATGCAATCGGTGGTGGCGTGTTCGTCGCTATTAGTAGTAGTTTATCCTGTAGTGAAATAGAAGTGGATAGTTCATGTGAATTATTATGGGTGGAGGCTATACTCAACAGCCGAGCTAGGTTAATAATTGGCTCCTTTTACCGACCTCCGGACTCAGCTGCATTAGTGGCAGAACAACTGAGAGAAAATCTGGAATATATTTCACATAAATTTCCTCAGCATGTTATATAGCATTAGGTGGAGATTTCAATTTACCAGATATAGACTGGGACGGGTGGTAGTGACAGAGCATCGAGTGACGTTATACTGAGTGCACTATCCGAAAATTACCTCGAGTAATTAAACAGAGAACCGACTCGTGGAGATAACATCTTGGACCTACTGGTAACAAACAGACACGAACTTTTCGTCTCTGTAAGCGCAGAACAGGAAATTAGTGATCATGAGGCCGTTTCGGCATCTCTGAATATGGAGGTAAATAGGAATATAAAAAAAGGTAGGAAGGTTTATCTGTTTAGCAAGAGTAATAGGAGGCAGATTTCAGACTACCTAACAGATCAAAACAAAAAATTCTGTTCCAACACTGACAATGTAGAGCGTTTATGGAAAAAGTTCAAGACAATCGTAAAATGCGTTTTAGACGGGTACGTGCCGAGTAAAACTGTGAGGGACGGGAAAAACCGACCGTAGTTCAACAACAAAGTTAGGAAACTACTGCGAAAGCAAAGAGAGCTTCACTGCAAATTTAAACGCAGCCAAAACCTCTCAGACAAACAGAAGCTAAACGATGTCAAAGTTAGCGTAAGGAGGGCTATGCGTGAAGCGTTCAGTGAATTCAAAAGTAAAATTCTATGTACCGACTTGACAGAAAATCCTAGGACGATCTGGTCTTACGTTAAATCAGTAAGTGGATCGAAACAGCATATCCAGACACTCTGGGATGATAATGGCATTGAAACAGAGAATGACACGCGTAAAGCTGTTTCTCAGACGAAGACAGCACTGCACTTCCTTAGCTGAATCCTCGCACGAACGAAAAAATGGCTGACATCGAAATGTCCAAGGAATAGAAAAACAACTGAAATCACTCAACAGAGGAAATTCCACTGGACTTGACGGGATACCAATTCGATTCTACACAGAGTACGCGAAAGAACTTGCCCCCCTTCTAAGAGCCGTGTACCGCAAGTCTCTAGAGGAACGGAAGCTTCCAAATGACTGGAAAAGAGCACAGGTAGTTCCAGTTATCTAGAACGGTCATCGAGCAGATGCGCAAAACTATAGGCCTATATCTCTGACATCGATCTGTTGTAGAATTTTAGAACATGTTTTTTGCTCGCGTATCATGTCATTTCTGGAAACCTAGAATCTACTCTGTAGGAATCAACATGGATTCGGGAAACAGCGATCATGTGAGACCCAAATCGCTTTATTTGTTCATGAGGCCCAGAAATGTTAGATACAGACTCCCAGGTAGATGGTATTTTCATTGACTTCCGGAAGGTGCTCGATACAGTTCCGCACTGTCGCCTGATAAACAAAGTAAGAGCCTACGGAATATCAGACCACCTGTGTGGCTGGATTGAAGAGTTTTTAGCAGACAGAACACAGCATGTTGTTCTCAGTGGAGAGACGTCTACAGACGTTAAAGTAACCTCTGGCGTGCCACAGGGGAGTGTTATGGGACCATTGCTTTTCACAATATATATAAATGACCCAGTAGGTAGTGTCGGAAGTTCCATGCGGCTTTTCGCGGATGATGCTGTAGTATACAGAGAAGTTGCAGCATTAGAAAATTACTGCGAAATGCAGGAAGATCTGCAGTTGATAGGCACTTGATGCAGGGAGTGGCAACTGACCCTTAACATAGATAAATGTAATATTGCAAATACATAGAAAGAAGGATCTTTTATTGTATTATTACATGATAGCAGATCAAACACTGGTAGCAGTTACTTCTGTAAAATATCTGGGAGTATGTGTACGGAACGATTTGAAGTGGAATGATCATATAAAATTAATTGTTGGTGAGGCGGGTGCCAGGTTGAGATTCATTGGGAGAGTCCTTAGAAAATGTAGTCCATCAACAAACGAGGTGGCTTACAAAACACTCGTTCGACCTATATTTGAGTATTGCTCATCAGTGTGGGATCCGTACCAGGTTGGGTTGACAGAGGAGATAGAGAAGATCCAAAGAAGAGCGGCGTGTTTCGTCACAGGGTTATTTGGTAAGCGTGATAGCATTACGGAGATGTTTAGCAAACTCAAGTGGCAGACTCTGCAAGAGAGGCGGTCTGCATCGCGGTGTAGCTTGCTGTCCAGGTTTCGAGAGGGTGCGTTTCTGGATGAGGTATCGAATATATTGCTTCCCCCTACTTATACCTCCCGAGGAGATCACGAATGTAAAATTGTAATGACAGTGGCACGTAAAGCGCGGAGTATAAATGAAGATGTAGATGCAGTAGATCTTGCTGTTGTAAACTGACACCGTACGCAGCCAACGCACACAGATGTTCATGAGGCGCTCGCCATCTGGCACGACGCAGGTGGCACTCGTGGCGTATCGAATATTACGCGCTTGGCGACCACCGCCCCGTTTTTCTTACCAAATATCTGGGAGTATGCGTCCGGAACGATTTGAAGTGGAATGATCATATAAAAATAATTGTTGGTAAGGCGGGTGCCAGGTTGAGATTCATTGGGAGAGTCCTTAGAAAATGTAGTCCATCAACAAAGGAGGTGGCTTACAAATCACTCGTTCGACCTATATTTGAGTATTGCTCATCAGTGTGGGATCCGTACCAGGTTGGGTTGACAGAGGAGATAGAGAAGATCCAAAGAAGAGCGGCGTGTTTCGTCACAGGGTTATTTGGTAAGCGTGATAGCATTACGGAGATGTTTAGCAAACTCAAGTGGCAGACTCTGCAAGAGAGGCGGTCTGCATCGCGGTGTAGCTTGCTGTCCAGGTTTCGAGAGGGTGCGTTTCTGGATGAGGTATCGAATATATTGCTTCCCCCTACTTATACCTCCCGAGGAGATCACGAATGTAAAATTGTAATGACAGTGGCACGTAAAGCGCGGAGTATAAATGAAGATGTAGATGCAGTAGATCTTGCAGTTGTAAACTGACACCGTACGCAGCCAACGCACACAGATGTTCATGAGGCGCTCGCCATCTGGAACGACGCAGGTGGCACTCGTGGCGTATCGAATATTACGCGCTTGGCGACCACCGCCCCGTTTTTCTTACCAAATTTTCGTTTCATCACCCCACATCTGATCGAGAACATTTACGAATAACTGTGTTGAAATAATATGGGAACATTTATTATTTATAATATTATTATTTTCTTTATTGACGGTAACTCTGTTGTATGTATAAATCTATGGTAACAACACATTTATAATATTCCGAGTGTACAATATTTTGACATACCTCAATTCCTTACTTGATATATTACTGAATAGTGGAATAAGTAGATTATGTTATCCCAGCGCTGTAATGTTGGCTCAGGAATGGCAATCATGCTTCGAACAATATTTTTATATCTAGGATAATGTCCGTTCTTACCCTACGAAATGGTAAAAGAACTGTGCTGAGTTACCTTAAGTAAAGGGAATGGTTAACCCCTTTGAAAATGTGTGGTGTATGATACACAGATCTTGCGGCTACATGCGGCGTATGGTGTGAATGTAGACACGATACCTGAGCGGTCTGTTACAGATTGGTGCGTAATGAATGCGGTATCGTCGTGAGTTAATTACCTTTCAACGAGTGTGGATTGACCACTCTGTCAATCCGGGAGCAGGGAGCAGGTAATTGCTCATGGCACCGACAGCACCTATTGGGATAGCTGAAATCCAAACATATTATAGAAATGGTTGTATTTATGTACTCGTGTGTGTGTGTGTGTGTGTGTGTGTGTGTGTGTGTGTTTGTGTACGTTCCACGTCTCCTCCTAAATCAGTGGACCAGTCAACCAAACTAGATACGTATATTACTTACAGTCTGTACTGAATCGCTGTGGGGTAAGGACCACTTGGGACGGGTTGCGGGTGAAAGAAACGTAGTCCACGACGCGTGAATGCCCAGACTTTATTCTTTCAGTGTTTAAAAATGAGAGCACTTTGACGTGCAACAAATTTTATACATAATTTCAAACATTTACGAAACTTTTTCTCGCTGACAGCCCACAAAATGAACAAAGAAATAAATTTATCGCTTACTACATTTTCGCTGTTGATGCATAAAACTGGCGCATCAGGCATAGCGTTTTAATTTATTACTTCTTCACTACGTAACTGCATTCGTGACACTTTTCAGAGAATACTCACAGATAACACTGAACGTACGACCAAAATTATATTATTGTGCACGAATACTTTAGAAGACAGGACGTATAAACATTGAGAAGCGTGAAAAACTGCCGCATCATGCATGTCGTTTAAATTTATTACATCTTTGTCACAAACTGTATCCGCATCGCATTTCGTATACAGTATCAACATATACCACTGGATGTACCTGCAAAATTATATCGTTGTTCGATACCTAGGCCAGGGGACATTACGTCATAGATATTGAGCTTAAAATGAAACTGCAGAGCGAAATTCCCTAAAGATACGGATGAAATACGTGGACAAGTAGGTGTTAATAATATGCGTAATACATGCGACATACGCCTACGTGATGAAAGCCATGGGCAAACGCCTTCTACTAAACTTTTCGTTATATTTCAGCCAAATTCAACAAACATATTACTTAAATTAGCTTAACAGCTCATCCATCCAAGTTGCCGACAAGAATAATATACGGAAGAATGGAAAAGGAAACTGGGGATGTGTTAGATGACGATAATTTCAGTTTTAGGGAAGGTAAAGGCACCACAGACACAGTTCTGACGTTGCCATTGATAATGGAAGCAAAATGGAAGAGCAATCAAGGCATGTTTGTAGGTTTTGTCACCTGAAAAGAGCCTTCTAGTGGTGCAAGATGTTCGAAATTCTGAGAAAAATAGCGGTAAGCTATAGGGAGAGACGCGTAATGTACAGTATTATGTACAACGACTAACAGGGAGAAATTTAATTGGAAGACTAAGACCGAAGTGCTCGGATTGAAAACAGTGTAAGACAGTAATGTAGTCTTTCGCCCCTACTGTTCAATCTATACATCGAAGAAGCAACAACAGACATAAAAGAAAGATTCAAGACTGGAATTAAATTTCAGGGTGGTATGATATCAATTATAAGAATCGCTAATGACATTACTATCCTTAGTGAAAATAAAGTAGTATTACAGGATCTGCTGAATGGAGTAAACAGTCTAATGAGTACAGGATATGGATTGAGAGTAAATCGAAGAAAGACGAAAGTAATGAGAAATATCAGAAATGAGATCAGAGAGAAACTTAACATCAGGATTGATGATCAAGAAATAGACGAAGTTAAGGAATTCTGCTACCTAGGCAGCAAAAGACTCATGACGGATGGAGCAAGGAGGAGATAAAAAGCAGAAGAAATTTCTGAGAACATACGTTGGGAGCTCAGTATTGTATGGTGGTGAATCATGGACTGTGGAAAAATCAGAAAAAAGAGAATCGAAGCATTTGAGACCAGGTGCTACAAAATAAAGTTGTAAATTAGGTGGACTGAAAAGGCATGAGGACCTGTTCTGGAGAATCGGCGAGGAAAGGAAGGGATAGGACAGCAGGACATTTGTTAATACATCAGGGAATAACTTCCATGGTAATAGAGGCAACTGTAGAGGGTAAAAACTGTAGAGAAATACATCAAGCATATAATTGAGGACATAGATTGCAAACGCTACTCTGAGATGAAAACCCTGGCTCACGAGAGAAATTCGTGGCGAAGCATTTCAAACCAGTCGAAGACTGATTACTCAAAGAAAACCTCCTACTGAGGTGGGAGTGATAACGTGGAGAGAGAAGGGGAGAGGATGGGGAGGACAGACAGAAGGCGGAAGGAGGTGATGGACACAGAAAGGTGATGGAAGAGATGGTGAGAAAGAGGGGAAAGTGGAAACGGACAGAGGAAGGAAATAAGAGGAAACAGGCAAAGAGAAGTGGATGAGATGGACGGTGAGAGGGGGTTAGAAGGTAATAGAGAGGAGGAGGAGATGGATTTAGAAGGGGCAGAGGACCAGAGGGGGAAGGATTAGATGGACAGCGAAAGGAATGAGGTGGAGATGAATAGGGTCAGGCGGGAGGAGGAGATAGGCAAATAGGGTAGGAACAGATGGGCAGAGAGAGGGGTAAAAGAAAATTGACAGAGAGAGGAAGGAAAGAGGAGGAGGAGGAGTAGATAGTGGAGGAGGAGGGGGAAAGGAAGTTAGAGGGGGCGAGGAGGAGATGGAAAGATGAGAAAGGGCAGATAGACAGAGGGGAGAGCACCAGATGGATAGAGAGATGGATTGAAGGAGATGGATAGAGAGGAGTGTGGTGGAGATGGTTGGAGTATGAAGGGGGAGGAGATGGAGTAAGGTCGACGCTGACAGAATGGGGGAAGGAGGAGGCTAATAGAATGTTGGAATAAATACACAATGGAGGAATGTTGGGTCCTCAACAACTAATTGTATATAATACGTTCGCCAGAGTATTATAAGTCTACCCCTCTGAAAGAATAAATGCGCACATTAATCAGATTAGAAATGTTCAAACATATCCGTTCGGTCTTTCTTGCATGGCTGCACAGCAATACATTCTAACCGTGAATCGAGAGCTAAAAATGATTTTGTGGTTGGGTATGCGAAAAATTTTATGGAAAGGAATCCTGGTAAGAGCTGCGTATATTCTTAATGAATTTCAATGCACAAGCTATATTGATGATAATGCAGAGAAATCATATAAGCGCGAAAAAACGAGGAGAATCATCGCCAGGGTTTGGTACGCATGGATGGCTTACCTTCGTACTGCAACGTTGGTTGCGGCGGCGAAACTGATCTCGGGGTCACACCTACCTGGCATAGGAAGCAAGGAAGCAGACGTTTATCACTCAGGATGGTGGCCACACGACTAGTGTTCTTCCTGACACAACCCGTCTACAAATGGCGTGTTGCAGCATCCCGGAAACCGTTCGCTTTTCTTCTGCGGTTGGCTTCATGGAATCTGTTCCGCTGGCTCCAACTACATTGTCTGTGCCGTAAGCATGCTCATCCCTCAGGAACAATAGCAACAATAGAAGAATTTTCCTCTTTCAGTTTCGTGATATGTTCGATTTCAGGCTAGTTCTGGTAACTTTTCATCTGTGTTAATTTTTCAAAAGAGATTTCAACTTCAGCTTCTCAGTCGGACTTTCAGACTTTAACATTACTGTGTAGGTGACGTAACTTCATAGTGACTAGTGGCTCTACGTAACCATTAATTACAACACACGTGAAAATCCTATATTCAAAGTATCTTCGTATATTTCATGCAGTTGTTATGAACACAATGCACCTGACCAACTATATGTAAATATTACGATTCCGTATAAACTTCTGTCTCAATCGCTGGATCTCAAATACGTAACACTTACACAGCCAGTGAACGTCATCACATCAGAATGTATGTAAAAACTATACTTGTTTCACTGTAAGTAATCTGAACATACAATCACTGATTCCTAAGAGCACAAGACAATGTTTAGTTCTGGCCCTTGTAAACACTTGGCTTCCATTTGCGGCAACGAATAAACAGGCAGTTGCGATGCAATTGCGTTTCACTTGAAAACGCTGAAACAAATCGCGCTGCTTTTGCCATTACTAAGACATAACTTGCAAAGAGCAGTGGAAGTAATAATCTGATCTCGCGAGCTGCAATGTTAATCCGATCTGCTATGTTTTCAAACTTGTAAGTAGCAAGTGGGTTGTGCTCAACTTTTAAAACTATTTTGGTTCAGTAGAACATTTAACAGCGAAATTAAAAGAGTGTGAAAAAGACTGTATTACAGATCATTGTTTCTACAATGCCAACACCAAAAACAAAGCTCTTAAAATTAATTTTTTAGTCTAAACTTCTAACATTCAGGAGCTACGAAAGTTAGAAACCTAAACTGAAAAGGCTCTTTAAACACACCACTCACCTTTCTGCACAGCTGGCGTACGCAGCAAATTACATTCTTTAATATATATCAAGTGCGGCGACAGCATTCATAAATCACGCCTCCATACCAATAGGCAGACCTACTTCACTTAACGCTCGGTACTGCAGTATTGCTCACACACTGACTACTTCACAATAATATAAACTTTTTAATCCTGAGGACCTTCTTTATACATGGTGATTCCGATGTCCTTGCCAATGGGTTTTGTGTTTTTATGCAACCCACAACGCCTTCTAAAACCACGGGCACGGTTTTTATCTACTCTCGCTCGCTACAAGCAATGTGTTGGTCTTACAGAAAAAATAAACAGGGCCTTTTTCTAGTAAATTTAATGTAGCTAAATTCTGTACAGGGATACGTTTTCGCTAGAGGCCGTATTTCCCGAATCATTCAAGATAAAGGTATAAAAGTTGTCCACAAACACGTTTTTCTTGAATATCTCGAAAACCGTAGCGTTCAGCAAAAAGATATCCCAGTATAAAATTTAAACATATTAAATATCCTACAAAAAGGTCCTATTCATTTTTCTAGAGGACTAATAGTTTGCGCGTTGCGAGCGTGAGAGTATGAAAACATCACACGTAAATTTTGGAGGCACTGCAGTTTGTATAAAACCCATTGGCAGAGACAGCTGACTAATCCTGTGTATCTACTCAGGAAAAGTATTTATCGTGTCAAATATCACAAAGAAAACGGCATTTCTCATAATGCAACAAACTTTCAACTTGCAGATTTCAATAAAAAAGAAATCATGTACACAGATACCTTTTCAGTATGAAATATCCAGCTTTGCTGCGACGAATCAAAATATATGTATCGCTATACGTGTGATTATAATCACTGTTACACTCATGGATCGTAGGATATTACACAAGAATTTGTGTTTCTAATGTCAAGAATGTCTCAAATAAGAACATATTTCCACACTCGTAAGCAGCCAAGTAGAATTACCACAAGTCTATGACGAAGAGACATCACGTCGTCTCTGGAGAACCATACATCTTGATCTACTGTGCTTATTGTGATGCCGTGCGTTCATACAGCGCTGTCGCCGCACGTAAGACGCGGCCACCGCCTTCTCGAGCACCTTGTGCCAATGCTCCAGTGGCAGCAGCGCGGCATACTTCGAAGTGCTCACATTGGGTGCGCCACAAGAGATGCAGCAGTCATACCGCTGGAGTCGACTGAGCCAATCAGGATGCAGACTCACGTGATTAAGGGGAGATTGTACCTTCGTAGGGGACAAAATATAAAAAATCTTTTAGCTCATAAACATTCTTTGGACTGTATTTTACTATTGGAATATGTTTTCTAAGGACATTTTGATCATTAAAGGCTTTAAATATTCATTTACTTTAAGGGCAGTACATGCTGCCACGCTCCCCTTTTGCCTCCTGCCAACTTCTTGAACTTCAAAAACCTAATTTGCTGATTTCTGAAACCATTTCGTGCTCACAGTTGGCTGCCCTGTTCGTGTGCTACATTCACTTATACCTCGTCCTTCCACAACCCAAATCAATCATTTAACAGTGTCGTATGGTCTAGAATTCCTAAAACAGTATTTGTAGGTAAAGATACATTGAATTTGGGTGTTTATGATGCAGTTCTTTCATTTAATGATGGCGATGTTGGGTGAGTTAGGCTGCTTCAAAAGTTAGGCATATAACCTTGGGAAAATATGGTGATGGCGTGTTCCGAATTGTATGCTGTCCGTGTGATGAAAGCAGATTATGAAGTGACTGTGATAGCTAGGAAGGCAAGAATGCACTCAAGGAATGCTATGAGAGCCAGGGAGGATGAAGAAACTGCAGATGACTCAGGATCTGGTGCACGGATGTTCTAAGGTCAGTAACAAACTATGTTGATCTTTGAAGCCGGATTGCTGAGATTTTATTAGTTTAATGATTGGGTACATTTTTTTCAGGAACTTACCATATTAGAACCGTGAAACTTACACAACTTACTGGGCTGAACATCAATGATGCATTTTTGAAAGAAGTTCAGTTCAGTGTTGTAGAAATTATGAATTAAAAAGCTTAAATTTGTGGAAAAATTCAACTTGCAAAAAATTCTCTAAAAAATAAATTATGCAAGCGACTTATCTACAAAAATAGGTCAATGGAGAAACACTTCCTCCATCAGTCATTACAATTTTATAACATTATCAAAAACTGTTCAAGAGATAAATGTACCTAAAACTGACAAATTTGACATTGTAAGTATACAGGGTGGTCCATTGATCGTGACCGGGCCAAATACCACACCAAATAAGCGTCAAACGAAAAAACTACAAAGAACGAAACTGGTCTAGCTTGAAGGGGGAAACCATATGGCGCTATGGATGGCCCGCTACATGGATCTGCCATAGGTCAAACGGATATCAACTGCGTTTTTTTAAGTAGGAACCTCCATCTTTTATTACATATTCGTGTAGTAATGAAATATGAGTGTTTTAGTTGGACCACTTTTTTCGCTTTGTGATAGATGGCGCTGTAATAGTCACAAACATATGGCTCACAATTTTAGACGAACAATTGGGAACAGGTAGGTTTTTTAAATTAAAATTCAGAACGTAGGTACGTTCGTACATTTTATTTCGGTTGTTCCAATGTGATACATGTACCTTTGTGAACTTATCATTTCTGAGAACGTATGCTGTTAAAGTGTGATTACCTGTAAATACCACATTAATGCTATAAATTCTCAAAATGATGCCCGTCAACCTCAATGCATTTGGCAATACGTGTAAAGACATTCCTCCCAACAGCGAGTAGTTCGCCTTCCGTAATGTTCGCACATGCTTTGACAATGCACTGACGTATGTTGTCAGGCGTTGTCGGTGGATCACGATGGCAAATATCATTCAAATTTCCCCACAGAAAGAAATCAGGGGAGGTCAGATCCGGTGAAATGCGCTATTCAATACCGCTTCAACCGCACGCGAGCTATGTGCCGGGCATCTATCATGTTGAAAGTACATCGCCATTCTGTCATGCAGTGAAACACCTTGTAGTAACATCGGCAGAACATTACGTAGGAAATCAGCATACACTGCACCATTTAGATTGCCACTGTGAGCGTGGTGGTTGCTATTCTGTCATTCTGCGCAACGGATTAATCTGAGACGTACCCTTCACCCTGTGGCTCCTGCAAGATGCAATTTCCACCCCCACACTACTACAGAATGTAGACAGACGCTCCTAACGTTCTAAAGAGAAATGCCTGAAAAACTTTCTGCTATAAATATCTTCTGGAGTCGTCCGCTGTAAGGAAATAACACAAAAATTCACAAAATTTCTTACGTAACTAGTGGGATACTTGGGTACTGGAGTAGTGCTAGTTAGTGTAAGAAAAACATGAAACTAACGAGAATTATTATTTATTTTGCAAAAATTCTGACAAATCCCAATGGCACTTTTAGTTATCAGCTGAACAAGTTATTTCTGGGTTCTTTTCGGAATGTGAAGTTACCTCTCAAGGATAGGATTTGCTAATGAAATTTCTATACAAACTTTAAGATTGTTATTGACTTGGCAGAATGGCTGAGAGCTGCGCCTACTTAACTTGAATAATTATCCATTAGAATGTTGCTAGGTACGGCCGAGGCTGTTGCGTGTGAAATGCAGTGAAGTGTACTATTGTGGAGGAAATATGGGGCTCAAGAGCTGTAGTGCACAATACCGTAAGCTGCAATGACTGTTGTCTGCGCCGCTCGATGCTGACAAATACGATAACTCTCGTTCTATCTGGATTGACCTTCGCCAATCAAACTCTCCCTACGCCTTGATGAAGTCAAGGACTCCTATTTGCCACTAGTCTATTGGCGTGGTACACCGGTCAGATGACCAATCCACTGCGATGCCACTCAAAAATTCGCTCGCAGGCGTTTAACTATGGCTCCGTCCTTTCACACCTCACAATAAGTTTCGTTGCCAACACAGTGAACAACGCTTAATCGCAAGGACTCAATATAAAGTCGCACTCCGATTCGCTCTCGACAGAGGTGCTCTCCAGGTGAAGTTCTGAGGAGAGACCTGTTCCTCGCTCTTTGAGTACACGTACGAGCGCGCACGCTCTCGTTACGCGTTCTCACACCAAGAGCGACAACGGAACGGGGCCTCTCCACACCAGATGTGAAGGGGTATATCTTTTGGTCTCTTCCATTACTCCTTCAGCACAAGGCGTCAGAAATATCGTCTGCCAATCAGCAGTACTCTTCTAAAACGGGAGAATAACGTTTCGTTTAAGGCGACCAATCCGGTAAACTGTAGCATCGGCGTTTGGCGTTTGCTGTCTCCCTGTTAAAATCTCTGAAACTGCATGCTATATTTGTAAAGAATGCGTAGGCTGGGCGCTCCCACACAATGTAGCAGAATTTGCTTTTAAGCTGAACACTGCGTCGTTCTTCCTTTCACTCGGGCAAACACTGTCCGCTCCACGGGCGTTCACCTCGGCGTTTGGCGTTGACTCGTCCTCTGAAGGGACCGGCGCCCCGTCGTGCCTGCAATGTGTGTGTGTACGCCAGCCTCGAGTATTTCAATCTAGGAGCGCATTTGCGATTTACTAGTTATTTGCATATCGTTTACACGAATTCATGCAACATTGACTTTATCGTATCGACTTGGAGTTCGAATGAAGCGTCTTGATGTGCGGAATATGATTGTGAGGGCGGAATATGTAAGCAATGAAGGTCAGGAAACCACGATGTCTTACACCATTGATAAAATGGGGGCCAATTATCCTTCCTCCCATAATGCCGCACCATACATTAACCCACCAAGGTCGCTGATGTTCCACTTCTCGCAGCCATCGTGGATTTTTCGTTGCCCAGTACTGCGTATTATGCCGGTTTACGTTACCGCTGTTGGTGAATGACGCTTCGTCACTAAATAGAACGCGTGAAAGAAATCTGTCATCATCCCATAATTTCTCTTGTACCCGGTGGTAGAACTGTACACAACGTTCAAAGTCGTCGCCATGCAGTTTCTGGTGCATAGAAATATGGTACGGGTGCAATCGATGTTGATGTGGAATTCTCAACACCGACGTTTTTGAGATTCCCGATTCTCGCGCAATTTGTCTGCTGCTGATGTGCGGATTAGCCGCGACAGCAGCTAAAACACCTACTTGGGCATCATCATTTCTTGCAGGTCGTGGCTGACGTTTCACATGTGGTTGAACACTTCCTGTTGCCTTAAATAACGTAACTATCCGGCGATCGGTCCGGACACTTGGATGATGTCGTCCAGGATACCGAACGGCATACACAGCACACGTCCGTTGGGCATTTTGATCACAATAGCCATACATCAACACGATATCGACCTTTTCCACAATTGGTAAACGGTCTATTTTAACACGGGTAACGTATCACGAAGCAAATACCGTCCGCACTGGCGGAATTTTACGTGATGCCACGTACTTATACGTTTGTGACTATTACAGCGCCATCTATCACAAAGCGAAAGAAGTCGTACAACTAAAACATTCATATTTCTTTACGTACTACGCGAATATGTAATAAAGAATGGGGGTTCCTATTTAAAAAAACGTAGTTGATATCCGTTTGACCTATGGCAGCGCCATCTAGCGGGCCAACCATAGCGCCATCTGGTTTCCCCCTTCAAACTAGGTGAGTTTCGTTGTTTGTAGTTTTTTCGTTTGATGTTTATTTCGTGAGATATTTGGCCCGGTCACTATCAATGGACCTGTATACGGTACAATCTCCCCAAGTCGCGTCGTCGCGGTCTGGACGGGGAGTCGTATGGTTGGGCTCCTGGTGTACGGAGCAGGTCTCCTCTCAGTCACGACGCTGTTAGTGTGGTTGTGTTTACGGGAGATGAACTTCGACTACGGGCCTGGACAAGAGTTTCTCCGTGTTTTCAGAATAAATCTTCCAGGTTGTAATTAATTGCGAATTTCCATTTTGTATTCTGTACCTGGGACACTAACACGTTAACTAAATGTTTGTAGATGCTTGATCTATATTTTTTGGAACATGTGTTAACTAAAATCTTTTTCTGTCTGTTCTCGTGGTACTTGAGATCGTGCTATGCTTTATTGAGTTTATTTTGAGACGCAGGCTTTACTCAGTCACGATTTCAGAGCTCAACAGAAACTTTCTCGAATTTAGAATACTGAATCTTTATTGTTGATTTTCTTGCCTTCCTCCTCAGTCTGCTACAATTCACCTGTCCAAAAAAAGAATTAGTTTGCACTGCTTGCTAAATATAGTCTTTTCTAAGTGACGTATTATTTCTTGGGGACCGACACGTTACCCCTCCCAACTCCTCACTTGTTAACGTATTTCAAAAGCAACCATATTTCAGAGCTGTCGTGTCGTGATAAGAACATTCTGTAATGGATAGTATGGGCCGCATCTATCTTCGTGGGGCGGCATTATATTACAGGTGTAATTTTTTTCTGAATTTCGTTTGTAAGAGCCAGTTCGCAAAAAGATATTACGAAGTAATGCGTAATAACACTAATTTAGAAATGGATTAACAAGCGCAACTGTAGACAATCTTGTTTGTTATCATATTACAGCACACTTTGCTTCGGACAGAAGAAAACAAACACGTGGGTAATGTTCTTAAGGTGCTGTTGCTATCACGTGACGTGCTAAAGATTTTTAGTATATTAGCGCAGCAGAGACGAATGGGGAACCGTTGTAGCGACGACATGAGCCGCAGATTAAGTCCTCTCACAAAAGACTTCGACAATGCACAAATTGTTATGGCTCAGCTCCTAGGAACGAGCACCTCAGAAACTCGGCGACTTTTCGCGTGATAATGTCTCGATGGGAAGACAAACCGGTGGTGGAAATATTGTATTACAGTGGGGGGAGGCGTCATTCCGTGAGCTTCCATGGGAATTACAGTAGTAATCTGAGGGATCATAACAGCTGTGGAATTATTGAACATTATTGTAGAACACGTACGTTCCATCGTACTTGATGTCCTCTCCCACTATGATGGCATCTTAGTGGGAGATAACTGTCCGCGTCAAAAGACCAGAGTGGTGCTACAGTGGTCTGAGGAGCATGATGTGTACTCGCGTTGATGTCTTGGCTACAAAATTCGCTTGTTCTGAACCCGATTAACACATGTAGGTCGCTATCTGCGCCTACAAACCGCAGGCCGTAATTTCCGGAAACTAGGTGACCTCTGCAGAGAGATCTGGTGCCTATCGTGGACTTGTTGGAACATGCCACGCAGAATCACTGCTATATCGGAAACAAAGGAAAATCAACAAGCTATCAGGCATTTGGTAGTAACGTTTTGGCCCGTCAGTATATGACATCGCTATTATTCTTCCTGTCGGTGCCAAGAAACGGTTGCTTTTATACGATTGTACCACATTTCAAATAACGTTTAGCTATTACGCACAGCTCTTATAGCATTCGTATTTCGTTTTTTGGGCACCATGCTTCAATATGTAAAACTGATATCCTTATCGCTTTGTTGTCCCTTCGTCAGACTCTTAAGAACCCTTTTCCTCAGGAATGAGTAGACGAATCAAGTTCAAATTTACATCAAATGTTAACGTGTACGGTCTCTCGGCGGTGTGAAACGCTTAAGCTTCTAAGTCAATTAATTCAAAAGACAATTCTATTTACGTCACATATTTTGACACTCTCACTCATCAAAATTCATTGGACACTTCCGTTGACCTGGGATCATGAAATTTGGTAAAAAGCAGGGTTTCAAACTACACGTAAAGGGAAGACTCCGAAATAGTCAGTTGGTACTTATATCGCATGAAACAATTTATTTCTTTTGTCATTTGTTATTCGACTTCAAACTTGAAATTACTTAAAACATTCTGGAAAGCCATGGAATCTCTGGGACCGTTATCTTGCCTGTATCAGTGTCGATAACAGGAAAATATCGTCAATATAATCGATTCTCGGAATGGATAAACTATCTGCACACGTAAAAAAGTCTGTATGGAACCTACAGAGCGCCTGTACTACTCGCTTTTTCTCTTAAATTGTTACTACGTCCAACAGCACTTGCTTGAAATTGATTGCAAATTGTAATGTGCACCTAAGATATACAGGGTGGTCCATTTAAAGTGACAGGGCCATTTATCTCACGAAATAAGCATCAAACGAAAAAACTACAAAGAACAAAACTCGTCTAGCTTGAAGGGGGAAACCAGATGGCACTATGATTGGCCCGCTAGATGGCGCTGCCATAGGTCAAACGGATATCAACTGCGGTTTTTAAATAGGAACCCCATTTTTATTACGTATTTGTGTAGTACGTAAAGAAATATGAATGTTTTAGTTGGAGCACGTTTTCCTCTTTGTGACAGATGGCGCTGTAATAGTCACAAACGTGTAATTACGTGGTATCACGTAACGTTCCGCCAGTGCGGACGGTATTTGCTTCTTGATACATTACCCGTGTTAAAATGGACCGTTTACCAATTGCGGAAAAGGTCGATATCGTTACTAGTATTGCCAAATGCATTGAGGTTGACGGACATCAGTTTGAGCATTTATTGCATTACTGTGGTATTTACAGGTAATCACGCTGTAACAGCATACGTTCTCAGAAATGATAAGTTCACAAAGGTACATGTATCACATTGGAACAACCGAAACAAAATATTCAAACGTACCTACATTCTGTGTTTTACTTTAAAAAACCTACCTGTTACCAACTGTTCGTCTAAAATTGTGAGCCATATGTTTGTGTCTAACACAGCGTCATCTATCAAAAAACGATAAAAGCGGTCCAACTGAAACATTCATATTTCTTTACGTACTACGCGAATATGTAATAAAAATGGGGGTTCCAATTTAAAAAAACGCAGTTGATATCCGTTTGACCTATGGCAGCGCCATCTAGCGGGCCAACCATAGCGCCATCTGGTTTCCCCCTTCAAGCTAGACAAGTTTCGGTCTTTGTAGTTTTTTCGTTTGATGTTTATTTCGTGAGATATTTGGTCCGGTCACGATCAATGGACCACCCTGTATACAGTTTCGGACAAGCTCTCAGCCTAGGGATGAAATATCGGGTTCTTAGGTGCTATAAATACAATCTACTTCCGTGAGGAAACTCTATTGTGCTTAAGCAGATAGGATTAAGGAACAGCTGCGATCCGTCAGGAAACTGGAACGTGTAGTACACTCATTTGGAGGGCGAGAGATTGATTGTAGAACTGTAAGACATAATTCTCATGAAAAATGAATATATATGTAGAGCGTAAATATTGCTGTTTACATTAAACATTTGCAAATTAATCAAGCACTTAATTTCATAAGTGTTATTTGCTATATTGTTTACCATCTGCAATATATTTTGTTAGTGAACATGCTGGAGTTCACATATGAAATTAATTCATTATTTGAAGAAACATAATTTATTAACAAATCAGTAATTGTTGCTACCTATTTACTAACGCTACATTAATTTCTCATAAAGCTGCCAAAACACATGTGCATCCAGAGGAAACATTGACACAGAAGCCGGCCGAGGCGGCCGAGCGGTTCTAGGCACTACAGTCTGGAACCGCGTGACCGCTACGGTCGCAGGCTCGAATCTTGCCTCGGGCATGGATGTGTTAGTTAGGTTTAAGTAGTTCTAAGTTATAGGGGACTGATGACCTCAGAAGTCCCATAGTGCTCAAAGGCATTTGAACCATATTTTTGACACAGAAACGAACGACACTCGAGTCGGAAGGAAGGAAGGAAGGAAGATTATAGTGTACCAACCCGAGGCGATTAGGAAAGGAGCATAAGCTCAGATTACCCGAAGGATGGGAAAGAAACAGCAACATAGTATTTCAAAAGAACCATCCATGAATTTGCCAGAAGTGATCAAAGGAAATCAACGAAATCCTTAGTGTGGTTGGCGGAGGATCATCCTCCCGAATGCTAGTCCAGTGTGCTAACTACTGTACCACTTTGCCTGGTTCACGAATTACAATTGTTGTTCATGTTGCTGCAATCTAAAATAATTACGTTAGCAGCAGGTCGACTGAGATAGCAGCAGAAAATCTTTAGTTACAAAGACTGAACAGAATAATATATGTTGTTATGCTATAAATGCATCAATTCTAGATAGTCTAAGCCACGGTCCTATCGAGTACAATGGAAGTACGAAAAGGTTAAAATGTTGGTGGCCGCTTAGTACGGTCGTAGTTGCTGCATCCATAGTAACACTAAAACAAAGCTAGAATACCCAGCGTCACCAGATTGTGTGGACTTAATATGGGAAATTTGTCTCCTAAAGCTGAATAGTGTTGAATAGTGGCCGAAATACGTGTAGACAGGAGATCACTGAATGCTGTCCCCCCCCCCCCCTCCCTCCGATTAGGAGACCACCGAGACTAAGCAAAAATGGTTCTAGAACACGGACAACGAATTCCGTTGGTTGGAACCTGCGTAAACTATTTGTCCATGGTATTTCTGCTATTACATATAATCTGTAGTAAACCACATGAGTGCAAGGAAGCGGCTTGTTTGCTGCACGCTGTTTATGACATGGTATAATTAAAAAAGTTTTCAGTTGCAGAAGGGGCTGTGCTACTCACCAATTTTAAAATGTAACCCATACGCAGTCTTCCCCATTGTGGGATGTATTTATGTGTAAATAACAGATGGAGAAGCGTATAATTTAGACCATATTTCAACTATAAAAAATGCTGAATGATCAGCAATGATAGGAACAATAATACTGGTTCATATGGCCTCGCTGAAGAAAGATAGCAGCTAACCCTTATGAATATTAGAAACAATCCTGTTGGAGGAACATCCTCAAGTGAGCATTATACCATAGGTTGAAAATACCGCTTTAGTTGTTAAGTTATTTTATTATTACACGAGCTGCTTCGGGCTCTTATAAGCCCATCTTCAGGTGTCGTAACCTGGTGCTGTAACACCCGAGCGCCGCGGTGGACGTGTACTACGTGCGGTGTGCTACCTACGACCTCTCGTAGGTCGTGTGATAATAAAAGAATTTTACAACTCAAGCGGTATTTTCAACCTCTAGCTTATGAACGTTTTTCGGGTGATCATATTAATTAAACTGCGGAAGCATTTTTTCCAGCAGGGGACTCCGTTATCGATGTTAAGAAAATGCCTCGTCACGCAACTCTGAATCGGCATTCTTCTCGCGGTATGAAATAAAGTGTTTTCCCTGACTTTTGAATAACTAGCACATTAGAAAGTTTTCGAATCATTGTGGTGTATTTTGAAAAATGTATGGTGCCTCTCTACCCGCTAGTATCCGTGCAGTGATCTGTGTAGCCTCCTTTGGACTCTATAGTTACATTCAGAGGTAGAAGCCACAGTGCCGTAAGAGATGATAGGTGCACGACACATGCAATGGGCGTAAACGTTTCCACGGTCATCTGCACCGTTGTGCAAGCATTCCAGGGGGAGGCTGAGCAGAGATATCTAACGACGAGCATTGCGGTTTCAAAGAGCAATATCGTAAACAGATCAGATCTCTCGTGTGCTCCGCTGCAGCGCAATGCATAGTTTAGATCGCTCGTAAAACAAGGCACAAGTATCGAAATACCAGACTAGCTTTGTGTCGGGATTCAGCAGTTCGTAGCAGACAGCAATGCGCCCTTCTGTTAACAGCGTGATTTCGTCGGCCGTAACACAAACTTAGGGAGGATGCCACGGGAGCGCTACAGTCCCTTTGTTGTTCTCTAAATGCCTAGTACAGTCATTAAGTTTTGAGAATGGATCTATAGTAGCGGTGTGGTGCACTACAGCTCTTGTCATTTAGTCTCTCGTCGCAGCAAGAGGCACTGTAAGCAGAACTACAGTTGTTGATGTGATAGTGATTTGATTCCGCACGTCGGGACTCGAGTATGTCGCACTTGGAACAATGGACAAACATATTGTTCTGCCATAAATTAGGCAAAACGAGTAGTGGAAAGTTTCAGATGATGCAGTATATTTACGGTGATGACGCACTGAGTCGCTGTGTTGTGTTTAGGTGCCAGTGACGTTTTTAGCTAGAGAGAGACAGTTTGGGAGATAATGTGCGTACTTATCGCTCACTAACGGCTCGAACTGAACACAAGATTGGAGAGTTTGCAATGCTGGTGAACGCTAAACGTTGCGAAAGAGTAAACCATCTCGTAGCAGCAGGAGAAGCCACCCATGCTTGATGACCTAAGCCACCCAGCGTGGCGTACGCCGTGTTACAAAGCGTCTTGTTCTTATGGCTGCCTAGTCCCCAGGCGTGGACCTCAAAACTAAATGATTGTGTCAGTATACCAAAAACGTTATGGTGGAGAATGCCGATACTCCGCGAGGCAACTCGTGGAATTTGGTTTTCCCCGTAGGAAGGTAACAACGCCAGAAGCTGAACCGGCATTAGGAGTAGCTTGTAGAGGACTCGCAATTGGTGCAAGAACGATAAATCAGAGGGAACAAATATCGTATAGCACCTAGAAATGACTGACTAAAGTGACGTTTAGTGGAATGACCAATTACAACGGGTTGCACGAAAATCAGAAACGTTAGTCCGTATCATCCGACCGACTGGGGACATTCCCAGTTGGAAAAATTGAGGAGACAAACAAAATAAGTGGAGTAAATCATAGAAACTCCCCGAGAACTGCATGCTTGAACATAAATACAGATGTTAGCCAACCCTGTAGGTTGCGGTGACGTGTTTGGCCATAGACGGCACCTGCTCAATTGTCCTCAACATGTTGGTTCAAAATGGCTCTGAGCACTATGGGACTCAACTGCTGAGGTCATTAGTCCCCTAGAACTTAGAACTAGTTAAACCTAACTAACCTAAGGACATCACAAACATCCATGCCCGAGGCAGGATTCGAACCTGCGACCGTAGCGGTCTTGCGGTTCCAGACTGCAGCGCCTTTTAACCGCACGGCCACTTCGGCCGGCTCTCAACATGTTGCAAGTATCAATCGCGTTAAGAACTATGTTCGGTCTAGTTGTTAGTGTATTACGTCCGAGAAAAGTGAACTTGAACAAGTGCAAATTGTTGATGTTCATACGGTGTGTGCTTCCGTAAACAAGAGAGCCAAAGTATTTCGTGTTTCAAGAAGCACCGTATAGAAGATTCATACCGCGTGCAAGTAAAAAGGAAAATCACCATCCTCTAATTAACAACACGGACAGAAGTGAGTGTTGAATGATTGTGACAGACGGTCATTGAAAATGATTGTGACGAAAGAAGAAGACAACAGCAGCAAAAAAATGGCTCTGAGCACTATGGGACTCAACTTCTGAAGTCATCAGTCCCCTAGAACTTAGACCTACTTAAACCTAACTAACCTAAGGACATCACACACATCCATGCCCGAGGCAGGTTTCGAACCTGCGACCGTAGCGGTCGCGCGGTTCCAGACTGTAGCGCCTAGAACCGCATCGCCACCCCGGCCGGCACAACAGCAGCAAAAATAACTGCTGAACTGAATGTCGCATTCGTGAACACTGTCAGCAAAACAAAAAGCGAGCTCCATAAGAGATCTGCGAGTCTACCTGGAATTCTAAAACCATTCAACAGTAATGAAAATGCCCGGAACAGGAAAACGAGGTGCCGATGCCACAAAATCTGGACTGCGGGGCAATGGAAGAATGTCAGTTGGTCGGATGAGTCTCGTTTCACATTGTTTCCAGTTTCTGGCCGAGTTTACGTCTAAGAATTAGACATAAGGGGTTCGGTGATTTGGTCAGCCATATAGCGGTGTTCTAAGGGCCGAATTGTTACTCTGCAAGTTCGCATTAATATCAAAGATTATATGTCAATTTTCACTCATCAGGTCCATCCCACAGTACAATGTTTGTTCCCCAATTGTGATGCTGTGTTCCAAAAAGACAGGGACCCTGTTCATACGGCTAGCGGTCCAGGACGTGTTTTGAGAGCACGAGGATTAATAGTCGCAGCTTCCTTGGCCACCACCTCACCTCATGTCAGTATTTATGGTCATCATTTGAAATAAGGGGGTATAATCGCCACCCACCCCCGTTCTCCTTACCTGAACTTGTTAAAATTTTTCACGAAGAATGGTATAAGGCTCCGTCGAAAATGATACAAGACCAGTATTTATTCATTCCGAGACGACTAGAAGCTTTTTCTAGTTCCAAACTTATTCCTTCACCATATTAGCCATGGTAATGTGTTGTTTTTTCTGTTTCCAATTTTTTTCAACCCTCTGTAAGTGCAACACTTCGGCCCTTGTGTATAATCAGCACGATAGTATTACAGACATGCACGTAAAATTACAGTGACAGCTGCTGCAAGAGAGGTATTATGCGTCAGGGAGATTTGTACTGTTAAAGTTCCGGTAGGATATGTTACAAAAAGAGTCGAGTAACATATCTTGCCCTCTCACACTCATCTCTCGGAATTCTCATAACGGCAAAATCAGATAAATCCGGTTCATACGGAGTGCAACAAACAGTGCACTGTTTCACGCATTTATGTGAGTGGACCAGGAAAGAAATGAAAGTGGTAGAAGCACCCTCAGGTACACAGCGTAAAGTTACTTTCAGAGTATAGATGTTGGTGCATCATTTATAAACATCGATCCCAAGGAGATTTTTGGGTGGTAATACTAGTTTTTATTTTAAGAGTTTACTTAACTTTCTGCTATATTGAAATGCGCATTAAAGTGAACGGAACTGGTATATGATAATGCCGTATGTAGCCATGATACTGCAGACTGAGACGAGCAGCGACCTGTCTAGAGAGAAGAACCCAGCTGCAGAGAACCGCAGAGGCGGCGCCGACTCAGCTCGTCGCTCTGCCAGCAGACAGCGGATCTCGTCAGCACGGGAGGCCGCCGACGAGCAACACTCCACGATGAGCACGAGCCGTAGCAGTGCGAACGTCATGAAGAGGACGGTGGACGCTACCACTTGCAACTCGACCGACGCCACCGAACGGAATCTTCCCGAAACTTTGCGGAGCACTACGTCGACGCTGTAGAGGAGGCTGACTAGATCAGCAGCCACGTCACAAACGAGGGCGAGTCCAAAGTGAGCCTGCAGCAGCCGCGCAGCGCGCAGCAACGACAGGTACTTCCAGTGTGCGTTCCAGGTGTCCTCCGTCGTTTGGATTCTTCTTAACGGATCAAAAACGCTCGTGCATCGAACGATAGTACCTGAAAAAATATTATGATGCACCAATAAAGAAACCCCATTTACAAAAAGTTCTTTTTTTTTTTTTTTGACAGTAAGGAAGAAGAAATAGGAGCACTATAATTTAACATCGTGTCGATGACAACGTCCTTATAGTGTCGGCATAAACTCGAATAGGGAAACACGTCGGCAGTCATTACCTACATTTTATTAAATTAATCACGCAAAACAAGTCATGCAGCTACGTTTGAGCAACCAGACAGAAATTGGAACCTTGTTATTCCCAAATATGATGCCAGTTTCGTAACAACTGTGTCACTTTACTCGATGATGTTCGATGTAGACGTTGAGCGCTGAAAATGAATTCTATAATTGAGGCATTTCCCTAAAGTAGGGTCCATATGTCTTTGTGCTCTTTTTCGAGAAATCGGTTAAAATTAAACTGCAATTTATGTAGAGTATTCTATCAAAGTTTTCTTTTATTATCTCAATGCTAGAGGTCAGGACAGCCTTTTCTTGATGCGTGTACGTGCAGCACTTCTCATTCAGTTTAATCTAGCGAGTGCTTATGTCCGGGTCAGCTTCAAAAGACCTGTCGCCAAGGGAGCTATGTTTAAAATTCAGAAATATTTTGTGCTAAAGTACAAAGCAGATGGTTCTCTACCAGGCTCACTAACATACAAAGGTCCACATACTTTATTCGAACACTGGAAACAGAAATACAGTAATGGAGTATTAGCCGCGCTGAGGGGCCGCGCGGTTGGAGGCACCATGTCACGGATTACGCGGCCCCTCCGCCGGAGGTTCGAGTCCTCCCTCGGGCATGGGTGTGTGTGTGTTGTTCTTAGCATAAGTCAGTGTAAGTAGCGTGTAAGTCTAGGGACCGACGACCTCAGCAGTTTAGTCCCTTAGGAATTCACACAAATTGGATCATTTTAGTGGAGTATTGAAAAAACTGAAACTATCGACAGTGCTGATTAATTCAGTCAAAACACAAAAAGAAAAGGATGTCAGGCATTTATTTCAGTACATGTTTAATGAAAGCAGTGGGTAGTTATACAATAGAAGGGCCGGAGTGGCCGAGCGGTTCTAGGCGCTACACTCTGGAGCCGCGCGACTGCTGCGGTCGCAGGTTCGAGTCCTGCCTCGGGCATGATGTGTCTGATGTCCTTAGGTTAATTAGGTTTAAGTAGTTCTAGGGTACCCATGACCTCAGAAGTTAAGCCCTAGTGCTCAGAGCCAAGTTATACAATATGCTTGAATATACTCACGAGCAACCAGACATCTACAGAATAGACATCCACGCTGGTCTGGAATAAGAAGAAGAGAAAAAACTGAAGATCTTTCAGTAAGCAAGGACCACAGGAGAAAACTATGGTATTTTATTTAGATGGTTGTATTTTGTTATCAATTTACTTCCTGTCATTTTCTTTTTGTATCCTTCCGAGGTTCCCTGACCGTAGTTATTATTAAGAATAATATTAGTGTCTGGTTTTAATGTGTTCTCAGGATTGAATTAATATTTGACGAAAGAAATGTTTAATGATAGTATAACCTGTTGACACTGATTTATGGAAAAATGATCTGTAAATGTTCATCAGAAACATCATTTTTCACTTCAAAAACATATATTAATTATCTAGTATTATGGAAAGATCGACTTAATAGTAGTAGACATCCTGTTAAAATATACTTGTATGTTAGAATCAGGTTGTCATTCTAATATACACTACTGGCCATTGAAATTGCTATACCAAGAAGAAATGCAGATGATAAACTAGACAAATATATAAACTAGACAAATATATTATACTAGAACTGACATGTGATTGCATTTTCACACAAATTGGGTGCATCGAGCCTGAGAAATCAGTGCCCAGAACGACCACCTCTGGCCGTAATAACGGCCTTGATACGCCTGGGCATTGAGTCAAATACAGCTTGGATGCAGCTTCAGCACGATACCACAGTTCATCAAGAGTAGTGACTAACGTATTGTAACAAGTCAGTTGCTCGGCCACCATTGACCAGACATTTTCAATTGGTGAGAGATCTGGAGAATGTGCTGTCCAGGGCAGCAGACGGACATTTTCTGTATCAAGAAAGGCCCGTACAGGACCTGCAACATCCGGTCGTGCATTATCTTGCTGAAATGTAGGGTTTCGCAGGGATCGAATGAAGGGTAGAGCCACGGGTCGTAACACATTTGAAATGTAACGTCCACTGTTCAAAGTGCCGTCAATGCGAACTAGAGGTGACCGAGACGTGTAACCAACGGGAATCCATATAATCACGCCAGGTGATACGCCAGTATCGCGATGAAGAATACATGCTTCCAATGTGTGTTCACCGTGATGTCGCCAAACACGGATGCGATCATCATGATGTAAACAGAACCTGGATTCATTCGATAAAATGATGTTTTGCCATTCGCGCATCCAGGTTCGTCGTTGAGTACACCATTCCAGGCGCTCCTGTCTGTGATGCAGCGCCAAGGGTAACCGCAGCCACAGTCTCCGAGCTGATAGTCCATGCTACTGCAAACGTCGTCGAACTGTTCGTGCAGATGGTTGTTGTCTTGCAAACGCCCCCATCTGTTGACTCAGGAATCGTGACGTGGCTGCAAGATCCGTTACAGCCAAGCGTATAAGATGCCTGTCATCTCGACTGCTAGTGATACGAAGCCGTTGGGATCCAGCACGGCGTTCCGTATTACCCTCCTGAACCCACCGATTCCATATTCTGCTAACACTCATTGGATCCCGACCAACGCGACCAGCAATGTCGCGATACGATAAACTGCATTCGTGATAGGCTACAATCCGACCTTTATCAAAGTCGGAAACGTGATGGTACGCATTTCTCCTCCTTACACGAGGCATCACAACAACGTTCCAACAGGCAACGCCGGTCAACTGCTGTTTGTGTATGAGAAATAGGTTGGAAACTTTCCTCACGTCAGCACGTTGTAGGTGCCGCCACCGGTGCCAACCTTGCGTGAATGCTCTGAAAAGCTAATCATTTGCATATCACATCATCATCTTCCTGTCGGTTAAATTTCGCGTCTGCAGCACGTCATCTTCGTGGTGTAGCAATTTTAATGGCCAGTAGTGTATTAAAATTATGTATTTAAAGTTTCCTTTCTCAAATAACCGTTATGTCCCGTGAGCCTTTCTTCCGAAAAATGTCTCAGTTACAGTTTACAGTCAACTTCTGAAATCCTTAATTTCCTGTGAAGTGACGTAGAGCTTCTTTTTCCGATGTATAAATTTTTGTCAAAATGTTCATTATTACAGAATAATTTTACCACTTAATTTGTGTACCAAGTTTTCACATTAGATATGAATTACTAAGTTACTGACTAGATATAATCCTGGAGAGCATAGTAACGTACGTGTTGAAACTTCCTGGCAGATTAAAACTGTGTGCCCGACCGAGACTCGAACTCGGAACCTTTGCCTTTCGCGGGCAAGTGCTCTACCATCTGAGCTACCGAACCACGACTCACGACCGGTACTCACAGCTTTACTTCTGCCAGTATCGGTAGCTCAGATGGTAGAGCACTTGCCCGCGAAAGGCAAAGGTTCCGAGTTCGAGTCTCGGTCGGGCACACAGTTTTAATCTGCCAGGAAGTTTCATATCAGCGCACACTCCGCTGCAGAGTGAAAAACTCATTCTGGGAACGTACGTGTTGTTTAGCGAGTGAAATATTACTACGGCCAACCTATATGTTCTAAACACAACCAAACAGAAATCTGTAGCTAAACCTGTGATCCCCATTGAGGAATTATGTCATCACTTAAGTCAGTTTGATCAGCTTACGCACATACATTGAGAGTAGGAATAAACTTGTCTCTGACTGTAAAACTCGCCTTCAAATTCTATTTAGATCCTGGGGAATCAAGTCCCATCCTCAGACGCTCCTGAGGCAAGTAAAATAGGTCACACCAAATGTATCCAGAATGAATAAGTATATAGATGTGTGGGTTTCGCAAAATTAAAGTTGACAATATGACTAATTTCCTGAAGTTCTCAATCAACTTATATGGTTTATAGTCGCCGAATTACGATACCGACTTTGTTTCATTCTAATTGAAAAATATACCCTTTTCTGTGGCATCTGAAGACGTTTCTAAGAGAAGTTCAATGAAATAACATGTGTAATCAAATAGTATGAAGATAACATCGCGACAAACTGCTGACCCTCCGTCAGGAGAAGTAATTTCGCAAACACATATATGAAATGTAAACAAATACGTAATCCAGTGTTCCTGTTATTACTGTGTGCTTGAAGTCCATCAGCCTGTGTTCTACTGTTGTGGCAAACAGCCGACTTGCTCGTAAGTCTGTTGAGACATTCACAATATATACGACAGTCGAAAACATGCATATCGTTTATGGCGGATGTCGGATAATACATACTACAGTCGAAAATATGAATATCGTTTATCGCGAATGTCGTCAAATTATTAGAGCAGCGGCATATTTATACGATGAAAAGGATCCAGATCGTGGCAAGCACTCACGACCTCTGTTGGCAAACATTATACAAAACATCTGTAGAAACTAGAAATATGGAGAGTAAAATACGCCAGGGGGAAAAGAAGAGTAACTGCTGACAGAAGTGAAAGTAACACTTTATCAGCAATAATACACAATACAAATGTCACTAAGAGGCGTATCGGATGTCGAGAGGGGTGAACTAAATGAGTGTTCTGCAAACTCTACATTCCATCGCATTTCATCCTCTTCACATTTCGCTGCATCTGCAGCTTCATGGCAGTGTCTTCCAGACTTACTTACAGTTCTCCGAATGTTATCTACGAGAAATGCGAAGTGATGTGGCATATCTGTGCAAAATTTTATTTAAGAAAGAAACATAGTTTACAAACCATGGGCTAGTGAAGCTTCGCAAGATGTGATAATTCTCAGTTCAAAATCCACGCTGATTCAAAGAAGTGGATAAAAACAACGCGCCTGGTCTTTCGGCGTTTAGTGCGTGTATTTCTAGACCCGAATTAGTGTTCCCTATTTCATTGATGAGAATCTACACTGTCCAACAGTATTAAAGGATCACTTTCTTGAAACACTGTAATTATTTCCCATTGAGACATATAAGTTTGAAATTTGGCCCAAAGGTGCGGACAACCATCCTGTCCCATGTTGCAAAAGCGTGGCAACTTTTGACGTCACCCAAGGGCTCGGCGACACTTCAGACAGCAAGATGTCGACACATGTGACAAAAGGGCCAGAGCTCAGAATCTCATGTGAGATTTAAGGTGGGTTAATAGCGTAAAACTGGCACGAAATTTCACCACAATTCTCACTAATGCCAAAGTAGACATGTCACACGATCGGAACGTCGTCGCAACCCCTGTCACCCACATCTCATCCGTTCTTTTGACACCTGCGTGATGGAGATTAGAGCCGCGCTGGAGTCTAGAACCGCGATGGAGTTTAGAACTACGATGGAGTTTAGAACTACGATGGGGTTTAGAACTATGATGAAGTTTAGAACTACGATTGTGTTTAGGACCACAATGGAGTTTAAAACCACGATGAAGTTTAGAACCACGATGGAGTTCAGAAACGAGGTGGAGTTAAGAACCACGATGGAGTTTAGAACCACAATGGAGTTTCGGACCACGATGGAATTTGGAACCATGATGAAGTTTAGAACCATGGTGGAGTTAACAACAACGATGGTGTTTAGAACCATGGTGGAGTTAAGAACCACGATAGAGTTTGGAACCACGATGCCTAGCGTTGAAAACAATCGGTTTTCTTATATGTGGCCGAAGAAAACATTCCAGATCACCGTCACTCCAAATCGGAACGTAAAGGCCTCAGGGGTCAGCATAGAGGACGTCTATGAAGCCACCACTCTCCCTGGGATGTTGGTTCTCACACATTTCGCGGTCGAAAACGACAGTTCGCAGTGTCATGAGCAACAGGAAAACGTTCTTGACAACCTTTGACAATGATTACACCCACAGACGTTTCAACCCTTCTCTAGGAACATAATCGAGCTGTATCTCCATAAAACGTGACCTGACGCCTTTGGAGGACAGCACGACAGCAGTTATTGCCCTTGTGGATAAGGTGGAACTACTATGGACCGTTAAAAACCGTGTGACGAAATTTGAACTTGATGCAAGGTGGGAGAGAGTACTTACGCATTTTCGTCTTTCTTTCTTCGCGCCATCTTATGGCGCAATCACAGAGAGGTACCACATTGATAACTGCGTGAATAAAGCGGCAAAGTATCCCTCTAAGTCCTTCAGTTAGGCAACACTCTCAGTTATCCACTCACATTTGTCTAATACTTTAAAAAATCTACTGAGGAAATCCGCGACAAGTCATAGACGATTTTAAGTGGACAGTCAATTGATACCTTTCCTTTCCAGCATGTCCAGTAGCAGGTAGCCAGGACTCCCTCATGAGTTTTCTCAGTGCAGATATATTATTAAAGCGCTCAAAAAATGTTGGTGGGTGGCACTGACAGTACTGTCGAATACGGGGCGGGGGTAGAGAGGGTCTTAGGTGAACCCTTTGCCGATTTAATCAAGTAACGTGTTGATGTCGCACCCCTCTTGATCACACCACAATAGGGCACCAAACAAGTTGCTTCGATTCGGTTTGGAATCCGTTAATGGCTCCACACTAGCGATATAAGGGAGGCACCGGCACCGTGCTCTGACACCGGTACCACAGACAGCACGGTAGGTACCGTGCCACGATTTAAAATGAACCGGTACCAACGGCACTGCTGTAAAAATATAACTCTGAAACGTTTACAAGAACAAAAAGGTCTGCAACGAGAACATTGACCTACATTGACCTCAAGGGGAACTCATTATGTACACTATTGGACATTAAAATTGCTACACCAAGAAGAAATGTAGATGATAAACAGTTATTCATTGGACAAATATATTATACTAGAACTGACATGTGATTACATTTTCACGCAATTTGGCTGCATAAATGCTGAGAAATCAGTACCCAGAACAACCACCTCTGGCCGTAATAACGGCCTTTATACGCCTGGGCATTGAGTCAAACAGAGACTGGATGGCGTGTACAGGTACGGCTGCCCATGCAGCTTCAGCAAGATAACACAGTTCATCAAGAGTAGTGACTGGCGTATTGTGACGAGCCAATTGCTCGGCCATCATTGAGCACACATTTTCAATTGGTGAGAGATCTGGAGAATGTGTTGGCCAGGGCAGCAGTCCAACATTTTCTGTATCCAGAAAGGCCCGTACAGGAACTGCAACATGCGGTCGTGCATTATCCTGCTGAAATGTAGGGTTTCACAGAGATCGAATGAAGGGTAGAGCCACGGGTCGTAACACATCTGAAATGTAACGTCCACTGTTCAAAGTGCCGTCAATGCGAACAAGAGGTCACCGAAACGTATAACCAATGGCACCCCATACTATCACGTCGGGTAATACGTCAGTATGGCGATGACGAATACACGCTTCCAATGTGCGTTCACCGTGATGTCGCCAAACACGGATGAGACCATCATGATGCTGTAAACAGAACCTCGATTCATCCGATAAAATGAAGTTTTGCCATTCGTGCACCCTGGCTCGTCCTTGAGTACACCATCGCAGGCGCTCCTGTCTGCGATGCCGTGTCAAAGGTAACCGTAGCCATGGTCTCCGAGCTGATAGTCCATGCTGCTGCAAACGTCGTCGGTCTGTTCGTGCAGATGGTTGTTGTCTTGCAAACGTCCCCATCTGTTGTCACAGGGATTGAGACGTGGCTTCACGACCCGTTACAGCCATGCGGATAAGATGCCTGTCATCTCGGCTGCTAGTGATACGAGGCCGTTGGGATCCAGAACGGCGTTCCGTATTAACCTCCTGAACCCACGGATTCCATATTCTGCTAACAGTCATTGGATCTCGACCAAAGCGAGCAGCAATGTCGCGATACGATAAACCGCAATCGCGATAGGCTACAATCCGACCTTTATCAAAGTCGGAAACGTGATGGTACGCATTTCTCCTCCTTACACGAGGCATCACAACAACGTCTCACCAGGCAACGCCGGTCAACTGCTGTTTGTGTATGAGAAATCGATTAGAAACTTTCCTCATGTCAGCACGTTGTAGGTGTCACCATGATGAACTCCCTGGATGGAAGACGACTTTCTTTCCACGAACCTCTAATGAGAAAATGTAGAGAACCACCATTTGAAGCTGACTGTAGAACGATTCTCCTAACGCCAATATACATTTCAATTATAGACCGCAAACATAAGAGAAATTGGACTAGTACGATGGCACATACACAGCCGTTTCTCACTCGCTCTGTTTGCGACTTGAACAGGAATGAAAATGACTATTAATGGTACATTATTGCTGGCCGAGAAGCAACCCCTTAGTGATCAGATGCACATCACGTCATATACCTATAACTTGTTCATAAGTGTAATCTTTTACTTACAGGTTTTGCCCTACAGTTAGTATAATAAGTAGTAATATACAGGGCGCTCCATTGAGCGTGACCAGGCCACATACCTCACGAAAAAAGCGTCAAACGAAAAAATAACAAAGAACGAACTTGTCTAGCTTGAAGGGGGAAACCAGATGGTGGTATGGTTGGCCCGCTAGATGGAGCTGCCATAGGTCAAAGGGATATCAACTGCGTTTTTTTAAATAGGAACCCCCATCCTTTATTACATATTCGTGTAGCACGTAAAGAAATATGAATGTTTTAGTTGGACCACTTTTCTCGCTTTGTAGTGGATGGCGCTGTAATAGTCACAAACATATGGCTCCCATTTTTAGACTATCAGTTGGTAACAGGTAAGTTTTTTAAATTAAAATACAGAACGTAGGTACGTTTGAACATTTTATTTCGGTTGTTCCAATGTAATGCATGTACCTTTGTGAACTTATCATTTCTGACAACGCTTGCTGTTACAGCGTGATTACCTGTAAATACCACATTAATGCAATAAATGCACACGCCCGTTGGGCATTTTGATCACAGTAGCCATACATCAACACGATATCGATCTTTTCCGCAATTGGTAAACTGTCCATTTTAACACAGGTAATGTATCACGAAGCAAATACCGTCCACAATGTTACGTGATACCACGTACTTACACGTTTGTGACTATTACAGCGCCATCTACCACAAAGCGAAAAAAGTGGTCCAACTAAAACAATCATATTTCTTTACGTACTACACGAATAGGTAATAAAAAATAGGGATGGGGGTTATTAAAAACCATAGCGCCATCTGGTTTCCCCCTTCAAGCTAGACGAGTTTCGTTCTTTGTAGTTTTTTCGTTTGTTGCTTATTTCGTGAGATATTTGGCCCGGTCACTATCAATGGACCACCCTGTATATGGTGCCGGTACACTAAGACACAGAACTGTTATCAATCAATAGTAGATGTACTGACTTGGAGGGGTGAAATACACTCCTGGAAATTGAAATAAGAACACCGTGAATTCATTGTCCCAGGAAGGGGAAACTTTATTGACACATTCCTGGGGTCAGATACATCACATGATCACACTGACAGAACCACAGGCACATAGACACAGGCAACAGAGCATGCACAATGTCGGCACTAGTACAGTGTATATCCACCTTTCGCAGCAATGCAGGCTGCTATTCTCCCATGGAGACGATCGTAGAGATGCTGGATGTAGTCCTGTGGAACGGCTTGCCATGCCATTCCCACCTGGCGCCTCAGTTGGACCAGCGTTCGTGCTGGACGTGCAGACCGCGTGAGACGACGCTTCATCCAGTCCCAAACATGCTCAATGGGGGACAGATCTGGAGATCTTGCTGGCCAGGGTAGTTGACTTACACCTTCTAGAGCACGTTGGGTGGCACGGGATACATGCGGACGTGCATTGTCCTGTTGGAACAGCAAGTTCCCTTGCCGGTCTAGGAATGGTAGAGCGATGGGTTCGATGACGGTTTGGATGTACCGTGCACTATTCAGTGTCCCCTCGACGATCACCAGTGGTGTACGGCCAGTGTAGGAGATCGCTCCCCGCACCATGATGCCGGGTGTTGGCCCTGTGTGCCTCGGTCGTATGCAGTCCTGATTGTGGCGCTCACCTGCACGGTGCCAAACACGCATACGACCATCATTGGCACCAAGGCAGAAGCAACTCTCATCGCTGAAGACGACACGTCTCCATTCGTCCCTCCATTCACGCCTGTCGCGACACCACTGGAGGCGGGCTGCACGATGTTGGGGCGTGAGCGGAAGACGGTCTAACGGTGTGCGGGACCGTAGCCCAGCTTCATGGAGACGGTTGCGAATGGTCCTCGCCGATACCCCAGGAGCAACAGTGTCACTAATTTGCTGGGAAGTGGCGGTGCGGTCCCCTACGGCACTGCGTAGGATCCTACGGTCTTGGCGTGCATCCGTGCGTCGCTGCGGTCCGGTCCCAGGTCGACGGGCACGTCCACCTTCCGCCGACCACTGGCGACAACATCGATGTACTGTGGAGACCTCACGCCCCACGCGTTGAGCAATTCGGTGGTACGTCCACCCGGCCTCCCGCATGCCCACTATACGCCCTCGCTCAAAGTCCGTCAACTGCACATACGGCTCACGTCCACGCTGTCGCGGCATGCTACCAGTGTTAAAGACTGCGATGGAGCTCCGTATGCCACGGCAAACTGGCTGACACTGACGGCGGCGGTGCACAAATGCTGCGCAGCTAGCGCCATTCGACGGCCAACACCGCGGTTCCTGGTGTGTCCGCTGTGCCGTGCGTGTGATCATTGCTTGTACAGCCCTCTCGCAGTGTCCGGAGCAAGTATGGTGGGTCTGACACACCGGTGTCAATGTGTTCTTTTTTCCATTTCCAGGAGTGTATGTGCATATCAACCGTTTGTCTCCACGCAGAGTGTGTAAGCTTTGACATCTGAGTATAATAAGGGAAGTGAAAGCTCAGAAAACTCCAAAAAATATTCTAATAAAAGGCGGAATTAAAGGACAGTATAATGTGCTTCACAAGTAACTAAGAAAGCAAGCTCTTAAATGTGGTTCTTGCGTTATTATAGCTATACACAAGTAAAATTATGAAATGTGGACGTCTCTTGTGACATTCCTACCTTCATAACACAGCAGAGAAACGGGAGATGTTGATACAGTTGATTGAGCGAGCACATGTTTCTTCAGTGTGTTGAGGCTCTGCTCTACGTCACCAAGCAGTGACACGAATTGGTAGAGCCAGACAACAGCGGGGAACGTGTTCACTGCGTTCAAGATGATGGACGGTTGACATGAAGATAAACCAGACCGCCGAGCGATGTATAATCCTAAACCTGAACTACAAAGTACTGAAGTGACTTGTGCCAGAGAGGCGATCTCGTGCTTAGTACTGAAGCTTCCTGACCTGCTTCTGCTCTGACTTCTACAAGAGCCCAAAATGGAGCAAGCCTCCAACAAGTGCACATAGCCTGTGAAGACTATTCCACAAAACAGCGCTGTGGAAGATAACTGGATTGAGTATGCTGTTAGATAGTTAATGAATCTAGTAAGGAAAGTGCTATCTGTGAAACAAAATATATTTTCAGACATAGCGTAGATACACTGAGCGATGAAGAGTACCATCCAGATTAAAGGTACAATACACCTGATAATTGTTTGTTGGCGGCGATTCTCGCACCAAGGCAGGTAACCAAACGCTCGCCACATGAGCAGTCTACGTGGATGGTGCCACAGAAACATCCTACGTACTTCTTCCCTCGTCCACGCAGTTCTGTCTTCAGATAGTCCGCGTCTCGTCGTCTGCATATTGGAGTGAAGCCGTTCACTGAGCAATTGACGGCTGGCCAGCGACGTCGGCTCTGTGCACTCGTTGCTTTCTTCTTATTTGTTTTTCACTTATTTGAAATGAACCACTTTCTCAAAATGCAGAGTTGTTACATTTGATCATTTTTCTCACTTATCTCTCAGATGTGTAAAATCACTCTAAATGATAAGCAGAAATAATTTATACTTGCCGTTGGTGATATTTTGCAGAAATAAGGTCGAGTTACTTACCTGAATTATAGTGGAGACGTTTTATGAGATTACTGATATGACAAAGTAAACTATTGTCCTGTTGAGATCTACTGCGGGCCACTGACTGAACGTATATAAATATTGTCTGCTTATCACATTTATCACTTAAGTGTATGGACTAATCTAATATATAAATGTTGCACGTTCTTCAGAAGCTTAACCTGTAGTCGATATATTGACAAGTAATTCACTTCATTTAGTTATTGCAGAAACGTCTTGGCAGAGCAGGGTGCCGCAACATAACATAACGTATATTTGCGTGATCAGATGTCACGTGACACGGACATTCTAGAAACAAGTCTCCACATGGAGAAGGGGCAGTTCTATCTTTCATTCTTGATGGATCTTAAATCCCAGCCCCTCTCTCAGCAACAGTTCTCTAGTGTCGGAAAACTGGATCGTGACTAGCGGTGGTGGTAACTGGAGCAAAATGATTCGCCATTGTTTTCGCCATCTCACTCGTGTTGATCAGCAGTCTTCCTTTTCAAACTGCAATAGCTGCTGTGCAGAATGTATCGTCGACTAGTTTCAAGCGATCAACGGGCCTCCTCTGAAATATTTGTAGCCTGTGTGTCTACGTGTTCGCATTCATCATTTCCCATACTAACTCTACTAAGTAATACCTTCTCATAGTTCGTTTTCAAATTTAGTAGTCCTCTTTCTGTATCCATTTCAATCACGGTGTTGTGAAATACGGTTGGATGCAATGTAACTAAAATAAAGCAGTACCATAATCATTAGATGGTGCATTCTCCGACTACCAATGCATCAATGCATGTAAGTAAACAAAAACTGTAATACGAGGAATGAACAGTAGATAGCGCCGCCTGTATTTCAATTAATCACAACCTTCATTTTTTTTTAATTGTGGCTATACTGGCTACGTTTGGGAATAACTATTTATTTGTATTTTCTGCTACAAAACAATTTTATTTGTTTTATGAGTCACTAGGAAAGAAATCTGTCTTTGCGTCTGGTCTTGTGCTTGAAGTTTATGGCGTCGTATCTCCTTAACTCTGCCGTACAATGATATAATTCTGTAGGTATATGCAGCGGTATATGTGGATGCCGTCTGAGAAACGTGTTGTGAGTGAAGGTAGTAACAACGAGGTAATAAACTTAAACGTCATGCACACTCCTGCAGTTTTTCAGGCATCACACTGTTTATGAGGTCGTATCTTATCGACTGTGTTTCGTACAATGATATAATTTTGTAAGTACATTCAGCGGTATATGTGGATACTGTATGCGAAATTTGTTGCGAGTAGAGTTAGTAGCAAACAAGTAATAAATTTAAACGCCATGCATGATGCGGGAATTTTTCACGCATTTCGTTGTTTATGAAGGCGTATCTCCTGAACTGTGTTTCATACAATGATATAATTTTTGCACTTCCATTTAGTGGTATATACTGATGAGACAGAACAACGTGACCACCGAACTACTGTCAACGTAACACAGCCCAGGCAATAGCAGCTAGCCAGACACACGCACGGTGCATGTAGTACTGAAACGTCCCCTTAGATCAATTATACATGACTGTGCTTAAACTGACACACAATATTTTTAGCGCAACGCAATCTGACTTTCAAAAATCCCTACAAAAGAATGGCCCTGACTAACATTAACCTATACGTTTCACAAATCACTTACCTCACAAAAATCTTCGTTACTCGAACTACTGCAAACCAGCGAGCTCCACTACTGCCAGCTAAATAAAAGATTCAAACTACGGAAGGCACTAACTACTAACAGGCATAGTTAGCAAATGAAAGATTTTAATAGAGAACAAAAAATGTATTTACCTTAATAGTGTTGAAAAATCATAATATACATAACAGTTCATGACATCCAGTCTTACAAATTTCAAAACTCCGCCATTTCTCTCCCCACATCCACCACTGCTGGCGGCTCACCTCAAACTGCGCAACGCTACGCGCTGTTAACAGCCAGCTGCCCAACACTACAATAGCCAACAACAATGCAAACCAGCCACAGACTGCACACAGCACAGCCAGTGATTTTCATGCGGAGCGCTGCGTGGCGTTACCAATAAGAAAACCTAAACAGCCTATTTACAGTATCAGTGAGCGTGCTGTCCCTGTATCGAATTGGGAAGACGCGCGATCTATCTTAGGTTGACCGAGGACAAATTTTTACAGCCTGGACGCTCGGCACGAGCATTTCGGAAACCGCACTACTTGTCGGATGTTCGAGGAGTTCTGTGTTGAGTGTCTTCAACAACTGGCGAAACCAAGGTGAAACCACGTCCAGACTTGGTGGGTTTGGACAGCCGTCGTAGACTGGGCAGACTGGCAAACAGAACAGGCGGCGAGCTGTGGCGGAACTAAAATCATACTTTTATACTAGATAGAGTACAAGTCTGTCTGAACACACAGCGCACCGAACACTCCTAACAATGGGTATCAGCAGTCGACTATCCATGCATTTGCCAATGTTAACACTAAGACTGAAATAGAAACGCGACCATTGCTAATGGACGTTGCCGCAATGGCAGGGTGTTGCATTGTCGGACGAATCCCGATATCTTCTACACCTTGCCGATGAGAGGGAGCGAAATCGTCGTCTTCCAGGGGAATAAGTCCTTGACAGCTGTATGTGTGTGTGTGTGTGTGTGTGTGTGTGTGTGTTGTGTTTGAACTAGGGACCTAGAAACGATGGAGAGGCTTCATCCCGCCGTAGCCCTGACTGGTTCACAATCCCACAGCAGTCTACCCACCTCACTGCCGCCCCACACAATACCCATGGATATTGTGCGGTTCTGCCCCCAATGGTAGAATAATTATGGTGTACGCGTACATGGAGACCGTGTTTGCGCAGCAATCGCCGACAGAGTGTAACTGAGGTGGAATAAGGGAAACCAGCCCGCATTCGCCGAGGAAGATGTAAAACCACCTTAAAAACCATCCACAGGCTGGCCCCCACGCCGGACCTCGACACTAATCCGCCGGGCGGATTCGTTCCAGGGACCGGTATGCCTTCCCGCTGGGGAAGCAGCGCGTTAGACCGCGCGGCTAGCCGGTCGGGCTCCTTGACACCTCTTCTGTGGGACAGAGACAAGCTGGCGGCGATTCTATTGCGCTCTGAGGAACATTCACGTGGGAATCCATGGGCGCACTGGAGATCTTGCAAAGCACCATGATGGCCAAGGAATGTCGTACACTGGTTGCCGGCCAAGTGCACCCCTTCATTATGGTCATGTTTCCCGACGACAGTGGCATTTTAACGAGATAATGCGCCGTGTCACAAGGCCAGAAGTGTGATGGAGTTATTCGAAGGAAACAGTGGCAAGTTCCAATCTACGTGTTGCCCCCCCCCCCCCAACTTCCTAGATATGAACTTGAATGAACACATCTTGGATGTCATTGAACGTGGCGTCAGAGCTCACGCCCCCGTCCCACAAATGTAACGGAATTAGCTGACTTGACTGTGCATACGTGGCTACAGCTCTCTCCAGCTACCTACCAAGGCTTCATTGCTTCCATGCCATGACGCATCGCCGCTGTTATCTGTGCCAAAGATAGACATACAAGCTATTAGGCAGGTGGTCACAATGTTCTGGCTGATCAGTGTACGTTATACTGTTTGTAAAATCTGTTGCAAATACAGTTGGTAGTAAAGAAGTAATAAATTATAGCGTCATGCCTATTGTGATAGTTTTACTGGATGAACAATGGGAAAGCAGTAAGTGATAAACATTTTTCCTTTCAACAGTTTGTATGGCTTGTCAATGAGAATAAATTTCGTTTAGTTTTGGAATTAGTGTAAAGTCTGTTGCAAGTCGTTAAGTGCTCTCATTGTCAAAGACTAAATTAATAAATTCTGGGAATTCACGCATCTACATCTACATCCATACTCCGCAAGTCATTTGACGGTGTGTGGCGGAGGGTACTTTGAGTACCTCTATCGGTTCTTCCTTCTATTCCAGTCTCGTGTTGTTCGTGGAAGGAAGGATTGTCGGTATGCCTCTGTGTCGGCTATAATCTCTCTGATTTTATTCTCATGGTCTCTTCGCGAGATATACGTTGGAGGGAGCAATATACTGCTTGACTCCTCGGTGAAGGTATGTTCTCGAAACTTCAACAAAAGACCGTACCGAGCTAAAGAGCTTCTCTCCTACAGAGTCTTCCATTGGAGTTTATCTATCATCTCCGTAACGCCTTCGCGATTAGTAAATGAACCTGTAACGAAGCGCGCTGCTCTCCGTTGGATCTTCTCTACTTCTTCTATCAACCCTATCTGGTACGGATCCCACACTGTGAGCAATTTTCAAGCAGTGGGCGAACAAGTGTACTGTAACCTACTTCCTTTGTTTTCGGATTGCATTTCCTTAGGATTCTTCCAATGAATCTCAGTCTGGCATCTGCTTTACCGACGATCAACTTTATATGATCATTCCATTTTAAATCACTCCTAATGCGTACTCCCAGATAATTTATGGCATTAACCGCTTTCAGTTGCTGACCTGCTATATTGTAGCTAAACGATAGGGGATCTTTCTTTCTATGTATTCGCAGCACATTACACTTGTCTACACTGAGATTCAATTGCCATTCCCTGCACCATGCGTCAATTCGTTGCAGATCCTCCTGCATTTCAGGCCAATTTTCCATTGTTACAATCTCTCGATATACTACAGCATCATCTGTAAAAAGCTTCAGTAAACTTCGGATGTTATCCACAAGGTCGTTTATATATATTGTGAATAGTAACGGTCCTATGACACTCCCCTTCGGCACACCTGAAATCACTCTTAGTTCGGAAGACTTCTCTCCATTGAAAATGACATGCTGCGTTCTGTTATCTAGGAACTCTTCAATCCAATCACACAATTGGTCTGATAGTCCATATGCTCTTACTTTGTTCATTAAACGACTGGGGAACTGTATCGAACGCCTTGCGGATGTCAAGAAACACATCTACCTGGCCCTCTGAGTCTCGTGGACGAATAGCGCGAGCTGGGTTTCACACGATCGTCTTTTTCGAAACCCATGCTGATTCCTACATAGTAGATTTCTAGTCTCCAGAAAAGTCATTATACTCGAACATAATACGTGTTCCAAAATTATACAACTGATCGGTGTTAGAGTTATAGATCCACAGTTCTGCACATCTGCTCGACGGCCCTTCTTGAAAACTTTTTCACCAACATCCCCACCTCTTTCGTAATTAAGTGGTTCTTACCCCAACACATACACTAAGGTGTATGTGTATAAAGTTTGGTTGAAATCGATCAAGTGGTTTAGGAGGACATGTGGAAAAAACGTACACACACGTCCACATTAAAATATGTATGGGTTTAATATACGTAAGTTGTTGCAAGCGTGTTCTGTCCACCTTCAGGCATACAGAAAACCGTAACTTACACAAGTTTAACATAGAAATTTTTTGTTTACTGTTCGCTGCTGTAGGTGCTGTTATGGTATTTGGTGGGAATGGGGAGGGGGCAGTGATGTCTAGTGATATCGTTTCCTTTTGTGGTTCTGTGTCTCTTTGTTTTTTATGATTCATATCAGAGCGCATGTGGGGTGCAAATAGTCTTGCATCACTTTTTATGCTGCGAAAATCGTGTGATACAAAGATCTATATGACAGCTGTTCACTCGCGACTGTAGTGACCCAAATTTGGTTTCTCATCCTTAGTGTAGTGGGGACTCCTGCCGCCGAATGTAACACCAACACCAAATGTAGCGGGAAGAGGTAGAAGGCACCGCATTAAAACTCGTCCGAGCTTTCCAAGTGATTTATTGTTTCCATCTACAGTGCCCACGTTCCTCTCGGTCTGCGTCACCGGGTCCTGCAATGTTGAGGACACTACTTCGCAGTCTGCCAAACAGTTTGGCGCGGAATGGCTGCCTCAGCGACCCGTGCACGCAGTACTGTGTGTCGACCTTGTACGGCAGCAGAGTTACAGCATCATCAGGATGCGCTGGCAGCTGACTCACAAGGAGACCATGGGGTCGGGGTTTGTCCGAAATTTTGTGTGGTGAAAGAGGACCCCTAACACCTCACGTGGTTAAAATATTAGGACGCACTACTCGGAAAATCCTGAGAAAAATCGATTCTTAGGTGCGTTATGGCTATAAAATGTTAGTCTACTGCCGAGCCGCCGTTTGGACTACATGGCTAAGACTCGGACTTTTGCGCCAGAGGTCTCGGGTTCGAATCCTCCTCGGGCACTTTTTTTTCTTCTGTTTCATTTTCTTTTGTTATTCCACCAATTACTCTAAAAGTTTCTCAAACCTACATTATTTTAGCTCAAGAACGAAAGGTTTTCATTCACTGAAAAATATTCGTGCTCATTGATCTATTTCGTTTTATGGGGTTTCGAGGTTTAAAGGGGCTTTGTAAGGGTCCCCTTGGGATTATAACGGTCATCTGCGCACAGGACTGTGCGCGAGCCGTGAGAAGTAAACGGTAGTTTGTTTTTAGATTTCTCATGAACAGACGTGCCTGTTTCAAATTTTGACGTGTTATTCCGATCCAAGGTTAAACATGTCAACTGAAGAAATTGCTGGCTCATCTGGAGTGGGAGAAGAAATTCCTGAAGAATCCATTCATAGTGATCTATCAAAATTACTATTGATGGACGCAGTGGTGTATTATGAAAAACTGTTGACAGAAAATAACTTAATTGCATCGACATCTTCGGATAAATCTCTCGCGATGGTATGTTATTGGCCGGAGAACTTTATAAAGTACACTGGAACTTTTGGGTGAAAAACATTTGTAACTGAAGAGGAATTAATTTACGCTCATGAGAATTGCGAAGAATGTGAGGAGACCGACCAACAGTTCGAAGTGCCATAAAGTGATTTGTCTCCAGACGAATATAAACCGTCACCAAAGAGATTTAAAAGTGACATGATTCCCATTGCCTACCATGACAAAGTCGTGAGTGTTGCTAAAGCTCACCCCACATGGTCCTTGGCGACATTGCAAAAAAAGACGCTGACAATTGAAGAGAAAAGAATATCTTTCACAATGGGAGACAGATATTAAAAGTGATGGTACGCGAATGGATAAATCTGAGGCGATAGATTCGTGGACCTACGACCGTTTTGTGGAAGCAAGACAGCGATATCAGCAAGTCACGACAAGAAATTTACAGCAATTGGCATTGGCTGCGGCTGCACAATTCGTCGATTTCAAATTCAAGGCGTCTGATCGACGGGTCAGGGCATTTAAACAGAAGCACAGAATTTCACAACGCAAGATCACGAAACTGGTTTCGAAAAAAGAAGCGGCGTCAATGGAGGACATCCAGGCGTCTGCGGAAACCTTTCGTCGGCAGAAGTGCCGTTTAATCCCCCAATAGCATGAGGATTATGTGGTGAATACTGACCAAACAGGTAAATACATGTTTTCTGCGTACAAAATGTTTTTACAGATGAAAAATACATCAATTCAAATTTAATTATAGAAAAAGATATTTACGTACACATTCAAGAATTGTTTAATATTAAAAATACTATTGTTTCAAGATGCCAATATCAATCTGTTTTCAACAGGACTCTCACTGAAAAAGGGAGTGAAACAGTTTTCGTGAAAAAGTCGTATTTGAATAATGTACACATTAGTGGTGTGTACACGACCGAAGATACACTGACATCTGACCACCTTTTCTTCTTGTCCACTACAGAATATTCTAGAAACTATCATACCAATGAACAATTTGGTAGCCGCAGAGGTAGCAGGGTGCGCTAGAAACAGCAGCTATCACGGTCTGTACACAGGATTTAATTTAGGTTTTGTTTCCACGTGCTTCTGTGAGGAAGTGAATTGTATCTGTCCGTAAATAGCTGCGGCTATGTTTCCCATGGTCTACAGGCTTCAGGCTCCTGTGCTAGCCAGCAGTAGCGTTGAGACATCTGAGCCGAGTGCTCAAGGCATGTGCTGTTGCCTGGTGACACAGCGGCTTATGATAAGCATATATAGGCTGATCAATACTTATGTGATAGTGAATGGCGAACAGTGTCAGGGATGCAAACTTACTGGCAGAAGGCTAAAAGGGCACTGTCATCATGGTTGTCACCCTAGCACTTAAGATAGGTTAGAGCTATTGTCCATTGCAGAGGACACAGCAGAACCAGTACAGGACATCTTACCTATTGGGATTGGGACCGAAGGTCTGGACAAGTGCACAGGATGCCATTGGGAACCCCAGTGTCAGATGGGTGATGGGCCCATCAGAGACATTGTGGACAGTTCGAGGAAGAAAGCCAGTGTCAATGCTGTTTGCTAGCAGGGAGATCACACTCTAGATGTGGAGAAGGCCCTGCAGACAACATTTGACCACATGAGTGCAAATCATGGCTCATGTAGTCAGATGAGGTGCCTGCTGTCTGGTTTCAGAAGACACCTTAGTCTCCTACAGACGGTTGGCTATTTTGGGGAAAACAGCTACCCTCGCTCGTGAGGCGGAAGCAGAGCTAGTGGTATGAAGCTACGTTCTTCTGGACTGGAATTGAGTGAAAGGCTTAAACCAGACACTAAGACAATTCTGTGACGATCTTGGATGCGGATTTCTCAGCCTCTGCTGTCAGGTGAAGGGTTATAAGACCGTCCATCCGTCCCCCCCCCCTCCCCTTAAAAGGTCAGGCGTGCACTACATCCAGAAAACGGCTGCAATGGTAGCAGAGTACATGCGGCGTGCACATCAGGATTTTCTAGGATAGAGATATCCTAACATAGACGTAAAAACACAAGTTTTGATTCCACTCAGCGTGGTACGCTATCCCCATTAATTAAAGAGAGTAGCATTATCCATCATGGCAGATAGAGAAAGAGAATTTTAAAACATTATTACTAATTACAGGAGCGGACTAGTTCCGCGTCTAAACCTCTTTTTTATGAAAAGCATAACTGAAAGCCATGTATTCCACGTCAAAAATTGTTATGATATGTAACGTTAGCTTTGTCATAAATATTACTTCGTGAACAGGCATTAACCGTAATTTTCTGTAGTTAGTGTTATACCGTTCGTTGGTCACGCATTTCATAAAATTCATTATTGCTGATGGAAGCTGCCTGCAAAAATTTTCCTTTTATATGGTAACAGTACCCACCTAACAATAGGCACAGAAGTCTAGATGAAACCAGATGTTAATAGCAAGAAATTTTGAATTCCGGTTGGGATCTATATCGCAAACGTAGCTTGATCGCCGTCGATGGAGGCGTGTTTATAGCAGCAAACAGATACGATAATATCTAGTGAGGTTGGTACAGATTCTGATGCAAAAAGGTTTGGGTGAAAATCAGTGTTAAAGGTAGATCAAATACGGTTCATCACATGTTTTTATAGACCTGCTGCAACTGGAACAGTAGTGGAGGAACAAAACTTTCCTGGTCACGTTATAGTATTGGGTGTAGATTTCCAATTACTGCTACAAACTGGAAGAATCAAGTGATTAGGGTGCGTATTAGGGCCAGGGAAACGTGTGAAAACGTTCTACGTGCACTATCCGAAAATTATCTTCAGCAGTTAATCAGAGAATCGGCTCCTCCTATTGAGAAACAGTCCCGAACTATTCGACTCAGCTGAGAAAGTGGAATTAGTGATCTTAGAGCTGATGGCATGACAGAATATGGCTGTAATTTGGAATACAAAGCAAGGTACTGTAACGTGGTGGTATGCCGCATCCTTAAATGATCAGTGTGGCGTTCGCTGTGTTATTCAGTGGTTTGGTATTTAACTAATTTGTAAATGAAAATGATAATCTTATTTTATTACAGTGAGTAATTACTAAATAATTTTTCTCCCGGCTAAAGATTTGGTCAAGTTGCTAAAGAACTCCAAGTTAACGTTGTGTTAAAGTGTTGTCTGTAAGTTGTGTGTCACTAAATCCCAGTCCATACAACAGATTCTATACAACTATTGATTATGATGGAAACAGTTATCTTCAACAAAATGATCATTAAAACCACCGAATATCAGACACGCACAACACTGACGTATGTTACGTGAAACCATATTCTTCGCAACACGTGCGTAATTAATTTCTGCTCCGTACATCAGCTAGGAAAGTTTGTTATATGGATCGTGCTATGAGCACTGTTTTTAAAGAACCAATCTGATTCGAATTATTTTCGTAAAAATGAGTTCGGGACCACCAGTGCACATTTATTTTTACACATTTTTATTACCTTCATCATTTATGTCTACAGAGTTGCGTAATTTGAATTTGCCGCTGAGATAATTGTTAAGATTGCGGCAGGCAACTGATAGAGACTGTCTATTGTTAGAGCAAATAGGATAAGTATTTGAAATGCTTATTAAACTCCATTTTCGTATTGTGCACTATTTAAACTAATTTTCATCTAGCAAACCTTTGATTTTTTTGTAAGGAAAACAGATAAAAACGCGATTCAAATCACTATCATCAATGGCTGCGCTCCTTGCAGCGGAAAGAAATAATTAACACAGACAATGCTTATTGAGAGAGGAAGTAAAGTTACAAATAATTATTCACTCATATTTATAATAATAATAATGAACTCTATTCTCAAGTAATAATTAACAAATAACTACAATTTCTTAACCGAACTCAGTTTGATATACGTCTTGCGTCCACAACCTACAAAAGCCAACCAACAAAAGGTAAAAACAAAGAAAGACAAACGCAGATCATAAAAGGAATTTACAATTATCATTGTCTTTGTACGATACACATCGATATGTCCAATTACATCATAAAATATTATATAAATAATTGACATTTATTTCACTGTTTTTTCATATGTCGAATAGATAATGTTTATAACTGTTAGAGGCATAATTTCCTCTCGTCGCACTGTAGCTATAATTTATCTCGTGGATGTTACATCAGGTAACGTAAATAATTTGGTCGATTAGATTAAAATATTATATTATTTTGCACCGAAGGGTAGGTAAGGTTATCAGTTTATTAATCGTACTAGTTGAAACTTTACAGTTTCACATAACAAGGGTAGTTCCATCCTTTACAAAAATAATTTTTTTCGCTGTTCGGATAGTGAGAGAGGCTGAAGAAGCGATGGACTTTGGATAGGTGGCTGAAGGGCAGAATTTTACAGCTCGCCGCAAAGCTGTCCCGTGGAGTGGCCCAGAGAGTGTCGCCTCCTATTGTCACGGGCGCGGGCAAAAGTTGACAGGGGCAGTAAAGCTAGCCGTCTAACAAGAATCGGCTGCAGTTTTTTTTTTTTTTTTTTTTTTTTTTCAGGCACGCTGACATGCGTCTTCTGTCGCCACACAGGCACCCGGGGGCCAACGGTTAAGAATTCTTCCCATGCTGAATGCATAGCACTTTCCCACCACTGAATCCACGAGGCCTTGCGATTGGCTAAACCCTTCGAGTGTGCATTACTTTAAATTGTTTCAGAAGCTTCTAGACCATTTTGTATGAACTGCTCGGGGTTAAGCAGCGGTTTTGTGTCTAGAAAGAGTGGGAGGAAATCAAATTGTAATAAAGGCCATGACTGGCTGACTTGAGAGTCCACATTAGTGAACCGAGACTTTCTAATATCAGGACTCTTTGATAGGTGTCCAGCCAACACACATCGCTGTAGAGCGTATAATTTGCTTGAGACATTGTTGGCAAAGCACTCGGAGATCACTGTCAAACTTAGTCTGAGAAATTGGTGAATGTCCCACTTGAAGTGGAATCATTTTGTTTCTTTGCGAGCAGAGGAACGAATTGGTGCGCCTCCATGGAGCTTTGGGTATTCCGAACCGCTCACTTATGACCACATACTTGAGTCACATGTCTGCTCCTGGCAAGCGTGCAAGTAGATCGTCTTGACGCAGGGGCAGACTCTGTACTCGAGTAATTTCGAACGTAAGGGTTTGCGGATGTGACCACACGTCCTCTGTGTAGTTAAATTCACATCTGAACATCTTACTTCGTCTCCATGATGACCTCATCCTTCCACAGACAAACATGGTTGATGTGCTTCCCACTCTACAACTTATGGTGATACACATGCCATAGCTTGAGAAATAGGGGACCGTGACGATAAATTTGTTTATTTCCACTAGACTGTTCTCTGAAGTCACTGTTGTCAGCGTCAGTCAGGGAGCAGACTTTTTAGATTTATTTAGTTTTACAAAGAGGTCTGATACTATTAACCATTTAAGTTCTCATGCTGTAATGGTTCAATCCCGTCTCCAGCCATCCTGATTTAGGTTTTCCGTGATTTCCCTAAATCGTTTCAGGCAAATGCCGGGATGGTTCCTTTGAAAGGGCACGGCCAATTTCCTTCCCAATCCTTCCCTAACCCGAGCTTGCGCTCCGTCTCTAATGACCTCGTTGTCGACGGGACGTTAAACACTAACCACCACCACCACCACCACCTCCTGCTGTATAAGGGGGAGAGGGGGGGTGGCGATTTTTGCAGAGAAGGTAGGTGTTGTGCTAGTCTTTATCTCAGTCTGACCAGCAAAAGCAACTGAATGTTGTAACTGTACAGATCGTGCTTTACAATTTCCCCAGTTTTTTGTAATAAGTATCTTGATAGAATCCTACTATTCTTATATAACTAGAATTAGTCTTTACCCCAAGGATCCTGAACTGATTATTTAAGAACATTAATCAGTTAGGATCAATTAAACAATTTTAAACTAACGTCTGGCTGCGGTCAATCATAGCAGGACCTGTTAGATCGCAACCCACCCAGTGTCATAATACTAAGATACTTCTTAAGAAGATCGACAATAAGCAGTTTCAGCCTACTTCACAGGTTGGTTCAGATGGTTGAAATGGCTCTGAGCACTATGGGACTTAACTTCTGAGGTCATCAGTCCCCTAGAACGTAGAACTACTTAAACCTAACTAACCTAAGGACATCACACACATCCATGCCCGATTTTAACCTGCGACCGTAGCGGTCGCGCGATTCCGGACTGTAGCGCCTAGAACCGCTAGGCCACACAGGCCGGCCTACCTCACAGGTCAACACGGAAATTTCGTCTCCAGTAGTGACAACATTGAGCATCAAAGGGCAAAGTTCAAGACTACTATACAACACATTTTAGCAGATATGTGTTGAACGAAGTAGTAAGGTATGGAAAATACCCGCCCTGGTTCGATAGCCAAGTTTGAAAGCTTCTACTAAATCAAAGAGAGTCTCACAGCTAATTTAAACGTAGCCAAAGTATCACAGACAAAAAGAAACTGAACGAAGCCAAGATTAGCGTATGGAGAGCGATGTGTGAAGTGTTCTACGAATTCGGAAGAGAAATTCTATCTTACCTACTTGACAGAAAGTCCTGAGATTTTTTATGTTATGTTCAATCGGAAAATGGATCGAAGTCATCTCTCCAAACATTCTGTGACCATAACGGAATCGAAACGGAAGATGACACAGGTAAGGCCTAAATACATCATTTGGATATAACGATACATGAGGCAGGCCAGCTGATATAAAATCAGCAGCTGGCCTGCCTCATGTATCGCTATATCCAAATGATTTATACATGTTAACCTACACTCAGATCCGATGATGGCACCTTTAGTGTGTTGAAACCGGTCATCTAGTAAACAGTGTTTCAGTGATCTTGGCTTTTGAATTATTTCTACAACAGAGTGATCGCCCCACAACACACTATGTCTTCACTGCCAATTAGGATCAATTCCATGCTTAGTAGAAGGGCACCGCTGGCATGAGCCCCAAACATGCGAAGTCAGCGCTTCTTGGTGTCAGGGTTCCAGGAAATGGTGATGTCAGCACAGCCTAGTCCCAACCTTCCAAAAATTACACTTCCGGTGTGCTGAGGCGATTGCTCTTGTTGTATTTAAAGCACCTGACCTGATTAACATACATACACACACAAAATAATGCAATAAGATCATTCATATGCTCCTAGATATCATGTCACATCTATACAATAGTGCATCAATTTACTAGTCATATAATTAAAATTATAGAGAAATAATAATTTGCATTAAATCCTCACCTGTCAAACGTAGTGATTCTTTTTCTTAATGTCAACGAAATAACATTGCATGTAGGCCTATCATAGTTCGATAAATTCCTTATTTTATAGTATTGTGGTGAAAAATATGTTTCTCCTGCTGCTTTAATACAACACCCGCTCACAGCGTTGGCACAACCATCATTTACTGGTTTACACACGGCGTCCGATTCGACCAGTTGATGGAACTTATATTAACATCTCTCTGCAATTTCTCATTTCACCTTCTCGGCAAGTCCCCATAAGTTGGAGCTTGCAAATGTACTTAGTCAGGGAGTCAGTACTTTAGCGTATCTCATATATCGTCGGCTCAGAAGAAATGCTGAGAACAGACAGATGCTTGCAAAAATGCATAGTCCGCAAATTCAGACATGCTGCTACTCAATCAGCGGATGAGTCGTATTACGATAAACAAATACTCTGCAAAGTCATACTCACCAGCAGCTGAGTCTGCTAACGCATAGTACATAGTACATATCATGTATATCCACAACACTCGAATTCAAATGGTTCAAATGGCTCTGAGCGCTATGGGACTTAACATCTGAGGTCATCAGTCCCCTAGAACTTAGAACTACTTAAACCTAACTAACCTAAGGACATCACACACATCCATGCCCGAGGTAGGATTGCAACACTCGAATACTTAATGGAAATGTGCGCAGAAGAATGAGTAGAGACAGTGCAACAAATCAGGGGAAGTGTCTGCTCATAGCGATAGTTTATTTGTCATGTAGTCTCTTACTTAGAGCAAGTATTTATGGAGAGTTTACGTAAAATGTCCAGTACTTGTGTTAGCTAAGAAATGAAACCTGAAGGCAGCAATTAATTGTGGTGATACTGACTAGCATTTGTAGGTGGAATAGCACCATGTCCACACACAATCTGCCAGGAGTTAAAATTTTTCCTTCATTTTGCAGAATTTACTGTAACATCACTAATTTGTACAAACACTGAATTTGCAAAGAATCTTACATTAATGTTTACCGCCATTTTGCAGAATATGCCATAGTGTGATTGATATATACTGCCAAAGTGTCTTGCCTCATAGATTTTGATACATTTGCAGTCACTTTTTACCTCTGCTGTTGATGGTCTTCTCACTACAGCATAAAGACCTCAAATGACTGAACTCATGCGGTTGGAATAATGATAAAATCAATTTTTTATTATTAGTTTTATAGTTATAACAAATATCCATATCCTGATCCTCTCACAAGAGATCAGACCCAAATGGAAAGCATATTAGCACAGATCAGTGACTAAGACCATCAAGACATTGACGTAATGCAATTGGAATGAACAAATGTAGAGGAAAGAAGGAAAGGGGAGGTCAGAGATCTTGAGTATAACAAGCACAATTGCCTCAGCACACGTCAGATAAAATACCTGGAATTCTGACACAGGATGTGATGAGATCACCAGTTTCTGGAATGCTGACACCAGAAACTGGTGGTCTTGCGTGTTTTAGGCTCATACCGGCAGTGCCTTCCTCTTGCAGTACTGTAATGAAAATACTTTGCAGGTCAGTTTTATTATGTACAGCCAGTATAACTGGATCTGGATTAGAAACTGTGGGACTATTTGAATACTTCAGAGAATTACGAAGTCGTGGGATAATTTAATGACGTTCGCTGTACAGAAATGACAAGGTTAGAGGTGAAAGACTCGTCTCCCACTCATTACAGTGACTATAATGTTTACTTAAGTCACTACTGTCAATGATCGAACTGTTTTACATAAGTTGCGACAGTAGACAACATGACCTCAATTGACAATAATTCAACTTGAAAATATTTCGGTGTATTTAAAAAGCGTGCGTAAATAAAGTTTGTTTGCAGTTTCGGCCTGGTGTCCTAGAAAATATACGTGATGTATGAAATCTAATCTAAAACAATGAAATAATTTCCGGAAAACGATGTTAGAGGAGGAATAAAATTATATGCAAGATATTCGAAATCAATGTCTTTTCAGATTTCTAATTAGAAAAAAATTGCTTTATAGAAAGCAAAAAGCGTGGCAAATACTTATTGCTTGTTTGTTACACGTAATAGTCATAATTTTGTTCTTAGCTGCTATCATTAAGTTACATGAAGGATTCATTCAATTTTACAAAGCAATACTAGGCCTACTTTCACGGAGTAGTGGGCATCAAGTATTTGCCTCCTATAGTGTCGAAGATTTGACATGAGATTGTGACAGAAGAACATCGAAACAATCACACACCTCAAGGTCCTGAAAGCTTCTACAGATACATTACATTACGTCCGTCTAAAAATGAGATGCTCATGTTTTCTCCAGCACAGGGAACGATTTCCTATAGCTATATATTGGTAAGCTTTATGTAACCTCAATGTTTTGTATTACATCCTACCTTTATGACACATCAGAAGACCGGAACATGTAGATACAGTCGGCTGATTCACTATCTGTTTCTTCATTGTATTGAGGCTCTGTTCTACGTCATCGAGCAGCGATATGAACTGGTATACCAGACTGCAGTGAATAACGTATTCTACGATTTCAAAATAACAATCTGTTCACATGAAGGCTGCCCAACCCGCCGTCCGTAGTAGAAAGGTAAACCTTAGCCACAAAGTACCGAAGTGATGTGTGACAGACAGGTGCGCTGGTGTTTAGTCCAGCAGATGTACTGACTTACCTCTTAGCTGGCTGGCTTCCAAAGGAGCTCAAAATGGAGCAGGCTTCCACCAATACAAAGCCGCATCGTGGAAGTGGGTCGCGTGTGCACCCAAATAAGTAATGCGCCTACTCCATTCACTACTAGGTTCATTACTTATTAGAGTGCGTACTCAATTAATTGACTTCCTGCGGGACACAACACACCTCAGACACTACATAAACACACTGGCAGGTGAAGAGTACTATCCACATTAAAGGTACTGTTCGCCTGGTAATCGTTCGGCTGTGATGAATCTTGTAGCAAGGCAGGAAACCAAATGCTCGCCACGCTGTCAGTCTATATGGATGATGCCACTGAAGGATTTTTCGTACTGTACTTTTCCCCAGCTCCACGAATTTCTGCCTTCGGGCAGTCGAGATATCGTCTGCATGTTGGAGAGAAACAACAGTGTGAACAAATGGTGGGTGGCCTCCACATCGATCTGTAAAACGACTGTATGCATTTGTTACTTTTTCCTCGTTGACCACTTATTTAAAGTGAACCGCTTCCGCAAACTGCAGAGTTACCACTCACACATTTATTATTTTTATCGTTTACCCGTCAACCAAGCAAATAACTATTTGGTACGAAGATAACATTTATACTTATTGTTTGTGGCCTTTTACAGCGATGAATTCGAGTCACTTCCTTGAATTGCTGTGAAAACTTTTTATGTAACGACCTGGACGTGACAAAACGTAGACGACTACCGTGGATGGGGTCTTTTCTGTGACACACGATGAACATACCCTCGTACTTCACAGCAATGGCCATTTCTCGTACTTTTTACTACTATTTACGAATGCACCTAATTGAAAGTGCTACAGCTGTTTTGAAAGGTTAAGCTGTAATCAATATATTGACAAGTAATGAACATTCCCGTCTTATCCAAGAACCGTCCTCTCAGATACAATACTCGCATACTTCACTACTCCCTGCCAAGTCCACAGGCTAACACAATGTATTTAGTTGCGACCAATTGATGTATCATGTGTCCCAAACGAACCAAGATCCCACTAACAGATGCGGCACTTGTATGATTCATCACTGGTGGAACTGAAGGCCCGACTCCTGACGCGGCAATCGTTCTATGCCATCGGAAATCCGAATCCCGACTGGTGGTAACGATAACTTTCACAAAGAGTTCCCCTATGATCTCGGATACTTTACGGGCGTTGATAACGAATCTTCTGTTTCGGATTACAACTTCAATCCTGCTGGCGCTCTCCCACGCAATGGTACTTTTGGTTGAATTGTTTATGGTGTTCGGGGGATGTTGCTCTCTTAATTTGACTCATTTAGCCCAGTTATCCAAATGGCTGCAGGTTTCTCTGGAGTTGGCTACCCGCCTGTCAGTGATTGTGGAGCAGAATTCCTCTCTCATTCAGGAGACGGACAGGCTGCCTTTGTGTTTGGCCTGAAGATTATGAAACGGACATTTCGGTTGCATAGTGGGTCGTTTTGGTAATATGAACCGTTTACTCCTGGGCGCTGTTATGATGTTGCAACGGATTACGTTAGCTGAAAGGATTCCAGATTGCCTTTTTGTAGTTATCGTGGATACTTTTTTTCCCACACACTGCTCTTTCTGGTTTCTGGCATGTGAATCCCCCCCCCCCCCTCCCCCTCAACTGTAAATGGTTACTAGTGTGCAAGTTATCGACCATTTTCCATTGAGTAGAGTAAAGTGTATGAGTGCTAGGGAGCAAATTGAGCATCCTGACTGATGGCTGTAAACAACCCATTGCATTGCTAGAATGCGTGCCCAGTGCCCTTCTTCAGTAGACAGGTATATAGTTGACATTAAGACACTCTCAACGGCTCTTCTTTATTCAGATAGCTGCTGAGCCCCGTAGAACCTTGTATGTCCTAAAATCTCATCTAGCAAGATGAACTGGGGATTCTGCGTTATTTCAACAATGATTCTCTCTCAAGAATTACGTGTGCGGGCAGGTAAATGGAACATCGGACTAGCCTACTACGCCGCTGCACTGCTTGTAAGCTAGAGCCGAGGCGCAGGTGCATGGAATAGCTCACTATTTATAAAAGTATGTTCTTCTCCTTCTCGTCTTCCTTTTCAATAAGATTGTCCGTTCTGTGGAGGATGTAACCACGTATCACAGGGATATCAGGAAGTTTAATGTCAGCCTCTTGTAAACATGAAGTTCCAACATACCGATGGGGGATAGGATCAGCAATTTAGTCTACAAAAATTTTTATTTTCCGTCAATATTCGCCATAGTTGCGAAGAAAGTTATTTCTTCGTAGTGGCTTATTTCTGCAATCACGTCCATTTTCAAACCATGACCTTAGATGACCTTATACGGTTTCCACCAATGTACATGTGAGTAACCAAACGTGCAGTTTAAAATTTTCTTTTTGTGGGGCTCCACAACCTCAAGGTATTTTGTGAAGGAAAACATAGTACAAGTAGGCTATATTTTTTTATTTGTAATCTATGCTATTGGACAGTTTCGACCTTTGTCATTTTCAAGCATATATCTTAAGCTTCCATGTTCATTTTACATTATAACATGAATATCGATAGTTCTTGTCGATAAGAATACATCTTATTTCTCTGTGTGTGGCAGAAAAACAAAAAGTAATTTAACAACACTTGTAATATGCAAGCGTAGTAATGTTCACCGATGCGTCTTACATGTTTACTGGTCTTTTGGTGCTATACTCGCAGACATTTAAAAATGTCCAACTGTTCATTGCTAATGCTACTTATATACATGGTGCAATTAAGGCACTTCACACAATTAAATTAACGGCCTGCCGTGAATTTTAAACTGGTTTCACCATTTAGAAGTTAACTTTTATGGCACAGAATTGGACTTCAAGGCTAGCAAGGAAACTGGGAAGAAGTTATTCTGTTCGTGGGATTTAATTTTAAAAGGTGTGTGAATAATCAAGTGAGAACTAAACAGCAGTTTAAAAAAAGTGATATTACACAAAAATTTTAGAAAAAAGTGGAGCAACAGAGTTAAAGCGTCCTGTGGTTTACTTAGAGGAAACGTGGATTCACGCACATGATGCTACAGTGTTAATGTACGAGAACTGTTGTCGAGCAAAAGTGCGGTCAGCGTTTCATTGTATTATGTAGGGCATTAGATTCTACACTTGTAGTGTGTGACAGGGCTTCGATTGCAAGAATACTAGAATGTACGCTGTTACTATGACGTCTCCGTATTTCTCGAGAATAAATGCGAGGCTAGCCGGTTCTTCAGTTCGCTCTACCAGATGATCGGTGCTTTTGTGGATCTCAAGCGTTGCGGTGTCGGGAATGTTATTCGCCTCCGTGCGCCGTCACGCTAGACTTGACCGGGACTGTCCTTTTCTCGTGCGTCTGCTATCCCGTATTTACCTCAAAAGAGCAACACTGTTTTGTGTATCCCCACCATTACCCGTCGCTCTAAACCTCTAAACCTTACAATAGCTCGTTAAATTCCTTCTGAGCCGATTAGAAGACCAAGAAATTTTAAATTACTGTAGTCCCATCAATACAGGGGAATTGATAACGAGACACGTTTATGCTAACAGTGCGTATTGGACTGTCTGACGAATCCTATTACTGTCAAAGTGAAAATACCGCAATCTGAAAAGAGTCTGAATATTCTGATCGGGCCATCATACAGCTCAGACTTAGCAACTCTCTCTCTTGTAGCAAATTCAATGAGGGAAAAGTGCTCAAAACGCAAAAGTGCATGTATCACCAGGGACATAGTAAATAGTACAAATACGTACACACACACACACACACACACACACACACACACACACACACACACACACACACACACACACACCTCTCCCCCACCCTCTCTGAAAGAACCATGGACCAATGACAACGGAGGGATATCTGTACAGAGACAAGACACACATTTGGTTCCTGAAGAGGGCATAAGGCTTTTTTAGTAGTTGCAGCGCCAATAGTCTCGATGACTGATTTGTCCTTGTAAAGACAGTCAATATGGCGTTGCTGTGCTGGTGCAGCTAATAGCTGAAAGCAGTGGGAAGGTGTAACCTTATTTTTTCCGAACGCATGAATTTCTTCCGCAGGGTTAAATGGTGATGCCATCATCTAGGCTGAGATATTCCGGAGATAAAACAGTCCCCTATTCGGGTCGGGTGGGAATTACTCACGAAGTTATCGTCATCAAGGAAAACCAAATTGGCACTCTATATGTAGAAGCATGCAATATTAGATCCCTTAATTGGGTATTGAGGTTAGAGAATTTAAAATCGGAAATGGCGACATGGACAGGATGACGTTAAATGTAGTGAGGATTAGTCAAGTGCCGTGGTTGGAAGTATAGGATTTATGCTCAAGTTAAAACGGTATTATAAATACGAAATCAGATGCAACTGTCGGTCTAATAATGAATAAGAAAATAGGTATGCGGGTAGGCTACTACGAACAGCATTTTGAACACACTGTCGCAGCCAACAACACTTACTGCAGTAGTACAAGTATAAATACCAATTAGCTCCCCAGGTGATGAAGAGATTGAAGAAATTTGTGATGAAATAAAAGAAATTATTCGGATAGGTAAGGGAGAAGAAAATGTAGTAGTGAACCGTGACTGGAATTCGATAGTAGGGAAAGGAAGAAAAAGAAAACTGTTAGTGGAATATTGGTTCGGGGTAAGAAATGAAAGAGGAACCCCCCTAATAGAATTTTGTACAGAGCGTAATTTAGGCATGGCTTTAAAAAATCATGTAAGAAGGTTGTATACGTGGAAGGGATCTGGTCGGATTGGTTATGTAATGATAAGCTAAAGACATCGGAAACATATTTCAAAGTGTAAGACTTTTCCAAGGATAGACATGGACTCCGACTATAATTCATTGGTTATGAACTGCACATTAAAACTGAAGAACTTGTAAAAAGGGAAGAAATTAAGAAGGTGGGACCTCGATAAGTTCAAAGAACTAGAGATTGAGAGGTTAAGAGGGAGCATTAGTCAACGTTTTACTGAGTGAATAAAAATACAGAAGAAGACCAATAAACAGCTTCGAGAGATGGAATACTGAAGGCAGCAAATGATAAAGTAGGTAAAAAGACTATTCATCGTAGAAATACTAGGATATGACGAGATATATTGAGTTTAATTGCCGAAAGGAGGAAACGCAGCAAATGAACCAGGCGAAAAGGAGTACGGACATCAAAAAAAAAATTAAATTGTCGGAGAGCACAGAATGGCTAAGCAGGAATGGCTAAAGGAATAATGCAAGGCCACAGAAGCATCTGTAACTAGCGGAAAGATTGATGCGGTCTATAAGAAGATTAAACACATCTTAGGAGAAAAGAGAGGTAAGTGAATGAATATCAGCAGCTCAGATGGTGAGCTAGCACTAAGCAAAGAAGGGAAAACTGAAAGAAGGAATTAATATATGAGAAGACTATACAAGGGAAATGAAAATGGTATCACGGAAGAGTAAGAGGAAGTAGATGAAGATGAGATGGGAGACATGACACTGCGAGAAGAATTTGACAGAACACAGAAAGACAAGGCCCCTGGAGTAGACGACATTCCCTCTAACTTATTGAGATCTTTTGGAAAGTAACAATAACAGAACTATTCTATCTGGTGAGCAATATACGAGACAGGTGAAATACCCTCAGACTTCTGGAAGAATGTAGTAATTCCATTTCCCAAGAAAGCTGGGGCTGACAGACGTGAATATTATCAAACTATCAGTTTAATAAGTCATTGTTGCACAATACTGAGATGAATTATTTACACAATCATGTAAATCTGCTAGCAGCCTACATTGGAGAATATCATCTTAGGTTCCGGTGGAGTGTAGGACACGCGAGCCAATAGTGATCCTATGACTGATCTTAGAAGACGAGTTAAGGGCCGCGCGGTATTAGCCGAACGGTCTGGCGCTGCAGTCATGGACTGTGCGGCTGGTCCCGGCGGAGGTTCGAGTCCTCCCTCGGGCATTGGTGTGTGTGTTTGTCCTTAGGATAATTTAGGTTAAGTAGTGTGTAAGCTTAGGGACTGATGACCTTAGAAGTTAAGTCCCATAAGATTTCACACACATTTGTCCTTAGGATAATTTAGGTTAGACTTTGAGTTTTCTGATCGCTTTGTAATTCCGTCAGAGACCGCAAAACATTTGGAAAAGCAGTTGAACAGTATGGATAGTATCTTTAAAAGAACTTAGAAGCTGGCCATCAATAAAAGCAATATAAGTGTAATGGAATGGAACGAACCAAACCAGGCGATGCTGCTACTATCCGAACAGGAAATGACAAATTAAAACTATTAGATGAGTTTTGTTATTTGAGTAGCAAAATAACGGATGGTGGTGAAAGTGGAGTGCGAACTGCTGTACGAAGGAAATCATTTATGAAGAAGAAGAGTTTGTTCACATCGAATATAAATCTGTGTTTGTAAGTGTGCTCTGAACGTATTTGTTTGGATTTTAGCCTTATACGGAAACGAAACGTGGACAATAAGCAGTTCAGATAACAAAAAATTTTTGAAATGTGATTTTATAGAAGAATACTGAAGATTAGGTGGGTAGATCGCGTAACTAATGGAAAGAAGATAAGGATTTCTGGTCAGATGAGTAAGGGTAATATCAGCAGCAGGAGAAAATAGTACAATGGGAGTAGGATTCGTTATTAATAGGAAAGCAAGAGCAGGAAGTGTGTTACTGTGAACAGTTCTGTGATAGGGTTGTTCTTATAAGAATCGGCAGCAAATCAACACCGACAACGATTGTTCAGGTATACTTGCCGATGTCGCAATCTGAATATGAAAAGATAGAGAAATTATATGAGGACATTGATACGGTGGTACAATGCGTAAAGGAAGTTGAAAACCTAATAGTTTTGTGGGACGTGATTTCAGTTATAGGAGAAGGAGTATAGGAACAGGCTACAGGAGAATATGGGCTTCGGACACGGAATAAGAGAGGAGAAAGACTAATTGAGTTCTGTAACAAGTTTCAGCTAGTAATAGCGAATATTCTGTTTAAGAATCACAAGAGGAGCAGCTATACTTGGAAATGGCCGGGTGATACGGGTAGATTTCAGTTATATTACATCACGGTCTGACCGAAATTCCGAAATCAGATACTGGAATGTAAGGCGCACCCAGCAGCAGATATAAGCTCAGATCACAATGTAACAGTGAAGAAGAGTAGGCTGAAGTTTAAGTGACGCGTTACAGCCCCCTCACAAATTTTAATTATCATTTTAATTATCTGTTGATTGGTACTGATAAGCTGCAGACGCACTTCGCTAGTTTGCTCTTTTTTTCCTAGGATAACACATTCTTTTAAATTATGCCAAGTGTACCAAGTTGTTGGGAAAAGATTTATGGTGTCATCGACTAATTAGGTATCCGTATGGAGGGATAAGTCTGTTGTGTAATGAAGATGCCAGCCGCAGAGAGAATGCCGAGCCTATTCTCGAATGCCCGAACTAAGAGTTTTCAAGGATTTATTGTTGTCGGTAGCTGGATACTAACCGAATAGATCGTCATATGTCTTCTGACTGGTTTGATGCGTCCCGCCCCGAAGCACGAATTCCGCTCCTGTTCCAACCTCTTCATCTCAGAGTAGCACTTGCAACCTACGTCCTCTTTATTTGCTGGATGTATTCCAGTCTCTGTCTTGCTCTATAGTCTTTGCCCTCTATAGCTCCCTCTAGTATCATAAAAGTCATTCCGCCATGTCTTAAAACATATCCTATCATTCATCATTCTGTCCCTTCTCCTTGTCAGTGTTTTCCGCATATTCCTTCACTCTCCGATTTTGCACAGAACCTCCTCATTCTCTACCTTATCAGTCCACCTAATTTTCAAACTTTATCTGTAACACCACATCTCAAATGCTTCGATACTCTTCTGTTCCGGTTTTCCCACAGTCCATGTTTTACTACTATACAATGCTGCGCACCAAACGTATATTCTCATAAATTTCTTCAGCAAATTAAGGCCAATGTTTGATACTAGTAGACTTCTCTTAGCCAACAATGCCATTTTTGTCAGTGCTTGTCTCATTTTGATGTACTCCTTGCTCCTTCCGTCACTTGTTATTTTGCTGCCTAGATAGTTCAATTCCTTAACTTCATCTATATAGTGACATCAATCCTGATGTCACTCTTCCCACTTCTGCTACTTCTCATTACTTTCGTCTTTCTTCGATTTACTCTCAGTCCATATTCTATGCTCATTAGAGTCTTCATTCCTTTCAGCAGATCATGTAAATCTTTTTCAGTTTCGCTGAGGATAGCAATGTCATCAACGAATCGTATCATTGACACCCTTTCACCTTGAATTTTAATTTCACTCTTGACCCTTTCTTTTATTTCCATCATTTCTTCTTCTATGTACAGATCGAACAGTAGGAGCGAAAGATTACACCCTTGTCTTACAAACATTTTAATCCTAACACTTAGTGCTTGGTCGCCAGCTCCTATTATTCCCTCTTGGCTCTTGTACCTATTCTATATTACCCCTCTCTACCTATAGCTTACCCAAATTTTCTAAGTATTTCCAAAATCTTGCACCATTTTACATTGTCCAACACTTTTCCACCTCGACAAGACAGGTCATATGAACATGTCTCGATTTCTCTTCAGTCTCCATTCCATTATGAGCCGCAAGGTCAGAATTGCATCTCTGCTGCCTTTACCTTTCCTAAAGCTAAACTGATCACCAATTTTCTTTTCCTGTCTTCTGTATATTATACGAGGGCAGTTCAATAAGTAATGCAACACATTTTTTTTCTCGGCCAATTTTGGTTGAAAAAACCGGAAATTTCTTCTGGAATATTTTCAAACATTCCCGCTTCGTCTCGTATAGTTTCATTGACATCCGACAGGGGGCAGAGCTGTACAGAGCTCTTAAAATGGCGTCTGTAACGGGTGTGCGTTGCAAACAACGGGCAGTGATCGAGTTTCTTTTGGCGGAAAACCAGGGCATCTCAGATATTCATAGGCGCTTGCAGAATGTCTACGGTGATCTGGCAGTGGACAAAAGCACGGTGAGTCGTTGGGCAAAGCGTGTGTCATCATCGCCACAAGGTCAAGCAAGACTGTCTGATCTCCCGCGTGCGGGCCAGCCGTGCACAGCTGTGACTCCTGCAATGGCGGAGCGTGCGAACACACTCGTTCGAGATGATCGACGGATCACCATCAAACAACTCAGTGCTCAACTTGACATCTCTGTTGGTAGTGCTGTCACAATTGTTCACCAGTTGGGATATTCAAAGGTTTGTTCCCGCTGGGTCCGTCGTTGTCTAACCGAACACCATAAAGAGAAAAGGAGAACCATCTGTGCGGAATTGCTTGCTCGTCATGTGGCTGAGGGTGACAATTTCTTGTCAAAGATTGTTACAGGCGATGAAACATGGGTTCATCACTTCGAACCTGAAACAAAACGGCAATCAATGGAGTGGCGCCACACCCACTCCCCTACCAAGAAAAAGTTTAAAGCCATACCCTCAGCCGGTAAAGTCATAGTTACAGTCTTCTGGGACGCTGAAGGGGTTATTCTGTCCGATGTCCTTCCCCATGGTCAAACGATCAACTCTGAAGTGTATTGTGCTACTCTTCAGAAATTGAAGAAACGACTTCAGCGTGTTCGTAGGCACAAAAATCTGAACGAACTTCTCCTTCTTCATGACAACGCAAGACCTCACACAAGTCTTCGCATCCGAGAGGAGCTCACAAAACTTCAGTGGACTGTTCTTCCTCATGCACCCTACAGCCCCGATCTCGCACCGTCGGATTTCCATGTGTTTGGCCCAATGAAGGACGCAATCAGTGGGAGGCACTACGCGTATGATGAAGAAGTTATTGATGCAGTACGACGTTGGCTCCGACATCGACCAGTGGAATGGTACCGTGCAGGCATACAGGCCCTCATTTCAAGGTGGCGTAAGGCCGTAGCATTGAATGGAGATTACGTTGAAAAATAGTGTTGTGTAGCTAAAAGATTGGGGAATAACCTGGTGTATTTCAATGCTGAATAAAACAACCCGTGTTTCAGAAAAAAAATGTGTTGCATTACTTATTGAACTGCCCTCGTACTTGTAAGTAACTAGGATGCGTGAGCTGTTAAGCTGATTGTGCGATAGCTCTCACACTTGCCCGCTCTTCCAGCCTTCGGAACTATGTGGATGATATTTTTCCGAAAGTTAAATGGTATGTCGCCAGACTCATTCATTCTGCTCAGCAACACAAATAGTCGTTTCGTTGCCATTTCCCCCAATTATTTAAGAAATTCTGATGGAAAATTGTCTACCTGTTCTGCCTTATTTGATTTTAAGTCCTCCAAAGCTCTCTTCAATTATGATTCTAGTACTGGGTCCTCTATCTCTGCTAAATCGACTCCTGTTGCTTCTTCTAACAACAGACAAATCTTCCACCTTATAGAGGCCTTCAGTGTACTCCTTCCACCTATACGCTCTCTCCTCTGCATTTAATAGTGGAATTCCCTTCGCACTCTTAATGTCACCATCTCTGTTTCTAATTTCACCGACGGGTATTTTGACTTTCCTATATGCTGAGCCAGTCTTTCCGAGAATCATTTCTTTTTCGATTTCTTCACATTTTTAATTGGTTCATTTCATCTTATGTTCCTTGCACTTCCTGTTTATGTCATTCCTGAGCGAATTGCATTTCTGTATTCCTGAATTTCCCTGAACATTCTTGTATTTGCTTCATTCATCGATCAACGAAATTGTTTCTTCTGTTACCCATGGTTTCTTGGCAGTTACCTTCTTTGCACTTATGTTTTCCTTTCCTAATTCTGTGACTGTCCTTTTTAGAGATGTCCTACTGAGCTGTTTCTTATTGCTGTATCTTTAACCTTAGAGAAGTTCAAACGTATCTCGTTTTTCCTTACAAGGGAACCTCCCCATCGCACCCTCCTCAGATTTAGTTATAAGTTGGCACAGTGGATAGGCCTTGAAAAACTGAACACAGATCAATCGAGAAAACAGGAAGAAGTTGCGTGGAACTATGAAAAAAATTAGTAAAATATACAAACTGAGTAGTCTATGCGCAAGATAGGCAACATCGAGGAGAATGTGAAGTCAGGAGCGCCGTGGTCCCGTGGTTAGCGAGACCAGCTACGGAACAAAAGGTCCTAGGTTCAAGTCTTCCCACGAGTGAAAAGTTTAACTTTTTATTTTCAGTTTCTGTGACAAACTCTTATGTTTTCATCACTTTTTTGGGTGTGATTATCACATCCACAAGAAAACCTAAATCGGGCAAGGTAGAAGAATCTTTTTACCCATTCGCCAAGTGTACAAGTTAGGTGGGTCGACAACATATTCCTGTCATGTGACGCACATGCCGTCACCAGTGTCGTATAGAATATATCAGATGTGTTTTCCTGTGGAGGAATCGGTTGACTAATGACTTTGCGATCAAATGTTTTCGGTTCCCATTGGAGAGGCACGTCCTTTCGTCTACTAATCGCACGGTTTTGCGGTGCGGTCGCAAACCACAGACACTAATAAGTTTAGTGAACAGAGAGGTCAATGAACGAACGGACAGATCGTAACTTTGCGATAATAAAGAAAGTAAAATTTTCAGTCGAAGGCAGACTTGAACCAAGGACCTCTCATTCCCCAGCTACTCACGCTTATCACGGGACCACGGCGCTCCTGATTTTACATTGTCCTTGATGTTGCCTATCTTGCGCATGGACAACTCAGTTTGTATATTTTACTACTTTTTTTCATAGTTCCACACAACTTCTTCCTGCTTTCTCGATTGATCTGTGTTCAGTTTTTCAAGGCCTACCCACTGTGCCAACTTATAACTAAATCTGAGGGGGGTGCGATGGGGAGGTTCCCTTGTTAGTACCTCCGTATCCCACTTCTTTGCAGACTGATTCTTCCTTACAAATTTTCCAAACTTCAGCCTCCTCTCCATTACTCCGAAGTTGTGATCTGAGTCTATATCTACTCCAGGGTACGCCTTACAATCCAGTGTCTCATTTTGGAATCTCCGTCTAGACCTTATGAAATCTACCTTAAATCTTTCCATGTCACCCGGGCTTTTCGAGGTATATCTCCTGCTTTTGCGGATCTTGAATGTAGTTTAAAGGAGATGTAATATCGCTGTGAGTATATAGTACAAAGTGAGATGGAACCTAGTAGGTGGAAGAAGTTAGTAACATGTTCTCATATTTTGTAAATTCATTATTTGTAATGATTATCTTAAACCTTCTTTTCCACGGAACCGAAAGCGCAGGAGGACCTATGACGAAAATTATGGGGGTTGAGCAAGGATGAGGACGACTAGTTTAAATAAGAACAGGTCGACGATGGAATTTATGTACAAAAACAATGCTGTGTAGCGGAAGGTATGCTGCTGGAAAGAGTAGTAAGTCAGCGCTATCGAAATAACTAATGTTGTGATTTCAGTGATGTAAATAAGAGGAAACAGGTGCGTTGAACCCTGAAGTAAATAATCTCAATTTAAAGAGTGTGAGCATGTTAATGTTAAGATTTCATAGGATATGGCACGTGTTTAGCATTTATGTTACAGGAGTCTAGCCAACTGAAGTATGGATACGACTCAAAGCAGAATAGTCCTCCGTCTGAGCGGAATGAGTAACTTACTAGAAGGATGACGGCTGTCTGTACGAGAAAGGAGCCAGAAGAATGAGAAAACAAAAGCAGTAATAAGGTAGTAGAAGTAGATGTAGGGGATGGAGCTGTATGGTGCAACTAATTAGGAACAGTTTGTGAAGTTGAAGAGTTCAACAGTCTGGTAAGGTGGAACATACATTTGAAATGTAGCTAGTCGGTATGAACCAGGAAAGATGGCAAATGGGTTTAGTGCCTATAATTCTGCTGACATTAGTCTTCCTTGTCCTAAGAATTTATTCTGTTATAAATTATGCCTAAGATCACTGGATGGTTAACGTTTTGGTATGTAATTTTGTATTTTTTGTTCACTTATTCCTTACGGCTGGAGAAAAGTCTCGATTGTAAATGATTACATTTATTACCTGTTTAGAAGGACACCATGAGATGTGCCTGCAGAATTATGTAAGTTTTTGTACAAAGGATAATACTGTAAGCCGTGACTTAGACCTGGCATTTGTGAAGTTTTTCTTTCCTATGCCTTCGAAATCCATTAGTTGTCAACATGTTGTGTGTGTATATTAATGTTTGTGCAACAGTGCTGCAAACTAGCGTAAAAGTACGGTGAGCGAGTTATGGAGCGAACTCGTAAGGCAAGTCACTGGGACCAGCTGCCACGGTAAGCAGTCCGACTAATCTTCTGTGAAAATAAGGCACTCGTGGGAAGCAGCCGTTGGCTTATATTCATAGGCAGTGGTCATCAGTCTTTGCCTTTCAAGGCCAGTGTCGGGTATGGTGGAGCGCAGTCCACCCCACCTCCCCAAAGGTATGACGTCGCAGAGCAAGTGGGCGCAGGGAAGCCAACACGACTGTGGTGATATCAGGACCCAGTCGTCAAGCATTCCGAATGGCGTGACTAGTACTGACCAGCACACCCACTGTAAGATGTAACAGGAATGTACCTTCCATGCATATTCCCTGCGACCAGCACACAACTTGGCACGTGAACAACGAGACAGACCTTGTTACGGGAAAAGGGATTGTCCGCTGGAGGAACCAGTGCCACACCGCCTTTAAGCATGATAATGGCACACCACAGTGTTTTCTTACTGAGTTCCCATTCGAGACGGACGCAAGAAGATCGATGAGAAGTGCATAGCAGACTTGAGACGAGAACAGAAGTGACACGAGAGAGGAGGCTGGATTATGATCTCAAAGACACTTGCCACTTAGAGTGTTCTTTCCTCTAATGAAACGGCTCCATGTGTCAGTGTTCGCCCATTCTTCAGTCAGCATGGTAATGAGATTCCGGACAATAGAGTGCGAAGAACAGATAACTTTTTGATGTCATTGAAGTTCCTGTCAATCAAAATATCGCTGAGTGATATTCTGAATATATAAAGGGTGATTTATGTGTTTATTCTTCTGTTTTTCCTTTAATGTCATTTGACAAATTTTCATAATGTTTTTATAATCTTCAACATGGTCTGTGCAGTAGGAGCCCATATACATGAGAGTGTTTACTTCTTGTTCATAAGGCGTTTATTTATGTAGTTACCCGTATATCTGTTTACTCAATTAGAGCTGCACATTTTTCTTACACAAGTCATTCGCGGTTCACTAGGCATGTGTGGATATTTCTTCCTGTGTTCTTTCTGTTGACATTGGTACTACACATCTATCTTATTACTGTTGTTTTTCGTAGAACCGATTTACTAGAATGAAAAAAATGCTATTTACGACACATATATGTATATGTATACAAGTAGTGATAATGTGTTTCATGAATAGTTATTATTAATATTGTGCATTAATATCATTTATTGTTTCTGTTAGTTTCTAATTCCCTTATGTATATTGACATGAGATTGTGTACGTGTATGTGTATTTCTTTGTGTGTCTGATGCTATTTGTTATGTCTCTAATAGAACTAATTTATTGAAGGAACATAATGTGCCTTCTTCAACTTGAAACAAGGGACAATTTAAAGTAATGTTTGAGGTGCCTTACTATTTGAAGAACAATTTGTGCACTTTTCTTCCCCTGAGGCAGACTGTGATGAAAGGGACTAATAAGACTAACTTTCATAAAAGTTGTGAGCAACTTGTGCCTAAACTTGTTGACAGCGTCTAGTTTACGTCAATTTTTTCTCAATTTCGTCGTTTTACTGCAGCATCAGTCATATAATCTCTGGTAAAGAAGAGTACACTTGTGCTTTTTTGTTTTGATGCAGTCCATTTCCCAAGATTATCTTCCTTTTGTGTAAGTGTGAACATGTGTAACCGAGAGGATATGAGTTGTTTGAAATACTCTCCAATGTATTCAGAGGTTATCACAGTCGTAGACTCATAGTGCCAACTGAATCTTACGACCGCTTGAGGTGATATCAAAGACACTTATCAGTCACACAGGGCAGAAGCGCCATTCCGCTGATTGCAGTCCCCCCCCTCGAGTCACAAGAGTGGGAAGCGTGCTCTGGAAGAGGGGTTCATCACTGCCCGTTTGCGGCTGGTAAGTTACGTGCTAGTTTGCTCTGATTTCAGCAAAAAAGCATTGTGCCAAATTATGCCAGCTTCTGTTTCCAATTAACTTAGATAGTTTCTCGGTGTGATAACATGCAGTGCTCATAACCTTCGGTTATTCTAAATTTTAGGGGGTAAATTTACACGTTTTGTCGGAATTCAATAGGTCGTGTCTTGTCCCGGGAGAATGTCCGTTGTGTTCTACGTATTCATTTTCTCCAAACTGTAGTGGTCTTTCCTTTGTGTGAAATGATTAATATTCAGCTCCTAGCTGATAAATTTCCGGCTACTAGCCCACTTCGTTTATTTTAGTTCATGGTTATCCTCTTGTGATCATGTTTAATACATAGACCTCTTCTCCTGAGCTCAATGAATACCAGCATGACCACATTACTTCGCGGTTTCTGAATTTATGTAAACTGAATGATTTTTGGCTATCAGTCTCTCTCGTGTGTCTTAATACAAAGTTACCTACTCGTCTGCCCTGTGACGAGTATCCAGATGCATGCATTTTGTGAATTATTATGCAGCAACCATATTTTCGTGGACTGACTATTTTTTGGGACACTTGCCCACAATATGTTCATCATGTTAGAGCCACCATTTCTTGCTCCTATTTGATCAATAGGTTTCTCTCTCCTGAGTTCAAAGAATACCTGAACTGTAGATTAATTCACGTCCACAAGATTTATGAAAACTAATTTTTTCAGCTGGTGGTCATTGTCGTGTTGCGAGTACATATGCTATTGGAATGCTAGCCGAACAGTCCCTAGAGTTCGATCATGTATAAAGTAGTCACCTGCATTTGTGGGAACTTTCTGCCCTTCTACCAAGCCTTCAGTTAGTTGTACTGGAGTAGATGGAATGGATGTGCTTCGTTTGAATGAATCACCAGAGCACATCTGTCTCGTCTCTCAGGTCCTCATAAAGTGAAATGCTCCTATGTAAGTTCGCTGCTCCGTGAGATAGTTTGCTAGTTTTCGTGTATGAAATGTCACTTTATTATTTAATTTTGTTTCGAGGAATTTTATGCTTAAAATGTAGTTAATAAATGAATCTTATAATCGGTAGACTTTGATATGCATAATCATAAGCACCATCTTACCTCCGCCTCAGTTTCACAGTCGCTTTGAAGACTCCCAAAAGAGAGAATAACATCACGCAGATCTACGACAACAACGAGTATTAATAAAAGCTAGACCTTTTTGGAATTAAAATTGCCTGATTGTACTGCTCACGATGATACCTTCCCCTATTACCTGTATGCCCATCACACATTCAGTTTAATCCTAGACTCGTCATAAGTCGTGCATTAGAGATAAATTTCTTATTGATCTTTTCTCGCCATATGTCTTGTGTACATTTTCTCGAATGGTATGCTAGGTGGTGAAGGGTGCGTACATGACTGTAACCTAGCTGCAAGAGCAGGATGTAGCGTCTCTGAACAAAAATTAAATAAAGTAAAACACTTTCCTTCTTGTTGGGCGAAAGACCATTAGTAATTACCTGCCTCGCTAGCAATTATGCAATTTCTAAGCGGATCATTGACGTGAAAAAAGTGCACAATTCTGAGGGACAAATGGAACATGCAATATTTACGTGTTACAATTTACATGCAGTGTTGCTTGCTCCATTAATGGTTTACATCCTACTCCGTTCTTACGACAGCGCTTAACACTAGGAATTATTATTTCCTGGCATAGACAGCTACTAATGTGATAGTTACCATAATTTTACCGATTAACTTACGACATATCTAGTTACTTATTAAGAAGCCTGTCTCACGACTAAATGATTGGAAGATCAGTGTAGTCCGCAACAAAGCAAACCACAGCTTTACAAATGAAAGATGAAGAAATGGCAGTACTCGTGGAAATAAATGAAAGCTAGACGAAATGTGGTTAGGCTACAAACAAGAAGATATTTATCGTAACGATATTTTGCGTTATCAGTAACAATTACGAAGTGGCAGTGCCCGGTAACAGAGAAGCGCTGAAACTAATGGGAAAAGAAAATATTTATGAATCTGCACTCAGTTACCTCGTTGATGGAGACGACATCGCGTTCGCCATAGCGCTGGAGATGCTTGAGAAAGCACTAAAACGGCTTTCACGCAAAGTGATATACTATAGCAATATCAGCAAACTATGGAGATTAAGGAAGAGAAGAGCCTTGTAAGTTATTGTTTAACTTTGTATCACGGCCTAAGTTTCCGAGAGTTCAGAACCAAGGATAACGCTGCTTGCAGTGAAAATTAAAGACGATAGGCCCTGACGAACGTAATTCATTGACACATCATTCTATTTCTGAAACAAAACATTTTTGTCATCATAATAACATTCAGTACTTACGCAACATCATATGACAATGATGCTGATAATCTGTCCTCGAAAGCAGAGATGGTGGTTACTACGTGCACCGTCATAATTTAAATACCTTAAGTACCTTGCAAAACATAGATTATCAACACTTGAATCAACATATAACTTATTACATATGGTGATATTCTGGAGAGAACGGACAGTGCAAAAGTAGGCGCTGTAACAGTTAATATTGTTTGGACTAGGACTGTTCTAGGAATAGAGTATAATGAGGTTGTAGACCAGTTGACAAAGCATTCAGAATAAGAAATCAAGATTTATTCAGCTTCATTACAGGACCTATGCACATCTTCAGAAGCAGCTTCCATCAACGAAAGTTTCATCAATAGACTGAATCACACAACCAAAATGGTAGGCATTACGCTATCACCAATCTTATCCATACCTGCATATAACAGACTCAGTCACTTTTCCAGGACTGAAAAATGATGAACACCTTAATTAAAGAGTACTTCTGAACAGAGTGGAAAAATATTGTTCGTTAAGTACTAATGAGGCTTCAGAAGGAGCAGAAATGCGTGGAACAATTTTTAAATTTGAAACGGTAATGCTGTATCAAAAACATTCTCACATTCGTCGACTTCAAGAAAGCCTGTGATTCAGCAGATGGAGCAATACTATTCCAAATTTTGGTGGATTTTAGTTTAGATAGAGAATCCAGTTAATTGATTAAATAAATGTTAACGAACACGACATCCAAGATCAATTTAAGAGTAAAGGTTTCAGAATCCTTCAAGACCAAAGTGAGAGTCAGTCAGACAGGTAGACTCTTCCCCTTCCATTTAAAACTACACTTTGATAAGGCGAATGGGGAATAGTGATGATAAATTAAAGAACTGTGTGAAATACGAATGGAAAGCATGAAAAGGGAATACAAACTGACAGTCTATCGTTCGCATATGCTGTTGAATTACCGTAGGAATCATTTGAACGGGTGACAAAGCCAAAAAAAAGACTGACGTCCCACGTTAGGACGCAATGAACCATTTTGTCTCGAATACTGCTGTATGATCGATTATGCGAGCAGCAGTTGGTTCCCACTGTAAACCATTCTAGGAAGTTTTAAGTCTAGACAACAATTAGAATCTTGCAGTACTGATTTGTATTTGTGACTCAAAAATTGTGTTAATATTTCTGTGCTTGGAAAAATGGTGGAACGCCATTGCACTGTGCATGAAATGTTTGCTTAATACCCATTATATTTATTTGTAACTATTAGTTTTATATTCACAACTCGAAAACAAGGCCATTTATTACATTATGGTGTAACACCAATATAATATCAACAGTGGTCCACATTATTAATTGTTGTATATTGCCATACTAGACAAAGAAGGGTTCATTTACAGCAAAAGATTCTTTTACCTATGGGCTTCAATCTGGATCAAATTCTGACAAGAAAACAGTGAATAGTCACGACACTGTGGATGCCAGCAATCAGGCTAAAACTTAAACATAAGTAGAACTATTTATTGAAAGTGAACGTACTGGAAGGATTAGAGGAAGAGGAGAAAAAGTAGGGGCATGGGAAGACAAACTGGGTGAAAATGATGATATAAAGAGGAAGAAGATATATCATTGAAAGTAATGTGATCTTACAGGGTGCAGTAATGAATGGCCTCAAGAATATTGTGTTCCCAACAATCGAAGCCTATCGTAAATATTTCGGTTGCTTTTTAATGATATTATTGACATCATTATTACATTAACAAACAAATATACTGCCAAACCATAATTGACTTGGCGTTGTGACTTCGATGGACGTGAGATCATTTACTGCAATACTTTTACTTAGCGATTATATTGAAGTACCGAGGCGGAATATGTACTGGGAAACGATATCAAATTCGGGTGATAATCTTCTTGTTGGAACTCTTTCCTTTGATACATTCAATTCATAAAACCAATGTACACTTATGTGACAATTACAAGCTAAATAAGTCAAATAGATGCGCTAAAGTGAGGTGATTGTTTCACTTGATCAACAGACGACTTCAGGGAAATGCACCCCATGAAAAAAAAAACATACCACTGATGAAAGAATGGTGCTTTATTTCGATAAACATGGGTGCATGCAGTTTATAAGAGGAAATCCAGTACGGAACGGCTACAAAATTTTGACTAATGCTACAAGAACTGAGTACATTATGTATGGGGGGGGGATCCTTAAGAAGTTCGAGCACTACGATATCAGAGAACTACAAACAGTTGGGCTTAGAAGCAACTGTCGTTCTTCCCTACGCTGACATGTTATTGAGTTTCGGAAAGTACTTTTGTGACAGTTACTTCGCATCATTTTCCCTGCTTACCGAATTACTGTTAAAGGAATCCAAGCTACAGGGACAATAAGAGAAGCTGTCTCTGAAATGTCTCCTATTGGATAGTAAGACGATGAAGAAATGTCCTCGGAGAACCACTGATTTCAAAAGTGACACGTCTACATATGGTACTTGCAAGATGGATTGACAACTTCGTGGTCAAAATAGCTTCCAACTCTACAATTGTAAAGCCATTGCATAAAAAAGGTACTTTCGCAGAGTCAGAAGGACAGCATAGCTATCAAACAACCTCATATGAGTCGTGTTTATAATCAAACCATGGGTGGAGTTGATCTGGCTGATTAAAACATAAGCCTCTAAAGAACATCCATATAAGAGAAAAAATGCTCTTCTCTGATAGCTCATTGAGTTTATACAACCAAATAAAATGCGTGGGAATTATATATACCTGAAGTAAATGAGAAACTAAATCATGTTGAATTTCATCGTCATATTGTAACTTCCATCCTGGAAAGAAATGCCCAAGGATGCAAGTCTAAAAGATACGACCAAACACAGAATATCAAGACCCAAGATGTGAGAGAATCATTGGGTGACTGGTCAGGAGAAACAAATTTGCTGCAGGATCTGCCATACAAAAACCACAACAAGGTGTGTAAAATGCTATGTTGGTTTACATGTCAAGTTTTTCATGACGTATCCTATAAAGTGAATGCTTAAACATGAGTCGGATCTATTTAGAAATGTCATACGTTTCGCTGTGTGTGTGTGTGTGTGTGTGTGTGTGTGTGTGTGTCGCAAATAACACAACATGTGGTAAACCTTTTAGTTATACGACTGAAAGTCCTACATCGCCCTGTTAATCACATAGTGTTTAGTTTTCAAGCTTGCAACTGGTATTGTCAGATTATATGATGCCTATGTAACACACTTCTGTAATAAATAAACAAAACTTTACAAAAACTGAATTCGATCTTACTGGGCTAACGAAGCCATACGGAGCTAGAAGTAAGCCTCTAAAGGAGGTATACAAATTTCTGTCGAGGAGACACAGTTATTACGAATATCAAGACATCTCCTAAATACATGAAATTATATATTAGAAAAATGTAAATATTAAGCGAATCTACAGAAGCGTCAAACAGTAAAAGAAGTTATTGGAGCACGAATACAGGAGAAAAGTTTATACATTTAGTATTCACGATGTTCCACTGACCTACACGAAGTTGATGAATAACACTATACATTCACACTATCTGACAAAAACTTGAAGAACCCAGAAGACATGATCGAACGACAGTGTAACTTCTTACACGTACATGTCAGCGAACATGGGAGTGGTCTTATTCCTCGACTGTTTTGGAGCGACATAGCAGTGTTACTCCTGGCTTTATCACGCGGTGCCATAGGGCATGTCTTGTCCGCCCCAGTAGCTGAGTGGTCAGCGTGACGGATTGCCGTCCTCTGGGCCCGGGTTCGATTCCCGGCTGGGTCGGAGATTTTCTCCGCTCAGGGACTGGGTGTTGTGTTGTGTTCATCATCATTTCATCCCCATCCGGCGTGCAGGTCGCCCAATGTGGCGCCGAATGTAATAAGACCTGCGATATGGCGGCCGGACCTGCCCCGCGAGGGGCCTGCCGGCCAATGACGCCAAACGCTCATTTCCATTTCCAGGGCATGTCTTCAGGACATGGCTGGCTACGGTTACGGGACTCTGAAGACGCATTGGTACATCATGGACATATGGTGTCCTCATGTGCTATCTCTCATTTGACAGTCTTTATGAAATGTTTGCGTGATGTAGATGTACTTCTTGTCAGTGTTTCCACATCTTCCCCTCTCCACCGATTCTGTGGGAAAACTCCTCACTCCTTACTTTATCAGTTCACCGAATTTTCAATATTCTTCTATATAACCATAATTCGAATGCCTCCAGTCTCTTGTGTTCCGCCTTTTCCACTGTCCATGATTCACTACCGTACGATGCTATGCTCCAGACTTACATTCTCAGAAACTTTTCCCTCACGTGAAGATCTGTGTATGCAACCAATAGGCTTATCTTGGCCATGAATGTTCTCTGTCCTTGTGTTAACCTGATTTTATGTTCTCCTTTTTATTTTGGTGCCGAGGTAGCAGATTGAATTCGTCTAAATTGTGATCACCAGTTTTGAAGTTAGGTTTCTCGCTTTCTCATTTCTGCTACTCCTGTTTAGTTTTGTCACTCTCCAGTTTACTCGTAATCCACTTCTGTACTCATTAGGCGGGTCCATCTATCAAAGCGCTTCTTCATCGCTTTCACTGGGGATAGCAATGTCATCAGCTGATCTTACGGCTGATTTTCATCCACACAGAAGTTTAATCCCGCTCTTGACACTTCTTTCTTCGATGTTTCCATTGAATAGTAAGAGCGAAAAACTGCATCCTGTCTCTTCTTCAATTCTAACACTTCGTGCTTGATCTTCCAGGCTTATTCTTCCCTATTGGTTCTTGTACATATTGTATATCATCCGTATTTCCCTTAGCTTGCCACTATTTTTCTCACAGTTTCGAACATCTTCGGGGTTAACAAAACCTATGAGTGTGTCTTGACTTTTTTGTGTTGCTTCTATTATAAATAGCATCGTTAGAACTGCCTCTCTTGTGCCTTTTTCCTTTCACGAAGCCAATGTGGTCGTCTTCTAACAGGTACTCAGTTTCCTTTCCCATTCTTCAGCAACTTATTCTTGTCAGCAACCTGGATGAGTAAGATGCTCGCCCGATATTGCGCCAGTTCTCGTACTTGAAATTTCATTCTAGTTGTCGTACTTATCTGCGCTGGCTAACCTTGGAACCGTGTGGTTGATATTTTCCCGAAAGTCTGATGGTAAGTCGTCAGTCTCATAGATTACACATGCCGACTTGAATAGTCGTTTGGTTGCCATTCCCGTCACCCCCCCCCCCCCCCCCCCTCCTGCCAGTGATTAGAGAAATTCCGAGGAACAGTATCTACATACAGCATATTGCGTCTGATTGCCATACCTCCGCCAGGAGCTCAACAGAATAGCAGAATGTTTATGATCATCGTTTTTGGATTTGGTTTCTAAGAGCACATATGACAAAAGGAAAATTTGTGTTATGACTGTAGTACAACTCAGCAACTGGAAGAGTTTATACCAACGAGAACGATCACAATGCAGCTGAGGTTTTTCTTTTCATTAACCATTAACGTTATCTGTCCCCCCCTGCTTCATTTGATCCCGAGTCTTCCTGAGTTATTTCAAATAACAGCTCAGAAACTCTAATACTGGATCACCTATATCTTCTATATCGCTCTAATTTCTTCTTCTATCACTTCATCAGGCAATTCCTTCCTCTCGTCTTTCGCTGTGCTCAGAATGTTAAAATTCTTGCTTTTAATTTCTTCAAAGTTTGTTTTGACTTATACGTGTGTTGAATCAGGCCTTCTTCCATTTTCGATTTCACTTTGGCTGCGCTGCACTTCCTATTTAACTCTTGTCTTTCCCTGAATACTATTATTTTTTTCTTCTTTCGTAGACCAGTTGAAGAATTTCTTCTGTTACCCAAGGTCGCTAGACAGTTACTTTCCTTGCATCGATATTTGACTGTCCAACATCTGTGACTTGTCTTTTCAGATACGTCTTCTCCTCTTCATATGGACTGACTACTGTAGTATTCCTTCTAGCATCATCCACACCCTTAGCGAATCCGTCCCCGTAGCTGAGAATGTCACTCCTAAGGCCCCGTGTACGATCCCAGGCTGGGTCTGAGACTTTTTCCGCTCAGGGACACGCAAGTCTCCGAAGTGGCGTCAAATCGAAAGACTTGCACCCGGCGAACGGTGTACATGATGGCAAGCTCTAGTCACACGACATTTATTTCCCCTTAGCGAACTTCAAACGCATTTCATCATTTCTCGGTACCTCAGTATCCCATTATTCCACACTTATTCTTCCTGACGTTTCTTTTGAACTTCAGTCTACTTTTCATCACTACAAAATGGTAATCTGAGTCTATATCTGGACACGGATGATCCTTACAGTCCAACATGTGGTTATGGATCTATGTCTGTCGATGACGTAATCCAGCTGGAGTGTCCCCGGGTCTCATAGTCTTTTCTGAGTATATCTCCTCCTCTTGTGACTCTTGGACAGAGTATTCGCCAATAAAATCTGAAAATTGTTTCAGAATTGAAATAGTCTCTCTCCTCTCTCATTTCGGCTATCAAGCTCATATTCTCCCATAACCTCCAACCATGCTTTGATTCCCCATGGTTATTGGATTTCCATCTGCCTTTACATACTGAATTACCCGTTCAACATCCTCATACACTTTCTCTGTCTGTTCATCTTCTGCTTGTGACGTCGGCATCTACACCTGAACTATCGTTTCGGCCTTCGTTTGCTCTCAAATCGGATGAGAACAACCCTCTTAATGAACTGTTCACAGTAGCTCACTTACCGCCTTGCTTTCCTATTCACAACGAATCCTACTCCCGTTATACTATTTTCTCTGCTGTTGATATTACCTTATCTTTATCTGCACAGAAATTCTTATCTTCTTTCCATTTTACTGAGCTGATCCCCGCTATATCTAGATGAGCTTTTGCGTTTCCTTTTCAGATTTTCTAGCTTCCCTACTACGTTCAAGCTTCTGACATTCAATGCTCCGATTGTTAGAGTGTTACCATTTCGATCGTTATTGAGTCTTTTTCCTCATTGTAACCTCTCCTTTGGCAGTCCTCTACCGGACGTCCGAATGGGAGACCATCCGGTATCTTTTCACACTGGAGAGGTCATCATGACACTTTTTTCAGTTAGAGGTCAAATATCCTGTGTATACATATTGTGTGTCTTCAGTGCAGTGCTTTTCACTAGCGTTGATAATGCGGATTCGTCCGCCTTTTAGGGGCAGTTTCGCACCCAACGGACAAGAGATTGCCCTGAACCTCTGTCCGCTCCTCCGCCCTGTTTGATAAGGCAGTCGGCCGAACGAGGTTGACTTCCTATGCCGGAAGTCTTCGACTGCGATTGTTGATGATTTAATTAAAAATTTAAACAATGGATGGGCTCGAATCCAGGAATCTGGAAGTCTTGTTTACGAGGCAAAGGCATTACCCCTACACCAGGAGTTACTTCCAATGACCTATCACAATAAACTCATAGAGAAACTGTAATCTATTCAAAAAGCACAACATAAAAGTTGCCTACATAACGAATAATTAAGACAGTAATACATCCTAAAACTAAAGCCTAAATCAGACAGATACGAGAACCATTCGGAAAGTAAGGTCCTATCGATCGCGAAATGGAAATGACTGTGAAAATCCGATGAAACTCTGGACGGATATGTTGGGCAGTGTCTCTAGTATTCCCGTCGATCGCGTGACGTTGCTCTTTTCAATTTTGAGCGGACAGTGAGCACGTAAAGATGCCTAGAGAAAAATGTCTCCCGCGAAGTGTGAGAGTCTGGTGAGAGTTTTCGCCTGAAGCTATTCAACCCACATAACATGACTCTCCTTCCTTCTTCATGACAATTCTCGCCCGTATTCTGCAGGGCAGTGAAGATGCTCCTGGACACATTTTCGACGGGAAGTGTTTGATTACCAACAATACAGTCAGTAACTGGCTCCCATTGCGTTTCGTTTTTGCTGTCATGAGCAGCTGGCTATGAAGGTGACATTCTGACACAGACAACGAGCTGTAGACCAGGGTAGAGATTTGGCGAAAAGCACAGGCGGCTACCTTCTATGACGAGGGCGTTGGAAAGTTGGTACAACGCTACGACAGATGTCTAAGTCTGAGCAGCGACTATGTGGAGAAGTAGATGGAAGGTCTAGTTAACTGTTTCAAATAAAACGTTTTTGAATTTCAGAGTGATCTCCATTTCGCGACCAATAGGACCTTACACTTCAAATTTCTTTATGAGATTTTGCAGAAACTGACGTTGTTTGTGGTTTAGTTCATGTGATCACATGATTTCTCTACTACATTTTTTGTGGTAGTAGTAATAATAGTAGTAGTAGTAATAGTAGCAGCAGCAGTAGTAGATTCGAGCCACGTGAATGTCGTCATTATTGTATCAGTGTAAATCCATACTGTCGACTATAGTCTGTGAGTGTTTCTTGTACATTTTGCTTTCCAGCGAGATGTTTTGTTATCTGCGTCCGCTGCTTTTATATTATTAATTTTTGTACTACAAGCCGAGATTGGTCGCAAAATAGGCAAATACATTTTACGAAATAGCGATTCACGGCGGCCTAGAAGATGTCATTTTTCATTTATATAAAAGCCATAGAGCACGACCAACAGAAAATATTTTATTCCCAATACAAATTTTAATTACGTGTTTTTATATCACAATGCCTTGTTGCTTATTGCTTCTTTTATCCTGATACTACGGACTGGAAATGAAAATGAGAGCTAAAAGCGCAACTTCACCTATCCGACGTGTGGGAGAAGCTATCCGGGGTGGAATAGAAAATAAATTATGTGTTTTAATAAAGATAATTCTGAAGGTAAGTATAGTAGCATTGAGGAAGAGGCCTGAACAACGTAAACATAGTAAAAGTAAGATTCAGTTTTCTGGACATTCTCTATAAGTACGATATTGCAGAGCCTGTGTTGTTACGAAGCACGGTACAATGTTCTTTCGGACGTATATGCATGTTCGAAGGAACAGGCACTCCAGCAACTACGGTCCTCATGAAGCACGTGAAGTGTATTCGCAGTTGCAAATACGGATAACCATAAGCTGAATAATGGAATGACGACAGTGAACATTTGTGCCGGACCGGGAGTCGAACCCGGAATACCCGCGATACTAGAGCGGTCTTTACCGCTTTCGCTATCCGTGTACCACTCAGTGCCAGATACCAACTTCCTTGTGTCGTCGTTCATGCGTCACAGCCTACACTCGTACATACTATGTACTTCCCATACAGAAGGAGGACATTTTAATTAAAAGTCGCTGCCTGATACCCGCGGATAAATACCATATTGCAGTACCTTTGTTGCTAAGAGGTACGATGCAAAGTTCCTTCGAGCGAGAGCAGGTTGTAGACACATTTTTGACAATACCTGCAAGTTTGAGCCGTGAGTAGTGAGTCGTGCTCGGATAATCTAATGGTAAAACGGAAAATCCGCGTTGGAATCCCGGTCGAGCAAAAATTTTCACTATCGTAATCCCATTATATGCATGGTTGTCCGTCTTCGCAGCTACGATACCCTTCATGTATTACCTATAAAGGTAAAAAAGGAGAAACAATCCTTTGTCAAATGTAAAACTGTCCGACAAGCACCTGATATTATTCATGAATCGTATTCAGACACAAGGAAAGAATCGTCATTATTGAGGGAAGGACCATAATTCAGCTCGTGGTGTCAGCAAAATAGAAGAAATATTGAAAAACGAACCCTTATAAATGTGGATTGCAGAGAAATGTAACGTTAATAACACTAGATGAGAAGATTCATATTTCCTATACCACTGATAGAAAAAATACTGGCACGTACTACACAAATTTTTCAAATGTGAAGGAAGTCCAGAAAAATGTGACAGTGGCCCTTTTTTTTTTATTTATCCAGGCGAGGACGCAATATGTAATTTCCCGTAATACTGGAGGCAACTGTAGCGACGAATTAAATACGCAGTGCAAGCCAAGCAGCTGCACCTGTGTCGAAAAGCCTGACAACGGCCGATTTACGAGGGACGAAGCACACCTGCGTCTCTGCGATGTGGCAGGATCGTCAGCACAGCCAAGAGTACTTCGGAAGTGCAGCGCACGAGGAAAATACCCACGAGGGAGTAACTTCCCGTCAACTAATCTTGTATAGACTCACCAGTGAGTTTTAGTAAGTACCAATGCAGTCTGAAATACAGGGTGTCTCAGAGAGATATACCTTTCATACAAAAATAAAGACAGAAACGTGGGGTAAATTTTATTTACGTGCAGTACTTCCAAGCTTTTATTTAGAGATGAACATCAGATTTTGCAAGGGTATATATTTTACATACATGCACATACAATGTTGGGCTACTTTTTACAATTACTTTAGGATCAAATTTTTCGTTTACGTTTACAAACATTCTTTCTGTGGTATTAAGAAAACTTCGATGGTGTAGTAGTTGCTTTATTGATATACAAACGATTTCGATGCATAAAGTCGCATCATCAGTTGCAACAATGTTAAAAGGTCATTGGTGTACGCTTCGCCCTTAGTCAAGATATATTATTCAGTGAATATTATCTACAGGGCGTTGGCGAACAAAGAGTGATCAAGACGTGATCAATTAATTTTGTCCTCTTAGTCGCTTGTGCAGGTCGGTTCTACTCTTACAAACGCCGGGTTCCCCCTGCCGCTTCGATCCATGCAAATCATAAAACAAGCATCTATAACTACATGATCCACCCACCAGCAATTTTATCGAAATTAGTGGATCACGTCTTTGTCAACCTTTGTTTGCCAAAGTAATTTCTTTGAACAATATATCTTGACTAGGAGCGATTGGTACACCAGCAACGTTTGACATTGGTGCGGCTTTGGACCGCGAAAACAATCTCATTACCAGCTGGCAGCGAAATTCCTGTTAACACCATGTCCTTCACCAGCTACGGATACCCATATTATAAAATGCTTTGAATGTGTTTGGTAAAGTTCAGTGTCAAGCGATTCCTTTTTAGCATATAATTCCCTAATTTCTTACATTAGCATTTGCAAACTTGACAAGACAATTAGTAGCAGCAGAAATAACACCGATAATCAGAACACACAAATCCACAATTATTTATAATCATAGAACATCACAGGAAATCACAGCCAACAAGCTGAAACAAAAATTAAAACTGAAGAATGCCATCATAACAAGAGCAGACAAAGGGAATATTACTGTAATTACGGATGAAAAAGAATACATAGCAAAAACACTAGATTTTCTCAAAGACAACATCACAAAACTGACCAGTGACGCAACAGTGAGGAACCGGAAAAACATTCAGCAGACACTGAAAAACATCAAAAATACATTCTCAAAAGGCCACGTAAAAAGGATGACACAGAAATATCCAAAAGTACCCACCCTAAATTCCCTACCAAAGGTTCACAAGGATAGTATCCCATTAAGATCCGACATCAAAGCCGGCCGGGATGGCTGAGTGGTTCTAGGCGCTACAGTCTGGAACCGCGTGACCGCTACGGTCGCAGGTTCGAATCCTGCCTCGGGCATGGATGTGTGTGATGTCCTTAGGTTAGTTAGGTTTAAGTAGTTCTAAGTTCTAGGGGACTGATGACCTTAGAAGTTAAGTCCCATAGTGCTCAGAGCCATTTGAACCTTTTTAACCGTCATCAAAATGCTCCATACTACCACCTAGCCCAACAGATACACACACTACTAAAAAAATTTACACTCAAAAGAATTAATCGACAGAATCAAGAACATACACATACCACACAGCAACCCTCATATCATTTGACATCACATCAATCTACACTCGTATTCCAATAAATGAAGCAATCAGCATCATCACACAAAGATTAAAACAACAAGGAAACCCACCAGACACACACATCAATGAAATAACAACCATACTCAAGACTGTAACATCACAAAATTATTTTGTGTTCAACAATGAATTTTGTTCTCAAAATGAAGGACTGTCAATGGGATAACCAATTAGTGGTCCTTAGCTAACATATTTTTGAACAACCTGGAGAATATGATCTTCAGACACAAAACGACAAAAAAATTCTAAGTTGCTTGCTGGTACCGTTATGTCGATGACATAATATGCCTGATTGATGAACAACATACACACATAGAAAAGCTACACAAGGAAACAAACAACTTACACCCAAAAATTAACGTCACGTTAGAAACAGAAACTAACAACACACTACATTTTCCAGATCTCATCATACGCAAAACAAATACACATATCTTCATAATATTCAGGAAGCCGACAACCACAAGCACCATCATTCACAACCTATCGAACCACCCATTGACACATAAGCAACCAAACTTTAAATTCATGCTCCGTAGATTAAACAGACCCAAATGGTAGACAAGTTAAATAAAAACGATGTTAACAGGACAAAAAGGAACATACCACACACACAAAAACCGTCACCCAATACAGAACAACACAAAACACAAACAATGACCACACACAAGACACAACAGAGCAACAACACACACACAAAACTAAATGGCACATACTCACCTACAATAACAAGATTGTTCACAGAATAGGTAAGAAACAGTGACTACAAATAGGATACAGGAGAGAGAACACAACACAGAAAAAGATCAGAACACATGAAACACCCACGAATAAATTTAACAGGTCAGGAATATGTGAACTCGGATACAACACTTGCCAGTCAGTGTACATAGGACAAACATGCAGAAACTTCAAAATCAGATATTCAGAACATCTCAGAGCTTTAAAAAGCAACAGTTCCCATAGCACATTTGCTGTCTACCTTATAGCCCACAGTAACCACCCAACTACAGTAGAAACAGACTTAGCCCGCATCTCGTGGTCGTGCGGTAGCGTTCTCGCTTCCCACGCCCGGGTTCCCGGGTTCGATTCCCGGCGGGGTCAGGGATTTTCTCTGCCTCGTGATGGCTGGGTGTTGTGTGCTGTCCTTAGGTTAGTTAGGTTTAAGTAGTTGTAAGTTCTAGGGGACTTATGACCACAGCAGTTGAGTCCCATAGTGCTCAGAGCCATTTTTTAGAAACAGACTTAAGAATACTAAAACCCAGCCATAGCCTATACAGCAAACTGACCATTGAGCAAAACGTCTACATACAGAAGGCAACAGCAGATGAAATACAGGTCATAAATAAATACACTATACTCTTCAAGCGCAAACTGTTTAACACATTAAAGAAACTTTACAAAAAAACACAACACAAACAGATAAAGCCTACCCACACGCACAGACACACACACACACACACACACACACACACACACACACACACACACACACGAAAAATCGTTACACTACACTGGGCAAAGGCTCACCATTTTACACACAAAAGTAAGACCATGTAAAAGACAACACAAACAGCTAAGAAGCGTACAGAAAACGCACACACGCACAGAGATAAAATGTAAACGAAATTTAAATTTGGCACCGAACTCACTGGTGAACAAATGAACAATGACTGGGCTGGGACGCACAAAAACCACAATTACACTGTGTTTTGGTGAAGTGCAAAGTGCCTTTATGACCTTATTTGTGTTACATTTATGTGTGCATCACAACACCTCACCATAATGCTGTGAATAAAAGGGCTTGCCACACGAAAACGTAAGTAATAACGAATATAGACGCGAAATATCACGACAAACTAAATTACGTTTAGATGATAGGTTAACTCCCAACAAATTTTCTCATCAACATCGTTTGGTTGCTGATGACAAGCTACCTGTAATAAATAATACACAAATGGTCCTGAAAAATTACGCACACCAAGTGTGAAGGTATTAACAAAAAGAAACCAATTATTGCTTGAACTAAATATCCACATAATTTTGTAATCATTTTGTAAAAATCTTCACATTACAGATTAAATAAAATGGAAACCCACTGATGATGGCACAGTGCTGCTGAAATGTGTTTGGGAACTTGAAAAAACGGTATTTTGCGTAACTAGCGGACTTTACATCCTACAGTCTTAACTGCAAACACGGTAAACACAAGGAGCTGCAAATCCAAATCATGAATGAGAAATTGGATATGAAGTGGTGCCAGTGCAAATCATGGTGCCATGAATATTACCGTCCAGTGTAGTCTCCTCCTTCAGCATCTGCTCTCAAAAGAACTGTCAGGTGTTCCAGCGTATATTCTTTGTCGTGTGTGAACCATTATGTTTGTATACATCCTAGTATATATTATTGAATCATGTTCACATTCTTCACTTTATTCTGAAAATTTGTTTCATGCTATAAAGATGTCACGCAATGGAATATGGAGCCCTTTTCTTGTCTCTAGTAATAGTCAGTGTACTTACGATTTCTCTCTTTGAGCACGGACCGACACGCAGTTTCAACTTCACTAGTTCCCCGTATCAAATTTTGAGTAATTCCTGAGTTGTATTCAGATAGTGAAAATGGCTACCTACTGTGCATGAAGGGCTAATATCTGATTTAGAATCTCTGTCATTAGATTCAACTTGATGTGATTTTTTTTCAGCCTGTACTTCTCTAAATAGTAAGTTCCAGTAATTTCAGTGAATTCCAGATAAAATAAATGCAAAAGCTTACGTCAAGCAGTAACAGTGAACTTGTAGAGTAGGACTATTTTTTGTAGATGGCAAGAAAGATACACAAAAGGGAACTACACGTCAGCTACTTGGAGACAAACACGAGACCCAAAATCACTGATTAACGCTGTGCCATTAGACACAAATTACTTCCAGCTTTCGACGTGGCAGTCTCTTTTAGATTGCTTGGCGTGTATATGTAGAGCGCTTTATGAATGACAACAACACTGATTATTTCTTATTTCGACTACGGTAGACAGCAGAATGTGGGGTGGAATGCGATACTGCTAACGAACTTGATCGCAGAGGGTTCCTCCGCCTACAACAAAATTAAGAGGAATTCTCCGGACAAAAGAGAAGGAGCACGAAGTACTGCGCGGGGCCCATCTGCTGTCCCATCGGTTATTACGGAGGCATTAGTCGTGGGCTACCGGAATTATGTTCCTCGTGCCTCTCAGAACAGGATCAAGGAACACTAATGAAGATGTCTAAAACCCTCCACTCCTTGCCTGTCTTCAGTTGAGCTGAAGCGTTTGCATCTCTGTGAGGTACGTTGTCGGTGTGCAGTTGTTTGTTATTTATAGGGAAACATTTTTATCTGTACCGAATATTAATACTCAGATGAGGTTCATATTATAACATTTAAATGTATTGATTTGGGAACCACTTATCATTCATCTCTGAATTGGAGTGCTGTTGCTCAGACGAACAATACTAAGATGAATGCAATAACTTTAATTTAAGCAAATCGAAACTACAAAATTATGTACGAAAACAACGACGCTTTTCGTTAAATGATAAAAATAAGTGATAACTGAACCGCTGCTACATTTTAGAAAAGCATGTTATTCAGGTTTCTCAGCACACGATAGTCCAGCGTCTAACACAACTTCAAGATTTTTAGTTAACTGAATCATTGTCACCAAAGTTTCTTAAAAATGATGTGTAGTACAGTTGATAATCATTTCGTTTCTCCAAGTCGATTGCAAATTACAAAGAACAACTTTTCTCTGAATTTTCATTCAAGGCGGTTAATAGTAAACTTCTAATGGTTGCTTTTTTGGCGAAGATAGCTTGCCAGATATCACTTTACTGAAATTGATACAGCTTGATGATTACTATAGTTGTAACAAAGGGTATTCATTATATTCGGATGTTCGGTGTGAAACTTACTACTTGCCTTCGCAATCGGTAGAATTTTTATGGAATTCTCACTGCAATTATTACCGAAACTAGAGTCAATCATTCTGAATATTATACTTCGCATTTCTGCACATAATCTTTCATCAGAATACGTAGGTTTTATGGACGACGTAGTTGGCAGAGTGGTAGTCGTTAATTCTATATAAAGTATGATCATTTGAAGTCTTGTGATCTACAATAGAATGTGTCCCATGCCCAACGCATTGCACGCGCCTATACAACGTCTTAGGAAATTCTCGTTAGAAACTTCTAGTACTTGTAGCGGGAAATGAGTACATAATATTTTCAATAGGAATCCATGTTCGGAAGCGTACTGTTTCCGTGTTACAGCCGTTTGAAAATATATTTGGTAGTTAAGTATGTAACAGGGTAGACTTGATGTAGAGGGGGCGGGGGGGGGGGGGGGACGAGGTAGTGGTTACGCCGATCGGCTGATGTCACTTGATGTCATCTGACCTGGTTCGAGTCTCACGTGCCTGGAAGTACACTACTGGCCATTAAAATTGCTACACCACGAAGATGACGTGCTACCGACGCGAAATTTAACCGACAGGAAGAAGAAGCTATGTTATGCAAATGATTAGCTTTTCAGAGCATTCACACAAGATTGGCGCCGGTGGTGACACCTACAACGTGCTGACATGGGGAAAGTTTCTAACCGATTTCTCATAAACAAACAGCAGTTAACCGGTGTTGCCTGGTGAAACGTTGTTGTGATGCCTCGTGTAAGGGGGAGAAATTCGTACCATCACGTTTCCGACTTTGATAAAGGTCGGATTGTAGCCTATCGTGACTGCAGTTTATCGTATTGTGACGTTGCTGCTCGCGTTGGTCGAGATCCAATGACTGTTAGCAGAATATGGAATCGGTGGGTTCAGGAGGGTAATACGGAACGCCGTGCTGGATCCCAACGGCCTCTTATCACTAGCAGTCGAGATGACAGGCATCTTATCCGCACGGCTGTAACGGATCGTGCAGCCACGTCTCGCTCCCTGAGTCAAAAGATGGGGACGTTTGCAACTCAACAACCATCTGCACGAACAGTTTGACGACGTTTTCAGCAGCATAGACTGTCAGCTCGGAGACCACGGTTGCGGTTACCCTTGACGCTGCATCACAGACAGGAGCGCCTGCGATGGTGTACTCAACGACGAACCTGGGTGCACGAATGGCAAAACGTCATTTTTTCGGATGAATCCAGGTTCTGTTTACAACATCATGATGGTCGCATCCGTGTTTGGCAACATCGAGGTGGACGCACATTGGAAGCGTGTTTTTGTCATCGCTATACTGGCGTATCACCCGGCGTGATGGTATGGGGTGCCATTGCTTACACGTCTCGGTATGGGGTGCCATTGCTTACACTTTGAACAGTGGACGTTACATTCCAGATGTGTTACGACCCGTGGCTCTACCCTTCATTCGACCCCTGCGAAACCCTACATTTCAGCCAGATAATGCACGACCGCATGTTGCAGGTCCTGTATGGGCCTTTCTGGATACAGAAAATGTTCGACTGCTGCCCTGGACAGCACATTCTCCAGATACTATCACCAATTGAAAACGTCTAGTCAATGGTGGCCGAGCAGCTGGCTCGTCACAATACACCAGTGACTACTCTTGATGAACTGTGGTATCGTGTTAAAACTGCATGGGAAGCTGTACCTGTACACGCCATCCAAGCTCTGTTTGACTCAATGCCCAGGCGTATCAAGGCCGTTATTACGGCTAGAGGTGGTTGTTCTGGGTACTCATTTCTCAGGATCTATGCACCCAAATAGCGTGAAAATGCAATTACATGTCAGTTCTAGTATAATATATTTCTCCAATGAATACTCGTTTATCATCTGCATCTCTTCTTGGTGTAGCAATTTTAATGACCAGTAGTGTATTAGAACAAGTTAGTTGAGTACACGTTTGCAGGATACGCCTAAATTATTCTTCTGAATGGCGAAGTTCAAGTTACGGAAGAGCTGCTAATCTCCTTTAACAAGATTGTTCTCCACAACGTCCAACTCCATCGTTTAGCCTTTCAGCCACAATTACGAAACGCCTTCGAGAAAAGTTATCTTCAACGTCAACAGTCGCGACTGGTGCTCCAAGGAGATACCGCACACACGAATTGGAAGACAACCCATGAACAAATACATGAGCAATTTCTTTGGCTGTTATAGAGTGGAACTGTAAAATAAGTGATGTACTGGATCACGTTGATCAATTACTTGCAAAAGTGGCCACGTTACCAACATGTTTTCAAATGGTGTAGCACGGAAGCGTTGTCCGCCCCCGGTAGCTCAATGGTCAGCGCGACAGAACTTCAATCCGAAGGGCCCAGGTTTGATTCCCGGCTGGGTCGGAGATTTTCTCCGCTCAGGGACTGGGTGTTGTGTTGTCCTAATCATCATCATTTCATCCCCATCGACTCGCAAGTCACCGATGTGGCCTCAAATCGAAAGACTTGCACCTGGCGAACGGTCTACGTGACGGGAGGCCCTAGTCACACGACATCTGCATCTACGGAAACGTTACATTTCCGGACCTGAGTTCCAATTCAGGATATTGTCTATACACTTCCTTCTAAAGTCCTTGAAGTTTGTAACAGGAATTTGCGAACGGTTTACATGTTTCTCATGCATGGCGAGCTGTTTTTTACGATTACTCAGGATCACGTAAATTCAATATTATTTTGATATGCCTATTGTAAAAAGTTACATAAAGTAAGTATTCCCAGCCCAGATAATACAAGGCTATTACAAATGATTGAAGCGATTTCATAAATTCACTGCAGCTCCATTCATTGACATATGGTCACGACACACTACAGATGCGTAGAAAAACTTATAAAGTTTTGTTCGGCTGAAGCCGCACTTCAGGTTTCTGCCGCCAGAGCGCTCGACAGCGCAGTGAGACAAAATGGCGACAGGAGCCGAGAAAGCGTATGTTGTGCTTGAAATGCACTCACATCAGTCAGTCATAACAGTGCAACGACACTTCAGGACGAAGTTCAACAAAGATCCACCAACTGCTAACTCCATTCGGCGCTGGTATGCGCAGTTTAAAGCTTCTGGATGCCTCTGTAAGGGGAAATCAACGGGTCGGCCTGCAGTGAGCGAAGAAACGTTTGAACGTGTGCGGGCAAGTTTTACGCGTAGCCCGCGGAAGTCGACGAATAAAGCAAGCAGGGAGCTAAACGTACCACAGCCGACGGTTTGGAAAATCTTACGGAAAAGGCTAAAGCAGAAGCCTTACCATTTACAATTGCTACAAGCCCTGACACCCGATGACAAAGTCAAACGCTTTGAATTTTCGGCGCGGTTGCAACAGCTCTTGGAAGAGGATGCGTTCAGTGTGAAACTTGTTTTCAGTGATGAAGCAACGTTTTTTCTTAATGGTGAAGTGAACAGACACAATTTGCGAAACTGGGCGGTAGAGAATCCTCACGCATTCATGCAGCAAATTCGCAATTCACCAAAAGTTAACGTGTTTTGATGCAATCTCACGGTTTAAAGTTTACGGCCCCTTTTTCTTCTGCGAAAAAAACGTTACAGGACACGTGTATCTGGACATTCTGGAAAATTGGCTCATGCCACAACTGGATACCGACAGCGCCGACTTCATCTTTCAACAGGATGGTGCTCCACCGCACTTCCATCATGATGTTCGGCATTTCTTAAACAGGAGATTGGAAAACCGATGGATCGGTCCTGGTGGAGATCATGATCAGCAATTCATGTCATGGCCTCCACGCTCTCCCGACTTAACCCCATGCGATTTCTTTCTGTGGGGTTATGTGAAAGATTCAGTGTTTAAACCTCCTCTACCAAGAATCGTGCCAGAACTGCGAGCTCGCATCAACGATGCTTTCGAACTCATTGATGGGGACATGCTGCGCCGAGTGTGGGAGGAACTTGATTATAGACTTGATGGCTGCCGAATCACTAAAGGGGCACATATCGAACATTTGTGAATGCCTAAAAATTTTTTTGGGGTTTTTTTATGTGTGTGCAAAGCATTGTGAAAATATCTCAAATAATAAAGTTATTGTAGAGCTGTGAAATCGCTTCAATCATTTGTAATAACCCTGTATTATACAAACTCTTTGCAGCCAGGTCGCCTTACTATTTTGATTCACGAGTCTAAGCATTGTATATCAAAGGACGTCCATTTCAATTCAGGGCATAGCCCAACTTACTTTTATAGGTAATCCGTTTCCAGATCCTAGCGGGAACCTTACAGTGTATTGGACGCATTCCAGAGCTTCGGAAGTGCATGAACATTTCGTGGAAAGTATTCCTCCTTTGATTGTGGACCGTGGTTTTCACCTCTTCGTCACTTCTGAAATGTTTGCGTTCCAGCGCTTCTGTGAGCCGTCTGAATTCATGAGAGTCAGTCAAAATTAGGTCTTGGTGAGCAAGGTGGGTGCTAAAATTAGATTTCAAATCCTTAATTTTTGATACGATGCAACGGATTGTATTGGGTCGTGCATGGTCGCGACAAAACATCTTTCACCAGAAGTCCTCCCGTTTACTCCGGATTGCAGAGCTATAGTGAATTCGTGGCTGATATGAGTATGAACTACTGGTCACTCTTAACCCCCATTTTAACATTGCGAAGTTACACCTTTTGGCCCCAGAAAAGAGTTTTTTTCCGATTGTAGAATGCGGAATGTTTCACCGAAGACTATGGTGCCATTCTTTGCTCGATGTTGTCGTTGGTGATAGTGCATCAGTGTTTCACCTCTTGGAACACAGTAATGACCAGAAATCCACTACCTTTGACCTGGAAACTGCGCTGAAGTTCCTCACGGGCATAGACGTGACGATCTCTCAGTTCTGAAATAAACTGAAGTGGCAACCATTTTTCGAACACTTTATTAAATCCTTCAAATGACTTTATTACACTGCAACACTTTACGAACACTAACGTGCGCTCAGCCACTAATATCCAAAAAATGCCTATTTCGTTGACGGTAATACACCTGTTTTCCTTCACAACCTGTTCCGTTATAAGCGTTGTTCTCGTTCGTCAGCTCCTGGCGTCTCTCTTACGGACGCGGAGGTTCTTCCACAAAAGTTAGTCGTCTTTTAAGCGTGCTTCATCATTTGTACACTTGCTGCGAATCAGTATTGTACTTTCAACCTGTGATGCATTTCCAAAGATTTAACAGCTTCACTCCTCAAATAACGTATCTCAGCTCGCTTCTGTTAACATCACCAGACGCTGTATAGTAACCATTAAGAGTAAACAAAAAGTTTTTGTTCTCTTGAATATTACAGATGTAAAAGCGTTTTTCTTAGTAATGGTTTCATTGGTAGTACCTCTAATCTACATCTACATCTACATCTATACTCCGCGAGCCACCTTACGGTGTGTGGCGGAGGGTACTTATTGTACCACTATCTGATCCCCCCTTCCCTGTTCCATTCACGAATTGTGCGTGGGAAGAACGACTGCTTGTAAGTCTCCGTATTTGCTCTAATTTCTCGGATCTTTTCGTTGTGATCATTACGCGAGATATATGTGGGCGGTAGTAATATGTTGCCCATCTCTTCCCGGAATGTGCTCTCTCGTAATTTCGATAATAAACCTCTCCGTATTGCGTAACGCCTTTCTTGAAGTGTCCGCCACTGGAGCATCTCCGTAACGCTCTCGCGCTGACTAAATGTCCCCATGACGAATCGCGCTGCTTTTCGCTAGATCATGTCTATCTCTTCTATTAATCCAACCTGGTAAGGGTCCCACACTGATGAGCAATACTCAAGAATCGGACGAACAAGCGTTTTGTAAGCTACTTCTTTCGTCGATGAGTCACATTTTCTTAGAATTCTTCCTATGAATCTCAACCTGGCGCCTGCTTTTCCCACTATTTGTTTTATGTGATCATTCCACTTCAGATCGCTCCGGATAGTAACTCCTAAGTATTTTACGGTCGTTACCGCTTCCAATAATTTACCACCTATGGCATAATCGTACTGGAATGGATTTCTGCCCCTATGTATGCGCATTATATTACATTTATCTACGTTTAGGGAAAGCTGCCAGCTGTCGCACCATGCATTAATCCTCTGCAGGTCCTCCTGGAGTACGTACGAGTCTTCTGATGTTGCTACTTTCTTGTAGACAACCGTGTCATCTGCAAATAGCCTCACGGAGCTACCGATGTTGTCAACTAAGTCATTTATGTATATTGTAAACAATAAAGGTCCTATCACGCTTCCCTGCGGTACTCCCGAAATTACCTCTACATCTGCAGATTTTGAACCGTTAAGAATGACATGTTGTGTTCTTTCTTCTAGGAAATCCTGAATCCAATCACAAACCTGGTCCGATATTCCGTAAGCTCGTATTTTTTTCACTAAACGTAAGTGCGGAACCGTATCAAATGCCTTCCTGAAGTCCAGGAATACGGCATCAATCTGCTCGCCAGTGTCTACGGCACTGTGAATTTCTTGGGCAAATAGGGCGAGCTGAGTTATAGTATATATAGAAGAAAAATAAAAAGTTAGCACAGCATTGAATACAAAATGTGATCTTGCCGAAATAAATGCAAGTATCTCGCGAAAGCCCTCGGTCTTCTTGATTCTGACAAATAATTCACATCGAAACAATCCTAAATGAAATTAGAAAACTATTTTCTGGTGTGATTTCTCCAATGGCCCTCATCCCGAACACGCCACGGCTCAGATATTTCTAGCTACCTCCTCTTCTTTCACTCCTATATAAAAGCCAAAGAGAACAAAATATCACAAATGTTAAGATATTTTTAGGTTTTACGCTGCGTTCACTAAAACTTAAAAAAACGCTCGTCACGATCTTCAAATATGAAACATTCGATAAGTCACAACAAGAAACAGGGGCGACGGTTAAGTGTGTTTTTGGAAATTTCTGCTGAAGTCATCGGTCCCTAAGCTTGCACACTACTTAATCTAACTTAAACTAACTGTCGCTAAGGACAACACACACACCTATGCACGAGGGAGGACTCGAACCCTCGACCGTGGGGAGCAGCGTGAAGCGTGGCAAAGCGCTGAGACCGCGTAGCTACCCCGCGCTGCTACGATGTGTTGTCTATGCAATTATATCAAACCGAAAGTGGTTCTAAAAATAAAGAAAGGAGTGCTTTTACACTGCGTGGCGTTTAACAGTAGATCACAAACATTTACTTTATCATGACAGCTCAAGAGGAGGCTACAATCCCTCTCCAAATTTTTGCGTGATACATTGTCGCCAGTTTATGCAGATGGTATTCACACAGCCTTATTTCAGTGATTACAAAATCAAGTCTAAAGTACACATTGGGCAGCTGCAGCCGCTGGTGAATGGAGAAGTGGTGGAAGAATGAAATGAATGTATTGAGCAAGCAGTAATCCGTCACCAGGGAGTCAGAAAGCCCATTCAGTGTGACGCACCCTCTGCTACTACAAAAACATTTTTCTTTAGTCATCAGTCTTCTGATTGGTTTGTAGCGCCCCGCCACGAATTCCTCTTCTGTGCCAACCTCTTCATCTCAGAGTAGCACTTGCAACCTACGTCCTCAGTTATTTGCTGGATGCGTTCCAATCACTGTCTTCCTCTACGGTTTTTGCCCTCTACAGCTCCCTCTAGTACAGTGGAAGACATTGCTTCATGTTGTAACAGATGTTCTATGATCCTGTCCCTTCTCCCTAACAGTGGTTTCCACATATTCCTTTCCCCTCCGATTCTGCGCAGAATCTCCTCAATTTTTACCTTATCATTCCACCTAATTTTCAACATTCGTCTGTAGCACCAAAACTCTGATGCTTCGATTCTCTTCTGTTCCAGTTTTCTCACAGTCCATGTTTCACTATCATTCAATGCTCTACTACAGACCTACATTCTCAGAAATTTCTTCCTCAAATTAAGGCCTATGTTTGTTACTAGTTGACTTCTTTTGGCGAGGAATGCCCTTTTTGACAGTGCTAGTCTGCTTTTATCGTCCTCCTTGCTCCATCCGTCATTGGTTATTTTGCTGCCTAGATAGTAGAATTCCGTAACTTTATCTACTTCGTGACCATCAATCCTGATATTAAATTTCTCGCTGTTCTCATTTCAGCTACTAAAATGGCTAAATGGCTCTGAGCACTATGGGACTTAACATCTGTGGTCATCAGTCCCCTAGAACTTAGAACTACTTAAACCTAACTAACCTAAGGACATCACACACATCCATGCCCGAGGCAGGATTCGAACCTGCGACTGTAGCAGTCGCGCGGTTCCGGACTGAGCGCCTAGAACCGCAATACCACCGCGGCCGGCATTTCAGCTACTACTCATTACTTTCGTCTTTCTTCGATTTACTCTTAAACCATATTTTGTATTCATTAGACTGTTCATTCCATTCAGCAGAACATGTAATTCTTCTTCATCTTCACTCAGGGTAGCAATGCCATCAGCGAATCGTATCATTGACAACCTTTCTTTCACCTACAATTATAATTCCACTCCTGAACCTTTCTCTTATTTCCGTCATTGTTTCTTCGATGTACAGATTGAACAGTAGGAGCGAAAGACTACATCCCTGTCTTACACCTTTTTTAATCTGAGCACTTCGTTCTTGGTCGTCCACTCTTTTTATTCTTTCTTGGCTCTTGTACCTACTGTATATTACACGTCCCTCCTTACAGCTTATCCCTATTTTTTCTCAGAATTTCGAATATATTGCACCGTTTTACATTATTGAACGCTTTTTCCTAGTCGACAAACCCTATGAACTTGTCATGATTTTTCTTTAATCTTGCTTCCATTATCAGCCGCAACGTCATAACTGCCTCACTGTGGGCTTTACCTTTCCTAAAGTCTAACTGGTTGTCATCTAACACATCCTCGACTTTCTTTTCCAGTCTTCTGTATATTATTCTTGTCAGTAACTTCGATGCATCAACTGTATAGCTGATTTTTGGGATAACTCTCGCAGTTGTCAGCTCTTGTAGTTTTCAGTTTTGTGTGGGTGATATTTTTCCGAAAGTCAGATGATACATCGCCAGACATATAAACCAATGTGAAGATTCGTTTCGTAGCCACTTCCCACAACGATTTGAGAAATTCTGATGGAATATTATCTATCCCTTATGCCTTATTTGGTCTTAAGTCCTCCAAAGCTCTTTTAAATTCTGATTCTAATACTGGATCCCCTATCTCATCTAAATCGACTTCTGCTTCTTCTTCTATCACATAAGACAAATCTTCGCCCTCACATTTTCTTCTTCTTCTTCAGTAGCTCTACAGCCCTTGGTGAGCCTTGGCTTCTTCAACAATCTTCCTCCACACTTCTCGGTTATTTGCTGCTCTTTTCCACCCCCGGACTCCCATATAGCTGATATCCATTATTACCTCATCGATCCATCTTCTTCTAGGTCTCCCATTTCGCCTAACTGAATGGATCATACCTTTCATCATTTTCTTTGGAATTCTATCCTCTGACATTCTCTCCAAGTGTCCTAGCCATCGTATTCGCTGTGATTTCACAAATTTTACTATGTCCCTGCCTTGAATTAACTCTTGTAATTCGGCATAGTAGCGTATTCTCCAGCCTTCTCCCTCCCTTATTGGCCCATAGATTTTGCGTAGTATCTTCCGCTCAATGCTTTTTAGAGCATTTTTATCGTGTTCTGTCAACTTCCATACCTCAGAGCCGTATGTGATAACTGGGCGGACTAGGGAATTATATATTAGCAGTTTAGTTTTTCTTGTAACACGGCTATTTTTGAAAAGCTGCATATTTGCAAAGTAAGCTCTGTTTCCTGCTTGTATACTTTCCCTTATAGCCTTTCCAATACTGTTATCATTTGTTATTAGGGCTCCCAAGTAGTTAAAAGAGGACACTCCATTGAAGCATTTCCCATTGATGTTTAGGTTTTTAGGGGTTCTTCTGGCCTCAGATTGTGACATTACCATATATTTTGTTTTGTTTTCATTTACTATGAGGCCAATTTTTATGGCTTCTGTTTCCATTGCCACGATATGTTTCTAGGAGTGTATTGGTATTTCTTCCTACTATAGCAATGTCATCAGCGTACGCACATATCTGGCTAGTTTTCATAAATATGGTGCCTCTTTTGTTGATTTTATTTACTGCACTATGCAGGGCTATGTTGAATAGGACAGTGGAGAGACTATCCCCTTGCTTCACACCTTTATTAAAGTCAAAGCTTTCACTTGTTCTGCTAAGGACCTTTACTTTTGCTCTTGTCACTGTCATTGTCTTCTGATTAGTCTTATTAATTTAGCACATATACCAACTTCTTTCAGTACTCTGTATAGTTCTTGCCGATTTATGCTGTCAAAGGCTTGTTTGAAATCGATGAATAAGAAATGCAGATCTATATCACATTCACAGAACTTTTCCATCATTTGCCTTATCCCAAATATTTGATCAGTTGTTCCTCTGCCTGGTCGAAAGCCACACTGATATTCCCCTAGTACTCCTTCTGCACACTTCCGTATCCTTTCGTTTAATATACTTGTGAAGATCTTATAAGCTGTACTTAGGAGTGTTACACCTCTATAGTTTTCACATGCTGTTCTGTCCCCTTTCTTATAAATGGGGACTATTATTACAATTTTCCAATTATCTGGCATAGTTTCTGTTACCCATATATCTGATATTAATGTGTGCAGTTCCTTTATTACAGCCTCACCACCAGTTCTTATTAATTCAGCAACTATGCTGTCTTCACCAGGGGCTCGATTGTTTTTTGACTTGTGCACGGCCTGGGAGACCTCTTGTAGTGTTGGCTTTCTTGCCTCATTGGTGTCTTTGTGTACTTCCAGCTCCACTCTTCCCTCCTGTGCAGCTGTCTCTTCATCCTTCAGGCTGGTGCTTAGTGTATCTTTGAAATACTCTGCCATCTTCCCACTATCTGTTCTTCCTCCCTTATCATTTTCCCATCTTTACTGGAACAGGCCATTGTTTTTGGTTGGAATCTATTCTTCATTTTGCCTATGGCATGATAGAACTTTCTTATTTCACTCTGTTCCTTTATTTCTTCTAGTTCTTGAAATTTCTTCTTATTCCACTCTCTTTTCTTTCTCTTGCACAGTCTGTTAGCTCTTCTCCATAATTCTCTATATTGTTCCACATTATTTTTGGTTTCTCTCTGTAGCACTTTTGTTCTTGCCCTGTTCTTTTCCTCTATTTCTGACCTGCAATCTTCATCAAACCACTCCTGGGTTCTTCTGTTAGTTTTTATGCCTATTATTTCCTCTGCAGCATCCTTAATGGCTTTTTCAAACCTATTCCACCTTTCATCTACTTCTACTGTGGTCTCTTCATTGCTCCACTTTCAGCTTAGTATTACTTGGTATTTTTTTACTTCGTCAGGGATGTTCAGTTTGTCTGTATTCCATTTCATCAGCTTTCCCATTCTGTTGCCATTTGTTAGTGACAGTTTCTCTCTCAAGATTGATTTTATCAAAAAGTGGTCTGAATCACAGTTTGGTCCTCTGCAGCTCCGTACATCCGTAACTGACGTGGAGTGGCGTGCAATCACTAAAAGATGGTCAATCTGATTGACTACTCCATTGTCTGCAGACTTCCAAGTACCCAGATGGATCCTTTTATGTGGAAATCAGGTCATTTTAATAATCATATTATTCCTTGCTGCGAATTGGCATAGTAAGTCTCCATTCTCATTGTTTTCTTCATGTAGTGAATATTTTCCAGAAACTCCATACGGATGTTCATTCCTCCCTATTTTTGCATTAAAATCTCCTATTACTAGCATCAGGTCATATTTAGGTACTGCACAGTATACTTTTTCCAAATCTTCGTAGAACTGTTCTTTAATTATATCCTCTTTTTCCTCTGTTGGTGCATGTGCATTAACTATTGATATATTCCTAAATTTACCTTTTAGTCTGAGCCTGCACATCCTTTCATTTATGGGTTCAAATTCTAGAAGGCTTTTCCTAACTTTCCTGGTTATTATAAACCCTGTTCCAAGTTGGCCTGTTCTTTCTTCTGGTGCACTATTTACCAATGAGTACTCAGGTTTATCTATCTGCCCATTCCCCTGCCATCTTATTTCCTGTAGCCCTACAATATCATATTTGAACTTTAAAATTTCATTGGCTATTTCTTTCATTATTCCAGGCTGAAGCATTGTCCTCACATTCCATGATGCTACTGTTAGATCCTTTATCCGTTTCCTTTGCCAGGGTCGTGATACATGCTTTCCATCCAGTTTCCGAGGCTTCTGTTGAATTTTCGTAATATTCTTTTTTTTACAGTATGGGGTTATTAGCCCCATGCCCAAGCCCCAACCTGGAGGACCAGGATTTGTATGAGGTTTACTCCTCTAGGGAAGCTGGCTTCACTACGCCTCTAGAGCCCTCCCTGCCCTATGTTGTGGGACACACTTTGTCTGGCTCCTCTGTCGAACCCAGTCCGGCTTGGGAGACCCTGCCAGTAGCTATGCTACCGCCGGCATAGCTCTCGGCTTCACCGAAGCACGCAAACCCTCCCGCCCGGCACTGAAGGTGCCTACTATAAGGCTGTGTCCCCTGAGAGGGAGGCATTCAATGTATTCTTTCCACCTATCCGCTCTCTCCTCCGCATTTAACCGTGGAATTTCCGTTGCACTCTTAATATTATCACCCTTGCTTTTAATTTCACTGAATGTTGTTTTGACTCTCCTATATGCTGAGTCAGCTGTTCCAACTATCGTTTCCTTTTCGCTTTCTTCACATTTTTCCTACAGCCATTTCGTCTTAGATTCCTGCACTTCGTATTTATTTCATCCCTAAGCGACTTGAATTTCTGTATTCCCGAATTTTCCTTAATATTTGTGTACATCCTAATTTCATCGATGAACTGGGGTATTTTTTCCGTTACCCATGGTTTCTTCACAGCTACCATCGGGTTTTTCTTTCCAACTCTTGTGACTGTTCTTTCTAGAAATGTCCATTCCTCTTCAACTGTACTGCCTACTGAGCTATTCCTTATTGCTATATCTGTAGCCTTAGAGAACTTCAAACATATCTCGTCAATCCTTGGTGCTTTCGTATCCCACTTTGCATACCGAATTTCCTGACTAATCTTTTAAACTTCAGCCTACTCTTCATCACTACCATATTGTGATCTGAGTCTATATCTGCTCCTTAGTACACCTTACAATCCAGTATCTAATTCTGGAGTCTCTGTCTGACCATTGCGTATTCTAACTGAAATCTTCTCGTATCAACCGGCGTTCTCCGAGTATACCTCTTTCTCTTGTGATTCATGAACAGAGTATTCCCTATTATTAGCTGAAATTCATCAGAGCACTCAATTAGTCTTTCTCCTCTATCATTCTTTGTCCTAATCCCATACTCTCCTGCAACCTTTTCTTCTACACCATTGCTAACAACAGCATTCCAGTCCGCTACGACTATTAGATTTTCATCTCCCTTTACGTACTGTGTTATTATTTCAATAGCCTGATATAATTTATCTCCCTAGTCATCTTCGGCTTGCGACGACGGCAAGTATACAAAAACATAACCCTGTCAAATGTGGAGCTCGGTCGCCTGTACTATTGATTATATCTGTGTCTAAGGTCTGGCATCGATTCCCATTTCAGCTAGCCACTTTTAACAGGCACAGACATACCTTTTCATCTCTGATAACGGCAAGTGAAGAACCTAAGAGTGCACAGTGGTTCAAAATTTAGATTAAACATGATCTCCCTTCGCCTCCGACGGGGGGAGAGCCCATTTACGTTGTGTCGTTACAGAGGTGAAGTACGCAAAGTAGAAAGTTTGTCATCAATAAACATTCTTATACTAGAAATTTGATTTAATGAGTCAGTTGTCACCAAGGTCACAAGTCACTTATTTTGTTTGAAATTGACATGCAAAAAACATTAGAGCTCGACTAGGATTCGAACTCGTATCACTCCTTTTGCTTGATTTGACCCCATCGGACCAGTATAGTTCCAACATTTTCTTGTTTACCTGAAACTCCTACCTCCTTAAGGAATCCACGGAAGGCACGGCGCAGGGATTTAAATCTGGTACGACAGAAAAGCTTTTGTCATGTCCTTTCAAGATCTAGCATTAGCACCCCTAACAACTGGTCAAAATTAATTTTGATTTGTAACATATTTTATGTTTTGTCATCGGTACCGATATCAACCGGTTTCAGGCGTACATTCTCAGAAATTTCGTCCTCAAATTAAGGCCTATGTTTGTTATTATTAGACTTCTTTTGGTCAGGAATGCACTTCTTGCCAGTGCTAGTCTGTTTTTATGGCCTCCTTGCTCCTTCCGTCATTGGTTATTTTGCTGCCTAGGTGGCAGAATTCCGTAACTTTATCTACTTCGTGACAATTAATTCGGACTTTAAATTCACAGATATTTTCACCGTATCGTTTAAAGTTAAATCACGTCTTTCCTAGCTGCTGCTGAAAAATATTGCGGTAGCTAAGGTCTTTTGTGTGTAATCAGCTAATCAACGGCGGTGATATACTCTGGAGTTGACTTCCTATCTGCATGAAACTTTTCGTCACATGGTTTCTAGTTCAAATATGCGCACATTCGCTACTGTTGAAAGAAACTCACATTTAAAGTCTGTTCGTGGCTATATAAAAATAATGACAGTTGCTGGGTTCGCATTATGGTAAAAAAAAAATAAAAAAATTCCTCTCGTCATTTCAAATCCTGTTACCCCGCTATTAGTGAAAAAAGTCGGTATCTAACATTTAACTCTGCTTAGGTTAGAAACCGATTAATTACTGGGTTCTAATCGCTCCTTCAAACGCAATAACTTGCGTCACGTCATTTGATGTCCAAACATGTGCACACTTTGGTACTGGTGGCTATTTAAGAGTGGTAAGGGTCCCAGTTCAGTATAAAAATTTCCGTCATGTAGTTTCCAGTTGATATGAAGTGATGGTATTTGCATTCTTGTGTGGGAGAACCCGTCTGGGGTCGACTGCCTAGTGCAAGTCATTTCGTTTGACGGCACTTCAGCGACTAGCGCATCTGTGATAAAGAAATGATGATCTGGACAATAAAACACCCAGTCCCGTGCGGATAAAATCTCCGCCACGTGGAGTGGCCGCGCGGTTTGAGGCCTCATGTCACGGACTTCGCGGCTCCTCCCACCGAAGGTACGAGTCCTCCGACGGCCATGGGTATATGTGTTGTTCTTAGCATAAGCTAGTTTAAGTAATGAGTAAGTTTAGGGACCGATGACCTCAGCAGTCTTGTCCCTTAGGAATTCACACACACACACACACACACACACACACACACATAAAATCTCCGACCCGACAGGGAATCGAAGCAGTAGGCCCTGCGCGGCGCTTTCCAGTTGAGACTTGCTAACTAATTCTGACCAAAAACCAAGTTATTTCAGTCTCCTTATGCCCAGTCACCAATGACAATCAGTGCTATTTTCGAATCATCGTCAGGTATGAAAACTCTGCTTGGTTATTATTGACCATAGTTGCTGGAATTGGATCCATAGACATACTAAAAGAGATCGGAAAGGCATTCATTAACCAGCATATCCAAAACCGCTTACCAAACGAAGAATTGGTAGTTAGTTTTTGGAAGACCTTTTAGAGAGAAAGAATAAATTATCATAGAACTTTGTATTCTTCAAAATATTCCTTTAAACACAAGAGAAATTATGTTTGACTAAGGATTATTGTATGATTTTGTGTGATAGGATTACGAGTATTACTTGTCTCAGGCGCTAATGAGAGTGTTAGCTATTTGAAATATCTGTCATTTATTGTAATAAATTTGAGTTCATAAGTATCAAGTATTTTCCCATTTGTAGCAACTTGTGACCTGATATTTGGAATAGCATGGTATTAATTTACATCTCGATTGATTACTGTACAGAGCAATGTTCCCTCGTAGTCTCTTGTAGCAACCATCTTCCTTAATCACACAACTGTACCAAAAAAGATGTGGACGACCTGCAAGGAAGTGACGTTCTGTGAGTTGCATGTGGGCCAGGAGGAACGCAATTTCGATCGTACGGATACTTTTGAGCATGAAAGTGACTTTTAAGGGGAATTTTATAATCAAAGTGAATGTAAATTATCGGTCACTATTAGATAGTAATTGAGATGTCCTTCCTACTGCAGTGTCATGTGTCTATACCACCCCACGGCCGTCAAAGTTGGCAACGGAACTGCAAGGCCGACAGCGGTCATGCGGGATCCGGCGGACACAATGGAGCATGGTTAGGTTAGGTTAGGTTAGGTTAGGTTACACTGAGTCAGTTCGGCAACACTAGTACCCTCTGCCGCCGTCGTATAGGACGGCCGGCAGCAGCCACCCAGCCCACTCGTGTTTGGAGTCTCTCTGCTGCGACTTGCAATGCAGATCCCACCTGGTCGCGGTTCGGTTCCAGCTCCATCGTTTCTGCTTTACTTCAGAGGTCTTAATCCTTGTTGACATTTTCACTCTATTTCTTGATGAATTATTTGTAATGAGTCTTCATGCGCTTGGAGGAACACAAGTGGGTCCTTATTGGAATGCACGTTGGCTCATCGTGCCCTTCATGGTTACTGTGCACTCAACTGCAGCTCGATCCACAATCCAGATCTTGTCACTGATCTTTTGCCGTGGGATTGCCTGAAGTGAATGTGAGAGACAACAGAACTCAATTTGTTGCGCCGAGTTTGAACAGTTTTGCGCAAACTCGAGTATCAACCACTTCAGGAGCGCATTGTTCCACCTTAAATCTAAAGTGGAAGCTTAATCGTTTTCCGAACATTTAAGCAAAATACGGACAAACTTCGTGTCTCTCACTCGTGGTGTCAAGCTCTGTTGCCCTTCGTGGCTCCCTACGATTCGCAGCCACGCGACGGACCATCGTCGGTGGAGTTGTTGGCCGGCGCCACTGCACCTTGATTCACTTGCTGCTTCCATCATGTCGGGTGGCGCCCACTCCGCCCAACAGGAAAAGCATCTAACTAAAAATTAGGTCTTTTGCAGATTTTATGGTACTGGGAGCAAGGCATCATCGTATGCATACCTTAACGTTCTCTCTTTTTACAGCAGGGACCGAGATGATTGCAGAGACGCCAGCAGAAACAAATTTGACCACGTGAATCGCGCGATACTGTTGCAAGCTTTGTGTTTTCAAATTTTGTGCCTGTCTGAACGCATCAGCCCTGACTGCCTCCGGCTGCCGTGAGCCCTGTGCCGTCGGCAACAGTCTCAGAGCCGTTGTTGGAAGTCGGAGCTCTTTCACGGTCGTTGCCACCTTGACAGTGTAACGCGCAGTTGGCGGTACCCAAGATCGAACTCACAACGACAACGGATCGTACTGTACCAACGTCGCTATGCCGTTGATGTATAGCTTCCTGCGCAAACAAATCGACCACTACAGCTATAATTTGGTACAGTTTTAATTTTGCAGTCGATGTTAGGACTGTGGAACGCTATCAGATTTCAGAAGAGTCCAGTTGTAGCGGAGCGCCTGGCAACTACTCGAAGTCTAGCTCGTACCGTAATCACACTCTCAAGGGACAAATTAAAAGCACCAAACCTCTTTAAATACAGTACCTGTTTTTATTATGTCGGGATAAATGTCACATCTAGCTTGCATTTGTTCTCTCTACACAACGAAATTCTCACAACGCAGTATGTTATCTCTGGAAAAATCTTTTAATCTTTTAATTACTTACAAAATCTGTATCCCTTATATCGTCGTGTTATGACCAGTTTGTATTAAGACTCTTCCCCCAATATCGATAACAATTAAAATGGTTTATGCTGCCACTAAATCTCTTTCCGCTTAGCCCAGCGTTGCTACGTAAATAACACGACGTCACCTACTCCACAGATATACCATTCTCTGTTATCGGTGTAATCGTTGACTTTTCCGTAATAAATTTCGACAACTTCCATTCAGACTAAGGTTACTTAGGACACTCTTTCCATCAATGAAATCGTTTTAACTGTTTAACATTTCTGACACACACACGCACACACACACCAGCTATTACTTGAATACACGTAAGGTTTCTGTTAACCCAAGAAAACTTGAATTTATTGTCTCTAGGTATTTCAATACGGCCGGCCGGAGTGGCCGTGAGGTTCTAGGCTCTACAGTCTGGAACCGAGCGACCGCTCCGGTCGCAGGTTCAAATCCTGCCTCGGGCATGGATGTGTATGATGTCCTTAGGTTAGTTAGGTTTAATTAGTTCTAAGTTCTACGCGACTGATGACCTCAGCAGTTGAGTCGCATAGTGCTCAGAGCCATTTTTTTATTTCAATACGCTTTTATTCATGTAAGTGCGCGAGGGTCATCAAAGACTACCACACCCCAGAAAACGGAAATTCAGCAATCCAAAAAAATAGAAACAAAAATCATAGATGCTACGGCCACTTTAAATCTAACCTTAAATAACAATTTTACACAAATCTGAACCTCCTCAGGCGCTGGCTATACGCGACCCCCTAAGTTCCCTAACTTGAATTCGGCAACTTATCACTTTGGCTAATCAAGTTTTTGTTTAGCTGCGTGTTGCTTGTAAAATGGTTCCATTATTTTCGCAGCTTATCAGCTCCACAGCTGGTGCGATCTATTACACCACGGAGAAACAGTTCGAGTCTGTACTAGCCCATGTTAGGTCCGCTGTAGGATTATGGTACTTAAACAACAACAAAAAAGAGTTCGAGGTTTCACCTTCTCGACACACACACACCTATCACTCCCAAACCACTCTAACTTGACAGCTAACAACACTGTTACCTATGTGTGAGCTGCGACCACTAATCATACACCACGGATCGTATATCGGTTTCACCGATTCCCAAAATCTGAGCACGTACAAATCTACTTCTCTCTCTAATGAGGCTCACGCTGGATTTACCACAGCAAACTATTTATTACAAGCGAAACTGTCCACTAGACGACAATCAATTGAAAGCCCGAGCATCTAAATTCGCCAAAACCAGTATATCACCAGCGACTATTCATAGAATCACTCAGAATCTCTGTGCATTCCGTTGCTCAGCGTTGGGAGGAAACAACCATCACAGTCACGAATATGAACAGGGGCTTAACTGACTAAATAACCACGCTGCCTCGGTGAGCTGCAACAAATTAAAATACTGGTTCAAAAAATGGCTCTGAGCACTATGGGACTCAACTGCTGAGGTCATTAGTCCCCTAGAACTTAGAACTAGTTAAACCTAACTAACCTAAGGACATCACAAACACCCATGCCCGAGGCAGGATTCGAACCTGCGACCGTAGTGGTCTTGCGGTTCCAGACTGCAGCGCCTTTAACCGCACGGCCACTTCGGCCGGCAAAATACTGGTTCTACCAATCAAAACTTCTTTCCCTCTCCCAAGCCTTAACTGTCAGCTGCGGTGCCTCGATACATCACGCAACGGGTCACTCAACTATCACACCTAGACACACACCGATATATCCACTTAGTCGGTGAGAGGACTACTTGGGAACTAACTTTTACGTCATACAATAAGAACCATTTTTACGAACAAACACGCAGCGCCACGTCAACTTTTGACAATTAATTAATTATTCGTTGATGCTGTCGGTCATCTAAGACAGCGACTGGCTGCTGCTCGTCGCTCAGTCATCATCTATGGACCCAGCGATGGTGAGTTGGTGCATCGCTGATGTCGCCCACTCTCACCACCGGTAGTTTTTCTTTTTTTCTTTCGTTGACGTTCTCGGACCACCTACAACATATTTTGTTTTTCTTAACATATCGCACACGTATATTTACAGTAACCACCAGGTGTTGTAATTAAGTTAACGGGTAGGATGCTGAGCACTAGTAAGGGCGAACGCAACCCGTGCGTTTTGACACAGCACAACAGCCTTCATCGTCCGGCAGCTGCCCTACGTGCTACCTGGCGTCCCTATGCAGTCGGCAACATGCCTCTGCATGTGGGTGTGGGCCCGCTGCCTGGTTTTTCAGCTTGTGTTCGCGGGCAAGGCTCAGGGAGCATGCCGAGGCATGGGCAGGAGCTCGGCACCAGCATCAGTTTTGGCTCCCGTCTGCTCATTGTCACCTTGGTCCAGCCCTACGTCCCATAGTCGTTCACTCGTCTACACTACACGACGACGGCGACGAGGTTAAGGGGAGGAGGGATGAGGTATCACGTATCGATACCACAGGTGTCAAAGTTGAAACGTAAGTGGAAGTATCCACCAGACGCCGATATCCACGCAGTCCATTTGCGCTTGGAGACTCTTTGGTACGACACACTACGCAGACGCCGCCTAGTTGCGGTTCCGACTCCACCGTTTGTGCTTTAGTTCAGAGGGCCTCTTCCTTGTTGACATTTGGACTCTGCTTCTTCCTACGTTATTTGTAATGAGTAATCGTAGGTCTGGAGATATACAAATTACGTAACTCTTCTGTTAATTTGTTCTCTATTTATTTCTGCTTCTGTCCAGCCTTCCTACAAAGCAGTTATTGCACCACTCTGTAGCCGCATCTCCTTACCATTGTGAACTATGTCGTACACATACCAGGTGAAGAGTCATCGTCCCTGTTTGTAGCCATCTTCAAGTCTTCAAGCTTCCATCTTTCTGTTTAGTCGTCTTTTTGCTTGGTTTTCTTGTCTTTTGTATACCCAGTATTTCCCATTCTTGTGCTCTATATGTTCTAGGTTCCGAAGTTCCTGCTTTTGGAGCCCATTTCTTCTCTTTGTTATTTTTGCTTTTCACTGTTCGTATTTGTGCATTATTTAATTGACTGTGGCTACCACGCCGCAATCGCTTGCAACGCCGCCTGCAGTTGATCTAACTCAGTATACTCAGTTTCAGAAGCAACGAATGGCGCAACTGCTTGTAGTGATAAACTGCTTCCTGACGCACAGATGACTTCACACAAGACACCGGACCCAAAGGCATCGTCACCGTCTGCACCGCCTGTACCGCCCGCGCCTTCTGCGGATGTGAGTTTGACGAAGAGAAGGAAGACTGGACGCGCCACCTCGCACAGTTCAATGCGCACATCGCAATGCATCACATAAAAGGCACTGACAAACATTCCTATTTCTTGCTCACAGCGGATGTGACTCTTTTTACGCTGTGCGCAGTGTCCCGCCCTTAACTAGTACAATACGAGGACCCCTGAACCAGTACAATACGAGGAACCTTTCAAGCGCTTACAGGTTTCAGGTGGCGGCTGTCTGTTACAAATTTATGGGCTGCGTGAGCAACACAGACTGACATACCGTCAGTGGATGACGGAAATACGAGGCCTTACTAGACTGTGAAGACTGAAATGTGACTGACGCAAATACTACAGCGATGCGACGATTAGTGATACCGTGACGCACAAAGTAGCTGACTCTCGCATCCGGAAACAGATTCTTAAATACACAGACCCTTGCCTGCAACCGGCTCTTCACATTGTACTTTATCAGGTTTCCTGCGAAAATGCGACAGGCAGTTTTGTGGTAAGGCCCCTTCATTCTGCAGATAGCCGCCGGCTCGCAAACCACGATCTGGCCAGCCTGAGCCACAGTGCTCACATCAACACGCTTCGAGTCCAACACAAGGTGTGAAGTCGTGCCTTCGCTCTAATACGGCACATGATCGCCTATCTTGCTTCTTGCGTGAAGCAGCTTGCTTTTTTGCGGCAAATGGGGACATATACAGAAACGTAAGGCGCCCCTTTTTACTACTCCTTCTCGCAAATCTAAGCCACAAACTATGTATCGTGTGGTTTCAAAGCCCCGCAGTGTCGTTAGTGCAAAACAACAACTTAATAGCCTGTCAGGAAAAGCTCCCAACTCATAAGCAGTGCTACGTGATGACAACACACTTTTTGTGTCTCTAACTATTGCTGGACAGTTAGTCCATGCCGGCCGCGGTGGTCTAGCGGTCCTAGGCGCTCAGTCCGGAACCGCGCGACTGCTACGGTCGCAGGTTCGAATCCTGCCTCGGGCATGGATGTGTGTGATGTCCTTAGGTTAGTTAGGTTTAAGTAGTTCTAAGTTCTAGGGGACTGATGACCTCAGATGTTAAGTCCCATAGTGCTCAGAGCCATTTGAACCATTTTTTTGAGTTAGTCCATTTTCAGCTTGTCACTGGCGCTTCAGTGAATTTGCTCAACCGTAGCACTTACGAAATGCTTTGCAGACCTAAGCTGAGTACATCGAGCCACACGATGACGGCGTGTAACGGCCAAGACATTTCTGTCTTACACCTGTAGCCCTCTTACAACTTTCCGAAATTTGGCGAAGACAGTGACATTTACAGTACTTTCTTCCCGAGATAGTGTTAATACCTTTGATGTAGACTATTTTGATTTCTTTCGGTTAAGCAATCACACAGTGCAATTTCTGTTTCTTCCTTTGGTCCTCGGGACAGTGGCGCTAAGTTATGTGTAGAATTTCAGGATTTGTTTTCTAAGCGTTTAGATAAAGCTCATAATTTTGTGACCCAAGTCTCTTTGAGGGACAATGCACAGCCATGTTTTGTTAGAGTTCGTCCTGTTCCTCTTGCTCTTCGAGAATAATTGGCTCAGGAACTTTGCAAGACAGTGTGATCGTAGCACCCATTACTGACAGTCAATAGACGTTCCTTCTTGTTATTCTAAAGCTGTGCGCTGATTTTAAGAAAACTGTGAATCGTCAGACGGTCATTGACATAAGTGTCAATGTTATATCTTACCACACCGGAAAGAACTGACGCATTGAGTGGGTGCCGGTCGTTACTTTTCCAAAACTGATTTGTGCGATGCTTACTTGTAGATCCCTCTAGATAAGTCTGTCATTAATACTCATCTGGTCTCTTCAAATTCTTGAAGCTGCCTTTTGGCTGTGCTTCCGCACCTATCATGTTTCAGTGGTTTCTGGAGCAGTTGACTGCAAAAGTTCCTTTTTCGTTCAATTATTTAGATGGCATAGTCATTTCAGTTCAAGAAGAACACATTAGCAATCTTCACACTCTGTTTCAAATATAACAGATATTTTTTTTAGACGTAACTCGGGTACTTAGGACATGTCATTAATAGCCAGGGTTTTCACACATTCAATCCAATTTGCTTGCTATCCGTGTCCTTACACCCCCACACAATATGCGGGAATTGCAGAATTGCCGTCTGTGTTAGAGAAGCTGATGAGTAACATACGATTTACTCCGAATGCTTTATTCCTAATGCCACTCGAATTGCGACGCTCTTGTATCACTTCCGCAAGACGAATGTTCTGTTTGCTTCGTCGCAAGAGTGTCAGTCTGCTTTCCAGATGTTGAAACTTTCTTTGCTTATTTATCGATGCCTCATTCATTCTGATCCTGCCACATCTGTCGTGCTGGCCATGAATGCTTCGCCTTATGTCACTGGTGCAGTTTTGTCACATAAATTTGGTGTTATTGCCAGGGTGACTGACTCTGCTTCAACGCTGTTGAACAAAGCTCAGTGTAATTACTCGCAAATTGAAAAGGGGCCTCTCGCCATAGTGTCACTAAGTTTCACCTGTATCTTGTTGGCTAAAAATTTTAAATTTTGACTGGCCATAAACCAGCTGAAGCTGTAATGGTGGCCTCTCCTTTTGTCAAATTACCAATATGAGACTGTATATTCTCCCACTTCTAAGCATGCCGACAGATGCTCCTGCTCGCCTCCCTGTTGCCCCAGTTTCAACATTCTACGAATCCTCTTCTTTTGCCAATACATTGATCCACAAGACATGGATGCTTTGCATAGCTGTTTGCTTAATCACCGGAAAAGTTTCTATACCACAGCGGCAGATCATGATTTGCAGATTCTATTGCACTACATACTCTCTGGTTGGCCGCGTTCAGCCAGACAGATTAGTGGCTACATGTTTCACCCACAGTTTGACCACCAGCATGTCCTTGCACTTCATTTTGCTTCACATGAGTATGAAGTGGTCCCATGTTATGATTGCCAGGCTCTCCAGCCTGACATGCTTTGTTTGCTACACAAATGTCACTGATGCATCGTTCATACCAAGTAGCTGGCGTGATGGCATTGTACTTGGCATGGTCTGGATGCGCAAACTGAACAACTGACTTCCCACTGCCAGGCCAGCGCTGAACAACAGTGAGCCCTGCCTCAGTAGTTCTTTCTATGACTCAACCCTCAAGGACTTTGGCAAGATATGTACTTGGATTTTGTGAGTTATTACTGGAAAACACGTTGCTCATCGTCATTCGTGCTCTCAGCGACTTTCCCTTCGTGGTTGCTATTCAGTGTTATATGACTCGTTCCACAATACAGACCTTGTCTTAGATCTTATGTCGAGAGATTGCCTGAACTGATTGAGACAATCAACAGACCGATATCAATTTGTTGCCGCTGAATTTGAGTAATTTTGCACAGCCTCCAGCATCAACCACATCACGAATGAATCACTCCACCCCAGTCCAACATTGAAGCTAAATGCTTTGTCCAAACATTGAACCGACAAATAGACAGACTTCTTGTCTCCCAGTCATGGGGCCAAGCTCTTTTGCCCTTCTTGTCTTCCTACCGCTCGCAGCCATGCGACAGGCTATCATCAGACCGTATATTACGTGGACTGCCCACTTTACCTTTCTTCAGTTGCTGAACTCGCCATGGCGGGTAGCATCCACGCCACCCGGCCAGTCAAAGTATCAAATTGAAAATTAGGTGTTTTAAAGACTATGGTGGACATAGGTGCTGGGTGTGAGGTACCATCACATGCACACTTGGACATTGTCTCTTTTTATGCAGAGATCGAGATGATGGCAGAGGAGCCACCAGAATCAAATTCGTCCAAGTATATTGCATGATACAACTGCAGGCTTTGTGCTTTCAGATTCTGCGACTGCCTGGACGCATAATCCCTTGCAGCATCTGGCTTCCATGGATCTCATGCCATCGGCACCAGTCCAGGAGGCAACGATGGAAGTGGATGCCTTTTCATGGTCGTCGCCATGTCGAAAGCCACCATCGTCTCACGATAGGCCCCTCTTCCTAGCTGTTACCTCGTGTGTCGCCTTGAGGCCCTCTGCAGTCGTCGAAATGCTTCCGTTTGCTGCTCCACCTCTGGAAGTGTGTGTGCGGCCTCTGCCCAGATTTTCAGCTGGTGTCCCCAGTGGACTCAGGGAGTATACTGGGTCACAGGGCAGAACCTCGACACCAGCTTCAGTTTCAGTTCCCTTTCATTGCCACCTGCATCCAGCCCTCTGTCTCATCATCGTTCACCACTACACAAGCACAGTGAGAAGCTTTGAGGTGGGGGGGGGGGGGATGAGGTATCACATGCCAATGTCAGAGGTGTTAAAGTTGGCAACTACATTGCAAGTTTCAGTCAGACACCAATAGCAATCATGTGGGATTCGGCGGACCCAATGGAGCGTGCCTGCTTAACTGCACCTCCAGTGGGTTGGTTCCATGAGCAGCCTTTACTGTTGCAGTATAGGACGGCGGGCAGCAGCCAACCAGCCCACTCACACTTGGAGCCTCTTCACTACGACATGCTACACAGACACCTCCTAGTTGCAGCTCCAATTCCATTGTTCGTGCTTTAGTTCAGAGAGCCCCATCCTTGTTCACATTTGGACTCTATTTCTTGTACATTATTTGTAATGAGTTCTTTGTTCACTTGGAGAAACACAAGTAAACCTTCTGTTTACTATGTTAACCTGTTCGCTAATCATTTTTGTTCCTGTCCAACTTTCCTACGACGACAGTTGCTGCACCAATCTGTAAGCCACCTCCCATTCTAATTGTGTATGGAGTTGTACATAACACCTACAACACCATAAGAAAAATTTACACATTATTTAAGTTCATAAGAAATGAGTTAAGATATTGATGAATAAGTTACATGGTATTAGAGGGAGCTGTAGACGGTAAAGATTGAAGAGGAAGATAGAGGTAGGAACACATCGCTCAAATAATAGTGGATGAATGGTGCAAATGCTACTCTGAGATTAAGAGGTTGGCAGAAGACAAGAATTATGGCAGGGAGCACCAAACTAGTCAGGAGACTAATGACCCTCCACACCACCTCCACCCCCACCACCAAAAAAAGTAAGCTTTGTGTGTATTAGAAAGGAGTTCATTGTTCATCAACAAAAAATTTTCAACATTTGTCTTATAACACAAAGTGAGTGGTAGGTAGTAAAGCAACCTTTAAATTCCATATAAAATAATTTTCTAGAGTACTTACACTCAGTAGAGGAACATTTAAATACTGGTGGCCTCTTTAAAAAGAAGAAAGAAAACTAGTTTCAAATGTAGTTGCATGCAAAATAGTATGTTAAACTTTGTTAAATTTAGACCATGTAGCCATCTCCTGAAACCAAAAATGTATACATAACTTACAGACTGAATAGTCCAATACCACTTCAATTTTTAAAAAAAAGAAATATCGTCCACATGATGTATAGAACATGTAACTAATCAACCCTTAACGGAGAGTCCTATATGAAACAGAATCATTACGTTATACTCAGTTGGCATGTCCACAGTCCGACTCGTAGCAGGAAGTGTTTACAGTAAACTATCACAGCTCAAATTTGGTGACAGGCACTGCACGTTCGATGTGCCGTAAACTGTGCGACACGGCCGAAGACCACGTCGTCTGCCTACAGAGTACGGAGCGCCCCTCTTTCCAGGCGGCCAGTGTACACAGTACAGGACAGCCAGCATGGCAACGGCAGGGTGGAGCGTTGGCCACGCGGTGACGCAGACGTGGTCCTCTGCTAAGCTGGCGCCCGGCACCACCGTTTGGATTCCGGCCCAATAACTCCGTTTGCAGCCGCTCGTGTGATGTCGGCAGCCCTACGTCGCCGCCGCCTGTACGCGCGAGCGCAACGTCTCCGCCTCAGCAAGCACTACCTTTACCCCCGGTGGAGCAGCCTGGGGTCCGTAAACACACTCTCAAGTTCTGTTGCTCTCTGTACACTGTCTGCGCCATATTTACGAGCAGGCCGTCTAGGCCACAGCCAAGGGGCTGGCAAAACAGAACTTTAAAAAAATGTCTCTTATTTTTCAAAAATGCTTCTCTATATCTCTGACATCGATCTGTTGTAGAATTTTTGAACATGTTTTTAGCCGCGTATCACGTCATTTCTGGAAACCCTGAATCTACTCTGTAGGGACCAACATGGATTCCGGAAACAGCGATCGTGTGAGAGGTGACTCGCTTTATTTGTTCATGAGACCCAGAAAATATTAGATACAGGCTCCCAGGTAGACGTCATTTTCCTTGACTTCCGGAAGGCGTTCGATACAGTTCCAAACTGTCGCCTGATAAACAAAGTAAGAGCCTACGGAATATCAGACCAGCTGTGTGGCTGGATTGAGGAGTTTTTAGCAAACAGCACGTTGTTCTCAATGGAGAGACGTCTACAGACGTTAAAGTAACCTCTGGCGTGCCACATGGGAGTATTATGGGGCCATTGCTTTTCACGATATATATAAATGACCTAGTAGATAGTGTCGGAAGTCGCATGCGGCTTTTCGCGGATGATACTGTAGTATGCAGAGAAGTTGCAGCATTAGAAAATTGCAGCGAAATGCAGGAAGATCTGCAGCGGATAGGCACTTGGTGCAGGGAGTGGCAACTGACCCTTAACATAGACAAATGTAATGTATTGCGAATACGTAGAGAGAAGGATCCTTTATTGTATGATTATATGACAGCGGAACAAACACTGGTAGCAGTTACTTCTGTAAAATATCTGGGAGTATGCGTACGGAACGATTTGAAGTGGAATGATCATATAAAAATAATTGTTGGTAAGGCGGGTGCCAGGTTGAGATTCATTGGGAGAGTCCTTAGAAGATGTAGTCCATCAACAAAGGAGGTGGCTTACAAATCACTCGTTCGACCTATACTTGAGTATGGGATCCGTACCAAGTCGGGTTGACAGAGGAGATAGAGAAGATCCAAAGAAGAGCGGCGCGTTTCGTCACAGCGTTATTTGGTAAGCGTGACAACGTTACGAAGATGTTTAGCAAACTCAAGTGGCAGACTCTGCAACAGAGGCGCTCTGCATCGCGGTGTAGCTTGCTGTCCAAGTTTCGAGAGGGTGCGTTTCTGGACGAGGTATCTATTGCTTCCCCCTACTTATACCTCCCTAGGAGATCACAAATGTAAAATTAGAGAGATTCGAGCGCGCACGGAGGCTTTCCGGCAGTCGTTCTACCCACGAACCATACGCGACTGGAACAGGAAAGGGAGGTAATGACAGTGGCACGTAAAGTGCCTTCCGCCACACACTGTTGAGTGGCTTACGGAGTATAAATGTAGATGTAGATAATGCCTTCTCACAATCGTAAAATACGTTCAAAAATGGTTCAAATGGCTCTGAACACTATGAGATAACTTCTGAGGTCATCAGTAGCCTATAACTTAGAACAACTTAAACCTAACTAACCTAAGGACATCACACACATCCATGCCCAAGGCAGGATTCGAACCTGCGACCGTAGCGGTCGCGCGGTTCCAGACTGTAGCGCCTAGAACCGCTCGGCCACCACGGCAGGCGTAAAATACGTACTCGTCATTATTTTGTACGGACAATTCGGCTGTCTCAGTGGAGAGTTGATGTGAATTATTCAGATTTCACCTATAAAACATAGCGTCAAACCCCCAATGGCACCTGGTCGAATAGGTGAAGATTTTTAAAAGAATAGTTACCGGTTTTGGCAGTTTGAAGCGTCTTCAATTTTGTTGAAAGCATCTTTCCTCCGGACCTCATCCAAACGATTACTAGCACCCATCCTAGTTCCCGGTTGCCCACCGAACAGCTTTCAGAGCTGACAAAAAATTTTTTGTCCTAATTTCTCATATAATTACTGGCCGAATTTCAAATTCTACTTATTAAGAGGTGTAATCTTACAACTTTAAGACTAGTATTAAAGTTTAAAACTGTGTCTACAGGTCGTAATGGGTGTGAGTGCAGATATTTCAATTACTTATTGAGGACAATGTACTGTATATACGACATTTGCAGACTAATAATTACAGCTATGACAAGTCCTGTGTTTTCAAGTTGGTTAGATCCTCCACGTACAGTCGTGGACAAAACGAGCGAGACCCCTCGCCTTTTCGTTATGCTGATCCGCACAGCTTTAAAGTCTGCTACACAGCATAACAGGCAAGGCGACGAAGTACTACCAACATACTATGCAAGTTCGCTCAGCTGACGTGCTGAGATAGCTATCACTGGAGAAACTCGCGCTTCGAAGACGCCACAACATCGTCTGCCACCACTTCGTGAGAAACGAAATATCTCAAGTAAAATCCAATGTGTTTTATTCGCATGTCTGTGGCTGTGATTTGGATCTAAAGTGTGATTATGGATAGTACGTATGCTCAGATTGCGAATCTAACATCATGAATAAAGACAAGGGGAAATGAATTAGGCGTCCTTCCTCTTCCGTAACATCAAATATATTTTACTTATTCTTTCTTACATGAACTGCGCAGAAAATCATTCACCAGAACTGAATAACTTTTTAGTTATTATCGCGGACCGCGCGGCTCCTTGCGCCGTCAGTTCGAATCCTTCCCCGGGCATGGGTGTGTGTTACGTTCTGTAGGTTGAATTAGTTCTAGGTCTACGGGACTTACGACCTAAGCTGTTTGGTGGCATAGTTCTTAGAGTCATTTTTGACCTTTCGCGTAAATTTTCTTTACATAAACGGTCGTATCTTTAGATTGCGTTGACATAGCTCACTTTTTTACAACACCAAGGGACCGTATACCGCAGGAAGTGCGATGCATTTCCACTTATTATGTCCACCCGTACTCGAGGTAAACGTGTTTTAAGGGTTGGGTAGACAGATAGACGGTGAAATAAGTGGGACTAGTACGGTTCCATTTTTACCGATACGTAACGAAATCCTAACAACGTAAATAGCTACCACAGCTACTGAAGATGAGGGCCGCACAATAATTTCCCCTACTCTTTATTCGAAATGTTCCAGTTGCAGTCGATACATCAGCATATTAATCGTAGCTACGCTTTCGATTCAAATCACGTTTACAGGAATGCAAATAAAATCGATTTGCCTATACACGTGGTAATTCAGTTCCCACTATTAATGCCACCGCGTTTTTGATGTGCGACCATTCCCATTGCTAGTTACCTTAAGGAACATTTCGGCTGCGGCACGTCTAATGGAGAATTCGAAACATTGTATAATACGTTTGGCAGCTATGTCGCCGTTTATTTCTTGGGGTGGTGCAGAATTATTCTACTAAATTTACTCGCTAATAACAGTTTTTCGTAATTTCGATAAACAGCCAGATGATTGTCACATAAGCGGTGACATAAAGGTAGACAATTCATGTTTTTGAGTCTCTGTGCAACAGAAACTACAGATAATTTTGCCATTTTCATTGCGAAATTGCCGGTTTATTCATCTCTGGGGTAATAGTAGAGGGATGTTTGCCTGGGTTGTCTGCTAGCGTAGTGAAAGGTGTCTGCTTCTGCAAGGGAGGTCTGGTTTGTTTTCGGTTCTAATCTCGATGGAGGCAGACAGACTATCAGTAAAGGAATTTTAAAAAATTCTCGGACCCCCAATACGTTTTATTGCTACCTTTATTCTGTACCAGCGCCCCGTGGATGTCGATATGAAACTCTTGTAGAATTTCATACTTGCTACTGCCCACTTTTTCCGCTCCTGTCAATAATTGAGTTGACTTAAGTGTGACACTGAATGATTTTTAACTGAATTTCATTATGAATCTTCACGCATTACTAAATTTGCACACTTGCATGGTAGGTCAGCAAAGGTAATCCAGTATGACTGGTCTGTACGTTGACACAGCCCATTTCGCGGCCGAATGCGCATAATATTTTGCTAATTCGTAACGATCTGGGATACTTTGTCTTACTAAAACAGTTAGGTTATCTCGATAAGCTGAAATTCAAATGGTTCAAATGGCTCTGAGCACTATGGGACTTAACATCTGTGGTCATCAGTCCCCTAGAACTCAGAACCACTTAAACCTAACTAACCTAAGGACAGCACACACATCCATGCCCGAGGCAGGATTCGAACCTGCGACCGTAGCAGTCGCGCGGTTGTGGACTGAGCGCCTAGAACCGCTAGACCACCGCGGCCGGCAAGCTGAAATTCATTTTTATTAGTACAGTTCATAATAATTAGTGTTTCTTCTTTCATTTACATCTTATATGTAGGTGTTGTGGTTAAGACACTAATCAGCATTGATATAGTCTTACACATGATTGAAAATAGTCTGACAAATTTCGGATAGTTTTTTAATTTCACGCCTGTGCATAGTATGTTGGTAGCACTTCATCGCCTTGCCTCTTATGCTGTGTAGCAGACTTTAAGGCTGTGCGGATCAGCATAACGAAAAGGCGAGGGGTCTCGCTCGTTTTGTCCACGACTGTACATGTGGCAAGAACAAGCCATTAATGCCTGTGGACGCGTTGTGGCAAAACGGCTAGTCTATACTGACAAGTGCAGTCCACTTATCGATGCAAATACGACCATGCAGGTAACACCAGGTCGTAAAGTTTGTGACTTGTTTGTGGGAAGAGTGTTTGACGCAGAGAGAAACAACCAAATCACTGAAGTCTGTCATATTAAGGTATCATATATGAGAAGATCTGCACTCATATGCGTTACATCCTGTATGTATTCAGGCAGCGCACAGATTACCCGGACTATATTCATTCAATGAGAGCATTCAGAATGAGAGCACTTAGCGACTTCCTAGGAACCTTACAAATAATTTACAGCGTTTTCGTTGTTCATTCAGTGAAATTTCAGCATCGCGCATCACATTGTAATTTATTACTTCTTTACTACCTACTCTATTCGTAGTTGATTTTGCAGACGGTGTTCACATGTACCACTGACTGTAGCTGCAAAGTTGCCATTGTATGATTCATATTTCAGGAGACATTATGTCATAAACATTGACACGCATGAATATCTGCAGTGTGGTCAACCGTAAAGGTATTACACGTCGAACGTCAAATATTTAACCCGTTAACTCATTTGTAAATTTCGAGTTTTTGAAGAATCTGTGGTCGGGGAGGGTGGGAGTTAGGGGGGGGGGGGTGGGGGGTGGGGGGAAGAGAGCATACTACTTACATGCTAACCATGAGCCAGAAAAGTGTGTTACTACTGTTCACCGGGCGCGGATTCTTGAGCTTCTGACGCCGGGGAAAACCATTTTTAGATAACTTCATTCGTTAACAGAATGCTGCAATAGTCGTACAAGACGTCCTAAGATCAGTTGCGTCTTATCCATAAATTACCGACTCCTGGCGTCATAGATATGTCGCGTGACCAGAGTGTGCCTTTGAAACTGAAATTCAAAAGTCAAATAAGGAGTTGCGATGCTTTCAAACACAGATTTTTATAAAACTGTTTTTGGTCATGGCAATTATACTATCACCAATTGCAAACAATTCCAAAATTTGTCAACAGTTCTTTTACAACATTAAGACGTCTGTACATGCCAGTGTGCAGCAACACTCAGAACTGAGAGGCGCATGTACCGTATCCGTGATTGTAGCTGAATGAGAATGTCAACACGAAGCAGAGCTATTTACTGCAATATGACGATTGGCATATTTTCCGTGTAATTTATAATTAGGCGCCGCAGTAATTAATAATCGTGTGCTACTGGATTCGAATAAACCATGAAGAGATGGAAGCCGAGCGCAGTTAAAATTCTTAATGTTGCTTACAGAAAAATATAGTTTTTGTGTCATTATTTAAAAAGAAGGAATAAAAACTTTATTATGTATTTAAATTCGTTTGATGCAACACAGCTCTCTACTGCATATGTTTCTTCTGTACCATCCAAATTTTTTTAAGATTCAGAAAAAGGACTGCGAATGACAACAGTAATTGCAATCTTCTTTATAGTTTAAATTTTATAAGCATTTGATTCTCGACGAGAAAAATGTAATGAGAAGTATATAGAAATGCAAGAAAATGGGAAAAAGACAGAATTGGTTGACCAATCGCATGTGAGCTGGTCAAACATTTCCGCAAAACTCGTTGCTCTGAGTTTTCATTTCATATAATCGTAGGTGTTAGTGTTAGGCCTCAATATGTTATCGTATATTTATCCTCTTTTACTAATATATCGAATGTGGATCAATTAGCTGTATCTGTGAAGGTCCCCTTATCGATTGTCAAGATTTGTAGCTCTAGATACTAATATATAGAAGTTATAAAGAAGGATTGCACTTGAGTTTGGCATTCTTCTTCGAGAAATGACAAAATTCTTTACTTTATTATGCATGCATTTCAGACGAGCTGTTAATAAAAGTAATAACCATTGCACCCTGAAACTCAATAGTTTGTTTTTCTTTAGGTACCTTTAGAATTATTGTTTCGAGATCGATTAACGAAGCTCAGTAGCTTGTTATATTAATAAGGTATGCAACGTGACTTCTGCCCCATCATGTATAAAGGAAACTCTCATTAGTGGTAACACAGATACCTTATATTTGTTTTACATTTTCATTAATATTTTAATTGCAACGTCAGTCTAAAGTGTCAAAATTATTGGACTGAATATCAGAATGAAATTATCACTCTCGAGAAGCCCACCAACCATCCGCTACGCTAACCTTAGTCCCCTACGAGAGGCGGTGGACGGAAACCAACACTCGCCAGTCGAACATTGTGGTGCACTTTGAGCCTTAGCGATTCGTAACAGAGGATGTAGAACCGGATCCCTTTTGCCGGTTCCGGTAACGAACTGGAAAAAAGCACCGTTCATTACTGTTTTCAAGAAGGGTTGTAGGACAGGTAAACAAAATGTAGACCTTTATCGTTGATGGCAATCTGTTGCGGAATACTGGAACACGTTTTATGTCAATAATTATGACATTTTAGAGAATGGAAGTCTATAAAAATCAATGTGGATTCCGCAAACAGAAATCTTGTGAAACTCGGCTCGCTCTGTTTCTCCATAACACCAATAGCACTACAGATAGTTGCGCTCAGATAGATGCCGTGTTCCTTGATTTCAGAAAGGCATTTGACACCGTTCCGCACTGCCATTTAGTGAAAAAATAAAAGCCTATCGTGTATCGGATCAGATTTGCGGCAGGATTCAAGACTTCCTCGCAGACAGTACTAAACGCGTCGCTTTCAACAGTACAAAATGTACAGATGTGAAGGTAATTTTCGGAGTACCCCAAGGAAGTGTGATAGGACCGTTACCGCGTACGGCCGTGGTGGCCGAGCGGTTCTAGGCGCTACAGTCTAGAATCGCGCGACCGCTATGTTTTTCGGAGTACCCCAAGGAAGTGTGATAGGACTGTTACCGCGTACGGCCGTGGTGGCCGAGCGGTTCTAGGCGCTACGGTCTAGAACCGCGCGACCGCTACGGTTGCAGGTTCGAATCCTGCCTCAGGCATGGATGTGTGTGATGTCCTTAGGTTAGTTAGGTTTTAGTAGTACTAAGTTCTAGGGGACTGATGACCTTAGAAGTTAAGTCCCATAGTGTTCAGAGCCAATTTTTTTTCGTCACCGCGTATAGTGTATATAAATGATTAGTAGCAAACTGTCAGAAGCTATTCAAGAGTGTTCGCAGATGATACTGTTGTCAGTAACAAAGTAGCAGCGCCAGAAGGCAGAGCAGATCGGCAGGATGACCTTCAGAAGGCAGATGAATGGTGAAGGCTGGTAGATGAATGGCGCATACATGGTAAAGTAAATCCATTACTGTACAACTACATTATCGACGACAAATTTTTGGAAGCAGTATCTACAGCAAAATATCTAGGAGTAACGATCCAGAGCGACCCTAAGTGGAATGATCGCAAAAAAGAAATGATACAGAAAGCAGTTACCAAATTGAGATTCAGAGGAAGAATCTTAAGGCAGTGTAGCTCATCCGCAAAGGAAGTGGCTTACAAGGCGTTTGTTCGATCGATTCTTGAGTATTGTTCATCAATCTGGGATTCCTAACAGGTAGGACTGATAGAAGAGAGAGAGAAGTTCCACCGAAGAGTGGCACGTTTCGTCACGGGTTCGTTTAGTCGGCGCGAAAGCGATGCAGATTTGTTCAACAAACTCAAGTGGCTGACGTTACAAGACAGACTTTGTGCATCACGGAGAGGTTGACTACTGAAATTTCGAGAGAGTAGTTTCCGATAAGATTCAAAGAACGTATTACCGCCTCCCACATACATGTAAAATGACGACTACGACTAGCAAATTCGAGAAACTGGAGCCAATACAGAGGCTTACCTACCATCAGTCTTGCCATGCGCCATTCGTGAGTGGAACAGGGAAGGGGGGATCATTTAGTGGTTCCAGAAGTACCCTTCACCACACACCAGACAGCAAAGCTTTGCAGTTTAGTATGATGAATAGGGAAGGTGTCTAACGGTTTAAGCCATCGACTGCACCTATCTCCTTCCACACAGCACAGGTAACCTTTGTAGAACAAAGTAGCGTTAAACTAAGGGTATCGGAAATGGCAATGAAATCTAGAAATTTCAAGTACCATTTAACTCTCTTCCGTTGCTTGCGTGATGGGCTGCCGAAGTGGCTGAGTCTGCCGGTACTATTTCAGGCAGGTAAATTGTGGTATCCACCACTTTTAAAGCTCAGCACCGAGGAGCGATGCGCTCCATTACGCGCGGCTGAGGAATGCATCGTTGGCCGCACTTCTTCGTGCACGGCCCGCTGCTAACGTCGCAGGTCGCCTTCGCGCGCTCGCGCTTGAAACCACAGCGATTGGCCACTCATAACACTCAGCGATAGCCGCCCAGAATACACAGCGAACCGAGCCGCCGGCTCCATTAACTATGGAGCCTTATTTAACGCCTCTACTGAGATCTGCAGTCCAGTTCTCATCTTGCTATATGTTCCACTCCACAACTGTAGTGCTACGCTGCAGTGGACCTGCTGTTCGATATTGACTTGGCTGCACTCTGGACTTAGAATCCGAATGCTACACTGCAACTTGGACTTCAACGATCACTAGATATAGTATGTCAACGGACTTGTAATTCTGCCGGAAGTCTTCATTTCACTTGTACTTTCTCGACTTTTGTATACCCGTCATCAATTTATATAATTTTCCACAAAGTGTTCATCTATAACTTGGCACTTGGTAGGAGAATTATTTTGTATCAATGATGAGCCAATAAACCGTAGAACGGTAATATATTTATTGTGGTACTCTTGGTTGTAACATAAACATATGCACATTCACAGGCTAATCACACCTGCAGTCAGTAACAAATCTGACGCGGCTCGTGACTACACAGATAGTACCGGTGAAGCACAAGAATTTAAATATGGGAACGCTAAAACAGAAGCACCCTCTACTATAGAGAAATCAAAGAATAACAGAACTACTGAATTCCTTAATGTAGGCAGGAATTACCTAAAGAAACAGCGTTCCCCTCATTTATGAGCTCGCATGAAGATCAGTCTTCCTAGTCGTACTGGTTAGTGAAACGCTGTTAATTCTGGGACGCACTAGGATTTTATATTGCATAAACTGTGACATTGTCAAAATTGTGAGAGGTTAACAAACTGCCTGTTGGCGTCCGTCTCAGGTTCTTCGACCGATGTTTGCTTCATGTTTTTTCTGACGTTTGGTCAACTCAAGTGACTGGCATCGTCAAAGTTTCGCCCTCTGTTGTTAGTGATGGACGAAACATCAGAAAAACCACCGAACAAACGTCGCCGAAGAACCTGAGACAAAAACCAACGGGTAGTTTGTCAACTCAATTTTTTGAGAGGTTGTTGCTCTTACAACCGAATACCGTGAATAGAAACCAATGTGGCTAAAAGTAGAAATTTCGCCTTCAAAGGCAAAGAAAAGCACACAACATTTTCTACCCGTCCGTAGCATGTAATTATATGTTGTGAATAAGGCAAAATTGTGTGAATCAGTCGTTCTTTTCAACGAGGGCTGAACAAATGTATTCATTATTCGCCTATCAGTACCACATTTCAATCACAAACACTAGTCAATTTCTAGAACATAGTGCAAATCCTACCTTTTTTGATTGTTGCTTTGTGTCTCCGTGGAAAAACTCAAGACTAAACGTAGAAGTTTTAGTAATACGAGATAAATTGGAGCCGCAACCTCGATGTTAACCTTTCGTTCCAAGTGTCAATTTTGTCCCCCTTAAGGAGGCGGTTTGAGTTCCAGCTGCTAGCATGTCCCGAGACCAGCCATCTTGTCCGGTACTCGTCACACTCCTATTTTGTTCACTAAACGATAGTGCTGGACTGTTCCGAAGTCAAGGAACGCTGCATGAACTTGGGCGCCGCTGTCTCCGGCGCGCTGGATCTCATGGACAATCATTGGGAGATAAGTTTCACTAGATCCCTCATGGCGAGAATCCATATTGATTTATACGAAAGAAATTCCCGGTCTCCAAAAAGGTGCGTGATCATAAAAGATGTTCCACAATTCTACAACGAATGCGGTCAGTCATATAGCCCTACAGTTACGTGGATGTGCTTAAAAACAGATTTGACAAGCGCTTTTTCAAGCGCTTCGTATGTTTCGTTGCTCCAGCGACCTACAGTAAGCTGCTATTAGAAGAGGAGACATGTTCGTACATTATTCATCGCCTTAACATGTTCCTGTGTGTGATTTCTGTTCTACATGGTCCGCAGCTCGTGGTCGTGCGGTAGCATTCTCGCTTCCCGCGCCCGGGTTCCCGGGTTCGATTCCCGGCGGGGTCAGAGATTTTTCTCTGCCTCGTGATGACTGGGTGTTCTGTGATGTCCTTAGGTTAGTTAGGTTTAAGTAGTTCTAAGTTCTAGGGGACTGATGACCATAGATGTTAAGTCCCATAGTGCTCAGAGCCATTTGAACCATTTTCTGTTCTAGAAATATTCGAAGTTTTCATGCAGTAAAGCCATCCCTCGGTTCCTAGATGTAATTTTCATAGGTCCTCGTTAGTAAGGAAATGGTGCTATGGGGATTCTTATATTGGCAATGAGTGAGAATGGAAAGCCGGTGCTACGGTCGCAGGTTCGAATTCTGCCTCGGGCATGGATGTGTGTGATGTCCTTAGGTTAGTTAGGTTTAAGTAGTTCTAAGTTCTAGGGGACTGATGACCTCAGTAGTTAAGTCCCATAGTGCTCAGAACCATTTGAACCATTTTTTTGGAAAGCCGGCTGCTGGTGGCCGAGCTGTTCTAGGCGCTTCGGTGTGGAACCGCGCGGGCGCTACGGTCACAGGTTCGAATCCTGCCTCGGGCATGGATGTCTGTGGTGTCCTTAGCTTAGTTAGGTTTAAGTAGTTCTAAGTTCTATGGGACTGATGACGTGCGATGTTAAGTCCCATAGTGCTCAGAGCCATTTGAACCATTTTATTTGAGAATGGAAAAATTAATTAGGGTTTTTGCTTGTTGAACTGTTCACTTAGTGAATTGCTAGCAACTGGAATGGTTCTAAACACAGTAGCCTGCTGCACAAACTGGGCCGTAACTTCCACTGATATTCTTGGTTCACGCTGGTTTATGTGCGAGAGTGTAGAAGTTTGCTGGCAACCGCTGCGGTTAGATGGCGGTGGCTTATAGAGAGGGCGAGGCGGATCGCGAGGTTAGGAGTCGGTATCGAGTATTGCTTAATGAGTGGCATGGCGATTAGTTTGGCAGTACGGCTCTGTGGGACAGCGTGGCGCGGCGTCTAGCTGACAGCGGAACTGGTGTTTGGCTGGGGGCCTGAAGCAGATGTGGTTGCTGCCGGGGGCTGTCGGTGTTTGTCTGCACCCGCCGTAGCCGGTGCGGCGCAGTGGCTGACGTGCTGCTCGGCTGCTGCTGCTATTAAACGATGAGCCACGTTCACTGTTCCACCTCTATCAAGTGGGCCCGTGCTCTACGCTGTTCGGGCGTTACCGACGTTGTGTCCAGCATCAACAGTTGCATCGATTTGGTGCCTCGCGAGCTCACTGCTTGGTTCTGACTGTGCCCTAGCCGCTCTGAACGTAGCTTTACGAATATATAACAAAGACTTTGCCTTGCTGTTGAGCGAAAGGCACGTGTCTCCTTCTGTGAGTTCTCTGTTGAGAATTGTAAGGGTTTTTTCTGTGGAACTGTCCCACTTAACATATTAAACATATACTGTCGAAGCAGAGTTCAAAACTGTTTGGCGGGTTGTTTAAGCCAAGAATAAAAGGCACTATTAGGAGAATACCATAATTGAAAGCTTCAGGTGCAAAAATTTGTATTCGCTGGCACGTTTAAGGTTCGTGCTTCTCTGTTCCGTTAGAAAAATAATTTGGAATACGAGCACTGGGTATAATTGTGCAGATAATTTAAGCACTACGCTGCTACGGTGGCAAGTTCGAATCCTGCCTCGGGCATGGATGTGTGATGTCCTTAGGTTAGTTAGGTTTAAGTAGTTCTAAGTTCTAGGGGACTGATGACCTCAGATGTTAAGTCATATAGTGCTTAGAGCCATTTGAACTTTCTTTAAAAAAAAAAAAAAAAAAAAAAAAAAACGCTACTGCCATTACTCAGGACAGTACCCAAGCTTGTCAATTTCCCACTGACATGGGACAAGGTGTAGTTTCTGAAACAACTTCTGTGTGTCGATAGTGTTTTCTTATGTTTTAGATCTAGCTGTTCGTGGTCAAAGTGCCTGGTCTAAGACTCAGTGTCCGGCTGAGTGACCAAGTTGGCCACCCGGCTTTTGCTGCCGTGACCGACCCGGCACAACGAACCTGCGACATTGTGGCTCTTGCTAGTAGTGTTAGTAATTTTTGCTTGTTCATAACATGTAAATTTGTAAAGGGGGAAAGGGGTTTATAGTTTTTAACAACAGCAAGTGATGGGAGTCGGGACTGGCTGTTCAGCTGTAACTTGTCATATGCCAATTTGTTTAATGTATGGTATCCAGAATGGTCTTTAGAAGTAAGTTTGTGCCTAGGTAAAATAACTGCTTCCCGCTTCTTAATTTCACGTTACTGAGATTGAGGTCAGAGCAAGACTATTTTTGTGTGAAGATTTTCCTTAATATCAATTATTACGCAAAAATCTTCCAGAACGAATGGCTTGTTCGATTGAGTGATCAGTAGTAATCTTTGTTGCTGCTGCCTGATAATTTGGTGCTGGTAGCATCTGAAATTATTTTTTGAAAACTGAGCAACAGTTGTATCTAGCTAAAGGCTAGTGAAGCAAAGAGAAGAGAGAAACAATAATAGTGTTGTGTAACAGCTATTAAATTTTGTTTATAAAAAGAAAAAAAACAGGAGGGGAGGAATTTTTTAAGAATACAGCCTCTTGTAAGGTTATTGCTCTGCCCCTTTATTTAATGCTGATTTAATTCTAATAAGTTCACCATGTTGGATGTTAGCCACTTATTGTGTATGCTAAAACCACTGAAGCTTTTTTTATATCTTTTGGAATAAATTAAAAAGTGAAACGTGTATCCTCTATTTCACTCAGCGTTTCTACTCCAGCAGCTCCTGTGCCCTGCTTACGTACCTATCACAAACGCCAAAAAAATTCTTGAGTTAAGCATTACTCTGTGGATACAAAAACAAAGATATCGGCGTAAAGCGACTATAAGTGGAATGGCAAAATTCTCTGGCTTGCCCTTTGATCGTCGGCGTATCTATTTTCGGCATCAGATGTCTCCTGTACGCTTTCGAATTTTTAAAGCGTAAAGATATCAATCACCAGCAGGCTGCAAAGGAAAAGTGCAAGAACTGCAAAGAATTGTGGTTGTTCCAGGAAAGAATATTCCGTCTGCATGATGCTTCCGCCACAAGTCATTACAGCGCTGCGCTACACAATTTCAGCGTTAGCTTGAGTAGTAAAATTTGTTGGTTGTGAGAAGACAGGATGCAGCCAATATGACAGCAGGGTGGTTGGCTCGACTTGAGACTTCGGTATTGCACGTCGGCTCTGAACCGTCATGTACTGCTATTGTGACGCTTGTGCGTTTTAGTTTATTTTGCTTGGGGGCACTAGTAGTGTCAGCTAACGCTGTGCTCGTAAGGCCTTTTTAGAGAGCGATGCAAATTTTAATGGTGTGTCCACGTTACTGAATCCACAGGTTTAGCTACATAACAGAAGACAAAGAGCTTACGCTGGACTCTGCTTACGGTCCGAATCAGCTGCAGCTTAAACATTATCTTTGACTGCCTTAGTAACGAGAGTAAACAGTGATTACACCACAAGTGAACTTGGACTTTCTTACAAAAGCATCTTCCATTCAATACGTGTTTTCCTCAAAAGTTAGCCAGCAAGGCAATGCAGTGAAATTAATTATTTAGAGAACATTAATACTAATAATCACTGCTATAAGAAAATCTGATGCTTAGACTATTACGAAATCCCTAAATGTGAGAAATGAAGACTGATTATTTCAACTTAAAGTGAGCAAAATGCGATGTAAATAACTAAAAGTAGTGTACAGAGGTGTACCACAATTAGCTGTTTTGGGTAGCAAGATCTAGACACCATCCTAGATCCAGGTTAGTGCTTATCAAGTCACGTCTAAGTGATAACAAGCGTATTTAGTTTCAGCGATTTTCCGATGTTCAGTTGAGCTGTAGTCAAGAAGCTAAATTTCCGACATGGCGTCTCGTGCAATGCTGAAATTTCTTGGTGTCCATATTGGTATTGAGATATTCGGATGAGATGTATAGGTCAAGTGATGTACTTGTTACCGTGTTTCGTTAATTTATGTGATTTTGGTTATCTGTATTGGCATCACCTTTTGGCATCCATATTGATATTTCTTCAATTTCACAACTAGTTTCAGCTTTTTAAGCTACTGCTCCGTGATCACCTTTATGGAGGTAATATAGCGTGATTCATTGAACAGGGGCTTCAAAAGCCGAAATCGGTCGTGAAAAGAAAAGAAAACTTTAGATAAATAGTGTTGTGTCCATTACTGTGGGAGTCAGCACCGAAACAAACAAGGAAGGAGAAAAGTTGCAATGGCCATTAGCAGGAATCCAGAGTCATCTTTACGAAACATTTTCTAATTAGAAAAACACTTTATTTCCAAAAAGAATATAAATTTAACTTCCTGTGCTTCCTGTGCCTCCTACATACAAATAATTTGACAATCCACACTCATGCTCATAAATTAAGGATAATTGCAGAATGTGATGCCACACAACGTGGCACTAACAAAACTGGCGCTAATAGCATAGGCACATAGGGTACACACACGACACAGATTAAGTCCGCGGTATTGATAATAAGTTGAGAAAACCGTCCAGAAACGCACGTGCTACAAAACACCACTGTTTCCTGCGCATGTACCCGACATCAATATGGGATATGATCACAGGCCGCACAACGGGTTGGCATACTGTGGAGCAGGTGGTCGAACAGCTGCTGGGGTATAGCCTCCCATTCTTGCACCAGTGCCTGTCGGAGCTCCTGAATTGCCCTCGGGGTTTGAAGAAGTGCACCGATATGTCGACCGAGAGCATCCCAGTCGTGCTGGATGGGGTTTAGGTCTGGAGAACAGGCTGGCCACTCCATTCGCCTGATAACTTCTGTTTCAAGGTACCCTTCCACGATGGCACCTCGGTGGGGCCGTGCATTATCATCCATCACGAGGAAGGTGGGACCCACTGCCCCCCTGAAAAGGTGGACATACTGGTGCAAAATGACGTCCCAATACACCTGACCTGTTACAGTTCCTCTGTCAAAGACATGCAGGGGTGTACTTCCACCATCAAACCACTACCTCCACTCTGGTTCCTGGTTCACATCAGATGAAAACCTGGCGAGAATCACTGTTCAGACTATACCTGGACTCGTCCGTGAACACAACCTGGGACTGTTGTTCCAATGACCATGTACTGTGTTCTTGACACTAGGCTTTACTGGCTCCCCTGTGACCAGGGATCAGAGGAATGCACCTTGCAGGTCTCCAGGCGAATAAACCATGTCTGTTCAGTCATCTGTAGACTGTGTGTCTGGAGACAACTGTTCCAGTAGCTGTGGTAAGATCCCGAGCAAGGCTACCTGCAATACTTCGTGGCCGTCTGCGGGCACTGACGGTGAGCTATCGGTCTTCTTGTGATGTTGTACACTGTGGACGTCCCGTAGTGTAGCGCCTGGACACTGTGGAGCGGCTGGTGGAATATAATGTTGTTATTTAATAATGTAGAATTTTAAAGTAGAAAGATTCATTTCCCGGCCGTTTAACCACATGTGGGACTGCGGGTGGAATTATGTTGTTTAAAATGTTCCTATTATTTATGCTGTTGCTTTGCCGTTCTCAACACTGGCTCTCTAACTACAATTTTGGCAACCAGAAAGTGATTAGCAAAACGTGAAGCCTGTAATTAGAATTCCTAGTGCCCACTTCATCTGAGAAATACACTTATTGCTACAGCTTATAGCTCTGAGGAATTAGGAGATTGTCTGGGATTCATAATCAATAACGATCGTGTAAAAACGTTCGTTTTTATTCTGAAAGTCACAGATGCAAAAAAAAGAATCCACACAATCTGACTAACAGAGCAGTTCAGAGTCTAATGGGCTGATGCAACTATAACTGTCCAAATTAAATGTTTAAGTGAATGCTCGCCATAATTTGATGATAATCTTCATCAAACGCCACGCTAAATAATAGTAGAATGTTTGTCCCGCGACGGCACGTGAAAATACGACATACGCAAACTGAAGATAGATAATTAAAGTCATCCCAGAATTAACACTTCACTCGAAAATGATTTCATGGTTACGCATATCCCGAGTAACTTATTACGGCATCCGAGGCTGTTTATAGCAATGATACCGACGCGACGCGACTCCTGGCACAGATGGTGCGCACATCAGCGTCTGGAGAGAACTGGGGCCTTCCTTCCTCGCGCAGCGCTCTTATATATAAAGCCGCGGTGCGGGCGGCTAAGGGAACGCCTGATCAAAATTGCTCTCCCGACTAGCTGCTAGGCTAGCAATGCACCACTTCAAGTTATTGAATAAATCATCACTTCCTTTGCTGATGGCAGATGAAGCTCTCAATTTAAATGCGCAATCAGCACACAGGTAAGTAATCATAATAAAAGTCTGATGTGGCTAAGTAAAATATTTTGGGCGAGAGAATTAATTTAATTACACTACACGCAGTAGACGAGCTCTGAACTTGCCCTTTGGAGATACGCTATCGCTATAGTTTTATAGTCATTCAATTGAAACTTCTCACATCTTTATGATTATAGCGGATCTCCCTTCTACTTAAATTTAAAAATCCTAGCCTTATTTATTAGCCTACTTAATCTATCTTGCTTCCTTAATTTTTAAGACAAAAACCAGAGAATCATGAATTTCCACTAAAATTTTAATTTGTGAAATCCAAAGTACTGTTTCTATTAAATTATTATGAAAAACGCATCTAAATATAAATTTTTAAACCTCTAGCTCTTTTCTGTTGCGCCAATGATTTTTACAGAGAAACATCCAAATTTCGAAAATGGTTAAAGTTATTGAACTGATATTCAACACATATTGATTTAGTATTACTCCTGACACGCTAGAAACGTTTCAGGTTGTTTACTTGATTTTTAAAGTATTGCGCAACATTTATGACGGCAGAGCTAGTTACAGCGGACTAGGCTGGCACACAATGGAAAGACTGATGTGAACTTGTTACGGCGTGAGTAGGCTGCTTCCCTACAACACGTTTCCTGTCTGCCACAATCGTGAGATCACACTTTGTGGCACACGGAGGGCCCGTGCTACGACCTGCTGTGTTTGACCAGCCTCCAGTCGCCCTAGTATTCTACACCTCATAACGTCATTAATACGTGTTCTTTGAACCATTTTCAACACACAGTCACCATTAGCACGTCTGAAAACGTCTGCACACTTACTCGCTGCACCATACTCTGACATGCACCAGCACACCTCTGCGTATGTCGACTGCTGCCACAGCCACCATGCGACGACCGCAGTTTAAATGCATGGTCATACCCCGAGGTGATTTAAACCCGCAAACCGCCCACCAGAACGTTGTTCCACATCAGCATTATCCTTAGTTTATGAGCATGAGTGTAGTACTATTCGCAGAGCGCTGGCTAAATAACGTCTTCCTACTACTCAGTACTTAGTACTGCTGTTCTCGAATCTACGATAGAACTGAGACGATCAGCGATGGGCGGATGGTTAAATCAGCATTGACAGAGGGCGCTGAACTCTTGTCTTTCTGGAGGTGTGGCGCTACGCGCTCTTACCACTAGCTCGAGGGTCAGCACCTTCTTGATGCCGTTTCGCGGTGCTCCGCTGGTCGGTATGCAGTCGATGCTTCAGTCCTGCACAAACAGCAGCAACAGTGGAAGAAAAGAGAGAATTAATTTAATTACACCACACGCAGTAGACGAGCTCTGAACTTGCCCTTTGGAGATACGCTATCGCTATAGTTTTATAGTCATTCAATTGAAACTTCTCACATCTTTATGATTATAGCGGATCTCCCTTGTACTTAAATTTAAAAATCCTAACCTTATTTATTAGCCTACTTAATCTATCTTGCTTCCTTAATTTGTAAGACAAAAACCAGAGAATCATGAATTTCCACTAAAATTTTAATTTGTGAAATCCAAAGTACTGTTTCTATTAAATTATTATGAAAAACGCATCTAAATATAAATTTTTAAACCTCTAGCTCTTTTCTGTTGCGCCAATGATTTTTACAGAAAAACATCCAAATTTCGAAAATGGTTAAAGTTATTGAACTGATATTCAACACATATTGATTTAGTATTACTCCTGACATGCTAGAAACGTTTCAGGTTGTTTACTTGATTTTTAAAGTATTGCACAACATTTATGACGGCAGAGCTAGTTACAGCGGACTAGGCTGGCACACAATGGAAAGACTGATGTGAACTTATTACGGCGTGAGTAGGCTGCTTCCCTAAATCACCCTCTACTTAAATTTTGTTTTTTGAATGTTAATGAACAAAAAAATTTAATTACAAAAAGGGAAGCAAGAGTACAGCTTAACTCCCTATGAAAAACTAAAATTGAAATGTAAACATATAGAAATATTAAAAGAAAATTGATTACCCACTTCAATTATTTAAATTACTGGCATGTTCACTGCCTCTTAAGCAATATTATCCCTCAAAATTTAAGCAAAATCAATGAAACACTTTGGTGTACATATTGCCTTAGACAGACAAACACATAAAAATATGTAAAATTATGAAAATCTTAAATCTATTAAATACATTTTTACATACACAAATTCAAAGAAAATAACACAGTTATTCATGATACATAAACAGATGATTATATCTTAGCATTCTTTTCTAAACCTGAAAGAAAATTTTACAAATCATTTTTACACACGTGGTTGTAGCCGCTTTGGCTGGCGTTCTACACTTCCATTCACAAGGGTAGAGGAGGGGAAGTTGCTATGGTGTGCGTCCTTCACGTTCACTCTAATTTACATGGGGAAAGGGGAGGGGTCACTGTGAGTTGTGTCCAAGTCACTCCAAGCTTTCACGCAGCTACCAGGCTGCCATTATCTGGTTTGTGCTGTAGAACAAACAAAAAGATTGCCTCAGACTCTGTTCACTTATTATCTAAGGGAGGGTCACAATGAAATGGGGATATATACATTTTGTCTTTCAATATGTCACTGGAACAAAGTTAACAGAACTTTTTCAATTTTACTCTCGCGGTTACTTAACTGTCATAAAATCGATAAAGAAATGGCTCACAACGCCTTTAGTGACGTACTAGAGAAAATTTATGCTCAAGGCATACAATCATGAATCCTATTTAATATCAATTTATTATTTCTGGGCCGAAACACTGAACCAATGCTCGGTATATCCCTGACAAATCTGTATTTTATTAACTTAACTGACTCATCTTTGAGTACCTTATTCTTAGAGATAGTATGAGTATAAAAGCCGCGGTGCGGACGGCTAAGGGAACGCCTGATCAAAATTGCTCTCCCGACTAGCTGCTAGGCTAGCAATGCACCACTTCAAGTTATTGAATAAATCATCAGCTTCTTTGTACATGTGAGTAACTTGTGATAATAGTACAGTTCTGAGTGTTCCAAAACACACTACGTTTAGTTGACTACTAACTCCACTTATTGGTCCTCTGCTGTTGTGTCAGTTCCACATCTACAATTATGTACTTACTTCATCGAAGTGTATTTATGCTGAGCTATAAATAATGTTTCATGTCTGTCATTATGTTACTTATTTACTTTGCTAGTGTATGAACTTAAGTAATACTCACTCCATTAACATTTAAAGCGTAGGATAGCACATTTATTGCATATCTATAGTGTATTGCAGCTGATCAGTTTGCTCACGTGGCAATCCGTTTCCACTCGATCGGACGCTGAAACCTCAGGTAGTCTCTCTCAACCTACCACTAAAGTGCATTAAGTAATTATGGACAGCGTAATGCTAAATTCCTTAAACCTATAGGACACCATAAGCTGCTCTGTCTTATCTAACATAAGGGTACCTATGGTCGCATTCACGCCTCCAACTCATAACCTCAATACATGTAGGTGTGTCCTGTCACACACTACACCAAATAACAGCCAGCTCCAACCTTATAAATATTTCAAGGACGTGTCTTTCACGTCTCAACCACAAACACTGATCAATTCTATCACACTGCCATTCCTTGCTACACAAGGTGAGTTTATTCTTACAACCAATCTACATATTTTTCATAACACTATGCAATCTCTTTTACTATTAATTAGTTAGCTCTACAGCATACGATAGGTTTCACTGCCACTTCAGATCCTGCTTGAACACGAATTTGTACATCTTTTTAAAATATTATTGTGGGACCATTTCCAATAAAACAACAACTTTGTACTTATAATATTACCAGGGTTCTATACATACTTGTTACTCAAATACATTGTATCTTAATTACATCATACTTCTCTGTTGTTTATGTCACTGTTAGGTTTGTCACATCAGGTATTTTTCTTCACTAATCGGTGGATAGAATGGTTACAGAACCCATGGCTTGATAGCCATGACGGAAAATTTTCATATTGGAGAGAAGGGGTCGAAATTTTTGTGGATAGGAAAGATGAAGAATAAGTGAGACCTGAAATGGAAAGAAGATCTCACACAACTGGGACTGCACAGCTGCCACGCTGTGTAGAGGTTACAGAACAACCTCCTAAACAGAATTCATTAGCTTATTATTGGCTTGATAGTCATACCGGAAGATTTAATGTGTTGGAAAGAAGAGGTCGAAATTTTAGGTGGATAGGAAAGATGAAGAATGAGTGAGACCTGAAAAGGAAAGAAGATCTCACACAGCTGGGACTGCACAGCTGCCACACTGTGTAGAGGTTACAGAACAACTTCCTCGCTATATAATTCATTGGTTTCAGAAAATTTTCATATTGGAAAGAAGGGGTCGAAATTTTTGTGGATAGGAAAGATGAAGAATGAGTGAGAACTGAAATGGAAAGAAGGTCTCACACACCTGGGACTGCACAGCTGCCACACTGTGTAGAGGTTACAGAACAACCTCCTCCCTACAGAAAACATTCATAACCTTTGACCACGCCAGGTCGATTTTAAAATATGCCTTTTTAAAACCTGTCTTAGTTCTTCCTTCTGATTAGCTGAAATTTTATCGATTTCCTGCAATTTAGCTTCTATTTTCTCCAAAATAATTGCTTCTTCTTCTGTGTTTAGCTTACTTGTACTAAGATTAACACCTTCGTCCCAATATCTCCTATTTTTCAGAACTCGTATAGGCCGCTCCCAAGTTTCATTATTAGTTACTACATGTTTATCACTAAAAGGTACTGTAATTACTCCAGTTATCGGCAAGACCATTTTTAGCTGGCTTCTTTCAAAGTCAACAACACTCTGATATTTCGACAAGAAATCTATGCCAGTTAAAACCTCAAACTGAGATTGTTTACAATTAAGCATGGATGATCAATTAAATTACCATTAATGTTAAAGGGTAGCAAAGCTTCTTGCTTTACCGTTTTTGACACCTTGCCAGTAGCACCAATTACTCTTAGTCCTGATACCCTCATTACTGTAAGCTTGTCTTTACCAGGTAATGGATCAACGAAGGACTGAGATATCGCACTCACCTCACTTCCACTGTCTAAGAGACAACGTACATTGATACCCAACATATTCACTATTATTATAGGGTGGCTTATTCTAGTTTGTACAGGTGGTTCCTCAAACTCATCCAATAGTTCCTTTTTGATTTGTCTCCAACTAAAGTGATCGACATCTGTCTTCATTACATTTAGGTCAAAGTGTGTAGGGGTTTCCTGAATTACATTTTCAGCTGACTTTTCCAGTCGGTCTATTAATTTCAAATCGAAACACCGCACGACTTCATTACATTTAGTTTGCTGAACATGACCCAAATTACTGTAGTCTGAGCGATACTGCGCCTCCAGACCGGGCATAACACTAGTTACAGCTAAACCACTTTCACTATTATCGTCGGGTTCCTTCTCAAGTGACAACCGGTCACAGCTACTGGGTTCATCGACCCCCAACAGGCTACCCTCTACATTCTCACTTACCTCCTGTTCTGAATCTATTAGTACAGTATCAACATCCTGCACAGACACTTTAGATAAGAGCACATCATCCTCATCGTAAATATAAGCATGAATTTCTTCTGCTTCTTCACCTGACAATTCAGTATTTTGTAGCTCTTCCCTACCGTTACACTGCTGCGCCTTCTCTTTCTCTTCCCACTTATAAAGCGTCTCTCACACGGTATCTATCAAATACTGTGAGTGATCTAATATTTCTGCTGTTTTCTTAGATGCTACCGACCCTTCATCCACATGTTCAGTTTGAATATTCTGATCTGTCTTACCAATTATTGTAATTACTGGCTTAGGAAAAATAACCGCCTGGTGAGCGCCAGTGTCCTCATAGACGGGAACTAGTTTTCCTGCCTCGGCCTACTACTGTTTCCTTTATTTCCATTATAGTTAACTGGCACAGCATTGCTTTCCGCACTGTTGTTTACCCGCATAATTTTGTTTGGAACAAAATTACTATCATTTGGATGCCATTGTTGGTTCTGATAATTATTTCTCCAATCCCTACCTCTCTTAGGATGGCGAACACCTACTGTTCTGATGTTTACATTGCCATTCTGCTCGTTCTTAAAATTACTACCAGTGTTATTAGCATTTCTGTTATTACGTGCTTGCTTCTCATTGGCAGCAACACGTTCTACACGTTCCAAATACTCAATGAAACGATCCAGATTGTCTCTAGGGGCAGATATAATTCTAGTTTGCCAATACCAAGGCAGTTTGGCTTCAAGACCTAGTACTATCATTTCAGGTTTTAGCTTTTCGTCCAAATGTGACAAACGAGAGATCCAAGACCTGGCAAAATCTTTAATAGATTCCTTGCCTCCATTGAAGCGTTTTCCACTCCAAAATTCTCTCAACACTTCATTTTGCTTATTGCTAGACCAATACTAATTAATGAAAGCTGTTTTAAACTCCGCTAATGTTTTACACTTCAACATAACATCAGCTGACCAACGCATGGCGTCACCTGCTAAATGGCTTCTAATAAATGAGATTTTCTCTCGTTCAGACCAAGTTGGTGGAATTACATCTTCAAAATCGTTCCAGAAATCTAGCGGGTGGATATTTTTATCCGGATCGAACCGCAAGAACTGCCGACACCCGATAAAAGCGGCGTTTGCAGCTACAACTTGTTGTATACTACCATTACCAGGAGTTACTGAAGCTACTTTATTCTCAATGTTAGCAATGTTAGTACTAATATTTTCTACTCTCATTTCAACATTATCTACTCTTTTTCGCAATATGAGTAGTATTAGTTTTGATTGCGTCTACTTCTGCTTGACATATGTTTACTTTCATATCAACATCTTTAAACCTATCTGAGCACAGTTCAGATTCCACCTGTATCTTTTCTGTTAACTTGTGCTCCAGTTCGCATCTTCCATTTGGAAGTCTTTGCGAACCTCAGCAACTTCGGATTTTACTGTTTTATACATTTCAGAAAATTGTTGAGCAACCTTTTTCTTAATATCCTCATGGTTGTAATCAATTTTATAATTTAAACTGTCCAGATCCTCTTTCAACTTATTGCAACCAGCCTTGAAGGTATTGTCCATTACCTCCAATCGTTTATTAAAATTGGTTTGGCTGGCCACAATCCTGTTATTTACCTCAATTATATCAGATTTTAACTCAGCTGTCATTCTAGCATTACTGGCTGACATTTTTGCATTACTGCTTTTGACTTCAGTTATTTCATACTTTAATTCAGCTGTCATTTTAGCATTACTGGCAGCTATTGCTTGTAATATAATATTTAAATCAATAGCCCCAGTATCTTTGGATTGCTCACTAGCTGGTTTTTTATCACACTCAGGTGATGAAAAACTAGCTCCAACACCAGAATCATCAAAACTAAATGAAAGTTCTGATTGATCAGTCATATCTAACTTCTCCTGTTTAAACTCTACCACCTCTGATGGCTGTTTCGTTTTTAATTCATCAGATAACCTATCATCCAATAAATTAACAATTTATGCTTTCTGCTTTACTACAGGGGTCTCTGTTATTGAATCATTGCCCCTTCCCACACTACTGTCAGGAGACAATACTTCATATTTCACTTTAACATTACTACTGTCATGCATATTTACACTTGAATCGTTGTCTGGATTTACAGTTCCCTCAACAGACATAGCTTCTGATTCAAGTTTAACCTCAGTTTCTTCTGGCAGTTCCATCGCCGAAAGTCTTTTAGTGCAGGTTAGTAAAATTTTTAACAGCCTTCCACTTAACTTAGTTCCTTCTGCACGACGTATGGCGTTGCCGGCGCGGCGAACCAGGATTACTGATGCGACGCAGCGCGTTGAACTGAAGATGGCACTCCGACGGCTGTTGTGAGTTTGCGTGACCCGCAACTGCAGGCGCAACTCCGGTTGCTCCGGCGGACAACTGCGGTGAGGCGAAACTGGCTTCTCGCGATGCCGGCAGCGCCGCTAGGCTCAGTGCCAGCTCCGTCAATCCAGATGCGTTGTTAATCCAGTTGCGTCGTCCACATACACATGTAACACATTCACTGTTCTATTACACAGTTGCGCGTCGAATTTCATTCCCGAATCCGAATATTTAAAAATCACTTTCACTTTACTCAGTTTCATTCCCAGCCGATGCACCATATGTGAGGCGGCAGGTGGAATACAATGTTGTTATTTAATAATGTAGAATTGCAAAGTAGAAAAGATTCATTTCCCAGCCGTTTAATCATATGTGGGGCTGCGGGTGGAATTATGTTGTTTAAAATGTTCCTATTATTTATGCTGTTGTTTTGCCGTTCTCAACACTGGCTCTGTAATTAGAATTCCTAGTGCCCACTTCATCTGAGAAATACACTTATTGCTACAGCTTATAGCTCTGAGGAATTAGGAGATTGTCTGGGATTCATAATCAATAACGATCGTGTAAAAACGTTCGTTTTTATTCTGATAGTCACAGATGCAAAAAAAAAAGAATCCACACAATCTGACTAACAGAGCAGTTCAGAGTCTAATGCGCTGATGCAACTATAACTGTCCAAATTAAATGTTTAAGTGAATGCTCGCCATAATTTGATGATAATCTTCATCAAACGCCACGCTAAATAATAGTAGAATGTTTGTCCCGTGATGGCACGTGAAAATACGACATACGCAAACTGAAGATAGATAATTAAAGTCATCCCAGAATTAACACTTCACTCGAAAATGATTTCATGGTTACGCATATCCCGAGTAACTTATTACGGCATCCGAGGCTGTTTATAGCAATGATACCGACGCGACGCGACTCCTGGCACAGATGGTGCGCACATCAGCGTCTGGAGAGAACTGGGGCCTTCCTTCCTCGCGCAGCGCTCTTATATATAAAGCCGCGGTGCGGGCGGCTAAGGGAACGCCTGATCAAAATTGCTCTCCCGACTAGCTGCTAGGCTAGCAATGCACCACTTCAAGTTATTGAATAAATCATCACTTCCTTTGCTGATGGCAGATGAAGCTCTCAATTTAAATGCGCAATCAGCACACAGGTAAGTAATCATAATAAAAGTCTGATGTGGCTAAGTAAAATATTTTGGGCGAGAGAATTAATTTAATTACACTACACGCAGTAGACGAGCTCTGAACTTGCCCTTTGGAGATACGCTATCGCTATAGTTTTATAGTCATTCAATTGAAACTTCTCACATCTTTATGATTATAGCGGATCTCCCTTCTACTTAAATTTAAAAATCCTAGCCTTATTTATTAGCCTACTTAATCTATCTTGCTTCCTTAATTTTTAAGACAAAAACCAGAGAATCATGAATTTCCACTAAAATTTTAATTTGTGAAATCCAAAGTACTGTTTCTATTAAATTATTATGAAAAACGCATCTAAATATAAATTTTTAAACCTCTAGCTCTTTTCTGTTGCGCCAATGATTTTTACAGAGAAACATCCAAATTTCGAAAATGGTTAAAGTTATTGAACTGATATTCAACACATATTGATTTAGTATTACTCCTGACATGCTAGAAACGTTTCAGGTTGTTTACTTGATTTTTAAAGTATTGCGCAACATTTATGACGGCAGAGCTAGTTACAGCGGACTAGGCTGGCACACAATGGAAAGACTGATGTGAACTTATTACGGCGTGAGTAGGCTGCTTCCCTACAACATCCCTACAGCAACAGTGGAAGAAAAGTGTCATTCATTTTCAATTGAGCTACATACGTTAAGTGACGTTTTAGATACTGTTTTTCTTTAATTGTAGCGTTTTTTGGCCATCTGTATTGGTATAGCTTTTTGGCTTTCCGTGCTGGTTTCTAATTTTTCTGTTTACATTTGTCAAGTAATGTTTTTGGTACTAGATGGTTCTCGTCAGTCTTATGCTTTTATTTTTCCGTCTTCGATACCAACCGTTGCATCGCGTTGCTCTGATTGTTTCGGTGTGTATAGTTCAGAATTTTTGTGATTGTGTGGTAGTTATTTGAGAGTTTGATTCGTCCCCACCCAAGCCCCCGTTTGCTGCACTTTCCTCGTTAGTATTGATATTTACTATTTAGAATTTGTATGATTTTGTAGCTGCTTTTTATATTTTGGCACCATGGGAACGAGTGATTTATGAAGTCCTGATCGCTATTCTTAAAGCAGAATTGTGTTGCATTTTGGTGTCTTTGATTATGTCATTGATCAAAGTGGATGGATGGTGCTGAAGGCGTCACCACACTTCAGAGGGACTGCCGTACATCCGGCCACGAGAGTCCGAGCAAACCTGGCACGAAGAGGCGGTCAAACAGCAACTCCTCCCATCTCCAGGACTTGGATCAGACCACGTTCGCGATATAAGTAGTGAGTGGATGGTCATGAATTCTCTCTGAATTGTGACAAGAGGTGAGCATACGTTCATGGCATCTATTTCTTCGTTCACTTGTTTGTTGTTGCTTCAATATGGTAATCAGTTGTTATTCACCTATTGGAGTTCAGTGACATGCATCATCAGTTTGATTACATTAAGCGTGCTTTAATTTATGTTTCTTACTTGAAAAGACACTCATTACGCTTCTGATGTGACGAGTGTCTGAGGGTTGCAACTTACAACCTATTTCACATCCACATATTTTTGTATGTATGAGTAAAGATATTCATTAACTAGTTAAGACTAACCGAGTGCCATGAACATGCATCCTGAAGGCATCAAATGTTGATTGCGGTTTTGTTTCTGCATAGTACAGGGCTACATTACGTGTGGCTCATTGAGTTTATGAGTAGGTGTGAGGATTACAGGGACTATGGTCAAGACGACGTAAGAAGATCCGTGGCAGCTCATAGCATTGTTACCAGCTTTCAACTGCGTGGTGGTAGCTGCTGCAGGTGGAAACAGTAGCCGCCTACAGAGCCGCGACAACACTGAAGCGTTGCCATGGAGACAATTACAAAAGCGCGTGATGTTATTGGTTAAGGAAGCGAAAAGAAGCTGCAACAACCAGTCCACTGCAGCTGTCAGTGATCAACATGCGGCAGCTGAACTATAGTTTCTTATCCTTCAATGGCATTCTACTCTTTAATGTGTTACTGTAACGTTAGTGTCAATGATTTTGCGTTGAAACTTACTTAGTAAATTTGTGGATTGTAAATGCTTGTATTCGTGAACCACCAGGATATTTAATATTGCTCATGTCAGTTCCTTGCTCAAATAAAAATAAGTGTAGGTAATATTCCCGTCCAACGTCCAGCGACGGAGCAGTAATGACAGACGAAATTCGCATTTGGGAAGAAAATCGCAAGAGCATTATTCCAAAGGAACCACCCATGCATTTGCTGCAATCTATTAGGAGAAATCAACTGAGACCCAAATGTTGATGGTCGAAAGGGGACTTGAACCATCCTTAACCCAAATGCGAGTTCCGTGTGATACTGTACACCACCTTGCTCGAACTAAAATAAATAACGAGACTATGTTATCTCATTAATCCGAATTTTTATTAACTTGGCAACTGTGGTTTCAGGTGGTATTGACTGCGGTATGCGGTAGAACAGATCAGCAGCCAGACAGTCTATTCCAGACGTCGCGTTGACGGCGACACCTCCGCATATGCAGCATCTGACGTGGCCGCTCTCAAGAGCTGTGCAGTTTGAAGCACAGCATCTCCATGCTGGACGACGAGGCCACTGGGATTACCTGAAGACAAATTTAAATTTCAGAATTGAAAACGTCGTCACATTATGGTGAGTTGCTATGACATGATTAAAGCGAACCGGCGTATCACCACCGATGGAGTAGCGGCAGAACTTGGAATCGGACATGAGCGAGCTCACAAGGTCATCCAAGACATTCTTCGATACAGGAAGGTGTCAGCACGATGGGTGCCCCGCCAACTGACCCCGACACACGTGGAACAACTCATAGCGTGCTCGTGCGTTACCATGAATCTGGCAATGACCTTCTGTTTCGGATTGTGACGGGGGATGACACGAGGGTCCACCATTACACGCCCGATCGAAGGCCGCATCCATGGAGTGGAAACATCCGTCATCACCTGTCCGAAAGAAGTTCAAAAGCTCTCCGTCCGCAGGTAGAGTGCTACTCATCGTTTTCTGGGACGCCAAAGGAGTTTTGCTGATGGACTTTCTGGAGGATGCAACCATCAATACTGCGCGGTACTGTGCCATTCTGTCGAAATTGAAAGAGGTGATTCGGAAAAAGCGGCCTGGCCTTCTCAGATCTTGGGTTCTGCTGTTGGATGACAATGTGATACCACACATGGCGACGGTAACGCAAAACTATATTTCAACTCTTGGTTGGGAGAGCCAACACCATCCGCCTTACAGCCCGGATCTCGCACCAAGTGACTTCCATCTGTTTACTGCTTTGAAGAAGACTCTCGGCGGAAGGCACTTTGGCAGCAATGCTGACGTCAAACAAGCCCTTCAACGCTTCTTCCATATGCAACGCCCTGATTTTTTTCGTGGAAGGCTTTTTGAAGCTTATAAAGCGGTATGACAAATGACTCAATGTATTTGGAAATTATGTACAAAAATAATGTCTTATCTTTAATGCCTCATTCTCTTTTTTTTCCTTTCACATACAACTCTGACCGCAGTCGACAGGGGAATCTTCTTTTCCAACTCCACCACGTACATGTAAATATTTTTTATCATTTCAAATTTGCTCGGTGGTTCAGTGCCAAAGTCAGACTGTAAAAGAGAGAGTTCTAAGGTTCAATCCCGGATTGACCCAAGTAGTTATATTTCACTTACAGCCTCTTCCACTTTGGGAAGTGATTGTTAATGTGAGAAACCCGAGGCCGAACCATGGCTCGTATTCGATGTTAAACTGTAGGCCACCCCCTATGGAATTTTGTTGCCCACAAAACATGGCCTCAAAGATGCTGCTTTACGGCATTGCTCAGCATTGACTACGTAGATGCGTAGTTTGTGAGAAACTGCTACACCACTGCACCCCCTTTTTTTTTTAACTCCCTATTCAATCATAAGGCTAACTGGACTACCGGTGGCGTTTTGGCAGTCAGTAGTGATTCCTTCCGCCGATTTCATGCGAAATTTTACACGTTTAACCGGCGAAAAATTTTGATTATGAGTAAACAAGCATCGTGACTCTCGTCTTCTGACTGAAGAAGGCCTCTGGCAGCACTGAAAAATTCGTCCTGTTGATTGGTCAGTTCGTTCCTACAAGTCTTTCCGGTCTATATACACAGAGGGGAGGCAGTTCAGACTTTGTACAGTAGTTAGTCAGACGCAATGGAGTCGAGTCGAAGATGAGCAGCTCAGCTGGTCTGTGGTCAGTATCATGTGCTGTTCCTCTTCGCACTTGGGTGAAGATTTCGTATGGGACTCCGCTCAGATTTTGACTTAGGAACTTCCTGTAAACTTAAACTTAATGTTTAATGAAGTTCTCCTAAGTCGTGTTTTTGCTCTCATTTAACTGATTTCACATAAGGCTGTTCTTGTTTCTTATTCGGCCATGATTCACTCCATGGATCGAGCTTCCCAATGAGTGTCGTATTTGTTTTCCACTGTGTGGCACAAGCCAGTTTTATCCACTGAACTTATGATAGGAAATGGTGAAATTTACCTTCCGGTATCCTGTGAATGTTCGAGTCTCTGCGTGTGAGCATATGTGTATCAACACTGCGTGCCTGATCCAGCCTAATCCTTGATGAATAATTACACAGGCCAACGATGAAAAAATTTTTTGTTGAAAATACCTTATTCTTATGTTTCTTAGGGTGTGAAACCCAAAAATGATACTTAAAAAAACTGTATCATCCACCATTTCTTCACATTTTACAGTCAAATTTATTAAATTAAGCTGTTTTTTTTTTTTTAAGAATTCAACAGCGACAAAGATGTAGCAGAAACCTCTATTAGTTCTGGGAATCGGACCAAAAATGTCTACAGCGGCCATATGCCTTAATTTAACAGGTACAATGGGATATAATGGAGGAATATGTGAAGTTGTGTCTGACTTAGCTTTCTGGCAGATTTTACATGACGCTAAAACTCGTCGTATACGTTTTTCCATGTTGGTAAAATAACAGTTCTGTCTCAGTATAAGAAAACATTTTCTGGCTCCGTAATGTGCATAACTTAAATGAGTGTACCATATTAATTTGTTAACCAGTTCGTCAGGAATGCATAATAACCAATTGTTGCTGTCAGGATGAGAGCGGCGAAATAGAATGTCATTCCGTACAGTGTAATGGTTTCTAATCGAAACATTATTCTTATCTTGCCAAAGGTGTTTAATTTCTTTCCACACGTTGTCTTTACTTTGCTCTTGTGCTATGTCCTGTAATGACGACGAAATAAAATTTTCAAATGCAACTTGTTGAATGTACATAACGCTAAAATTTGCCTTGCAGAAGTTGGTTGCGATGTCTTGCTGATTGTTGCTGAGAGAACGAGATAGTGCGTCTGCTATAACATTTTGTGTGCCGGGAATGTGAACAATTGTGAAATGAAATTCCTGTAAATAAAGCTTCCATCTGCTTAGTCTATCGTGTGTGAATTTAGCTGAAAGTAAAAATTGTATCGATCTGTGATCTGTGTAAACGGTGGTATGTCTGCCATAAAGAAAATGCCGAAATCTCGTAAAAGCCCATACAACACATAATGTTTCCAGTTCTGTAACGGAATAATTTCGTTCAGCAGGTGACAGAATGCGACTTGCAAATGCGATTATTTTAATTACTGTAGAACCATCTTCTTCAATTTCCTGAAAAATATGTACTCCTAAAGCGGTGTTAGAACTGTCGGTAGCAATGGAAAAATTTCTGGTAAGATCTGGGTGCGATAAAAGTGGTGCATTTAACATAGCATGTTTCAGGTTCATAAATTCAGAATGTGCTTGCTTGTCCCAGGACCAAATAGTGTTTTTACCTGTCAATTGACATAATCTAGGTGTGTCTAAAGCAGAGTAATGAATAAATTTACGAAAAAAGTTAATTAAACCCAAAAAACTGCGTAGTTGTTTCTTCGTCGTAGGAACAGTAATGTCACGTAGAGCTTGAAGTTTTTTCCGGATCAGGCGCAATGCCTTCTGCTGAAATTACGTGTCCAAGAAATTTTATAGAAGTTTTGCCAAAGTGCGATTTACTGAGATTAACTGTGAGTTCTTGAGCATGAAAAGTTTGCAACAGTTGTTCTAGAATCAGATTGTGTTCAGTCCAGTTAGCTTCTGCAATAAGAATGTCGTCTACGTACGTTGTGATTCTGTCTTTAAGTTCTGTCGGAAGTATTGTGTTCAAACCGCGAATAAAAGCTGCAATTTACAAAATTGATAACAGTCACCGAAACAGAGAAGAGCTGTATACTTTCTGCAATTCGGATGAAGCTGAATTTGCCAAAAATCACGATTTCAAATCTAGTGTGGAATAAATAGCCGTACCATGAAATTTCTGTAATAGTTCTTCTAGTGTCTGTGGTCGATCTGTTTCATTAATAATAATGTTATTAATGCGACGCGAATCAAGTACAAGGCGAAGTGAGCCATCCTTTTTCTTGACAATATGTAGCGGGTTTATGTACGGACTAACTGCCGGTTCAATAATTCCTTGGTCAAGCATAGCTTGCAATTCTTTCTTGACCTGTTGTCTATGGATATATGGAATGGGATAATGCTTGGGTTTAAATGTGTCGTGCTGTTTGACTTGAAATTCATACATAAAACCGGACATAGTACCAGGAATGTTGTCAAAAACTGGAGCTTGCTGTAAAAGAATTTTGTGTAGTTGCGTGCGTTCGTCGTCTGTATTTGCACTGCTTTGTTTAACTTTATCAGAAATCGTCTGCATTACGTCGTAGTCAGCTTCGTCTGGAGTGTTATAGTTATGTACGTACGTATCCGTGAACAATGTGGAATTACAGTCTATGTTACATGATATGGAAATGACCTCTGTGCGATTAATTGTTTGTTCTTCCGCAGATAGTGAGTGCTGAAATTCTAAAGCCAGTTGTACATTTTAATCCTTTAACATTAAATAGGAATTCTGAAAATCAATAACTGCGTCGTGTAGTAATAGAAAATTAGTACCTAAAATAACGTCTGTTGTCAATAAAGGAACAATCCAAAAATTTGAGTGAAAAGTATGACCTGCAATACAAAATGATAAATGCGTCTGTAATTTAACGTCTACTCCTTTACTCGATACTGCTCCTTTCACTTTCGTTTTACCTAATGGTAATGTAGGATACGTATTCTCTTTGTTACACTCGTTGAAAGTTTCTTCATTTATTACTGACATAGGAGATCCGGAATCGATTACTGCTGAAAATTACGATGAACTAATTTTAATTTCGATGACAGGGTGTGAAATAGTTTTCTGAACAGCTCGTCTTTCCTGTAAAAGAGTGTCTCGGATGTCGTCAAAAGTAATAACATTTTCGTGAACAACATTCTGCGTGTCAAAGGTAGTGCTTGTGTTACTGGAAGATGCGACCTGTACAGTATCTAGTCAGATTCTATCTGACGTGTTATTATTTTCTGGAGGATGTTGTGGCATTTCTACTATTTGAACTGTTCTATTATTTCTTCCAGACGTATTACGCTCTGGATTATACCTACTGTCGGGTTCATTCATGAGAATATGTTCTTCCTGATCATTTTGCTGTTGGTAAGACCGACTGTTATTATATGTACGCTGAAAATTTTGCTCATTATTTTTACGTCTGTCGTGATAGTCATTCCTATACGGTGCATTGCGATAGGAATTGAAGTACTGTGTTTTCTGCACGTAGTTGTTCCTTTGCTGCCGTGCGTTACTATTTGTTGTACCAGGGACTAGACGTCCACGAGGCGAAACATTAAAGTTAGGTTGACCTTGTGCATTACATTGTTGGTTAGGTATTCTAACCGGCTGGTTTTGTTGCAGTTGTGAAAAACCTCTATTGTTACTAGAGTTCTTCTTGCTGATGATTTTCTCGATACTGATAATCAAAATTTTGTCTGCTATTAAAGTTCTGGTGGTTGTCGTTCCTAAAGCGTCTGTTACCTTTGCTATTGAAATTACGTGGTTGACCGTAATTACTGTAAGTTTGTTGGCCTTTGTTGTTATATGTAAAATTATTGTTTACGAAAGGAATAATCTGATTGATGCACTTCTAAAAGCTGCAGCAGATCCCTGAATGCCGAGATATTTTCTTTTTGCTGACCCGTTAGAAGTGACACTCTTAATGATCGTGGTAATTTAGAGATACATAATTGAATAAGTGCAGATTCACTGTACGGTTCACTTAGGTACTGGTTTTGTTGCACCATGTGCTCAAAAAATTGCGTCACGCTAGGAAAACTTGAGTTCTCATAATTCGGTAAACTAATTAACTGATCTTTAATTCCATGCTGTGTCATCTTCGGCCAATACGCTGATAGAAAAGCATTCTGAAACTCTTCTACCGAATAGCATTGTCTCGCGATCGGTCTAATACGAGTTGCCGGTTCGCCTTCCAAAAAACTGCAAATAAATTCAAGTTTGTGTGTTACAGGCCAAGTCGATGGAAAAGCAAAGCTAAATTGTTGTATGCAATCCAGTGGGTGAATCTGTGTTCTGTCATTTTTAAATACTTTAAATTTTCTCACTGATAGAAAATGTTTGTAATCGAAACTATCGTCTCTGTATGACGGAACAGGTTCTGTATTGTAAGAGAATCTATTTGTCTGTGTCTGTTCTGAATCTAAGTTCCATACTCTCTGTAGATTACCTAAATTACACGCGCTGCGTGAGTCTGACAAATGTTCGCAAAGTGGCGTCTGCTGTGATGTGTTATTAACTGAAATATTTTTTATCTCTGTTACCTCTTGCTGTAAACTTGACAATTTTCTACGTAAGGTATTATTAGATGAATCGATCTCATTGATTGTCTGTTGTAGATTTTGAAATTCAGGTGTTTGATTAAATGAAACCGGTGAGGTATCGTCTGATTTGCTGTCATTATTACTTTCAATAACGTCAATACGACTGGCCAATTCATCGTATTTTTCAGTCAGTATTTTTACCTGATCATCGGTTTTAGTGTCACAAGCATTAATTTGTTTTTGAATTTTACGCGTGGTTTCGTTCAATTTTTTAACGTCAGCTTTGTCGACATCGGAATCCTGTGTTAGTTCTAATTGTTCGAGTCTGTCGGTCACTATTTGAAAATATGTTGTGTATGTGTCTGTTTTCGATTTAAGATCGGAAATTTCGTCACGTAACTCTGTGTTCGACTGTTTGATGGTATTAATTTCATCGGACACTGAAGCAATATTGTTGTCTTCGTATGTTTTTGCCTTCACGAACAATTTACGTTTGTCTTCTTGTCTCTGTGCTGTGATTGTTTCCAATACTTGTCGTTTTACTTTATTTTGATCCTGCATAAATTTGCGGAAACGCGTATCACTGTTTTGTATGTGGTGATTAAAACGTTCGTCAATCTGAGTGTTCTGTTGGTCGAATTTCGCGTCTATCTTTGCATCCATTGTGCGCGAAAGTTCTGCTGTCATTGCTTTAAACTCGTCGCGTAATTGTGTAGCTTTTTCAGAGCATTGTTTACCGACTGTACTAATTTCGTCTCTGAGTGATTCTGTTGCAGCTGTTTGCATATCCCTTAATTCTTGAGCAACCGATCTAATTTCTTCGCTACTTTTTCTTGAACAAGCCTCAATTTCCTCACGTAACTGTTCCTTAGTATCATGACACTGCGCGGCAACGGCTGTAATCTGCTCGCTAAGCTGTGTAGAATTGTTGTCTAATTTTTCATTAAGGCTGTCATGTTTTTCATTAAGCTGTTTGATCTGTCCACTAACCTGTCTGGAATTGTTGTCTAATTTTCCATTGAACTGTTTGTTATCTTCACTCTGTTGTCTGACCTGTTCACTAAGTTGTTTGAGATCTTCATTATTATTGTCTAGTTTTTCATTAAGATTGTCTTGTTTTTTACTCTGTTGTAGCAATATTGCCATAATTTGTTCTAAGGTAACATTACCTACTCTATTCTCTGTACTGTTTGATGGTGTATCTGCAATTGTCGCGTTTTGTGTGACCATTTGGTCATTCTGTAATTTACAAAAAGGTTTGCCAGTCGGATGTACACTGTCAATCACTATTTCGGAATTAAATAAATCTGTTCTACTTTGAGTGTCCTGTTCACTTTCATTAGAAAAATTCGTCTGTCTGTTACGTGAATTTTCCAAACCGGGTGTGTTAAGCTGGGCAGCGCTCATTACAATAGAGCGCCCCGCATCATCAATTGTCGTCAAATTAACAGAGGAGACAATTGAGTTCGTTTGTTTGTCATTAAGATAAAAAACATCATTAGTGGTTGGAACCCACTGATTGTCAGTGAACGCAGGATTGTCATCATTACACTGCATGTCCCAAGTACTACCTGTGAAGTTATTTAAGTTGGTAATTTCATTCATTACACCTCGCGATGTACTATTAATAGTTTTTCGCGGCATTTTAACACAAATCACAATTATTCACAAATGAAATAAGCACAATGTAAAAAGCAACAAACACAGATACAACAGAGCAACGAATTGCCGATGATCTGAGGAAAGAAAGTCATAAAATTAGTAAAAGCGTTGCGCCAAATGCTAATTATATTAAGTAAATAAGAGCAGATATCTGACTACTTTTCAGAAGATTCTCAAAGAAATACGATCCTTGCAGGGTCGCCAAGTGTAACCTCCCCACAAAATTGATCGATAACAATTAAATGTAAATGAAGCCAAGTGTAACGTCCCCGTGAAAATATGAAAATGGAAAGAACTGAATAGAATCGCAAATAGTGCCAAATGTTAGCTTCTGACAGTAATAAAACTCAATGATAATAAAAATGTGCAAAAATGTTAAGTCCCCACAAAATTAACGTTAAGGTGAACCTGATAAACTTTATAAGGGCAGCTGATAAATCGAAGGGCAGCATCGCTGACCTTAGGCCCTGTGCAATAACTAATCTGATAAATTGATTCTGGGATGAAAAGCATAGGAAACATTGTCTCAATTGGAATGATTCTTTTCTTAAAAAAGATTGCTTTGAAAACAAAATTATTATTGGGGCATTTCTTGAACAAATTAATTACAATTAACAGATGTTATTGGCTGAGCGCAATGCTGCTTCATTACCTTATTTAACAATATACCTCGTCCCGAACCTTGACCAGAGACCCATGTCGACGCCCGCCGACTCTTCACACACAACTCCGACTCGTAACTGAGTCCAACACGCAACAGCGTCCAACTCTGAACTGAACTACATGCTCTCGCGACTCGCTACGTACAACAACAGCACTCACGCGCGGTCAAGCGCAGACTAGTAACGATAAACAACTCTCTGGTCAGAAATTCTGTCATGCCTCGCCATCGCTGGTCTGTATGAGACGTACGCGTTTCAATGTGTCTGGTATTGAATACAAAAAGGAAGTCTGCAGGCTGTTGATTGATTCATCCAAAACTAGTGATGAGAAAACGCTACCAAGACCGCAGGAACACCAACATGATGGGGGAGTACTGTTGGTCATTTCACTGAGAAGTTCACCAAGCGACTCATCGTAGAAAAAGCTACACAAGAAGCTTCAAAGTACAAAGAGAAAGAAAATACAAACCAATTCCAAAAAATGGTTCAAATGGCTCTGAGCACTATCGGACTCAACTGCTGAGGTCATTAGTCCCCTAGAACTTAGAACTAGTTAAACCTAACTAACCTAAGGACATCACAAACATCCATGCCCGAGGCAGGAGTCGAACCTGCGACCGTAGCGGTCTTGCGGTTCCAGACTGCAGCGCCTTTAACCGCACGTCCACTTCGGCCGGCAACCAATTCCAGCTGACAAGTGAAACCTCTATTAACACATACCATTGTTTTAAGTAGCTTACTGTAAATAAAAACCATGCTTATGTTGTAAAAAAGCGTTTCATTAATTTCCCCATTTACCGTATAGCATAGGATTTTTATACTATATAATAAAAAGCATATTGCTCGAAAACTATTGGTGATACAAAAAAACTAAGGCTAGATTTGGATTCAGTTTATAAAAATCTAGAAAGATCAGCTATCAAAGTAAAAAAAGGTTTTTAAAAAAATTTTTCGTTGGCTTGTGTTATGAACAACACAATTAACCTTACAGAACATTTGTGTTAGGATCATAGACATGTTCAATGTTTAATCAAGTTCAGGAGTGTGCTCCACCTTGTAAATAAATGTCCTTTAAGCAAAGATCTAGTTCGTTGAACTTCTCCCCAGTGTGCATACCTGTATGTCTTCCCTCTTGTTGGTATCACTAACACAACGTATCCCGTAAGAAAAAGTTTATTAGGAACCATTTAGTAAAATTCCATTCCTGGTCTGTTGATCTGAAGTCCGGTAGTAAGATTTCCGTTGCGTGTTTTCTTTGTCAGAAAACCTAGGGCTAGAATTCAGTTAATATTTCTGGGGCTTCAGTCGACTTGGCACTCAGGAAGCTCTTGGCCAGGAAGCCCTCAACTGCCGACCGATATTTAGATGATTTGATTAGTCAAGAATCAGACGGCGTCTTTCATCTGGCGACGCTAGGCAGGATATTTCGGACAGTGCAGATCTTGTGGAGAACGTTAAATGCTAAGAGCTGTTTAATACGTAATTTTTTTCTTTCAGGAATGACGCAATTTCTGTGTTGCATGAGATCACAGCTACTGAATTCTTGCAGTATAACAACAGCGTTGTATTCTTTTAATTTTTCATGTGCTTTTGGAGGGGTAGCAATATTATATGTGAATAATAGGCGTGTATGTAAAATACCATGGTTCCAAAATTAGCAACTAAAGAGAATAAGGTTGTTCTTTAAAATTCGTATAATGTTTTTCGCTTAGTACACTGGGTAGTGGGATATGCATTCATGCATGTGCAAAATCCCAGACTCAGAGATTATTCGAAACGGATCACTAACGTAGTGTTGGCTCCCTCTCAATAATGGCCTCGAATGAAATCGGAAAATGCTTCGGAGGACCATAGTATTCTCCTAATGGAAGACGATGATGCATATACTGAAGAAAATAAGCGAAGCTTAGAAGAAGTTACTACAATATCAGAAATCAAGAACATATGGCGCACATATGTGGGCAGTGCAAAAGATGAATCCAATGCTACTGTAGGCCAGCTGACCGGTAATGCTGAGCAGACCTCAGGTGGCACACCGCCAACCAGCGCTTAGTACTGAGAGGAAGTAACAGCTGTTCAGGAGAAGTCAGGGTCTATCCCTGCTAACCACAAAACACGTACACTGAAGAGCTAAAGAAACTGGTACACCGGCCTAATATCGTGTAGGGTCCATTCGAGCACGTAGAAGTGCCGCAGTACGACATGGCATAGAATCGACTAATGTCTGACATGGCGCTGGAGGGAACTGACACCATGAATCGTGCAGGCGGTGGAGATCTCTTCTGAACAGCACGTTGCAAGGCATCCCACATATGCTCAATTATGTTCGTGTCTGTGGAGTTTGGTGGCCAGCGGAAGTGTTTAAGCTCAGAAGAGTGTTCCTGGAGCCACTTTGTAGCAATTCTGGATGTGTGGGGTGTCGCATTGTACTGCTGTAATTGCCCAAATCCATCGGAATCCACAATGGGTGTGAAAGGATGCAGGGCAGGTGATCAGACAGGATGCATTCGTACGTCACCTGTTAGAGTCGTATGTAGACGTATCGGGGGTCCCATTCACTCCAATTGTACACGCCCCACACCGTTACAGAGCCTCCACCAGCTTGAACAGACCCCTGCTGACATGCAGGGTCCATGACTTCATGAGGTTGTTTCATGAATTCATCCGCTCGCTACAACTTGAAACAATACTTCTTCGACCAGACAACATGTTTTCAGTCATCAATAGCCCAATGTCGATTTTGGCGGGCCCAGGCGAGGCGTAAAGCTTCCTGTCGTGCAGTCATCGAGGATACACGAGTGGGCCTTAGGCTCAGGAAGTCCATATCGATTATATTTCGTTGAATGGTCCGCACGCTGACACTTGTTGATCGCCCAGCATCGAAAACTGCAGTAATTTGCGGAAGGGTTGCACTTCTGGCACGTTGAACTATTCTCTTCAGTCGTCGTTGGTCCCGTTCTTGCAGGAGCTTTTCCGGTCGCATGGACGACGGATATTTGATGTTTTACCGGATTCCCGATATTCACGGTACACTCGTGAAGTGGTCGTACGGGTAAAGCCCCACTTCATCGCTACCTCGGAGATGCTGCGTCCCATCCCTCGTGCGCCGAGTCTAACAGCCCGTTCATACTCACTTAAATCTTGATAACCTACCATTGTAGCAGCCGCAACCGATCCAACGACTGCGCCAGACACTTATTTTCTTACTTAGACGTTGCCGGCCGCAGCGCCTAATCTGCCTGTTACGTATCTCTCTATTTGAAGGTGCATGCTTATTCCACTTTCGTTGAAGTTTCAGTGTACACGGTAGGCCAGAGGCGACAAAGTAATATGAGTTAAAATTACTTATGATAAACGAAAATGGTTTAAGTGTTAATGTAACAGTAGAGGAACAGGTTCCACCAGGTACAAAAATCTATCGTGTATGCGACTGAAAGTAAGATGTCAATAAGTGAGGAGGCAGTGAACGAAGTTCCAGCCGGAAATCAGCTCTGTAGACAAAAAAAAAAATGGTTCAAATGGCTGTGAGCAATATGGGACTTAAAATCGGAGGTCATCAGTCCCCTAGAACTCAGAACTACTTAAACCTAACTAACCTAAGGACACCACACACATCCATGCCAGAGGCAGGATTCGAACCTGCGACCTTAGCGGTCGCGCGGTGCCAGACTGAAGCGCCTAGAACCTCTCGGCCACACCGGCCGGCTGCTCTGTAGTCGTGTGGCACCTTGTGTTGAGAATGCGTTTGGTTCTGTGAATGCCTCGCCAACAAGAAGTAAGCTTTCCAAATATGTCGTGACGTTGCTGAATATTAAAATGTGTCCATTCCTGTTGACGATGTGAAAATATTGCTAATTGCAATAGACAAATTTTTCTTCTGTCTTTTCTTTTTGCTTCATTTAATCCATGCATGTATCCTTGATAGTCTAGAAAAGTCCCTCTAAGGGTGTTTGTACCAGCTAATCGCGCAGTGCAGAGTGCAGAAGACGGCTTGACAACGGTGCAATTTCCCATTCCTCGACATCGCGCAATAGCACCGTGTCTCTCTCCTTACGTTTGTCTCGACCTTTTCCAAGTTTTCACTCTCGTTTTCTCCGCTATGCTCAAGTGTTTATGTGCAGTGGATGGAGAGCTTAGTTTGGCGGAAGAAGATTACAGGTGCAAAAGGGATTTAAATAGTAATAATAATAATTTGGTTCCCACAGAAATGTATATCCTTTTTTTATTTACAATTACGCTATTAAGATCTAGAACAAGGAACTAGCTGACAGCAGTTTGCCGGCCGAAGTGGCCGTGCGGTTAAAGGCACTGCAGCCTGGAACCGCAAGACCGCTACGGTCGTAGGTTCGAATCCTGCCTCGGGCATGGATGTTTGTGATGTCCTTAGGTTAGTTAGGTTTAACTAGTTCTAAGTTCTAGGGGACTAATGACCCCAGCAGTTGAGTCCCATAGTGCTCAGAGCCATTTGAACCATTTTTTTGTCAGCAGTTCTTAGGGCATTTTTAAAATTACAATCAGAAATACTCGTATGCAATCTAGTTTTCGTATAAGACAAAACAGTAAAAAAAACTTTCACATACGTATGTGCTCCTCTGTGCTGCCTAGGAAATTCTTCATAAGTCAAATTCTGGCAGTAGTCGGGCAGAGCTTTGGTATTGCAAAATAAATGCTTCTGGTGATCAATGCTTTGTAGATCTATTAGTTATAAATGTAAATCGGGAGGCGCATTTTCAGTAACTATAGTTACTATCGAAAAGGTACTGTGTTTAATGCTCTGTTACACTTGTAAATTTAACAAAATCGACTTTATTCAGCTGGTAGTGATATACCAATACGTAACCTGGAATGGGTAGCTAAACTCATTTTCAAGGGTTTGTAGCACCGCGACGTGTTTTTCAAAGTACGTCCCTTATCACTCAGACGCTGTCTAACAAAACCATAGCAGTGGTTCTAATAATGCACTTTTAAAAATCCAGATGGCTTATTAACGGCCAAATCTATATATCGCTTACCTAGTTCAGGAAAGTCTTGTGTACTTTCCTCTGAAAGATTGTTTTTGAGAAGCTTAAGGTTACGTTGGAAAGCTTTTACTTTGACGACCGTATCGTTGATGAATTTATTTTCTTTTTGCAATTTGACTTCCATCATTTAGGAAAGCCACAATGCCTGCTAAAAATCCTAAATGACCTATCCATTCAGACACATGCAAAAATGGCTTCGGACGTCCTTTGTCCTCCAAAAACTGAACCACTGCGTGGTGCAGTCGAAAACCTAGGGAAATCTATTTTTCTTCTTTTCTTTGCTCAACCGGTATACCTAAGTACGGTAAGAGATACCTAGATATAAGAGATACCTAGATACTCCTCAAATGAAATCAAAAATCTTTGAACTGACGATGAATGAGCTCGTGAGAACGAATATTGTTCACGATAGGCACCACAAACTTCATCACGTCTTGAAGACCGACAATTTTTTAGCAAAGAGCCTCTCGGTGTTCCAAACAATGAACAGAAGGTAAATTCGGCGTTTAATCTTTTTACGCAGTAGGCCAATAAACCCTTTTACTTTACCGCGAATTAATGGCACCCCATCTGTGTTTACGGAAAACATATTTCCGCAATCGAACCCTATTTCTTGAGCTTCCATTTCTACCGTTTCAAAAATACATGCCCCTGAAGCAGTGTCCTACATTTAATTCATTTACAGGACCTCTTGCGCTACCTGTAGGTCGTCACCCACGCCGCGAAAAAGAGGGACTAGCTGAGCCGTGACACTGATTTCAGTGGACTCATGAAGCTCTATGGAGTGCTCTAGAAAATTGTTCATGTAAATTCCCGGCTATGTCGCTTGTTCGCCGTGATATTGTCATACTGGAAAGTGGTATTCTGCTGTATGCGAGAGCTAATTGTGGGAATTATTGTCTCTATTACGCCCAACAAAATATTCTTTATTAATGGCCCTTCCACAAACAGCTTCCCAGCTCTTGCTAAACGTACAGCAACTTTATAACTAGCTCTAAGAGTTCTTTCGTTGCACCCTTTATCTTCGTCAACCTAAATTGGAGAAAAAAGATTGTGTTAGGAATAATAGAAGGACAAACGAAAACGTATACACATTTGAGAGGAATGCTAACAATCCGCAATTTGTTTCTCAGGACCTCTGCCCAAAATAAACGTGCTAAAATACTGGCACGAACTTTATTTGTGAATACAGAATTCTCTTATGCAAGAATTTGCAACTTCCTTAAGTCGTATTCTTTAGCATCCCCTACGAATTCACTGTACTTTCCCGAATGCAATTTACTGCAGTGCCCTTCAGTAGCCTATTTTAGAAGATTTTCTAACAGATGTAATTACCCACCGCAGATTAGTCATGTGGCTTTTTCGTGACACCTAAAAAAATAAATAAATAAATAAAAATTCCCACTCAGGCTTAAGTGGACTTTTGAAAATCTTTGCCTTTTTTGGAGTAGATTGTTCCATTATTCTAGTAACAGTCTTTCGCTTATCTATTTCAGCCTTGAATAAGCCCTCTATCAACGCACTCGGCAGAGCACCGCGGCAGGTCACCACGCAAGCCGAGTTGATGCCAATTAAATCGAATTGGAACGATGCACCGTACTAACACTCTCTGCACCTCACTTTCCACGAGCGCTGATTTTCTGTGTGTGAGAGGCCGTGATCCAGAACATTTACTGTTTTATTCCACAGTGTGAAATGAGACTGTGTTTTTCTTTACCAATGTTGTTATATGAATCTATTATTAGTTGCGTATGCAAAATTTCTGTGTTTTTCATCTTCTTTGTAACGCTTCTGTGAAATGCGCCGTGTAAAATTAAATGTAATATGCAGTGCTATTTTATGAACATAGTACCCGTGGTCTAGGGGTAGCCGGCCCGGTAGCTCAGCGTGTTCGGTCAGAGGGTAACGTGCCTTCTGTAATAAAAAATCTGAGTTATCAGATCAACAACGAACTTCAATGCATGTCTTACGACGTCCGCCCCGAGCAGATGCAACGTACTTAAGCGAACAAAAGGAAAATTAAAAAAAAAGGGGGGTAGCGTCTTTGATTCATAATCAAAACGTCTTCGGTCCCGGGTTCGATCCCCGCCACTGCCTAAATTTTGATAAATAATCAGCACTGGCGGCCGAGGACTTCCGGCATAAGAAGTCAGCCTCATTCTGCCAACGGCCTTGTCAAACAGGGCGGAGGAGCGGATAGAGGTTCAGGGCACTCTCTTGTCCTAGGGGTGGGAAATTGCCCCTAAAGGCGGAAGAATCAGCAATGATCAACGACATGAGGATGCAGAAGGCAATGGAAACCACTGCATTAAAGACACGTAACGTGTATCCACAGGACATGTGGCCTGTAATTGAAGAAGTGTCATCCTGATCTCTCCATTGGCCAAAGATTCCGGAATAGTCCCCCATTCGGATCTCCGGGAGGGGACTGCCAAGGGGGAGGTTACCATGAGAAAAAGATTGAATAATCAACGAAAGGATAACGTTCTACGAGTCGGGGCGTGGAATGTCAGAAGCTTGAACGTGGTAGGGAAACTAGAAAATCTGAAAAGGGAAATGCAAAGGCTCAATCTAGATATAGTAGGGGTCAGGGAAGTGAAGTGGAAGGAAGACAAGGATTTCTGGTCAGATGAGTATCGGGTAATATCAACAGCAGCAGAAAATGGTATAACAGGTGTAGGATTCGTTATGAATAGGAAGGTAGGGCAGAGGGTGTGTTACTGTGAACAGTTCAGTGACCAGGTTGTTCTAATCAGAATAGACAGCAGACCAACACCGACAACGATAGTTCAGGTATACATGCCGACGTCGCAAGCTGGAGATGAACAGATAGAGAAAGTGTTTGAGGATATTGAAAGGGTAATGCAGTATGTAAAGGGGGACGAAAATCTAATAGTCATGGGTGACTGGAATGCAGTCGTAGGGGAAGGAGTAGAAGAAAAGGTTACAGGAGAATATGGGCTTGGGACAAGGAATGAAAGAGGAGAAAGACTAATTGAGTTCTGTAACAAGTTTCAGCTAGTAATAGCGAATACCCTGTTCAAGAATCACAAGAGGAGGAGGTATACTTGGAAAAGGCCAGGAGATAGGGAAAGATTTCTATTAGATTACATCATGGTCAGACAGAGATTCCGAAATCAGATACCGGACTGTAAGGCGTCCCCAGGAGCAGATATAGACTCAGATCACAATATAGTAGTGATGAACAGTAGGCTGAAGTTCAAGACATTAGTCAGGAAGAATCAATACGCAAAGAAGTGGGATACGGAAGTACTAAGGAATGACGAGATACGTTTGAAGTTCTCTAAAGCTATAGATACAGCAATAAGGAATAGCGCAGTAGGCAGTACAGTTGAAGAGGAATGGGCATCGCTAAAAAGGGCCATCACAGAAGTTGGGAAGGAAAACATAGGTACAAAGAAGGTAGCTGCGAAGAAACCATGGGTAACAGAAGAAATACTTCAGTTGATTGATGAAAGGAGGAAGTACAAACATGTTCCGGGAAAATCAGGAATACAGAAATACAAGTCGCTGAGGAATGAAATAAATAGGAAGTGCAGGGAAGCTAAGACGAAATGGCTGCAGGAAAAATGTGAAGACATCGAAAAAGATATGATTGTCGGAAGGACAGACTCAGCATACAGGAAAGTCAAAACAACCTTTGGTGACATTAAAAGCGACGGTGGTAACATTAAGAGTGCAACGGGAATTCCACTGTTAAATGCAGAGGAGAGAGCAGATAGGTGGAAAGAATACATTGAAAGCCTCTATGAGGGTGAAGATTTGTCTGATGTGATAGAAGAAGAAACAGGAGTCGATTTAGAAGAGATAGGGGATCCAGTATTAGAATCGGAATTTAAAAGAGCTTTGGAGGACTTACGGTCAAATAAGGCAGAAGGGATAGATAACATTTCATCAGAATTTCTAAAATCATTGGGGGAAGTGGCAACAAAACGACTATTCACGTTGGTGTGTAGAATATATGAGTCTGGCGACATACCATCTGACTTTCGTAAAAGCATCATCCACACAATTCCGAAGACGGCAAGAGCTGACAAGTGCGAGAATTATCGCACAATCAGCTTAACAGCTCACGCATCGAAGCTGCTTACAAGAATAATATATAGAAGAATGGAAAAGAAAATTGATAATGCGCTAGGTGACGATCAGTTTGGCTTTAAGAAAAGTAAAGGGACGAGAGAGGCAATTCTGACGTTACGGCTAATAATGGAAGCAAGGCTAAAGAAAAATCAAAACACTATCATAGGATTTGTCGACCTGGAAAAAGCGTTCGACAATATAAAATGGTGCAAGCTGTTCGAGATTCCGAAAAAAGTAGGGGTAAGCTATAGAGAGAGACGGGTCATATACAATGTGTACAACAACCAAGAGGGAATAATAAGAGTGGACGATCAAGAACGAAGTGCTCGTATGAAGAAGGGTGTAAGACAAGGCTGTAGCCTTTCGCCCCTACTCTTCAATCTGTACATCGAGGAAGCAATGAGGGAAGTAAAAGAAAGGTTCAGGAGTGTAATTAAAATACAAGGTGAAAGGATATTAATGATACGATTCGCTGATGACATTGCTATCCTCAGTGAAAGTGAAGAAGAATTAAATGATCTGCTGAACGGAATGAACAGTCTAATGAGTACACAGTATGGTTTGAGAGTAAATCGGAGAAAGACGAAGGTAATGAGAAGTAGTAGAAATGAGAACAGCGAGAAACTTAACATCAGGATTGATGGTCACGAAGTCAATGAAGTTAAGGAATTCTGCTACCTAGGCAGTAAAATAACCAATGACGGACGGAGCAAGGAGGACATCAAAAGCAGACACGCTATGGCAAAAAAGGCATTTCTGGCCAAGAGAAGTCTACTAATATCAAATACCGGCCTTAATTTGAGGAAGAAATTTCTGAGGATGTACGTCTGTAGTACAGCATTGTATGGTAGTGAAACATGGACTGTGGGAAAACCGGTACAGAAGAGAATCGAAGCATTTGAGATGTGGTGCTATAGACGAATGTTGAAAATTAGGTGGACTGATAAGGTAAGGAATGAGGAGGTTCTATGCAGAATCGGAGAGGAAAGGAATATGTGGAAAACACTGATAAGGAGAAGGGACAGGATGATAGGACATCTGCTAAGACATGAGGGAATGACTTCCATGGTACTAGAGGGAGCTGTAGAGGGCAAAAACTGTAGAGGACGACAGAGATTGGAATACGTCAAGCAAATAATTGAGGACGTAGGTTGCAAGTGCTACTCTGAGATGAAGAGGTTAGGACAGGAAAGGAATTCGTGGCGGGCCGCATCAAACCCGTCAGCAGACTGATGACAAAAAAAAAAATTTAGGAACTGTGATGCGAGAGCGATATCGACACTTGCAGTCGAACAGTGAGCGTTAGCTGTGTGCAGTGGCTGGTGCACCCGTGTGTTGTGTTATCATACTAGGCAAAAACACACGGAAATTTGTGGCCGCGTTGTAATTTTTCTGTTACGATATAAACTAAATTTCGACGTTTGGCGAACAAAATGTTCGACTGTGAATACCGTGAGCTTCATTGATTACTATAAATGGCAATGACAATGCTCGAGCAAATGGACAGTGATTGGCATTAGAACCGAACTGTTTTGCAGCTAACCGAACTGCACGGACTAACATACTTCGAACTGATTACCTCGTATGCAAGGTAATGAGCTGCCGCGCTCCTGAAAGCATTAACTGCCGCCGCGCAGAGTTTAAAACTGTTAGTTGCGTGTGGTACTCTTTTCGCCAGAACTGTAGGCTCGCGATCGTCATTGCTAACAGCGTATGGACTGTTATTTCGGGTTCGACGAATCAAAGTGAATATTATATTGTTTTAAAACCGTGGACGGGACGTTGATAACGGAATCGCGTTTGTAAGAGACGTTATTGTTATACACATACGAAACTGGATTTATGCAGTAAGTAATACGTCCGACGAGCCTGTAATAATAGGATTGCGGCAAAGGACATTACTGCCACCCGGAAAATAATGTGCGTAGGAAGAGGATGTATTCATGGAAATTTCAAGACTGCTGGAGATACAATAATATGCGGCCAGCTTCAGTGAGTGGCCGCTGACGTCACAATGCATCGTCTACAAAAAGGAAAAGCTAACTGAATGCTTGGTGTCTGTTCTTCGAACATGTCCGGAAGAACAGACACTTTGCAGAATCCACATTTCTGATAAATACTATGTAAATATGTAGGAGGAGATGGGAGAAAGGAAAGGAAAAGAAAGAAACTGGTGATATCAACTGCATTGGGGCTTTATTGAGAATCAGAAATCGGAAGTAGATCCCGGGATCTCCTGCGTACGAGAAAGTTGCGTTAACCACTGCAACACCCAGACACAGTATTTACCGCAAATGCGTGGACGATCTCAGCACCTTTCCCAGCTAGATCACACTTCCACCTAGCGCCACCTATCCGTTGTTCACGTCCCATGTCCTCCATGCTCGTTAATCTTAGATTCCCTCTGGAAGCCGAACGTAAATGTGATTCCGCACTGAAGATTGCGGATTTATTGCCCATCGACACGAATCATTTATATGAATATGTGTGTGTTCTTTTGAACATGCCCGATATAATTTTTCTGGCTGCCGTATATAATGAAATTGTGCTACGGCACAACGATGGGTAAAACAAATGGGTATCACATCAACGTACAAAAACTACACGCACAAGACATCAGAGAAACTATGTCCGTCTGATCGCCTCCTTCCTTTCTCACCGTCCTTCCTATGTCATCATCCATAGCACGGATTCCTACAGCTTCCACCCCTCCGCCGGTGTGCCCCAGGTTCCATCCTCTCCCCTCTTCTCTACATTCTTTACACGGCAGACGTGCCACCGCCTTCACCCCCCTTACACCTTCTCCAATACGCCGATGACACCGCCTTTCTTGCCATCGCCCCCACCCTGCAACGCTCCCAGCACCTTCTCCAATCCCATTTTGACTGGTTCACCTCTTGGTGTAACCAGTAGCTGCTCAAGGTCAATCCTTCCAATATCCAGGCTGTCACTGTAGGCAAAACAACCTCTTCCTTCCTTCTCCTAGATTTTTAGCTCACTGTCTACTGCCGGCCTATCAACCTCACCCCCATCCTCAAGTACCTTGGTGTCACCCTTGACCATCGCCTCTCCTGGACCCCCCATTTCCAGACAATCCAAGCCAAGGCACGCTCCCGACTCCACTTCCTAAAGCTCCTTTCTGGCCGCACATGAGGTCTTGACCCCTCCACAATTCCCGACACCTATAAATCCCTCATCATCCCTATTCTCTGTTATGACCATTCTGCCTGGATCTCCACCCCTCCTACCTTCTACAAGTCCCTTCTAATCCTGGAACGCCATGCACTCCACCTCGCCTATCTCATCTGCCTCCCATCCACCACTCGGATCCTCTATGACTTAATTCCTCTCCCACACATCCTCCTCTTCCTTGAACGGGTATGGATCCTTTACTCCTCAAGTAAACTTGATCCCCCTCACCCACTTGTCTCTCCCATCCTTTCCCACCACCATTAGTTGCTGTGCCTGTACACCTGCATTCCACCCATTCTCCATCTTATCACACTCCATATCCTTGCTCAAGGAGGCTTCTGTCAACTCCCCATCTTGGATGATGCCCTCATCCACTCCATTTACCTCTCCTACCAGATTTACTCCTCCCCTTCCTCTTCCTTTGTTTTTCCTCCAGGGCACCCTTTTTCCCTTCTCTCCCTCTTCACTTCCTCCCTCCTCTCTCCCTCTCCTGCCCCTCCCTGGACTTTCACACCCCCCATACCCTCTCCTCTCTCCCTCCCATCTTCTCGCCACGTGGAATCCTCCTCCCCACCCCTCCCATAATTCCCTGTGGCAGGCCCCCCTTGTTTTCGTGCTACAGAGTGTTTATAGTGCGCTGAAGATCGCCATCATTCTGTTAGTGTTTCTCTTCATCTTAGTGCAACGGTGTTTCTTTGTCAGTGCTCCTACGTTCACGCGTTCAACCATCTGTCTACGTTTGTGCACTGAGCTGACCTTCCATGTGCGACCAGTGCCGTCTGTGAACAACTTCATTTCTTTTTCACTTGTCTTTCTCCTGTTTATATCCTACATGTACATCTGTTTTTATGTATTCATGCTTCTTGTATGTTTTTTTTCTGTGGTCGAAGAGCGGCGTGGTTAGGCCGCTGCCGGCCTACCTTTAGTAAAGGTATAAAATAACAATAAAGAACAAAAAAGAAATCAGAGAGGTAAAAGCGATCAGGTCGATTGTTGGAGATGGTGTAATGTGAAAATACGGCCTCTTAACGTGAACAGGAAGGGAAACGAGGAAGGACTAGAGCAATTGGGATTTAGCACAGTTCTTTCACTGGTACAACAAACGAATTTATTTTGCACACACAGAATCACATTAAACCCAATTAAGACATTAAGTGAATGACAATTAATTTGAATACTGAACAATAATCAGTGATGGCAGCAAATGTCAATTACAACTCGTACGCATTCTCTGTTTGCCAGATCATAAGAAGCAAGAGCAATGACACAAATTACAAGCAAAATTTAAACAGCCATTAAAATTACCAAAACTTCACGAGCAGAAGATACCAATAAGAAATTTAATATAACTGAACCGGCCACACAACACGCCAAGGCCAAAAAATTCTTATACTAAGATACGAAGTGACCTAGGAAGGAGATCATCAGATAAAAAACTGCATAAAATAAACATGGTAGCAGGGCTTACGCGGTTTCACAATAATATTCAAATAATTAAAACTGGCATTAAATAACCGTTGAGATATCAACCACTAATAAAATGCTTAAATAACCTGAAGAATCACTAATGTTGTAAAAAAGAGTGTCTTTTAATTAACAAACAGAATGACTCAGAATTGCTCTAAAATTTCAAGTTAACTTATTCTTCTTCTTCTTCCGTATCCGGATGCACCAATTACATCTTCCCTTCCCAGTAATTAGCAACGTAGTTTGCTTTGTCATTGAATTTCAAAATATCATCTTTAGTGCATGTTATATACATATCTGGGCAAATCAGTAGGTGGTCCAAGTCCTGTATTGCTCCGCATTCACACCTATCGCTATCACTGTAACCTCATTTAAATAGGTTTGATTTGCACCCAGTTACTCCAGTGCGCAGCCCGTTTAATGACCTCCAAGTTGTAAAAGGTAGTTGAAATCCTGCAGATCCCTCCTCAAGTAGTTCCATTGTGGAGTGTGGCACCATTTCTTCCCAAAGAGATAGCCGCCTTGCGACGGGCTTCGTGGCGAGATCTTCAGTAGTTTCAATGAAACTCCTGCGGGATTCCAGCCGGACACGTTGTTTTCGGTGCATATGCATCGGGTGTCGAGGATCATTCTTTTGTTTTGATCTTTAGATCTCGGCGGCTACTTGTCTGCGGATAGTGGGTGGTGCTATGCCTATGGTGGGATAAATGATGTCTGTGGGAGTTGGTTTGAGGCATCCTGTGGTAATACGTACAGTTTCGTTTACGGCGACGTCAACTTGCTTAGTGTGAGCAGAGTTCCTCCAAACTGGCGCCACATATTCCGCTGCTGAGATACTCAGCACCAGACCAGTGGTGCGCAAAACATGTGGTTGAGCTCCCCACGATGAACCTGTTAGCTTCCGCAGTATGTTGTTCCTGGCACAGACCTATTTTTTAGTGTTGTGACAGTGCTGCTTAAAAGTAAGTGCTCCCAGGTATTTTGGGCTGTTTGTATGTTTCAGCTCTTCCCCTTGCCACATGACTCGGAGTTTCCGTTTGGCTTGTTTGTTCCTAAGATGGAAGGTGGATTCTTGAGATTTATTAGGGTTTGGTTTGAGATTATTGCCGTCGTAATAGGTAGCAAGTTCTGTTAAGGCTCCTGTGAGATTCTCCTCCACTTGTTCAAAGGTTTTATCCTGTGTGGCCACTGCTGCATCATCAGCATATATGAACATTCGTGTCTGGTGGCTGATGGGAAGATCATTGGTATAGATGTTAAATAATATTGGAGCCAAGACACTACCCTGTGCAAGTCCATTTTTCTGTGTCCTCCGTCGGCTGTTTTTAGATTTTAAGGTTACATAGTAGCGTCTGTTCTGTAGCATGCATTGCACGAACATAGAAAGGGTGTAGTCTTTAGTGACATTATACACTTTCTGGGTAAGCAACTTATGGTTAACTGTGTCATATGCAGCACTGAGATCCAGGAATGCGACCCCAGTTACTTCTCCTCTCTGATAGCCATCTTCGATGTACTGTGTGAGATTAAGGATTTGGCCACAGCATGATTTTCCTGGTCGAAATCCAGCTTGTTCGTTAATGAGGGTTTTGTCCACATAATCAGCTATGCGTTTGAGGATCATTCACTCCAGCACTTTAAATAAATGACAAAGCAGTGAGACAGGCCGGAAATTTTTAGCTTCAGCTGAGTCTTTCCCTGGTTTTAGTAACGCAATAACCCGAGCTTTCCTCCACAGTTTAGGAATTTGCATTGTTGTAATACAGTTATTCATTAGCTCTAGGATCCATGCTTGTACTCCCGGTCAAAATGTTTAATTTGCTCAGATCTCAGATCGTCGAGGCCAGCAGCCTTATTGTTTTTCAAATCGTTGATGGCATCTAGTAGCTCCTGAATGAAGAACGGGCGAGCTAAGAAGCTAATCTCCTCGTTCAATTTTCTTTTAATTTTGCCATTCCTGATCTTCCTTTCAGTTTTTCCGTTCATGAGTAGTTGGTGAGGTATCTGATCAGGTGTAACTTCACTGTAATTTGGTTGTGGTTCTGTTGGATCGTTGTTGAGACTTTTGAGCAGTTCCCATGCCTTCCTACTGCTGTGCTTCATGTCCGTCTCTTGTAGGAGGTTACACCACTTTTCCTTTCTCGCTTCGGAGATACCAGACATCAGTACCTCACCCGCGTCTGAGAAGGGGTCCTTATTGTACAGTTCTTCATACTTTTTCAGAGCTTCCTTGCTGCTACCATTGAGTCCAGCGGTATACTGGGTGCGGCACCCTCTAGGTATGCGCCGTCGAGAGATTTTCTTGACAAGGTCTATAAAAGTTTCATATGATTGTATCTCTGGTTTAATTTCCGAGATCTCCTTATCAAGGTCCTCTGTGAAAAGTTCCCAGTGAGCTTTTTTGAAATTGAAGCGTCTCTTGAAGGGCATTACATCTTTTTTGATTACTGCAGTAATGCAGCAAGTTATTGCTCTGTGTTGCGATCTTGGAATTGGGTCCTCGATTTGCTTTACATTTTGCAGGGATACCTTTTCGGAGACAAAGATGTTATCTGGATTATATCCTCGTTTCCATCTTCCGCTGTTAAATGATGCAGGCAACTTTGGGTCATGTATCAATTTCAGTTTAGCCTGGTCTGCCCAGATCTCCAGCATTTCGCCATCGTCATTTGTCTCTTTATAACCCCATGCGAGACCGTGACAATTAAAATCTCCTAGTACAACTTAAATGTTTTTTGAATGGAAATTTCCAGGCTCCGTAAATTTGAACCACGCACTGGATGGTTTGTACACGGATGTTACAGTACATGAATGTAGCTCAATAGTTAAAATTTCTATATTTTCTTCGCAGGTCAGAGCACAGGAGCATACGTCTAAGTTCGGTTTCACAAATATAGCACTTCCGTACCTTTCGTGTGGTCTCTCAAGAACTAATTTCATGCCCTGTATTTTTGGTCTATGGCTAGTTGGTGCTCTGTGTGTTTCTTGTATCACTAAAACATCACAGTTGTTTCCTTTGCACGTGTCAGATAATAAAATTTCTTTATTTACAGATAAGCCTACGATATTGCAGGAAGTTTTCACTAGTGATGGTCTTGATAAAGGCCTTTTTTGAGTCTCTTCGGAGAGTTGTTTTGTCATCTTTGGTTTTGGTGCTCCGGTGTTTGCAGAATTGGCCGACTAGGTCGTTTCCAGGGGACGCCCGAGTGCTTGTTGTTCGAGTGGTGAACGCAATCTTCGCGGAGGCTCCTGCAGTGTCCCCCAAGTTAACTTTAAACAGCAGCATTAAAGGCCACAGCTGCTCTCGGAAGACGTAGCAATGCAGAAGAAGGACAGCGCGAGATTTCGTTGACCATGGCTTGTTCACAGAGTCGCATAAACAGGTGGCTGCTTAAGACAACTGGGCCCAGAATGAGTGGTCCTGACAATGATCGGTAAACAGCACAGACGCCAGAGCACAAGTAGTCTTAACAAAATTCAATGCAGCACGAATAAATTCCATTTAGTGCAAGCTCAAGCCACAACCAAGATTATAATAAATAATGATTACGTTCCGAACAGTTACAGAAAATTTAAGACGTCACTTACACATTTGGCCTTAAAGAAACTTCGGAATTAAACAGTTACATAAAATCCTGCAGGAACAAATAATTAGGCCAATGCCGAGTCAACTGCCTCAAACTCTACGGTTCCTGAGCACTGAACAGTCCAGGCCAAGCTCAGAACAGGAAAATGTCTTAAAACAAACTAAAATCTCCACGTAAGTCACTCATATAAAGAAACAATTTACTTGACCTGGAGCAGAACAAACAGTACATTAACCTCAATGAATAAGAAGCAATGGAGCCAAGTCCAGAAAGACGATTAATGTTCCACTAAATGACAACTATAAATTGAGCAGAGCGTTTATCTAAAATGTTCAAATTAAACGTAAGACACACAGTTCTTAACACCAACCCAGATGCAATACGCGCAGCACGGAAGTCCACTTTCACACCAGGAATAGGCAATTTGTAATAATATTAAACATTGGACAATACCGTGCGCCAGAACTAATGTCAGCTGATAGTTATTTGGCTCAAGGAAGGCGAGAATTAATAACAGGCAGGTAGAAACACTTAAACGCATATAAATACCACACTGCCAACTAACATTACAACAAGCTTCCTTGTAGAAGCGGTATTAACATTTAACCCGAAATAAAGACGCCACCGACACTTAAAATTCACAGATCAAACTTCCAGTAAGATGAACGAAGATCTAGCGAAAATATTTAACACTCTTTTTCAACACGTAAATTCTTTCTCAATGATTCAGCCTGCAAATTCGATCGGCACACGGATTTCAGTACCAATAAACAGAACTGGAGCAGCCAGAAAATCCAGTAAACACGCTTCTCACAGTACTGCCGGTTTTTAATAATCAGTACCTGAGGCTTCTTGGCACTGCAAGTCAAATACAGGCCAACATGACCCCTGCAAATCGTTACCAATCTACGCTAACGCAGAGACAGGTGGGTGGCGGCAAAAGGCCTCCTTTCCGCTTGGATACCCCACTGATACTCCCCTCATCATACTAATTGTCCTGTGGCGCTTGCTGGCCCAGCAAGCCGGCACTCCCGGCCATGCCAGAGGTAGCTGCGTTCTCTGTGCAACATCTTAGAGCCAAAGATAAGGGCAGATCGATTTCGATACAGGACGACAAGCTGCCGCAGTTCAGGTGGCAATAAGATGAGTATATCAGACAAGTGTAGGATACAGACAAACCCATACTTCACATAGGTGCATCGAGCGGACCAGGTCAGCGAGTTCTTTAATAAAACTAAAATTAGGAAACAGAGCCACCAGCCACAGAACACAATTAAAATAAAAACCCAACTGAATCTTTGTCAGGGTTTCACGAAGTAGATAAACGACTTCCTTTTCGTAGAAACTCGAATTTTCCGTAGACCTACCAGAGTCAGAAGGGGCATAGAGAAGAAGCAATCCGAGACCGCGAAAGGTGGATCCTATAAGCCTACCATCATCGAGAACTTCGAAATCTCGTAATGGACAACACAGGAGTTTAAAACTGGTGAAATAATACTACCTGCAGGAAAAAAAATCTGCACCAGTCATATAAAAGTTGTTGCAGAGTGGGGAGCTGGAGTTCATAATCAATTCTGTTAATATTCAGAGAGAGAAAGTATGTACTTACATAGACGACTGAACTGGAACAAAAACTACGTATCAAAAATCATCATCTTACGAAGCTATGTATATCAGTATCCACGGCAGAATCAGTGGACGAGGCGGAAGGAGAAGAAATGTGAACATCTCCCCTATCTTCCGGTTTTTCCTCTTCCACGATGCGACTCTCTCAGGCTGGATACGTTGTTTACTGCGGCTTCTCGGAACTGTGTATATGGGGAGGGGGCTGAGTCGAGAGCAGGCAGGAAGCCCGATTCAGACAGACCCACGCGTCAATGGACAGTGGTTGGTGTAAGGAGGTTTTTATAGTAACGACGTAATCCTTCTGCCCTTGGAAATCAGTCACGTTATAAATTAAATATATTCGCAATTTCGAATATGGACAGCCATCAGCTGTAGAATGGAACTACAACAACGAAATTTTTTGCTGGATCGGTACTCGAACCCGGATTTGCCGCTTATCGAGAGCGGTCGCCGTAAAATTTGGCTATCCCTACACGACTCAGACTTCTGTATCTCGTCAAACATGCGTCTACAATCTGTACTCGTACATCCATTATGTATATTCCAGTACAGGTGAAACATTTTACGTAAAACTTGCTTGTCCGCTCTACGTGAATAAATACGATATTGCATTGCCTGTGTTATTCTGAATCACGAAGCAAAGTTCCTTTGAACAAGCGAGTTTCAAGTAAAATGTCTCACCTGTACGCAACCATACATCTCGTCTCGTGAGTGCCATCAGCCGTGATTTAGCACGGTTCATTGCTTGCTGGTGGGCAGGCAAGGGAAGCATTGCCGAACAACCTCGCAGAATCCGGTAATAAAAATTTAGTGAGTGCCACGTCCAGGCAGCCACCTGTCTGCCACGATCAGTCAGCATCTTCCTAAGATACCTCTTGGCACGTAGCAGCCACCGAGAGTGTGCGCTCACGTAAGTCCCTCGCCTCCAAGCGCAGGATGTCCATGTTGCTTCCACGACCTGTCAGCATTCAGAAAGATGTGTAGTGACACGTTCAATTTCCAAGGGCTTCGCCCATGTCACGCCATCTGACATCACAAGCTGACAGTGGATATGTAGGCTGCATGATCAGAAAAGCAACGGTCCATATTTTAACGGCCTATGTGACCAGAACAATTGGGAGCGAGAGACAGACAGTCTATGAGATTAGAGGAGTGGCTGGTATTGTGTGTGAATCCCTATCACCACGTTGAAAGTCCCACGTGTCCATGAGCCGAAGGTACGATGGAGAACACAGCACATTGTATATGGTGTGGCTATTGTCCTTTGGCGTCTGGGTGGAGTTAAAATCCCCACCAAAATTTAAGGCATTCTGACTTCCCATAAACATGGGTGCTACTGCATCCACGAAGAAAGCAGACCATTCACGCCGATGGCCCAATCCGGAGAGCGTGCAGATCCTTGCTGTTCTGACGTCAGGGAGAGTGAGAGCGATGCTCCTTACATCAGGTGAGAAAGTAACGTCTATAGCAGTTAAACCATCACGGAGAAGGATTGCCACGCCACTGCCAGTGGTAGACACGTGGGAGATGTGAGCAGCATATCCAAAAGGGCCAGCGGAATCAGGAACATAGACATCTTGGAGCAGGTATATGTCGCTAATCGAGTTATCCAAGTAAGACTGACAACCCATCCTAACAGCTCTACTTCCGCCAATACCTCGACTCCTACTTTCCAAACTTCACAGAAGTTCTCCTGCAAAACTTGCAGGACTATCACTCCTGGAATGAAGGACATTGCGGTGAAGTGGCTTAGCCACAGCCTGTGGGATATTTCCAGAATGAAATTTTCACTCTATAGCGGAGTGTGCGCTGATACGAAACTTTCTGGCAGATTTAACCTCTGTGCTGGACCGACACTCGGACTCTGGGCCTTTGCCTTTCACGGACAAGTGCTCTACCAACTGAGCTAACCACCCACGACTTACGACCCCCTTTACAGCTGTACTTCCGCCAGTATCTCGTCTCCTACCTTCCAAACTTCCCAGAAGTTCTCCTGCAAAACTTGCAGGACTAGCACTATCGGAAGAAAGGAGATCGCAGAGACATGGCGTAGCCACAGCCACAACCGGGTTGCTACACCAGCTCAGAGCTGTCTCTGGAGTAACCAATTTATAACACTTCGTTGTGTCACTGTGGTACCAACTGCTATTCAAATTTTCTGCTGGAGATGCAGTACGGTACACCAAATCCATAAGCCGAACACGATAGTGTTCCTTCTCGGTAGTGCCATGTGGCCGTCTGAAGCCCGGACTTCTTGCTACCGAACATTCCCGTAACCACCGCTACCAGCAATCATGAGCAGTGGCTACATTCCTGCCAAGTCTTTCTGCAGTACCGCAGAAGGAAGATCCAGCTTCTCGTAGCCATACTACACCACTTAGTTCAATGTCAGCGAGGTGTTGATAACGGTGTCTTTGTCGCCTTAAAGGCATTCTTGACTAACATCAACTCACCACGTTCATTCTGATGACTGGGTGTTGTGTAATGTCCTTAAGTTAGTTAGGTTTAAGTAGTTCTAAGTTCCAGGGGACTGATGACCATAGATGTTAAGTCCCATAGTGCTCAGAGCCATTTGAACCATTTGAACCACGTTCATTCTCAAACATCCCTAAGGCTCGCGAGCGTTGCTGTGTGTATTTTAAGTAGACCTAATTTGCGTCCTCTGATCTACTAGCGCATTTCTTATGCGACTGGAGCGAAATTTGAATAGACATCGTTTTTCAGATGTACGAACACGCCTACGAACTTCCTTTTGTGTTGCACAGCTCCTTTTTGGTACTGCAATTATTTTCCGTTAGAGTATATGTAATATTATGTTCAAATTAGTCTGTACTACTACCTTTTAAAATATTTGACATTCCTCCTGAAGAAGGAAAAAGAATTTGACTGTAAATGTTGGAGAGAGGTTTTAATATTTGAATGATAAGTTCGCCGCGCCATGTCGCTAACTGCGAGGCCACTCCCGTCGGAGGTTCGAGTCCTCCCTCGGGCATGGGTGTGTGTGTGTGTGCATATGTGTGTGTGTGGTGGTGGTGGGGGGGGGGAGGTTGTTCTTATCATAAGTTAGTTCAACTTAGTTTAAGTAGTGTGTAAGTCTAGGGACCGATGACCTCTGCAGTTGGGTCCCTTAGAAATTCACACACAAAGATAAGTTCAAAATGATGTTACAAACAGAAAATACTCAAATATCGTGGACATAAAGCCACGGCGGTTACGAAATGTCCGAACGTTAACTAGTCTATGTGATCGTATTACGGTAGGTAGTTTGCAGTTATTCAAAGCAGAAGTGAAAACTGGAGAAATTTATGGGAGTAGTTCGCAGACTGTAATAATTTGGTAGTCATGTAGCGGCAGACAGTGTTCGTTTAGTACCTGCTTAATTTGCTGCTGCACAGATGTTACCTTATTAAGACCAGTAGGGCATAATTTCTCAATGCATTTGCTGCACAACTGCTGTAATTAAATGGCTACTGCAGGGTGCGCTGAGGATACATTGCACATTACGGTCGTACATCACTAGGCTGGCTTTGCAGATGGTCTGTGAATATTTAAACAAATGAACAACGTTTCAGCAGCACAAAACATAAAGTCCGTAACTAACCATTAATTTTCAGATAGCTGTAATAAATTATCATGATCTCGAAAGTACTAATTAGAGGTATCAAAAGAGCTGTAGTGCTTACTTTAACTGATGACTCTTTTCTTTTCCCGTAGAGGCTATTTCAATGCATATTTAATATTTTGTGTTCATGTGTTAAATTGGTATCACGAGACGTTCAGTACAAAATCAGACCTTTGGAACTGGTGAATGTCAGCAGTTAATCCACTGAAACATCTCTTATTACGTAAAATAGTGGGCAATAAAATAATGGTACTAATTGTTCACTTAGAACTTCAAATACGAAGTTTACGAATAAGTTCGGAGAATGAACTACTCTTGCGCTTCCAGTTCATGCAGTTTCTAGTATTTTCAAAATGTTAACACAGTGATAGCTTTTTTAAGGCCATTCTTTTGACTATCTGTACATATGATTTGTGATGACCTTCCTTCAGAACATTTGTACTAGATGTCTCAGACACAATATATGAGGATAAAAGCTCAAAACAGAGGCGTACTAGTTCATAATCATTCTAGTGTAAATAATACTACTCGGACACAAATAAAAATGTTCCCGACTGCAGTAGGGTATCTATTTATGTCCGAAATATTTATGGCCAATATTTCATATGCGCTTTAGTACCCTAAACAGAGTTTTTGAAGATAGGGACGAATGGTGGTAAGTGAATATTTCGTGTGGTACGAAATTCTGAATGAGAACTGCGAGTAAGCGCTGCTTATGTTCGCTGCCGTACTGTTGTTAGATGCCGCTACCATGAAAAAGTGTAAACAGTTCACGGATGTGTCCACGGGAGATTTTCCTAGTTTACATTCCATGACAGGTTAACGAAGACGAAGGATTTCCCGATGCAGGTACTAGTAGATTTGCATTTAATGTATTGTGTCTGGAAAGACACGAATTTTTCCAGAAACTGAATATTGTGCTCAAACAGTCAGCAGAACATATTTCCGCCGCTAGGTGCCTCTAGTTTTGTCTTTCAGCTGCCAGTCGGTCACGTGGTGTGTCTTAAGTGGATTAAACCTGCAGCTGAGACACATCGTATGTTATGGGAGGCTTTCGGTGAGCCACCTTTGAGCCAAGCAAGAACATTGAGTGGTTAGGGCTATCTGAAGAAGGCCAGGAGTCTGTGAAGGTTGGCGAACACTTGATCTGACCCTATCACGTACAACTCCGGAAACGATCGTGAAAGTGCATGCAGTAGTCAACCGGGAGAGAGGGCAGACATTCCACGATGATTGTGAAATCATTGGAATTTCATATGGGGTGTGTGAACCCATTGTAGCTGATGATCTGAACATAAGACGTCTTTTGAACTCTGACCAACAGGAAGTTGAAAGTGCAGCATTTTGATTCCATAGAATAGGTTCGAGAGGACTCAAAATTAATTTCGAAGTCTGTTTAGTTAGCAGACATCCATCACTGCTTCCAGCAACGGGAAAATCGCTGGAAGCGTTGCAGACAAGCGCAAGGAACTATTTTGATGATCGCGGTGGAAATTAAGATACAAGTTTTGTAACTTTTACCGGGATATTTTCTGAAATTTTTAGTAGCATCTCCGATGTAATTGGCAACAAGCGTCAGTTTAATTCAAAGTAATTTGTCACCGTATATATATGTCCAAGCAACAGAGAGCTGGCCAAGTTTCTTAAAGTAGACGTTTACGAGATGGTGACAGGTCGTATGGGAGAAGATTCATCAACATGTACTCGTCAACGTGCCTGTGAAATGAGTACTTCCAAGAAAACTGTGTGGAGAGTACAGTTGGAGGAACAGTTACACCACTATTACAAAAAAGGTATTATGCATTGGAACCGAATTATTGTGAACACAGAGTTCACTTTTGTCAACAACTTGTCCGATGCAGTAATTCCTTTTGTTTTTTATTGTGTTGTGGTGTTTTCAACTCATGCTTGTCTGAAGGAAGAGGCACTGCAGCGAATACAGCCGTTATGAAATACATGAAATATATTCGCAGTTGCGAATACGAAGAACTAACAGCTGTATAATTAAATGAAGACAATGAGAAATTATGGTGGACTGACTCTCGAAGCCAGATTTCCCATTTTAGGCGAGGGGTTGCCTTGACTGTTTTGGCTATCCGTGCATGACTCACGGGGAGTCCCAAACGCCCACATGGATAGTGCGACTGCAGGGACTTATCTCTGGCACGCTTCTCGCAAGACCACCATTCCCAACTTACTGTCCCGCACTATATTCGTAGTGCCACTGCCCACTATACCCATTACTCGCGGCTTTTTGCACTGTTTGTGCATCCGCACAGAAGAAGATGGTCTAATGGCATCACAACTTGTAGTCGTACATACAAAATGTAATTCGTGTACAGGGGAGGACATTTAACTAGAAGTCGCTGTCTGATGTTGGGGGATAATTACGATACTGCAATAACTGTCTTCAAGAAGAAGGGATGCAATGTTCATTTGGACATGCGTGCATGTCGTCATTTCCTTATACGGCTGACGATTATTCGTATTCGCATCTGCGAATACATTTCACGATTAAAAGGTCCTCGTCAGTTACTACTCATTCGAGATACAGGTAGACAATTATTGAACTATATGAAAGAAACGTAAATTAGTTACAAACTATAGTTCATTGGACATGTCATCGTCACTGTTTATATCCGGATTTCGGTTATGACATGTTCGATATGCCTGCCATCATTGATCATGATGGGGCGCAGACTATTACGATATTCTGCATGACCTGCTGAAGTGTCAGGACATCGATGCTGTCGATGACCTCCTGCATGGATGTTTCCAGCAAGGCAATGGTTTGGCGTTATTGCTGCACACCTTGTATTTAACGCATCCTCAAAAAAAGAAGTCAAACGTATTCGGATCCAGAGAATATGGTGGCCAATCGAGGCCGATGCCAGTGGTCTTTGGGTACTCCAGAGCCAGAATGCGTTCCCTAAAGTGCTCCTCCAGGACATCAGTCTCCTGCTTCGATGGGGTTGAGCTCCGTCTTGCATGAAGCACATCTTGTCGAAATCAGGATTGCTTTGCATAATGAGGATGAAATCGTCTTCAAAAACCTTCACGTACCGTTCGGTACTCACCGTGCCTTCAAGGAATATCGCACCGATTATTCCGTGACTGGGCAATGCACACCACGCACCCCCCTTTGAGAGTGAAGAGATTTCTCGACAGAGAAATACGGTTTCTCAGTCTTCAAATACGCCAATTACGTTTAATGACGAACCCATCCAAATGAAAGTGAGTTTCGTCGATAAACGAAACCAAGCCGCGCATACTCCCACCATACGTCGCGGCCAACCATGCCGTTTGAACCTCATAATGCAAACTGTTCTGAAGTTATGACGATTTTATTTCATATAGTTCAATAATTGTCACCCTGTGTGATGCTATGGTTGTTGGAGACTGTCTCGTCCTCAAGAGAATGTGGTTTCAAAACAGCGGTACTTCATCCCAGTTGAATAAACTTCGATAACTAATGTCCGTGAGCTCCAGAGCCAAGGGTACTTCAGTGTTGGATTTGTAATGCGCTGATTGCACTGTATCATTGAGAGGGTGGGGAGCCCGGCTGGCCCTGGCGTCCTTTGCAGCACTAGGCAGCAGCGTCGTGGTGGAGTGACTCGGATTGCGTTCTCCACGTACGAGTGGCAGGCCGACGATGAACGGCGGCGTGTGGTGTAGGGTCCAGCAACACAGTGGCTGCCGATTACAGCCGTATGTGATGCCTGGGTGGATGACTATGAATAGCACTTTGCCGATGGTTTGCTTGGCTGCTACAGTCGCTTAACGTATTTGACGCAGTGTTGACTCGACACTGTAATGAAACTTGTCTGACTACATCACGTTCTATGTGTCAAGTGTAATTTACGATATAAGATGTTTTTTCTAGCATTTTGAAATGCCCTTTTTAACTGTCATAAGCTTTGTAAATATCTCTTATAAAAATCGCTTGATTATTTTGATGAATGTGAATGTCAGGGAGGTATGTAAGCATGAAGAAATTTAATAATCTTCAACCAATATGTCGTTAGCTTCGCATTTCACAGTCTATGGGCTATCAGTGGCTAAAGTGAGTTGCAGTTGAGTAGTTAGTCGAGAGAAATTGTGTATGGCGTCATGTGCTCAATATTTGGCGAATGTTGGCCATTATGTTTAAATAATAATGGCCAAAAGTATGTTTTTATAATTGTGAATCACAAAGGATAAGTGTTATTTAAAATTAGTGAGATCATTTAAAAAAAAAAAAAGTTCAAATGTGTGTGAAATCTTATGGGACTTAACTGCTAAGGTCATCAGTCCCTAAGCTTACATACTACTTAACCTAAATTATCCTAAGGACAAACACGCACATCCATGCCCGAGGGAGGACTCGAACCTCCGCCGGGACCAGCCGCACAGTCCATGACAGCAGCGCCTTAGACCACTCGACTAATCCCACGCGGTGAGATCATTTCAAGAATATATCAACAAGGTGAAAATGAAAAGTGTTCATTGTTTTGATTAGATTTGATACAACCAGCTCAAACTCGCCAACTCTTGCAACTTTTGTCAATATTCTACAGGAAAGAGAGAAAGAAGACCCCTAGACTTGAACTACGAGAAACAATGAAGAAGATTTTTACCAGCTAAGTACCAATTATTTTGATGAATCAGTGATTTGAACTTTCAACCCTTTTTGTGCTGTTACGAAGAACGAAGTACATATCCTGAAAATCAGGATATAATTAATTCGAATCGATAATTATAGGGTGAGGGGTCAGAATACCACTCTGCGTGACGTACTGCTGTAAAGCCGTCGTTTTATAGATGACCAACTGCCGTGTCGGTATCGTCAGCTACGAACGGTGTCAGGCGCCAGAAATATGTTGTACTTTCGTGTCGCAACAAGTTCAGCAGGGGACTCAGACAGATGAAAAGAGAATAGAAGTATGCGACATGAATTTGCTTAGATATGTAACTGGATATACTTTGATGGATAAAAGGATAAATGTTGACATCCGAGCAGAACTGAATATGCAAAATATAATAGACATAATAAAACAATATTAGCTAAGATGGAGGAAACATATAGACCGTATTCCAGATACAAGGATCACTAGAGCCGTAAAACAAAATGAACCAAGATGCAAAGAATCTTTAGGATGACCAATGAAGAGATGTCATGACCAATTTTAAAGAAGACAAAACGGGCCAAAAGGCCCAGCCCCTGATGTAGATGAAGATGACATAAATGTTGCATAACAAGGCTGCAAGAAGTCATTGGTGTATGAAGCCTCGACAAGAAATGAAGAGGAACTAGTTCATAGACTACTCCACTGTAAACGTACAACTGGGATATTTTTGAGAATGTAGTAAAATTTTATGCGCCATCGTAACGCATCCCTTGAGAGTTGCAGACATCAGTTTGAGCAGATGTCATGAGCCCGCTATAATGTGTAACAACCTTGTTGTTGTTGTTGTGGTCTTCAGTCCTGAGACTGGTTTGATGCAGCTCTCCCAAGCTACCTAAATAAAAAAGTAAATAATCATTTCCACCACAGACTTTAATATCAAAATTCTCAGCGTTGGCTTCTCTAGCATTTATGTAATTTTGACCCTAAGTGGTTTTGAGTACCCTGTACGTTACCGGACAGGTAATGTGGGAGTAGATAAAGTTTAGCTGTCCAAAAATATTTGACATGTTCATGTATGCCAGAAGCCACGCAAATGACATTAACAGTATAACAATCACATCACTGCATCAGGCGGTAAACTCGACATGATTGTGACTGAAGGATTGTTTAAAAAGCGGCAGCAAGGACAGTCTGAATGAAATTAATCCTCTTATTGCTTAAGTGGATCACAGGAGATGGGCTCCTATATTAGTCGGAGTTAACACACTTCGACGTGCCTTAAAGCGATCGTTTAGTTTGCTTGTGTGAAGCTTGCATTACGGTTGTATAGCGACCGTACTGACCGAGGCCTGAACACCATTTTATGTATCATAGCCACAAGAGCTCGGGAAAATTGTAAATTACGTTAGGGAGGCTCCGTTATCCATCATACCTAAACAAATCGTGCAGACAGGTACGTTAGAAATTTTGTTGATATCGATTCAGCAGCAACTGCCTTGCCTAGTAAACTATTCTTGAGGCCCATATTAGCACTGAACACCATTCAGTCGAGAATCAGTCGAATCCATATCGTTCTTTGAATAGATTGCTTTTGATTTTTTCTACTGTTCTTACCCTACAGCCCTCTTTCTTTGCGAAATCTCGGAGTCCCCATTTCTGGATCTAACAAGATGGTACTGCGATTAACACTCGGCGAAACTTAGCAAGCATGAGCCAACAGTCCATTCGCTACAGCTATGGCAACATATTTAAGCTATTCATTCACATTACGACAGAAAATCATGAACCCTTTGAAGGTCTTCATGGGCAGAGAAGATATTTTTGCTGACCTCATAACAGCCAACTCTTATCACCTGATTTATATGGATCCTAGACTTCAAAGATAAATGATAATCACGGATAATCCATGATACATAGGCACGACTGCTACGGTCGCAGGTTCGAATCCTGCTTCGGGCATAGATGTGTGTGATGTCCTTAGGTTAGTTAGGTTTAAGTAGTTCTAAGTTCTAGGGGACTGATGACCACAGATGTTAAGTCCCATAGTGCTCAGAGCCATTTGAACCATTTTTTTGCTACACAGGTTTTAAACTGAATATACCGATTACAACATTTTATTTACATGAAACGAAACCCCATTGCATTACTTAAGCGTTACTCGCCAGCAACTGACACATTTATAAAATGCCACTTACAACACACTTTATTTCACGATCTCCTACTTTCAGCTCACTTTCAGGAAATAGCATCCGAACTTTTCTGTGTCCGTTTTTCATTCAGTTATTTCCTGAGGATGTGCTCATTTTCCTGATAGACAAAATATCGGTATGGTCAAGCTAATTTTGTCCTGAGTATTCTGATAACAGGGGAAGGCACTCAGGTGCACCGGTGTGTTTGTTAATGGTTCCCTCGATCGTTCTGTTCCTCTACCGAACAGACGTTGTTCTATATACACTGGTGAGCTAAAACAATATGACCTCCTGTTTAAAAGCTCGTTTATTCGTCTTTGGAAAGAAATATAACACTGATTCTGCGTATCAGGGATCCGATAGTTTGATGGAAGGTTTGTGGAGGTATGTGGCATGAGATTTCTACAAACAGGTCATGTAAACCACTTAAATAACGGCCGCTGAGTTGCGTACGCGGAGATGGCGCCCAATAGCAACCGAGATGTGCTCCATAGGATTAACTTTAGATGAATTTGGTCGCCAAGCCATCAACATAAGTTCACTATAATGCTCCTAAAAGCACTGTAGCACGGTTCTGGCTCCGAGACACCGAAAATTATACTGCTGAAAGATGACATCACCATCGGGGATGACATCAAGCATGAAGGGATGCAGGTGGTTCGCAGCTGTCAGCGTGACTTCTGTTACTACCACAGGTCTCATACAAACGCAGGAAAATGTCACCCATAGCATAATACTGCTCCCATGAGCCTGTGTCCCTGGCGCCCTGCACGTTTCGAGCCACGGTTACACCTCGGTGACGGCGTTTGTGGAGACGACTATCGACCTAGTGTAGCAAAAATGTGATTCACCAGAAGAGCCGACGCATTTCCATTGATCGACGGTCGATTCCTGGGAGTGTTAGGCTGCGGAGGTCCACGTTCAACAACGTACGATGAACGACGTGCTCCGAAGCACTTGTGTGTGCACCAGCATTGTACTCTTTCAGCCGAGATGCCACAGATCACCGTGTTTCCTACTCTAAGGAGCAGGCAACTTCTGTGAAGAGTCGTGGACGTCCGACTATTTACCGTCTAGTGGTAGTTTCACTATCTTCCTAACTCTTTCCGTAGATGCTCACGACAGTAGCACGTGAACATTTGATCAGCTTCGACGTTTTCGAGATACTCGTTTACAGGTTCTGCGAAATAATAATCTGTACTTTGTCACAGTCGCTTATCTCGACGAATTTTCCCATTTGCAGCCCATATCATCGTTAGGGTGGTTCCCCCTGCGTGTCTGCTTACATATTTTTGATACGGCGTCACGTGCCCGCCACGCCACCAGGCGCCCTCCAACGTCGAGGTCGGCATTTGTCATAATGTTTTGACTCATCATCGTATACGTGTCACTTAACTACCCAAATCCCTGTCCAGAGGCATTACTATTTAACTACTTGCAAATGTTTCAATTATCTACATCTTCACGGACAGAAATCTGTACTCTAAACTAAAATATTTCTTCTTATGATAACAAAATAAGCCAGGCTTCGTCTTTAATTTTTTTTCAAAAATCACCGCAGTATGCATAGATAATCACAAACCGGACAATCCCCACATGGGTAATTAGCAACTTTCTATCTTTTGGATTCAGTAATTCAAATGCCCTAACAAACGGCTTATTTAGGCTAACTAAAGAAATCATAAACTTGCACATATTTGAGAAAAAATTTCAAGATTAAACCATTAATGTAAAATCCCGTCAAGAAAGTGATATTCTTAAACTTCACACGTTGGGAAGACAAATATTTGACCAAATCACTGAACGATTATCACTGCTTAACTACAAACTTGAACTGTGTTAATGACTTCTGATAACACGGTTGGAAACACAGCGATCGATATTGAAATTTAATGAAAATAATCAGTATTGATCGCCAAATGTTTATTGTTGTACACTAAACGTTTAAAAAATATTTTTGCACTAAAGACTAATTATTTCTTTTTAAATAGGCAGGCGATTCAAAGATGACAATGAAACTGTACCCTCTTGAAATTGATAATTTAGTGACAGAATGACGCAACTGAAATCCGCGGGTTTCAAGATACATTCCTCGGATTCTTTGTAATATATTCGACACAAACCACAACCTCACCAACGTTTAACACAGTATGGAGGCTCATTTCAATGCTTTTTTGACCATTCAGAGAAACGGGAAACGTTCGTCATTGACTAGTACAGTGTCGATACAGAGTAACTACTCATTAACAGTGCAGATAATCTTCTTAATTGGAAGTTGGAAAACTGGAAATTTGTGGTAAGATCTTATGGGACGAAACTGCTGAGGTCATCGGTCCCTAAGCCTACACACTACTTAATCTAACTTAAACTAACTTATACTAGGAACAACACACACACCCATGCCCGAGAGAGAACTCGAACCTCCGACGGGGTGACCCGCAAGGACTGTGACAAGGGGCCAATTGGAAGTTGAAATGGAAGATCTATCTACTAATAAATCGTACGCTGACCATATAGCCACGTCAGGGAATGTCATTATCATTAAAACTGCCTATTGACGGGTCCATATGACATCCGTCTGGTATTGGATGTGTACCGTCAGCACCTTCTCATACTATAGGCAGCACAACAAACTCAAGCCCGTAACATGATGTCACTTAAATTATCTGATTAATAAGTAAGGCTATAAAATAAACAGACAATTTAAATAAAACATTTTATTTCAAAAACATACATATTTAGTTATCGCCACCTTCAGTATACTACCCTCTTCAATCCCTACAACGCTCAATGCGAATTTTCCGTTGATGGAAACAGTGCTGGAAGTCTTCTTCTGTGAGCGCCATGATGAAACGTGCCGATTTTTCTTTCACTGCTTTAACAGACTGAGCTCTGGTTCTTGTAATGCAGATTTTTTCTTAGGGAACAGATAAAAGTCACATGGTGCTAAGTCAGGCGAATAATGTGGGTAATCTAACCCTGGGATTCTGTACTTCCCTGGAAGCTTCGTAACAGACAGTGTGGTGTGAGCCGGTGCCTTGTCTTGATGCAGATTCCATCACATGTTCTTGTATCTATCTGCTTTTTTTTCTTATTTTTCCACTGAGTTGAGCAAAAACATAAAGGTAGTAATGTTGATTAATAGTTTGACGTTCAGGAACCCCGCGAAGATATCCAATTCCATGATGTCGAAAAAAACAGTGATCATCGCTTTGAATCTTGATTTGCTCTCAGTGAAGTTGGATCCATCCATTGATTATTTTCTGGATTATAAGTGAAAGAGCAAGAATCGTCACAAGCCGTTACTTTTTCAGAGAAATTGGGATCATTGTCTATGGTGTTCAAATTGTCAGTATAAACATTTTCACGAACTTCTTTTTGTTCGATCGTCAGAGTTTTCTGCACCAGTTTCACACACACTTCTCTAGTTATAGCTCCTATAGTTTCAGCGATCGGTCGTATACTCAACCGATGGTCAGATAGAATCAGATAATAAATAAATGTCGTGTGACAAGGGCCTCCCGTCGGTTAGACCGTTCGCCAGGTGCAAGTATTTCTATTTGACGCCACTTCGGCGACCTGCGCGGCGATGGGGATGAAATCATGTTGCTTTGGACAACACAACACCCAGTTTCAGTCAGGCGTTTTCAAGATGGCCGAGAAGAGGTTGACGATGACTCACGCCCAGGACGCCCTTCAACATAAAAAACAGATGAAAATATCGAAAAGGTAGGTAATCTGATACTGTGTCCGCCCCCGGGTAGCTGAGTGGTCAGCGCGACAGGATATCAATTCTACGGGCCCGGGTTCGATTGCCGGCTGGGTCGGAGATTTTCTCCGCTCAGGAATTTGGTGGTGTGTTGTCCAAATCATCATCATTTCATCCCCATCGCCGCGCAAGTCGCCGAAGTGGCGTCAAATAGAAAGACTTGCACCTGGCGAACGGTCTACCCGACGGGAGGCCCTAGTCACACGTCATTTATTTATTATCTGATTCTATCTGACCATCGGGTGAGTATTCGACCGATCGCTGAAACTATAGGAGTTATAACTAGAGAAGTGTGTGCGAAACTGGTGCAGAAAACTTTGACGATCGAACAAAAAGAAGTTCGTGAAAAGGTTTATAATGACATTCTGAACACCATAGACAATGATCCCAATTTCTCGGAAAGAGTAACGGCTTGTGACGATTCTTGCTCTTTCACTTATAATCCAGAAAATAATCAATGGATGGATACAACTTCACTGAGAGTAAATCAAGATTCAAAGCGATGATCACTGTTTTTTTCGATATCATGGAATTGGATATCTTCACGGGGTTCCTGAACATCAAACTATTAATCAACATTACTACCTTTATGTCTTTACTGAACTCAGTGGTTTGTCTACGAACAGTAGAGATGCCGCATACGACTGAGAACTCTTCATTCTTCATAGCTATTGGTCGTTCATCTTCTGCACATGCGTACTTACTCTGTAACATCATCATTCCCGTTATTTTATGGCCACACCTCGTATAATGAGACAGTGAGCGCTATTCAAGGTTCAAGATGGAATCTACAGCGATACCAGCTTTAGCCTCCGAGATTTTGTGGGGATTAAATGCACTGTTTAATACATGAAATATTACAAGAAAACATAGTCTCTAACACAGAACTACATTGACTGGTACTGTGAACGTACGCGTTATATTTTCCCTTTGATTGTCTTTGCATACCATACACAGGACAGAACTGGCGGCATTCCCCAAGTTAAACATTCTGGGGACCGGCTTAGTTCTGTGTGTACGGTATCTGACAATCGTTTTTACGCTGCAGCGTAATAACTGTGAGATATCGGTTTACTCGAGATGGTTTTAAAATGTTCCACAGAACGACGCAGAGTAAACTGTGTCAATGACCGAAGAGAAGACGATATTCTTCGCTAGAAATGGATATTACAGCAACTTAAAAGACACACGAAACTCTAAGCTAAGCACGAAATGCCTAAAACACGGTATACGTGAATCCGTTTAGGGAACACAACTATTTCTTTCTTGCTTAACTCCAACTTGGCATACGATTCAATCATTGTAAGTGGTAAACGTGATTCCCGATTTGCTATTTTTCGTCGTCTTCAAAGCCATATGTACTTTTTATTCACATAGGGTGTATTAACATCACTTAGAAAACAGTCATAATTTACAAACTGCTTTCCTTGTAGCAGCCATAGATTTATAATCTTTCTGGAATCTCTTAATAGCAACTGTTGCCGTACCAATGCCGTCAAACCTTAAAGGAGCTGCTATCATACTGTCACCACCAAATCTTGGATATACATTAGATTTTGGTGAGGAATAACATCTATCAGTTGGGAAATACGCTGTTGACTATTAAAACTTCTACGCTATGAAGACGAAGTGTAAAAAACGTCAAACTGGCAGGAACTGTTTGGTATTGCAGTATATCGATTCTATTCTAGCTCAGAGATGCTGCACGAATGCAATTATCTGCTGTCGCGGAAACGGCTCCGCAATCACAATACACGGCCGCGGCAGATACAGCGGGCTGTAAATCCAGCGGCTTCGTGACAACAAGCCAGTTGCTGTTGTCACATGGAGCTATTCGTCTGGCACTGTACGACAGTCAGCATAACGACGCTGTTTGCCCACGAATTTCTCTGGCCAAGTGAATGGCTCATTACGACTTTCGCCACTCAAACAGTTCCCGCTTCGCATCTACGTTCACTTCATAGTCCCAAGTGCTGCTTATAACCGCAGCCGATCTCCATCGACAATATTAACATACTTTAGTATTTTGACGAGTATAATATAAAAATGAAAATGATCAGCATTTCAGCGAAATCGTACATAAGAGGTACGAGTAACGCCATCTACATGCAACATATAAAGTAAAATATGACAGCAGATTTCTCATTTATAAATTTCAATTGAATGTTGGCTGTTTGTGAGAATATCACGTTACTCCATGTGTATGAACGAGAGTCGTCGAAATGGCGCTATGCGATAAGCTCGTTGATTTGAAAAAAGCGTACGGGGCCTGAAGAAGGCAAAATGAATTGCCGAAACTGGTTGTGTTCGAAATGAAATAAAATAAAATAACCTAAAGTTTACGGCTGTAGGTAAAGTTCATTGAATTGAAAGTTCTTACAAAAGTTGATTTCAAGATGGGATAACTCAGCTGACAAAGTTTCAGGGTCTGAGATGATGCCAGACTGCGAGGTACCACTTCGTGCTCAGTGAGGCAGTGACAACTATCAGCCTGAAGATATAAATCAGTGTGAGCTGATTTCCTATAAAGGGCATGTCTCACTGTAACATCAGCCTTCCTCCTGACCATCATATGTAGGAAGGGAAGGCAACCTCCATTTCCACCTTCATCAAGACGCGAATAATCCGGTGCAATGAATTCAGGTATTATGAAAAAACTCTTTAAATTCTCATTCGCATTCGGGAGGACGACCGTTCAAGCCCGTGTCCGACCATACTGATTTAGGTTTTCCGTGATCTCCCTAAATCGCTTAAAGTAAATGCCGAGATGGTTCCTGTGAAAGGGCACGGCCGACTTCTTTACCCATCCTTTCCTAATCCGATGGCATCGATAACCTCGCTGTTTGGTCCTCTCCCCCGAGTTAATCAACCAACTCAAATTCTCACGTCCATGAAGCCAAACAACCGTAGTATCGTCTACATATCTAGAAGAGCAATTTTCTCGAAACATCCATAAACAAGATGGCAATAATAGGTTATAAAGCTCTCCCCATCTGAACTCCATCTCTTTATTCGTAGAATTGATCACCGAATAAAAAGCAACTGGAAGCCAACACGCATTGAAATATATTTGTTAACTCAGCACCAGCCTTAATTAACTGTAACACAACAGACAAAGGAAAGCAAGTGATGACAGACATCAAAACTCAGTAAAATATCAAATTCATTAAAACGTATGTCCTCTAATCGACTTAAGGAATCCGCCTAGTTCTGATGTAATGCAGTCACGAACCACTATTGGGCTCAACAGAGGAGCAATGTGTTCTGCTATACATGATGTCGGAGTTCCTATTTTACTAACAAGAGGCCTAAGAGGAACCCCTGCCTTGTTGATTTTTGGGAGACTATATAAAATTTGGGGAGGGGGGGGGGCAGCATAATAAAAGATAAAATTTAAGGCCCAGAAGGAACTTTTCTTTGTGTGATTGTTGTTCTTCTTAACACTTTTTGTTCGACCAACAGTGAGCCTGCCTTACGCTGGACTGGATAGTAAACACTGTATCTTTTGAATGTAATCCTGGTTGTCCCACACAACTGTAGCATTATTCATGTCCACAGAAAACTGAACTGTCCGTACATTGTATTGTATTGTATATTTGCATTCAAAATGTTCATTTCAAAAAAATGGTTCAAATGGCTCTGAGCACTATGGGACTCAACTGCTGCGGTCATTAGTCCCCTAGAACTTAGAACTAGTTAAACCTAACTAACCTAAGGACATCACAAACATCCATGCCCGAGGCAGGATTCGAACCTGCGACCGTAGCGGTCAAAATGTTCATTTCCTTCCATACACAATTACTTATTTTTCATCCAAGTGTATATAACTTTTCACAGTTCTTAAAAATCTCATATCATTCTACATTCATTTCTTTTTTAAAGTGTATATTTTTCGGGTAATAACTCCGTAATCACACTTACTGAATATACTGTTGCTTTCCAGGTGTCCCGTGGTGAAGCGTAACTTGTTTTGTAGTCCCTCCGACATCCTGTTCAAAACAGTGCCTTTCAAATAGTTGTCCATACTTTATTTTGAATACAACAGTAGATAATCATATAGAAAATAACGTCAAATTCATGTACTAAGATTGTGGAATACCTAAACCCATATCTAAGAAATATGTACATTTTATAACTTTTATATTTATCTTAACCAACTGAAAATAGTAATATATTTGAGAAGACGTTAAATGATATATAAAAAGTGATTAAATTAAATAATATTTGTGGAGCATTCAGCAGGTGCATTATACATAAACATTAGAATCTGAAAGACTAAAGTTGTTTGAAACTGTTTTCTGTGGAAGTGTATCGTAGAAGCAACTAATGCGTAACTAAGATATGGAGATGAGGTAACGGCCAATACATAGTCTAAAACGAGAACTAGAATAGAAGAACAAGATGTTTTCCAGTTTTTAAAGTAGTAATGAATACCTTTAAGATGGAATAATAGGTACGGGTGTGCTAACTGTGCCAGAGTAATGAGATGAATTAGCTAACGGCGTGACCTATTTAGAATTAATTCCAAATACTAATTTACAGTAGACAATACACGTGTGTGTAAGTGGAAATTTGCTCAGATAGAGGTTAATGGGCGACTGCTTCTCACATAGCACAACAAAACTAAGTGACGATTCGGGCTAAAGAGCAATTTACACAAATAAGCCAAAACATAACATCTGCCCACCGCGATGTTGGTTGCCTCCTGATGGCGTTTCGGGCACGTGACGCGATGGCAAAAGTGCGTAAGTGAAGCAGGTAATGACGGGGGATCGTCCTAACGGAGATATGGGTTGCAAATTTGGAAATCCATTGAGATAAGCGACTTTGACAAAGGGCACATTATTATTACGCAGTGCCTGTGAACGAGTATCTCGAAGACAGCGAAGCTGGTCAAACGTTCACGAGCTACTGTTGTGAGCATCTATGGAAAGAGGTAGAAGAACAGTGAAACTACCACTAGGCGCAAAATGGCAGGACGCCCACGACTCTTCGCAGAACGTGGAGTTTGGAGGCTTGTGTGCTCTGTAAATTAGGGTACGTGGTGATCTGTAGCTGGCCGCTGTGGCCGAGTGGTTCTAGGCGCTTCAGTCCGGAACCACCCTGCTGCTACGGTTGCAGGTTCGAATCCTGGCTCGAACATAGATGTCTGTGATGTCCTTTGGTTAGTTAGGTTTAAGTAGTCTAGGGGACTGATGACCTCAGATGTTAAGTCCCATAGTGCTTAGAACAATTTGAACCATTCTTGGTGATCTTTAGTATCTCTGCTGACGGAGCACAATGCTGGTGCACGCATGAGTGTTTCGGAACACGCCGCTCATTGTACACTGTTAAACATGGTGCTCCACAGCCGACCTCTAATGTTCACATGCGACCAACGACAACGTCAGTTACGATTGCAGTGGGCACGAGACCATCGGCATTCAACCGTCGATCAACGGAGACGTGTCGCCTCTTTGACTGAATAAGATTTTTGGTACACTTGGTCGTTGATCGTCTCCACAAACGCCATCATTGAGGTGAACGGCGGGTCGAAACGTGCAGCGCGCCACGGACTCACGTTCTGGGAGCAGTATTATGGGGTGGGAGACATTCTTCTGCAATTGTACGGAAGCTGTGGTAGTAATCGAAGACACGCTGACAGCTTCGAACCGCCTGCATCCTTTCATGCTTAATGTTTTTCAGACGGCGATGTCATATTTCAGCAGTTTAATTGTCCATGTCTCGGATCCAGAACCGTGCTACGCTGGTTTGAGGAGCTTTATGCTGAACTCACGTTGATGTCTCGGCCACCAAATTCGCCTGATGAAAATCTTGTGAAACACAGTTGGGTCACTATAGGGATCCATCAACCCGTATGCAAATCAGCGGTTAGTTAGCTACGCTGTGCGTGGACATCTAATGCCACATACCTCCACAAACCTATCAACAAACTGTCGGATCTCTGATACGCAGAATCGTAATCTATTTCGTTCTAGAGACGGACAAAGAAGCTATTAAGCAAGTGGTCATAATGTTTTGGCTCATCAGCGTAAATTTTATGCCTAGCAGCAATTATAAATAATATCCGGTTAATAAGACACAGCAGTGAGAATATCATTCGAATATTGATTTTCCAGCTTTATTAATGTATGGCTAGCAATCATTTTATTTCATGAAGACTTCATTACAAATATGTAAGAGTTAAATAACATAGAATTTTTGGCGACTACTTTCGAACCGACTTTGTCATTCTCGTCCCTGACCTACTGAGGCTACATTGAAAGTGTCTGATCTTAAAATGACAGCCATCGAATCCCGTAATACATGCAACACACAGCGACGGTGGATAAGTGTCACGATGTACATATGCTCCCAATGCAAGTAAAAAGCAAACTCAAACTATCCACTGTCGCTGTGTGTCCATGTATCGCCAATTTAAATGGTTTTCATTAAGATCAGGCACTTTCAGTAAGGCCTCAGTAGGTCAGGCTTGAAAAAAAAAAAAAAAAAAAAAAAAAAAAAAAAAAAAAAAAAAACCAGTCGATTCGAAAGCATTCGGCAAAAACTGTATGTACTGTAACTGTGTCAGATTTGTAAATAACTCTACATCTGTAATCGGGTTGCAGGACGCGAAACGAAATCAATGAGTGACAGAGTTAGCGTCTTGTTTATCCTTTGTTGATAAATATTTCTCGTTCTGAAATGTCTGACGTTGGTCGACTTTGGCTGTGTAGTGGTGGTAACTATTTACGGTGTGACTTCTCTCTCTGTATATCCCGTCTTTTGGCGATATCTCGTTTCATTTGTGCTTTGAAATTGACGAGACTTTCACCTGTCAGAATAAATCGGTGGTTAACGATGACGATACTCCGCTGTATTGCTGAAAGTTTTTTGAACAACATTTACAGTGTAAAAATAGTTTTAAAAACACTGACAGTAGGACGCTGTAGAGCTAACAACATGTTTCTGAATTATCAAAGTAAGTAGTGTTTTTTTCTAATAACTGATTATGTAACTCGTTAGTAAATCTAAATTCGGTCATAATCACAGTGATTATAATGTTTACGGTAAACATAGTGATGGTCATATATGTTTTCCTGTGTGACGTGAAATATGACGTAACTGTTATTATAGCTTTTTTCCGCACCATATTATTGCAATATGAGTCCATATCAGTTACTATATTGGAATAAGACATACTCTCGCATCCTTGTATAATTAAGCTAGTTATTTACTCTGTTAAAAAAATTATACTTCTAAACACCTGAAGCTAAAGGACCACACACCCAGTTACTTGAAGATGGAGTCAGGCTTCATCAACGTACACTCATACTAGCCTACGTAACTTATCATCATGATCATGACTATCTGTCGGACTGAGGTGGTCTGCAGTGCAGAATATATTATTCCTTTGAAGACACAGCTGCTCCCTCTGACTCTCTCGAGATCAATAAGGGCTGGCCATCGGCCTCCTGGAAGGAAGGTAAATACGAACGGAAAAAGGTTCACCACTTCTTGTAGCCTCAGGCTCTGCTGGATAGCTCTGGCTCACGCTGTCACTTCCAGGGAACAAACGGCCTCTCGCTGCTGTTTGCCGAACGAAAATAAACGCAGTCCAGAGAAGTGGCTGTTTCACCTGATGCAACCGTCGTATCGGAGATTAAGGAAACAACAAGCGGGTCAAAGAAGTGTAATAACGTGCCCTCTTCATACAAGGTGGGTGACTCAATGAGTTTAAATTTCATCGAGTGGCTATACGTCGGCCATGTTTTAAACAAACTGAATGCCTGTCCGCCATTTTATCTGTAGTCGAAGGCGTCTTCTGCTGTTTCACTCTCCTTGAAATTGACTTTTACTAACTTCCATCAGCTCATTCTAGCTTTATTTTTTCTCATAAAACAGTGTACACAAGCATTAACAAGGAAAGTTTTAGTCGAAATATGAACAAATTTTTCGATTTAGATAAAACTGTAAGACGACTCAAAATATTTTCGTCTAGCCACGGTAAATTCTTGTTGCTTGCAACCTGAACGTAAATCAATGGAATCTGAACAGATACCAACAGAACATTATGGAGTAAACCTCAAAATGTTTTATGGTTTGCTAACAAAACCGCTATTTTTGATGGTCTGAAAATATTTAAATGGTTCAAATGGCTCTGAGCACTATGCGACTCAACTGCTGAGGTCATCAGTCGCCTAGAACTTAGAACTAATTAAACCTAACTAACCTAAGGACAGCACACAACACCCAGCCATCACGAGGCAGAGAAAATCCCTGACCCCGCCGGGAATCGAACCCGGGAACCCGGGCGTGGGAAGCGAGAACGCTACCGCACGACCACGAGATGCGGGCTGAAAATATTTAAAATCACCATAATTATAATATTAATTTACAGACTGACTATGTGTAACTGGTGGCTCATTAAAAAGAACTATTGACCAGACTGCCGGAAGTTCGCTTTATCGGCGATTTTATTCTCCTTTTTAATTTTATGGAAAATTAAAGACAGCTGGGATTGCCTTGGACAAATGGCACCCCTGATCGTTTGTGTCGTACATACATTTCTCTTAAAAGTGGTTTGAGCAGATGCAGCTCTTTGTAGCTCGAAACAATTTGTTCCGTTTCATATTTGCATCTCTGCTTTAGGTCCTGACACTTAGATTCGTGCAATTGAACGCTACATATGTATTTAAATTATATTTCGCTAACAAACTGCAAAGAAAAATTACTCGATTCACCACACCCAGCAGTTCGCTTTCCACACAGATAAGCGATAGAATGACTCATTTCAATGTTCTGACCAGCAACAATATGGTGACAGGTTAACAATGGTTGCCGCAAGGAGCGCTGTGACTCGTGTGCTAACCCATTGGTCTGAACTGTTAAAGGTGAAAGCGAAAGGGCGAATAGAGGACATAGAAAGAAGCAAATTATTGTGAACATAGTTACTGAATGCTACTATTGATTCAGCCCAAAGATCCACGTTAGCTGAAAAGTGTCCCCCTGCTATTGTCCCTGAAAAGTGGCAAATTGCACGTCTGCTAATTGAACACTTGTTCCACAGTGCGGCGCCAGCCGCTGTGGCCGAGCGTTTCTAGGCCGTTCAGTCCGGAACAGCGCTGCTGCTACGGTCGCAGGTTCGAATCCTGCCTCGGTCATAGATGTGTGTGATGTCCTTAGGTTAATTAGGTTTAAGTAGTTCTAAGTCCAGGGGACTGATGACCTCAGACGTTATATCCCATAGTGCTTAGAGCCATTTGAACCATTTTTTGACAGTGCGGCGCAATTACAGAAATGTTGCAGCAGAGTAAGAAATAACAAATAACATTTATTAGGGGTATGTTACAAAAACGTACTTAACTTTGGTATAATCTTATGCCTGGTACTTGATGTCCTAGACCTAATATAATGAAATCCTAGTAATATGTGATCTGAGGTTTTCGCGGCGTATTTGCTGCTTGAAGGGTTCTCGGGCGCCCAGCCGTATACGACCGTCGAAATATCGTGGACAACAAAACTCAATAACTTTACTGTATCCTGGCAGTTTGAAGGATGTGGCGCAGAAGCAGGAAGACGTCCGGGCTTGTGAGCGCCATGTGGAGGCCGCTGCATAGGAGTGAGAGGCGCCACAGAGTGGCTCTTCCGGTGGGGTGAGGTTCAAATGGCTCTGAGCACTATGGGACTTAACATCTGAGGTCATCAGTCCCCTAGAACTTAGAACTAATTAAACCTAACTAACCTAAGTACATCACCCATATCCATGCCCGAGGCAGGATTCGAACCTACGACCGTAGCAGCAGCGCGGTTCCAGACTGTAGCGCCTAGAACCCGGCAAGCTGTGTGGCGAGGGCTTCATGGACTAGCGACTGGTACTGCGTCGACTTCTTGTTATACACGCTCCTCTATTCGTGCAGTTAACGCTGTTCGGTCTACCTGTATGTTGCAGGTTGGAGCTAAACGAACCGTTCGCATGCTCACGCGACCAACCGAATACACTGCTGACTGGCTGTCTTCTCTGAGGATACTCTTTCTGATGCAGTTGTACTGTCACTCACTCAGTGGCATTAACACAACCAATGGTGCAACTCCATCTAGCTCCTTATCGTCACTGTAGTGGGATGACCGCCAAAATTGTCTTCATGATCGTCATCATAAATACAAATCGAACGAAAGTCTGTATCCACAATTTTGTACAAGTATATGCTATGAGACGTAACAAATGGCCCAGATGGCTCTGAGCACTATGGGACTTAACATCTGAGGTCATCAGCCCCTAGACATAGAACTACTTAAACCTAACTAACCTAAGGACATCGCACACATCCACTCCCGAGGCAGGATTCGAACCTGCGACCGTAGCAGTCGCGCGGTTCCAGACTGAAGCGCCTAGAACCTCTCGGCCACACCGGCCGGTATGAGCCGTAACAATATGCGCCTTTTGTACCAGAACTTTGCATTCGTCAAACGTTTTGTAATGGGAATCTGTACTTTTCAGTACTATTCTTAGTGACCTTTTCCCACCTTTAAAACGTTCATTTTCTTATACGACACAAGTAACTTTGATACTGTACGATACTCTTTCAGAACGTCTTAAGAGTAATTTTGTAATATTTATAAAATAGACACACAGAGAATGACAGGAATTCATTATATCGAGTCACTGTCTTGTCTGAGAGCATGAGACAAGATCTATGGACAGTGGAGCCGGCCGCGGTGGCCGAGCGGTTCTAGGGGCTACAGACTGGAACCACGCGATCGCTACGGTCGCAGGTTCGAATCCTGCCTCGGGCATGGATGTGTGTGATGTCCTAAGGTTAGTTAGGTTTACGTAGTTCTAAGTTATAGGGGACTGATGACCTCAGACGTTAAGTCCCATAGTGCTCACAACCATCTGAACCATTCTGATACTCTTTCCTGCTTTAGTAAGCATAAATATGCCTGCGAATTGCACCAGTCTTGAAAGAATCCAAGGCGGTTACTGTGTGAGGTTGCTTTTTCTTCTTCCCAGGAGTCGCTTAAACATATTGTCTGATCCAAACGGCTCGAAATCTTTACGGTCATGTCTACATCTCTGCACTTTTACAGTAAAACGTTTGCTTACTACTGTTCTTGCACTAATGCCAAGAGCCTCCACAACTTTATCGGCAGGAATTGATGGCCGTACGCGAGTAATTGCGTATTCTTTCTCCTGCTCGTAGAACTCACGAGTTCTCTGTAGTAACTTCATTACCTCACTGTCTAGCGGCACACCTTGAAGTAAAGGATCGTCACTAGGTGAACGATGTTTGTTTGAATATGAGAATTTTCTAAACCACAGCGAAACAAAGCACAGTACAACGGTATAAATCATACACAGCCCACGTTGTTTATGTTCACACCAAACAAATCCGGCAATGCGGGGCCTTTGACGTCACGACCAGCAGCGACTACCACGCTGGGATGGGTTCACGCCCCACGCCTAGCGCCTTGCGCTTCTCGTTCTTTACTTGTTAACCCGTTACGCCGTCAACTTGAACCGCCTTCGTCAAGTGAAAAGTTTCAGCAATCTGGATATAGACTCCCGACCGTGATGTATTCCCTGAATCCAAAAAGTCAAGCATCGTCCTCTGCTCAAGACTGATGCCCCGTGTAGACAGCGAGCTATTGCCAGCAGTGACTGCCACAACGCTTCCTCGTTCCTTTTCTCCGTGACTTCCTCTTTCGTCCAGCCGGCTGCTCCCTATGGATTTTGCTAGCTGTATTTCCTTTTAGCTGGCCGTCTCTGTGCTGAGGGTCTCCTCATATGACGACGGCGGATACCCTGTCCCGCATGCGAGTACGCTGGACCTCCGTCATGGACAACTCCCCGGCCCAGCCACACCGGGACGGTGCCAAACACGGAGTGTCATCCACTGCTGTCCACAGCGCAATCGCCGGTTCCACTTTGATGATACCAGATTGTTCCTCACTGTGCAGCACAAGTAACTGAGAAAAGAAGAGACTTCAGATTACGTGCTTATTAAGTTTTCTATCAGTTATGAAAAGACGTTTAACAAGGTAAAACGAAAAATGCCATGGGAATCACAAATTGAAATGGGCGGTCCAAAACATTTGATTACGGCAGTGCAAAATAAAAAAATAATAAAATAAGGGTCTGTCTTGTGGAATGAGACACAATCTGTAGCTATTAATAAAGGAGTTAGAGAAGGTTGCCCACTGTTTGAGGATATCATTCATAAATAGTTGATTATTTTTAACGACATATTAAGAAGTTATAATTTTAATTTCATAACGTTGCTATTTGCTGATGATCAGCTTGTAATAGAAAGATCTGAAAAAAATGTACAAACTGCGGTGCATAATATGAGTCAAATTGCCGCTACATACTGAAAGAGAATGTCGACAGATAAAAACAATGAAAGTGATGGTATTTATGGGAATTGAAGCCCAAACACAAAAAATAACTATCGATAGACCAATAACTGAACAAAAAAGAGAGTTTAAGTACCTAATGTGCAATTTTAAATTTCTCAAGTCATATGATGCAGAGATAAAAGTAGCCAGATGCAGACATTTATTTGGAACCATAAAACGTAAACTAAAACAAAATGTACAAAGAAATTTCAATTGAACTTAACAAAGTAACAGCTCTATCTTTGCTGCTGTATGACAGCGGATGTTGGACGTTAACATCAGGTCAATTACAAGAAATAGAAAAATCAGAGATGTAGTTCATCCGCTTTGTATAATCAGTTCTGGGCCGTAAAAGAAACACGAATACTAGAGCTAAATGTTGAACCCATTATCAACTATAACTGAAAAATACAACTGCATTGGAAAGCCCATGCCCAACGTATGTCTAATAACAGGACAACTAAAGCTACAATGCCATGTAACCATGCAGGAAAGACAAACATTGGCATTCCCTTAAAGAGATAGCGAGAATAGCTCCGAAGTAGAAACCTTGAAGACGATAATGATGATGATGATGATGATGATGATATTAGTGAAATAATAACTTAGGTGACCTCGCTATAATCTATAATTTCAAATTTTGATGAAAAAACCTTCCAAAATGTTTAAAATCACTCACAGTATTAAAAGCAACAGTAGAAGACCATGGCAACACTAAAATACAAGATTTCGATACAGAAAATTATCAAAGTCACAGAAAAATAGTTAATGTAGTTAAATAAAGCATAAAATTTACTATGATTTCCCATATTCAGTGGCTTCTATTCAATGACTTCTACAGTTCTTTTAAGGATTCAGTGCAGAAGCTAATTGTTATTGGCGTTGCTCAAACTTTGGTTAGTGACTAATTAATTAGTAACAATACGAACTATCTAATTCAAGAAAATATTTGGTTTTACTTTCTGGAAAAGTTATCATCTTCGATGTTAACGAAATTTAGCGTTCTTAAAGTAACATTCGAAATGTTTCATTTAACAATGGCTTGGGATAATGATTGCTATCACATTACGATTAAACTGCAGACGAAAATTACACCGAACAAATCACTTAAAACACTGCCAAATCTTTCCCAAGCAAAAAGTCTAAGGTAGTTGGTTCTTACATTTTTGAATACTGCAGGCGCTTCTTAGTGGGACATCCACAACTGTTTGTTCAATTTGGTTTGTTCATAATGACTTAAATCCACTTTAGTTGTAATTCAGGTGCTTCTGTAATTATCAATAAAGACTAGGTAGAACATGAAATAAAATAAATGATATATAATGGCCCTTAATGCTGTAAACTAACCACAGAACATACATAAGCTGCCTACGACGAAACTGTACAAGTTACGTGGAAACATTAACAAATTTGTCCAGTTATGTAACAGAGCCTGCTGTGCGGTTGAGACATAATGTGGGCTCAGTCGCTGAAACTTGAGCTTAATAGATCGTGGCTGAAAAGATACGACTAATCCATAAATATGCACTCACAGACGACAAAAAACCAACATGACGACCTATTGCGAAGGGCCGGAGATGTGGCATGGACTTAAGGAAGGAAAAATCAAGGCAAAAATGCCGTTACGACCAATCAACACGCCAAATGCCTACCTGCAAAATAGAAACTTATCATATAAGTGCTCTGGCATCCACATATCGAGTAAACCCAGCGTGACCCGCGTAACCGCCATTGGGTGGCTGTGGCATGAACTAGTGATGACAAAAAAAAAAAAAAAAAAAAAAAAAAAAAAAAAAAAACCAAAAAAAAAAAAAAACGAAGAATCCCTAAGGAATTCAATTACTAACATTCACGCCTAAATTCACAGAGGATCTGACAAAGCAACCCGACACAGATGCCAAAAAATAGTATTACTAAAAGAAAAGCGTAGGGTTAATGCAGCGCAATGCAATAAATATAATTGTCAGGAAACATGCCAGTGCAATGCAATAAATGCAACTGTTACAATAGTGAAAAATATGTAAAATAGAAAACTACAATACCAAAAATAAAACATAATGACACAAGATATATGAAATATGAAGAAAACCAGAATATTAAAAGTCGAAAATTATGAGAATGAAGATGTTGTGACGTGCCACATAAAACCAAAAACTAAGCACAATTTGTATAATCATGGCATTAACGATCAAAAGTGATGCGAAGTCAGTGCAACAAGAAACACCGTAGAAAGTGCACCTTATATACACTTAACAAGTAAAAACTTTTAAAAAATGAAAAAACAGCTCAGAAAAAACTGTGGAAATAATTCCAATAGACAAAACACGCAACTTCCAAAATCGAGGGTCGTGCTTTATTAAATATGCGATATTTGTAGATTACTAAACAGTTAACGTCTTGTTTTTTACTGAAATAAGTGATTGTTTACAGTTATTCGAGTGTGATTGGCATCTGCGTTTCCTCTCATCTGGTCACATACTGGAGGTCGCACTATTAATTCACCTAAAAAAATGAGCACATTTTCAAGTTACGATCTGTTTTCTTCACAATTCTCGTATTCTCTGCGCTCACTGCTATGGAGTACTATTATTTATTTTTCTGTCACTAGTTGCAGATATTTTACCGAAAACTATGTTTTAAAGTCGTAGCTGCTGTGTATTCACTTCATGTCTCTTCCTATTTGGTTTTTTTATGTGCATGTTGCCAACTTGACGAGGTATATGCTGCAAACTAATGTCTCTTCATTTCTGTTCTCTTTATATCTGTGTGTGTGTGTGTGTGTGTGTGTGTGTTGTGATTGGGAAAGGGGGGGGGGGGGGGTTAGTCATGATGACTTGTAGCAATTTCAATACGAATGTAATAGCTACTGGAGTGGTTAAAACTTTCAATGTTCAACTGATTTGAATTTTATTTTAAATGTTTCGTGAGGGCGTCCATGGAAGAAGGAGGGGAGTGGGCTTGGGTGGTATTACTGCGATAATAATCATTTGTTAGAGTGTTAATCTACTATGTTATCTATTAATTTAAACAGTGAGTTGTTTGTTACGTGTACCTCATCATTCAACAGAGTTTTCTTTTCTGTTGTCCATCCCCTTATGTTTAAGTTCTGTTTCATCACTGAGACCACTGTCTGGATGCTACAACTTGCATTCCGTAATTTCTACCTGCTCATGAACGTTGAGAACTGGTCCTTTTGTTTGTATTTGCAAAATTTCTGGATTCTCTTTAATGTGAAGAAATGTATGGTTGTTGCATGCCAAATGCACCGCTAACGCTGACTCAGAGTTACGAGTGACACCATATTATCTGAAAAAAGGTTGAAATCTTCTCCCTGTCGGCGTAAATTATCTACAGTCGTACTGCGGGCATTTAACACCATAAATACCAGTATTATCGTAAGGACAAACCACCAGTTCTTCATGATGAATCCATCGTTGCCCATTATTTTTAGTTATGTAGAAACCAGGGGTACTACCAATATACCTGATTCATCTACCTAATTTATCGGATTTAAGAGGGATTCTACAATAATACTTCTTGGTTCTACCTTAATCTAGCCTTTGATGTGCTACCCTTAACCCTCGTTTTTGAATCATTTTTAATTAACTTTTTCACTACAATAAATGAATAACGTTTCTAATGTATTATATTTTTAATGGTATCTGATTCTTTTTAGGTGCTCTAGGATATAACGGGATTTACAAGATCCCATGCAAATATGAACTCCAGATTACCGCCCTACAAAATAATACAAAGGTCAAGATGTGGCAACATGCCATCGACTGCGTGCTCCTATGTGAACTCAGTGTGCTAGCCTTGCCTATTAACAACTGCATGCATTTCATTCATTTGTTCAATGCTACCATGAAAGATTACAGTCAAATTATTAATGTACCGTTTGTACACTCTCACTCTTCCTTTAAACTGAGGGTGCTTATTCGAAAATTTACATTCCACACAAGACGTATAAATGGTTGCAATTGTGGTAGCCACCGGAGAACCGATTTTCTCCAAATCTGAAGTAATTATAGTAGAGACAACCTCTAATAGTTTCTTAAATTTGTTAACATAATCTAAGACCAGGTTACTAACGGTTGTTGTCTTGTACAACAGATAATACGTCAGGTACTTGGTAGTGGAGTATATGTCTTTTCACATCGAAGGATTCTATGTTAATGTCCTCAAATAATTTCACAGCTTGTGGGCACGTAATAACTTCAGCTCTGTTATTAACCACGTAAGATCCATAGACGAAATAACGCTGACTTAGTATCTTATTAAAGAAATTTGATCGGTTGATGCCCTGGACTATCGATGGCATTAATAATCGGCCTAATTGAAGGATTCTGTTCCTGAATCTTCAGAGTGCCAAGAAGGGCAGGTGTTCTAGGATTCATAGGGAGAACATACCTTTTTTGAGACTCTGCCAAAATATTATTGATGCCCTTGAAAGTGGTTTTAATTCCGCTACTAACTTATTAGTCAGATTAAATTTTGCCTACCTTAAGCTACAAAGCCCTCCACTTCCTCTTTGTATTCCACCTGCAATAATACTACTGCTGTTTTTCCTTTGTCCGACTTAAGAATCACCGCACCATTATCAACTAATTTCTTGCTAATATTCTAAGTGATATTAATCTCGATATCAATCCACCCACCCTATTTGCCAAGATCGCCTATCTCCCTGACGGCAGCCTCGTTCAATTTTAATGCAATCTTGCTCTCCGCAGCTGGTAGTTCTTTCTCTTGGTCCAAGCCCACCGTAGCGGGGGCTATCAGTCATTCGGCGTGTTTCTGCATAAATCGCTGCTTGTTATTATGGGTGAGCTCCTTATCTAGCTGTTTCCACTCCGGCTCAGAGAACTGAGTGCCAATACTGTTTCCCACCATCTGAAAAAATTGAAAAGGAGATTTAACTGCGTGTCCCTGTTTCAGGAGCGGTTTCTGCCTCGTTACCAGATTGTGGAGCTCACGTACATGCCCACCAGTTTCCTGCTGAAATATTTCCATGCGATTAACAATATGCTTAAAGACAATGTCAAATGATTCTACATCCATGTTCTCCGTTAATTCAAGATGTGACAAATATAACATCATCTTAAGTCAACTTTTGCGTTTGTATAGATCACGGGTTTCGTTTTGTAAACACAGTTTTTTTTAAACTGTCGCCATAAGGTTTTCTGAATAAAGCGTTAATATACCTAGGAATTAATCTCTTCTTTAAACATTTTTTGTTGAAATTGATTGCTGGACAGATATCAATTAATTTCTTTCGTGAATTAACATATGTATAAAAGGTCCTAATTTTCTAATGTCCACTGACATAACATATTCTTACTGGGATATCAACAACTATTACTTGGACTGTTCATGATGAATGAAATCCGCTGCAGTTGTAATTTCAAAGTTCCTTTAGTTGGGTAAAGGCATGTACCCTACCCAGGTTTCAGGAGACTAATCACGTCTTTAGGCGCTACTGCAACAATTTATAAGGTCCAGGAAGGACACTAAACAAAATAAGTGTATATAGAAAGGCCATCGAGCCAGTAAATTAGTTGTAAGGCGTGACTTAATTGCGCACGACTATGAGTGCACATTTATAAATTAGTTGAGTTTTTATTTCAGTCGGACACTGTTTACCTCGAGTCTCAGCGGCTCACTCCACATTTTTCATGTCTCACCTGCTCAATTGCTTTCATACTAATGGATAAATTTGATAATATTTACATCTGACTTGTACGGTTTTGTCGTACGCAATTAACATATGTACTGCAGTTGGTTTACAGACTTAGCTGTCCTTCTATGTTCAGTGACATTGTTTAGTGTCCTGCCTACTCTTCATTATGGTGGTGTACATCTCTTTATCCAGATAAAGGACTTTGAAAGTTACACATGCAGCAGATTATTTTCTTTATGAATAAGCTGAATAGCAGCTCGATGGGAACAGTGCTCCACAATTCTGAATTATAGCATCCCGTCTCCAAATGCAAATACTCCTTTTCTTGCTGTGTCCTAATAGTACTCTTATTTGTCTTGAAGCATCACTATAAGTAACTATTCTGCTGTGACCCTCGTAAATAGCAGTGCTCCTCGCAACCAAGAGAAACTGTTGGACACGTATTAGCTGTGTTACAGTGAAAATGGTTCAAATGGCTCTGACCACTATGGGACTTAACTGCTGAGGTCATTAGTCCCCTAGAACTTAGAACTAGTTAAACCTAACTAACCTAAGGACATCACAAACATCCATGCCCGAGGCAGGATTCGAACCTGCGACCGTAGCGGTCTTGCGGTTCCAGACTGCAGCGCCTTTAACCGCACGGCCACTTCAGCCGGCTGTTACAGTCACTCATACTTGCGTCCTTACTTGCAGTCACAGCAGTTCACTCTTCTTATGGCCTACTGTTGTCCAAGACCGTCCAAAGATCTTGTCTCATGCTCTCAGACCGAGTCAGTGACTGCATATAATGAATTCTTGTCATTGCCTGTGTGTCTACTTTATAAACATTACAAAATTGCTCTTAAGACTTTCAGATAACATTTCGTTCGCAATAAATTCATTTATCATATTTATTTTCCAATGTTTACAGAATAGTGAAACTGTTGTCACATAATAAAGAAAATCACAATAACGGAAAAGAATAAAAACAAACATTTCAATGGTAATGCTGTAAGTTGACTTAATTGTCTACAGAGAGTTGGCATCGTTGGAGTCTTGGCGTGAAATTCAGAGAGACTTCCAGGTGATCAACATCTGGTGCTAAGAATGGCAGCTGAGCTGACTCTTTCCTTCTTTTTTGACTTTTCCCACAAGAGGTTAGTCTTTTTTTTAGGTTAGGTTATTGACGCCCATTACTCCATCGCACGATGAATACATAATCGCTATGATAAAGGTGGCCCGCCGTCCCCGGAAAACTGGCCCGACCTCCTCTTTAATGTTCTTCACAGGGCTCATACAACATCTTCTTGGGCCATCTGTCATTGCTCATTCATTCAACATTTACGAACCACTGAAGACTGCCATTCTCCTGTCTACTCGTTATGGACTGTGTCACTTCCATTTTTCCCATATTTTTGATGTTTTGATCCTACCTTCATGGGTGACCAGCAGGCATCTTCTCATAAGTCGTGCATCTTTTTCTATTCGTAAGAGACCAATTTCTACACCATAAGTAATTAATGCTCAAAAATACTATGCAACATTTTCTTTTTATCTTTTGACTAGTAGCACTCCGTCCTCAGGCCACAAGTGGCCCATCGGTTACCATCCGACCACCATGTCATCCTCAGATGAGGATACTGATAGGAAGGGCGTGTGGTCAGCACACCGTTCTCCCGGTCGTTATGATATTTTTCTGTGACCGGAGGCGCTACTATTCGGTCGAGCAGCTCCTAAATTGGCATCACGAGGCTGGGTGCGCCCCGATAAATCACAACAGCGCATGGCGGCCCGGATGGTCACCCATCCAAGTGCCGGCCACGCCCGACAGCGCTTAACTGCGGTGATCTGATGGAAACCGGTGTATCCACTGCGGCAAGGCCGGTGCTTGTTGACTAGTAATTTCGTTGAAAATGTCCAGGTAGAGACTTTGTCGTTCGTTTACCCATCGCTATATTGGTCTCAATATCGTTGTCACTGCATATAACAGAAACTAAATATTTAAAATTTTCGCAACTACTGTAACTTAAATAATTGTAATGTAATATCTGTAATCAGAAGATAAGATCCGACACCGTTTTAGTATACGCTCAGTCTCTGGTTCCGTCACCGTCTGCAAGTATCTGTTTCAGGAGAAACAAATATGCAAGTTTCACAATGTGGTGGTCGATATTTTCCGGCCTTTTGTGATTACAATACATTAAATTGGACTTGGGTGCTGTGTTTGCATATTAAGTAAAACGTATCATCATGAGCGCGGCATTTGTATGTTAAATAAAACGAATCACAATATCTTAAATTGCACTTGAGTGTGGTATTTACAAAATATAGAAAAGGATTGTGAGTGCCAACTCCTATAACGTAAGGAGATTAGCCGGAAACATTTATTTTATTTTTTTTACACGGTCCAGTCACATTAATGTGACCACTGTCTATGTTCTATGTAAACGTTCAACAAGCACTCACGGACGGCAGGTGGCAGCGCTAGCAGTGGAGGGTATACAAATGGTTCAAATGGCTCTGAGCACTATGGGACTCAACTGCTGAGGTCATTAGTCCCCTAGAACTTAGAACTAGTTAAACCTAACTAACCTAAGGACATCACAAACATCCATGCCCGAGGCAGGATTCGAACCTGCGACCGTAGCGGTCTTGCGGTTCCAGACTGCAGCGCCTTTAACCGCACGGCCACTTCGGCCGGCCGGAGGGTATACAAAGCGTATCGGGAACACACAGAAAAAAGTGCAGTCGTAGTCGCAATGTGGCAACACATCGATTTATCTGACGTCCAAAAGGGCATAATGATTGGCTTTTGGGCCAACGTTGGAAGCAGAAACAACTAAGTTAAACCTGTTCGGCCGCCGTCGTGATTGAAGTATTCCGTGCATGCCAAAATGGCGCTATCTAAAACCGGCGGTGAGCCAACTGTAGTGCACCGCGGGCCATAGATAACAGTGGTGAACGACGGCTGCATAGATATGTAAGGGTGAACAGGCGTACAGCACTTCAACAACTGACCACCCATATGAACCAAGGGACCACCACGAGCGTTTCCCCAACGACCGTTGAGCGAACGCTACTATGTATGAGCCTCCGCAGCAAACACCTGATTCATGCCCCCACGCTGACTGCTGTTCACCGGCGACGAAGGCTGCAATTTGCACGCCAGTACCGGAACTGGACATCCACTGAGTGGCGACAGGTTGTCGTTAAGGTGAATCGCGTTTTATACTCCATCGACGTGAAACTTTTGAACGAACACAGTGCAACAATCGTCGGAAGGATCCATGTCGGAGGAGGGAGCGTTAAGTTCTGGGGAATGTTTGCGTGGCGTTTCATGGGTGATGTCCTCATTGTGGAAGGCGCAATGGATCAACACGTACATGTACCTATCCTTGGTGAACATGTCCACCCCTACAGGCAGTTTGTTTTTTCCTCGGTATAATGGCATCTACCAGCAGGACAATCCAAAGTGTCACACAGGATAAAGTGTGCGTGTGTGATTCAAGGGACACCAGGATGAGCTTATCGTGCTCCTCTGGATACCAAACTCTCCGGATTTAAACTCAATCGAGAATATGTAAGACCACCTCGATCGGGCTGTTCGTACCATGGTTCTTCAACCGAGAAACTTGGAGTTGACCTCTGTCCCAGAGTAGACATGGCTCCATGTTCCTGTCAATACCTTCCAGAAACCTATTGACTCCCTTCCTGCACGTCTCGCAGTGATCCGCGCTTCAAAAGATGACTGTTCAGGCTTTTGAAATCTGATCGCATTAATGTGACTGGACACTGTACAGGCAAAAACGTTTTCGAACCACAGTACTAGAAATACAATATATAAATTAGTGTTATAAATGAAATAGAAGTAAAAATTGCCCATTTATCAATAAAAAGATCCTCAAAGACGTTACCAGGGTTTTAGAACGTGCTTGCTCTGAGACAAACGGAACTGATAGGCAGACTTTCACGAGAGAAGTGAGCTGCAGTTACCGGGAGATGGTCAGTCTGCTTTCGGCGTGGAGGAATGCGCGCTGCAGACGGCTGGCAGCATGTCCGTAAAGGCTTAAAGGCCAGGGGCACGCATGCTGGGGTTGGCTGGCGACATATCCCGTGCTCCGGTGGCACGGATGCAGTTGGCGGTGCGTCTTCATCAGCTGCCGGCGCTGCGTGTTCGCCGGCGCAGAAACGGCTGAGACTCAGGCGCCAAAGTCTCTCGTTCGCCGTACGATCAGCCTCCTCTTTTCGTCTCGACAACGATAGTCCCTCCATAGTGACGTCTTGGCGTCCTCTAGAGCTCCCTCTCTTGGAGGCGCCATATACCCTCTAAGCCAAAATAGAAAGACGGAGGGGTTATGTAAATTTGTAAGTGGGCCGCTTCTGTGTTGGCAGCGCTGTGTAGCGCTTTGCATTGGATCTCTGACTGCACTTTCTTTGTAAGAGACTCTGTGGCTGGTTGGACTCCTTATTGGAAGTTAATCGCCAGTACTGTTGGGCAGTTGGAAGTTAGTCGCCAGCAGTGATGGAACTGTTGGGCAGTTGGAGGTGAACAGCCAGAAGTGATGGATGTTAGATGTGAGAAGTTAGCATTGATGGTGGGTAGAGGTCTGACGTGTTAGCGTAGCCTAACGATCTGTGCATGTTAGACTTGGAGATTGAATATTATTTGTCATTATATACCTTTGTACCAGATGTCAATGACGATTTACATTCGTTTCTGAACTGGATGTCACATTATTAAGGTAAAAAAAATACATTATTTGGTTTCCATCAGAATCTTTCCTTTGCTAACCACATACCTATTAGTAGTTAGTGGTTTTAGTAGTTAGTGGCTTTAGTAGTTAGAATCTTTTATTTAGCTGGCAGTGTGGATGCTCGCTGTATTGCAGTAGTTCACGTAATGATGATTTCTGTGAGGTTATTGCTTAATGAAATGTATAGGTTATTGCTAGGATTTCTTTTTAGTCAGGGCTATTCTTCTGAATTAATTATTTGAAGCCAGTTTATATATATATATATATATATATACTTTTTTTTTTTTTTTTTTTTTTTTTTTTTTTTTTTTGAGCAGTCAGATTGCGTTGGCTAGGATATTATGGGTTTCAGGCATTCAGCAATTTTAGTACAGTCACACTGTGGCGGTTTTTGTGTATCATCAACATGGACAAATGCAATGAATATGGATGATATGATACTCTATGGTATTCTGCGGTCTGCGGTTTGAATTCACTCTGTTTTTTAGCAGTTGCATTGATTTGATTTTGTAAATGATATTGACAATATTATACACATGGATAATGCATTATTCATACTACAACTTCTCCCGGATAATTATTTTGTTCAAATTGCACAAGAATTCCACCTGACGTAGTGTAATAATGTTGACCATAAGTTGTCTTCATATCACTAAAATTACAGATCGTACATCAGAGCTTTTATAATTTTTGTCTTCGATGGATTAAATTATTCTTAGCAAATTGATCATGAAAAGGAACCACAGAATACCACCCGCACACAACACTAACGTATGCTACCAGAAATATTTTTCTCCGTGATTCGTGCGTAGATTAATTTTGGCCTCATACATCAGCAATGAAATCTTGTTCAACAATAAATACCATCAGCACTGTTCTTAGAAAATGCAGTCTGATTCGATTGATCTTTTCTTTTATAAATAGAGTTCAGTACCACCGGTGCACATTTATTTCTTATACATCGGAAGATTGTTTGCAGTTTCAAGTAATTTAAATTTGCCGCTGTGATAAAAGATGGCGGCCAAAAAAAGATAAAGGATTTCTTTTTTAATTCAGATTTTCCTTTTCTCAATAAATAATTAATCATTTAAATTGGTGCCACCAATAAAAAAATTATTAAATTGTTTTGCAAACTAGTTTAACACAAACCCATGCTATTTTCAACTAGAAGTGCAGACGAAGTTGCTATATAATCGCAACTAACAATGGCTGCGCTCCTTGCAGCTATGATAAAACAATTAATACAAAATTATAATTAAAAGAGGAAGTGATTTTTCAATAATTAATCATAAATAGTTTTTAATGCATTTGGCTCTATTTGTTTTTTACCAGCAAATGAACATAAAAGTTCAATAATTTTACATTAAATGTTTTTCATTCAACAGACCTCAAATCGATTCGCGTCTTGCGTCGGCGACGTACATCAGAAGCAGACGACAAAAGGGTACAAAACGAAAGAAAAGAATGACATAGATTAACAAAGAATGTGAGACAAATATTGTCTCTGTTTTCATTAATTATCATCTTTTTAAGAAATAATTACATAACTAAATGAATATTATTGAGTTACGTAATTTTCCACATGTTCACATATATATCGTGGATGTTATAACACTCATTTATATAATGAAGTTTCACATGGGTCACAAATTTATCTTCATATAGGTAACGGCGGAAAATGCAAGATCGTAAACTTTGGCGGCCGGTGTATGAGTGTGTGACACTGCAGCTTAGTTTCACACGCAGCTGACAAGAATAGTAAACAGGAGACTTGTCGATAGCAGGGCACAAAGCCTTTGAAAATTTCATTTCTTGTGCTTAGTTTCTATAGTAACTACTCCCCGCCGACAAGCGTGTGAACAATATATCCAGATGACAGTGTTTGAGAGAGAACGCGTCTTTGGATTCAAAGAGGAGCGATGCCACTATTTGACGATGTTGTCAGCAATGGATGAACAATGAAGAAGGAAACGGTCGACATAGAAAGATCACACAACCTAAGGGCCGAGAAATCGTCGCAGAGACACTAAGAGCCCCGGATTCACTATCATCGATCCGACGTGTAACTGGAGCTTCAGTACCTCAAGGACTATTAATAGACGACTCACAGTAAGTGGGCTGAGCTCAAGGAACTCCTGGCGCAGACTACCATTGACCTCTGTACACCAGCAAGTTCATTTGCAGTGGCGTCTGGAATATTCGGCCTGGCATCTCACTGACAGGGATAGAATTGTCTTCAGTGACGAGTACCGCCGCAAACTCTCCGATCACTAGCAAAGACCTGACTGGAAACGGCGTGGAGACTGGTGGTATACCAACCCGATTTTCGTCCGCGAGATGGCCCGAGAACCTGGAGTGATGGTCTGCAGTGCCATTTCATTTCATTGGTTGTCATCCGCGGCACCCTTACAGTACAGTACGTCGACGATATTCTACGCCCCGTTTTGTCGCCCACTATGGCAAGCCAACCTGGACTTACATATCAGCCCTCAAAACACGCGAGTTTCTACTGGTTGTCTTAGTGCTTGCCAAACTCTTCCATTGCCAGTATGTCGCCGGATATCTCTCCGATTGAGAATAATTGGAAGAGTATGGGCAGGGTGCTCCAACCACCTCACTATATCCCCTAGGATATCCCTAGGCCTCTCAAAGCCAAGTCCAGCAACTGCTTGCGTAAGGACCAGAAATGGACAAAGCGTTATTGACTTCCTCACTCTGTGAATCTCTTTTGCTCCAATAAATCATCCAGTTTTTTTGAAACTGTAATCAATTGTTCGTCTATACATGTACATCACACTTCCGTCCAATGCATCTTTTCTTTTCTTTTTCTTAGAATGTACCAGATTGGTTAGCTCATATTCTTTTTCTAGCCAATCAAAATATCGTTTAACACCGTTACTAAATAAATTGTACCATACACAGTTCTCACCCAGGAAGAACACAGGCAACTTATTGCCTCACGAATTGCCCTCGTCTGTCAAACGGCATGTTATCAATTAAGAATGGTGTTCTGTGTCCTGCAGACTCATTTGCCACCTGTGTGGTTCCACGTCTTAACTTCTTCCTTCATTCCATCTTGGCAACGTGTATTTGGATCGACGATCGATATCACATTTTTCACAGTGGGAGACTTCACATAGCCACTAAAAGGTGCTTTCACAGCAAGCGTCACCTCACCTGGCAAACTGCATATCGTCCATTTACCATCAACGTCCCGCACCTCGCCGACTCGTCGTCCATTTTCCGCCTCTGCATCTGAAAACGTCTTGTCTACGAAAGAAAAAAAAAATGATCGTATAGCCTTGATGGCCGGAACGCCAATTTGACAGTTAGTCAACTGGTGTCCAAAACAGCGTTTTCATAAAAAATTGTGGATTTTTTTTCTCCATGGTTCTGCATGTTTTCTGGTGTGCTGAATCCGAAATTCATGTTTGCTGCCTCGCAGAAGATCGGCTTTACAATCAAAAACACAAAGAAAACCTCTGCATTTTAGCCGTTTCATTCAATTCTTTGCTCATCTCTCGAAAACTAAGCATTTTTCGAAGAAGCCCACCCGAAACAAAATTAAACTAGACAAAATTTCCTAAAACAGCAGTATCGATGTTCGAGCCTGTTGAAAACCAGTGATTCTTTCTTTCTTTCTTTTTTCCTGCGAAAATGTCAAAGCGCTCACTCCTACCGGCTACAACTCGAAAAATACACTGCTGGCCATTCAAATTGATACACCACGAAGATGACATGCTACAGACGCGAAATTTAACCGACGGGAAGAAGATGCTGTGATATGTAAATGATTAGCTTTTCAGAGCATTCACACAATGTTGGCGCTGGTGGCGACACCTACAACGTGCTGACATGAGGGAAGTTTGCAATCGGTTTCTCATACACAAACAGCAGTTTATCGTCGTTGCCTGGTGAAACGTTGTTGTGATGCCTCGTGTAAGGAGGAGAAATGCGTACCATCACGTTTCCGACTTTGATAAAGGTCGGATTGTAGCCTATCGCGATTGCGGTTTATCGTATACGGGCACTGCTGCTCGCGTTAGTCGAGATCCAATGACTGTTAGCAGAATATGGAATCGGTGGGTTCCGGAGGTTAATACGGAACGCCATGCTGGATCCCAACGACCTCGTATCACTAGCAGTCGAGATGACAGGCATCTTATCCGCATGGCTGTAACGGATCGTGCAGCCACGTCTCGATCCCTGAGTCAACAGATGGGGACGTTTGGAAGACAACAACCATCTGCACGAACAATTCGATGACGTTTGCAGCAGCATGGACTATCAGCTCGGAGACCATGGATGCGGTTACTTTTGACGCTGTATCACAGACAGGACCACTTGCGATGGTGTACTCAACGACGAACCTTGGGCACGAATGGCAAAACGTGATTTTTTTCTGGATGAATCCAGGTTCTGTTTACAGCATCATGATTGTTGCATCCGTGTTTGGCGACATCGCAGTGAACGCACATTGAAAGCGTGTATTCCTCATCGCCATTCTGGCGTATCACCCGGCGTAATGGTATGGGGTGCCATTGGTTACACGTCTCGGTCACCTCTTGTTCGCATTGACGGCACTTTGAAACAGTGGACGTTACATTTCAGATGTGTTACGACCCGTGGCTCTACCCTTCATTCGATCCCTCGAAACCCTACATTTCAGCAGAATAATGCACGACCGCGTGTTGCAGGTCCTGTACGGGCCTTTCTGAAGAAATTTTAATGGCCAGTAGTGTACATATGTTATCAACGTAAATCATTACACCAAGTGAAAGCACGTTAAATTTCCTACAAGAAATGTCAGTAAAATTCAATTTTCTCTTAAGGAGCAGAGGGCAAAACTAAAATTACGAAAAATGCGTTCTGTGGCCTACAGCCAAACAAGGTATCAGATATTTATCATCGGCGTTACATTTTCGGTGTACTACGCTCAAACGATGTTGAATGGACTGAGGGGAAACCATGCATGATGAAAACACTGACAGATTGTATTTACAGTAGGGAATGCATTAGAAATTGCGAATATGAACCACCATCGTCTATATATTGGAATGACGACAAAGAAACTTTGTTCCAGCCTGCGACTCGAACCCAGATATCGTGCTTTACGCGAGAGGTGACCTTAACAGCTTCGGCTCCCCGTGCACGAATCACGGCCACACCCAAAATTCCATATGTCGCCGCCCATGTGGCACAGCCTGCATTCTTACGTTACCTATATTCCCGTCCAGAAAGGACATATTTATTGAGAGTCAAGGGTCTGATTTTGGCGAATAAATAGGAAGTAGCAGCGTCAGTGTTATTAAGAAGTACGATGCAATGTTCCATCGGACATGTATGGATATCAAAAGGAACAGTGCAACATACTTCCTCCTAGTCACATTTATTACACATTAGGTACCTGACACTGAACAGAAGGGTGAATATGAAATCTGCATGTAGTAATCCACATGTGATATGAAACGAGTGAATGTCGAACCCAGAATTGGGTCATCACGTCGAGTTTTCTATCTGGAAAAGAAAGAAGGCACTTGGTGATAGAACATCGATACAAAGGACATCTGAGTTGTATAGTGAACTATCCATGTACGAAGAAACACCTGTATGTCACCTGCGTGGCTTTTTACTCGTCTCCGTTTGGCTGTTTGAGGCCCATACAACATTTCTTGAGCACTAGAAGGCCCAGGTGAAGGATTTTGGAAATGGAATGTCCTGGGGCTGGAAGGTCCAAGTGAGTTGTCGCTGTTCAACTGAAAAATTCAGTCCTGAATGATTAACGTTATGATAGTGAACAAGATACTGTAGCATGGAGAGCTGCATCAAACCAGCCTTCGGACTGAAGACCACAACAACAACACAGAAAAATTAATCACTAATGAAGAAGAATGCTGCAAAATACCCATATCAAAAAAATTTTTGCATCACACCGGTTCCCAGAACTCCTGAAGATAGACGTTGACTGTGGATATTGTATCACAGACATAGTCCCTTTCGCTGTTCGGAGATGTCACTAAACCCGCTCAAAGATGTAACCATGCATGAGCAGCGGCTATTAGACGGAAGGGGTCCGACAGCCGATCAGTCCCAGTCATTCCACGAGGAAGGAGGTACACGGCTCGTGTTGTCTGTAGTTCAACCATGCCTAGACGGTCAATCTACATCCACATCTACATGGTTACTCTGCAGTTCACACTTAAGTGCCTGACAGAGGGTTCATCGAAACATTTTCATACTACTTCTCTATCATTCCACTCTCGAATGGCGCGTGGGAAAAAGAAACAACTAAATCTTTCCGTTCGAGCTCTGATTTTCTTATTTTATTGTGATGATTATTTCTCCCTACGTAGGTGGGTGTCAAAAAAATATTTTCGCATTCGGAAGAGAAATTTGGTGATTGAAATTTGGTAAATACATCTCGCCGCAAAGAAAACCGCCTTTGTTTCTGAGACTACCACTCTAACTCGCGTGTCATACCAGTGACACTCTCACCCCTATTGCGCGATAACACGAAACGAGCTGCCCTTCTTTGCACTTTTTCGATGTCTTCCGTCAATCCTACCTGGTAAGGATCCCACACCGCGCAGCAATATTCCAGCAGAGGACGGACCAGTGTAATGTAGGCTGCCTCTTTAGTGGGTTTGTCGCATCTTCTAAGTGTTCTGCCAACAAAGCGCAGTCTTTGTATCGCTTTCCCCATAATATTATCTTTGTGGTCTTTCCAATTTAAGTTGCTCGTAATTTTAATTCCTAGGTATTTAGTTGAATTGACAGCCCTTAGATTTGTGCGATTTGTTGTACACCCAAAATTTATCGGATTTCTTTTAGTACCCATGTGGATGACCTCGCCAATTGTTTAGTGCCAATTGCCACTTTTCGCACCATACATAAATTCTCTCTAGGTCCTTTTGTAATTGGGATTGATCGTCTGATGATTTTACTAGACGGTAAATTACAGCGTCATCTGCAAACCATCTAAGGGGATTGCTCAGATTATCACCTAGATGATTTATGTAAATCAGGAAGAGCAGAGGGCCTATAACACTACCTTGCGGAACGCCGGATATCACTTCTGTTCTACTCGATGATTTACCGTCTATCACTACGAACTGTGACCTCTCTGAGAGGAAATCACGAATCCAATCACACAACTGAGACGATACTCCATATGCACTCAATTTGATTAATAGTCGCTTGTGAGGAACTGTGTCAAAAGCCTTCTGGAAACCTAGGAATATGGAATCGATCTGAGATCCCTTGTCGACAGCACTCATTACTTCATGGGAACAAAGAGCTACCTGTGCTGCATAAGAACGATATTTTCTGAATCCGTGTTGGTTATGTATCAATAATTCATTTTCTACAAGGTGATTCATAATGTTCGAGTAAAGTATATGCTCCAAAATCCTACTGCAAATTGTGGTCAGTGAAATGGGTCTGTAATTCAGTGGGTTACTCCTATTTCCTTTCTTGAATATTGGTGTGACCTGTGCTACTTTCCAGTCTTTAGGAACAGACCTTTCGACAAGTGTGCGGTTGTATATCATTGCTAAGAAAGGCGCTATTGTGTCTGCATACTCTGAAAGGAACGTGATTGGTATGCCATCTGGACCGGAAGACTTGCCTTTCTTAAGTGATTTGAGTTGTTTCGCAACATCTAAGATATCTAATTTTATGTCACTCATGCTAACAGCTGTTCTGGTTTAGAATTCTGGAATACTTACTTCGTCTTCTTGCCTGAAGGAATTATGGAAAACTGTATTTAGTAACTCAACTTTAGTGGCACTATCATCGGTAACATTTCCATCGCTATCGCTCAGTGACGGTATTGACTGTTTTTTGCCACTGGTGTACTTTACACACGACCAGAATCTCTTTGGGTTTTCTTCCATATTTTGAGACTGTGTTTCACTGTGGAAACTATTAAAAGCATCTTGCATTGACATCCGCACTAAATTTCGAGCTTCCGTGAAACTTCACCAGTCTTGGAGATTTTGCGTTCTTCTGAATTTTGCATGCTTTTTTCGTTGCTTCTGCAACAATGTTCTCACGTGTTTTGTGTACCATGGTGGATCAGTCCCGTCTCTTATTAATTGAACCAGTATGAATCTCTCTATTGCTGTCGATACTGTATCTTTGAATTTGAGCCATATCTGGTCGACACTTACGTAACCAGCTTGGAAGGAAGGGAGACTCTCTCTTAGGAAGGCATCAAGCGAATTTTATCCGGTGTTTTAAATAGATATATTTTGCGTTTGTTCTTAGTGGTTGTCGTTGATACGGTTTTGAGCCTCGCTACAATGACCTTCTGTTTCTGTATCTGTCATGACGCTCTTTATTAGCTCAGGATTATTTGTGGCTAAGAGGTCAAGTGTGTTTTCGCAACCATTTACAATTCGTGTGGGCTCATGAACTAACTTTTCAAAGTAATTCTCAGAGAAAGCATTTAGTACAATTTCGGAAGATATTTTCCGTCTGCCACCGGCTTTGAAGATGTGTTTTCGCCACCAAATCGAGGGTAGATTGAAGTCTCCACCGATTATAACTGTATGATTGGGGTACTTATTCGTAATGAGATTCAAGTTTTCTTTGAACCGTCCAGCTATTATATCATCTGAGTCGGGGGGTCGGTAGAAGGAGCCAGTTATTATTTTGGTACAGCTGTTGAGTATAACCTCTACCCATAGTATTCAACTTCACTACAAGATAAACTACAACCAACAGACACAAACACACCACCTCCTACTTTATTTAATCTATCCTTTCTGAACACGGTTTGCGCCTCTGTAAAAATTTCGGCAGAATTTATCTCCGGCATCGGCCAGCTTTCTGTTCCTATGAAGATTTCAACTTCAGTGCTTTCTATCAGCGCTTGAAGCTCTGGTACTTTTCCAACACAGCTACGACAATTTACAACTACAATACCGACTGTTGTCTGGTCGATTCTCCTCGTTTCTTCGTCCTGTACCCTTTGAGACTGGAGCCCTTTTTGATATTTCCCGAGACTATCTAACCTAAAAATCCGTCCAGACCACGCCACAGCCCCTGCTATCCGTGTAGCCGCCTCCTGTGTGTAGTGGACACCTGACATATTTAGCGGAACCCGAAACCCCACCTCCCTATAGCGCAAGTCGAGGAATCTGCAGCCTACACGGTCGCAGAACCGTCTGAGCCTCTCATTCAGACCCTCCACTCGGCTCTGTACCAAATATAAATTAGTACATAGATCTTACAGAGCTCACAACCAAGCTCTGTAAGATCCATGTACTAATTTATATTTACTTGACAAAGCCTAATTCTAGGGCTATATTTCATTTTTGACAAATGGATCTATGCCGACATTTGTAAAAACGGCAATGGTACATTAGTCCTTACTAATGTAAAATTGCCACCTTCTGCAGAAGACAAATTTATATTTGTCGAAACCTAGGTAAAGAATTCTTTATCCATTGCAACTGGTCGGCTGTTCATAATTTTATTATTAAGTTACGAGTTTTTCAGTTGAACAGCAACAAGTCACTGTTCAGCCTGGACCTTCCACAGCCCCTGACACTTTGCCTGGTTCTTCCGTTCCCCAAAACCCTTCACCTGTACCTTACAGCCAAACGGAGAAGCAGATGACAGCAATACAGGTATTTATTCAAACATCAGTAGTTCACAATACAACTCACCTGCCTTTTGTATCCATGTTCTGTCACTAAATGCCTTCTTTCTTTTCCACGGGGCGGGCTCGAAGTGTCGGTCCAATCCTGGGCTTAACATTCAGTTATTTCATACTACACGTGCGTTACTACACATAGATTTCATATTCATCTTTCTATTCACTGTCAAGTAACGCGGAAACTAGTCGTATAAATAAGTTACGTTCAAAATGCAAATGGCTGAATGTGTTTTTAATTTTACATTGTATAGTGAACAACCGAAGTGCCTCATTGACCTTGTTCAAAGATGGACTTACGAGTCTCAATGCTACTTTTGGCGGCTTTCGAAGTGCAGATGTAGGTGGTGTAGATAATGCAAGGCGTTATTTTTATGACAAGAATTTGTAGGAGTCACGCTGTTAGTGGACACTTTCCTTTTGATAGTACAAGATTAGGCGTTTAATGACAAAGTCTGTTATCCACAAAACCACTGCGAAACTTATTCTGCAATTGGTATAACGCACGGAGAAGGACCTCTTTCCAGTTCGCAAGGGGCACCTAACCCACCTAACGGAAGGAGCAGCACAATGGCTGGTTTAAAGTGGGAAGGCCGCTACTGAGGAGACATCAAGGTCCCTTCTCACGTAAAACAAAGTATTTATTCTCAGTTCCTCTCCAAGCCATCTGTATAACTGTATTGCTTATTTTAATTGCGCGCAAATACTATGTGAGTCAACATTCGCTGTTGTGCCTCGCTAAGTCGTTACTATGTCTCTACACGGCTGGAGAAATGATCCATCCTGTTCTCCGTATCGACCAGGAATTATTAATTGACTGTCCCCTAACAGAGACTATGTGCAACGGGTAACGTTCAGGAGCTATTGTCGCAAAGAGTTAAGCTAATATGAGCATAATAAATACTCTAAAGACAGAACATCGGACACAAAAGTAGTCAATACCACTTTACGTGCTCGTTAAAATTTATAATACTGCTTTATTTCCATGTTATATCTACCACAGTTTGCTACAAATAGTTTCAGACCCTATTCATGTAGTACGATGTAGAAGTCAACATGAGTTCCACCAAAAGCGGAGGTGTGAAAATCATCTTCTTTAGTTTCATCATGAGGCCCAGAAAGCAGTAAATAGTGGTTCCCAAGTCGATATCGAGTGAAAAATGTAGGGAATACTGATCCAGCTTTAAGAGTTACTTGCAAATAGAGGTCACTACGTCTTCTTAACAGGGAGAAATCGTCTTATGAAAAACTTCGGTTGTACCGCAGGGAATATTTAAGAACCGTTACCGTTAACAATTCACAGGGTGTGTCACAATTAATGGTGTAATCGCATACAGTTGAAAGTAGACGATACTAGAAACAAGAAAGTCACAGTAACGATGGTTTCTAAATCGAATACCTTAAGAGCATCTTCGATATTGCAAAACATGTCTCTTCCACTGCAGCCTGTTTGTTTTCCCCTATTTTGCGAGGAGGCTGTAGGAACCAAAACAAGAAAAATCATGCACAGTAAACATGGGCTCTAAAGCCCACAACTGAAGAAGTATGACTGCTATATCATCTTCGCTACTGTGTAGCACGTCTCATCTATTGAATAAGTGCTTATAACTCTTAAGGCATGCGCTTTAGAGCCCATGTTTATGAGACATTTCTTCTTCTCTTGGTGCGTACTATGCCCCCCCCCCTCCCCCTCTCCCAGCAGTACATAAATCAAAGAGATTACAGCAGAAGATATGTGTTTCACAATATCGAATATAAACAAGTGCTCACAGCTTTTAAGGTATGCGTTTTAGAGCCCATGTTTACTGAGATTTTTTGTTTCTAATATTGTGTACCCTCATATGCATGCGTTTACGCCATGACCATAATTCTCTACACCACTGACCAGATGGAGAACGTTGACAGATGAGGATATTCGCGGGTGACTACTGTAACCGGGGAAGTCACCACTCCAGAAAATTGTAACGACATGCACGAAGAGCTACTGAGCTACTGGTTTTGGTACTTGACACCACAACACAAATAAATGTAATGTACATGGTGATTCACTAACTATTGCCACATACAATAACTCCGAAAGTATCATAGTAGCCGAAAAGTTTGTGGGACAAATGTTGCATGTGACAATGGGGGCCATTGTATGAAGTTGGTTTTTTGTTGCTACGTGGGGTCGCGTCACATATATGAAGATCAATTTCTTTTTAATGGGATGCTATAGCTTGGTACTTATTTTCTGATAGCGGCTATCGAGATGAATCCGGTTCTGTGTAAAAGTAAGGTCTCTGAAGGTCAACGGAGGTCGCAAAGGTGGCATGGACGTCCATTCACAGAACGTGTGCGAATGATGACCATTGGCATCAGTGCAGTGCTGCAATCTTCTTGTCGTGGATTGAGTGATATTCCTTATCACTTCGGCACTTATCGAACCACAGGATGTGACAATTCTCTCTCGTACATCGGGCAAATATTAAATATTCGCCGAATACGGCGTATCCATCTAACGTCCCATTGACATGTAAATACCATTCGACGGTTTCGCAATACAACACTAATAACGACGGTAAGACTAGTATCGCGGAATCAAGCGAATGGTGTATTCCTTCGAAGAACAAGCTGATATTTTTCTCATTTACGGAGAATGCCAACGAAATCCGGTGAGAGCTAGAGACTTATACGCTGAAAGATATCCTTAACGTAGTCCTCCTACATGTCGTACATTTAAACATGTGTATGATAAATTAAGAAGAACGCGTCGGAAACATATCCGGCAAAGGAAAGTTACTAGCGAGGAAACAGAAATTTGTACTCTTGCCACTGTGGTTCGATATCCTTGTGTTAGTTCGTGTCAAATCGCAAGGGAATCTAGCATGAGGCAGAGTAGCGTCGTTTGTGTTCTATATCGCCATAAATATCATCCTTACCATATCAGTCTCCACCAAGAATTAACTGGTTCGTATTGTATGCGTCGCATTAAATTCTGCCGCTGAGCTCAACATCAGATTCAGAGAGATGACAAATTTACTTATTTTATTTTATTTACTGACGTATCGTGGAAATGTTTATTTGAATAACATGCATTATTAGACAACTGAAAATACATTTTGGCTGGAGAACAGAATTATAGACCCCTGCTTCATCGAAAGAAATCCTGCAAGAAATATTAGGTCTGTTATTGGGAGAAATACCTTTAGGAACAAGTAACAGAATGTTGCATCAACACGATGGTTGTCCGGCACATTTCTCGCTCATGGCTGGCAGAGACAACTCCCAAATCGTGGGATTGGACGCGGAGAAGATATGTCGTGGCCAGCTCGTTCGCCAGACTTGATGCCTCTGGATATTTTTTTTTTTTTTGTGGGAATTCGTAAAAGACATTGTTTATTAAGACGTTCCAACTACACCTGAAGATATGCAAGAGAGAATTGTCAGTGCATGTGCTTCTATAAGTGCAAACGTGATAAGGAATACCACTCAATCAACGATAAGAAGATTGCAGCACTGTACTGATACCAATGGTCATCACTTCGAACATCTTCTGTAAACGGACGTTCATGCCACCTTTGTGACATTCGTTGACCTTGAAACATCTTACTGTTACACATCACTGGATTTACCTCGATAGCCGCTATCAGAAAATAAGTACCAAACTACAGCATCCTATTTAAAAAACCAAAGTTGACTTTCATATCTCTGAAGTGGCCCCACTTAGTAACAGAAAACCAAAGTCACATTACGGTCACTGTTGTACCAATGCAACATTTGTTCCACAAACTTTTCAGCTCCTATCACATTTTCAGAGTTATTCTTGGTGGCAGTAGTTAGCGACTCACCCAGTATATCGTGTAAACGCCTGGTGAGACGAATTACTAGTTGATTATAATATTTACGATGAATCAATTAAAATTGCTGTAAACGTTAAATGCCGAGGAATATTCTATTAACTAATTTTAATGTGGAATAACCTAAAGCTAGTAGGCGGACGCCAAACTGAGATTCGTTTTAAGGCCCTAAGGAAATGTAATTTACTCAGGAAGGAGTAGCTTACAAATGATTAATCTCTCCAGTTCCCTGTTATGAATCCTGTATTCACGTCTTTATGTATACACGGTGTCTAGTACTAAAATCTGTTCTCTTCTACGTGAGAAGGAATACCACTCAATCAACGATAAGAAGATTGCAGCACTGTACTGATACCAATGGTCATCACTTCGAGTCTCGGAAAAGCTCCGTGAGAGTAATTTCTCTCATTTTCTCGTTGTGGGCATTTTACGAGACGAATGTGGGAGGATGAAATATATTGCTCAACTCTTCTTGGAACGAATGCTCGCAGAATTTCAAGAGCAAACATCTCCGTGATTGTTGCACAATCACTGGAGTTTGTTAGGCATCTCCAATGACTAAACGATACCGTGACAAAACGCGCCGCTTTTAGTTGGATATTCTTTATCTCTTCTACTAATCTGCGACTGTTTCATAGTAGGATAAATGAAATAGAGAAGAGAGGCGAGAATCGTTGCCGGTTCCTTTACGAAAAGCGAGAGAGCGACGAAGGTGCTCATCGAACTGTTTAGCAATAGTCGCTATAAATGCGTATGTACGGGCGAAATGGGAAGGATTGTGAAATAACATATTATGAAAAGGAACGCCACACACGGTTAAAACAAAATAAGAAATATCAGTAGACCATCATGGGCAGATTTATTGTTGAAATACGGGAAGCTTACGTTCTAAATATGGTGCAGGAACATTGGTTCCTTCTACTCACATTCCGCGACTTCATCGTTACGACAAAAATTTTAAAAAATTACGTTGATTCGGATGGTTACAGATACTTATTCTTCCCGTCTTCGAACCGCTAATGGAACGAGAAAGGGTCAAAATGGAAACGGTACGTGAAGTACCCTCCCTTACACACTGTAAGATGATTTTCAGAGCACAGCTTTAGATACATTTGCTGTTATGAAGTAAATCTTCAGCTCCAATGAAGTAAGGAGCTTCAGTACTTGAAGTAATGTCTGCTTGAGAATGCTGTAAGTTTTTTCGCTAACTTCGCACATAATTTTTATTACCACAGTCAGATTTTTGCACCGACAATCATCTCGAACTCCTGTTTGTAAATAGCCACAAGTTTGTACATGTTACTCATGACTGTCGATTGTAGCTATTTGCGAATGCACTGGTTTTACTATGTTTCAACATTTACGATACAGGCGATGGGCTGATGATGGAAGTTGTACTCGAAACTAGTCACCGCAAATGAAGGATATTTCTCATTACAACTTCAACATAATTACGAATAGAAGTTTGAATAAAGATAAACTGCTGATCCGTTTTTCTGCGTCTTGTTGAAGGTTCATAAAAATCATCTACTTGTTTATCCGCTGGAGCCAATAATACAACATTGAAAATAATTGCCCATTCTGTGTTAGAATCCACAGGTCTGCACACTATTACGTATTCACTGCCCATATCAGTTACAGCAGGGATGCACAGACCGCGGCCCGTGGGCCGCATGCGACCCTCATTGATGTAACAGCGGCACGCCTCTCACCGTTCGTCCTTGTAAATTTTTGTTTTTACTCATCTTTCTCTTCCTCCCGAAAATTAGAGAGCGGACCCTTGTATAACTTAGTTCTTTTGAAATATGTTGTTGTAACTACATTTGCTAAATAAAGGAAATATTTGTGAAAGAAAGGAGGTGAAGTAATTATGTCTCTCTCTCTTTCTTTCTATCCTTTCTTTGTGGTCTTTCTGTAGTCGCAGTGAGGGATCTTCGGCCCTTAGTACTATCAAGTCTGTATGTTCCTGACCATGAGCACGTGGAATGCCTCAAATCGTTCTGCAATAGTTATCCAATCTTGTTCTATAGTTCGGATCTTTATCAAAGAAATTTTTCTTCTATAAACATGAAGTACCTTGCAAAATCAAACCACAGAAGAAAGATACTGCTGCTGAAGGAATGAGAGATATATGATCAGTAAAGGTTTTCGAAGAAAAGTTAATAAATAAATTACATTTACGAAGACTACAAGTTCGAGTTCTGTCACCGCAGTCTGTCTTTAACTTCATCATATTTTGTCACACATCCAAGAGGGAGACAGAAGGGCAGCTTACAGTAGACACATTCGACGAGAGGAAGCAGCGCGAGCTTCTTGTAGTACTCCGACAGTGGTTCGGCTGCAAGCTAAAAGTATTTCAAAGCATGGAATTCGATGTTACCTCAAGGAATCAGAACAGAAATCGGTGTCTAACTCCGAACTCGTGCCGACATAAGACATGTAACTATTGCTCAGAACCTATCTCATTAACAGCAACGGTATGCCGAGGCTAACAACTATTCTGTCCGAGACCGGGAGACGACCAATACAGGGGTAGCGCCTCCTTACTATCGCAGACCTGTTCTCCTCAGAGTCATGAACATATCCGTAAAACAACAGTGTTCAGAAAGATCGCATTATCAGACCATACCATATTATAAAGCATTGCAGAACATCACCTCTGATGTCTACTCGTGTCTGTCGTGGAAGCAGTGAGATACGTAGCGGAAGCCCTCCTTCATTAGTGTGTACAAGACCTGTTCGTTACGCGGCGCCGAAATCGCGGCAGCTTGGACATGTTTGTTCAAACGATGTCGCATCGCTCCGGCTTCTGGCTGCCGGCTACGAGTTGCGGCTTCGGAACAGTTTCTGAGTTTGATACTTTTTTATCTCTTATGGAATCAGGGTTTGCGACAGTATGTACTAAATGCCCCAATTTGGATGCTCGAGTAGTGCGGGAGTTTGTTCATTCTCTTTCAGCTACCTTTTATAGAAAATGAACGTGAATGTGTCAGCAAAGACCTCTGCAGACCCGATCGAAAGTCGCACACGTACTTTATCGAAGAATAATGAAATTAAATACAAGAATCTGACAAGGAAATATTTTTGTTCCCATTTCTGTTTCCATAATAGACAATGTGATAGTACTATTTCTATCAAAAGAAGAGCGAAAAAATGTTATTATGTACTTCATTTCATCAAATATGTAACATCCCTATACGGTTACCAAAATATTTATCAGTGTTTAAAAGGACAACTAGTTACGATTAGGAGTGGAAGACCGGGTTCACTTGGGACCAGGCCCATTTTGTGAACCATTATACAACTTTATTTACAAGACAAACGTCGCAAACATAACTTATCAAATTAGAAGCCCAAACAATTTAAAACTAACTTCGTAAAAGCTAATAAATCAAACTTGGAATATCTTGGAATACATGGACAGTGGTTAGCACACTGGACTCGCATATGGGAGAGCGACTGTTCAAATGCCCGTCCATTAAATCAGATTTAGATTTTCCATGGTTTCCCTACATTTTTCCAGGCAAATACCGCAATGGTTCCTTTGAAAAGATCACGGCCGATTTCCTTCCCTATTATTTCGTAACCTGAGCTTATGCTCTGGCGCTAATGACCGCATTTTAATATCTGGTCTTCCTTGCTTCCGCAACTACGTCTGCCAAGTTTTAAGATTAGGAACACTTGAAGTGGCGATAAAATTAACTGCCACCAGAAAGAATCTTTAAAGAACACCATAAACCAAACAGTCAAAAAGATCAGGATCAATTACAGCAGCACTTTGTGAAAGACGACTGGTATCAATCGCACTGTACAATCACAGTAGCAATCGTAAACGACGAGCTAAATACGGTGCCTGGCCCATGAACCTCTCTCACGCTCTCCGTACGCCCATCCCCAAGTACTCCCACAACACGCCCAGACGTCCACTGTGTCGTTCCTGTTTACTCGGCTCTAAACAAGAGAGCTGTCCACCCCCAAACTCCTGTTGCTCAAGCCACGAACAAAAAAATGGTTCAAATGGCTCTGAGCACTATGGGACTTAACATTTGTGGTCATCAATCCACTAGAACTTAGAACTACTTAAACCTAACTAACCTAAGGACACTACACACATCCATGCCCGAGGCAGGATTCGAAACTGCGACCGTAGCGGTCGCGCGCTTCCACACTGAAGCGCCTAGAACCGCTCGGCCACCCCGACCGGCAACCCACGAACACACTTCTTCTCTAGCCAACGCGCAAGCTGCCCATGCTTCAAAGAACAGCCATCGCTCTGTTCCCTGCTCCCAAGTGCCGCCTTAACCACATTGTTAATGGATCTTCTTTTAGTAAAAAAAAATTGTGTATTGGCTTTTGAGGTTATCAGAACGTACTGACAAGCAATTTGGCAAAAAAAGTTTTATTTTTCAAAATGTAAGAAAGAAATTGTTTGACACATTTCTGACACATCATGCATCTAGGGTGCAATATCTAGCAGTTCACTATTTTTACGAGTGCTATACTATGCAGAACAAGTTATTCTGTCGAGTGGCGCACGTTGTACTACGTCAATATTCTTCTGCTCAAGCAGTATGGGACATTTTGAAGCAATTTCTGTCCCTATAGACACACACAAATTAACCATTGTTCATCACATACCCATATGGGGCATCAACAGCGAAGCGAATTTCCACAATAAATGGTGGATGGATTGCTTGTCCAGTGTGTGAAGTGTAAATTGCGTTTCTCTACGAATAAAGACAGATACTGTTTCACAATGTTCCTGCACCATCACTAAAGGAGTACTAATGTAGATCATGTGCCACTGGACAGCATGAATAAAGCAGTAGTTATGTCGCATAGTAAATTAGTACTAAAAAAATTCTGATGTGCTAGAATTGTACTTGCATGGTGTCCTGGCTATGTTCTAAACCATTTTTTCTTGTATTTTAGAAAACAAAACTTTCCTTTTTTTCAAAATTGCTTGTCAACACAATCTTGTAACCTCAAAAGCCAGTACATATATCTTTTTCACTCAAAGGGTGATTCAGTTGCCCCTACCGCTGGGTTATATGCAACCCACAAAGCCTTCAAATACCCAAGAATTCCTCTTGCATACAAACGGTTCAAATGGCTCTGAGCACTATGGGACTTAACTGCTGTGGTCATCAGTCCCATAGAACTTAGAACTACTTAAACCTAACTAACCTAAGGACATCACACACATCCATGGCAGGATTCGAACCTGCGACTGTAGCGGTCGCGCGGTTCCAGACAGTAGCGCCTAGAACCGCTCGGCCACCCCGGCCGGCTCTTCTGTAGGACTGTCAGTCCTACAGAAGAAATTAACAGGACTTTTTTGAAGGAAATTTAATGCAGTTAAATTTTGTACTGGCAGGCAATTTCGCTAGAGGCCGTTGTTTTAGAATTATTGACGTAAAACGTATAAAATTGACCTTCAAACGCGTTTTTCTTCAATACCTCGAAAGTTATAGCCTCCAGCGAAAACGCATCCTAGTGTAAAATTTAGTTACGATCAATTTCCTATAAGAAGGTCCTGTTCATTTCTTCTGTAGGAAGAATAGTTTGTGTGTGGCGACCGAAAGAATATGATAATCTTTTTAAAGCCGTTGTGGGCTGCACAAAACCCGGCGATAGGGGCAGCTGAATCACCCTGCGTAGACTATTACGCAGTATGGGGTTAACTGGAGGAGCAATACAGCAGGCAGTTTAAAGACGGCGGACTGCGACTGATCGTGAACGTGCCGAATAACTACATGCTTCTTCATTACATTTTATAGTAATATTCGGTACATGTCTAAGAAATAAGGAAAATTTTTGTTTAGCTGTTTGAAAGCTTGATTCTTGTAATAGCTCTGTCCAAGTCGTTAAATAAATGCAATATGTAGTTACTTGGCCGTCCGCGGTGACCGAGCAGTTCTAGACGCTTCATTCCAGAACCACGCGACTGCTGCAGTCGCTGGTTTGAATCCTGCCTCGGACATGGATGTGTACGATGTCCTTACGTTAGTTAGGTTTGAGTAGTTCTAAGTTATAGGGAACTTGTAACACTCCGGTTTATTCTTCTTACTTATCCCGCTCAATCGGGATCTGATAGCAGCCCAAATAGATAATAATTAATGTGACCGTGTACCTAATGGGGCTGGCAATCGGATTGGACTGCTACGGAGTTGTTACATTCCATTTTGTCCTTCTCGAATGCTGTAATAATGAAATGTCTGGTGGCAGGAAGAACAACAACACAGCTTCATTAATCAACGACCTATATTCTCACAAAAACACAAAGTAAGGAGACAGCCACTGCCTTCGTCGTACAGAATTAATAACGGCTAATCTCAGCACAGGTCCTTTCGTTATTCTTTATCGTCACACGCAATTTCAATCACTGTAATCCAACACTGCAATCCAACACTGCAATCCAACACTGCAATCCAAATGATGCCGGCGCGGTAGACGCGTAATTATAAATATCGGCACAAAAATATCACTCATCACTCTATTAATTATACTTTTCCACTTTCCCGTATATTTCTAACACAAAGGGGTTAAACCACGGCGATGGCCACTCCCTTTGTCGGTACGGTCTTGCATTCCAGCAACAGACCTCCACCCGGCTCGGCCCACAGCGCGTACCACACTCTGCTATCTCAACACTCGCTCTCGCTCTCGCCACCCGACGCACACTATCGATTGTTTGTCCTGTCGACCTGTGCTGTCGCAAAACTTATAGTAAGGGCCTACGGACCCCTTACATCCCCGCCCTCGAAAACTTCTTTGAAGCCACAGGCGTAAAAGAATCGGCTAGGGAATTAGACATCACTACATATGAACAAAACACATAGTGCAAATAAGTAATGAAATTACAATCACCAAGAAAATCCTTGACTCCGGTAGTGGGCTGCCTCTACAATAATATTCTACAAAAAGTTATTACATCTCAAAAATATGGCATTGTCCAAATAACACATAACATCAATCCTACATATTTAACATAGCGTGGTAAATATTTTTTTATAAACTTATCTTATCAAGAATTTCCAAAAACTTTTCACTTTCAAAGGTTTGTACGAGTCATTAACTACATATCTGTTATAACTTGCTATAGCAAACACAAGAAAAGAAACTAGTTGAATGCCAGCTACCCCTTTGGTATGCCGTCCTTTCAGCGGGGTTCGTGCCGTCCATACCACTACCACACTAACTTATAACTCCCTTCCCAACGCATATAAAAGTTAAGGAAGAAAAAATCACAACTTATTTAAATCTTTAACACAAGCAAATTGAAATTGAGACAAAATATGACATTTATACATTGAATGCCAGCTACCCCTTTGGTATGCCGTCCTTTCAGCGGGGTTTGTGCCGTCCATACTACTATCACTCTAATTTATAACTCACTTGGCCAACACTTATAAAAGTTAAGGAAGAAATTCACAACTTGTTCATTACAGATTCCATAAATTTAAATGCTACATTGTACCGCTAAGCATGTCTTACATAATTATTTGCAACACTACAACTAATGTGGTCACCCAATGAAAAATTTTAAACTACTGATCATCTCATTTTGCCAAACATCACTTCCATATGTGAATTGTTATCAAGAAAGCTTAGATGAGAGGTACAGTATCTCCTGTTATATTCACACTAATCTAAATCCACTATATGGATATTTGTAATTCATTACTCAGTGCCAGAATTCTGCTTCTAAAGCTTGACCTACGTATAACCATAATTGACTCTGATAGCTAATTGGATACATGAATTACTAATTATTCATTAGTTACACCTTGTTTTATCAGCATACTTCAGATAAACATGTATACCTACAAATAACTTGCAAACAGATGTTGCTCATGTGCTAAATGACATACTTCAATATTTCAAACATCTGATACCCCATACTCTTCATTACACATAACTTAACATCAACTTCGACTGAAAATAAATATGTATCTTCAACCTACATCATTTCTCCATATAATTCAATACTTCAAATATCTCATACTCAATACACATCATTACGACATAACTCCCTCAACTTAACAGCAACTTCAACTGCATATATATCTTCAACCTACATCAACTCTCCATATTCGCTGCAATAACCACATAAAAATACTACTTCAGGCTCCTTAGCCTCTCCATTCATCATATTTCACATCATTTATTCGAACAACTATCTCCTTGTGTATTTGTTTCTTTATATGTTCATCTACTTTCAAGAAGATACATTACTTCAATTTTCTTACAACAGTTTGACCTTTTCATGCCTCATAAAACAACTCTATAAGATTACCCAAATTCTTGTTTAACCAATTAGCTTACCACGACATTATGTAAACATTCGCTTTCTGATATGGTTCTCATTTTATTCTTCTGGCATTATTAATTTTGATTATTTACTCACACTAAAGTGAGCTTTTTTAAGTTATTGATTCTCTGACATCTCACACTCTACATCAACAGCAACTACTACAAATTTACTACATGGTTCCTGACTGAATTACTTGGATGACCACTACCAATCCTAACTACTACACTAATTTTCTTAACCTAAGGATAGAGAAAGATGGTAGAGGAGTGACACTTGAAATTAGAAATAAAGTCTCACCCAGCTGGGAGTGTACCAGTCGCCACTTGGTATACCAGCAAAAGAGTTGCTAGCTCCCTACACCTAACTTTCTTCAATTCGTACCTCTTCCTCATCTGGGTTATCGCTGTTCTCGTGTGAGTAGTACCTTTTTATGTTTTCCACATGTTCCTTACCATGCACTCTCTTTGTCCGTGCATACTCCAACTCCACAGTGTTAGGATGACCAATTTTTATAATCCTGTATGGTCCCTTATAAACGTGGTTGAATTTATTTATTTCAGAGTTCATTTTCTTTGATTTTACATGAACCTTAGTCCCTTTCTTCTTCTTGATTCCCCAAGCGAAGGCCTCACCTTCCATTCTATCTATTGCAAATTGAATCTTGTCTGAGTCTTTAAGATGTGCTGGGAAAACTCCTTTTAACCACTTCATAAATATCATTGGGTGCAACCCTCCTTTCGGTCTAAATTTCTGCCCCGTATTATTTTGGACGTACCGATTATCACTGCTCATCAAGGTAACGACTTTACCTTTCCCAACGGTTAAAGTGGCATTGCTAATTCGTTTATCAATTTCTTCTGTTTTGCTCTCCTATTGCTGCATTTCCTGTTGTAATTGCCTGACCTCCATTGCAACCCTCTTGTTATCCTCTTCCCGTTGCACGGCTATAGCATTCTTCAGATTGACAGCTAGTTTGTTTTGCCTATCTCCTATTCCCTTAACCGCATCATTACATTGTTTCTGCATTTGCGTCACCTCGGCGATTCGATGATTGCAATTTGTTTCCACTTCGTTGATTCTTCCTCCCAATTCGGCTTTCGTTTCTTCAATATCGTCTTCCATCTTTTTTGTTAACTTTCCTTCCATCTTCTCCACGTCTCCCTGAACTTGGTCTATGCTCTTCTGTAGCTTTCTCTCTCCCTCGTTGATGTCCATCTTCAGTCGTTCTTCTAATTCTTGTATTTCCTTCTTCAGACTACATTCCATCTTCATCTGCGATGTTTTGATCTCTTGTGCTATAGTTTCTTGTAAATCTTCCCTTAATGATTTTCGTAAATCTTCCTTTAGTGATGCGTTGTTTTCTTGTAAACTTTTCTCTAATGATTCTCGGGATATTTTTCCCTCTTCTCTAGTTTCTTGTAAACCCTTCCCCAACGATGCGTTAGTTTCTTGTAATCGCTTCTCTAATGATGCGTTATTTTCTTGTAAACTTTTTAGTGACTCTCTTGTTTCTTGTGAACTCTTCTTTATCAAGTCTACCAACATCGACCATCTATCGGCATCCTCTGAAACTGGCCTAGCTCTCATCGTTTGTCCCGGTGTCTCAGGATAACTAGTTGAATGCGCTGATGGGCATCCTAATGACAATCCACAATCACTGATTCCTGAATCATCTCTGTTTTCCTGTCCTATCCCTTTCCTTTCAACCACTGCCTCACAAACCTGCTTATCTTCGGTAGACATGTTTGTTTATTTTTAATGCACAGGTAGTAATATACAATAACCTCTAGTAACCCAAAACACTCCTAATTACCATGAAACTAATCAAGTATTTTTCAATTAGTCCCTAAATTGATACAATATGCAAGAGCATTGAACATAACAACTCTAACCCAAAACCTAATCACTTCAAATATCAATTTCCACATACATAGTGTATGTAAAATGTTTTAAATAAGATAAATAACACTATTCATAAAATCTATACACATAAAATCCCCCAAAAACAATAAGCATATCTGTATAATTATCATTTAGACAGCGCAGTATGCATAAATAAGTATGTTATATTTCAGAGTATGTTTCGCAAACTTTTCGGAAATTACTGCAATTGGGCACTTTCCCTAACACGCAATTCAGTTTACAAACGTTTATTTACCGCAAAAACTGCACATTGCAATTTAATGTTACGTCAACCAGTCGTCTCCACTCACCAACCGACATTACCACGAGTCGCGATGTTTTGACGTTTGAAGTGGGCATGGCGCTGTACTGCCGCCGGAACGCGTGAAGGTCTCGCGGCTCGCTGTGGCGGGGCGTCGTAGTTCTCAGCCGGCAGCTCCATGGCGCTGCAGGCGGGTGTAGTTTGTAGTTCGGCTGCTAGATGTCGGGACAGCGCTCGGTGTCTCGAAGTCGCGCAGCTTGCTGTGGCGGGCGTGTGAAACTCCTCGCAGATTGAAGCTCTCTGGCGCAACTGCTAAATGGGTCTGTGTGACGTCACTCAACAATTGCGTCGCCACACGAATTGTCGTCCACATAACAGTTTATGGGTCCACAAGAAGCTGTCCGATTTTCACTACTCAAAGAGCAATTTCAGTCAAAATATTACCACTAAACACTTCTTTAAATCTTTCGTGACGAATTTTTGGCTCGTTTTGGTCGTAATAATGTTCACACGTGTCTTTCTTTGGTGTTCACTTTTCACAGTTTTTCGTGCGGATTTACGCATTTGCACATTATAACACAGTTTGTTGACACTATTATTTTCATCTAATATGGCAAGAAAAAAGTTTAGTCACAATTGTAAGGTGCTATTACTTCGTATTGTTCAAAATGCACTGTTTCTTGTCGCGATTATAAAGTTTATGCTCTGTCCCGATTCACCATTGGAAATTTTTTTTTTCGTCACGTTAAATAAGATAATATTACCTATTGTTCTTTATGATTCGTCCGAAAATTGCACTTGTCCTTTCACGGTAAGCCAAGGTCTAACACTCCGGTTTATTCTTCTTACTTATCCCACTCGATCGGGATCTGATAGCAGCCCAAATAGATAATAATTAATGTGACCGTGTACCTAATGGGGCTGGCAATCGGATTGGACTGCTACGGAGTTGTTACATTCCATTTTGTCCTTCTCGAATGCTGTAATAATGAAATGTCTGGTGGCAGGAAGAACAACAACACAGCTTCATTAATCAACGACCTATATTCTCACAAAAACACAAAGTAAGGAGACAGCCACTGCCTTTGTCGTACAGAATTAATAACGGCTAATCTCAGCACAGGTCCTTTCGTTATTCTTTATCGTCACACGCAATTTCAATCACTGTAATCCAACACTGCAATCCAACACTGCAATCCAACACTGCAATCCAAATGATACCGGCGCGGTAGACGCGTAATTATAAATATCGGCACAAAAATATCACTCATCACTCTATTAATTATACTTTTCCACTTTCCCGTATATTTCTAACACAAAGGGGTTAAACCACGGCGATGGCCACTCCCTTTGTCGGTACGGTCTTGCATTCCAGCAACAGACCTCCACCCGGCTCGGCCCACAGCGCGTACCACACTCTGCTATCTCAACACTCGCTCTCGCTCTCGCCACCCGACGCACACTATCGATTGTTTGTCCTGTCGACCTGTGCTGTCGCAAAACTTATAGTAAGGGCCTACGGACCCCTTACAAACTGATGACCTCAGATGTTAGTCCCATAGTGCTCAGAGCCATGTGAATCATTTTTTTTGTAGTAACTTGTAAGCAGTAATTCTAAATAATCGGAGTCCCACATTTCCTGTAAAAAGGTGAAGGAAATTACCATGCAGCATAAAAAACTTTCTATTTAAGATCACCAAAAACGGTTAAGCTAAAAACGAATTTCAGAAAAATTAACTAGTAGCGTAGTCAGTGTCGAGTGTTTCTTGCATCTGAAAGTGACTCTGCGAGCACAGCAGAAAGAAATCCCAAAACACATTGCAGATTTCATTTGAGATAAACGCTTTTCGGAAGTCTACAAATATTGCACTTACCTGGCTTCCTTGAACCAATACTTGCACGCTGGTTGGAGGTCTGTCTGTCCGATTAAGTTTAATCTCGTAGTGTATTTGATACTACAACCGCAGGACGGCATTGATATGATAGTTCCGTACGTCAGTTCTGTAACAATTCTTGGTGGACTCTCTGACCTGTCCTTTCTCCGAACTACTGTCCACAGATTTTTGTTTGAGTGATCTACGGCATAATATGACTAAAGAAGGGGCTAAGACAGCTCAAAATTCGTGACAGTTATGATAAGGAGACAATTGAGTCACTGCGGCTTTTTTAATCTTAGCTATTTCTGCTTTTTCTCAATGTCATTGACAGAAATACCTACATCAGTCATCTCTGCAGCGCTGCGAGAACTAATCTGAGACACTGCTCCTGATTTCTTATTTGAGAAGGAGCAAGCTTCATGTCCTGTGTTGAAATTTAAATTTTTCTTCAGAGCCTTGCTAAATGAGGGCATGTAACTCCTTTATGTCGCATGGAGATGCCTTTGTCTTCTCAACTGCAGGCCCTGAATTGGTTCCCTCCCTTTTTTTTATTTTCGTACGACACAACCACTGGTTCCACATTCACGTAACTCAGCTACAGCTCTTACACATTATGCATTTATGGTCGAATAGAGTTGGTGGCAAACCGCCTTACACACCAGGAATGGTAATAAACTAAGAATTGTTTAAAACTCGCTACAACTTACAAATTACAGGTATTGAAGTATTAAAGGTAAGCAACCACAAACACAGCAGAAGGCATCACACACCAGGAATGGCAGTAAATAAGGTTTTAAGGCTTACTGCTAAAATATAAATACCAAATTAGAATTTTAAGCCAAATGACTACAATCATGGTTGAAGGCCTTACACGCCAGGAACGCCAATAACATAAAAAAATTTAGAAACTTGCTGTCAAACAGCAAATACAATAGCAAAGGTTAATTAAAAAAGTAAGCAACTGATCACCAAACCGATGAAATAAGATAATGGTAAACTTTGTAACAAAGGGACCACAGACGGTGCTCCATAAATCGACCTCTGAGAAGGTCTGGCAACAAACACTTTCGCGAGCGATGGGATAGGTAGCCAAGACTTGCTTTCATTTCACGAGATGGTAACTGGGACTAGTGGTAGTCTAACGAATGGCTATGATAATGTTGCTGAAGCTACTTGACGTCCGATAAACCAAATGCAATGATGGAACAATACGCCAATGCCGGAACTGGCTGTCTGCACTAAGTCCGCAAAATACTGTGCTTAGAGCGCCCGAAACGAGAAAGGAACCACTACCGCCAGAGTAGGAAGCACTCCACTTGCTGCTCTTCGCCTCGGCGACGAGCAGCAACGCGAACCCAAGTCACTGGAGAATCGCGAGATATCACAATGGTGGAGGTTTCTCTACTCGGATTGAAATGCACTCATCTTAAAGCGTGCTGGATCCGGTTTACGACGAGGTCGTGCACCCTAGTGACCACAGCCCTTCCATCTGGCAGTCAATGCGCGCCGCCAGCAGTCCTGGCATGTTCTAGCACTGTGCGGACCTGGCTCCTCCTGAGTCCCCAACCGAACTGCCACACTCATACGACACGGAAAAACAACAATGTCGCTCCAAAAATAGGGCAACAGTTACTACATATCGATAACCTCCCCCACGCAGCTGTCACTAGCGGACAGGCAACGCTTGCGAAACCGAGTGGCGCCAGTCAACACGACAAGAAGACAAACAACCACAACCATGCCAACTAAACGATACCGTCTGGCACGGCTCAGTTTCACATCTCGAAACTATACTAGTCTCCAAAGTTTAAGGACGAAAGTAACTTTCAGATGACGTTTCACTGAAAAATAACATAGCTCGATGAAACTTGGACTACAGATAGAAAGACCTGCTACATTGTAGTACAGAAGGTAACTGAAATATATATGTAATGAGACTAATAGAAATGAGTTATTCAAAAGCACTAATCACGCTGAAGTCACCGGCGGAACGTGGTTCTTAATAGGATGTGTAATCACCACGGACAGCACTGCATGCTATACCACGTGATCCCATGTTGGCCACAAGGTTGGTAAAGCACTCTTGTGGTAGGGCGTTGCAGTCCTCCACCAGCACGGATGAAAACTGCTGAATGACCGTTGGTGCATCTGGACGTGCTGCAACACGTCTGCCCAACACACTTCAGGTGCACTGGATGGAATTGTAGGAACAGGGAGACCGGTAGATTCGCCGAAGAACGTCTCGTTTCAAGAGCTCTTCCACCTGCTCAGATCGAGACGCTGATGCACTGCCATTCATATAAATGAAATCAGGGCCGAATACACTCTTCAAAAGACGTACATGGGGAAGGCGTACAGTGTTACAACAGCGTTGACGGATGAGTGTAACGTGTTCAAAGATTTCAGGACCCCCATGCAACACTACGCCTCCCCACACTGTAGCACCTGCAGCACCAAAACCATCATGTTCAACAATGTTGCTGGGTGCATTACATGTTCCCACCTCTTGCCATATGAAGTTACGTCGAGCACTGCCGAACATCACCCTTTTGCTAGTCTATTTGTTATGGTGAGAGGAAACATAGTGTTGCATAGGCGTACTAAACTCAGTCTTTGAACATGGTACAATTGATGGTCAACTTCATTGTGACACTGTACTTCTTCCCAATGTGAATCTTTTCAGGGGTAAATTCGGCCCTGACTTCGTTTTTATAAATGAGAATGCGAGGCTATATTGAACAGCGCAGGTACAGGAGCTCTTGGAACGACAGGATATTCGGCGAATGGATTGGCCTCCTCGTTCCTCCAACTGTGCGGAGTGCGTTGGGGAGACATATTGCACCACGCCCACATTCACCAACGACCATCCAGTTGTTGTCAACTTCACTGGTCGAGGAATGGAACAGCTTATCACAACAAGTCCTTAGCAATTTTGTGGGCAGCATGGAATAACGTTGCCGTGCATCCATTGCCATCCGCGGTGATCTCATACCCTGTTGAGAACCTTGTCCCGCCTTTTTTAATGTCCAGCTGACCACTTTAATCGCAGTGACCACAGAGTAATGGTTGTCTGTTCTGTTCGCCTCAATGCGTATTTCAGTCCTCTTATTTGCTACGTTGTAGCAGTTCTTTCTATGTATACTTCAAGTTTCATCGAGCTATGTTACTTGAAAGTGAAATATCATGCGAAAGCTATTTTCGTCCTCAAGGACTGCACAACGGGTATAATTATCTCGATCGATCTTAAACACGCAGTCGCTAATAGAATTGGTAGAAGCTGGCCGCTGTGGCCGAGCGGTTCTAGGCGCTTCAGTCTGGAACCCTGCTGCTGCTACGGTCGCAGGTTCGAATCCTGCCTAGGGCATGGATGTGTGTGATGTCCTTAGGTTAATTAGGTTTAAGTAGTTCTAAATCTAGGGGACTGATGACCTCAGATATTAAGTCCCATAGTGCTTAGAGCCATGTGAACCTGCCTCGGGCATGAATGTGTGTGATGTCCTAAGGTTAGTTAGGTTTAAGTAGTTCTACGTCCAGGGGATTGATGACCTCAAATGTTAAGTCCCATAGCCGTTAGAGCCATTTGAACCATTTAGACTGGGTAAACTGTTGTTCAACTCCGTCTGTGTACGCTTTATTTTGAAAATCACTAGTTACCATTGCCTTGTGGTGACAGACCTTCAAAAATCACGTTATTCGTATCAAAGAAGCACGTATACATTGACGGAAAAAAATCGCAACGCCAAGAAGAATCTGGGCGATTTAAACGAAAGTTTGCAGCCGTGTTCCTCCGTCTGAAAGATGATTACTATTAAAATTTCGCATCGACCGCTTGAGAGCGGTGCTAGTAGTACCTCTATCAAGATGCAAATCAGGTTTGCCTTAAATGCCCGTTGTAACGGTCGTGAGCGATAGTTACCTTCAAGATTGGGCGTAGTGAGTTGACGTTTGTCAATGGTGCCTTTAAGGCGACACAGACGCCATTATCAAAACCTGACAGACTTTGGACGAGGTCGAGCAATAGGGCTACGAGAAGGTGGATGTTCCCTATGCGATACTACAGAAAGGCTTGGCAGGAATATATCCACTGTACATGATTGCTGGCAGCGGTGGTCAGGAGAATGTACGGTCGTAAGAAGACCGGGCTCCGGACGGCTATGTCACACTACCGACAAGTGTTCGGTGCATGGCTCTGGAGCATCGTACTGCATTTGCAGCAGCTATTTGAGCAGCATTTGGCACCACAGTGACACAACGAACTGTTACAAATCGCTTACTTCAAGGGCAGCTTCGAGCCAGATGCCCTGTGTTATGAATACCACTAATCCCAAACCACCGCCATTTGAGACTTAAGTAGTGTCAAGTGAGAGCTCATTGGATGTCACGGCGGATTTCTGTTGTATTTTCTGATGAAACATGGCTCTACCTCAGTGCCAGTGACGGCCGTGTGTTGGCTAGGAGGAGATCGGCTGAGTGCTTGCAACCAACCTATCTGCGTGCTAGACACACTGGACCTAAACGTGGAGTTATGGTCTGGGGTGCGATTTCGTATGATGGCAGGAGCACTCTTGTGATTATCCCACACACCCTAATTCCAAATTTGTATGTCAGTTGCGCTGCTATTCAAGAAGAGCATTTCAGGGGGGTGTTTTCCAACAGGATAATGCTCGCCCGCATACCGCTGTTGTAACCTAATATGCTCTACAGAGTGTCGATATGTTGCCTTGGCCTGCTCGATCACCAGATCTGTCTCCAATCGAGCACATGTGGCCCATCATCGGACGAGAACTCCAGCTCCATCTACAAACAGTATTAACCGTCCCTTTATTGACCGACCAAATGAAATTGGCATCGAACTCAATCCTATAAAGTGACATTCAGCACATGTACAACACAATACATGCACGTTTGCATGCTTGCATTCAGTATTATCGCGTTTACACCGGTTATTAACATACAAGATTTTCACATTTGCAATGGCTTATATAGCGCTTACTCATACACTACTGGCCATTAAAATTGCTACACCAAGAAGAAATGCAGATCATAAACGGGTATTCATTGGACAAATATGTTATACAAGAACTGACATGTGATTACATTTTTACGCAATTTGAGTGCATAGATCCTGAGAAATCAGTACCCAGAACAACAACCTCTGGCCGTAATAATGGCCTTGATACGCCTGGGCATTGAGTCAAACAGAGCTTGGCTGGCGTGTACAGGTACTGCTGCCCATTCAGCTTCAACACGACACCACAGTTCATCAAGAGTAGTGACTGGCGTATTGTGACAAGCCAGTTGCTGGGCTACCATTGACCAAACATTTTCAATTTGTGAGAGATCTGGAGAATGTGCTTGACAGGGCAGCAGTCGAACACTTTCTGTATCCAGAAAGGCCCGTACAGGACTTGCAACATGTGGTCGTGCATTATCCTGCTGAGATGTAGGGTTCCGTAAGGATCGAATGAAGGGTACAGCCACGGGTCGTAATACATCTGAAATGTAGCGTCCACTGTTCAAAATGTCGTCAGTGCGAACAAGAGGTGACCAAGACGTGTAACCAATGGCACCCCTTTCCATTACGCCGGGTGATACGGCAGTATGGCGATGACGAATACACGCTTCCAGTGTGCGTTCACTGCGATGTCACCAAACACGGATGCAACCATCATGATGCTGCAAACAGAACCTGGATTCATCCGAAAAAATTACGTTTTGCCATTCGTGCATCCAGGTTCGCCGTTGAGTACACCATGGCAGGCGCTCCTGTCTGTGATGCAGCGTCAAATGTAACCGTAGCCATGGTCTCCGAGCTGATAGTCCATGGTGCTGCAAACGTTGTCGAACTGTTCGTGCAGATGGTTGTTGTCTTGCAGACGTCTCCATCTGTTGAATCAGGGATCGAGACGTGGCTGCACGATCCGTTACAGCCATCGGATAAGATGCATCATCTCGACTGCTAGTGTGATACAAGTCCCTTGGGATCCAGCACGGCGTTCCGATGACCCTCCTGAACCCACCGGTTCCATATTCTGCTAACAGTCATTGGATCTCGACCATCGCGAGCAGCAATGTCGCGATACGATAAACCGCAATCGCGATAGGCTACAATCCGACCTTTATCAAAGTCGGAAACGTGATGGTACGCATTTCTCCTCCTTACACGAGGCATCAAAACAACGTTTCACCTGGAATCGCCGGTTAACTGCTGTTTGTGTATGAGAAATCGGTTGGAAACTTTCCCTATGTCAGCACGTTGTAGGTGTCGCTACCGGCTCCAACCTTGTGTGGATGCTCTGAAAAGCTAATCATTTTCATATCACAGAATCTTCTTCCGGTCGGTTAAATTTCGCGTCTGTAGCACGTCATCGTGGTGTATTAATTTTAATGGCCAGTAGTGTACATTAACCTGTGGTCTTGGAGCGTTAATCACTTACATATAATGTGAGGGCTGTCCAGAAAGTAAGTTACGATTGATCGCGAAATGGAAACCACATTGAACATCAGAAATATTTTATTTGTAATAGATAGCTACACCTTCCAGCTACTTCTCTTCGTAGTCGCCGTTCTCACTGAGGCATCTGTCGTAGCGTTGAACCAACTTTGCAATGTCCTCATCATAGAAGGCAACCGCCAGTGCTTTCCGCCAATTCTCTACGCTGGCCTACAGCTCGCTGTCTGTGCCAAAATGTTGTCGTCATAGCCAGTGGTTCACATGAGCAGAGATGACAATCAGAGGGAGACAATTACGGGTTGTACTGAGGGTAATCAAACATTTCCAATTGGAAACGATGCAGGAGCATCTTCATTGCCCCTGCAGAATCCGGCTCAGAATTGTCTTGAAGAAGAAACAGCACGTCAGTTAATGTAATGTTGGCTGCATAGCTTCAGGCGAAATTTCTCAGCAGGCTCTCGTACTTGGCGGGACACACTATTTTCTAGACATCTTTACGCGCTCACTGTGAGCTCAGAAATGAGAAGACCGACTTGATGCTACCTAGGGTCATACTAGAGACACTGCCCAACACAGCTGTGCAAAGCTTTATCGGATTTTCATAGTCGTTTCCATTTCGCGATCAATCGTAACTTACTTTCTGGACAGCCCTCGTACCTAAACAAATGTATTCCTAAAATTTAATTGCTCTACATTAATTATTTTTTAATGATGCGATTATTTTCCGTCACTAAATTACAGTGTTCGTGTGAGGAAAAAAACAACAGGTGGTCCATCCGGTTCACCTATTATAATAAGCAACACATTTATCATGGAACATTGATGATATTTCCAAAAGTTTCTTGGATATCGTCTTTATCTTGCAATTACAGCAACTACTGTAACACGTCTTTAGCATTTTTGCGTCTCGTCTAATCATATCTTGTTTCTGTATAGCCTGTACTGAAAATGCGATTAAAACGCCATGTGGCCACCTCTGCGACGCACCTCGTCCTCACTTCTAGTCAACGGAGCCGAGTACTTACTACGTCACAGCAGCTGCGAGTCTTTGACTTCTCTCCTAGCACCTTTCCTTTGAAGAAAACAGTACGCTTTTGCTTTCTGGCAAGGTAGGGCATTTTTCGCGCGTAGAGCAACGCCACCATTTACTTTTATACGAATTTCACGTCGTCCTGGGCGTTAATGGCAACGGTAATTAGTCCTCAGCTGGCAGTGTTTTTCTCTTGTTTTAAACGTGCAAGACTTTAATGTGGCGTCTGGAGTTTTTATGTTCCGGGAACTGCTTGATTGCCGCATGCCTTTCATCTTCCTTGTATTTCGTTTATTTTTAGTCACATTCCTCGACCTCTTTCTGGGTCTTTGTATACATTCCCCCTTTGTGTGGTTTGCTTGCCTCACTAGCTCATCAGTCACGCAGTTGTATTTCAGTTTTTATTTTTCTCCACGAGCCAGATGTTGGTGTTTCCTCGTCTAATATTACCCTCGTTGCGGTCCCCTGTCATTCGAAGTCTGCCTTATCCTTAACTATCATAATTTGTCTCACCTGTTTACGGGATTTTTTCCTCGTTACATGTTTCAAAAAATTTGTATGTTCTAATTTGCCCCTATTGTTCTCAGTTCGTTGATAATAAATTTTCAGCCTTTTTCGTACTGATGATAATCCTATAATTACATCTACAGCTCCTTCCTGCTCTTCCTGAGAGCTAATTTAGAGTCTGCGGAAGAGAGTCGATGTTTCAGTTTTATTATAACTTGACACAATCACAGTCACGGCACTAGTCTCACCTTGTGTCTGCAAAAAGTTTGGCAATGATGCTTCTGTCATTCTGGTAGTAGGCTAACATGCAGCGACAGATTATCATTGAGTTGAATGGGCGTGTTGATGACAACCAGGGTTAAGATTTTTAGGTACAACTTTCAGATAAAAAATGAAGGAAAAAGGTGCTAAAACAAGGTAAAGGTAAAATAGAGACAAAAAGTGCTGATTTACTCAACTAATTCAAAAAAACTCTTTCTCCTATTCTAGTTTATTGAGTTACAAACACTTAAATCAAATCAGTACTCCTCAGAAGAAGGAAAAAGCATGAAGATGTTGATCATCGAGACATTAAACGTTTCTACATTTTGAAAAAGAAATCTGTTTCAGTTAGGAGATAGAATGTTTTTGCAGTTGCTAAAGCCTCTTTCGTCACTGACACAAAATAGCGGGGCAAACTTTGTATTCACCCGGAGTGAAAAATCTACAGATATCGCAAATTCCTCGGTATCCGGATCTTTCTGATGACAACTCGATTTTATCTTTGCCAAACCATCTAACGGCTCCCTCACGGAACCAAAAGTACACCTCTGTTTCTCCTTTTCAAGACCTTCTTCTTGTAATCGTTTAATAAATAAGAAAATTAATAAATAAAGAAATAAAATAATAGGTGCAGTCAGATACTTGTAACCATGGACACAAAATAATTCTGTATGCAAATTACGTATTTTCTCCAGTAGCAGAAGTTGCTGTGCCTTGGAAATTGCACTTGAGTGGGCTGGAGCAAAAAACCGCACAAACTCTGTTGTCAAAATCCTCGCACAGCCTAGTAGCACTCTCAGTCGAAGATCCAACGAGCAATGACCGCGATATCTGGATGTGGCAGGTCAGTAATTTCCCTACAGGCAACAACACGGCTCGGAGCTTTCAGTAGAATTCTTCTTCAGCGCAGATATGAATTGATTTGTGATGTCACATTTGTTCTTTATAACTTCACAAAACTGTTGAAGGTCATTGACCAAACGTGTTATGTGCTTCAATTCAGGGAACAAAAAATTTCGTTCGTTAACTGGTGGAACCAGGTATGGAGTTTGTTCCGTAACCATCAGAAGAGCTTTTTCAAATTTGATACCGATAGGCCACAGTTACTGACAGAAGTCCATGATTTGTTGCATTACTGTACTGGAAACGGCTTGCTGCAGGTCATGCATTTTTTACAACATGGGCTTAACTTTCTCCCCTGCTAAGGGAAAAACTAATGTTCAAAGTACTGAGCCTATGGTTTCATTTAGAATGATTCCCACATCGCAGTCAGCACTTTCTCCTAGATTCTTTATTTGGTTTCTTGGTAAAAAGGCTCCATGTACTTTTTTTCTTAAATTCTTCTGATCGGACATTAAGACCTCTGCGTATTTTTGAAGAAGTCCCTTGAAGACTGGATGGCTCACCTTACTGACTGGTATCGCTGTTTGTACAAAGCTGTACACAAATCATTGTTGACTTGCTCCGCATATTAGCTTTTTGGATAACACGGTCCAGATACATTTCGTGATAGTGTTAGAGACTGCCTTGATTTTTTTGTTTGAAAAGTCTTGTTATTTTGAAGCTTGTACCCGGAAACGTGTTTTTTGTGCCGTCTCGCTGATGTTTTTCATTTAGCAAAATTTCGAACTCTTAAATAGTACATCGCTTAGCCCATCAGCTTCTATGGAACCGTGTTTGAATTCCTGGGCCAGAACAAGAAAATCGGCGTTGGATACCTTCGGCATGGTAAAATCTAGTAATATACATGTCTAGTAACAGACACATTCACGAGCAGATGGGCTACAGATTCTGGCGAAATTTTAATTGTTGCAGTTTGTTTATATCGATAAATGAGAGAAAGAGGATTTTCAGTACACAAAATTATTATTCATAGTCGAAGGTGTGTTTTCACTCCAGCGTTTACTGAAAGAGGTAGACTTACTATTCTCATCTCACTGCAAGCTGAGGAGACTAACTGAAGGTTAAACACTTTTTATTCATTGAAACCATATACAAATGGAATTAAACTCTCAAGTCATTTCACTTATAAATAATAAAATGCACTCAACAAGATTACTGAAAAGCAACAGTATAAGAAAAAAGGGGATTATGGACGTAGTTTGATGAAAAAACGGATAAAGGTCCGAAAAAATGGAAAAAAGGGAAATGAAAAACTATGTCTTTACGCAACTGAGGGAAAATTTCTCACTGTGGTATCTTTCCGAAGAACTTTAATTTACCTTAAGGAAAAAGTTGCACACATAAAAATTCTAACACTGGTGATCACCATTGCTTTCGTTAAAAATTTGTTTTGGTTTGCTACACATCGAAGTTATCGGTGTCAGCCTTCAAATGTTTTCTTACTTATTGGGTTGAAACAACTGAAATTTATTATTCCTTTAAAATTTCCGGACTATCGAGCTGTGGTCGGTGAACAGTTTTATTCATCATTGGCCGTAAAACTCAGCATCATACACTACTGGCCATTAAAATTGCTACACCAAGAGGAAATGCAGATCATAAACGAGTATTCATTGGACAAATATATTATACAAGGACTGTCATGTGATTACATTTTTACGCAATTTGAGTGCACAGATCCTGAGAAATCAGTACCCAGAACAACAACATCTGGCCGTAATAACGGCCTTGATACGCCTGGGCATTGAGTCAAACAGTGCTTGGCTGGCATGTACAGGTACTGCTGCCCATGCAGCTTCAACACGATACCACAGTTCATCAAGAGTGGTGACTGGCGTATTGTGACGAGCCAGTTGCTCAGCCACCATTGACCAGACATTTTCAATTTGTGAGAGATCTGGAGAATGTGCTCGCCAGAGCAGCAGTCGAACATTTTCTGTATCCAGAAAGGCCCGTACAGGACTTGCAACATGTGGTCGTGCATTATCCTGCTGAAATGTAGGGTTCCGCAGGGATCGAATGAAGGGTACAGCCACGGGTCGTAATACATCTGGAATGTAAAGTCCACTGTTCAAAGTGCCGTCAATGCGAACAAGAGGTGACCAAGACGTGTAACCAATTGCACCCCATTCCATTACGCCGGGTGATACAGCAGTATGGCGATGACGAATACACGCTTCCAATGTGCGTTCACCGCGATGTCGCCAAACACGGATGCGACCATCATGATGCTGTAAACAGAACCTGGTTTCATCCGAAAAAATTACGTTTTGCCATTCGTGCACCCAGGTTCGTCGTTGAGTACACCATGGCAGACGCTCCCGTCTGCGATGCAGCGTCAAGGGTAACCGTAGCCATGGTCTCCGAGCTGATAGTCCATGGTGCTGCAAACGTTGTCGAACTGTTCGTGCAGATGGTTGTTGTCTTGCAAACGTCCCCATCTGTTGACTCAGGGATCGAGACGTGGCTGCACGATCCGTTACAGCCATGCGGATAAGATGCCTGTCGTCTAGACTGCTAGTGATACGAGGCCGTAGGGATCCAGCACGGCGTTCCGTATTACTCTCCTGAACCCACCGATTCCATATTCTGCTAACAGTCATTGGATCTCGACCAACGCGAGCAGCAATGTCGCGATACGATAAACCTCAATCGCGATAGGCTACAATCCGACCTTTATCAAAGTCGGAAACGTGATGGTACGCATTTCTCCTCTTTACACGAGGCATCAAAACAACGTTTCATCAGGCAACGCCGGTCAACTGCTGTTTGTGTATGAGAAATCCGTTGGAAACTTTCCTTGTGTCAGCACATTGTAGGTGTCGCCACCGGCGCCAACCTTGTGTGAATGCTCTTCCTGTCGGTTAAATTTCGTGTCTGTAGCACGTCATCTTCGTGGTGTAGCAATTTTAATGGCCAGTAGTGTATAATGGTGAAAGAATAATAAAACCAGTTGTTAAGTAGGAACTGTTACTACACACAAACACACACACACACACACACACACACTCACTCTCTCTCTCTCTAACATACACACATACACACACACACACACACACACACACACACACACACACACACAAATGGTTCAAATGGCTCTGAGCACTATGGTACTTAACATCTGAGGTCATTAGACCCCTAGAGCTTAGAACTACTTAAACCTAACAAACCTAAGGACATCAACAAACATCCATACGCGAGGCAGGATTCGAACCTGCGACCGTAGCGGTCGCCCGGTTCCAGACTGAAGCGCCTAGAACCGCTCGGCCACTCCGGCTGGCCATACACACACACACACACACGCACACACACACACACACACACCGTGAATAATAGTTGATCACTGTATCAGGGCTAGAACCATCCACGTGATATCTATTTAGCATCTCTTAAAAGCTCGTAAAGTGTAGAATATTCCTGCTGAAAATAAAAAAGTTTAAAATTTTATATGAAGATGTGCATAATGGATCACATGAGATACAAGTCAAATCATTCACTCAGAACAGGAAAAATCTTTCCTCTGCTAGTCTCAATAGCAGACCTCTCACATCACGCACATTATAATTAGCACTAAATTCGTATCCTAACTACGTAAAATAAAGGAAAGTTTCTCTTTTAATTCAGGGTTCATCCTTCTCTTCAAGCATGACAACCAAATAATTAAAATAGGTTTCACAGCGAGCAGTACATCGTAAACATCACACGCAGATGTCCTTTTGCTGGATAGGACGAAATAATAGTGGGTAACAAATATGCGACGTCAAAGGACAACCTGATCTCTTCTCCATGGACTGATCATAGTGTTTCATAGATTTCTTGTAGTCTCCACTTGTAACTTTTATTGGTGGTCAGATAGAAGTTTTATGTCTTTGACACATCTCCTTTATGTCACCTACGAAGGCCTCTGCACACAATGAGGCAACACTCCACTATACAGCATGCTCTGCCTATGCGCCTACCTTCACTCTTTCGCTACTCTCCATTGCACAAGACCAAATATTCGCCAGACGTCACACCTTTTTGATTTTTCTGTTTTTTGATGGTAAGCAGAAGATTTAATCAGCACTTCGACGTCACCACGGCGTCATCTCTGTGTACGAGATTGTTGTAGCTGCTACAATAAGTACTTTTTGAACCTAAATTGTATAACAATGCTCCAGACCGTAGCGCCTAGAACCTCTCGGCAACTCCGGCCGGCACTTCAGCCTACTGTTCATCCATCACCACTAAATTGTGATCTGAGTCTATATCTGCTCCTGGGTACGCCTTACAATACAGTATCTGGTTTCGGAGTCTCTGCCTGACCATTATGTAATCTAATTGAAATCGTGGCCTTATCCATGTATACCTTCTCCTTTTGTGATTCTTGAGCAGAGTAGTCGTTATTAATAGCCGATATTTATTGCAGAACTACATTATTCTTTCTCCTCGCTCATTACAAGTAGCAAGTCCATATTCACGGTACACGGAGGAAATGTTTCTGTCTGGCTCCACTGATGCCACACCTCTATTGAACTCAAACAGAAGAATATGTTAGAAATGTTCAGATTTCTCCTCTCCATTTTCTAGCGTCCAGAGATCCACTCACTATCTCCAAATGACGAAATGACAATATGAAACCTCAAATAGCAACAGTGAACTACACATAAAAAATTACAGTCGATAAATAGATCCATAGCAGCCGGAAAACCAGCATTTAAAACAAAAAGCTATGCACTTACTCACAAACTTTCTACGCAGCGATGGGCTTCATTCTTTACCATCCGTTCTCAAAGATGTCTAGTTTTAATCTCTTGATCGCTATAGCGAATTGCTGTTTCCTTACATTGGATGAAACTTCTAAGTGTGTGAGTGGTGCGTTACATATGAATGAAACTTCGAAGTGTGTGAGTGGCGCGTTACATTACGCAGTTTTCGAAGCTGAAAGGTGATAAACAACCTGCACTAGAACGTAATGGCGTGGATTTTTCATTGGCATCACCACCCCAAGGAAGTTTCGTCAAATGGGGAAACAAAACTCAAAATGTAACGTAAAACTTGAACTAGTCGTCTGAAGATGAAACTGTCGGTTCGAAACCGGTAACGGCGCTATTTAAGTAAATAAACAGCATTATAAAAAGTGGCTTCTTGCTGTAATCTTCTGTGCAAGAGTCAACCTATACATCTTGCAACATTTATGGACACAATTTTTGCAAGAAGCATCATCGTCAAAACGTTGTGTTTCTCCTGTGATGATAATGATCAGCAGATGACGACCTTTATTGATGTAAAATATTTTAATAAATTTGACGTCTTTTTCACTTCTTTTTACCTGAAATAATTACAGAAATACCGGCTGTTTTATTTCTGTTTTTACCCTCTGATTTGCCTGGAAACGATAATTATGTGAAGCCGAAATTGCGGTGTAAATGGTGAGGCGCACCCACTCACGTGAAATTGGGAAGGCGCGCCCACCGGAGAATTAACAACAATGTAAACATTTTGTATTTTTGTAGTAGCATACTTTCCTCCCACGTCTAACGTAACACAATATTTTATTTTGCTTATTATGATTTGCATCTCATATTTCTGTCTTTTTAGGGGCACTTTTATACTCCCTTTAAAAATTCTGGGACCATGAAATTCCGTTTTGTTACTTGGTTTTCCTCAGTGTTCTGTCTGCTCAAGTGCTTGAATTATTCTTCTAATTATGGGCTATTTAACCTAATTAGGATTTTTCTCAAACTGACGACAAGAACATGTGGTATTAGTATGTCGCTTACTGCCATATCTGCATATGACATTACACTCAGGATTTTAACATTTAAACTTATAGTCTCTGGCTAGACCCTGGAGCATAGCGGCCCACTCCTTGAAAATTCGAGAATGTTTCTTGGATGCTCCGTGATATCTGTGCCATGATGCCGCAACGAGGGTTTTCATTTTGAAGAACTCAGTTTTTTTTTATCTGTATGTTGCCTTCTGCGCTCGAATCATTGTCCGAAACACTTTTTCAACTAAATTATGAATGTCGGCTTCGGCATTAGAAAAAAAAAAAAAACGCTCACTGCGCTACTTCATCTGTTGGTCTGTGCGGCGTAAAATGCTGCTCCGTCCGGGCCATGTAATCTGTCCATGTTTTCTTCTGCTGCTCAAATGGAGGGCATCCTGGAGTCGTTCTCTGGACTTCGTCTTTCCATTTTCTTTTTCTTCCGGCTTGACCAGCAGCTTTTCCTACATCCTACTGATGAGCTGCAGCAGTTGCAGTATTTGCATCGTTTTCTTGTACCACCTGAAAATATACTTACCAGAGATAACGGTTCTTCATCTTTTCTTCCTGAAAAACGTTAGTCAGACAATGCTCTTTCCTAAGAAGCAAGCCCAAAAATTTTGAAAATTATGTACAATTTAAGTAAAATTTTCAGGCATGTTAATTTTTCTCGATACTGTGGTATTCCAAAACACTGAGTCCTTCAATGCTTTTCACAGACTGTGCTAATTGCACTAGGTCTGTTGAATAATCCTTATACCCTTGTTATCAAAAACGTGGATGTTGCAGTTTCACTTGTACATCGACGACAAACCGCGAGGTACCGCTGATATGTCAGTGTGAACAAGAGAGCTGCTCCCATCCAACAGCTTCAGGCACGCAGTCATATAAAACCCAAGCACTGAAGTCACCAAAAATTCAAATTCCAAAACACTCATTCATTCAAGGTCACTAATACTCGAGTGCGGGAAGTGCTTGGTGAATAATGCTAGCCTGTGTCAATTCAGTTCCAGGCGGTAAACACTAGTGTCCTCTTTGTGATGCAGACACTGCCGTGGAGCTGTTGTACATTGTCGATGAGCAGGGGACCTCACAAGGGGAAGGCCTCAGACACTGCCAACCGATTCGGCTCAGACTTGGCAGGTCGCCTGTGTACAACCTAAAACGAAGGACTCTAAGATATTTTGGGCCGACACCCCTGCGTTTTTGAGAAAATCACCCCTAAAGGTTATTACGAGCAATCGACTCAAAATTGGAGGGATCGATAGATAATTGTAAATAGAGCATTTTTCATCATCAGGTATGGGGTCCGAAAACGCAAACTTTTCCAGAAATCGAGGAAAGAAACTTTTACAACTGTCCCTTCAGTACCCACATGGTAAACGCTGATCGGCGACATCGCCGATAGCGCAACGGCCAATGTAACTGGCTGGGAATCGGAAAACCCGGCTTCGAATCTCGATGAAAGCGAGCGGATGTCATTCTATTCGATTGTATTTTTTCAATTCTCAATTGATAGGGATAGGAAGGTTAATAAGGTAAGTAAATCAATAAGGAGTGCTGCGAATTCCTCATGAGGGATCACAGATATTCAACCGCGTGACGCTTGTTTACAGGGAGGCACGGGACAGAATGCACGCGGGGAGAGTTATGTTGTCCCGGTTGCCTCTTCGTCATATCATAGTTGTGAACCTGGAAGAGTGAAGGTGTCCAGCTCGAGCCTTATAGAAGTCAATCGGAAAGAGTTGTTTTCCGTCATTAGGCTGCCGCGAACCTCACGGGTACATGTAGTGATTTTTCCATCGTTAATGCGCCGAATGCATTTTGTGAATGAATACAGTGTTCTTCTGTAAGTAACATATGACGAGTACTGTATGTAGTTTGTAGTAATTAGCTCGTCTGTTTATGCCGTAGTAACTAGGTATTGCCGGCCGCGGTGGTCTAGCGGTTCTAGGCGCTCAGTCCGGAACCGCGCGACTGCTACGGTCGCAGGTTCGAATCCTGCCTCGGGCATGGATGTGTGTGATGTCCTTAGGTTAGGTAGGTTTAAGTAGTTCTAAGTTCTAGGGGACTGATAACCACAGATGTTAAGTCCCATAGTGCTCAGAGCCATTTGAACTAGTTATTGTTTGTTGTGTCATATCTTTCACGTACATAATCTGAATAATGGAGGATATACACCCTTCGACTAGCGCTGTAATATATAGTTGGGAGCCTGTCACAAACGATGGCAAGCGGGAAGTTACCGACGCTGTTTCGGTTGTTTTGGTTTGTAAAAGTGTTGCAAGATAGATGCATTATCAATGCTCTACCGGAAGCAGGCAGTTCTGATTCTTGGCGTTCCAGATTGATAGGAGAGGCTATCGTCGAGCGATTTTTGGAGCTGATGAACGAAATGACTTCTGTTGATACTGAAGTGCTATACCATGAAGACGAAGTACAAGGTGATTCAGTGAAAGATATCCCGACTAGTGAATCGCAAAATGGTCATAAGACTTTGGAAATCTCCACGTCACTGGGAACATGTGCTTCACCTGTTGCCGATAAGTATTACTAACCGGTTACTAAACGATTAAACTACGACGCTACACCCCTTGAAGTAAAAGTAAAGGTGGTAGTGCTACCCAGGAATCATCCAAATTGTAACTTACAAACACTGCAAAAGAATGGATCAACAACAGCCCTGAAAAGGAAGAAGGATTGAAATTATGTGTAAGTGATATCGTTAAAGGAGGGACAAGATACGATAAATACCAGGCGATAAATAAGTGGACATACGACCGATTTGTCAAATCTCGTTGTCGTAAGGAGAATGTAACAACGAGAATGCTTCAGGAGTGGGCTGCACGTGCAGCGCTTCAGCATACGGCAAACAAGGATTTTACGTTCGCTGCATCATTATCTTGGGCAAGAAATTTCAAATCGGAGTCTAAAATTAGTCAACGGAACGTCACTAAATACGTCTCTCATAAGGAGGTACAAAATATAGAAGATATACAGAAAGTGACGGCTGTTTTCAGCACGCAAACGGCGTCACTTATGACCGGTTTTAATCGTGATTACGTGATCAACATCGATCAAACAGAATGCGAGTATCAGGTGAACATTGGACGTGCGTTATCGCATAAGGGAGAAAAACGAACCCTTGTCGCAGTTGGTAGTAAAAACAAACCAACACATTCGTACGCGGCGCAATATGCCATCACACCCTCTGGAAAAGTGTTGCCTAAGGTTTTCCTGTGTTTACAAGAAACGAATGTTACGTTTTGTCCTCGGGTTATAGAAGAGGTCAATCGTTTAACCGACTCGTTGAAAAATGTTTACATTGTTGTTGTTGTTGTGGTCTTCAGTCCTGAGACTGGTTTGATGCAGCTCTCCATGCTACCCTATCCTGTGCAAGCTTCTTCATCTCACAGTACTTACTGCAACCCACATCCTTCTGAATCTGCTTAGTGTATTCATCTCTTGGTCTCCCTCTACGATTTTTACCCTCCACGTTGCCCTCCAATGCTAAATTTGTGATCCCTTGATGCCTCAGAACATGTCCTACTATAAAATAAATAAAATAAATAAAAAAAATGTTATTTTAAATATGTTAATTATTCTATCTGTATGATGGTGATTGTGATTGCAATTGTATTTGCTTATCTGGAACGTGGACGTTTAATTATTCGGTATCAGACGCTTGACAATGGCTTTTTCGTAAAGGCAATGTTACTCGTAGTTGACCGTGAAATAAAACTGAAATAATCGGACTTCGTAATTAAATCGTTTCCAAAGACTGCTGCGGTAGGTGCGGACTCATAATCTAAATCTCAATATTACAATAATTTGCCAGCCATGCCAATACGTCGTACAGAGGTGATTGTCTACTAAACATAAAAAAGTAACACAGTTAGTTAAATCAGATATATTCAATGAATAAGCCTACAGTTCATAATCCTACTTACTTTTATAAATATAAATTCTTTACAGAATCGAGTGCCTAGTGTGGTTGCAACTCGCAGTATTCTTCTATAACATGAAATATGGCGGTGTGCCAGACAATAAAATAAAATACGTGCTTCTCGCACCACTTCAACCAGAGCTCCCCCTTTCTTAATCAAACATAAGAGTAACGTAATTGTGCTTTTGTTTTATCAGCGACACAGCGCTGCAGTTGTGTGCCATAGGCTTTATTTATTTGTCACTGATTATTTATTTAATTAATATTTCGCGTTTCCGCGGAACTCACGCTCGGCATGCAAATGTGCCTTTATATTGCCCCCTGAATTGCGAGGCGAAAGGACACACCTGCAGGCGAGCAATTCACCTAAAGGCACAAGAAAATCTAAGTTATCTACAACTATTTACATGACTTACATTATACATTATACACATTATATACAAAATTTGAATGACGCGGGTGCGCCGTAAAAGTTCTTATGTTGGCAGATAGAGTGCGCGCATGCGCAGAAGCGTCTGTGTAACTGCGGCACTGCCGTTATTTCGTACAGTTAGATCACGCGGCACAGTATTGCAGTTCATATTGTTCGTGTGCGCGCGTTTCTCAGTTGTTGCACAAAGAAAATATTTAACCAAGATTACATATGAAGACTACATTCTATGACAGGTAACTTAGTTTTAAATTTACAATATTTGTTATAACACAATACAACTAGATTGTTGAATGTTCTTAGTTACATAGTATTGTTTTGAAATACTTCAAAGAAAAAATGTCCGTATTTTTCAGGTGCGTTGACCTATACACATCGTGTCGTTATTACAGTTCATATTCATCCGCTGCACAATAATTTTTTACAGGTTAGTATCGTCGTGGTAAAGTTTTTTGATCACAGTAACATCGTTGTATAACAATGTGATTAATACATAAGCGTGTCCATTTCTCATTTCCATTATAGTCGTAGTGATGCAGTTCGTTGTGACTAAAAGCATTGCTTATTACAGATCAGACGTGACCCGTCGAGTAATTGGTCCACGTGCAGTTCGTTTTTTACATTCCGTGGAAGCTTGGTTGCAGAACCTCGGACGGCACATAGCTGGCGTCGATCCTTGGACAGTCCAGGTAAGAGTGTCCGTCACATTTCGAGAACATTTCATTCCCTGAAGTTCCAACCAAAATTCTTCCACCCGTCGTGTTGTTTCCTGGACAGGCACTTTGTGTCCATTTAATCCAGTTAACATCTTGAAGTTGGGTACTGTAGTAATGTCACTAGACGATGCACGAATTATGCACTTCACATTTTCAGTTTTTTGCTGAATATAGCTCACCTAAATGTTCGTAGTTATTAAACAAGGAAATCGTTCATGGCGTTTACATAGATACGCTGCATAATGAATGGCATTAACAGTTTCTTTCACATAGGTTTCCGCGTAGTTGCAGAGTTAGTAATGTTCGTTAATGTCCGTGAACAGTGGTTCACTATGCAATGTCTTTTTGGCACTCGTTTTGTTCAAGTTTTTACATAGTAACAGTTACACTATACATCAGTTAAAAAAATAAGTAATTATACATACACACGTCACATATTTTCTTAGCATAAACATAATATAGTTGCACATAAACATGTTTACATCATCATTACATCGCTATAGGTTATTACATTGTGTCACATTTTATTTCATGAATTGCAGATATTTACATCCTCTTTAGAGGTTTTGCTGGGATATTATCGATGTTTTTTGTGATGTCATCTGAAATTAAGATAGGTTAGACACAACATTCATTACATCAGTAGGCAAGACCAGGCGTTTTCACTCTCAATAAATATTCAAAATAGTAAGAGAGAGAAAATGTTCGATTCCTCGCGTTTTGTGCGTGTGTGTAGAGTGTCTGTGTGGCCTTGACTTTTCGTGTTGAGAGATGTGCGTCTAATCTATTTCTCAAAGTAAAAGATCGCTTCACAGATGACGTCTGTCAGTTCGTCAGGTGTCACACCAAGTCAGTGGTACCTTCAGTAACAAATGTTCCGTGAAAAATTAATATGTCATCCACTGCTACGTAATCATAAATTTTACTTTAATATTCCATCTTTCAGGTGGAGGCGCGCGCTGAAAGAAGAGTTCTTCTGTCTTCAACTGCGTCACTGGAACCGCTGAAATGAAAATTTCTATACTACTTATTATCTGTGTTGTAACAACAGAGTTTTTCGAGTTGCTTAGCAATATTTTGATGGGTATGACCTTGACATTATTCAGCATGAAATGCTCTAAGATCTCGGTGTGCGTATAGCCCAATAATTTTGTTAGTTCTAGGATGTTGTAACAGATACGCACCAGGATGCGGTATGTTAACAATTATATAAGGTCCTTCATATAGCAGACGCCACTTAGCGTTGCGTCGTTTGAGTGCTACAGATTTATGATGAGTACGAAGTAGTACAAGCATTCCTACCTCGAATTTTTGTTTTCTTTTTATTATGTTTCTGTGATGTTTGTTTCGTATTTGAGCGTGATGTGTCAATGTAGTCAATACTTCTTTTATTTTCTGTTCAGGTGTGATTTCCTTGTCTGACAACTTAGGTAATGGTTCTATCCACTGATCGTTCTGTTTGCAATTGAACATGATCTCGTTAGGTGTGTAATTCGTATCGTAAATATTTAAGTTATTGTGTACGTCTTCGAAAAGACTTAGGTAGGACACCCAATTAGTATGTTTTGATGAAATATAGGTCCTCATGAATCGATTTAATTCTCGGAAAAGTCTCTCAGTCGCGTTACATTGTGGACTAAACCTCGAAATAAATATACTTTTGATGTTATTGTCCTTCAAGAAATTTCTCCATTTGTACCCAGAGTAGTATGCTGCATTATCTGATAGAATTGCTTTAGGTTTTCCCACGTGCGTCAGGTAATCACTTGAGAATCTTCGTATTGTAGCATTTGCAGTGGCGGATTTTAAAGCATAAAGATTTACATGTTTAGAAAATATATCGTAAAAAGCTAAGATATATTTGACGCCTCCAGAGCTTGCTGGATGCGGTCCACTGATGTCAGTACACAGAATTTCCAGGGGTTTACTGGGTAAAATAGAATGTAAATCTGTTTTTGTGGATAAATTCTGAGGTTTTGATTTTTGACATATGACACATGTTTTTAGTTCCCTGTAAATTTTTCTTCTCATATTGCTAAAATAACAGTATGTGCTGAGCTTTGCCAAACACTTTTTCGTCCCATAATGACCCCAAACTAAGTGTGTGTGCCAAATTAGATTACGTTCAGACTCTTTGGGAATGCATACACACCAGTTAGTAGCATTTGGATGTCGGCGGTAAAATAACACATCATTGTGTAACTTGTAATACTTAGTCAAAGGATGATTGTGTTTTTCTACCAGTAATGTTATTATCTTATACCAGTGAGGATCAGATTTTTGTAATTCAGCCATGTTTCTGCGCATATCAATATAATATTGGTGATACTGCTTGTCTTGCATTAAGAGAATCCTGTAGTCATTTATATTTTCTAAGTCACTGTTGGTATCATTCATACCTTGTGGAAGTCTAGACAAAGTGTCTGCAATGGTGGTGTCCTTACCTCTTATGTACTTAATTTCAAAAGAGTAGTTCTGAAGTGTAACTGCCCATCGTGATAGTCTAGGATGTACAAGTTTACAAGTTAACAAAAATGTCAGGGCCTGGTGATCGGTGTAAATTACCGTATGTTTTCCAAATAAATAATAATTGAATTTCTTGAATGCCCATACTATGGAAAGTGTTTCTAACTCAGTAGTGGAGTATGTACGCTCACATTCAGTTAGAGTGCGACTCGCAAACCCAATAATTCTTATCTGTTCCTCCTCTTTATTCTTTACAACTTGAAATAAGCAACAGCCCAAGCCAGTACGTGAAGCGTCACAAGTCATACAAAAATCTGAATTGAAATCTGGATGGCTCAATATGTTAGCATTCACTAAAGCATGTTTAATTGTATTAAAGTCATTCTGGCACTGTTCCGACCAGATCCAAACTTGATTCTTTCTGAGTAGATTTAGCAGATGTTTACTGTTCAAAAGTGGTTGTGGCAAAAAACGTCTGAAAAATGAACATAGCCCAAGGAATGATTTTAACTGCTTTTTAGTTCGAGGGCTAGGAAAGTTTCTGATAGCATCTAATTTACTGGGATCCGGACGTATGCCCTGTGAATTAATGATATGTCCTAAATACTTTATCTCACTGCAACCAAATTTTGATTTTCTTAGGTTGGCTGTGACTCCAGCTTGTGCAAATTTTTCTAAAATTCTTTGAAGAGTGTCAACGTGTTCATTCCAAGATTGTGTAGCTATCAGTATATCATCTACATAGTGTGTGACTGTCTCAACTAAATCGTCGCCAAGCACGGTATCCAGGGCTGTAATGAATACCCCAGAGCTGACATTCAGTCCGAAGGGTAGAACACAAAACTGATAGGTTCGCCCCCCGAACATAAATGCAGTATATTTCCGAGAATCCGGAGTGATACCCACCTGCCAAAACGAATTAGCGAGATCTATTGTGGAAAAATATTTTGCATCTAGAAATTTCTGTAATTGCTCTTCTAAATTTTCAGGTTTTGTGTGAACCGGTAAAATTATTTCGTTAATAGCTCGTGCGTCTAACACTAACCTAATGCTTCCATTTGATTTTTTGACAACAAGTAGAGGACTACAATAAGGTGAGGTGGATGGTTCAATGACCTTCCAGTCTAACATTTGTTTTAATTCTTGCCACACAGCAGGTCGTTGAGATAACGGTACGTTATATGTCTTATGGTAGAAGATCTTGTGAGGCTTAACTTCAATCTTGTACACATACGTGTTGATAACACCTAATCGTTTGGTAAAAACTTGTAAATATTTGGATAACACTTCCTGTAGTTTTATACGTTCATGTACACTGAGAGCTGTAGCTTCACTTATCTTATGATCAAGCAATGTTTTCAAGTCCATTAGCTCTGTGTCAGATGAGTGTGTTTGCATGTCTTGAATGTCATTGTCAAGTACTAACTGAACCTTGTACCCTGTACAGTGTTTGTCATGCTTTAGAGTTCTCCTGTCCAAATCAATAATAATTACACTGCCTTTATCATTTAAAATACATTTACCTTTGGAGAAGTCTATAATGCAGTCCTTCTCGCTCATAATATCTATTCCTAATATGCAATTTGTCACAAGGTTTTGTACAACCAGGAATGGCCATTGTACGGTTCCATTACCTATTTTAACGTTTACAAAAACTTGCTTCGTAACCCTACATGACTTATTACCTAGTGCAGTAGTTATTTTACAGTTTTGGGCAGGAAACTCAGGCACAGGTTCCAATTCACACATCTTTTTATAGAAATTAAAAGACAAAACGCTCACAGCTGCACCTGTATCTAGGATAATAGTAGTTGGAATCCCACCTACTACACCAGTAGTAGATGCTAAAACAATTTCATTTGTTTCCAGAATGAGATTTTCACTCTGCAGCGGAGTGTGCGCTGATATGAAACTTCCTGGCAGATTAAAACTGTGTGCCCGACCGAGACTCGAACTCGGGACCTTTGCCTTTCGCGGGCAAGTGCTCGCACTTGCCCGCGAAAGGCAAAGGTCCCGAGTTCGAGTCTCGGTCGGGCACACAGTTTTAATCTGCCAGGAAGTTTCAATTTCATTTGTGTTTAAACGACATTGTGTACTGTCTTGTAAAAGTTCATCTGATATATTGTTATTGTGGTTGTATCTTATAAATAAAACAGGTAGTTTTTGTTTAGAATTAGTCGGCGTATCATTATTCTGTTGTTCAAGTGTGGTGTCAAATAACTGATTAACATTGAAGTCGCCCCGCAAGAATTCTTCAGCCACGACCTGGGGCAAAGTAGTGACTGTTTCTAGTTTGTTGGATTAGCATTTGTACTAGGTACTGACACAGATTGAGGTTGTGCATCAGGTGTCATTTCTATTATATTCACATTTGGATATTGCCTATTATGATCTCCAAACGTTTGCGGTTGTTGTTGCTGTTGCGCATTATAACTTACCTGTCGGTCGTAAGGTATACTCCAATTTTGACCTGGTGGCTGCTGTGGTAAAGCAGAGTTTGAATGAAAGTACTGATCGTTACGAGTCCAACCTTGATGCTGTCTTGGCTCGTAGTTATTATTATTTCTATTTCTGTTTGTGTTTTTGTTATTACCTTTGTATCCGTTGTTACCGTTGTAGTTATTACCGCGGTGCCTCTTGTATGGATTGCCGCATGAAATGTTATTACTGTTGTAACTATTGTTTGTATTGGAATACGCGTGTTGATTTTGATTTCCGTATTGAGACGGCATGTGAGTTTGCTGTTTTTGCTGTACCGCGTATCCAACTGTGGGCGCGCCAGAATTGTGTTGGCAAGCCTGCATGTTTTGCATACCACTAGTGTAAACATTGTGGCTGCTGTTTTGCCACGCGAAGCGCTGATCTTCAAGTAACATGTCAACCGAATCTAAGGCTGTTAAAAAATAATCTGAATCGTCATCCGGGATATGTAGAAGTTTTTCCTTAATGTTGAAAGGCAATTTGGCCTTCAACGCTCGGAGTATATCACGCGTTGCGACTGGTTCGTCTAAAAAATGTCCCATGTTCAAGTATTTTTCAAAATATCTGCGTAAGTTACCATTTTTACTGTTAAAAGTTTCAGGTTCTAAAATTTGTCTTCTGAGTCGCTCCTGGACGGATTGCGACCAGAATTTGTTCAGAAAAGCACGCTCAAACTCACTGTACGTGGTACATACGTCAGCTTGACTGTATGCCCAGACAGCTGCATCGCCTTGGATGTAACCGACAATATATGAAATCTTTTTCCGGTCACTCCAAGTGCGTGGAAATGCGTTACTAAAAGATTTAAGAAAAATCACCGGATGAATGGTTCGTTTTTCTGGGATAAAAATCTGAAATTGCCTGTGTTTCATTAAGCTTTCATCTTCCTTCGCATTGTGATATGGATTTATTCCACTGTAATTACTGGTATGTTCAGCTGGCGAGTAATTACGATAATGTTGCTGTGGTTTACCATGATAATAGCTTGTGTTTGTGTTTCCACATCGTGGTATGTGTTGTAGTCGTGGTGTGTTTTGTTCTTGTGTATTTGTCGTGTGCGGAATGTGTGTATCATACTCGAATGTATATTGGTTTCTGAACTGTACATTTTGACTGATGTTTTCGTTACATTCAGACTGTAGTTGATCGGTGAATTGTCTCATGGGTGCAGTGACGGATTGTACTGCGTCACTGATCAGCTGTTTGTTATTAGTAATGTATTGCGCTACGGAGTCGTGCACAATTGTTGGTAAATTTTCACGTAAGCATCTATCAAAATGTTTGTCTTTGTTCTCAACCCAATCATGAAATTCTTTATTAATATTTTGAAAATGAGCTGTGGCATCAGATTGTAAGATGTCAGTCAGGTGTTGTTCAACATTGTCAAATTTATTCTGTACGTCAGTAATTCGTTTTTCAAGGTTGTCATGTACTGAAGGATATGTTTGAATTTGTTCAGTAAGAACTTCACACGTGACATTAAGGTTTTTTACTTGTGTCTGTAAAAGTGCTACGTCAGTTGTAGTCTTTTCTTGTCTCGTATTGAGCTGGGAAAATTTAGTACTGAGTTCGGTCATCTGTTTGGTCAGTGTGGCGTCTATAAGTTCCACACGCTTACACAATGTGTCACTACCTATCTTGATTGCTATGAGATCAGATTTGATTTCGTCATTTTGTGTTTTTAACTGTTCATTTTGTGTCTCTAATTGTGCCTTTAAGGTTGCCATGTTTTCGGCGTTCTGTTTCCTTATGGTTGCCATATTTTCTGCGTTTTGTTTCATTAGCATTTGTAACATGTCGGCAATGTTTACCGTTTGCAAGGTCTCTGCCCCCGCCGCGTCATTAGACGTGACGTCATGCATTAACATGGGCTCTGATTGAGATTTTGAAATTTTTGTAGTGGACGGCCTATCGTCAAAATTTTCGTCAACACTTGCGTCAATGTTTGATGAATCGTCACTACCGGTTGCTGTCGTAAAGTCATTTTCTAACACTTGTCTCACGTCCGAGTCGGATTGCGTCTGAATAGTACGTCCTTGCTGTTCCATTTTTGCGTATTGTTTTCTAGTTATTACCATGCCACACGTGATATATGTTTCAAGAAAATTTTTGACACTGATTTTAAAATAAAATGTAGTTGAGCATGAATCGCTCGTAGCAACAATGGCTGTCTGTTAATTTAAAAATATAAACTGAATTTGAGATTATTGGTAATGGCTGCTAGCCATGTTACATGATATCGTACAGAAGTCGGCCATATTGTACACTCGTGTATTGGTATTGTTGCATACGTTATTGTTTAGGGAAAAGTACTGAGAATGAAATTTATCACTGAAACTGTTATGCAGAAAAGAAACACTACAGAATTTACTGTAAAGCTAATACACTGAATTATACGTCTGGTCAAGCCTACCAATGCAAAGATGCTGCGTCTTACCTTATTTTGCTGGAAGTTTCATTGCGTCTTCCCGCAAAATTTCAGAATTGGAAAATATCTTCAGATTTTGTTATCTCTCATACATTGACGTCCAGGTCCAGAAAGTTGATTTTTTACATGAAACAAAGAGAACAATGTAACAAATGACAAAATAACAAGTCCTGTCACGGTCGCCAATATAAAATAAATAAAATAAATAAAAAAAATGTTATTTTAAATATGTTAATTATTCTATCTGTATGATGGTGATTGTGATTGCAATTGTATTTGCTTATCTGGAACGTGGACGTTTAATTATTCGGTATCAGACGCTTGACAATGGCTTTTTCGTAAAGGCAATGTTACTCGTAGTTGACCGTGAAATAAAACTGAAATAATCGGACTTCGTAATTAAATCGTTTCCAAAGACTGCTGCGGTAGGTGCGGACTCATAATCTAAATCTCAATATTACAATAATTTGCCAGCCATGCCAATACGTCGTACAGAGGTGATTGTCTACTAAACATAAAAAAGTTACACAGTTAGTTAAATCAGATATATTCAATGAATAAGCCTACAGTTCATAATCCTACTTACTTTTATAAATATAAATTCCCAAGGCCATCAGTAGTCCTAATGGAATGTTGTCTACTCCTGGGGCCTTGTTTCGACTCAGGTCTTTCAGTGCTCTGTCAAACTCTTCACGCAGTATCGTATCTCCCATTTCATCTTCATCTACATCCTCTTGCATTTCCATAATATTGTCCTCAAGTACATCGCCCTTGTATAGACCCTCTATATACTCCTTCCACCTTTCTGCTTTCCCTTCTTTGCTTAGAACTGGGTTTCCATCTGAGCTCTTGATATTCATACAAGTGGTTCTCTTTTCTCCAAAGGTCTCTTTAATTTTCCTGTAGGCAGTATCTATCTTACCTCTAGTGAGATAAGCCTCTACATCCTTACATTTGTCCTCTAGCCATCCCAGCTTAGCCATTTTGCACTTCCTGTCGATCTCATTTTTGAGATGTCTGTATTCCTTTTTGCCTGCTTCATTTACAGCATTTTTATATTTTCTCCTTTCATCAATTAAGTTCAATATTTCTTCTGTTACCCAAGGAGTTTTACCAGCCCTCGTCTTTTTACCTACTTGTTCCGCTGCTGCCTTCACTACTTCATCCCTCAGAGCTACCCATTCTTCTTGTACTGTACTTCTTTCCTGTCAATTGTTCCCTTATGCTCTCCCTGAAACTCCGTACAACCTCTGGTTCTTTCAGAATATCCAGGTCCCATCTCCTTAAATTCCCACCTTTTTGCAGTTTCTTCAGTTTTAATCTACAGTTCATAACCAATAGATTGTGGTCAGAGTCCACATCTGCTCCTGGAAATGTCTTACGATTTAAAACCTGGTTCCTAAATCTCTGTCTTACCATTATATAATCTATCTGATACCTTCTAGTATCTCCAGGATTCTTCCGTGTATACAACTTTCTTTCATGATTCTTGAACCAAGTGTTAGCTATGATTAAGTTATGTTCTGTGCAAAACCCTACCAGGCGGCTTCCTCTTTCATTTCTTAGCCCCAATCCATATTCACCTACTATGTTTCTTTCTCTCCCTTTTCCTACTCTTGAATTCCAGTCACCCATGACTATTAAATTTTCGTCTCCCTTCACTACCTCAATAATTTCTTTTATCTCATCATACATTTCTTCAATTTCTTCATCATCTGCAGAGCTAGTTGGCATATGAACTTGTACTACTGTAGTAGGCGTGGGCTTCGTGTCTATCTTCGCCACAATAATGCGTTCACTATGCTGTTTGTAGTAGCTTACCCGCACTCCTATTTTTTTATTCATTATTAAACCTACTCCTGCATTACTCCTATTTGATTTTGTGTTTGTAACCCTGTATTCACCTGACCAGAAGTCTTGTTCCTCCTGCCACCGAACTTCACTAATTCCCACTATATCTAACTTTAACCTATCCATTTCCCTTTTTAAATTTTCTAATCTACCTACCCGGTTAAGGGATCTGACATTCCACGCTCCGATCCGTAGAACGCCAGTTTTCTTTCACCTGATAACGACGTCCTCCTGAGTAGTCCCCGCCCGGAGATCCGAATGGGGGACTATTTTACCTCCGGAATATTTTACCCAAGAGGATGCCATCATCATTTATCCATACAGTAAAGCTGCATGCCCTCGGGAAAAATTACGGCCGTAGTTTCCCCTTGCTTTCAGCCGTTCGCAGTACCAGCACAGCAAGGCCGTATTGGCTAATGTTGCAAGGCCCGGTCAGTCAATCATCCAGACTGTTGCCCCTGCAACTACTGAAAAGGCTGCTGCGCCTCTTCAGGAACCACAAGTTTGTCTGGCCTCTCAACAGATACCCCTCCGCTGTGGTTGCCCCTACGGAACGGCCATCTGTATCGCTGAGGCACGCAAGCCTCCCCACCAACGGCAAGATCCGTGGTTCATGGGGAATCCGGGAAACTGACGAATGCGTTTTACAGAACATTTCTTGAGAATGTTTTAAAACCATTCGTTTCTAATATTGAATTCCTGGAGTGGACAAATTAATACTATAATATATGACACAATGTTTATAGATGGTGAGGGTCAGCCGACGTGCACAGTAAAAGTAACACCGCCAAATTGCACACCCGTGTGCCAACCGTGTGATGTTTATTTCTATCACCAGGGTAAAAACTTTATTTCCAGGCTTCAGAATTGCAATGTGCTTCTAGAAACACAGCGGGAATTGCACAACCGCACGGATGCAATAACTATTCACAGCATAATTCATAACCAACTTTCAGCACCGATTTTTCAGGCAATGGTATCGTATCCGTGGTACGCATCAAAATTAATTCCCGAAAAAGACATATTTTTAAATGTAATCCAAGTTTGTTTTCCGCCGACTCTTCGGAAGGAACAGTGTAGCTGTCGATAGATTGCATTCATTAGATGTTCTTGATGCTGTGAGTATATTTATTTCGAATATTTATATGACAATTGCCATCCATCTAGTTGTTCGAAGAAAAGTGAGGACACGTAACAGTGACTGGAAGAGCCATTGTAAAGTGACCTGGAGTAACATTTTAGTTGTTTACTACACCAAGAGGTTTGAGAAATTTATTTGTCTACCTTATAATTATCATTCCTTATTGATTTACTTACCTTATTAACCCTCCTATCCCTATCAACTGAGATATGGAAAAGTACAAAAGAAAAGAATAACATCCGCTAGGTTTCTTCGACATTCGAACCCGGGTTCTCCGATCCCCAGCCAGTTTCCTTGGCCGTTGCTCTACCGGCACTGTCGGAGTAAAGCTTTTACCATGTACGTACAGAAGCGGCAGTTGTAAAAGTTTCTTACCTCGATTTCTGGAAAAGTATACGTTTTCGGACCCCATATCTGATGATGAAAAATGCTCTATTTACAATTATCTATCGATCCCTCCAATTTTGAGTCGATTCCTCGTCATAACGTTTAGCGGTGATTTTCTCAAAAACGCGGGGGTGTTGACCCAAAATATCTTAGAGTCCTTTGCTTTATGTTGTACACAAGCGACCTGCCAAATTTGAGCCGAATCTGTTGGCCGAGTCTGAGGCCTTCCCCTTGTCAGTCAGACTCGTCGCAGGAAGTGTGGCGGTTCCTTCTTGGGACAGGTGAGCTGTGATGAAATTGGAGCTGTAGCTGCGATGCGCCTGCGACTGTGACTGCGACTCGAACTGGAACTGGAACTCTGACTCTCGCTGGAGCTCTGCCCCCTTAATTCGAGGAGAGTGGTTTTTATCCTGGTGCACAGCGATACTAAGCTCCGCACTGTTTGTTCCAGCTGTTGCCTGACGTGAAACATAGTGCTAGCAACTCCTCTAGTAAAGCACTTGAATATGCTGACAACTTACTTCGCCTGATGCGTATGTTGACCCGCTCAACCCACATTGCTAGTGGGAAGTCTAGTTTGCAGGATTGACATGCGGTCAAGAGTATTGTGCTGCTCATATGTTTGCCTCCAGCACAGACGGTATATCAACAGCAGAATGATATTTCGTGAATCTATATTGAAAGCGACTAAGGAGTTGCCTGGCTTTTAAGACGCAGAGAAAGCGGCGTTGTCTTAGTACTCAGAGTTCCTATCCATGCAGCTAACGACGGAACCCTAGCAATGTGTCGGGTGGTTATAAGTTAAGTCCATTACTCACAGAAGTCCTGTGTTGGCTATAATTATCTTATGGCAGCGAAACTTGGTAGATATGCTAATGCCTTAATGTGGAACCGATTTACGCTAGAAAAAATTGGCATACAGGTGCAAATCTAACACTGTAAATGCAGGAAACACTTATAGAAATGTTTCCACATGAAATGAATTAAGAATAGGACATGGGTAGAAAAAGTCAAACAAGTGAGAAAGGAATAATGTCGATTTTATTACTAACCACCACCTACACAGTTTGTTCAGTATGAGCACCGGAGTCGTCGACGAAATGCTGCATCCGTAGAACGACATGATAAACAGTTGCTCGCATCAATTTCGGCGGAATATGAGGAATTCGTCCTTTATACTGGATTTCAGATCAGGTAGAGACCGAACGTGTTCCAGGTTAAATGGTTCAAATGGCTCTGAGCACTATGGGACTTAACTTCCGAGGTCATCAGTCCCCTGGAACTTAGAACTACTGAAACCTAACTAACCTAAGGACATCACACACATCCATGCCCGAGAATGGATTCGAACCTGCGATCGTAGCGGTCACGCGGTTCCAGACTGTAGCGCCTAGAACCGCTCGGTCAACCCGGCCGGCTGTACCAGGTTAACGCGTTATTTTAGATATCTCCAGAGTCACATGGATTAGATCAGGTGATTTTGCTGAACATGCATCTGGAAAACCTCTGAAAATAACTATGGATAGAAGGTTGCAAAAGCAGAACTTTAACTGGGAGAGCGACATAAGATGTTGCCATATCTTGCGTTAAAACAGAGTTTTCACATAGTCATTCTCTTTCAAAGCAGGAATGAGGTCTCGATAACGTAAAAATGTCACAGTAAAAGCACTCCGGGTGTATTTTATTCAAAGAAGTATGGGCCGAGAATAAAGGTGCTTGTGAATCCACATCACACAGTCAAGTAGGGTGAGTGCAGCGGCTCTTCATGCACAATACGGCACTTCTGTGTGTTCTCTGTACCCTGTAGAGTACAATGCTCCTTGTCATCCCTAGTATTTAAGCCAGCCACATGTCATCAACTTCGATCCGTGATAGGAACCGAAGAGCAAGTTCAGAATGTTGCTACAGAGCATTCAGTTTCAGTCGTTCTGCTGTCTGGATATTTCACGTGTACCAGTGTAAAACATACTTCAAAACGTTGCGTACTTTTGACAATGGGATGGACTATTCTCGGACACAGGGTACCCGCTGCATGGTCAGTTACAGCAACGGCAACCTTCTCAATGTCTTCCAACGGCATAGGACGCGTTCCTCTTCCAGGTGCCACACCAACCTCACTCGTGTTTTCGAATTTCATTATCGTCTTCTTCAAACCATTTAATATCACGCCTCTCCTCAGACCTTTCAATCGGCGATACTCTCTGAATGCAGCATTGTAAGTTCATATAAAACAGTTTCATTAACAGCTCGTAATCTCTGTTCGCGATTGCCGTCTGTTCACTCACATTATGGCTTGTCAAACGACCCGCATTAACGCATTATAACATCTACCAAGTTTCGCTGCCATACGGTAATTATATCCCACACCGGACCACCGTGAGTAGCTGCAATTTAATTACAACCACCCGGTACCGAAATTACCTGGACGAAGCAAAAAAATTGAAATTGCTTTTTTTTCAAAATTCGTAAAAACCTAAAACCATTGAGTACGATTTATTTAGAACTTTAGTGCGATGCAGTAACATGTTGTATGGATCTGGTCGCGAGATGATGATGATTGACACTCTGTAGAGAAGATTTAATTCAGCTCTTGAACAGAATGAGCATATTTTTAGACAGCATTGTACGGAAAAGTTAATTGTGTTTGGGAGTGGCAATTGTTCGTGCTAAACTGTTCTCCATGGTCTGGGTGATTTGTGCTAATCTGAAATCCAAAGTCTACTGGCATAATTTATAGCATTTAGTAATTTTGTAACTCTCTTCTCTTGCTCTCTCAAATAATACTGATTTACTTGGCTCTGATGGCTCGAAAATCGAATTTTTTCTCAGCAGAGTGAATCGCCTAAAACGTGAACTCCTTTTATTTTCTGAAGTGTTCAGGATATCGAAACGGTGTTTCCGGAAAATGACAGTATAGGGACACGTAATTTTGTAAATAGATTAAAAAGGTAACAACGGTCCCTATTTGGCATCTTAAATGATTTACGAAATAAATGGGATCACAGTTTTCTATGATTCATCCTACGCAGTAATTTAGGTCATACAACTCAGTTAAGGTATTCAGTGAATCATAGAAAACTACATGTAGTGTTAGCTTAATCATCCGTAGATCATTAACAAAATGGTATCAGACACGTCACTTTATTTTCTTGTATCACATTACTGATCACTGCTCACACAACATACAAACACATAATACAGAACACTGTGTTGCACTGCACATTCTCACACACAGACATGCTTACAAACAAACAAACACACACAGGCACACACACACACAGACAGACAGACACACAACACACCCGCGCGAGCGCATGCACCCACGCACATTTCAGCCGACAGCAGGGCATCAACAACACTGCTGCTGCTCTGTTGAATTCTTCTTGTTTTCCCCTTGGCTCATCTGAAAATGATGAGTCAGCACTTCGTCATGATAAAGGACATGTTGCGTTCAAGAAAACGGAAAGAATTTACATGTATCCGTCATACATCCTTGACACAGAGTTTTATAGTAAGATTCATTAAACTATGTTTTCTGTTCAGGGACAGTTATTTACTACTAGATAACGTTTATTTCTACCATTCCCTACCATTTATTATCTAAATAATCCTCCACTTTGTAATATGAACAACAGAACAGGTGTTTTTTACCTGTCTTTTTTCTGTTTGGGATTTAGTTGTTTCTTTAATTTGCTTGGACACTTTATCTCGCAATTCTGTTTTGTGATGTTTCTTTGTTTACTTCTGGTCAATGTATGTTCACGCTGGATGTTGTTCCATGACCATGAATGCTACTGTTTGTGAAATAACTGCTTAAGTTCCTCTATGTCCATAATACCTTGATAGATATACTCACGTGGTGCACTTAGAATCCCCAGAAGATCTTCATAGGGAGAACTGTCAGTATTTTTTATTATTACTCTGATTACTCTTTCCTGAGGTTTCAAGGCTGTGTCCATGTCTTGCATATGGCACCCCAAGAAATGATTCCATAGCTAAATACGGCACAGCATACCGATTACATTTGCTTTGTAAGTGCATTTGTGTGATCGCTCCACTATAAGTGACAGTCAATATTAACACCTATAAACTTTGTTTACTGTGTTGTCTATGAAATTTTCATTCATATTTAATTTTGCAGAATTATTTACGGTCTTTAAGCATAAATTTATGCTGTTTGTTTTCTTTATGTTCGGTGAATGTTTATTGCGTGGACTTCGAGAACTCACGTCGTAAAATTAATATATAGCTTTTACCACATTAAGACCTGTATCACACGTTCGTGTAGATTACGTAGTTTCAAGTTTTGCAGCTAGGTCGCATCAAACTCTGCTTGCAGCGCTACTTACGATTGTTTGAAAATGTGGCTCAGCAGAATGGCAAAGAATGCCCGTAAATAGTTGTTATGAAGCGTATGCTTCACCACAAGACCTATGTGCAAGATTGAATATATATTTGTGTGTACTTAGAAACGTCTGAGTTTTAAAATTCCATGAACAAAACTCTTCTACTGGTTACGACCTGAAGTAATCATGTGTGTACCTGAAATATTTTAGCAAATATAAAAAACTAAAACTAAAACAATGTGATTTAAAAAGTAATTTTGAATAACTGCAATAAAAATGATGATGAAAACGTGTTTCTTTACTTAATCGTCAGAGCTGAATCGGTTAAAATAACCTTTCGGGTTTCATCAGCATCCTACTACGAGTTGAGGTGTTTTATCTGTGATTAAAATGTTAGTGTCATTAGCAAATAAAAAAAATACTCAAGTCGAATATTACCTGGAATGTTATGAATGTATATCAGAACAATACTGGTCCTAAGATGGTGCCCTGAAGGACTCCTACGTTAGCATACTTAGAACCCGATAAATGTTTCACTAGATTTTGCTTCATTCGAAGCCTCTACCCTACGCACCCTCTTTTTCAGATATGATCTGAAAAATTCGTTGACAAATCCTCTTACACCTAATTATTCTAGATTTTTAGTAGAATTTTATAGTCAACCTTATCAAAAGCTTTGCTAGAACACATTCATCGTCAGCCTTTTGTGTACATGAGTCTAAGCCATTGTGAACTTCTTGAGGGAAGCAATTTTCGTGCGTAGGTTATTCTACTGACGTTACTCAAGACATTAATTGTCGACAAGCACTATATTTGTGAACTCTAGTACGTCTCATGAATACTTCTATTATACAGGGTGCAGTGGGCATAAACACAGATATTTTTATATGTGCTATCTTAATATGTACACACATAATTGTGTTGCTTGTTTTTTCTCACTGTCGAACAGCATTCCCACAAACCTTTACCAACTTTAAGATCTGAAGTTTTCTGCATAATCGTAACTGCACCACTAAGAGGACTATGCCAGTCGGTGTACACTAACCGTTTTGTGTCCACGTGTCCACTCTTCAACATCTGACCTGCTGCCCAGTGGAAAATAGGTACTAACGGCATGTCGCTGCCACACACACTTGGAGGTATTAAGCAACCTACAAAATGCATAATATGTAATAGCTATAATTACTAGTCTTCAAATGACGTAAATACTGATTTAACGTTTTTCAGTACACCGTCCTCAGTCACCAACAGAAACATCTGCACTTATACCCGTTGCACCTTGTATGTACACGGCCTTACAAAAAAAACTAAAACACGTGGAAGACACTGCCGAATGCCAATGGAACTTCATACATGTACTCAGGTACTTAGGTAAATATTAAAGTTACAATTCTCTATGATGGGTAGAATGTCCATCCAAGTGCATCAGTTATGTTCGTATTTAGTGTTGTTACCAGACCAGTTAGCATATATAGGGTGTTTCCGTAACAGCGCGCAAAAATTTAACAGGACATGGTGGATGCTTCCCAGAATAATATCAGGTAGCGAACCTTGGGTCGGACAAGCCACTTTCAGGAGATAATAGGAATAAAATCACATTACTGTGTACTTTTATATTACATTAGTTACAGTTAACTGAAAAAAACTATCATTGACATAATATAAAGTACCGTTAGTATTTCATCTTAAAAAATGTGCTGAAACTGGCGACTATCAACCTCAATGCAAGCATGACATCAACGAACAAAATTCTGACGCATACTAATAAATATCCTTGGTGTGTTTCGAATCACATCACAGGCAGCTACAGTTCTGGCAACTAAATCCATCTCCGTATCCATGGGGTGTCATACACAAGTGAATTTAGATATCCCCATCGGAATTCATCAATAGATATTGAGGTCTGGCGAAATCGCAGGCCATGGAATAGGACCTACCCTTCCAAACCAGAGGCCAGCAAATATAGCACTGTGACGGATGCGGACATCCACAATGAAGTGAGGCGGTGCGCCGTCATGTTGAATGGGTCTGTAGCTGATTCATAGCACTTTCTGTCATGAGAGAGCGTAAATACGATACAACAGAACCACCTTATGGATAAGTAAAGTAAACGTAACCTGTATCATCTGCATCTACATCTACGTGATTACTCTGCTAATCACAATAAAGTGCCTAACAGAGTGTTCAATGAACCACCTTCAAGCTGTCTCTCTACCGTTCCACACTCGAAAGGCGTGCGGGAAAAACAAGCTCTTAAATTTTTCTGTGCGAGCTCTGATTTCTCGTATTTTATCGCGATGATCATTTCTCCCACTGTAGGTGGCTGCCAACAGAATGTTTTCGCAATCGGAGGAGAAAATTTGTGATTAAAATTTCATGATGAGACCCCGCCGCAAAGGAAAACGCCTTTGTTTTAATGACTGCAACTCCGATTCACGTATCACGTCTGTGGCACTATTTCCCCTATTTCGCGATAACACAAAAAGAGCCGCACTTCTCTAAACTTTTTCGATGTCATCCGTCAGTCCCAACTGATGCGAATCCCACACCGCACAGCAATACTCCAGAGAAGGGAGGACAAGCGTGGTGTAGCAATCTCATTAGTAGACCTGTTGCACCTTCTAAGTGTTCTGCCAATTAATCGCAGTCTTTGGTTTGATGTACCCACAATATTATCTATATGATCGTTACTGTTTAGGTTATTTGTGACTGTAATCCCTGAGTATTTAGTTGAATTTACAGCCTTCAGATTTTTTCCTATGTCATTAATATACATCAGGAACAATAGAGGGCCTGTAACGCTTCCTTGGGGAACGCCGAATATTACTTCTGCTATACTCGATGAATTTCCGTCTATTACTACAAACTGTGACCTTTCTGACAGGAAATCACGAATCCAGTCGCACAACTGAGGCGATAGTCCGCAGGCACGCAGTTCGGTTAGAAGATGCTTGTGAGGAACGGTGTCGGATTCTGGAAATCTAGAATTGTGGAATCAACATGATATCACCTGTCGATAGCACTCATTACTTCATGAGTACAAAGAGCTAGTTGTGTCTCACAAGAGCGATGTTTTCTGAATATGTGCTGGCTATGTGTCAATAAATCGTTTTCTTCGAGGTAATTCATAATGTTCGAACACAGTATATGTTCCAAAACCCAACAGCAAATCGACGTTAGTGATACGGGTCTGTAATTCAGCGGATTACTCCTATTTCCCTTTTTGGGTATTGATGTGACTTGAGCAATTTTCCAGTCTTTAGGTACGGAACTTTCTGTGAGCAAGCGTTTGTATATAACTACTAAATATGCAGCTATTGCGTCAGCATACTCCGAAAGAAACCTGAGTGGTATACAGTCTGGACCGGAGGCCTTGCCTTTATTAAGTCATCTAAGCGGCTTTGCTACACCGAGGATATCTACTTCTATGTTTCTCATCTTGGCAGCTGCTCTTGATTGGAATTGAGGAATATTTACTTCGTCTTCTTTGATGAAGGATTTTCGGAAAACCGTTTTCTATAACTCTGCCCTAGTGACACTGCCGTCAGTGACTCCACCGTTGTTATCGTGCAATGAAGGTATTGATTATGTCTTGCCACTGGTGTGTTTTATGTGTGACCAGAATCTCTTTGGGTCTTCTGCCAGTTTCCGAGGCAGAATTTCGTTGTGGAACTTATTAAAAGCATATCGCATTGACATAAGCGCTGTATTTCTAACTTCTACTAAACTTTGCCAATCTTGGGGATTTTGCGTTCTTTTATATTTGGCATGCTTTTTTTCGTTGCTTCTGCAACAGCAATCTGACCCGTTTTGTGTACCATGGGGGATCAGTAGCATCACTTACTAATTTATGTGGTATATATCTCTTAATGGCCGTCATTACTATCTCTTTGAAATCATTCTACACCTTTTCTACGCATACGTGATCAGGTCGGTAGGAGTGAAGACTGTCTCTTAAAAAGGCATTAAGAGCATTTTTATCAGCTTTTTTTTTTAAATAGATGTACTTTGCGTTTCTTTTTGATGGTTGTGGGTATTACGGTTTTCAGCCTAGCACCAACTGCCTTGTGGTCGCTAATCCCTGTATTCTGCGTGATACTCCCTATTAGTCCAGGATTATTTGTTGCTAAGAGGCCAAGTAAGCTTTCGCAACCATTTACGTTTCGAGTGGGCTCATGGACTAATTGTTCAAAATAATTTTCTTAGAATGACATTTTATTCTTGCCACCGCCTTTAAACGTATAATTTTTTCTAGCATATCGTTTGTAGATTGAAGTCACCACCGACTATAATTCTATGAGTGGGGTACCTATCTGAGCCGAGACTCAGGTTTTCTTTGAACTGTTCAGCATCGTGACTTGCTAGTAATCAGGCTCGTTCTCCTTGTTACTTTGCAGGAAATAAAGAATTTACATGTTAATGAACAGAACAGTAGGTGCTAACTTGTACACGTTTTAGTTTTAAACAAGCTGGAAAACAGTAATGTTAGACAAAGCGGTAGATCAGTTTACTTCCATATCTTCTTAAGCTGGCTTCTGCGACCCCAGGTTCCCTGTATCAAATTGTTCAATGGAGCATTCTCTAGGTCATGTTACGTTTTTGCACGCTATTACGGAAACACACTGTATAAGGGACGTGAACACGTCACACGTTCAGTGATCACTGTGAAGAACACAGAGATACTCGTATAAGACAGCGTTATCAACAACTGACAGATCTTTAAGGGGCCTCATTCCAGGCCTCTGTTTGGCAGAAAGTCGAAACGTGCAACATCCAGATTTGTGGGACATTTGGATAAAACAGTGGCCCGATGTTGGATTGTACGAGAAAGTGAGAGCAGGTATACTCCTCGTCAGGGGTCCGGTCCGTCACTCTGACCACCCAACGGAGGATCGCCGTATTGTGCACCAAGCGCAAACTTGGCCCTTTACATCTGTGCCTGCTATCCGATAACAAGTAGTGGAGCCCCTGCAACGTTCTGCGTCACCCCGCACCGTTGGTTGGAGACTATCAGCAGACATACTAGGAAATTAAGCATCCCACGGATAGTCTGCCGTTAACACTGCGACCAGGATGCACGGACTGCCGATCAATGGCGCCACATTGTGTTCAGAGATGAATCGTGGTTATGCACTACCAGAAGACCACCGTCGGCAAGTATAGCGGCGATCTGAGGAGGGGGGCGAGGGGAGGGGGGGGGGGGGTTGGGATACCTTTCTTCCAAAGTCCTGGAGAAGCGCAGCAGTGATACTTCTGGCTCCTGGTGCCAAGCCGTGGGAAGTTATCGGGTGTGACGCGGCTAATAGTGGCTGGAGGACCTCTGACGGCACAGTGGTACTTCACGGGCATACTCCCTCATGTGTTACCTCTCATGTGCAACATCGTGGTGCCATTTTTCAAGAGACAATATTCGTATGAATTGTCTGCGTGATTGTGAGGCACTCCCTTGGCTAACAAGGTCCCAAGACCTCTCTCCGATAGGACATGTATGAGACCAGCTCGGACGTCAACTTGACATCCAGTTGAGGGCAAGCACGCAACAGCAGATGATGTAATCGCTTTGTAACACCCTTCCCAAACGAGTCACTGCATGCCTCCAGACCATAAGGGGCACAAATTCATACTGATAACTATACCCGTACTGACAAGTTCTTTGTAATTTTGATTCAACTTTTGTAATCACATACGCTCTCAAACGGTGAAGTTTCATTTAGTTTTCTCCTCCCCTTCCGGGTGCTTCACTTTTAATGTCGTGCAATCCTCGCTATTTGAGAATTGTGCATTCGGTCGTTGATGTACCAAACCAGGCACGAAGCACCTGCGAGCTACATAATGCTAAGGACGCGCCGAGCATTGCCCTTCGGAACGGAAAGGTACCCAACATTGGCCACATGTGTATGACTTCCGCGTATATACTTGTTTACTCTGAAGAAGCGAAGGTAAACGGTTTTCGGATTTTGCTGCTTTCCTGTCCTCTGCTCAGAGTCTGTTCTGTTGTGTCACTAGTAACCTTTTCATTTTACACATATTGTATCCATCCAAATATTTCCTTGTTTGTGGTCTCTTTGGATGTACTGTATCACCCCTTAAAGTTTATAAATATTTTTCACACCCTGTACACAGCTTCTGCAGTTGCCACACCTAATATTTCATGATCTCTTCAAGATATTAAACTGATTTTATGCGATAAAGTAGCGTAACACTTATATCTGTAGAGGTATAAAAGAAACTACAGCTTTTTTTAAAAAGTTGGACGACGTATTTCGAAACGTTCTTCCATAGCTCACGAATGGAAGAGTAGGCAGTCTCTGTTCACAGTGTTCTGTTCACCAAAATGGCCTGGAGATCACACAAAGGCAGATATCTGTCAGTACAGCAAACTTAGTCTGCGATAGACCGGTTCTATCACTTTCTGAAAAGCTTTCCTCGGTATGTCATACTGTTCAAGACGGACAATGCTTATTGGGACACGCGGTGAATATTTCGTTATTCAGTAGAAAGTAATGCATCAAAAGCTATCTAAGTTTGCTCCCAAGGCCACTTGGTATAACATTTTCCCTGTTTTCTGTTCTGTTGTGTTAACTAAAGCAATCAGCAGTTACGTCGTTAGATGCATTAAACTGTGTTTAAATTAAACGCAAAAACATATCAACTGTATTTCGCACAGTAAAATTGTGCGCTGCTTCTATAATTCGAACCGCCTGGACAAAAAACATCAGCTATTCTCTCTGTCGCCCGTGACAGCGATAATGCGCTGGGCAGAATGATAGCGTAGTTCCCATTAAGCGGTGCGTGATGCAGCAGCGTGTCGTGACCAGGGCTGTCGCATACTGTATCGAATTATAGTGGTGCCGCATAGAGTTGACGTTAATGATTCTGACGTAAATTTCTTTTTAATATACTCCATATCTCAAACAACACAAGCCAATTGTAGGTTACAGACGATTCTTTCACATCGTAACAGCTACTAGACGACGAGACTGCGAAATGAATAGTGGTAGAGCAGAAGAAATGATGGCTTGGAAACGTACGTAACATCGTCTGTTTGTAAGGTGCAGAATACAGGTACATCTATACAGGGAGTGGAGCGTAGAACCATACCATTAAATATGTCGGAACCAATAGCCATATAGGAAGATAATATGGTACCCTACTTATATTCAGAGTCGCCGCGCGAAGTTAGTCATTGCACTCTGGAAGGAACATAGTCACTGAGATGTCCCGTTATTTTATTCGCCATAATGCTGTCTTCTACCAGTTACGTAATTTCCAGATTGGAGTAACACGAGTAGTTGACTGCCTCTCTTCCTTCCAATGCCTCCCAGAGACTAGTCGGTGTATTCTAGATATGATAAGCCGATGTACTCTTCCTTCTTCAAAAGAACATAATATAAATGGAATAAATGGCAGCGTTATATATATCGTTTAGTATGCCTACTTCAGAAGAGACTCCCTTTTCACTGCCCAGTAAAAAGCCTTGCTCTTCCATTTGACGCATCTACAAACTGTATGTTGGCTTCTGTCTCGGGTTCTTCAGCCGACGTTCGTATAATGATTTTTCTGACGTTTCGCCAGCACGAGTGGCTGGCATTGTCAAAGTTTCATCCTCCATTGCTGGTCTTGGACTGGAGCCGAGCTCGCGGCCGCAGACTATACAGGGTGAGTCACAAACTATTGCCACCAAGAGTAACTCCGAAAGTATGATAGGAGTTGAAACGTTGGCTGGACAAATGTTGCATGGGACAGCGGGAGCCATAATATAACTTTTTTTTTTTTGTTGCTAGGTGGGGTCGCTTCAGAGATATGAAAGTCAACTTTGCTTTCATAAAGGGAATGGTATAGTTTGGTACACGTTTTCTGATAGTGGCTATCTAGACGAATACAATGATGTATAATAGTAAGATCTTTGAAGGTCAACTTAGGTCAAACAGGTGGAATGAACGTCCATTTACAGAAGGTGTTCGAAGTGATGACCAGTGGTATCAATGTAGTGCTGCAATCTTCTTATTAAGTACTGAGTGGAATTCCTTATTACATCGGCACTTATCGAAGCACATGCTCTCACAATTCTCTCTCGAATATCATTCGAATAGGAAATATTCTCCGAATACGGCGTATCCATCTCATGTGCCATTGACATTTTAACGCCATTCGACGGTTTCGAAATACAACACTAGTAGGTACGGTAAGGGAATGTGAATGATGTATTCCTTCGAAGAACAAGTCGACATGTGTCTCATTTACGGAGAATGCGAACGAAATTCAGTGAGAACTAGAGACTTATACGCTGAAAGACATCCTCAACGTACTCACCACACACGTCGTACATTTAAATATGTGTATGATAAACTGAGAAAATTGGATCCTTGATGCATCGGAATCATATCTGGCCAAGGAATATTACTAACGAGGAAACGTAAATTGGTACTCTTGCCACTGTGGTTCGAGACCCTTGTGTCAGCTCGCGTCAAATCGCAAGGGAATATGGCATGAGCGAGAGTAGTGTCGTTCGCATTCTACATCGCCATAAGTCTCGTTCTTACCATATCAATCTCCAACAAGAATTAACTGGTACGGATTGTATGCGTCGTATTGAATTCTGCCGATTGGCTCAACTTCTGAATCAGAGGGATGACACATTTATTAATTTTATGTTATTTGCTGACGAAGCTACATTCACGAACCATGGAAATGTTAATTCGCATAATATGCATTATTGGGCAACTGAAAATCCATGTTGGCTGCGAAAACTTGCACACCAAAAACTGTGGTCGGTGAATGTGTAGTGTGGCCTTCTGGAGAACAGAATTATAGGCCCTTATTTCATCGAAGGAAAGCTTAACTGTAGGAAATACACCACATTGCTGCAAGAAACATTAGGTCTCTTACTGGAAGAAATACCTTTAGGAACAAGCAAAAGAATGTGGTATCAACACGATGGGTTTTCGGCACATTTTTCGCTGATGGCTGGAAATGAGCTGCACAGACAATTCCCAAATCGTTGGAGGAAATTTGTCGTAGCCGACGCGTTCGCCAGACTTGAAACCTCTGGATTTTTTCTTAAGGGTAAATCGTAAAAGACATTGTTTATAAAGACGTTACAACTACACCTGAGGATATGAAAAAGAGTATTGTCGGAGCATGAGCTTCGATAAATTTCGATGTGATAAGGAATACCAGTCAGTCATGATAAGAAGATTGCTGCACTGCATTGATACCAATGGTCATCACTTCGAATACCTTTTGTAAACGGACGTTCATGCTACCTTTGTGACCTTCGTTGACTTTCAAAGACGTTACTGTTACACATCATTGGATTCGTCTCGATAGCCGCTACCAGAAAATGAGTACCAAACTATAGTATCCCATTTAAAAAAACAAAGTTGACCTTCATATCTCTGAAGCGACCCCACCTAGCGACAAAAAACTAATAATATTATGGCCCCGTTGTCCCATGCAACATTTGTCCCACAAACTTTTCAACTCCTATCACACTCTCGGAGTTACTCTTGGTGGCAATAGTTACTATGGTATCGAACCCTCTGGAACATCACTCCCGTACTGATGTGACAGTGGCTTTACGGCCGGCTTGTCGTAAAGCCTGTCGCCAAGCGTTTTAGAAGCCCCTGCCAGCAAGAAGTTAAGCCACTCCTGACGTGGATAACAGACGCCTTTTGTAGAGCTACTCCTCTGGAGAACAGAAGCTACAGTTTTTTTTGTTTTTTTTTAGTTATCTACCAGCTGCACTGTACCGACGATCTCCATCTCCGCTGTAGCTGCCATTAGAACTTTTTTTTTAGTGGAAGAGGTTCATCCGCCTTCCCATAGTTGAGGCATTACAGAATTCCCTCTTCCATCTTCCAAGACGTTGATCATCCAGCCCAGGATTTAGAGGTTGGAAAATGGAAATACATCCTAGCCCTCGAGACCTAACGACATCGGAATCGGAAAAAAACAAGAGGAGTCTGAGATTGGCAGACAGGAAAAATAAACAGAGAGGAGCCTGGCGTTAAGTAAGTGGAAGCAATACTAATCTCAGCTCCTGGGCCAAGCGGTCGCCAGCCGCGTTCTTACTAGGTGTGAGTCTCTGGGGGATTACTACGGAAGAGTATACCCAGAATATATCATCCGAAGGAATAATTCCCTGATAAAAGAATTACTAAAACTGTAACAATATCTATAAATAATTACTTGTGATTCCTATAACAAGGACGTGGGTAGTTGTCAGTCAGAGGTAGTATGTTCTTACAAAAGAATGATTAGGAGACAAAATGTATTCCTATTTCATTATTACAGAGCTAGTCTGTTTTTATTTTGCCGAATCCATTGTGTTAACAGGTTCCTAATTTTTTTATTAACGTCAGCTTCGTTTGCTGTGGAGCATCTTGCTTGACGTTTTTGCATGTATATTTACTGCTTTTAGTATACCACAGACACTCAAAACTTCAGTATAAACCCATTACTTTAAATCAATAACTGATTGTTAATTTAAAAATCCGCCATGAGATTTATAAAACCAGTTATGAATGTGAAAGATGACCCACCATAGAAACAATCGTTAAAGTATGCCTATACTGGCAGATCCTTTTTCTTACAAGTTTACCTCTTATAACGAAAGCGGAAAACGCAAGACAACGTTTAGGTTTTGCTGGCGTGGCAAACAGAACGTAGAGCAACAAGGAGCAACTTTTGACGTAAACGTTTTTTAATACGTTACCCTTGTTGGTGTGGTGCTCCAGATTTTACAGTGCACCACCGTCCTTACTTTCCGCTTGAGCGACGTCAGGTAAGCCTTAATAGTGTATGACCCATTTCAGTAATTTTACTTATATGATCTGTGCACAGAAATGTTTTTGTTTCTCTGCCTGTTTCATGTCGTACGGAGATAACCCTGGAAGCGGTTCGTCGGTGTTCCACCCACGCAGCAAATCGGCAGTGCGAGACACTGATCACAAGAGCGCTGACGGTGCACAACGGCGAGAACATCGAGTTATCATTGCCTGAAGAAATGTTTAATGACATCTCTTAATAAATACCTACTAGCATATCTGAGAAAATGTCTAATAATTATAAAAATTTGATAAAAGCAGCAGATATCTGTGTAAGTAACCAATGGTTATCAGGCTCTTTCTAAGTACTTAACTACTCAGCTCTCTGAGCAAATGTCGAATAATAAAAAGGCTATGATTGACCAAATAACTACTAATATCTAACAGAAAATATCTAACAATAACTTAGTTTTAAAGTTAGAAATCTCTGAATAGATATAAGAAATGAGACTCATATTGGTGAATCTCGAGTTGAGAAGGCACAGGTGTGCAATAAGGCAAAGAAATCAGCAGAGGATCTTTCCATTTTGCGACTACATCTGCTCGGTGATCTCGGAAAAGATAATTACAGCCTGTGTTGAGAAGTAATCGGAGATACAGGGTGAACACTAATAAAACGGACAAACTGCAGGGACAGATTCCCGACAGGAAATGGAGGAAAGAAGGTTCTAGGTACATGTGTCCCGAAAGGCATTCTTGCCATGGCAGATGGCGCTGCCGAATGATAGATCCTCTGACCACGTGCCTCGTGTTCCTTGGTATTGCAGGCACTGTAATCGACACAGCGTACTGTAAGCAGCAGAATGGTCCGGTGAAAACCACATCACATAGCATTTCAAGCCCTTTTTGGGCGTTGGTATGATCATGAGTCCTTTCAGGCAAATGAAGGTGCAGGGAGATGGCAGACTGTGCGTATATCAGATCTGGAGGACCAGGATCTAAGGGATATTGTGACGAATCCTCGTACAAACTCCAGGCAAGTCGTCCGCCAATATGGTATAACGTGGGAAAGAGTGCGGCAGTCGATGATGTGACCTGTGAAAGCGTGCACTGCATCCCATGGAGACCACTTTCAACACCTGTTGTGACGTGGATGCTATGCCGCTCTTTATCGTGTTCCGAGACGATATGTTGTCGTCGCACGCACAACGTCCATTTGTGGACATACGTTCAAAGGACCTTTTTTCCACCATTCCCAACCAGGACTCCGTCCCTGTAGTTTGTGGGGTTCATTAATGTTCACACTGTATAATTTTAGCTAGACGAAGAGTCATGGCATTCAGTAAGAAGAAAGTTTATCTAATTTAAGAGAAGAATTCTGGTCAGATGGCAGCATTCATGAGTGTATTTCGTGCAACAAAGTGAGTGGTGATAAACGAGGATTTTAGTACCACGAGTCTGTGACGGTTAAGGAATAACCGAGAGAGTGTCAGTGTTACTTTTGAGGCGGCTATAATTTACTAGAGCCGATTATTTACGTATGTATTGTAGCCCACTTAATCAGAGCTTAACATACGGATTTACAATCTCTTCTGCTAAGGTAGTTGCTGTTTATCCGTGACTCATTACTCTGAATATTGCAGGGAGGCAATCTCCACAGTGACCTTATCTGAGGAGTCATATTGACACTTGGAACATACCTGGCAGTTTAGGAAAGTGGTATTGCTAATCCAAAAAAGGAGCCTAGCTGCTCGTTAGGGCTAGTATAGAAAATAAGACTCTAAGTAACCCACATTTTACGTCACTGATACTATTAGGATACATATCATAAATGAATTTGGTCAGAGGCATAGATTTCTCAGACCAATCCTCGATTAAAATGAAGAAAATAAATAGTAAAATACGTGAAGGTTACTAATAATGTAACTAGTGCTGTGAAAAAGCCAGACGAACCTAATAAGCAGTCACTTATACCTCCAGGAGATACTGTCAAAATAATTAATTTAAGGAAACTTTATTGCAAGATCGGGAATTCCTTGTATTAAGGGAAAAATAAAAAAGAACTTGATGGCTAAAGGAATGAAAAGATAGCTCCAGCGATGAAAACTTTTAACAATGTAAGCAGTGGCATTAGCCCAGTCATATGAAGGAATGCAATCATTAACCTACAGCAAAGTAAGCAAATTAATGCTAACATTGATAAATGATACTATACAGATGAAATATCATTGCTTCTACTTATTATTGTTCGAAGTACTTTCAATATAAAGTCAGTCGTATAACATAACTACAACAAATCTAAATAGCCAGAAGAAATTCTGACAGATACAATAAGATGTTTGTGAAGGTAATGTCCTTTCAAGATATAATATGACAAAACCAGTATTGATGATCGTTAGGGAAAGGCAATAATCTTTATGGACATGATTCCAAAGAATACTGATTATTAAATGGAAAAATAACTCACCATTTGTGAAAAAAATAACTCAGATAGTACCAGATTATGAACTATGCCACAGACTTTATTTTTGTAATATTTTCAATAATTTCGCTTTGTGAAATGACAAGGCCAATAAAATGGAGTAGCTAGGGCGTAGGAGATGACACTGATAACTAATATTAAGTCAGGGCGCAGTCAGGATGGTAAATATGCAAGGGTTACTGTCGCATTGGCGGCGAAGGCTAAAGAAGCAAGCCCACACAATCTGTATCGCATCGCTGAACGTTCGAACTATGACTGGACGATGTAGTGCAACTAGCTGAAGCATTATGAAGAAGAGCATCGACATCTGTGCAGTGCAAGAAGCAAGGCGTAGTGGGCAAAAGTCATATGACTTTGGTTGTGGTTGAAAACTGATATAGAGCGGAACCATCAGAGCAACTAATCGCGTCGGCATTGTCATATCGGCGGAATTCGATGGCTATGTCTCCGAGGTGCACCACTGCGATGATCACCTTATGAAAACTGTCTACGCGGCAGACAGTTGAAAATTCACAAACTGGCCTGAGTACAGAAATCAAAGATGCATTCTGAGCACTGCTTGAAGAGAAGACAGCGGAAGTTACAGAAAGAGACTAACTCATCGTCGCTGGTGGCCTGAGAGGACATGTAGAGAAAGAAAAGAAGATCATGACAATCATAGTGGACATGGACATAGCGAGAAGGACGATGACGGCCAGGGAATCTTCGATTATGTAGAAAGTCATAAGCTGTTCATAACGAACACGGTTCAAAAAACGTAAAACCCATCTAATTACGTACTAGAGTGGATCAAACGCAATTCATATTGACTATGTCCTTATAAGACGTCGGAGCCTCAAAGATGTGTTAGAACGAAAGTTGTTCCACATGACATTGTAGCAATTAGAATAAACCCACTAATATCTGCGTACCGGAACTTCGAACGCAGCATGACCACTGGGGAGCAAACATTGTACCGTGGGTTGAAGCTGACCAGCGAAAATGGTTACATAATCCACGCCTGTAATGTGACCTTGCACAGTAACCATGCTGCCCCTGTTAAGCCACGATATGGCCGTCCTAATAATCACCGAACCCTCGCCAAGTTCGACTCTTGGAACGTATAGTCGTCCAGAAGCTAAAATAGTGTGAAGCAAGACCCATCCCGGTAGGAGACGAGGTACTGGCGGAAGTAAAGCTGTGAGGTCGGGGTGTGAGTCGTGCTTGGGTAGCTCAGTTCGTAGAGCACTTGCCCGCGAAAGGCAAAGCTCCGGAGTTCGAGTCTCGATCCGGCACACAGTTTTAAGCTGCCAGGAAATTTCATATCAGCGCACACTCCACTGCAGAATGAAAATCTTATTCTGGAAGACCCATCCCACCAAATGACATTCTTCCATTGCTTCATAGTAAAGGTTTTATAGCTTCGGTAAATGGTTTTCCTGTGATGGACATTTGCATCACTGATGTGTGGTTTTGGAATTCCAGCTTGGCCTACAATTTCCAGCTCGTGGAGCTCCCTCTGTGCTGTTTTCGTGGTGACAGGGTTCACGAGAGCGACATTCAGTTCTGCAGCGACTGTTTCAATTGTCATCTTATTTTTCGCTACAGTCTTCTTCAATGACCGTCTGTCACTATCACTCAACAACACTTTTGTAGACGTTGAGACTTAGTGGGTGATGTTCTTCCGCTTTCCCCGTATGCGATTTATATCTTCGACGCAGTGACTCTTGAAACACCAAATACTTCAGCTCCCTTAGTTACGGCAGCAACCATCACTCAAGCGCTAACAATTTGCCCACGTTAGAATTCACTTACCTCCGACATAACTGAGTCATACTCACAACTACACAGAACTCTGTTCTGACCATTACCGATACTTGCAACATACTGAGGGCATAGTGCAAGTAACGTTTGTGGTCAGATACGACAGCGCAACCTGCAGGCTTGGCAAGTATCTGCACTGTCGTTCAGGCATGCATTTCTCGTGGTGTTTCTATATTTTCGTCCAACCCCTGTGTAAGTGGACTTCTTCCATGAAGTCGACAGCCGCCATCCGGCTTTGTTGGCCAAATCACTGTTTTAATAATTGAGATTACTGGGAGTGGTGGTATCAATGTCCACTATGTGATCAAGAGTATCCGGACACCCCAAAAATCATACGTTTTTCATATTAGGTGCATTGTGCTGCCACCTACTGCCAGGTACTCCATATCAGCGACCTCAATAGTCATTAGACATCGTGAGAGAGCAGAATGGGACACTCCGTGGAACTCACGGACTTCGAACGTCGTCAGGTGATTGGGTGACATTTGTGTCATACGTCTGTACGCGAGATTTCCACACTCCTAAACATCCCTATGTCCACTGTTTGCGATGTGATAGTGAAGTGGAAACGTCAAGGGGCACGTACAGCACAAAAGCGTACAGGCCTACCTCGTCTATTGACTGACAGAGACCGCCGACAGTTGAAGTGGGTCGTAATATGTAATAGCAGACATCTATCCAGACCATAACACAGCAATCCCGAAATACATCAGGGTCCACCGCAAGTACTATGACAGTTAGACAGGAGGTGAGAAAACTTGGATTTCATGGTCGAGCAGCTGCTCATAAGCCACACATCACGCCTGTAAAAGCGAAACGACGACTCGCTTGGTGTAAGGAGCGTAAACACTGGACGATTGAACTTTGGAAAAACGTTATGTGGAGTGACGAATCACGGTACACAATGTGGCGATCTGATGACAGGTTGTGGGTGTGGCGAATGCCCGGTGAACGTCATCTGCCAGCGTGTGTAGTGCCAACAGTAAAATTCGGAGGGGGTGTTGTTATGGTGTGGTCGTGTTCTTCATTGAGGGGGCTTACACCCCTTGTTGTTTTGCATGGCACTATCACATCATAGGTTACACTAATGTTTGAAGCACCTTCTTGCTTGAAGAGCAATTTGGGGTGGCTATTGCATCTTTCAACTCGACCGAGCACCTATTCATAATGTGGCGTAGTGGTTACACGACAATAACAGCCCTGTAATGTACTGCACAAAGTTCTGACCTGAATCTTATAGAACACCTTTGGAATGTTTTGGAACACCGACTTTGTGCCACGCCTCACCGATCGACATCGATACCTCTCCTCAGTGCAGCACTCCGTGAAGAATGGGCTGCCATTCCCCAAAACACCTTCCAGGACCTGATTGAACGTATGTCTGCGAGCGTGGAAGCTGTCTTCAAGGCTAAGGGTGGGCCAGCTGAATTCCAGCTTTACCGATGGAGGGCGCCACGAACTTGTAAGTCATTTTCACCCAGGTGTGCGGATACTTTTGATCACACAATGTGGCAAGCTTTACGTTGTGACGAGTCAGTTTCATCCAGTAAGACGAAATATGAGAATGACGAGGGGAGGTTGAAGAGAGAGAGAGTAGTGCCACTTTGGACCCGGGCTGTTGCCAGGGCATTGAGATCCTTTGCACGGCGTTCATGAGGCCAGCATAGTGGGAACAGAGAGTGCCATCTGCCTACGTATAATACTGTGTGTTAAATCTGACTCAATACTGTAGCCAAAACGCAGTTCGGTAAGAAAAAAATTGATGTGACATCAAAGAAAACACTGTCTCTGTGCCAACTAGCGACTGGTGCATTATAATTCGCGATTTCAGTATTCCAAAACGTAAGCTAACGTTATGGGCTCTAGTGTATTATTTGAGGTATTTAGCTAACTAATTTTTCCTTGGTAAAACAATGATCCGAAATAAAAACATTGATCTGATGTAATAAGCAGCAGCATCAAGGATTGCAGTACGAAATTCTCTAGCAAGGACAGACAGTATGAGAATTGTGACACATTCCTTGATGCTAGTTTTCCGTAGATTCACTTTTTCTGTGTAAGAGTACTGGCACATGCATACGTCCTGTCACTTTTGTGTCTATGTTTCAGTTTATAACTGAAAAATGCATGTCTTGATAAAAACGTTACTCCCTTCAATCAGTAAATCTCTTTAATGTCCAGTTCTATTGATCTCATCGGCAATGGGACATGAACCTGTATGTACTCTTCCTTCGTGTTTGTGGTACTCTCCACCACTTCCATCTAAGTCTTATTTGTCCTTAACCCACATCTTGCTAATCTGAATGTCTGTGGTTCAGACAAAAGGAAGTACATGCTGTAAGTCCTCTGGCTGTGTCACATGTGAAACTTGACATTAATATCAGTCCCCACGCAATTTTACTGTTTGCCTAAATTTTTTTATCACTACCTTCACTGCTTTCTCCAGATACAAGTTCAGTGTAGCATTAGTCCTTCTTTAACACGAACTTATTAACCTACCACTTATACTATTTCAGCTCGTTTCTTGGTGTCATTATCCGTTACAGTACTTTGTACCCATTCATCTAGTATTTCGAACACCTTATTCCAGCTTAAGCTGTCGAAAGATTTTTCCAGGCTCTGAAAAGCTTTATGCCACTTCAAAATTAATTAGACAGTAGTAGTGCCGATTTCATTTTTCCAGATTTCATTACACTTCATTAATTTTTCATTATTTTGTCGATTTCGCAGGTGTCCATCTCGACCAGCTGGCATCTCCGGACAGCCTGAGAGGCACCTGCATGCCTTGCTCATACTGTGGCATCAAGCAGTCAGGCCTGCAAGATGAGTGGTCTGCCAAGCGAGTGAATTTATTCTTATTTATCGCAAAACATCAATGACTGATTATGAGCTCTAGTATTCACAATTAAGTTACAAATTATTCTCATGTTTGAATACTACGCAACGGAAACGGATAACGTACATCTGACCATTAGTAATTTACACAACTCTGATTGTTCACTACGCACTGGCAATACCACATTTTCTTCCTTACTCAACGGCTTTGACCAACACGTGGCCATCGCAGTGAATGTGAATGGCGCACACATTATAAATTCTGGATGTCATGGCTACACACTATTCGATGAACAAGGCCACCAATCTTTTTCTTTTCACTGTCTTTTTTTTATTTCCGATAAATTCTATTATTCTATTATTACATTTTTATACAATATATACACATGAGAAACTCTGCCCAGTGGGCATGGCTTTACATTGGTGATTCTCTATCTTATGGTCTCGTAATTATCTAACGCTACAGTGCACTTTCTGGATAGGATGGTGGATCTTTTGCTATATCTCACACTTCGACTCTCACACCCATCATCACGAAAATTTACTCCCGACCGAGCGGTACAAAAAGGAACATGCATAACCCACTGCCTCTGAACCTATGTTGCTACTCTCCCGTGCAAACCACACATACTTAAATGAAATGAAATACATCACACTGGCAACATACATCACAAAGAATAGTCACAACGTTAGAATCACTTCGCTTTCAGCTTTCCCACTTCAATTAGTATCCATCCCAGTTTCACACGACATTACCCCACTTCGTAACTTTTCTTTCCTACTACGAACTCTGGAGGATATATGCACGTCTTCCTGTGCAATGCAAGCCAAGTGGCGTTTCTGGATAGACGGCTGACTCACCTTGCTTCTCTCTCAGAGTATTAGAGTTTGAATCCAGCGTCACATGGCAACATAACACGCAGAGTAATATTAAGAACATATTCGTCACACACGCGAGTCCTCAACTGATACCATGGACGAGTGCTTCTCTTTATCCTTTGTCTCATACACAGATTGAGACTCACACAGTACTCACCACGTGGAAGTACTTGTCTCTAATTTCAAGTCCTGCACACGCCATTTCTTAAATATTTCCAACTTATAGTACACACTCCAGTAATTCAGCTTAACTTTAGCACTCGGAAGTATTTCAACTTAGTACTGGCACTCGCAAGTATTTCAACTTATTGCTGCACAAGGTTTCACTGTGACCGTTGGTCACTTCCGAAAATTACTACGATCCCCTTAATATTACCTGCCTGTCATTTAATTCTCCCCCCAAAAGTTCCTGAAATAGCGAAATAATTATTCCAAACTACTCTTAAGTATTTCACATGCATACCATTTTCTCCACTCTTTTGTCTTTATGGAGCACACCTGAGACAGGTCTTACCAACACAAGATCCAGCGCCAGAGTGCTTAAACATGGTCGTTCTTCAGGTCATCTCGCACTCTGCCGAAGTGGGGGAGCACCTTGCTACTGTATTGCTCAGCCACATTTCAGACGCTCAAAGCTCAGGTAAATTTCATCTCTTTGGTTCCACCAAAGGTGACCAAAGGACGGTCTCAAAGATGATCATATATTGCACATTCACTATCTGCGGTTAGCAGACGACCATACATTCATTCATTTCGCAGACCTCACCAAACTGGATGTGGGGATTTATTTTGTGGGAGTGCACATGTGATCAATTAAATAAATAAATTGTCATTCTTTCCTACACTGGTACCCGGCTTCGGTGTATCAAGTGAAATTGAGTTATTATTACAAAAAATATGTTGTTCTGACAAGACTAACGAAGAATTTTGTACCTACTTTCAATGTCGGCCGGTACTGTACCCTTTCAAGCCGAAGCTCTGTTACTGAACAACGGGAACTGGTGTCGTAGTAATAAACACTCACTGCACACTTAGTGACATCTGAAACTGTGTCCGATTCGTACACGTGCCACAGAGCAGTCCTGCATGGACGAGGCTGCAGCGAGTTTTTACAATGCGCCAGTCGCTCGCACTTGCGCCGTCGTATTCTGTCTTTGTCACACGTTTCAGCGTGCGACGTTGCTGGCGACCGCTATAACACTTCCAAGAGAGGAAGAACAAAAACTGAGAGCGACGCAGTGCAGTCGGGACATGTGCCTGCAAAATTCCATATGGACTTTTTTCTCATTTTGGTGCATCGTATTGCTGCTACCCTGTAGCGACTTTCAGAGCGACTATAACATCCAACGGCCACTCTTAGCAACTTCTACAACGCCACTGCCTCTTCACACGTGACTGTTGCAGCTATTTAACTCTTCTCTTTCCTTTTCTTCTTCTGTATCCTCTTTCGTTGGGCTCCCGCCAGGCCCGGATCTAGAGGTCTAGATGGGGGATTGGGGGGGGGGGGGGGTGGAGGGGAGGGGCGGGGGAGGGCAAAGCTGGGTGTCTGCTCGGGAGAAAAATTCAGGGGACACCAGATTCATATTCTTGAAGAAAAAGAAAAATACCTTACCTCACAAAGCGCCTAGCATCCAGCACACGTTGGCCTATCGATTATTCATGTTGTTGTTGTTGTTGTGGTCTTCAGCCCTGAGACTGGTTTGATGCAGCTCTCCATGCTCCTCTATCCTGTGCAAGCTTCTTCATCTCCCAGTACCTACTGCAGCCTACATCCTTCTGAATCTGCTTAGTGTATTCACCTCTTGGTCTCCCTCTACGATTTTTACCCTCCACACTGCCCTCCGATACTAAATTAGTGATCCCTTGATGTCTCAGAACATGTCCTACCAACCGATCCCTTCTTCTGGTCAAGCTGTGCCACAAACTCCTCTTCTCCCCAATTCTATTCAATACCTCCACATTAGTTATGTGATCTACCCATCTAATCTTCAGCATTCTTCTGTAGCACCACATTTCGAAAGCTTCTATTCTCTTCTTGTCCAAACTTTTTATCGTCCATGTTTCACTTCCATACATGGCTACATTCCATACAAATACTTTCAGAAACGACTTCCTGACACTTAAATCTATACTCGATGTTAACAATTTTTTCTTCTTCAGAAACGCTTTCCTTGCCATTGCCAGTCTACATTTTATATTCTCTATACTTCGACCATCATCAGTTATTTTGCTCCCCAAACAGCAAAACTCCTTTACTACTTTAAGTGTCTCATTTCCTAATCTAATTCCCTCAGCATCACCCGACTTAATTCGACTATATTCCATTATCCTCGTTTTGCTTTTGTTGATGTTCATCTTATACCCTCCTTTTAAGACACTGTCCATTCTGTTCAGCTGCTCTTCCAAGTCCTTTACTGCCTCTGACAGAATTACAATGTCATCGGCGAACCTCAATGTTTTTATTTCTTCTCCATGGATTTTAATACCTACTCCGAACTTTCCTTTTGTTTCCTTTACTGCTCGCTCAATATACAGATTGAATAACATCGGGGATAGGCTACAACCCTGTCTCACTCCCTTCCCAACCACTGCTTCCCTTTCATATCCCTCGACTCTTATAACTGCCATCTGCTTTCTGTACAAATTGTAAATAGCCTTTCGCTCCCTGTATTTTACCCCTGCCACCTTCAGAATTTGAAAGAGAGTATTCCAGTCAACATTGTGTCAAAAGCTTTCTTTAAGTCTACAAATGCTAGAAACGTAGGTTTGCCTTTCCTTCATCTTTCTTCTAAGATAAATCTTAGGGTCAGTTTTGCCTCATGTGTTGCAACATTTCCACGGAATCCAAACTGATCTCCCCGAGGTCGGCTTCTACCAGTTTTCCCATTCGTCTGTAAAGAACTCGCGTTAGTATTTTGCAGCTGTGACTTATTAAACTGATAGTTCGGTAATTTTCACATCCGTCAACACCTGCTTTCTTTGGGATTGAAATTATTATATTCTTCTTGAAGTCTCAGGGAATTTCGCCTGTCTCATACATCTTGCTCATCAGATGGTAGAGTTTGGTCAGGACTAGCTCTGACAAGGCCGTCAGTAGTTCTAATGGAATGTTGTCTACTCCCAGGGCCTTGTTTCGACTCAGGTCTTTCAGTGCTCTGTCAGACTCTTCACGCAGTATCATATCTCCCATTTCATCTTCATCTACATCCCCTTCCATTTCCATAATATTGTCCTGATTATTCATACGATTCTGAAACGCATACCTGTTGGTTTTTGGACATTTTTGAACATATTCTAATTTGATTTCTGAAAGAATCATAGGTTGATTTTTGAATGTGTGCATAATGTACGTGATTTCTCTGCCAGGGGAATCCCCGTCGCATCTAGAAATAAAAAATTTCCCGCATATTAAAGGGGACGGGCTGTACAAGCTGAGCGGAATAAACCCGAACGGGTGACTGCCAATCGCTGATTTTTTATGTGGTTGATTAGGTGTGCGAATGATCAGCTCTGTTATAATTATTAGCAAAATCCATAGATTCAGACTACCAGAGTGGAAATAAACGGCTAACAGGAATAACAGCTAATAAAGATTACATATTGTCTACTCGGTGTATCCAAGAAAATGAAATTTTAACAGAAAATTTTTGTCAGTTCCCGATCAGCAGCCGCTTAGGTTCAGTTCTCAGAATAGCGCGGAAAACGGGTTGTACGAACACGCAATAAACCCTAACCGGGGAATAAACCCGGGATAATTAAACCGATGATTCTGGCAGGGTCAGTGAAGTTAACTGGAAAATAGGTTTTGAAAATGGCAGCAATAGTCACAGAATTAGTGGTGACAAGATTGTTTGTTGAAGCGAGGAAGGAGAAGAAACGAGGACATCACACAAATTACATGGAAGAATATGACGATTCCAAATTTATATAAAAATTTCGTACTACTACTTTTCGATCACATGCTTGAGAAGCTGCAGCGTATGAATGAAATGGGAAACTATTTCCTAACCAAAACGTTTTGCTTGTGGTACCCAATAGGCATTTGATATCGGTACTTCATGAATTGTATTCAGTCCTGTTATTTAGGTAAACGAGATGCATAAAATGTGCATTTGTGCCAAAACGATCTCGCTTATTTGACGTGTGTTACAATTGCTGCAATATTAGAAAGGCCTACTTCGTTTCATCTAACAGACAGTGACAAAATAAGAGTTATCTTCTCGAGAAACCCCACCAGTCTTGGGTACCATTAGTATTAACAGCTTTTTCAGTATCAGACAACGAAATTTTAATTTTTCGTGTAGCAACACGTTTGACTAATTTTGATGAGGTAACAGGTTCCTTCGTAGGAAGGAAAGCACGCCGTGTAAAGCTGTGGCAAGATTAGAGAGAAAAAAATGTTGGGACCCGAGGATTGAAGAGATGTGCCCTGTCTTGCTTGTCTCTTGTCTTTACTGGTTTTGCGTTTCCTATATTTAATTTTATGTCACACAAAAGAGCAAGTTATTAGCTAATAAGCAACAAAGAGTGCAAATTTTCTGAAGAGTTCTTATTCTCTTGGTTACAAACAATCCCGTCTATTATCAATTGTGAGTTTTTTTAAGGGGGTAAGTGTCAAACCGGTCGACTGAGAGCAGGAGAGACACCACATGAAATTTTAATTTCCACCCATCTGAATGTAAGTTTGATGGCTTCCATTACAAAACATACGCGTTTGAATTCCACAGACGAAATAAGATGACGTGCGGTAGAAGAATGCTGTGTGAAGAGACATGGCACTGCGCTTTGGCACACTTCAGACTAAAAAACGTGTCTTATATTTGCTCGAACGTATATGTATTATAATCAAATCCTTCAGAAAGATGTATGGTACAAAATGAGCATATTTTTGAAAATCTATTTCTTTTAGTTTTTGACGTCCTATCTCAAGCGCTCGATGGGGTAGGGGGGAGTGGGGGTACTATTAAGTTTTTGCCCCTGTTCGGAAATATCGTAGATCCGGGGCTGGCTCCTGTCAGTTCACGGGTAGCCCTCTCATGAATTGTTTTTCCGTCTCCACCTCCGAAAACCTCCCATTCCTTCCGCTGTTCTTCCAAAATCGTCAGTATTCTTTTCTCCTATTTGCTTCACTGCTGATCCTAAACCCTTTTCCAATATACTTCTCTGTCGTTAATCCCTGGAATATTGATAAGTGTTTACTTGCTTCACCAGTTCTCCTTCCCTTCCAACCCGACCCAATTCCTACTAATTATTCCTTTCTATCTTTTCTTCCGTCCTGCACCGTTCCCAATAGTCTTTTGGCCATTCTGTTTTTATCATCATTATCACATGTCCTAAAAATCTTGCGTTTTTCATTTTTATTCCTCCCGGTATTGTCCTCATCCTCTTGTGCAGTTCTTCCCCAGGTCTTCACATCCATCTTTCTCAATCACATTTAGAGCCCAATATTTTCCTCAGTATTTTTCTCTCTGCTTTCTTTAGTTTTCTGGTAACATTTCTCCCTAGTTTTATCATTTCAACCACATATTGTATCACATTCCTCATCGTTGCCTTGTAATGTCGTTAGAACCGTAGGAATATTACTTTTATTCCATAAAGCTCTGGCTTTTAAGAAGGCTGATTTTATCTTCTCCGTCCACTTTGTTATTGTCCCTTGCACCAGTTTCTTCCTGTTATATTCTCTCACAGCTATTGAAACTTGTATTTGAAGGTATTTTTCAGTGTTTTCATGTTGTAGGCGCTCCTTGGTCCCACCGTTCTAGTTATCTTGTGTGAGCCCTCAAGTTGCTCCTTTGCGTCTTCTTTCGTCTCACTACAACAATGTCGTTTGATAAGGTTAGGCAGTTTATTTGAATCCTGTTGTCCGTTTTGATTGCCACTTGCTTCCTTGGTACTGCCACTTTATGGTTTATTGCTTCCACTTTCTGATCGTTTCGTCCAGCACTACCTTGAACAAATCTGGTGGCAATCCGTCTCCATGTTTGACACCGGTCTTGTCCTCAAACTCCACTGAACTTTACGCTTGTCTTAAGCTTCTGTTGTTCTCGTGTAGTGCGGTCTAATTCTCTGTTCTTCAGCGTCCTTCCGAGACTGTCTTTCAGTGGAGAAGAATGCTTTCGTGACGTCCACAAAGGTTACTATAGTCTTTTTGTTTTTTAAGACCCAATGTTATACAGGTTGTGAAGTACTCCGCGACAAAACATAAGAATAATCTTCGGTTTCCCTTTATCATCCAACTGATATACATCTACACAAAAATTGTTTCCTTTCACGGATGCAGAAGTTCAGTGCAGACAAAATCCAAAAATGTCAATAGTCTGTAGGAAATCGTAGACAAAACGGAAAGCTTGTGAACGCTTGATAACAAAACCCTACTTCTACTGGAACACCCAACGATATTCTCTGTGGTATGATACACTCTTCCCCCTTGAGTAAACACTCGGAAAATTCTAAGTCCACGCTCCAGCTGGGAGGCGTTAATTCTGGGCAGAATGAATCTTAAGTTTCCAAAAAGACCGATATATTTTTAAAGTCGATTCAGTTACGTGGAAAGAGGTTCCAGGACAACGAGGACGTGAAAATTTTTGTGGGAAATTGGTTCAAACATCAAGATAAAGAGTTCTTTGCAGCTGGAATAAATAAGCTTATAGACCGTTGGAATAAGTGCATAAATGTTCAAGGGGATTATGTTGAAATATAGAACAAGCATTCTTTTGTAAAAATAAATGCTTTTTTCTCCAGACCAATTTGTCTCTTTAATTATTGAATGACCTTCGAATATTCCCATACAGAGAGACATTTTCCTTGAAAGTCAGTGGCTCGGTGCCGGCAGATAAATAAGATATTGCAGTGCCTGTGTCATTCCCAATTACGATGCGAAGTTCCTTCGGACAAGCATGCATCCATGTCCGAAGATATATGAACTGCAGCGACTACAGTCGTTATGAAATACATGAGATATATTCGCAGTATATTCTCGGCAACAAATATGTTCAATGGCTGTCTGAAACGTCAAGATGCATTCACTTCAAATACTCGTTTCTTTATTGAAGCTTTACAGTGAATTACAACCAGGTAGCCATGATCGCTAAATCGGAACAGCATTACGACCTAATGTACTAAGAACGTAGCTGACTGTTGGTAATAAGCTCCTAATTCGGCTGCATAGCTAGCGGCAATAGAAATAATCGAAGTAGATCCATGGCATAGACAACGATAGACGGGAGATGTCATTTACTTGCATAGCACTGACCCACGTCATCCCACCGTTTGACAGCATTTTATAAACCACGAAATAGTCAGCAGAATTTGAGGGAAACATTTACTTCTACATCTGCACTTAAGCTACATTATGTTGTGCAGCAAAGGATGCTTATGGTACATATGTAACTTTGAAGTTGTGATCAATTCGAGAGGCTTCTCCAAGAGTAAATAATAAGACGCCCGGCTCTTCTTGGAAGTACATACTCTAAATTTTCAACAGTGAACCTCTTCGCGATGCACAACATGCCTCTTGTAGTGCCTTCCAGTGGAATTTGTAGGGTACGTCGGAAATGCTGCCGCTAACCAACGACCCCATGATGAAACGCGTCGCTCTACATCGCATCATCTATGGGTCTTCTAATAATCCTACCTGATAATGGTCCCACTGATGAACAATACTCAAGAAATGCCGATCGAGTGTTTTGAAAACCACTTCTCTAGTGGATGAGGTAATTCCCTTCATATTGTTCCAGGATATTTTAGATTCTCCTCTGCTTCTCTGTGACAATTTTTTAGGTGGTCTTGCATCTTTAGTCCATATACGTTAGCTATTCTGAGATATTTTCCGGTTGTTATTGTATACAATGTTTTATCGCCAAACTCGTCACCTATACACGTGCAGTACATTACATTTATTTACGTGCAGCGTCAACTAGACCAATCGAGAACTGTTTGCATGTCTTCTTGCATTTCGATACGGTTGTCTGATGTTGCAACCTTCCTGTAGACAACAGCATCGTCTGAAAACCACCCCGTGCAGCTTACGACGTTATCCGCTACGTCATTTACATACACAGTATTGCAAACATTAATAGCCATGTAGAGCTCCCCTGGGCTACATGTATCGATTTTTCCCCTTGAGTTACACCTCTTACTTCTGTTTGCTAGAATGTCCTGAAACCAGTCATTTGTTCTGCTACTCGGTAGGCATGTACCTGTGGCGGTTCGCGCAGATTTTTCAAGGGGTTCACTGGAAGATGGTCTACAAAGTTTCAAATGACGAACGTACATGGTTTAATAATAATAAAAAATAACTCCTCTACGGAAATAAACTTACTTTACGATGGATGTTTGCACGAATAACCCATTCCCCTCTCATTAAGATCAGAGATTCTGTCAGTTATGCATTCATTCAATTCACTGAATTCTACAACGCTGCTGACAATGTCCTTCGTGATTCAGAGCGCTGCGACTGCTGTTAGCAGCTGCTGACTCATAGTACGTCGGAGAAAACCTCAGGATAGAGAAAGATCGGTCTGCGTCAGAATATGTCGCCGGTATGGTAACAGTTACTTTCAGAAGTTCCGTTGTTTGATTACAATGTTTCTGCAAATTATTTTCGAATAGGAACTGCAGAAATTTCTAAACTCATTCCTCGTGTTTAAACCGAGAGAGGTGGCGCAGTGGTTAGACACTGGACTCGCATTCGGGAAGACGACGGTTCAATCCCGCGTCCCGCCATCCTGATTTAGGTTTCCCGTGATTTCCCTAAATCGCTCCAGGCAAATGCCGGGATGGTTCCTTTCAAAGGGCACGGCCGACTTCCTTCCTCGTCCTTCGCTAATCCGATGAGACCGATGACCTCGCTGTCTGGTCTCCTTCCCCAAATCAACCAACCAACCTCGTGTTTAATATCTTAACTTATGTTCTCAGTTTATTGCCTTTAAGGATGGGATTTATTTTGCAAGACGCCTGTAGCAATATTTGCAGAAAGTGACCTGCATACAACACACACTTTTCGGAATTAAAGATATCCGGTAAATTCAAAGCTTTCAGCAACATGAGCGACAATTTTATTTCACACTTCTTTTGAAATAACCGTTTCATTTTACTGTTCCTATCTCTACGCAAGATGCAGCAGCTCTCTGCATGTGGAAATCATGACAGATATGTTACCTCGAATATATTTTCGCAGTGTTCTACCCCTTGTTGTACACACAGCTGGTCAACAACTCATTTTTGTAATTGACTGTACATTGCAGCAATGTTGGCACAGTGTGATTGTAAATACAAACAACCAAAACTGAAATGCAGTGTGCCTTCATTTCAGACGGTACAGTGTTTCTTAAATAATTGTAATGATTTGTCGAGATGGAATCTCAGTTTTCTCCAGTCATTCTACAAGTCACTATTTTCATACACAGCTTGCACAGTTGTTGATTTAAAATTCCACCATGTGTAGGAAACATGGCAGATTTCCTGCTCAGTATGTCAATTACACACTGCGAAGAACATGTGTAAAACTATGAAGCTCACTAAGGTCAACGAAATATCTTCTAACGTCCCTATTCTGACTCTCTGCATAGGTTAAAATTAGATCCTGCGTTTGGGCATAAAAATGAACTACATAGGCATGTTCAAAATGTTCTTTCAGAAGAGCCTGTGCACCTGAAAGACGACCACTCATGACACCTGTGCGATTGTAGCTCTGAGAAATTACTATATTTCGATTTCTCTAAGCGGTTATCCTAACGCTTTTGGCCTCTGTTCCCGTGGTGTCTTGAATGTCAAAAACCTTGCTATAGATTTACCCTTAGAAGAAACATATCTGACTATTATGATAAACAGTGAAATTGTTGAAGTGTCATTGTCTTATCTGCGCCAACTTGTACAGAATCAGTGACAGCAATTTCCTTTTTTCCTCCATCATACAAGAATGACTAAAATTTTGAATATGTTTACATGAGCCTTTGAAAAGACAGGCCTTCCAAAGATGATCGTTAAATACAGTATCAGATCCAGCAACGAAACCTAAATGAAATCTAGAAGACGTTGGAAAATACCTGAATTTGATGACTTGCTGCATCCATAATTTCCACGAAGTGCAAGCTCAGAAACACTAAAAACTTAAACAGATCACAGAGGTTTAGAGTGTGTGTAACGATATTGGCGAATCTGATCATTGTGTCTAGTACCTGCGTATCGGGAGAATGACTCAAATATGCACAGTGACAGATGGTCTGGAAGCGGGTTCAGTCGAGTACGTAGTTCTAATTTTCATCCAGTAGAGTCCAGTAGTGCACAGAAGCATTCAATAAACAGGTCAACTGCATGATTTTGCTAATTGTTCTGTTGATTTCTTGAAGGCTTTTTGTTTATTTATCTCTGTACAGTTTTGTATGTGCTGTTAGTAGTGTCAGTGATGCATGAATGTGGTCTAAAGTAAATATGTAGATCATTCATCTACTGATGAACGCTGTACGACGGGGAATTTTGTAACATAATATGTCTAGTAAGTCTATGGCGAAAGGAAAGCTAATTCGAGCGCAAATGAAAAGAGTTAATACCTTAAAACATAAACAAAATATCAGAATGCTTAATATTTATTTCGGGAAAAAGTACATTTCGAAACCATTTTATTTGTTGATTGGTTGGTCATGAAGAGCGCGGAATAATAAAGGTCAATAAAGTTTTCCTGTTGGCCTTAAAGAAAACTGACCAATCAGAAGTCAATATTCCTCATGCGTATTTTCTCTTGGAGATAGAGCAAGCTTACAGCAGTCTAGAGTAGTCGGAGCCCAACCTTTCAATGGTACGGTCGTGTGTAGTATGAGCTCCAAAGGAAGTTATAATTTGCTGGTTTTCGTTGTGCTACATGCCTCAAAAGTTCTTTAAAGTGAAGGCAATGAGTTTTTTAGAAAGTACAGATTTTAAGCAATTTTGTGTATGAGAAAATACAGTAATTTCCCGTGGCATATTGAGCAGATCATTGACTAAAAACTTGAGTGCATTAGACACCGAAAACTTAATAGCATGGCGAGCATTTTCATTTAAGAACAATCCGTGCTTAATAGATGTTCAGATTTCGGGAAATACGTTACCATAAGCTTGATAACGCGAGTGCAAGGGTTTGTGCATGACTGTGTTAAGATTAGCACGGGCTTGGAAGTGAACGTGTACAATATCAAGGTTAAGAATATAGCAAAGTTTTGCCAGTACTTCCACCTTTCACTCAAAATTAAAACCTTTTCCCGATTTTTTGAATAGTTACGTAGTATGCAGCCTGGTGCGAGTTGCAGTACGGTAGGTTTCTGTTCGACTTTCCTACCGCCGATCTGCTGCAGCGAGTTCACCGGTAGCTGCAGATAAAGGACGGAAGGAACCGCGCCGCCGCAGTGTCTTCCCGATGGCTGAATACAAGCTCTATCCAGTTGTTTTGTAAAACCGCTTTCCCTAAAATATTGTGATTTGGACAAATCCGTCTTTTTTTCTTTTTTGTCTTCTGTGACAAATGTCTGAAATCACCAACGCCTCATAACTGAGTACTTTTCTGTCGTAGAGGAAGAATAACGGATGATTTTAAATTCAAAATTTTTATGCACTGTAATATTCTGTCAGATGAATATTTCTGTGGGATGCACTGCTCCGCTTGCCACAGGACGAACTGCCGCTTGCTCGTACTTTACGTCTCGTTCTCTTTGCTCTAGATCTTATTGACGATGATATTGAACTGAATGTCACTGAATGTCTGTTTGTGGAATCCGTAATAATTTTTGTAGAAAATCTGCCTCGATCTCGAAGAAATTAGTAATGCGTGATCATAAAACATGTTCCACAATTCCAGAACCGAACGGAGTCAGTAATATAGGCCAATAACTATTTGTGTTCTGTTAAAAACGCGGCTGACCTGCCATTTTTCCAGCCGCGTGGTGCCTTTCGTTGGTCAGATAACTACGAGAAGGTGCAGTTAAAAGAGAAGCTATGGCCAGTACTTCATCCTTCGGCTGGGTGTATTCCTGTGTGTGATTTATGTTTTAGAAGTACGAGAAATCTGCATACAGTAAACCGTATCCAATGGCTCACCAAATGAAGTTCTCATCGCTTTGCACGATAGTAAGGAACTGGTGCGACTGAAAGTGGGCATTTATGTTAAACAGGAAAAGTTAATTTGGGCTATTGCTTCTTGGATTATTCTCTTGTTAGTAAGTTGGCAACACCTGAAATCATTGCAGAAACAGCAGCATTTTGCACAGACGTCACAAAATTCAGAGCTTATTGGTATAGATCCTTCCGACAACATGTACCCAAAGCGAAAACTGTGGGAACGACAAAAGTGCATGAGTCTCGGCGGGACATATATTCCTCATCAGATGCCTTCCGTATTACAAGCACGGAGATGTCTACCACCAACAGGATGAAACGGAAAAGTGTATCAACTGCAAAGACTGATTGTTGTTTCAGTAGACAACATTCTGTCGGCACGAGACAATCATCGGAAGTCATTTCAGTGCTGAGCTGCAGTATTTTGGCGTTAATTTAAAAAGTAAAATAAACGGACTTGGGAAAGACAGAATGTAGGTGATATGACAAAACAGTAATTGGCTCGACCTGAAACTTCGATATCGCCTGTCGGGCTTGAGCTGTGACGTATTGGTGTTGTGGCGGGTGACGTCATACGTGTGCGGAGCGTTGGTTTGTTTTCGTTGGGGCCGCTAGCTTTGTCACCTTATGCTGTGTTTGTTATCTGTATTGGATATATACATAGCGTTGCAGATTTTCATGGAGTGGGCATGTTACTGAATAAACAAGTTTAGTTACTTAAGAGAAAGATGGGTTTACCCTGTACTCCGCTTACGCTCCTAACCAACTAGAGTTCAAACGTTATCTTTGGTTGTCTTGGTAACGCGAGTACACAGTGATTACAACTTATGTGAACTTCTACTCATATTTTTTTCAAAGGTGAGCCAACCTGTAATGTAATGAAATTAATAACTTAGTGAATAATAATGGTAATATTACTGAATAAGGAAATCTGGTACATCAACAATTAAGAAAAACGTCAGTCTTCAAAAGTTTATTGGAAATGAAGACTGGTTATTCTAACGTTAAGTGTGAACAACGCGATGTTAGTAATTGAAAGTAATGTACAAAGATGTAGCAGAATTAGTTGAGTTGGGTTGCCTACAGAATGAAGTCGCCAGATCCAGATTAGTGCGTAACAACTCACATCTAAGAACACAAAGAGTATTTACGCGTAATTTCAGGGATTTTGCGATTTTCTGTTGTGGTGTATTGGTGAACCCATGTTACTGCATTTTGTCCATTCTGTAATTTCTTGCTTTCTGTATCGGTATTGGAGTGTTCGGTCGAGCTATGTCGATAGGTGATGTGCTTGCTACCGTAATTCGTTAACTTTCGTGACATTGGCTACCTGTACTGGTATTACTTTTTCGCTTTCTGTCCTGATATTGCCTTTTGGTTTTTTGTATTGGTGTCTGGCTTTTCAGTTAATTTATATACATGGTGTGATGTCTTCGATATCAGTTGAATTTCTCTAATTTGATGCTTTCTTTCTCCATTTTCGATGCCCCCCTCTGCATACTATTCTTCATCATATTCTACTGTTGTTTTGTTTTGAATACTTCCCTATTTTTGGGATTCTGTGGTTTTTACTTGAGAATATATCTCTCCAAATTGCCACAGTTTACTAGTAAGGCTCAATATTTACTATTCAGAATGTTTATGTTCCTGAATTCGATTTTTATACTTTCGTTTTATGGGATCTGGTGATTATGACGTCTTGATAGCCATTTTTAAATCAAAATTTTGTTGTACTTTGAGGCTTGTTATGATATTATTTTTCAAAGTGGACGGGTGTTATCGAAGACTCTCATCTTCCCCAAGAATTCAACATACTTGAGACACAGTGCCGTACCCCCGGCCGCGAGAGTTCGCCCCTGTTTGGCCTTAGGAGGGGAGGCACCCACACCTCCACAGGAAATCACGGCCGGTCACAGCTGTTAATCAGTTTAGTAAAGACGAAATGCGTTCTCACGTCGCAGGATGGCAATTACTGGACGGGTGAGGTTAATGTATCGGTTGAAATGCTCGAGCGATGTGCTGTGGTGCTGTAACGACATAACAGCACACAGTTTTCGCCAAGATGTAAGCATTGCTGTTATAGAGTAGTAGGCAAATATCAAATTCTCTACATTCTGTAATTTCCTGCAAGCGATATTATCGGGCGCGTGACTACCACGGCACACATATTGATTAGTTTGATTCTGTTTATAGCGATGGTAACAGAATATCTTGTAATAGTCAATCTAGTCGGAGGTGGTCTACAGATGAGCAATATGAGGCCAGAGCATTGTCGACTTGGACTTCTCTTACTTGGGTGAGTTACTTAAGAGAGTGTGCACTGCGGAAAGTCTTTTAGACTTTTTCTTTAATTTTGTGGATTGTCATCGGTTGACTTGTGTGAAACTCTTAAAAACGACCACCGTTTGATTTATATTGTACGAAATGTACGAAATCAGTTCGATCAGGAAAAACATGTAGTTCGTTAGATGTCAACTGACGATACAACAGAGTATTATTTTGGTCCCTTGCTGGGTTAAAGAATATACGTTAGTAGTCACTGTTATAGAAACTTAGTTATGTACAATTACTGTTGGCGATTATTTTGATTTTAGCCTTGAGACGTGTTATGTGATTGTTGTGAATTTTACAAAATGCAGTAGCTGTATTTTCACCGTTTGGCTTAGGAGGCCAAAATTTTCCTTTGTGAGACGGTCACAGTTTTTTGAGAGGTACCTACAGGGTATCCGACTGTCGCAGAGGAGAAGTGCTCAAAGCCGCAATTGATCTGGAACTTATTGTACAGTTCGAAGTACTTCGGCTCTCGACAGCAAGACGTCTAAACAATCCATTTATTGTGAAGGAAAAAGGAACTTTTTGCTGGAAAAGGAGTTATATATGACATATTTAACGAAGTACAACTTACTGTGGGTGCAATGTTTTGTTAAGTAACAGTGCAATAGTGCTGTTAGCAGGGGACCTTTTCCGATTCTAGTAAAAGTATACAAATAAATGTAGCCATCCTGAAACTAAGACTGTATCTGAGCTCATAAATCCAACGAATAAAGGTTCTGGAGCAGCACTGGAGTGTTGTCATATAACAAGTTCTGACAGCTCCCTCTAACAACCTTGTGTCGAATTCACCTGAAACACCGCAAAAGAGTAAAGAATCGTCATACGAAAAACTACACCAGCAACAGAGATATTCAAAAAACTTTCGCGAATTAGTCATTACATTCAGAAGATTTATCGATTTGCCCCTTGCCGTATTCCCCACTTATGTGTGAACCATGACTTTGGTTTTATTTCGGATGCTTCACTGCTTATTCAAATGGCCATAGTAACACGCTCATAGATTTTAAACTTTTGCTTAAGTTTTCTTCAGATTTCATTTTTATTTCGCTTCATTATCCTTCAGTTAAAGTAAATCAACCGTTTACAAATTTAAAGAACTTTTACATCTTCGTAATATGAGATACCTATGTTCCTCCATACATTGAACAAATGGGGCGTCCATTATCTTTAAATTCTACGTCTTCGTGTGCTGTGCTATATTAACGTCACCACTTGCCACTTTTGATGTAACAGATCAGAGTCCCCCCGATAGGTTAATATACTCTCATGTAATGTTTGCAAACAGGGGGGATCGGTGAAGCATTATTCCTACCAGACCTGTATATCATGTAGCCCACACATGTTCCTTGTGGGGCTTATTAAATTTCAAGAGTCTCGAATGAAGAATAAGCTAAAATGCATCAGCTTATTTATTGTGGTGGTAATATATTTAGAAAATACGTTAAAATGGAACATACCTAGCAATCTACTGAACGACATCACAAGAATAAATAAATTTAGGAGCTGTGTACCTAACTTTTTCGCAACTGTGTGGAAGAGACTTATTGAAATGTACAACTCTTGGTGCTGTTCAAGGTAAAATAAAAGCGTGTGGAGTAGGAGGCGAAGTTTGTATTCAGCCGTAGAAGGTTTTGCTGTCGCATTACTCTGAAAACACATATTCCAGCGTGGCCGACCTTAGGCACAGTGTAACTAACAACATTCTGAAAGTTATTTACACAACTGTTACGAATACAATTCACTTTACTGTTCCATTATCATACTGCATAACACCGGCCACATTTTAGGACGACAAATTATTTGTTTCACCTTACATTTTTTCCATATCTATAAACTATCCGATGCAGTACTGAAATACCTTATAATTTTACGTTTTATCGACTTATCCTAGTTTTTTGTGTTGTAGGTCGGGAGTTATTACCTGCCATTTCGATTTTTTGTGTATTCCTTCTATTGTTAACAGCTACCAAGAACTAAATTGTCTACGTCTACGTGATTACTCTGCTATTCTCAATATAGTGCCTGGCAGAGGGTTCAACGAATCGCCTTCAAGCTCTCTACCGTTCCACACTCGAACGGCGAGCGGGAAAAACTAGCACTTAAATTTTTCTGTGCGAGCCCTGATTTCTCTTATTTTATCATGATGATCATTTCTCCCTATGTAAGTTGGTGGCAGCACAATGTTTTCGCAATCGAGGGAGAGAACTGGTGATTGAAATTTCATGAGAAGATCGCGTCGCAACGAAAAACGCCTTTGTTTTAATTATTGACACTCCAATTCACGTATCATGTCTGTGGCACTATCTCCCCTATTTCGAGATAGTACAAATCGAGCCGCCATTCTTTGTACTTTTTCGATGTCATCCGTCAGTCTCACCTGATGCGGATCTCACACCACGCAGCAATACTCCAGAATACGGCGGACAAGCGTGGTGTAAGCAGTTTCTTTAGTAAACCTGTTGATCCTACTAAGTGCTCTGCCAGTGAATCACAGTCTTTGGTTTGCTCTACCCACAACATTATATATGTGATCGTTTCAGTTTAGGTTATTTGTAATTGTAATCCCTAAGTATTTAGTTGAATTTACAACCTTCAGATTTGTGTGACTTATCGTGTATACAAAATTTAGAGGATTTCTTTTAGTACTCATGTGAATAACTTCACTCTTTTCTTTATTCATGGTCAGTTGCAACTTTTCGCACCATACAGATGTCTTATCTAAATCATTTTGCAATTCATTTTGGCCATCTGCTGACTTTACAAGTCGGTAAATGACGTTATCATCTGTGAAAAATCTAATTGTGTTTTATCATAGAGATAAGAGGATATTCCGTCCTTTACTACCGAATTTACGTGTGTTGACCAAACTTTTTCGCCTAATCGTGCTAGCCACTTCAGAGTTCTATAATATACAGTATATTTGTAATCAGATTTTATCTATATAATAAAGGAAAATCTAAGCTGCAACTGACGAAAAATGGTGCAAATATTAACATTTTGCGTTTGCATTATTATTTTACACAAAGGTCCTTAGAGAGGTGTAAAAGTAGATACTTATCATTGTTATCTAACGAAATATCTTTAAATTACCCAAATATTCTTAAACATTTTCATTACTTTATTTTTGGGACATAACAGCTGAGTCATTTTCTTCAGGTTGAAGTTACCTGTACAGCCATGAACATTGCAGAATGCTCCAGTCTGTGACAAAATCCTTACGTCTAGGTGATCCAGATGTATAAACTGCACATATAGCTCATGTCGTACCCCCATAAATGTTCCAAACGACTCTTCTTTGCTTTTGGTGAAGTAAATAAAAAATGAAACAAAAACGTATCTTCTGCAACAGCATTTTCCTCTGTGACATTAGTCTTGAAAGCAAAATTTAACGTCATAACAAATCAAGGGGATAGGTGCCACAGTATAAGTAGCAGCGTTCATGAACTCCCTCTGAATTCTCAGTCGCCCTTAATGCTGAGCATTATGGTCGCACTATTCATTCCTTTGTTTACTCGTTTGAGGTTACATCCACATGCCAGTCAATTGTTATTTTGCCAGTGCAGTTCAGTGAATTGCAGCATCAGTTTGATTACACTAAGTGTGCTTTGATTTATGTGTCCCACTTGCAAAGACACTCGTCACGCTTCTGTTATAACCAGCTGCTGAGTGTGTTTACACACCTACTACTTCATTCCCACAGACACTGATCAGCCAGAATGTTACGGCCACCGACCCACTGTCGATTTAAACCGGTCCAGGCGATAGGAGCGTCACATGGCGAGGAATAACTGCTAGTCAGAAAAACTCACGGTGCATCTAGTATCGGTGAGCGTGCCGTCGGCGCATAGAATGGGGGAGACCTGTGATATGTCTCAATTTGACTGAGGGCTGATTGTGTCGGCCAGGAGGCTTGGCACGTCCATTTCGGAAACTGCACGACTTGTCGGGGCCACCCCTCATTACGGACGTTGGAGATCGTAAGCTGGGCAGACTGGTAAAACAGGACGGGCGACCAAGTATGGGCGAACTAACGTTAGAGTTTAATCCTGGAAAGAGTGCAATTTACGGGAATTTACGGGAATTAAACGACTTGTGAGTGCAGATGTGGTACCAACTCCATACAGAGACCTACCAACGCCTCATTGCATCCCTGCCACGACACGTCGCCCTTGATACGCGTGCCAGAGGTGGACATACCGGCTATTAGGTAGATGGTCGTAATGTTCTGGCTGATCAGTCTAGTTTTCTACGTACAAGTATAGACAGTAGTTAATGAGTGAAAAATATATGCTGAGCGCGTCAGATGCTGATTACGTTTTCGTTCCTGCATGTGTAGGGCCGTATTACATGTGGCTCACTGAGTTGAATAGTAAATATCCGGATTATAGGGACTACTTTGTTATCCTTAGGAGCAGACATTTTATAGTCACTCTAGTCTTTCGAGTGTTATCATTAGTGACAATGATTTACCTGTTACGCTTCATAAGCAAATTTTCAAAGAGAAGTCCTGTGGATTCCAAATTTTTCCATTCCAGTGCCATTGTCACAACTGTTTTTATTACTATTATTGCTTATATTCATTTTGTAACTCTAATAAAAATAACAAGTAGGAATTATGCACGTATAACTTCCACTTTCATCGACGGAGAGGTAATGGCAGACAGGACTCGCATTGGAGAGAAAATCGAATGAGTTTTATTCCTAAGGAACCATTATTGCGTTTGCCTTAATCTACTAAGAGAAGCCATCGACCCCTAGACCTTGCTGGTCGAAAGAGAACTTCAACCACCGTCATACGAGTCCCCTGCATTACCACAACGCCGTCTGTTGCAAACAAAAAAAAAATAACGAGACATGTTATATCATTAATCCAAAGATTTATTGGACTGGTAACTGTGGTTTCAGGTGGTATTGGCCGCGATACCGCGGTTGCACATTTTAGCCGCCAGACGTTCTTCTCCAGATGTCGAGTTGGTGGCCACGCGTCGACACATCCAGCGTCTGGCAGGGCGGATCTCAGGGGCTGCGCGGTGTGAAGTACAGACCTCCAAGGTGGGCAAGGAGGACACTGGAGTGATCTGCCGACAAATATAAATTTCAAAATTATAAACGTCGCCCTATTATGGTGGGTTGATACGACATCTGTAAAGGAAAGTGCTAAATTATCGTAGAACCCCATGCTAATAAATGGTCGTTTCCTGTATCCACAGAAGGAGTGTTTCTATCGCCCCAACTTATGAGCCCTAGAATACTATTTATCGCAAACATGAAAACTACCGACAGTGAATGTTTGCCTATTTACTCCTCCCGGAGTTTGATCTATTGTGGTGAAGCGGTCTACAAAGTCATTGCATCATGATGGTAGGTGGCTGTTACAAGTATCATAATATTTATTAGTTAGTGGATACATCACGCAAACTGATGTATTATCCTCATCTGAACTATATTCATTAAGGAATGGAAAGAATTGTGACTGTTGGCAAATTCATCTATACCAAAATAGTAGAGTTTCTTCAAACAAGTTGTGTAAATGTTCAGTTCAAATTCGTAGAGCTTCATGGATAACTATGTGACAGAAAAAAAACGACCACGCAGCATAAGAAATGGGATTAAAATAAAAAGTATAATCGTGGGACGCTGAAGGTGAAACTGTGCTGAAAATATGATAACTGTGTTATGGGCCTATCCATCATCTGAAAGTGTAGGCAACGGTATTGTATGTACCATTGATTCTTCAGTTTAAGTATATCCTACCAATACTAGAGCGAAAAGATATGTATGCCGCGAAAGGATTTTGTATCTGATCAGAGTTCACAATTGGTATAAATGAACAGCAGGCTATGGGTACCGAGGAAGTTTATGGGTCGACCAAAGAATTTTGTAGCCATGGTGATATATCTAAGCTGACAGCATTTCCGTTATATTAAAAATCGAAAAACTCTATACTCGAATAATATCTTGAAGATTCCCCTTCTGAAGTGAGCTACCATGTGATCATGAAACGAGAAGTACACTTAGAAACCAAAATCTGTTGTCCTTTACACAGATCGAAGTACCACTCACCGTTAACAGCACCGCTTTAATCCTCCTCCTGCAGCCGTCTCTGCAGCAACTCCACGAAAAAGGCGTCCAGTGTGAACTGACGCTCCTGTTGAAAAAGATCTTATTACTTTCATGTTATCCAACATGTGAAGTGATTCAGAATTTGTGCTAGTTCCTGTAATATAAAGGTATAACGAATTGTAACATTTACCACAAATTAGCACGGTTCAGGTGTCGAAATTAAGAATACAGTAATTCAATTTAGTATCCAACTAACACAATCCCATTCACATCTCAGATACTATTAATACTACCAAATAACTAATACCCCATTATATTTAACATTTTTTATGTACGACTGGTTAATGGTGTGATTCTGAGGTTATTCCGTATTGTTGTTCATGCTTTATGGTCAAAATTTCAACAACTGACCGAGCCATCTTCTTCAGATCGGGAGACGTTTCCTGACTGATTTGAGTCAAGCAGAGCGTACATTACCGCAAAGTTCGCAGCACATGAATTTGAAGGCTGGGACGTCCGTTGAAGTAATGTGCACAAAATGAACACAACAATTCTGTCTAACACCCGGAAGCAGACCAGTAACTAGTACCATCTTCGAGAGTAAGTTATCATGTAGTGAGAAAACGAAAAATTCGCTTTCAAACCAAATACTACTATTCCCTATACTGTTCGAATTTATACTAACCGGAGCAGGACGGACTTCTTTCTCTTCCTGCAGCCGCTTCTGCAGCACCTCCTCAAAAAACGCGTCCAAAGTGAACTGACGCTCCTATTGGAAAAGAATTTATTAGTTTTATGTTATCCAACACGTGCAGTAGTCCAAAATTAATGCTAGTTTCTATCATATAAAAGTGTTACAAAGTGTTACATTTATCATAAATTTGCAATTGTACAGGTATAGGCACTTAATATCTAGTAACTCAACTTAGTATCCAAGAAACACCAGTCGTGTGATGTCTCAGCAACAATTATTACTAACAAATATCTAATATCCCATTATCTTTAACATTTTTCTGGGCACGACTGGTTAATGATGTGCTTCTGAGGTTATGCCGTGTTGTTGTTCCTGCTTTATGGTCAACATTTCAGCACCTGACTGACCCATCTTCTTCAGGTCGTGTGACATTCAATGACTGGTTTGAGTCCAAGCAGCGAGTACACATTACTGAAAAGTTCGCAGCACATGAAGTTGATCGCTGGAACGTCCGTCGAAATAATGTCCACAAAATGAACACAACAATTCGGCCTAACACCCGGAAGCAGACCAGTAACTAGTATCATATTCGATAGTTATCATGTAGTGAGAAAACGAAAAATTCACTTTGAAATCAAATGCTACTATTCCTTCTACTGTTGTAATTTACACTCACCGAAACAGAAAGGACTTCTTTCTCTTCCTGCAGCCGCTTCTGCAGTATCTCCTCAAAAAACGAGTCCAGGGTGAACTGACGCTCCTGTAAGGAAAAGAACTTATTAGTTTGATTAGTCGTAGAGCATGTTTGGTAATTCATAGATAGCGCTAGTTCTTTACATATACATGTGTTACAAATTCTTACATTTATTTCGAATTTTTGGCCTAGAGACAGTGATAGTGAGTATTCCCTGACTATCTTTAGTATCAGCTAGAATTCTGTTCTTCCGACATTTACTATCATTATCCTACGTATTATGAGTTGAACTGGAATGACAGATGCCTAGAGTGTATCTTCGTGAGCCACGGTCTTTTTATTACGAGCTCCTCCTTGTTCTTTTTCTGTAAATAAAAGTAAGTGGGACTGTAACAAGTTTAGCTAACAGTTCCTGTTTCACTGTTCACTGACTACACTGTACATTTCCTTTGGTCAGTCTCACATTAAACACAGTCAGCAAGTAACTGGCTGGGCAACCAGATGGTCTGCAATGTCGTCTTCAATCAGTCGATTTCGTTGGCAGCAATTTAAGTGGAGCTCTGCCCCTAGAATATCTTTCACCATAATTTCTTACGACTTGAGAGGGATGTTACCATTCTCAAGCCTCTCACATAGTTACTTGTTCAGTGTTAACAAATACCACACCCAATTTCTCGGAATGCTAAATGGTTAGAATCAACTGTCCATGTCTGAGGTCAATGTTAAGTTTAATGGGCATCAATACAGTCGTCATAATTGTTTAATCAGCATTCAGGTTCGATTATCAACATTATCTTACCTAATGGGACAAGTCCGGATATATTGTGGTAATAACACGGATGAGAGGAGCTAGGGCCAGTGGGATATAGGGAAAAGAGCAAGCAGATACTGTAGCCTAGGACGCCTGCAGGGAACACAGCGAGAGACAGTACGAGGCTACCCTGCAGGTCAGAGAATACGAGTATACGACTCTGACATCCTGAAGTCAGCCTGGCTCCCATCCGAATAGAACACATTTCCAATGCCTTCATACTCATGTTAAACGACCATTAGATCTGTGACGCATGTGGTATTAGAATTCTTACACTCCAAATTTTACGGTACTTTATCTTTGATGCGAACGCAAAAGTAAATTTAAGAGGACTCCAGCTCTTTGTTTTACTTGAAGCAGAGACGACTATTGCAAATTTTAAACATTTTATGCAGGTCTGGAGATAAGCACAAGTTTTACGGTGAAGACTTTTATGAGCTCCAGTGATCAACAAATTCATCCATCCACAAGTGACATTCATTGCTGCCGGTATTTATATCTGATCACGAAAAGTGACAATGTCCGGAAGAGCAGTATGCTGACCACATGCTCCTCCATATAGTGATGTCTATCGGCTGACGATGACGAGGCGGTAGATCGTTACCTTTGGAACTTCAGAGGAGCGATTGGACGGAGTTAGGTAGTTAGCTGGTATTTTATATAATCGTCACAATAATCACTCGGGCAGAAATGCCTATCTAAGACGTGTTATTTACAATGACGTGTCACATGGGATATTTATAGCGAACCAAATATTCATTTACAGTAAATCGTGACAGTTTGCAATATCTACTGTTCATGTTATGTACAATCAGGTAGCTCTCAGACTTTACTGCTTTGCATGTTACGTCACCAGTGATGAAACGTGACGTGGCCCACCTGTACAGTACCCCGAACAGCGACCAAGTTCTCCAGTCGCAGACCCTCTTCTTTCTCCCCTCCCAAACACCGGGAGAAAAACTTCTTCATGCGTCGGAACATTGCTGTAACGATAACAAACAGCACGTTAGACATGACCAGACCGTGTCTACGAGTAAGTTTTGCAGCAGTGTCTCACAACTCGATCGCAAGAAAAACCTGGGACCGTCCAACATGTCTGTAACCGTAGATTTTGTAATGAAAGCAGCTGCTTGTATCAAAAACGACATGTACAGTCTGTAGAATTGATTGAGCTTATACATTTGTTGCTAGTCGAGAATTAGTTATTTTAATTCTGTGTTAGTAATTCGAAGTAGATGAATCAAAATAATAAGTTATTCAAAAGTCGAGCGTGTCATAAGTGGTACGTTTATTCTGAAGAGAATAAATTTGTTTTGATAGCAACTATCTGAAGGCTTCACTACTAGACTGAACTTAATTCACAAGTCATTACTATATTACATTAGTTTCAGATATACACCTTGTTCGGTTATTACAACTTCAGAGTTTGTCAGCTGTTACAGCATCATATGCGAAATATCTTCGCCTGGGGCAGGAACCAAAATTTGTTTTGTATGTATGTTGGTGGTGGGTTGAAGTTACTAATTAATAAACTACGCTACAATCTAATGGCTTAAATCAAACATCCTTCCGTGGTATATGGCGAGAATACAATTTTTACGGCTATCCATATTGCCGAGTCAATGTATTCTCTCAAGGATGCACTGTTCCTTCTTTGTGTCAGTCATGAAAAACCCTAAATCTAAACTACACTTCATCGTCATATGAGCTAAACAGTAACATGCACGACGTAATAGCTGTATTTGTGATTGAAATTTACCCACCGGTTTCTACAGGAAGAAAACACAAAAATAGCTCAAAAACAGCTAATAGGTTTAACATTCGACAGTGCTCCATGATATTAATTGTACTTTCTTAAGCGACAGGAAAATATATAGTTTTTCCTGCACTGCCATGTCAACTCAGTATGACCCTACACAGCTGGAGCCTGTTTACGACCTTTCTTTTTCACCGACTGCAGAAAATAGCAGCACGAACCAACGATAAGCCATACCGCCTGTATGTGTAATCGAAAAGGAGAGAGATCGATGACACCATTCTCATTGTGAAACTAAGCTATAAATTTTAGAATATATCATTCCAGCACTTGAACGTTGACAAAAACTCAGTGAGGATATCTGTCTCTACAAGTCAAGCATCATCGGAAGCTTCTAAAGTTGCATTATGTATTGACACAATGTACTGGAATGTAAATCGATGAGTGGTTTCACATGCAGTCCCATTACTAGTAACATGTTGCGAAGCCACATCACACTACAGTTTTCTGGTACATCTCCACTAAATACATAGTCATCTAAAAGCTTATTCGATGTTCTAATTGCAGATGTAAACTGAAAATAAGTAGGTGACAGATAAAGCAATGGCTCTTGCCTCTCGGCGACTACAATCTATATACCTTACAAAATCCAACACAACAGCGACTGAATCAAAATTAAAAGTTCTTTTACTCAAGAACTCAAGGAACGAATTCGTTTCGATACTTCAGCTACTCCAGAGAATGCGGAAGTAATTACTACGCAGTGGTCCACCACAGTTAAGCTGATTTTTGTTAGCAAACCCTGTGGTCAACATTAAGCAGCAACCTCGATAACTGCAGAGCACAACGTTGTTCTGGAACGTCGATGTCAATGGTTAAACAAGCACTGCAATGAAAATTTTCAGTAATTTGAATCTATCTAAGACGAAATAATCATGTTTTACGATTGAAAAATATACAGCGGAGTCTAAATGTTGAAAATATCCGTACAGTTAATAAACTCACAAGTGATCTAACAGTTAACAATACTTCGAGATAGTGCTTTAATGTCCATAAGCAACAGGAGAGTAATACTCTCATGTTAAAGTGCAAAGTCAACTCAGTATAAATCTACACAGTTATGACCAGTTTCCAACGTGTGTTCTTCTTCGCAGACGGAAGATAATTCTAGCCGTATAACCCTACGATGATCATTGGCAATATGTCGGTGTAATCGACGAGACAGGAAGATCGGTTACACCGTTTTCATTGTGAAAGTAAAAATTAAATACAGACCGCTCCGAGTCTACCACGACAACCACAGATAACATTTAATAACAGTCCGATTGTATTCTTGGAGAAGACGATCACAAGATAGATTATTAAGGTCGAAAACAAACATAAAAAATATTTTGTAGAGGAGGCGTTGAGCAGCTTTAATGAATGTTAACAACTGTATTGTGCAATGGACAGCTACAACGGTACGTTTCATTAGAGACCATAGGGTGGTGGGGTTTCGAGTTCCGCTGGATAGGTCAGGAGTCCACTACACACAGCAGGCGGCTACACGGGTATCAGGGGTTGTGTGGCGTCGACTGGGCGGTTTTTTAGGTTAGATGGCCCCGCGCAAGTACTTAAAGGGCAACAGCCTCAAACGTTGCGGAGCAAAGTCAGGACATGCGGGGACCAAGCAGCAATCAGTATTGTAATTGTAAACTGTCTAAACTATCGAAGCTGCGTTGGTAAATTACCGGAACTTCAAGCGCTGATAGAAGGCACCGAAGCTGGAATCGTTATAGGTACGGAAAGCTGGCTGAAGCCAGAGATAAATTCTGCCGAAATTTTTACAAAGGCACAGTCGGTGTTTAGAAAGGATAGATTGCATGCAAGCGGGGGTGGCGTGTTTGCCGCTGTTAGTAGTAGTTTATCCTGTAGTGAAGTAGAAGTGGATAGTTCCTGTGAATTATTATGGGTGGAGGTTACATTCAACAACCGAGCTAGATTAATAATTGGCTCCTTTTACCGACCTCCCGACTCAGCAGCATTAGTGGCAGAACAACTGAGAGAAAATCTGGAATACATTTCACATAAATTTTCTAAGCGAAGTTATAGTCTTAGGTGGAGATTTCAATTTACCAGATATAGACTGGGACACTCAGATGTTTAGGATGCGTGGTAGGGACAGAGCATCGAGTAACATTATACTGAGTGCACTATCCGAAAATTACCTCGAGGAATTAAACACAGAACCGACTCGTGGAGATAATATCTTGGACTTATTGATAACAAACAGACCCGAACTTTTCGACTCTCTAAGCGCAGAACAGGGAATCAGTGATCATAAGGCCGTTGTAGCATCCCTGAATATGGAAGTAAATAGGAATATAAAAAAGGGAAGAAGGTTTATCTGTTTAGCAAGAGTAATACAAGGCAGATTTCAGACTACCTAACAGATCCAAACGAAAATTTCTGTTCCGACACTGACAATGTTGAGTGTTTATGGAAAAAGTTCAAGGCAATCGTAAAATGCGTTTAAGACAGGTACGTGCCGAGTAAAACTGTGAGGGACGGGAAAAACCCACCGTGGTTCAACAACAAAGTTAGGAAACTACTGCGAAAGCAAAGAGAGCGTCACTGCAAGTTTAAACGCAGCTAAAACCTCTCAGACAAACAGAAGCTAAACGATGTCAAAGTTAGCGTAAGGAGGGCTACGCGTGAAGCGTTCAGTGAATTGGAAAGTAAAATTCTATGTACCGACTTGACAGAAAATCCTAGGAAGTTCTGGTCTTATGTTAAATCAATAAGTGGCCCGAATCCAGACACTCTGGGAGGATGATGGCATTGAAAGAGACGATGACACGCTTAATGCTGAAATACTAAACAATTTTTTCCAAAGCTGTTTCACAGACGAAGACCGCACTGCAGTTTCTTCACTAAATCCTCGCACAAACGAAATAATGGCTGACATCGAAATAACATGGATTCCGGAAACAGCGATCGTGTGAGCCCCAACTCGCTTTATTTGTTCTTGAGACCTAGAAAATATTAGATGCAGGCTCCCAGGTAGATACAATTTTCCTTGACTTCCGGAAAGCGTACGATACAGGTACGCAATGTCGCCTGATAAACAAAGTAAGAGCCTACGGAATATCAGACCAGCTGTGTGGCTGGATTGAAGAGTTTTTAGCAAACAGAACACAGCATGTTGTTCTCAATGGAGAGACGTCTACAGACGTTAAAGTAATCTCTGGCGTGCCACAGGGGAGTGTTATGGGACCATTACTATTCACAATATATATAAAAATGTGTGAAATCTTATGGGACTTAACTGATAAGGTCATCAGTCCGTAAGCTTACACACTACTTAACCTAAATTATCCTAAGGACAAACACACACACCCATGCCCGAGGGAGGACTCGAACCTCCACCGGGACCACCCGCTCACAATATATATAAATGACCTAGTAGATAGTGTCGGAAGTTCCATGCGGCTTTTCGCGGATGATGCAGTAGTATACAGAGAAGTTGCAGCATTAGAAAGTTGTAGCGAAATGCAGGAAGATCTGCAGCGGATAGGCACTTGGTGCAGGGAGTGGCAACTGACCCTTAACATAGACAAATATAGGGTATTGCGAATACATAGAAAGGAGGATCCTTTATTGTATCATTATATGATAGCGGGACAAACACTGGTAGCAGTTACTTCTGTAAAATATCTGGGAGTACGCGTGAGGAACGATGTGAAGTGGAATGATCATATAAAATTAATTGTTGGTAAGGCAGGTACAACGTTGAGATTCATTGGGAGAGCCCGTAGAAAATGTAGTCCATCAACAAAGGAGGAGGCTTACAAAACACTCGTTCGGCCTATACTTGAGTATTGCTCATCAGTGTGGGATCCGTACCAGATTGGGTTCACTGAGGAGATAGAGAAGATCCAAAGAAGAGCGGCGCGTTTTGTCACAGGGTTATTTGGTAACCGTGATAGCGTTACGGAGATGTTTAGCAAACTCAAGTGGCAGACTCTGCAAGAGAGGCGCTCTGCATCGCGGTGTAGCTTGCTCGCCAGGTTTCGAGAGGGTGCGTTTCTGGATGAGGTATCGAATATATTGCTTCCCCCTACTTATACCTCCCGAGGAGATCACGAACGCAAAATTAGAGAGATTCGAGCTCGCACGGAGGCTTTCCGGCAGTCGTTCTTACCGTGAACCATACGCGACTGGAACAGGAAAGGGAGGTAATGACAGTGGCACGATATGTGCCCTCCGCCACACACCGTTGGGTGGCTTGCGGAGTAAAACTGTATATGTAGATGTAGATATAGATCGAATCTGGTCTAGAATCAGACCATAATCGCTTCCCAAAACCGTCTCAGCTATGCTTTCGTGTAGTTGCAATAGCAGTTATCAACCGTAGATAGCTCTACCATTGGTATTATCTGTATATACATTACATTGACAAAAAAAGTCTATGAAGTTAAATGGACATAATGGACATGACAAGTTAATATCAATGACGGAACACTGTACATCCGAAACTGCTATTCCTATTACACAAGTTAAGAGCTGAGATCGTGTTTGGACTTGGTGGCGGTCTGATCCTCGACCGAAATCGATTTTCTCTAATGAAATGAACCGTTGTAGCTGTGATTGCATAACGCAGTTCTTTAAAAGAGCATATGAAATGAAAGTAAAGGGGCTGCTGCAGGAATGAGAGAGTACGGGGCAGAAACAAACAAAAAAGGAAAGGTTAATAAAGCTAAATCAATATAGTAAAAAAGTCGAATAATATCACAATTTTTCTATTTCTCTAGAATGAACTCAACGAAAATATAACCTAAACACAAAATTGAAATCCAATAATTCAGTTAATCTACACATATGAAATGAAGACTGGGATACCAGTCAGACGTCCACATAACAACAACATAATAGAAAAATAACACACACAAATTCTTCCTGAATGAACAAAAAGAAAATATACCCTAAACCTATAGAGCCCTAACAAAGACAGCAAAATTGGACCCATTCCCACATAACGATATAGTAGATAAATAACACCTGGAACTATTCCAAAATAAACCTAAAAATTATAAGCCCCAAAAAAAGAAAAAGGAAAAGACGCACAGAAAAACTCCACACAACAACAACTTAATCGAAAAATAACACAAAAAAATTCCTCTAGAATAAACAGAATGAAAAAAAAAATTCGAAATTTTGGTATCACACTTCAAACGAACATTAACATGTCAAAAAGTACCATACCACAAAAAGAATCATACACCAAAAGCGGGAGTCACTGGTAACAACAATATGAACCCTACAAAACAATCAATTTCATATACGCTACAACGTAGCATCGTCACATTCGAAAAAAAGCAGCCAACTATTAATAAGTTAAAAAAGTATGTCTAACATTACTATTCGTTCCTCTCACGACCATTTCAGCAATGTACTTAGGTTCACGGCTAACGTCACCGTAGACAATCCTCCCATATTACAAACAGAGCTAAAGAATTGCAACAATCAACATGATAATAATTATCATTAGTCGCTTCACTCACAAAAATGTATCTTTTGCTCTTAAGGTACTACCTATCCTCACCCTCGGGAATCATGTGAAATACAGAAAGAAACAGTTAAATATTTGTCAGAAAAAAAAGAAAAAAAATCGCTACAAGTTTCTCTATCGATAACATGACCTGTGGCGTCAAATTACCCCCATCCCCCCAACATACAACACCACCGTATATCACGAGATATTTTGAATAAACAGCATATTTTACAAACTTTGTAAATTACAGCAGTAACTAACACAAACATAGATAGTATTTAATAACATACCAATAACACGCTCTGCAAAGTAAAGTAATGACGTCAAGAGGACGTCATGGGTGAAACCAGAACGGATAGAATCTGAAAGACCACTTGACATGGTTGTAGTTGTTAAACTAAGCTGTTAATTTGAGAATACATAACGAAAGCCCATGAACTTAAAAAAAATTAACTATGGAGGTCTAGCTCTGCATGTAACCACCTGACATTTGAAACTCCATAAAAAATTAAAACTAAGTGCTATTTCGCGTTATATACTGTTAAGAACTTCACATTCTGTAATCACACTACACTCCACCAAATGCTTCAATTTTCCAGTACTTCTCCACTAAATACACAGTCATTTATTAGCTTTTACGATATTCTAACTCGAGATGATTGTGTATACAAAACAAATATGCAACGTTAAATCAATGGCTCATACCCAATGCGGTACGATGCACCTCGCCTCTGAAGTTGGGCGTTCGCTTCGGTGAGAGCTTCTAAAGCTCCTCAAGAACTTTAAAATGTGCTCGAAACACAAAATACGACACTGCAACACTTAATTCACAACAGAAGCTTCGTACACTCAATAACTCGCAGAACGAATTCGTATGAATACTTCGAGTACTCCAGAGAATACGGAAGTAATTGCTAGGCAACGATCCACAACGGTTTAAGTGACATGACATTGTTGTTAGCATACACTATGATGATCATTTAGTAGCAACCCCGCTAAATACAGACCACATCATTATATAGGGACGTCGATATCGATGGTTAAATAAGAACAGCAATTAAATTTTAAACGATTTAAATCTATGTAAAACGCAATAACCAAGTTTTGGGATCGAAAGATATCCAGAAGTATCTAAATAGTGAAACCGCCCGAATAGCCTATAGATTCCCAATGGAATTCTTAGTTAGCAGTTGGAGGTGCGTGAGAAAAGTAATGAGGCTGACAACACTCCGATGGATCTGGCCGCGCTGTGTTGTTCTACTGGTGTAGAACGGTTTTTTATTTAGAGCAATGTTACGCCATCAAGTGTTAAACTTGGGGCACCAGCGAGAGTGATCTTTTAAAAATTGAAACAAGCCTATGGGGAACATTCCTTATCAATATTCCATGTTTCTGTGTGGCACATATCATTTCTGGAATGCCGAGAACACGTTGAAGACGAACCTCGTTCAGGGTAGACCTTCACCTTATAAAACCGACGAAAACGTCGAACGTATGCGTTCTCTTGTGACATCAGACCAGTGTGTAAAAATATAGATGAAGTTTGACATGATTAAACATTTTCAGCATACATCAAATTTGCATCGAAGTTTCGCACGTGTGAAAGATTTATGCCAAGCGGTGCTGCCCATGGTCACGAATGGATCAATTGTATAATCACAGGTTGTGAATCCGGCATTTCTGAGTACGATCCTGAGACCAAGTGGCAAAGTGAGGAGTGGAACACTGTGGAATCTCTTCGACTCAAATAAGCTCGAATCATCAAGGCAAAGCCCGAAGCAAAACTGAATTGTTGTTTTGACATATTTGCTTTTTTGTATATAGAATTTGTTCATCCAGGACAAACCGTCAAACAGCTGTCTTACAACGATGTCCTGGAAAAGCTCAGGAAAGAGGTGAATCGAGTGACATCAGACATTGCAGATTGGATGTTGCATCATGATAACGCACCATGCCACATGGCCACCTCCATCACTGTTGTTCCACAGACCCCCCCACCCTCCTATTCACAGAAACTTGGTAATTGTGACTTGTTTCTTTTTCCAAAATTGGAAAATATCTTAAAAGGATGCCGTTTTGGGACTCTGGAGAACATTTAAGAGCATGTGACCGACATGGCAAAGGCCCTACCAGTTGAAGGCTTTCTACGCCTCTACCGATACCGGGGAACAACGACTTCGCCGGCCTATAGCTGCCGAAGGGGACTACTTTGCAGGGCACATTATTGTCGTTTGAAGGAAATAAAACCTTGGTATATTAGAAATCAGTCTCATTGCTTTTCTCACACGCCTCCTACTCCAAGATATTCATTCACGTATCTTGAGTAACAGAGGAGAAAAACTCTTTTGTTATGCTACCAGCTTTGCTCGACACGATGCAGTGCACTTGACACGAGTTCCAAAATAAATTTATCTTCACACGCGGAAACAAATTACAGCAGCACTAATCTCCAACATCGAAGGGAGTACGTGTGAGTAATCCACAAGAGAGAAAGATTGGTTACACCGTCGTCATTGTGGAACTAAGCAATTAATTTGAGAATACATTATGCATGGGCACGAACTTCGCCAAAAACAAAGTACAGAAATCTGCCTCTACAAGTAAACATCCAACCTTTGAAACTGCATAAAAAAGTAAAACAATGTTCTATTTCACATTGCACACCGTTAATAACGGCATGTTCTGAAATGATACCACACTCTAGCAACCGCATCAATTTCCCAGTACTTCTCCTCTATATACTCAGCCATTTACAAGCTTATACGATATTCTAACTGCAAATGATCCTGTATGATAAATAAATAGGTGGCAGTTAAATCAACGGCTCATACCTCTTGCAGCACAACGCACCTCGCCTCTGAAGCTTTGCGTTCGCTTTGCTGAAAGCTTCTAAAGCTCCTCAAGAACTTTGAAATGTTTCGCTAGATGTGCTCGAAACACAAAATGCAACACTGCAATACTTAATTCACAACTAAAGCTCCTTACACTCAATAACTCTCAGAACGAATTCGTATGGATACTTCGAGTACTCCAGAGAATACAGAAGTAAATGCTAGGCAACGGTCCACAACGGTTTACGTGAGATGGCATTGTTGTTAACATACCCGCGATCCGCCCCCTGGTAGCTGAGTGGTCAGCGCGACGAAAGTCATACGTAAGACCAGAGTTCCATTCTCGGCTGTGTCGGGAGATTTTCTCCGCTCAGGGACTGGGTGTTGCGTTGCCCTTATCATCGTTATTTCATCCCCATGGACACGCAAATCGCCAATGTGGCGTCAACTCAAAAGACTTGCACCAGGAGAACGGTCTACACGACGGGAGGCCATAGTCACGCGGCATTTCCATTTTATCAGTAAACCGGAATCCCAGTAAAGTAATAACGTTTAGCAACGTGGATATAAATACCACTGAAATAAAATATTATACAAGTCAACTGTACATTTCAGGTACCGAATTATTTTTCACCAGCAACTAGGAAAGACATGTTTTAACTTCAAATGATTCGGTGACGCCGGCCGGAGTGACTGAGTGGTTCTAGGCGCTACAGTCTGGAACCGCACGGCCGCTACGGTCGCAGCTTCGAATTCTGCCTCGGGTATGATTCTGTGTGATGTCCTTAGGTTAGTTATGTTTAATTAGTTCTAAGTTCTAGGCGACTGATGACCTCAGAAGTTAAGTCGCGTAGTACTCAGAGCCATTTTTACATTTCAGCTTTTCGTAGAATTACATCGAAGCATAACGACGTCGAATGCTGATGCCCTCGATCCCGCTTGCACTCATGTGTTGAAATGTTTTTGTCCAGCGTAAAAATTAATTCCTTCAGAGCATGTGACTTCCACCCGACTTCGACGTCCGTTTGTGTGATTCCACTAACGTGTTTCCCAGTGTAGTGATTTCCTATATTGAAACCTGGTTGTCAAGGGAAGGCAGGATTCGGTTACGATTGTTGACGTTGCCGTAATCAGTTACTATTGGTTCCCTTTAACAGTTACACACATTGATTTTTAAAGAAGTAATTCCAGACTCAACAATAAATTAAAAAATACCACGCTTTATTAATGAAGGAATAAACGACTGTGTAAATAATAGTGTTTTCAGTGCGTTACAGTTTTACAAATCATCATAAAGTACAGATACTGATAACGTTTAAAAAGAAAAAAACAAGCCACTGTGATCACGACTGAAGGCCTCACACGCCAATAATGACAGTAAATTAAGAATGTTTAAGAACTCACTGCAATTACAACTTAAAGGTATTGAAATATTAAAAGTAAGTGCCCACAGTAGAAGGCATCAGACGCCAGTAATGGCAGAAAATAAGGTTTTAAGGCTTACTGCTAGAATCGAAATAACTAATTATTTTCTCAAAGCAAATGACCACAATCATGGCTGAAGGCCTTACACGCCAGGAACGGCAATTATACAAAAAATTGAGAAACCTTCTGCAAAACAGCAACTACAAGCAAAGGTTAATTAAAAGAAACAAGCAACTGACCACAGGTGAAATAAGATGATGGTAATCTTGTAACACAACCCTTACACTGCTAGATTTATTCCAGAACTCGGCTGGAACTATTAACTAGACATACATAACGTTTTAATGTAGGCATTACAAGGTATGTTAATAAATAATACAATAATAAAACACCAGTCACAGACGATGCTTGAGGAATCGACCTCTGAGAAGGTCCGACAACAAACAACTTCGCGTGCGATGAGATAGGCAGACGAGAGTTGCATTCACTTTACAAGATGGTAACTCAGACTAGTGGCAGTCTAACGAATGACTAATAATAATCTTGCTCAAGGTACCTGACGCCCAATAAACCAAATGCAAGAATTGAACAACACGCCAGAGCCGGAACCGGCGGAGTGCACTACGCCCCCAGAATACTGTGCTCAGAGCACCCAGAACGAGAAAGGAAACACTGCCACCAGAGTAGAAATACAAACGGACTACAATCAAGAAAGCTGTCAAAACTACATACCTTACGGACAGCAGCGGCAGGGCGAGGTAACTTACACTGTTGTTACATGCACAAACCCCCAGTGGTCCAACTAAAACATTCATATTTCAATACGTACTACACGAATATGTAATAAAAAATGGGGGTTCCTATCTAAAAAGCGCAATTGATATCCGTTTGACCTATGTCAGCGCCATCTAGCGGGCCAACAAGAGTGCCATCTGGTTTCCCCCTTCAAGTTTCGGCTTTGCAGTTTTTCTGTTTGACGCATATTTTGTAAGATATTTGGCCCGGTCACGATCAATGGACCACCGTGTATATTTTAATTGAAGTTCTCCTGAAAAGAATCATTTTAAAAGACGAACTTCCAACTAAGCTAGGCTGGGTTTGAGAACAGAGGCCCAACATGCTGCTTTGAAAGGTACTCTTGCGTTCTGGAACTTTTCCTTGAATTCCCAGGTGGAAGGATAGTAGCCGGAAGGTAAGATGCTGCGTAGATTCTCCGTAAGGTCACCAATGCGATGTTGAGGCAGGTGTGGAGGCAGTGGAGGGAGGAAGTCTCCTTGTCACCGAGTCCTGCCTGCTGTTTCGACGTCCTAGGCCACCAACTTCAAGTTAAGCGAGATCAGATCACAGCTGAAGCTTTTCTCAGCAGCTGGCGTCATACTAAATTACCCACACAGCTGATGCAAATCGTAACTATAGGTAACTGTTGTTAGATAAGAATAGAAAAGTCTACATTTCAACAGCATTGGTTTGTAGCATTATGTTACAGTCTGTTAAGCAGAAAATCTCTTGCTCACTCTCCATTGCCACCATACGCCTACCGTCATATCACTCAGTTATCCTTTCAAGGCGGACGTTCTACAATACAGTACCGTGCAGTGGAGAGCTTCACTCTTCATAATGCATGCATTTTTCATGTTGGAAACCAACTAGTAATTTTTAACGTTATCAATGTTAGATAATAAATAATTTTATCATTTCAAATTTGTTCGGTGGTTCACAGGGTAAGTATCAGTCTAGGCCACAGGGTTCAATCCGAGGTTTGTCCAAAGCTTTTTTTTTTTTTTTTTACTCTTACCGCTTCTTTCAAGTTCGACAATGGTTTGTTAACGTGTTAAATGCGAGGTTAGTCTAAGGCTTGTATTCCATGTTAAACTGCAGAGCCACCTGTAACAGACTCGCTAAATCAATTAAAAGAATGGAGGAAGCAACACCACCAAACTACTACGGTGTTCGAACTAGCTTTCGTATTGATCATTCGAGTTTTACTATTACATTTATACATTACATCGATTATCCTTGTATACTTCAGTAATATTTTTAAATACATTTGAGTGTTTAGCTGAGTATACACTCCTTTCCTCTCAGAGCGAGGGAATAAAATTACGCTAAACAAAATTTCCTCCTTTTTAGATTAAGTAACGCAATGGGATTATGTGTTACATAATACTCTGGAGAGCATAAATAAAAATTTTATTCCGTATCTTCGTTTTCCTAAAAACATTAAATCTGTCGTACAAGACATACTGTTGTTGTTGTTATGGTTTTCAGTCCGAAGATTAATTTGATGCTGCTCTCCGCTCTACTTTCACATGGCTGCAAAACTACTGTAAATTTCATCCAGAAAAACCGGTTGTTGTCTCAGGTAGGGTCTTATCAACCAATCCCAGACATATCCTGGTATAAAACATGTGGAAACAAAATACATTATCTATCACCTAAAGGGACAATATTTTTTTTCTCAGATGTCGATGTCCGAAACTTCATGTCATAGCTGCCAAAAGGCGGCAGTGTCTGACGACCCGATAAATGCATCAGTGTCTCTTTAAGGGACCTGGACGTGAACGGGCTGCATTTTCATAGCTCGCTCTCAGTGCACATTACTCTTCATCTACAATGCGGAGGAAGGTGTGGTTTTTACCAACAATGAATAACATTAACTCAAGCTGTATAAGGAAATTTATTAAAATATCTTTTACAGTTTAAGAATTACAGTATTTTGCCTAGTAGGTGTTTTTATAATACACTTCCCATTCAGGTACCATTTTCTGGTCCATCATCAGTCTAATAGCATTCAGACTGCTGTCAACATTCGTAGGAACACATTATGCCTCTCGTTTTGTACTTTGGAGTATATCTGAGGAAATAGGATAACCCTTATTATACCACAATACTATTTTGTCTAAAAATACCGCTAAAATTATATAAAAATGACAAACATAGATCATTTTTGTGATGTATTAGGCACAATACAAAGATGCTATCCCATTCTTCACTTGAGAGAAATTTGGTGAACATGGATGAAACCATTGATAAGTTATATGTACCTAATGTTCTGAAAATGTAGTTTCGAGAAAATGAGAAAAGAATATTCACAGTGTTTTTGACTTACCGTATGCCTCTTTCAGAACATTCCAGCAGCATAATCATCCTGGCCAGCTGCTTCGTTATCATCTGTAGACTTGTTCAGGGGCCTTTTGATTACACTGGACTTTATAGGGGTGGCTTCCACAGCTATTTCAGCTTCAACTACTCGCTGACGATCTATGGCAGTCAGAGCAGCTATCCTATTATTTCCTGGCTGGATGCCCAATTTGTCCATTACTTTTATCCTGCTGATTATACCATCATTGAAACAGATGACAGCAGCCATCGCACCCATTTTGAGTACTGTCCATCCAACAAACACTGTTTTTGGTACTCGTTGCCACACGCAGATGTTGAAACTCTCATTAGGGTTTTGCGTACGGCCATGTAGACATTTGCTGAGTAATTTTGTATCTGAAAGGTCCCTGCATATTGTTTCCATGACTGTGGCAGGCAAGAAATGTTTATGGTGCTTTTCCTTGCCTGTCGCATGTGCGTGGCTGGTTTGCAGACATTTGTTCAAAGAGCGTTTAAGACCAAATCAACAACTGAAATGTAGATTAAAAATAAATTTTTTAAATTGGATAAAATTGTCTTTCAGATGGTGACAAGAATTGTTTTCAAAAATTTCAGACATTTCAAGTCCAGGTCGACTTAACAATTAGAGATGTCGAATACACTTTTTAAAAAATTAAAGAAAATACGACGCAGCAAGAAGGAATTATACTAATGGCGCGGAAATCAGTAGATGTGATATTCATGTACAGACAAATGAGGGAGTCCCATTTCAAAAATTGAATGGTTTATTCCCGAGAAAGGGCTACACAAATTGAACAAGTCTGTAAGTAAATTATCTATGTCTGGCGCTTATGCAAGCAGCTGTTCGGCCGGCATTGATTGATAGACTTGTTGCATGTCGTCCAGAGGGATGTAGTGCCAAATTCGGTCCAATTGGTGCTATAGATCAGCAAAATTCAGAGTTGTTTGTAGGGCCCAGCCCATGTTGCTGTTGTTGTGGTCTTCAGTCCTGAGACTGGTTTGATGCAGCTCTCCATGCTACTCTATCCTATGCAAGCTTCTTCGTCTAACAGTACCTACTGCAGCCTACATCCTTCTGAATCTGCTTAGTGTATTCATCTCTTGGTCTCCCTCTACGATTTTTACCCACCACGCTGCCCTCCAGTACTAAATTGGTGATCCCTTCATGCCTCAGAACATGTCCTACCAACTGATCCCCTCTTCTAGTCAAGTTGTGCCACAGACTTCTCCCCAATTCTGTTCAATACCTCCTCATTAGTTATGTGATCTACCCATCTAATCTTCAGCATTCTTCTGTAGCACCACATTTCGAAAGCTTCTATTCTCTTCTTGTCTAAACTATTTATCGTCCGTGTTTCACTTCCATCCATGGCTACACTCCATACAAATACTTTTAGAAACGACTTCCTGACACTTACATCTATACTCGATGTTAACAAATTTCTCTTATTCAGAAACGCTTTCCATGCCATTGCCAGTCTACATTTTATATCCTCTCTACTTCGACCATCATCAGTTATTTTGCTCTCCAAATAGCAAAACTAATTTACTACTTTAAGTGTCTCATTTCCTAATCTAATTCCCTCAGCATCACCCGCTTTAATTCGGCTACATTCCATTATCCTCGTTTTGCTTTTGTTGATGTTCGTCTTACACCCTCCTTTCAAGACACTATCCATTCCGTTCAACTGCTCTTCCAAGTCCTTTGCTGCCTCTGACAGAATTACAATGCCGACCGGTGTGGCCAAGCGGTTAAAGGCGCTACAGTCTGGAACCGTGTAGCCGCTACGGTCGCAGGTTCGAATCCTGCCTCGGGCATGGATGTGTGTGATGTCCTTAGGTTAGTTAGGTTTAAGTAGTTCTAAGTTCTAGGGGACTGATGACCTTAGAAGTTAAGTCCCATAGTGCTCAGAGCCATTTGAACCATTTTGAATTACAATGTCATCGGCGAACCTCGAAGTATTTATTTCTTCTCAATGGATTTTAATTCCTACTCCGAATTTTTCTTTTGTTTCCTTTACTGCTTGTTCAATATACAGATTGAATAGCATCGGGGAGTGGCTACAACTCTGTTTCACTCCCTTCCCAACCACTGCTTCCCTTTCACGTCCCTTGACTCTTATAACCGCCATTTGGTTTCTGTACAAATTGTAAATAGCCTTTCGCTCCCTGTATCTTACCGCTGCCATCTTCAGAATTTGAAAGAGAGTATTCCAGTCAACATTGTCAAAACCTTTCTCTAAATATACAAACGCTAGAAACGTAGGTTTGCCTTTCCTTAATCTTTCTTCTAAGATAAGTCGTAAGGTCAGTATGGCCTCACGTGTTCCAGTATTTCTACGGAATCCAAACTGATCTTCCCCGAGGTCGGCTTCTACCAGTCTTTCCATTCGTCTGTAAAGAATTCGCGTTAGTATTTTGCAGCTGTGACTTATTAAACTTGTAGTGCGGTAATTTTCACATCTGTCAACACCTGGTTTCTTTGGGATTCGAATTATTATATTCTTCTTGAAGTCTGAGGGAATTTCGCCTGTCTCATACATCTTGCTCACCAGATGGTAGAGTTTTGTCAGGACTGGCTCTTCCAAGGCTAACAGTAGTTCTAATGGAATGTTGTCTACTCCAGGGGCCTTGTTTCGACTTAGGTCTCTCAGTGCTCTGTCAAAATCTTCACGCAGTATCATATCTCCCATTTCATCTTCACCTGCATCCTCTTCCATTTCCATAATATTGCCCTCTAGAACATCGCCCCTGTATAGACCCTCTATATACTCCGTCCACTTTCCGCTTTCCCTTCTTTGCTTAGAATTGGTTTTCCATCTGAGCTCTTGGTATTCATGCAAGTGGTTCCCTTTTCTTCAAAAGTTTCTCTAATTTTCCTGTAGGCAGTATCTATCTTACCTCTAGCGAGATAAGCCTCTACATCCTTACATTTGTCTTCTAGCCATCCCTGCTTAGCCATTTCGCACTTCCTGTCGATCTCATTTTTGAGAAGTTTGTATTCCTTTTTGCCTGCTTCATTTACCGCATTTATATATTTTCTCCTTTCATCAATTAAATTCAGTATTTCTCATGTCACGCAAGGATTTCTACTAGCCCTCGTCTTTTTACCTACTTGATCCTCTGCTGCCTTCACTACTTCATCCCTCAAGCCTACCCATTCTTCTTCTACTGTATTTCTTTCCCCATTCCTGTCAGTTGTTCCCTTATGCTCTCCCTGAAACTCTGTACAACCTCTGGTTTAGTCAGTTTATCCAGGTCCCACCTCCTCAAATTCCCAGCTTTTTGCAGTTTCTTCAGTTTTAATCTACAGGTCATAACCAATAGATTGTGGTCAGATCCACATCTGCCCCTGGAAATGTCATACAATTTAAAACCTGGTTCCTAAATCTCTCTCTTACCATTATATAATCTATCTGAAACCTCCTAGTATCCTCAGGGTTCTTCCGTGTATACAACCTTCTTTTATGATTCTTGAACCAAGTGTTAGCTATGATTAAGTTATGCTCTGTGCAAAATTCTACCAGACGGCTTCCTGTTTCATTTCTTAGCCCTAATCTATATTCACCTACTATGTTTCCTTCTCTTCCTTTTCCTACTCTCGAATTCCAGTCGCCCATGACTATTAAATTTTCGTCTCCCTTCGCTACCTGAATAAATTCTTTTATCGCATCATATATTTAATCACTTTCTTCATCATCTGCAGAGCTAGTTGGCATATAAACTTGTACTACTGTAGTAGGAGTGGGCTTCGGGTCTATCTTCGCCACAATAATGCGTTCACTATACTGTTTGTAGTAGCTTACCCGCACTCCTATTTTTTTATTTATTATTGAACCTACTCCTGCATTACCCCTATTTGATTTTGTATTTATAACCCTGTTGTCACCTGACCAAAAGTCTTGTTCCTCCTGCCACCGAACTTCACTAATTCCCACTATATCTAACTTTAACCTATCCATTTCCCTTTCTAAATTTTCTAAACTACCTGCCCGATTAAGGGATCTGACATTCCACGCTCCGATCCGTAGAACGCCAGTTTTCTTTCTCCTACCCATAGAGCACCAAATGTTCTCAATAGCGGAGAGATCTGAAGACCTTTCTGACCAAGGTAGAGTATGGCAATCACGAAGACAGTTAGTAGATAACCTTCCAGAGTGCGGGCGGACATTATCTTTCTGAAATGCAAGTCCAAGATGCCTTGCCATGAAGGGCAAAAAATATCGTCAACGTACCGCTCTGCTGTAAGGGTGCAGCGGTTTACAACGGAAGCGGCTTTGCTATGAAATGAAATCCCACCCCAAGATATCGTATCTGGTTGTCGGAATGTATGGTGGCCAACAGTCACATTGGTAGCCCACTTTTATCTGGGGCGTCTTGAGATACATCGTGGCTGGGCATCGGGGCTCAGCTGGAAGCCAGAATCATCACTGAAGACAATTATGCTCCAGCCAACGCTCTCCCAGGCCGAACGTACCCAACACACTGCGAACCATCTACTAGTTGTACGTAGGTCGATGGTAGTCGGCTTAAGGGGCGCCATAAAGTCAGACTTTCGTCTCTCTAGGTCACCCATACTTATTAACTCTGTGTTCGGCGATGGTCCGCTCATTTTTGCCAGCATCGTTGAATAGTTGCGTGGTTTCCTATTCATATGTCGATCGATTGGCCAATTACTCCAACCAGCTTCTTTGAACTCAACTACATTTCTTCTTTCAAATACTGTCATCTGCTGACATTGTCCACGAGCCTGTTTGCAAGGCATAGTTACTGTCAAACTGAGTACATAGAATGAAATCCTCAAATACTTTATGCGCTGGTATCATGTTCTTGCCAGGTGTGCGGTGAAATTGTGCTCCAGCGTCACACATTCATTCATCGGTCGCCGAAGTTTGCAGTTCTTCATTTTCTGTCGATACCTCTGTGAGTAACCATTTATGAGCAATTTGAGTCGTTTTCGTGTCTTATAGTGTATATTAGATGCTAAGAACGACAGAGAAGCGAAGTTCTTATAATAAACCTTTAGAATCAGAAATGTGTGCTAGTTACCGTCTACGACTCACTGAAAATAGTTATTTTAAAGCATTCAGTTAGGCTCGTTTTCAATCTATCACAATGAGCATGTCATCGTTGTGTAAATGAAATACCTTTATTACGACCTGAACTCTGATGAGGACACTTTTAATAATGTGTCTGAATTTTGGTGTCTGGAACAGCTGCGGTTCTCCGTCAAGTAATGAAACCAGATACGGTAGTGATATTGGACGTTGAAGTTTGGATCAAAGTAGGCTTTCTAACTAATATCAACAGTAGTCCACTGGGTGCAGGTTGGACGTTGGGCAGGCCAATCGATTTCTGCCATGGTACATGAAACAGCTAAAAACACAAGACATAGTAGAAAACATTGGATATCAAAGGAGATATTGGACATATTTGATTAAACAAAAAAATATAAAAATGCAGAAAATGAACTTATCAAAAGGGAATAAAGACGTCTAAAGAATGAGACGGACAGAAAGTGTAAAATGAATAGGTTGAAATGACTAGAGAACAAATGCAAGCCCATAGAAACATGTGTAACTAGGGGAAAGGTAGATACCGCCTATAAGAAAATCAAAGAGAGCTTTGAATACAAGAAAATCAGCTGCATGAAATCGAGAGCTCAGATGGGAAGGCAAGGGGGGGAAAGCTGGAAGGTAGAAGGAATGTATGGACATTTACATGTTTATGGGTACTCTGCCAATCACATTTAAGTGCCTGGCAGAGGGTTCATCGAACGACCTTCACAATTCTCTATTATTCCAGTCTCGTATAGCGCGCGGAAAGAATGAAAACCTGTATCTTTCCGTATGAGCTCTGACTTCCCTTATTTTATGGTGGTGATCGTTCCTCCCTATGTAGGTCGGTGTCAACAAAATATTTTTGCATTCCGAGGAGAAAGCTGGTGATTGGAATTTCGTGAGACGATTCCGTCGCTACGAAAAACGCCTTTTTTTATGATTTCCAACCTAAACCCTGTATCATTTCTGTGACACTCTCTCCCACATTTCGCGATAGTACAAAACGTGCTGCCTTTCTTTGAACTTTTTCGATACACTCCGTCAGTCCTATCTGGTAAGGATCCCACACCGTGCAGCAAATTCTGAAAGAGGACGAACAAGAGTAGTGTAGGCAGTCTCCTTAGTAGGGCTGTGTCCTCCCAATAAAACACAGTCTTTGGTTAGCCTCCCCCACAACATTTTCTATCTGTTCTTTCAAATTTAAGTTGTTCGTAATTGTAATTCCTAGGCTTTTAGATTAGACTGATTTATAGTGTAACCGAAGTTTAACGTGTTCCTTTTAGCACTCATGTGGATGACCTCACACTTTTCGTTATTTAGGGTCAACTGCCACTTTTCGCACAATTGAGATATTTTTTCTTCTAAATCGTTTTGCAGTTTGCTTTTATCTTCTGATGAGTTTATTAGTCGATAAACGACAACGTCGTCTGCAAACAAACGAAGACGGCTGCTCAGATGGCCTCCCAAATCATTTATATAGATAAGGAACAGGAAAAGACCTATAATACTACTTTGAGGAACGCCAGAAATCACTTCAGTTTTACTCGATGACTTTCCGTCAACTACGGTGAGTCTCAGAATACGCTCCACTGAATTCGTCGCATATTGTTTTGTGTAGATGCCTAATCTAAGACGAGGTGCCCAGACGCTGGCTGCGAAGTTGACTATGGCGTTGAAGACAGCTTCGTAATATCACCGCACCACATGCAACGGTAATTTATAGTCAGCACTGCCAGCACGGACAATCTTGTGTATAATTATGGCCACTTTCTGAGTAACAGATTTTACGTGTTCTACAAAGTTTCTTTTCTTGGCTAGAAGAATGCCTAAATATTTATAAACAGTGCTGCCTTTTACAGATATTCCGTCATATCCCAGGGAACGATTTCTGGCAAGAGGAAGTCTTCCCTTCTGAAGTATGTATGTGGTTTTGTGAACACCTATACTCAGTTTGTCGCTCTTTCAACAATGCTACATCCGAATAAGCACATATTTCATCTTTTCCTCCAGTCTCGCCCAGGAGTATAGAAACAACTTCTATGATGTTATCTGCGTATGCAAAACATCTACAGTAACATCTAACCTGTATAGTAGATGTAATATGGGTTTAGTACCTAGATTCCAGAACAGTGGACCACTTATAGAGCTTTGAGGACAGCCTTGGTAACCTTTTTGATTACCTTGCTCTGCTCCGCAAGCAATGGTGCTACAAGAACTATAAGGCATACGAACATTGCAGGCCACCAAGGACTGCCGAATTCTCCTGCAGTGTCAGTCATTGGTTTGACTGCAAACTTCGCTGTCGAATTTTCTACACTCATAAGAACTCTACTAATCGCATCATGTACACATTTACTTTTTCTGAAGCCATTTTGACACTGTTTGAGACGCAAGAGCTCTCTGCGCACCTGCAGCCGATCACAGAGAAGACGTTACTGAACTTAGGCCAAGACGTGTAGTAAGCCAACAGGTCTATAGGTTTTCGGTGATGCCGGTTTTTTATCCTTCCCTTTTCATTCATTACTGGTCTAGCTGTTTTCCATATTGCCGGGATCCTACCTATTCGCAACGCCTCGTACAGTAATGCTATCAAATCTAGCACTATCTGTGGACCTACCACCCGCACGGTTCCAGAGTATACGCCATCCAGACCAGGTGCGTTTGCAGTTCTGAGCTTGGAATCTGCGACAGCAACTTCTTCTTGACCAGACCGTATTACCAACATCTGATTGTCATATTCGTCATCTACTTCATTTATAAGCTGTGCGTGTATCTCAGCGCCTGTGTTATCATCAGGAGGCAGAGCGATTAGCAGATATTCTGGTGACTCTCTCCATCCAGTAGTCATTGAGATATCCTCTTTACGAATTGCGGACATGATAGTAGTTCCCTTAACCTTGTCAGTCAGTAATTTATTCGGTCTTTCACAGATGTCAAATTGCAGGTGCCTTCGAAGAAATTTCTGCCAGCGTATTCTTTCAGTTTCCTGAAGCTAAGGTTTGTAGCGCGTCCTAATAGCCCTGCATTCATGGGGCGTAACACTTCACTCTGATTTCCCTAGAGTATGTTCGTTCTTCTTATCGATCTTTTACCCTTCACCTAAGCGTGGAAGGCTCTAAGTCTCGTATTCTGATTGTTTACCTTTTTCCTACGAATATAAATGTCCTGTGTTATTTGCAAGAGTTCAGTTAGTAGCTGCGCACCCAAATCTACATGTACCGGAAGCGAATCCATTCAACATACTCCGAGGTAGGCAACTAAGCCATCTCAATCAGATTTAGTGATGCCTAACACAATTCTGCTTTCCTCTGCTTGTCTTCTGTATTATCGTCATTTCCCTCTTCTACGACAATTGTACTATGGCCAATGTGTGTTAGGTACTGGAGCACATGCCAATTACTAATTTTAGCTGCTGCCATGTCGTTTGCTAAAGTGACATCTATGTTAGTAGCTGCACCAGCTTGTTGTTCGAATGTACTCGGATGGCCTTCCAGATTTAAAAAAAACAGCTGTAGTACCTGTATTACGTCCTCTAGTACCTCCCCTCGTTCGTCAGCTTGCCTACTGTGCAAAGAAATGATTTTGCATTCGCATCTGTTGTCACAAGGAGACACGCACCTCGTCTTTATAGGAAAACCGCTCTGAGTTTACCTATATAAGGTGCGATAGGGTGAGAGTAATGCATGCTTACTACAACCCACTTTGTCTACACTCCTTCACTTCTATTGTGACCCTGTGCTTGTCCAACAGCGTTGTCACCTTGGGTCACATTGTATTTCCATTTGTAACGACGTGGCAGTCATTCCTTCATCGTGGCCAGTACCTGTTACTATATTCGCACGAAAATGTGGGAGCTCATTCTTTCTACAGTATGGTTCTTGCTAACAAAACATATTAACACTCAGCTGGTCAATTACTTTTCGTATTTCAGTCACTGTCAGTTTACATCGAGCAGCATTTATCTCTAGTATGTTTATCCTTCTGCGTGTTTTGAGTGCCAACAAAGCCCTTCGGAGAAGGGAGGCGTGAGTACACGGAATGAACTTTAGCAAACGTTTAAAGCCCTGGTATCGACAAGTACCCTGTTTCCTGTGACGGTGCCCAAGCGTAGCCCATCCATCGCCAAAGTACAAAATTTTCCACTTTTTGGTGGTACCTGTATGAACATAAGCTTGTGACGTTTGCATAACTCCTTCATCGTGCGTCATATTTTGTGTCTTAGAGTGCTTATTACACACTAACAACGAAAGAGAAACAGAGTTCCTGTGATAAAATTTGGAATCAAAACAGAGTGATGCTAGCCATCTACGAACCACCGAAAATTTTCACTGTTTACTTCTTTTTGTTTTTGGTTGTATCTCAATATGAACATGTCATCATTACGAAGGTGTAAAACACACCGCTGTATCACTTATTAGTGGATGTTAATATGTTGTGCGTCCGTTCCTCGTGTTTATGACGTCTTGAACTCGGCTGAAGACACTTTCAATAAGGTTAAGGAATCCACCATAGACGGAACTGAACTTACTAATTTTCCTAAAATATAGTTCATTGCGAGAAATTGTACACTCGCCTGCGCCAACGAATCAAACATAATTATCACTCAAAAGTGACTGGCAGGCTGATTGCCTTTGTCCAACAGCTCAAATTCTCGAAGTTGGTCGAATTTTCCACAAAATCATATTCACAAAGATCCACTGCTGCACACGGAAACCAAGATCCACAAGAATTTGCTTTGTGTATGTTCACAGCAATATATATCCTTAAAAAAACTGAATACAGTCGATGTTGTTCTGCCAAACTAGGGTGCATTAGACACCGAAAACTTAATAGCATGGCGAACATTTTCATTTAAGAACAATCCGTGCTTAGTAGCTGTTCAAATTTCGGGAAACACGTTACCATAATCTTGATAACGCGAATGGAAGGGTTTGTGCATAACTGTGTTAAGATTAGCACGGGCTTGGACGTGAACGTGTACAATATTAAGGTTAAGATTATAGCAAAATTTTGCCAGTACTTCCACCTTTCATTCAAAATTAAGACCTTTTCCCGATTTTTTTGAATAGTTACGTTGTATGCAGCCTGGTGCGAGTTGCAGTTCGGTAGGTTTCTGCTCGACTTTCCTACCGCCGATCTTCTGCAGCGAGTTCACCGGTAGCTGCAGATAAAGGACGGAAGGAACCGCGCCGCCGCAGTGTCTACCCAATGGCTGAATACAAGCTCTATCCACTTGTTGTGTAAAACCGCTTTCCCTAAAATATTGTGATTTGGACAAATCCGTCTTTTTTCTTTTTTGTCTTCTGTGACAAATGTCTGAAATCATCAACGCCTCATAATTGAGTACTTTTCTGTCGTAGAGGAAGAAGAATGGATGATTTTAAATTTAAAATTTTTATGCATTGTAATATTCTGTCAGATGAATATTTCTGTTGGATACACTGCTCCACTTGCCACAGGACGAACCGCCGCTTGCTCGTGCTTTGGTCACTAAACGAGAATGCGACAGGGAGTAGTGAAGGAAAACAGCATCAACCTGGGGCTCGTTCTCCTCTGCTCTAGATCTAATTGACGATGATATTGAACTGAATGTCGCTGGGTGTCTGTTTGTGGAATCCGTAATGATTTTTGTAGAAAATCTTCCTCGATCTCGAAGAAGGTCGTAATGCGTGATCATAAAAAATGTTCCACATTTCCTGAACCGAACGGAGTCAGTGATGTACTTTGTTGAAAACGCGGTTGACCTGCCCTTTTTTCCAGCCGCTTAGCGTCTTTCGTTGGCCAACTAACTACGAGAAGTTGCTGTTAAAAGAGGAGCTATGACCAGTACTTCATTCTTCGGCTGAGTGTATTCCTGTGTGTGATTTCTGTTCTAGAAGTACTAGAAATCTGCATACAGTAAAGGTATCCAATGGCTGACCACATGTAAGTTCTCAGCGCTCTGCACGATAATAAGGAACTGGTGCGACTGAAAGTGAGCATTTATGTTAGACTGGAAAAGTCAATTTGGGCTATTGATTCTTGGATTATTCACTTGTTAGTAAGCTGGCAACACCAGGAATCGTTGCAGAAACAGCAGCATTTTGCACAGACGTCACAAAATTCGGAGCTTATTGGTATAGAGCCTTCCGACAACATGTAACCAAAGCGAAAACTATGGGAACAACCAAACTGCATAGTCTCGGCGGGACACATATTACTCGCCAGATCCCTCCCGTATTACAAGCATGGAGGTGTCTACCGCCAACAGGATGAAACGGAAAAGTGTATCAACTGCAAAGGCTGATTGTTGTTTCGGTAGACAACATTCTGTCGGCACGAGTCAATCATCGGAAGTCATTGCAGTGCTGAGATGCAGTATTATGGCGTTAATTTAACAAGTAAAATAAACTGACTTGGGAAAGACAAAATGTAGGTGATATGACAAAACAGTAATTGGCTCGACCTGAAACTTTGATACCGCCTGTCGTGCTTGAGCTGTGACGTATTGGTGTTACGGTGGGTGACGTCATACGTGTGCGGAGGGTTGGTTTGTTTTCGTTAGGGGCGCTAGTATTGTCACCTTGTGCTGTGTTTGTAATCTGTATTGGATATATACATGGTGTGGCAAATTTTGATGGATTGGGCATGTTACTGAAGCCACAAATTTAGTTACTTAAGAAAAGAACGAGTTGAGGCTGTATTCCGCTTACGCTCCTAATCAACTATAGATTAAACGTTATCTTTGGTTGTCTTGGTAACGTGAGTACACAGTGATTACAACTTATGTGAACTTCTACGCATATTTTTTTCAAAGGTGAGCCAACCTGTAATGTAATGAAATTAATAACTTAGTGAATAGTAATAGTAATATTACTGAATATGGAAATCTGATACATCAACAATTAAGAAAAACGTTAATCCTCAAAAGGTTATTGTAAACGAAGACTGGTTATTATAACGTAAAGTGTGAAGAACGCGATTTTAGTAATTGAACGTAATGTTCAAAGATGTAGCAGAATTAGTTGAGTTGGGTTGCCTACACTGTAGGCCCTACAGAATAAAGTCGCCAAATACAGTTTAGTGGGCAACAACTCACGTCTAGGAACACAAAGAGTATTTACGTGTAATTTCAGGGATTTCGCGAATTTCTGTTGAGGTGTATTAGTGAACCCATGTTACTGTATTTTGTCCATTTCTGTAATTTCTTCCTTTATGTATCGGTATTGGAGTGTTCGGTCGAGGTAGGCAGGTAAGTGATGTGCTTGCTACAGTATCTCGTTAACTTTCGTGACATTGGCTACCTGTACTGGTATTACTTTTTAACTTAATTTATATATATGGTGTGATGTCTTCGATATAAGTTGAATTTCTCTAATTTGATGCTTTATTTTTGAATTTTCGATGCCAACCTCTGCATACTATTCTTCATCATATTCTTCTGTTGTTTTGTTTTGAATACTTGAAGCCAGAGTATTATGTACTGTGGAAAGTCATTTAGACTTCTTATCGGAATTTTGTGGATTGTCACCGGTAGACGTGTGTGGAACTCTTTTAAAAACGACCACCGTTGATTTCCCGTTTTAATTATATTGTACGAAATGTACGAAACCAGTAAGATCAGGATAAACACGTAGTTCGTTATATGTCAACTGACGATACAACAGGGATTATTTTGGTCCCTTGCTGGGTTAAAGAATATACGTTAGTAGTCACTGCTACAGAAAGTTCTTTAAGTACAATTACTGTTGCCGATTATTTTGATTTTAGCCGTGAGATGTGTAATGAGATTGTTGTGAATTTTACAAAATGCAGTAGCTCTATTTTCACCGTTTGGCTTAGGAGGCCAAAATTTTCCTTGTGAGACGTTCACAGTTTTTTCGAGAGGTAGCTACAGGGCATCGGACTATCGCAGAGGGAAAGTGCTCCAATCTGCTTTTGATTTGTAAATTATTTCATAGTTCGAAGTATTTACACACTCGACAGCAAGACGTCTCAACAATCCATTTATTGTAAAGGAAACAAGAATTTTTTTCTGGAAAAGGAGTTATGTATGACATAGTTAACGAAGTACATCTCATTATGCGTGCAATGTGTTGTTAAGTAACAGTGCAATAGTGCTGGATGCAGGGGACGTTTTCAGATTATAGTAAAAGTATACAAATAAATGTAGCCATCCTGAGACTAAGACTGTATCTGAGCTCATAAACCCAACGAAGAAAGATTCTGAAGCAGCACTGGAGTGTTGTCATATAACTAGTTCTGACAGCTGCCCTCTAACAACCTTGTGTCGAATTCACCTGAAACGCCGCAAAAGAGTAAAGAATCGTCATATGAAAAACTACACCAGCAACAGAGATATTCAAAAAACTTTCGCGAATTAGTCATTACATTCAGAAGATTTATCGATTTGCCCCTTGCCGTATTCCCCACTTATGTGTGAACCATGACTTTGGTTTTATTTCGGATGCTTCACTGCTTATTCAAATGGCCATAGTAACACGTTCATAGATTTTAAACTTTTGCTTAAGTTTTCTTCAGATTTCATTTTTATTTCGCTTCATTATCCTTCAGTTAAAGTAAATCAACCGTTTACAAATTTAAAGAACTTTTACATCTTCGTAATATGAGATACCTATGTTCCTCCATACATTGAACAAATGGGCCGTCCATTATCTTTAAATTCTACGTCTTCGTATGCTGTGCTATATTAACGTCACCTGTTCCCACTTTTGATGTAACAGATCACAGTCCTCCCGATAGGTTAGTATACTCTCATGTAATGTTTGCAAACAGGGGGGATCGATGAAGCATTATTCCTACCAGACCTGTATATCATGTAGCCCACACATGTTCCTTGTGGGGCTTATTAAATTTCAAGAGTCTCGAATGAAGAATAAGCTAAAATGCATCAGCTTATTTATTGTGGTGGTAATATATTTAGAAAATACGTTAAAATGGTATATACCCAGCAATCTACTGAACGACATCACAAGAATAAATAAATTTAGGAGCTGTGTACCTAACTTTTTCGCAACTATGTGGAAGAGACTTATTGAAATGTATAAGTCACTGTGCTGATCAAGGTAAAATAAAAGTGTGTGGAGTAGGAGGCGAAGTTTGTTTGTATTTAGCAGTAGAAGGTTTTCCTATAGCACTATTCTGAAAAAAGATATTCCAGCGTGGCCGACCTTAGGCACAGTGTAACTAACAACATTCTGAAAGTTATTTACACAACTGTTACGAATACAGTTCACTTTACTGTTCCATTATCGTACTGCATAACACCGGCCACATTTTAGGACGAAAAATTATTTGTTTCACCTTACATTTTTTCCATATCTATAAACTATCCGATGCAGTACTGAAATACCTTATAATTTTACGTTTTATCGACTTATCCTAGTTTTTTGTGTTGTAGGTCGGGAGTTATTACCTGCCATTTCGATTTTTTGTGTATTCCTTCTATTGTTAACAGCTACCATGAACTAAATTGTCTACGTCTACGTGATTACTCTGCTATTCTCAATATAGTGCCTGGCAGAGGGTGCAACGAATCGCCTTCAAGCTCTCTACCGTTCCACACTCGAACGGTGCGCGGGAAAAACGAGTACTTAAATTTTTCTCTGCGAGCCCTGATTTCTCTTATTTTATCATGATGATCATTTCTCCCTATGTAGATGGGTGGCAGCACAATGTTTTCGCAATCGAGGGACAGAACTGGTGATTGAAATTTCATGAGAAGATCGCGTCGCAACGAAAAACGCCTTTGTTTTAATTATTGACACTCCAATTCACGTATCATCTCTGTGGCACTATCTCCCCTATTTCGAGTAGTACAAATCGAGCCGCCATTCTTTGAACTTTTTCGATGTCATCCGTCAGTCCCACCTGATGCGGATCCCACACCGCACAGCAATACTCCAGAATACGGCGAACAAGCTTGGTGTAAGCAGTTTCTTTAGTAAACCTGTTGATCCTACTAAGTGCTCTGCCAGTGAATCACAGTCTTTGGTTTGCTCTACCCACAACATTATATATGTGATCGTTTCAGTTTAGGTTATTTGTAATTGTAATCCCTAAGTATTTAGTTGAATTTACAACCTTCAGATTTGTGTGACTTATCGTGTATACAAAATTTAGAGGATTTCTTTTAGTACTCATGTGAATAACTTCACTCTTTTCTTTTTTCATGGTCAGTTGCAACTTTTCGCACCATACATATGTCTTATCTAAATCATTTTGCAATTCATTTTGGTCATCTGCTGACTTTACAAGTCGGTAAATGACGTTATCATCTGTGAAAAATCTAATTGTGTTTTATCATAGAGATAAGAGGATATTCCGTCTTTTACTACTGAATTTACGTGTGTTTATCAAACTTTTTCGCCTAATCGTGCTAGCCACTTCAGAGGTCTATAATATACAGTATACTTGTAATCAGATTTTATCTATATAATAAAGGGAAATCTAAGCTGCAACTGACGAAAAATGGTGCAAATATTAACATTTTGCGTTTGCGTTATTATTTCACACAAAAGTCCTTAGAGAGGTGTAAAAGTAGTTACTTATCATTGTTATCTAACGAAATATCTTTAAATTACCCAAATATTCTTAAACATTTTCATTACTTTATTTTTGGGACATAACAGCTGAGTCATTTTTTTCAGGTTGAAGTTACCTGTACAGCCATGAACATTGCAGAATGCTCCAATCTGTGACCAAATCCTTACGTCTAGGTGATCCAGATGTATAAACTGCACATATAGCTCATGTCGTACCCCCATAAATGTTCCAAACGACTCTTCTTTGCTTTTGGTGAAGTAAATAAAAAATGAAACAAAAACGTATCTTCTGCAACAGCATTTTCCTCTGTGACATTAGTCTTGAAAGCAAAATTTAACGTCATAACAAATCATTCCTTTGTTTACTCGTTTGAGGTTACATCCACATGCTAGACAATTGTTATTTTGCCAGTGCAGTTTAGCGAATTGCAGCATCAGTTTGATTGCACTAAGTGTGCTTTGATTTAAGTGTCTCACTTGCAAAGACACTCGTCACGCTTCTGTTATGATCAGCTGCTGAGTGTGTTTACATACCTACTACTTCATACCCACAGACACTGATCAGCCAGAATGTTATGCCCACCGACCCACTGTCGATATAAACTGGTCCAGGCGATAGGAGCGTCACATGGCGAGGAATAACTGCTAGTCAGACAAACTCACGGTGCATCTAGTATCAGTGAGCGTGCCGTCGGCGTGTAGAGTGGGGGAGACCTGCGATATGTCTCAATTTGACTGAGGGCTGATTGTGTCGGCCAGGAGGCTTGGCACGTCCATTTCGGAAACTGCACGACTTGTCGGGGCCACCCCTCATTACGGATGTTGGAGGTCGTAAGCTGGGCAGACTGGAAAACAGGACGGGCGACCAAGTATGGCAGAACTAACATTAGAGTCTAATGCTGGACAGAGTGCAATTTACGGGAATTTACGGGAATTAAGCGACTTGTGTGTGCAGATGTGGTACCATTTCCCTACAGAGACCTACCAACGCCTCATTGCATCCCTGCCACGACACGTCGCCCTTGATACGCGTGCCAGAGGTGGACATACCGGCTATTAGGTAGATGGTCGTAATGTTCTGGCTCATCAGTCTAGTTTTCTACGTACAAGTATAGACAGAAGTTAATGAGTGAACAATGTATGCTGAGCGCGTCTAATGTTGATTACGCTTTAGTTCCTGCGTGTGTAAGGCCATATTACATGTGGCTCACTGAGTTGAATAATAAATATCCGGATTATAAGGACTACTTTGTTATCCTTAGCAGCAGACATTTTATAGTCACTCTAGTCTTTCGAGTGTTATCATTAGTGTCAATGATTTACCTGTTACGCTTCATAAGCAAATTTTCAAAGAGAAGTCCTGTGGATTCCAATTTCTTCCATTCCAGTGCCATTGTCACAACTGTTTTTATTACTATTATTGCTTATATTCATTTTGTAACTCTAATAAAAATAACAAGTAGGAATTATGCACGTATAACTTCCACTTTCATCGACGGAGAGGTAATGGCAGACAGGACTCGCATTGGAGAGAAAATCGAATCAGTTTTATTCCTAAGGAACCATTACTGCGTTTGCCTTAATCTACTAAGAGAAGCCATCGACCCCTAGACCTTGCTGGTCGAAAGAGAACTTCAACCACCGTCATACGAGTCCCCTGCATTACCACAACGTCGCCTGTTGCAAACAAAAGAAATAACGAGACATGTTATATCATTAATCCAAAGATTTATTGGACTGGTAACTGTGGTTTCAGGTGGTATTGGCCGCGGTATCGCGGTCGCACATTTTAGCAGCCAGACGGTCTTCTCCAGACGTCGCGTTGGTGGCCACGCGTGAACACGTACAGCGTCTGGCAGGGCGGCTCTCAAGAGCTGCGCGGTGTCAAGTACAGACCTCCAAGGTGGGCGCGGAGGACACCGGAGTGATCTGCCGACAAATATAAATTTCAAAATTATAAACGTCGCCCTATTATGGTGGGTTGATACGACATCTATAAAGGAAAGTGCTAAATTATCGTAGAACACCATGCTAATAAATGGTCGTTTCCTGTATTCATAGAAGGAGTGTTTCTATCGCCCAAACTCATGAGCCCTAGAATACTATTTATCGCAAATATGAAAACTACCGACTGTGAATATTTGCCTATTTACTCCTCCCAGAGTGTGATCTATTGTGGTGAAACGGTCTACAAAATAATTGCATCATGATGGTAGATAGCTGTTACAAGTATCATAATATTTATGAGTTAGTGGATACATCACGCAAACTGATGTATTATCGTCACCTGAACTATATTCATTAAGGAATGGAGAGAACTGTGACTGTTGGCAAATTCATCTATACCAAAATAGTAGAGTTTCTTCAAACAAGTTGTGTAAATGATCAGTTCAAATTCGTAGAGCTTCATGGGTAACTATGTGATAGAAAAATAAACGATCATGCAGCAAATGGAATTAAAATATCAAGAATAATCGTGGGACGCTGAAGGTGAAACTGTCCTGAAAATATGATAACTGTGTTATGGGCAGGAGGGGACATAGGAGAACGTTTACTGAATGGCTATCCATCATCTGAAAGTGTAGGCAACGGTATTGTATGTACCATTGATTCTTCAGTTTAAGTATATCCTACCAATACTAGAGCGAAAAGATATGTATGCCGCGAAAGGATTTTGTATCTGATCAGAGTTCACAGTTGGTATAAAAGAACAGCAGGCTATGGGTACCGAGGAAGTTTATGGGTCGACCAAAGAATTTTGTAGCCATGGTGATATATCTAAGCTAACAGCATTTCCGTTATATTAAAGATCGAAAAACTCTATACTCGAATAATATCTTGGAGATTCCCCTTCTGAAGTGAGCTACCATGTGATCATGAAAAGAGAAGTACGCTTAGAAACCAAAATCTGTTGTCCTTTACACAGATCGAAGTACCACTCACCGTTAACAGCACCGCTTTAATCCTCCTCCTGCAGCCGTCTCTGCAGCAACTCCACGAAAAAGGCGTCCAGTGTGAACTGACGCTCCTGTTGGAAAAGATCTTATTACTTTCATGTTATCTAACATGTGAAGTGATTCAGAATTTGTGCTGGTTCCTGTCATATAAAAGTATAACGAATTGTAACATTTATCACAAATTAGCACGGTTCAGGTGTCGAAATTAAGAATATAGTAATTCAATTTAGTATCCAACTAACACAATTCCATTCACATCTCAGATACTATTAATACTACCAAATAACTAATACCCCACTATATTTAACATTTTTTATGTACGACTGGTTAATGGTGTGATTCTGAGGTTATTCCGTATTGTTGTTCATGCTTTATGGTCAAAATTTCAACAACTGACCGAGCCATCTTCTTCAGATCGGGAGACGTTTCCTGACTGATTTGAGTCAAGCAGAGCGTACATTACCGCAAAGTTCGCAGCACATGAATTTGAAGGCTGGGACGTCCGTTGAAGTAATGTGCACAAAATGAACACAACAATTCTGCCTAACACCCGGAAGCAGACCAGTAACTAGTACCATCTTCGAGAGTAAGTTATCATGTAGTGAGAAAACGAAAAATTCGCTTTCAAACCAAATACTACTATTCCCTATACTGTTCGAATTTATACTAACCGGAGCAGGACGGACTTCTTTCTCTTCCTGCAGCCGCTTCTGCAGCACCTCCTCAAAAAACGCGTCCAAAGTGAACTGACGCTCCTGTTGGAAAAGAACTTATTAGTTTTATGTTATCCAACATGTGCAGTAGTCCAAAATTAATGCTAGTTTCTATCATATAAAAGTGTTACGAAGTGTTACATTTATCATAAATTTACAATTGTACAGGTACAGGTACTTAATATCTAGTAACTCAACTTAGTATCCAAGAAACACCAGTCGTGTGATGTCTCAGCAACAATTATTACTAACAAATATCTAATATCCCATTATCTTTAACATTTTTCTGGGCACGACTGGTTAATGATGTGCTTCTGAGGTTATGCCGTGTTGTTGTTCCTGCTTTATGATCAACATTTCAGCAACTGACTGACCCATCTTCTTCAGGTCGTGTGACATTCAATGACTGGTTTCAGTCCAAGCAGCGAGTACACATTACTGAAAAGTTCGCAGCACATGAAGTTGATCGCTGGGACGTCCGTCGAAATAATGTCCACAAAATGAACACAACAATTCGGCCTAACACCCGGAAGCAGACCAGTAACTAGTATCATATTCGATAGTTATCATGTAGTGAGAAAACGAAAAATTCACTTTGAAATCAAATGCTACTATTCCTTCTACTGTTGTAATTTACACTCACCGAAACAGAAAGGACTTCTTTCTCTTCCTGCAGCCGCTTCTGCAGTATCTCCTCAAAAAACGAGTCCAGGGTGAACTGACGCTCCTGTAAGGAAAAGAACTTATTAGTTTGATTAGTCGTAGAGCATGTTTGGTAATTCATAGATAGCGCTAGTTCTTTACATATACATGTGTTACAAATTCTTACATTTATTTCGAATTTTTGGCCTAGAGACAGTGATAGTGAGTATTCCCTGACTATCTGTAGTATCAGCTAGAATTCTGTTCTTCCGACATATACTACCATTATCCTACGTATTACGAGTTAAACTGGAATGACAGAGGGCTAGAATGTAACTTCTTGAGCCACGATCTTTTTATTACGAGCTCCTCCTTGATCTTTCTCTGTAAAGAAAAGTAAGTGGGACTGTAACAAGTTTAGTTAACAGTTCCTGTTTCTCTGTTCTCTGACTACACTGTACATTTCCTTTGGTCAGTCTCATATTAAACACAGTCAGCAGGTAACTGGCTGGGCAACCAGATGGTCTGCAATGTCGTCTTCAATCAGTCGATTTCGTTGGCAGCAATTTAAGTGGAGCTCTGCCCGTAGAATATCTTTCACCATATTTTTTTACGACTTGAGAGGGATGTTACCATTCTCAAGCCTCTCACATAGTTACTTGTTCAGTGTTAACAAATACCACACCCAATTTCTCGGAATGATAAATGGTTAGAATCAACTGTCCATGTCTGAGGTCAGTGTTAAGTTTAATGGGCATCAATACAGTCGTCATAATTGTTTAATCAGCATTCAGGTTCGATTATCAACATTATCTTACCTAATGGGACAAGTCCGGATATATTGTGGTAATAACACGGATGAGAGGAGCTAGGGCCAGTGGGATCTAGGGAAAAGAGCAAGCAGATAATGTAGCCTAGGAGGCCTGCAGGGAACACAGCGAGACATAGGGTGAGGCTACCCTGCAGGCCAGAGAATATACAACTTTGACATGTTGAAGTCACCCTGGCTCCCACCCGAATAGGACACATTTCTAATGCTTTCATACTCATGTTAAACGACCATTAGATCTGTGACGCATGTGGTATTAGAATTCTTATACTCCAAATTTTACGGCACTTTATCTTTGATGCGAACGCTAAAGTAAATTTAAGAGGACTCCAGCTCTTTGTTTTACTTGAAGCAGAGACGACTATTGCAAATTTTAAACATTTTATGTAGGTCTGGAGATAAGCTCAAGTTTTACGGTGAAGACTTTTATGAGCTCCAGTGACCAACAAATCCATCCATCTATTAGTGGCATTCGTTGCTGCCGGTATTTATATCTGATCACGAAAAGTGACAATGTCCGGAAGAGCAGTATGCTGACCACATGCTCCTCCATACAGTGATGTCTATCGGCTGACGATGACGAGGCGGTCGATCGTTACCTTTGGAACTTCAGAGGAGTGATTGGACGGAGTTAGGTAGTTAGCTGGTAGTTTATATAATCGTCACAATAATCACTCGGGCAGAAATGCCTATCTAAGACGTGTTATTTACAATGACGTGTCACATGGGACGTTGATAGCGAACCAAATATTCATTTACAGTAAATCGTGACAGTTTGCAATATCTACTGTTCATGTTATGTACAATAAGGTAGCTCTCAGACTTTACTGCTTTGCATATTACGTCACCAGTGATGAAACGTGACGTGGCTCACCTGTACAGTACCCCGAACAGCGACCAAGTTCTCCAGTCGCAGACCCTCGTCTTTCTCCCCTCCCAAACACCGGGAGAAAAACTTCTTCATGCGTCGGAACATTGCTGTAACGATAACAAACAGCACGTTAGACATGACCAGACCGTGTCTACGAGTAAGTTTTGCAGCAGTGTCTCACAACTCGATCGCAAGGAAAACCTGGGACCGTGCCGATGTGTCTGTAACCGTAGATTTTGTAATAAAAGCAGCTGCTTGTATCAAAAACTACATGTACAGTCTGTATAATTGATTGAGCTTATACATTTGTTGCTAGTCGAGAATTAGTTTTTTTTAATTCTGTGTTAGCAATTCGAAGTAGATGAATCAGTATAATAAGTTATTCAAAAGTCGAACAATAGCGTGTCATAAGTGGTACGTTTATTCTGAAGAGAATAAATTTGTTTTGATAGCAACTATCTGAAGGCTTCACTACTAGACTGAACTTAATTCACAAGTCATTACTATACTACATTAGTTTCAGATATACTCCTTGTTCTGTTATTACAACTTCAGATTTTGTCAGCTATTACAGCATCATATGCGAAATATCTTCCCCTGGGGCAGGAACCAAAATATGTTTTGTATGTATGTTGGTGGTGGGTTGAAGTTACTAATTGTCGTGCGGTAGCCTTCTCGCTTCCCACGCCCGGGCTCCCGGGTTCGATTCCCGGCGGGGTCAGGTATTTTCTCTGCCTCGTGATGGCTGGGTGTTGTGTGCTGTCCTTAGGTTAGTTAGGTTTAAGTAGTTCTAAGTACTAGGGGACTGATGACCATCGATGTTAAGTCCCATAGCGCTCAGAGCCATTTGAACCATTTTTTTGAAGTTACTAATTAATAAACTACGCTACAATCTAATGGCTTAAATCAAACATCCTTCCGTGGTATATGACGAGAATATAATTTTTACGGCTATCCATATTGCCGAGTCAATGTATTCTCTCAAGGATGCACTGTTCCTTCTTTGTGTCAGTCATGAAAAACCCTAAATCTAAACTACACTTCATCGTAATATGAGCTAAACAGTAACATGCACGACGTAATAGCTGTGTTTGTGATTGAAATTTACCCAGCGGTTTCTACAGGAAGAAAACACAAAAATAGCTCATCAACAGCTAATAGGTTTAACATTCGACAGTGCTCCAAGATATTAATTGTACTTTCTTAAGTGACAGGAAAACATAATGTTTTTCCTACACAGCTGGAGCCTGTTTACGACTTTTCTTTTTCACCGACGGCAGAAAATAGCAGCACGAACCAACGATAAGAAATACCGCCTGTATGTGTAATCGAGAAGGAGAGAGATCGATGACACCATTCTCATTGTGAAACTAAGCTATAAATTTGAGAATTTATCATTGAAACAATGTACTGGAATGTAAATCGAAGAGTGTTTTTACACGCAGTCCCATTACTAGTAACATGTTTCGTAGCCACATCACACTACAGTTTTCTGGTACATCTCCACTAAATACATAGTCATCTAAAAGCTTATTCGATGTTCTAATTGCAGATGTAAACTGAAAATAAGTAGGTGACAGAGATAGCAATGCTCTTGCCTCTCGGCGACTACAATCTATATACCTTGCTTCTGAAGCAAGGCGTTCGCTTCATTCAAAGCATCTAAAGCTCCCCAATAACTTGTTCTCGAAACACAAAATCCAACACAATAGCGACTGAATCAAAATTGAAAGTTCTTTTACTCAAGAAGTCAAGGAACGAATTCGTTTCGATACTTCAGCTACTCCAGAGAATGCGGAAGTAATTATTACACAATGGTCCACCACAGTTAAGCTGATTTTTGTTGGCAAACCCTGTGGTCAACACTAAGCAGCAACCTCGATAATTGCAGAGCACAACGTTGTTCTGGATCGTCGATGTCAATGGTTAAACAAGCACTGCAATGAAAATTTTCAGTAATTTTAATCTATGTAAGACAAAAAAATCATGTTTTACGATTGAAAAATATACAGCGGAGTCTAAATGTTGAAAATATCCCTACAGTTAATAAACTCCCAAGTGATCTAACAGTTAACAATACTTCGAGATAGTGCTTTAATAGTGCAACAGGAGAGTAATACTCTCATGTTAAGGTGCCAAGTCAACTCAGTATAAATCTACACAGTTATAACCAGTTTCCAACGTGTGTTCTTCTTCGCAGACGGAAGATAATTCTAGCCGTATAACCCTACGATGATCATTGGCAATATGTCGGTGTAATCGACGAGACAGGAAGATCGGTTACACCGTTTTCATTGTGAAAGTAAAAATTAAATACAGACCGCTCCGAGTCTACCACGACAACCACAGATAACATTTAATAACAGTCCGATTGTATTCTTGGAGAAGACGATCACAAGATAGATTATTAAGGTCAAAAACAAACATAAAAAATATTTTGTAGAGGAGGCGTTGTGCAGCTTTAATGAATGTTAACAACTGTATTGTGTTTAATAGACAGCTACGACGGTACGTTTCATTAGAGACCATAGGGTGGTGGGGTTTCGAGTTCCGCTGGATAGGTCAGGAGTCCACTACACACAGCAGGCGGCTACACGGGTATCAGGGGTTGTGTGGCGTCGACTGGGCGGGTTTTTAGGTTAGATGGCCCCGCGCAAGTACTTAAAGGGCAACAGCCTCAAACGTTGCGGAGCAAAGTCAGGACATGCGGGGACCAAGCAGCAATCAGTATTGTAATTGTAAACTGTCTAAACTATCGAAGCTGCGTTGGTAAATTACCGGAACTTCAAGCGCTGATAGAAGGCACCGAAGCTGGAATCGTTATAGGTACGGAAAGCTGGCTGAAGCCAGAGATAAATTCTGCCGAAATTTTTACAAAGGCACAGTCGGTGTTTAGAAAGGATAGATTGCATGCAAGCGGGGGTGGCGTGTTTGCCGCTGTTAGTAGTAGTTTATCCTGTAGTGAAGTAGAAGTGGATAGTTCCTGTGAATTATTATGGGTGGAGGTTACATTCAACAACCGAGCTAGATTAATAATTGGCTCCTTTTACCGACCTCCCGACTCAGCAGCATTAGTGGCAGAACAACTGAGAGAAAATCTGGAATACATTTCACATAAATTTTCTAAGCGAAGTTATAGTCTTAGGTGGAGATTTCAATTTACCAGATATAGACTGGGACACTCAGACGTTTAGGATGGGTGGTAGGGACAGAGCATCGAGTAACATTATACTGAGTGCACTATCCGAAAATTACCTCGAGGAATTAAACAGAGAACCGACTCGTGGAGATAATATCTTGGACCTATTGATAACTAACAGACCCGAACTTTTCGACTCTCTAAGCGCAGAACAGGGAATCAGTGATCATAAGGCCGTTGTAGCATCCCTGAATATGGAAGTAAATAGGAATATAAAAAAGGGAAGGAGGTTTATCTGTTTAGCAAGAGTAATACAAGGCAGATTTCAGACTACCTAACAGATCAAAACGAAAATTTCTGTTCCGACACTGACAATGTTCAGTGTTTATGGACAAAAGTTCTAGGCAATCGTAAAATGCTTTTAAGACAGGTACGTGCCGAGTAAAACTGTGAGGGACGGGAAAAACCCACCGTGGTTCAACAACAAAGTTAGAAAACTACTGTGAAAGCAAAGAGAGCGTCACTGCAAGTTTAAACGCAGCTACAACCTCTCGGACAAACAGAAGCTAAACGATGTCAAAGTTAGCGTAAGGAGGGCTATGCGTGAAGCGTTCAGTGAATTCGAAAGTAAAATTCTATGTACCGATTTGACAGAAAATCCTAGGAAGTTCTGGTCTTACGTTAAATCAATTAGTGGCCCGAATCCAGACACTCTGGGAGGATGATGGCATTGAAAGAGAGGATGACACGCTTAAAGCTGAAATACTAAACACCTTTTACCAAAGCTGTTTCACAGACGAAGACCGCACTGCAGTTCCTTCACTAAATCCTCGCACAAACGAAGAAATGGCTGACATCGAAATAACATGGATTCCGGAAACAGCGATCATGTGAGCCCCAACTCGCTTTATTTGTTCTTGAGACCTAGGAAATATTAGATGCAGGCTCCCAGGTAGATGCAATTTTCCTTGACTTCCGTAAGGCGTTCTATACAGTTACGCAATGTCGCCTGATAAACAAAGTAAGAGCCTACGGAATATCAGACCAGCTGTGTGGCTGGATTGAAGAGTTTTTAGCAAACAGAACACAGCATGTTGTTCTCAATGGAGAGACGTCTACAGACGTTAAAGTAACCTCTGGCGTGCCACAGGGGAGTGTTATGGGACCATTGCTTTTCACAATATATATAAAAATGTGTGAAATCTTATGGGACTTAACTGATAAGGTCATCAGTCCGTAACCTTACACACTACTTAACCTAAATTATCCTAAGGACAAACACACACACCCATGCCCGAGGGAGGACTCGAACCTCCGCCGGGACCAGCCGCTCGCAATATATATAAATGACCTAGTAGATAGTGTCGGAAGTTCCATGCGGCTTTTCGCGGATGATGCTGTAGTATACAGAGAAGTTGCAGCATTAGAAAGTTGTAGCGAAATGCAGGAAGATCTGCAGCGGATAGGCACTTGGTGCAGGGAGTGGCAACTGACCCTTAACATAGACAACTGTAAGGTATTGCGAATACATAGAAAGGAGGATCCTTTATTGTATGATAGCGGAACAAACACTGGTAGCAGTTACTTCTGTAAAATATCTGGGAGTACGCGTGCGGAACGATGTGAAGTGGAATGATCATATAAAATTAATTGTTGGTAAGGCAGGTACCACGTTGAGATTCATTGGGAGAGTCCTTAGAAGATGTAGTCCATCAACAAAGGTGCCTTAAAAACACTCGTTCGACCTATACTTGAGTATTGCTCATCAGTGTGGGATCCGTACCAGATCGGGTTCACAGAGGAGATAGAGAAGATCCAAAGAAGAGCGGCGCGTTTCGTCACAGGGTTATTTGGTAACCGTGATAGCGTTACGGAGATGTTTAGCAAACTCAAGTGGCAGACTTTGCAAGAGAGGTGCTCTGCATCGCGGTGTAGCTTGCTGTCCAGGTTTCGAGAGGGTGCGTTTCTGGATGAGGTATCGAATATATTGCTTCCCCCTACTTATACCTCCCGAGGAGATCACGAATGTAAAATTAGAGAGATTCGAGCTCGCACGGAGGCTTTCCGGCAGTCGTTCTTACCGCGAACCATACGCGACTGGAACAGGAAAGGGAGGTAATGACAGTGGCACGATATGTGCCCTCCGCCACACACCGTTGGGTGGCTTGCGGAGTAAAACTGTATATGTAGATGTAGATGTAGATCGAATCTGGTCTAGAATCAGACCATAATCGCTTCAGAAAACCGTCTCAGCTATGCTTTCGCGTAGTTGCAATAGCAGTTATCAACCGTAGATAGCTCTACCATTGGTATTATCTGTATACACATTACATTAGGAAAAAAGTCTATGAAGTTAAATGGACATAATGGACATGACAAGTTAATATCAATGACGGAACACTGTACATCCGAAACTGCTATTCCTATTACGCAAGTTAAGAGCTGAGATCGTTTTTGGACTTGGTGGCGGTCTGATCCTCGACCGAAATCGATTTTCTCTAATGAAATGAACCGTTGTAGCTGTGATTGCATAATGCAGTTCTTTAAAAGAGCATATGAAATGAAAGTAAAGGGGCTGTTGCAAGAATGAGAGAGTACGGGGCAGAAACAAACAAAAAAGGAAAGGTTAATAAAGCTAAATCAATATAGTAAAAAAATCGAATAATATCTTACACAAATTTCTCTAGAATGAACTCAACGAAAATATAACTTAAACACAAAATTGAAATCCAATAATTCACTTAATCTACACATATGAAATGAAGACAGGGATACCAGTCAGACATCCACATAACAACAACATAATAGAAAAATAACACACACAAATTCTTCCTGAATGAACAAAAAGAATTTATACCCTAAACCTATCGAGCCCTAACAAAGACAGCAAAATCAGACCCATTCCCACATAACGATATAGTAGATAAATAACACCTGGAACTATTCCATAATAAACCTAAAAATTATAAACCCCAAAAAAAGAAAAATAGAAAAGACGCACACCAAAACTCCACATAACAACGACTTAATCGAAAAATAACACAAAAAAATTCCTCTAGAATAAACAGAACGAAAATAAATCTAAAAATTTGGTATCACACTTCAAACGAACATTAACATGTCAAAAAGTACCATACCACAAAAAGAATCATACACCAAAAGCGGGAGTCACTGGTAACAACAATATGAACCCTACAAAACAATCAATTTCATATACGCTACACCGCAGCGTCGTCACATTCGAAAAAAAGCAGCCAACTATTAATAAGTTAAAAAAGTATGCCTAACATTACTATTCGTTCCTCTCACGACCATTTCAGCAATGTACTTAGGTTCACGGCTAACGTCACCGTAGACAATCCTCCCATATTACAAACAGAGCTAAAGAATTGCAACAATCAACATGATAATAATTATCATAAGTCACTTCACTCACAAAAATGTATCTTTTGCTCTTAAGGTACTACCTATCCTCACCCTCGGGAATAATGTGAAATACAGAAAGAAACAGTTAAATATTTGTCAGAAAAAAAGAAACAAAAATCGCTACAAGTTTCTCCATCGATAATATGACCTGTGGCGTCAAATTACCCCCATCCCCCCAACATACAACACCATCGTATATCACGAGATATTTTGAATAAACAGCATATTTTACAAACTTTCTAAATTACAGCAGTAACTAACACAAATATAGATAGTATTTAATAACATACCAATAACACGCTCTGCAAAGTAAAGTAATGACGTCAAGAGGACGTCATGGGTGAAACCAGAACGGATAGAATCTGAAAGAGCACTTGACATGGCTGTAGTTGTTAAACTAAGCTGTTAATTTGAGAATACATGACGAAAGCACATGAACTTAAAAAAAATTAAGTATGGAGGTCTAGCTCTACATGTAACCACCTGACATTTGAAACTCTATAAAAAATTAAAACGAAGTGCTATTTCACGTTATATACTGTTAAGAACTTCGCATTCTGTAATCACACTACACTCCACCAAATGCTTCAATTTTCCAGTACTTCTCCACTAAATACACAGTCATTTATTAGCTTTTACGATATTCTAACTCGAGATGATTGTGTATACAAAACAAATATGCAACGTTAAATCAATGGCTCATACCTAATGCGGTACGATGCACCTCGCCTCTGAAGTTGGGCGTTCGCTTCGGTGAGAGCTTCTAAAGCTCCTCAAGAACTTTAAAATGTTTCGCTAGATGTGCTCGAAACACAAAATACGACTCTGCAACACTTAATTCACAACAGAAGCTACGTACACTCAATAACTCACAGAACGAATTCGTATGAATACTTCGAGTACTCCAGTGAATACGGAAGTAATTGCTAGGCAACGGTCCACAACGGTTTAAGTGACATGACATTGTTGTTAGCATACACTATGATGATCATTTAGTAGCAACCCCGGTAACTACAGAGCACATCATTATATAGGGACGTCGATATCGATGGTTAAATAAGAACAGCAATTAAATTTTAAACGATTTAAATCTATGTAAAACGAAATAACCAACTTTTGGGATCGAAAGATATCCAGAAGCATCTAAATTGTGAAACCGCCCGAATAGCCTATAGATTCCCAATGGAATTCTTAGTTAGCAGTTGGAGGTGCGTGAGAAAAGTAATGAGACTGACAACACTCCGATGGATCTGGCCGCGCTGTGTTGTTCTACTGGTGTAGAACGGTTTTTTATTTGGAGCAATGTTACGCCATCAAGTGTTAAACTTGGGGCACCAGCGAGAGTGATCTTTTAAAAATTGAAACAAGCCTATGGGGAACATTCCTTATCAATATTCCATGTTTCTGTGTGGCACATATCATTTCTCGAATGCCGAGAACACGTTGAAGACGAACCTCGTTCAGGGTAGACCTTTACCTTATAAAACCGACGAAAACGTCGAACGTATGCGTTCTCTTGTGACATCAGACCAGTGTGTAAAAATAAAGATGATGGATGACATGATTAAACATTTTCAGCATACATCAAATTTGCATCGAAGTTTCGCACGCGTGAAAGATTTATGCCAAGCGGTGCTGCCCATGGTCACGAATGGATCAATTGTATAATCACAGGTTATGAATCCGGCATTTCTGAGTAAGATCCTGAGACCAAGTGGCACAGTGAGGAGTGGAACACTGTGGAATCTCTTCGACTCAAATAAGCTCGAATCATCAAGGCAAAGCCCGAAGCAAAACTGAATTGTTGTTTTGACATATTTGCTTTTTTGTATATAGAATTTGTTCATCCAGGACAAACCGTCAAACAGCTGTCTTACAACGATGTCCTGGAAAAGCTCAGGATAGAGGTGAATCGAGTGACATCAGACATTGCAGATTGAATGTTGCATCATGATAACGCACCATGCCACATGGCCACTTCCATCACTGTTGTTCCACAGACCCCCCCTCCTATTCACAGAAACTTGGTAATTGTGACTTGTTTCTTTTTCCAATATTGGAAAATATCTTAAAAGGATGCCGTTTTGGTACTCTGGAGAACATTTAAGAGCATGTGACCGACATGGCAAAGGCCCTACCAGTTGAAGGCTTTCTACGCCTCTACCGATACCGGGGAACAACGACTTCGCCGGCCTATTGCTGCCGAATGGGACTACTTTGCAGGGCACATTATTGTCGCTTGAAGGAAATAAAACCTTGGTATATTAGAAATCAGTCTCATTGCTTTTCTCACACGCCTCCTACTCCAAGATATTCATTCACGTATCTTGAGTAACAGAGGAGAAAAACTCTTTTGTTATGCTACCAGCTTTGCTCGACACGATGCAGTGCACTTGACACGAGTTCCAAAATAAATTTATCTTCACACGCGGAAACAAATTACAGCAGCACTAATCTCCAACATCGAAGGGAGTACGTGTGAGTAATCCACAAGAGAGAAAGATTGGTTACACCGTCATCATTGTGGAACTAAGCAATTAATTTGAGAATACATGATGCATGGGCACGAACTTCGCCAAAAACAAAGTACAGAAATCTGCCTCTACAAGTAAACATCCAACCTTTGAAACTGCATAAAAAAGTAAAACAATGTTCTATTTCACATTGCACACCGTTAATAACGGCATGTTCTGAAATGATACCACACTCTAGCAACCGCATCAATTTCCCAGTACTTCTCCTCTATATACTCAGCCATTTACAAGCTTATACGATATTCTAACTGCAAATGATCCTGTATGATAAATAAATAGGTGGTAGTTAAATCAACGGCTCATACCTCTTGCAGCACAACGCACCTCGCCTCTGAAGCTTTGCGTTCGCTTTGCTGAAAGCTTCTAAAGCTCCTCAAGAACTTTGAAATGTTTCGCTAGATGTGCTCGAAACACAAAATGCAACACTGCAATACTTAATTCACAACTAAAGCTCCTTACACTCAATAACTCTCAGAACGAATTCGTATGGATACTTCGAGTACTCCAGAGAATACAGAAGTAATTGCTAGGCAACGGTCCACAACGGTTTACGTGAGATGGCATTGTTGTTAACATACCCGTGATCCGCCCCCTGGTAGCTGAGTGGTCAGCGCGACGAAAGTCATACGTAAGACCCGAGTTCCATTCTCGGCTGTGTCGGGAGATTTTCTCCGCTCAGGGACTGGGTGTTGCGTTGCCCTTATCATCGTTATTTCATCCCCATGGACACGCAAATCGCCAAAGTGGCGTCAACTCAAAAGACTTGCACCAGGCGAACGGTCTGCACGAGGGGAGGCCATAGTCACACGGCATTTCCATTTTATCAGTAAACCGGAATCCCAGTAAAGCACTGAAATAAAATATTATACAAGTCAACTGTACATTTCAGGTACCGAATTATTTTTCACCAGGAGCTAGGAAAGACATGTTTTAACTTAAAACGATTCGGTGAAGCCGACCATAGTGGCCGAGCGGTTCTAGGCGCTACAGTCTGGAACCGCGCGGCCGCTACGGTCGCAGATTCGAATTCTGCCTCGGGTATGATTGTGTCTGATGTCCTTAGGTTAGTTATGTTTAATTAGTTCTAAGTTCTAGGCGACTGATGACCTCAGAAGTTAAGTCGCGTAGTGTTCAGAGCCATTTTTACATTTCAGCTTTTCGTAGAATAACATCGAAGCATAACGACATCGAATGCTGATGCCCTCGATCCCGCTTGTAGTCATGTGTTGAAATGTTTTTGTCAAGCGTCAAAATTGATTCCTTCAGCGCATGTGACTTCCACCCGACTTCGACGTCCGTTTGTGTGATTCCACTAACGTGTTTCCCAGTGTAGTGATTTTCTATATTGGAACCTGGTTGTCAAGGGAAGGCAGGATTCGGTTACGATTGTGGACGTGGCCGTAATCAGTTACTATTGGTTCCCTTTAACAGTTACAGACATTTATTTTTAAAGAAGTAATTCCAGACTCAACAATAAATTAGAAAATACCACGCTTTATTAATGAAGGAATAAACGACTGTGTAAATAATAGTGTTTTCAGTGCGTTACAATTTAGCAAATCATCATAAAGTACAGATACTGATAACGTTTAAAAAGAAAAGAACAAGCCACTGTGATCACGCCTGAAGGCCTTACACGCCAATAATGACAGTAAATTAAGAATGTTTAAGAACTCACTGGAATTACAACTTAAAGGTATTGAAATATTAAAAGTAAGTGCCCACAAACGCAGTAGAAGGCACCAGACTCCAGGAATGGCAGAAAATAAGGTTTTAAGGCTTACTGCTAAAATCGAAATATCGACCACAATCATGGCTGAAGGCCTTACACGCCAGGAACGGCAATTATACAAAAAATTGAGAAACCTTCTGCAAAACAGCAACTACAAGCAAAGGTTAATTAAAAGAAACAAGCAACTGACCACCAAACAGGTGAAATAAGATGATGGTAATCTTGTAACACAACCCTTACACTGCTAGATTTATTCCAGAACTCGGCTGGAACTATTAACTAGACATACATAACGTTTTAATGTAGGCATTAGAGGGTATGTTAATAAATAATACAATAATAAAACACCAGTCACAGACGATGCTCGAGGAATCGACCTCTGAGAAGGTCCGGCAACAAACACTTTCGCGTGCGATGTGATAGGCAGCCAAGAGTTGCATTCACTTCAGAAGATGGTAACTCAGACTAGTGGCAGTCTAACGAATGACTAATAATAATCTTGCTGAAGGCCCAATAAACCAAATGCAAGAATGGAACAACACGCCAGAGCCGGAACCGGCGGAGTGCACTACGCCCCAAGAATACTGTGCTCAGAGTACCCAGAACGAGAAAGGAAACACTGCCATCAGAGTAGAAACACAAACGGACTACAATCAAGAAAGCTGTCAAAACTACATACCTTACGGACAGCAGCGGCAGGGCGAGGTAACTTACACTGTTGTTACATGCACTAACCCCCAGTGGTCCAACTAAAACATTCGTATTTCATTACGTACTACACGAATATGTAATAAAAAATGGGGGTTCCTATTTAAAAAGCGCAATTGATATCCGTTTTACCTATGGCAGCGCGATCTAGCGGGCCAACCATAGCGCCATCTGGTTTCCCCCTTCAAGCTAGACATGTTTCGTTCTTTATAGTTTTTTCGTTTGACGCTTATTTCGTAAGATATTTGGCCCGGTCACGATCAATGGACCACCGCGTATATTTTAATTGATGTTATCCTGAAAAGAATCATTTTAAAAGGCGAACTTCCAGCTAAGCTCGGCTGGGTTACAGTTTGTTAAGCAGAAAATCTCCATTGCCACCATACGCTTCCCATCATATCACTCAGTTATCCTCTCAACGCGGGCGTTCTACAATACAGTGCCGTGCAGTGGAGAGCTTCACTCTTATCACAAAAGTCCCATGCATATTTCACATTGGAAAGCAACAAATGATTTTAACGTTATCAGTCTTAGACGATCTGTTTCAGTAACTAATGAAAGTGTAAATAATTTTATCATTTCAAATTTGTTGGGTGGTTTAGAGGGTAAGTATCAGTCTATTCATCTCAAAGCCACAGGGTTCAATCCGAGGTTGATCCAAAGCTTTTTTTATACTTACCGCTTTTTCAAGTTCGACAGTGATTTGTTAATCCGAGAAATGCGAGGTCTGTCCATGGCTTGTAGTCCATGTTAAAACGCAGAGCCACCTGTAACAGACACCCCAAATCAATTAAAAGGACGGAGGAAGCAACAAGACCAAACTACTGCGGTGTTCCAACCAGCTCTCGTATTGACGATTCGAGTTTTACTATTACATTTATACATTACATAGATGTCCCTTCTGTACTTCGATAATATTTTTAAATATTTTTGACTGATTAGCGGTGTATACACTTTTTCAACCCAGTCGTTCCCCTCAGAGCGAGGGAATAAAATTACGCTAAACAAAATTTCTCTATTTTAGATAAAATAACACAATGGGAAAGTATAAATTAATTTTTTTTCTGTATCTTCTTTTTCCTAAAAATGTTAAATCTTCGTACAAGACATACTGTTGTTGTTGTTTTGTTCTTCAGTTTTTTTTTTGTTTTTTTTGTTTTTTAATCTTATGGGACTTAACTGCTAAGGTCATCAGTCCCTAAGCTTACACACTACTTAAGCTAAATTATCCTAAGGACAAACAGACACACCCATGCCCGAGGGAGGACTCGACCCTCCGCCGGGACCAGGGTCTTGAGTCCGAAGATTAATTTGATGCTGCTCTTCCCACTACTCTCACATAGCTGCAAAACTACTATAAACCGCATCCAGAAAAACCTGTTGTTGTCCCAGGAAGGGTCCTATCAACCAATCCCAGATGTATCCTGATATAAAACATGTGGAAACAATGTCCGAAAAGTCGTATTATAGCTGTCAAGAGGCGGCAGTGTCTGACGACGCGATAAATATACGGGTTTCTCTTTAAGGGGACCTGGACGTCAACGGACTGCATTTTTATCCTCGTTTCCAGTGCACATTGCTCTTGATCTGCAATGCAGAGGAAGTTGTGGTTTTTTACCAACAATGAATAACATTAACTCAAGCTGTAAAAGGAAATTTCCTGAAATATCTGTTATAGTTTAAGAATTATAGTATTTTGCCCAATAGATGTTTTTATAATACACGTTCCCATTTTGATACCATTTTCTGGTGCGTCATCAGTCTAATAGCACTCAAACTGTGGCAGGCTGCTGTCAACATTCATAGGAACAGATTATGCCTCTTGTTTTGAGTTTGGAGTATATCTGAGTAAATAGAAAAACCCTTATTATACCACATTACTATTTTGTCTAAAAAATACAGCTAAAATTGTATACAGAGTGACAAACATGGATCAATTCTGCGATGTATTAGGCGTAATACAAAGATGCTATCCCATTCTTCACTTGAGAGAAATTTGGTGAACATGGATGAAACCATTGTGTAGCTATATGTACCTAATGTTCTGAAAATGTAGTTTCGAGAAAATGAGAAAAGAATATTCACAGCGTTTTTGACTCACCGTATGCCTCTCTCAGAACATTCCAGCAGCATACTCTTACTGGCCAGCTGCTTCTTTATCCTCTATAGACTTCTTCAGGAGCTTTTTCCTTAATCTGGACTCTTTAGTGGTGGCTTCCACAGCCCTCTCAGCTTCAACTACTCGCTGACGATCTATGGCAGTCAGAGCAGCTATCATATTATTTCCTGGCTGGATGCCTAATTTGTCCATTACTTTTATCCTGCTGATTACACCATCACTGAAACAGATGACAGAATCCATCACACCCGTTTTGAGTACTGTCCATCCAACAAACACTGTTTTTGGTGACAAAAACATTTTCGAAAATTTCAGTCATTTTAAGTCCAGGTTCCCTTAACAATTAGAGCTATTAAATACACTTTTGACAGAATTAAAGAAAATAATTTAATTTTTTGGATGTCCATAGAATTGCTAATGTTTCTAATTCTGTCTCTGAGTAGGAGTACACACACTCAGTGAGTGCTATACTTTCAAAGATAATCATTTTTACTGCATACTTAGCATGTTCATGATCAGTCTGGAACAGATATGAGTACAAAACCTACCTATGAGGCACCTGTAGCGACTCAAAAGTCTTTGATCAAATCAGGATGACATAAGACACCTGAATTAACTAATGATTTCTTGGTTGAGTTAAAATCGTTTATGAATTCCAGTGGCCAAATTCGTAAAGCGTTCTTCTTAAGTAAATCTAGTAATGCTGTGCTATTTAGTGATTGGTTGGAACGAAACGCCGTAAGAAAGAGCAGCGACCGAAAAATGCCTTGAACTGACTTGGGGAATTCTCGTTTAAGCTGATTTTATCAAGATCTTGTCGGATTCCTTCTGAGGAGATACTACGTCCTAAAAATTTTATCTTCTCTCTTGCAAACTTAGACTTTTTAAATTTGTCGGTATTGCAGCTTGTCAAAATTTCTTAGTGTTCATTCTAGAATGTGTACGCGTTCTTCCCAAGCATTTGCTGCGATGGGAATGTCATCAACGTAGACTGTTGCACTTCTGCAATTCTGGACTTAGTAATGTGTGAAAAGCAGAGATGAATACTCCAAAACTGACATTCAATTCAAAGGGTACGACGCAAACTGATAACTTCTATCGCAAAAAAACGGAAGCTGTATATTTTCTGCACTTCGGCGACATTTTTACCTGCCAGTATGAACTTTTTCCATATATACTTGTAAGGTATAAGACACCTTGAAATTTTTTAAACTGCTCTTGGAGTTTTCAGGTCATGGGCATACAGGTACAATTATTTTATTTGTGGCTCATGCATCCAACACGAGATGGATTGTTCCATTAGATTTGGTTACCACTAGCAGTGGACTACAGTACGTGATAAAGATGTTTCTATTCTGTTTCATTTTAGCATTTTCTTGATCTCATCTCTCCCTGCTGCTTTCTTTGGTCGGGGCATCATAATTGTGCTGAGGCATCTTGGGGGGGGGGGGGGGGGAGGTTGGTGAACTTTCATATTGGAAATATAGGTTTTAATGACACCTAGTTTTCGTGTGAATATCTGTAAGTAGTGTAGTAATAAAGTGTGCAACTTACCTTGTTGTTCCTTTGTAGCTACTGTGGATGCAGTCACTTTATCATGTATCAGTTTCCTTAAGTCTGATGTCTCATCCTATGTTACAGAATGGTTAACATTATGACTGTCATCATTGCCTAGGAGTTATATCTAATAGCCCTGGCAATATTCGTCTTGGTTTAACTGTTGTCTGCCCAGAATTACTCCAACCTTTCCGCCATTGTGCGTCATGAAACATTTTCCTAAGGAGAAATCAATACTTCATCTTTTTCTCTCAGAAAATCAACGCCTATACGCAGTCAGTAACTAAATGAGCAGATTCGCAGAATTAGCATTCCATCGCTCCATTTCCCAGCTTAATTGTCACGAATACCTGCATTCTAACACCATATGACTTAACGCACACTGCACTAAGGACTGGGCATTTCTGAACAGACTAGTATGAAATGGTACTAATGTCTTCATTCTCTTATATAATTTATATAATACAGCACAATTTGCTGCCAGCATATCTGTAACAACTGTGGTTGGTACATCACCCACAATAGCTTGTGCTGTGGTCTTTGATTAACTCATTGTGAAAATCTGTCTTCTTATTGTACCTCAATAAAAATGCAAGCTATGTCTGATTACTATTGTTTTTTATTCTGATTCTTGTTATTCACTTGTGACAGGATGTTGCACTCATTATGATCCCTGTTCATCACATGGGGGTAAGATGTGATCGAATCTAGTTTGAAAGGCCGTCATATGCCCATTGAGGCTCATTCGTTAGCTCTGTTACGTCCACGTGAGGATGCTCAGGCCTCCATTCACCTTGGACCACACGGCTGTTTGTGTTATCTTGTAAGCTATTCCATTTATTACTGTTATTTTTGTAAGAAGTAGGGTCTGATCATCATATTGGAAGATTAATAATTCAAAATAAAATATTTTTTGCAATAAATAATATTAATCGATAATTGGAAACGTCAGTACTATGGTAAACAACCACGATACTGACTGCTTTTACCACATGGTACTCACAAGAAGGGAAACCGCCGTGTTTAGCTTATAGCTCTGGAGCATCGTACTGTATCTGCAACAGTATCTGAGCAGCAGTTGGCACTACACTTACACAAAAAACTGTTACAAATAGGTTACTTCAAGGACAGCTCCGTGCCAGACGCGACCCCAAACCACCGCCATTGGCGACTTCAATTGTGTCAAGTGAGAGCTAACTGTAGAGCAGAGTGAAGGTCTCTTGTGTTTTCTGACGAAAGCTGGTTCTGTCTCGGTGCCTGTGATGGCTGTGTGTTGGTTAGAAGGAGATCAGTTGACGGCCTGCAAGCAACCAGCGTGCGTGCTGGGCACAGAAGACCTCAGCCTGGAGCTGTGGTCCGAAGTGCGATTTTGTATGACAGCAGGAGCACTTTCGTGATTATCCTAAGCATCCTGACTGCAACGTCCATCCAATGATTCGACCTGTTGTGCTGCCATTCATGAACACCTTTCCACACGGTGTTCTCCAACAGGATAACTCTCGCCCACATACCGCTGTTGAAACCCATTACACTCTACAGACTGTCGACGTGTTGACTTGGTCTGCTCGATCACGAGATATGTCTTCAGTCGAACACATGTGGGACATCGTCATCCTCAACCACCGTTAACCGTCCCTGTATTGGCCGACCACGTGCAAGAAGCACAGAACTCCATCCCACAAACTGACATACTGCACATGTACAACATAATGCATGCACGTTTGCATGCTTGCATTCAGAATTCTTGTGGATACACCGTTTATTACTTTTCTCGTGCTTACATTAACATGTCATCTCCCAATGTTAGTCACCTGAATATGTCACCTAGGAAAATGTATTTCAGAAATTTCACTACTCTACATTAATTATTTTTTGGTGCTTCGGTTTTTTCTGTTAGTGTAGTTTCTAACATTGTTAGGTAGGAAAACCCGACCAAATTTTAAATGTATATAATGAGAGATGGGGGCCGAATCTACACTAATTAGCGGTACGTGGCAAAAATCTGGAAGGAATAGTAAGATTTAATTTCCTATAAACGACATTTTCATTGAAGATGAAGCACAGTTTCACAAAGGGGATGCCTGGGGAAGAAAATCTGCAGCGGCAGTTCAAAGGTACAATCTTGACAATCAGATTACGTGATACAGGGGAATTTCGAACTATATAAATCAGCTTGACCAGATTTAGATTTGAACTGCCGTCGTCCCGAATACCAGTCTACTATACTGTATTACAGCTACGCCACATCTCTCGATATTGTAGATGGCGTTTTTTGTCCACTGATATGGTGGGTCCTTTGTAAAAGTTTGAAGACTTCAGTCTCTGAATTTGTAGTGTAATTCATCTGCCCACGTGCAGCGAATGCTGTGGCACACGGTTTCCAAATCAACAGATATAATTTTCAAGCACAAATAAGAAAATGAAAACTGTATGGAGGACGACGTGATTTATCGGTCTAATTACCACTTAGGAGAGATCCTTTACGAGTAATGTTTGCAGCTGTCAAGGAAAACAGGGAACGTTACACAGCAGTGAAAAGACGAAAGAGCACAAAGAACTGAAGGACCTCTCAAGTTGGAAGAGCAGTGCTTGGTCGCAACGATGATTAGGCTTCAATAAACCGTTGATCAGTTCCAGGTGAAATGAATGTCTCGTGCAAGTATGTGTGAAAGTAATACGACTCACAAGAAGAGCAAATATTCGCTCCTGCTGATTTAGGGATATGCCTTTTATTGAACCAATGGTTGCTGAATTGCTGTATGATCCATCTCCTCTTTTCTGATTATCTTCTTTGCTTGGATGAAGTGTCGTCAGACAGAATGCAATGGTCATGATAGAATGCTGTGAATCTTCTCACCGGAACTGTGAATAGCTGGTAATCTGAATTTGTTTTGAATATAAGATTACCTTCCCACAATATGGAAGAGGAATTGCTTGATCTTCGTATGCGTTTATAGTTCAAACGTGATGGAGATCCAACTCATTTCGCATTTCGCTCGTGAGCCTTGATTTGCAGGCTCCCTGAAAAATGAATAAAAATATTTTTCTTGGATAACTCGTTCACTTGCTGTGATTCCACTTAATTAATTCTTTTAGAGTTATGGGAAAGTTTTAGTGTGTGTGAAATCCGTTGTTACTGATGGAGATATCTTACCAAGTGACACTGTTCGAAAAAACCAGGTTTCTTCAGATAGATAACACAGAACGATATTATACCTGCATAGAAGTTGGGTGAGGAGGGAATCTCCGTGTGAATAACTGCTATGAACGAAACACAATATGTAATTTTTGTAGGTAGTTAGAATTACAACAAATAAATGCCTAATGGAAGGATTATTGTCGTCAGGAGACCACCAGTTAATCTGAAATTTTCTCGTTTTCCTTTTAAAGTTCCAGCTCGATCGTTTCACAGCAAGTTTTCAAATACTGTATTTGCCGATTTCCACCGCCTCTGAAAATATTTATCATTAATAAGGACACATACTACATCTAACATAAAACAATAACTTTAACATAAATCAACTTTTTGATTACACCGTTATCTACTATATGAACGTAGTATGTACTTCAGAGTAACAGAAACACTAATAAGTACATTAATAAATAAATTTTACGTTACTTACTTTATTTTATAAGTAAATACTGCGGCAATAAAAGAAAACTATTTTCGGTCACATGTTTTTGCTAAGCTGTTCAACTTGACAGAAATTAGTGGGATATCCTACATTACCTTTCATTTTGAAGATCTGTGAACAACCAGGTACATCTCAAAATTCTTTGCAGTGATAAAATGTCGATCAGAAATAATATTTTTCTAGAAGGGAAACGATTCTCCACATTACAGGACGCTAATTGTATAAAGTTAGGAGAGGAAATATTCCTGGGGACATGGCCATTGGAGCAATTTCTCCTCCACCACTGAGGATGTTACAGATAGTAACAAAACTTGAACAGCCTAGATTTCTTGCCAAAGCACCGTCAAAAGTTTTCGCTACCCTCTGCCTCTAATGTCAGTCACTTGTATTTCTAATTCTCAAGAATTTTTAACATTTTCTGTTCATTAGAATGTCAACTTTAATAATTTTCCTTTTATCCACGAATTCTGAATCGCAGGCACATTGAAAACACTGTCTGTACGAAGTGATCGATTACTGAAGGCATCAGAGTCTTTGACTAGTTCGATAAAGCCATATCTGCCAGGATTTACTTTGGAGGCTACAACTGCGAGACGAAAATAGTGTTGCATGGCCACGTGGACGCTGTGGTGAGCCCCTTTGAACGAAACAATGCCGTACTTCTCTATCCTTGTACGTATTTCAGCGAGGTTTGGGAGGAGCTGTTGTGGCGGAGTGCTTGGTTCAGCCTCCACGAGTTGGCTATGGATGCCTAGGGTAGTAATTTCCATTGAAGTTTCTTTCTGATGGTCATTCTAGTGCTAAGAGTTGCAAATAGTACAGAGAGGCTGCAGCTAGTATTTTGCAGGTTATGTAAGGTATATTTGCAACATTTTTTCCGCTCTCTAAATGTGAGTTTCATTGTTCAGTGTACCATTTAGCTATCCAAGAACACTGTGCATTAACTGGTTTTCATTAATTCATCTATATAGTGCACATGTCCATTACACCTCTCGTTTACTTAAATATTTGCAGGGATATCTAGTGTATCTAGAATTTCTAACCATTCTATTCTTTTTTCATGTGGTGGCCCTGTGTAACATGTGGTTCACAATCGGACAAAAACTGTACTGCGTCCTGCATCCATGATTATGATCTGAGCCACAATAATCATACTTTTAACTAAAGCTTCTGTGGTTTATTTTCATTCCCGAACCACTGAAAAATCCTGCTTAAAGATATGAATACTTATGTGATTTGATATACATTTTGCAATCTGCACTTAATATTAAGTGCGAACCCTAGCCTGTACTCTGCCTTTAGCAGGAATATTAGTCATTACGAGAGAAATTTGCAGCCATTGTACTCTTTCCCAGAGCTGCAAGCAGCGGAAAAATTTTTACAAGCCATTTCGTACCTTACGGTCTCGAAGGTATGTTACAGTGTGGAGATTCAGATACTGTTTCCCACTCATCAGATTAAATTTGACGTAGTTGTTATACGTCTTCACATTTAAAGTTTCGTATGAAAAGTTATAAGGATACCAGAGGAAGCCAAGCATGTGCAGCGTACATGGGTTACCTGCAAGACGAACCATTTACACGTTCTTAAAGTCAGCTTATGAAGTTACTAGAAGTTATTATCACCTTGGAACCATTTCTAATACTCATTCCAGTCCCGTTTTCTCTCCATTATCCAAAATAAACATTACTTACTCTTGAATCTATTACTGAAATATGGTTAGATGGCATTAAGAATTATTTCTTGGGTCAAATCTTAATGTACTATGGGGCAAATATTCGGGGCATTTTTCTGAAGACGTATTTAAATATGCTCAGAACATTCAAGTAAGAAAGGGGTGGCTTACTATTCTAATTCCTTTAATACAGTGACAAGGTAACCAAAGTTGCCAAGAATGTAGGCTAGAGCATTTCCGGGTTTAGATTTACTAAAAGAATTTTGTGCTTCTCTTACTGAAACCGAAGATTTTTGGAAAATGTATCAATCACTGATTTCTTGGAAAAATACCAGCAGCTTCAATCCAAGTGTCTCAAACATTTAGGACAGGCTCAGGCGGCTGGGTACGATAGAAATTCTCTACACACTAGAGGGATACACGATGAGGGCTTTTGAGAAACTTTTTTGTATGAAATTATATTATTTACTTCTAGCAGGTGAAGTGGATTAAATGTAGACAAAATACGCATCTTGCAGCTTCCGTCTTCAGCATGTAAACCAGAGCTTCAAATAAATTGCAAAACGTCATCTCCAAATCCCTCAGGTCACTGCACGTTCAGACTCTCTTGTACAAAACGAGCTACTGTGCTGAATGATGAGTGTTCCAACATTGTGCAGGAAATCATTAATGGTTGAGTATTCTTCGTCGTCGAGATTGCCAATAACGATATTGCACGTTTTCTTATCGGCGGATATGCATATATGCAAATTCATTATATATCGCCGTGAACTTTTCAGTCTCCTAGTAACAAGTATGTAAATAGTTCTTCTTTAATTTCAGTTCATCAGGAACCTGTTGACACCAGTACATTTGTGAAACGCGTTATATTCAAGCACTTGTAGTCTGTGTCATGAATGTTCACAACCATTGTAGCAGAGATCATGTCATTGAAAAATTCATGTTTAGATTTTGGAGTTAACATCAGTAACATTTGCTTTTTAGAAAATTGCACTGCTTTGTTCTTTGTGTACACGTCACTCCATGTATGTTGCTGAAGTTGAGACTACATAGCGCATCTAATCTTTTCATTGCACCCTCCTTATAGAACAATCTCTTCGTCAGTAGCGAAAACGTCATCGATCGTAACGCAAGATCTTACCTTAAAACGTGATGTTGATTCAACAGGAGGCAGCAAGAACACAAACAGTCGTGAACACTTAAAAATTTCATTGACGAACGTACTTCCTAGTTCAAAATCTGAAGAAATAACTAGTGGTCGAAAAACTTTCAATTGCTAGTAATTCATTTGCCCGTTGCCAATCTCGGCAGCACAAAAATCACATTACCACACACAGTAATAAGATACCAAAATGCTGCACACAGTATCGTTATTGTCTATGCCTTGCTTCTGAGGAATGAAATTCCGAACCTCGTAAAATTAAGCAGAAATATGTCGGTCACATCCAACACAAAGAGCCACTGACCACGTTTTATCGCACCGGAATGTGATTTTTGTTGGTAACTACTTTCTTTTTCTTTCTCTACCCTCCCCCCCCCCCCCCCCCCCCCCCCGCCTCCACACCGGTCGTCGATGAGGCTTGCGTGCCTCAGCGATACAGATAGCCGTACCGCAGATACAACCACAATGGAGGGATATATGTTGAGACGCCAGACAAACATGTGGTTCCTGAAGAGGGGCAGCAGCCTTTTCAGTAGTTGCAGGGGTAACAGTCTGGATGATTGACTAATCTGGCCTTGTAACAATAACCAAGACGGCCTTGCTGTGCTGGTACTGAGAACGGCTGAGAGCAAGGGGAAACTATAGCCGTAGTTTTCCCCGAGGACATGCAGCTCTACTGTATGGTTAAATGATGATGGCTTCCTCTTGGGTAAAATATTCCGGAGGTAAAATAGTCCCCCATTCGGATCTCCAGGCGGGGACTACTCATGGGACGTCGCTATCAGGAAACAAAACTGGCCTTCTACAGATCGGAGCGTGGAAAGTCAGATCCCTTTATTGGGCAGGTGGGTTAGAAAATTTAAAAATGGAAATGGATAGGTTAAAGTTAGATATGGTGGGAAATAGTGAAGTTCGGTGGCAGGAGGAACAAGACATTTGGTCAGATGAATATAGGGTTATAAATACAAAATCAAGTAGGGGTAAAGCAGAAGTAGGTTTAATAATGAATAAAAAAAATAGGAGAGCGGGTAAGCTACTACGATCAGCAAAGTGAACGCATTATTGTACCCAAGATAGACACGAAACCCACGCATACCACAGCAGTACAAGTTTATATGCTGACTAGCTCCGCAGATGAAGAAGAGATTGAAGAAATGTATGATGAGATAAAAGAAATTATTCAGATAGTGAAGGGAGACGAAAATTTAATAGTCATGTGGGACTGGAATTCGATAGTAGGAAAAGAAAGAGAAGGAACAGTAGTAGGTGAAAATCGAATGGGGATAAGGAATGAAAGAGGAAGCCGTCTGGTAGAATTCTGCACAGAGCGTAACTTAATCATAGCTAACACATTGTTTAAGAATCATGAAAGAAGGTTGTATACATGTAAGAGGCCTGGAGACACTGGAAGGTTTCAGATATATTATATAATGGTAAGACAGAGATTTAGAAACGAGATTTTAAATTGTAAGACATTTCCAGGGGCAGATGTGGACTCTGATCACAATCTAATGGGTATGAACTGTAGATTAAAACTGAAGAAACTGCAAAAAGTTGGGAATTTAAGGAGATAGGAACTGCATAAACTGAAAGAACTAAAGGTTGTAGAGAGTTTCAGAGAGAGCATTAGTGAACGACTGACAAGAATAGTAGAAAGAAAAACAGTAGAAAAAGGATGGGTAGCTTTCAGAGATGAATTAGTGAAGGGAGCAGAGCACCAAATAGGCAAAAAGACAAGGACTAGTAGAAATCTCCAGGTAACAGAACAGATATTGAATTTAGTTGATGAAAGGAGAAAATATAAAAATGCAGTAAATGAAGGAGGTAAAAAGGAATACAAACGTCTCAAAAATGAGATCGACAGGAAGTGCAAAATGGCTAAGCGATGATGGCTAGAGGACAAATGTAAGGATGTAGAGGCATGTATCACTATGAGTAAGATAGACACATCCTACAGGAAAATTAAAGAGATCTTTGGAGAAAAGAGAACCACTTGCATGAATATTCAGAGTTCAGATGGAAAACCAGTACTAAGCAAAGAAAGGAAAGCAGGAAAGTTGAAGGGGTATATGGAGAGTCTATTCAAGGGCGATGTACTTGAGGGCAATATTATGAAAATGGAAGAGGACGTAGATGAGGATTAAATTGGAGTTATGATACTGCGTGAAGAGTTTGACAGAGCACTGAAAGACCTAAGTCGAAACAAAGCCCTGGGAGTAGACAACATTCCATTAACAGTACTGATATCCTTGGGAGAGCCACCCCTTATAAGTCTTTGATATGATGAGCAAGATGTATGAGTCAAACGAAATACCATCACTCTTCACGAATAATATAATAATTCCGATCCAAAAGAAAGCTGGTGTTGACAAGCGTGAAAATTAACGAACTAAAAGTTTAATAAGCCATTGCTGCATAATACTAACACAAATTCCTTACAGGCGAATAGGAAAACTGGTAGAAGCCGACCTTGGTAAAGATCAGTTTGGATTCCGTAGAAATGTAGGAACACGTGAGGCAATACTGACCCTACGACTTATCTTAGAAAATAGATAAAGGTTAGGAAAACCTAAGTTTCTAGCATTTGTAGACTTGCAGAAAGCTTTTGACAATGTTGACTGGAATACTCTCTTTCAAATTCTAAAGGTGGTCAGTGTAAAATACAAGGATGGAAAAGCTATTTACAATCTGTATAGGAACCACATGGCAGTTATAAGAGTCGAAAGGCATGAAAAGGAAGCAGTGGTTGGTAAGGGAGTGAGACAGGGCTGTAGCCTACCTCTGTATATTGAGCAAGCGGTGAAGGAAACAAAAGAAAAATTCGGAGTAGAAATTAAAATCCATGGCATCGTAATTCTGTCAGAGACAGCAAAGGACCTAAAGAGCAGTTGAACGGAATGGACAGTGTCTTGAAAGGGGGATATATGATGAACATCAACAAAAGCGAAACGATGATAATGGAATTGAGTCGACGTGATGCTGAGGGAATTAGACTGGCCAATCAGACACTTAAAGTAGTTGATGAGTTTTGCTATTTGGGGTGCAAAATAACTGACGATGGTCGAAGTAGAGAGGATATAACATGTAGACTGCCAATGGCTAGGAAAGCGTTAATGAAGAGGAGAAATTTATTAACATGGAGTATAGATTTAAGTGTCAGGAAGTCTTTTCTGAAAGTATTTGTATGAAGTGTAGCCCTGTATGGAAGTAAAACATAGACGATAAATACTTTAGACAAGAATTGGATAGAAGCTTTCCAAATGTGGTGCTACAGAAGAATGCTGATGATCAGATGGCTAGAACACGTAACTAATGAGGAGATACTGAATAAATAGAATTGGGAAGAAGAGGAATTTGTGACACAACTTAACTAGAAGAAGGGATCGGTTGGTAGGACATGTTCTGATGTATCAAGGAATCACGTATTTAGTGTTGGAAGGCAGTGTGGATGGTAAAAATCATATAGGGAGACCAAGTGATGAATACACTAAGCAGGTTCAGATGGATTTAGGTTGCAGCAGTTACTTGGAGATGAAGAAGCTTGCACAGCATAGAGAAGCATGGAGAGCTGCATCAAACTAGTCTCTGGACTGAAGACAATAACACAACTACTTTGTTTCTCCCTTCTGAGAGAGTGGGGAAATATGAAGAACGGTAACAAAGCAAGTATTTGTAATCTTATGTAGCATACAATTCAGATAGGTAAAAACATGCAATTAAAATGATATATGTAAAAATATAGTGATTATATGAAATATACCAACGCTCGCAATTTGATTAGTGAAGATTTACAGTTTTAACGTACTTACAAGAAAGAAAGAGAATATATGACTACAAGAAAAACAGGGTTCATGCCATGGTCGACAGAATTCTAGTTATGGACATGGATAAATATGAGAGGATATGAAACACTGTCTTAAATGAGTAACTTACAAATACACATATATTATACACACTTTCCACTCAGCGAAAGACATTGAACACTTACTTTCGGTCTCTAACCTACATAGGCGAACAGTAAAAAATAAGTGAAGGAAACATTTTATTCATTTATGGTATATTGAAAGATCTGTCATTTAGTATTTTAAAACAGTACTAATTTTTACAGTTTCTCGCGTAATAACATAAACTGTTCCATATTATAACCAAATATTGTTTTCAGTACTGAAGTACCAGTGTAAACCTAAATCAGGATGGCCGGACGCGGGATTGGGCGACGGTTCAGTCCCGCGTCCAGCCATCCTGATTTATGTTTTCCGTGATTTTCCTAAACCACTCCAGGCAAATGCCGGGATGGTTCCTCTGAAAGGGCACGGCCGACTTCCTTCCCTAATCCGATGAGACCGATGACCACGCTGTCGGGTCTCCTTCCCCAAGCAACCAACCAACCAACCAACCAACCAATGTAAAAATAATGAATTACGAGGAAAAGTAAATTAGTCAAAGCAAATGGTGGATGTTAATTAAAACACGTTAGAAGTATGGAAGAAAATACAAAAACAGTCAGTGATAGGAGGGCAAAGCTTCGTAATTGTATGGAGCATTTGTCTTGTGATTTGACACTGCGTATTTTATTTGCTGTCAACCTGTAACTTAATAATTACTTTTCTAGACTAGTTAATTAGTTATAGTTTTAAAGTGAACTTTATGCAACAAGGTAACAGCGACCTGGCACCAACTGCAGCTAGAAAATACAATGTAGTAATTAAAAACGCAAGAGAAACAATGAAGCACTTTATCTCGCCTGCAGCGAAACGTGTTAAAATAGCGGTAGTGAATTAAGAAATAGAAGACAAAGGATTCTGCAAGTAATGTACAATTCTGAGAGCTGCAGGGGCTGCGCTTAAGGAGTGTGGCGTGTAACTGACATACTAGTAAGCACTTACAGACTGCAAAAAATAATAAAAAATTATATTACATTAGGTGTTATCATTCACTGAAAAAATTACAGAGAGCAGAGTTGAAAGTAAGCATTAGAAGTATTTTCTAATATTGGTAAAATATAATTGTCTGTGTTAACATCTTCTCCATCTCCTAAGAAAGTTACATCCCATAAAATATTTTATAGTTTCGTACCCGTTTCTAACAAATATCTAGATGGTAATGCAATACGTATAAGATACAATTCATGGTAGCTCCACTAGCATATATGTGTGCCAATATACATTTCATACAAAATCAGTTGTGTTAGTTCTTGTGAGTGTGTATGTGAGTGTGTGGGTGAAACTACAAGATTTTGTTATTATGCTTCTTTGAGGTCATAGTTTGAGTGTTACTGTGATGTAGGTGACAGATTTGTGGTACCATTGTCAATTACAAAGGCTGTTTTGGGCGTGATAAGATAGAACGTTTAACTCGACGGAGTTCAAGAGCGAGGTCTCACATATAAATTGACGTCATTAGTACGCAAAGCGCTGGTTTCGTGGGGGGTAAGAATCGCCTTTTTGTATCCGTTTCTGCAAAATACTTCCAGGGTTTGAGTTTTTTAAATTTGGCATGTACCATTAAAATGGTTGGCTTCAACTTGGCATACGACACAAGTGTACACTGGGCGACAGTCGGGAGCGACGTGTAAGTCCTGGACTGATCTCCAGTCATTGCTTCGCTTTAGCTAGATGTGAAGTATCAACTGTCTACGTGTGACGTGTGGATGACTACGTTCTGCACTTGTGGAATGCCGTTTTACGTTGGTGTTACAGTGGAGGAGTATGGACTAAAAGTAAAGGAGATCTGAAATCTGTTACCAGCACATAATCTACTCCACTAGAACAACATCAAGGAAACTGCCGAGCTCTCTTACCCTCGCTCCAAGTGGTACTGCAAAAATATTTGGAAGTCAAGGCAGGACGATGGTAAGTGGTCTGCTGATCAGAATACTTAGGCCCTCAACATTCCTCTCTTTGTTGGTGTAACATACATGACTCCAATTCATTCTGTCGTTATCATCTGAAGAGCACCACCATACTATCATATGTTGGCGACATTATTTACAGAAACTGGTTCTACTGCTGAAAGCAGAATCGATATTTTCACTTACTGATGTGAAAATGAAATGTTGATCCGTTCAAATAGTTCAAATGGCTCTAAGCACTATGGAACTTAACATCTGAGGTCATCAGTCCCCTAGCCTTAGCACTGCTTAAAGCTAACTAACCTAACGACATCACACACATCCATTCCCAAGGCAACATTCGAATCTGCGACGGTAGCAGCACCGCGGTTCCGGACTAAAGCGCCTAGAACCGCTCGGCCACAGCGGACGGCTGTTGATCCGTCTGACAGATAAAGTTGATGAGGAACCCTACTTTTCCTTCCGGAGATACTTTTCCTACTGCTGAGTCCTTGATCCTTGAAGTTCACTCAAAAGTCCCTAAAGCAGTGCGCCTCTAATTCAGTCTCTTCTAAGGAAAGAATGCTGACGAAATGGACTTTTTCTCTAGCTTGTGCTACGGATTGAAAGTTTTATTGACTGACTGCAGACTTTTCTCTGTTGACCATCCATCAGTCTAAACGTAAGTATATTGCCTCGCCATTTATTACTAGTTCTCCGCTACCGTGAAAGAGCTACTAAGGGATTGGAAAATATGGGTGTAAAAGCATAGGCAAACTGATTTTACTGTGTTCTTGGTGTTTACGGGTTACTCGAAGCTATTTAACGGACTAATTACACAAATTGATTATTTTAGGAGGAGACTGCTTCGAAGTGAAGTTTCGTTTCTCTGTTTGAAATCACAGAAAATGCCGTGAAACGGTTTAAGCTAGGGTTTATTTATCGAGCCAGTACCGTAAGTGAACAATGCAATTATAGCCCTTCACGAATCGGATATGAGAGGGAGTGAAAGATACTAGCATAAAGTAACGAATTATACAAGTACGAAGGCATTATGATAGCAACACAAATTACTGGACGATACTAGCTCCTAAGGCATTTGAAATTAAGTACTCGATGATGCTGGAATTAAGTACTGGGCCATATTGATAGAAAATACAAGATTACAGTGGAATAAAGCAGACTATGATTAAGATAAATAAAGTAACGTAGAGCTGCTCAAAATAACATGTTGTATAGACCTTCGTGACGCCATGAGGTTGTGAGTCGTGGTCAGTTTTGAAGACATGAGAGACGAGAGAGTGGGTCTCTGAACTGTGATTTCTTTCACTTAATAAAGGTTCCTCTCGAGGTTTTTTTTACGTCCTGATTGTGACTTCTTAGCAGTGACAGAAACACGTTAAGGGGGAGTTTGGTAAATGTACACAGCAGATTATTGTACACATTCATTCGTCGTCGGACGAGTCTGACAGTAACGAATGACACCAACTGTTCCGGCGAGCATGTCATTCGCGTTGTCCACTGTAGGCGAAGGTGGCGTGAGGTCGGATGCGGTGCTGGGTCCGATTCAGATAACGTCAACTGTTTGGTTGCGACGGAACTGCCTGAATCGGGGTCGACTTCATGCTAAATATTCGCAAGGCGGAGGTATACTTGCAATAGATTGGCCGCACGTGAAACGGAGGCTGCAGCAAAAGGCCCGTAGCAGGAACGACCCCTGTCGCGGTTGCGCTCGCCACCTGTTCTTCGTGTCTGGTGTACGCGAAAGCCTTCTGCGGGTCGGACTGCAAATTTCTTGCCCCGCTGAACTGTGCAATCGTTGAGTCGCAGGGGCCATGTACCCTGCAGCCCGCCTGGCAATGATGTATTGCCGGATGGCAATGGCGCCTGATGACTTATGCATCACGGAAAACTGTTCCTGGGTGAACATTCCTACTATGCATCCTCTTTCAAACAATACAGACTCCCACTTACTGTGTTATTAAAGTGAATTTCAATTTATTTAAAAAATAAAAATAAAATAAAATTAATATCACACCAAAACACACACACACACACACACACACACATACACAAACGCACACGCAAATGCATACACGAACAGACCACAGATACTTCAATAGTTACACTCATAAGTTTGGCAATAACATTCGATCTTCGGCAAAAACATTTGACAGTCGGTAACAGAAACATAAACATTGCATTAAAACAAGCGTTCAGTGCATAGTGCTGTGGAATGTGGAAAAAAAACGCAAATTGGCGTTCATGAGAAGAAGAACAACAACACAAAAAATGCAACAGGAGCGTAATATGTCAGAAATTATCCACGCAACCTGTAAGTACAGTTCAAAATATTACTACTTAATAGGAAATACCAACCACCAGAACTGTTTATAACCTATAGGCACAGTGACAAAAATGTAAATTAAATAGCTAACATATGTACATATCCCAGGCCACTGATGATGCCTTGCAGAAAATAAAGGCGAAACGCGTATGGCACTAAAATTGTGTCAGACGGTCCATAAGTAAAAATTAACAATATACCGTAATATTACACGCAACTGAGGAAGACAGGACTACAAAAGTTGAAGATGTCAGTACAGCTATGTCAAGCATTCCCTGTCAACGTGTACAACAGGTTCAAGAAAATACATCTGAAACTCCATAAGACGATACAGCACATAAAATTCAACAAAACATGCAAAAAGAACGATTTAATTCCAAGTTACATTAATGTAAAGGATAAAAGCAGTTCTACAGTGGCACAAAAGTCGAAATCATTTGCAGAACGATATTGGTTACTACATGAAATTAAGATGCTCTATTCGAAAAAACAGCACCTAAACATGATGCTCTATGAGACTCATCTAGAATTGGCAAAAAACAAAGGAAACGCCGCAATTCTCATGGCACTAGTAAAAAAAACTGAACACAACACATACACGGCAATGAAACATTTACAAAACAAACATAAACAGAAGATAATGAAACTAACAGTAAAAAAGACGCAAAAATACATTTACATTTTTAATGTGAAACCACACGAACACCAACACACATTCCATCCACGCTTAGTTAAGCTAACAGAGACAGAACTACACGAAAATGAAAAATGCTCTTGGAAAAAGGTTTGAAACACTGCACCAATAGCAAAGTGAACAATCAGTACATAGAAAATCTCATAGTAGAAACTGAACACATCCTTACACGTGAAGAACAACAAAATAATTGTGAAATAAACATAGGACTGACAAGAGAACTAGTAAAAGAAGAAATAAAAGGTATAGTAAAACGAACACAGCAGACACACAATAAGAACAACCAAACAGAAGCAGCCACTATGAAAAGGTTAAAACAAAAGTTAACAAACAATAACGTATTAATAGCAAGAGCAGACAAGGGAAATGTAACAGTACTCATGGATAAAGAGCAATACATCACAAAAACCAAGGAATACATAAACACCAATGCCATACAAAAACTGAAGTCAGATCCAACTACACGATTCCAGGCAAATGTGAAACGAACACTGAAAAACATTGGACACACACTAACAGACAAACAGAAATACTACTTAACACAGAAAAACCCACGAGCACCAGCACTCCGCAGACAACCGAAAGTACATTAAGACGGAATGCCAATGAGAGCTGTTATCAACTTCAAGAAAACCCCAACATACCGCATAGCCAAACACCTCCAAAAGCTAGTTACAAAACACTATAAGTAGAAAACAACAGAACAGTGACAAACACAGGAAACCTAATAGAAAACATACAGAACATACATGTACCACACACAGCATCACTGATTTCATTCGATATAGAAAATATGTATACCTCCATCCCTATCACAGAAACAATAGAAATAATAGAACAAAATCTCTCATCCCACAGCAACCTCACCACAGACGCAATAAAAGAAATAACAGATATGTTCAGACTGACAACTGAACAAAACTACTTTCAGTTTGAGAAAGAATATTATCTACAAACTGATGGACTGCCCATGGGATCCCCAATATCAGGAACACTAGCAAACATTTTCATCAGTCACCTAGAAAATCAGATATTTGATAAGATAACCACAAATGAAAGTTTCAAAATCATATATTGGTACAGATACGTGGATGACATTATTTGTCTGGTAGATGAGCCAAGTGAAAAAATAGATGAACTCCATTCAGAAAGAAACAAAGCTCATCAGAAAATAAAATTCACACTTGAAAAAGAATAAGAAAATCAAATAAATTTTCTTGACATTACAATTAAAAAAGAAAATGGCAAACATACATTTAACATCTTTAGAAAACCAACAGCCACAGACACAATAATACATTCCACATCCAACCACCCCCACAGCCAGAAACTTGCAGCACTAAGACACATGTTACATAGATTAAACAGAATCCCACTCAGCAAGAGAAACTATGAACAAGAAATGAGTACAATCATACAAATAGCTAGGAACAACAGGTATGACACACATGTGGTACACAGGCTCAATCAAAAAATAGAAACACAAATACAAAACAAACACAACATTTCCAGAATACAAAAGAACTCACAAGCTGAAAACTTACAAACACACTCAACAAACACATACAATGACAACACCACACAGAAATGAACCAGATGGTACACCATGACCTACACACTTAAACTAACACACAGAGTTGCAATCATCCTAGAGAGACAGGGCTTCAAAATAGCATTCACACCTAAGCCAGTCAGCTACCAAGAAGGACAAATTCCAACAATCAGGAATATATAAACTTGAATGTCAAAGTTGTGATGCAGTATACATAGGCATCACATGCAGGAATTTTGAAACAAGATATAAAGAACATATTAGATGTTGGAAGTATGAAACAAACCATTCCACATTTGCAAAGCATTTAAAACACTATAACCGTCATCCTACAAACATGGAACAAGAAATGAAAATAATGAGAATAAGCAACCATGATAAACATCTTATACAAACGCAAAAAAACTTCCACATCTAAAAAGCCATAGCAGAAAACAAACATGTGATAAATGAACAAACACACATCAGCACAGGCTCCCTACTACACTTAATAAAAGAAATGATAACATAAAACAATAAAAACTCTTCCCCACACCATCTGGACACACACACAAACACACACACACACACACACACACACACACACACACACACACACACGCAACAAAAAAAATATTTATACCACACCAAAATACAGACACACATACACACACACACACACACACACACACACACATACAGCACAACAACAACAACAACAAAAATAAAATAAAATAAAATAAAATAATAAATATAATATCACACCAAAACACACACACACACACACACAAACACACACAAAAAAGCATACACGAACAGACCACAGATACTTCAATAGTTACACTCATAAGTTTGGCAATATCATTCGATCTTCGGCAAAAACATTTGACAGTCGGTAACAGAAACATAAACATTGCATTAAAACAAGCGTTCAGTGCATAGTGCTGTGGAATGTGGAAAAAAAACGCAAATTGGCGTGAGAAGAAGAACAACAACACAAAAAATGCAACAGGAGCGTAATATGTCAGAAATTATCCACGCAACCTGTAAGTACAGTTCAAAATATTACTACTTAATAGGAAATACCAACCACCAGAACTGTTTATAACCTATAGGCACAGTGACAAAAATGTAAATTAAATAGCTACCGGTAACATATGTACATATCCCAGGCCACTGATGATGCCTTGCAGAAAATAAAGGCGAAACGCGTATGGCACTAAAATTGTGTTTTATTCAGTTGCTGTCAGACGTTCCATAAGTAAAAATTATCAATATACCGTAATATTTAAAGAGTAATTGCGCGTATTTGGTTCTATGATTCTCCAATCCCTAAAGTTTTTGCATAAGGAATATAGAGGCAAAATCATTTCATTCACCTGTATTTATACTGAAGTGCGAAAGAGACTAGTGTAGGCATGCGTATTCACTACAGGGATATGTAAACAGGCAGAATATGGCGCTGCGGTCGGCAACGCCTATATAAGACAACAATTGTCTGGCACTGTTGTTAGATCGGTTACTGCTACTACGATAGCGGGTTATCAATATTTAAGCGAGCATTAACGTGGTGTTATAGCTGGCGCGCGAGCGATGGGACGCAGCATCTCCTATGCAACGATGAAGTGGAGATTTTCCCGTACTATCATTTCACGTGTACTGTGAATACCAAGAATCCGATAAAACATCAAATCTCCGACAACCCTGCGGCCGGAAAAAGATCGTACAAGAGCGAGACCAACGACGACTGAAGAGAATCGTTCAACGTGACAGAAGTGCAACCCTTCCTCAAATGGCTGCACATTGCAATGTTTGGGCCATCAACAAGTGTCAGCGTGCGAACCATTGAATGAAACATCATCGATATGGACTTTTTGAGCCGAAGGCCCATTTGTGTACCCTTCATGGATGCACGACACAAAGCTTTACGCCTTGCCTGGGCCCGTCAACACCGACATTGGATAGTTGATGACCGGAAACAGGTTGCCTGGTCAGACGAGTCTCGCTTCAAATTGTATCGAGCGGGTGGATGAGTACGGGTATGGAGACAACCTCATGAATCCATGGATCCTGCATGTCAGCAGGAGACTGTTCAAGCTGGTGAAAGCTCTGTAATAGTGTGTGGGACCCATGATACGTCCAGATACCTCTGCGACAGGTGACACGAACGTAAGCATCCTGTCTGATCATCTGCATCCATTCATGTCCATTGTGCATTCCAATGGATTTGGGCAATTCCAGCTGGACAGTGAGACACTCCACATGTCCAGAATTGCTACAGAGTGGCTCCAGGAACACTCTTCTGAGATAAAACACTTCCGCTTGCAACCAAACTCCCTAGATATGAACATTATTGAGCATATCTGGGATGCCTTGCAACGTGCTGTTGAGATCTCCGTCGCCTCGTACTCCTACGGATTTATGGACAGCCCTGCAGGATTCATTGTGTCAGTTCCCTCCATCATTACTTAGACATTAGTCGAATCCATGTGACGCCGTGTTGTGGCACTTCTGCGTTCTCGCCGGGGGCCCTACACGATGTTTGGCAGGTGTACCAGTTCAAATGTTCAAATATGTGTGAAGTATTATGGGACTTAACTCCTAAGGTCATCAGACCCTAAGATTACACACTACTTAACCTAAATTATCCTAAGGACAAGCACACACACCCATGCCCGAGGGAGGACTCGAACCTCCACCGGGACCAGCCGCACAGTCCGTGACTGTAGCGCCTAGACCGCTCGGCTAATCCCGCGCGGCTGTACCAGTTTCTTTGTCTCATCAGTGTATATCCTTTTCAGTTCTTATGTGAATTAGTCACCATTTTCCTCGTAATTTGAAGCAACACTGCTCTCATAAGTCGTGCGTACGATGAGTAATCATCAAGTATTAATTATCACTTCAAAACAATAAAGTTGCGTAATTTTTTTATTTGCAAGTACTTGTCTAGAGCCCAATTTCTCAACGAAAATGCCGAGCAACAGTTCCATAGCACTCGGCAAGAGGAGCCAAAACAAAGTGACTCAGCCCATTAGACTATCAGGAGGTAATTTTGCACTTTTTTCGGAACAATGTCGAGTTGTGGTCTAGGATTAGCATCTTTAATTCGTAATCAAAATGACCTGGGTCCTCGGATGGATTCCAGACACTGCCTAGACAGCGAATAAAAATCCTCAGCGCATGCAACAGACGACTTTCTGTATATGGATTTACTCTGTTTCTGCCAACGGACTTGTCGAAGAGGGTCGTGGAGTGAGCAGAGTGTCAAAGTAGCCTTTCGCCTTAGACGTGCGATAATGTCCCTAAAAGGCGGAAGAATCATCAATGGTCAACGGCATGAGGATGCTGAAGGCCATGGAAGCACTGCATTAAAGACACAAAATGTGCATCCACAGTACATATGGCCTGTAATTAGAAAAGTGTGATGGTATCACTATGGGATGTCCGGATCATTAATGTCGTAGGGGAGCTAGAAAATCTGAAAAGAGTTATATAAGGGCTCAGTCAAGACATAGTGGGCTCCGTGGAGCGAAATGAAAAGAAGATAAAATTTCTGGTCAGACGAATATAGGGTCACATCAGCAGCAACGGAATATGATACACGAGAATAGGTTTATTTATGAATAGGAAAATAGGGCAGGCAATGAGTTACTGCAGCTCTACGACACCACTGTTCTCATCAGAGTCGACAGCAAACCAAGGCCTACAGCATTAGTTCATATCCACATGAAGAGCCACAAGCAAAAGATTAAAAGTAGAAAAATATATGAGGATACAGATTGCGTAATTCAGTACGTAAAGAGAGGTGAAAATGTAATAATGGTGGGGGATTGGAAAGCTCAAGTAGAGGAGAGAATAGGTGACAACGTTACGGGAGGATATGGTTGTATAAATGTGAGACGAGGAAGACTGAGTTTTGCATTAAACTTCAGCTGGTAACAGCGAATACTCTGTTCATGAATCACAAAGGGGGGATACGCGTATAGAATGTCCGCAAACACGGGAAAATACCAGCTAGATTACTTCATGATCCGACAAAAATTTCGAAATCCGGTACTATGTACGTCAAATGATTCTTAAAGTTGTATATATTTTGTGTTATAAATTAGATTTAATACCTGTAATTGAATAACCTTTTATGCACATGGCAAGAGAAGGCAAACAATGTATATTTCAGTAACTGCGATAAAAACTTTACCTCTGAATTTTTGTAAGTTGTTCATCACTTGTTTTTAATAAACTCTCACTCTTATATTCTTCTATTGCTAGCCCACTCTCTCCTGCCTTGGCCACTGCTTGTGTAAGCATTTGTGATTATTAGATAATATTAATTCCATTAACCGGGAACGGAGTGCGTGTATTTATTGTAAGACTAATTACCACCATTTTTACAGCTGACTGTCCAGATGTTCTGGTTCCTGTAAGTATTCCTAACGCTTTCTAGAATGACGCGTTGCCGGCGAACAATTAGGAGCCATTTTCTACATTTCACGCAGATCGCTGCTAACGCTAGCAAACTTTTTCAGAGCCTGCAGTTTTATTTCATTGCGAAGTCCGATGTCCAAGCGCGAATAAAGATACATGCCAGTGATAATACTCAGGCGATAGCACATTAGAAATTGCGAGCCTGCTATTCCCGGCAATGGAGTACTCTCTACATACTCTCATTCCCAACAACACAAATAATTTTCTTTGCTACTGTAATTCTTCTTCTGTCGGAGATGGAGAGTAACAGTACTCAGGAGTAAATACAGAGTCAGATCACAATTTAGTAATGATGAAGCGTATAGGAAGTTTAAGAAAATTGTCCGGAAGAATCAGTGTGGAAGGAAGTGAGATACTGAAATTTTGAAGAATGATGAGGCGCGTTTAAACTTCGCTAAGGATGTGGGTATCACGATAAGGCATATCACAGTTCGCAGACCAGTGGAGTGGATATCTCTTAAAAGGGCAATTACAGAAACTAGACGGACAACAATAGCTGCAAGGAAAGTGACTGCAAGGAATGACATGAATACAGCAATATAAGTCTCTCAGGAATAAAATACGTGGAAATCGTAGGGAAAGAAGGCGAGATAGTGCAGAAAACTGTGAAGAAATCGAGAAAGTAATAGTTGTCGGTAGGACACGTCCATCATCTAGAAATGTTCAAACTACCCTCGATGAAATTAAAAGAAATAGTGTCAACAATAAGAATGCAATCGAAATTTCACTGTTAAACGCAGAATAAAGAGCGTTTAGGTGAAGAGAATACACTAGATGTCTCTGCGCGAGTGAAGAGGGGAGGAGGGAGGGGGGGGGGGAGAGGACTTGTCAAGTGACGTGATAGAGGAAAAAAATGTGTCCGTGTGGAAGACACAGAGTATCAAGTACTATAGTAATAGTTTAACAGAGCTTTTGAACACTTGCGTTAAGTAAGGTAGAATAACATTCCTTACGACTTTCTGAAATCACTGGGTGAAGTGGCAACCAAACGACTGTTCAGCTTGGTCCGTAGAATTTATGAGACTGGCTGCACACCATCAGACTTACGGGAAAAACGCACCCAAGGAGTTCCAAGGACAACAAGAAAAGACATATGCGTGGACTACTACACCATCACCTTAACGGCTGAATCCAAATTGTCAGAAAGAAAAACACACACAAGAGTAACAAAGAAAATTGACAGCCTGTTAGAAGACGACCACTTTGGTTTTCTAGAAGGTAAGGGCACCGCAGTGTCAGTTCTGGTGCTGCGCTTGATAATTGAAATAATACTTAAGAAAAATAAAGACATGTTCATAATATTTGTTGAACTAATAAATGATTTCGTCAATGCATAACAGTGCAAGTTATTCGAAATTCTGAGAAAAAGAGGAGTAAGCTGTAGGGAAATATGGGTAATAAACAATACGTGCAAGAACTAAGGAGGAGAAATAAGAATTGATGACGTGCTTCCCTGCTACTGTATAATTTTTACGTAGAAGAGGCAGTTACGGAATTAAATGAATGGGTATAGCGTGGGATTAAAATTCAGGGTGAAAGGATATCAATGACAAGATTCGATGATGACAGTGAAATTGAAGAAGAATTACAAGAGTTGTTGAACGGAATAAACAATCTGATTAGTATAGAATATGGATTGAGAGAATGCAAAAGAAAGACAACAACAATCAGGAGGAGCGTAAATGAGATTAACAATAAACTTATTATCTAAATTGGGAACCAAGAAGTAGACGAAGTTAAGGAATTCAGATACCTTGGAGGAAAATTAACAAATAATGGATGAAGCAAGACGAACATAAAAAGCAGACCAACACAGGCAAAGAAAGCATTCCTGCCCAAAAGATTTCTCCTAGTAACAAAATGAAGACAAAACTCTGAGAATGTCCTTTTGGAGCACAGCATTGAGTGGTAGTGAATGATGGACTGTAGGAACATGAGAATATAAACGTTTGAAATGTGGTGCAATAGGAGGATGTGAAAATTGTGTGGGCTGATAAGAAAGGGAATGAATAGGTGAAGAAAGGAACATATGGGAAACACAGACTAGAAGAGGGGACTGGATGATAAGACATGTTTTAAGCCATCAAGGTGCTGTGGAGGGTAAAAACTGTTGGGTAAGACAGAAATCGAAATATATCCAACAAATAACTAAGTATCTAGGGTGCAAGTGCTACTCTGAGATGAGGGGGTTGTCACAAAGAAATTCCGCGACAATTTCTACACGATATTTCAACACCGTGACTCATTACCTTCATCAAAGATGCTACCGAGACTGCTTGTCGAACGGACGGCGTCCAGTATTTATACATACGCTCTTCTCCCTCCATCGTCGGTTTCGAGTTTCCGTCTTAGGTATTGAGCGCCTGACTGTGGGCTAACGTGCCGTTTTCGGTTCCCTGCGGTTCCAACTGTTCTCTCTCGCTAGAAACTATCTTAGGTGTTCCCCACTGCTGTCCGGTGCGCCAGGCCAAGCACTGGTGTTCCGTCTTCGCTCCCACGCACCCGTCTGCGCGTCGGTGTTCCGTTTTCGGTCCACTGCGGTCCCATATGTTCACTTTGCGGTCCTCTCCCGCTAGAAGCATCCTCCATCTGGTGCTATGTCTGCGGGTTTGTTTCCTATGTTCTCACCCTCAGTTCTTCTTTTTGTGGAGTTCTTCCGGTGCTGCTGTTGCGTTTTTAGCATCTCCAGTGCAGGATCCCAGGCTATGGTGAGTTGGTTCCCTATCTTACGATTCATAGGATTATTCGTCATCATTGTCTCTGCAGACTCCCTCTCAAAACTGTCACAGTATTTGGGAGTCTGTGCCAGAAACATCGTTTCGTCATAGTTCTTGAATGACTGAGTACCACACAGTGGTCAGTAATGGCCAATTTAGTTGCCTGTCTTAGTCGCGTGTACCTCTGATGTACTTTGCATCTATTGTCCATTGTTCTTATTATCCACGTCTCAAATGATTGTCTGGTTGAAGGCATATGCGACACTCATCGATGAAGAGAACGTGATGCCAATCCTGCCAACATTCGGCATGTTGTTGGGCCCATCTGTACCGCCCCTCATGGTGTCGTGATTGCAAAGACGGACCTCGCCATGGGCGTCGGGAGTGAAGTTGCGCATCATGCAGCCTATTGCGCACAGTTTGATTCGTAGCACGACATCCTGAGGCTGCACGAAAAGCATTATTCAACATGGTGGCGTTGCTGTCAGGGTTCATCCGAGCCATAATCCATAGGCTGCGGTCATCCACTGCAGTAGTAGGCCTTGGGCGGCCTGAGCGAGGCATGTCACCGACAGTTCCTGTCTCTCTGTATCTCCTCCACATCCGAACAACACCGCTCTGGTTCACTCCGAGACGCCTGGACACTTCCCTCTTTGAGAGCCCTTCCTGGCACGAAGTAACAATTCGGACGTGATCGAATCGTGGTATTGACCGTCTAGGCATGGTTGAACTACAGACAACACGAGCCGTCCACCTTCGTCTTGGTGGAATAACAGTGACTGATCGGCTGTCAGATCCCTCCATCTAATAGGCGCTGCTCATGCTTGGTTGTTTACATCTTTGAGCAGGTTTAGTGACATCTCTGAACAGTGAAAGGGACTGTGTCTGTGATACAATATCCACAGTCAACCTTTATCTTCAGGAGTTTTTGGAACCGGAGTGATGCAAAATTTTTTTGATGTGTGCATTTTCGTAGTCGTAAGTTCTCTTTCACATTTCCCAGAAGTCGTCTAATTTTTGTAGATGGACGGAACACACATTTAATGTTATGCTTCCTGAGAATCCTGCTGATTTTGTCAAAAATAGATCCCGCATCGGCCAGGTACGCCACAGTCCTTGCCTCGTCTTGCACATTTTCAAGATCGTGAGGCGAAGTGGCTGGCTGAAGGATCTTCTGAATTTGTTTGGCCACCTGTCCTTACTTGCAGAACATTGATCGTAGATACTCTATTTCTGTTGCCAGACTGACTGGTTCTGAGAAGGTGTGTTCTCTGTGGGCCAATGTCTTCAGAACGTCGTACTTCTACTCTTTATGGTAACAGCTGGTGGTTTGCAGGTATAAATTAGTGTGTGTAAGTTCGCGGTACATAGTGTGGCTACACGAGACATCTGCTCTCCTATCGACAAGTACATCCAGAAACTGCAACTGGCCATCCGCTTCCAGTTCCGTGGTGAACTTCATGTTTGGATAGCGTGAGTTCATGTGTTCCAGCAACTCACCGAGTCTATCCCTACTATGAGGCCAGATCACAAAGGTATCATCCCACATACCTGAAGAAGCATGTAGGTTTGTATCTAGCGGTCTCTAATGCCTCTTCTTCAAATCTCTCATCAACATATTGGCAGCTGCTGGAGACAGAGGGCTGCCCGTGTCTACACATTCTGTCTGCTTGTAATTTTTGTCCCCATACAGAAAACAAGTTGAGGTCAGTTCATGCCTGAACAAGCTAAGCACAGCGTCGCTAAATTAGTTCCATCGATCCTTTCAGTGGCACCGTAGTGAACACGGATACCACATCAAAATCGGTTGCTTGAGATGTTGCAAGATATCCCTTGACTTGCGGTTGCGGTGAATACACTTCCCCACGCATGGAAACAGCAGTTTCTTCAAGTGTTTGGCTGTTGAGTACGTTGATGTGCCTATGTTTGTGACAACTGCGCTCAGTGGTACGCCCTGTTTGTGTACTTTTGGCACCCAATGTAGCCTTGGATCCAGATTTCAGGAGGCTAATTCCTCGACAACTGTCACATTTTCTCCGATTCCCTTTTTTAAACAATGAGATTACAACTGTTGTTTGCCAATCCTCTGATCTGTTGCTGTATTTCCAACAAGCATTGTAAACAGTTGTTGGAAATACAGCAACATACCAGAGGATTGGCAAACAGCTGTTGTTACGTCGTTGTTTGAAAAAAGTGAGCACAGAAAATGTGACAGTTATCGACGTATCAGTCTTCTGATCTCTGCATACAGGAAACATGCAAAACCAATAAGAAATAGACTAAAGGGACTTTCGGAAACGTTTCTTACTGAGGAACGGAATAGGTTTCGGATGGAAAGATCTTCTTTAGTCACTGTTTCTCCAGTCTGCCAAATTATTGGAAAACGTAGAGAATACAATCATCCCACATTATTGACTATGGGAAAGCTTTTGATAAACTTAACAAAGCTAGATCATGAGAAATTTTTAGAAGACAATAGTATACTCCTGCACCTAATAAGTGCAATTAAAAATAGGAAAATACATAATAAAATCAAAGTACAAAAAAGAAGTTCGTTTGTGAGACTCATCTGTCAATGAGTGAGACAAGGGTATCCCTTATCACACCTTATATTTAATATGTACAAGGATGACGTCTTAAAGATATGCCAGAATGAAGTAGTGCACCGTTATAAGCTTAATAATAAAGCTGTAAATACACTCCTGTTTGCAGATGACCAAGTAACCTTAGCTAACTCAAAAGATAAATCAAAGAGAGCAGTATCGTACTTGCAAAGGTGGCAAATACTTACCGTATGACTATATCTAAAAGTAAAACTAAGACAATGACATTCCAAGGTAAGCAATATTAATAAGTAATGATAAGCCGGTATAAAAAATAAATACTTTTACATACCTGGGATGTGAGGTCTCACTTATCACACACAATGATCAAGAATACAAACAGCAAAAATTCCAGCGTTTGGCAGGTACTGTAAATAGCACTCTACTCAGAAGAGCTAGGAAAGACACAGTGCTAATTTTATAGTGTGATGGCGGTGCCAGTTCTAATGTATGGGTCAGAGACTAGTCAGAGGAGGAGGATTGAGGCATCATACATGAGACTCCTAAGACCTCTCGCTGATTACAGACTCATAAATAGGATAAAAATAGTAAAATAAGGAATGAACTGACTGTAAAAGGATACTTCAGAAAATACTTCGTAAAACAGGGAAATCAGAAAGAAGGAGCTGAAAACATTCGAAGAATGCCAGAAGAACGAGTATCTAAAATAATGTACACCTCAAGGGAAGAGGAATGTAGGCCGTATTAGAAAGAGATGAAAAGATCAGTTGCAATGTACTTGAAATTGGAGCAGGCAAGGATACCTAAACCAAAACTGGAGGTGATGACAATATAGCCTTGGTGGAACTAGCGCTCTCATTCGTAGTTCCTTAATCACCTTCCTTCAGAGGTGCCCTGGTCTTCTTGTCTACTCTGTCCCCAGTGTGCCATTCCAAAAGTCTGCATGCAAGGTCCTTCAAATGTTGACCCACGTTCTCATCACAGTCAGCCTCCTGCAAAACGACTTTCGATTTTTGAGGCTTTGTCCTGGTGAGCGCCCTGTAGTTCTCACAGCGAATTTCATCTGAAACAAAGTGTAAGTTTGTTGGCTATTTGGTCCGCCGCATTGATGAAACTTGAAATGGGCAAATTTTTAGGAGTTGTTGCAATGCAAAGACCCTGCTGAGTACCTTCAAAGTATCGTCATGAAAATGGTTGCCACTTAGGTTAATAGCAGTCCTATGTTAGTCATGCAGTTGAACTTCGCAGACTGGCATACTGAAGCTTTCCTCTTGGTGCACTTCGCTAGAAACCAAGAGGCACTGTCTACCCTGTCCTAGTCTTCAGCTGCTAAGCAGGCTGCCATGTCCAGTGAAACAACACCCTGGCTCCCACGCCTAGGCTGTGGCGCATATCTCTAATCCTTTCTCTCCAAACTGCCATGCTTGCTCGACGCTTTATCTTGTTGATGTGATGCTTAACTTTGACGAAAACTGTAGCGATACTGATATCCGGCAGAATATCCGACACCTCAAGATGTAATAGGCCTCCGGGAGAGTCTGAAGAATTATAACCATGCTGAGATTGTGAATCTGTACGGTAACAACGCACCATCACATGACTTAGTAATTACATAATGGTTATGAAACTTCCTGGCAAGAATGAGATTTTCACTCTGCAGCGGAGTGTGCGCTGATATGAAACTTCCTGGCAGATTAAAACTGTGTGCCCGACCGAGACTCGTACTCGGGACCTTTGCCTTTCGCGGGCAAGTGCTCTACCATCTGAGCTACCGAAGCACGACTTACGCCCGGTACTCACAGCTTTACTTCTGCCAGTATCTCGTCTCCTACCTTTCAAACTTTACAGAAGCTCTTCTGCGAAGTTGCCCGCGAAAGGCAAAGGTCCCGAGTTCGAGTCTCGGTCGGGCACACAGTTTTAATCTGCGAGGAAGTTTCATATCAGCGCACACTCCGCTGCAGAGTGAAAATCTCATTCTGTAACATCCCCCAGGCTGTGGCTAAGCCATGTCTCCGCAGTATCCTTTCTTTCAGGAGTGCTAGTTCTGCAACGTTCGCAGAAGAAAAAAATGGCTCTGAGCACTACGCGACTTAACTTCTGAGGTCATCAGTCGCCTAGAAATTAGAACTAATTAAACCTAACTAACCTAAGGACATCACACACATCCATGCCCGAGGCAGGATTCGAACCTGCGACCGTAGCGGTCGCTCGGCTCCAGACTGTAGCGCCTAGAACCGCACGGCCACTCCGGCGGTTCGCAGAAGAGCTTCTGTAAAGTTTGGAAGGTAGGAGACGAGATACTAGCAGAAGTAAAGCTGTGAGTACCGGGCATAAGTCGTGCTTCGGTAGCTCAGTTGGTAGAGCACTTGCCCGCGAAAGGCAAAGGTCCCGAGTTTGAGTCTCGGTAGGGCACACAGTTTTAATCTGCCAGGAAGTTTCATATCAGCGCACACTCCGCTGCAGAGCGAAAATCTCATTCTTGAAACATAATGGTTAGCTTGTGCTGAGACGTCCTGCGTGGTTAAACAAGTGTGAATGTGGAAAAATCAACAGACAGACTACCTGTCTATGAAAAACCGGAAATCGCAAAAGAAGTGGTGACGTGTGTTCTCGAAGACCGGCGAATTACAGTCGAGGAGACAATGAAAAAAACGAAAGTAGTTCATGCACGACGTACCGATCATCATTAGGTTCGCCGCCCTGTTGGTTCTGCTGCATAACAACATCCCAGCTCTTGCTGGGTAGGCCGCAGCCTACTGCCGCCTCTCGGAGCTGTCAAATTTTGATTCCCTATCCCCCACACCTCCTGATGTGGCACCCAGTGACTTCTTCCTGTTTCCTCGGACGAGAAAATCTTTCGTGCAAACATTTCGAGAGTGACGACGAGGCGAATTTCAACGTGAAACCCATCCTGATCACCAAAATGGCGATTTTTACAACTAGCATCTCCACATAGTCATCCACTGTTGGAAAAATATGTCGCAAAGAACGGTATGTAACGAAAGATTAACACCATCACCTACTGACATGGTCGCTGCTTGGCTGTTTTGAGGACATAATTATGACTACCTGTCTTATGTACACCAAGCAGTTCAACAGCTTAAGTACCACAAATGTCATAGGTATTATTTCCACGGTTGTAAATTATTTTCTGACTTTTGTGGTCGATGAACCTTCAGGAGGGGTGGCGTTTGAATAAGAGTTTAAAAAGCTTTAACTGTTCCCACCCCTCCTCATCCACATCGAACACCACCGTGTCTCCTATACTATCCGCAAATTGGAATTCAATAACCCCATAGTCTCTCCTCTGATCACCAATCCTGGTATGTTGCCGCGCCTTTACTAAGACGCCCCACCATCCCTACACCTATGCACACTCCGTATCCTCTCCCAATGTAACTTCAACCAACTCTCTCTCGCGAATGGTGAGATACGCCTGAATACTTATCCCTCCTCTCAAACTTAGCTCTTCCCCTATTATCCCCCTCCCCTTCCCTCTCCATCCATCCCCATCCCTTTCCTCTTGTAACCACCACCATACCCACAAACCAAACTCCTCCTCTCCCTCTGTCCTTCTACTGTCTCATCACTATACACCTCAGCGCCTACCTTCATCTCCACAGTTGTTCCATCTGACAGACCCCTACCTTTTCTACCCACAACCCGTCAACTGTATGGAACATTCTATCCTCCTGAAATATTTCTCTCTCAGTGCAAGTACTTCAGATTTTAAATGAAAGTGCAGTACTCTAGTGGTTTTCCTTTGAAGATTTTCACCATTCTGTGACGCATCTTTAAAATGTATACAGGGAGTTCAGAAATTCCCGTTACAGACTTCTAGGACATGCAGAGGGGAATAAGCGCATAATAATTTGAATTGGAACTCATGTCCGGAAACGTACTGTTTCCGTGCTACAACCATTTGAAAATGTGTTGATAACGCTACCACTTTTACAAGCAATTGATTATGTGTGACCCAGTGCATCACTTATTTTGCAATTCCACGCATTAACAGACAAAGAAATTACTCGTATACCACTCTTCGAAGCGCTGCAATACGGCCCCTTCCAATTCGGGTGTGCAGCGTCTGCGTGGAGCACCACAGTCACGCCTGCTGGCGGTGAAGACATCTTTCCTAAACGCCATTGCATAATTATGGCGAAAAGGGAATGCAAAGGATTCAAATGTTGTGGAGAACGATCTTGGTAAAGGCGTCGATCAGCTGTTCCACTAGCATGATGTCCGCCATTCAGAAGGATCATGTCTGTATATTCTGCAAACGTGTACTCAAATATGTTGCTGTAACACTCACAGACACGTGTGAATGAGGCTCAAATCTGGTCGAGAGCTAGGACAGGCGGCAAATGACGTCAGCGGAACCGACGTAGCCGCTCCCCAGCATGACTACCTCGTTGTGTATCTACCTGGCAAACACGTTTTCAAACGGCTGTTGCACGTAAACGGTACGTTTCCAGAGATGGGTTCCTGTTCAAAATATTATGTACTCACTCCCCTCTACAAGTCCTACAAGTCTGTAATGAGAATTTCCGAATGCTCTGTATATTTTCGTTTTTTGTTGTCAGTCATTGATTTTTCATTTAAAAAAAAACAGTTCTAATGTTCTTTTTCTTTTCTTTGTCATATTGGCTGAAGAGCGGAATATTATACCGCTGACAGTTCAACCCCTGCCATTATGGCTCGAGATGGATGAAATAACAATAAAAGTTAAGAAAAAAGCTTTAACAGCCTGTCATGTTTTTACAGACGTTTTCATTTAACCTTTCTATGCACCTTCCAAACATACGGGAATGGAAACATTTAACGATCTTTCCTTCGCACTGAAATCTCTGGCTAAGATGCAGGAGATAATTTTCGAAAAAAGTGCCAATTACTTTGCACCGTAATTTGTAAAAACAAGGGGAGCCCATCCTAGCTCGCTCTCCGACACATTCGCAACTTCACTTGGTGAAAGATGGGTTAAAATAAAGGGAAACCTGTTGTATCTTAAGTCCCAACAGTCAATTGCTCACGAGAATAACAATCAAAGTTTTGATTTTACATTAAGCCAAGTGAGTTGGTAGCGTAACAGTTTCGAACTTTTGCGCTCTATTTCCAAATCTAATCGAAAGATTTTTTCTATTGTTGTCGCGGAAGTAGGTAAGATCAATGACATCAATATTTTTTGTGTCCTAGAGAAATCCAATGAGATTATCAACAAAAGAAATTAGCATATTTTGTCATCACTTATACAACCTATTATAATTATCAGTAATTTAAAATGAAAACATGTAAATTTTAGTAGTTTATTGTGTGCTTCCAATTTTTTACTTTAATACTTCAAGAGAACAAGTGTATTCCCCAAGGTGATACATATCAAAAAATGTTCAAAGCCTCAAATTTCAGAGCACCGTGAGCAACGTGTGAAGGCACACACGCCACCGACACATTTTTTAGTGAGAATATCATTAGGAAAAGCAACCCAGTTAACGTTGTCACGTACCTCGCGCTCTGGCGATACTTTTGCGGCAAACAAAGAATATCAAAGCATTTTCTCGAAAGCTGGAACTTGCAGTTGACTACAGATCCAAGAGTGCGGTTTATTAATTATGTCACTTCTATTTGTGACTTGCGCGAAGAGATAGGGCACTTTTGTAAAAGGCAAATGTAATTCTTTATCTGTTAGAAAAAGTGGGGATCGTAGGATTGACAGAACGGCCTACACAATGGCAGAATTACTTTTAAGGAGCAGGACGGTATTCCTATTACAGCTACAGCCAGGCTATCGTATAAGGAAGGACAACTTTGCTCAACCGAGCTCTGCCGGGTTCCCCTTCTAAGCTGCTGTCTCTGGTGACAGCAATGGAATACGGTCTTGTAAATTATAGTTCAGCAAGAAGCCAGAACATTTATAGTAAGATCTGAGGCAAATATTCCTGTAGTTATGCGTCTTGAGGCACAGGGCCACGAAAATTAAACCGTGAGTTGTATCTCTCGTAGTTATTCGCACCCGGCTAATTTGCTGTTCACGATAAACTTCGCCGAAACTTGGGAAGCTCGCAGCAAAGGTAAATAGGTCCCCTGCTGTGATACTGTCAGACCTTCCTCCACGCAAGTAAAGGCTTCGGAAAAGCCTTGTGTATAATGACGCAGTGCTTGACGTCTGCTGGCAACAGGATACTTCTCTTTTGAGTTCACCCAAGGTCTATTACATATTCCCTTGGTAATGAGCTAAAGTTGAAATCGCAGAGCAGTCTACATTTAGTGGACAACATTTCTGTTTTCACATTGCATGTATCATAGCTATATTACACAAAGTTAGTTACTTTAATGTAATAAGCCTACTATTTGAAACAGTTAACGCTGAACAGGGAATCAGCGATCATAAAGCGATTACAGCATCGGTGATTTCAACTGTAAACAGAAATATTAAGAAAGATAAGAAGATTTTTCTGTTTAGCAAAGTGACAAAAAGCAGATTTCAGAGTACTTGGCGGCTCAACACAAAAGTTTTATCTCAAGTACAGATAGTGTTGAGGATCAGTGGAAAAAGTTCAAAACCATCGTACAGTATGCATTAGATGAGATCGTAAGAGATGGAAAAGAGCCACCGTGGTACAACAACCAGGTTAGAAAACTGCTACGGAAGCAAAGGGAACTTCACAGCAAACAAAAACATAGCCAAAACCTTGCAGACAAATAAAAATTACACAAAGTGAAATGTGGTGTGAGGAGGGCTATGCGAGAGGCGTTCATCTAATTCCAAAGTAAAGTCTGTGTACTGACAGAAAATCCTAAAAAAATTCAGTCTTATGTCAAAGCGGTAGGTGGATCACAATGAAATGTCCAGGCACTCTGTGGGACTGAAACAGAGGATGACAGACTAAAGACCTAAATACTAAATGCCATTTTCCAAAGCTGTTTCACAGAGGAAGACTGCACTGTAGTTCCTTCTCTATATTGTCACACAGATGACGAAATGATAGATATCGGAATAGATGACAGAGGGATAGAAAAACAATTGAAATCGCTCAAAAGAGGAAAGGCCGCTGGACCTGACAGGATACCAGTTCGATTTTACACAGAGTACACGAAAGAAATTGACCCTCTTCTTGCAGCGGTGTAGTGTAGGTCTCTAGAAGAGCGTAGCGTTCCAAAAGATTGGAAAAGGGCACAGGTCATCCCCGTTTTCAAGAAGGGACGTCGAACAGATGTGCAGAACTATAGACCTATATCTCTAACGTCGATCAGTTGTAGAATTTTGGCACACATATTACGTTCGATTATAAGGACTTTTCTGGAGACTAGAAATCTACTCTGTAGGAATCAGCATGGGTTTCGAAAAAGACGATCGTGTGAAACCCAGCTCGCGCTAGTCGTCCACGACACTCAAAGGGCCATAGACGCGGGTTCCCAGGCAGATGCTGTGTTCCTTGACCTCTGCAAGCCGTTTGATACAGTTCCCCACAGTCGTTTAATAAACAAAATAAGAGCATATGGACTATCAGACCAATTGTGTGACTGAATTGAAGAGTTCCTAGATAAAAGAACGCAGCATGTCATTCTCAATGGAGAGAAGACTTCCGAAGTAAGAGTGATTTCAGTTGTGACGCAGGGGTGTGTCGTAGGGCCGTTGCTATTCACAACAATATATATAAATGACCTTGTGGATAACATCGGAAGTTCACTGAGGCTTTTTGCGGATGATGCTGTAGTATATCGAGAGGTTGTAACAATGGAAAATTGTACTGAAATGCAGGAGGATCTGCAACGAATTGACGCATGGTGCAGGGAATGGCAACTGAATCTCAATGTAGACAAGTGTAATGTGCTGCGAATACATAGAAAGATATATCCTTTATCATTTAGCTACAATATAGCAGGTCAGCAACTGGAAGCAGTTAATTCCATAAATTGTCCGGGAGTAGGCATCAGGAGTGATTTAAATTGGAATGACCATATACAATTAATCATTGGTAAAGCAGATGCCAGACTGAGATTCATTGGAAGAATCCTAAGGAAATGCAGTCCGAAAACGAAGGATGTAGGTTACCGTACAATTGTTCGCCCACTGCTTGAATACTGTTCACCAGTGTGGGATCCGTACCAGATAGGGTTGATAGAAGGGATAGAGAAGATCCAACGGAGAGCAGCCCGTTTCGTTACAGGATCATTTAGTAATCGCTAAAGCGTTACAGAGATGATACATAAACTCCAGTGAAAGACTCTGCAAGAGAGACGCTCAGTAGCTCGGTACGGGCTTTTGTTGAAATTTCGAGAACATACCTTCACCGAGGAGTCAAGCACTATATTGCTCCCTCCTACGTATATCTCACGGAGAGGCCATGAGGATAAATTCAGAGAAATTAGAGGCCACACAGAGGCATACCGACAATATTTCTTTACACGAACAACACGAGACTGGAATAGAAGGAAGAACCGATAGAGGTACTCAGGGTACCCTCCGCCACACACCGTCAGATGGCTTGCGGAGTATGGATCTAGACGTAGATGTAGATGTAAAGTACACTAACTACTGAACACCTGCTACAGTTCAGGGTGTTTATAATCAAATTTTCGCTACTTGCGAGGGCCCCCAAGAAAAACGGGTGATCGAAGGACAATGAAACTTTGCGCAAGAGAAATAACGAATAAGTCATTGAAACAGTCACATTTTAATATCCACATAAGAGGGCAGCATTTGTTAATCGTGTACCATGTTTATGTTCCAGGTTACAAACGTTGCTGAATGTGACGAACATCTGCGTTCACGATAGCCTGGAACCACACTAGAGAGTACCCTATTACTGCCCGAAACATCTGGGGTGGGATGTTGGGTGTTTGCGACATAGCTCGTGCACATTTCGTCTAACATTCTCAGCCATGGCAACAGTAACTTCAACAATTTGTGGTGCAGTTGACCGTAGATCTCTACCAGGAGTAATTCCCAAATCTCCAGTTAATTCGAATTTCCGTATCACGTTCTTCAACCCCGGTGCGGAAAGAGAGCCTCTCCATATTCCTTTAATGCGTCGATACTCGGGAAGAGCAGCAGCATTATTGCTGCTTTTCTGTATAAAACAGCTTTACGAGTAATGCGCTGCTCCCCTTTTCCACGCCCATGTTGGTTGTCTGTAACCGCAGTGCACACTGATGCTTTTGTTTCAACACTGCGTCGCTGTACCAGTACCGCCGCCTAACGGCAAGTCACGACACTGTTGTTGCTAACAACGCAAATCGCGCCGCGCATAGTCTGAACATCATTCCTATCAAGATGAGTAACCATACGGTAAATAGTCTTACGTCTACACTGGTTCAAGAAGCGAAAATTTAATTATAAACACCCCATACAATTTTTGTGCCTTTACAAAAGGTTTAGAGTTTCTTATAAGCGGAGAACAGCCACTCATTTACATTGTTACTTAAAAATATAAACCCGCTCTGTTATACGAGTATTTCGACTTCTAGGTACCAGAAGTAAAGATCATGGACACACACTGGATGTGTGAGATTCACAGCCATACAGATGGATAAGAAACGCAGGTGGCACCAGAAAGTTTGCAGGACAACCACAAAGTCCAGTCGTGCTTGTTTCGATCTCAGAAATCTTTCTTATTACGTTGACATGCAGACGGAACTACTGGTATACTTAGTGTACCCTCACTCGGTACCGTCGTATAGAAAAACCTTCTGTAGAAGTTTGTAGTAAAAATATTGTGTACGGCGGTAAACGAACGTCTTGTAGAAACGTGCCTCTGCATTGACCTTGACAGTCTTACACTCACATGTTACTACACACACATTATTGCCTAATTGGAGTTTTGATGGTTAGAAGAAGTTAATTTAGAATGAACTGTATATTTCAAAGCCGGCCGGAGTGGCCGACCGGTTCTATGTGCTACAGTCTGGAACCGCGCGACCGCTACGGTCGCAGGTTCGAATCCTGCCTCGGACATGGATGTGTGTGATGTCCTTAGGTTAGTTAGGTTTAAGTAGTTCTAAGTTCTAGGGGCTGATGACCTCAGCAGTCAAGTCCCATAGTACTCAGAGCCATTTGAACCACTTTATATTTCAAAACCACAATAAATGGAAGCAAACACTATTACAGGTACAAACGGAAGGTGCGAGCAGAGGACAACGAAACAAGCAAATAATCGTAATAAACATAGGTCCGGAAAAGACGGACCCACAAGTGCTATCATACTAATAGTAATATCTCATATTGTATTCGCGTTATTAGCGAGGTGGGAGGCGCGAGCACGAAACTGAAACTCGCTGTAGCCTTTCTGTTATACTTGCTGACTGTACGAAATGATAAAAGGTGTCTGCGGCCGCTGTTTAGTCTCATTTTGTGTTTGTTCTCCTCCCACGCTGATGGTTAGAAAGTATCTGTATTACGTACACTAGGTAACTGAATGGACGTAATTGAAATCGTCAACATTTGTTCGTTATTATAAGTAATCTCAACTTCAGTGATGCTCAAAATATTGAAAAATATTTTTCATTTCATGAAAGATGATTGAACGACAACAGAATACTATGGTATTGTTGTGACTGACAATTTGCAATTTTTCACAAACACAACTTTTTTTATGTAAGTTCACAAGGTTGATGACTGAACATACATACGAAAGGTAACAATAACGATGCCAGTATAAGTCTCCTAATTTAGGCAAACAAAAGTTCACTTGTAATTTTTCCACTAAGGTTCGTGGTAACACACTCTCACACTAGTAACAGTCCAATTCCGAGACGAAGAAGTAATCTTCACGGTCGCAGTACACGAGGTCGGCATCCAGCGTGAACCGAACTTTGGGGCTGGTTCTAGCACCTATATAGCTGTCTCCAGCCAATCAGGTTTTGGCTTTGTGATACTTCCTGCAGGCCGTGGCTCGAGCTCCCCGTGCAGGAAGTAGTGTGTCGGCAAGTCTGTTTCCATTATCTTGTATGTAAATAGCCGGTGTTTACCATGGTGCTTTTGGTAAGCCTTGGGCATAGACAACCTCGTCCTCTTTGGTGTAATATGGGTTGCCGGCCCTCAGGGGCTACCTTGGCTCCGGTATAACAAGTATGTGAGCATGCAACTTTCTACTTGGCAAGTCTAATAATTGAGACGGTGTATGATCATTTTTCTAAAGACAAAAATTACAACCTGTATCTTCGTGACATATCTAAGACACTATACTCACTGTTTCCTTAAAATAAAATTTATTTGATTTCCGCCTTGTAGCACAAATAGAACGTGCATTCACACACTGTACATTGTTATGGCACTATTAACATTTAAGGTTAGGTTTATGTCGAAACTTCGCATGTGAAGGGTAATAAAAAGTGATAAACTGTGTCAATTGACTTTGTCCTCTTTCTGTATACCTATTAGTAAACAGAGTTTTGACAGAAAGTGTATCGGTCGAGGCTCGCCAATTCCATGGCCTCCCACCTCCCGCTACTTGTCCCCTTGGATTTCTTTTCAGTGGAGATATCTAAAATATTTGGTGTATTCAGATTATGTCAATAGCGTCGATGAATTCCGGGGATGTACTGTGTGTGGTTATAAGTGCATTCGGAGCACTTGTATTGGCATCGATGAGCAGACGTGCTGATGCCTGTTTTCACATGAAAGGTTGCAACATGGAACACTCGTCGTAATCAGTTTGTCCTCAAGTGCACATTTGGGGGTTGGTTTCTCGGGAACCCTGTTATGAGATGTCCACATACTCAGAGCAATGTGTCGTATGTGGAAAACTATTAGTTTCCGGTCCTGTGTTTATTGTGATTTTTTTGCTTCTTTCATTGTCCTTTCGTTTGCACCTATAGCAGTGAAACATCCTGTAGACTATGTTCAGTATTGGCCCAGATCATATTGGGTTCTGTATTCAGATGCAAATATATGTAAAACTTACAAACAGATATCAGGCAGGGAATTGAAAAATTCCTATATTCTCAAAAAAAGAGAAAGAATATCTCATCAATCTCTACTACAATTTAACAGAATATTTGCACTTACAGATATCGATTCTGCATTTTATATCGAACAGATCTTGAATTTAAAAGTATATTGACAAATACACAGGGTGTCCCAGCTATCTTACCGCTACGGTCGCAGGTTCGAATCCTGCCTCGGGCATGGATGTTTGTGATGTCCTTAGGTTAGTTAGGTTTAACTAGTTCTAAGTTCTAGGGGACTAATGACCTCAGCAGTTGAGTCCCATAGTGCTCAGAGCCATTTGAACCATTTTGAACCCAGCTATCTTGTCCACCCAAAATATCTCTGGAACAATAACAGCTATTGGAAAACGACTTTCACCGGTATCAATGTAGGACTGGGGCCCATGAATGTACATATTTGGAAACATTCTAAAACGAAAGCATATGTGTTTTTAACACAAACTTACGTTTTTTTAAATGGACCTCATGTATTTTTTCTTCAGCAATCCATAGCATGACAAAGCACATACACAATGACGTTGATTGCATTGCAATATTCCCATTACATCCCGAGATATTAAGACGCGAAGTTGACGCTTGAAACACCCGACATGCGCTGCTAGCGCACGTCCTGAGGCTCAGGCGTGAACCCCATGCTGCCCGTAATAGCGATGTGATTGACATGCGTAATCACATTTCCATACTTATCAAGAGGTCCGAAACGAATAATACGGTCTGCTGCCATCCTGCATTAACGTCGTACATTCCAGCAGGTATTTATCCCATAGGCTAGGGGTGGTGCGGTTCTGTAACATATCTGTGTACCGCAGCGTTAGTCACAAAGTTAACTTCGCTTATCGTTAATCCGTTACTAAAAAGGTAATGCCGTTCAACGTTAAAACTTTACTTTACTGTAGATCTAGCGCAAGTGACAGTTAATCATTCACTCGTAATAGTAAAATTCATGTTGATGGTTTTAGTGAAACAAGCAAGTGGACTAAAAGTTTTACCGTGGTTTAGGTAAAAATATTTTGATTTGGGAAGTTCAGGTAGGACATAGAAGATGAATGTAAACATGTTTAACCAATTAGTTTATTATCACATAATTATCAATGTTATGTTTATCTAATGCGTTAAATGACAAATTGTTGCAAACAAATGTTGCTTAACATCACTGGGTAAAATGGCCCTTTGTAGAAACTTCCACTGTGATACCAGCACTACATACTAAACATAGCGTTCACATCTCATGCTCAAAGTGATGCCCATTGGCTTGCATACGTAGGGTCACTCTGCGGATGAAGGATGCCCTACTTCGTGCTACTGTTTCCTCTTTGATGGCTGTACAAGCATCAATAATGCGTTGCTTCATGTCCTCTGGTGTTATTGGTTCATGTTGGTAAACAGCATCCTTCACTGCTCCCCAAAGAAAATAATCCAGCGGTGTAAGGTCCGGAGATCGAGCAGGCCACCTAACTGGGCCACCTCGTCCAATCCACCTACCAGGGAACTTACGGTTCAGAAGTCGTCGTGCTCGTAAGGCGTTATGTGCAGGGCATCCGTCATGCTCATACCACATGACCATTCTCCGGTTCAGAGGTACGGTGTCCAAGAGAACAGGAAGATTGTGTCGTATAAATCTGGAGTATTGTCTGCCATTTTGGATGCCATTTATAAAGAAAGGTCCGATAATGGTATCTCCAATAATCCCACACCAAACATTAACTTTCCACGGACGTTGATGCTCTACCTGACGGAGCCATTTTGGATTGTCTGCGGACCAATAATGCATATTCCTCATATTGACAATTCCTTTGTTGGAGAATGATGCCTCGTCGGTAAAGAGAACATCTGCAAAAAAATTTGGATTAGTCAGAAGTTTTTGCTGAGCCCACCGACAAAATGTTACCCTGTTGCGGAAGTCATTTCCATGAATATCCTGGTGTAAATGAACATGGTAAGGATGAAATTTATGACGTTTAAGAATACGCTGTGCACTTGATTTCGACACACCAACTTCACGTTCAATTTGACGTGTGCTGATTTGAGGATTCACAGCTATGGTAGCGAGCACAGCAACTTCAGCACGTTCATCTGTGCGTGTTCTAGGACGATGTCGAGGTCTTGGATTTAAGCTTCCCGTTTCGCGTAGACGAGATGTGAGACGACCAAACATCCGGCGCGAAGGCGATGGCTTGTCAGGGAATCGTCTTCTGTACAGTCGTTCTGCCTGAACAGCATTTCGTCCACCTACAACAGGGTACAGTACAGGTATATAGAGTAGGGTAGAAAACAGACATATTAAATAATAATCATAATGTTCGCTAACAGTACTATCAACAAACAAGCAATCTCATAACGTATTTCCCGTCAACGTACATTCTTCATAGATCAGCAGCATTTCTACCATCTCTTCATGTGCGTAAATTATACTGTACAGTATAAGTTCCACAACACAACGTTTATTCACAATGTGTACTACCTCCGTGCCGTCACTAGATTACTCTGATGCACGATTACACTGGCAAGCGGTGTACTGCACGCCAAAGCAACAACAAATGGGATGCTCGGAGGGTGGTGGAGTACAGGAGTTGCATGGGTCGCAAATCATAAACAAGGCGAAGTGGTAACTGTGGCAGTAGTGGGAACTACGTTGGACACTTGACTAGGTAGAGCCAGGCCCTGCGCGACAGGCACAATGGGTCATATAACGCATTAGATAAACCCTATTTTGGGCGTGCAGGATAATTAAGACAACCTGACGGGTGTACACCGATCGGCACTGGTTCATATTGTGTACGTAGATACGTAAAACGTGCAAGAGGGAAACCATTACGTGCTTATGTGAGTTGATGGCAGCAGACCGTATTATTCGTTTCGGACCTCTTGATGAGTATGGAGGTGTGATTACACATGTCAATCACATCGCGATTACGGGCAGCATGGGGTTCACGCCTGAGCCTCAGGACGTGCGCTAGCAGCGCATGTCGGGTGTTTCAAGCGTCAACTTCGCGTCTTAATATCTCGGGATGTAATGGGAATATTGCGATGCAATCAACGCCATTGTGTATGTGCTTTGTCATGCTATAGATTGCTGAAGAAAAAATACATGAGGTCCATTTAAAAAAACATAAGTTTGTGTTAAAAAACAAATATGCTTTCGTTTTAGAATGTTTCCATGTACATTCATGGGCCCCAGCCCTACTTTGATACCGGTGAAAGTCGTTTTCCAATAGCTGTTATTGTTCCAGAGATATTTTGGGTGGACAAGATAGCTGGGACACCCTGTATAGGAAGATAGTAACTGTAGTCGAAAGATTAGATACCATTGATGGTTGTGTAGCTTCTCTAGGATAAATGATAATTAATTGAAACCCTCAGCTGCCGACAGGTGTTGTTGATATACCTCGATGGGGACAGCTGAAAATGCGCGCCCCGACCGGGACTCAAATCCAGGAGCTTACCTGCTTACATGGCAGATTCTCTATCCACATTTTTTTTAAATCTCGTTTTGTTCGTTTTTTCATTCGTGGCAGCTGCTCGTGGTGGACGTCGCAAGACACCCGTTTTAGTTCGTCGTTGATCCATTAACTCAATTTTTTTTATTACAGAGGACAGATAACCATCTGACCGTCCCATCTGAGCCACCGAGGACACAGATGAATAGCGCGACTGCAGGGACTTATCCCCTTCACGCCTCCTGTGAGATCCACATTCCCAAGTGTCCACAATCTACATACGTAATGTATCTATTAGATATTTGCCCATCCACTCATTACTCGCGCACACTAAGGTGACGATTCCTGTAAGAGTTCGGGCAACCTGTGCGCATTCGCACAGATGAAGGTCAATGCCTGGGTAGCCTTTAACTATATATAAAGGATAATTAATTGAAAGCGTGCATGGGATAAGTCCCTGCAGTCGCGCTATTCATCTGTGTCCTCGGGGATAGAGCGTCTGCCATGTAAGCAGGACATCCCGGGTTCAAGTTGTAATATTTCTGGGTTAGTCAGCGATCATATTAGGCTCCACGAAGCTGTTCCCAGAGCAGTGGAGATGCAAGAAGTATATAGATGACGAAATGTGGTGTTAGGTACCTGTGACAGATGTTAGATTCGGTACCATTCCTGTGAGAAAGACCGCCTGCATAATGCTACTGATCTGTGATTGGCTGCTGTGTTCGGAGCAAAGGCACCAAAACGTTAAAGTATAGTTAAACTACTCATTGGAATGACTTCACTTTTTAATATAAATATCTCTCAACAGCTGACTATCAATTAGTCGTTTTAGAATTATTAAAAACAATTTAAATCAAAAACAAAAGACTGACGAAATTGCAGACGAAGCACTTCGGAAGCGTTCGGTTCACGCCTTTTCTGATATGGCGCCCGAAGTGTTTCGGGCTGTTCGTCATTCTGGATTGGGCAATCGAGAAGAACAGACATGTTGTCTGTCGTAGAATGTGTTTCCAGTTTTTATGTATTTTGCTGTTCGTCACTCTGGATTAGGCAGTCGAGATGTACAGTCATGTTGTCTGTGGCAGGATGTGTTTGCCAGTATTCAGTATTAAAAGAGTCACTCCGGTAGTCATGAGACACAGACACGTGCCACAAATAGTGTAAAGATACATTTTCGTAAACATTGTGTTTGATCATGTACTTGGCTGCATCAGAAGGTGTTGTATTAAGATCATGTAGTCTTCTCGTGTGGCTATATTAAAATACGCGAGTGGCATTCCAAAGAAGTGATACATTATTTCAGAACAGAACCTCACTAAAAGTCAGTTTCAGCCTCAAGATACAGAACCTACGAACTGCGTGTTGTTTTCTGCGCTGGGGATATCAACTTGAAGACAGCAGGTTAATGAACTATAAGAGAACCTTCGTAATCCACACAGCGCAGTGGAAACACCTAGGCGCCTCACGTGTACAGCATGCACAGAACAAATGTGCTCAGTGACACGGCATCTGCAATGATGCAGAGGAGGTAAAGGAGGATGATCGTTATTAACACCAACAATCAATTCATTCTTCCTTTTTTGCCGTAGAGTCCCGGTCGGGGCACACATTTCCAGCTGTCGCCATGGAGGTATATCAACAACACCTGTCGGCAGCTGAGGGTTTCAATTAATTATCATTTATATTGACAACTAATATCTACATCTACATAGATATTCCCCAAGCCACCGTACGGTGCGTGGCGGAGGGTACCCTGTACCACTACTTGTCTTTCCCCCTCCTGTTCCACTCGCAAATAGATCGAGGGAAAAACGACTGTGTGTACGCCTCTAATTTCTCGTATGATTTCCTTGTCGTCCTTGCGTGCGATGTGTGTTGGTGGCAGTACAGTCGTTCGTCAGTCAGCTTAAAATGCCGGTTCTCTAAATTTTCTCAATAGTGTTTCTCGGAAAGATCGTCGGCTTCCCTCCAGAGATTCTCATTTGATTTCCCTAAGCATCATCGTAACACTTACGTGTTGTTCGGCGCCACCAGTACAAATCTAGCAGCACCCTTTTGAATTAAGTCTATGTATTCCTTCCATCCGACCTGATACGGATCCTAACCACTGGAACAGTACTGAAGAATAGGTCGCACCAGTGTCCTATATGCGGCCTCCTTTACAGGTGAACCACTCTTTCCTAAAATTATCCCAATAAAAAGTCGACCATTTGCCTTCCCTATACGGTTTCCACATGCTAGCTCCACCTCATATCGCTTTGCAGTGTTACGCCCAGATACTTAAACCACTTGACTGTGACAAGCAGGACACTAATTATACTGCATTCGAACTTTTCAGGTTTGTTCTTGCTATTCATCCGCATTAACTTACATTTTTCTACATTTAAGGGTAGCTGCCATTCATCACACCAACTGGAAATTTTGTCTAATTCGTCTTGCACCTTCCTATAGACACTCAACTTGGACTCCTTACCGTACCCCAGGCGACATCAGGAAACAACTGCACATTGCTGCCCACCTTGTCCGCCAAATCATTTATGCATAGAGTGAAAAACAGATGTGCTATTGTTCTGGTGTAACCACAAGCGCTGGGACGAAGATGAAGAACGCCAGACAAGAGAAGGCGGTGAAACGACGCCGGCTAGCGGTGTGCTGATGAGGACAGCAGCGGCCCCTACAAGAAGAGAATATAAGCGCCGCTCCTGCCAGCCTCGGCAGTTCAGTATCGCTTCAGTATTCGTACAGGATTAGAACAGTATACGGACAGGCTTAGCAGAGAACGCTACGATAGAAGTTATTAGTGATCCACAAACTGTGTGTCAAACTTGCGTGAACGCTGAATATAGCAAAGGACTCAGACTAATGTTGCATGTCGCCCATCGCTTGCGACACCATTGTAAATCCCAAGCTAAGTATTGTCAATCTTCTGATTTGTAATAAAACTACTAATGTTATTAGCATAAATTGTTGTACAGCATTCCAGGAACACAGCATCCCTTAGGCAGCCTATACAAGATGATTGGGCAGGACTCCACATTTGGCGACGAGTATCTGCCAAACCAAGTGTCTTATGACCACAGAATTTTCGTTTATATTGGGCTGGAGCCTCAATTCTTTCTTTTTATTCCTTTGCAGGGGCTTTTCTTTGCTTTAACAGTTTCTTGTCGTTTTTGCTAATCAGTGTTTTCAGGTGGGCGTTACAGAAATTTTCAATGCACATTTTGCTTGCCTTGTCTGTTTGTTTCTGTTGTAACGGCGACCGGAACAGTCGTGGAAGTTACGGAAAACGCGGCGGGACCCGTGGAGCAGCCCGCAAACAACAACACAACGGGAGAAGACGGACACGACCAACGAAGGACCTTACGAAGGATCTTACGAAGGACCTTACGACAACAACAAGAATGAAACAACAGAGTCAAGAAAACCTAACTAGACAACCACGTCCACTCGTAAACAAAACACGAAAGTAAATACGCTGTCTAAGGCGAGGCGATATGTCCTGAGACGTACACACGGTTAGACTGGCAGGCTGAGCTTTTTTTTTGTGATTTCATTCCCCTGCCCTTATGGGAAGGCTGTCAGCGGCACAATCCGCCGCTCTTCAGCCGAGTGACATGACAACTAAAACAAGAATAAAATGTTACATATATACGGTGTTGTGTACATAGTTCCGCGTAGTCAGCGCGTACACAACTTTCCACTAGAGCGCGCCCCGCTAAGCACAACAGCGCAGGCGCAGCGCTTGTCCGTCTCCACACTACGAGATGGCGCTGTCTTAGAGACGGACCAAATTCTGCTTCCGCTGACCCACGTATTAATATGTAACCCCGCCAATGAGATTGCTGCTAACGTAGAACCTTTTATCCTTGCGGATCACACTCATGCAGTGATACCTGAATGCTCGAGGTATTATAATGAGTGTACAGACCTCAGATTAGTAAGTCTGCATTAGTCTGTAGTCAAGTTTCAGTCTGCGCCTAATAAGATTACCGTATTCCTGTACATAGCCATGAAGATAAATGAATAGACACTTTGTCAAGTATCAGAGATACGTGAGAATAAAATTAACGTACCAAGACCAAAGGAACTTCAGATTGTCAATTGTAAACAGGATCCAGAATCAAGTTACGTAATATCTATGATTTTTATTATTTTAATAAAAGTGTTTGAAAATTAATCAAGTTCTGTTTAAAGTTGGTCACCGTCAGTCTGCTACTCTAAGCATGCAAGTGGCATTTCTATCGTCTGACCTAATGGCAGAAGATAAACACGCCACGATAAGACCACAAGACATATTGCTGACACTCACTTGCTTCGTTAGAGCGACAAGTCAAATAATCTGATGGTGTGTGTACCGAAGGTCTTACAATACGCACACCACATAAGGCGATAAAAAAGGGGAACATAAAAGGCGAGAAAAACAGGCTGAGCGAGAGGCAGGCGCTTAATACTCTAACGGGAACGCCGCTATTGGCCGCTGCAACCACGTGTTCCACTGTGGCGCCCTCACTCTAAATGGGAGCCAGGAGGCGTGCGCAGCCACAGCTTATGGCGTGATGGTGCAGAGACCTCTAGGGGTCTTCGACGTCTATGACTTCTGGCGGGGATTCAAATTCCGCGGCGCGCGGTATCAGAGTTTCATTTGTCTCTTCCAACATGCACACCGCACCTGTCGCGGCTCCTGCTCAGGCGCCACAGCCCCAGGCGTTAGATACCACACAGCTAATGCAGATATTTTTCTTTCCAGACACAGCAGATTTCTGCACTATTCAACAAGGTGCACCAGCTACTGGACAACGCTCCGCATCCGATGGAACAAGCACCGCCTACGACAGCTTCTATACCACCATTTCGACTGTTTAGTGAACAAGACGAGGAATGGCTCGCGTGGTTGTCACAATTTGAAGCCCACGTCATCGTCCACAATGTACCAGGCACTGTGAAGCTTCCCTATCTATTATCAACGGTAGGAAGTGCAGTGTTCTGACTCATTCAAAGACTTTTTCCTAACGCCGCTCTGAGTGAACTTAATTACGACCAGGTTATTGCTTCACTAGCTGACTATTATGACCAACATGCAAACGTGGTAGCAGCTAGGTATCAATTCTTTAATTGCAAAAAACGTTCAGAACAAACTTATCGCGAGTGGGTAACAGATTTCGAGGCTATGACAAGAAAATGCAAATTCAAATGTACTTGCGATGCTTTGTATTGAGATGTTATGTTGCGTGATGCGGTAGGGTACACTGTACATTATGTCAAACTCAGAGAACAGATTCTGAATCAGTCCCATCCATAATTTCAGCAGGCAGTGCAAATACTAGATCAGTACGATCCCGGTGCCTTGTCGGCTCTCACATTTGAGCAGCCAGCTATTTGACAGGTTGAGTCCCTTTCTTGCGATCGCCGCATTCCGCACCGGTGGCATGCGCTAGCCAGGCCGAGTAAACAACATTCGATGAAGAATCTCAAAAAGTGTATGTAGTAAATACACATTTGGGTTTGTTTAAATATTTGCGTTTGCCTTTTGCCAGTGTTTCGGTAACCGCCATTTATTTATTTTATTTATTTATTTATTTATTTATTTATTGTTCCGTGGGACCACATTTTGGAGAAGTCTCCATGGTCATGGAACGAGTCAATACATGAAATTATAACACGATTGTAGAAACAGATAAAATGAAACAAGTCGTTAGTTTAAATAAAGAAAATCAACAATGTAACACTGGAATTTTCTTAATTTTTTATCTCTTCCAGGAGCTCCTCGACAGAATAGAAGGAGTGAGCCATGAGGAAACTCTTCAGTTTAGACTTAAAAGTGTTTGGGCTACTGCTAAGATTTTTGAGCTCTTGTGGTAGCTTATTGAAAATGGATGCAGCAGAATACTGCACTCCCCTCTGCACAAGAGTCAAGGAAGTGCATTCCACATGCAGATTTGATTTCTGCCTAGTATTAACTGAGTGAAAGCTGCTAACTCTTGGGAATAAGCTAATATTGCTAACAACAAACGACATTAAAGAAAATACATACTGTGAGGGCAATGTCAAAATTCCCAGACTATTGAATAGGGGTCGACAAGAGGTTCTCGAACTTACACCACACATAGCTCGAACAGCCCGTTTTTGAGCCAAAAATACCCTTTTTGAATCAGAAGAATTACCCCAAAAAATAATACCATATGACATAAGCGTATGAAAATATGCGAAGTATACTACTTTTCGTGTTGAAATGTCACTTATTTCAGATACTGTTCTAATGGTAAATAAAGCGGCATTTAGTTTCTGAACAAGATCCTGAACATGGGCTTTCCACAACAGCTTACTATCTATCCGTACGCCTAGGAACTTGAACTGTTCCGTCTCGCTTATAACATGCCCATTCTGTCTGATTAAAATGTCAGTTCTTGTTGAATTGTTGGTTAGAAACTGTAAAAACTGAGTCTTACTGTGATTTAGCATCAAATTATTTTCCACAAGCCACGAACTTACTTCATGAACTACATTATTTGATAATGTTTCAATATTACACACAAGATCCTTCACTACCAAGGTGGTGTCATCAGCAAACAGAAATATTTTTGAATCACCTGTAATACTAGAAGGCATATCATTTACATAAATAAGGAACAGCAGTGGCCCCAGCACCGACCCTTGGGGAACGCCCCATTTAACAGTGCCCCATTGGGACTGAACATCATTACCACTCTCAATATTGCGGAGGATTACCTTCTGCTTTCTGTTCTTAAAGTAGGAGGCGAACCAATTGTAAGCTACTCCCCTTACTCCATAATGTTCCAACTTCTGCAGTAATATTTTGTGGTCAACACAGTCAAAAGCCTTCGTTAAATCAAAGAAAACACCTAACGTTCTCAACCTTTTATTTAATCCGTCCAAAACCTCACAGAGAAAAGAGAATATAGCATTTTCAGTTGTTAAGCCATTTCTAAAACCAAACTGTACATTTGACAGCAAATTATGTGAATTTAAATGCTGCAGTAACCTTGTATATACAAGCCTCTCGATAACTTTAGCAAACACCGATGGCATAGAAATAGGTCTATAATTGTCAACATTATCCCTGTCTCCCTTTTTATAAAGTGGCTTCACTACCGAGTACTTTAATCGGTCAGGAAACCGACCACTGCTAAAGGAAAAGTTACAGATATGGCTAAGTACTGAGCTAATATACGTGGAACAATACTTCAGTATTCTGCTAGATACCCCGTCATATCCATGAGAGTTCTTGGTCTTTAGTGATTTAATTATTAACTCAATCTCCCTCTTGTCAGTATCATGGAGGAGCATTTCAGGTAACAGTCTCGGAACACTTTTTTCTAAGAGCGCTATATGATTCCCTGTTGGGACTAGGTTTCTATTTAGTTCACCTGCTATATTCAGAAAGTGATTATTAAGTACTGTACATATATGCGACTTATCAGCAACACGGACATCCCCACTACGCACTGATTCTATATCCTCGACCTGTCTCTGCAGACCAGCCACTTCCTTTACGACTGACCATATGGTTTTAATTTTATCCTGAGACTTAGCTATTCTATCTGCATACCACATACTTTTTGCCTTCCTAATAACTTTTTTAAGCACCTTACAATACTGTTTGTAATGGGCTGCTGCATTTAGATTTTGACTGTTTCTAACGTTTTGATATAATTGCCACTTTGTTCTACAAGATATTCTTATCCCTTTAGTCAGCCACCCAGGCTGCCTGTTTGTGCTAGTACCCTGTTTTAAACGTTCTAACGGAAAGCAATTTTCAAAGAGCACGAGAAAAGTCTTGAGGAAAGCATTATATTTATCATCTACTGTATCAGCACTATAAACATCTTGCCAATCTTGTTCCTTGATAAGGTTTACAAAAGTCTGTACAGCAACTGGATCAGCTTTCCTAAAAAGTTGGTAACTATATTTAACATGTGTTGAAGCACAAAAATCTTTTAGACTTAAAATTTGTGCATCATGATCTGAAAGGCCATTCACTTTTTTGCTAACAGAATGCCCTTCTAATAATGACGAATGAACAAAAATATTGTCAATGGTTGTTCTACTGTTCCCTTGCACTCTCGTTGGAAAGAATACGGTTTGCATAAGATTATATGAATTAAGGAGGTCTACCAGCATCCTTTTCCTTGCACAATCACTTATACAATTAATATTGAAGTCACCACATATAACTAACTTTTTGTATTTCCTATAAAGTGAACCAAGAACCTCCTCTAGCTTTAGCAAAAATGTTGTGAAATCGGAGTCTGGGGATCTATAAATAACAACAGTAAGAAGTTTAGCTCCACTAAATTTAACCACACCTGCACAACATTCAAACACCTTTTCAGTGCAGTACTTTGAAACATCAACTGACTCAAATGGGATACCGTTTTTCACATACATGGCAGCTGTTATTGGAATAGCTGGCTGCAAAAGTGTCAAACTGTTCGAACTATTGGACGATATTGTAATAGCGGGTCGTACACCTGAAGAACATATTGCAAACTTGCGTGCTTTGTTTCGTGTGTTATCTGACGCAGGACTAAAGTGTAGACTGGACAAGTGTGATTTTTTTAAACCTGAGTTGCATAATCTTGGTCATTTCATAAATAGGCAAGGTGTACATCCTCTGCAGTCACATTTCTTAGCCGTACGCGATTTTCCAGTTCCTCACAATGTCACAGAACTGCACTTAGTTTTAGGGAAAATGAACTATTATACTCGGTTCATACCGAATGCTGCACAAATCGCGGCTCCATTGCATCGCTTGCGTCGCAAAAATGTCCCCTTTATTTGAACAGATGAGTGCCAAGCAGCTTTCCAAAAAGTGAAAGATGCATTGCTCAGTGATCGATGCTTAGTTCACTTTGATCCTGACAAACCAGTAGTACTGCATGTTGACGCTTCCTCTTACACAATCCGTGCAGTGCTTTCGCACAGAATTGGTGACAAAGACAGACCTATTGCTCTCGCATCAAGAGTGCTGTCCAAAGCACAGTGTAACTACTCACAAATTGAAAAAGAGGCTTTGGCTATTGTGCATGGTGTCACCAAATTTCACCACTACTTGTATGGAAGAAAATTCTACTCAATAACGGATCACAAGCCTTTGCAGTTCTTGTTTCATCCAACGAAATTGGTTCCTGTACGAACTGTCCAAAAATTGCAACGATGGCCTTTGTTGTTGTCTCAGTACCAGTACGAGACTGTGTACCGTCCGATGGCTCTACGTGCACTTTCACGCGTTCCAATTGACCATGACACAGACTTTGACGCTTCTTATGCATCTTCTTGTCACATCGATCCTCAGGCTTCTGAATTGGTTCAGTTTTATTCCGCTGAACTATAAGAAAATGGATGATTCATAGTATTCTTGACCTTGTGCTTCTTCTCACTTGTTTATTACCTCTCTAAGAAGTAATTATGATCAATAATGTTACATTAATCTTTGTTGTTAAGAAATAGGAATTAACCCACTTGGGGCTTTCATATGTGGTAGCTGATTAAGTTGTTAACATTACTATGTCATCTTTGCATCATGTAAGTATGCTCTCACTACTATAACATGTTAATAAGATTTATAGTACCAAGATTGCAGCCATGTGTATCAATACCACGGTGCACTCACGTTTGTAATTGTATCTCATCAGCCATTAACAAATACTAGGATGTCCCTACTCTTTATATTATGTTAAATTTAAATGTGCTATTTAACATGAAATCGTTTTATTCTTTTATTTGCTTAAATGCTTTTATGTACGAGACATTTTTCACATACTTGTGTTATTTGCACTTATTCCTAAGTAATGTTGTACCACATATAACAGGATTTACATGCCTGATGATCCGTACATCATAAATATCGCTTCAAACCTCACTGGTAATTAATGAGTGAGTAGAATAAGTAATTTCACAGTATTGTATTAATTATGAATTGAGGCAAACTTACACAATTTAGAGTTGGCCATGTGTTAATTTCACGTACAAAGCTGTATATTTACCTGGTAAAATGTACTTTAAACAACGTCAGTGATTAGTTGGACGGTTATATTTACGGATGCAGCGAATATTATCGAGAGGTTTATTACTGTTTGTGTTTATGAGCAGGCACCTTCATTGTATACTAAGATAAACAGGTATTACAAAGATGTTACAACAACCAGAGAAAATAAATTGCTCCTAACATTTCCTATCCTACCGGACACTGAGTCCAAAGATTGAAAAAAAAGAAAAGAAAAACTCACCTGCTTGTAACAGGAATTTCTTTGACCAAGACAATTTGACACTTAGCCAACTGTCATTCAGTCAAGATAGTATACTCAGTAATGAAACAAAGCAGTAGGCTCTGCCAGAAATATCGACTCTTAGACAATGTGTCTAATAGCGTATTTTAATACGGCAGCATGCCATTTTAGGCAATTTATAACACTTGTAAGTAAGCATTATAAATATGGATTCTTAAATGGTTATGTCACTTGTTATTTATTTCACTGTTACTGTCTAATCTGCTTTCAGAAAATACTTGATAATGGCACTCTGAAGCCGAAATCATGATTGTGTAAGTGTAAATGTAACACCGTAAATAAACAACAGTCTAATGGCGGTACTGATTTTAAAGAAATATATTATGACTGTGGCCCCTCATTATGAAAAACTTATTTAAAAAATTGCACAGGCCACTGAAGCTGATTTAGATTTGAACATTTCGCTAACATACATTCTCACATCTTGGCCTCGTTCCTTGCATAGCATAGAGAACTCTGTAGTGCCCCGATACTTTGCCCGTCGGCATAGCCTCTCTGTACAGAAAGGTGTAATTCTTGTTCAGAATGACAGTGGACAGTCACGTGTGTTGATCCCGAAAGCTTTGCAAAACGAAGTGTTACATTTACTTCACTAAGGACACTGGGGAATTGCTCGTACGAAAGAGTTAGAGCGTCGACACTGTGCTTGGCAGCGTATGGACGCCCAAATAGGACAGATGACGTCACAGTGTTACGCATGTGAGGAAAATCAGTCCGCTCCGCCACAAAAATTTTCTGCTTTGCCTAAGTCGCTATAGCCATGGCAACATGTTCACATAGACTTTGCGGGAACTTTTTGGAACACCCGTTGGTTGATTATGGGTGACTCGTACAGCAAGTTTCCTTTTGCTGTACCAATGAACTCGACGACGTTGTAGATGTTGTCATCTATTTTTTGCCTAGAAGGTTTACCTGAAGTAATAGGGTCAGACAACGGCACTCAGCTCACGTCCAATGAATTTGAATCATTCAGTGAACGCAATGGTATACAGCATCTAACTAGTTCACCGTTCCACCCACAGTCAAATGGCGAGGAGGAACGTTTTCTCAGAACCTTCAAGCAGCAGATGGCCAAACTTCGCTCCGCAAACACCATGGATCAAGCATTGCAACTGTTTCTCGCCTCATCTCGTTCGCACCCACGAGATGGACCATCGCCGGCGGAACTACTCCACCGCCGCCGCCATCGGTCACTGCTCCACCTGTTCCACATCCCTCAGGATCCGGAGCCAAAGAAAGGCGGTGATTTTCGCTTCGCGCCGTATGATATTGGCTTTTACTGGGTTTTTAGCGGCAGCAGACGGTGGGCACAAGGCGATATCATCAGTCACTTGGGGCTTGCACGTATCTTATTTTAGGTCAGGACGGCTTGCAGCGCCGACTTCAAAATCAACTTCGCCTCCGTCATGTAAACGATGATCTTTCAGTCGCTCTTCCCCGAGATTCACGGGTCCAGAGGACAGCGCGACTACAGCAGCCGCCTTCTTCATCTGGTTCATGGCAGCAAGAGATGGAAGCGTACCCTTCTGTTCGTTTTCCGAGGGACGTTTCTGCCAGAGCGCAGGCCGGATGGCGGGGTACGGCTGGAAGCTTGACATCCCCTGCAGCCACAGCTTCCGGCCGGGCGACGCGCCCACACTCCTGCCTCCCCCGCTGTGGTTGCACTCCCTACACGACTACAGTCCTTCGCCTTGGGGGAGGGGAGGAATGTCCTGGCTTAACCACGAAGATGAAGAACGCAAGACAAGAGAAGGCGGTGAAACGACGTCGGCCAATGGTGCGCTGATTAGGACTACACCACGGCAGGATCGGCCTCTCCTGCCAGCTTCGGCAGCTCAGTATCGGCTCAGAATTCGGACAGGATTAGGAAAGTATATGGACAGGCCTAACAGAGAACGCTACGACAGAGCAGCTATTAGTGATCCACAAACTGTGTGTCAAACTTGCATGAACACTGTTGAGACGCCCGCTAAATCCGCAGGGCAGAACAGGTGATTAGGATTGTGGAAAGGGCCAAATAAGGTGTCGATCAGGTTCACTCAAAATTGTAATTTATTGTAATTTAATAAGACCTTTAAACGAAAACGGCACATAGACTAACCTCTAGAACTACGAGTTTCAAAAAGTCAATTATTTCACGGCTGAGGGCCTCCAAACAAGAAATCTCAAAAGTCAACAAAACAAAAATGCAATTAAAATAGAAAATAAAATAATTAAAATGTTTCACAGTTAGGCTGGAAAGCCTCAAGGAAAAAGTAGATAGAACAAACATATGGAAGGCGCAATACAAGCGGCAGAGAGTATAGTGTCTCTTTTGAAATATTCAAGCCAATATATTTAAAGTAAATAACAAAAGGACTCTGAATAATATTATATGAACATAAACGACACATTCATTATGAAAATGTGTTTGATTATCTTCAAAGAAAGACTATATCGATTGCAATGTAATAAAAGGACATTATCAATATTAAATGAGATCGTAGTGCACAACGTTCTCGAAACTAACATTATTATCTTTGTCATTATATATAAGAGAAAAAAGATATTTAAAAACACTTCGTGTCATATCATTTCTTCTGCTGTATGTAAGGTGCGCTTGATATCGTAAAGCGGTAGCTTTTGTTCTATTTGTTCTCGTACGTAGCGAATAATTCAAGTGTGTATTCTGTGCTTAGTGGAAATATATTTACAAAAAGTAAGTGCATTGTGTCACTTAAAGAATCCATGCAAACATTTTTTTCAGTCTCTGCGAAGCGAGCAGCGGTGATCTTTGACTGGCAACAATTAGCCGCCATTACGCGGGGTATTCAAATTTATTTTTTTGTGTAAGATATCACCGCAGACTGAGCAGAAAGAATCGTTTCAAGTTTTCAATTAACTAAAGTGCAAAGGTTCACTAATTTTATTTTGTCAAAAAATGCATACTTTCAAAGATACGATTTATTCTAGGTCTGTGAACTTAGCCTGCATTACATTTCGCCGAAAGCATTTGAAATAATTTTTAGTGAGCCTGGCGTTCATTTGAAACATAATTTAATATTTATCATTGGCCACCTACAAATCAATATATATATTTCTTATATTATCCCTTATTATGTTTCACTTAATAATAATAATAATAATAATTAATAACGACAGAAAGGAAGGGATAATATAAGGGCACAATTAAATTTGAAAGTTTTAAAATACATTACCTTAATCTTTTAACGCAGAAGGCCGCAGTGTTTTTCCTTAAAGGGTAATTTCAAGAATAAGGTTTTAAGCGGCTTAAGGCCGACAATTGATTTTACAAAATTCAAAAGATACATAAAGTCCTGTAAAAACAAGAAATTTTACATGCTTGGCTATGATAGATTATAAACAGACAATTAAACACCGTTAACAAGGACAATAAGAAAACGGAAATCAGAAGCCTCCAGGGAGGTCGGTCCGCGTCGTTCACTTAGGTGAAACAGGTGGTCAGCCCAAAGGCGTGGTCCGGTAGGACGACCGACCGACGATCCACCAAGACCGTGGCTCGGCTCAAGTGATGCGTGGCGGCAATGGTCGGGCGAGCCATGTCGACGCAGACCTTACTGCTGCTCCAGCCCGACTCCACTAGTGCCGCAGTGCAACTCCCCGAGTTGCAGGTCCGGGCTGCGCTCCAGACGCGTTCCAATTGTGACTGACAGCCCGAAATCGCGACCCGAACTCTCTTACGACAGACAATGACCGGGAAGTAATAGCAATCGAGCAAAGATACTACGAGAGGGGGTATACCGATACGCCCTGGTAGCGCCCCTCACGATCAGGCAAAGCAGCAACTCAGTGACAGTAGTAATTTTAATTAACGTTGTGAGGTGGAAGTACGTTAGAAACAGGGTGTACAATACATGATGGCGGGAAAACGAGCCACGCAAGGCTCAATTGTATATAGCAAAGACTCGGATTTATGTTGCATATCGCCCATCGCTTGCGACACCATTGTAAATTCCAAGTTAAGTACTGTCAATCTTCTGGTTTATAATAAAACTACTAATGTTATTAGCTTGTATTGTTGTACAGCATTCCGAGAACGCAGCATCCCTTAGGCACCCTATACGAAACGAGTGTGCCGGACCCCCCACCTATCACACATCCCTGGGGCACTCCTAACGATACCCTTGTCTCTGATGAACACTCACCGTCGAGGACAACATACTATTATTTAAGAAATCTTCGAGCCACTCACATATCTGTGAACTTATTCCATATGTTCGTACCTTCGTAAATAGCCTGCAATGGGACACTGTGTCAAATGCTTCCCGGAATCACAGAAATATGGAATCTGCCTATTGCCCATCATACACGGTTCTCGGTAAATCATGTGAGAAAAGTGCAGGCTGAGTCCCGCACGAGTGATGCTTTCTAAAACATGCTGATTCGTGGACATAAGCTTCTCAGTATCAAGAAAGTTTATTATATTCGAACTGAGAATATGTTCAAGGATTCTGCAGCAAACAGAAGTTAGGGGTATTGGTCTGTAATTCTGCGGGTCCGTTCTTTTACCTTTCTTATACACTGAAGTCAACTGCGCTTTCTTCCAGTCGCTTGGAACTTTCTCCTGGGAGAGAGATTCACGATAAATGCAAGCTAGATAAGGGGCCAATGCTGTAGAGTACTCTTCGTAAAATTGAACTGGGATTCCATCCCCACCTGGCGATTTATTTGTTTCCAAATCTTTCAGTTGTTTCTCTACGCCAGGTATGCTTCTTTTTATCTGGTCTATAAGGGAGTCTGTCCGGTGGTCAAATGTCGGTATGTTTGCACAGTTCTCCTGTTCGAACGATTTCTTGAATGTGAAATTTAAAACTTCGGCTTTCGTTTTGCTATCTTCAGTTGCCACACCACACTGGTCAACAAGGGACTGAGTGGAAGCTTTAGACCCTCTTAGAGATTTTACGTACGACCAGAATTTTCTCGGCTTCTCTGCCAGATCTTTTGCTAAGGTGTGACCGTGGTAATAGTTGTTTGCATCGCACATAGATCTTTTCACAGACGTACGAATCTCTACTAACCTTCGCTTGTCGTCATTTGTGCGTCCCCGTTTGAACCTAGAGTGCAACAGCCTCTGCTTCCTCAGCACCTGCAGAATTTCGTTATTAAACCATGGTGGGTCCTTTCCATCCTTTATCCACTCACTGGGCACGTACTCTCTAGACCAAGACTTACAATCTGCTTAAACTTTGCCCCTAATTCTTCTATATCCATCTTACTGGAACTAAGCGATGCCAGTTCACTGTCTAAGGGGTTGTTAGTAACTGCTTATCTGCTCTATCTAGCAGAAACACACTCCTAGCCTTCTTGATTGATTTATTAACTGCCGCGAGGGATTAGCCGAGCGGTCTCAGGCGTTGCAGTCATGGACTGTGCGACTGGTCCCGGCGGAGGTTCGAGTCCTCCCTTGGGCATGGGTGTGTGTGTTTGTCCTTAGGATAATTTAGGTTAAGTAGTGTGTAACCTTAGGGACTGATGACCTTAGCAGTTACGTCCCATAAGATTTCACAAACATTTGAACATTTGATTTATTAACTTTCGTAATCATAGTTGCTATAATGACATCATGATCGCTAATATCCGTTTCTGTACTGGCATTTTCGATGAGGTCCGACCTCTTTGTAGCTATACTGCTTTGTAGCTTTCACTGCATACTCATCTTACAGTGATAAGAAAAGCAAATATCATTCTGCTCGATACCACTGAGACACTGAGGAATTGTCATGTAGTGTGTGATTGCATTGTAGGCTATCACCTAACAGCCAATCTGTACTACTAAACGGTTAACCCAGGTCATGGTTCCTAAGCCACCATGCAAAATCTAAAATGCAGGTTGCCTAACTACCGCGTTCCATGAACAAAAAAATTAGAATTTCAAAATTTCATAGACATATTGACGCAGTTTAAAAATGTAAGATGCTGTCATAACCTACTTATTAACAGGTACACTCTTACGTCAAATATTTTTAACACAGTAAGACAAGTATTACAGTTATAAACTATATGTCAGTGTTGATACACGACGGGCAATTGAACCAGGCTATATTCATTCAGTATTTAAGAATTAGACCACTTACCAACTTCCAGCAAACTTACACGAAATTTCAAATCGTCACTAAACTTTATCTCGCTGACATCCCCCACAAAATGACGAAACAAAAAATGTTATCGCGCACTACATTTTGACTGTTCATAGAGCAATATTTTAGCATCGGGTGTAACGTTTTAATTTATTGTCTCTTTACTACTGACTCCATTAGCAGTACATTTGCAGACAGTACACATATATACCACTGAATGTAATTGCAAAATTATATCATTGTACAACACATGCATCTGCTTAAAACCAAGCGCCAATTACTCATACTATACTCTTCCAGTGTTTAACAACGAGAGCACTTAGTGACATTCAAAAAACTTTCAACGATATTTAAAACATTTCCTACACTTTTTGTCGCTTACTTGCTTAATCCCAAATATTTAGCACATCAATTTCTTTTGGAAAGTTACCAGGCGTTTGAAGCTGTTTTATGCATCGAATTTAGATTCTTTAAAGTATCGGGGTTTTTACCGGTATCTAAAAATATTCGTGCGTCACTGAGACAAAGTGGGGCTGGAGCCGCAAAACAACAAGCTACATCAGCTAGAGCCAGCTGTATGGTATTGGCAAACGTCTAACCTGCCACTCCGACGGAAAGAAGTCTAATTAACAGCAACAAGAATTGGCCAGAGAGGGAGTGAAAAAAGTACTGATACTTTTCGGTCTTGCAGATAGTTCTTTGTTAAATTTTAACATCCCAAAATACCAGTATTTCTTTTTCTCTCTCTCTGCTGTTACATCATCCGTCTGGCGTTAATCGTATTTGTGAAATTTTAATTCTCTACTAACGAAATGGGAGATACCATACTGCGTGAAGAGTTTGACAGAGCACTGAAAGACATGAGTCGAAACAAGGCCCCGGGAGTAGACAACATTCCATTAGAACTACTGACGGCCTTTGGAGAGACAGTCCTGACAAACTCTACCATCTGGTGAGCAAGATGTATGAGATAGGCGAAATACCCTCAGACTTCAAGAAGAAAATAATTCCAATCCCAAAGGAAGCAGATGTTGACAGATGCGAATATTACTGAACTATCAGTTTAATAAGACACAGCTGCAAAATACAAACGCGAATTCTATACAGACGAATGGAAAAACTGGTAGAAGCCGACCTCGGGGAAGATCAGTTTGCATTCCATAGAAATGTTGGAACACATGAGGCAGTACTGACCTTACGACTTATCTTAGAAGAAAGATTAAGGAAAGGCAAACCTACGTTTCTAGCATTTGTAGACTTAGAGAAAGCTTTTGACAATGTTGACTGGAATACTCTCTTTCAAATTCTAAAGGTGGCAGGGGTAAAATACAGGGAGTGAAAGGCTAGTTACAATTTGTACAGAAACCAGATGGCAGTTATAAGAGTCGAGGGGCACGAAAGGGAAGTAGTGGTTGGGAAGGGAGTGAGACAGGGTTGTAGCCTCGCCCCGATGTTATTCAATCTGTATATTGAGCAAGCAGTAAAGGAAACAAAAGAAACGTTCGGAGCAGGCGTTAAAATCCATGGAGAAGAAATAAAAACTTTGAGGTTCGCCGATGACATTGAAATTCTCTCAGAGACAGCAAAGGACTTGGAAGAGCAGTTGAACGGAATGGACAGTGTCTTGAAAGGAGGTAGTTGAATTAAGTCTGGTGATGCTGAGGGAATTAGATTAGGAAATGAGACACTTAAAGTAGTAAATGAGTTTTTCTATTTGGGGCGCAAAATAACTGATGATGGCCGAAGTAGAGAGGATATAAAATGTAGACTGGCAATGGCAAGGAAAGCGTTTCTGAAGAAGAGAAATTTGTTAACATCGAGTATAGATTTAAGTGTCAGGAAGTCATTTCTGAAAGTAATTGTATGGAGTGTAGCCATGTATGGAAGTGAAACATGGACGATAAATAGTTTGGACAAGAATAGAATAGAAGCTTTCTAAATGGGATGCTGCAGAAGAATGCTGAAGATTAGATGGGTAGATCACATAACCAATGAGGAGGTATTGAATAGAATTGGGGAGAGGTAGAGTTTGTGGCATAACTTGACTAGAAGAAGGGATCGGTTGGTAGGACATGTTCTGAGGCATCAGGGGATCACAAATTTAGCACTGGAGGGCAGTGTGGAGGGTAAAAATCGTAGAGGGAGACCAAGAGATGACTACACTAAGCAGATTCAGAAGGATGTAGGCTGCAGTAGGTACTGGGAGATGAAGAAGCTTGCACAGGATAGAGTAGCATGGAGAGCTGCATCAAACCCGTCTCAGGACTGAAGACCACAACAACAACAACTAACGAACATAATCTTGGTTATAGGACTCGTGAAGAAAGGTGCAGGTTCTAACTACTTACCACTAAACAATCATATAATCGTTCTCGCCTTAATTACTCGTTCTGTTATGAGTAGAAGAAACTACAATTGTCCTGCCCCAGCTACGGTTTCTTTTATTGCCCTGGGAGGTGGCTCATCGACACATGAAATATTAGGTCACTTTATTACATGAATGATAAAAAGATTTACGTAACTTAATACAATCCTATATCGCAGGAGTGCTTGATTATTTGCAACTGTCACTATTAAAGCAGCACTTGATGCATTAATTAACAATCTCTTGTCTTGAAGTGCAATGTTCAGTATTTCCGAAAGTGCATTTGCACGTGAGACTTCAATAACTCTTTACTCCTACTCGATGATGTTGACTGCTTCAGCTGGGCTCACGAAATGGGACAGAATTTACCCATGCTTGGCTGGGGTGTTTTCTTCAGTCTCTCCCATTGGTCGGTGTGGATTGCAGCGAGACCTCGCAAGGATTTGTAATATCGACGTGCGCTTCCGACTTTGGTGTGGTGCCGCGATTTTTCGATGATACCACAGTTTCTACAGCACAGCTAACTTATTCACCTATAATCGCTATGTTCCTTGTACAGTGTTCCCTAAAGTGATAGTTTATTAACCAGAGTGCAGAAAATATATTCCCCTGCGTTTTGATTTTCTATCTATCTTATGACAGCTATCTTCCATGAGTTCTTCTTTAGTTTTTCTACACTTCAATTCCTTTCTGGACGATACAGAGGCTGTTTGAAATAAGATGTTTTTACCTATAACTTATGAAACGTGAATGAAAAGAATATTTAATTAGATAGATGAAAATAAGAAACGCTACTCTCTCTGCGGAGTTAGGAAGATATTTTATGTTATTTTTAGAGACTTACAGCAACAATAGTTTTTTAAAGTACAACATTTCTTTCTATCATGTTGGTAATGTACTAGTACCAACTGTGTATAAATCAGTTTAAATCAAGTTTCTGTCAGTTTTACTTTGTGAGCTAGAAAGCCACAGTATCTAGGGTTGTGGATTCAGTGATATAAGCATGATTCTTCAGATTTCAACACAAGGAAATCTATTGGTGTTAAGTCGCGAGACCTTGTGGGGCCGTTCCTGAGGACCATAGCATCCTTGAAACAAAAGTCACTCCTGACCAAGACTCGACTAAAGTCACTCTGGACCGGAACTCGAACATAAGAGCTTTCCCTTTAGCAGGCAAGTCTTGCACCAACTGATGTACCCAAGCGCGACTGATGACCCATCCTCACGGCTTTACCTCCACAAGTACCACATCTGCTACCTAGTCCGCAAATGGCAAAGGTCTGTGGTTCGAGCTCCAGTCTGGCACACAGTTTCAGTCTGCCAGGAAGTTTCATATTAGCTCACATTTCTCTGCAGAGTGAAAGTTCATTCTCTAAAAGTTACTCTGTCACATCACTAACTTCACATCTCGTCCACAGGTCGTTTGAAAGGGCACTGAGTTGTACATTCAGGAAAATGGCCACTAGTTTGAATGCCTCAATTAAATGGATATTACGCCATCAGAACATCCATCTGCACACAGCTAATTATGTATAGTATACTGCATCCCCCTATACTTTCGAACGCATCTAATTCCTGATCTACAATAGGCAGAAGTTAAATTTAAATTAATTTTTACACAGTTAGTTTAAATGCTTCAGCCATGTGATAGAAAGAAAGTTATGTTCTACTAAAAATTGTAACTCGCTTCTGTAACTCTTTGGAAAATCTTTGTTATTGTATGGCTAAACCGGGGCTCGGTTCCAGTTGTAGTTGCCAATCAAACGGTTTCCAGTGGCAACAAAAATTTCGTTTTCAACATTTCATAGCGTTGTTGAATGACTTCAAAAATTTAAAATGCTGTCGTAATCTATTCTTTAAGAACTAGTCAGTTGCTACAGTTAGAAAAGGTAATATTTTTAGGCGGTGTAACCGACGGCACGCGAATTACCCGGACTATGTTAATCCATTCTTTGAGACTGGTACTCCAAGCGACTTCCAATAAACTTTACACGTAACTTCAAATCTTTCAGAAACTTCTCCTCGATGATACCCTCTACAAATGATGAAAGGGAAGTTAATCCCTTACTCCATTTTCGCTGTTCGTGCTGTAAACCTGCATCACCAGGCGTGACATTTTATTTTATTACTTATTTACTATTACCTCTACTCGCAACGTAATTTGCAAGTAGTATCCACACGTACCACTGAATACACCTGCAAAAAGTATACTTTCGTACGATACATTCTTCGGAAAATATAACGATTTGTGCTGGTAAGTACGATTCTTTAAAGAACAGGCAGCGGGGTTTCACTGGTAACTACACAAAATTCGTTCATAACTCCGCAGGAATAGTGACGTTTTTTACGTTTATCTGTTGAAATAAATATTTCTTTTACTTATAATTTTGTAAGTTACAGAGAAAAACGCGTTATCAGAAACACCCGCCGTATCATTGCTGTTTACTTTCCAAATTTTTCGTCGTTTCTTTTTTGTTAATTCCACGATATTATCTGCCTATTTTCTGCCTTTTTCAATGTTTGTGCTGTTTCTGCATGATTTACTGCACTTCTTTTTACGGCATTTGATCGGTATTCTGCATCAGTCACTCACTGAAGTGTCATCACTTATTTTGTCACATGATTTTCCTAGTAGACCGGACTATTTGGTTCCTTGTAATTTTCCTTATTGGAGCTGCTTTTTCCCTGTCTTCTTGGTTATTAGTATTGGGCTATGGTTACTAGTAATGTCAGCATCTGAATAATTCTTACAGCCGGCCGCGGTGGCCGAGCGGTTCTAGGCGCTGCAGTCCGCTACCGCGCGACTACTACAGTCACAGGTTCGAATCCTGCCTCGGGCATGGATGTGTGTGATGTCCTTAGGTTACTTAGGTTTCACTAGTTCTAAGTTCTAGGGGACTGATGACCTCAGATGTTAAGTCCCATAGTGCTCAGAGCCATATGAAACATTTTTAACCCTTACAGTCCTTAACTTGGTCCCTGGTAGATATTACGTATCTCAACTAGTGTGACATCAATGTTTTCTAAGTCAATATGTCAATGGTCTATTATCTACCTCAATGTTAGACATTGCCTTACATTTTTAGAGACCACCTCCCCTCCCCCTACCACCGCATGAATATAACTGTTTTAATGTACCCACAACCAGAATCGAGTGGATATTGATGGCTTTTACTATTTCGTAACAATTTATTTATTTATTTATTTAAACCATAAGCATGCCAGACTACTAACTACACAGACGGTTACTATCTCACTGTCGTATGTCCGAACACAAATTCATACGAATCATAATCACATTATGTTAACTATTAAAATGGCACTATTGCCTATAGAGGTGCTAATTAGAATTCTAGCAGTTACACAGATTGCTTCGCTGACTGTTACATTCACCGTGCACCACAACTTGCGCTGCCGTCAGCTTGATGGCGTGTTGCTGCGACAGCTGGTGTGGTGATATACAGGTGCTGGCACCGGTCCTAGCACGCATTGGCCAAACTATCGCCCCCGCTGTCGCCGTCTGAGATGTACTACAGCACAACTGCAATCTCTGACGTCATCACCACTACCTGCATTATTTGTGGACACACTTAAGCACACCGAACAAAAAATTAGCAACGCAAGGGAAACATCACGCTAATAGCGTGTAACACCGCCTCCAGCCTTGATATGAAACAGAGGAAGGATGTGCATAAACGGCTTCAGGCATGCCACCCCCAGCTGATGGCACACTCTGAAATTTAGATACGTTTGAGTAACCAAACTGCAAAGATAATGACGGCTGCTATGAGAGAGATTTTCGTCTTATGTAACTGCTCCGTCTTAATTCGATAGTTGTCTATGCTTTTTCTTAACTGTTTAGAGTTCCAGTATAATTTTATTGCATATGTATTTCTCGATTTTTTATTAATACAAATGAAAAATATGAATGAATGTATTCGAATTTATGCAACCACATTCGTAAATGCATTCCATTTACCGTATTTTTATAATGTGTTAATACATTATTTTATTTCTATATGAAGATGGTATCTGTTTTTTCGGACATGTCCGAAAGGACAGGTACTGTTGTGTACATAGTTCCGCGTAGTCAGCGCGTACACAACTTTCCCACTAGAGCGCGCCCCGCTAAGCACAACAGCGCAGGCGCAGCGCTCGTCCGTCTCCGCTCTACGAGATTGCGCTGTCATAAAGACAGACCAAATTCTGCTTCCGCCGATCCGCGTATTAATATGTTCCGCAGCCAATGAGATTGCTGCTAACGTACAAACCTTTTCTCCTCGCGGATCACACTCACGCAGTGATACCTGAACGCTCGAGGTATTATAATGAGTGTACATACCTCCGATTAGTCAGTCTGCATTAGTCTGTACCAGTCTATAGTCAAGTTTCAGTCTGCGCCTAATAAGATTACCATATTCCTGTACATAGCCATGAAGATAAATGAATAGACACTTTATCAAGTATCAGAGATATGTGAGAATAAGATTAACGTAGCAAGACCAAAGGAACTTCAGATTGTCAATTGCAGATAGCATCCAGAAACAAGTTAAGTTATTTTTATGCTTGTTATTATTTTAATAAATGTGTGTGAAAATTATCAAGTTCTGTTTGAAGTTGGTCACCGTCAATCTGCTACTCTAAGCGTGCAAGTGGCATTTCTATCGTCTGACCTAACCGCAGAAGATAAACACGCCACGATAAGACCACGAGACATATTCCTGACACTCGCCTACTTCGTTAGAGCGACAAGTCAAATAATCTGATGGTGTGTGTACCGAAGGTCTTACAGTACGCACACCACAGGTACCATCTTCATATATATATATATATATATATATATATATATATATATATATATATATATATAGTTAAGGCTCACCGGCCATTTGATCATATTCTTCTGTGTGGATGTCCAAACAGTGCCCGAACTCTGACGGGAATCGGCAACACGCAGTGAGTAATGAGTATAGTGGGCAGGGGCACTATGAATATAGTGCGGGACAATAAGTTGGGAATGTGGGTCTAACGGGAGGCGTACCAGACATAATACGCTGTAGTCGCACTTTCCCCTGTGTCCACGGCGGCGCAGATAGATTGCACGCGCGGTAGCTCAGCGTGATCGTTCAGAGGGCTAGCTACTCTCTGTAATAAAAAAAGCTTAGTGAAGGGATCACCGAAGAACCTCCACGAGTGTCATGGGACGTCCGCCCAGAACGAATACAACGAACAGTTTAGTACAAAATGAGATCAACAAAGAATTTAAAAAGAAAAAGAAAAGAAAAGGTGGATAGAGCGTCTGCCATGTAAGCAGGAGATCCCGGGTTCGAGTCCCGGTCGGGGTACACATTGTAAACTGTCCCCGTTGACTTATATCAACGCCTGCAGCTATGGGTATTCATTTCATTGTAATTATTTTATTTATTTATTTAACGTGATGTGATTACGGTCATCAGGCCCTCTCTTACATCGGACTTACATACGACTCATATTATCTGTTACCTCATAGTTACTTAAGAAATAACAATTTTAATATGACAGCTAATATTGAAATGATTTGAGTGCGTGAAGTGGCAGTGCCAGTAAAGTGTACTGACTATGAACTACCAAGGTTAATATTAGCGTTACCTATACTACTGCAGCTGCAGCCGCTAATAGTTACTATAACAAAATAATAATTGTAATATTAATAACACTAATGATAGTGGCACAACTAAGAATAATTTATAGATCTACAAAATATATGTTTTCTGATATTGCGAGTGCTAGGAAAGCAAATTTAAAGAGACTACCTCGGCTAAGAATACTGGAAAGTAAGAAATAGCATATTGAGGGATGTACAAGGGTAACGAGTACGTACAGGGGCAACGGTAATCTTATTATTACTTCATTAGATACGTCATTAGTTGTCTTCTGAGGCTGGAGATGTCATTTAGTTATCTAACAAATAGCGGGAGGTGGTTCCAGAGTCCGTTTCCTACTCTGACAATGAGAAGGACTTCGAGAGGGTGGCTGAACGATGGAGTGGGACAGAAAGGATTTTGCTCCGATGATAACGAGTGTTTATGCCATGTTAGTCAGACAAGAGCGTTAAGATGGAGGCGAGATATTTGATAAGACAATAGAGAAGGCAGAGGGCACGGAAATCACTGCGCTTGCCCTCACGCAGCCAGGTTACCTCTGCATACGATGGTAAAATGTGATCGACGAGTCGAAAATGACATATAGAAGTTTCTTTTTTAGGTAAAGAGAGAAAAGTTTTCCGTATTTCTGTAGGGCATGGAGAGATGCTGATGCGTTCTTGCACATTACAGGTACTTGCTCAGTTCAGTTTATATTTTACCTATTATTGCTCCTACACTCTTTTCTGTAGGGTAGAAGTTGTCTATCCCATTTAGATTTAAAGACACTAGGGATTCCCAATATTTCGGGCTAATAAACCAAGAATTAGCATCCAGTACCGCTTGGGTTTTGGATCGGTTGAACCTTACTCTATGTCCTGCCCCCATTTTGATAGTGCACAAAGGTTGGTATTGACTCTCTGGACAGCTGTCCTCAGGTTTATATGTTTGCACTTAGATACAAACGGGGGTCATCAGCGGGCATGTGATACTTGCAATAACATGAGACTGATGACACATCATTTAAACACAATGAAAAGAGCATATGACCTAATACCGAACGCTGGGTACGCCTGATATGTATTGAATGTACACAGGCCAGTGCAATGCCATTTCGATGAAAAATACTATCTGTGTTTTATAATCGAGATAGGAGAAAGAAGACAGTACAGAGAGAGGCGACTGAACGAGCGGATGGTCGTACCTTACTGGAGATACGGTTCATGTAATGCGGAAGTAAGAAATATTTTAAGCAATGTCCAGGCTGTGACGTGTTGAGAAGAGTGTTGGAAGTACTGTTGTGAGAAGTTAAAACTATGCTGTTTTTAAAAATTTCCGACGTAATTAAGATTGTTACGGACTGTAATATGTCGGGCTAATACGGGTCGACGATATGTGAGCTGGGACATTCCGTATGTAGAAATTATTTAAAGACTGTGGAGGCGGATCAAGGAAGAAGAGAGGTGGTTGGACAGATGGAGTAGTAGCTGAGTTAGTTTGATGTAGAATATTTCAAGAAAGAAGAGAAAAACAAAAGAGATCAAGATCTGTCAAATGGTAACTACAGCGAGTTTGAAGGATTTTAGTTAACTCTGCACGCTGCTGGAAAACTGATGGGTGCGAGGGTTTAGAGAAAAGTACAACGACGAGTGCAGCGACAAGAAACTGGAAGGTGTACATAGACTGTGTCGTGCAGACGGACTGTGATGACTGGATAAGCTGCGTCTATGAATAAATAAATGTTATGTGAACGTTCGTATTAGACACAAATAATAATGGATTTTATGATTTGTGAAGGTGTGGTACAAAAATTTTGAGTGAATGTATATACCATGGCAGGGAAATAGACATAGTAGTCTGGATGTTATTATTTTTGCAAAATATCTGAATCAATCCCGTCTTTTTCCTGACTCCTTCAAGAGTTTTAATGTTCGTCGAACTATTGTTTGGAGCGGAACCTTCGCCGTATTTATTTTTAGAGGATTTAGTAAATTTGAACTGGAGACTCTAACATCTTCACAGCCATCTCAGCTCAAAAAAAAGCAGAGCAGCCAGCGATACACTGCAACAGCCAATTGTCTTCAGCCGGAGGTAGGAGCTTCCTACTAATACATCTTTGACAGCAGATGGAACAATTGGAACAATAAGTAAAGCACATTTACAACTCCTAAAATAGCCGTCATCAGTAAATCAGTTTAGACATAACCGTAGATTTACTTGGTTGCTTAAGTGAGGTGTGTGTTCCGTGCTCATTGCACCTTTCTCCTACTGCCTGCACAGTCTTCCCCATGTATACCTAACCTTATTTGCGTGGAATACAATACACCGTTGGTTTAAAAAGCGCAAAGTCATCCTGCAACGTACTTGCTAGTGCACGCATAATCGGAGCTGGATGGAAAACGCATTTAACGTTACGTCGAGCCAAAATTCTGCCGAGGCATTAGAAATACGAGTGTTTGATGGCCTGACAAATGCAGTAGCTTCACGCTCAGTAAAGCGGGGGACGCATCGCTCAGCCAACTGAGGTCACAATGTCATCCGAGATCGAATAACCGCGACCGGTACGCGCTGTAGAAGCAGTGGGGTACAGTCGTTCTTGCTCAGCACGCGACCACATTCACCCAACACTTTACCTCTTGCATTCCCGAAACTTCATCGAATAAGAGAGCGAGTTGAGCGAAATCTGGTAAAGGCTGGAGGCAGGGGAATTGATAAGACTGGAGGCAGGGGAATTGATGGACAGCCGTTCCTTGAAGAACGAGGTGCTAAGTTACTGCACTCGTTACGATAGGAAACTCCAAATCTCTCTTCCTGACGGCTTAGTCACTGCCATTTTTAGGTATTTTCCTCTTTCGTTGGGTGATAGGGTGAGGGGGCGGGGGGCACCTGCGAGTTTATAAAACCAGGATAAAAATTAAAGAAAATCTGAACTGGAAAAGCATGTACTCAGATATTAAACTTTTATTGAGTATTTAGGGCCCCTCCGGCATGCAAAAAGTGGTAATAAGTATATTTCAGTGCGGTTTGATGCCTTTACACGGTTTTTGCGCTTGGTGCCTATGATATTAGCCAGCAATCAACTGTCATACTTCCTAATTTCGGACCTCATAAAGTCTCAATAAGTGACAATGTTGCCACGTTTATGTCATATAAATTCAAAAAAATTATTTTAATAATGGCATTTCACATGTGACTGCTACGCCATGCTACCTTCAGCGGTCTGTTTCAAAATGTTTTGAGAGAAACCTGATATCTGCCTTAATAATTTATCATTCTCGTTCGCAGAAACGTTTGAATACTTTCGTGGATTATCTTAGTCTTACCTTCAATACCACATGCCGAAAGGAAAGTAAGACAACACCTACCAAAATGTTAGTGTGCTCTCTCGATTCACCATTGATTAATTTGTGATCGTTGAATGCTCTGCTAGCTGAGCGTATTGGGACTGAGGATGTCAGAGCCAAATGGGAGGCGGCGAAAAATATCATAGGTATAATTGAGGGATATTCGCTGCTTCATTGACGGTGGGGAAGAAATTTAATTAGTTAGCTAGTTAGTTTCATGTTCCATGGATCATTTTGCACGATACATGGTAATGATGTGAATGAATAATTTTACATTCATATCACAAATTAATTTGTAAATACTGAACATTTATAAGTTTTTTTAATGTACAGATGTGGGTTGGTTACAGAAATTTACTGTTTAGTTACAAGCTGTAATTATGGCTGATCTACAATAAAGTGGCTCCTATAGGTAGAAACCATTCAGACTTTAAATTGTGAGACTTGGCCACTAACTGAAGTTGTGTAGTTACTGTTGTATTTTTTTATCCGTTTGCTGCATTGAACTATGGCATAATTCCATTTACAAGGTTTAATTATTCATATTGTACGAGTTCCAGAGGTTGCCCCTCAGTCTGCAAGGTCGGGGCAGTCGCAGAGGGTAGGCTTACTGGTAGTTGGGAGCTCCAACGCCAGGCGCGTAATGGGGCCCCTTAGGGAAATGGCAGCAAGAGAGGGGAAGAAAACCAATGTGCACTCCGTGTGCATACCGGGGGGAGTCATTCCAGATGTGGAAAGGATCCTTCCGGATGCCATGAAGGGTACAGGGTGCACCCATCTGCAGGTGGTCGCTCATGTCGGCACCAATGATGTGTGTCGCTATGGATCGGAGGAAATCCTCTCTGGCTTCCGGCGGCTATCTCATTTGGTGAAGACTGCCAGTCTCGCTAGCGGGATGAAAGCAGAGTTCACCATCTGCAGCATCGTCGACAGGACTGACTGCGGTCCTTTGGTACAGAGCCGAGTGGAGGGTCTGAATCAGAGGCTGAGACGGATCTGCGACCGTGTGGGCTGCAGATTCCTCGACTTGCGCCATAGGGTGGTGGGGTTTCGGGTTCCGCTGGATAGGTCAGGAGTCCACTACACACAACAAGCGGCTACACGGGTAGCAGGGGTTGTATGGCGTGGGCTGGTCGGTTTTTTAGGTTAGATGGCCTTGGGCAAGTACAGAAAGGGCAACAGCCTCAACGGGTGCGGGGCAAAGTCAGGACATGCGGGGACCAAGCAGCAATTGGTATTGTAATTGTCAACTGTCGAAGCTGCGTTGGTAAAGTACCAGAACTTCAAGCGCTGATAGAAAGCACCGAAGCTGAAATCGTTATAGGTACAGAAAGCTGTCTGAAGCCAGAGATAAATTCTGCCGAAATTTTTACAAAGGCACAGACGGTGTTTAGAAAGGATAGATTGCATGCAACCGGTGGTGGCGTGTTTGTCGCTGTTAGTAGTAGTTTATCCTGTAGTGAAGTAGAATTGGATAGTTTCTGTGAATTATTATGGGTGGAGGTTACACTCAACAACCGAGCTAGGTTAATAATTGGCTCCTTTTACCGACCTCCCGACTCAGCAGCATTAGTGGCAGAACAACTGAGAGAAAATTTGGAATACATTTCACATAAATTTTCTCAGCATGTTATAGTCTTAGGTGGAGATTTCAATTTACCAGATACAGACTGGGACACTCAGATGTTTAGGACGGGTGGTAGGGACAGAGCATCGAGTGACATTATACTGAGTGCACTATCCGAAAATTACCTCGAGCAATTAAACAGAGAACCGACTCGTGGAGATAACATCTTGGACCTACTGATAACAAACAGACCCGAACTTTTTGACTCTGTATGTACAGAACAGGGAATCAGTGATCATAAGGCCGTTGCAGCATCCCTGAATATGGAAGTTAATAGGAATATAAAAAAAGGGAGGAAGGTTTATCTGTTTAGCAAGAGTAATAGAAGGCAGATTTCAGACTACCTAACACATCAAAACGAAAATTTCTGTTCCGACACTGAAAATGTGGAGTGATAATGGAAAAAGTTCAAGGCAATCGTAAAATGCGTTTTAGACAGGTACGTGCCGAGTAAAACTGTGAGGGACGGGAAAAACCCACCGTGGTACAACAACAAAGTTAGGAAACTACTGCGAAAGCAAAGAGAGCTCCACTCCAAGTTTAAACGCAGCCAAAACCTCTCAGACAAACAGAAGCTAAACGATGTCAAAGTTAGCGTAAGGAGGGCTATGCGTGAAGCGTTCAGTGAATTCGAAAGTAAAATTCTATGTACCGACTTGACAGAATATCCTAGGAAGTTCTGGTCTTACGTTAAATCAGTAAGTGGCTCGAAACAGCATATCCAGACACTACGGGATGATGATGGCATTGAAACAGAGGATGACACGCGTAAAGCTGAAATACTAAACACCTTTTTCCAAAGCTGTTTCACAGAGGAAGACCGCACTGCAGTTCCTTCTCTAAATCCTCGCACAAACGAAAAAATGGCTGACATCGAAATAAGTGTCCAAGGAATAGAAAAGCAATTGGAATCACTCAATAGAGGAAAGTCCACTGGACCTGACGGGATACCAATTCGATTCTACACAGAGTACGCGAAAGAACTTGCCCCCCTTCTAACAGCCGTGTATCGCAAATCTCTAGAGGAACGGAGGGTTCCAAATGATTGGAAAAGAGCACAGATAGTCCCAGTCTTCAAGAAGGGTCGTCGAGCAGATGCGCAAAACTATAGACCTATATCTCTGACGTCGATCTGTTGTAGAATTTTAGAACATGTTTTTTGCTCGAGTATCATGTCGTTTTTGGAAACCCAGAATCTACTATGTAGGAATCAACATGGATTCCGGAAACAGCGATCGTGTGAGACCCAACTCGCTTTATTTGTTCATGAGACCCAGAAAATATTAGATACAGGCTCCCAGGTAGATGCTATTTTTCTTGACTTCCGGAAGGCGTTCGATACAGTTCCGCACTGTCGCCTGATAAAGAAATTAAGAGCCTACGGAATATCAGACCAGCTGTGTGGCTGGATTGAAGAGTTTTTAGCAAACAGAACACAGCATGTTGTTATCAATGGAGAGACGTCTACAGACGTTAAAGTAACCTCTGGCGTGCCACAGGGGAGTGTTATGGGACCATTGCTTTTCACAATATATATAAATGACCTAGTAGATAGTGTCGGAAGTTCCATGCGGCTTTTCGCGGATGATACTGTAGTATACAGAGAAGTTGCAGCATTAGAAAATTGTAGCGAAATGCAGGAAGATCTGCAGCGGATAGGCACGTGGTGCAGGGAGTGGCAACTGACCCATAACATAGACAAATGTAATGTATTGCGAATACATAGAAAGAAGGATCCTTTATTGTATGATTATATGATAGCGGAACAAACACTGGTAGCAGTTACTTCTGTAAAATATCTGGGAGTATGCGTGCGGAACGATTTGAAGTGGAATGATCATATAAAATTAATTGTTGGTAAGGCGGGTACCAGGTTGAGATTCATTGGGAGAGTGCTTAGAAAATGTAGTCCATCAACAAAGGAGGTGGCTTACAAAATACTCGTTCGACCTATACTTGAGTATTGCTCATCAGTGTGGGATCCGTACCAGATCGGTCTGACGGAGGAGATAGAGAAGATCCAAAGAAGAGCGGCGCGTTTCGTCACAGGGTTATTTGGTAACCGTGATAGCGTTACGGAGATGTTTAGCAAACTCAAGTGGCAGACTCTGCAAGAGAGGCGCTCTGCATCGCGGTGTAGCTTGCTCGCCAGGTTTCGAGAGGGTGCGTTTCTGGATGCGGTATCGAATATATTGCTTCCCCCTACTTATACCTCCCGAGGAGATCACGAATGTAAAATTAGAGAGATTAGAGCGCGCACGGAGGCTTTCAGCCAGTCGTTCTTCCCGCGAGCCATACGCGACTGGAACAGGAAAGGGAGGTAATGACAGTGGCACGTAAAAGTGCCCTCCGCCACACACCGTTGGGTGGCTTGCGGAGTATAAATGTAGATGTAGATGTAGATGTAGATGTAGATGTAGTTGCAAGTTCTATCAGCTTCCTCAGGTGGAAGTATTGTAATTGGATTACGTCAAAATGTAGTAAACAACTCAGATCGAGTGGATCTGTTATTTCATAGTTGTTATCCAAAGCCTTTGAAGTTCATTTGAGTTTTGACACCTTCTCTTTTCTTGAGCTATAGTCAGTGTGCAAAATTTGTGATTACAACTTGGCTTCATGTGCATTACCATGAGACTGCTAAACTGTTGTTTTTTGTAGAATTATGTTATCAGAAATGATAATATGAAGTACAGAGCATGTGTTATTCAGTGTTCGAAAGTTAAAACAAGATTTTTGGATTTCAATGTTGAAGTTTGCATTTCTGTGTAACGAATTATTTTGAGCTGAATGTGTAATGTAATTTCAGCACCTTACAACATCTTTACCGCTTGTACCGTTTCATCGAGAAGAAACTTTCCCAGCCTCTTTTCAAATTTTATTTTGGTGTCTGGCAGATATTTTTGTTGAAGCATTGTGCACCCTTTTTTGGTGCAAAAAACAACCTTAATGTGGAGTAATGAAGATTATTCTTCCCTCTGATATTGTAATTATGTGCAGCATTGTTCCTTTTGAACTTTAGTGGATTATTTGCAACAAACTTCTTAAGGGAATAAATATACTGTGAACTAGTACTCATAATGCTCACCTCTTTAAACAGATGCCTGTAAGATGATCGTTGGTGAGCAGCACATATTGTTCTGACTCGACGTTTTTCCGCAATGAAGACTTTCTTTCTTAAAGATGAGTTACCCCAGAACATTATTTCATATGACATTATTGAATGAAAATACACAAACATATCAAACTTATTGGTTTGTCTCTTCCCCAAGATGTGCATTGATTCTAAGTGGAAATGTGGATGAACTAAGTTGTTTCAGGAGTTCCAAAATGAGTTTCTTTCACTTTAAATTCTCATTAATATGGACACCTAAGAATTTTTAAGTTTCCACCCTGTTTATACTTTCCTCACCATGTGTTCCACTTATCATCGGTATAGTGCGCCTAGATGTGCAGAGCTGAATATGTTATATCTTTTCGAAATTGAGAGTGAGGCCATCCACAGGACACAAGTTAATGATACTTTTAAGAAATTGTTTACCATTTCTTCCGTTTCTGTGTTTATGGTCTGATTGATTAAAATACTAGTGTTATCTGCAAAAAGAACTAATTCTGCTTTTTGTACACTAAATGGAAAATCGTTTACTTATATGAGCGACAATGGTGGACCTAAGGCTGAGCATTGGGGAACCCCCTGTATTGGTTAAATTACTAACTAAAACTTTCTGCATCCTTTAGGTTAGATATAATATTGTCCTTTGCTTGCCTATACCATCAATCCCATAAAACTTCAATTTGTATGTTGTATAGTTTAATTACCATTTTTTTGCAATTGTAATGAAAGCATTATTAAGACCAGACACGTTTAGTGTTATTCTAAACCGTCTTCTGCGGTTGGGTTTTTCTGTTATTTACTTCAATCGTCTTGTTCTTCCAAGAGTATGTGTTGGGTTTTCAGCACACTCCTCCTCTTACTGCAGTAAATTTATTCACGTTTCTGTTTTGAGAAGAATCATTGTCAAATCGTCAATCACATTAAATGTGTGTTCTTATCGATATCTTGGGTAAACTAGCTGTGTTTCTTTGACTTGGAACTTTTTTGGTACGCCGGGAGAGGATGCGACTTCTGCATGTGCTACCTTTTAAAAAATGCAGTACAGGAGAAGGATGTGTAATCCATACATTGGGTCTGCTAACAGCCGTGAGCCCATGAACCTTGCCCAGGACAGTCCAGAGTGCTAACTTGGAAGACGGTAGGTTTTCCTGTTTGAAGTCAGGTGTGTGATGAGCGGCGGCATATAAGGTCGTTGGTTTCTTCGTGGCATTTCCATTCCTGGTCTGAAGCACTTACATGCGGAATTCCACAACGAATGCAGTTCACTGAGGTGTAACCGCTGCAGGATCATTGTGTCAGTTATCATCAACATCCAACAGCAGTTTTAGGTGAGCTCCCGACTGTTGCGCTGCTTAGTTGGCCCAGATTCGAGTGATCAGAGACATGAGTACTACGTTCCCTCTCTTTTGGGTTAATGGTACTCGTGGGAACTCGACTCCTACGTCATTTGTGCGTTCTTTTATGTAGATCGTAAAGGGGTTGACAACAGTAACTGGTGTGTGATTTGATAATATAAATTTATGTATATCTACTGCACTTTTTTTTTGTCATCAGTCTACTGACTGGTTTGATGCGGCCCGCCACGAATTCCTTTCCTGTGCTAACCTCTTCATCTCAGAGTAGCACTTGCAACCTACGTCCTCAATTATTTGCTTAACGTATTCAAATCTCTGTCTTCCTCTACAGTTTTTGCCCTCTACAGCTCCCTCTAGTACCATGGAAGTCATTCCCTGAGGTCTTAGCAGATGTCCTATCATCCTGCCCCTTCTCCTTATCAGTGTTTTCCACATATTCCTTTCCTCTCCGATTCTGCGTAGAACCTCCTCATTCCTTACCTTATCGGTCCACCTAATTTTCAACATTCGTCTATAGCACCACATCTCAAATGTTTCGATTCTCTTCTGTTCCGGTTTTCCCACAGTCCATGTTTCACTACCATACAATGCTGTACTCCAGACGTACATCCTCAGAAATTTCTTCCTCAAATTAAGGCCGGTATTTGATATTAGTAGACTTCTTTTGGCCAGAACTGCCTTTTTGCCATAGCGAGTCTGCTTTTGATGTCCTCCTTGCTCCGTCCGTCATTGGTTATTTTACTGCCTAGGTAGCAGAATTCCTTAACTTCATTGACTTCGCGACCATCAATCTTGATGTTAAGTTTCTCGCTGTTCTCATTTCTACTACTTCTCATTACCTTCGTCTTTCTCCGATTTACTCTCAAACCATACTGTGTACTCATTAGACTGTTCATTCCGTTCAGCAGATCATTTAATTCTTCTTCACTTTCACTCAGGATAGCGATGTCATCAGCGAATCGCATCATTGATATCCTTTCACCTTGTATTTTAATTCCACTCCTGAACCTTTCTTTTATTTTCATCATTGCTTCCTTGATGTACAGATTGAAGAGTAGGGGCGAAAGGCTACAGCCTTGTCTTACACCCTTCTTAATACGAGCACTTCGTTATTGATCGTCTTCAGCCTACTCTTCATCACTACTATATTGTGATCTGAGTCTATATCTGATCCTGGGTACGCCTTACAATCCAGTATCTGATTTCGGAATCTCTGTCTGACCATGATGTAATCTAATTGAAATCTTCCCGTATCTCCCGGCCTTTTCCAAGTATACCTCCTCCTCTTGTGATTCTTGAACAGAGTATTCGCTATTACTAGCTGAAACTTGTTGCAGAACTCAATTAGTCTTTCTCCTCTTTCATTTCTCGTCCCAAGCCCATATTCTCCTGTAACCTTTTCTTCTACTCCTTCCCCTACAACTTCATTCCAGTCGCCCATGACTATTAGATTTTCGTCCCCCTTTACATACTGCATTACCCTTTCAATATCCTCGTACACTTTCTCTATCTGTTCATCTTCAGCTTGCGACGTCGGCATGTATACCTGAACTGCCGGCCGGGATGGCCGAGCGGTTCTAGGCGTTACAGTCTGGAGTCGCGCGACCGCTACGGTCGCAGGTTCGAATGCTGCCTCGGGCATGGATGTGTGTGATGTCCTTAGGTTAGTTAGGTTTAAGTAGTTCTAAGTTCTAGGGGACTGATGACCTCAGAAGTTAAGTCCCATAGTGCTCAGAGCCATTTGAACCATTTTTTTGAACCTGAACTATCGTTGTCGGTGTTGGTCTGCTGTCGATTCTGATTAGAACAACCCGGTCACTGAACTGTTCACAGTAACACACCCTCTGCCCTACCTTCCTATTCATAATGAATCCTACACCTGTTATACCATTTTCTGCTGCTACTGCACTACCTGGGCTGTAAACGCCCTATTTAAATTTATGTATATCTACTGCACTACATGGGCTGTAAACGCCCTACATGGATTTTGTGTTTGGCTGGCTGACCTGACTGTCAGTGGGTTCTTGTAGTATTGCAAGATTAATTTTGGTAAATGCATTTAAGTTGGCCTTGTGTGGCAGAGTTGCAAAACTTAAAGTTTGGCGTAATTTTTAAGATATTATGGTGTGGTTCCGAAGTAGTTGTTTTTTCTGTTTTAGAGCTCTAAAATTTAACTATCGTATTATACCTTCAAATCTGGTGGGACGGCCTGTTGAGACATGTGCTACATGTACGTTCATACCAGATTCTGAGCAAAGTTTATCCGCCGTCGTTTCTGGTATAATTTACGAGTTGCACTTCAACCTGTATCACTGCAATTCTGTCTGTATTAAGCGTTTATTCCGATTAGTGGTGCCCGTAAAATATTTTGTTAATAGCGACTTCTGATCTAATTATTAGTGCTTTGAAATAATTTTTATTTTAAACTGTATGCTTTAGTCACTGGCGCTTTTAAATAAATTTTTATGTTAAGTTATGCTTTAATTAGTGGCTCTTTTAAATATCTGTTTGAATGTTACAGTATCAGATCTTTTCAACGGATCATTCAAATCTTTCCATATTTGTAATATTTGATGTATTGTTAACAGTTTTATAACCATTTGTAAGTGCTTAACTGAGTAATAAAAAGTACTCAGGCTACCAGAGTGTGCCTGATATGAACTGATTGTATTAAATAAATTTTGTGAAATTTTTCTACTGAGAGCCGTCTCACTTACTTATCACTCCCGGATGCTGCATCCTTAAATCATTTCAAAAGGGTGTTGCCGAACTCGGAGGTTTAAGAGGGACACATATCGATGTTGCACCGTCCCAGGAAGCCTGAAAGAGCATAAACACCCTTTGACATTTCGGTTTACGTTCAGATTACGTCGAATGCTCTTAAACGTTCCCTAGTGGTTCCACCTTACATACCAGAGCAAAAATTGCAGTCGTATCACATGTCAAAAGGGTCATAGCATGTTCAATGAGACTGAAGCCGTATGATGCCTTTAAAGAACGGTTGGGTCGTCTGGAGGGTGTCAGCAGTGGCAAAGGTTGTGAAGAACGTTCTGTTGCACATAGCAGTGCGAACTACCATTTTCGATCACGGTATGTGCGCAAACGAACGCCCTAAGGGAAGGTGTGTTTCATTGGCGCACATTTATGCCAGTCCCAGGGAGTTCTGTGTGTCTATTCTGAGCAGCGACGTGTCTGAAACATTTTCCGCAGCCGCCAATAAGATTACAGCGTTATTTCAAATCTGGATGACGTATTCTGACCTCCAACATAAAGGCGTCAAGAGAAGGGGTGAGACGTGGGCAAGGGGAGGTGTGACGACCTTTGCATAGTGTGACACGCCCACGATTGCGTTGGGCAGAATTGCGGTGAAATATGGTGCCAATGTGACATCCCTGTATCTCACATGAACTTCTGAGCTAAGGCCTTTTTTCACGTGCGTCAACACGTTGTCGTCTGAAGTATCAGTAATCCCGATGTATAGCCGGCCGGGGTGGCCGAGCGGCTCTAGACGCTACAGTCTGGAACCGTACGACAGCTACGATCGCATGTTCTTCGAATCCTGCCTCGGGCATGGATGTGTGTGATGTCCTTAGGTTAGTTAGGTTTAAGTAGTTCTAAGTTCTAGGAGGACTGATGACCTTGGAAGTTAAGTCCCGTAGCGCTCATAGCCAATCCCGATATATTGTTGTAACGATGTTATGTTCATAAATAAATAAATTTAATAAAAATTTTAAAAAATAAAAAAAAATGCGCGTCCCGCGGGCGCATAATTTTTGGAAGTCGTGATTGCGATCTCGCTGCCTTGACGATAAATAATAAAAAAAGATGACATCGCTGGGCTCAACGCTTTTGCACCAGCACAGAGGAAGACTGTAGACACCCTTCAGTCTAATTTAAAAGTTAGGTGTCAAAATGGGGGGAAAATGACAAGGTTTAAAAAAATGGTACTTTGATTCTTTTGCATTGTGTATGGTTTCCCAAATGGACCAGCTAAGGACCAGGTGCACTTTCAATTCCTTATTCGTTGTTCTATTATTTTCTTCCAATACTCTTCCATCTCATCACCATTTTTTTCTTCCTATCTTCCGACCATTTCAAACCAGGTTTCTATATTCCTACCTTGGAATCCTTCCATATTCAATACCTTTTTCCTAATCATTTGTTCAGCTTTTATATTATTTTTTTCTGAATTCCTTTTCACCTCGTGGATCCAACATGTTGTTCACTTCTTATCCCACAAGTACTGAAGACCTTTTTGTTAATCTGCTGTCTTGCATTCGAATAAATACCTAAAAAATACTAATCTTCTTTTTTACATTACTTCTGATATGTGTTCTACGTTTCTATAAATATCATCATTATTACGTAATTTCAACTTTCCATGTTTTTTCGTGTGCCTAATATTTTTCTAACGATTCGCCTTCCTAGTATATCCAGTTTACCTACATTAAAATTTAATGCTAGTCATTCTCTTGCATATAGCCGAACAGTGTGGCCGAGCGGTTCTAGGCGCTTCAGTCTGGAACTGCGCTACCGCTACGGTCACAGGTTCGAATCCTGCCTCGGGCATGGATGTGTGTGATGTCCTTAGGTTAGTTAGGTTTAAGTAGTTCTAAGTTCTAGGGGACTGATGACCTCAGATGTTAAGTCCCATAGTGCTCAGAGCCATTTGAACCATTTTTCTCTTGCATATAGACATTCTGGCTTCACTAATGTGTATTGCGAGCCCTAGTTTTTCACTTTTAGGCAGGTATTTTTTGTAGTAATAGTCTTTAGTTACACCATACGCAGTTTCCATTTTATGTATCATTATCTCTATAGCAGCCTTTTTCGAACCAGCTTTTTTAACCTTTTCAATTTGGGGCATACATGCTGTCCCAGCAGGGATGGTCAATATTGCCAGGAACTATCATAGCAAGAAACGTCATATAGGCGTGTGACCTATTCCAAATGGATTCTGGAACAAAACATATTTAACGCACATTGTCATTTATTGCCGGCTGTGGTGGTCTAGCGGTTCTAGGCGCTCAGTCCGGAACCGCGCGACCGCTACGGTCGCAGGTTCGGATCCTGCCTCGGGCATGGATGTGTGTGATGTCCTTAGGTTAGTTAGGTTTAAGTAGTTCTAAGCTCTAGGGGACTGATGACCACAGATGTTAAGTCCCATAGTGCTCAGAGCCATTTGAACCATTTGTCATTTATTTTCCGTATTATTGCGTTCGGTTTCAGGTTTACACATGTGCAACACTTAATAAACCTTAAAACATGCATTTTACAAAGTATCAGTTGAAAAATACATGTTCTTAACACGCACATCTCTTAACCTTACAGTGGGGAAGGAAGGCAGATTGAGTTTAGCGGCCCGTCGACATCGAGGTCACTAGAGACGTTTTACAGTACGCATTACATTACAGTTGTTGTAGAGTTCACAACAAACGTTCGAGTATTTCACCGTCGACTTCAGTGGATTTGTGCGCTCTTGAGAAACATGTATTGCTTGTCTGAATGCCTCTGCACGTCAGCCAATAAGGGCAGCAGCGTCCTCGACGTGACCAATCAGATCATCTCCCATAGTCACCTTTCGTTTGTAAACTTCAGACTTCATTCAACCGCGTAAATTAAAATCTAATGACGTAAGGTCGGGCGATCTTGGTTGCCAGTTAATTGCAGTGAGGAGAAACTGAAAGTAGTTAACCTTGTAACAAACACCGGCTAGCTAAGAGCTAATTGTGCACAGATACCGTTCTTAACATTAGCTATTGAGCCCTGAGTCCCAAATCGTGTAAAGTTCAGTGAATATTAATTGGTTATTAGCTCTAGTCTCTACCTTAAAGAGAAAACTGCGTAACAGAATTTCAATTAGTGAACACCAGAAGGACCGATCAGCGTTTCAACTCTGCTAGACATTTAAGTAATCTTCTCTCACAGGACACAGGAGGTTAAAGATTAGAGAACGAGGCACTATTTGCTTGCATGCACGTTCTGGTGAAATTCAACGAACTGAGTGTAGATGCACAATGAACCATTTATTTAACGATGTAGCGTATTCCTGAAACTGCATTTACGTGACACATACAAAAAAAATGCTAGTCCCATTGTTGCATACAAATAAACAATAATAACAAACCCATCATTTATCAGCAAAGGATTGATTGGATTAAGGGAACGTAACGTGGACGCGTAATAATTCATACACAAAGATTCGAAAGTAAAGTTTACCACTTACCATTACTAAATGATTCACCAGAGCCAACTTATGACTCACAGCGACAAGAATCCTAACAATCAATTGGGTACACAATACATGAAGTGCATCATGACTCATTAAACACCGAATTCAATTACCTCCGAATTTACGTAAATCGATGATGATATCAGCATTAACGATAATTTTACACTGCCCCTAATGATGGAATTTACTTGCTATAAATAAAGCTAACTCAAAATCGAAGTAACTCCTATTCGAACATCGCTACTTTCTTGATCACATCGCAGCGACTGCTTGTTGCAACTGGCCTCGTCTGCGCCCCAGTAAGTACTCACTAAAAACTTAAAATGTTTCACCTGTACTTACAGAAAGCGACAGTTTGGTGGAGGACCACTGACCAACCACGAAGCAGATTTTTTTCAGAAAGAGTAGGCGTCTACCCCAATCATAAGACAGAAGACACCTGCTCCTTACGCCCTAATTTTTTAAAACGGCGTCCCAGCGCTTGCAACGAAACGGCCAACCGCTCGGCCGCACGCCTGAGGACACGCCGCTGGAGCTGGCTTCGAAAATAACATTCAGTGGCTCTCAATGGCTGCTACATTAATGCTAAACCAAGAGTTTCCAATGGAAGACATCTAGTAGCTTGCATTTGTAATTAGTCCCACATCCATTCAAAACAAGCGATCATCCATATTCGGGATGGGTGGTAATACTTACATGTTGTGCTGACTGTCAATTGTAATTAAGATGAGAACAAAGACACAAAAATCTAGGTTCCCAGGGTGATCTTCCTCCCTGGCATTGGAAATGTGAGCACGAAAACTACACTACTGGCCATCAAAATTGCTACACCACGAAGATAACGTGCTACAGGCGCGAAATTTAACCGACAGGAATAAGATGCTATGATATGCAAATGTTTAGCTTTTCAGAGCATTCGCATAAGGTTGGCGCCCGTGGCAACACTTACAACGTACTGACATGAGGAAAGTTTCTAACCGATTTCTCATACACAAACAGCAATTGACCGGCGTTGCCTGGTGAAACGTTGTTGTGATGCCTTGTGCAAGGAGGAGAAATGCGTACCATCACGTTTCCGACTTTGATAAAGGTCGGATTGCAGCCTATCGCGATTGCGGTTTATCGTATCGCGACATTGCTGCTCGCGTTGGTCGAGATCCAATGACTGTTAGCAGAATATGGAATCGGTGGGTTCAGGAGGTTAATACGGAACGCCGTGCTGGATCCCAACGGCCTCTTATCACTAGGAGTCGAGATGACAGGCATCTTATCCGCATGGCTGTAACGGATCGTGCAGAAACGTCTCGACCCCTCAGTCAACAGTTGGGGACGTTTGCAAGACAACCACCATCTGCACGAACAGTTCGACGACGCTTGCAGCAGCATCGACTATCAGCTGGGAGACCATGGCTGCGGTTACCCTTGACGCTGCATCACACACAGGAGCGCCTGCGATGGTGTACTCAACGACGAACCTGGGTGCGCGAATGGCAAAACGTCATTTTTTCGGATGAACCCAGGTTCTGTTTACAGCATCATGATGGTCGCATCCGTGTTTAGCGACAAGGCGTTGAACGCACATTGGAAGCGTGTATTCGTCATCGCCATACTGGCGTATCACTCGGCGTTATGGTAAGGGGTGCCATTGGTTGACGGCACTTTGAACAGTGGACGTAACATTTCAGATGTGTTACGACCCGTGGCATTACCCTTCATTCGACCCCTGCGAAACCCTACATTTCAGCAAGGTAATGCACGACCGCATGCTGCAGGTCCTGTACGGGCTTTTCTAGATACAGAAAATGTTCGACTGCTGCCCTGGCCAGCACAGTCAGATCTCTCACCAAATGAAAACGTCTGGTCAATGGTGGCCGAGCAACTGGCTCGTCACAATACGCCAGTCACTACTCGTGATGAACTATGGTATCATGTTGAAGCTGCATGGGCAGCTGTACGTGTACACGCCATGCAAGCTCTGTTTGACTCAATGCCCAGGCGTATCAAAGCCGTTATTACGTCCAGAGATGGTTGCTCTGGGTACTGATTTCTCAGGATCTATGCACCCAATTTCTGTGAAAATGTAATCACATGTCAGTTCTAGTATAATATATTTGTCCAATGAATACCCGTTTATCATCTGCATTTCTACTTGGTGTAGCAATTTTAATATCCATTAGCGTATGAGCATATGGAGGCAGAGACAAGATACACTCTCGAACCTGATAAAGCAAAACCGCCAGAACTGTATGAGGGGGTGCATTGATTGACGCCTTTGAGAATCACAAATGGAGTCCCATAGATTTCAATTTTCGCTCCACTCGTATCCTTTACAAACGTGTTCCACCTCAGAATCCATTCGGAATAAGGCATACGTCCATATACAGCAGCTGCTTCAAATGAGCGTTCCTCTCATATCCCTGAATATTGCGCATTCCTCGTGGTTTGCTCTGTATATGTTTCCAGTAACTTCGGTGCATTTTTAATGCGTATAAACAAAATTTTCTGTGGAAATTCTTAAGGTAGTCACACCGGTTATTTCTTGTAAAAGAATAATTTGTTAGAGCAGATGTCCCATTTTCTGAAAGTATAGCGAAGTCGTCTGCAAATGTGAGACTTTTATTTCAACATTTTTGTTTTCTCTTCCCAGTCTCAGTTCTGAACTCTTACATTCTTTCAGTTTTTCATTCCAGATAATCACTGTTTGTTCTAGAATACAATTAAAATAACTGGGGATAGGTGATCTCCTTACTGTACACCAGAGACATTTCGAAGGGCTGAAATATTTCTCCCAAAAATTTCATTGTGTCTGTAATAGATTTGCAAATTCATACTTAACACCAAATTCTCATATTATTTTGCGTATTGTTTGTCTATCAAAGGATTAAAAAACCTATTTTGAAATCAACTGACGTTACTACAATAGCTTTTCAATTCAGTAACCTGTGGCCAATAACCGACTTCAGGTTTCATATTTGTTCAGAACTTGCTCTGATCTTTCTAAAATCACCTTGATAATCATGTAAATGACTGTTTTTCTAACCTTTTTAGTAAACTCTTGTAAAATACACTCCTGGAAATTGAAATAAGAACACCGTGAATTCATTGTCCCAGGAAGGGGAAACTTTATTGACACATTCCTGGGGTCAGATACATCACATGATCACACTGACAGAACCACAGGCACATAGACACAGGCAACAGAGCATGCACAATGTCGGCACTAGTACAGTGTATATCCACCTTTCGCAGCAATGCAGGCTGCTGTTCTCCCATGGAGACGATCGTAGAGATGCTGGATGTAGTCCTGTGGAACGGCTTGCCATGCCATTTCCACCTGGCGCCTCAGTTGGACCAGCGTTCGTGCTGGACGTGCAGACCGCGTGAGACGACGCTTCATCCAGTCCCAAACATGCTCAATGGGGGACAGATCCGGAGATCTTGCTGGCCAGGGTAGTTGACTTACACCTTCTAGAGCACGTTGGGTGGCACGGGATACATGCGGACGGGCATTGTCCTGTTGGAACAGCAAGTTCCCTTGCCGGTCTAGGAATGGTAGAACGATGGGTTCGATGACGGTTTGGATGTACCGTGCACTATTCAGTGTCCCCTCGACGATCACCAGTGGTGTACGGCCAGTGTAGGAGATCGCTCCCCACACCATGAGCCCTGTCTGCCTCGGTCGTATGCAGTCCTGATTGTGGCGCTCACCTGCACGGCGCCAAACACGCATACGACCATCATTGGCACCACGGCAGAAGCGACTCTCATCGCTGAAGACGACACGTCTCCATTCTTCCCTCCATTCACGCCTGTCGCGACACCACTGGAGGCGGGCTGCACGATGTTGGGGCGTGAGCGGAAGACGGCCTAACGGTGTGCGGGACCGTAGCCCAGCTTCAAGGAGACGGTTGCGAATGGTCCTCGCCGATACCCCAGGAGCAACAGTGTCCCTAATTTGCTGGGAAGTGGCGGTGCGGTCCCCTACGGCACTGCGTAGGATCCTACGGTCTTGGCGTGCATCCGTGCGTCGCTGCGGTCCGGTCCCAGGTCGACGGGCACGTGCACCTTCCGCCGACCACTGGCGACAACATCGATGTACTGTGGAGACCTCACGCCCCACGTGTTGAGCAATTCGGCGGTACGTCCACCCGGCCTCCCGCATGCCCACTATACGCCCTCGCTCAAAGTCCGTCAACTCCACATACGGTTCACGTCCACGCTGTCGCGGCATGCTACCAGTGTTAAAGACTGCGATGGAGCTCCGTATGCCACGGCAAACTGGCTGACACTGACGGCGGCGGTGCACAAATGCTGCGCAGCTAGCGCCATTCGACGGCCAACACCGCGGTTCCTGGTGTGTCCGCTGTGCCGTGCGTGTGATCATTGCTTGTACAGCCCTCTCGCAGTGTCCGGAGCAAGTATGGTGGGTCTGACACACCGGTGTCAATGTGTTCTTTTTTCCATTTCCAGGAGTGTATTTGATATGCAACTGGTAGACAAGAAATTCGTCTATTGTTCTTAACTTCTTGTTCATTGCCTTTTCTATGTAATTTATGTACGAGTATCAAGGCTACCTTCTACAGTCCTGGGCATTTTTTTTTGTTTCCCAGACCCTAAAAGATAAATCTTATTTTTTGTAGAGACCACTTCAAATGTTCAGTTGTAATAGTCTTCTCCAAAAGCTTAATAGTTTTTTTAAGGTTTTAGTTACTTCAGTTCCTTTGACAGTTGGAGGTAAATCTTCTTCTAAATTTTCTTGAGTGTTTGAGAATGCCAGCTTATAGACTGGTTCTGGACAATTAGGAAACTGATCAAACTATTTTGCAAGCATTTTTCAATTTCATTGTTGGTTAAGCTAAGTCTCCCGCTTTTTCATTTAGAAAACGCACATTTGTGGTTTGATATCCCTTCAATCTGCTCTTAAATGTCTGACGGAATTAATGGGCATTACTATTTAAAAAGATTTTCTCAATTGTGTATCTTTCATCTTTTCAAAACCTCTTGTAGGTCTTCTAATTATGTTTGATGTTAATTGTCTTTGCTGTTTAATTTGATCATGGTGTTAAGTTGTTCTGGAACATTACAACAGTATAACATTATTAATATTATTCTACATTAATGATTGTCATCTGGATTGAGTTTGTGAATGTTTGTTCGTATTTGTATGGTCTATGTAGACAGTAAGACGCAATTCAAACGCAGAAAGTTGTTGAACGATGTAGGTGGTACTCGAAACTGGACGGGAGTAAAGCTCTATCTATACTGGATACAGAAATTCCCTACCATAAAAAGCACTGAAATTCGAAAGGAGTGAGGACAGAGATTAAACAGCTCATTTAAATTAACCATTGAAATCAGTGATGCAGTAGCTTAGTACCGAGACGAATAGAGCTTTATATTCGATCAAACAGTAGTCTTTCAAAATATCTTCGTTACACTGAGTTTCACTCACTTTTTCAGAGACTCTCATACTTTCCTGTGGGATAAAGTTCAGGTTGTTAGTAGAGGTGCGATTTGGTGCCTAAGCGTTTGTCAAACAAAGAACAAATGCGCGCAGCTCTGTGAATACGGCTTTTGTCATATTTTGGAAAATGGGAGTAACTACAGGCCACACTTTCTGAATATGTACGAAGAGCGTTCAGTAACCAATGCAACCATTTTTATGTGGGCCAATTTCAATTGAAAAAACGCGGGATTTGTTGTGGGACATCATGGAGTATTCCCGCTTCAGCCCCTACAGTTTGATGGAGTTCCGATAGGTGGCGGCGCTATATGCAGCCTTCAAAATGCCGTCCGTAACGGAAGTGAGGTCGAATCAGAGAGCTGTTATTGCCTTTCTTTTTGCTGCAAAACCAGAGCCTCGCAGATACTGATAGGCACTTGCAGAATGTCAATGGATACCCGGCAGTGGTCAAAAGTACGGTGAGTCGTTGGGCTAGGCGTCTGTTACCATCGCAATAATGTCACACAAACCTGTCCGACCTCCTGCGTGCCGACGACCCCACGCAGCTGAGAATCCTGCAGTGTTGGAACGTGCGGACACTCTCATTCGAGGTGCTCCTTCTTCTCCTAATTCCCCTTCTCCATAACAACACCTTGCTGCACAACTGCACGTCTCTCTTGGTAGTACTGACACATTCATCTACCAGTTGCAGTAATCAAAGGTCTGTGCCCATTGGGTTCTACGCCGCCCAACAGAAGACCATAATGAGAAACTAAGGACCTTATGTGTGGTAGTGACAATTTTTCTTTTCGAACGTCATCACAGGCGATGAAATATGGGTTCATCACTTCGAACCGGAAAACAAAACGTCAGTCCATGGATTGGCGCCACGCCACCCCTTCTCCGAAAATAAACTTCAAAGCCACACCCTCACTTGGTAAAGTCAAAAGTCATGGCGATGATCGTCTGGGGCTCTGAATGGGGTTATTCCATTTGACGTCCTCCCTCATGGAGCAACTATCAACTCTGAGGTGTATTGTGCTGCCCTCAGCAAACTAAAAAACGACTTTAGAGTGTTCATCGTCATAAAAAATGCAGATGAATTGCTCCACAAAACACAAGGCCTCACACGTGTATGTGCAACAGAGAGGAGCTCACAAAACTTTACCGAGCGAGGTGGCGCAGTGGTTAGCACACTGGACTCGCATTCTGGAGGACGACGGTTCAATCTCGTCTCCGGCCATCCTGATTTAGGTTTTCCGTGATTTCCCTAAATAGTTTCGGGCAAATGCCAGGATGGTTCCTTTGAAAGGGCACGGCCGATTTCCTTCCCAATCCTTCCCTAGCCCGAGCTTGCGCTCTGTCTCTAATGACCTCGTTGTTGTCGGGACGTTAAACACTAACCACCACCACCACCACCACAAAACTTTATTGAACTGCTCTTCCACTTGCACCCTACAGCCCAGATCTCTGACCTTCAGATTTCCATCTGATTGGCCCAATGAAGGATGCACTCCGTGTGAAGGAGAACGTCTATGATGCAGAGGTTATTGATGTGGCAAGACGTTGACTCCCACGACGACCAATAGAGTGGCACCATGCGGGCCCTACAATTAAGGTGGCGCAAGGCCTTTGCACTGAACGGAGATCATCTTCAAAAACAGATTTTTGTAGTCAAAAGAGCAAGGGAATAATTTGGTGTATTGAAATCCTGAATAAAACCAACCTGCTTTCAGAAAAAAATTTTGCATTACTTACTGCATACCCCTCGTAGAAGAAAAGGCAACACTTGGTAACCAGAATGTGGAAATAAACATCCTGGGTCATGTGTACGGCAACTTTGTTGATCCAAGTTATGGTACAGAACGTACCAAAAGCATCACAAAATCGCCACTGGCCCTTACTACACCCTCTACACACAGAGCGTTACTGAGCGGTTACTGGGGACCTTAACTCAAAGCCATGCGTCATTTCAAAAGACACATAGTCGAGACACATCAATCCACAATACACGTCTCCAGTCAGTTACTCCACAATTTCTGAGTTATTTGGCAGACATGCAGCTTTTGTACCACTGTGAGCGACGAACATTTCCGACGTGTTACATGGCTTCGAATATTTCACCATTCGTTGTCGACACATTAGACAGTCACATACACCATCAAATCGCTCCACTTCAATTATGGATGTTCACAGGGCGTCCAGACACGATAGCTCCTCTCTGCCATTCTGTCGGGGTTCCAAACAAATAAGTGGCAAATACACACCACTTCACTACCATGGTTCACGTCGACGGCATTGGAGAACGCATGACCATCTGTTCCCAGTTCTACAATATCTATACCGCTTCAAGGCAAAGAAACTGCTCTTTTAAGGTCCTACAATATTTTCCACAGAGATCTAACATCACTTGCAACACTCATCTGTTACCTTTCACAGTAGTTCCATTGTGAGAAACCTATTGGATGAGATACTTAAGTTGTAACACTCCTGTGTACAGTGTGCCTGATTGTATTCAATTTCCTGGGGTTGAAGGCGATATCTTCTGGAACACCACACTCCCTTCAGTCACAAGTGAACCATAGTATTGGAGCAAGGAGAGTTCTTGCCCACTCTGCATTGTTGCCAAATGTATCCAAGATGGCAGCGACGATATCATCCAAGATGGCGGCGTGTAGGCTTTGCAAAAGTGCGTGATGTCACCCAAGATGGCAGCTATAAAATCAGTTGATGACCTCATCCAAGATGGCGGCTGTGACATCAGCTGATGATGCAAGTCTGTTATCCAAGATGGTGGGAAAGTACCAGACCCTCTGCCATGCCCCCTTGCTATGCCCCCTCTAACATTCTGCGTGGTGTCTGTTTGTCCTATATCGTGTCTCCCTACCACTTTCACGCAACGTCGCTCTGAGCGTGTTTTTTAGGGAATTGACTAGTTTGAACCTGGTACCTGTTGCTGGTAAGGAGACGCCAGACCACACATGACATGTAGAGTTCAGTGAGACTAGCGATAACCAAACACTTAATGATTTCAGCATCAGCTCCACTGCACTCCCTGTAAAAGAATCTTAATACTAACTAAATTTAGTGGAAGGGGTTCAAGGCTTTCCTATTTTTAGTTCGCTGGTAAAATAACGTCGAAAAAGCAGTTAAGTTTACCATTGGAAATTTTATTCTACTCACAAAACATTGTTTATAAATTGCACTATTGATAAAAGGAAATGTTTTAATACAGGATGGTAAAAACCAACTGCGTTCAACAAAAATGTGAACGAATGTTCCCTGAGTGGGTTTCCAAGTTCTACAATGGATCAAAGGATGACCTATGCCATATCACATCTACAATCTAGGTTTAAATTAAGTTTCACAAGAGAGAAAAATATCAAAATGGTCTACAGTGACCCACAATTATCTTTAATTACTTATCTAACTTGTCGTAAATTACAGTGGCTGATGTGGCTTCTCAATAACTATATAACAGAAAAATCATCGCGTTTCAGATTTTTACTTCAAGTGGCAAATGTGAACACCATGAGCTTTAATTGACGATCGACACTAGTATTAGGCAAAAAGGGGGTGTAACAGACGAGACATCTGCAGTTCTGAGTGAAGCTTTATGCGCTGTTATGCGGCATCTCGTGTGTTCATTACCTTTGTCGGTGTTCGTCATGGGGCTGCGACCAGCACAGCTCCGCTCACGTCGCTGTCTCGGAAGCAACTCTCTCCTAACTTCTCCTTACTACAATTTACCGAAGTTGGTTTAAAAAAACTATCTGGCTGTGTTTTCATCTGACCAATCAGGGTCTCAATGTTAACCTTAAGCTCCGCCTACAAAAATTTTTTCAATCCAATGAGAATCGTTATACTTTTCGTGGTGGGGCAATGTTTTTAAAGTTTGCAACGTAACACAGACGCGAAAAAGTCTCACGCTAAAACTTGCAGCTAGTGTGGTCCTTCTAGTGTTATCGTAAGATCTATACTGTTCTTCTGGAGGGCTCTATCTTTTAACATGGGCTGGGGGGGGGGGGGGGGTCCTGACGTAACAGAGAAGCGAAAAAGTCTCACGTTAAAACTTGCGGTTGGGGTGGCCCTTTTTGTGTTATCGTAAGATCTACACTGTGCTTCTGGAGGGTTCTAGCTTTTAACATGGGCTGGGGGGTGGTCCTAGCGGTTAGCTGGCGACGTGGGTGTCCGTCCCTTATCGTAGGGCCTTTAGCTTAACACGGTTCTGCTCTCGGCTTCTGTTCTCGTTTCTCCCCTTGGAACTGCATCTGTCTCACAGTGGGAAGGTATGACATGCATTTAGGCATTCTTGTGTTAGTCTGTGGTATTCCATTTGCTCACTCGTTACTCGTATTACTTTGGTTAAGTCACGATTTATTCGGAGCTATGTGACATACTACTGGATTTGCTTATCATGTCAGGGTTTTCATGGAAGGTGTTGGATTTGCCTGACACCTTACACCCCTGGTCAGCAATTGGTGTCCAGACCTCATGGCAAACACACTGGATGGTGGTACTGCCTCTAATTGTTTAAGTAAACACTGGTGCATGCAAAATAATGAAGATCTACGTCCAGCACGAGCTGAGTCCTTTTCCCACCAATCCCTAGGAAGAGGTGGCGGTCGGATGACTAAGGTTAGTGGAAGAAGCCCAAGTGACCTTTCTTTCCTGCCATTTTCTTAGCTTAGTAGAGGTTGCATTGTCCTGATGGAATTTGAACTTCCATCTGTGAGGGAGGGGGCAGCATAAGAGGGGGCCATGGCAGGGGTCATGGCTCTTTCCCGGCATCTTGGATAATGGTACCTGTGTCATCAGCTGACGTCACTGCCGCCATATTGGATGACGTCATCAACTGCCACCATGGCCACCATGACATCATGCGCTGTTTCCAAGTCTACACGCCATCATCTTGGATGAAGTCATCATCGCCATCTTGGATACATGTATCAACAGTGCAGAGTGGGCCCCAATACTAACCATGACACGTGTGACCCGCAGGTGATCAGTCTTGTGAGACAGAAATGTGATGGAATATGCAGCACATACAGCATTTTGACAAAAATATGGAAACAGTAAAAACACAACAATTACTATATATAATATAGTGTAGGAAAGCTGTTAACATTCAAAATGACTTTCAGCCATCTCGGAATGGAGAAATACACGTCCTGTATGGTTTTCAAGGAAACTTATACCATTCTTCACGCAAAATAGTGGCAATTTCAGACAATGCTGATGGAGGCAGATAGCGATCACGCACTTTTCTCTCCAAAGTATAGCATGAAGGCTCTCTAATATTGGCCAGTTCCTTCTTCGTGCTGATCAAAACCAGCCCTGAACAATGCGACCTGTGTGAATAGGCGTCTAATCGTCTTGGAACACAGCGTCAGCACTGGGGAATTTCACCATGGGATGGACCTGATCAGCCAAAATTGTCACCTAAGCCTTGACAGTAAGGCGACCTAGGGATAGCGTGATACGCCTGCCCAAATCATCATCGAATCTCTGCCGTATTTCACTCTCGGGACATAAGTTCGGCAACGGGTTGGAATCAGGATACAACAAGACTCGCCTGACCAAATGGTTTTCTTCCATTGCTCCATAGACCGGGTTTTATGACTTTGGAACCACGTTTTCCTGTTACGGGCGCTTGCATCACTGATAAACGGTATTGGAATTCCGGCTCACCCTGCAGTTCCTCCCTTGTTTTGGTGCTGACAGGGTTCGCGAGTGCGGCATTCAGTTCTGCAGTGACTTTTGCAGCTGTCGTCCTCTTACTTTTCTTCACAATCCTCTTCGATGACAGTCTGTCATGGCCACTCAATACACATTTTCGTCCGTGTTGTGACTTAATGGATGATGTTTTTCCACTTTCCTTGTAAGCTGCATAAACCTTCGATACGGTGTCTTTTGAAACAGCAGACACTTAGGCTACATTGGTTACAGAAGCGCCCAGAACACCAGCACCAGCAATATGCTCACGTTCGAATTCACTTTGCTCAGGCGTAATACACTCACAACTACACAGAGCGCTGTTCTGTCCACGAATGGCACTACGTATTGAGGATGCTGCACAGGTGCCGTCCATGATCAAATACAACAGCGCAACCTGCAGGCTTGGCTAGACCTACGAGCATTCAAATCTGGTGGTGCTTCCTTATTTTTGTCCAATAACTGTACCACTTTCATCCCAGTCACATTGTAATTGTTCCAGTCGTCAGTTGTTTAGCTGATTTTTATTCACGACTGGGCTGCCAGTAGTGTCCTGGACTTATCGACGTTACCATCTGAGTACAGGTATAGTGCGGCTCGGTACGTCACTTCTGCGACGCTACGCTGAACGTCATGATTAGCAGCAGCGCCTCTAATCGAGAGGTACCGATAGCGCTAGAAAGCCACATGAGCACACCTCCTTTGTACTTGCCTCCAGCTTACTCTCTACCGCTCGTGGCAAAGCCTGGAGACTGAGCTCCAGTCACATAGCCGATTACGAGATAACGACCGCATTGTCGTAGATCTGGCCATCTACAATGGAAGGTGATAGTTGCCTCCACCCACACAGAATCTCATGCGTGATATTGTTAGCTTGCTGCGTTGTACTTCGTATGTGCTCTGAGTAATTGAGCTTCTCGTCTATGCCTTCCAATCACGTTAAGTGGCTAAAAGATACCAGAAAAGTGTTGCTGTTTGTTAATAGACACTAGCTATCTAACTAGGGAAGAGAAATACGCCAGGCACACCTTAAGCAAAATGTTGTACAGAAATGTTGTAAGAGTGATCTACAATGAGGCAAAACGACTTTTTAACGTCATAGCTTTATTATAAACACAGCAAGTAATTATTGATAGAGAAAATGATACATATTACCGCAAACCTACTTCTAGGTTTTTTGTAATTGGGTAATTCGGACCACAAGATAACCACAAATACGTGAAATTAAACCGGTCTTTGTAGACATTTAATTTTGTAACAGCAAACGATTTCATTGTTATTCAGTATTGTACATGCATTGCTAGCTCTTAACTTTACAATTATTGCAATAATCATTGATTTATGTGCATTTCTAACCAATACCTTCTTTTAAACAAGTTATGGCACAAATTTCTTTTTTTTTTCGTTATCTCCTCATTCGTTATCCTAATTACCTCTCTAATCTACAGCATTCTTCAGTGGCGCACATCTCAAAGCCTCCTATTCCTTTCCATATTTTTTTTTATCCTCCACGTTTCACATCCGTACGAGACCACAGAAGAAACATCCTAACACTTAAGCTATGTCCTGGAAGGGCGAAAGGATGATTATGAAGTTTCTCTAGTTGAGTGGTAATCTGTTACACTGAGTTCCAGATCAGCTTCAACTGGTAAGCTGCCCATTTCGCATAGCTTAACTCTGGACGTCTATGCTTAAATAGTAAGAAAAAATACTTACTAGTTCCTTATGCCCCTGATAAGTCAGTGTAATAGTATCATTCTTTCTACAGGGTTAAAAATAAGCTTCATAAATTTATTCCATGACAGTGGCTTCTGCCACGCATCCAAAACTTTCATATGTTTCACAACTGTTTTCATATCTTCCCTCGAAAGTTACTTTAAAGTGATCAAATTTGGGTCTCATTTCCTCATGTGCGTCAATTCTTACGCTAGCAATTCTATTATATACTGCAATTTTTCTTATGTTGTAGCTCTTTGCTGAAATCCAAACCAACATTTCCTATTCTAGAACATCCAGAATGACTAATTTCATTCTCTGCTCACACCACCAAGAGAGTTAAAGCAGGACAGCGCATCTCAAATTCTCGTTAAATCATCCAGATTAAGACTTCCGTGGTTTCCCTAAATCGTTTAAGGCGAATGCTGGGATTGTTCCTTACAAAAGGAAAAGGCGAAATTTCTTTGACCGTCGTCCTCCGGTCTGATCTTGTGCTATCTCACTCCTGATCTCATCGTCGAAGCGATGTTAAAGCCTAATTTTCTCTTCTTCTTGCTTTTCTTTTCATTCCGTTCTTCAAGGACCTTTCCTTCATGCTCCGTAAGTCTACGCATTGTCTCCTGGATAAACAAAACCATTTTATTCATATGACCCTTATTACCTGAATCATTTTTGGAGCGTACCACCCCACCGAGGCTGCATGAAGATTAACAGAAATATCTCTTTAAAATTTTGATTATTGCTCTAGATTTCATCTTATAGAGCTGTAGAATATTTTATTAAGCTTTTTTTCTTCCTGTCTATTTCTGTGCAGTCATCAGAACAAGCCGAGATAACTTCCTGGAATAAAAAAACAATATCACAGTACAACCTAAAATCGACATTGGCTGCCACGCGGGGTAGCCGTGCGGTCTTAGGCGTCTTGTCCCGGTTTGCGCGGCTACCCCCGTCGGAGGTTCGAGTCCTCTCTCGGGCATGAGTATATGTGTTATCCTTAACGTAAGTTAGTCTAAGTTAGATTAAGTAGTGCGTAAACCTAGGGACCGATGACCTCGGCAGATTGGTCCCACAGTCCTTACCACAAATTTCCAAAACTTCCAACATTGGCTGCAGTTAATTATCCATACCTAACAGAACTACACCGGAGCTACTTGCAAGTCAACTTAGCGTGCTGCTATCTACCGCCATATACTAGAAACTCTCGCTGGGCCGTAATTACTCACAGGGCAATAATATCCAACGCTCCCCTAATATCTTACAGGTTGCTATCATTACACCAATTAACACACGGAGGAAGGTTTCCACAAATTATATCACACTAAAATGGGAATTGGTCTCCGTTCATCACAAAGAGCTGTAGCTAAGTACTGTCAGGCTTTAATTTTTGCATTCACGCGAATCTCTCAGAAAAATCGGGTTTCTATGTCCCGTCGACAACGTAGTAAGTGCCATCCCTCATCATTCCATAAAAATTCTTTCTACTGCCCCAAACGCCAATTACAGCCTTGTTTACGTGGTTGTAAGTAAAAATCTTTTGGCTCAGCATCACCCCTTGCTTATTAGCGAAATTACGGTCATACGCTGCATAAAAGGAAATTTGTAACTAAATAGAGGGTTTATTGGGATGGAGGCCCAACACGTTCTCTTGGACGCAGAGCCGGTGACAGATGTACTAGTAATAAAAAGCAAGCACCAGGAAAGTGTTTTAGGATCCTTACAGTTCATGTTGTATATTAGTACCTAATGTTGTAAACGCTGAAATTTGCTTCAAATGCTCTGAAATTCAAAACTTTACGTTGACTGACGCAAAAACTTGGTATTTTGTGACTACAATATCAACGAGTCACAACTTGAATATTACCCCATTTGAATAAAAAAACACTGGCTTTACTTGCCGTGTAGAACTCAATTCGGATGAAATTCCGATTTTCGGTTATTGCCTCCAGATCAGTTGACAGTGGTAATAAGTCGAAGTCTCGTGAAACCACTTCTGTACCCAGGGGACTACACCTGACTGACTGGACTGGGCCTGATGACATGACGCAAGGGTGTGCACTAGTGTGGTGCCCTCTATGTCCACAGATTATGCTTGCGCTCTCAATCCAGCGTCGCTTTCAGCCCCATCACTCGTATCAGGGAAAACTATTTGTACGAGAAGTCTTCTTCTGTGCTGTTTCCTTATCAAGTGCAAGTTTATGATTCAAATGGCTCTGATAACTATGGGACTTAACTTCTGAGGTCATCAGTCCCCTAGAACTTAGAACTACTTAAACCTAACTAACCTAAGGACATCACACACATCCATGCCTGAGGCAGGATTCGAACCTGCGACCGTAGCCGTCACGCGGTTCCAGACTGTAGCGCCTAGAACCGCTCGGCCACTAAGGTCGGCAGTGCACGCTTATATACATTGCTAAGTGCACAGCCGGTGTCTCCATTAAAGTTTATTATGTTATTGTGCAATGTCCGTGTTGACACGTCACGTTCCTCAACGTTCCTTCAGACATGTATGCAAGTTTGAAGGAACAGACTGTGGGGCGGCAGGTGGAATAATAGAATAAATGTTTTGTATTTATGCTGTTTGCCGTTCTCAACACTGGCTCTCTAACTACAATATTGGCAACCAGAAAGTGATTAGCAAAACGTGAAGGCTGTAATTAGAATTCCTAGTGCCCACTTCATCTGAGAAATACATTTATAGCTACAGCTTATAGCTCTGAGGAATTAGGACATTGTCTGGGATTCATAATCAAAAACCATTCTCTCTAAAATGTTCACTATATTCTGAAAGTCACAGACCAAAAAGAATCCACACAATCCAACTACCAGAGCAGTTCAGAGTCTAATGCGCTGATGCCATTATAACTGTTCGAATTAAATGTTTAAGTGAATGCTCGCCATAATTTGATGATAATGTTCATCAAACGCCACGCTAAATAATGGTAGAATGTCTGTCCTGCGGCGGCAAGTGAAAATACGACATACATTAAAGTCATCCCAGAATTAACACTTCACTCGAAAACGATTTCATGGTTACGCGTATCCCGAGTAACTTATTACTGCATCCGAGGCTGTTTATATCAACGATACCGACGCGACGCGACTCCTGGCACAGGTGGTGCGCTAATCAGCGTCTGGAGAGAACTGGGGCCTTCTTCCTCGCGCAGCGTTCTTACATATAAAGCCGCGGTGCGGACGGCTAAGGAAACGCCTGATCAAATCTGCTCTCCCGACTAGCCGCTGGGCTAGTAATGCACCACTTTAAGTTATCGAATAAATCAATGCTTCTTTTGCTGATGGCCGATGAAGCTTTCAATTTAATTGTGCAATCAGCACACATGTAAGTAATCATAATAAAAGTCTGACGTGGCTAAATCAAATATTTTGGGCGAGAGAATTAATTTAATTACACTACACGCAGTAGACGAACTCTGAACTTGCTCTTTGGGGATACGCTATAGCTATAGTATTATAGTTATGCTCAAGGCACACAATCATAAATCCTATTTAACCTCAATTTATTATTTCTGGGCCGGAACACTGAACCAATGCTCGCTACATTCTTGATACATTTGTATTTTATTTACTTAACTGACTCATCTTCGATTACCTTATTCTTAGAGATAGTATGAGTATATTTGATTAGCAGTTGTCTTCTCAGCCTCTTTGTACATGTGAGTAACTTGTGGTAGTAGTACAGTTCTGAGTGTTCAAAACACACTGCGTTTAGTTGACTACTAAATCCACTTATTGGTCCTCTGCTGCTGTGTCAGTTCCACATTTGCAATTATGTACTTACTTCATCGAAGTGTATTTATGCTGAGCTATAAATAATGTTTCATGTCTGCCATTATGTTACTCAATTATGTTGCTAATGTATGTACTTATTTAACACTCACTCTATTAACATTTAACATATAGGATACCATATTTATTTCATATCTATAGTGTATTGCAGCTGACCAGTTTGCTCACGTTGCAATCCACATCCACGTGATTGGATGCTGAAACCACAGTTAGTCTCTCTCGACCTACCACTAAAGTGCATTAAGTAATTATGGCCGAGCGTAATGCTAAATTCCTTAAACCTATAGGACACCATGAGCTGCTCTGTCTCATCTAACATAAGGGTACCTATGGTCGCATTCCCGCCTCCAACTCATAACCTCAATACGTGTAGGTGTGTCCTGTCACACACTACACCAAATAACGGCCAGCTCCAACCTTATAAATATTTCAAGGACGTGTCTTTCACGTCTCAACCACAAACACTGTTCAATTCTATTACACTGCCATTCCTTGCTACACAAGGTGAGTTCATTCTTACAACTTATCTGCATATTTTTCATAACACTAAGCAATCTCTTTTACTATTAATTAGTTAGCTCTACAGCATACAATAGGTTTCACTGCCACTTCAGATCCTGCTTGTACACGAATTTGTATACCTTTTTAAATTACTGTTGGTGGACCATTTCCAATAAAACAACAACTTTTACTTATAATATTTCCAGGGTTCTATACATACTTGTTACTCAGATACATTTGTATCTTAATTACGTCATACTTCTCTATTGTTTATGTCACTGTTAGGTTTGTCACATTAGGTATTTTCTTTACTAATCGGCGGAGAGAATGGATACAGAACTCATGGCTTGATAGCCATGACAGAAAATTTTAGTATTGCAAAGAAGGAGTCGAAACTTTGGTAGATAGGAAAGATGAAGAATGAGTGAGACCTGAAAAGGAAAGATCTCACACAGCTGGGACTGCACAGCTGCACACTGTGTAGAGGTTACAGAACAACCTCCTCCCTACAGAATTCATTCACTACCTATGAGCTTCTTTAGGTCGATCACGTTCCTGAGACCTAATAGCTTTTTACTCTTTGGGTACTCTAGCCTATATGCATTGGCATGTGGTTTTCCTATGATCCTGAAAGGTCCTTGGTATACGAACATGAATTTCTTTGTTTCTGAATTTATTTTCTTTGATTTTTCCTTGGTTTTGACAAGGACTAACTGACCTATTTCAAAACTGGTGGGTACAGCTTTTGCGTGATGACGCTTCTTTCTTTCTAATGTTCTTTTCCTTATATTTGCCCTATCCCTTAACTTCTTTTCGTCTGTGGATATTTGCGTTAGAACAGGGAATTATACCATAGCTGCAATCACATTGTGTGGTTCTTGACCAAACATTAATTTGCAAGGCACAAAACCAGTTGCATCATGCCTTAAGTTGTTAATTACATTCTCAAAATACTTCATGTGCTCTGCCCAACTTGAGTAAGTCCTGCAAAGCCTATTCAATTCTCTCATAATACGTTCACTCATATTTCCTTGGGGGAAATACGCAGATATTTTCAGATGTTTCACTCCGGCCTTATCCAGACATTCTTTAAATCTATCAGAAGTAAATTGAGGCCCATTGTCTGACAGCAAATTCTTCGGGTCGCCAACGTTCACGAAGAAATCTTTTTCCAACATTTCTACCAACGTTTTTGCATTTGCTCTTTTAATTGGGTATAGCTTAACATATTTACTAAATCAATCCACAACAACAAAAACATGGGTGCACCCACCTCTCGAAGCAGGAAGAGGACCAAACAAATCACAAGCCAGTAATTCTAGGGTTTCAGTTGGCTCTACTGAATGCATATCCCCTTGTATTCTGGTGTTAGCAGCAAGGACATTCTGGCACACTACGCAAGATGCTAGACGCTTGGCAACACGGCGGTACACGTTGTCAAACACAACCTTCTCTTTTAATTTGGCAATGCACTTCTTTGCACCGTAGTGCCCATACCTCAGGTGTACATAGTCAATTAGTAAGTCTACATGTTGTGAGGGAAAGTACAGCTTCCACTCTGAAACTCCTACATTTTTCCTTCTAAACAGAATACCTTTATGCAGACAATAGTATTGCGAAACCTTAGGATACTTCGCATTTCCTAAATAGCTCTTCACTAATTTCAGCTGGTCATCTGCATTCTGCTCACGTCTCAAGTTCTTAATCACCCTCTTTAATGCACTTTCTTCCTTTACTTCGTGCAACGCAAACATTCGTACTTCACTTAGGTCAGTTGCTATAGTTCCCGTGTCATCACATAGCTCCGCACTTCTAGATAACCCATCAGCTACCAGATTGCCTTTCCCTTGAATATATCTAACCTCAAGGTCAAACTGCTGGAGATACAATGACCATCTTACCAAACGAGCATTCCTCAACTTACAGGTCTTTAAAAAGGTCAACGCCTTATGGTCACTGTAAACAATTATCCTGTGACCTAATAGATACTGCTCAAATTTCTGTACCCCAAATACAATTGCCAATGCTTCCAGTTCTGAGATGCCATAATTTCTCTCTGGTGCCTGAAAAGATCGACTTGCGAAAGCTATAGTCTTGTGCACTTCTTGTTCGTTCTCCATTTCTACTTGGAATATCTCCACAGCTATACCATAGCCACTAGCATCAACAGACATACAGAATGGTTTTTCAAAATCAGGATGATGTAAAGTAGGACTATTAATTAAAGATTGTTTAAGCTCCTCGAACGCCTGTTGGCATTCTGCTGTCCAAACCCAAGGGGTATTCTTTTTCAGCAGGAGGTGAAGACAGGGTGCATTAAAAGCCTGATCACTAACAAAACGCCTATAGAAGCCGAAAAGACCGAACATCGATCTCAACTGCTTCTTGTTTCTGGGAGCCTCAAATTTTTCAATGACTGCTAGCTTGCCTGGGTCAGGCAGAATACCTTTTCCACTTATCATATATTCCAATAAACCTATTTCCTCTTTAACGCACTCTGTCTTTTCAATCTTTAGTTTCATCCCACGTCTCTCAATAGCCTCTAACACTTCCTCTAATAAAACTATGTGTTCTTCCCAGGTAGGAGTTGCTATTAACAGATCATCTACGTAGACTGTGATTTTAATGATTAAGGCTGGTCCTAAAACATGGCACATCACACGTACGAAGGCACAAACAGAGATATTAAGTCCGAAAGGTACCACACGGTATTGGTAACAAACTCCTTCGTACAAGAAAGCTGTGTACTTCCTTGAACTTTCCGCCAGTGGCAAATTCCAATATCCACACGTGATGTCCATAGAGGTTAAGAATTTTACTCCCCGGAATTTTTGCAATACCTCGTCGAAGTTCTGCGGTCTGTCACTTTCCCTAACCACTATTTCATTCAACCAACGAGCGTCCAAGACCAATCTGACACTCCCGTCTCTTTTTGGTACAACAACAAGAGGATTATTGTACTCACTGACCGCTTTTTCAATCACACCCCACTCTAGCATTCTTTGTATCTCCTTTCGAACCGCCTCCTTCCTAGCTACATGTATTTGGTATGGCTTCCTGAAAAATACTTGGCCAGGTTTCACCTTTAATTGACATTCATAACCTTTGACCACGCCAGGTCGATTTGAAAATACCTTATGATGCCTTTTTAAAACCTGTCTCAGTTCTTCCTTCTGATTAGCTGAAATTTTATCGATTTCCTGCAATTTAGCTTCTATTTTGCCCAAAATAATTGCTTCTTCTTCTTCTGTGTTTAGCTTACTTTTACTAAATTAACACCTTCGTCCCAATATCTCCTATTATTCAGAACTCGTATAGGCAGCTCCCAAGTTTCATCATTAGTTACTACATGTTTATCAGTAAAAGGTACCGTAATTACGCCGGTTATCGGCAAGACCAATTTTAACTGGCTTCTTTCAAAGTCAACAACACTCTGATATTTCGACAAGAAATCTATGCCAATTAAAACCTCAATATCGAGATTGTTTACAATTAAGCATGGATGATCAATTAAATTACCATTAAAATCAAAGGGCAGTAAAGCTTCTTGCGTTACATTTTTGACACCTTGCCAGTAGCATCAATTATTCTTAGTCCTGATACCCTCATTACGGTAAGCTTGTCTTTACTAGGTAATGCATCAAAGAAGGACTGAGATATCACACTCACCTCACTTCCACTGTCTAAGAGACAGCCCGCATCTCGTGGTCGTGCGGTAGCGTTCTCGCTTCCCACGCCCGGGTTCCCGGGTTCGATTCCCGGCGGGGTCAGGGATTTTCTCTGCCTCGTGATGGCTGGGTGCTGTGTGCTGTCCTTAGGTTAGTTAGGTTTAAGTAGTTATAAGTTCTAGGGGACTGATGACCATCGATGTTAAGTCCCATCGTGCTCAGAGCCATTTGAACCATCTAAGAGACAACGTACATTGATACCCAACATATTCACTATTATTATAGGGTGGCTTATTCTAGGTTGTACAGGTGGTTCCTCAAACTCATCCAATAGTTCCTTTTGGATTTGTCTCCAACTAAAGTGATCTACATCTGTCTTCATTACATTTAGGTCAAAGTGTGTAGGAGTTTCCTGAACTACATTTTCAGCTGCCTTTTCCAGTCGGTCTATTAATTTCAAATCGAAACACCGCACGACTTCATTACATTTAATTTGCTGAACATGACCCAAATTACTGTAGTCTGAGCGATTCTTCGCCTCCAGACCGGGCCTAACACTATTTACAGCTAAGCCACTTTCACTATTATCGTCGGGTTCCTTCTCCAGTGACAACTAGTCACAGCTACTGGGTTCATCGACCCCCAACAGGCTATCCTCTACATTCTCACTTACCTCCTGTCCTAAATCTATTAGTACAGTATCAACATCCTGCACAGGCACTTTAGATAAGAGCACATCATCCTCATCGTAAGTATAAGCATGAATTTCTTCTGATTCTTCACCTGACAATTCAGTATTTTGTAGCTCTTCCTTACCGTTACACTGCTGCGCCTTCTCTTTCTCTTCCCACTTAGAAAGCATCTCTAACATGATATCTATTAAATACTGCGAGTGATCTAATATTTCTGCTGTACCCTTAGATGCTACCGATCCCTCATCCACATGTTCAGTCTGAGTATTCTGATCTGTCTTACCAATTACTGTAATTACTGGCTTAGGAAATGTAACCGCCTGGTGAGCGCCAGTGTCCTCACAGACGGGAACTAGTTTTCCTGCCTCGGCCTACTACTGTTTCCTTTATTTCCATTATAGTTAACTGGCACAGCCTTGCTTTCCACACTGTTGTTTACCTGCATAATTTTGTTCGGAACAAAATTACTATCATTTGGATGCCATTGTTGGTTCTTGTAATTATTTCTGCAATTCCTACCTTTCTTAGGGTGGCGAACGCCTAATGTTCTGATGTTTACATAGCCATTCTGCTCGTTCTTAAAATTACTACTAGTGTTATTAGCATTTCTGTTATTACGTGCTTGCTCCTCATTGGCAGCCATATGCTCTACACGTTCCAAATATTCAATGAAACGATCCAGATTGTCTCTAGGGGCAGATATAATTCTAGTTTGCCAATACCATGGCAGTTTGGCTTCAAGACCTAGTATTATCATTTCAGGTTTTAGCTTTTCGGCCAAATGTGAGAAACGTGAGATCCATGACCTGGCAAACTCTTTAATAGATTTCTTGCCTGCATTGAAGCGTTTTCCACTCCAAAATTCTCTCAACACTTCATTTTTCTTATTGCTAGACCAATACTCATTAATGAAAGCTGTTTTAAATTCCGCTAATGTTTTACACTTCAACATAACTTCAGCTGACCAACGCATGGCGTCACCCGCTAAATGGCTTCTAATAAATGAGATTTTCTCTCGTTCAGACCAAGTTGGTGGAATCACATCTTCAAAATCGTTCCAGAAGTCTAGCGGGTGGATATTTTTATCTGGATCGAACCGCAAGAACTGCCGACACCCGATAAAAGCGGCGTTTGCAGCTACAACTTGTTGCATACTTCCATTACCAGAAGTTACTGAAGCTACTTTACTCTCAACGTTAGCAATGTTAGTACTAATATTTTCTACTCTCATTTCAACATTATCTACTCTTTGCACAATATGAGTAGTATCAGTTTTGATTGCGTCTACTTCTGCTTGACATATATTTACTTTTATATTAACATCTTTAAACCTATCTGACCACAGTTCAGATTCCGCCTCGATCTTTTCTGTTAACTTGTGCTCCAGCTTCGCATCTTCCATTTGGAAGTCTTTGCGAAACTCAGAAACTTCTGATTTTACTGTTTTATACATCTCAGATAACTGTTGAGCATTTTTCTTAATATCCTCATGGTTGTAATCAATTTTATAATTTAAACTGTCCAGATCCTCTTTCAACTTATTGCAGCCAGTCTCGAAGGAAGTTTCTAATTCAGCTTTATTGGATTCTAATTTATTGTCCATTGCCTCAAACCGTTTGTTAAAATTGGTTTGGCTGGCCACAATCCTGTTATTTACCTCAATTTTATCAGATTTTAACTCAGCTGTCATTCTAGCATTACTGGCTGACATTTTTGCATTACTGGCAGCTATTGCTTGTAATATTACATTTAAATCAATAGCCCCAGTATCTTTGGGTTGCTCACTAGCTGGCTTTTTATCACACTCAGTTGACGAAAAACTAGCTCCAACACCAGAATCATCAAATCTAAATGAAATTTCTGATTGATCAGTCATATCTAACTTCTCCTTTTTAAACTCTACCATCTCTGATGACTGTTTAATTTTTAATTCATCAGAGAAACTATCATCCAATAACTTAACACTTTCTGATTGCTGCTTTACTACAGGGGTCTCTACTATTGAATCGTTGCCATTTTTCACACTACTGTCAGGAGACACTAGTTCGGATTTCATTTTAACATTACTATTTTCATGCATATTTACACTTGAACCGTTGTCTGGATTTACAGTTCCTTCAACAGACGTAGGTCCTGATTTAGGTTTAACTTCTGTTTCTTTTTGCGGTTCCATCGCCGACAGTCTTTTAGTGCTGGTTAGTAAAAGTTTTAACAGCTTTTCACTTAACTTAGTTCCTTCTGCACGACGTATGGCGTTGTCGGCGCGGCGTACCAGGATTACTGATGTGACGTGGCGCGTTGAACTGCATACAGCACCTCGACAACTGCTGTGTTGTGGGCGTAGCCCACGACAGCAGACGCGGCTCCGGTCGCTCCGACGGATGACTGCGGTGCGGCGAGACTGACTTCTCGCGATGCCAGCAGTGCAGCTAGACTCAGCGCCAGCTCTGTCAATCCAGATGCGTTATTAATCCAATTGCGTCGTCCACATGCACACGTAACACTGTCTATCACTGTTCCATTGCTCAGCTGCGTGTCGCATTTCACTTCCGAATCCGAATATTTAAAAATCACTTTCACTTTTACTCAGTTTGTTTCCCGGCCGATTAGCAACATATGTGGGGTGGTGGATCGAATAATAGAATAAATGTTTTGTTGGTTCAAATGGCTCTGAGCACTATGGGACTCAACTGCTGAGGTCATTGGCCCCTAGAACTTAGAACTAGTTAAACCTAACTAACCTAAGGACATCAAAAACATCCATGCCAGAGGCAGGATTCGAACCTGCGACCGTAGCGGTCTTGCGGTTCCAGACTGCAGCGCCTTTAACCGCATGGCCACTTCAGCCGGCAAATGTTTTGTATTTATGGTGTTTGCCGTTCTCAACACTGGCTCTCTAACTACAATATTGGCAACCAGAAAGTGATTAGCAAAACGTGAAGCCTGTAATTAGAATTCCTAGTGCCCACTTCATCTGAGAAATACATTTATATTTACAGCTTATATCTCTGAGGAATTAGGACATTGTCTGGGATTCATAATCAAAAACCATTCTCTCTAAAATGTTCACTATATTCTGAAAGTCACAGACCAAAAAGAATCCACACAATCCAACTACCAGAGCAGTTCAGAGTCTAATGCGCTGATGCCACTATGACTGTTCAAATTAAATGTTTAAGTGAATGCTCGCCATAATTTGATGATAATGTTCATCAAATGCCACGCTAAATAATGGTAGAATGTCTGTCCTGCGGCGGCACGTGAAAATACGACATACGCAAACTGAAGATAGATCATTAAAGTCATCCCAGAATTAACACTTCACTCGTAAACGATTTCATGGTTACGCGTATCCCGAGTAACTTATTACTGCATCTGAGGCTGTTTATATCAACGATACTGACGCGACGCGATCCTGGCACAGGTGGTGCGCTAATCAGCGTCTGGAGAGAACTGGGCTGTTTTTCCTCGTGCAGCGTTCTTACATATAAAGCCGCGGTGCGGTCGGCTAAGGGAATGCCGGATCAAATCTGCTCTCCCGACTAGCCGCTGGGCTAGTAATGCACCACTTTAAGTTATCGAATAAATCATTGCTTCCTTTGCTGATGGCCGATGAAGCTTTCAATTTAATTGTGCAATCAGCACACAAGTAAGTAATCATAATAAAAGTCTGACGTGGCTAAGTCAAATATTTTGGGCGAGAGAATTAATTTAATTACACTACACGCAGTAGACGAACTCTGAACTTGCCCTTTGGAGATACGCTATGGCTATAGTTTTATAGTTATTCTGTTGAAACTTCTCACGTTTTCATGATTATAGCGGATCTCCCTTCTACTTAAATTTAAACATCCTAGCTTTATTTATTCGCCTTCTTAATCGATCTTGCTTCCTTAATTTTTAAGATAAAAACCAGAAAATCATGAATTTCAACTAAAATTTTAATTTGTGAGATCCAGAATACTGTTTCTACTAAATTATTATGCAAAAGGAATCTAAATATAAATTTTTAAGTTTCTACCTCTTTTCTGTTGCACCAATGATTTTTACAGAAAAACATCCAAATTTCGAAAATGGTTAAAGTTATTGAACTGATATCCAACACATATTGATTTAGTATTACTCCTGACATGCTAGAAACGTTTCAGGTTATTTACTTGATTTTAAAGTATTGCGCAACATTTATGACGTCAGAGCTAGTTACAGCCGACTGGCTAGCACACAATGGAAAGACTGATGTGAATTTTATAAGGCTTGAGTAGGCTGCTTCCCTACAAGACCCTGCGTAACGATCCAAGGCTTACGAAATTTGATTCTCAAATTGCGAATATAAACTGAGTTCAGTTGTACTATTTAACGATGACATAAGACACTTTTTACGTGTCCAGGACTCGAACCCGGATTTCCCACTTATCCTGAGCGGCTACCTTAACAATTCTGGCTTCCGCTCATGCTTCCCGGTAGGATCTAGACCTCCATTCTTTCTTATATCGTAGTCTCACGTAAGTCTCCATGTATCCGTGCATGGATAGCTGAAATGGTTAAGGCGACCGCTCACGAAATCCGTATTCGGGTATCGGTCCGGCACAAATTTTCATATGTCACAATTGGGTAACTCACCTATACCTTTCTAAAAATGTTTCAAGAACCAATATTAAGCAACGAATCTAGGAATACACTGCAACTCTCTGCAGATCACTCCCACAGGGCCTGGAAAAATTTAAGTACTCATTCTACCTGCATTCCATTAGAGAATAGAATCAGAAGAAAACTGATATGTGGTACGATGGAAAGTAGTAGTCATCTTCTCCAATGAATTTCACAATGGTTTGGTGAGTAGAGATATAAATGTACAGTAAATGTCACATGTTTCATTATGAGCAGATGAAACTACAATTGCCCGGTCATAACTGTGGCTTCTTTGATTGCTGTGGGAGATGGATCATTGGAACCAACATGTATGAAATATTAATTCACTTTATTACATGAAGGAATAAAAATACTTACTTAAGTCGACACAGTCCTTTGCCACAGGAATGCGTGTTTATTTGCAATCATCATTCATTATTAACGTATCACTTGATCCCCTTATTAACAAAATCTTCTCTTGAAGTACAATGTTAAGCATTTACAAAAGTTCATTTCCATGAGACATTTGAATAATTCTATAGTTCTACTCGATGATGCTGACTGCTTTAGCTGAGTTCATGAACTGGTGCTGAGTACTCCGCCGGCCGGAGTTTCCGAGCGGTTCTAGGCGCTACAGTCTGGAACCGCGCGACCGCTACGGTCGCAGGTTCGAATCCTGCCTCGGGCATGGATGTGTGTTATGTACTTAGGTTAGTTAGGTTTAAGTAGGTCTAAGTTCTAGGGGACTTATGACCACAGCAGTTGGGTCCAATAGTGCTCAGAGCCATTTTTGAGCTGAGTACTTCCTTGCTCGGCTCTATATTGACCTCAGTGTGAGGGCTCTGCTGTGCTGAGAGAGAGGGAGTGTCATCTTCAGCCTCTCGCATTCGTCGTTTCGCAGTGCAGCGGAACATCGCTAATTTCTGTAGTGTCGATGCACGTTACCGATTATGGTGTGGCGCTGCGATCTTTGGACGATACTGCACACTCATTCTTGTGGTCTTTGTGGCTTCTGGGTAACAACACGACCGTGAAAATGAGAGTACCCTGTACTGTGCCCAAGTTGTGTGTTTTGTGACTGAGCGACAGCAGAAGTCATTTCCAATATTATTCCTAACGTCCCTACTTCAGAATAATTTTACCTCATAAGAGACCAGGCTACTTTCTGCGTTGACAAAAAAGTGACAATGTCAGTGATTTATTGTACCTCAACTCTCCCGAAAATTTTTCAGTGATCGAATGAACAGTGTGTCCTAAAGGTTCTAATAAGCTGACCAGATAAAATAGTAGTACTCATTTAAAAGAGCGCATTGCTGCTTTGGCGAACTGTAGCTGATATAGAACTGGCATCAAGTGGTCACGCCCGCCTTGCCCCCCCCCCCCCCCCCCCCCCCGCCATAACTCCATCCCCACACCCTGCTGATACACGTTATGGCAGTGCTACTCTCTCGTATGAAATCTGCACTGTAAGATCGATCGGCGCGGAGACATGAGATCATGGCAGAAATGCACTGTCGTGTTTGGGCGTGGCCAAGGCTATATCACGAATGAAGTTGACCGTATTGTTGGTTTTTCAAAGTGGAATGTTTAACGTACCTACAAGGAATGTTGTACCGCTCGCAGCCATGTATGATGGCGTAATAACAGTGGTTACAAAAGGGTCGGTACCGGCAAACACCCAAGACGAGAGCCACGTGTTATAAGTAAGAATCTGTTTCACTTCCGACAGAAATTACTGCTTTCATTGAATGTAAATACATCTCAAACAGTTTTTTTAGCGAAGTTTGCGAAGGAAACTGCTAACTATGCGCATTTAACTGTTCGAAGAGCCTTAACAAATTTCTGCTTGCGATTCTTGTCAGGTGATATAAAAATAAAGAAGGTGGCACACTTTGGTACCTTTAATTCCATAATGTCATTCAGGATTACTTTTTGCGGTAATTCATAAAGCCGGGCCAAGGTTTTCCGAGTCCAAAAATGATCTCAAAAACGTCCTGCAGAGGCTTATTTAGGGAAGCAGAGATATTTCATTTTCTTACCAATAGCTCAGTTTATGGGATCAATATTAGAAATAAAATTAATCTTCACACAGAATTAAAGCAACTTACTTTTGTGGAAAAATATGGCCATTATTCAGGAACACACATTTTCAGTAACTTTCCAAAAGCCATAAAAAATTTAGCTGTTAATAAAGTTCAGCTTAATAGGAGGCTAAAGGAGTTATTGGTGTAATTCCTTCTACTACGTTGATGAACTTTTAGCAGAATTTATTGATGTGCATGATACTATACTGCTTGATACCTACTAAGGAACGGAGATATTGTTAGGCAGGAAATGATGGACGGCATAAAACACGGTACAGACATTATATAGGTGGAGCCCCATATTTATAACAATAAATGGTACAGGTTTCACCACATGGGAAAGCAAGATAACATACATAAATGACGTTCATGCTTGACACGAGTTGGACCCCAGCATAAAGGTCGATATTGGACTCCGTAAGGTATATACCTTCCACTCTTCTATCAAGGTACCTGCACGGTGCATGCAGGAGGTGTTCGTTGAGAAACATGTCTGCCCAGATCATTCCAGGCATGATCTGTTGGGGAATATACAGGTCATTCCATATGTTCAACATCTTCACTTTCCAGTGTGTCAGACACCTTAGCGGTCCTGTCCCTGCGAAAATCTTCGTCCATAAACAGAAAGTCGCGACCTGCCGCACCACTAAACACATGGACAGGATCCAGTGTAATCTCCGTGCAATATCGCTGTGCTGCGATGGTACCTTGAGCAAAAATACGCAGCAGTCTTCTCCCAGTCTGCGTAGTGTCTGCGCACACCGTAACACTGAGCCATACCGATGACGTTATGAACATTCTGTGCTGCGTAACATGTTCCCCCACCTCCCACCTTCACCACCCCCTCTCTCCCTCGCCCTCTCTCTCTCTCTCTCTCTCTCTCTCTCTTTCTCTCTCTCTACTAATTTGTGATCAGAATCACTCGCCACTGTGAAGGGGGATTCGTCAAGGAACATCACTGTGTTGCAGACCCCAAACAATACCCTCCTTACACCAACGAAGTCTTTCTCTATGGTGATTTACTTGAAGTGGGACAAATTTAACAGGCTTCCAAACATATAAACCACCCCGATTTAATCACCGCAAAAGAGTTCTGCCAGAGACACGTATACCGGTAGCGCTTGCAATGTCTGCAGCGTCTGCCTAGGAGTGAGATGTCTGTTCCTTTTCGGCACTAGGGGTGTGTATCAACGCTTTTACGGTGTGGTGGTCTATCTATGGCTACCGGCATGCTTTCACATAGCATTTCCGCCTTCAGTAACCTTTTTTAATCGCGACGTGGCACTTTTGGACACACCTATTACTGTGACCACAGTAGTGACACTTTGACCGGCTTCGAGCCGTCTAGCTGCTAGTCCACGATCGTGAGCACTGAAGTGATGTCTTGCTGTCGTGTTGCCGTACCACATGGAATGTCGCAATAATCGGTTGCACAAAAACCTTCGCCAAACATTGATCTGCATGAACAGTCGAATGCATACAGAGCGCTCGTGCACAGGCTTCGCTGCAAATACATCCCGCCCTCTACATTTCCTTTTAATATAATTGGTCGTATGTTTCGTAGTAATCGTCGATTGTTCCGTAACAATAGGCAGTTGTTTTTTTTAGCAAGTGTCAGTTGTTTCTTAGCAACTGCCAAGCAATGTATGTTACTAATAATATACATACAGACTCATACCAAGCAAGGCTTCGCAGTGGTCAGAACACTGGACTCGCATCACTACTATATTGTGATCTGAGTCTATATCTGCTCCTGGGTAAGCCTTACAACCCAATATCGGAATTCGGAATCTCTGCCTGACCACTATGTAATCTAACTGAAATCTTCCTGTATCTCCCAGCCTTTTTCAAGTGTACTTCCTACTCTTGTGAGTCTTGAACAGATCATTCATTGTACTAATTTAAGTTTATTAAGTGTATTAAACACTGACAAACAGAATTTACAATATCCTCCACTGGACTTTGTGTCAATGATTTCTGTGTAGTGTAAACTAACGGATAACTTACGGGACAGCTGCTGTGTTGTGTTTAACAGTGTTTTACAATTTGTCTGATAGAGCAATAAGAATACCCGAAAGTTGACTGGTCTTCAAGGATACTTCGCACACAATCAAGACTGAGAAAAGATTACAAACTATGTCCTGTCTCAAATACACTTCTCGCGTTTGCCACTGGATCGTGTTGTGTAACTCGCAAAATACTTTATCGATGCAACTGCTCGACATCATCAGGTGGTGGTAGCTGCTGCTGTCACTGCTGCAAGGTGCGGCTGATGATAATCGCGCTGCGGAGTCGGAATTTATAATTCCGGGAGCAGGCAATACGCGTCCGCGGAAAGACGCTGAGAGTTGGAGAAAAGTGGCGCTCCTGGTGATCACCATATCCGTAATTCAGAGGACTTTATGGGACGCCTCAAGACACTTAAGCTACAAGCGTCGGATATTTTGGTTAGCTTTGACGTTTTATCTTTATTTACGGAAGTACCTCTCCAAGACTCGTTAGATCTTATCAGCAGCCAGTTCGAGAAAGACATTGTGGCATTATTTAAACATGTGCTTATCTCAACTTATCTCTTATTCAATGGCCCGTGTTTTGAACAAGTGGACGGTGTCGCCATAGGAGGTCCTCTGTCTCCCATGGTGGCCAACTATTTTATGGAAGACAGAGGAAAAAGCACTGCAGTTGGAAAGTCTCAAATATTCCTGCTTCTGGCGGTATATAGACGATACTTTCGTGGTGTGGCCCCACGGAATAGAGACATTTCCTGCGTTTCTCCGGCTCTGAACTCGCTTCATCCTAATAAACAATTCACAACAGAAGAGGAAAGGGATGGCATTTTAACATTCCTGGATGTCATAGTCAGAAGAAAAGCTGATGGTACACTGGGACACAGCGTCTATCGCAAATGAACTCATACAGAATTATATTTGCAGGCCACAAGTTGTCATTACCCTGCTCAACGCGGTTGTAAGTAGGCTGTTTAGGTTTTTATATTGGTAACGCCATGTAGCGCTCTGTATGAAAATCACTGGCTGGTTGGCAATGTTGAAATATTCTCTATTGTAGTGGGCAGTTGGCTGTTAACAGCGCGTAGCGTTGCGCAGTTGGAGGTGAGCCGCCAGCAGTGGTGGATGTGGGGAGAGAGATGGTGGAGTTTTGAGAGCGGATGATTTGGACGTGTGTCCATCAGAGAGAGTAAATTTGTAAGACTGAATGTCATATATATATATATATATATATATATATATATATATATATATATATATATATACATATAATGACTTTTGAACACTATTAAGGTAAATACATTGTTTGTTCTCTATCAAAATCTTTCATTTGCTAAGTATGCCTATCAGTAGTTAGTGCCTTCAGTAGTTAGAATCTTTTATTTAGCTGGCAGTATTGGCGCTCGCTGTATTGCAGTAGTTCGAGTAACGAAGATTTTTGTGAGGTAAGTGATTCATGAAAGGCATAGGTTATTGTTAGTGAGGGCCGTTCTTTTGTAGGGGTTATTAACAGTCAGATTGCGTTGCGCTAAAAACATTGTGTGTCAGTTTAGTGATGATCAGAATAAGTAAAGAGAGAAATGCCTACGTTCAGTTTTGCTCAGCTGTTTGAAAATCAAATAACATAAGGGGTTTACCAGCACAGTAATTCACTAATTTTTCTAAGGGGACGTTTCACGGCAGCGTCTTACGCTATTTGGTGCATAGAGCACATGTGCTCTCGGATGCCGACAGTCTGCCTGGTAAGCTACAGCACCTAAGAACAGAATATATGAATATGGTATCTGTTATTTCGTATTTGTCCGAAAGAACAGATACCGTCTTCATACAGATGAGGCTTACCGGCCAATCATCTTCAGTGCGGATGCACTCACATTGCCCAAACTCTTCTCTTACGGGAATCGATAGATTGACTGCCGCAAGTAATGAGTATAGTGGGCAGGGGCACTAAGAATTTAGCGTGTGGACAGTAAGTTGGGAATGTGGGTCTTACGGGGAGCGTGCCAGAGATAAGTCCCTGTAGTCGCACTATCCTCTGTGTCCTCGGTGGCTCAGACGGATAGAGCGTGTGCCATGTATGCAGCAGATCACGGTTTCGAGTCCCGCTCAGGGCACACATTTTCAACTGCCCCCTTTGGTATTTATCAACGCCTGTAAGCAGCTAAAGGCCTGGATGTCATTGTAATTTCATAAGAACAAAATGGCTATTCCTATAGGCAGATACGCCATGCTTTCCGTTCTAAGCAAATTCGAAGAGGGGGTGTAAATGAAGATGCGCCGGCACCCACTGCAGAAGAGGTTTTGCCCTATTTTGGCGGCATGTCTTCAAGAATAGAAAGAATCCTCAAAAGGCACGATATCAGTTGTGTTTTTCGGCCACCAGCAAAATTGAGGAATTTATTATGCCCGCGCAAAGACGACCTTGGCCTTAGGAAATGTGGCGTGTATAAAATCCAATGCCAACGTGGAAAATCTTATGTTGAGCAGACATACCGAACCGTGGAAGAACATTGCATCGAACACCATCGTCATAACGCCTGGAGCAACCTGATAAATCTGCAGTAGTGGGACATTGCCTGGACACGGGACATCGTATATTTTACGAAAAGACTGAAATTTTATCCTCAGCGTCATTTTTCTGGGACTCTGTTAAGAAAGCCACACATATCCGTACGGCGGACAATCTTATCAACAGGGATATAGGTTTTCAACTAAGCGCCGCCGGGAATCCAGCACTGGCTGCCATTAAATCAAAACAGGGAAAACAAGACCTTCCGACATTACTGAGATTCAAAACAGCCTGTGAGCACAGTAGCGTCCGGCAGTGCAATCATTGCTCATAGTGCACGCGCGGATGACTTTTCTGCGGCTTCCTGCAGAGGGCACCAGGAGCGCCGCTTTCCTCCAACTACGAACGTCTTCCAGCGCATGCTTATTGCCTGCTCCCTGCATGATAAATTTCGAAGCCGCCGCGTGATTATCATCAGTGACACCTTGCAGCAGTGACAGCAGCAGCTACCACCACCTGATGATGTCGAGCAGTTGCATCGATGATATATTGTGCGAGTACCACAATACGCTCCATCGGCAAACCCGAGAAGTGTATTTGCAACAGATTCGATGTGAAAGCATAAAACGTCACATATGTCCTGTCTGACTATAGTTTAATTATTTAACTGCAAATTATGTATGTGTTTTAACAGAAATTTCAACAAATACAACGTAAGTATTATGAGCGTTATATTGAAGATAGAGAAACATTTCTCCCGATCCATTACATTGTTCTCCACAACACTGACAAATATACATATTGCTGAATTATTATTGGTGACCACGAATTAGGTTATTGTGCAGGGTTTAAGAAAAAGAAACGATCCATAGAAAAGACGTAGGGCCAACAGTTGTCACCTGAGATGTCCTAAGAAGCCGAAATCTGACAAAATTAATATGATTTTAAAGAACATTAGCAAGTAGTTCCTATTTCAGAGGTTGAAAATACCGTTACAGTTGTAAGGTTCTTTTATTTAGGACACGACCTGTTTCGGGCTCTTATACGCCCATCAGCAGGTGTCGTAAACTGGTGCTGAGACTCGGCACTCCATGCTCTGCGCTCGCTGGTAGCACACCGCGTCTTGTACTGGTCCACCGCGGCGCTCTGAGTCACAGCACCAAGTTACGAAACCTGAAGATGGGTGTATAAGAGCCCGAAACCGGTCGTGTCCTAAATAAAAGAACCTTAAAATTGTAGCGATATTTTCGATCTCTAGTATAATGCTCAGTTGCGGATGTCTCTCCGACAGGATTGTTTGCATTTTCTATGTGATACAAATTTTATTATAAAGAAAATTCACAGGGAACTTTGACATTTTATGCTGTCAAACACAATTGGTTTTGCACATTCTACTTTGTCTTACACACCTTTCAAAATATCATCGACTGAAAACCGTAGGTTGTTCTAATTTGAGTAAATATTTGAGACTACTCCACTATACAGGCAACGTTTGACTACTGTGTCTGCCTTAATAAAATCGAAACGGTAGTAAATTGCTTTCTGCTGGCAAACTGTACGCAACATGAATAATATATCCTAAATGTATTAACTAGTTTCTTATACTGATACAGCGTATTATCTTTGGTTGCACTTCTGAAAAAGCATTTGGATCATCAGTGACTTAATACGTGAAACACTCTTGCGAATTAAACACTGAGCCACAACCACCTTCTTTTACAGAAGTAATATTAATATCGCTTACAGATCCACTACATGATACTTTCTTAACAGAAACTGTCATTTTTCTTGGTAAACCCAAAAATATCACATATCAATATTTTCGAAGTACCCTTAAATATATCATGACCACAACTACCACTGTTCAGGAGGTCGAATTCAGCAGCGCTGATGATCGAGAATCTTGACGGCAGATATATCTTGCAGTCTTTCAGACGAACCAGCACTGCCGCTCTAAATTGATTATTGACACGTCTTGTGCTCAGTATTGGATAATGCCGCCCTTTCTCCAAGTCTCGCAGTCTTACTGTTCACACTGTGCTGCTAAGGTGTTTCAAGTTCTGTAACATGGAAGCAAACGAATGCCTTATTTCCTGTATTACAACAAATAAAATGTACAGATTATGTTAGTAGTGCATAGTGCATGTTTCAATTACTTTGGTGATGAGAGAAACTACAGTGATTATATTGGTGCCTCTGATGGCGCGATCAACTAATACTATCGCAGCATGTCTTTCTGCTGTTATTGTCCCTCACCATAATGAGACAGCAAGCAAAAACGTGAAAACGTCGTTACTCAGCATTAGTCAACTAGTTAGAATAACAACTGACGTCAGCATCCAACGTCACTACCTTCTCTGGTTTTGGCCATAGACGAAGAATGGATGGCCATTCCTCCACAGACATTCAGATTCCCATTGAAAGACTTACCAACAGAGATGAAGCCTTCATAAAGGTAGAGGGAGGGAACATCCTGTATTAATTTTACATGTTGCAATTTTTACAAAACTGGCTGTGAGGTGGCGACTTTCCAAGCCATAAGCTATGATTACAACGGCTGACGTGACTTTTGCTTCGAATGTAAGTGTTCTTGTTTGCCTTGTTTCTACTAATCCAACACATTTTTTTCTTCTAGTTGTGGGAGCACATGGAGCAAGTCACACCTTTTGCTTCTATGTCATTGCTGTTGTCTACTAGTTAAGATGTCAACCCCACCCACTACCCAACCACAATATACACACATCAAAAAAAGTTTTGCGTCACCTAGGTTCCGGGAGTTCCGGAACCTCTGCAGAAAACTGGAATAGGCATCAACATGAGCATTATTTCTGCCCTTTTTATTGTTCATGAAAACCACACATTGCATGTTGTACCACCGTACAGCGAGACCTTCATAGGTGGTGGTCCAGATTGCTGTACACACCGGTACCTCTAATACCTAGTTGCGTTGATGCATGCGTTTATTCCTCGTGGCATACTATCCACATTTTCATCAAGGCACTGTTGGTCCAGATTATCCCACACCTCAACGGCGATTCGGTGTAGATTCCTCCGAGTCGTTGGTGCGTCACGTCGTCCATAAACAGTCCTTTTCAATCTACCCCAGGCATGTTCGATAGGGTTCATGTCTGGAGAACATGCTGGCCACTCTAGTCGACCGATGTCGCTATCCTGAAGAAAGTCATTCACAGGATGTGCACGATGGGGGCGCGAATTGTCGTCCATAAAGACGAATGCCTCGCCAATATGCTGCCGATATGGTTGCACTATCGATCGGAGGATGGCATTCACGTATCGTACAGCCGTTACGGCGCTTTCCATGACCACCAGCGGCGTACGTCGGCCCCACATAATGCCACCCCAAAACTGCAGGGTACATCCACCTTGTTGCACTTGCTGGACAGTGTGTCTAAGGCGTTCAGCCTGACCGGGTTGCCTCCAAACACGTCTCCGAATATCGTCTGGTTAAAGACATATGCGTCACTCATCGGTGAAGAGAACGTGATGCCAATTCTCAGCAGTCCATTTGGCATGTTGTTGGGCCCATGTATGGTGTCGTGGTTGCAAAGATGCACCTCGCCATGGACTTCGGGAGCGAAGTTGCGGATCATGCAGCCTACTGCGCATAGTTTGAGTCGTAATACTACGTCCTGTGGCTTCACGAAAAGCATCATTCAACATGGTGGAGTTGATGTCAGGGTTCCTCAGAGCCATAATCCGTAGGTTGCGGTCATCCACTGCAGTAGTAGCCCTTGCGCGGCCTGAACGAGGCATGTCATCGACAGTTCCTGTCTCTCTGTATCTCCTCCATGTCCGAACAACATCGCTTTGGTTCACTCCGAGACACCTGGACACTTCCCTCGTTGAGAGCCCTTCTTGGCACATAGTTGGCACAAAGTAATAATGCGGGCACGATCGAATCGCGGTATTGACAGTCTGGGCATGGTTGAACTACAGGCATCACGACCCGTGTACCTCGGTCCTGGTGCAATGACTGGAATTGATCGGATGTCGGAACCCCTCTGTCTAATAGGCGCTGCTCATGCGTGGTTGTTTACATCTTTGGGCTGGTTTAGCGACATCTCTGAACAGTGAAAAGGACTGTGTCTGTGATAGAATATCCACAGTCAACGTCTGTCTAAAGGAGGAGTTCTGGGAACCGGGGTGATGCAAAACTTTGATGGGTGTATTTGCCAGACCTTGTCTACTAATATGAATAAGCTCACGGGTAAAACTATCACGCTCCATGATACTGAGCGTACACCTTAGTGTAAAGTAGAACATTTCACTGAAGAACAGGCAAATAGTTTGAACGTACAGTCCGATGCACAGATTCGTAGGTTTATCAGCAATTATATTGAATGGACGGAACAAAGATAAGGACACCGATACATGTATTAGTGAAGAGATACTGTTCGACGACTGAATACTTTCCCAGCAATTAGGTTGCAAAACCAGAACAGATTCATGAATTTAAAAAATTTAAACAAACATTTTGACGAAGACCTGCCTGTTTGGTAACAAAATATGTCTCCACAGTTTAATTTTCAAAAGGAACTAAGACGGTTACAGGAAATGGTGACCCATTTCTCACCCATGCTTGCACCCATAGGTGGAAGATCTAGCCACGTGCAAAATGCAGAAAATTTTTGTAATGAAAACAGTATGGCCCTCAGTTATCCACCAATGACCTGTTGTATAATCCGAGGCAGTACCTAACTTGTCGACTGTATTACTAGACGAGAATTTACTAAAACATCCTCAGTCTCAGGTATCCATCACAGAGAAGAATTGTCTTCCCTCTCGTTATTCTTAAATGATTCAGAACAGCTTTGCGTAGGACATAGACTGACCGTCAAAAGATATTATGTGATAGGCTATCTACAAGGTGAGGCCCGCCGTATGGACAATCAAAACACCGGATATCTGTATCGACTACAAACAGTTTGAACGTGCATTCCTGAACAAATTTTGATCAGCCACTGTTCGGGAGAGATTGAGGAAAAATATTTTTGAGTCAGAACCCTTAATCCACGTCAAGGTAGCTCAAGATGTGAAGGACCTGAATATGGTGAACTGTTACGACGATCATGTTCCCTAAAATGATCTGTTGCGGATACTAAAAGCAAAATTACTGTTTGAGATGCAGGAAAAACTTATACAAGTTCCAGACAAAGATATAGAATACTTTGTCTGGACTCGACTGACTGGATTTAATCCAGGAACTCACACGTGCCTCTCGAAATAACAACAGTCACACCTCCTACGTGTCGCAGTCGCAACAGTACAGCCAACCTAAGTCTCGAGGTGTAAGCTTTGTTAGCTATGTAGGATCGGATAATCAGCCGTTTAACGCAGATCCGACTCCTCTGAACTATGGACCGAATTCGCCGAATGAAAAAAATTAGAAAGCGTTTCCATCCAATGTACAACAGCAATCATAACATGCGAAACAATTTGAATGGGAACAGGAATGACAATGGAAACCGTAACTACCCAAACCGCCGTAATAACGGAAATACCAATATATATAGAAATCTACAATGGCAGTGTACCCACAAAACAACAATAATAATTGTGCTGGGGACACGCCTTCCTATAATAACAGAACAACCAGAATAATTCGCAAAATAATACCCAGAGTCGTTTGGTTCGATGCGATTGGAGGACACAGCATGATCATGTGAGTATATAGAGCCAGCGAATGAGCCTCAACCGTCAAATGAGTCGCGTCGAACTAGATTCGGCCTTATCTTACCTCTAAATGACGGCAAGGAGTCGTAAAGGGGCCAAGAACCTTTCGCAGGTTAACATCAAGAACCAGGATAAACAAGCCAGTAATCAGACAGATCCTGTAATCTTATTGAGGTATAATGAAAACATGCACCTCCGTTACATTGAGGTAAAACGAAAACTTGTACCTCGGTTATGAGCTCTGAGTCATCACTCTGATGACTTATTTGATGCGGCCTGCCACGAATTTCTCTCCTTCGCACTAGCAACCTACCTCCTCAATTGTTTGCTGGATGTATTCCAATCTCTGTCTTCCTATCCAGTTCTTACCCTCTACAGCTCCCTATAGTACCATGGAAGTTATTGCCTGATGCCTTGTGGGAAAAATTAAGCTGCTTCATCCAACAGGGTGTACTACCGAAGGGATTTCTGTAGATTCCACAGCGCAGGAACTCAAAACGCGTCTCCAACACCAAGCCTTGCTGAGAAAACTTCACAGCACATAAGCGAGGTGTACGGTATGCGACGGTCATGTCTCAACTAAGCCGCAGGCGTACCTACAGTAAGACGCGATTGCCGTCGAATGGTTGTGCGATGCACATTGCTGAACCTTCGAATATACACACTAAAACGTGTATATGTAAACAAGACACGGACACGATAATATTCATGTGAACTTATCAATGTTAACTTTTGTAGGTAAGCAGCGAACTACAACGATAAAAAAGGAGAAAACTAACATTCAATTTGATCTGAATTGCCGGCCCGAGTGGCCGTGCGGTTCTAGGCGCTACAGTCTGGAACCGAGCGACCGCTACGGTCGCAGGTTCGAATCCTGCCTCGGGCATGGCTGTGTGTGATGTCCTTAGGTTAGTTAGGTTTAATTAGTTCTAAGTTCTAGGCGACTGATGACCTCAGAAGTTAAGTCGCATAGTGCTCAGAGCCATTTGAACCATTTGATCTGAATTGGGCAATGTCCAAGTCTCTCGACTTAAGTAAAATCAAATGAAAACGAATAATTTATATTGTACATAGTTTGAACATTGTGAACTTATGTTACTCTTTGTCAGTACCAAAGAAATTCATACTTTATTGCCTATGTATTTACACAAGATGCTCGGAAATCCCTTTTTCGAACTTCTAGGACATGTAGAGGGGAGTGAGTAAATAAAGTTTTGAATTGTAACCCATGTCGGGAAACGGGCGTGCGACAACCGTTTGAACACATGTTGTAACGTGATCACTTTTACAAGTAATTGATTAGGCGTGGCCCAGTACATCAATTGTTTTACAATTCCACTCATTAATAGCCAATGAAATCGCTCGTGTACTCGTTGACGGGTTCTCTTCAACATGATGCAGTACGGACTCTTCCAATTTGGGTGTGCAGCGTCTCCCTGGAGCAACACAGTCACGCCAGCTGATAGTGAAAGTACCCTTTCTCGAAACCGTTGCGTATTAGTTGCGAAAAGGATATGCGACGGAATAGGATGTAGTGGAGAACGCTCTTGATAAAGGCAACGCACAGCTATTACCGTGAGATTCGCCATTCAGAAGGACCATGTCAGTGTATTCCGCAAACGTGTACTCAACTATATTGCTCTAACACTTACAGACACGTGAAAGAGGCTCGAACCAGGCCAGAGAGGTATGACGGACGTCAAATGACATGAGCTGAACCCCCACTATGACACCCACTAAGCAAACAGGTTTTCAAACTGCTGTACCACGGAAACGATACGTTTACCGACTTGGGTTCCTATTCAAAATATTATGTATTCACTCCCCTCTGCAAGTCCCACAGGTTCTAACAGTAATTTCTGAACACCCTGTATATTTTAAATCTGTAGGCACCGTAGTCGTGCGTCTCTTCCAAGTTACTGGTAGCGTGGTACAAATGTTTCATGAATCGCGGAGCTTCAGCACTGCTGCAACTTTGCGAGCAGACAATGGAGTGAGAAGCAATAAGAGTGCTGTGTAAGTAGACTGTCGGGTGCGTTGAGGAAGATTGCACAGGCTGGCCTGTAGAGGCCCCGTGACGTCATGCACCCACATATGACGTCACTCCTCCACTGGACTTACGACCTACATTGCGTTGCGCACGTAAAAGCAACAAGTGTCTGAACTTTACTGTTACCCACAGAAGAATAGTGTTGCGCACATATCATGCTGACGCATACATAGGGACAAGCCAGTGCCAGGAAACTGATAACTAACCAACCATACATTTACAGGTCTGCTCTCGTCGAACATGTAAAAATCTATACATCCGTTTTTTTTTTCTTTTCTATTAGTTGAACGACTACTCACAATAAAGAAACAAATTGTTTCATATTTATTCAGGAAGTATTGTAGTACAGCTTTCTAAAAATTATTTTTAGTGTATAAAATTCTGTGTAACGATTCTGGACCAATGAATCCGTATGTTAGCATTTACATTACCTGTACAAATAAGCGATGGCCCGGGGTAGCTAGGAGATGCCTGGCTGTTCACTTTTATCGTTTTGCCAATCTGATCTCGCCATGTAAGCCTCGTTCTCTGTAACTCTGAGTAATTTGTAACATATTCAGCTAACTGGCTATCAAACTCAGTCAGCCTTTTGTGAGAGAGATCCAACATTTCAATGTGGCACCGACCCATCATTGGCATGACTGTGTTAAAAATTTTCAGTATCTCTATTTTGCTAATTGTACAAACCTGAACCTGCAGTCATTCGAAGAAGAAGTCCGAAAATTTTAGCTAATTGCACAGCATGGAGAGATTACCAAATCGTGATATGCAATCTACATTTCCATCGGCCCGCATCTGTCGCTGCGCTGCTCTCAAAACCAGCCTGGGAGAATTACATTGTCCATTATCAAACAGCTCCGGCACTTATTTCGTGAGCGGAGGTGGATTCCAACTCACGCGTTGTAAATAATTTTATGTGAGCATCTGACGTTGGCGTGTGTTAAATATATACATTTTATCACCAGCTCTTAACGGTAATCATGACTTTCTACAAATCTGACCACCAAGGCTTCAGGGAACAATAGCTATTATTTCTTCAACAGAGAGCATCTGAAAGATCTAAGAAAGAAGAATTGATTACATTAATGTTTTCATGAAAATGAATCGTTCTTTAGTACACTCTATAGTTTCAGCCACTCCCACATGATTTCTTATGACATTATTTTTTAAATCATCTCTCATAAACAAGTCACTCCCCGAAGTACTCTTCCATGGAGAGAAATCTTTAACGCTTTTCCTTAACTTACAATTCTTTGAGGTGCTTTCAGCAATTTTCTTGTAGATGATACTTCTTTTCGCCCATGTTCTGAGTGCACTACAGCCTACAGTTTACTCAAAAGACGACCGAAAAGTCTATGGCCGAAACATCAGTTGAAGAAATTGATCGGATTTTAATGGATTGGCCTCAAAAATGTGCAGACGCACAGTGGCAATGGTATTACTCGTTACTTCAGCTCTGCTTGAAACAGTGTTGATATTACATATTTCGAATATACCTGGCCGATTATGTATTTTTATGACTTATTGGCATAAACTGGTTAAACCTTTCCATCATTCAGTGTCGTAGTCTTAGTTCTCGTGAGTACAATTTCAAAATGTCTGCTTCCAAAGATGGCACTCTAGGCGGAAGAAGAAGTAATGTTATCTACAAGTTTTCAGTGCAGAGACTTTCTGAGATCATACTAAAATACAATAAAAGACAAGAAAAGAAAGAACAGCTGGCGTTAGACGGTGACTGCTTTACTTAGAAGTGAGGTGGAAAGGAGATTAGAAAATAAGGGAAGAGCTCGTCTGTAGCGAAGAATTTTACCTCTTCCACGTGGAACGAAAGTAAAAAGTATTCTGAAATAAAACTGACCTAGAAGGCTGAGAGGTAAGGAGAGAGCGGTCCAGGTGCCGGGTATCTGAATATTTATGAACGGAAAAAAAAATTCACAAGGAGCTCGTATTCTTAGGAGCGTAAACTCTGTTTAACCCCCTCCCCCCACCACCACTAATTCTTTAGACAGCGTGTATTTGCGCGTGCGTATTTCTTTCTCCTTCTCCTTATCGTCTCTCTCTCTCTCTCTCTCTCTCTCTCTCTCTGTCTCTCTCGCTCCCTCGCTCTCTCAGTTGCAAATCCGCTGAATCCTACCTGCGGGGACACTGCAACCCTCGCCCGCTCTTCCTTTGCCGCCTTAAGGAAGACAAAGTGAGCATTTCCGGTGCTTTCCGTGTTCCTTCTCGGACAAAAAGGAGCTCCGCTGCAGATGCAGCGTTTGGACAAAGGGCCAGAACATCTCGTGAGGGAGTCTCGCCGAATAACAAGGTATTGGTTATCACGGAAATTAATGCTGGAGGCTTCCATCGTCAAACTTTTGTCTGTATAATGGCACTCAAAATCCACCTAACTGCCTCTATATATGCATCTTAGAGCATTATACACGAAGGGTACAAGTTATGCTTCAAATGCTTGGTGTTTATAATTCCAATCTCATTGCCACAGACAATATATTACTGTTCCGCATGGGTCATTACGCGAAGAAGTTGAAAATTACTAGGCATTGCAATTGGAGACTGTGGTTTTTTATTTCAAATTCATTTATTTTTCGATACAGTCCCGTTTTAGGAAAATTTATTTCGTCCAAAATCTTCCCAGTATGTAGCTTATGTCCCTGAAGCGAGTTTGTGTAAAGTCCTTCAAATAATCTGCTGTGACTGCCGTGACTCTTCCTTTAACTCACTACGATTTGAAGATAAAACTTATGTCTCAAAAACGGTCTACTTATTGCTGAAAGTACATCTGTGGCAGCACGAGACGCCTCGCCTGCTGAGTACGTGGCCGATCTTCAGGAGGGGACTGGACAAGCTCAGAGGACGGAATGTCATGTCATTGGGAGCTCCAGTGTTAGAGGGGTGATGGAGCCCCTCAGGGGAAATAGTAGGCAGATCGGGGAATATATTACAGGATGTGGCGGAGTTTCTGCCAGCAACGACTGAGAACGCTTACGTGCACTTAGATGCAATTCTTGGCTCTTGTCGGCACAAATGATAGCCGCCACATGGGTTCAGCGGCCATCCTCGCTTCGTACAGGCGGCTGATTCGGTGAAGACAGCTTGCCTCGAACTTGGGAAGGATGCAGAGTTTATCGTTTTGCTGCATCGTTCTCAGAACCGATCATGTTCCTCTGGTTTGGAGCAGAGTAGAAGCCTTAAATCAGATGCTTAGACGATTCTGTAACAATTCTGGATGCAGATTTCTAGACCTCCGTTATCGAACGGAGAATTTTAGGACCTCCGTAATAGGTACGTGTGCACAACATGCAAGAAGCGGCTCCTAGGGTAGCAGAGAACGCTTGGAGTGGACATATGCAGAAATCCCTCCATAGATCTGAGTCGTGTCGGATCGTTCTATGTCTAGTCGTCTCTGTCTAGTCGTTGGGTGGCCCTCCGTCAATTATTAGTTCAGTCTTTCGATGTAGTTTCTTGGAGCGGGTTGTTGACCACATGAGCAGTCAGTCGGTCGTCATAAGGGATGGAAAGACAAGAGGTACATGTGAGTACGGTGAGCTGTTCACGATTGTCTAAGCAGCCGTTGGTCGATATAGTTTTGCTGGTTGGCGGTACTTCGGTCTCCTTCATTAAGGAGACATAGTTGCTAATGTGGGTTTTGGAGTTCTGTTCAATTTATGGTGCCGTCTGTTCTGCCCTTTGGGGCTAAGGTGCTCGCTATTAGACTGACACACCTGCTCCGCCACTGAAGTTGTTGCTGCTACGCTGGATCCCCTGCAATTCTCTATCACTCTGTCTGAAGTTTAAATTTACCTTTTGGTGCCATTGTTTGATATTATCTGAGTGCCGTACACGATATGTTTTAAAATTTCTTTTAATTGCAACTTTTCGGTGTCTGCTTATCTTGTCATTCAGGCCTGAAATTAATTGTGTCATATGTTCTAGACCGCCGTTTCTGTTAGTGACCACGGAGGTCGAAACTGAGTTTTATTTGCATTGGAAGTTGTTGCTTCCCTGACTGATGTAACGACTATAAAATTGCCTACGGGCGTCGTAAGCGAACACCAGCGGCCCAGTTAACAGTGCCCCATTTGGGTAATTAAGTTACGTCAATCCGGTAAGATTTTGACCCACCAGGCTAGCCGAGAGCGTTAATGAGCTGTTTTCTCGATTCGGGAAGGCGCGCCGGCCCCGGATCGAATCTGCCCGCCGGATTAACGACGAGGGCCGGTGTTCCGACCAGCCTGGATATAGTTTTTAGGCCATTTTCCACATCCCACTAGGTGAATACCGGACTGGTCTCCCTGTCCCACCTCAGTTACACGATTCGCAGACATCTGCCACACATTCGCACTAATTCCTGATTTACACTAGAGGCAGACAGCTGGGGTAGTACGGGATAGTGACAGGAAGGACATCCGGCCACCCTTCAAATTAACATTGCCAAATCCGATTGTAACCACGCCGACCCTGTGCAAACTGCAGGACAAGGTGCAAGCAAAAGAAGAAGAACTCTGGTGAGGTTTTGCCTCGTTCAAAAATGTAATACATATTGTTCTAAATATAATCACTATTATAGTTGTTTGCCCCCCAAGAACCATGGACCTTGCCGTTGGTGGGGAGGCTTGCGTGCCTCAGTGATACAGGTGGCCGTACCGTAAGTGCAACCACAACGGACGGGTATCTGTTGAGAGGCCAGACAAACGTGTGCTTCCTGAAGAGGGGCAGCCGCCTTTTCAGTAGTTGCAGGGGCAACAGTCTGGATGATTGACTGATCTGGCCTTGTAACACTAACCAAAACGGCCTTGCTGTGCTGGTACTGCGAACGGCTGAAAGCAAGGGGAAACTACAGCCGTAATTTTTGCTGAGGGCATGCAGCTTTACTGTATGGTTAAATGATGATGACGTCCTCTTGGGTAAAATATTCCAGAGGTAAAACAGTCCCCCATTCGGATCTCCGGGCGGGGACTACTCAGGAGGACGTCGTTATCAGAAGAAAGAAAACTGGCGTTCTACGGATCGGAGCGTGGAATGTCAGATCCCTTAATCGAGCAGGTAGGTTAGAAAATTTAAAAAGGGAAATGGATAGGTTAAAGTTAGATATAGTAGGAATTAGTGAAGTTCGCTGGCAGGAGGAACAAGACTTTTGCTCAGGCGAACACAGGTTATAAATACAAAATCAAATAGGGATAATGCAGGAGACGGTTTAATAAAGAATAAAAAAATAGGAGTGCGGGTAAGCTACTACAAACAGCATAGTGAACGCATTATTGTGGCCAAGATAGACACGAAGTCCACGCCTACTACAGTAGTACAAGTTTATATGCCAACTACCTCTGCAGATGACGAAGAAATTGAAGAAATGTGTGATGAAATCAAAGAAATTATTCAGATAGTGAAGAGAGACGAAAATTTAATAGTCATGGGTGACTGGAATTCGGTAGTAGGAAAAGGGAGAGAAAGAAACGTAGTAGGTGAATATGGATTGGGCCGCCTGACAGAATTTTGCACATAGCACAACTTATAGATAACACTTGGTTCAAGAATCATAAAAGAAGGTTGTATGCATGGAAGAAGCCTGGAGATACTGACAGGCTTCAGATAGATTATATAATGGTAAGACAGAGATTTAGGAACCAGGTTTTAAATTATAAGACGTTTCCAGGGGCAGATGTGGACTCTGACCACAATCTATTGGTTATGAACTGTAGATTAAAACTGTAGAAACTGCAAAAAGGTGGGAAATTAAGGAGATGGGACCTGGATAAACTGACTAAACCAGAGGTTGTACAGAGTTTCAGAAAGAGCATAAGGTAACAATTGACAGGAATGAGGGAAAGAAATACAGTAGAAGAAGAATGGGTAGCTTTGAGAGATGAAGTGGTAAAGGCAGCAGAGGATCAAGTAGGTAAAAAGAAGAGGGCTAATAGAAATCCTTGGGTAACAGAAGAAATATTGAATTTAATTGATGAAAGGAGAAAATTTAAAAATGCAGTACATGAAGCAGCCAAAAAGGAATACAAACGTCTCAAAAATGAGATCGACAGGAAGTGCAAAATGGCTAAGCAGCGATGGCTAGAGGACAAATGTAAGGATGTAGAGGCTTATCTCGCTAGGGGTAAGACAGATACTGCCTACAGGAGAATTAAAGGGACCTTTGGAGAAAGGAGAACCACTTGCATGAATTTCAAGAGTTTTGATGGAAACCCAGTTCTAAGCAAAGAAGGTAAAGCAGCGAGGTGGAAGGAGTATATAGAGGATCTATACAAGGGCGAAGTACTTGAGGACAATATTATGGAAATGGAAGAGGATTTGGGTGAAGATGAAATGGGAGATACGATACTGCGTGAAGAGCTTGACAGAGCACTGAAAGACCTGAGTCGAAACAAGGCCCTGGAGTAGACAACATTCCATTAGAACTACTGACGGCCCTGGGAGAGCCAGTCCTGACAAAACTCAACCATCTGCTGAGCAAGATGTATGAGATAGGCGAAATACCCTCAGACTTCAAGAAGAATATAATAATTCCAATCCCAAAGAAAGCAGGTGTTGACAGATGTGAAAATTACCGAACTATCAGTTTAATAAGTCACAGCTGCAAAATACTAACGCGAATTCTTTACAGACGAATGGAGAAACTGGTAGAAGCCGACCTCGGGGAAGATCGGTTTGGATTCCGTAGAAATATTGGAACACGTGAGGCAGTACTGACCCTACGACTTATCTTAGAAAATAGATTAAGGAAAGGCAAACCTACGTTTCTAGCATCTGTAGACTTAGAAAAAGCTTTTGACAATGTTGACTGGAATACTCTCTTTCAAATTCTGAAGGTGGCAGGGGTAAAATACAGGGAGCGAAAGGCTATTTACAATTTGTACAGAAACCATATGGCAGTTATAAGAGTCGAGGGACATGAAAGGGAAGCAGTGGTTGGGAAAGGAGTGAGACAGGGTTGTAGCCTCTCCCTGATGTTATTCAATCTGTATATTGAGCAAGCAGTAAAGGAAACAAAAGAAAAATTCGGAGTAGGTATTAAAATCCATGGAGAAGAAATAAAAACTTTGAGGTTCGCCTAAGACATTGTGATTCTGTCAGAGGCAGCAAAGGACTTGGAAGAACAGTTGAACGGAATGGATAGTGTCTTGAAAGGAGGGTATAAGATGAACATCAACAAAACCAAAACGAGGATAATGGAATGTAGTCGAATTAAGTCGGGTGATGCTGAGGGAATTAAATTAGGAAATTAGACACTTAAAGTAGTAAAGGAGTTTTGCTATTTGGGGAGCAAAATAAGTGATGATGGTAGAAGTAGAGAGGATATAAAATGTAGACTGGCAATGGCAAGGAAAGGGTTTCTGAAGAAGAGAAATTTGTTAACATTGAGTATATATTTAAGTGTCAGGAAGTCGTTTCTGAAAGTATTTGTATGGAGCGTAGCCATGTATGGAAGTGAAGCATGGACGATAACTAGTTTGGACAAGAAGAGAATAGAAGCTTTCGAAATGTAGTGCTACAGAAGAATGCTGAAGATTAGATGGGTAGATCATATAACTAATGAGGAGGTATTGAATAGGATTGGGGAGAAAAGTTTGTGGCACAACATGACTAGAAGAAGGGATCGGTTGGTGGGACATGTTATGAGGCATCAAGGGATCACCAATTTAGTATTGGATGGAGGCGTGGAGGGTTAAAATCGTAGAGGGAGACCAAGAGATGAATACACCTAACAGATTCAGAAGGATGTATGTCGCAGTAGGTACTGGGAGATGAAGAAGCTTGCATAGGATAGGGTAGCATGGAGAGCTGCATCAAACCAGTCTCAGGACTGAAGACCACAACAACAACATAGTTGTCTGAGTGCTAGTGTTCAAGATTTGACTGTTACCTCTTAAGTCTCTTAAGCTAATGTGTTGAAAACCCTGTGGTTTCTTGATTATTACATTAACTTGTTGTTATATTTTATTGTAATATTAACTGGTTAATCCTTTTAGTTATTCTTATTGTAATACTCTTGTTGTAATAGGTAAAGTTTTATTGGGGCTTGGGATCACGCCCACATTGAGTGTCTTGTCTTGGTCTGAGCACTTTCACACGTTCTATGATTATTGTGCATGAATTATGTGTTTGCTTGTTTGTTCTCGGCTTTTCGAGCTGTTCGGAGTCTTTGGAGGAGCTGCCCAGAGCTGTTATCTGTTACCTGCCGGTCCACCGGGCACAGCCTGCCCGCGTCGGATGTGTTTGTGGGCGCGGCCGGCGCGCCGCTTTCCGTCTCACCGTAGCCTCTGAGACGCTCCGGCCTGCTGGCTTGCCACGGCATCCCTCATACGTTGAGTTTCTATCTCGTAGCAATAGGGCGTTAATTTAACCGGTAGTGCCCCTTACTCAGAACTGGCCGGCCATACCTGTCTATTCCATGTTTTCCCGGTTTGACGTTTCGTTTTAAGGTAATAGTTTTAATATTGATTAATGCTCAGTTTGTTGAATAGTATTTTATTATTTTTTCACGTCAGTATCTTGATGATGCCCAAGGGGCTTCTCTGAATGATTAAATGTTAGTCACATTTGTTAAGAATTGTTCTTGTGCTCGCTGCATAAAATATTAGTACTTTACGGGCCTCAGCTCGTCAGATATCATACTTGTGTAATGTTACTACACTTCTTGCAAGCTATATTCATTAATGTCAAGCACCCGCCTTTGACCATCTGAATGTTGGAATTGTAATCTTTAGCACCACTGCAGTCATTGTTTGCCCAGTGCTAAGCGCGTGTTTGAGTTACATTGTATTGTACTGCTTGCTTATTAGTCCTCCTAAATTGGTGCATTTTATTCATTTAAATTAACTAATTAATCATCAATTGGTTTAACTGAAGAAATTTTACAGTAACCGCCTGAATCATTTGTATTTTATTAGTGTCTCGGTGTCTGTGCAATAAAAGATTGTTGGACTCTTGTGAAGTAACAAATGCACCTTTCCCGTGCCATTTTAGTTTTTTCCTTATCCTGAGCGTCCACTGACATTTTAACGCCCACTAAGACGCGTTGTGATCCCAGACGGGATAGCATACGTAGTAGCAGTTCGGAGAAAAAAATGTTAATATAGTATTGGATAACTGCAAGGGCGTTTATAGAAGGACCACGGAACTAGTTCCCTTTGGAAACGATTTCAGTGCCCACATGCTACAAGGGGCAGAAAGCTGAATGAAACCTGACGTAAATAGCAATGAAATTCGGAACTCCGTCTGGAATGTGTATCGCATAGATAGATTCAACGCCGATGGTGGAGGTGTATAGACGTAAGAAATACAATAATATCTAACAAGATTACTACAGATTCCGAATGCGAAGTAATTTGGGTGAAGAGAAATATTAAAGGTCGATCAAACATGGTCATCGAATGCTTTTGTAGTACCCCATGCCCCAGGAGTAGTTGACGGAACATTTGAGGGGAACTTGGAGAATGTATCGTGTAAAATGCCTAGTCATTTTGTAGTCTCAGATGGAGATTTCAACTTACCACCTACAGAGCGGGAGACCTAAATGATGAGGGCGGGTATTAGGGACAGTTAAGGTGTGAAATTGTTCTAAATGCCTTATCCGAGCAGCTAATGAGAGAACCTACTCGTAAAGGTAATATCTAAGATCTGCTAGAGACAAACAGCGTATAACAGGAAAGTAGAAAAGCAGTGGTCATAAGGCCGTTACAGCATCACTGCATACTGCTGTAAATGGAATGCAAAGGAAGATAGGAAATTCTTTCTGCTGAGAAAGAGCTGCAAGAAACCGATTTCAAAATAACTGAATGGTCAGCATGAAGTCCAGAACTAACACCATCGAGTATCAATGAACAAATTGAAGGTCTCTACAACATACTTCAGACAGGTAAGTACCGAGTAAAGTTGTGAGGTACGAAAAAAACCCACTGTGGTTCGACAGCCGTGTTCGTAAGCTGCTGCGAAAGCAAAGATAGCTTCATTGCAAATTAAAACATTGTCAAATCTTCACGGAAGACCGAAATTAAACGAAGTCAATATTAATGTAAGGACAGCCAAGCGTGAATCGTTCAACGAATTCGAAAGTAAAATGGTATCTACAGACTAGACAGAAAATGATAACAAGTTTTGGCATTATGTTAAATGAGTAAACTGAAAACTGATCGAAGCTGTTTGTTCAGGTATTCTGTGACCGTAAAGGCACCGAAACGGAGGATGACACAGAAAAAGTCAAAATACTAAACGTCTTTTAACAAACCTGTTTTATAGAAAAGATTTCACTGTAGTACATTGTTTAAATCGTCGCAGAAACCACAAAACGGTTGATATCAAAATAAGTGACCGTGGGATAGAAAGGAACTTAAATCGCTCAACAAAACTAAGGCCACCGGACCTGACGGGATACCAGTACGATTCTGCATAGAGTATGCGAAAGAACTTGCCCTTCTACAAGCAGCAGCGTACCATATGTGTCTGGGGGCGGAGTTTTTCTGGTGATTGGGAAAAAGCACCAGTAATTTCCATTTTCAAGAAGGGTCGTCGAACATATGAAAAAACTATAGCGGTGTATCTCTGACGTCGGTCGAATTTTTGAACATGTTTTATCCTCGCGTATGATGACATTTCTGAAGACCGAAAACGTCCTCTGTAGGAACCGACATGCGTTCCGTAAGCAAAGATCTATGGAACCCAGTTTTCTCTGCTCATCCATGAGACCCAGGAGGTGGTAGATACCGCCGCCCAGGCAAATGCCATTTTCGTTGACTTCCATAAGACATTCGATACAGTTCCGCAACGTCGCGTACTGAACGAAATACGGGCGTACGGAATGTCAGACCAACAGTTTGATTGAGCTGACAAATTTCTAGCTAACAGAACACAGCATGTCATTCTCAAAGCAGAGAAGTTTTCAGACGGCCGTACCCCACGGGAGTTTTTACGATGTACACTACTACCCATTAAAATTGCTACACCACGAAGATGACGTGTTACAGACGCCAAATTTAACCGACAGGAAGATGATGCTGTGATATGCAAATAATAAGCTTTTCAGAGCATTCGCACAAGGTGGGTGCCGGTGGTGACACCTACAACGTGCTGACATGAGGAAAGTTTCCAACCTATTTCTCATACACAAGCAACAGTTGACCGGCTTTACCTGGTGAAACGTTGTTGTGATGCCTCGTGTATGGAGGAGAAAAGCGTACCATCACGTTTCCGACTTGACTTTGATAAAGGTCGGATTGTAGCCTATCGCGATTGCGGTTTATCGTATCGCGACATTGCTGCTCACGTTGGTCAAGATCCAATGACTGTTAGCAGAATATGGAATGGGTGGGTTCAGGAGGGTAATACTGAACGCCGTGCTGGATCCCAACGGCCTCCTATCACTAGCAGTCGGAATGACAGGCATCTTATCCGCATGGCTGTAACGGATCGTGCAGCCACGTCTCGATCCCTGAGTCAACAGATGGGGACGTTTGCAAGACGACAACCATCTGCACGAACAGTTCGACGACGTCAGCTGCAGCATGGACTATCAGCTCGGAGACCATGGCTGCGGTTACCCTTGACGCTGCATCACAGACAGGAGCGCCTGCGATGGTGTACTCAACGACGAACCTGGATGCACGAATGGCAAAACGTCATTTTTTCGGATGAATCCAGGTTCTGTTTACAGCATCATGATGGTCGCATCCGTGTTTGGCGACATCGCGGTGAACGCACATTGGAAGCGTGTATTCGTCGTCATCGCCATACTGGCGTATCACCTGGCGTGATGGTATAGGGTGCCATTGGTTACACGTCTCCGTCACCTCCTGTTCGCATTGACGGCACTTTGAACAGTGGACGTTACATTTCAGATGTGTTATTACGGCCATAGGTAGTTGTTCTGGACACTGATTTCTCAGGATCTATGCACCCAAATTGCGTGAAAATGTAATCACATTCCTCACACACAAAGAAAGAAAATATGTTACGTGGACATGTGTCCGGAAACGCTTACTTTCCATGTTAGAGCTCATTTTATTACTTCTCTTCAAATCACATTAATCATGGAATGGAAACACACAGCAACAGAACGTACCAGCGTGATTTCAAACACTTTGTTACAGGAAATGTTCAAAATGTCCTCCGTTAGCGAGGATACATGCATCCAACCTCCGTCGCATGGAATCCCTGATGCGCTGATGCAACCCTGGAGAATGGCGTATTGTATCACAGCCGTCCACAATACGAGCACGAAGAGTCTCTACATTTGGTACCGGGGTTGCGTAGACAATAGATTTCAAAAGCCCTCATAAATGAAAATCAAGAGGGTTGAGGTCAGGAGAGCGTGGAGGCCATGGAATTGGTCCGCCTCTACCAATCCATCGGTCACCGAATCTGTTGTTGAGAAGCGTACGAACACTTCGACTGAAATGTGCAGGAGCTCCATCGCGCATGAACCACATGTTGTGTCGTACTTGTAAAGGCACATGTTCTAGCAGCACAGGTAGAGTATCCCGTATGAAATCATGATAACGTGCTCCATTGAGCGTAGGTGGAAGAACATGGGGCCCAATCAAGACATCACCAACAATGCCTGCCCAAATGTTCACAGAAAATCTGTGTTGATGACGTGATTGCACAATTGCGTGCGGATTCTCGTCAGCCCACACATACTGATTGTGAAAATTTACAATTTGATCATCTTGGAATGAAGCCTCATCCGTAAAGAGAACATTTGCACTGAAATGAGGATTGACACATTGTTGGATGAACCATTCGCAGAAGTGTACCCGTGGAGGCCAATCAGCTGCTGATAGTGCCTGCACACGCTGTACATGGTACGGAAACAACTGGTTCTCCAGTAGCACTCTCCATACAGTGACGTGGTCAACGTTACGTTGTACAGCAGCAACGTCTCTGACGCTGACATTAGGGTTATCGTCAACTGCACGAAGAATTGCCTCGTCCATTGCAGGTGTCCTCGTCGTTCTAAGTCTTCCCCAGTCGTGAGTCATAGGCTGGAATGTTGCGTGCTCCGTAAGACGCCGATCAATTGCTTCGAACGTCTTCCTGTCGGGACACCTTCGTTCTGGAAATCTGTCTCGATACAAACGTACCGCACTAATCCATACATCAAATGGGCATCTGCCAACTCCGCATTTGTAGACATTGCACTGACTGCAAAACCACGTTCGTGATGAACACTAACCTATTGATGCTACGTACTGATCTGCTTGATGCTAGTACTGTAGAGCAATGAGTCGCATGTCAACACAAGCACCGAAGTCAACATTACCTTCCTTCAATTGGGCCAACTGGCGGTGAATCAAGGAAGTACAGTACATACTGACGAAACTAAAATAATGAGCTCTGACATGGAAATTAAGCGTTTCCGGACACATGTCCACATAACATCTTTTCTTTATTTGTGTGTGAGGAATGTTTCCTGAAAGTTTGGCCGTACCTTTTTGTAACACCCTGTATAAATGACAACATCGGAAATTCCATTAGACTTTTCGCAGATGTTGTTATTATACATAGAGCAATAACAGCGCTAGAAAATTGTACCGAAATGCAGGAACACCGGAAGAGTTAGTGCAAAGATTCATTAGATGAATATTGTTTTTTGGATATTGCTGAAAACGTCGTGAGTGTACATTAATTCACAACTTCCAGCTGCATGCTAGAAGACTAACACGGAAGCACTGGAGCACAATCGCTGTTGCAGGTTGCTTATCTAACGGTTTCCAGGGGCAACAAAAATTTGATTTTTAGTATTTCATATAATTGTTGATAGAATCAAAAAAATTAAATGTACTCATTTTAGGAACAAATTTAAAACTTAGCACACTAATTCAGGTATTAAATTTGTGAGTTCTGTTTATGTACGCAGGCACTGTTACTCACGGCGCACGTCATACTCGCCACCTTATGCTGTGTGGAGGAAGATACTTCTGGCACCACTAACTGATCCCCTCTTCCCCTGTTCCACTCGCGAATGGCGTGTGGGAAGAATGATTGTCGGTAAGCCTCTGTATTGGCGCGGGACGTGGGTGGATGGAAGTAATATGTTGTTGAGCGTTTCGGTAACGCTTTCGCGCCGAATAAACGATCCCGTGACGAAACGCGTAGCATTTCGTTCGATCGTCTCTCTCTCTCTCTCTCTCTCTCTCTCTCTCTCTCTCTCTTCTATCAGCCCTACCTGCTAAGTATCTCGTATTGCTGCACAATATTGAAAGAATCGATCGAAAAAGCGCCTTATAAGCCACTTTCTTTGTAAATGAGTTACATTTTCTCGAGTTTCTTCCTAAGAACCTCAGGCTGGCGCCTGTTTCTTGTACTGTTTGTTTTATGTCGTCATTGCAGTTAAGATCGGTCTGGATAGTTACTCCTAGATATTGTTCGGTAGATAACGTTTCTAGCAGTTTCTCATCAATAGTGCAATTGCACAGTAACGACTTTCTTTCCCTATATATGTACAATATGTTGCATTTGTTTGCATTTAGGGTCAACTATCACAGCCTGCATCATTCATCAATCCTCTGCAGGTCATTCTGTAAGCTGATGCTGTCTCATCATGTTGTCACTTTGTTACAAACAGCCGTACCCTCTGCGAACAGTCTTAAAGAGCATTCGACGCTTCCTACTAGATAATTTATACACATTTTAAACACTAACGGTCTGTCATATTTACTTAGGGTATTGCCTTTCCATCTGTCGATTTTGTTCCGTATAGAGCGCCATGTTGAGTTCTATCTGCAAGGAATTCTTGAATCCAGTCACAAACCTGGTATGATACTCTGAAACTCGTATCTTCATTTTTTTCACCAAACAGCAGTGCGGGACGGTGCCAAACGCCTTCCTGAAGTCAAGGAACAAGGTGGCAACCTGAGGGCCGTTGCTTAGGCGCTGTGGATCTCACAGGGGAACAGAGCGAGTTGAGTTTCGCAGGGTCTCTGTTTGCGGAATCTATGTTAATTTTTATAGAGGAGATGTTCATTTTCCAAAAACGTCATAGTTGTCGAACATAAAACATGTTCCAAAATTCTACAACAGATTGACGTCAACGATGTAGGTCTATAATTGCGTGGATCTGTGTTACGGCAGCGCGCGGGGTAGCCGCGCGGTCTGGGGATCTTGTCACGGTCCACGCGGATCCTCCCGTCGGACGTTCCAGTCCTCCCTTGGGCGTGGGTGTGTGTGTTGTCCTTAGTGTAAGTTAGTTTAAGTAAGATTAAGTAGTGCGTAAGCTAAGGGACCGATGACCTCAGCAGTTTGGTCCCATAAGACCTTACCAAAAATTTCGAAATTTTTGTCTTACGTCCTTTCTTAGCAACGGGAATAGCCTGCGCTTTTTTTCCAGTCGTGAGGTACCTTTCTTTGCTCAAATGATCTACGATTAATTACTGCTCGAAGGGGAGCAAGTACTTTCGCATAATCTTTGTAGAACTTTTGTAGAATCTTATAGTTACCTCAACTGGTGCAGATACCTTTCAAGTACTAAACGATTACAGTTGCTTTTCTATTCCACGATCGTTTATCTCAATATCTGCCACTTCGACATTTGCACCATGATTGAAAGCAGGAACTTTGTTACGACCTTCCGCATTGAAACAATTTCGAAGACCGAATTCAGTATTTCGGGCTTCTCTCTATTATCTCCCGTGTTGGTGCCAGGATGGTTTCCGAGTGAATGAACAGATGATTTCGAACCGCTTAGCTAACTATTTTAACACGAAAATCTCGTAGGATTTTTAGTCATTTCGGTTGACAAATTAACCGAACTCCATTCAGCCAGTATATGAGAATGAGAGAATTTAGTGACATCCAACAAACTTTACATAGAATTCCAAATCTTTTCAAAACTTTTTCTCCCTGAACCCCGCCCCACCCATCTCCCTACCCCCACCCCCAACCGTTTACTATAGCTCCGTTGTTCGTACAGTAAAACTGTGACACCAGGGCTGAAGTTTTAATCTATTACTTCTATGCTCCTTTCTAACACATTTTGCAGCCAGTTCCACAAACACGACTGAATATAACTGCACTATTACATCATTTTACGATTCATAGTTCAAGAGATATGATGTCACAAATTCTGAGATGCGGTTTATACATGAGCTTCCGATTCTTGAAACGATCGGAAGGGGGTTACTGGTGATTGTCTAACACACTCAAAACAACCAGATGTTCACGAGTAATGGTTGCAACTTCAGCCAAATGGGAACCAGTTCTTCTGGTGTGTCTCGTACACCAAACACTTCGTCTTATAAAAAGAAATCCATGGGAGTGATGCAGGGAGAATTTATTGCCCTAGGTACTGGTCCACACATTCCAACCCAGCAATTTCGGAAAATGTTGCCTACATGCTCTATGACATTAAAGGCAATGTTTAGTGGGTCCATTATTATCATTATTATTATTATTATTATTATTGTATGCATCAATGACAACAACAAATGCGATAGACATTCAAACAATTATATATATATATATTTTGACTGTGTAATTGTTTATTCTGTTTACACATTAGAAGGCCCAGACTACACACGAATGTCGGTAGACTCAATCCACTGGTGCTCCTCGTAGGACGCTTCACGTAGATTCTTCACGCCAGCAAGGAAATGTCCGTCTGGACACTCATTTACAGAGTGGCTTAATTTCTGAACGTCTCCACAGTCACACTTACCGTCAGAGAAAAAGCCCCACTCGTGCATGTTGTATTTGCACATACCTTCTTAAGTCCGGTGTCTTTTCAGCTGTCCACACAGCTCCCTCTAATGATGAAAGCCTGCAACTTTAACAGTTAGGTTGTCAGTGAGTTTATGGTTCCGAGTCTTCGTGGCTTGCCACTCATGTTCCAGTCAGCGTTATGGTTGAACAGAATGCGGAACCTTCAGACTCTTACTTCATATGCTGGTCTTCCAGATTTGAGGCGTTTCCTGAGCAGCGAGAGTAAATCTTCATGAAGAGGGATTGCCTCATTTTCGACGAAGATGAGTTAGACAGATGTTTGGTAACATTGGCAGCCAGTGTGTAGGGACATTTTCCAACATTTCCGGGGAAAGTTCTGTATCTTTCACGGAGAAAGATATACTACTTCCCTCCTACGTGTGTGTTAGGTAGGAAATACGGTCAAATCAGATGGTCGTGTGAGACAACAATTAGCATCCAGACGCCAGGTGTGCGTTAATGTAAACGGACAACATTTTTAGCAACATCTCTAAATCAATATTCATCACACGGCAGTTTGAACACCATCTCTGAATGTCACTCGCATCAAAACCTTCATGGATTTCTAGCGGGGAGACGGTGCTCCTGTGACATTTTGGTCAAATAAGAAAGCCTTTTTTATCTCCTCTCTAAAATCCTGCACACGTAGTTTTTTACACTCTTTATTTATCTCAGTCAGTGGTGTGAAGTGCAGCTGGTCATCTTTTACCACCATGCACGGTATTTTAGCTGGACACCTGTCCAAATATCATCGAGTATTCAGTACGCATGGAAAATTTTAAAAACTACTTATTTTCCGTTATTTATGTGTCTGAAGTAGTCGGCGTCGTATTTAATTCCGTCTTCACTTCTTTCTGTCGGTCTTTTAGTTGCTGCACTTGTAATTAGGTTTTCGTTTCTAAAAAAAAAAAAAAACAATTCTATGAGATCACACGCAGGGACGACCACAGCGAATCAGTCTCTGGTGTGTGGGCTATAATTATCGTATGACAATAAAAATTATTGCCGGCCGTTGTGGCCGAGCGGTTCTAGGCGCTTCAGTACGGAACCGCGCTGCTGCTACGGTCACAGGTTCGAATCCTGTCGTGGGCATGGATGTGTGTGACGTCCTTAGGTTAGTTAGGTTTAAGTAGTTCTAAGTCTAGGGAACTGATGACCTCAAATGTTAAGTTCCATAGTGCTTAGAGCCATTTGAACCATTTTTGAAACTTAGTAGCGCTTCAATTTGGAACAGATTGACGCTGGAAAACAAATTTGTTCCATTTGCGGGCACGAGGTGCAAATCTGACGCTCTACACAGTTTTTATGACGGTATGACATCCACCCTGTTATTAAATTAGCCGTAACGTGAGCGAACAATATGGATAACAACAAGAAGGAACAAGTGCCTTTAGTTAAATCGTTCTGTGTGAACGGCAGCAATTATAGTGCTGCACTGAGAAAGTATCGCCGATTGAAGGGTCTAAGGAGTGGCCTGATGTCATTGAACGGTTTAAGGAAGAAGTAATGAAATTCGCAGAACATCGCTAAGTTTGGTGTGGCACATAGAAGAGGAAGGCGTCCTATTACAGTGGAAGTTATTGACGATGTTGCTGTTGCTGTAACTGACCATGCAGCACGGGACCAATGTAGTGCTAATGATAGAGCTTAGATTAATTATTCATTCCAAAGACCCACAAAAGAGGAGATCCTCATGGATGTGGGACGTGTCAGATAAACACATTACAAAAATATAATTAGAAAAATTTGAGTTTCATTAATTTTAATGATCCTCAGTCAATAAACAGTAAAATTATGTACATGCATTAAAATTAAATCTCTAATATTTACAGGTTTAATACTTACATCTGCTTTCATTAAATCCATTATTCACACAGTAGCTAGTTACTTGGCTATTACAACCAAGTATTGTCAAAAATTAAAGTATTATAAATTTTCTGGCCCGCAGCTCGTGGTCGTGCGGTAGCGTTCTCGCGTCCCACGCCCGGGTTCCCGGGTTCGATTCCCGGCGGGGTCAGGGATTTTCTCTGCCTCGTGATGGCTGGGTGTTGTGTGATGTCCTTAGGTTAGTTAGGTTTAAGTAGTTCTAAGTTCTAGGGGACTGATGACCATAGATGTTAAGTCCCATAGTGCTCAGAGCCATATAAATTTTCAGTAAAATGGTCTGCTGCACTTGTTGAGAAATTCATGGATGGAATAGAAGTTGTTGGCCACCAAAAATTTTTTTAAATTATGTTTAAATTGTGCCTTGTCTGAAACTAAACTCTTAATGGTTTCTGGTAACTTATTGAAAACATGCGTTGCTGAATACTGCACTCCTTTTAAATCTTTATGTATATTGTTCTTATTCCTAGTATTGCTACTGTGTACTAAATAGTTAGTTGGAAAAGAGATATATAATTTACAACAAACTTCATTAAGGAATAAATATACTGAGAAGCTGTGTTTAGTATGCCCAATTCTTTGAATAGGTTTCGACGTGATGTTCTTCGATTTACACAACACATTACTCTTATTATACACTTCTGTACTCTAAACATTTTCTCTCAGCTTGTGGAATTACCCCAAAATATGATACCATATGACATAATGGAGTGAAAATAAGAAAAATATGCCAGTTTTTATATATGTATATCTCCTATGTCTGACATCATTCGCATTGCAAACACAGACTTGTTTAGGCGCTTTAGTAGTTCGTTAGTATGTCGCTCCCAACTGAATTTATTATCAAGTTATAATCCCAAGAACTATACACTCACAACTTCTCCTATTTCCATGCCATCATATTTTATACACACACTAGACGGAAATCTCTTGGAAGTTCTGAACTGCATATAATGGGTCTTTTCAAAGTTTAATGACAGTGAATTGGCTATGAACCACTTATTAATGTCAGAAAAAATTTGATTGGCTGCCCTTTCTAAATTTATATTTGATTTACTATTTATTGCAATGTTTGTATCATCTGCAAATAAGACAAACTTGGCTTCTGGTAATGTAACAGATGACAAGTCATTAATATATACAATAAAAAGTAGTAGAACTTGCATGGAATCTTAGGGAACACCACATGTAATTTCTTCCCAGGCAGATGATGTCTGATTACCTACTGCTTAAGTGTTACGTAATGACATCCTTTGTTTTCTATTAGTAAGATATGACTGAAACCACTTTGTAGCATTACCAGTGATGCCATAATATTTTAATTTACTTAAAAGAATGCTGTGATTCACACTACACTGTCACGAGAATTGTCCGTCCCTGAGCAATAGTGCGGACGTTTTACGGCTTATTTTACATTGGTTCCCGTACATGATCCAGATGGTCCAGCAACTGCAATCTCACGATCCACAGCAATGTTGCGAATCTGCTGTTCGGTTGTAGCACGGATAGAACTTGATGGCATGCGACCAGGCAATATTCTATGGATTACCAAAGCACCTTTTACACTACAGGGTACAATGAACACACAGAACTGCCATATTTGGGGCACTGGTAAAACCATGCCGTATGTGACTGTGTGGTGTGGATTTGCAAACGCATTTATTCCAGGCAGAGTCTTCTTTAAAGACAATACACCCGCAGAAACTGTCAGGTGTACCGTGAAACCACTGTATTCATGCAGGACGGACCAACAGTTCATGTCGCCCGACCAGTGAAAAATCTGCTTAATGCAACCTTCCACGAACGTGTTATCTCCAGAGGTTTTACAGATGCCTGGCCGACAAGATCACCTCATCCGAATCTTGGCCCGGGAGACATCTAAAAGAACACATTTAGTCTTTACCACGGTACCATGTTGCTCAGATACCACTGGCTTTGCTGCTAGCAACTGTTGATCACCTCGTTTTCAAACGCAGCATATCTTCGACGTCTTCGGTACTCATACTGAACAAACTGTGTAAGCAGCAGTTAATGACAAAATCAGTATTATACCTTCCTGAGTTGTTTGACCTTTTCTGCCCACGTCCCATTCCTAATCCATTATATGTGTAAACATCTCTACACGATTTTCTTGCATGCAAAGCGCCAGGATTTTCATCTGGTATCCAAAATTGGATTTTTTTTTCAAGCGTAAATCGGGTCCGCATTAACGCGTTACAGTGTACAGGGTGATTTCTTCCACCGTGTAAGAATTCAAGGAATTGATAGATGAGAGGATATGGAACAAAAAAGTTCAAATGAATGTATGTCCGGAAATACATAGTTTGCGTGGGAGAGACCATTTTTCCAATCATACGTTGTTACAGAGACTGCGGTCTAATACGCGCTATACCATGCAGCCACAAATATAGTATGTGCCTCAACGCATGCATGTACGCGCAGTAGCGTCTTCTGTCTCACACGTTCACATCGGCCGGGCTGCAACCTAACAGCGTCAAATGCAGCATGAATGTGCTGCTCCACTGTTTCCACATCTGCATGACGATACTTTTGAGATGGCCCATAACCAGAAATCGCACGGATTGGGATCCGGTGAACGAGCAGACCTACCTAATCCATTGCCCAGAGAAGACACGATTGAGATACGTCGGACGTTAACGGCGAAGTGGATTGGAGTACCATATTGTAGCAGCCACATAACCATTCGAATCATCAATGGCACTTATTCCCGCAGGAGAAGCAAAGCCACCCGCTAGAAACGCTGATAGGTCCGGCCTGTTAGGCGACTTGGAAGGAAGTCTGGTCCCAAAATACGGTCGCAAATAACTCCGGCCCACACATTCTGGCGCCACCGATGCTGATGATTCGCTGCCACCATACCATGGGGTTTCTGCATACTATCCCACAGATGACTGTCATGAACGTTGAAGATAGCACTCCGCGTAATGGTGACCTTATCTGTGAACAGGATAGATGACACAAATCCCTGACTCGTGGTTGCCTGGAGAAGAAACCAGTGATGAAACTGCTCACAACGTGGAATTTCTGTCGCTAGTAAGTCATGCTCACGCTGTAAGTGATAAAGGTAGTACCATCTGTCACGAAGAATGTTTCACACTCTCGTCTGTCTGTCTTACCCCGTACTTGCGGGCCAACCACACGGTATTGACATGGCGGTCGCCTTCCACAGTGTTAACAACATTTTCCTCCAAGTCTGGTGTTCGCACATTTCGGGTACGTCCTTCGCGGTTTCTACATCTACATCTACATTTATAATCCGCAAGACACCCAACGGTGTGTGGCGGAGGGCACTTTACGTGCCACTGTCATTACCTCCATTTTCTGTTCCAGTCGCGTATGGTTCGCGGGAAGAACGACTGTCTGAAAGCCCCCGTGCGCGCTCGAATCTCTCTAATTTTACATTCGTGATCTCCTCGGGAGGTATAAGTAGGGGGAAACAATATATTCGATACCTCATCCAGAAACGCACCCTCTCGAAACCTGGTGAGCAAGCTACACCGCGATGCAGAGCGCCTCTCTTGCAGAGTCTGCCACTTGCGTTTGTTAAACATCTCCGTAACGGTATCACGGTTACCAAATAACCCTGTGACGAAACGCACCGCTCTTCTTTGGATCTTCTCTATCTCCTCCGTCAAACCAATCTGGTACGGATCCCACACTGATGAGCAATACTCAAGTATAGGTCGAACGAGTGTTTTGTAAGCCACCTCCTTTGTTGATGGACTACATTTTCTAAGGACTCTCCCAATGAATCTCAACCTGGTACCCGCCTTACCAACAATTAATTTTATATGATCATTCCACTTCAAATCGTTCCGCACGCATCCTCCCAGATATTTTACAGAAGTAACTGCTACTAGTGATTGTTCCGCTATCATATAATCATACAATAAAGGATCCTGCTTCTTGAAGCGACCATGTCTCAGACAACACTGTTGAAAACATTTAATGCTGCAATTGCTGTCGGCGGGGACAGGTCCTCTGATACAACCTCGCTGCACGCCACCCGTTGCCAATTGGCTTTCCGTAAGTAAACACCATGTCAGCAAGTTCCCCATTCGAATACGGAACCATTGTGTACAACGCTGTATCACATCCCCTACAAGGTGAGTTAGCAAGAGATGTGAATCGGACAGAACATTACCAATTCCTACGGCAGGAGAGGGCGCAAGGGCATGACGTATGGGGAACACTAGCACCCTCTATGAGAAAATCATGCACACTGTAAATGTGGCTGCATACTACAGCGCATATTAGACCCCAGTCTCTGTAACAAAGTATGATTGAATAAATGTTTTCTAACATGGAAACCATGCATTTCCGGGCATAAGTTCATTGGGCATTTTTGTTCCGTATCCTCTCATTGATCAATCCCTAGAGTTTGTACACGGTGGAAAAAATCACCCTGTATACCAACTTTCGCTGCAATACAATAATCACAGCATACACTACATCTCTGTGAGTAGATGCATTTTAATTATAACTACCCGGTGCAATCGCAAGTCTGTTACTGATGTAAAATGGACCTGTTGCCCACGTTTATATGTAAAAGAAAATTAGTAATACAATAGCGTTCAGTACAAATGAATAATTTTATTAATGGTGAATGGTGTTCTCGAAATTCATCAGCCCCTGGAGCTGGTGCCCGCGTGTGATGCACTCGTTGCATCCCAGGATAGGTGGCCCTTGATCACGTTCTATTTTCTTCTTTTTCATCTGAGGATGTATATTGTGAAGAGAGTCAGTTATGGATGCCACGCAAGTTAAACTTGCTGATGGGGCTGCCACTGTATTCTACATTTATATACATCTGAAATGGAAATGAAGTCCCATGCTTCTTTACAGAGCGTAGGGGAACGATGCGGAAGAACCGCACCGCTTTACTAGGCAAGGTCCTAGTGGAGGTGGTTTGCCATTGCCTTCCTCCGACCGTAATGGGAATGAATGATGATGATGAAGACGACACAACAACACCCAGTCATCTCGAGGCAGGAAAAATTCCTGGCCCCGCCGGGAATCGAACACGGGACCCCGTGCTCGGGAAGCGAGAACGCTACCGCGAGACCACGAGCAGCGGATTTATATACATCTACGAAGCACATAATAAAACATTTAAATCATCAAACATCGCCGTTTCCTGTCTTTTTTTACTTATCGAAGGCATTTGAGTGTTTCAGTCATAATATTCTATTACGGAAGTTTTTTTGTGGAATACGTAGTTCAGCATATGCCTGGTTTAGTTCATATTTAAGAAACATAATGCAGAAAGTACCTCTAGGCTGTTTAAGTAATATAAAGAGGGAAGTCAAAACAACTGCGTGGAGAGAAACTACGATGAGAGTCTCACAGGGTTCGATCACTGGATCAATACTGTTCTTGCTCTACCTTAATGATCTACCATTTTATTTGAGTCAGGAAGCAGAATTAGTCCCGTTTCCAGATGAGACAGTTATTGTTTTGAAGCCAAGCATCAACAAAGTAAATTGTAAACTGTGTTTTTTGTGAGAGTTACTGACTGGCTTTCTACAAAGGGGCTTGTTTTAAACTTTGAACACACACAGTTCATTCAGTTTTGTACTGTCAAAAATATCCCACTCCCTTAATCTAGTATACCAACAGGAAATAGTAAATAGTTTGGAAAATTCTAAGTTCTTAAAGGGTGACAGTTATTGAACTATACGAAAAAAACATAAATTAGTTACAAATACAGCGTGCACACACTTTGTTCAACATGTAAATGTCACTGAAGATATTCGTATCTAGGTTATGACTTGTTCGGTATGCCTACGGTCACTGGAGATGATGTGGGCATACGAAGAGGAATGGCTGTTTTCAACTCAACAATGGTTTTGGAGTTATTGCTGTAAAACCTTGTCATTACTATAGCCCCACAAAAAGGAGTCGCATGTGTTCAGATCCGGAGAATATGGCGCCCAATGGAGGCCCATGTCAGTGGTCTATGGCTACCCCACAGCCAAAAAGCGGTTCCCAAAATGCTCCTCCAAGACATTAAACGCTCTCCTGCTTCGATGGAGTCCAGTCCCTTCTTGCATGAACCACAACTTGTCGAAATCAGGGTTACTTTGGATAATGGGGATGAAATCATCTTCCAAAATATTCACGTGGCGTTCGGTAATCACGGTGCCGTCAAGGAATATCGCACCAGTTATTCCGTGAATGGTCCTTCCACACCCCACAGTCAGACGATGAGGGTGAAGAGACTTCTCGATCGCAAAATGCGAATTCTTAGTCCCCCAAATGCGCCAATTTTGCTTATTGACGAACCCATCCAAATGAAAGTGGGCTTCGTCGCTAAACCAAACCATATTAGCATCAAAATTCTCATCATTCTCCGCGTCCAACCGTGCAATTTGAACGTCCTAACACAAACCGTTAAGAAGTTACGACGATTTTATTTAATATACTTCTATAATTGTCACCCTGTATGTGTGCATATTGATGAAAACTTAAAATTGGAAAACCATACAGTGCACCGGCTAAAACACTTAGGTTCAGACACTGATGCCCTAAGAATATTGCCATATTTGGGGATTGTAAGTCAGTAAGTTAACATATTGTGGACATTTTCATTCACTGATGTCTTACAGCATAATATTCTGAGGCCTCACTCAGGCAAAAAGTGTTCATTGCACAAAATAAGATAGAATTATTTTTGGGGGTCGACACACACACATCCTGCTGCCCCCACATTAAGCAGGTTGGAGCATTAACCAAACCTTACAGTAAATTTATTCACTTATCAAACATGATATCACCAATCAGTCTGAGTTTCAGAATAACAGAGATATACACAAGGACAACAGTAGGAGGAAAAATGATCTGCATTACCCTTACGTCGGCACAGAAAAGGATGAAACACACAGAGGTAAAACCACACATGGAGATAAAATGACAGACAACAGAAGTTTTCTCAAGAGTTTAGATTCAGATTAAAATTGTTTGTCCATAACAACTTCTTCTGTGCCACAGAGGAATTCCAGAATATGCATTATTAATTGTTTTTACGTAAAAACTTGTAAATGTCAAGTTTGCAACCATATAAATTCTCTATACAACTTTTGTTTGATATGTATATGCGAAACGTTTACTGTACATATGACCTATGGAACTAGTAACTAACTAACTAACCAACTTTTGTTTGAATACGTGACAGAGTGTTGCAGGAGGCGAGCTGAAGTCTTCTTTTATGTCTACATCTACATCTACATTTATACTCCGCAAGCCACCCAACGGTGTGTGGCGGAGGGCACTTTACGTGCCACTGTCATTACCTCCCTTTTCTGTTCCAGTCGCGTATGGTTCGCGGGAAGAACCACTGTCTGAAAGCCTCCGTGCGCGCTATATTCTCTCTAATTTTACATTCGTGATATCCTCGGGAGGTATAAGTAGAGGGAAGCAATATATTCGATACCTCATCCAGAAACGCACCCTCTCGAAACCTAACGAGAAAGCTACACCGCGATGCAGAGCGCGTCTCTTGCAGAGTCTGCCACTTGAGTTTGCTAAACATCTCCGTAACGCTATCACGGTTACCAAATAACCCTGTGACGAAACGCGTCGCTCTTCTTTGGGTCTTCTCCATCTCCTCCGTCAACCCGATCTGGTACGGATCCCACACTGATGAGCAATACTCAAGTACAGGTGAACGAGTGTATTTGATTTGTCAAGATTGCAGTTGTTTGTGCAGTGATGACTGGTTTTGGCAGTTTTAATTTGCCAAAACTAGTCATCACGGAACAAAGAATGGCAAACATGGAAAATGAAGTTTTCATACAATAAGATATCAGCGTTTATAAATATTATTCATTACTACAAACCTACATCTGTACGCAATTCACTCCAACTGACTGTGACTAATCATTAATTAAAGACTGGTTGTGACTCGGTACACCTAGCAGCTAGTTTATGGTACTAAGTGAAACATATACATTATTCTCAAATGACTATTCCCTTTATATGTACATGCATTTTACAAAACATTATTTTTATAAGACAACATACGACTTTTTACTTGAACATCATTTATAATTACCTTTGAAATTTTAGAGCTCTTATTGCTACAGTCATTATCTGACTTAGGTTAATATCATGGTGAATATTTCCACTTACAATTCACGAAATACTCAAGATACTAGAGAAATATTAAAAATGACAGTCTTATGAAAAACATCTTATCGGAGTATTATTAATCAAAAATAACCAAACAAGAAATATTTTCCACAAAATTTGTTATTTATACAGTTTAATAGAAACCTATTTTTTCTAAAACAGCTGTCTGTTTCGTGGCAATGGCCAATTTTAACCAAGCAAATATTTTTACAAGGATCCCTAAAACCCATTAACACATTACAAATTTTTTGTATCTAGTTACACAAAATATGTCCTGGTAAAATTGACAGAAATTTTTTTCACGAAATATAAAGTACTTAATTTTCTGTAGATTAATTATTTCTTGGAAACGACTTATAAAATTTCAATATGAGTTTTCAGGCTAATTTCATTGAAAACTCAAATTGAAAAACAAGCATCCCACTCATTACAATTTTAATTATTGCATGCAATTCACAATTGAAGATTTTGTTGTAAGAAGTCTATGGGGGGGGGGGGTATTGTGAGCAGAAGATAGTGTACCTAGAAACACACGATGTTTTTGACCGGTACTTCAGTCTAGTAAGTGATGGAAGAATCAGGTGAAGGAATGCGCACTAGCGACTTCCGTAAGTACACTCCTGGAAATGGAAAAAAGAACACATTGACACCGGTGTGTCAGACCCACCATACTTGCTCCGGACACTGCGAGAGGGCTGTACAAGCAATGATCACACGCACGGCACAGCGGACACTCCAGGAACCGCGGTGTTGGCCGTCGAATGGCGCTAGCTGCGCAGCATTTGTGCACCGCCGCCGTCAGTGTCAGCCAGTTTGCCGTGGCATACGGAGCTCCATCGCAGTCTTTAACACTGGTAGCATGCCGCGACAGCGTGGACGTGAACCGTATGTGCAGTTGACGGACTTTGAGCGAGGGCGTATAGTGGGCATGCGGGAGGCCGGGTGGACGAACCGCCGAATTGCTCAACACGTGGGGCGTGAGGTCTCCACAGCATTCGATGTTGTCGCCAGTGGTCGGCGGAAGGTGCACGTGCCCGTCGACCTGGGACCGGACCGCAGCGACGCACGGATGCTCGCCAAGACCGTAGGATCCTACGCAGTGCCGTAGGGGACCGCACCGCCACTTCCCAGCAAATTAGGGACACTGTTGCTCCTGGGGTTTCGGCGAGGACCATTCGCAACCGTCTCCATGAAGCTGGGCTACGGTCCCGCACACCGTTAGGCCGTCTTCCGCTCACGCCCCAACATCGTGCAGCCCGCCTCCAGTGGTGTCGCGACAGGCGTGAATGGAGGGACGAATGGAGACGTGTCGTCTTCAGCGATGAGAGTCGCTTCTGCCTTAGTGCCAATGATGGTCGTATGCGTGTTTGGCGCCGTGCAGGTGAGCGCCACAATCAGGACTGCATACGACCGAGGCACACAGGGCCAACACCCGGCATCATGGTGTGGGGAGCGATCTCCAACACTGGCCGTACACCACTGGTGATCGTCGAGGGGACACTGAATAGTGCACGGTACATCCAAACCGTCATCGAACCCATCGTTCTACCATTCCTAGACTGGCAAGGGAACTTGCTGTTCCAACAGGACAATGCACGTCCGCATGTATCCCGTGCCACCCAACGTGCTCTAGAAGGTGTAAGTCAACTACCCTGGCCAGCAAGATCTCCGGATCTGTCCCCCATTGAGCATGCTTGGGACTGGATGAAGCGTCGTCTCACGCGGTCTGCACGTCCAGCACGAACGCTGGTCCAACTGAGGCGCCAGGTGGAAATGGCATGGCAAGCCGTTCCACAGGACTACATCCAGCATCTCTACGATCGTCTCCATGGGAGAATAGCAGCCTGCATTGCTGCGAAAGGTGGATATACACTATACTAGTGCCGACATTGTGCATGCTCTGTTGCCTGTGTCTATGTGCCTGTGGTTCTGTCAGTGTGATCATGTGATGTATCTGACCCCAGGAATGTGTCAATAAAGTTTCCCCTTCCTGGGACAATGAATTCACGGTGTTCTTATTTCAATTTCCAGGAGTGTAGTTTCTCCCATTTTCTGACGTTTTCGTTGCTGTTAGACATGACGTCGTGTTTTGCACAGCATTTGTAAATATTTTGCGTTCTGCACATTTGAGTGCTGTATAATACATTAAAACTATTCCGAATATACAGGACGACTCAGCTGCCCCTACCGATGTCTTTTATGCAACACGCAACGTTATAGTTGGCCTTCGAAAACCACGTGAGAGATCTTCACTTTCCCTCGCTCCCTAAATGCTAACCACTAGTCCTTTAGAAAAATGAGCAAAAATGAGCAGAAACTTTTTTGTAGGAAATTTAATCTAGTTAAATTTTGTACTGGATGCCACGGTTTTCGAATTGTTCAAGAAAAACGAACAAAAGCCACCTTCAACTGCACCTACAACCCCACACTCAATTACATCTAAATCTGCATTTATTATCTGCAAACAACCATGAGGTGCATGGCAGAGGGTACGTCCCATTGTACCAGTTATTAGAGATTCTTCCTGCTTCATTCACGTATGGAACGCAGGAAGAATGGTTGTTTGAAAACCTCTGTGAGCGCAGTAATTATTCTAATCTTATCCTCATGACCCCTATGGGAGCGATACGTAAGGGGTTGTAGTGTATTCCTGGAGTAATCACATTGAAAGCCGATTCTTGAAACTTGGTTGATAGACTTTCTCGGGTTACTTTACATCCATCTTCAAGAGTCTTCCAGTTCAATTCCTTCAGTATCTCTGTGACACTCTCCCACAGATTAAACAAACCTGTGACCATTAGTGGTGCTCTTCTTTGTATAGGTTCAATATCCCTTGTTAGCCCTATTATCTGGTACGGGTCCCACACACTTGAGCAATATTCTAGAACGGGTCGCACGAATACGTAGCAATCTTTTTTGTAGACTGTTTGCACTTTCCCAGTTTTCTACCAATAAACCGAAGTCCACCACCTGCGTTACCCACAAATGAAACTATGTGATCATTCCAGTTTCATATCCCTACCAAGTACTACACCCAGGTATCTGTATGAATTTTCCGATGCCAACAGCGACTCATTGATATTATAGTCGTAGGACACTACGTTTTTTCCGTTTTGTGAAGCGCAAAATTTTACATTTCTGAACATTTGAAGCAAGTTGCCAATCTCTACAGCATGTTGAAATCTTATCTAGATCCGACTGAATATTTATGCATCTTCTTTCAGATATTACTTCATTATAGATAACTGCATCATCTGCAAAAAGCCTAATTTTACTATTAATATTGTCTGAAAGGTCATTAATATAACATGAACAGCCAGGGTCCCAACACACTTCCCTGTGCCACACCTTAAGTTACTTCCACATCTGATCTACATCTGCATCTACATACATACTCCGCAATCCACCATACGGTGCGTGGCGGAGGGTACCTCTAACACAACTAGCATCTTCTCTCCCTGTTCCACTCCTAAACAGAACGAGGGAAAAACGACTGCCTATATGCCTCTGCACGAGCCCTAATCTCTCTTATCTTATCTTTGGGGTCTTTCCGCGAAATGTAAGTTGGCGACAGTAAAATTGTACTGCAGTCAGCCTCAAATGCTCGTTCTCTAAATTTCCTCAGTAGCGATTCACGAAAAGAACTCCTCCTTACCTCTAGAGACTCCCACCCGAGTTCCTGAAGCATTTCCCTAACACTCGCGTGATGATCAAACCTACCAGTAACAAATCTAGCAGCCCGCCTCTGAATTACTTCTATGTCCTCCCTCAATCCGACCTGGTAGGGATCCCAAATGCTCGAGCAGTACTCAAGAATAGGTCGTATTAGTGTTTTATAAGCGGTCTCCTTTACAGATGAACCACATTTTCCCAAAATTCTACCAACGAACCGAAGACGACTATCCACCTTCCCCACAACTGCCATTACATGCTTGTTCCACTTCATATCGCTCTGCAATGTTACGCCCAAATATTTAATCGACGTGACTGTGTCAAGTGCTACACTACTAATGGAGTATTCAAACATTACAGGATTCTTTTTCCTATTCATATGCATTAATTTACATTTATCTACATTTAGAGTTTGCTGCCATTCTTTACACCAATCACAAATCCTGTCCAAGTCATCTTGTATCCTCCTACAGTCACTCAACGACGAGACCTTCCCGTACACCACAGCATCATCAGCAAACAGCCGCACATTGCTATCCACCCTATCCAAAAGATCATTTATGTAGATAGAAAACAACAGCGGACCTACCACACTTCCCTGGGACACTCCAGATGGTACCCTCACCTCCGATGTTCTAAAATTCTATAACAGATCGACGTCAGAGATATAGGTCTATAGTTTTGCGCAACTGCTCGACGACCCTTCTTGAAGACTGGGACAACCTGTGCTCTTTTCCAATCATTTGGAACCCTCCGTTCCTCTAGAGACTTGCGGTACACGGCTGTTAGAAGGGGGGCAAGTTCTTTCGCGTACTCTGTGTAGAATCGAATTGGTATCCCGTCAGGTCCAGTGGACTTTCCTCTATTGAGTGATTCCAGTTGCTTTCCTATTCCTTGGACACTTATTTCAATGTCAGCCATTTTTTTGTTTGTGCGAGGATTTAGAGAAGGAATTGGAGTGCGGTCTTCCTCTGTGAAACAGCTTTGGAAAAAGGTGTTTAGTATTTCAGCTTTACGCGTGTCATCCTCTGTTTCAATGCCATCATCATCCCGGAGTGTCTGGATATGCTGTTTCGAGCCACTTACTGATTTAACGTAAGACCAGAACTTCCTAGGATTTTCTGTCAAGTCGGTACATAGAATTTTACTTTCGAATTCACTGAACGCTTCACGCATAGCCCTCCTTACGCTAACTATGACATCGTTTAGCTTCTGTTTGTCTGAGAGGTTTTGGCTGTGTTTAAACTTGGAGTGAAGCTCTCTTTGCTTTCGCAGTACTTTCCTAACTTTGTTGTTGTACCACAGTGGATTTTTCCCGTCCCTCACAGTTTTATTCGGCACGTACCTGTCTGAAACGCATTTTACGATTGCCTTGAACTTTTTCCATAAACACTCAACATTGTCAGTGTCGGAACAGAAATTTTCGTTTTGATCTGTTAGGTAGTCTGAAATCTGCCTTCTATTACTCTTGCTAAACAGATAAACCTTCCACCCCTTTTTTTATATTCCTATTAACTTCCATATTCAGGGATGCTGCAACGGCCTTATGATCACTGATTCCCTGTTCTGCACTTAAAGAGTCGAAAAGTTCGGGTCTGTTTGTTATCAAAAGGTCCAAGATGTTATATCCACGAGTCGGTTCTCTGTTTAATTGCTCGAGGTAATTTTCGGATAGTGCACTCAGTATAATGTCACTCGATGCTCTGTCCCTACCACCCGTCCTAAACATCTGAGTGTCCCAGTCTATATCTGGTAAATTGAAATCTCCACCTAAGACTATAACATGCTGAGAAAATTTATGTGAAATGTATTCCAAATTTTCTCTCAGTTGTTCTGCCACTAATGCTGCTGAGTCGGGAGGTCGGTAAAAGGAACCAATTATTAACCTAGCTCTGTTGTTGAGTGTAGCCTCCACCCATAATAATTCACAGGAACTATGCACTTCTACTTCTCTACAGGATAAACTACTACTAACAGCGACGAACACTCCACCACCGGTTGCATGCAATCTATCCTTTCTAAACACCGTCTGTACCTTTGTAAAAATTTCGGCAGAATTTATCTCTGGCTTAATCCAGCTTTCTGTACCTATAACGATTTCAGCTTCGGTGCTTTCTATCAGCGCTTGAAGTTCTGGTACTTTACCAACGCAGCTTCGACAGTTGTCAATTACAATTCCGATTGCTGCTTGGTCCCCGCATGTCCTGACTTTGCCCCACACCCGTTGAGGCTTTTGCCCTTTCTGTACTTGCCCAAGGCCATCTAACCTAAAAAACCGCCCAGCCCACGCCACACAACCCCTGCTACCTGTGTAGCCGCTTGTTGCGTGTAGTGGACTCCTGTCCTATCCAGCGGAACCCGAAACCCCACCACCCTATGGCGCAAGTCGAGGAATCTGCAGCCCACACGGTCGCAGAACCGTCTCAACCTCTGATTCAGACCCTCCACTCGGCTCTGTACCAAAGGTCCGCAGTCAGTCCTGTCGACGATGCTGCAGATGGTGAGCTCCGCTTTCGTCCCGCTAGCGAGACTGGCAGTCTTCACCAAATCAGATAGCCGCCGGAAGCCAGAGAGGATTTCCTCCGATCCATAGCGACACACATCATTGGTGCCGACATGAGCGACCACCTGCAGATGGGTGCAACCTGTACCCTTCATGGCATCCGGAAGGACCCTTTCCACATCTGGAATGACTCCCCCCGGTATGCACACGGAGTGCACATTGGTTTTCTTCCCCTCTCTTGCTGCCATTTCCCTAAGGGGCCCCATTACGCGCCTGACGTTGGAGCTCCCAACTACCAGTAAGCCCACCCTCTGCGACCGCCCGGATCTTGCAGACTGAGGGGTAACCTCTGGAACAGGACAAGCAGCCATGTCAGGCCGAAGATCAGTATCAGCCTGAGACAGAGCCTGAAACCGGTTCGTCAGACAAACTGGAGAGTCCTTCCGTTCAGCCCTCCGGAATGTCTCTCGCCCCCTGCCACACCTTGAGACGACCTCCCACTCTACCACAGGTGAGGGATCAGCCTCAATGCGGGCAGTATCCCGGGCAACCACAGCCGTAGTCCGATCGGGGGATGCGTGGGACGAGCTGGCCGTCCCCGACAAACCCCCATCCGGCCCCCTACAGTGATGCCCATTGGCAACAGCCTCAAGCTGTGTGACCGAAGCCAACACTGCCTGAAGCTGGGAGCGAAGGGATGCCAACTCATCCTGCATCCGAACACAGCAGTTGCAGTCCCTATCCATGCTAAAAACTGTTTTGCAAAGAACGTCTGAACTAATCTACAGAGAGCGCAAACAAATCGACAAAATTTAAACGGTTATTAAAATACAAGGTTGCCTAGTAAATGCAGTAATGCTGCTACTTGCGCACTGCTGACACTGCTCGGCGGCGGAAGGAGACTACGGGAATTTACACTATTCAGGTACTAAAACGCGATGCTACAACTCTCAAATACTATAATACGCCCGAAATTTACGAATTAAACAATGCAAGTACCAAAAACACGCAAAGAAATTAAGAATTAAACTATGTAACAAATGAGTGAGCTAGGAGTATACGACTTGCTGCTGCAGCTGCTTATCAAACGGCGGCAGGGAGCACACTAACTGTGACCAACCGACACTGGCCGTTCAAAACAAAAACAGAAAACAAACGACTACGCGAATTTACACTATTCAGGTACTAAAACGCGATGCTACAACTCTCAAATACTATAATACGCCCGAAATTTATGAATTAAACAATGCAAGTACCAAAAACACGCAAAGAAATTAAGAATTAAACTATGTAACAAATGAGTGAGCTAGGAGTATACGACTTGCTGCTGCAGCTGCTTATCCAACGGCGGCAGGGAGCACACTGACTCTCGATCCAAAATAACATACTGCGTTCTTCCTACCAAAAAGTCCTCAATCAAGTCACAGATTTCACTTGATACCGCATGTGATCGTACTTCTACAATACGCATAGGTGCAGTACTGAATCACTTTTCGTAAATCAGGGAATACTGCATCTGCTTGGTTGACTCGATCCGATTCAGTATGTCATGTGAGAAAAGTGCGAGTTGGGTTTCGCATGATCGATGTCTTCGAATTCCTGGCACTTCCTGCTACCACCGTCCAAAAATTCCCGACTTCAAGAACTATTCCCAATAATGGACTTTTGGTCTCTATTGACTAGGCTATTACGCCACCAGCATAGTCGGCAATTTCGTAACATTATTAATTTAAACCCGCGCATGACGGTACTGAAATGAGTTTTGTAAACTTTTTGCTGTATCTAATGACGCTGACAATTTAATCCAGACTTAACTCTTACAAACACAATAGTTTCACACTCAGGAGGCCTGACGAATTTTTTATTTTATGCTGTTAAAATTCACAAAATTGTTATGTAAAATTTACACGAACGTCAGTTTTATTATTTGTAAGTGTTCGACTAAGCAATAGCGTAATGAGGACGGTCAATGAAGACCAAACAAGATCGAATATGGGAAATAATTTGTTCAGTAGTATATTTTAGTATAGTGGTAGAAAGGAGTGCCATGCACAACATAGAAGCAACCTTCACCGGTGGTGGCTGAGAGTGGGAAATAGGGTGCTTTCCAAGGTCACTTTTATATCTTTTTCTTGAATAACTCGAAAACTGCGGGCTCTGGTGTAAACGTATCTCAGTACATTTCAGTACATCAAATTTCCTACAAAATGGAAATATTCATTTTTTTCTGTAGGAGTAATATTTTGCACTTAGCGAGCGAGAGAACACGAAAACTCCTCGCGTGTGTTTTGTAGGCGAGATATAACATTGCGGGTTGCATGCAATGAAATTGGTAGGGCAGCTGAATCCCACTGTATTGTTAATTCTTCAGGTGCAGAACCTCGTGCTATATATTTTTAGAACTATTTGTATAACATACAGTGAAGTCACCATCTTGTACCACGCTAAGAAGGTCTTTTGCCATGAAACATATGATACTTGCAAATGAACTACGCTTCTTCAATCTCTTAACAATTTTATCTGTCTTGAAAATGAGAATTGATGTTAGTTTCCAGTAACTTTTATTTCAAAATACATTAACTTATAGCTGATTTTCGATAATACTTTTGCTTAATTTGATTTCAGCTATTGATTATTCATGTGTCAACAGTAATTTAGTAACAGAAACGCTATTAAATACTGTATTCACAATATTTCTCAACTGTGGTGGCATTAAATTTCAGTCTAAAATTTATTCCTAGGTACATGATCATGCTATACCTCGGAACATATTTCTTTCATATTAGGATAAACCTTAAATCTTTGCCATCACTTAAAGCTGTAGTACGAAAATTTATTAAACTTCAGTTACAGGGGTGGCTAGGGATGAGAGTCCGAAAAATTTATCAATGTTTAATTCTCCCCTACCATATACGCATTGTTGTAAGTTAATAGAACAATAACGTATTTTGCTGTCATATTTTTAAAGAAATAACTTAACAGTTAGGGCAATGTTCTGATATGCATTCTCATGAGAAAACATATTTGTGAGTAGGAGCCTCAACCCTCTATTTTCTCTTGCAACCCAGGTTTCTTCGGAATTATGCATTTATTCGTAATGATTTGCATAGCAATAGCTAGATCACTTCTTTTACTTTCCATTTGTTATCCTATAAAACAAGAGCCACAACCTGTGTGATATAGGTTATATGCTAGGGTGACGGACCACTGTTCCCCCCACCCTCATCCTGTTTTGATTACTGTTTCGCTTCAGGCGTGACATTCTGGACCCGTTAAACATTCACAGTAACTCAGTCCTGCACAACGGTCCAAACATTGTACAGAAACTGATTTGCATATTTTCTGTTAGTCAGCATTCAACAATCATCACACGCATCTATTACATCCTCTGAGTTTTCCCATAATTAATTCTCCACATAAAATGCACCATACTTTTTCTACTGATTTATCGTGATAGCAGCTCCACATACAAGTTTGCTCGAATAATTTTTTCAGTGTAATATTATGCACTATATTAGCGTTTTCATTTATGGCTTTAATTTCTGATATCTCAGAAGCTTGGCTAATCTTGAAGAGATGTACAGAGATGATGACATTCAGTCAACCATTCTTTACTACTGAAAATGAATAAGTAGCGCCTTAGAAACCTACGCGAACTATGAAAAGCAAACTTTTAGTAAATTGTGCTTCATTGCCTTGAGATACCTGACGGATGACATATTGCTGCAATGATCATCAAAGTCCGCTGTTTTTTGGGGTTTTGGTTGACTAACCCTCATCTAGCTGGTAAGCATCCAAAAGCAGCAACCGTTCACATTTAGTTTTTATTCGGCGATGTAGTTAGAGGCAAAAATTACAGGTTTCAAGCAATTATCCAAACTGCAGTATTTGACCATAACAAATTGCCAAACAGATCTACACGTAAACTGTTGCTGCTCTTGCTTGTTTGTCTGCTGGAAAATGATCAGGCGATCGAAGCCAGACATAAATAAACTAGCTGTCTCGAATTTTTTTTTTTTGTTGGTAATATGTAACTCATTAAAATAAATGATTTTATTATGGCACGACATTACGCTTTATCTAGTTAAACAAAACATGGTTTCCTATGGGACCAAACTGATGAGATCATCGGTCCCTAGGCTTACACACTACTCAATCTAACTTAAACTAACTTACGCTATGGACAACACACACACCCATGCCCAATGGAGGACTCGTACCTCCGACGGGGGAAGCCGCGCGAACCGTGGCAAGGCGGCCAAGACCGTGAGGAGGTCCCGCGCGGCTGGACTCCTAGTGAAACTGCGGCGGATGCGTTCTGCATCTGCGTCATACACTCGTGGTCGGCCCGGCGATTTGGCTTTACACAAATAACCTTTTTCTCGGAATTGTTCATGCAGTTGTCTAATGCTCTGTGCTGTAGGAGGACCCATACCATACCTAGTACGAAAGCCTGGCTGAACAGTTATTACTGACCCGCACTGCGCAAAACGTAGAAAACAAATCGCTTTCTTTTGTCCAGCCACCACTTTTACTAGAATTGAAGTGGGCCCACACTGTTGCTGTCTAGCGGGAACCATATGAAACTCTATCTAGCAGTACATTGTTTACGCACATATCTCAAATGACATAGTAGTTACGATTTTTTTTTAAATCGGATGATTCTTTTTGGTTCCAGGAAAATACGCTCTCGGAATAAACGCCTCCGTGACACACAACGCCTGCTGTGCAACTTCTGCCACTGAAGTTGGCCGAGCATCCCCGCGGCGCTTTCGCTGATACTAAATGAACCCATAACGAAAGATGCTGCTGTTCTTCGGGTATTCTCTATTTCCTCCGTCAATCATATCTGTTACGGATCCCATACTGACGAGCAATACTGAAATATTTGTCGAATGATGATTTTATAAGATAATTCCTTTCTAGGTAGACTACTTTTTCTGAGGATTGTTCCAATGACTCTCAGTCTGGTATCTTCCTTAATTGTGATTAATTTTATTTGGTCATTCCGCTTTAAATCGCTCCGTACAAGATCTCCTAGATATTTTGTGAATGTTAGTGCTTCTAGTGATAGTTCTGCAATATAACAATTGGCCTTTCTTGCCGTTTATGTGGCCATACGTTACATTTATGTTGAGAGTCAACTGCCAAACTCTGCACCAAGCGCCAAATCTCTGTAGGACTTCCTGCACTTCGCAACAATTTTCTGGCGCTACCACTTATCTCTATACAACTCTACAACCACGAAAAGCCTCATGGAATTTATAACGTTATCCACTAGGTCACTTACACATATTGTGGAAAATAACAGCCCGAGAGCACTCCCTTGAGGTATGTCCGAAATTGCTTTTATTTCTGAAATTTCTCTCCATTAAGAATGACATACGACGTTCTGTTTTCTACAAACTTTTCAATCCAGTCAAACAGCTGGTCTGATATTCCGTACACTAGTATTTCGTTCAATGGGTAGCAGTGCAGAACTGTATCGAACGCCTTCCGGGAATCAAGGAACAAGACATCTACCAGACAATCGGTACTTACGGCCTTCTGTGTCTCGTGGACGAACGGATCGCTCTGGGTATTACACTATTTTTGCTTGCGGAATCCACGTTGATTCCTACAGATGAGTTTTTTGGTCTTCATAAATTGAGATGCACCCACATGCCTTGCTCATACTGTGGCATCAAGCAGTCAGGCCTGCAAGATGAATGGTCTGCCAAGCGAGTGGATTCATTCTTATTTATCGAGTAACATGAGCTCTAGTACTCACAATTAAGTTACAAATTATTCTCCTGTATGAATATTACGCAACGGAAACGGATAAAGCACAGCTGACTATTAGTAATTTACACAACTCTGACTGTTCACTACGCACTGGCAATACCACATTTTCTTTCTTACCCAACGGCTTTGATCAACACGTGGCCATCGCACTGAATATGAATGGCGCACACATTATAAGATCTGGATATCATGACAACATACTATTCCAACGAAAAGGCCACCAATCTTTTTCTTTTCACTATCTTATTCATTCCGATAAATTCTATAACCTAAACACACCATTACATTTTCTACAACAATTAACTCCGCCCAGTGGGCACGGCTTTACATTGGTGATTCTCTATCTTATGGTCTCGTAATTATCTAACACCACAGTGCACTTTCTGGATAGGACGGTGGATCTTTTGGTATATCTCACACTTCGACTCTCACACCCATCATCACGAAAATTTCATCCAGACCGAGCGGTACAAAAAGGAACATGCATAAACTACTGCCTCTGAAACTATCTTGCTACTCTCCCATGCAAACCACACATACTTAAATTACATGAAATACACCACACTGGCAACATGGAATACAACACAAGGAATAGTCACAACGTTATAATCACATTACTTTCAGCTTTCCCACTTCAATTACTATTTATCCCAGTTTCACATGACACTGCCCCACTTCGTAACTTTTCTTTCCTACTACGAACTCTGTAGAATATATGCACGTCTTCCTGTGCAATGCAAGCCGAGTGGCGTTGCTGGATAGACGGTTGACTCACCTTGCTTCACTCTCAGAGTATTATAGTTTGAATCAAGGGTCACACGGAAACATAACACGCAAAGTAATATTAAGAACATATTTGCCACGCACGCCAGTCCTCATCTAATACCATGGACCAGTGCTTCTCTTTATCCTTTGTCTCACACACAGATTGAGACTCACACAGTACTCACCACGTGGAAGTACTCGTTTCTAATTTCAAGTCCTGCACACGCCATTTCTTAGATATTTCCAACTTATAGTACACACGCCAGTAATTCAGCTTAACTTTAGCACTCGGAAATATTTCAACTTATTGCTACACTGGGTTTCATTGTGACCGTTGGTCACTTCCGAAGATTACTACGATCCCCTTAATATTACCTGCCTGACATTTAATTCTCCCCACATAAGTTCCTGAAATAGAGAAATTACTATTCCAAACTACTCTTAAGTATTCCACATGCATACCTTTCTATCCACTCTTTTGTCTTTACGGGGCACACCTAAGACAGGTCTTACCAACACAAGATCCAGCGCCAGAATGCTGAAACATGGCCGTTCTTCAGGTCATCTCGCATCTCCGTCGAGGTGGGGGAAGACCATGCTACCCATTAGTCAGCCACATTTCAGGCGTTCAAAGTTCAGTTAAATTTCATCTCTTTGGTTCCACCAAAGGTGACCAAAGGACCGTCTCAAAAATGATCATATATTGCACATTCACTATCTGTGGTTAGCAGACGACCATACATTCATTCATTTCGCAGATCTCACCAAATTGGATGTAGGGATTTATTTTGTGGGAGTGTACATGTAATCAATTAAATAAATAAATTGTCATTCTTTCCTACACTGGTATCCGTCTTCGCTGTATTAATTAAAATTGAGTTATTATTACAAAAAATATGTTGTTATGAGAAGAATAACGAAGAATGTTGTACCTATTTTCAATGTCGGGCGGTATTGTACCCTTTCAAAATGTCACGACATGCGAGCATAAAACACTTTCCAAAATTCTGAAACTCACTGTCAGCGGTATAAGCCTATAGTTATGAGGGTCAATACGACGACCTTTCCTCTAAACGGGAATGTCCTGCTACTTTTTCCAATCAATAGGAAAAATGAGGAGCAAGTTTTCCGCATACTCTATGTACAAACGTATTACTATCCCATCAGGTCTTCTGTCCTGCCCTCTGTTCGATAGTTTTAGTTGGCTTTCCATCCCGTGGTCACGTAATTTCGATATCAGTCATTCTGACAATCGTGCAGCGATTCAAATGAGGAACCACAGTGCTATCTTCCTCAGTGAAACAGATCTAGAAAAAGAGCCTCAGCATTTCTATCCTGTCTGTGCCGTCCTCCGTTTCGATGGCATTATGGTCTCACAGTGTTTGGACACATAATTTTGGTTCGTTTACTGATTTAACTTAACACCAAAACTTCTTAAGATTTACACTACTGGCCATTAAAATTGCTACACCAAGAAGAAATGCGGATGATAAACGGGTATTCATTGGACAAATATATTATAGTAGAACTGACATGTGATTACATTTTCACGCAGTTTGGGTGCATAGATCCTGACAAATCAGTACCCAGAACAACCACCGCTAGCCGTAATAACGGCCTTGATACCCCTGGGCATTGAGTCAAAGAGAGCTTGGATGGCGTATACAGGTACAGCTGCCCATGCAGCTTCAACACGATATCACAGCTCATCAAGAGTAGTGACTGGCGTATTGTGACGAGCCAGTTGCTCGGCCACCATTGACCAGACGTTTTCAATTGCTGAGAGATCTCGAGAATGTGCTGGCCAGGGCAGCAGTCGAACATTTTCTGTATCCAGATACGCCCGTACAGGACCTGCAACATGCGGTCGTGCATTATCCTGCTGAAAAGTAGGGTTTCGCAGGGATCGAATGAAGGGTTGAGCCACGGGTCGTAACACATCTGAAATGTAACATCCACTGTTCAAAGTGCCGTCAATGCGAACAAGAGGTAACCGAGACGTGTAACCTATGGCACCCCATACCATCACGCCAGGTGATACGCCAGTATGGCGATGACGAATACGCGCTTCCAATGTGCGTTCACCGCGATGTCGCCAAACACGGATGCGACCATCATGATGCTGTAAACAGAACCTGGATTCATCCGAAAAAATGACGTTTTGCCATTCGTGCTCCCAGGTTCGTCATTGAGTACACCATCGCAGGCGCTCCTGTTTGTGATGCAGCGTCAAGGGTAACCGCAGCCATGGTCTCCGAGCTGATAGTCCATGCTGCTGCGAACGTCGTCGAACTGTTCGTGCAGATGGTTGTTGTCTTACAAACGTCCCCATCTGTTGACTCAGGGATCGAGTCGTGGCTGCACGATCCGTTACAGTCATGCGGATAAGATGCCTGTCATCTCGACTGCTAGTGATACGACGCCGTTGGGATCCATCACGGCGTTCCGTATTACCCTCCTGAACCCACCGATTCCATATTCTGCCAACAGTCATTGGATCTCGACCAACACGAGCAGCAATGTCGCGATACGATAAACCGCAATCGCGATAGGCTACAATCAGACCTTTTTCAAAGCCGGAAACGTGATGGTACGCATTTGTCCTCCTCACAGGCATCACAACAATGTTTCACCAGGCAACGCCGGTCAACTGATGTTTGTGTATGAGAAATAGGTTGGAAACTTGCCTCATGTCAGCACGTTGTAGGTGTCGCCACCGGCGCCATCCTTATGTGAATGCCTTGAAAAGTTAATCATTTGCATATCAGAGCATCTTCTTCCTGTCGGTTAAATTTGGCGTCTGTAGCACGTCACCTTCGTGGTGTAGCAATTTTAATGGCCAATAGTGTATATCGGTCCTACCAGAGCTGTGTTCAGGAAACTGCTCCAATCTCCGAATCTTAATCAGAGCTAGACTGATACGATAAAAAGATCTTAAGCAGGTAAAAGACAGCTTTGAGACGTAGCGGAAGGAGGGAAAGTTAAAAATAAAAACCCTAAAGTATTCTGTTGACTCCGTCTAATAGTGAAATAATGAAAAATGTTAATACAAGACGAGGACCAGAAACAACCTCTACAAAGACTTCATGGGGCTACTGGAAGGAGTTGAATATATTTTGGGTGCACATGCATTCAACTGTCAGACACATTAAATATCATGTAGGCGATGTGGTGGAATTTTAAGACTGAATTAAAGAATTTTCTGTTATTTAAACTCCTTCTAGTTCATTGAAGAGTATCTTTAGAAAATCACTTAATTTTAATGTTTTTGGTTTGTTTGTCATTAGAATTATCACTATAATACAGTAATGTAATGCGTTTTCCCTGTAGTTTTCTTAAACTAAATTAAGTGTACATCTTAGGCTTCTTTGCATATCCCAGACACCAACTCCATAGGGGAAACACGACTAAAGTAATATAATTGAATGTATTCCCCCAGTAGCGTACAATGACATGACAGTGTCTTGTTCACTTAACAAAGCTATACTCACGAGCAAGGAATGTGCGTTATATTAGGACAATAAACCAAAATGTAAAGAAAACCAGCACAAACAAACTAAAGTGAAGTCAGTACGGGTAAAATTTGCTTATATTCAACTGTCTTTACGACACTAGGCAAATGAAGAAATGACAAGGGTTGGCGCTCCATGACCAGGTGTTTTATGAAAGAGTCTTCAAAAAATCCATAACAGATGCGGAAGTTTGAGGGCTTCGAGTGCATTCGGTCGAATTCAGGCGAGACAGAATAGCGGCTTGAGCTGACTAAGTGACGGCCAGGAGCCCTCGGAGAATTTTTTTATTTTATTTTATGTTTTGTCCCATTGAGGAACCGGTTTACTATGGATTAAGCAGAACCTCAGTGTCTTTCAGATTTTGGTCTGCCACGACTGTGACAGGCTGTGGGAGAGCAGACCTTGACTTTAGCAAAGGCCTAAAGATATTTAGCGTCAGTAACATTATCGAGGATAGTAGGAGGAAATGCGGTGATCACCTAGACGGAATGAACTATCACGGATTATTTGTCAAAGTAAGTAACTATAATTCAATAGAGCGAAAAAGTCTGGGAAGGCTGAGGAAGAGATTGGTATCTTGAGAGACACAGGCCTAATACCTGAAGCTGCACAAGAAGAAAATTGTTCTTGGTTATGTTTTTTGCTCTAGCCGTGATCCGAACTGTTGCACTTCTTTCCTTCACAGCTATGTCACATTCATTTAGTATACAGCCTATATCTAGATCGTCTCTTTCGACACGTTGGGAATCTGGTACCTTCCGCCACCGACTATGTGTAGGGATTGATGCTTCAATTTACGGACTACAAACCAATCTTTGGCAGTTGCGAATAATTACCTGCAACAAGGAACCCAAACGATCAGTGCTGCAATCACGAGTATTTGCAGATACCTGGCAGCTTCTGCGAGTATTCTTACCACACCAACACACAGTTTTAACATCTGAAAATCGCTGAGGTATTTACCACCAGCTTCTGCTCAGCAGAATTAACGTATATGAATGGAACTTCGCAAGAAAATTACATTTTCACCATAAATCTTGAAAGGGCCAGCTTCCAGTCATGTAATGAAATTTGTTTGTCAGTTTGACAAACAAATGAAGGATGACCGACTGATCAGTGTAAATAAGAGATTAAACTTCGCATTTAAAACTCGCACACGCTAGTTCACTATTCGCACTTGCTCCAGTTTGTTTTCATGCTGCGTCCGGCTGCTTGCTAAAGACAACCAGCTGTGGCCGCAGAGGTCCCAACTTAGAGTCAAGCTGAGTGGCCACAGGGATTAATTACGTACGAAGAGCTTATAGTGGTGTTGATGAAGAAAACACAAACTCATAAATGTCGCATACGGAAATTCGGTATTCGTAGAAATCGTTTGTGACATCCCATACACTAATAAAGGAGGTATCTGCCGACGACGAAGTTTCGTTTGCATATAATTTTCGAATGAGTAAAATCAATTTTTAATTCCTATGAGCCACATTTCTGGTTCTATACAAAAGTGTAATAAACGCGTGAGGGATGACGTGCCACCGCGCGTTAAATTACAAGTAACGTTGCGATATCTTGCAGCTGCAGATAAACGTATCACATTCCAAAGAGCAAATTTCCAAACTTTTATGTTTTTTACATTCATGGTACATCGGAAAGTAGGGTTTTTGTCACAGCAGTTCTGATTTGCTAATATTTGTAGAGTAAGTTGAGGTTTCATATACAGGGTGTTACAAAAAGGTACGGCCAGACTTTCAGGAAACATTCCACACACACAAAGAAAGAAAATATTTTGTGTGGACATGTGTCCGGAAACGCTTACTTTCCATGTTAGAGCTCATTTTATTACATCTCTTCAAATCACATTAATCATGGAATGGAAACACACAGCAACAGAACATACCAGCGTGACTTAAAACACTTTGTTACAGGAAATGTTCAAAATATCCTCCGTTAACGAGGATACATGCATCCACCCTCCGTCACATGGAATCCCTGATGCGCTGATGCAGCCCTGGAGAGTGGCGAATTGTATCACAGCCGCCCACAATACGAGCACGAAGAGTCTTTACGTTTGGTACCGGGGTTGCGTAGACAACAGCTTTCAAATGCCCCGATAAATGAAAGTCTAGAGAGTTGAGGTCAGGAAAGCGTGGATGCCATGGAATTGGTCCGCCTCTACCAATCCATCGGTCACCGAATCTGTTGTTGAGAAGCGTACCAACACTTCGACTGAAATGTGCAGGAGCTCCATCGTGCGTGAACCACATGTTGTGTCGTACTTGTAAAGGCACATGTTCTAGTAGCACAGGTAGAGTATCCCGTATGAAATCATGGCGGTGAATCGAGGAAGTACAGTACATACTGCCGAAACTAAAATGAGCTCTAACATGGAAATTAAGCGTTTCCTGACACATGTCCACATAACACCTTTTCTTTATTTGTGTGTGAGGAATGTTTCCTGAAAGTTTGGCCGTACCTTTTTGTAACACCCTGTATATCACATACGTCCTTTACTGGCAGTGAACTTCGTTTTGTACTGCTGTGCAAAATACCTTTACAACATTGACCGTTCTCAAGTAATGTAAACCTCAGCAAGTCCACACTCTCAGTTACACTAAGCAGATTATTTTGCAGTGATGCTAACTGTTCACATACATAAACAAAGCATTTAACACTTGTGCTGTCGAATGAAGAAAACCAGAATGAGAGCAGGTCACCTAGCGGCAGTTGCTGAAGCTCAGAGGCCATAATGGAGCAACCGACTCCAAGCAAGAAAGTTAAACAGCTTTTAATTTTCTTCCTTCATGTGGAAGTTGGTATGGCAGTGTGCAAGTAGGGTGTTGCAAAATGTAAGTTGACTTACATGAGTGGTGGTGGGAGCATGCACAGTGTAAGTAATTCATTCCTATGGAAAGCTGCCTTAATGCTCGCGTCAGTGTTGAATTATCCATGCGGCATGTTGCACCAGTTCTTCGCCAGTCTCTTTAGTTCGCTTCATTTTCTGGTTTCGGACGTTGGCAGTGGTAGAGTACATTCATTCATGGGATGGTAGGTAGTTTACTTGGGAAGCTACGAATACAGATCTTCATAGTTCAGTGTAATCGCGCCAGTCCTGTGCATCTCTGCCCTACGGGAGCTTCAGCCCTGGTTTTCTATACTTTGCGTTCAATGTTTTCCTTTACTACGTTCCATTGTTTTAAATTTATCTTGCAAAAATAAAACTACCAACGTGGTTTCCCTACAGAGTATTACGTGGCCTTCAGTTGAGTGAATAGTTAAATTCTGAGCTCTCTCAAGTTTTTGATCAATGCTATCACATCTATAGTCATTGGTTGTGTGATGTTTCCGATATGTAAGTTTGCACCATGTGTTTGGTAGTGGAGTTTCTTGACGAGTTGCTGTGTGTGGGTTTGTGCGGCCTTTGTTCATTCTTTGTAGCCGGCCGGTGTGGCCGTGCGGTTCTAGGCGCGTCAGTCTGAACCGCGTGACCGCTACGGTCGCAGGTTCGAATCCTGCCTCGGGAATGGATGTGTGTGATGTCCTTAGATTAGTTAGGTGTAAGTAGTTCTAAGTTCTAGGGGATTGATGACCGCAGATGTTGAGTCCCATAGTGCTCAGAGGCATTTGCACCATTTGAGCCATTCTTCGTATGTGAGCCTGCGTACATTACAATCGATGAAACAGTAAGTTTATTTAAGAATGAACCTGAAGGTCGAGGGATTTTGGTTTTCTCTGTCATGCTCTGTGTACCTGAGACCACATACCCCCCGGCCGCGAACCCTCATCCCCCCCCCCCCCCCCCCGCACCGTCCTCCAACCCTGAAATGTCCTGCCGACGTTACTGTCTTGTAGCTGACATGTGTCGATATATTTCATATTTATTCTAAAAGAAAAGCTTCTTGTAAAACTAATCTTTGCAGATTCTGTGACAACTACATTACATAAATATTAGGCCAATATGGTGTCACCTAAATCATCCCTAACAGTTTTATCCACTAGTCAACTGAGAAGGTTATCATGGTTGTATGCCTTACTTTTTTATCTTTATCGTAAAATAACAGGTGTTTTCCCAAATTCGTTTTTATAAATGATGGCATGGGTTACTGAAAGGCGGTAGAACTGTAACGCTACTTTCGCACCACCGTATAGTAGAAGTATTCATGCAAGCCATTATTTGAATTCAGCCGTTGCTTTCTGATAGTAGTATCACAGCTGTAATTGCAGACGATATCTGCACGCTCAGCACAGTGTTTCAGGCACTGGCCACAGCAGTCAACGATCCATGCTGATACAGCAGTCTCAGAATCGCATTCTGATCAAGTTCCACAAGTCAATGATCAAGTCCTCAAATGCAAACTATCAATTAAGAAGATTCCAAACATAATACAATCAGCCAACTGACAGCAGCATTTATGCCTCTTTGGAGCCAGCCAGCCATCGCTATACAGTCGTGCTCAAAAGTATCCGAACGACCTGAATTGCATTTCACCTGATACGCATACAACCCACATAACGCAGCTGTCTTGCAGGTCCTCTAATCGCTCCTCGGTACAGTCGTTTGACTATTGAAAATGGTTCCAAAAAGTCACCACTAGAAAACACTGCTCTCTATCGCAATAACTCAAGCTGTAAAGCAGTACCACGGTGCTACAAATATCAGGGAACACCTTATCACAGATAAGACTGTCCTTAAGCCTTGTAAGCTCAAATTTATTACAATAAATGACACACCTGAAATGTTACCACACTCATTTTTACGTCAGATAGGTAATGCACGTAGTAAGTTCGTCGTATTCTTAATTTCCTCTTCAAAGTAACATACCGTACTTATTATTTAACACAAAACTACATTAACAATTTAAGTTATTTACAAGCAGCTAGTTGGGAATATGTATGAACATCAAATGACACGACGAACCGTCTCGTTCTGCATATGGATTCAAACAAAGGTCATGCAGACTAAGCAAAGATTTCGTGACTGACGGAAAATAACACTCATTCCTGACTAGGCATACAGAGAGAGAGATACCTCGATTTTAGAAAGTATCAGTTAGCAAATATCTACTTTAAATTACATAACGTAAACATTTTTAACGGACGCGAATTCCTACCCAGAATCTATTGTCCCTGTTAACGAGAGATGTTAAATATTGCTTCTTCACAAGTAACTTACTTGAAATGCCGAGAGGTAAAGCTTTGTATTGGACAGGGATTCGAACCCAGAACCTAATCGGATTGTTATCGAAGGACAATCAACTGTGGCATATCGGATTTTCTCGGCAGTAGCAAGATGTTTTAACTGAAATGACGAGACGAAACATTAATTTTTTCCTTCCCAGGGCTCCAGTTCGGCATGTATCGCTGATATACTCCAGAGAAAACGAACGTTAAATATGGGATTCTTACACCAGCAGCGACATGTGAGCATATTTGAACTAGAAATAATATGACGAAGGGTTCAGTGTTGACTGGGACTCGAACCCCACACATATCGCTGTTCACTACACACAAAGAGACGTCAGGCACCGAATTTTTCTCCACCAGCAGCTCGGAATACCATCCTTGAACTTACAGTGATCTCTCAAATACTTCTGTATCTCACTGGGAGCTAAAAACGTCAGATATCGTTAGTGTTGACAACGAATGAAAATACATTAAAAATCAAAATTATTATCCACCAGCAGATAGGTGTTCTCATGGTAGAGCTTGATAATACATAATCAAATCTTTAGTGCTGGGGCAGGATTCGAACCCATTAAAGTGCAATATGTGGAATTGTTGAGGAATCTGCAGTTTTGAACAAACAACAACTTGCAGTCGAGCTGTATTGTCACGAAGGGATCAAATCCCGCTTTCAGGGCGGTCTGAGTAGCATTCCCAGTTCAGAATCAATTTTATCGACGTACAAAAGCTCAAATAAAAGATGGAAAAAGTGTCCTGTGATCCTACATAGCGTTTGTTTCGTCGCTCGAAATAAATAACTAATGTAAGAAAGTCTAGTGGTGATAGAGTTTCTACATGTAGCTACTCCTGACTTAATTGTGGTTCAACCTAACGTCTACTTGGCAGAGAAGAAACATCATGTTTAATGTGAATTTCAGATCACAATGCCATTATACCTTCTTCACTTGGCGTAGACAGAAGAGAATAGAATTTGTCTCTCCCTATCAAAAATCATCGGCAGAAGTTGGAATCGAACCCAGACAATGAGTATATGAATCCATAATCAATCCTACAGACACCAAATCCTCTTCTCTGTAGCTCATTTTTCAATTGTAATGCCGTTGCGTCACACTGGATGAGAATTCTGACACACAGGCTCGCTGTAGTGTTTTGCAGCATGTTCAGTACATTCATTTACTTGGTTGACAGAAACGCCATGAACTAGCTGCCTCGGCTACCCAGTGCATGCATTCGATTCTATTTTCTAATCACCGAAATAAAATCACGTAACTGCCACCTACGCAGAACTGCCAACAGTGTAGGATGCAGAAATTTAAATGGGAAGTGATCGTTTCCACTTGAGCTACTCTGTTGCGCTATCTGTTTGTTGAAAATGTCGTGAAGTGCAAAAGAAAATCTGCAATTGTGTCTCTCGGAAGTCTACATCCGGCCATATACATACAGCTAGTAGTGTAACGGTAAATGTAGTGCACCACAGACAAAACGTCACGAGTTCAAATACATTCACTACTATATTTTTTAAAAGCAATTCTGCTGTCTGCTGAAGTTATCAATCTAATGGAACTTTGAACATAATTCCCTTCCCTTCTCAACCCAAAATAGTGGCATGTAAAAAAAGAGCTAACCTCTGCGACATTTTGTTCTTTTCAGGTTTAATAGACGGCCAGGCAGCAGATGCATCTCCAAACTTTTGTATTATGTATTTGTAAAATACTACACACTTAGATTTCTACTGGGTCTGTGCTTGATCAGTATGCTGTGTTATACTCAAGAGGTATGCAAATGTGGCATTTCATAAATAAAGTTATGTATTCCTAGAAACCCAAAATTTGTTTGTCAGTGGCGGAAAGAGGAGTTAGCTGTTGTGCAGCATTGTAAGTTTTCACCATTGCACTATGAGCCGAAAGTATTTTTTTGCGATTTCCTTATCGGTGTTTCATCTGACTGCTTGTAGCTCTTTAACAGAAGGGATAAAAACGTTTCAGTCACCACACCGGAACCACACAACAGAACAGACGCATTGCCTCAGGTCAGACCGTTACCACAGAGCTACAGAACATGCATGTGTCTGTGCTTCCCATAACGATGGCAATAGTGGTTATAACTCGTAAACCGCTATTTAAACACGAGATTAGTTGCGATATCCACGTGCAACGACTTTCCTGGGGTGAAAACTGTAAATTTACAATCTTCTGTTACACGTCAAGCAATAATAACTCGGATTATTCAATGGAAATGACAGGAAAAATCAAGTGAACTTTGAGGCTTACTTCCGTGCCCACCAGGAAGTAACTCGTCGATCACAGGGTTGCCAAACATACCTTGCCTTGTTGCCAAATCTCACATTACCAGCAGGAAGTGACCATAGCTGGAATCTCAAAGATGCGGCTGGCACGGCCTGGAATGCGTAATGCATCTGACTCGCATTCCTGTAACTAGGTTTAGGGACAGAAGAGTAGTTACTAATAATACTCAGAACAGACTGTAAACAAAGCATCATAGATCAGTAACTCTCATAGCTGTTTTTATGAAACTCGTTGACGGACTTTTGCGTGGAACACAACAAACAAATAAAAATAAAAATAACAATATGTGTGTGTGTGTGTGTGTGTGTGTGTGAGAGAGAGAGAGAGAGAGAGAGAGAGATAGAGAGAGAGAGACAAAGAGAGAGAGAGAGAGAGAAATAAAAGGGAATATGCGAGTAAAAAATTGTTGTAAAGAAATTGAATCATGGTATGTAAAGAAATCTTTCATTAAAATGACACGTTCCACATCATTACGAAATGTCGTATTCATGATCTATGGAACAAGTATTAATCTAATCAAATCAATTCATATTGCTGACTAGCCATGAAGAGGCATCAATTATCGAAATTTTCGCCAATATCAGTAACAAAATCTAACCTTGAAAATAAAAGACCACAGTTTATGTAATAAACCGGGGCTCCTATCAACACCCTTTCATTCCTGTTAAATAACCACGAAAGATGTCAGATATGCCTCCATTCAGAAGTAACAAAGTGTGCATGCATTTAAAGATGAAGTGAATGATGTGAAGTTCTGTGACAGAGATACGAAACCAACACGTAATCGGATTGTTAATTAAGTAAAATCAAATGTTACGCATCGGTTTTCATTACCAGCTGGTAGGTGTCTGAATCTAAAATAAGGATACAAATTGTTGTGTCTGAGCGATAATCGAACCGCACACCTACCCTCCTTATTTATCATCCACGAGTATAGATTAAGTATCAATTGCTTACTCACCAACATTAAGATGTGTGCGTATTTAACCAGAAATAACGACACCTATTGCGATTGTTGGCAACACATGAACAGACATTAAAAATGCATGTTAATTTACACTAGCAGGCCAGTATGCACGTGATAGGGCTTGAAATGAAATTATGAATATTTTTGTACTGGATCAGAATTCTGACCCACATACTTACCTTTGGAGGAGACCTAGAGAAGACTGCAGTCTTGGGAAAAGGAACGAAATGATTGAACTACACTGTTCCGAGAGATTCAGATCCTTGAAAGAGGAGATACGAATTCGAATCACAGTCCAGCACCAAATTTTTCAACATCTATAGTTCAATCAAGTACAAGTAAAATAAGAGCCCTGTTCCTTTAAATGGCTATCGGTTCATCAAATAAAATAAAATTTTCTAATATAAGTACGTTTACGCTGGCGGCAGTATTTCTGTTTACCATGCCTTCCGCCTATGTCATATCCCAACGTAAACCGGCTCTGCCCAGTTTGTAACGAAGGAACATGATGTATACTGCGGATCTGGATTATAACGTATTTCTCTTGAGGTTACCAGAGGTAAAGTAAATCTGTTTGTGCCTCTTAAAAGTAAATGCCTGAACCCACGCATTGCACCTGTGACAGTTCGTTTCACTAGACCATTGTGGCCACCTTTCCCAGCCCCAGGAGTGTTCTGTAAAGGATGATGTGCACAGCTTACAAAATTAGTCAAGGTGGAAAAAATACGATTCTATTAATGGTTAAGTAGAAGTATGCTTCTGACGTGGAGATTATGCTACTCTCCTGCAAAAACTCTTCTAGGCATCATACCCTCGATGTGAAGCCATATTGAAATTTTCACTAATTCAGCAAACTTCTTAGTTCGAGAAAATCCACTGTGAAGTGTGAAGTTACCGAGTAACTCGATTATTACTGTCATTATTACTATCACTTTCTTCATACTGCTGCTGAAACACATGTGCTCGGAGATCATTTAATGGCCTTTGTCATTATAGAAGTAGTTGCCCAAGAAGAGGTTCTTTCCTTGTCTACGGAACCCTACTCATGTTAATATCAAACATCGGGTATTACTCGTAGACTACATTAAAACTAAAGTAATTAATGAAGAGGTTACTTGATAACAAAAACGCGCTGTCTTTCTGCATTTACTTGCGCATAGAAATGGCTGTCGAATACTGCCAAACCAAAAGCTAAGGGATCTTAGTGCCTTCCGATATACGTCGCTGTCAGTTCTTCCATATGATTTGGTCGACGTGACCTGTTTCAAGTTGTGTATGACATAGAATGTTTTAGAAAATCAGTTGTTCCCTTTGCAATGTACAGAAAGATTATCATTCTAAGTTGTCCAAGTTCAAAATTTTTGAAATATTAGTTCAAATTTTATATTCGCTTCTATGATGTAGGAAAGTATTTCACAGTTGCAAAACCCGCATCCGACTCATTGACCTTACACTTAGTCCCTGACCAGAAATTCTAGGTCAGAGTGGCACCAGTTTAAGTAACCTAATGTACCGGAGACTGTTTGTCAGTGCTCTTTCTCACTGGAAAAAACGCAATTCACTCTTTAGGTTCCATTAGTACACTGTAACAGTAATTTACATGTGTATGCAGTGCATACGGATTGTAGAATTTAGTGGTGCTCGCCCTTTATCATTAGAGGCCCTGGGCAGTGCAAAATCATACTGACAACAGTAATGTGCTTATACTGACTACCTCACTGTACGCTTTTATCTCATTGTGTAATCATTTAAATAAAACTACTGTGGGAGACATTTCCTCGCCTTATAGTTTTGTGAAATTCTGTCACTAAGCTTTTTGCCTTCCACCCAGCGAAACGTGGCAGAGAAAGGACAGTTAAGATTCACAAACCACGATTTAGTGCCGTTAAGACGTAATTTAAACATAGTCGAAGCTGAAGGAATTTAGTTTCTTCTTAAATCGTCTTATGTTGCAACATTCATAGATATCGCAAACAGGAAAAGCTCTTTATCCAGGTAGGAAGGTTATAAAACAAACTTCCCACAGTTTGTATCAGGTTGATCTTTTGTCTGATACCACTGCTTAAGTACCTTGCCTAAGAGGTATTACAAGTAGTGTTTCTGTAGCTGTGGTAATCTTTGGTTGAAAACGAATTTAACACCAATGGGTACAGCACTGATAATTATTCAAAATGATTATCCACCTAAGTCTGAGTTCATCCACAAACTGAGTGTTTATTTATAACATTGAAGCTAGACTGTGTATCCTTGTCTTCCATGGGTGGGCATTGGAAGGCATTTACACACACGTGTACAATACTATGAATACTTCGAACGCTGTAGCTAATGTTGCTCTCATAAACTAATTTTGTTTTGTTAATACTTCTCAGCGTGCAATATGTGTAGTAGATACAGGTTTAAATAAAAAAAACTGACCGCAGAGTCTTTCACATAGGGTGGACAATACAGTTCTGCTCCCCTCAAAATTCTATGTCCGGCAATATGCTCGATCTGGCAACATTGTAGACTGCGGCACTTCCCAGATGAAGTCCTCACTGCAGTCTGAGTACATCACGCTTGACTACGACCGTTGTCTTGAGGTAAAACAAGAGACTAGCTATTACGAGGTCGGGCAACCGAAAGCACATGTCGACTGAATTTTTATAGCCCCTTTCCTCTCGGTGCTGGAGCTATGAGAGTATTTCAAGCGAATTTCGCTTTCCGTCACATTGGTAATAACAGTTTGGTTCTACAATATTTTAGCGAGAGATTTCTTGGCCGACCATCTGCCTCTGAAAACGGCACGCGTCTGAGTTCTATGGGAACCGTTTGCTGCCTGCCGGCGGGCGCTGATGCACGGCGCCGCCTCGCCTTCTGCCGACAACGTCTGCTCCACTCCTCACTCTCGATAGTGTAAAATCCTCTAATGTTGTTGAGTGGTGAACCATAAAATCTGTCTACGATTTGTGTTTCACACTCGATAGCAGTGGAGACACAAAACTGTTTTTATTTGATGAGTATTTTATTACACTAGTATGCTATTCATCAATGTGGCACAGAATTAATATCATTGTTTCTGGTCCAGTGCACTATAGTTAAAGTGTCACATGCTGTTCTTTTTCCTTTCACGGGAGATTCTTCAATTAATTTATTTTTGTCAAAGATTCGTATGTGTTAGTCTAGGCACATAGAGTAAATGCAATGTAATGTGTTTGGTTTCTTTCTTTGATTCTTTATGATAAATGGATGCGAAGCATTGTGTCAATACCTTTCAGAACCTGCTCTAAAGCTACTCAGAAAAATTGCTTTTTTTGAGGTCCATACATTAATTATTGGAAAAGTGAACGCTGTTCAAAAGTGATAATAAAAATATTCAGTTGTATTTAAGGCGACAAAATTGCCCATATTTGTTGCTACCCAGAGAAAAGGAAGTTGCTAGAGCCACTGTTAGCATATGTCTGCGGAGAGTTCCTAATTGCTACACTGGAAATTTATTTTAGAGACCCTATAGTATTCAAGAGGTTCAATTTCTTCATACTTATCACTCTGGCATGTGAGACTTAAGTAACGAACAATACTGAAATTTGTATCGCTGATGGTCGATTCGAATTCCTACAGAGACGCTTGTATTGTGAAGCAGCTTGGCAGCCAGAAAGCCGAGATCTATGACCATTAACACAACTTACTGAGTCGAGCTACCAAGAGGATGTGTAAAGTTTTTCTTCCGATTTGTTACAGAATTTTTTTCTGTAAATTAGTAGCTCCATAAAGTAAATAAGAAACCAAAACTTGCACACGCTGGCCTCTACCACAGTTAGAGCTGACGACTCATTGAACCGTTGTCACATGAGTCATGGCCGGTACCACTGGTCTACGGACACACTACTGCCAGCACGCCACTTTCATCATACTATTAGTCGCTCAGCCTCATAACGCATCGTGAAAGATAATAAAAGTTGTTGCTTATGTGAAGAATAGCATTTCTTTAGCCAAAAAATTGATTTTTCAGTCTCAGTTTCTTAGTTTGTATGAGGATTGTGTTGCACGAGTCATTCAAATGGAAACGGAATATCAAGTGAATTTAGCGAGTCAATTCAGTACCACACGCAAAAGTAAATGCACTGTCACAATGTTTCCAAATAGTTGTGACGATGTTGCCAATTCTGAGGTGTGCTAGGAACAGCTCTGTAGCGTTATAGGAGGGGAGTCCCGTGATCGTGTCATAGGATGATACGGAGACGAGGTGCGGGGTTTGGTTAATGTGCAGCGTTTTCTCCAACCAGTAATGTCAAACATTCAGGTGTATAATCCTCCATTACAATATACAAATAATTGGCTTAGCCTCTTACTTTGTGACAAAAGATTATTTAAGTACAATAAAAAGTCTTTGGAAATCAACTTTGCCCGACTATCACGAAAAGTAAGATAACAAACACTTTGCGACTCGAAATAGATTGCATCTATGTGCAGTCATGTGATCATACAAGTAGAATTTCAGGAATTGCACGAGAATGTAGAAAAATGTTGGTACCTAACGGAAGCTATAAGAAACACAATTAACAAATTATTCTGTGCCACGTAATAATAAATTCATTTGGAAATTCAGCAGAGAAGAAACTAAAAATCATGCCTTTTAAGACAGAAACTAAATTGCAAACGCGGGCACTGTGCAGATCTGCGCTTTTTCATCTTCAGATCTGTACAAATAATGTATACTAACCAGCACATTGATTGCTTTCGTAATGTTCCAAATGGCTCTGAGCACTATGGCACATATCTGCTGAGGTCATCAGTCCCCTAGAACTCAGAACTACATAAACCTAACTAACCTCATCACACACATCCATTCGAAACTGCATCTGTAGCGGTCGCGCGGTACCAGACTGTAGCGCCTAGAACCGCTCGGCCTCTCCAGCCGGCCATAATGTTTCCTTCTTGTTTAGTCTTCTAATGGTGAACTGCATCCACAAACATGAGTCTGATTGTTTCTTTGTATCCTTCCATCTACTATCTGTGTGTTATTGCTCGGTGTTCAAAAAGCAAAATATTATGCCTGCTCCGACGAGGCATTAGAACGAGGTTGCAACACGGCTAACGAATTGTAATCAAAATACACTGTGACGCCAGTTTGACTGTCGTCATGGTGTTAAGTTGACAGAAATTATTGCCTGTATCGCGGCATCCCGTTGTCGTCTTCTCTCACTGAGATTTTCATACAACCCAGAACACAAGACGGCGAGATGAAGGTGAACATTCTCCGTGACGAAACATCCCACATTCCATTCATCCTGATCCATTCGTTACATGCATTGGCAGCAGTGTTCGTTGTTGTGAAAAATGCCGAGTTTCTCTGTGGTCTGAAAGCTACGTTAAACTGTAGGTTCCCCTATTAACTGTCTAGGTAAGTCGACTCAAAGGTCGGAGGAAAGCAACGGCATACTACATCCAAATGGACCGTGCCTATTAAAGCACTATGGTGTTCAAACCAATATTCTAACTGATGACTGCTTTACTTTACTATGGGTTCCAAAGTTAAAGATCTTCAGGTTATTAACATATTTGTGTTTTCATGCTGTAGCTTTGATACCTGTAAACGTGTGTAACCGGCCGAGCACTCACCATTCAAGTTGTCAAGTTGGTAGACGACGATGCCGTCGACCCCAGTTACAATCTTGTTCATAGCTATGTTTCAGTCGAATACCCCTTTGTGACTTTTTGCGTATTTCAAGATATACTTTTATACAATTGGTACACATCCACATTGATATCTGATAGAGCTGTATTTAGCAACATGAATCAGACATGTTTTTCGAGCAATAAAACAGACAATACGTCAGTGCAGCGAGAATTCGTTTGTGTGTTGCGCATGGTGCAAGAAATATTTGTGTTTTGCTTGCTTCTGTGATAGGTTTCACCCCACTGAATGCGCGCAAGCTCACGAATAGACTATCAATAATTGGAATTACGCAATAATACACTTAAAAGATGTATTTTTGCATTATATAACCCGATGAAAATAACTGTAAATAGATTATATGCCTACTTGCTTATTACTCTCTCTTCTTGATGCTTTCCTCAAAAAATTAAAAGAAAAATAAAAAGAGAGAGAAAGAGAGACAGAGAGAGAAAACTGAATTGTATTTCAAATATCAGCTCGGTGACGCCATGTTCGTCTCGTGATGTAAAGCAAGAATAGTTGATAGCTAATATCTCGTTGTACTAGCGATATGTATGGTTACAGGGTTCTCTCCTTTCCCTCTCCAAACAACCAGAACAGAATTCAGTAACAAAGTGGTAAGAACACCTATGCAGTGCGCCAATTAAACACTCAGCATTTCTTGGTTATTTTGTTAATCGTTAACAATTGTCTGTAATGCAGTAAACCTCCTTGATTACTGATTTATTACTACTACCTTTGTTACTGTTATTCGTCACCTCACAACAACTTTACTATCACTCATAGCTGCCGATGCACGTAACGAATGGATCAGGATGAATGGAATGTGGGATGTTTCATCATGGAGAATATACACATTTATCACGGCGTTTTGTATTCAGGGTAATATGAAAATCTCAGTAAGTGAAGACAACAATGGGATGCCACTGATGCAAGCAATAATACCCAACTATTTCTTTCGACTTAACACAAAGACGACAGACAAATTGGCGTCTCAATGTATTTTGATTACAATTCGTTAGCCTTCTTGCGACCTCGTTCTAATACCTCGTGGGAGCAGGCATAACATTTTGCTTTTTGAACACCGAGCAATAACACACATAGATAGTAGATGGAAGGATACAAAGAAACAATCAGACTCATTGGTGTGGATCCAGTCATCATTGGAAGACTAAACAAGAGGGAAACATTACGAAAGCAATTAATATGCTGGTTAGAATACATTATTTGTAAAGATCTGAAGATGAAAAAGAGCAGATCTGCTAAGTGCGCGCTTCTGCACATCAGTTTCTATCTTAATGGGCATAATTTTTAGTTTCTTCTCTTCTGAATTTTCAAATGTATTGATTATTATGTGGCACAGAATAATTAGTTAACTGTTTCTTATAGCTTCCATTTGCACCAACATTTTTCTACATTCTCGTGCAATTCATGAAATTCTACTTGTATGATCACATGACTGCACATAGATGTAATCTGTTTCGAGTTGCAAAGTGTCTGTTATCTTACTTTTCGTGACAGGTGGTCAAAGTTGACTTCCAAAGACTTTTATGGTACTGAAACAATCTTTCGTCACACAGTAACAGGGTAAGTGTTTTATTCGTATATATTTTGTGGGAAACTGTAATTGTGATGGAAGTTTATACACCAGAATTTTTGATACAACTGATAGGACGAAACGCTGCATATTAACCAAACCCCGCGCCTCCTCTCCGTATCCTCCTAAGACACGAGCACGGGCCTCTCCTTGCTTACCACTACAGAGCTGTTCCTAGCTCAACTGAGAATTGCCAACATAGTCACAATAATTTGGCAACACTGTGAGAGTGCAATCACTTCCACGTATGGTACTGAACTGACTCGCTAAATTCTCTTGATAATCAGTTTCCATTTGAATGACTCGTGCTATATAACCCCTAGACACAGAGACAGAAAATTCAATTTTTTTGCTAAATAAATGCTATTCTTCACGTAAGTGACAACTTCTATTATCGTTCAGGATGCGTTATGAGGCTGAGCGACCAATACCATGATGAGAGTGGCGTGCTGGCAGGAGTGTGTCCGTAGCCCTGTGGTACTGCCTGTAACTCATGTAGCGACGGCTCATAGAATCATCAGTTCCAACCGTCGCAGGGACCAGCGTGTGCGAGCTTCTTTCCTAATTTATTTTATGGAGATGGAAATTGCCAGAAAAAAATCTGTAACGAAATCGGAAGAAAACCTTTACACATCAAGTCCTCTTGGTAGCTCGACACAACATGTTGTGTTAATGGTCATAGATCTCGGATTTCTGACCACCAAGCTGCTTCACAATACAACTGTCTCTGAAGAAATTCGAATCGACAGTCAACGATAGGAATTCCAATATTGTTCTTCACTTAAGACTCACATGCCAGAGTGATAAGTATGAGGGAAATGAACCTCTTGATTACTATAGGGCCTCTATGCTATATGTCCACACTGCAATTAGGAACTCTGCAGACATTTGCTAACAGTCGCTCTAGCAACTTCCTTTTTCTCTGGGTAGCTTCAAATATGGGCAATTTTGTCGCCTTAAATGCAACTGAATATTCTGATTATCACTTTTAAACAGCGTTCACCGATCCAATAATTAATGTATGGACCTCAAAACAAGCAATTTTCCTGAGTAGCTTTAGATCAGGTTCTGAAAGATATTGACACAATGTTTCGCATCCATTTACCATAGGGAATCAAAGTAAGAAACCAAACACATTACATTGCATTTACTCTATGTGCCTAGACTAACACATATGAATCCATGACAAAAATTAATTATTTAAAGAATCACATGTCAACGGAAAAAGAACAGCATGTGACGCTTTAGCTATAGTGCACTGGATCAGGTAGAATGAAATTAATTCTCTGCCACATTGATGTATTGCATACTAGTGTAATAAAATACTCATCAAATAAAATCGGTTTTGTGCTTCCACTGCTATCGAATGTGAAACACAAATCGTAGAGAGATTTTATGGGTTACCACTCAACAACATTAAAGCATGTTACACTGCCGAGAGTGAGGAGTGGATCAGACGTTGTCGGCAGAAGGCGAGGCAGCACAGTTGCCTAGCACCCGCCGGTAGGCAGCAAACGAGTCCCATAGAACTCAGATGCATGCGGTGCCAGAGGCAGATGGCCGGCCAAGAAAACCCTTTTATTACCAAAGCGAATTAAATTGTAGATTCGCTTGAATTATACTCACAGCTTTAGCACCACGAGGGAAGCGGCGATAAAAGTTCTATCGACATGTGCGGTCTGTGGCCAGATGTCGTACTACTTATTCTCGTGTTTTACTTCAAGACTACGGTCGTAGTCAAGAGTGATGTACTCAGACTGCAGTCAAGACTTCTTCTGCGAAGTGCCGCAGTCTACAGTGTTGCCAGATCGAGCGTATTGCCGGACATAGAATTCTGAGGGGAGCACGACTGTATTGTCCACCTTACGTGAACGACTCTGCGGTCAGTTTTCTTTCTTTTTTTTCCTAAAACTGTATCTGCAACACATATTGCACGCTGATGACCCAGAAGATTTAAAAAAACAAAATTGGTTTATGAGGACAACATTAGCTACAGCGTTCGAAGTATTCACAGTGTGGTATACATATGTGTAAATGCCTTCCAATGCCCACTCAAGGAAGACAAGGATACGCAGTCTAGCTTCAATATTATAAATACGCCTCAGTTTGTGAATGAACTCAGTCTTAGATTGATAATTATTTTGAATATTTAGCAATACTGTACCCATTGGTGTTAAATTCGTATTAACCAATGATTCCCTCAGCTTCAGGAGCACTACTTGTTATACCTCTTAGGCAAAATACTTAAACAGTGGTATCAGACGAAAAGATCATCCTGATACAAACTGTGGGAAGTTTGCTTTATAACCTTCCTACCTGGATAAAGAGCTTTTCCTGTTTGAGATATCTATGAACGTTGCTGCATAAGACGATTTAAGAAGAAACTAAATTCCTTTAGTTTCGACTATGTTTAAAGAACGTCTTAACGGCACTAAATAGTTTTTTGTGAATCTTTACTGTCCTTTCTCTGCCGCGTTTTCTGGGTGGAAGGCAAAAAGCTTAGTTGCAAATTTCACGGAAGGAAAAGGGGGACGAAATGCTTCCCACTAGCAGGTCATGTTATTTTATTATATAATTACAAAATCAGGTAAAAAGAACAGTGAGGGAGTCAGTATAAGCACATTACTGTTGTCAGTATGCTGTTGCACTGTCCAGGGCCTGTAATGATAAAGGGCCCGTTTAGATCAGGCATATTGTATACAGAAGTGGAACAGAGAGCACCACTAAATTGTACAATCCGTATGCATTCCATACACACATAAATTACTGTTACCATGTACTTATGGAGCCCAGTGGGTTAATTGCGTAGTTTCCAGTGAGAACGAGCACTGGCAAACAGTATTCACTACATTAGGTTACTTAAACTGTTGTCACTCTGAGCCAGAATTTATGGTCAGGGACTAAGTATAAGGTCAATGGGTCGGATGCGGGTTTTGGAACTGTGAAATACTTTCCTATGTTACAGAAGCGAATATTATATTTGAACTAATATTGCAAAAATTTTGAACTTGGATAGCTTAGAATGAAAATCTTTCTGTTTATTGCAATGGAAAACAATCGATTTTCTAAAACATTCTATGTCATACACAACTTGAAACAGGTCACGATGACCAAATCATATGGAAGAACTGACAGCAATTTATATCGGAATGCAGTAAGATCCCTTGGCATTTTGTTTGGCAGTATTCGACAGCCATTTCTAGGCGCAAGTAAATGAAGACAGACAGAACGTTTTTGTTATCAAGTGACGTCTTCATCAATTACTTCAGTTTTAATATATTCTACGAGTAATTGCTGGTGTTTGATATTAAAGATGATGATATTAAAGAAGATGAAAAGAATTCCATATTCAGGGAAAGAACCTGTTCTTGGGCAACTACTTCTATAATGGCCAAAAGGTATGAAATGATGTTCAAGCTCATCTGTTCCAGCAGCGGTATAAAGAAAGAAATAGTAATAATGAAGGTAATAATCGAATTACTCGGTAACTTCACACTTCACAGTGGATTTTCTCGAACTAAGAAGTTTGCTGAATTAGTGAAAATTTCAGTATGGCTTCACATTGAGGGTATGATGCCTAGAAGAGTCTTTGCATCCTGCTGACTTGAGAACAGCATATCTCCGCGTCAGAAGCATACTTCTACTTAACCATTTAATAGACTCTCATTTTTTCCACCGTGTGTAATTTTGTAAGCTAAGCATATCGTCCGTTACAGCACACTCGTGGGGCTGGGAAATGTGACCACAATGGTTTGGTGGAACGAACTGTCACAGGTGCAATGCGTGGGTTCAGGCATTTACTTCTAAGAGGCACAGCTGGCCGGAGTGGCCGTGCGGTTCTAGGCGCTACAGTCTGGAGCCGAGCGACCGCTCCAGTCGCAGGTTCGAATCCTGCCTCGGGCATGGATGTGTGTGATGTCCTTAGGTTAGTTCTACGTTCTAGGCGACTGATGACCTCAGAAGTTAAGTCGCATAGTGCTCAGAGCCATTTGAACCATTTCTAAGAGGCATAAACAGATTTAATTTACCTCTGGTAACCTCAAGAGAAAGACATTATAATACAGAATCGGCATTAAACATCACGTTCCTTCATTACCAACTGGGCAGTGCTGGTTTACGTTCGGAAATGAAATAGACCGAAATCATGGTAAACAGAAATACTGTCGCCAGCCTAAACTTACTTACATTAGAAAATTTTATTTTATTTGATGAACCGACAGCCATTTAAAGGAACAGGTCTCTTATTTTACTTGTACTTGATTGAACTACAGACGTTGAAAAATTTGGTGCTGGACTTTGATTTGAATTCTTATCTCCTCTTTCGAGGATCTGAATCTCTCGGAACAGTATAGTTCTGCCATTTCGTTCCTTTTCTCTAGACTGCAGTCTTCTCTAATGTTGCAAACCACCACAGGGAGTCTGTGCGTCGCATCCAGTGCGCCGCAACGGCGAAGAATGAGTGACACGGAAGAAGATTTGGTGGTCTGTTGGATTGTTGATAGGTTTGTATACCTATTGTCTGGGTTCGATTCCGACTTTTGCTGTTAATTTTTGATAGGGAGAGACGGCTTCTATTCTTTTCTGGCTACGCTAAGTGAAGAAGGTATAACGGCATTGTGGTCTGAAATTCACATTCTCTTCCAAGTAGACGTCAGGTTGAAGCACAATTAAGTCAGGAGTCGCGACACATAGAAACTCTATCAACAGTAACCTTTCTTATACTAGTGATTCATTCTAGTGACGAAACAAACGCTGTGTAGGGTCACAGGACACTTACTCCATCTTTTATTTGGGCTTCTGTGTGTTGATAAAATTGGTTCTGAACTGGGAATGCTACTCAGACCGCCCTTAACGCTCAATTTTATCCCTTCGCGATAATACAGCTCGACTACAGTTTGTTGTTTGTTCAAAACTGCAGATTCCTCAACATCTCCACATATTGCGCGTGAATGGGATCGAATCCTGCCCCAGCACTAAAGTTTTGACTATGTATTATCAAGCTCTACCATGAGAGCACCTATCTGCTGGTGGATAATAATTTTTATTTTTAATGTATTTTCATTCGTTGTCAACACTAACGATATTTGACGTTTTTGGCTCCCAGTGAGACACAGAAGTATTTGCGAGATCACTGTAAGTTGAAGGATGGTATTCCGAGCTGCTGGTGGAGAAAAATTCGGTACCTGATGTCTCTTTGGGCGTAGTCAACAGCGATATGTGTGGGGTTCGAGTCCCAGTCAGCACTGAACCCTTCGACATATTATTTCTACTTCAAACATGCTCACATGTCGCTGCTGGTGTAAGAATCCCATATTTAACGTTCGTTTTCTCTGCGGTATAACAGCGATACGTGCCGAATTGGAGTTCAAATGGTTCAAATGGTTCTGAGCACTATGGGACTTAACATCTGTGATCGTCAGTCCCCTAGAACTTAGAACTACTTAAACCTAACTAACCTAAGGACATCACACACATCCATGCCCGAGGCAGGATTCGAACTTGCGACCGTAGTGGTCACGCGGTTCCAGACTGAAGCGCCTAGAACCGCACGGCCACACCGGCCGGCCGAAATGGAGTACTGGGAAGGAAAAAATTAGTGTTTCGTCTCGTCATTTCAGTTAAAACATCTTGCTACTGCCGAGAAAATCCGATATTTCACAGTTGATTGTCCTTCGATAACAATCTGATTAGGTTCTGGGTTCGAATCCCTGTCCAACACAAAGCTTTACCTCTCGGCATTTCAAGTAAGTTACTTGTGAAGAGCCAATATTTAACATCTCTCGTTAACAGGGACAATAGATGCTGGGTAGGAATTCGCGTCCGTTAAAAATGTTTACGTTATGTAATTTAAAGTAGATATTTGCTAACTGATACTTCCTAAAATCGAGGTATCTCTCTCTCTGTATGCCTAGTCAGGAATGAGTGTTATTTTCCGTCAGTCACGAAATCTTTGCTTAGTCTGCATGACCTTTGTTTGAATCCATATGCAGAACGAGACGGTTCGTCGTGTCATTTGATGTTCATACATATTCCCAACTAGCTGCTCGTAAATAACTTAAATTGTTAATGTAGTTTTGTGTTAAATAATAAATACGGTATGTTACTTTGAAGAGGAAATTAAGAATACGACGAACTTACTAAGTTCATTACCTATCTGACGTAATATGAGTATGGTAACATTTCAGGTGTGTCATTTATTGTAATAAATTTGAGCTTACAAGGCTTAAGGACAGTCTTATCTGTGATAAGGTGTTCCCTGATATTTGTAGTATCGTGGTATTGCTTTACAGCTTGAGTTATTGCGATAAAGAGCAGTGTTTTCTAGTGGTGACTTTTTGGAACCATTTGCAATAGTCAAACGACTGTACCGAGGAGCGATTAGAGGACCTGCAAGACAGCTGCGTTATGTGGGTTGCATGCGAATCAGGCGAAATGCAATTCAGGTCGTTCGTATGCTTTTGTGCACGACTGTAAATGTGGGCTGTGTTATGATGCTACCCTGTATCAAGTGCTGGTGTGAAAACAATGACTCCCTGTGACCCAGCTACCAACACCATCACTATGCCTTCTACTCTCAGCTGCTGTCTGACCATTCACATTCACACTATTTGCCGCACTGTGCCCTGGTGATCTGCAAGTCTACTCGCCAGGATCCAGCCGCCTTCCCACGTTAAGGGGCTTGAAGTGAGGTTCACCCAGCCCTGTGCCACTGGGGCTAGAGGCTGCCACCCACAGCAGTCCATCGTCCGGTGCGGAATTGTGGCTCTGGGTCACTCTTCCGTCACATGGATGCATTCCCCATGATGACAGCAGACACTATGGCGGTGTCTGCTATGGGCTAGGTTACATGAAACGTCCACAGGGCCTATCGTAACATCTGCAGGCATTTGGTATCTGCTGCCACTGACAAGGACAACACTGAAACTTCCTGGCAGATTAAAACTTCGTGCTGGACCGAACCTTGAACTCGGGACCTTTGCCTTCGCAGGCAAGTGCTATACCGTCTCAGCTACCCAACCACTACTCATGCCCCGTCCACACAGCTTTACTTCTGCAGTAACTCGTCTCCTACCTTCCAAACTTCACATAAGCTCTCCTGCGAACCTTGCAGAACTAGCACTCCTGGAAGAAAGGATATTACGGAGACATGGCTTAGCCACCGCCTGGGGGATGTTACCAGAATGAGATTTTCACTCTGCAACGGTGTGTGCGGGGCGTGTGTCGTGCTTGGATAGCGCAGATGGTAGAGCACTTGCCCACAAAAGGCAGAGGGTTGGGTTGTTTGGGGGAAGAGACCAAACAGCGAGGTCATCGGTCTCATCGGATTAGGGAGGGATGGGGAAGGAAGCCGGCCGTGCCCTTTCAAAGGAACCATCCCGGCATTTGCCTGGATCGATTTAGGGAAATCACAGAAAACATAAATCAGGACGGCCGGACGTGGGATTCCAAAAGGCAGAGGTCCCGAGTTCGAGTCTCGGTCCGGTACACAGTTTTAATCTGCCCAGAAGTTTCATGGCAGCACACACTCCGCTGATGAGTGAAAATCTCATTAAGCACAACACTGTGAGGAGAACTGCAACTGCACAGAGAGGGGGATGAGGTGGCATATTTTCCCTATTTGCCTAAGTCCCAGAGATCAACACCCTGTGGCCAAGAAGACTGAATGACTATAAATAACAAGCATTAAAGTACCTTTTCAACCACAGGCTGCCTTCTTCTGCTGAACCCATAGCCAACTCCACGAGAGAAATGCATGGCTGTTCCGAACCATCCTGGCACCCTATCCTATAGATATATGAAAAGTAAAATCAGATTTAAGACATGTACAGAATATGTTGTATGTAGATTATTGTAGCCGATCGCTGTGGCCGAGCGGTTCTAGGCGCTTCAGATCGGAACCGCGCTGCAGCTACGGTCGCCGGTTCGAATCCTGCTTCGGGGATGGATGTGTGAGATATCCTTAGATTAAGTTAGATTTAAGTAGTTCTAAGTCTAGGGGACTGACGACCTCAGATGCTAAGTCCCATAGTGCTTAGAGCCATTTGAACCAGTTGTAGATTATTGTAGGCAACTCCACGTTGTTAGGATGGTGGTGTCTTGTGGAGCGTTGGCCGGAGTGGCCCTACGGTTCTAGGCGCTGCAGTCTGGAACCGAGCGACCGTTACGGTCTCAGGTTCGAATCCTCCCTCGGGCATGGATGTGTGTGATGTCCTTAGGTTAGTTAGGTTTAAGTAGTTCTGAGTTCTAGGCGACTGATGACCTCAGAAGTTAAGTCGCATAGTGCTCAGAGCCATTTGAACCAATATTGTCCTGTGGAACCTGTACAGAGTGTTCTGACGCTAATGAAACATGTTTACCAAGTTATTATTTATTCAGTCAAATTTATTGTTCTGTTTCTCTTCAGCCTCAGCTGATACCTCTTGCAAGTGGCATGGAGGAATTCCGCTGGCACTTGTCGGTTCGGTCAGGAAGGCTGCTGCTCCAGCAGTTCAGCTGAAGTGTGGTGGGCTGCCATCTTACAGGAGAACCTGTGGTGCGTACATATAGTTCCAATTGGAATAGAACATCCTTGATCCCGCTCCAGAAGACAATAATGATCTATGATGTCCCACCGGGATATACAGCACTGTTAGAAGTCATAAGATCATGGCCCCATTTCACTGGTAGGCTCTTGGCACCCAGACGTGCCTGCACTGTTGATCACAAATAGAGGGACCCCTGGCCGGTGTAGCCGAGCAGTTCTAGGCGCTACAGTCTGGAACAGCGCGACCGTTACAGTCGTAGGTTCGAATCCCGCCTCGGGCATGGATGTGTGTGATGTCCTTAGGTTAGTTAAGTTTAAGTAGTTCGAAGTTCTAGGGGACTGATGACCTGTCCGCAGCTCGTGGTCGTGCGGTAGCCTTCTCGTTTCCCGCGCCCGGGTTCCCGGGTTCGCTTCCCGACGGGGTCAGGGATTTTCTCTGCCTCGTGATGACTGGGTGTTGTGTGATGTCCTTAGATTAGTTACGTTTAAGTAGTTCTGAGTTATAGGGGACTGATGACCATAGATGTTAAGTCCCATAGTGCTCAGAGCCATTTGAACTGATGAACTCAGAAGTTAAGTCCCATAGTGCTCAGAGCCATCTGAACAATTTGAATAGAGGGACCGGACAGCCCTCTCACCCACCATTTTCGGTGATGTTAGTGCAATAAGCATTGTGAGATGTTCTGATAACAGAAGATTCTCAGTCTCCCCATCAACTATATGGCAGGCAATCAACGCGACGTCCTATGAGTGGTAGGTCGTGGATATTTGGATGCTGTCATCTTGGGAACGGTAAGCAGCATGTTCACTAGAGATGCTGGAACATATAATACATGAATGTCAGCTAAACTGTCATAATTATTGAATCGAGTGCTTCTGTGTGAATGCTACCGATCCTAATAACCAAATCACTTCAGAGTTGGAGAACTGGAGTATTTATGGGGACTGGCGGGAGTCAATAACGCGAGGATCTGTTCTTTATGTCGTTACTAGTTGTCAGTAGTTGTCACTCCGCTGTGTTTACTTAACAATTTGTTACAGGTTCTTAACTGCATTGTCCAAGAAAACAAAGAAGAAATAATTAAAGGAAAATAAAAAAATAGAATACACACCTACATATTGCTTGTTGCTTAATGTAACAAGAGCTACAAAATACGTCTCTGTCGCACTCTCAGTGGACATTGCGCCGAATTTTATACTTGTGCCTGACGGTTGGTGTAGATGTGGCAACCTGTTCTCGTTTACGTGACTGACTTACAGTGGTGATGGTTTCTTTCTGTTCCATAACTATGTCACCACTTTTGCTGGTGTCACATGTTGCTGTGCAAGTGTGAAATTTAAAAAAAATTAATTAATACCTCTTTTCTATTTTTTGGTGTAGAATTCCCTCTTCTTTAATAAATTCGACCCAAATTTAACTTTCTGTATCTGTTACAGAACTAGTTGGTACGTGACTTCAATTTGTAATTTGATATTACTTCGAGTTAATCGCTTGGTTGCTTTTTGAGCTGAATCGTAAGGCTTTTACTCTGGGTTAACTTGATCATACAATTTACACTGTCTTTCTAGTCTGTTTTCCTCATATTAAAACACTTTATAGTTTCTATTCTCAATTCTTATCAGTACTATTCATCCATTCAAACAGTGTTTGGTGGGCTGGTAATTCGTTTGAACGGGATATTTTGCGTTTCAAGCAGAAGTAGACCCTCATGTACACATTAGCATTTATTATATTTTGATTGCATTTCTCTTGATATTGCTTTGCATTCTGTAGTAATTGATCAACTGAAAATCTTCCCTTTTCTATGATTATCAGTTCACTAAAAAATCGTATCAGACTGGTCTCAGACTGCTAAGGAAGTTTAGGTTCTGCACAGATAATATGCGTAATGGTTCCTCTGGCCAATACACCATTGTTCGAGAAAAGATAATCATTATTGTTCCTGCGATAGAAGCTCGAAAACGAGCCTTTGAGCTGATTGTCTTAAACTGGTTCCACTGATTAGTAACCTTCTATTTACAAACCCTAATTTTGTCATCCCTGTTGATTCTCCATTTCTGTAATAGTTGTCAATCACTGTTTGCAGTTATAATATGACGTCTACATCTACATCTACAAGATCACTCTGCAATTCACATTTAAGTGCTTGGCAGAGGGTTCATCGAACCACAATCATACTATCTCCCTACCATTCCACTGCCAAATAGAGCGCGGGAAAAACGAACACCTAAACCTTTCTGTTCAAGCTCTGATTTCTCTTATTTTATTTTGGTGATCATTCCTACCTATGTAGGTTGGGCTCAACAAAATATTTTCGCATTAGGTAGAGAAAGTTGGTGACTCAAATGTAGTAAATAGATCTCGCCGCAACGAAAAACGTCTTTGCTTTAATGACTTCCATCCTATTGTATAGCTAGAGAAGGCCGAAATGCACGCTATAAGCTCACGCAGGATGGCGTGAGGTCTGAAACAGGATACGGAATGAATGCTATAAAGAAAAGTACGTAGCTGCTGGAATACTTAACTTTAATCCATCATTTGTATACATTGTTCTTGATGAGACATGCTTCATACGATAACTATCAATTGCTATGGCGCCTTGCTAGGTCGTAGCCATTGACTTAGCTGAAGGCTATTCTAACTATTTTCTCTGCAAATAAGCGAGGCTTCGTCAGTGTTGCATCGCTAGCTAAGTCGTCCGTACAACTGGAGCGAGTGCTAGTAAGTCTCTCGAGACCTGCCGTGTGGTGGCGCTCGGTCTGCAATTACTGACAGTGGTGACATGCGGGTCCGTCGTATACTACCGGACCGCGGCCGATTTAAAAGCTACCACCTAGCAAGTGTGGTGTCTGGCGGTGACACCACAGATCCCAACTCGCGTATCGTATCTGCCACACTCTCTCTCCTATTACGTGATAATACAAAACGAGCTGCCCTTTTTTGCACCCTTTCGATGTCCTCCGTCAATCCCACCTGGTAAGGATCCCACACCGTGCAGCAATATTCTAACAGAGGACGAACGAGTGTAGTGTAAGCTGTCTCTCTAGTGGACTTGTTGCATCTTTTAAGTGTCCTGCCAATGAAACACAACCTTTGGCTCGCCTTCTCCACAATATTATCTATGTGGTCTTTCCAAGTGAAGTTGTTCGAAATTTTAACACCCAGGTACTTAGTTGAATTGACAGCCTTGAGAATTGTACTATTTATCGAGTAATCGAATTCCAACGGATTTCTTTTGGAACTCATGTGGATCACTTGACACTTTTCGTTATTTACCATCAACTGCCACCTGCCACACCATACAGCAATCTTTTCTAAATCGCTTTGCAACTGATACTGATCTTCGGATGACCTTACTAGACGGTAAATTACAGCATCATCGGCGAACAACCTCAGATAGTCACCCAGGTCATTTATATAGATCAGGAACAGCAGAGGTCACAGAATACTTCCCTGGGGAACACCTGATATCACTTCAGTTTTACTCGATGATTTGCCGTCTATTACTACGAACTGCGACCTTCCTGACAGGAAATCACGAATCCAGTCCCACAACTGAGACGATACCCCATAGGCCAACAGCTTGATTAGAAGTAGCTTATGAGGAACGGCGTCAAAAGCTTTTCGGAAATCCAGAAATATGGAATCAACTTGAGATCCCCTGTCGATAGCGGCTATTACTTCGTGTGAATAAAGAGCTAACTGCGTTGCACAAGAGCGATGTTTTCTGAAACCATGCTGATTACGTATCAATAGATCATTCCCTTCGAGGTGATTCATAATTTTTGAATACAGTATACGCTCCAAAACACTACTGCAAACCGACGTCAATGATATAGGTCTGTAGTTCGATGGAATACTCCTACTACCCTTCTTAAACACTGGTGCGACCTGCGCAATTTTCCAATCTGTAGGTATAGATCTATCGGTGAGCAGTGGTCTCAAAGTTTCTGGAAATTTTGTTGTGGGGCTAGTACTTCCCTTTGTCACTCTGCTGCTTCAAGTTTGTCAAGAAATTGTTGCATTTCACATGCCTGCTCTTCAGTGTGAAGTACCCTGGCTGAACAAACGGTAACATTCTCTCTAATGTAGTTGTTTAGATCAGCGGTGGACATAAGCGCATTAAAATCTTTTTATTCTGTGACTAATAACTCTTCACGATTTGTGAATAGTTCATCTAGTTTCATGAAAACAAAATCCCAGTCTTCAGTGGCTTGTTTCGAATCGTATCTCCTCTGAAAAAAAGTGTAATAGTATTACATCAAAGATAATCCTTCCATACATCATTATTGGTACCATCAATCCCCTCCCTCCTTCGAATCAGTGTGTATCTACAGAATCAAAGACAAGCAAATAAAAATAATGTTAACCTAAGTACCGTTACGTATATTCCAAAATCATCCATATACACCTAAAGCATAAAATCTATAGACTCACCTTATTTTTCCTTAGAGCTAAGTTAATAAGGCACATTACACGTATCTTTTCCTTTATTAGGCAATCTCTCCTTTTCGGGTACTGGTGAAGGACACTGCAGTAACCCTTCAACCACTCATTTAACCACTTTGTTCTATTGGTGTGGACTACAGATATCTTAGTCACTACCTGTAGTTTTACATTTACCATTGAAGTCATTTTGATGACCTGGTATAGCCCCTGATACTTCGTTAAGAATGTTAAGAAGTTTTTGTTTTGCCATTTGGGGTCTAAGGGCTTGCTAGCAATATCCTCTGCCCTATACTGTATTGCTGTAGTATGTTGTCTGACATGATACTGGTTTTCCAAAGCTTTCGCACTGGTGTGTTTATTCTTTGCTGAACTTCTCTTAACGATTTTGAAAACTGCTTTACTAGTTCATCTTGCTTTCCTTCTTTTGGTTCAATCACTTCATATGGTGAAAGTCCTGTTCCTGTGTGAACTTTCGAATTATAAGCAGTGACTACAAAACTTAAAAAATTATACCAGTCTATATGTTAGCTGTTCATAAAATAGCTTAGCATTTCCATACTGTGCAGTGAACTCTTCCAGTTCATATATTTGCTTGTGGATGGATCAGCCTGGTACATAACTTCTTGATTCACACTAAGCAGCATAACAGTTTCATCAGATCTGACACAAAGTTAGTACCTTGATTTGTGATTATGTTCTCTAGTATGCCTAACTTTAGTAACTACTCTTTACCACTGCTGATTGATGGCACTAGCTTTCTGATCCAAAACTGTGATGATTACTACACATCTTGAAAAATTATCTATGATCATGAGTATGCATGTGCTATCAGCTGTTGAAAGGTCCCAACATATCATTCTCTATCATTTGAAATGGTTTTTCAGCTTCTGGTAACCACTGTAATTGTATTTTCTGATGACTTAAATCTCTCTTTGTATACACAGAATACCACTATGTGAGTTTTCTTCCAAAACCTTTCAGCAACTAATTTATCAATTGTCCTTATACCCCATGACGTGATAATACAAGGTCATGTGCCTGTCACAACTCGTCATTTCTGAGTACTGCAGTGACCATGACACACAGAGCTCACTTTTTGGATCTGGACAGTAAACCCTTGTATGTTAAAAACTGAGGATACATTTTAAACATTTGGTATTCATCATCTGCTGCCTGTACCTTTTTCCAGTCCGCTTGGCTCCTATCTAATGCCTGTAATACTGCTACTTTACTACTTAAAGCATCTGCATTTGTATACTTCACTCCTAGCTTCAGAACCACCTCATAATCTAAGTCACTCAGTTTGAGTTCCCTCTCAGAGGGTCTTTTAGGTCCTGCAACCGCTTAACGGATCTATGGTCTGTTGTCACTTCAAATTCATGATCATGCAAATACAGCGAAAATAAGAAATTCCATGTATTACTGCCAAATTCTCTTTTCTGGTTGTTGAGTAATTGTGTTCAGCCGTGTTTACCTGCCTACATGCATATGACATTGGGTGTTCCTTTCCACTGTGATTCTGACTCGGACACCATTACTAACATCACAGGTAAGTATGAATTGCTTCTCGAAATCAGGGGATACTGACACAGGATCTGATATCAATTTTTCCTTCGATTTCTGAAATTCTTCTTGACAATCTCCTGTCCATTTCAACTTACCTCCCTTCTGAAGGAACCAGGTTAATGGTTGTGCAATTTCAGCAAAACTCTTTACAAATTTACTACACACCTCTAAGATCCATTGCCGAAAAATGTTTACATTGACTCAAGCTGTCTAATGTTGCTGCAGCTTTTGGGATTGGATACGCTTTTGTTACGGTGCATGCATTTAGAAAACAGTAATCATAATAGAATCTGTACTTCTTAGTTTCATCAGATTATTTTTTTCAGTACAATGACAATATTAGCTGACCAGGGACTACTGCTATATTCGATAATATCTTTAGTTAGTTGTTTTGATCTGTAATTTCATCTACCAGTGGTTTTAGGTACTTTGCTGTTTTATGGTTTCTTGTAGACTGGTGTATCATTGCCTGTTGGAATGTAATGTTGGGTTATGGGTGTTGCTGGCAACAGACCATTGGAGTTAAACAGGGGGGGGGGGGGGAGGGTAAGGAACGGAGATTGGGCTTAAGGTCCCATCGACATTGAGGTCTTTATAGATGGAGCACAAGCTCGTATTCTGTCAAGGATGGGGAAAGAACTCAGCTGTGCCCTTTCAAAGGAACAATTAGGCGATTTAGGGAAATCACAGATAACCTGTATCTGGATCGCTGGACATCACTTTGAACCGACACCACCTCCTCAAATGCGATCCCAGTTTGTTAACCACTGTGCCACCTCTTTCAGTGAGAGTTAAATGAGTCAATATTGTTTCCATGCCTTCCTATTCACTGCCTGTCAAGTGATGAACCTTAGTTCATAGTGCTGATGTACTGACAATTTGCTGTGATCATCTGTTGATCTATCGATATCATCATCATATATTACCTCTAAATTAGCTACTATTAATCCCTTTAGGAGATTCACATAGTCCATCCCAAACTATCCAGGCTTACAGAAACGATAAATTCGCCATTTATGTTGCTTACATGTGCTATGCTTCTGCGTATAGAACAATGCTTCCCAACTAATGCTACATTCTTCTGCATATGCTCAACCACACATAATACTCGTTGTGATATGTTGGTATCCATGGTTACCGAAATCAACTTCCCTGTATTAGAAGCTACTTTGTCATGGTAAACGATCTCTAAAACACGTATTCACAGGCAGTTGGTGACATCTTTATGACTGGTATAGCTTGCGACATAGAAGCATAGAAGCTGTTACACCAATTGGAAATGAATTTCCATAAGTTCAGCTGTATGCTGCCAAATATTAGTTCTGGCATGATGCCTATCTAGGAAGTCAAGTCTTAGTATCGTGTAATATCCCTGTACCATAGCTGGCAACACTTTGTAGTGCTCACGAAATCCTTTAGTCCGTAACTCAAAATTGAGCTGTGTTGTCCCCAATGACACCACATCATTATTCCCTACTCCACATAATCGGTGCCTTTGTTTAGTGTCCTCTTGCACATGAGATCCATGATTTATGAGAGACATATGTGCATCGGTGACTACCAGAAATTTATGGTCCCTGCTCTCTACTAAGGCCATCAAGCAGCAATCTATCTCTGTGTGTGTGTGTGTGTGTGTGTGTGTGTGTGTGTCTGCAGTACTATAGTTTACTGGGAATGTTTCCCAACTGTGTATAAAGCCTACTTCTCTTTATTTCATTTAACCTGATTTTTATTTCCACATTCATTTGCCTTGCGGCCAAAAGGTTCACAATTATAATACGGTGCCCTTATTTCCGCACCGATTACCATTATTTTTCGAAGGCAAAGATTCGTCGATCGTTGCGTATTTATGTACAACATCGATTTCATGAAAGTGCATGGCAAGGCAGCTAAATCATCCAGATTTTTCATACCAACTCTACTTTGAAATTACACAGGAATTCCCCATAGAAAGACATCTAGAGCTCTATTTTTCACTTCTATCACAAAATCCTTCAACAGTTTCAATTCACTCAAATTATCTCCAGAAAAATTTGGACTGTTCTGGTTATGGCATTTTTGCCACACTTTCAGTGTGGTGAATAAAGTCTCTCTCTCTCTCAAATCATCATATATACATTCAATTTTGTTTTGTGTCCACTGTCAGTGTTATGCGGTACTGTTGCACGGGGATGCCCATGTGCACTAGTGCTGAAAACACGTGTCTATGAACAAACAATAAAGTAATTATATGACTTTATTTTTTAAGATAATTATTACAATATAACTTCACAGAAGTTGTGATAAAACGTTTTTCGACATAACAACAAAAGAATCACAAAAAGCTATAGAGTGGTAACTAATCTGTAATTACTATGTACTACAATTATTACATACAAAAACAACTAGGCGCTAAAGTCCACTGGATTCACTTCACAAATAAAGAGAAGCGAAACACGTATGACGCTATACAAACAGCTTTTCATTTAGTAGCATTAGATGAACACATCCTAAGAATATAGAAGCAACTAAGGAATGCTGGAGTACATAAAAAATGACAATAATGAAATATTCACCACCACCACCACACATCAAAGTAGCAATTGCAACATATATCCTCAATTACTTGCTGGATATATTCCATTCTCTGTCTTCCCCTTCAGCTTTTACCTCCTACAGCTCCTCTAGTAGCGTGGAAATTATTCTCTGATGTCTTAACAGGTGTCCTACCATCCTGTCTGTTCTCCTCGTCAGTGCCTTCCATACAATCCTTTCCTCGCCGGTTCTGCAGCACCACATCTCAGATGCTTCAGTTCTCTGCTGTTCCGGTTTACCCATAGTCCATAATTCACTACAATGCAACGTAGCGCTACAGATATACATTCTCATTAATTTCTTCCTCAAATTAAAACCTATGTTTGATAACTTGGCTAGGAATACTCTCTTTGCCTGTACTAGTCTGCTTCTTAATTTCTCCATGTTTTCATCCGCCCTGGGCTTTTTTCTTCCAAGACAACACAATTGCTTAACTGCTTCTGCTTCGTGATCCCAATTCAGATGTTAAGGTGGTCGCTTTCCTCATTTCTGTGCTTCTCATTATTTTTGTGTTTTTCCAGTTTAATCTCAAACCATATTCTGCACTCATTAAACTGTTCGAGTCTTTCAACAAATCTTGCGAATCTTCCTCACTTTCACTGAGGATAGCAATCTCATAAACGACTCTTGTCATTGATATCCCTTCAACCACACTTGAATCTTCCTTTTTAATTCCACCATTGCTTGAATGTATTGAACAGTAAAGGCGAAAGACTACATCCCTGTCTAACATCCTTTTTAATCTGGGAATTCGTTTTTGGTCCTCCAGTCATATGTTGTATATTATCCATCTTCCGCTACAGCTTACTTCTATTTTTCTCATAATTTCTAACATTTTGCATCATTTACATTGTCGAACATGTTTTCTATGAGCGTGTCTTGATTTTCCTTTGGACGTGCTTCTATTATCAACCTGAAACGTCAGAAATCCTCTCTGATTCCTTTATGTTTCTTAGACCCAAACTGATCGTCATCTAATATTATTCTTGTCAGCAACTTGGATGCATGAGATGTTAAGCTGATTGTGGGATAGCTTTCCAACTTATCTTCCCTTGCTGTCTTCGGAATTATGTTGATGTCTGATGGTACATCGCCAGTTTCAGAGATCCTATTCACTTACTTGAATTGTCGTTTGGTTGTCACTTCCTCCACAGTTACAGAAACTTCGATGAAACATTATCTGTCTACTCCGCCTTATTTGATTTCAAGTCATCTAGAGCACCCTTAAAATCTGAAAAATACTGAATCCCCTACGTCTCTCATATCTATTCCAATCTCTTCATCTAACACGTAATCAGAGATGTTCTCCCCATCACAGAGGTCTTCACTGTACTCTTTCCTTCTATCCGCTCTCTCCTTTGCGTTTAACAATGGAATTGCCATTGCACTTTTTATGTGACCATTCTTGTTTTTAATTTCACCGAAGACTTTTTTTTACTTTCCCATACACTGAGTCAGTCTTTCTGACGCTCATTTTTATTTGCAGTTCTTCATATTTTTCGTGCAGCTGTTTCGTCTTGGCTAATCTGCACTTCCTCTTTATTTTAGTTCTGGGAGATTTATGTTGCTGTACTTCTGTCTTTCCCTGGTCATATTTATAATTCCTTCCTCCGTCGATCAATTAATTGATTCCTCCTCTTACCGAAGTTTGTTTTCAGTTGCCCTCCTTTACCTGTGTTTGGATGTCCAATATCTGAGACTGCCCATTTTAGAGATCTCCACTATTCCTCAGCTGAAATGCCTAATCTGGTATTCCTTACCGGAAATCCACATCCGAAGCTAATTTCAATCGTTCTTCTGTACTTCGGTATTCCACTTCCTTCTACACTGATCCTTCTGAACGAATCTCTTAAGCTGCCTTAAACTCTTCCTCATTACCAAATTGTGATTTGAGTCTATGTCTGCTCGTGGCTACGCCTTACAATCTATTTTCTGATTTAGGAATCTCTGCCTGACCATGACCTAATCCAGCTGGAATCTTCCTATGTCTCCGGGTCTTTGCTAAGTATACCTCCTCGTCTTGCAATTATTGAACAAAATATTTGATATTACTATCTGAAATTTGTTGCAAAACTCAATTTGTCTTTCACCTGTCTCATACCTACCGCCAAGATCATATTCTACGTAACCCTTTCTTGTATTCCTTCGTCTACAACCACGTTCCAATCCCCCATGATTATTAAATTTTCATCTTCCTTTACATACTGAATTACCCGTTTAGTATCCTCGTATATTTTCTCTATCTCTTCAAACAATGATTCAAATGGCTCTGAGCACTATGGGACTTCATTGCTGAGGTCATCAGTCCCCTAGAACTTAGAACTACTTAAACCTAACTAACCTAAGGACATCACACACATCCATGCCCGAGGCATGATTCGAACCTGCGACCATAACGGTCGCGCGGTTCCAGACTAAAACGCCTAGAACCGCTCGGCCACACCGGCCGGCCTATCTCTTCATCTTATGCTTGCGACATCGGTGTGTACGAGTACATGTGAACCGAGATTCTCGGCATTGGTTTTCTGTCGAATCTGATGAGAATAACACTATCATTGAAATGTTTACAGTAGCTCACTCTATGCCCCTTCTTTTCTTTTGATAACGAATGGTACTTCAGTTATGATAATTTGTGCTGCTGTTGACATTACATTCCTCTCATCAGAAATCTTTAACTTGTTTCCATTTCAATTCAGTGACCACAGCTATGTTTACCTTTGCAGACACACTTGCTTTCCTGTCACGTTCAAACTTCTGACATTTCGTGCTTGGACTTGTAAAGTGTTATTCGTTCGTTGGATTCTCCATCTTTTTCCCATGGTCACGTGCCCCTTGGCAGTCCTCTCCCGGAGTTCCGAATGGGCGACTAATCTGGAATTTTTGCCAATGGACAGATCATCACGACCCTTTTTCAGTTACAGACCACATGTGCCGTAGACAACGTGGTCTGTTTTTACTGCAGTGGTTTACATATCCTTCTGCATTCTCGTGCCGTTGACCGTTCCTGATTCTTCCACCTTTTAGGGCCACGTACTCAACTGAAGTCCAAACAGTGCCATAAACCTAAGCCCGCTCCTCCTCCCTCTTATGCCAGGAATCTTTGGCACCCAATGCCGATGATTTTTATTCAGAATTTAAGCACTGGTTGGGTTCGAAACCGGGATACAGGACATTTTGATTTTTAGTTACGCGTGCTACTTCTGGACCACTTTTTTATACCTTTTTTTGTTTTTATCTTTTGTCTTTTCTCTTTCTTTTTTAATATTTTTTTCGTTTTTCATTTTGGGCCTCCGTCTTCTCCTTTATCTCCATCTTATTCTCGACAAAAAACACGCGTTAGTCGGTTTAAGCTTGAAACTCGTAACGATATTTTCCTCGCGGAAATTGTCCTGAGGTGTCTTTCAGACTCCTTAGTGTTATACAAAAACAGAGAAGGATATTTGCTGGGGCATTGTTTGAAGGATCTATCCCAGATTTACCTTATTTGATTTAGGGTAATCACGAAAACCTACTGTGTAGGAGCCAGGTGGTTATCAGAAACCTACTGTCTACAGAGCGGATTCCAATCTTCCCCATTACACCTCCTGCCCCAGAGTAATATTTGTCAATCGGCATATATTCTCAGATAAAACAAAACGTCGTTCTTAGCTCCACGTATTAAAGGGATGGGTCTGGAAGTAAGAGAGGATTGAAAATCCAGGCTGAGAGGGTAGCGAAAGGAATGTAATAAGGGTAGTGTTAATGTCACAGAGCATAATAATTGTAGAGCCGACGCTTCTTGTGTTCCCCCTCAATGTAACAAGGGGTCTTTCCGCGTGGTAGGTCACCTTAGCTGGAGATCAGAATGCACAGTGCCGGTGGCTGACCGTGAACCAAAAAGGGATGCGGTGCAGGCTAACAACTTGGCGTTAAGTATCGCAATTTTAACTTTTGTCGCGAAGCCCAGCTGAGGGTTGAGGCAGAATTCCGTAACTCCAGCCGCGCGGGTCGCTAACGTCAGGACGAGGGTGGCATGGCGAAAGTTCTCCGACTCAAGGCGGAAATTATTCTGCGAATTTTGCAATGGCAGCTGCAGGAAAACTGCGGTGCCTGACGCATAAATCGGAAAACGCAGCTTCTTGTCTCTAGGCCAAAGTACTCGAGACTCGGGGGGAAGAAAGAAAATTACTAAGAACCAACAAATTATGACGTCAAAGATTAAACTTTAAAACTGCTTGAAACTAAAGTGAAAGTGATTTAAAACTAGGGGTAAGGCTATATTTAGTGATCTGAAACCAGTTACGACTAGTGTATGAAGATGTGTCGAAAATTCGTATTACACTTGAGAATGTTATATCGACACCATTTCATCTAGAAGAGATAAATTAAATTTACTACTTGTAGTAATTTCTGGAGTCCACTCTAATTCATGTATCACGTTAAAGATTTTATGGCACAATACTTACACGCGGACGAAAATCTTCATAGCTGTGGTATGTCGTAATTAATGAAAGGCCGCTCCAGTTACGTACATGTATGTTATTTAAGTCTATGACTGGTTTCACTCTCCAGATCCGGGGCATTTTCACGTGGATCTGAAACTGAAATTTTTGTTGCATATCCCAGAAGGAAAGATCATTCGAAGCAAAAGTCTAGTATACTTGGGCTCTAAAATAATACCTTAGGAGCTCTGAGCAGTTCTTCATCATCGACGCTGTAAAGCAAATCTCTTCTATTACCAGCTGTTTCCTCTCCATATTTTGGGAGGGGCTAGTATGGGCCAAAACAAGAAAAACTGTACAGTAATCAAAGGCTCTAAAATCCACAGTTTAAGAGCTAAGACCACTTTTCCGCTAGAAGTGATGAATTTCACAATAGTGAAAATAAATAAGTATTCATAACTCTTAAGGTATGCACTTTAGAGCTCATGTTTATTGGACACGTTCTTATTATTGTTTCAAAGATGAAGAAGTGCTCACAGCTCTTAAAGTAAGCAATTTAGAGCGCATGTTTACTAGACTTTTTGCTTCAAATTATCGTTCCTGTCATATTCCTGAATATTGACCGTTCCTGCCGTTCCCCCTGTGACTCCCTGTACGAGACGAAAAGTCATGCTTAGATGTATACACTGAAGGTACAAGTAGTAGTGTTTGTGTAATCATGACACGCCCGCTTTTGAGTATATAATTCTAAACGCACCATACTTTTTTTGAAATATATATATATACTGTTGTGAAGAAACGACAGATGTTCAAAAAAAGTCTGGTGCATTTAGAATTATATACTCAATTATTCGTGAGAAAAAGTGAGCGTATCATGATTACAAAAACAGTTCCATTCGGTACATTGAAATATTGGCATGCTATAGCTTTAAAAGCAGTTACAAGCTGACATGTTCGAGAGCTCTGAATGAATGTATTGGCAATAGAAACTAGAAAGAAGTTTCTTATATTTACCAAAAACCTAAAATAATTACAATCGGCAGCACGTCTAAGTCAAGTGTTAAGCTAGGCCGTCTAGCGTAAGCAGGCAAAAGTTAGAACACAGCGAACTGTAGAGAGTACTACTGCGTCTTGGAAGTAACGTAGACTGCTTACAAGAAGGTGCACACAAACATCTACCTGCAGCTACGAACTTCTGAACTGTCTTTAAAGTAAGTTGTCAATTACATGTTCCAGAAATTGGTGTTTCTTAGTGTGCATTGCTTGTTGAACAACTTTTCCCTGGATTTCTTCGGATTGGGCGTAAACTTCTATTTCCCATGTATTTCCATGAAAAATCCCTCCATCATTGTATGAAGAGCACTTGCTACGTCCTCAATTATTTGCTGAATGTATTCCAATCTCTGCCTTCCTCTACAGTTTTCACTCTCTACAGTCCCTCTAGAACCAAGGAAGTTATTCTTTGATGTCTTAACAGATGTCCTATTATCCGATCCCTTCTATTTGCCTGTGTTTTCCATATATTCTTTCCTCTTCAATATGTGGAGAACCTCATTCCTCACCTTATAAGCCCACCTAATTTTCAACATTTTTCTGTAACACCATATCTCAAATATTTCTATTCTCTTCTGTTTCGTATTTTCCGCAGTCCATGTTTCACTTTTATTTATGTCATTGCTTCCTCGATGTACAGTCTGAACAGTACAGGAGAAAGACTACATCCTTGTCTCACATCCATTTTAATCCGAGCGTTTCGTTCTTGGTCCTCTATTCTTATTGTTCCCTCTTGGTTCTTGTACATATCTTACAGTTCCCTTCTTTCCTTAGAGTTTACCACAATTGTTCTCAGAATTTCGAGCGTTGGGCACCATTTTACATTGTCTAATGCTTTTTCCAGGTCAACAAATCCTTTGAATGTGCCTTACATATTCAAAAATTTAATGCTATAACCTCAAAGAACTAACAGAAACAGTTTGAGAAACGACAGCAATATTTTACTCAGATTATTAAAAGTAATGAAAACTTAGACGTTAATTAAGATTGGGAGCTGAACGAAGATGACAAGTACAGGAGACATAACCAATAAAAACAAATTTTTGTCCGGGGGAGCGAAGTAAGGCACAATATCCACAACTATAAAGGTAATAAATGCACTATAATCAATTATCATGAGCATAGGAACAAAGTAACTGATGAAAATAAACTACGCTACTGAGACAGCTAAAGACGTTACTTTTTTATCAACAGTCTTCTGAGTGGTTTGATACAGCCCGTACTGTTTCCTTCTCCAGATGTACAGCAAACAAAAAACAAGGTTTCTTACTGTCTGTAAAATTGTGCATTTCGAAAATTCCGATGCTATGCGGTCTAATGTATAAAAATAAGTATACTCGAGGAGAAATAATGTAGAGTTTTTCTGTTTACTCGCGTTTACATGGCTCTTGTTATTCAAATCGACCACAAAGGAATGCTTTATTCATAACACGCTGTGCAACTTGCATCAGGTTCCGCACAGTGGCAAATATTTACACGTTGATATACTAAAATGCTAATGAACTGAACTGAAGTACGAATAACAAAATTCATGAATGAAATTTATACCTGTTAAGCATATATAATTAGTATGAGAAATATTGAATTACATGTCTACAGAGTAGGTTGTAGATTCTTTCGAATTATATTCCCTTTAAGTTTATTTAGGGCACTCTCGCATAAAGGGTGTTATATGATAAATAAATTAAATTTCTTGCAGATTACGTTTAAAACCTTAATGAGATTTTTTAAATCAAGTTTTTACCGTACATATCAGAATCAAACACCACCATACAGGCGGATAAATTATACTCTCACCTAAGATAAGTCTTTCATTTCTAATAGTTTTAAACCTACATCTTTAAGTAGTCAGAGATCCAGGTATTATGGAATACCATTAACGTATTAACGTTTGTGATCATAATTTCCTGTCAGAACCAGAACGAACAGAGAGTGTTACTCATTGCGTTATTTTTGTTCCGTGAAAAAGTAGTCTGAAAAAAGATTTTGTATTCAAAACCATGAAAAAAAAGTATTAAAGGGAGGGTTACATGAAACGTTAGGTAATATGTAATATGGTGTTCGAGTTATAGAAAACAAACAACGCTTAGAAAAAAAGATGTAAGGAGACTTAAAAACTGGCCAATACAGTTTAATAAGGCAACTTAGCTCATTTTATTATCAAAAATCACAAATATTTAATCTTCTAAGGGCCCCCAGAGACCAAGCCAAACTTTGCAACGCTGTTTCTCCTTATTTATCTTCCTAAAATTTTCCGTCGCTAAAGAGGCACTCAGCTTCATTGTCTTCCGGCGCCGTAGGTGCTACGAAGTCCATTCCAGACATTACATCAGAAATATAAAGATTCGTCATCGCTAAATGAGTATTACTTGAAAGTAAGTTGTAATATTTTGAAGGTCTTCTGTCGTAAACTCACATTTCCCTGCGTTTTAGAATTTCGCATTTAGTACCATTGTTGCTTTGGGCTGTTGTTTAGCTCTCAGTTCGACCTCTAATCGACCTTTACGTGCAGAATAGATTAGTATAGTCGGTATCCCAGATTTTCTATCTCTGCTGGAGCTAGTGGTGATGTTTAAAGAATGGAACTAAAGTTTTAGATGAAGAAGGAGCGATTGGCTGAGAAAGTATAACAAGAATAGTTGCATCATATCTCTTACATGTTCATATACTCCAGTACACCATCTCTGAAAAATATTCCTTCTATCACTGGACAAAGGAACGCTGATAATCAGTCGACTCTACAGAGGGTCATGGGAGTCCTCAGAAGAAGCTTACTATATTCCCACAAGGCTTAGCAGACATTAGCGATTAACTCTGGAGGAACGTCTGTATTACAGATTGCCGAATATCCCATAACACCCGAACTTCTGTTTTGTTTCAAGAGACGCTCAGTGAACACTGACGTGAGGCCTGTGGACAAACTAACACAAAAATCATAGCCCACAAACTTCAAAGAAAGAAGTGCTGCTGTAACAAATTCCTGGGGTTTTGCATAGTCATATTGAAACATCTTACGGAAATATTATTTCTGTATCTGTCCATAACTTATTCACCCTTCATGTGCGCAGCTATTGTCTACTTAGACAATTTATTACATATGCTTGTGAATATAGTGTTCTGCTAATCGTCTGTTTTTATGGAAAGAAATGGTTTCATCGTTTAGTCCTCGAGTATTTACTTTAAAACCAGCACTACTTGAAGGAGGTATACAGTAAAAAAGTTTTCATTATTTTTGTTTAAGTTAAATTAAGTAGTACGTAAGGTCAGGGACCGATGACCTCAGCAGACCCATAAGACCTTACCACAAATTTCCAGATTTCCAATAACATTTGTTCTAAACAGATACAGCAGCCTTAAACAAGAATCTTATTCGATCTCGCTGATACTCCAGAGGGGCACCAACCGAGAACAGATATCACAGTATTCGCGAGAGTAGCTTGATAAGCAGGCACCCAGAATGATATTGTACACTCAGACTGAACCACTGTCGTAAAAAGCGTACCCTCTACTAGCATCAACCTGCGTAATCTATATAATCAGTACTATGGACAACACAACTACACAGAGCTACCTAACATACTGACAAAGGAAATCAACAGAACACACAAAAATTACAGCTTTATACAATTATTGGATTAGACCTTCTACATTAATACAAAAATCACACTGCAGTAGAAACACCCTTATACACCAGGACCACGTCATACGGTACTGACTTTACAACTATGGCGCTCACACCATATTTAAAAACATGGTAACAGGCACCGAATGACTTCACTACGTTCGATACGCGTCGCACACTGACTCCGCCGAAACCTATCAGCCGCCCACCAACAGCTGTCGGTCAAAGAATACACTCGGTGTTCAGTACGCTCTTGTAATAACTAAACTCTTGACTGTCCCTCATATCTGTCTGTGGACTGTCATCTTCCGCAGACCGTGAAAAGACGCAGTCCGCTCTCCAGGTATGCGATGTGGAAAAGACACCGTCCGCTCTCCAGGTAGACGATGTCCACGTACAGCTTGGCCACGACCGGCGTTGACTGTTATGACTCTGTACATGTAGCCCGACTCCACAGCAACGTCATTCCAGTCCCTTCGTCTTTCCACTCGCCTGCTGGCAGTCAACGAACTGCCATTCGCTCTGTCACGATGCCAGATGCGACAACATCGAAGGCCTCTCATCACAAACTCAGTCTGGCAGAGCACGCCCCACAAGCCTCCAGAAATGTCGGCACCTGCTGTGGGAAGTACTTAAGTCCCACTTTCATCTTTCACTGGGGTATCAGGAAAACATATATATTGATAAACACGACATGAGTTGAATAAGTAATGCAACACATATCTTTCTCGGCCAATTTTGGTTGAAAAAATTCGGAATTTGTTGTGGAACGTCGTGGAATATTCCCTTTTCAGACCCTATAATTTCGCGAAGTTCCGGTAGGTGGCGGCGCTATACGTAGCCTTCAAAATGCCTTCTGTAACGGAGGTGGGTCCCAGGCACAGAGCTGTCATTTAGTTTGGTGGTTTGTTTGTTTGTGGGGGTTGAGGGAACCACACTTCAAGTCATAGAGTTTCTTTTGGCAGAAAACCAGAGCAGCGCAGATAGTCACAGGTGCCTGCTGAATGTCTACGGAGACATGGCAGTGATCAAAAGCATTGCGAGTCGTTGCACGAGAGGTTCGAAATCATCGCAACAAGGTCTTGCAAACCTGTCCAACCTCCGGTGTGCCCGCCGGCCGCACACGGGTGTGGCTCCTGCAGTGTTTTCGCCGCCACAAAGATGCAGACCACACATAAGTCTGCACACCCGAGAGCAGCTCACAACATTTCACTGGATTCTTCTTCCTCATCCACTCCCCAGCCTGTATCTCGCACCTTCCTACTTTCATCTGTTTAGCGCAATGGAGAATGGACTCCGCGGATAGCAGTTCGTGGATGATTGGGAGGTTATTCACGCAGCAAGACGTTCGCTCTGACGTTGACCTGTGGAGAGCTACCTTGCGGGCATACAGGCCATCCCAGTAACGTGGCGTAAGGCCGTCGCATTAAAAGGAAATTATGTTGGAAATAGGGTTTTGTAGATACAAAAGTGGGCAATAACATGCTTTATTTGAATCCTGATTTCAGGAAAAAAGTGTGGTATTACTTATTTAACGTCCCTCGAAAGTACACGTTTGACTGAGTGTCATGTTCCAACTGATATTTTATTACAGTGGGAATAAAACATCTGATTACAGTCGTACTAAAACAACCTAAAAACTTCAATTAAATACACACATCAATAAAAGTTTTGCCTCACCTCGGTTCCGAGAGGTCCGGAACCTGCTCAGAAAATTGGAATAGAGATCAACATAAACATAATTTCCGCCCTTTCTATTGCTCATGAAAAACACACATCGCATGTTATACCACCATAAAGCGATACCTTCAGAGATGGTGGTCCAGACTGCTGTACACACCGGTACCTCTAATACCCAGTAGCATGTCCTCTTGCATTGATGTATGCCTGTATTCGTCGTGGCATACTATCCACAAGTCCATCAAGGCGCTGATGGTTCAGATTGTCCCACTCCTGAACGGCGATTCCGGGTAGAGCCCTCAGAGTGATTGGTGGGTCACGTCGTTCATAAACAGCCCTTTTCAGCCTACCCTAGGCATGTTAGATAGGTTTCATGTCTGGAGAACACGCTGGCCACTCTAGTCGAACGATGTCGTTATCCTGAACGAAGTCATTCACAAGATATGCACGATGGGGGCGCGAATTGTCGTCCATGAAGACGGATGCCTCGCCTCCTGTATTCGAATAGAAAGCCTGCCGACATGGTGTTTACTTATGGAAAGGCAAATGGCAACAGATGGTGGACAGCAAGGTTGTATCAGGAAACCTATCCCCGCCGACAACAACCACAGCATTTAATGTTTGCAACAGCGTTATGCCGTTTGCCTGAGGCAGGGTAGTTTCAGGAAGTAGGAAATCACGAAAGTCGTACCCGAAATTTTCAGACACCAGTCTTGGAGGAAAACGTGGTTAACACTGTGGAAGGCGACCGTCGTGTCAGTACCAGGCAGTTGGGCTGCCAGACCAGGGTAAGCCAGACGAATTTGTGGAACATTCTCCATGACAATTGTTACTATCCTTATCACTTACAGCCTGCACAGTGCTTACAAGGAGCAGACTGTCCACATCTGGTTTCTTCACTAGGCAACCACGATTCCGGGATTTGTTTCCTCCATCCTATTCATAGACGAGGCCACTTTTACGCGGTGTGGTAGCTTCAACTATCATAAAACTCGTTCAATACACTCATCTTTGGGATAGTATGTTTAACCCACATGGTATGGTGACAGCGAATCATCCGGAATGTATGGGCCGTGATAACTGGCGACCGTATTTTGGGACCAGTCTTACGTCACCTAAGAGGCCAGAACTATCGGAGTTTCTAGTGGGTGACTCTGCCTCCGCTGCTGGAAGAAGTGTCATTGTTGATCTGAAGCGTTATGAGGCTGCTACATGTTGGTGCTCCAGCCCACTTTGCCCTTGCGTCCGGACTCATCGTCGCGGTGGCCGAGCGGTTCTAGGCGCTTCAGTCTGGAACCGCGCGACTGCTACGGTCGCAGGTTCGAATCCGGCCTACCGCATGGATGTGTGTGATGTCCTAGGTTAGTTTGGTTTTCATGAACTTTGGATGACTTTCTGTCAAAAAGTAAGAAACTTTTGACATGAATTGATCTTTTGAGAAAATCGGTGATCTTGATATATGAAAAAATATTAAAATTCACAATGTTTGTTATGTTTTATTTACCAAAGCTCTGTCGCTGACTTTACCCCGGCTCCACTAGCAGCAAGATTTGTAACTTTAGATCTTTAACTACCAAGTACACTGTTAATCAGTTTAGCTGTCGGCCTTGCGTCCTCCATGTTATTCTTCAAGCTTAGAGCCTGTTACCGATAGGTAGAGCGTGGCATATAGCTCACCTAACAAAAACGGTTATAATGATTACTGCTGGCTACAGTCTAATATTAGCAGAAATCTAATACTAGAAAGAAAAAAGAAAGGAAGAAAGAAACAATTGAAATCTACCTCATACCTCTACAAAATTGCTATTAATCCCTAATAAATTACACAGCTGTTATTTTGTACTGTTGCTGCTAGACTTCTTCCTTGGGTTCGTTGACTAGGGTACGGTCTACACCTAATGAGTCTAAACTACTGAACATTATTTTCCACAAATACGTTCGTCCCATTTCTATGCCAGTCAGCTGTCATTCTCTAGAGTATTCTTTGGGCAAAGGACTACATATCAGTACAGTTTCCGCTCAGGCAATCCCTTCCATGACTCACCGTTTCGTCTATCTTATTATGCACATTCGTGGTACTGCTCGCTCTAAAGCGATGGGCAATCTTCAAGACCGGCCACCGACTTCATTTGCCTTTTCTCCATCTGCACGCAGTGTTGACTGGGAAGGAAAGCAGCATACTGTCGTGTGGTAGAATGGTTTGTGAAGTTACCCGTGGGTACTATGCCTACATTACCGTCCGTGTTTCTCGTACCTCACTACTGGTTTGGGATCCAGTGTCGTTAATGCCTGTCAGCTAAGGTCCACTGTGTCTTCAAGGAGCACACCGTGCCACTGGTGCAAGTATCAGTCACCTGCATTTTCATTTCTTTCAGGTACGTAGCGTACGGACTAGCCAAGTTCTATATCAAACCGCTCGACAGGTTAACAAATATCGAGCTTAGTCTCTTTCGAGCGTTAGGGTGAAATTCGTATGTTCTTCTGACTCTTTAGAAGTAACCAATCATTTCTCTACGTTGAAAAATTCATACTATATTAATTTTTCCGCGTTGACATCAATTCAAGTATCGTATACGCTTCCGTTTGGTGGCCTTATAGGGCTACTATGGATGAAGGACAGCAGACAGATTCCATACTTCTGGATTTCTAGAAGACTGTTAACGAAAGTACGAGCGTATGGAATAAGTTTATAGATATGTGAATGGCTCGAGGCCTTCTTAAATAATAGAACCCAGTATGCTGTCCTCGACGGCAAATGTTCGTCAGAGACAAAAGTATCATCAGGAGTGCCCCAGGGAAGTGTGATAGGACCGCTGTTGTTTTCTACATACATTAAAGACATGGCGGACAGGCTGGACAGAAATCTGCGGTTGTTTGCTGATGATGCCATAGTGTATGGTAAGGTGTCGAAGTTGAGTGACTGTAGGGAGATACAAGTTGGTGTGATGAATGGCAGCTAGACGTAAATGCGGAAAAATTTAAATTAAACTGCCACCAACATGCGTTGCGCGTAAAGACCACGAAGATAAGATACGAGAAATTAGGGCTCATACGGAGGCATAGAGACGGTCGTTTTTCCTTCTCTCTATTTGCGAGTGGAACAGGGAAGGAAATGACTATTAGTGGTAGAGGGTACCCTCCGCCACGCACCGTATGGTGGCTTGTGGAGTTTGTACGGAGATGTAGATGTAGAAGTAGAAGTAATCACCGTTTACAACGAACAGTACGTCAGCCGCAAGAGCTACCAGTCTTCCTACATTACTGCTGTCAAGTAACTCCTGGACTACATCAAGAAAATGTTCGTTAATTGTATATTGGTGAACTTGTGGACAATATTAATAGTAATCTTAGACTTTTTACAGAAGTTGAAGTTATCTGTAATGAAGTACTGTTTGAAATAAGCTGCATAAATATTCAGTCAGATCTTGATAAGACTTCAAAGTGGTGCAAAGAGTGGCAACTTTAAGCGCTCATAAATGTAAAATTGTGCACTTCACAAATGAAAGACGTCGTATCTTATTACTAGAATATCAATGAGACACAACTGGAATCGACCAACTCCTTCAAACACCTGGGTGTAACACTATGTAGGGTAATGAAATGCAAGGATCACATAGGGTCAGTCATGGATAAAGCACGTGATAGACTTCCGTTTATTGGTAGAACATTGGGAAAATGCATTTGGTCTACAAAGGAGATTGCTTACAAATCACTCGTGCGAACCATTCTGGAATATTGCTCAAGTGCGTGGGACCCGTACCAAGCAGATACTGAACGTGAGGCTACCTTCCATTTGGAAAGCGATTGCACACAGCGGCTGTTATATTGAGTTGTAAATTATTTATTGCACCACTCAGTCGTCCTTGCTTAAATTTTGTTAGGCAGATCTAGATTTCAGTTAGAGGCTAGCCATTCTCAATGCGCTATTATTTTCGCTCAAAGCATGTATGTCCCTGCTAGCCTCTAGCTGAAATCTAGATCTGCATAATAAAATCTAAGCAAGGACGACTGATTGCTGCGCTACGATCTCAGGTTCGAATCCTGCCTCGGGCATGGATGTGTGTGATGTCCTTAGGTTAGTTAGGTTTAAGTTGTTCTAAGTTCTGGAGGACTGATGACCTAAGATGTTAAGTACCATAGTGCTCAGAGCCATTTGAACCAACTGATTGCTGCAATCTATAATTTACAAGATACTGTACGTATACAGAGCAGGGCAGAACGAATGGTCACGAGTTTGTTGGTCTTTGGGAGAGTGTTACGGAGATGTTGAAGAAACGGAACTGGCACACACTAGAAGAGTACACTATCCCCAGAAAGCCTGCTTATAAAGTTTCAATAACGAGCTTTAAATGATGTTTCAAGTAATATACTAAGAACCTCTATTTATCGCTCACATGGGGATTGTGAGGACGAGATTAATTGAAGCACACACAGAGGCATTTAATCAATCATTCTTCCCGTGGTCAATACGTGAATGGAACGGGAAGAAACGCTTGTAACTAGAACAACAGGAGGTAACCGCTGCCACGTACTTGACAGTGGTTTGCAGAGTATAGATTTTGATGTAGATTTCCTGTCAGGGCAAGTTAAATGTGTTAGTCGCTCACAAAAACAGTCTTAAGCAACTGAATTCCGTCGAAAAAACGGGCAAATTTCATTTCTTATTTACATCACTTGAACTTATTTATTTATACATATTTAGGAAAAAACGGCAAAACTAAAACAATTCTTCATCTTTCTCAACAAAAGTGGACAATAGTTTGCATATACAAAGACTGTCCAAGACAGAGTATAAAACAGTACTAAGCACTGTTTCTATTTGATCTATTTATCTGAGGAGAGAAGTAAAAAGCGTGCCAATCTCTCTTATATGTCATCGTATTCTCCTTCTGAATTCTCCGTCATTCACTTGGAGACATTCAATAAGGTCGATGGCTGTTGAGAGGATGATACCCAATGTTCATTATGGTCTTTCAGATTGTGTGCTCTGATCTGTCTTGGCACATCTGCGGTCTTGAAAGCGTCTTGAAAATGTATCAGAATCTCCAACAAATGCCGATGGGCTACTGTCGCAGGTTCGAATCCTGCCTCGGGCATGGATGTGTGTGATGTCCTTAGGTTAGTTAGGTTTAAGTAGTTCTAAGTTCTAGGGGACTGATTACCTCAGATGTTAAGTCCCATAGTGCTCAGAAACATTTGAACCGGATGCATCTCAGCCCTGTCTTCCTTGATCAATGGATCAGACGATGTGTCCAGTTGCATGGCCTGCTCATTAACCGTATCTCTACCCATGTGATTTCTGGTTATGGGGCCATCTAAAACGTATCGTGTATGCAGAGACGATTCCAGATGTGGAGACACTGGAGCAGCATATTCGTGCTGCCTTTGACACTCCTTCCGCTGCTGGACGAATTGTCATTGGTGATTTGAAGGGTTATGTGGGTGCTACATGATGGCGCTCCAGCTAACTTCGCCCTTACGTCCGGACGCATCTTAGCCATGTCTTCTTTGATCGCGGGATCGGAAGAGGGGTCCAGTTTCATAGCCTGCTCATTCACCGTATCTCAACCCATGTGATTTCTGGTTATGGGGCCATCTAAAACGTATCGTGCACGTAGAGACGATTCCAGATGTGGAGACTCTGGAGCAGCGTATTCATGCTGCCTTTGACACTGTTTGGAGACAGCCAGGCCGATGTGAACTTGAGAGACAGAACACGCTACGGTGCTTACACGCATGCGTCGAGGCACGTGCAAATCATTTTCAACACGTACTGTAGCTGTGACTACATTGTACAGCGCGTATTAGACCTCAGTTCTGTAACAATGTGTGATTGAATAAATGATCTCTGTCATGGAAAGCAAGCATTTCCGGACATAAATTCATTAGACCTTTTCTGTTCCGTATCCTCTCATCGATCAGACCCTGGAGTTTGTACACGGTGGAAAAATCACCCTGTATATTATGACAAGAGAAATTAAATATTCGTGTCAATTTAAACCAGTCGTTCAGCAAAAACAAAAGGGAAGTGTTATACCAATTCAGTTTCCTCAGTTGTTAAGAACTTTGTAGGAAAAGGTGGTTCACCGATAGACAAATATTTCTTCGAATACAAAAAAGTCAGGTTGCTTGTTGCTATAAGAAGAGTATAAGAACTCACGCACATAGTTAAAAATATCATTAATCTGCTTGTGGAAGAACCCTAGAGTTTACTATAAAGTTTTATATAATTACACACTTCGTAGAAAAACATCTTATCTTATAGATTCAGCATGGGATAGGTACACGTCGTTTCTGTGAAATACAGATCGCGCATTTTCATAACGATATGTTGCAATCATAAGACTCATTGTAACAGACACAATTTTGAGCAGAGTGCTACACTTACTAGGCTATCGACTGATGGCGAAGATACAATTATCTTTTGTTCATAAAATCCATAACCTCTAGGTTGTTCGCACAAAAAAGTATTAGTGGACAGAAAATCATTGTTGAGGTAGATGACGTCTGAAAGACCGAAGCATTTTCAGTAGACGCTGACCAGGATTCGACGGAATTACTAAAGAAATTCGACTATTGTCATGCGATGTCATGATGTGTCTTGCCAAGATGCGTGGCGGAGGGTACCCTCTACCACTAATAGTCATTTCCTTCCCTGTTCCACTCGCAAATAGAGCGAAGGAAAAACGTCTCTATGCCTCCGTATGAGCCCTAATTTCTCGTATCTTATCTTCGTGGTCTTTACGCGCAACGCATGTTGGTGGCAGTTTAGTTTGAATTTTTCCGCATTTACGTCTAGCTGCCATTCATCACACCAACTTGTATCTCCCTACAGTCACTCAACTTCGACACCTTACCATACACCATGGCATCATCAGCAAACAACCGCAGATTTCTGTCCACCCTGTCCGCCATGTCTTTAACGTATGTAGAAAACAACAGCGGTCCTATTGTAACCTCCCCCTCACTTACCGACCTTAATGACAGTGAAAAATGAAACCGCGTGTACCTAATGGGAGTTTTGGAAAAGCAATCGTCACCGAAGTTAACCTGTCGGTAAAGAGGGAGGAAAGGGTTACATCTAAATGAAAGGAAATGTGCTAATGAAACTGGTGGAAATTAATTTTGAAAAGGGGTAAAGTTAATAAAGAAGGTAAATGTGCAGCCGTTACGTTAACAATTAACTAGCGGTAATTAGATATTTGAGATTTGGGGGAAATCACGGTCGCCAGTCCTAAGGACAATTACTATAGTAACTGAAAAAGAAAGGTTATTACACATATAATTAACACTAGAAGCGTGGCAACTGAAGGTTGACACGTGTAGTGTGAAAACTGAAAGTTTGTCAGAAGTAATAAATTTCGCTACACTCTGACTTAATTTAGCAAAAGAATTAATAACCGGAAAATCGAAAGTTAATTTAGTGACTGAAGTTAATAGTGAGCTTTCTTTCTGAAGCACATCGAAATCCAGTAAAATACGGTTAGTCTTGGACTACCTCAACAATCATTTCAAAAACTACTTGAATCTACGCAATTTAGAAATAAGAGATTTAACTTTGAACTTGAATTAAATGATTCTGAACAATTAACAATAGTAAAATTTAGTACGTACCAAGCTGAGCTGCAGTCACAGGTAAGCTAAAATATGCTAACAAAACTCGCACTCTAAATTTGTGCTCGTGTAACCTAAATATTGTAGCCAGCTACTGAACTTTGAAATTAAAGCAGTGAAATCTAATTATATTATTTTAATGCTGGCGTTTGAATTTCAACGACACTCGGGTTCATTTCGGAAAAGGAAGGGACCCTGCTTGGCAATGCAATTGGGACAATGAGCAACAAAGGTTCATGCTAAGTTGCTGTAATATTGAGAGGCAAATGGAACAATTTGAAAAGCTGAGGTCTGCCATACAGTTCTGAAACTTTACGTGCTTTTAGTCTTCCTTGTTGGTTGATTGAAGGTTTGAAGCCGTCGATCGAGGAGGTGGCGACAGTCACTCATTGTCGGCCGTCGCTGTTGCAGAAGCTGGATGTTGGCGCGCCTTCTTCTCGACACGGTCACCAGGCGAAACGGGCTCTTGATGTGCGCCAGCTAATGCTTCCCGTCCGCGACACCATGTCAGAAACTATCATCGCGAGTCGAGCGCAATTACATGCTGCCAAACCCCGAAAGCGCGGCAACTCGCGGGAGCGTCACACAACACCTGCTCCACTCGCTACACCCGCCAGACTCCTACTGTTCTGCCCGCGCTTCACGCGGCAGAGTTAACACTACCAAAGATCCTACACACTTTGAGTCTTCACACGACCTATCGATGTAATCGTTCGATAGCAGTTTTCCCTAGGCAAGACCCAGCGTAAAAATACAAATAATATTTACGAAACAAACCAATTATACATCGACATAAATGCATAAATATATATACAAACAGTAAAGCAATTACAATATATAAAGAGACAGAAATGTCATATCTTGAGGTAACAAAACAAGGAAAAAAATAATAGTACAATAGATGGAAATAGGAGGATATGCATTTCCGGCGTTACACGTGCCCCACATTGTCTGAGGATGTTCGTGTAACGTAAACAGACTCAGAAAATGTCCCAAAAAAGAAACAGCGGAAATGCATTTGCTCAAAACATCAACAAAATTTAGCATTCGTCTAATTAACCATAAATCAATTTTTAGACCATAATAATTGAGTGGAGACACTCCTAATCTTATTCCACTCTGTCATCTTGCACAAAATAAAACAGGTTGACAACATATTAAAATTCATTGAAAACATAGAAAATGGTTTAGCTATTCTAAAATTGTCAATATTCCCAACAGTATCAAGAAATGGAATACTATTTACAAAATTAATCAGAGTACATGGTCATAAAAACAGGTAGATCAAAATACGCAAATTAATAATTAATTACATAGAATACACATTTTTACATAACCCTTTCATAATTAATATTCTCGTCATGGGAGTCCATTAAACGCTAAACAAGAAAATAACACACATCAGATCGAAAAAAACATAAATATTGACAGTAGAATTCTTTCAGCTGTCCAGGAAGAAAAAACAATTCCGCCTTCCGTACTCGCAAGTACAAAGAATGCCGACAGCGGCCCAAGAGCCAACAGCGGCACAAGAGCCGACAGCGGCTCGCCTCGCCAGTATTGTTGCGCCCGCGTGTGCGGCACGCTTGATCTCACTCGCCCTTGTGACGGCGTTTCCAGAACGTCCGTTCCACTGAATTCTTTCGCAAAAACTCACTCCCGAGTAATCTCAAGGAGTCCATAAACACTATCACAGTGGATAACTCAACACTGTCCATCATCACACATGTACAAGCCTGAAACTTAAAACAGCGTCTAAGTACATCGGCAATGACTAGTAAAACACATATTCATGAAATCTTACAGCTAGTTACAAAATCATATTTACATTGCTTAATCTACTGTGACTCAGCTGAAAACTTAAACTAGCAGCTTGGATTTTTCAGTTGATTAGATCATGGTTAAATTGATTAAAATTAAATTGATTAATCAAAATTAATTACTTATTAATTACAACTTCTTTAATGACCTTGGTCAGTCAAAAGCATGGCAATCTAGCAAACCTTAAATCTTACACTCTATATTTACATATTGTACAAATTACCCATTGAGTGGTATTAATCGATCCTAGGTTGGTACAATTTCAAATCTACTATATTTCGAATACCTAATAGCTTTCCAGAGCTTGGATACTCTAAGCAATAAGCATTTGTGTGAGGTATACCAATGACTTTATATGGTCCATTATAAACAAACTTAAATTTAGAGATTTCATTGTCTATCTCGCTCGATTTCTCATGAGCTTTTACAAGTACTAAGTCTCCGATCGCAAACTTAGCAAAACGCGCTTTAGCGTCATGACGACGTATGCGAGCATCGGCTTTTAGCTTCATTACTTCTCGCAAACGATCTTTTTTCACACCAATACTAATGTCAATCCGTGGAGGGAATTTGATTATCTCTTCCACTAAATTTTACTTCTGTCATCCAGCAGGATTTCCTCTGGAGAAAATCCCGTCGATTCATGTCTCAAGGTGTTCATAATTCTCTCAAATACTGCTACATATTTGCCCCATGCCCTATGGTTGTGATGGCAATAGGTACGGCACAGTCGGCCTAGCTCGCGCATATACCTCTCAGCGGGATTCCCAGCCGGACAATAAGCTGAAATATGGATCACATCGACCCCATTACTTTCCATGCCTTCATTCCACAACTTAGAAGTAAATTGTGCCCCATTGTCTGATAGAATCGCCTTGGGCTTACCAATATGAACAAAATAATCGTTCACCAGCTTGCTATAGACCGCTTTGGCTGTAGCTTTCCTAATCGGGTATAGTTTGATGAACTTGGAAAAAGCTTCTAGCACTACTAAAATGTAGGCAAAGTTTCCTGATGACTTGGGCAAAGGTCCGTACAAGTCCACGCACAGTAACTCAAAGGTGTCGTTAGGCCTTATACTTTGCATAGGACCACGACTCGTACAGTTGGTAACCTTCACCTTCTGACATAAATCGCAAGTTTTCACTCTGTCAGTAACTCGTTTTAACATGTTGTTGAAATGCACTACTTCACTCAGCTTTTCCGTACATTTCTTTGGTCCACAGTGACCATACGCCAAATGGTAGTAGTCTATTATTTCCGTGACGTATTTGCTGGGCCAGCATACCCGCCAAATATTACTATCTTCACCCTTACGTATGTACAAGATATGATCGTATATCTTGTAATACTTCCTTAATTTCTCTCCTTCTGGACTCTTTTCATCATATCGGGTTTTCACCATATTTAAACAACCATCCTCGTTCTGATGACGACGTAGATTCTTACAAATGTTCATTATTAATTTACGTCCCTCAACTTCTTTAAAATAGTACAATTTGACCACTCCATCTGCGTCATCTTTCAATAGACCTTGATTAGACTCGGGCAACCGCGACAGCGCATCCGCTACGCAATTGTCGGTCCCTTTTACGTAACAGATGTCATAGTTAAATTGCTGTAAATACAGCGACCACCTAGTCAGTCTTTCGTGAAGTAGTTTACAATCCTTCAGATAAGTGAGCGCCTTATGGTCCGTATGAATAATCACCTTACGGTCCCATAGGTAACCCTTGAACTTCTTGAATCCCCACACGATAGCGAGACACTCTTTCTCAGAAATCGTGTAGTTTCGCTCACTTTTTGATAAAGTTCGACTCGCGAACGCTATCGTCCGGTGTTCCTTATCCACTCCTTTACCAACTTCTTGGAACAGTTCTACCCCCACCCCGTAATTCGTCGAATCCGTTCCCAGATGGAAGGGTAGCGATAAATCAGGATGAAATAGTGTGTTAGATCTTAACAACTCGTCTTTTAATCTCTCGAAAGCGGTCTGACACCCGTCAGTCCACACAAACGGAACATTTTTGCGTAAGAGGTTATTCAAATTTTCATCATTAAACACCTGTCCTTTTACAAATTTACGGTAAAATCCTGTGAGCCCTAGAAAACTTTTTAACTGTTTCCTAGACTTGGGTGGAGGACAATTCCTTATTGCCTCTAGTTTCTCTGGGTCTTTCGTAATACCAGCAGTGGTAATTACATGCCCTAAAAATTTCAGTTCCTGCTTCACAAATTCGCATTTCTTTAGCTTTAGAGTCATTCCGCCACGGCGCAATGCTCTAAAAACTTCATCTAACAGGTCACAATGGTCATGCCAAGTGGCATTGGCCAACAATAGGTCGTCAACATATACAGTTAATCTTGAACTCAAAGCCGGTCCTAGCACTTTATCTAGGGCCCTGATGAATACGGACACAGATATATTAAGTCCAAACGGCAGTACTCTATACTGATAACACCTGCCCGCAAACAAGAAGGCGGTGTATGGCCTAGATTCTTCTTCGAGTTCTATTTGCCAGTAACTAGCCGTCAGATCGAGGCTAGTCATGAACTTAACGTCATGAAAACGTTGCAAAATCTCCTCCATACTCTCTGGTCTGTCTGTTTCACGTTGAACGACCCTATTCAACGTGCGTGCGTCAATCACAATACGCACACTACCATCCCGTTTTGCTACAATGACCAAACCGTTATTGTATGGACTTGTACTTCTTTCAATCACTCCCCACTCGATCATCTTATCTATCTCCCGTTGCACTGCTTCCTTTTTGGACAGCGGTATAGCATACGGTCTCACGAAGAATGGTTCGTGCGGAATTACGTGCAACTTGCATTTATATCCTTCCACAAGACCCGGTTTGTCTGAAAACACACTCTTATTCCTCATTATTACTTCATACAGGCCTCGTCTTTGTTCGTGTGTTACGTTTGACACACCGTCTACAATACTTTCCAATTCACTTTCTACACTATTGTCAATGCCGAGATTCCTCACATTACAGTAGTTCAAATTCATACCTACGTCAATACCATTCGGCCAGTTAACAATGTGTATAGGCTGGTATTGCCTATGCACACCGTCTCCTGCCTCGTCAAAACTAACTACTATTGTTTTATCTTGGGACGTACATGTCAAAGTTTTGCTTTCGCAGTTAATCACTGCACGGTACTTTAATAGCCAATCTAACCCGATAATTACTTCCGTAGTTAAGTCTGGCACGACGACAAACTCTTGTTCAAATCGTGCCCCACATATCTCGAAGTTGACAAAAATCTGTTTTGTGACCGGTTTACTGGCCTTCCCAGTAGCACCGATAATTTTCACTCCTGTTACTGGCATAACTACGATGCCAGGTCTGTCTTTCAGTAACTCAAATATTTTCCCAGATACAGCACTCAATTCTGCACCGGTGTCAATCAACACGTTTAGTTGTAGGTCGTGCATATTAACAGACACTACTATCTGTCTACACTTGTCCTCGACTGTTTCTTTATTTTCCCACAGTAAATCCTCGTCTATATCCAGGTCATTCCAGAAAAAACCATCCGGCTTTGATCCTAAATCCGGTTTATCTGGCGGCTTTTTCAGCCTCTGTTCACATACAGTTTTAATTTCAACACGTTTGTCCTGAGGCTTAGTCTGTAGCTTCGCCTCCAATACCGAAACCTTTTCCTGTAACTCGTCAACTAGTGAGTGTTGCTTTGCTATCAATTCACTAATTGTCACCTTCGTTGATTCCACTTTGGTCAGATTGATCTCATCTGCCAATCTACCTGGAGGAATGTGCCCAGTAGCATCTGAAATTACTTCCTCTGGATCTGCGCAACCCACACTGCTATCGTCTGACTGTATAATGTCAGCTCTAACCTCATACACGCTGTAATCTATGTGCTTTTCTACCAATCGTGTCCGGCTATCACTAAAATTTTCGCAATCTTTCTCCTTAATACTCTCGCAATGTTTAAACTGGAGGTTTGCGTCGGATGGGTCGGTTACTTCTACCACTGAAACTTTCGGTAAGTTCTGCCGGTTAGGGCCAGAACTTTCCGTTACTACTTCAACATCTAACTCCTGCGGGACGAAACACGACGAATCTTGCTCGTGCTCCCCCTTAACATCAACTATTTCTGGTAAAGTCTGCCGGTTAGGGCCAGAACTTTCCATCACTTCACAAATACTATCTTCCTGTGGGACGAGACGCGGCAAATCCTGCCCGCGCTCCCTATAAACACTCCTCCCGTACAGGCCCCTATAATCTCTTAGTTCGTCGTATAAGCGACCGAACTGCCTTAACCAGACCTCATCCCTCTCTGCATCCCCTCGCTCGATGACGGACGTTTTATCCGACATCTGATCTTCTCTCAACAATTGCGAATCATTCTTAAACTCAATCTCCAGTTCCACTGTGGGTGTTACAGCTGCCACTTTATAATCGATTTCCGGAACACTGCTTAAACTGTTCTCACTGACAGTGAATGTATTTTCTACTGCCGTGTCTACAGCTGATCTACTACTTGTGGGCGCACTCCTTTCTCCTAATACTGGCACACTCTCCCGCCGTTGATTATTCCATACGGAATTTTCATAACGGCGACACCTGGGTTTTCTCTTGTTATTGGGCCGCCAAAATTTCTCCACGCCCGCTCGGCCCCTCACCGGCGCGGCTAATGGTTTCCCTGTCTCGTCCCAGCAGATACGCTCCCCGGATGCTGCTGAGGCGGCTGATCACACCCTCTGGCGTTATTACTATTCTGTGAAGCCCGTATCACGTTAGTATGATACTGGTTTCTGTCATTCCTGTTATTATTTGCATTGTACCGATTGTTATTACGGTCCGAACCATTATTGTTATTGCTGCGGTATGCATTATTCCCATGGTTATCGTTGTTATGGTTGGGGTGGTACCCGTTGTTGTTACCACGGCCTCTACCACTGTCGCGATTATTGCGCCAATAGTCCTCGTCCTCAACTCTTTCCAGGAAATCATTGATTGTCCTGTAATTGCTTCCTACGTAGCGTTTTGTATCATCTGGAAGCTTCTTGTAGAGTTCCCAGACTATTTCGGATTCCGTGCGGCGATCACGCAAATATCCCAACTTGCGGATCCAGCCCTCACAAAACTCCCTCATCGAACCGCGCGAATTCGCATCGAAAGGCCTCGATACGACAAATTCGCGCCAGACACTTTGCTGTTTTTGCTCTGACCAGTATTCAGCCAGAAACAAATTTTTAAACTCGTCAAAAGTCAGGTTCGTAATGTCGAGGTTTAAGCCCCAACGCTTGGCATCACCAGCCAGCACATCAATAACCGCATTAATTTTTCTCTCATTAGTCCATGATCTGGGTAAAACTCTTTCACAATTTTTAATGAAATCCGTCGCGTGTATACAGCCTTTTTTCAAGGGGTCGAACCGCTCCTCTTTCGTCAACAATTCCGAACTATGTGCACAGATTGGCACATAGCTCTGTTTTTCGTCAAGTTTCTTTTCTAATTCCGACACTCTCGTAATTACTTGGCAAGTGGTTGTCGCAAGCGTTTCCACTTCCCTCTTTTTCTCTTCGCAGGTATTAGCCTGCTCCCTCACTTTAGTGTCTACTTCGGACACTAAAGCCTTTAAAGTTTCCACCTTCTGTTGATCCTCTTTTTTCACTAATTGAATTTGTTCCGTCACCTTATTCTCGATGATCGGAGCAACTGCTTCTCCTACACTTTTCTCGATTCTGCTAATTTCGGAATCAAAACGAGTATTTATGCTCGCAATTTCCGCCTGAACGCCTATCATTTCCTGTTTAAGATTACCGATTTCGGTATTAATTACAACAATATCTTCTTTGATTTTATCAACTTTTGTATTAACAACTCCAACATTGTTGTTAACAACATTAATAGCTTTGTTCTGATTGTCTAGCTTTCGTTCAATCTTTTCAGACTGAGCTTCTTGCTTGGCAGACAGAGCTATAATTTCTGCCGATTGACTCTTGATTTCATTAATCAAAACATTCAATAAATCAGTTAAATTCCCGGAGACTACCGGTTTTACTACCGTAGCTGGTTCCTCTATACATGTTCCCCCGTATTCATCATCAAGGGGTACAGATTTGATTTTCGCTTCCGATTCCGAAACATTTTCTAAAGTTTGGAATTCCATTTCTGCTCTTTGTTGCGTTTCGGCAGTTGCGTCTTTCATGCTAGCCGCCTGCCCCTGAACAATGGGAACCGCCGTGCGCGTTTCCCACTGTTCGACCGATTGTTCCGTATCCAAGTCTACCAAGTTTTGGTAATTGTTGCCTTCACTCATTTTAATAATTTTCAATATAAATGACAAATCTCAAATGTAATTAGGATTACTCCCACTACTTATTCTCGCTGATGTAACGGCCTGTACGTAACCAGTACTTTGTTACGACATTTGCACCAAAGAAAATTCGTGTCCAGAACAACCTCAAATCTGAAGATTGTCCTGTCACCAGGTCGCCACGTGTAACCTCCCCCTCACTTACCGACCTTAATGACAGTGAAAAATGAAACCGCGTGTACCTAATGGGAGTTTTGGAAAAGCAATCGTCACCGAAGTTAACCTGTCGGTAAAGAGGGAGGAAAGGGTTACATCTAAATGAAAGGAAATGTGCTAATGAAACTGGTGGAAATTAATTTTGAAAAGGGGTAAAGTTAATAAAGAAGGTAAATGTGCAGCCGTTACGTTAACAATTAACTAGCGGTAATTAGATATTTGAGATTTGGGGGAAATCACGGTCGCCAGTCCTAAGGACAATTACTATAGTAACTGAAAAAGAAAGGTTATTACACATATAATTAACACTAGAAGTGTGGCAACTGAAGGTTGACACGTGTAGTGTGAAAACTGAAAGTTTGTCAGAAGTAATAAATTTCGCTACACTCTGACTTAATTTAGCAAAAGAATTAATAACCGGAAAATCGAAAGTTAATTTAGTGACTGAAGTTAATAGTGAGCTTTCTTTCTGAAGCACATCGAAATCCAGTAAAATACGGTTAGTCTTGGACTACCTCAACAATCATTTCAAAAACTACTTGAATCTACGCAATTTAGAAATAAGAGATTTAACTTTGAACTTGAATTAAATGATTCTGAACAATTAACAATAGTAAAATTTAGTACGTACCAAGCTGAGCTGCAGTCACAGGTAAGCTAAAATATGCTAACAAAACTCGCACTCTAAATTTGTGCTCGTGTAACCTAAATATTGTAGCCAGCTACTGAACTTTGAAATTAAAGCAGTGAAATCTAATTATATTATTTTAATGCTGGCGTTTGAATTTCAACGACACTCGGGTTCATTTCGGAAAAGGAAGGGACCCTGCTTGGCAATGCAATTGGGACAATGAGCAACAAAGGTTCATGCTAAGTTGCTGTAATATTGAGAGGCAAATGGAACAATTTGAAAAGCTGAGGTCTGCCATACAGTTCTGAAACTTTACGTGCTTTTAGTCTTCCTTGTTGGTTGATTGAAGGTTTGAAGCCGTCGATCGAGGAGGTGGCGACAGTCACTCATTGTCGGCCGTCGCTGTTGCAGAAGCTGGATGTTGGCGCGCCTTCTTCTCGACACGGTCACCAGGCGAAACGGGCTCTTGATGTGCGCCAGCTAATGCTTCCCGTCCGCGACACCATGTCAGAAACTATCATCGCGAGTCGAGCGCAATTACATGCTGCCAAACCCCGAAAGCGCGGCAACTCGCGGGAGCGTCACACAACACCTGCTCCACTCGCTACTCCCGCCAGACTCCTACTGTTCTGCCCGCGCTTCACGCGGCAGAGTTAACACTACCAAAGATCCTACACACTTTGAGTCTTCACACGACCTATCGATGTAATCGTTCGATAGCAGTTTTCCCTAGGCAAGACCCAGCGTAAAAATACAAATAATATTTACGAAACAAACCAATTATACATCGACATAAATGCATAAATATATATACAAACAGTAAAGCAATTACAATATATAAAGAGACAGAAATGTCATATCTTGAGGTAACAAAACAAGGAAAAAAATAATAGTACAATAGATGGAAATAGGAGGATATGCATTTCCGGCGTTACACTATCACACTTCCCTGGGGCACTCCTGATGATTCTTTTGTCTCTGACGAACATTTGCCGTCGAGGACACCATACTGGGTTCTATTATTTAAGAATGCCTCGAGCCATTCACATATCTATAAACTTATTCTATACGCTCGTACTTTCGTTAACAGTCTTCTAGAAATCTAGAAGTATGGAATCCGTCTGCTGTCCTTCATCCATAGTTCGCAGCTGTTCGACTAGAAGACAGCTTTAGAAGACAAGTGCAATGCTGCGTTTCATGACTTGCAGCACTGTGTCGATGTGTCAAGTTACCACTTGTAGTTCGGAATATTACATACCTTCTGCTGAAAGGCAACTTGACTACAAACCCTAAAACAAAAGTAAACGATACAACGGTTAAAAGAAGCGCAGTAACGAGATATTTGTTTTCCAAGATGGAAACTCTAATTTCACACTTCATATAGAGCAGTCAGGTGGAAAATGTACAAAGGTGATCTATAATATCACAAATCTCAACATTGAAAAAAATCGGTAAACTTGTTCGAGAAGACAACAAGTCAACTCCTGTTAACTCAGACACTGCTCTGATTGTTAAACGGCGATCTTGTCGAACAAGTTTACCGATTTTTTCAATGTTTGCATCAGTTTTTGCTGACAATGGTCTGCCAGTGCGAGTGTCATCACTGGTGTCTTCGCGGCCATCTTTAAATCGTTTAAACCACTCAAACACTTGTGTTCGCGATAAACAATCATCGCCGTACACTTGTTGTAACATTACAAACGTTTCACTTGCAGATTTTCCTAGTTTGAAACAAAATTTGATGTTAACACGCTGTTCTTTCTGTACACTCAACATTTTCCGACGCACAGACAAAACGTCAACTATTTAAAACTGACGCCACGGGCAGACTGAGTGCAGGAGACAGATGAAACTCGAGCAGTAGTCGGAGCGAGAGTCACGTAACAGGCCACGCGACTTTCAGCCTTATTGCATTCGTTTTATTGTTTCACCAGTACTAGTCCGGTTTTTTTCTAGCCACACCTCGTATATATATATATATATATATATATATATATATATATATATATCGGTCGGGTGTAATGTAACTTCGTATAAGTACGCACCATCCACGGGTATGTAAATGATTAGAGTTGCGATTCTCCGTGAAGGGTAGAGCGTCCGCCAGAGTGCAGTAGTGTTGTTCGTGTTTAGTGTTGTCACCAATGATAATTGGATTCCACGTATTCGTACGAGACAGCATTATAGGCACCTGAGAGAGTCCCTCACTGTGTGTCTCCACCTGGCCATATTATCGTAGAATATCCATATTTGTGGAACATTTGGATGTGATATTGGTCCAACGTTGGACTGCGTGGAGGCCCACAAGTGAACATCGCCGTATTGTGCACCAAGTACACCGTAACCTGTTCACACTTGCACCAGCCATTCAAGAACGACTACATGCAACGTTCTGAGTCATTCCGTACCACTGGTCAGAGACTGGTAGCAACCGATTACCATTCCAGCGTAGACTGCCGTTAACACCAAGACACAAATGTCTACATCTGGAGTGGTGTCCTGGCTGGTAAGCGTGGATCAATGAGGAATGACGTCGCATTGTCATTGACGAGCCCAGGACACACGCTGCAAGCAATACCGTGCTGTTAGCAAAGGTACTAACGTGGGTCGTCTGCTGCCATAGCCCATTAACGCCAGATTTCGCCACTCTGTCCTATCGGAGAAGTTCACCGTACATCCCACATTGATTTCCACGGTCGTTTCACGCAGTGTTGCTTGTCTGTTAGCACTGACAACCCTACGCAAACACCGCTGCTCTCTGTCGTTAACTGAAGACCGTCGGCTACAGCGTTGTCCTTGTGAGAGCTAAAGCCTGAATTTTGGTACTCTCGGCACACTCTTGGCACTGTGGGTTTCGGAATATTTAATTCCCTAACGATTTCCGCAGTGGAATATCCCATTCTTCGAGCTCCATCTACTATTCCGCGTTCAAAGTCTGTTAATCCCCGTCGTCCACCTTAACTAAGTTGGAAACCTTTTTACTGAATCACCTGAGTACAAATGACAGCTGCGTCAATGTAATGCTCTTTTATCCCTTCTGTGTATGATACTACCGCCATCTTTATATTGCTATCCCATGACTTTCGTCACCTCAGTGTTAACGTATTTTTACCTTCTGAAGTAATTCGTAGGGTGATTGTTGAATCGCGTGTTCCTGTATTTCTCCGGAAATCATACTAACCTTCCCCGAGGTCGGTTTCTATACAGGTGACGCAGGACGCGGGGGAGGGGGGGAGGGAGGAAGGGGGGAGGGAGGATGGGAGAGGGAGGAGGTGGCAATGACTTCTTATAACACAGCGGAGGATGCTGTCACACGGCAATACCGTAACGTAGACGTGTACGCCAGGTGATTATGGTGACGTCTATACGCAAAAGAGATTCGCATCTTCTCCTTAGGGTAATTAACAGGCTACCAGTAATCTAACTCAAGGCGTCAGGTTCCGGTGGCCTGAAGAGGTATTGGGTAACTGGGTCGGGACGACTGTGCTCTGAGGTTTTTAACCTCTGAATGATTGCACTTCTGTGAACTTCCGACCTCAAAAATAGGGCTATCACCAACTGTCGGGAGGGGTAGTGGTAAAACACTACTTACTACGTTGCTTTAAGCGCACAACGAACGTCCACTGAGTTTCATAGACTGCCTAAACTTGCAAGCCCCACCCTCTACGGCATTTTACATGGAACCGAATACAGTATTATATCCGTTTGTGAAAGTGCATGCAATGCTAGACGAATGCTGCCAGTAGAAGACGAAGAGTGTACTCACACGTGTTTCTTCAGTGGTGAAGCCGCCTCCAACCGTGCACTTCACAGCTCCTATGGTGCACAGAGAAAGTCATCTTGAGAAGAAAGAAATGAACCTGGCACAAAGAACACCTGGCTTTTTTAAATAACAATATGAATTGAAGTCATGTTTTTTGTCATCAGAAGTAAATATCATCGAAATAGGAACAAAGATGATACAGTCTAAAATGGTATATGGTGTACATTAAGAGCGTGTAGGCCACAGTCAACAGTGCAGGAGTGTTGGTGCTGACAGTGTGGTAGTTTACGTATCGAAAGTATAGGTTTCTGATAGACCTCGATTCACCAGTGACACGGATAACTTCTCCGAAGAAGTATTTTCTCATCACAGTGTCATTTGTCAATTTCTGTTGGACAAGATGCAGTATAAATCGATATTTATCCTCGCTCATCCCCAATTAATTTCTAAACGAGTATTTGTCCTCCAGAAGAACGGTACGTCAGCCATTTGCCCTCTCCTGCACCTGATCATCCTTTTTTCGCCCATAATGATAATTTCCTTCTTTTCATGTAATTCATTGCCACGGTACATAACGCGACCACATGGAAAGCAAGAGCAGCTGATTTCTTTTTAGCACTCGTTGTCACGATAGCTTGGTATCTGCGTCGGTAGTACGGTCTGCTGAGGTGCGCACTGTGTCGCGTCTAACCACACTCGACCTTTACCATTCGCATTATTTGCATGTCTTGTTGTCCACTTCCTGAAACATATAAATTCGCTCTTACAGACCCGACTACATATCTTGTCCACAAAGGTTTGACATCCTGCGTTGGCTCCAATCATCGAAACATGGTCGTTTTGATATCATTGCTCTTCCTTGACGAAGTAGACGGGCGGTTTGACTTCTTATGTGAATTTAACAGTTGCCACCATCCTGAGAAAATAATTATATCCTCTCAAAACGACTGAGTCCGAAATCAGGTTCTGGAATACTGTTCCTCAGTGCGTCAGAAACCACCACGATCTCTTTTCTCTCTGAACTCAGAATACACGATTTATTTGCAATTAAAGTTTAGGAAATCTTGAAATATAATAGATAACCCGATAATAAGTTAACCAGCGAGGCACTCACTAACAGTGGGCCTGAAATCTGTAATTATGTATATTAATTATTAATTACGGCGGTGTTTTTTCCCTGTTAGTGACGTCTCGCAAACGCACGTGTACACGTCCCGAAATAGGGCGGGCCTGACTAGGGTTACTGCCCTACAGACTGAATTTGATTATTATTCTTATCGCACCCAGGCCTTTAACACGTGTATCTCTAAATACTACACGTAAAATTTAAAAGTTTAAAGTTACTCTGCCACAAAATTACATATAATTCCCTTCAGTTATTTTCTTCGGGCTGAGAATTACAGTGTTGATAAATTTGAGGAAAGACATTATTCCGTTGGGCCTTATGTCAAAATACTTTACTCACCTTTACTAGTCACGGACATGCCCGTTTTCAAGTGCATCTGTAACAGGTGAGGATACATCATCCTCGTCTCGCCGAAAAAAAAATCACACGTCATGCGTGTCTTCTAATCCCAATATCATATCCAATCCTACATGAGACGGCAGGTAAAGTAAGAGAGATTAAGGCTTTCATTAGGTCAATACACATGCCTTCAAAGACGCTTTGAGAATGGAAAAAACGAGGGATTTTGAGTACAAATTATTATTCACCAGCTTTAGCTGACTTCCAGCTTTTCTCATACACACGGTGATTCAGCTGCCCCTATCTATGGGTTTTATGCGACCCTTAGGATCTTCAAAAACGACACACTAGGTTCTCGTATTCTCTCGCTCACTACGTGCAAGCTATTAGTCCTGCAGAAAAAATTGAGCAGGACAGTTCTGTAGGAAATTTACTGTAGTTAAATTTTGCACTTGGGTACGTTTTCACTGGAGGCCACAGTTTTCGAGTTATTCAAGAAAAACGTTACTTTTGTACATTTTTCTTGGATAATTCGAAAACTATGGCCTCTAGCGAAAGCGTATGCCAGTACAAAATTATCTACATTAAATTTCCTCCAAAAGGTCCCGTTCATTTTTTCCTGCAGGACTCATACTTCGCGCGTAGCAAGCGAGAGAATATGAAAATCTTGCGCGTGATATTTGAAGGTGTTGTGAGTTGCGTAGAGCACATAGCTAGGGGCAGATGAATGACCCTCTACCAATAAATTTAGGTCTGTAAGATATTTTATGTCCAAGGAAGACGTTAGAGCAACCACAGATGGCTGTTTGCAGATCTTACAGATCGATCAGGCATGCAGTGGAACAAAAACACTGAAATAAACGAGAATATGTTGTAAAGTAAGTTGATTCTATGTTACCTGAAGCTATTTTCTGGGACTAGCACTTTTCCACTACCAGTCCTAGAACTTTCCATCATCTGCTCATTCGGATTTGATGATCACTGGTTTCAGGCGAAAATGAAAATTTACCAGTTAAGTTTATTAATAACTTTCATTGCCTGCCTTTGGACGATTATTGAAAAGTTCGCGGAATCGCCACCAGATGCCAGCCCTATCGCCATGTATCTCCACTGTAATAAAGGTCATCCTTTACGAGTAAACATGTAATGAGTCACCGCTCAGAGTAGAGATATGTGGTGCGGACGTCTCTCTACTGCTCCCGTGAAGCGATTTGTGAAGACAGAAAAATCAAGATTTGAGCAGTGATTAAGTACTTCGTAAACAAGATATGAAAGCAAACGAAATTCACGTCGATTTTCAGAACACACACGAGGACCCTCCTCCTCCAAACCGTTGTCAAGTGGACAAACGAGTTTAAATTTGAACGGGTCAGCTTACATAATGATCCACATACTGGTTGGTCAACATGTACCATAAGCCCAGGAAGTATTGCAAAAGTACATAAAATGGTCATTGCTGAAACTGTAGGGATGTCAACTGAATTGGCATATCACATTTTAACAGTGGAACTGGATATGAGAAAGTCATCTGCTACATTGGTGCTGCGACTCCTAATGCAAAATCACGAACGCATCGGAATGCAAGTGTCAGAACGATATTTGACCCATAGAACGTAGGCTTGCATTGGCTGTATTTATATTATTGCTGATGTTTGTGTTATGAGCATAATCCGTGGTCAAAGGCATAATTGTCTGCCCAACACTTTCTCTTTCCATGATGGAGACATTGTCAGAGGCTTTGTCTACGAAAGCTGTTACAGATTCGCTACGGTCGCAGGTTAGAATTTTGCCTCGGGCATGGATGTGTGTGATGTCCTTAGGTTAGTTAGGTTTAAGTAGTTCTAGGGGACTGATGACCTCAGAGGTTAAGTCCCATAGTGCTCAGAGCCCTTTGAACCAATTTGTTATAGATTCAAAAAAGTTCACTCGTATGTATTTGCAGCGGCCTGATGACTTCACTACCCGACCGTTACGAGGATACATAAAAACAATTCGACTTGCTGAGCTTTTTCAAATCTGTAACAGCTTTTTGGGCTGACAATGTCTTTGACGATGTCTCCAGCATGAGAAGGAAGAATGTTAGGCAAAAAATTATTCTTTGGATTAAGGCCTTACGCAAATCAAAAACAAAAATGTTTGCAATAATGTTTGACTCGTTTTCAGAGCGATCAACAAGATTTTTTTGCGCCTATTTGTGACCACAAATGAAACTCTGGTCCACTGCTACACCTCAGAGGCAAGACAACAGTCGAAGCAATTGAAACACGTTGATCCCCACCACCAAGGCCGCAAACTTCATGGCGTCAGTATTCTGAGATGTGGAAGGCATTCCGCTGATATATTATCTTCCCACTAGTAAAACAATTATGCGACAGTAATTTGCTAACCTCCTGGAGAAACTGCAGCAAAAGATACGCAAATAAAATTTAGGTTTGGAAAGGAGGAAAGTCATATTTCATCACGATAATGCGCGACGACTGTCAAATAAAAAGTTGCTGTGGCAAAAACACGTCAACGAATCGAATTGTTGCCACACGTATCTTATTCGCCAGATTTGGCTCCGTCAGACTTCCTTCTCTTCCCCAAGGTTAAAATTTTCCTCGGTGGACGGAGATTCTCTTTAAACGAAGAACCGACAACCGACGTTGACGGGTATTTTGCAAGCCTAGAGATACCTAATTTTCGAAACGGGATCAGTCCATTGGAACATCGCCGTACGAAGTGCGTTAGTCTACAGGATGACTACACTAAAAAAATAAAAAGTTTCGCTGAGGTAAATTGTTTACTTCTATTCCTTTCCAAGAACTTTTCAAACTATCCTCGCACACGAGCAGGAAAGGAGTAAAGTAATATTTCATCACGATAATGCACGACGTCTGTCAAGTGAAGTTGCTGTGGCAAAAACACGTCAACGAATCGAATATTTGCCACACGTAACTTATTCGCCAGATTTGGCTCCGTCAGACTTCCTTCTCTTCCCCAAGGTTAAAATTTTCCTCGGTGGACGGAGATTCTCTTTAAACGAAGAACCGACAACCGACGTTGACGGGTATTTTGCAAGCCTAGAGATACCTAATTTTCGAAACGGGATCAGTCCATTTGAACATTGCCGTACCAAGTGCGTTAGTCTACAGAATGACTACACTAAAAAATAAAAAGTTTCGCTAAGGTAAATTGTTTCCTTCTATTCCTTTCCAAGAACTTTTCAAACTATCCTCGCACACGAGCAGGTAATCCTCGTGTTCTTACGTCGTTCATTAATTGCAAGAAGTTTTCCAGGCTCTGGCCTAAGTTCGTAGCGATCGCGCGCCTCTGCAATTCATACGCAGTCACGATTGCTGGTTCGCGGGGAGGGAGGGGAGCGTGAGAGGCGGAAATCGTGGAGAAGCGCAAATCCCATAAAACTGCACGTCCCAGCGGAACGCATGGGTCTGGCGAGATAACGACCGGCGCGCCGCTGTGCGGCGTCTGCCCGAACTAGCGCCGGCCGTTAGCGCCGCCGCCTTCATTACTTAGCCGGCCCATTAGTTTACGGCGTTCCACGGGAACGGAGACCACCCTCGCGGGGCCGCGTAATCACCGCCGAGGGGAACGAATTGAGACAAGGAGGGAGAAGCCGCCCAGAGCCAGTGACACTTCATTATCACTTACCGAGGAGTTCGGTGCTCCGAGCACTGTTTATCGGCTGTGGGCGCAAAGGAATGAAAATAAAAGTAAAGCGATCATCGAGCATAGTTTTACCACCACCACGATTTACTACTAGATTTACTAGTTGTTGGAGATGGTAGGCATGTACCATTCTCCCATATATATATATATATATATATATATATATATATATATATATATATATACTGGGTGATCAAAAAGTCACTATAAATTTGAAAACTTAATAAAGCACGGAATAATGTAGATAGAGAGGTATAACCCCATGTCATTCCAAGCATGTGTGTCAATTTGTACCTCTATCTACATTATTCCGTGATTTATTCAGTTTTCAAATTTACACAAAGTGGCCGGCCGGTGTGGCCGTACGGTTAAAGGCGCTTCAGTCTGGAACCGCGTGACGGCTATGGTCGCAGGTTCGAATCCTGCCTCGGGCATGGATGTGTGTGATGTCCTTAGATTAGTTAGGTTTAATTAGTTCTAAGTTCTAGGCGACTGATGACCTCAGAAGTTAAGTCGCATAGTGCTCAGAGCCAGCCATATAATTGTGTGTGTGTGTGTCTGTGTCTGTGTCATTCCTTCACAATGAAACAGCTGGACGGATTTTGATGAAATTTGGACTGCAGATACACTATGATCAAAAGTATCCGAACACCCCCAAAAACATATGTTTTTCATATTAGGTGCATTGCGCTGCCACCTACTGCCAGGTACTCCATATCAGCGGCTTCAGTAGTCATTAAACATCGTGAAAGAGCAGAATGCGGCGCCGGGCGGAACTCACGGACTTCGAAAGTGGTCAGATGATTGGGTGTCACTTGTGTCATTCGTCTGTAAGCGAGATATCAACACTCCTAAACATCCCGAGGCCCACTGTTTCCGACGTGATAGTGAAGTGGAAACGTGAAGGGATACGTGCAGCACAAAAGCCTACAGGCCGAACTCGTCTGTTGGCTGACAGAGACTGCCGACACTTGAAGAAGGTCGTGATTGGTAATAGACGGACATCTATCCAGACTATCACACAGGAATTCTAAACTGCATCGGGATCCACTGCAAGCCTTATGACTGTGAGGCGGGAAGTGAGAAAACTTGGATTTCATGGTCGAGTGGCTGTTCATAAGCCACACATCACGCCGGTAAATGCCAAACGATGCTTTGCTTGGTGTAAGGAGCGTAAATATTGGACGATTGAGCAGTGTAATAACGTTTTGTGGACTGGCGAATCACGGTGCACAATGTGGCGGTCCGATGGCAGGGGGTGGGTATGGCGAATGCCCGGTGAACGTCATCTGCTAGCGTGTGTAGTGCCAACAGTAAAATTCAGAGGCGGGGGTGTTATGGTGTAGTCGTGTTTTTCAGGGGGGGGGGGAGGGCTGGCTGTTCTGTTGTTTTGCGTGGCACTATCACAGCACGGGCCTACATTGTTGCTTTAAGCACCTTCTTGCTTCCCACTGTTGAAGAACGATTCGGAGATTTCATAAAGCACGCCCCGTGGTGGAGTGGTTACACGACAGACATCCGTGTAATGGACTAGCCTGCACAGAGTCCTGACCTGAATCCTATAGAACACCTTTCGTATATTTTGGAACGCTGACTTCGTGCCAGGCCTCACTGACCTCTCCTCAACGCAGCACTCAGTGAAGAATGGGCTGCCATTCCCCACGAAACCTTCCAGCACCTGACTGAACGTATGCCTGCGAGAGTGGAAGTTGTCATCAAGGCTAAGGGTGGGCTAACACGATATTGAATTCCAGCGTTACCGATGGAGGGCGCCACGAACTTGTAAGTCATTTTCAGCTAGGTGTCCGGATAGTTTTGATCACATAGTGTAGCTTGTAACTTGAATTAACACATAGGCTACCTTATACATACATAGAGAAGTGGGGGTGGTAAAGGAGAGCAGCCCATGACGCGCGAATATCCGTACTTCATTTATCCAGTATTTGAGAATGAGAACAACAAGCTTTACACGTGATATCAAACTTTTACAAAACTTTTTCTCGCTGGCAACCCCCGCAAAATGATGAAAAGAATTTTATCTCTTACAACATTTTCGCTGTTTACGCAGTAAAACTGCCGGATGAACTATGTCGTTTTAATTCATTTATTACTTCTTTGCTATTAACTCTATTGTCAACACATTTCGCAGACAGTATCCACATATGTCGCTGAATGTATCATTGTACGACACTTAGTTCAGGAGGTATGACGTCATGAACACTGAGATGCGTAATTAATTTATTACCTCTTTTTTGCTAACTATATTCACAAAACATAACCACAGAGTGCACAAGGATACCAAACATGAAGACTGATAAACAAAAAACGAATAAGAGTGCCCTCGTCAAACGAGAAGTCCGAGACGTTTGAAGTCACACTATCGGTATAGTAAGAACGTCACCACAGGCTCCCCAGTCTAAACCACTCGCAAGTGAATTCAGTCTTAGGACAGGTCCCAACTACCAACCATACATGCCAGAGCTTCGACCAGAAGAAGTGCTTGCAGACCAAAGTCCCGCACCCGCGCTCTGTCGTATAAGTGAGCCAGGCTGGTCCTTGGTACGACCATTGAAATCTTCCGTGATTTCAGGGATCTGGTAGAGAGCAAACTGCGATCCGTTTGCCTCATCGCTAGACCGTGAGATTTTTGCATTTCTTTCGTGGCCGCGATCTATTTACAGGTGCCGCGTCAACGTCTCACCACCGCCGTACAAATCTCGCCAGCTGCAAGTTACATCGCCACATCAAGCAAACAGCGTAACGTACTGCCGCTCCGCCATTGTCAGGGCGTACAGATCTCATTCGCGACTTTCTCTCAGCTGCACCTATGTAGAAAAACCACAATAGATTTGATCAATCAAAGTGTGCTCAGAGTCAGATCAGTTCAAATTGCCTTATCTACATTTTTAGAGCCAGAGTACTTGACTCATTTCTGCCACCCAGGATCCTTGTACATTGTAGTCTTAAATCACCTGTTAGTTGTTTAAGGTATTCAATCAATAACTTGTTTAGCATAATTTATGTCCATTTTTTCTTTTGAAAAATAAATGTTGTTAGGATGCTAAAATTATGTCGACACAATCAATCATTTAAACAGTTCGTTTATATTTTAACTTACCTCGTCGTTATCTTCAGCTCTGAGTATTCCTAGTACCACCGACTTGTTACAAATTCTTTTTATCTGTAGAATAACTTACTTTTTACTAAAAACTAGGACATGGCAATTCTGATCTTTTAAGACTTTCATTGCGCCTTTAAATACAACATATAATAGATGGTAAGTATCTGGTTACAGGAGACCTTCTGCGTAGCGAATAACAATATTTTTCTTTTCTTTTTTCAACCCTACATACATACTCTATTGATATAAACTTCTGGCCATTGATTTTCCTTGACAGATGTGGCTGGTGCAGAAGAATCTTTGCCGTCTTTGACTACTTTGGTCGTGAAGACTCCAAATACGTCTTCAATTCTCACGAAGACCAGGCAGAATATGTCATCCAAATAATAAAACACACAAAACAGGATTTATCCTCTAATAAATTTTCTTACATAATAATTAAAACTTTATATTCCGAACGATTATCCTGGATAACAAAAATTCATATAATTCTAATAATAAAGTTTGTTCATTTATATTCAAAACTAGTATGAGATGTCACTTCCACTCAACGAAATTATTTATTTCCAGACTTTGGCTACAAAATATCTGGAAAATCTTGTACTCTCACAGTATCTCGCCCAGCAAGTAAATAGTGGTAAGTCAATGTTAACTCATGTTAAGCGCACACAGTTTGCAAGTAATTAAAAATAAAATTTTGGATAGACTTCACGATTTTAAAAATACGTCGTTACTCAAGAAATGCAGGGTGTCCACAATTAAATTTCCAGTTTCAAAACCCTGCTAAAAGAGAACCACTGCTCAGAATGACGGCAAATATGAACAGTGTGTTATTAACGTAGGAAGGAAACGTCGAGAAACAAAAATCATTTGACGAAAATTTTACCAATAAATGGCGCTGTAGGTGTCTTAATGTAAATGGAGTCGGCTACAAATGACAGATTAATGAATGACAGACGGCACACCATGAAGGAATTGTGCGAACAGAACGGAAATCGGTAGATGTGATGTACATGTACAAAAAAACAAATGATTCAATTTCAGAAAAACCGGATGATTTGTTCAAGAGAAAGAGCTTCACAAATTTAACAACTCAGTAATGCGTTGATCCACTTCTGGTTCTTACAAAAACAGTTATTAGGTTTGACACTGGATAATAAAGTTGTTACATGTCCTCCTGAGGGATGTCGTGGCAAATTCTGTCCAATTGGCGCGTTGGATCGTCCAAATCCCAAGATGGCTGGAGGGCCCTGCCCATAATGCTCCAGACGTTCTCAAATGGGGATAGATCCAGTGACCTTTGTTGGCCATGATAGAGTTGCCCAGCACGAAGACAAACAGTAGAAACTCTCGTGGTGTGCGGCCAGAGCTGAAATGTAAGCCCATGGTGGCGTGTCATGAAGATAACAAAACGGGGCTTAAACTATTGTCGACCACTGCTGTACTGTAAGGATACCGCAAATGACAACCAGAGGGGTCGTACTATGAAAAGAAATGGCACCCCAGACCATTGCTCCCGATGGCAGGCCTTATGGCAGGCTACGGTTAGGTTGGTATCCCACTGCTGTTTGGGGCGTCTCCAGACACGACCTTTAATCTCATTGACTGGAGTACAATTGTCTTCACTGATGAGTCCCACTTCGAACTGAGTCCCAACGACCAGTGAAGACGTGTCTGGAGACGCGCCAAAGAGCGATAGGATACCAATCTGACTGTCGCCCTCGATGCGAAGTGACAACCAAGACTGATGGTCTGGGGTGCCGTTTACTTTCACAGCAGGACTCCGTTTCAAATTCAAATGGCTCTGAGCACTATGGGACTCAACTTCTGAGGTCATTAGTCCCCTAGATCTTAGAACTAGTTAAACCTAACTAACCTAAGGACATCACACACATCCATGCCCGAGGCAGGATTCGAACCTGCGACCGTAGCGGTCTCGCGGTTCCAGACTGCAGCGCCTAGAACCGCACGGCCACTTCGGCCGGCAGGACACCGTTTGTTGTCATTCGCAGCACCCTTACGCGCAGCGGTACGTCGACGACTTCTAGGCCCAATTTTGTTGACGTTCATGGCAAGACATCGTGGCTTACATTTCAGTACGATAATGCCCGCCCACACCCGGTGAGAGTTTCTACTGCTTGTCTTAGTGCGTGCCAAACACTACCTCGGACAGCAAGGCCGCCGAATCTCTCCCAAATGGAGAACATTTGGAGTATTATGAGCAGGGCTAACTAACCAGTTTGGAATGTTGACCACCAAACGGGCCTGTTGGACAGAATTTGACACGCTATTCCTCAAGAGGACATCCAACAATCCCGTCAATCAATACCAAGCCGAATGACTGCTTATATGACGGTCAGACGCGTGAAACGTCCCCTTAGAAAAATTATTGAGTTACTGTGCTGGTAAACCCCTTACGTTATTTGATTTTCAAACAGCTGAGCAAAACTGAACGTACTCAGACATTTCTCCCTTTACTTATTCTGATCATCACTAAACTGACACACAATATTTTTAGCGCAACGCAATCTGATTTTCAACAATCCCTACAAAAGAATGGCCCTGACTAACAATAACCTATACCTTTCATGAATCACTTACCTCACAAAAATCTTCGTTACTCGAACTACTGTAATACAGCGAGCGCCAATACTGCCAGCTAAATAAAAGATTCTAACTACTGAAAACACTAACTACTGATAGGCATAGTTAGCAAATGAAAGATTTCGATAGAGAACAAACAATTTATTTACCTTAATAATGTTCAAAATTCATTATATATATATATATATATATATATATATATATATATATCATTTCATGACATCCAGTCTTACAAATTTACTGTCTCTGATGGACACACGTCCAGATCATCCGCTCTCAAAACTCCGCCATCCCTCTCCCCACATCCACCACTGCTGGCGGCTCACCTCCAAGTGCGCAACGCTACGCGCTGTTCACATCCAGCTGCCCAATACTACAATAGCAAACAACAATGCAAACCAACCACAGACTGCACACAGCACAGCCAGTGATTTTCATACAGAGCGCTACGTGGCGTTACCAATAAAAAAACCTAAACAGCCTACTTACAGGAAGACCAACGCGTTATTGATTTGCTCAATTTCTGAACCTCTTCCTTTTAAATAAATCATCCTACTTTTCTGAAATTGTAGTTATGTGTTTATCCGCACATTTAAATCTCAGCTACTGATATCCGTCCCAGCTTTTGGCACTCTACCCTACGCTTGAAGATCCTTCAGTTGTCAGCCTTTGCAGCCAGAAATCGTTTGGTTGGCTGCCCTCGAAAGCCCACGACGTCCGCAGAAAGGATTCTGTCATCTCGCTGGAGAGTGCTTCTGATGCTGTGAGGTCGGAATGGTACAAGCGAATATGAGAGGAATGTGCTTCAGCCGCACTGCGCTGGAAGTTCAGACTCGTGTCGTCGGCTTTCAGCGTGGCGCTCTGGCGTTATCCCTTTTTCACGGAATGCGTATAATCGCAAAAGCTGTATTCGGACATCTGTGATAACTGTTCCGCAGTTGTTAAAAAAAAAAAAAAAAAAAGAACCTGCAAAACATAACTGTACTTTTAGCAGAATGCTAGAAGCGTCTTCCCTCTAATCTGACGGAGTTTCTGCTCCCCCTTCAAAGAGCTCTACACATAAAATACTAAAGCAAATTTAACTGTCCTATACGTAACTTTTTAGAAGAGTAGATAGGTACTGCCAGGCAGCGTTTATAATTTCTAAACAAAAGTTATCACCAAAAAAAAAGAGACTCAAAACGTAAAGGCTGTTAACGCAGTCATGGGAATCCATATAGTAAATATAATACAGGAAGAGGAAGACAAAAAGAATTACTCTTGAACTCACTGCCACTTCGAGATAATTAAAAACTGAGAAGTTAGTTAATTACTTACCTATTTCATAGACTCTGAACGATTGTTTTATAGAAACGAGTGGAACGAGTCAGTTTGCATGACGGATATTTGTGATTAGTGTTAACATTAATGAATGTACTTTGTTTCTAATTATGCAACTACACTTAAAAATCATAATTTCTTTTTCTTTCCTCTTCTTCTTACAGGTTACCAGTTTCTAAATAAAAATTCGTCCATGGAATAGAAGATGTTGTCCATGAGAAATTATTTTAGGTTATATTCAAAACTTGCTTTGCTACCTGTCAGACATTTTATATTATTGAGCAAACGATCAAATATTTTTGTTGCTGCATTCAGAATACCTTTCATAACCGCTTACAACTTCAATAATGAGTAATAGAGGCCATTTTTTCCTCTAGCATCGTAGCTATGGGCATCACTGTTCTTCTGAAATTGTGATGCATTATTTATGACGAGTTTCATTAGCTAATATATGTATTCCAATGGAACAGTTAACATGCCTAACTCCTTGTATAATTACCTATATGACGACCACCAGTGAAAATCACATATTATTCTTACTGCTCTCTTTTGTGCAATGAATACTTTATTTTTAAGTCATAAGTTACTCCTGAAAATTATTCCATAATAATTCTGATCATCCTACCCTACTTACTCGCTCCTGTTCACGTGCTACATCAGTTGTTGGTTTGACTGTTGTTTTGTACAGAATTCAGTATAGTGTGTTTTCTCAAATTTAAGGGAGAGTCCATTTTCAGAGGACGACTTAACAGTTCCTCGAAATACCCATTAACAATTTCTGTTGCTCTCTCTCTCTCTCTCTCTCTCTGTCTCTCTCTCTCTCTCTCTCTAATTGGATTTATTATAACACTAGCATCGCCTGCAAAAAGACCAGTTCTGTTTGTTGAATGTTACAGGGAACATCATACACACACGGAAAGGAGTGAAAATTGTGATTTCTCTCCAGTCACTAAAATATTGTACCTTTCCAAAACTGTTTTCGTTATGCAACGCAACCTTTAGCATTCTACTTCTTAATTATGACTGAAACCAGTTGTGTGTAAAACCATCAGTTCCATAAAACTACAATTTTTCAAAGAGTGTAAGATGATCCACAAAATTAAGCGCATCGGAAAGTTCACAAAAAATACTCTCAAGCAATATTTCATTATTTAAGGCTTGTAACATTAAGTGGGTGAATATACAGGATGAGTCATAAATGAGGAAAAATATGTCGAGGACCGCATGTTGCTATGCATAACACGTGACGCACCGTTGTTAATTTTAATTGTTTGATTTTAATTTCGTTCCCCTCGGTCTACTGTGTACGTAAAACAAAAATACTTGTTAACCATTGAACGAGATACCAACGAGCCTCACGATCACGACATATCATTTACCCATAGATACAACACATACCCCACCAATGAGCTGATGTGTATCTGCCAGCGTTTGAAAGATACGAGAAAGAACAAATCCCATTGTTATGTATGTGAAATTGGATCAGAACTTGTGAATTACACGTTGACGGCGGTAACGGAGTGTACAATCCCATGTTAGGGGATGTGTGTCCTACAAGAGGAAAGAGTGGTCAACGGCGGAAGTAAAACCGCGGCCTGCATGACGTGTTTACAACACCCCTGCCTGCTCACTCTGCCCGATACTCGTCGTGTCTACAGCTACTAACGGCCGCGTCTCAGTGTTACTACAGTACCATGGCAAGTTTCGCAAACGAGGAATACGCCCACACCCACCTCACCTACGAGCTTGCAGATGGAAGAGCTGACATTGCAAGACAACTGTATCATGAGAGGTTTCCTAGCCGGCGCCTTCCATCTGGAAAAACGTTTTACCCTGTGGACAGGCGCTTGAGGGAGTATGGTGCATGTGTAGCACCTCAAGGATTTAGTGGTCGTGGCCGACCGTCGACGTACAGTGCGGATGACGAAGAAAAAGTGTTACAGACTGTTGCGGAGGACCGAACAATAAGCACAAGGTCTCTCGCCACTGCGGTCGGAATGTCACGATCTACTGTTATGCGAATACTCCATAGAAACAATTACCATCTCTTTTACATGCAGAAGGTACAGGCATTATTACCGGAAGACTACCAGAAGAGGCTGGACTTCTGCAACTTTACGTATTGCGAATACATAGAAAGAAGGATCCTTTATTGTTTGATTATATGATAGCGGAACAAACACTGGTAGCAGTTACTTCTGTAAAATATCTGGGAGTATGCGTGCGGAACGATTTGAAGTGGAACGATCATATAAAATTAATTGTTGGTAAGGCGGGTACCAGGTTGAGATTCATTGGGAGAGTGCTTAGAAAATGTAGTCCATCAACAAAGGAGGTGGCTTACAAAACACTGGTTCGACCTATACTAGAGTATTGCTCATCAGTGTGGGATCCGTACCAGATCGGTCTGACGGAGGAGATAGAGAAGATCCAAAGAAGAGCGGCGCGTTTCGTCACAGGGTTATTTGGTAACCGTGATAGCGTTACGGAGATGTTTAATAAACTCAAGTGGCAGACTCTGCAAGAGAGGCGCTCTGCATCGCGGTGTAGCTTGCTCGCCAGGTTTCGAGAGGGTGCGTTTCTGGATGAGGTATCGAATATATTGCTTCCCCCTACTTATACCTCCCGAGGAGATCACGAATGTAAAATTAGAGAGATTAGAGCGCGCACGGAGGGTTTCAGACAGTCGTTCTTCCCGCGAACCATACGCGACTGGAATAGGAAAGGGAGGTAATGACAGTGGCACGTAAAGTGCCCTCCGCTACACACCGTTGGGTGGCTTGCGGAGTATCAATGTAGATGTAGATGTAGGTAGATCCTACGGCGTCATACCCACAACCAGCATTTTTCACGAACAATACAGTTCACCGACGAGGCCTATTTCACGAAGGAGGGTATAGTGAGTGGGAGGAAGAAAACCCCCACAGCACAGTGATACGAGGGTACCAACAACGATTTGGTGTCAATATCTGGTGTGGTATTGTTGATCACCATCTCATAGGGCCACATGTGCTACCACAAAGCCTTACAGGAGAGTGGTATCTCAGTTTCCTGGATGCTACATTACCGGAATTGTTGGAAGACGTTAGTTTGGCCTCTCTTATGAACCTGTGGTACATGCATGATGGTGTCCCCGCTCACTTCAGCGGCACAGTGCGACGCCACCTGGACAATGCCTTCCCTTCGAAACAGATCGGTCGTGGAGGCCCTGTAGCACGGCCAGCAAGATCACCAGACCTGAATACACTAGATTTCTTTTTGTGGGGCCATCTGAAATCTGTGATTTATGAAGGAGAGGTTGTTGATGTCAACACCCTTCAACGCAGATTACAACTTGCCTGTGATATTAAGCAAAGAGATACAGACATGTTGGATCGTGTTCAGCAAACCTTCCTGCGAAGAATTCAACTTTGCCACACACATCGTGGCCGTCATTTCGAGCGGTACTTATAAACAGCCACTGCAGCTTCTGATCATGAGTTTCTATGTTAGTTTCGATTTTTACAGCTGTATTGTACTCGTTTGCATTAACTTCCACATACCTATGTAGTTATATTTTGTATTCTGCATTTATGTACTCGTTTCTTAAAACTGAGTCTGGGACACAAAAACTAAATTATAAAACATGCATGCACTGTAGTGCAGTCCCTCCTCACGTTCCTTTCCCTATGCCAACTAGCCACGATACATAATGTCGGCCAGCGTAACCGGTACGAGATACACGTGGGCGCTGTCGTTGCTCGCAGTGTCACGCAGAACGTAGCTTGCCGCCGCTTGTCTCGCCTTCTCGTGATCGGCTAGACTACCTACAACACTCGCTTGTTATACCCTGTTGCCGATCTGTCCCCTTGGCCAATGTCGTCGCACGGTAACACTAGCAATATTGCGTACTAAGGTAGAGCAACTTTTCAGAATTCTGTTTGAAAATCCATCAACACCACATGAGCTTTTGTTTCTTAGAACTTTTATAATTCTATTAATTTCAGTGAAGGGTCTTGCTGCTACATCTAGTTGCTTAATACATTATTTTGCTTCTTTGACTGAACCATTTAACCCCATTTCTGATACTACAGTTAGAAATTGATTGTTAAAAGTACTCACATCTTGTTAGTTATTGTTATTTAGTTTAATTGTTATGGTATCTAGTAAACTGGTTGGCAGTCCTGTCTCCCATTTCATAATATCGCAAATAGTTTTAATTTTACTGTGTGCATTACTTATTTCTGACAGAACAGGCATACTTCTGAACATTTTAATCAGTTTTCTTAAAATACTACTGTATTTTTTGTAGTAGGCAAGTAAGGTCAGACTTTGACTTATTCTACCTTTTATATAAATTTCTCTCTTTCTCTTAGATGAGATTTTAATTCCCTTGGTGATTCGTGGCTTACTTGTTTTTTAATGGATTTTCTGAATAACTTTTTAGGAAAGCTACCTTCAAAATATAATGACACAAATTTACTATGAAACATAGGGACATTAGCTTCTCTGTCACTATCTGCCCTATCCCACACCATCTCCTTTAACTTGCTCTTAAGTCATTGTATCCTATTCTCATTACTAAGCCTCACTGCTTTGTATGAACCTGCCTCAGGACTACAAGCTGCTGTATTGTTTATTACTGTAACTACCTCGATTGGAACAGATGTGGAACACAATTCTATGAGCTTTGTTTAAAAGTCCCTTGTTAGTATATTCCTGCAATGATGTACGTGAAGTACAAGGGTGGAGGGCAAGGTTGTAGCTTTAATGAGTACTAGTATCTCTAATACACGAGCTGAGTCTCTTCTTCTACTCCTTATTCCACTCCTTTTCTGTGAAGACATTATTCCTTACTGTTTCTGAGGACATCTCAACTCACTACAGAAACTGTCAAAATTGATCCAGAACTTCTATTGGAATATTTAATATACTCATCGGATCGAATCGGACCAGCCACTCGTGCTGTCGAAACGTCAGGAAAATCTGAAAATCTTTAAACAAACGTCAGACGAAAATACCTAGACGGAGGCCAACAGGCAATACTTCAACAAGCAGCCACGGAAGCGTCAGCAAATTTTAATGGATAAATCTGGAAAATTCACAGATGTGCCACTAGATTTACAAACTCCCATTTCAGTTAATACAAGAAAAACAGCTATCTTAAGTACAAATCATTAAGAGAAAGCCAAAATATTCGAGACAGAGTATGAAACGGTTTAATTGCTTTGGCGGATATCTCACTGAATGACCATAAGACCAAGATAAGATAGCTTAGGATTCGAATAGAAAAACAGAGAGTACTACACCACAAATGTAAAGCGTGGATATTTGATAGGAAAAATAAGTGGCAACTCATTTATTCATAAGAAGTGCGACGCATAATTTCTATAACAATTAAAACAAGATAAATTCGTTGAATAATGCATAAGAAAAATCATGAAATTGTACTCATACGTGAAATCAAAGAACTTCTAAATCTTCTATCCAGCCTCGCGCAGATGTCGCTACTGTTGACACTGAAGACAACTGACAGTTGAGATATTAGATTCTGAATTTAATTACGCCTTCGCACATGAATATCCTACGACTAACTTCCGTGTAACTGTCTAATATTGAAGTAACTGTCAAAAATTGAAGTAATTAAGCAAATTAATACATCAGCACGCGAAGGTGTTCATGTAGACTATACACTGATGTTATTTTTTTGGAGAGGGTGGTTATCTGTCTTCTGACTGGTTTGATTAGGCCCCCCACGAATTCCTCTCCTGTTCCAACCTCTTCATTTCAGAGTAGCACTTGCAACCTACGTCCTCAATTGTTTGATGGAGGTATTCCACTTCTGTCTTCCTTTACAATTTTTGCCCTCTACAGCTCCCTGTAGAACCATGGAAGTAATTCCCTGGTGTCTTAATAAATGTCCCATCATCCTGTCCCTTCTCGTTGTTAGTGTTTTCCACATAATCCTTTCCTCCCCGATTCTGCGTAGATACTCCTGATTTCTTTCCTTATCAGTCCAAATAACTTTCAACAGTCGCCTGTAGCACCACATTTCAAATGCTTCGGTTCTCCTCTGTAGAGGTTTTCCCTTCAAATGCTTCGGTTCTCCTCTGTAGAGGTTTTCCCACAGTCTATGTTTCACCACCATATAATGCGGTGCACCAAAATTTCTTAGAAATTTCTTCCTCAAAGTAAGACTATGTTTGATACTAATAGACTTCTCTTGGCAAGGAGTGCCCTTTTGCCATTGCTGGTCTGATTTTATGTCCTCCTTGCTCCGTCTGTCATTGGTTACTTTGCTGCCTAGATAGCAGAACGCCTTAACTTCATCTGCTTCGAGACTTTCAATCCCGATGTTAAGTTTCTCGCTGTTCTCATTTCTGCTACTTCTCATTACTTTCGTCTTTCTTCGATTTACGCTCAATCCATATTCTGTACTCATTAGATTGTTCATCCATTCAGAATATCATGTAATTTTTCTTCACTTTCAATCAAGATAGCAATGTCATCAGTGGATCGTATCATTGATATCCTTTCACTTTGAATTTTAATTCCACTCCGAACCTTTCTTTTATTTCCATCATTGCTTCCTCGATGTACAGATTGAAGAGTAGGGGCGAAAGGCTACACATCCTTGTCTTACACCCTTCTTAATACCAGCACTTCGTTCTTGATCGTCCACTCTTATTATTCCCTCTTGGCTTATGTAAATATTGTATATTACCAGTCTCTTCCTATAGCTTACCCCTATTTTTCTCAGAATTTCGAACATCTTGCACCATTTCACACTGTCGAACGATTTTTCCAGGTCGACAGATCCTATGGACTTGTGTTGGTTTTTCCTTAGTCTTGCTTTCATTATCAACCGCAACGTCACAATTGCCTCTCTGGTGTCTTTACCTTTTGTAAAGCCAAACTGATCGTCATCTAGCACATCCTCAATTTTCTTTTCCAGTCTTCTGTCTATTATTCGTGACAGCAACTTGGATGCATGAGCTGTTAAACTGGTTGTGCGATAATTCTCGCAGTTGTCAGCTCTTGAAGTCTTAGGAATTTTGTGGATGATATTTTTCCGAAAATCAGATGGTATATCACCAGACTCATACATTCTATACACCAACGTGAACAGTCGTTTTGTTGCCACTTTTCCCAATGATTTTAGAAATTCTGATGAAATGTTATCTGTCCCTCCTGTTTTATTTGATCTTAAGTCTTCCAAAGCTCTCTTAAATTCTGATGCTCATACTGGATCCCTTATCTCCTCTAAATCGACTCCTGTTACTTCTTCTACCACATCAGCAAAATCTTCCCCCTCATAGAGGCTTTCAATGTACTCTTTCCACCTATCTGCTTTCTCCTGCCGGCCGGTGTGGCCGTGCGGTTCTAGGCTCTTCAGTCTGGAACCGCGTGACCGCTACGGTCACAGGTTCGAATCCTGCCTCGGGCGTGGATGTGTGTGATGTCCTTAGATTAGTTAGGTTTAACTAGTTCTAAGTTCTAGGGGACTGATGACCACAGATGTTAAGTCCCATAGTGCTCAGAGCCATTTTTGCTTTCTCCTCTGCATTTAACAGTGAAATTTCCATTGCTTTCTTAATGTTATCATCCTTGCTTTTAATGTCACCAAAGGTTGTTTTGACTTTCTTTGTCCTTGCCCTTCGGATAATCATTACTATTTCAATTTCTTCACATTTTTCATGCAGCTACTTCGTTTTAGCTTCCATGCACTTCCCATTTATGTCATTTCTCAGCCGCTTGTGCTTCTGTGTTCCTGAAATTTCCTGAAAATTTTTGTACTTTCTTCTTTCATCGATCAACTGAAGTATTTCTTCTGTTATCAATGGTTTCCTCGCGATGCCCATCTTTGTACCTATGTTTTTTTCTTTCCAACTTCTCTGACTGACGTTTTTAGAGATGTCCATTCCTCTTCGACTGTACTGCTTAATGAGCTTTTCTTCATTGCTGTATCGATAGCCATAGAGAACTTCAAGCGTTCTCGTCATTCCTTAGTACTTCTGTATTCCACATCTTTGCGTATCGATTTTTCCTGACTAATCTCTTGAACTTCAGCCTACTCTTTATCACTACTACATTGTGATCTGAGTCTATATCTGCTCCTGGGTACGCTTACAATCCAGTATCGGATTTCGGAATCTCTGTCTGACCATGGTGTAATCTAACAAATCTTCCCGTGTCACCTGCTGTTTTCCAAGTATACCTCTTCCTCTTGTGATTCTTGAACAGAGTATTCGCTACTATTAGCTGAAATTTATTACAGAACACAATTAATCTTTTTCCTTTCTCATTCCTTGTCCCAAGCCCTTATTCTCCTGTAACCTTTCTTCTGCTCCTTCCCCTACAATTGCATTCCAGACCCCCAAGACGACTTTCATCTTCCTTTATGTACTGTATTACCCTCTCAATATCCCCTTATACCTTCTCCATCTCTTCATCTTCAGCTTGCGACGTCGGCATGTACACCTGAACTATTGTTGTCTGTGTTAGTTTGCTATCGATTCTAGTAATAATACTCCTATCACTGAACTGTTCACAGTAAAACACTCTCTGTCTTACCTCCTGTTCATAACGAAACCTACACCCGTTATATCATTTTCTGCTGCTGTTGGTATCACCCTACACTCATCTGACCATAAATCGGTGTCGTCTTTCCATTTCACTTCACTGACCCTTACTATATCTAGATTGATCCTTTGCATTTCCCTTTACAGAGTTTCTAGCTCCCGTACCACGTTCAACCTTCTGACATTTCACGCCCCGACTCGTAGAACGTTATCCTTTCGTCGATTACTGAGTTCTCTTCTCATGGCCACCACCCACTTGGCAATACCCTCCTGGAGGTCCGAATGGAGGACTGTTCCGGAATCTTTGACCAATAGAGAGATCATCATGACACTTTTTCAATTACAAGCCACATGCCCTAAGGACACACGTTATGTGTCTTTAATACAGTGGTTTCCATAGCCTTCTGTGTCCTCATGCCTGTCGCTTCTGCCTTTAGGGGCAGTTTCCCACCCCAAGGACAAGAGGGTACCCTGAACCTCTGTCCGCTCCTCCCCCCCTCTTTGACAAGGCCGTTGGCAGAATGAGGGTGACTTCTTACGCCGGAAGTCTTCAGCCGCCAATATTGATTATTAACACAAGTTTAAGCGCTGGCGGGTTTCGAAACTGGGACCGAGGACGTTTAATTACTAATCAAGGACACTACCTGCAGAATTAGTTACTTTGCTAACTTTTAGTTACTTGGGACTTCTCTCGCAGCGAGCAGTCCTGGGCTACAAAAAAGTGTGTGTTTTACTCACCTTTACTGAAAGCATAAAGAAGCGGATGTACAGAATTACATCCAATAAAGTTAATGTCTCTCTGTTACAGGATCCAAGAGCAAGTACCTCTCCTAGAATCAGCAGGGCTTGATCAAAAATCACTCGACTGAAACATAATTTGTTTTTTTTATAAGCGATGTGTTATGAAGAGCAGATACAGCTGAACGTCTTAATTCCGTCTTACCAGTTTCCCGGTAGGCGATCGATACTGTACCATGTTGTCGACTAATAGCAACACGCGAACGGAACGGGACACGAAATCGATAATACTAACATGGAGTATCCTCCGCCAAGCACCGTACACTGACCTGCGTAGTATACACACTCTAAGACAACAAAAACGACGCACCATAGAGAAATTACACAAACTGGTCACAAATTGATACTCATACAGGCATCGACGGGAAAAGCAAAATTGTAAACTTTGGCAACCGGTGGAAGAATATGTGACGCTGTAGCGCAATTTTGCCGCCCAACCGGCCAGGATAGTGCATAGGAGACATGTTGATAACAGTGCATAAAATTTTTTCGAATTTCGTTCCATGTACTCAGCTGGACAGTAAGTATACCTCGCAGACAGGCACGTGAATAATATACCCAGATGTCAGCGTTCGATAGTGTACGTGTAGTTGAGCTCAAAGATGCCTGTTGGAGTAATCGTCGAACCGCTGGACATTTGATTAGGAGCGATGGCACTATTCCACGATGTTGGCAGGAATGGGTGAACCACGTTCGAACGCAGAGTCAAGAAGAAAGTGGTCGACCTCGAGAGAGGACTGAACAAGAGGACCGAGCAGTCGTCATCATTATCGTCGAATGGTGCTTTAGTGACCACAAGGGACTCACAGAAAAGGCGCTCAGCTCAAGGTGCCCCTTGCACCAACTAACATTGATCTCCGTACATCAACAAGCACGTTTGCAGTGGTTTCGGACACATTCAACTTGAAATCTCATTGACTGGAACAGAATTGTCTTCAGTGATGAGTATTGCTTGGAACTGAGCCCCGGGGAATGGTGGGATACCATCCTGACTGTAGACCGCCAAAATGCCCGACAACCAGGACTGATGGTCTGGAATACCATTTATTTTCATAGCAGCTCCCATTCGGTTGTTATCCTCGGCACCTTCAAAGCACAGCGCTACGACGACGATATTCTAAGCCCCGTTTTGTTGCCCTTCATGCAAGCTATCCCGGGCTTACATTTCAGCAAGATACTGCCAGTTGGTAGAGCACTTTCCCGCGAAAGGCAAAGGTCCCGAGTTCGAGTCTCGGTCCGACACACAGTTTTAATCTGCCAGGAAGTTTCATATCAGCGCACACTCCGCTGCAGGGTGAAAATCTCATTCTGGAAACATCCCCCAGGCTGTGGCTAAGCCATGTCTCCGCAATATCCTTTCTTTCAGGAGCGCTAGTTCTGCAAGGTTCGCAGGAGAGCTTCTGTAAAGTTTGGAAGGTAGGAGACGAGGTACTGGCAGACGTAAAGCTGTGAGGACGGGACGTGAGTCGTGCTTGGGTAGATCAGTTGGTAGAGCACTTGCCCGCGAAAGTCAAAGGTCCCGAGTTCGAGTCTCGGTCCGGCACACAGTTTTAATCTGCCAGGAAGTTTCAAGATACTGCCCGCCCGCATACAGTGAGAGTTTCTACTGCTTGTCTTCGTGGTTACCACCGTACCTTGGCTAGCAAGTTTGCCAGGTCTCTCAGGGCTCTTCCCAACTGAGAAAGTTTGGAGCCTTATGGGGAAGACCCTCCAACCATGTTCTAACGCTCTAATTGGACAGAATTTGGCACGGTATCCCTCAGGCAGACATCCTACAATTCTGTCAGTAAGTGCCAAGTTGAATAACTGCTTGCATGAGGGCCAGAGGCAGACCACCGCCTTATTGATTTGCTCATTTCGTGACTCTTTTACTTGAATAAATCATCATGTTTTTCTAAAATAGTAATCATTTGTTTTTCTGCATGTGTACACCACATCTACTGATTTCGATCCCATTCTGATAATTCCTTCATGGTGCGTAGGGTCTATATCACCATACATAATGATTTCACGAATATGTGGTACAGCGAAGAATTTTTCAATAACAGAACCAAAAACATTGTACTTGATGGTAAATATTCAATAGAAACGGACTTACCGTAGGGAGCATGTCATGCAAGTGTCCTAGTACCGCGGAAAGTCGTCAATACACATTTATGATCAAAACGCCACCTTTGGAACGCGTAGTAGCGATACTGCTCGACATTGATTATACAAGTCCTCGGTAGGTTTCCAAAGGTGGTAAGTGACACCAAACCTCTATGCATATCTCACAGAAATTCCCATAAATTACGGTCCAGTGATTTGTGGGCGCGGAGCTGGCATCCGATGGCGTCCTAGATGTTCTCCATCACTTTCAGACCAGGCGAATTTGGTGTCCAACGAGTTCACTATCATGCTCCTCGAACTACTAAAACACTTTTCTGGTCTTTCGGAGAAGACACCAAAGCATAAAGGAACGCAGGTGGTCCGCAGTAACGTTTACGTAGTTCACAGCTGTCATGGTCCTTTGATTACTCGCACAGGTCCCGCGAAAGTCTAGGGTAATGTCCCACATAGCATAGTACCATCCCCCCCCCCCCAACCGCCTACTGCCGTGGCATGGTGCATGTTTCGAGCAGCCGTGCGCCTGGAGGATGGCATTCCCGGACACGACCATTGATTTTCTGTTACAAGACACGTGATTCATTCGACGACGTTATACGAGGACTAATCGGAAAATAAGGAACGATAGGTCGCGAAATGGAAACCACAGTGAAAATCAAAACTGTTTTATTTGCAAAAGTTAGTTACAACTTCCAGCCAATGATCTCCATAGTCGCCAATCCGACTAAAACGTTTGTCGTAGCGTTGTACCAACTTTCCAATACCCTCGTTATAGAAGGCAGCCGCCAGTGCTTTCCGCCTATAGCTCGCTGTCTGTGCCAAGCGGTTCATGTATGTAGAGATGAAACTCAGAGGGTGACAACTACGGGCTGTATTGTGGGTAATCAAACATTTCCAGTTAAAAATGATGCAGGAGCTTCTTCATTGCCCCTGCAGAAAGAGGCTGAGAATTGTCTTTAAGAAGAAAACGCACGACAGTTATGTAATGTTGGCTGCATAGCTTCAGGCGAAATTTGTCACCAGGCCCTCGTACTTGGCGGGAGACACTATTGTTCTAGGTATCTTTATGTGCTCCCTGTGTGCTCAGAACTAAAAAGAACGACGTAACACGATCGTCAGGCGTACTAGAGACACTGCCCAACACACCTGTGCAAAACTTCATCGGATTTTCACTGTGGTTTCCATTTCGCGACTGATTGTTGCTTACCTTCCTAATAATGCTCGTGCATTTCCACAGATACATGGTGCAGCCTTCGTGGTCCCGAGCCCACTGGAATCGTAATTGACGGTGTCGTTAATTCCACGTGGTAATGCATTGAGATCGTTTCCAACGGACACATTTTTTCCATAATGAGCGCTGAACGGTGGACTCCGAAACACTTGCGCCTGCACCAGTAATTGTATTTCGTCGCCAGATGTGCCGCAGATTGCCTCCGATTCTGTTTCACAGAGTGGGAACTCTAAGATCTGCGATGAGCTGTGATGGTCCGACATTCATATTTCATCGCCCTTCAACGACTTTCGGCAGGTGCTCACGACTGCAGTTTGTGAAAGGGGCAAAAGACTCGTTCCCAGCACCAGGCCATAACAATCTGCCCTGTGTCACAGTCGTCTAAGTCAGAGGATTTCTCCATTGCTGTCCATATTGTTGCTACATCGATTCCTCACTCGTTTTTGCTCCTCTTATATACTTTCCTTATCAAGTCACGTATCAGAAACACAATCAGGCGGCTTTCGGTCTCCCAGTAGAGGGAGATCATAACGTTTTGACACATCTGTGTACAGAAAGGAATTATCAATGAGGAAAAGAATAATTTAATTGGTTCGCTGACGGAGCTGTTGTTTACATAAATTATCGTCGTTTCATATTCGTAATGAAATGAAAGAAACTTAGACGTTATATATGTGTTTACTGGTAGATCTATTTCAGTGTGGATGAATGCAAGATGATTCTCGCAATGCAGAGAAAGAACCCGACAGTATTCGGTTCCAAGACACACAGTGTAGATATCAAGAGGTAACATCGTAAAACGATGTGAAATGAAACAGGACCATACAGAACGGGACACTTAGAAATGATTCTGGCAAAGTGTGGTGCATCTGTATTGTGTTGTACTGTAGGATACACTTTAACAGAGAGGTTTGCTTGGACTCGGCGTATTATAAGGCTTAACACACATAAAAGTGATTATATCTGTTCTAACTAGGTATCTACGACTAACACAACTATTGAGCGACTGTTCAGAGTCACAGTTGAGATTATTTACTAGGAGTCATATACAACAGTTAACTCGTGCGTGGAATACATCCGCTATCAGGTACAATATTTTACAAGTCTTACTGTGAATCAAAGTCCTAACGCGGTAGACAGAGTTTCGAATAAATTCTGCAGATTTCAATCGTAAAGCAATGAGCCGATGGAAGAGCGGCCGGCCGTTGAAAACTGGTTTCAGGTTGTTGTCCGCTGGTGCTCTTCGTACCTACGAGAGCTATTCCGAAAATAAAGTCTGATGGGTCGCGATATGGAATCCACAGCGAAAATCTGATGATTTGCACAGGTGTGTTGGGCGGTGTTCTAGAACGACCGTCGATCGCGTCACGCCTCTGTTTTCAGCTCTGAGCGCACAGTGAGCACGTAAATACGAACAGAAAATAATGTCTCTCACTGAGTATGAGTGCCTGTGAGAGATTTCGTCTGATCTTATGCAACGCGACAGAAAGTAACTGTCATGCATTTCCTCCTTCATGACAATTCTCAGCCGCACACTGCAAGGGCAATGAGGATGTTCCTGCTTCGTTTTCGTTGGGAAGTGTTTGATCACCCACCATACAACCCGAACTTGGTTCTCTCTGACTTTCATCTCTGTTCACATGAACCGCTGGCTACACAACATTTTGACACAGACAACAGGCTGCAGATTAGAAAGACAAGTGGCAGAAAGCGCAGGCGGCTTCCTCCTATGACGAGGGTATTGTAAAGTTGGTACAATGCTACGACAAATGTCTGAGTCGACTATGTAGAGAAGTAACTGGAAGGTTTAGCTAACTGTTGCAGGTAAAAAACTTTTTATTTTCGCTGTGGTTTCCATTTCGCGACCGATCGGACCTTACTTTCCTAATAGTCTTCGTATAAGTCTGGGCATTCGTCGTGAGGAATGATACCGAGCAACGCAACAAAGGTGTCGCCTTCTATAGGCCGGACAGGCACCATTACTTTAGCCGTATGTCGTCTCGCCGCTTAACGCCTGCTGAGCCGGCAACCCAACTGACACTGCTGCGCCACGTGGAGCCTCTGTGACAGGCAGGATACAGCGTCTGTAAGGGTTGGGCTGTTTGGGGAAACAGCGAGGTCATAGGTCTCATCGGATTAGGGGAGGAAGTCGGCCGTGCCCTTTGCAGAGGAACTATCCCGGCATTTACCTGAAGAGATTTAGGGAAATCACGGAAAACCTAAATCAGGATGGCCGGACGCCATACAAATACAAACAAATGTGCTTAAGTGATAAACGAATGTTTCGTTACGTTCCCTGAATTCTTACCTAATAATTGTACAGAATCAAGCCTAATTCAGTTCGGCAAGCAGAAGTGGATGAGTTAAACATCTGGATTGGAAATTGGAAATGCCATGTGACTAGGGCCTCCCGTAGGGTAGACCGTTCGCCTGGTGCAAGTCTTTCGAGTTGACGCCACTTCGGCGACTTGCCTGTCGATGGGGATGAAATTATGATGGTAAGTACAAAGCAACATCCAGTCCCTGAGCGGAGAAAATCTCCGACCCAGCCGGGAATCGAACCAGGGCCGCTAGGTATGACAGTCCGTTGCGCTGACCACTCAGCTATCAGGGGCGGACAACATCTGGATTGAAACCATCGTAAGCCGGAAACAGTATGTTTCCGGACATGGGTACTTTTTCAAAATGTTATGTACTCACTCCCCTCTACAAGTCCTAGAAGTTTGTAACTAGAACATCCGAACATTCTGTATACCTTGCACAATACCGTTTCGTGTTGCTATCTTGCAGTCTTTAACAATGACAGCTTTTTTTCTCTCCCCCAGTTTTGCTCTTACCTGTCTATGCTTAAAATTCCGTAACAAGTTTTGATGCAGACACAGATATAAATGTTGCAGACGGAAGAAACATATATCATAAAAATATGCTCTTTTTCAGCTTTATCGACATACGGACACCAGAATTTCATTGTATCTTGTATAGTGGTTACTATCTGCTCCGAACGACATATGTTTGTTTCAATATGAGGATGGATTACAATAAAAAATTTGTCGTAAGTGGCATAGTTATTTCAACTTTTTGTTTGCTTGCCAAGATGGGCAACGTTGTATTATAAGGGTTCCTTCTGTAGGGTAATGATGGTCCAGTTGTCAGAAAAATATTTTGGTAATGGTTCAAAGTTGTTATGCTGCAGATGTAATGCAATAGGTCGCAAAAGCTGGAGATATAATAACACAGTTGTGTATGGTCGGGTAAAGCTTACTAAGATCTATCCATTGTTTCAAGTGTTCTGACTGGTTCGATATGGCCGCCTTGAATCATCCTCGTATGCCAGTTCCTTACGGTAGCACTTCTACCCAGTTAGCACTTCTACCCAATCTCGTCTGTTATTTGTTGGATGTATTCCAATCTCTGCCTTTCCTATGCTTCTTACCCTCTACAGGCCCCTCAAGTAATACGGAAGTTACTCCTTAAAGTGTACAAATGACCTATCATCGTCTCCCTTCCTTTTGTTAGAGTTTTACACATGTTCTTCTCCCTCCCGATTCTACGGGAACGTCCACTTAATTTTCAACAACCTTCTATAGCGCCATATCTCAAACGCTTCGACTATTTTCTTAGAAATTGGATCTTCAAATTGAGGTTCTTTCAGTCTGGAATTCTCTCTTTGCCTGTGCTAGCCTGCTTCTTGTGTCATAAATGCTTCGTTCGTCATGTGATAATTTGCTTCCAAAGTGGGATAACCCGTTCACGTTCGTCTACTTTGTATGGTAAATCCCAGTTTTTATGTTCATTTTTGCTTCTCTTCATTACTTTGGTGTTTCTTCGGTTTAATCTGTCTACTGTGTGTGCCTGTCAGACTGTTCGTTCTGTACAACAGGTCCTGAAATTCTTCCTGGATCACTAAGGACAGCAACGTCAACACCGATCTTAACAATGATGTCCTTTCACCCCGAATATTCATCCCACTTCTAAACCTTTCGCTCAGTCATTGTTTCTTCGATGTACAGAGTGGTCAGAAACAGTCTGAAAAAATTGTAAGGATGTTACTGGTGAGGTTGTGCTGAGAAATAATTCGTAAGAAAGAAACTCGATACGTTGCGCCGTTTCCAAGTTATTTAGCTTTACCAATCAGGTTAATCATGTTGTTGCGCTCGCAAATTCATGCAGCCTGCCAGAGATAGTGTCGCCAAACGTGCTCTTCGTTTGATTTCCTCAAACCGAACAAACGTAGCTTTTGCTCACTCTGCTTAAATTTATCACTTCCGAAAAACGTACATTTTTTTACTGGTAATGAGCATTTCAACAATTGGTAACTCACGGACACCTAGATGTCTGTGCGTAACCGCAATTCAGCGCGTGCAAGTGCTTGAATTTGCGAGCGCGTCATTCTGATTGGCTAATTTCAAAGTTAAATAACTCACACACGGCCAAACGTATAAATTTTTTTTACTTAAAAATTATTTATGAGCGCAGGCTACCCTGAAACACCTTTCAATGCTTTTCAAATTTTTTCTGACCGCCCTGTATAGACTGAACAATAGGGGCGAAACACTGTATCTCTGTCTTACACCTTTCCTAATCCGAGCACTTTATTCTTGGTCTTCTCTTCCTGTTTTTATCCTTTTTGTTCTTGTACATATTGTGTATTGCCCGTATTTTCCTTCTAGCTTACGCCTATTTTCTTGAAAATTTCGAACATGTTGGACCATTTTACCCTGCCGGAGATCGACAAATACAGGGTGTTTCAAAAACAATTAGCGTATTACAAAGTATTATTTTGTCCAAATTACCGATCGCTGTGCCTCGGCTCGGCTAATAGAGCAACGAATACATAGTCTAGTTTATATTAATATCCTCTAGATGTCAGTTGTCATCTGCTTTGCTTGGTAACCGTCATATGTTTAAAATGGCTACTCCGCAGCAGAAATCATTTTGTGATTTCCAGTGTGCGAGGTGCAATTCCGTGATTACAGCGCAAACACGTTTCAGGTTGAGGTACCAAATTAATTCTCCAAATGAGTGGAACATTAGTAGATGATATCGACAGTTTCTAGTTACAGGATATGTATGTAAAGGAAAGAGTTCTGGCCGCCCTCGTGCTCCTGAAGAAAATGTTGCATGAATTCAAACTGCTTTCCACCGTAGACCTTCAAATTCAACTTGTCGTGACAGTTAGGAGTTACAACTGCCTACAACAACAATTTGGCATGTTTTGAGACGTCGGTTGGTTATGAAGCCGTACAAGTTACAACTGCTACAAGCTCTACGTCCTGAAGACAAACGCAAACGTGTGGCATTTTGTAACGAAATTCTTGATGCTATTGACAATGAGGACACTTTCATACAACGTATCCTGTTCAGTGATGAAGCGACTTTCCATGTTAGTGGTCAGGTAAACAAACACGATGTACGAATTTGGGGCCTACAGAATCCACATGCAGCCATTGAACATGTACGCGATATCCTCAAAGTCAATGTTTTTGGGTTATACCCCGATCATCTCCTTTTTCCGGCCCTTTCTTCTTTGATGCAAACGCGGTTAATGGTCAGCAGTATCTCGCTACATTACAAATCTGGTTGTTTTCGAGGCTGCGCAAAGAGAACTTCATTTTTCAACAACTTGAGTCGCCAAGTGCGTGATTATCTAAATGAAACTCTACTGAACCTTTGGATTGGTCGTCAGGGAGCTGATGACTTAACATGTCACCGGATTTGACACTCTCTGACTTCTTCCTGTGGGGTTCCGTTAAAGACAATGTTTATGTACCACCACTCCCACAGAAGCTGGAAGAGTTGAAGAACCGGATATGTACTGCCATAGCATCAGTAACGAAGGGGCCGAGTGGTTCTAGGCGCTTCAGTCCGGAACTACGCTGCTGCTACGGTCGGAGGTTCGAATCCTGCCTCGAGCATGGATGTGTGTGATGTCCTTAGGTTAGTTAGATTTAAGCAGTTCTAAGTCTAGGGAACTGATGACCTCAGATGTTAAGTCTCATAGTGCTTAGAACTATTTGAACCATCAGTGACGAAGGACATGCTTGCCCGAATATGGGAGGCATTTGAGTAGCGACGTGATATTGTTCCTGTCGCTGATGGAGGACATATTGAACATTTGTAATCTGAACTTGAGAGGTTCGTAAATATGTGTGTAAAGTTTCATATTCCTATGTCTTAAAGTTTAATAAATTTATACATTCGAAATACGTATATCCTTTGTGAAACACCCTATATTATGAACGTACCTTGATATTTCTTAAGTCTTGCATTCATTATCAAGAGCAACGTCAGAGTTCTTTGGTTGAAACGAGCCTGATTTTCGGATTGTTTCATTAACACACTATGCCGACGCTAATCTGGCAGCTTCAAAAAAATGGCTCTGAGCACTATAGGACTTAACATCTGTGGTCATCAATCCCCTAGAACTTAGAACTACTTAAAGCTAACTAACCTAAGGACATCACACACATCCATGCCCGAGGCAGGATTCGAACCTGCGACCGTAGCAGTCGCGCGGTTCCGGACTGGCAGCTTCAGAGAGGCACCATCTTTGAATGGATGTGGTATAGAGTGACAAGCCAGACGAGTGACATGTTTCACACGAGTCTCTTTGGACACATTGAATCAATCAAACACTTTGCCACGAAAGTTTGATTTACTGCAGTTATAACTGCGTCATCTTTGCGCACCGACTTCTGTCTTGGTTCTGTTCGGTCGTGGCCGCGGGTCAGTGTGCTGAATACATTCAAGGTGCTGGGTAGACCGCCAGTGGCGGATTTACGTATAGGCCCAATAGGCACGGACCTATGGGCGGCACTCATTTTAACCTTTTACGTTTTAAAATAACTGCCTTACAAAGGACAAAAAATTTTAATATTGTTAAACAACTTGCTAGTTTAAATTAGCCGTAATAATGAAATTCGACAGTACAAGCTTGGAAACATACATTCTTTATTTGGTGACTGAATGGAAATTTAACATTGGGTTTCTGTCCGGTATCATCTTCATGATTGTTCAAAATATTCTGAAATAAGCTGTCAGGACGGCAATCTGCAATACAGTGTTTGAAACGTTATTATTCCGAGAATGTTGTCGGTTTCTACTTAACCCTACCATATTTTCCCCGTGAAAATAGCAGGACCCCTGAAAAGCTGTGATAAACCAATCAGCCGTTTCTTAAATACTGAAACATATGTGGGCCTCAGTATGTAAAACCCGACTCTACTTAAATTTCTTGCAGAAATTATGGGGAAGTATCAAGTCAACCCTCCATTACTGTAATTAATGTGAAAGTTCTGTGGTCTTCAATATCTGAGCTTTGATTTAATGACACCCGTTTAACAAAACATGTTGGTACTGGGAATGTTTTACGTTTTTAAACACACGTTTATACGAAAAGAACATAAACAGAATAACTAATAATGTGTGAAATACACTTCACAACAGTTTAAAAATTTTATTTATTTGTTTACTTAGTTACTTTTTTGGCGAAAAAAGAGGAAGAAACAAACTTTTGTTTGTCTCATTTAGTGTGCTGCAGCCTGCACGATATCAAAGTTCCCAATCTGTACAATCGAATATTACGAGGCATTGCAAATATTATATTAAACTTCTTAACTAAGCTTTTTTTTCTCCGATGAAAGGTTATTTTTATTTTATGTTGGAACAAAAGGTGCATTTGGGTGTAGACATAACAGTTGTGTTCACACAAAAGATAACACACCACATTAAAAGCCAACAAGACTTCTTAAACTTCATAGTCTGTCTTCTCTGCCCACAGAAACTGCTAAAATGTTATAAGAATAGTGGGATAAGAATCGATCCAGCGCACCTCACTGCAAGAAATTGCAAAAATTATTTGCTTCTTAAATTAGAAAGACAGTGTCAAGAATCTCCAGAACATATTTGCGTCCCAGCTGAAATTCCGGCGACACGGGGAACAGAAGCCAAAAAAAGGGACTGTCCCGTTTTCTTTACGAGACGAATTCCATCCGGAAGGTGTGCTTCTACTGTTCACTGACAACAGAGAAACAGGCGACAATGAAATTAAATTATTCTGCATTGTCGTTCTTTCTTAGCACAGTTACGTCGAGTAAACCGAGTTGGTGAGTTCATCGTTCCGTGTTTAAAGGAAAAATCTTTGTGCTCGGGTGCCGTGATTAAAGCAGAAAGCTTTGTGCTCATGTGCGGTGTAGTGTGATTGGAACTGGATACAGTCTTTCTTTCTTTCTTTCCTTTTACAATTTCTTTTATTTTGACTGCTGGTGACAATTTTGTAAGTACCTTAACATGAATAACAGTGAAAAAAGCAAACGTGCAAAATTAATTGGGGCAGCATTTTGGAAATTATCGAAGGAGTTCAAGTAGTACGGATGATATTTCTGGCACTGCAGTTGTTGTAAAAGAAGTAAATACAGAAGAACCGAAAGTTATAAATGAAGAAAAGCAAATTGTTCCTGATTTCGAGTTTCACGAAAAACTAAGTGTCGAGTCAGACATTACAAAAAGAAAAAACCTCATTAGTGATGATTCTGCAGAATTGTGTGTCAACGAATCAACAATCGACATTCTCTAACAACGTGGCATTAATCAAAATTATAACGGTGATTTTTCTAATTCAAGAAGGTGATAAAACCAGATATTTGAACAAAAATGTATTTTACCGTAAATTTTAAATGGTGAATCAACTTTGCGTGATTTTCTAGTATACGTACTCCTGTAGCACCGGTGCTGGTTTTTGTGCACCATGTGAATTGTTCGAAAATAAGACCGCGATTGCTACTAATGGTATTTCAGATTGGAAAAATATTTCTAATGTTTTTTCTCATGAGAATTCATTTGAACACAAAAATTCTGAGTTATCACTCTTAACAAGAAAAAAGTCACTTGGAACAACAGATAACCATTTCGAGTCATAAAAATGTACTGGCGCAGTGTGTTGAAAAGGGTGTTTGCAGTAGTGAAGAAGCTAACAAGTCATGGAATTCCCCTACGTGGACACGTTGAAAAATTCCATTCATTACATAATGGTCAGATGATGATGTCTCTTGAACTTATAGCCGAGTTTGATCTTTTTCTCGCAGGGCACATTGAACGATATGGAAATCCTGGTCAGGGACATAGTTATCTTTCTTCAACAATCTGTGATGAAATAATAGAGCTTCTTTCTGAACGAATAAAAAGAAGTATCATAAGTGAAATAAAACAGGTCAAATATTTCCCTATAATAGTAGATTCTACTGTTGACATTTCACATAATGATCAATTATCTTTCATATTAAGATATGTGAACGAGAGTGGTGAAACTATTGAACGTTTCCTTCTGTTTTACCAAACACGGGACACAAGTCCAAAAGGCCGGCAGGGGTGGCCGAGCGGTTCCAGGCGCTACAGTCTGAAACCGCGCGACCGCTACGGTCGCAGGTTCGAATCCTGCCTCGGGCATGGATGTGTGTGATGACCTTAGGTTAGTTAGGTTTAAGTAGTTCTAAGTTCTAGGGGACTGATGACCTTAGAAGTTAAGTCCCATAGTGCTCAGACCCATTTGAACCATTTTTTTTAACAAGTCCGAAAACTTAGCTGAGACCGAACTAAAAGTTCTGTCTACAAATTTCTCCTCCTGCAGTCTTAAGGTTGACATGTTGACACTTGAGTTTTTATTTTTAGCTATGGCTGTTTTGATTTTTCTGTATGGTTAATCAATCCTCGCCACAACCGTATCTTTTTCGATTTCTTCACCTACGCGTTGCAGTCATTTCGGCCTGAATGCCACGCACTTCCTTTTCATTTCATTTCTACTTTATTTATATTGGTATGTTCCATTCTATTCTTGAACGTTTTGCTCTTCATTATTTCAATGAATAATTTAAGTTTTACTTATGTTAGCCAAGATTCCTTTGCAGTTACCTTCCTAGTGCCTATATTTGTCCACCCAATTTCTGTTATTTCTCTTTTTAGAGAGGTCCACTCCTATTAAACTGAACTGTCTAATGTGATACTCACTAACGAAGTATCTATTGCCTTAGAGAACTTAAGACGCATTTCGTCATTCCTCACTACTTCAGTATCCCATTTCTTCCCGTACTGATTTTTCCGGACGACTGAATGAACCATCAGTCTACTCACCATATCGACAGGAGCTGGTACACGCTCCTTCGTCTTATACAAACCATATGACTATCTTCTCATTAACAATAGTAGTGCTACTTCTTCATCTTGTTGCTGGGGTACTACAGCTGTGCCCGCATCTCGTGGTCGTGCGGTAGCGTTCTCGCTTCCCACGCCCGGGTTCCCGGGTTCGATTCCCGGCGGGGTCAGGGATTTTCTCTGCCTCGTGATGGCTGGGTGTTGTGTGATGTCCTTAGGTTAGTTAGGTTTAAGTAGTTCTAAGTTCTAGGGGACTGATGACCATAGATGTTAAGTCCCATAGTGCTCAGAGCCATTTGAACCATTTTACTACAGCTGTCGCCGAATCCCACGTCTCTGTTGCCAAACACCTCGATCTCGCATTTCTTCCTCACCCTTCTCGATTCCTCTTCTTTGCGATGCTTCTTTGATCCATTTAGTCACACTTTCCGTGATCTTCTTCTTCTTCTTCACCTTCCAGGAGGTTACCGCGAAAGTACTGTCTTGGGCCACTTGTCTTCAACTCTTTACACCTACTCAGGCCATCCTATTTGTCTTTCTTCTATTCTATCCGAAATACTATAATGAGTCTGCGTTCTTTCTCTTGTTTCCTCATTTCTTACGTGGTCAAGTTGGGAAATTCTACATTTGTCAAGTGGTTCATTTCTAAAGCTGTAAGTCTCGTTTTATTTCTTTCTGTGAATTCCCAGTACAGACCCCCAAAGCGTGTTATTGGTTTCATAATGGATTTGTATAAATGAATTTTAATCTTTAAATTTATGTTTGAGGTCAAAAAACAGGATTTAATTTTCGGATAGCCGCCCTTCCATGCCTGATCCGTTGTTTGGATATCTCTGTCACGTCTTCCATCATGTGATAGAATGCTACCAAGGGAGTTAAACTCTTTACACACTTTGACAAGATGTCCGTCAATGTCCAAGTTATTTCTCTCTTCTCCGTAATGTACATATTCCGTCTTCTCAAAAATAACTTTCAAAACCCTTTTTTATACTCTTCCAACAACTTCCTGTTCATCCGTCGCTGCAACGACCTGATCGTCAGCGTAGAAAAGTGTGTGTTATTTCCGAATGTGAAACCCATTGCATATTCTTTCCTCCCTCCTACTTACCTTGAGCGGTTCTGATGGAAAGCTAATCTTGTGCATATCCCAGCATATGGTACACTTCAAGCCAATGTGACGTTTGTTGCATGCTGTCATCATGGTGCCGCAACTTTCGCGGCGAGCGCTGTATTAAGCAAGACGTGGGCGTATTGCTTCAGCGGAACTTGCTTTCCACAGGACGTTCACTCTTTCTGCTGCCTGTGTTCTCGACTGCCGCCAGCATGCTGACGTAAACGTGCAGGGCAGCGTGGAAAACCAGCCAGTGAGTCGCCGCGTTAGTTACCGGCAGCTCTTTTAATCAGGCTCGCCGCTCTTCCGCATCACTGCTTCTGATTGGTAGCTTCGATGTGAGTAGGACGCCAGAGACCCTCCTGTAGAGAAATATCGCTGTTTGTGGTAGGGGGATTCCTCTGATCAGCTTGCCGGCCGGTTAGGGACGAAGTGGCGCTCGCCACCCTTTTCTCCTGGCAACAACGCGTAGGACAAGGTCTTTTTGAACTTTGGTCCTCACGTAAAACGCAATCAGGGCCGTTAATTAAGAAATTCTGGAGGCACGCTCCCATCTAGTCACTTTGACGCCGAGTCTGCTTCTCCTGCTTTGCAGACAAAGGGAGCAACTGGACGAATTCATTCCAGCGACTATATCTCGCGCGATCCGATATGTGTTGGGTGTTGTCACTCCTGTACAGACAGCGAGGAAATCGCTCCTCTCCCTGGAGTAATTTCACGAGACGCTCGTTATCCAGTACGACCAGCATAATCAATATATTTTACTCAGTACACGAGGAAAATATTCAAGGCGTTAAAATGTCACGAGAGGTCAGTGGTATCAGTCCCAGATAATACGTGGCCACCCGTGCTATTTAACTACATACAAAGGTCGGACAAAAATATAGAATGTATACTTGGACATAAATGCAAATGCTAGCCAAGCCTGCAGTTTGAACTGGTGTATTTGATCACGAACGGCACCTGTTGACTTCAATGGTGCCGCCATCATGGTGATATGAACAATATTGTCTGTGATTGTGCGTGCATGGTGCCGAAGCTAAGTAAACGCGAACGTGACCAAACTGTTGGTGCTCTATGTTGGGTACTTCCGTAACCAAAACAGTCGAAGTGTTTGGTAGTTCAAGAGGCACCGTAACCAAGATTTACACCGCATACAGGGAAGGAAGAAAAAAATCATCCGCTAAGTCAAATATAATAAGGGGACTAAAGTGCCAAGAGTCACTGGACAACTGACTGTCGCACTTGCGAATTCTGTCAGCAGCACGAAACTCCAAAAGCAACTGCAGGGCGAGCTGGAACTTTAAAACCATTCATCAGTGACTAACCTTTCCGCAACAGGAAAACGTGGTGCCGCTGTCAAAGCCTGGACTATGGAGCAATGGAAGACAGTCATTTGCTCTGATGAATCTAGTTTCAGTTTCCAACTTCTGACGGATTTTACGTTTCAAGAGTGAAAAACGCCAGGAGTTCAGTAATAATTTGGGCAGCGAATCGTGCTAGTCCATGGGTCCCATGGTTACTCTGCAAGGTCACATAACTGTTTTAGTGACCATTACGGTTGACCAGGTCCAAAGGTCATACTGATTTCATCTACATGACTACTCTGCATTTAAGTGCTTGGCAGAGGGTTCGTCGAACCACAATCATACTATCTCTCTACCATTCCACTCCCGAATAGCGCGCGGAAAAAACTAACACCTAAACCTTTCTGTTCGAGCTCTAATTTCTCTTATTTTATTTTGATGATCATTCCTACCTTTGTAGGTTGGGCTCAACAAAATATTTTCGCATTCGGAAGAGAAAGTTGGTGACTGAAATTTCGTAAATAGATCTCGCCGCGACGAAAAACGTCTTTGCTGTAATGACTTCCATCCCAATTCGCGTATCATATCTGCCACACTCTCTCCCCTACTACGTGATAATACAAAACGAGCTGCCCTTTTTTGCACCCTTTCGATGTCCTCCGTCAATCCCACCTGGTAAGGATCCCACACCGCGCAGCAATATTCTAACAGAGGACGAACGAGTGTAGTGTAAGCTGTCTCTTTAGTGGACTCGTTGCATCTTCTAAGTGTTCTGCCAATGAAACGCAACCTTTGGCTCGCCTTCCCCACAATATTATCTATGTGGTCTTTTCAACTGAAGTTGTTCGTAATTTTAACACCCAGGTACTTAGTTGAACTGACAGCCTTGAGAATTGCACTATTTATCGAGTAATCGAATTCCAACGGATTTCTTTTGGAACTCATGTGGATCACCTCACACTTTTCGTCATTTAGCGTCAACTGCCACCTGCCACACCATACAGCAATCTTTTCTAAATCGCTTTGCAACTGATACTGGTCATCGGATGACCTTACTAGACGGTAAATTACAGCATCATCTGCGAACAACCTAACAGAACTGCTCAGATTGTCACCCAGGTCATTCAGGAACAGCAGAGGTCCCAGGATGCTTCCCTGGGGAGCACCTGATATCACTTCAGTTTTACTCGATGATTTGCCGTCTATTACTACGAACTGCGACCTTCCTGACAGGAAATCACGAATCCAGTCGCACAACTGAGACGATACCCCATAGGCCCGCAGCTTGATTAGAAGTCGCTTGTGAGGAACGGTGTCAAAAGCTTTCCGGAAATCTAGAAATACGGAATCAACTTGAGATCCCCTGTCGATAGCGGCCATTACTTCGTGCGAATAAAGAGCTAGCTGCGTTGCACAAGAACGATGTTTTCTGAAACCATGCCGATTACGTATCAATAGATCGTTCCCTTCGAGGCGATTCATAATGTTTGAATACAGTATATGCTCCAAAACCCTACTGCAAACCGACGTCAGTGATATAGGTCTGTAGTTAGATGGATTACTCCTACTACCCTTCTTAAACACTAGTGCGACCCGCGCAATTTTCCAATCTGTAGGTACAGATCTATCGGTGAGCGAGCGGTTATATATGATTGCTAAGTAGGGAGCTATTGTATCAGCGTAATCTGAAAGGAACCTAATCGGTATACAATCTGGACCTGAAGACTTGCCCGTATCAAGCGATTTGAGTTGCTTCGCAACCCCTAAAGTATCTACTTCTAAGAAACTCATGCTAGCAGCTGTTCGTGTTTCAAATTCTGGAATATTCCATTCATCTTCCCTGGTGAAGGAATTTCGGAAAACTGCGTTCAATAACTCCGCTTTAGCGGCACAGTCGTCGGTAACAGTACCATCGGCACTGCGCAGCGAAGGTATTGACTGCGTCTTGCCGCTTGTGTATTTTACATACGACCAGAATTTATTCTGATTTTCTACCAAATTTCGAGACAATGTTTCGTTGTGGAACCTATTAAAGGCATCTCGCATTGAAGTCCGTGCCAAATTTCGCGCGTCTGTAAATTTTAGCCAATCTTCGGGATTTCGCGTTCTTCTGAACTTCGCATGCTTTTTCCGTTGCCTCTGCAACAGAATTCGGACCTGTTTTGTGTACCACGGGGGATCAGTTCCATCTCTTACCAATTTATGAGGTATGAATCTCTCAATTGCTGTTGCTACTATATCTTTGAATTTGAGCCACATCTCGTGTACATTTTGCATAGTCAGTTCGGAAGGAATGGAGATTGTCTCTGAGGAAGGCTTCTAGTGACACTTTATCAGCTTTTTTAAATAACATTATTTTGCGTTTGTTTCTGGTGGATTTGGAAGAAACGGTGTTGAACCTAGCTATAACGACCTTGTGATCACTAATCCCTGTATCAGTCATGATGCTCTCTATCAGCTCTGGATTGTTTGTGGCTAAGAGGTCAAGTGTGTTTTCGCAACCATTTACAATTCACGTGGCTTCGTGGACTAACTACTCGAAATAATTTTCGGAGAAAGCATTTAGGACAATCTCGGAAGATGTTTTCTGCCTACCACCGGTTTTGAACAGGTATTTTTGCCAACATATCGAGGGAAGCTTGAAGTCCCCACCAACTATAACCGTATGAGTGGGGTATTTATTTGTTACGAGACTCAAATTTTCTCTGAACTGTTCCGCAACTATATCATCGGAGTCTGGGGGTCGGTAGAAGGAGCCAATTATTAACTTAGTTCGGCTGTTAAGTATAACCTCCACCCATACCGATTCGCACGGAGTATCTACTTCGACTTCACTACAAGATAAACCACTACTGACAGACATAAACACTCCACCACCAATTCTGCCTACTCTGTCTTTCCTGAACACCGTCTGAGACTTCGTAAAAATTTCTGCAGAACTTATTTCAGGCTTTAGCCAGCTTTCTGTACCTATATCGATTTCAGCTTCTGTGCTTTCTATTAGCGCTTGAAGCTCAGGGACTTTCCTAGCACAACTACAACAATTTACTACTACAATTCCGACTGTTCCTTCACCCAAGCACGTCCTGTATTTGCCATGCACCCTTTGAGATTGCAGCCCACCCCGTACTTTCCCGAGGCCTTCTAACCTAAAAAACCGCCCAGTCAACGCCACACAGCCTCCGCTACCCGTGTAGCCGCCAGCTGACTGTAGTGAACTCCTGACCTATTCAGCGGAACCCAAAACCCCACCACCCTATGGCGCAAGTCAAGGAATCTGCAGCCAACACGGTCGCAAAACCGTCTGAGCCTCTGATTCAGACCCTCCGCCCGGCTCTGCACCAAAGGTCCGCAGTCGGTTCTGTCAATGATGCTGCAAATGGTGAGCTCTGCCTTCATCTCGTAAGCAAGACCGGCAGCCTTCACCACATCAGATAGCCGCTGGAATCCAGAGAGAATTTCCTCAGATCCAAAGCGAGACACGTCATTAGTGCCGACATGTGCCACCATCTGCAGCTGGCTGCACCCTGTGCTCTTCATGGCATCCGGAAGGACCCTTTCCACATCAGGAATGACTCCACCCGGAATGCACACGGAGTGCACACTGGATTTCTTCCCCTCCTTAGCCGCCATATCCCTAAGGGGCCCCATTACGCGCCTAACATTGGATCTCCCAACTACCAATAAGCTCACCTTCTGTGATTGCCCGGACCTTGAAGACTGAGAATCATCCTCTGAAACAGGGCAGGCAGCTGCATCTGGTTCAGCCAAAGACAGTGCCTGAAACCTGTTTGTCAGACGCACCGGGGAGGCTTTCTGATCAGCCTCCGGGGACGTCTTTCGCTGCCTGCCACGCCTTGGAACGACCTCCCAATCAACCACAGGCGAGGGCTCAGCCCCACTGCGGGCAGCAACCGGGGCAACCACAGCGGCAGACCGATATGGGGACAGACGGGACGAGGTTGATATCCCCGTGATACCCAAGTCCGACTCCCCACAGTGGTGCCCATTGGCAACAGCCTCAAGCTGCGCGACCGAAGTCAGCGCCGCTTGCAGCTGTGAGCGAAGGGATGCCAACTCAGCCCTCATCCGAACACAGCAATCACAGTCCCTGTCCATTCTAATCGATTTTGAACAACAGTTACTGAAACACGAGTCAGTGCCTAGATAACGCAAGGGAAACACGCAAAGAATGTATTAACTAACCTGTACAAATGCCTAACGACTGCGCTACAATCTGCCTGAATTTACGATTACAGTAACTAAAACTCGAAATTACACCTCCTACACGAAACCCACACGCAATTTAAGTAAGAATCTACGAAGTAAACACTAAAGCGCGGTGCTACAACTCTCAAATACTATAATACGCCCGAAATTTATGAATTAAACAATGCAAGTTCCTAAAAACACGCAAAGAAATTAAGAATTAAACTATGTAACAAATAAGTAAGCTAGGGGTATACGACTTGCTGCTGCAGCTTCTTATCCAACGGCGGCAGGGAGCACACGACCACAGGACCCTTGTCATACATATCACATCGTCTAGGAACTGGTTTTGTGTACTCGAGGAATTATTGCATCTCCGCTGGCCAAGACAGTCATCAGATCTTAATATTATTGATCCTTTGTGCTCTACTTTGGAAGGAAGGGTACGCGATCGCTGTCCACTTTCGTCAACGTTACCTGAACTTAATACTATTTTGCAAGAGGAATGCTTTAAGATTATTTTGAAAACATAACAGGACCTTCCGAGACCATTGGAAACTGTTTCGAATGCCCACTCTTTTCATAGAGCCTATTAGGCGTGGTAATGTGTTATTATGTTTTTAGTGTTTCGATAGTTTTGTCCAATCCCTATATATCGTCCTCAGGCAGAATTAAACGAAGATCAACATCTGGGTGGCATCCAAGCACTCAGGGTGGCGTTGTGGTTTCCTGTAACGCTTCTGACATAGGCGAGTCTACTGTTCCGATACTGCATGTCTTCCTTCACTACTTCCTGAAATGACTGAAGAATTGGTGACGTAGAGTGTATGATGAAAATTATGTGCAGCGATACGTCTGGGAAAGTAAGTTGTGCTGGATGAATGAGGCCGTATCACCGAAACCCGTTGCAATTAAATAAAACTAATATACGCAGCTGATGTTGATTATATATGCATACAGCGTGATTCACTAACTATTGCCACCAAGAATAACTCCAAAAGTATGATAGGAGCTGAAAAGTTTGTGGGACAAAAGTTGCATGGGACAACGAGGGCCATAATATGACGGATGTTTTGTTGCTGGGTGGGGCCGCGTCAGAGATATGAAGGTCAACTTCGTTTTCTTAAATGGGATGCTATAGTTTGGACTTATTTTCGGAGAGCAGCTATCGAGACGAATCCAGTGATGTGTAACAGTAAGTTCAGTGACGGTCAACGAAGGTCACAAACGTGTCATGAACGTCCACTTACAGAAGGTGTTCGAAGTGATGGGTGATGGGTGTCCGGCACATTTTTCACTGATGGCTAGAAATGAGTTGCAGAGACAATTTCGAAATCGTTGGACTGGACGCGGAGGAGATATATAGTGGCCGGCTCGTTCGCCAGACTTGACGCCTCTGGGGGTTTTCTTGTGGAGATTCGTAAGACATTGTTTATAAAGACATTCCAGCAACACCTCAAGATACGCGAAAGAGAATTGTCAGAGCACGTGCTTCGATAAGTGCCGATGTGCTAAGGAATACCACTCAATCCACGATAAGAAGATTGCAGCACTGCATTGATACCAGTGGTCATCACTTCGAACACCTTTCGTGGATGGACGTTCATGCCACCTTTTTGACCTACGTTGAACTTCGAAGACCTTACTGTTACACATCATTGGATTCGTCTCGATAGCCGCTATCAGAAAATAAGTACCAAACTATAGCATCCCATTTACAAAAACAAAGTTTATCATATCTCTGACGCGACCCCACCTAGGAACAAGAATCCAACGCCATATTATGGTCCCCGTTGTCCCATGTAACATTTGTCCCACAAACTTTTCAGCTACTATCATACTTTCAGAGTTATTCTAGGTCGCAATAGTTAGGAATACGATTCCTGAAAACTCTTTCAGTGACTCTCAGTTTGGTATCTGCCTTACCTGCAGTTGTTTTTATGTGGTCGTACCACTTTCAGTCACTCCGTATACACGATCCCAAATATTTTTATTTGTTAATTGCATATAATGGTGATTTGTTTTAATACACTCCGATTAGTTCTCTATTGTTTCTTTCATTATTTTGTATACCCACCACGTTGCGACGAATTTACATTCACTGAATAAGTGTAGAATCATTGAAAAACAGTATTCAGCTGGTTTATGAAATCAAACCTCTTTTGAGCCATAACTGTCATTAGACCAAAGTAAAACCTGAAGCACAGACACAGTGTAGCACGTCAACAACTGGACAGAACATTACACTGACTCATACATGGTCTGGCACTTACCATACCACTGTAATATATTGTACAGTACTGACGTGACTTTGATATGGTGATGGCTTCATGAGGTGGCTGCCGGAGTATACTCGCAGATGTGAAAGTAAATGTCTGTAGGGGAAATGCATCCTAGAGAATGATAATCACATTTCGGTCAACACAATTACTACACTACTGGCCATTAAAACTACTACACCAAGAAGAAATGAAGATGATAAACGGGTATTCATTGGGCTAATATATTGTACTAGAACTGACATGTGATTACATTTTCACGCAATTTGGGTGTATAGATCCTGAGAAATCAGTACCCAGAACAACCAAATCTGGCACTAATAACGGCCTTGTTACGCCTGGGCATCGAGTCCAACAAAACTTGGATGGCATGTACAGGTACAGCTGCCCATGCAGCTTCAACACGATACCACAGTTCATCAAGAGTAATCACAGGCGTATTATGACGAGCCAGTTGCTCGGCCACCATTGACCAGACATTTTCAATTGGTGAGAGATCTAGAGAACGTGCTGGCCAGAGCAGCAGTTGAACATTTTCTGTATCCAGAAAGGCCCGTACAGGACCTGCAACATGCGGTCGTGCATTATCCTGCTGAAATGTAGGGTTTCGCAGGGATCGAATGAAGGGTAGAGCCACAGGTTGTAACACAATTGAAATGTAACGTCCATTGTTCATACTGCCGTCAATGCGAACAAGAGGTGACCGAGACGTGTAACCAATGGTACCCCATACCATCACGCCGGGTAATACGCCAGGATGGCGATGATGAATACACGCTTCCAACGTGCTTTCACCGCGATGTCGCTTCCATCATGATGCTGTAAACAGAACCTGGATTCTTCCGAAAAAATGACGTTTTGCCATTCGTGCACCAAGGTTCGTCGTTGAGTACACCATCGTAGGCGTTCCTGTCTGTGATGGAGCGTCAATGGTAACCGCAGCCATGTTCTCCGAGCTGATAGTCCATGCTGCTGCAAACGTCGTCGAACTGTTCGTGCAAATGGTTGTTGTCTTGCAAACGTCCCCACCTGTTGACTCAGGGATCGAGACGTGGCTGCACGATCCGTTACAGCCACGCGGATAAGATGCCTGTCATCTCGACTGCTAGTGATACGAGGCCGTTGGGATCAAGCATGGTGTTCCATATTACACTCCTGAACGCACCGATTCCATATTCTGCTAACAGTCATTGGATCTCGACCAACGCGAGCAGCAATGTCGAGATACGATAAACCGCAATCGCGATAGGCTACAACCCGACCTTTATCAAAGTCGGAAACGTGATGGTACGCATTTCTCCTCCTTACACGAGGCATCACAACAACGTTTCACCAGGCAACGCTGGTCAACTGCTGTTTGTGTATGAGAAATCGGTTGGAAACTTTCCTCATGTCAGCACGTTGTAGGTGTCGCCACCGGCGCCAACCTTGTCTGAATGCTCTGAAAAGCTAATCATTTGCATGTCACAGCATCTTCTTCCTGTCGGTTAAATTTCACGTCTGCAGCACGTCATCTTCGTCGTGAAGCAATTTTAATGGCTAGTAGTGTATGTGTAAGTGCTAAAAATGGTCGTTGATCCCTGTAAAACATCTCGTCTCCTGTATAATGAAAGCACCAATATTAGGAGTGCTGGCTTGTGATCATAGTCAACGGATTATACAGAGACAATCGTCAGCTCACACACACACACACACACACACACACACACACACACACACATACATACAAAGTCCCTACACGCTGAACCCACTGATAGACAAGTATTATAATAAAGATTGGGAATATTTTTGCTATTAACATGTCGTATTCTCTTGTTTTAGTCTACCGTTTTTCAGAGCATTATCCCCATTCTCAAGGAGTACAGTGACTATTTTTGGCGATACATCCGTTTTAGTTTACAACATAGTAGTGAATGAAAGATATATTTGTTAGTTTTACTCGAAAAAACATCTGGGATAATAAATGTGAAATTTGTAACGACTATCTCGATGTGGAATGTTTATCATCTGCATCGGTGAAAAAGTTTTACACTTAGACGTATGCTTTAAATAATTTAAGGTGCAATACATTGTTCAAAGTACACACTTAAATTTGTGATTCTATGGTGTATAAAAACAGTAAAGATCATGTTACATAACTAGCAATTATTCAGGGTAGTTGCAGTTAAAGATTATTTTTATGTTCTTCAATATAATGTATACGTTTTGCATGCTTGTTAGCTACTGTGTGACTCAGATTGCTCGTCGCATATTTGCTGCTTCTGTTGATAGGTATGTAATTTTAATCTTATCATCCTGTTATTTTTAGTTTATGAAAAACTAGTTAAGTGAATTGAAATGGACCATTGAAAAGAGGTGCTCGAAAAAATGTCTGATGACGATGTATCGTAAGTAAACCACCCAGTCTGATGACGACTGTGGCCTATTAAAGGAATCATCGCGCTAGACAGAGTTGACACAGTATCAGAGGCGCCCCCACGTGACCCTGCGCCATTGGCAGGCGCATCAAAGCTGCGCTTCCCCCCCCCCCCCCCCCCGTAAAACTAACTTTATGGAATTTTTTCACCCCAGATGTAGCAAACTTTATAACTCTCTTGTGTAGGTTAAATAAAAATGAAGCGCCGTTGAAAAAATTTACTTAAATGATCTAGACTGGTATAAAATGTTGCCCACAGCAGATTAAATGTATCGTTGTAATAAACAGATTACAAGTTGTATACACTTTTTAAAAAAATTAAGTCAGGCAAAAGCAGTATCTTGGCATCTACAACAGCTACTGCACATTGGTTTTAGTATCATATAGGGGAGATCATTGCACCTAGTGGACAATGTACGTAGGAACATATGATGTTTCTAGTTCAGGATCTCACTCTAGTGACTGATTTCAGAACTATAAAGGACTGCGCGCTAACGATAGCCACAAGTAGTTTTCCCCCATTTTCTACAGTTTTTGTTGTTGTTAGACATGAGGTTGTGTTTTGCGCAGAATTTGTAAACATTTCACGTTCTACACATTTCAAGTGGTTTATAATATATTCTTCAGGTACAGAATTTTATGATGAGTAAAATGTTATATATCTTTTGAACTATTTATACAGCATATGGACAGTTAAGCCTTGCTACATCAGTCTTGCATCATCCTGTACTTTGAAACAGAAGAATGTCTTTTACTGTGGAACATGTGATACTTGCTAATGATCTGAGTTTGCTCAGTATCTTAATGATTCTATCTGTCCTGAAAAGATAAATTTGTATCAGTTTCCAGTAGCCTCTCTTTCAAAGTGTATTTAATTTGTAACTCGTTTTTGATAATACTTCTGCTTAACTTGATTTCACTTACTGGGTATTGGTGAATAAGAGTGATAATATAACAGATAGTCTACTAAGTACGGTACTGACAAGGTTTGCTCAAATGCAACACTTTTAAATTTCTGTCGAATTCGTGTTCCTAGGTACATGACCTTGGACTATGGTTTCACGTTTGCAAAAACCTTAATTTCCAGAGAATTTTTTAATATCAGAAAAAGACTGCATCACGTAAAAATTGAATGCCATCATTCAAATATCGAATAAGAAAATATATTCAACTTACATTACACGTCTGAAAAGTGTAGGCAAGGCACTCTCCCCTGCATTAAAAGCGCATTTTATTTGCTCTTCGTACATTATTAATAGTGCAGAAAATATTTATCAGAACTACAAGAAAACGGCTGTGATTAGAAACTGAAAATATCCTTTCTAGTAATTTTATTTTTATCATAATTTTACTTTGCATTAGATTCCTTTGTGTGAAGCGAATACATCATGCGAGTGCAGTCTAGTTTAGCTGCTGTATAGTATTCTATCGACAAGACAGCAAAATATGACAGTCTGCTTACGGTCATACACAAAGTAGTTTTTTTTTATCTTTAATTTACTGAAACTGCTTTCATAAGATACTGCAGTCACTGACACTGTTGTAAATGTCCTCAAAGCACTTTCGGTGTTTGGTTAAGCATCCCTTAGCCCATACATTGAAAGAAACCTTCAGAGTATCCAAATGGGAAGCCGTACAAAGGCTCTTCATCAGCTCTTTCAACTGAAATTTGAAAGCATCTATTTCGTTAAAAATCTCCATTGTATCAATGTCTCTGGCTTATTTGGTACCAAATTCAGGTGCACATTGTTCAAGGTAAGATTCGTGAGACGAAATCAGAGTCAAATGAAATGGCATGTGGCATGAGAGATCTGTTTACCATTTCACTTATTACTCTTTAAAATACCTTGAAGCACTCTAGCTCCAAAAGTTTCGCTCCAGCTCTCAGCTGACGGTAATTGGTCGAAATTGTAAGCCCTCTAACAAATAGCATGTTTCTTTCAGCAGACACTTGCCGACCTTTCAAAATTATTCAAATGGCTCTGAGCACTGTGGGACTTAACCTCTGAGGTCATCAGTCCCCTAGACCGTAGGAGTCGCGCGGTTCCAGATTGCAGCGCCTCGAACCGCTCGGCCACCCCAGCCCTGACGACCTTTGTGATCTTACAATACCGTAGCAAATTTGCAGCAATAAATCCCTTGTTCAGTGTGATCAAGCTGCATATGCGGCGGCCTATAACCATTCCTCACATTGTACTACTAACAACAACTGAAAAGAAATATAGGATGAAATCGTCACTTTTTTCAACATAAAAACATAAAAAGTTAATCACTACTGATCTTGTGGATCGCTGCAGTAGTCCAGTGGCTGAAATGGCAAATCCATACCTTCTAATCTGACGATCACCGATTTTCAATTAATTACAAATGAAACACATTTTTCATTATTTCTCTCTGAATTTTTGTGTTGACTTCCACCTGTACACTCCGAGAAACAATCATTTCTTTACAAACAGAATAGACACAATAAACAATCATCCTCAAAAATTTTTCGACTATTACAACATCGAACAGTCTGACAAGGCAACATTCCCAAATGTCAATAAACTACCTTGATTAAACTTGGTGGATGTGTAAAGGAAACAAAATAGTACAATATGTACTTTTATTTGTGTCCAGTTTCACTTTTAAGGGGTAAAACAAACATGTGCACAGTGTATGAAAACACTGTGTCTTAAGCATTTATCTACATATTATCATTACTGTACTGAATTTGTATCAAAATAATGAGTAGCTTATCATTTTAAATTAATAAAATACACATATGTGAAACACTAAGCTGAAGAATAAAACAAAAATGAATGTAAAATGTAATATAACAATTTAATACATAAAACAAATATAAGTATAATAAGTAACTAGACTAATAAGAATGTTTAGATATTTTAATTAGGTATGTTGAAAATAATCTAACACCACATCGTGTAAACCTTACTTTCCAAAATGGTATTTCAGAAATCAGTTTTATTACAGATGAATGTATGTATCTTGAAACCTTTTTAATTTATATTGTAAAAAAGTTTTCATATTTCAAAATTAATTAATTGTGGTGGGATGTTTTGCCAAATTTCAGGTTGTCACAAAATTCGATTATACAGTTTTCAAGAATGTTAACTGCACGTCAACTTCCATATGAGAAACATTTTTATATATCATCGTTTCGAAGATATTCCCTCCAAACCTAATATGCCAAATTCCTTTTTGGAGTGTGTTTTACTCCTTAAAAGTGAAATTGGACATAAATAAAAGTACATATTTTATTATTTTGCCCCCTACACACCTGTTAAGTTTCATCAACATAGCTTATTGACTCGTTGGAATGTACCGTTGTGAGTTAAATTTGTCTGACTCCTCTAGCCACAGAAAAGTAACCTGATAAATCATAGATAATTGAGTTATACTTTTTTGGTGCGATCACGAGTTGAGAGATAACATTACATCAAAACTATGTATTTGAATATGTATATTAAATAGGTGTTATCTGTGTATTAAAAACATGTCCATCAAATTTGTATTACACAATAATTTGTTTCATTCAATTATTTTTACTTTATGGAATGTTTGATTTCACTTATTTTTGGATTGCATATGTTGTTGTTGTGGTCTTCAGTCCTGAGACTGGTTTGATGCAGCTCTCCATGCTACTCTATCCTGTGCAAGCTTCTTCATCTCTCAGTACCTACTGCAACCTACATCCTTCTGAATCTGCTTAGTGTATTCATCTCTTGGTCTCCCTCTACGATTTTTACCCTCCACTCTGCCCTCCAATGCTAAATTTGTGATCCCTTGATGCCTCAGGACATGTCCTACCAAACGTTACCTTCTTCTTGTCAAGTTGTGCCACAAACTTCTCTTCTCCCCAATCCTATTTAATACCTCCTCATTAGTTACGTGATCTACCCACCTAATCTTCAACATTCTTCTGTAGCACCACATTTCGAAAGCTTCTATTCTCTTCTTGTCCAAACTATTTATTGTCCATGTTTCACTTCCATACATGGCTACACTCCAAACAAATACTTTCATATAAACATATCGAATGTTGTCGTAAATATCAGGAAAGATGAAGAAATAGTATCAATGGATAAATCAGTGATAAAGCATGTTCTCCTGCAAAAATCCGTTGTTACACAAACACAACCAAAAATATTATCAGAAGTTTCATAAAGAGAGACCAGCATCGATAGATTCAATTTGGAAACAGAATATCAGCATAGGAGCGTTCAAGACGGTGTGTACCAATCACACTGTTGCCACATAAATCATTCTAGCAATAGACATCTCTTCTACAGTGGCTGTTTCTTTGTTATGCAACTTGGGTGAAATGACACTTTGATACCAGCGTGCTAGTTACTTACTTAGCTAGCTAGTTACATCTCCCATAGATCATTATTTGAACATCATTTTCTCGAAATGATGTGGAACGAATTAATTTTCATGACATACTCCTTTCTGAGCTATTGACAGCTTTCACAACTGGTAATAAAGTTCATTTTCCCTCATGTTATAGCTATGTACATAAGTGTTCTTCTCAAATTGTGGTGAATTATTCATGAGTAATTTCATTGTGAAGGGGCAGGTAAAATATTTAGCTCCTTGCAGAGATACTTATGGGATGTCTATGGGTGAACACTATATATTATTCTTACTATTAGCTTTTATGTAATCAGTAATTTCTTTCTATGTGATGAATTGTCCCAGAAAATTGTCCCATGAGACATTATTGAGTGGAAAAATAAAAAATTTATCTTGAGGTTCATTCGTTTGTTTGCAAAATTAGCAACTATACGAAGGGAAAAGTAGCTGAACTTCATTGTTGGAGAAGCACAGTAATATGCTTCTCCCAGTTCAGATTTTCATCAATATGTACACACAAAAATGTGCAGCATCCTACGCTATTACTGACTCTTGCTTAGGTTCTCTATCGGTTGTTGGTATGTCTATTTAATTTATGGAGAGTCTTCTTCCTGAAGCCCACTTCAAAATTGCTTGGAAAATATCGTTTACCATCTCTTCTGCTGCTTTCTGTCCAATGGGATTTAATGTAACAATACTATCGCCTGAAAAAATACCAATTTCGCTTGTTGAATCTTAAGTCGAAGGTGATTCATATACATAAGGAATAGGAGAGGATCTAAATTTGAGCCCTGTGGTTTCTCCCCAGTCACTAAAATTTTGTACACTTCCAGCATTGCTGAAATTATTCAGCATAATCTTTTTCATCCTGTTTGTTAAGCGTGGTTCAAACCAGTTGTGCATAAAGCCATCAGTTCCGTAAAACTGAATTTTTCTGAGAGAGTAACATGATTTACACAATCAAATGCCTTGGGAAGACCACAGAAAACACCAACTGGCGATATTTTTTAATTAAGGTTTCTACTGTTTGATGAGTAAATGTATGAACAGCATTCTTAGTTGAGCAGCTTTACTAAAACCGAACTGTGCTATGCTAAGTGTATTTTTCTGTTTAAGCTTGAAACTACTCTTGAATACACTACTTTTTTGAATATTTTGAAAAAAGATGTCAGTAAGGAAATTGGAGAATAATAGTTTAAATCTGCCTGTCACCTTTCTTATAAAGAGGTATAGCAATTGCCTGTTTTAACTTGTCTGGAAAAAATTCCCTGTGCCAGTGATGCATAACGTATATCACCAAGAACATTAATTATTATGTTGGAACAATTTATCAGAATTCTGCTTGAAACTCCATCAGAACCATATGGGGTCTTTTCTGGAATTTTTAAAATTCCATTAATATGGTGCATTTGAAGTAATGGGGAATTACTTCTTCTCGTAGGTAGAAGACATGAATACAAAGGGTAGTAAAACTCATGTAGCTCTCCCAGTCAATTCTTAAATCGCTCTCCTTTCTTGTTTTTTTCTTGTCAGTTTTTGTTCATCCTCTGTGCCTACGCCACTGGAAGAGGCTTATCTTGCCACACCCTCAGTATGGCCCTGCCCAAGAGTGTCCACGGGACACCATAGACGTCAACAACAATAGTTCACTGATACATCAAACTTATTCTAAAACTTTAGCATAAACCATCGTGATTGATAAATAATTTTCATCCGCCATCTGTCCCACTTCTCAACTACTCACCTACCATTAAAAAAAACATGATGCATATCAGATCAGCACGTTCTGGAGATGACGGCATCACAGTCCAGCTTATCACTGACCAACAGCAGCCCACTATAACCGAAATCTTCAACCACTCCTTTACCACAAGTGTTGTCCCTGAGGCCCGAAGTCGAGACTACTTAATCCACTACCAAAAAGCTGAAGTTGCCACAGCACCATATGTGTAACGTCGTATTTGCATTCTTCCCACACTGTCCAAAGCCTTAGAACATATAGCCAACAATCAGCTAACAAACTAGCCTAATTACAAACAATCTACTTCACAAATACCACTCAAGTTTCCATAAACGTCACAGCACAACAGATGACCTGAACCTTGTTGTGGATGCACAAGAGGTAACTATCATATGCTTCTTATACTTCAGCAAAGCTTTCGACACTGTCGACCTCGACATTTTACTTACCATACTCAACAGCCTAAATATCTCACCAAGTGCAGTGCGATGGTTTCACTCATATCTGATGTCCTGCCAGCAGTGCATCTTGTCCGGCTCTGTAAAGTCACAATGGAAGCAGGCAGTATCAGGCATCCCCCAGGGCTCACTATTTGGTCCTATGGTGTTTTGACTGTATCTAAGTTTTATCAGTTCTGTACTATTCCAAATACCACATGTACACTGATGATTTCCAGTTGTTTTTACATAAGAACAAAACCAATAAACATCAGGTATCTATCAAGATTCACAAAACCGATGTGTGTGCACTATAAAAATGGGCGCAGGATACAGGGTTAAAGCTCAACCCATTCGAAACCCAAGTGGTACTGGTTGGTCATTCTAGGCTCATTAGCTCGAATTTTCTGGAATCCCTACCGCCTATAATCCTAAGTGGGACAAATATCAACATCTCTCCATTAGCAAAGAGTATGCGAGTAATAACTGATGAAAATCTAAATTGTACTGAGCAGGTAACTATAGTGTGCAAGAAGGCTTCAGTATCTCTCCATGCCTACAAAAATATAAAAAGCTATTCCCTCTTGAGAAACTTTCTTAGGGAAGCTCACGGCGCCAGGAACTGATCATGAATACCTCTGTACATTATATTTATGGTGCTCAACTCTTTTATCATATTTCACCATGATATGCAAAACTATCTTGGCTGTGTGCACACAAGCGCGAAGGTTTCCATACACTTTGCCTTCTCTGCTATCTTATCATGAGCACTGTCCCTCAAATTTCTGCACGACCTTAATGCCCTTATCCCAAAAACATGGTAGAAACATCCGATCCACCAGAACAAAATCTTTCACGTCCAACTCCAACGTTCAGAGACTTTCTCCAAGTCCTTCTCAGTAGCAGAAACCCGATTCTTGAATAACCTCCCTCATTATATAGTGTTAGAGAGCTGAATAATATATTTAGCTTCAGAAGACAGTTAATAACATATCCACTAAAGTAACACTAATGATTCCCATTGTCCCTGTAACCATTCGTTACCCTTGTACATCCTTCGTCCCAACCAGATCTTTCGCTCTTGCCAGTATTATTAGGGGATGCATTGTTCTTAATTTTCCTTTCCCCAAAACTCGATATATCAGAAACATCTATTTTGTACGCAAATAAATTCTTTTTATATCTGCCAGTATTATTATTATTATTGTTATTATTATTATTATTATTACTGTTAGTGGCACCACCTGCAGTAGTAGAAATACTGTCTCCATTAACTTTATTAGTTCATAGTCAGTATTATTTACTCATATTGCCACTTCAGATACTCAAGTCATTCTAATTTGTCGTATTAAAATTGTTTTTTCTTAGGAAACTATGGCGTAAGAAAGGTAGTGTATGTGTGAAACCGTAGTCAGATGTAAGAGAGGGCGTGCTGGCCCTAATCAGATCAGGTTAAGTAAATAAATACATTGTCGCAAAAGTTTTCTTTTCTACAGCGAAACTTGTGACACTTTTAATCTCTACCCTTGCACTTTTTTCCGTTCCTTAGATGGCACCAAGTCAATAATGGACCTCCACATACGTAGAAAACATCGCACAATTGTGGTATCTGTTCTTTACAATTGCTTATTAGCTCCGAGCACGCTACGAGTGACTGAAGATCATTCGGATGTTCACAATATAAGAGCGGGCATAGAGGGGATTCGCTTTTCAACATTTTACCTTATTTTGCTTTTGATCTCTTCAGTTGCAACATCATAGAGTATACGTGTTAAGAGATTCTGGAAAACATCCCGTTTACTTGTAATGAGTGCTGTTTAAGGGCTAACGCCGTGTTTTCACGGCGATTCCTGTTACCGGCTAGTTATCACGATTTTTTGAAACCACTGAAATGTTGGATGATTCGCCTGCTGGCTCCACCTGTTCAGTGTCCACAGAGGGCAAACAGCGCAGCCCCTGTGGCAGCTGGACTCACGTGCCTCGCATGCTGGCTTCCCCACATATGTTAGTGCCCACGTGCGTCAGTGTCCACACCAGTGTTTGCGGTTGCTAGCGGCGGCTTTTCGCTGTTGCGTATAAACCGCGCACTGCAAATGGAAACGGCAAACTTCCCATTCGTAGGTAATCTCCCGTACGTAACGCCAGTGGCGACACAGAGCTTAACATTTGCACCACACGTATGTAATTCGTACAAGTCTGACGTCCGTGGCGAGCGTTTGCTTTTATTTGCAGTAAGTCTCACACGACTGCGGTGTTTCCGGCGTTACAGACTTAAAAGTATACTGAATGAGATGGAAAATACTACACCATGAAGCAACGGACCGACACTAGGCAAATTTTGTGGAGATGTTCATCACGCAACGGGTATTATATTATTAAATTTCCATTCCGTTTGGAGCTGACGTCCATCATCATCGTCTAGAGTTGCGCTCTACCAAAACTACGGCTCGGTAGTTTTGATACAGTACACAATCACGTCGTAAATGGTAGGATTTTGATTACCGGAAGTTTGGTAGCACTGGTAGGGAAAGAAAGGAACGAATGTGTAAGACAGAAAGTGACAGCCGACGACTTCTCTTTGTTATCTATTTGTTTTGCACATAATCAGAAGCGCACATTGTTCAGTGTTAGTGGATCCTCACAAAATATAAATTGCATTTGATAAATGATGAAAGTTAGTTGATCCCGTAACTTCTGCGCTTTCAGGTAACCAAAGCAGTTACATGTGATGCAAGTACAGTTTATATATAATCATCATCTAGAGTTGCGCTCTGCCAAAACTACGGCTCGGTAGTTTTGATACAGTACACAATCACGTCGTAAATGGTAGGATTACGATTACCGGATGTTTGGTAGCACTGGTAGGGAAAGAAAGGACGAATGTGAAAGAGTGAAAGTGAGAGCCGACGACCTCTCTTTGTTATCTATTTGTTTTGCACATAATCAGAAGCGCACATTGTTCAGTGTTAGTGGATCCTCAGAATATATATATATATATATATATATATATATATATATATATATATATATATATATATATATGTGTGTGTGTGTGTGTGTGTGTGTGTGTGTGTGTGTGTGGTTATATATATATATTGTCCAATGAATTTGTAGCAGTTCTGAAGCGAATGCCTTAAAGTCTTTCCTTCTGTTTAGAAATCGAGTTGAACTCACGTGGGCTTAAGTCAGAGGAGTGCAGTAGGTGGTATAGGACTTAGCAGCCCCAGCAGTCAAACAAAATGAGTAACTATACGTGCTTGAGCATTGTCCTGCAAAATGATGGCCAGGTCCTGCAAAAGTGTCATCACTTCTGTCTCTATACTGTTCATTTTTGGAACACAACCTACGACCAGCTTAGAGACAGGAGTGATGACCCTTTCTGCAGGACCTGACCATCATTTTGCAGGACAATGCTCAAGCACGTATAGTGCAAGCTGTTACAGATTTGACTTATGGGGCTGCTAAGTGCTACACCACCTACTGCACTCCCCTGACTTAGGCCCTCGTGAGTTCAACTCAATTTCTAAACTGAAGGAAACACTTCACGTCATTCGTTTCAGAACTGCTACTAATTCGTCGGGCAATAGACCGCGCCGCTCGATTTGTCAACGCAACTGGCACTGCGAAGAGTGTCCTACGACTTCCACATCGCTGGCAACGGGTTATACACAATGATGGTGACTGCTTTGAAAGTCAGTTAAACTTTGAAACACGTATCTATTTTGTTCAAGCTGTAAATAAATAGTTGCCACTATTAAAGTTCCAACCCTCGTATATACTGTTGTTATTTTGTACTCGATAGCACATTCTTCATAATGATCAAAGGCAACGGTTTCCTGTTATTACTGATAAATGCGAAAGTTCTTTATGAATAACAGAAACAAGTTTTATATAAGCTCGAGGAAGTATAGAAGTTATGTTTAATATGTCTTTGTTTTGCGTTTTTTTTAGTTTCACCCTTTTTTTAGGAAATTGCATTTTAGGTACTGGGAGATGAAAAAGCTTGCACAGGATAGAGTAGCATGGAGAGCTGCATCAAACCAGTCTCAGGACTGAAGACCGCAACAACAACAACAACAGCACTGAATGATAGATATGTGCTTTTCTTTTTATTACTTTTACTACAACATCCCCCTGTTTGACGGTACAAATCAAGAACTTTCGAATAAAACGCAACATAAACATTGACAATTTCAATTTTCCTATAAATACTATTTATTTTTAAGTAACAGACAAAAGAAAAATGTTCCACAGGTTACGCGGCCCTTTAGGCATCCGCTCTCAGTTTCTGGATGGCTCATCGCTTCTGGTTTCTAGTAGAAGCTTGTAAGACACTGATAGCATATGAAAACAAAGCTATCGTAATCATGTAACGCCTGATAGGTATGGAACGTACCTAACAGGTAGGTAGCGCAGTCACAATCTTAACTGACCAAGGCTATTATGCAAACTACAGTAGCGTACACTTACTTATGATAGTTTGTGTTAGCCTACTGTTGTTTCATAGCTGTATCGACATCAGTATGAGGTGTTACCCGCCAATAGGCATGACTACACGCTTGTTTTCGTTGTAGCATGGAGTAAACAAAAAAAAAGCTATGAGCACTATGGGACTTAACTTCTGAGGTCATCAGTCCCCTAGACCTTAGAACTACTTAAACCTAACTAACCTAAGGACATCACACACATCCATGCCAGAGGCGGGATTCGAACCTGCGACCGTACTGGTCGCGCGGTTCCAGACTGTAGCGCCTAGAACCGCTCGGCCACCTCGGACGGCCCTGGAGTAAACAGCCATCTATGGAATTTCTTGCTAAGCAGTAAATACGTATTGTGTCAGTTGATAGATACTGTTGGCTAGAGTGTGGTATGAACGGATATTCCTTCCCATTGCATCCAAGACATGTCCTATAGCTTATGAATCAGGTGACTGGGCGGGTCAGTCAAGGATCCATGCATCCCTCAGGACGTTTGTTATGCGAGTTGGTCTTGCGTTATACGGCTGGAAAATGTCATTTGATACACTGGTCATGAGTGGTATTACAAGAGGGTTTAACCATTCTTGCCGTATACTGACCAGCATTCGGGCTACCTTCAAGAATTACTAAATATGTCATGACGTCATTCCAATGGCTCCACTCAACATGAGTCCAGGAGTTGGAGAGGTATGGGTCTCGGAAATTGCTGCTTCCTTTGATCTTTTACTGTGCTGTCTACGCAAACTTTGGCGTCATTCTAACCGCAACAGGCGGAAGTGACGCTCATCGCTGAACGCCATAGAACGCCATTTAATCTACTAGTTTGGCACTACTTCTTGTAGGCAACTGTTGACTATGGTATGGTACTCTTGAATCTCAACCCGGTTTCCGACAATCTGTTCCCGACAGTTCGTGGTGACACCCCGCGTGTAACCTCTGTGCTGATTTCAGTTGTCCTCCATCTATTCGTCAGGGTCAGTCGAACAATCGACGATCTTCCCGAAGTGTATGGCTTCTGGAAGGACTCGTACCCATTCTTCTTGCCACGCTGTTCTCCTGAGACCGTCGCGTCAGCGGAATATGAAAGACGGCAGCAGATCATTTGGAAGACTTATGACTTAAACTAAAGAACACACGTAAACTATCGGAACTTCCTCACTCAGACAGGAATGAGTCTTGTTCTATTTTACACATGTAGTTTATGTGAATGCCTCAGGTAAACGGACATCACCAAAATTGGGAAGCGGTGTCCCCGTTACACTTACATGTCACACATTCAAATAATCGCAAAGCAAATAAGCACTAAGCATCGGCCAGAATTAGTGAACTGGGCTAGTCGACAAACGTACTGAAAGCTGAAACCCGAGCAGACGTGTCTAGGGCATATCGGATCAGACGAATCACAGACACGCGACCAAAACAGAAAATTTTAAGTATACCTTACTATCCAGCCAGTGTCGACAGTTTAGTCACATGAAATTCCAGAAGTTCGTGTCAGCTGCGGAGCACCGTGTGTATAAAACATTGCACCGAAGGTTGTTTGCTGTCTGTTGAATTAGATCTGACTTCACTAATAGGTCAACTTTAAATTGCTCTGATTTAAGAAGCCCTCAATGCAAATGGAGAAAGTCAAAGAAAATAATGTTTTTATGCGATCTGATTATCCTTGGAGAGATTCATCACAGACACGCATACGTAACGCAACGGAATTTCTTTTGTCACGGAACATAAAAACAGGACGACAAATTAGCTGCTCTCCAAAAAGTTTCGAGGCAGGTTTATCTTCCGTGACCCGAAAAGAACTAAACAACACAAAGAGTCGCTTATTTCTGAATATTCGTTACGAGCGAAAGTGATGCTGAATGAAACATTAATTGAAATAGGCGCTGAAATATTCAGATTACCTGCTTCTGCATAACGTACAAGATCTTGAAGTTCTCTCATGTCTTACCTCACAAAGGTATAATACACTCCTGGAAATGGAAAAAAGAACACATTGACACCGGTGTGTCAGACCCACCATACTTGCTCCGGACACTGCGAGAGGGCTGTACAAGCAATGATCACACGCACGGCACAGCGGACACACCAGGAACCGCGGTGTTGGCCGTCGAATGGCGCTAGCTGCGCAGCATTTGTGCACCGCCGCCGTCAGTGTCAGCCAGTTTGCCGTGGCAGTCTTTAACACTGGTAGCATGCCGCGACAGCGTGGACGTGAACTGTATGTGCAGCTGACGGACTTTGAGCAAGGGCGTATAGTGGGCATGCGGGAGGCCGGGTGGACGTACCGCCGAATTGCTCAACACGTGGGGCGTGAGGTCTCCACAGTACATCGATGTTGTCGCCAGTCGTCGGCGGAAGGTGCACGTGCCCGTCGACCTGGGACCGGACCGCAGCGACGCACGGATGCACGCCAAGACCGTAGGATCCTACGCAGTGCCGTAGGGGACCGCACCGCCACTTCCCAGCAAATTAGGGACACTTTTGCTCCTGGGGTATCGGCGAGGACCATTCGCAACCGTCTCCATGAAGCTGGGCTACGGTCCCGCACACCTTTAGGCCGTCTTCCGCTCACGCCCCAACATCGTGCAGCCCGCCTCCAGTGGTGTCGCGACAGGCGTGAATGGGGGGACGAATGGAGACGTGTCGTCTTCAGCGATGAGAGTCGCTTCTGCCTTGGTGCCAATGATGGTCGTATGCGTGTTTGGCGCCGTGCAGGTGAGCGCCACAATCAGGACTGCATACGACCGAGGCACACAGGGCCAACACCCGGCATCATGGTGTGGGGAGCGATCTCCTACACTGGCCGTACACCACTGGTGATCGTCGAGGGGACACTGAATAGTGCACGGTACATCCAAACCGTCATCGAACCCATCGTTCTACCATTCCTAGACCGGCAAGGGAACTTGCTGTTCCAACAGGACAATGCACGTCCGCATGTATCCCGTGCCACCCAACGTGCTCTAGAAGGTGTAAGTCAACTACCCTGGCCAGCAAGATCTCCGGATCTGTCCCCCATTGAGCATGTTTGGGACTGGATGAAGCGTCGTCTCACGCGGTCTGCACGTCCAGCACGAACGCTGGTCCAACTGAGGCGCCAGGTGGAAATGGCATGGCAAGCCGTTCCACAGGACTACATCCAGCATCTCTACGATCGTCTCCATGGGAGAATAGCAGCCTGCATTGCTGCGAAAGGTGGATATACACTGTACTAGTGCCGACATTGTGCATGCTCTGTTGCCTGTGTCTATGTGCCTGTGGTTCTGTCAGTGTGATCATGTGATGTATCTGACCCCAGGAATGTGTCAATAAAGTTTCCCCTTCCTGGGACAATGAATTCACAGTGTTCTTATTTCAATTTCCAGGAGTGTATTTTGAATTCGCTTTGGATTATTATTGTACTTCAAGCGCCGGCCGCGCTACTGCTACGGTCGAAGGTTCGAGTCCTGCCTCGGGCATGGATTTGTGCGATGTCCTTAGGTTGGTTAGGTTTAAGTAGTTCTAACTGACCTCAGATGTTAAGTCCGATAGTGCTTAGAGCCACTTTTTTGACCCTACGACTTATATTAGAAGATAGATTAAGGAAAGGCGAACCTACGTTTCTAGCATTTGTAGACTTAGAGAAAGATTTTGATAGTGTTGACTGGAATACTCTCTTTCAAATTCTGAAGGTGGCAGGGGTAAAATACAGGGAGGCGAAAGACTATTTCCAATTTGTACCGAAACCAGATGGCAGTTATAAGAGTCGAGGGGCATGAAAGGAAAGCAGTGGTTGGGAAGGGAGTGAGACAGGGTTTTAGCCTATCCCCGATTTTATTTAGTCTGTATATTGAGAGATAAAGGAAACAAACGAAAAATCTGGAGTAGAAATTAAAATCCACGGAGAAGGAATAAAAACTTTGAGGTTCGCCGATGACATTGTAATTCTGTCAGAGTCAGCAAAGGACCTGGAAGAGCAGTTGAACTCAATGGACAGTGTCTTGAAAGGAGGATAAAAGATGAACATCAACAAGAGCAAAACGAGGATAATGGAATGTAGTCGAATTAAGTCGAGTGATGCTGAGGGAATTAGATCAGGAAATGAGACGCTTAAAGTAGTAAAGGAGTTTTGCTATTTGGGGAGCAAAATAACTGATGATGGTCGAAGTAGGGAGGGTATAAAATGTAGACTGGCAATCGCAAGGAAAGCATTTCTAAAGAAGAGAAATTTGTTCACATCGAGTATAGATTTAAGTGTCAGGAAGTCGTTTCTGAAAGTATTTGTATGGAGTGTAGCCATGTATGGAAGTGAAACATGGACAATAAATAGTTTGGACAAAAAGAGAATAGAAGCTTTCGAAATGTGGTGCTACAGAAGAATGCTGAAGATTAGATGGGTAGATCACATAACTAATGAGGAGATATCGAACAGAATTGGGGAGAAGAGAGATTTGTGGCACAACTTGACTAGAAGAAGGGATCTGTTGGTAGGACATGTTCTAAGGCATCAAGGGATGACGAATTTAGTACCGGAGAGCAGCATGGAGGGTAAAAATCGTAGAGGGAGACCAAGAGATGAATACACTAAGCAGATTCAGAAAGATGTAGGTTGCAATAGGTACTGGGAAATGAAGAAGCTTGCACAGGGTTGAGTAGCATGGAGAGCTGCATCAAACCAGTCTCTGGACTGAAGACCACAACAACAACAAAACGAAAAATGGATGCTTTTGTTCAGAATAGTAATGACACTATGTTAAAGATAGTAATACTGCTGAAGACGATCTTTTCTCAGTTTTTTCGCCTTTTTTTTCCTTTGTAACTTATTTACTTAATTTGGCAGCATACAGCTAGAAACGCTGTGTTCGAACGTTATGAATTACTGTACCTCGAAGAAAACGATTTATTGATAAACAACCAACAGAGGTTCAAAAAATATCGTTCTTTTGAAACACATATATATCTCTTTATTCTCACGAAGTAATAAGTGCTATCGACAGGGGATGTCAAATTGAGTCCATATGTTTAGATTTCAAGAAGGCGTTTGCCACCGTTCTCACAAGCGACTTCTAATCAAATTGCGTGTCTGTGGACTATCGTCTCAGTCGTGTGACTGGATTCGTTATTTCCACACAGGAAAGTCACAGTTCGTAGTAACTGACGAAAGTCGCCGAGTAAAACAGAAGTAATATCTAGCGCTTTCCAAGGAAGTGTTATAGCCCTCTGCTGTTCCCGCTCTACGTAAACGGTTTGTGACAATCTGTGCAGCCCTCTTAGATTTTTTGCAGATGATGCTGCTATTTACGATCTTGTAAAGTCATCAGATGATCAAAACCGATTGCAAACTAGTTGACGGGTTACTTGTATGGCGCGAAAATTGGCAATCGACTCTAAATAATGAATGGTATGAATCATAAGCATGGAATCCGGTAAATTTCAGTTACACCATAAACCTTACAAATCTGAGAGCTGCAAATTCAACTAGATACTAGGAATTACAATTATGAATAAATTAAACTGGAACGATCACATATATAATGTTGTGAGGAAACTAAACCAATGATTGCGATTTACTGGAAGAGCACTTAGAAAGTGCCACAGGTCTACTAAAGAGACTGCTTACACTGCACTTGTCCGTCATCCCCTGTGTGCTTGTGCAGTGTGGGACCCGCTCAGATAGGACTGAAGAAGGACTTCGATAAAGTTCAAGCTCGTTTTGAATTGTCGCGGAATAGAGGAAACAGTGTCATAGATATGATAAGCGAATTGCGGTGGCAATTATTTAAAAAAAGGAGTTTTTCGTTGCGGCTCGACTTTCTCATGAAATTTTAGTCATCAACTTTCTCACTACAGTGTAAATATTTTCTTGACGCCCACCTACATAGCCAGAAATGGTCATCATAATAAAATAAAATAAATCAGTGATCGGACGGAAACATTTGCTTTCGTTTTTCCCTCGCGCCGTTGGAGACTGGAACGGTATAGAAATAGCTTGAACGTGGTTCGATGAACTCTTTGTCAGGCACTTAACTGCAGAGTAATCATGTAGATCTAGATATAGATTAGTTTCGCTTAATAACAGTCATAAACAAATCCATCAACGGAAAACAAATTATACAAAAGGAATAGTGAAGAGAATCCATCAGTAATCCTGGGACAGATATGTTGGTAACAAACAACGTGAATTTCGTGGCCATTAGCAGATGCGAGTAGCATAGGAAACTTTCAAAAATGAAACTGAAAAGGATACAATTCGTTTGAACAGTATCACAAAAGAAGAGTGGCTTAAATACTATAAAAATCTGCGATATGATGCTACTATGGAAGATGAGAAAGAAAATATCCAGAAATAGAAGTAAAACGCCTATATGCCCCAACGATAAAAGAACTCACAAAAGTTCTGAAAAGCACAGAAAAGAAGAAAAGCAACGGGTTTAAATACAATTAATTCAGATTTAATTAAACATGGAGGATTATCGTTACACCTTAAATTGTTACATTTGTTTAACATGTACTGGAAGCAAAAAGGTGTACCAAGAAATTAGAAGAAAGCAAAAGTAATACCAATACGAAATGATAATTGAATGGACACCCTAGCTGCAAACAGGCGTTGATGTACTTCATTGGGGACATGTTGAAAATGTGTGCCCCGACCGGGACTCGAAACCGGGATCTCCTGCTTACATGGCAGACTCTCTATCCATCTGAGCCACCGCGGGCACAGAGGATAGTGCGTCTGCAGGGACTTATCCCTTGCACGCTCCCCATGAGATCCACATTCCCAACATGTCCACACCACTGCATTCATAGTGCGCCTAATAGAGGTTTGGCCATCATACTCATTACTCGTGGCAGATTAATCTACCAAGTCCCGTACGAGTTCGGGCATAGCGTGTACGTTCGCACACAAGAAGGTGGATCTCATGGGGAGCGTGCAAGGGATAAGTCCCTGCAGACGCACTATCCTCTGTGGCCGCGGTGGCTCAGACGGATAGAGCGTCTGCCATGTAAGCAGGAGATCCCGGGTTCGAGTCCCGGTCTGGGCACACATTTTCAACATGTCCCCAATGAAGTACATCAACGCCTGTTTGCAGCTAGGGTGTCCATTCAATTATCATTTCATTTCTAGCAAAGCTGCACGGTCATCCACGGTAACTGTTCCTTCATGAACAAATACTACCGTCATATATAATACTAATACATAAGAAAAGAGAAATAAATATGTATATGCAGGGTGCTTCAAAAGTGATGGTCAATAGTCAGGCATATGACACGAATGATCATTGGAAACAAAAAAGTCAAATAAATCTGTGCTCTAAAAAGCATATCTTCAAGAGCTATGAGCAATTCTTTGTGCTAGATATGTGAAAAAAATCTCTTCTACGGCAAGCTCTTTGCTTTCCATATTTTAGGAAGCTGTATTATGGACCAAAACAAGCAAAAAATGTCCAGTAAACATATGCTCCAAAATGCATATCTTAAAAGTTATGAGCAATTGTTCATTAGAAGAGTTGTGCTTAAAAGTAGCTAAGATGAACAAATGCTTGTAGCTGTTAAGGTATGCAATGAAGAGCACATGTTTACCGGACATTTTTTCTTGTTTTGATCCATACTATCACTTCCCAAAATATGGAAAGCAAAAACCTTGAAGTCGAGGAGATTTGTTTCACAGTATCGAAGATCAAGAATTGGTCATAGCTCTTGAAGATATGCGCTTTAGAGCCCAGGTTTACTTGACATTTTTGCTTCGAATAATCATTCCTGTCATATCCTTTAACATTGACCATTAGTTCTGAAGCATGCTGTATATGTGAGACAACAGAGGGATAAACTTATTTGACACAGCGTACAAACTTTATGTAAGTATGTTAAAAACAAACTGAAAGTAATAGCAGAATATTTATTAGTGGAAGAACAGGCATATTTAGATCGGGATATCAACGACTGATACAATTTTTATTTTATTGAGAGGCAGAGAGAATTTAACAAAGAGACACATACTGTTTTAAAGATTTTGAGAAAGTTTCCGATAACGTGGTCAGAGAAAAGGTGCAGAGGATAATGGAGCACCGAAGTTACACTTTACAGCTTATATTTTCTATAAAAATATGTATCAAGGAACATCAGTAATCTTAGATATACATTTTTATACAAAAGTCAATATAAAAAGATAAAGGAGTGAGACAAGGTTGTAGTTTATCTCCTACCCTGTTTAATGTTTATATTGACGATGCAATTCGCATATGAAATTCTAGATTAAGCACTGATGTCAACAAAACGATTCCGTAAAGCTAAAATCACTCGTATATTCCGATATTTTACACTGGTTTCTTTCTTCAGAAGAAGATTATTTATAACAAGGGATCAATGAATTAAACAAAATTTCATTTTAAAAATAAGATCGCTTCAACTGTAGGGCCTTTATTTATAAACACAACCAATTTCGCAGCATTTTAGCAGCTTCATCAGGACACGACCAGTTACGCGGCACTTTAGCCGTATCATCAGGTCAATCAGTACAAATCAGTAGGCAAAAACTCATAAGGCAAGAAAACGTAACTGAAACGAAGAGATATGCAGTTTGATCGTATTCACAAAATCACGTCTTGTTCCGATCGATTGAGCTGTTCAGGTACGACTCGACATTCAGCATTGTTTCACTTCATGTCAGTTTTCGTGCTAAGCCTTAAAATAGTTTTATATTGGATTTTTGTGGTATGAACGACACTTTAAGATTGAATAACTAGGGTTTTCACACGTTTTTAATCCTTTTTAGGTAAATAAGGAACCCTGAGCTTCTCAATTCTGCATAATCCCACGAATACTGATATATAATCGATTTCTGATCAGTTTTTTGGTACATTAGTGGAAATCAGTATAGAGACAGGGTTCCAGGAAAGTAACAATATAATGTCTGCAGCATGGATGTATCGAATTTAATATGGAAGTAGTACATACATATAAGACATAAACAATAATGATGGAAGTATATAGGTCTTTCCACAACACGAGTAACAAAATAAGGTGTTTGCATTTCCTGGATGGAAATTAGTATAAAGCCAGTCACTGTCCTGTTGTGTTACTGCATTGTTATTACTTTTCCCAACAACGATTCTTCCTAATTACCTCAAAAATTTTCTTCAGCATTGATTTTGTTAGAGTTTGTAGTTCTTGCTGTGAAATTGTCTCCCACCGATCTCGTATCGCTCTTTGCAGCTCACATAGGACCTAAATTTGCCTTCCATGTCGATAAATATGCCTTGCAAGTATTCCGCAAAGGTTTTTCAGGGGATTAAAATCCAGGCTACCTGTAGGCCAGGGAAAGTAGTCGTTATTTTTATTTTCGAACCATTTTTTGGTTGTAGCAGAAACGTACACAAATACATTATCTCGTTGAAACATTAGAATGTCGCCCCCTAGATCCTAGCACATTCTAATAAATTCTGTCTCTAGCAACTTAGCGTACATCTTAGAGTTTAGTCTAGTCTTCAGCCAGGGAATGCCTGACTTAACGTTTAGCGCATAATGCTGCCCAAATCAAACACTTCCACCATCAAAGTTTGTGCTCAATCTTACCTAATACTCTGTTCTCAGATCATGCCAATAAAATTGAAATCCATCCTGCCCATCTAAATCAAACTACTCATCGCAGAAGTTCACCTTATCCCATTCCATGACATACGTTTTTTCAGCAAACACCAATCTAGCCTGTTTACTTTTGGGTGCTGCAGCGAGTTTCTGGAGTCGTTTCTTGAATGTTATTTCATTGTCATGTGACAAAATCTGTCATACTCTTCTGGCAGTTACTGGCAGCTGTAAATCAGTAACAGCTTGAGAAGAATGACGGTTTTTGGCCCTTGCTTTGCGCAAAAGCAACCCTCTTTATGCCTCTGATAATTTTCTACTTTGAGCATAATTTTCCGATCCGCCCATATCGTGCGCTCAGTCTAACAAAATTATCAATCACTGTACTTAAAACCGAGCGAGGTGGCGCAGTGGTTAGACACTGGACTCGCATTCGGGAGGACGACGATTCAATCCCGCGTCCTGCCATCCTGATTTAGGTTTTCCGTGATTTCCCTAAATCACTCCAGGCAAAAGCCGGGATGGTTCCTCTGAAAGGGCACGGCCGTCTTCCTTCCCCATCCTTCCCTCATCCGATGAGACCGATGACCTCTCTGTCTGGTCTCCTTCCCAAAAAACAACCCAACAACAACAACTGTACTTAAGGAGTTCCACTGTCGCTAATGGTTTCTGTATCTCACGTGCAGTGAAGGCAAGTACGGAGACACTAAAGCTGCACAGAGCCAACTGCCTTTATACCGAGTTCCACCCTCCACCACCTCAATCATTGCTCTCTTGTCATATACTGCGCTACTCACATCAAATGCGATACCATTTGACTGCATTTGTCGGTATACTGGATTTCATACTATTGCATGTACATTGTGCACAACTATACCACCCGACAACGTTAATTTTCCTGCAAATATCCCTGCCTTTATACTGATTTCCAGTACTGTATATGGGGACCCTTTAGCTCACCAGATACTGTTGTTATTCATGGTGAGCTTAATTTATTAGTATTTCACCTACATGACATTTTTTCTATCAGGAATGCTTATTTATAGATTTCGTCCTTTCTAGGTACGTAGTGTATCACGGGAGCGTTCTATGTTATTTTATGCCATTTTGTAACTGAAGTCCGCTACTAGCGAAAAAATGCTGATGATAAACGCTGGGTCATCCCATTCTTTTTTCTCGAACGGAACATGACATGACTTTGTGAATATGTTCATCCCGTACATCTTTTCATTTCAGTTACGTTTCCTTGTCTTACATGAGTTTAAACCTATTGATTTGTACAGATTGCACCTAGTGATGCAGCTGAAATGCTGCGAAACGGGTCGACCTTACAAATAAAGGGCTTAAGCTGAAGAGGTACCATCTTCAAAATCATATATATGGTTTGTCGCTGCCCTGACTACAAAGTCTGCTGCATGAATAAAATGTATACAGACTCCAATACTAAAATATCTTCTATTAAATCTGAGTCAATGGTATTTCGTGGAAAAATCTTCAGCGAGAACTAAGATAATAGTTAATGAGAAAAGCCTCTTAGACACTACTTTATGACGGGGTGCTTTGTCACACTGATATACACAAACATCGTCTCTCAACTGTTCCTCTACAGGCACACAGTACACAACGCTGTAAAATGTGCTCATATCCTTCCGCATTTAGCGGCTTTTTTTTTTTTTTTTTTTTTTTTTTTTTTTTTTTTTTTTTTTTTTTTTTTTTTTTTTTTTTCCAGCGCAGTAAGTGGGCCAAATCCTGCCTACCTTCCCAAACCGCAACACAACCTCCTCCGTACTTCACTGTTAGTACACAAAATGGTAGATAACGTTCTCTGGTCATTCGGCAAACCCAAATCATTCCACCGGATTACTACAGCGTAAACGTGATTCCTCACTCAAAATCACTCATATCGAGTCATATACTCTCCAGTGGCGTCGCTCTATGCACCACCTCAAGCGCCACATGGCACTGACTACATAAATACACTACTGGCCATTAAAATTGCTACACCACGAAGATGACGTGCTACAGACGCCAAATTTAACCGACAGGAATAAGATGCTGTGATATGCAAATGATTAGCTTTTCAGAGCATTCACACAAGGCTGGCGCCCGTGACGACGCCTACAACGTGCTAACATGAGAAAAGTTTCCAACCGATCTCTCATACACAAACAGCAGTTGACCGGCGTTTCCTGGTGAAACGTTGTTGTGATGCCTCGTATAAGGAGGAGAAATGCGTACCATCACGTTTCCGACTTTTATAAAGGTCGGATTGTAGCCTATCGCGATTGCGGTTTAATGTATCACGACATTGCTGCTCGCGTTAGTCGAGATCCAATGACTGTTAGCACAATATGGAATCGGTGGGTTCAGGAGGGTAATACGGAACGCCGTGCTGGATCCCAACGGTCTCGTATCACTAGCAGTCGAGATGACAGGCATCTTATCCGCATGGCTACAACGGATCGTGGAGCCACGTCTCGATCCCTGAGTCAACAGGTGGGGACGTTTGCAAGACAACAACCATCTGCACGAACAGTTCGACTACGTTTGCAGCTGCATGGACTATCAGCTCGGAGACCGTGGCTACGGTTACCCTTGACGCTGCATCACAGACAGAAGCGCCTGCGATGGTGTACTCAACGACGAACCTGGGTGCACGAATGGCAAAACGTCATTTTTTCGGATGAATCCAGGTTCTGTTTACAGCTTCATGATGGTCGCATCCGTGTTTGGCGACATCGCGGTGAACGCACATTGGAAGCGTGTATTCGTCATCGCCATACTGGCGTATCACCCATCGTGATGGTATGGGGTGCCATTGGTTACACGTCTCGGTCACCTCTTGTCCGCACTGACAGCACTTTGAACAATGGACGCTACATTTCAGATGTGTTACGACCGCATGTTGCAGGTCCTGTACGGGCCTTTCTGGACACAGGAAATGTTCGACTGCTGCCCTGGACAGCACATTCTCCAGATACTATCACCAATTGAAAACGTCTGGTCAATGGTCGGCGAGCAACTGGCTCGTCACGATACGCCAGTCACTACTCTTGATGAACTGTGGCATCGTGTTGAAGCTGCATGGGCAGCTGTACCTGTACACGCCATCCAAGCTCTGTTTGACCCAATGCCCAGGCGTATCAAGGCCGTTATTAACGCCAGCGGTGGTTGTTCTGGGTACTGATTTCTCAGGATCTATGCACCTAAACTGCATGAAAATATAATCACATGTCAGTTCTAGTACAATATATTTGTCCGATGAATACCCGTTTATCATCTGCATTTCTTCTTGGTGTAGCAATTTTAATGGCCAGTAGTGTATTTGGCTTAAGAGAAGCTGCTCGATGACTGCACGCCATTCAGGCACGGTCACTGTGCTAACTGGTCTTCTAGTAGCGGGAAACATTGCAGGTGCTGCTTTATGACAGGGTGTCGAGCTCATGCGACTTTTTGCAGCCATCTTCCGTAATGCTCGATGGTCCCTGTCCTTCACTACACAAGGTCTGGTATTGGTTTAACTGTGTTTGTTCGTTCGCGTTTTCACTGGGCAATAACATCACCAACGAACAAATGGAGCATCTTTAGAGGGGTTGAAATCTGTTACTTACGTGACATCCAGTGATTAGTCCATAGTTGAAGACACTGAGCTTTCCTGAGTGACCCGTTCTGCTGTTATTGCTTCTCTACTGACAACATAATAATCCCCTCCCTACCTTTATACTGGCGGGTCAACATAGTGGTCAATTCTGTATTACGTATGAGTGTCCAGATACTTTTGATTGGATAGTATATCTTAGAAGGTAAGTTTAAAAGGCCAAATCTAAGTTCGTAAGATGTGCAGATTTAGAGAAAGGCTTTCACAATATTGACTGGAATACACTCTTGGGAATTTTGAAGATAGCAGTAGTAAAGTGAGTGAAATGTTTTTTACAACTAACGCAGAAACCAGACTGCGATTACGAGTCGAAAGAAGTGAAAGAGAAGAGTAGTCGAAAAGGGAGTGAGACAGGGTTGTAACCTATCCCCGATATTATTAAACCTGCACATTGATCAAGCAATAAATGAAACCAAAGAGAAATTTGGAAAGGGAATAAAGGTCAGGGAGAAGAAATAAAAACTAAGAGGTTTGCATACGAAATTACAAATTCAAGTATATTTAGAAAAACGTATTTCATGTGAGGAATGTAAGGTTTTTGGTGTCATATGCTATGTTTTCATGAGAGGGTTGAATATTGTTGATATCTTGATGCATATCAATAATAAGGAAGCACAAATTTTATGCATGAAAGTGGGGAATACAGTTGGCGTAATTTTAGTGTGCAGATGTCGACAGATCGAGATAGTTCTGATTGTTTGTAAGGACTTAGAACAGTAGTTGATTGGAACAGATATTATTTTGAAAAGAGTTAATAAGGGGAATGTCAACAAAAGTAAAATAATGGTAATGGAATACCGTCGAATTACATCAAGGAATGACGAAGTAAGTAGATTAGGAAATGACACACTAAAAGTAGTAGACGAGGTTTGCTAGATGAGCAGCAAAATAAATGATTGTGGCCGAAGTAGCGAAGATATAAAGGGCAGTTTTTCATGAAAAGAATTTATTAACATCTGATATGTTTGTGAGTTAAGAATTTTTTTCTGTTGGTATTTGTCTGGAGAGTAGCATTCTACAGAAGAGAAAAGTGAACTGTAAGCATTCCAGACAAAAGAGAATAGAAGCTTTTGTAATGTGTCGCTACAGAAGAATGCTGAAAAATCTGACGGGTAGATCGAATAATTAATGAGGAGGTGCGGAACCGACTTGGGGAGAAAACAAATTTGACTAAAGTAAGGGATCGGTTGATAGGACATATCCTGAGGCACTATGGGTCTGTTGCCAAAGGTGGAAAATGTGGGAGTAAAATTTGTAAATGTGAAACAAAGGATGTATACAGTAAGGCGGTTCAAATTCATGCAGGGTGCAGTAGTTATTCGAAGATGTAGAGGCGTGCACAGGACAGAATAACGTGGAGAGCGGTATCAAACCCGTCTTTGGATTGAAGATCACGACAGTAGCGGAGTAGGCAGTCTTCCAAAGCTATTAACAGGCATAAAGATCTCCAGAGTCCATTGAAACAGAACAAAAAGAGTACCTGAGATCTACTCCAACGCTCTTCCGCTGCTGGTTCAGAACAAGCTGGCTAGAAACACTCAGCATTCACCACTGAGTACAAGGTGCAATGGAATGTGTAGGAATTATCGACATTCACGATATAAGGTTTCTTAGTGGACCGCAACGAATGCTGTCCGGCAGGAGTTCCAGGCATAATTACGTTATACTTACTGAGCAGTTGTATAATACGGAACTAATTTGAGGGCTCTGAAAAACGCTTTCAGAAGGAAGTCAGTTGTGAGACCTGGAAAATCATCCAAAAAAATGACATATCTTGTTGAGACCAGGCGAAATTGCTTTCTTCCGGCCACAACTGGGGGTTCCTTGATTGCTCTGGGAGAAGGCTCATGAAACTGGAATACATGAAATATTAGTACTCTTTATTACATAAATGAATAAAAGATATACTTAACTGTAACACACTTCTTTGCCACAGGATGCTGGATTGATTACAGCTGTCATGGACTAAGCAAAGACTCACTTGATGCACTAATTAACAAACTCTTCCCTTGAGGTATGATGTTCAACACTTCAAGTTCATCTGAAACTTTGACACTCGTTCGTCCTCGGCGATGGTTTGACCGCTGTAGCTGAGGTCTGGAACTGGGCCGAGCTCTTGCCTGCTCAACACTATACTGACCTCAGTCCGAGGTTGCTGCAGTGCTGGAAGAGAGGCGTGGTGTTAGGTGCGCCTCCCGTACGTCGCGTCGTTGCGGACTGCAACGAAACCTCGCTGACGTCTGTGTTGTAGCGCCTCCATCTCTGGACGATACTGCAGACGTGAACAGGCGTAAACCACGTGTTCGTCATTTTATTTGGTGGAGCACTAATTAAAAGCTATTGTGGACTCATTCGATGTTCAGAACGCGAAGTGCCTCTCTGCCCGAGCAACGAAGGAAATGGCTTGTAAGATTTTCACAAAACAATTTGTCAATTAATGCTGATTATCCAAGTCCTTAATTAACTAATTCTATAACAACTTTTCTGACACGGTTTCAGTTCCTAACAAACGACGTCCTTGTCTGTCCCTAATGGTCGTAAGGTGGTAAGGTAGTAAACAAAACCGTATTTCGAAACGTGTAAAATAAAAATTTCAGAATAAAGAGTTAATTCGCTTTCTACCATTTCATACTCATATAGTCCTGGTCCGCCTCGACAACTGAGTGGTCAGCGCGGTAGAATGCCATTCAAGAGCCCGAGTTCGATTCCCAGGTCAGGTGGGTCGGTGATTTTCTCCGCTCAGTGACTGGGTGTTGTGTTGTCTTCATCATCATTTTATCCCCATCGACACGCAAGTCGCCGAAGTGGCATCACCTCAAAATGTCTACCCGACGGAGGGCCCTAGCCACACGACATTTCATTTCATCGTCATACACAACAAAATCTGTAATAAGGAAACGTCACCAGCTTGACCTCAAATTTTAAGGAGAAAAACCCTCAGCAATCGATCCTGGGCGAAAATTTGGGCTACAATTCTGGTAGTACGCCGTTATGATATTCTGAATGCACCGCTCCTCGCTCACCGGTTGCTTGTTACTCGCTCCGCCCCCACTGCAGCCGCCTAATGTCCGAGTGATAAGTGCTGTACAACGAGGTGACAAAGAGAGCCCTGCTATTCCTGGGTTTCTGAAGACGCGTGATGTGGTGGACACATCTGCCTAACATGTTACCAGGTCTTCTTGTCTTCTTCGTAGTAACGTGTTATTCCACTGGAAAAATGGGTAAGTAACGTGACTGCATATTATGCCAGCTTTACGCCCATAGACGTTCCGTATTATTTGACAATACTCTCGTATTGAAATTCCGATGAATTATATACGCATGAAAAGCAAAAAAGAGTAAACATAAGCAACTGAAAATGATGTCAACGATATTCCATTTACAACTTAATCATGACAATAACGGCCAATAATAGCGCATCTCCTGTAAATGTACTGCGGTTGAAAACCATAGTTTTAAAATACAAAGAAAATATCGCGCAGTAACAATGTTAATAATTAGATAGCGCTATGCAATTTTTTCTTAATGGTACACTCATTCGTTTCATTCATTTACACTGCAGTTGTTAATCGAATCAAAAAAAATGTTAGAAAAAAGAGATCTCCGGCACAAGCTACAGGTTAGAGATAATGAACAAAGCATGTTACCATGTCACACCAGTATTTCACAAACTTCTTACTCACTCCACTGTACAGCACTTCGCTCTCGGGCTTTAAGCGGCGGAACTGGGGCGAGCGAGTGACAAACAACCGTTGCTCGCGACGTTTAAAAGCTGTAATTTCAGGTCATAACTGCATACTGTCAGAACAATGACCGAAATTTACTCGCGCGATCGAATTCTGATGCTGATATCATGGAAGTGAGATCAAATTGGTAACGTTTCCTTGTAACTGCAAAAATACAAGCTCTGTGCTTCAAAGAGTCAAACTACACTGCCGGAAAATAATTAGTACAACTGGAAAGAAGACGTCGATTTTAATCCAATGATGGCATGTACCACCTGGGTGATAGCACATGTACTTATAGTTTCAGCGTAGTGGCATAGCTATCAGAGCGCCATCTGTTTCTGCCCCGTGTAATGGGGAATACTCACAGCTCAGTGTTGTGCAAACGTGTGATGCAAGCAGGCAACTATTCCACGGAGACGCACTCGTGCTTCCTACAGCCAGCTGAGTGAGTTTGAAAGGGCTCCAATTGTGGCCTTCTGAGGTGTGTGATGGTCCTCTCGGAGAACTGCCACATAAGCTGCTCGTGCTCAGTCACCTGTCCAACGATGCTAGTGTCAGTGGTCAAGTGAACATCCTGACACACGTAGATGACGTTCTGGGCGTCCACGCAGCAAAGACGCCCGCCAAGATCGTCGTCAGTGGCGGATCGTACAGCTACCACAGCATAGATAAGAGGTCTTCTGAGCCCAGACGTGTCAATACGAACTTTTACGAGTCGGTTATTAGCGGTGGGATTTGGAGCATGTACAACTCTAAACCGTTTTCCACTCACGGTCCAGCGTCGACGTGCACGTCTCGGCTGGTGCCGTCACGGTATCATTGTGAATGTGGAAAGGAGCGCCTTGCTCTTCAGCAATGAAAGCAGGTTCCGCCTGCGCGCAAATGATGGTCGTTTGGCGTACTGACCTGACCTGATAAACGCTATCTCATGGAGTGCTTTCGTCCAAGACATACTGGCGCGATCTCAGACCTTATTTGCGAAACAATTTAGACAAGATATGGGGCGAAAAGTGGAAATTGGTACTAAATAATTAAAATCGTGGGGTCATACATATGAGTACTAAAAGGAATCCGTTAAATTTCGGTTACACGGTAAATCACACAAATCTAAGGGCTGTCAATTCAGCTAAACACTTAGGAATTACAGTCACGAACAACTTAAATTAGAACGATCACACAGATCATGTTGTGGGGAAAACGAAACAGAGACTGCATTGTATTGGCAAAACACTTACAAGACGCTTTTGTATCCCGCCTGGAAGGCGGCGCGTGGGTCTGCTCCTGTAAACTGAAGGGTAGGCCGAAGGTAGGAAGTGAGTAGGAGCAGGAAAAGGTGAAAATCTCTCGGTACTGCTCTTAGAAATGGTTTTACTATACCACAATATTAAGTGAATACATAATAACGTAAATACCTAACTTTGCACTGAGGAGCTCGTAGGTGAGAAGCCTTAGACCCGTCGTAATTAGTGCAAAGTCTCTATATGAAGCGAAACTGAAGCGAAGTGTCCCGGCCGTCTGCTCTTGATCAAATGGGATGATCTGGAGCGGAGCTCGTAGAGCTTAACAGCGCCTGCTAGAGGGCGCTGTCGTCGGTGTCGGTGTCGTAGTGCCAACCTATGAACTTGCACCTACGCCGCGACATCGTAGCTATCGATACCACAGATGCAACAGGTCTACTAAAGAGACTGCCTACATTAAATCTGCTAGAGTACTGCTGTGCCGTATGGAATCCTTACCAGATATGACTGACAGACGGCATCGAAAAAGTTCAGAAAAGGCAGCTCGTTTTGTACTATGGCGAAATAGGGGAGAGAGCGTCATTAATATGATACCCGAATTGAGTTGGTAGTCATTAGAACAAAGGCGTTTTTCATTGCAGCCAGATCTTTTCACGACATTTCAGTCTCCACAATTCTCCTTCCAGTGAGAAAATATTTTGTTGACACCTACCTACATGGGGAAAAATGATCACTGTAATAACATAAGAGAAATTAGAGCTCCAGCAAAACGATTTAAGTGTTCGCTTTTCCCGTGCGCTGTTTGAGAGTGAAACAGATAAGGAACAGAGTGAAAGTGGTTCGATGAACCTCCTGCCAGGCACTTAAGTGTGAGTTGCAGAGTGATCATGTAGATGTAGATTGGGAGAACGTAAGTGCTATCCTTGATTAAACCCACAAGAAAAAATCACAATCCGTCAAGTCCGGCGACAGTTGTGGGCCATTCAGTTATTGATAACGTCTCAATCATCTAACCTCGTACACAATTGTTTGGAATGTGATGGGTCGCCATCCTGGTGAAGGATGAAATCCCTTCTATCAGTTTCAGGTAGTGGTATGAGCCAAATTGCAGCATATCGAGACAGGTAATACCACTGACAGTTCTTGCAGCAAAGAAGAGGGATCCATAGACAGTCTTGCTCGACACGGTACAGAACACGTTAATTTTCTCGGAATCTTGGACTTATTCGAAAGAGTCATGTGGATTCTCTATCCCCCAAATTTGCGTGATGTATCGACTGACCTCTCTTGCGAGATGAAAAGTGATTTTGTTACTGGAAGAAATTTCAGTGTGATGTAGTCATTTTCAAAATGGTTCAAATGGCTCTGAGCACTATGGGACTCAACTGCTGTGGTCATAAATCCCCTAGAACTTAGAACTACTTAAACCTAACTAACCTAAGGACATCACACACATCCATGCCCTAGGCGGGATTCGATCATGCGACCGTAGCGGTCGTGCGGTTCCAGACTGTAGCGCCTTTAACCGCTCGGCCACACCGGCCGCCAGTCATTTTCAAGACGGTGCTGCATTCATTGCGAAACTGCAGACAGCACAATTTGTCGTCATGTCTTATCGCTTGCAGTAGGTGAAGTTTGTACAACTTCAATCCGTTTTCCACACCATTGGCTGGTGGATGTTCAGTTCTGCACTAGCTTAATAGGCAGACTTTGTGAGACAGAAACATCACCTTTCCCACACACTCCACTGGCTGTTCTGACATCCCCAGTCGGCCCGAACGATATGCACAACAGCAGTTTTTGGCAACTACCGTCGGTGCATCAGTGTTCCAGCCAAAATCAAGTTTTTTCCTCTATTGTCATACTCAAGTTCCGCTACGTTCCACTACAATATCTACATAATTTATAATAGAGCCTACACAGTAAACAAACATATACCATAGGCTTCTACCTAGGTCATTTTACGATCAGCGACACCAAGGACGACAGTGATGAACTCGAAGGTCGTCGATCATATCATTAACAAGATCACTGTTAATATAATGACTGTAGTTTGATGCAGCACTTTGATCTTTATGTAGCATTTGAACTTGCGAAGGTATCAATTCACAAGGGGGCTTTGCTAGCCTTAGACTGAAATGTTTCAATATTTCTTAAAAGGGCAGTGAAATACATGAACCTGTAGGTATATAAATAATTTGGTCACCCCGTGGTAGCTGAAATTAGCTGTCGAATATTCTGGGATAACAAGGAGAAATTTTTATCTTGGTTAACACATTAGAGTCATATACATTTGAACTGTCCAGCTTCTCGCCTTTGGTGAGGAAGGGAGGTTTGATAAAACTGACTGCCAGAATTCTGATAACTCTTCTACTTTTTAAAAATAGATGTATGCTGTAGCTATATGTTTTATTCAACACAATATTTTATTGTCTTTAGCTGTCGTCACGAATTAGGTCTAATAAAATGCTATATTCGGAGAAATCATTTATTATATTATTATTATTATTATTTGTATTTTAAGCTTTTAATAAACATGTAAGCTACACAACTGAGTGATTTGAAGGCAATTTCAGTTTTCTCATTTGTTTCATAATCCTACCACTATAATTAATTGCCAGTCGATTCCAGCACCTGATACACACATTATTTAGTAATCTTATACCTTTAACGTTGCTATATCCAAAAATCAGATGACCGATTCACACGACTTGTCGTAATGAACTAATTCAATAACATATTATTATCGTCTCGTATGTCAATTGGCGCTTTAATTTATACTTACGGTTATTATTGCCGATTGCCAATTGTCGGTGATTTCCATCAATACATGTGATATCTTAAATGTTATCGTCTCAGATGTCATGAGATTATTCATATCTGAAAGAATATGAAAGTGTACAGATTAAACTGTAGCGACATGCACAGTACATATTAAATCTGCACAAATGATATTTGTAAATACCATTCGAGGAGCAACGAAACAGTGATCTCCATGTAGGATTTTTTTAAAGCTACGAATTAAAACAGTCTTGAACGTATAATAATATTTATTACAATGGTGACTGGTTTCATTCTATTTTTACACCATCTTCAGACAATTCTCCAATGGTGGCATGTGGAAATAGTGAAAGGAGCAGGGACCATTTGTTTAGTTGTGCCTGCCACCATTGGAGAATGGTCTGAAGATAGTCTGAAAATAGACTGACACAGGTCACAATTGCAATACATGTTTTTTTATGCAATCAAGTCTGTTTTCATTTTCAAGTTTTTAAAAAAGTCTGTATTAGCCTGTAAATAATATTCTCCTGTAAATCACTAATATTTAACATTAACATAATACTGAATTAAACATTTTTTTCTACTTTGAAATGGAAAATTACGGGTGTTTTTCATTCAGCCAGAGGAAGTTTAATTACGCTACATTTTCAACAATTTTAAAATTCCACCGCTGTGCCGTAAAGGTCAAAAAACTCCCTACACGTAGCAGAATACCGTTACGGGTGGTAACACTGGGCGCCCCTCTCGGCGGTTTTCGAAACTAACTTGCAGGCACCAAATAAAAAAAAACTGAAAAAACACCCTTTGAGGGTTTATCTTTCACGTATCATTTGTTATGCTGTGTTTAGACTTTAGCCGTTTATCTAGACCGCTTTTTAAATTAATTCGTGGACTTTGTAGTTACCCTGCATAGCGTAAATTACGACGTTGTCAAAGTTCTGAGAATTTATCACTATTAAACTCTTTAAATCAATGGTATGCAACATGCACTTCTCAAATTTTCGGATGAATGCTTACAAATGCTGTATTTCTCTCAATTGCCATGTCTGACAAGTAATACTAAAGTGGAGTACTAAGCACTAATGAAAACAAATTATTTTGTTTATTATTACGTTGTAACTTTTTATATATTTCACTTCAATCAATCAACTTACGATATTTACCAGTAGTTCTGTAGAAGAATGCCAGGCCACGGATACAAAGGCTTTAGGTTCGATTCTTGGTAAGTTATAGGATTTTTATCTGTCACATATCACTTCTTTTAACTATGGCAATGTTTCGTAATGTGAAAAATGTCGAGTAGGCTTTAGTTTAGACTGTAAAAGCTGTTCAGAAACACTGAAGTTGTGATCAGTCCCAGTGTACTTGGCCGTAGGTGGCAGCAAAATGCACCTAATATGAAAAACGTATGTTTTTGGGGGTGTCCGGATACTTTTGATCACATAGTGTACATAAATGATTTAGCGGATAGGGTGGGCAGCAATTTGCGGTTGTTAGCTGATGATGCCATGGTGTACGGTAAGGTGTCGAAGTTGAATGACTGTAGGAAGATACAAAAAGACTTAGACAAAATTTCCAGTTGGGTGTTGGTAGCTATCTCTAAAGGTGGAAAAATTCAAATTCTACTGCGGCCAACATACAATGCGTGTAAAGGCCACGAAGGTAAGATACGAGAAATTAGGGCTCATACGGAGGCGTATCGACTGTCGTTTTCCCCTCCCTCTGTTTGAGAGTGGAACAGGAAAGGAAGTGACAAGTAATGGAACAGGGTGCCCTCCGCCACACACCGTACGGTGGCTTGCGGAGTATCTGTCGGAGTAGATGTCGAGGTAGATGTAAGACAATCAACGGGATGCAATACATCGTATAATATTTACAATCAAACCATTCATTCCAAAAAAATGGTTCAAATGGCTCTGAGCACTATGGGACCTAACATCTGAGGTCATCAGTCCCCTAGATCTTAGAACTTCTTAAACCTAACTAACCTAAAGACATCACAGACATCCATCCCCTAGGCAGGATTCGAACCTGCGACCGTAGTGGTCGCGCGATTCCAGACTGAAGCGCCTAGAAAGCTCTGCCACATCAGCCGGCTCTGTGATACACAATAAACGGTATGTCCGGTAATGGCTTTATACATTAGCCATCATCGAGACAAACAACGAATATTACATTGTTGTTAAATATTCTATAATACAATGCTTATGTGTGTCAGGGTGTCGAACTAGACATCTCTCCACACTTACACTGATTAAATTAAGCAGTGCGTAGTTATTAGTGAATCAATTTATTAATTTATTATCAACAGTTATTGTAGTATGAATGATAATAGGGTGGAAGCTCAAAAATGTCGATGTTAATGAGATATGTAATTAAAAATGATTAGAATTGATTTCAGAATGAGATTTTCACTCTGCAGCGGAGTGTGCGCTGATATGAAACTTCCTGGCAGATTAAAACTGTGTGCCAGACCGAGACTCGAAATCGAATCTGCCAGGAAGTTTCATTAGAATTGATGTCATTAGACATGTCATGAGAATACTTGTCAATTAGAATATGTATTTTAGTTATAGAATCATTACTGTAGGGATAGTGGTCCATGTCAAAATGTTGTACAAAGTGTGAAAATTGGTGGGGTGCAGCCCGTGCCTTCATTGGCTGAAGTGTCGTGACGTTGGTAGATGTTTGTGGTGGAGGAGGTGCTCTTGGGAGCAGAAGGGGCAGAGAAAAGGGGGAACGATTCGTGACACTCGCCGGGAAAGAGAGAAAAATTTGGAAATTTGTGGTAAGGTCTTACGGGACCAAACTGCTGAGGTCATCGGTCCCTAAGCTTACGCACTACTTAATCCAACTTAAACTAACTTACGCTAAGGACAACACACACACTCATGCCCAAGGGAGGACTCGAACCTCTGACGGGGGGAGCCGGACGGACCGTGAAAAGACGCCTGAGACCGCGCGGCTATCCCACGCGGCGGGAGAGACTATGGTAGAATGATGTGATTTTATTGATGTAGACAGTTCGGATCGCTTATACAATCTTGATTACATGCTTCTAAGAATGCGGGCGATGGAACTTACGTACTGAGTACAAATAGCAGTTTGACCGTAATGGGGATACTGTCACCATTCGTGTCACACTAGATAATTCAAGAATTGCTGATATATTTCAATAATTAGCTTTATTTGCATATAAAAATGCTTGTAGGGAGTTTGGAGCTTACCAAATAAACCCTCTGTTCTTAAAAGTTAAACTGTAGTGTTGCCTATTTTTATTACAAATGTTTTCCTAATTGCTTAGGTTCATTGATTTAAAATTGGCATAACTTCTGTACTTCCAGTTATTCGACCGCAAAATCACCTTTTAGTAAACTGTTTTGCTAGTGCAGCAACAGGGTGTAAGGCAGACTGTGCAGGGCCCGTACCTAGGGCTTTTACGATCCAAGCTTTGTTCAGAGGCGCCAATTTGCTCCCCTGTCTCATTAAATGCCTAGCAGTAACGTCGCATAATGGTCGTCCCTGTCACAACCCAGAATACTGGCCATTCTCGCCGGGATATCCTGTGTATCGAGTAGTGGGTTGCTACCTATAAAATTACATTTCTCTTGTGTTTGTGAGTACTAAGAAACGTGTGTCGTGCTCTGATTTATGATAAATCTTTGAACCTAAGACTCAGCTGAAACATTAATTTTAACGCCGTACTCGCTGAAAAATTGTTGAAAACTTCGCTGTCTACCACAGAACATAGCACATCAAGGGAAAGAAACTTCAGGACTTACTTTACGACACCTTAAATCATAGCTTTGTTAAAGAGTTCTGGAGTGTTAAACCCTCTCTTTTTCTCTAAATCACGAACATATTAATTAGTGCTACAGAAATATGTCAAATTTATTACATCTCAGCCATAACTTTTTACCTCTGATCTGCTCCATTGTATCATAATGAGAGAGTTTCTCCACAGCGCGGCGAAACTCATTGCCCCCATGAATAATGGAACACCTCCAAGAACAATGCCTCTGGCTATTAATGCACTACCCTCGCTCCGCCTTCTAATTTGTCTCTGGTTTTGTGCAATTAAGAACTTTTAACGTATCGTGACGGGTACCGCTGGTAACGCTGTCTCTCCCCTTCGCGTTGTCAGAAACAACGGAGAACCGAGCAGGACATCCACCTCTTGTTCTTAGCCCAAGTGGAGATTTGGACGAAATACAAGAAACTCTGAACGACGTGAGAAAAAAGTCTGAGTTTAGGAATCTGAAGAGCTTTTCTTACACTTTATAGAGAATGCTTATCGCATTTTAAATTTCTTTTACTTTATGTTACGACCAATTTAGATATCTGCGACCTAGCCATAGAAGAATTCACAGTGATCCGGAAAAAGTGTATTTATATTTACTGCATTTGTAAACCACAGTATTTCACACCTAGTAATTAAAATAGTCTATGATGACCATCTTCAAATCCTACAACATAATAAAACAGAGGGATCTTGCGTAAACTGCGCCAAACTTACAAAGTAAGCCAATCAGAAATCAGTTTATGCCTAAATGACAGTCACAGTAATTCATTTAATCTACTGTTCTGTAGTCATCTTTGTTTCAATCAACGAATAAATTTTCGTCAAAATTCTAATAGTGGCCATTGCAAAAATTTTTGACGGGCTCAATGAGCTTTATGTAATCTCCCAACTACACTGCTAGCCATTAAATTTGCAATACCATGAAGGCGACATGCAGCAAACGTCAACATGGCACGAGATGTACTACATGCTTTGGTATGCAAATTATTTGCGCTTCAGCAAAACCGTAAAAAGTAGACCCGAGCAGTGCTACCTACATTCTGTGTATGAATCACTATGCAGTGGCTTTATCATTCAGAAATCACATTTGATTGTTCATTGTTTCTGAGAAGTTCGTGTTATGCCTCATGTAAGAGACAGAAAAGCCTGCTGTCACAAGTCGGGATTCAACAATAACAGGATCGTGCCTTATCAGCACTGCGGTATATCGTTCAGAGATATTGTGTCTCAAATTGGTTGGCACCTTACAACTATCACGTAAATACAGAATAAAAATGGTTCAAATAGCTCTGAGCACTGTGGGACTTAACTGCTGAGGTCATCAGTCCACTAGAACTTAAAACTAATTAAACCTAACTAACCTAAGGACATCACACACATCCATGCCCGAGGCAGGATTCGAACCTGCGACCGCAGCGGCCGCGCGGTTCCCGACTGTAGCCCCTAGAACCGCCCGGCCACTCCGGCCGTCTAAATACGGAATAGTCGGGTGCTGGATGGTGATACTTGACGTAATGCAGTATCTCAACAGCCCCCTGTGACTAGCGCCCAGGAGGATAGACATTCTTCGAGTCAGGAAATGGGCTTGTTTTCAGCAAGACAAGTATCCACATGGACAGTGTGGCTACATCTAGAACACCATGGAGAGTCAGTATGGCGACCATTGCTGTGGTTTCCCTTGACGCAGCAGCAGAAAAAGACCCCAGCAGTGGTGCACCATTGACAGCACAGAACACAGGAGTGGTAGCACGTCCTCTTTCAGAGAAATTCCAGTTCTGCGTACAGCATCAAACTGGACGTACCCGTGAGTGGAGCTCCCTAAAACTAATGTTGTTGGGTTGCACTTGGGATCATCATATGGGGCCAGAATTTGGCATAATTTTATAGGGTGCCACTGGGTAAACAACAGGATTGTCTCTGGTTCGCTTAAGTCTCGTACAGCAATTGGGATCCCAGACTTGTCATATGTTCTTCTGATATGACGTTGAATTATACATACTAGAAGATTACCGTATTTTACGGACTATAAGACATACCTTAATTTATAAATGGTTCAAATGGCTCTGTGCTCTATGGGACTTAACATCTGAGGTCATCTGTCCCCTAGAAATTAGAACTACTTAAACCTAACTAACCTAAGAACATCACATACTCCATGCCCGAGGCAGGATTCGAACCTGCGACCGTAGCAGTCGCGCGGTTTCGGACTGAAGCGCCTAGTACCGCTCGGCCACCACGGCCGGCATATCATAATTACTAAGCAGATTTAAAAAAATAATATTTCTACCATTTTTATTGTTAGATTGCAAAGCTACACTAAAGAATATTCTTAGTTTATTAAAACCGAACTCACTTTTAACATCCTTCAGAACTGTCATCTGAACTTTCTTCTTCTTCTTCTTCTTCCTCTTCGTCGTCATCGCTGTCCTCTTCATATGTAAGATGGTCCTCACTGTCATCGAGAGCGTTAATTATGCCGCACTGCTTGAAAGACTTAACAATAAAGTCTTCTCTCACACTAGACCACGATTGTTTTATACACTGAAACACTTGTTTGATTGTAGCTCGTTTTAAAGCTCTCTTAGGTGTGCATTCATGTTGGGTTTCATTCATCATATATTTGTTCCATTCGTTTCTCATATAGGCTTTAAATGGTTTATTTATCGAGACATCAAGAGGTTTCAATTGTGAAATCAGCCGCGCGGGATTAGCCGAGCGATCTAACGCGATGCAGTCATGGACTGTGTGGCTAGTCCCGGCGGAGGTTCGAGTCCTCCCTCGGGCATGGGTGTGTGTGTTTGTCCTTAGGATAATTTATGTTAAGTAGTGTGTAAGCTTAGGGACTGATGACCTTAGCAGTTAAGTCCCATAAGATTTCACACACATTTGAACAATTGTGAAGTGAGTCCTCCGGGAATAACAGCTAGCTCTGTATTTCCCAGTCTCGATTTCTCTTTCACAATTTTTTTTTCAAATGACTACTAAATTGATCTGCACAAGACGAAAACTCTTTTTCAATAAAGTACCTTCCCACACTCTGTTAATCCATAAGTTCATATAAGGCTCGTCCATCCAATTCTTGTCATGTACGTGAAGAACAAGGCCTGGCGGTATTTCAGAAACTTTTGGCATAGTTTTCGATTGAAAACGATCATTGCATGAAGTTTAGTACTGTAAGCACAACGTGAAAGAAGAACAGTGTAGTGCATTTTTTCATGTCCACTTGTTTTTATAGTTACAGTTTCAGCTCCTTTCACGACAACGATTCTGTTACTCGGCACGTCAGATGTCAAAGCCTTTTCAACCATATTCCCTATTTGGCTTAGTTCCACGCTGGTTTTCTTTCGAAGCGATGGAAAGATAATATTTTCTCTTCATACTCTTGTAGCATTTTCTGGGATATTTTGATACGCATGCTAAGTCCATGACGTTTCATCAACCTGTAGCCCCAGCCAACTCCACTCTAATAGTGCTGGCTTACGAGAGTGCATTTCAATCTTTTTTGTATTGATTCCAGTGCCATTGTGGCAGTGTCCTTGAATCCATTTCATTACGTCACCTTCCAGTTTTGGCCATATTGTATTCAGTCCTCTATTTGCACATTTAGTCTTCCCCAATTTTTTTCAGTTCTTCTTTACTAGCCCGCCAACTGCGAATGATTTTTTCCGTTGGTGCAGGACCGAAATGCCACTCAGCTGCTCTTTCCTCACGTTCTTTTTCATATTCTACTACTTTTAATTAATATCCTGCATCTTATGAATATCTTTTATGTTGGACCTTAACTTTTCCCAGAGAATTGAATGTTCATATAACTTACAGGTTTGCTGCCGGGTGACGTCGTCGACCACCGCCGATATTTCGACAGGAGCACACCCTGCCATTCTCAAGGCACAACTGCAAGGAGGAAGCAGTGTGGAAGGGAATTTAACAGCTCTGTTCACAGAGGAGAAACAAGAAAGACACCACACACAGAACAAGTAACCGCAGAGTCAACACACCATCAAAGATAACCAACATCAGAAATATCGATAGTGACTATTAATCAACAGGTAGGTAGCACTAATTATGTCCCTCTGTTATTTGATGAGAGACAGAGCCGGATTCCAAGCAGCATTTATACAAAATCCACCATCTCTGTTTATACGGTTGCTTGATACACTCCTGGAAATTGAAATAAGAACACCGTGAATTCATTGTCCCAGGAAGGGGAAACTTTATTGACACATTCCTGGGGTCAGATACATCACATGATCACACTGACAGAACCACAGGCACATAGACACAGGCAACAGAGCATGCACAATGTCGGCACTAGTACAGTGTATATCCACCTTTCGCAGCAATGCAGGCTGCTATTCTCCCATGGAGACGATCGTAGAGATGCTGGATGTAGTCCTGTGGAACGGCTTGCCATGCCATTTCCACCTGGCGCCTCAGTTGGACCAGCGTTCGTGCTGGACGTGCAGACCGCGTGAGACGACGCTTCATCCAGTCCCAAACATGCTCAATGGGGGACAGATCCGGAGATCTTGCTGGCCAGGGTAGTTGACTTACACCTTCTAGAGCACGTTGGGTGGCACGGGATACATGCGGATGTGCATTGTCCTGTTGGAACAGCAAGTTCCCTTGCCGGTCTGGGAATGGTAGAACGATGGGTTCGATGACGGTTTGGATGTACCGTGCACTATTCAGTGTCCCCTCGACGATCACCAGTGGTGTACCGCCAGTGTAGGAGATCGCTCCCCACACCATGATGCCGGGTGTTGGACCTGTGTGCCTCGGTCGTGTGCAGTCCTGATTGTGGCGCTCACCTGCACGGCGCCAAACACGCATACGACCATCATTGGCACCAAGGCAGAAGCGACTCTCATCGCTGAAGACGACACGTCTCCATTCGTCCCTCCATTCACGCCTGTCGCGACACCACTGGAGGCGGGCTGCACGATGTTGGGGCGTGACCGGAAGACGGCCTAACGGTGTGCGGGACCGTAGCCCAGCTTCATGGAGACGTTTACGAATGGTCCTCGCCAATACCCCAGGAGCAACAGTGTCCCTAATTTGCTGGGAAGTGGCGGTGCGGTCCCCTACGGCACTGCGTAGGATCCTACGGTCTTGGCGTGCATCCGTGCGTCGCTGCGGTCCGGTCCCAGGTCGACGGGCACGTGCACCTTCCGCCGACCACTGGCGACAACATCGATGTACTGTGGAGACCTCACGCCCCACGTGTTGAGCAATTCGGCGGTACGTCCACCCGGCCTCCCGCATGCCCACTATACGCCCTCGCTCAAAGTCCGTCAACTGCACATACGGTTCACGTCCACGCTGTCGCGGCATGCTACCAGTGTTAAAGCCTGCGATGGAGCTCCGTATGCCACGGCAAACTGGCTGACACTGACGGCGGCGGTGCACAAATGCTGCGCAGCTAGCGCCATTCGACGGCCAACACCGCGGTTCCTGGTGTGTCCGCTGTGCCGTGCGTGTGATCATTGCTTGTACAGCCCTCTCGCAGTGTCCGGAGCAAGTATGGTGGGTCTGACACACCGGTGTCAATGTGTTCTTTTTTCCATTTTCAGGAGTGTAGTTTGATTTCAACAGCTTCCTTAATAACACTATCACAGTAGCTGGACATGCAAGCCAGAATCTCCGTGTTATTGTATTCCATAGGATGACCGGTGTCAAGGCAATGTTCTGCAATAGCGGATTTGCTCGGCTGTTGTAAGCGTGTGTGACGCTTATGTTCAATCACCGGTCTTCCACAGTCCTGATTGTCTGACCAATATATGACATGCCACAACTGCAAGGAATACGATAGACACCAGCCTCACCCAAACCAAAATCATCTTTTACGGACGTCAACAGGGCCTTAATCTTAGAAGGTGGTCGAAAAACAGATTTCACATCATATGATGTACTGCCAGTTGAATCGCCGGCCGCGGTGGTCTAGCGGTTCTAGGCGCTCAGTCCGGAGCCGCGCGACTGCTACGGTCGCAGGTTCGAATCCTGCCTCGGGCATGGATGTGTGTGATGTCCTTAGGTTAGTTAGGTTTAAGTAGGTCTAAGTTCTAGGGGACTGATGACCACAGATGTTTAGTCCCATAGTGCTCAGAGCCATTTGAACCAGTTGAATCCACCGTTGCCAGGTAGAGATAGATTTGCCGTGGCATCGAACATATGGTCATTTTTAAGACTGGTGGGAATTTTAAATCAAACACTGGGCATTTTTATATCAATTTCGAGTATAAGACGCACCTGAATTCTGAATTCAATTTTTTAAAGAGAAAAGTGCCTCTTACAGTCCGTAAAATACGGTACATGTGAACATTTTAACTTGAAGTGTGTGATAAGGAATGTTATATTTTTTATCTAATTTCTCTCAGATCCCTTATTTCAAGATCGTTCAGGAGGTCGCCCATAACATGGCTGGCTATGCTCGCTTACACCCCACTCATACGCAAGAAGAGCTCAACCGTTTCACGTACCCTAGTTGTAAATAGCAGGGTGCCCCAGCGGATGGCGGATCAGATTGATTAGCCAGCAAGTCTTAGTCCTCAACTAGCGCCCTCCCTCTGGGTGTCTCCGTAGGAGACGGTGACCAAGTCGGAGTCCACCTGCAGCAAATGGAGCAGTCGATCAGCAGATGCAGTGTTACCAACCAGTACGCTCTGAACGTGTATCAGTAAATAGAAGTAAAAGTTTATCGAACAGTCCACAGATGTACTGCCTGTTCATAGTGTCTAGTGGGCAGTATATATCGACTTTCAGACAGGTCGTCACCACCATATACGCTGACGAACTGACCTCCTCGGGGAGCACAGTCGATTTAGTATACATTCCCTATCGTCATGGTCCGCAGTGCACGCGGTCCGCATTCGAGGGCGCGCCTCTGGACCCGAGGAGACGATTGCCTCGGTTTCTGTAGCTGGCAACACTCCGGCTGCGGAAACGTGGATGAAGGCACTTCGTCCGCCATGGTCGCCAGCTAGTGTTGTTTGCCGAGTGGCTTCTCCTGAAACAGACTCAGTGTTCGTTCCCAAGTCTTGCTGAGACTATAACATTCCGTGGTGCGTATTTCGATGGCCTCTCGAGCGATGCTTTCTCAGCGTTTCGACGTTTGTGCTAAAATCCTGGGCAGTTCGTGTTGCATCTGGTGAGTCTCTGGCAAACAGCGCTGGACAACAGTCAACTTTTTAGGGTATATTAGTCTAGTGTACCGCTGGTGCTTTCAGCAGCTGCCCGTGGTAGTTCGCTGTTTGTCCAATACATGGTTTGCCACATTGGCACGGAATCTGGTACACCCCAGCATTTCGTATACCAAGGTTATCTGTGATGCATGCCTGTACGCCCTTAGGGCCAAAAGCCAAAAAAATAAAATTAGAAAAATCCTTTGTGCTTCTCCTATAACACCCGTGGGGCAGTTTCAAGTCAGTGCTTTTTGAGGATGCGTCAAATTTTTCCTGACAGTGCGGCGGCGCGGTCCCTTCCGTCACTTTACGACGAACCTGCATCTACCTGTGAACAATGTCTCAGCAGATCATCAGCAGGGAAGCCGAGCGAAACCTACTGTACTTCGACGTGAACCAGGCTGCAATTAAAGTCACTCATCTACGTTTCGGGAGAAATTTTTCACACGAAATTAAAGGTTGGAAATTTTGTCCTTAATTAATATATTCTGAAACTTAGGTGAACAAGTATCATTGTAAAGCCCAAGCTAGTCTTAACACACTCACTCACAATCCCTTTCGCTCACGTTAGCAAGTTTAGGTGTTGCATTTCCCGAAAACGTAATAGCTACAAAAATACGGATTATTTTTGATTGAGAATGCTCGACAAATGTTAAGTCTGTCGGTACCTGATGCAGTCACAGTTTTTAGCCATCGACCTGCTCAATACGCCACACGGAATTTATGTCTTTTCTCGTCACAAAATTCACTTAAAAATTCCAAAATTTCTACACACCCATCGGAATAATTATGCCGTCACTTTACAACGCTTTTGATGTATGAAACATCCGAACTACTACTACACACGTCCGAACTGTTTCATGGCTTAGCTCCGACTCCTCTCTATAATACTCTAAGTCTTTTCTACTAGCAGAGAAAGGCGCGTGAAGAATATTGCTTTACCACTGGTCAGTTTCTTCCCACGCCAATAGCAAAACATTCTCCCGCGTCAGTCCGCGCTTTTCGTCAATAACCAATCGCAAAATAGTAAACCTAACGACTGCACTTTTTACCGACGTAATTATCTAATATGCTGAAGTTTTGTTTATGCATAAAGTTAGTTACTATTGTCATTTATGCCTGAATTAACTTTCCCTTTACTGTAAACTAACTTTACAAATCTATTCTATAAAAATCCCCTTTGACCACATCCATACTTCATCGAAATGTTCCCACACTAAATCCCGCTACATAACTCGTTAAACATTTATCTTTATATTAACCTTAAACCATACTCATGCATCATTCATACTGCTAAAACGCATTTATAACATTTTACATACACAAAAAGACATAATAACACTTTATGAAAATACTAGAACAGTTTATGAAAAACATTCTGTTACTTTAGTGCACTCTAGTGGGCATAATCGAAACTAAATCGGAGTCCCCTATCCAATACTGTCCTCTATCGGCTGATACATAAACTACGTGCGCGTCCAGTCTCACGTCAGCATCTGTCACAATCCAGCTCTAAGACACATCTCCCACTTAACCGCCTCCAAGGCAGGGTCGGTATACGGCGTTACGCCTCAACAGCACATCGATGTATGTTATATAGGCTGGAGCTGGCGCTTCCTCCGTAGCTTTTTCATCTCGATAGTTTTTTTTTTTTTTTTTTTTTTTTTTTTTTTTTTTTTTTTTTTTTTTTTGTAGAGGTTGGGCGCAGAGCGTGCAGATTGCGCCATTCTGGTTAACCGATTTTCCCGAAATAGCGTTTTGAGGTGTTCCAGTTATCGGGAGAGCTTCTGCACCTGAGATGATGCACGCCCTGTACAGCCGCGTTTTGAGTGCCACACTCCTCTGCGCAGAGTAGTGGCAGTTGTCTGTGTGCAGGTACAGGCGTGTGTGTGATTTCTTTCGAGATACACTGTGGCCCATGGTGCCGTCTGCTATTCTCTTGACCGTGATGTCCATGAAAGGCAGTCATCGCTCTGCCTCGATCTCCATGACGAATCTACCGTTGGGCTGTATGGTGCTTAGATGTGCGACGAAGTCACGGAATTTGCCTCTTCCGTATTGCCATACAACGGAAGAAGGAAGTAGTCCCATCTGAATGTCTTCGGAGCTTACTCCCCAAATGCTCCATATACAGATTGGCACTTACAGGCGAGAGTGGGCTGTCCAATCCGACTCTCGCCGTCTGTTTATAACTCTTTTAATACACTACTGGCCATTAAAATTGCTACACCTCGAAGATGACGTGCTACAGACGCGAAATTTAACCGACACGAAGAAGATGCTGTGATAGTCAAATGATTAGCTTTTCAGACCATTCGCACAAGGCTGGCGCCGGTGGCGACATCTACAACGTGCTGACATGAGGAAAGTTTCCAACCGATTTGTCATACACAAACAGCAGTTGACCGGCGTTTCCAGGTGAAACGTTGTTGTGATGCCTCGTGTAAGGAGGAGAAATGCGTACCATCACGTTTCCGACTTTGATAAAGGTCGGATTGTAGCCTATCGCGATTATGGTTTATCGTATCGCGACATTACTGCTCGCGTTGGTCGAGATCCAATGACTGTTAGCAGAATACGGAATCGGTGGGTTCAGGAGGGTAATGGAACACCGTGCCGGAACCCAACGGCCTCGTATCACTAGCAGTCGAGATGACAGGCATCTTATCCGCATGGCTGTAACGGATGGTGCAGCCACGTCTCGATCCCTGAGTCAAAAGATGGGGACGTTTGCAAGACAACAACCATCTGCACGAACAGTTCGTCGACGTTTGCAGAAGCATAGACTGTCAGCTCGGTGACCATGGCTGCGGTCACCTTTGGCGCTGCATCACAGACAGGGGCGCCTGCGATGGTGTACTTAACGACAAACCTGGGTGCGCGAAGGGCTAAACGTCATTTTTTCGGATGAATCCAGGTTCTGTTTACAGCATCATGATGGACGAGTCCGTGTTTGGTGACACCGCGGTGAACGCACATTGGAAGGGTGTATTCGTCATCGCAATACTAGCGTGTCACCTGGCGTGATGGTATGGGGTGCCATTGGTTACACGTTTTGGTCACCTCTTGTTCGCAATGACGGCACTTTGAACAGTGGACATTACATTTCAGATGTGTTACGACCCGTGGCTCTACCCTTCATTCGATCCCAGCGAAACCCTACACTTCAGAAGGATAATGCACGACAGCATGTTGCAGGTCCTGTACGGGCCTTTCTGGATACAGAAAATGTTCGACTGCTGCCCTGACCAGTACATTCTCCAGATCTCTCACCAATTGAAAACGTCTGGTCAGTGGTGGCCGAGAAACTGGCTCGTCACAATAAGTACGCCAGTCACTACTCTTGATGAACTGTGGTATCGTGTTGAAGCTGCATGGGTACCTGTACCTGTACTCGCCATCCAACCTCTGTTTGACTCAATGCCCAGGCGTATCAAGGTAGTTATTACGGCCAGAGGTGGTTGTTCTAGGTACTGATTTCTCAGGATCTATGCACCCAAATTGCGTGAAAATGTAATCACATGTCAGTTCTAGTATAATATATTTGTCCAATGAATACCCGTTTATCATCTGCATTCCTTCTTGGTGTAGCAATTTTAATGGGCAGTAGTGTACATCAGCCACAGCTAGTGCATATTTTTCTTGTTGGGTAGAAAAACATGTATTTCACATTTCTGCATGTTTGCACGTGAAAACTAATGATGTTGTTGCTACTTTATATTCAACTGCGATCTTAAAACATTTATACCCTTCTAACAATCTGATCATCTTGTAAAACAAAATCTGGTTTATCATATTATGCGCAAGGTCAGTTTTTTACGTAATTTAGTATTATGAATGTGGACGTTTCATTCTCATGCTTTCAAAAGATACCACTAGATACTAGGAAATGTTATGCTCATCTGCGTTTATAGTCTCTCTGAGGAACACGCAAATACAATAATTTCTGAAAATTTTTGTTTCCAACTGTATCAAAAACGTCTGACGAAAGAGAGAAGGCAGTAAGCCACATTCACCTATTTGAACTTCCTGTTCAAAGGGTGCAATTCCAAGCCATTTAATGAAAGTCCGCGTGACATCCGGCTCTGAAATTCTGCATGTTCATTGGCACTACCTCGCACTATTCTCTGCACGGTAAAAGAAGATCCTTGATAGCTAACAGCTGCGCTGCCAGCTAATAACTGCCAAGCACAAAACGCTACTGGCCGTACCGAAGCTACGTGACTGAAAACATTAGTCGTCTACACAGGTGCGGCAACATTGGGGCGTTGCAATATAGACTCATACAAAATCGTTATGTGACTGGTTGTGACAGACGCACGAAGCAGCCGGGCAAGACCTCTTGAACAGTTACGTTTCTTCTTTCGTCGTACAGTGTGTGAGCGCTGGAGCGGGAACGATGCACGAGGATACGGGAATACTGTATACTCTTAGGGAGGCATAATGCAGGGCTGCGATAGAGTGGTTGATAGACCTACCCGTCTATAAAGATTTTTGTGTTTCTTATTGTTTTCGTTAATCCACTGAGACGAAAGCGTGAATCAGTCTCTCGGTAACACAATAGCTAATTATGCCTGCCATGAAGTGTAACTCCCTCTCCGTAGAATACACAGAAAATAACTTGTCCTATTACTTCCGGAGGGAAGGGGAAAATGGTAGTGGTAAGGGCTCCTTTCCGAAAGATCAGTTGGTCCGCAGTAACGATCACTTAGTCCACAGCTGTCATGGCGCCTTCCGTAACTACCACAGGTCCCGTGAAAGTCCAAGCGAATGTCTCCCATATGTAACACCTACAGCGCCTCTCGGTGTTGAAAAAACAAAAATAGCTCCCAAATTAGCTCCCATGTCCTTAAAATATCAATTCACAAAATGACCCAAGTCCCTCCACAAGTAGTAATTACGAAAAATAAATAAAAAACAAATAGAGGGAAATATCTAGTATAGAAAGCAAATGAAAAGAAAAGGAAAATTTAATTATAACTTTTAGAAACATGGGAAGGGGGAAAAACAGTAGAAAATATTAAAATATTAGTTATTCCAATGCGTAAGAAAATCAATATTATAGTCATAGAACGTAGATCTGGGACACCAAAGATAGTGTTTACTAAAGTATAAATAGCCATACATTGTAATTACGACACTCCAGTCTCTAGTCTGTTCTAGTTCGGAAGTTATTTAGGACGTACAGCTTTAGAGAACGACAATTGGGACTTTATTAAACGGGGATCAAGAAAAGATTGTGACGAGATTGTTTTTGAGGATTGTCAATTCAAGACTTTAATTTGGACATTTATCAAATTAGATAAACGGGAAGGTGAATAGTAATCGTCCGCAGCTCGTGGTCGTGCGGTAGCGTTCTCGCTTCCCACGCCCGGGTTCCCGGGTTCGATTCCCGGCGGGGTCAGGGATTTTCTCTGCCTCGTGATGACTGGGTGTTGTGTGATGTCCTTAGGTTAGTTAGGTTTAAGTAGTTCTAAGTTCTCGGGGTCTGATGACCATAGATGTTAAGTCCCATAATGCTCAGAGCCATTTGAATGGTAATCTCTTTGGCTTTAATGTCAATTCGTGTGAATATTTAAATGCTTTACTGAATTGAGAATTTTAACCAGATTCGGACTTTGAATTGTGATAGTGGGAAACTTTAACTTCACGCGACTAGTGATCATAGTTAATGACAGTTTGCGGATATTAAATAGAAATAACTTATTTACCGAAACTGACAGGATATTATCTGACATCTCTGATGCTAGCGGGAATCCTACTTAGACATCTAATTAAAGAACTTCTTTGATTGAGATCGTATGAGTGAACCTGTTTATTAATAATTCTTGTCAATAAACTGACGTCGTTAATTTGAAACATAATAAAAGTCTTGAACATTAATTTAACTTAGATTAATAAACGTTAAGGTTACGTGAGCTATGCCAAGAACAAACTAGCGATTCGTAACTAAAACAATTGAACGAAAGGTTAAAGTATCATCGTCTGTAAACATTGTTTGTAAAGCTACTAAACATTTTTTCTCTCAGAGTTGAGAAGACTATACGTGTAGTGACCCACGTTTTAACATTGTGTTTTAAAAGTAATCAAACTGATACTTAGCCGGGACAGTATTAAATAAAAGTAAAACCCTTCAATGACAAGTCAATGTGTAAAAAATAAAATCAAACTTTCACCTATTAGACGAAAAAGCGAAAACAGAAAAAGGGCTGCGATACATAGCATAATACTGCCCCATCGCCTTGCGTCCGGGACGCAGTGCACATTTCGAACAGCCATTCGCATGAATGACAGCGTATTCTGACCTTCCCATTGACCAGGCTTAACAAAAAGCGTGATTTGTCGAAACATTCCCATTGCTCACTGTGTAATCTGGATTATCCCATCCCACACCAACCGTAACTGGTGAAGCCGTTGGCTCAACATGAGAACATGTAACATCCCTGCTGCAGAGCCTCACATTCAGCAATGTGCGTATTCTGCTTTCCAGAGCGAAGTAGCCTCCGACCGCCACGTTCAATGATGAGGAGTGGGCGCCTACTCGTGGCTTCATCGTTCTTCATCAACCTTCTGCAAATGCTCGCGACAGTAGCACGCTATCAGCCGACCAGATTTTTGCCGCTTTCGAGATGCTCGTCCCAGTCGACAGGCTATAAGAATCTGCCTTAGTGAAAATACATTGTGTCAGGGGATTTCCCTATTTCTGGTATGTATCGTCGCTAGAATGGTTCGTCATTCCTCTCAGCTCCTTGCCATGTACCGCTGGGCATAACGTTTTGGATCATCAATGTAAATACAACAATAATTATTTCTTTTCCTGTTTGTCAATCTGTTTTTTTCGGATATAATTTTCGTAAATGACTTGCATTGAACTACATCGCCTCCTTTTGTTTTCGAATGGTTCTCCTGTCGATTTTTAGTTCAGTTATAAATTTCGTTCCTGCAGTACCCATTTCTTTGACTAGTTGGAAAGTGGATGTAGTTTCGTCTGTGAAATTCAAATTAGTACTCGCTCTGACTCTAAAACCTCCAGTTTGCTATGCCGCCAGCTTTAAAAATTTTGTCTTCTGCCTTCCTCGCTAGGAAATCAGAGCTCATTTTTTCGTCTATACAGGATGGAGAAAAATAACTTGACAGCAAAGTGAGACAGCAGAGTCGAGAAAATTTTCCAAATATCCATAGACCGGGAATGCACAGCTGTGGAACTACAGGCATACATCGGCAGCCAATGAGTGAGGAGCGCGCGGAAGTTAGTTCTGTAAACGAACGCGTTTGAGTGCATCTAGCAGTGTGTGTTTGTGTAGCTGTTTTTCGAGAGGGTGAACCAAACGTGCTCTCGAAGATGTCAAATGTTGTACCGTTACTGGAGGCAGGAATGAATTTTCTGTATAAAATTTGATTGTTGTTGTTGTTGTGGTCTTCAGTCCTGAGACTGGTTTGATGCAGCTCTCCGCGCTACTCTATCCTGTGCAAGCTTCTTCGTCTCCCAGTACCTACTGCAGCCTACATACTTCTGAATCTGCTTAGTGTATTCATCTCTTGGTCCCCCTCTACGATTTTTACCCTCCACGCTGCCCTCCAATACTAAATTGGTGATCCCTCGATGTCTCAGAACATGATTGGAGAAAAATATTTAAATGTGATTTTTTTTCTGCCATTGTCTTAGTTCACACTTATTGATCTACTGCACTTGTTAGAATAAAATTTTATTCGTGTTTCCCGTATCTTATCAAAAATTAAAACTTGTTGCCTTTAGATTTCATTACTAACAAAATTGCGCTTTACTGTACGTCACGTCAGCTATCATTTGGCAGTGCTGTCTGTGCTGTACAGATAATTATTTAAAAAATTATTAGCATTATGATACTTTCAGCGTAGTTGATTTAAAGGTCAAGCTTTACCCAGGAAATACCACACAAAATTCGCGGTTGCCTTAACCAACCAAAGACAGCAAGTTCGCTTAACTTTAACTGTTCAGATGACACCATTATTTCCAGCTAATTTAATTAGTCATACATAGTCAATGTTTCTGCGATATATTCAGTCTCACCTTCTTCTACAGTAATGACGTAGGTTGAAGCAATGAACTAAAGTTTACCGAGCGAGGTGGCGCAGTGGTTAGCACACTGGACTCGCATTCGGGAGGACGACGGTTCAATCCCGCGTCCGGCCATCCCGATTTAGGTTTCCCGTGATTTCCCTAAATCGCTCCGGGCAAATGCCGGGATGGTTCCTTCGAAAGGGCACGGCCGACTTCCTTTCCCGTCCTTCCCTAACCCCATGAGACCGATGACCTCGCAGTTTGGTCTCTTCCCCAAACAACCCAACCCAACCCCAACGAAAGTTTGTACCGGCGCTGGGATTCGAACCTGGATCTGCTGCTTACTAGGCACATGCACTATCCATTGTAAGACACAGGTACCCTGCACGGACTACCTTAGTACATGAATTGGAATTTGTTGAAGGAGATGTACTGGGGTAGTCCTTGTAGCTCTGGTAGTGAGAGTGCCAGTATTGGGAAACTGATGCCAACAGCCTAGCTGCAGTGGTAACACCGCTTCCCGTCAGATCACCGAAGTTAAGCGCTGTCGGGCTGAGCTAGCAGTTGGATGGGTGACCATCCGGTCTGCCGAGCGCTGTTAGCCAATCGGGATGCACTCAGTCCTTGTGAGGCAAACTGAGGAGCTGCTTGATTGAGAAGCAGCGGCTCCGGTCTCGGAAACTGACATACGGCCGGGAGAGCTGTCTGCTGACCACATACCCCTCCATATCCGCATCCAGTGACGCCTATGGCCTGAGGACGACGCGGCGGCCGGTCGGTACCGTTGGGTCTTCATGGCCTGCGCGGGAGGAGTCTAGTTTTTATGGGGCAATTGATAGCACATCTGTCTTGTAAGTGGGAGACCTAGGTTCGCATTCTAGCGTTGCTACAAATTTTAATTCATTGCTTTAGTCTATCATATAATAAAATTACTGACTGCAGTGTTTATATTATCAGTTATTAGCTGGTGGAAATTAGTTTAAATGCATAAACTTCAGTGAGCTGGTCACTGATTAGCTATCGTTTTGTGGTTGTAGCTCCACAGCGGCATTTTTCCGACCTATGTGTATCGGTAAAATTTTGTTAGATTTCACATCCCCTACCCTGCTCTGAGGTTATTATTGGGTTTTATTTACACCCTGTATAGAACTCAAGTGAGTTGAAGAAGTACTCAGTGGTTCCGTTTTGTCGTTGACAACACTATCTTGTATCGCACCCGGATACCTAAGTCGATGCCAACCAGGAAAGTATCGACGTTGTCGAAGCAAAGAAGTTGCGAGACCCGGCAACTCACCGCAATCGCCGCTCCTGGCGATACACCAGGCCATGCCAGACCAGAAGCCTTTACAAGCAGCGGTCGAGAGCTCTACAGTCTCATTGCTCGCCAACTGAAGGTTGTACACACTGTCCTTAAAATACTCTATTGTGACTTGGCTGCCTGCTACTGATTTGGACTTCAGATTGCTCTAAGTTTACTGAGGGTCGTGCCAAAGTACAATTAATTATTTCATATTTGACAGTAAATTGTACGAACAATCGTTTGGCTTAGCCATGGGAAGTCCTTTACTTGATAGTTCACCGGATATTTTTGTTAATTTCCGAGGAGAAAATTTTTTTCAATTCAATTCCGTACGCTTTTATACTCCTTATGTTGACGATCTATCCTTCGCATTCAGTGGCAATGACCACAGTTTAGAACATTTGTTTGACATTTCCAATAATTTACATGAGAAAACTAAGTATGCAAAAGAATTTAAAAATGAGAACGATGAGTTAAATTTTCTAGATTAGAAATTATCCATACAGAATATGAAAAGTAACTTTGACATTTATCGTAAACTGACTTACTCACACAGCATTATTCCAGCAGATTCTTTTCACCACGGGCTTTTCCAGTAATAAATCGCGCTATGATTGCATCACTATATCCCGTCTGTCTACAGAAAGAAATTAATCTGATCAATACCACTGCGAGTAATAACGGCTTTGAGCTACTTGTAGTTGACTAGATCCTAAGTAATAAAATGGCTAAAAAGTTTTCAACGCTTGGCAATTAGAAAAAGAAGGAAAATGAGAAAAAGAAAAGTTTATATTAATACTTTTTTGGGTCATCGCATAAGACGGCGTAATTAGATGAATGACGAATACTAACTTCACTTAATGAATGTTTATTCAGCACTTGCACATACAAGAGCGTGGAGCGAACTGCCTCCGGCCAAAACACATACAGTATATATACAGTTACAGAACATTCCAGAACAATGATTCTTGACATTTGTGGAGACTTCTAGAATGTAGTTGAACCGAATATAGAAATTAAAATTTTACAGTTCACGTGAGTTTTGAACTCACGACCCGCAACAACCCAGTATCATAACCACTACACCACGGTGACTGTGCTACTGAGCTTTTTCTGCGACATTGCTCCCTTTATCGGTCCTGCATACTCCGACTCCTGATGACTGATGTTCGCCCTCGCGGTGATCTTCTTAGAACTTCCTTTGCCTCTACGCTCTTCGTCACCTTTCCGCTTGTTGCCTGTCCTTGGAGCTTCGAATTTACCCTGGGTTGCAGGATCCTTATAGGGCTTCAGTCGAAAGATGCGGACCGTATCTCTGGTCTTTCGTTGTCTTGTGTCGGCGTCGAAATCTTAAATTCATAAGTAACATCAGACAACTGTTTTACAACCTTATAAGGTCCAGAGTAGCGCCTGGGGAGTTTCTCAGAGAGACCAACCTTCCTAACAGGAGTGAAGATCCAGACGAGGTCACCAGGCTGGTAGACAACACAGCGGTGGCTCGCGTCCTACCTTCAGCGATCGTTTTCTTGAGCCTGCAGCGTGCGGAGTCGAGCTAACTGCCGAGCATCCTCAGGTCTGGTTAACAGCTGGCCAATGTAGTCGTCGTCCACGTCATCAGGATGTAACGGAAACACTGTGTCCATCGCCGTAGCCGCCTCACGCCCATGCACCAGGAAAAATGGCGTAAATCCTGTGGTTTCTTGTTTGGCGTTGTTGTAGGCAAACGTCACGAAAGGTAGCACCTCATCCCAGTTGTTGTGTTCAACATTGACGAACATTGATAGCATGTCGGCCAAGGTCTCATTAAGGCGTTCAGTACACCCGTTTGTTTGCGGCGGTAGGCAGTCGTCATGTGATGAGTAATGTTGCACCGACGGTTTATCTCTGTCACAAGATTCGATTGAAAAACGACATTGGGGCACCGTGTTTCAATACAATGTCTTCAGCGAAGCATTATGCATTTGGCTACCTCGAATGCTTCGGCTATTTTCACGGCTTTTGTAATGGCATAGCGTGTCAGATAATCAGTGCAAACAATAATCCATCTATTGCCACTAGCAGACGCTGGAAACCGTCCGAAGAGGTCAATCCCAATACGCTGGAAAGGCGTTTCGGCTGGTGGAATTGTTATGAGTCGGCCAAGTGGTTTCTGAGGAACTGCCTTTCTCCTCTGGTACCCTCGACAGTGCGACACATAATAACGGACACTCCTAAATAAACCTGGCCAGAAAAATCTCTTGCGGATCCTGTCGTACGTCTTAATAAATCCTAAATGTCCGGCCTCAGGTGTGTCATGGAATTTCTGTAGAACATCTAAGCGCATGTGTTTAGGAAATACTGGTAGCCACCTCTTTCCAAACGGACCAAAGTTTTTCTTGCAAAGTAATCCAGTAACTACCTTAAATTGCCCTTTCACATACTCGTACCGATTTAATGCAAGCATAATTTGACATATCTTGGCGTGCTTCTTCTGCTCAGCATAGAGAGCCTGGAGTGCAGCGAGACAGTCACTATCTTCATCAAAGTCTTGATGATCTTGCACAGGGTTCTTGAGAGACGGTCGGCATCTTGGTGTTTTCTTTCACTTGTATACACTATGGTAATGTCATGCTCTTGAAGACGCAGTGCCCACCTGGCGAGTCGTCCTGTTGGATCCTTAAAAAGACCTGTCAACCAACAAAGTGAATGATGGTCTGCAACAACTGTGAATGGCCTTCCATGGAGATACTGTCGAGATTTGCACGTGACCCAGATCACAGCAAGTTACTCTCTTTCTGTATTTGAGTAGTTTCTCTCGACTTTTGTAAGTGTCCTAGAAGCATAAACTATATCCTTCTCTGCCGGCCGGGGTTGCCGAGCGGTTCTAGGCGCTGCAGTCTGGAACCGCGTGACCGCTACGGTTGCAGGTTCGAATCCTGCCCTCGGGCATGGATGTGTGATGTCCTTAGGTTAGTTAGGTTTAAGTAGTTCTAAGTTCTAGCGCACTGATGACCTCAGAAGTTAAGTCCCATAGCGCTCAGAGCCATTTGATTTTATAACCTTCTCTTATCCATCCGAAATTTGCACCAGAACAGCACCGATCCCATACCCACTGGCATCTATGTGTAGTTCTGTAGGTGCTCTCTCAACATACAGATCAAGTACAGGGTCAGTCGTCAGAGATTTTCGCAGCACATCGAAAGAATATTGTTGACCACCACCCGAGATAAATTTGGCATCAGCTTTTAACAACTCTTGGAGTGGCCTGGCTTTGATACAAAAGTATTTGATAAAACGACGGTAATAGAACGTAGTCCAAGGAAGCTTTTCACATCTCTAATACTTTTAGGAATAGGAAAATCCGTTATAGACCTCACCTTTTCTGGGTCTGGCCGCACACCTTCGTTTGACACAAGGTGTCCAAGTATTTTGATTTCTTTTGCTCCAAAGAGACACTTTCTTGGATTAAGTTTCAGTCCGCCTTGTTGAAGACACTTAAGAACGGCCCTCAGTCTTTTTACGTGTTCATCGTATGTCTCTGAGAACACTATAATGTTATCTAAATAACAAAGACACATCGTCCACTGCAGGTGACTTACAAGATTATCCATCATCCGTTCAGAAGTTTCTGGTGCATTACACAAACGCCATTACCTTAAACTCATACAGGTCCTCAAGGGGGATGAATGCAGTTTTCTCACGATCAGCCTCATCAACTTCGATTTACCAGTATCCCGAGTACATGTCCATGGTTGAGAAATACTTAGCCCCCTTCAGACAATCTAGTGTATCGTCAATTCGTGGAAGGGGGTAAACATCCTTAATAGTTATCTTATTAAACTTCCTGTAATCAACATAAATGCGCTAACTGCCATCCTTCTTTCTGACGAGAACCACTGGTGACGACCATGGGCTCTGCGAAGGCTGAATGATGTCATTCTTCATCATTTTCTCTACTTCGTCGCGAATTATTCACCTCTCCGTTGCTGACACACGGTATGCTCTCTAGCTTATTGGTTGATGGTCTCCAGTGCTAATCCGGTGCTTCACCGACGATTTGTCTAATTTGCTCTTCACCTATGGATTGAAGCATTCAGAGAACTCTTGAAGAATGGCAAGTAGCTTCTTCTGTTGTTCCTTAGTGAGATCTGTCGAGCTAGAAGTTCTTGTCTCTTAGTGGTAGCGCTAACTTCGCCCACAGACTCGGCATGGGAGGTTTCTATGACGCTCAGCTGTTCGGCAATTAAAGGCTCAGCGTTTGCTACGCTCATGCGACAGTTAACTATCCATAATTCACCGAATTCGTTCTTAAACGAGACGACAGAGGCTGGGATGTCAAGTTATTCTTCAGTGGTATGCTTCTCTTACAATCCACTACTACTTCTATGAGTTGATGCATGGTATGACACATGACAGTCAGCTTTCTAGCGCTGAATGATCACTTCATCCAGTGCACATAGTCTCCACACACTCGGATAAGTATCTTCCTGTCCACAGTATCTCATATCGTCTAGCATAATCTTCGAGCGACCACAATCTATAATTGCCTGAGGAGCTTTTAGAAAGTCCCATCCCCGAATGATGTCATGACTACACTCTTGTAAGACGATGAATTCTAAGAGCTGTGTATGGCCACTTATACCCACACGAATGGTACATCTTCACGGAGTACAGCATTGAGGAGAGGTATCGATGTCGGTCGGTGAGGCCTGTCACGAACTCGGCGTTCCCATACATGCCAAATGTGTTCAGTAGGATTCAGGCCAGTATTCTGTGCAGGCCAGTCCATTACAGGGATGTTATTGTCGTGTAACCAATCCACCACAGGCCGTGCATTATGAACAGGTGCTCGATCATGTTGAAAGGTGCAGTCGCCATCCCCGAATTACTCTTCAACAGAGGGAAGCAAGAAGGTGCTTAAAACATCAATGTAGGCTTGTGCTGTTATAGTGACACGCAAAACAACAAGGGGTGCAAGTTCCCTCCATGAAAAACACAAGCATACCATAACATCACCGCCTCCGAATTTTACTGCTGGCACTACACACGCTGGCAGATGACGTTCGCCGGGCATTCGCCATACACACACCCTGCCATCGGATCGCCACATTGTGTACCGTAATTCGTCACTCCACACAACGTTTTTCCACTGTTCAATCGTTCAATGTTTACTCTCTTTACACCAAGCGAGGCTTCGTTTGGCATTTACTGTCGTTATGTGTGGCTTATGAGCAGCCGCTCGACGGTGAAATCCAAGTTTTCTTACCTCCCGCCTAACTGTCATAGTACTTGCAGTGGATCCCTATGCAGATTGGAATTCCTGAGTGATGGTCTGGATAGATGTCTGCCTATTACACATTACGACTGTCTTCAACTGTCGGCGGTCTCTGTCAGTCAACAGACGAGGTCAGCCTGGACGCTTTTGTGCTGTACGTGTCCCTTCATGTTTCAATTTCACTATCACATCGGAAACAGTGGACCTAGGATGTTTAGGAGTGTGCGCATCTCGCCTACAGACGTATGACCCAAGTGACACCCAATCACCTGACCACGTTGGAAGTCCGCGGAGTGCACCATTCCTCTCTCTCACGATGTCTGACTACTGAGGTCGCTAATGTGGAGTACCTGGCAGTAGGTGGCGGCACAATGCACCTAATATGAAAAACATATGTCTCCAAGCGGTGTCCGGATACTTCTGATCATATAGTCTATAAACAGCAGTTGCTGGGCAAGGGAGATAATAACGTATGTAATTCCACCTACGCAAAGCACACTGTTTGAGATAACAAGAAGAAACTCTAAATCTGCATATGTCAGATTTATTGGAGGACCTTGAGATTTTTAAATATTTAGTTAATGAAGATGGTTTTATCCTGAATGAACAGCCGCAGCTTAAAAACAACAATTCCCTCGACGGCTTTAAGCCCTTACTCACGGCCGCATAATGGCTGTTTGTCACATCGCAAAAAAGAAATCCAATTTTCACAACTTTTTAAGACGCCATGTTTTTATTTCACATCGATAGAATTTTAAAATTTATTCGCTACCTTGCTCCATCTTCTTGAAGAAACAGTCTGATTCCAGAGAAATTTATCTATTGCGCCTCTAGTTGTTTTAACAACGTCATGTTATTAAACAATTTTTTTGTTATAATGGGTTTTAAGACAAGAGGTTTTAAATATTTTTTGTTGGCATCATTTAAATATAGCGAAATATTTTATGTACTATGTAGCACTTTAAAGATAGGCTTCCAGCGTTCGGTAATCACTCGCTATTTTTATTTGTCAGTTATCAAACATAAGGTGCTCACCGTAATTATCACTGTCTAATGAACCACAATTTTCATTTGTCCATTTATTTTGCGTAAGCCACCGGAATGCTTACACTGGGATAGAGATACGAACATATAGGCCTGCAGATGGTGGTGGTATCGCAAACACGAGATATAAAAGGACGGTGCACTGGCGAAGCTGTCATTTGTAATCAGATGATTCATGCGAGAAAGTTTCCCGCCTGATAACTGCTGCACAACCGGAATTATCATACTTTTGAACGAAGAATAGTGGTTGGAGTTTGAAGCATGACACATTCCATATCGGAAATCGGTAGGGAATTCAATATTCCAAAATCCACAGTGTCAAGAGTGTGCTGAGAGTACCAAATTTCAGGCATTACCTCTCACCACGGAAGAGACAGTGGCCACCGGTCTTCGCTTAATGACTGACAGCAGGAGCGTAGAGTTGTCAGTGCTAACAGACAAGCAACTCTGCGAGAAATAATCGAAAAAGTCAATGTGGGACGTACGACATACGTATCCTTTAGGACAGTGCCGCGAAATTTTGCGTTAATAGGCTTCGCTGCAGACGACCTATGCGAGTGCCCTTGCTAACAGCACGACATCGCCTGCAGCGCCTCTCCTGGGTTCGTGAACGTATCGGTTGGACACTAGACGACTGGAAAACTGTGGTCTGGTCAGATGAGTCCCGATTTCAGTTGATAGAAACTGATGGTAGGCTTTGAATGTTCTGCAGACCCTGCGAACCCGTGGGCCCTAGTTGTCAACAAGACACTGTGCAGGGTGGTGGTGGGTCCATAATGGCATAGGCTGTGTTTACATGAAATGTACTGGGTTCTCTGGTCCAACTGAACCGATCATCCACTGGAAACCGTTATTCGTGGACTTCATGTTCCCTAATAGCATGGAATTTTTATGGAGGGCAATGTGCCATGTCACTGGGCCCTAAATGTCCGCGACTGGTTTGAAGAACATTCTGGACAATTCGAGCGAATGATTTGACCACCTAGATCGCCGCAATGAATCCCACACAACATTTATGGGATATAATCGACGAGTTCGACGAGTCTATAGAGGCAGCATGGCTCAATATTTCTCCAGGGGACTTCCAGCGACTTACTGAGTCCATGCCGCCTCGAGCTGTTGCACAACGCTCGGCGAAAGGAGGTCCGACGCGATATTATCAGGTATCCCACGTCTTTTGTCACCTCAGTGTATTTGAGCATTTGCTTCGCCCGCACGTGTAGTGCCCTCTACACATAAGTTACTTTAACTTGAGATCCCGGTACCTTAGTTGACGCGAAGTTCCCACTGATGCTACCTGTTTACAATGACTTGTCATTTTATTATTTTTGAGATGGATTTTTGCATGACACGAGCCGAACTCCTTTACTGTACCGTACCTCTTCAACACAATACGGTAATAAGTAAGTTTGTACTTTTGGCTTTTAGTATTTTATTAGTATTTGCTATTTCGGTTTTACTTGAACCCTTTCTAACCATTGTGTAATTTCTAAGCGTTACAATTTTCTTCTGAAGAAGATAATTTTATACACTGTCCAGTCATATTGATGTGGCCACCTATCAAAACCCTTCATAACCACCTTTTGTAGTGTGGACTGCTGCGAGACGTGCAAGAAGAGAGTCACTGTGGTTCCAGAAGGTATTGCGAAAGATATGAAGTGGTGCCAATTCCAGTGCCCTGGCCAGCTACTCTGGGTCTCTCGGTCGACGACGCATGGCGCGAACACCCCCAATCGCGGTTTTCTCATTGATTCTCAATTGGGTTTTAATCCATGGAGTCTGATGGCCAGGGCAAAACGGTAAATTCATCCTGGTGCTCTTAGGACCACCAACGAACATTGCGAGCTGTGTGGTACAGTGCATTGTCCTGGCCATTAAAATTGCTACACCAAGAAGAAATGCAGATGATAAACGGGTAGTCATTGGACAAATATATTATACTAGAACTGACATGTGATTACATTTTCACGCAATTTGGGTGCATAGATCCTGAGAAATCAGTACCCAGAACAACCACCTCTGGCCGTAATAACGGCCTTCATACGCCTGGGCATTGAGTCAAACAGAGGTTGGATGGCGAGTACAGGTACAGATGCCCATGCAGCTTCAATACGATACCACAGTTCATCAAGAGTAGTGACTGGCGTATTGCGACGAGCCAGTTGCTCGGCCACCATTGACCAGACGTTTTCAATTTGTGAGAGATCTGGAGAATGTGCTGGCCAGGGCAGCAGTCGAACATTTTCTGTATCCAGAAAGGCCCGTACAGGACCTGCAACATGTGGTCGTGCATTATACTGCTGAAATGTAGGGTTTCGCAGGGATCGAAATGAAGGGTAGAGCCACGGGTCGTAAAACATATGAAATGTAACGTCCACTGTTCACAGTGCCGTCAATGCGAACAAGAGGTGACTGAGACGTGTAACCGATGGCACCCCATACCATCACGCCGGGTGATACGCCAGTATGGCGATGACGAATACACCCTTCCAATGTGCGTTCACCGTGATGTCGCCAAACACGGATGCGACCATCATGAAGGTGTAAACAGAACCTGGATTAATCCGAAAAAATGACGTTTTGCCATTCGTGCACCCAGGTTCGTCGTTAAGTACACCATCGCAGGCGCTCCTGTCTGTGATGTAGCGTCAAGGGTAACCGCAGCCATAGTTTCCGAGCTGATAGTCCATGCTGCTGCAAACTTCGTCGAACTGTTCGTGCAGATGGTTGTTGTCTTGCAAACGTCCCCATCTGTTGACTCAGGGATCGAGACGTGGCTGCACCATCCGTTACAGCCATGCGAATAAGATGCCTTTCATCTCGACTGCTTGTGATACGAGGCCGTCGGGATCCAGCACTGCGTTCCGTATTACCCTCCTAAACGCACCGATTCCGTGTTGTGCTAACAGTCATTGGATCTCGACCAACGCGAGCAGCAATGTCGCGATAGATAAACCGCAATCGCGATAGGCTAAAATCCGACATTTATCAAAGTCGGAAACGTGATGATACGCATTTCTCCTCCTTACAAGAGGCATCACAACATCGTTTCACCAGACAACGCCAGTCAACTGTTGTTTGTGTATGAGAAATCGGTTGGAAACTTTCCTCATGTCAGCACGTTGTAGGCGTCGTCACCGGCACCAACCTTTTGTGAATGGTCTGAAAAGCTAATCATTTGCATATCACAGCATTTTCTTCCTGTCGTTTAAATTTCGCGTCTGTAGCACGTCATCTTCGTGGTGTAGCAATTTTAATGGCCAGTAGTGTGAATTTCATCGTACTGAGGAAAAACGAATTGCATGTAGGGGTGGACACGCTTCCCAAATCTGTGTTTATCCACTGTGCCTTCAAGAAGGACGAGATCACCCCTGGGAATGCCACGCAAACATTCGCCAGACCGTAACGCTCCCTCTTCTGGCTCGGACAATTTGCTCTCAGACGTTTCACAACGTACACACCAAAGGCTATCTATTCGATGTAGCACAAAAAGATGATTCGTCTGAAAACGCCACCTGCTACCACACAGTGAACGTCCAGCTGCAGTATTTGGGTGCAGATTCAAGCCTTCATCGCCGATAAACAGTAGTTAGCGTTGGAGCAAGAACTAGGCGCCTGCTCCGGAAGTCCCTTCACAGCAACGTTTGCTGAACAGTCATTGCGGAAGCAGTGTTGGTAGCCACTCGCCTATTCGCATGACCACATCTGTCGTTAACCCCTGTCATCTATGGCCGGTTGTACACCACAGTTGCTTGACGCCGGTTTTGGATAGCACCATTTTGTTATGCACAGTATACTTTAACCGCAGAAGCACGTGAACTGTTTACAAATTTAGCCATTTCCAAAATGCTTCGACCCTTGGTCCAAGAGCCAGTGATCATGGTCCTTTAGACGTCAGATAAATTTCTCCCTTTCCGCACTGCGTCAACGACTGTACTGATTCCCGCGCCCCACTGATTCGCTTTATATACCCTCCACTGCTTGTTTTGCCACCTACTTTTGTAGAAGATTACTGCACGTTGACGTCGAACATAGGTGTGGTCACATTAATGTAACTGAACCGTTTAATTATCGAAACCTTGGTCAAGGTTTCTAATAAACCTGTGTTACGCAACTGGTTGCGTGATTTTTTCATCCTTTTGAAGAGTTCTCTAATAAATGTTTATTTCCGTGCTAATTAAGACTTTGTGACGACTTACGGACTTTCCGGTATCAGTATCCCACCATCAAGCTTGTTCGCTCACGCTGACCCATCTCGTCCAAGTTTTTGTGCAGTCAATGGTTGTGTGACACGTTCCACATCATTACGAAGTGTCGTACTCATGATCTATGGAACAAGTATTAATCTAATCTAATCTAATCAGATTTCATTCTGTACTAATATACATTGCGCACATTGGTCACAGGAATACAAAATGGTTCAAATGGCTCTGAGCACTATGGGACTCAACTGCTGTGGTCATTAGTCCCCTAGAACTTAGAACTAGTTAAACCTAACTAACCTAAGGACATCTCAAACATCCATGCCCGAGGCAGGATTCGAACCTGCGACCGTAGCGGTCTTGCGATTCCAGACTGCAGCGCCTTTAACCGCACGGCCACTTCGGCCGGCACAGGAATACAAAGAAGCATCTACACTACTGGCCGTTAAAATTGCTACACCATGAAGATGATTTGCTACAGACGCGAAGTTTAACCGACAGGAAGAAGATGCTGTGATATGCAAATGATTAGCTTTTCAGAGCATTCACACAAGGTTGGCGAGGGTGGCGAACCTACAACGTGCTGACATGAGGAAAGTTTCCAACCGATTTCTCATACACAAACAGTAGCTGACCGGCGTTGCCTGGTGAAACGTTGTTGTGATGCCTCGTGTAAGGAGAAGAAATGCTTACCATCACGTTTCCGACTTTGATAAAGGTCGTATTGTAGCCTATCGCGATTGCGGGTTATCGTATCGAGACATTGATGCTCGCGTTGGTAGAGATCCAATGACTGTTAGCAGAATATGGAATCGGTGGGGTCAGGAGGGTAATACGGAACGCTGTGCTGGATCCCAACGGCCTCGTATCACTAGCAGTCGAGATGACAGGCATCTTATCCGCATGGCTGTAGCGGATCGTGCAGCCACGTCTCAATCCCTGAGTCAACAGATGGGACGTTTGCAAGGGAACAACCATCTGCACGAACAGTTCGACGACGTTTGCAGCAGCATGGACTATCAGCTCGGAGACCATGGCTGCGGTTACCCTTGACGCTGCATCACAGACAGGAGCGCCTGCGATGGTGTACTCAACGACGAACCTGGGTGCACGAATGGCAAAACGTCATTTTTTCGGATGAATCCAGGTTCTGTTTACACCTTCATGATGGTCGCATCCGTGTTTGGCGACATCGCGGTGAACGCACATTGGAAACGTGTATTCGTCATCGCCATACTGGCGTATCACCCGGCGTGATGGTACGGGGTGCCATTGGTGACACGTCTCGGTCACCTCTTGTTCGCATTGACGGCACTTTGAACAGTGGACGTTACATTTCAGATGTGTTACGACCCGTGGCTCTACCCTTCATTCGATCCCTGCGAAACCCTACATTTGAGCAGGATAATGCACGAATGCATGTTGCAGGTTTTGTACAGGCCTTTCTGGATACAGAAAATGTTCGACTGCTGCCCTGGCCAGCATATTCTCCAAATCTCTCACCAAATGAAAACGTCTGGTCAATGGTGGCGGAGCAACTGGCTCGTCGCAATACGGCAGTCACTACTCTTGATGAACTGTGGTATCGTATTGAAGCTGCATGGGCATCTGTACCTGTACACGCCTTCCAAGCTCTGTTTGACTCAATGCCAAGGCGTATGAACGCCGTTGTTACGGCCAGAGGTGGTTGTTCTGGGTACTGATTTCTCAGGATCTATGCACCAAAATTGCGTGAAAATGTAATCACATGTCAGTTCTAGTATAATATATTTATCCAATGAATACCCGTTCATCATCTGCATTTCTTCTTGGTGTAGCAATTTTTATGGCCAGTAGTGTACAAAAATGGCGTCGAGATTCCCGCCTCAGTTCAGGGGCATAAGACTTGAACGTGGAACTTATTCAGTGAAAGATAACGTCGACGCAGAGTTTCTCAAACTTTCGCTGTAGCAGTTTACACTGCAACAGCAACGAAATCAACAGCGTCAGTATCAAAAACAAGAGCAACAACTTTAATAGCAACAAGCCTATTTGAAACAGCGGATGGAGGCAAAATCCAAGCTGACGCACCAACTTTTGCTTCAGGTAGCATGGCCGGCACACCAGGTACTGCACTTCAGCCAGATGCTGAGGATCGAGTACCAGGGGCACTCTCTGAATTCCAGGCATTTTTTTCGGTACGGCATTGAAACGTGCATGGTTTATGTTAAATTAGCTTCACAAACTTACACATTTAGTATACCTAGGAACTTAAGAATATTCAAAAAACTGTAGTTACTTTCTTCATTTTATGAACAAATAAGTGATGCAGTAACAGCCAGACTAGAATTTTTTCAATGTCGCATATTCTCTAACCAGTCATATAGAGCATAGGCAGCTGAATTTTGGTGTCTTTCCAACAAATGGAATTTTACCAGTACAAACTCGAACTTCAATCCGTCGTATACAGGTTCTCTTGTGTCAGATGTACTTATTCAGTTTGCTCCAGATCGAGGACTGGGTTTTACTACTGCACTTGTTGCAACTCTAGAAGAAGTTCTCAAACTCGTTAAAGCTAAAGAGGTTTCACGTCTTCTATATATAGCTCATCCCGTTTCCACGGAATTTGTAGAGCTGCGACTCAGACTGCTCAACTTACAGCAATGACGGCACCGTGTCTTCCGTTCGAAGTTCATCATCTTTACTCACTAAATCGCGGATTCACCTTAGCAGAGACTGCACGAAGCAAGCCGGCCATTTGAACCATTTAATCCTGTCCGCAGCTCGTGGTCTAGTGGCTGGCGTTGCTACCTCTAGACCACGGGGTTCAAAAAAATGGTTCAAATGGCTCTGAGCACAGTGGGACTTAACTTCTGAGGTCATCAGTCCCCTAGAACTTAGAACTACTTAAACCTAACTAACCTAAGGACATCACACACATCCATGCCCGAGGCAGGCTTCGAACCTGCGACCGTAGCGGTCGCGCGGTTCCAGACTGTAGCGCCTAGGACCACTCGGCCACTCCGGCCGGCGGACCACGGGGTCCCGGGTTCGATTCCCAGCCGGGTTTGGGATTTTCTCTGCCCGGAGGCTTTTCATCATTCCATCATCATCATCACTCGTGACAGTGGCTAGATTGGATTGTGTAAAAATTGTACTCTCTAAAAACTGGGACTTTATACAGCCACTGATGACCGCACAGTTGAGCGCTCCACGAGCCAAACGTTATCATGTTTGATCCTGGGCTTGGCTGTGCCACCAGTTGAGCGACGCACATTGAATTGAATCCATTGACCACTCCACGTTTCTTTCATACCCACCCTCTTAATGTCACACTTCACGGCACGTTCAAAGCTGAAATGAACCATCTCTAAACATTAGGCACATTGGTGCCTGTTACTAATAGTCTATTGGCGAATCGATTGATGTTTGTTTGGATGCCTGACGGCAAAATTCTTGTCTACGGAGGTTTTAAAGCAACTGCAATAGTCAGTTGTCAAGACTTATGCCATTCCTCGCTCCGAGGATCTTTTGTCAAGACTAGTAGGAGGGAAACACTTTTGCAAAATTGATCTAGCAGAGGATTATCTACAGCTACCTCTGGAAGAGACTTCCCAACAATTCACTGTTATCAGTTCTCCCTACGGCGTCGGTACAAGCACCTCCCTTTCAACGTGGCTAATGCCCCTGCAATCTTTCAGTGCATCGTTAGCAAGGAATACGGGGATAACATCCTTGTTACTTGTCAAATGAGGGAAGCACATATCCAGAATCTACGCCTTCTTTTCCAAATTTCACAATGAAGTGGTATCTGTCACAACTTAAAGAAATGTGAATTGTTCAAACCACAGGTTGACTACATGGAAAGCATCATTAGTATGTATAGCTCACTCCTCAAAAATAAAAACATAGAAGCTATCAAAGTATTTCCATGAATAAACTTAAAGAACTATATACCATTTTAGGCAAAGTTACTATTATGGGAAATTTATCCCCCAGAAATGAAAAAAATCCGATTCTCTCAACCTCCTGAGGTCAAAAGGCGCTAAATTTCAGTGTACCACTACTTGTCAACAGGCTTTGGTCACTTAAAGTATCCGAGCGAGGTGGCGCAGTGGCTAGCACACTGGACTCGCATTCGGGAGGACGACGGTTCAATCCCGCGTCCGGCCATCCTGATTTAGGTTTTCCGTGATTTCCCTAAATCGCTCCAGGCAAATGCCGGGATGGTTCCTTTGAAAGGGCAGGGCTGACTTCCTTCCCCGTCCTTCCCTAATCCGATGAGACCCATGACCTTGCTGTCTGGTCTCCTTCCCCTAAAACAACCCAACCCTACTTAAAGTATGTAGTTCCCCATGTCACGTGCCTGCCTACCCACGTTCAACCTCAGTAAAGAATGCATCCTTACCATCAATGCCCCCCAATACAACATCAGTGCAATTTTATCAGACAAAAATCTGGGTGGCATGTAACATCTTATTGCATTTGCCTGTAAAACATTAAATCCTGTTCAACTTCATTATATCCATATAGAAATAGAAACACACTAAATGAGTTATTGTGTCTTGAAAGTCCGTAATTTCCTCTGTAGAATGAAATTCAACCTGGACCATAAACATCTGATCGCTCCCTTCAGCCTCCACAGTCAAGTATATATCGGAGAAAACAGTTCAGTGACTACAAAGGTGGGCCTTTCTCCTAAGCTAATACTAATACCAGATCCATTACATATCCACCTTTCAGCATGCGTTTGTGGACGTCCTCTCCCGACTCCCCATGGGCCAGATCAACACTCCCTGTTTTGCTGTTGATGGGGATCTACAGGATGGAGATCTAGAGGCTGTTCTCGATAGATTCCCCATCACTATGCAAGAGATAGTTCAAGCCACAACAGAGGACACAATCCTCAATCAGATCCTCTGCTTCATCAGAAGGGCTTGTCCAAATGCCTGACAACCAACCCTACCACCAAACGTCGATCCCCATACTTACTACATCATCAGCTGCAAGCCAAAGGAAATGTCTTTCTCCGTTCCACAGTTCAGGGCGATTTTCCAACAGTCACTTCTACACAACTCAACCCTTGCATTATGTAGCTTTGCGTGCAACCACTAGGGAATGACATGAATCAAGGCGCTTGCCAGACAGCACATCTACTGGCCCAGTGTGTCCCTAGGCATACAACACGCTGTCTGGGGCTGCACTATCTGTGCCGCCAACTACACAGAGCCGCCTCAGAAACCATGGGAGCACAAACATATCGATTACGTATGGCCCTTCCTCTGGGATAGATGTCCAGTGGTCTTTGACATGCTCTTCAGATTTTCCTATGTAGTGCACGCTCCTGGACATCCTGCGGTCTGCGCTGCAATATCTGATGCCCAACAACAGGCCCCAAAATGCAGTGAGCGCCGTTGTATGGACTCACACATATCGCTGAGCCCTGGAGTGACTTCAGGGCTGTCATGACAGTCAGTTGGGGCCGACTGATTTTCGACGTCAAAGCAAATGGGCTTCCTTATGCAGCACGCAAAACATCTCTGGCCGCACCTGACGTCAACTATCCAGGCAACAGTCTGGTCTCATCCACACCAGCCCCAGCCCAGTGCCAATTTCACATCTTACAATACATCATCCTTGGTGCTTCTGAGATTCAGAACCGCGCAGTGTTCCTCAAACTGCTCAAATCTTCAGCTGCCCAGGTGCTCGACGTCGTGGACAACTCCCCACATTTGTAGTTCGTCTAGGCACCTCTAGGCCCACCCGCACCAATGGACGTGGATATGCAGAATCATCAGGCGTGACACCCACATTCCAGCCCCCTCTTCTGGCTCCGAGTTTCCGTCACCAACCCGGACATTTTAGACCGTACCATCTTTCTCTGTGGGGGAAGGATTGCCCTAAGGACTTTTTAGCACTGCACTGATTATGACTTGGTGTGTTATGGACTTTCTGGTAAAACCTTTCCACCGTCAAGTTCGCTTGCTCACGCTGACCTGCTCGTTCACGCTTTTTGTGAACAGTCAGTCCTTCTGTGGCAATTTTAATGTTTATGGATTAGCAATCTGCTCTGGCTCCCTGCCAGTATCTACTGCCAGGTGACTTGCCTGGCGTAGCTGTAATAAATTATATACACAAACGATCCACACGACTCAGTCTGTATTAGTGGAAGTCAATCAAAATCGCAATAGGAATTCCTGAGATTAGGCTTTTCATGTAGACGAAAAACCTGGCGAAAGACATCATAACACATATAGAAGTAGAAGACATGTTAGGATTCTCGTCAAGCTGCGCTGCTCTTTGGAGTTGTAGCGGCTTTTTTACTGTTTTTCCCGCCAGGTACAACCTCCTCTGTAGCTGAACAGCCAATAGCTACCTTCATTTCAACGAAATCTGCCTTCAAATGCCAATTAAAGATGGAACAGATAACAGTACATGTATTACATTCTCATCATTACTACAATTATAAATTATATTCACAAACCTTTCTCGTCAATCAGTCTATGTGTTAGGTTGGTGTATAAGTTCGTAGCAGTTTTCCATAATTGTAATAAACACAACAGATACACATAACAGAGACATTAGTCGTCAATAATGTATTCTGCAGCACTATTTGCAAATGTCTGTCAAAGTTCGGGTAACTTTTCGATTCAGCGAATGTAGAAATCATGTGGTTTGAAGGGAAGTACTCGTCGAGTCACGTTCGGAGCACACTTTCATCCGAAAAGGAAGTTGCTTGAAGGTTGTTCGATAGAGGGTGGAAAAGGTGAAAACTAGAGAGCGCAAGATCAGGTTAATAATGTGGATATGGAATGACTTCACAAGGGAACCCTAGTATAGTACTTTTCGTCAGTCTAGTAGAATGCAGGCGGGCATTATGGTGGAGTAGCATCACTTCATACACTCTTCCCGGTCGTTGTTCTTGGATTGCGTTTGCAAGCCATCTCAGTTGGGGATGCCTGCAGGTCATTGTATTGGGAGTTTCTGCTTTGTTTGGACTCAACCATAGTGGTAAGGCAACCTGCGTTCTAATACACGTTTTATATCAAACTGATATCAAATTAGTTATGCAGTTTAATTAATTGATCCATTAATTACCCCACCCCCTGATGACACGGGTTCCCGGGTTCGATTCCCGGCGGGGTCAGGGATTTTCTCTGCCTCGTGATGGCTGGGTGTTGTGTGCTGTCCTTAGGTTAGTTAGGTTTAAGTAGTTCTAAGTTCTAGGGGACTGATGACCATAGATGTTAAGTCCCATAGTGCTCAGAGCCATTTGAACCATTTGAACCCCTGATGACATCATGGGTTTTCCCCAGACGGTTCATGGGTCCCTTCCGCCACTACCCCGCCCAACCCCTCCCCTCCCGTCTGTTTCACTTCCCTCGAAATGGCGTGAAATTGAGATTTAAGCAGTAAATTCAAAAATGGCGGGAAATTCAAATTTATTGGGGGAAATATCAATTTTTTCGGAGATCAACTGACCTAGTTCACAACACCACAACCAGATGCTGCTATTGGCCCTCCCAACTCCCCTCTTCCGCTCCCCTCCCCTTCTCTCCCCTATCTGCAGGTTGGTGGAAAAAGGTCTCACTCTGTCGTGAGCAACAGGATAGGACAGATGTAAGTCTTTATTTTTTAAGTAGTGTGGATTATTGTTTATTTAAACAATCTGAGGTGGGCATGAGTAGCTGCCATTGATCGAGCGCATTAGACAGCAGCTCCATCCAGTTTCGTCAATAACTGATGGATGTGGAGAGGATATTTTCGCTATTAGTCTAGCATTAGAGAGTTGCTCCACCCAGTCTAGCTAATAGCCTTGTATGGTAAGGATGGGTTAATAGTGATAGGACAGCAAGCTATCACTGAAGTACAGGTAAGTAGCCTCCTGCAATCTACAAGTGAATAGCTGCTGTGAGGATGGATAATAATAATACAACAGTGTCCCACTGTCGCACAGCACCCGTACCTCCCTGCCGCTGCATACAGGACACATTTGTGAATGAATCACACTTATACATATTTACGAGTCGCAAGTCACATCTTAGCCAATAGAAACAGGGGAAATATATCGTACGATATTTTTTACGAATGTTGTACTCGTTATCTTACCTGACCAGTCGTGTCCAATTTAGTCCAGCGCCATCCACCGAACTTCTGTACCTGAAGAGACGTATGACTTGGACTAACTGCAGCTCCAGCCATGACATAGTCTCCTCAGTTTAAAAAATCCGAAACGGGGATACTGTTTTGTCGATGCACCTAGAATTTCTCACGCAAAATATACAGAGTGATTATAATTAAAATTCCAAATCGCTGTAGAAATAACACCACTGGTCAGAATGAAGTCAAATTGCAACGGAATATTATCGGAGAAGGGAGAAAACGTATGTCAGAAGTAAAATACAAAGTTGCAAAATGTAGCAATACATGGCACTGTAATCACTATAATTTAATAGTGGTCGACTAAAAATGACAAATGAATCATACAACAATGTCTAAGGTGTACTTTTGACTTTAAACAAACTGTACTACTCAGTGTGCATGGGTGTAAAGGTGTGATACTATCAATTACGTAAGCTCGTCCACCACGTCAAGGTCATATCAGATCGGATGCGAAAAATCGGTTTTTAATTGTCCTGAGCCCAGAAACCGCATAAAAAGCATCACTCACATCGGTTTTTAATTATCCTGAGGCCAAAAACCTCATAAAAAGAATCAATAAAAATAAAATCGGATTATTAATTTCCGTGTGACTGGCGCAAAACATGATCAATATGCTGTCCACCGCTTTCTACAACAAGTTAAAATTGAGAAACAGCATGTTCCACAACTGATCAAAGTGTTTCCAGGGTCACGCTCAGAATGTGTTGCGCAGTGCTTGCCTTCAGTGTAGCTAAGTTTGCAATCGGAACACTGAACACATCATCTTTCAGATAGTCCCACAGCCAGAAGTCACATGGATTAAAATCAGGTGACGGGGATGGCCAGGCTGTAGGGAAATGGCAGCTGATAATTCGAGCATTTCAAGCCAGTGATCACATCCACGCTGTTGGAGAGCTGGAATGACGTGGTTGCGCAAAAGACACTCATAGCGCTTACCAGAGATGGTACAGGTAACAGGACCGGAAGCACATGTCTCTTCAAAAAATATGGACCTATGATAAATAATGCCGTAAACCCGCACAACACAGTGACCTTTTCAGGATGAAGTGGTACTGGTTTACTTGTGTGTAGATTTTCCGTTGCCCATATTCGACAACTCTGTGTATTGACATATCCTGTCAGATAGAAGTGGGCTTCGTCTATCCACAAAATCTTCCACGGTGAATCATTGCCCACTTCCATGCAAGCAAGAAATTCTAAAGCAAAGGCATCTCTTGCTAGTAGGTGAACGGGAAGCAACTCGTGCACAAGGGTAATTTTTGAATGGATAGCAAAGAATGTAGTTTCGTAAGATTTTACGCACCGAGTATGTCCAATGCTCGAGCAATTCTCCGTGCACTACACGTTTGCACACCACCACTAGTCTCCTCCTGCACTGCTGTGGCCACTCCTTCCACTGACGTCGAATCAATCAGTTTCCTCCCTTTAGCAAGTTCCACACCAAAAGAACCAGTCTTTTCGAATTTCAAAATAATTTTTTCCAGACCCACGGCAGACATCGGACCAACGCCTTTTTTCAAACCCTTCAGTGTCCGGAACTTCTGCAGAGCGACGTGTGCACAGTCATCATTCTTGTAATACAGCTTTACAAGCAGAGCGCGATCCTGCATTGAGACAGTCATGGCGAACGTCGCAGACGCGAAAGGAGGAAAACCCGTGTATCGGGCGCGTTTATACCAACTTCATGGGTCGTGCGCATGACAAGTGCTTTCATTTACGTATTCAGACACATACAGCGCCATCTATTGATCAACTTTCACACTATTTTTTTCTTCTGCCATATGTTTTCCCTCTTCTCCAATAATATTCCGTTGCAATTTGACGTCATTCTGAGAAGTGGTGATATTTCTAAAGCGTTTTGAAAGTTTAACTTTAATTATAATCATACTGTATATTCCTCCATTTATAAGAGTTATTTTTGAAGACAGAAGAAATGACTATACACTCGATTCCACATCGCTAAAGTAACGTTGCTTGTTGTGAAAATCTAGTACACAACTATGGTATAAGTTATATTTCCTAAGTGTTCTGTCATCAGACAGAAAAATATCTTTCCTTATCAGTTTCATATATCCTACCTCCTGCCTCACAGGAGTGGAATTTTAAACTCATTTGTGGCTCATGACGGGGAGTTAGGGGCATGCTCTACCTCTGTCACAGGAGGCCTTCTCACTCTCGAACACTAAAAGTAAACAAATGCCTCGTCACATATGAAGTCTCTCAAGTAACATCAGAGAAGTTATAAATATCAAATTTATATTATGTATCACTTTATAAATCCGATAATATAGATGATTTTATTACGACGATCATCTCTCTCTGCGTAGATTGAAATTTCGTGAAAAGATCTCACTGCAACGAAAAAGACGCCTAATTACAGCTCCAACTCTCGAAGCATAGCTGGGGTACTCTCACCCTCGCTTCCACCTGCCTGCCGGCACGTCAGTGATATCAAATTTATAACTTAATTAATTAAATTGATCATTAGAGTCCCTTTGCTTGGCGGTAATTTAGTACATTCGCTAGGTAACCTTTACAGATGCTTCCATGACGCCTCTGTAGGCTTCCCACGAGCTAGCTAGTCACTTCCTCCGATACCAAAATGGGTGGTAACCATCGTCTAATAGCTGAAGACATCCACCGCTAATTGTGTTCTGTCCATCAGTTGCCTTGTCATGCTGATGGAAGTAAGTCACTTAGAATTCTGACGTACTGGTCCTCGACTACTACTGCGGTGACCTGTCGACCTATGCAGAGTGTAGGATGTTCCACTCTCTTGTCCACACTAACGGCACCTCTGACACCGGATCGCACGTGAACAGCTGCCACTGGATCGTAATCTCCGCCCGCACGTCACGGCTGTACTGCTCTTGGCTGACAACCCACCGCTCGTCGTGCTGGAGAGAGCTGTTAATGATTCCAGACCCACAAAAGTTGTCCTATCCTTCTCGGATGGACTGGGCGCTTAAATTTCGCTGGGGTAAATACCAGGATGTTGGACAATGTGCTTCCACTCATCCCTCCTGCAAACCGAAACGTTCTGAGATGTATTTTCAAAATATCCCAGAAAAGCTGATGCAGTGAGCCATAACAAAACATCTGTCTGCTGACCTCCACATCCCAAACGTGTACGAGTCTGCAGACCTAGGTTTCCCTCATAATATATAGAAGCGTTCCTATTGGCTCCTGCATAATCAGTGGGTAGATGCTTCGAGCACTCAAATGGGAATCATTGGAGGGTAAATAACGTTCGTTTAGAGGAACACTATTGAGAACCGACATTGAAGCTGACTACAGAAGTACGTATTCTACTGCCGCCAACGTACATTTCGCATAAGTACGACGAAGATAAGATACGAAAAAAATAGCGTTCACTGGGAGGTATATAAGTAGCCTTTTTCCCTCGCTCTATTTGCAAGTCGAATAGGAAAGGGAACGGCTAGCAGTGGTACAGTGTACCCTCCGCCACACTTAGTACAATGACTTACTAAGTAAGCATATAGATGTAAATGTAAATTTAGTCTACCTATTAAGATGCCGGTCCATCCATTTATAGACACACAAAACTCGTGGGAGAATGTTGTCTCTTATTTATCGACAAGATAAATAAGAAGACGGATCTTCTGCTGCTGATTACCGCTCTGTAGAAAAAATCGTATTAGCCCCTAATTTTCACAATGCAATCACTTCGTGAGATGTATCTGAAAGGTTGTAGCATGTTTGCCCACAATACTTAGAACAAACGGTATACAGCTCACCTCTCAGCTCTTCTTTCGTCAGAGTATCACTTACCTGCGGTGTTCTCACGAATCTTCCAGTATTCGATATACAGCATTTGAATCCACCTGATTTCGACGAGAAAGAGATGGCCCCCACAAAGTTATGGACCCCTAATTCTCTCGAAATCCCACCGCATTCTAACAGCACTGTCCCATTACTTAGAAGGCTGACTGGTGGAGGCGTATCACAACGAGAAAAATAGCTCACTAACGTACACAAGGAAATTCGCAACCATACAGAGTACATGCGGAATGCACAAAGTAATTCAGAAGCACAACACCTACAGTTCATCGACATTGAATGACAGTTCATAAAATATCACTCTCTACCTGTCCTAATCTCCTTTGTCGTGTTCCTATGATTACCAAGCTAGAAATACGACAGTGTAATGGTGTCCGAGTCTTCACTGACAGCACGGTCTCTCCCTCTCTCTCTCTCTCTCTCTCTCTCTCTTTGTTTTTTGTTTTTTGTAACATCCAATGGAATAAAACAACGAGCTATAAAAACGTTACTTATGTCACCTGGGAGAGAACTCAAGAGAAATCAATAACATTTTACGCCGGCCGTGGTGGCCGAGCGGTTCTAGGCGCTACAGTCTGGAACCGAGCGACCGCTACGGTCGCAGGTTCGAATCCTGCCTCGGGCATGGATGTGTGTGATGTCGTTAGGTTAGTTAGGTTTAAGTAGTTCTAAGTTCTAGGGGATTGATGACCTCAGAAGTTAAGTCCCATAGTGCTCAGAGCCATTTGAAGTTGAATAAAATTGTACCACATCTCTCTCTTCTCATACATCAGGAAACAAATACCGTCTGTGTGCTCACATCGACTGTATGTGGTGATCCCATTAAATATACATATATTGTTCCACTGCAGCAGGCGTCTAGTGATCGAAGCTACTTCCACAGACCTGTGTAAAGTTTTGTCAACTGTACTAGAGGAAGACCATGTCAACTATCTGTTACAAGGAGAGGATTCTTGTGTTGTTTTTCATAAGTAGTTTGATGCATTGTTTCTGTGCTGTAACACATCTAAGCAGTGTATGACTACAGCTGTATACACAGCCATACATTTTGTTTTTGTACCATGACTTCGACGTCTGTGTGGCGATGTTTCTTATTGACAAAGATGTGGAAGACATCCCAACATATGGAAACTGGAAGAGTTTGCGGCATTGTGGAGAGTTTCCTAACAGCTGTGTGAAGGTGATGACCTCTACATCGAATCTCATCTTATACATTAGGACATGTTTCGTTGTTCCATTTTGAAGAGACCAACAGCAATGATTCCTCATACTGCAGCCATGCACATGATCACTGCTTTGGTGCTGGCCATCCCCAGAAGATGACTTCCTGCATCTCAAACAAGTGGTAACAGCCATTATGTGGCAATCAACAGTGTACCTGTGGATGGATGGGATGGAAAATACACCTTTGATATGGGATGACGTGCTGTAATAAGCACCACAGTTGACAGAGTGATCAATTTTAGCAATTTTACCAGTTTTCTGTATTATCAACACCAATCAATGACACAGCAGCATGGTTTCAAATTTCTGTATCATCAATGAACTACCCCTCCACTTCTTTGCGAGTACTATATACTAGACTGCGAATGTAGATAGATGACTGTGCAGTACGTCCATTCATGGTTAATTCTTGGACATACAAACCAAAGTGTACCAGACAGTGCTCTATACTGATGCAGTTAGGTTATCTACATACTTCTAGCACTTCAGTTATAGTGCAGAATTTATGATTACGATTGGCCATCTTTCCCTGTGTGGATAGGAGTCACAGAGTATTCTCGCATTCATCAGATAAAGTTGGAGATTGCAAGATCTCCCCACATTGTCTTTAACCAACCCTCCCTGCAACACTGTCGCCGATTTAATTTGCAACTGACCAAAAGTAGGAGGATACTACACCCATTACATTCCACGTCTTGTGAAGGAACAGAGTGAGGTGAGTCTGTAATTGCCATTCAGCAAAGACTGTTCCATATCGAACTTACGGCACCCACCAAAGTGCACATGATCTCTCCAGATGATGCATGTCGAGGAGGTTACAACCCCTTATCGTGTATAGTAGATATGAGAGTATAATAGACGGTTAAGAAGAAATGTGTGGTTTATGCATGATGGAGGTCCATATAGACCGAGTTAGAAACATTTTATGTAAATCGCTTCTGAAGTACTTGGAATGTATTGTCAAGAAAGAAATGATCGTAGAATATAAGCACATGCACTCCAAGGTTCTGCATTTAAACTCAGTATAATATTAAGTCAGCCGGCCGCTGGTGGCCGAGCGGTTCTGGCGCTACAGTCTGGAACCGCGCGACCGCACAGGTTCGAATCCTGCCTCGGGCATGGATGTGTGTGTTGTCCTTAGGTTAGTTAGGTTTAAGTAGTTCTAAGTTCTAGGGGGCTTATGACCTCAGCAGTTGAGTCCCATAGTGCTCAGAGCCAATGTTAAGTCATGTGGTTTCTGAAATATTAGTCATGTAGAGTACAATGCTCTAAATACTGTAATGTATGTTTTTTTCGTTGCAGTGAGATCTTTTCACGAAATTTTAATCTACTCAGAGGGAGATGATTATCGTTTTAAAATCAGCTATTGATACATAATATAAATTTGATATTTATAACTTCTCTCTGAGGTTACTTGAGGGACTTCATATGCGGCGAGGCATTTGTTTACTTTCAGTGTTCGATAGTGAGAAGGCCTCCTGTGACAGAGGTAGAGCATGCCCCTAACTCCCCGTCATCATCCAAAAATGAGTTTAATATTCCACTCCTGTGATACAGACCGTAGGATATATGAAACTGATAAGAAAAGATATTCTTCTGCATGATGAGAGAATACTTATAAAATATAACCTATGCCATAGTTTTGTACAGGCTTTTCACAACAAGCAGCGATACTTTAGCGATGTGAGAACGTGTGTATAGTCATTTCTTCTGTCTTCCAAAATAACCCATGTAAAAGGGTTCAATCGTTCAATGTCTATGCTTCTTACACCAAGCGAGGCGTCGCTTGGCATTTACCGGCGTGTGGCTTACGAGCAGCCGCTCGACCATTAAATCCAAGTTTTCTCACCTCCTACCAACTGTCATAGTACTTGCAGTAGATGGATCCTAATGCAATATGGAATTCCTGTGTAATGGTCTGGATAGATGCCTGCCTATTACACGTCAAGACCCTCTTCAACTGTCGGTGGTCTCTGTCAGTCAACAGATGAGGTTGGCCTGTGCGATTTTGTGTTATACGTGTCCCTTCACGTTTCCACTTCACTATAACGTCTTAAACAGTGGACCTAGGGATGTTCAGGAATGTGGAAATCTCGCGTACAGACGTATGACACAAGTGACACCTAATCACCTGACCACGTTCGAAGTCCGTGAGTTCCGCGGAGCGCCCCATTCTGCTCTCTCACGATGTCTAATGACTACTGAGGTCGTTGATTTGGAGAACCTGACAGTAGGTGGCAGCACAGTGCTCCTGATACGGGAAAGGTATGTGTTTGTGGGTGTCCGGATACTTTTGATCATATAGTGTAGATGGTGTAATGTGTAACTCAATCTATAAGCATCGTATTGAGATTTACCTGATTGCGATTTATCTGTCATATGCAGCCTGCCACATTGATGTTTGGACGCTTACGGCATATATTGGTAAAACTTTTGCAATTCTTTTTTCTTTTTTTTTTTTTGGTCCATGACGTTTCCTCCACGGTCAATAATATGCTGTTCAAATCTGGCGTCATTCTGAGCATCAGTTCTCTTTCTACATTTTTTTGAAACTGGAACTTTAATATGGACGCCTGTACATCCAACGTATTCTGATAGCTGACTTGTCTGTTACAAAGAAATGTATCCTGGTCTGGCATTGTTAGGTACACGCAATGTCTCATCCATATCTAGGTTCTATAGGGCCGAATTGCACTTAAGAAATAAGTCCTGCTTCACCAAGTAAAAGCAACCGTACACACGAATAAAGAAAACTATCCAGCTGTGTAACTGGCCGACGCCACAAGGTCTCCTGGCCAGTGGCGTCTCACGCTCTGGATCACGTACATTTACAAATAAAAATTCTTTTCATGAGAGGAGCGACCTAATACGTTACAGAAATAGCACACACAGCTCGACACCAGTATTTCTCCTATACACGGCATCCACATCCGCCTTTTTTTTTTTTTTTTAACTTTTTTGGTCGCTACGTCATGTAATCAGTATATGACAGATGAGCGCCGTCCGCCATCACCACGTACATCACCGTTCGTTCCATTAATTAACCCACTGCATCTCAGGGGAGGGACGCCCGTGGCGAAACAGCAAAACCCAGGCCCGCCAAAATAAACGACATCGCCTCATTCGGCGTGTGGCGAGCGCAGTGCAGAGGTCAGGCTGTGGCAAATGGCGATGCTCATTTGTTGGCTATATTCTGCTGCTTTAAACAACACTGGGCCGCCAAACTGCTGTTGGCTAACCTCGCGGCGTACCTTGTAACCAACTAGGACGAGGAAGTGCACACTAGCTCACATCCTGTAAGGCTGCGTTAAAATAGCCATATGCTCTAAAACTGTTAATTAAAATGCAAGTACGATAAGAAGAAAACAAAAATAGATTCTCAAAAATGATGGGCTAGCTGATCACTTCTAAAAGTACAGACGAGCCAGCAACGTTAAAAATGTCGGCATAAAGTTTTAGGGAGCATGTCGGGCATTTCAAAAAACTTTTAAATACGTACCACATTCGTATTATTGTCAGTTAAAATAGAGGGCAAATAACAAAGCAAATGAGCTGCTACCCCCTTGTCTGAAAACAAAATTCAGTTTACTAAAATATGGCGCACGGTGATCAATATGCTAAAAGCACCATACATCGAAGGGCCCTCTCGCAGGAGCAAGAAAACATGCGTCAGAAGGCTATGTCCTCTGCGAAGACGAGAACTCCCTCACCCCGTCTGTGAGGCAGAAAGGAAGTGCATCATGGCAGAGTTGTGGATCTCACCAGATGCCGTTTACTGTCTGTCACTTCCCATCGACTCCTGACTCCGAATCTCAACAACGAGGTAATAGCATGCAGGGGGCGAACACAATGAAGAAACTGAAGTTCGCGATACGCCTACCTGTTTGTTCCATCCACCATTTCGCCATTTCGTTCCTTGTAATACTGGTACCTCTATGCCCTGAAACCCAGCAGAAAGATACCTCCTCCCTCAGCCTTTGTCAGTAGGGAAGGACATCCTGGATATCCTGGGCTACTTTATCTGTTCGGCACAAGTGCTGCAGAGAGTGAAGGACACTCAGGGATTCGGAACAGACTATGAATTTAGCAAGCACGACACATTTCATCTGCACCAGCGCCCTCTAGATCGTGTACAATTCGGCATCAGAGACAGTACTGTTTTGAAGTAACCGAATCTTGAGAACATTATCAGGGAAAACAACAGAGCAGTCAAAGGAATCCCCCTGTAGAGACGCATCCGTGAATACAGCTACATAGCTGTAGTGTTCATTCACAATGCGTTTTTTCAAGGTATGTGCAGATAAGGGACTTAGAACGTTGACGGAGAACTCGAGCGGTGTCGGTTCTGAGGGCTTTGCTCGTAGCGCCCGAGAGGGCAAGAGTGGCGATATGCGACCCTTTTACAGAGGCACCGGACTCACGTGGAGGACCTTGTCTGGTGGCCAAGAAGTCAGGTTCCAGCTGGGGACAAGAGTGCCGAGTCAATTCCGAGCGGCCAAACTGAGTGGTTGCCTTCGGAGCAGTGTGTGGCCGAGAACACGACGCCTGGTTGGTGCCTATGAGAGCGTGTGGACAGGAGGCGAAGTGGGCGGCTGTACGTCAGGTGAAGGAATCGTTACGTGCAGGGCGCGGCTCAAATGGTTCAAATGGCTCTAAGCACTATGGGACTTAACTTCTGAGGTCATCAGTACCCTTGACTTAGAACTACTTAAGCCTAACTAAACTAAGGACATCACACACATCCGTGCCCTAGGCCGGATTCGAACCTGCAACCGTAGCAGCAGCGCGGTTCCGGACTGAAGCGCCTGGAATCGGTCGGCCACAGCGGCCGGCCAGGGCGCGGTCAGAGGAAGATTGGTGTCCCAGTTACCACTTGAGGCAGCCTCTGTTGAATCAAAAAGAACAAAACTTGGTCAGCACGTTTTAGAACATTGCCTGTTCTTGTGTGATTACGTCGCCGAGTGCAATACAGAACCCAATTTGTTTAGTGCTATTTGCTGGAACTTCACTCCCCGTTGCTGTGCTGTCGATTTCTTACTTGGTGTTGATTACTAATTCGGACAAGCTTGAAAAGATTTGGCTATTCATTGTTTGATGTTAAACTGTTTCCGCTCATTAACCTGTTCTTGTTGTCATGTGTCACAACTAAATGTTATTTGCCCTAGGCCTTAACGAATCGCTGTCCGTGCAGGTGGGGAGGTCTGAACGATGAAGCTGGGGATTATGTCGTTGGTAGCTTAGCTGTCGGTAGAGTCATCCTTGCCCATCAACACTGGCCGGGAAGCGAGACGAAATGTGTCCTGCAACGACGTGTCATTCTTTTTCTTTCATTTCTTTTTCTTTCCTCAACCACAAGAGTCGATCGGTAAACTAACTAACTCAGGGTCTATTGCTGTCCTTAGTTATTCCTTTCCAGATTTCTTCATCAAAAGGTAGGAAGAACTCTGAGGCATGGTGAAGCCAATCTTCTCAGAGGAATAAAACGCTGAAGAAAACTATTGTTCCTCCAGGTAGGGTATTGTGCGATGGGCCGGTTCCCTATCCATAGAAAAAGATAGACAGATAAAATAAGCCCCGGTTTTCGGATGCTTTTAATGGAATTCGACAACAGAAACGAAGTTGGACTTTGCGTTTTGGTATCTGGAATGTAGAGGGAATCGGTAATAAACAACAAGAAGATTTAATAGATATAAGACAGCACAACATTGATGTAGCTATACCTTCCGAAAAAAAAGAAAGGTATTGGTTTTTAATATCTGCTGGAATTCGCGCAATAGCTTAGTGGAGTGGAAAAAGGCAGTAGAGCAAGAGCAGGAGTATCCATCATTCTAAAAAAACGGTGAACAAATTATATGACCTCGTGGGAAACAGTTAATGAAAGATTGATAAAGCTCAGTCTGAAAGCTAGAGCCGTGAATATCCTGAAGACTCGCTCTTGAAAGTAAAAGAAGATTTTGAACAGATGCTGATGGGAACTATAGAAGTCGTTCTAAGTAGCCATGAAATGATACTGGTAAGAGATTTTAACAGCAGAGTAGGGAAAGAGAGGAATAGTAAGGCTATCATGATGTAAGGGAGGATGTTAGAAATGAGAATGTTAGAAGGACACCTAGGTCTATAGCGAGTGAGAACGCACCTGCTTTTGTTTTGACGGAATTTAGGAGATTTTGCTTTCACAATGGCATTTGTCATACGACCACCATTCCTCAGCCTTCTTTCGCTGTAAGGGTGAACCGTAATCTGAAGTCTGTTCTAATAATATGTACCTGGTAGAATAACATTTCTAATTGTTTCAATTACAACCATAAATGATAGTAATGCAAGAAAGCTCCAACTAAATGGGACAAGTCTAGTCCTTGGTTGAACCTAGCATTTTTTTTAACACTGCCACTAACGAGGCTTATAAGATGATCCTAGCAAGTCCCCCTTGTCGACTCTATGGTCGGTGAACGACCTCCTCCAGGAGTAGGTGACTCCTGAAGTTATTCAGCATAATTGGAGGCGGGCAAAGATTAATACTGACTGTGCACGTTCGAGGGAAGGCAGAACCCTACAACCAGGGTAGACGCCCTGCCAGATCGAATATCAGAGACGTAGTATTCGTTATGAATTTCGGTGCCCAAAGGAAGGCTGATAAGGAAATGTCAAATAAGCTGTTACCAGGTATTGTGGAGCGCTGTAAGATTGTAGAAGTATGCATCCCAGTTAGCCTTCTGGTTGGGAACCAGTCCACTGGTAAGATGCTCCGAGTACACCTAAGCGATGTTCAAACTGGTACTTAAAATTTTGTAAACCCCAATTACAGTGGCGTTTTAGTTTAAGAAGGGATACTGTGCATGTTAATGTTCTTTGGCTGTTACCCAGCAACAGCTTCGAGCACAGCACCTGATAGGGTGTGTGTGGCGACTTTCAAGACTTTCGCAGGTGTACTGAGTTTTCATGGAGGACTCTCTGTCGGTAGTCAAGAAGGAATGTTCCAGCTGGCACAAAAATACCGCGTCCATTCCGAGCAGACAAGGTGAGTGGGTGCCTTCAGAACAACGCATGGCCAAGTGCACAACTCCAGGGTCGGTGCCTATGCAAGAGTGTGGACAAGAGGCGAAGTGGGCAGCTGTACACTGACTTAGCAAATGTCATAGGATAGTGGGAGCACAGTTGGCACAGGTGTGTTGTATGCGCACCACACGGCTCCTGTGCCAGCTGCAGTTGTATAGGAGACCTGAGACGTGATTGAGCAAGTGGTTTGTGTAATATGCGGCGTCGTCGTGAGCTGATGCGGTTCGAACAGAGTGGTCGGTGCCCGACATATGGGAATTTTGATTTCGGTAGTGGTGCAGCATTACGGCTTCAGACGTTCAACCATGTCCACAGTGTATTGTGAATGGTTGAATGAGGGTGTTACAGTCCATGAACTACCAGCCGCCCAGCCACCTTCGATGTCCGTGGCTGCCGACATCTGAGATGGATCATCCATAGTGACAGAAGGACAACAGTGTAACGAATCACGGCTCAATTCAACATAGGGCGCGCGCGTCTCTCAGTGGACATTTCGTAGGAACTTGGATTCCATGGGATATAGGAGCGATGCCGCACACGGATGCAACTGTTAACCCAACGTCATCGGGCACAACGGCGAACATTTGTCTCTAATCAGCAGGGATAGTCCCTGGACCAATGGCGTCCCAAGCCGCCAGGAAATAGTTCCAGAAACATGCAGGGGAGGTCCGAAGACTGAGATGGCCACCCCAGAACCCAGATTTGAACCCCATCCAGCATATCTGGGTTGTCATGGAAGGAAAGCTCTGTGCCATTGATCCTGCACCCATGCACCCACGAACTCATCAGAATTGGTGCGGCTCCCCAAACGATTTTTGGTCAGCTGCTTCCAGAGGAGTATCAGAGACTTGTAGACTCACTTCCACGGCATCTCACTGCAGTCTGCAGATAGAGGAGGAGCCACATGATATAGGGTGCCTATTCCATGTCATTTGCTAAGTCACTATCTACATCTATACTCCGCGAGCCACCTTACGGTGTGTGGCGGAGGATACTTATTGTACCACTATCTGATCCCCCCTTCCCTGTTCCATTCACGAATTGTGCGTGGGAAGAACGACTGCTTGTAAGTCTCCGTATTTGCTCTAATTTCTCGGATCTTTTCGTTGTGATCATTACGCGAGATATATGTGGGCGGTAGTAATATGTTGCCCATCTCTTCCCGGAATGTGCTCTCTCGTAATTTCGATAATAAACCTCTCCGTATTGCGTAACGCCTTTCTTGAAGTGTCCGCCACTGGAGCTTGTTCAGCATCTCCGTAACGCTCTCGCGCTGACTAAATGTCCCCATGACGAATCGCGCTGCTTTTCGCTGGATCATGTCTATCTCTTCTATTAATCCAACCTGGTAAGGGTCCCATACTGATGAGCAATACTCAAGAATCGGACGAACAAGCGTTTTGTAAGCTACTTCTTTCGTCGATGAGTCACATTTTCTTAGAATTCTTCCTATGAATCTCAACCTGGCGCCTGCTTTTCCCACTATTTGTTTTATGTGATCATTCCACTTCAGATCGCTCCGGATAGTAACTCCTAAGTATTTTACGGTCGTTACCGCTTCCAATGATTTACCACCTATGGCATAATCGTACTGGAATGGATTTCTGCCCCTATGTATGCGCATTATATTACATTTATCTACGTTTAGGGAAAGCTGCCAGCTGTCGCACCATGCATTAATCCTCTGCAGGTCCTCCTGGAGTACGTACGAGTCTTCTGATGTTGCTACTTTCTTGTAGACAACCGTGTCATCTGCAAATAGCCTCACGGAGCTACCGATGTTGTCAACTAAGTCATTTATGTATATTGTAAACAATAAAGGTCCTATCACGCTTCCCTGCGGTACTCCCGAAATTACCTCTACATCTGCAGATTTTGAACCGTTAAGAATGACATGTTGTGTTCTTTCTTCTAGGAAATCCTGAATCCAATCACAAACCTGGTCCGATATTCCGTAAGCTCGTATTTTTTTCACTAAACGTAAGTGCGGAACCGTATCAAATGCCTTCCTGAAGTCCAGGAATACGGCATCAATCTGCTCGCCAGTGTCTACGGCACTGTGAATTTCTTGGGCAAATAGGGCGAGCTGAGTTTCACATGATCTCTGTTTGCGGAATCCATGTTGGTTATGATGAAGGAGATTTGTATTATCTAAGAACGTCATAATACGAGAACACAAAACATGTTCCATTATTCTACAACAGATTGACGTAAGCGAAATAGGCCTATAATTATTCGCATCTGATTTATGACCCTTCTTGAAAATGGGAACGACCTGCGCTTTCTTCCAGTCGCTAGGTACTTTACGTTCTTCCAGCGATCTACGATAAATTGCTGATAGAAAGGGGGCAAGTTCTTTAGCATAATCACTGTAGAATCTTAAGGGTATCTCGTCTGGTCCGGATGCTTTTCCGCTACTAAGTGATAGCAGTTGTTTTTCAATTCCGATATCGTTTATTTCAATATTTTCCATTTTGGCGTCCGTGCGACGGCTGAAGTCAGGGACCGTGTTACGATTTTCCGCAGTGAAACAGTTTCGGAACACTGAATTCAGTATTTCTGCCTTTCTTCGGTCGTCCTCTGTTTCGGTGCCATCGTGGTCAACGAGTGACTGAATAGGGGATTTAGATCCGCTTACCGATTTTACATATGACCAAAACTTTTTAGGGTTCTTGTTTAGATTGTTTGCCAATGTTTTATGTTCGAATTCGTTGAATGCTTCTCTCATTGCTCTCTTTACGCTCTTTTTCGCTTCGTTCAGCTTTTCCTTATCGGCTATGATTCGACTACTCTTAAACCTATGATGAAGCTTTCTTTGTTTCCGTAGTACCTTTCGTACATGATTGTTATACCACGGTGGATCTTTCCCCTCGCTTTGGACCTTAGTCGGTACGAACTTATCTAAGGCGTACTGGACGATGTTTCTGAATTTTTTCCATTTTTGTTCCACATCCTCTTCCTCAGAAATGAACGTTTGATGGTGGTCACTCAGATATTCTGCGATTTGTGCCCTATCACTCTTGTTAAGCAAATATATTTTCCTTCCTTTCTTGGCATTTCTTATTACACTTGTAGTCATTGATGCAACCACTGACTTATGATCACTGATACCCTCTTCTACATTCACGGAGTCGAAAAGTTCCGGTCTATTTGTTGCTATGAGGTCTAAAACGTTAGCTTCACGAGTTGGTTCTCTAACTATCTGCTCGAAGTAATTCTCGGACAAGGCAGTCAGGATAATGTCACAAGAGTCTCTGTCCCTGGCTCCAGTTCTGATTGTGTGACTATCCCATTCTATACCTGGTAGATTGAAGTCTCCCCCTATTACAATAGTATGATCACGAAACTTCTTCACGACGTTCTGCAGGTTCTCTCTGAGGCGCTCAACTACTACGGTTGCTGATGCAGGTGGTCTATAGAAGCATCCGACTATCATATCTGACCCACCTTTGATACTTAACTTAACCCAGATTATTTCACATTCGCATTCGCTAATAACTTCACTGGATATTATTGAATTCTTTACTGCTATAAATACTCCTCCACCATTGGCGTTTATCCTATCCTTGCGGTATATATTCCATTCTGTGTCTAGGATTTCGTTACTGTTCACTTCCGGTTTTAACCAACTTTCCGTTCCTAATACTATATGCGCACTATTTCCTTCAATAAGAGATACTAATTCAGGAACCTTGCCCTGGATACTCCTGCAGTTTACCAATATTACGTTAACTTTTCCTGTTTTTGGTCTCTGAGGACGGACGTTCTTTATCAACGATGATAATGTCCTCTCTGGTAAGCCGTCAGGTATTTTATCGTTTCGCCCAAGGGGGGGTCCCTCTAACCTAAAAAACCCCCGTGTGCACGCCACACGTACTCTGCTACCCTAGTAGCTGCTTCCGGTGTGTAGTGCACGCCTGACCTGTCTAGGGGGGCCCTACAGTTCTCCACCCAATAACGGAGGTCGATGAATTTGCAACCATTATAGTCGCAGAGTCGTCTGAGCCTCTGGTTTAGACCCTCCAAACGGCTCCAAACCAGAGGACCGCGATCGACTCTGGGCACTATGCTGCAGATATTAAGCTCAGCTTGCACTCCGCGTGCGATGCTGGTTGTCTTCACCAAATCAGCCAGCCGCCGGAAGGAACCAAGGATGGCCTCAGAACCCAAGCGGCAGGCGTCATTCGTTCCGACATGTGCTACTATCTGCAGCCGGTCACACCCAGTGCGTTCAATAGCTGCCGGAAGGGCCTCCTCCACATTACGGACGAGACCCCCCGGCAAGCACACCGAGTGCACACTGGCATTCTTCCCCGACCTACCCGCTATTTTCCTGAGGGGCTCCATAACCCGCCTAACGTTGGAGCTCCCTATAACTAATAGGCCCGCCCTCTGCGACTGTCGGGACCTTGCCGGAGAATCGGCCACTGGCCCAACAGGCGAGGCATCCTGTGGTGGCTCGGAAACGATGTCATCACCACTAGGAAGCACTCCGTACCTGTTGGAAAGGGGTAAGGCAGCTGCCACGCGGCCAGATCCCACCTTCGCCTTTCGGCCAGGCACGCGCGAGCCCACCACTGTCCGCCATTCACCCTGGAGTGATGGCTGACCGGTAAGATGCTCACTGCCGGAAGACGCAGCGACATCAGGGGTTCCATGTGATTCCAAGGCCACCGAAGTAGGCATAGGTCTCACCACAGTTTCCCCAACGCCACTACGAGCCGACGCCTGCGTCTCGAGCTCGATGAGCCTAACAGACAAAGCCTCCACCTGCCCCCGAAGAGTGGCCAATTCTCCTTGCGTCCGCTCACAACAACCACAGTCCCTACACATGACTATGTTTACCCTACTCTATACGGTGACAAATTCCCAAGATAATCTTCTGATGAGGTACTCTGATAATCAAGAAACACTCACTGAAATACGAGACGCGAAAACTACGCTAGGTTTTCCCAGAAAAACTATTTAAAAGCTAAGCGCAGCAAATAAGTACAAAAACGCTTTATACAAACAGTACTCGCTGCTGCTGGTGCTCTCGCTCTGGTTGTCACAAGACAACTGCTGATTCAAGTGACTAGTGGCTAACGGCCGCGAAACAAACAAAAGACGGTTTTAGGGCGCTTTCTGTTCTAAACGATCAAGAAAACACTAAGAAATCTAACACGAAAACTACGTAAAGTTTTATCAAGAACAGTTAGTTACTATGCAGAGCAGATAAACACAAATAGAATCCCTTCCTTAGTGGAAGGTCGTAAACAAAATGCAAAATAAACGCTTTATACAAACAGTACTCGCTGCTGCTGGTGCTCTCGCTCTGGCTGGCGAAAGAATAGTCAAATCGCTTACGAGAGCTTACTGGACAGGAGGTGAAGTGGGCGGCTGTACATCACGCGACGGAATCGTTAGGCACAGGGCGCGGCCAATTGAGAGACTGGTGTATCAGTTACCACTTGGGACAGCCCGTGTCGGACGAAAAAGAATTAGTCGTGGTGAGCCGTTTCAGAACATTGTCTACCGTTGTGCGATTGTGCTGCGGAGCCGAGTTTAACATGCAGCCGAGTCTGCTTTGTGTTAATTACCGAAACTTCACTCTCCATTGGGATGCAGTCGGTTTCTTACTTGGCCATTGTGACTGGTTCCGACAGACTTGAAATGAGTTGATGATTCACTGTTTTATGTTATATTGCTTGCGCCAGTTAATTTGTCCTCGTTATTGCGTGTTGCATTAAATGTTATTTGCGCCCGATTTAAACTGATCATTTATTCGTTTTAGTACTGGGGTGAATGGGGAGAACAGATGTGAGTGATACAGTTGGTCAGATCTTGATTATAAAATTTTTATTATGTGAATACTGTAACTCATCCTAGTCGATGCTGCATCTTTGCTTAATTCCATTTGATTAGGCTTCCGTCATCAATAATGTTCCTTGCAAGTTTCATCGTAGCTTTTTATTACTCTTATACTAGGTTTACCAGGACTTGTTGTTGTTGGTTTCTTATTTAACAGTTAATTGCTATCGGCATTAAATACAAGCACTATTGCTTCAACTAAGTTTTATTTGTGGGATTTAAATTATTTATCAGTATCGTGAGGTTTGTTTTAAATACATTTCTGGGCGTGGGCAATGCAACGTGTAATTTTGTGGAAGTTTCGGGAGGCGCTCGCTTTTGTGAAGATGTTATTGTGCGTTTGTTAAATGTATTCCGTTTATGTGTTTTAGGAGTACCAGTGATTGCGCTATTTGGCCAGCGTCCCGTAGAGCAGCGTGTCCAGTAATGTTAACTGCTGCCGGTCAGTCCCTCCCGCATTTGGTTGATCGTAAAAGGAAGCTAATTGAACATCTTCTGGTATTTACAACTGTATTGCAAACGTTTGGGCGTTCTTTTGTATTGTGTTACTTATGGCTACAGTGCTGTATTATTTCAATAAAATTGTTATTGTGCGACTAATGTCCACAATGGCCATTTATGAAATGTCTGCATATGGATTTGCAAGCAGAAAATGAAAGTATATAGCGTGTATCGTAAGTAATAACGAAAATTGACATGAGTGAAAATTTTCGATAATAGAGTGAAATACGTTCCAGTAAATATGGATCCGTTTGCGAGATAATTGCGAAGGTGTGGTTGGGAGCCACTACTGCCTTTGTCCTGCATTGATGGGCAGCGTAGCTTAAAAACGGAGCACCCAGTAAATCCAGCTCGCTGTCCTGCCCGATGCCGGAAGCATAAAAATAATTCGGTATGTTGCGCCGTTTGCAAGTTTATTAGCAATGAAGTTAGTCAATCAGGCCACTGCGTGTGCAAATTCAAGAGGTCCGCAAGGTACAGTCAGTGCCAGCTGTTGTCGTAGCGTAAATAACAGGGCAAGAAACTGCTCAGCCTTTGGCTCGGATTCGATCTTTTCTACCAACCCATTCAATATCGCTATCTTCTTCGGTTTTAGGGAACGAAACGAAGAACATGTATGACGACAGAGTCTCTGGCGGACCACTTACACTACTAGCCATTAAAATTGCTACACCACGAAGATGACGTGGTACAGACGCGAAATTTAACCAACTGGAAAAAGATGCTGTGATATGCAAATGATTAGCGTTTTAGAGCATTCACACAAGGTTGGCGCCGGTGGCGACACCTACAACGTGCTGACATGAGGAAAGTTTCCAACCGATTTGTCATACACAAACAGCAGTTGACTGGCGTTGCCTGGTGAAACGTTGTTGTGATGCCATCACGTTTCCGACTTTGATAAAGGTCGGATTGTAGCCTATCACGATTGCGGTTTATCGTATCGCGACATTGCTGCTCGCGTTAGTCGAGATCCAATGACTGTTAGCAGAATATGGAATGGGTGGGTTCAGGAGGGTAATACGGAACGCCGTGCTGGATCCCAACGACCACGTATCACTAGCAGTCGAGATGACAGGCATCTTATCTGCATGGCTGTAACGGATCGTGCAGCCACGTCTCGATCCCTGAGTCAACAGATGGGGACGTTTGCAAGACAACAACCATCTGCACGAACAGTTCGACGATGTTTGCAGCAGCATGGACTATCAGCTCGGAGACCATGGCGGTTACCCATGACGCTGCATCACAGACAGGAGCGCCTGCGATGGTGTTCTCAACAACGAACCTGGGTGCACGAATGGCAAAACGTCATTTTTTCGGATTAATCCTGGTTCGGTTTACAGCTTCATGATGGTCGCATCCGTGTTTGGCGACATCGCGGTGAACGCACATTGGAAGCGGGTATTCGTCATCGCCATACTGGCGTATCACCCGGCTTGATGGTAAGGGGTGCCTTTGGTTACACGTCTCGGTCACCTCTTGTTCGCATTGACGGCACTTTGAACAGTGGACGTTACATTTTAGATGTGTTACGACCCGTGGCTCTACCCTTCATTCGATCCCTGCGAAACCCTACATGTGAGCAGGATAATGCACGTATGCATGTTGCAGGTCCTGTACGGGCCATTCTGGATACAGAAAATGTTCGACTGCTGCCCTGGCCAGCACATTCTCCAGATCTCTCACCAAATGAAAACGTCTGGTCAATGGTGGCCGAGCAACTGGCTCGTCGCAATACGCCAGTCACTACTCTTGATGAACTGTGGTATCGTATTGAAGCTGCATGGGCATCTGTACCTGTACACGCCATCCAACCTCTGTTTGACTCAATGCCCAGACGTATGAAGGCTGTTATTACGGTCAGAGGTGGTTGTTCTGGGTACTGATTTCTCAGGATCTATGCACTCAAATTGCGTGAAAATGTAATGACATGTCAGTTCTAGTATAATATATTTGTCCAATGACTACCCGTTTATCATCTTCATTTCTTCTTGGTGTAGCAATTTTAATGGCCAGGACAATGCACTGTACCACACAGCTCGCAATGTTCGTTGGTAGTCCTAAGAGCACCAGGATGAATTTACCGTTTTGCCCTGGCCATCAAACTCCATGGATTAAAACCCAATTGAGAATCAATGAGAAAACCGCGATTGGGGGTGTTCGCGCCATGCGTCGTCGACCGAGAGACCCAGAGTAGCTGGCCAGGGCACTGGAATTGGCACCACTTCATATCTTTCGCAATACCTTCTGGAACCACAGTGACTCTCTTGTCGCACGTCTCGCAGCAGTCCACACTACAAAAGGTGGTTATGAAGGGTTTTGACAGGTGGCCACATCAATATGACTGGACAGTGTATAAAATTATCTTCTTCAGAAGAAAATTGTAACGCTTAGAAATTACACAATGGTTAGAAAGGGTTCAAGTAAAACCGAAATAGCAAATACTAATAAAATACTAAAAGCCAAAAGTACAAACTTACTTATTACCGTATTGTGTTGAAGAGGTACGGTACAGTAAAGGAGTTTGGCTCGTGTCATGCAAAAATCCATCTCAAAAATAATAAAATGACAAGTCATTGTAAACAGGTAACATCAGTGGGAACTTCGCGTCAACTAAGGTACCGGGATCTCAAGTTAAAGTAACTTATGTGTAAACAACACCCTTACAAGGTTTCCACAATGTCTCTGACCACCCTGTATACTTCGTAAATATGTATAACCTAAAGTAAATTGCAAACAGTATAACAATCCAAGTATTTCATGTATTCAGAACGCAGTAGAGTATGCGCTGGTATGAAACTTGCTGGTAGATTAAAAGTGTAAGCCGGATCGAGACTCCTACTCGTGACTTGTACCTTCCGCAGGTAAGTATTCTACCGACTGAGCTATCCAATCACGACTCGCGATCCTTCCTCACAGCTCTACATCCGCAGTACCTCATCTCCTACATTCCAGACATTCCAGACCTCTGTCGAAATGTGAAAAATTCATAATGGAAACATCCCCCATGCTGTGGCTAAGCTATGTCTCAGCAAAATCCTTTCTTCCAGCGGTGCTAGTCCAGTAAGTTCCGCAGGAAACTTTCGTGAAGTTCTGTCTGTATGTTTATACACTGAAGATCCAGAGAAACAGGCACACCTGCCTAATATCGTGTAGGGCCCCCGCGAGCACGCAGAAGTGCCGCAACACGACGTGGAATGGACTCGACTAACGTCTGAAGTAGTGATGGAGAGAAAGACACCATGAATCCTGCACGGCTGTCCATAAATCCGTAAGAGTAGGAGGGGGTGAAGATCTCTTCTGAACAGCACGTCGAAAGACATCCCAGATACGCTCAATAATGTTCACGTATGGGGAGTTTGGTGGTCAGCGGAAGCGTTTAAACTCAGAAGAGTGTTCCTGGAGGCCACTCTCTAAAAATTCTGGACTTGTGGGGGGGGGGGGGGGGGGGTCGCATTGTCCTGCTTGAATTGCCCGACTCCTTCGGAATGCACGAAGGACATCAATGGATGCAGGTGATCGGACAGGATGCTTATGTACGTGTCACCTGTCAGAGTCGTATCTAGAAGTATCATGGGTCCCATATCACTCCAACTGCACACGCCCCACGCCATTACAGAGCCACCACCAGCTTGAATATTCGCCTGCTGACATGCCGGGTCCCTGGATTCATGAGGTTGTCTCCCAAGCTGTACACGTCCATCTGCTCGATACAATTTAAACGAGACTCGTCCGACCAGGCAACATGTTTCCAGTCATCAACAGCTCAATGTCGGTGTTGACGGGCCCATGCGAGGCGTAAAGCTTTGTGTCGTTCAGTCATCAAGGGTACAGGAGTGGGCCTTTGCCTCCAAAAGCCTATATCGATGATGTTTCGTTGAATGGTTCACACACTGACAGACATTCGTTGATGGCCCAGCACTGAAATCTGTAGCAATTTGCGGAAAGGTTGCACTTCTGGCACGTTGGACGATTCTCTTCAGTCGTCGTTGGTCCCGTTCTTGTAGGATCTTTTTCCGGACGCAGCGATGTCGGCGATTTGAGGTTTAGCGGATTCCTGACATTCACGGTACACTCGTGAAATGGTCGTACGGGAAAATCTCCACTTCATCGCTACCTCGGGGATGCTGTGTCCCATCGGACGTGCGCCGACTATAACACTAAGTTCAAACTGAGTTATATCTTGATAATATACCACTGTAGCAGCAGGAACCGATCTAACAATTGCGCAGTGTATATCTCCGTAAGAGCCCTGATTTCTCCTATCTTGCGTCCGTTGTCCTTATGTGAAATGTACATTGGTGGCAGTAGTATCGTTCCGCTACAAGCTGTAAATGCTGATTATCTCAATTTTTTTCACTAATGTTTGGCGGACGTCGTCTTCCGTACAATGATTTCCATTTGAGTTCACGATGCATCTCCGTTACAGTCGCATATTGACCGAACCTACCAGTAACAAATCTAGCACCCGTCTGAATTGCTTCGATATCCTCCATTAGTCTGACACGGCTGTGATCCCTTAAATTCGAGCAGTATTCGAGAATGGGACGCACTTGTGTTCTCCTTCGTAGACGAGCTGCATGTTCCTAAAACTCTTCTAATAAACCGAAGACGACCATTCGCTTTATTTTCTACCGATCTTACGTGCTAGTTCCATTTCACAGCGATTTGCAACGTTGCGAATTGATATTTAATCGACATGACTGTGTCAGGCAGCGCTCCACTAACATTGTGTTCGTACATTACAGGATTATTTTCCTACTCATGTGCATTAACTTACGTTTTCCTACGTGTAGAGTAAGCTGCCATTCATTACACCAGACAAAAAAACTGTCTAAGTCATCCTATGCCCTTCTACAGTTATGTGATGTTATGTTAACAGAGGACCTAGAAACGGCGGAGAGGCTCCGTCCCCGCCGCAGCCGCAGTGGTCCGCAACCCCACCACGACTACCGCAGTCCACTTCACCCCTCCGCCGCCCCACACCGAACCCAGGGTTATTGTGCGGTTCGGCCCCCGGACCCCCCAAGGAACGTCTCACACCAGACGAGTGTAACCCCTATGTTTGCGTAGTAGAATAACGGTGGTGTACGCGTACGTGGAGAACTTGTATGTGCAGCAATCGCCGACATCGTGTAGCTGAGGCGGAATAAGGGGAACCAGCCCGCATTTGCCGAGGCAGATAGAAAACCGCCTAAAAACCAACCACAGACTGGCCGGCTCACCGACCTCGACACAAATCCGCCGGGCGGATTCGCGCCGGGGACCGGCGCTCCTTCCCGCCCGAAAAGCCGTGCGTTATACCGCACGGCCAACCGGGCGGGCCCTTCTACAGTTACTCAACGACGACACCTTCCCATATACCGCAGCGTCATCAGCAAACAGTCCCAATCCGTCAGTTCGTTTATGTATATAGATAATAAGAGCGGTCCTAACACACTTACCTGGTGCCCTCCTGAAATACCCCGGTCTCTGATGAACACTCGCCGTCGAGGACAACGTACTGGTTTCCATTACCGGCCGCTGTGACCGAGCGGTTTTAGGCGCTTCAGTCCGGAACCACGCTGCTGCTACGATAGCAGGTTCGAATTCTGCCTCGGGCATGGATGTCTGTGATGTCCTTAGTTTAGTTAGGTTTACGTAGTTCTAAGTCTAGGGAACTGATGACCTCAGATGTTAAGTCCCATAGTGCTTAGAGCCATATGTGTGTGAACTGGTTTCTATTACTTAAGAGGTCTTCGAGCCACTTGCATATCTGGTAACCTATTCCGCATGCTTGGACTTTCGCTAAGAGTCTGCAATGGGAATCGTGTCAAACGCTTTCCGGAAATCTAGGAATATGGAATCTGCTTGCTCTTCATCCATGGTTCGCACGAAATCATGTTAGAAAAGGACAAGCTGAGTTTCATGCCATCGATGCTTTCTAAATCCGTGCTGAATTGTAGGCAGAAGCTTTTCTGTCTCAAGAAAATGTAATACATTCGAACTTCCAGTATGTTCCAGAATCCGGCAGTAAACCGACGTTCAGGATGCTGGACGGTAATTTTGCAGGTCACCTACGCTTTTTTCCAGTTGCTTGAGACTTTGCGCTGGGCGATAGATCAGCGATGAATGCAAGCTAAGTAAGGGATCAATGTAGTAAAAGCCATGCTGCGATTTGCTTTAATTTTTTTCAGTTGCTTCTCCGTGTCAGAGGTGCGTATTACTATGTCCTCCACACGAGAGTCTGTACAACGGTCAAACGACAGTATGTGTGTACGAACCCCCTGTGTGAACGCTTTGTTAAAAGCGAAATTTAAAACTCCAGTTTTTCTTTTGCTGTCTTCTCTTGCCACACCATGGTGGTCGACGAGTGACTAGACAGAATCCTTCGACCAGCCTCGTGATTTTACGTACGACCACTATTTCTTGGATTCTCGGCAAGACCTTTCGCTAAGCTATGACGGTGAATTGTTACATGCTTCGGGCATAGAGTTTGAGTTTTTTTTATAGGCGTATGAATTTCTTAAAACTTTTGTCTGTGGAGATTTCCGCGATATTTATTAAATTAAGAGTGTTAAGTCTTACCTTCCTCAGCATTTTCCGAATATTTTTTATTAAACCACCGTCGGTCTTGGGCGTTCCATAATCCACTTACTCGGCACATATTTCTCCAGAGCTCGGTTTACGATCAGTTTCAACTTTGCTCATAATTGCTTATATTGCCTCTACGTCTGTTAGACTGGAATTAATTGCTTATATTGTCTCTACGTCCGTTAGGCTGGAATTAAATGAAGTCCGTTCATTGTCCAAGTAGGATGCTAACAACTGCTTCTTTGCTCTTTCCAGTATAGATACCCTCTTAGCCTTCTTGAGGGATTTATTAGCTGCAGTAGCCCTCGACGCTCTGATGATATCATGATCACTAATTCCAGTTTCTATACTGACACTGACCGAGAAGTTGAAACCTGTTTGACGCTGCAAGACCTAAAATATTTCCATTGCTCGTGAATTGTCGAACTAGCTGCTCAAGGCAGTTTTCGGAAAACGTGTTCAGAACTACTTCACAAGACTATCTGTCTGTACCACCTGCAATGAATTCCATAGACGTCCCAGTACATACCCAGCAGGTTAATGTACCTCCCGACTTATACTGCATGATCAGGATATCCGCCCCATTGAGTGTAGACTTTTTTTGAATGATTCTGCAACTATTACGACGAAATCGAATGGCTGGAAAAACATCTGATTGCTGCGCCCCAGAAAAGTACGGCACACGAATTATGAGTTTTTAAAGTTTTATTCAGACAGTGGCATGGCAATAGAGACCAGCCTGGTCAATGTACTAATCAAGTAAGCCAGTGGATGGTATTGTTGACATTACGGCAAAACTCTCCGTGCAGAATGGGGTTTACTACAGTGATCAGTGGTTGAGCTCATGGAACGGCTAATACAATGAAACCAAAAGTGAAGTAATATTTGGTAACTACCGAGAAACTCATGCACTGCAAATTTAACTGGGTCTAGCAACCCGTGGTAAGGGCAGAGAGAACTAGGAAAAGCTTACAGGACAAGTAATAGGATGCTAACTTACTCATTCCACTGTAGTAGGACTATGTCAGAAGCGTAGCTACAAGCGAATAAATAGTCGAGCTTTGGGGCTCAAAACCTTCGGTCATGCCGGCATTCTGTCGGTGTCTTGAACCAGAGAGAATGATGGGCTTTTACGTTTCAGAGAAACCACAATGGCTGACTACTCACTACTAATTAGAGATGAGCAAAACTATTCTTTTCTGGGATCAGATCAGAACCACTGTCTCACTGGAATGAACTAGCTCTTTTTCATTCCCTTACTAAAATAAATGAAAAAAGCACCTTCCCTTTTTTATTCAAAGTCATTGTACCTGTACTTTTAATCAAATGAAACTAACTGTACTGTTACATAGACCTTTTCAGGTATCAACTCTCTCCTTCCTAAAATATTATCTACACTTGTCGTTGATAACCAATGTAACAATACATGTCTAGTTTGACAGCTACTGCCAATCCCAGGATCTGACTGACAGATCCAAACTCAACGGTTCCAAGCCTTTATGGTGTTAATTTGGTTGGCAATAGGTCTTCCTTTTGATTTCCTTGTATTTCAACAAGTTTTATTAAGGCAAAAGGTGTCTTATTGAAAAACATAACTACTTTTTTGACCTCATCAACAGTTTTTGCTATTGACTTTTGTACTGCATGTTGCAAATGTGACGTAAGGAAAAAGGTTAAAAAGCATGGGAGCTAACTTCAAATTTAAAGTGTTCTCTGTCATTAAGACGATGATTTCAAACTTGATATTACAATTGGTCGAAAACACCCTAAACACAATTTGAAATACGTTACTGAGTGTGTCTTTCTTCAGATTAGATGCACGCTAGAAACAACGACTTTAATTCAATCTTATCATCTACAAATAGTGCTGCAAACACTTACAAACTAATATCATTAACGATCGTACAAATGTCGTTGTCCATTAATAATAAATCCACTAGTGTCATTAGTAACAATTATTGTGTGTATTACCATCAAAAGTAACACAGTCGTAAAATAACGTTATTTTTAGACTGTTTATACGACAAAATATCAAATCTTGTAAGTATATAAATGTTAAAAAACTGCGAAAATTGGTTGTACATACTGTTGATCTCATCTTTTCCTCATTGCGTTGTATTATCCTTTGTAAATGCTCGAAAATGGCACAATTGCAGAAACTATAATAGTGAAATAAAAATATGAGGGTTACTCCAAAAGAAATGCAAACTATTTTTTTAATCCATCTTTTATTTTACATGTTTGAAAGTTTTACAGTGTGTAGATACAACCTTTAGGAACAATATTTTCATTTCTCCAAATAATTTCCATCCCTCTGAACTACCTTACGCCATCTTGGAACGAGCGCCTGTATACGCGCACAGTAAAATTCTGGGCCAACCTGTTGGAGCCACTGTTTGGCAGCGTGCACAAGGGAGTCATCATCTTCAAACCTTGTTCCACGAAGAGAGTCTTTCAGTTTCTCAAAGAGATGATAGGCACATGGAGCTAGATCAGGACTGTAAGGCAGATGTTTCAGTGTTGCCCATCCGAGTTTTGTGATAGCTTCCATGGTTTTTTACTGAAATGTGGCCGTGCATTGTCGTGCAACAGCAAAACATCCAGCTTTTGCCGATGTGGTCGAGCCCGACTCAGTCGAGCTTGAAGTTTCTTCAGTGTCGTCACATATGCATCAGAATTTATGGTGGTTCCACTTGGCATGATGTCCACAAGCAAGAGTCCTTCGGAATCGAAAAACACTGTAGCCATAACTTTTCCAGCAGAAGGTGTGGTTTTGAATTTTTTTTTTTTTCCTTGGGTGAATTTGCGTAATGCCACTCTTCGTCTCTGGTGAAAAATGATGGAGCCATGTTTCATCACCTGTCACAATTCTTCCAAGAAATTCATCTCCACCATTCTCGTACTGTTCCAAAAGTTCGCTGCATACCGTTTTTCTTGTTTCTTTGTGAGCCAATGTCAACATCCTGGGAACCCACCTGGCACGAACCTTTCTTAGCGCCAACACTTTCAGTAGCGTGACAATTCATTCACTGTGATGCGTCTGTCAGCAGTCACCAATTCGTTAACTCTCTGCACATTGTCTGGAGTGTGTGCGGTATGAGGCCTGCCGCTGCAAGGACAATCCTCAATATTGCCATGCCCGCTTTCATCATGTAACCTGCTTGCCCACTGACTAACTACTGCGATCGACAGCAGCATCTCCATACACCTTTTTCAACCTCTTGTGGATGTTTCCCACGGTCTCGTTTTCACAGCACAGCTATGACAGCACTTTGCTTCTGACGAACGTCAAGTGTAGCAGCCATCTTGAAGACATGCTGTGATGGCACCACTCACGGGAACCGGCTGAACTAAGTTTGAAAACAAGCGGGAAGGATGTATCTACACATTGTAAAACTTTCACACATGCAGAATGAAAACTGGGTTTTTACAAAAATAGTGTGCATTTCTTTTGGAGTGACCCTCGTAGCATAAGCTAAAAGTGAATATGACACCATGTAAAAAATTATAGAAGCTGTTGGCATATAGTGCAAGAAATTATTAATTTTATTTAATGTGATCGGCATTATAGCATTGACACATTTACTTATGCGCTGTTGCAAACGAAAATCGTTTGGGAGTGACAATGTCGCAAAAGAAACTAAATCAGGTTCTAGGTGGGAATCAAATGACAGTCGCAGGCTGGAAAAAGAATGAGACTTGCTTTGATTTCATGGATTGAGAGCTTCATATCATGTAGAAGTAGACATCGGCGAAGACGATTTGGGAGAAATAGTTCCCCGAATTTCTGTGGAAGAACCATCGCATGTGACCTAGTTGGGCTTCCTGACCCACACCATTTCAGATGTACTGTTGGTGCCTCAACATTAGATGTGTCTTCAAGTTTGATGAGGAGCAAGAAGAACAGGAAGCTATTGCTGGTAGCAATGGGATTTACCTTTTTTTATTCATTTTGATAAAATGATACCTTATATCACTTGAAACTCTTCCATGCGAAAGAGACATGGTTGACTTACATCCAGCAGCTTTGAAAAATATGTTATATGGAAAAAGGTAAACATTTTTCATATATTGCAACTAAACATGATAACAAATGTGCACACAGTATACTGTATAATCTATAACCCCACGGGGTGGGGCAGGGTGCAAGTTTGAAATCCTAAGTAGGAACATCCCATTTTCATTGTAGAATCAGATTCTGCAGGAAAAAATACGTAATTTTTGTATGTAACGCTAGTGTCATTATGTGACAGATGGCGCTGTATTCGACAAATAACAAAATTGAGTTCAAAAACGGTATTGTCTAAGAAAAATGCATTGGACCAAAAATATAAAAACAGATATGTGTGGCTAATGGCATTTTTTTACAAAATTTTTAGAGTTTTCTCTGTGTAGCTGTTCTGAAACATTCATTCATTCATTATCTGACTTGATAGTAGTGTGCACACATCACCCCACATTTCTTAAATATGTTCCTTCATAAACTGACTGCGTTATTAGTTAGAATGCAAGCTGTTATGATAAAAGAGAACATTAAAATAGTTTACATTCATAGAGAAATTTATCATCATTTTCATATTTCCCTCCATCAGGACTGTCATAACAATGATTTCCAGAACCGGGTACCATCTTTCCAGTCGTCGTTGCAGCAAATACAGAGTGATAGCAATTTTTTTCTCGGGTATTGTTCTCTGAGAGGTCGATCTTAACAAACAGCAGTACTATTAATCAACACAACATGCATTTCTGAAATGTGGAAAACCCATATTGGTTAGGCCAAGTTAAACACAAGCATCTGTGGAATGCGAATGTTTGGTATGGAATAATTGGTGACAAACTCACTTGCGAATTCTTTATCGATGACACTTTAAATGGTGATAAATATCGAACATTCTTGGAGGATGATCGTCCAGTATTGCATGCACACCTTCCTTTGGACTTGTGGCAAACAAAAAGTGGTTTCAATATTATGGTTGTCCAGCATATTATTCAGTAGAAGCTCGATAAGTATTAGACCAGGTGTACAATCGTTGGTGGTTCAGAGTGGATGGTCTGGTATCTTGGCCTGCAAGATCACTATATCTTACTTCGTATGTCTTTTGTTTGTGGGGCCAACAACGCGCAACAACATGATTTAGCGTATCACCAATGTATGCAATTCTCAGTTATCTCGAATCATTCCATGTACAGATAAGTAAGTGCATCTAAATGGGCAGCGATTTTTTGAGCGCTAACAACGAAACAGTTCCAACAAAAAAGCACCTCATTGGTGAGAGATGAGAGAACACACCTCAAACAAGCACCCTGATTGACGAAATGTGAGAGGACATACGTCAAACAAGCTTTTTTCATGGCTACTGAACATGTCCGGTTTTCTTGTTTTGGCCCTATGCGTTTTTCTAGACATAATACCATTTGGGAATTCACTTGTGTTAGTTGTTGATTACAGTATCATCTGTCATGTAATGACAAAAATGTTACATACAAAAAATGCTTATATTTCCCATAGATTCCGAATCTACAAAACATTGAATGTTCTTGTTTAATATTCCAAATCTCCCCTTGCCCCACCACCTGGGAGTTGGGCAGTGGGGTCAACATTGGCATCGTCAGACAGCCTTTCTAAAAATATTGATCATGTGTTTTTCTGTATTTTAATCCAATGTATAGTTTCTGAAATAGTTTGTTGTCTGAAGATAAAAAAAGCTCTGTACCTGAAAAATTTAATAATATACATATCATTATTGTTACATGAACAATATCCAGATTGAGCTAAATTCGAATGGGAAGTGGTGGATCAAAGTTTCAAGTCAAACTGCAAGCTGAATCAGCAAACAAACCAAGAGCACCGCGAGCTGAATCAGTGAGTGAGCTAAGAACACAATGAACGGTGTGACTCCAAAGTCACCTTGTGGCTCACCCTGCAGAGAGTCAGGAGCAGTGAACAGCTGCCAGGAGCTGAATCAGTGAGTGAGCCAAGAGTGCAGTGACTCATCAGTCACCTGTGATTTGCTCCATTCTGAGTCAGGAGCAATAAGGGAGCCAATCACTTCTGCTCCATAGAGCATCATCTCTCACAATGAAGCATTAAATGGGCTAACACGGTAGCTCTTTTGCAATCTGTCTTTTCAAATCGAAAGCAGAAATAAAGGCGAGAAAGTATTTTCTACGTTAATGAACCATTCTGAGCGATGATTCTTCATTGATTTCCCTTCTGTTCATGTCTGACAAAAGCTGTTCACAGCAGTAAGGTATGTAAAAAATACATAACACATTATATATAGCGTTTTTTTACAGCATAGGCTATATCATAGTGATTAATTCAGTGTTCTGAGTAGGATGCTATTGTAGCAGCCTATCCTAGAATCTTCATTCTACACACTGAAGTCCTTGTAGAGGCTTTTCAGATCTGAAGAGCTACTGCTCCTTTTTTTAAGTCATGACTGCTGATTTCTTGAAAGGATATAGCTCTTTGAGTCAGATCAGGAGTGGATCACCCATTTCTACTGCTAATTGACTCTTCAAGTTCTGGGAAAGCGCGCCTACCTGTGGCATAGCGGCTGTGGGACTTGGAGAACTTCACTGATGCAGGGGGAGCAGGTGTGCATCCAGCATCCTTCATCTGAAGGACTCTGCCCAACAAACTGGAGCTGTTTACAATCCAAATGGGATAGGCATGCCTTCTCAGCCTCATGGCCACTTAGACATCATTTTCCATCGTCCCGCTGGTCGATCCTGGAGGGGGGTGGGGGTGGGGGGGGGGGGGGATCAGGAGGCGAATAAGCAGGGCATTGTTTCTTGGCAAAAGACATCCAGTGTTGGCTACTGCACCCAACTACACGACATAGGAACCATGAGTTAGTGGGGGGCTGCATAGCTGACCAGATTCTGGAGGACCTGAGAGAACCACACTCGTTCTTTACCGCTTGTTTGTACACAGTATCACCTGCTGGTGGGCTATTTGGCATCAGAGTAGCAGCCTCCTGCAATCCAGGTCAATTAACATCACTGGCAGATCAGGGTGTCACTGCATTCTGCGAGCAGCTGCATTTGAAGCACACAGTGTGTCTGTGAGCATGGCCAGTGTGCTGTAAAAGGCTACTTGAATGAACGCCTGTTAATACTGCCACTGTATGACTGTACACCTCGTTGTAAATTTGCCTTCTCCCTTACCATTTCTCTCATCCATCCTGATGTGTAGTGGCCCAGAAAATGTCGGGTCATTACAGCAAGTGTCAGCAAGTTACACTTCACGATTCAGGTTGTGTGAGGAAGTGTTCGTCCAACGTCCAAGCGCTACGATTTGGTGAGGTAAGTGATTTTTGGATAACTATTGACACCCAAACGCTGTGGTTTCCTGTCAGACAGTATGACTGGGTGTTTTAGTAAATTACATTTGAACAGTGATACTTGGCATATCTCCAATTCAGCAGTATTGGCTCAGTGCAACGTGGCGCAGTGAGTCTCGCTTTGTTTATGTTTGATTTAGTATATGTTCTAAGGTATTAGGCCTGGATGTGGAGTAGTGGATATAGTATGATTAAGGCTACGTTTTCAAAGCCATGTGAACCCATGGACTTGTCATTGTGTAAGGGTAATGGTGGAACCAATAGTCTAGTACCAGTACGGTATCAGTCGTGCAGTCTAGAAGTCACGAATTGCCATGCACTAATATTGCAGCAGCCACTTTTTCTTGGTGCAGATGTATTGAACATTTGGCTCACAATTGTTCAGAGTGTGCATTGGTGATGAATGGCTAATGATATGTAGGAAAAAGTAGTTTATGGTTTTTTAATTATTAGTGGGTTATTTGTGTTCCTGGTATTAATTTACTGTGGCGGTAAAATATGCAAAGAGTATAGTTATAATCTAGAAGTATTAAATGAAGAAGACTTCGATAGGTCGAGTGTGGATAGAAGCCATAAGCAAACCGTCAACACAGCAACATTACACTAGAAGCTGTGTCACTTGAACAGCAGTGATCCCACAGCTGCGGAAAAAGTATTGTTGACGTTAACCGACTGGTTTTATGCAGATGGGCGGAATACCAGCAACTCCAGTAGCTCAGCACCATATATCAGCAGGGGGTATTGAACCGCTTTATAAGAAACTGTATTGCATAGCGAGACATTCATAGCCATTAAGATCACTGAACATTAACAATGCGATGGGATCACAGAACCTAGCGATAGTCCCTGTAGCACAAATATCGTAATCTTTCCTAAGAAATCATTGGATAGAACGAAATAGGTTTTGCTTTGATTATAGATTTCTGAATGCACAGACCATTATAGATGCTTATCCAATCCCTAATATTACATGAACTGTGGATATTTTGGTTAGTGTCGTTACTAAAGTGGTTATCATCAATTAGAAGTAGCACTAGGGGATAGGCCCAAGACGGTGTTTACTGTGCCTTGCAGACATTATCAATATAAGTGGATGCTATTCAGTTTAAAAAATGCACCTGCTACTTTTCAGAGGTTATTAGATGGCGTTTAAAGAGGGTTAAAGCTTAAGACCTGTATGGTCTATTTAGATGACATAGTAGTCTATTGAAAGGATAAACCAGTAATTGTGAGACGCTTGGAGGATTTTTTTAATAGGTAACGGTCAGCACCCTTGACGCTGAGCATGGAAAAGTACGATTTTGCTCAAACTTGAGGTAACTATGTGTGACACGTAATTAGCGAGCATGGTGTCCAGACTGATCCTCGTCTCACAAAGGCAATTCAAAATTTTTTGCAAACAACTACAGTTATTTGTCACTTTGTGCAACTACCAACGTAAATTCGTAAAGGCTTTCGCAAAAATAGCGGACCCTTGGAACAGAAAAAGAGTGTAAGGTTTCAGGGGACACAGGAGTGTCAGCTAACATTCGAGAAATTGAAGGAGATATTGATTTCGGATCCTATTTTGGTTTTTCGAGATTTTTGGAGGTGTTCATCCTCTATGGTGACGATTCTAACGAGGCAGTTGGTTCTATTTTGGGTCAGATGACTGATGGACAGGAGCATCCAGTGAATGGAACATAGCAACTCAACAACCAAAAAGGATATTCCTTATTATACACATACCGTGTTACTTACATGATAAAGTTGTGTCTGATCATACATCATTGAAAAGGTTACTTGGTCTAAAAGACCCAGCTAGTCAACTAAAACATTGGTAGTAAACGCAGACGCATTAAGTCTCAAAGTAACCATGCTGAGGACATTGTGCAAGAATGTGTTGGAATGGCAACAAGCACAGGCAGAGGATAAAGACTGTCAGGCTTTAAAATCACAGCCGCACTTTATCATACATGAGGATTTGTTGTGCAGAGTCACAAAATGCAGGCGACATGTCGTGGTGCCAGCGATTTTTCAAAAGGAAGTATACAACAGCCTCATGACCATATGTTGTCAGGTCATGGCGGCCAGTGAGCAACAGAATAGTTTTGGTGGAGGAACAGGAAGCACAATGTAGAGCAGTATGTCGCAGACTGTGTTCCATGCACAGAGACAGCAGTTATTTCGCATCAGAAAATCCCTTTGCAGAGGTTACTACCAGATTTGTCGAAGACATTTCAAATGCTTGGGCTCGACATTTGCAGAACAGAACACCTGCAGGGAATAGGTACACTATGTGATCAAAAGTATCCGTATACCCCCAAAAACATACGTTTTCCATATTAGGTGCATTGTGTTGCCACCTACTGCCAGGTACTCGATATCAGCGATCTCAGTAGACGTTAGATATCGTGAGAGAGCAGAATGGGCACTCCGCGGAACTCACTGACTTCGAACGTGGCCAGGTGATTGGGTGTCACTTGTGTCATACATCTGTACACGAGATTTCCACACTCCTAGTCATCCATAGGTCCATTGTTGCCGATGTGATAGTGAGGCGGAAACGTGAAGGGACACGTATAGCACGAAAGTGCACAGGCTGACCTCATCTGTTGACTGACAGAGACCGCCGACAGTTGAAGAGGGTCGTAATGTGTAACAGGCAGACATCTATCCAGACCATCACACAGGAATTCCAAACTGAATCAGGATCCACTGCAAGTACTATAACAGCTAGGCGGGAAATGAGAAAACTTGGATTTCATGGTCGAGCGGCTGCTCATAAGCCACACAGCACGCCAATTAATGCCAAACGACATCTCGCTTGGTGTAAGGAGCGTAAACATTGGACGATTGAACAGTGTAAAAACGTTGTGTGGAGTGACGAATCGCGGCATACAATGTGGCGCTCCGATGGCAGTGTGTGGGTATAGCGAATGCCCGGTGAAGTCATCTGCCAGCGTGTGTAGCGCCAACAGTAAAATTCGGAGGCGGTGGTGTTGTGGTGCGGTCGTATGTTTCATGGAGAGGGCTTGCACACGTTGTTGTTTTGCGTGGCACTTTCACAGCACAGGCCTACATTGATGTTTTAGGCACCTTCTTGCTTCCCACTGCTGAAGAGCAATTAAGGGATGGCGACCGCATCTTTCAACATGATCGAGAACCAGTTCATAATGCAAGGCCTGTGGCGGAGTCGTTACACGACAATAACATCCCTGTAATGGCCTGGCCCCCACAGAGTCCTGACTTGAATCCTATAGAATACCTTTGGGATGTTTTGAAATGCCGACTTCCTACCAGGCCTCACCGACCGACGTTGATACCTCTCCTCAGTGCAGCACTCCGTGAAGAACGGGCTGCCAATCCCCAAGAAACCTTCCAGCACCAGATTGAACGTATGCCTGCGAGAGTGGAAGCTGTCATCAAGGCTAAGAGTGGGCAAACACCATATTGAATTTCAGCATTACCGATGAAGGGCGCCACGAACTTGTGAGTCATTTTCAGCCAGGTGTCGGGATACTTTGATCACACAGTGTACCTGCGTACGATAATCGACCATTCTTCCCGGTTTCTAGCAATAATAGCAATTCCAGACCAACAGGCCAGTACTGTGACACAGGCATTAGTTAACCGTTGGACATTGAAGTTTGGAGTCCCTGACACTATAGTCCCAGATCAGGGCAGTCTGGATGCGGAAGTCAGTTGGAGATGGACCAGCAGTGCAGTCGTGACGCAGCAGCAGTGAAGTCGGGGACGGAGCGCCAGTGAGGCTCCGACAGCCAGTGCTCGCCGATTGCTGGCGACACACTTGAGCTCTCTGACAGAGGGAGATTGGAGCGGCAAGACCGGTGGTTGGACGTTCTGTTGGTCGTCTCATCATCCGACGTATATTTGGTCCTTTCACCGTTTCCGAGCCTGGCAGTTGGTCGGTTGGCGTGGAGCAGCAAGGAAATCGCAGCACATTGTTTGGCTGGGCCAGCTGGCGGCCTCTGTGCGGTGTCGGAGTTTGTGGTGCCGTTCCCATTGCAACGAGGTTCGTGGATCACCGACTATTCACATTGTGTCGTTTGGAGTTCGTTGTCGACTGTTGGGATATTCCTGTGAGCAACAATGCGTGTTTTCAAGTTTAACTGTACTTGCTTATTTGAATTGAAGTGCACCAGCGGAATCTTCTGCCTAGTGGCCGTTAACGTTCCGGTTACATGCCCTGGCCATTGACGTAAATTCAGGCAGTGTATTTTCCTCATCATGTTGTCAGCTTTCGGCATTTTTAAAACTAATGTTATTTAGTCTTAAGTGTTGGGCCTTCAGCCGATTTTGAATCTAAGTTGTTTTGCTCTTAAAGTGTCAGGTTCTTTGGACCTTCAGCTTAATAAAGGAACTGTTTTAAGATAAGGCCTTGCATTTAAATTTCTGATTTTGGTTGAGCTTTAAGTTATTGGCTTCCAGCCATTTACAAATTAAAGTGATCTTGCCCTTAAGGCATCAGATTGTGCGACGCATTCAGCCGCTAATTAAGTTCCAAAACTAAGGCTGTGTTTTTTATTTTAGAAAAAAAATATTGTTGGCTCTTGTAATGTTTGGTCAAATAAAAGGTTGTATGTTCGAGTGTAACTGACAGTCGATTATTTTGGCCCCTTTCCACAACTTAACTACCTGTCCTGTCCTGCGGGTTTAGCAGGGCGTCTCACTAATCCTTCATAACCACTATAACGCGTGGGCTTCGAAAGGAGACACAGAATTTTAAAAAAGGCTGGTAATAGTGACCCATGATTGCACCAATTAAAAAAGAACTTCCACATTTTACAAGTAGACCTAAATATAACCTGGGCGTATCCTGTTAACTCGGAATGCTTATCCACGTTGAGGACTAACATGTAATGGTCACTAATCAAAGTTAGACAGCTTGACATGCAAGAACCCAAATCAAAAATCTATAACAAAGCCTTACTCAAAAACAGGGGTTTTCATGAATCGTAACAAGTATGTCAGTCACACATTACAAAACGTGCTCACTGTATACTGTTTACTCTGGTCCTTCGTTGTGTAGTCAATACTGCCAGCTCATCATTTACAAACCAAACCAGTAGAAATAAGAAACGTGCCAACTCTGAAGATATGACACCGCGACTAAGGACGCAGAAGGAAGCAGGAATTCTCCAAACGTAGTAGGCACATTCTTCACTGTTGAGAACCACCATACATAACACAATGAACCAAATCTCAGTGCTCGGTTAACAAGCCTAACTATCATGCATAACAGCAAGCACACATTGAGACCAGAGAGACATGCCTTTAAATCTGCTCAGAGCATAGCTATGCTGCCTCTTGCAGGATGTCGTCACTCCAGCCGCTATGATATGAATTACACAGAGGTTTTATGGGTGGCAGGTAACAAGCAACACGAACACATGGCTCAGAAGTGGATTGTATAGACAGAACTCGTTCGACCTATTACCAAGTATTGTTCATCGGTGTGGGACTGTTATTGGGTTGATTTCATAGGAGAGATAGAGAACAGCCAATGAAGAGCGTCGCTTTTTATCATGTGATTGTTTAATTAAGATGAGATCATTGCGGAGATACTCAGCAAGCGTCAGTGGCAGACGATAGAATAGATCTCCTAGGTTTTCTCGGTGTGATTAATAGTGAGGTTCCAGGAATTCAGCCGACTTGTTGCTTTCATTTGCTGCACAATATTTCGACGACCGACCCAGCCATTTTCTACAGGTGTTGCCAGTTTTGCTATTTTGTATACTCATTGCCCAGACTGCAACAAGACTGTGAGCTACTGTTAGTCTCGCGCCACTGTTTATAGCTGAGTAAGATTCACAATGTCCACTGTGTCCTTTGATGATGCTCTTTGTTTACAGAACATGGACTAATACTTCGTGAAACGCAAATTCGCTCAGCGTTTTCCAATTCTGATGGACGTGATGGTCAGCAAGAGTACGGATATAAGGGTATTCTGGTGCAGTTTTAATTTATTCAAGATGTCGAACACTCCCCCACCCCTGCACACTGTCCCTGCCCCTGGACCCTGCCTCATGCCCCCTGCCTCCTGCTCCTTGGTGTAGATGTAGCAACGTCACACTGTCATGGGGATCCCCCTACCTTCCTCCCTCCCCCTCTCCTCACCATTACAATCTCCCCCTCCACCCACTATCCCCTCCCCCCACCGATCCTGGAAAGCAACTGGCAGGTAAAATAGCTCAGTCCGTGCTGAGCTCCTAGGCTCGAAGGATCTTGTTTTTTTTTATTTTGGGTGTCATCCTGTTGGAAATTAGTGGGAAAAGCTCAGGCTGTGCTGAGCTGTTGATACGAAGGACATAGTGTGGATTTTTTCCTTCTTTTGAGGTGTTATCCTGTTGGGAAACGCTTCCTTATATGTTTCTTCTGCATGTGCTCACCTTGACACATGCAGACCGCCTGGTTATTTCACATTACTACCGCCAGAGGGCGCTGAGAAAAGCAACCTCCCCTCCCCCACCTAGAAATTGGCGGGAACATTCCGAATTCAGGTGATCCACGACATTTAAGTTCACCAGGTGTTCACCAGTCCTTCCTGGAAGGATGGAATGTCTTTATTCCATCTGTTACAGGTCTCTACAAGCCAGAGGCAGCCACTCGTTTCGTCCTGACATAGACGTTTGGTGGCCTTTGTGAGAGAGACCGGAAATATTCGTTCTCTGTCAATGTTTCAAATGGTCAGTGGCAATTAAGCGTGCAGGTGTCCCACGGCTGTTGAGTGTAGAGAGTACATTTTCGCTATTAGTTTAGCACTAGAGAGTTGCTCCAGCCAGTCTAGCCAATAACCCTATGTGGAAAGGATGGGTGGTAATAATAATAGGAGGGCAAACTACCACTGAAGTGCAGCTTCCTTCTGATCTACAAGTTAATAGCTGCTGGGAGGACATAAGAATGGGGAACAATATTAGGGCAGCGACCCACTGTCTCAGTGCTGCTATATTTTCTTTCTTTCTTGTCATTTCATTCCCCTCACCCCATATGGACAGAGGGGCGGGGCGGAGGTGGGGGTGGTCTGTCACAGAATACAAGTCGCTGCTCTTCAGCCATACAAGGGCGAAAAGTTTGAAACATACCATAAGATTGGACATGACAGTTGACAAAATGAATGTTTGACATAATAAAAAGACATAGATTCAGTAACATAATTTAAGATATAAAACGTGGATTAGTTGATTAATTAAAACACTGGCACAGATGAAATGGCAACAGAATGCTTCACGAAAGATAAAACACAGAGTGACAGGAGCAAAAATTAATAGAATTAAAAAGCCAGTGTGAAGTAAGGAGTGGACCAAGACTGCCAGGAAGAGGGGTATCATGGTGATGTAGCAGAGGATGTTTGTGTTGGCAGATGGATAGAGGAGGAATTCAGGAGAGTGAAGAGGGATGTCATTCTGAACCAAGGCTTAGGATGTGAATGGAGAGGAGTTGAGAGGAAGGGAGCCCTGATGGGTTAAGATGGGGTGGGTTCTTTTAAATCTGGTAGGATGGATATATATCAGTGTGGATTTCATGGCCGGGTAATTGAAGACGCTTAAAATTTCGTTAGTACTGGATGTTGAAAGAGTGGAGATGTAGCATCGGTGGAGTGTCGTGGTAGAGGCATGACAAAGTGCCAGGAGCAATGAGCAGGAGTAAACTAAGGAGTGGGCAGTATCGAGTTTATGGGTAATCTACGACATTTGGAGATGGTCAAGATGGAACAGGAGGGAGGGAAATTTTCTATGTTGGTAGAGGATTTGGGTAAGGGAGAGTAAGCAGATTCGAAAGGCTAAGTGGAGTGCATGGCACTCATGGAACTGTAGGGCGCGATAAAAGGCAGCCATGCCACATTTGCATAGTCGAGGATGGATCAGATCAGGGATTTATAGGTGTGGAGGATTGCGAAAGGGCCGGCCGCGGTGATCTAGCGGTTCTGGCGCTGCAGTCCGGAACCGCGGGACTGCTACGGTCGCAGGTTCGAATCCTGCCTCGGGCATGGGTGTGTGTGATGTCCTTAGGTTGGTTGGGTTTAAGTAGTTCTAAGTTCTAGGGGACTTATGACCTAAGATGTTGAGTCCCATAGTGCTCAGAGCCATTTGATTGCGGAAGGTTGCAGTCCCCATGTTCGGCCCTTTAGTAGTTTTAATCATTTCTATCTATGGTGGACTTTCTGCTGAATGGTTAGTAGATACAGCTTCCACGTTAGTGGGCCATCAAGTGTTAGTCCAAGGTATTGCAGCATGTTAGGTAACTTGATAGGATGGTCATAAATGGTATGGTAAAAGTTGTGGGGACAGAAGTTGTGGGTGGTTATTGCCTGCGTTTTGGTAGGATTGATTTTTAGGAGCTAGTGATTGTGCCCTGAGGTGAACTGATTGAGATGGAGCTGGAGGGATCGCTGGGATTCCTGGAGGGTAGGGTAGAGTGCAAGGAAGGCAGTGTCATCGGTATACTGGAGGAGATAAAAAGCAGAAAGGGGCTTGTGCATGGAATATACAGGAGTTGGTGTTGTTGATGGTTACGTAAGGCAGGCGTTTAAAGACAAAGCAAGCAATGAGGTGAATATAATTTATGGGAAGTGCATAAGTCTGGAGCTTAAAGAGGAGCCCAGAATGCCATACAAGGTCACAAGCTTTCCCAAGATCTAGGGAGACAAAAATAGCGCATTTGCTGTTGTTGATATGGCGGGAGAGGAGATGAGTAAGTTATAGGAGTTGCTCATCAGAGGAAAAGTTGGGGCAGAAGCAACATTGATGGACAGAATTGGGTAAATGTTGTTGTAGGTGTTTATGAATACGTCAGGATGCAATAGACCTTGCTAAACAAAGAAGTGAGGCTGATGCGACAATAGGAGGAGATGTGAGTGGTAGGTTTATTGGGATTGAGGAAGAGAATTCGAGAGGATTTCCACAGCTCAAGATAGAAACAGATGAGAAGTATTATATTATGAAAGGAGGCTAGGATTTCTAGGAAAGAGAGGAGGCATTCGTTCAGGTGTCTGTAGGTGATGACCAGGAGCTGTGGTGCATTTTTCATGGAGTATCTGTTGAATGTCTTGCATTGTTACTAGAGTATTGAGTTCTGTTCAAACATGGTTCAAATGGCTCTGAGCACTATGCGACTTAACTTCTGAGGTCATCAGTCAACTAGAACTTAGAACTAATAAAACCTAACTAACCTAAGGACATCACACACATCCTTGCCCGAGGCAGGATTCGAACCTGCGACCGCAGCGGTCTATTGAGTTCTGTCTGTGGGATATTGTCGAGGTACTGGAAGCTAGGAGCGGGGGGTGGGAAGGAAGTATTGGTGGACTGTAGAGAATAAGGAGTAATCGAAGTGGAGGTAATCTGGGACGGTGAACGTGTCAGAGAGGTAGGATGCAAAGTGGTTGGCTTTCCTTAGGTTGTCGGGCAGAGGGTAATTGTCATGCAGGAAGGGAAAGGGGGGATAATTGTTGTTGCCGGTAAGATGATGAAATGCCTTCCAGTACCTGGAAGAGTTTATGTTTAGTGTGGCATTGAGGTTTGTGAATGTCAGGTGCCAAATGCTGCGTTTCCTTGCAGTCAGCAGATTTCAGATGTGTCATTGTAATTGTTAGTGGCGTGTGTGTCTCGCTCGGAGCTCTGCAGGAAGGACTGGTACAGGCGATGGGTTCATGAAGGAGTAGGAGAACGTATGGAGGGAGTGTGGGGTGGTGCAGATAGATGGGTTTCGTTGGAATGTGGTGAGTTACAGCATTTGACAAGGTCTGTTGTAGGAAGGTGGCAGCATGGTGAATGCCACAGGAGTCCAGGAAGGATAAGGGATGGCTTACAAGTTCAGTGGTAATGAATTCCCTGTAGGCATCCTATCTGGATTTCTTTGGGAGAGGCAGGAGGAATGGGTGCATGGGTAGGGAGTGCAGTGTAGGGGATGGTGGATAAGGTAGGGAGATGGTCACTTACAATGGGGTTGAAGACTGCTGCAGTAATGCAACCAAGAAGGTTAGGAGAGATGAGGACAACACCAGGAGTGGAATTGCTTTCAGGGTGGGTATGTAATGGAAGAGGTGTTAGATCACCATGGAAGGAGTCTGTAAACCAATGCCACAGCTGTAGTTCAACATGGTACCAGATATGGATGTTAATGTCTGTTTGGACAGAGGATTCTACACAGAGTACGCGAAAGAACTTGCCCCCCTTCTAACAGCCGTGTACCGCAAGTCTCTAGAGGAGCGGAAGGTTCCAAATGATTGGAAAAGAGCACAGGTAGTCCCAGTCTTCAAGAATGGTCGTCGAGCAGATGCGTGAAACTATAGACCTATATCTCTTGAGTCGATCTGTTGTAGAATTTTAGAACATGTTTTTTGCTCGCGTATCATGTCGTTTTTGGAAATCCAGAATCTACTCCGTAGGAATCAACATGGATTCCGGAAACAGCGATCGTGTGAGACCCAACTAGCTTTATTTGTTCATGAGACCCAGAAAATATTAGATACAGGCTCCCAGGTAGATGCTATTTTCCTTGACTTCCGGAAGGCGTTCGATACAGTTCCGCACTGTCGCCTGATAAACAAAGTAAGAGCCTACGGAATATCAGACCAGCTGTGTGGCTGGATTGAAGAGTTTTTAGCAAACAGAACACAGCATGTTGTTCTCAGTGGAGAGACGTCTACAGACGTTAAGGTAACCTCTGGCGTGCCACAGGGGAGTGTTAAGGGACCATTGCTTTTCACAATATATATAAATGACCTAGTAGATAGTGTCGGAAGTTCCATGCGGCTTTTCGCGGATGATGTAGTATACAGAGAAGTTGCAGCATTAGAAAATTGTAGCGAAATGCAGGAAGATCTGCAGCGGATAGGCACTTGGTGCAGGGAGTGGCAACTGACCCTTAACATAGATAAATGTAATGTATTGGCGAATACATAGAAAGAAGGATCCTTTATTGTACGATTATATGATAGTGGAACAAACACTAGTAGCAGTTACTTCTGTAAAATATCTGGGAGTATGCGTGCGGAACGATTTGAAGTGGAATGATCACATAAAATTAATTGTTGGTAAGGCGGGTACCAGGTTGAGATTCATTGGGAGAGTCCTTAGAAAATGTAGTCCACCAACAAAGGAGGTGGCTTACAAAACACTCGTTCGACCTATACTTGAGTATTGCTCATCAGTGTGGGATCCGTACCAGATCGGATTGACGGAGGAGATAGAGAAGATCCAAAGAAGAGCGGCGCGTTTCGTCGCAGGGTTATTTGCTAACCGTGATAGCGTTACGGAGATGTTTAGAAAACTCAAGTGGCAGACTCTGCAAGAGAGGCGCTCTGCATCGCGGTGTAGCTTGCACGCCAGGTTTCGAGAGGGTGCGTTTCTGGATGAGGTATCGAATATATTACTTCCCCCTACTTATACCTCCCGAGGAGATCACGAATGTAAAACTAGAGAGATTCGAGCGCGCACGGAGGCTTTCAGACAGTCGTTCTTCACGCGAACCATACGCGACTGGAACAGAAAAGGGAGGTAATGACAGTGGCACGTAAAGTGCCCTCCGCCACACACCGTTGGGTGGCTTGCTGAGTATAAATGTAGATGTAGATGTAGGGTTTGATGGGAACAGTCACTTCATGGTTGGAAGTTGGAGGTTGAGCCTTGCACCTGGAAGAATAGGTCAGGTGGTGCGGTTACAGGATGAATGACGGAGGGGAAGCAAGGTTAGGACATTGCTTGGTGAAATGGTGGGATTTACAATGGGGGCAGGTAGGAGGATTTTTGCAAACAGTGGTTAGGTGGTTTTTATACATCAGGCATATTTGACAGTGATAAGATTGGCAGTGGGATTTGGATGGCTCAATGGCATGTCATCATTTGCAGGTCAGGAGTCCACAATGGAGCAGGTGGTCAATTGTGGGTGGAGATTCAATGAAGAAGCAGGCTTCCAAGTTGGGCGACAATCATCAAAGATATGGAGTGTCTTCTGAACTTTGAGGTCAGGATGGGAACTGAACTCAGACGCCACTTCCTCCATCATGGCCTCAGGGTCAATCACTTTGATCACAGAGGTGAAGTTGGGAGAATGGCAAGGAGATTGTGATTGCTTGGTTAGGGTAGTTGTGGAAAAGAGTGTGAGGTGTGCATAGGGACCAAACGTGACACAGGGCATCTTCTGGGAGAATTTGGGGTGGGATTCTGGATCAGGAGATTTGATGAAGGTGGAGTTTCTTCTAGGGATGCTCTGAGTGATGGGTAAGGAGGAGATATATTTTCTGATTTCGAGGAGGAGGATTTTGGATTTTAGGAAGTTGGACTCGGGACAGAATAGGTGGAAGGTATGCAGTTCTGTAGATGTAATGGCAGATGGGATTGCCTGGCAGTCCATGAAGTCTGGGCTTTCAGTTTGTTTAGACATTAACTTTTTTATTTTTTGGAAATCAGCGCCAATGTGTTTGGCGATCTTCCTGATGGGTGTAGGTAAGAAAGGTGTGGTGGACACAACTGAGGGTAAAAGGTGACAGGATTGTTTGGAAGGCGGTTTGGATGAAAGGGTTACCATAGTCTAGGAACCTGTTGCAGAAACATCTGGCTGAGTTGACAGTGATGGCGCAGATGGATCTACATATGGTGGTGGAAATTCCAGTATTTTTGCTGTACTGGATGATGCTGGTCCTTGTGGTGGGTCTGAAGAGGGTGCAACAGAGGATGGAGTGCCTTGGGAGAAGAGGACTGGGAGAGGGGGATAGACTTGATGGAGCGTAGAAGTGCTCAAAATGATGGCAGTAGAGGACTGGGAGGGGCATCTTTGAATAATGGTATTAGTTGGAGAAGGGATGGTGGCGGTGAAGTTACCAGTTGATGGATGGGTAACGAAGGTGGCGGCGGCATCAGCGATGGCGTTGGCGACGAAGGCATTGGTGGCAGCGGTAGCAATAGTGGCGGCGGTTTAACAGTGATAAGACAGCGGCGAGATGGAGACGGCTACAGTGATAATGAACAGGCACACTCACAGAAGAAGTCTAGAAGGCAGAATAAGCTGATGGTAAGCACTTACATGGGAAGTTGTCTCGAGGGCACGATAAACTACACCGACAAACAAACACAAAGCAGAGGTGACAAGCCCCTAACAGTCTATGGTTTAAGGAGAATAGCAGCAACCAAACTTGTTGTGGTCTTTACACTAGCCAATTAATACTTCAAAAAATGCCTCTGAGCACTATGGGACTCAACTTCTGAGGTTATTAGTCCCCTAGAACTTAGAGCTAGTTAAACCTAACTAACCTAAGGACATCATACACATCCATGCCCGAGGCAGGATTCGAACCTGCGAACGTAGCTGTCTCACGGTTACAGACTGCAGCGCCTAGAACCGCACAGCCACTTCGGCCGGCCAATTAATACTACTTGAAGGATGAGTGCTGCTACAAATCCACGCTACCTATATACAGGAGTCATGTGGTAACAGCATGATGCCTCCTCACTTTCGAACTCTCTTAAGGTAGTAAAATACTTGTCACCTACAACATCTCTTAAGATAGCCGATTAGCAGCGAAGACGACTTGTAAATACCAGGTTAATACTATTATCACTTTATCACTTTATGAATTCATTTTATTACAATGGTCATTTCTCGCTGTGTAGGTAAGAGATTGAAATTTCGTTGAAAGCTCTTGCCACTACCAAAAAACTCCTGATTACCACTCCAGCTTTCGAATCATATGTGTGACCATCGCCCACACTTTTACCCTCCCAGCTGCACCTCATTGCTATCAAATTAATTGACTAATTAATTACATTGATCGTAAGAGTCCTTTGCATGGTGAATAATATTTTCCTACAGTCGGATTACACTCGCCAGGTAACGCCAATAGGAATTCCTGGAAGGAAGGCGATGTTCTAGTCTAGGAATACTAGTGGGAAAATTTAGAAAATCAACATTTGAAGCTGACTGTAGAAGGATTCTACTGTTGCCATCATACATTTTGCTTAAGGTCGACGAAGATAACACACATGAAATTAGCGCTCAGGCGGAGGCATGTATATAATCTTTTCTTCCCTAGCTCTATTTGCCTGTGGAATAGAAAAGGAAATTACTTTTTAATGGAACAAGGTACCCCCTGCCACGTACCGTACAATGGCTTGCGAAGTATGCATACAGATGTAGATGTAAGTTTAGTATATCTATTAAGACGTCAGATGTCAAAACTCACAGAAGAATGTTGTCTCTTATTTATCAAGAAAACAAAAGTGGAACTTCTGCTGCTGATTGTCTCTCAGCAAAAACTGACGTATTAGTCCCTAATTTTCTACCTGCAGTCACTTTACAAGACGTATCTGAGAGACTGTAATATGTTTGCCCACAACAATTAGAAGAAGCGGTTTAGAGTTCACCTCTCAACTACACTTTTGTCAGAGTAACATTTACTCAACATATTCTCTCGAATCTTCCAGTCTTTGATGATAGAGATGCCCCCCACCAAGTTACAGACTCCTGCTAATTCTCTCGAAATAAGATCACGTTCCGAAAGCACGTTCTCATTAGTTAGAAGGCAAATAGTACATCACAATTTTTTTTCCTGCAGCCATATCGCCGTGGCTGCCCTGTACTTTCCATTTACGTCGTTTCTAAAGTACAGTATTTATATAACCGTGTTACCGTCTTTCCATGAACATTTTTATACTTTCTTGATCAGTTCGACAATCAGTTGAGGTATAGCCGCTGATTTCCTCGTTACAGTCACTTCACATGACGTACGTGGGAAGGAGGAATATATTTGCTCAAAACGACTAGAGCAAGCGGCAAAGAGATCACCTCTCAGCCTCCCTTTTGTCAGAGTATCGCTTACCCCTCATATTCGCAGTAATCTTCCAGTTTTCGAAATATAGCGATATATAGCCCCAGCCGAGGCACAGACACCTTGGGACTCGAAATCCCACCACTTTCCGACAACACTGTTCAGTTAGTTACAAGACTGTCTAGTCCTCTACCTGTCAGACGTTATGTGAAGAGCTACAACAGCGAAAAAACGTAGCACACTAACGTTCAGGAAGAAATTCGCCACGATGCGTATGCTTGTGCTCAGATATTTTCTTTTTTTTTCGATTGGTAGTGCTTCTAGTGATTTGTAGTCAATGACTTAATAGAACAGTAGCAGTTCTCTTCAGCTATTTTAGCTTCAATAGTTACATATATCTTCATTCAGCTCCAACAGCCACCAATCATCAATCCTCTGCAAATCGCTGTAGCTTACAATGGTACGACAAAGCATGTTCTGAGACAGTATGTTAGTGTGGGTTGCCAACATTCAGGGGGAAGTATGTACTCAGGGGCAAACTTATTGTTCTCTTTTGATTAACGGTTCCTTAACATATTGTTCTGCTAAGAGGGTTAAAACTGCTGAAGATAATCCTTTGCCGCGTGAGATTAGCCGAGCGGTCTAGGGCGCTGCAGTCATGGACTGTGCGGCTGGTCCCGGCGGAGGTTCGAGTCCTCCCTCGGGCATGGGTGTGCGTGTTTGTCCTTAGAATAATTTAGGTTAAGTAGTGTGTAAGCTTAGGGACTGATGACCTTAGCAGTTAAGTCCCATAAGATTTCACACACGTTTGAACATTTTTGATAATCCTTCCTTTTGATTGACTGCTCCTTAACCTATTGTTACCCCACCCCTCCCCCTCCCCCTCCCAACCCCTAAGGAAACCTCCAAACCTCCCCCTCCCCCTTGCTGATACAGGTACACTTTCATATCTGAATTATTGGAATAGCCCATCCCACTCTATCAGTTTGATTGACTACTTAATTAAATTGATCAATTAATTAAAACCTTCCTCCTCTGGTAAACCCTGCCCTACCCTCTCCCTTACCTGGACATTGGCGGCTGCTCTATGGTAGAGAGGAAGGATCTCACGACAGGTAAATCAATTATATAGCAGAAATTTATCGTTTATTTATAAAAATTCAGTTTGTAAGGGTTTGGATCTCTCCTGCTCATCATTCTCTGCTGTTTGGGAAGATGCAGGTATTGCAAAATACATCGAAAAGAAATAATTAAATCGATCACTTTCTTTGTACCGATCGCGCAAGGAATACCGTCATGAAACACCCATCACACATAATTACACTGTTAAAAAACTTTCAGTTGTGAAGAATGCGCCATCCACTGGCCCACACAGAACGCCACCCAAGCAGACTGCTCGGAGTCAGGGTGCACTGAGCCGCCACCGAAAAGCGACGTGTCCTTCAGCAGCCACTCACGCGCCGGTGTCCAAAAGGTGGCCGCTGGGGCCCCACAAGTGACAGACCGAATCTCACCCAAACCCCCAACAAAAGAACCCAAGAAATTCCTGTCAAAACACGTGCTCTTTCTGCGTCTCTCCTCCTGCAGCGTCCCACTGCCGGACATGTATGCGCCTTCGGTCACTGTCGGACAGAACCGCAAGCAAAGCTGTGATTACCCCGTAAACCCCTGCAGAATGCCGACGCACACGAGGACACCTTCCAAGGCAAATTCCTGTCTGAGAATGGATTCCACCATGGACTATAAACTGTGCCAGTACTCCTGCTACACATTCTTGTGCTGCATTTCACGAAATTCTTCGGGAGTTATTACAGCTGACGTTGCGGAATATTGTCACATACATGACTTGAAGATGTCACAGGAATTAAATGTACCACTGTCCAGAGAGAGAGCTTTGCATATGATACAAGAATATTTAAACACTTACACAATTTATTCCGAGGAATGCCACCACCGCCACACTTGAAGACGAAGTCTAAAAGAAAAGATCTCGACACAATTGTGAAACCATCCCTGAGACTTTTCGCACGCTCTTGTGGGAAATACCCCTGTCTTTGAGCACGAGCTCAAAAGGGTTCTCCGCCCGGGGTGGCCGAGCGGTTCTAGGAGCTACAGTCTGGAACCGCGTGACCGCTACGGTCGCAGGTTCGAATCCTGCCTCGGGCATGGATGTGTGTGATGTCCTTAGGTTAGTTAGGTTTAAGTAGTTCTAAGTTCTAGGGGACTGATAACCTCAGAAGTTAAGTCCCATAGTGCTCAGAGCCATTTGAACCATTCAAAATAGTCACACGAATCCATGCCCGAGGCAGGATTCGAACCTGCGACCGTCAGCAACGCGGTTCCGGACTGAAGCGCCTAGAACCGCTCGGCCACAGCGGCCAGCCCGCAGCTCACCATAGAGCGAAGTCCAGATCGGAAGCAGGGTTTTTCCAGCTGAATCCGCGAGCGCGCGAAACCCGTAGCCGATCAGACCAGCACCAACTCGTCATGAGACCTCAAATCATCTCACAACACGAAATTCAAATCAAACTCAATAATACACTGAAGCGCCAAAGAAACTGGTATAGGCATGCGTATTCCAATACAGATACATGTAAACAGTGCTGTCGGCAACGCCTATATAAGACAACAAGTATCTGGCGCAGTTGTTTGATCGGTTACTGTTGCTACAATAGCAGGGTATAGAGATTTAACTGAGTTTGAACGTGGTGTTATAGTCGGCGCACGAGCGATGGGAAACAGCATCTCCGAGGTAGCGATGGAATGGGAACATTTCCATACAACCATTTCACGAGTGTAGTGTGAATATCAGGAATTCGGTAAAACATCAAATCTCTGATATCGCTGTGGCCGGAAAAAGACCCTGCAAGAACGGGGCCAACGACGACTGAAGAGAATCGTTTATCGTGGCAGACGTGCAACCCTTTCGCAAATTGCTGCAGTTTTCAACGCTGGACCATCAAAAAGTGTCAGCGTGCGATCCACTGAACGAAAGTTCATCGATTGGGCATTTGGAACCGAAGGCCCTCTCGTATACCCTTGATGACTGCGCGACACAAAGCCTTACACCTCGCCTGGGCCTGTCAACACCGACATTGAGCTGTTGATGACTGGAAACATGTTGCCTGGTCGGACGAGTCTCGCAGCAAATTGTATTGAGCAGATGGACGTGTACAGCTACGGAGACAACCTCATGAATCCATGGACCTTGCATTTTAGTAGGAGACTGTTCAAGCTGGTGGAAGCTGTGTAATGGTTGGGGCGTGTGCAGTTGGATTGATATGGACCCCTCATACATCTAGATGCGACTGAGAGGTCACACGAACGTAAACATCCTGTCTGATCACCTGCATCCATTCATGTCTGTTGTACATTCTGACGGACTTGCGCAATACCAGTAGGATAATGCGACACCCTACACCTCCAGAATTGCAACAGAGTGGCTCCAGGAACACTGCTCTGAGTTTAAACACTTCCCATGGCCACCAAACTTCCCAGATATGAACATTATTGAGCATATCTGGCATGCCTTGCAACGTGCTGTTCGGAAAAAGATCTCCACCCCTCGTACTCTTACGGATGTATGGACAGCACTGCAGGATTCACAGTGTTAATTCCCTCCAGCCCTACTTCAAACATTAGTCGAGTCAACGTCGTGTTGCGGTATTTCTACATGCTCGCAGGGGCCCTACACGATTTTAGGCCAGTGTACCAGTTTCTTTGGGTCTTCAGTGTATATTCATAAGCATTCTTTATTTAATCAGTTTCCGGGAGACGGGATTCTCCCACTTGGGTAGACATCAAGGCAGCACCCCCCACCCTTGCTCCCCATAACGTAATAACTGTGATGACACGGGAATGGAATGAAGGGCGATTTAGTAGCCACTGTTTGGGGTCTCTCCTGCGTGTGCGCGTATCGTCAGGGCGCCGCCATGAAGGTAAAAACAGCTCACTGTCCTAATTACAGATCACATTACTACATTACTAAATACCACCGACCATGGACCATCGGCCTACTTTGATCTCGCGGCCCCCTAAGAAAGCATCAGGTGACAGCATTCTGTTGATCGGCAAATTCCAGACTCACTTCCTGTCGCTGTCGCTCTCAAGAGGCCACTCCCTGTTCATGTGAACCAATGTCTCCAAACACAAAGATGGAGGTTTTCATTTCTCGTCAGAATACTGTGTTCCTATCGGCTGATGCTGGAGACAGTGGAAAAGTTGACGCAATTCCGATATCAAAAATAGAGTGAAATAAACCATTTGCACTACCTGTCAAATTAATTGTTCACCAATTAACAGGAGTCGAATAGATCGCTTAAAACTCTCACTTCCAACCTATGATCCTTCTTCACAATAAAACATATTTTCAATGTTTGAGTATACACCCAAACATTGTGCAAATTAAGTAATGAAATTTTCGTCATACAGAGGTCGTAGCGCTAAATATGTACGAAATCTTATATGTTCCCTTCCCACCATAATGTTTCCACTAAACATATCTGGTGAAAAAAAGTCCTGGCGATAACACAAACTCGCGATCACGAAGCGCACCGTAAGCAGGGTAGCCCCGTCCGCGCCCGTACCGAAACCATTCTGCACGCAGTACAACTATCAGAAACAATTAATTGATCAATCAGGAATTTCAGGTCGCGATTGGATTTTTAAAAGTACTGTAGACTTCCTAAATTCGTTCTCTCCGCTACATTCAGGAAGGAGGAAGATCTACTACGTAGAATGGAGACACCAGCAAATACCATTGCAAGACATAGTCCACTGCAATGTACTGAGAAGCACTAAACGTAACACACTTAAACCACGATCCAGTCCGTAGCAATAATCTGTCACGGCTGGATGTCGGAGACAGCTGAAAATTCTGGCACAGCCCGCGTGCTCGTGTCCCAATGTCCACACACAGCGAGCCTGACCGTCTTATACACCACCATCGTCGATGTAAAGAGGTCAGTGGATTTGTGTATATGCCAGAGTGCTTGGACATATACAGTAGTTCTGAACAATTCCACCCCGGCAATGAGCTACCTGTTTCAAAAATCTGCTTTACCCAATCCGAGGCAGCGATGTTGTTGACCATACACCTTGAATTTCTCATGCGAAATGTAGATGCATCCGGTTTGTACGAGTTATTTTCGAAGATAGTTAGTTGTTGTGAAAATCCTGTACAGGACTATGGCATACGCTATATTCCTTCTACGTATTCCCTCATCCGGCAGAAAAATATCTTTTCTTACCTGTCACGTCATGCTTCACAGGTCTAGACTATTAAACTCATTTTTGGCTCATGGCGGAATGCTGAGGCCTACCACTGTCACAGAACGCCTCCTCACTTTCGAACTTTCTCTTAAGGTAACCAATTGTCCCACCACATACGAAGTCTCTTCAGCTAACAGCATAGAGAAGTTGTAAATATTTTACGCTACACATTTCTTTATAAGTTTAATACCACATCTGATTTTATTACGGTGGTTGTCTCTCCCTATATCGGTGGACGATTGAAATATCGCTAAAAGATATGGCCGCAACGTAAAAAAAATGACGCCAAGTGAAGAATCATATCTGTGGTGCCCTAGTCATCTCCCACACCCGCCAGGCGATATGTCACAGATATCAAATTATCAAATCCATAGGCTAATTAAGTAAATTGATCATGACAGTCACTTTTCATGGCGAGTAATTTTTTTTTTTTTTGTCAGTAGTCGGATTATACTCAGCAGGTAGTTCAAATTTAATCCCTGCAGGGGACTGACATTTGAAACTAACCACAGAACAGAAACTAACTGCCGGCTGCTTCACGTCTGCTGTGCAGCGAGCTACCTTAATTTAAGTATTAACTGTATTTTTCTTACTTGTCACTTCTTCTTCCGTGTGTTTTTGCTTTTAGGAAGCTTTAATTGTCGAGTGCTAGTAATAGTGTTCCATATATTTCGTGTTTGTTTTGAATACAGTCAGAGAGAGCCCTTTAGTCAGCCTTAGTGCCAGTAGTGTCAGTGTCGTCGTAACTGCAGTCTGCTTCACGTCTGCTGTGCAGCGAGCTACCTTAATTTAAGTATTAACTGTATTGTTCTTACTTGTAACTTCTTCTTCCGTGTGTTTTTGCTTTTAGGAAGCTTTAATTGTCGAGTGCTAGTAATAGTGTTCCATAGATTTCGTGTTTGTTTTGAATACAGTCAGAGAGAGTCCCTTTAGTCAACCATAGTGCCAGTAGTGCTAGTGTTTGTTTTCAATACAGTCCAGAGAAAGGTAGTGCTATTTTCATTGTTTTCTACAAGAAGTGGCTAGCAATCACAGTTTAGTCAACAATCAGCCGCCTTTAGTGAATTAACAGTCTAGTTAAAAGTTGATTAATTCTCTTCAGTAAATTGATTCCTTAGGATGGATAGGATGTGTGACTGCTGTGTACGGACGCAGGAGGAGCTGACCACAGTTCGCGAACAGCTGAGCGTGTTGATGGCAGCGGTCAGCCGTCTTCAGGCTGCTGCCTCGGAGTGTAGCGGCAGTGGAGAGTCTGGTGCGTCGCATGGTACACCCCAGGTGTTACATGCTTCACCCACTGTCCCTGCTGTCGAGACATCTTCGCGGGTACCGGGCGCGGTTGGGCCACCCTCTCCCCAAGGGGAGTGGCGGGTTCAGCGGCGTTCGCGGCGCACGAGGCGGAGGGTAAATGTGGAGGCTGGCCGTGTGGCATCGCCCGCTCTGCCTGTGAGTGGACATGTGGCTGCTCCTTCAGCAAGGTCCGAGCAGGCACACGGGGGGAGGGGTTTATTAGTTATTGGGAGCTCCAACGTTAGGCGAGTGATGGAGCACCTTAGGGAAATAGCGGAAAGGTCGGGGAAGAAGGCCAGTGTTCACTCTGTCTGCTTGCCGGGGGGTCTCATCCGAGATGTGGAGGAGGCCCTGCCGGCGGCGATAGAGAGCACTGGGTGCACCAGACTGCAAATTGTTGCTCATGTCGGCACCAATGACTCCTGCCGTCTGGGTTCAGAGGTCATCCTCAGTTCGTACAGGCAGTTGGCAGAATTGGTGAAGGCGGAAAGCCTCACTCGCGGGGTGGAATCAGAGCTAACTATTTGTAGTATCGTTCCCAGAACCGATCGCGGTCTTCTGGTTTGGAACCGAGTGGAAGGCTTAAACCAGATTCTGCGGAGATCTGGGGTGCAAATTTCTCAACCTCCGCTGTCGGGTGGAGAAATGTAGGGTCCCCCTGAATAGGTCAGGCGTGCACTACACGCCGGAAGCGGCTACAAGGGTAGAGGAGTACGTGTGGAGTGCACACGGGGGTTTCTTAGGTTAGAGAATTCCCTCCCTAGGCCCGACAAGACGCCTCCTGAGACGCGGCAAGGTATTAGTAGGCAAAATGCAACAGGGAATAGCAATATTAATGTGCTAATAGTAAACTGCAGGAGCGTCTATAGAAAGGTCCCAGAACTGCTCTCATTAATAAACGGTCACAACGCCCATATAGTACTGGGGACAGAAAGTTGGCTGAAACCAGACGTAAACAGTAATGAAATCCTAATCTCAGATTGGAATGTATACCGCAGAGACAGGCTGGACAGTGAAGGAGGAGGCGTGTTTATAGCGATAAGAAGTCCAATAGTATGGAAGGAAATTGACGGAGATCCGAAATGTGAAATGATTTGGGTGAAAGTCACGGTTAAAGCAGGCTCAGACATGGTAATTGGATGTCTCTATAGGCCCCCTGGCTCAGCAGCTGTTGTGGCTGAGCACCTGAAGGATAATTTGGAAAATAATTCGAGTAGATTTCCCCACCATGTTATAGTTCTGGGTGGAGATTTTAATTTGACGGATATAGACTGGGAGACTCAAACGTTCATAACGGGTGGCAGGGACAAAGAATCCAGTGAAATTTTTTTAAGTGCTTTATCTGAAAATTACCTTGAACAGTTAAACAGAGAACCGACTCGTGGCGATAACATATTAGACCTTCTGGTGACAAACAGACCCGAACTATTTGAAACAGTTAACGCAGAACAGGGAATCAGCGATCATAAAGCGGTTACGGCATCGATGATTTCAGCCGTAAATAGAAATATTAAAAAAGGTAGGAAGATTTTTCTGTTTAGCAAAAGTGACAAAAAGCAGATTACAGAGTACCTGACGGCTCAACACAAAAGTTTTGTCTCAAGTACAGATAGTGTTGAGGATCAGTGGACAAAGTTCAAAACCATCGTACAATATGCGTTAGATGAGTATGTGCCAAGCAAGATCGTAAGAGATGGAAAAGAGCCACCGTGGTACAACAACCGAGTTCGAAAACTGCTGCGGAAGCAAAGGGAACTTCACAGCAAACATAAACATAGCCAAAGCCTTGCAGACAAACAAAAATTACGCGAAGCGAAATGTAGTATGAGGAGAGCTATGCGAGAGGCGTTCAATGAATTCGAAAGTAAAGTTCTGTATACTGACTTGGCAGAAAGTCCTAAGAAATTTTTGTCTTATGTCAAAGCGGTAGGTGGATCAAAACAAAATGTCCAGACACTCTGTGACCAAAATGGTACTGAAACAGAGGATGACAGACGAAAGGCCGAAATACTAAATGTCTTTTTCCAAAGCTGTTTCACAGAGGAAGACTGCACTGTAGTTCCTTCTCTAGATTGTCGTACAGATGATAAAATGGTAGATATCGAAATAGACGACAGAGGGATAGAGAAACAATTAAAATCGCTCAAAAGAGGAAAGGCCGCTGGACCTGATGGGATACCAGTTCGATTTTACACAGAGTACGCGTAGGAACTTGCCCCCCTTCTTGCAGCGATGTACCGTAGGTCTCTAGAAGAGCGTAGCGTTCCAAAGGATTGGAAAAGGGCACAGGTCATCCCCCTTTTCAAGAAGGGACGTCAAACAGATGTACAGAGCTATAGACCTATATCTCTAACGTCGATCAGTTGTAGAATTTTGGAACACGTATTATGATCGAGTATAATGACTTCTCTGGAGACTAGAAATCTACTCTGTAGGAATCAGCATGGGTTTCGAAAAGGACGGTCGTGCGAAACCCAGCTCGAGCTATTCGTCCACGAGACTCAGAGGGCCATAGACAAGGGTTCACAGATAGATGCCGTGTTTCTTGACTTCCGCAAGGCGTTCGATATAGTTCCCCACAGTCGTTTAATGAACAAAGTAAGAGCATATGGACTATCAGACCAATTGTGTGATTGGATTGAAGAGTTCCTAGATAACAGAACGCAGCATGTCATTCTCAATGGAGAGAAGTCTTCCGAAGTAAGAGTGATTTCGGGTGTGCCGCAGGGGAGTGTCATAGGACCGTTGCTATTCACAATATACATAAATGACCTTGTGGATGACATCGGAAGTTCACTGAGGCTTTTTGCAGATGATGCTGTGGTGTATCGAGAGGTTGTAACAATGGAAAATTGTATTGAAATGCAGGAGGATCAGCAGCGAATTGACGCATGGTGCAGGGAATGGCAATTGAATCTCAATGTAGACAAGTGTAATGTTCTGCGAATACACAGAAAGATAGATCCCTTATCATTTACCTACAAAATAGCAGGTCAGCAACTGGAAGCAGTTAATTCCATAAATTATCTGGGAGTACGCATTAGTAGTGATTTAAAATGGAATGATCATATAAAGTTGATCGTCGGTAAAGCAGGTGCCAGACTGAGATTCATTGGAAGAATCCTAAGGAAATGCAATCCGAAAACAAAGGAAGTAGGTTACAGTACGCTTGTTCGCCCACTGCTTGAATACTGCTCAGCAGTGTGGGATCCGTACCACATAGGGTTGATAGAAGAGATAGAGAAGATCCAACAGAGAGCAGCGCGCTTCGTTACAGGATCATTTAGTAATCGCGAAAGCGTTACGGAGATGATAGATAAACTCCAGTGGAAGACTCTGCAGGAGAGACGCTCAGTAGCTCGGTACGGGCTTTTGTTAAAGTTTCGAGAACATACATTCACCGAAGAGTCAAGCAGTATATTGCTCCCTCTCTCGCGAAGAGACCATGAGGATAAAATCAGAGAGATTAGAGCCCACACAGAAGCATACCGACAATCCTTCTTTCCACGAACAATGCGAGACTGGAATAGAAGGGAGAACCGATAGAGGTACTCAGGGTACCCTCCTCCACACACCGTCAGGTGTCTTGCGGAGTATGGATGTAGATGTAGATGTAGATGTAGAAGGATTCTACCACCACCAACATACATAGCTCGTAAGGACCGCGCTATTAAAAACATGATCACAACGACTATGCTACCGTCAACCAGCATAAAAAGCAGTCTAGGTTCTACAGGCACACACATGAGTCGCTGATAGTGTAACGCTTTCTGGAAGAAATTCTCTATGCGATTTGGAATCAAGTCTCTGCATTCAACCACATACTTGCATTGGATCCCGGGGTATGTGTCTTTTAATGATTACAGCCACTGGTGAATAATATTCAAGACACTCTCATATCTCTAAATGTATCATCTTTTTCGAACCTATTTGCTACAGGAAAACTTCAACATTGTTTTAGATAGTCCCTCTGCATCTTGTAACTGTTCCTCAGTCTCTGCCCCGGCCTCCCTGCAGCTTCGTCCATGTGATCGTCCCAATTTAAGTCAGAACTGAACGGAGAGCGCTATATTCACCACTTTCTACAGAAACATGTTGAGACGAGTTAATGCAACAAGACTGTCTTTTGACCACTCAGTGGAAATGGGAACACGTTGTCGTAGCTTCGCCAACGGTGTTCGATGTGTAAGGTCAGCACAAGAACGAAGCTTTCTTATGCAGTACGAAGCAGTATAAAAGACATTTTGAACAGTTACGGTGGTGTTTTTTGTCAGGAAAATTAATAACATTCCACATCATACAGGAACTGGAAGAAGGACGAGGATTTTGCTATTGCATCGCGACTCGCTTCCAAACCACATACAAATACTATAGTGTGAAGGAGATCTGCATCCCACAGGCTGCTGTGACATCTGTCAACCAGACATTCTATCATCGTTATTCTGTACCATCCAACAAAGAAAAACTATAAACTATAAAAGCTCAGCTAACTTCGTCTGACAGAGAACGCGATAAGATTTTTACCGCATCTCTCTCCTCCGGTGTATTGAAAACAAACACCGTCTGTGTGCTGACATCGAGCATATGTTCCGATCCTTTTAAATAGACAGCTATTTATCTATTATAGTAGATGGCCAGTGACCGATGTCGCTTGCATAGACCAGTGTCAAGTTTCATTGCCTGTTCCGTAGGAGAACCATATCCTCCAGACTATCAGTCGCAAGAGAGGGTCTCTGTTTTGCTGTCTGATACGTGGCTTTTTTCTGCTGTAACGTACTTTTGAAACGTCCCCTTTGAACAATTCTACATGACTGTGCTTAAACTGACACACAATATTTTGTTAGCGCAACGCAATCTGACTTTCAAAATTCCCTACAAAAGAATGGCCCTGACTAACATTAAACTATACCTTTCACAAATCACTTACCTCACAAAAATCTTCGCTGCTCAAGCTACTGCAATACAGCGAGCGCCACTACTGCCAGCTAAATAAAAGATTCAAACTATGGAAGGCACTAACTACTGATAGGGATAGTTAGCAAATGAAAGATATTAATAGAGAACAAACAATGTATTTACCTTGATATCATCATATATAAATATAGCAGTTCATGACAAATTTCAAAACTCCGCCATCTCTCTCTCCACATCCACCACTGCTGGCGGCTCACCTCCAACTGCGCAACGCTACGTGCTGTTCACATCCAGCTGCCGCTGCCCAACACTACAATGGCGAGTATTACAACAATGCAAAGCAGCCACAGACTGCACACAGCACAGCCAGTGATTTTCATACAGAGGTGGCGTTACCAATAAAAAACCTAAACAGCCTACTTACACTTTGTACACCGCCGCACGTATTATTTTTTTCCACCACGCGTTCGATGTCTGCATCAGGTTCTAAACTGACATTAACATGTTTCGCTCCATTGGCTCTCACAGAAAACTGAACATCACACAGTGTACCCGCCCGCAGTGGCCGTGCGGTTCTAGGCGCTACAGTCTGGAGCCGAGCGACCGCTACGGTCGCAGGTTCGAATCCTGCCTCGGGCATGGATGTGTGTGATGTCCTTAGGTTAGTTAGGTTTAAGTAGTTCTAAGTTCTAGGCGACTGATGACCTCAGAAGTTAAGTCGCGTAGTGCTCAGAGCCATTTGAACCATTTGAACCACACAGTGTAAATCACATTGCTGCTGCTCCCACAACACACACACATTATATACAGGGTGAGTCACCTAACATTACCGCTGGATATATTTCGTAAAACACATCAAATACTGACGAATCGATTCCACAGACCGAACGTGAGGAGAGGGGCTAGTGTAATTGGTTAATACAAACCATAAAAAAATGCACGGAAGTATGTTTTTTAACACAAACCTACGTTTTTTTAAATGGAACCACGTTAGTTTTGTTAGCACATCTGAACATATAAACAAATACGTAATCAGTGCCGTTTGTTGCATTGTAAAATGTTAATTACATTCGGAGATATTGTAACCTAAAGTTGACGCTTGAGTACCACTCCTCCGCTGTTCGATCGTGTGTATCGGAGAGCACCGACTTACGTAGGGATCCAAAGGGAACGGTAATGGACCTTAGGTATAGAAGAGACTGGAACAGCACATTACGTCCACATGCTAACACCTTTTTATTGGTCTTTTTCACTGACGCACATGTGATTACCATGAGGGGTGAAGTACACGTACACACGTGGTTTCCGTTTTCAACTACGAAGTGGAATAGAGTGTGTCCCGACATGTCAGGCCAATAGATGTTCAATGTGGTGGCCATCATTTGCTGCACACAATTGCAATCTCTGGCGTAACTAATGTCGTACACGCCGCAGTACATCTGGTGTAATGTCGCCGCAGGCTGCCACAATACGTTGTTTCATATCCTCTGGGGTTGTAGGCACATCACGGTGCACATTCTCCTTTAACGTACCCCACAGAAAGAAGTCCAGAGGTGTAAGATCAGGAGAACGGGCTGGCCAATTTATGCGTCCTCCACGTCCTATGAAACGCCCGTCGAACATCCTGTCAAGGGTCAACCTAGTATTAATTGCGGAATGTGCAGGTGCACCATCATGCTGATACCACATACGTCGACGCGTTTCCAGTGGGACATTTTCGAGCAACGTTGGCAGATCATTCTGTAGAAACGCAATGTATGTTGCAGCTGTTTGGGCCCCTGCAATGAAGTGAGGAGCAATGAGGTGGTCGCCAATGATTCCGCACCATACATTTACAGTCCACGGTCGCTGTCGCTCTACCTGTCTGAGCCAGCGACGATTGTCCACGGACCAGTAATGCATGTTCCGTAGATTCACTGCCCCGTGGTTTGTGTAACCCGCTTCATCGGTAAACAGGTAGAACTGCAACGCATTCTCTGTTAATGCCCATTGACAGAATTGCACTCGATGATTAAAGTCATCACCATGTAGCGACACATGAAACGGGTGAAAGCGGTGACGATGCAGTATGCGCGTGACACTACTTTGACTCAGTCCACCGGCTCTCGCAGTGTCCCGTGTACTCATGTGTGGGTTCATGGCAACAGCAGCTAACACACCAACTGCACCCGCTTCTCCTGTGACGGGCCTGTTACGGACCCGTTTGCGTGCTACGACCATACCTGTTGCATACAGTTGGCGGTAGATGTTTTGCAATGTGCGGCACGTTGGATGCTCTCTGTCCGGGTACCGTTCTGCATACTCCCTGCAGGCTTCAACTGCATTTCGTCGACACTCGCCATAGATGAGTATCATCTCCGCCTTTACGGAGTTAGAATACACCATGGTCACAGTTCCTACAACACTACACTATCACAGACGTCTGGTAACACGGTGTACTACAGTTGGTCTGCATACGGAGACGAATGCAGAATAACAATAGCAGCAAGCGCTACATGCGGACACTGCGACAGCTAGACCAAACCACAACAGTGCACTATAGCCACACTCGTAAACACGGTCGTCATCGTAAACATGTCCCTGCAGATGCTGCTCGCCGACCGTGGCCCGTGTTTGTTACAACACGCAACTGAACGTCGGAGGCTTCAAGCGTCAACTTTAGGTTAAAATATCTCCGGATGTAATTAACATTTTACAATGCAACAAACTAGCCCCTCTCCTCACGTTCGGTCTGTGGAATCGGTTCGTCAGTATTTGATGTGGTTTACGAAATATATCCAGCGGTAACGTTAGGTGACTCACCCTGTATATATATATATATATATATATATATATATATATATATATATATATATATGGATGATTGGATGATTGAAATAAACGACAGTCACAACATAAGGAAACTGGAAGAGATTTGAGGCGTTGTGGAGCATTTTCAAACTGCTGCCCAAACGTGATTGACGACCTCTACATCTAACCTCATCTTTCACAGTGACGGGATAGCTGATGGTTCGGTGTTCCGTTTCGTTGATTCTTCATAATGTAGTCATGTACACGATCGCTGTTTCAGTGCTAGCCATCCCTGGAAGGTGTTGCCCCTCCATCAAGATTCGTTCTCCATCTAAAACAAGTGATGTCAGTCGATCTTTATGTGATAATCAACAGTGTACCTGTGTACTGATGGGATGGAAAAAGCCGGCCAGTGCGGCCGAGTGGTTCTAGGCGGTTCAGTCTGGAACCGCGATACCGCTACGGTCGCAGGTTCGAATCCTGCCTTGGGCATGGATATGTGTGATATCCTTAGGTTAGTTAGGTTTAAGTAGTTCTAAGTTCTAGGGGACTGATGACCTCAGATGTTAAGTCCCATAGTGCTCAGAGTCATTTTTTTAATGGAAAAAGACACCATCGATTTACTGTAATAATAAGCATCACAGTTTATTGTGCAATCAGTTTTAGCAATTTTACCACTTTTCTACAAATGCCGACCAAAGACATACCAGCATGGTTTCCAATTTCTGTATCATCGCTAAACCGCCCCATCTCTACTTTGCAAGTACCATTGCGAATGTAGATAGATGACTGTGCAGTATGTCCATTCATTGTTAATTCTCGGACATACAGAGCAAACTACACCAGACAGTTATCTACATATTTCTAGCACATCGATCGTAGTGCGTAATTTACGATTACGATTTCCCATCTTACTCTATGTGGATGTGAGTCGTAGAGCATTCTCGCAGTCTTAGGATAAAGTTAGAAATTGAAAGATCTCCTTGCGTTGTCTTTGCCCAATCCTCCCTGCAGCACTGACACCGATTTAATTATCAGTAGACCGCTACATTTCACATTTCGTGAAGGAACAGAGTGAAGCGAGTACGTAACTGCCGTCTTGCTCCCATCCAAGTGCATAGGATGTCTCCAGATGCGCGAATGTTGAGGAAGTTAGCTCCCCTTATCGGTGTATAGTAGATACGAAAGTGATGTGATGATATAATAGACGGTTAAGAACAAGAAACAGGTGGTTTTTATGCGTGATGGAGCTGCAGACGGACGGAGTTTGAAGCATTTTACGTAAATCGACTGCGCTATCAATTCTAAAATATTGTAGCGTCTGGGTTTAGTACCAAGAAGGTATTGGTAAGAGAGAACATGCATTCCTACGGCTACACGGTTCTGCATTTAAAACTTGCTGTAATGTTAGATCGTTGCGGTTTCCGACCTACTAGTCGTGTGGAATGCAACACTGTTACTATCCCAACGTAAGAGCTATATTTCCAGTGCATGACATACATTCTCCTCGCAGGTTTCTCTACGATAAACTGCGGTGAAAAACTGTAAAATGAAAAAACTGCTTCCTTAACACATTGGTCTTTTTGATACATGCACAATATAGCTTTCCAGAGGTGTACAGCGCCCACTGTTCACATACGATCACTGTTCAGAAATTATACTATAATTGCATTAATCCTATAAAAAATTATCAACGTATGAAATTACACGTCTTGCCGCCACTAACTCCGAAAATAGGACATCTCTCAAGCAGATGTACACACAGGGATTGCAGTACCTCACAAACACCTGCCGCTAACTTAGAATCACCACAGTTATGAAACTGAAGACTTGATTTTCCGCCCAAGATGCGGCAGGAGAATGGAGTACATCGCTTGTTTCATCACACATGAGACGGAAGTGCCCTGATGACTCAGACGTTTGCTGTTAACGACAGCAAGTAGACATTGCTCTAAGTCACACACAGACCCATAGTTGTATAAGGTTCGAAAGCATGTTATGTCACACAGCTGATGCATCCCGACAGGACAACGGAAAAAGTGGTCAAATAATCTTCAGCAATATCTCCCTCTCTCTCTCCCTCTCTCTCTCTAGAATGCATCATCAGTCTACTATTAAATCCTACCTCGTTACACCTCCATCCCAACCGATCACTCCATCCATTCTCTGTCATCCTTTAACGCACATGCAAGTAAGTTTAAAGGCAGATGGTTCTCTTGTTTCCAGTATAGCGTTAAAGACAGCTGTCGACTCGCGTGTACCACTTTTACCTCAATAGACATTCAGTAGAATGTTGCCTCGACGAAAAATGACCGTTTCTCTGGTTCCCTGAGCTTCCATGTCAACTTTTTCTCGTATTCCTCTTGCTATCGCATACTCTTTCCCGTGTACAAGAATTATTGTGCACCAATCAGAAGACATGCAAGCACTCCCTCAATTTCCCCGCATTTTGTCGTTTTTTTCCTCACTTTACACGTATTTTCCGTCATTTTTCGTAATTTGATCGATTTTATGTCACTTCTACCCATACGATCATGACATCACTTCTCGTTTAGTATTCTAAAATTGCTTGTAAATGTAATACATTTGCCAACACCTAGCGAAAATGCAGTATTTTTCTGGTTGGGTGGCATAGTATAGCACTGTATTCGAATGTATCCAGTCACTTCCAACCACATATTCTACAGTTGCAGTGCGTTTGCTCTGTTTTCTGCGTGTCTGTGTTTGTGCATGAGTGGCGTATGGCTCCCATGACGCAGAGAAAACCTGGGTTAGTGTTCAAGTGTGGATCTGCCGCACGTTATATCCGGAGCGATTTTGGGATGCGGATCCACAATATTCCATGTCTTAGATAGGGTTTGAAGATGGATCCGCCACAACTAATATCCAGAGCAATGCTGGGATGCAGATCCACAATGCACCACATCTGGGATTTCAAGGTGGATGTACCAGAGTTATGTTCAGTGGTGGAACCATAACATGTCACATCTGGGATAGGACCCGAAGGTGGACCAACCATGTGTTACGTTTGGAGATGTGTTCTATGTCTGAAGTTGGATCCACCAGCGGGAGGACCAGGTCATGCGAGCCTTCAAACTCCGTCCGTCTGGAGCTCCATCATGCATAAAAATCACCCTTTCTTGTTTAACAGTCTATTATATCATCACAACACTTTCATATCTACTATACACCGATCAGAGGTGCTAATCTCCTTGATATGAGTGCATCTGGAGAATTCTGTGCTCTTGGATGGATGCAGGACAGCAGTTACGGACTCAGTTTGCTCTGTTCCTTCACAAAACGTGGAATGTAGCGGTTTACTTCTGGTCATCTGCAGATTAAATCGGTGACGGTGTTGCAGGGATCATTGGTCCAAGACAATGGGAGGGGATTTTTCAGTTCCTAACTTTGTGCTGAGAATGTGAGAATGTTCAGTGACTCCCATCCGCATCTGTAAAATTGCTAAAATTGATCACACTCTCAAGTGTGATGCTTATTACAGTACATCGCTGGTGTCTTTTCCATCCCATTCATCCACTGGTACACTGTTGATTTCCACATAATGATTGATTGACATCGCTTGTTTAAGATGGAGAAAGAATCTTGGTGGAGGGGCAATGCCTTCTGAGGATGGCTAAAATCGAAACGGTGATCGCGCACACAACTGCAACATGAGGGATCAATCGATGCAGAACAGTTGGCAGAACTAGGACAACATGTTCCAATTTCTACCGAGTGGTCAAAAGACGGTCCTGTCGTATTAACTCAGCTCAGCCTATTTCTACATGGGTTGCGGAAAGTGGTGGATACAGCACTCTCCGACTTCCGTTCAGTTTCGACTTAAATTGGAACGACCATATGGACGAAGCTGCAAAGAGGCCGGGGTAGAGACTGAGGAACAGTTATAAGATGCAGAGGAACCGACGTTGGAGCTTTGCTGTAGGAGATAGGTTCGAAAAAGGAGACTCGTTTCGAGATATGAGATGGCGCGAATATTATTCACCAGTAACTGTAATCATTAAAAGATGTCCCCATAGGATCCAACGCAAGTATGTGGTTGAGAGGAGAGACTTAATTCCAAATTGTAGAGAGAATTTCTACCAGAAAGTGTCACAATATTAACGACTCTTGAGTGTGCCTGTAGATCAAGACCACTTTTAATGCAGGGTGACGGTAGCATAGTCGCAGTGATCGTGCTTTTAATAGCGCGGTCCTTACGTTTAATGTCTGTTACCGGCAGTAGAATCCGTCTGTGGTCAGCTTCAAATGATAGTTCTCAGTAGTGTCACTCGGAAAGAACATCGTCTTCCCTCCAGGGATTCCCATTTGAACTACCTGGTGAGTGCAATCCGACTACTGATAAAGAAACATTACTCGTCATGCAAACTGACTGTCATGATCAGTTTAATTAATTTGCCTGTCAACTTGATATCAGTAGCATGCCACCTGCGAGGTGCAGGCGATGGCTAGGGCACCACGATCATGATTCTTCACTTAGCCCTTTTTTTCTACGCTGCGACGATATCTTTTAACGATATTTCAGTCATCCACCTACACAGGAGAGACAACCAACGAAATAAAACCAGATGGGTTATCGAATTTGTGATGTGATACATAGTATAAAACTTATATTTACAGCTTCTCTATGCTGTTACCTTAAGAGACTTCTTATGTGGGGAGACATTTGATTACCTTAAGAGAGAGTTCGAAAGTGATGAGGCGTCCTGTGACAGTGGTAGGCCTTAGCATTCCGTCATAAGCCAAAAATGAGTTTAATCGTCTACACCTGTGTTGCATGACGTGACAGATAAGACAAGATATTTTTCTACCGAATGAGGTTCAAAAATGGCTCTGAGTACTATGGGACTTAATTTCTGAGGTCATCAGTCCCCTAGAACTTAGAACTACTTAAACCTAACTAACCTAAGGACATCACCCAGATCCATGCCCGAGGCAGGATTCGAACCTGCGACCGCAGCGGTCGCGCGGTTCCAGACTGTAGCGCCTAGAACCGCTTGGCCACTCCGGCCGGCCTGAATGAGGGAATACTTAAGAGGAAATATAGCGTGTGCTATAGTCCTGTACAGAATTTGCACAAGTAACGATAGTTTAGCGACGTGATAACGGGTGTATTGTCCGATTTCTTCTATCTTCGAAAAAAACTCGTATAAACGGGATCAATCTATATTTCGCATGAGATTTCGAGGTATATGGTCAACAACATCGTTGCTTCGGAGTCTGTAAGTAGATTTTTAATTTGTTGGGTCTATGTCGGGGTGGAATTGTTTAGAACTACTGCATATGTCCTAAGCTGCAGCTGCTTATTCCACAGTGCACTGCGGTTGCATGCAATGGTGGTCTCGAGGAGTCGGCAGCCGGAAGTAACGGATTAGCTCAGCCTGTGATGTCTGCAAAGAATGCGCCTACCTGTCTGATCTTGCTCACAGTAGCGAGGGCTGGTGAAGTGGCCAGTGTGCTAGGTGAGTGCGAGTGAAGAGGACGTGTATGAGTTGCGTGACAGAATTGAAAATGATAGACGTTAGCGCTGGACGTATTTATAACATCCGAATTCCTGCCACTTCAATCACCCCTGCATGCCCCCCATGGCGGGGGGTGATGCACTGTGACTTATAAAAGTGTCCACTGACCTCTTTACGTCGGCAGTGACGGTGTACGATAGGGACGGGCGCGTTGTATGTGGACGTCTAAAAAAAATGGTTCAAATGGCTCTGAGCACTATGGGACTCAACTGCTGAGGTCATTAGTCCCCTAGAACTTAGAACTAGTTAAACCTAACCAACCTAAGGACATCACAAACATCCATGCCCGAGGCAGGATTCGAACCTGCGACCGTAGCGGTCTTGCGGTTCCAGACTGCAGCGCCTTTAACCGCACGGCCACTTCGGCCGGCTGTGGACGTCTAGCAGGCGAGTGCATGTGATATGCGAGTGTTCTCTGCCGTCTCCGACAGCTAGCCATCACAGCTTATTGCTACCGACTGGATCGTGGTTTAAGTGTGTCTTGTTTAGTGCTTCTCAATACATCGCAGTGGACTCTGTCTTGGAGTGGTATTTACTGTTGTGTCTCTTCCGTCGTGCAGTAGAACCTTCCTCCCTCTTTCCCAATGTAGAGGAGTGAGCCGATTGAGGAAATCTACAGAACTTTTAACAACCCAATAGCGACGTCAGATTCCCAAGTGATCAATTTATTCTTTCCGATAGTTATATTGCGAGTACGCATGCGTGCGGTACGGGCGGGCATGGCAAACGCTGGTGTGGGTTTCTTTTTCCCAGCCGGTGCGGATGGGGCTACCCTGCTGTCGGCGGATGGCGCGCTTCGTGATCGCGAGTTTGTCTGATCGTCAGGATTTATTTTCACCAAATATGTTTAGTGCAAACGTTGTGGTGGAGAAGAGCGCGCACAAGACCTCGGATATATCTAGCGCTACGATATATGCCTGATGGAAATTTCATTACTTGGTTTACATAATTTTTGCGTGTGGTACTCAAACGTTGAAAGTATGTTTTATTATGAAGAAGGATCATTGTAAAGTGAGTGTTTTAAGCGATCTATTTGGCTCCTGTAGATTTTTAAACAATTAATTTGACAGGGTAGTGCAAATAAATTATTCCACTCCAATTTTTATATCGAAATTGCGTCAGCTTTCCCTTCGTTTCCAGCAGAAACCTCCATCTTTGTGTTTGGAGACATTGGTTCACACAGACAATCAGAGAATGGCTTAATGAGAGCGACAGAGAAAGTGAGTCTGGAATTTCTCAATCATCAGAATGCCGCCACTTGATTCTTTGTTTGGGGGCCGCAAGATCAAAGGAGGCCGCTATCCCGTTCGTGTTCGATGATATTTAGTAAGGTGATCTATAATTAGGACATTGGGCTGTTTTGACCTTTGTGGCGGCGTCTTGAAGATGGACACACACGCGGGAGAACCCAAACACTGGCTACTATACCGCACTTCATTCCATTCCCTTGTGATTACAGTTATTACGTCATGGGGAGTAAGGGTGCGGGGGTGCAGTCGTGATGTCTACCCAAGTGGAGGAACCCCATCTCCCGCAAACTGATTAAATGAAGAATATGTATGAATATATTATTGGCTTTGATTTGAATTTCGTGTCTTGAGATGGTCTGAGCTCGCATGACAAGTTAGTGCTGGTCTGGGCAGCTACAGTTTTCGTGCGCTTGTGGATTCGGCCGGAAAATCCCTGCTTCCGGTGTGGACTTCACTCTGTGGTGATCTGCGGCCGCTGCCGTCGCGCCGACACGTAGCAGGTCCCCGAGTTACGACCATGCGTCGAGTAGCAAACTACTGTGATGCAGCATCGTCTTCAGAGTTTCGACGCAGTGAATTTGCGGTCATTTATTTTAGCGAGGTTTTTTGTTTCGAGTTTATTTTGCCGCAATGTATTTCCGTTCCATGGGCACCTGGGTAGACAGTGCAGCGTTTTGTGTGAGAGTGTATTTGAAACAAATTGTTTAAAGCAACATTTGCAAATGTATTGAGGCGCTAAACAGTTTACCTAATTTGTTTATACACGCAAATATTCCGGAGTAGAGGAGGAAGACTGAGAGGTTTCACAAGTGTGCAGCAATCTGTTTTTAATGTCAGTGGCGGTATACATCATAAAATTGAAGAAAACTGATATGCAGCGATCTTATTGAAAGTGCATTTAGAGACATATTCAATTGTATTTAGAACTCCTGACGCAACTCTTGCTGAAAGGCAAGGGTATTTCTCATAAAAACGCGTGAAGTGTCTCACTGATGGTATCACAAGTGTGTCACGAGAGTACGTGTTCAAGTGTGGCGGTGGTGGAATTCCTCGGATAAAATTGTTTAAATATTCTCATGTCATCTTCAAAGTGTCTAACAACCCTACCACAACAAAGGTCAAAAATTCATTATGATTGTAGTGTTGCTCACGCTGCTAAATATTGCATTTTCGGGCAACAACAAAGTTATATTATGTGGCAGGTGTCATTAGAGCACAGTTAATAAAGTCATTTCTTGAAATAACGGATAAAGTAGGCACTCATCTTTTCGTGTTTCCCACGTTGGTCTCGTTGTGAACTCATGGCTCAATCGTCGAAAATCTAGGTAGTGATGATTCCAAGCTCGGATGCAAAGAGGCCTAGGTGTTACTCTGCGATATTCAAAAGTTTTATAGATGTGTTTCATAAACCATTCTTGAAGATTAAAATTTTGCAAGTTAGGACAATGGTGATGTAAAAAAGTAATCAGCACTCCGAATTTAAGTTACACTTCTTTCTTATTACTTTTGTTGCAATATCACGTAACTCGTTCCAAAACATCACTTCACAATATAAAACATACTTGAAAATATCTTCCTCACCGTTAAAGTTCACATTTCATAAATTGACTACAATTTGCGTCTTTTTTAACATAACGACCAAAGCTTGACTCTCCAATAACCGCTTACGCGCCCAAAAAGTTACAAGTACGTCAAAGATCATAGTGATAACGGAAAAAATACACGTAAGAATAATATCATTGCAATATATACATATCGATGTATCGAAGTACCTCTACATTAATCAAATCTGAATGTTGTCACAGAAATATATTAACTATTTTACAGAAACACAGTAGAATATTGCTGGTATCGAGAGGTTGAGGTGAGGTGCCGTAATGGTTACGTAATTCAAGTACCATTACAAATGTTACATTTAATTCCTGTGACGTCTTCGAGTTTGTGACAACATTCTGCAACACCAGATGTAATAATTTCCAAAACAGTTCGTGAAATGCAACACAAGAAAGTGCACCAGGAGGGTAGGGGCAGTTTAGAGTCCATGGTGGAATCCATTCTCAGACAGGAATTTGCCTTGCAAGGAGTTCTTGTATGCGTCGGTATTCTGCAGGGGCTTACGGGGTAAACACTACTTTGTTTGCAGTTCGGTCCAACCGCGACCAGCAGCACGTGCAGGCTCAGCAGTAGGACGCTGTAGGAGGAGAAACAGAGAAAGACACGTGTTTCGACACGAATTTCTCGGGTACCTTTGTTCAGGAATTAGTGTGACAGTCATCCTTTCGCTCACAGGGCCCAAGCGGTCACCTCTTGGACACCAGCGCGAGGCGCGGCCGCTGACGGATCTGTTTAATTAAAAGTAGATTTTCAACTTCCCGCGGCGTAATGAATTGTCCATTACGTTTCGGGCATGCAGCCGAGAAAATAAAATTTCCTCCACTGATATTTCGGCCGCGTATCGTCCGGCCATCCTCAGAGTGAGTCACAAGACTGAAGACAAGCTTTTTTTTTTCCTTTATTGTATTTCAATGCTCCATCTGGGGCTGGTTGGCAGCAGCATATGCACTGCTCTTCAGCCGGAAGGCAATAATTATGCAAAGAAGACATTTAAAATAACAGAATGGAGAAAATATGGCGTACATAGATATTAAAAAATGGGGAACATTACGGAACAGAACAAACAAAAAGGGGGAGGGGACTGTAAAATGGGCCCTGTGAGCGAAAGGATGACTGTCACACTAATTCCCGAACAAATGTACCTGAGAAATTCGTGTCGTAACACGTGCTCTTTCTGTAAAATCGAGCGCACACGAAACAAAACCACACTCTGGATCATAAAGGTATCGACGAACGGCGTAGCACATAACAATCACTGATAAAATCACAGCTCTTGACACACAGGAGAACAACACCAAACACAACACTGACGTAGTACACTGATGACGATGAGCAAACACAGAGGATCAGCCAGGGGCACACAGACGAGGGAAGAGGGAAGAAGGGAGGGAGGGGAACAGATGTGGGGGAGATGGGCAGGGGGTGCGCCGAAGAGGGCCAGGGAGGGAAGGACGTGGGAGGGAAGCAGTCGAGGAGGGGGTGCAGGGACTAAGGGAGGTAAGGAGAGAAATCAGCTCTCGGAGAAGGAGGGGAGAGGAAAAAAAGGGGGCCTGGAGAGGGGGGGGGGGGTACAAGGCCAGGTTACAGTTGGAAAGAAGGGTAGATATCACAGCAAAGTTCAACATCTGGGGGGGGGGGGGGGGGGGAGGGGCTGTAAATTGCCCTGATGAAGGCGACATGGAGAGAGGGAGGGATACAGTGGTAGAGGTGTGGCAATGGTTGGGGGGTGGAGAGGAAGGAGGAAACCAGGGGGTGGGGAGGATCAAGCCTGCAGACAGTGTAAAGGATGTGGAGATGTTGGAGGAAAAGGAGGAGGTGGGGGGGATGAGGTCATACAGGAGCTGTGTTGAGGAAGGAAGGTGGATACCGAAGGCAAGGTGGAGCGCATGGCATTCGAGGATTTGGAGGGCCTTGTAAAAGTGGGTGGGTGCAGAGATCCAGGCAACGCTGGCATAACAGGGGATAGGACAGATGAGGGATTTGTAGGTGTGGAGGAGGGTGGAAGGGTGCAATCCCTGTGTCCAGCCAGACAGGAGTTTCAGGAGGCAGAGGTGGGAATGGGCTTTCTGCTGGATGGTCAAGAGGTGAGGGGTCCAGGTGATGTGACGGTCGAAAGTGAGGCCAAGGTATCTTATGGTGGAGGTGAGCTGTATGGGACGACCATAAATGGCGAGGTAGAAATCATGGAGATGGAAGGATGCGTGGTGAGGCATATTTCGGTTTTGGAAGAATGGCTCTGAGCACTATGGGACTTAACATCTGTGGTCATCAGTCCCCTAGAACTTAGAACTACTTAAACCTAACTAACCTAAGGACATCACACACATCCATGCCCGAGGCAGGATTCGAACCTGTGACCGTAGCAGTCGCGCGGTTCCGAACTGAGCGCCTAGAGCCGCTAGACCACCGCGGCTGGCGTTTTGGAAGAGTTGAGACAAAGGAACCACTGGTTGCACAAAGTGGTGAACTGGTCAAGGTGGGTTTGGAGGCTGCTTTGGGACCGTTAAAGGGTAGGATGGAGAGCCAGGCATATTGGAGAAGGTAGACAGGTGGGGTGGCTTCGTGAACCCAGCCAGGTTGCTTCACTTTGTTAAGAACGCTGCAGTAAATCGAATTTTACATAGGGCTGATTCTGCTATTGTCAAAGAAAGAATTCGTTTTACTGCTTGGACGTTGGACATTGTTTCTGAATACCTGTATCATCTGCATTTGAAGGTAGCAGCTGTTTTATCTCCTGACTCGTGGGATTGGATTGATGGCACGACATGGGCTATGTCTGTCTGGATTCGCAAAGTGACTACAGAAAGACAAATTGCCAATTACAGCCGACTAGACCAGCCTTCTCAGGTGGACTCTATATTCGACGTCCTGTCATAAATTTGATGGGTAAGGATCTGGACGAAGCTATGTTATCTATCTTAAGTAAAGGGCTAAATTTTGCACCTACTCCAAAGACTTTGCCGGTATCATCTTTCATCATTGTCATTGAAGAAGCTGTCCAACCACTATCAGAGGATTCTGCTGAAGAAATCAGACGAGAAACCTGTCGAGCAATTACGAAATATCGTCCACAAAGAAGCAATGTTTCCAAGGAAGAATGATATGCGATATGAAAGCTTTGTGAAGATACTGACACAGTTGTCCTGCGTGCTGATAAAGGTAATGCTACCGTCCTTTAGCCTCAGGAAGTCTACAAGGAAAAGATATGTGATCTACTTAGTTCAGGTGCATACCAGAAGACTAACAAAGATCCTACTAACAAGGTGACAATAAGGACTTCTGCCTTGCTGAAGGCTTCGTCACTACCAAAGGAAGTCATAAGAAATTTAAAAGTGCGATCTGCAGTACCACCGAGATTTTATGGTCTTCCTAAAGTTCACAAGATGGATAAGGATGGGCGTCTAGAGGACTTCTCTATGAGACCTATAACGACCACTATTGGTTCACCAACGTATTTTTCTGCCAAATGTTTAGCTTTCTTATTAAAACCATTCGTAGGAAAATGTAGTCACCACATTCGTAATTCTATGGATTTTATTCAGAGACTTAGCAGTGTCAGGCTAAATAGTATGGATGTGCTTGTTAGTTTTTACATGGTATCATTATACACCAAGGTACCTTTAAAGGACTCTTTATCTGTTATCGGCGAACGTTTTGATAAGAACATTGTGGCCTTATTTGAACATGTGCTTTAATCATCTTATTTTCAGTTTAATAGTGAATTTTGTGAGCAGATTGATGGCGTTGCTATGGGAAGCCCCCTCTCCCCTCTGGTAGCTAATTTATTCATGGAAAAGGCATTACACTCAGCAAGTTTTAAACCAATGGTCTTCTGGAGGTACGTGGATGACACATTTGTGATCTGGCCACACGGGATGGATGAATTACATCGACTTCTTGAGCATTTGAATTCTATCCATGCTAGTATCAAAATTACTACGGAAATAGAAAAGACGGCTGCCTCCCCTGTTTGGATGTTGTCGTTCGCTGTAAAGTTGATGGCACATCAGGACATGCCATATATCAGAAACCAACACACACAAATCTTTATCTACATCCCAGTAGCTGCCATCACCCTTCCTTAAGACCTTAGTGCATAGGGCGCACTATATATACGATAAAGATGATTTGCAAGTAGAGCTCAAATACCTCGGGAGCATATTTAAATCGAATGGATTTTCTCCACAACAAATTCATAGAGCATTCAATGCAAAACCTAGAATGCAGGTATATGATGGGCAAGAAGATAGTAATTTCTTCAGATCTAGTGTGTTTTTGCCCTATGTGGGTGCTCTTTCCTCGACGATAGGCTGTATTCTTGAGAAACACTGTGTTAAGGTGATCTTCCAGCCCCACATGAAGATTGCAGCTTCACTCAGCTCTGTGAAGGACGATTTACAGCTTCATAAAGAGGGTGTGTATCAGATTCCTTGCAGAAATTATGAGAAGTCATACTTAGGTTAAACAACATGCACCATTCATTAGAGGTGTGTGGAGCATCAAAGATACACACGTTTGTTACAGCCAGACAAGTCAGCTGTGACTGAACATTGTATTGATGAAGGTCATTCCATGAATCACAGTGATGTGAAGGTTTTAACATCCACCTCTTCCTTTTGGGAATCTGTCTTCAAGGAAGCTATAGAGATTAGATTAGCCAATAATTTAATAAACAGAGATAATGGTTTTAATTTGGACAAAGCATGGGGTAATTAAACTGCACAGAAGTCGTCATGGTGTCACCACAGCTGATCATACATCGATAAGCGAATCGAATGTCTGTATGCCATCGCCACAGGCAGTGCATGTGTAAGCACATTTCTTTGCTGCTGACCAGCATCTGTGACACACATGCGCAGTACTGTCACGGTGGAGCATATAAGGCCATACTTGTCATCTTGTTGGCAGTCTTGTGACTCACTCTGAGGATGGCCAGACGATACGTGGCCGAAATATCAGTGGAGGAAATTTCATTTGCGCGGCTACATGCCCGAAATTTAATGAACCATTTAATTAGATAGTCAGTCAAATTGTAGGAGGCGGCTATTCCAATAACTCAAGTCTGAAAGTCTACCTGTATCAGTGAGGAGGAGGGGGGAAGGTTGGAGGTTTCCTGAGGGGTGGGTGGAGGAGAGGGGCGGGTTGAGGAACAAGAGATTAAGGAGCTGTCAATGCAAAAAAAGGGTTATCCCCAGGGGATCTTAATCGTCATAGCAGAGCAATAGGTTTAGGACCTGTCGATCAAAAGGGAACAAAAAGTTTACACCTGGGTCCATACTTGCCCCTGAATGTAGGCAACATGCACAAACAAACTATTTCAGAACATACATTGCTTTACTACTGCTTACTGGTGTCCTAACAGTCGTGTGAAGTTAGTACCCTTTTTTCGAGAAATGTACATTTTTTTCATAGTTTTTGATAGATGTGCCATAGTTCTAGAGTTCTTTATACAAAATTTCAATAGTTCTGCAGAATTTAACGAAGAAAACAACAATTCTCGAAAAAAATTTCGTATCGAAAATGTTCTTTCTCAGTTTTCGCAAAATGTTAATTCATGCAACAGTTCTGGGGACAGTTCTGAACAGAACTCCAAGAGTTCTATCGAAAATCGTAATAACATTTTTTTGTGCAGCTAATAGTTAACGAGATAATTGCAATTTAAGGAGAGAATCTTTTCACTTCCTGTGAAGTTGGTACCCTTTTTTCAGGAATGTATATTTTTTTCAGAGTTCTTGATAGATATGCCATAGTTCTAGAGTTCTTTGTACAAAATTTGAATAGATCTGCAGAATTTAGTGAAGAAAACAACAGTGTATAAGATAGCTGCTTCAGGAACCCTTTCCTTCTGATACAATTCTTACTGTTGGCACAATAAATCACTTGTGCATAGATTCCAACTATATTGATCATTACAAAAATATAACCGTGGACCAACGGCACACATTTCTTGTAGCACTGTACAAAGCATTCAGCTTATGCATTGTAAAAATACAACACTTGACACTATTGTAAAATTTACAATGGATCACTTCCGTTTATCTCCAGTGTCAGCATCTATCGAATTATCTCCATGCAAACGCGTGCCGGGATCACACACTCCCCCTTTTTAGGTATGGAGGAAACTAGAGTTCAGTCTTGTGGAAGCCAAAAAAGGAACTGTGGGCATCTCATCCTTTACTGATAGCAAACTCTAGAGAAATCTCACGTTTGTTTTTCTTCATCGTGCCAACAAAAGAAAAATTCTCCCTTCATGGCTCTATTATCAATCCAATACTAGTAAACCAGTTGTGCTTTCATATTTTGACCTGACTGATGTATAGGTTTACACAGTCACAGAACAACATCGAAATGTTTATTGCTCAGTTGGTACAATCCTTCTGGTTGCTACACAGCGTATATTTCCAAATCGTACAGGTAAAATACTTAAGAATCCACAAAAGCATAGATTTTAAATCCATATTTATTTGTTTTGATAGGTACATACTGGCAAAAACTGCACCTTCCACAGAATCCTTCCAGCTTCTTGTCTACTGTAAAATTTTCTCCAAGGGTATAAGATTTCTGGTAGCTGTGTACAAACACAGTAAATATTTCCCGAATTGCTGTTAGCTTGTCTAATAGTCTACTTTCAACACAAATAGCGCAACTGTAAAATCTAAGGCACCTCACAATAAATTTGAAACGTTTTATGCTCATTACAAGGCGACATTTTTCAATGCCATCCCCATCAGTTCACACAGGTCTTCCAGGCTTTATCTGTTACTTTTGTTACAACAGTTAAAAACAATTCAATAACATAGATTGATTTTACCCCTCTCTCACGCCAAAATAAAGCTTTTGATGCACTCAAAATGCTGATTTGAATACAAAACTACAATAGACAAAGTGTCATCATCTATGAGGCAGTTACAGCATCACAAAGGCTGCTTTGGCTGCGCCTATTGGTACAGGTAAATTTCGATAAATATTATCCTCTTTGAACAATATGCTTACATGCTTTGGATCTCTTCAACATGATCTAGTACATCCCACTTGAAATAATAAAATTCCTATAAAATAACGCTATCAGGAGCAGTGTATTAATTTGATATTTGACGTTCAGACAGCAGACACTGACTATTAAACATTTCAAAAAGAGTTTAAGTGCATTTTACATTCTGGATTAGCTTTTTACTGCTTACTATGTTGATAAACAAATAAATTAATTGTTGAAATGAAATACAAAAGGGTGCAGTGGATAAAAATGAGCAGTTGGCTCATATCTCATCAACAGAGCACTAGCGTCTATGCTGAATCATCCAACAATGAAAAGCATACAGAGAAAGGAAGCTATAATGAGAAGGCGCCAGTCCTGCCAATTCGTGACAAGTAATTTACAGAATCACACAACAATGAAAAGCATTAGAAGAAGGGAGCCTATTAACGAGAAGGCGCCAATATTGCCAATTGTTGAAAACTAATGTAGAGAAAATTTCGACGTGTATCAATCTGAACACCTGCGCCCGATGGAATGATAATAAAAACTATATGTCCCTGAGACCTCTCAAGACCAAAAAATAATAAACAAAACACAGCAACAATGCAAAAGTTTTGGCACTACATCTGGAAACTATTAACACATGAACTGCCGCTTTTAAACAATCGGCAAGTGACGTCAGCGTAGCAGTTACATCAAAGCTTCTTGTGGTAGCATCAAAGCTAATGACAACAACAGCTGCATTTTTTAGGTTGCACTCGCCTCATCGTGTGAAGGCGCCTGTCAGCACTGCATTTCAAAAAAATGGCTCTGAGCACTATGAGACTTAACTGCTGAGGTCATCAGTCCCCTAGAACTTAGAACTACTTAAACCTAACTAACCTAAGGACATCACACACACCCATGCCCGAGGCAGGATTCGAACCTGCGACCGTAGCGGTCGCGCGGTTCCAGACTGTAGCGCCTAGAACCGTTCGGCCACTTCGGCCAGCGCTGGATTTCTCTTTGCCCCTAATGAGTACACATAACAATACTACTCACGCTCAGGCGAATAATCATTATGACCGTTCAATCAGAGCTCTTGTGCAGTCAGTGCCTGTTGTGCCGTCGATGCTGCTGTGTAAGTGATATTTATGAACCGTAAGACCCATAAAAACGTACAATCTACCAGAACTGAAACGTCTTCTCAGCATGGAGGAATTTAAAATGATCGATGATAGAGGCATTTAATTCACTCCGTCTCATCAGGTCTTCCGATGCCATGGCCGACATCAGCTTGAAAGGTCTCTGTTGGATTCCTTTCATGTTTGATTTCTTAAATCTGTTGTCATTTATGGAATAAATTCCTCTTCTAAATTTACTGTGGCGTTTCTGACTATCTGGGAGGAGACTGAGTAGTGGAACGTGTTACCTTTACACGTAGACAAGAACGATCTGCACACTACTACACTTTAAAGCACAGTTTATATGTAATTCTTATATGTAATTCATGTCACACAGTCTCATACGGAACCTACATCCGCTTTCTGTTATATACTGTATATGATAAGATACTGTCATCCCCCTTCCCTTTTGTGTGAGAGGATGAATGAGCATATGTATTTCTAGTTGCATGCTTGAGGGTAGCAGACAAGGCTGTCTGCTAGAGAACAGTAGGACCAACGTCGGAACAGGTAGCTACGCTTTCTTAAAGCAGAGAGGTTTCTATCCTTAGTATGGTTCTGTCCGTCCGTTGTCATGTTGGTATTGGAAGCTGCCCCTCTGGCCCCTTCCGTTTTGTCTTTGTGAGCCACCCTCAGGAAACACGCTCGGCAGTAGGCAGTTGCAGTCTGGCGGTGGCGAGCGTCTGAAGTGGTAAGATCTCCGGCTAAGCGCGTGTCTGCTAAGTCCATAGGACAATGGATTTGTTAAGTTCAGCCTAACTGAAAATTTAATCATCTTTATCTCGGGTTTAGCTCCAAAATATCTAAGGTTATCTTAAATTGCAGCGTAGTGTAATTCTCGTGTGAAGTTCAGATTATTTTGGGGTAGTTGCTTTGTCATTACTTTGCGAGTAAAGTGGAACCACGTGTTGATCAGTAACTCTAACTAAGTTCATCAATCTTAAATGTGAATGCTTGTGTGATTATAACGTCTCGTCTTGACAATATTTTACAATATAACAACTTTTCTTTATGCTTTTCTTTATGTTCAACCCACGTGGAGTGTACTTTGCGAGACCAGTACCACGTGCTTATATAACTGTTTGACCCATCAGGTTAATAGTAAGACGTTAGTAACCAGTTCAAGGTTTTGCTTTTGTCAATTGCTTTTCGATCTAAAGTATTTTAATTATCAAAATTATTGTGGAGTTGTACGCTTTGTGTAAACCAAGTTGACCACGTGGAGCATGTGGTGTAATCATCAAAGTAGCCCTCAGCTATTTCTTTTGGGAAGATTTCACAAAGAGTTAATATGAATTTAGTATACCAGTGTGTGGTAATTACATGACGGACAGGATTGTGGTATGAACGTAATTTCTTTGGGTAAAAACTGAATCTGTTGGTTGTGGTTAATTTCTTCTTGCTTATGTTTCAATGTTCTTCGTGAGTTATTTTATGAATGCAGTGTCGTATGCAGTCTCCCAATCTTGGCTCCATATTTTATGTGTTCCGTAAGATTACAATCTCACATTTTTCAATCGTAAATAAGGCACCAGCTCAGTTATAACTCACATATAATATGCTGAAATTTCAATGAACAATCATAAAATAAATTTCCAAATATAAACTGATTTCTTTCTTTTTATTTAAATTCTCTTATATATATATATATATATATATATATATATATATATATATATATATATATATATATATATATATATATTACCGGTTTTGTATGACTATTAAAAGATTATCATTAATGTTAGTCTGCTTGGTAAACCTAGACTAAGTATCTGATGAAACAGTTGCCCAGTAATCCACGGTTAACGTCCCCAGACAGATCACAGCTTTTAACCCGGTTTTATTGTCAGTCAGTACCGCTTTCATCATACCAAATTAATGTAGCAATATTACAAGCTCGAAAATGTCTTCAAAACATATTTTCACAACAATTAAAGAAGATCGTTGTGATCATCTTATTTTTGTTAGAAACATCTTAAGACTGGAATGTTTCGTTGAAGAAAAAGATGACGACAGAAAAGATGAATTGTGGAATGTTTTTGGTTCTTCGTGCAATAAGGACATGACAAAGCAATTTGACCTACTAATGTCAGCAGAAAAATGGTCTGCCACAAAACCAGCAAACGGGAAACTTGGAAAGCCTTCAAGACTGGAAATAGGGAAATGGATCGATTTGATGGCTGATAAAATTTATAAACATCACAAAATCCCATGTGCCTTTTCTTTCAAATACGCGAAAGTGTGTGATAGTTCAAGTTCAAAGTAGTTCTTGAAGATCAAAGGAAGATGTACAGAATGCGGAGCCACTTTCGAAGGGATTACTCTGAAGAAGCCAAAAGAACAACATCGACAGTAACGATGTCATATAGTCTCAAAGGTTGGCACTACCACCGACGACCGACGACAGCGCCCTCTAGCCGGTGAGCATCACTACAGATTCTGCCCATTTCATCAGGTGCAGCCAGCCAGGACACTTCGCTTCAGCATCGCACCTACGTACAAAGTTATGTAATCGTTATCACCTTGTTTTTGCACCAGTAAACCACTTTCTTGCAGTACCTACTTGTATTACCTTTTTCCGTTCCTATCCACGCGCCGCCTCCCAGGCGGGATACAAAAACGATATTATTCTAAACGGCGGACTTTCAAACTTTTCAGACGATAGTAATCATCTGAAAAGAAGACAACTTCGTGGCACGAGAAGACAATAGGGAGCTGCTAAATTGGTCGATAACAGGATGCCTGCAGCTCTTTGGCGAAATGATGAAGCGAAAAATATGTCTTTTGGAGACATGATTCCTCCAAATTTACCAAATGATGATGTCTTGGGAAAGGCTAAAGAAGAGGAAAGGGACAAGCGATTTGGTATAACAACTAGTAAAACTGTTGAAAACCTGCAAATTGCAAAACATACAACCTATCAGTACGAAATTCACGCAGTCAGATTGGACCCATTCTTCTGTATACATTGGCTGAAAGATCAAAGTCAGTTGCACAAATATTGACATCAAATCAATAGTAGTGTATACGATTCGGTAGATGATGCAGGTGGTGTCGCATTTCGAGTTATTTCATGATTTGGAGATATGTCAAACAGGGCTGACTGTGTGGAAATGAAGTCAAAGTACATATACCTGTTCAGTACATGTGCATCTCCAAAGTAAACATCACTAGTAAAGAGTCAAATATCGTCAATCGATCATCAATCAGTTGCCCAGCTTATTGATGATATCCTCTAGGCATGATGCACCATTCTTGTCATTTTTCTTTATGTAAATCGTCAGATCTGGAGCTTCCAGACCAAAAATCATGGTAACTGATTTTGGTAAGGCTTTGTTGGTTGCCATTTCTAGAGCAATAGACAATTACTCGGACTTAACAGATTATTTGAATAGGTATTATAGTCATATTGTTTAGCATGAAAGAGTAATTCTACCCTCGTGTTGTTTGAGAATAGATTTAAACCATTTTATGGTCATGATATCGAGGTGGAAATGCTTCTCAAGAGGTAAATCACAAGTCAAACAACTTTATCTTCGCGTTTGGGCCATATTTACAGTATGACAGATTTTCGTGATATCGAAAGTGGTTTGCGCTCACTTTTGGTTGTTGCGTTGAGTGAACATCTTGGTACTGACGAGTGTGCTCAAGAATATTCATCGATGGAACATCAGCGCCACCTTGATAACATTATCAGAGGTGGTCCACGTCATTCATATATTGAAGAAAAGAAAGATGATGACAAGAAAACTTATAATGTTGAAAAGAATGACGAATGTCTTTTGGAATCAATTTTGAACTCTAAGGAATCTACTACCAACGCGTAGATTGATAGGGCAAAACATATCTACAATGAAGCTAAAGTCATCGCGAATCAGACTAAGGATGACATTCTCTTTGATGTGAATCCGTACAACATTCCTAATGCTGCAGAGATGTTTAAAGAGTTGATGTACTACATACCACTGTGGACAGCTGTGATGTATCCTTCTTTCCATATTCCTTTATCTATTCGTTTGTCAGCAGCGACTGAAGGACAATTTTCAAAATTAAAGACAATGGGCTTTGACAAGCAACCCTTACGAGTAGACAAATTCATTTTTCAACATTTGAACTGGCTGTGTGAGGAAACAAAACTGTTAGTGGCACTTATGATGGAAAAACAAGATCCAAAGCAAGCTGTGAAGCACAAACCAACTGAAGCATCACTGCCTTACCATGAAGAAGAAAACTGGAGAGGAAAAAATAAGAAGCTGAAGATAAAAAAAAAAACCAAAAGCAATCTTCTACTCGCTAATTCGGAGACCACACTGAACAATACCTTAAGAAGTGAGACCCAACACGAATATGGCAATGAGACAAAGTTAAGTAAAATTTTTAATAGTTTTGAATACAGATTTTCTCCTACTTCGAGCTCACTTGTTATGAATGCGGAGAACAACAGTCTCTCAGTCAAAAGTGATAGCGTGTGTTTTCAGCGTTCTTCAGATGATAATTTACTGCCGAATTTGGACTCTAAAGAGATATTTCATTCCACAAAAGACTAGCGCAAATCATACTTCACAAGGGATGTCATTGAAATTTCATCCTGTGGTTCGAAAAGAGAAGAAAACCGAGAGACCTATAACAAGAAAATGGAGGAGAGTGCAATGCTGAAAAAGCTTCAAAATGAAATCATTGTCACATCAAGCATTCAAACTAAGAGCAAGAAAAACTACTTAGATGATTGCCCAAACTGGAATTCGACTAAGAAATTCATAAACATTAATTTGCCACTTTTCCCAAATGGGTCCTCAAGCAAATTCAAATCTGCTACCTACAACTTGAAGGGAACGTGCTGTTTCGATTCTTTGGTGAGCTTATTCATGCAAGCAATATCACTCAACGATGATTTCAAAAGTACCATTCAAATAGTGAGCCATCCATTTTTGGATCTGGCTTTAGATGTTTTGGACAAAAAAAATCATGAACTCCCAGCATTTTAAGCAGAGATTTGATGTTTTATATGTGATACCGTTCCTAAAAAAGGAGTAATCTCTCGAAAAATATCGTCTCTGCATGCAGAGTCGAATGCCTGGGAATTACAATATTAAAAGATATCCCGATTTGCAACAAAAAGATATCATGTCCGACATCCCTAAATTCACGCTATGTGAAACTACGCTATATTTCCGTTGATACGTATGTGATTTTCAGACTTGGTTATAACTTCATGCAAGAGGCTGCAGATGCAACAAATGGAACTCTAAAGACTATCATAAAATACAAAAAATGTAAAGGAGAAGCAGTCGAAGAAAAGGAATTTTGATGCTACTTGACGATGGATACTAGTATAACAACTTGTTCACTAACTGAAGATCAGTTTCCTCTGAACCAAAGCAAGAAATCTGTGTTGCAAACGATCTCGAAAGAAATTGTAGTCAACAATCAAGAATATACTCTCGCTCTCGTTGGTGCCATTCATTATAAGAGCTCCATCAAACACTACATGGCATGTGTCTTCGAAGCAGTACAATGACCTGTATAAAGATGTACAGAGAGTTTCAAAAGAAACGATAATTTCTCCACACCTGTTCATGTATGTCAAGACAGGAAAAGCTTCAAATGGCAGCTACAAGACTGAGAAGACGAAACAAGTAGTTCCTACAAAGAAACTTTGCTTTATAAGGCAAGCAGCTGCAAAAACTCGGTATCTAAATATTACAAATACGGCTCTTAGGTTAATTCTTAGTATCTTTGTTTCTGGAACCACAACCTTCCTGTTTTAGTTACTAGAATATGAGCATTTTATGCCTTAAATTTCATGTAGATATTTTTGTACCTATTTTTCTTAGTTGTTTCACATCCCATAATTCTATGCTTATTTATTACTGAATTCCTTACTAATGTATTTCCTTCTGTGTTTTAGTGTTTCCTGAAGAAGAGCTGTTAAGGGATCTGTATATCACGGCCTGTAGTTTTTATTGGTACTTTGAAATTCAGTAATGCAAGACTGTCAATAGATTCAGGAATGAAACTTTTATCAAACAATTAGTGTATTGTGAGCTCCAGATGAAAAAAAATTGTAAATCTGTGGAATACATTGTGCAGTGAATATTGATGTTTTTCTTACATACCGAATTACATGTAATTGTTATTTTAGGTTCAATGTACTTACACACTATTACAAATAAAAGGTAAATAACAAATTTTACTCTTTGAATTATTATCTTGTTGAAACAGTAAACCAGTACTATTTACCAGTTTCATGTTTTGATTATTTTTGAAAAAAATGTATTTTAAGATGCAATTTTTTTTCCTAATAATTTAAGAACATAATATGACATACTCCAGCTTAAAATACTTAATCCATTGTTGAATAATGTGGTTCAGTGTGTAGGCAAGCACTATATTATTATTCATCCATAACTTTGTTTACATAGATTTAATAGTGGATGAGATAGTGGTAACAATATCTCTGTATGCAAACACGTTGATTACAGAAAATTTAAACTAAAGATATGTACGTCATGTTCTTCTCAATGACGAGATTTCAAACCATTCCTGCTCCATAATCTTGTTGATTCATTTCGTGTCCTTCTCATTTTCTTTAGTTTCACATCTTTTCTTTGTTATTCTTGCCTCCTTTTTCATGCTTTCAGCACTTTTTTCAATTTCTGTGACATGTTGCCTGTCTGCTCATAGCAGCACAATTTTCATGTTGTTCCTACTTTTGATCCCTGGTCTGCTCATTGTTTTTAATCTGCTTTTTACTCCATCAGTAAAACATCTTAAGACATCCATCCCACCAATGTGAAAAGCTGAAACGGCAACAAAAATAGATTTCGGCAAGCGTTCCCAAATGCATCTGTTGAAACGCATTCTGATTTTGTTTTATGCCATGTAAACATTTTTCCTGCACATACGACAGTCGACAGGTTCTTCAAAGATATTACGTAAACGAGTTTCTATGGAAATTGCGGCGCCCAAATTAAACAAAATAACATTTAAGCACGAGAATGACGACGTACTGTACACAGAGTGTATATGTTTAGAATAAGGAAAAACCAGAAGAATTTTATTATGTAAAACAGTAATTTTTTGAGCTCTGGCAACATTCAGGACCCACTAACAGCTAAAAATATGCCTAGGACCCTCATGGATGTAAGTTAGGCGGCAACATCACCGGACTCCAGGATACAAAAAAACGTGCTGAGTGTAACGAGTAAATTTGAAACTGCTATCGTTAATATTGTTGCAAACATTCTAGTTAGAAAGGAAGTGTGTAAGTTTGATGAGTTACACTACAGCGAGAGTCAAAAGTCTTTACAATGTATACAAATATAAGTATATTTAAATGAATATATTGTACAAACGAACTAAGAAGTATGTTAAAATACTAATTCAGTACATAACTGATAGAGGTGTTATTATGTTGAGAGGATACATTATTAACGTTAATAAAGAGTTTGAAATTTGTAAACAAGAACCTCGTTTATTTGGCCCTCACTAATCCGGATTTCTAGCTTCTCCAGATTCATATTTTGTGTACCTTGGTCATTTTCTCTTTTTTTCTTATAACCCGAAAATGTGTAGTCAGTGGAGTACATAGGCTGCTTATCACTAGGCCGGTAATTTAGTCTTGCACCGAGTGATGGAGGAGGTCAGAGTGTGTGAATGACATTGTTCCTCAAGTATTGTAAATTAATATAACTGTGTATTGGGGTCCATCAAGCACAAGGGTTACTCTACAAAAATGCACACTATTTTTTTAAAAATCCATCTTTTATTCTACATGTTTGAAAGTTTTAGTGTGTAGATACATCATTTAGGAACAATATTTTCATTTCTCCACATAATTTCCACCCCTCTCAACTGCCTTACGCCATCTTGGAACCAAAGCCTGAATACCCACATGGTAAAATTCTGGACCAACCTGTTGGAGCCACTGCTTGGCAGTGTGCACAAGGGAGTCATCATCTTCAAACCTTGTTCCACGAAGAGAATGTTCCAGTTTCCCAAAGAGATGACAGTCACATGGAGCCAGGTCAGGACTGTAAGGCGGGTGTTTCAGTGTAACCATGCCAACAGTTCTCCCACCACAGCTCAATGGACCTCTAGTGCGCTCCTCGACAGGTGTAACACCATCTCGTTAGTGGCGCGTGTGAGTGTATCCGTTTTCTCAGCCATTTGTTTGTTTTGCACTGACGAGCCTTCTCTCTTTGAATCATCTAAGCGTGCACATCCCACGCTTCCACCTACAGTTACTACAGTCAGTGTTAAGAAGCTGTACCGGCATTTGTCCATTGCTGAACATTTAGACTTTTCGTATTTAGTGGAATATTTTCGCATTATCCGCACTTTCGGTAATCCGGATTACATCCGGTCCTATCTAGTCCGAATAAAAGAGCTTCTTGTGTACAGCACTGCGCATTATAACGTTGTTTATGTCTCACATAATTCCAAAATAAAAGTGAGAATTCGCGATCCATCCTCACAGATGAACTTCCGGCTTGCGTTTCAAACTTAACACAAGTTGTCCGACAAAAATTGCAAAAGTGGCACTCCTGGAAGCAAGGATTTTGTGAAGATATTACTTCGTCACAGCCTGGGGTTAAAGACCGGATCCGGCATACAGTTTTTACCTGCCAGCAAGTTTCACATCGGCGGACACCCACTGCAGAGTGAACACGCATCTATTTCATAAACCATTGGCACCATAAAAATGTTATGAGGGTTCTTAAAAAAACTCTTTCCAGAACTGCCAACAAAAAGGTTGGGCCAATTTATTATAATGTAGACCATGTGAGTCTCTCGTAAATGATATTATCTCATTAATTGTTATCCCCACAAAAAATGTTATAACAGTTTTCGGTAGAACTCTTAGGGTCCTATTAAGAAATGCCATCAGAACTTTTGTAAGAATTTATTACTTTTAATAACAATAGTGAGTCCCACATTAAAGTAATTATCTCATATAATGTTATCGTCACCCAAAAAATGTTATTATAGTTTTCGGTAGAACTCTGGGGTGCTATTCACAACTGTCATCACAACTGTTCTAGGAATTTTGTTTTCGTAGAGAAAGTGAGTATCAGATTAAAACAATTATCGCATAAACTATTATCGCCACAAAAATGTTCTTAACATTTTCCATACAACTCTTCGGGTGCTATCTAGAACTACCAACAGAACTGTTATACAAATTTATTTTTTTACAAACTGACAAATAGTTCTTTACTATACCAAAATTTTGCCGAGTTATTGTGTACTTCCTGAAATTCTATAGAACTATTCGTGTTTTGAGCAGGGAACTCTAGAACTATTGCATATAGGCCTATATCAATAACTATGAAAAAAAATTATGTTTCTCGTAAAAGGGGTGCAAACTTCACGGAAAATGCTCATAAGCATTCCTTATTAAATGCAGTTACTTCGTAAACAATTACCTGCACAAAATATATTTCTAGCATTTTCGATACTACTCTTACAATGCTATCCAGAGCTGTCATTAGAACTGTTGTACGAATTTCTTTTTTTCATGTAGAGTAAGTAAGTCCCACAATTAATCAGTTATCATGCAAACTATCATCACCACAAAACAATGTTATTACGATTATCGATAGAAGTCTTGGGGTGTTATCCAGAACTGTTCATCAAAACTGTTGTACGAATTTATCTTTTCTGTGGAGGAATTGGGTCTAACATTAAAGCAATTATCGTATAAGCTATCATCGCCACATAAAGATGTTATTAGGATTTTCGATAGAACTCTTGGTGTTCTGTTCAGAACTGTCCTCTCAACTGTTGTACTAATTTACAATTTGCGAAAATTGACAAAGAATGGTTTCGATACGAAAATTTTTTCGAGTATTGTTGTTTTTTTTTTCGCTAAATTCAGCAGAGCTATTCAAATTTTGTTAAAGAACTGTAGAACCATGACATATCTATCAAGAACGCTGAAAAAAATATATTTCTGAAGAAAAGGGGTAGGAGCTTTATGGGGTTCCTAATTAAGTGGTAATTACCTCATAAACTATTACCTGTACAAAAAAATGCTACTAGGATTTTCGATAGAACTCTTCACGTGGTGTCCAGAACTGTTGTACGAATATGTAGAGAAAGTGTGTCCCACATTAAAGCAATTTATCTCATAAACTATTATCGCCACAAAAAAATGTTATTGGGATTTCCGATAAAGCTCTTGTGGGTTCTGTTCAGAACTGTCCTCAGAACTGTTGTGCGAATTTACTTTTTGCGAAAACTGAAAAAGAATGGTTTCCATACCAAAATTTTTTCGAGTATTGTTGTTTTCTTCGCTAAATCCTGCAGAACTATTGAAATTTTGTACAAACAAGTCTAGAACTATGGCACATCTATCAAGAACTACGAAAAAAATGTATATTTCTCGAAAAGGGGTGCTAACTTCACTTGACTTGCCCTAATACTGCTACACACAGAAGCCTACATCTAAATACATATTCCGCAAGGTACTACCTTGTGTGGACTATGTCATAGCAGTATTTTCGATTTCCTTGTACCTTTTCCACTCACATGTCTAATGATTGAGTAAAAACAAATGTCTCTCTGTCACTGTATATTCACTAATTTCCTCATGATCCCGATGCCAGATACAGATTTTAAACGCCAAGAAAGGCATGCTGCTGCACTTTTCCTATAAGAAGACTGAACAAAGAAAATCAATATTAAATGCTTGTATATAAATATGTCCCTGTATGTGCCCTAATCTCCTTTATCATATTTGAATGATGCTAGATATGTGATGGTATCACTTATCATTGATAGCATAGTGGTTCATGCGAAATACATCACCAGTTTTTCAGTTGGGAGATACCTCCTTAATACAATTCTAACACTATCATAGAGCTTCCAACACACAAACTACTCACTGAACCATTTACATTGATGCAACAGCTTTGCACAGCCAGGCACAACTCAGAGTTACTGCAAGAGCAGGGGAAGATTCAGGGTTTAATCCATGCGCTCTTTGGGACTGAACCGACCATGATACAGCATTCCATCCAGAACAGAGTATGTGCACATGATAGGTACTGCATAGTGTAATTATTTATTTAGAAGCAAACTGAATACCTACTCGCTTATCTGACTATCGGACATCAAGAAACAATTAACGAACAAGTACAAGCCATACCAAATCAATGTCGATGTTTCCTCCAGTGACAGCAGTTATCTTAGTGCCTCTTATACCTTGATCCAAATTGTAGCACCACAGTCTCTAAGTGACAGTCAATGGGAAATGGAGGCCACTTGCGTCCTACATTGTCACTTCTTATTGGGTGGATTACATCCCCTTAAAAATCCATGAATTTGAGCCTTACTGGTTATGACCAGGCATCTTACTGCTGTTAACGCTTCCAACAACTGTTTATGGGATTTATAGTTCTATTAATGTGCAATATATTTAGTTATTAAGATCAAGTACTGGCCCCACCATAGGTCTTCCCACTTGCTTGCAGACAACTCCATCACCTGCAAACATCTTACATATAAAACAAACATGCTACAAGCTACTGAGCTACTGTACAATGCATGGTGGAGGATTCATAGAACCAGTATTATCGATTACCCTTCCAACACCATCTCACATGCTGATTGAGTAAAACAAATGGTTGTCTATATACTTCCATACATACCCTAATCCACCCTTATGTTTCCAGGAGAAACGGGTCATCTTTTCCAGAAATTTTTTTCTGTTGTATATTCAAATGGAGTATGCCAACCTACATGATTCTAGCAGTATCCACATCATGCTTTTGCTTTGTGGATCAGTCACATAACACAAACTGATGTGGGCTCCCATGATTGTTGGACATTGAATATGTAGTGTTGAGCTGCCAATTCAATGTTTCTGTTTACCATCATGTATCATTTAACCACGGATGGATCCATGTATGTTAATGTCAGTATAGCACCTGACAACAACTTCAGAGTTATAGTGGAAGTTGAGAATATGTGGTGAGGTACAAAGATGAGACTTGTTCAAGTAAGGTGGGTGAAGTATGTGTGGCAAACTGACACATATATCAAATAGCAGTTGATGGTTAAGTGCAACACCTTCTGTCTTGGCATTCCTATCTCCATTGGTAGCAGTGTGAGTAAATCATTACTTACCATGCTTGGTGTTAAAAGTGCAAGATCACTGCAGAGAATATTCCTAAAGCATCAAAGTGTCATGTACATATGTGGCCTGCAGGAATTGGTATGTGTGGTAGTGGAATGAGAGTAGATCTTTGGTATTATCTTGCTTAAATAATGGGAGCATTGAGATGTAGATGTGCTGTTTGTGGTTTCATTCACCCAATCTTTCTAAGATCAATGAAAGTTCAATGCAAGGTGGTATATTTACACCAACACATTTTGGACGCAATAAATGTAGAATTCAAAGCATTGAAAAACAATTATTTGTAAAATACTGTCACATAGTCTCCAAACATAAGTCAATGCTACTTCAGCAATACTGTGTGTGCTGTAATTTTCTTAGGAAGAAAAAACACTCAGTAATCCAGCGGTGCAGTGAAATGGAATGCATGTAACATAGGTCCCAAAAGACTGTCAGGACTATTTAAGTACAATAATGCCATGTGTGATAGTCTCTTCCACAATTAACAAATGTTCCATTAAAACTACAGTCCATACCACATACAACGCACACTGATTTTTGAAATGTACTCCCATATTGCTAGCATTAGCAGTATCAAACTCCCGTTTCCATAGTTATTATTCAAAGTGTGAAAACCAGGTTATTTTTAGAAGAGGAAGACGTAAATGCTTCTCCCGAACATTATGTAGTTGCACATATCCATTCTGAGTATCTGAATCCATAAGATAATAGTCAACTGCAGAAGGCCAGTGCAACAGTGCAAACTAATGGTCCATTTCAACATCAACCATTTCTGCTTTAGATTGATTTTTTAATATTCCCACTGCACCTATATCAATATGTGTGTAATGTACACCATGATCCTGACTATGGGAATGTTATACTATGTCTGTAGAGTGAATAGAATTCCTCCTATTAAAGTACCGATATATAACGTAATCGATAATACTGGTGCAATGAATCCTCCACCATGCATTGTACAGCAGCTTGTGGTATATTTGTTTTCTATGTAAGATGCTCGCAGGTATGGAGTTGTCTGCAATCAAGTGGGAAGACCTATGGTAGGGCTAGTACTTGATCTGAATTTAACTAAATATATTGCACATTAATAGAACTATAAACCCATAAACAGGTTTTATTGAGAGACAATCAGCAGATGTTCCATCTTTTGTTTTCTCAATAAATAAGACACAACATTCTTCTGTGAGTTTTGTGTGCCTCTAAATGGATGGACTGATTTCTTGATAGGAAGACTAAATTTACATCTACATCTGTATGCTTACTTCACATGTCATCATATGGTAAATGGTGGAGTGTACCCTGTATCACTAAAAAAAATTATTTACTTTCCTATTCCATTTACAAATAAAGTGAGGGAGAAAAAGACTATCTATATACCTCCACATGAGCACTAATTTCTCATGTCTTATTTTCATGATCTTTATGCAAAATGTATTTGACTACTTTACGAGAGTTTGAAAGTGAGGTAAAGCATGCTTTTAGCACTCTGCCATGAGCCAAAAATGAGTTTAATATTCTAGTCCTGTGATGCAGAATGTAACAGATATTAAGCTGATAAGAACAGATTTTTTTTTCCTGGACGAGAGAATACTTAAAGGAAATATAACCTATGCCATACTGTTTACAGGATATTCACACTGGGAGTCAACATGTAATGATATTTTAGCATTGTGGAACTGTGTGTACACTCCAATTTCCTCTGTCCCCGAAAATAATATGCATAAAAGGGAGGAAACTACGCTTCATGTGAAAATTTTGAGGTGTATGGACAACAATGTCCCCATCTTGGATTATGTAAAATAGATATTTTAAACTGAAGAATGTAAGTTTTGTGTGGAATTGCAGTTAGAACCTTACATCCAAGCCACACCTGTTTGTATGGCAGTATGTTAGGAGTTAGCGATGCCACTCTGCTGCCAGCTTCAGCCTTGGTCACAAGATTAGATTAGATTAGATTAGGTTAGTACTTGTTCCATAGATCATAAATACGACATTTTGTAATGATGTGGAACACGTCAGATAACAAGGACTTGGCCGACTAAAAGCTGTGGCCTACCCTGTTGTGACCAGCAGTTACAAAGAAGGGTTCCAGTTGGCCACCTTTTCAGGTACAAAATATACCCAGTGGATGGCACTGGACTAGACTGAAGGTGACAAGCCAGATTTTTCATCTTGAGAGGCGATGCTCAAGTAAGATAATGAGCACTACACTTGTAAAAACTATCACACGATGTATTTCCCACATTTCTGATGGTCAGGACATGACCTGCAACTTGTAAATAGGTATAAGTGTGTTTCATTCCCCAGTGCTGTTGCTACATGACTCCTGTGCATAGGGAGCATGGATTTATAGTCCCTCCCAGCAGCTATTTACTTGTAGATTGCAGGAGGCTACTCCCCTGCACTTCAATGATAGTTTGCTGTCATATTATTATTGCCACCCATCCTTTCCACATAGGGCCATTGTCTAGACCGGGTGGAGCAACTTTCTAGTGCTATATTAATAGCGAAAACATCCTTTCTTCATTCAACAGTGATGGGACACTTGCACATTCAAATGCTGCCAACTACCTGAAACTATGGCAAAGAACGAAGTGCTTCCAGTCTCTCTCAAAGGCCACCACACATATGTCCCAAAATGAAATGAGTGTTACCTTCTGGCTTATAGAAACCTGTACCATGCAGAACAAAGACATTGCATCCTTCCAGGAAGGACTGGTGGACACCTAGGGAACGTAAATGTTCCCAACCACCTGAAACACCAACAAAAGAACAGTGCATTCCAACCAATTTCTAGGTGGGGGAAGGGAGGCTGTTTTTCCCAGTGCCCTCTGGTGGTGGTGACGTGAAACTAGGCCAGTTGCTCTCTACATGTCAAGGTGAACACAGGCACAAGAAAATTTTTTAGGAATTTTCCAACAGGATAACACCCCAAAATAATGAAGAAACTATCCTTTGTTCTTCCACACCAACTGCTCAGTGCAGACTGGGTTTTTCCCGCCATTTCCAGCAGGATAACACCCAAAATAAAGAAAAAATAACGAGATCCTTCCAGTCCAACAGCTCAGCACAGACTGAACAATTTTTTCCACCAGTTTTTTTCTGAGAGTTTCAGAGGGGGAGGTGGGGAAGGGAGAGAGTGTAGGGGGAGGCAATGGGGAAAACCCATGACATCTTCCAGTGATGTCATCAATGCAACATTACTATATCTACAGTAAGTGGCAGGGGTGGGGGTGGGTCTACCATTTTGAATAAATTAAAACTGCAACTGTATCGCCCTTATTCTAGTACTGGTGACATTTTAATAAAATGAGTGCTGGTCCTCACATATTGCGTAAATTGAAACCTCCATACCTGTTTATTAGATCTCCTGACATCTTTATTTTGGTAGACTCCTTAATTATGCTGTCCCAGAAACTTGGCATTTGCACCATGATACTGGTCTCAACATATTTCATTTCATGTTTATATTCAAGGCCATCCTCAGTAACAGCTGACTTGCTTGGTTATTGTAGTCAGTTGTGGGGTCAATGTTTCTTGCACCTCTCCTCAAGTGTTGTGATACTCTGCCCAATGTAAGATATGCCACATTCATATGGAATGTGATAAACACCCAGTTTCAGAGAACTAGATTGTTCTTAACATTATAAAGATCACACTTGGATTTTGTAGACCTAGATTGTCTTTAACATTACATTATCATAGCTGAAGAGATGCCATGTTTCCATAGAAAGCCACCAATGTTTCTGGATACTGGACCAGGATAAAGCAGATAGGCAAATTTTGGCTTCTCTTCCTTGGTTTCAGTCCCATCCTCATTCACAGACCTTCTTGATTTTGACTGCATCACCCATTCTGAAGGTATAGGTACTCAGAGCTATACCAATGCCTCTTCTTTAATCTTTTTCTTCTTCTTGTTTATCCCAGTTTATTGAGATCTCTTGTGAAGAGACACGATACAAGAAGTTCTGTAGTGGTGTAGGACAATCAATGAAGTTACACAACAGTTAATAATTTAACTTTTGAAACTGCCAGTTTATTGGCATTTATGGAAATAAAAAAACACTCTCATGCAGTCAGCAAACTTCGTGTAACATTTTATGTGTGTAACAGGCCTTACTACGTCACAAATCGTTCTAATGAATTAATTAAGCTGCTTTACAGTGTTGCTAGGCAACATAATCAACAAGGTGATACACGTCTCAATTAAAACTGGACATTGATATTTTGTATAAACTTTCGGTTCATTTTTTGTCAAAATCAGCACTTGTCTCAAAATTAATTTCCAACTTCGTGCATTAAGTCCAAACACATTTGCAACTATTGTACTCGATTTACTGGACAGCTCGATCACGCTCTGGCATGTAATGTATTTCAAATCGAGTGCACAGATTTCAGTTTTCCTTAATGGGCTAAACGACTGTTTTGTAATAACATTATGTGTCTATCTCACATAAAGTTTAAAATGAAACTGGATTTACTCTCCATTAGGTCACAAAATAAAATTCACCACCTAGGTTAGCAAACTGTACATGTGCACTTTTAGCACTCTAAGTGATAACTTATCTCAGAGTAAAAGCTGTACATAAATTCACTTTTTTTATGCATACAAAATTCAAAACACCGTTATATTAAACAAATAAATTTTGGCATGTAATTACTAATTAAACATTTCAATTATGAATAAACTTCAAAAACCTGTATTTTGTAATCAATAAAATTTTATCGCCTGAGAGAAATTATTAGTTTGCTAAAACGGATGCATACTACAATCAACTCATGCCTGGATGATGACGTCATGAATCGACACTTGCATGGAATGAATGAAATACCTGTACTGAAAAATACTGTCTGTTGAGTAATTTACTGACTTTTATAACACATTTGGTTCCCCTTGAACTGGCAACTGTGTGCACTGTCCTGATTAAATGTAGTTTATGAATGTGCTTAAATTCAATAACCTCCCACCCCCACTGATTGTCATTCAGATTCCAATAAATACATAAGAACACAAGACAAGAACACAGGATAGAACCAGTACCTCCCCAAACCATTATCCTGGTACATGTATTCAATTCTGACATCAGAGGAAAAATGAGGGAGGGGGGCAGCCAAGGTTCTATTCACGGATAACTGCAAGTGCACTGTACATCACACAAGTGGCCCATTCCCTGACATGTTCATAAAACACTTTTTAAAAAGTGTGAATGTAAGAAAAGCAAGTTTAATTTACAGATGTTTCAGTATATATGTTTCTGTAAGAAATTGCTGGGAAAGAGCAAAGCAAGGCATTCAGTTATGGAGCATAGATCCCTTCTCTTCTGAGACATTCTGCCTTCGACAGTATTCTGATCGTTGCTGTACCATGGAACAAATGCTCGTAAAGACTGCAGAAAAGCCATTCTCTCATAACTCACTGTCTTCCATTATTGCCTTCTTCAACTTATTTACGTATTTATTCTTTTTCCATGAAGCCTAGCTTATAATTTTCAGATGAGAATGTTAGGTGCATCATACAAATTTATATGCACACAGACTAAGACTATTGTAACATTTATGTTCTGACTGCATATATCACATTACTTTACCCTCAATGTTTAATTACAATTTATATACAATAAATGTGTAGTAAAATAAAACAGGACTGAACTTTTCAGACACATAAAACCCACTGCTGGGCTACAAATCCACTGACTGGTTTGACATGGCCCAGCACAGACAGATACTGTATTGCTAGATCACTAATGCTGGCAGTGATTGGACACTAAACATTGGCCTGAAGTCACTCGAGTTCATCCGGTCCAGAACAAGAGATCACTTGTTTAGAGCATTGTGGACGAACTATCTGTGTATGAATGTACTTATCCATAGTTTGTTCAGTTGGTGAGGACATTGTGAGTGAACAAAACAGTATAGCATCACCGTGAGTAGAATAGTTATGGTGAACCCAACACACTTACTCCAGAGCAAACATAAATAAGTGAGACCCTAAAGCCATGCCACCCCCCCCCCCCTCATCTCTGACATCATCATCAAAGTGTACAAGTTGTGCCCCTTTCTATGAAGCCATCAAGCCATACCTCTATAAAACAAACAACCACAGTGCAATAATTTACTGGACATTAAAATGAAGCAGCTGATCACAATTTAGCTCCATACCCACCATTTTGGCCACGCAAAAAACTATCCAATCAGTAGTTTGCACAATGTTAAAAAGTATGAGAACACACAGTATTATTTATCAAAATATGTAAGCTTCACCTAAAATGCATTAAATAGCATTATGTTCAAAAGTAATCAAATTATCTGAATTTTATGCCACCTCCAGAAGTATCCAAACAATTTGAATTTTGACACAAGGTTAAAAAAAATCTGTTAACTCAATTTTTTGGACCATGCTCAAAGGTATCAGAATACTACAATTTTGCAACATGTTCAAAAATATGTAATTTTGCACTATGTCCAAAAATATCTTAACAATTTGGATTTTGCACCATGTTCAGATGTAACCAAACAACCTGAAATTTGAGCTATGTTAAAAAATATTTGATTATTTATCACAAATATGTGAAGAAATTGACAATATTGGTGTAACTTACAATATTTGCATGTCTAAAACATCTGTTTATTTGTCAAACTACACATGACACTAGTGTTGATTGAATTATGGACTGAGCAGCGGTTGATATTCGTCTTGGCTCTAAATGGTGCCATGTACCAAAATGAACCTGACCAAGCCCATAAATGTACTAAACACATGTTGACTTAAATACAATGCTGCAGTGTTAGTTGGCACAAACAAACAGACAACTTGAAATGCTGTTCACAACTTTCAGATACAGGAACTGTGCAGTTAATGGATAATCTACACTTGACACCTGAAAACATGATTGTGGACTCTCGAAGTAAATGCCACAATGATATTTTCACACCCTAATTGTTATATAACTGCACCAAATACATATGATCTACTAAAATAACATGGTAAGCAGACAGTTGACAGTTTGCCTTAGGCCTAAATGACACTATGTACCAAAGCAAACTTGACAGATCACTGTTTTAGGAGAGAAGAAGGCATTTTGATGAGATATTTACTGTGTTGAATCACTAAAACTACATATTTTCATAATTTGCAAGAATAATTTTGTAATGCCCCAAATATGAGATGTAAACACTTAATGTGGCAAAAGAGATGGACCAGGTTCCACATAGAAAGAAATGTTCGATATGTTAAAAATATGATCTTCACACCAAAATAAAATTATTTATCAAAATGCAAAAGATTTCGATTACATCTACATCTACATCTACATGGCTACTCTGCAATTCCCACTTAAGTGCCTGGCAGAGGGTTCATCGAACCATTTTCTTACTACTTCTCTACCATTCCTCTCTCGAATGGCTTGTGGGAAAAAGGAACACCTAAATCTTTCTGTTTGAGCTCTGATTTCTCTTATTTTATTATGATGTTCATTTCTCCCTACGTAGGTGTGTGTCAACAAAATATTTATGCATTCGGAAGAGAAAGTTGGTGACTGAAATTTCAGAAATAGATCTTGCTGCAAAGAAAACCACCTTTGTTTCAGTGACTGCCACCCCAACTCACGTATCATATCAGTGACACTCTCACCCCTATTGCACAATAATACAAAATGAGCTGCCCTTCTCTGCACTTTTTCGATGTCCTCCGTCAATCCTACCTGGTAACGATCCCATACCGCGCAGCAATATTCCAGCAGAGGAGGGACAAGTGTAATGTAGACTATCTCTTTAGTGGGTTTGTCGCATCTTCTAAGTGTTCTGCCAACAAAGTGCAGTCTTTGTTTCACCTTCCCCTCAATATTATCTATGTGGTCTTTCCTATTCAAGTTGCTCATAATTGTAATTCCTAGGTATTTAGACGAATTGACAGCCCTTAGATTTTTGCGATTTATCGTATACCCAAAATTTATCAGATTTCTTTTAGTACCCATGTGGATGATCTTGCACTTTTCTTTGTTTAGTGCTAATTGCCACTCTTCGCACCATACAGAAGTTCTCTCTAGATCATTTTGTAATTGGAATTGATTGTCTGGTGATTTTACTAGACGGTAAATTACAGTGTCATCTGCAAACAGTCTAAGGAGGATGGCTCAGATTATCACCTGGATCATTTATATAAATCAGGAACAGTAGAGAGCCTATGACACTACCTTGTGGAATACCAGATATCACTTCTGTTCTACTCGATGATTTACCATCCATCACTACGAACTGTGACCGCTCTGAGAGGAAATCATGAATCCAGTCACACAACTGAGAAGATACTCCATATGCACGCAATTTGATTAATAGTCGCTTGTGAGGAATGGTATCAAAAGCCTTCTGGAAATCTAGGAATATGGAATCGATCTGAGATCTCTTGTCGACAACACTCATTACTTCATGGGAACAAAGAGCTAGCTGTGTTGCACAAGAACGATATTTTCTGAATCTGTGTTGGTTATGTACCAATAAGTCATTTTCTTCAAGGTGATTCATAATGTTCGAGTACAGTATATGCTCCAAAATCCTACTGCAAATTTAGGTCAGTGATATGGGTCTGTAATTCAATGGGTTACTCCAATTTCCTTTCTTGAATATTGGTGTGACCTGTGCTACTTTCCAGTTTTTAAGAACGGACCTTTTGTCAAGTGAGCGGTTGTATATGATTGCTAAGAAAGGTGCTATTGTGTCTTCTTACTCTGAGAGGAACCTGATTGGTATACCATCTGGACTGGAAGACTTGCCTTTCTTAAGTGATTTGAGTTGTTTCGCAACACCTAAGGTATCTACTTTTATGTCACTCATGCTAACAGCTGTTCTGGTTTTGAATTCTGGAATATTTACTTCATCTTCTTTCATGAAGGAATTATGGAAAACTGTATTTAGTAACTCCATTTTAGTGGCACCATCATCAGTAACATTTCCATTGCTACCACGCAGTGATGGTATTGACTGTTTTTTGCCACTGGTGTACTTTACATACGACCAGAATCTCTTTGGGTTTTCTACCATATTTTGAGACAATATTTCGTTGTGGAAATTATTAAAAGCATCTCGCATTGACATTCGCACTAAATTTTGAGCTTCCGTGAAACTTAGTCAGTCTTGGGGATACTGTGTTCTTCTGAATTTGGCATGCTTTTTTCATTGCTTCTGCAACAGTGTTCTGACACGTTTTGTTTACCATGGTGGATCAGTCCCGTCTCTTATTAACTTATGCAGTATGAATCGATCTATTGCTGTCGATACTGTATCTTTGAATTTGAGCCATATCTGCTCTACACTTATAAAATTAGCTTGGAAGGAATGGAGACCCTCTCTTAGGAAGGCATCAAGCGAATTTTTATCTACTGTTTTAAATAGATATATTTTGCGTTTATTTTTAGTGCTTTTGGTTGATATGGTTTTGAGCCTCGCTACAATGGCCTTGTGTTCACTAATCCCTGTATCCGTCATGACGCTCTCTATTAGATCAGGATTATTTGTGGCGAAGAGGTCAAGTGTTTCTCCACAACCATTCACAATTTGTGTGGGCTCATGAACTAATTGTTCAAAGTAATTCTCTGAAAAAGCAGTTAGTACGATTTCGGAAGATGTTTTCTGTCTACCACCAACTTTGACCATGTATTTTCGCCAACAAATCGAGGGTAGATTGAAGTCTCCACGAATTATAACTGTATGAGTGGGGTAATTATTTGTAATGAGATTCAAGTTTTCTTTGAAGCGTTCAGCTATTATATCATCTGAGTCGGGGGAGGGGGGGGGGGGGGGCGGGGGGCGGAAGAAGGAGCCAATTATTATGTTGCTATGGCTGTTGAGTATAACCTCTACCCGTAGGAACTATCTATTTCAACTTCACTACAAGATAAACTGCTGTCAACAATTCGCAGGAACTATCTATTTCAACTTCACTACAAGATAAACTACCACCAACAGACACAAACACACCACCACCTACTTTATTTAATCCATCCTTTCTGAACACGGTTTGTGCCTCTGTAAAAATTTCAGCAGAATTTATCTCTGGCTTTAGCCAGCTCTCTGTTCCTATAATGATTTCAGCTTCAGTGCTTTCTATCAGTGCTTGAAGCTCTGGTACTTTTCCAACACAGCTACGACAATTTACAACTACAATACCGACTGTTGCGTGGTTGATTCTCATCGTTTCTTTGCCCTGTACCCTTTGAGACAGGAGCCCTTTTTGATCTTTCCCAAGACTTGAAATGATAATTAAATGGACACCCTAGCTGCAAACAGGCGTTGATGTACTTCATTGGGGACATGTTGAAAATGTGTGCCCCGACCGGGACTCGAACCCGGGATCTCCTGCTTACATGGCAGACACTCTATCCATCTGAGCCACCGCGGGCACAGAGGATAGTGCGTCTGCAGGGACTTATCCCTTGCACGCTCCCCGTGAGATCCACATTCCCAACGTGTCCACACCACTACATTCGTAGTGTGCCTAATAGATGTTTGCCCATCATACTCAGATGGTAGATTAATCTGCCACAAGTAATGAGTATAATGGGCAAACATCTATTAGGCGCACTACGAGATTAGTGGTGTGGACATGTTGGGAATGTGGATCTCACGGGGAGCATGCAAGGGATAAGTCCCTGCAGATGCACTATCCTCTGTGCCTGCGGTGGCTCAGATGGATAGAGCGTCTGCCATGTAAGCAGGAGATCCCGGGTTCGAGTCCCGGTCGGGGCACACATTTTCAACATGTCCCCAATGAAGTACATCAACGCCTGTTTGCAGCTAGGGTGTCCATTTAATTATCATTTCATTTCTAGCAAAGCTGCATGGTCATCCACGGTAACTGTTCTTTTGGGAACAGATACTACCGTCATACATAGTTTCCCAAGACTGTCTAACCTAAAAAACCGCCCAGTCAACACCACACAGCCCCTGTTACCTATGTAGCCACCTCCTGTGTGTGGTGGACACCTGACCTATTTAGCGGAACCCAAAACCCCAATACCCTATGGCGCAAGTCGAGGAATCTGCAGCCTACACAGTCACAGAACCATCTGAGCCTCTGATTCAGACCCTCCACTCGGCTCTGCACCAAAGGTCCACTCAGATAGCCACCGGAAACCAGAGAGAATCTCTTCTGAGACATAGCAACAAACATCATTAGTGCCGACATGAGCCACCACCTGCAGTTGGATGCACCCTGTGCCATTCATGGCATCTGGAAGGACCCTTTCCACATCTTGGATGACTCCCTCCAGTATGCACACAGAGCTCACATTGGCTCTCTTCCCATCCCAAGCTGCCATATCCCTAAGGGGCTCCATCACCCGCCTGATATTGGAGCTCTCAATGACAAGTAATCCCACCCTCGGCGCTTGCTGGACCTCTCAGGTAGACCGGCCACTGCCACAACAGGCGAGGCCGCCCTTACTGGCTCAGAAGTGCTTTCAGCAGTGGGCAGCAACTCAAACCTGTTACGGAGGCGTAAGGGTACAGCCTTGGGGCCAGCACCAACTTTCGCCTTCTGCCCAGGGATTCGCGACTCCGCCACAGTTCGCCAATCACCGTCAGGCAAGTGTCGACCGGCAGGGACGTCCTAATCCGAGGGCGCAGTAGGATCAGAGATCCCAGGCAATGCTACAGGTTCCAGAGGCACCAAAGCGCTCGCCTCAGGTGTCCCAATGTCACCGCAGCCCAGGGCAACAGCCTGGAGCCTGTCGACCACGGCCAACACAGCTTCCAGCTGTTTACGGACAGTGGCCAATTCCCTCTGAATCTCTACACAACAGGTGCAGTCCCTATCCACCCCTAACAATTTTTTTCCTCTCTTTTATCTCATAAGCCATTCAAAACAAACATATGACTGATGACTATGCGAATTTACACTATACACGTACTAAAACGCGATGGTACAACTCTCAAATACTATAATATGCCTGAAACTTGTGAATTAAACTATGCAAGTACCCAAAAACACGCAAAGAAATTAAGAATTAAACTATGAAACAAATAAGTGAGCTAAGAGTACGACTTGCTGTTGGCTGCTGCTTATTCATTGGCAGGTGGGAGCTCACGCCTTCTTCTTTTTTTTTTTTTTTTTTTTTTTTTTTTTTTTTTTTTTTTTTTTTTTTTTTTTTTTTTTTTTACACAGATATAGTTAGAGGTCTCTGATCATGTGATCATGAACAAGAATTACATCTTTGCACCAAAATAATATTATCTGCCTTATTTATCAAAATATGCAAAGATTTGGTGTACAAAACACATGTGGTATTACTTTCATTGCTTAATTACTCTATAAGATTAAAAAAATAAGCTTCTCTAGCACACTGGCACTATTGACACAAATTAAATGTCAAGCTACAATCAAGCTTTAAATAAATCAAAAAGGGTGTGTATTAATTGTCAAAAGATGTAAAGATTTGTTCTATAACGTCACAAAATATGCATGGATACTACTGCTAATCTAACTTACAGCTTAAAGTGTAACTGTCGATGAGAATAGTTTCATTATTGTACTACATTTTAACAAAATCAAAAAATTGCCTATATGATTTATCAAAACATATGTTGCACTACTGATCTAACTTACAGGTTAAAGTGCACTTGTTGAGCTAAGTAATAAGAAGATTGTAACAAACGGCTCCATACAGTGCCATGTTACATCAAAATTTCTTCAAACTGCTCCATTTATCACCATGTTACAGCAAAATTGTAACAAATTGCCCGATGTCGAAATGTTTGTAATTTCCACAGATAATGCTAACATATGCTATAGCACAATGGAAACTAGATAGCCAAACGGGCACGGTAATGATGGTTGACACAAAAATAGGCATTCAGAACTTCAGTAGTATTCTAATACCAGAAGCTGACGGTGTGTATGCACAGTGGATGTCAGCTACCAGATCTTAAAACAGTATTGTAACACCAACAGTTGACTGTGTTTATGTGCATTGGATGTCAAATACTGAATCTTAAAACTGCACTGGTACTGTAACACCAAAAGCCAACAGCACATGTGCCACAGCTTAACAGTAGGTGTCAGCTACTGGATCACCAATAGTATTCTCTGTTACAGCTAAGCATCAACCAATATTGTAACAAACTGTTCCATACATCACTATGTTATAGTAAAATTGTAACAAAATACCTGAAACATCATCATGTTAAATAATAAAATTGTAACAAATTGCCCCATACATTGATACACTGCTCAAAATTGTAACAAGTTACCCCCCCCCCCCCCCCCCCCCCCACACACACACACACACATCACCAGTGGGCATGAGCCACTTGATCTCAAATAGTATTCTAACACTAGAAACTAACACCTTGCGTGTGCCATAACATGGCAGTGGGTGACAGTTACTGGGACATAACATTTTATTCTAATACCAGCAGCTGACAGTTTATGCGCCTCTTCCTGACAGTGGCGTTCCCCTCCATGGTCAGTTACAGGCATTTCCTCCGTGGTCTGCACCCACCAGATGCATTCTTAGGCTTTCCATCTCCATTCCAGTGCACCTGTCACTGTGTTAGCATTCCATTTCAGTCCAGTGTGGTTCTGGATGTTACCTTTGTGGTATGAACCCACTAGATGTGATCTTAGGCATTCCATCTTCAGTCTGGTATGCCCGATGCTCTGCCTGGGATTCATTTCCCATGTCCACACTTACAGTATTGTTTTTGTGGAGTGCTTCTGCTGCACCCATTTCATTTTCATCCAATCCCATGCAGCATCCCAGGATATACCATGTTGGTACCAGTGTCATGGTTCATGAGGTTTTCTGTCACCTTTATCTCTATCAATTCTCTTACAACATTATCCCAGTATCTGGGAGTCTGTGCCAGAACCATGTTTCATCATAGTTCTTGGAAAGACTGATCTCCATACAGTGCTTGGCAATGGCAGTTTTAGTTGTATGTCTTAGTCAGATGTGCCTCTGACATTCTTTGTGTCTGATATCCACTGTCCTGGTTGTTTGGCCAATGTGACATGCCACACTGGAAAGGTTTATGATAAATTCCTGGTTTTCGTAGCACTAGGTCATCTCTCACCTTCCACAACAGTCCTCTGATCTTGCTAGGTGGACAGAAAACACTCTTGATGTCTCTGTTGGTTCACCATGGCCAGCTGGTTAAGTAATTGTTAATGTCAATAAAATTCACTAACAGCCATGTACTTTAAGATATTATTTTATTTTATTCACAAGGCTACCAGTTTTGGCATTTCATTATGCCATCTTCAGGCCCCATACGCTTCTATCCAAACAAGCGAACTTGTTGTATAGCGCCATAAATCACTGGATATCGTGAATTCAATTGTTACACAATTGCTTCATTAAAAGATGTGACAGCAACTGGTGGACATGGATACCACATCAAAACTGACCATAATATCAGATTCTGTTATATGTAGTTGCTTGTGGCATTGTAAGAAATCCTCCAAATTGCAAATGTGGCAAGAACACTTGCCCACTTATGGGAACAGTAGTTTCTTTAAGTACTTGGCTGTTGTACGAGTTGCATTCAAGTTCTAAGGCCTCCGATTTTTTTTCTAATTAACTGCTCACCCGAAATCGATGAAACTGGCGTTACTTCTCGACGTAATCGCCCTGCAGACGTACACATTTTTCACAATGCTGACGCCATGATTCCATGGCAGTGGCGAAGGCTTCTTTAGGAGTCTGTTTTGACCACTGGAAAATCGCTGAGGCAATAGCAGCACGGCTGGTGAATGTGCGGCCACGGAGAGTGTCTTTCATTGTTGGAAAAAGCCAAAAGTCACTAGGAGCCAGGTCAGGTGAGTAGGGAGCATGAGGAATCACTTCAAAGTTGTTATCACGAAGAAACTGTTGCGTAACGTTAGCTCGATGTGCGGGTGCGTTGTCTTGGTGAAACAGCACACGCGCAGCCCTTCCCAGACGTTTTTGTTGCAGTGCAGGAAGGAATTTGTTCTTCAAAACATTTTCGTAGGATGCACCTGTTACCTTAGTGCCCTTTGGAATGCAATGGGTAAGGATTACGCCCTCGCTGTCCCAGAACATGGACACCATCATTTTTTCAGCACTGGCGGTTACCCGAAATTTTTTTGGTGGCGGTGAATCTGTGTGCTTCCATTGAGCTGACTGGCGCTTTGTTTCTGGATTGAAAAATGGCATCCACGTCTCATCCATTGTCACAACCGACGAAAAGAAAGTCCCATTCATGCAGTCGTTGCGTGTCAACATTGCTTGGCAACATGCCACACGGGCAGCCATGTGGTCGTCCGTCAGCATTCGTGGCACCCACCTGGATGGCACTTTTCGCATTTTCGGGTCGTCATGCAGGATTGTGTGCACAGAACCCACAGAAATGCCAATTTTGGAGGCGATCTGTTCAACAGTCATTCGGCGATCCCCCAAAACAATTCTCTCCACTTTCTCAATCATGTCATCAGACCGGCTTGTGCGAGCCCGAGGTTGTTTCGGTTTGTTGTCATACGATGTTCTGCCTTCATTACACTGTCGCACCCACGAACGCACTTTCGACACATCCATAACTTCATCACCACATGTCTCCTTCAACTGTCGATGAATTTCAATTGGTTTCACACCACGCAAATTCAGAAAACGAATGATTGCATGCTGTTCAAGTAAGGAAACCATCACCATTTTAAGTATTTAAAACAGTTCTCATTCTCGCCACTGGCGGTAAAATTCCATCTGCCGTACGGTGCTGCCATCTCTGGGACATATTGACAATGAATGCAGCATCATTTTAAAACAATACGCATGTTTCTGTCTCTTTCCAGTCCGGAGAAAAAAAATCGGAGGCCTTAGAACTTGAATGCACCTCGTATATGTTGATTGACAATACTGTTGACAGTTTGGCATAGTAGCACTTCTTGAAATTTCAGCAGCCCATATGGTCCACGTGGAACTGGCCCTCTCAATTATAGTTGTTTCATTGTCCTATCAGGCACACCCATTTCCTTCAAGAGATCACTGATCTTCTTGTCTAATTTGACCATAGGTGCAAAAGTCTGCATGCTGCAGGATCCTCCAGTATTTGATGCATTACTCATGATAATCAGCCTGCTTCGAAATGATTGTGGAGTTAACTTTGTCTGCTGACAACAGTATGAAGCAACTGTCTTCCCAGAGCTTCTTGATTTCAAGCCTCTCACCACTTGAGATGTTTGACAAAATAGGCACATTTCTAGGAGTTGTGGTGAAGTTGAGACCCCTGTTAAGTACTTTCAGAGTGATGTCATCAAACTGTTTGCCGCTTAGGTTAACCATGGTGCGAATGTCCTCTATCTGCTATGCTTTCTTACTCATGTGGTCAAAGGAGACAAGGTGTGCAGATGCACACCTTATCAGACCCAAACAGTTTAGCAACAGAAATAGAGCATCTATGGCCAGTGTTCTGCAAGAATGGATTCACAGCCAAAGAGATTCAGAAGGCACTCCAACCAGCCACTCTGCCACATGAAATAAAAGAAGAAAGAGATGAAATAAAGACTATGGCATATCTGCCCTACATGAGGTCTATTTCTGCCAAAATCAGCATGATTCTCAGCAAGCATAACAACAACTGAGTGTTGTGTTCACCTAGCAAGATCAGGGGAATGTGGAAGATGACCTATGACTACAAAAACCAGGAATTTAATACATATCTTGCCAATGTGGCCTAGCATACAGTGGCCAGACAACCAGGACAGTGGATCTTAGATCCAGTGATCATCAGGACACCCAACTAAGACAGGCAACTAAATCAATCATTGACGAGCACTGTCAGGAACTAAATCATTCCAGGAATTATGATGAAATGAGGGCCCTGCCACAAAACCCCATGTACTAGGACAGTGTCATAAGAGAATCAATAGATATAAAGGTGACAGAAAATCTCACAAATTGTGACACTGGGTACCAACAAAGTAGTCTAGGATCCTGCATTGGAATTGCTGAAAACGCAGGGAGGGGGGAGCAGAAGCACTCCACATAAACAAGAACTGAGTGTGCAGAGATGAGAAATGAAGCCCATACAGACCATCAGCTGCATCGGACTGAAGATCACGTCCAGTGAGTGCAGGCCACAGGGGGAACACCCAGAACTGCACTGTACCAAAAATGAAATGCCAGCATGGTGACAGGCACACCAGGTGGAATGCCTAAGAATGTGTCCAATGAGTGCAGACTGCAGAGGAAATTCCTGGAACTGACCATGGAGGTGGAAGGCCGCAGGTGTAAATATTGGACCTGCTCCACTTGTGGGGAAGTCCCAGGTAGCACTTGATGGCGTCCCCGGTAGCATCTGATGAAGATAACAAGGTACATTAACACAGTAACATCCATGAACAATGCTCAGCACCTCAAAGATGTCAATAGATTGCAGGGATTTACATCAAGCAAAATCCTTAGTCAGATGTAAGATGTCACATGCATAGGTCAGAACCCAATCTAAAACATCACAAGCCATGCACCCTTCACTACAATGTCATCATGATGTCACATGTTTGTCATTGACTTTGACTGCATGATGGCATGAACCTGACCAAGCATTTTGCTTAATGGAGGAAGTCTTGACTTCGTTGGCATCTCAAATTGCTGACTAATCACTTTTGCTTGTTGGAATAAATCACAACTTGCCAGAAAACATCAGCTTTCTTATTTGGTGATGTATTGGGCAATTTGCTATAATTTTGTATAACAATGGTAATGCAGTGCACAATTTGTTATAATTTCATATAACAATGGTGGTGTATGGGAGATAATTTGTTACAGTTTTTTTTATGCTTGAGATCCAGGGGTTGATGCCCACTGTCAGATTATAGCACATACACTGTCAGCTTCTTGTGTTAGAATAGAATTTGAAACAGAGTAGCTGACACCAATATGCAATGTATAGGATAATTTCTTACAAACTTGCTGTAACATGTTGATGTATGTGGCAATTTGTTACACTTTTGCTGCGGCATAATGATGCGCAATGCAATTTCTTACAACATTGCACTGTAACATGTTGAAGTATGAGGCAGTTTGGTACAATTTTGTTTTAAAATTGTGGCGTATAGGTCAAAGTGTCTTGTATTCTCCCCTGTGCAAAGTATGGAATAATTTCTTACCATGTGGATTGACACTTAAATGTCACTGACAAAACTACTTGCGCTGGTACCTGACACCCACCTCCAAGTTATGGCACATACAGTGTCAGTTTCAGAGGTTACAGTACAGTTTTAAGTTCCAGTAGTTGATTCCCACTGCACATACACACTGTCAGCTTCTGGTGTCAGATACTATTTCAGTTCTGAATGCCTATTTCTTGTGTCAACTATCACAGTCTTGCCTATTTAGCATGTTAGTTTCCATTGTGTGATAGAATATGTTAGCATTATCAGCAGAATATGACAAATGTTTTGTACATGGAGCAATTTGTTATATTTTTAATGTACCATGAAAATATGTGGGGCACTTTGTTACAACTTTGCTGTGGTATGGATATGCATGGGACAGTTCATTACAATTTTCCTGGAACAAGGTGCTGTATAGGAAGTTTGTTATAATTTTACTATATAATGATGATGTATGGGTCAATTTGATACAATCTGGATGTAACTTGGAGGTGTATGGAGAAATTCATTACCATTTGGCTGCAACATAATGAAGTATGGGGTTGTTTGTTACAATTTTGTTGTAAAATTGGCATGTACGGAGTGAAAAGTCATGTAGTCTCCACTGTGCAATAATAAAAGTTAGCAACATAAGCAGACTGTGACAAACATTTTGTACTGCAAGATAAAGTTCTTTACTTAAATGGAATGCTGTTCTGTTGCGGTGACTTTGAAAAGTGGTTGGAATGGTTGCTTGAAAGCATTGCATACCTTGTTTTTTACCTACATGGATGTGTGTTACTACTGTTCAGTTTGGTATTTCGTTGAAGTCTCATGTAGTTTCTGCTGAGTGACAGCTTATATCAGTCCTTGACAAGTGCACTTTAACCTCCAAATTAGATGACTAGGGGCATGTATGTTTCAATAAATAATACATGCAGTTCTTTGGTTTCTGCAAAATATGGTGGAATGGTGGGACTATTCTCACTGACAAATGCACTTTAAACTGTCAGTTAGAACAGCATGTTTTTTAATGTTGTAGAAGAAATTTTCATGTAATCTGGTGAGTAAAACGCGCAACTTTTGATTTCTTTAAAGAGAGGCACAGAGATCAAACCATGCATGTTGACTGAGCTGTGAGCTATATCAGTAGTGCCAATAACTGTGGCACATGAATTTTGGTAAGAAATACAGGCACTTTAGATGTGGAAATATTAAACTGAGAGTTTATCGTACCGTGTTTATTTTTAAGTGTGGTACAGGTACTGAACTTTAGCCACTGGCAAGTGTAGCTTAATCTGTTGTTTGTATCAGTAATGCCAATATGCTAGCCATGGGTATTTTTTTAATCTTAAAAAACAATTAAGCTGTGACAGTAATGACACATGTGCTTTGTACTTGAAATCTTTGTGTACTTTCATAAATAATTTTATTTTGGTGCAACAGCAGTATTTTTGAGTATTAAACTTTGCTCTCCATGCGGAACCTGGTCCATCTTTTTCTTTGGCCATAATTTGAGCATTACAGATGAAAATATGCAGTTCAGTTTAAGTGATAAAACACATTAAAGATCTCATCAAAATTCTTCCTTCCATCCTGAAATTGTGATTGATCCAGTTCATTGTTTTGCATTGTCTCGTTGACACCTATAATGAACTATCAAGTGCCTGCTTACTATGTTCTTGCAGCAGATTACATGCATTTGGTATAGTTATACAACAATATAGATATATTACAATATAGATGTGGCAATATCATTGTAGCACATAACTTGAGAGTCCAGTCATGTTTTTAGATGTCAAGCATAGATTATACATCAAATGAACATTATCTGTATGTGGCACTTATAGAATAGTAACTCACATTGCCTGTTTATCTGTGACAGCTACCACTGTTTTGGAGGGTGTGGCTAGATGATGTCACATGATATAGATGTAGGAAGGCTTGTGACATTATGATGTTAACGCCCTACACAGGACAGCATGGCTTGAGACACTCACATGGGTATGTTTATGCCGCCATGCCAGTTATGCTGTGTTCTTCTGTCTACTACAATAACTTTGACGTACAAAGCAGGATGCTTTCATGGATCTCCTCTGTCTTAAGATACATGGTAAACTAACGATGCGATTAAGTTTTGCAGTAGTTGGAGAGGACGTGATTGTGCAACTTGGCTACCACTGGCTACATTAAGATCTACATTTCCCACACAACAAAATGAAGACCAATTGAGCCCCTCAACATATTGGTTTCATATTTAAAAGCGGCAGAAGCTGTATCCAGTGCAATGACAGGACTGGCAAATCTGCCGAACTTCATCCATTGATGGGATTGACAGTCAAAGAATTAATATCACATTACAATCAGCATAATAGAAGGAAGGGAGTGCACCTATCTATACAAATAGCAGAATGAAGTCCCAGAAAATAGGCCTAATCAAATCCTGCAGTGTTGCTGTATGTGTACATCAGTAGTGGACTTTGAAACATACAAACAAGGGGTTCTGATATTCTACGTATACCAAGAGCACATGTTTTAAATGTCATTAAGCAGTTAGAGAGGTTATTAAAAAAATTAGTAGAAATAACAGGAAAGTTATAGTACATGGAGGTTTCAAGATTGATTTCATCCAGAATAGTAATGATCAAAAGCACCTGGAGTTATCTGTCTCCAGTTTTAGTTTATTCCCCACAGTAACATCTATGTCAAACACAAGGTAGCACAACATCAAATGATAATTTCATTCTTAATCCAACTGTCTTTCATGAAACAGATGATAAACCCATAACTAACAGTTTATATGTCCACAATGGTCAAATGGTAACAATGAAACACCCCATCACTTATGTTTAGCTAACAGGGGAAAAATGTAATTTCACATACTTGTAAACATTGACTCAGTTGCACTAGTCAGATAGCATTTACTGGACGATAATTGGAAATTAACATAACAAGGACAAACAATAGATAAAAAATTTAATTTTTTCCTAACATTACTTATGTAACATATGAATTCAGTTTTCCTTTACATATCATGGAAAATTACAATGCAAGCTGAGAGAAAGTATCTTGTGTAAAGAAGGCACAGCTTTCTTTAGAGCAGATAACTAGATCTAATGAAGCACTGATTGGAAGCTAGCAGCAGTATTGGAAAACTGCTCACTGTGCTATCAAAAATGCAAACAAGCATGTGCCATACACAAATCACTTCAAAATTAAAACAACAACATAAAGGTAATTTTGAGCATAGTTAACCATAAAATGACTAAATCTGGTAGTGCAAGTGACTTTTAACTCCAGGATGGCAGTAGCAGTGGCACAGATAATGTTAAATTCAAATCACTGGTCAATAACCTCTGTGAACTCTTGCCAACAGTATCTGGAAACAAAAGGGAAAAAAAGTGGACCATCAAAAGCAGGTCAATTAGACTTACAGAACTAAGACACTCATTGAATAGGCCATCACCAGAAACCCGTTTTGTTAAATCAAATGTAAAACAGACCAAAAAAATCATTAGGTAACTGAAAAGTAATAATTCTTCTGATTGTCAGCATTTCAAGAAAAGTATTAAAATCTTGTGTTAAAATGGTAACAACCCTCCCCTTTCTCTAGAGTTACCTTTGTAAACAAAATTCCTCAATACTGAAATATGCAGTTGCAATATTAATACTTATTAATAAAAGTGGAAGTAAGCAACTGACTAACTATAGACCCATCTTTGTCCTTCCCCCATTTTCAAATTATTTGGAGAAGATAGCTTACAACATAATACTAAATCATCTTTCTGAAAGTAACATCTACAACTAAACTTCACAAGCCCCCTTATGGTTTGTGGCAAAGGGTAGCTCTGGTACTAATATTATCCTCTTCTCTGTTCTATTCACAAATGGTGTGTGGAAAGAAAGACTGTCTAAAATTTCCATAGCAGCTCTAATTCCTCTGGTTTTCTAATCGTGGTAGTTTCAAAAGGTATATTAGGGAGGAATAACATGTTATTCAACTCTTCTCCAAACTTCCACTCTGAATTTCAACAGAAACTCTCTCTATGATGCATAATGCCTCTGTTGTAGTAATTGCCACTGTAATTTATTGAGCATCTCAGTAACACTCTTGCTCTGACTAAAAGAGCCCTTGACGGAACATGCTGCTCCTCACTGAATCTTCTCTATCTCCTCTGTTAATTCCACCCCTTTAACAAAAGTCAAGTTCTGAGTCTGTGTAGGCTTGTATACTAAGAAAGCAGTATATTGTCTCATGAAATAAATTCTGGTTGAACAAGAAAAATTAACCAGTTGGCATTTTCTGTGGTTCTGTGAAACCACTAGATTGAGTATATTATGAATTTCTATTACAAAAATTAAAATAGTGTGGTGTTAAAGGCATTTCCCTTGCATGGAGATTCACATTTTAACAATGGAAAATGAGGGATTATATTTACAAATCATACCAAGTAACAAGACTAAATTTATTGTTTAGAAAGATTAGATATGGTGCCCGACAAGATTTGTTATTAGGTCACTCCTGTTTTCAACTTGCATAAATGATTTATGTGGGACACGGGAAGACTGTAGAAACTGTGATGTTCGCTAGTGACATTATGTAACGGCCGTAAATACAGGGTGATCAAAAAGTCATTATAAATTTGAAAACTGAATAAATCACGGAATAATGTAGATAGAGAGGTACAAATTGACACACATGCTTGGAATGACATGGGGTTTTTATTAGAACCAAAAAAATACAAAAGTTCAAAAAATGTCCGACAGATGGCACTTCATCTGATCAGAATAGCAATAATTAGCATAACAAAGTAAGACAAAGCAAAGATATTGTTCTTTACAGGAAATGCTCAATATGTCCACCATCATTCCTCAACAATAGCTGTAGTCGAGGAATAATGTTGTGAACAGCACTGTAAAGCACGTCCGGAGTTATGGTGAGGCATTGGTGTCGGATGTTGTCTTTCAGCATCCCTAGAGATGTCGGTCGATCACAATACACTTGCGACTTCAGGTAACCCCAAAGCCTGGGAGGCCAAGCATGACAAAAGTGGCAGCTGAGCACACGATCATCACCAAACGACGCACGCAAGAGATCTTTCACGCATCTAGCGATATGGGGTGGAGCGCCATCCTGCGTAAACACCATATGTTCCAGCAGGTGTTTATCAACCAGACTGGGGATGATGCGATTCTGTAACATATCGGCGTATCTCTCACCCGCATTTCCTCGAAGAAAAAAGGCCCGATAATGGTAGATGTGGTAAATCCAACCCATACCGTGACTTTCTCATTGTGCAATGCAGTTTCCATGACAGTTCTAGGATTTTTGGTAGCCCAAATTCTGCAGTTGTGGGCATTGACAGACCCTCGGAGCGTGAAATGAGCTTCGTCGGTCCACAATAAGTTACTCAACCAATCGTCATCTTCCGCCATCTTTTGAAACGCCCACACCGCAAATGCCCTCCGCTTCACTAAACCGCCAGGTAATAGTTCATGATGCCGATGGATTTTGTACGGATAGCATCGGAGGGTACGCCTAAGTGCCAACCAAACAGTAGTGTGTGGAATGCCGGTGCGGCGTACGACTGCACGAGCGCTGACTTCCCCATGCATAGACGAACCCGCTACAGTCTCAGCAGCATTACGCCTTGTGCTCGGTCGGCCACTACGGGGTCTATCGTCTAAACAACCCGTGGCTTTGAACTTCGAAATCATTCTTGCCACAGCTGCATTTGTCAACAGACCTTTACCCGTTTGAATCCCGTTCCTATGGCGATAGGATCGTAACGCTGAACTAGCACATTCCTGATTCTGATAATACAGCTTCACTGTTTTTGTTGTTGTTGTTGTGGTCTTCAGTCCTGAGACTGGTTTGATGCAGCTCTCCATGCTACTCTATCCTGTGCAAGCTTCTTCATCTCCCAGTACCTACTGCAGCCTACATCCTTCTGAATCTGCTTAGTGTATTCATCTCTTGGTCTCCCTCTACAATTTTTACCCTCCACTCTGCCCTCCAATACTAAATTGGTGATCCCTCGATGTCTCAGAACATGTCCTACCTAGCAATCCCTTCTTCTAGTCAAGTTGTGCCACAAGCTCCTCTTCTCCCCAATTCTATTCAATACCTCCTCATCAGTTATATGATCTACCCATCTAATCTTCAGCATTCTTCTGTAGCACCACATTTTGAAAGCTTCTATTCTCTTCTTGTCCAAACTATTTATCGTCCACGTTTCACTTCCATACGTGGCTACACTCCATACAAATACTTTCAGAAACGACTTCCTGACATTTAAATCTATGCTCGATGTTAACAAATTTTTCTTCTTCAGAGAGGCTTTCCTTGCCATTGCCACTCTACATTTTATATCCTCTCTACTTCGACCATCGTCAGCTATTTTGCTCCCCAAATAGCAAAACTCCTTTACTACTTTAAGTGTCTCATTTCCTAATCTAATTCCCTCAGCATCACCCGACTTAATTCGACTACATTCCATTATCCTCGTTTTGCTTTTGTTGATGTTCATCTTGTACCCTCCTTTCAAGACACCGTCCATTCCATTCAGCTGCTCTTCCAAGTACTTTACTGTCTCTGACAGAATTACAATGTCATCGGCGAACCTCAATGTTTTTATTTCTTCTCCATGGATTTTAATACCTACTCCGAACTTTTCTTTTGTTTCCTTTATTGCTTGCTCAATAGACAGATTGAATAACATAGGGGATAGGCTACAACCCTGTCTCACTCCCTTCCCAACCACTGCTTCCCTGTCATGTCCCTCGACTCATGTAACTGCCATCTGCTTTCTGTACAAATTGTAAATAGCCTTTCGGTTCCTGTATTTTACCCCTGCCACCTTCAGAATTTGAAAGAGAGTATTCCAGTCAACATTGTCAACAGCATTCTCTAAGTCTACAAATGCTAGAAACATAGGTTTGCCTTTCCTTAATCTAGCTTCTAAGATAAGCCGTAGGGTCAGTATTGCCTCACGTGTTCCAATATTTCTACGGAATCCAAACTGATCTTCCCCGAGGTCGGCTTCTATCAGTTTTTCCATTCGTCTGTAAAGAATTTGCGTTAGTATTTGCATCCGTGACTTATTAAACTGATAGTTCGGTAATTTTCACATCTGTCAACACCTGCTTTCTTAGGGATTGGAATTATTATATTCTTCTTGAAGTCTGAGGGTATTTCGCCTGTCTCATACATCTTGCTCACCAGATGGTAGAGTTTTGTCAGGACTGGCTCTCCCAAGGCTGTCAGTAGTTCTAATGGAATGTTGTCCACTCCTGGGGCCTTGTTTCGACTTAGGTCTTTCAGTGCTCTGTCAAACTCTTCACGCAGTATCATATCTCCCATTTCATCTTCATCTACATCTTCTTCCATTTCCATAATATTGTCCTCAAGTACATCGCCCTTGTATAGATCCTCTATATACTCCTTCCACCTTGCTGCTTTACCTTCTTTGCTTAGAACTGGGTTTCTATCAAAACTCTTGAAATTCATGCAAGTGGTTCTCCTTTCTCCAAAGGTCTCTCTAATTTTCCTGTAAGCAGTATCTATCTTACCCCTAGTGAGATAAGCCTCTACATCCTTACATTTGTCCTCTAGCCATGCCTGCTTAGTCATTTTGCACTTCCTGTCGATCTCATTTTTGAGACGTTTGTATTCCTTTTTGCCTGCTTCATTTACTGCATTTTTATATTTTCTCCTTTCATCAATTAAATTCAGTATTTCTTCTGTCACCCAAGGATTTTTACTAGCCCTCGTCTTTTTACCTATTTGATCCTCTGCTGCCTTCACTATTTCATCCCTCAAAGCTACCCATTCTTCTTCTACTGTATTCCTTTCCCCCATTACTGTTAATTGTTCGCTTATGCTCTCCCTGAAACTCTGTACAACCTCTGGTTCTTTCAGTTTATCCAGGCCCCATCTCCTTAAATTTCCACCTTTTTGCAGTTTCTTCAGTTCTAGTCTACTGTTCATAACCAACAGATTGTGGTCAGAGTCCACATCTGCCCCTGGAAATGTCTTACAATTGAAAACCTTGTTCCTAAATCTCTGTCTTACCATTAAATAATCTATCTGATACCTTTTAGTATCTCCAGGGTTCTTCCATGTATACAACCTTCTTTCATGATTCTTGAACCAAGTGTTAGCTATGATTAAGTTACACTCTGCACAAAATTCTACCACGCGGCTTCCTCATTCATTTCTTACCCCCAATCAATATTCAGCTACTACGTTTCCTTCTCTCCCTTTTCCTACTGCCGAATTCCAGTCACCCATGACTATTAATTTTTCGTCTCCCTTCACAATCTGAATAATTTCTTTTATCTCATCATACATTTCATCAATTTCTTCGTCATCTGCAGAGCTAGTTGGCATATAAACTTGTACTACTGTAGTAGGCGTGGGCTTCGTATTTATGTTGGCCACAATAATGCGTTCACTATGCTATTTGTAGTAGCTTACCCGTACTCCTATTTTTTTTATTCATTATTAAACCTACACCTGCATTACCCTTATTTGATTTTGTATTTATAACCCTGTATTCACCTGACCAAAAGTCTTGTTCCTCTTTCCACCGAACTTCACTAATTCCCACTATATCTAACTTTAACCTATCCATTTCCCTTTTTAAATTTTCTAACCTACCTGCCCGATTAAGGGATCTGGCATTGCACGCTCCTATCCGTAGAGCGCCAGTTTTCTTTCTGCTGATAATGATGTCCTCTTGAGTATCCCCGCCCAGAGATCCGAATGGGGGACTATTTTACCTCCGGAATATTTTATCCATGAGGACGCCATCATCATTTAATCATACAGTAAAGCTGCATGCCCTCGGGAAAAATTATGGCTGTAGTTTCCCCTTGCTTTCAGCCATTCGCAGTACCAGAACAGCAAGGCCATTTTGGTTAGTGTTACAAGGCCAGATCAGTCAATCATCCAGACTGTTGCCCCTGCAACTACTGAAAAAGCTGTTGCCCCTCTTCAGGAACCACACGTTTGTCTGGCCTCTCAACAGATACCCCTCCGTTGTACCTACGGTACGGCTATCTGTATCATTGTGGCACGCAAGCCTCCCCACCAACGGCAAGGTCCATGGTTCATGGGGGGGGAGGACAGCTTCACTAAAAGCGCCTTTTCAGGTAACGTTAACATGCTGCGACTGCTGGCGCATCTGATTCTCTCTCTCATTACAGCTCCTTTTATACACGATTGTCATGCGCAGTCACTGAATTTTGCTGTCCAGCGTCATCTGTCGAACATTTTGTGAACTTTGTTTTTATTTTTGGTTCTAATAAAACCCCATGTCATTCCAAGCATGTGTGTCAATTTTTACCTCTCTATCTACATTATTCCGTGGTTTATTAAGTTTTCAAATTTATACTGACGTTTTGATCACCCAGTACATCCATTTGACAGAGAACCTGAGCAGTAATGGCTCTGAGGACTATGGGACTTAACATGTGAGGTCATCAGTCTCCTAGAACTTAGAACTACTTAAACCTAAATAACCTAAGGACATCACACATATCCATGCCCGAGGCAGAACTCGAACCTGTGACTGTAGCAGTCGCGTGGTTCCGGACTGAAGCACCTAGAACTGCTCGGCCACCGTGGCCGGCAGAACAGTAATGAAACAGGCTTACAAATAGTTCACAGCTAACAGCTCAACCCTTAATCTTACAAAGGAACATATTAGGTAATTGGATAGATAAAAAATCTACTCACTAAGCGGCTGCAGAAGGAGACACATATTAAAAAAGTAGTAGGTATGCAAGCTTTTGGAGCCAGTGGCTCCTTCTTCCAGCGAAAGGGTTGAAGGATAAAGAAGAGGGGTGAATGAAGAGGGCTGGATAGGTTTAGGGAACGGAGCAGAGTTTGGAAAAGTCATCCAGTCAGGGAAGACTTACTAGATGGGATGAGAAGGAAAGAAATATATTAGGCACTTCCAAACAAATCAAAATGCCTTACAAGAACAAGAAGTAAAGATCAATGAGTATACACTGGATGAGGTTCTTCCTGTGCATCCACATTGATAATAAATTGAGGTAGCACCAGCACATAGTTCAATTAATCAAAAAGCTCAGTTCTGCCTGTTTTGCAGTTAGAAATCTCTCTCACTGTCTTGACCTGCAGAAAGGATTTCTACAATATGTTTACTCGGTTCTGTCTCACTGCATAATTACAATGTCAATACAAATAGCATCTGTAAATGTGGCCTACAGAAGTGTGCAGTAAGCACACTATATAAAGTTATTCGCTGAAAATCTTGCAGCAGCTTTTCCAGGGACCTGGATATTCTTACACTTACATGCCAAAATATACAATGGTGTCCAAAATTAAAGCAACACACTGCTATTTTCCCATGTTGTGTCTGACTTACAGTACAATCATATAAAATGCCAACAGATGTCTGCATAATCGTGTTCTGTATGGAAGATGGCATTCCTATCCATGGACAACATTCCGATATTGTCAAGGTACCTATCAAATGAGGTAGGGTTTGTGGGATAGCTCCACATCCACAGTCACTGTGTATACAGTCACAGGCAATGCAGTATGGCACAAGGAAGATGCCTACCAGAGACTCTATTGTGGAGCACCATAAGAAGAATGGAAGCAAGACAGTCGCAAACCGATGTGACCTGAAGGCTTCATGTGAATTGTTCTGTTATTTCTTGGATGTGTCGACAATTTATAGAGACCAAAACAGTGTCCTGAAGACTGGGGCAGGGCCGACCATTATGGGGATGGGCAAAATTATGTGAACACCTGCACTTACTAGGGAATGGTTTATCAATAAGGGGTTGGACCCTCATTTGCCCGTAATACAGCTGCGATTGTTCTTGGTATTCTGGCATATAATGATTGTATAGCCTCCAGTATAATGTTATGCCACTCTTCGATCTGAACCTCTACTAACTCCTGTGGTGATGAGGAAGGCAGAAATCTGCTCCAGAGTCTGCGCTCCGATACCACCCACAGGGGTTTCATAATGTTCGAATCTGGACTTTGCTGGCCAGGGAAGACGCTGCAGTCCAGTTACATGATCCTCATACCACGATTGTACTGTCCTGGCTGTGTGAATGGGTGCATTATTGTCCTGCAATATGGCACCATTGTTGGGGAACAGAATGTGAATCATGAGGCGCACCTGATCACCTAAAATGTTCACATAATCATTGGCTGTGACACGGCCTTTGAGATTAAAGATAGGACCAGCAGAATATGGCTGCCCACACCATCACACTTTCACCTCCATGTCTTACCATTGGAATCAAGCAATCAGGACTGTAGGATTCTTTTGGCATTATCCAGACGTAAACCTGGCCCGATGTTTGAAATAATGAAAATGCTGACTCATTGGACAATACGACATGTTTCCACTGATCAGCTGTCCAGGATTTATGCTTCTGACACCATGTTTTACACTTCTTTGCATTAGTTGCCATCACTGATTTCAGTATAGCAGCTCGTCCACGAATATTCACCTTACAGAGTTCTCGGCAGACAGTGCCGATACTGGGTCTCGAAGATGGCTATTGAGCTCTGCAGCCATTTTAGCTGGCGCAGCCTTTTGTTGTTTTGACACAATTCGCATTAGCGTATGACAATCTCTGTCATTTAGTTTTGATTTGCGCCCACTATTAGGTTTACAAGATGATGTCTTTCCATGCTTTGTGTAGGCTGTCATGACTGTTTGAAACAGTTGCTCTTGAAACATTCAGTAAGTTGGCTGTCTTGGTTACTGATGCTCCAGCTAATCGGGCCCCCATAATGTGCCCTCTTTGGAACTCGTTTATGTCCTTCATTGGACCTCAACCTCGACCTCTGAATACAAATATGAAGTGTGCAAAACTCAAACAACCTGCACTGATGCCTAGTCTGTACCACACACGTACAGTCCAGTGCAGCACGTGCCTTACCTGCGTTGTTGACTGCCAAACACAACCATCCCATTATTACCACTGTTCACATTATTTTGCCTATCCCCTGTACGACATCAAAAAGAGGGTGCAGTGATACCACCACAGTACTGCACGGAAACTGGCATCTGATCTCTCAGCATCCACTGGACAGGTTGTATCGAGACAAATGGTATACGGAAGGCTTCGGCAGAGTAGCCTTCATTGTCAGAGAACTTCTGTTTGTGTACCTCTGATGCATCTTTACAGAAGGAAACATCTAGAGTGGAGTCATCAACATGCCACCTGGACAGTTGAACACTGAGCCAGAGTTATTTTCGCAGATGAGTCCTGATTTGGTCTGGAGGAAGATTCTCAACGCATTCCCATCTGGAGGGACCGTGCAACACAATTTTGGAATCCAAGCATGGTGGAAAGACACAAATATGAAGAGGATCCTTAATGGTGTGGACATGGATTATGTTGACCACTGAATCGGCATGGTTTAACTGCTGTCAGGTATTGCAACGAGATCTTGAGACCTCACATGCGGTTGTTACGAGGTGGTGTGGGCCCAGACTTTGTGTTGATGGACGATAATGTTTGACCTCATAGGGCACAGGTGTTAGAAATGGAAGATACTACATGCACTGCATGGCCTGCAAACTCTCCCAATTTTAATCTCATAGAGCATGTCTGGGATGCGCTAGGGATACAGGTTGCATTATGTCAGCATCCACCAACCACTCTCAAAGACTTACAGGCAGCTCTGCAGTAAGAATGGGTGTTATTGCCTCAACATGAAACTGATGACATCACTCATAGCATGCCCTGACTTTGTCAGGCCTGTATTGCAGCCAGATGTGGTAACAACACCATGCTGAGCAAATTAACCAGTTCCAGAATGTCTGCAAATCTTTTAAGTTGGAAGAAATGAACATTTTTGTCTACCATTATCCATGTTGCAGTTGTTTACACTGTGTGTTCTTTACATTGTTTCTACTTTACTGCCTGTTTACAATGTTTTGTGGAAAAATAATTGCAACCTTGCAAAATTGTCGTTTGTTGCTTTAATTTTGGACACCAGTGTATATTCCTTAATGGGTCTGTGATTTATAACAGTGAATTTCTTATGAACTCACAAACAATACTAGAACTAAAAACAATTTCATTATAGGCTATGCACCACTATCTAGTGTTCAGAATGGAATTTTATGCTTTGGTGCAAAAGTGTGTAACAGGTTGCAGGTGACATAAGGCAGAAAACTGAAAATCTCCAAATATTCGGTATCAAAGAAGAAAGAAACTTCATCATCCACTATTACCATAACTTATCAGAATACGTGGCTTCAGGGACTTAATCTGCAAAACTCTAATGTTTAATACAAATAGATATCTTTTATTTCCCAGTTTAAAAACAGGTTATAGCAGTCTGTCTAAAATTACAAAAATGCTTTGTTTGAAGAACTGCATTAAAAAACCACAGGTGAGTAGTAAGACACATTCCCCCCCCCCCCCCCCCCCCCTTCAAAGCAGCTATTTTTCTCCTGATATACTTATGTAAAGTAATCTGTAAGTAGTTCTCTTCATTAGCAGTCTGAATAGATTACCTCCGATCATGATTTGCTAGAGTACTATACACAAGTAGCCTATGTTTCTCAGCTCCCATTTTTACTTACTAATTCAAACAAAAACAAAAAAATGTGCAAATGGCTCCAAGCACTGTAGGACTTAACATCTGAGGTCATCAGTCCCCTAGACTTAGAACTACTTAAACCTAACTAATCTAAGGACATCACACACATACACACGCGAAGCAGGATTCGAACCTGCGACTGTAGCAGCAGCGCGGTTCCGGACAGAAGTACCTAGAACCGCTTGGCCACAGCAGATGGCAATTCAAACAAAGCAATGTACAGTTTACTCTCCACTGTCTATATACTGGCAAATTCAAGACCTCTTTTAATACAATTACTAGTTGTGTGGAGTTTACATACTCAAGTACAACATTTTTTTTATAAATTGAAGGAGTGGCTGCTGAGGTATTCTTTTGCTTTGGTTTTATCTACCAGTAACCACTGTGAATCCCTGAAGAGATACAATGTCCATATGAAAATGACTTTGTTCCAATAGTGTGGTTGTGAATTGCACATTTCATCCTACTCTTGTAATGACCCAAAATATCATTCGAAAGTATATCTATTGGCATGCAAATTTAAAAATCTCTACACCCTTGAAGCGGCTTCTGTAAGATGTTCGGTTGTCAATTTCACATAATTTGCTTATTGCACACTCCTGTAGACTAAATAATCTTTTTTGTCTTTGCAGCATTGCCTTGTAGATTATGCCATAAGACTGTATAGAATGAAAGCATGCTAGTGATCCTGACTGCAGGTCAACACAATGAGAGAGACATAACCGCAAAGCAGGCAGAACTGTGTGTGTGCGTGCGCGCGTGTGTGTGTTTTGTAATTTTATCTATATGCTAGTGCTATCTCAATCTGTTATATATCTGGATGCCCAAGTAATTCACACATGAGCGTCATCCAGAGTAATCTTTTTGATCTTCACTTCTTGTACCTGTAAGTAATTTTGATTTGTGTGGGAGTGCATAACAACATTTGTAAGAGATAAAATGTCTGTGAACCGCTTGTTCCATTATTCTCCTGGCTGTGACTAGTATGGATGTATTTGAGCCCTTTATCAATAATGTCATCAGAAAACATTACACTTTTTGAATGGTCCTTGAATGTCCTAGGTAAATCATTTATGTAGACTAAGAACGGAAGTGCGCCAAGCACTGAACCTTGTGACACAATAAAGAGGTGTACCCAAACACAACAAGGAATGATAAGCATGGCTGAGAAATTCGTGCAACGATTGCTGAACAAAAATGAGGTCGCATGGAAGCATGCTCTGCTCTGAAAAGAGTCGCAAAATGATCCAACCTTTTTTTTTTTTTCAAAAATTATCACAGGTTACAAAACTTGATGCTATGCTTCAGATCCTGAACCGAAGCAACAATCAAGCCAGTCGATGACTTCAAGTTCACCTCGCCCCAAGAAAGCTCGTCAGGTGAAATCAAACATTAAAACAATGCTGATTTGATGTTATTATGTGAGGCGTCGACCATTGAGAGTTTGTTCTGCAGAGTCAGACAGTTAACCAGGCAATCTACTTGGAAATTTTGAAAAGATTATGTAACAGTGTGTTACAGAAGCAGCCCGATTTGTGGCAGTTAGGTGAGTGGTTTTTCCATCATGACAACACCCCTGCTCACACAACCCTGTGTACAACAGTTCTTGACTAAAAATGGTGACACCTATTCCTCACCCCCAACACTCACCCGACATTGCCCCATGTCACTCTTTGTTTTCTAGAATGGGAAGATGCATGAAAGTAATGTGTTTTGCTCATATTGCTGAGCTGCTGTCAAGCATCACTAAAGATGAATTTAAACAATGTTTTGAAAAACTGAATAACAGATTACACAAGTGTATTAGTGCAAATGGTGAGTACTTGAAGGGGACTGAAGGTTCGCGCATAAAATGTGAACAAATAATGTCAAAATGTTTCATACTTCCACAAGAAATTTAAGCCACCAAGATAGTTTAGTTCATCTGGACATCTTTATCATTTTGTCTTCTAAAGCCTGTTACATTATTTATAAATCTGGGAGTAATACTACAACACAATGTGAAATGGAATAAATATGTAAAATTTGTAGTATGGAAGACATGGATTAGTTGGAAAAATTGCAGGAAACTGCAGTTTACCTTTTAAATTTAACAATAGAGCTACCTGATCTACAATACTCTTTCCATCTTTTGACTCATTACCAAACTTGCCTGATGGAAGATGTTTAAAGAATTTGCAATATTCTGTTAGGATCATAATACGAAACCATATCAAATGGTAACAAAGACTAAAATTGAAATAGCTGGAAGAATGGTAATGTTCTCACAAAATCCTCTTAGATAAATTCAGAGAACCAGATTTGTGATATACTGTGCAATCACTCTATCTTCATCGTTTATTCTGGATAGGAACCATGAGGATAACATAAGGTATATTAATAAGCATATAGGAGCTCATTAAATCCACATTTTGCTCACTGCACACATGAAACAAGTAGGACACAGAGTAGTTAATAATGGTACAAAGCACACACTGCAACACTCTGTACAGTGGCTTATGGAGTACATGTGGTTGTAATCATAAATGCACTCATACCAATTAAAATTTAATATGTGAAATAAATTAATTATTTCAAAAACTTTCTCAAGCACAATTATTATATGAGGTTCATTCAAATGAAACCGGGTCAGTGCTTCTACCTTTGCCTTACACGTAAAGTGGCACCACGTAACTGCAGGCACGGTGGCGCCATGTGCACCGTTCGATGTTGCATAGCACCAGTGTGGTTTCACGCCAAAGAGAAGGTGGTCACACAAGTTATTGTCCACTACCGAACATACTGGCGAGTAAGCAGGAACAACGAGGAGTGATTCGATTTTTGGCGGCGGAGGGAGTAGGAGGCCGTGAAATGTATAGATGGATGAAGGATCTGTGTGGTGAGTACAGTCCGAGTCGTTCGTTTTGTGGAATGGCACAAAAAATTCCTACAGGGGCGCGAGTCACTGGAAGACTATGGTCGTCCTGGACAGGCTCATTGTGTTATAACACCGGAAATGGTTGCAGACGTGAATGCTTTAGTCTTGGAGAACTGCATAATCACTGTGGACGAGATCCATCGGTTACTGGTTATCAGCATCGGTACCCACCCCCATCCAGGCCTGGACCCGACAGCAGCCTACTAGCTTCTTCAAGGATGGAATCTACTGACTAGTGTCGCAATGGGATAAATGTCTGAACAGTTTTGGCGACTATTTTTTAGTATGTGTACTGTGTACAATTACATTTTTGAGTTAATAAAATCGTTACCTTTACTTTACACTAGTGACCAGCTTTCATTTGAATGCCCCTTACAAATAACTGTCACGGAACAGTTATATAATGAGATGTTGGTTACAAATTGCAGAAAATTTTCATAAAGCATTATGAACCTATCACAAAATAATGTTTATATGGTAACGAAAGTTCAACAGAATGCAAATAATTTAGAAGTAAATAGGTGAATTCACTGAATGGTGGGCATGTAGAGTCACTGACGGGCACAAAAAAAGAATGAAAACTTTGCTTGCTTTCAGATGAATTCTATGACAAGTTAGAACATGTGGGCGCACTTGCAAACACCAGGGCCACTACATGCATTCTAGCTCGTAAAAGGATCCATCCAGAAGCTAGCAAAGTTTTCGTTCTTTTTTGATGACCCAAGTCTGCCATTGTTCGGCGAGTTGCCCCTTTTACTCCTAAATTATTTACAAAATAATGTTTTACAACAATCAGCAACAAATCATCACACACTCTCATTCAAATTTGGACTATATTCAGGAAGAATGACTATTACTTTCTTTACAACAGTAAAACATTAAACCTTTATTGTATGCAGACTAATGAGCATTTATCATCATTGTTACCACAATGACAGACTTTAGACAGTATAAAGCTTTCCTCATTTATCTCAATACGAAAGCAGCAACCTTTTATTTGTCACTAAGTACAGTCTATATCCAATGATTATGTAAATCTTACAGCAAGTTAACGGTTCTAGAATTAGAGGCATTTTGCATTATTCAAATTTGATGTTTAATTTAGAACTCTAAAGCAGTGCTTGTCAAAGTTGCATCAATTTCTTATAGCTGCCAACACTGCTTGTAATGCATAGTTTTAATTACTGATGCATATATATGCCTTGCAGTTGCTTAAACACTGTTAAGCAATTGACTGACCTATGACTGTGTGGTTCAACACAACTCTTGAAAGAACACAAAGAGTACTAAAAAAACCACAACAATAATGAATTAGTCTTGAGGATATGCAGTTTGTTTATTGGTAATTCATTTGTTTTACATTTAATACTGAAACTTCTGCGATTGAAGTGTCATCGGCAGTACCTGAATCAGTATAACTGGACAGTCCTTCCACTCTTTGTCCTATACTAATAATCAATTCCTAGTACTTGTTTCCATGGTCAATAAATAAATACAATACATAAAACTATCACAGGTCATGCACATTTATTCAGGCAGCAAAATAATTTAAAAATGCCTGTTACAAACAAAATAACAAACAACTTTCACTTATTGATATAATGCTCCATAACACAGATTCATTAAATTGTGCAATGGCTGAGAGAAGTACAAAATGGCAATATAATCTATATTAATCTCTCTCTCTCTCTCTCTCTCTCTCTCTCTCTCTCTCTCTCTCTCACACACACACACACACACACACACACACACACACACACACAGTTACTTCCACTTACTTTCAAACTTAATTACACTTGCAAATTTGGAAATATAAAATGATCTTTACTCCAACTGTATACGCTATCAACATTAAGAGACGGGCACACAATTAAAGCTCCATCTGTGATTATAATTTTTTCAGTATTTAATATTACAACACACAAATGAAGCACTTTCCTGAACTACTGTAATCCAATAAGCACACAAGAGACTCCAGTAGGACAATACATCTGTAAACCACAACTTCACTGAACAAATCTTTATAAGACATCATACAGAATAAGGTACACAATACACATTAACTCATAATTGTTAAATAAAATTGGTATATGTCAAAGTAGAGCATTCAGAGATATATTATGTTTTTACACTTTTTATATTACATAAAAATATATTTTTAAGAAACTGTGTTCATTGCTAGTAAATACAAGATATTACTACTAAACAATATCATGGTCAATAAAGAACATGCAAACACTTTTACACATTCATTTGCAAACTATACATCTGAGAAAACAGCCAGTACAGCACAATATTACTGATATAAATTCTCATCATAGAGAGAACACAGGATGCAGCTCTCTTATCACCACATTCCTGTCCAGTGGTAACATATGCAGCAAGCTCTCACTAATGAAGAACTTTATTAAAATATATTTGCACATTTAAATATATGATAATCACATATTAAAACTTTTTTCTTTTTCTTTTTTTTTTGGTATTGTGTGACTGACAGTACTGAGACTATTAGGTTACCAAGCTTTACAATTTCTTTCACTGCTGCAACCACAGCTCTCAGTACTGCTTAGAGAGTGTTGATTTCAAACAAAACTGCAGAATTACAACCTTTAACTACAACAGTAAAGATGACATGAGGGATTCTCCAACTGCCAATGGTCCCCACTTTCATAAATAACCACAGTCCGTGAGATCTGCTGCACAACAAATTCAAAATATCAGTCAATCTTCACAGCAGCATAAATCTTCCGAATAAATGCATATGCTGCAAAAAAACCGATAGTTCCAGTAAGAAGCCAAAATGTTATCACCATAATAGCTGTGTAGCCGAAATATAACAATGTGGGAATGAACTCTGTTATTTCCAGCTTGGTGACAAAATAAAATACTGAATATGCAAAGACATATATTGCTGACCCTCCTGAAACTACAAAACTTCTCCACCACCAATGGTAATCCTGAAAAAAGAAAATGCACCAGTTACAAATAAAAGTCTTTAGCGGGCTGTACAGTAAACCAACAGACAGAACCAACTAACAGAAAACCAACTGACTTGCAGCATGTGTACATAAAAATATCTGGAGATCATAGACACTGTCCACGTCTGTGTGTGTGTGTGTGTGTGTGTGTGTGTGTGTGTGTGTGTGTGTGTGTGTGTTACTCTGTATTAAATACTACACAAGTAATTTAAAAAATTGGCATGACAATCCACGCACCCACGATTTTGAACATGTAATTTCTTCTTAAACAGCATACTATACTATGACAGTTACACAGCATACATTTCTGAAAGGTTACATCTCTAACTACAGTGGCTCTATCAGAGTACATACTCTGAATCAACATACACATTTATTAACAGTGAATATAGTTTTCCAAAAAGATTAACTAGTGTTCCTGCTTATATTAAATTCTTTCCTGTGTTTTCCTGCAGTTTAGGTATCAGGTAATAAACTAATACTTTACTGATTTTCTTAGAAGAAAAATGCACTGCTTACCTCACCACACAGCTGGAAGTACACCATTACAATTGATATCTGGGAGCATGATATCACCAAGATAATGAACACAAGGAACAGGAAACCAAACAGATAATAGAATTGATTTTCCCAAATTGCAGAGAATATGAAAAACAGCTCAATAAATACAGCTCCAAATGGCAGTACACCTGCCATTAAAGTGCTGAAAACAAAGGAATAACAAAAAGTTGCTTATTTATGAATACTCCAAACTTCAATTCTAATCACTAACAAGACTCTAATTCTAATTAAAAGCCGTTTTCTGTTGTGGAACAGCACACTGACTTCACAGTCATTTATGGAGGAGGAGGGGAGGGGGAGACTGAAGTTCAACTGGACATGAATAGGTGTGATATCTTTTTTAAGAGACTGACAAACATGACAGTGTTCACATTGAATGACTTCAGAAAATTCTAGGAAACCAAACTCCAGTTAGCTGAAGCAGGTTTCATTGGTTGGTTGGCTAGCTGGTTGGATGGCTGAATAGTTGGTGTATTAGTCACACATTCCATGGGCCACTTTAATAATATATTATAATCATGTGAAATGAGTACATTTACAGGTTAATAAATTAATTTGTGTTTAAATATTGCAAACCATTTACAGATGAGTCCACAAAATACATAAAAATATTTTAAACGGAATTATAAAACTTCATAGTACATAAAGTAGCAATGGCTGAAAATTGATTACCAGCTGTGTTATGCAGGAGCCAGTAACATTACAGAGTTTATAAGACTGCTCATGAAGATTATGGACACTTGTGAGTGTAACTCCAAGAGTAACAACTTTCTGATACTCATCATGAAGCATGCACCCATCTGAAAACAGCAAGCTATATTTGGATATCACACAACCCAGTATAATGACTTTCCAGTTCGGCAGCCTAATCATTTGGTCAACAACAACTGTACAATTCCAAGATTCAGACCAAACCACAATTTTAGTAATTATTTTTTGTTCTACTGTGTTAATTTGTTTGTTTATAGAAAACCAAAAATTAATACAATGAACTTCACAGTTCACAATAAGATTTTACCAGCCTTCAAAATAGCACTTGTGGTTTCTGTACCACTTAATGTCCTGTTCACAGTCCTTCCACTTCAATTACCATCTGCATCTGACAAAGTCTTTGAGCTGAGTAATAAGTCCTCCATTTTCTGCCACATCTCCCATGCATCACACATTGACAGAGGTCCTTGGCACGAAGTCAGGCTAGTTTTCTTGCATGGTCCATTTCATTTGCAACCGTATGTTTTCAATGGGCTGAGGTTCGGTGCAGGAGGAGGCTAGCTGAGAAGAAAAATCTCATTCTCTTCTCCAAACCACTCCTGCACTGCATCTGTTAAATGTATTGGAGGCTGCCGGAAACAGATTAATCCCTCAAGGTATATTTGTCACAAAGATGAGATCATAACATTATCCATAATATGAGTATATTGAGCAGCATTAAGTCTGCCATTTATCTTTAAGTGTCTCAACACCAAGGGAACACTTCCAGCACCAAACTGTCACCGACATAAAGCCGCTGCAAAATTATTCGGAGATATATCTGAGATCACAATAGACACATCAGTCACCGTGGAAAATACTGATTTGTCAGAAAATATCACATTCCACTAGTCATTTACTGTTCACATCTAACACAATCACCATTAAGTTCCATGTAAAAGCAGCTTTCTTCAGCTATATCTTGCTTTTCACCACTCTCATCATTCTTTCACTATTGATGGCCAATCCTCTTCAGGACAAAACACGCTCTTCTGGAACCATAACTGCCTGCACCTCTTTACTTTTTACTGATAAAATTGGTGCCAACAAATAACATCTAGCCACAACAGAAAGAAGAGAGGGCACTAGTCACAGACCTTATGCTCGAACATGCATTTTGAACTTAGTGCTCAAAGTATATCTGGGTGATACCTTATTTCATCATTTCATATCTGCTGACATGACGTGGGTGACATCTTGTTTCATCATGTCATGCCTGCTGATGCAACCATTTCTTGCAAATGCCTAAATACAAACGTCTATGTCCAACTAGCAATTCACTTATTGCTGCAAGTAATGTCTTCCCAACCCACAAAGGAAAGAAATAATGCATGAGGGCCATTTTGGGATCCTGGCAGTGGCTGTCTGTGTATATGAAATAAGCCTGAGCAATATTATAAGGGTACACTAGTGCAACCTTCCGGAAGTTATTTGAGGGGACGTACATTACGACACATGAGTTCTATCAGAATACTTTCAGTGTGACAGGAAGGTAAGTTTTCTGGTAAACAGCAATTTGCATTACTTTCTTAAAACTGCCAGAGTGACCTTTTGGATTAAATGGTCCTGGCTCAACCGCCTGGAGAACAAACATGAGTAAGTTGCTAAGTGAAGTACCACACAAACAGTATGTAGATTAAGTAACTAACTTTCAAAGCATGGTAAAAGAAACCCATTGATGGAATACACTCACAAATAATACCACACACATTAAATTTTATCTGTACATGCCGAGTATTTAATGTGGTCACAAAGATGTCAACCCCTCTAACATATAGAATCAGTCATAGATTTAATGAAGCTGCTGCAGTCATTACTCTGCTAATAACTATCACTGACAATGAAGAGGCAAGACAGCAAGTAAATAGGCACAACCGAGTAGACAGACATATGAACTGATTTTATTAAATGGATCTAGGCATTCTTTGTTGGAGTGTCTGCAATAAGAAATAGTGCAGATAATGAGCTAATGGAGGATCAGTGGATAACATAAAAATACAAGCAAGGGTTCCATAAATGCATAAGCCTGAAGATAATAACATGTGGTATCATATTGACATCCAGGAAATTACTGAAATCAAATGCAAGGACCCATAAAATCAGAAATGAGAAATTCTCACAATTTTAATTATGAGGGTAATCCCAAAAGTAAGGTTTCCTATTTTTTTTATAAGCATAGAACTCTGTGTGGCAGTTGATCACACTGTTATGAAGAGTGCTTCACACGCTTTGTGTTAACACGCACACGCCGCGCTGAGGTGCTCAGTCTTGGCTTGGCAGCCATTGAGAATGGAACACCCGTTGGATGTCACCGCCAAGTGCGAATTGCACACAGTTATTTGGTTTTTGAACGCAAAGGGCACTGCATCGATTGAAATCCATCGCCAATTGACTGAAGTGTATGGTGAGTTGTGCATGGATGTAAAAATGTTCGTAAGTACACGTAGAGAGTTTGTAGTTGGTCAGACCGAAATTCAAGGCGAACAAAGGAGCAGGAGACCATCAATTTCTGAGGAGACAGTGTTGAAGGTTGAGCAAAGCATGCATGAAGATCAGCGGATCAGGACGATCTCTGCACGTTGGTTCCTGAGGTTTCCTGAAGCACCACTCACAGAATTGTAAGGGAAACATTGAACTACCAGAAGGTGTGTGCAAGATTGGTGCCACGCATGCTGACTGAGGACCACATGCAGCAATGAGTTTATGCTTCCCGCGCATTTCTTCACTGCCTTGCAGCCGAACAGGGCAACTTTCTGGACTCAATTGTCACGGGTGACGAAACCTGGGCATACAACTTTACACCCGGGACCAAGCAACAATCACGCCAGTCGCGGCATCCTTCTTCGCCAAAGCCGCGGAAATTCAAACAAACACAGTATGCCGGTAAAGTCATGACAACTGTTTTTTGGGATCAGAAAGGGGTATTGTTGGTCGACTTTATGCCCATTGGGAGCACAATTAATGCTGACAGGTACTGTGAGACTCTGAAAAAACTCAAACGTGTAATTCACAACCGGAGAAGAGGAATGTTGAGCAAAGGCATACACATTCTCCTTGACAATGCTCGCCCACACACCACTCAGCAAACTGTTGCTCTCCTGCAACAGTTTCAGTGGAACATAATCACCCACCCACCCTATAGTCTTGACTTGGCACCCAGTGACTATCACCTGTTCCTTAAGTTAAAAGAACATTAGGCCGGAAAGCGATTCAGCTCCGACGACGAGGTGAAAGAAGAAGTTCATAACTTCCTGAACAGCATGGCGGTGAGTTGGTATGACATGGACATACAAAAACTGCCACAGCGTCTAAAAAATTGCATTGACAGAATTGGTGATTATGTCAAAAAATAGCTAAATTTTCAAGCTGTAAACTGATGTAAACCATTGCAGAAATAAACAGATCTGTGTACTTATAAAAAATAGGAGACCTTACTTTGGGATTACCCTAATTTTTAAATGCATTTTATTACCTTTAGAGCTAACCAGAACTTTTTAATTTACTATTCTGTTAACACCTCTATTCCATAACACTAAGACATACGCAAGACAGTTGAAAGTTTACCCCAAAATGTATGCAAATGCACTGAATGAAATAAGATACATTACATATTACTCAAAACATAGGCAAAATAAGTATTTACTTGTCACTAAAAAAATAATTAAGTCATTGATCACTCACCACAGGAAAGGATTCATGTACCAAAGTTGATCTGGGACTTGACGTGGAATCTGATTTGTCCGTACTGGATGCTGGAAAGGCTGTTTGCGAAACCCAAAGTAATAACCCAAGTATACAAGTGGTAAGGAAATGCCAAACCACATACATAACAGTGACACCATTGTGGAGAATGGTACTGCACCACTGGAATGTTTCCCCCAGATAAAAAAGTTTAAGAAGAAACAAACTCCAAAAACAATCGCTGGATAAAAAGTGGCAGTCTGAAACAGAACAAAACAGTTTGTGCTGAAAGCTGATACTTACACTATCAGTACAGAAAACGTAATGTACAAGAAACCAGTGAGCACAAAAAAAGGCAAATTCGTCGCAGTGTAAAAAGAAAGAGTAAAGATTAGGATTTAATGACCACACCAAGACACTTATTAGAGACAGAACAAGTTGGGACAGGAAAAGAAGGGGAAAGAAAAGTCCTATTGTCACGTGACATAGTACGACTCATTCTTCCCATCTTATGTTTTTCTATCCCCATAAAAAAACCAATTTTTTGCCAATTTTTATCTTGTCTTCAATACATTTAAATCTCAAGATCTTATTTACACCCAATTGTTCAGGCTATCATTTTGTTTGTCCTGTTTACAGTGATGTAATTAGTTTTCACTTAGACACACACAACCTGAAAATATAATTAATTGATGACAGCATTACAGTTCACAATATGTAAAACCTGTGAGTTAACCAATACATTTGAGAAAGGTGACCCACATCAACAGAAGATCTGTTGATAAAATACTCTGAATTATCAAAAACTAATTGACTGAAGAGAGAATTAGCATTCAAGTTCATAACCAGCCCAGATTTCATCATAACCATTGTTAGAGTCAGAACTTCGACTAATTTTTTGTTACTTTAATTTTTCTGTACAAAATGACAGATAACATTCATCAATTAACTAACTCATTAATAATTTCATGTAATTTACCCTAATCTCTATAAGTAAAAGGCAATGTCCCGACTGACTGACTCACTCACTCACTCACTCACTCAAACATCGTCCCCAGCCCAGACCACTAAGGATAGAAACTTTAAATTTGCAGAAGGTGTTTATCTTATCCTGCAACAGTTGTTTAAAAAGGGATTTTTTAAATTTCCATGTTTATGGTGGTGAAATAGGAAATGAAAGGTTTTTTGAAAGTATGTTGTTATTAAGACAATTTTTAAGGAAGACCTATGAAAACTGGTATCTGGTTCCTTAATGAGAAATAAAGAAACACACGTTTCAGCAGTTTTGGAAATTTAACCCCTACACTGGTGAAATAGTGGGTAAAAGACTTTTTTTGTCAGTAAATCATTATTATTAAAGAACTGCTTAAGTATTTTAAAAGCAACACTGATGACAACTGGTATTTGACATCTTATTTAGAAGTAAAAAAGAGAGGGAGAGGGAGAGAGGGAGGGGGGGGGGGGGGGGGAGAGTAAAATCTAGCCTAGCTGATTTTCAAAGCAGAATGTACTTTATGAAGTAACAATTTATTCTTACACCCATCTTTCAGTAATCCGTTGTCACCCAAAATTGGTAGCTCGCAGTTAGAAAGTCCGCAAGTAAAACCTATGTCAGGCGCAAAAATATGCGCACTGTCATCTATGGAACTAAGAACTTTAATATTTAATAATTTTTAAGTTATTACTGTAACCTATATTAATGAACATTTTAAGTGAATTATGTTATAATTAGCAGGAGTATGGAATATTATTTCCATCGAAACAAGAGCTTGTTGGACAAAGTGATGCTCACTAACAGAATTAGATTAACTACTGAGGGGTAATTCACTATAATAAATTACAACAACAGAGTACTAAGTGCAAAATGTAACATTTTCAAGCAAATGTGTACTGTATTTTGTGCCACAATAGAATAATTAACTTTGCCACTAGACTGAGATTGTTAGGTAATGTAGGTGCTGGTCTTGTTCAGTGAACTAACAATTTTTCACTGTTAACAAACAGGTCACTGTTATTCCTAATCAAACTTTGCAAGGAATAAATGTTTGTGTTAATGCAAACTAAATGGTGGTGATTTGTACATTTTTATGCATTCACAGTCCTGCCCTCATCTAAACTTTCAGCACAGCCGTGATCAAGAGTGGTGTTACTGAGGAGAGACTACAAGAACCAGGTCAGTGTCCTTTTCAACTGCATCATCGTGACATTTGCCTTAAGCAATTTAGAGAAAGTACCAAAAATCCTAAACCTGTATGGCCAGGCATAGATTTAACTGCCATTCTTCTGAATGCGAGTTAAGTGTCATTGCAGTACAGCACTCAATAATGGTCGTAGTTGGTGAAGGAGGAACAATTACTGAAGTGTACACGGTAAGGTAAAGAACTGTCTTGGTAAAATGTTTTATTGTTCCAGGTTCACTTAGCAGATCTCATGTATACAAGTTCTCAAAGTCTTTCTGAAGGGTGATGGCCAGTTCAATTAAGACTGAAGACAATTCTAAAAACAGAGATTTTACCCTCAATACGCACAGAGCACAGAAAGCCACAGTTTATTATGTTATATAAACAGCATTTTCTGCGAGGGAATAAAATTGTGCAATAAATGACCATGAGAACAACAGCTAATTCAGGTAATGTATTCAAAAGGGAATAACAGTGTAACTTAAAAATAAATACTACATAGTCAAGTATTACTTAGGTAAAGTGTAGGGAATGGTAAAAATCTAATATAAATTAATAATACAACACCTCTGACTTTTTACAACATACTAACATTAAAAATGGAATTGGAGACACTTTTCGAGTAATGTAACATTAAAAAAGGGTTAAATAAGTTTTGTTTAAAATTGTACTCACTGCCTCCCAAAATTACTTGTGGCAACATGCACATTGCCACAACCTGTAAAATGCTGCAATTTCAGCTACATGTTCTATAATTTTCTTTTGAAAACATGGATAATATGAAAAGATGACTAAAAAATAAGAAAGGGATATGTACAGCCTCCGACAAAGTTCGGTGAACAGTCCTGTAACATTAACGTAGATGACCTATGAACTACAGTTACCTTACTGTCCTTCGAAATAGTCACCTCCTACAACTATGCACCACTGAGCTCTGCACTTCATGTCCTGGAAACTTTGCATGAAATCCTCCTTTGTGATGGTGTTCAACAGCCGTGTCACGTTTCGTTGGGTGCCAGGAATATCACCAAATCTCTTTCCTTTCAAAGCGAGTTTGAGTGATGATATTGGCTGTGTGTGGGCAAGTGTTGTTGTGAACAAAAAAACAGGAACTTTGTTGTGCATACTGGGGTCGTATCCTGCGGAGACGTCGCATGAAACGGGTCAAAATTTCAACGTACTGTGCAGCGTTCAGTATTGTTTCCTCAGGTAGAAATTCCTTGTGGATAATTCCTTGACTACCGAAAAAGGTGATAAGCATTGTTTTGATGCGTGATTTTTCGGCTCTGACCTTTTTCAAACGAGGTGATGTTGGAGAACGCCATTCTATGCTTCACCGCTTCGTTTCAGAGTCGTACCGGAGACACCAGGTTTCATCCTTAGTGAATACGGTTCAAGAAATTGGGTGTCGCATCCATCATTTCACCAAAATCCTGTGAAGCCTCTAAACGTGACTGCTTCTGATCATCAGTCAAGTGATGTGGCAGAAGACAACACATTTTTCTCTTCCCTAACTCCTGGGTAAGGATTTGTCACACAGATTCACAGTTCACCTGCAGTTCATCCAATATCATGCGCACAGTTAATCAGCTGTTGTTCATGATTAATGTCCTCACTTTCTCAATGTTTTCATCACTGACAGCAGTCGCTGGTCTTCCACTATGTGGATTGTCAGAAACACTTTCCCAGTCTCCTTGAAAACGAGTGAACCATTCTTACACACACTTAATGGACAGTGCTTGATCCCTATAAACACGTACCAGCATTGCATGCATTTCTTTCAGTGTCTTACCAAGCTTAAAACAAAACTTTAAATTGATCCTTTGTTCATTCATTGTCCTGTTCTCAGTTCAGAACCAACGCACTAAAGAAGCACTTCGTCCAACAGGTCTAACATGGAACACACAGGGTGCTCAACTGAACTACGCTGGGGGCAGGTTACCAACACCGGGGGCTATGCAGGTGCAGCGCTGTGAGTTGCCAGTGTTGCCTGATTGACCGTTCTGACTTCATTCACCGAATTTTATTGTCAGAGGTTGTAGCTTGCTGATGACTTACAGAAAATATGGATGAGTCAGCTACCCAAGTAACACATTAATAACTCCTCCCTAGACTTTGCTGGACATTTCACAGACTCTTCAAAGTCGTGCCACATTTGTCTCATTGTCAACAAAAATAAAACTTAGGTCTACAAATACATCAGACACTACCCTAATGTCAGAAGGTAAAAGTAGTCAACTAAAATGTGGCACACTGTATTTGTACACCACAATCACCACACACTGGAAGGTCCTATCGTTGGAGTAAGAAGCCACGCATTATGCATTCTGTAGACAGGTGAGAAGGACCTCATCCCTTCTGCATGGTTGTAAGGAAATAAGCTACAGCCATGTTTGCTGATTTTGCTAACAGCAGTTTATTGTCCATCACTCCAACCATTCTTTTTCCCAACTAGACATGACTCTGTCCCCCAGAAGTGAGTTCATCACATGTCAGGGGGATGATCTATGAACCACCGTATTACCACTGTGTCTCTCCTTTGCTGCTACATCTGCCAATTCATTGCTATGAATTACCGTGTACCCTGGCAGCCAGCAGGACTACACCTCCTTCCCAAGACTCTGTATGTGAGAAAGGCAGTTCTGTACATTCTGCTGTATTGTCTGCTGAGTATAGTATTGTAGAAACAGTAGACCACTAAAGAAGAGGGAGCGGATGAGGAATATTTCAATCCAAATGCTTCTCATCTGCTCCAATGCCCTCGAGGCTACAGTTAATTGTATAATCGCAGAAATTCATGTAGTTACGGGAGCTTGAGAACACAATCAGGAAATATCACTGAGCCGAGACTTGTCTGTAAATACAGCTATAATGTACTGGTGCTCATATAAAATTTCTTAAAAAAGTTGTCCTAAAAACATGTACCAGAGTGCACTTTCTCTTTTACCTCACTAACTCTAAAAATTACTCAAGGCTGCTCCTGTAAGTTGGGTGGCAGTCAGTCACAATATGGAATATGGTTTGCTACTTGACCCACACAAAGTATCTAGTTCAAGCTTCACATAGAACCCAAAGGGTCTCATTGCTCAGAGACAATTTGAGAAAATTTCTTACATAGCAGGGCTAACAATGGTTTGGTATGCTCAAGACTGAAACAGAGAGAATCTTACATGACTGGCCCACCATTTGCTGCTTGATGGTAAGTGGTAGCCTCTAGCTTGAGCAGAGACTTGGTACAGGGCTCGTCCTGAAGAACGTGGTCAGAATCAATGGTCTGTAGGTAAGTAGGTGTCTATAATCCATATGCTGTGCATCCATAATCAAGCCAGAATCTCATGAAAACTTTATAAAACTCAGGCAGACATGCCCTGTATCCTATCCTGTTGTTGTTGATGATGTGGTCTTCAGTCCTGAGACTGGTTTGATGCAGCTCTCCATGCTACTCTACCCTGTGCAAGCTTCTTCATCTCCCGGTACCTACTGCAATCTACATCCTTCTGAATCTGCTTAGTGTATTCATCTCTTGGTCTCCCTCTACGATTTTTACCCTCCACGCTGCCCTCCACTGCTAAATTTGTGATCCCTTGATGCCTCAACACATGTCCTACCAACCGATCCCTTCTTCTAGTCAAGTTGTGCCACAAACCTCTCTTCTCCCCAATCCTATTCAATACCTCCTCATTAGTTATGTTCTCTTCTCCCCAATCCTATTCAATACCTCCTCATTAGTTATGTGATCTACCCATCTAATCTTCAGCATTCTTCCGTAGCACCACATTTCAAAAGCTTCTATTCTCTTCTGGTCTAAACTATTTATCGTCCATGTTTCATATCCATACATGGCTACACTTCATACAAATACTGTTAGAAAAGACTTCCTGATACTTAAATCTGTACTCGATGTTAACAAATTTCTCTTCTTCAGAAATGCTTTCCTTGCCATTGCCAGTCTGCATTTTATATCCTCTCTACTTCGACCATCATCAGTTATTTTGCTCCCCAAATAGCAAAACTCCTTTACTACTTGAAGTGTCTCATTTCCTAATCTAATTCCCTCAGCATCACCCGACGTAATTCGACTACATTCCATTATCCTCGTATGCTTTAGTTGATGTTCATCTTATACCCTCCTTTCAAGACACTATCCATTCCATTCAACTGCTCTTCCAAGTCCTTTGCTGTCTCTGACAGAATTACAATGTCATCGGCGAACCTCGACGTTTTTATTTCTTCTCCATGGATTTTAATACCTACTCCAATTTTTTTTGTTTTTTTGTTTCCTTCACTGCTTGCTCAATATACAGATTGAATAACATAGGGGATAGGCTACAACCCTGTCTCACTCCCTTCCAAACCACTGCTTCCCCTTCATGTCCCTCGACTCATATAACTGCCATCTGCTTTCTGTACAAATTGTAAATAGCCTTTCGCTCCCTGTATTTTACCCCTGCCGCCTTCAGAATTTGAAAGAGCATATTCCAGTCAACATTGTCAAAAGCTTTCTCTAAATCTACAAATGCTAGAAACATAGGTTTGCCTTTCCTTAATCTAGCTTCTAAGATAAGTCGTAGGGTCAGTATTGCCTCACGTGTTCCAACATTTCTACGGAATCCAAACTGATCTTCCCCGAGGTCGGCTTCTACTAGTTTTTCCATTCATCTGTACAGAATCCACGTTAGTATTTTGCATCCGTGACTTATTAAACTGATAGTTCAGTAATTTTCACATTTGTCAACACCTGCTTTCTTTGGGATTGGAATTCTTATATTCTTCTTGAAGCCTGAGGGTATTTCACCTGTTTCATATATCTTGCTCACCAGATGGTAGAGTTTTGTCAGGACTGGCTCTCCCAAGGCTGTCAGTAGTTCTAATGGAATGTTGTCTACTCCCAGGGCCTTGTTTCGACTCAGGTCTTTCAGTGCTCTGTCAAGCTCTTCACGCAGTATTGTATCTCCCATTTCATCTTCACCCAAATCCTCTTCCATTTCCATAATATTGTCCCCAAGTACATCGCCCTTGTATAGACCCTCTATATACTCCTTCCACCTTTCTGCTTTACCTTCTTTGCTTAGAACTGGGTTTCCATCTGAGCTTTTGATATTCATACACGTGGTTCTCTTTTTTCTGAAGGTCTCTTTAATTTTCCTGTAGGCTGTATCTATCTTACCCCTAGTGAGATAAGCCTCTACAGCCTTACATTTGTCCTCTAGCCATGCCTGCTTAGCCATTTTGCACTTCCTGTCGATCTCATTTTTGAGACGTTTGTATTCCTTTTTACCTGCTTCATTTACTGCATTTTTATATTTTCTCCTTTCATCAATTAAATTCAGTATTTCTTCTGTTACCCAAGGATTTCTACTAGCCCTCGTCTTTTTACCTACTTGATCCTCTGCTGCCTTCACTACTTCATCCCTCCAAGCTACCCATTCTTCTTCTACTGCATTTCTTTCCCCCATTACTGTCAATTGTTCCCTTATGCTCTCCCTGGAACTCTCTACAACCTCTGGTTTAGTCAGTTTATCCAGGTCCCATCTCCTTAAATTCCCACCTTTTTGCAGTTTCTTCAGTTTTAATCTACAGGTCATAACCAATAGATTGTGGTCAGAATCAACATTTGCCCCTGGAAATGTCTTACAATTTAAAACCTGGTTCCTAAATCTCTGTCTTACCATTATATAATCTATCTGAAACCCGTCAGTATCTCCAGGCTTCTTCCATGTATACAACCTTCTTTCATGATTCTTGAATCAAGTGTTAGCTATGATTAAGTTGTGCTCTGGGCAAAATTCTACCAGGTGGCTTCCTCTCATTTCTTACCCCCAATCCACATTCACCCACTACGTTTCCTTCTCTCCCTTTTGCTACTGCCGAATTCCAGTCACCCATGACTATTAAATTTTTGTCTCCCTTCCTTCACAATCTGAATAATTTCTTTTATTTCATTATACATTTCTTCAATTTCTTCGTCATCTGCAGAGTTAGTTGGCATATAAACTTGTACTACTGTAGTAGGCGTGGGCTTTCTATCTATCTTGGCCACAATAATGTGTTCACTATGCTGTTCGTAGTAGCTTACCCGCATTTCTATTTTCCTATTCATTATTAAACCTACTCCTGCATTACCCCTATTTGATTTTGTATTTGTAACCCTGTATTCACCTGACCAAAAGTCTTGTTCCTCCTGCCACCAAACTTCACTAATGCCCACTATATCTAACTTTAACCTATTGATTACCCTTTTTAAATTTTCTAACCTACCTGCCCAATTAAGGGATCTGACATTCCACGCTCCGATCCGTAGAACGCCAGTTTTCTTTCTCCTGATAACGACATCCTCTTGAGCAGTCCCCGCCCGGAGATCCGAATGGGGGATTATTTTACCTCTGGAATATTTTACCCAAGAGGACGCCATCATCATTTAACCATACAGTAAAGCTGCATGCCCTCGGGAAAAATTACGGCCGTAAGTTCCCCTTGCTTTCAGCCGTTCGCAGTACCAGAACAGCAAGGCCATTTTGGTTAGTGTTACAAGGGCAGATCAGTCAATCATCTAGACTGTTGCCCTTGCAACTACTGAAAAGGCTGCTGCCCTTCTTCAGGAACCACACGTTTGTCTGGCCTCTCAACAGATACCCCTCCGTTGTGGCTGCACCTACGGTACGGCTACCTATATCGCTGAGGCACGCAAGCCTCCCCACCAACGGCAAGGTCAATGGTTCATGGACATCTATAAATAAGTCACATCAAGATATTCACTGCCTTCAAGGTCCTTTAAGTGTGGAATCAAGTATGAGGCTCAGAAACAACAAAACTATGTCCCTCGTTGGCAAGATACCAAAAGATTTTGGGTACAACCCTGGTTTATGATCGCTCCAACTAGTGCCCACTACTGGTGGAGACTGAACAGAGTTAGTCCCACGAAGTGCACAACTAGCTCATTGGTGTCCTAGGTGTGCTACACATAATTGACTCAAGAGGGCACACAAGCACCCTTTTGGAGGTGGAATGTTCCTCAAAGATAATCTCAATTCAGTAGTGACGATGTGGTGTGCACTCTTTCTAAAGGTACTAGTCACACGCAAGGTGCTGCAGGCAAGTAAGTGAATATGACTGTACTTCTGAATAGTAGGTTTCCGTATCATTTGTTTCTAACAAACTATGGCAGATGTGTTAGGAGGCTTTTTCATCTAATGTAACCATCTCCCCCTCCCTATAAAACAAACCTGCTGCCTTGTGTGGTTTTCAATGTTCTGATACAACACATTGCCATCGGAGTGACCATTAGGCCACGTGGCCTGTTCTCGAACTTCCTGAGAGACCAACCATGGTGTTCCTGTGTCCTGTGACATGCTGTGAGCAAATGTGTAAAGGAATTGCATTAAACAGCAGCTGTTGTTACATAAAACCATATTTACTGTTACAATTAATTTCAGCTCCTAGGCCAATTTCAAGTAATCAGGAAATGGTTATCACAAAAGAAGTTTACAATCTGTTGTAACGAAAAAGCACCCTTCATATCAGGCTGGACAAATGACATGTTATTTTGTCCAACAGTGCTCCTTATCTTGGATATACTGCATAACTAATTACTAATCACTTGAGAATGGTCTAGAGGTCAAAACAGGTTGTAATAATAAAAAAGAGCTGGATTTTAATAATAACGAATAACAGGTAATGATGCACCATGTCCAAGATAAGGGGCATGTTAGATGAAACAACAGTATACAGTTCCCCTTCTATGCCCTTAATGAGGAGAATTTTCTGGACAGCATGGCTGCTCACCAGTTTTGGTGAACTAGCCCAATTGTTGCACTGTGGCACATCTATCTGCTATTATAATCTGCAATAATAAACAGTTACTCTTGTCAGACACACAGTTTTTCAAAACAGAGGTTTTCCTCTAGTCAAGCTACTCAAAGTACACCACTGATAAGGTGGAACATGAAAAGCTCCATATCTGCACGGTGTCAGAGAAGCTGTGCACCACACTTTGGATAACCACTTATGACCAGGCTCAGATCCATTGATACTTCTTTCCTTATCAATCATGCATGCAACTGTTCAACCAGTGGCCTATACAACGTCCGACAATAACCCAGTAACGTGACATGCTGAACGCCATTGTGGCAACAGCTCTCACTGATGCTGCAACCTTATGTAATTCATATGCTCCTGAGTGTACTTTCACATTATATAACAGCAACATAAAAAATTAAACAATGGATAATCCAGGATGGAATGTAACAATACCAGAGAAGGAAAGTTGCTACTCACCATATGACAGAGATGCTGAGTCGCGATAGGCACAACAAAAAGATTCACACAATTATAGCTTTCGGCCATTAAGTGTAGTTTCAGCTCTCTGAGACTGCAGACGTGTGGGCAAGTTGCGTTTGTGTGTGTGTGTGTGTGTGTGTGTGTGTGTGTGTGTGTGTGTGTGTGTGTGTACTGCTGACAAAGGCCTTAATGGCCGAAAGCTATAGTTGTGTGAATCTATTTGCTGCGCTGTGCCTATCGTGACTCAGCATCTCTGCTATAAGGTGAGTAGCAACTTTCCTTCTCTGGTATTGCAACATCAAAAATTCTCAGCTTGGCATAGAGACAACATTTTTTTTTATAAAAATGATAGATCACTATTCCCCACATAAAGGTGATGGTGAGATGCAGGTGGCAAATGGAAATACTGAACTTTTGAGCTGAGAACTCTCAGGTTTTCAAAACTCATCTAGTGCAGTCCCCATCAATCACTCTTTCCTTCCTGACTGGTAAGTTTCCCCTGCGCTGGGGTTCTGGGCAACTTTTCCAAACTCTCCCAGTTTCCTGCAGTTATTTTTCTTCACCCGTCTTCCTTCCCTTTCACACTTTGTCAGGAGGAGGAGCCACTGGTTCCAAAAGCTTGCAAATTTCAATACCTTTGTGTGTGTTTTCTCCTGCCACTGCTTGTTGAGCAGATTTTTTATCTACACAATTACATCAAAGTATATTTTCTGGTGCAACTTGCAATGTGTAAGGCAACAATATTAAAACTAGGAAAAAAAGGTTATTCTTGAAGTTATGTGGAACCAGCCAGCATAAGCCTTAAACAAGCAAAGTTTGATAATGTGAATGAGTTTTTAAGTAAATTAAGGATAACTGATGGACATTAGGTGAAGCTATTTTACAACAAAAATTCCCTCCCTCCCCCAAACTAAGGTACTGACCCATACTTCTGTAACTATAGCTCGTGTCACATACACTGGCCTACTACTGGCTACTTCATCTATAATTACCAGGATGAATTGTACTGTCCCTAAGACAGCAGCACTTGATGTATGGCAAGCTAGGTCAGTCTGTAAAAGTGTTATGAACTTAAAAAAAAAGACTGACTTGTAATCAAATGGCTGTGGCAACATACTGTATAAACTCTGTTCTGCATGGAAGTCAGCTTACAGGCACTGGAGCATTTTAGTAATCTCAGATGTTCTATGTAATCCATCAAAGAGAATCAGATTTGGCATAAAGATATATCAAGTATGCTCTTCTCTTCAGAGAATGGATACTGTTCTAATCGGAAGATACATGCTGGAAGAGAGGAACTGTGAGAGACTCTGGGGAACAGGGAACAATTAACATGGAACAATTAACATGGAACAATTAACATGGAACAATTAACATGGACAACCAGTGTAGCTCTACCAACCTGTTCAGGGATTTGCTAGGCACAACAATTCACTCATGCTCTAAGACCAACAAGAAAAAATACGCCACCCGTGCTCAATAGAACTAAACTGAGGAAAGAGGAACTAACATTTCCTTTATCAAACAATATTCTTGCAGTGAAATGGGTTGCTTGGAAAAACGTTCACCTAATGTCAACATTTAATGACAGACCAGAGTATTTGGAGATGCTGGACAAAAGGTTAAGACCTAACTGTTTTATCGACTACAACCAAGAAATGGGTGGAATTGACAAATGTGATCATCTGTCCTCATATCCACTTACGTGAAGATTTTCAAGGAGTATCAGAAGATGTATTTATATCCCTGGACACACCAATGTTAAATGCAAGCATAATTTGCCACATACTGAACCCAGCACCCAAGACAATGTCCATGACACTGGCTCATTGTGGCAGAGCAGCTCTTGAAGAATGCACTTTTCCATTCTACACTTGTAAGGGACAATAAAGTAATGTAGAAAATCCACTAAGGCTTCAGGCTTCAAGCAGCAAGCTGGAGAATTTTCCAGTGAAAATAATGCCAACTTGGACAAAAACTGATTGCTCTAGAAGGAGCAAAATATGTTATGAACGAAGAGATCATGGGGGAAACCTGTTTCAAATGTAATGTATGTTTAGTTGCCCTTCATGTGGATGAATGTTTCACAATACACCATACACAACTGGACAACATATGAATGTTTATGACAAATAAAAAACAATATCACTTTTTGTAAGCTGTAGTGCTAATGACTGGAATTACTGATTTAGCATAACCTGTGAGTATAAATTTACATATTAATCACAGAGTTTTCCCATCAAGTAAAAAATTGTTCTATATGTCTTCTGTCGCACTTATAACAAGGAATCCTCATATATACCTGAAAGAAAAAAACAATTCCCTAATACATCCTTGTTATGAATTACAGTGGTGTAAATGCGGCACAATACAAAATGCACAAATGTCCCAACAAATAACCTACCAGAAAAGCTGCCCTCTTCCATTCTCTTCCTTTCATTGTCTTATATAACCTTGCAGAAAAATAACCAGCAATCAGACCCATAAAGACGTAGAGAAAAATTGCTGCAGTCATGAGGGCTCCCCGAGATGCCGGTGAAAGCATGCCCAGCATTGCAAAAACTGAAAAAACAACACAATGGAATAATAAGCACAGATGTATGTATGCACAATGTAACATAAAAAAGTCAATACAGTTTAAGTCCGTTTAACACTGATGAAACACACACAGTCAAAAGACAAAAATAATTACTATATCACTGTCTGCTGGAGGCACACTTAATCATCTCATATTTGGAAAGACTTCAGTCTCATACATCTCAGGATGTGAATGTTTCGCTTATTCAAGTTCTGCAAACAAAACCAAGAAATAAACATTCTGTGGGAGGAACACCATGAATCAGATTAACTAACCTTGTGTACAATAGTGTTATTGTAAACACCATCTCATTCACAATTCAAAGAACAGAATGTTTCAACGACAAAAAATATGCAAATAAATAACTGATCATATTTTAAACTTAATTGACAAACTATTATGTATAAATCCGATGCAGAAGAAAAGAATTGTTATGTATTTAATCATAAGCTATCTCTGAGTTTAAGATATGATTACCTCAAACATTAACAAGAAAAGGAAATCATTTATGAAAATTGCAATTATATTCTCTCAATACTCACTCACACTCACACTCACACACACACACACCCCAAGAACAGTGTTATCTCCCAGTGTGGCGGCATGTTTCACGTAGGTCAGTGAAAATAACACGTAATTCACTTAATTTCTCAAGGCAAACGTTCACAATGTCATTATATGTAATGAACTATATCTATTTTCTGTATTCGTAACATCACTTCTATATCTCTTGTAGCCATACTCCATAGCAGTAAGACTGGAGTACAGATACATCTTGTAGTGCCCCCAGAATTTTACGAAAGTCTGGAGACACTTGTGTTCCAGCCGTTTCGAACACGCGTTATTTTAAAGCAGGGCGTAAGGATGAGCATGGGATACTGCACCCATTTATTGTTTGTGTATGCGAAACTGGCAGGGAAATAATTCGTCGGCGCTGGCAAGTGTTCAGCGCGACCTGTCAAGAATAAGCAAATACGGCCCAGAAGCTCCGTGGCCTGCTGCAAAGAGTAATGTAGTATTGTATTGTTAAAAAACAAACGGAGAGACTCGAAATAGTGACTGTTTATTAGACGTTGAACTGCTGTTGAGAGTACATGGACTGGGTGTGGATAGTCAGCCATGATAAAAGCTTATGTATTAATTGTGTTCAAAAATGTGTAATTAACTGATTGTGGGTGTCCGGTGATGTGTGGGCTTAGGTCATGAAGCTTTTTTTTTTTTTTACAAAGTGGAAATAAATATGTTCTGGTGCATTGAATGATATTCCAATAGTAGCGTATTTTTTAAATAAGAAGAGAGAGGAGAGAGAGTGAAAAAGTCCCCTTCCTAGCAGTGAAATCTTCAGAGAAGCGTCTGGTGTTAGCAGAAGACATCGGCGCTGCAAGAAAGCAGAACCAGCATTCTTCAACAATTAAGGCCACGAAAATGCTTAAGCTGTATAGAGATAGCTTAACATTACACCGGGCCACCACAATCTGTAATACTAAAACACTATGCTGGAACCTGATACAAGCTGTAACGTAGTGGCAAATTCAGTTTTCAATTTCGTCTAAATATTGACTGAATTTAAAAAGTTTTCATAATCTACTCATTAAGCAGTATAGTATTATGTTAACAATTCAACACAATAAGATGAATATTACAGTTCAAAACTGTGTCTTTGTCTTGAGGCAGCATAACGCATGGCACACAGATACCCAGACTTCATTCACCCATTATTTGAGAATGATAGCAATTAAGTGGCTTCCAACAAATTTTACACACACTTTCAAATCCCTATGAAACTTTTTCTCCCCCCCCCCCCCCCCAAAAAAAAAAAAAAAAAAAAAAAAAAAAAAAAAAAAAAAAAAAAAAAAATTTGATGAAAGGGATAATGTTTATCGCTTACTACATGTTTGCTGTTCATGTAACATCAGCATTAGACATGAAGGTTTAATTTATTTCTTCTTTACTACTCACTATATTTGCAAACAATATCTACATATATTATCACTCAATGTATCTGCAATATTGTATCATTGTACGTCACACAGTTCAGGAGACATGTAAAACATGGAGATGTGGAAAAACTAGCTTTTGCTTAAAACGGAGTGCAAATTACCCTGTTTATATTCATCTAGTGTTTCATAATGTGAGCTCTTAACAGCTACCAACAAACTTTAAGCACAATGTCAAATCTTCCCCAAACTTTTTCTCGCTTAACATGCTTAAAGGAAAACATGTGACACATTAACTTATTTATAATGTAAGCTGTTTTATATATGGGAGTTCGATTCTTCAAAGAAATGAAGGTTTTCTGATTTGAAATACTGATGCACTGTGCACAAATGTCAAATTCTACATCTAAATAACTAACAATGTTTGATTCATATAGAATCCCCTTTTCGCCATAGTTTTGTCTTCTTTAACAAGTACGCAATCTGACAAGAACCAGAACAAGCCCTACATTTTGAACTTAGGTTCTCTTTTCCTTCAGTCCCTACATTATTTCTGTTGGCCCTCTCTCAATGTTGACATTCCTGCCTCCTGTCCACCACTAGAATATCAGCACAGTCTTCAGTATACAACAAACGACTTTTACCATGTAACTCTCAGCTTCAATTTATTTTCATCTGTCTTCATGACTTCTACAATATGATCAAGTGCCCAACTTCCTGAATTCTGATGATGTTATTATAGCCCTTATGCTTCTGTCTTAAGCACTACTTAAGCTTATTTTTAACAATAACACAAACTCTTCCCTTTTACATTTATGAATTTTGTGTAAAAATCCTAAGATTCCCAATTCCAGGTTTAAGCAAAAATAAAAATGCCACCATCTATCACATAACTCTACAACCCTGTTGTCATGCTCTGAAATGAGAAATATCCTCCCCATCCATCACACATTGGTATGCTGCCAGCCACCAAACCTATGCAATATCCTTGTCTGTCCCTGTTCCACCCCTGCTCATATCCCTGCAATAGACCTAGATGTAAGACCTGTCCCATACATCCTCCCACTACCAACCACTCCAGTCCTGCCATCTTCTATTGTATCAAAGGCAGGCCACCTGTGAAAGCTACTATATGGTCCATCAACTTAGCTGTAATCGGTGTGACATGTTGTATGGGGGCAAGACCGCTCACAAAATGTCTGTCCACAAAAATAACAACCGCCAAACTGTGGCCAAGAGACAGCTGGACCACCCAGTTACAGAGCATGTCACCCATACTTGACTCCAACAGCTGCTTCACAGCCTGCGCCATCTGGATTCTCCCCACCTACATAAGCTTTTGTCAACTGTACAAGTGGGAACTATCCCTACAAAGTATCCTACATTTCTGTAACCCCTCGGATTCAACGTTCACTAGTCCCTGGCCTCCACCTGCCTATACTCTTCCCTGCTCCCACTCCCGCAAGTGCACCTAAATAGTCCTTTCCACTTCTCTACTCTCCCCTTCACTCCCTCTCCCCTTGCCCTCCAGCACAGCTACCCGATACTGCAACTAGTAGCCCACCATCCTGTCCCAACTACATCCTTCCATACTCCCACAGGCAGCACTAGCATTTTTCACCATCCCTTCTCTGCTAACCTTCCTGTATCCCCACTATCAACTTCAGTAAAAATCACTGCTCACCTCACACACAGTTGCACAAGGCATTTCCACCCACCCACCCACAGAATACAATGCCACTAAACCTTTTCATATTTTTGTTACTCCATCCCAGATTTTCCACATTTTGTACATGTAATTTCCACTATTAGATCTGAAATAATTGAGTGAATGAATTAATGATATTTTCCTCCGACTACGCCACAGAATCCAATGAAAAGTACAGTGAGCATCTAAAGAACACGTGTATTCCATTTCACAAACTCCAAACTCTTCTTTGATGTGAAGAATCCTGAGAAGGAGATTATCACACACTCAAAAACCATTGGAGAAAAAAAAAAAAAAAGTTTTCTTCCATCATTAAACAACCATGCAAAGCATGAAGGGTTGAAGGTGACTAATTTATGACACTGAAGTTCAATGTAATTTTAAGTTACCTCTGTAGAGGTCAATACATTATATGGAACCTACATTAAGATTAAATTATTTAATTGGATAGATAAAAAATCTACTCACCAATCAGCGGTAGAACACACACATAAAAGACTGTTGTGATTGGCAAGCTTTTGGAGCCAGTGGCTCCTTCAGGCAGAAGGGTTGAAGGGGAAGGAAGAAGGGTGAAGGAAAAGGACTGGAGAGGTCTACAAAAAGGGGCACATTTTGGGAAAGTCACCCAGAACGGGGATCAGGGGAGACTTTCCAAAATCTACCCCTCTTCCTAGACCTCTCCAGTCCTTTTTGTTCACCCTTCTTCCTTCCCCTTCAACCCATCTGCCTGAAGAATGAGCCACAGTCTTGTGTGTGTGTTCTGCCGCCACTTGGTGAGTACATTTTTTTATCTATCCAATTAAATAATTTTATCAGTAATTGTTTGTTTTCATTGTTCTACATTAAGATGAGATATAAACGTGTAAATAAACTGTGTTCTGGTTAATGCTTACTCAAAATTTTGATGTGTCATACTACTGAAGTTATGTATAGGTAAATGTACAGAAAACTTTCTTCTTTCTGTTCTCCCAGTAACAGTATACGACTTGAACCAACTGGTACAGTAACTGAATTGTCCTAGGCAACAAGCAGAACATCCTAGATTTTGTTTTGTGCCTGTTATCATGCTACAGCTCCGATATAAGTTGGGGTTACCTTTACTTCTCCCATCGTCAGCACTATACTCCGGATTTTCAACTAATACATGAAATGTTTTTCTTTAATTTCCGAGTGCTGTATATTCCTACATTTAATAACAATAGTTTGCTTCTAGCACATAAATGTGCATTTCTGAAAAAACAAGAGATTAGCCTAATTGTAGGTTTTGGTATTAGTATTCAAACACTCAGTAAGGACCCAACTAGACTGTACACAACAAATGATTTTCATAAGGTGATGCAAGTCTGAAGGGTTACAGAAAGTTCCTGTGAACCACTACTACCCAGCATGGTAAATCTAATACTACCTTCCATTTTTGAAATCTTAACAATTTTAGCTGGGAATATGCAAATTTACAGACAAATTGATTTTCAGATATATGATTTTGAAGGTGATAAACTTATTTTAACAAATAGATGATAACAGTTCTACATGAGCATGAATATGGACTACGTCTCATCTCCATACTCCTTCGGACAATTAATCAAGACAACAGCCACAAAAAGAAATGTACACTCACAATGTGAGAGCTCTGATGATCACATCTGCTCATAACACAGCAGACAATATGTCTTCTGATACAACAGATATGCATTGTCTAATGAATAAATATGGAGCAGTAACTTTTGTGGTATCGTGTATCAATACCACACCACGAGTATCATTGTTGGCAATGGAATTGGAAGTTTCCATCAGATGCCAATAGCGGTCATGCAGGATCAGGCATATCCATTGGAGCATGCTCCCTGAGCCATGCCTTCAGCGGCTCAGTACCACAGGTGGTTTCTGCCACTGCAATATAGACGGCTTGCGGCAGCCATACAGCCGACTCGTGCTCAGAGCATCTCCAACATCTGATGCTATGTAGAAGAGACTTGGTCACGACTCCAGAACCATCATTCATGCTTTAATTCAGAGAGCCTCCTCCTTGTTGACACTAACATGGCAGGACTCTACTTCGTGCTGCATTATTTGTAACGAGTCTTCATTCGCTTGAAGAAATACAAGTTTACGGAAATCCTCTGTTTACTGTGTTAAATTTTTCACTCATCATTTCTGCTTCTGTCCAGCTTTCCTACAACAGTTGCCACAACACTCTGGAGCCCGCCTCTCCTTACCATCGTGTACAAAGTCTTACACAACAACTTTCATTATCAATTTAACGGTTATTAACTGGGAGACTTTTGTGTAAAGAATACTAAGAATATAACACTGAACCTGACAAAGCTTTCATTTAAGTATTTAAATGATCTTTTGTTACTGTGCTTACTGAGCAACAGTAAACTTACTTCAGATCATACTGAATCCCTGTTTTTCAGATGCTAGATGAGCAAACTTCATGCTTCAAGCATATGTAACAACTGGTTTGTAACAACTTTCAGTTTTGTGATTATTTAATACTAAATCACAAACTGAAGAAGTTGTAGCAATTTATTTGGCCATTAATTTACAAAAACTATATGCATCTCACAACATTATTTAAACTCAAACTAACATGAAATGTAGTACTAACTTACATATTGTTATCAGTGCCATGAAAAATATCTGGATCCCACTTCCAATGACTGCTGCAAACAATCTTGAGTAACGTGGTGGTCTAAACACATCACCATGGACTAGTTTCCATCCAGTCTCTTCAATAGTTTCATCAGGTCCCTCATCAGCATTATATCTAGCAATGTCTCGCCGTAATGTCCGTACCATAATCATTGTTAATATGCCTGCAATACAAAGATACATTTCAGACTTTAGCTTCGACACCAAATCAGTAAAGACTCACATTACAAAAATTACAGAGCGATTATAAAATGCAGTCAAAATATAGTTTATACTTTCTCGTTTGTTTCGAGTATACTTTTCTATCAGATGCACCTTGACCCTGTGCCCAGCCAATGACCAAAACTTATTATTAAAACAGAGAACAGTGCATGTCCATGAGAGTTAACTGCCATTTAAACTGTTACAAACACAGTCAAACCACACACAATGTTTTTTATACATAATTTAAAACCTGGATGTAATGACCACTTGCTCAGTTCGTATGTGCCCTTGAGATGCAACTGACATTATTAAAACAAGGCTGGAACATGAACACAAGATAATGAAATCATCACAAACAAATAACTTTGAACTAGGTCCCTCACAAAGTACAAAAGTCTCTCGTTCACAGTTGTTTAACACAGTGACTCCAATTAGGTATAAGCAAAACTGGTTCATAGGAGAGGAACTGCATTATGATGGAAGATGTTTCTCTACATCCCATCCTTTGGACCATTTAGATTCTTGTACCTCTGGAATTATCACAGATTTCTCCAGCTTAGTTGTTGCCTGCATTGCAGATAGCTTAGGGCTGGTGTATCAGCAGTAAAATGACCTCTCTTGGATCTTTCTTGTAGTGGACACCACAGCCAAGCGTACTGAATGAGACACACACCACGATATTTTTGAGATCCTTTCCTACTCCTACACACAGTTTTTGTTTAAAAAGGGTGTTTACCCACACCAAGGTGCCATAGGTATGTAAATGGCACCATCTCTCAGTTAACTCTCAAAACTGCCATTTTAAGCCACAACTAGTTGTGTAACTAGGAAGAGATCTTAATAAATATTACAACCTAAGCAGAAAAATATATACCTCTTGGACTCATATTTATGTTGAAAGGAAGCAAAGAACTTCCCGACTGTTATGCCTCATGAAAAAGTCAGTTGTCCTGATGACTGTGTAGCTAATGAGAATGATTTTAACATAACTACTGGGGTAAATGTGGTCCTTGTCAGGTTTCCAGGAGAATCATCAATATCACAATCCTCTATGAATTGTCAGGTTTCCAGGAGAATCATCAATATCACAATCCTCTATGAATTGGTACTGCTAACTTAATTTCATTAAAGAGGCCGAAGAGGTTCACCACTGATCTTGTATAATGCATTGTAACATTCTAAAATAAATTTTAATACATCACAGCACACTGGCATGAAACTGGCAACCTAAAATCTGCCTTCCACATTTAAAACTAATAATTCACAGACTCAGTGCTGACTGAATTAACATTACAGTAGAGCCCCAGTATTCCAAACTAATTAAACTAATTGAGCCTGTCACATGTTCGGATTCAGAAATGTTACGATTGTTTGAGGGGAAAAAATTATATAAACAGCAACAAAGTAACCTAGCATAGCGATGTGAGGAAGTGGCAATGTTGCAAATACCACGCACAATACTCTCCAACAACACAACTACATAGCCGATCACATGTAGTGTTGCTAACTTGTTCAGAGGAGCTAAATAACAATAGTTTCGCTGCTGTTAATAGATATTCAAGTACAGTATTCAGAATAATTTGGATTGACTTACACAGTACTGTGTTCACTCTTATCACCCATAAATTAATACGGCACATATAAAACAAGTGTTATCCCAACCACACAGTACAATGTCAAACAAACGAAAACATAGTTCCTGAACATTAAAAGAAAAAACTGCAAGTGCTTAAGCTACTTGACATTAGGGAAAGACCTACAAAATTGGCTATTGAATTTGGTGTTTGGAAAGCCACCATCAGTGGCTGGATAAAATAAACCTCAGGACAATTGAAAGCTTCTGCAACACAACTGGTGCAAAAACTTTGGAACACCACCACAACTCCACCGTGTTGTCATACGATAAAACTGACACAGGGATTTTCTTGTGGTTTACTCAGAAAGGCAAAAAGGTGTTCCTTGTTAATGGTGAGCCAATATCTACTGCCAACAATGGGTGGTTAGACCACTGGACGAAGAGACAGGATATGACAATGATAAGTGGAGAAAAATTAGCAACCGATATTGCCACCAAGGATGCATTCTCAGATAAGTGTGTGAACTTGATATCATCAGAAAATTACTTGCCACATCAAGTCTAGAAGGCTGAAAAAACTGGACTGAATTTCAAAGGACTTCCTGCAAAAAGTCTTGCTTCAAAAAAAAGTCGTCTGAAACAGGTTTCAAAATGAATAAACAACACATTACTGTTTTAGCCTGTAGAAACGCCACAGCAATAAGCAAATTATTGCTCATGGTAATTGGAAAGTCCGCAAAACCAGGAGACCTAAAAAGATATGAATATGAAAGCTCTCCCTGTTTATTACAAAAATCAAAGTAAAGCTTGGACGACTGGCGTTCTGTTTAGCAAGAGGTTCGAGAAACAATTTATTTCCTTTGTTAGAAAATTCAGTGCAGAAAATTGATTGCCACTTCAAGCTCTACTTTTGACTGAAAATGCTCATTACACCCTTCAGAAATGCCGTCAAATGTAAGCTCTATCTTGCAACCAATGGATTAAGGTGTGTCACAGAACCTTAAGTTGGATACCAGAAAAATCCTCTACAATTTCTAATTGAAAGAGAGAACTGTTCCATCTTAGAAAAAAATTACAAAAACAACAGTAAAGAATGTTATCTGTTGGCTATTTGAGGCTTGGGATGAATCTAACAAAGATTTAATACAAATGTTGTTGAAGAAACTGTGGCCAAATACTGTGTTTGAAGAAACCCCATCCATTCTGCTATCAGACAATAATGATATCCATCAGTTTGCCCAAAAATCCCACGGTACGAATAAGCAGGGGAAAATTGCCTTCAAGAAGGGTATCAATCTATGATAACGGTTATCAAGAAGTGTCTGTTGAAGCCATTGTCTCCAGAGCCCAGGATTAACCCAATGACAACTCAGAAGATAAAGATAATAAAAGAGAAGACACCCCTGAACGTACTGTGTCATATTCTGACGGTGCAGATGCACTTGAATTGACATTATACTATGTAGAACAGCACACTGTTGCCACACCAACCAACATGATATTCACGTGATGCTGGCACGTCATCATACCATCAAGTAGGTTCTGTTCTTCATGGAAAAATAAGATTACCAATTTTGCACATTACTGTAAGTGAAAATTACAGTACTGTTTCATAAGCGTGACACCTACTGCAGTTACCAATGCAAGCATTTTGTCCTGAGAAACTGTATTTCAATAATTAGTTGTCCACTTCTACAGTACAATAAAATCATTTTTTTTACATTAAAAATAAGCTTTTTATTTATTTTTTCCTCCATCCCAGATTTGGTTCTGACTACACAAAATTTTGGATTTGCAGGGTTCCACTGCTTAATTGCTCTTCTCAACGAATATCAAATACCTTGATTTGCAGAAATTGTGATACTGGTCAAATGTTCTCTGACTGTTCAAATAAATGTTGTTAAGTATTAAAAAACATTTTTTACTTTGAATAAGTGTTAGTGACTGTCACACCTTTACTAAATATTGATCTAGTGGTCTGTCACTAACAAATTTCATGCAATTAATTAATCCCTACCAGAAATGTTATTTACATTTGATCTAGTAAGTCAGTTTTACAGTAAATTTGTACTGTAAAAGCTCTTTCCCCTACAACCACATCTGAGATTTCAAGAGAAGATAGAAAAGTGTCAAGATTACAGCAACATAAGAAGTAAATAGGTGAAATGGTGCCTGCAAGAGCAATACGGTGTACACGATAAATACAGCCATTGGAAATCAAGTTATTTAGCAACATTATAATGGACAGAAATTTTAAAATGGAGACAACACAATATCCTTAAGTAAAAAGTATGATGAGACAGTAACTCCACGCGTGCTCCTATTTTCATTTGTTTTCTGTCTGTCCAAAAAAAATTTTGTCTCAAACTGGGGTTAAATTACCCTTGTATTGTCTCATTTCCTTATCATCTCTTGACGACAGTAGTGTTACTTCCAGACCCATTCGATGAATGTATCTATGCCGGACCGAGGCAGTTCCACGTGTTAAAACTCTCAATATTTGGATGTCTTTGTGATCGTTTGATACTTTTTGCATTTCCTGATTTACTTCATGAGGCATATTAGAAGAATGATGATTTAACAAACATAATTTTACACTGCATTACAAGACACATTATCCAAAGACTCGATTTTTTACTTACCAGACAGAAACAGGACGACAACCAGAGAATTCACAATGGAAAACCAGTGGATCTGAACATCATTCATTCCTAAATATATATCCCATCTGGATGCCCAACTGATTTCTGATGCTTTCCATTCAACTGAATATGTGAAGAAAAGCTTTGTTCCACCGCGTTTATTAACAAATTGGGGCCTTGGATTCTCACGAATTATACATGTGTCACCAGTAACTGTTAAATCTGACTGATCAACACTTTGAGCTTCTACTTCAAACCCAACGACACGATAAACATCCCTGAAAATTGAAGTAATTCACATGTAGAGAATATAAATTTTGGACCTGCAATATACTTAGATTTAAATAAGTAAATTCTCTTACAGAAAAATATTACTCTCACTCTCACTCTCACTCTCTCTCTCTCTCTCTCTCTCTCTCTCTCTCGCACACACACACACACACACACACACACACACACACACACACACACACACACACACACACACAAAACAATGGTGGTGGTAGCAGCAGTATTAGAAACTGTCAATCAATGTAGTTGCAGCAACATTGTAGTAATTAGCTGCTGGACTAAAGAATTCTGAAACTGAGGGAAGCAGAGAGTCTACGAAATATTTATAGCAGCAAGGAAGAAAAGTTATCACATACTAGAAATGTGAATATGCCACTACAATAACATGAATACCAATACATTACATTTAACACATCAGACCACACTAACCCACTATATAACACTCGCAAGTGGGATACATAGCTCTACAGCACAATCAAATTGTGTTTCACGCTTCTCCTTATACAATCTCTAACAGAAGTCAATCACTACAATGCCTACTGTAATAAAATACATCCCACAAATGCAATTCATTTCACCAATGATGAAATGACCAACACAGAGGAGGTACAGAGAACTCCACACTGCCCCTGTGGCTAAGGAATGGATGTAAAATGAAAAGGTAGGAAGGAAAAGTATGGTTTAAGTTTCCACTGACAATGAAGTGATTAAAGGCAGATCACTAGGTTGGATTGGGGGCAGTCATGCCCTATCAAAGGAACTATTCCAGTGTTCACCTTAAATGACATAGGGAAATCAGGGAGAAACTAAATCTGGATAGCTGAATGGGGATTAGAGCCACCATCCTCCCAAATACAATTCCAGTGTCTTACCATTGCACCACATCAATTAGTAAAATGGCTATGGTGTAAGACAGGGGCGGGCAAACGTTGCACGCGGCTCATGAGCACACAGCGCTGCACGTGTGCTGCTCGCTTGCAATCGTCAAACGGGACAGTGACGACAGCCAGCAGGTTGCGGTAGTGCAGTACCAGGCTAAGCTGCGGACGTTGAAGCGAAGCGACCACTACGTAGTGAACGTTGTATTTCAAGAACCGGAAAATGCAGAATGAATCAAGGAAACGGAGAAGTGGAGATCTGCTATCTTTTAAAAAGGAATGGGAGAATCATTTTTTCTTTGTGCAAAAACGTGAAAATTCGAAATGTATAATATGTAACAGTATTCTCGGAGGTCAGCGGAAGTTTAATACTGAACACCATTATAATAAATTTCAATATGTTATCATACTTAGTGCAATAAAAGAGGAATTTTTCAAGTGATTTGGGGATATATCATACTTATCCCAAGCTTTTGAATAGTTCTCGTGACAATTTGCTCTTTCTGTAGACGATATTCATCCCAGTTTGCAAGTGGAATTAACAGATCTGCACTGTAGATTCTACAGCATAATTCTCGTCTGAGAGACAAGTTCCTTTTGGCAAGTCGTGTAATAGATTTTTATCACAACTTTCCACAGCAAGAGTTCCCTCATCTCCATCGTGAAGCCGCGAAGATAATGTCAATGTTTGGCTCAACATACGTTTGTGAGAGATTTTTTCTGTTATGAAAATTAATAAGTCTCGGTTAAAAGCAATCATCAGTAATGAAAATTTACGTAACTGTTTGCGTTTGTCTGTATGTAGAAATTTTGTTCCAGACATTAAACATATTGTAAACTCCACCTGTGATAATTAAATAAAACGTATCGTAGGTAATAGGTACTCTTTCAAACCACGATTTCTTTCAACCAGCCGGCCACGGTGGCCGTGCAGTTCTAGGCACTGCAGTCCAGAACAGCATGACTGCTACGGTCGCAGGTTCGAATCGTGCCTTGGGCATGGATGTGTGTTATGTCCTTAGGTTAGTTAGGTTTAAGTAGTTCTAAATTCTAGGGGACTGATGACCTCAGATGTTAAGTCCCACAGTGCTCAGAGCCATTTGAACCATTTCTTTCAAGCACTCCTACTAACCTTATTCCTTCATTCAATAAAGCAGGCCAGGAAACAAAACGCATTACAGAGGAAGAAGCGGAGAGACGGTATGGTGGGGAGCGGAGTGAAGCGGGTGGCCAGCTTGCCCCTGTGTGCACACAGAACACCTGTTAACTGCACACGTGCAAGTGCATCGCACACGTGCAGGATTCCTGCCCGCCCCTGGTGTAAGAGTTACTGACAAAGAACTTATTGTCCCCATTTCTAGCTGCTCTTTGCATTAATACACAGCTTGTCTCTGGCACAGTACAGTGACAATATGTAAGCAGTGCATGCTGAAATCTTCCATTTCTGGTACTGCTACAATCTAACTCTCTTTATCTCCAGTATGTTTTAGCATCTACACCAGCGATACTTCATAAAAAGATGTTTGGATCTCTATAAAGGTGTCCACGAATTTCAAGGTGATCTCTCTGCTTTTAGGAGCATGTTATGAGTTCTGTAAAAGACAAGGAATTTTAATTGATGGTCAAGGCAGGTGTACGTCCTGAAAACTACACAAATCAAGTAGAAGAAAGAGCCACTATGTTTGCCTTCATGGACAGATTTCTGAACACAACTACACCTGTATTACAGCTTTCAGTAAATTGCGTCAGATGATGGTAATGGTGTCAGCAAAATGAAACTGATTACACACACTGTGATGTGAAGCAAACATTCGATTTTACAAAATAAGTACTTTGCTAAGAGAACCAGTACTACGTCATTGTGCCCACATAACAGTAAGCGCTCTTTCACAGTGTGGCATTGGCTGTGGAGCCAAGGCCATAAAATTTTTGGAGACTGACTGTGAAAGCTGGAAGCCACTTTTACATACATTTAATCAGTAACATATGGGGTATTTCAATGGCAATGATAAATATTTCATAAGACAGTGGTTTCAAGTGAGAAAGGTTATACAAAAATGTGTCCAACTTTCAATGGATGTGGACGGCATCCTGAAGTTAATGTACACAGTTTGGGTGTCCATGCCTAAATCAAGCAGATAATCAGCACTCTTAACTCTGATGTTTTGGGCAAATAAGGCTGAAGTCCACTAAAAATTGCAGTGACTACCTAATATAATGGCACACATTTTTGTAGTTCCTGAATATGCTAACATGACAATTATTTACAGGTTTTAAATTAAATTCTCTTGCTGCCTGTGAAGACAATCACAGTACATTTCCTAACTACAGAGTAATGAGTTCACCAAGGTCCTCTTGGGTTTTCAGCTACATGGAATTAATGCATTTCCTAGCACATATTCCTACAGAACATGGCCTCAAATATCATAAGGATGAAGTGCAAGTTGTCATTGAGTCATAACAATTTAGTCCTAGTTGTATAGCCATTTAAAGTTGTACAGCCATTCCACTTAAAAACATACAGTAAACAATATGTCATAATGGCTTGTACTATTTTCATACCCAGTGGCTAGAATTTCCACACAAGAAATGAAGTTTGATGGTTGGAATTTTGTTGATACATAAATATTATTGATGTTATTCATTGATAAATTTACTTTCTTGTGCAATGGATCAACAGTACTGGCAATGTGATGAAAAATCATAACCAATGTGGAGGTATAGTTTCCACATCACTTCTCTATAATTACCTTATTTATCCATTTATAAGAAGAGGTTTTTTCCCCAAATTCATGATACAAAAAATACAGGTTCACCTTATATTCACAAATTAAACTATTGCTGCTGAGGTCAACATTTTTACCTTGTTTAGTACAGTCTATAGGGGTAATCTTATATTTGGAGATAAGTTTTGGATAATGATGTCATACACACATTTATTTTGAAGAATTGAGGAGGGTAAATAGCTTTTAAATTCTATTATCTTACAAACTGTTGTTGTATTTCAACATATTTGCAATAAACTTTCTCATAGATGTATGGATATCGTATACAAACATTAATGCCACTTTTTAAGTAAAGGTAAGAATCAAATAGAGAAATGTCCTTTGAAAAACATTAGTTGATTCAGAATCCAGATCAAAATTTTATTTGGTTGCAAGAGATCATAAGTGGATTGCAGGTCATGTATTAGAATACCAGGAGAAACATTACCAGTTTTCAATTGGCTTTAAAACATGGTGACAGTCAGTTGAAACAAAAAGGAAAATTAATCTAACATGAAATGTCTGACAGAGGAAGTACTTCATGTTAAACTGTCTGTAATTGTTAACGCAAGAATAATTTACAGCAGCACGACCCGTCATGGAGACAGTACCAACAGACAGCGGACAAGTGGAAGTTTAAGAAAGGGACTGAATTTTAGTTGCAATCTTTTATTTATGTATTGGTTGGTGTTGTTATATATGACCTGCACACTACAAGATATTGCAGCTTGTTTCTCACCGTTTCTCAAGTTCAGCATTTTGGAAGGGTTGGTAAGGGTGCAGTGACACCAGCTTGGCTGATAGCTAGGATGACTGCAGGGAGGGGAACAGTGAGCAAGCAGCAAATTTCTTTGTGTTGCCACTATGGGAATTTGTACCACATACTTTGTTTTTTTATGAACATCTGCCACATTTAAACTGCAGTTTGCCTGAATATATTTGTAGCCAGAATCGAATTGTCTTTAAAACTGGATGAACACTCAATAACAGTATTCATTTCTGCAGGAGAAGACGGAAGTGTAGAGAGGGGCTAGAGTCATACTTACATGTTTCTTGCTGCAATGTTGTCAACACTCACCGTGAAGTAGGATGGGAATGAAAGGGAGTGTGTCAGCTGCTGGCTCTGTGCAGCCATCAGGAGAGCAGGGAATAGACACTGCGTGTGGAAGCAAAAGACACTAACATTTTCACGCCAGAACAGAAGCAAAATCAGATACGTATTTGGATAAAAACAACTATGTTCTCACGATCCACTCTAACTAAAACCTCAGGAATAGCAACATATTCGGAAGAAACAGCCAAATTTTTGTGGCAAGGAAGATATATATTTCACAGCTGTGCTGTAAGGATGACGACGATTATTGGAAAGAGAGATACTACAGATGACTAGTGTTAGTTACCAAAAATGATAGAAAAATTAATGTAAACCATCTATTTGTTTACTTTATTTCTCCTAGTATTACCAAATTGTAGACAATACGTGGTGTAAGTTTAGAACAGGTATAATTTAATTTTTAGGCAGATACTTTATGTCAATAAAATACTTTGGAGTTTTGATTATTCACAGTATGTTAAAAATAAAATTTTCTCAAGCAGCATCTTTTTTTAAAAAAAAAAAAAAAAAAAATGAAGGGGAGGGGTGTCTTTTATCCACGATGGCCTTATACTTGGGTAAATAACGTTATGTGGTATAGTGTAATACACAATGTGTTAATTACGCTTATCGTCTTAAATAGTACTACACTGTCTTGCAAAGCTCATATACTGAGATTTATTGCAATGTTTGTGGCTTCTTTTGCTAATCATAGTGACCATGTTCTTTGAATTGTCAAAGGTCTCTACACTTTCTATGCATCAAACAACACATCATTTAAACCTAACATTTTCATAAACTGATGAAGGTGGTTCGATGAACCCTTTGCCAGGCACTTAAATGTGATTTGCAGAGTATCCATGTAGATGTAGATGATGAGTCATTTGGGCCACTTATCTTCATTGGCCAGCAAGGATACTGATTTTTCACATGAAGAACAGTGCTACATACAGGAAAGTGTGCCAAGAGGCTTTCAGAAAGCTATACATATTGCTTGAGAAGGGACTGACAACCTTTACTGAAATGGATGTTGGTATTTCTAGAAATTTAATCCAAGCTATTGTTAAATTATTAATGTTTTTCATCAATACATGGCTTCAATAGGTTACGCATGTACTCTATATTTTTGTGAAATTTTGTTCATGCTTAACAACACCCAATGAAAATTATAACTTCTCATTGTGAAAGTGTGTAGAAACCCCATATACCACAGTCTAATACACAGCATATTCAGACAACGCGGTATAAAGTTTGTCCCCCAAAACAAAATATAATTTATGAATGATTTCTGCACTTTCAATGTGTTTTATAAACTTGAAAAAAATCTTATTACTGTCTGCACATAGCTTTTCTGCAGTATAATTTACTGCTGCAACTCCAAGCTCTCTCAACAATATCAAAAATAGATGGATGTAATTAAACTAAACCTTTGGTCTGTCTTAACATATCAAGATTGTTGCTAGTCAGAAGCTTTGAATATGCATCTCAAGGTTAACATTGTGACTCAGTCAACAAAGTGACTACGCAACAGTGTTTGGCAATAATCTAAACTAGCACAACGATCATGATGATCATAAATTATTCATTGTCTATATTTCTGTGTGCTTGTTACAATGCCACAGAAATGGAAAGCATATTCTTTGAGTGATAAACTGAAAATTATTGATCATGTGAAGAATGGTTGAACTAAAGCAGTTTTATCACATGAGTGTGGTGTAGCTGAAGGAACACACTGAGGATGAGTAAAAGAAGAGAACGGACTTGGAAGTTTTGTAAAAAGAATGAAAGTGATGTGTAAATGGACAGAAAAAGGACTGAACTAGGAAAAGACAGTGAACCTGATGAACACCTTTAGACGTCATTTTTACTAAAGGCAAGCTGAAAATTTTCACTTTGATTTACATGGAAACAAAGATTTTGTAGCTTCTGACGGATAGTATTTTTACTGCTGGATAGTTTTCAAATTGAACCTGCTTCACAGTTTCCTGAAACTCTACACAAAGTAATGAGTAATGACAGATGAAGTTTAAATAGCCATCAAGCATGTAATTGTGATGAAACGGCACTTTATTATCGATTGCTTCCAACCAGAGAGAAAGGTAAAAAAAGAAATTAAAAAAGACAACTAACTTTTTTTGGATGGGGTGGGGGATGGGAGGGTGTCATCAGTCTTTTAACTGGTTTGATGTGGCCCACCATTAATTCCTCTCCTGTGCTAACCTCTTCACCTCAGAGTGGCACTTGCAACCTACGTCCTGGCTGTATTCCAAAATCTTTGTCTTCCTCTACAGTTTTTGCCCTCTACAGCTCCCTCTAGTACCATGGAAGTCATTCCCTGATGTCTTAAGAGATGTCCTATCATCCTATCCCTTCTCCTTATCAGTGTTTTCCACATATTCCTTTCGTCTCCGATTCTGCGTAAAACCTCCTCACTCCTTGCCTTACCAGTCCACCTAATTTTCAACATTTGTCTGTATCACCACATCTCAAATGCTCCGATTCTCTTCTGTTCCGGTTTTCCTGCAGTCCATGTTTCACTACCATAGAATGCTGTACTCCAGGCTTCTCAGAAATCTCTTCCTCAAATTAAGGCCTATGTCTGATACTAGTAGACCTCTTGGCCAGGAATTCCATTTTTGCCATTGCTAGTCTGCTTTTGCTGTCCTCTTGCTCTGTCCATCATTGGTTATTTTACTGCCTAGGTATCAGAATTCCTTAACTTCATCTACTTCATGACCATCAATCCTGATCTTAAATTGCTCGCTGTTCTCGTTTCTGCTACTTCTCATTACTTTCGTCTTTCTTCGATTTACTCTCAGTCTACATTCTGTACTCATTAGACTGTTCATTCCATTCGGCAGATCATGTAATTCTCCTTCACTTTCGCTCAGGACAGCAATGTCATCAATAAATCGTATCATTGATATCCTTTCACCTTGAGTTTTAATTCCATTCCTGAAACTTTCTTTTATTTCCATCATTGCTTCCTCGATGTACAGATTGAACAGTAGGGGCAAAAGGCTACACATCCTTGTCTTAAACCCTTTTTAATCTGAGCACTTTGTTCTTGATTGTCCACTCTTATTATTCCCTCTTGGCTCTTGTACATATTGTACATTACCCATCTCTCCCTATAGCTTACCCATATTTTTCTCAGAATTTCGAACATCTTTGACCATTTTACACTGTTGACTGCTTTTTCCAGGTCGACAAATCCTATGAATGTGTCTTTATTTTTCTTTCGTCTTGCTTCCATTATCAACCACAATGTCAGAATTGCCTCTCTCGTCCCTTTACCTTTTCTAAAGCCAAACTGATCATCATCTAGCACATCCTCATTTTTCTTTTCCATTCTTTTGTATATTATTCTTGTCAGCAACTTGGATGCATGAGTTGTTAAGCTGATTTTACGATAATTCACACACTTGTCACCTCTTGCAGTCTTCAGAATCGTGTAGATATTTTTCCGAAAGTCAGATGGTATGTCGCTGGGCTCATACATTCTACACAACAATGTGAATAGTCATTTTGTTGCAACTTCCCCGAATGATTTTAGAAATTTTGATGGAATGTTATCTATCCCTCCTGCCTTATTTGATCTTAAGTCATCCAAAGCTCTTTTTGTGGTGTCACCGCCAGACACCACACTTGCTAGGTGGTAGCCTTTAAATCGGCCGCGGTCCATTAGTATACGTCGGACCCGCGTGTCGCCACTGTCAGTGATAGCAGACCGAGCGCCACCACACGGCAGGTCTAGAGAGACGTACTAGCACTCGCCCCAGTTGTACAGCCGACTTTGCAAGGAACGGTTCACTGACAAATACGCTCTCATTAGCCGAGACGATAGTTAGCATAGCCTTCAGCTACCTTTGCTACAACCTAGCAAGGAACCGTATTCAATTGATATTGAGATTCTATTAATGTATCATCAAGAGCGATGTTCTACAAATGTGGATTAAAGTTAAGTATTCCAGAAGCTACGTAATTTTCTTTATAGCATTCATTACGTATCCTGTTTCAGGCCTCACGCCAGCCTGCGTGAGTTTAAGCGCGTGCCTTTCGGCTTCCTCTCATTGTGTCTAGGCTGTCTTGTCTAGACACAACACTTTTAAAGTCTGATTCTAATACTTGATCCCCCAATCTCTTCTAAATCGACTCCTGTTTCTTCTTCTATCACATCAGACAAATCTTTCCCTGCATAGAGGCTTTCAGTGTCTTCTTTCCACCTATCCACTCTCTCCTCTACATTTATAGCATTGGAACTCCCATTGCCACTCTAGCTTTTAATGCCACCGAAGACTGTTTTGACATTCCTATATGCTGAGTCTGTCCTTCCGACAATCATTTCTGTTTCGATTTCTTCACATTTTTCAGGCAGCCATTTCGTCTTAGCTTCCCTGCACTTCCTATTTATGTCATTCCTCAGTGACTTGTATTTCTGTACTCCTGAGTCTCCCAGAACATTTTTGCACTTCCTGTTCTCATTGATCAGCTGGAGTACTACTTCTGTTATCCATGGTTTCTTCGCAGTTACCTTCTTTGTACCTATGTTTTTCTTCCCAACTTCTGTGATGACCCTTTTTTGGTGATGTCCATCCCTCTTCAACTGTACTGCCTAGTGAGCTATTCCTTATTGCTCTATCAATAGCCTTAGTGAACTTCAAGCGTATCTCATCATTCCTTAGTATTTCCATATCCCATTTCTTTGTGTATTTATTCTTTCTGACTAATTTATTGAATTTCAACCTACTCTTCATCACTACTATATTGTGATCTGAATCTATGTCTGCACCTTGGTACGTCTTAGAATCCAGTATCTATTTCAGAATCTCTGTCTGACCATGGTGTAATCTAACTGAAATCTTCCCGTATCATGTGGTCTTTTTGAAGTATACCTCCTCCTCTTGTGACTCTTGAACAGAGTATTCCCTATTACTAGCTGAAATTTGTTGTTGTTGTTGTGGTCTTCAGTCCTGAGACTGGTTTGATGCAGCTCTCCATGCTACTCTATCCTGTGCAAGCTTCTTCATCTCCCAGTACATACTGCAACCTACATCCTTCTGAATCTGCTTAGTGTATTCATCTCTTGGTCTCCCTCTACGATTTTTACCCTCCACTCTGCCCTCCAATACTAAATTGGTGATCCCTTGATGCCTCAGAACATGTCCTACCAACCGATCCCTTCTTCTAGTCAAGTTGTGCCACAAACTCCTCTTCTCCCCAATTCTATTCAATACCTCCTCATTAGTTATGTGATCTACCCATCTAATCTTCAGCATTCTTCTGTAGCACCACATTTTGAAAGCTTCTATTCTCTTCTTGTCCAAACTATTTATCGTCCATGTTTCACTTCCGTACATGGCTACACTCCATACAATTACTTTCAGAAACGACTTCCTGACACTTAAATCTATACTCGATGTTAACAAATTTCTCTTCTTCAGAAACGCTTTCCTTGCCATTGCCAGTCTACATTTTATATCCTCTCTACTTCGACCATCATCAGTTATTTTGCTCCCCAAACAGCAAAACTCCTTTACTACTTTAAGTGTCTCATTTCCTAATCTAATTCCCTCAGCATCACCCGACTTAATTCGACTACATTCCATTATCCTCGTTTTGCTTTTATTGATGTTCATCTTATATCCTCCTTTCAAGACACTGTCCATTCCGTTCAACTGCTCTTCCAAGTCCTTTGCTGTCTCTGACAGAATTACAATGTCATCGGCGAATCTCAAAGTTTTTATTTCTTCTCCATGGATTTTAATAACTACTCCGAATTTTTCTTTTGTTTCTTTTACTGCTTGCTCAATATACAGATTGAACAACATCGGGGAGGGGCTACAACCCTGTCTCACTCCCTTCCCAACCAGTGCTTCCCTTTCATGTCCCTCGACTCTTATAACTGCCATCTGGTTTCTGTACAAATTGTAAATAGCCTTTCGCTCCCTGTATTTTACACCTGCCGCCTTCAGAATTTGAAAGAGAGTATTCCAGTCAACATTGTCAAAATTTGTTACAGAACTCAATTAGTCTTTCTCCTTTGTCATTCATTGTCCCAAGCCCATATTCTCCTGTAACCTTTTTTCCTACTCCTTCCCCTACAACTGCATTCCAGTCCCCCATGACTATTAGATTTTCATCTCCCTTTACATACTGTATCAACCCTTCAATATCCTCATATTTTCTCTCTCTCTTCATCTTCAGTTTTTAACGTCAGCAAGTATATCTGAACTATCATTGTCGGTGTTCATTTGCCTGAACTGTTCACAACAACACACTGTCTGCCCTACTTTCCTATTCATAACAAATCCTACTACTCCTGTTATACCATTTTCTGCTGCTGTTGATATTATCCTATACTCATCTGACCAAAAATCCTTGTCTTCTTTCCATTTCATTTCACTTACCCCTCCTATATGTACATTGAGTCTTTGCATTTCCCTTTTCAGATTTTCTTGTTTCCCTCACACATTCAAGCTTCCGACATTCTGCACCCTGACTCTTCGAACACTATCCTTTTGTTGATTATTCAACCTTTTTCTCATGGTCACTTCCCCATCAGCAGTCCTCTCCTGGAGATCAGAATTGGGGACTATTCCAGAATCTTTTGCCAATATAGAGATGATAATGACACTTTTTCAATTACAGGCCCCCATGTCCTGTGGATACAAATTACATGTCTTTAATGCAGTTGTTTCTGTTGCCTTCTGCATCCTCATACTGTTGATCATTGCTGATTCTTTCGCCTTTAGGGACTGTTTCCCACCCTTAGGACAAGAGTGTGCCTCAGCCTCTGTCCGTTGCTCCGCTCTCTTTGACAAGGCCGTTGGCAGAATGAGGATGACTTCTTATGCCGGAAGTCTTTGGACGCCAATGCTGATTATTAATCAAAATTTAGGCAGTGGTGGGATTCGAACCCAGGACGTTTTGATTACAGGGCATCATATGAGCATTTATGGCCATGAACTGCCCACTTCAATAGTAAATTCAAATGGGGTAACGGAAATTTTCTTCAAATCTGCAAATCTTGAGAGTGTTGCATATTCAGTAGGCCTGGCATGGCAAAGCATCAAAAGCATCGGTCCAACCACTGTTAGGAATTGCTGGAAGAAGCGTTCCATTGAAGAAAATGCAAAAGATGAATGGTGTAGTGACAGATTTCAACAGCAATGATATCCAGTCTGCATGTGATGTTCTGCAGATCTTTAAGACTTGAACCACAACGAAGAACCAATTTCAGAAACCACAGATGACAAGGAAATTTTTTATGGTGTTTGAAATGAAAGGAATGAAGCAGTCGAGGGTGAGGGTGATGAAGATGAAAGTATACATGATCTTCCCAGTACACGTGAAGTACTGGATAACATAAGTAAAGTGATTACATGGTGTAGTGCTTTGAGAATTTCCACATAAATTCCAGAACCACTCGGCCATCTCGAAGACACAATATTTTAAATATAAGTGAGAGAGAGCCTATTTACTGCGCATCACCTTTCTGTGTGTGCAGGTTTGAAGTTTATCGTGAGATGATATAGGTGTGGCTGTCGAACGGCACCAGCAAGTGTTTGCCGGTCGCGCCATGGAAGCCGTAGTGAAAGAACAAGGAGTGTTTATGCATTCTGTGCTGTTTTGTAACTTTGACGATTGTAATGGGAAAAAAGAACAGTTGAGATAGTGTTAATTAATGCTTGTTTTGGACTTTGAAAGGACAAGACGTGTATTCAGATTCATATTGAAAAAGAACATGGTTATGAAGCCAACCCTACCTTATTTGTAAATCTACTTTGTTTCTATGCTTTGGAGATGTGGAAACAGATTTGTAAAAGTCTGATGTTCAAATATACGTCAGTAAGTGAAGGAAAAGAAACTGCGTACATCTGCTTATTTTATAAGAAGAAAGAGTCTTGAGAAATTCCTGGTCCTAGCAAATATACTTCGGAGAAGAAGAGAAAAGGAGGTTGCAGCAGCAAGCTAACCAGCATGGAAAGTCAGTTGACAATCTCAAGTAAGTCGTATCGTTAAAGAAGTGGGTGTTTACACACATACTTCACCACTTAAAGTCGTTCAAAGCGTTAGAATGGATGGAGCGACAAAGTGAACAGAGTGACAAAGCGAATCAAACCAAATTGAGTAGCTGTACCTGATGAGTATAAAACAATAAGCACTAAGGAAACTGCATTAAATGACCTACCAAAGAAAGCTAACAGACTATTGAAAACAGCAGAATAATGACATACTGTAGCTTGTAGGCAGTGATGCAAATTTTCATACTGTACTTGACAGTGTACTTTATACACCGTACTGAAACTCTTGTTATTGTTTGGTCAATGTTTGAATGAAGTTTGTCTAGTTGCTGTACTCTACTTGGCAAGTTTCTGAAATGTTTTACTTCTAATGTTCTTTACAATTAAATACAGTATAGTACCAAGTGTGCAATATTGCATTACATGTTCTTCTCAACTTACCATGTGTAGTTTGTCATTACAAGCCTCACTCTCGATATACCATGTTGACGCTATAATGTGTGAGTAAAGCGTGTCACCCAACAACTGAGTTATACTGACTACTACTGTACGGGTATGTGAAAGGATCTAAGTGATTACGCCATTAGCACTGGAATCAGTCAACTGAGAATTATGTAGAAAAGCCCATCCGGTGTGATTCAATAAGAAATAACCAGACACATTTAGTTTTATGAATTACACATGCCAAACAAATCTACTGAACAAAACATAAAGAAGCAGAATTCACCCACAAAGGAGGCCACTTACAAACTTTCATCCGCGAGCATTTTTCATACTCTTGGTACCATTATCGATTCTCCTTCACTCCTGTCTCAGTGTTAAATAATTTCTCCTTAGATCTGTGAACACAGATACCTAAGACAGACACTAAGCGGAGAATTTTATGTTACGTTTGTGTGACTGCACAAATAGTTGCCACAAGATGGCACGTGAAAGCTCAACCTGTGAGCATATGTTACAGTCTACCTAATCTTGTGATCAGAAATCTGGTTTTCGGATCAGTCCACAAACAATGAATATACAGTCTGTAATAAATAAGCTTATGTTTGATGTGTGAAAGAACAGTTAGTGTCTTAGTGCTTTTATGAGCCTTGGAAACTGACAGTTACTGTGAGTTTCTTAAACCTCAATGAAGTTTTAAAATTCATAAAATTATTCTTCACTTTAAAATCAATCAAGTTCAAATTGAAATGACAACTGAATACTATCTCTAGTCCATTTAAAACCCTTTGTGTATGTAATAGTTGTGTGTGAGGAGGAATGACAGAAGCTGAAGCACTTTTCAAGCTGCTTATACGAGGGTCATTCAATAATTAGAAAGACAAATCGGTATCGAGAAAAAAGCATTTATTTTACAAAACAATACTTTTCCTACTTTTCAACATAATCCCCTTTAACATTTATGCACTTGTTACAACAGGCTACAAAATAACTCTCTATCTTGATGTTTGAACCAATTTCCCACAAACTTTTTCACGACCTTGTCGTCCTGGAACCTCTTCCCACGTAATGCCTCTTTCAGTGCACCAAACAAATGGAAATCACTAGGTGCTAAATCAGGACTGTAACGGGAATGGTCTTGCTCGAGAATCACACCTCTCCTCTGAGATCCACAACATGTCTCTCTCTCTCTCTCTCTCTCTCTCTCATGGCTGGCTTCACGCTGTTTAAAAGCAAATCGAGTGGTATTGGCTGTTCATTGTACGCTGCTCTTCGAGATAAGTCACAAAAAAACTGGACCTTCAGCATCCCAAAACACCATCAACATGACTTTTCCTGCTGATGATTGGGTCTTTAATTTTTTCTTGATAGCAGAGTTGGTGTGCTTCCACTCCATGCATTGTCTTTTAGATTCTGGCTCATAAAAGTAAACCCAAGTTTCATCACAAGTTAAAATTTTGTTGAGGAAGTGCTCACTTTCTATTTCATAACATTCCTTTAGCTCTGTGCACACTCTCAACCTTGTTTCCTTGGGTAGCTGTGTCAACTCCTTTGGGACTCATCTTACACATGTTTTGCATTACTTGAGCTTGTTACAGATAATGTTATGAACTGTACTACTACTACTACTACTACTACTACTACTAGTTTCCACAGTCACATGGCGGTCAGCACGAATAATGTCATCAATTTGACTTTCAAGTGAGGGAGTTGAAACTGCAACTGGTCGGCCAGAACGGTGTTCATCAGTCACTACTGAGTCACGACCATTTTTGAACTGCTCTACCCACTTGTAAAAATTTGCACAATTCATACAACCTTCACCATAATCTTTAGACATTCTACAGTATATATCCACTGGTTTCTCGCCTGCATCAAGTAAAAAATGAATAATAGAATGTTGTTCAACTAATGTGGAAGTTTCAAGCAGACTCACCAACTTGAAATGTACTTTTGAGGTTATAAACAAAACAACGTTGATATATCAGCTGATCAGGGCTCATCCCAGTGATGTCAACTTAAAGCCATAAAAGTACCAAACTTGCCCTACTAACAGAATTTTTCCCAGACCAATTCGTCTCCTTATTAATCAATGACCCTCATATTTTTGTCAGAAATAATTTCATTTAGTGATGCACTCCCTTTCACTGCATCTGTAAGCCAAATTAACACTCATAACTCCAAACATGAAAATTATATTAGACTAAGTGTAAACAACGTTTTGAAACTACTGATCTCAACCCACCATTAAAACTTCAGAATGTGTTATATAAAGATATCTATCTCACAAGCCAAAAAGTCTATCTACTGGGGGATGAGCATTCAACTGTCCTCAAAGCTTCAATGGTTTGGTCAATACATGCAAAATTGTTCTATTTTAATGTCCAAAGTAGTTGTGTCACTAACACACAATCCAGATTTTTGGGAATTAAATGTTTTCAATTGCATCTTTTAAAACATTCAATGCTCAAGTATAATTTCACGACAGAATAAAGGTACAGATAAAGCAACAAACCCAACAAAAAATGAAACTTATCTTTAAATGAACAGGAACAGAATATAACCAGAATATAACTTACTTATTCTCTGTGTGGTACAGCAGGATTAGCTTCAGATGATTATTAATATAAACTCCCTCACGTGTGCTACCACCAAGCCGGTAGCCATGCTCGTACTGCACTTCTCCAGTCTCAGGATTTCTTTTCTTTGTGGCACATGGGAGATTATCTACCAGCCTGTTGATACATTTTTTTAAGGAAACAACATTTCACTATAAAACACAGCCCAATATAAAAATATTTAAGAATGTTATTAAAACATAAAACTCTATTCTACAATTCCTGAGCATACATTCTCTCAATGTTAAAATTCCAGTGCATACTGACTACACCTACATCATTACCTTTACAGAATGACATAACACTTATCCATCCGACAAATCAGCTGTTATTATTTTACAATTGTGAAACTTTAATACAGCAATAACAGTCACCATTTACTTATAAAAATTAGTGAAGGGAGGTACTGTGATACCGAAAAGAATAATCTTATTAAATGAGAAACTACACAGTACTAACAGGTGGACAAAATATTCATGCTGTATTCGGTTGATAGCCTTTTGTGAAGCTTCAGCATCCCAGTTCATTGGTCCATGAGAAGGATGACACAGCAATCGACATTTAATGTTTTCAGCCATCCGAACTTCATATGGTGTGTTGACTATTCGATCGCCTCTTAACACTTCACCTGAAAAACAGATAAAAGAAGTCCATTAACCCCAAGTTTAAACAATGAAAACTAACTTCATTAATGTACCTTAATATACAATTCATCCACAACTGAATGTTTATCAATGACTGCAACTGATTATGCAATACACAGGAACAACTTTCGTTTACTGCTTCAATTACTTTTTAAATAAAAAGTCTTATGTTTTCTGGTCAAGACATCACCAGATGGATTTCATTCACAATTCCTTAATACATGTCATGTTATAACATTTACTGTTAATAAACCACTGTACTACCAACAAATACCATCTGGAGAAGAGAATGCATGATTATGAACAATTATTACAACAGGAACACACTGTTCATATAAATGGTAAATGTTGACCACCCACCAATATGAGTGCACTCACTGGATGACTTACTTCTTTCTTGCAATTTACAGCAGTATGTATACAAATAAACAACACTCCATAATGGAAAAGTAATCAAATTGCTTCACCATACAAGACGAAATTTGCTTGTGTTATAAAAACAAAATCTATCTGGATGTAATCCATGTAGACTGCCCTAATACCTCCATAATCCACTTGTAACACACAACTGGTATGCACATTTCAGTAGTCCAGAGAAATACAGATCACAGGAAACACGGCTTCGCATAACTGGCTTTTCTAAGTAACATCAAAGCATGTATTACCTCGTAAGTAACAACAAAATAATGCCAAGGGCAAGAAAATAAGAAGTGTGATTTATTGGCACTGTAATGTTAAAAATATTTCCAATTTGTCGTAAGACCACTATTGACAGCATGTGAGCATCTGACAAACCTAACAATAGAGGGAAAATGTGATTTAGTACTGTAAGTTCTTCCAAAAGTAATTCTAGGCATTTATTATTCATGAATTATCAATCAAGAAAAATTATCAATGAGACACGTTGCCGCAAGGTGTAGCATTTCCTTGGAAAATTTTACTCAAATGTTAACTTACAGGTATTGTCAAATGTAACAAAATGTTTATGGCACAAATTACTTGAATATGAAATACACCACTAACCAAACGTCCAACACAAAATACATCAAGTATTTTCTTCTGATGATACTGGTGGTTAAGTAGGCCTACAGAGGAACCAAAGGATGGGGCATGGGAGAGGGGTGTATTGTCAACCCAAATACAAATAAATTAAAGAAGGCACTCTGAAAATATAACAACAATAATAATAAAACAATTTTAAAAATTTAAAAATAATAAACAATAAAAAATTAAAAAAATGTTTTCTGTGGTAGTTTACTTTACTTCACAAATATCAAACAATAAATCAAATTGGGTTTCTGCTTATCAGGCATCATCTGATCCACGCAGAAGCAAAACCTCGCTTGAAGGGGAGCTTTCAGCAGGCAGCAGTTCCTACATACAGTAAAAAATATATATCAATAAATAAATTAAACCGATTTCATTCCTGTTGTGCCTCCCTAGCCATGAGTTCTCTATGATTTTCCTACTCAGCCCTTTATTAGTCCACTCCAACTGCCATGCAAATTAAAGGAAGACAAAAAATTGATTGCACCTAACAGCAAAAGTTTGGAAATACGGAAGCGTCCGATCCCACCCGTCTGCTTTGACCCATGACGTCACAAATTTGGTGGAAACAAAAACAAACACACACACTTTCCACAAGAAGCCTAATGACACTAACGGGACAAGCACGGGAAATGGGGTGTTTTGGGTGGGGGCAAACTAAATATAAACAAATTTAGACGCCTTGCGTAGCTACAACGTGTAAGTGAAGACAGCCATGCATGAATACCCACCCACCTCCCCAGGGGTCGTAACCCCTGCAACCCATAGAAGATAAAGATGCTTCAGTAGCTGATTAGTGTTTTTTGTCTTTTTTTTAAAAAAAATCTCACGGGATAGAACGAACAGGTCAGAAAGATAAATATAATAAACTAAAACATAAATTCGAGGAAACAGATAATCAAAATAAGTAATAAGTGTTTTTAAATTTTAAAAAAATCTCACGAGATAGAACGAACAGATCAGAAAAGTAAATAAAATAAGATAAAACAGAACTGGAGACAGCCACACTCAAACCAAACTCCGCACCGTCATGACGTCACACACTACAACACCCTTACGTCACGGGTCAAAGCCGACGCGTTGGATCGGACGCTTCTGTCGACCCAAAAGTTTTTAACAGAGCACATAAAGACCTAAGAAGAAGTGGAGTACAATGGCCGAGGGGTTGCAGAAGGAACAGGCAATTCCACAAGGTCGGCTACAGTTGTGTCTAGAGTTCCATTTCCCTGATAAACTATCTTTTTAATAACTGTTTTACATTTAACTTTCGCAAAAGGAGGCAAAGTGGAGCATGTGTGTCCACAGCATTCTCATGTTGAAATGTAAAATCCAATTTGGAAAGACAGACCCACAAAATTATCATTCAGGAAAGACTGTGGCCACGTGAGACTCATGATGAATCATCATGCAACCTATGTATGAAGTTATTGGATCAGCCACAGCAGCTAAGGTTTGTAATGTGATGGAAAAATTTAATTATTTATTTAATAATAATTAAAGAAAGTTGGTATACTACATTCTCACACACAGTGGCACTTTTGGCACTACAAAAGCAGTCAATTTTGACATAAAATTGGGTTCAGCACTGCATGCGCTCATTTACAGGCCCACTACTGTAGACAAGAGCTAAATGTAACCCCGAAGTCCCATACATTCATTACTAGGACCCAGATTTTAATGACTGAAAAAAAAAAAAAAAATAGCAAAATATGCAAGCATCTATAACCTAAAATTTGTACAAATATAACGTTACAAATAAAATATGACAATGTAAGTTTATTTAAAAACATTCTTGTTGAATTTTTTATATCTCATATAATACAAAATTTACTTGTGAACTAATTGTTAGTATAGTACTTACTTTTTGCAGTGTTTGAAACTGCAATTTATTTTTGAAATATCTGCATGTGTCTCAAAAAACACGAAGTACAGTGAAAACAATAACACCTATCCACACAATAAGACCACCTTTTTACTGCTGCACATCACCTGTTTGAAAATATTTCAAAATCGTTACGACATTGTGCCCATCTTTACTTTCTGCAAAGTTGCACTGGATCACATTGCGCATTTCCAAATTTTTTATTTTCAAAGATCTACAGTTGATGCAGAGGATAGCTTTTTATTTAGAAAAGCTCCTCTCCACATCACAGGAGTGTATCTGAAGGTGGTGAGATCACTGCAGGCTTGCTTTGATTCACTGCCTTCAAGTAGTGGCTTTTCCAGAAGGTCTGTCACTAATACTGCACACAGTATCCAGGATCCCACTGGTGAACATTTTGCAATTTGTCGCTCACTTTCTGAGCCCCATGACCAAGAGCTCAACCCAGCTCATTCTACACATGTTGCACAACAACCAGGGTGTCACACAATTGAGTACCAGTGGCTTCCAGTTTTGCAGTGGCTTTTGATAATACTGAAAAGTTGGCATTGATGTATGCCAAGTTTTCATACAAGTATCTGTAAAGGGTGCTTTCACAGTTTTGATAGTACCCAATTCATCGCTATCAATTTCACAAATGGTTATCTTTATTTTGGTGTAGCTGATGCAGTAATACTCAGTTGCATTAAGCCAAGAGGCCCATAATCTAAGAACAGGCTGAGGGGGGAAGGACAGTGAAGGTACTTCTCCTTTCATTTCTGCACATGTAGTGGAGCATTCTCTTAGATTTTCTTGCCACAGGAAATTAATCTGTCCACATCACAGTAATCTGACCACACATCATCTGCAATTTTGCACGCATGTGCAATGAAAAATCAAACTGGGGTAGAGACTCTGAAGCCCCTTTGCTGCTTTAGCCATCTCTTAGTAGCAGCAAAACACTGATTCTTTTCACAACAGCTGGCCACAGCAGCTTCATAGAGTTGTCAAACAAAATGGCAACTCTCTCAAGATCTTCACACATTAGGAGGAACATTGCTCCAGGTCTGCCAACTTTTAAAACACCACGAACAACATTTGCAACATAAAACCCATTCACATCAGTTGTTTCAACTATGGACATCCAAACCTTGTGGTCAGTAACATTAGTTTATATTTGTTGAGCTCCTCATCATACCAAACAGGTAAACAGTTATTTCTCAGTGTAGATTCACCTGGAACTTTATCTGTTGTGCTCTTCTCGAAGAACTGGCTGAAGTGTAGATTCTTCAGCTTCTCCAATGAGATGTAACAAGACACCATCATCTCACACAAGTCCTTGAAGAATAATTTCACAGTTGAAGTTCGACCTGTCCAATCAAATATAGCAATTGTCTGCTGTCATTTCCAGAACTTCTCTTCACACAGCTGCTGTGGTTGGTAATATTAGTGTTGTTGCACATAAAGTGCTTTTCTGCCCTAACCTTAACTTCACACAGATTACAAAATAATGTTTCCCCATTTGGTTAGTGCTGAAAAACTCTCCAAAATCGTGAACAAAATCTTGCAACTTCATGCTATTGGAGAACTTTACTTTTGGCAAGTTGAACCAGAGGGAGCTTATATTCAAACGGAATAGTATGACCACATGTGCGATGTTTATTATGTCAGAAGGCACTTTTGTTAGAGCTGAGATCGTTCTGTCAACACCCGTAAAAATGTCTTAAGTTCAGCAAACTAACTAGTCTGTTACGCTGCTTTTGTACTAAAGTTCTGATACATAAAGCTTTATCGTAATTGTGTTTGTGTTAATTTGTGACAATATCACCTGGACCACTGCAAAACGCATATAATTTTGGCCAAAATATGACTTCATATGCACAATAAAAAGAACTTCTTTCTACACTAGGCCTACAATTCCTGGATTCATGCAGAAACTGTTGCAAAATTCACTGTAACATTCAAGAAAAAGACTATGACTTATCATTAAAATCCAGGCACTATTCATTACTGATTCTAAGTGCACTAATTTAACAGCAGGACACAGGGTGAAGGAACCACCACCATTACAACCACCAGAAGCACTATGCATAGCAGTAGTTTCCATTTATACAAAACACTTCCAATACCAGACTGACTTTCCATTTTCTCATACTGGCTGGTCAACACTCTCCTGACAGTGAGTGGCCAACAGCAGAGGGGTCGCAAATCTCTGGGTGGAAGGCAGAGGTGGGTATTTGCCACATGGCTGCCCTTTATGCCTCAAAAATAGGTTTGAAGTATTCCCCATCACTGAAAGCACAATGATAGAGGGTGTAAAAGAGGTGTCCTGCTTCACGGTGTAGTTTCCTGTTAAAATTACTAAACAAATCAGCCAATATATTACTTCCCTCTACGTATATCTCAAGAAAAGACCATGAACGTTAAATCAGAGAGATTCAAGCTCACAGAGGTTTACCAACAATCATTCTTCCTGAAAACCATTCACGACTATAATAGGAGAGAAAGTGACAGAGGTGCACAAAGCAACCTTCATCACACACACCATGAAGTGGCTTGATGAGTGACTGTAGGTTCAACATAAGGAAAACACAGAATAATCTAAACAAAAGTTTGATTCAACGGGGATGTAAATCCCACTTCTTCCAAGCATCTTAATGACTGCTGTTTTTTTGGACAACTTGACAACGGATAAAGAATCAACCACAAAGGACTGCTAAAGTGACAGTCTGAAACTATCATGCAAATACATACAGCAAAACTGATGTTTGGGCAGTATCACTGACTCCACCCACTTGTTTGTGACAACAGTGAGCTGTCCAAGCTACAGCTGCAGACAGTTTATGGATGGTTGACAACCACCAGAACTCTGAGAATTTTCCTCCAGTTGATTGTCTCACACATTTGAATAGCTGCTGTTTCTTCCCATGTTTTGTGTTTGCTGCAAGGCACTCAAACTCTGCTTTGAGTAATATTTTTCAGATAAAGCAATTAAAACTTTTTAAACTAATCTTTGTATTTTATTTTCTTGTTGTGAATTATAAAATACATTATTTTCTATTAGCCAGTGGAAATCTCTGTCTTTGGAGTGTAAAGCGAAGAAAAAATTATCTTAGGGATGAAATGTTACAAGGACAAGAACAAAAAAAAAACATTATAAAGGTCATATATTTAAACTGACTGCTTTATATATACTTAAATGTATGTGTATTTCTACACAACTAATCATCAATACAGTACACTGGCAATGTGCACTAGGAAATGTTGCTTTATATATGCCAATGGACTGCAACACAAATTAAATACATATTTTCCATTTATCTAATTATTTGTGTGTTTTGGGTAACTGGTTAAATTTCTGAAATTCCAAGATATTCTCTCCTGCCCCCCCCCCCCCATTTTTTATTTCCAATATGGTGATCACTGAATACTATCATCATGTTACCTGCTTTCCGCAACTCCCTTTGGGTTTTTAGAGAATGAGAGAATCTTTAATCAGTCTTTGGTGCAGGTTCTCCAACTAGTCTCTGAGCAGAGGACAACAGAAAATATGCTTATAGCCCTACGGAAACATGATGGTTACAGCTTGAAAGATGAGGCACTACAAATTCATATTCTTCTGCTTTGGTGCCATCTATACACCACATCCCAATTTCTATTGAAATCAGTCCCACTAACAACACCTACACTACTACTGAAAATGCAACTTCATGGAGGACAGTAAAACAATAAATTTTACGTACTGTGGGTATGCAGTGTAATATAAAAAGTGCACAACTAAATTTGTACGGAATTTGGGGATGTACATCCTGCAAAATTCAGCACACAGAACTGACACCTCAAGCAGCAACAATGGCCCTAATCTGACGGGACATTGAACTGAACCGAGTTTAGGTGGCCAATAGAGGAACGACATTGCTGCCGCAACTCTGCACCCCATGTGATTGATTACAATGGGTAGTGAGTGCTGGTGCACCAGTATCTTGATAATCCTTTACCAGATGCTTTCACTGGGCGAGAGATCTGGAGAACTGTTGGCCGAGGCAAAAGTCGAATACTCTGTTCGTCAATGCTGTTCAGGAAAGCATGGGTGACAAAATCCCATATCATCTTGCTGAAAAATAATGACATGTAGGACACAATGACAGGGCTCAACCACCACCCTTAACAGTTCAGAAATGTAATATTTGTAGACCAAATATCAGTTGTTGTAAGAAGAGGTGATTGTATTGTAGATCAGCAGTTCCCGATTGATGGGCTGCAGGCAGTGTGGCAGTGAATGCTGGTCAAGAGTCAAGGACAAGACAAAAATTATCAGGAGCCTTAGGGCTTTCACTTGCCAGTCATCAAGCCAATGATTAAAGAATGAAATAAGTGTTAAAATACCCTCTCGGTATCCTATACTACTCACAAGGGAATGTTCCATCCTGTAATGCCAAAACCTATCTTGTCTCCCCCCCCCCCCCCCCCCTCCTGCCAACAGGATGAATGAATTTAAAGAAGCTGCTATGACGGACTGCCAGTATTTTTTTAAATGTTGCAAATGATCAATATCGTGTGCCACAAGGCAGCTGGAAGTGTCCACTCCTACAGACTGCGCTACAGTGTTGGCGTGCAGTATCGGCTGGCTGCTCACCATTGTTCACAAAAATGACTTGCTTGGATCTGTTCTTCTAACATCGAGACACAACAAGAAGAAAGGTTAGCGTTTTATGTCCTGTCCACAGTTAAGACTGTTAAAGACAAAGCTTGGCTCTGATTTCATATTATTGGAGAGGAAAGGAAGTGGCGACGGCTCTTTTAAGAAACGATCCCAGCATTTGCATGGAGTGAATTGGATGACCTTTGAAAACCATTATCTGGATGGCCAACCCGAGATTGAACCCAGCATTTTCCTATGCCAGTTGAGGGTGTTAGCCACATCACTAACTCATTAAGTCCTTGTGGAGATAATGTAAACTAGTTATCACAGAGTTTTCTTCATAACTCTCAGCTAACAGAATTTTGTGGAACTGCAACAGAGAAAGTGTACTGGTCTACTTGTATGTGTTTATTTTTAACTTTTATATTTTAGTTACAGGGGCACTATGCTTTCTTCACAGTTTTTGTGATGCTGTATGCACAGCCAGTGCTCACCTGTAAAGATAATGTGATGCTACCCCAGTGTCAGTGTTGCCAGTGGGAAACCCCTGTTGGCCCACCACATTCCACTGCCACATCAACAGAAGCTATAAAACGGACACTGTACTAACAGTATGTGGTGCTTCCAATAATGTGGTGATGTCTATGTGGATATTTGCCTTGCTGCAAACAAACCCATTTCCTGATTCGAGGTATGTGACATGGCTTTATGATCCTGTATAGCTGAGTGAACCATGTGACTGTCCTTTTAGGTGGCAGCCCCTTGGGGCACTTGAAATGATGCATGACATTGAGCATAGCCTTCCTGAATCCACAGATTCCACATAGGCTCATAAAACAAATACCAGCAATAATCACTGGTATTTGTTAGCCTTTTTTTTCAGTCTTGTCGCCCCACCTCCCCTGTGGGTTTGTAGGTTTCCTTTTGCTTCCTTTTCACTCTATCTTTAATCCTATACTTTGCACAGCCATTTTAATGTTGATATTTTCTTACCATACTTTGCAATAAGTGCCGATTATACTGACTTTTGGTTCTGTCTAATGAACTATAAAACTAATTTATCAGCATTGCAGTACATGAAAAAATAAAGTCAACATATTGGAAAACCAGGTTGCTCCCAGTGCAAGTATTAGGCTACCTGCATTTAAGAGCATAGCAGGAGCTATGTGATACACACATACAAAATTTCAATCAAAGTAAAGGAAACTTAAGAATTATAAATTACAAGAAGGCAGGCAGAGAGACTTACAAAAGATTACTGACACCTTAAGTACAAGATTTACACAACAAAGTAACTGCAGAAGAAACATATTGCTCTAAAAGTCCTGCAAAACAATTTATAAATTAAAGTGGATTACCTAAATTTTCTGATTTGTATACAATGGTCCCATTCTTTGGGCGACAAAAATCCAAAGAATAATATTCATATGGTAACTGTGTGTGAGTACTGGTCATTTTCACTGCCTTAACATCTATCCGAGATCCCTTCTTGAATTCCACAGGTGCAACACCTGGTATGTAAAATGCTTCTCCAACATGACAGCACACTAGTACCGAAACCAATGTCAGATAACTTCTCACCATTACCTGTAACTAGAGAAATGAATCAACATAAACACAAAGCAACAAAAGCCAAGATGAACTATAAATACAACCAAAAAACAAATAGCAATAAAGGCCAAGCCCATGACCAAAACACTGTCATACTAATTTATTTATTTATTACCACTTTACAGTAATTACACTTTTTGTAACAGCCACCATAAGAAGCAAAAACAATATATGAAATACGCAAGTGTCAAGAGGAATAGGATAAAAATAGTGTAATACAACAATGAGCTTTATGAACGACCTTTGCTCGCTTCTACAGAATTTTATTTTAAAAAAAAGTTTATTTCTACACGGCCAGGTTGTCTCTGCAGTGAGGGGTGAGGCAGGGGGGAACAGTTATCGAGAAAAATGCCACATGTCAAGCACATGGAACTTCGTAAATGCCCCTACAAAAAATTCCAACTAACGCGAATTAATTACGAATACTTTCTTAACCTCAACGATAATACGTGAAGTTTACAACAAAGAAGAACAAATCAAAATTACGTCTTTCACGCCGTACTACGAGAAAAACTATTGCATGAAATACTGTATCCCGTCAAGGAATCTGTTGACTACTTAAGTGTACAAATTCTGAAAAAAAAGAAAAACACGAGTAAGGCATCGTATAACTTTCATAAAACGGTGAGAAGAGCTGTAAGCAAACATGCTAAGGCACGACAAAGGGTTGCCGGCTTTCACGGCACCTAACATATATACTCAAGTAAAATGCCAAATTATCCATCTTTAAAACTTCTATTGGTTGAATCTCTCACATTTTAGTAAACGGTATGCTATGCGGTAACGTCCTGTCATTGATATCTCACACTTGCTCCAACAAACTATCACTATGTTGACAAATATGATTTAACCAGTCATAGGATAAGCTGAGTACATGGCTACGTATCCACCGGTTCCCTGTCTAGTGAAATGAAAATATCACAGTGGAACAAGCAAATATCGTAGAATTCGGATAACAACTTCCATAAGGTAACGCTGCAGCTAATCTGTATCATTACGACAGTAGAACATACGAGATCCACTAACCATAATTAACAAATATTCACACCAACTTTAATTGCCACCGTGTCATAAAACTACTGCTACAACCTCATGACCAAAACACTGATTACGTTCGCATGTATATTTCGTATACACACAGGCGAATAGCTTGGAAGAGATATACATACACCGACTCCCATCACTGACGTTTGTATAAGCGATATATTGCAATCGATAAATAGTTAAAAACATCACAAAAAAGGTTAGAATATTTATAACTTATTTGTTGTAATTAGGTCTACTAAATCATACAAGGCAGGGTATATCACAGAGTGACTATATAAATTATTCTTCAGGAACTGACACGACATTTTATTTTAGTTCATAGTTAAAAATTAACTTCATAGACAACGCAGTATCACAGTTGTGAGATTTTTTTAAATTCTTTTTCATATCTGAATTGCATGATGACCCATAGTGTTTTTACTTAAGCCAGTGTAGTTACATCTGTTTATCAGTTCCGTCCAGGTTACATTGTTTCAATTTTGTATGAAAGAGACCAATTTTATAATGAATGAAATATGTTTTTGATCACATTCTTTCGAGTTGTCATTTTCACGTCGTGGTACAAGGATCTATAGCAATTTCTAACAGTTAATTGATGTTTATTATTTAAGTTGCATTGTTTACGACAATAGCAGTATAACTTTCGAAAAAAAATCGGATAAAACGCTACCAACCAAATTTCAAGACGGATGAAATTTCCTTGTGCCAGAATTGTGAAATGCGTAGTGCCTGTGAAATTCGGGATGAACTTATTAAGTTCTAATACATACACATTTTGCTCATATTATATTTGTCTATGTTCGAGTTACATTGATGTTAGCACAATATAGTGTAAAAGGCGGAGTATTGTATGTGGACTGGAGAGGCATATTGATTTTTTTTTAAATTTGATAAATATTTCTAGCTACAAATTGTAAACTCTCTCTCTCTCCGTCTCTCTCTTTCTATCTATCTGGCTATCTGTCTATCTACCTACCTCTTCCTTTCTCTCCACACATGACAATTCCTGTATCATTTACATTAGGATGAAATAGAAGACACTACATTAACTGAAATAACATAGTAGCAGTCGGTCATATGGTTGAAACAGTTCGCCTCCATAACTTAGTGGTTAGCATGTCTAGCAGCTGTGTGGAGGATCCAGGTTCTATTTCCTGCAATGAGAGGAATTTTTCCTTAGTTGCAGGACTGGAATGAGGTATACTCAGCCTCGAGGCTCTAATTCAGAGCTATTGGAGTGAGAACCAGCGGCTCCATAGTGAGAATAGTCGGTAACGTCTGGTACAGTGGTGTGTTGGCGCCACACCCCTCCATATTGCATCCAAATGACGCCACTGGCAGAATATGACGTGGCAGTCGGTCGATCCCCATTGACCTACGTGGCCCAGAATGCGAATCTTTTCTTTGCTTTGTGTATAGTAGGAATATCTATGGGGTGAACAGGGTGTGCTCAGCATGTCGCCAATATAGCCAGCATCAGTTTTGTTAAGGATATATGAACAGTAATTTCGTATGTGAAAGTGTATGTGGCAAAGTTAGCTCAACTACCGATTGTAAATGCGTTGTTCTATGTAATGGATTTTAAAATATTGCTTGCGTTATTAATGCATTTTCCGTATTCAGAATTACCACCAGTGAATGCGCTGCATGGAGTATTCTGACATATAGAAGGAAATGTCGTCGAAACAGTCCTGGAAGTGCGTAGTGACAGCTATCGGAACGAGCGTAGTTTAATACTGTCTTTACAAACACTAAAAGTAATTGTGAAAATGAGTGTGACACAAATACTGCAGATAGAGAGACTTGTAGGTCGCAAGAACTACACTATATGGCAATTTGCTGTGGAACCATACTTATGCTTGGATGATTTACTGGATTAGTGAATGGTACACTGAAGTCCACTGGGTAAAATTACGCAGGTAAGGACCGGAACGCGAGATCAAAAGTGGTGTTATTGATTGATCTAGTGAACTATATATACGAGGGTATTTCGGAAAGTAAAGATACACTGTACGCCAGAGCAACAGAAGAGTTTTGGAGAGCAAGTTGGCAACACTGGTGTTAACCTTGAACCGTTAGCTTTCTCCTCGCGGTCGTTCGGCAGTTGAACGTTGCTTCCGTTTGGAGTAGGTCGTGTTTAAAATGGCTGCGCCGATTCAGAATCCCGATAAATGCGAAGTGCGCTGCGTCATACGTTTTCTTCATACAAAAGGTCAGCGACCAGCGGATATTCACAAAGAAATTATTTCGGTTTATGGGAACATTATGAATCGACAAAATGTAACGAAATGGTGTCGTCATTTCTCTGAAGATAGGACCGAAGTTCATGACGAACAAAGAACAGGTCAGCCATCTGTGATCTCTGATACCCTTCTTCGGAGAACGGAGGAAGCAATTTGCGCGAATAGACGTCTCACATTGAAAGAATTGCTTCAGATCATACCGAACGTGTCAATGACAACTCTTTATGACGTTGTGACTGTCAAGTTAGGGTACAGGAAATTGTGTGCGGCTGCGTTCCAAAACTGTTAACGGAAGAACACAAAAAGAAAAGGATGAGCTTTGCACTCGACTTCCTCACACGCTATGCTGAAGCAGGTGTTGAGTTCCTTGATCACATTGTGACAGGTGACAAGACGTGGGTTTATCACCACACACCTGAATCCAAGAACAATCAATGCAATTGCGCCATTCGAATTCACCAAAAGCCAAGAAATGCAAAGTGTCGATTTGAGCGAAGAAAATCATGGCTTTTGTTTTTTGGGACAGACAAGGCAGTCTTCTGTTGGAATTTATGCCTCCTGGAACGACAATTAATGCTGCTGCATATTGCCAGACTTTGAAACGTCTTCAAAACAAACGCAGGGGAATGCTGACAAGTGGAGTCCACTTGCTTCATGACAACGTTCGGCCTCACACAGCGCTCGTAACCATACCACTACTCAAACAATTCAAATGGGATGTATTGGACCATCTGCCATACAGCCCGGACCTTGCGCCCACCGAATTCCATGTCTTCCTTTACCAGAAGTCACATCTTGACTGGATAACTGCGAGAATGTGGACGAGTATCTCAACAAGATAACATCCACATCGAATCGATTAAGGAACATTGGGTTCGAGATTGCCGATGAACGGGTATTCACATTATTGTTAGCAGGGCTGCCCGAAAAATATGCACACATGATTATAGGCTTAGAAAGTGTAGGCATACCAGTTACGAGGGACACCATAAAAGTGAAGATCCTCCAGGACGTGAAAAATACGTCAGCGTGTCTTAACTTCAGAGAAGGAAACAGCTACAGCACTTATTTCAAGAAGAAAAAGGAAAAACCAGTCAAGAGCTAAAACTGTCAGAAGATGAGTCACGTCGTATCCCACTGCCACCAAAGGCCAACTACGAAGGAAAAAAGCTATGACGCAAATAGTCCAGAGAGGAGAAATGCTGATCAACCTAAGGCACTCTCCATTTATTACTCTTTTGGAGTAATGAGTAATATAGAACCAGAATGGAGATTAGATTCAGGAGCATCAGTACATATTATTAGAGACAAAACTCAAGCAGACAAGCCCTCTATCCTATCCTGTTGTTGCTTTTGTTGTTGTTGTTGTGGTCTTCAGTGCAGAGACTGGTTTGATGCAGCTCTCCAGCTACTCTATCCTGTGCAAAGTTGTAAGAGGTATGCGCTGCCTGCGATATGTAAGCTATAAGAGAATCTTAGAGCAAAGAGCAGTGTTGTATGCAGTAGGAACTGTGTAGCAGTAAGTTGTTGCTAGCGAGCAGTCTGGTGTATCGTGTTGGCTGGGCCGGTCGTGGTGCAGCGATGGCGGAGCCTGAGCATTATAGTATAAGGTAAAAGCAGCCTCGCGCATATCTAGTAATGTTATGTGAACTCCCATGTAAATCCTTTAAAAATGTCCTAATAATAATCTTTGTCATATAAAGTAATTTCTAACAAGCATTCATTTCAATTTAAAGAATTTACTAATTTCTCCAATCCATGATCATTCCGATTGTTGCAAAAGAAAAATCAGTTGCTTCCTTTCATAAATGACAAATCTATAGGCCAGCAATGCACAGAGCTGTGCCGCAAAAAGCTATTGTAAGAGCAGATAGTTGCAGACTTTATTAAGGTAAGAATTTTTGTTTTTTATTCAGAATGATCTTATAGGGCCATGACGCAGCACTGCTGTCGTCCAAAATTTACCAGGTTACTGAATTTATTTTTTTATTACGAGGTTTAGGAATTTTTCTGTTTCGAGCTTACATTAGATGAGAAAAGAATTTTGTGGGTACATTAAATGGGAAACAAATTTTGTGTGGAGGTTAAATGTGAATGAATTTCTGTAGGGAGGTTATAAATGGGAACCAATTTTGTTCTGAGGTTACGCAAAAAATAGAATCGTATTATTATTATTATTTATTAAATTTTGTGGGGAGGTTACACTTGGCGACAACCGGCCAGGATCGTATTTCTTTGTGAATCTCTGAGAAGTAGTCATATATCTGCTCTTATTTACTTAAATGTAGTTTGCATCTGGCACAACGCATTTACTAATTTGTCACGCTTTCTTTCACAGATCATCGGCAATTTATTGCTCTTTGTTGTAATTGTGTTTGTTCCATTTTTGCTTTGCCTTTGTTTCATTTTTGTGCTCAATTTTGATTTGTGAAAAGTGCCGCGAAAAACTCTTAACAGTACATCGCGATGTGCAATGAGTGAAATAGCCGACTCGAACAATTTGACCGATAATACTTGCGGCACTCGGTGTCTTAATGTTAGTACTCCATGTAGAGACAATCAATGCGTACCGATCACTAGTAATGATTTTAATTCTAATGATGAGCAAACAAATTCAATTATGTCCAGAGTAAATGCAACAATTGATGACGTGGCACGTTCCGATACAATGAATGCTGCTCAGTTTGACACACCTAATTTGCAAAATTCACGTAGCGAACAGATAATTGTTTCTAAAGAAGGTGAACAATGTACTCAGAAAATGTCAGATTTATTTGATTCCGGTGTACTGACCAATAGTGCACATTCAATTGGCAAACCTTTTCAAGAATTACAGAATGACCAAATGATTACAGAAAACGTGACAAATGCAGATACACCAACACACAGCATAGAAAATAGAGTCGCTAATTTTGGCTGGGATCAAGTTATGGCAGTATTGCTACAACTTAATGAAAATATAGACAACAATTTCAAACAGTCGAAGAAAGAACAAGACGACAATTACAAACGACTCAATGAATCGAACAAACAACTTAATGAAAATCTCAAACAACAAATTAATGAAAGACAAGACAACAACTTTAAGCAACTTAATGAAAAAGTAGATAACAATTCCAAACAGCTTAGTGAACCGATTACAGCCATTGCGGTGCAATGTCATGATACTAAAGAACAGTTACCTGAGGAAATTACGCCTTGTGCAAGGAACAGTAGTGAAGAAATTAGATCTGTGGCACAAGAATTAAGTAATACACATGCAGCCACAACTAAAATACTTAGAGACGAAATTAGTGCAGTCGCTAAACAATGCTCTGAAAACGCAAAACAGCTACGCGACGAGTTTAAATTAATGTCAGCAGAACTTTCACACACACTGGACGTGAAAGTAGATACGAAATTTGACCAACAGAACAGCCAAATTGACGAAATTTTTAATCACCACCTAGAAAACAGTGAAACACGTTACCGTAAATTTATACAGGAACAGAATAAAGTAAAGCGACAAGTCATGGAAACAATTACTGCACAAAGACAGGAAGATAAGCGTAAATTGTTTACAAAAGCAAAAACATACGTAGACAACAATATTGCTACAGTATCAGACGAAATTAATACTATCAAACAGTTGAACACCGAATTACATGATGACATCTCTGATCTTAAAACAAAGACAGACACACACACACAGTGGACTTTCAGACAGTGACCAACAGACTTCAAAAGTTGGAACTAATACAGGAACCGGATGCGATCAAAGCAGACGTTAATAAACTGAACAAAACCAAACGTGAAATACAAAAACAAATTAATGCTTGTGATACTAAAAACGATGATCAGGTAAAAGCACTGACTGAAAAATATGATGAATTGGCCAGTCGTGTTGACGTTATCGAAAGTAATAATGACACCAAATCAGACGATACGTCACCAGTTTCGTTTAATCAAACACCCGAATCCCAAAATTTACAGCAGACGATCAGTGAGATAGGTTCGTCCAATAATACATGACGTAGAAAATTGTCGTCGTTACAGCACGAAGTGACGGAGATGAAAAATATTTCAGCCTTTAACACATCACAGCATATGCCACTTTGCGAACATTTGTCAGACTCACACAGCAAGTATAATTTAGGTAATTTACAAAGAGTACGTGAGTTAGATTCCGAACAGTCACAGACAAACAGATTATCATACAATGCTGAACCTGTTCAGACATACATAGACGATAATTTTGATTACAAGCACTTTCTATCCGTGAGAAAATTTAAGGTATTTAAAAATGACAGAACACAGATTCACCCATTGGATTGGATATAGCATTTTAGCTTTGCTTTTCCACCGACTTGGCCCGTAACACACAAACTTGAATTTACTTGCAGTTTTTTGGAAGGCGAACCGGCAACTCGTATGAGACCGATCGCGAGACAATGCTATTCGGTAGAAGAATTTCAGAATGCTTTTCTGTCAGCGTATTGGTCGAAGACGACATAGCGCGGAATCAAGGATCAACTAATTAGTTTACCGAATTATGAGAACTCAAATTTTTCCACTGACACGCAATTTTTTGAACACATGGTCCAACAAAACCAGTACTTAAGTGAACCACACAGTGAATCTGCACTTATTCAATTATGTATTTCTAAATTAGCACGATCATTAGGAGTATCACTTTTAACGGGTCAGCAGAAAGAAAATATTTCGGCATTCAGAGATCTGTTACAGCTTTTGGAAGTTCAGCAATCAGATTATTCCTTCATAAACAAAAATTTTTCATGTAATAACCAAGGCCAACAAGCATACAGCAATTACGATCAGCCACGCTATTTCAATAGCAAAGGTAATAGACGCTTCAGGAACGACAACCACCAGAACTTTAACAACAGACAAAATTTTAATTATCAGTATTGTCAAAACTATCAGCAACAGGAACCACATTTTGGTAACAATAGAGGTTTTTCCCAACAACAGCAACAAAACCAACCGGTTAGCATACCAAACCAACAATGCAGTCTGCAAGGTCAACCAAGCTTTAATGTTTCGCCGCCTATACGTATAGCGTTGGGTCCGCCAAATAGTAACGCACAGCAACAAGGAAATCAGTACGTGCAGAAAACACACCATTTCAACTCATATCGCTATGCACCGTATAGAAATGACTATCATGACAGACGTAAAAGTAATGAGCACAATTTTCAGCGTACGTTTAATAACAGTCGGTCTTACCAGCAGCAAAATCATCCGCAACAACAGATTATCATGAATGAACCAGACAGTAGATATCATCCCGAACGTAATACGTCAGGACAAAATAACAGAACAGTTCAAATAGTCGAAATGCCACGGCATCCTCCCGCAAATAACAGCACGTCAGATAGAATTTGACTAGATACAGTACAGGTTGCATCTTCCAGCAACGCAAGCAATACTTTTGACATGCAGATTCTTGTTCACGAAAATGTTATTACTTTTGACGACATCCGAGACACTCTTTTGCAGGAAAGACCAGTTATTCGAAAAACCATTTCCCTCCCTGTCATTGAAGTAAAGATTGGATCATCCAAATTTTCAGCAGTAATCGATTCTGGATCACCTATGTTAGTTATAAATGAGGAAACTTTCAACGAATGTAACAAAGAGAATACCTATCCTACGTTACCATTAGGCAAAACTAAAGTAAAAGGAGCAGTATATGATAAAGGAGTAGATGTAAAATTACAGACACATTTATCATTTTGTATTGCAGGTCATACATTTCACTCAAATTTTTGGATTGTTCCCTTATTGACAACAGACGTTATTTTAGGTACGAATTTTCTGGTAGAACACGACGCAATTATTGACTTTCAAAACTCCTATTTAATGTTAAAGGATGAAAATGTACAACTGGCTTTAGAATTTCAGCACTCTTTATCTGCAGAAAAACAAACAATTAATCGTACTGAGGTCATTTCCACATCACGTAACACAGACTGTCATTCCACATTGTTCACAGATACGTACGTACACAACTATAATACGCCAGTCGAAGCCGACTATTACGTTATACAAATGATTTCTGATAAAGTTAAACAGAGCAGTGCAAATACAGACGACGAACGCACGCAACTAGGCAAAATTCTTTTACAGCAAGCTCCAGTTTTTGACAACGTCCCTGGTACTATGTCCGGTTTTATGTATGAATTTCAAGTTAAACAGCACGACACGTTTAAAGCCAAACATTATCCCATTCCGTATATTCACAGAGAACAAGTTAAGAAAGAATTGCAAGCTATGCTTGACCAAGGAATTATTGAACCGGCAGTTAGTCCGTACATAAACCCGCTCCATATTGCTAAAAAAAGGATGGTTCACTTCGTCTCGTACTTGATTCGCGCCACATCAGTGACATTATTATTAATGAAACAGATCGCCCTCAAACACTAGAAGAACTTCTACAGAAATTTCATGGTACTGCTGTTTATTCCACGTTAGATTTGAAATCGGGATTTTGGCAAATTCAGCTTCATCGTGACTGCAGAAAGTACACAGCTTTTCTCTGTTTTGGTGACTGTTATCAATTTTGTAAATTACCGTTCGGTTTAACTATTTCTTCAGCAGCATTTATTCGCAGTTTGAATACTATACTCCCGACAGAACTTAAAGGCAGAATCATAACGTATGTAGTCGACATTCTTATTGGAGAAGCTAACTGGTCTGAACACAATCTGATTCTTGAACAACTGTTACGAACTTTTCGTGCACTAGGACTCACAGTTAATCTCAGTAAATCGCACTTTGGCAAAACTTCTATAAAATTTCTTGGACATGTAATTTCAGCAGAAGGCATTGTGCCTGATCCGGAAAAACTTCAAGCTTTACGTGACATTACTGTACCTACGACGGAGAAACAACTAAGCAGCTTTTTGGGTTTAATTAACTTTTTTCGTAAATTTATTCGTTACTCTGCTTTAGACACCCCTAGATTATGTCAATTGACGGGTAAAAACACTATTTGGTCCTGGGATAGCCAAGCACATTCTGAATTTGTCAATCTGAAACAAGCTTTGTTGAATGCACCACTTTTATCACATCCAGATCTTACTAGAAATTTTTCCATTGCCACCGACAGTTCTAACACCGCTTTAGGCGTACACATTTTTCAGGAAATTGGAGACGATGGTACCACAGTAATTAAAAACATCGCCTTTGCGAGTCGCATTCTGTCACCTGCTGAACGCAATTATTCTGTCACAGAACTTTTGAAACATTATGTGTTGTATGGACATTCACGAGATTTCGGCATATTCTTTATGGAAGACATACGACCATTTACACAGATCATAGAGCGATACAGTTTTTACTTTCAGCAAAATTTACACACGACAGGTTAAGCAGATGGAAACTTTATTTACAGGAATTTAATTTTACAATTGTTCACATTCCCGGTACACAAAATATTGTAGTAGACACACTATCCCGTTCTCTCAGTAACAATCAGCAAGACATCGCAACCAACTTCTGCAAAGCAAATTTCAGCGTCATGTATATTCAACAAGTTGCATTTGAAAATTTCATTTCGTCGTCATTACGAGACATAGCACAAGAGCAGAGTAAAGACAACGTATGGAAAGAAATTAAACACCTTTGGCAAGATAGGAATAATGTTACCATTAGAAACCATTACACTGTACGCAATAATATTCTGTTTCGTCGCTCTCACCCTGACAGCAACAGTTGGTTATTATGTATTCCCGACGAGCTTGTTAACAAATTAATTTGGTATACTCATTTAAGTTACGCACATTTACGGAGCCAGAAAATGTTTTCTTATACTGAGACAGAACTGTTATTTTGCCAACCTGGAGAAACGTATTCGACGAGTTTTAGCGTCATGTAAAATCTGCCAGAAAGCTAAGTCAGATACGACTTCACATATTCCTCCGTTACATCCCATTGTACCTGTTAAATTGAGACACATGGCCGCTGTAGACATTTTTGGTCCGATTCCTAGAACTAATAGTGGTTTTTGCTACATCTTTGTCGCAGTTGAGCTCACTTCGAAATTTGTTACCTTCACTCCATTACGCAAAGCTACTGCTAAATCTGTTTCGAAAGCATTTATAAAACATTTTCTATTTCATGTAGGACATGTATTGAAAGTAATTTCAGACAATGGACCACAGTTTCGATCTGCTATATGGACACATATGTTACGGGCTAGAAACACTTCTCCGATCTATATATCCAAGTATCACGCTTCTTCGAACCCTTGTGAACGTCTAATGAAAGAAATTGGTAAACTGTGTAGAATATACTGCCATAATAGACATATTGATTGGGACACACACATACTCTCATTCCAGTATGTAATTAACTCCATACCAAATGAATCCACTATGCTATCTCCGACTGTTATAATGAAAAATGTTGAACCACGTAACAAAATTAAAGAATTAGTATCCTTTCCTACATCTCGTCGACTACGACACCATGAAATAATTGACATTGCGCTGAACAACATCAAACGTGCCGCAGAGCGCTGGAGAAGACAGCAAAAACAGGTTTGTACACGCCGTGACTTTCACATTGGACAGAAGATATTAGTATGTACACACTATCTATCCAATAGAGGAAAGAATAGATGCAGTAAATTTGGGCTTCAATACGCAGGTCCATATCGAATTCGCAGCATTCCTCACCCTAATGTAGTACACGTCGAAACTTTGAGAACCAGAAAAAGCAAAGGCAATCACCATGTCTCCAATATTAAACCCTTTATTGAATGAACATACTTTATGATTTATCACACTGTAATGCCATTTCCTGATTTTTATATGACCACTTATGCAATTATATTTATATATGAATACTTACTGATGATTATCGTATTTTATTCTTGGCAAGTGCCCGGCAAGGTAAGGTTAGCAGGTCGCTTTTCTAGTCGTTACACATAAGACCGTGCACATTTTTCCAGATAAACTTACATATTTTATGACCAATTATGCAATTTTATCTAGTGACATATTAATTTTATCAAATTCTTTCTCCATTAAAGTCTTCAACTCTCGCCTCTATCAACTACACAACATACAAGCTGAACACAAAGAAAGTCATTTCTTGTCGTTATATATCAGACTGTGCACATTTTCCATTTTTCATGTATGTATGATTGTTTTCCTGTTTTGTTTGTATGCACTATGAAATGTTTAAGATGTAACAAACACCAGTTGACTTTGACATTTTGCCTTACGATATCTCAACATCGTGACTATTTTACATTTTTTTTTTTTTTTGCTACTACATTATGATGGTCTGTGTACATTTTTGCACCTCAACACTGTCTATGTTTTCGAAATAAAACGTTTTCTGTCATGCTATGCTGTATGCTTAATTATATCACTAGAAACTAGTTTTTATTTAATGGGTATATGATTTAAATGCAAGATATTAATGCCTATTCATCATTTTCAGAAAGCAATAATGTGTAAAAGAAATAAATTAAACAAACCACAGTGGATTACTATGAAATGGGAATTTCACCTTCGGAATGAACGAAAGAAGATGGAATACCTCGTCATGAAGAGTAAATGGATCAGAATTAAAAACACTAACAAGAATACACTATACACATCGTATGATAGCAGTCTTAACTAATTTTTTCTTTCAGAATACGAGGCGATTGATGCAGGCTGTCAGACAGAACTACACATCTTAGTTGGTTGGTTCGTTTAAAGATTAAAGGGACCAAACTGCAAAGGTCATCGGTCCCTCACATCTTAGTTTTAGTGATGAGATATGCTAGAAATAAGAAACTCTATACTATGAATAGTTGTATGAAGTAAATGGTAATATGAATAATGAATAATGAAGTGTCTTGCAGCTAATAATGAATGATGATGAATAGTTATATGAAGAATATGCTAATATGAATAATGAAGTTTTTCTTTGCAGGTGATGATAGTAATGAAGTTATGGTAATATGAATAATGAAGTTTTTCTTTGCAGATGAGAGAAGTTTATATATTTACTATTAGTTAAGAAATGCTATGTAGTTACTTAAGTATTTGTTGCAGTTCATTTTGACAGTATGTCTTATGTCGCATGGTATAATGACTGAATGTTTTGGAAAGGACAGCTAGAGTACATACATTTTGAGTACTCGTTTCATTACCTGTTAATTCGAAGTTCACTACTTTTCAGCATAATATGTGTTTCTTCTTTCAGCTTAATAATCCATTTTGTATTTTTTTCTGGAAGAAGCTATTCATGAAATTAATGTGCTATAAGCAGTTAGTCATTAAACCTGTTCTAGTAGTTGCATTTTTTTACACATTTGTGTGTGTCATTCATGAATGTGATCACATATACTCCACTTGTTTCATAACCTTGCTACAGCTGACTCATGATGAATGATGTTACTAATCGTTATTTGCAGCAATAAGTCAAAAGCAAATCTTTTCATGCCCCAGCAATTAATTATCGATCCCAACGCAATGCATTGCTAGGACAAAAAAGAAAAATGTATTACCAGTCCCAAATAATGCTACCAGTTTAAGAGAGTTCTGAGTAATACCGAATGATGTTTTCTAACCACAGATCTTGAATAATAGTTACAGTGTGTTACATTTTAAATATGTCTTATGTCACTGGAATGATGAGTTCTGAGTAATACTGAATGATGTTTTCTAACCACAGACCTTGAGTAATAGTTATAGTGTGTTGTATTTTAAATATGTCCTATGTCACTTGAATGATGAGTTCTGAGTAACACTGAATGATGTTTTATAATAATGCATAAATACTATGCCAATAATTTCTGTAAATAATATTTTTGTTATACTCTATAAATACTATGCCAATAATTAACTCTCATTTTGAATGATGACTTCTGAATAATACTGAATAATGTTTTATAAAAATATAAGAATACTTTGTAACTGGCCAATGAGTGCCAATAATTATTTTAAATATCTCTTATGTCACGTGAATGATGAAAAATGTTTTGTAATATTCAATACTTGCTATATGTTTAGTAACTGGCCAATGAGTGCCAATGATTACTATAATTAGATGAATTATGTAAATACTATGCCATTAATTAACTCTTGCTTTGAATGATGACTTCTGAACAATGCATAAATATGATCTGTAACTGGCCAATGAGTGCCAATATTTGGTGTCATCAGATGACTTATGAATACTGTTCTGTAATACTTCATACATAGTACAGAAATGTTTAGTAACTAGGCGATGAGTGCCACCAATTACTCAAATCGGTTGATAGACTAGTGCAATCCTCAATGATGTCCAGCATAAGACTTAATGTCCTTCACCTTCTGACCTAATTACCAGAAATTACTGCAATAGCCGTTTGTCCTGTCCATCCTTATGATCATGGAGCACTATATTTGGATTTTGCACTAATTCTACGTTGGTGAAAAAGTATCAATTCTGCAGGAGTGTGGTGTTGACACATCATGCTGTCCACCACCTTGAACGATGGAGATGTTATTATGGTCCCACTGTTTGGTGTACCTAATGTACTACCAAAATGATAACATTGAATATTAATACGACATTTCAGTGCCTTGGCTACACTGATTAATACTTCAGGGAAGAGAACTTCAGATAGTCTCACTTGGTGATGTGCTTCTGTAGAAAGATATGGACTTTCAGTGCAGCTACGTGCAACCTACTGTGCTACAACCATGATGCAATCCTTCCCATTCCTTTCCTAGTTCTTGTAAAAATGCTAAAGACTTCTACAGTACGTGTGCACTTTATTTCACTCCATGATATGTTATGTAAAAATGCTAAAGACTTCTACAGTGCGTGTGCACTTTATTTCACTCCATGATATGTTATGTAAAAATGCTAAAGACTTCTACAGTGCATGTGCACTTTATTTCACTCCATGATATGTTATGTAAAAATGCTAAAGACTTCTACAGTGCATGTGGACTTTATTTCACTCCATGATATGTTATGTAAAAATGCTAAAGACTTCTACAGTGCGTGTGCACTTTATTTCACTCCATGATATGTTATGTAAAAATGCTAAAGACTTCTACAGTGCAATTTCTTGATATTTTCTGTACTCAGTGCATGTGCACTCTATTTCATTTCATGTTCTGCACTTATATATATATGTATATACTCTGTGACTGTCAACTTAGTTAATTAAGTAGATTTTAGAAAAATTTGTTGCTCATGGCAAGTCCAATTGACTCACCATCACTGCCAAATTTTTGCCCCCCCAGTGGAGGGTTATGTAAGAGGTATGCGCTGCCTGCAATAGGTAAGCTATAAGAGAATCTGAGACGAAAGAGCAGTGTTGTATGCAGTAGGAACTGTGTAGCAGTAAGTTGTTGCTAGCGAGCAGTCTGGTGTTGGCTGGGCCGGTCGTGGTGCAGCGATGGCGGAGCCTGAGCATTATAGTATAAGGTAAAAGCAGCCTTGCGCATCTCTAGTAATGTTATGTGAACTCCCATGTAAATCCTTTAAAAATATCCTAATAATAATCTTTGTCATATGAAGTAATTTCTAACAAGCATTCATTTCAATTTAAAGAATTTACTAATTTCTCCAATCCATGATCATTCCGATTGTTGCAAAAGAAAAATCAGTTGCTTCCTTTCACAAATGACAAATCTATAGGCCGCATTGCACAGAGCTGTGCCGGAAAAAGCTATTGTAAGAGCAGATAGTTGCAGACTTTATTAAGGTAATAATTTTTGTTTTTTATTCAGAATGATCTTATAGGGCCATGACGCAGCACTGCTGTCGTCCAAAATTTACCAGGTTACTGAATTTATTTTTTTATTACGAGGTTTTTCTGTTTCGAGCTTACATTAGATGAGAAAAGAATTTTGTGGGTATATTAAATGGGAAACAAATTTTGTGTGGAGGTTAAATGTGAATGAATTTCTGTAGGGAGGTTATAAATGGGAACCAATTTTGTTCTGAGGTTACGCAAAAAATAGAATCATATTATTATTATTATTATTTATTAAATTTTGTGGGGAGGTTACAAGGTTCTTCATCTCCCAGTACCTACTGCAACCTACATCCTTCTGAATCTGTTTAGAGTATTCATCTCTTGGTCTCCCTCTACGATTTTTACACTCCACGCTGCCCTCCAATACTAAATTGGTGATCCCTTGATGCCTCAGAATATGCCCTAACAACCAATCCCTTCTTCTAGTCAAGTTGTGCCACAAATTTCTCTTCTCTCCAATTCTACTCAATACCTCCTCATTAGTTATGTGATCTACCCATCTAATCTTCAGTATTTTTTGTAGCACCACATTTCGAAAGCTTCTATTCTCTTCTTGTGTAAACTATTTATCGTCCACGTTTCACTTCCATACATGGCCACACTCCATACAAATACTTTCAGAAACGACTTCCTGACACTTAAATCTATACTCAATGTTAACAAATTTCTCTTCTTCAGAAACGCTTTTCTTGCCATTGCCAGTCTACATGCTATATCCTCTCTACTGCAACCATCATCAGTTATTTTTCTCCCCAAATAGCAAAACTCTTTCACTACTTTAAGCGTCTCATTTCCTAATCTAATTCCCGCAGCATCACCCGATTTAATTCGACTACATTCCATTATCCTCGTTTTGTTTTTGTAGATATTCATCTTATATATTCCTTTCAAGATACAGTCCATTCCGTTCAGCTGCTCTTCCAGGTGCTTTGCTCTATCTGACAGAATTACAATGTCATCAGCGAACCTCAAAGTTTTTTATTTCTTCTCCATGGATTTTAATTCCAACTCCGAATTTTTCTTTTGTTTCCTTTACTGCTTGCTCAATATACAGATTGAATAACATTGGGGAGAGGCTACAACCTTGTCTCACTCCCTTCCCAACCACTGCTTCCCTGTCATGTCCCTCGACTCATGTAACTGCCATCTGCTTTCTGTACAAATTGTAAATAGCCTTTCGGTTCCTGTATTTTACCCCTGCCACCTTCAGAATTTGAAAGAGAGTATTCCAGTCAACATTGTCAACAGCATTCTCTAAGTCTACAAATGCTAGAAACATAGGTTTGCCTTTCCTTAATCTAGCTTCTAAGATAAGCCGTAGGGTCAGTATTGCCTAACGTGTTCCAATATTTCCACGGAATCCAAACTGATCTTCCCCGAGGTCGGCTTCTATCAGTTTTTCCATTCGTCTGTAAAGAATTTGCGTTAGTATTTGCATCCGTGACTTATTAAACTGATAGTTCGGTAATTTTCACATCTGTCAACACCTGCTTTCTTAGGGATTGGAATTATTATATTCTTCTTGAAGTCTGAGGGCATTTCGCCTGTCTCATACATTTTGCTCACCAGATGGTAGTGTTTTGCTGGACTGGCTCTCCCAAGGCTGTCAGTAGTTCTAATGGAATGTTGTCTACTCCCGGGGCCTTTTTTCGACTCAGGTCTTTCAGTGCTCTGTGAAGCTCCTCACTCAGTATCGTATCTCCCATTTCATCTCCACCCAAATCCTCTTCCATTTCCATAATATTGTCCCGAAGTACATCGCCCTTGTATAGACCCTCTATATACTCCTTCCACCTTTCTGCTTTCCCTTCTTTGCTTAGAACTGGGTTTCCATCTGAGCTCTTGATAGTCATACAAGTCTTTCTTTTTCTCCAAAGGTCTCTTTAATTTTCCTGTTTGCAGTATCTATCTTACCCCTAGTGAGATAAGCCTCTACATCCTTACATTTGTCCTCTAGCCATGTCTGCTTAGCCATTTTGCACTTCCTGTCGATCTCATTTTTGAGACGTTTGTATTCCTTTTTGCCCGTTTCGTTTACTGCATTTTCATATTTTCTCCTTTCATCAATTAAATTCAATATTTCTTCCGTCACCCAAGGATTTCTATTAGCCCTCGTCTTTTTACCTACTTGATCCTCTGCTGCCTTCACTACTTCATCCCTCCAAGCTACCCATTCTTCTTCTACTGTATTTCTGTCCCCTACTCTTGTCAATTGTTCCCTTATGCTCTCCCTGAAGCTCTGAACAACCTCTGGTTTTGTCAGTAAATCCAGGTCCCATCTCCTTAAATTCCCACCTTTTTGCAGTTTCTTCAGTTTTAATCTACAGTTCATAACCAATAGATTGTGGTCAGAGTCCACATCTGCCCTGGAAATGTCTTACAATTTAAAATCAGGTTCCTTAATCTCTGTCTTACCATTATATAATCTATCTGACACCTTTTAGTATCTCCAGGGTTCTTCCATGTGTACAACCTTCTTTTATGATTCTTGAACCAAATGTTAGCTATGATTAACGTATGCTCTGTGCAAATTTCTACCAGATGGCCAGATGGCTTCCTCTTTCATTTCTTCCCCCCCCCCCCCAATCCATATTCACCTACTACGTTTCCTTCTCTCCCTTTTCCTACTATCGAATTCCAGTCACCCATGACTATTAAATTTTCGTCTCCCTTCACTATCTGAATAATTTCTTTTATCTCATCATAAATTTCACCAATCTCTTCGTCATCGGCGGAGCTAGTTCGCATATAAACTTGTACTACTGTGGTAGGGTTGGGCTTCGTGTCTGTCTTTGCCACAATAATGCGTTCACTATGCTGTTTGTAGTAGCTTACCCGCACTCCTTTTTCCCTCTTCATGATTAAACCTACTCCTGCATTACCCCTATTTGATTTTGTATTCACCTGACTAGAAGTCCGGTTCCTCCTGCCACCGAACTTCACTAATTCCCACTATATGTAACTTTAACCTATCCATTTCCCTTTTTAAATTTTCTAACCTACCTGTCCGATTAAGGAATCTGATATTCCATGCTCCGATCCGTAGAATGCCAGTTTCCTTTCTCTTGATAACAACGTCCTCCTGAGTAGTCCCCGCCCGGAGATCTGAATGGGGGACTATTTTACCTCTGGAATATTTTACCCAAGAGGACGCCATCATCATTTAACCATACAGTAAAGCTGTAAAGCTGCATGCCCTTGGGAAAAATTACGGCTGTAGTTTCCCCTTGCTGTTAGCCATCCGCAGTACCAGTACAGCAAGGCTGTTTTGGTTAGTGTTGCAAGGCCAGATCAGTCAATCATCCCGACTGTTGCCCCTGCAACTACTGAAAAGGCTGCTGCCTTTTATGATGTTACTGATAAAACACAGTGGATGGTTCCAAGTTACAGTGTGAGCTTGCTGGGAAAGTTGATCTTAAGATAACTGTAAATGGAGAACAACAAAGTACTATGGCACATGACGTTTACTATGTAAAAGATGTCGCAACTAACTTGTTATCTGTGAGATATTCAGGAAGGGAAACAGAGTAACCTTCGACATAATGGAGCAAAAATAGTTAATCAATACAGGGAAGTTATAGCTATGGCGATAAATGTAAGGAGAATTTTGAAGTTAGATACTGCTAAAGATGTAGATGAAGTTGAAAATTCTGTGCATTCTGCAAAAAGTTTATTATGACACAAAAGATTTGGGCACCTAAACAGAAAAGGCATGTCGTTACTAATGGATGTGATGACAAGACTGGAAGATTGTGGTAAACGTAAAAAAATACGTGAAATATTTGTACAGGGAAACAGACTAGACTAGCCTTTAAAAGTCTGGCAAAGCAAAAGTACAGACATCTTGCAATTAATAAAAGCAGATGTTTGTGGTCCGATCGACTGTGAATCTATAGGAGGAAGCCATTATTTTCTGCATCTACATCTACATTTAGACTCCCCTAGCCACCCAACGGTGTGTGGCGGAGGGCACTTTACGTGCCACTGTCATTACCTTCCTTTTCTGTTCCAGTCGCATATGGTTTGCGGGAAGAACGACTGCTGGAAAGCCTCCGTGCGCGCTCGAATCTCTCTAATTTTACATTCGTGATCTCCTCGGAAGGTATGGGTAGGGGGAAGCAATATATTCGATACCTCATCCAGAAACGCACCCTCTCGAAACCTGGACAGCAAGCTGCACCGCGATTCAGAGTGCCTCTCTGCAGAGTCTGCCACTTGAGTTTGCTAAACATCTCCGTAACGCTATCACGCTTACCAAATAACCCTGTGACGAAACGCGCCGCTCTTCTTTAGATCTCTATCTCCTCTGTCATCCCAACCTGGTACGGATCCCACACTGATGAGCGATAATCAAGTATCGATCGAACGAGAGTTTTTTAAGCCACCTCCTTTGTTGATGGACTACATTTTCTAAGGACTCTCCCAATGAATCTCAACCTGGCACCTGCCTTACCAACAATTAATTTTATGTGATCATTCCACTTCAAATCGTTCTGCACGCATACTCCCAGCTCTTTTACAGAAGTAACTGCTACCAGTGTTTGTTCCATTATCATATAATCATACAATAAAGGATCCTTCTTTCTATGTATTCACAATACATTACATCTGTCTATGTTAAGGGTCAGTTGCTACTCCCTGCACCAAGTGCCTATCCGCTGCAGATCTTCCTGCATTTCGCTACAATTTTCTAATGCTGCAACTTCTCTGTATACTATAGCATCATCCGCAAAAAGTCGCATGGAACTTCCGACGTTATCTACTAGGTCATTTACATATATTGTGAAAAGCAATGGTTCCATAGCACTCCCCTGTGGCACGCCAGAGGTTACTTTAATGTCTGTAGACGTCTCTCCATTGAGAACAACATGCTGTGTTCTGTTTGCTAAAAAAATCTTCAATCCAGCCACACAGCTGGTCTGATATTCCATAGGCTCTTACTTTGTTTATCAGGCGACAGTGCGGAACTGTATCGAACGACTTCAGGAAGTCAAGGAATATGGCATCTACCTGGGAGCCCGTATCTAATATTTTCTGGATCTCATGAACAAATAAAGCGAGTTGGGTCTCACACGATCGCTGTTTCCGGAATCCATGTTGATTCCTACTGAGTAGATTCTGGGTTTCCAGAAATGGCATGATACGTGAGCAAAAACCATGTTCTAAAATTCTACAACAGATCGATGTCAGAGATATAGGTCTACCTGTGCTCTTTTCCAATCATTTGGAACCTTCCGTTCCTCTAGAGGCTTTGGTACACAGCTGTTAGAAGGGGGGCAAGTTCTTTCGCGTACTCAGTGTAGAATCGAATTGGTATCCCATCAGGTCCAGTCGACTTTTCTCTGTAGAGTGATTTCAGTTGCTTTTCTGTTCCTTGGACACTTATTTCGATGTCAGCCATTTTTTCGTTTGTGCGAGGATTTAGAGAAGGAACTGCAGTGAGGTCTTCCTCTGCGAAACAGCATTGGGAAAAGGTGTTTAGTATTTCAGCTTTATGCGTGTCATCCTCTATTTCAATGCAATCATCATGCCAGAGTGTCTGGATATGCTGTTTCGAGCCACTTGCTGATTTAACGTAAGACCAGAACTTTCTAGGATTTTCTGTCAAGTCGGTACATAGAATTTTACTTTCGAATTCACTGAACGCTTCACGCATAGCCCTCCTTACGCTAACTTAGACATCGTTTAGCTTCTGTTTGTCTGAGAGGTTTTGGCTGCGTTTAAACTTGCAATGAAGCTCTCTTTGCTTTCACAGTAGTTTCCTAACTTTGTTGTTGAATCACGGTGGGTTTTTCCCGTCCCTCATACTTTTACTCGGCACGCACCTATCTAAAACGCATTTTACGATTGCCTTGATCTTTTTCCATAAACACTCGACATTGTCTGTGTCGGAACAGAAATTTTCGTTTTGATCTGTTAGGTAGTCTGAAATCTGCCTTCTATTACTCTTGTTAAACGAGTAAACCTTCCTCCCTTTTTTAATATTCCTATTTACTTCCATGTTCAGGGATGCTGCAACGGCCTTATGATCACTGATTGCCTGTTCTGCGCTTACAGAGTCGAAACGTTCGGGTCTGTTTGTTATCAGTAGGTCCACAATGTTATCTCCACTAGTCGGTTCTCTGTTTAACTGCTCGAGATAATTTTCGGATGGTGCACTCAGTACAATGTCAGTCGATGCTCTGTCCCTACCACCCGTCCTAAACATCTGAGTGTCCCAGTCTATATCTGGTAAATTGAAATCTCCACTTAAGACTGTAACATGCTGAGAAAATTCATGTGAAATGTATTCCAGATTTTCTCTCAGTTGTTCTGCCACTAATGCTGCTGAGTCGGGAGGTCGGTAAAAGGAGCCAATTATTAACCTAGCTCGGTTGTTGAGTGTAACCTCCATCCATAATAATTCATAGGAACTGTCCACTTCTACTTCACTACAGGATAAACTACTACTAACAACGACAAACACGCCACCACTGGTTGCATGCAATCTATCCTTTCTAAACACCGTCTGTGCCTTTGTAAAAATTTCGGCAGAATTTATCTCTGGCTTGAGCCAGCTTTCCATACCTATAACGATTTCAGCTTCGGTGCTTTCTATCAGCACTTGAAGTTCCGGTACTTTACCAATGCAGCTTTGACAGTTTACAATTACAACACCGATTGCTGCCTTGTCCGCAAATGTCCTGACTTTGCCCCGCACCTTTTGAGGCTGTTGCCCTTTCTGTACTTGCCCAAGGCCATCTAACCTAAAAAACCGCCCAGTCTACGCCACACAACCCCTGCTACCTATGTAGCCACCTGCTGTGTGTAGTGGACTCCTGACCTATCCAGCGGAACCCGAAACCCCACCACCCTATGGCGCAAGTCTAGGAATCTGCAGCCCACACGGTCGCAGAACCATCTCAGCCTCTGATTCAGACCCTCCACTCAGCTCTGTACCAAAGGTCTGCAGTCAGTCCTGTCGATGATGCTGCACATGGTGAGCTCTGCTTTCATCCCACTAGTGAGACTGGCAGTCTTCACCAAATCAGATAGCTGCTGGAAGCCAGAGAGGATTTCCTCCGATCCATAGCGACACACATCATTGGTGCTGACATGAGGGACCACCTGCAGATGGGTGCACTCTGTACCCTTCATGGCATCCAGAAGGACCCTTTCCACATCTGGAATGACTCCCCCCGGTATGCACACGGAGTGCACATTGGTTTTCTTCCCCTCTCTTGCTGCCATATCCCTAAGGGGCCCAATTACGCGCCTGACGTTGGAACTTCCAACTACCAGTAAGCCCACCCTCTGTGACTGCCCGGATCTTGCAGATTGAGGGGCAACCTCTGGAACAGGACAAGCAGCCATGTCCAGCCGAAGATCAGTATCAGCCGGAGACCGAGCTGAAACCGGTTCGTCAGACAAACTGGAGAGGCCTTCTGTTCAACCTTCCGGAATGTATTTCACCCCCTGCCACACCTCGAGACGACCTCCCACTCTACCACGGGTGAGGGGTCAACCTCAGTGTGGGCAGTATCCCGGGCAGCCACAGCCGTAGTCCGATCGGGGGATGCATGGGACGAGTTGGCCATCCCTGACAAACCCCCAACTGGACCCCTATAGTGATGCCCATTGGCAACAGCCTCAAGCTGTGTGACCGAAGCCAACACTGCCTGAAGCTGGGAGCGAAGGGATGCCAGCTTATCCCGCATCCAAACACAGCAGTCGCAATCCCTATCCATGCTAAATACTGTTGTGCAAAGAACGTCTGTACTAATCTACAGAGAGCACAAACAATTTGACACAAAATTTAAACGGTTATTATAATACAAGATTGCCTAGTGAATGCAGTAATGCTGCTACTTGCGCAATGCTGACACACTACTCGGCGGCAGAAGGAAACTACCCGATTTTACACTATTCAGGTACTAAAGCGGGATGCTACAACTCTCAAATACTATAATACGCCAGAAATTTATGGATTAAACAATGCAAGTACCCAAAAACATGCAAAGAAATTAAGAATTAAACTATGTAACAAATAAGTGAGCTAAGAGTATACGACTTGCTGCTGGCAGCTGCTTATCCAACGGCGGCAGCTATAACTATGTTTCTAAAGATCAAGTGAGTGATATTTTTCAGTACTTTTGTAATATGGAAGAAAGAGAAAAGGGAAAGAAGTTTAAAATTGTCACATTTGATTATGGGACAGTGTATACCAATCAAAAATTCAAGAAACGTTTGAAGGAAATAGGAATTAGACACCAAACCACCATCAGACACAGTCCAGCCCAGAATGGAGATGCAGAGAGAGCAAATAGGACTATTGTTGAAAAAGCGAGAGGTATGTTAACTGATGCTGGGTTACCTAAATGTTCTTGGCAGAAGTGGTGCCGACAGCTGTGTATTTGATCAATCGATCGCCTACGAAAGCGGTAAGAAACAGAACACCCTATAAAGTGTGTGCAGGGAAGAAGCCAAATCTAAGCAACTTAAATATTTTTGGATGCGAGGGTATGGTACGGATCCCAAAACAACTGAGGGGAAAATGGGATCAAAAGTCTACGAAATATACTTTTGTAGGCTATTGAGAGGACTAAAAGAGTTGCCGACTCATGAACCCTATGAATAAGAAGATACTGACTAGTAGAGATGTTGCATTCCTTGAGAATGATAAAAACGAAATTAAACAGGATCATCTAGAGAATACAGCCTCTTCATTAATGTTGTCAAGTTCAAGAAATACTAATTCTGAAAAAGAAATAGTAAATGAAGAAGAGGTATAAGAGGATGGCAATGAACACATAGATACATTCTATGAAGATGAAGTTCTTGGGGATGAAAAAGACGAATAAAATGTTTTGAGATGTTCTTCTCATGTACCTAAGCCTAAAGAATACCCTGATTGTAAAACATATATAGCCCAATCTTTAATGATGAACTTACAACAGGTGAAGAGGCTATGAGTGGCACAAATTCTCAACAATTGAGAGAAGTTATGGAAAGTGAATTAGAGTCATTTTATCAAAACGAAACTTTTGAATGGGTTGAAATGCCAGAAATAAAAAACTGTTGCAATTACGATGGGTGTGTAGTATAAAAAATCCTCAGAAAGCAACACCAAAATATAAAGCACGACTTGTAGTCAAGGGATAATCACAAAAAGAAGGGATAGACTACAGATAGACGTTTTAGACATTTGTAATATGAGAATTACACAGCTAACTTTTAGCCCTGGCAATAAAAAAAGATTAACTTATTCACCAAATGAATGTGAGGACAGCTTAATTAAATGGGAAATTAGATGAAGAAATGTATGTGATCCCACCAGAAGACAGAAAAACTCGTCTAGAAAAACGGAAGGTTTGGCGATTGAAGAACAATATTTATGGACTGAAACAGAGTGGCTGTTGTTGGAACAGATGTCTGCATGAAACCTTGATGAAGATGAGTATGAAATATTCTAAGGCAGATCCTGGTCTCTATTATAGAAGAAGTAATGAAGAGGTCACAATAATGGCTCTAGGGGTGGGCGATTTCTTCTTTCTAACAAAAGATGAAGAATAGGTGAACAATTTAAAAGACAATTAAAAACCAAGTTTAACATGCACCACTTGGGAGACAGAAAACAGTACCCTTGAGTATGGTAAAAGCTGAGTATATGGCTCTGTCACACATAATCCAAGAAGCATTGTGGATCAGAACTCCAATGACAGATATAAAGTGTAATGTCAGTACAGAATCCATCAAGATATTCTATGACAACAGGGGAACTATAAATTTAGCCAAAAATAATGTTACTAGTTCCAGGACCAAACACATTTATATAAAGCACCATTTTATAAGGGACCACATAGAGCAAGGGAACACTGAAGTAGACAGTTTATACACAGAAGAGATGTTAGCTGATCTGCTAATCAAACCCTTGAACAAGGAGAAATTTCGGTAGATAGTGAGACAATATGGTTTGACTTGCGAAAGTAGCATGCAAAATATTTCTTCAAAGGGGGTTGTTGGGGATATATGAACAGTAATTTCGTATGTGAATATGTATGCAACAAAGTGCTGTGCACAGACTGTAACAGACCTCTATGACTGCTTTGCATATTCTGTGCCATTACCTTAACTGCCGATCGTAAATACACTGTTCTATGTAATGGATGTTAAAATATACCTTGCCTTATTTCTGCATGTTCCGTTATCAGAATTATTTATTTTTCTGTGCTAGTTCCAACAAGTTAACAGTTTGCCCCAATCCCAATACTTTAATAGTGCAAGCGTTTGTCTTGTTTTTACAATGTGGTAACAGCAATGATAAGTAATGGTTTCTTCTACGGATGCAAATCGAAACACACAGAAGAAGAAAAAGGTACTTTCGACAGATAAGCATCACTAAGCTGTAATTACAATTACTTTACTAAAGACAGATCTGTCTGCACAGATATAAATGCAAAGAACCCTTGAGTCTCAACGCCACATTCACACCATATCCACCTTCTTAGCCTGTCATCTCAATCATTTTGCCCTGTATCCCACCACAGAGACCTAAAAACTTCCATCACCTTCTCAACTCTAAAAATAATTGCTTGTATGTCAAAGACAGATGACTTCAAAACCCACATTAGCTCCAATCTTATTGTGAGATTCCAAGCAAATATGTTGCAACCCACGTCAGATGATGAGACAAGTTACAGATTAAATTTCAGATGTGTTTCGAATTTCATACATTCTCATAAATTGCAGGCGTGGCCAATGAGTTACCTTTTACCTTTTTTTTCTGAATGTATGGGTATTTTAAAGTCCCTGCCTGAAGTCCACCAGCAACCTGTTTATAAACTTTTGCTTCAGATTATGAAACTCAACTTTGAAATAGGGATACATATAGAATGCATTATTTTTAATACTGTAGTGGTGAATTGTACAGTTTTTCTTTAATGCACGTTATGAACCATGTATCCCATTTAGCAGCAAATATATTGACACATAAGTATAAGTTTCACTATGTCCCTGAAGACACAGCTGCATGATCTTCTTTTATCAACTTAAGACAATATTCAGACTGCATTCTTCTTTATAATAAAACCATTTATTTGTATTTTATCTACATTGCTGCAAAAGATTATGGCATAGCACAGTACTGTAGTACTGTGTGGAAGTATGCTTGCAATCATGTATTCAGGTCGTCATAATGAGATAGATTTAAAAATCTAAAGAAGGTGATTTTGGTTAAGTCCACAACAATATTTCTTTAGAATTACTGTTTCTGTGTTTGCTATAGGGACAACTGCTCTTGTTGTCTCTATTAAAGAATTATAAACAGCCGCCATCTTAACTCAGTTACTGTTATTCTTAGTTGTAGCTTTCCACAAACATGCACACCACTATACATTTCAATAAACCCAGTAATAAACTCCATAAAGCACTGACACGCATCAAACATCTTAGAATTCACTGTGTATGCAACCACAAGAAACACTAAAATGAACAAAAAGCCAGCTTACCTCAGACTCTCACTGCACACATCTCATAACTGCACAGATCTCCTGTCCAGATACAATGATCTGTCTGCACAGATGTGATGTGTGTAGACAGATTGTGTGTGAAGTGACCTTAAAAGGCACTGTGTCTGCTAGAAAATATCAGGACACAATATGATGAAAAGTTTATGTTGAGTGACTGTTCGATTATGTACAAGGCGTTAAAAAAAGTGTAAAATACTTTGAGAGGCGGTAATACTCATCAAAATAAGAAAAATAAGCCCAATAAACATGGGTCTGGAAACGCATGCTTTGCGAGATAAGCATATTTTTATAGGAAGGGGTGTGCGACGTTTGGTTGCAGATATTAGCATAGTCTTTGCTTTGGCGCTCCATCAAATGTGTTGGCAGGATGTTATGATGTCTTACTCACAGTACTCTACCTACCATTAGGCGGGATGCAGTCAGTTGTATGGTTCGAGTTGTCTTGTAGCTATAATAGTTTTCATTATGTTTGTGTGCGTTATTATACAGTATTGTCAACCCTGGGTACGTATCATGTGTTTTACCTCCCTCGAAATGCGGATTCAGATATGTGTTTACTGTTATGGCGCTGTTCGTGTAGAACATTTATATGTTCTCTCTTCCACCACTTGTTAGCAATAGAAACCTACTACTCGACAAGTGAAATGGCGCATATGATATTTTCTGTAGTTTTGCAAATGAACATAGCCTATGAGCTCATACCCTGTATGCTGAAAAATATCCACAGTGCACAGTGCCCTCTGATAAGCTGTACAGCATGTTTTTCCAGTGTCTGTGGGTCACAGGTACCCTTGCACCTTGGAAGACTGACAGTGGAAGGCTCCACACAGTCTGCACACATGACATAGAGGAGCATGTGCTATATTCAATGACGAAACGCCTGGGACCAGTGTGTGATGATTAACAGCAATAGAAGGCCTGCCTCATTGTGTTATCTGGAGGGGTACTTCCTGAACAATTGCTGTACCCATATCATGTACAGCACATTCAAGGTCTTAGGCCATAGGATCATCATTGTAAATGGATGTTTAGTCAATGGCTGTTACAGAAGTGTGTGGCAGATCCACTGTTCACATTCAAGATTTTATTTACCGATGAGGCAGGGTTCACTAGAGATGGTGGATTTCCGTAACTGGTATGTATGGGCAAGTTCAGGTAAGAGGGTATCAACACCGATTCTCAATCAATGTATGGGCAGGCATACTTGGCAAAACATTAATAGGGCCATACGTGCTACCATAAGGGTTAACATGGCACATTATCTGGACTTTGTAATTAATTTATTGCCTACCTTGCTGTAGGCTGTGCCATTGCAGCAACGAATACAAATGTGGTTCATGCTTGATGGCGCTCCAGCACACTCTCATCACAATGTGTGCACACATTTCAGAATTGCTGAATTGATTGGGGGGACAGGGGCACCTTGGACTGCTCATTCCCTAGAGGTACAACAACAATAGTGTATACTTCAAAGGATGCATCATTCCTTACACTGGAGGCCAGAGGGGTGCATTGTCATGAACAGATGCCACATTGAACACCTCCTGTAAACATGTGTTTATTGCAGAAAATGTGCATTTCTGGACCATGTTTACTCGACTTATCTCAGAAAGTATGCATTTCCAGACCCATGTTTATTGAACTTATTTTTCTTGTTTTGATGAGCACTACCATCTCTCAAAGTATAGAACACTTTTTTTTGCACACCCTGTATTTCCAAAGTAAAATTCATTTGCAAATAAGATAAGTATATGACAGTCTGAGTCATTTCTTTCTTCTCATATGGATTATCAAACTGTTGTGTTTATTTCAAAGAAGTCACATCAGGATTTATATTACTATCATTTAGTAGCTATATGGAATGTAAGCAAAATTGAGTACCTTCAGCTGCATATAACGACACAGTAAATTAGAGACACAATTCCTCATAGAACATCATCTATGCTAGAGACGATGTTTTGATGTAGAAAAGTTATGTGCAAACAAATATTTCTCATGGTGAATTTTATATTCCTCAGCAAGAATTTCCAGATCTGAAATGGTCAGATGTGGCACCAAAAGCAGGAGAAGGTTAACATTATAGGCAGTCTGCTTCTGAAAGAAAAATTAGGCGCACTTGATTCTCGAGAATATCAATTATCCACTGGCTGTAAGAAAGAATCAACAGAATACCTTAGACAAGATGCTTTTTAATATAATATTTGCAGATGAAGTATATATGGCACAACCAGAAGGTTTCAAAGACAATACAGATGGAGCATATCTCTTGAAACGAAGTATGTATTGACTCAAGCAAGTGTCACACTCCTGGAACAAATGTTAATGAACAAACTAGTCTACATCTTAAATCTCATTGAAATGTCTTCAGTTTCAAATAAAACCTCTTATATCTTGAAGTACAATCGATCAGTAGGAAAACTTGATCATTTCAGTAAGTTTGGTTCATGTTGCTATTTTCTTGTACACAAACATTGCGGTTTTTGGACAACATGTTGGCAACATCATTGACAAATATGGATTCACTGCCTGGATTTTTTCTGAAAGAAAGCAGTCTTGAGACATAAAGTAAAATTTAAGATGGATACAACTTGTAGTTTCCATGGCGATCATTTTGAATCTAATACTTCTTGGTGAGAAGTCCCAGATTTGAAACTGTTGAATTTGGTACCCAGAGCAGAAGAAGGCAAATATCATAGGCAGTCGGCTTCCAGAAGACAAATTAGGCGTACTTCATTCTGGAGCAAGTCAAGTATCAACTGGCTTAACAAACAACAACAAAATTCCTGAAAGCATATGCTTTTGATTGGTATAATTGAACATGAAGTATTTCTGGAACAACCAGAAGGTTTCTAAGATAATACAGGTCAAATGTTTCTCTTGAAGTGGAGTTTTTGTGGAGTCAGGCAAGCAATATGTTACTGGAAAGTAAGGTATTTGTCTTAACAATTCTACTTTGTTTTTATTTTTAGAGTTAGTCAATGTTCTGATAATGTAGGTCACAGGAACTATAAATATAACCTTTCCTTTACTGGCACAGCATTTAATTTTGTAAATAAACTTTCTTCTAGTGTACAGAACAGTCATTGCGTAATCATCGCGCCAATATGCACACATTTCATTTACAAACGATTTTAATCTGGGTCAAGAGTAGCTCTAAATCTCTAAGGGTACGATAAATTTTGTACTTCCACTCCACCATAATATCTACAGTCAATGACTAAAGCAAAAAGTTATTGTCATCACACTGAAATAAAAAGCACTTACAATATTGACTGGTCTGCAGTAATATAAAGTGCAGCATCTGCACACTCTCAGCACAATACTTTTAGAATCTGTTACGTTATTTCAGACGACACTGTGTTACTTTCTTACAAAAAAGTGATTATAAGGAATTGTTGAAAGCTAGAATGAGATTGCTACCTCGCAGTTTAGGGACATCTTGCCTCATTACAAGGTAGGATGTTTCAAACAGAATGTATGTATTTTGAATCCGTGTATTTATGAAACTGTAGACAGACAACTAAAAAACTTGTAATACATATTTATGAATCTCTAAATTTTAGGTTGCATATGTGTAATGTGTCTTCCACCAGAAACATGAAAAATATTACATCAATACTCGAATTCCTCCCATATGCAGGTAAGCATATCCATCAACATTCAAGTTACGGCAGTATAGATCTGGTTCTCCAACTCTTCTAGGTTGTATGGTAGTGTTTGTGCATAATCGTTATGCTCAATGAAACCCCATCACAGGGTGTCCAATCTGGTGACTGTGAAGGCCAACTGAAAAATTCAAAGTCCCTGACTATTTGATGCCCAGTGCAATGGCTCAGTGGAGTTCCATTCAGCTATTTACACACTTGGCGACTCTAATGATGAATTAATGAGATGTTGAAAAATGAAGTTGCCCTCACTCAGCTATGGAACAACCAGTTTTGTAACTTACCATTAACCATGTTTCCATTCAGGGCCACAGCTAAATCATTTGCGAACCTAGGCGAGAATTGAAAATTGATACCCCCTCTTTTTCACTACCATCATCTCCCTCATATCCTAAAATCCTCCATCACCACCTTTCAGTGGTACAACAATGCATATCTCCTACTGTACTTTTAAACTAAGGCGACCAGATGTCAGTAGTGGGACAAAGGGAGCATCACCCCACTCTGCATTGTTTTTTCAAGATGGCGGATCCAAGATAGTGGCCATATATGTGACAACATCGCACTGAAGTCATGGTGGGAAATTCAAATTTTGGCGGGAAAAAATAGGTCATTTGCACTAGTTCCACTGACCTAACTCCACCCAACCTGACCTCTGGAACTGGCGCCAAATTTTAAAAAAATGGCGGGAAATTCAAAGCTATTGGCAAGAATATCAAATTTTGTGTGTTCACCTTGCAGTTTGGAGACCAACTCAACTCGTTCATAACAAAACCACCAGAGGACACTGTTGTCCCTCCCCCACCACTTCTCTCCCCCTCCCCTCCCCATCTCGAAATTGGTGGGAAAAGAACTCTGTGCTGAGATTTCTGAAAGAATGGACATAAATGTTTTCTGTGTACTGTGTGTTCAATGGATGAAATGCTTGTGCTGGAGAAGGTATATTGGCTGTAATCATGCAGCAGAGGACTGTGTCCATAGCCACCTTCACGATGCTTGGAAAGCAATGATATTTGGTAAATGTACGAAGAAGGTGAATATGCTTCATCAAATAATGAAGATGCAGCAGAATGGGGCTAAGCTACAGTTTGCAACTCAGGCTGATAAATACGTGTGCTGGGGCTGTAGATCATTTGATAAAAGTCCAGTCAGTCTTCCGAAGCACAAGAGGCAAGACATTCATCCACTCTGGTGGAAGTATCCATGTGCACAATTGTGGAAATTCTGGTGATAAGCAGGGATGAATTTAGTAAGTGTACTGCATGCAGGCACACAACTGAGGACTGTATCCATAGCCTACTCCACAATGAGTGGAAAGAAAAGATAATAGATGAGCATATAAATAATGCCAATGCGATGGGAATGGGTCAAGATGCATTTCAGAACTCATGCAGATAGATGTTTCCGCTGGAACTGTTTATCTTTTTCGAAATTGCTAACACCTCACATCCACTTCACCCTGTTCACAATGAACCATAAGGGTTCACCTTGAGGTTTGGATACCAACTGGCCTAGTTCACATCATTATCACCAGAGGATGCTGTTGGCCCTCCCCTCCTCCCCTCCCCCCTCCCTTCCCACCTGTGATGGAATCCAAGATGGAGGCCCAGAAAAAAAAGACAGGGACCAATAGGAACACTGAATCTGATCACATGATTGGCTTCAGCCAATAGGACTGCAGTATCTGGTGACATCAGAGGAAGTATAGGGCGGGCTCAGTAACTCCACAGCCTCAGTCTCACTCAGTCGGCCAAAACCAGCAGAGGAAGAACCATGAAGCGTTAGCAGCAGCAGTCGAGATACAGCACAGCCCTGTATAACATCTTTGTCTGTAGTTAGCATTATTTTTGGTTGTTTGTTTTCTTGGTGTGTATGTGATACTTCCTCCTCCTTGTTCAGATGTAGCCTTCAACATGTAGCGACCATGTGTGATCCCGTGGCACACATTGCCCACATGCTGGAACAGAACAAGGAATTGTTATTGTCTGTCCCAATCATTGATTTGTGTGATGAGGATGTTTGGTCTGTTCCCAATGCCTCGAATGCCGCTGGTGGTCCTAAACAACAAGATGGAGGACAGTACTCGTCACTGACACATGTCCTGTCCCAGCAGAGCATACCTGTGGTAGTATAGTGACACAGTGCAGAGGCTGTGGATACGAAGGTACCAAGTGTGCCCATGTTTTTCAGTTCCACATGCAATTTAACTCCTAGCTGAATGAAACACGTAAATGTGGGTATAGAGGCATATCATTACTGGGGCTTGCATGTGAAGATAGTAATTGAAAATGCATTGAAGGCTGTTCAAGTGCCTATTTCTTAGTTCGGCTGTGATGAAATACACTCCTGGAAATTGAAATAAGAACACCGTCAATTCATTGTCCCAGGAAGGGGAAACTTTATTGACACATTCCTGGGGTCAGATACATCACATGATCACACTGACAGAACCACAGGCACATAGACACAGGCAACAGAGCATGCACAATGTCGGCACTAGTACAGTGTATATCCACCTTTCGCAACAATGCAGGCTGCTATTCTCCCATGGAGACGATCGTAGAGATGCTGGATGTAGTCCTGTGGAACGGCTTGCCATGCCATTTCCACCTGGCGCCTCAGTTGGACCAGCGTTCGTGCTGGACGTGCAGACCACGTGAGACGACGCTTCATCCAGTCCCAAACATGCTCAATGGGGGACAGATCCGGAGATCTTGCTGGCCAGGGTACTTGACTTACACCTTCTAGAGCACGTTGGGTGGCACGGGATACATGCGGACGTGCATTGTCCTGTCGGAACAGCAAGTTCCCTTGCCGGTCTAGGAATGGTAGAACGATGGGTTCGATGACGGTTTGGATGTACCGTGCACTATTCAGTGTCCCCTCGACGATCACCAGTGGTGTACGGCCAGTGTAGGAGATCGCTCCCCACACCATGATGCCGGGTGTTGGCCCTGTGTGCCTCGGTCGTATGCAGTCCTGATTGTGGCGCTCACCTGCATGGCGCCAAACACGCATACGACCATCATTGGCACCAAGGCAGAAGCGACTCTCATCGCTGAAGACGACACGTCTCCATTCGTCCCTCCATTCACGCCTGTCGCGACACCACTGGAGGCGGGCTGCACGATGTTTGGGCGTGAGCGGAAGACGGCCTAACGGTGTGCGGGACCGTAGCCCAGCTTCATGGAGACGGTTGCGAATGATCCTCGCCGATACCCCAGGAGCAACAGTGTCCCTAATTTGCTGGGAAGTGGCGGTGCGGTCCCCTACAGCACTGCGTAGGATCCTACGGTCTTGGCGTGCATCCATGCGTCGCTGCGGTCCGGTCCCAGGTCGACGGGCACGTGCACCTTCCGCCGACCACTGGCGACAACATCGATGTACTGTGGAGACCTCACGCCCCACGTGTTGAGCAATTCGGCGGTACGTCCACCCGGCCTCCAGTATGCCCACTATACGCCCTCGCTCAAAGTCCGTCAACTGCACATACGGTTCACGTCCGCGCTGTCGCGGCATGCTACCAGTGTTAAAGACTGCGATGGAGCTCCGTATGCCACGGCAAACTGGCTGACACTGACGGCGGCGGTGCACAAATGCTGCGCAGCTAGCGCCATTCGACGGCCAACACCGCGGTTCCTGGTGTGTCCGCTGTGCCGTGCGTGTGACCATTGCTTGTACAGCCCTCTCGCAGTGTCCAGAGCAAGTATGGTGGGTCTGACACACCGGTGTCAATGTGTTCTTTTTTCCATTTCCAGGAGTGTACATCATGCAGAGCGCTTCATCAACCAGCAGATAACCACAGAGTATTATCCAACAGGTACCCACCTAGAAATTCGCCTTACTGCTGTGACACTATCTATTACAACAGCGTATGATGACTGCACTATGTGTGAAATCGGATGACAAGTATGTTTATCTATGGCATGCCTCAGTTATGAACTTATATGATGCCAATACTGTGCTACACCTTGCATCAAAGAGACTGTGTTGATGGTTGCCAAGCATAGATTCCACATGCAATGGTGTTGTACGCTTTCTACGTAGAGTACGGAACAGTACCTTTATTTCTGCATCAACACAAAGCCAAAAGAGAAAGAATTTAAATGTACATGTGAAAAACCAGAATATTGTGAGGTACCCATTGGCTTGAAGGAGATACACCTAGGCTTTATTACATACCAAACAGCTTAATTTGGGAAATATTGCACAGGTGCAAAGAAGATCAAGAAAGAGACTGACAATTTTTTTATATATACTATATCTGATGTACGATATTGAAATAAATAATGTGTATATATTTTATTCCAGAGCTCTATCATTATAGGGCCAATCTGTTGGCTGTTTAATCCTATGTTGAAACTAGTATATGGTTGCTGAACAACAGCCAGGTTCAAAACAGCCAAGTATCATACTTATTAATATCATTATTTTCAATGATGTGTATATAATCGTGCAGCAGCAGACAATTGCTTAAGACACCTTCCCACCACTCTTTGTCAAACTGAATGATGTTATTTTTCATGGTTTTATATATATATATATATATATATATATATATATATATATATATATATATATATATATATATATATATATCTGTGTGTGTGTGTGCGTGTGAAAAGTAACTTCAGGGAATGATCAATGCATTAAATGAAATAGTTAATGACGTTGGTAAGAAAGTAACCAACTTAACTGAAAAGCTTGAGGTTATGGAGGGGATAAGAGATGGAGAGGTCGTTTTTATTGGGAAGGGAAACAGTTACATAATAAGGGGAAGAAGAGAAGATATATAAAGCCTCATACCGCAGAGATGCCTGATTAGTATACATCAAGATGTCAATGAAATGAAAAGTTATTCAGGTGCGGAAGGCCATCGGAGAGAAATTACAGTTGCTTAGTTTAGGACATACGGATTATCAGAAAACACCAAGAGAGACATTTAAGCCGGTTACTGTCACTCTCAGGCAGCCCTCAGCAAAAATAAAATCCACACGAAAATGATGGTGACTTGGTACATATCTCAAAACACAAGACAGCATTTGAGAAATCATACCTACTAAACTGGCCAATGGAGATATTTATAGTTACATCAGAACCAGATGTATTTCTCATAGAGAGAGTCATAAGACATCGAGGAAATAGAGCGCTAGTGGAAAAATTAATAGGGTTTAGGAATGATGAATTTCAAGCGATTTATGAATTGTGCACGTTTGCACTAAAGAAGGAGAAGAGTAGTGCCAGCCTGTGTGGCCGAGCGGTTCTAGGCGCTACATTCTGGAACCGCGCGACCGCTACGGTCGGAGGTTCGAATCCTGCCTTGGGCATGGATGTGTGTGTTGTTCTTAGGTTAGTTAGGTTTAAGTAGTTCTAAGTTCTAGGGAACTGATGATCTCAGAAGTTAAGTCCCATAGCGCTCAGAACCATTTGAACCATTTTTTGAGAAGAGTAGGAAGCAAAGGTGTTGGAAGTTCTGTATCCTGACAGCGATGTATGTAGCTAAAAACGTTCTGAAGCAGAAGGGAGAGGGAAGAAGAAGAGGACTGATTAAAGCACCTCTAGTTCCACCAGTACCCAAGACGTCTGGTAGTTTTCTTCCATTCCTCATCGCAGCCCTCTTTTCTCTCTTGGCGGTGGGATGTCTCGCTGGTGGTACTGCAACTATTGCTCCAACAGTCAAGAACGAGTAAAACTCCCAAGTGCAGTTAGAAGAAACGAGAAGACATAACTGCTTGATGGAAGCCGCAGCCATCGGGAAAGGACTATACTTGAAACTGTACCAGAAAGGGCTTGGTCTATTAATAAATAAAAAAAAAACCATTAGCAGTCCTACTAAATCGGGCACTCACAAATATTTATATACCTAAGTTTGTTAAAAATAATTCAACATTCCAAGATTCCATGGTATTTTGACGCCGGATACATTACCGAAGAATTATTTGGAAAACTGGTGAATGTGGTATTGTGAATTTAGATGTTGTTGGATGTCCCAGCACCCACTGGGTGTCATATTTTATGAAAGATACAAATATCGTCCACTATTTGGACTCATGTGCTGATCTGCAAGTGCCAGAAGAATTACAGCGATACTTCACTCGCAGAAGACGTGAGTTCTACAGTTTTCGGCGCTGTCAGGACTTTAATACACACCTCTGCAGACATCTATGCATTATGTTTCTCTTGACGTTTACAAAGAAGAAAAAGCACACTATATAAGAAGGAGCTTTAAACATTCCTTCATCAGTTGATCTTCAGATGCAATATCGTATACTTTGATTTTAAAAGAATGACCATCTGTATTATTTGCAAATGAGTTCCCATCAATTGATTTGAGCGTTTATGAATGGAGTATTGCATTGATTGGACTGGATATGTACAATAGCATTCCCAGATATTGCCGAAGCTACGAACATACAGCATCTGGATAATAATGATGAAAAAGATATTGCGAAACAGAACTTGGTGTATACAATACCGATGATTTAAACGAAGTCATAAAACAGGTAAAAGTATTGAGCTATGAGCAAACATCAATACGCTTAAGTCTGAAATAAGGACAGTGTATGCAACGATTGACTTTAACCTGAAAGGTTCAGTAGGCCGTCTACTGGGTTTCACAAAAGGACAGGTTTTGAAGAGGGTTCCTCGTAAATTTTACAAGTCGGATCAGACTGTAGACATAATGCATGTCAGCACAATCTAAGTCGAGTGTAACAAATTTCTGTCTCAACGACAGTCTGGTTCATACTATTTAGGAATTTTTCCCTCAGTTGCAACTGGATATAAGATTGCTGAGACTCCAACCAACGTAATATACCTTCCAGTGACACTTCAGACACTGGACTATTTGGAGTTGCTTATTGTGGAACAGAATAATCAAATTATTGACTTTTGCACTGAGGACATCATCGTATGATTACATGTATGGCAGGATGGGTGTACAACATTAATTCAGAGCACGCAATCCTCAGTATGCCACTTCGCTACCGAACCGCAAAGTGATAACATGTGGGAACTACGAGTTTCTTAAATCAGTTAGCTTGAAACCTCGCAATGACGTCCACGCTCAGCATAACCAGTCCAGTAGAGTAGGATGAGTGAATTATATGTCAGGAATACATCTTGCATAAACCTTATGCTTCAACCTCATTTAATAAGAATGATGAAATTAGGGTTGTCGCCCAGCACAAAGACGAGCTGACGCTTCCATGCAAGAGTTTCGTATATTTGGAGGGATCATTCAAGAAAACCAACGGCAATGATACAGTGGGATCCAAGCTTACACATAATGCCTTAACATTCCTGTTCCAAGAGATACGCTGTGATCTCAGTGGATCTGAGGTCGACCATACACGCAATGTCGGCGATCCAGAGGATAGAATAGTTGCAGAGTATAAGCGATTTACTGCATGCATACCACTATAAATTCTTATGAGGTACTTTGAGGACATGAGACAGATTATTATGAGCGCTAAACAGGAGCTAATTCTGGTACGGAGTGCACGGACAATAACTCATACATTCAAGGAGCTCAAGAGGAGAATATGATCACAATCAGCAAGATAATATGGAAAATGGCTCACATCAGTGTATCAGACAAGGAGAGATTTGAAGCTTGTAAAAGTTTTGAATTCTGGTACATACCTATCATTAAAATTCCGCTCTTGGGAGGTTTTCGAGTACCTAGTGCTACTTACTGGAAGCAGACAAACATGGGTTATTAAAACCTGTTCTCAGCTAGAGATGCCTAGATTCATTGTACTTGCATTTTAGACTGATAGGAAAGGGAATATAACAAATGATTCCATTGTATTTGACAACTGCAAGTTAATTAATGCCAGAGTCTACCTGAGTTAAGAATTTTACCCATATGACAATTTACTCTTGCAGTAGAAAGAAAATGTATATGGTTTAGCATATGACATGTATGCAGGTTTTCATGCATCTTACAATGAAAATGCTAAAGAAGGAGGAGGATGTCTACTCAGTCAATGGATATTTAAGGAGCTATCATCGATCATCGTAAGAGACTGCTCAAAACTGAACAAGATAATTAAATCTGGAACAATAGAAGTACAAATTGAATTTGAATCTTTAGCAGTTTTCCCAGAACATACTGCAACATATGCTGTAGTTATACATATCCATGTGATTAACTTCTGTCCATTCACCATTGTTGTGCAAAAAGCGATATATATGAACAAGTGCTGCACCATACTCATATCTCAAGGTGTGAATATCATGCAGACGTTCAGGGTTTCTATGATGGTGAGAGTAGACAGCTCATATTTAAAGATGTTGAACTAGTTCATACACATAAGGTGCCAGACTAATAGAGACATTCAACAAACAATGCATCACCATTCTTTCAAGGATTTAAAGTGTGCTAAAAGAGTGGAGAGGGGTTAACACATTTCTACCATAGAATTCACTTGTATGATCCTGGTGAATCCTATAAAGATATGACGATCTCGCTACGATTGTTCGACCACACGGATACCATCATCTATGTGAAGGTGAAGGAGAAGATCGCATGGATGCATCGAATCTTCAAGTTTGCTGCTGTTGAAGACCTGGAATTCTACAGGTGTTCTGCTCTCCATCGACTCAAGAAGAAAATGTGTAAAAATAGTGTTGTTGTGTCTGTTTCTGAAAATATAAAACTACTTGGATGAGAAATAACTTAATTTTTACCTCACAAGATGTGTATGATTTCTATTCACCCATTTCCCACTTTGACAGTATACAGTGTTGTCCAGATACTATGTCTGTGGTTTTCTTCAAGCACTTGTGATATAATTTCAGACATATTTACTACATGTCTTTGTAAGTGTACATGGTCACATACCTTCTGTTCCCATAAGTCAGCTTGTGCTGTATGGTAGGCTTCCATCCAACCATTCTATATATTACGTTATCGATCATCTTAAACTTCACTTCCTTAATAGCACTCATCTTCAGAAAAGCTAATGTCATTTGTATTATCCACATCTTTTATATATACCCAATACAATAGGGGATAGGCTGTTTGGAGATAACAACAACAAAGATGTATGGTAACGGTAGTTTTTTGTTTATTCTGTTCACACAGATACAATTCAATTTTTGAGATACAGTTCAGTTCTTGAGATACAGTTTGACTCTGGTATTTCAATGCACGGGGTACTTTTAACTTACATGCTAGAACAGTATCACAGGTTCCGAATTTTTATTACAAATTTTTTAAGAGTAGCACTGAATAAAATTCTTTAAGTTTTTCCAGATATATAAATCTATGCTAAAAACTAATAACAGATACTTTTTTTACTACCACAGCTAAATTCCACAGTCCCAATATCATAGGCTGAAGAGTAATTCTGATGGACTGTGAACATTTAGAAACTAATGAGTCTTGGACAGCTACTGGCAGGTGAAACTAAAAACTGTTCTATTTACATGATTCACATGGCATGTATATATAAAAGGTTTATGAATAAATAAATAAACAAATACTTTTTTGTTTATGCTTTTGTTTAGATTTTTAAAACTTTTTTAAACTTTTTTCACACACATGGTGTGCATATATATACACACACACATACATAAATATACATTTCTTTTACTTGTTTTATGCTTTCTCCCACACATTGTGTGCATATACTTGCGTACAAAGTACATATAAATAAATATTTACATGAGACACACACACAAAATTACTTACACTAGGAGATAAATGTGTCAGAGTAGTATACTCTGCACACACACACACACACACACACACACACACACACACACACACACATTCACTCATTCTCTCCCTCACACTCAATCAGAGTACCCCACTCTTTCTCTCGCTACAAGTGAGTAGTGTGAGTGGGGGAGAGGAGCTTCAGTCCAATTATCACAAATAACCCTTTTATCGTTATGAGGCGGCAGCCCGATTTTAGACTGCAGCAAAGTGTACACCTGATGTCCTCTCGATCGAATACTAGTTTGCTGTACCATATGTAGTGGCTGCAGTGCAGCATCACGAACACCACTGCACTGGCACTGCAAATAGTCTTCGATAGCGAGAGCTCTCTGTTGATGCAATACAACACACACCCTTAGCCCATCTCTAGGTGCCACCTTCCAATGTGCGATATGCATACATTTTTGATCGCAGACCCACCAACTTCACAATCGACAATCCATTCACTTCATTTTTCATAAGGCCGATAACCTTCTTGCTCTGTGGAACAGTACCCTAAGGATTATCGGCCATGTATGAGGAATCGCAAACTCTTAATGTAAGCAGTGCATGTGGTGTTTGAATAGGTCTAGTATGTACATCCCCACACAAATAGGTTTTGTGAACTCCGCGGCAGTCTTCACTATCTCCACAGCAACAAATTTCTTATTGAATGTGGCGACCTGCTTAGGATTCGGCCTGGCGATGCATTTTCTTACGCCATAACGCCCATCTCATTCGCTTCCAATTAAAATACCATACTGTTCCCTCAAATTAACTATCGTTTTGCAGAAAATTAAATTATTAGTATATGAAAACCTTTCTCAATGTTACAAGTCGCTGATGCTCTCTGTCTCGTATTCAACTAGGGGGGACTACTTGAAGGAGATAGTCCAGGTGATTCTAACCAGCTCTATCTCCAAGCTGAGAAACTTCTGGAGATTACAAGAAAGATAAATGTATCTCCAATCAGTCCCCAGCATTGTCATCAGTTTTTGGAGTGGAGCCTTCTCGCAGAACTAGTTGCTCTGGACACAGCAGCAGATTGGCTTGCACAGCATACAAACTAATAGGGTGAGTTCTACCTCCACCACACACCCTATATCAGAATCAACGGCCATACCTCCCATTGATTTTTCCACCTAATCCCTTGTATTCATCTCCGGGCACCAATCGAAAATCACCAACTGGTAGCGATTGTTGCATGGAGTGACCGCATAAGTTGTTTAGGTCGAAGTACACAATATAATTCGAGTCATGTGATACATTGAACCTGTCACACATCTGTGGGTTATTTGTCTTAGCATGCCTATGGGCACATTGGCAAAGTCTGCCACGGATCTCTCACACAAAGAAGAGAAGCATGTCAGCGTTGATCAATAATTCTATGCTGCATTTCGTTTTCTTGAGCGTTGCTTCCCAAGACAACCCAGGTGCTACGTAATAAAAGATGGGTTCCAGAGAACATATGGTCATGCATAGACTCCATAATTTCTCGAAAATTATGTGCACAGCTGTGTCTATGTAAAGCCATGCATACTCTGCTAAAGTGGAGGCGCTGAATTCCTTGTAGACAGACATGCTCATACTTTGTATCAATTATGACATCGCCTGTACAGTTGCTGGAGACTGCAGTTATGTCCCGTAGCGTGGTTTTATTGTGTTTTGCCATACTATCCACATACTCGTATGAGAAAACCCATTTCCAAATCACAAGCTGAAACTTTTCCTCCTCCAGAAATGCAGCTTGAGTGATACGCATATCCTCCCGAGATGTGGTGCCTGCATAAAACGTAGCGTGTCAGCGTGAAGCAGAGCGCAATTCTCGGCGTCATTCGTTTGTAGAGTGAAATATATTTCTCAGCCATCTCAGGCAGCACAAAGACCGATCTTTCTCCATGCCGAAATCAGCCGAGTGCTCAACAAGAAATTGAACGTCATACCCACTTAAAGCATGGAAGAAAACGGGTATGTCCCTTGGTAGTTGGTACTTAAAGTTGCACGTATTATGAGCTGCGCCATTGAACTTCCTGTAAGATGACAGTGATCCCTACAAGGAGTTTCTGCTTTTCTAACAAACAGCAGCCTACAAATATGACAGCCAACGGCGTTACTGTACAAATCTTCATTCTTCTTCGATTTGGTCATGGGAACGTTGTCGCTGTAAAACTTATCAACCTCCCATGAAAGTTTTACAAGCTCAGTGAGCAGCTCAAATGGCCGGATTATCCTTGACATAAGATTAGTAGCGGTCTAAGACTCGAATCACAGAACAAATCAATTTGGTACGCTGCCACATATGGTACGTATTTTTCTGTAAAGGTGGTATGTGAGACTGTAAGGTCACCTTCGCAATGTGTCACAGGAGTGAGGAGGTATTCAAAGTCAGCATACGCTACGAACAGACTTCGCTCCTGATGGTGAGCATATTAAAACTTTATGAATTTGTCTTCCTCAGTACACATAATAACATGCACCAGGGCCTTGGAAGCACAATCTACTATATGCTTTGGTAATAACTTGTCTGAGTAAAAGGCACTGAGGCACCTAAAGCAAATAAGCCGTTTTCCATTGCGCTTACTCAGTTAGGCGGAAAGGAGATAGGACATGTCTTTAATCCATACGTAATGCTGACAATCACCTTCAGAGAAGAGCAGCATGTTGCCATGCATCTTATGCACACCAACTGATTTTGAAAAATGGAGGGGGCCAACGACTATACGCTTGTTCTGCTCATCTGACTTGCATTTCTCCAGGCCATATACATAAACCAATATTTCGGTATTCTGACCCTCAAATTTAAATATGTCCTGGATCTTGATGGGGAACTTGATACCATCAAAGCTATAATACACCCGAAAATTATCACCTACACAGTATGTACCAGGACACTCAGGATGATCTCTGTAATTGTAATTTCTCTTGCAAGCCAGGACTGACCATGCAAAACTAGCCCGATCGGTTTTATTTTCGACATAAATGCATGCTTGATATAGCTGGACCCTCCATTTACCGGATTATAGACACGTATGTGGATGTCCAGGTGTAATATTCGGCTGAGTGCTTTAGCTGACCCTCTAATTTCCATCTCGGATAATCGGGCCAGTATAGCTCTCAAGGTGGATTCACGAAAGCACTCGGCGATTGATGTGCTCCGCGTTATCACGCCATTATCCCCCCAAAGGTAATGAAGACTATTCTCTTCAGTACCAGAGGCAACTTTGGGGGATGTGACAACCCGATGCACAGCACCACAACAAAATTAATGGTGGGATACCACAGATCATTTACTACTTTGAGGAGCTCTGTTTCCATGACATGAGAGCACACTGTTAGAATCCCAACAGGAACACATTGCCCTCCTGCTGGAGTCTCGACGCTTCTGAATGAGATTCGCTCCTCAAAGGCGTCCGAAATCACCGAGTATTCTAACTGTGGTATGGTGTCACTGATCTGATGTCCTTCACGAAAAGGGATGGGAGACAGAACTGCCACTAGCCACAGGATAATCTCCATTGCTAATAATAGTAATACTAGGGGAAACTAGGGGCTGATGAGGTCCATCCTGTTGATGATGGAGTCAGCGAGGTGCACAAGGATATGCCGTGAGGCACACGTACCTTTTGTTGCCAGCGATGATTCTGACGAGACTGAGAAGGAGGACGAGGTGGCGCTACTGGGTCAGGGCAGTGAGAACAGCCTGGCTGTATTGACAGCTCCCGATACTGCTGTTACTGCTGTAGGCCCTGCTTTGGTGAGGAAGGTTTAGCCACCACTGGTACCTGCAGCATGGTGTGCTGCAGCTGTGGAGATGTGGCTGCTGTAGAATAGAGAGAGAATAACGAAAAAAAATTAAGTACCAAGTTCCAGGCATTGCATGCTGCTAGTGTAAGGAAAGTAAGAATGCAGACGATTGCATTGTTATATAAGTAGAGTGAGTAATTATGCTTTGGGTCCACAGTGTGGGCATTTCAGCAACATTGTAAGGCATGTGTACCACCCCTTCAGGACAGTCATCCTCCTCTAAACGTGCCAGATTACCCTGTCATTGCAGCTTTCCTTTACCCATTCGCGTTTCTCATCCTTATCAGAATCGATATGGTGTCTCCAATCAATCCCGCTTACTATAACAAAAATATATGTATACAGATTTGATAGAGAAGAAGAAAAATCTCCACAAACAAACAATTAGAATTCCTCTTTCCATTTACAGAGCTGCTGTGATGTCTGACTTGGTGCTGGAGATTGCTGCAGTTGGTGAATAGTTTCCAGCTGCCTGTCTGTGAAGTTTAATCGGTCTAGAATTGTTACTGTAACAAGACGAAACAGTTTTTTTAATTACTTAGCTACTACTTCATAGATATTTCTTTTTTCTGTACCTATGCGACTGTTAGCGCTGAGTGTTCGCTGCTGGAGGCGGCCCCACAGCATGTGGCTGGTGTATTTTTTCAGCCTCCACCATTGTCTGCAACCCAAGTTACATTTGCGGCATATGAGCTATAGCAAGAACAAGCATGAAATTAGAAACAAACCAACGATACAAAAACAAATTACAAAAACAAAATAATACTGCTATCATGAAAATTTTTTAAATACTCACGTGGCAAGTTCTAGCTGTAAGCTTTCCACAGAAGGTTGGACCTCGAGAGGGAGAATTTGTTGTGTTCCAGCCTCCCATCTGTCCTCGCAATCTGGGATAAAATCCTGGAGTTACGCTGTAAAACAACGCAAAGAAACTGAATTACCGACGAGAATTTTTTTAACACACTAAATGTTTCCCGAATTCTACACCATACTCACAAAAACCAATTATACTTAAGTGGTAGTTCGTATTCTTCTTCTACAACTCTACATCTACATCTACATACATACACCGCAATCCACCATACGGTGCGTGGTGGAGGGTACCTTGTACCACAACTAGCATCTTCTCTCCCTGTTCCACTCCCAAACAGAACGAGGGAAAAATGACTGCCTATATGCCTCTGTACAAGCCCTAATCTCTCTTACCTTATCTTTGTGGTCTTTCCGCGAAATGTAAGTTGGCGGCAGTAAAATTGTACTGCAGTCAGCCTCAAATGCTGGTTCTCTAAATTTCCTCCTTAGCGATTCACGAAAAGAACGCCTCCTTTCCTCCAGAGTCTCCCACCCGAGTACCTGAAGCATTTCCGTAACACTCGCGTGACGATCGAACCTACCAGTAACAAAACTAGCAGCCCGCCTCTGAATTGCTTCTATGTCCTCCCTCAATCCGACCTGATAGGGATCCCAAACCCACGAGCAGTACTCAAGAATAGGTCGTATTAGTGTTTTATAAGCGGTCTCCTTTACAGATGAACCACATCTTCCCAAAATTCTACCAATAAACCGAAGACGACTATCCGCCTTCCCCACAACTGCCATTACATGCTTGTCCCACTTCATATCGCTCTGCAATGTTACGCCCAAATATTTAATCGATGTGACTGTGTTAAGCGCAACGGTACTAATGGGGTATTCAAACATTACGGGTTTCTTTTTCCGATTCATCTGCATTAATTTACATTTATCTATATTTAGAGTTAGCTGCCATTCTTTACACCCATCACAAATCCTGTCCAAGTCATCTTGTATCCTCCTACAGTCACTCAACGACGACACCTTCCCGTATACCACAGCATCTCTACGTCGTTTGCCACTGACGCTGATGCTACTCGATGTCACTGAACGTTTAATTATAGACAAACTGATGCACACAACTAAGGAGCAACTACACAGGCGAACTGACGATGGCAGAATTAGGGTGGGTGTGGAGGGGGTTGGATTTATATTGACACACTGATGTGGGGCGAACCAATCAGCAAGGGCGGTTGATGAAAAGTCCTGAACAGTATTTTCCGGAGCCAACAGGAGTGTAGCATTCCTCCCCACCTGCAGATGAATGCTGATCTGAGCAAGCAGGACAAGTTGAAGCTGATCTGTTGGTCACGGATTTCGTGCGCTTTTGCATGTGGCTTCTGGAGCACTCTGTAAAAACCAATTTGTTCCACTGATCCATTCTTTGTGCTGGACGCACTCGTCGATGCGCCGGGAAGCCTGCTTCCGGTATCGGGTTCACTCACTTGACGGAAGCGCAGCTTCAAGGGTCCTGCATTGTGACCATGCCTCATGCAGCAAACTATCGTGATAGCGTATTTAACAATATTTTTACGTGGTGTAGTATCGTCTTCAGAGTTTTGACTTAGTGTATTTCCGCTCATTTATGTTACTTTCAATTTATAAACAATATTCCTGCGTGATATATTTTCGAGTGTATTTGCATTCGTTTATTTTTAAGGGACGTATTTCCATTCCACGTGCACATGGAAAGGTAGAGCAGTGTTCTGTGTGTGAGTGTATTTGAAATAAATTGTTTTAAAGCAAAATTTGCAAATGTATTTAGGTATCAAACACTTTATCTAATTTGTTTACCCGCTCAAATATTCCAAAGCAGTGTCGATCTGTAGTTTTAATTAATTTTTCCTACTGTGAACTCCGTCCCGACAGATCGCTTAACGATTTGTTTATGAAACACCTTGAACCAAACTACTGAGCAGCGATCTTCTTGAAAGCGTATTTACAGCCATATTCAATTGTATTTAATAATTCCTGAAGCAGCTCGTGCTCAAGGACAAGGAAAGGCTACGGAATTTCCCACAAAAGCAAGCGAAATGTCTCACTGAGGAACGCTGGGAGGTTTCACAAGTGTGTCAAAACCCGCCGCAATCTGTTTAAAGTCTGTGTTCGAGTGTGGAGATATTCTTCTGAATAAAAGGTGTAATTACATTGCAAATTGTTGACATATTCTTGCTTCATCTGCAAACCTCTCTCTCTGCGTGCAGTGGTACATTTAGTTGATGTGACATTTTCAAAATATGTATGTAACAATATTCCATGTATTGCTTAAACACCAGATTTAATAACTCCTGACGCAGTTTGTATTAATTGAGAAGAAGTATCTATGGGCCAGAAAGAAAGATAGTATACCTAGTTGTAGGGGGAAGGCTGAGGTATTTCCAGGGAGACAGGAAATGCTTAGTGCAGCCCTGCAGCTACTGCATGACGGTGCTGCGTGCCCAGTGCATGGCTACTTACAGCGACCACGACACTGGTGGGAAGCGAGAAGTGAATATTTAGCGTGATTTATGACAGTGTAATTACGTGGTTCCTTTCGCCATCGGAATAAAAAAATAGTACTGCAATTGTTTAACATTGCCTAAATTGTTTTAACATCAGCATCAGTTTCGAGCTGTATTGCGATTTCAGAAATAAATGAACGATATTCTTAAGCAGTTTGTTTAAACAATGCCTTGTGGATGTTATGTTAGCCTATCATTGTGAGGTCTTCCCAGTCCAACAGCTGAACACAGGCAGCGAATTTCCTATCAGGTTCCTGATGGAGGTGGGGAGGGGAGGGGAGGGAAGGGCAGAGGGCATGGGGGATGGCCAACTGCGCCCTCTGAAGCTAGTGTTGTCTACTGCATTAGTTGGTGTCAGAACTGCAAGGTGAACACACAAAATTTGATATTCCTGCCAATAAAATTGAATTTCCCTAAATTTTGTGAATTTCCCGCCATTTCCAGGGGTGGGGGTGGATGGAGTAAGTTTAGTTGACCCATTTTCCCGCAAAAATTTGAATTTCCCACCATGACGTCAGTGCCATACTTATTGCCGCCATCTTGGATCCGCCATCTTGAATACGTGTGACAACAATGTAGAAGGGGTGACGCTTTCTTTGTCCCACTACTGATGTCCTTATTTTCTGGGGACAGTACTCAGTTTACATGCTTTGTCCTTATACCTTTAAAACTGATTAAGAACCACAATTATCCACAATTTCTTATTTTGTGCCCTCAGTTTTCAAATTTCCCAAAGTAATTGAAATGGGAAGAATGTGTTAAATATTTTAAGCTCGAACTGTACTCAATATACCAGAGCAACTAGATTTGTTTATGTAATTGCAAGAAAATGGACTAATGAAAGTATAAAACTATTTCCTGGTGCAAACGAAATTATCCTTGAATTTAGAAATTATGCTATGTGCCTACTGATGGGAGACATGCCAAAGTATCAGATTAGGTCATCAGGATAATCGCTGTGCTATTTCGTTTCTGTTTTAATTTAAATATTTTTAGAATGAGGAATAAATCTCATCTTTTTCAGCAACAACTTTCATCAAAGTAAGTAAAGACTTACAAAGTAATTTAATCATGAGCTTTTGAAAACAATTAAGTGCTTTAATTTTTCCTCTTTTTCATTTTTTGTCCTTAATTGCTCAACTTTTCACTGTTTGATTTGAAATTAATTTTTTCTGCACTTTGCAATTCCTAAAATTTTCATCGGAAAAATGACAGTGGCCAGGACTCTTTCCTTTATGTACATATCCTGTGTCTAGAAACTGTTGATCCTTTCTGTGTATGGGCCATTCATTTGGAGGATCGGTTTATTACCTCAGCATAAACTTTACTGCACTCTGATCATGGAATTACCTTTGCAAACTCGAGAATACAAAATGATTTGTGCTATGGAGTAGTCATTTTGCAACATGTGTTGGTAGCCAAGCAAACAGAATACAACCGACATCTAGCAGCAATGAATGCAAACTAGACATTGTATACATTCTTCTAATAGCTCAGCTGTGCTTCAGTGCTCGTTAGTTTTGGCAACATAATACTCTGTAATACATATATTCTTTTGTTAACACGCTGTGTTTACTAATTTAGTTGAGGAGTAAACCCATTCAACTAAATATTTAAGGATTATAATTACAAATAGCTTAAATTGTAACGTTCACATAAATAATGTTGTGGGAAAAGCAAACCAAAGACTGCGATTTATTGACAGAACACTTAGAAAATGCAACAGGTGTACTAAAGAGAGTTCTTACAATACACTTGTCTTGCTTCTTCTGGAGTATTTCTGTAGGGTGTGGGATCCACATCATATAATTGGCAGAGGACACTAAAGAAGTTCAAAGAAGAGCAGCTCGTTCTATATTATCGTGAAATAGGGGAGAGAGTGCCATATATATGATATGCAAATTGGAGTGACTATCGTTAAAACGAAGCCGGTTTTCGTTGTGGCAGGATCTTCATCTAAAATTTTAATCAAAGATTTTCTCCTCAGAGTTTGAAGATATTTTGCGGGTGCTCACATATATAGGGAGGAACGATTACCATAATAAAATAACAGAAATCAGAGCTTGTACACCGAGCGAGGTGGCGCAGTGGTTAGACACTGGACTCGCATTCGGAAGGACGACGGTTCAATCCCGCGTCCGGCCATCCTGATTTAGGTTTTCTGTGATTTCCCTAAATCACTCCAGGCAAATGCCGGGATGGTTCCTCTGAAAGGGCACGGCCGACTTCCTTCCCCATCCTTCCCTAATCCGATGAGACCGATGACCACGCTGTCTGGTCTCCTTCCCCAAACCAACCAACCAAGAGCTTGTACTGAAATGGTAGAGAAATAGCTTGAAGGTGACTCAGTGACTCGATTAACTGGATCAATTGTTGTTGCAAGTCATCAGGATAATCGAAAATCTGTATAATTGAATGTCTGAAGAGAAGCTGTTTTTTTATTATAAACTGTAGAAGCCTACTCTTTGGCACCCATTTATGTTCATCTTTTCTGGTACATAATCATATGGTTATATTTCTAAGATTAACACATAATGTTAGGTATTTATTCAAAACAACAAAAACAAATTAAACTAATTAAAATCAGAAAAAACAATGTTTATTTAGATATTTTCTTAAAATTACTTAAATATTACAACCTTAATCATGAAATACGTAACAAAAGTCACATTGCACAATCACTGTAGTTTAATTTTGTTTTAAATATCTGGCAATTGTCATATGATGCAAACAGTTGCTTCTCTTCATTCCTGCTACATCATGAATTTATTTTAATTGTAGGTAGCTTACAGTATCACATTCCAGTTTTTTTTCGAACTATGTGAAAGCTGTTCCAGGGCTTGCAGTGCTTCTGATGCGATGGTCCTGCATCATTTTCTGCATCTACGTTTTCTTCTGTTTCATCTTCTTGCATTCCTTGCTGTTTGATTGCTTGCAATATGTTTTCATCAATTTCATAATCTGACATGATCTGAAAACCTTGATCATGACTATCACAAATGATTTTTTTTTCAAATTTATTTGACTTCAGTACAGTAGTCAAGCCATAGTCACAGTAAATTACAGAAAGTTTACATGACTAGTTTCGGTGAAGCTCAGGCAATATTATCAAATGAAACAAGTCTGAAATAGTTTGCTATTAATTACGAGAACCTGAAATACAAGTAACATCTAGCTGCAACACTTTGGTAATGGGAAACAATAGTGTGAATTTATCATGTTAAATTAAATATAATTATGCAATAATGGCAAAGAAACAACATCATGGCAATTGGTCGCTGTGGAGTCTTTATGTAAATGGAACCTTAAAATCTTAGTGTCTTATATGTTGGATTAGGACTGGCATTGTCCAACTATTTGTGTAACGAACCTAACAAGTGCTAATTGCACTTGCAGTTAACATTTTCACGTCATACTTGAGCTGTGTTTGGTTCAGAATGTATCAGGACTGCAAAAATTAATAAGACAAGATTATTATCATGTAATTTTCTTTATGCAAGTATTTGAACATCATATACGATGTTAAGATGTTCATTTTCTGTATAGATAAAGGCTCCACAGCGAGCAATTGCAATGATGTTGCTTCTTTGCCATTGCTGCATAATGATATTTAATTTAACATGATAAATTGACAGTATTGTCTCCTATGACAAAGATGTTGTGGTTAGATGTTACTTATATTTCACGTTCTCATAATTAATAGCAGACTTATTTTATACTTGTAGAATTTGATAATGTTGACTGAGCTTTGCCAAAATTTCTCATGTAAACTTTCTGTAATTAACTGCAACCATGGCTTGACTACTGTACTGAAGTGAAATAAATTTGAAAAAACTTACATTTAGTCGCACTCCTTAAGACAGTCATGTCAAATTACAAAATATCACAAATGGGCCACTCTTTCATATCTTTCATTTCCTGGCATATTTGTATATTTGTCTTAGCTCTTTTTTATCCTCCAAAACAGAATCATCGATTTTGGTCATTGAATTTTCATGCTCCTATTTTACTGTTCTGTTCCAACCTTTTTTCATTGCATTTCCTTGCAATAACACCCCATGCATCTTCAACCACATAACAGCACTCCATTAAATTCATTTGCTTGAAAAATGGCAAACTACTTCTACGTTACTGTCATCAACAGGTAACAATCTAGGTAAAAGCTATTATTTATAAGGTGGTTTTAGTGTTTCCACTAGATAGGCTGTAATTAAATTATAACAGCATATGATGAATGAGTTTTATTTATTGAAAAAAGAAGGCACTTAACAACTGAATACACAGAACATTTGCTAGAGAATAATGCAAATATATGCAGAGGAATAAAAGATTGTGCAGCAGTGAGATGCATCAAAGATAGTAACACACAGCAGCTGTATCAGATCCTGCAATATACCCTATTTCTGTCATAGATATGGCAACACATTTTTGCCTGCGAGATATCCATATAACTGGACCAATGGTCAGTACATTGACATAGCTCGTTGTTGAACGGCGAGTATCGTTATCTCCAGTAAAATCAGGATTTGAATAAAAATGAAGTTTAAGCTTATTACCACAGGATTTAAAACCTTTTCCTCTTGTACCTTTAAGGTACTTTAGGATGTGTTTATCTGCAGTCCAGTGCTCAGGTTCAGGGTTGTTAAGAAACCGACTTATTTGACTGAAGAAAGACATTATATCAGGTCTTGTCACTGTGGCAACAAACATCAATCCACCTACAGCCACATGAAATGGAATATTTTCCATAGATTTCTTATCTTCATTCGCCGGGCACTGTCCTAAATACAGTTCTAAACTGCAGTCAGTGGATTTTGCATAGGGCTTGCAACTGTTCATGTTGAATGTCTCTAAGAGGCCACTAATGTAGCCATTTTGGCAGACAAATAGTTTTTTACTTTCATGATTTTGCTTGATTTCCAATCCTACAAAGTACCTGGGATTGTCAACCACAATCTCTAAATGAGTTTTGAATTCTTCAAATACTTTATTTGTCGTTGCTGTTGATTTACTCATGATTAGTCCATCATCAACAAAAATATCCAAAACACTCTTTGGCCATCAACTTGAGTACAAAATACACAATTCTCTGCATGTAGCTATTTGAAATCAAAATACTTAAAAAACTGAACAAGTTTTTGATTCCAACATCTAGGAGACTGCTTCAGTTCATAACGTCTTCTGTTTAATTTGCTGACTAAATTTGCGTTTTGACTAATGAAATCCTCAAGCTGTTTCATGAATAAATCTTCTTGAAAATCAGCATTGAGAAAAGCAGTTTTCACATCAGATTGTTTCAAAAAAATGGTTCAAATGGCTCTGAGCACTATGGGACTTAACATCTGTGGTCATCAGTCCCCTAGAACTTAGAACTACTTAAACCTAACTAACCTAAGGACATCACACACATCCATGCCCAAGGCAGGATTCGAACCTGCGACCGTAGCAGTCGCATGGTTCCGGACTGCACGCCTAGAACCTCTAGACCAATGCGGCCGGCAAATTGTTTCAAATCTATGTCATACGCTTCTGCCAAAGCCAAAAGAATGCGAATTGATCCATTCTGAACAGCAAGTGAAAAGTTTTCTCCATAATAAAGTCCAGGTTTCTGAGAAAACCCTTTTGCACATAGTCTAGCTTATACCTCATTATGCTACCATCTGGTTTACTTTTAATTTTGTAAACCTACTTACAACCAACAGCCTGGTTATCTGTAGGTAGACCGTCAAATACCTGGTTTTATTTAGAGTCAATGAAGACATTTCATCTTCTATAGCTTCATGCCACTTCTCAGAGTCTCCAGACCCCATGGCCTACCTCATGGTTTGTGTTTCATCAATGACTGCTGCATAAGCCACCTTGTTTTGGAAATGAACTGGAGGGCAAGGTCATCATGGTTTCTAAGATCCATTGCTGACTGAGCAGTCTTCTAAGTAGAATAGGAGCCTTGGTCCTGCACAAATTCCTCTTCGTTTTCAGCAGGCTGTTGAATTTAATTTCCTTCTGCATCTATCAGGAAGTTTTACTCATATGTAATGTTGTTGGGCCTGAGTTCTGTTGGATATCCTGACGAATTTTCATTGAAAACTACATCTTACAAAACAGTTATCTTCTTTGTTACAGAATCATACATTCTATATTTGTTACTGTAATCACTGTAACCAACCATTACCATCTTAATTGATTTACTTTGAGATCTGGATCGAAACTGTTTGGGTTGGTTGGTTGGGTTGTGGGATTAAAGGGACAAGACTAACTGTTTGGGAGTATGCATAAAGCTTTCAGCAACAAATCTCCTCACATGCTTTAACGATGTTTCTTCCTGAATCTTTCTCATAAAGCATGCTCATCACAATCAGGCTTACATGGACAGTTGCTTAATGCTTAATGCTTGAGAGCTTCTACCCAAAGTGTTTTTGGAAGACCAGAATCAAAAAAGATTGTGCAAGCACTGTCCATTGTAGAGTTGATTTCACATTCAGCTTTATAGTTGTGCTCTGTAAGGTGAACTGGTTTCATGGATGATACTAATATTCTTGAAATGATTATGAAGTTGATCATGAACACAGTCTGTCCTACCATCAGTCCTATTAACTTTAAGCTTATTCCTTGTCTGCTTTTCCACCAACTGTTGAAACTCTAAGAATACTGAAGCGATATCACTTTTGATATTGCGAAAATATACAATCTTCTATGAAGTACAGTCATCTTTAAAAACAACAAAATAGTTAGCTCCCCCCAGAGCCTTTCCACATACGTCAGAATGAACAAATTCATCTGGAGCACAGGCATGAGTCTGCACATTTGATCTAAATCCCTTCCTATGCAATTTACCATAGTGAGGTGATTCGCAGAAAAACTTACTTAAAGCATTTGATTTTATATCGGGAATGAAACCATAGTCAGCCATATTTTTCTAATTTCGAAATTTATTGAAATAAGGCAGTCTTGATTGCAAAATCTTTTTTATTTTATTAAAAAACTAAAAACCCGCCTCGATTGCGAAAAAAGCACCTAGTGTTAAGTGTTAACCCAGGTTTCGGCGTAGATAACTACACCTTCTTCAGAACAACAATAAAACCCATAAGTGCCTAAGAAGACCTTTGTCAATGATTAAAAGAACACCATAGCTATACATTTGAAAACGAAAAAGAAAAGGAAACACAAACAGTACATATGTACAAAGTCAAAACCACTACTTCTACTTGCTGCATCTGACGCCTTGGCTGGTACGAATTTAAGAACCTTCAACATCGCAGCGTGTCAGCAATCGTTGGTTAACACTTAACACTAGGTGCGTTTTTCGCAATCGAGGCGGGTTGTTGGTTTTTTTAATATATTAACCAACGATTGCTTACTCGCTGCGATGTTGACGGTTCTTATCTTTTTCATTTACAGGAAATGACGCGTTTTGCCCTTTTGGGGCATCGTCAGATTGGCCTAGCAGTGAAAAATAACAACAGTGAGGCACGTGGAGATTAAAATGGGGAAATGGAGCTAATATGAAAACACAAAAGAGGCAAAGTTCCAGGCTGTGCAGCCATCACTACAATTAACTGTAACTATGAACTTATGTAAAAATTAATGTAAAAAACCGACATTAGTCGATCTATACTCACTTATGGCATTAAGACAAAATTTTATAAGGAACCATTGTGCTTTCGTCATGGCATGAATAAAAACATTATGGAACCTGCAACCGGGAATACAACACCAAATATAACCACAGTGCCTGCTGGACAGGAAAACTACAACAAACCAAGAAAAATTCAGGAAATCTTAGTTAACACAGAGCCAACCGTGTACCAGCATATACAGCATAGTGTTGTGCACAGCTGACAAATAGTAAGACAATGCGGTCGAGAATAGGGTAAGTCAGCCCTCCAAGTGAGCCACACAAACAAGAGTGGTACAGGCAAGTCTATACGACTGTAGCAGCAGACATCAAAGGTAGTTGGCGTTGGCTAAGCAATGTGCTTCCAAAAAGTGATTCTTTAATAGAATTAAATATGCATAAGACAACTTAGGTGAAACATTGAACTATTAAAATTGAATTTAATGCAAGAATATTAATAAAACAGGTGCGAGTAAAAAGATATGTATAAAGTGTACAATTTTAAAATCTGCCAAGCTGTAAAACTTTAAATGACGCTAAAACATTAGTCAAACCGATAAAACCAGTTAAAAAATAAGGAACAAAAAAGGTAGCATCAAATTCACAATAAAAGCTATCGGCAGGTGAAAATAGTGGGTACCATAATATCATAAAAAGGCAAGTTTCTGCTAATCACTTGATCATTCAAATAAATTCATTTCCCTGTACTGGAGCGTTTCAGAATTTCAATTACCTCTAAAAGATTTAGCCCTCTCCCTTCGTTCGGGATTTCCTACCAGTCTGGCCCACATGTGACGCTTCACAGTCGATGCAGTCTGTTCTGTAAACTCCGGATTCAGTGTATTTATCTTTATTAGATATTCTATTATGGATGTGTCTAGGCTGGACTTCGTCAACGAAAAGGCTACACCCACACCGTATTTTCTACACAGTTTTGCAGCGCCCTACGATAAGGTGCCTACAGAAGGGAGTTTTAACAATTCTAATATTCTTGGGTAACAGACCACATGGAAGTTTAGATTAATCAGAATTGGTTTTTTGTTGATACAGATTATCTACAATGTTAGCATTGTAATCGTTGCTGATATCAATATGATGAAGGTCAGCTAAATCTTTCTCGATGGAAGACTGACTTGGAGAAGTTCTGTGAAGGGGCGAATCATTAATTTGAAAAACTCATCTTATGACGATATAAATGACAAGAAGAGGAGTGAATAACGGAATCGCTTGTTGTTTGCGAAAGATGTCAAATTTGACATTACCTTCCTCTAGTTGTAATTATAGAGCTAAGTAACTGAGACTCTTGTTGGCATGTATTATCTCATGAGTGAAGGCCATCTGTGGGTGTTATGAATTAAAATCATCAACTAGAGGCGGCACCTCGTCCACAACACCGTCAAAGATGATAAAAATGTCATCGACGTAACGCCTATAGAAAAAGATCTGTTTGTATCTAACTGTATCGTTCTTAAAATAGCCACCTTCTAAATGATTAACAAAAACATCGGCAATAAAGCCCGCCAGACGCCTTACCGTGGCTAAGCCCTTTTGTTGCTTATAAAACCGATTATTGAATGAAAGTTAATTACATAAAATGATTAATTTGAGAAGTGAGATGATTTCAGTAATCTCTTCTACTGTGAGTCGCAGCTGTCTATGAGGATTGTTTTCAATAAGGGTAATAGTCCCATTGATAGGAATATTCGCATATAGATTTTTAATATCTAAGAACAACAGAACATAGTCGGGGGGAAAGATTTTGTCATACAACAGACTAACAGGATTTATTCCTGTTGCAAAATTACCTTCAAAAATAACGTTTGGTGGCACAATAGCAGGAAATACTTACAAATGGGTTTTACTGGGTTCCATAAACCTTATAAACCGGACGAAACAGGTAGTCTGGTTTATGAGTCTTCACTTAAGCACGTAGCATAGGTGCTTTAGGGTTCATGACTTGCTACTTTACAGCGACATCAGGACTTACGATACTAGAGCAGTCCTTGAGACAAGTTTTTACTTCTTGGACACTGTGTTAAAAAAAGGTGAGTATTTTAGCTATGTAGTCTTCTTTGTAAAAAACGACTGAAGTATTATCCTTGTCTGCACGAATAATCATAGCACCATCAGACTTTAACTTATCACTGAAGATATTGAGTGCAAAATATCCTTCATTTTAGGATTATTACGTGTAGCCCTTCGGATTAATTCGCTTGCTCTACACGTTGTCTTTATTTTGTCGGTCTAACTGCATGGGGTAGTATCAAGTGCCATTTTCAAATCCGCAATTAGCCCTGCAGTGGTCTTTTCATTACGTTTCGGTTGAATGCAATACTTTAAACCTTTATTCAATAGCTGCATTTCTTATGTACTGAACTGAAGGTTTACCACCTGCTCGATATAGGGAAAATGCTCTGGTGTGCTTGCATATCGCTTCTTAGTGGGGCGATAGCCAGTTCCGTTTAGCTTCTGCAACTTCTGAGCATGTGTTTGAGCGATCGATTAGGCTAGCTTCCCATAAAAAATAATTAAGGACCATAAGTAAACTATCTCAAAGATCACAGGTTAAAATCCTTATAGCAGTAAAACAGGCTTTGTAAGCTAAAAGATTAAGCTTGGCTTTTATCTTATAAAGTCTGTTGATTTCGCTAGAAATAAGGATCCTACTGCATTTCACTAAGTCTTTACTGGGGCGCTGATCCTTGTGTATGTTCAAATGTTCACGAATATATACAGGAAGTAAACCCCATGAAGGCATTGTTTGTTGAACTGTATATTCATAAAAGGCTTAATTATTTTTAACTTGTATTTCCGTAATGTTGAATGGAATGGAACCAATTTTACTTTTCGAAATTTACTTGTCCAACCTCCTGTGCCATAACAGAGCTAAGTCAGATTATGCAGAATTTGCTTGTTACAGATTGTCAGTACAAAATAACATTCAGTAACATCGATTTTAAGCTTTTACATCAGTTGCAACTAGCCTCTCACTAAATAACTTAATGTTATTATTATTAAATGTGGCTTCGAAACCTGTACTGGTTATTGTTCCCACCGAAAAAAGATTTTTCTCCTAACCATCTACATACAGTCTGTTGTACGAGATTCCCATACAATTCAATAGTGTTTTTAAGTTAACTGATCCAATATCTTCGGCATAGATAAATGAATTATCTCCTATCTGAACAGGACATACGAACTTCTCTAGTGGTTTAAACTTTTAAAACCATTCCTTGAGTGACGTCATATGCTTTGATGTAGCTCTGTCAATAAGCCAAAAATTTTCACAAATAGTAGTCAAAATGTTCCTGATTTCTGCACTCAGAGTTTGATATATAGGTTCTTGATTTTTCTCTTGACAATTTCATCAATCTTTTCTTGCATTAACCCCTGCAATGGCCTTCCTTATGACAGTAATAGCTTTCAACATGCGTCTTATTCACAGAATGTTCACTCAAATTTCTCTGCAAATAATGATCCTGACCTTTATCCCTTTTGTGAATGCTATTACCAGCAGCGAATGCAGTTGTCGTTTCTACTGCCTCTGACAAGGGTTCTTTTTTCAGTAACCTCGCTGTTAATTTATCGAAATTGTGCCTGCTTTCGTCACATGAGCCGCAAGCTGTAACAAGTCCACCTAAATCTTCGTCAGCCTTGCCGATTCACCAATATTGGCAAGTGACTGTGCTAATGCTTCAACTTTACAAATATGTGCGCAATAGTATTACACAGTGACATCTTATATCTAAAGAACAGATGTTTCAACGTAACTTTATTTATTGCAGATTACTGTTGATGAATTATCTGAAGCGGATTCCCCATAACATTTGCTGTAGCACTCGACACAACATTTTGCAGCTAGTCGAATCCCATACCAGAAGAAATGAAAAGCATTGCTTTTTGGTTAAGCTCATTCCACAAGTTCTATGTGTCTGTGCCTTCAACTGGTATTACTTTACTTCCTTCAATAACATCCAGTAGTTTCTCAACATGAAAGCTTATTTCCGTTTGATACTTCCATAGCTGAAAATTACCTCCATCAAATTTTTGGATAGTGAAAAGTTTCGTACACTCCATGTTTTAACTTTTCGCTTTCCAAGTAAAACACGAAGGAAATAAAACGTTACCCCAGTAAATTAACAAGTTTTCAGGGCCCATAACAGGCTGTGATTAAACCTTAACACCATATGAAGAACCAGTTTTATTTCTTGAATAAAACGAAGCCATTTAAAAACTCAAGACACAGAACATTTCTTAGAACACAACGCAGACATATCCAAAGGAATAAAAAACTGTGTGCTGTACACAAGCGGCAAGGATAGTAAAACACCTGACTTATATAGACATTATATCCCCGCAAAAAGCTGTACTCTGCAACAGTTTCAATAATATTTTGATCCGTTGGTTGTAGGAAGGATGTCACATTAAAAGGCAAAAATTTTACTGTAAACATTCCATTTTCTCTCGCTTAACAGTCTAGCTGTACAATGGGTTGGCGTACTATCCAGTTAAAGTAGGTACTTTCCTTATTTACCAAATTCGGTTTCAAATGTTTTTACTTTAGGAATAAAAGTGTTGTCATACCTGTCAATGAATATTCTGGTCTTCATCCAAGTGTTTTTAGGTTTTTGTAAATTGAGGGAATCATGATATTTTTCAGTCAATTGGGATTTCTGAATTTTGTGATGAGGAGCTATTTCATTTTATAGGTTCTGGCAGCATTTGCGCAAACTAATATTGTTACTCGCTCTTTACTAGTTTTGTGTCCTGGAGCTGAAGAGAGGCTGAAGATTCTGACAGTAATGATTTCCAGTTTATCTGGTTTCTTGGGCAGTGTAAACAAAGTCCAAGTCATATTCATTATTGTCCAATTCTTTTTTAAAATCACCTTTAAAAGAATTTGCTATGTATGCACCAGTTTACTTTTTTTCACCTTGTGTTTTTAATTCGGAAATTCCATGATGAGGTACAACCAGCCATTACTTGTCACATAGACTCATCACCCACTGTTTTTCTTATTTAAGTGTAAGGCCTTTTCATAGAGCAGAGACCCTAATATCGTTCGCCTAGGTGACCATTTTTGTAAAAATCAACAATACAAAGCTGCTTCCAAAAATTCATTTTTCTGTTTCTTTATCACTTTTCGATGTTATCTCCCGTCTTTACTTTCAAGTTTGCAGGCGTACTTCAAAACTGAATAGGTATTCTTCTTAATATCACGTATCGTAGTACTATCTACACCATACTTCACGGCTTATTTATGACCTGTTTGTCCATTTTTATGATAAATCAATAATGTGCTTTCGCATTTTTAAGCACAGAAGCGGCACGGCGCAGCGGCAAAGCGATTGTCAGCTGTGTAACTCACACAATAATGAAATGCGTGGAACAGAGACTGCGTGGGGCGCGGCTAGTGCCAGTAACTACAAAGATATTGGCTCATGCTTAACAATTCGGATAACCGCGAATCCGTATAACAGAGGTCCGGATAATCGAGCCCCCGCTATACATAGGTAAACGATCTAGGACCCGTACCGTTGAACAAAAAAAGAGTGAATGAGAGTGGATTCATCTAGCGGCGATCGCTGAAGCTTGTAGGCGATGATGATAGAAGCGACTTCATGCAGGAAAGGTAAACCACAACCGCAGCACTCACTGCCGTGAAAATTGTTACCGTGTGACCGAGGACGCGACAGTAGCGCCCCAAGCGGGGAGAAAGCAGGTATAAGTTTAACGTTTGTTTTTAATTATTTTTCTAGTTATTAACGAAATATTACTGCATTTTTGCGTTCCAAGCATTAGCAAATGATCAAGAGACATGAGTGATCATGATATAAATGTAAAACGAGCCAAGTCTCACTAATTTTGTGACATATGCTGAAGATTAGATGGGTAGATCACATAACTAATGAGGAAGTATTGAATAGGATTGGGGAGAAGAGAAGTTTGTGGCACAACTTGACCAGAAGAAGGGATCGGTTGGTAGGACATGTTCTGAGGCATCAAGGGATCACCAATTTAGTACTGGAGGGCAGTGTGGAGGGTAAAAATCGTAGAGGGAGACCACGAGATGAATACGCTAAGCAGATTCAGAAGGATGTAGGTTGCAGTAGGTACTGGGAGATGAAAAAGCTTGCACAGGATAGAGTAGCATGGAGAGCTGCATCAAACCAGTCTCAGGACTGAAGACCACAACAACAACATCAATGTTACAACTTATTTGTGAAGAAATACTTTCGAATAAGTGTATATTTGCATATTACTCCACTGAAAGCAAGAGAATACATGCATGAGAACCACATATTTGTATTGTTGTCTGTTCTTATAATTATAGGCAGTTTCCCTGATACATAACGAATTTGTACGGAGCCTAATGATTCGCACATTCTTACAGTTCACTCGATTTTCTTATACATGAATATTTTTGTAAATATAATTATCTTTGCTTCAAAAGCGAATTTGTTGATGATTCTTACCGTATGTGGCTTAGATGCAGCAACAATTGCGGATTTTTTTCTTCCATGATGGGAAACTGTTGTATTACTTTTGTCCCTTATTATGACGTCTATGTGCTTTTTGCTTCAGCTGCAGTGTGGGAGCTTCTCTGGCACCTTATGTAGTGTAGATATGGCATTCTATACACGTTTCCATCATTTCACATACATTGATTTGACTGGAAGTGTACTAAAGAAAAACCGGTTTTTGGTATACAACGTCTTTCTGCAAATGGTCAGGTCTTCTGCTGTTTACTAGCAATTTTTTTGTTCTTAAAAGAACACTACATTGTTCAGTAAACATCTCTAGGTTACAAGAAAATCGTAAATAAAATGTTGTGTAATGTAGCAGTTCTCACTTCCCATGGTCCTTAGGAAGCCTAAAAAAGAAAGACAAATGTGGTGCCCTCTTCTCGTTGTTGCTGCTTCGTCTGTAAAAACCATTCTACGCTCCAACGTCAACAATTAGATTAGCTTTCGTAACAGTATAACTCCCTGGCCGCTTGATACTCTGCTATCGCCGTGGGTAACAAAAAAGAGACGGAGTGTCGCGACTGTTATTTTATACTTTTAACTTTCGTAACTTTACGCTTAGGTTTACATGATAGGATGCGAGTAGGGTGTTTCCACATGTAAACTGACATGCTTGAATTAATTATACTTGAATGAATTGTATATGTACTGTAACAGAAATAGTGTGAAGTTATGAAACGTCATCTTAACAATGCAGTTAATACAATTCTGTGCAAGCAGATCTTTCCGTAAGGAAAAAATTCTATTATTTTTTCAATTTGGTAATCCATTAAAAAGTAGGTAAAGTACTAAAGGCCTTTCGTCATATAACGATCTGTCTGTGCATACACTAATAACTACTGTCATAATATGACAAAGTACTTCGATGGGAAAAGCAATTTTTTCACATGAGTTGCTGACAGTGACATTATGATTCCTGCCAACAGGAAGAAGATAAAAGATTTAGAATTCTTGACTGCGATGTCCAAGCATTATTGTGCAATACAATTCATAAGACATGCCAGTTGTCAAGAAGAATCTCATGAAGGCAATTAAAGTACCTCAGGTATGTAATACATCAGACTACAGACATCATTTTTACAGCCTTAGCCGTGTTTGTAACTCCATGTGGTCGGTGTGTATACTGTCTCGTTATCACAGTAAGACCTGCCCAGGCATATATAAAAGGGTCCGTCCTGCCAGGCCATGTAGATCGGAACAGCTGGACTTTGAATCGGGAGTCTGCTGTGTGACGGCAGTCTGGTGAGGTCGCCAACGTTTTCCTGCTGCAGGCTGCCGCCACTGATCGCAAAACCAATGCCCTCCTATAGTTGCCAGGACGAAAATAGGGCTTCAAGGTCATCTCGCCATCTTACAGCATTGCCAGTTTTTTTATAGTGATAATTTCGAAAGTTCGTAAAAATTTAAAAAAATTGGGCAACTCTACTTTTAGTCTAGAATATGATGGAGTACTTTCCAAAAGAAAATTCTCACTAGCTGCTATGGGAAAAAAATAAAAAGTAACGTTACAAGAAATTTTTGAGGAAAATAATTTTTTACTTCAACCTGTGGTAGCATCAGAATCACTAATGTAGTTTGATGACTTTTACAATAAGCTAGAACGTAGAATTGTATTACTTTAGTATGACAGAGGATAGTATCCGATGGCTATAGAAATACAGGGTAATGTCCGTGATAAAACTGATTATTCTGGCCAGTCACTTCAATGCACTGTCTTCTCCGCCCACTTGGTTTTTAATTCAGAAACTGTAATGATGGACGAAATTTGTAACACAAGACAGAGGCATTGCAGTAGTAAGAACAAGGTTTTTGTGCACCAAGAGCGTATAGCGTGCTGAGAATAATAGGCTTACAGCAAATTTAGATAAAACGTGGGTTTCACAAAACCTTTCGAGCATTTATTTTGCTCGATTTCAGTGAAAATATTGGCTTCAAAATCACTACTATTACTTTTTCGTAGCGTATATTGGCGTTTTGAGTGATGGATGCAATGACGAAGGATATGTATTATCAGCCAGTAAAATATTTTCGGGAAGTAGGGAATATTCTCGGTCATATTAACGCGAGCCGTCCGAACAAAACTCTTGGCGACGGCCTACGTTGAAAAAAAAAAGTCCTCTAAGTTTACAGGTGTTATGCTACGTCTTTTATTTCGGAAACATAAAAGTAAAATAAAATATTATGAGGTGTAAAACTGTGCCGACTGCGTAGCGAAAAATGTAGTCGCTCATGAATTTTCGTTCTGTAGGACCGCGAAGAAACTTCCTGCGAGGAAGTTGTTAAGAAAACTACATAATTATTTTTGGTAACATTTCAGACGTCATTATTGCATTGTATCACGTTCAGAGGCAAATTACTTCTGTAGTGTCGGCAGACTTGCCAACACTACGCACACTAATTGAAAGAGGCGGCCAAGATGCACGCGCTAACTCACGCAGGCGGGCGTTAGGTCTGAAACAGGATACGTAATGAATGCTATAAAGAAAAGTACGTAGCTGCTGGAATACTTAACTTTAATCCATCATTTGAATACAGCGTTCTTGATGATACAAGTGAGACTCTCTCTAGATAAATGCAATATAATGCTAATGGCGCCTTGCTAGGTCGTAGCCATGGACTTAGCTGAAAGCTATTCTAACTATCTCTCGGCAAATGAGAGAAAGGCTTCGTCAGTGTAGTCGCTAGCTAAGTCGTCCGTACAACTGGGGCGAGTGCTAGTAAGTCTCTCGAGACCTGCCGTGTGGTGGCGCTCGGTCTGCGATTACTGACAGTGGCGACACGCGGGTCCGACGTATACTAATGGACCGTGGCCGATTTAAAAGCTACCACCTAGCAAGTGTGGTGTCTGGCGGTGACACCACAACTTCCGCGATATTCCATGCGCAGCAGCGCGCGTGTAGGCCGTCGCCAAGAGTTTTGTTCGGACGGCCCGCTTTAATATGACCGAGAATATTCCCTACTTCCCGAAAATATTTTACTGGCTGATAATACATATCCTTCGTCATTGCATCCATCACTCAAAACGCCAATATACGCAACAAAAAAGTAATAGTAGTTATTCTGAAGCAAATATTTTCACTGAAATCGAGCAAAATAAATGCTCGAAAGGTTTTGTGAAACCCACGTTTTATCTACATTTGCTGTAAGCCTATTTTTCTCAGCACGCAATACGTGCTTGGTGCACAAAAACCTCGTTCTTACTACTGCAGTGTCTCTGTCTTGTGTTACAAATTTCGTCCATCATTACAGCTTCTTAATTAGAAACCAAGTGGGCGGAGAAGACAGTGCATTGAAGTGACTGGCCAGAATAATCAGTTTTATCACGGACATTACCCTGTATTTCTCTAGCCATCGGATACTATCCTCTGTCATACTAAATTAATACAATTCTACGTTCTAGCTTTTTGTAAAAGTCGTCAAATACCATATATTTCTATGCCCTTCTCGGAGAATCGAAATAGGTGCTGGGACTGTTCTGAGGTTACTGCACTCTTTAAATATACAGTCGATACAGAAGCACCACAACGTTTTGTCATTTTGTGAACTGCATTACACTCACTACGAAACAACCAGTAAATCCTTCTATGGAAAAAAGGAGTTAAATTTCGAGTGTACGAGTAAACCGAATGCAGTGAGATTATATCCGAATGTAAAGATATTCGACACAGGTTTTTAAGAAAAACTGTTGTTAATTAATGCAGAATTGACCACCTTATTTTAATTGACAGTTACTATCGAGTAAAGTAATCGCCAACACTTGTGATAAATTTATCAGACCTGTACTGTAAGGGGAAAACATTCGGAGTATGTCCTCTATAATTGAAATGAATAAATCAAGTCAGCTTTTTACGTAGACGGCAGTTACCTAACCTGAAGGATCTTCTGGCTCTTCAGTTTCACTGTCGCTTGTTTCAGCCAGGTGTATCATCACGGATTCCACTAAGGTGATCTTACTCCCCAGTTCAAGAAAGCATTGCAGAAGCATTCCAAGAAACTGATTTCTTCAACCAGTTTCTTGCAATGCTTCTGAGTGTTTTACGCACCTCCCCCAGTCCTGCTGAGTAACATTGTCAAGAGCTTTGTGTATTACCTTCTAGACATCAGCAAGTTTGAAAGTAGTATTTGTTTTCGCTACTTCTCGCTTTACTTGGGCCCATATCAATTCAATGGGATTATACTGGCAGTGATACGAAGATAGACGTACCACTTTGTGTCCCATTTTCCAATTGATCTAATTCGTAAGTCTTTTTGGCACCTACGATTTCCTCCTTAGACAGGAGTTCAGCCTTCGTTTCATCGACTGAAAATGAAAAATTCTTTTTCTTTAACCACTCCATAATATCTGCCTTGCCCCAATTTGAACATGGCAGCTTTTCTATCTGAATAGAGTGGTAGCTGGCGTTATCCATCACGATAATTGACCCTCCTTCCAGCGCAGACAACACTCGAATAAACCAATTCTTAAAAACTTCTCCATTCATTTCTGAATGGTAATCGGATTGGCAAGAGCTTTTCCCACTACGGAAAACAAGTCTGGCCTCTGGTATGAAGCCTACGGTTAATGAACCAGCATAGGCGATGATTAATCGGCCACCTCTACCAGAAGGCTCTTTCAAACCGCCGTTTCCTTTGGAGTCGTGCCGTGTATACTTATTGGTGTGATTCTGTGAAACCTAAGTTTCATCCAAGTACACTACAGGCCTGGTGTCTTCAGCACGCAAGAAGTGCATTGTGCGCAAAAACTTCGCTCTTGCTGCTGCAAATGTCTCTGCGTTTCCATTAAGAATTTCCGACCGTCATTATATTTCTTGAATCGGAAACCAAGAGTGTGGAGAAGACGAAGAACGGAGGTCTCTGAGCCCGAGTAGTTAATTTTTACGTGGAGGTCAGCCTGTATTTTTTTAACCGTTGGATACTCTCCTCTGTCGTAATATCGAAGTACAGTTCTATGCACGAGCTCTTTGTTAAAATCGTCAAAATTGGTTGATTTCCGTTCACGTTCGTATCCCTTTCTTGGAGAATTGAAACTGGAGATTCTGCCAATTGCACAGTTTTTCTAACACAGCTTACAGTTGACTTGGAGACACCACTTGCTTTAGCAGTAAGTTTATGAATTTACACAAAATTTAAGTTATTCCTCGCTTCTTCATTGTCGGCCAGTTCAGTAAACAACTTGAGTACATTCGATGTGATACTTTTCGATTGTTTATGACTGTATTTCTGGAATTTACGCACACCGACGGGAGGAATACTACAAGTAGACCGTTGCTCCTGCATTGTTGTTCACCACCGAACACATGTCAAAGCATCTTTCTAAAGACAGTAAGACACTGAGATCAGACATGAACACTTGATGTAGCACGGTAACACTGAGCTTTCAGCTGCTCTGACCTACTGCACCGCTAACGGTACCTGCATAGACACAAAACCTAGAGGTGGGCGAATCACAGGCCGGAGCCCCTGCTGGCGGCAGGCAGCGGCCGAGACCTTGAGGACTCTACTTACGTGCCAGCCACTCTAGCCATCGAGCCGTGGGCCGTCTACCAGCGCCTGATACTCACTTCAGCTGTATGAAACACAGCTGTCCCACCTTCAGCATAACAATAATATATAGCTGATCTGTCTGAAGAAGCATTATCGATAATGCTGACCATGTAAGGCCTTGGCACTTCGGGGGAAGCCCCTACCGTCACCCTCATGACGCCACTACACGGGAACATGGGCCGCAAGATCGACGCCTGGCAATGCCAACAGTACATGGACATTCTGTGTCGAAACTGGGCTACACCATGGGATGAGGGTGTGCACATGTAACTGCTGCAGTTTGTTGGAGTAATAAAGAGATTACAGCCATCTGTCCTGCTGCAGCTGCCCTTACCTCCAATGGACTTCTGTAGCCTTTGCCAAAACTGAAAATCCCCAGATGGGAGCGCCATCACTGTTCTGACCACTAGAAGAATGGCCTCTCCATCCCCCAGCAGCAGTCATTGCATCACCGACCTGCCAATTCTTTTCATTCCGTGACGAATAGGGTTCCTCTACACTGTGATTCCGTATTTCATATACAGTTCAAAAAGTCCATGATAGATACTACACAAGAGGTCTTTATAAGTATACTGTGCATACTGCGTGATATTACAAATATCACTGAGCTTAGCTTCTTGGAAACAGTACTTATCCGCTGTATCCAATTTAGCTCAGTGTCTATTGCTTTACCTGAAAATTTAACCAAAGTCACTTCTTCCAGTCCTTTCTCATTAAAACAAACTTCCATGTGTTCTCGTTATTGTTTATTGAAGAAAACCATGTACAAAGTTTTTTTTTCATATTAATAATAAGCTCATTTCCCATGAGCCATTGTGCTGTATTAAATATTGACTGATTTGAAAGTGTTCATCTCAGGTGCCAAAGAATTTCTGACAACATTTAGCACAGTCTACCATCTACATATAGAATTTTACTTTTAGTTTAATATTTTTTATAAAGTATTTATGAATAAACTGAGCAATATAGGTCCCATTAAAATCCTCGAGTGACACCATACTTAATGCCTCTAACTTATGATATGTATAAATTTTCAACAGTTACACATTCCCTCATATTAGTGAGACATTGAATTATTTCTTACAATATTTTTCATACTGTGATTATTAAGGAGCTCAGATGCTAAAGTTAAATTTTCAGATTGAGCATATGATTTACTTCATAAAACTATACGGAAACTCCATGTGAGGCAGCATCTCCTGCAAACAAAGAGTAGTCTACAACTGGAGGATTTCCCAGTGTTCAATGCATGCCTCATTAGAGCAGCTGGGAGCTCTCATAGCGAAGGCATGAAACAGTGTTGACTATGTGGCAGCCTCATCTGCAGCATGCAACAATCCTATTACATCCATACGGTACTAATTGAAACTTTGATCATCTTTTATTTGACTCCTTCCTATTGATAGTTCATTTCCATTCGATTAAATTGTCATGGCAAAGTACATTTGATTGATCGTTAAAAACTTCCTTCATGACTTATCTGAGTGGCAGAGAAGGGCCAAAGCTAGCACAGCCTGCGTTGTTGCCAAATTTATTCAAAACGTCAGCTGTCGCTACACTCTGTCATCCCTTCCACTTTGTTGACGTCACCACACCCACGCCTGCTCCTCCCTCCCCTCCGTTATTTCCCCGTGCCAACTTCCCCTTCCCTCCACCACTTGGGAATTGGCGGGAAAAAAGGCCCAGTCTGTGCTGAGCTGCTGGAGAAGAAGAACATAAGGTATGGTCTTCATGTATTACACTGTAGCCTTGCAGCCGCCGTCACCATCCCCACTTCGCACCATGAACTAACCCTACCTGCACCTACCTTCAGCCATCTGCAGCCCCCAGTTGGGAATACACAGGAAAAAGTCACAGTCTGTGCTGAGCCAGTGGAGAGGAAGGGCATAAGGTTCTGTTTCTATTCGTTTTGGTCTTACAGATGCCTCCTCATTCTGCTGTTCCCAGCTGCCCCCACAGCCATCCACATCATTGATGCCATTGACTGCATGTGTGACGTCTAGAAACTCTCTCGCCTACCCCTGAGGGCTCAACTGAGCTGGTTTACAGTGACACCACTGCATTGCTGTATGCTCTACTCCACATTACCACCCGACAAACACCTTACAGCCCTGCTGCTCGAAACAGCGCTCTCTTTATTTCTCGTCCTTTTCTGTTGCCCCAGAGGGCTTACCTTCGTGCACAAAGGTTTCTGGTAGGAGCTGACAGTGCTCTCACTCGAGTCTGACCTTTCACAAGCCTTCAGCTAGTGTGGTAGACCGGTCGAAGCTACTCTTTGAGGCTTCTCTGTGCTGTTACCTCTATTCCTCCCTCTTGTCTATACCCAATTGAAACACTTAGCACTGAATTGTGGTCTCTTGAGCGTACTCCCGCTCTTCAGATGTAGTATTACACGTTAAACAAGTGTTATTTCGTGTTAAGGTTTTCCAGAAGTTTCTCTGAACCGAGACATCCCTTCAGCTAGAGTGTTAGACTGGTCAAAGCTACTCTTTGACGCTTTTCATTGCTGATACTTTCATACCTATACCCGCTGGAAATTCTTATGGTCTCTCTTTCGTTGGACTTACTATCATGTGAGAGATGTTCACAAAACTGCTTTCGAAAATAATGAAGAAAACACTTCATTGCTGTATACCCTAGTCCACGTGCATCTGACGACGGAATTCAATCAAAAATCCTCCCTAAACGAGCTTACAGATTGTGTGCAAAGATTGCACAGCGAACGTGTGCGAAGCTGCCAGGCCTGAGTCTGCAGTGATGGCCTGCAAGCACATGGGCAGAACTGTAGGGTCTTGAGTCCGCAGCAGCAGCCAGTGGGCGATTCCTCAACTGCCAGGTGAGTGATACCTGCACGTGGCTAATTGCAGAGGCATCTATGTGCAAGAGCTCGCATTTAGGCGGTCCCCTATACTTGCTACCAAAAACCTCGTCTTTGTACCACAATTTTCGTGATAAAAACTTCGAAAACACCACTCACCTATTCCACCAAACAGTGTATAGCCCCAGTTTCTTAGCGATGCTCTGTGGCGTTTTCGTCCTATTCCACTGTCTCAGAGGACTTCCACTGAATTAGTTTGCAATACACCCTTCGGAAACCTCATCCACTAGGAAAACTCTAAAATTACGGATCTTATAACAAAACTGGTGCTCAAAACACACAGATCACAGTGCCACATCTGATGGAATATGTATCAGAAAGATCTTCTAAAACAACCACCAATCGAAATTGTCGTGTGAAGCAATTACATACCACCCAAACTGTCTTGAAACACACCACCCTCCCTACTTTCAGATCATTATACACAGTACTAACACATGAAATCGACCAAAACATCGAAAAAACCTCGAAAAATCAATGTAATACAAAACCAGCAACCAGAACAGTGAAGGGAGCTACAAGTGTTCACGTAAGTGTAACAGGACCAACTATTTAAGTTCACAACTTGACAGGTGAAGGGCACTGAGAGGGGCAACCTCCTATTCTTCTTCTTGTCCCCTCTCCCCTAACCCTCGCGCTGGTTTCTCCGGTCTGCTTGCATGTTGCACCTTGTTGGTGGTAGAAACAAAGAGGAAGTGGTATTGCTTTGATGTGGAGAATGGTTGGATGGTGATACAGCATTTCCAGTCCAAAGAAACTACTCATGGACGGAACAAAGATACCAGGAGAAATCTCCACCTGCAGACCTTTCAGAACAAGATTTACTTAGAGCCACGTGGGATTAGCCGAGTGGTCTAGGGCACTGCAGCTATGGACTGTGCGGCTGGTCCGGCGGAGGTTCGAGTCGTCCCTCGGGCGTGGGTATGTGTGTTCGTCCTTAGGATAATTTAGGTTAAGTAGTGTGTAAGCTTAGGGACTGATGACCTTAGCAGTTAAGTCCCATAAGATTCCACACACATTTGACATTTTGCTTAGAGCTGGCGACAAGAGCTTTTTTCCAGGGCAAGCATTCTCTAGCATGTAATTGGGTGGTGGAAAATCTACTGCAGAATTCCTCTCATATAACACGCTGTCATTTCGCAAAACTAAAAACACTTGAACTTTCCAAGATAACTCAACAATATTCAATATTCTCATCTCTCATATCTAATTAACATGTATCCAGGGGCGGTGGCAAGGGGGGGGGGAGCTATGGGGGCTATAGCCCCCCTCATGGAGTATCATATTACACTAGATAAAATGACTTCAGAAATCAGCGAATATATTACTCCAACAGATTCAATCATTTTTTTATAATTATGTAGCAATATAGGTTACAATGCAGTCCAAACACATTTTAACAAAATAATAAGAGCGGCAAATAGCTTACTACCTAAACCAATAAATATCATTTATCTTAAAATAGGTGTCTTATTATTTACTAAAACACATTTTGCACCCTGAACTCCAAAACAGTTACCAAAAACTACTTTAAGCAACATCAAATTTTACCAATTTGTCGGTAGAGGACCCCAACTCTCTTTTTGTTAAGCCATATTCCATTCCCCCCCCCCCCCCCCCCAATTAGACGCCCCTTGACCAACTTCTAGAATAGCCCCTGCATGTGCCACATGAAAAGATAAGGAAACGTCACTGCACTGGCCAGGTGCGTGGTAACTCTCCTGCGTTGCCAAGTGGGCCCTCCCTTGCAGTCATTGGTGGGTGGTAACCCATGAGCTGGAGGGGAGGGGGGGAGGGGGAGCCAAGATGCAGCGAGCGCCAAACTGCTGCGACCGGCACCTGTGTAACATGAGGACCACACTAAGACATCACAATCAATCACAATCATGTGTACATGGCGTCAAACTTTTAACATTACTGGATGATAGCTACCAAGCGTTATGAAACACTCCTCCTCAGTTCTTGCATCCCTCCAATCGCCCCGAAACATACATCAGTATTTACTGCAAATATCAAGACATGGTGAAAATAAGGTCTTTTGCAAAAATTAAGATACAGCTCTCCATTGCTTATGACAGCGCACTATAGAAAACGAAAACGTGGTTGGAAAACATGTATTATTTCGTAACATCCAGCGGAGTACAAGGTTGGGGAGGCTGACAAATCATTAAAATTCTCGATGGAAATGGTTTCTTAGTTACCAAGCCTCTCCAAATAGCCTAGCATTCATGTACACGAAATTTATGTTGCCATTTGGCGTAAATACACACACACACACACACACACACACACACACACACACACACACACACACGGTAAAAATGTGGTCTTTTCTGGCCATTACAGCATGTATAAAGGCGCGCTGTAGTAAACTAAATTGTGTGTTTGGAACCTCTGTGCTACTCTGTCTGTGTTATTTCATAACATCTAGGCAGTGTGAAAGGTCAGAATGTCGTCAAACTTTACGCTCCATAACGATTGCATTTGCTAACTATCCTACAGCCTCCATCTGCACTGTTAGCTGCTGGTTTGAAAACACTGTTAAAATAAGCAGGGGAGCAGTACCGCGACCCATGAGACAAAGCGCTTCACACTACGGTAAATTAATCATGTTCCCACATTCTTTGTTATTTGCAAACACCGTCTTTTCAACAATCCCTCACAGTTGCGACTAGGGCCTCCCGTCGGGTAGACCGTTCGCCGGATGCAGATCTTTCGAGCTGAGGCCACTTCGGCGACTTGCGCGTCGATGGGGATGAAATGATGATAATTAGGACAACACTCAGTCCCTGAGCGAAGAAAATCTCCGACCCAGCCGGGAATCGAACCCGGGCCCTTAGGATTTACATTCTATCGTGCTGACCACTCAGCTGGGGGCAGACCCCTCGCAGTTGATCGTACACCATGCGACGTCGAGCTGTCTACGTACAGCTCCGAGAAGGGCGTCCTGTTGCCAGTAGGAAACGCTGCCTTCCGGTATCTTGTGAGCACACACAGTTCCTTATACTAAAAATATCTTCACTTTCCAGTGTGAGAGCAACACCTCAGCGCTCTGTAAACAGAAAGCCATGATCTAAACATACAACATCATCCAAAATAATCTCGCCACGCAAAAGATACGTGGTAAATATACATAGCACTGTTAACATTCTGCAGCGTATTCTCCTCTCTCTGCACGCCAAGTGATGCTTGTCCTGAATCACTCGCCATAGTGAAGCAAAGAATAACGCTTTCCTGATGCTACATGATTTAATCACAGTGAGATCTGTCTGTTCCTGGATCCTCTTGTCATGTAAGCAGCGACAATCTTTTTAGAGACATAGGTACTATGACAGAAGAAGTTACATCAGGTCACCAACTATTGTAAGCAGCCAAATGATATCTCCTCAAAAACGAGACACACAATTAAATGCGGAGCTCATTTTCTTCAGAAACAATCCAAACTTATCAAGTTTATGTCTTCCACATTTTATCAGTAAGAAACACCTCCTCTGTTCTGTGATGTGAGAGCAGTTATTCTTGTGATGTGTAGCTTTTGGTGTTAATGTCGATTTATATTTCAGTGTCTAAATAGTGACTGTATGGTGGTGTAAAAGCATATCAAAACTCTTACAAAACTAGAATATACAAGAACCCGCTATTCATCTTATCTAGTATAGGTCTGTGGAAATGGCTTGCTCCCATGTATCAACACATGCATATGTAGTAGTAGCTTGCCGTCGAACATGAAATTGACTGTTTGTGTTTTGCCTTCATGTGAAAGATACTGTTCCATATCGCTACTTCATGCTTTTCAAATATATGTAATAGCTGCAGGCAAGATAATTTATTTACAGACATTAACTTTGAGTACCCTCAGACTGATAATTGGATGGCACCTTGACCGCTTTTTATTATCATCACACACACATACACACACAAACTACGTACTGAAATCCACCACGAATTTGGCCCTGAGTGTTAGTAAACTCCAAAGATATCTGTTCATAATGAGTCTGACAGTATCACATTTACCACGAATCTCATCTGCAGCGATCGGTTCTCGTCACTGCAAAGTGCACTAACCAATATTGCATGTACATGGTATAAAACGAAGGGTACACAGAATTAGGAAACATCACATAAGTGAAACACATCACAAATAATCATGAGTAGAGATGTTTATAGATATCTGAAAGGCATTAGGTACAGTACTAAACTAGGAACAAGGGGCACTGCATCGAAGGTTCATCCTAAATGTAAGTAACTTGCATATGCCTCTAGTAAGCATAACACCATGGCAAAGGTTATCGATATCCATAAAAGATTTATAAAACAGATCCAGCAGCAATGTAAATTTTTTATCATTGACGTTGTTGTTTTCAGGTGTAAAGTATTGTCTATAGGCTTCAAAAATGGTTCAAAGGGCTCTAAACACTATGGGGCTTAACATCTGAGGTCATCAGTCTCCTTGTTTACAGGCACATGTGAACTAATGTAACCATTAGATTCCTTTAGGAATCAAGCACTATTGACATACAAGGACATGGCACTGACGTATAACTTAATTGAAATATCTTGAAAGTAAGCTTGCAGGAAATAGACACAAGTCCTTTTACTTAGGAAAGAGAATGATCATATAACTTTAACTATCCACCGAAATTTAACAGATAGAATCAAAGCTTAGTAAATCATTCGATAGCTATCCCTATTATCCATAATGTGAGAAACTTGCTGTTCCAACACCGAAAATTTTGTGGACTTTTCATCACCATCAGCTGTAAACAAGATCAATAGACAACTAACAGCATCGGAGGCATCTAGAAACATTTTGCAGTGCATATGGTGATAAAGCCATTGAACAGAGCATGGCAAGAAAATGGTTTCTTACTTGAAATTACTGACACATCAGGTTTTCATGAAGATCGTTTAACACAGTAAGCTATGTTCATCCATTTCAGAATGATTGAGAAGTAACACATGTAATGAATTGTGATCATTCCATGGTCATGTAACATTTGAATCCAATGAGGGTTCAAAAATCGTGTGTATGGTGAAAGTTCTCTTGAAATAATAAAAATACGAGTCAAAGTTCTCTTTGAATAATAAAAATAGGACTGACATACTGTTTCTGATCGAAAGCTCTGAGCTGTAACAATAAATGACCTGTCATAATGAAGATTGCACTGTCAATATGATGGCAAAGTTGCACTGTGATACTAATTAATTGTCTTAATGTGAAGGGAAGTTTTTCATACTGTAAAAGTTATCAACCTGACTGCAAGAATTTTGAACAGTATAAACTGCCTGAATAATGAACTTTGACATGAAACCTACAATAATTAGATTTGCAAGACTGATCACAAAAACTGTCTCTGAATGACATAAGCTGGTCCTGATTGGAAAAAAAGAACAAAATATTTAGTCCTTACCTTTATTCAGCACAAATCTGGATAATGTGTTGCAGTACTGCTCTGTTCAAATGGCTCTGAGCACTATGGGACTTAACATCTATGGTCATTAGTCCCCTAGAACTTAGAACTACTTAAACCTAACTAACCTAAGGACATCACACAACACCCAGTCATCACGAGGCAGAGAAAATCCCTGACCCCGCCGGGAATCGAACCCGGGAACCCGGGCATGGGAAGCGAGAACGCTACCTCACGACCACGAGCTGCGGACGGTATTGCTCTGTCTTGGCGCCACTGTGCTAAAGCTGCAAATTTCTGTATCCGCACAGAGACACTCAAGAAGTGTAATTAGTTCTCTGTTAATTGCAAATCGAAGTATTGTCCGAACACACTTGGTTCCATAATCAATTAAAAACAGTAAGAGGATGGTTGGTAAAAAAATGAAATATGTGGATAAATGATAACATTACGTTTTTGTATACTGTGAGATTTTAAATTTATTGACCATCTTAACATCCAAACAAGACGCCTTCCTATCTCTCAACTCCAACAGCTCTTAGTACAATAACCAAGTTAGTCCGATGGTGCAGCAACAGTGAAAAAGAAGTAACATCATTATAATATTTGCCTCTTACATCCCATTAGACTTCCTCCTTCACAAATCAGTTTCCTTTACAATCATGTTGATAAAACGCATTGCTAAATTGAGACTTTACATTTGAAACATAACATTGTCGTTGCTTCATCACTCTAACACAGATTAACATTATCTGCTTCATCACTCTAACACTGCTTAACATTGACTGACCCACTGCCCTCGTGAGCATCAGAGATATTATCCTCACTTCTGTGATATAGTTTCACAAGATCTCTGCTAGCTCACAATAGATTCAGATACCAAAATTATACATGAAACCTGTCAATGGTTAGCGATTGCTGTAAGTCAGAATCACAAAGTGATCTGGTTGCATCAGTGCCTGCTCGCCAACAATTCGCTCATGAAAACACCAACCATTCCTATCCTGTATCGCTACTGGTGACAGGAAACGGTGTTTTCATACTAACATAGGGGAAAAAGAAAGTAATAACTGAGCCCAAACAAAGCAGACATGTAAACAATATCATAGACGTTTCGTGTATGGTACTACTGTAGATGGAAGTTTGGGTTAATCGCGCAAAAACACCCATCATCACAGCGCTAACTTTGCACGCGTAACACATAGAGCTTCAATACAAGTCCACAATATCGTGTCATTACAGGAATGAAAACTATTGACTTGTATGGTTCAATATAATGAAGAGTGATAGAGTTCAGCCCAGGGGTTCTGTACATATCCTAGTCGTACAGGTGGTAAAATAACAAACTGTTAACTGTCTAGAACTCTTTGACAGCCTGTTAATGTTTCTAATTAGAGACAGGAAAGGAGACATGAAATGAGAAAAATCCAGAGTACATTTCATCTGAGCCAGTAGCATGCATTGACGAAGGTGTATTTATGTTTAAAAACTGTTTATTCTAAAGACAGGCCGGCCTCGGTGGTCTAGCGGTTCTAGGCGCTCAGTCCGGAACCGCACGACTGCTACAGTCGCAGGTTCGAATCCTGCCTCGGGCATGGATGTGTGTGATGTCCTTAGGTTAGTTAGGTTTAAGTAGTTCTAAGTTCTAGGGGACTGATGACCTCAGATGTTAAGTCCCATAGTGCTCACAGCCATTCTAAAGACAGAAGTAGACTGAGGCGCATTACGCAGATGTTAGTGTACCTATGCACCAACTGAATACATCCACAGAATAGACATTCTCCAATTTGGAGGAAGCTGGTAGTGCTCATGAACCTTGGATACAGTGTTTACGTTAACAGATGATAATAAAGTCCAGACCTCTTCCACCAGTTTAAAACGATTGTGCTAGTATTCATAGCAAATGACTAAAAGACGAAATTACATTCGTTGGTTCAATGCTCTCACTCAAGCGATTTGTTAAAAGAGGGTTTGTAGCTTTATTCCTGTATACAGATAGCTGAGTTTCATTTGTCTATGGTAGGAGAAACTGTTGAAATTTGTCACAGAACGGTGGGAGGTGACTATCCACCTCAATTTACTGGTGAATATATAGACAGAAGCTTAATAAACATCAACATTGTCCATAGTAGGCTGTAATGCGATGTTTATTTAATTGTGGGATTAGCTAATTCAGACTAAGCGTCATTGTAAGGCACCTTTAAACCCAAAAATAAAAGGACTAAACTGTCTACATAGATCATCAGTTATAAATAACATTTAACACACCTTCCATCAACATAAAAAATAACTGAACAAGTTTGTTACTTACATTTGCATCATCTGTATTTCATGTCGTTTCCAAATCACTCTTAATTACAAATAAAAAGTAGGCAAATTACGTCATTTTTCGAAAGGATCCACACTACAGTCACACTTATAAGGTAGTAAGTAGCAGGGTAAGGGCGGCGTCACCCTATTCTGCATTGTTGAATAATTTATTCAAGAAAGCGGATCCAAGATGGCGATCATTCTTGTAGCAACGTTACAGTCACGTCGTGGAGGGAAGTTCAAATTTTGGTGGCAAAATAGGTCAATTGAACTACCTCCACTAACCTAACCCCCTCCCCTCCACCATCGGGAAATTGGGGGGGGAAAAGGAGTTAGTCTGTGCTGGGCTGCCAGATAGGACAGATGTAAGTCTTTGCTTTGTAAGCATTGTTTATTTGAAGAATCTAGGTTGTCATAGACGATTGCTCCATCTAGTGTGTTCACCACGATATCTGAGGTCCAACTGACCAAGTTCACAACACCGCCACCCTTGTCAGCCCTCCCACTCTCCCCTCCCATTACGTAATCCAAGATGGCGGTCTGGGGAAAATTGCGGGGAGAGGACCTTAACATGTGTCTAACTGATGGACTGGGAGGACAGATGAAATTATTTACTGTGTTCTCTGAATGAGATGTCTGTCCTGGGGAAGGAGGAGTTTTACAGATATATTACCTGTAATCATGCAGCTGAGGACTGTGTCCATAGCAGTGATATTTGGTGAAGACAAATACTCTTCATCAAATAATGAAGATGCAGCTGGATGAGGCTAAGTTACCCGTTGCAACTCGTGCTGATAAATGCATGTGCTGTAATTCTAGATCATTCGATAAAAGTCCACTCAGCCTTCTGAAGCACAGGAGTCAAGAAGTTTACTTCAGTGAGCACATTCCCTGCCACCAGTGGCCATGCACTGGCTAATGGCATGGCCACGTGGTTGCGGAAGGAGTGGCCGCGTACTACCTGTAGTGTGGGTAATAACCGCACCCTTCCTTTTTCGCATCCGCAGAGATCAGATACCCTTTTTCATAGAACATAAACTGCTTCGATAGTTATTATTTTGGTGTTTAAGCAATGTGCAGAATATTTTACATACATTACTTGAAGTGGTCACAGGAACTAAATGAGCAACTGCACAAAAAAAGAGAGACAGACAGAGCTCTGCAGATGGTGCGAAAATATTTAAACAATTACCAATTACGCTTTATTCCTAGGAATATCACCACCACCCCATCTGAAAACAGACACTAAAAAAAAAAAAAAAAAATCCCGAGACACTTGTGAAGCTTTGCACGCTTTTGTGGGAAATACCCTTGTCTTTGAGCACTGCTTCAGGAGTTACTAAATACAATTGTATATGTCTCTAAATACACTTTCAAAAAGTTCGTTGCACAGTACTTTGCCTGAATTTTGCTGTGTATACGGCCATACTTTACGCCATACTGACTCTAAAAAGCTAGCGGCACACTTGTAGAAACTTCCAGAGATGCTTCGCGCGCTTTTGTGGGAAATACCACAGCCTTCCTTTGTCTTCAAGCATGAGCTGCTTTAGGAGATACTAAATCCTGTTAAATACGTCTCTAAATATACTTTCAAAAAGATCGCTGCACAGAAGATTGCCTCAAATTTGCAATGTATATCGCTACTCTTGAACTCTGATTAAAAAGATTGCCGCATACTTGTGAAACTTCCATAAGACACTTCACACGCTTTTGTGGGAAACAAACCCCGAAACCGATGTCAGCTGCAATATCTGATTTTACACGCCAAAACGACGAAATTTGGAAGTCGAAATAAATATCTCTGTAACTTAAACAGAGCACTCACTTCATTTCGAGTTTTAGCTGCTTGTTTGAAGACACTGCCAGAGAGAGAAAAATTTCTGTCATACAGCTGCCGTCCGCAGCCAACGCCACCTAGGTGGCGTTGCCGCAGCTCGTGGTCGTGCGGTAGCGTTCTCGCTTCCCGCGCCCGGGTTCCCGGGTTCGATTCCCGGCGGGGTCAGGGATTTTCTCTGCCTCGTGATGACTGGGTGTTCTGGGATGTCTTTAGGTTAGTTAGGTTTAAGTAGTTCTAAGTTCTAGGGGACTGATGACCATAGATGTTAAGTCCCATAGTGCTCAGAGCCATACAGCTGCTGTGGTCTTCATCACTTTACAGAAACGATAGTGGGCATAGTTATATTTGCTGCTGCTGGACTCAGAGACATTATTTTCCTCATTTCTCGAAGCACACTCTGGTGTCGTAGCACAGACTGGAAAATCAGAGCAATTACACTAACAGAATTCGAAGTACTGTCCTACGGACGAGAAAAATGGCCGTAATTTTCGATGTCCTACAGTTTCTGCTCTGGATATGTTCTAAAGCGACAATGGAGGTAGAGGGATATCATTCCATCTGTCCGAACCAGGGGTGGATGGTCTACTAGGACTTGTCTCTGAACACTCGAGCAAAGAAGACATCACTTGACTCTCAGACATCACAGAACTTTCGTTAGATACGTTGCCCCGTCTTGTTCAAACCAGTCCATAGAGGCACCTATGCGCTGCACAAAGCATGTCTTGTGACTCTCTGACGTTATGGAACTTCTTATGAAAGGAGCATTATGATTGGTTCTTACAGAATTTACCCACCAAACCGCTGTTGCTGCCGATATGGGTCCACTGTCCACCATTTTCTGCAGACAGATCAATTTCGAGACTGTAAAACTATTTTGTACAGATCGAAATAAAAAAAAAACATACAGCTGTCATATTCCACTGGCTGTTAAATCCTGCAAAAGTGGTCTACAGATCTTGAAACAGGAAACTATCGCCAAAGACGTATCCCCAATTACACTGCTCTGCTACTGTCGAGCAAAGCTGGAAGTTTTCAGCGTGAAACCAACCTCCAACCGGGCTCTATTACCTCATACGATATCGATGTAGTAAACACACAATTCCTATCCCGCACCATACAAAATCATCACTTCTGCATCCTACTTGTAGCTCTCGACTACCAGACACTCCTCGTATATATACCGCGAAGATGAACAGATCCGAAAAAAAAAAACATAAGCGTATGCACTGCATATAATCCTTGCATATTTCCCGTGAGGTGGGTCGCGAGTCAATTGCCACCACACTCGCCTGCCTGATATGCGATCACGGCGCCCTCAGCGGACCATGGACATTCTCTGAACTGGGCTTGTTCCCCTCGGCAAAAAGGCGTTTCTGTCTCTGGTCCCAAACTGCTTGCTTGCTTTCTTGCTCCCATGCTTTCTACAGCCATCTCCAGACTCTTGGATTAGAAGAACATATGTATTTTCACATGGTTTTCCAGAAATGATACCATTTATGCGACAGTGCCCTGAAGCAGCCACATACACTCCTGGAAATTGAAATAAGAACACCGTGAATTCATTGTCCCAGGAAGGGGAAACTTTATTGACACATTCCTGGGGTCAGATAGATCACATGATCACACTGACAGAACCACAGGCACATAGACACAGGCAACAGAGCATGCACAATGTCGGCACTAGTACAGTGTATATCCACCTTCAGCAACAATGCAGGCTGCTATTCTCCCATGGAGACGATCGTAGAGATGCTGGATGTAGTCCTGTGGAACGGCTTGCCATGCCATTTCCACCTGGCGCCTCAGTTGGACCAGCGTTCGTGCTGGACGTGCAGACCGCGTGAGACGACGCTTCATCCAGTCCCAAACATGCTCAATGGGGGACAGATCCGGAGATCTTGCTGGCCAGGGTAGTTGACTTACACCTTCTAGAGCACGTTGGGTGGCACGGGATACATGCGGACGTGCATTGTCCTGTTGGAACAGCAAGTTCCCTTGCCGGTCTAGGAATGGTAGAACGATGGGTTCGATGACGGTTTGGATGTACCGTGCACTATTCAGTGTCCCCTCGACGATCACCAGTGGTGTACGGCCAGTGTAGGAGATCGCTCCCCACACCATGATGCCGGGTGTTGGCCCTGAGTGCCTCGGTCGTATGCAGTCCTGATTGTGGCGCTCACCTGCACGGCGCCAAACACGCATACGATCATCATTGGCACCAAGGCAGAAGCGACTCTCATCGCTGAAGACGACACGTCTCCATTCGTCCCTCCATTCACGCCTGTCGCGACACCACTGGAGGCGGGCTGCACGATGTTGGGGCGTGAGCGGAAGACGGCCTAACGGTGTGCGGGACCGTAGCCCAGCTTCATGGAGACGGTTGCGAATGGTCCTCGCCGATACCCCAGGAGCAACAGTGTCCCTAATTTGCTGGGAAGTGGCGGTGCGGTCCCCTACGGTACTGCGTAGGATCCTACGGTCTTGGCGTGCATCCGTGCGTCGCTGCGGTCCGGTCCCAGGTCGACGGGCACGTGCACCTTCCGCCGACCACTGGCGACAACATCGATGTACTGTGGAGACCTCACGCCCCACGTGTTGAGCAATTCGGCGGTACGTCCACCCGGCCTCCCGCATGCCCACTATACGCCCTCGCTCAAAGTCCGTCAACTGCACATACGGTTCACGTCCACGCTGTCGCGGCATGCTACCAGTGTTAAAGACTGCGATGGAGCTCCGTATGCCACGGCAAACTGGCTGACACTGACGGCGGCGGTGCACAAATACTGCGCAGCTAGCGCCATTCGACGGCCAACACCGCGGTTCCTGGTGTGTCCGCTGTGCCGTGCGTGTGATCATTGCTTGTACAGCCCTCTCGCAGTGTCCGGAGCAAGTATGGTGGGTCTGACACACCGGTGTCAATGTGTTCTGTTTTCCATTTCCAGGAGTGTAGTAGTATGCTACCAATCGCTTGCACAGTATAATTCCGAAGATAAAAAGTGGAAATAATACCTCTGAAAACCCGAAATGTTATCGAGGTGGAACATGCTGCAAATCACTGAGTAACTAGAAACGTATCTGGTCTGTGAAGATCTTTACGCGAAAACTCGAAAAAACTGGTAGATCCACTCATATTTTTTTAAACAAATACTGATGTCAATGATATAACAGAGTCTAAATCATCCTTCTACTTTACAAAGTCAGCTAAGGTGTTTATCATGTCTAGAGAAACAGCACACGTCTCTTTCACTTGTCTTTCACCATCTATATGCACACAATACACACCACAATCGATGTTCTCTCAATCAAATAAATATTGGAAATATGTAGAATCAGTCAGTCAGACAATGTACATGGGAGGGAATAATTGTCCAGCGCAAACACACGTCCGTATTTGAGTCTTCTGAAGTTTCCACAAAGAACACGCGATCGCGAAGGCTGCTCAACACATACTAAGTATTAGTTCGCAATTCAGCCTTCTAGAGGGCAACACAGTTACGTTAGCTGCAGTTCTGTAACCCAGCCGGCCTCTCCGATATGGACGGCTGCCTCCATAAGCTGGAAACGTCAACTGCCCTCAAGTGTACTCCTGGACCAGGCAGAATAGTCCTAGGAAACCAGATGCATATATTTTAGCACTGTACTTACAGTTAAATGTTATAATTACAATCTGGAAGTATGAAAATGTATACAATTTTTATGACTGGACATAATTTTCCACATAAAAATATCTTTCACCTCCCTGACAGTTATTTCAGTTTTCCTCGTCAAATCCAATACTTCCTTATGACAGGACACAGTCGGTTTTTTTTTTTTTTTACACATATCGAAACACAGACCACAGCACACAAACTTTACAAGTCCTCTGATCACAGCAAATCTATCACACATCCCCTACTAAGTATATAATACTTTGCCAATATTTGTAAGCTGGCGATACCAAACAGTACTGAGCGAAAATCCGCGAAGGATGGATGTGTCTCATTTGTTTTTCTTGCGAGTGGTACCAGTATGTCTCAGGAAGAGAGATGTAATCGTCTCATGGGCCACCAGCTATTAAAAAAAAACATGATTCCAACGGCTATGCTACTGTCACAAGCAGACTTGGTTCTACAGGTGCACACAAATATCGCTAACGATATTCGTGTTACAAACTATACAAGCTTTATAAATCGAGGTATGGCATTACCTCCGAATTAACTAGTTTTTCCATACATATACTGAACATTGAATATACATGGTGATCGCAGAAGAGTGTATTAGCAGACCGAAAGCGCGGGTGAACGTCTCCAACAGTGTAACCTTGTAATAAAATCATCGAATTTAGACAGCGGTGGTGGTGGTGGTTAGTGTTTAACGTCCCGTCGACAACGAGGTCATTAGAGACGGAGCGCAAGCTCAGGTTAGGGAAGTATTGGGAAGGAAATCGGCCGTGCCCTTTCAAAGGAACCATCCCGGCATTTGCCTGAATCGATTTAGGGAAATCACGGAAAACCTAAATCAGGATGGCCGGAGGCGGGATTGAACCGTCGTCCTCCCGAATGCGAGTCCAGTGTGTTAACCACTGCGCCACCTCGCTCGGTATTAGACAGCGGTTCAGCTAAGGAACGTGGTATGGATTTGGTATTTGCAATTCCCTCACTCCGCCATTAGATATTTCTCCAGTATTTGTAATGCATTCTATCCTGATGCAACGGCATAGGTTCTGCGATATATCCACAGGGTTATCGGCAGTGGAGGATGATAGTTGGGTAAGAATGATCATGTACAGTAGATGTTGTGCTATGCAAGGATTCACTTTAAGGAAATGCAACATTAGATTGAGGTCGTAAGAAATGTACAAAATATATTGGCTTTTCAGATCTGTAGCGTTACGCATTCTGATATAAATGCTGTCTACGATTTGGAATCAAGTCTTTCCATTCAATCACATTTTGGCGTTGGATCCTATGGAATTGTCTTTTAATGATTGCAGCCAATGCTTAATCATATTTCTGGCACTCTCATATCTCGAAGCGAATCACCTTTTTCGAACCTATCTGCTACAGTAAAACTCCAGCATGGTTTTAGACAGTCCCTATACATCTTGTAACTGAACTCAGTCTCTGTCCCAGCCATCCCTGCAGCTTTGTGCATGTGATCGTCCCAATTTAAGTCGGAACTGAGCAGAAGTCAGAGAGCATTACATCTACCACCTTCTGCAACCCGTGGAGAAAAAGGGGGAGTTCAGTTAATACAGCAGGACCGTGTTTTGGCCACTTGGAGGAAATGGGAGCATGTTGTTGTAGCTCTGCCAAACGTGTACAGTGTGTAAGGCCAGCGCCAAACGAAACTTCCTCCTGCAACACAAGCTAATAGAAAAGACAGTATGTTCAGTTACAGGAACTGGGAGAAGAATGAGGATTTTGCTACTGCATTGCAGTGTGTTTCCAAATTACATAATTACATACAGGTACTGCAGTCCAAAGAAGCTTTGCATCCCTCAGGATGCATTCACATCTGTCACACAAACATTCTCTCTCTATCATGTTTCTTTTGTACCATTCAACAGTGAAAAAAACTATGAACCATAAAAACTCAGCTAACTTCATCCGACAGAGAACTCGATATTCATAGTGAAAACAGATACTGTCTATGTACTGGCATCGAGCATATGTGGCGATCCTGTTACATATACAGATATTGAACAACTCAGTCGCCTGCACAGACCAGTGTAAAGTTTGATCATCAGTACTGTAGGAGGACAATATCCCACAGACTACAGTCGCAAAAGGGAGTCCCTATGTCCCTGTGAAGTTGTTTTATTCATTTTTTTCTGCTGCAACACATCCAAGCAGTGTAATGACCACTGCTTTGTACATTGCCATACATTTTTTTTCCACCACGACTTTGAGGTCTGTGGCAGATTCTAAACTGATATTGACATCTCTTGATCCATTGGCTCCCACAGAAAACGGGACATCTCATAGTGTAAATCATGTTCCTACTGCTCCCAAAACACACACACTGGGTGGTCGAAATAAGAGACAGTCATAACATACGGAAACTGGAAGAGTTTTGTAGCATTCTGGAGCGTTTCCAAACAGCTGTCCAAAGGTGATTGATGGCATCTATATTTAAACTCATCTTTCATGGTGATGGCATTGCTTATTGCTCAATGTCTTATTTTGACTGATTCCCCATACTGTACCAAGCATCAAAGCTGATAATGCGATCAATTTTAACAATTTTACCAGTTTTTCCGAACTTTCAATGCCAACCAATGACGCGGCAGCATGCTTCCCAATTCCTGCCTCATTGGTAAAACTGCCCTTCCTCTACTTCGCGAGTACTGTATACTAGATTGTGAATGTATATAGACGGCTGTGCAGTACCGTTCATTGTTAATTCTCAAACATATACACCAAAGTATACCAGACACCAATCTACATATTTCTAGCATTTCGATCTAGTGCATAATTTACGGTTATGATTGCTCATCTTCCCCTTTGCGGATGGGAGTCACAGAGGATTCTCGCACTCTTAGGATAAAGTTAGAGATTGAAAATTTTCGTCACATTGTCTTTGATGAACCTTCCCTGCAACACTGTCAGCAATTTAATCTGCAGCACACCAAAAGTAGACCTTTGCATTCCACGTCTCGTGAAGGAGCAGAGCGAGCCAAGTCCATAACTGCTGTTCCACACCATCTTACTCACTGCATCCATCCAAACGCACAAAATCTCTCCAGATGTGCGCATGTCGAGGAGGTTAGCACCCCTTATTAGGGTGTGTAGTAGATACGAAGGTGTTGTGATGATATAACAGAAAGTTAAGAAAAAAACCTGTGGTTTTTATGCATGATGGAACTCCAAACAGATGGAATTTGAAGCATTTTATGTAAATCAACTGTGCTATCACTTCTAAAGTAGTGTTCTATGTTTGTAATCAGTACCGAGAAGGTATTGGTAAGAGAGAACATAAACATATGCACTCATAAGGCTACTCAGTTCTGCACTTAAAACACATTAGTGTTAGAGCAGTGCAGTTTCTGACCTATTAGTCATGTAGAATGTAACGCAGTTAATATTACAGTGTATGAAATGTATTTCCAGTACATGACATACATTCTCCTTGCGAGTTTCTCTACGATAAACTATGGCGATGAACTGTAAAATCTAGAAACTACCACCTTGAACACCAAAGAGAACATTAATTCTTTGTGTTACATGCACAGTATAGCTTTTCAGAGGTTTTTAGCGCCCGCTGTTCACATCTGTTCACATCCAATCACTATTCAGATATTGCAGTATGCTCGCATCAAACCTATAAAATGGTCGTTAGTAATGGAAAATACCTCTTACAAGGAAACAGAACAAATGCATAGCAGCAGTGTTTAACATGTAAAATTAAACATTATGCTGCCACAAACTCCATAAACAGGACAAATGTCAAGTAGATATATATACGGGGATTGCAATAAAAAAGTCTGAGCGAAACTACCAGTTTCTTCTATTTTTTCGAGTTTTCACATAAAGATCTTCACAGACATGAATCTTTCCTAGTTACTCAGTGGTTTGCAGCACGTTCCACCTCACTGCACCTCGCTAAAAGTTCGGGTTCCTAGAGACAAAATTTCTACTCTTCACCTTCGGTATTACACTGTGCAAGAGATCGGTATCATACTGCTACGTGGCTGCTTTCGAGCACTTTCGCGTAAATGGTATGATATTCTGCCAAACCATGTGAAAATACCTGTGTTCTTGTAATCCCAGAGGCCGGAGATGGCTGTAGAAAGCATGGCTGCGACAAAGCAAGCAAGCGGGTTGGGGCTGGAAACAGAAACGCCTTTGTGCTGAGGGAAACTAGCCCAGCCTTTGTATACTAGTTCAGAGAACACCTGCAGGCTGCTGGGGGCGCCGTGATCGGATATCAGGCAGGCCTGTGTGGGGGCAATTGACTCATGACTGACCTCACAGGAAATATCCCTGACTCCAGCAGTAGGAAATGTAAGCTATGCCCATTTATCGTTTCCATAAAGTTATGGAGACCACAGCAGCTGCATGACTCAGAAATTTTTCTCTCTGGCAGTGCCTTCAAACAAGTAGTAAAAACTAGAAATGTTGTGAGTGCAAGGATTATATATGATGCGCATGCGATTTTTTTTTTTTTGATCTGTCAATCTTCGCAGTATATGTACGAGTGTTTGGCGGTTGATAACTATAAGCAGGATGCAGAAGTGATGATTTTGTATAGTGCAGGATACAAATTGTGTGTTTACTACATTGATGCAGTATGTTGCGATGTAGCCCGGTTGGAGATTTATTACACACTGAAAAATTTTAGCTTTTCTTGACTGTAGCAGAGCAGTGTAATTGAGGAAATATCTTTGGTTATAGTTTCCGTATTTCATGATTTGCAGACCACTCATGCAGGCATTAACTATCAGCGAAATATGACTGCTATATGTAAAGCCTCGTAATTGGTCTGTCTGGAGAAAATGGCGGACAGTGCACCCATATCGGCAGCAGCGCAGTTTGAAGGATAAATTCTGTAAGAACCAATCACAATGATCCTTTCATAAGAAGTTCCATAACGTCAGAGAGTCACAAGACATGCTTTGTGTGGGGCATAGGTGCCTCTGCAGACTGTTTCAAACAAGGCAAGGCAAGATATCTAACGAATGTCCTGTGACGTCTAAGAGTCAAGTGATGTCTTCTTTGTTCGGTCAGTTGCGATGATGTCCCTCTCTGCCATTGTCGCTTTAGAGCATATCCAGTGCAGCAGCTGTAGGACATCGAAAAATTTCGGCAATTTTTCTCGTCTGTAGGACAGTGCTTCGAATTCTGTTCGTGTAATTGTTCTGATTTTCGCGTCTGTGCATACGCACCAGAATTTGCTTCGTGAAGTGACGTAAATAATATCCCTGACCCCAACAGTAGCAAATGCGAGTTTTGCCCACTTACCGTTTCCTTAAGTGATGGAGACCACAGCAGCTGTATGACTTAGAAATTTTTCTCTCTCTGGCAGTGTCTTCGAACAAGTAGTTAAAATTCGAAATGTTATGAGCGCCCTTTATATTACAGAGGTATTTATTTCGACTTCCAATTTCGTCGTTTTGGCGTGTAAAATCAGATATTGCAGCTGATATCGTTTTCAGGATCCGTTTACCACAAAAGCGTGTGAAGTGTCTCAGGGAGTTTTCACAAGTATGCAGTGATCTTTTTTAGAGTCTGTGTTCGAGTGTGTTTTTATACATCGCAAAATTGAGGCAAACTTCTGTGCAGCTTTCTTTTTTGAAAGTTTATTTAGAGATATATTCAGTTGGATTTAGAAACTCCTGGAGCACCTCGTGATCGAAGACAAGGGAATGATGTGGTATTTTCCACACAAGCGCGCGAAGCATCTCTGTAAGGTTTCACAAGTGTACCGCAATCTTTTTAGAAACAGTATGGTGTGAACTATGGCGGTATACATCGCAGAGTTCAGGCAAACTACTGTGCAGTGATATTTCTGAAAGTTTGTTTAGAGGCATGTTCAGTTATATTTATTAACTCCTGAAGCAGCTCATGCTCAAATACAAGAGTATTTCCCACAAAAGCGTCCGAATTGTCTCAGGGGTGGCTTCACAAGTGTGTCGCGATATTTTATTTTTTAGATTTGTGTTCAAGTGCGGTGGTGATGGTATTCCTTGGAAGAGAACGTACTTGTTTCAATTTTCTCGCATCATCTGTAGAGCTCTCTCTCTCTCTCTCTCTCTCTCTCCCTCTCTCTCTCTCTCTCTCTCTCTCTCTCTTTTCACATAATAACGTTACCATATTTAACCAAAACATTAGTGGATTAAAGAAAAAAGTAGATTCTCACAAAGTAAAGTAAGAAATAATGTTACCATTTTCCACCAAAATATTCCGGGATTGAAGAATAAAGTAGATGAGCTCCTGGTTTGTTTAGATGACATTGAATCTGATAATGTAATAGATATACTGTACCCGTCTGCTCGAGCATCACATTGTGTCTGATATGAAAAAGGTAAGTATCAGTGGTTATAAACTAGCTGCACATATGAGTAGAGAAAATAAGGTGAGAGGAGGAGTTGCCATATATGTCAAAAGTTATAACTGTGTAAAAAGTTAGATACAAAAAAGTTTTGTCTAGAGCAACAAATAGATGCATGTGCCTGACAACTTAAACTGACGGAGGGCTCTTTTATAATTGTAACAGTATATAGGTCCCATTCAGGAAACTTTCATTTATTCCTGGAAAACTTGGATGCCTTGTTGTGCTATGTATCAGATAGGGGAAAGCAAATTATTATTTGTGAGGACTTCAGTGTTGATTCACTGAAAGAGTATAATGGGAAGAATGACCTGGAAGTCTTGCTCGGTTCTTTAAATTTGACATCTGTCATTAATTGCCCTACTCGGGTAATAAAGGACAGCAGCACATTGAGAGATAACACTTTTATAGACCAAGATACGTTTAAAAACATAAATTCTTGTCCTGTAGAGAATGGCCTTTCTGATCATGGTGCTCAGCTAGTTACGGTATATGATATAGCTCCATTCAGTAATTCAAAACTACCCTCCAAAGTTGTGCATTCAATTAATGACTCAACAATTAGAAATTTCAGAGAAAATCTTCAGCAGTTAGACTAGGATGAGGTGTACAAGGAACCCGATGCTAATTTAAAATATAACTTATTTCATGATACACTTGTAAGAGAATTTGAAAACTGTTTCATCAAGAAAATAGTTAAATCTAATTATAAGAAACCATGCAAAAAACCTTGGTTTACTAAAGAAATAAAAATATCTTGTAACCACAAAAGGGAACTGTATCTAACAACAAGAAAGAGTAATGACCCAGAAACAGCCAAATATTATAAAAACTACTGTGGTACATTAAGAAAGGTTATTAAAAAGTCCTGAAGCATGTGCATTATGTCTGAGATTAATACCTCTGATAACAAAATCAAAACAATTTTGCAATATTATTACAAGGGAGACAGGGCAACCAAGAGTACAGGATGATGGCATTACCATCAAAGTGAATGGAAACTTGTGGCACTTTAGTTCCCGTGACATCTTCAAGTTATCTGTGTGACAATATTCCACACATTGCTGAAACATCGGAAGTAATTACTGCTGAAGCAGTTTTGTGTTCAACGGAATAAGGTATCCGATCACTAGGGATAGGAAAGAGGAAGGGTGCATGTATTTCTAACGCAATAGGAAGTATGCAGCCACTCCAGCCGCTAGCACATGGCCATGCTGTGAGCCAGCGCATGGCTTCTGGAGGTAGGGATTACACGCACCGGAGTAAATTTCTTACCTCTTGCTCTTTGGTGCATCACCTTCACCAGATATCATTGCTATCAACACAATCTGCTGCTGCATGATTACAGCTAATACACCCATTTAACTTCTCCTTCTCCAGGACAGACATCTCATCATCGAACACAATAAACAATTACATCTGTCTTTCAGTCCATCTGTTAGACACAGATTGAGTCCTTTTCACGCCATTTTTCCCCAAACCGTCATCTCGGATTATGTCATGGTGGGTGAGAGAATGAGGGCCGACAGAGCCCTCTGGTGATTGATTTGTGAATGAGGTCAGTTGAACTCTGGATCTGCTGGTGAACACACTAGATGGAGATATTGCCTATGACAACTCAGATTGCTCTAATAAACAATGCTTACAAAGTAAAGACTTGTAACCACCCTATCCATCAGTCCAGTACAGAGTCCTTTTCCTACCAATTTCCCAATGGAGGAGTGGAGGGGAGGGGAGGATGGCATGGGGGTTAGGTTAGTAGAAGTAGCCCAATTGACCTACCTTCCCACCAAAATTTGAACTTCTCACCATGATGTCACTGCAATGTTGCCACATCTATCGGCGCCATCTTGGATTTGCCATGTTGATAAATTTGGCAACAATGCAGAGTGGGGTACGCCACTCTTGCCTTACTACTAACGTATTCTGAATTTCTCATATCATAGGATCGTTACATACGTTGCTGGCATGACTATGATATGTGCTATCGAGAGCTTTAAAGCCTTTGCGTGAATATGTATCCAAGACTAGCTGCTGTCAGTTACGACGTTGTTGTACATAGAGAAAAATTCAGAATACGATCTTGAAAGGCGTTATGTAGTGTGGATCCTTTCGTAAAATGATGGAATAGGCCTTTAATGTTTTACCTTAATGCGAGGTGTGTAAAGTGACATTTATACCTGGAGATGTATGCAGACAGTATAGTGCTTTTCATTTGTGGTTTTACAAGTGCTTGACAATGACGCTTAGTCAAATTTGCTAACTGCATGATTAAATAAACATCACATTACAGCCTACTATGAACTATGTTTACGTTTATTAAGCATTTGGAGGCTTTGGAGCCTACAAAATACAAAATTTTGTGTATAGAAGCTTTGAAAATCCCTTATAGAGACCACTACATAACATTATCCAATACATTCCTGAAATCAAAGCATACTTCTACTCTTTGTCAATGCATACTGAACACTGTGATGGACTCTGCAGATGTAAAAAGTATATTAATGCATTAAGATGTACTGGGAAAACCATTTACAGTGCATGAAGTGCATAAATGATGAACTAATCCGAATTAAATTGCATATTGACACTGTGCCCAAGACCACCTTACAATCTGAAATATGTAATTATTAGCCATGAGGCGATATTGATATACATATTTGTTTCTGTATGCTGTAATTCATAGAAATTATGGTATTAGGTTGATCTTGTTTATTATACTCTGAGACTGTGTTGGGGATATTCATCTTTGAAATGTCTGATAGAACAATGGGTTTCATTGCATGCAATAGAAAACCATCCTTATGTAGCAACCAATGGGTTAACAACAACCCTTAATAAGCAATCATTAGCCAGGTTCCACAGCCCCAGTGCAAATAGAACTCAGATGACATGTAAAGGCTACTCCACATTAACCCCTAAGCATAAGCTTGACTTCCTAATTTTTCTACTAGCTTGCAGACAGTTCATATTCAACCCATCTGATTTGTTGCAAGGAGATGAGTTCACTTGTAATAACCCTCCATTAAATCATAACACCTCTAGAACCCTGTTAAATACCAATGAAGATTCTGAATGATGAGACATATTTTCATCTAGAAGGAAAACGTGGAAGATTAAATTCTATGGCATTAAACACTGTAATGCGCTTACCATCAGCAGACTCTACCTCCATCCCTGCCTCCCCCACCTCTGTCTCCTCCTTCTCCCTTTCGATCTCATCGAGAAGACTATGTGTTTCTGCCTAGAGCTCCTCATCTGCGAACAACAACGAAAATAATGTATATATAGTTAAATTTATTGAAGCACATACATGATTCGAAATGCCTAGAGGTATATTCAACCAAACAGAAAGCGTGCAAGATCAAATTCTACCGTATTAAACACGGTGAAGCGCTTACCATCAAGCAGTTCTGCCTTCATTTCATACTCTGAGAGCTGTAGGAGTTCCTCTGTGGATGGTAATGAATAGCATTACACCACTGTGTGTCATTTATTTGCAATTATATCAGCTGACTGAAGATGCTGCAACTAGGTCATGTGCCTCCATTGAACTCTGCAGTGTCACCTGTGGATATTGCATCTCATTTAGCATCACTCATCAACATAAAAATGTGGACAGATTTCACCGCGTCAGCAAATTGTTCCCGAAAAAAGAAGATGGAACTATCACAATGATTGTCTTACAAACCTACGTATGTATGTGGAAGAAGAAATACCGTTGTTAAATAAATAATTACTAAGAAAGTGAGACTTATACCAAACCTGTGGAGCCATAGTACGAATAGCTCGAGGACGATAGTGATAACTGTCAGAGCAGTAAGCTGTCGAAGTGAAGCAGAGTCATGGGTAGTTAGTGGGGAGGTTTTACGTTGGATACAGCCCCAATGAAGGAATGCTTGTCAAATATCACAAATAATGACACGACGTGGCCAGGAACCCCTTTGTGGGAGGAAGCGATTAATTCCTATAGATGCCAACATCAGAGTTGTTCCCCGAATCTAGGGCCACCAGCAAAGTTTTGCTACATTAGATCCTCAGAGAAACGACAGGAAGAGTTTCCAACTGTGGTCCTTATCTGTTAGAGTGGTCGGTACCCCAGCATTGTCAAGCAGTTCGTCGACGCGCTTGTCCCCTGGTAAGAAAACGCCACCTGTCCAGGGAGAGTGCTTCCAGTGTTGTGACAGGAGGTGTGAACCTGGCTTTCCCAGACCATTGTCCCAAGCAGTTGTCGGTAGCGGTCTGGGTAGTTGAAAACTCGACCTCAAATACAGCTCATCGGGCACGTTCTACGGCAAATACATACACTCAGCCTCAGAGTACTCGATCACAGCAGAATGCCCTCCCTATTTCGTGACTTCCAACAGAGTAAAAAACTGAGCACACCCGGAGCTGTCGAAGGGTTCTAGGCCATTAATAATTTGTTGTTATTCCTCGGTTGTGAAGCACATTACCTCGCCATGCCATACCGATCAGAATAATGCTCATGCAGCAAGGTGTATCTGATTCTGTCTTGTGAGAATTGCTGTTATTTTGACGTCGCTATGATTCGGGTATGTATAGCACTCCTGGGCTAAACTCTATCACTCTTCATTACGTTGAACCATACAAACAGATAGTTTTCATTCACATAATGGGCTCCCGAATGGTATTTCTGACTTCTATTGAAGCTCTACGTGTTACACCTGCAAAGTTAGCGCTGTGATGGTGGATCTTTTAACGTGATTAAGTCACAGCTTCATCCACCGTAGTGTCTCGATGTATTATTCATATGCGAAACGTCTATGATATCATTTGCATGTATGGGTGGTCATGAACATGTATCTGCGACAAATTTTGTGGATGGGTGTTATCATGGAGTAACACAATTTCACGCTGTCCTTCTAGTCGTTGTTCTTGGACTGCATCTGCAGGATGCTACAGCTGTTGACAATAAAGATCAACAGCGATAGTTACACCTCACGGAAGCAATTTGTAGTACACCACACCGTCGGTCTTCCACCAGATGCATAACATCACCTTTGTGTATGTGAGCAGGTCTTTGTACTGGAAGTTGCTGCTTTGTTTGGGCTCAGTTATTGCGATCTTTCTCCCCTATGTTAGCATAAAGACACAGTTTCTTGTCTCCAGAAACGGTACAGGATAGGAATGGCGTTCTTCATGAATCTATTGTTGGCGAGTTGCCACTGATGCACATGTAATTACAGGGTGGAACTATAGTTACAAACTACGACGTGCACACGCTTTATTCAACACGTAAACGTCACTACAGATATTCGGATTTAGGTTATGACATGTTCGATATGCATGGCAGCATTTGCAATGATGTTGCGCAGACGAATGGCGAAATTCTGCATGACCCGCTGAAGTGTCGGAACGTCGATGAACTCCTGAATGACTCCAGAATGAGATTTTCACTCTGCAGCGCAGTGTGCGCTGATATGAAACTTCCTGGCAGATTAAAACTGTGTGCCGGACCGAGACTCGAACTCGGGACCTTTGCCTTTTGCGGGCAAGTGCTCTACCAACTGAGATACCCAAGCACGACTCACGCCCCGTCCTCACAGCTTTACTTCTGCCAGTACCTCGTCTCCTACCTTCCAAACTTTACAGAAGCTCTCCTGCGAACCATGCAGAACTAGCACTCCTGAAAGAAAGGATATTGCGGAGACATGGCCGCGAAAGGCAAAGGTCCCGAGTTCGAGTCTCGGTCCGGCACACAGTTTTAATCTGCCAGGAAGTTTCATATCAGCGCACTCTCCGCTGCAGAGTGAAAATCTCATTCTGGAAACATCTCCCAGGCTGTGGCAAAGCTATGTCTCCGCAATATCCTTTCTTTCAGGAGTGCTAGCTCTGCATTATTCGCAGGAGAGCTTCTGTAAAGTTTGGAAGGTAGGAGACGAGGTACTGGCAGAAGTAGAGCTCTGAGGACGGGCGTGAGTCGTGCTAGGGTAGCTCAGTAGGTAGAGCACTTGCCCGCGAGAGGCAAAGGTCCAGAGTTCGAGTCTAATATAAAACTTTTTTTTCATAATGTGGGGCCACAGTCATATTTCTTTAAAGTCAATACCGCCATTAGACTGTTTTTTATTTGCAGTGTTACATTTACACGATCATAATTTCGGCTTTAAAGTGCCATTATCAAGTGTTTTAATGTTATACAGTGCCTAAGATGGTATACTGTCGTATTTAAAATACAATATTAGACACATCGTTCAAATGGTTCAAATGGCTCTGAGCACTATGGGACTCAACTGCTGAGGCTATTAGTCCCTTAGAACTCAGAACTAGTTAAACCATCTTCAAGATGGTATACTCAGTGATAAAACAAAGCAGTAGGCCGTTACTATAAATATTGACCCTTACACAATGTGTCCAATAGTGTATTTTAAATACGACAGTATGCCTTCTTAGGCACTGTATTACATTAAACCATTTCATAATGACACTTTAAATCCGAAATCATGATCGTGTAAATGTAACACTGCAAATAAAAAACAGTCTAATGGCGGTACTGACTTTAAAGGAACTAATGGAAAATGCTCAGAAGTTGTGACGACTTTATTTCGCATATTTCAATAATTGTGCCTGCTCACGTTGTAATATTGACTTAGAGCAAACGCAAACCATATACCCGATTTTTGAACCCCCATTGGATTCAAATGTTATATAATAGTCGAATGGTCACAGTTCATTACCGAGTGAGGTGACACAGTAGTTAGCACACTGGATTCGCATTCTGTAGGACGACGGTTCAAACCCACGTCCGGCCATCCTCGTTAAGGTTTTCCGTTATTTTCCTAAATCGCTTCAGGAAAATGTCCGAAGCGATTTAGATTCCCTTGAAAGGGCACGGCCGATTTCCTTCCCTAATCTGATGGGACCGATGACCTCGCTGTTTGCTCCTCTCCCCCAAATCAACCAATCAACAGTTCATTACATGTGTCAGTTCTCGAGTACCCTGACATGGAGGTATGTAGGTTAATATGTTAAACAACTTTCATCAAACCTTGGCCAGTGACTATTGTCAAGTGAGAAACCATTTTCTTGCCATGCTCTTGCCAATGGAATTATCACCATACACACCGCAAAATGTTTCTAGTTGCGTCTAGTGCTTTCAGTTGTCTATTGATCTGATTTACAGCTGACAGTGACGAAAAGTCCACAAAATTTTCGAAGGTGGACCACCTAGTTTCACATACTACAGGCAATAGGAAAAGCCATGGAATGGTTTACTTAGTTTAGACTCTATCTGTTAAATATGTTTGGATAATTAAATTGACATGATCATTCTTTCTCCTAAATGAAAGGACTTGTGTCTATCCCCTACAAGATATTTCAATTAAGTTATACATCAATGCCGTATCCTTTTATATCGACAGTGCTTATATCCTAAAGGAATCTAATGGTTACATTAGTTCACTTGTGCCTATAGACAATAATTTACAGCCGAGAACAACAACGTCAATGAAGAAAAAAAAATTACACCGCTGCTGGCTTTATTTTGTAAATCTTTCATGGATATCGATAGCCTTAGCCACAGTGTTAAGCTTACTAGAGAAATATGCAAGTAACTTTCATTTAGGTTGAACATTCGATGTAGTGCCTGATGTTGCCAGTTTAGTACTGTAGCTAATGCCTTCCAGATTTGTATAAATTTCTCTGTTCGTTAACAACTGTGTTGTGTTTCACTCAAGTGATGTCTCCTGATTCTGTGTACTCTTCTTTTTATTGTGTACATGTAGTATTGGTTAGTGCTCTTTGCAATTACGAGAACCGATCACAGCAGATGAGATTCGTGGTAAATGTGATGCTGTCTGATGAAAAATATTATTTAAAGGCAAGAAAACATTTTATTAGCTTTGTAATTACACCCTGGATACGAAAAAAAACCACATTTACTGTAAGAAAATACACAGAAGTTACACACAAGCCAAGAATAAAGATATTGACAGCAGAGTCATGGAGCAGCACATAAATATAGACGTCAAGGAATTTTTTCTTTTCTTTTAACACTTCCTCCAAAAGAAAAAATCATGAAATTATTGCTTTGTCTCTTGCATGCCAATTTCTGAACATAGAAAATTAAATCGAACTCGTTCAAGAGGTTTCGTCAAAATATCTGCCAACTGGTTGTGTCCATCAATGTGTTCCAAGAAAATCTCACCGTTCAGATATCTTTCACGAACATAGAAATGTCGGACCTCTATATGTTTAGAACGTCGATGATATTCTGGATTTTTTGCCAACTTCAATGCACTAGCATTGTCAATGTAAAGAACTGGAGGCTGCCCCGACATTTCCACTAATTCTGATAGCAGACGACGTAACCAAACTAACTCTTTTGCTCCTTCACTAGCTGCAATTATTTCCGCCTCGGTTGTGGATGTGGAAACTACTTTCTGCAACTGACTTGTCCATGACACTGCACCACCTGAGTACTTTGCAAGAATTCCAGTTGTTGAGCGCCTTGTCCGGTTATCACCTGCGAAATCTGCATCAGCGTAAATCTTTAACTCTTCTTCGGTTTTGCAATACTTTGGCATTCTTCGGACGGTCAACCAGCACCCAGGTATTGTTTTCCTTAAGTGATTGAAGTTCTTCACTAATAGCTTGCATCCATTCTTCCTTCTCGTTTGACTGCAATATTTCTGAAAAACAGTTTGGATCTTTGTATCCAAGTGCATCAACTTTTGTTGCCATACAAAATTCACCACTTTCCATCCAGGTTGGTTTTCTTCGTTGTCTTTTATTCTTCTGTTTCTCTTCATTAGAAGATTCAGCAGCTTCTGCTTTTAGAAATTCTGTTAATTCTTTATTTTCTTCAGATTCACTCGACTCTTGACTTTCTCTAGAATCGAGAGTGCCAATTTTTTCTTGAGTTTGGCTTCCTCCAGAAGTGTACAGCCTAGGAGATTTACATTGGTCATCTTTAGATTAATTCGGATCATTAAATTCTTCCCGAGGGACTTCAAATTCAACATGATCACTATGTAAATCACAAACAATTTCTGGCTTAAATTTTACATCGTGACTCAACACCACTTTTCTTTTAGATGGAATCCAAACTCTGAACCCATCTTTGTCATTAACATATCCAACAAGTCGTCCAAAAACTGCCTTATCATCAAACTTGGAACGGAATTGTTTGTTAATGTGAACGTAGCAGCCTGTACCAAAAATTCTGAGATGATCAAGTCGTCCTACTGGTCGATTAAACCATAGTTCATAAGGGGTTTTATTTTCAACTGAAGATTTTCCAGTACGATTTATTAGGTAGACTGCTATGTTACATGCCTCTGCCCACAACCCTTTAGGTGATTTACTCGGATTTAGCATTGACCGGGCAGCTTCAACAATGGTCCTATTTTCCCGTTCAGCCACACCATTTTGTTCAGGAGTGTAAGGAGGAGGAATCAGTAGCTCTATTCCCCTGTCTGCAAGCAGTTCACTGACATTCTTATTGTTAAATTCTTTGCCACCATCACATCTAAATTGTTTGACAACATGTCCATTAGTTCGTGCTTCATTTAAAAACTGCTTAAGCACAGTACACACTTCACTTTTGTGTCTTAAAAAGAAAATTCGACGAAATTTACTAAAATCGTCTTTGAAACATACATAATAATGCTTGCCTCCAAAAGATTTCGTGCTCATTGGTCCATTTACATCCGCTTGGATTAATTCACCAGTACTGGTAGCGCGTATTGTTCGTGTTTTGAATGGCAGCCTATGCATCTTTCCAACCGCACAGCCGTCACAAAATTCACTCTTGGCATCTTCCACATTAATGTTCATTCCTTTTAAAATATTCTTCACTTGTTGTTTATTCTGATGACCAAACCTTTCATGGTACACTTGCAATGTTTCGGATGAAGTCATCAAGCTCATACGTTTCATTTTTGCATTTCTAACAACACGCATGTTCAGCACATAAAGTCCATTTTTCACATAACCTGTCATAAAATATTGTCACTGACTTGTTTTCGAACACAGACATTATTATAACTAAAATTAGTACTGTAGCCTTTGCAGGCAATGGCTCTCACAGAGAACAGATTAGCACTTGCATCAGGGACGTATAAAACATTTCGTCGGATTTGGATGTAAACTGTTCCTTGACCGTACGCACACATTTTCACATCTTGTTTTCCCAATGAAATTACTTGAGGAACATCAAATTCACTATACGAATCAAAATACTGTTTGTTGGGAGTGATATGATTTGTAGCGCCACCGTCGCAATACCATTTATTTGGGTCACTGTGATTACTGGTACACACACCCATAGCGTATGAAGTAAATGCAGCGTGTTCACTGTCTCGCTTCTTCTCTTTTCTTTTATTGCTGTCACGAGTGTTCTGTGGACACTCTGCTGCCCAGTGACCTAATTGTTTGCATTTATTACACGGAAACTAATGTTTTAATTGTGACTTCGTCATCTTTACTTGCTGATTACTTGTTTGCCGTTTTCTTGTTTTAGAAACGACAGAAGCTGCACTTCCATTAACGTCTTGTTCACGCAGTTCAATAGTACAGAGTTTTTCAATCAATAAATTCAAGCTTTGCTTTTCTGTCGGTATCGTATCCCAGAGATCCTTAAAATTGTCGTAGTCTTTTCCCAGTGTAGACAAAATTCGACCATTTAAGATTCTTTCAGATAGCGTATTTTCTTCATGTTTTGATAATTCATCGTTCAGGTCCACAAATAACTTTTGCAGTTTGGCCACATCTGCACTAATATCTTCCGATTCATCACGTTTAACACGGAAAAATGTTTCAATCAACATATTCAAACGCTGAGTACTGCTACGTTCAAATCGGGCGCGTAATTTTTTCCAGATTTCTTTGGCATTCTTGCACGTTAAGACGAGTTCTGCAACAGGTTTACTTAGCGCACTTGCTATAAGACTTGCTGCCTTTGCGTCGTCCTTGAGCCATTCCACATACGCTTCTTTTTGTTCACTTGTCGCATCTTGCGGCAACTCTACACGTTCACGTGTACCGTTAATAATATCTTCTAGTATACGAACGTAGCACCATAGAAATATGCCATTTCCATTTGGCCCAGTCGTCAGGTCCTTCAAGCTTATCAATGCTGACCTTATAATCGCCGCTAGCAGTCATGTTTCTTTACAGACATACGCTCATTTCAAATATTGTTTTAATTAAACTGTGTTGTTTGCCTTTACACGTGTACTGGGCCCATAACCTGATGAAAAATATTATTTAAAGGCAAGAAAACATTTTATTAGCTTTGTAATTACACCCTGGATACGAAAAAAAACCACATTTACTGTAAGAAAAAACACAGAAGTTACACACAAGCCAAGAATAAAGATATTGACAGCAGAGTCATGGAGCAGCACATAAATATAGACGTCAAGGAATTTTTTCTTTTCTTTTAGCAGTTGTGAACAGGTGCATTAAAAACACACAAGCATGACGATAATAAAAAAGGGCGGTATCTGCTCCATCCGATTTTCAGTTTGAGAGCATTCACAGTTGATGTCTGTAAGTAAATTCTCATGCACATAGCTATTACATGTATTTGAAATGCGTGAAATATCAATATGGAACAATATTTTTCACATGTAAGCAAAAACACAGTCATTTGCACATTCGATGGCAAGCTACCACAAAATTGCTTTTGTTGGTACATGGAAGAAAGTCGTTTCCATAGACGTGTACTGGAAGAAGTTCAATTGAGGGTCATTGTGTGTTGTAGTTCTGTATAGAAGTTTTGATACACTTTCACACCACCATACATTATCTATTTAGACTTTGAGGTATAAACCAACATTAACACCAAAAGCTACAAGTCACAAGATCAACTGCTCTCACATCACCGGACAGAGATGGTGTTTCTTACAGAGAAAATGTGGAAGAAATAAACTCAATAAGTTTGGATCGTTTGCGTGGGAGATGAGCTCCGAATTTAATCGCATGTTCCGCGTTTGAAGAGATATCATTTGACTGCCGGCAATAGTTTGTGACTCGGTGCAACTATTTCTGTCAGTGAGGCGTGGCGCCTTATATTGCTCCTGTACAGAGCCAGTGTATCAGGAGAATGACTCATGCGTGCACTGTGACAGTTGGTCTGAAGCAGGTTCAGTCGAGTACATAGTTCTAATTTTCATCTACTAGAGGACAATAGCGGACGGGACTAAACGGAAAGAACTATAATGTAGTTAAGAATTTTGACCACCGGAGTCTAGTAGAGCTCAGAGCCCCAGAGTCCAGTAGTGCTCAGAGACATTCAACAAACATTTCAAGAGAATGTTTTTGTGAATTGTCCTGTTATTCCTTGAAGGCTTTTTTGTTTATCTATGTTTGTACAGTTTTGTTTATGCTTTTAGTAGTCTGAATGACGCTTGAATGTAGTCTAAAGTAAATATGTAGATCATTGTTCTACTGATGAATGCTGCACGAACTAGTGTGAGAAAGTTTTTAAGACAATGTGAATGCAGAATTTTGTATCATAGATAAGTAAGTTTATGGTAAAAGGGAAGCTAATTCGGGTGCAAATGAAAATAGTTAATAACATAAAGTATAAACAAAATATCAGAATATTAAATATTTATTTCGGGAAAATGCACAGTTCGAAAGTTTTGTTGATTGATTAGTCATGAAAAGCGAGGACTAACGCGGGGGAATAATGTTTTTCTATTGACCTGATAGAAAACTGACCAATCAGAACGGAGTATTCTTCACGCATCTTTTCTCTTCAAGATATAGAATGCTTAAAGCAGTCTAAGGGGTCAGAGCCCGGCCTTTCACTGGTATGGTCGTGCGTTGTATGAGCTCCGAAGGAAATTATAATTTGTCGGTTTTAGTTGTGCTACATGTTTCAAAAGTGTTTTACAGTGAAGGCATTTTTATGCCTGCGTGTTTTCTTAGAAAGTACGGATTTTTAAGTAATTTTGTGTATGAGAAAAGACAGTACTTCCGCGTAGCGTATTGAGTAGATCGTTGACTAAAAACTTGAGTGAATTAGACACCGATTAACTTAATAGTATGGAGAGCATTTTCATTTAAGAAGAATTCGTGCTTAGTAGCTGTTCAGATGTCAGGAAATACATTACCATAAACTTGCTTAAGTGAATGAAAGGGTTTGTGCATGAGTGTGTTAAGATTAGCATGGGCTTGGCAGTGAACGCGTACATCTCAAGGTTCAGAATATATCGACGTTTTGCCAGTATTTCCACCTTTCATTCAAAATTAAGACCTTTTCCAGATTCTTAGAATAGTTACGTTGTACGCAGCCTAGTGCTAGTTGCAGTACGGTAGGTTTCTGCTCGGCTTTCCTATCGGCGATCTGCTGCAATGAGTTCATAGGTAGGTGCAGGTAATGGACGTACAGCGTGTTATATGAGAGGAAGTCCAGAGCAGATTATCCACCACCAACGAACGCAGTTCAACCGCATGCCCTGTCGTCGCCAGCTCTAAGGAAATCGTGTTCTGAAGTGTCTGCAGGTGCAGAGTTCTCATGGAATCTTTTTCCATCCTGTAGTGTCTGCGGTCGGCAGGAAAAAACTAACGATCAAGTCTGAACACACTTTATTTAACTAAAAGGCCTTCTTGGCGTGCACTAATTTCCAGACTCAAGAACAACAAGAAACACAATAATTCTAGTGGTGGCAAAAACCAAATAAAACTTATAAGATAATGAGAAGAAATAACAACAACCAAAATACTACGCTACACAATTCCAAAGTGGCGTTACGTCCAACAAAATACAAATTTCTACAGAAGACTACAACGAGTGTCTACTGGGCTAGAGCCGGCGTAGGTATTGGCTGGAGCTGTCCTAGCTGTAGGTGCACACTGCCGGTCTGACTCTGCTGGCGTGCTTATAACACAGATTCCGCGGAGTACTACACTAACAAGGGGAGGCCGCCAATTGTGAAATTCAGATTCGATTCATACTGCGCATAATACAAGCTCATGGCCAGAGGTGTAATGTAGCAAAGCACCAAGATGCACTTCTCAGCCGTTGTCGAGAAAATCGACAGTTAAAAGAAACCGTTGCCGTGAAATACTCTCTACGATTAATAATTTTCTACAGCGTCGTGGCACAGCGGTAAGCGCTCGGGTTCGTAATCCGAAGATCGCCGGATCCAATCTCGCGCCATGCAACCCTTTTTTTAGTATTTGTTTTTTGTAATTCAAATATATATTTAATTCCCGGCAATCAGTTGCAACAATTCTGCATATAATAAGTTGTTGAAAGTCGTTTATCGTGGAAAAACTGGCGACTTCGAACATCATTATGTTATCCGCAAACAAAGTTGTATTTCACAAATGTTATTAATTGTCTTCATAATGTTAACCACGTATAGTTAACGGAAGACGTAGAAACGGTATTCCGAAACGAATAAGTATAGTGTAAGTCAAGCGTTCGAATTAGAATAGAGACCCCGCGAACACAAATTTGCTGCGGCAGGTATGAAATATAAACTCCGTTACTCGCTCGTTACACTTGAAGGACAGATGTTGAATGGGCCGAAACGAACCGCCAAATAACAGCGGAGTTGCCTGCTAACTTCGAAAGAAGGTAGATGCGGTCCCTAGCGCAGCTTATAACATCGTCGAAAATTAGTGCGGACGGGAGAGCTTTGGTACACCCTGTTAAAAAAACGGAAAAATGGAGGCGGTACAATTGGAGAGCGATCCGCCTTCACCAACATGCATAAGCAATTCATTATTTGAATTACAAAAAACTAATAATAAAAAAAATTGCATGGCGCGAGATTCGATCCGGCGACCTTCGGATTACGAACCCGAGGGCTTACCGCTGCGCCACGACGCTGTAGAGGATTATCAATCGTAGAGAGTATTTCACCACAACGGTTTCTTTAAACTGTCGATATTCTCGACAACGGCTGAGAAGTGCATCTTGGTGCTTTGCACATTACACCTCTGGCCATGAGCTTTTATTATGCGCAGTATGAATCGAATCTTAATTTCACAATTGGCGGCCTCCCCTTGTAAGTCACATTAGTTCCAATTGGCGGATGTCTGTTGCATGGTTTTCACGAAGTAGTGCCGTATTTATGCGGAAGGTCTATTGATGTTTACGTTCACTTGCGATGTGAGCTCTTGAAGGGAAGTCGGAGCCCACCTTGCTTCTCTGTTGTGTGGGCCCTCTAGCTGATAAGAGGCCACTACGACACGTCCATGAATGGTTTCTGTGGGCTGTAAACGCTATATCACTGTCAAACGATCCTCCACTTCAAAGCAAAACAACCGCCCATTTGCTACTACCAGCAACAAGTTATACCAGACAAGCAGACCAGAGAAATTAACGCGAGGGTTAGGAGAGGGGAGAGAAGGAGAAGGATAGGAGGTTGCTTCTCCCACCACACTCCATCTTTCAATTGTGAACTTGCTTAATTGGTCCTCTGACACCTAGGTGAACACTTGCAGCTGCCTCCCTGTTCTGGCTGATAGCTTTTATTACAGTGACTTTTCGTGATTTTTTTCGATGTTTTGGTCGATTTCAGGTGTTACCACTGTGTATAATGATCTGAGAGAAGGGCGGATGGTGTGTTTCATGACAATTAATGGCTTCTCACGACAATTTCGAGTGGTGGTTGTTTTAGAAGATCTTCCTGCTACATATTCCTTCAGATGTGGCACTGTGATCTGTATGTTTCGAGCAGCAAGATAGTTTGCCAGTTCAGTTATAAGATGTGTTATTTTAGAGCTTTTCCTTGTTGATGAGGTTTTCGAAGGGTGCACTGTGAACTAACTCTCTGCTAGCCCTCTGGGACAGTGGAATAGGATGACCAGAAAGCATCGATTAGAGAACCAGGGCTGTAGAGTGTTTGGTGGAATAGGTGGGTGCTCTTTTATCACGAGAATTGCGGTACGAAGATGAGGTATTTGATAGCGGGTATTGGGGACCGCCTAAATGCAAGCTCATGTACCACACACGCCTATGCGGTTAGCCAAGTGCTAGCATCACTGACCCGGCAGCTGAGCCTTTGTTCGTGGTCTAGACCCTTTTAATTCCAATCTCAGTTACTTTTCTGTTAACGATGAGTTATTAAAGATTTTATTTGTGTGTTAAAAATATTACCTCTTGCACCTTTTCATATAAAACCATACACAGTAAAAATGGCAGAAGAAAGCTTGGTATGTCATGAAATTACCAGAATGTTTGCATGGAATGTTACAGAACTATCTGATAGTTGTTACAATATCCCATTAGTTGTAGTTGCAAAATCACATAGACCAGTGCAACTGGTACTTGATACAAGAGCAGTGGACAGAATAACTGAAATGGAATTAGACAGGAACCCTGTCACTGAGGAATTGCTAACTATATTTATGGGAATATAATACATAAGTACTACAGACTTAATAACAGGTTATTGGCAAATACTGCTACATGTGGAGTAACGAAAACATACTTCATTTTTGTTTAAAAGGAAATGTTATTACTTCAAAGTTTTATTATTTACACTTAATGTTTCAATCTCAGCTTTTATTAGAACATTCAGATGAGGCTACAGGACGTCACTTAAGGGACAAGATCCTAATCTGTGTAAATAATATGGTAGTAGTATCTTAAGCTTGGTCAGAACATATTCAGATCCTAGATCAGCTATTTTCAATATTACATTCTCGGGGAATAACAATAAAGCTCTCAATGTCACAGTTTGGAAGTAGTGATGTAAAATTTCTTGAGTACATTATAAGAATACATCAAGAAATAAACCAGATACTCACAGATTCGATGCAATTAGCCACTGTCCAGAACCATCTAAGAGAAGACCACTTAAATCATACTTAAATTTAGTCAGGTTTTACAGATAATTCATCCAAGAGCCTATTTTAAATGCACTACATATGTTGTCATTACTCAAACATAACTTACCTTGGCAATGGACACAGAATTGCAAATCAGGGTTCAGTTTAATAAGAAAGAATTTAGTCACACTACCATCCAGATTTCAATTGACCATTCCACTTAGTAACGAAAACTTCAGGTTATGGTCAAGAGAATTATACATATTTGGATATTCAGAATTGCACAATAGGTTTTGCAACCAGAATTTTGACCAGCCAAGAAAGAAATTAGCTGTGATGTGGTCTTTTTACAATTTTTTTTTACCTTTTAGCTGGATATAAAACAATAGTACATAGTGACCATAGCGCATTAACTCTGTTGTAGGAAGGTAGACTTTTAAACAGCAGACGCACATGGTGGACCTTGTTCCTAAAAGAATTTAATTTCACACTGCAGTATGTCAAAGGTGCAGACAGTTTGGTACCAGGTGCCATTTCCAGACTACCACTGGGATAGTAGTCTGAATATCCAAAGTTAGAATACTTTTGCAATTTAGTTGTAAAGGTAAATAAGTATGAAAGAGCAGCAGATCTAATCATAAATTAGGTTTAGCACAAGTGTTGGAGTTGTATGTTAAAGAGACACATTCAGCCATACTTAGCAAAGCCCATACGAAATTAACATAAACTGGAGTGTATACAAGGACCTACTTTTTCACAAGAGTAACAAAACAAATAGATGGTAGTCATGCATTCCAAATTAACATATTATGTTATTATCTTGGTATTCACATCTGGGTTATGAGCATTTTGGACCAAAGAAATGCACGCTGTATATAAGAAAGCACTATTATTTTAGGAAGTTGTCATGACATGTTAAGGAAGTCGTGCTTAGTTTGTCAAGATTCAGACAATGAAGATGAATACCTTACTTTATCCTATTATTCCTGTGGCTTTGTGGGATTTGGTGATTGGACTTTTTTGGCCCTCTGCCTAGATGGAGGAGAGGTTTGGTGTACATCTTCATTGTCTTAGAATGTTGGTCTAAGGTAGTGACATTGCATCCTTTGATACTTGCAACTACATTAAGTATAATTTCCAAACTAAGGGATGATCACTTTGAGAATCTAGCTAAACTTAAGGATTTATTGTCAGACAGTGGTGCTCAATTCACTGTTAAGTGGTTCCAGGAATTTTTGGGGACAGGTTTGAACCACGTATTGATTTCAAAATACTACCACAAGCAAATGTGATTGAAAGAATTAAGTGAGATTAGATTAGATTAGATTAGATTAGATAGGTAGGTAATGTAGAACTTATTGTGCAAATCATCATTCTAACTGAATAGATTTTGCAAGAGATTTTGAGCAGGCCATGAATGAATTGCCATGTTCTGCAATGTGTATTTCAGTGATAGAAGTAGAAGGGAAGCAAATTGAAGCGGAATAAACAGATAAAATGGACAGCAGATGATGATGATGATGCGCTCATGCTGGGAGCAAATATTAAAGAAACATTAATTAAGGAAGGAGTAAGAAGAAGAAAGAGATGGGAAAAGGGAGCTCCAATATTTTGAGAGGTAAGTTTCGTTCTCTTAGTTAAGAATCAAAGAAAAGCGTGAAAAGTGATAAACTAATAAGTAAGTCCTTTCCCCTATACGAAGGACCTTTGTAATTATTAGAATACCTCATCTGATAATGGCAGTGTTAGCTGACCCGGCACTGGGAAGGGAAAGGCAAGCATAGTATACAAGACTTACAGCCTTTCATCAGAAGCCTACCTGACATATAATAAAATTATCAAAATTTGAAGTAAAGGGATGTCCAAAAGGACATTGTAACTGCTCCAGGGAACACTTCAGATATGGATATTAATTGGACTACGTTATACTGTAAATATATAAAACTATATTTAAAAAGAGGACTTCGGAAGTTTAGTTGATGAAATATGATACTGGAAGCTTTCATAGTCGGTGACTGTGGATAAGGTGTTATGGCAATGGACTTTAAATCTAGAGATTCATGAGATCTACAGATTCATGAGCCCAAACTGAGAGGTGGCACATGGTAGGATGAATTAAGAGGTGTGGTAATATAGTATTAGCGACGCTGGGGTATAGCTTTATGATAGCATGCTACTAGGATTATTTGACTTAGGTGAGAAACTCTGGGTGTTAGTCCAAGGTATAATTAAGTAATAGGGGAATTCGAAACGAACTATGGGAATACCAACTTGTTGTGGCCCATATAGTGAATTCAGCGATGCCTATGACTGTTGATCAACTGATGAGGCCGAAGTTTTCCCTCACGCAAGGTCTTCAAAATGGTTCAAATGGCTCTGAGCACTATGGGACTTAACTGCTGTGGTCATCAGTCCCCTAGAACTTAAAACTACTTAAACCTAACTAACCTAAGGACATCACACACATCCATGCCCGAGGCAGGATTCGAGCCTGCGACCGTAGCGGTCACGCGGTTCCAGACTGTAGCGCCTAGACCGCACGGCCACTCCGGCCAGCCACGCAAGGTCTCTCCTCTTCCAATTTAGTGTTGGGAGATAAGAAGGCTGTTCTTGTAGTCATAGTGACAGTAACATCAGGAGTATCACTACAACCAACCATTACGAGAGCCATATTTGTTACTATGTTACCAGGTTCCTGAGTATCACTCCAATGTAGCCCTAACTTTTGGTGTGAAACGATGCGACAAATGATGAAAACCTAAATCAGTACAACTATTATATGTTTATGATTACAGGGTAAGTCATTTCTACTCTCTCCAAGTAGTTACAATTTTTGGGATGGATTTCTATAGTTTCCTAGGGAAAGGTAGCTGTAAATAAAATAAGTACATTAAGACTTAGATGTAAATAGAGGGAGCTAATGTAATCACAGGCATATTAAATGCATTAATTGGTGCTAGTAGTGGAACAAGGGGAGGGGGGGTGGGCTGCCACCCCACTCTCCATTGTTGCCAGATGTATCCAAGGTGGCGGCGATGATGTCATCTAAGATGGCGGCCTGCAGACTTGGCAACAGCACATGACGTCATCCAAGATGGCGGATTTTGTCAAGAAGTTTGGACTTTGGTGGGAAGATAGGTCAATTGGGCTACCTCCAATAATCTGATCCCCCTCCCCTCCCATCCCCCAGAAAATGGTGGGAAGTTGAAATTACATCACCACAATGCAACACACTTCTAATAACCTAAGAAAATGGCGGGAAAATAGTTCACTTGGGCTACCTCCACTAACCTAAGTCACCTGACTGCCACCTCTTCCTAGGAATTGGTGGTAAATTTGAATTTTGGAGGGAAGATATGTCAATTGTGCTATCTCTACTAACCTAAGAAAATGGCGGGAAAGAAAGGGCAGTCAGACTACCTTCACTTTAGTCAACCAATAGCCATCTCATCCTAGGAAATGACGGGAAGACGACTCAACCTGTTCTGGAATTAAGTCTTTATTTTTCACGCACTATTTATTTAAACAATTAGAGGCAGTACCACCATCAAGCGTGGTCGCCATGTGGTATGGAGTCCAATTGACCTAGTACACAGCACTGCCACCAGTGGGGACTGCCGTCCATTCTGTGATGTAACCCAAGATGAATGTCTGGAGGGCAAAATGACTCAGCCTGTGCTGGGCTGCTCAAGAGAGGAAGAAGTGCACTTTATTTATTTTGGAACAATTTATTTAGCGATGGAATTTAGATAGTATATTTATTACACTGATACAAAACACACGTTCTGACATGCTTGGGATCACACCACACAGCCTACAGACCTGTAAACTACTCGTAAATAACTTAAATAATGCTCTGCAGACACGCAAACAACTCCTAAATTACCGAAATAATTTCAGTACACAGCACACAGACATGCAAACTCCTCATAAACGATGCAGCACACTGATGTGCAGACACGAAATCTATTCGTACTCTGTCTAAATAACGCATAGCACAGCCCACAGACCTGGTCACAGACACCCAAACAACGTGTGCAGGCACCGCCTGCCGACCCCCTGTCCACTGGACCGCAAATGAGGCTACTGCACACGCTCCCAGAAGTGAAATGGCCATCAGCTGCCAAGACACATATAGGTGTCCATTCGGGTCCCTCAAGCATGAGACGGCAGCATCCCTTTCATACTTGACACCCGAGAAATTCCTCTCGAAATATGAAATCACCTAGACACCATTGCTGACGTGACCAGATGAGAGCGAAGACCAACTTGCAGAGCGCAGACGCCCCAAGAGTGCGCATGCCTGAGCGCTGCCGCGAGTCACTGCCAAATGCAAGCCAGCACGAACCATCACTCTCACGCCACTGCTGCCTTCAAGTGTTATACTGACGTCACAGAGCTCCAAGGCGTGCTCACGCCAGTCCCACATGTGAGATGCCTGTGGGTAGCACTTTTGTTGGCCATCACTGACGCAATACCTGCAGATACTGACGTCACAGAATAACACAGGGTGCAATGTTCCTAGCGATCCGAACAGGACATGTGAGCTGCATGTAGCCGTGCACACGTACCTAGTGTGGCTGACGCATCACACTAAATGTTCATCCTGCTGTCAAAATACGTCTCAGGAACGTTAAAAGTTATCACCACTAAAATCCTGTGCATGCTCGCGAATATACCGTTAACAATAAAAGCATTCTTGTTGTTTGGAAAGTTAGCACTCTCTACGCATAGACAGGGGGAAATCAGAACAATTACACAAACAGAATTCGAAGCACTGTCTTACAGAAGAGAAAAAAAAGAGTGGAATTTTCGGTATCCTACAGCTACAGCTCTGGAGATGTCCTAATGCCACAGTGGCGGATGAGTGACGGCATCCCCGCCAGAGATGGATGGCCTGCTTCAACTTGTCTCTGAACACTTGCTTTCTCAGAACTTTCTGTACAAACCTTGCCTACATCTTGTTCGAATCAGTTTGTAGACGCTCCTACGTCCCAGCACAAAGAATGTCTTGTGCATGAATAGAGCATTATGATTGTATTTTGTACACATCACCATATTGCACCGACAATTAAAGCCTGCAAAGTGGCCTACAAATCGTCAAATACGAAAAGACTCTTACTCAATTACACTGCTCTCCCACTGACGACAGGAGCTTGAATATTTGAGGGCAAAACAAATCCTCAACCCAGAAATATATCAACGTGTACCACGTCGATGTAGTAAACATGCAATTTGTATCCCGCACCATACAAAATCAGCCCTTTTATACTGTTTGTACATATACCGCGATGACAGACAGCACTGTATACGCTCCTCGCAGAACTGGATATTTCCCTCGGCAGTCATCCACTCCCGACAGGTGACCGGGGCGCCCTCAGCAGACCAAAGTCACTCTCAGAACTGTTCTACAAATTTCGGCTCGTCCCCCCTCGTCACAACCGCGTTATTGTTTCTGGTCCGGACCTGCTTGCTTTTTCTACACCCATCTCCACACTCTGGGATTACAAGAACACATGCATTTTAGCATGTTTTGCCATAATATTATACCATTTTCGCAGTACTTCTCGATATCAAACATACGGCAGTATCCTACCAATCGCTTGTGCAACATAATTCCGAAGATATAGACTGGAAATTATTTCTCTATAAACCCGAAACTTTAGCTAGGTAGGGCACACAATAAACCACTGACTTGTCACGTCTGCTAAGACATTTAGGCGGAAACTCGAAAAAAAAATAGAGAAAACTGATATTTCCACTCGTGAATACCGATGTTGGTGATGCATCACATTCCAAATCATCCCTACGATTTACAAGTTCAACTGAGGTGTTTCTCATGTTTAGAGAACTGGCAAACGTGTCTTCCACATGCTAGATGCACGCAACACAATCGATCTTCTCTCCACTAAATAAAGCTGCGAAATGTGCAGAAGCAGCCAACTGAACAATTTTCGTGGGAGGGAATAATGATTGAGCACAAACACACCTCCATATTCAATCTTCTCAAGTTGCCACATGATCACGAAAGCTATCCAACACATACTAAGTATTAGTTCGCTATTCGGTCGTGTAGAGGACAACACGGTTAAGTCATTTACATTCCTACACTCCAACAGGCCTCTCCATTCAGACAGCTCCTACCGTTAAAGGGAAATGTGCATCATCCCCGCACAGGTCACTGGCGTTGCACGTCAAGCACACACAGGTAGAATCATCATCCTAAGAAATCTGTCACATATATATTTTATCCCTGTACTTACAACTAAATGTTACAATCACGGTCTCAGTTGAACGACATTCGACAATGAGCGAAGTATCGGAAATACACCCTGTTGACACCCTATGGCTCTGTAAATAGAAATATCAGTACCATTCTTATGACCTGACATACTCTTCCCTTTGCTATCACAGTACTCGATGTCAAATCCATACCTTCCTTACGAATGGACATAGTCATTTTCTTTGTACATGTCGGAACACAAACACATACTTTATAAGCCTGATCCTCAAGGTGAACCTATCATGTACCCCCTACTACTAAGTGTAATACGTCATCAATAATTTATCACTCGCGATACGAAATAATACTGACCATAAATCAACGATGGGTAGACATATCTCATAAGTTTTTCTTGCAAGTGCTATCACTGCGTCTTACAAAGAGAGGTTTGCATTATTTTGTGAGCAGGTCTGTAGGCGTTGTTTGGACAGTTTACAAGTTGATGTCGTTTCTCCACATCAGTGTACTGTATTATTTAGGAGGAGTTTGCATGTCTGTGTGCTGTGTATTGAAATTATTCTAGTAATTTAGGAGTTGTTTGCATGTCTGCAGAGCTTTATTTCAGTAATTTACGAGTAGTTTACAGGTCTGTAGGCTGTGTGGTGTGACCCCAAGCATGTCATAGCATGTGTTTTGTATCAGTGTAATAAATATACTATCTAAAATCGATCGCTAAATAAATTGTTCCAAAATAAATAAAGTACACACCTTCCTCTCTCAAGCAGCCCAGCACAAGCTGGGTCATTTTCCCCTCCGACAGGCATCTTGTGTTACATCACGGAACGGACGACAGCACCCTCTGGTAGCGGTACTGTGTACTAGGTCAGTAGTACTTCGGACCCTATGGCGACCACACTGTTTCTCACCATTTCCCCCCGCCATCTTGTATTACATCACAGAATGGACAACAGTGCCTCTGGTGGCAGTACTGTGTATTGGATCAGTTGGACTCCATACCTCATGGCGACTACACTTGATGGTGGTACTGCCTCTAATTTTTTAAATAAATAGTGCATGCAAAATAAAGACTTAATTCCAGCACAGGTTGAGTCCTCTTCCTACCATTTCCTAGCATGAGGTGGCGGACTACTTAGATTAGTGAAGGTAGTCCAAGTTACCTTTCTTTCCCGCCATTTTCTTAGATTAGTAGAGATAGCCCAATTGACCTATCTAACCTCAAAAATTCAAATTTCCCGCCAATCCCTAGGAACAGGTGGCGGTCAGATGACTTAGGTTAGTGGAGGTAGCCCACAAGACCTATTTTCCCGCCATTTTCTTAGGTTAGTAGAGGTGTGTTGTGTTGCGGTAATGTAATTTGAACTTCCCGCCATTTTCTGGTTGAGGGGAGAGGAGGGCGTCAGGTTAGTGGAGGTAGCCCAATTGACCTATCTTCGGGCCAAAATTCAAACATCCTGGCAAAATTCACCATCTTGGATGGCGTCATCGCCGACTTCTTGGATACATCTGGCAACACTGGAGCGTGGGGTGACACCCCCATTTTTCCACTACTGTTGCTATGTTGCTCAAAACAATTACAGGAATAGTGATAATGCATGGAGCATATCTTAATCTATGAAGTGGCTAGATCTAGATAACTATTATTCTACAATAATGACAAACCGAATTTTTTCACCACAGTTATTGAATCTGATGGAACTAATTGTTGAATTTGTGTGTATAGTGAACAGTACTAGACAGGATAACTAGCAGTTTCAGAGTCTGGCATAGTAACATCCGTGTATCTTCCTTACTCAGGTTGTGGTTGTAGGGCAATTGTTAGTTGTAGTAGTGGGCAGTATGCTGGTTAGAAGCTAAGTTCTGCCCTACAAAAGTATGGGATAAAACACATTTGTCTTATTCAAGCTACTCCAACCAATTATAATGTAATCACCTTCCATGGCTACCAAGACAGTTTACTTGCTGTTTCTTTATGATTGTAATTTGATTGTGAATCTCTTCGCGACAAATTCCTCCACCTGTTTGAAAGTCTTGGGCTCCACATAACGTAAGGATCGACTTGTCAGGTTGATCAAAACCACTAAATGACGTGGCTGAAACGAAAATGTAATTACTTGTTCATTTGCACTGCAAAGATAACATAACATTAATCCAACAAATTTTGAGACAATACTGGCCATATAGTCTGTCTGTAAACACATGAGCATGCAGCTATTTTGGTTGAGGAAGTTCACCTTTACCGAAGAACATAACGGCTGCGGTACAGGCACAACCAAAATCGGTTGTCTGTTTCCTGTCCAGCAGTGTAGGGAAACGAGAGATGATTTATGTTGATTTTATTCGTGTGATTTTAGTTATCACCATTAGCGATTTTATTTAATGTATTCTATGATACACTTAGTTACTCAGAAGTAATGGATGAGAGTACTATATTGCAAGATAATGAGCACCATATGAAGATAAGGTATTTTCCAAGTAAAGAGCGCTTGGTCATCTCTAATGTAATTACGGCTTGCATTAAGCTGTTGGTACAATAAGAACAAAGGGCTAATATTGCCAGTTCCAATCGATCTGTCCTGAGACGCCATGACCGGCCTCATTTGAACTCTTCTGTTGGGAGAGTTAATTTGGAGTTGGAACGGCTGCTTGGATTGGGTGCGGGGGCTCATATTGGTGTGGTTCCTGTTGATTATCTCAGTAGGTGGGACTATACCAGGCACGGCCTACATCTCAACAGGAAAGGGAAGGGGAAACTGGCTGGGGTAATAGCAGGAAATTTAAGGGGGGGAGGCACTGCCATGAATGGTAAAATACCAGTGGTTACAGGTGTTGGAGCAGCACCTTTTTTAGGATAGGTAAGACAGAAAGATGTCAAGTTCTACGAGAGGTCAGAATTGAAACAAATCTTCAGTTTAGGAAAGAAATTAAACAGCACAATTCTAGCACATTGGATCACCAATCACAGCTATCAATTATAAATTTTCACCAATCACCAGAAATTTTATCTCCACCAAGTTGTATCTCAGTCCTAGGTAATTCCATTGATGAATTAAAGTCACCCAACCCAATTGACATAATCTGCCTCTCTGAACACCATGTGACCACTGGTATAGGAACTAGGCCTAAGCACAATGAGAAACTCAGACAGGAGAGTACTGCAAATGTTAGAATAAGGAAAGGTTCTCATAAAAGTACAATTAAAAATAATGTAAGTATATTTCATCAAAATATTGGGAGTTTAAAGAATAAAGTAGATGAGCTTCTGGTTTGTTTAGAAGATTTAGAAGCTGAGAATGAAATAGATATACTATGCCTGTCTGAGCATCACATTGTTACTGATATGGATAAGGTAAATGTAAGTGGTTATAAGCTCTCTGCACATGTAATGAGAGAAAATATGGAGAAAGGAGGAGTTGCCATATATGTCAAAAGTTATCATTGTGCAAAAAGTATAGAAACAAAAAAGTTTTGTGTAGAGAAACATATAGAAGCATGTGCCTGTGAGCTTAAATTAAATAAAGGCACATTTATAATTGTAACTGTATATAGGTCCCCATCAGGAAATTTTCATCTATTTCTGAAAAATTTGGACTCCTTGTTGTGCTATCTGTCAGACAGGGGGAAGCAAATTATTATTTGTGGGGACTTCAATGTAGATTCTCTGAAAGAGGGTAATAGGAAAAATGACCTTGAAGTATTACTCGGTTCTTTCAATTTGACACCCGTTATTGATTTTCCTACTCGGGTGGTAAAGGATAGCAGCTCACTGATAGATAACTTCTTTATAGACCAAGATAAGTTTAACCAGATAAATGCTCAGCCTGTTGAGAATGGTCTTTCTGATCATGGTGCACAGCTAGTTACAATATATGACATAGCTCCATTCAGCAATACTAAACAGTCCTCCAAAGTAGTACGTTCAGTCAACGATTCAACAATTGCAAATTTCAGGGAAAGCCTACAGCAGTTAGACTGGGATGAGGTGTACCGTGAACCTGATGCCAATTTAAAATATAATTTATTTCATGACATTTTTGTAAATGCATTTGAAAACTGCTTCCCCAAGAAAATAGTTAAATATACTCGTAAGAAACCTTGTAACAAACCATGGCTTACTAAGGGTATAAAAATATCTTGTAACCGGAAAAGGGAAATGTATCTGACAGCAAGAAAGAGTAGTGACCCAGAAACTATCAAAAATTATAAAAACTACTGTGTTATATTAAGAAAAGTTATTAAAAAATCCAGGAGTATGTGTATCATGTCTGAAATCAGCAACTCTGATAATAAAATTAAAACAATTTGGGATATTATTAAAAGAGAAACAGGTCAACCAAGAGCAGAGGAAGACAGTATTACCATCAAATTGAATGAAAACTTTACAAACAAAAAGTCAGAAGTTGAAAATATTGTTAATAATCATTTTCTAAATGTTGTGGATATAGTAGGATCCAGGTGTTCATTAGAAGATGCTAGGCTGTTAATGGAAGAGGCCATACCTATGCAATTTGATACAATTGAAATCTCACCCACTTCTCCCTCTGAAATTAGGAAAATAATAAACTTGCTTAAAAGCAAAAACTCACATGGAATTGATGGCATTTCCAGCAAAATACTAAAAGCTTGTTCTCAACAGATAAGTAAGATTCTCAGCCACCTGTGTAATAGCTCTCTGGAACAGGGCATTTTCCCTGATAGACTGAAATATGCTATTGTTATACCTTTGCATAAAAAGGGGGATAGATCTGATGTCAACAATTACCGTCCAATCTCCCTTCTAACAGCTTTATCCAAAATTTTTGAGAAAGTAATGTATTCAAGAGTAGCTTCACATATCTGTAAAAATGAAGTACTAACAAAATGTCAGTTTGGTTTCCAGAAAGGTTTTTCAACAGAAAATGCCATATATGCTTTCACCAGTCAAATTTTGAATGATCTGAATAACCGAACACCTCCCATTGGGATTTTTTGTGATCTCTCAAAGGCTTTTGATTGTGTAAATCATGAAATTCTGCTAGATAAGCTCAAGTATTGTGGCATGAGTGGGACAGTGCACAAATGGTTTAATTCGTACCTAACTGGAAGAGTACAGAAAGTTGAAATAAGTAGTTCTCGTAACATGCAAAGATCAGCACATTCCTCAAACTGGGGAACTATCAAGAATGGGGTTCCACAAGGGTCAGTCTTGGGTCCTTTGTTGTTCTTATTATATATTAATGACTTGCCATTCTATATTCATGAAGAGGCAAAGTTAGTTCTCTTTGCTGATGATACAAGTATAGTAATCACACCTGAGAAACAAGAATTAACTGATGAAATTGTCAATACTGTCTTTCAGAAAATTACTAAGTGGTTCCTTGTAAACGGACTCTCACTGAATTTTGATAAGACACAGTACATACAGTTCCGTACAGTGAATGGTACGACGCCATTAATAAATATAGACCTTAATCAGAAGCATATAGCTAAGGTAGAATATTCCAAATTTTTAGGTATGTCCATTGATGAGAGATTAAATTGGAAGAAACACATTGATGATCTGCTGAAACGTTTGAGTTCAGCTACTTATGCAATAAGGGTCATTGCAAATTTTGGTGATAAACATCTTAGTAAATTAGCTTACTACGCCTATTTTCACTCATTGCTTTCATATGGCATCATATTTTGGGGTAATTCATCACTGAGGAATAAAGTATTTATTGCACAGAAGCGTGTAATCAGAATAATAGCTGGAGTCCACCCAAGATCATCCTGCAGACATTTATTTAAGGATCTAGGGATATTCACAGTAGCTTCTCAGTATATATACTCTCTAATGAAATTTGTTATTAACAACCAAACCCAATTCAAAAGTAATAGCAGTGTGCATAACTACAATACTAGGAGAAAGGACGATCTTCACTATTCAAGATTAAATCTAACTTTGGCACAGAAAGGGGTGAATTATACTGGCACTAAAGTCTTTGGTCACTTACCAAATAGTATCAAAAGTCTGACAGATAACCAACAAGTATTTAAGAAGAAATTAAAAGAATTTCTGAATGACAACTCCTTCTACTCCATAGAGGAATTTTTAGATATAAATTAAGAAAAAAAAATATTAAAAAAGATAAAAAAAATTAAAAAATAAAAAATAAAAAATAAAAAATAAAGTTGTTATATTAACTTAAGTATGTTGTTAAATTAACCTAATTATGTCATGTATTGGAAAATTTGACTCGTTCCACATCATTACGAAATATCGTATTCATGATCCATGGAACTAGTAGTAATCTAATCTAATCTAATCTAATCTAATCTAATCTAATCAACCTTTCCACATCAAAAAGGAATGCAAAACTAAATCATGTAGTTTACTAGAATCGTCAAGAAAGAGCCTCAAGAAATTTGGGAAAAAATACATCATTTTAAATGGATTTCCAAAATCGGTAATTCGGCAAACGGTGAAGAACTTTCACAAAAATAAAAAATAGTGCCAACATTAAGCAAATTACTTACTGCAGTAGAACAAAAAATCAGTTTTCCTTAGCAGAAAGATATTTTGCACAAGACACTGCGTGAAATTGAATTTGTCATTAAGAGACCTCTAAGTAAAACAACGATTCTGAGAGAGAGAACTGATGTAATTGACTGGCGATGCAAATACTTGATACAAGTAAGGAAATTAAGAGTGCAAGACGGTGAGTTACCTTACATCGACAAAACTTGGGTGGACAACAAACAACATCACTATCAGAAAACGTTGGCACGGTTATAGCGTTAATGCCAGCAGGGGTAATGGCAGTGGAAGCAACAGTGGTAAATATTGTACCCAATACTGGGTTTATTTATTAGTCTTTATCAATGTTATTCTCACCAAAATCTTTCCCATTATATACTTTACATTTATTCCAGCGCTTTTTCCAATTCCCTACACACTTCTAGAACTGTATCTTTGGAATAGCTTTTAGTTCTCTCAACGATGAATTTTGAATTTCATCTATGTTCGTAAAAGACTAGCCTCTAAGGTTTTCTTTATTTCTGGTACAAAAAGTCACATGGGACGAATATGGAGGCAAGGGCATCGCTATAGTATCGCTTTTGGCCAAAAACTCAGGAACACGCAAGGAAGTGTAACCAGGTGTGTCATCATGGTGCAAAAACCATGAATTTTTCCGCCACAAATCCTGACTTTTCTGTATTACGTCACGCAGACGGCATTGAGCTTGTAAGTAGTACTCCTTATTGATTTGTGAATGATGATCAGTTTTATTCAGACGAAACATGGTTTTGCATTTTTTTCGAATTTTTCATTTCTGATTTTCTTTCATATTATCTGTATGGTAAAGCCTCTTTGGTGCTACTGTGGCTGTAGCTGGGCCTGCGTTACACAAATTATTTGCATAATACCCACGCTCAGTCCACATAAACATCATCCCACAGTAGTACCACTGACAAGGGACGCTATGTTTCGATACCGCTCATGGAGGGACACCCACTGAAGCACCCTCTGCCCGCCAATGGGAGTACTTGGACCAGTCACATGGAGCGCACCAGGCGGGTTGGTGAGACAGTTTCGTTATTTGGGGCTCTCTCATGCCTGCCAGCTCAGTCCATGACGATACGTGTCCACTATTTCTTCCCTTTGGGAGTTCAGTGCCTCTCAGTTTCGGAAGGCGTCACTTACTTTAACCATAAGTATATGTCTGAGTAAAGCTAAACCTTATTATCTTCATAAAGAAAAATTTTATCTTAATTTTATATAAGAATTAGTGAATTTACTCATGGCACTTTTGTTGACATATTCCTGCAATCACTTTCAGAACTCAAACTAATAATCAAATTAACTAAATGAATAAGATTGAACCTTAAATTGCTGGTGTACCTATTACCACCACCGTAAAATAAAAACAGTGACTAGTAGATGGAGTATGAATGAAAACGCCTATTTAAATTCACAAAATAATGACAAGTTTTATTAAACCTTTAGTAACTACAACTTGCCCACTCTGTTGGCCGTGTGGTCTAACACACGGCTTTCTGGGTGGGAAGCGCCTGGTCCGCAGCACAAATCCACCCAGCGGATTTGTGTCAAGGTCCGGTGAACCGGCCAGTCTGTGGACGGTTTTTAGGCAGTTTTCCATCTGCCTCAGCGAATGTGGGCTGGTTCCCCTTATTCCGCCTCAGTTACACTATGTCAGCGATTGCTGCTCAAACAAGTTCTCCACATATGCGTACACCACCATTACTCTACCACGCAGACATCTCGTGTGAGACATTCCCTGGGGGTCCACCGGGGGCCGAACCGCACACTAACCTTGGGTTCGGTGTGGGGCAGTGGAGGAGTGAAGTGGACTGCGGTATTCGTCGTGGGGTTATGGACCACCGCAGCTGCGGCGGGGATGGAGCCTCTCCATCGTTTCTAGGTCCCCGGTTAACATACAATACAATACAACTACAAGTTTCTGGAGAACCAGCTGACAAATCTTACACAAAAATGACAAACACAAATACGATTAAGGTACGTGAACCATGAATTTTTACTTTCAAAATCTTTTCTTAAAGAATTTGCTTTATTTACTAGCGATTCACCAAGAACATTAACACATTTAATCACACTAGGTGTCCGCAGCTTGTAGTCATGCGGTAGCACTCTCGCTTCCCACGCCCGGGTTCCTGGTTTCGATTCCCGGTGGGGTCAGGGATTTTCTCTGCCTCGTGATAACTGGATGTTGTGTGATGTCCTTAGCTTATTTAGGTTTAAGTAGTTCTAAGTGTTAGGGGACTGATGATCATAGATGTTAAGTCCCATAGTGCTCAGAGGCATTTGAATCACACTAGGTGAGCGTGGAAATAGTTGCCAGGAAGCAACTGATGGAAAATAAAATGACCTTTAACAAATGTAAGTTTATTCCTAAAAGCCTTTTCAAAAGATTTAAAATTAGAATCAGAAAGCACCCTCTAAATATCAAGTTACAATAACATGGCCGTAGTCACGACCGCCCACAACGACCTCTGAAAAACTACATTGGTGCAAATCTGCAACACACCAGATTACTTTAAACTAAAAATTTTAACAACTCACACAAACGCATTAACTATGCACCCTGTAACAGGGATGGAAATATACAAACACTCACACTAAGAAATTATTTGCCACCAAAAGTGCAATTTGTTTTTACAAGGGCTATTACGGTGGAAGGGTGGCAACTTTATAAAAATGACTATTTAAATAAAACCCATTAAATTAAGACTTACATAAAATGTACAACATGCTCTACATTACACATATACCGTCTCGCAAGATGATAGGCAAGATGAAAACATATTTCAGGAATTCGGCCTTTACCTTAATTCTATAAATTCGTTAACACCGAATCCGACAAACATGACAGAGGCAGCTATTAACGTACGGCAGACCGACAGACAGACAGACAGCCACTAACTGCCTAACCAATGTGGACGAGAGACAGACGAGCAAGCTGGAGACGAGACACTGACCAAGAACACAAGTAGAATTTAACAAGTAACTGAAAACAACATATCACTAATCACTTAACTTCTGCGATTTCTGGGAAAGACCTGGCGCAGCACCCCCAACACACTCTCCCGAACCGACCGCTGCCAGCCACTTCAACGGACGCAGGAAGGCTCGCCGATCTCCCGCCTCACGGCGTCGCAGCTCGCCCGGGCCAGACCAATGTCGTGGGTTGACTCCTGTTGCTCTCGTGTTGGCCGCGAAGCCACTACACCTCGCTATACGGCGCGCCCACTGGATTCACGTGGCGACCTCACATGCGCCGACGCTCCAGGCGGACAAGTCATCTTTTTTCCCAGTGCGCGACCCACCAACCGATCGATCCAACCGCCAATGCCCGTTGCCTGAGCAAACTCGAGCAGACTGGCGTCCTAACACATACTAGCACTCTGGACGACCGACGGACACTAACCGCCTCACCAGTGCAGACGAGAGACAGACCCAGACTAACTTGGCTGACCAACTGACCAGACTCGCCCAGACTGACAGACTGCCCTGGCTGACCAACTGCCTCCGACTGACTGACCGACTGTCGAGCTCATAGCGCCACTTAAATGCACGTTAACAGACTACCTTTCCCCTTTCACACCAGAGGGAGACACCAAACTGCGATTGCCACAGTGGCGTCACCGCCAGAAACGAAGGGCGACTGCTTTACACTACGTGCTGCGGCGCGCTGTTCAAAAGAGGAAATTTTACCACGGCTCAGTACGGTGTTTGATAAGCAAAGCATACATTGGGGTGGAAGCTATACTAATTCTCCCCTAATTAATCCCTTTTACAATGCAATCTGACATTGTTCACGTGATTCCACTGTGAGGCACAACTCTATTCAAATGAAATAATTACGATTGGGTATACCACAAACACTGGTTCACCTGAGAACAGGGAGCTGTGAATATCATTTAACAGCCCTATGCCTTTGTAGCGATGATTTACCCTTTCACCTTGATTAGGCAGCGGCGTGAAACAGTGTGCGGTGGGCGAGGAGCAGTGCACTGTGGCAGCTGTATGTTGTGAAACATCCAGGAAAATACGCAAACTATGCGGCCTGGCGTTCTCATTATCAGAGTCAGGAAACTTCCCTATCAGAACCCTGAAATCCTGGCATATTTCAGTGTGAGTTGCTCCCCTTCACTGATATGGGCAAACCCATTTGACTCATAGGCACGACAATGCGTGCTGGAATTGTCAATCGTCAGACTACCAATTCAGGGTGAATAACTTCACCCTCGTGACACACAATATATCGGAGATGATACGCAGTTCCACTGTCAGTACAGTTGGAAACTGACATTGACTCAGAGTCCACCACAAGATACAGACCACAAGTCTTATGCACTAGGGAAAGACCTGGAGCTTTCCACCAGGGGAGCACCAGAATATGGTGAAGGCAAAGAATCGCAACTGCTTTCCACCAAGCATCGGTAAGGGAGCCGAATTACAATAACGAAACCGACTCCGCATTGCACATACCAATCAAATTACCCTCCACTCATTGAATCCCCTCTCTTGACTGTTCTGTTGGCCTGGTAGCCAATCCAGACACAGCACCAGGGTTCACACGCTGGGGGAGCAAGCCTCTACTTTGCATATCCTGAGAGGAGCCAATCAGTAACTGAAAATCTGTCTTGCCTGTTAAAAGAAGATTTTAGTCTAGGGAGGTATTGTTCTCAAGATGCACAGGAGCATTTATGGAGTGATCTAATCTTTCTGGGTCAACCAGTTCCAGTTTCTGAAATAAAGCTGTGAAGCTTCCCAGATAGTCATGAAATATATGGTTTTGCCGCTCGCTAAGAGACTTCCTGTCATGGGTGGGGGGGGGGGGGGGTTACAGTCCTGCCTCCACTAAACACATACACGAGAAGCTCTGTCTGTATTGTCACAGCTTCAAACATGAGAATGCACAGAGTTTTATGACATCCCCACTGTCCGCACAAAAGCTCACTTTACAGCAGTCATTCTTACATGGCTTCCTCCACCCACTTTCAGCCACCCAGCCACCTTTGCGACGGACTGTCGCCTGGCCCAGGTAAAATGTTTTATGAACTGACGCCCTTTTGTCCGACCCTAAGCGGAAGGAGGAAAGAGCTTTGCCAGAAGTCCCTCTACAGGTAAGATCCACTGAGTGCTGCTAGCCAAAATCACTCACACCGCCAGGTCGCTGCATTCAGCACATGGCTCCCTATTCATCTCTCTTCATGTTCTCCATCACTTCCACTACGGCCCCTGTAACCTCCCCCTCACTTATCGACCTTAATGACAGTGAAAAATTAAACTGCGTGTACCTAATGGAAATTTGGGAAAAAGCAATCGTCACCGAAGTTAAGCTGTCGGTAAAGAGGGAGGAAAGGGTTACATCTAAATGAAAGGAAAAATGCAAATGAAACTGGTGGAAATTAATTTTGAAAAGGGGTAAAGTTAATGAAGAAAGTAAATGTGCGGCCCTTACGTTAACAATCAACTAGCGGTAATTAGATATTTGAGATTTGGGGGAAATTACGGTCGCCAGTCCTAAGGACAATTACTATAGTAACTGAAAAAGAAAGGTAATTACACATATAATTAGCACTAGAAGCGTGGCAACTGAAGGTTGACACGTGTAGTGTGAAAACTGAAAGTTTGTCAGAAGTAATAACTTTCGCTGCACTCTGACTTAATTTAGCAAAAGAATTAATAAAACTGGAAAACTGAAAGTTAATTTAGTTACTGAAATTAATAAGAAGCTTTCTTTCTTAAGCACATCGAAATTCAGTAAAATACGGTTAGTCTTGGACTACCTCAACAATCATTTCAAAAGCTACTTGAATCTACGCAGTTTAGAAATAAGAGATTTAGCTTTGAACTTGAATTAAATGATTCTGAACAATTAACAATAGTAAGATTTAGTACGTACCAAGCTGAGCTTCAGTCACAGGTAAGCTAAAATATGGTAACAAAACTAGCACTCTTAATTTGTGCTTGTGTAATCTAAGTATTGTAGCCAGCTATGAATACTTAAAGTGAACTTTGAAATTAAAGCAGTGAAATGGAATTATGCTGGCGTTTGAATTTCAACGACACTCGGGTTCATTTCGGAAAAGGAAGGGACCCTGCTTGGTAATGCAATTGGGACAATGAGCAACAAAGGTTCATGCTAAGTAGCTGTAATTTTGTGAGGCAACAATTTTAAAAGTTTGAAAAGCTGAGGTCTGCCATACAGTTCTAAAACTTTACGTGCTTCCAGTCTTCCTTGTTGGTTGGTTGAAGGTTTGAAGCCGTCGATCGAGGAGGTGGCGACAGTCACTCATTGTCGGCCGTCGCTGTTGCAGAAGCTGGATGTTGGCGCGCCTTCTTCTCGACACGGTCACCAGACGAAACGGGCTCTTGATGTGCGCCAGCTAATGCTTCCTGTCCGTGACACCATGTCAGAAACTATCATCGCAAGTCGAGCGCAATTATATGCTGCCAAACCCCGAAAGCGCGGCAACTCGCGAGAGCTTCACACAACACACCTGCTCCACTCGCTACTCCAGCCAGACTCTCTCTGCCCGCGCTCCACGCTGCAGAGTTAACACTACCAAAGATCCTACACACTTTGATTCTTCAAACGACCCATCGATGTAATCGTTCGATAGCAGTTTTCCCTAGGCAAGACCCAGCGTAAAAATACAAATAATATTTACGAAACAAACCAATTATACATCGGCATAAGTGCATAAATATATATATACAAACAGTAAAACAATTACAATATATAAAGAGACAGAAATGTCATATCTTGAGGTAACAAAACAAGGAAAAAAAATAATAGTACAATAGATGGAAATAGGAGGATATGCATTTCCGGCGTTACACCCCTCAGGTACAAGTTCTCTACAGACTACACAGGCGGTTATAAGGACATACTGCCCACAATTTCCCAATGTAGAAAAAGGCATAAACCACACATAGCAAATGTAGTATTCGAGAACACCAAGATCATGGCGTAAAATATATGAATGTTAATCTGACTGAGAACGTTATTAAAGTGAGAGAGTGGCGAGTTCATTCCTTAGTTTAACTGTGGCAACCTTCCATTGCTGTAACGAGTTTGAGTTTGCTGTACCCCATAGGCATTGTCTATTGGAGACATAAAATCTCCACTTTTTAAGTTTTTCTCCTGAAACAACCGGATGCCCCACTTTCCGCTCATTTCCCTATCTGACCAAGTCCCACACATACAGATCGTTACACCTCTGGTAAAAAGTCATCGTGCACTATACAGTTAAAATGGAAGAACACTGTGAGAAGCACAAAACTGGCATTTTACCGCTCTTGTCAAACATTTATCGGTCTTGGCGATACAGAATGGTACCAATGGGACCAGTGAACCTTAGTTTCAACGTGAACTCATGTTTCATGTCCTATTATGACCCATTTCATCATCTTCACCTTCTTCAAATCGTTTATACGAGTTGCAAACCCTTGTTTTACTCATACTGGACCCATCAAAGGCGGCATTTAACGTCTAATCGGCGATACTGCTAACAACAGACTAAATATCCAAGATGCCTAACCTCATATAGATTCTTTTCAGACATGTTTACCAACGCAACGACAAAAATGTCGTGCGAATCGGACTAATAAAATACGTCACTTTTATAAATTCCCCATTACTTCTGAACAGTTTTCACATAGCTAAAATTGTTACGTTTCAACACACCCCCTGCAAAGAAAACTTCTACCCCTTAGCAGGAAAACCACATATGTGTAAGCCTTAAATTGTACAGTATAATTGCAATATATTGTATTCAAAATCCTATTGGAATATATCCATATGTTTAGCAGGAGGTACTAGGTGAGCATACATACAGATGAATAGGCATTCAATTCTATATTTGTAATAGATATAGGAAACCTGCCTTATGCCTTATGCTACTTCATTAATTTAATTTATTCTGTAATATTGTGTTTTGGAAGAGACCAAACATCTTTTGTATATTCCAGCAATGTTGAGCTGTTTATCTAAAAATAAATGCTGCCCATGGTATCAGCACACTGTGTAGCTACTGATTTAAAACATGCACCATGGGAGGATCAGTACAACATTATGAAATACCATGTAGAAGCACCTTGTGACATAACTGGATAGTCAGAGTGGGGTCTCACTCGCTCAGACTATGCCAGGTCTGCTGGATTGGTCCATATATACCTTACAATAATCGGAATAAAAATACATTCATGGTTAAAAACAGTAATTGTGAAGTATAAGTTAAAAGTTGATTAGGTTTCTAAAAGGAGCTGCAGAACTTGAATTTACAATTTTTTAAGATATTTTCAGAGCAATAAACATGCTAAAATAACTCACTTATCATTTCCAAAATATATGCATTACCTTTCCACAATAATTTTTGATTCAGAGAAGCTTATAGCTCCTTAAATGCAGGTTTGATTTTGATACTAACATGAATCCTGGATCTTTACACATAACTTAACCAAATTTACAAATACGTTTCTCTGTAAGAATTTTGTTAATACAAGTTCTAACAATTTTTTGTATTTGTTATAATGTTTTCGAATAGAAACTATATTTCATCATAATTTTACTATATTTCATCATTGTTATGTTCTAGGAACCTCAATTTAATTAATTCTGTCAACTAATATCATTAAAACATGTGCACATTTAGTTACATAGCTTTACATATTCATCACAAAATAGATCCTGTATTGCAATATGGTCTATATCACACTCTTCCATAAGTGTCGACCCATTTTGTTATTTTAGACCCTAACCCCTTCGCCACGCACACACATAAGAACTATGGGCCAAACTTTGCTGTAGTATGCATGCACCAGAGCAGGAGCATATTATACTCTGATTTAGACATCTACATCTGCTTGTGTCTAGTTGGTGGGGAGTATTATCAACCAAGTATATAACACAAGCATATAAAGCAAAGAACAGTTTAAACAAATGTATACTCATTGTCTTTACCTAAGTTGTTAAATATTACTTCATTTTACAAATGTGTTTTCTCCATGTCCTTTCTCTTCTCCATAGAATCATTAGTGCTCAACGTGTCATCAGTAGGCATCTTAATTCTCCTTGAGTCAAAACACAGCTGTAGATAATTTATAATGATTTTTTACATGATCTCTGCATGAATAAAACCTTACAAGTTTGGGTAGCATACAATTAAAATCTGTAGTCTCAGACAAACTTACTATCTACTAATACTGACATAAGACAAATGGTATCATATGTACATTCTTAACAACTAGATTATTTGTTCTAGCAATGGGGATTCATATGGGCACTTGGAAATAAAGTTTACAAAATTAATTAATCATGAAATGTAATACTAACTACATACAATTCTGGTGTTTTGTCAATTTATCCAGTAGTAAGTACTGTGTAGTATAGTGGGTAAACTTAAAATTGGAATTTTCCATTTAATCTGAATTTCATATCTATTGCATGGTAACATTTTCCACATCAAAACCATCATTAGGAAAATCATGTATTCGTATTTTTAATAACTATTTCATCATCTTGAAAAGGTTTAAATTGCGTTTACTCTTAATGACATTTACTGAACTTCAGTGTTATGTAATATTTTCCAAAATTGTATTTTATAGAAATAGGTATTAATGTATAAGCTTCATAGTTCACTCAGAATAGTCTTGTAAGCATTTTACATATATATATTCAAAGGAATACACATACAAGTTAGAGTAAAATTCAATCATATTTCATCATGTGTAAACTTACATTAGTGCTGCTTTCAGAAACTTTTAGCTCATTTGTCGTATCACAACTCATTTCCTTTCCTCTGTATATCTTCACAAGTGTAAAAAACTGTTTGATCCAAGCATACACTTTTTTAGATTTATTTCATTTGTTTCACATTGGAATTAGCGAGGGTGGGGAGAATTTATTTGTAGATCGATGTAGTTCACATCAAGACTGACATATAATAACTTCACAATAATTAATAACATGAGTAATTGTGAACCTTTATGATAATGTAAACATTTCTGTTTTGCAAGATCAGTGAATCACTGTTCATATGGAGGCACGTTAGTGGAACCGTCAGACCCGAACATGAACCCATCACCCACAAAGAGGAGAGTTTTGATGAACAGGTTGGTGGAGCAGTCAGTCTATGTTTGGGAGTGTTTACTAGCAGACCCTGTCTCAGTGGATACTTGTCTTGCTTCAAGTAAGTACATATCCTGACTCAAAATATGTGATGTGGTTGTGCAACACACTGCAGGTGAGTGAACAATATATCTCTAATGTTTGGTTTATTTTTAACACAATCACTTATTTGTATTACATGATCATAACTGGTTTCATCCCATAATGGCCATCTTCAGATGCTGCATAAGTCATTTGGTCAACAAACGTTCACTGTTGAGTTTTGTCCACACATGATCATTTGTTTCAAATGCCACACATAGCATATGGAGATGGCCATTGTGGGCCAAAACCAGTTATGATTGTATTGTAAAAAAAGGTTATTTTAAAATAACACAGCCACCATCTCCTTAAGGGGACATTGTACGTGAAATTCGTTGAAATTTGATATTCTCTGTTTTCTACTCTAGGTTAGTCAGGTACCTGTTCTTTTGAAAATGATGATGATGTTTGGATTGTGGGGCGCTCAACTGCGCGTATATCAGCGCCCGTACAAATGCCCAACCCTTTCTCGGTCCAATTCTGCCACTTGCATGCATGATGATGAAAGGGGACAACACAAACACCCAGTCATCTCGGGGCAGGTGAAAATCCCTGATCCCGCCCAGACTCGAACAGGGACCATGTGCTCGGGAAGCGAAAACGTGACCGCGATATTACGAGCTGCAGACACTTTTGAAAATCACTCCACAATTTTGTTTTGTTGTCAGCTGTGACGAGATTAGTTACAAACGCTAGACGATCTATAATCTGCTGTCCTCATTCGTCGCATCGACGATTTGGCACTTCAAGAATCGTTTTCTTTGCACCCAATGAGTGCACTTGGTGCACATTACTCGTTATTCCTTCGTTATTGAGGCAGTTTCTTTTAGTGCTCGATAAATTCCTCAGTGATATTATCTCCACAGAGGAAACAAATTTTTCGGGGGTCCATGGATCCTCTTGATAACACTGAAGACGACTGTTCAGGAGCTGTATTGCCTCCACGACGTACAGTCGCCGCAACGTTACTTTCAGTACCTCTTCCTGCACGCATCATGCACAATAACTTCATCTAACGCTTGTTGACTCTTCTTAAGGCCATGCTGCACACTCTGTTCAATTAGCGAAAGTACACTATGTGATCAAAAGTATCCGGACACCACCAAAAACATACGTTTTCCATATTAGGTGCATTGTGCTGACACCTACTGCCAGGTACTCTCTATCAGAGACCTCAGTAGTCATTAGACATCGTGAGTGAGCAGAATGGGTCGCTCTGCAGAACTCACGGACTTCGAACGCTGTCAGGTGATTGGGTGTCACTTGTGTCATAAGTCTGTACGCGAGATTTCCACACTCCTAAACATCCCTAGGTCCACTGTCTGCGATGTGATAGTGAAATGGGAACGTAAAGAGACACGTACAGCACAAAAGCGTACAGGCCGACCTCGTCTGTTGACTACTAGAGACCACTGACAGTTGATGAGGGTCGTAATGTGTAATAGGCAGACATCTGTCGAGACCATCACACAGGAATTTCAAACTGCATCAGGATCCACAGCAAGGACTATGAGAGTTAGGGGGGATGTGAGAAAACTTGGATTTCATGGTCTAGCGGCTGCTCACACACACATCACGTCGGTAAATGCCAAATGACGCTTCGCTTGGTGTAAGGAGCGTAAGCATTGGACGATTGAACAGTGGAAAAACGTTGTGTGGAGTGACGAATCACGGTACACAATGTGGAGATACGATGGCAGGGTGTGGGTATGACGGATACCTGCTGAACGTCATCTGCCAGCCTGTGTAGTGCCAACAGTAAAATTCGGAGGCGTTGATGTTTTGATGTGGTCGTGATTTTTGCGGAGGGGGTTGCACCCCTTATTGTTTTGCGTGACACTGTCACAGCACAGGCCTACATTGATATTTTAAGCACTGTTGAAGAGCAATTCGGGGATGGCAATTGCTATTTCAACACCATCGAGCACCTGGTCATAATGCACGGCCTGTGGCGGAGTGGTTACATGACAATAACATCCCTCTAATGGACTGGTCTGCACCGAGTCCTGACCTGAATCCTATAGAACACCTTTGGAACGCCGACTTCCTGCCAGGCCTCACCGACCGACATCGATACCTCTCCTCAGTGCAGCACTCCGTAAACAATGGCTGCCATTCCCCAAGAAACCTTCCAGCACCTGATTGAACGCATGCCTTTGAAAGTAGAAGTTGTCATCAAGGCTAAGGGTGGGCCAACATCATACTGAATTCCAGCATTACCGATGGAGGTCGCCACGAACTTTTAATTCATTTTCAGCCAGGTGTCCGGATTTTTTGATCTCATTTGTTAGGTCAATTCACATTTTTCACCACTGTTACATGATCTCCCTCCACTGCTCTTCAGCAAAGAAAACAAACACCTGACGCCCTCGATATTTTACGAAACTCGCTGAGGAACTTACAGCGCTGAGAACTGAATGCCACTAAAAGTTGAAGATGCAGGGAATGGGCAACAGAACTTTAATAAGGAACCTTTTGTTGCGGTAGGCAGGGCAGCATTACAACATTATAAAGAAGCGAAGATTTACTTTATTTGTTCAAACTTGTGTGGGTCCACAAAACTTATCAGTTTTTGTAACATGCGTAATTCATGTAAACATACAATACATCCTTGAAACACCATGCTATGGATTTTACTTTTGTTGAAGGCCCACAATTTCTTATTAGATGTGTTTAGGCTCATTTCTTCAAATAATTAACTTATCTGACATTTTATTATTGTACTACTTCAAGAGAACTGCTAGGTCTGGAGACTTAATTTTCTGTTTAAATGAAAGCCAATAAAATTTTCTACAACCTCAATTCTCCTGAAGTTTCTCGCAGGGTGAACGGGTATGACGATACTCGTCCAGAAACAAGAGCAAAACTTAAATTTTTTGGTAAAAAATGGCCGATATTCTCAGAAATTACAGAGTTGCACTTGGACTTAAAATGTTGCATATTTAGTGAACATTAGAAATCGCAATAGCGATTAATATATTAAAATGCATTGTTTATGAGTAATAAAGCAACAACTGAAAAAGACCGAAAATTTTGCAGTTTCTCATGTGTTACTTAGGAAGCACACATTTTTCTAAGCTGCATATGTGGATTACCTTACTGTAACTGATCCTAATAACATCAAAAAATCAGAACTACATCATTCTTTGCTAATTGAGTCTTTTTTGCCTACGTTTTGTCTGGCCTACCACAGCATCTCCAAATTCCCATTACAAATATGTCCTTCTAGACATTATTGTTACATTTACCTTATTACTTTTCGGAAAATTGCTGTATGGCAACAAAATTGTATGTTATATTATCAGACAATACAACCCTCGACATCTTTTATACATCAGTAATAGTTTTCATTTTTGATTACAGAATGAACATCTCCCAGTTCGCTCACAAACATTAATCTGTTCAGATAGTAGACAGTAGAAATGTTCCCTAAGGTATTGTGAGATATGAATATCCTCCCCCTCTAGACCGTGGTAATTGCTTTATAGACATATGGTACATCAGGTACCATTACAGGTAATATAATATTATGAGACAGAGTTTGAATTGTCAACTACACACTAACAATAGAAACTACTTGGAGCGACTATCATTTCAACACACCACAGATTCGGAGTGCTGACTTCAAGCTGTATGTCCAACAAGACAATTTTATCATACACGTATTATTTAACTGGAATTACAGCTAATAAACAGAAGAGTCACATGAGGTAACATTATGCTAATATATGAACTATGGTAAGTAAACAGTCACATTTATCAAACCATCATTTGTATTAGGGTGTTCAGTAAATAATGATCCCGTCTATTTATAGGCATTAACTATATATATATATATATATATATATATATATATATATATATATATATATATGAAAATTTCCTGCCAGGTGCTTCAGATTTGATATTTCTTCTGCACATGTGCAAAGTTTCGATTAATTCGTATCTGCAGTGAACAATCAAAATGGCGTCTAGGTAAGTCAGTCATTACAAGAAATGTCCAGAAATTAAATTCTTGGTTGAGGAAAACGAAATCATGATGAATATCCATAAATGTTTGTGTGCAATGACTGGTATTGTTGCTTTTACAGGGTACTGTTAGGCGATGTGTAAAGTGAGTCAAAGAGTTAGAAAGTGTAGAAACTAAGCTTCACAATCAGCCTCACCCAGGATGTCTTGTCACAGTCACTGCTCTCAACTTGATGAATTATGCAGATGTCGTTATTTGTACAAACCTGTGAATCACAAGTTTCTTCATAATTTAGTCTTTTCCATGAATGCTCGCAAAAGACTACAAGATTCAAAGAGAAGTCATTTCATCTCAACTGCCGAGGCATTTTGAGGGCAATGGAGAGGTCTTTCTGTCATGGAATGTTACACGTAACGAAAGCTGGATGCATGACTTCGACCCAGAAACAAACAGGCAATTACTGGAGTGACATCACCAGCAGTCACCAAAAAAGGATAAATTCAAGGCAGTTCCCTCAGCTGGCAAATTCATGATGACATTCTTTTAGTGTAGTGATGTGTCATTACTGTGTATGTGCTGCCAAAATGGTCAACTATTAATTAAGAGGCATAGGTGAAGAATCTGAACAAACTCAGGAAGCATTTCCAACTTGTTTGATTTGAGAAGAATCCAAAATAATTCTTGCTTCAACACCACAACACACAACCACGGACAAGTTTTAAAACCCAAGAACACATTACCAAATTAAGTTGGATATCATTGCCTCAATATTACTACAGTTCAAACCTGGTGCCCTCAGACTTTCATCTGTCCAGCCCACTCAATCATTCTCTAATGGGACTCACTTTGGAGATGATCAGAGCATAATTTGTGCAGTGAGAACGAGGCCAGGGGCACAGGCCAAGAGTTTTAACAGGCTGGGAATAAATGTTCTCAAACAGTGCTGGCGTAAGGCCATAGAACGTGATGGAGACTTCGTAGAGAAATAGTACACATAAAAGAAATGTTGACTGATATTGTCACTAAATTCTAACCCTTGAGCTACTTTCACCCTGAGGAATTTTTTGTGTAGACCTTTGCCCAGTACATGTAGTCGATGATGTGTGGTCCAAGTTGTAAGTTCCTGCGACATGTCACTGCAACATCGGCGCTAATATTCTGAGAATTACTTTGTTCTGGTACTTACGCCTGTACCCATTCCCTCATCGAAATTATGGCACAAAACCTTGATACGTTTTCTGTTGTGGGTGCGCTGTCAGTTCACAGTTAGACTCGTGGTGTTCTCTTGGGTCTACGTGATCGGCTGTGTACATTGAGTAGCAGTTTGTGAAGATGGAGTGCACAAAAAATAATCCCGTTAAATTAACTAAAAAATTTCGCGAAAGGCTTTCGTTATGGGATCCTACATTACATGATTCCATCGCCAAATCTAATGCAGTTCACCATTTCACATATTTATTCACAGTTTCGGATAAAGAACTGGACAGTAAAATTCACAAACTGAAGTGACCATTCCTCTGTGAATTTAAGAAATGTTCATCCTTGAAGACATCAGGGACGGGCAGAGAAGAGGTTTTATCGGAGTGGTATGACTATGACTTGTTGCTCTTCCTGAAGGATGTAAACAAACCAAGAATGAGTTTATCCACTTTTGAGGTGAGTTACAGCACACTTGTTTTATTTTATTTTTATCACAAGTATTTATTTACATAACAATGAAAAATGTAAATGTGTTGTTTACAGTTGTGCATGAAACGAAAGCAAAACAATTATTACTAAACTGTCTTCGGCACTAAGACAACAAATATTGCTTCTCTATTTATCCTTTGACAGTGACAGAATGTCCTGCAAAACCGTTTCTCACTTGCTTAACTTCTTCGCTAACATTTCTGCTGGTTCTTGATAGCGATGCAAGCAGGGAATGGTCTCTATGTCTCCTAGGTTCTACTGATCCTCTTTCTAAGTTTTCAGAATCGAAACTGTTTGATGGTGAATAAATTAGGCTAGCTTCTCGTTTTCTTCTTAGGAAGTTGTGAAGATAAACGCAACACAAAGTCACAATAGTTGCTTGATCAAAATAAGTAGGTTTCCATAGAACACGAAGAACAGATGGTACCAGTAGTATTCCAAGGGAATTCTCGGCGACTCGTCGGGCTCCACTGAGCCTGTAATTAAACATTCTTTCTTTGCTGTCTTTGTCATGTGTATGGTTTTATGGCAAGTTCTTGGAGTGCAAAGGCATCGTCAACAACAAGTTCACAGGCGATGGACACTGCTCTTCCAAACAGAGGATCCGGTGGGCCTGAGATCCAGTGGCCCTTCTTGAAGAGCTTTGTTGAAGCTTGCACCGTTAACTACACCTCCATCTGAAATATGTCCTTGCATTCCCACATCTGCATAAAGAAAGTGGTAATCGGCATCCTCTAATACCATTAAAGCAACGCTGAAAGCGTCTTTATAGTTGTAATAAAAGCTTCTAGCGTTAATGGGACTAACAGTTACAGGTGTTTTCCATCTAATGCCCCCATGCAGTGAGAAAAGTTCAAGCGAATCTCAAATTCATGTAAAATTTCCTTCCACTGTGCCCAAGAATTCCATACAAGAAAGAAAGAAACAAAAAATCTGAAGAATGTTATTTCTTATTTTAACGTTACATCAGAAGAGATATGTGGTGAAGACGGTCATCAGAACATTAACATGATTGGTAGATGAAACAAGTACTTCGAGCATTCTTTCAGAGCTTCCTACATATCCACCTGGCAAGAACGGAAAGGTAATAAAACAAAATTTTACTGATGATGCTATAAAAGTTTTGAAGCATGCAAGTTACCATATCCTGAAGAAAAAGGAAAAAAAGTTTATCTCGTTCACGAAGTACATCGAATGTGAAATGAGTCTGTCGGAACAAAAAACGTCTTGGCCTTCTTAATCGGTTGTACGCATGTGTTTGCTGATTTAAAAAAACCGCGTTGCGCAGCTAAGAGCATATGCATGTCAGATGTCATGATACAATCTTTGTATTTGTTTTGGAAGTCAGTTGAATGCTGTAAAAGAAAATTTACTGTTCTTACCTTCACTTTCCAATGGTTAAAAAGTAAATAAATGTATTTATGTTTTTCCGTATGTGAACCACTGTCCACTAACATTTTTTTAAAAAAGGGAATTTCTTTTGACTAATGTAAAAAACACACTTGGTAGAATCTGTTCCCACGTGCGGGAGATTAAGGCTGTATTTGTCATTGTCATGTAATTTTGATCGACTCGTTAGTTTACAAACATGGTTCAGGTATGGGTTTTAATAAACTACTTCAGTTTGAAGTTTCTGAACACCTGATTTGTTTCCTGAATGAGAGGAATGCCGTAATTTTTTAGTAGTGTTTCTGCCATGTTAGTAAAATGGCAGGTTTTTTAACATGAAATAAACAACAAAATGACGTGTGTACATTATAGTGCTTGGAAAAATACGTGTGCATGCTTTGATTATTTCGCCCAGTTATATTATATTGAAGGAGAAGGCTTGTGTAACTGGTGTTTTAATACAATTGAAACATTTTCATGTTTAGGCAACAGATGACATCGTACCCCAGGATTTGCCGCAGGCATTTCAGTTATTGAAGGAAATGAATGAAAATGTGCAGCAAGTTGCAAAACTTGTTGACAATATGCTAGACAGAGTAAAGAGGGGAGAAATGTCAACGGATAAGGTAAGCTCTAACCCAGATCACAGTAAATTCCCACTTGTTTACGATAGCCGTTTCACCGGCGTACGGTGTGTGTGCGTGTGTAATAATAAATATGCCCGAAAGTAGCATTTACAAGCCTTGCGTTGTACAGAAATTTAATGTCAGCCTTGAGGAGCGCACTTTAGTTGGTTCATTTCATTCCATTCGCGGCGATATGTTTACTGTGGAAGGTAATTTCTTTATGGTTAGGATACTTCTTGGAGCCTTTTAACAATGCCTTCTGCATCGAATTAACAGTGGTAGTGATAAGAATAGTTTTTAGATTGTCGTGATCAAAACATTATACTTGAGGTTAATTAGCGTCGGTATAAATTCCCAATCCTAAGGAGACATGTAATCACAAAATATGGCTGTTTTATGGGCAGCTGCGTCTGTAGAGACTAGTGTGTTGTAAAATACCATGGATTTGTTTCACATTTCCTGATTTATGCCACACACATCACGGTTTTTCTACAGTAAATGATACAATTCAGCGCTAACGTCTCTAATATGTAACCGGTATTCCGATGCGTGAAAGCGTAAGGGCAGTAAAGAAGAAATATCTAACAGGCGCTACTAAAACATTGTGCTAATAAATTAGTGTATTGTATGAACTACTCCAAACTGTTTTGGTTTGCCTGGTTCAGAAGTTAGAATCTCGACAGTTTAATGTCGTTAATGGAACAGTGGATGAGCTACAAGAGAGCAGTTACACGAAAACCTAATACAAATGAGATTGCTACCTTGTATTCTGAAAAATTTTGATAGACTGTCAAATATAAGTGATAATTTGAAAGCTATTGTTTTTAGATTGTATTCTACCTCATTATTTCAGATATGAACAAAGTTAGACTTTCTGACAAAAAGACTGCCTGCTTGTATTAGATTTTGTTGGTTTCTGTAAACTTTCGCTGCCGCCAGCTTCTCAACTTCCATTGACACCAAGAGCCCTCAAAATATGTGAATACAGAATTGAAAGTAGTCCTTGTTATGTATGAGCTTCTCTATGAAGGCCATGGATAATCATTGGTATAAAGTAAAGAAAATATTTAATTTTCATTGTTTTCAGCTTATATTGGTTAAGAGGAATGCCACTAGCCCAATATTATCAAGTGGAATACAGGGACATGCATATATTTCCGCTGCTTCTCATAGTAGATGTCTGTCAGAATGTGAAACCCCTCCGTTATTCAGTTGTGTGTCACCTGCATAACCCTGATTGTATTCATTCATTTTATGTTGCCCTCTTAGAAAGTGCATTCCTTGGTTTGCCATCTTCTGATAAAGCTAAAAAAATCTATTACTATTTGTAAAGTTTCAAGAACCAACATTAAATGATGACTGGGAATATACGCAACCACTTATGTATTGCTCCTATGTGAGTCTGTAGGACAAGATCAGAGGATTAATTACAACATTCTTCCTTCACTCCATACATGAATATAGCAGGAAAAAGCCCAAATAGTGGATACAATGGGGCATATCCTCTGGAACACTGTTAAAAGTGGTTTGCAGAAAATGGATGATGATGATGTTTTAATTATAACACTTTCTTGATTATGTAATTAATAATGCAAGGGTTATATAATGGACAGTCTATGAAAAAAACAACTATTTTGGGACTTAAGTACAAATGTCTATCTTGCAAACAATGGAAAATCCAGGATGGAATGTAACATTATTATGAAAAGGATAGTTGCTACTCATCATATAAGGGAGCTGCTGAGTCACAGAGAGGCACAACAAAAAGACTGTCACAAAATGAGCTTTCGGCCAACAAGCCCTTGGTCGAAAACACACGCTTATACACACGCATGCAAACACATCTCACTCGCACATGAGCACAGTCTATGGCAGCCAAAGCCAGTTTCTGGCTTCAGCTGTCAGAGACTGTCGTTGTGGGTTTTTGTGTGTGTGTGTGTGTGTGTGTGTGTGTGTGTGTCATCTTTCATAATGTCTGGCTTTCAGTAGCAGTAAATCTGATTGAACCCTGCAAGCACAACTAAATCAAATATTCAGCTGATATTTGTTTTCATATTCTTTTTGCTTTCTTTTACTGTCTGGTCACTTTTTGAAAATGAAGACAGTGTCCAAAAAACAGCTGAATGTTGCCTTAAACCATTTCTTCCCCTTTATTCTCTCTTCATGGATTTCATTCCTAGGAAGTACACTACACATTCAATGTAGTGATGGGAGGGATATGTTGTCACATTAAGTTAATTTTAGAGTCTCGGGTATCTCAGTTGAAAGTCATTTATCTACGTTCTATATTCCAATTAAACATACTAGATGTTTCACCAAGTCAAATGATACACCCCAGCCTCCGTTTAGTCGTAGTTCATTTTCGTTTCGAGCACTACATGCTATCTGTCTTTCTTGTTTTGTAGGTTACATTCAGCACTCTGTGAAGCGTTGCTGACTGCATGCTGGCAACACTGGCACCCACCACTACAATCTGTAATCACTAAGTAATTTTGATTGCAGTATAGTCATATTCCAAAACTGAATATCACCTTGTAACTAATGTTCAGAATTCAATCCATTCACATTTATTTCCAGTCTCATTGTGGTTAGAATTGCAGTAACTTATATACCTCCAATGCCTTGTATTCATATATGTTTCTAATGCCTTACTAACATAGTTTACAGAAAATTGTCAACAATTTCAGCACTTGCCTAATTGCTCTTGCTTATAGGGACTTCAGGATGAAGGAATTTGTAATTGATACCATTTTGTTAAACTTCTGTTGGCATACAAAGTGCGAGTGGGGTGTGGAGGATACAAGTTTTGCCCCACCCAGAGATTTCCAATGTTGGCAATGAAGTGATGTGTAGGGGACAAGCTGTGCCTATCTTATTTAATGTAGATATTACACATGCTTGTGGTGTGCCTTTTGCCAAGTGTCAGCGTAAAAAAGTAGAAAATACACAGAAAAAAGAATATTTATATGATTTGTGAAAGTGCAATATTGACATATTTGTCCTAATACTGATATTTATTTATTGCAATAAGTTGTTTGTTAGTTCTAGGAAGGTGTGTTCATCAACACTGGTAGTTATTTTCCTTACTTCATTCTCTTGGTTATTCTAACAATACTTCTCCATGGAATTGTAGGTGGCTCCCAATATGGATCTAAAATTGCTTCAGTTTGAAAGAAACAAGCCTATGTGTGCAACATGGCAGTCACTACTATGTGGAATGTCTACTGCAATGCTACACATAATGTTATTAACTTGACATCTGCAGCACTGGCAGTAATTGGACACAAACTCTAGCACCACAAAGTTTTGTAACTACTGTCGCATCAAGAGAGTAGAATCTGTTATAGCTTAGCTTCCACTGATATCAGTATCTGTTTATTTTCATAAATTTTAACAGAGTCATCACCCTTTTCATATGTCTGAATTTCTTGTCTCACCATCACGACCATTTGTTTGGGAATATTTATTGTGTATTTATATGGCCCCCCATGAACCATGGACTTAACTGTTGGTGGGGAAGCTTTCATGTCCCAGCAATACAGATAGCCGTACCATAGGCGCAACCACAAAGGAGGGGTACCTGTTGAGAGGCCAAACAAACATGTGGTACAGGAATAGGGGCAGCAGCCTTTTCAATATTTGCAGGGACAACAGTCTGGATGATTGACTGATCTGACCTTGTGACATTAATCAAAATGGCCTTGCTGCACTGGTTTTGTGAATGGCTGAAAGCAATGGGAAACTACAGCCATAATTTTTCCCAAGGGCATGCAGCTTTACTCTATGGTTAAATGATGATGATGTCCTCTTGGGTAAAATAGTCCCCCATTTGGAACTCCAGGTGGGGAAAGCTCAGGAAGACGTCGTTATCAGGAGAAACAAAACTGGCGTTTTGCAGATCAGAGATTGGAATGGGCAGGTAGGTTAGAAAACTTAAAAAGAGAAATTGATTTGGTTAAAGTTAGTTATAGTGGGAATTCGTGCAGTTCTGTGGCAGGAGGAACAAGGTCAGTTGAATACAGGATTATAAATACAAAATCTAATAGGGGTAATGCAGGAGTAGGTTTAATAATGAATTAAAAAAGTAGGAGTGCGGATAAGCTACTATGAACAGCATAGTGAATGCATTATTATAGCTAGAATAGATGTGAAGCCCATGCCTTCCACAGTAGTACAAGTTTATATGCCAACTAGCTCCACAGATGATGAAGATATTGAAGAAATGTATGATGCAATAAAAGAAATTATTCAGATAGTGAAGTGAAGTGATAGTGAGTGAAGGGAATTTGATAGTAGGAAAGAGGAAGAGAAGGAAAAGTAGTAGGTGAATATGGAATGGGGGTAAGGAATGAAAGAGGAAGCCACCTGGTTGAATTTTGCACAGAGCATAACTTAATTCTCGGTTTAAGAATCATGAAAGAAGGCTGTATACATGGAAAAGGCCTGGAGACACTGGAAGATAATGGTAAGACAGATATTTCAGAACCGGGTTTTAAATTGTAAGGCATTCCAGGGGCAGATGTGGACTCTGACCAAAATTTATTGGTTATGAACTTTAGACTAAAACTGAAGAAACAGCAAAAAGTTAGGAATCTAAGGAGAGAGCATTAGCGAACAATTTGGCAAATACAGGGGGAAAGAAATACAGTAGAGAAAAATGGATAGCTTTGAGAAATGAAATAGTGAAGGCAGCAGAGGATCAAGTAGGTAAAAAGACGGGGGCTAGTAGATATCATTGGGTAACAGGAGAGATATTGGATTTAATTGATGGAAGGGGAGAATATAAAAATACAGTAAATGAAGCAGGAGAAAAGGAATACATATGTCTCAAAAATGAGATTGACAGGAAGTGCAAAATGATTAGAGGACAAATATAACCATGTAGAGCCATATATCACTAGGAGTAAGATAGCTACTGCCTACAGGTAAATTGAAGAGACCCTTGGAGAAAAGAGAACCACCTGTGTGAATATCAAGAGCGCAGATAGAAAACCAGTCCTAAGCTATGAAGGGAAAGCAGAAAGTTAGGAGCATATAGAGGGTCTATACAAGGGCGATGTACTTGAGGACAATATTATGGAAATGGAAGAGGACGTAGATGAAATTTAAATGGGAGATACAATACTGCATGAAGAATTTGACAGAGCACTGAAAGACTTAAGTAAAAAAAAGCCCAGGACGTAGACAGCATTTCATTAGAACTTCTGATAGCCTAGGGACAGCTGTATACATGACAAAACTGTACCACCTGGTGAGCAAGATGTATAAGACAGGTGAAATAGCCTCAGACACAATAATTCCAATCCCAAAGACAGCAGGTGTCGACATTTGTGAAAATTACCGACCTATCAGTTTAATAAGTCAGGACTGCAAAATACTAACACAAATTCTTTACAGACGAATGGAAAAACTGGTAGAAGCTGATCTTGGGGAAGAAATTCGACTTGACGTATATAGCTCAAGTGAAGTCAATGATACCACAAACACACATGTAGCTCCAGAACCTCAGTACTGGAAATTTCACTTGGCCTGTATAGCTCAAAAGACATCCACAATATCGTGAACCCACACACAGCTCGAAAATTCAGTACCATAAATTTCATTTGGCTCGTGTAGGTAAAGCAAAGTCCATGATACCACAAAACCACACACTGCTCGACAGTTCCAATATCTATCAGTTTGCGTGATGTATATAGCTAAAAGAAGTCCACAATACCACTAAACTAAAACACTCTCAATGCTCAGTGCCATCCAAATAAAGTAATAAGATGTCCATTGATCTTCTTCAGGCATTGCTCAAACAGCAGTAGTATTTTCCTCAATAAAAGCAGTTGTTGGGTGTCCTCCACAAAATTCGTCACTAAGGAAAAAACTTTCTTTTCGAATTCACTACTGATTGTAAGTTGTTGCTGTAAGGGACTTCTTCGCCAAATGCATTTCTAAACCGATTTTCACGTATCATTGTTTAGGCATAAACGATGATTTAAAATCATAGCTCAATAATGTGTTACACAAATTCATTTGTTGGTGCCCAAAGAATATTTAAATGATAACTGACAAACTATCTGTGGAATTTCAAACTTTGCTGCATTAGTCCATTGTGAAATCCAGCTGTTGCTTTAAAATTTGTTTTTCATACAGGAAGTGTGAAATGTGACGGTTATGGAGTCAATCATTTTTGTTACACAAGGCTATTGGACACATCTAGGTATTACAATTTAAGAACCACAAAAAAATATCATTAATTCAAATCTGCAGGCAGTTACATATTTATATGTCTAGTTTGATTAGAATTAGTCAGTCAGTGCTTTACATCTACATCACTAGTCTGCGAACCACCGGGAAGTGCATGGCAGAGGGTACATCCCACTGCACCAGTTATTGGGGTTTCTTGCTGTTCCATTCACATACGGAGCTGGAGAAGAATGATTATTTGAATGCCTCTGTGCATGCTGTAATTATTCTAATCTTGTCCTCACAATCCCTATGGGAGCAGTATGTAGGCGGTTGTAATATATTCCTACAGTCATCATTAAACCCGGTTCTTGAAAATATGTTTGCAGACTTTATTGGGGTACTTTACATCTATTTTCAAGAGTCTACCAGTTCAGTTTCTTCAGCATCACTGTAACACACTCCCACGGGTCAAATAAACCTGTGACCATTTGTGCTGCACATCTCTGTATACATTCAGTATCCCCTGTCAGTCCTATTTGATACAGGTCGACTCACTAGAGCAGTATTCTCTGCTGGTGGTAAGAAATCTCCACACTGATTGCACTTCCCTAGTGTTCTACCAATGCACTGAAATCTACCACCTGCTTTACCCACAACTGAGCCTATATGATCATTCCGTTTCATATCCTCACAAAGGTATTTGTAGGCATTAGCCAATTCCATCTGTGACTCATTGATATTGTAGTCATGCGACACTGTGTTTTTTCATTTTGTGAGGGGCACAATTTTACATTTCTGAACATTTACAGCAAATTGCCAGTCTTTGCGCCACTATGAAATCTTATCAAGATGTGACTGGATATACATGCAGCTTCTTTCAGATAGTACTTCATTATAGGTAACTGGATCATCTGCAAAAAGTATGAGGTTACTATCAATGTTGCCTGCAAGATCATTAATACACAGCATGAACAGCAAGGGTCCCAGCACACTTCCTGAGGCACACCTGAAAGTGACTCCTATATCTTACGATGACTCTCTATTCAAGATAACATGCTGTGCCCTCCCTACCAAAAAGTCCTCAATCCAGTCACAAATTTCACTTGATAGCTCATATGATCGAACTTTTAACAATAATGCTTTTCAGAAATCAATAAATACAGTGTCTACCTGATTGCCTTGATCCAAAGCTTTCAGTATGTCATGTGAGAAAAGTGTGAGTTAGGTTTCACATGATCGATGTTTCTGGAATCCTGCTGGTTGGCATTGAGGAGGTCATTCTGTTCAAGATACCTCATTATGTTTGAGCTCAGAATATGTTATAAAATCGTACAACAAATTGATGTCAGAGATATTGGGTAGTAGTTTCGTGGATTCACTTCTACTATCCTTCTAGTAGATGGGTGTTACCTATGCTTTCTTCCAACTATTGGGCGTGCTCTTTTGTTCGAGGGATCTACAAGAGATTATAGTCAGAAGAGATGTCAGCCACAAATTCAGTATAATACCTGATAGGGATTCTGCCGGGCCCTGGAGCTTTGTTCAGTTTTAACAGTTTCAGCTGTTTCTCAGCATCATTGACATTAATACTGATTTCACTAAAATCTTTTCAGTGGTACAAGGATTATATTGGGACAATTCTCATAGATTTTCCTTTGTAAAGGAACAGAGCCATGCTTTCAGCTTTTGTTTTGCTACACTCAATTTCATTTCATGTCTCATTCAGTAGGGACGGGGGTCATGACTTTGGTGCCACTAACAGTCTTTACAGATGACCAGGATTTCTTTGGGTTTTATGAAATATCATTTGACAATATTCTGCATTGGTAGTCATTGAAGGCTTCATGCATTGCACCCTTGACAGCCAAATGTGTTTCGTTTAACATCTCGATCTATAGTCCTACGCTTTGTTTTATACCTATTATGCAGTAGACTATTTCTTTAGTCCGCAGCTCGTGGTCTCGCGGTAGCGTTCTCGCTTCCCGAGCACGGGGTCCCGGGTTCGATTCCCGGCGGGGTCAGGGACTTTTCCTGCCTCGAGAAGACTGGGTGTTGTGTCGTTTTCATCATCATCATTCATCCCCACTAGGACTTGCCTAGTAAGGCGGCGCGGGTCCCCCGCGTCGTTCCCCTACGCTCTGTAAAGAAGTATGAGACTTCATCATCATCACTATTTCTTTAAAGGTTTCTTTACAGTGACTGTATACCATGGAGGATCTCTCCTGTTGTGAACTGTTCTGCTGGGTACATATACATGCAGTGCATTGTTAACTACAGTATAACCTCGTTAGCGCAAACTCGCAGTTAATGCGAAAAAAATATTGGTCCCAGGAGGAATACATTAGTTCTTATGGTATGTTTTATCAGTTAACACTAATTTTGGTTAAGGCGAATTACGAACTCTGTTTCATTTCCTAACGTAATTAAATTTCACTGTAACACAAACTTCCGACCTTAGAGTATTCTAAAGCGTAATTTTTTTTCTGAAATGAATGTAGGAAATGTTGTTACAAAGCTAATTATACTTATTGTTGACTCATTTTTAACGTATTGTAGGTCGGTAGCCGCAATTTATCACCTCAACGATCAGCGTATGCTGTACATTGTAAGACATTCAATAATGTGTGCTGCAGCATTTAGGAACGTACTCAGTGCCAGATTTGAGAGGTGTTCTGTTAGTCGTAGCCGTATCGAGTTGGAATACTGAATAAAAACTGCAGTTACAACCGGTACCGTAGCACGCGAAAATGTCAAAGAGGAAACAGACAGCTCTAAATGTACACTTAAAGCTTAAGATTCTAGATGAAGTGGACCGTGGTACCAAGAAAACAGCAATTGCAGAGCAGTTTGGAATACCGAAATCTGCTTTATCTACGATTATTAAGAATCGAGAAAAAAATTATTAATGCTGTGGCATCAGGTTCTGGAAACAAATCTAAACGACTTTGCATCGCCAAGTATGAAGACATCGAGACATTATTGCTAGAATGGTTCAATCATATGCATGTATCTAACATACCTTTAACTGGCCCTGTGATTCAGTCAAAAGCAAATGATATTGCTAAAGATATGGGCATCGAAGATTTCCGTTGTTCTGCTGGTTGGTTGGATCGGTACCAAAAGAGACATTCAATTTCATCTGTACAAATTTGTGGTGAAGCAAGTAAAGTTGATGAAGAAAGTGCGAACAGCTGGTTGCATGAATTCAACCGATTGAGGGAAAAGTATGCCTCGTGTGATGTATTTTACATGGATGAAACTGGATTTTTCTACAATCTTTTTCCAACTCACACCCTGGGGATAAAAGGTGATAAGTGTCATGGTGGAGCATGAAGCAAACAATGTGTGACTGTTGTACTGTGCTGTAATGCTGACGGCGGTGATAAGTTTCATCCCTGGGTTATCGGTAAATCCGAGAAACCACGTTGTTTTAAAAACCTAAATATGGACACTTTATCTTGCATCTACTCTCACCTCAAGAAAGCTTGGATCGATGGCACATCATTTTTGCAAGTGGCTTCTTCGTTTCAACAGTCGAATGGTTGCTCAAAATAGACATGTTCTTCTTATATTGGACAGATGTACTGCCCATAATGTTCGTGATCTGAACCTATCCAACATAAAGGTTCAGTTTTTTCCACCCAACGCCACAAGCCGCCTTCAGCCTTTGGACCAAGGCATAATCTCTCTCATAAAGAGAGCTTATCATAAGCAACTTGCAAGAGCTGCAATTCGTGCTGCTGAAAACAATAGTGCAACCCCAAATTGGAGTCTGCTTGACACAATAAAAGCCATCGCAGCAGCCTGGAACTTAGTAACGCCACATCATATACAGAAGTGCTTTAACAGAGCTTGGAGATGTAGCAACACTGAAGATGTCCTCGAGTTAGAAGATGCTACTTCATCTGATGAATGGACAGTTCTGCAGGACGTTTGCGAACCTTGGAATTAGTTTTGAAGAATTCATTAGTGTAGACGACGATGTTGCCGTATGTGCTTCTGTGGAATCGGATGTGCCAAACTCTGTGAACGAGGTGCAAGAAGGGCCATCAGAAGAAAGTGAAGAGGAAGAGAATATAGACACCATTCCACCTACCCGTCAGGAGATGCTTACAGCCTTGGACTGTTAAGAACGTTTCGCTTCAATATCTGACATCACTGCTGGGTTTACGGTCGCTATCATTACAATTGGTTGTGAAATTACAAATTATTATCATTCCCATGAACGTCAGTGAACCATGACCAAATTTTTTCCAAGAAAGTAACGTACATAATTTGTGAGTACTTGTAATTTTACAATCACTTTATAGTGTTATAAGTCCACAATAACGTGATTGATAGTGGAGTGTATTACACGTTAATGTACTGTTGTACATGTGTACTTATTAAAATCTGTGTTTTTCACTTAACACGAACTCCTGATTTTTCGGTCCCTTCGGATTCGTGTTTACGAAGTTTTACTGTATTATTTAAAATTGAGCCATAGTGCCTCTACTAACTCATTGAGATATGATCTGATTTGTTATTTAGTTTACTGAACCTGTGTATCTTTCTGTTTGTTTTAGTTGTACTTTGGTAATCTTTGTTGCCAACATTGTGTCGTGATCCTGATACCAGTTTCGATGTCGATATTCTCAAAGAGGTTAGGTCTGTTTGTTGCCATTAGATCCAATATATTCCTCAATGAGTGGTGTTCCTAACTATACGTTCTAGTTAGTTTTCAGAGAAAGCATTTAGTAATGTTTCACAGGATGTCGTCACTAACAAAGCTGTAATTTTCCCAATTAATTGTTGGGTGATGAAAGTCTCCACTGATGATTGCAGCACGATTGGGGAACTTACGTACAAGTGAACTGAGGTTTTCTTAAAGTTTTTGGTTACTTCAGGAGATGTGTCTGGTGGACAATAGAAAGATTCAACTGTCATTTTATGCCCACCCATGATACTGAGTCTCGCCCAACCAATCTCACTTTCAGCTTCAGTTTCTGTCTCGAAAAAATGAGTTTCTTATCTACTGCGACAAGTACACCACCTCTATTTCCCATTTGCCTATCCTTTCAATGTACACTTAAATTTTCCCCAGAAATCTCACCGCTATCAGTTTCAGGTTACAACCAGCTTTCTGTACTTAGTATTATGTGACCATCACTACTTTGCAGGAGAGCTTCAAATTGTTCCACTTTATAGTGAAAGCTTTGGGAGTTAAACCATTAGGATCGCAATATTCTCAACCAAGGGAGGCATTTCTTTCAATCTTACACTGACAATTCTGGGTTTCCTACAGCTGTCGTTTTTCTGGATAGGATGGAGAGTCACCTAATCTAAAAAACCCTTGTGTGCACCACACACACACACACACACACACACACACACACACACAGCAACTACCTGGGTAGCAGCCTCTGACATGTAGTGCACAACCAGGAAGTCACAGCCTAACTAGACACACAACTTTCGAAGTCTCTGGTTCCGTCCTTCCACACAACTTGAAACCAAGGGACCATGATCAGTTCTGGGTGCAATGCTTCAAATTATGAAATTTGTTGAAACTCCATGCGCAAGGCTACTCTTCTCAACATTCTCTGCCACTTGCAGAAATGATCCAAGTATGTCATCGGAGCCCAGACAACAGGCATCATTTGTTCCAATGTGTGCCACTATCTGCAGGTGCTTGCACCCTCTACCCTCAGTGGCTGTTGGAATAGCCTCTTCAACATGTTGAATCAGGCCTTCAGACATACACACTGGGTGCACCTGGTGCCTTTCCTGTCCCTTGGTGCTATTTGCTGAAAGGGTATCTTCATTCACCGTATGTTTGAACTGCCAATGATTAATAGACCCATATCCTTTTATTTCCCGCCTTACATTATACAAAACAGATTTCTCCAAGAAAGGTGAAGCGAGTCGTACTGGCTCAGTCTCAGTGAATGACAGCACCTCAGACTTGGCGGGGGAATCAGTATAACACCCTGTCCGCACTGTACAGGACATCTTGATCTACCATTGAAATGGCACCACCATTTATTTTGTATGGTTTCACTCTGTTTGTACACAGCTCTGTGAGCAGATGTTAGTAACACACCATCGTGCACAGTGATTTTCTCGGACTGCTTTCCAAGGCCATTCCTAACTCATCTAGTTCAACTGAAACCCATATAGGCTACGTGGAATTAAAGTGGCCTACGGTGGCTGCTTCCACATTTTAATGTGTACGTTCACTCAGTCCATGTCCCTGAAGGCTCTACGGGGTGAAATTTATGGAACACAATACGTGAATGAATGAATGTGAATGTGCCCACACACTGTTGGCTATAAATTGTATGCGGGAAATTAAAAATCTTCGAGGCTTTATCTTTTAGGTAACATTTCTGCCACCTCGAATTATCAGAAGTATTTAGAAAAAAAATTATGTTGAGAGAGGTCTGCAAAATAAAATCATCTTAAAAGAGCTTGTAACCTGTTGTTAAGAAAGTGCTTCATATATTCTAAAATCATATTAGCAAGCGATAATGGCTACTGACTTGCAACTTGTCAGTAGCATTGAGAGTTGATTTTAATTACTCTGTAGACTAGAAGATTTTAGATCATAGAAGAATTTTCCAATAAAGTAACAATGTTTAAGGCTGCAGAAGGATAAATGTAGCTAAAATGTGGAATAGTAACAATATGCGTAATTATATGACATTAGAATATCTAAGATAAGTGTGTTGGTGTGTAGGTCTGTTTATTGAATTGGACAACTGCTCTTTTATTTTTAAGCTTCTCTTTGTTTTAAGGAAGAGATTTATTTTAACTGGTGACTTCTGATCCATTTGTGTATTAGTTACTGTCCTTGTACTCATCCGTTTAATGACTTCATTGCAATGGTACAGTCATCCTAATATTCCTTCTTTCTCTTAAATCCTTATTCTTTCTTTACTTTTGTTTACGAATTCAGAATGGAAGCAATAATATCTGTTTCAGGGCCTGAGTTTCTTGGAAATGAAGTATCATATGTTGTTAAGCTACTTAATTAACTTGACATATGTTGTTCTGCGTAAGTGCTCTGGAAGAAAAATTGAAGGAGATCCAGCGATAGGTAAGTAATGTATTCTTTACCATTACTACGCACATATGCCACTGTATATTTTACTCTGTGTAGAAATAATTAGTATCTTCTGTTTTTTCTGTAAGAAGAAAATGGCTGTGACGAGTCATGTGTCTGGTCATAGACCTCCCTAAGATTAACAAGAACATAGAAAAATATCAGGAATTGCTTGAAAAAACTTTCAACCATATCTGAGTGTGCAAGAACTGAATAAAAAATGAGAAAGGAACTGAGTATTGGGGAAAATGTTGTAACCGACAAAAAAATATGTTTTCAGATTATGAATTGGAGTGCCTTGTCAGCACCCTCCTTCAGGATGTGAAATTCTTAGTACTGCTGACACACACACACATAAAAGTAAAAGAAGACCATCCTAGTTTTTGGAACTATTAATTCCTTTGTCAGTGAGGAAAGAGGAATAAGTTAGTGAAAGAGGTATAGGTTGGGGAAGGTCTCTCAGATCCCAGAATGAGAATAACTTACCTGTGTAAATACAGGAGGTGGTCTTAGATAGTATATTGGTAAGTGCTGTGCCAGCTTCAGTCTAGAAGTGACGACTATATGAGAAATAAGAGATGAATTAAGAGGAAAAGAAATGAAATTAAGAGCTAGAAAGAAGGTGGGGGGGGGGGGGGGGGGTTAGAACAAAATAAGAAAAATGCAGTAAATAAAAAATAGATTATTAAATATTATTTAATTATTTTCTTCATTGCTTTTTATTTTTTTCACTTTATTCTCATTCAACTTTCCCTCTCTCCTCTCCCTCTCACCAATCTCTCTTCTTTTTATGCATCTTATTTCTTCTAGCTTTTAATTGCAGTGTTGATTTTAGTTGCAATATTCATATCCATCTTCACTTTTCACATGGTCTCCTTCACCCCTAGGATGAAAGACTGAAGGTCACACAGTGCTTACCAGTGTACTATCTTTGACCACCTCCTCTTTGTGGCACCTTTGTCTCCTCTCTTCATCACAACATGTGGGCACCTCACATTCTGGGCTCCAAGTGACCTGCCCCACCTTTTCAACCTTCTCAACCTGTCCTCCTTGCCTCCCCAAGGAAGGGGAGACATGTCTAGAAAGTAACCTGTTCCTCAAAAATCTACCGTATTTACGCGAATCTAAGCCGCACTTTTTTTCCGGTTTTTGTAATCCAAAAAACCGCCTGCGGCTTAGAATCGAGTGCAAAGCAAGCGGACGTTCTGAAAAATGTTGGTGGGTGCCGCCACAACTAACTTCTGCCGTCGAATATATGTAGCGCTACACAGGCATGCTTTGTAGGCACAAAGATAAATAATGGCACCAAAACCTCTGCGTCAGTAAATAAATTAAAAAAACAGGTGGACGACGAGCTTTTTTCCTCCGCCCCGAGTTTCGACCACTGCATTTTGGTACATTATCCAACGAAGTAAATACAAATTCCATATTGTACATCTTCAAATGCAGCAGCATTTCAATGTACTACGAAAATCCGACTGGCAAGACTGTTTGGGATGTTTGTCAATATGGCCAACTCTACGTTCTGATTTTTTTCCTACCTGTGAGAAGAGATGGTTGCTAATAGGAACTTTTATGAATTGTGAATCACATGCAGTATTTTCTTCACCATAAGAATAATACGAATATAAGCATTTTGCCATGTATTGTTTCGTGGTTGCTGCTATCTCATTTAAACCCTGTCTGCCTAATAAACTACGAAAATAGAGTGAGACAACAGCAAACGCGGAAGAATATACATATCATGTCATGTTTATATATCTAAAAACAAAGATGATGAGACTTACCAAACAAAAGCACTGGCAGACTGCTTGTGTCTGTGTATGTGCGGATGGATATGTGCGTGTGTGCGAGTGTATACCTGTCCATTTTGCCCCCTAAGGTAAGTCTTTCCGCTCCCGGGATTGGAATGACTCCTTACCTTCTCCCTTAAAACCCACATCCTTTCGTCTTTCCCTCTCCTTTCCTCTTTCCTGATGAAGCAACCGTTTGTTGCAAGAAGCTAGAATATTGTGTGTGTGTTTGTGTGTCTATCGACCTGCCAGCGCTTTTGTTTGGTAAGTCTCATCATCTTTGTTTTTCGATATATTTTTCCGACGTGGAATGTTTCCCTCTATTATATTCATGTCATGTTTATATTCGCATTATTCTTATGCCTAATAGTGATACAGTCCGAAATGAAGCACGGCAATTGACTAAATTTTTAATCTAAGATGACTCTGATTTCTGTGCAGAATGTAATGAACTAAAGAGGCGCCTGCAAAGATTTTCAAACGGAGAAAAATTTTCGCTAAACTTTCGTTCAGAACATTATCTATCATACGCAGTCTATTATTTGGTTCTTGTTGATCATTATCAAAGAAAGCAGTAGTGTAAGTGACAACAAACAGCAGTCTCTTGCTATTGTTTCGCTAATGAGACGATTCCTCTCCCTTTTTTTTTTTAAGTGGCGGTAGCGCGCACAAAAGCAATCCATGCCGCGAGCGCCGAAGGGCCGTAAACGCGCCCTATCAGAATGCGACAAACAATGCATGACACAGTACAGTAATGCATTTTCAGCTTAGAGTGATGTAAACACCTGTAACAAAGAAAACGGCGCTTATCATATCAAAGAAAAATAAGCAATCAATTCAAACCAGACGAAGCACGTGAAAAAGGAAGGGTACCCGTATAAATACGGGCGGAGCGCCTGACGCATAGCAATGGCTACCTGGTAAACCTTAACTGCTAAGCTTACGACTCAAACCAAACTACTGTAGCTGTATCGTCATTCATTTGACCTAAATTGTGTCTCATATTACAATAAACCAACTTTGTTTCGATTTGGAGATGGCCTAAAACTTTTCTCTCCCCTTGAATTTCGAGTCTCAAATTTCAGGTGCGGCTTAGATTCGGGAAAATTTTTTTCCTTGATTTGTAGTCTCATTTTTCAGGTGCGGCTTAGATTTGAGTGCGGCTTCGATTCGAGTAAATACGGTATACAGTCAGTGACAGCATATTTTCACATTATCAGCAAAACGAGAGAGAGAGAGAGAGAGAGAGAGAGAGAGAGAGATTATTGAAGGATTCCACAAACAGCAATAAATCCTTTGAATTTTTTTTTTTTTCATTCATCCTTTCTTCCTTCTTTCTTTCCTTGACAGAGAGATTAGATGTTATTGAAGGATTTCACAAATAATAATAAGCCCTTTGGATTTTTTTCTTTCTTTTGGTCTTTCTATCTTCCTTCCTTCCTTCCTCGCCCCTCCCCCTTTTTCCCACTACCATGACTAATTTCAGATAACAATAATGGAAATTCCTGGCCAAGACAACATGTAAAATAATTTAAAGTCAACTGCTCCCCTATAACAGACTGGTGTGTGGAGCATAGAAAAATGTAACAGAAAGCAGTATTCACACAGTCTTTCAATCTCTTGCTCTTTTTCCTGTAAAATTACACAAATTCTACACAAGACACCCAAGCACACACTCTCACGGTTACAGCAAGACAGATTATTGATTATACTGCAATAATTAGTCTCATCATCGCTTGTTAATTGTATGGAAATCAAAATACTGACACCTCAAATATTCACTGTTCACAGATGGATTTGGTGCATGGTAATATGTGCATATTGGGTTCAGTATGCTTGCTATGTGGTGAGAACTTTGTGACGCTTGGCAAGCACTTTTTTTTTATTCATTGAGCACGAGGTCAGTGCTTGTTGAATAGTGTGTGTGACTGACTCCACCTTAGTGCTCCGATTGTATCATTAATTTGATAATTATGTGGATGTAGGAGATGACCGTCCAGTAACTTATAAATACCTCTTTCATTTTATTTCCTTCATAGCATTTAAAAATTCTGGCTTCTCATCTTCTGTATTACTTTTGCATTTAGCATTCAGATACCGTATATTATTTTTACAATGAAATTGTAGTGGTCTATCCAGAGCTTACGTTTGGGCATTACAGCACAGAATTCAGCACTGTCATGGGTCACTGTGTTGGTTACATGGTGAGAATAAGCTGAGGAAATATTTCCAGGCCCATGACTGCAGATACAGCCGAGTCGAAACAAGATTCAGTCAAATTATTGGCAGGAGTGCATTAGTTGTGTAAATGCAGCTGTAATTTACTCAGAAAGTTAAGGAAAAACACATTGAAATTGAGGTTTAATGTCCCATAGATCAAGAAATCTCCAACTTTTCCCATCTTGTCCCCCTTCTGAAACATTATTTTGCACTCCCCTCCACACCATTTTTCTTTCCTCCTTCAGCAGCACTCATACTTGGCGCAAAAACAGTCCACGATACTGTTTACTTCTAATTATATGCAACTGTCAGTTACAACAACAACAACAACAACAACAACAACAACAACAGTAATAATAATTAGTGTCCTTACGAGTACATAAGAGTTAAATGTTTTTCAACCCTCAAGCGGGCACAGCAGTTTTCATATCATGAGCAGCCGCACAGCTTATTTTGTACACATGTAAAGAATAGCGCTTTTGTGTCACCGAGGTAGATATGTAAGAGCAAAATTGTAGTTTAATCTTAGTTTAATTAAACAATAATGAAATAAACTTACATAATATGAGCTAAATCACAGTTCAGTTAAACAATAATGAACTAAACTTTCATGATATCACACTGTTGCCATGGAGAGGTGCTATCCCACAATAAATGACCCTCTTAAAGCATAAAAGAGTATAGTTGCATCAGATCTCAGCCTATTGCTTATTTTATTACCAATTATCTCATAAACAACTGCCTCATCGTGGGATTCTGCTGCTAGCTCGTAATCTGGGCCATTTTCTTGCACACATCGTAAATCTTTTGTGGCCCAACTTCCTGTCTATTTTATATTACTGTTGCGCATTTGAATGTTTGACAACACAATTTATCACCATGTTAGCTGAAGCAATGGTGAAGGAATAGGTATGGGCTCACAATTTTGAAACAATAATGGAATGGTGAAAAACAATTTTACTTGTATTTGGTGCACATTATACATAAATGTGCCAGCTCGAGGATTGAAATTATCATACATTTATATTATTGAAAGGTAGTGAAAGTTAACAGTTACAACTAGTTCATAAATAACCACAGGCGTGTGTGTGTGTGTGTGTGTGTGTGTGTGTGCGCGCACAGTTATTGGAACTGAGTAATTATGTGTGTTTCACTAAATATTTTTTTTGCAAATTAGTTAGTTAAAGTTTAACTGTTTCCATGTATATAGCTTTTATTTCGTTTAGAATGTTTTAATATTTGAAGTATTGTGATGTACAAATGGCAATAGAACAATAGTTAACATTTAAATGCCAATTGAAAAATGGTTATAATAAAATTGTTTATCTAAGAAGGAAATAAATGTGAGTAAAAAGGCATATGGTTGAAATTCAGAAATTTTCTGACATTGGCACATTTTATGTGATATGTGTATTTGAATTTGTCAAGAAAGCCAATCCAGTCTCCAGTCCTGGTTGAATCTTTGAAACAGCAACTCAAAGATCTCCTTCCAGCTGCAATCGTGACCGACGTTTTGTCTTTTGATTAATGCCAATATGAAAAATGTTGACTGATACACATAAGTTGATGTGAAGAGTAATAACATGTCCTCTGCCTTTCTTGCTAAACTGTGATATTCATTCAGGGTCTGCCAAAAGTTTTCAAAAGATTTAGATTTAAATTCATTTCAGAGTGTCCAATCACTTGAGAATTCTATTAACTCCTGCTGTTCTACTGTTAACAAGTGGTCTGTTGTGATCACGTCAAACTAATTGTAGATCCAGGGTTCTGGAATTTGTCCCAGAATTGTTGATGAAAGTTTTCAAGAAATACTATGCCACTTGTACAAATTTTACCTACATCCAACTCATTTCCCATTATGGAATCATTCAGACAAGAAAACATCTCGCAGGTACCCTTCTACACCAGAGTTTTCCAAATTGCAAGTTTTCTTGTAAACCTTTTCTCTCTTAGAAAGATGATATTACAATTTCGGTCTTGAAGTGATACTGATGTATCATTCAGTTTCTCAAGAATGATGGCCAAGCGTCACAATATTAAGAAGCCTTTTCATCCAGAAATAGAGCCACAAGTGTAAGGCTGCTGTTCTATAGGAAAAGACAAAAATCGTCCTTCAGCTTCATGACCTGATGAAGAACTTTACGACGAGACAACCAACATACCTCCTTGTGCAATGGAAGTGAATCGTGAGTAGAACCCATCTCCTCACAAAGAACGAAAACAGCCTACTGTTTAAAGCTTGTATGATCTCACAAAATTTGCAACACTGACTGCATCATTCAGCACTTTACTGACTTCTGGTTGTACTACTTAAGAAGCCAATGCCTTTCCCGTTGCCATGAACCCTGCTTTACTTCCACTAAATGCTGTCACACCATTGGTACTTATACCAAAACAGTTTGTACATGATACATAGTTGTCAACAAAAAAGGAATTCACAAGAAAGAAAATATCTTTGCTTTAGTCCTCTCTTTTAGACCTTTACGAATTAGAAACTCCTCATGCATCCATTTTCATAACAGCAAGGAACAAAAACAAGAAGCTGGGAAAGATTGCTGATACCAGTTCTGTCATAAAGTTGCAGGGTGAATTTTGGGCTATCAAGATGCAGGTGTGGTGTTGGTGTTTTTTTTTTTTTTTTTTTTCCCACAGTGGCTATTGCATTAATATGATGAGCCACAGTATCAACTGAGAGTGGTATCGACTTCAGACTCCAGCCCAACTTTTCTCCACGCGTTATGTCACACACTTTGATTCCTGCGGAAAGGAGTAATTTCTCACCAGTAATGTGTGGGAATTTATATTCTGCAATTAAGTAGAGATACTCCTAAGGCTCTCTTAGGAGCTCATACCTCTATGTGAAGAATCTGACATTTCCTTTTAGTAGTTACTCATGATGCTTAAAACATTTGATGGGCATGCTTACATGGTCTCAGTGTTTTGTTTGAAGGAGTCTCTTTAGTTTTATAGGCTTCAAGTCATCATTGGTAAAAGGAGTAATTTCTCACCAGTAATGTGTGGGAATTTATATTCTGCAATTAAGTAGAGATACTCCTAAGGCTCTCTTAGGAGCTCATACCTCTATGTGAAGAATCTGACATTTCCTTTTAGTAGTTACTCATGATGCTTAAAACATTTGATGGGCATACTTACATGGTCTCAGTGTTTTGTTTGAAGGAGTCTCTTTAGTTTTATAGGCTTCAAGTCATCATTGGTAAAATCTACAAACAAAGAACACTATGTGGTAGTTCCTCTTTATTCAAAAGAATGCTGTGAAATACTCATGTCCGATTACCTACATGATATTGATGCTCTTTTGTTTTGTGTTTATAACTAATGTTGCTAATAGGAACAGAGGAAGATATGAAAGAACATCGTACTTTGATTAAATTCAGATCATTTTCATTATGAGAACTGCATACTTTTGAAGGAGAAGAGAGACTCTGTGAATCACGTCCTTTTGATCTTTTGTTACCACTGCAAATCCGCCACTTATCTATGGGAATGGCGAAATTTCTATCACTTTATTTTAAATCTGGTAAACTACTTCCACTCAACACACAATGAAATTCAAGTTCTGGCCAACTCTCAACCTTTGAATTGAGTACTGAAGTGTGGGTGAAATCGAGTGGACAGTTGCAGCAACTTTGATTAACAATCTATTCTTGTGCGTAAATGTTTGATCAGTGGCTAACCCTGTGGATGATGGGTGACAGGGGCTGTGTGATGAAATATTGCTCATGACTTTTCTCAGCATTCCAGTTGTTTAGAGTCTGAGCACAAGTTTGGATAGTGTGAGGTTGTGAAGAGAAACTGAGTTTGTCCTATTGAAAGAAACCTCTCCAGCGTTATTGAGAGTTTATGATACACCTTTGATGCGATATCATGCGGAGTTGTACAATGAAGTATCAGTTTATACACTTACTGACTAATATAAAAAGTATATAAGACAGTGGAAGCATGTATAAGTGACAGATGCTGCCACTGGTAATGACTATGTTCTTGACATCAACAAGAACCTTCATTTATCCTGATGTAATAACATTCTGGACATGAAGATGATCACTTGACTGAAACTGATTGTCAATACATAAATACACATTACTGTGGCTATTTTGGTGATTTCATGATGCTGTTCTTGAAGTATATTGAAACTGTGCAGCATTGATTTAGCAGAAACATAGGAAACAAAAATATGTACAGATGGACGAGGATTACAATAACAATCCTTTGAAATGTGATTCCTGTGCCCCCCCCCCCCCCCCCCCACACACACACACTTTTTATTGTTTGGTAGAATATTGATGATGCAATAAATGCCAAAGATGGAAGAAGCTATTGTTTATATTTGATGGACAGATCTAGCTATCACCATAATACTTCTGAATATCACAAAGAATGTGTATATCAATTGTTAGAGTTGTCAAATTGGTTTTGACCAGTGGCAGCACTTCTCTGGTTCGTTCCAGATTATTGCATATTTGTTAAGAGGTAATGTGTATTCTTGCTACAGTGTCATTCCATGTTTTTAATACCAGCATTTATGTCTGCAGATCGCCTTGTTGAAATTCGTACAGTTTTGGAGAAGATCAGACCTATTGGTCATAAGTTGAAGTACCAGATTGACAAATTGGTTAAGACTGCTGTCACTGGCTCTGGAAGTGGTGAAGATGCAACAAATTTCAGAGCTAATCCTGACAACATGATAACAAAGGTATGTTCAGCATAAAATTATGCAATCGATGGAAATTAAATAATATTGATCTCGTACGTAGTGCTATTTCTTGACACACACTTTTGTAATTTCTCATAATGGCAGTTGAGGAATGGAAGGAGGGGAAATGGTTTATGGTAGAATTATAAGCTGTGTCAGAGGAAACGATGCACAAAAAAAAAAAAAAAAAAAAAAAAAAAAAAAACATGTCAAATAAGCTGTGTATGTATTTGTGTATTCATATACACATTTTGTTACTGTTTGTAATCTTTTGGGGGAGGAGAATTAAAATCCTTGTCTTGCCAGCCAGATAACAGTTTTTATCGATTTCCCTCAGTCGAGTATGATTTAAAATGAATATGGCACATTTCCTTCCCTGTCCTTTTTGTATTAACCATGTCATCAACAAAGTATTGCCCCCAATCTTCTTTCCTTTCCTTTGCATTTATAGAGTGGTTCAGCTTTGTGATTAAATTGCATGGCAAAAGTTAAATAAAAATTTAGAAAATAATTCAAGTAACATGCTTATTTTTTTAAGTGTACCTCACCGCAAATAAAATACCATGAGTATTATTGGTACTGAAAGTAACACTTGCAGAATTTTAACTTCTTCTTACAGTTGGATGATGAAGATGAAAGTGACTCTGGTAGTGAAAAAGAAGAACAAGCAGAAAAAGCTGAGAAGAAAGGCATATATGTTCCTCCAAAATTGGCTGCTGTGCATTATGGTAATTAGCCTTTTGTTTGTATCTTGTAGAATTTTCAAATGTGTGTTTGCTAAGCATGATGGGTTATTGTAGAATGTTTAGCGAGTTTGTAATGTTGGGTGCTTTTGCAAGCTAAAAACGAAAAGACGGAAAAGCATAAAAAGACTGCAAAGGAAAGGCAGTATCATAGAGATTGCCAGAAAATTAGCTGATACAAATATGAAAAGTAATATAATGGGGTATGCAAGGGTTGGCTGCCAGATACCTTAATTGCTTGCAACAGCATAACAAGGACCAATTAAAAAGTAAAGAAAAAGGAGCGAGTGAGAAGTATCAAACATCATGAGGTAAAAATAGGGTTGTCACTAAAACAAATAACTAAATAGATTAGTAAAAAAGGAGGAGTATGTATTGTTAGGATGATGATCTAGATGCACTGGCGATAGTTATTACAATTCTTCTAATAATAATTCTTTATTATCTTACAATCAGAATTTAAAACTGCAAAAAAGAAGATGCTTTCTTTAGAAGTGAACACCTTACATAATGAATGAATGTCAGTTAGATTAGTTATTAAGGCAGTTACATTACGGCATTGCTGAAGAGTTGCAATGAGAGTTGAATTTTACTACCATATTTACTCGATTCTAAGCCGCACTTTTTTTTCTGGTTTTTGTAATCCAAAAAGCCGCCTGTGGCTTAGAATCGAGTGCAAAGTAAGCGGACGTTCTGAAAAATGTTGGTAGGTGCCGCCACAACTGATTTCTGCCGTCGAATATATGTAGCGCTACACAGGCATGCTTTTCGGGTACAAAGATAAATATTGGCACCAAAACCTCTGTGTCAGTAAATAAAAAAAAAAAGTGAAAGACGGGGGTTGTCCCCCCCCCCCCCCCCCCCCTCCCCCTCCGCCCTAAGTTTCGACCACTGCATTTTCATACATTATCCAACGAAGTAAATACAGAATGATTCCAGAATACAAATTCTGTACTGTTCATCTTCGAATGTAGCAGCATTTCAATGTACTACGAAAATCCGACTGGCAAGACTGTTTGGGATGTTTGTCAATATGGCCAACTCTACGTTCTGAATTTTTTCCTACCTGTGAGAAGAGATGGTTGCTAATAGGAACTTTTATGAATTGTGAATCACATGCAGTATTTTCTTCACCATAAGAATAATACGAATATAAGCATTTTGCCATGTATTGTTTCGTGGTTGCTGCTATCTCATTTAAACCCTGTCTGCCTAATAAACTACGAAACTAGAGTGAGACAACAGCAAACGGGGAAGAATAAACATATCATGTCATGTTTATATTCATATTATTCTTATGCCTAATAGTGATACAGTCAGAAATGAAGCACGGCAATTGACTAGATTTTTAAATCTAAGATGTCTCTAATTTCTGTGCAGATTGTAATGTACTAAAGAGGCGTCTGCAAAGATTTTAAAACGGAGAAAAATTTTCACTGAACTCTCGTTCAGAACATCTTTTATCATATGCAGTCTATTATTTGGTTCTTGTTGATCATTATCAAAGAAAGCAGCAGTGTAAGTAACAACAAATAGCAGTCTCTTGTCATTGTTTAGCTAATGAATCGATTCCGCCCCCCCCCCTCTCTTCTCTCTCTCTCTCTCTCTCTCTCTCTCTCTCTCTCTCTCTCTCTCTCTCTCTCTCTCTCTCTCTCCCTCCCTCCCCCCCCCCCCCTCTCACTCTCTTTTTTTTTTATTGTAAGCGACAGTTGCCTGCACAAAAGCAATCCATGCTGCAAGCGGCAACAGGCTGTAAACACTAATTACCAGAATGCGACAAGCAATGCATGACACAGTACAGTAATGCATTTTCAGCTTAGAGTGACGTAAACACCTATAACAAAGAGAAAGGCACTTATCAGATAAAAGAAAAATAAGGAATCAGTTCAAACCAGGTGAAGCACGTGAAAAAAGGAGGGTACCCGTATAAATACGGACAGAGCGCCTGACGCATAACAATGGCTACCTGGTAAAGCTTAACTGCTAAGCTTATGACTCGAACCAAACTACTGTAGCTGTATCGTCATTCATTCGACCTAAATTGTCTCTCATATTACAATGGACCAACTTTGTTTCGATCTGGAGGTGTGACCTGAAACTTTTCTCTCCCATTGAATTTCGAGTCTCAAATTTCAGATAATACGGTAATCTTTTGTTGATCATGAGCACTTTAAGTCAATGGGAAGACGATAAATATATGGAAAGTTGGCAGTGATCTCGAAAAAATATGTACAGGGGGCGTTCAATAAGTAATGCAACACATTTTTTGTGAAAGCAGGTTGGTTTTATTGAGAATTCCAATACACTATATTATTCTCCATTCTTTTGGCTACAAAATCCTATTTTTCAACATACTCTCCATTCAAAATAACAACGTTACGCCACCTTACTGGGAGGGCCTGTATGCTCACATGGTACCACGCTACTGGTTGATGTCAGAGCCAACATCTTGCTGCATCATCCACGAACTGCTTCTCATGGAATGTACCCTTTGTCAGACCAAACAGATGGGAGACAGAAGGTTCGAGATCTGGGCTGTAGGGTGGATGAGGAAGAACAGTCCATTGAAGTTTTGTGAGTTGCTCTCATTTGCGTAGACTTGGGTGAGTCCTTGCAGTGCCATGACGAGGTAGAAGTTTGTTTGCATTTTTGTGGCGATGAACGTGATGAAGTCATTTCTTCAATTTCCTGAGATCTTAAAGATTTGCATGACCTTGTTACGATGATGAAACACGCCTCGCCTGACGAATCACTGTGCTTTTGTTCGCTGCCAGGTCTACATAGACATTCTGCAAGTGTCTGTGAATATCTGCAACATTCTGGTTTTCCACCAAAAGAAACTCAATGATACCTCCTGCTTGGAGTGCACTTCTGTTGCAGACACCATTTTGAAGGCTGTGGTTAGTTCCACCACCTGTCTGAACTTAATGAAATTATAGCGGCTGAAGTGGGAATACTCCATAGTTCCACAACAAATTTTACATTTTTTCAACTGAAATTGGCTGAGAAAAAAAAGTGTTGCATTCCTTATTGAATGCCCCTCGTATACAGGGTGGTCCATTGATAGTGACCGGGCCAAATATCTCACGAAATAAGCATCAAACAAAAGAACTACAAAGAACGAAACTCATCTAGTTTGAAGGGAGAAACCAGATGGCACTATGGTTGGCCCGCTAGATGGTGCTGCCATAGGTTTTTTAAATAGGAACCCCCATTTTTTATTACATATTCGTGTAGTATGTAAAGAAATATTTATGTTTTAGTTGGACCACTTTTTTCGCTTTGTGATAGATGGCGGTGTAATAGTCACAAATGTATAAGTACGTGGTATCACGTAACATTCCGCCAGTGCGGACGGTATTTGCTTTGTGATACATTACCCGTGTGAAAAATGGACCGTTTACCAATTGCAGAAAAGGTTGATATCGTGTTGATATATTGCTATTGTGACCAAAATGCCCAATGGGCGTGTGCTGTGTATGTTGCTCGGTATCCTGGATGACATCATCCAAGTGTCCGGACTGTTCACCAGATAGTTACGTTATTTAAGGAAACAGGAAGTGTTCAGCCACGTGTGAAACATCAACCACAACCTGCAACAAATGATGATGCCCAAGTAGGTGTTTTAGCTGCTGTCGCGGCTAATCCGCACATCAGTAGCAGACAAATTGTGCGAGAATCAGGAATCTCAAAAACGTCGGTGTTAAGAATGCTACATCAACATCGATTGCACCCGTACCATATTTCTATGCACCAGGAATTGTATGGCGACAACTTTGAACATCGTGTACAGTTCTGCCACTGGGCACAAGAGAAATTACAGGACGATGACAGATTTTTTGCATGCGTTCTATTTAGCGACGAAGTGTCATTCACCAACAGCAGTAACGTAAACCTGCATAATATTCACTATTGGGCGTATGTCATTCAAGATTAATTTCTGTTCAGTTCAGTAACTGTGATGCTGATGACAACTTTTGACTAATCGGCGTACTTGTCTTTCTTTGTGTCTTTGTTTTATTGTGTCCTACTCAAGACTATGAATTGTTTTTCTGTCATTGATCCATTGCTCTCAAGGTTTGTAACTGTTCATCAGTATGAAGGCTAAGTTCGATAAACCAATATCACTCAATCGAAGTCTTAACACTCGTCTTACTATACCGTCGTGTTGAGAACGGTAAAGTTTAACTTTCATCAGTCGAATGACTTAGCAATACTTCAGTCTCTACCTCACGAATTATCAGACTTCCAAAACTGAAACAATCTAATAGTGTCTCCATCCAGACAACTATCACAAAAGTACTCTAGAGCGACTCAAGAGCAACCAACTAACTGAACATTTCCATGTCCGTGTTGCATTGCAGTCGCATTGAATTTCCTTTTTGATGCAGCTACAACTCTCTTCCATGGTAAATGTTATCTTTGACTGAATTATTTTCTTGGATTCAACCTTAGTTCATATGATTTTGAATTTATTCTGTAGATGTTTGATAAAGAATCTATGCTAATCCTTTCCTTTTATCTCCCCTTTTTGTATGCTATTCTCAGTATTTGAATAATATAGATGTTAATCAAAATATTACCAGTGCAGATTTTATCATCAGTAGTTGCCCTGCCCCTCCCCACCCATCACTCCCTCCCCCTCACGCATGCATCGTTTGCACTAGTGCTACCACACAATCAGATGACTCAGACGTTATCGGTAGTGAATATTGATAACCAACGGGTGAGGTAGCATTAGCTCAATTTCTCTGATGTTTGAGGTGAAAAAGAACGTAATTCCACACAGAATTTAGCAGAAAGCTTCATCTCTATTTATAAGGTCATTTACTAACTTAATCTCAACTGCTTCCTTGATAACACTGTCCCAGTAGCTGGAAGTGAATGCCAGAATCTACACGTTGTTATATTACATAAAATGATTAGTGCCAGGGTGATGTTCTGCAATAACAGATTTGCTTGGCTGTTGTAAACTTGTTCGACACTTGTGCTCAACACACCAGTCCTCCAGGGTCTGATGGTCTGATCGGTGTATGATATGCCACAACTGCAAGGAATATGATAGACATCTGCCTTAGGCAGCCCAAGATCATCCATTTTGGATCCTAAAGGTGCCCTAATCTTAGATGGTGTTTGAAAACACATTTCATGTCATGTTTCTGCAGTATTGACCACTCATGTTGAAAATGTTTCCTGCGTAAGAAGAAAAGGCCGTAGATGTTGGTGCCACCTCACTATCATCATTACTCTACCTGATTCACAGTTGATCGACAGCCCAACACATGTGTGATCTTTCACTATAACCATTCTGACAAAAGGTGACTTTGTCTTGGGCTAACTCAGCTGACAAACTTTCAGGGTCTAAGATAATATGGACCCTATGGACCAAGGTATGAAGTCAGACAATAACAGCTATCAGCCTGTAGACACACATTAGTGTGAGGCGGCTTCCTGTAAATGACATTTCCCTATGTACCATCAACCACAGGTTTCAAAGCCACCAACTCCAAGGCATATTCCTAGAAGTCTTCCATAAACAAATTGGCTATAACAGGTGACAATGGGCCTCCTGTCGCAACTCAGTCTGTCTAAAAATGGTACTAACCACTGAACAAAAAGTAAATGGAAGATAACATGTGCCAAAACACGTTTGTTAATTCGACGCCAAACTTAAACCACAATTAACAGTAATGAGTCAGAGTAACACGAGTGAAGAGAGAGACCACACCAAAGTTTACTTAACTATCAGATTCATTCATATGTATTAACTTTAATCGATATAAGAAATCCACCGAATTCTTAATGTGTTGCTCACATCGACATGCTAGTGGCCAAGGTGTTTTGCTACATGTGGGCCTGGAAGGCCACATAACCTTGGAGGAACAGCACAATAAGAATTAAGATTGTAGATAGTCTCTTGCGCTAAGGAACTTCACTGCAGGAGGTTTTAGTTTTTCTGTCAACACTTTTTGCGTGATCAGCACTGATCCTGCCATATACTGATTCAGGCAATAAACACTGTATCTTTTGAATGTAGTCCTGCTTGTCGAAAACAGCTGTAGCATTGCCCTTGACTGCAGATAAAAAACAATGTCAGATCAACTCTTAAGTTAACATAAAACAGCCCTCTCAGCTGTTATCGTATTACTCTTTGATGAACATGCCCCAGTTACATGACATGCTAATGTAGCCAGCATGTTAAGATATTTTAAAAGATCCTGTTAGGCAACTTACAAAATCAACATGTAAACACCAGGCACTGATATAAAATTTAAACCTTCCCTAGCCCAGATAAAACTGAGTCGTGCAAAATTCCTCTGTGAGATTGACTCAGAACATCGAAATGTAGTATTATACCCCAAGCTGTGGAAACATTCAAGCATCAGCAAATGACGGCAGTTACAGAGTGAAATTCTCAATCAGATTCCAACCAAAAAGCACTCACCAGCCAGTCCCAAGAAAATGCTGAAATTTTCAAAACGATCAGTGAGTATAATGGATCCTTTCAGAGCTAAAACAGCATGTTGCTCGATGTAGTTTGTGGCAGGAGAATTAAAATGGCTCACAACTATGGCATATGTTGGGACACCATTATAGTCTTGACACCATAACAAAAATGACAATGAATATTTTAATCACTCTCTACTTACACGAATTTCCTCCGACCTCCACAAGCAATAATACAGTTCCTCTTCATAGAGATGAACAGTGTGAAACTTTAAGTCTCTTGGCATGTGAAATGTTCAAATAACGGGAATGCAGACGGGTGACATCTTTGATGATCGCCAATGTTTCAAAGGGAGTACACCCTGTCATTTTCAAAGCACACATTATTTCATCTTCATTTATTGATGCCTTCAAAAATTTTAACATTGGTCATAGTCTGACTGGGAATTTTGTTCTATAGCTGCCATCGTTTGAAGAAGTTTGAATGTTTCCATGGCTTGGAGTGTAATACTCGAAGTGAGCCCACAAAGAGTGTTGACGGAAAGACTAACAGCCTCCTGCAGGAAAGTTCCTTGCTGCATGAGAGTATCAAGAGTCTCAATTCATTTTTGCTATTCCCCCTAGGTTATATGACAAGGGGTTCCTTGTAGGCTGATTGTTAGTAATGTTGGTTCTCTGACATATTGTGCAGAAACACTCTTTGTTCACAAATCGGCAGTTTAAGGATCACGTTAAGAACTCAGTGGATTTCTTATGTTAATTAGACAAAATGCATCTGACTCCAATATTCTAGTAAATTTTGATGTGGTCTCTCTCTTTACTTGTGATACTCTAATTCATTACGGTTAATAGAGGTTAAGTTTGGTATTGAATCAACAAACTTATTTCAATGTGTGTTGACATCCTCTTACTTTTTATTCAGTATGAAGTACTATGAAAATACAAAAATCAAACGATGGAAAATCCAGAATGGAATCTAACAATATTATGAAAAGGAAATGGCTACTCACCATATAGCAGATATGCTAAATTGCAGATAGGAACATCAAGAAGACACACACACACACACACACACACACACACACACACACACACACAAATGCAACTCTCACACACAACTACTGTTTTTAGTGTGGTTTCAGTTGCCTGAGACTGCAGTCGTGTGAGTTGCATTTGTGTGTGTGTGTGTGTGTGTGTGTGTGTGTGTGTGTGTGTGTGTGTGTGTGGGCGGGCGAGCCCGAGCATGTGTGTTCTATTTTTGACAAAGGCCTTACTGGACGAAAGCCTTATTTGTGACAGTCTTCTTATTGTGCCTATCTGCAACTCAGCATCTCTATGGAATTGCGATGAGGTGGCTATTGATACTCATTATTGCCAGTTTGTTTATGGAACATTTCAAGGAAAGTGTCCTGAAGTTGGCACCATTGAAACCTGTGTATTTTTCAGATATGTGGATGATTCTTCTGTTGTTTGGCCTCATGGTAATGGGAATTTAAAAGGTTTTTTAGAACATCTGAATTCAATCCATCCACATATTCGCTTCATGATGGAGGTGGAAAAGGATAGCTGCATTCCCTTTCAGGATGTGCTGCTGAGGAGGAAAGTTAATGGTGCATCGGTACATCTCATTTATAGATAGCTGACTGAAACTGATTTTTATTGCAGGCTAATAGCTGTCACCATAGGCTCAGTGTGAAGGACTAATTTGACCTTGATTCATCAGGCTTACAACATCTCAAGCCCCTGAAAGTGTGTGAGCTGAGTTAGCCCAACTCAAAATCACATTTCATCAGAATGGTTATAGTGAAAGACAGAGCGACATGCGTTGAGGTATCAATCGACAATGTATCGGGTGAGTAAAGATAGCACCGAGGTGGCACCAAAGTCTACAGCACTTTTGCCTTATGCAGGAACCCTTTCCTATAGGATTGCTCGTATTCTACATAAATATGAAGTGAAATGTCTTTTTCAACTACTATCTAAGATTTGGGCCCCTTTGGAATCTTTAAGGGATGATCTTGGTTTGTATAAGGCAGGTGTCTTTTGATTACTTGCAGTTGCGAGCATGTCATACATTGATCAGATTGTCAGGATACTGGACCACTGGTGTGTTGAGCATAGATGTCACATATGCTTGAAACAGCCAAACAAATTTCCTATTGCAGGAACATTGCCTTGGCAACAGTCATCCTATGGAAAATAACAATGTTTAGGTTCTGGCATGCATTTCCAGCTATTGGGATAGAGTTATTAAGGAAGCAGTTTGTGTGTGTGTGTGTGTGTGTGTGTGTTTTATCTTCTGGTATATGCTCTGCATACTGAGGTTTTAAATTTTTTTCCCCAGCACTTTATCGTTGCATTTGTGCTTGAAAATGACAGGGTGTGAACCTCTCAAAATACTGGTGGTTGTTGAGGACATTGTCTGGCCGCATTCTTGTGAGTTATTTGGAAACCTTTGGATTTATTCAGTTGGTACATTATTAACCATCCCACTCACAGCCCCAATCTGACATCTTCAGATTTTCATCTTTTCACCACTCTGAAGTTGTTCAATAAATTGACAACACTAGTGGATTAATCCTATTTAACAACCTGAATATCAACAATAGTCAAAACATATAGAGGGCCAACACTCCTATGTTCATAAAATTATATAGATGGTAAGAACCAGTTGGCATATCTTTTGAGAGAGTCGCTTGAGTTTTGTTTAATATGCTACATGTAGGAAGTCAAACAGTAATTTTTTGTGTTTTTATTTGATTGCTTTTTCCTTTTAGATGAAGTGTTGTAATAAAAGGAAAAATATTTGAGAGCTCACTGTAAATTGCTATTGCATGGTCTTTTGAAATATTCTTGATTTTTTGTAAGTACTCTTTGTAATTGGTTTTGTTATCAAATAGTTTTTATCCTGTGAATAAATCATTTGTAAATGAAACTGTGTTGTTTGAACTTAATACTTTTGCAATATTTCATGTGGAATTGCATGCCATCATTGCAGTCTTAATTACATACTGCTGGTACGAAACTACACAACATCAAAGATTTCAACCTCCCCCCCTACAGTATATGTTTATTTTTGTGGCAACCAATCGTACAGTGTAATTGAAAAATAATTTGTGTGTTTCCTTATCCATTTGTTTCAAAACACCCTCATTACATGTTGTACGAATGCCACACATAAGAAATGTCTTCATGGTAAAACCTGGATAAGCGAATACATCCAACATCAATTTTTACAAGTTCTCTGCTCTTCCATAGTATAAGTATGTGCTATTTTTGGTTCAGTTATAATGAAATCAATCTTAATAATATAATTGTAAAAGTATGTGTCACCTCAGTGTGATAACAAAATGTTTATTTTGGAATTTCTGAAATATATTGACACTTACAATTCAGATGGTGATGAGAGCAAGGCTGAAAAGCAGCAGAGAGTATTGGAACGGGCCAGGAAGCATGCACTACATAGCTCTGTGATGCAAGAGCTACGAGAAGAATATCTTGATACTCCTGCAGAAGTTTCACATGTCAGTTCAATGCAAGCTGTCCTCACTCGTCACAGGAAGGAGAAGGAAGAGTGAGTATTGCTTTGTAGGGGTTAATAAAATAACAAAAACAGTTTCATGCTTCGGGTTGCTTTTTTAAAGATAACACTTGCTTAAAAAAGAAAAGAAAATGGACAGTGATAATGGTCAAAGTAATTTTTATGACATGGGCAAACCATACTTTTCTCCATCTGTTACACTTGATTTTTGTTGAGAATTTAAGGAGTAAAGTTAATAGCTAAGTAAATAGTAGAGAAGCTGAGTTGTCGATAGGCAAGTGAGAGTACTCTCTCTCTCTCTCTCTCTCTCTCTCTCTCTCTCTCTCTCACACACACACACACACACACACACACACACACACACACTAGCCCTGAGGAGGATTTGTCCAAAAGGTAACAAGTTCTATATCTTGTTTATGCGCCTATCGAGGACTCAGTACCTCAACTATTTAGTAAGTTGTTACCTTTACTCCTTAAATTATTTATTGGGGCTTTTTTTTCCCCATATTTGACTCCAAAGATTAGTCTCTTAAGATTTGCTATATTTCTTCTTAATCATACCATTTAAAATTTGTTATGTGGACATGGCTTCCCCCTTGCATTTTAGTTACAATGTTATTACACATTGTAAGAAATCATGACAGTTAGTGCTATTTTTGTTTAATAACTTGGAAACAGTCATACAAAGTGTTTTCCTGTAGTTGATCCTGAAAATGTGCTCCTTCTTCTACACTTCAAGACTTACAAAGAACTTTGTTGGGTCTGTGTGTAAAGACTATACGTTTCTCGTATTTACAAAAATGTTTGTATAGTTGAAGACATGAATAAGTAAAACAGATAATTAATAATTAACATAAGGACATTCCAAAAGTAATGTCAGATCTGCATAAAGCCATTGAAGAAATGAAGAAAGGAAAGGCAACTGTGGATGGTGTTGAAGAGGGATGATTAAAGCTGGAGAAAAAGTTAAGTGAAAGAAACTAGAAAAATTATTTACAGAATATTATCAGAAGAAGGTAATTCCCCAGAACTTGAAAAATGATATAATTGATCCCTTCAGAAGAAAAGAGACAAGTAAGATGTATTGTAGATCCATTGCCGTCCTCCCCATAAGGTAAAACGTATTCACCGAAACTATCAAAATCGCATAGAATTTCATTTGATTTGAATCAGGCAAAGGAAAATGAGAATAAATTTTCACTTTCCTTCAAATTTGTAGATTTGTTTTGACACAGTTTCAACAAAATCTATACTGATGGGCTTTTGGGAACAAAGCATTGATGATCCAGCCTATACTGGTATACTGTAGAATACATACATAGTGTATTCACAAAGTTTCAAGTCTGGTCTCGGAATAAAACATATACTAAATATTTGTGAACAGTGAACTAAAAGTCTTCAAAATATAACCCTTGGGCATCAACATACCACTGCAGCAATTTTTCCATTGTTCGTAAGCTCCCAGGAACTCTTCGCACAGAATGCTGTCAAGGGTCCTTGTTGAAGCTGCCTGGACTGCTGGAATCATATCGAATCCCTTCCGTTTCAGGTCTCTCTTGATTCAGAGGAACAAAAAGAAGCCACTGGGAGCTAGTTCAGGGTTGCAGGTTGGCTGCAGCAGTGCTGCCATGTTGAACTTGGGCAAAACTTCACCAGCATCAGGTGGTGTGAGAGAGGGCGTATTGTCATCGTGAAGAACTAAATCGTCTTTGATCTGTGGGCAGACACATTGGATCGATCCTTCCAACGGCGGTGCACTGCAGTGTAAAACTGACCTGTGACAGTCTGCCAGACAGGAACACACTTTCCCCAAATTTCCATCAGTTCAGCTTGTTGAAGGTATCCCAGTGCGGTCATCATCTTGAAAATCCTCACTGCCATCTTGCGATCTTTGAGCTTATTGTATCACATAAAAAAATCATTGGACGCAACATGTCTTTTTCTTTGTAGACCTTTCGCATTATACCAGAAGTATCTCTAGTGGTTTTGTTCAGTTATGCACAGAATTTTATCGAATAACACTGCTTCAAATGACACATTTTCCATTATCGGAGTTTTGAGGGGGGGTCTCTGACACACACACACTTGCCATTAGCGATCTACTCACACTGACAACTCAGACACAACTGCTGCTGGTATGGTCAGTTAGCTGACATACCCTACTACTCCATCCTGTTGGTGGAACCAGTCTCTGCACCCCACTTTCCGTATTCACTGTACATGTCAGTGATACAGTTTTCATTAAACTTCTTCAAGATAATGAGAAATTCAAAACTAAATGAGGAATCAAATAGGGATTCCATATCCCTAAAACTCATCTTGGCAACCTTAATGGATTGATTTGAAGTACAAAAACATTAATGGAACATATCTGAACCTTACCCACCTTGCGGATGATATTGTACTGTCCGCATCTTGTGCAGATGAATTTCAGCATTGAAAGGAAGAACTTAATAGAACAAGCTTGAAAGTAAACCCGAAAAATCTTGTAGATTAAGACTACACTCAGGTGACAAAAGCCATGGGATACCTCCTAATATGATGTCAGACCTCCTTTTGCCCAACGTAGCGCAGTAGCTCGATGTGGCATAGACTCAACAAGTCCCCTTTAGAAATATGGAGCTGTCCATAATTGCAAAAATATTGCCAGTGCAATATTTTATGCACAAACTGACCTCAAAATGTTGTCCCATAAATGTTTTATGAGATTCATATTGGGCAGTCTGTGTGGCCAGATAATTTGCTCGAATTGCCCAGAATGTTCTTCAAACCAGTCACAAACAATTGTAGCATGGTGACATGGCGCATTGTCAGCCAAAACATTCCATCATTCTCTGGGAACATAAAGTCCGTGAATGGCTGCAAATGGTTTCCAAGCACTCTAACTTTGCGAGAGGACCCAGTCCATTCCGTATAAACACATGCCATTATGGAGACATCACCAGCTTGCAAAGTGCCTTATCGACAACTTGCATCCATGGCTTCGTGGCGTCTGCACCACACACAAACCCTATTATCAGCTCTTACCAACTGAAATTGGGATTCATCTTACCAGGCCATGGCTTTCTAGACTGGGGTGCAACTGACATAGTGAGGAGCTGAGGAGAGGCATTGCAGCCAATGTGCTGTTAGCAAAGGTACTTGCGTCAGTCTTCTGCTGTTGTAGTCCATTGACACCAAATTTCGCTGCTCTGTGCTAACTGATATGTTTGTTGTACAGCCCGCATTGATGTCTGTGGTTATTTCATTCAGTGTTGCTTATCTGTTAGCGCTAACAACTTTACGCAAATGCTGTTGTTCTTGGTCAAGTGCAGGCCATCAGCCACAGCATTGTCCATGGTGAGAGGTAATGCCTGAAATTTGTTACTCTCGGTACACTCTTGACACTATGGATCTCAAATTCCATAAAGATATCTGAAATGGAATGTCCCATGTGTTTAGCTCCAACTACCATCCCACATTCAGTGTGAGTTAATTCCTGTTATGCGGCCTTAATCACTTTCGACACTGCTGTACCTGAGTACAAATGACAGCTCCACCAATGCACTATTCTTTTATACTTGTTGTATACAATACCAATGTCATCCGTATGTATAGATATAAGTATCCCATGACTTTTGTCACCTTAGTGTATAATAATAACCAGCTTAACAAAAAAAAAATTATGTGCATTAACAGTGAAGCCATAGGCACAGTTGATGGGTTCTTGTATGTAAGGCAGTTGAACACAGCGATTGAATGGACAGCAAAAGAACTTACGAGAAAAATGGCTTAGATTGCTTGTGTGAAATTAAATAGGTTTTTCAGAAGTGAAATTCCAATGGCTCCGAAAATGAAATCTTACAATCGTGTGTATTGTCAATAATGACTTAAGACAGAAATTCATGAACTTTAAATGTAAAGAACATTCAAAAACTGAGGGTTGCCCACTGAGCACGCCTATTTGGAATTATTAGGACAGACAGAAAAACAAACATGTAGACTGGAATGGAAGACATAATTATGACCATAATCAAACAATGGAAAATCCAACTTGGAATAATGACAATATTATGAAAAGGATAGAGTCACAAGGCCATACTGTGAGCAACTGTGCATGATGGGAGAAGCAACTTGGTTGGTGGGAGTAAGGAGGAGGGGGAGGGACAGCAGGGACCTTAGCTACGAGGTAATGGGTGGAGTAGGGATGGACGAGGTTACTGTAAAGGTTCGGTGGTTGGCAGACTACCACTGTGGGAAGAAAAGTGAGTAGGATATTCCTCATTTCAGGGCACACTGACAGGTAGATGAACCCTGGTGAAGAATGTGATTCAGTTGCTCCAGTCCTGGATGGTACTGAGACACAAGAGGAAATGTCTGTTGTTGCTGGACATTGGAACTTTGGGAGGTGGTGGATGCCTTGGAAAGGGACAGATAAACCCAAGGGTGTCACAAATGCCTTCATAGGCTGCAGTTACACTCCCAAGCTTGTACAGAAATAGATCTCCCAAGCCTTTTCCCCCCTCCCGTCTAACCTACCAACTACACCAACTGCCCTACCCTGTCCCCACCACATTCCTGTATGCTCCTAGCATCTATTTTGCACAGTTCACCACTAGTTTCGGTCAATGACAATTATCAAGCCTAGGTGGCATGTGGTTTTGTGCCTTGACAAAAATTATCATTCACAGTTATCATTGTAAGAAATTTTTTACGTACTATGGTGGGCTTAAAAGAGCAAATTACAGTATAACCTAGCTTTTATGTTCCCGGAATTAACATTTTCTCGCTGTTAACAGTAGTGTTTACGTGTATTACGCGATTAAGTTTCTTGATACCAGGGCACCCTACTCAGCGGATTTGAACCGGTAAAGGTGTTAAAGTTTGAACAAGTTGTGTCGTGTCTCCCGCCACTGCCAAGCTCTATTTAGCGTGGTAGCTGATGGGAGTAACTAGGTTCATCTGAATGAAGGTATCATGGCCAATCACAACCATTTCCAAACTGCCTCTACTGCGCAAATCCAGTTTTGTGATTGTTGTGATTGTCGTGACACCTATGTCGAACCATATTTAGCATGTGTCGGTGTATGACCACTTGGAGCACTAGTTGACGCAGTCATTCACTTTGAGTTGCTCAAAGTTTTTAGTGTAGACACAGCACTGGTTAACATATTTTATTCATGCTGAGCAAAACGTGTTTCGAGAATTTATTCTCATTGTCAAGTGCTCTATTTACGTACATATTTTTTGTGATGGTACACAAACAAACAATGTGAGTGATAGTTTGCATGTGAGTGTGGTTTTCTGCGTAACTGATGAGGCACAGTAACTGATAACCTCAAAAAGATGACGACAGTGCAAGAGACACAGAATCACACATATTCAAACCCCACACAAAAGACTATGTACATATTTGCACTTGACAATGAGAAAAAATTCTCGAAACGCGTAATGTTAAGCATAAAAAAATACCTAACTAGTGCTGTATTTCATTATTTAAATAATGAATGACAGCTGCAGGCTTTCAAAAACGTTGATTATGGCATATGAAATTGAGTCAAACATTCCTACTTCCCAGACAGTTATCAGTTCCAGTTACATTGACGGTTTTTATTACACTACTGGCCATTAAAATTGCTACACCAAGAAGAGAAATGCAGATGATAAACGGGTATTCATTGGACAAATATATTATACTAGAGCTGACATGTGATTACATTTTCACGCAATTTGGGTGCATAGATCCTGAGAAATCAGTACCCAGAACAACCACCTCTGGCCTTGATACGCCTGGGCATTGAGTCAAACAGAGCTTCAATGGCATGTACAGGTACAGCTGCCCATGCTGCTTCAACACGACACCGCAGTTCATCAGGAGCAGTGACTGGCGTATTGTGAAGAGCCAGTTGCTCATTTTCAGTTGGTGAGAGATCTGGAGAATGTGCTGGCCAGGGCAGCAGTTGAACATTTTCTGTACCCAGAAAGGCCCGTACAGGACCTGCAACATGCAGTCGTGCGTTATCCTGCTGAAATGTAGGGTTCCGCAGGAATCGAATGAAGGGTAGAGCCACGGGTCGTAACACGTCTGAAATGTAACGTCCAGGGTTCAAAGTGACCGAGAAGTGTAACAAATGGCAGCCCATACCATCACGCCGGGTGATACGACAGTATGGTGATGACGAATACATGCTTCCAATGTGCGTTCACCACGATGTCGCCAAACACGGATGCGACCATCATGCGTTCCGTATTACCCTCCTGAACCCACCGATTCCATATTCTGCTAACAGTCATTGGATCTCGAGAACGTGAGCAGCAATGTCACGATACGATAAACCACAATATCAATAGGCTACAATCCAACCTTTATCAAAGTCAGAAACGGATGGTACGCATTTCTCCTCCTTACACGAGGCACCACAATAATGTTTCACCAGGCAACGCTGGTCAACTGCTGTTTGTGTATGAGAAATCAGTTGGAAACTTTCCTCGTGTCAGCACGTTGTAGGTGTCACCACCGACACCAACCTTGTATGAATGCTCTGAAAAGCTAATCATTTGCATATCACAGCATCTTCTTTTTATCGGTTAAATTTCGCGTCTCTAGCACGTCATCTTCGTGGTGTAGCAATTTTAATGGCCAGTTGTGTGGATAATAAACAAGTCCGTGACAAGTCTTTTGATGTCTGTTATGTATACATATCGTACATAAAGTACCAGGGGTATCCTTTACGTAACTTTTACAGCTTAAAACATTATTTACCACATTTTACATTTTTCCGTGTTTTACACCATTTTTTGAAGTCCTTTGAAAAGTGTAAAAGTGGGGTTTCACTGTATTTTCGCTCAAATTAGGGTATAACTTTCCAGCCATTTATGCCAACTAAGCATGATAATGGTCATTGACCAAAACTAGTAGCAAATTGTGAAAAATAAATGATAGCTGAAGGTTTAACCAAGAATTTTAACAGTTATTTGCCAGTTGAATATCCCCACCTGCAAACATACTTAAATGCCTGTGTGCTTCCACAGGCAGCACTTTACTCTCCCCCACTCCTAACTGCTATCCCTTTCCATCCCCACCCCAGCCGCCTCCTCACTCCCCACCCCACACCCCCAAAATCAGATTGCTTCTCCCAAGCACAGTTGCTTGCAGTCCAGCCTCTGCAGCCAGAGACTGTGTGTGTGTGTGTGTGTGTGTGTGTGTGTGTGTATTGTATTGTGTTGTGTTGTGTTGTGTTGTGTTTGCTTTAGAAGAAGGTCTTTTGGCCAAAAGCTTATTTGTTTAGCAGTCTTTTTGTTGTGCCTGTCTGCTACTCAGCATCTCCACTACATACTGAGCACGAATCTATCCTTTTCATAATAGATAAACTGCTGCAAGAAACTCCAGTTTGCAGTGAATTTGTGTTGGTGCACGTTATTTCTTGTTTTGCTTCATATGAAATACTGAATTATTCATTAAACTTGGAGAGAGATTGCTATCTGTCACCAGTCTTGAAAAAATGAATTGTATGTAAACTGCTCTGTCCCAAACGCATGCGCCAGCAAAAATGCCGGAAAGAAATAGTCATAAACCCTTTGCGGTATCAAAACAAGATTTTGGCAAATGATTGTATACAAACAGCAAAGTATTTTGCCATATGATCAATAAGTGAAACAATCATTTGCAGCACAATATTCAAACATCTACAGATTTTTTCAATGAAATAATGCAATTTTGAAGGACCATCGATAGCTGTGAAATGAGAATTGCTGTGTGTTTTGTAACAATAAAAGTGAAGAATTTACATGTTTATTTTTTTTACGAGTATGGTCTTTCTCATAAACTATTGACCTGAATTTCCCTCAGTCAATAGTTTAATAAAACACTATTTCAGGAGTCTGTGACAATTTCAACTGCATTAGACTGTTAGTGAGATGAGTATTTGTAAATCCTGCTGCGTTTTGACAAACTAAGCACAGTATCACATAGCAACAAGAGAAGTTACTTATTATTCAAAATTCATCATAGCCCTCCTTGAATCCATCTCTCCCCTCAATATCTTCTTGATATGGCTTCTTTTTTCTGTGTTTGTAGCTCACTTGAGCGTATTCTGTCGGATTTAAATGAGCATGATAGAGAGGAAGCCTGATCGAACTACACTACTCTCGCTAATCCGGCCATTCCTGTCACATATGGGTGTTGGATTATTGAGTGTCTGAAATTTATTTCATTCATTTATTTTGTTTTTTATTTATTTTGAAAACATAGGGGATATAGTGTACTGCACTTTATTAAACCGAAGGATACAATTGTAAAACATAGAGGATATACTTTATTAAATGCAAAAATACATTAACTTTTAAAGAAAATTTAGTTCTTGTGTGTACAATATACTGTACATAATTATACAGTCATATCATTCACTATGAAACTTATCCCTAATTTTTAACTGTCGCAATGATGATACACGACGGTGGCATGCTTTATCATGCAACCGCTTTGCAAGCATTACATTGGTAGTGCATGTATCTCGTTGTTGCATAATGTACTCCAGGAAGACTTCGGCAGCTTCAGTACCAGCAGTGTGAGAGATCTTCATGTTCTCTCCTCCTGTGTCCTCTTCTTCATCTCTTTCATCATTATTTTCTTGCACGCTTTTGGTTATTTCTTCATATGTTAAAATTTGTTCCATATCACAGTTTTCTTCATTCAGCCACTTAGTAACATCTTCATCATCAATTTCTTCTTCTCTTGGAAGGTTGTGGAACATGTCAGTCTAGAAGGTAATTGATAATTATGAATTGACTGCCTCATCACTGTCACTCACTACTAGATCCAACTCGGCGTCAATGGATGGCCACAATTTTCTCAAGCTCTTCATTATGGTAGTGCTCTCTAATTTATCCCATGCTTCGGCTGCTTGGAAAACGTCATCACATATGTTAATTGCTTTGCACGCCTTCAGCATAGTCTCGATAGAGTTGTTTTCACTTTCGTTCAGCAAGGAGCCGAGAAGTGAATCTCGATAATGATGTTTAATTGTTTCCAAAATTCCCTGGTCCATAGGCTGTATTAGGGCTGTCGCGTTGGATGAGAGAAAGAGTGCTTGTATACCATTGGACTTTAGAGAAACATCTGAAGGATGACTGGGAGCAATGTCAATTATAAGGATAGCTTTCAGTGGAAGCTGTTTTTCTTTAGCTCTTTTCTCACTGCTGGTACAAACGTTTCAGGGAACCACGGAGAGAATATTTGTCTGTCCATGCACGCTTTCTTCTTAGCACAACACTGCACTGGTAGGAAAATAACGTGGATGTTGGGATTTTCCAATCACCATAAGTGGTAGTTTATGACTCTCATTTGCATTACAACATGCTATTAATGTTACAAGCTGTTTCTGTTGCTTGTAACCATGAGCTTCCTTCTTGTTTTTGGCAGCTAATGTTTTTGAAGGAAGCATCTTGTGAAAGAGTCCTGTTTCATCAGCATTATGCAAGGCATCAGCAGTTAAATCTTCTTCCTCTGTTATCTTCCGTATCTTGCTTACAAACTCATCAGCATTTTTATCGTTAGCTGAGTGATTTTCCCCAGTGACTGTCAGCTGCCAAATGCCGTGTCATTTTTTCCAATTTGGCAGCCAACCTTCGCTCACTGCAAACAATTTACTACCACCAAGTTGTTTGTTAAATGCAGCTGCTTTTTCTTTACAACCAGGCCACTGACTGGAATTTCTTTATTGCTTTGTTGTATGAACCATCTATAAACAGCTATGTCCAGTTCTTCATTCTCACTCTTTCGCATAACCTTCTGTTTTCCCAAATCACTATCCATTTGTATTGAGTACTGTTGAATAACATCTTCTTTCTTTTTGATGTCATAAATAGTTGCCCGTCCAACATTGAACTCAGGAGCAATGGGTTTCTGTGAAGAACCTTGATTTAACTCATCTAGAATTTTGAGTTTCTGCTTGAGGCCTAGCATAAAGTGTTTGCTTTTAAAAGACATGATTCTGAACTGTAAAGAAAGCTAGTTTCAAATACAGTATATAAAGCATTGTTTAACTAAACGTTGTTGCGCACGGTAACTCATTGTGCACGTGTTTTCGGATGTGCACCAGATTACTGAGGGCCGGATTAGCGAGAGTCTAGTGTGTGTTCTCTCGCAACTGCCAGTTTGTTGACCTGGTACTGTGGGTTTTTCGCTTGTACAGCACTTCAAGCTCCATTAACTTCATCTTATACTTGCTATGTTCAACTTCATCCAGTGGAACATTTCTTTGTATCCATAGCAAAATACCTGCTTTCATCCACTGCATTGTTGTAGCTTATTCCATCACAACAGAGTGATATGGCACTTGTCCATTATTATTATCAATTTTGGAGGAATATTTTGCAGCATAACATTATTTTCACAGGTAGTGTCTTCCTTAACATCCACTTTTATTGCGAATCTAGCATGTACAGATGTGGTGCACTGTTTTTTATTAATGCAACACCAACACAAAACAGTTGTTCACAATACCTGGCAATGCAGAACACTTCAGCTCCAGAAAATACCACTCTACACCGAGAGATGATGGAACATAGATGCAACTACTGCATGACACCACATGTTAATGTTTATCAATGGCATGTTAACAGGGGCACTTTACCAACAGAAGTGCTGGTGGCATTGTAGGGAAAGCCAACTCACCATTGCTGTTACCTGCACGATGGCATGACATCCCCTCTGCTGACCCAAACATCAAATGTCACACCTAGTTTTAAATGCACTGTATGCTTTAAGGAGCTTCTTAACAAAAGGAATTGATTTCTGGAGAACAACTGTTTGCATTTGTTAATGCAACCTAGACGTCTTGTGAATATAATTTCCTTTTCTGCAGGTAAAAATATTTGGAATTTGGAAGATAAGTACATGAACAAAACATTAGATTTTGTGCAGATTTTCTCAGTGATATAGATTGCCCTATGCAATAAATTATTAAGGTGAAAAGCTAAGATTGTTTGTCATCATGGAAATGCTCCAGGAATTGAAATGGGAATTCCTGGAGGAAAGATGATTATCTTTTGGCGGAACACTATTGAGAAAGTTTAGTGAATTGGCGTATGCAGAATGATTCTACTGCCACCAGTTTACATCATGCGTATGAACAGCATTTGGAATTTGGAAAATAAGTACATGAACAAAACATTAGATTTTGTGCAGATTTTCTCAGTGATATAGATTGCCCTATGCAATAAATTATTAAGGTGAAAAGCTAAGATTGTTTGTCATCATGGAAATGCTCCAGGAATTGAAATGGGAATTCCTGGAGGAAAGATGATTATCTTTTGGCGGAACACTATTGAGAAAGTTTAGTGAATTGGCGTATGCAGAATGATTCTACTGCCACCAGTTTACATCATGCGTATGAACAGCAAAGACAAGATAGAGAAATTAGGGCTTGTACAAAGGCATATAGATAGTCATTGTTGCCTCACTCCATTTGTGACCAGATCAGAAAAGGGAATCACTAGTAGGGGCACAAGATACCTTCAACCATGTACCATATGGTGGCTTACAGAGCATGTATGTAGATGTAGATTTAGTCTGTTTTCGAAGTAATGTTCTAAATACATGCTCTTTTTTCCTTTTTTGTTGTAGGTATGAAGAAAAATATTTTACTCGTTTGCCTGTTACGAAACAAGAGCGCCATAGACGACGCAAAATCCTCACCCTTGGAAGCTTGGGGGATGAACTGACACGATTTGGAGACATTGGTGCCCTCGAGGGCGGAGAGGGGAGTTCCGGAGTTCCAGGACCTTCGAAGAAACGAAAAATTGGTAAAGCTAAAGGCAAGAAAAGTAAGTAGATTGCAGAGCATCCTATTACTTTATTACAAAAAACCTGAAAACCTATTGTTGTTGTTGTTGTTGTTGTTAGGCATCTGACAAGTAATTGTGTGAGTAGTAATACTGGGAAATGGTGCATTTGTGTAAAATGACAAGGGAACCATTATTCGGTGTACTATGTCTCCTTAATTGGACAATATGTTAATTGTTCATTAACTTCTCTATAACCACTATTGTTTTATGTGAAAAAATATGGAAAAACAATATAATGAAAAGAATAGCTGCTACTCACCATAAAACTGAGATGCTGAGTCTCAGAAAGGCACAACAAAAAGACTGTTGGAAAGTTAGCTTTTGGCCAACAAGGCCTTTGTCAAAAATTGACAACATACACACATGCACACACTCAAGCAAATACAACTCCCACACACATGACCACAGTGTCTGGCTGGTGGAGCCAGGCCATTTATTTTTGACAAAGGCCTTGTTGGTCAAAAGCTAACTTGCCTGGCAGTCTTTTTGTTGCACCTTTCTGTGACTCAGCATCTCCGCTTTACGATGAGTAGCTACTATCCTTTTCATTATATCGTTACATTACATCATGGATTTTCCATTGTCTAAAATATGGAAGAAATACATTATCTGGTTTCCCCCCATACTTCAGTTACCTCTCAATACCAGCTTTTCTGAATTCTATAGATGGGAATTGAGATGCCTCTTGTGGCCTATACTTCAAAACCTTGTGTAATGCCTCCACACAATGTATTATTAGTGAAAAAAATTCACGCACTGAGCAATAGCAGACAAGATGTGTATGAAAGTGTAAAATTGCTATCTCTCAGAACCAGAGGCTCCTCTTGATACAAAAAAGGAAAATAGTAAAGGAAAATACTTGTAAAGATTTCGATATAGTGAAAGTCATTTGGGGGTAATGGATCTGTACCTGTCCCACACAGGATGAAAGAGTAAACAGGATTGTACTGTGATACCAGTAGTTTATTTTTGGTGACTCTCCTCTTATAATGGTTTTTGGTGAATATCTTAACCATTATCTAAATCTCAGTTTCCCCCTGCGGGTTCGGGGGTTAGAATAGGCCCGCGGTATTCCTGCCTGTCGTAAGAGGCGACTAAAAGGAGTCTCAAACGTTTCGGCCTTATGTGATGGTCCCCTGTCGGGTTTGACCTCCATATCTCAAAATTTTTCCGCAGAGCGAGCCGATTGGGGAAGGGCGCCTTACTTGGTGCATTGTGTCCGTGTTGTGTTGAGAACTTTCGCCATCTTATTCGTCGTTGCATTGCAGTCTTGCCCACTCTCCATCGCTTGGGCATGGATGCGCTCCTGCGTGCACTTTCTGCCAAGCACTGTGCAGGGCCATTTTCTGCACTGACGACGCCCATGGACCACATGTCACCTAACATCCAGCACGGTAGCCAGTCCGTTGTGGTGGGGCCGCCATGTACCCTCTTGGTTGTAGCCCCCTGACAACACAGGGATCGCTCTACTGATGCCTGCGCCGTTAACTCCCCACGTATGCCAAGGAGTAGATGCCCATCTCCTTGGGGCATCAGGACTCCCGGCAATGGCCGTCCTGCCAGGTGGCTATTGCTGCGGCTGGGTGGCGCCTGTGGGGAGGGCCCTTGGTCGGAGTAGGTGGCATCAGGGCGGATGACCCGCAATGAAGCGTGGTACATCATCTATCGCTGGTGGGCCTCCACCAGCAGTCTCTAAGCGATCGAGGTCTAACCTCAACGGGAAGAAATTTGATCAGAGATCGTTTCCCTCCCTAGCTACTCCATGGGAGGAACGTCTTGCTAAAGAAGGCAGTGGAGAATATTCACCCCGGTACCTCGTGTGCACGCGGGTTGATGGAGAATCGTTCATGTCGACCAAGCCCCAGTTTTTTGTGGAGCATTTAGAGGACAAGTTCGGGGAGGTGGAGGGCTTGTCCAAGATGCGCTCTGGTTCTGTGCTCATCAAAACGGCATCCTCTGCCCAGTCACGGAGGTTGCTCAATTGTGACAAGTTGGGGGATGTTTTTGTTAGCATCACGCCGCATAAGAGTCTCAACATGGTCCAGGGTATTATATTCCACAGGGATCTTCTTCTGCAGTCCGACGATGAATTACGCGCCAACCTCGAACGACGAGGTGTTCACTTTGTCCGGCGCGTCCATCGGGGTCCGAGGGATAATCAGGTCGCCACCGGTGCCTTCATCTTGGCCTTTGAGGGTGATGTCTTACCCGAAAAGGTTAAGGTGATGGTTTACCGTTGTGATGTGAAACCATATATCCCTCCTCCGATGCGGTGTTTTAAATGCTGGAAGTTCGGGCACATGTCATCTCGCTGTACTTCCAGCATCACGTGTCGGGATTGCGGACGTCCTTTGCATCCTGATACTCCATGTGCTCCGCCTCCCATCTGTGTTAACTGTGGAGAGCACCATTCCCCCTGCTCACCGGACTGTCGGATCTTCCAGAAGGAAAGGAAGATAATGGAATATAAGACCCTGGACCGCCTGACCTACACCGAGGCAAGGCGGAAATATGAGCGGCTACATCCAGTGCCCATGACGTCTACCTATGCCGCTGCTGCAACACGAGTTCGCTCTCAGCTCTGCCAGAATTCACCGGCCCCCTTGGTTGCGGGGGGCACTTCACTCCCTGTTGCTCCTGCTCCATCTCCTTCAGGAGCGACACCACCCCAACCACCGGGGACATCTGTTCCCCCTTCACAGCCGGAGAAGCGTGAGCCTTCTTCGGCTCCTCTCGCTCGGAAGGGGTCCCTTGGGGCCCTCCCATCCCAGGCTTTGCCCAGTGCCAAAGCGGACGCCCGCAAGTTTGTCAAACAACCACCGGTCGCTGGTCGTAGGGCGTCACGGTCGTCTTCAGTCCCTGAGACTGACCCAGTGAGGCCCTCCCAGCCAGACCCACCTAAGGCACAGCGCGCAAAGCAGTCGAAGAAAAAGGCTCCCAAGCATCCTGAAATTGCGGTGGCACCTGTCCCTCCGCAACCTTCTCCCTCTGCGTCCGAAGATGAGGTGGAGATTCTGGCGTCCGCTGAGGACCTGGATCTCGCCAGTCCCTCGGACGCAATAGATGGCTGTTGTCCAGGTGGTGACTCAGTAGCAGCAGGGGCCCCGGAGGCGTAATCTGCCTCCCCAGTCCCTTCACGCCTTTCCCATCCATGGCTAATACCATCCTCCAGTGGAACTGCAGCGGTTTCTTCCACCATCTCGCTGAGCTCCGCCAACTTATCAGCCTTCATCCTTTCCTTTGCATTGCTCTGCAGGAAACTTGGTTTCCAGCAATGCGTACCCCCGCCCTCCGTGGCTATCCGGGTTATTTTAAGAACCGGGCAGCTTATGAAAGGGTGTCTGGTGGCGTCTGCATATATGTCCTTAACTCTCTTCACAGCGAGTTTATACCTCTACAAACAGCTTTAGAGGCTGTCGCTGTTCGGGTGTGGACGCCACAGGCTATTACCGTCTGCAGTATTTACCTTCCACCTGATGATGCTGTCGCACAGCATGTCCTGGCTGCTCTGATACCCCAACTGCCGCCACCTTTTTTGCTGCTGGGCGATTTCAATGCCCACAACCCTCTATGGGGTGGGACTGTCTCCGATGAACGCGGTCGGGCCGTGGAGCATGTGTTGGCTCAGCTCAACCTTAGCCTCTTGAACACCGGTGCTCCCACGCATTTCAGTGTGGCCCATGGCTCGTTCTCGGCCATCGATCTCTCTATTTGCAGCCCTGGACTTGTCCCATCCCTCCACTGGAGGGTGCATCCTGACCTGTGTGGTAGTGACCATTTTCCCATCCATTTGTCACTGCCCCAGTGTCATTCTTCTGGGCGCCTGCCCCGCTGGGCTCTCCACAGGGCTGACTGGCCGGCTTTTACTTCCGCTGCAACCATTGAGTCTCCCCCACAGGGTGACATTGACGAGGTGGTCCGTGTTTTAACCACGTCCATCATTTCAGCGGCCGAGGTTGCCATCCCCCGTTCTTCTGGGCTCCCTCGGCGGAAGGCTGTCCCCTGGTGGTCGCCGGAGATTGCTGAGGCTATTCGCGACCGTAGGCGGGCTCTCCAGCGTCATAGGCGGCACCCGTCTCTGGAGACCCTCATTGCCTTTAAGAGGCTCCGTGCCTTCGCCCGTTGTCTTATTGCACGGCGTAAGCAGGAGTGCTGGGAGACGTACGTCTCATCCCTGGGCTCCCGTGTCTCCTCCTCGCTCGTGTGGTCCCGGATCCGGCGGATTTATGGATCCCAGACCCCTACGGGTGTCCCTGGGATCTCCCTGGCCGGCGCTGTCTGCACGGACGCTGCCGCCATTGCTGAACACCTTGCTGCGCACTTTGCTGAGAGCTCTGCGGCTGCAACTTATCCCTCCGCCTTTCGCTCTCTCAAGGAGCGGGCCGAGCAGACGCCATTATCGTTCCACACGCGTCGTTCTGAAACATACAATGCTCCTTTCAGCGAGAGGGAATTCCTCGCTGCCCTCGCCGATTGCCCTGATACAGCACCAGGCCCAGACTGCATCCACGCGCAGATGCTGAAGCATCTCTCCAGGGACTGCCAGAGACACATTCTCGGGATATTTAATCGCATTTGGAGCGAAGGTGTGTTCCCGTTGCAATGGCGAGAGGGTGTTATTGTCCCCATCTTGAAGCCCGGTGCGGACCCACTGGCGGTGGACAGCTATCGTCCCATTACCCTCACCAACGTTTTGTGCAAATTGCTCGCACGTATGGTGGGGCGGCGTTTGTGTTGGGTCCTTGAGTCACGCGGTCTCCTCGCTCCATCCCAGGGTGGCTTCCGTCGGGGCCGGTCTGCAGTGGACAATTTGGTGCGGCTGGAATCTGCTGTCCGTACGGCCTTTGCTCGACGTCAGCACCTCGTTGCTGTATTTTTCGATCTGCGGAAGGCGTATGACACCACATGGAGGCATCACATCCTCGCCACGTTGCATGAGTGGGGTCTTCGTGGTCATCTCCCGGCTTTTCTTCAAAGCTTTTTATTGCGCCGCTCTTTCCGGGTGTAAGTCGGTGCCACCTCTAGTTCCTCTTATATACAGGAAAATGGGGTCCCGCAGGGCTCGGTGTTGAGCGTCTCCTTATTTCTAGTGGCCATTAATGGTCTGGCTGCAGCAGTGGGGTCGTCGGTGTCTCCTTCTTTGTATGCCGACGACTTCTGCATCTCATTTAGCTCCACGACTACGGGAGTCGCCGAACGCAGGCTGCAAGTCGCCGTTCGCAAGGCAGCATCATGGGCTCTGACTCATGGTTTTCAGTTCTCTGCACCCAAGACTCGAGTTACGCACTTCTGCAGGCGTCGGACGGTCCACCCTCATCCTGCACTTTACCTCGACGGCCACCTGCTTGAAGTGGTGGACACTTGCCGCTTCTTGGGACTCGTGTTTGATGCCCGGCTCACATGGGTTCCTCATGTTACTCAGCTGAAGCAAAAATGCTGGCGGCACCTCAACGCCCTCCGCTGCCTTAGCCACACGTCTTGGGGTGCAGATCGCTGCACGCTGCTGCGATTGTACAGAGCCCTTGTGCAGTCCCGGCTTAATTATGGGAGCCCGGCCTATGGGTCTGCGTCACCCTCAGTGTTGAAGTTGTTAGACCCCATACACCACTGTGGGGTTCGGCTTGCCACTGTCGCTTTTCACACTAGCCCCGTGGATAGTCTACTGGTGGAGGCCGGGGTTCCCCCGCTGCGGATTCGCCGCCATCGTCTGCTCGCCGACTATGCTGTCCACGTGCATTGCTCGCCAGGCCATCCCAATCGTCGCCTGCTTTTCCCTGCCGTGGTCCTCCATCTGCCCGAACGGCGACCTAGGTCTGGGCTTTCCGTAGCTGTCCGCGTCCGGTCCCTGCTGTCGGAACTGGGGTCATTCCCTCTTCTGCCTCCCTTCCGGGTCCGTGCACCTACGCCTCCCTGGTGTTTACCCCGGCCGTCCGTCCGTCTGGACTTGACGCAGGGACCCAAGGACTCGGTTGCGCCTGTGGCCCTCCGTCGCCGTTTTCTTGCGCTCCTCGCCTCATTTCCAGGCTGTGAGCCTGTCTACACTGATGGTTCCCTGGTTGATGGTCGCACTGCCTATGCCTTTGCTCATGCTGCCCATGTTGAGCAACGCTCCTTGCCGGCTGGCTGCAGTATTTTTACTGCAGAGCTGGTGGCCATCTTACGCGCTCTTGAGCATATGCGTTTCTGCTCAGGTAGGTCCATCGTCATCTGCAGTGACTCCCTGAGCAGCCTTCAGGCCATCGACCGCTGCTATCCCTCTTCTCCTCTGGTGTCCTCTATTCATGAGTCTGTTTCCGCCATTGCCCGTTCTGGTCGTTCGGTGGTCTTGGTTTGGACGCCAGGTCATGTTGGCATCCCGGGGAACGAACGTGTTGACAGGCTGGCCAAAGGGGCGATCGACGCCCCAGCTTTGGAGATCGGCCTCACAGCTCGCGATCAGCAGCTGGTGTTGCGCCGTAAGGTGCTTGGGGTGTGGTCTGCTGAGTGGCAAGGCATGACGGCGCCTAATAAACTGCGGGCTGTCAAGGAGACGACCGATGTGTGGCGCTCCTCCCTGCGGTCTTCTCGCAGGGACTCTGTTATCCTGTGTCGGCTGCGCATCGGCCATACATACCTGACGCACGGCCATCTTTTGCGTCAGGAGGATCCCCCCCTGTGTAGGTGTGGGTCCCGGCTGACGGTCGCCCACATCTTGTTAGAGTGTCCCCGACTGCGCCCCCTCCGGCAGTCTTTTAATCTTCCGGGCACTTTGCCTTTGGTTTTATGTGACAATGCCTCCATGGCTGACAGTGTTTTACATTTTATCCGTGCTAGTCCTTTTTATGGATCCATTTACGGGGGTCCTGCACCTTTCCATTTCTGTGTCTTTTGTCCTCGCGTCTCTCCATATTTGTTGCTGTTTTGGTGTGTCGTCGGATGGTTGACTCTTTCCCTTTTTTGTTGTCATGGTCAGTCAACCAGTCTCCGGCCATCTTCTTTTCTTCTCTTTCTTTCTGTCTGGTGTTCGTCTGTACTCTTCTTTTCTGTAGTGTTTGTTGCCTAATTTGTGTTCTTTAGCACCTGGGGGGGAGTCTCCTTCCCCTTGGGGTTTTATCTACTCTGCGGCTTTGTCTCGCTTGTTTTTGGAATGGGGGACTGATGACCTTAGCTGTTTAGTCCCCCTTAAACATCCCAACAACCACCACCACCAAATCTCAGTTCCACAGAACTCTCAGTCGTTTGCAAAGGCTGTACCTTTAGTTCCAGCTGGTGTATTCGAAGATCGATCCGCACCTCTCCTGACCCATACAGTGGAAACACTTTTCTGCCGTATCCTCCCCTACTCCCACCCTGCCACACCTTGGTAACCTAAATTGGCCCCCCTCCCCTCATGACACCCCACTCCCCCTTACACAACCACACCAGGGCTATTGTAATTTAACCCGACTTATATTTATGAAAATTTAATGAACATACAAAATTTTACATAGTTAGCCTTATGTCCTTACACAAATTACAAGGAGCCATCATTTTTATTGAAGGCAACTATTTACTGTTGTAAGAATTTATTTTATTAATATTGTGTCTTAATTTCTCTTACAGTGTAAGAAACACAGTTAAATAACTTTTGCACTTCCAGAAAATTTTTTTGTAGAATTGTAATGACTGTAAAGTACAGTTTGTTCCTGTTTGGGAGTAAGCAGAAATTCACAGATCTTAACTGGTTCTCAGCTCTCCTAAATCATTTCTTAATTTTGGCCAAACAAGATTCTCTCAATGAATGCTGTGCTTCCAGGGCAAGAAATGAGGCTTTTCACCAAAGTAATAAATCTTGTTGGCAGTTTTCTTTTTTTGTTTTTTGTATCAAAATCAATCGGCAATCCTAAAAGACATAACACTTGCAATACACTCAGGATGCATATCTGTGAGCCAGTTTTTTGCAGTTTCTTCTTTTTCAGCTGTTAACCTTCTCCTTCAGAATGTTGGATCTAACATATTGGCATGATATCGAAAGGATTATTGTGTGTGTTCCTTTCGTTTTCTTATTACATTCTTATAGTGTTCCATGTCAGGACTTTCTTAAAAATTGATCCATAGTTAGACAGATAATGCAATATTTGGATGGTGTGCTCGAAAAAGGTCCATGACTGCAAACCTGTGAGAGTTGTTGCAGAAGATGAGTGGCAACTTTATAAATTATAATATTATCCAAGATTTCAGTTATGTTAGCAGAGACTTCTCCACAGTTTCACAAGTGCTCGAACAAAGGATTGCAATAACTGTGATAGCCTCTGGCTGCCAACACAATAAAATTTAATTTACCAGATTTTGCCTTTTCAGTTTGTCAGTTTTTTCCAGTAGGGAAGTAGTTGTAAGAATGGGTTAGTGTTTTGAATAAATTAATCACAAGAATTTGAATTGAACTTTTTAATTGTCAATATGATAAAATTGCAAAAACTAATAAAACCCATAAAAATCCAATTTAACCCAGTACAGTTTTTTAAAAAACAGGGTTTTTCTCAACCCACCTGCACTTCATCCTTTCAGTTTACAACCACACTTTCTTCTCTGCAGCATTTCTGTCTTATTTTATCTTCCCCTTCCAGTTGAAATATGCTCACTATTTTTATATACTCGAATTTAGCATATTTCGTGACAGTACTCGCTTTTCCGTGAAATGTTTACAAGATGATATTTGTCTCTTTGTGTTGGCTTCAGTCATCTATTGAAGGTATGATTCCACAATGCTGTTTCGTCGGCTGCAGAAATGATCTGGTTCAATGCGTTTGCCTCATTTTTGGTGCTTCAAATGCCATTTCTTCGAATGTGGTTCCTTCTTGATGTTTACATAAAAAAGGTAGTAACAGAATTAATTTTTCCTGTTAACTAGCAAATTAATATAACGGTGACCTGCACATTGTTCCAGTGTCACACACACCGAGAGTTCACTGCCGATTGACTACGGTCAAAGATGACTCCAGCGTCAAAGACATTTCACACAACACACCAGCTTCCACTTGTAACCAGTCTGTTTGATATTGTTCGTCACATCTACTAACATTAATCAATATGCTGTCACTCTCAAACATATAAGCAAATTAGCATAAAATAAGGCAAATTACAATTCACAAAAAAAAAAATATTCTAACAAAAATATAAGCTGGCCGCGGTGGTCTCTCGGTTCTAGGCGCGCAGTCCGGAACCGCGCGACTGCTACGGTCGCAGGTTCGAATCCTGCCTCGGGCATGGATGTGTGTGATGTCCTTAGGTTAGCTAGGTTTAAGTAGTTCTAAGTTCTAGGGGACTGATGACCACAGCTGTTAAGTCCCATAGTGCTCAGAGCCATTTGAACCATTTGAACAAAAATATAAGAAAACATTTACAACTTCCCTCATTAGATGTGGTATCGACAAATCCAGTAGAAAATTACACATCTCCCAGATCCATTACACCCTCCTCACAGGAACCTGTGCTTACATCAAGGTAACCTCACCAGTGCCACATTCTTATTCCATTCTATTGCTGCTCCTCCCTGTTAGCCCTGTTACCCTTTCTCCATCCATCTGGCCCCCTCCTCACCTCCTTTCTCTTCTCACTAACTCGACTCTGTGCAAGATGTTAAGCCATTAGAGCTGCAGTGCTGGGACTGTGTTGTCAGGTGGAACAGTGAAGCCTTATATGACACCCACAAATTTATGTATGTTTTATTAGTTGTCTCTGAAGAAAGACATTGTCAAAATGCTCAGTAATGTTGTCAGTTTTGTTTGTGTGAGCATCAATCGTTAAACATCTTCATTGTGGTGTGAGTGATTACGTTTACCTCTTCCAGTATTTCTACTTAATACTAACCAGTCTCTTTTTCTCCAACTCATTCCTAACTCTTGCTAGGAATCATCTCTATTCCTAAAAGCTAGCACTTTTAGTCCTTTGTTGGTATTTCACTCTTCTGCTACTGCTACATGGTAGGTAGATTTTTGTCTAACCACAGTATAGTTATTTGTGGCTCATTCATCACCTGCATAGATACTGCACAGTATGTGATGTATATCTCAACTGTTTTTTGCTACTTTATAATTTGTAACTGTCAGGTTTCAATAAATCATAGGAAGCAAGAAACAGTGGAAGAAAGACCCACAATACCTTTCAGCTGACAGGTCAAAAACAGATGAAAGTGTTGGGGCCAGGATATATGGGGTGCAGCCTCAATGGGAGAGCATAATATCTCTAGGTATCTGTAGTATTCCAGGTAGAGATTTTTCACTATCAAAATATGCATGGAGGAGAATCTGGTAGGTATTACAAGGACTGTAGCAACTACATTCTTTCAGGCACCCCAAGCAGCTCTGAAATCTCTTATCGGCTCTAAGATCATGCAGGACAAATCTCTTGTGGGGTTAGGGGGATGCAACAGGGTAAATGTGCTACAAGGTCCTGTTCATGCAGAAATTAGTGGTGACAAACAAGCTGATAGGCTATACCGGGCAGGGGCAATGACTCCATTTGTTGGACCGAAACCTGTCTTAGCTAAAGCAGTGGTAAAATCTAAACTGCGTTGCTGGATCAGGGGGCAGCACATAGAAAACTGTATTAAAACCCAAAAAGAAAAGTGTATCAAATTTATTATGCTGAAACCATGTTTTGAGAGAAGTTCTGTTATCTTGGACTTGTACATGAGGCAGATTAAAGTCATGGTAGGTCTAATGAGTGGCAATGGGAACTTCAGGAAACACCTGCACCCAATGGAAATAGAGAAAGAACTCCCTGAGTGCAGACTGTGTGGTACAAGGGATTAAACCACTCTACATTCAATCTTCTAATGCAGAGCACTGGAGGCCGAAAGACACAAAATATTTGGGCCATTTATTCCAGAAAAGATTGTGATGAATGTAGATCTAGTATAGGAACTCTTACTACTCTTAAAGGTGCTAGTTAGGTTTTCTAGAATGGCAGGGAGAAATACTGCCTAGTTTTGGGGTGGGGCAACAAGGGGCTAAGGCTGCTGCTATTTTGTCTCCCTGGTTAAATCAAATCAACTGTCAGATTCCTTCTTTGTCTGCTATCTGTCCAAGGTCCATCACTGGCAGGGGAATATCTTTATTACGTTCAGATTACTGTTTCATTATTGCTCAACTACTTCACAAAGAATTGGTGTGAAATACATCATTGGCTAATACAGTGTTTCTATGCAATCCCAAATTCCACCATTCTATCTCTCACATTGAAACTCTTGCCCTCCAGCAACTAGAGCTGCATGCAAAACACCCCTAGTCTTGGACTAGCACTTTTCATGTACTCCTGCCTTGGACTGCCTCTGTTCACTACCTTTACAAGAGCCTCCAATCTTAACATCCTATATACCTTTCCCGACACCCGACTCACTTCAGACTTACAATCTCCTTCCTGGTCACCAGGACCTCACCCACAATTACTTCTCTTTTGAAGGCATAACCTACGAACCAACTCATGATACAGCAATAGGCACTAGCATTGCACCATCCTATGCCGATCTATTCACGAGCCATCTAGAGGATCCTCCTGACCCCCCCAGAGTCCCAAATAGCTCACCTGGTTCACATTCACTGATAACATCTTTGTGCTCTGGACCGAGGATGAGGACACCATATCCACATCTCCAGAACCTCAACACCGCCTCCTCCATTTGCTTCACCTGATCCTCCTCAACTCAACAAGCCACCATTCTCAATGTTGATATCCATCTCAAGGATGGCCTCCATCCATATCAACCAGCAGCAACACCGCCATTTCGACAGCTGTCACCCATTGTGTACCAAGAAGTCCCTTACAGCCTAGCCACCTGTGGCCATTGCATCTGTAGTGATAAGCAGTCCCTCCCAAAATACATCAGAGAGTCTCACTGAGGCCTTCACCGAAATTACCCTCTCAGCATTGTACAGAAACTGGTCTCCTGTGCCTTATCTATCCAGTCACCTGCCATCTCCCACATACCCACCATCAGGTCACAGAGGAGCATTCCCCTTGTAACTTGGTACTACCTGGGACTGGAGCTCATGAATCACATTCTCCGCCAGTGTTTCAACTACCTCTCATCATGCCCCGAAATGATTAATATCCGGCCCACTATCCTTCCCACCCCTCCCACCATAGTATTATGCCACCCACTGTATCTACACAATATACTTGTCCATCCCTACTTCTCTTCTGCTTCCAACCCCTTGCCTCATGGCTCATATACATGCAATAGACCTGAACGCAAGACCTGTCCCTTACATCCTCCCACCACCACCTACTGCAGTCCTGTCAAAATCATCAACTATCCCATCAAAGGCAGGGCTACCTGTAAAACCAGTCATGTGATCTACAAGCTAAGCTGCAACCACTGTGCTTCGTTCTACGTGGGCATGACGGTCAACCAGCTGTCTGTCAACGTGAATGGCCACCGACAAATTATGGCTAAGGCACAGCTGCACTACCTAGTTGGTGAGCATGCCGCCCAACATAATGTTCTTCATTTTAATGACTGCTTCTTGGCCTGTACGATCTGGGTCCTTCCTGCCAACACCAGCTGTTCTGAATTGCGCATGTGGGAACTCTCCCTGTGTTATATCCTACATTCCTGTAATCTCCTTATCCTCAATCTTCACTAGTCCCTGTCTTTCACCTACCTATCCCCGTCCCTGCTCCCACTCCAGCACTACACGGCCGTCCATTCCACCAACACACCCTACATTCTTTTTTCCCTTTCTCTAGTTTGTTCCTCCTCCATTCTCCTTCCCTTCCCTTCCTCCCTCTCACCTCCCAACTACACCTATCAGCCATGCCCTGTTACCATCATGTCCCTTCATACTTTCACAAGCACCACTACACCTTCCCTCCCCTCCCCCCCCCCCCTCACTCTGTTATCCCTCCCCCTCCCAACCCCAGTCTCCTTCTTACCCCCACACCTCTATTGTTACTCCCATGAGGTGCTGTTGCAGTCCACAGTCCAGCCTCGTGTACATGTAGTCTGTCTGTCTGTCTGTGTGTGTGTGTGTGTGTGTGTGTGTGTGTGTGTGTGTGTGTGTGTGTGTTCTAATTTAGCAAGAGGCCTCTTGGCTGAAAGCCTAAATGTACAGCACTTATTTCCATTCTGCCTGTCTGCGACTCAGTGTCTCCTCTATATGGTAAATAGCAGTCTATCCATTTCATAATATTCTCATTATTCCATCCTGTACTTCCCATTGTTTAATGTTCACAGATGTAGAAGCATGTGAAACATTGATGTATACGAGTCTGTCCTTAGCTATAACAACAGTATTATAATAAAGTAGAGTGCTGCTCACCTAATAACAAAATTAATAAAATCCAGAAAAAAGTGTGTGTGTGTGTGTGTGTGTGTGCGTGCGTGTGTGGCAAGTAAATAACATAAATAGCACATTCCAGAGAGAAGTTCTAAACTACTCTAAGGAACTCCTCCACAGAATAGGGGGTGTCTCCCGTAGTAAAACTTTTCAATTTAGATTTGAATATTTGTGATTTATTACTCCAATTTTTTTCAGTTCTTCTTTGTACCTACTGAAAATCAAAGTTTCTAAATGGTGCACACCTTTCTGTGTAGCGCTTAAGAATGACATCTGTGTTCATGTCAGTTATCTATCTAGTATTCACAGAATAAATACCACAGTTTCTTCTCAGTGAGTCAATACTGTCAACAACAAAACCTATGAGAGAATATATGTTTGGGATGGTGGAGTAAGAATACAAACACACCAAACTATGAGCTGTGTGAAGTTTGCAAATTGGCATTGCAGATCAGCCTGCCTGTCCTTTTCAGAGAGTTGTCTCATAACATTAACACCATATGCGGTAAAAGAGTGAAACTAAGCAAAGTATCAAGCCTTCATGTCTCATTGTCGAGAGAGTGTGGCAGCTATTCTTATAATGAAGGAAGTAGCAACCAATTTATGCACCAAGGTCTTGAATGTGATACTTCCAAGAAATGTGGTAATGCAAAGTCTTCATGGAGTATGAATAATTTAAGGAGTAAAGGCAACTGCTCACTGAATAGCAGCGTGTATGATTGACTTCACTGACTGTTTGACCAGGTCTGGACAGTAAAATTTCGTGTCTACAAAAGTTCAGTGCCTTGTTGCAGTTAAGTGTCAATCTGTTCTCTGAAAGTCATCTGATACCTACTACCATATTAGCTACATCATTTACATTATGTTCCACATGTTTCAATCTGCCAAGAGGTTTTTTCCCCCATCTATCATATTTAGTGGCATATCATTGATGTATATCAAGAAAAGCAATGGACCCAGAACAGAACCTTGTAGTACCCTCCCACTTCATGTGACTCAAGTCATATTCGTATGTCTTCCCTGTGGGTTGAAATAGGAGGACAACCATCTGCTTCCTACTGTGCAGGTATGAAGTGAACCACTGTTGAACTTTCGTCCTAATCCCATAATGTTCCAACTTGTGCCAAAAGTATTCCATTGTCCGCATCCTCAAATGCTTTTGTTAAATTGGAGAAAATACCTACTGTTCTCACAGTATCATTTTGCCACACTAACATCTAACACACAAAGGAATATACTGCATTTTCTGTGGATACTCCATTCCTGTATCTGACACCCTATTTTGTTAACCGAGGTGTGCCACTACTCTCTCATACATTACTTTGCCAAAAGCTTTTGAAAACACTATCAACAAAAGAAAATGACTGGTAAATATCTGAATTACCTCTTTCCCTCTTTTTACAAAGTGGTTTCACTGACCACATCTGAAAGACGTATTGCACTGGTGACTGGTTACAGAACTAATGTATGGTGCACTGATCTTCATTATCTTATTTGATATTGATGTACGGAAAGTTTTGGTTGAAAATTCTGAATTATTTTGGAATAAAGGAGATGACTCACCAAAAGGCGGATATTGATTCATTTTCATCTTTGCTAGTTTCCTTTTTCTACATGTGATAGTTGTCGTGAAATGTTGGATTTTGAGAGTTCTGTATATATATTTGTACCACTAAAATTTTGATTTAACTTGCTGACAATTGACTAGAAGTGATCATTAAATATTTAGCACAACTCTGGTGGATCACTAAGTTTCATTCTCAAGAGAGGTATAATACGCAGAATACCCACATTCTAACCTGATACCTTTAACACTAGACCATATTGTTTTAATTTTGTTCTGATAGCTTTCTATTCTTTTGGTGACATGCATTACTTTAGTACATCTGTTGATATGCTTCAGTACTTTGGAGTATTGTCTGTTGTGAAATTGAATAACTGGGCTCTGGCTGTCCTTCATATCTAAGAGATGTTGTAATGACCTTAGCCATCCAAACTAGTTCTTTATTAGTGCAGCATATCTGCATGCAAATTTTGTGGGGAAAGGGCTGTCAAAGAATTTGACAGAAATCCGAAAAAAGATATTATATTTATTTGCTCTGGTTGTCTGTGTCATGGTCATCTTGCCAAATTTGACCATTTAGATTGGCTTTAAATATCTAAATTTGTAAATGAATTCAGGTCTCCACATCTTTTGTTTTGTACCTGATTGCTTTCTGTATTACTTTCTGTGCTTCGTTTTCTGACAGGCCATTACTAATTTTTCCCATATTGTGCTCATCAACTAGAGAGCAATTAAGGAGTTTGAGTATGATCATGCTGCTACTTGTGTGAACTTTAGTTGGGAATTACATTGTCTGTGCCAGACTGTAAGATTTCTAGTGAGTCCTATAACATTCTTTTCTCTTGAGAATCATTCAGAAAGTTTATATTGAAAAATTAACTGGAATGCTACTCCATTGGGAAAATTCATGAAAATTTCAACAGTGTAGATAATTTGATGCCTCTCGAATGATGATTGGTGAGTGATTAGGGACTGTACTAGCAAGGTGCTTGTTTAGAATGTGTCCTTCAAAAGCTTGTGTACATCGCTTTTCCTTAGTACAGTATGGGAAGGCTGAGGTGCTACTCACTGCATAGAGGTAATGTTAAGTCACAGACAGACATAGTGAAAAGGAATGCTAGAAATATTCCGCTTTCAGACTACTTCCTTCATCAGATTCTCACAAGCCCAACCTCCCTCTCTCCCTCCCTGCCTCCCCCCTCCCCCCACTTTCTCTCTCTCTCTCTCTCTCTCTCTCTCTCTCTCTCTCTCTCTCTCTCTCTCTCTCTCTCTGCCATTGTCATCTCTAGACACTAAGGTCCGATTGCAAATGCACTTGTGGTGAGCAGCAAATCTAGTTGGAGTGGGTAGTGGGGGTATGGAAGAGGCATGGGTAGGGATGAGGGATGTAGTACTAGAGTAAGAGCAGGAAAGGGGATAGGTAGGTGGAAGACAGGGAGCAGCAAAGGTTGTTACCGGGGGCGGGGGTGGGGGGATATGTTGCAAAGTGAAGCACATTGTGTTGTTGGCTACCTCAGACACAGTTGCAATTGTGCTTTAGTACCTGGATACAGTAGTGACTGACTGTGCGTGTGTGTGTGTGTGTGTTTTCTGCTTCTGTGAAGGAGTTAACCCAAAAGCTGATTATTTCTAGCATTCCTTTTCAATGTGCCTGTCTATGCTCAGCACCTTCTCTCTGTGGTGAGTAGCGCTTTATTGTTTTCGTGGTTTTGTTACTCCATCCTGGCCCTCCAATGCTTGACTTTCCCTTTTTCCTACTTCAAATGTCTTGCTTTGTTAACAAACAAAACTTTTATGATTTGTTTGGGGAAAAAAATCAATCCTTAAATGCAGGACTGTATGTTTGAACTCATTTTTTTTTTAAATTAAGACAAATAATTGTTTTACACTGTGGCACAATTTAATGTGCAGAGCATTATTCAATATTCTAAGAATTATCAGAGTATCCAAGTTTTCCGTTTACTACACATTTTAATACAAAAATCTGCAAGCCACCAGCAATGTAACGAAAGTGCTCTACATGTACATCTATACTCTGCAAACCACTGTGCAGTGCATGGCAGAGGCTACATCCTATTGTACCAGTTATTAGGATTTTACCCATTCCATTCATGCATGGAGCATGGGAAGAATGATTGTTTGAATGCTTCTGTGTATTTTAACCGTATCCTCATTACCCCTATGTGAGCGATATGTAGGGGATTGTAGTATATTCCTAGAATCATAATTTAAAGCCATTTTTTGAAACTTTGTTAATAGACTTTATCCGGAAAGTTTACGTCTATCTTCAAGAGTCTTGAAAGTCAGTTTCTTCAGTATCTCTGTGACACTCTTCTAAGGATCAAGCACACATGTGCCCATTTGTGCTGCCCTTCTCGTGTACGTTCAGTATTCCCTGTTAGTCCTGTTTGGTACATGTCCCACACACTTCAGCAACATTCTAAAACCTGTCACATGAGTGATTTGTAAGCAGTCTCCTTTGTAAACTGATTGCATTTCCCCAATGTTCTACCAATAAATCGAAGTGTACCACTTGCTTTACCCGTGACTGAGCCTCTGTGATGATTTCATTTCATATCTGTACAAAGTGCTACACCTGGGTATTTTTACGAGTTGACTGATTCCCGCATTGACTCATTGGTGTTATAGTTATGAGATATTACATTTTTTTCATTTTGTGAAGTGCACAATTTTCCTCTTTTGAACACTTAAAGTAAGTTGCCAATCTTTGACCCACGGTAAAATCTTGTCAAGATATGACTGAAAAATTTTTATAGCTTCCTTCAGACAGTATTTCATTACAGATAAGCTTTGCTCCACTATTAATCTCCATTTTGTGACTCAGCATATTTACTGTATATGTGTGTGTGTGTGTGTGTGTGTGTGTGTGTGTGCAAGAATTCTTATGCCATTGTTCTATACAATCCGATCTCTTCCTCCTCCTCCTCCTCTCTCTCTCTCTCTCTCTCTCTCTCTCTCTCTCTCTCTCTCCCCCCCCCCCCCCTCTCCCTCTCCCCGCCCCTCCCCTCCCTCTCCCTCTCTCTGCCCCCCCTCTCCCTCCTCTCTCTCTTTTTCTCTTTATTTGTGTGTGTGTGTGTGTGTGTGTGTGTGTGTGTGTGTGTGTGTGTGTGTGTGTTTTTTAAGAGGGGAGCAGTTAGTTAAGTTTATAATACAGTGTTATCAGAAGATTGAGTTCAACTGTCTTAACTTCATCTTGGGAACTAAAGAACAAAATGGGAAGTGGCTTTAGTTAGGCATGAAATCTGGTGTCGGTGGCCCAACATGAAAGAAGTCATCAGCATGCGTGAATACACATTAATAGTGTCATCTTTTCACTCTTTTCCAGAATTGGACTTCCCTTTCTTCTATCCCCTTTCCTGAAACATTTTTAAATACAACCATAAACAAACAGATGTTTGTATTAAAGCTCTCTCATAACAAATTCCTAATTTGAGTTCATCAAATTTAACATTGTGCAAATTTTTCTCAACACATGTGTATTACAAGTGAAAGATTACAGCATTTAATGAGACAAAAAATAGAAATTATATTTAAAGTTATCAAATACTGTTCAGTGAGAAAAACTAAATGAAAACTTTGGAACAGACATTCAAGAGTCAGTTTGGTATAGTCCTTATGACTTTGTAGCTAGAAGGAACTCAGATTCAACTATGAGGTTCTGTATCTGGTTTATTAAATTTAATGGTGATAAATTAAGCTGGCCTGTAAGAATGACAGATATTTAAAAGAAACAATATTACCATCCCAAGAAGATCCTCAGAACACCATTAAAACAACAGTTATCACACAAGGTACGTCAATGGGCTTAATTATGGGAAATAGCGTGCAATTCCTTGTTCAACCATCCTGCACTTCAGGCAGGTGGCAATATGGTTCCTCAAATAACACAACAACCAATATTTTTTCTTATTGTTGCCCTGCAGAGCTATTGTTCCATCTCTAATGATATTTATGTGCTTGTTTCTAATCTTCTTTCCTTTTTCCAGTTGTTGTAACCAAACAAAATGGCAAGACATAAAATGTGCATAGTGGTGGCTCATAAGTTAAACTAACAGTAGTTTGAATGAAAATTTTTTTCTGTGGATTTTATGTTGCTGGTATTCTATGATGATTATTAATTAGAACATGCCTCTGTGGTGACACTCTGTCATGGAAATTTCTGTACGTTGTGACCTGAAATGCAGTGAACGTAGAAAACCTTCAGAGTAGGAAAAAAAAGCTCTAAGCAGTCAAACCATTGTAGTAAAGGGTAGTAAATCAGCAAAACTTTGTTCTACACAATACTTTGTGAAATGCTACTGACAGCAAAGAGTTAAGTAAATTGGGTGGCACACTAATTGAAACACAAATTTTCCACTATAACATAAGCAAAAAAAGCTTAAATTAGGAACTATGGAAGAAATGAAACATTTCTGTTGTGAAATGGAAAATACTTTAAATATAATGTCCATCTGGTTGTAATTTGACTGGTAGCTTTCTTTGCAAAGAAAACAGTGAAATCGTTTCATTTTAGTTGCTGGAGAAAATTCCATAGCCATTTGACAGATTTCTGACTCTCATATTTTCCCTAAAGTCACAAGTTCTTACTGTCTGCACGATTAACCATAAGAATATAAGACTATCCCCTTTCCAGATCCAAACAGTTGATATCGTTTAGATACAGACTGTATAAATGGTTTGGATATAAGAGGTCTGTCTAAAAAGCATCCGATCTTTGATTTTCCCATGCAAAATAGAGACTATAGCGCGGCCCACTGTAGACAGCAAAGGAAGAGACCTTTATGCGCATGTGTGAACTTTGTCCCTGTCTTCCAGCAAGTCAGTCGCTGCCTGTCGGTCACTGAGTCAGGGGCTACACAACGTGTTCATTGGATTACCGATTCTCTCAAGATGACTGAACATGCCGAGCAAAGATACTGCATCAAATTTTATCAAGAGCTTGGTGATTCTCAAAGTGAAACAATTCGTAAGATTCAGCAGGTGTTTGGAGAAGATGCAATGCGTGTAACACAAATTAAGGAGTGGTTCAACCTATTCAAAAATGGCGGCCCATCAGCGGAGAGTGACCAGCATTCTAGCAGGCCCCAAACTGCTCGGAGTGCAGCTGTTGTCAAGTGGGTGCAAACTTTGGTGATGGCAGATTGTCATTGCCCAAGAGGTTGGAGTGAGTAATTCTGCACATGCAATTTTGCGTGATGGTTTGAACATGCACCGAGTGGCTGCGAAATTCGTGCCCAAGTTGATGTCACCAGAACAAAAAGGCTCCATTTTGATGTTGCATAGGATCTTCTTAACACCACCAACACAGATCCTGGGTTCTGAACACCGTGATAACTGGAGATGAGTCGTGGGTGTACAGGTACAACCCAGAAACAAAAAGATAGTTGTCGCAATGGAAGCATCCCGAGTCTCCAAGGCCGAAGAGAGTGCGACAGGTGCAAAGCAAAGTCAAGGTGATACTGACTGTCTTCTTTGATGTCCGTGGAATTGTGCATCATGAATACACACCGGAAGGACAAACAGTGACAAAGGAGTATTATCAAGATGTTCTTCGTGACGCAGTTTGGCACAAAGGACCACATGTGGACGGCAAAAAGCTGGCAACTGCATCACGACACCACCCCCGCACATTCATCCCACTTGATCCAAATTTTCTTGGCCAAACATAGAATTAAACCCGTTCACCAACCTCCCTTCTCTTCAGACATGGCTCCTTGCAACTTCTGGTTGTTTCCAAAATTGAAGACACCACTGAAAGGATCCCGTTTTGAGAAGAGAGAATGCGGAACACGATGACGGAGCTGAACACCATTCCAAAAGAAGACTTCCAGAGGTGTTTACAGCAGTGGAATGATCGGTGGGCTAAGTGTGTGCAAGCACAAGGGGCCTAATTTGAAGGGGATTAGGGTCTCAACCCTGTCAGGTATTCGAAATATTTTTTCTGGCCAAAGGTCGGATACTTTTTGGACAGGCCTCGTATGTGATACATAGTTTGTTTAAATGGTAGTAGTTTCATAGGCATCCCTGATTGACACAGCTAATCAGATTGCTCCAGTTGTTATTTTCTGTCACGCCTTTCAGGCTTCTGCAGTAAAAAGAGGATGTTCTATTACAATAAACTATTAAGCATTAGTATTAGAGACTGAAGAAGTCAGTGAAAACACTACCTCTCATGTAGTGCAAATAGTCTGCTATTAACTTTGTGAGAGAGATTCATGCAAATCACTTTCATATGCCTTTGGAAAAACTGTAAAATGCCTTACTCCAGTCAGTGACACAAAGTGCAGTTGTAGGCTTAGTGTCCATGTTAATAAAAAGACGCTAATCACAATAGGCCTGCAAGCGAATAGTTTTCCATGAACAGCATGTTTCTGCCCTGGATGGAGACAGTTTATCATTAATCTTCCATTACCAATTTCAGTTACTGATTCCATCTGGAGAGCAACTTGGCTTACTCTGAGTATGCCATGCATACTGCAATTGAGTTTTGTATGTGCAACTAATGTTACAGTGTGTTTAGTGGGAGGGATGAGGAAATTATCAGGGGAGGAACATCATTTTTATAAAATATCATTACAGTGTGTTTAGTGGGAAGGATGAGGAAATTATTAGAGGAGGAACATCATTTTTATAAAATATCATTACAATGTGTTTAGTGGGAAGGATGAGGAAATTATCAGGGGAGGAACATAATATTTATAAAATTTCATGTAATAGGAGACACTGCAGTGTAAATGTACTACTGTGCTTTTTGTTTTGTAGGGATGTCATAATATAATTTTTATTTTTTTAACAGGTTTCAAGAAGCGGAAGTTTCACTGAATACATCGCTTCTGTGTGTTGAAGAAAACACACACTTGAAAAAAAGTGACGGAATTGGGTTAAATATGTAACTTAAGTTGGAGAAAATATGTGGAGTGGTCTCGATGAAGGTTTGCTGGGACCATAATTTTAAAAAGTCAGGGGGAGCAATTATAATTGATTTGTGAAACAACGTAAGCTGAAATGTTTAGAATCTTCATTATCAGACACAAGCTGATTTAACTGCCATTATATATCAAAAAGGACAGTAATACCCACCTGCCTTGAAAGCAAATTGCACAGTGATCTTGCAAGTATGATTTGTGTTTGTAGATATTTTATTGGAAGTGTTTGTTAACAAAAATGTTACTTTTTGTCCGCATGTAATACTTTGTTGTCGTATGTTACTGTTTGGCTATGCTTTGTTTGTCAATTGTTTGATGTTGATGTGTGTTTTTATAGTATTTCTTTGTTTTGCTATGTGAAACTGCAAAGTGTAAGTTGGCACAAAGTTCTCTTTTTTACACTGTTTTGAATGCAGTCATCCTGAATTGATAATTGCAAGTTCTGAGACCTTAATTTTCTGAAAGAAGCAGTAGCAAGTTACGATGTGAAAGCAGGGAGGAATGTGCAGATTTCTGCTGTAGCTATTTCATTCAATCTCCTTTTTGGTGCTGTATTCTACAGTTTGCCTTTTCTGTGGATGTTGCACATCTATATAACTTTCTGGAACCATATGCACTCACATAATTCTAATAATGCACATCTCATTTAATACCTGTTACATTAAAAGTTATTCCAAGTAGTTTTGAAAATAAAGCAGGATTGTAAAATTATTAGGATAGACTCTTGGAAGTAGCACTAGCTAATGTGATCAGTAGAATATTTTTGATAATTAGTATCTGTGACTGTAGAGGAATGTTTAAGTAATGGAAGAATTCTGTATTCCCATGCATGTATTTGTATGAGCCATCACTCAGTTTTCAAATTTGGTTCTTGTTGGCAGTGAACGTTGTATGTCAGTGATGTTGATGTATTATATAACGTTAATGATATTGATAATCAAAGGCGTCACTTACAGTGTTCTTTATTAATCTGTTGTAACAGTGGTCGACCACAGGTCCTGCTCACTACCTCATTACTCAGATCAATTTATATACTAATTATATTTACAAAAAAGGAGAGAAATTTATGCACAGAAATAAAACATAGTTTTGATTACATATGAATGTTGTGTGTCGTAGGTATATTTAGATGTCTTTTGTGTAATGATTGTTGGAAATAATTGACATAATATGAATTACATCATGGTGCTGAAATACGTAATTTGTGGGCATTATTAAGTGACATTAGGTTTAAACTATATTTAAGTAGATCTGATAAATTTTCACAATGAGCAAATGTGATAATTAAGATTCCTACATTAATAATTCAATGTATTACAGACTGCATCTGCTGTGATTACAAATGTACTGAAAAACACATTAATAATGAAATTACTCATTTACGTGCAGCCTTTATTTCTTAAGTGGCACAGAATAAGTCCTTATTGTAATATACATTTTGCACAACCGTGCTGCAGTTTGAAGTATGTGTGTGTATTTACAAAAGACAGTGTGCCAAATGGCCTGAAAACATAATGTTCAGTGGCAAGATGTTGTGTTTCTGATAGGTTGTCTATTGAAATTTTGTAGTTCAGATATTTGTGTATTCCTGTTGTTTATACATATTGTTAACTGGAAATACAGTATTTGATTTTCAGAAAAGAAAAATAATGTGCTGAGAACATATCGGTTCCAGAAAGCCATCCTGATTTGAGACATTGTTTTCATTTGTTTAGGATGTTAAATGTTGCTCATTTCTTCCATGTCAAAGTGTATATACTGTTGCATTCTTTGACACTGTTGTGGCAGCATCATCCACAGAACAATATTTTTGGTGACCATAGGGATGATGCTGTCCAGCACTTACTACGAGACTTACAGGTCCTAGAATAATGAGCTTAAACTGTATCTATTGTACTACAAGAATCAGTATCACAATAGGTAAAATTTGTATTATGAAATGCTCTGACAAAAGCATATTGTCATATTAAAAGTATAAGAATAATAATGCATTGGAAGGAAAGATAATTATTTAAGCTATACCATATCTTGTGAGATTATGTTACTGTTGTGAATATGAGCACAAAAGTCACAGAAATTGTTTCCTATAGCTCTAAGGAAGCCTTGTTTTTCTTTAATTTTGAAAAAGGTGAGACTTTTATGAAACAACTGACACACTTCAAATAAATTATTACATTTTATGATACTTGATCATTTGTGAATTACTCCATGCCCCTCCCCCCTTTTTCCCAAATTAATCTGCTTTTTAAGGTACAGATTATGAAGTGTCTACTTGACTAATCCCATATATGGGATAGTACAAAGGCTGTCAGCACACACTTCTAGCTTGTTTGTTATTCATCCTTGGCATCTGGTCAGGAATGGGGTAACGAGAAATTGACTTGAATACAAGACGTCATGATCGAGACGGCGCAACAGAAATCATGCCGATGATCTGCCTTGATAACTGCACCCATGGTAAGTACATATTTAAATCATTATTTCACTATAGTACAGAGTGTATACGACCCGGGACAACTGGGAGATCCGGGAGAAAACTGGGAAAAACCCGAGAATTTTTCGTTGTGTTAGTTTCCAATTAAATTTTTGTAATTTTGACTGGTAATAATCGATACTCTAACAAATGATATTACTGTATCGCGCTATTGCAGAATAATACTGCAACAATAAAACGTGAATGGGGGGGGGGGGGGGGGGGGGGGGAACGAAAATGAAACATTAATTGCAAAGGAAATGTGCCATATACAACAAAACACAGTGCTCATACAAGCATTTGCCAACAGCAAATTGTGTCAAAGGCTTTAGGAAGACTATACAATGCTTCATAACAACAAATTGCCTCCAATGAGCGTGCAGTCACAACTTTTTACATTAGATTCGTTTTAGCAGTTACGAGTGGGCTCATACGCATGCGCAATTGAGTGGTGTATGAGTAGTACCTTCTCCCACTTCTGGCTGCAGAAATGTGACTGTTGGCTGTGTAAACAGTCGCAGCAAACTGCTAGATGCAACCGGGAAAAATTTTACTGTTGTGCCCAAGCTGCCAGATTCACGCATGTGCAGCAGGCTCAGATCTATGAGGGAGAGAGAGAGGTCCCAAATTCATATTCTTGAAGAGGAAAAACCTTGTTTCACAAAGCGCCTAGCATCCAGCGCACGTTGGCCTATCGATTACTCATATGATTTTGAAATGCATCCCTGTAAGTTGATTTCTGAATGAATCGTAAGTTGATTTTTGAATGCGTGCATAGTGTACGTGATGAATCCTCATCGCATCTAGAAATAAACTTTCCTGCAGGCAAAAGGGGACCAGGCTATACGAGCTGAGTGGAGTAAAGCCGAACGAGTGAATGCCAATCGCTGTCTGTTCTGTTCTTGATTGGGTTTGCGAATGATTAGCGTTGTTATACTTACTAGGGAAATCCATAGATTCAGACTTCCAGAGTGGAAATAAATGACTAACAGGAATAACAGGTGAGAAAGATTATGTGTTATCTTCTCGGTGTATTCAGGAAAATGAAATTGTGTCATCAAATTTTTGACCAGATCGCTACACTAGTAAGGGCCAGTTGTACAGTCCCCGTCTAGCAGCCGCTTAAGTTCTATTCTGGAAGAAGCGTGAAAAATGGTTTGTATGAACATAACAACACCTAACCAGAGAATAATCAGAGATAACTAAACCTGTGATTCTGGCAGGGTTAGTGAAGTTAACCGGCGAATAAGTTTTGACAAAGGCTGGAATAGTTCCAGAATTAGTGATGACAAGATTGATTGTTAGAACGAGGAAGGAGAAGAAACGGGAACATCACACAAATTAGGGAAGAATATGATGGTTCCAAATTTATATAAAAATCTCATGCTACTACTTTTCGATCTCATGCTTGAGAAACAGGAGCGTATGAACGAAATGTGAAACTATTTTCTAACCTACTTGTAGTAGGCCTAATAGGCATTTTATGTTGGTCTTCATGAATTATATTCTGTCATGTTATAAAACCAAAACAGTCTCATTTATTTGGTGTGTGTTACAACTTCTGCAGTGTTATAAAGGCCTATTTTGTTTTATCTAGCAGACAGTGACAAAATAGACTTAATCAGATAGTGAAACCACACCAGTCTTGGGTACTATTTGTATTAATAACTTACACAGTATTAGACAACAATATTTAGATTTTTCATGTAGCAAAACGTTTGACGAACTTTGGTGAGGTAATAGATTCTTTCGCAGAAAGGAAAGCACGCCATGTAAAGCTGTAGCAAGATTAGAGAAAAAATAATGCTAGGTGCTAAGGATTGAAGATATGTGTACTGAAGAACCTTCAACATCGCAGCATGTCAGCAATCGTTGGTTGATATATTAACAAAATAAAAACCCACCCCAAATGCAAAAAAAAAAGCACCTAGTGTTAAGCGTTAATCCAGGTTTCGGTGTAGATAACTACACCTTCTTCAGAACAACAATAAAACCCACAAGTGCCTAAGAAGACCTTTGTCAATGATTAAAAGAACACCATAGCTATACATTTATAAAAGAAAGGAAAACACAAACAGTACATATGTACAAAGTCAAAACCACTACTTAACTTAATGGTGTACGCTCCAACTCATACCGGCCTATGTTCAATGGGCCATGACCCCCCATAAACTGCAGCCACAAACGGTCGCTCACTTACAAGCCTGACCCGCTATCTGTAGATAGGCCGGTGTGAGGTGGAGCGTACACCATTGGGGTATTAAGTTAAGTAGTGGTTTTGACTTTGTAAGTATGTTCTGTTTGTGTTTTCCTTTTCTTTTTTGTTTATAAATGTATAGCTATGATGTTCTTTTAATCATTGACAAAGGTCTTCTTAGGCACTTGTGGGTTTTATTGTTAAAGGTGTAGTTATCTACGCCGAAACCTGGGCGTTTTGCAATCGAGGCGGGTTTTTACTTTGTTAATATGTGTGTGCTGTCTTGTTTGTCTCATCTTTACTGGTTTTATGTATCCTATATTTAATTTTATCTCACCCAAAACAAAGTTATTAGATAACAGGCAATAAAGAATGCAAATTTTCTGAAGAGTTCTTGTTCTCCTGATTACAAATAATCCCATCCAGTATTAATTGCGAGGTTTTTTTTTTTTTTAAAAAAAAAAAGAGGGGCAGGATGTCAAACGGGGTGACTGGGAGCAGTAGAGGGTCCACAGGACATTTTAATTTCCACTGTCCTGAATATAGTTTGATAGCATCCAGTACAAAATATACAGATTACAATTCCGCAGAGCGAAATACAGTGCCGTGCGATAGAAGAATGCTGTGTGAAGAGGGGTGGCACAGCACTCTGGCACACTTAAGACCAAATAACATTTCTTACATTTCCTCGAACATATATGTTTTATGTATCAGACTCTTCAGAAAGATGTGCATACAAAATTATCACATTTTTGAAAATTCAATTTTTTAAAATTTTTGACTTCGTATCTCATACGCTCGAGGGAGAGGGGGGGCGGGCGCCATTATCGTAGAACTGGGGCTGATGCGCAGAGCAGTCTGAGTTGTAGTGGGGAATTGTGTAGTCTCCACGTGACCCGTGTTTACACTTTAGTAAGTTTGCTGTTTCCTCTTCATTTACTGCTCTCACATCAAATGAAAACAAAATGGATTTCTGTGGCTGGGAGCTATCAAGTGAATTAAAAGATATTCACATAATCACAGAAGGCTACAATATGTTATTAGTTTCAAATTTTATTTTATTTCCACTATTCTGACGTTTATGCATTAATCGCCTTGTAGAACAATGAAGTTATTTTTGTCGGTTTACTAAAGAAATTTGGTTTTTATTAATCTTTTACACTGAGGCAGTCAATGTGTTTGAAACAAAGTATTTAGTTCCTCACTGCAGCTCGCTGCATTTCAAGTGCACGTTTTCATCTTCTAGCACGTATGGCATTATGCCATAATATAGAATCAAAAATTAGTTAATACAGTACTGGTACTCCAAGAAAATTAACATCCCGGAACCCACACTGAAAAGCTTAATATCAGGTCGAGGCCTACTTCATTGGGAATCTGGACCTACGAATGTGCTCTTTAAGTATGCACTTTAAATGTGCCATTTTAGTATGATTCACGGAATTCCGATGCTCTTGGAGTATCCTCTTATGTCTCTTTTCTTTTAAGACATAATGTAAGATCTTTGGATGTTTTACGCGTGTTAACATACGGGCTTCCTGCGTCACAGTAGTTGCCAAAACGTGGCAGCGCCTGTCATCTAGCGCTCTCTGACAACTACTGAAACGAATCTATTTCTAACAGGTCACGGGAAAATATTGCGAATGGTGGTTTGAAAAGCGTTACTTTCAAAGTAAATTTCCCTTTACGCAAGTTGAACTATGTGCAACAATGTATGATGAACTTAATTACAGAGCGTTTGATGACAAGTCATTTAGAAATATTTTTTGCCCAGACATTCATGTCGTTACCATGAGCAAATTGATGCAGTGCTACGGGAAGCTATCTCTCTTCTGCGGCAGCTAATTTATTTGTGGAAAACTTTGAGGACAAGTCACTGGACTCGGTTAAAAATTTTACTGGCACATTTGTGTGATATATCTTAAAATGTAACACGCGCAAAAAAATCAATATTACATGTGAAAGCTTAACTTCCCTTGCAGCTTATTAACCTTAGAGACCAATATTATATCTTTGCTTTTCTTGTAGCAACACAACATATATTAATTAAAAACATTATCTTTCCAGTTTGTGTATCCACGCTACTTAACAGTGACGTTGTTATTAGCTGACGGCATCACATGCCCTGTGGTCTGAATATCCACTGTCATCAGGAGGTGGGATCACGTGACATGAGCTATGACTGGCTCACAAAATCACATCGCAATCTCGATTACAATGGTTCAGAAAGTAACGTGCGGTGTTTGGTGGAATTCGAATTTATATTTTCGTAATACAAAAATATGCAGCGTACATGTTGCTGCACATCAAAAATCTTTCCAAAAGGGGTTTTCTTCCCTGAGTTTCGTTTTCTAAAGTGCTGGGAAATTCTGCACCCGTGTATAAAATCATAACCATTCAAAGGATTGATAAATTTTACAATTCTGAGGGAAAATATACTGTTACTTAATAACACGGAAAAAGTGTGTTCTCATCTGGGAGAAAGTGTATTTTTAACCGGGAAATCCAGGAATTTTTTTCCTTGTCCTCGTATACACCCTGTAGTAATATTTTGATCTTTCCATTTTCTTCCCCTCTTATTAAAAAATTATAGTATCAGAAAATAGCCACACTTTTCGTTCATTGAGCATGTGTCTTAAAGCCAATTTTTTGTGTGCTATGGGCATACTCTTTTTATGATATTTCATGATAAGTTTAGTGAAAGAAATTATATTGCTCGAACAGTTCACAGGTGTACTGCCAGTCTATAGTGTCTAACGGGCACAATATTTCAACGATCAGACACGTCGCCAACGTCAGGTGCACTGATGAACTGAGCTGCTGAAGGCGGGTGGAAGTATTACATCCCATCCCCTCGCGAGATGTTCGCTCCACGGTCTGCGAATGCGTGTCAGCACTCGCTGAGACGCAGGCATCATCTGTGGTGGCGTCAGTGTAATTGCCTCGTCCGTCCTAGTTGCCCATTCGTTTCCTTTGCTGAGCATCTTTTTATTAAGAGTCACTGCTGGTTCCCATGCCCTGCTGAGGTTGTAGCTGCAATCTCGGTTGATGAGTCCATCCCTGTTACAAATTTCGATAGCCTCCCAGTATTTAGATGTCTGTGCCAAGCATATGGAGACGGAAGAAGTCACGGAGAAAGAGATAGCCACTGCCTATATACTGTATACTGGTGCACTGTCGGAGAAAATAGGATGGATATTGAGGAAATACCGAGTAGGAACTGTCTTTTGCCCACCAGATAAAGCACGAGCATTATTGGGAAGTATCAAAGACGATTTCGGTTTGCAGAAGACTTATATTGAACAGACAGTGCGCACCATCGCAGATCGTTGCCAAGAACATCAGAGGCACACTCGACTTGGGTACCCCAACAAGTTGGTGGTCGCAGAGCACTGTTTGTCCGAAAATCACGAAATGGTCTACCAACTTGGCACAGACATCTAAACACTGGGACAGCGTTGTTAGAGGGGCTATCGAAATTCGTACCAGGGATGGACTCATCAACCAAGATTGTGGCTACAACCTCAGCAGGGCATGGGAACCAGCATTGAGACTAATTAAAAAGACGCTCAGCGAAGGAAACGAACGGGCAACTAGGGTGGATGAGGCAATTACACAGACGCTGACGCCAGCGTCTCAGCGACCGCTGACGCGCGGGTGCGGAGAGAACACCTCATGAGTGGAGGGGATTTAATATAGCTGCCCGCCCTCAGGAGCTCAGTTCGTCAGTGCACCTGACGATGGCAACATGTCTGATCACCGAAATATTGTGCCCGTTGGCCACTATGAACCGGCAGTACACCCGTGGACTGTTCGAGCGAGAAATACGCCGGGAGAAATTGAAGAATCACAGAAATTATATTCTTTAAGATGTGACATAAGTAACTGCTCGCATCCCCCACTTGGGCACTGAATAGGGCTAGAAGTACTGCTTTCAGCTACTATCTGAAATTAAAAATAATATTAATGAACATTGGAGCTCTCTCTCATCCTTTCCCATTTCAAAATAATGAAGCAATTTTTTTTGAAAGTAGATGGCAAGGGAAGAGCAAAGATGCAACTGTTGTGATGCTTATTCCCATAATGTACCCAAGATGAAACTTGGAAGAGCTCTATCGGAAAATAATATCCAAATTTTTGGTGAAACTGAAAAGTTTCACCCCCTAAACCTGTTATAAAAATTTATTTTATGTTCTAGCTTCTGGTTTTTTTAAATTTTTATTTTTAATGATATCTGCCAAAATATTCCTGGCCCTTTTGCCTCCATCTGAACTGTTTAGCTTTGTATGGTATGTAAAAGTGAGATAACTTAAATAAGATGATGATCGAAAGAAATCTATCAGTTTTTATAATTTCAGTACACCACTGTAGAGGGGTGGAAATAAAATTAAGTACTCTCATTTTAAATGGTTTGTATGAGTGAACAACGAAAACTTCAGAAAAATCCAGTAATATTGGCATAGACATGATGTTCATCTGACATTAAATGATACACATTCCTAATATAATCAAACAACTAATAGCTTGGAACTGTCCCAGCTAGAATTGTGTGTGCTAAATGTTGTAAAACGTCCTCCTTTGCCATCACCACTGTGACAAACAAGACTCAATCGTCAACAGCCTTCCTGGGCTCACTGCACCAGATGTTTATCACCAGCTCGTGTCCCATTGCACTTCATGGCTATGAATATAAGACACTGCAGGGACTAGCTTGTGGCTGAGTTAACTGAGATTAGAGTGTTATTCATTCTGGTACATTTTAATGAAATGACAATTAATTTGTCTTTATTATTTGATGATTCTCAAAATGTTTCCGTCTGTAGGTGCCTCATAATACTTGTTGAGGCTATTGGCAGATTTGGCGTGCTCTTACAGATAGCATTTTTAGTGACAAACAATCTACCATTGATACATAATTTCTGAAAAAATTGTTGGTCATTATCTGATGAACCCATTGGCATGCCATTTTCTTTAAAATCCAAGCTAAGGTTTTAGTACCTCTGGCTGTGAATACTAAGAATATTCTGGCCATGTACTTTTTTCACCGGGTGATTTGAGGTATCGACTGTTTTCACAGAGAAGTACCACTGTTTCTTATGTCTTGAAGGTTTTAGGGTTGGCATCAGGCAAGACATTTGATTTGGGCATATGTAATTTTGACAATATGAAAATTAACTGGAGTTAGGAGTAATTTGCCAGTATTGATTTTGAAATACCTAATCTCAATGGTGATGTATTTTTATTTTTTAAGTGCTGGATGTGCACAGATAAGTGTCAAAGATGAAATACAAAGTAATTAGTGACACTTTTGCGAAAGGCAGATTTTGTTGTATAAAGGAGCTGTAGACCAGATGTGTTGGATGTCATTTTTGTGGCACAGTGGGTGAAGTTTTAGGGTGTTGGTACACAGCAGTCAGACTTATGGCTGGTCAAATGCAGCCAAGTTTACATGGAAGTTTACCAGCAACATGCACACAGCTGACTGCAGCGAACTGCCCCATCCAGTCATTATTTTGTCATGCGACCAGCCTCCAGTCAGTAAGCCGGTATGGCCAGATTTGTATGCAGCTGAATGAGGCAGTGTACACACTAGACTGGCAGTGTGTGGCCAGCTGTCAATGTGATTCCACCTGTGTGGATTCTTTACGGTTGATTGTTTGTTGCTGTGTTTCTGCACAAAAGGATCTGTCTGTCATCATGGGCTTCAATTTGTGATAATTTAGCAAAAGTCTACTTAGTGGGACTTGTCATCTGAAGATTATGCTGATAAAAAAACCTGAAAAAGTAAATGTGGAAGGGAATGACTATTATGTTCGCTGACATCGAATGTGCAGACCACAGGAAAAAAACACACCCAAGTTTTTACCTTCACTTATATTTTGTTAACATAATGTACTCATAAGTCAGAGACTGTAATCTAACTGCCATGGCAGAGCACTTTCGTGTACAAAGTAATTGGTAAGTATGTTTGTGTAGTGTGAACTGGATATATAACTGTGTACACATTGTGGAATATCCTCTTGAATTGGAGCATGTCCATCCACTGCCTCTATGAATTGCACACCATCTCTGTTTTGCACGTAGTTCTATAGAATACAACATCCTTAACATTGTGTACAGGGGCTTGTGAAGATCCTCCAACTTTTTGCCACTATCCCCAACATGCACTCTGTGAAACATCTAGCTTGTACATTATGAAAGTTTAATATCATTTATTTCCTAAAAAAGTAACAAACATTCTGTTTATAGAGGGGGGGGGGGGGGGTTGCAACATAGGATATATCTATTTTTTTTTTTTTTTTCATCTTTCATTTCATGTCATGATTCCAAAGGTAGACAGCCATAGCTATTCCCATAACCTTCATGTGGCTAAGCTGTGGCCAGTCGACTGCCAGCTGCAGCCCAGGTTGTGATAGCTGCAGCGACAGCCAGCCACTGGTTGTGGTGGCACTACTGCACCACCGCTCTTAAGCTTCATTTTTGTGATTTAGAATTTTAATGACAAAGAAACTTGAAATGTGTGTTGTGCCCTCTTTTTTACTTGCAGTGACAATGCTTTTCAGAGACAGGGAATTATTTTTTCTCTTAATAGTGTCGACGCGCAAGTCGCCGAAGTGGCGTCAAATCGGAAGACTTGCACCAGGCGAGCGGTCTACCCGACGGGAGGCCCTCGTCTCACGCCATTATATTATATATTCTCTTAATAAAAGTATCTTTTCTCTCTCTCATAATATCTGTTTTGATTGTGCATGTAACTTATTACTGTGGAGGGAGGTATTACCTACAGATGGAAAGAATACAAGGTTACTATGCTGAGTAATTCACATTTTATTGTAAGTTTGAATTCTGCTGTTTAGTATAAACAGCTTGCCATTTTTTCATGTTGCACCTTGAGAAACACTTGGATACTCACTTTTACGTCTGACATGGACTACTTTGAGGCAGGTAGCAGAGCTGCCACATTCCACATCCAGGTAGAAAGAACATGACACTTCATTCAATGCATACACTAATTCAGTGTACAACAAAAAAAAATTGGAGTCATTATGTTGTGTAATGATTCTTTATTAGGAAGATGGGAACATGCAACAATGTTACGAAGTTTCGAGAACCAGTCTTAAGTGAGAAATCTCAGAATAAGGCTAATATCATCCTGTAGGGGCCACAAAGACAATATTAGCCTGATTGTGGCTCACTGCGAGGCATTTAAGAAATCTTTCTTCCCTCACTCCTTAGGCAAATGGAATGAGAAGATACCTGGATTTCTCATTATTCTGGGGTAGAGCCAAGATAAGCACAAAACTGTACTATTATTGTCTGCTTGTACGGTTAAAGTGAATGGATAGTTTTGGGATTAGTGTGCACTACAGCTTAGTTACTAGTGCCCATACAAACTTTTTACGAATTTAGTGAGATGCATCCAATGTAGGGACTAAATAAAAAAGAGAATGACAAAAAGGAAACATGGATTATTGTTGGTTCACTGATGTCAGAGTGCCAAGCAGCAGCTGTCTTATGTTAAATGTCTCCTTCCAACTGGTCTTGAGAAAAGTCCTATAACTTTGCAGAACTGGACTGCATAGGGCTGCAGGAGATGAATAGAAAATTAACTGAAAAAATTATATAATGCTAGATTATAGAGTTAGTTACGAAGAAAACCTGTTATAGCATTGATCCATTTATTTTATATTTGCTGGGTTACTTCCATGCGTTATGTTAATAAACTGTAATCCATGGTCACTTGGAGTTGGGTACCTACAAAAGGCCATGCTCAGAGTGGCACCCTGAAGCTGCTCTTCATTGCACCAAGTAATACACAACTGGATAGTAGCTGATTGGATGTGTGTGGTGTGGTCCAGCAAGTAGAGGTTTTTTTTAAAAAAAAATTCTGCTGTAACCATAATAGCAGAATTGAAAACAGGGAGAATTTTTGGAAGCTTACAAATACTGTTTGTTAAGTATTTCATAGTAAATTGTTTGTGGACTATATTCGTATATTCTGCAAATTTTGACAGGAATATCTTACTTGGAATATCATTCCTTGTTTATTGCAGTGGAGGTATTTATATGTTCAGTGGATTTTTTTCTACTTCTCTCTCCCCACTCCCACTCCCTTCATTGACTTGTTTATTCTGTGGAAGTGTTCAAAAATTTATGAGCCCAATGCAGACATAGCTCATAGAAAATCAATTTTTGTGGCATAATATGTTGAAACAGACAAATCCTGTTACAAGATTCAGATCATTTACCGTGAAGAAATCATGTTACAATTAATTTTGTGCTTCCAACAGCACTGTATATTGTCTATATTTGTCGTAAATTATTGCTATTTAAGTGTCTGTTGCAGTATTCTGTTAATGAATATAATAATGTCTATGAACCAAAAGTGCAAGAGACAAAGTTCCAAGAAGTTTAATGTTATTAGTAATTTTCATTTGTTATAACACAAACATCTTTCTTGGACATAGTAGCTTCAGTTCTTGAATAGAAATTGTGATCCATGTAGTGTAAAAGATCTTGAAATTTAGTTGCTCCATGTAAGCAGCTGGAAATGACGCTCGCTGCTCTCAAGCGTTTGGAAGCTGCTGCAAGTGAGTGCATTGGGTGAACTCCTGAGTTTCACACACCAGAGATATCCAAGACATCTCAAGTACTATCCTTGCAGAACCTATTCCTACCCAATGATTTGACTGTGACTGGTGAGTCAGTGGTAAGTCTGGGCCCTGTACGAGGGACCAGGGAGAACTCAAGGTTCATCACTCACCCCTCTTACCATGCCTGAAGAGCTGTCTCCCACTGAAACTAGAACTGAGCTAGTGCAGCACACCCAATGCACTTGACCTGTTCAGAACCCTGCTGTTTCTTGTACGCTGAGGTGACAGAAGTCATAGGGTAGTGATACATACATATATGGGTGGCATTAGTGTCGCATACGCAAGGTATAAAATGGCAATGTATTGGTGGAGCTGTTATTTGTACTCAGGTGATTCATTTGAAAAGGTTTCCAACATAATTATGGCCGCACAACGAGAATTAATAGACTCAGTCTCTGATAGCCTTCACTCAATGACTGAGAGCAGCAGTGTTTGCATAGAGTTCTCAGTGCTAACAGACAAGCAACACTGCTTGAAATAACCACAGAAATCAATGGGGGACATACAACAAATGTATCCGTTACAACAGTGCAGCGAAATTTTGTATTAATGGGATATGGCAGCAGACGACTGACATGAGTGCCTTTACTAACAGTGCAACATCACCTGCAGTGCCTCTCCTGGACTCACTACCATATTGGTTGGATTCTAGATGATGGTCAGATGAGTCCCAATTTCAGTTGGTAAGAGCTGATGGTAGGGCCTGAGTGTGGTGCAGACCACACAAAGCCATGGGCTCAAGTTTACTATAAGGCACTGTGCAAGCTGGTGGTGGCCCCCTATTGGTGTGGGCTTTGTTTACATGTAATGGACTGGATCCTCTGGCCGAATTGAACCAATCATTGCTGGAGATGATTATGTTCAGCTACTTGGAAACTAACAAGAATGGAATTTTTATGGATGACATTGTGCCCTATCGCTGGGCAACAATTGTTTGTGACTGGTTTGGAGTACATTCTGGACAATTTGAGCAAATGATTTGGTCACCCAGACTGCCCAACATGAATCCCATCTAACATTTATGGGACATAATCAAGTGATCAGTACATGCATGGACTCGTGCACTAGCAACAGTTTCGCAATTATGGACAGCTATAGGGACAGCATGGCTCAGTATTTCTGCAGAGGACTTCCAGTGACTTGTTGAGTCCATGCAGTGTTGAGTTGCTGCACTACAATGGGCAGAAGGAGACCCGATGTGATATTAGAAGGTATCCACAACTTTTGTCACCTTATTGTCTACATGGGAAGCAGACACTAAAGGATAAAGTTTGGTTTATCATTGGCAATTTGAATATATATGATAAATAATAGTAACCCTTAGGGCAATGGCAGCAGGGGATAAATAGGATCATGTTGTGCACTCAGTGTGTATGCCTGGGGTTGTTGTTTGACAGCTGGAAGAGGCTGTTCTGACAGTCATTGAAAGAACAGCACGCAATCATCTGCAGGTTGTGGCAGACAAGGGTACAAAAGACGACTGTCATATGGGCTCCTCATTCCAGCCACAGGCAGATAAGGTCAAGATGATCAGCTATGCTTATGGAATTTCAATGAGATTTACAATCCAGTTCCAACATCAATTGTAACTCCTTTTTCAGAGCCAAGTGGAAGGATTGAACCAGATATTCTGTGATAAGGTAGGCTGAAACTCCCTGGACTTGCTTGACAGGGTCAAGTGTGCATTACACATCAGAGGATGCTACCTAAGTACCTGACTGTGTGTGGAATGCACACAAGGAATTTTGTGGCTCCATCCAGTCCAGATGATGATAGCTAGATGAGACCCCAAAATATTAGTGTAAGAACCAAAGAATTGCCCACCACAGACAATATGAGTACAGTCCTAGTCATCAATAGCCAAAGAATTCACAACAAACTGATATGAAAGACTCCTACAAAGCAATGGAGTTTGTATGGTACAAACTTGAAACTGACAGGACTGAAATTTTTGTGCCAGATATAAATTTATATCAAAAGGATGATTATCACAGAAGGAAGGGGCAAACAAAATTGTGTCAAGCATTCAACAACAACATCAGCAGAGTATTATCAAAAGATTGTTATGTAGAATGGCTTGTAGTGTTAATTATCTTGTGATGCCTGTGTGTTGGTGGACAAAATCTTATTAGTGCATCCATTGTTATATTAGCTTCTGTGGCCATCATTCCTTCTTATTAGTGCAGCTGATGTTTTTATATTTTTGCAATTTTTGACAAACAATCTTTCATTCTTTGTGTACTTCTTGCATCTGAAGTGCATTCTTCTCTAGTCAAGTAATAAAACTTGTTCATCCAAAGATGTAGTAAATTAATTACAGTCTGTCCAGCAGGTTACAGGCACAGTAAAACATGTTTACTGACTAAGCTAATGTTTGATTTTCCTTGCATTAATCAAGTCCCAGAGTGAGTTCAGTTACATTGAAGGTCTTCACTTGAGAAATGGAAATGTAAAAAATGGATCAAATGAATTTTTTAGCATTAAGAAAACTGACAGAGGTAATTTTCAGTCATGGAAATGTCAATGGAAATTATTTCTCATGCTTAGAAATTGCTGAGCATGGGTGTTACAGACAAGACTGCCAAAATTTTAGGTGGGCTTCCGACAAACTGTGGTTTTTTTGTCATTACTTGAAACTCCTGTGACAAAAGCAGACAGATTTTCGAACATTTAACAGCCAGGTCACTGAAAGAGGAGCATTGTTTGTTGTGGACTGAAGAAATGGCATTTGCTTTCAGTGCTATTATGGTTACACATAAACAGGACAAACATCAGTGTTCACAAAGCGGTTTAAACAAAAAATCTGTGAACAAGAAGAATGTTGATTGCTACTGCTTTCACAAGAAAGGCTGAGTGCAAAAAAAGACTGTTTAAATTTTTAAGAGAAAGTTCTGAGTGCAGAAATTAGAAACATTTTTACTGCTAATCACAATAATGTTTGGCTCGTTGATAGTTCTGCATCTGGATGGTTTTGAACAGTTTAACCATTGGGGAAGTTCAAAGTTTCTATCCACATAAGAGATAATTCAGTTGTTCATGCTGAAGATATTGAATCAATCAAGTCAAATTTTCTAGTAAATGGTGTAAGGGAACCCCTTACACTGGAGGATATATTATGTGTAGCTGGTTTGAAGAATATTTTGTTTTCTCTCTATGGGGCATCAACAACCAGTAAAGGTTTAAAATGTAACAATCCATCTTGGATTTTCCATTGTTTAAAGGTTTAAAACGCATATTAAACAACAACAAGACAGAGGCACATAGTGAGAAACCAGTGACAGTTAGTATAAAAGCTGAAAATCAGTGTTACGGAGTGTTATTTTCTGTGGAGGATATTGAACAAACAAATTGTGCATCATCTTACTTAGCTCTGTTATGGTACAAGAGGAATTTGAAGTAAATGGCTGAATGTGATTTGATTCCAAATTTAAATTCACACCCTTAAATTTCTTTTGTGAATCATATCAGTATGGTAAACTGCATATGAAGGGATTTTAATAAATTTTGCCAACTTGTTCCTTTACTCCAAGAGATTTTGTTCGTACTGATGTATGTGAAAAAATGTCACTCTCATCATTAAGGGGAGCCAGCAGTTTTCTTTTTTCCTTGAACTACTGCTTGTGGTTCTTCAGAAACTGAATCACTAAAAGACAAATCACTTACTTAATTATCACTATTGAAAACACTATCCAAAAGCTTCTGTAAATCCCCCTCCTCATCACTATGAGCTATTCTTTTGGCCATGTTGGTTGATTACTAAGACTAGTTACCATTACCCCATGGCACATGTGGTCTGTGCTTCATTTTAGAATACATATAAGAGCCACCCATTAGCTAGAAATTGAACTCCATGCATTGGCTGGAACCTGAAATTAATAGGAATGAGATTTTTGGGGAAAATATAAGTGTATATTGGAAGGATAGGCAAATTGGAAATGGAGGTGGTGTATTTGCTGCAGTGGACAAGGAACTCAAATCCACCAAGGTGGATATTGAAGCCGATGTAAGCCTGTCTGTGCAAGACTCAGTATCGGGTGGGCAAAAAATGATCATTGGATCCTCCTATCACCCACCAAACTAATCTCCTGTTATAACTAAAAACTATAGAGAAAACCTCAGATTGCCAATTATATCGTAATCATCCGTGGAGTCTTTAATCACCCAACAATTAATTGGTAAAATTATAGTTTTGTTAGTGGTGGGTATGATAATGCATCCTGTGAAACTTTACTAAATGCCCACTCTGAAGACTACATATAACAGATAGTTAGGAACCCCACTCATGATGGAAATATATTGGATCTAATGGCAACAAATAGACGTGATGTCTTTGAGAATATCCACATCAGAACTGGTATCATAGACCATGACACAGTTGTGGCAACAATGATTACCAAAGTACAAAGGACAACTAAAAACAAGCAGAAAAATATATATGTTCAATAAACTAGATAAAAAATCAGTAGTATCTTCTCTCTATGAGGTGCTTGAAACTTTCAGCACAGGGCAGGAGCATGTAGAGGAACTCTGGCTCAAGTTAAAAGAATAGTTGACCATGCACTGGACAGATACTTACCCAGTAGAACAGTTCATAACGGGAGGGAACCTTCATAGTATACAGCCCCTGCAGAGAAACAGATATTAAAACAGAGATACTTCATAATAGGTGTAAAACAAAATGTAGAGCTACAGAAAGAGAGATGCTGAATGAAATGCATTTGTCTGTTAAGAGAGCAATGCGTGATGCCTTCAATGACCACTGTAGTAGAAAATTGACAAGTGATCTTTCACAGAACCCAAAGAAATTCTGGTCATATGTAAAGGCTGCTAGTGGCTCCAAAGCTTATCCAGTTCCCAGTGAATGAGACAGGAACTGAAATTGAGGATAGCAAAGCTAAAGCTGAAATGCTTAATTCCATTTTCAAAAGTTCCTTTGCAAAGGAAAACACAAGACTGCCCCAATATAATCCTCATACTACTGAAAAGATTAGTAAAATCAGTATTAGTGTCAGTGGTGTTGAGAACAGCTGAAATTGTTAAAATTCAACAAAGCTCTAGGGACTGTTTGAATCCCTGTGAGATTCTGTACGGAATTTGCAGCTGAATTAGCCTCTCCTCTAACTATAATCTACCATAAATCACTCGAACAAGAAACTGTGTCCAGTTCTTGGAAAAAAGCACAGGTCACACTCATCTACAAGAAGGGTAGTAGAAGTGATCCTCAAAACTACCATCCAGTATCCTTGACATTGTTTTGTTGTAGAATCTTAGAACATATTTTGAGCTCAAGCATAATGAGGTATGTTGAACAGAATAACCTACTCAATGCTGACCAGCATGGATTTCAGAAACATTGATCTCGTGAAACCCAACTTGTACTTATCTCACATGACATACTGAAAGCTTTGGATCAAGGCAATCTCGATTTCCAAAAAGCATTTGATTCGGTACTAAAACTATGCTTTTTGTCGAAAGTATGGTCATATGGGGATATCAAATTAAATTTGTGACTGTATTGAGGACTTTTGTAGGGAGGATGCAGCAAGTTATCGTGGATGGAGAGTTGTCATCAGATGTAGAATTAACTTCAGGCATGCCCCAGGGACGTGTGTTGGGACCAGTGTTGTTCATGTTATACATTAATGACCTTGTAGACAATATCAACAGTAAAAATCATACTTTTTGCAGATGATGCAGTTATTTATAATGAAGTACTATCTGAAAGAAGCTGCATAAATATTCGATCAGAGCTTGATAAGATTTCAAAGTGGTGCAGAGCTTGGGGAACTTGCTCTAAATGTTCAGAAATATAAAATTCTGCACTTTACAAAAGGAAAAAAATGTAGTGTTGTAAGACTATAATATTAATGAGTCACTGCTGGTATCAGCCAACTCATACAAACACCTGGGTGTAACACTTCATAGGGATAATCACATAGGTTCAGTTGTGGGTAAAGCAGATGGTAGACATTGGTTTATTGGTACAATACTGGGGAATTGCAATCGGTCTACAAAGGAAGTTGCTTACAAATCACTCATGTAATCAGTTCTAGAATATTGCTCGATTGTATGGGACCCATACCAAATAGGACTAACAGGGGATATTGAACGTATACAGAGAAGAGCAGCATAAATGGACACAAGTTTGTTTAATCTGTGGGAGAGTGTCACAGAGATACTGAAGAACTGAAGTGGAAGACTCTTGAAGTTAGTCATAAACTATCCCAAGAAAGTCTACTGACGTAGTTTCAAGAACCATCTTTAAACAATTATTCTAGGAATATACCACAACCCCCTATCAAGAGGATAAGTTTAGAGTAATTACTGCATGCACAGGGGTATTCAAAAAATCATTCTTCCCATTGTAACAATTCATGTTGAATGTTACTTAACTTGAATTTCTTCTGCCGGGTCCACTGATGAATGAATGCAAAATTTTCATGCTTCACAAAACTTATTCACATTAATTGACATCCGAACTGCACACTTGTCACGTAAACAAAACACAGACAGACTTCACTGATCTCTTTGACTTCCAAAAGTAACTTCAAAACTGACTTATCACTGCATCGCTTTACATAGAATTTTAACAATAACTTCCAAAATAAAGCATTATTAATTTTGTACAATTTTGATGTTACAATTAAAATTTACCAAACGTAAAGAAACTGATGTTACAGCCGAATAAGGTATAAAATACAATACTGAATGACAATTTTTATAGTAATATCTTTAGTTTTCCATAAGAAAATCATTCTGAACTTTAATTACAATAATGTCTCTTGTATTGTTTTAGTTATGTAATTAATTATAGTTTGAATTTGGTTACTAACATTTAGTGGTAGTACAGAGCTCGTGCTTTATCTGATTACATAAATAAAATGCACAAATAAGGCCTCAAATTCCAGAAATTGGAAAACTGTGAGATGTGAACAATTGGAGAGTTAATTAGAAATGTAATTACAAAGATTATTAATTGCAAAGGAAGACATAAAAATAAATAACAAATGAAAATACATTGCTTGGTAATAACTTTTAAGCTGTTTCTCAAGATAGTGAGGTCTTCTGTTACTGTATTTTTAGATTACCATTTTGTTAATTAGAAGCATTGATTTTTCATGCTAGCATCTGCAGTCTCTAGTTAACAATTTCTTGATTGGTTACTTAATTTAGTATATGTAAATAATTTTATCAATGACAACAATCCACCAATATTACGACAAAGCACGTCCTTCCAGAACATCCCACATGCCTTCGCAATGAATATCAAGTTTTTTATCAAATAGGACAGAATGATATATATAAGGACACATATACAAGGCCTTAGGAAGCAATAAAAAAAGGTGGTAGTGGACATTTCATATGATTCCTGAGGGGAGGCTGTACCGTTATACCATTCTCAATGCGTGAATGGAGCAGGAAGAAACCCTAATAAATGGTACAATCCTCACGGTGTTTTGCAGAGTATAGATGTAGATGCATTCATATAGTCAAGTGTGCATTTGTGAACTAAGTTTGTCATACAGTTTAAATGCCATAGCATCTTCATTTGACTACAGCTTGTCATCTGACGTGATCGACTTAAAGGTAAAATTCAACAACCTGTGGTAAATGGAGATACAGTCCCTAAAGATCAAGGACCTTGTGACACTACGAAGGTTTCTCAACTTGGAATGAATCATAGAAACAGCAGCGAATTTTGACCTCCAATTTGTTTACACAGTAATGTAGTTACATGTAGCACCCATTGATGAATCAGACATTCCAGGAGGCAATGGCATCTAGAGACTCTAAGAAATGGTGCAGAGCAATGAAAGATGAAATTTACTCATTGGAAATAAATAATTCCCAGGACTTAGTGGACTTTCCTCCAGATCATCAGTCGTAAATGGCTTTATAAACTTAAACATAAACCATAGGGCAGTATAATGAAGTACAAAGCTAGATCATGTTGCAAAAGACTCTTCTCAGAAACCTGGACTTGAATATGGAGAAACTTTTCACTTATTGTTAGGTATGAATCAATTTCTATTCTTTTAGCTTTGGCTGGAAAGTATGATATGAACACAAAGCAATTTGATGTGAAAACTGCCTTTCTCACTGGTGAATTACAAGAAAATATTTTTGTGCAGCAGCCTGAAAGTTTTGTTAATAATAATATATCCTTAGTGTATAGATTAAAGGAGAGCCTTTATTGACTAAAGCAGTCTCCAAGACGTTGGAAACAAAAATTTGTTCAGTTTACAGAGTTTTTTTGATTTCAAACAATATTATTCAGACAGCTGTGTGTTTCATGCTCTAGTTGATGGTCATGAAGTGTTTTTACCTATTATTGCTGATGACAGAAAATTCTGAGTAAAGTAACCACAGCTATAAATAAAATGCTTGAATTCAGGATTTGTTCTGAAATTGTGGGTGATCATCCCACTTACTTTGTAGGACTGAAAATCAAGCAAGACTGTGAAACTTAAGAATTGTTCATCTGTTGAAGGCTACATCAGTCGCCTCTTAGAAAAATACAACATGAACAACTGTAAGCCTTATGTAACACCTACCAATAACAGTTTAAATTTGCACTTGGCACAGAGCCCAGCTAATGAAGACAAGAAGTCCATGTGAAATGTTCTACTTCACGAGACTGTGGTGGGTTGATGTTTGCTACCAAAGTGACAAGACCTGAAATAACATTTTCTGCCTGTCAAGTAAGTCAGTTTCCCAACCACCCTGGACCTGAGCATGGGGCTGCTGTTAAATGTATCAGTCAACAATGTGTTGCCAGATTCACAGTAGAAGCAGAGTATGTTGCATTCTCTGACACAGCTGCTGAAATAATGTGGCTTCGCACATTCTTGCGGGTGTTCAGTGTCAACACGGAACAACCAACTTAGCCATTTGTGGACAACCAGAATGCATTGCAATTTTTAAAACATAATGAAGATCACAAGAGGACTAAAGACATAACATAAAGTTCCATTATCTTTGTGAAAAAATGTATGATAGTTATATTCTTGTATCCTGTATCAAGTCAGAAGATCAGTTGGCAGATACATTTACAAAAGCAATTACTAAAGAAAAGTTCCAAACTACTTGTAGATTATCTTCAATTGTGTCTTTAAAATGTGCAAACAAGAGTGGGAGTGTTATTTAGCAGGGCTCGTTGTGCTGATTATCTTGTGATGTCTCTGTGCAGGTGAACAAAGTCTTATTACTGCATCTGATGCTTTTCTCTATTTGCCACTTGCAATGGACACACAATCTTTTATTCCTTTGTGTATTTTCTTTTATTGTTACCTTTGGTAATGGAATCTGTTCTGTGTCTTGTGTTTGAGTTACTTTCTTGCGTATTCGAGTAATATAACTTACTCACCCCAAACTGTAATAACTTGATTACAGTCTGCCCAACAAAGATCACTCACAAAACACAAAGTAGTTCTGCAGCATTAAAGCTTTTGCCCAGTCATGAATCACAACTTAGGGAACAAAGAAAGCATAGAAATGCTGAATGCTATTTTTAAATATTCCATTACAATGGAAAATCCAGGAGTCCTTGCCGAAAGTGTGGAAGAATTAGTAGAGCTGCTGTATGTTTTTCTGAAGGTTGGCAACCAAAATAAGAAGCACAGTGTGAATTATCTTGGTGTGAATAAAATGTATCTGTGGTCTGTGTTATACAAAGACAGCAATAAAATAACTTAACACTAGAAGTTAAGTGCTCGAATACAGCAGTACTTTCAGCATGTGGGATGTCAAAATTAGAATACTGTTTAATATGCAAGATCTATGTAATAGTGTGGATGGAACTGAAACACTTGAAAAATGCAAAGGGTAGAAAAAAGAAGAGATGGTAGCAAGGCAAAACATTGTATAATGAGGACCATTAAGAAAAAGGTAAAGCCACATATGATGTGATGTGTTGTGTTGTGAAACTTCCAAGGCTATGTACAATAAACTTAAAGCAACATACAAAAGAAATGATTCTCCAAGAACTCAGCAGTTACTTCAAGAATTTTATATTTTAAAATATGATAGAGCTAAAAACATGACAAGTAATATAAATGTGCTGCAGAATATAGCATTTGAATTGCATTGACTTCAGTGAGGAATGATGTCAGATACTATGTTTCATATCTAAAATACTATTTATTGTGCCAGACGAATTTGAGCAGGTCCCCCCCCCCCCCAACATGGAATTCATCATCCAGTTGTGAGCAGACTGGAAAATCTAACTGCAAGGTGCAAAAAATCCGAAGAATAAATAACACTGCTCTATATGCAAGAAAAATAATCACTGAGAGATGAGTGCTACTTTAAAACTAGCAAAAAAATTCAAGAATCAGAACCTAGATCTTTCAATCCCCCCTCCTACCTGCAAAAAGACAAATCTTAAAGAAGAGGACTGTAATTTTAAAAACAAATACAACATAAATAGAACATTAGAAAACTTCAGTCACTCTAGAAGATATCACTGAAGAGAAGAAGAGAAAAATAATCGCTAAAGAGAATGAGAAAGAAGACATCAATGAAGGAATGAAGAAAAAAGGCTCTGTGTCTATTGTAAATGAATGCAACAAGCAAAAAAATTCAGAAGAAGTTAATGATAGAGATGAAATGGTCATGGTTGTTCATAGTGCATGTATGAGGTCTGTTGACAACATTCTGGAACATCATAATTTCATGCCAATGGTATGTAGGAGAAAAATGTGGTTGGCATCCCTGCACACACCTGTATTTAATGTGTAACTGTCAGAATTTCATTGTTGTATGTCTGTTAGTTATTGTTCAGTGCCGCATTGAATAGAACATAGTGTCTCACAGTTTGCGAATTTCATTTCGAGATAGCAGAGTTAGAGGAGCAACGTGTCTGAATTAAATTTTGCATGAAACTCAGGAAAACCTTTACAGAGAGACACCAAATGATGCAGGAAGCCTTTGGCGATGAGTGCTTTAGCCGTACTCAGTGTTATGAATGGTTCACATTGTTTAAAAATGGCTGAATGGAAGTTAAAGATGATGCTTGTTCAGGATGCCCTTTGAAGCCTACCAACAACACTCATCTCAGGAACATCAACAAAATTGTGCATTCCAATCAAATATAAACTGACTGACTGAATGGCTGACTGAGAAATTGCACAAGAATGTAACATTTCAGTTAGGTCATGTCATGAGATCACGACACAGCAGCTTGGAATGCATTGTGTTGCAGCCAAGTTCGTCCCAAGGCTCAAGAGTCAAGACCAGAAAGACCTTTGCCTAGCAGTCTGTGAAGAGATTTTGGATCACACAAATGAAAACGAGATGTTCCTTAAGAGAATCATGTGGCCCCTGTGGACTTTTTTTATTTCTGAAGTTGAAAGCCTAGTTGAAAGGACGAAGATTTGCAATGGCAGACAAGATAAAAATAAATTTGCAAATGGTGCTTTGTACAATCCAGCAAGAGGTGTACCAAGACTGCTTTCGGAAGTGGAAACAGTTTTGGGAGCTATGTATCAATTGTGGAGGATACCATCCACAATAAGTAAAAGGTAAGTGTAGAAAAATTTTGTGGACGAAGTTTCAGAATTTTCTGAATAGACCTCACATAGGAGGTATGTGTTATGAGGTGGACAAGTTAATAAACATGAAAGACTGTGACAAAGTCATGAAAGTTGCCAATCAAGGTGGATCAACAAAACTAATAGCAACAGGGAACTTTATTTGTGAAAATTAAATTCTCAAGGATGTTATGTATGTTACTGAACTGAATAGAAATCTGATGCCTGTAAATGCTATCACTGAAAAACACTGCACAGTAGTAAAGGTAAAATATCCATATTAAAAGTACAAAAACACAAAAATAGATTTATAAGGTGAACAGTAAACCAGGAATGCAATCACTACTGATAGAAGAAAAAAAACAAGGATGTCATAATAAGCTAGGTCATCCAGGCATTAGTTGTACTTTAAACATTAAAAGAATGTGTAATGAAGTTCCTAATATAAAACTTCCTGACAGATAAAACTGTGTGCCGGACCGAGACTCGAACACGGGACTTTTGCCTTTCACGGGCAAGTGCTCTACCAACTGAGCTACTCAAGCACGACTCATGACCCGTCCTCACAGCTTCAATTCTGCCAGTACCTCATCTCCTACCTTCCAAACTTCACAGAAGCTCTTCTGCGAACCTTGCAGAACTAGCACTCCTGGAAGAAAGGATATTGTGGAGACATGGCGAAAGACAAAGGTCCCGATTCCAAGTCTCGGTCCGGCACACAATTTTAATCTGTCAAGAAGTTTCATATCAGCGTACACTCTGTTGCAGAGTGAAAATCTCATTCTGGAAGTTCCTAATAGTTTAAGCTCAGCAGAAAAATTGTGTGAAGCTGGTGTGAGAGCTAAGCTAAAAAGAAAGCCATTTTGTACAGTGAGAAAAATGGCAATAAGACCACTTGAAATAATATGTACTGATATATGTGAAGATACCATGAAAAGGATAGTTGCTGCTCACCATATGCATGCTGAGTTGCAGATAGGTGCAACAAATAGACTGTCAGAAGGTGAGTTTTCTGCCAATAAGGCTGTTGTCAGAAGCACATGCGCGCACACACACAGACAGACACACACACACACACACACACACACAGAGAGAGAGAGAGAGAGAAAGAGAGAGAGAGAGAGAGACACAGACACACACACCACAGTCTCTGGCTGCAGAGGCCACGATGCAAACACAAGGAAGAGGCTGGGGTGGGGTGGAAGATGGATAGGAGGCTAGATGCTAGATGAGGGGGATGGTAAAGTGCTGCTTGTGGGAGTGTACAGGAATGAGGTAGAAAAAGGATAGGGCAGCTAGGTGAAGTTGGGAGGTAAGACAAAGGGTGGAACTGGGGGGGGGGGGGGGGGTAGCAGAAAAGGAGAGAAGTAAAATGACTGTGGGTACATCGGTGGAACAGAGGTCTGTGGGGCTCTGTAGTACTGGAAAATGGGAACAGGGAAGAACTAGGTGGGTAAGGACGATGACTAACAAAGGCTGAGGCCAGGAGAGTATGCAGGATATATTGCAGAGGGAATTCCCACCTGTGAAATTCAGAAAAGCTGGTGTTGGTAGGAAGGATCCAGATGGCATAGGCTGTGAAGCAATCATTGAAATGAAGAATATCGTGTTGGATGGTGTGATGGTGTGCTCAACAATGGGGTAGTCCAGCTGTTTCTTGGCTGCACCTTGTAGATGGCCATTCATGAAGACAGACAGCTTGTTAGTTGTCATCCCCACAGAAAAGGCAGCACATGGTTGTAGCTTAGCTTGTAGATCACATGACTGGTTCCACACGTAGTCCTGCCATTGATGGGATAGGTGATGCTTGTAACCGAACTGGAGAAGGTGGTTGTGGGAGAATGTATGAGACAGATTTTGCATCTACATCTGTTACAGGGATATGACCCATGAGTAAAGGGATTGGGAGCAGGGGTTATGTAGGGATGTACGAGGTTATTGTGCATGTTCGTTGGGTGGCAGAATACCACTTTGCGAGGGGTGGGAAGGATACTGGGTAGGACATTCCTCACGATGAGAGATAGTTGAAATCCTGACAGAGAATAAGATTAAGTTGCTCCAGTCATGGGTGGTTCTGTGTCATGAGGGGAATGCTCCTCTGTGGCCTGTGACTGGAGAGATAAGGCATAGGAGATTTGTTTTTGTACAAGGTATGTGAAGGCCTCAGTGAAACCCTCAGTATATTTTGAAAGGACTGCCTGTCACTACAGATATGATGGCCAAAGGTGGCTAGGCTGTATGGAAGCGACTGCTTGGTATAGAGTGTGTGGCGGCTGTCGAAGCGGAGATATTGCTGGTGGTTGGTTGGCTTGATATTGACAGACATACTGATGCAGCTATCTTTGAGGTGCAGGTCAGCATCAAGGAAGATGGCTTGTTGGTTTGAGCAGTACCAGGTGAAGCGAATGGGGGAAAAGGTGTTGAGGTTCTGGAGGAAAGTGGATAGGGTGTCCTCATCCTCAATCCAGATCATGAATATTTTGTCAATAAATCTGTTCCAGGTGAGGGGTTTGGGATTCTGAGTGTTCAGCAAGGATTCCTCTAGGTTCCAAATGGATAGGTTGGCACTGGATGGTGCCATGTGGGTGGCCATATCTGTACCCTGGATTTGTCTGTAGGTAATGCCATCAAAGAAGTAGTAGTGGGTGAGGATATAGTTCCTCGCCAATGGACACCACCTTGACGAAGCACTGTCCATGTGGGTGGAGAGGCTTGTGTATCCACGTGAAGCTAAGGGCTATGTCAAAGGTAGAGGACCTTCTGCTGGAAAGGCCTTAGCTGATGGACCAGACTAAGAGTGTCCCACAATGTCCTGTCTTCCCTATCCACTCCTAGTCCTTACAAATTCCCTCCACAACCCAAGGTGTGATGTAATCTGTGCCAAGGGGTGGGTGGCACATGGGAAGATGTCTTGCAAATGGAGTCTCAGGCAAACTGGGTGACCTCCCTGAGTAAGTAGCTTCACACTGTGCAGGGTTTTCATGGTGTGGACCGTGTAGATTCCCAGATCTCATGGGACTAAGATGGACACAACTGATGAAAATAATTTAAAATGAACTGAGGGGCAAACTGAGACCTCAGACACCCAAACATTGGGGTCAGGACCAATCGAATGCACTCCCACTACTGAATCAGGGTCTAGACCTGTGTAAGAAGTGGGAACTGTAACTGAGAAGTTGGACCAGATCAAGATTAAAGCCTTGCCTTGGGGCCACAGGAGGAAAATTCTCAGGGAACAGAAACAAAAGGAAGGGAAAGAATGGCTTCCCAAACAAAAGTGGAGGGAATTAAAAGAGCTTGAGCTCAAGACCCCCAAGAAAAAACTGTTTCAGGGGGACACACAGACCTCCTCAACATCAAAGACAGGTAACAAAAGGATAAGGGAGGAATATAGGACTCCCTCCTCTGAGGGTAAGTGAGTCCAGAAAAAGGAGAGGCAAGAAATAGGGAAACAGACCCAAAGAACTGCAGTCTCAGTTTTTAGGATGGTGGTTATCCAAGAAGGCTTTCCACTGGTAAGCATCACCTCGCAGCAGGAGGAGCTTGTGCAGATGACCCTTTTTGAAAAGATTGGTCCAGGACCCAAATTCAGGAGGGTCTATCTAGATCCCGGTGCCCTCATTTTTGTCTGTGAGGCAGTGCTTCGGTAGAATGGCTCAAGGACAAGGTGCCCATGATATCCCTGTGGGAGGATGTGAAGCTGCTGGTCAAGACAGCAGCTGAGCTTCTTAAGACTGCAAACGTATCAATATGGGTACCAAAGATCTTTAGGGATGTCTCTCTAAAGACTCTGTTTGAGAAAATAGGGATCCAGAACGAAAAAGTCTTGACAGAGGATGGACAGTAATCAACCAGAAGGCTGTACTGGAAGGACGAAGCCTGGTGATGAAAACTGGAGAGAATTCCCTGAAGGTGATGTGAGAGCAAGACCTGAAATTGTTTTTAGGGTTCTCGCAGGTCACCGTCAGAGTAATAAAAGACCTCAAAAGCAATTATGGCAGCGAGGTGGAGACTTGAGGTGTTGCAGATTAATCTGCAGCACAGTAAAGGGGCCACTGCTGTCCTGAGCCATCACCTGGGGAGGCAGGAAGTGGATGTGGCCCTGATACAAGAATCCTACTTATATAAAGGGGAGTATCAGACCTCAGTGGTACTGGAGGTAAGCTGATTTATGCTAGAAATCTAAGAAACTCCAGAACATGCATTTATGTGAGAAATGGAATTTCTTTCATCCCAATGATGGATTTCTGTTCCAGGGACCTGATGACCATCAGGATGCAGCAATGTGAGGAACGTATCACGAGAAAAATTGTTTTCGCCTCAGCATACCTTCCTTACAAAGACGGCTCTCCTCCTTCTTTGGAGGTGAGGAGACTGATGGAAGCTTGCCATCAGCAAGGCAACCAACTGTTGGTTGGATGTGATGTCAATGCCCACAACCTAGTGTGGAGCAGCAAGGGCACTAACAGCAGAGGTGAGTACCTTCTTGAATTTCTCTTGTCTAACAATTTGGAGGTCCTCAACAGGGGTGATGAACCTACATTCAGGAACAGCAGAAGGGAAGAAGTAATTGACATAACCTTTGGTTCCATCATGATGGGCAGCTATGTCAAACAATGGCATGTGGCATTAGAGCCATCCTCATCGGACCACAGGTATATTAAATTCAAGTTTGAAATGGAAATCAGACAGACCACAGCCTACAGGAACTCCAGGAAAACAGAGTGGGAGACATACAGAGGGACCTTGACTTAAGCTTACCGGAAATTAAAACCTCGATAAGGAATCCAGTAGAGTTTGAGAAAGTAGCAGAGGCTGTAACCTCTGCCATAGTGACCTCATACCAGGACAACTGCTCAATCACCAAGAAGTGCACAAATAGGAGTGTGCCTTGGTGGAACAACAACTTGGAAATGCAAAGAAGACAGGTACGAAGATTGTTTAACCTTGCGAGACATAAAGGACAATGGGCAAGATTATTGTGAAGCCCTTGTCAACTACAACCTTGCAATTAGACAAGCAAAGGAGGCACCCTAAAAAGCATTCTGTGAAGAAGTGGAGGGCACGGCTTCTGAAGCCAGACTTCACAAAATCCTCACTAGTGTACCAATTAATCCAGGAAGGAGGATGGGGAATATGCAAAGACAGCACATGAGATGCTGGAATTGCTTTTCAAAACTCAATTCCCTCAATATGCTCTGGTGGATAACACAGACCACAATGCAATCCCTGAGATACAATGGTTCTCAGACATTCAAAGAGAGGACTGGTAATCGGCCAAGGAGTGTGTCGACTTCAGTAAAATCCAATGGGTGATGGGAACATTCCAATCATTCAAGTCACCTGGCTCAGATGGTATCTTTCCACTCTCCTGCAACAAGCAGGAGAGAATCTTATAAGAGTCCTATCCAAGTTATTCAGGGTTAACCTAGCAGCAGGAATCATTCCCAATGCCTGGAGGGCAGTGAAGGTTGTCTTTATTCCAAAGCCAGTCAGAATTTATCATACCAAGGCCAAGGATATGAGACTAGTTAGTCTGTCCTACTTCATTCTTACAACATGGGAAAAACTGGTTAATGTACATGTTGGGGAGAAGAGGCTAACTAGGGCTCCTCTACATTCAAACCAACATGCATATTAACAAGGTAAATCATGAGAGACAGCTCTCCACCAACTCGTTGGGAAGGTGGAGAAAGCACTACACTTTCAGGAAATAGCCCTCTACATCTTCTGGGACATCGAGGGGGCTTTTAGTAACACAACCTTTGATTCCATGGTTAGAGTAGCAGAGGTGCATGACTTAGGGACCACTATATGTAGGTGGACTAGGGCCATGCTTAGTGGAAGAAAGGTAGAGGCCGCCATGACGAATGAAAAGATGGCAATTAACACCACTAGAGGTTGTCCACAAGGAGGAGTTTTGTCCCCTTTATTGTGGAATCTAGTGGTGAATGAGCTCATTGAGGAACTAAATTCCAGACAATGCTTTTGCCAAGGATACGCAGATGACCTTGTCATAGTAATACTTGGCAAATTGACTGACGCAGTCAGTAATATGGCTCAAGGTGTGCTGGACATTGTGCAAGATTGGTGTAGCAAACAGGATCTAAGGGTTAATGCTAAGAAGACTGTTGTGGTACCATTCACGAAGAAGCATATCCACTCTCCAGTTGAAATGTAAAGCTTTTCGATGAAACTCTACCTGTGAAGGGGATAGTGAATTATCTAGGGGTAACCTTATATGAGAAACTAACATGTACCCCTCACATTTAGAGCACTGCTCCAAGGCAAAAGGTGATCTAGTGAGTACCAGAAGAGCTTGTGGCAAAAACTGGGGCCTAAGCCGCAGAGGAATTCACTGGATATACACCATGGTGGTTAGACCTAGGATCTCCTACAGTTGTGTAGTGTGGTGGAAGAAGGTAGAATAGCAGGTTGCAGCTAAGGAGCTTGCTAAGGTGCAGAGACTGGCCTGCTTAGTCATAACAGATGGAATTAGCAACACACCAACTGTGGGGATGGAAACCATGCTGGACATGCCTCCATTACACCTATGGATCAAGATGGAGGCAGCAACTGGTGCACACAAACTCAAAACTGGTAAAAACTGGATCTCATTGGGATATCCAGAATCACACACCAAAATAGTGAGTGAGGTAAGTATAGGAATGGTTTGGGAAAAGGTAGCCAGGTATATAATAACTCCCAACTACTTTAACAAGCCTACAGTACTATAATTGGAAGCAGGGAGCAGTGGGAAAAAACAGTTTGACACCATACAGGGGACATTGTCTGGTTCACTGATGGGTCGAAATCAGACCAAGGCACTGGGGCTGGGGTGTATGGGGTTCAGCCAAGACTGGAGGACTGATGGGTCGAAATCAGACCACGGCACTGGGGCTGGGGTGTATGGGGTTCAGCCAAGGCTGGAGGACTGATGGGTCGAAATCAGACCAAGGCACTGGGGCTGGGGTGTATGGGGTTCAGCCAAGACTGGAGGGCATCATCTCTCTTTGAAAACTGGCCTCAGTGTTCCAAGCTGAAATCACTGCAGTCATGGCGTGTGTGGAGGAGAATGTGTGTAGGTGCTACTAGGACTGTAGCATCTACATCTATTCAGACAGCTAGGCAGCCCTGAAATCATTGGCAGCTCCTGAACAAGATCTAAGGTTGTTGCAGAATGTCACAGGGTTCTGGTGGAGCTAGGGGGAAGCAATAGGGTAAACCTAGTGTGGGTAGGATCCTATAGGTAGGATCTGTGATGAGTGTGAAGAAACTGAATCACACCTAATCTTCAAATGCATTGCATTGAAGAGCAAGAGAGACAGAATTTTTGGGGCAACTAGACCTGAAGAAATTGTGTCTAACAAAGAACTTGTAAAGGGAGTCCTTGCACTATTTAAGGGCACTGGTTGGCTTTACTAGATATACAGGAAGTGATACCGTACAATAAAACTCAGTTTTGGTGCGGGCAGTGGTGGGTTGGACCGAAGCTGTTTTAGCTTCCCTGCTAAAATCAAATCAAATCTAATCTAATTGAGAATATAGTTGGCAACTAGGAAGGAGGTTGTAGGTTTGGAATCCATCAGGCGTTGGGAAAGATAGTGTCCAATAGCAATAAGGCCACGGGCATTAGCGATGTTAGCATAAAGGGAGGTGGCATCAATAGCGATGAGCAGAACACCATATGGTAAAGGAAAAGGTGGAGGAAATGGTTGGTATCTTTTATTTAGGAGGTTAGGTTGCAGGTAATAGACTGAAAGTGATGATCTACGAGAGCAGAGAGTCTCTCTGTGGGGGCACAGTATCTGGTCACAATTGGGCGTCATGAGTGGTTGGGTTTATGGACTTTAGGAAACATTTAGAAGATATGTGGGGAACTCTTGCAATCCAAGAACTACAGCCACATGCACAACACCACCTCAAAAAAGTCTCCACCATGTTCACTTCCTATTCCCACCTTGGACTATCCCTATCCACCACCTGGACAACAACCTATAAACCTCTGCCACATCCCCTCACAGCTCTGTCTCACAGACCTACTACATTACTCCACCCTCAAAAACTCCCTCCCATGACCATACAGAACCCAGAACCTAAACAGGTCCAAAACACAGTCATGAACCTACCTCCAAAAGTTTTAGTCCCACAGAGGTAGCAATCCTTTCCAAAGGCCTCATCTTTTGCCCCACTCCCAAGTGGACTTGTTAAATATATTCTCTCCTTCTCCTGGTCCCTACAGTGGGAACACATTTTTGCCACCAACTGTACCAATCAGACTCAACCAAGGACCAATGTTGAATCCTGCATGAGTCAGTTCATTCCTTCACCCACCCGTGATCCACCCCCACTGCCCCCCAAATCACCCGTGGTTAACTTTCCAGAATTTCTTAACCTTGAACTTTGCCACATCATCATTCCCCAAATCCCTCAACTTGCAAACCAATCTTACATCCGCAGAAAGAATCGCAATCCACCATCTAAAAACTGATCCCAACACTATAATCCTACTTGCTGACAAAGGCTCCACTACTGTTGGATTGGATTGTTTGGGGAAGGAGACCAGATAGCGAGGTCATCAGTCTCATCAGATTAGGAAAGGATGGGGAAGGAAGTCGGCCGTGCCCTTTCAAAGGAACCATCCTGGCATTTGCCTGAAGTGATTTAGGGAAATCACGGAAAACCTAAATCAGGATGGCTGGACGCGGGATTGAACCGTCGTCCTCCCAAACGTGAGTCCAGTGTGCTATCCACTGCGCAACCTTGCTTGGTCTTCACCACTGTTGTTTTGAACTGCAAGCATTACCCAGCAGAAGGACTTCACCAGCTCTCAGATTCATCCACATACAAGCCCTGTTGCAGTGACCCCATTCCAGAAATCCAGCAGGTTCTCCAGTCTCTCCTAAATCCTTAGGCCCATCCCAGAACCTCTCTCTGAAGTCCATGTCTCCTCCCTCTCCCTTACCACTCCCTGCACATGTACCTTCTACATGCTTCCTAAAGTAAATAAACCCAACCACCTAGGACACCCCATTGTGACCAGGTACTGTGCTCCCACTGACAGAATCTCTGTTCTCGTAGACCAAGACTTTCAGCCTAATACCCACAACCTACCCTCCTGTATAAAAGACACCAACCATTTCCTTCACAGACTCTCCACAGATCCTGTCCCTTTACCACATGGTGCCAGCTCATCACTATTAATGCCACCTCCTTTTACACTAAAATCTGTAATGCTACGGCCTTACTGCTATTGAACACTGCCCTTCCCAACATATGATGGATTCCAAACCTGCAACCTCCTTCCTAGTCGCCATGACCAACTATATCTTCACCTGCAACTACTTCTCCTTTGAAGACATTACCTACAAACAAATCTACGGTATAGCTACGGGCACCTGCACAGTGCCAACCTAAGCAAACCTATTCATGGGTCACCTAGAGGAATCCTTCCTAATCACCCAGATTCCCAAGCCCCTCATCTGTTCACATTCACTGACAACATCTTCGTAATCTGGATCAAGGGTGAGGACACCCTATCCACATTCCTCCAGATCCTCAAACACCTTCTCCGCCATTCACTTCACCTGGTCCTACTCAACGCAACAAAAGTCACCTTCCTCAATGTTGACCTCCACCTCAAAGATGGCTACATCAGTACTTTCATGCATATTAAACCTACCAACCACCAGCAATACCACCACTTCGACAGCTGCCACCCATTCCATATGAAGAAATCCCTTCCGTGCAGCCTAGCCACCCATGGACATTGTATCTCCAGTGATGAGCAGTCCCTCATGAAATATAGTGAGGGTCTCACTGAGGCCTTCATAGACCATAATTACCCTCTCATACTTGTACAAAAACAGACCTCCTGTGCCTCATCTCTCCAGTCACACACCATCTCCGAAGTCCCACTGTCGGGTCACAGGAGAGGATTCCCCTCAAGACTCAGTACCACCCATGACTACAGCAACTTAATCACATTCTCTATCTGGGTTTCAAATACCTCTTGTTGTGGCCTGAAATGAGGAATGTCTTATCCACTATCCTTCCCACCCATCCCGCAGTGGTATTCCATCGCTCACCAAATCTATACAATATCCTTGTCCGTCCTTATACACCCTCCACTCCCAACCCCTTGCATCTTGGTTCACATCCCTGTAATAGAACAAAATGCAAGACTGTCCTATGCATCCTCCCACCACCATCTACCCCAGTCCAGTCACAAGCATCAGCTATCCTATCAATGGGAGGGCTACCTGTGAAGCCAGTCAAGTGGTTTACAAGCTAAGTTGCAACAACTGTGCTGCCTTCTATATGGGGATGACAACCAACAAGCTGCCTGTCCATATGAATGGCCATCGACAAACTCTGGCCAAGAAACAGCTGGACCTCCCTGTTGCTGAGCATGCTACCCAATACAACATTCTTCATTTCAGTGACTGCTTCACAGCCTATGCCATCTGGATCCTTCCCACCTACACCAGCTTTTCTGAATTTTGCAGATGGGAGCTCTCCTGCAATATATCATGTTCCCATAACCCTACTGGCCTCAACCTTCATTAATCATTGTCCTTATTCATCTAGCCTCTTCCTGTTTCCATTCTAGCACTACACAGCCCATTATTCAATATCTATATCAACATGAAGACTCCGCAAATCACATTTAAGTGCCTGGCAGAGGGTTCATTGAACTTACTTCTCTCCTTTCCTGCTACCCCCTACTCTCCATCTAACCTCCCGACTCCCCCTAGCTACCCTACCATCTTTCCGCCTCGTCCCTGAATGCATCCAGAAGCAGTACTTAACTGTCCTCCACCTCTACCATGCTATCCCTTCCCCTCCCCACCCCAGCCTCCTCCTTACCCCCACCACCCGGTTGCTTCTCGCATCATGCGCTGCTCCTTGCAGTTTGGCCTCTGCAGCCAGAGACTGTGGTCGTGTATGTGTGTGTGTGTGTGTGTGTGTGTGGGGGGGGGGGGGGGGGGGGGTGTCTATTCCCGATGAAGGCCTTGTTGGCTGAAGAAAGCTTACTTTCTGACAGTCTTTTGGCTGTGCCTATCTACAACTCAGCATCTCTGCTATATGGTGAGTAGCAACTGCCCTGTTCATAATATTGTTACATTCCTTCCTGGATTTTCCATTGTTTGATATCCATGGAGAGATAGATCACCCAAAATTTGATGGATACAGATACCACTTGACAGTGTTAGATTATTTCACTCATTTTTGTGTAATCTGTCTATTAAGATATAGGTCATAACCTGCAAGATTCAAAAGAAAATGTGAGTTAGAAAATGAAAATCAGTTCAATCTGAAAGTGATAAAAAGCTGATAAAGATGGTAAATACGTCAATCATAAATTTAAGAATTGGTGTGAAGGAAAAGGAGTTGTGCTAGACTGCAGTTTTCCTTTTCATCCTCAACTGAATGGAAAAACAGAGATACTAAATCTGGCAATAATAAACAAGGCAAGAGATGTAATCTCCAATAGCAAACTGGAGAAACAGCTATGAGGAGAAGCAATGCTCACAGCTACATAGGCCTATTTATTCAATAGGAGCCTAACTATAAACCTGTGGAAAAGTGATCTGGGAAAACACTTGATCTACCAAGACCTCAAACTTTTGAATCGAGAGTTTTTTCCAAAAATCTAGGCCACCTGGAGAAAGTAGGTTAAAGAAGTAATTTATACTTCTTTGTTGGTTATGCTTCAAATGGCTGTACACTGTTCAATGCAGAAATAAGAACTATTGTTGTGTTGACAGATGCTGAATTTGAACAGCTAGTGACAAAAGAAACTAAACAGAAAAATCTTGTTATTGGTGAAGTATCAAATGACACCAACAATCAAGTAAAGATCAAGAAAATAAAAAAGAAGTAAACTGAGGAGGAAGAGAATGCATTAAAGAAAGAAGGAATTACAATTTTTGGGATAGAACCAGTCTGAAGAAACATTGAAAATGGGAGTATTATTAAACAGTATAACTCCCATATGAATAATGTATTACCTGTTCACATACAAAAACTGGTTAAAAGCAATAGAAGAAGAAAAGAAATCACTTCAACAGAACACATGAAAATTGGTGTATCCAGAGGAGGCAAAATCGAGAGAGATCTTGACCAGCAAATCGATCTCTAAAGTCAAAGAAGATGTTCAATATAAGGCTAAGCTGGTTGTCAAAGATTGTCAACAAGAAAATGATATAGATTTCAAGGAATTATTCAGCTCTGTTGTAGATCCCTGTTCACTAAGATTGTTGTCTGATCTGTCAGCACAGAAAACTTTACACATGAGAGTGTTTTATTAATAAATGGCCTTTTTTAAATGAAAACTGGTTGAAAAAAGTTTCATGAAGGAAGAAAGATTATAGACTATTTCTACTATAAGAACAGTGTGTGAAAAAAGTACTGGAGAAATTCAGTATGACTGACTGTGAGGCCTGAAGACTCCATTTGCTCCAGAAGGGAGACAGATGAAGAAAATCAAAAGGATGTATACATTAAATTTTCTTATAATGAAGCCATAGGAACAGGGCTTAATTTCAACCAGAATGGTATTCCAGCACCTCCCAAGGGATTTTTTTTAACTCAATGGAACAATTTGGCATTGGAGATTTGAAATAGTACACATGTATTAAATAGCAACGTAACTGTAATTAGCTGCTGTGCCAGCACCAGTGAATGTGACAATGGTTGATGTTTTATAGCAATGTTTGTGTTCAGATGTGTGTAATGAATATGAACTTAAATTAATGCACCTATAATACAACACAATGAGTAGAAGGAAAATGACATTTAAAGCATTTACTAAACATCTAAATCTGTGCCCTATGTTACATTGTGGCTTTTTTCCCCTTTTGAGAAGTTGGAATTGTACACAACCCCAATGGGCTAGGGATATCTTCATTATCATTCATTGCTAAATGCTTCATCAATTAATATTGGACCGTAGGTATCTGCAGAAATTTTCCAGTGTGGTAGGGATGGTGGTGGTGGTGGTGGTGGTGGTGATGTGGGGGGTCGGGAGGCAGGATTTTAAATTGCCATGTCTTACATAAATTACTCAATCAGTTTTGAGATGTGTCATGCTACAAGAACTAAATTTTGCAGGTGACTTGTTATAAATAGATTACTTTGATAATTAAATTAATTTGATAATTAAAAGGTAAGCATGACTCGTGATCACCTTCAAAATAAACCCTTTTGCATTATTAAAATGATTAAGGATGTGACAGATTTTGACATTGACAATCTAAAATTATATTGTTTTATGATTATATATGAGATGTATTCAACAAAATTATCAGTAAGCTAGGAAACAGAGCTGTATAATATTTAGACAAGGCATTTTTATTCATATTCCGATAATGTTCATTGATTCTGAAGTAGGAAATAATCAGAAGTGAGAATACTGTTGGTTATAAACAAAAATAACCAGGCATAAAGAGCCTTTGACTAATCTTCCTTGAAAATAGTAATGCAGAGAACACATTTTAATGCATAGCAGTGTGCACATGGTACAAGTAACGGTCTGTTAAACTAAAAAATGCTCCAGGGAGTGCTGCACTTAGATACTGTTGATTACATTAAGAAGACTGTGACAGGGAATTCTGATTTCACAACAGTTGGGAAATGCCTTGTAACCAACTTGATAACAATACTTCAAAGTAGGCAATAAAGGGAGTCAGTATGGCACACGAGTGGGTTTTTTACATGAACAGGAGTGTGCTCATTGTTATGGGAAATAGAGCTACTTACAAATGAGTGAAGCCCATGCTTCAAAATTGAGTAACTGCATTACACTTTCTAAACAGAAGGTGGTAATCGCCACTGCATTATCTCACTGTGATTGGTCACATAGTGCTACAATTGGCTAAGTGAGAGGTTTCGTGGAATCAAGAGAATTACTTCTAGAAGTGTATGAGAAGTCTGTAATGAATAAGAACTCTGTACTCCTGATTCTGAGGGCGGGTGGTTTCCAAGTGCCCCCTCACCCGTTGCAGATGCCTATGTACTGGACACACATTCACCGAGCAGCTACAGTGCAACTGTTTGAATGTTGTGGCTGACAGCAGCTGAAAATACGACATCATAGTCACAAAGACTGCAGACTTTTGCCAATAAGTATGGAAGGGAAGTAGGGAGCAATGTGACACTGCTAGCATCTGTCATTTATATTAAATCTTGTGGTTTTATTGTTTTAATGATAAGAAATATCTCTCACAAACCTCAATCTCAGTACAGTATTTTGTAAGAAAAGATGTCTCATTGTAATTTTTATCAAAGTTTTAAAAAATTGAAACTTGTGATTTTTACGGTTGGGGGGCAGCTGTGAGGTTGAAGAGATGTGTTCCAGTACCCAAAGGTTTACATCTACATCTACATCTACATCTATACTCCGCGAGCCACCTTACGGTGTGTGGCGGAGGGTACTTATTGTACCACTATCTGATCCCCCCTTCCCTGTTCCATTCACGAATTGTGCATGGGAAGAACGACTGCTTGTAAGTCTCCGTATTTGCTCTAATTTCTCGGATCTTTTCGTTGTGATCATTACGCGAGATATATGTGGGCGGTAGTAATATGTTGCCCATCTCTTCCCGGAATGTGCTCTCTCGTAATTTCGATAATAAACCTCTCCGTATTGCGTAACGCCTTTCTTGAAGTGTCCGCCACTGGAGCTTGTTCAGCATCTCCGTAACGCTCTTGCGCTGACTAAACGTCCCCATGACGAATCGCGCTGCTTTTCGCTGGATCATGTCTATCTCTTCTATTAATCCAACCTGGTAAGGGTCCCATACTGATGAGCAATACTCAAGAATCGGACGAACAAGCGTTTTGTAAGCTATTTCTTTCGTCGATGAGTCACATTTTCTTAGAATTCTTCCTATGAATCTCAACCTGGCGCCTGCTTTTCCCACTATTTGTTTTATGTGATCATTCCACTTCAGATCGCTCCGGATAGTAACTCCTAAGTATTTTACGGTCGTTACCGCTTCCAATGATTTACCACCTATGGCATAATCGTACTGGAATGGATTTCTGCCCCTATGTATGTGCATTATATTACATTTATCTACATTTAGGGAAAGCTGCCAGCTGTCGCACCATGCATTAATCCTCTGCAGGTCCTCCTGGAGTACGTACGAGTCTTCTGATGTTGCTACTTTCTTGTAGACAACCGTGTCATCTGCAAATAGCCTCACGGAGCTACCGATGTTGTCAACTAAGTCATTTATGTATATTGTAAACAATAAAGGTCCTATCACGCTTCCCTGCGGTACTCCCGAAATTACCTCTACATCTGCAGATTTTGAACCGTTAAGAATGACATGTTGTGTTCTTTCTTCTAGGAAATCCTGAATCCAATCACAAACCTGGTCCGATATTCCGTAAGCTCGTATTTTTTTCACTAAACGTAAGTGCGGAACCGTATCAAATGCCTTCCTGAAGTCCAGGAATACGGCATCAATCTGCTCGCCAGTGTCTACGGCACTGTGAATTTCTTGGGCAAATAGGGCGAGCTGAGTTTCACATGATCTCTGTTTGCGGAATCCATGTTGGTTATGATGAAGGAGATTTGTATTATCTAAGAACGTCATAATACGAGAACACAAAACATGTTCCATTATTCTACAACAGATTGACGTAAGCGAAATAGGCCTATAATTATTCGCATCTGATTTATGACCCTTCTTGAAAATGGGAACGACCTGCGCTTTCTTCCAGTCGCTAGGTACTTTACGTTCTCCCAGCGATCTACGATAAATTGCTGATAGAAAGGGGGCAAGTTCTTTAGCACAATCACTGTAGAATCTTAAGGGTATCTCGTCTGGTCCGGATGCTTTTCCGCTACTAAGTGATAGCAGTTGTTTTTCAATTCCGATATCGTTTATTTCAATATTTTTCATTTTGGCGTCCGTGCGACGGCTGAAGTCAGGGACCGTGTTATGATTTTCCGCAGTGAAACAGTTTCGGAACACTGAATTCAGTATTTCTGCCTTTCTTCGGTCGTCCTCTGTTTCGGTGCCATCGTGGTCAACGAGTGACTGAATAGGGGATTTAGATCCGCTTACCGATTTTACATATGACCAAAACTTTTTAGGGTTCTTGTTTAGATTGTTTGCCAATGTTTTATGTTCGAATTCGTTGAATGCTTCTCTCATTGCTCTCTTTACGCTCTTTTTCGCTTCGTTCAGCTTTTCTTTATCAGCTATGATTCGACTACTCTTAAACCTATGATGAAGCTTTCTTTGTTTCCGTAGTACCTTTCGTACATGATTGTTATACCACGGTGGATCTTTCCCCTCGCTTTGGACCTTAGTCGGTACGAACTTATCTAAGGCGTACTGGACGATGTTTCTGAATTTTTTCCATTTTTGTTCCACATCCTCTTCCTCAGAAATGAACGTTTGATGGTGGTCACTCAGATATTCTGCGATTTGTGCCCTATCACTCTTGTTAAGCAAATATATTTTCCTTCCTTTCTTGGCATTTCTTATTACACTTGTAGTCATTGATGCAACCACTGACTTATGATCACTGATACCCTCTTCTACATTCACGGAGTCGAAAAGTTCCGGTCTATTTGTTGCTATGAGGTCTAAAACGTTAGCTTCACGAGTTGGTTCTCTAACTATCTGCTCGAAGTAATTCTCGGACAAGGCAGTCAGGATAATGTCACAAGAGTCTCTGTCCCTGGCTCCAGTTCTGATTGTGTGACTATCCCATTCTATACCTGGTAGATTGAAGTCTCCCCCTATTACAATAGTATGATCACGAAACTTCTTCACGACGTTCTGCAGGTTCTCTCTGAGGCGCTCAACTACTACGGTTGCTGATGCAGGTGGTCTATAGAAGCATCCAACTATCATATCTGACCCACCTTTGATACTTAACTTAACCCAGATTATTTCACATTCGCATTCGCTAATAACTTCACTGGATATTATTGAATTCTTTACTGCTATAAATACTCCTCCACCATTGGCGTTTATCCTATCCTTGCGGTATATATTCCATTCTGTGTCTAGGATTTCGTTACTGTTCACTTCCGGTTTTAACCAACTTTCCGTTCCTAATACTATATGCGCACTATTTCCTTCAATAAGAGATACTAATTCAGGAACCTTGCCCTGGATACTCCTGCAGTTTACCAATATTACATTAACTTTTCCTGTTTTTGGTCTCTGAGGACGGACGTTCTTTATCAACGATGATAATGTCCTCTCTGGTAAGCCGTCAGGTATTTTATCGTTTCGCCCAAGGGGGGGGTCCCTCTAACCTAAAAAACCCCCGTGTGCATGCCACACGTACTCTGCTACCCTAGTAGCTGCTTCCGGTGTGTAGTGCACGCCTGACCTGTCTAGGGGGGCCCTAGAAATTAACCACGGCATAGCAGATCTTCTGTCTTGGATTCACAATCAGTTATTGAGAGCCGCTTCACAATAAAGAAAAGGGACAAAATGTTGAAAATATTCTGACATACCTGCAATATTCCAGCGATTATGGCATTTCTTATAACAAGAAAGAAGATCACTTTTTCATCTAAATTCTACTGTGATCCTAATTATATGCACGAGGTGAGAGACAGGAAGGGTGCAAGTGCACATTATTCTTTATGCACTGAATAGCCAAAGAAACTGATATACATGCCTAATATCGCATAGGGCCCCCACGAGCACTCAGAAGTGCTGCTACACAACATGGCATGGACTCTACTAATGTCTGAAGTGGTGCTGGAGGGAATTGACAGATGAATTATGCAGGGCTGTCCATAAATCTGAAAGAGTACAACGGGGTGGAGATCTCTTCTGAACAGGATGTTGCAAGGCATCCAAGATATGCTGGTTGGTTGGTTTGGGTTATAAAGGGTTCAAACTACAGGATCATCATTCCCTCCATACATGCTCAATAATGTTCACATCTGCAGAGTTTGGTTGCCAGCAGAAGTGTTTAAAACTCAGAAGTGTGTTCCTGGAGCCACTCTACACCAATTTTGGATGTGTGGGGTGTTGAAAGACTGTCGGAATGCACAATGGACATGAAAGGATACAGGTAATCACACAGAATGCTTACGTATGTGTCACCTGTCAGAGTCATATCTAGACATATCAAGTGTCCCATATCACTCCAACTGCACACACCCCACACCATTACAGAGCCTGCACCAGCTTGAACAATCCCCTGCTGACATGCAAGGTCCACGGATTCATGAGGTTCTCTCCATATTTGTACATGTCCATCCTCTCAATCAAATTTGAAACGAGACTTGTCCGACCAGGCAACATGTTTCCAGTCATCAACAGTCCAATGTCGGTGTTGACAGCCCCAGGCGAGGTATAAAGCTTTGTGTTGTGCAGTCATCAAGGGTACTCAAGTGGGCCTTCGACTCTGAAAGCCTATACTGATAATGTTTCATTGAATGGTTCACACACTGATACTTGTTTGATGGCCCAGCATTGAAATCTGAAGAAATTTGTGGAAGGGTTGCACTTCTGCCATGTTGGACGATCCTCTTCAGTCATTGTTGGTCTCGTTCTTGTAAGATTTTTTCCGGTTGCAGCAATGTCAGAGATTTGATGTTTCACCGGATTCCTGATATTCATGGCACACTCGTGAAATGGTCATATGGGAAAATTCTCACTTCATCGCTACCTTGGAGATGCTGTGTTCCATCGCTCATGCGCCGACTATAACACTACATTCAGACTCACTTAAGTCTTCATAACCTGCCATTGTAGCAGCAGTACCAATCTAACAACTGTGCCAGACACTTGTTGTCTTATATAGGCATTGCTGACTGCAGCACCATATTCTGCCTGTTTACATATCTCTGTATATGAATATGCATGCCTATACCAGTTTCTCTGATGCTTCAGTGTAATGGTGCTCCCATTAGTTGGTGCTCCAAGAAATGAAGTGCATCAGCTACTTCATCAACTGAAGCAGAATACATTTAAATAGCAAAAAGCACCAAAGAAATAAAATGCATCAAAACACAACTACAAAATCTATCCAAAAGGAAAGTGAAAGCCATTCTTCTTGTAGACAATCGAAGTGCTATCCAAATGATCAAATCAGGACAGTTAGTTATAGAAAGCAAACAGAGAGTTGTGAAATTCTAGCATGAAGAGAGTAACATAGAGGTGTTTTTGACATCAAGTATGTGTTACACAAGAACTATCGGCTGACATATGCACCAAAACTCTGCAAAAGTCAAAGTTTGAGGCATTTAGAAATGCTATTACAAAACAATTACCATAACTTCCTTTTTAGAAAAATTGTTTACTGTGTAATAACAAAAAATGTCAACAGACGACTGATGGGAGTGCATTTTCTGACGGCATGACATGACTTTGATCTAATGAAAACAAACATTGTATTTTAACGGGAATGTTGAAAGTGTTGCAGAGCTGGTAAAACACAATGTTTGCTGTATGTTTTTTTAAAGCAGAGTGTGAGTTACCTCAGAGTGTGAATGAAACATTCCTGTGGTCTATGTTGTATGAAAATGACAACAAAATAACTTATGTAGCTCTAATCATTCTGTGTCTTATAATATTTGTAATAAAGTGAACACACAAAACTAAAAACCCAACAATACTGCCACAGTTTAATTCTTGCACCACAGAAAAAATAATTAATACAGATATTTGTGTCAGTGGCATTGAGAAACAGCTGAAATTGCTAAAACTGAACAAAGCTCCAGGACTCAATGGAATTGTTACCAGATTCTATACAGAACTTTCAACAGTTATTCCCTTCTTAACCATAAACCATCCTAATGCAAAATCGTTCCCACTGTTCATAAGAAAGCACAGGTAGCACACTTGTCCATAGAAGGGAAACAGACATGATCCACAAAACTGCAATCTGAAGAAATTTGCGGAAGGGTCGCACTTCTGCCATGTTGGATGATCCTCTTCAGTCATTGTTGGGCTCGTTCTTGTAAGATTTTTTCCGGTTGCAGTTCCCTCTGTTCTACGAGCTTAGACCACATTCTGAGCTCAGACAGAATAAGATATTTCAAACACATTGATCTCCTTGATGCCTACCAGAATGGATTCTGTGAACACTGGTCACACAAAACCCTATTCATGTTTTCCACACATGACATTCTGAAAGCAATGATTCAAGTCGATCAGATATATGCAGTACTTCTTGACTTCTGAAAAGCATTAGACTCACAAGGAGACCACACGGCAATCGGATTTTCATAATTTTTTATACTTATGGAATGTGAAATACATAACTCAAATATCAGTCACCCATAGCAGTTCAACACAACTTGAAAAAATTCTAAAGTAAATGGAATTTGATGATATTTGTGGTCCGAACAAAAATTAAATTTCTGTGTGATCTCCTTGTCAGTACCACACCAACACTTATTAACAAGTGTGGCATCGTACAGAGATCGCATTGCCACACCAAAGTTGGCAACGTGAATCGATACCAGGGACGTTAGTGAGGGCTCACTGCCTTCTACAATAACGTATGGGATGTCCTCCTAAAGACCGTGCCTCCCCTCTCAGCATATGAGTGTCCTCATACTGAAGTCGATACAGCATCAAGCTAGCATGAGTTCTGCCCAGTTAGAGACCTCAGCTCCAGCAGATGTCATCATCAAGTACGATAGTGACAGTTCAAGTTTCAGATGAAATTGCAGTATTGTTAATGTTGAACAGTGTACTCTAAGAAAACTGTCTGTTAATCTGGGCATCAAGGGATGCTTTTCTAGTCCGTAACAGTTGTAAACCATCCAGTACTACTGTGGTTGTGAAATGTCTCAAAGTTAAGTAAATCTTTTATTCATTTATTTATTAAAGTGGACTAATATTTCATGTGTTCTAGTTTGATGAGCCTTATCCTAGGGCAATCAAAGAACCCACAGTCATAGCCAGACATAAGTAGTTTCGCCTGGTCACAACAAATGGTGACTATGATCAGCATTTAATCAGCTCATGACTATGCCAGCTGCCTGCCTGTGGCATACATATTTTTCTAAAGTTTTTTGCTCTGCTTCTAGTCAGTTGTATTATTGTGTGTTGTACAAATTTCAGCATGTCTGCGCTATCATGGGGAATGTCTCTAAATGAACTCGTACAACTTCAGGTGCAGCAGATATAATGCTGCTGCTCACTGTTGGCCAATTGATGCCTTACTGAACAAGCAAGCAGCACTGCCGCCATTAGCTGCTCCAAAATTTTGTCCTCATCACTGCCAGGATGACAGGGCACAACTAGGAGCAAACTTCATTGTATACAAAATAATGGGTATGCCAAAACTGTTCCAGAGAAAGTCACGTATGACAAACTTGTAAAATTATATCTAAAAACAAAGAAGATGTGACTTACCAAACGAAAGCGCTGGCAGGTTGATAGACACACAAACAAACACAAACATACTCACAAAATTCTAGCTTTCGCAACCAACGGCTGCTTCATCAGGAAAGAGGGAAGAAGAGGGAAAGACGAAAGGATGTGGGTTTTAAGGGAGAGGGTAAGAAGTCATTCCAATCCCGGGAGCGGAAAGACTTACCTCAGGGGGAAAAAAGGACAGGTATACACTCGCATACACACACATATCCATCCGTGCATACACAGACACAACCAGACATTTGTAGTAAAGGCAAAGAGTTTGGGCAGAGATGTCAGTCGAGGCGGAAGTACATAGGCAAAGGTGTTGTTGAATGACAGGTAAGGTATGAGAGGCGGCAACTTGAAATTAGCGGAGGTTGAGGCCTGGCGAGTAACGAGAAGAGAGGATATACTGAAGGGCAAGTTCCCATCTCCGGAGTTCTGACAGGTTGGTATTAGTGGGAAGTATCCAGATAACCCAGACGGTGTAACACTGTGCCAAGATATGCTGGCCGTGCACCAAGGCATGTTTAGCCACAGGGTGATCCTCATTACCAACAAACATTGTCTGCCTGTGTCCATTCATGCGAATGGACAGTTTGTTGCTGGTCATTCCCACATAGAAAGCTTCACAGTGTAGGCAGGTCAGTTGGTAAATCACGTGGGTGCGTTCACACGTGGCTCTGCCTTTGATCGTGTACACCTTCCGGGTTATAGGACTGGAGTAGGTGGTGGTGGGAGGGTGCATGGGACAGGTTTTACACCGGGGGCGGTTACAAGGGTAGGAGCCAGAGGGTAGGGAAGGTGGTTTGAGGATTTCGTAGGGATGAACTAAGAGGTTACGAAGGTTAGGTGGACGGCGGAAAGACACTCTTGGTGGAGTGGGGAGGATTTCATGAAGGATGGATCTCATTTCAGGGCAGGATTTGAGGAAGTCGTATCCCTGCTGGAGAGCCACATTCAGAGTCTGATCCAGTCCCGGAAAGTATCCTGTCACAAGTGGGGCACTTTTGGGGTTCTTCTGTGGGAGGTTCTGGGTTTGAGGGCATCATCCCCATGAAATCCCCAAACCACCTTCCCTACCCTCTGGCTCCTACCCTTGTAACCGCCCCCGGTGTAAAACCTGTCCCATGCACCCTCCCACCACCACCTTTTCCAGTCCTGTAACCCGGAAGGTGTACACGATCAAAGGCAGAGCCACGTGTGAAAGCACCCACGTGATTTACCAACTGACCTGCCTACACTGTGAAGCTTTCTATGTGGGAATGACCAGCAACAAACTGTCCATTCGCATGAATGGACAGAGGCAGACAGTATTTGTTGGTAATGAGGATCACCCTGTGGCTAAACATGCCTTGGTGCACAGCCAGCACATCTTGGCACAGTGTTACACTGTCCGGGTTATCTGGATACTTCCCCTTAACACCAACCTGTCGGAACTCCAGAGATGGGAACTTGCCCTTCAGTATATCCTCTCTTCTCATTACCCGCCAGGCCTCAACCTCCGCTAATTTCAAGTTGCCGCCGCTCATACCTCACCTGTCATTCAACAACATCTTTGCCTTTGTACTTCCGCCTCGACTGACATCTCTGCCCAAACTCTTTGCCTTTACAAATGTCTGCTTGTGTCTGTGTATGTGCGGATGGATATGTGTGTGTATGCGAGTGTATACCTGTCCTTTTTTCCCCCTAAGGTAAGTCTTTCCGCTCCCGGGATTGGAATGACTCCTTACCCTCTCCTTTAAAACCAACATCCTTTCGTCTTTCCCTCTCCTTCCCTCTTTCCTGATGAAGCAGCCGTTGGTTGCGAAAGCTAGAATTTTGTGTGTATGTATGTGTCTATCAACCTGCCAGTGCTTTCGTTTGGTAAGTCACATCTTCTTTGTTTTTAGATATATTTTTCCCATGTGGAATGTTTCCCTCTATTATATTCATATCACAAACTTGTAAAATTGCTAGATAAAAATTTTGACAGTCAAATCCACGTAGCATGTTGGTGGTTTAATTCAGAGGTCTCACCACTCACTGCAAATTTAAACGTTCTTGTGGAATTAACTACAGTGAGGTAATGTTACGCGATGCCATTACTCAGACTGTATCAGGTGCATGGATTGGTGCTGCAGTTCTGAAATTGCCTGACCCTGATTTAAAAACAGTACTGTCTATTGTGGAATCTCAAACAACTGTAGACTCAACCAAGATTGATTTTAAGACTCCTCTTGTTTCAGTTGTTAGTACTGCATCAGACACTCAGTCTCACGTACAGCAAAGAATTCAAGTAGTTCAGAAAAGAACTCTGACAAACAGTAAAAACGTTGTCTTGTAGTACACAGCACTTATTACAAAACTCTGGTAGAAAATTGTGTCCTCAGTGTCTTTCGAGGCATGATTGAAGAGATTGTCCATGTTGTACTGCTCATTGCTTTCAATGTGGATAGGAAAGTCACATTCAAACTGTATGTTTACACAGCTGGCAGAGCAAAGGTGACAGCCACCATCATGCTAGTGCACAGCAGCCACAGCTATGCTATTACAGTTCATGTAAAGCCACTCACACAGATGTGAGCTGAACCAAATATTGGCTTGGAGCTTACATTCATAGCATTTTTCCATAAGTCTAATAATCACAACAGATACACATAAAATGAACTTAAGTCATGAATAATATATTGTCCTTCACTGTTCACAACAGTCTGCCAGTGCTGGGGAAACTTTCCAAATTCCGCAGCTATATAAATCATGTGGTTTTGAGATGAAGAACTCATTGAACCATGTTCAGAGTGCATTTTCATCTGGAAAGGAAGTTCCTTGGTGGTTGTTCAATACGGAGTGAAAAAGGTGAAAATCTGAGGGCGTGAGATCGGGTGTATAAGGTGGGTGCAGAATGACTTCCCAACCCAATTCCTGTATAGCGTTCTTTGTTAGTCTAGCAGAATGCGAGTGGGCATTATCTTGTAGTAACAGCACTTTATGCAGTCTTCTTCATTGTTGTTCTGGGATTGTGTGTGCAAGAAATCTGAGTTGTTGACAATAAATGTCAGCAATAACGGTTACATCTCGGGGAAGCAATTCGTAGTACACCACACCATCACTGTTCCACCAGATGCATAACATTATCTTTTGTGGATGCGCATAGGTCTTTTTACGACGAGTTGCTGCTTCGTTTGCTGCACTCAACCAATCCTTTCTTTTCCTTATGTTAACATTAAGACATAATTTCTCATCACGAGTAATGATACAGGATGAGTAAGCAGAGGTGCACATATGACCACCTGCTGGTTTTTGTGATTTTGGGTTAGAGCATGCAATTTTTGAACCTTCCCCATTGCATACAAATGTCTCATGATGGTGGGCACATCACAGATCATAATATTTGCCAGTTCTTGAGCACACTGACAATGATCACTGTGGATTAATACATTTAAACGATCTTCATCAAACCCTGTAGGTCTTCCTGAATGTGGAGACTCACAAAATGATCCTTCTTAAAACAAGAAAACCATTTTCTTGCCATGCTCTATCCAACGGCATTACCCCACACACGGCACAAATATTTCTGGCTGCCTCTGCTGCTGCCACTCCTCCACTGAACTCATTCAGAAAAATGTGTCAGCAGTGTTCAGATTTCTCCTCTTTGCACTCCTTTTTGTAGTATCCACAGCTCCACTCACTATCTCCAAATGACAAAATTACAATATGTAAATGCAGATAACAATAGTGAAATACAAATAAAAAATGATAATTGATAAATAAACCCACAGCAACTGTAATTCCAATGTGCAAAACAAAAATGCACCAACATAAAACTTCTGCATTGCAGATTTCTTCCGTTATGCCAGAACTGGTAGTCCACCACTACAGCAGCCTACTTCTACTTTGTCTGAACAAGAAATTCCAGTATTTGGTATGGGCTATTGTATTGTAGTTTGCCAGTAACTTTCCAGGGAGTGACAAAGTGTGTTTCTTTCTATGTACTCAATTCTGAAAACAGTGCAAACATATTTGGGTTAGATTTATTTGATTTGTTCAATTTCTGCATTCAGAACAATGTGTCACAAATCAGTGTTTCTGGGTCTCACTCTAACATTTCTGACTTTTGTAGTGAGTACAAGGAACTGTTTGAACTAGGTGTAGAAAGTGCCCAAGGCTCTGAAGCTCTCATCATCGTGAAAGACAATCTGCAGCTGTAATTTTTTTGTACATATCTGTCCCCCATGCAATATAAGAGCAAGTTGCTCATGAACTGCAAAGATGGCATGAAAATAGGATTATCAAACCCATTTCTCCAAGCCAATGATCATCACCCCTGGTCGATCTGAAGAAGCCTTTAGATGGTTTACATTTGTGTGCTGACTTTATGGCAACAGTAAACCCAAAAATTGTAGTGGATTCTTTTCCCCTTTCACATCTGGAGGAATTGATGGACAGAGTAGGAAAAGGCAGATACTTTTCAAAGACAGATTTGTGAGAGGTATATGCACAGTTACCGCTGGATGAACAGTCCAAGCAATACTTTGTGATAAACATTCACTTAGGTTTTTTCCTCATTTCAACAACTACCGTTTGGAAGTGCTTCAGTTCTGGCAATTTTTTTAACAGTTCCTGGAACATTTAACAGCAAAAGTCCCTTCTTGTACTATCTGGATGATACTGTTGTCGTGGATCGTATGCCTACAGAACATTTAGTGACTGCTTGTTTCAAGTTCTTTCTGCTGATGGCTTGAAAATGCACTGGGTACACATCCAACTAAATCACACTTGGCTGCAATTAGTGATCTGCTAACACCCCATAACATTAAACAGCTCCAATCAGCCATGGGGAAACTTACCTATTACATAAAATTTATTCCTAACAGTGCGTAAATTGTTGCACCGCTTACATGTCTACGCTGGAGAAAGACTGCCAGTCCACATTTTCAGCAATTGAAAGAGACATAGTTAAGTCATAGATGCTTGATTCACTTTGATCCAGCTAAGCTTGTCATCTTAGTTGTGGATGCATCTCCTCATAAGATCAAAGTGGTGCGCTCCAATGATTGGTTCTTCTGACAGACATATTGCTTTTGCCTCAAAACCTCTTAACAAAACACATTACAACTACAATCAGCGTGAAAAAAAGGCACTCGCCATTATCTATGGTGTTACAAAACTCCACCAGTATTTGTATGGTGGGAAGTTCTATTTGATGACAGATCGTCAGCCTTTGGTGGCCTTATTCAATCCTGCCAGGCCTGTCCCAGCTTGGACAGCACAAAAATTACAACATTGGGCTCTGATACTGTCTAATTATCAGTATAAGTTATTGCACAGGCCCACTTGCCAACACTAACACTGACATGTCGTCTCAGTTACTGATAGATACCAACACAGCATTTGACTCGTCTGAGGAATCATGTTGTCAAATTGACTTTCAGAATATTGAATGTTTTCAAAATTTTTCTCTCAGTTTTCAGTGTGTTGTTGCTCCACCCCCTGGATCAGCTCTTCAGGTTGTTTTGCAATACAGGCGCCTTGGGTGGCAATGCAGTTTAAAAGAAATTCACCACCCAGTGGCGCGATGCTGTTTTTGGCACTGTCACACATTTTCTGCACAATCAGGTGTTCTGCTCTTGCATACAGAGAACGATGATGCGCATGTTCTGATTCCTCAATCCCTGCAGTGGGAAGTCTTGTCCGTATGTTCATATTGATTTTGCAGGTCCATTCTGGAACATGCCACAGTTGTTAGCAAACAGTTGCGGCGGGCACCTTTCATTGCGGTGCTCATGGGGATCATTGCCTCGCCACAGCTGACATCACCAGTGCTGCCACCTGCCAAGTTGCCTGAATCATGCTGCTCCAGAAGATCCTCTTGCCATTCTACCACCCACAGCATCTACATCCCTGGATGCGGGCGTGCACCCGGCGTCTGGTTTTTTAGCTGGTGTTCATGGATTCCCTCTTGGTGAATACCGGGGTGCAGCCACGGAGGTGCCATCTGCTACAGTTTCCCTCCCTGCCTCTGCATGTCTGTCCACATCCAGTCTTCCCCCGTGTTGTCATGTCGTCCACCCTACATGATCACGGTGCAGGAATATTGTATCATACAGAGATTGCCTTGTCACATCAAAGTTGGCAATGCAAATCGATACCACGGGCACTAGCGAGGGCTTGCTGTAATCCACAATGATGTATGGGAGGCACTCCTGATAACCACACCTCCCCTTTCAGCATAGCAATGGCCTCACACTGAGATCAATATAGTGCTGAGCCACCAAGCTCTCTGAATATTGTATTGCGAGAGAACCACTTGTTCATCTGTGCATCAAGTGATGCTTTGCTAGTCCATGATGGTTGTAAATTACCCAGTACTCCTGTGGCAAAGAAGTTAAGTAAATCTTTTAATCATGTATGTAATAAAGTGAACTAATATTTCATGTGTTTTAGTTTGACGAACCTTCTCCCAGAGCAATGAAAGAACCCACTGTTGTGGCCAGATGAAAGTGGTTTTGCCTGGTCAAAACTTGAAGTATGATCACATGGACATTCAAATGAAACGTGTGACTGGATTGAGGATTTCTTGGCAGTGATTATGTACCATGTAATCTTGAATGGAAAGTTACTGACAGAAGTGACTTCACATGTGCCCCAGAGGAACTATGCCTGAACCCTTCCTGTTAACGAACTAGCTGACAATATTATTAATAACCTTAGACATTTTGCAGACAATAAAGTTGTCTCTAATGTAATAATATCTGAAACTGTTGTACAAGTATGCAGTCAGATCTTAAGAGCTCAAAGTAATGAAGAGATTGACAACTTATTTTAAATAATCAGCACTGTAAAACTGTGTACTTCACAAAATGCACAAATTTAGCTTCAATGAGTCACAACTGGAATCACCCAACTCTTACAAATACATAGCTGTAATAATTTGTTGGGAGATGAAATAGAATGACCACAAAGGCTCAATTGTAGGTAAAGTAGGTGGCAGACTTTGGTTCATTGGTAGGATACTGGGTAAATGTGGTCAATCTGGAAAGAAGATTGCTTACAAAATACTTGTGTGACCCATACCAGAAGAACATTCAAGTGTGTGAGACCCACACCAAATAGATATGGATCCCACTATAATATTACTAATCATTACATCCACAATGGTGAGACACATTGCTTAAATTGGATTTTGGAGATTATTTTATGTTAACATCCCTATTATATTAATTGATTTTTATATAGCAGAGCTCTGGTAATTCAAGCCCCAATATTTCAAGGTTCTATCTAATTTGAGCTGGTCTTAAGAAAATTAAAATTTTACATAAAACTAGAGTAAAAGCCTGTTTTCATGTATAGTACACATGTACGTTTTACACTCTTTCATACTTTCAATTTCCTGTGTACAATATAGGTACTACTGTCCCACTTAGGATTTTTCTTCATAATGCACAGAAACAACCTTGGCTTCAGACTGCTAATGAATTTCTATTACAGATGGACAGGTACCTTTAGGTTTTGAGGAGAGTGCTTCTCTTGCTCTGTCGATCCTTCACTAAATGGGATCACCTGACAATCAGCTGTACAGTGTATACCATTCTTATAGTTAACTCTACTGTTGTAGAGTTGTCATTAAGATACAGTGTGCCTAAGTAACAATACAGCACACATTTTACAACACTGACCAACCATTTTTGTATGTACTGTAGTTGGTTGTATAGCAACATCTGTACTGTAGCTAGCTCAACTGTGCCACATTAAAATTAAAGTGTTGTATGCATGTACAGTGTACTGTACATATGTAACTGTGTGCTTCTTAATGTTTCGATTCACACATTACAATGAGTAGCAGGAGTAAGAGAAAATTTGTGTTGTTGAATGTGAACATGGAGGCTTTGAAAAGACTAGCCAAAGCAGAAACATTAAAAAATCTTGCTGCTGAATGTGTAGTCAGTGAAGTGACAGTTGGAGATTCGTCTAGAAATAGAGGCAAAATTGACAAGTTTTTGTCAAACAAGTTGTCTATTTCATAATCTGAACAGAAGTCAATGAAGAAATTTCAATCTGAAAAGATGAGTGGAGCTTTGTTCTTTTGATTTACCCAACAAAGACAAAACAGAAATCCAATTTCAGGGCCTAATCTGCAATAATATGTTATATTCTTTAGAAATGAGTTAAAGGAAGGTGGGGATGATTTTACTGCAAGTTCAGGATGGTTGGATAGGAAAGCGATATCGTGTAAGGCAGTTTGAAATTCGTGGTGAAAACTTTCTGTGGATTTTCAAAACTGTTACACAATTTTGTGAGTAATTAAGAAAAATTATACAATAACTGTGATGAAACACAGCTAAAATATAAAATGCTTCCATATAAAACTCTGGCCTCAAAATAAGAAAAGGCTGCCCTGGGCAATGAAAAAGTGAGGAAAGGTTAACAGTTCTTGCTGCATCCAATGTAAGTGGAGACCATAAACTAAAGCTGTTGGTAATAGCAAAGTCTGCCAAGCCTAGAGCTTTAAAAAAATATCATGCTTCTGCACTGCCTGTTACACATGTTTACCAAAAAATCTGCTTGGATGGACAAAAATATTTTTAAGAAATGGTTACTTGAAGATTTTGTTCCACAGACAGAAAGATACCTAAAGAAAAAGTACTTACCTTCCAAAGCAGCCTTAAAGCTGCACTGTTCTTCGACCCTAACATGACAAGTTTAATAAAACCTATGGACCAAGGCATCTTACAATGCTTCGAGAAAAGACAGTGTCGTCATTTGCTTCAGATGCTTCTATGAACAACAGGAGGTGAAGGAACCATAAGAAGCTACGATAAAAGACGTAAATTACTGGACAGCTGATTCATGGTCTGTAATAAAGGTGACGACACTAAAAAAGTCTTGGAACCAGATTTTACGAAGAGAACCAAATGCCTACAATTCAGACAAAGATGACCTACAGTTGGCAGAATGGATACAAAAGCTTGCTGGATGTGAAAACGCAAATGCCAGTGATATTTCAGAATGAATGAACTGTTTGAGGTACTGAGGTACTGGTCTTGCAATTGTTGAGATGGTTAGTGGATCCTCTGAAGACAGTGATGATGAGTAATTGCCTGAAGAAAGTGTACCACTGATCGCTCACACTGGAGATTTCACAGTGGAAAATGTGGCACAGCATTATATCTAGCAGGAAGCGGAAGTTGCTCTAACTGAAACCATGCTTCTTAGAAGACTGTGTGTTACTGCTGCTAAAAAATTTGGTTCTAATTTAAAACAAAGGACTATGAATAATTTCTTTAAAATGTAACTTATATTTTTCCAAATTGGAAATGTGTGCCTATATGTATACATATAACACAGGTATGTACTATGTTGTTGTCTTATTTATTTTTTTAATCATCACTGTGCTCATTAAACATTTATTCATGATTTAACCATTAATTTAGTGATGTTTCTGTATTATCCAGGGTTTTTCTCAAATTACCAGGACTCTGCTGCATACCTATTATACGATCCATTGGAAATACTTACCTGTCCCAAATTGCTGTTCGTTCAGCATATAAATGTCCTCTTCATTATTGTTGACTGTTACACTTGATTTTACTGTTATTCATACAGGGGTCTGATGACAATGTAATGTAACATAGAAACCAGTAGCTTAATAAAGATTTTAAAATTTACAGTTGAAGGAGTACTGCAGTTTACTTCAAATAGGATAGTGTCACACAAATGTTAAGAAATCTGAACTGTCACATGCTTGATCTATCTCAATAAGGGCTACATAGAAAGCTTCAAGAACCATTATTATGGGAGGAATCCAGGAATGTACTACAGTCCCCTGCACGACCCCCGTCTGGATCATGTAGTCAATATTAGACTAATTACAGAGTTCACAGAGGCATTAAAGAAGTCGTTCTTCCTGAACGTCACACATGGATGGCAATGTGAAGTATTCTCCACCATGCACTTCAGTGGTTTGCAGAGCATGAATTCAGATAGCACAATGTGTGTAAGGCAATTCCTTGAAGTCTAAGATGCCAAGGTGCAAATGATTTTACTGTAACTTTAGTATGATCAAAGTAAATACATGTAATCCAGCACAGACTTTACAACTTTTCTGGGCAAATGTGCTGTGCCATAAAAAATGACTGCTACTTTCAGTAGTTGTTGCACAGCTATATAAAAACATGGAATTGTAAAAATACATACAACATTTATTTTCCTATAAATTATGTATTATTCAAAAGCATAATTTGTACTCTTCCTTTTTTTTCAAATATATCCTAAAGACATCAATGCAAATACAAAACAGAAGTTCAATGCAATACAATTATTAGTTACAATGTGCAACATAAGTGATGATATATCTTCAATGGTCTCCCAGTTCTGCTCTTGATTTGCCAATCTGTTTTGGCATTTTTTTGTTAGTAGAGTCTTCCAATTCACGTGGTTTGTAATAGTGTGGAGCTACTTCCAATAACCATTTACTTTCAATTTCAGTAACCTGAAAAAGTAAAATAACGAGTATGAAACAGCTATACTTGTAACGATATGGATACTTGCAAGTGAATACTCTTAAAGTAAAGTGATAAGTATATCAGGAAGGAATTATTCAAGAAACAACTCTTCCTGAAAATGGCTCTGTGTTTCTTATACACACATCTACATCTACACTCATTGCTATAGGAACTGGTATGCCCTGTAAAAGTTAATGGTAACTACATGCATGGTAAGCAACTATGTTGACTGAAACAATCCAGAAAAATGCAAACCGATGTCTGATCATTTTCATGCAAAAACCCGAAAGAAAATTATGTAGTTGGTTGGTTAGTTTGATGTTGTAAATATGGCTACATGCTGACAATTTGCAACTTCTTTTTCTCTATATGTTAAGTTGGTAATTCCTACCCATCACCTTTTACACTTTACAAAAATAGAAGTTATTTTATGAAATAGGAGTTTCCAAGGAGCAGTTATTTACTTTGCATGGTGACTACTCAATCTTATATATGGCAGTTTCCAAAAACAGGATAATTCAAATTTATCGATAATTTATACATATATGGAATAATATGCATATAATTTACACAATGTTAAAAATTAAATATTTTAAAATTTGTCATTTATAAAAGTCAATAAAATTAAACTTCAATGCTTTGTTAAAAACATAGAATTCCCTGAGATTTTATGAAATTTCTGAAATTCCCTGTGATTTACTGAGAATTCCAGGTTCTCAAGGTTTTCCAGAAGAATCACCCCCCTGCTTTGCTGCCTGTCAGACTTTTATATCACTGGATAAGTGATCAAAAATTTTGATGGCTGCATCTTGCACCTTTTGTACTAAAGACAATCTTACTGTCGAGTAATGAATGTCATTTTTTCCTTCTCTCATTATAATTATGTAAATTATTGTTCCTTTTGAACTGCAATGAATTATTTACAACAAACTTCATGAGAGAATAAATATACTGCAAGGCAGTAATTAAAATGTCTGCAACATAATAGTGAGTGAGCACCGCATATTATTGCTGCAGCACATTTTTGAGCAATGAAGACTTACTTCCTTCACAATGAGTTGTCCGAGAATATAATTCCATACGACATTTTGAAGGAAAATAGGCAAAATAACCCAACTTTTTGATTTGTCTCTCTCCAAGATTTGCTATGATTAAAAGTGCAAAGTGCAAATGTGGCTGAAGTGAGTTATTTTATCAGCTCAAAAATGGTTTTTTTTTAAGTTGCCACCTTAGCCATTATTTCCTCACCACTGGTGCAGTACACCTGAATACACTGTGTCTTTTTGAAACTTAGACGGTGACCATTTGCAGAAAACCACTCAATAATACTTTTAAGAACACTGTATACATGTTTCGACTGATAACAATACTAGTATCATCTGCAAAAGAACTAATTTTGCTTGTTCATGGTGTATAAGTGGACAAGGGAAAATAATGCTCGGAGTTTTTTCCCAGATTTCCCAGTTAAAAATAAACTTTCTCCCAGGAGAAAACGCATTTTTTCTATGTTAAGTGACAGTATATTTTCCCTTGGAACTGCAAAACTTATCAATCCTTTGGGTGGTTATGGTTTTATACATGGGTGTAGAATTTCCTGGCACGTTAGAAAATGAATGCCAGGGAAAAAAAAACAAGTTTTGGAAAGACCTTTGATTTGCAGCAACATGCATGCTGCATATTTTTGCATTACAAAAGGATGAATTCGCATTACTTTCTGAAGCACTGAAACTGAGATTGTGATGCGCTCTTGTAACACCACCATAGCTCATGTCACATGATCTCACCAGCTGATGACAGCGGATATAAAGAGCATAGGGTACATGTTGTAGTCAGCCAATAGCAACATCACTGTTAAGTAGTGCGAACACACAAACAGGAAAAAGTTAATGGTTTAAATTAACATACATAGTGTTGCTACAAGAAAAGCAAAGCTACAAGAAAAGCAAAGCTTTCACATATAATATTGGTCTCTAAGGTTAATAAACTGCAAGAGAGACTTAACTTTCATAAATCATGTTGATTTTTTTGCATATGTTACATTTTAAGATATACCACACAAATGAGCCAGTAAAATTTTTAATACTGACATAAACGTCTCATTTTCTGGGTCCAAAATTCTTCTAAAGGGCTCATCATCAAATAGTTGATTTTTAAATGAGAGTCAAAAGCTCTGTGATTTACGAAATTCATCGTACATTCTCGCACATGGTTCAACTTGCATAAAAGGAAATTTACGTTGAAGGTAATGCTTTTCAAACCACCATTCGCGATATTTTCCCTCGACATGTTAAAAATATGTTCATTTCAGCACTTGCCAGAGAGCGTCAGATAACAGGCGCCACCACACTTGTGCAGCTACGACGACGTAGGAAGCCCGTATGTTCATACATGTAAAACATTAAAAGATCTTGCATTATGTTATAAAAGAAACAAGACAAAGAGACTTCCTGGCAGATTAAAACTGTGTGCCGGACCGAGACTCGAGTCTCGGTCCGGCACACAGTTTTAATCTGCCAGGAAGTTTCATATCAGCGCACACTCCGCTGTAGAGTGAAAATTTCATTCTAAAGACATGAGAGGATCCCCCAAGAGCATCGGAATTTCGTGAACCATACTAAAATGTGCACATCTAAAGCGCATACTTAAAGGGCACATTCGTATGTCCAAATTCCCAATTAAGTAGGCCTCGACCTGATATTAAGCTTTTCAGTGTGGTTTTCAGGATGTAAATTTTCTTGGAGTACCAGTACTGTATTATCTCATGTTTGGTTCTTTATTATGGCATAACGTCGTATGTGCTAGAAGACAAAAATGTGCACTTGAAATGCAGCACACAGTTGAAACTGGCCATTAGAGTGGAATTAAACACTTCATTTCAAACACACTGACTGCCTCAACAGGAAAAATAAATAAAAGCCAAATTTGTTTAGCAAACCAACAAAAATAGCTTCATTGTTCTGCAAGGCGATTAATGCTTGACTGTCAGGAAGGTAGAAATAAAATAAAATTTGAAACTAATAACATATTGTAGCCTTCCATAATTATGTGAATGTATTTTAATTCACTTGATAGCTCCCGGCCACAGAAATCCTTTTTGTTTTCATTTGACGTGAGAGCAGTAAACAAATAGGACACAGCAAAATCACTAAATGTAAACACGGATCACGTGGAGACTAGCCACTTCCCCACTCTAACCCACACTGCTTTGTGTATCAGCCCCAAGTCTACGATATTTCCAAACCGGTGCAATACTAGATAGTGGCCCCTCCCCCTCCCCCTCCCTCAAGCATCTGAGGTAGGACGTCAAAAAAAGTAATAATAATAAAAAAAAATAAATGAATTTTTAAAAATAAGTTCATTTTGTAGTGCACATCTTTCTGAGGAGTCTGATACATAAAACATATGTGTTCGAGGAAGTCTAAGACATGTTATTTGATCTTAAGTCTGCCAAAGTGGAGTGCCACGCCTCTTCACACAGCTTTCTTCTATCGCAAGTCACTGTATTTCGCTCTGTGGAATTGAAACATGTATATTTTGTAACGGATGGCATCAAACTATATCCAGGACAGCGGAAATTAGAATGTCCTGCGGTGCCTCTCCCGCTCCCGTTTGGATGGTTTGACATTTTGACATCCTGCCCCCTATTTTTTTCTTTTCTTTTCTTTAAAAAAAAAAAGACTGCAGTTAATACTGAATGGGATTATTTGCAATTGGGAGAACAAGAACTCTTCAGAAAATTTGCACTCTTTATTGCCTATTAGCTATTAACTTCCTGTTTTGTCTGACATAAAATTAACCAGCAAAGACAAGAGACAAGCAAGACAGTACACATTTATTCAATCCTTAGCTCCCAGCATTTTTTCCTCTTAACTTTGCTACAGCTTTACATAACATGCTTTCCTTTCTGTGAAAGAATCTATTACTCATCATTGTTCGTCAAACATTTTGCTACATGAAAAATCGACAGGTCGTTGTTTAACATGGAAAAAGCGGTTAATATAAATAGTGCCCAAGACTGGTGTGGTTTCTCGATTTGATAGCATCTATTTTGTCACCGTCTGCTGGATGAAACAAAATAGGTCATGTTCTACATCCTGGAGGACCTCCTCACTATGGATCAATTGGAATGAAAGTAAATCTAATCTAATCTAATACTGCAGCAATTGAAACACACACCAAATAAAGGAGACTGTTTTGGTACAAATGGTCATTTTTATAACAAGACAGATTATAATTCATGAAGTACCAATATCAAATGCCTATTAGGCCTACTACAAGCAAAAGGCTTTAAGTTGGGAAATAGTTTCACATTTCATTCATACACTCCGGGTTCTCAAGCATGAGATCGAAAAGTAGTTGTACAAATTTTTTATATAAATTTGGAATTGTCATATTCTTCCATAATTTGTGTGAGTCCTCGTTTCTTCTCCTTCCTCATTCTAACAACCAATCTTGTCATCACTAATCCCGTAACTCTTTCTAACCTTGCCAAAACTTATTCGCCGGTTAACTTCACTAACCCTGTCAGAATCACTGGCTTAATTATCCCACGATTATTCTCCGGTTAGGCTTTGTTACATGTTTGAACAATGTGTTTTCCATGCTACTTCCAGAATAGAACTTCAGAGGCTGCTAGCCAGGGACAGCACAACTGGCCACTACTAGTGTAGCGATCTGGTCAAAAATTTTCTGTCAAAATTTCATTTTGTTGGATACACTGGGAAGATAATACGTAATCTTTCTTACCTGTTACTCCTGTTAGTCGTTTAATTCCACTCTGGTAATTTGAATCTATGGATTTTGCTAATAATTATTAGAACGCTAATAATCCACACCCAATCAACCACATAAACAAACAGCAATTGATATTCACCCGTTCGGGTTTATTCGGCTCAGCTTGTATAGCCTCGTCCCCTTTTGTCCGCAGGAAAGTTTATTTCTAGATGCGACAAGGATTCCCTGACAGAGACATCATATTCACTAAGCATGCATTCAAAAATCAACTTATGATTCATTCAGAAATCAACTTAGAATGTGTTCAAAAATGTTCAAAAACCAACAGGGATGCATTTCAAAATCATATAAATAATCGATAGACCAACATGTGCTGGATGCTAGGCACTTTGTGAAACAAGGTTTTTTTCCTCAAGAATATGAATGTGCTCCCCCCCCCCCCCCCCCCCCCTCGGTTTGCCGTCTCCCCACCCCCTTCCTTAGATCTGGGCCTGCTGGGCATGCATGAATCTGGCAGCTTAGGCGCGCCAGTAAAACTTCTCCCAGTAGCATCTAGCAGGTTGCTGTGACTGCTTACACAGCCAACAGCTACATTTCTGTAGCCAGAAGTAGGAGAAGGTACTACTCACACGAGACTCAACTGCGCCTGCACATGAGCCCACTCGTAACTGGTAAAATGAATCTAATGTAACAGCTGTGATGTCACGCTCATTGGAGGCAATTTGTCCGCTTGTATGAGCACTGTGTTTTGTTGTTGTATATGGCGCATTTCCTTCGCAACTTAAATTTTATATTCGTTTCTTTCTCATTCATGTTTTATTGCTGCAGTATTATTTTGCAGTAGTGGGGTACAGTAATATCCCTTGTTAGAGTATCAGTTCTCACCAGTCAAAATTACAAAAAATTAACTGAAAATTAAAACAATGAAAAATTCTTGGGTTTCTCCCAGATCTCCGGGTCGTATACACCCTGCAATAGATGAAGGTCATTTGAGAAACAACAGTGAGCCTAGATTGAGCATTGTGTTTTCCCAAATGTGATTTCTCCCCAATCAGAAGAATCTCTACATTGGTTGAATTATTAAGTACAACTTTCTGCATTCTGTTGGTTAAATATAACATTATTCATTGGTTGACTACGCCATCATTTCCATGTATCCTCAGTTTACTTAGGAGAATATTATGATTCACACAGTCAAATGCATTCTATATGTTACAGAAAATAACAACTGATGCTATTTTATTATTTGATGCTTGTAAAATTTGGTGACTGAATATGGAAATGTTCTTCTCAGTTAAGCAATTCTTCCAAAATCCAAACGTGATTTATTGAGGATACTATTGTAGCTCAGGTGGGATACTATTCTAAAACATACCTTTTCAGGAAGTCTGGAAAATTTTGTGAGTAGTGAAATGGGTTGGTAGTTATTGTCATCTCTTGTGTCATCTTTCTTGTGGAGGAGTTTAACAATGGCAGTTTTCAACCTCTTTGTAAAAGTGCCCTGGGTTTGTGATGCAGTACTTATTTCGGGGAAGACAGCACTTATTATATGGGAACAAGTCTTTTAGTACTCTGTTGGAAATACCATCAAATCCAGGTGAGTTCTTATTTTTGAGATAATATATAATTTTCTTAATTTCAGAAGGAGAAGTGTGCGAGGCAACCAAATGACTGAATTTTATGAGATTTGCCTGTTTCTATATTTTCTGCTACATTTTTGACTGATTCAATTTATGTCAATGGTGATGTTCTCTTATTCTAAGACTTCTTGTCCTCCTCTAACTTCACTACATTCCATACAGACTTAAGTTTGCTCTTTCTCTGACATAATGTGCATGCTCTTTAATTTTTTAAATAATTTTGAACAGTTTTTGCAGCATGCAACTACTGCAGGATCTTTTATTTGTTCCTGCCAAAAGTTCCATTAACTTTTTCTTTCACAGGATACTTTAATTAACTCCAGTGATCCATAGTTTCTTACGTGGTTTTTTTATGCCACTTCTAAGTAATTTCAAACAAATGAATTTTTTGTGAGATAGATTAAATTTTATGTTTGCATTTGGTTCCTTATACTTTTCATCCCAGGTAATCTTGTCTAAACTGTTCATAAAAATAATTTTCCCAGAGTCATTATATTCTACCTAATTTCCATGGAGGAATGCCTACACTGTAAGGTATTATCTTATTTATCCTAACTAATTGTTCATCATGATCAAAGAGAGCTATTGCCTTTACCTGTGTTGTAAATCTAATTACTGAGATCAAATTTCATGATCCAGATAAGGTTTCCAGATCAATTTTCGTATCAGAATCTTTTAGAAAATTGACACTGAAATCATCAGACTGCTTGCTGCTGTCTGACGTATAGTTTTAAGGAATCCAAATTCCTCATAACCATTACAAGTTTCCCAGTGGGGATCTACTGTAGTTACAATTAAAAGTGAACTATCCTGCAGTATTATTTCATAAGCTCACACTTCTATATGCCACTCACTAAAAAAACCTACTTATTTTAACATTTTTGAATTTGTGTTCTCCCTTAATATATGGAACAACTCCCACTGTTCCCATATTAATTCTACAAAAGCAAGAAGCTAGGGTGTGATTTTTATATTTAACTTCACTAAGCCCCTGCTGTTATACTAGCTCAGCTAGGCACAGGATGTCTACCCTTTTCAAAGCTCTCTAAATTTTTCCAACAGGCAAGAAGCTCTTCTACATTATCACCCAATCCTCTAATATTCTGATGAAATAAGCTAACCGTCCTTTGCTGTCTATTCGTAAGCATTTTTAGGGCTCTTCTGTTGTTTTGACTTCTTTGTCAAAAGTGTGTCTGAATCATTATTCTATCCCAAAAAACACAACTAACCACGGGGATCTTGCTTTGTATAATGGTGGCCTCTTGTTCATTTGCTACAAGAAGTTTATCCAACCTATCTCTTCCTCTCTTTCGAAGATGTAGTCCATGTATTCACAACAGTGAAATCAAGTGAATGAATTTGAGGGAGGTGGAGATGAGGAAGCAGGTATGCAATACAATAACACATTCATTTTTAGGAAACTTCAAATCAAATAAGGAGACCAAAAAAGATCATGGCTTTAATACGAAACTCTCTCTCTCTCTCTCTCTCTCTCTCTCTCTCTCTCTCTCTCTCTACATGTCCATCTACCTACCATCTCTCACTTTCTCTGTCCTACAGCTTTGACTGTAATATTCCCATAAAACTCTATTCGTTTACAATAGTGCAAGCACAGAAAAATGAAATGCTAATTAGTGAAAGTATAGAGTACAGTAAAATTTTTGCTTTTCTTTGCAGTTAATTTGTCAATACAAAGATTTACAGATGAGGAATACAGTCCTATAGGGGTAAATCTGCCGCATCATACCACAATACAAAGCAGAGTACAGACTTTGATTACAGTTCTTATATTAATGAGTTCTATGAAACGTTGAAATAATATTTCTCCATTCCATTATTATATGCATCAGAAAATTGTGGCAATTATGATATTTATTTCACTCTGACTCCACCTTCAAAAGGCACAAATTTGTTACGTAAACATGCTGATTGATGCTTTTCTAACATAATAAATATTCCTAAGGCTCTTGGGTGTAGTGTTGGACAGTGTCTGTAAAATACTAACCTGTCTCATAAATTCTTTAGTAGTGAACACCAATTCATGGTAAAGCACCCAGCGAGGCAGGTCTTCAAATAAGGCACTGTTTGGATGAATCATAACTGTTTGCTGATGCTTAACAGTTTTGTATTGACCACCTTTTGAAAGCCGTGCAATGTGATAGAAATATCCAGCCGTAATTGCCTGTAGGATGAATTGTACATTAGTAATTACTACCAAATAAATATGTTTTACATGCAATATGACTATGCAGTAATAAATACACTATCTAAGAACATTCAGCCATAAGAAAATGTTACAAAATTGTTGCAATGAATTAGAATTTTTATGATTTTTTGATTACAAACTTCATTTTACAGAGAAAACTTCAACTAAATACACAACCTGGATTACTTTACTGTGTCTTAAAGTTAAGCTGAAGTTAACACAGGAGATTTATCTGTTTGTACCTCCAGTTTGGTCAGAAATCTTGGAGATATACATTGAGAGAGAGAATGTATTTTTTGTCTCATTAAATGGAATTTAAGGTTTGCATCTAAGAATATTCCAGGAACAACTGACCTTAATTCAGAATATTCAAACATTAAACACCGCCATTAGGAGCAGGCCTGGTCTAAGACTGTAGATTTGCAACAGTTACACATAAATAAATTATTGTAAGATGATTAAACTAGGTGGTAACATTATAGTGAACACAGTTCAAATTGATGAATGTTTAAACGAATTCTTCATAACATTGTGAATGTTGATCTTGACATTATAGTTTAACAGAGTAAAGTAAATCTCTTCAGAATCCCTTTGGACTTCATCAAGAAGGTGGGTGCATTAAGAGTTGAAAAAAAGAACAGGGAAAGATTTTATAGTAGATAATCATTAAAACAAAAAAGTTGCTGGCTGGGATAGGATACACATTTAAATTATAAAAGCAGTATATCACACTGTAGCTTCTTTACTAACTCTAATAATAAAGCAAAGTTTTGAATAGGGTAGCAAACTATCAAGTACAACTAGGTAAACAGCTGTACAAGAAAAGGTCAAGCGAAGATACAAGAAACTGTCAACCTACTTTTAGTCTTCTAATCCTGTCGAAAATGATGGAAAAAAATCAGCTGCAATCTAAGATGCAAAATATATTGTTCTAAGTAACTAATTTGGATTCCAAAGAAGAAAGAGCCTATAGATGCAACTTCCTCTAAAAATAAACAAAGTATTTGAATGGAGGCTTCCCCTGTGAACCATGGCCCTCGGATGAGCTGCAATGGCTTGTGTGCTTCAACAATACAGATAGTCATACCAGAGGTACAATTATAGCAGAAGGGTGTCTATGGAGAGGCCAGACAAGCCTATGGTTACTGAAGAGTGGTGCACAGCCTTTTCAGAAGTTGCAGGAGAAACAGTCTAGATGACTGACTGATCTGACATGTAACATTAGCCAATGTGGCCTCACTATGCACGTACTGTAAACAGCAGAAAGTAAGGGGAAACTACTGTTATTATTTTTCCATGAAGGCATGCAGCTGTACTGTATGGTTAAATGATAAAGATGTCCTCTTGCGTAAAATATTCTGGAGACAACATAGCCCCCATTCGGGTCTCTTGGGACAATGGTGTCAAGAAAAATGAAACTGGCACTCTCTGTGAAGGAATGTGGAATGTTAGATCCCTTAATCTTAGAGATAGGTTATAGAATTTTTAAGGGAAATGGATAAGCTGAAGTTGGATATGGTGTAACGTGGTGGCAGGAAGAACAAGACTGCTGGTCAGATGAGTACAGGATTATAAATACAAAATCAGCTACGGTTAATGCAGGAGTAGGAATAATAATGAATAGGAAGATATGAATATGGGTACACTATTATGAACAGCAAAGCAAACACATTATCATAGTCGAGACAGACATATAACAAACGCCCACCACATTGACACAAGTTTATATACCAACTATCTCTACAGATGTCGAAGAGATTGAAAGAATGTATGATAAGGTAAAAAGAGATTACTCAGATGGTTAAGGGAGATGAACATTTAATTATGTTCGGGGACTGGAATTTGACAGTCGAAAATTAAGACAAGGAAAAATAGTAAGATAACATGGACTGAGGGAAAGGAATCAAAGAGAAGAAGCCACCTGGTAGAGTTTTGCACAGAGCATAATTTAATCATTGCTAATACTTGATTTAATACTCATGAAAGAAGATACTTGGAGACAGACAGAGATTTCAAAATCAGATATTAAATTGAAAAACATTTTCAGAGGCACATGTGAACTCCAACCACAATTTATTGGCTATGAGTTGCAGTTTAAAACTGAAAGAACTACAGAAAGATAGTAAATTAAGGAAGGAAGATTGAAGTTTAATGTCCTGATGACATTGCACTCATTAGAAGCAGATCACCAGCTTGGAATGCTTCGTGGATGAAGAAGTATATTGGCCATGTCTTTTTCTAATGAACCCTCCCAGCACTTGGGAGGCGGGCTGCTAGATTGTTGCCGGTAGGTTGGAACAACATGTCAGTTTTATAGAGATGCTTCGGGAACTCAAAAGGGAGGTAAGGTGATGTTCTTTTTGAGGAACTATTGAGAAAATTTAGAGAACCAGCTACTGAAGCCGACTGCCAAATGATTCTTCTACTGCTAACATACATTGCACGAAAGGACCACGAAGATAAGATAAGATATGAAATTACAGCTCATACGGAGACATATAGAGAGTTGTTTTTCCCCTGCTCTATGTGTGAATTGACCAGAAAGGCAAATGACAAGTAGTGCTACATGGTACCCTCCGCCACGCACCATATAGTGACAGGCAAAGTATCTTCGTAGGTGTAGATCTAGATGCCTGGAGCAATTTAGGGAAACCACAGAAAATCTAAATCTGGACGGGTGTAAGTGAATTTGAACCACTGCTCTCCTGAATGTGAGTCCAGTGTGCTAACTATTTCTACATCTATACATGAGGTTACTACTACTACTATCCTATGGATTAAATAAACCTGTGACCACTCGTGCTGCCATTCTCTGTACACGTTCAATATCCCCTGTTAGTCCTATCTGGTATGGGTTTCACACACTTGAGAAATATTCTAGAACCAGTCACACAAGTGATTCGTAAGCTGTCTCCTTTGTAGACTGATTGCACTTCCCCAGTTTTCTACCAATAAACCGAAGTCTACCACCCGCTTTACCCATGAGCGAACTGATGTGATCATTCCATTTCATATCCCTATGAAGTGTTACACCCAGGTATCTGTATGAGGTGGCCAGTTCCAACAGTGACTCATTTATATTATAGTCATAGGATACCACTTTTTTTTCCATTTTGTGAAGTGCAGAATTTTACATTTCTAAACATTTACAGCAAGTTGCCACCCTCTGCACCACTGTGAAATCTTATCAAGATCTGACTGAATATTTATGCAGCTTCTTTCAGACAGTAGGCAAAAAGCCTGATTTTAGTATGAATATTGCCTCGAAGGTCATTAATATACAACATGAACAGCAAGGGTCCCGACACACTTCCCTGGGGCACACCCAAAGTTACTTGTACATCTGATGATGACTCACTATCCTGTGTCCTCCCTCTCAGAAAGTCCTCAATCCTGTCACAAATTTCACTTGATACCCCATATCATCGTACTTTTGACAATAAGCATAGGTTTGGTACTGATTCAAATGCTTTTCAGAAGTCAATAAATACCACATTATCCGACTGCCTTGATCCAAAACTTTCAGTATTTCATGCGAGGAAAGTGCGAGTTGCGTTTCACACGATCGATGTTTTTGAAACCTAAACAGGTTGGTATTGCGCACATCATTCTGTTCAAGATACCTCATTATGTTTGACAAGGGGAGGCCGCCAATTGTGAAATTCAGATTCGATTCATACTGCGCATAATAAATGCTCATGGCCAGAGGTGTAATGTGGCAAAGCACCAAGATGCACTTCTCAGCCGTTGTAGAGAAAATCGACAGTTAAAATAAACCATTGCGGTGAAATACTCTCTACGATTGATAATTCTCTACAGCATCGTGGCGCAGTGGTAAGCGCTCGGGTTCGTTATCCGAAGGTCACCGGATCGAATCTCCCGCCACGCAACTTTTTTTTTGGTATTTGTTTTTTGTAATTCAAATGTGTGTACACACACACACACACACACACACACACAGATATAATTCCCGGCAATCAGTTGCAACAATTATGCATATAATAAGTTGTTAAAAGTCGTTTGTCGTGGAAAAACTGGCGACTTCGAACATCATTATGTTTTCCGCAAACAAAGTTGTATTTCATAAATGTTATTAATTGTCTTCATAATGTTGACCACGGATAGTTAACGGAAGACGTAGAAACGATATTCCGAAACGAATACATATAGCGTAAGTCAAACGTTCGAATTAGAATAGAAACCCCACGAACACAAATTTGCTGTGGCAGGTATGAAATATAAACTCCGTTACTTGCTGGTTACACTTGAAGGACAGATGTTGAATGGGCCAAAACAAGCCGCCGCATAACTGCGTAGTTGCCTGCTAACTTCGAAAGAAGGTAGATGTGGTCCCTAGCGCAAGTTATAACATCGTCGAAAATCAGTGCGGACGTGAGAGCTTTGGTACACCCTGTTAAACAAACGCAAAAATGGAGGCGGTACAATTGGAGAGTGATCCGCCTTCACCAACATGCATAAGCAATTCATTAATAGTGTAATAATTAAAAGTAGTGTTGCATGGCACGAGATTCGATCCGGCGACCTTCGGATTACGAAGCCGAGCGCTTACCGCTGCGCCACGACGCTGTAGAAAGTTATTAATCGTAGAGAGTATTTCACCGCAACGGTTTATTTTAACTGTCGATTTTCTCGACAACGGTTGAGAAGTGCATCTTGGTGCTTTGCCACATTACAACTCTGGCCATGAGCTTTTATTATGCGCAGTATGAATCGAATCTGAATTTCACAATTGTCGGCCTCACCTTGTGAGCTCAGAACATGCTCTAAGATTCTACAATAAATCGATGTCAAGAATGTTGGATAGTACTTTTGTAGATCACTTCTACTACCCTTCTTGTAGATTGGTGTGACCTGTGTCTTTTTCCAAGAACTGGGCACAGTCTTTTGTTTAAGGGATCTATGATAGATTATAGTAAAAAGTGAGGCTAATTCAGTACAAAAGCTGATAGGGGTTCCATCATGCGGTGGAGCTCAGTTCAATTTTAACGATTTCATCTGTTTCTCAAAACCACTGTTACTATAGTTGGAGTCATGAATGATGGTGGTCGAGTTTAGGCTTGTTTTGCGCACCTATCTCACACATTCTCCGACAGGCAATGAGCGTTCAGTAGTGTTCTCAGCACTCTGTTCTGAATGCTACAAGTTGTTTAGTGAATTTTTATTGCATTTGTTGTGAATTGTCCTCGCTGATTACGGTTATATGTGATAAGTGCTGTGTAAGAAAGTGAGAGACATAATTTGCAGGATATATGCTTTCTTCAAGCAGAAAGCATGCACATGTGCATACCGTAACTCTCACTTAATGCAATACTTGTCTGTGCCTTGACATGCGAGAACCATAATCATTTGTGAATTGGACAATAAAACTTATTTCATTCATCTTTTCAGTGGTTTGAGGATTAAACTGGGCAATTGTCGTGGGTTTTTCTTTGTAAAGGAACATTTGAAAAAGGAGTTAAGCATTTCAGCTTTTGCCTTGCTATCATCAATTTCAGTTTCTGTCTCATTCAATAGGGGCTGGACACCAACTTTGGTGCATTCACATATGGCCAGAATTTCTTTGGCTTCTGTAAAAGATCACTTGACAATTTTCTACTACAGTAGTCACTGAAGGCATCATGCATTGCTCTCTTAACAGAAAAATACATTTCATTCAGCATTTCACTATCTATACCCTTATGCTTTCTTTTACACCTATTCTGCAGTAATCTCTGTTTCTTTAGAAGTTTCTTTACAGTGACTGTATACCATGAAGGTTCCCTCACATTATGGAATGTTCTACTGGGTACATATCTAACCAGTGCATGGTCAACTATTCTTTTATACTTGAGCTGTAACTCTACAGGCTCCTGTCCTGTGCTGATAGTTTCAAGTTCCTCATGGAGATATGACACTACTGATTTTTTTTATGTAGATTACTGAAGATATCTTCCTGCTTGTTTTAGTTGCACTTTATACTTTGGAAACCATTGTTGCCACAACCACGTCATGATCACTGATACCAGTTACAATGTAGACATCCTCAAAGGGGGTAGGTCTATTTGTTGCCATTAGATCCAATATATTTCACCAGGAGCGCGGTTCCTAACTATCTGTTCTAGATAGTTTTCAGAGAAGGCATTTAGTACCGTTTCACAGGACATCTTATCATGCCTACCACTAACAAAACTATAATTTTCCCAATTGTTGGATGATTAAAGTCTCCACCAATGATTTCAGTATCAGTACTTACCTCACTCACTAACAAATTACTGAAATGAGACTTGGATAAGTTGAAAGATCCAGTGGTTGTTGTGAGTTTCAAAGGGAGTATTAGGCAATGACTGACTGGAACAAAGGTAAAGAACACAAATGGATAGCCTTGAGAGATGAAATAGTGAAGGTAGCAGAGGATCAAATAACAGAAATACAAAGCCCAATAGAAATCATTGGATAACTCATGAGATACTGACTCTGAGTGATGAAAGCGGCAAATGAAGCTGGAACAAAGGTAAAGAACACAAATGGATAGCCTTGAGAGATGAAATAGTGAAGGTAGCAGAGGATCAAATAACAGAAATACAAAGCCCAATAGAAATCATTGGATAACTCATGAGATACTGACTCTGAGTGATGAAAGCGGCAAATGAAGCTGACAAAAGAGGACACAGACATCTTCTACCTATGAAAAGATTAAAGAGGCCTTTGGAGAAAAGTGAAGCAGCTGTATGAATATCATGAGCTCTGACAGTGAGCCAGTACTAAGCATAGAAGGGAAAGCTGAAAGACAGAAATCATATATAGAATGGCTATAAATGGGAAGTGAACTCCAAGGCAGTATTCTAAAAAAGGAAGAGGAAGTAGATGAAAATGAGCTGGGAGCTACAATAATGTGAGAAGACCTAAATCAAACAAGACCTGTGGAGTAAACAACATTCCTGTAGAATTACTGAGGTCCTTGGGGGGAGCCAGCCATGACAAAACTATTCCGCTTGGTGTGAAAGACAGGTGAAGCACCCTCAGACTTCAAGAGGAGTGTAATATTCCATCTCCAAACACGGCATCTCCAAACACGGCAGGTGCTGACAGGTGTGAATGCTGTTATATTACCAGTTTTATAAATAAAAGACTGACATGTATTACTTACAGAAGAATGGTAAACTTCTAGAGGCCAATTTAGGTAAGTACAGAAGAAAGGAAAACTTCTACAGGTTGACCTCAGGAACGATCAGTTTGGGTTCAAGAGAAATGTAGGAACACATGAGGCAATATGGGCCCTGTGCCTCATGTCAGAAGATATGTTGTAGAAAAGCTGAGAGATGAAAAAGCTTGCACAGGATAGAGTAGCATGGAGAGCTGCATCAAACCAGTCTCAGGACTGAAGACCACAACAACAACAACATATTTACAGCCTTTATATTTAAAGAAAGCTTCTGATAATGATGACTGGAATATATTCCTCGAAAATTCTGGAGACAGCAGGAATAAAATACAGGGAGCAAAAGGTTATTTACAAATTGTATGGGAACCAGACTACATGAAAGGGAATCCATAGTTGACATGGGAGCAAGACAGGATTGTAGCCTGACCTCAGGTGTTATTCAGTCTGTGCATTGAGAAAGTTATGAAGGTAAGTAAAGAGAAATTCGGAAATGATATTAAAGTTCAGGGAGAATGAAAATTAAAACTCTGAGATTTGCCAGACACATCACAATTCTGTCAGAAGACTTGAAAGAGCAGTTGAACAAAATATAAGATGAACACCAACCAAAAGTAAAATAAAGAGAAACTTGCATGATCAGCAGTTCACATAAGAAGAAAGAATGCTAAAGATTAAGTGGGTAGATTGATAAGGGGGGTATTGAATCAAAATGAGGAAAAAAGAAGAGATTGATTGATGGTATACACCCAAAGGCATTAAGGAATCATCAGTTTGATTATGCAGGCAATTTTTGGCGGGTAAAAATTGTAGAGGGAAACCAAGGAATGAATACAAAAAATGGTCCAAGTGCATATGTGAGGGGGCTTTAAAAATTAAGTTACACATAATTATGTCAGGCCAAGCAACTTTTATTGAATGCTGCCCTATACTTCAAAGAGAGACAGATACACGACACCATTTTTCATCATAGTCACCGAATCTCTGTGCACAACAATTGGAACATTCTGCCAATAGCTCAATTCCTTGAACACAGAAATCCACTCCTTGGCCATGGAACCATTCTCACTACTGGAAAGCTTACTTCATTCCAAATGTTCCTTGAGCTTGCCGAAAAGATGAAAATCACATGGCGCAAGATCTGGACTTCCCTGTTGGCATCACTGATGTCTATTTGGCCTTGGCCAAACTGTTGGCATAGCACCATTTAACTATATCTGGAAGCGAAACTGCGTTTGAGCCATGCTGCACCAGAAATTCATGTTGAACCTGTGTGCAATTTAGGCATTTTGCCCGCAAGAATCATCCTGTCCTATAAACTTCAACTTTGGAGTATATTTCCAATTTTTGTGCCTTTTCAGTTGTACACTGCAATGCACCTGTTACCTGTACTGCAGTAGGACTGTTTCTGCAGGAAACCTGGAATGTGTACTCTCCTCTGACAATGTGCCATTCTTGTTACATGATGGTCTTAGAGTGGGACAATACGTTAACTTGCTTTCTGATGTCCCTATGTACGTCTCAAGGTTGTTCAATGAGGAAGAGATTTGCACAGGATAGAGTACTGTGGAGAACTGCATAAAACTCATCTCTGGACTGAGGATGACAACAACAACAAAAACAACATGGAAAGGAGGGGTACAGCTGCAGGCATTATCTGTGATTTAACAAATGCATTTAACTAGTTGAACTGTAACTTGCTCATCTGCCAACTAACATTATACTAGCGAGTCCAGAGTGGAATGTAAATAAATAAAAGAAAGAATACAGAAAACCCAGCACACTATGGCTGAGGCCTTGTGCAGTCTACAGGCACATAAGTAGGACTGAAAACACAGTGCCTCGATAACGTGGTCGGGAGGACATAGCTGAGTGTATGCATCTGCATTTTTATAAGTTAGCTCTGAAAAATGACTTCCTGTTGACAGCACAGTTCCTCAACCATTTGATTAGTGGTAACATTCACTCCTTCTGTTATTTGTTACCTATGAATTAGATAACTATGGGATTACTGTTGTAAGTAAAAAAGGTAAGAGTGAAAGGTGGAAGCACTGTATAGAGGGTCTCCACAAATAAATTAAACTTGAAGGCAATAGAAGAGAAAGAGAGGAGGAACTAGGTCAAAATGAGATGGGAAATATGATAGCGTGAGAAGAACCGTCCGCAGCACTGAAAAACTTAACTAAGACATCTGAAGTATACAATGTTCACTCGGAGTTATTGAGATGCTCATGACAGCCACTCTTGACAAAACTATTCAACTTGGTGTGCAAGATACATGAAACAGACTAAGAACCCTCAGACTTCCAGAATACTGTAATAATTCCAGGTACAAAGAAGCTGGGTGCTCTCTTGTGTGAATATTACCAAACCATCAGTTTAATAAGTCATGCTTACAAAAGACAGATACAAATTATTTACAAAAGAATGGAAAAGATAGTAGAAGATAATCTCAAGAATGATCAGTTTGTGTTACAGAGAAATGAAGAAACATACACGACAACACTGACCCTATGACTCATCTTAGAAAACAGACTGAAGAAAGGCAAAGCTACATCTATAGCATTTGTAGATTCAGAGAAAGCTTTTGCCAAAGGTGACTGGAGTACACTCTTTGAAATTTTGAAGGCAGCAAGGATAAAATACGGAGAATGAAAGACTATCTACAACTCCTATGGAAACCAAACTGTAGTTATAAGAGTCAAAAAACATGAAAGTGCTACAGTAATTGAAAAGAGAGTAAGACAGGGTTGTAACCTATCCGCAACATTATATCATCCATACACTGAGCATGTAGAAAAGGAAACCAAGGAGAAATTTGGAAAGAGAATTAACATTCAGGGAGAAGAAATAAAAATTTTGAGGGTTGTCAATGACATCGTAATTCTGTCAGTGACAGCAAGGGACTTGGAAGAGCAGCTGAACAGAATGTATAATGTTACAAAAAGAGATTATAAGATAAATATTTAAAAAATAACAATACTGGAATAATAATGAATTGAATAAGGGTATTCGAGGGAATTAAATTAAGAAATAAGATACTAAACAAAGAAAATGAATTTTGCTATTTAGGCAGCAAAATAACTGACAAAGATCGAAGTACAGAAAATATAAAATCCAGTCAAGCAATAGCAAGAAAAATGTTTCTGAAAAAGAGAAATTTGGTACAGAATATAAATATAAGTGTTAGGAAGCATTTTTCTCAAGATATTGTCAGGAGAGTAGCCTCGTACAGAAGTGAAAAGTGGACAATAAGTAGTTCAGAAAAAAAGAGGATAGAAGCTTTTCAAAATGTGGTGCTACAAAAGAATGCTGAAGATTAGATGGGCAGGTCAAATAATTAATGAGGAAGTACTGAATCGAATTGGGGAGAAAAGACATTTCTGGCACCACTTGACTAAAGGAGAAGGTATCTATTGATAGGACACATAATGAAGCATGAAGGATTGTAAATTTGGTCATGTAGGGGGAGACCAACGGGTGAATACTGTAAGCATGTTCAGATGCGTTTAGGTGCCAGCATTTATTAAGAGATGAAAAGGCTTACACAAGACAGAGTAACATGAAGAGCTGTATCAAATCCATCTTCAGACTAAAGAACATAACTCTGGCATTAAAGGCAGAGGCTTATACCACAGTTATAGAAAAGAAGACACTGGGTGACTGAATTATATTAGGCTAACTGGAGTACACTATCACTCAAAGTGTGCCTCAAGGTTCTATTCTAGGGCAAGTTCTATGTGAGTGGCTTAATAATAAATATAACTATATGTAAATTTTGTTTTCAGATAAATGATCCATCTTAATCAGCAACAGAGATGCAGAAAACATTCTTAGCTCTACTATGTTCATCTTCACTAACTTCGAATAATTGTTCCAACAAACTAGGTTGAAACTGAACATCACAAAAATCTGCATGAAACAATTCAAAAGCAAACATTAAAAATTGCAAGAGATTAAAATATATCATAACAATCTAATGGGTCATATTGGGCACAACAAAAAGATTCACACAATTATAGCTTTCGGCCATTAGGGCCTTTGTCAGCAGTAGACACACACACACACACACACACACACACACACACACACACACACACTAAGGAGGAGGCTGGGGCAGGGAGGGGGAGGGATAGTATGGTGGGAGTGGCGGACAGTGAAGTGTTGCAGTTTAGGAGGGCAGGAGAGAAGGTGCGGAGGGGGGAGGGGGTAAGTAGCGGAAAGGAGAGCCTATCACGACTCACCAACTCCGCTATATGGTGAGTAGCAACTTTCCTTCTCTGGTATTGTTACATTCCATCCTGGATTTTCCATTGTTTGATTAATGGGTCATATTCTTGTATCTGAACATGAATGTTAACTGGGACACACATAATGAATACCAGCAAATACTTTCATCAGTTTCAGATTTGCAATGCATATACCAAAAATGCTACTAGCATCAATATGCATAACATAGCATAGTTAATTTGAATCCTTCATTTGGTATGGTATATTTATAGTATTCCGAGGCTGTTCAAACAATGCATCTCAAATACTGAAGTTCCCAAAGACAACTGTTAGATAAATGTGAAGCATACATCCAAAAGAATCTTGACTCATTATTTCACAATCCCTAGCTGTCCTTTCTCTACACACTTACATAGTTATAATCTCCTTACACATCAAAGTAAAATTAATTCAAGAAAATCAATTTTTTTAAGCTGTAAGTGTAGCCAAAGTTAATTTTATATTTCCGATTCGCTAATTAAAATTATATGCAAGGACTCCATGGTATACTGTGATGAGAGTTTATAATGAATTAATAGGCAAAAATATACTTAACATGAAGCTAGATCCTATAAAAGAAGGCTACAAGACATTCTGTGAGAGACATGCTACTACTACTCAACAGAAAAATTCATACAGGATGAATTAAGAATTATAGCATGGAGTAACTTGTATGAGATGTATTGAGTAGCTTTATTCCACAACAGAACTGTATAAGTATTATGTTACTACTTTTATTATTCAGAATTCACAGTGCTAATGAACTTGCCAGCAAGGAAGTACATTAGAGATTGTAATTAACTCCCACTGCAGTTGCAAAAGCCCCAAAAATAGGGTATAAATATTGCTGCTTGACAGATCATATTCAATTCACTACCCGATCTCTTCTCATAAACTACACCAATCAAACAATATCAAAGCGAAAAATAAAATTCTCTGAGTTTTGGATCTTAATTAACTATTGTTAAATACTGTCAAATTAGTGTCACATTTTACTGATTACAAATAGATCTTTCTATTTTCTTTAATGAAAAGAAAATCCAGATTTCATTTCAGAACTGGCCTAAGCCTTAATAGCATAAGACAGGTAAAAAGAAGCATTTCTTAATTTTCTATTCATGAAAGGTATAACCGAATCAGATATACACAAGCAGTCAAAAAACTGGTGGAACTAGTGAGACAAATGAACAGAAATTACAGACAGGCCGAAGAACATTCCACACAGCAAACTCATAACATGTGACTTACATAAACTGTGCCCATTATATGTTCTGCATTCAAAGTATGAAACAGTAATATCACAAGCAAGTAAGGAAAATTAAGGTTTAACGGTCCACTGGTGATGATGAGGTATTTCGAGACAGAGCACAAGCTTGGACTGAACAAGGATGCTGAAGGAAATTGACTGCCCTTTTTAAACGAACTATTCTGCATTTTGTTTTTATCAAATTAGGCAAATCACGCAAACCTACATATGAACGACCAGATAGGCACTTGAATCCTGTTCCTTCCAAACCAATACACCATCTCCCTCATTGCCAGTAATGTCTAAAACAATGCTGGCTGATACTGCTGGAATCATGCATTCAATTAATGAAATCGATTTCAATGTAAAACAAATTTTAAATAAAATCTAAATAAGCAGATATTATGAGATGTAGTCAAAGTTTTAATTATAACCTTGGAAAAAAAATAAAGTTTAATAATTAAGTTTTGTTTGTTTGTAGGTACATGTCTGCAATTCTGGTAAACACCAAAATCCCCATGCAACAGTACTGTACCACACCCCTTGTAAGTCAAAACAAATTGGCTTGATCCACTGATGAAATGGAGATAGGCAGTATTTTGTTTTGGCTCCTCTATCACATAAATAATAAAAAAAAGGCTTCTATCCAGTCACTAATTGACCAGTCTGGTGTGGCAACAGGCATAGCTGAGGTAGAGAGTTGAAAACAAAGTGGTCGCCAGGTCCAGATGGAAGTCCAATTTTTGGTTTTACAGAGAGTGTTTTACAGCACTGCCTTGTTAATTAGCTTGCATTTATCATGAATCTCTTGCCCTGTGCACAGTCCCAAGTGACTGAAAAAAAAGTGCAGGTGAGTCATGTACATAGGAAGGGTAAATGAAGTGACCTGCAAAATTACAGACCAATATCTGGTCTGGTCAACATCGGTTTGCTGCAGAATTCTTGAAGCTATTCTCAATTTGAACAGAATAAGTTCCTTGAGAAAGAAAAGGTTCTGTCCACAAATTAGCACAGTTTTAGAAAGCATCACTCATGTGACACTCAGCTTGCCCTTTTTTCACATGATATCCTGCAAACTTTTGATGAAGGGCACCATGCAAATTCCACGTTCCTAGATTTCCAAACAATGCTTGACATGGTCCCCACAGCAGACTGTTAATGAAGGTAAAATGATATTGAATAAGTTCACACATATGTGAGAGATTCAGACTTGTTACGTAATAGAACCCAGTCCACTGTCCTCAGCGGTGAACGTTCTTCAGAGACAAGGGTATCATCAGGAATATCCCAGGGAAGTGTGATACAACTGCTCTTGTTCTCCACATACATAAATGATTTGATAAATAGGGTAAGCAGCAATCTTGGGCTGTATGATGATAATGTCATGGTGTACGCAAGGGAGTCGTAGTTGAGCGACTGTATAAGGATGCAAGATGACTTAGACAAAATTTCTAGTTGGTGCCATGTATGGCAGCAAGCTCTAAATGTAGAAAAATGTAAGTTAATTCAGATGAGTACGAAAAACAACCCCGCACTGTTCAAATACTGAATTAGTAATGTGCTGGTTGACACAATCGTGCCGATGTAATATCTTGGCATAATGATGCAAAGCAATATGAAATGGTATGAGCACCTATGGACTGGAGAAGGGAAGGTGAATGGTTGACTTCAGTTTATTACAAGAATTTTATGAAAGTGTGGTTCATCTGTAAAGCTGGCCACATATAAAACATAAGTGCAACCCATTCTTGAGTACTGCTTGAGTGTTTGGGACACTTACCAGATCAAATTAAAGGAAAGTGTCAAACCAATTCAGAGGCAGGGTGCACATTGTTTATGAGTAGGTTCAATAAACAAGTGAGTATTACAGGGAAATTCCTGGAGGGAAGATGACAGTCTTTTTCCAGAACGCTATTGAGGAAATTTAGAGAACTGGCATTTGAAGATGACTGCAGAACAATCATATTGCGGCCAAAGTGCATTTCATGTAAAGACCACAAAGATAAGAGAAATTAGGACTCAGATGAGATATAAAAAGAGCCATTTTTCATTTGCAAATGGAACAGGAAAGGAAACAACTAGTAGTGGTACCAGTTAGTCTCTGCCTTGCACCAGGTGGTGGCTTGTGGAGCATTTATGTAGGTATTGATGTAGATGCAATGGTACTGTGGCGTGAAGATTTTCATGTGAACCACAACTGTAGATATGCAAAAAAGCAAGAAAATAATTGCTTGACTTCATTTTCTGGGATGACAACTGAAACACAGCAAAACGTTGTACATGATGAAACAGGAGTAATAAAGGTTGGTCCAAATGAGCATGTAGCAACTTGACAAAAAGACACACTCTTTGTATTATGCTCCTAAAATCTGCAGACAGAAACAGGATTCAAAGCATTTTTCTTAACTTTTTCTGTTTTTGAAAACTGCTGAATGCCTCCTGTTGCCCCTCTTTATTCCTTTTGCTTTAGGTTCTTTCCCTTTAAGTTGTCTCATAAGTATAAAAATACTTCATTTCTTTTTCAGTGTGCCAATTAATAATTACTTTTTCCTTTCTTTAATAGAGCTGTGACATTTAGTACTGCATTTCTGCAATGGGTTGCTTACGATTTTTACTTTGCATTACTCTCATGAGACTGGCACAGCTTCATTCTCCTACAAGACCATTTTTAAATGAAACCCAAGCTGAAACTTGTATACTGAAATCTTTCCCACATAAAAGTACTTCTCACCATAAATTCTGCAGCATGTTTGTCATTCTTTTCTTCAAATTTCTGCGGTTGAGCTTCCAAAGAATTGTTGCAATTAACTAGTCATGTGGAATGTTACATCAACCCCATTATGTTTTATGTGCATTTCTACATTGTGTGGAGGGCATAAATGCGATGTTAATGGCTTCACACAGGAACCAGTGATTAAAAAAAAAATCATTTGGTTAACATCACATCATAAGAATGCGGTGAAAGTTCCCAATGTAAGTGATGTGGACAGAATGTAGGTCATAGCGGGCTAGCAGCTGCACATCATTAGAACAGAAATGGTGAAGCTTGTAGGGCTTTATAGCATTCTTGTAACTAATATTTATGAAAAGTGGTTTTACAGTGGATAAATTATTAAAAAATTGCAAGGCATTGATTGCCTATACTTCATCCAAATCCTCGTGTCAGAATATTAAACCAGTGTAGATGGGAGTCTGTGCCACAACAGCAGAAAACGATGAAGGAGAAAGACATGAGTAGTTTGGAGCACATCATTCTTGCTAGATGTGTAGTTTATCATAAACGACACACATATGAGATCATCAGTTACAGTTTTAGTCCACATGAAAACATTGTGGAATACTTAAAATTTGTTGCCTGGTCAGAGAAACACTTCCTGTTAGACCAAACTGATGATAATGGTGTGATATGCAATATCCATGACATTGCCTGTTTAACAGTTGCTCCACTGCATGCCTACCCATGCTGCATGAGGACCACATACTGATGTCTTTTACTATTCAAGCTGTGGTGATTTGCTGTTCTTTTAGCAAGTCTATGGTTCCTTTCTTTCAGGAGTGCTAGTTCTGCAAGGTTCGCAGAAGAGCTTCTGTAAAGTTTGGAAGGTAGGAGGCGAGGTACTGGCGGAAGTAAAGCTGTGAGGACGGGGCGCGAGTGGTGCTTGGGTAGCTCAGTTGGGAGAGCACTTGCCCGCGAAAGGCAAAGGTCCCGAGTCTTGGTCCGGCACACAGTTTTAATCTGACAGGAAGTTTCAAGTTTCAAGTCTATGGTTGTTCAATATAGCTTATGTGATTGGTTATAATGTTCTCACTGACCATGTTATTACCTACAAATTATCCAAAGTTTCTGGCAGAAGTAAAAGTAATATAAAATTTGAATAACACAAAATGACTGCATACTTTACGTATGTTCACAGTTTCTTGTGGGTTTGAAACGAGTTCAATTTCAACGCGCTGCATGAGGCCAGCCAACTGTTCCCTGACGTCTCGTGCACGTCGCAATGACCGATGTTGAATAAAATTTTCATAACACCACTGTGTTGAGAACTCTGTATCAGCCCACTGGCTGTAAATGTTCAGTAATGTCAAGTGGTCTCCACCAGGTACAAAAAAGTTCTTTCTTGCTGTGTCTGCATGAATAATTTTGTCCTTTGGCCGATAAAAGATTGCGCTATTCACAGAGAGCATTGCAGCAATTGTTAGTATCTCTTCTGAGCATTTGTACCTAGAAATGAAAAGAACATAAATCACATACAATTAAGCGCCTGTCATTTGAGAAACTACAAGCGGCACATAAAAAAGAAACATTTACAACAATTTAATGATCACAAATGAAGGCTTAAGAGTATAAAATTAAAAACATTTTAGAACACATGAAAACTCATTACAGCAGATAATGAATGCCTGAAATCCTGATGGCAGTTCTCAACAGGAAATGAAATACCATCAGTTACAATGTGCACTATAAAACTGATGCTGTGAAAGGTTGGTTTGGTTGGCATAAGAGCTTTACGTGTTTGAGATTGCAAACACTGTAATATTTTTTGAGAGACAATGCATAAGTAACTTGGTTTAAACTTTTTTAATCCTGAGTGAGAGAGTTCTGCTAAATCATTATATTATTTATAGCATTGTAGCAGTACAGTAACTGTGCACTGTACAGCAGAGATGGGACTTGTGGCTTTGACTGCGAGTGTTTTACATACATTTTCGTTGTCTAAACCATGGGCACCTCAATGTATGATCCAATAGTACTCTGTACAAGTACCAAAACACTTATATAAATTAAAATGCTACCATGAAGCTGCACAGAGTATGAGAAACTGGCTGATATACATGGACTGTTCTGCTCTCTGCTCATAAAGTTTTGTACTTATAACAATGGGTTGGGACCTTACCAAAAGTATAGTAACATTCACTTATATCCTCCTTGCTTATTCAATCACAGATTAATTTAATTCCAAAAGAGCAGAATTTCTTCACTTCATCTACAAGAAGGTGCCCACTTTCGATGCTAAGTTTGACAGTAAAATCATTTATGCTTCTCCTTAATATTTTTGTCATTCTTTATTTACTTTCAATCCATATTCTATGTTCTGTAAAAGTTTATCCCACTCAATGGGTCCTGTAATTTCTCCTCATATCATGGAGAACAGCAACATCATCGCGAATCTCATCATTGATATCCTTTTACCCATATGATTTCTGTAATTGCTTCTTGATACACAGGTTGAATTTTAGAGGAAAAAGATTTTTTTCGTCTCAGGTAACATACCTGTCTTTCCTTATACTGTTTACCTATTTCTCTGAGGATTTCAAACATTTGTACCACTTAATACCAAGAAACACATTTATTCATTGTTGGCAAATCCTACAGAATTGTCTTGATTTTTCTTAAATTTTACTTCTATTATCAAGCATAACATCAGAACTGCCTGTCTAGTACCTATACTTACCCTAATGTTAAAACTGATCATCATCTAACAGAGCCTCTTCTTCTGCATACCATTATAATTAGCAACTTGAACTGCCACACTTTCTGCGTGCTATTTCTCGCATTTACATGCGCTTGCTTCAGGATAGTGTGGACGATATCATTCTATACATCCAATACTGCCTCCAGTCTCATAGCTCCTACACAGTAATATGAATAATCACATTGGTGCCACCTTCTTCAATAATTTTGGAAATTCTGCAGAAATGTTATCTATCTTTCCTGCCTTGTTTAATCAGAAAACTTCAAAAGTTCCATAAAGTCTGTTCTAACAATGAATGCCCTATATCCTCCAAATCAACAACCATTTCTTCTTTCACCAAGTTGACTGACTGACAGTCAGTCAGTTTCTCCATTTCATAGAGGCCCTGAATGTACTCTTCCTACTTACCTATTCCCTACTCTGTATTTAACACTGGAATTCCTTTTGTACACTTTTAAGTTGAACCCTTTACTTTTGAATTCTCCGAAATTTATACTCAATGTGATGTACATGTAAAGACAAAAATGATTACAATTTCACAAAAATTGGATTCAAGAGAAAGAGCTTAAAAAATTAAGTGGGTCAATAACGTGTTGGTGTCAATAACATTTTCGTCGATCTCTGGTCCTTAAGCAAGCAGTTATTTAGCTCGGCACTAATTGATGTAGTTGTTGGACGTGTTCCTTACAGATAATGTGCCAAACTCTGTTGAAATGGCTTGTTAGATCATAAAAATCCTGAAGTGGTTGGATGGCCCTGCCCATAATGCTCAAAATGTTCTCAATTTGGGGAGAGATTCAGAGACCTAGCTCACCATTATGAAGACAAACAGTAGAAACTCTCTCCAGGTGTGCAGGTGTGGGATGGCACTATCTTGCTGAAATATAAGCCCAGAATGGTGTGCTATGAAGAGCAGCATAACAGGGTGTAGAATATCATCAACATACCACTGTGCTGTAAGGGCAGTTTGGATGACAACCAAACGGTTCCTGCCATGAATTGTAATGGTGTCCCAGACCATCACTCCTGGTTGTTGGGTCATATGGCGGGTGACAGTAACATTGGTATCCTACAGATGTCTGGAGGATCTCTAGACACTTTGCTGGTCACTGGGGCCTAGGATTCAACTGATTGGAGTAGAACTGTCTTCAGTCATAAGTCCTACTTCGAACTGAGCTCCGGTGACCACCTGGACAGCGGTGGGATACCAACCTGAGCATCACCTGCCATACGGCCAGACAGCCAGGAGTGATGGCCTGGGGAGCCTTATCATTTCATAGCAGGACCCCTTTGATTGTCGTTCGTGGCATCCTTAAAGCACAGTGGTATACCAGCTATATTCTACATCCCACTTTGTTGATCTTCATGGAAAGCAATCCTGGGCTTACATTTCAGCAAGATAATGCCTGCCCACACACGGCAAGAGTTGCTAATGCTTGTCTCCATGCTTGCCAAACCTTGCCTTGGCCAGCAAGGTCACCAGATCTCTCTCCAATTGAGAACATTTGGAGAATTATGGGCAGGGGTTTCCAACCAGCTCGAGATTTTTACAATCTAACACGCAAATTTGACATATTTTGGATTGATATCCCTCAGGAGGACACACAACAATGCTATCAACCAATGCCATGCCAAATCAAATAACTGCTTGCATAAGGGCTGGGACTGGACCAACATTTTATTAATTTGATCGATTTGTGAAGCTCTTCCTCTTGAATAAATTGTCCACTTTTTCTGACATTCTAATCATTTGTTTGTCTGTACCTGTACGTCACATCTATCGATTTCCATGCTTCCTTGCACTTCTTGTTAGTTTCGTTCCCAAGTGATTTATGCTGCTGTATTTCTTCCTTCTGTTCAATATTTTTCATTTCCTTTGTTCATCAACCCACTGAAGTATTTCTTCCGTGAGCCACAATTTCTTTGCTGTTGATTCGAGGGTAGTCCACAAAGTAAGTTTTGTTTCTATTTCTATCTGCGATAGTGCTATGACTGCAGTTCCAAGCATGAGCCACAGTTACTCTGACTCAAGAAGAAGACAAGTACGCAATTTTCAGATCGCTGCTGCCGACGTGTGCTTTATAGTACTTCTTTATAATGTCAGCCGTAATTGAAAATGCCGCCATGTGTGAAATCAGCTCTGTGATTCATTTTCTAAATGCAAAGAAAGTTAAGCCAAAGGAAATTCATCAGCAAATCTGTGAGGTTTATGGACAAAATGCTATGAGTGATTCAATGGTCAGAAGATGGGTTAGACTGTTCAATGAAGGACGTCATCAAGTGCATGATGAAGAATGAAGTGGACGCTCGTCTGTGGTTACTGATGAACTGGTTCACACAACTGAAGAGAAGATTAATCACAACCGTAAGTTTACACTTAGGGCCCTTGCTATGGAAGTCCTGCAAATCTCACAATCACTAATTCATGAAATTGCTACTGAAAAACTGAAATTTCAAAAACTTTGCTAATGTTGGGTACCCAAATTCTTATTGAACAGCACAAAAAGCAATGGATGGGCAGTGTACTTCAGCTTTTGACACGCTAAAATGAAGAAGGCGATGGTTTTCTTTCTTGGATAGTCACAGGGGATGAAACTTGGGTGTTGCACAACACCCCTGTAACAAAACGGCAATCAATGGAACGGCGGCACACTTCATCCCTAACGAAGTTTAAGCCTAAACAAATCTTGACACCTCAAAAAGTCATGTGCACCGTTTTCTGGGATAGAAAAGGCATTTTGCTGACTGATTTCATACCACAGGGCCAAACAATCAATGCACATTGTTACTGCGAGACCATTAAGAAATTTTGCCGCACAATACAGAACAAGTGCCAAAGATTACTGTCAAAAGGTGTTTTTTTCCATGATAAGGCCCGACCTCACATGACGAATATGACCAAACAACTCTTACGGGAATTCCACTGGGATGTGTTTGATCATCCTCCGTACAGCCCAGACCTTGCTCCTAGTGGCTTTCATCTCTTCTTACACCTAAAATCTGTCCTTGGTTGTCAACACTTCAACGATGATGGCGAGCTGAAAGAACATGTTACCACATGGTTGAATACACAGGCCTTCTATGAAGAAGGCATACAAAAATTTGTGCCAACCTAAGACAAGTGCCTACAAAATTTAGGAAGCTATGTAGAAAAGTAGTTTAACAGTTGTAGATTTTTGTACAATAAATATTTCTTCTGTATCTGTACACGTTTGTTTTATATAACTGAACAGTACTTACTTTGTGGACATACCTCATATTATCCTAAATTTAACTTAACAGATCTATCTATTCCCAGAAGACTTAGTTCCCCACTCTGATGAAACTGCTTCAACTTAACAGCTGTGTCATGGTGTCTCAATGTTTCACTGAATTTCCTAATGGTCATCTTCAGGTGAAGATTTCACCTGATGATAATGAGTACAATAATAATTGAAGCACTGCAACAAAATGATGCCACAAATTGGCTCATGACCAAAATTCACCAATGAAATTCACTGTGCAAACTTGCATTCCCATATAATCTTTATCTTCTTCCCATTTCACTTCACTGACCACCCACTACATATATATTCAGGCTTTCAATTTCTCTTTGCAGGTTTCCTAGTTTTCCTATCACATCAAGGCTTCTGATACTACATGATTTGATCTGTAAAATGCAATCTTTTCATTGATTTTTCAATCATTTCCACATGGTCACCTCTGCATTCCGCTTCTGGAGATCAGAGTGGGGAACTAAGTCTTCTGGGAATAGATAGATCATCACGACACTTTTTTGGTTGCATATCACGTTTCCTGTGGATACATTTACATCTACATCTATTCTCTGTAAACCACCATGAGGTGCATGGCAGAGGGTACGTACAACACTGCACCGGTGGTTATTAGGGTTTACTTTGTTAACAGACTTCATCAGGATAGTTTACATCTATCTTCAAGTGTCTTCCAATTCAGTTCTTCAGTATCTCTGTGACACTCTCCCACAGATTAAACAAACCTGTGACCACTCATCCCGCCCTTCTCTGTATATGTTCGATATCCCCTCTCAGTCCTATTTAGTATGGGTCCCACACACTAGAGCAATATTCTACAATGGCTCACACGAGCGATTTTTAATTAATCTCCTTTGTACACTGCACTTCCCCAGTATGCTACCAATAAACTGAAGTCTACTGCCTGCTTTACTCATGACTGAGCCTATGTGATTACTCCATTTCATATTCCTACATTATGTTACACCCAGGTATTTGTTATGAGTTGACCAATTACAACAGTCACTCATCGGTATAATAGACATAAGATACTACATTTTTTTCATTTTGTGATGTGCAAAATTTTAAATTTCTGGATATTTAAAGCAAGATGCAACCTCAGCACTACTTTGAAATCTTATCAAGCATTGACTGAATATTTGTGCAGCTTCTTTCAGATAGTATTTCATTATAGATAACTGCATCATCTGCAAAAAGCCTGACGTTACTATTAACATTGTCTGCAAGGTCATTAATATACAAAACAAAGAGCAAGGATCTAAACACACTTCCCTGGGATACACTCAAAGTTACTTCTACATCTGATGACAACTCTCCACCCGAGGTAACTTGCTGTCTCCCCCCCCCCCTTCCAAAAGGTCCTGAATCCAGTCACAAATTTCACTTGATATCCCATATGAACAAACTTTTGTCTATAAGCATAGATGAGGTACTGATTCAAATTCTTTCGGAAATCAAGAAATACTGCGTCTATCTGATCTCCTTGATCCAAAGCTTTCAGTATGTCATGTGAGAAAAGTGTGAGTTCGATTTCACATGATCTACTTTTTCGGAATTCATATTGGTTAGCTTTCAGTATGTCATGTGAGAAAATTACAAGTTGGGTTTCACATGTCGAAGTTTTCAGAATTTTTGCCGGTTGACATTGAGGAGGTCATTATGTTCATATGTTTGGGATAAGAATATATTGTGAGATACTATAACAAACTGATGTCAAGGATATTGGATGATAGTTTTATGGGTCACTTCCACTACCCTTCTTGTAGATGGGTGAGATCTGTGCCTTTTCCCAAGAACTGGGCAAGATTTTTTATTCAGGGGATGCATGGTAGATTATAGTTACAAGAGGACTAACTCAGACACAAATTCAGTACATTATCTGACAGGAATTCCATCAGGCCCCAAAGCGTTATTCATTTTAATGATTTCAGCTGTTTCTCAACACCACTGACACAAATACTTATTCATTAATCTTTTCAGTGGTACAGGATTAAATTGGGGCAATCAATTCTCCTGGGTTTTCCTTTGTCAAGGAACATTAGAAAATGGAGTTAAGCATTACAGCTTTTGTTTCGCTATCCTCAACTTCAGTTCCTATCTCATTTGCTACATCTACATCTACATCTACATTTATACTCCGCAAGCCACCCAACGGTGTGTGGCGGAGGGCACTTTACGTGCCACTGTCATTACCTCCCTTTCCTGTTCCAGTCGCGTGTGGTTTGCGGGAAGAACGACTGTCTGAAAGCCTCCTCGGGAGGTATAAGTAGGGGGAAGCAATATATTCGATACCTCATCCAGAAACGCACCCTCTCGAAACCTGGCGAGCAAGCTACACCGCGATGCAGAGCGCCTCTCTTGCAGAGTCTGCCACTTGAGTTTATTAAACATCTCCGTAACGCTATCACGGTTACCAAATAACCCTGTGACGAAACGCGCCGCCCTTCTTTGGATCTTCTCTATCTCCTCCGTCAAACCGATCTGGTACGGATCCCACACTGATGAGCAATACTCTAGTATAGGTCGAACGAGTGTTTTGTAAGCCACCTCCTTTGTTGATGGACTACATTTTCTAAGCACACCGTTTGAGGTAGCACAGGGATTAGTACACTAGTCAAGCGTTCAGGATGGTTGTTGAAATCTTCATGCCACCATACTGATTCAGCCTTTTGTGATTTCCGTACATCATTTATGGAAATGTGCTGAAAATTGCCAAAGCTCATAAAGTATCGGTACCAGCACAAACTACGTTTCATGATAATTCATTCTTAATTATAGTACTAGTAGTAACAGTAGTAGTAGCATCCACCAGTCAACTGATGACAACCAATTAAAGTCGTCATCTGGTATTTTAGCAAGATGTCATTCAGTAGCTACAGCGGTAGTTGACTGTCCACTGTTCTCATCACTAGTAGACACACATCAAGAGACAAGCTTTGTTTGCAGTTGGCGTGTTTCCCAATGAATCTCAACCTGGTACCTGCCTTACCAACAATTAATTTTATATGATCATTCCACTTCAAATCGTTCCGCACGCATACTCCCAGATATTTTACAGAAGTAACTGCTACCAGTGTTTGTTCCGCTATCATATAATCATACAATAAAGGATCCTTCTTTCTATGTATTCGCAATACATTACATTTGTCTATGTTAAGGGTCAGTTGCCACTCCCTGCACCAAGTGCCTATCCGCTGCAGATCTTCCTGCATTTCGCTACAATTTTCTAATGCTGCAACTTCTCTGTATACTACAGCATCATCCGCAAAAAGCCGCATGGAACTTCCGACACTATCTACTAGGTCATTTATATATATTGTGAAAAGCAATGGTCCCATAACACTCCCCTGTGGCACGCCTGAGGTTACTTTAACGTCTGTAGACGTCTCTCCATTGATAACAACATGCTGTGTTCTGTTTGCTAAAAACTCTTCAATCCAGCCACACAGCTGGTCTGATATTCCATAGGCTCTTACTTTGTTTATCAGGCGACAGTGCGGAACTGTATCGAACGCCTTCCGGAAGTCAATAAAAATAGCATCTACCTGGGAGCCTGTATCGAATATTTTCTGGGTCTCATGAACAAATAAAGCGAGTTGGGTCTCACACGATCGCTGTTTCCGGAATCCATGTTGATTCCTACATAGTAGATTCTGGGTTTCCAAAAACGACATGATACTCGAGCAAAAAACATGTTCTAAAATTCTACAACAGATCGACGTCAGAGATATAGGTCTATAGTTTTGCGCATCTGGTCGACGACCCTTCCTGAAGACTGGGACTATCTGTGCTCTTTTCCAATCATTTGGAACCCTCCGTTCCTCTAGAGACTTGCGGTACACGGCTGTTAGAAGGGGGGCAAGTACTTTCGCGTACTCTGTGTAGAATCGAATTGGTATCCCGTCAGGTGCAGTGGACTTTCCTCTGTTGAGTGATTCCAGTTGCTTTTCTATTCCTTGGACACTTATTTCGATGTCAGCCATTTTTTCGTTTGTGCGAGGATTTAGAGAAGGAACTGCAGTGCGGTCTTCCTCTGTGAAACAGCTTTGGAAAAAGGTGTTTAGTATTTCAGCTTTACGCGTGTCATCCTCTGTTTCAATGCCATCATCATCCCGTAGTGTCTGGATATGCTGTTTCGAGCCACTTACTGATTTAACGTAAGACCAGAACTTCCTAGGATTTTCTGTCAAGTAGGTACATAGAATTTTACTTTCGAATTCACTGAATGCTTCATGCATAGCCCTCCTTACGCTAACTTTGACATCTTTTAGCTTCTGTTTGTCTGAGAGGTTTTGGCTGCGTTTAAACTTGGAGTGGAGCTCTCTTTGCTTTCGCAGTACTTTCCTAACTTTGTTGTTGTACCACGGTGGGTTTTTCCCGTCCCTCACAGTTTTACGCAGCACGTACCTGTCTAAAACGCATTTTATGATTGCCTTGAACTTTTTCCATAAACACTCAACATTGTCAGTATCGGAACAGAAATTTTCGTTTTGATCTGTTAGGTAGTCTGAAATCTGCCTTCTATTACTCTTGCTAAACAGATAAACCTTCCTCCCTTTTTTCATATTCCTATTAACTTCCATATTCAGGGATGTTGCAACGGCCTTATGATCACCGATTCCCTGTTCTGTACATACAGAGTTGAAAAGTTCGGGTCTGTTTGTTATCAGTAGGTCCAAGATGTTATCTCCACGAGTCGGTTCTCTGTTTAATTGCTCGAGGTAATTGCTAGGGACTTGACACTAACTTTGGTGCCATTGCATACAACCAGAATATGTCTGGGTTCTGAGAAAGATCATTTCACAATATTCTGCTACAGTAGTCCTTGAAGGCACCACGCATTGCTCTCTTCACAGCCAAACTCGTTTCATTCAGAATTTCACTATCTATAGCCCTATGCTTTGTTTTACACCTATTATACAGTAATCTCTGTTTCTTTAGAAGTTTCTTTACAGTGGCTTCCATTATGGACTGTTCTGCTGCGTACATATCTATCTAGAGTACGGTCAACTATTTTTTACACTTGAGCCATAATCCCTCTACATGTTCCTGCCTTGTGCTGAAAGTATCAAGTTCCTCTTTGAGATATGACACTACAGATTTTTTACCTAGTTTACTGAACATATATATTTTTCTGATTGGTTTATTTGTCCTTTGTACTTTGGTAATCATTGTTGCCACAACCACATCATGGTCACTGATAGCAGTTGCAATGTGGGCATCCTCAAAGAGGTCATGTCTATTTGCTGCCATTAGATCCAATACATTTCACCAGGAGTGTGGTTCCTACCTATCTGTTCTAGGTAGTTTTCAGAGAAGGCATTTAGTAATGTTTCAGAGGATGTCTTATCATGCCCACCAGTAACAAAACTTATTTTCCCACTTAACTGTTGGATGAATAAAGTCTCCGCCAATGACGACAGTATGATTGAGGAATTCACATACAAGTGAACTGAGGTTTTCTCTAAAGGTTTCGGCTACATCAGGAGAAGAGTCTGGTCCACCTGGATATCTCACATTATTTGTCTTTACTGCAGTGGTTTGCACTGTCTTCTAAATCCTCATGCCTTTGGCGATTGTTGATTCTTCCATCTTTATGGAAAGTTTCGCCATCTGAAGGACAAAAACGTGCTCAGAACCTCTAATCTCTGGATGACTCCTCCATCAAGCTGCCTCCAGATGATTAAACTTAGTATCTGACAATGATTCCTATTCCCCACCCAGTCCAAATATAAATACGGAGAAAGGTCAGAGATACGCTTCATAACGTACCTGCAGCTTGCTCCAGCAGAGTGCGCCACCGGCACATAGGCCCATCTACTGATGTGACAGTGTTTATAAATACCACAGTCCCTCATTTGACCAATAATTCTCACTATTCTCTGAAGCCTTCAATAAGCTCTATTGATAGCAAAGTGATTGACCTTGCTATTTTTAAATTTTGTGATTTGTATCGCTCCCTGGACTTTTTGCACACACTTATAATTACTTTTGCTACACACTGGACTTTTGCTTCTCGCCATTCACTTTGTGAACTCCGTTGTAATCGACCATGGAACTGCCTATTTGTTTCACTGCATTAGCACCTGTGCAAATGATCGTAAACTATATTCTACTAGTGCCAAGTAGAACAGAAATTCAGTATGCACTCTAACTGTCTTCTAGTAATAAAGTGTACTAAGTGGTGCAAAAACTGTGCCCACTCTTGGCTCCTAGCAGTTTCAGCTTTTCTACTGACTGAATATTAAGGTCATCAAATGCACAATTAGGTTCAAATTTAATCAATGTATTAAGCAACATAAGCAAACATATGCAAAATAGACTCTTGATTTGCAAAGCATACCACACAAATGTGATTTTTTCTGTGATGTTAGCTCCTGATGGCAAAATTAATGCAAAGGATTTAATCATCTGATCCAAACCTGAACAATGTGCTGAAAATTGCCAAAGCTCATAAAGTATCGGTACCAGCACAAACTACGTTTCATGATAATTCATTCTTAATTATAGTACTAGTAGTAACAGTAGTAGTAGCATCCACCAGTCAACTGATGACAACCAATTAAAGTCGCCATCTGGTTTACCAGGTGCCAGTATTTTAGCAAGATGTCATTCAGTAGCTACAGCGGTAGTTGGCTGTCCACTGTTCTCATCACTAGTAGACACACATCAAGAGACAAGCTTTGTTTGCAGTTGGCGTCTTCCAAAATGAGCATAAGTTCATACAAAAGTCTGCTCCATGTTGCTGTCAAAGAAGGAGGGAAAAAAGATTGGAGCTTATTGTTCAATCAACAATGGGGTCATTAGAGACAGAGCACAAGCTCTGATTAGGGAAGGGTGAGGGAGTAAATTGGCTATTCCCTTTTCAAAGGAACCAACCCAACATTTCCATAAATGATGTACGGAAATCACAAAAGGCTGAATCAGTATGGTGGCATGAAGATTTCAACAACCATCCTGAACGCTTGACCAGTGTACTAACCCCCGTGCTACCTCAAACAGTGTGCTGTCGAAGCTTCCCAGAAAAGTTGGTGCAACCTACTCATGTCCAAATTGTGCCCCAAGGCATCGATGACATCACTGCTGTCCCATGATGTCACCTGTTTTGCAAGTCGCAAACTGGGGCATCTAACACGCATCTGCCTTGGCAGTGACACCAGCAGCAGCAGACAGGCTGCAGAATTTCATGCTGCAGCTGGATGTTAATGGAGTAATAGCAGAATTCCAGTCGGATACAGGTGCAGCCGTGTCTGTGATTAATCTGGACACATACAGGCATACCAGATCACCACAGCTGCAGCACATTCAGTGGTGAGGTACAATGAACCATCAATTGCGTCATGGGTCAGCTTGTAGACCAAGCTAAGTAAACATACAGCTTGGGAAATAATCCTACTGGTAGTAAACTCTTGCATGACAATTAATATTTTTGGATTCGACCATATTATGCTTTTTAGTTTCTAAATTCAGACCAAAAGAACCTAGTTTGAACCACAATTCCATTCAAAGAGCTTGATACAGGGTGTGTGCAATATAGGTTTTGAACCTACATTAAGTTGTGCCCATGTATCTTTAAAGCAATCACCAATGTCTAAGTTTTGTAGAGCATGTGAAATCAAGTTAAAGCAGAGCTACTTAGATTTCATTGTATGGAAGTAATATCCCCAGTAGCATCTAGCCTGTGGGCAATGCCAATGGTAGTAGTTAAGTAGCCAAATGATGGTGACTTTATATCTTTCATTAAAGCTCAAGCTTTAGGTGTGTATCTCATTTGTAAGCTAGAGGAATTGTTGGAAAAATTGAGGGAAAGGAGGATGGAGAGATTATTTTTCCAAAATAGATCCTTGTGATGTCTGTTTTCAGTTGCCTTTAGCTGCCTGTAGATGGTCAGATGAAACAGTTTTTACTGATTAATATTCCATTCAGCATATATTGTTGTAACAAATAACCATTTTGAGTCATTACCACTCCTGCAATATTTGAGCACCTTCAATTCCATGGTCTGCACTGTCATCAACAAATGTAGTTTCTTTGAGCCAAGTGGAAACTACCTCAGACATATATCAAGTAAGCAAGAGCTCATGCCCACAAAGGATTATATGGACACAATCAATAACCTAACAACTCCTCAGCACCCCAAACAACTACAACTGTTCTTCGGCAATGTTAATTATTGTGCAAAATTCATTCCCAATGTGGCCCAGATGTCCTTCCTGCTTATTCAAACTGTGCAATCAGTGCTTCATCAAGTGAATGTTCAACATTTACACATTTCCTTTTCTTGGAGAACACTGACTTGATATCACATGATTGACTGCTGTTCTTTCAGAATACATACTTCAGATGATTAATTTCAAAACCCAAGAGGTCCTTGTCAGGAACAGTTTTTGCTCTGTGTACCAGCATATTTAAAGTTGCTCTCTTCTGGACTGGATAGTGAAAACTCTGTGCACTAAGATAAAAATCAGTGTATGTTGGCTTGCTGTACACTGAGTGGCCGAGACGTTGAGCTGACTTTCGTTGTACCAGAACATCTAAAAACTGTAGTCTTCCCTCTTTCTCTGTCTCAATGGTGAATTGGATGTTTAGGTGCAAGCTGTTCACATGTCCCTGGAAATGTTCAAGAGCTTTTACATCGTGTCACCAGATCATAAGCATGTCGTAAATCTAATGATAAAGTGAAGATGGTCAAATGGGAGCCGAATTTAATGCACATTCCCAGAAAAAAAACAAAAAAAAACTGGAGACAATCCACAGCCATTCCACCCACCATGTCATAAAATTTACTGCTGTACAAGATGTAGGTGGTCTTAATAACATGTCGGAACAACTTTATCATTTGAGGAGGAAAACGTTCTGCCAACAGTTTCAATGTGTCCTCCACATGAACTTTTGTAAATAGTGAGACCACATCCAGGCTGACTAAAACATCTTTTGGGCCAACTCTAATTTGTTTAATTTTCTCAATGAACATCTGCGAGTTTTTGATGTTATGTTCACAGTGGCCATGGCCTCAATGAATACCTAAGTCTGGGAACTTGTGCTCTAAATTTTTGATGACATACTCTGGTAGATGAGAATTCTCCAGGAGCTCCACTGTTTTTCTGCTGCATGACAGAGTAGGGTCCCAGTTTAGGCATCTGAATAAGCTGTCTTAATTATGTTGGCAAAACTATTGATTGCTGCACCACAGCTTGGTTATTGGAAGAACGAATACATTGTCTAGTCTATATTCATTGTTGCTAGATGTTGATTGTCTTCTGTTTGAATGGTTACCTCCACATGTTCCAAAATTGCCACTCCGCAACAGAAATAATTTTGTGCTCTCGAGTTTACAATGTGTAATTCTGTGATTGCAGTGCAAGGACATTTCAGGTTGAGGTACCAACTGATCCTCCAAATGAATAGAACACGCACATATCATACCAACAGTTTGTAGACAAAGGAATGTATATAAAGGAAAGAGTCCTGGCTGTCCTTATGTTTCCAACAAAAATGTTGCATGAATTCAAACTGCTTTCCAACACAGTCCTACAAAATCAACTTGTTGTGCCAGTCAGGGGTTGCAACGGCCTACAACAATTATTTGTCACATTCCGAGGCATCAGTTAGTTATGAAGCCATTCAAGTTACAGCTGTTACAGGCTCTATGTTATTACGACAAATGCAAATGAGTGGCATTTCCTGATGAGCTTCAGAATTTGACTGACAGTGATAACACTTTTGCCCAATGCATCATGTTCAGTTATGAAACTGATTTTCCACCTTACTGGGAAAGCAAACAAATACAATGTTCAAATCTGGGGCCTATAGAACCCACAAGCACAGAACATGTATGACATTCACCCAGAGTCAATGTGTTTTGTGTGATATCCCACTCATCTGCTTATGGTATTTTCTTTGTTGATGGAAAAATGGTTAACAGTCAGCAGTATCTTGCTATTTTAGAAAACTGGTTGTTTCTGAAACAGAACAAGGAAAACTTCATTTTTCAACATGACAGGGCACGCTCTCTCTGGAGTCCCCAAGTACATGAATATCTGAGTGAAAGTCTGCCAAGCCATTGGATTGGCCGTCAAACAGAGCAACTTAGCACTTCTCAGCCGGCCTCCACAGTCACCAGATTTGACATCCTGTCATTTTTTTCTGGAGGTTTCATTACGGACAACATTTATCCATCAACACTACCACAGACTCTAGAAGAGTTGATCCCATAATTTAGAAAAAATCAATTAAATAAGTCATTATTAATTACTAAAATTTTTGAATGTTTCTGTTAAGGGTATCCAAATGATTCATTATTCTGTTGCACCAGTCATCTGTGTAGACATCCATACAATATTTTTTGTTTTTTTTTGTCCTGAACATGAAGTCTTTGCTCTAGAAATTACAAATTTTGCTACTGTTTATTTGCTGTGGGTCACACAAGAAGCCAAATATTTCAGAAATACCTATTCACTCAATCTTGAATAAAGAATTTACACTGTGTTATCAGTTTTCAAATAAGTAGTAGAGCATGCATTCTCACTTACTTTTCTGAAGCGAGAATCATTTTGGCCATCATGGGATCAACTGGAAATTCTGCCATTCTTCGGCCAAGCTTTGTAAGTTCCCCATGATGATTTAAAGCTCCCAATGCATAGAGCTGCTCTAATGCCAACACCTAGAACATGTTTCAGAACATCACTACGAATACTATGGTTAAAGTTACATGATGTTTACACAGAAACAATCACATCTTGGTACTTCTTCCATGCATTTCTTATAATGTTTTAATTTGCAGGAACACATTTCATGTCTCATTTTTATCTTAAGTGAAATGTACATAAATAAAAGTAAATCTAAACTATGTATTCTTGTTTGTGACTCCTCTGCAGACTTTCAGTGTCATTTGCATATGGTATAAAGTGAAGTTCAATAAGAAATCTGTAAGATACATCTGTGCGTAAAACAACATGGTGTAAACAGATCTTAATTTATTTCTACAATTTGATACAACAGATCAGTCACTGAAGATATGAACTGAAATTCAGTCATTAGAAGACAACATTATCAAAATTATTACGAATGCTGAGTCTAACACCTATACATGATGATGATGAAGTCCCATACTCCTTGACAGAGCATAGGGGAGGAATAAGAGAAACAAAGTAAAGCCTTTAAATTTTACATGTCAAAAATATTACTTATTTCTGTTCTGACTACAAAGATATAAAGTCTTCTTCTATGTGATTTCACTAATCCCATCAATGGTTTGACTTCACAAAATGACTTATCAGCACATACCAAATTATTACTGATAATAAATTACTTATATGTTTCATTTTATTATCTTCTTTGCTAACTACTGACAAGTAGTAGTCAGAACATGATTTTTTTCATTTAGTGCTTAGCTTGTACTTATTTCCTTCATAAAAGAGTAATTACCACACATAATCTTTGACCTATGAACAAACTACGACAGAGAACTGAAACATATGGCAGTATTACTTTATGCATTACCAAATTAAGGTAAGTATTCAGATTCAATGTTAATGATCCAAAAATGAATGTTTGACACTTGAAACAGTAGTAAATTAAAATGGAAGTAAAAAATAAATATTAATAAAAGACAAAAGAGAGAGTAGTAGTACCTATTTACTAGCAACCGAACAGGAGCAACTGAAGCAAGTCAGCGAGACAAACAAATCTAAAACACAACTGCATCTCTTTCAGAATCATAAAGTAGTTCCTTCATCAGCCACAATGAAACTGGGGAGAAGGGAGATAAGACATACACCTGTCAGGGGGCAGCAAAAGTCATTCCAAACACTGAATCAAGAAAGATGAAAATATGCAATAATGCAGTGAATGTTGTTCCAACTCCTTTCCTCCATCTTACATCACTACAAATTCTAAGCTCAGACCGACTTTTGCTACCCTTCACCACATCCTCTCACCCTTTCACAGTTTTCTTTCATATGATGAAAGTAATGAAGGAAATATTAAAAAGCAGCACAAGCTAGATATATAATCAAATCTTTTAATCTGTATGTCAGTCAAATGCTCCAAATATTGCTGTTCAAATGGATGGCACAGAGACACTTGTCTTCTCACTGCCAAATATTGTAATGTAAACTGGGTGACATAAAGAAAACAAAGCTGTTACAATACTATATATTTAATGTACTTAGTTTATAAATTTCATGGGATTGATTTCAAAAATAGGCTAATGCAATTTAAGCTGCACCACTCCTAGATTTTTTCTTTCTACACCTCTTTTTTGTTTTGTTTTTTCCTCAGTTTATCACTTTAATGAATAATAATTATAATAATTTCTAATATGCTCTCACTCATCTTCTAAGCACACAGCATAATAGTTAAGCACTGTACTTACCAAAGTCTCATGAGGCGGTGGATCAAGGAAATCAAAATGCAACAGGTCATTAATGCCTAAAGCCTTCAGAGTCAGGACTGCATTCCCCAGGTTGATCCTTTGTATCTCAGGGATTGTATTGTCTTCCAGCTCATGTTTGTATGCCCATGCTGTATATAGTCGGAAACACTTGCCAGCTGCCACACGGCCAGCACGGCCTGCACGTTGATTAGCTGATGCCTGAAAAATAAACCAACTAACCCTCTTTTAATTATTAGAAACTGTACTAAGATTGTAATGTTTCAACACAACATAAATATATGCTTCACTAACATAACAAACACAATTTTTCAGAAATACTGATATAAAACACAATTATGAAATAATTATCTAGAAGTAACGAGTAGTAATTTTCTAACATTACAGTTCCACAAAATAGGATTATAAAGAAATACAACAGAAAATGTTTAGTCATTTCAATAATGAAAATGTTGTTAAAGTTTCCCTTCATATGACAACAGCGGTGAAGGAAATCAATGTAATGAGATATTATTAATCATTCCTTAGTCAGTGCTTTACACACATTTGGGAGATTCACTATCTGTTCATAAAAAATAGATTGTAGATGTTAAGTTTCCTATACCAACTGATCAATGAATATTGTGTGTGTGTGTGTGTGTGTGTGTGTGTGTGTGTGTGTGTGAGAGAGAGAGAGAGAGAGAGAGAGAGAGAGAGAGAGAGAGAGAGAGAGAGAGAGAGAGAGAAGGGGGGGGGGGGGGGGAGGAAGAGGGGAGTATAAAATAACACCTTTCTACAGATTCATCATTTTAAAAATAAAGAACACTGCAATGATTAAATTGTGTATAAAATTTTATCAAGTAAACTGCAAGTATTTATTTTATTGTTGAATTTTTCTCATATGACAACTGTTTTACATATTAAGTGTCCCTCCTATGAGTCACTGCATCTGGTATTTTTTTTCTTTTGAGGTCAGCTGGGAATCAGGAAAAAAAGGACAGCTCACATGGTTTTTTAAATGGTGATAAATAAAAAAATAAGAAGCAATTTTGATTCATTTCATCAACAAAATATTGTCTAAAATGCAATTCACAGAGCCATCTCAAATTATTCTGGATTAGGGTAAGATTACATCCTAGTTTGTAGCAGCAGCTGAGAAATGACAGTAAATTGTATCCAGTTTCCACCCAACAGTTTCAAATTGTGTGTTTAGTTAAGACTGAAACCCACATAACAAGATATTTTTCAAGATATTCCAAATACTACGTGCTGGGTGGCAAAAATCAGAATGTAAATATAGTAAGGAAAGTTGTGGTAGAATGTAAATAGTTTAGAAGTAAAGGACACCACACACCGAACAGTAGAAGCACCGAGTTGTTGATAAAACACTTCTACTATTTGATGATTGGTCTCCTATACTCAGTTCTATAAAAATCAGAACTGGGTGGTTTAGTTAGAAAATGGGGCATGTCCTTTGAGAAAAAAATCATTTAAACACGATCTATTGTTTATTGCAAATAATACAAACAGCACACACATGAAAACCTTTTTCTTATTTTTTTTATATCATCATGAACAGTAGAAAATTACAGTTAGAATGAAATTTGCCTTCCAGGGGCTGCTTTTGAAGGAAAAAGTTCTGTCTCTTATTATAGACAATCTGAGATTATGAGGAAAATTGGAGCCGGAAGAAAGTGAAGAACATGGAGGAATGGTAACCTTGCCATATGTTGACAATTTTTCTTTGAAAATAGTAAGATTACTGAAGAAATATGAAGTTCTCAGAGCTCTTCTAGGTTCAGTAAAAGACAAACTTGGTTTGAGAAAGCCTGGTGTCCTGTAGCTGATTGTAGTAGGCACTGTCAGTCAGTTGAACTGTGTTCTTAAGAGAATAAGGATACACGACATATTTAAATCATCATGTAAACATAAACAAGTGTGCAAATGTGCACTGTTATGCAATTCAACATCCAACAAGCATCAGTGGAATGTTACATGTGCAGACATCCCTTGTTACACAAGGTGCTTTTTACCTGTATTGTTTTCATTTGTGATAAATCTGTTTTTATTTTTAACAAACCTGTGTGGAGTCTGCTATATGCTACTCACTATAATGTCAACATGGCATGTCTGACACAGTCATAACTAAAAAGGACATACAACAAGTTTTTAAAGATTAGAAGATGACAGTCTTAACCATTGAAACCAATCATCGAGAATAAATAGTACTGAATGCAATCTAGGTTGTTAAATTGTCTTTAAAAGGGGAAAGATTGTCAAAGTAAATTACTTGTGCAAGTAAAGTATTTTTAAGAAAAACTAATGCACAAGTACAAAAAATTTGCACTTACTGCTTTAAAATACCTGCATTTGGGAGTCGTACTTCCTAAGTCAAATTATAGCCCACGCACATCACAAACTTGAATATACAGATATAGTTATGGTAGTGTATGTTTACCTTTGATATTGGGACAATGATCAATGATTCCATCCCAGTTCTTGAATTAAAATTGTTTTGCTTACAAAAACCAGGATCAATAACATAAATAATATTGTCGATAGTTAGAGAAGTTTCTGCAATGTTTGTTGCTAACACAACCTGAAAACATAAGATAACTGTTACACTCTATATGAACAAAAATAAATGTTTGTGAGAACTATTTTATTAGTAACATGTCGAGGTTGGAAAGCTGTGGCATGTAAGCATAATTTTGGAATTCCTGGGGTAGTTTCAACAATATCTGGCACAAATATGACTTACTACCTGGAAAAATATGATGTTGGGTGTGACAATATAAACTTAATTAACAATCAAATTATGGGATGGAATGTACTTAACTTCAGGAGGCAAAATATTTAGTAATGCCAATAGACAGAAATAAAAGTATCTACATAACTAAGTGACCAAGGGCACCCATCCCCAGGGGAAACAGGTCCCATATGGAAACAATATAGTGTTATCAGGTGCTTTCCTTTCAAGAAAATAATTTAAAAGTCAATAATACGCAGGTTTTTAACAGGGTCAGAACAGGAATGTTTTTTATAGCTACTCACAAGTCACCCTTTGTCTTCCAAAATATTAAAAGTACTCCATAGCCCCAGGTCTACCATCCCCCCCCCCCCCCCCCCCCCACAAAAAACTCAAACTATCATAGGGGCACCCTTGTAAGTGACTAACCTGCGGCATAGTAACCCAGTCCCAGTTGCAGGTTACCTACCAAATGGCTTCTAGGGGGCAAAAAAAATTCAATTTTCTGTATTTCATATAATTATTGGCAGAATTCAAAAATTTAAATTGCTGTCGTAATTAATTCATTAAGGGGGGTAGGACATCAAATGGGACGACTTGGAGCAGGAGAGAGACCACAGGAATTTTCAATTTCCACTGTATATACTTTTAAAAATAAATTCATAAAACTTTGTCAGGAAGACCAGAGAGGATTCAGGATTTACCCTTATAGTGGTGGAAGCTCAAAAATTAAGAAAATAATTTATTTTTTTTACATTTGTATTTCACCTTTTGTTCACTTACCATTGGTTGCATTTGTTGCTATAGGTACACTTTTCTTCATAAGTAAAGGAGATTCTTTGATGAATTTTGCACAATTCCAATTAGGAATATCCAGTGACAGTGCTCTCGGCGAAGAAGAATGGCACGTACAGTTGTTGATGTGACAAGGCACAAAAAAAAAAAACATTTACCTTTGGGGAATCACACTCAAATTCAATGCATTGTTGTGGATGCTTTGTACCTCAGATTCGACAATTATGACTGTCCACTTTTTAGTCGAACTCCTACACACAGAAAGCTCACTCTGCACCTGAACTCATCGTGTATGCGACTAGCACTATCGGCAAATTACCAAACTGTGCTGTGGCAGTATACATGAAAAATGACATATGTATGATATCTGCACAATGTTTGGTTCTTGTGAAATAAATAATTGAAAGTGTTCCTTAACTTTATGTACACAATGTATAAATGTTTTAGCATAAACTGAAAACACACACACATACACAAAAGCTAAAGTTCCACCAGTGTGGGATCCGTACCAGGTAGGATTGATAGAAGAGAATTTTCCAAATCTATTAAAAACTGTGGTAAAACTTGAGATAATTAACTATAAAATTTGAGTTTTTTCTAAGCATGAAGTTTAAAATGTAATAGCACATTCATTTTTTCATAAATAAAATTATTTCTAGAGTTTTATATAAAAACAAAGATGAGGTGACTTATCGAACAAAAGCGCTGGCAGGTCGATAGACACACAAACAAACACAAACATACACACAAAATTCAAGCTTTCGCAACAAACTGTTGCCTCATCAGGAAAGAGGGAAGGAGAGGGGAAGACGAAAGGAAGTGGGTTTTAAGGGAGAGGGTAAGGAGTCATTCCAATCCCGGGAGCGGAAAGACTTACCTTAGGGGGAAAAAAGGACAGGTATACACTCGCACACACGCACATATCCATCCACACATACAGACACAAGCAGACATCATGTCTGCTTGTGTCTGTATGTGTGGATGGATATGTGCGTGTGTGCGAGTGTATACCTGTCCTTTTTTCCCGCTAAGGTAAGTCTTTCCGCTCCCGGGATTGGAATGACTCCTTACCCTCTCCCTTAAAACCCACTTCCTTTCGTCTTCCCCTCTCCTTCCCTCTTTCCTGATGAGGCAACAGTTTGTTGCGAAAGCTTGAATTTTGTGTGTATGTTTGTGTTTGTTTGTGTGTCTATCGACCTGTTAGCGCTTTTGTTCGATAAGTCACCTCATCTTTGTTTTTATATATAATTTTTCCCACGTGGAATGTTTCCTTCCATTATAATTATTTCTAGAGTTTCATACACCTGTAAGTATGGTTTGTATGCTGTGCAAAATTCATCAAAGAATCTCTCTTACTTATGAAGAAACGTGTACCTATAGTAACAAACGCAGCCAACAGAAGTGAAAAAATGATGAACTTTCACATGTAAAAAAAAAAAAAGAAAAAAAAAATTGTAATTTTTTTGAACTTCCACGACATCCTACCCCCCTTTAGAAGTATAATGTTATGTTATGGGTTTAACATAGTAAGACAAATATCAAATTAGAAACTGAATATATGTCTTATGGCAGCAGAACTCATGGCACACACACACCTAGCGTGTATTCATCCAGTATCTGAGAATGAGTGCACTTAGTGACTTCCAACAAACTTTACACGTAGTTTCCAACCTTTATGGAAACTTTTTCTCATTGCGACCCCCCCCCCCCCCCAAAAAAAAAAAAAAGGATTAAAGGAAAAAAGCTTATCGCGTGCTAAATTTTCATTATTCATGCGACTTTAGCATCAGGCTACATATTTTAATTTATTATTTCTTTACTACAAACACTTTCACATTTTGTAGACAGTATACACATATATCACTGGATGTACCTGCAAAATTATATCATTTTATGATACACAGTTCACGAGATTGATGCCATAAACTTTTAGATGCATGAAAAATTAGCTTCCACTTAAAATATAGCACAAATCACCCAGCCTACACTCATCCAGTGTTTGATAATGAGAGCACTTAGTGCCTTCCAACAAACTTTAAACATCATTTCCAACCTTTTCGAAACTTTTTCTTGCATACATGTTTAACATCAAATATTTAATCAAAATTCTGAAACCGTTTTATACATGATCATTCAATTCTGTAAAGAAACCAGGATTTACTGGTACAACACAATAATAGCTTTTCGAACTAACAGCCCCTGATCACTCACACCAGGACAAGAACGGACCATTTGAAGTAGGGACGAGTTTGGAGTAAGACCTTGGACTTAACTTCCATTAATAACACGATCCCACTCCCCACTTTTTTATCAATATATTTTTCATTTATTATTTCTTATTTAATATCTTCTTTATAGATATTTTACTTTTAATCTTCCTTCTCCACTCTTCATTCTCAATTCTTGTTTTCTTCACTGCATACTATACTCATTTTAATTCTCTTCCTCTTAATTTAGCTTTACTTCTCACTCTGCCTTTATCATCTTAGGACTGAAGGTGAGATAGTGCTCACCAATGTCTTATGATTGACCTCCTACTCTTTCTGATCCCCCACCCTCTGTCCTAAATCATCTCCGTCTGTCTCCATCCTTATAACAGCTTAGTAACTCTCTTCCTGGATGAAAGTGATCTGCTTCTCCTTTTTAACCTTCTCTAATCTATCTCTCTTTCCCCTCAGAAGATGGAACTAATAGTTCTGAAAGTTAATAGGGCTTCATGTACTTTTACATGTGTCTATCAGCAATATTAAAAATTTTGCCTCCCGTGAATAAATAATGGGCAGCAATTTTGTTTCATAACTGAATGTAAACTTTCATTAATAACACAAAAATGATGGTTGTCTCTGGTCATACTTTTACACGGAAATGTTTTCTTGTTTTGGTGCAAGAAACCGTACCCCACTTTGTAGAAGTATTTCTGATATAACATGTATAGTTTTCACAGGCAGTGTGATTTCTGGATAAGATAGTGACATACAACATAAATAAAAACCATATAAAACTTGAGGGTTTAGAAAACATGCTATATATACCTTGCGAGCACCTGGTGGTGTCGGTTGAAATATTTTTGCCTGCATATCACTAGGCAGATTAGCATATACAGGTAATATAATCAGTTCCTTTATTTTGGAACCTAGCCTCCTTGTTCTCTCTTGAAGCAGTTCCTGACAAGTTTCAATTTCATCTTGTCCTGTTAAAAAAACCAAGATATCTCCAAGTGGTTGTGTAGCATGTATCTGTAGTATCGATACAACACATGCATCTATATAGTCTGCCTCTGGAGCTTTCGTATAGTATATATCCACTGGAAATCGCCTTCCTGTAAAAACAATAAATGTATAACTGGCATAAACCAGAAAAAAAGGGTAATTATCAAAAAAACAACACAGCAAGCTTCCGATGAACAAGGTGTGGATTAAACAGCTTGAATACTATCCATGTAATGTTTGATGGGAGGCGGGAAGAGAACCTAAACTGTCAAATTAGAATGGATATTTTCATTTAAAATACAAATTTCTGGTTGCGAAGCTGTGTATGATGAAAACATCCACATGTGATTAAATTGTGATAACTATGCATTTGAATTTGAGCAGCTAAGTGACACAGATATAGTGAACAATTTGTGTCCAGAAGAGGAAGAGATGTGACCTAGAAGTACATTATCATGCATACTGAGGCACTGAAATGCTTTGATCTATTATTATAATGTGCAGGGCAAAACTTGTTGGAACCATACCAGTGTACAGATTCCATTAAATGAAGAGATGCCTATTACAGTGTGTTTTTAAATGTGATTACTTAAATAAATTGTCAGTTTCTGGTGAGTAACGCATAAGTAACACAAAGCGGCTATCTACATCTACATCTACATCCATACTCTGAAAGCCACCTGACGGTGTGTGACGGAGGGTACTCTGAGTACCTCTATCGGTTCTCTCTTCTATTCCAGTCTCATATTGTTCGCCGAAAGAAAGACTGTCGGTATGCCTCTGTGTGGGCTCTAATCTCTCTGATTTTATCCTCATGGTCTCTTCGCGAGATATACGTAGGAGGGAGCAATGTACTGCTCGACTCTTCAGTGAAGGTATGTTCTCGAAACTTCAACAAAAGCCCATACCGTGCTACTGAGAGTCTCTCCTGCAGAGTCTTCCACTGGAGTTTATCTATCATCTCCGTAATGCTTTCGCGATTACTAAATGATCCTGCAACGAAGCGCGCTGCTCTCCGTTGGATCTTCTCTATCTCTTCTATCAATCCTACCTGGTACGGATCCCGCACTGGTGGAACTTTAGCTTTTGTGTATGTGTGTGTGTTTTCAGTTTATGCTAAAACATTTATACATTGTGTACATAAAGTTAAGGAACACTTTCAATTATTTATTTCACAAGAACCAAACATTGTGCAGATATCATACATATGTCATTTTTCATGTATACTGCCACAGCACAGTTTGGTAATTTGCCGATAGTGCTAGTCGCATACACGATGAGTTCAGGTGCAGAGTGAGCTTTCTGTGTGTAGGAGTTCGACTAAAAAGTGGACAGTCATAATTGTCGAATCTGAGGTACAAAGCATCCACAACAATGCATTGAATTTGAGTGTGATTCCCCAAAGGTAAATGTTTTTTTTTTGTGCCTTGTCACATCAACAACTGTACGTGCCATTCTTCTTCGCCGAGAGCACTGTCACTGGATATTCCTAATTGGACAAGTTGCAGCAATGGCTGATGCCTCAAATGCAATTGGACTCTCCGTTCATCTTTTTTCAGCAGGTTGGGGTTCCACCCCATATTCATCGTGAAGTTCGTGGGTACCTGAACACGGAGCTGCCGCATCAATGGATCGGCCATGCTACAGAAGGGGACAGCCGTTTCATGAAATGGGCTCCCCGATCACCAGATCTCACTCCGTGTGACTTTTTTCTGTGGGGACACATTTAAGATCTGGTGTTTATACTGTCTCTACTACGTGATGTAGCAGAGCTCCAGGAGAGAATACGGGAAGTGACTGCCAGAGTTGACGATGGCATGCTGGGACAGGTATGGCAAGAATTCAATTACCATACTGAAGTCTGCCGGTTTACTCATGGTTTGCATATTGAAAGTTTGTAAAAACAATCTTTCAGAGTTTCTCTTCAAAATGCAATGTGTATGACATCTGTACAATGTTTAGATCTTGTGCAATAAATAACTGAAAGTGTTCCCAGACTTTATGCACACCCTGTATTTTGTATTATCCAATTTCTTTGCTTATCTGTACAATCTCGAGTTTACATTAAAATGGATAAATGAGAGCTTGCTGTATTTTCTTTTACGCACATATTTTTTCTATAACTTAAAATCAATCAGGAAAGCCACCAAACAATGCAATAAGTAAAGTCAACCACTCACTATAGAGTAGAGGCACTAACTGTTGATAAGCACACAAAGAAGAAAATGAACCTATCCCCTTTATTTTGATAAATTATCCATTTGCAGTATTCTGAGCATGATGTGCTTCTCGCAAACTACTGATTCACAACCTGCGCCATCTGGATGCTTTCTACCAACACCAGCTTTTCTGGATTGCGCAGGTATGAATTCTTCCTAGAAGTGTGAAAAAGTGACTGGTTAAAACTGGTACTGATATTTTAGTTCTGGATAATCGGCACTGTTCGGCATTTATTATCTCTCAGTTACGACCGACTTTAATTTTTTACTAATAACGGGGTCAAAAACCGAAATACAAATTAGCCATAGCAGCAGTGCTAAAATTTTTTGTTTCCAAATGAACCTTATTTAAAAATGAGTAAATTTTATTTGTAAAATTTCTTTCACTTTCAAGTACTGTGTTGTTATTGAAAATCGGAAAAAGCAATCAGTGCTTTTTTTAATAACAATGCCAACAGAAATGAGTAAAAAATGCATGGGACAATTCATCATATCAATATCATATGATCATGTAATCATATGGCATAGCCAATTGGATAGTACGTGTGTACATGCAATGTCCAAGACTTGCCCCTTGTAGTCTATATTTATATGATAGTTTCTCACTGTCGTCAATAGCCACCGATTGTATTACTGAATGGCACTGTCTTAGTCTGAAACTACTTTATGAAATGCTGTACAAGTGAAATACAATGTTCCACTTGCTTTAAAATGATAAGAATTGGGGGAGCCATATACACGCTTGCAACATCGTATAAGGAGAAAACTTAAAACTTAACAATTCGCTCATAGTTTACGATAAAAATGGAAAGTAGCTGATCTGGTGCCCGTGTCTATAATATGCCTTTATCTGGTTGTAGTCATTGAAAACAGACAAATTAACATGGAAAGTAGTGTTCTTTAACCTCAGTTTTCACCCTTCAGTACCAACTATTTGTAGTGCCCAAATAGCTATGATCTACAATTAGAACAAGATTTTTTTTTTTTTTTTTTTTTTTTTTTTTTTTTTTTTTTTTTTTTTTTTTTGCAGCTTTTCAGAAAATTATCACAATATGAAGTTACTAATGACTTCTTGTAGAATTCAACCAATTATCATTTTTGAGAAAAACACTGAATGATGGACACACTAAGTTTACTTTTATTTATCTATTTAATTTGATATTTTTGTTCTGCGTATCTTGAAAATGTGGAAATCAATTTTTTTCAGTCTTTGTTCAGGTTCTACAGTTATTACAGGAAGTATTAGCAATGAAAAACAGAAAAATTGGTTATTTCAGAAACCGGTTATTTTGGACCAGTCAGGTTGAACTGGCATTGAAAGAAAAACTGATATAACTGAAAACCGAAAGTTTCAGCAATAATCACCATTCCTAACTCTCCCCACAACATATTCTTCATTGCTGTAATCCCTCTGGTCTCAACCTTCACTAGTCCCTGTCCTCCTCCTACTTATCACCTTCCCTTCCCCCAATCCAGCGGAACGCAAACCTTCTATTCTGCCAACGCATCTACAGTCCTTTCCCTTTCTCTACCTCTTGTAATCTTCCCTCTCCCTTTCCCACTTGCCCCCCCCCCCCCCCCCCCTCCATCCCTCGAGCAAAGCCTCCCAATTCTGCACTTAGCAGCCCTATCCTGTGGCCATGAAGTCCCTGCACAGTCTCAAGACAGCACAATGTCTTCCCCCTCCTACTACCACTCCCCCTTCCCCACTGCAGTCATGTTGTAGAGGGAGAAGACAATGGCCATGGGAGCAGCCCTATCCTGTGGCCATGAAGTCCCTGCACAGTCTCAAGACAGGACAACATCTTCCCCCTCCTACTACTGCTCCCCCTCCCCAATGCAGTCATGCTACATTGGGTGGAGACAGTGGCCATTTGAGCAGCCCTATCCTGTCTCCACCAAGTCCCTGCACAGTCTCAAGACAGCACATCATCTTCTCCCCCACCCCCACTATCACTCTCCCCCCCCCCCCCCCCCCCCCACAGTTGTACCATAACGCACGGAGACAGTGGCCATGTTTGTATGTGAATCGTGCTTGTGTAAATGTATGTGTGTTTTTTGGTTCCAAATAAATACTTATTGTCCAAGAGCTTAAATGTTTAGCAGTCTTTTCATTGTACCTGTCTAAAAGACTCAAAACCTTCTCTATGTGGTGAGTAGTAATCTATCTTTTTCATAACACTGTTGTTATTCCACCCTACATTTTTCCTTGTTTGGTTGAAAACCTGAGACTTATGGCAGCTTCAGCTACAACAACAGCTCCTATGCCTCATGAAACACACAGTCAAATTCCAGCCATCATATTAGAGCTATTTTCAGGAGAAATACAGAAGTGGTCTTGATTTTCAAAACAGTTTAGTCTTCTACAGACAGCAGTCCTTCAGTTTCTGCTATGGACAGAATGTCTTCCTCCATGAGTGCTTGGGTGATGAGCCAAAGAACCTCACTGAAAAAATTCCAATCACTGCCAATTCATATGAGGAAACGAAACGAATCTTTGTTTCATGCTATGGAGCCAAAACTGTATAACTGAATTTGATTATCTTGGAGCTATGAAAACAATGTCACATGCATCAACAGACATTTTGAATGCTGCGTATATCACATGTAACAAATGCATATAAGCCTTATGAGCCTTAGGGGAAAATGTGGATGATTACAGCCACGTGCTGGCACCAAAAATTCTATGTGGGCTTCCTGACGAGATACAATTCGACAATGGACTATTTATGCATGAAGAGAAAAGATTTCTGAAAGCCGTATCATGAAGCTAATGGAATTTTTGACTGATGAACGGGATGTAGTAATGTTTCAGACACCTTCACATTCACAGCTGCCACACTACAAGTGAATGCCAAGGGAATGAAGCCCGACAGAAAGATGAAAAGGTTTGTGACTTATGATTTCATTCAGCACAAGATTATTCTGTGGTGTAGATAATGGTTGTGAGGCGCAACTGTAACTGCATCTGAGATGGGAAACATTCTTTGCTGTGTTGGGTAGTACATGTACAGAAGCGAGGTGGGGCAGGGAGGGAAACAAATGGCAGGGTAGGGATATGGGACTACGCAGGGATGCTGGCTGGACAGAAAGTGTGTGTAGGATTGGAATGGGAGGATGGATGGGAATAGGAAGGAGGAGGAAGGAGACTTGTAAAAGCTGACACCAGAAAGCTTAAGGGAACAAAGGATATGCTTGAGGGTGAGTTTCCACCTGTCCAATTCCGAAAAGCTGGTATCAGAGGAAAGAATCAAGGTGGTACACACTGTGAAGCAATTGATAAGTCCAATACATGATGCTGGCAGCACATTTAGCAACTGGGTGGTCCATCTGTCTCTGGACCACAGTTTGGAGGTTGAGATTCATGTATACAGACAGCTTATTAGTAACCATGCTTACATTGAATGCAGGGTAGTGGTTGCAGGTAAGGTGGTAGATCATATGGCTGCTGTCACAGATGGATTGATGGGTTAGGAGATGCCACTGGCAGGACTGCAGTTGATGCTATTGGGAGGATGTATAAGACAGGTCTTGCATCTGGTCTACCAGGGGTGTGAACCACAGGACAAGGGGGCTGGGACCATGGGTGGAACAGGGACAGCCAAGGATAATGCATAAGTCGGCTGGGTGGCAGAATACTGCTGTGGGATGAGTCGGGATAATAGTGGGGAAGATAGTTTCATTTCAGGTCACAACGACCGGTAGTCAAAACCCTGGCAGAGAATATGATTCAGTTGCTCTGTTGTGGGCATCTGATGAAAGATTTAGTTTGATAGCTAATAATATCTAGCAGCACTTTCTTCTAAGTGCCTGTTTACCACTCAGTGCTTTCTCTGTGTGGTGAGTAGCAATCTATCATTTGCATATTGTTGTATTACATCCTTGATTCCCCATTACAGTTGCAGTTACGAGGCAAACCTCAAAGAGTATTGCTGTTTTTGGGGCTGGACACTGGGTGATGTGGGGTGGTAGGTGACTGGGGAGACAAGGCACAAGAGGTCTGTTTCTAGAATAGGAAGTACTGTTGGTGGCTGGTAAATCTGATGTAGACAATGATACTAATGAAAACATCCTTGAGATGGGGGTCAACACAAGGAAGGTAACTTGTTGGGCTGAGGAGTAAGACACTAAGTGAATGGGGGAGAAAGTATTGAGGTTTGGATAATTGGGTGTCCTCACCCTCACTCCAGTTTATGAAGACATCATCAGTGAACCTGAACCAGGTGAGAGTTTTGGGATTCTGGGTCATTAGGAAGAATTCCTCTAGATGGCCCACGATTAGATTGGCATACAATGCCATCTTGTAATGTACCACAGATCTGTCTGTAGATGATCCCTTCACTAACAAGCTGTCTGTACACACAAATGCCCATCCAGGATGACTATGCAAACAACAACAAAAAATTCCAAGATTTTTCCCAGATTTCCCGGTTAAAAATGGAATTTTCCCTACCTGAAAATACACATTTTCCTCAATGAAAATACACTTTTTCCTGGGTGAAAATAAACATTTTCCCAGGTGAAAATACGCTTTCTCTGTGTTAAGTGAATAGTGGGGAAGATAGTTTCATTTCAGTACACAATGACTGGTAGTCAAAACCACAGTGTACTTTCCCTCAGAACTGTAAAACATGTCATTCCTTTGAATGGTAAAAATTTTATACACCAGCAAAGAATTACTAGGCACTTTAGAAACAAAACCTAGCAAAAAAATAAGTGTTTTGGGATGATTTTTGACGCACAGCAACATGTATGATGCACGTTTTCATATTATGGAATTATTAATGTGAACTCCACCCCACACAGCGCATTAGTTTCCGAAGTACTGAAATTGAGATTGTGATGCGCTTTCATTAGCCAATCACAGCTCACGTCACATGATCTCACCAGCTAATGAGAGCAGATATTCAAAGTATCAGACACATGATGTAGTCAGCCAATAGCAACATCACTATTAAGAAGCACAAACACATAAATGGGAAAAGTTCATGATTTAAATTAGTATAGTTACAAGAAGCTAATCTTTCACGTATGATATGGTGTTTTTCTGCATGTGTTGCCCTTTAAGAATTATCAAAACAAATGAAAAATTTTAAATTATGACACAGATGTCGCGTCTTCTTGACCCAAATTTTTCTTAGTGGCTGGTCCTCAATGTGTTAAGTTTTGAATAAGAGTCAAATGCTCTGTGATCAAGAAATCCATCGCACATTCTCACATGTAACATAATATAGCTCGAATAAAAGGAAATTTACTTCGAAAGTAACACTTCTCAAACCTTCATTTGCAATATTTTTCCATGACCCATTATAAATATGTTCATTTGAGCAATTGCTAGAGAGTGCCAGAAAATGCACAGCTACGACAACACAGGAAGCCCGTGCTTGGTGTTTGCTCTGCCTATACACCTTTCATCGCGTTTCTGTTTGGAATTTCATTTGTAATGGGGCATCATGTGACCATTTACAGCAATGTGGTATGTTGTTCAGAGGGGACACACGGAGTTATTGTATTTCGGGCAGTTGTTTGATTGTATCTTATACAGATAAGGCATGCAGGAATAGAAAGCAGTCCTTGGCACAATATTCATTTTCAAAACTAGACTCTGCAGTCAAAGTACCCCAATATTTTGCCATGTGGTAACTTAATACAGTTTTTTTGTCCTAGTCTGCAATACTGTTGCATAGCATTTCTACTTAAGTTTATGTGCATTAAACACTGCAAAAAGCTAGTAAGGAGCACAAATTTGTTACAAAAATATTCAAAATATTTGTTTGTATACACCAGAATTAAGAACAATAAGCTTGTCATGACTTTTTCAAAATGTTTAAAAAAATCAACAAGTTTATTTGTGAAGCAAAGAAACTGTATAACTGGTAGTTTATATTCTACTCAAGGAGTAAATATAAAGTCTTGTGGGGAGTTACAGTGATAAAACAAGGTATGTTGGCAGTCTATAATTTACTGAAGAATGGCGTTCTGTAAATTTATGATGCAAACAACACAAATTAAGAAATAACGTTAGGCGTAAAGGAAGTAGGAGACAAGTGTTGAAACATGTCTTGCAATTGGGAAGGCAGCTATGTAAAATTCTGCTAAAGCTTTTCAGTGTGGTTTTCAGGAAGCCAGTTTTCTTGGAGTACCAGCATTATTTTATCTCATGTTTGGTTCTTTACTATAGCATAATGCCATATGTGCCATAAGGTGAAAACGTGCACTCAAAATCCAGTGAATAGTTGAAACCAGCCAACAGTGTGAAATGAAGCACATCATTTCAAATAAATTGACTGCTACTGAAGGAAAGGTTAATAAAAGTTGAATTTGTGTGGCAAACCAACAAAAATAACTTCATTGTTCTGCAAGATGATTGATGCTTGATTGTCAATAACATGGAAACAAAATAAAATCAGAAAACTGAAACTAGTAACATATTGTGATCTTTCGTAATTATGTGAATGTATTTAAATTCACTTGACAGCTCCCAGCCACAGAAATCTGTGGCGTTTTCATTTGACGTGGGAGCTGCAAACAATGAGAGAACAGCAAAATCACGAACTGTAAACACAGGTCACATGGAAATTAATCCCTACTACAACTCTCACTACTCTGTGCATGCACAAATCTGGCAGCTTAGCTGCACCACAAAAAAATTTTGTGGGTAGCACCTGGCTGCTTGCTGCTACTGTTTATACAGCTAACAGCCACACACTATGTAACAAGAAGCGGGAGAAGGTGCTGTCCATAAGCAACTTTTCAGCTCTGCACATGTGCATGAACCCATTGGCAACATCAAAAGCAGTTTTTTGTTATGAAGTGTTGCATAGTCTTCATACTAAAGCCTTTGACGCATTTTGCTGCCAGCAGACACTTGTGTGTGCTTTGTGTTTTGTTGTTGTAAATGGTGCATTTTCTTTCAACTTAAGTTTTATACTGCTGCAGTATTATTCTGCAGTGGCAGGCTGAAGTAAAATTCTTTGTTAGAGTATCAGTTCTTAACAGTCAAAATTTTTAAAAAAATTAACTGAAAACTAATAATTCTAAAAAATTCCCAGGTTTTTCCTGGATTTCCCGGGGAGCATACACCCAGCTAAACTGTGCCCAAGAAACATCTGGACCATCCCCAACAAGATGTACTTGACTTCAAAGGCTGCTCCACATCCTATGCCATTTGGATTCTTCCCACCAACACAGGCTTTTCTTAATTGGGCAAGTGGGAACCCTCCCTGCAAACATATCCTCTGTTCCCATGACACCTGTCCTCCATTTGCCTATCTCCTTCCCGGTCTCTACTTCTCTAATGTCCCCTTCGCACAACCTCCTGGTGCTGCACCTAGCAACCCACTACCCTGTTCCCACCACTTTGTTAAACACTCCTAAAGGTTGTATTAGTATTTTCCCCCAGCCCTATCCTGCTATTTCTTCTCCTCCCTGCCCAATGTTTCTTCCATATCCCTATTATCAATCCCAGCAAAGAATGCCGCTCACTTCAGACACAGTTACAGTCGGGCCTTAGTGCCTGGCAATGACAGTGGCTATATGGGTGCGAGTTATTCATGTGTGAATGTGTGTATGTTTTGTATTGCCTCTGTCTGATGAAGTACTTAATCCTGTAGCTAATAATATTTAGCAGTCTTTTTTCAAAGTGCCTGTCTGCTACTAGATGCCTCCTCCATGTTGTGAGTAGCACTCTATCCTTTTCATATTTTCATAACTTAAGTTACACCTACACCTAGACATACTGTTACAATATTCTACTTTGCTCCCGTTGGTATGTCCAAGCCCAAGCAATCCGTGAATCTATGCATGCCAATTGGGAGGCCATTGCATGTTTACTTTTTTAATTTCATAATTTCTCTAAATAGCATTTTAGTCATACCCATCATTCTCTACTACACAGGTAACACTTCTTATTAGTCTTCTATCCTACTCTTACCATCTTTTGACATTATTTTTACAGTCATAGTGTCCTCTTGATGCTTGCTTTTTTTGATATTGATTTGAATCAAATTAACTGTAATCCATAAATTGGACTTAACAACTAGATAACAAAGACAGCATAAGGTAAGAGCAATGAGGACAACAGAGCACCACATCATCCTCAATAACTGCAAATGTTGTGCAAGCCCTGGCAATGTATTTAATGTACACTGTCATAGAGAGACTTAGCAATTTTAATATATACTGCTTATGGATTGGAATGTATAGCGCAGAGAGAGGCTGGACAGTGAAGGGGGAGGCGTGTTTACAGCGATAAAAAGTGCAATAGTATCGAACGAAATTGACAGTGACCCGAAATGTGAAATAATTTGGGTGAAGGTCACAGTTACAGCAGGCTCAAACATGGTAATTGGATATCTCTATAGGCTCCCTGGCTCAGCAGCTGTTGTGGCAGAGCACCTGAAGGAATATTTGGAACATATTTTAAGTAAATTTCCCGACTATGTTATAGTTCTGGGAGGAGATTTTAATTTGCCAGATATAGACTGGGTGACTCAAACATTTATAATGGGTGGCAGGGACAAAGAATCCAGTGAAATTTTTTTAAGTGCATTATCTGAAAACTACCTTGAGCAGTTAAACAGAGAACCAACTCGTGGCGATAACATATTAGACCTTCTGGTGACAAACAGAACTGAACTATTTGAAACAGTTAACACAGAACAGGGAATCAGTGATCCTAAAGCGGTTACTGCATTGATGATTTCAGTCGTAAATAGAAATATTAAAAAAGGTAGGAAGATTTTTCTGTTTAGCAAAAGTGACAAAAAGCAGATTTCAGAGTACTTGACGGCTCAACACAAAAGTTTTGTCTCAAGAACAGATAGTGTTGAGGATCAGTGGACAAAGTTCAAAACCATCGTACAAATGTAGTGTGAGGAGGGCTATGCGAGAGGCGTTCAATGAATTCGAAAGTAAAGTTCTATGTACTGACTTGGCAGAAAATCCTAACAAATTTTGGTCTTACGTCAAAACAAAATGTCCAGACACACTGTGACCAAAATGGTACTGAAACAGAGGATGACAGACTAAAGGCCGAAATACTAAATGTCTCTTTCCCAAAGCTGTTTCACAGAGGAAGACTGCACTGTAGTTCCTTCTCTAGATTGTCACACAGATGACAAATGGTAGATATCGAAATAGATGACAGAGGGATACAAAAACAATTAAAATCGCTCAAAAGAGGAAAGGCCGCTGGACCTGATGGGATACCAGTTTGATTTAACACAGAGTACACGAAGGAACTTGCCCCCCTTCTTGCAGCGGTGTACCGTAGGTCTCTAGAAGAGCGTAGCATTCCAAAGGATTGGAAAAGGGCACAGGTCATCCCCATTTTCAAGAAGGGACGTCGATCAGATGTGCAGAACTATAGACCTATTTCTCTAACATCGATCAGTTGTAGAATTTTGGAACACGTATTACATTCAAGTATAATGACTTTTCTGGAGACTAGAAATCTACTCTGTCGGAATCAGCATGGGTTTCGAAAAAGACGATCGTGTGAAATCCAGCTCATGCTATTCGTCCACGAGACTCAGAGGGCCATAGACACGGGTTCCCAGGCAGATACCGTGTTCCATGACTTCCGCAAGGCGTTCGATACAGTTCCCCGCGGTCGTTTAATGAACAAAGTAAGAGCATATGGACTATCAGACCAATTGTGTGATTGGACTGAAGAGTTCCTAGATAACAGAACGCAGCATGTCATTCTCAATGGAGAGAAGTCTTCCGAAGTAAGAGTGATTTCAGGTGTGCCGCAGGGGAGTGTCATAGGACCGTTGCTATTCATGATATACATAAATGATCTTATGGATAACATTGGAAGTTCACTGAGGCTTTTTGTGGATGATGCTGTAGTATATCGAGAGGTTTTAACAATGGAAAACTGTACTGAAATGCAGGAGGATCTGCAACAAACTGACGCATGGCGCAGGAAATGGCAACTGAATCTCAATGTAGACAAATGTAATGTGCTGCGAATATACAGAAAGAAAGATCCTTTATCATTTAGCTACAATATAAAGTCAGCAACTGGAAGCAGTTAATTCCAGAAATTACCTGGGAATAGGCATTAGAAGTGATTTAAAATGCAATGATCATATAAAGTTGATCATCGGTAAAGCAGATGCCAGACTGAGATTCATTGGAAGAATCCTAAGGAAATGCAATCCGAAAACAAAGGAAGTAGGTTACAGTACACTTGTTCGCCCACTGCTTGAATATTGCTCATCAGTGTGGGATCCGTACCAGATAGGGTTGATAGAAGAGAGAGAGAAGTTCCAACAGAGAGCAGCGCGCTTCATTAAAGGATCATTTAGCAATTGCGAAAGCATTACGGAGATGATAGATAAACTCCAGTGGAAGACTCTGCAGGAGAGACGCTCAGTAGCTCAGTACGGGATTTTGTTGAAGTTTTGAGAACATAACTTCACCGAGGAGTCAAGCAGTATATTGCTCCCTCCTACGAAAATCTCGCGAAGAGACCATGAGGATAAAATCAGAGAGATTAGAGTCCACACAGAGGCATACCGACAATCTTTCTTTCCACAAACAATACAAGACTGGAATAGAAGGGAGAACCAATAGAGGTACTCAAGGTACACTCCGCCACACACCGTCAGGTGGCTTGTGGAGTACGGATGTAGATGTAGAAGATGTTGTATGTATTCATTTGAAGCTGAGCCATTTAAATTGGGTGTTGGCATGTAAAGAGTTTAATCCAGTACTAAAAGAGTTTAATCCGGTATATCATAAGTATTGAATCTGATGGTGTGCAAAAGATTATGTGTAAGAGAGAAAAGGCAACAATAATATAAGAAACCATAAGAATTAGGGTACAAAGATATTATGTTCAAAGTCACTGAAAGCTAGGTTGCGCAACCCTCTAGATATTTTTTTTTTCTTTTTTTAAGAAAAAGGTAGTTCCAAGGAAACATGTAAATGACCACTGTGTCATTCAGCACTTTCACACTGGTGTGCCAACAAGGCCTGCTCTTTGGGCTACGCATGCACAAACCCAAACTGAAACCTTACAAAGTAACAGCAGTGCATCGACTGACCAATTAACGCACTACTGCTCAGTGTCAGTACTGCAATTGGATATCACAGTCAGTGGATGATGCTCTCATTTCCGATGAAGCACACCTGCATTTATCAGGGAATGCAAACATCCAGAACAATAGAATTCTGAAAATCCTCATCAAAAGCCTTATCATTGTGTGAAAACAGGAGTATGGTATGCAATTAGAACAACAAAAATTATTGGACCGATCTTTTTCCACCACATCATAGCTTTGTTAGGTTTGTGAATAATATACTGCATCCTTTTTTTGAGAGACTTAACAAAAACATCTACCATTACATCATACAGACAGTGCAGCAACACACATCACCAACATGTCTATGATAGTATTATTATGAGGTGTTTTTGATGCTCAGATGCTACTGATGCACTAGTCTGATAAGCTAAATGGTGCAAAGATTTTCTTGGACTTCTTTCCCAGGCCACACCTCGCTTGTGTACTTTATTCTTGGCAAAAACTGGTACACCATCTGCCACACTGGCCAAGAAATGGGCTGAAGCATGTGCAGCAATCAAAACCTGTTTATAGGAGTAACGGTCCCTGCGCAATGCTGGATACAGTGCTTGCACCATATAAGGAAGAGCCTATACAAACACAAACATCAAAGTAAGCTGGTTCTACAATGACCATTTATCTCTAGTTTTACCATACCTGGTATTTTAAATATGGGAGCATCATCAAAAAATTCAGAGAACTTTTGTGCGTCCAGTGTAGCACTAGAGATAAGCAGTTTTAGGTCTGATCTAAATCTTGCTATATCCTTTACAAGTCCAAACAATATATCTGTGTGTAGTGTGCGCTCATGAGCTTCATCGATAATCATTACACTGAAACAGACAGAAAGATAATATTGTATGATAAATATTAATGATGATTAAATCAGTAGCTAAGTCATAAATTTATTATATATTTTGAAGGCATAATACCTAAATACATATTTGTTGTTTATGGAGACTTATCTTTTTCTACAATACATGTCTAATCTCACTGTGTAGCACATAATACAACAGCAGTATCAAACTGCAACCCATGGAATTAAAAATAATGCAAATAGATTAGAAGCATAATGCCTGTTAACACACTTCCACAAAAAAGGTGGAAAATGTCATTTGGAAAGTCCATGCACTTACAGAATGGAGTCATAGGCAACATGTGCATTCTTATTTTTGTGCTCATGATAATGCCGACAACTGTCATTATTCTGGAATATGAAAACTCGGATGTGAGAAGCCTTAGTGACAACATATTCTTGAAAAAATTAGCATTACCCAAAGGTCCCAAAATCAAAGTCAGTTTGAACCTTTAGGCAACATTTTCAAAAGTTCTCTCTGAAACTTCGATAAGTTGCAGGTAGTTTCAAATAGTGGATAAATTAGTTGGTTGGTTTGTGGGATTAAAGGGACCAGACTGCAACGGTCATCAGTCCCTTGTTCCAAAACTCAAAAACTACCACACAGAGTAAAAAACGGATAATAGAGACAACAGACAACACAGGACAAGGAAAACTCAGACAAAGAACAGACACAAGAAATTAAAATTACACTGAGTGTGGCAGTGGTTGGCCGACCATAGAATAAAAAAGGAAAAGCCAACCACCGAGAACACATTAAAAACTCAGTTTAAAACCGTAGGCCAAAGGCCAGAATCAACACAAAACAATAAAATAAAACATAAACACTCATATTAAATGATAAAAAACCCCTGCCCGAATAAAACGTAAAACTAAGCCAGCCATAGCAGGGTCATCAGTTAAAAGGGCAGGGAGCGTATCAGGCAGTGCAAATGTCCGCCTGACCACAGCTAAAAGGGGGCAGGCCAACAAAATGTGGGCCACTGTCAAAGCCGCCCCACAGCAACACAGAGGAGGGTCCTCCCGACGCAGCAAGTAACTGTGTGTCAGCCGGGAGTGGCCAATGTGGAGCCGACAAAGGACGACTGAGTCCCTGCGGTTGGTGTGCGTGGATGACCGCCATACAGTCGTCGTCTCCTTAATGGCACGGAGTTTATTGGGCGTGATCCGATCGCGCCATTCAGCGTCCCAAATCAGTCTCTGGGAGGCCAACATCCAGAGATGGTTGCCTGGTGGTCTCTTTCGCCAGGCGGTCAACATGTTCATTGCCCGGGATTCCGTCATGACTGGGGCTTCACACAAAGACCACAGACGGTCGCAACGGGCAAGAGTACGCAGGGACTCCTGGATAGCTATCACCAGACGAGAACGAGGGAAATACTGGTCGAGAGCTCGTAAACCGCTCAGGGAATCGCTACAGATCACGAAGGACTCACCTGAGCAGGAGCGGATATACTCTAGGGCTCGAAAGATGGCGACCAGCTCAGCAGTGTAAACGCTGCAGCCAGCCGGCAAGGAACGTTGTTCGGAATGGTCCCCTAGAGTTAGCGCATAACCGACACGACCAGCAACCATCAAACCATCAGTGTAAACAATGTCAGAGCCCTGATACGTGGCCAGGATGGAATAAAAGCGGCGGCGGAATGCCTCTGGAGGGACTGAGTCCTTCGGGCCCTGTGCCAAGTCGAGCCGAAGGCAAGGGCGAGGAACTCACCATGGGGGTGTACGCAAAGTGACCCCGAAAAGGAGGTGGAACAGTGAAAGCCCTAAGCCCGGAGAGAAGCTCTTTGACGCGGACCGTGATCGTACAACCTGACCGGGGCCAACGTTCTGGCAGATGGACGAGCGATCGCGGGAACAGGAAACGATAGTTTGGATGCCTGGGCAAGCTAAAAACATGGGCAGCATAAGCGGCCAGTAAATTTTGGCGCCTGAACCACAATGGAGGGATACCTGCCTCCTCAACTATGCTGTCCACTGGGCTGGTCCGGAAAGCACTAGTGGCAAGGCGTATTCCGCTGTGTAGGAATGGGTCCAGTACCCGCAGCGCAGATAGGGATGCTGAGCCATAAGCCAGGCTCCCATAATCCAGATGAGACTGGATTAACGCCTGGTAGAGCCGTAACAGGGTAGATCGGTCGGCGCCCCATCGGGTGTGGCTCAAGCATCTCAGAGCATTTAGATGCCGCCAACAGGCCTGTTTAAGCTGACGAATATGAGGCAGCCAAGTCAGCCGGGCATCAAAAACTACAACCAAAAACCTGTGGGTCTCCACCACAGCAAGGGGTTCGTTGGCAAGATAAAGCCACGGCTCAGGATGGACTGTTCGGCACTGGCAGAAATGCATAACGTGGGTCTTGGCAGCCGAAAACTGAAAACCATGCGCTACAGCCCAAGACTGCGCCATGCGGATAGCGCCCTGTGGCTGACATTCAACAGCTGCAATGCCAGTAGAGCGGTAGTAAAGGCAGAAGTCGTCAGCATACAGGGAAGCGGAGACAGAATTTCCCACCGCCGCAGCGAGCCCGTTTATTGCGATTAAAAACAGGCAGACACTGAGGACAGATCCCTGTGGTACTCCGTTCTCCTGGACTCGGGAGGAACTATGGGAGGCCGCGACTTGCACGCGCAAGGTACGATACGGCAAAAAATTTCGGATAAAGATCGGCAGAGGGCCCCGAAGACCCCATCCATGAAGCGTAGAAAGTATGTGATGACGCCATGTCATATCGTACGCCTTCCGCATGTCGAAAAAGACAGCGACCAGGTGCTGACGGCGGGCAAAGGCAGTACGGATGGCCGATTCCAGACTCACCAGATTGTCGGTGGCGGAGCGGCCTTTACGGAACCCACCCTGAGACGGAGCCAGGCCCCGAGAGTCCAGTACCCAATTCAAGCGCCGGCTCACCATCTGTTCGAGAAGTTTGCAAAGAACGTTGGTGAGGCTAATGGGGCGGTAGCTGTCCACCTCCAAAGGGCTCTTGGCCGGTTTCAAAACGGGGATGACAATGCTTTCCCGCCACTGCAACGGAAACTCACCCTCGACCCAGAGACGGTTGTAAAGGTCGAGGAGGCGTCGCTTGCAGTCCACTGAAAGGTGTTGCAGCATCTGACAGTGGATGCGATCTGGCCCAGGAGCGGTATCAGGGCAAGCGGCAAGGGCACTGTGAAATTCCCACTCACTAAATGGAGCATTGTAGGATTCGGAATGATGGGTGCGAAAAGAAAGGCTCCGACGTTCCATCCGCTCTTTAATGGAGCGGAAGGCCAGGGGGTAATTGGAAGAAGCGGAACTCAGAGCAAAATGCTCTGCCAAGCGGTTGGCAATTTCGTTGGAGTCTGTACAAACTGCTCCATTCAGTGAGAGCGCAGGGACGCTGACAGGGGTCCGATAGCCATAGAGGCATCGGATCTTGGCCCAGACCTGCAATGGAGAGACATGGAGGCCAATGGTGGACACATGTCGCTCCCAGCACTCCTACTTGCATAGGCGGATAAGGCGGCGGACACGCAGACGTTTGACGGTAATGAGGTGTTCAATGCAGGGATGTCGCTTGTGACGCTGGAGCGCCCACCGGTGATCTTTAATCGCTTCAGCGATCTCAGGCGACCACCAAGGCACAGTCCGCCGCCGAGGGGACCCAGAAGAACTGGGAATGGAAGATTCGGCGGCAGTAACGATGCCCGTGTTGACCGATTGAACCACCGCATCAATGCCATCATTAGAGAGAGGCTCAATAGCGGCAATGGAGGAAAACAAGTCCCAGTCAGCCTTATTCATGGCCCACCTACAAGGCCGCCCAGAAGACTGACGCTGTGGCAGTGACAGAAAGATCGGAAAGTGGTCACTACCACACAGGTTGTCATGCACTCTCCATTGGACGGATGGTAAGAGGCTAGGGCTGCAGATCGAAAGGTCAACGGCGGAGTATGTGCCATGCGCCACACTGAAGTGTGTGAAGGAACCATCATTTAACAGCGAAAGATCGAGCTGTGCCAATAAATGCTCAATGGTGGCACCTCGACCTGTCGCCACTGACCCACCCGACAGAGGGTTATGCGCGTTGAAGTCGCCCAGTAATAAGAAAGGTGGCGACAATTGGGCTATCAGCGCAGCCAGGACATGCTGCGCGACATCACCATCCGGTGGAAGGTAAAGACTGCAGACGGTAACAGCCTGTGGCGTCCACACCCGAACAGCGACAGCCTCTAAAGCTGTTTGTAGAGGGATAGACTCGCTGTGAAGAGAGCTAAGGACATATATGCAGACGCCACCAGACACCCTTTCATAAGCTGCCCGGTTCTTATAATAACCCCGATAGCCATGGAGAGCGGGGGTTCGCATTGCTGGAAACCAAGTTTGCTGAAGAGCAATGCAGAAGAAAGGGTGAAGGCTGATAAGTTGTCGGAGCTCAGGTAGATGGTGGAAGAAACCGCTGCAGTTCCACTGGAGGATGGAATTGTCCATGGCTGAGAAAGGCGTGACGGGACTGGGAAGGCAGATTACGCTTCTGGTTCACCTGCTGCCTCCGATGGAGCAGCCGTGCAAGTGCTATCCATTGCGACTGAGGGACCGGCGAGACTGAGGTCCTCAGCAGACGCAAGAATCTCCACCGCATCCTCAGACGCAGAGCTTGTAGGTAGCGGTGGAGTAGGTGCCACCGCAGGTGCCTTGGTCTTACGGGTCTTCAATGTCATTTTCTCTCACTGTTCCTTTGGTTGTCGTTGTTGCGAAGTTCGACGACCAGCGACCTGTGGCTTCTTCAGCCACTGGTTGGTGTCTGCTGTGCCGCTGGTAGGAACCTGGGAAGGGAGTGACCCAAGGGATCCCTTCCGAGCGAGAGAAGCCGAAGAAGACTTACTCTTCTCCGGCTTAGAAGTGGGGACTGGTGTCCCCGGTGGTTTAGTGGGTGCTGCTCCCGAGGTAGATGGTGTGGGAGCAACAGTGAGAGAAGGGGCCCCCATCGTCAAGGGGGCAGGTGAGGTCCTCTGACTCTGAGAGCTGACTGTTTGTGGTGCAGCTAAAGGAGCTGGACCAGGAGTGACAGTTGAGGCATAAGATGCCATCATGCGCCCTGGATGTAGCCGTTCAAATTTCCGCTTAGCCTCAGTGTAAGTCAGTCGGTCCAGGGTCTTATATTCCATGATTTTGCGTTCTTTCTGTAAGATCCTGCAGTCTGGCGAGCAAGGTGAATGAGGCTCTCCACAGTTGACACAGATGGGAGGCGGAGCACATGGAGTATCGGGATGAGATGGGCGTCCGCAATCTCGACATGTGAGGCTGGAAGTGCAGCGGGAAGACATATGGCTGAACTTCCAGCACTTAAAGCACCACATCGGGGGAGGGATAGAGGGCTTGACGTCAAAACGGTAGACCATCACCTTGACCTTCTCCAGTAATGTATCACCCTCGAAGGCCAAGATGAAGGCACCGGTAGCAACCTGATTGTCCCTCGGACCCCGATGAACGCGCCGGACAAAATGAACACCTCTACGCTCTAAGTTGGTGCGCAGCTCGTCATCAGACTGAAAAAGTAGGTCCCTGTGGAAAATAACACCCTGGACCATATTTAAACTCTTATGTGGTGTGATGGTAACGTTAACATCCCCCAACTTGTCACAAGCAAGTAACCTGCATGACTGGGCGGAGGATGCCGTTTTTATCAAAACTGACCCAGAGCGCATTTTGGACAAGCCCTCCACCTCCCCAAACTTGTCCTGTAAATGCCCTACAAAGAACTGAGGCTTCACGGAGACAAAGGATTCCCCATCAGCTCTGGTACAGATGAGATACCGGGGCGAATACGTGTCACTGTCATTCATTGCCTTTCGTTCCTCCCATGGTGTGGCCAGGGATGGGAACGATTTGGGGTCATAAAAGTTACCTTTAAAATGAGCCCTCGAACGCTTAGAGACTGCTGGTGGCTGGCCACCAGCAAGAGATGATGTGCCACGCTTCATTGCATGTCATCCACCCTGATGCCACCTACTCCGACCAAGGGCCCTCCCCATGGGCGCCACCCAGCCACAGCAAGTGCCACCTGGCAGGATGGCCATTGCTGGGAGTCCTGATGCCCCAGGGAGATGAGCATCTACTCCTTGGCACACATGGGGAGTAAACGGCGCAGGCATCAGTAGAGCGATCCCTGTGTTGTCAGGGGGCTACAACCAACAGGGTACATGGCGGCCCCACCACAATGGACTGGCTACTGTGCTGAATCTTAGGTGCAAAAATGTATGAGGTCGTTGTCGCAGCGAAAAGCAACACTGCACAGTGCAGCGTGGAAATCGCACCCATGGACGTACCCTCGCCCAAGAGATGGAAAACGAGCTGGACACCACTGCAACAATGAGAAAGCCGGCTAAAGGTCTCAATGCACGACAGATACAGTGCACCATGTAAGGCGCCCTTCCCCAATTGGCTCGCTCTTCGGAACAATTTAGAAAGATGGAGGTCAAAACCGAGAGGGGACCATCACATAAGGCCGAAACATTTGAGACTCCTTTTAGTCGCCTCTTGTGACAGGCAGGAATACCGCACCACGGGCCTATTCTAACCCCCGAACCCGCAGGGGGGAGTGGATAAATTAATAAGAGAATTACCCAACTGCTTATTTTAAAACTGTTACTGTCAATAAAAATGTCCAAAGATAAAAATACTAATTCCTTGTAGTACTTTATTACTTCTTATGTCCTGGAACGGGCTATAAATTCTAAAAATGCTCCAGTTACGTAAAAGAAATGCATGTTCAGTACCCTGTTTTCATTATAATCTATTTCTCATCTATCAATCTGTTACATATGGCTACCACTGCCTACAAAAAAACTGAGTTAGTTCAATTTCAACATTCAACTGCCAGTACATCATCACAACTACAATGAAAATTATTTTGAATGAAACCTGTCTGTGGTATCGGGACATATCTGGCCCTTTCTGTGTGCAATGCTCTTACCGTCATAGCCATGTCTCATGGCCTGACTCAAAGTTTCATTACCCAAATATGTCACTGTTACTCTTACACAGAATTAGGGATCTTCAACCCATAAGGTACCTAGTCTATGGAATTCATGAAGTAGGAGACTGACTGAAGGCTAGAAGTGGCCTTACAGGTATGCTTGGATGGCACAATAGTAAAAAAAAATTGCCCACAAAACATGAAGTTACTAGTATATCTGCCAGTCTGAAACACAGTTTTCATCTGTCACAACAGTTACTACTATTAGGCTGCTCGTTGTTTTCTTTTCTCATTTTGAAACAAGTGAAGTGACTAATCCTGGTCCACTGTGGATTTTAATTACAACCCTTACAAGAACAGAAGAGATCGGCGATCCCTGTGTCAATTTGTCAGTTCTGGAAAGGGTTGCTGCCCTGCAAAAGGGAGGTGGGGCTTGTTTCCGAGTGCCGCTCCTCTCCCATCCTGTAGTCAAAATTCTAATTTGTTCAAGTTCGTGGTCATCTGCCATTATAGCCTATAGTGCCCACACTCAGTGCTACAGTGACTGGGGGGGGGGGGGGGGGGGGGGGGAATCTGTAACATTTCTCAAGATTCTTCCCCTAATGTTATAGATTTAATGCACGTTCAGTTCTACTTCTATGGTGGTAACTGCCTTGCCAGTTCTATTTGTAGCTTTCATGGGTTGCACAGATATGAATGCCCACGAATGACTGAAATTAACAGTCTGCATATTTTTTAATCCTTGAATTGAGCATGAAAAGACAAATAATGCCTAGAAACAATTTAAATCAAAAATGAAGTTCACTGGTGGTAATACGCTCTTACTTTTCAACAGAAAAATTATTTTTGAAAGCTCAAAAACAGCCAAAAGAAGAAAACAAAGCCCATTTCAGAAAAAAAAAAAAAACGTGGTGAAGTTTTTGCACAGGTAAATATTCCAGTCACAAAATTGCCAATCAGCAATTTTTTTTAACAGTCAATTTCAAACAACTAAGGCTTTGTTTGTCTTCTCTTTTAAATATGCATGTCTAATCATTCACAAAGAAATAAATAAATAAATAAGTAAATAAATAAATAAAAAGGCACAAATTTTTACAAAAATAATGTGACTTTTGCAAAAAATAGATGCAAACTTTGCCAAAAATAGATGCTACATTTTCTTGTCCCTAGCCATACGTAATGCCTCATATGATGATGTGTATTTGAAAATTAAGTTACATATTTCCGAACCATCTTCTCTAAGAAATGAGTAAATCAAGCTGCTGCTGGAAAAAATATTCTCCATTTTCAACGTTCTTCAACTGTGGATCCAATATCCGAACTTCATCACGATGTAGAAACTAAATCATATTTACAATGAACATCCTACCTGTAACTTAAAAGATCAGGTTCAGACAAGAATTCTCTGTGCAGGGTTCCATCTGTCATGTACTTGATAATCGTTCGTTCTGAAGTACAATCTTCAAATCTGATACTATATCCAACCTGAAACAAAAAATGGGCAGTGTATCATGGTCCCAATTATTTCAATTTTTCAGTATATAATTCATAGTTACAAACATTATACAATTTGAACATATGTACTAGAGGACTTTGCTATGGCTATCAACAATTCCATGACACCAACAGTATCATGCGCAAAAGATATGACCACTATTGAGCATTTCAGATGAAATCCGAAGCTTAAGAACCACAGTGGAAGCACTGGCAGCACAGATGCCCACACAACAGCAATGACAAGACACTAATAGTTGAATTCAGGACCAACAGAAGAGCTCCCACAGAGTACACAGGGAATCAAAACTGTATGCACCACTAATAAACACAGCAGCGTTACAACACAGAAGAATTCTGAGGACTGTGCAAGCAATCCACCAAGTGATTTGCAGGTACAGGTTCACTGCAATAGCATCAAGTGCAATTCAGTGCATGATATCCATACAACACTCAGACAATCCAACCCACTATGTACACACAGAACTGCACCTGAATGCTCAACAGAGCCAAAAGCAATTTAGCAAGGAAATACTGCACACTGGAATCGTTCACCAGACTGACAGCCAATGGTCTCTGCCCCTATATCTTGTCCAGGAGAAAGATGGCTTATGGAGGCCATGTGGTGATTACTGGGTGTTAAATGGAAGAACAATACCAGACCGGTGTCTGGTCCCCAACAAGAGAACTTCACATATGCGCTAGCTGGCACATAGCTTTTTAGCAATCTCAACTGTGCAAAAGCAAGTAACAAATACAAGTAGTGACAAGTGACATTTGGGAAGACTAGTGATCACATCTTTTGGTTTATCTGAATTTTTATTCATGTCTTTTTGCCTCAAAAACTCTGTTAGGGCATGGCAATGTCATGTGGATGAGGTACTTTCATTTTGTTTCACTTACGTGGATGAGATCTTGGTGTTCTCGTCTGGTGTGCAAGTGCATGAACATTGGTGTAATTTAGACCAATGGGCATTTGGCCATGGAGCGGTATTAAAAGAAAACAAAAGCATCACAGGGAAGACTCAAGTCACCTTCCTGGATCATACTGTTTCGACTGATAGCATTTGATCGTTGGCGCAGAAGATTACAAAGCTACAATCTTTGCCAAAGCAGGCAGATTACCAGCAATTGAGATTACTGTTGGGTATGGTAAATTTCTATCACTGTCATCTCCTAGCAAAGATGGCTTTACACACACCACTTGTGGATGCACTTGTGGGCAGTGACATCACTGGAAGCAGACATGTTAAGTGGAGATTCCAAAGGGACAAGGCGTTCCGCAACCTCCAGGTGGTATCTCACACATGCCTGGCTATAGTGGTTGATGTAAGTCAGTTGGCAGTCAGAGCAGTACTCCATAAACAAGTACACCAACACTGGCAGCCACTAAAGTTTTTCTCTAAAAAGTTGCACCCAGTCCAACAGAAGCAGAGTGCATACGATAGAGAGCTGTTAGCAATTTACGAGACAATTCAGATACTTCTGACCTCAAATGGAAGCTTCACCACTGACTATTTTTACATATCAAAAACCCATTACTTCGGTTTTGTATGTCCGTCCTTTTAAGCAGGAGGTCTCTGGGATGACTGCCATTTAATATTGTGACAAATAAATAAAAACACCTACAGCTGTCCTTATCATTTTATTTTATTTTGTCGCTACAGTTTCCATGCTTCAGTGCATCATCTTCAGGCTGTTTATGATGTGATACAGGTTGATATGATCTCCATGCATAACACATCAGTTGCCAGCATTACTTATCTGCATATCCAGTAATCCTGGCAACTGATGTGATGTGTTAAGTGCTACCCAGCGATAAATAAAAAGCTCTTCCATTCCTACAGAAGATAAAAGATACCTTTGCAAAACTGAAGCTTACCCTCCTAGACTGTATGGGTTACCTAAGGTACACAAGCCCAATGTCCCATTGAGACCGACAGTAAGTGCCACTGGGGCTCCTACTCAAGAGCTGGCTAGATATATTGCTTCTTTGTTGCAACCGTATATAGGTAAAACTGACACGCATATTAAAAATTCCATGCATTTTATCGAAAAACTGAGGGAGATCACAGTTAGTCCAAGTGACATCCTTGTCAGTTTCGATGCAGTATCCCTGTTCACCATGGTCCCTGTTGACGAAGCTCTTTCTTACATAGCTGATATGTTTCCTGCTGATATAATAGCTTTGTTTCGACATTGTCTATCCTCGAATTATTTTGAATATAACAACGAGTTTTATGAACAAATTGATGGGGTGGCCATGGGTAGCACTCTAAGCCCTGCTATTGCTAATCTATTTATGGAATTTTTCGAACACCAGGTGCTGCAGTCGGCCAAAAAAAGCCCTTTAAAATGGTATCGATATGTGGATGACACCTTTGTGATATGGAATCATGCTGAAGAGGAACTGAGTGATTTTTTGGTGCACATAAACAGTTTCAATCCAAGGGTACAATTCACCATGGAGAAAGAGAATAATGGACAACTAAATTTTTTGGATGTATTGGTTATTAAACGGGCAGATGGGACTTTAGGGCACAAAATATATAGGAAAGACACACATACCGATGGTCACCTACATAAGAATTCGAATCATCATCCTAGGCAGAAGAGAGGAGTCATAAAAACTTTAGTGGACAGAGCTAATAACATCTGTGAGCCAATTTACTTGCAAGATGAATTAAACCATTTGCGAACAGCTTTCAAGAGAAATGGGTACACTGACAAGGAAATAGATCAAGCACTCCACCCTAGAAGAAAAGTGTCCGAAAATACACGACAACAACAACCGTCGGCTGGAAAAGTTTTTCTTCCATTTATTCATAACATTACGGACCGTATTGGTAAAGTTTTGGCCAAGTTTCAAGTGGAGACAATCTTTCGACCTACCAAGAAAATTAGCGAAACTTTAAGATCGGCAAAAGACGCACGACACCCCTTAGCTTCCCCAGGTGTGTATAAAATTCCGTGTAGCTGTGGCATGGTTTACATTGGAACAATTAAAAGGAGTGTTAATACCTGCCTAACGGAACACAAAAGGAACTGTAGATTGGGACAGATAGAGAAATCAGCTGTAGCGGAACATGTTTTCAAAGACGGAGATCACGAAATAAAATTTAGTGAGACAAACGTCATAGCTAGGACCTCACATTTTTATACTTGCATGTATAGAGAAGCTATAGAGATCTACAAGCACGGAAATAATTTTAATAAAAAAGAAGAAGGATTAAAACTAGACAAGATACGGCGTTCGACTTTGTACCAACGAAGTGACAATCGATTACCTGTAATCGAGAGAGATGGCACTAGCCAGAGATAGTTGGTTGGTTTGGGGGATTAAAGGGACCAGACTGCTATGGTCATCAGTCCCTTTTTCCAAAGACAAAGAACACCCACAGAGAATAAAAACAAGGAACAGAAGAGATCACAGACGAGACAGAACAAGAGATACTGAGACAAAGACAAGACAAAACAAACTAAAACCACACAGAGTGTGACGGTGGTTGGCCGACCATAGACATAAAAAAGGAAAGGCCAACTACTTAGAAACACATTAAAAAATCAGTGTAAAAGCATAGGCCAAAGGCCAGAATCAACACAAAACAATAAAATAAAACAGAAACACTCAGAGTAAATGATAAAATCCCCCTGCCCGAATAAAACGTAAAACTAAGTCAGCCATAGTGGAGTCGTCTGTTAAAAGGGCAGGGAGCGTAGCAGGCAGCGCAAATGTCTGCCGGACCACAGCTAAAAGGGGGCAGGCCAGCAAAATGTGGGCCACTGTCAAAGCTGCCCCACAGCGACATAGAGGAGGGTCCTCCCGGCGCAGTAAATAACTGTGTGTCAGCCGGGAGTGGCCAATGCGGAGCCGGCAAAGAACTACTGAGTCCCTGCGAGTGGCTCGCAGGGATGACCGCCACACAGCCGTCGTCTCCTTGATAGCACGGAGTTTATTGCGCATTGTCAGTTCGCGCCATTCATCGTCCCATAGCGCCAAGATTTTGCGGCGGAAGACTGCCCGCAAATCAGTCTCTGGGAGGCCAACGTCCAGAGATGGCTTGCTGGTGGCCTCTTTCGCCAGGCGGTCAACATGTTCGTTACCCGGGATACCGACATGACCGGGGGTCCACACAAAGACCACAGAGCGGCCGCAACAGGCGAGAGTATGCAGAGACTCGTGGATAGCCATCACCAGACGAGAACGAGGGAAACACTGGTCGAGAGCTCGTAAACCGCTCAGGGAATCGCTACAGATAACGAAGGACTCACCTGAGCAGGAGCGGATATACTCTAGGGCACGAAAGATGGCGATCAGTTCAGCAGTGTAAACGCTGCAGCCATCCGGCAAGGAACGTTGTTCGGAAAGGTCCCCTAGAGTGAGCGCATATCCGACACGACCAGCAACCATCGAACCGTCAGTGTAAACAACACCAGAGCCCTGATATGTGGCCAGGATGGAATAAAAGCGGCGCCGGAAGGCCTCTGGAGGGACTGAGTCCTTAGGGCCCTGTGCCAAGTCGAGCCGAAGGCTAGGGCGACGAACACACCATGGGGGTGTATGCAAAGTAGCCCGGAAAGGAGGTGGAACAGTGAAACCCTGGAGCCCAGAGAGAAGCTCGTTGACGCGGACCACTATGGTACAACCAGACCGGGGCCGACGTTCTGGCATACGGACGACCGACCGCGGGAACAGGAGGCGATAGTTTGGATGCCCGGGCGAGCTGAGAACATGGGCAGCATAAGTGGCCAGCAAACGTTGGCGTCGGAACCGCAGTGGAGGTACACCTGCCTCCACTAGTACGCTGTCCACAGGGCTGGTGCGGAAAGCACCAGTGGCAAGGCGTATCCCACTGTGGAGAATCGGGTCCAGCACCCGTAACGCAGATGGGGATGCTGAGCCATAAGCCAGGCTCCCATAATCCAGACGGGACTGGATTAACGCCTGGTAGAGCCGCAACAGTGTAGAGCGGTCGGCGCCCCAGCGGGTGTTGCTCAAGCATCTCAGAGCGTTTAGATGCCGCCAACACGTCTGTTTCAGCTGCCGGATATGAGGCAGCCAAGTCAACCGGGCATCGAAAACCACCCCCAAAAACCTGTGGGTCTCCACCACAGCAAGGAGTTCGTCGGCAAGATAAAGCCGCGGCTCAGGATGGACTGTTCGGCGCCGGCAGAAATGCATAACGCAGGTCTTGGCTGCCGAAAACTGAAAACCATGCGCTACAGCCCAAGACTGCGCCTTACGGATAGCGCCCTGTAGCTGACGTTCAACAGCTGCAATGCCAGTAGAGCTGTAATAAAGGCAGAAGTCGTCAGCATACAGGGAAGCGGAGACAGAATTTCCCACGGCCGCAGCAAGCCCGTTAATGGCTATTAAAAACAGACAGACACTTAAAACAGAGCCCTGTGGCACACCGTTCTCCTGGACGTGGGAGGAACTATACGAGGCCGCGACTTGCACGCGGAAGGTACGACACGACAGAAAATTGCGGATAAAAATCGGCAGAGGACCCCGAAGACCCCATCCATGAAGCGTAGAAAGAATGTGATGACGCCATGTCGTATCGTACGCCTTCCGCATGTCGAAAAAGACAGCGACCAGGTGCTGACGGCGGGCAAAAGCAGTACGGATGGCCGACTCCAGACTCACCAGATTGTCGGTGGCGGAGCGGCCTTTACGGAACCCACCCTGAGACGGAGCCAGAAGGCCCCGAGACGCCAGTACCCAATGCAAGCGCCGACTCACCATCCGTTCAAGCAACTTACACAGAACGTTGGTGAGGCTAATGGGACGGTAGCTGTCCACCTCCAGAGGGGTCTTCCCAGGTTTCAAAACGGGGATGACAATGCCTTCCCGCCATTGCGACGGAAACTCCCCCTCGACCCAAAGACGGTTGTAAAGATCGAGAAGGCGCTGCTGGCAATCCACTGAAAGGTGTTTCAGCATCTGACAGTGGATGCCATCAGGCCCAGGAGCGGTATCAGGGCAAGCAGCTAGGGCACTGCGAAATTCCCACTCACTGAATGGAGCATTGTAAGATTCCGGGTGGTTGGTGCGAAACGAAAGGCTCCGACGTTCCAGCCGCTCTTTAATGGAGCGGAAGGCCTGGGGGTAATTCGCAGAAGCGGAACTCGTAGCAAAATGCTCTGCTAAGCGATTTGCAATGACGTCGGAGTCGGTACAAACGGCTCCATTCAGTGAGAGCGCAGGGACGCTGGCAGGGGTCCGATAGCCGTAGACGCGTCGAATCTTGGCCCAGACCTGCGAGGGAGTAACATGGAGGCCAATGGTGGACACATACCGCTCCCAGCACTCCTTCTTGCCTTGGCGGATAAGGAGGCGGGCCCGCGCACGCAGCTGTTTGAAGGCGATAAGGTGCGCTAAGGAGGGATGTCGCTTGTGACGCTGGAGCGCCCGCCGGCGATCTTTAATCGCTTCAGCGATCTCAGGCGACCACCAAGGCACAGCCTTCCGCCGAGGGGACCCACAGGAATGGGGAATGGCAGATTCGGCGGCAGTAACGATGCCGGTGGTGACCGATTGAACCACCGCATCAATGGCATCGGTAGAGAGAGGCTCAAAAGCGGCAGTGGAGGAGAACAAATCCCAGTCAGCCTTATTCAGAGCCCATCTGCTAGGGCGCCCAGAAGAGTGGCGCTGTGGTAGTGACAAAAAGATCGGAAAGTGGTCACTACCACACAGGTCGTCATGCACACCCCATTGGACAGATGGTAAGAGGCTATGGCTACAGATTGAAAGGTCAATGGCGGAGTAGGTGCCATGCGCCACACTGAAGTGTGTGAAGGCACCTTCATTTAACAGCGAGAGATCGAGCTGCGACAATAAATGCTCAACGATGGCGCCTCGACCTGTTGCCACGGACCCACCCCACAGAGGGTTATGGGCGTTGAAGTCGCCCAATAGCAAGAAAGGTGGCGGCAATTGGGCGACCAGTGCAGCCAGGACATGCTGCGAGACATCACCATCCGGTGGAATGTAAAGACTGCAGACGGTAACAGCCTGTGGCGTCCACACGCGTACAGCGACAGCCTCTAAAGGCGTCTGGAGAGGGACAGACTCGCTGTGCAGAGTGTGAAGATCATATATGCAGACGCCACCAGACACCCTTTCATAAGCTGCTCGGTTCTTGTAATAACCCCGATAGCCACGGAGGGCGGGGGTTCGCATTGCTGGAAACCAAGTTTCCTGGAGAGCAATGCAGAAGAAAGGGTGAAGGCTGATAAGTTGGCGGAGCTCAGCTAGATGGTGGAAGAAACCGCTGCAGTTCCACTGGAGGATGGTGTTGTCCATGGCTGGGAAAGGCGTGACGGGACTGGGAAGGCAGATTACGCCGCTGGGTCACCTGCTGCCTCCAAGTGAGCACCTGCGCCAGTGCTTTCCATGGCGCCGGAGGGACTGGCGAGATCGAGGTCCTCAGCGGACGCCAGGATCTCCACCTCGTCCTCAGACGCAGAGTTTGAGGGTGGCGGTGGGACAGGTGCCACCGCAATGTCAGGTTGCTTGGGAGCCTTTTTCTTCAACGGCTTCGCACGCTGTGCCTTGGGAGGGTCTGGCTGGGAGGGCCCCACTGGGTCAGTCTCAGGGACGGACGACGACCGTGAAGCCCTATGACCAGCGACCGGTTGTTGTTTCAAAACTTTTCGTGGGTCCGCTTTGACACTGGGCAAAGCCTGGGAAGGGAGGGCCCCAAGGGACCCCTTCCTGGCTGGAGTGGCCGAAGAAGCCCTACGCTTCTCCGGCTGGGAAGGGGGGGCGAATGTCCCCGATGGTTGGGGTGGTGTTGCTCCTGGAGTAGATGGAGCAACAGTGGGCGAAGTGCCCCCAACAATCAAGGGGGCCGGTGCATTGAGACATAGCTGAGAGGCAGCAGTACGTGACGACACGGGAGAGGATCGGACTGCTTGTGCAGCAGCGGCATAGGTGGATGTCATGGGCACGGGATGTAGCCGCTCATATTTCCGCCTTGCCTCGGTGTAGGTCAGGCGGTCCAGGGTCTTATATTCCATTATCTTCCTTTCCTTCTGGAAGATCCGACAGTCCGGTGAGCAGGGGGAATGGTGTTCTCCACAGTTAACACAAATGGGAGGTGGAGCACATGGAGTATCAGGATGCGAAGGACGTCCGCAATCCCGACACGTGATGCTGGAAGTACAGCGAGATGACATGTGCCCGAACTTCCAGCATTTAAAACACCGCATCGGAGGAGGGATATATGGTTTCACATCACAACGGTAAACCATCACCTTAACCTTTTCGGGTAAGACATCACCCTCAAAGGCCAAGATGAAGGCACCGGTGGCTATCTGATTATCCCTCGGACCCCGATGGACGCGCCGGACGAAGTGAACACCTCGTCGTTCGAGGTTGGCGCGTAATTCATCGTCGGACTGCAGAAGAAGATCCCTGTGGAATATAATACCCTGGACCATGTTGAGACTCTTATGCGGCGTGATGCTAACGGAAACATCCCCCAACTTGTCACAATTGAGCAACCTCCGTGACTGGGCAGAGGATGCCGTTTTGATGAGCACAGAACCAGAGCGCATCTTGGACAGGCCCTCCACCTCCCCGAACTTGTCCTCTAAATGCTCCACAAAAAACTGGGGCTTGGTCGACATGAAAGATTCTCCATCAACCCGCGTACACACGAGGTACCGGGGGGAATATTCTCCACTGCCTTCTTTAGCAAGTCGTTCCTCCCATGGAGTAGCTAGGGAGGGAAACGATCTCTGATCCAATTTCTTCACGTTGAGGTTAGACCTCGATCGCTTAGAGACTGCTGGTGGAGGCCCACCAGCGATAGATGATGTACCACGCTTCATTGCGGGTCATCCGCCCTGATGCCACCTACTCCGACCAAGGGCCCTCCCCACGGGCGCCACCCAGCCACAGCAAAGGCCACCTGGCAGGATGGCCATTGCCGGGAGTCCTGATGCCCCAGGGAGATGGGCATCTACTCCTTGGCATACGTGGGGAGTGAACGGCGCAGGCATCAGTAGAGCGATCCCTGTGTTGTCAGGGGGCTACAACCAAGAGGGTACATGGCGACCCCACCACAACGGACTGGCTACCGTGCTGGATCTTAGGTGCAAAAATGGCCAAGGTCGTCGTCACAGTTAAAAGAAACACTGCAGAGTGCAGCGTGGTAATCGCCCAAGAGATCGAAAACGAGCGGGACACCATTGCAACGACGAGAAAGACGGCTATAGGTCTAATTGCACGAAGGATACAGTGCACCATGTAAGGTGCCCTTCCCCAATTGGCTCGCTCTTCGGAATAATTTAGATACATGGAGGTCAAACCCGAGAGGGGACCATCACATAAGGCCGAAACGTTTGAGACTCCTTTTAGTCGCCTCTTACGACAGGCAGGAATACCGCGGGCCTATTCTTACCCCCGAACCCGCAGGGGGATAGCCAGAGATAGTTTTGAAGTCGAAAGCACGTGACGAGTGGTGGCGCCATCTAAGCACTCTATATAAGTGGGACCACCAGCGCCTAGCAGCCAGTCGCCGACTCACCTCAGAAGATGTGGCCCGCAGCCAGCAACGAAATGTCAGGAAGGAGGAGAAGTTTTATATATGGACCACGGCAATTCAGCCCAGAAGTTTTAATTAATGAAGACATTTGACACATAAAAGGAGCTGAAAACTTAGTGGTTGGCAATTTTTCTTGTATTTGTGACGTGACAGAGAGCTTGCTGTACAATAGGCCACGGGTCCACAGGGAGGGATGGAGGGAGGGAGGATCATCACTCACTGGACCACACTTATCGTCTCCAGTCAGTTATTGTCAAATTTCTGTGTTGTTTGGCCAACAGGGGGTGCGCTGCATTATTAGCTGCTTTTGTGAGGTAGCTGACTCTAAATGTCCATTTGTGGTGTCCCTTTCACAATTTTTCCTCAGGAACTGCTCAAGATGGACTAGCATTCACTGAGAGCAGAAAATCCTGTCATGTTTGAAACTGACTGTCACTGACAAAATGTGACCCCCCACCCCCCTGTACCTTTTGGTTACGATCTTTCTACAACCACTGTTCTTGCGCTGTTTTACACAGCTGCAATTGGTACATCAACTCTTGTGAAAATGGACAGTCTGTGAAGGTACAACAAATATGTTGTTGTTGTTGTCTTCAGTCCTGAGACTGGGTTGATGCAGCTCTCCATGCTACTCTATCCTGTGCAAGCTTCTTCATCTCCCAGTACTTACTGCAACCTACATCATTCTGAATCTGCTTAGTGTATTCATCTCTTGGTCTCCCTCTATGATTTTTACCCTCCATGCTGCCCTCCAATGCTAACTTTGTGATCCCTTGATGCCTCAGAACATGCCCTACCAATCGGGCCCTTCTTCTTGTCAAGTTGTCCCACAAACTCCTCTTCTCCCCCATTCTATTCAATACCTCCTCATTAGTTATGTGATCTACCCATCTAATCTTCAGCATTCTTTTGTAGCACCACATTTCGAAAGCTTCTATTCTCTTCTTGTCCAAACTATTTATCGTCCATGTTTCACTTCCATACATGGCTACACTCCATACAAATACTTTCAGAAATGACTTCCTGACACTTAAATCTATACTCGATGTTAACAAATTTCTCTTCTTCAGAAACGCTTTCCTTGCCATTGCCAGTCTACATTTTATATCCTCTCTACTTCGACCATCATCAGTTATTTTGCTCCCCAAATAGCAAAACTCCTTTACTACTTTAAGTGCCTCATTTCCTAATCTAATTCCCTCAGCATCAGCTGACTTAATTCGACTACATTCCATTATCCTCGTTTTGCATTTGTTGATGTTCATCTTATATCCTCCTTTCAAGACATTATCCATTCCATTCAACTGCTCTTCCAGGTCCTTTGCTGTCTCTGACAGAATTACAATGTCATCGGCAAACCTCAACGTTTTTATTTCTTCTCCATGGACTTTAATACCCATTCCGAATTTTTCTTTTGTTTCCTTTACTGCTTGCTCAATATACAAATTGAATAACATCGGGGATAGGCTACAACCCTGTCTCACTCCCTTCCCAACCGCTGCTTCCCTTTGATGCCCCTCGACTCTTACAACTGCCATCTGGTTTCTGTACAAATTCTAAATAGCCTTTCGCTTCCTGTATTTTACCCCTGCCACCTTTAGAATTTGAAAGAGAGTATTCCAGTCAACATTGTCAAAAGCTTTCTCCAAGTCCAAAAATGCTAGTAACGTAGGTTTGCCTTTCCTTAATCTATTTTCTAAGATAAGGCATAGGGTCAGTATTGCCTCACGTGTTCCAATATTTCTGCGGAATCCAAACTGATCTTCGCCAAGGTCGGCTTCTACCAGTTTTTCCATTCGTCTGTAAAGAATTCGCGTTAGTATTTTGCAGCTGTGACTCATTAAACTGATCATTCGGTAATTTACGCATCTGTCAACACCTGCTTTCTTTGGGATTGGAATTATTATATTCTTCTTGAAGTCTGAGGGTATTTTGCCTGTCTCATACATCTTGCTCACCAGATGGTAGAGTTTTGTCAGGACTGGCTCTCCCAAGGCCGTCAGTAGTTCCAATGGAATGTTGTCTACTCCCGGGGCCTTGTTTCGACTCAGGTCTTTCAGTGCTCTGTCAAACTCTTCACGCAGTATTGTATCTCCCATTTCATCTTCATCTACATCCTCTTCCATTTCCACAATATTGTCCTCACGTACATCACCCTTGTATAGACCCTCTATATACTCCTTCCACCTTTCTGCTTTCCCTTCTTTGCTTAGAACTGGGTTTCCATATGAGATCTTGATATTCATACAAGTGGCTCTCTTTTCTCCAAAGGTCTCTTTTATTTTCCTGTAGGCAGTATCTATCTTACCCCTAGTGAGATAAGCCTCTACATTCTTACATTTGTCCTCTAGCCATCCCTGCTTAGCCATTTTGCACTTCCTGTCGATCTCATTTTTGAGACATTTGTATTCCCTTTTGCCTGCTTCATTTACTGCGTTTTTATATTTTCTCCTTTCATCAATTAAATTCAATATTTCTTCTGTTACCCAAGGATTCCTACTAGCCCTCATCTTTTTACCTACTTGATCCTCTGCTGCCTTCACTATTTCATCCCTCAGAGCTACCCATTCTTCTTCTACTGTATTTCTTTCCCTCATTCCTGTCAATTGTTCCCTTATGTTCTCCCTGAAACTCTGTACAACCTCTGGTTTAGTCGGTTTATCCAGGTCCCATCTTCTTAAATTCCCACCTTTTTGCAGATTCTTCAGTTTTAAGATACAGTTCATAACCAACAGATTGTGGTCAGAGTCCACATCTGCCCCTGGAAATGTCTTACAATTTAAAACCTGGTTCCTAAATCTCTGTCTTACCAGTATATAATCTATCTGATACCTTCTAGTATCTCCAGGATTCTTCCATGTATAGAACCTTCTTTTATGATTCTTGAACCAAGTGTTAGCTATGATTAAGTTATGCTCTGTGCAAAATTCTACCAGACGGCTTCCTCTTTCATTTCTCTCCCCCCATCCATATTCACCCACTATGTTTTCTTCTCTCCCTTTTCCTACTCTCGAATTCCAGTCACCCATGACTACTAAATTTTCGTCTCCCTTTACTACCTGAATAATTTCTTTTATCTCATCATACATTTCATCAATTTCTTCATCATCTGCAGAGCTAGTTTGCATATAAACTTGTACTACTGTAGTAGGCATGGGCTTCGTGTCAATCTTGGCCACAATAATGCGTTCACTATGCTGTTTGTAGTAGCTTACCCCCACTCCTATTTTTTTATTCATTATTAAACCTACTCCTGCATTACCCCTATTTGATTTTGTATTTATAACCCTGTATTCACCTGACCAGAAGTCTTGTTCCTCCTGTCACTGACCTTCACTAATTCCCACTATATCTAACTTCAACCTATCCATTTCCCTTTTTAAATTTTCTAACCTACCTGCCTGATTAAGGGATCTGACATTCCACGCTCCGATCTGTAGAACGCCAGTTAACTTTCTCCTGATAACGACGTCCTCTTGAGTAGTCCCCGTCCCAGAGATCCGAACGGGGGAATATTTTACCTCCGGAATATTTTACCCAAGAGGACGCCATCATCATTTAACCATACAGTAAAGCTGCATGCCCTCGGGAAAAATTACAGCTGTAGTTTCCCCTTGCTTTCAGCCGTTCGCAGTACCAGCACAGCAAGGCCGTTTTGGTTAGTGTTGCAAGGCCAGATCAGTCAATCATCCAGACTGTTGCCCCTGCAACTACTGAAAAGGCTGCTGCCCCTCTTCAGGAACCACACGTTTGTCTGGCCTCTCAACAGATACCCCTCCGTTGTGGTTGGACCTACAGTATGGCCATCTGTATCACTGAGGCACGCAAGCCTCCCCACCAACGGCAAGGTCCATGGTTCATGGGGGTAGGACAACAAATAAGGAAATTTCATTCAAAGGCATGTCCAAACACAACTGCTGCTTTCTGCCATTCTATCACATCACTACGTCCACCCATCTTACTGTGCCGGTTCCACACACATGATTGAAAGTATATGGATATCTATTAGCGGACATTACCATGGGGTGTGTTTACCCTTCATCTTTATGGTGGCTTGTACTGTGCTAGGGACACTGAAGTGCCTGAATGTCTTCAGAGGAACAGCAGCTCATTCTTCCTCAAAAACGAAATGCAGAGAAGGCAGTGATGTTCAACACTGGAGTCGACTTTCTAACTGGAGTCGACTTTCTAACTAAAGTCAAAGGTGCTCCAATGGTTTCAGATCCGGGTAGGCCAGTCAGTTTCAGGTATGTTATTGTACACAAACCATTGCCTCTTATGACAAGATGAATTTTTATGTTGATATAACCAGTGTCTTCATAATGTTCCTCTGCTGTATATAGTACTCAATGCTATAAAATGTGTTCATATCCTTCCCCATATAACATTTCCTTAAGCACACTAAGGGGGCCACATCTTAACCATGAAAAATACCTCTATACAGTAACACCATCTACTTCACACATACAGATGCTACTTTATGACATGGTGCACTGTCATGCTGATACAAACAATCATCATCTCCAAACTGTTCCTCTGCTGTACGCAGAACACAACACTGTAAAATGTGTTCATAACTTGCATTTAGCATTTTATTGGATGCAATAAGTGGACCACAACTTAACAATGAAAAACACAACCTTATCCTAACACCACCTCCTCCGTACTTCACTGCTGACACTACACGTGATGGCAGCAATCTCCAGGCATTCGTGAAGTCCAAATCCTTCCATTGGATTACCACAGTGTATAGCATGATTAATCACTCCAAATCACTTGTTTCCAGTCATCCATTACCCAATGGCATTTCTCTTTATGTCACTTCAATCATTGCTTAGCACTGATTAACAGAAATGTATGGCTTATGAGGAACTGCTTCATCAATGTAACCCATTCTTTTTAACTCGATAGATCCAATCATTGTGCTAGTTTCGAACTCGCAAGTAATTCCTTCCACTGACTTTGTGTGATTTTTTTAATATCACCCTCTGCAATGACTGATGGTCTCTGTCTGCCAGTACATGAGGTCTGCCTCATCTTATTTTCATTGTTGTCATTCACCTATGTTTTCACTTCACAATCACATCACCAACAGTTGACTTGGGCAGCTTTGGAGGGGTTGAAATGTCCCTGATGGATCTGTTACTCTGGTGACATCCAATGACTACTTCATGTTCTATTTCACTGAGATCTCCAGAGCAATTTGTGCTACTGTTACTGTTTCTCAATTGACAACACAATAATCCCCAATTTCGTTTATACTGTTGGGTCCACCTCTCAGGACATCTAGTTGTCAACTCTGCATTCCATAGGGGTACACGGATACTTTGTACCAGACTGTGTACATGTTGCTTCACTGCCATGATTTATGTCGATGGTGGAGGGCCACATGACTGCCCGACATCAGTTCTACATCATCAACACTCCAAAGCGACCAATGTGCTTCTTTACGGGGATGACTAATCTTTTGTCCAGTGAGCTTAGATAAGGAGAAAATCACCACAGTGTCAGAATTGATGGATGGACATAATGTGTCTGCCTTGCAGTTGTAATGCACTCAGTTGTTGGCATGCCCTATAGTACACCGCAAGAAACTTTAATGCCTGTTATAACACACAATCCACACAGTCCCAGTTTTCATGATTTCCAGGGGTAGACATACCCCCTCATCTTGTTGCCCTCCTGAGTTAACCACAATTAATCTACAATCCCTTCCGTCCCCTAACTTCCTTCCTTCTTGGTGTCTGTTAGAATTTTGTATTATTAGATTTATTTATTGCTCTTCTATGTCCCTACTGTTCTCTTAATAGTTTTATAATTTTTCTCTCTCCTAATTATCTTTGACTATATGCATCCCTTCTAAGATCTCTGAACTGCAACTGGTACAATACTTATTGATGCACTACCTTTTATCTACTCTCTCTCACTAATACATCTTCCTTCATATCAACTTGTCTTCTATCTCATAAAACATTAGCTTGGGAAATTGCAGATTCTACAAGATAGAAGAGCTATTATCTGGCTGCATATTGGGAGGTGTTCCACCTAACAGTATGTTCTGGGCAGCATCTCTGTGGATTTAACAACTGTTTGAATGGAGGTTTCCTTTTTGTAAAATTAAACTGCATTAGTGCATCATTTTGCAGGCCTGCTTATGAGTGGATTAGATTACAAGATTTCTATGTTGCTATCAGAATTAAATTTCTTGTTTGCAAATGTACTGTTCTCTTTAAAGGACTTCCTTAACACATTGCTATTGGCTATTATCTTTGTTTGCAGTTTGTTCATCATTGTTGGGAGTGTGTAGTTTTTCTACAGAGTTTGTGGAAGACTGAGGAAAGGATATGTACCATTAGCAAACAGTAAATGGTTTAAAATGGGAAGTGAAGAAGAAGAAGAAGAAGAAGAAGAAGAAGATTTCTTTCTTTACTTACTCCCTCGTCAGTCACACAGGTACTTCACAACTTATTTGTTTTATTCTTCTGTTCCGCATTTTGACCCAGTTCTCCCCCCGTAAGATTTACTAACCTATGAGAAAATGTACATAATATTCCTACAACTGCTGTTTCTATTAGTATGCCTTTGTGCTTGCTTTGTATTTTAATGTACAGGCATAGTTTTTCATGGTACATCCTATACTGCATACAGACAAGCCAGATACAATGTCTCAGAATGATTGCTTTTTGAAACAAAGTGAGCTAATTTATCACTGCAGGGAACAAATTTTTTCCAACCTGTTTAGATTTCTGAATGATTCATCTAACCTTCAATTTGCACAATGCAGTACAAATTAAGTTACTCTTCTTACAAGTTTGACTGAGTCTCATGTTCTGTACCATCCCACAAAATCTCAGATGCAGCCTTATGAACCAGTTATATAAATGAAAGGGAAAGCTTGGTGCACTTGTGCTAAATTTTTTGTTGTGTATGTTATTCTCTTAAAATGTTGTTTTAAAGGTCTATCTGATGTGCAAGTATTTTGCTATGAATATTTTGTTTCATTCCTTAAGCATGAGAAACAATAGCTAATCCCAACACAAATCATGCAGAAAATTTTATATTTAAAGAGACAGCCACAAAAGACGTTAAAAAACAACGTAATGGCATGAAACTTCCTGATAGATTAAAACCTTGTGCAGAACCTGGACTAAAACCCAGAACCTTTGCAAAGTTTCTGGCTTTGAGCCCGAGTGTTCCACACAATTTTAATCCGCAGGAAATTTCAAATCAGCACACAATCCCCTGCGGAGTAAAAATTAATTCTGGAAAGATTATAGCATATTAATGTAGGCAATATCCTGTGTCTGGTAAAGGGAGCTATCATAAAACAGAGAAAATAAAAAGTAAAAATGAGATATTTCTTTCAACGTATACTGAAAACAAAATCACAGAAAAATATTAAAATCCACGTCAGAACATTATTAGAAACAAAATTTTTCTGATCTAAGGCACACTACACTATGTTAGAGGCAACAGGATGGCACTCAACAATAGAAATTATAAAGAGGAGATGGAATTAATCAAACAAATGGCCAGGTATAATAAGTGTATTACACCTGTACAATATACAACAGACAGTTTCAATTACAAATTTAAGACCTGATTACACAATGCAGACAATCTGAATAATAAACTGTTCCAGTGTAAAGTCAAGCATCGGCACGCCAGGCGGGAACGTTAGAGCAGAGAGGGCTGTGAGATGACGGCAGCCAATTGCATGCCGATCGAACCCACTCCAGGATGACAAAGTGATGGCAGCGCCCTCTACACGCATTGCCTGGCCATGGCCCAGTTTTCGCAGTTCTACATGTTCTACAGCAGTGAGTTCAAGAATAGCATCAACACTAGTCATTTTGCTTCTACTATGTAGCATTGTCTATACTGAAGAAATTTGTTATTTTGTCAGTCACCCTTTGCCTGCGACACATCTGTTTAACACAAAGTTAACTATTGCAATCATTTCCTTTTGCAATAAAAATTTATTGATATGATTTGCTTGAATTGTTATGTAGTGACCCAAGAAGCAGGTTTCCTAGACTCCCCATATTTGATGAGTACAACACAAACAACATACAAATATGGATAACAGTGCATACATACAAAAGTAAAGATCAAAGACTAGCACACAACCTAACATAAAGAGTTGTGTAGATTCAAATATAAACTGAACGTATGAGCAAGATACAAAACAAATAACACACTTCAACAGGTGAGCATGTAATAATTTAAAACAGCACAGTCATCACCACACAAATAAATGGTAATAATCAACAATCACTCATTAACATAAATGTTATTGCTAGCATATCAATACAAGAAGAATTATCATTTCAAAAGAAAAACATAGTTTACTATAAACAATTGGTAAATGAACCATTCTCACAGCTTTAACTGACTGAACACACACACACACACACACACACACACATGCACGCACACACACACACACACAGGGAGAGGGGGGGAGGGAGAGAGAGAGAGAGAGAGAGAGAGAGAGAGAGAGAGAGAGGTACAATTTCAGATATATCTATTGCTGACAAAGGACGGTGTACTGAACAATATTACATCAGTATTTGCATCATTCACATACTAATAATTATAGATACTAGGAGCAGTATTTTTTTTACATTGTTAGTATCTCCAAGTGGATGCAGTAAGAACAAGCCATTAATGCTTATTTTCCCATGGGCAGCAAGTCAGGTATTGAATTATGGACGTTTTGTAACTTTGCACAAACACTGCAACAGGATACCAACCAACCAACTTTTAATTCGCTTTCCCATACACAAAATTACTGATAGACTGAATGATGTACTAAACAGTACAAACACATGACATAGAGACACAATCTGACAGTGAAGTAATCCATAAGCCTCTTAAACACTAGAGTGGCCAAGGGACTAAACATTAGTGTGGCCAAGGAACCAGGGCACTTATATACAACTGTTTTGCACACGGCCGAAGTGAGGCAGCCTCTTTAGGCCAGCCGCAGAGGGCACGTGCTGTCTAAATATGCACGCTCATTGTATAGGATAACAACAGCACCCATGGACGCAAAATGCTAAATCTATACTGGCAGACGTACTCCACTCGGTGGCGCAGTTATGTCCACGTAGAAAACATCAGGTCATAAAGTTTGTGATGTGTTTGTGGGAAGACAGTTTGACAAAGAGAAAAAACAATGAGCACACTGATGTGTGTACATATTAAGGTACCATATATAAAAATATCTGCACTTATACCTGTAACACCCTGTATATATGGAGAGAAAGAAGTGGAAATAAATATACGAGTAGAGGGTCACAGAATGCGAGAGCCACAATATCTAAAACACATAGGTGAATAGTGAAGTCACAGAAAATTGTGAATGTTAAAATAATAGAACAGAATAATTATATGTTGTTTGCTGAATTTGAATGTGATATTTCTCCTCCAAGAAATAAAACTGCTTAACCTTTAAAAGAGAGAGAGAGAAGTATTCCCTTAGCACATCCTACACTGCTGCTGATGAAAAAATGTTTACCTCATTTCCCAACTTCACTCCCATTTCTTCCGCTACTCTTGCTGCTACACTCATTGCTGCCACTCTTCTTGGCTGAGTGCAACCAATCTTCTTCTTGTCTGCTGTGTAGCCTGCTTCATGTAAGTACTGAGGTATCTGAGTGGTTTTCCCAGAGCCAGTTTCTCCTTGTATGATCAGAATCTGTTTTTTCGACAGTCTTTCATTAATAAAATATATTGAAGTTTATTATTTTCCATAAAACAGATCACTAATTCTTCAACAACCATTCATATTTTATTTTTTAAATGATTAAATGCAAATTAAGACAAATAGGGTTCATCACTGGTACTTTTTGCAAATACAAATTCTTAAAGAAAACTCTTCTTATAGGAACAAATATAAACTAATTCACTATGCTGAAAAACAAACCCATACACCATAATTTTGTTGACAGAAAATACGATAATTTACTATATATTTCAGCCTCAGGTCATCAGAGATTATTTAGGGAACTACAGAAAATCTAAATCTGGATGGCCTGGTAGGTATTGGGACTGCTTTCCTCCCAAAAGCAAGTCCAATGCCTTACCACTGCGCTACCGCATGCCATTACACCAAATGGTTGAGTATTTCTGCATCCATAAGCAAAAAAAAAAAGTCTTCTCAGAAGAGTGCTTGTACCTTCATGTGTCACTGTACTGTTTCTTGTTTTTGACAATAATTTTAAATTCTTTTTATCTAAAGTGAGTGAAAGAATGAACACATTCTTATACTCTTGTTCCATATCATTACCTCTCCAAATCCTTGCTCTCATACACGCAGCACACTAACATCTACTTTTCCATTCATTTCAATTACTTATAGTCCCACACTTCTCCAGTCAGTCCTAGGATATTTACTTGTATTTTATTATTTCTTTCACTTATTTCAGACTTTGTTAGTAAGAAAAAAGTTGTGATGCAACGTAGTCCAAATTCTACGTTAAAATATAGGTCCCTCTATAACTGGCTGGGTGAGTCAGTTCAATGGCTAGAAGAAGACAACAGCATACAATCAACAACAGGACTATGCCTAATAAAGTACTGTAGCGTTCACATGAACTTCAGGTTCTTGACAGAATTTCCTCTAACACACTTAAATTGACTTAATGGCCATAAACAAAGCAACTCAGTATCACATTCTATGGTCAGAAGTACTTTTAATGTACAACAGGAAACAAGTAATGTGTGCAATAGCCCCGTTAGAGTAGCCTAATCTGATTTCCTGTTGAGTGAGAGTGAAGAGAAACCTTCCTACTGTTTGTGTCACACAGAAAACAGCTATATGTCTTTTCAGCAACTCTACAATGTTCAAAAGTATTCAGCAATATACTATGGTCTACAGAAGTCTTCCTTGCAACATCTATTTGAAAGTTTTTAAAAACAAATATTGCCTCCTGAAAATTTAATAAATAAAAAAAGAAAGAAAGAACACTTTATGATGCACTGTAAGTACATATGTAGACGGCTGAAAGTTGAATTATAAGGAATTACACACATTCCAAGGACTAATTTACATACAGGGTGATTTTAATTAAATGTTGACTACTTCAGAGGGCCCCCACAAAAGACGAGTGATTGCAGGAAAATTAAACTTTGTGGAAACATTTGTAAGGGCACACAAAAGAAATAAATAAACCATTGAAAGAAACACATTTTGATTTTCACATGAGGGGGTAATATTTGTTAATTGTGTACCATGTTCACATTCCAGGTTTCAAACATTGCTCGGTGTAGTGACCATCTGCATCCACGACAGCCTGGAATCACACTAGATATTCCATTTCACAAGTGTTCGCAGCACTTTTCAAGTGGAGGACCAAAGAATGGTCAGCTACTATGACACACCTTGTGCTCTGCTTGAAGATTGCACATTGTGTCCAGCACTCTCAGCCAAAGCAACAGCAAATTCTTCTTCAACAATTTGTAACACAATTGTCCATCGACCACTCTCAGGAGTAATTTCTGAATCGTCAGTCAATTTCAACTTCTGAATCATGTTCTTCAAACCCGGTGTGGAGAGAGGTCCTCTCCGTATTCCTTTAACGCATCAATACTTGTGAAGAGCAGCAGTACTATTGTCGTTTTGATAAAACAGATTTAGGAATTAAGCCCTGTTCACCTTGTCCAGACCCCTCATTGACTACCTGCAACTGTAATGCACAGTGATGCTTGTGTTTCAACCCTATGTCACCATACCAGTACAGGCGCCTAATGGAAAGTCATGAAACTAACACTCTAATAAAGCAAATCATGCAATACTCAGTCTGAACATCATTCCTATAACGTTTGGTACCCATGCGATAAATACTTTTCCATCTACACTGGCTCAAGTAGCAGAAGTTTAACTGTCCCATTTCTATGATTTAAAGCACCTTAAATTGCTCAGCATTCAAACACTGTTTCAGAAAAATACAGAGTTAAAATTACAAGGAAATTTACAAAATAAACAGTATCAGTATTACCTTGTGAAGAAAAAATCTGTAACAACACTTTAAAATCACTATTTTAAAAACCCCCATACAATTTCATTCTCTCTTACCTGGTGGTCCTTCACTGCTTGTAGTAGCTGTTCCCTGTAAGTATACACTGGTAAACTTTCTTTTGTCTCCTTAATGGTTAATCTTTTCCTTTCTGCTTCTGTGATCTTTGGTTTATCATCCTGAGGGAAGGAAAAACGTAAGTAAAAATCTTCTGGATACTATCCAATAGAACACTTGGTTATTAGCTAAAATGTAAAAACAAAATGAGATTATTGCATTCATGATGTTGCAATGCATCTTTCATCAAGAACAGAACAATTAGTAAATAGAATACTACTCTGTATATGTTTTATATCTTCTTTTGGACTAAGACCACTGACCAAAGAGTATAAGTGTTGACAGTCACACACACCAAAAAAAAAATGAAGAATCTTTTTTTAAGCTAGAGAAAACACACACACACACACACACACACACACACACATATGTGGGTGTGCCTATGCCCCTAAGTGATGCTGGCTGGACGTACAATGCCAGTGCTGCAGGTGGGCTAGGGTTGAGTGGGGGTTGTGTCAGGTGAGGCTGGTAGAGGGAGAGTGGGTTGTGGAGGCAGAAGAGGGGTGGGGTGGGTGGCCAGGGAGGAAGCCAATTTGTTGGCTAGGAATGTGGGAGGGAGGGGCGGCAGCTGCACATACTGGCATGTGATGCTTGGGTGTCAGAACTGATGGGGAATGCCACACGCTGAAGGTAAAGTGGGTATGAGAGCTGGGAGCAGGGTGATAGGACAGAGGAAGGGGAAATTTTGGGTGGAAAGAAAGGAAGGAAGCCTGGATTTAATGTCCCATTGAAATCAAGGTCATTAGAGATGTAACCCAAGTTTGGATTGTGTAAAGGATGGGAAAGGAAACTGGCCATGCCCTTTCAAAAGAACAATCCTGCTATTTGCCAGGAGGAATTTAGGGAAATCACAGGAAACAAGTCTGGATAGTGGGACAGGGATTTGAACCATCATCCTCCTGAATTATTGGATGGAAAGTGTGGCGAGAGTAGGTTACTGGAGACTGAGATTCTATATAAAATCACTAAGCGGGTTTAATGACTCCATTCAGTCACTTGCTGATCAGTTAAGTATGGTAGTAGAAGAAAGCAAAAGGAAGGTTGCAGTTTTAAATTCCATGTTTAAGAAATCATTCTCACAGGAGAATCGTATGAACATACCGTCATTTGACCATCCCAATGGACGACATAGTAATAAGCATTCCTGGCATAAAGAACAACCAAAAGAGTTGAAAACAAATAAATTGCAGGTCCGGATGTAATCCCAATTTGGTTTTACAAAGAGTGCTGTTCATCACTGGCCCCTTACTTAGTCTGCATTTATCGCGAATCTCTCGACCATAGCAAAGTGCCAAGCGACTGGGAAAAAGCACAAGTGACTCCTATATATAAGATGGGTAAAAGAATGGACCCACAAAATTACAGACCTATATCCTTAAAATTGGTTTGCTACAGAATTCTAGAATGTGTTCTGAGTTTGAATATAATAAATTTCCTACAGACTGAAAAGCTCACGTCCATAGCTTTAGAGAGCGTCACTTGTGCGAAACCCAGCTTGCTCTTTTCTCACATGATATACTGTGAACTTTTCTCACATGATATACTGTAAACTAAGGATGAAGGGCAACAGGCTGATTACATACTTCAAGATCTCCAAAAAGTATTCAACATGGCACCCCACTGCAGACTGTTAATGAAGGTACATGCACACAGAGTAGGTTCCCAGATATGTGAATGGCTCGAAGACTTCATAAGTAATAGAACCCAGTATGTTGTCTCTAGTACCTTCCGCTGTGGAAGTCGAACACGCGCCAGAACAAATGGACATGGTCAGCCCATAGAGGGCTCCACCTCCGCGGTGGCTATTCCACGTGGCGGCTATTCCGCGCAGCGGCTATTCTGCGCAGCGACTCTCGCGCAGCGAGGGTGCCACCACTACGCCACGTGCAGACAGGGGCCAATAGCCGCTCCCTCCGATTTCGTATATAGGGACCCACTCTGCCCTAGTCCAGTCAGTCTGGTACTCGCTCTGGATTTCGTTTCCATCTCGGCGGTACTGCGTTCTGGTCGTTGCTCGTTGTTGACATTTGCCTGGCTCTGGTTCTGAGTGGATTTACTGTTGGTATTTGGTGTTGTGGTTTCCACAAGCCTCCGTTGTTTATTTCTTCCTTGTTGTGTCGGTCATAGTTGGTCATGGTCGGTTGTTGTCAGTTGTCGTTGGTCTGTCGCCTGACTCGTCCAGTGTTTACCCGGTGGTGCGTGCTCCACTGCCGCCGGCTTCCCCGCCTGGCGGCTCCGATCTGCAGCCCAAGGCGTCCCTGCAGTTGGTTTTGGTTACTACATTGTCCTTGATGGCAAGTGTTCATTGGAGACACTGGTAATATCAGGAGTGGACCAGGGAAGCATGATAGGACTGTTGCTATTTTATATATACACAAATGATTTGTCAAACAGGATGGGCAGCAATCTGTGGTTGTTTACTGATGATGCTGTGGTGTACAGGACGCTGTAACAGATAAGTGACTGTAGGTTGATATGAGATGACCTAAAGAAAATTTCTAGTTTGTGTGATGAATGGCAGCTAGCTCTTAATGTAGAAAAATGTAAGTTAATGCAAATGAGTAGGAAAAACAAACCCGTATATGTCTGGATACAGCATTGGTAGTGTCCTGCTTGAAACAGTCACATCATTTAATTACCTGGGCATAGTGTTGCAAAGCAATATGAAGTGAAACAGCATTTGAGGATTGTGGAAGGCAAATGGTTAACTTTGGTTTATTGGGAGAATTTTAGGAAAAGAAGGATCCTTTCTTGATGAAATAAAAGAAATTATTCAGATTGTGAAGGGAGACGAAAATTTAATAGTCATGGGTGACTGGAATTTGAGTGTAGGAAAAGGGAGAGAAGGAAACATAGTAGGTGAATATGGATTGGGGCTAAGAAATGAAAGAGGAAGCCGCCTGGCAGAATTTTGCACAGAGCACAACATAATCATAGCTAACACTTGGTTTAAGAATCATGAAAGAAGGTTGTATACATGGAAAAACCCTGGAGATACTAAAAGGTATCACATAGATTATATAATGGTACGACAGAGATTTTGGAACCAGGTTTTAAATTGTAAGACATTTCCAGGGGCAGATGTGGACTCTGACCACAATCTATTGGTTATGACCTGTAGATTAAAACTGAAGAAACTGCAAAAAGGCGGGAATTTAAGGAGATGGGACCTGGATAAACTGAAAGAACCAGAGGTTGTACAGAGTTTCAGGGAGAGCATAAGGGAACAATTGAAGGGATGGGGGAAAGAAATACAGTAGAAGAAGAATGGGTAGCTTTGAGGGATGAAATAGTGAAGGCAGCAGAGGATCAAGTAGGTAAAAAGATGAGGGCTAGTAGGAATCCTTGGGTAACAGAAGAAATATTGAATTTAATTGATGAAAGGAGAAAATATAAAAATGCAGTAAATGAAGCAGGCAAAAAGGAATACAAACGTCTCAAAAATGAGATCGACAGGAAGTGCAAAATGGCTAAGCAGGGATGGCTAGAGGACAAATGTAAGGATGTAGAGGCCTATCTCACTAGGGGTAAGATAGATACTGCCTACAGGAAAATTAAAGAGACCTTTGGAGATATGAGAACGACTCGTATGAATATCAAGAGCTCAGATGGAAACCCAGTTCTAAGCAAAGAAGGGAAAGCAGAAAGGTGGAAGGAGTATATAGAGGGTCTATACAAGGGTGATGTACTTGAGGACAATATTATGGAAATGGAAGAGGATGTAGATGAAGATGAAATGGGAGATATGATACTGCATGAAGAGTTTGACAGAGCACTGAAAGACCTGAGTCGAAACAAGGCCCCCGGAGTAGACAACATTCCATTGGAACTACTGACGGCCTTGAGAGAGCCAGTCCTGACAAAACTCTGCCATCTGGTGAGCAAGATGTATGAAACAGGCGAAATACCCTCAGACTTCAAGAAGAATATAATAATTCCAATCCCAAAGAAAGCAGGTGTTGACAGATGTGAAAATTACCGAACTATCTGCTTAATAAGTCACAGCTGCAAAATACTAACACGAATTCTTTACAGACGAATGGAAAAACTAGTAGAAGCCAACCTCGGGGAAGATCAGTTTGGATTCCGTAGAAACACTGGAACACGTGAGGCAGTACTGACCTTACGACTTATCTTAGAAGAAAGATTAAGGAAAGGCAAACCTACGTTACTAGCATTTGTAGACTTAGAGAAAGCTTTTGACAATGTTGACTGGAATACTCTCTTTCAAATTCTAAAGGTGGCAGGGGTAAAATACAGGGAGCGAACGGCTATTTACAATTTGTACAGAAACCAGACGGCAGTTATAAGAGTCGAGGGACATGAAAGAGAAGCAGTGGTTGGGAAGGGAGTAAGACAGGGTTGTAGCCTCTCCCCGATGTTGTTCAATCTGTATATTGAGCAAGCAGTAAAGGAAACAAAAGAAAAATTCGGAGTAGGTATTAAAGTCCATGGAGAAGAAATAAAAACTTTGAGGTTCGCCGATGACATTGTAATTCTGTCAGAGACAGCAAAGGACTTGGAAGAGCAGTTGAATGGAATGGACAGTGTCTTGAAAGGAGGATATAAGATGAACATCAACAAAAGCAAAATGAGGATAATGGAATGTAGTCTAATTAAGTCAGGTGATGCTGAGGGAATTAGATTAGGAAATGAGCCACTTAAAGTAGTAAAGGAGTTTTGCTATTTGGGGAGCAAAATAACTGATGATGGTCGAAGTAGAGAGGATATAAAATGTAGGCTGGCAATGGCAAGGAAAGCGTTTCTGAAGAAGAGAAATTTGTTAACATCGAGTATAGATTTAAGTGTCAGGAAGTCATTTCTGAAAGTATTTGTATGGAGTGTAGCCATGTATGGAAGTGAAACATGGACGATAAATAGTTTGGACAAGAAGAGAATAGAAGCTTTCGAAATGTGGTGCTACAGAAGAATGCTGAAGATTAGATGGGTAGATCACATAACTAATGAGGAAGTATTGAATAGAATGGGGGAGAAGAGGAGTTTGTGGCACAACTTGACCAGAAGAAGGGATCGGTTGGTAGGACATGTTCTGAGGCATCAAGGGATCACCAATTTAGTATTGGAGGGCAGCGTGGAGGGTAAAAATCGTAGAGGGAGACCAAGAGATGAATACATTAAGCAGATTCAGAAGGATGTAGGTTGCAGTAGGTACTGGGAGATGAAAAAGCTTGCACAGGATAGAGTAGCATGGAGAGCTGCATCAAACCAGTCTCAGGACTGAAGACCACAACAACAACAACAACAACAACAACAACAAGGATCCAAATGGCCTGAATTGTGGGCATGTTATGTTCAGCTGCACGTTGTGCCACCAAGTGGTCAACTTCATTCTTGGCACGAGTTTGGCAGTGACCAGCTAGTTGGATAGTCACAAACACACACAAAGCTGTAAAGTGCTTGCAGCAAAGTTGGTATATGACAGGGCTGCTTTCACAGGTGGGGTAGGATAAGCTGTGACTGGACTGGAGTAGGAACTGCTGGGTGGGTGAATTGGGCAAATCTTGTCCCTGGGTCTTCCACAAGGATATGATCTCTGTGGCAAGGAGTTGATTGGTTATCTATCATCATGCCCTGATATATGGGACATCCTAACTAAAGATACTTCCCACACCTCCAAAACTGATGTTCCACCGCCTACTCAACCTACACAACATCCTAAGTCCATCTCTATACCAACCCCACTCCCAACCCCACGCCACAGTTATCATATCACTGTGGAAGATCCAGGAATGAGTTACAAAAACTTTATAAACAAAATATTTTCAACTATGTAAGAAAGGGTCCATCATTAACTGGTTCTTAAACTATTGACTTGGTTATTGATACTGCTGGTTTCATAATGTATGATTCTTGTGTTGTAAAGCATTGAATTAAATCATGTTAGCAATAAGGAACGTTAAGAGAGACGTGAAATATTTAGGTTTTTCTTAATATTCTGAAACCACTCTGAGTACTTTGCAGAGAGTAATTGTCTCCCAGATACCATTCCAACAAACCATTCCACAATTTTGTTGACACAAGAACTTAGCCCATTTGGCCAACAAGATAGTGATGGTGGCAACTGCATGAAAATAACAAATTCAATGGGTTGTTGGACAACAATGGACTCATTCGGTTACAGTTTTACATAACAGATGAATTATCTGAACAAACAAATAAAAATAAAAATGAATGACTGAATCAGTTGTAGTTTTATGTATCGGTTGGATTATTAGTCATTCATTTCTTTTAAATAAAACCAGTGTCTGGGAGGAACCGAAAGATAAAGTCAACAGAGCTTTATTCATTCTTTCTTTTCAAGTGAAACCAGTATGTAGTTCTTCTGTTGGTTGAATCACGTATTTATTTGTTCTTTCAACTGATACTTTCATTAGCTGAAATGAAGCAGTGGTACACGGCCGTGTACACATACCCCTAGAAGGCAGCCCTACACCCACAGGTACATGAAGACATGACAGGGTGTATGGCAAAGTTAAAATAAGTAAGCATTGAAATATGCATTTAATTTTGTACTGAATAGACTAATCCTTCTTTTCATCACTTAAAACTGATCCAGATGCAATTAACATGTAGCTAATGAAGCTGATGTTTCATTGGGAGTACAGAGCTGAGCATAAAAGTGGTTTTGGGGGTATGTAAAGAGGAATATAATGTTGACAAATTTTGAAGAGCTTGCATTACATTTTACTGAAAATGGTGTGAAAAAACATTTGCCATCCCATGCAATCCTCATCAGCCTCCAGCTGTTAATGTTAGGGCAGAGAAAGGCTGACAATATATGCAAGTGAAGTCACTCAAACTGAGAGACGAAGTAACCACCAAAGGCTTGGATTATCAGCCAGTCAGTTGGTTGTCTCACATTAAGTGAAAGCACTGAAGATCAGAGAGATCAAAAAATTCATACAGTTGATGTGCCACACAGACAAGTTTCATTTGATTTTTTCATTCAACTGAGAAATCCAACACAACGAAAAAACAATCGACTGGCTAATCGTCTGTTAAAACCAGTCAGTTGTCCCATCACTACTGCAAGACCCTGTGTGATGGAGTTATTTCCCTAGATTCAGTAAGGGCACAATGATTTTTGTGCATAGCAGGTGTTGTAATGCTTCTGATGAAAATTATGTTTTCACTGGGCAACAAATGTTGTAAATTTGAGACTCTCACATTGTAACAACAGTGGTCCTTTGCTATGAAACGAACCTGCTTAGGGGTTAGGAGGTGGTGGGGCAACTGCGTCTATGAAGTCTTCTATTCAGCCTGTGACAGAACCTATGACACTGTGAGCATATTTTTGGTTTCTAAACTTCTTGAATTTCTATCATATGTATGTGCATCAGAGAGAGACTCAAAAAGAATTAAAAGTGCCACTTTTACGTTCATTAAACAACTGCTTCAAATTGAATCCAATAGGTTTTCATTTTAGGTACATTTCTTCAGTGGATGGGTGTCTAAATTACCTTAATGCTGTTCTTAAAAAACAACCCAAGACGACTGCAGGCTCTACCATGTCATAGGCTGTTTGGTGCAGGAGCAGTGAATAATGTTTCTGAAGGATGTGTTCCCCAACACATTGAAACATAGCATGTTGGAATTACTTCATCTGTTATGATTCCAACTCCTGGTAAAGACAATTTTTTTTCCTCTTATCTTTACACTACCTAGATACAGTTACTTATTTAATTTACGTGTCACATATGTATCATTATTTCAAAATGTCGTATAGGCTGAATTTCATTTAGATTCACTGATCAGGTTATTATTTTTAACATGCTGATTCTTCCAAGGCATGTAGTTTTCATGAAAATATTGCTAATCAAAAGATATGGGTAATTCAACTTTTCATTACAATACAACTCTGCAAACATAATACAAGCTAATATGTATTTGGGGACTTAGTGACACCACTCGGTATAAAATCTGATATTTTCACTTTTCAATAACATAGTTCAAATTCTGTGAAACTAATAAAAGGGGAAACTACAGTCGTAATTTTTTCCTGAGGGTATGCATCTTTACAATAGAGTTAAATGATGATGGCATCCTCTTGGCTAAAATATTCCAGAGGTAAAATAGTCCCCCATTCGGATCTCTGGGGGGGACTAAACAGGACATGATTGTCAGGAGAAACAAAACTAGTGTCGTGTGGATCAGAGCATGGAATGTCAGATCCATAACTCAGGCAGGTAGGTTATAAAATTTAAAAATGGAAATTGATAGGTTAAAGTTAGATATAGTGAGAATTAGTGAAGTTTGGTGGCAGGAGGAACAAGACTTCTGGTCAGGTGACTATAGGGTTATAAACATAAAACCAAACAAGGGTAATTCAGGAGTAGGTTTAATAATGAATAAGAAAATAGGAATGAGGATAAGCTACTACAAACAACATAGTGACCGCATTATTGTAGCCAAGACACACACAAAGCTCATGCCTACACAGTAGTACACATTTATATGCCGACTAACTCTTCAGATGAGGAATAGGTTGAAAGATGTATGGTCAGATAAAAGAAATTATTCAGACAAAAATTTAAGGGAGACAAAAATTTAATCACCATGAGGGACAGGAATTCGATACTACGATAAGGAAGAGAAGGTGCAATGAATGAAAGAGGAATCTGCCTGGTAGAATTTTGCACAGAGCATAACTTAATCATAGCTGACACTCGGTTTACAAATCATGAAAGAAGGTTGTATGTGTGAAAGGGACCTGGAGACACCAGCAGGTTTCAGGCTGATTATATAATAGTAAGACATAGATTTAGGAACCGGGTTTTAAATTGTAAGACATTTCCAGGAGCAGATGTGGACTCTGACCACAATATATTGATTATGAACAGTAGATTAAAACTGTAGAAACTGTAAAAAGGTAGGAATTTAAGGAGATCGAATCTGGAGCTTCAGAGGGAGCGTTAGGGAATGACTGGCAAGAACAGGGAAAAGGAATACAGTAGAAGAAGAATGTGTAGCTTTGAAAGATGAAATAGTGAAGGCAGCCCAAGGATCAAGAAGGTAAAAAGACGAGGGCTAGTAGTAATCCTTGGGTAACACAAGAGATAATGAATTTAAATGATGAAAGGAGAAAATATAAAAATGCAGTAAATGAAGGAGGAAAAAAGAAATACAGATGTCTCAAAAATGAGACTGACTGTAAGTGCAAAGTGGCTATGCAGGAATGGCTGGAGAACAAATGTGAGGATGTAGACTCGTATACTGTTATCACTAGGGGTAACACAGATGCCGCCTACAGGAAAATTAAAGAGGCCTTTGGATAAAAGAGAACCACCTCTATAAATATCAAGAGCTCAGATGGAAAACCAGTCCTAAGCCAGGAAGAGAATGCAGAAGAGTGGACGGAGTATATACAGGATCTATACTAGGGTGATGTACTTTAGGGCAATATTATGGAAATGGAGGAAGAGACAGACGAAGATGAGATGGGAGATGTGATACTGTGTGAAGAATTTGACAGAGCACTGCAAGATCTAAGTCAAAGAAAGGCCCAAGGAATAGGCAAAATTCCATTAGAACTAGTGATAGCCTTGGGAGAGCCAGCCATGATACAACTCTTTCATCTTCCTTTCCCTTCAAGCCTCTTCCTTACCCTTCAACCTTTTTGTCAGAAGGAGGAGCCACTAGTTCCGAAAGCTTGCAAATTTAAATATCTTTATATTTGTGTTCTCCAGTCACTGCTTGGTAAGTAGATTTGATGTCTATTGAGTTACATTATATTTTCAGTATTTTAAAGAACTGATTATTTTTGTTGATATATTATTTTCATACTACCACTCATATAATTGTGTATATTTTCAAGCCTATGAATGCTTAAAATCCTTGGATGGAATGCGCTATTATGGAGATCTTACAGAGGAAGTTTGCTCCATATTATGCATACTGTTCGTCCATGGATTCAGGTGGTTGAGGAGACATGGTTCAAGACTTACTCACAGATCAAATATTCCAGATATTGCTTAATTCGAGAAGACTGGATTGTTGGAAAGAGTAGCACTGCCCTATATACTCATGAAGCTACAGCATGCCATCATTAACAGTAATATGGTGCAGACTATAGTCACCTTCCAACTCATAGTTGTAGGTATACGTCTGAAAGGTAGTTCATTTGTGACCAAGTCACTTTACTGCTCACTAAGACGTAGACACCTACAGCTTGGGGATGCGAGGCAACACATTAGAATGGCGTAGCTGATCTTTAACTAAGACCAAAACCTAGTATTGTTAAAATGACCTTTATCAAGGGTGGTACCTTAACCTTATTGAAGAAACTCATTTGTTGACATCTCTTATTGTTATTGATCTCTTTCTCTCTTAATGTGACTGATAGGTCTTCAAAGAGCCCGTGCAACTGGATCATTATGTCATCCTGACCAATCATCTACTCATCTGCTCATCTGCTCCATATAGCTGAGCCAGGCAAGTGAAACTGTAACAAAGCTCTTTGGGAAGGGTATTTATCAAGGGGAATAGAAGAAATTTTGCTGAATGTATGGCATATGATTGGTTCATAGACATTGGAATGGTCCCGTATCTGCATAACTTGTCAAGTCCTTGGAGTCTCATAGTTCCATGTTATGGTAGAATAGTGAAAACTATTTTCAGGAATCATGAAAATTACATAGGCTACTTTGTTTTTACAGTTAAGTGGTTCTTTCCATATTTATTAGCACTGTGAATGATGGAACAACCAGGTCTGGTTTCACATTCACGTGTCTTATGCATCAGTGAAAGAATCAACAGGTAAACCAATTGCTGTACAAATCTAGATGTTAACTGGTAGCTATTTTGACACACATTTTTGAGGATAGATTTCATATAACTGTTACATGAGCAGACTCTACATATGTATTGCTCATTTGCGTTTTCAACAGGGATTTTCAGGCAGATGTTATGCAGTTCATTGCCAGTCACTGATTGAAAATTTTGGGTGATGTCCAAACATTTAAAGGCTGGTGTACAAACAAATTGTTATTTCAGAAACTAAATAAGCATTTGATAAACTGCTTGGTTAGATTTTGCTTCTCAGAATGGACTATAAGTATTAACCATAAATTTATTTGTGAGATACCTTGTGGTCTAGGAATTTTGAAAAGTTTATGAAACCATTTTTTGCATCCACAATGGGAATAAACTGTTTACAAGTGTCATATGAAAATTATGGTAGACTGTGCAGAAATCATAATTAATGGTAACTCAATTAACGAAGTACACCATCTTGCACATAAAATATCAGGGCAGCAAAAGTATAATGGAAAATAACAGAATCTAACAAGTAAAGAGGCAAAATCTGCTTTGGAAAGTGTAACTGCTTCTGAACTTCACTGTTAATTATCTTGAAAAGTTTATTGTTGTCATAGTGGTCTTAAGGCCAAAGACTTGTTTGGTGCAGCTTTCCATGCTACTGTATCCTCTGCAAGCCTTTTCATCTCTGAGTAACAATTGGCACCTACATCCTTCTGAGTCTGTTCAGTGTATTCATCTATTAGTCTACCTCAATGATTTTTCCCTCCACACTTCCCTCCAATGCTAAATTCATGATCCCTTGATGCCTCAGAATATGTCCTACCAACTGATACCTTCTTCTAGTCAAGTTGTGCCACAAATTCCTCTTCTCCCCAATTCTGTTCAGTTCTTGGTCATTAATTACATAATCTTCCCATCTAATCTTCAGCATTCTACCATAGCACCACATTTCAAAAGCTTCTATTCTCTTCTTGCCTAAATTGTACATTGCCGCGTGTTTTACTTCCATACATGGCTACACTCCACACAAATACTTTCAGGAAAGACTTCCTGACATTTAAATCTATATTCGATGTTAGCAAATTTCTCTTCTTCAGAAACGTTTTCCTTGCCATTGCCAGTCTACATTTTATATCCTGTCTATTTTGATCATCATCAGTTATTTTGCTGCCCAAATAGCAAAACCCATCTACTACTGTAGGTGTCTTGTTTCCTGATCCAGTTCCCTCAGCATCAACTGATTTAATTCAACTACATTCCATTATCCTCACTTTGCTTTTGTTGGTGTTCATCTCACATCCTCCTTTCAAGACACTGTCCGTTCCATTCAACTGCTCTTCCAAATTCTGTGTGATCTCTGACAGATTTAGAATGTCATCAGCAAAACCTCAAGGTTTTAATTTCTTCTCCCTGGATTTTAATTCCTGCTACAAATTTTTCTTTTGTTTTCCTTATTGCATGCTCAATATACAGTTTTAATAACATCGTGGATAGGCTGCAACCCTGTCTTACTCCCTTCCCAACCACTGCTTCCCTTCCGTGCAGATCCCAGGGTTAGTGGAGACTTACTGGACAGGAATCAGTCTTTCCTTCGCATCCCATGTGATAAGTCTCCCCTAACCTGGGGTTCTGGGTGGCTTTTCTGAACGCTCCTCATTTCCTAAACCTCACCAGTCCTTTACCTTCACCCCTATTCCTTCCCCTTCAACCCTTCTGCCAGCAAAAGAAGCCACTGGCTGCAAAAGCTTGCAAATTTAAATATCATTATATGTGTGTTCTCTAACCACCATTGTATGTAAATAATGTTTCAATTGTAACTGCCATAGTATATGAGTAAGAATCTGTCAAAGATTTGATTTCCTTGTAATGAGATTTTGTGAATAATGATAAATTCCTGAGCCATTCTCCTTCTACAAGACTGTACGTATGATCTGGTCCTTCTGTGATACTGTATGTATGATCTGTCTGTAGAGAAATGTTTGTCACTGCAAGTGGTACATACACACCGCCTTAGAGTGGAGGTATGGCAAAGTCAGGTACAAAGCTTATGAATAAAAACACCAATCAGCAAAGCTTGAAAGCAAATGATACCATGTGCATGACCTGTCTGTGGGGAAATGTTTGTCACTGCAATTGGCACATTTAATAAGGAGCATTACAAGTCTGAATTTAATGGGAACCACCACATTTAAACATCTGATTTGGTTCTTGTACTGTTTGCAGATACGTACAAAGTGTAGGCAGCTGAAGCACCACTAGGTACTAATCTCATGAATAAAAACACCAGTTAGCAAATCTTGGAAATCAAGGCTCAGAAAGCATGTATGAAATCCAAAAACATGCCTTTGGTTATTTCATTCCATTTCCTCCATTAATTGTTTGATGCTGATAACAGGTATGCCTCATTATACAACAGATTTTAGTCCACCAATAATTATGCTTTTGTTGGTACCTTTGATGACTCCCTGACTATGAGCCATGTATGTAGGAACATGGGCCTCTAAATATTTTTGCTGCAATATACGTGTGGTCACTAATATGTTAGCGCTGTCAGTGCTAAATAACTCATGTGTCTTCCAGAATTACAATTGTTATATAATATTGTCCATGAAAGGTGACTGAGTCGTAAAGTATTTTCCTCATAATCAGAAGGTGAAGTTTTCCTAGTTTCTTGTATTTTCCTTCAATAAAAACCTTAATAGCCCTGTATCATCAATGTCTTTACATGTGTACTTCTGAGAGCACTGCACCACTGCAATTAACAGAAACTTGCGAATCATACTGTCAGAAAGTTTCTCAGGCCCTAGAACAAGAACAAGGAACAATGCAAGACAGTAATGACAAAGAACAAAAATGGCTAACTATAAAAAGAGCTATAGGGATTTCAGCTAAGGGAACTCTAGGGATGGAGAGAAAATCAATAAGGCCCACATGGTTTGATGAAGAGTGTAAGAGTGTGATGAAGAAAAGAAAACTGCACACTAAAAGACATTACAGCAAACTGCACAAGAAGCTTGTTGGAGGATTATCATGAGAAAAGGAGGGTCGAAAAGATGACACATCACCAAAAGAAAAGGGACAGGACTAAGGCTGAAATAGAATGTATGGAATTGTCCAAGAAGAAGAATGAAACAAGGAAGTTATTTATAAAAGTGAACAATGCTAGAAGACAATTTGCTCCAACAACAAGCTTGATTAGAGATAACGAAGGAAACATAGTAAGTGGGAGTAAACAGACTCAGGATAGATGGCAAAGATGCTTTAATGACCTGCTGAATCAAGAGATAGAGCAAGCAGAGGATATCTCTAATGATTGTGAGCAACGATAGGATGATGAACAGCCACTGGTGGATGGCCTAGGGTTGGAGGACGTTAAAAAAGCTTTAAGGAAATTGAAGAATAACAAAGCCCCTGGCACTGAAAGCATTCCTGCAGAACTGCTGAAATGTACAGGAGCAACATTAGAGCAGTCCCTGTTTGAATTTATCAATCTAATATGGGAACAAGAAAGGATACTAGATGAATGGAATGAAGGAATATTATATCCCATACATAAAAAGGGCGACTGAATGGAGTGTAGAAATCACTGTGGAATCACCCTCCTGAACCTGGGGTACAAGGCTTTCTCTAATAAACTCCCACAAGTGGATAAAGAAATTGGTATGTACCAAAGCGTATATACGAGAAAGGTCAACAATAGACCAGATTTTCAACCTGCGCCAAATTTTGGAGAAAACTGTTGAATATAGAATTGGAACACATCACCTCTTTACTGACTTTAAAGCTGCATCAATAAAAACCAGTTGCTTCATGCCTTACATGAGATGGGGATACATGGCAAGCTCTTGAGAATGGTTAAAATTATGATTTCTGACATAAAAGCCTGCATTCGAGTTCGAGGAATTTACTCAGGCCCCCTGGAAATAAAAAATGGGCTACGTCAAGGAGATGCATTAGCATGCTTATTATTTAATGTAGCACTCAAGAAGGTGATCAGGGAAGCAGGCCTACAGACCAGGGGCACAATCCTCTACAAGTCAGTGCAGATTTTAGCACATGCAGTTGACATAGACATCACAGCACGGACAGTACCAACACTGAAAGAAGCTTAAGTCAAGCAAGTAAGAAGATAGGTCTTATGATAATACATACGTACATACACTAATCCTTCTAATCCTTGTTCCATATATCATGAATACGACATTTCATAATGATGTGAAATGTGTCACTTTAACATAAGTTTTCTTCAAACAAAATTTTTTTTTTTTCAGTTAGTACTTCATATCTAAGAATTCATCTATTGAGTAGAAGGAATTGTAATTCAGAAATTCTTTTAATTTGATTTTAAATGTTGGTTGGCTATCTGTCAGACTTTTAATACTATTTGCCAAATGACCAAAGATTTTTGTGGCAGCATAATTCACCCTTTTCTGTGCCAAAGTGAGATTTAATACAGAATAATGAAGATCATCCTTTCTTCTAATGTTGTAGCTATGCACTTTGCTGTTATTTTTGAATTGGGATGGGTTATTAATGACAAATTTCATAAGTGGATATACGTATTGCGAAGGTACTGTGAATATCTCAAGTTCCTTAAATACACATCTGCAAGATGATCTTGGGTGGGCTCCAGCTATTATTCTGATTACACACTTTTGTGCAATGAATACTTTCTCTCTTAATGGTGAATTGACCCAAAATATGATGTCATATGAAAGCAGTGAATGAAAATAAGCATAGTAGGCTAATTTACCAATATGTTTATCATCAAACTTTGCAATAACCCTAATCGCATAAGTAGCTGAAACTAAAAGTTTCAGCAGATCATCGATGTGCTTCTTCCAATTCAATTTCTCATCAATGCACACACCCAGATATTTTGAGTATTCTGCCTTAGCAACAGACTTCTGTCTATATTTAACAATGGTGTCATGCCATTTACTGTACAGAATTATATAAATTATGTTTTCTCAAAATTTAGTGAGAGTCCAGTTGCAGAGAACCACTTAATAATTTTCTGAGGACATTATTTGCAATTTCGTCAGCTGATTCTTGCTTGTTGGCTGTGATTACTATACTTGTATCATCAGCAAAAATAACTAGCTTTGAATCTTCAGGAATACAGAGTGGCAAGTTGTTAATATATATTAAGAACAATAAGGGACGCAAGACTGAACCCTGTGGGACACCATTCTTGATACCTGCCCACTTAGAGGACAATGCTGGTTTTTGCAGACTATTTGAGCTGTTAATTTCAACCTTCTGCATTCTTCCGGTTAAGTATGAATTAAACCATTTGTGCACTGTCCCATTCATACCGCAATACTTAACCTTATCTAGAAGAATTTCATGATCCACACAATCAAAAGCTCACGAGAGATCACAAAATATCCCAATGGGTGACGTTTGGTTATTCAACGCATTTAATATTTGATCAGTGAAAGCATATATAGCATTTTCTCCTGAAAATCCTTTCTGAAAACCAAACTGACATTTTGTTAGTACTTCATTTTTACAAATACAAATGCTACTCTTGAATACATTACTTTTTCAAGAATTTTGGATAAAGCTGTCAGAAGTGAGATTGGGCGGTAGTTGTTAGAATCAGATCTATCCCTTTTTTTTTTTTTGTACAATGGTTTAACAATAGCGTATTTCAGTCTATCTGGAAAAATGTCCTGTTTCAGTGAGCTACTACATATGTGGCTGAGAACCCTACTTATTTGTTGGGAACAAGCTTTTAGTACTCTGTGGGAAATGCCATCAATTCCATGTGAGTTTTTACTTTTGAGTGAATTTATTATTTTCCTATTATAAAATGTGAACCAGAGCTCCACCAATGAAATTTCAGAGGTAATTCAGGGATATTTTCTAAGTAGTTTGGCGTAAGGGACTTCTGGTCTCCAGTGGCTCTTTACAGAGTAATAATGTAATTATGTTTTATTTGGGTTTGTTACCAGAATTATCTTTGTTTTTGTGAAAGTACTTTCACAACAGTAAAAAGGTGTGTAATACACAATCATTAAAATGTAGTAACACAAAAGCATCCAGTTATGCATGGGATCCTATGCATAGATACAAAACTAAAACAATGTGGGTGCCATCGCTGCGCGAACATCTGAGTATAGCATCATTGTGCTCCTTTTCCACTGCATTCAGTGAGCCCACACATGGGATGTGTATCAGCTGATTCTTCATCAATAAACCCATCCCCACATTGCTGCATATCACTGTTAGTGTACAACCAGCTCCACCGGAAAAACAAACACAAGATAGGACAAAACACTACTGAATGCAAGCTTGAGGGCCAAGAGTAAAGTGTGCCTTACTATTGTCATCAGCAAGTACCAGAAGTGAATGGGACAAGTTTGTTTCCAAATGAGACAAGGAGCACATACTGTCTATATTTGCACTGTTGTGCAGACATTTTTGTACGATACCAATACAAGGACGTAAGAAATCAAACTATATGTAATTACTCTATAATGAGCCACCAGAGAGTACAGGCCTCTCATACTAAAATACTTCGAAAATATGCCGAATAATCTCTCAAATTTTGTCAGTTTAGCTCTGGTTCACACTGAATACATTCACGTCCAAGAGTAGTATTGTGCCTTGTTCGTGGACCATGCATTTCTTTAGTTCTGTAGCAAGTTAACATCATTTTTTACACAGTTTATGTTTTCTCAGAAAACAAAGTCATTAAAAAGTTATCTGACATGCGTATTATTACACTAGTAAATATTCAGATCATTACAACACAGCTATACCACAAGCACACAAGAGCTATAAAAGTTCATTAACCAAAAATCATTACCTGTCTGTCACCAGGCATTTGAAGTGCCTGAATAAATTCAATCTGATCATCTAAAACTAAATCATATTCTTTCAGTTCTTCTTTATATTTTCTTTCTTTAGCGTCTCTAGCTCCAAATTTAAAAACTGCTGATGACATCTGCTCCTCCTCCCACTTTCGCTGCTCATAATGGGGGACTTTTTCTCTCTCATCGATTTCTTCATATTTCTCATGGGATTTATCCTGAAACAAAAATTTCACTGCTATATAAATTTAACAGTTTCTACAGAATTACAGTCTGCAGTAAATAAAATCTGCTATTAACTAATATATGTTTCAGAATACTGTATGTAAATGTCCTGTAATTGGAAAAAACAGATTAATTGATAATTTTTCAAATCTGTCAAGTCATTCCATTAAACAATAAAGCATAACAATTTGCAAAGCTATTTTGCCAAAGTAGCAGCCAGCTGGAACACAAAACAATTGTACGAAAAAGTCAAGAGACTGGGAAACAAGGAGGAAGTGGAGGTGAAAGAAGAGAAAGAAATGGGACATTTGGAAAGTTCCCCAAGTTTCACGCAATAATATAAAAGAAACGAAGTTACTTTATGCAGTGAAACATGCACATACTTTCGAAAGACTGCACAGTGCTATGTTGCCTGCTGACAGCACCTCAGACATATGCATGCGCGTGCACACGCATATGTCCGTGTGTGTGTGTGTGTGTGCTCAGCCTCAGTACTCTATGTGTACTATTACAGAACTTTATGTACATGATTGGTTTATGCTGAATGTTACTTAAAGACTGTTTTCAAGTTGTTAATGTTTCTGTGGAATAAAGTTGTGTTCAGTCTACTGGTCGTGTTGTACCGATATCTAATTACAACATGACTCAAGAATCATTTGCCATGGCATTGCACCACCAATCATAGGCATTGACAATCAAACTCAGGTACTTCAATCACTGGCTTCTGTTTTGTCTACTCAGCATGCTCCTCTGTCTGTGTCACCTGCTGTTTTGCCCTCCACAAGCCCCATGGTTTATCCACCTCCCTTTTCTACAGACAACAAGTCCATTGGGGAATGGGACGCATACAGGAAATGTCTGCAACCACACTTTCAAGCTTTTGGGATTACTGACACTATTTTATGTTGTGTCTTGTTCCTTTCGAAGGTATCATCAAGAATGCATCAAATCCCGTGTCAACTCATCCCTTTGTGGGATCCATCTTCTTTAACATTTGACCAAATGCATGAACTTTTTTCAAAATACTACTGTACGCGCACCCATCTTATTGCATCTCGGGTTGAGTTTTACCATTGTAGGAAGCAACCACATCAATCCTATCTAGCATGGGCAGCTGATCCATGGGTTAAGTCTTCATTGTCATTCTGTATCCAATGTGCATAAAGAGCTGTATGCTAATCAGATTGTGTGAGAGGCTATCATTTATTTAGCTCTGGATCAATGAGGTGCGAGAGCGTGCCCACCAGTGTGAAAATCCATCGCTCTCTGAGGTTTCAGCTACTGCACAGTCATTTGAGGAGTCGCAAGCTGAGGGTAATCAAACTGAGTCATGGTGTGATGTATCAGCAATCCAACCCACTCCTCCACACCAAGCTTCTGATAGTTTGCAGAGGGGAGACATGGATGCTGCAGTCCGCCTACAATCACACAGTGTCAAGGTGGCCGGCCTGCTCCCAGCAGCAGCCGCATCAACAAAGTACACAGGCTAGTAAACAGCAACATATGCATTCCATGCTCCCTTCCTTCCCTTATTGTTTCATTAACCTTGAGAGCCCAGATTGCCCAAAACACTAGGCTACGTGTCATAATTGCAACAAAAAAGGTCAAATTGCTTCTGTTTGTAATGCAAAAATTCAGCACAATAATCCTGATACAGATATGGGTGTAAACATTGTATCAGCTGCTTCTGTTCCACCAAACAAGCTTTTCGTGGATTTTATGGTTCTTTGTATGTTCTACACATGCAAGTGGGTATAGGAGCTGCGATAACCATGTTAAACTCACAAACTTATACGGACTTGGATTCCCCTCCACTTCTACCTGTGTCATGAAAGTTAGTAAATCACAAAACAGAGTGCTTCTATTCTCGGCCAATACTCTGCCCCAGCGCCCTACAAGTCAATAGTCCAGTCACTTCCATTCCTTGTTGTAGATAAGACATGTACAAAGAATCTGTTTGCATTAGACACTCTTAAGTGGCTTGGTTTTACCATTTCAGATTAAGTGAATTTAGTGTCTGAACAAGTGCCCCATACATAGTTAGATGCTTTACGTTCTGAGTTTTCCTCTTTGTTCTCTCCTGGATTGGGGTGTGCCAACAATTTTCAAGTGCACATTACCACGAAACCTGCTCGACCTCATTTTTTCCAGGCCCATCCAGTTCCTGCGGTACTCAGGGAACAAGTCAAAGATGAATTAGGTCACCTCATGGAATCTGGCATTGTTCACCCTATTGCATGAAGTACACAGTCTACCCCTCAGTTATTGTAAAGAAACCGTCAGGCCGGTTATGCCTCAGATACAGTCACAATGCATGTTAATTGTCAATACTACTTTTTGACTGTACTAATATTGCAGTTGCCTTTTGCAGTTGCTATTTTTCAACATTTTTTGGAACAACTTACAGTGTCTGTGAAAGGCCGTGCAAACTATTTGGATGACATTATAGTTTCTGGTACCTCCAGTGAGGAACATTTACAAAATCTCTGTACTCTTTTTTATGTCCTCCAAGCAACTGGGTTGAAGTGTAATTTTAAAAAATGTCAATTTTTTCAACCTTGTATTGTTTGTCTTGGGTCTGAAGTTTCTCACAAGGGTCTGAAGCCCACGCATCAACATGTTTCTGCTATTGTGTCCCTTCCACACCCTTTGTCAATCAAAGTACTTCACGTTTTTCTCGGCAAAGTCGCCTACTACCATCGATTTTTGCCAGGGGCAGCGACAATCGTGCAACTGTTGCATGCATTGTTGTGCAAAGGGACTCAGTTTTACTGGTCACCAGCTTGTAAACCGCATTTACCACCCTTAAGACCACATTGCAGACTGTGCCCTGCTTAGTGATGTATCAACCAGGCCACCACTTGGTCCTTGCAACAGAACCTTCGCAGAACCGGCTGTAGGTTGTACTGACATAGGTAGTCCAATGGCTCTGGGTGGCCTGTTGCTTATTCCTCAAAAATGCTGACTCTTGCTCAAACTAGGGACTCTCAGACATGAAAGGAAGCTTTGGCTACTGTATATGCTGTGAAGAAGTTCCATGTTTTTCTCTATGGTACGAAATTCCACCTGGTCACCAATCACAAACCACTGGTTGTCTTATTCAGACCTTCTGCATCACTGCCAGATAAAGCGACACATCACACTCAATGTTGCACTTTTTTCCTTTTGAGTTACAACTAACAGATCCATTTCCGCCCAATGAATCAACACGCACATGCCAATGTTTCCTCCGACCTGCTGGCTGGTCCAGATCCAGGATTTGATCAGGAGGAATTGCTTTGCTTCCACAATGATGTTGCTGTACAGCAGACAGTTGACGGTTTTCCTGAAACCAGCACACGGATTGCAAAGGCTGTAGCTTGAAATCCCATTTTGCAGGTCATAAAATTCGTACAACATGCTTAGCCGGATTCAGAACCTTCTCGTGTGTACGACCCCCTCCATAATTATTACTTCTTTCACCATAGATTTTCTGTTGTGGATGGTGTTCTGCTTTTAGACATGGATCACGCAACCCCTGGAGTACTGATCACCTCAGTACTTTGTTCGGAGGTACTCCGTTTATTACATGCAGCTCATTGGGTGTATCACGCGCAAAAACATTGGCTTGTCAACATGTGTTTTGGCCTGGCTTGGACGGTGATGTTACCCAGCTATTTGCCTCCTGTTCACAGCATGCGATCGCAGGTGTCATTATCTCCTTGGCCACTTTCTCAACACTTATTGGCTGTTGGTTGTTGACACATATTCTCATTTTCCAAATGCCATTCATTGTGTTTCCATATCCACAACTGCCATCATCGCAGCTTTTATCCAAAATTCTTTCACTGTAACGCTTGCCCATGATGTTAGTGTCTGGTAATAGGCCGCAATTTTCATCACAAAAGTTAGTGGCATTTTACGATTCCCATGGTACCCATCATATCCTTGCCCCACCGTTTCATGCACAATGTAGTGGTGATGCGGAACACCTAGTGCAAACGTTCAAATCTCAGATGAAAAGGCATGCTGCCAACTCTTCGTCTGACATTGCCTTAGTTTGGTTGCTCTCCTTATACTGTTTCACAGCATTCGGCGAGACGAGCCCAGCGGAGCTACTCCACGGGCACCAGTCAAGGACATTGCTACACCTCCTGCATCCTCCACCTGAACATCAACCCATGGAGCCACCGCGTCCCTTCCAGCTGGGTGTGGCTGTCTGGGTCCGCTGCTTCAGACAGCACCCTAAATACATTCCAGCTGTCTTTGCCAAACACCAGGGATTGTGTCTCTGAGACATCAACACGGACAACAGCCTCTGCTCACGGCAGAATAATCAGCTTTGCCTTCGCCGAGCATCACCTGATGTCATGCCATCACCTCTGACCACATCCACATCATATGCTGCTGTCAGTTCCCTACTCTGCCTCGGTGGCCAAACCAGCAGCTCCTCTATTGCTTCTCACACCACCATCAGGGATTCCATCACCCATTCCTGAGCAACCACTGATAGCTGTATCATCAGCTTTGTAAGCAATATCACCAGAGCCAATGCCCAAGATCAACATGGGAACAGCATTGCCCGTGTATCATATGATTCATCCGACACAGGAAGGTGGGTACAGAATGTGTACACGTCTGTGGGACTTCAGACTGTATGCTCCCACTCCAGCACACCACTTTCACCAGAGCCCAACATATGAGGAGGACAGTATGGATGTCCCAAGAATCCATGATCTCCCTAAGAGAGGAGGAATGCAGTGGCACATACACTTACTTCCGAAAGGCCATGCATGCAGCAGTACTGTGTTGCCTGCAGAGGATACCTCAGACTTACGTCTGTGTGTGTGTGTGTGTGTGTGTGTGTGAGAGAGAGAGAGAGAGAGAGAGAGAGAGAGAGAGAGAGAGAGAGAGAGAGATCACCATCAGACCCCATGCTATTTAAGACTAGCCGAGCTATGGTCAGTGCCAGTTCTCTATGTGTATTGCTACAGATCTTTGTGTACGTAATTGGTTCCTGCTGAATGATGTTACTTAAAGACTGTGTTCAAGTAGTTAATGCTTCCGTGGAATAAAGTTGTGTTTAGTCTACAGGTTGCTTTGTACTTATACTTAATTACAACACTTTACATACAATACAAACACATGCTACAGATTCCAATGATAAAGAATAAAAGAAAATGGGAGAATAAATGAGAATCAATGAGACACATATAAAAATGGATGTTATGTTTGTGTGGGTTTTAGAAGTATTATATAATGATTGTTTACAAAGTTACAGAAATCATTGATTTGATTCAGTAGTCATTTGGGTTATATAATAACATCTTAAAACACACATCATTACACAAAAAATAGTAAAAATATTTGTACCACTATCAGAAGCACATTTATATGTGAACAGCCATAAATTTTGTTTCATTATATTATCCAAACACAAGCTACTGCAGTTAACATACTCCACACATCATCCTATCTTTGACAAATTGACACCAGATGAAGACAAATGCAGCACATGAAAAGCTGAAGTCAGAATGCAATCATGAGAGTACTATATCTGCCTGTCTCTGACTGGAATAAATATTAATTTTTGAGCAGACTGCTATAAAGACAAAATATTGCTCAGATTTATGCAGACTGGAATGAAATATCACACTGTAAATAATTCAATAGAAAGATCTGAAAAGGAAGTGTGGTATATGAGTCAAGCCATAACTGACAGCATTAGTAAACTGGGAAGTTGGCTACGATGGCGGAAATACTTCCATAGGATGGGTGGAACATTAAATGTGACATGGCAATAACATGTAGGAACCACGCAGTACAATGTATCTCTTTCATAAAGCATTATAAAGACATTTCACCTGAAACTGTAAATGCCAGTGGCAAATACGCAAGCAGCATCACCTGGCTGTCCAATAATTTTTTTAATCACAAAAATAACACTGGTCCAGTAAATGGCTGAATATCCAAAATCTTTCTGTAAAACTAACATCCTTCAAAGTTTGAGAATATGAGAAAGTTATTGCCGAGTAATTTTCTACGGTTTTGGAAAAGATCTGAAGTAACACTCAACAATGTGATGGAAACAAGTAATATTTTATCTGAGTTGGTATTATGGACAGTCATAAAATTCCAATTAAAATGTCAAAAACGCAACGTTATATAAATACTTTTTTGTTGCAGGAACATGTCTGTTGTCCTGGTACTCACTGAATTCTCCACACCACAGTGCAGCAGCATGCCATTAGAGAAGCCAAAACAACATGGTGCAACCCATTGATGTAGTGGACTATTTTGAGGTAATTTGTTTTCGGTAGCACTGTTGTGTTACATTCAGGCAAATCCAGACATCTAAAGAAGTCATCGCAATTGGTCTGACATGGCTACAACAGTTTGATTGCATTCAAAAACGAATTACCACAAAATACTTTATTTTACCATGGTATATGTTATTTTGCTTTGGTTCCTCGAACAGTGTGCTATAATTATGTGGCATGGGGATTGCAATGTGCACTAGCGCTGCAGACATTTATCTGTGACCAACCTGGTTTTTGAATCCTACTCATTGTGCTTGAGATGAGGGATATCCTACCCAAAATCCTATGTGTGTCCCCCAAATTAGTGTTCCGCCACCCATCCAACTCATAGAATATCCATCTGTCCCTATTCCAATACTATTCCCAATCCTGCACCGCATGGGTCATTCTCTTGTGGTTGTCCCAAATGGAAGATCTGCCACATGCACCACCCATTATGGTAGTCCACCTACAGGCATTTCTTAGCCAATACAAGGAAGGGTCACCTGTGAAGGCACTCATGTTATATATCAGCTGTGCAGCAATTTCTGTGCAGCATTCTATGTGCATATGACTAGAAACCAACTGTCTACTCACTTGAATGGCCACTGCCAAACTGTGTCAGACCACAAACTCGACCATCCAGTAACCGAACATGCAGCATAGCACAACACAAAAGACTTGCACTGCTGCTTTGCTACATGGGCCATCTGGATACTCCCTTCCAGTACAAGTTTCTCTGAACTACGCACATGGGAATTCTCTCTCCTGAACTTTCAGCATTCTCCCAATTCCTTGGCCTAAACCTCTGCTAACCTATTCCCAATGCCTTCTCTGTTCCATATCACTCCTCCTCCATTCGGATTGCGTACTGCCTTCAAATACCACCCCCTCCCCCTAACCTCATTTTCCAAAAAGGCATATTCTCTCTCTCTCTCTCTCTCTCTCTCTCTCTCTCTCTCTCTCTCTCACACACACACACACACACACACACTCCCCCCCCCCCCCCCCCCCCCAATTTTCCAACTCCTCTCTCTTCTCTATCCACTCCCTTTCTGCCTCTTTCTCTTTTCCTCCATCATCCTCCTACTACATCTCTTTTTCCTCTACCCACTGTACTCATTTTGTCTTCTTGTGTGGCCACAGAGCCATCTGTCCAAAGATATACCTCTTTCTCCCTATCCCCTACCCTCCCCACCTTCAGCAGCTCAGCCAACTACTTCAGTACTCAAATAACAATAATCAGTCTTTCCGTGGCCACCATAGCGTATGTTTGGGTGTCTGTGTGGCTGTATGTGTGTGAAAGTGCATACTTTTGCTAGAAAAAGTGCTGGTGCTCGAAAGCTAGTGTGAAGTGGGCTCCATACGTTCATCTGCTATAGGTGAGTGGTTGCCTTTCCCTTATTGTATATATTGCTCCATTCAGGAATTTCCCTACTGTTAAAGAATTAATTATACAACTTTATTTTTTCAATGTGATAATTAAAAATTTATGATTATCCTTTGCTGGTTTCACTACAAAACTCAATTTCAATTGTTTTACATTGTTTACAGAGGTATGAAGGAAATAAGGAGTCAGCCTATACCTGAAAATGTGTCTAAGTGATGAACAGATGTTCTCAAATTTAGCTTCACAAGAGCTCTTCAGACCTGGCATTCAATTTCTGACAAACTGTGTTAGTGAATTTCAAATAAATGTCTCTAAATCAGATAAAACTGGCCTCTCAATATCCACCCAAGTTGGAACTGCCATTCACTGCTAGAAAATCAGTCCTCTATGGCTTGTTGGGTGAATGAATATAATGCAACGAAGTAAGCCTGGTACATTAGGATGAACCTGCCATCACAGTACATAATACAAAACGATCTCTACACCTGACTTATTTCACCTGCCTAAAAGCTTTTTGTCCTGATGAAAATACAATAAGTGAGTTAATGTGCCATCTTCATGTGTATAAATACTGATTTATGATAAATCGCAACTCTGCAATTAACAAATTTCTAGATAACAAGCTTGTATTTTATTTACCTTTCGAGCGTCCTCAGGCATGTGATATCGTTGAACTTTTTCCAGTTCTCTGGCTCTCTCATGTTCTTTAGCAAGCTGAAGCAATTTTTTCTTATGATCTCTCTCCTTTCTTTCCCTTTCAGTAAGCCTGAGTGAATACACAAAAAACAAAGATTAACATCTGCAATGTATCTGTTAAGTCCAAAAACGAAATGTTCAAATTCTTTCCTTATCAATTAGATTTCTAGTGTAACTACTTATGACACACAATGGAAAGTATGCAAAATACTACAGTTCAAATATAACATAAACACACTGGGCAACAGAAAAGTTTATTACATAATACAAGATCAAATGGAAAAAAAGATACCTTTAGAGTTTAATGAGAGGGAAAATTTTTGGCAATTCTTTTGTAAAGAGTTTAATGAGAGGGAAAATTTTTGTCAATTCTTTTGTAAGTAAAGATGCCAGACAGTAGGGAAAATTTCAAGATGAAAGGAAAATATCGGTGTTGATAACATAGCGCATTTTGGTATGAGCTTGTCCAAAAATGTCATTGGATGAATGCTGCTATAGCAACTAAGAGAAATCAGGAATTAAGAAAATTCTCACTAGAATTTTTACTTGCAAAAACAAAAAAAAAAATACACACCCTCAATCACTGTATGTGTGGGTGAGTGAGCAGGCATGTCATACTTCCTGATACATCTCTTGGATATTCAACAGCTTTTACTAATAATATGGTGGTGGTGGTAGTGGTAGTGGTAGTGCTAGTGGTGGTGGTGGTGGTGGTGGTGGTGGTGGTTTTCTTCTTCTTCTTCTTCTTCTTCTTCTTCAGTCCAACACCTGGTTTGTTGCAGCTCTCCACTTTAGTCCATCCTGTGCAAGCCTCTTCACCTATGAATACCTTCTGCTGCCTGCATTCATTTGAACCTGCTTATTCTATTCATCTCTTGATCTCCCTATACAATTTTTACCCCAAACACTTCCCTCCAGTACCAAACTGATACAGTAATTCCTTTATGCCGCAGAATGTGTCCTGTCAACTAATCCCTTCTTTTTGTCAAGCTCTGCCATAAATTTCTTTTCTCCACAATTTGGTTCTGTACTTCCTCATTAGTTACACACACTACTCATCTAATCTTTAACCTTCTTCTATAGCACCACATTTCAACGGTATCTATTCTCTTCTTGTCCGAACGGCTTATTGTCCATGTTTCACTTCTGTACAAGGCTACATTTCATTTCATACAAGTACCTTCAGAAAAAGACATCCTAACACCATAATTTATATTAGATGTTCACAAAATCATCTTTTCCAGAAATTTTGTCTTCGCTAAAGTCAGTCTCTATTTTGTACGCTCTCTGCTTTGGTCATCATCAATTATTTTACTGCTCAACTACCAAACTTCATCTACTACTTTTATTGTCTCATTTCCAAATCTAATTCTTCAGCATTGCCAGATTTAATTATACCACATTCCACTACCCTTGATTTACTTTTGTGATGCTCATCTTATAACCCCCATTCAGCTACTCTTCAATTCATTTGCTGTGTCTGACACAATTACAATTTCATCAACAAAGCTTAAAATTTTCATTCTTTCCCCCTGCACTTTAATTCCTTCTCCAAATTTTCCTTAGGTTTCCTTTACTGATAGCTCAATGTACAGACTGTATAACATCAGGGATAGGTTATGACATTGTCTCACTCCCTTCTCAACAACTGCTTCCCTTTTCTGTCCTTCAACCCTTATAACTGCAGTCTGGCTTCTGTACGAGTTGTATATGACCTCTTGCTCCCTATATTTTACCCCAGCTGCTTTCAGAATTCCATAATGTATTCTAGGTGTGGCGGTAATTTTTTAAGTTAATTAAAAGATGTGCTCTCTGGCCGCTAGATAACGATAACATCTGTGACAATGATAAAAGATATCAAGGTCAGAAAAGATTATTAATGAGCAATCCAGCACACACTAATTAATTAATAGCTGCTCATCTGTGATGAGATCTGAAAGAGACAAGATGTATATGAATGCTTGTGTAAAATATGTACGCACACTTTGTGAATGTATTATGTAAAGTTTGCGTGTGAAAATATATTTAGGACAGTTTTTAAAAGTTGTTTGAATATTTATTTATTAGTCCATGAAAGTACATCATAATAAATGTTTGGAAGATCCTGAGGATCAGTAATAATGAAGGGAAACACCAACATGTTACTGCAGAGCTGAAGAGGTATAAAAAATCTTTTGAAGAGGGGACATAAGAACATTTTCTTATGTCTATGTACTCATAATGAAATCTTATTGTTCAATGTCTTCTTCATTAGCTACAGTGACTGTTTGGAAAGCCAAAATCCTTCATTTATCTGATAATATATCCAAGAATAACCTTAAAAAATCATTTAACCGTTTAAATAATATTTCCCTTATCATTTACAGATCCTTTTCCCATAATAATACAAATGGCGACCATGACAGACCGGATGCATAATTTTAGCCACTTGTGGAAGGAACTGACAATAATAATTCATCTTTCCAAAAAAGCTGCAGCTCCTGCAAGTTTTGGGGGCAGAATCAATGGCAGAAATATTGCGGTCAGTGGGCTGAATACCTTCTTTGTTGAGTAAATGGCAAAGATATTCCACTTGCTCATGAAAGAACTGGCATTTGTGTAAGCAGCACTTGAGCCCTGCATCACACAACACAGTAAACAGGGTACGAAGGTTGCAATGATGGTCCTGACGGTTAGTGCCTGTGACAATTAAGTTGCTGAGACAGTTAGTACAAGCAGGGATCAACATGGTTAACTGTTCGAGGTATCAATGGAAAATTGCTGGAGCAGAAGAGATCCCAAAGCACAAGAGCTCGTATTTATATAAGCCAAAGAAAATATTCACTCCAACAAGCTTTATGAGGAAGTCCTCTGTACGTGGTATGGGGTAGGTTTCTATCTGTGCCAGGGCTTTGTTTGTTAGTTTAAAATCTCCACACAGCCAGAGGGAGCCATTGGGTTTCTTGACCACCACAAGGGTTATGGCCCACATGCCGGTTTCAAAAGATTCAATTAGCCCGGCTTTGTGGAGGTGATTGAGTTCTCGCTTAACTGCCACCCATAAGGAAGCAGGAATAGGACACATCCGGCAGAAATGGGGCACTGTGTCTGGGGCATAAGGAGGTATGAACCCGAAAATCTGTTGTGCACCTCCAGTCTGGTTCAAATAAGAGGCGTTTAGGCAGTACAGATGTCGTCAAGTTCCGGGAAAGGAACCGTGCCTGAGATGACCTGAACCTCATTTTTCCACACTGTGCCCAGTGATTCGGACAGTCTGCATGTGGGTATGCTGTAAAGCAGCCAGACACAACTGGAGATCCCTCTGCTTACACCAAGTGGTGTGACAAGCTATTCAGAGGCCACTGACACATCCAAAAGCAAAGAATCATGATGCCACTATCGGGAAAAAGGCTTACGAGAATTCCACCCCCTAAGACCACAGCTGGACTGCTGCTACTTGGGGTCAAGCAGCATTGTCTTAAAAGAGAGGACGATTTTCAAAATATCGTCCAAGGAAGGGTTGTTTAGTCTGAGGCCTGCAGGGCATAGCTCCAGATCAGGAGCCAATTGGACCACTACGTCTCGTCTCAAAGCAACAGGACAGGAAGTTCTGCAAGTGAAACCACAGTGTCGAATCAATTCTTGAAAATATGTCAACTACTAACAAAGGCTGATCAGACTGCTTGTCGCAGTGATGGAACTCGAGGCACAATATGACCACATGGAACCATTGCAAATATCAATTTGACAACAACAAACAAAAAAACATAAGCATACATGATCCAGAGTAAAGCAAACTTCTTTAGCAAGAAAAACATCATTGGGCAAGACCAAAAACGGAAGAGCGACCATTGTTTCAGCCACTGAAAATACGTGCCCCAATTCTCTTTGTCATCATTAAATGGCAGAAAGACAGATGGGCAGCTCTCCGCCTGGGAAGCAATCACAGTGTGAATGTGTTGTAAACTCTGAAAATGTAAGAAATTTGAGGAAAGCGAAATTTTCTGATGGAGCAATTCAGTATGTTGTTCAAACTGCTGCTGCAATTATTGTTGCTGGAGCAGCTGTTGCTGTTCCACGAGTTGCAAAGTAGAAGCAACAGCTCATGCTAGCTTTAACAGATGACCAGTTGCAATGAATCCAAGTGTTCTACTGCTTCACAGTGAATGCTTGTGCAGCTTCTGCAATATCTAGTAAACACATGCCTTGGCCACACCATCAGCATATGATAAAGACACCTATGACGCCATATGCCAATGGTACAGCCTAGGTACTTGTTAAGCAACAGGAATGATGCCAACTTGGATACTACTAGTGCCAATGTATGATCCTTGACGATATGCCGGTCCCAAACAAAGGTTGAATAACAATAATAAACAGGTAGTACGCAGCATAAAGATTTCTTCTGTCAATTCGCAAATACAGTAATTTGTTGGTATATTACTTACATGTTCAATTTAATGTAATTACATTCCCATATGTTTAAATGTAAGGGCAAACTACTGTTAAAGATATCGCAAAAGCAAAAAGAAAGATAAAACATACTCTTCTTCCTGGAAAAGGTATTCATCATCAATTATGTCTGCTTCCAGCTCTGCTACTTTGTCTTCTTTTCGTTTTTCTAAGTATTTTCGTCTTGACTCCACTCGCAGTTTGGGAATCAATCTCTCTTTGTCTTCTGCTTCCATTTTTAAACGTTTCACAGCCTCCTCATAAGCCCGCTTTTCTGTTTTTGGAGACAAAATTTAAAATTTTTTAATTATTTAAACATGCAAGACAAAACACATAGATTTAAAATAATTTCTTCCACTTACCAGCTGCAGTGTTATGTACTACATTGCGTGTTTTCTCTTGGTCTCTCTTCTTAAGACGTTCTGCAAATTCGTCCCTTTCACGTATATCTTTTAGCCGTTGTTTCTCAATGTCATCACTTTCTGAGTCTGAGTCGGAACTATATTTCTTTTTCTTGTGTTTGCGATGACTATGCCTATCTCGATCATAGTCTGAAGAATGCTTCTCTTTTCTCTTCTCATCTTTTCTGTCTTTATGTTTTCCCATGGTAGCTACAGACAACACAAGATGTACAAGTAAATTTAAAAAAAAAAAAATCTATATGTGTATTAAATTTTTAAATGAAACTACTGTACGCCACAACTTAATTTGTAACAGAATACATTGGGGATGATTAACAGAAAGTTTCAATGAGCCCTCTTACTGTTGTTATGAATGAAATGAAAGAAGTGAGGGTACTGGTACTAAAAAAGAAGTCTGCATCAAGAAATAAGGAAGCATAACCAAAAATTAAAGCCTGTGCAAGGAGCAGGTAATTAAGATGGGGATTGGTTGGTTCATGGGATTAAAGGGACCAGACTGCTACGGTCATCGGACCCTTTGTCCAAATGCTAAAAACAGCCACAGAGAATAAAAACGAGTAACAGAATAGATTACAGACGACACAGAACAAGAGAAACTTAGACAAAGACCAGACAAGACGAACTAAAATCACACAGAGTGTGACGGTGGTTGGCCGACCATATAAACAAAAAAGGAAAAGCCAACCACCGAGAAACACATTAAAAACTCAGATTAAAACCGTAAGCCAATGGCCAGAGACAACACAAAAGAACATAACAAACACTCAGATTAAAGGATAAAAACCCCCAGCCCGAATAAAACGTAAAACTAAGCCAGCCATAGCAGGGTCATCAGATAAAAGGGCAGGGAGCGTATCGGCCAGTGCAAATGTCTGCCTGACCACGGCGAAAACGGGGCAGGCCAACAAAATGTGGGCCACCTTCAAAGCCGCCACACAGCGACATAGAGGAGGGTCCTCCTGCCGCAGTAAATAACTGTGTGTCAGCCGGGAGTGGCCAATGCGGAGCCGGCAAAGGACTACTGAGTCCCTGCGAGTGGCTCGCAGGGATGACCGCCACGCAGCTGTCGTCTCCTTGACAGCACAGAGTTTGTTAGGGGTGGCCAGACCGCGCCATTCAGCGTCCCAAAGCGAGATAACTTTGCGGCGTAAGACTGCCCTCAAATCAGTCTCCGGAAGGCCAATGTCTAGAGTGGGTACACTGGTGGCCTGTTTGGCCAGGCGGTCAACACATTCATTGCCCGGGATACCGACATGACCGGGGGTCCACACAAAGAGCACAGAGTGGCCGCAACGGGCAAGAGTATGCAGGGACTCATGGATAGCCATCACCAGACGAGAACGAGGGAAACACTGGTCTAGAGCTCGTAAACCGCTCAGGGAATCGCTACAGATAACGAAGGAATCACCTGAGCAGGAGCGGATATACTCTAGGGCACGATAGATGGTAACCAGCTCAGCAGTGTAAACGATGCGGCCATCCGGCAAGGAACGTTGTTCGGAATGGTCCCCTAGAGTGAGCGCATAACCCACACGACCAGCAACCATCGAACCGTCAGTGTATACAATGCCAGAGCCCTGATACGTGGCCAGGATGGAATAAAAGCGGCGGCAGAAGGCCTCTGGAGGGACTGAGTCCTTCGGGCCCTGTGCCAAGTCGAGCCGAAGGCAAGGGCGAGGAACACACCATGGGGGTGTACGCAAAGTGGCCCGGAAAGGAGGTGGAACAGTGAAAACCCTAAGCCCGGAGAGAAGCTCTTTGACGTGGACCGCGATTGTACAACCTGACCGGGGCCGACATTCTGGCATATGGACGACCGGTTGCGGGAACAGGAGACGATAGTTGGGATGCCTGGGCAAGCTAAAAACATAGGCAGCATAAGCAGCCAACAAATGTTGGCGTTGTAACTGCAAGGGAGGGACACCTGCCTCCACTAGTATGCTGTCCACAAGGCTGGTCCGCGAGGCACCAGTGGCAAGTCATATTCCGCTGTGTAAGATTGGGTCCAGCACCCGCAACGCAGACGGGGATGCTGAGCCATAAGCCAGGCTCCCATAATCCAGACGAGACTGGATTAATGCCTGGTAGAGCCGTAACAGGGTAGATGGATCAGCGCTCCAGCTGGTGTGGCTCAAGCATCTCAGAGCATTTAGATGCCGCCAACATGCCTGTTTAAGCTGCCGAATATGAGGCAGCCAAGTCAACCGGGCATCAAAAACTACACCCAAAAACCTGTGGGTCTCCACCATGTCAAGAAGTTTGTCGTCAAGATAAAGCCGTGGCTCAGGATGGACTGTTTGGCACTGGCAGAAATGCATAACGCAGGTCTTGGCAGCCGAAAACTGAAAACCATGCGCTACAGCCCAAGACTGCGCCTTGCAGATAGCGCCCTGTAGCTGACGTACAGCAGCTGCAATGCCAGTAGAGCTGTAGTAAAGGCAGAAGTCGTCAGCATACAGGGAAGCGGAGACAGAATTTCCACCCGCTGCAGCAAGCCCGTTTATTGCGATTAAAAACAGGCAGACACTGAGGACAGATCCCTGTGGTACCCCGTTCTCCTGGACTCGGGAGGAACTATGAGAGTCCGCGACTCGCACGCGGAAGGTACGATAGGACAGAAAATTTTGGATAAAGATCAGCAGAGGGCCCCGAAGACCCCATCCATGAAGCATAGAAAGTATGTGATGACGCCATGTTGTATCGTACGCCTTCCGCATGTCGAAAAAGACAGCGACCAGGTGCTGACGGCGGGCAAAGGCAGTACGGATGGCCAACTCCAGACTCACCAGATTATCAGTGGCGGAGCGGCCTTTACGGAACCCACCCTGAGACGGAGCCAGAAGGCCCCGAGACTCCAGTACCCATGTCAAGCACCGGCTCACCATCCGTTCGTGAAGCTTGCAAAGAATGTTGGTGAGGCTAATGGGGTGGTAGCTGTCCACCTCCAAAGAGCTCTTGCCCGGTTTCAAAACGGGGATGACAATACTTTCCCGCCATTGCGACGGAAACTCACCCACGACCCAGAGACAGTTGTAAAGGTCGAGGAGGCGTCACTTGCAGTCCACTGAAAGGTGTTTCAGCATCTGACAGTGGATGCAATCTGGCCCGGGAGCAGTATCAGGGCAAGCGCACTGTGAAATTCCCACTCACTGAATGGAGCATTGTAGGATTCGGAATGGTGGGAGCGAAAAGAAAGGCTCCGACGTTCCATCCGCTCTTTAATGGAGCGGAAGGCCAGGGGGTAATTCGCAGAAGCAGAAATCAGAGCAAAATGCTCTGCCAAGCAGTTTGCAATGACGTCGGAGTCAGTACAAACTGCTCCATTCAGTGAGAGCGCAGGGACGCTGACAGGGGTCCGATAGCCGTAGACGTGTCGAATGTTGGCCCAGACCTGTGATAGAGTGACATGGAGGCCAATGGTTGACACATACCGCTCCCAGCATTCCTGCTTGCTTTGGCGGATTAGGCGGCAGGCCCGCGCACACAGACGTTTTAAGGTAATGAGGTGTTCAATGCAGGGATGTCGCTTGTGACGCTGGAGCGCCCGCCGGCTATCTTTAATCACTTCAGCGATCTCAGGCGACCACCAAGGCGCAGTCCGCCACCGAGGGGACCCAGAAGAACGGGGAATGGCAGATTCGACGGCAGCAACGATGCTGGTGGTGACCGATTGAACCACCACATCAATGTCATCACTAGAGAGAGGCTCAATAGCGGCAGTGGAGGAAAACAAGTCCCAGTCAGCCTTATTCATGGCCCACCTGCAAGGCCGCCTGGAAGACTGACGCTGTGGCAGTGACAGAAAGATCGGTAAGTGGTCACTACCACACAGGTCGTCATGCCCATTCCAATCGACAGACGGTAAGAGGCTAGGGCTGCAGATCGAAAGGTCGATGGCGGAGTACGTGCCATGCGCCACGCTGAAGTGAGTGAAGGAACCATCATTTAAAAGCGAAAGATCGAGCTGTGCCAATAAATGCTCAATGGTGGCGCCTTGACCTGTCGCCACCGACCCACCCCACAGAGGGTTATGGGCATTGAAGTTGCCCAGTAACAGGAAAGGGGGCGGCAATTGGGCTATTAGCGCAGCCAGGACGTGCTGCGCAACATCATCATCCGGTGGAGGTAAAGACTGCAGACGGTAACAGCCTGTGGCGTCCACACCCGAACAGCGACAGCCTCTAAATGTGTTTGTAGAGGGACAGACTCGCTGTGAAGAGAGTTAAGGACATATATGCAGACGCCACCATACACCCTTTCATAAGCTGCCCGGTTCTTATAATAACCCCGATAGCCACGAAGGGCGGGGGTTCGCATTGCTGGAAACCAAGTTCCCTGAATAGCAATGCAGAAGAAAGGGTGAAAGCTGATAAGTTGTCGGAGCTCAGATAGATGGAAAAAACCGCTGCAGTTCCACTGGAGTATGACAGTGTCCATGGCTGAGAAGGCATGAAGGGACTAGGAAGGCAATTTACGCCGCTTGTTCACTCGCTGCCACCGATTCAGAACTTGCACGAGTGACATCCATGGAACCCGCACGAGTGACATCCATGGTGTCTGGGGGACCGGCGAGATCCAGGTCTTCAGCAGACGCCAGAATCTCGACCTCGTCCTCAGACGCTGAGCTTGTTGGAAGCGGTGGGACGGGCGCCACCGCAATGTCGGGATTCTTGGGTACCTTTTTCTTTTTCAGCTTACTTCGCTCTGCCTTCGGTGGTTCAGTCTGGGAGGGCTTCACTGGGTCAGTCTGAGGGACGGACGACGACCGTGAGGCCCTACGACCAGGGACCGGTGGTGGTTTGAGCCACTTGCAGCTGTCTGCTTTTGTACCGGTCGGAACTTGCGAAGGGAGGTCCCCAAGGGACCCCTTCCTGGCAACAGGAGCCGAAGAAGTCTTACACTTCTCCGGCTGGGAAGGGGGAACTGATGTCCCTGATGGTTGGGGGGCGTTGCTCCTGAAGTAGATGGAGCAGGAGTGACAGGGAGTGTAGTGCCCCCCACCAACAAGGGGGCAGGTGTGGTTCTCTGGATCTGAGCGCTAACGGTGTGTGGTGCAGCTATAGGAACTGTAACAGGAGCAACAGTGGCGGCATAAGTGGACGTCATTCTTACTGGATGCAGTCCTTCAAACTTACACTTAGCCTCAGTGTAGGTCAGCCTATCCAGGGTCTTGTATTCCATTATTTTCCGCTTCTTCTGGAGAATCTTACAGTCCGGCGAGCAAGGGGGATGGTGCTCCCTGCAGTTGACACAGATGGGAGGCAGGGCACTTGGAGTATCAGGATGGGACGGGCGACCACAATCGCGACATATGAGGCTGGAAGCAGCACAGCGAGAAGACATATGGCCGAACTTCCAACACTTGAAGCACCGCATCGGGGGAGGGATATAGGGCTTGACATCACAACGGTATACCATCACCTTGACCTTCTCAGGTAACGTGTCACCCTCGAAGGCCAAGATGAAGGCACCGGTGGCAACTTGGTGATCCCTCGGACCCCGGTGGATGCGGCGGACGAAATGGACCCCTCGTCGCTCTAAGTTGGCACGCAGCTCGTCATCGGACTGTAAAAGGAGATCTCTGTGAAAAATAATTACCTGGACCATATTTAAGCTTTTATGTGGGGTGATAGTAACAGAAACATCCCACAGCTTCGTACAAGTGAGCAAGGCTCGTGACTGGGCAGAGGATGCTGTTTTTATTAACACTGACCGTGACCGCATTTTGGACAAGCCCTCCACCTCCCCGAACTTGTCCTCTAAATGTTCGACAAAGAACTGAGGCTTCACAGACACAAACGATTTCCCGTCAGCTCTGGTACAGACGAGATACCGGGGCGAATACCTTTCGCTCTCATTCATAGCCTTTCGTTCCTCCCATGGTGTGGCCAGGGAGGGGAACGATTTGGGGTCATACACATTAGCCTTAAAGAGAGCATTGGAACGCTTAGAGACTGCTGACAGCTGGCCGCCAGCGAGAGGTGATGTACCAAGCTTCATTGCGGGTCATCCGCCCTGATGCCACCTACTCCGACCAAGGGCCCTCCCCACAGGCGCCACCCAGCCACAGCAAAGGCCACCTGGCAGGATGGCCATTGCCGGGAGTCCCAATGCCCCAGGGAGATGGGCATCTACTCCTTGGCATACGTGGGGAGTTAATGGTGCAGGCATCAGTAGAGCGATCCCTGTGTTGTCAGGGGGCTACAACCAACAGGGTACATGGCAGCCCCACCACAACGGACTGGCTACCGCGCTGGATTTTAGGTGACATGTCGTCCATGGTTTTCATCTGTGCAGAATCTGGCACTGCTCATTGCATGGCGGAAAGTGCACGCAGGAACGGATCCATGCCCAAGAGATGGAGAGCGGGCAGGACTGCAATGCAACGATGAATAAGCTGGCGAAAGTTCTCAACGCAAGATGGACACAATGCACCAAATAAGGCGCCCTTCCCCAATCGGCTTGCTCTTCAGAAAAATTTTTAGATATGGAGATCAAACCCGACAGGGGACCATCACATAAGGCCGAAACATTTGAGACTCCTTTTAGTCGCCTCTTATGACAGGCAGGAATACTGCGGGCCTATTCTAACCCCCGAACCCGCAGGGGGGAAGATGGGGATTATGGCGGAAGAGAGGCAATAATATGTTACTACCTGTAGAAACATTCAGGTTTTCGCTAGTTTCTTAGTTTGTCTTATTGCTATTCCAGGTTTTTCCAAATTGTACTTAATCAAAATCAAAGATGTACAGACGTGTTTGCAAAATATATGGTCACTACAACTTGTTATTTCACTATATCTCCACAGCTATTTATCTTAACCATACTACTCATTAAATCCTCATGAGCAAGTTTGAGTGTTGATGCTCTCACTATGCCCTGCAACTTTCTTTAATCATAAACATTATCTACGACGCTTCAGTACTTACTTCCAAATGTTCATTAATCAAGTCTAGATTTTCAAATAAATAACCAAAGTTTGACCAACTATAAACATTTTCATCTTCCAGATAATTTCCTATACAGGGTGATTGCTTACATGTACAGAGAATTTTGTGTTTCGCTGTCTCAAAGATGAGTGTACTTTTACAGAAATTCCAAATTCACTGGTGGTTCCTCTCTCCAGTCAGTACACAGTAGTGTTAGAACTTCAGCAGACATAATGAAATTACTAAGTAGCAGTGGCCAAAGACTGGACTACGAGCTGGCACCACAATAATGAAGTGTTTATGCTGCAAATCAAAGATTTTAGCCACAAAAGTTTTACACCTACAACAATATTCCACAACCCACATTACAGTTTTTGTTGGATGGTACTTCGTTTACCACAGTCACTTCCCTCCTTTTCTATTCCAGTCATAAATGATGCACAGGACGAGTGACTATTGGTAACCCTCCATATTAGCTTGAACCTAATTTTACCTGTAGGCTCTTCTTGTGAGATATATACACGAGGACGCCCAATGTTGCCTGTCTCCTGTACAAACATACACTCTTGGAATTTTAACAATAATGCACACTGTGAGGTTCAATGCCTCTCTTTCAGTCACAGCAACTGGATCTGGATGTACATTTCTGCGATACTCTCATCCTTACTAAATTAACTTGTGACTGTTCTTCTTCGAATATTCTCTGTTTACTCTATCAATCCTACCTGGAAAGGGTGCAAGACTGAAAAGCAACACCCAAGAATTGGCCGAATGAGGCTTTTGTAAGTTATCTTCATCATGAATGGATTGCACTTTTTGAAAACTGTTCTAGTGAATCTCGGTCTGACATCTACCTTTGCTACAGTTAGTACACTATGGTCATCCCACTTCCAATTACTTCATATACATACAACCAGGTATTTATCTAAAAACAAAGCTGATGTGACTTACCAAATGAAAGTGCTGGCAGGTCGACAGACACACAAACAAACACAAACATACACACAAAATTCAAGCTTTCGCAACAAACTGTTGCCTCATCAGGAAAGAGGGAAGGAGAGGGAAAGACGAAAGGATGTGGGTTTTAAGGGAGAGGGTAAGGGGTCATTCCAATCCCGGAAGCGGAAAGACTTACTTTAGGGGGAAAAAAGGACGGGTATACACTCGCACACACACACACACACACATATCCATCCACACATATGCTAACCACAAAACCAAAACCTGCTGACTGTACTTGGCCTAACTGATTGAGTACAGAAACAATGTTATATTGGATTCAAACATAATTACTCAAGATAGAGAACAAATACACAGATGCACACATGCACAAGTTAATGGGGAAAAATCAAAATACACCACAGATGCTGGTCACAGGATTTCTTGATCTGATATGAACAGCTGAAAATCAAAAATCCTCCTATCTGCTACATACAGTGTGTGTCAGCACCTAAAACATAACCTCCTCTTTTATATTTATGTTGTGTTACTTTAGGTGATTTGCTTATGTGGTGACACTATTACTCCTTCTCACAGTATGAAAGCATGCCTGTACCACAGAACAAACAGTGTCACCTAAAGCTGTCTTACCCAGTTACCTTTTCTTTCAGTTTGAAAAACCTCCACAATGCTTCACATATGGGAAAAAGACTGTCTAGACTGTGCACTTATCACTGTGCTCCCCACACTCAAACTAGCGCAGCAGCAGAGAACAGTGTAAAGGTGGACTCATAAAACATTTATTCATTCAACAGTCCAGGGCTACTGCACCACTACACATACATTTCTGCATGCTGCCAGTTTAATAAGATTTGCCAACAGCAGATACACCATGAATGTTTTATGCACTAATCACTACAATAATTGAATTGACAAATATTCTGTTAGTCAGCTTCATGGTGGTAGTCTCCTTCATAGAGTTAACAATTTTCTTGAATGTCTTTTCTATTTCTAAGAATTAACATTTGTTCTTTTTTAGCACACAAAGTGTTTCTACAAACTTGAGATGATGTTAATTACGTCTATAGAATGGATTTGTACTTTATCACTTGACAAGCTCTCAGAAAAATGTTGAAATTACTTGAAGTTTTAAGAGTGGTCATTAAACAGGTTTCACAATGTATATTTCGGTGCACTGCATCTTTAGTCATTGAATGAATAATGGTATGTAGACACTGCAAAGCTAAACATATAAGTCATTACATAATTTCAATTATTTTTTAGTCATGTATATCAAGCCAGAAGTGCTCGTTTTCCTTGATCCGATGGATTCTGTAATTGCATGTCACTGAAGCCATAATAACCAATACTATCATTTTTAAATAAATACAACTTTATTAACAATGATATCTCATTGATAAGTCAGGACAACACTGACTGTGGCTGGAGCACATTAATTTACAATAACAACATAACAATAAAATTAACTCTATAATAATATCAAAGGTACAAACCAGTGTTGATGCTAGTTTTGTAGCACTGAGTTGCAAGCTGGGCAACCATTTTTCTATAACTAAAAAAGAAATTATCCATAGAGTATAATGGATGTTCTTTACAGTCACTCAACATTTTTGCTTTAAACAGAGCTCCAAACATAGGGGCTCGACATCTGCCACTGGAAAACTGTCTTGTGTCTTAGTCAGTCAACATCTTGTCCTGTTTAGACTGTCCTTACTCTGCGTGTTGCGATAGTGAATTTGATGTCTGATGGTGTATGTAGAGCCGTATCTCTTAGTTAAGCAAATGGGTACCGGTTTACAGTGGACCATGTTTTTGCTATGAGTAATGATCTTCATTCCTTTCTACTGTAACAACAACACATTCACGCTTTCCTCAGAAGGTACAGGATGCTGGAAAGCTTTCTGAAAACATAAAGTACAGTGTATTCTTTCCAGATTAATTTACTGTTGATGAAGGAGCCTGGAAGATTAACAGCTCCACCATTACCCACTGCTCCAGTATCATTATACCACATTGTCTTCAGCATTCTATTTTCATTTATTTTTGCATCTTATTTTCACTGGCCTCACTGAGCAGAACATCTGGTGGTAGCACAGCCTACAAATTGCTCTCCTCATCCATGAACAATATTGTGTTCTCTGCAAACTGTAGAATATATTTATTTGAACTCAGATCCTGGATTCTTGTGGCACATCGTCTTGCAAATTTTTTTCGCATTAGAGTGCTTCTTGTATAGATATGACTTGACATGTGTTAGGCTACATACGTTTGAGAGTTGCCAGGACAGGTTTTCCAGTTCTGTGGGATTTTAATTTAATTAGAAGGTCCTCGTGTATGATTCAGTCAAAGGGAGCTTACTAAAATCAAATACCAGTGCAGCAGATTCTCTTTCTCCAATTAAGCTTTTTTTTCCATGGTTGTAATAGAGTCAAGTGCCACGGCTATAATGAACTTTTCCCTCAGAAAACTGGGTAGGGGGACTTGAGAGGAGGGACATGAAGTTCAACATGGTCCCAGATCCAAAATGCAACTTGGCATTTTCCATGTTAAAAATATTGTCCAAGGTGAAAGAATTGGTAAGCAACAGCTCACTCACCTGAGATCAAATTCCAGACCTTTGTATCTGTAGCCTGGCACTTAAGCACTAGGCCACCAAGCCACTCAAACTGACTAAACTGAAAAATTCGATACCTCTTCACCAACTCACAATCACCTTTGAACCAAGATTATACCACAAGCTACACTACAGGTCAATATGTTAGCACATATAATATTCCTTATTCATATTTGTTGACAACACCAACTCAAAAACAAACTGCTGCCATCAAACCTAATCTCTGCCTCAAACTAAGCTAAGCTACTGAATGCTTGCCACTACAACCCACATTAAAAAAATTTGGTATAGACAAAAAAAAAAAAAAAAAAAAAACTGTCGGTGTTATGTAATCTTTCTGTCTGCACTTGTGTGATGCCACACACCACACATCACTACGATATGGGACAATAAGAGATCTGAAGTCGGAAGGTTTTGTATGTTGTTAAGATTGAGAAACATTCTGTATGCTGCACAGCTAAAGATAACCGGAAGGCATTCAAAATATATAATGTTTTAATACTGTTTTACGTAATCTCGTAGCTTTATTAATATAAAAGCATTTTAGATTTTAGTTGTGAAAGTGTCAAGATAACTTCTATGAGTAGCAATGTACAGTAAACATGATGTCCATCCTTGTACATTGCGGATAGCAACTCATACACAAACCGCCTTTTCTCACGAAGTACACATATTCCAACAGTTCAAAATGAAGTGCCCTCAGTTTCTTTATTTATAACGTAGGGTCATTATTTTTTAATTTCTTTTAGATCAGCTAATTGTAACATTTTGCTTTTTTGTGACATTAGCCCAAAGTAACTTTGTTCGTTTCTTTAGAGAAAGACAATATTACGCTTTGCCACACAAAAATCTGAAATCGCGCTCAAACTTAAAATATTGTACACAAACATAAAAAAAAAATCAGTGTCAACATAACAAATAACGAAACAGCCCTTGATAACAGTAATATTAAAGAAAACAAAAAAATACTAGATGCTTCGAAATATAAAAAAAATTCATTACTTAATACGTACCTACTACAACAAGCGTTCAAATATTAATTACCGTGCGTGTAAACAATTACTATAAACATTACTTAACACACATCTTTGGTAACCTTTAACAGGTGAACAAAGATATAACAGTACAATCGACAGTTGAAGTCGCTGACTAGACTAATGCACAACGATATCGCTGCGCAAATCTCTACGTAATACGTGTATAAAGTAGCCTAGTTTACACGACGACATTGGGTTGCGCGACTCGTTGTGTGGAATGAGTTCCACACAAATGGTTTCATATTTGACTGTAGACACGGCGAAACCGGTGTATACTGCATTTCGTCGTTTTGTGGGTCCCTGGGTCGTGTCTGAAACGAAAGCTTTGGCAGCTGCACGTCGCACGAGATGTGATGGACTTACAGTTTGTTGCTTGGAATCGGTGCATAACAAAAAAATAAGAAACGTGTTTCGATTCGTGACTGGATGAAGAAAAGACGTCAGTTCAGTCGCTCAGCATCCTTGCTGAAATAATTCATAACGTAAGATCCCAGAAGTTCTCTTAAGTATCTTACAATGTCACCAGAACTGTACGCGTTTCTTCTAAATACAGTTAATTATTCGATAAGGAATAAAGGTACTGTAATGCATGACGCACTGTCGCGAGAACTGAAATTATAAATCATATTGCGAGCATTACAGTCGAGAACACTTGGCAGGCTATAAGATACGGTTTTAATTGGTGATGACGCTATTTCATTAACATCAATAATTATTAACATTAAAACTAATGATTATTAACATTAGCAACAATAATTGAAACTTCCTGGCAGCAACAATTATTATTCGAAGTAGGCCGCATTAAGAATAAAATGGTTTGCAAACTACACTCTTGAAGACAGATCTGTACAGTGGCAATATTTCAAAATTCTAACATATATTAATGGGGAGGACTGCAGCGACGTTTTAAATAGATGAATACTGAATAAAGAATGCAGCATCTTTAATTTGTATAGCCTTCCCTCCTGCCAACAATATTCCTTAACAAAGAGTTGGCCAACTCGAACAATGGGATTTTAGTCTCGTAGACGAGGGCATTGCCACAGCTAGAATTGCACTTGCTTGTATTTTTCTTGATTCAGTTGTATATGTGCTCCTAACTCAATAAATTTTGCCCTGCACCTCAGATATTGGCAAACCATCTATGTTATAATCAAAATATCCACGGGTGTACTGCCGGTCTGCAGTGTCCAACGGGCACAATATTTCGGCGATCATACATGTCGCCATCATCAGGTGAACTGACGGACTGAGCTCCTGTGAACGTGCCGGTACGGAGATCCAAGCCTTGCTACATAAAGGCTTGGGAACCAGCGATTGGGTTAATCAAGAGTAAATCGAGCAAACGTATAGTTGTGACGACCACGGCGGACAGAGCCATCACACCGACGTCATCTCAGATTCCGTCGCAATCTGTTCCACCGCGCGACCGTGGCGCGGGGCGCGGATAGCGGAGGGAGTTTGCCGCGGGCGGAGGGTATTTAAATCGGCCGCTGCCTGAGCAGCCATACCGTACGGATCTCCGTACCGGCACGTTCACAGGAACTCAGTCCGTCAGTTCACCTGATGATGGCGACATGCATGATCGCCGAAATATTGTGCCCGTTGGACACTGTAGACCAGCAGTACACCCGTGGATATTTTGACTATCAAATACGCCGGGAGAAACTCAAGAATCACATCTATGATATGATGGCACACGACTGTCTCAGCAGCAGCAATATGTTGCTTATTTTTGTAATCAGCATCACTGAAATCCCACAAACACCTATGCAAAGCATAGATATCCAAAAAGCGAACATTATTCTCCGTTCCACACTTCATATTTCAGTTTGTCTACAGTCTACGACACACATAACCTCAAAACTCATGCAACTAGATTCGCTAAAGCTAGAACACGCCGAAAGTGTATAGTTTCACCAACGAGTAGCGCAAATGCGCGGTGTGCATGCGCAGTGGCCGGTAGCGCAGTTGCCTGTAACGTAGTGTCGCCGTGTAAACTAGCCTTTAGGGCGTATGTCCACAAGCAAATAAACTTCTGCATTTCGCTTGATGAAGGTACTTCTGCAAATTATATCGACGTGCAAAGGATAGTAGGGAGTGAACTTCCGCAAGTATCATCAACTTATAGAAGTAGTTCCCGAGAGACAATGGAAACTGATCCATGTATCTTGCTGCAAGTACTTGCCGAACTTGACAGTTGCCAGAAGTTTTTGTTCGGACTTAAATCAGTTTTATGTGTTCAGCACCAATACTAAAATGACAGTGTCGAAAAGGAGGATGGCCAAAAGACAGATGAGCCGAAACAAATGTACCACTGGTACCGCTAAACATATATAACGGGTCACCAAGCTTGGGGAGCTCAGTTGGTAAAGCACTTGCCCACGAAAGGCAAAGGTCCTCGAGTCTCGGTCTGGCACACAGTTTTAATCTGCTAAGAAGTTTCATATCAGCGCACACTCCACTGCAGAGTGAAAATCTCATTCTTAGACCAAACTTAATTTACATATTACTTTGTTTCTCCGGAAAGGGGAGCAGGATTGAGTAATGATGTCTCTAAATAATTTGCCGATGTCAGCATGAGTAACAAAGGAATTCCATTTGTGATAAAAGTAAGAATAGGTGTTTGCAAAAATCCAAGAGTAATTAAAAGCCCATCTCCTCATGGTTTAACTTGTCAGATATTTCTATACTATTTTCGGAAATTTGGTATTACAATAGACAAGAAAAGTACGAAATTAGTGGTTGACATTATCAGAAAGTTTTTAATCTGAGTGAAGTCCTCTGACTTATTTCAATCATTAGTGAGTGTTGATAACTTAAATATGTACACCTCTATACCAATTTCAACACCCAAACTTTTCTTTGTTTCTTTATTTTATTTTTTGTAACAAGTATTCTTCGATAATGATGATGGAGCATTGATAGTGGTTGCTTTGTTTTTAACAACACCACCATAAATATCCATTTGGTTATCTCACCACAGAACTCTAATTGAAATACTTCTGCAACTACTTGCAGCAAGTCACTGAAATTAACTTAACGAAGCGACATGCAAAATTAAACTTGCTCAAGTTTTTGTTCTAATGTAAAAACCCCAGCAAATGCTTGCAGAAGTTACTTGCTAGTGGGCAAATGCCTAATTAGTTGAAATGTAATATCGTGTAGACAAGAAATTTTCGCAAAGGAGCACATCTGTGTAGATGCATCATATTTTTGAATTTATAAACACACATCTTGTATGGGTACTTTTTTTTGATCTGGTTGAAAAATATGATGCCAAGATATTTATAACAGTGGTGGATCTTTATTATTCTGATTTATGGCATGCCAATTACATGTGCATTTCTTTTATCATGCGGATGTAATGTTTTCCTGAGTTACACTGACTTATATTTTCTGTAGTGTAGAGAAGGAAAATATACATACATGAACATGGTACTGTCATAATATTTCGTTCGTTAAAATAATTTCTACAAGATTCTATTGTTGCACACCCACATCTAAACATCTTTTTCTGCCACTGAAATATTATTTTTGCCCCTCTGTAATTTCAACACATCAGAATTCCGTAAGTGAAATGAGAATGGAAGAAGGCAAAGCATGCATATAATTAGAGCGTTTTCCTGAAACAGCCTCTCAGTATATGTAGAAGTTAGTACATGAGAGAGTCTGTTGGATAGTTTGTCTGTATGAGTACATGTAAATCTTCGGTCGCTATGAAAATCAAATAGTGTTAGTGTTATATTGTACTGTTTCAGTATATTTAAACTGAACAATATGTCTTTAATACGTCAAAGGTCCGCTTCAGTTGCGAAAGGTTACTGGTCTTCACCCAGGCTTCAGCCAGAGTAATCTAGCCTTCTTCAGAAGCATAAAATCAACTAATACATGCCAGAATAAGGCATGGTCAAACATAAAAAGCTTAAATAGTGTTAATGTATTATTGTACTGTTGCAGTATATTTAAACTGAACAATATGTCTTTAATACATAAAAGATCTGCTTCAGTTGCGAAAAGTTACTGGTCTTTACCCAGGTTTCAGCTACAGTAATTTAGACTTCTTCAGACGCATAAAATAAACTAATACACGCCCAAATAAAGCACGGTCAAACATAAAAAGCTGAAGTACCGTGGTACCGCCTCAAGTTAAGTAACATAGCTTGACGTGGTACCACGGTACTTCAGCTTTTTATGTTTGACCGTGCCTTATTCTGACATTTATTAGTTTATTTTATTCTTCCGAAGAAGGTTGGATTACTCTAGCTGAAATCTGGGTAAAGACCAGTAACTTTTCGCAGCTGAGGTGGATCTTTGACGTATTAATTTATCACAGTTGCTGACAGGGCTGCGACATGTTAAAAATTCTTAAATATGTCTTTAGTTTTTGTAATATATACCTGGAGTGCATTTCCCTTAAACCATGCTGTGCCTATGTCTGTTGCTATTGCTGCATTAACTATAGTTTCTCCAGGCTGTTACTGTGTGTAATTAGTATAGTATCAGCTCATAGAGTACTATCTCACCAGGCGACAATGTGGGAAAATCATTCATATGTAATAAATAAAAATGATCTGAGTACTGAGCCCTGAGGCACTCCTTTTGCGACTGGTAGACAATTTGATTTATGGGTCTTACACACAAGCTTCTTCCTGTCACGTCATTTGAGGGTACAGAAATTCCAGAGTTTTAGTTTGGGAAGATTCCCATTAATGTCTTCTCCAATTTAAAATTTCTGTACTCTTTACATTAAATATGAATGAGCAAACATTCTATATCCTAAGTCTGAAGTAACACAAATTACCATTAAATAGGGTTTCGAGTTTGATTTATTTATGTAGCATTACTAGATTAACTTTCTGCTTGTATTTCGTAATTTATGTTTGAGGTACTCATTGGGCTTCGTGCAGTGTTTCAGATGCAGTCATTGATGCTTTAAAGTCAGCAGAGTTGTAGCAGAGTGTCCCCAGCGCCATACGTTCTTTGACAGAATGTGTCAAGCAGAGGTCTTTCCTGTGAAAGTGTGAACAATGTTATATACAAAAGGAATGTCTGTTGGGCAGGAGGGGAGAGTCAGTCAGCTGAGATATTGTAAGTTGAAAAGGTCTGTGTATTTAACTACTTGTGTATACATATATAAAAAAAAGTTTTGCATCACCCTGGTTCCCAGAACTCCTGAAGATAGAAGTTGACTGTGGATATTGTATCACAGACACAGTCCATTTTACTGTTCCAAGAGGTCAGTAAATCCACCCACAGATGTAAACAACCATGCATGAGCAGCACTATTAGATGGAGGGGGTCCGACAGCCAATCAGTTTCAGCCGTTCCACCAGGATGGAGGTACACAGCTCGTGTTGTCTGCAGTTCAACCATGCCTAGGCGGTCAATACTGCTGTTCTATTGCGTCTGCATTGTTACTTGGTGCCAGGAAGGGTTCTCGACAAGGGATGTGTCCAAGTGTCTCCGAGTGAACCAGAGCGATGTTGTTTGGACATGGATGAGCTACATAGAGAGAGGAACTGTCGATGATATGCCTCGTTCAGCTTGCCCAATGGCTACACTGCAGTGGATGACCGCTACCTAAGGATTTTGGTTCGGAGGAACCCTGCCAGCAACGCTACCATGCTGAATAGTGCTTTTAGTGCAGCCACAGGACGTCGTGTTACGACTCAAATTGTACGCAATAGGCTGCATGATGGGCAACTTCACTCCTGACATCTATGACGAGGTCCATCTTTGCAACGACGACGCCATGCAGCGCGTCGAATGGACCACTCAGGTTTGGCATCACGTTCTCGTCACCGATGAGTTTTGCATATGCCTTCAACCAGACAATCGTGGGAGACGTGTTTGGAGGCAACCCAGTAAGGCTGAACGCCTTAGACTGTCCAGCGAGTGCAGCAAGAAGGAGGTTCTCTGCAGTTTTGCGGTGGCATTATATGGGGCCGACGTACGCCGCTGGTGGTCATGGAAGGGGCCATAACGGCTGTACTATACGTGAATGCCATCCTCTGACCGATAGTGCAACCATATCGGCAGCATATTGGCGAGGCGTTCGTCCTCATGGATGAAAATTCGCGCCTCCATCGTGCACATCTTGTGACTGACTTCCTTCAGGGTACCGACATCGCTCGACTAGAGGGAGCCAGCTAGTTCTCCAGACATGAACCCTATCGAACATGCCTGGGATACATTTAAAAGGGCTGTTTATGGACGATGTGACCCACCAACCACTCCATGATCTCCGCCGAATCGCCGTTGGGGTGTGGGACAATCTGGACCAACAGTGCCTTGATGGACTTCTGGATAGTATGCCAAGACGAATACAGGTATGCATCAATGCAAGAGGACGTGCTACTGGGTATTAGAGGTACCGGTGTGTACAGCAGTCTAGACCACCACCTCTGAAGGTCTCGCTGTATGGTGGTACAACATGCAATGTGTGGATTTCATGAGCTATAAAAAGGGCGGAAATGATGTTGATGTTGTTCTCTATTCCAATTTTCTGTACAGGTTCCGGAACTCTCGGAACCGAGGTGATGCAAAACTTTTTTTGATTTGTGTTTATATCCTATTAATGAGTGTGTTGTTGATTTGAATGTGTTTTTTTATTATTTCATTTACTTTAATTCGATTTTGGTTTCACTGCAAGGATATGTAGAGGCACGGATCATTCTTAGATTTTACTGACACAAAAATTTAGTGTGGGATCTTGTATAATTATTGAAGTTACTTGGATGAAACCGAGCTCAAAAACAGTTAATCGTTATAGGCTACATACACACAAAAAAAGTATTTGACCATTTTCAATGTGTATGGATCTATACGTCATTTAATTTCGTCTTAGTGCAGGCCAAGTCTCAGTCCTATTGCACCTAACAATAATCATCTGAAAAAATCGTTAAGTGCTTTGAAAAAGTCAGTTCCCTATAGATCATGAATGAAGGTAGTAATATCGCCGATCTCTAGCGTCGCCTGTGGAAAGAACGGGGTAGTAATTACGATAATTTTAAATTGCCACGTAATGGTGGCCAATAGTCGCCGTCCAGCGATGTTAAGCTTGTTTCCCGCGCAGCGTCTGAAATTCTTTTAAAAATGATGGGACAAGGAAACGGAATATGTGGTGCAGGTTACAGTTAAAGTTAACAACAGCAATACTTTAGACATATATTGTGGCTCACTGGTCAAATAAGAAAACATGTACACACCTTATTGTGGAGATTGTGCACAATGGAGTCCAATCCGAATAAGACAAAGCAAGAGAGAGTCTGGCACTTTTTGCTTCACGCCGATACCAAAAAGAACAAAGATAATAATAATACTTATGTTACAGATAATAGTTTTCTTTATAATCGCAATATTCCTTGACTTTCAGTAGAGTTTCTTTCACATATGACAAAATAATTGATTAATATCGTGGAAAAATATTTAATAATTTCTAGTTCTCTTAATCTGGACCATGGGACATCAAAGGCTCCCTGGAATGCCATAGTCACAGGTTCTAATGTCCGGGAGTGGCATTCCACATTCCGTCAGATGAAGCACGTTCGCTAAAGTTTTCACTTCGCATCACCATATTTAACATAGAATTTTATGACTGTCTGATGCATTGAGTTCACATCAATATGCTTTACATCGTTCAACAAGGTTTCAAAATTTTAACATCATTGGTACATATATTTATGTAATAATTTTTATTTTAGAAAGGATAGTCTGTTATTAACTGAAGCTGGGTACAATTACTTTTTATCGCTCTCCATTCGGATGTGGGCCCAGGGGGAAACCGCAGAAAACCTGGGTGGAGCAAAACAGACCATCTTTCATCTCTGTCTGTTATTCATGTTTCAAATATTATCAGGTATTGCATTTCTGATTTGAAAAGATTGCATTTCATGGATTATATACATAATTTGACTGTTGACTGACGATGCTGTTGGTTGGTGGTGTTGCCAGTTGGTGACCATCGTCTGCGTGCGTGGGACGTTGCAGGTACGGCGTCGCATAGTGGATGTTGCGTCATCATGGATACACCCGGCAGAAACGTACGTAGCGTCGGCGCGGAGGCAGACACGCCCCCCCCCCCCCCCCCCGTCGTTGATTGACGTTTAACCGCGATACCGGCCGCCATCGCTGCATCGGCGTCGCTTCCTGCGTTGTCGTCTCACCAAACCGCTCGCAACGCCAAGGGGTGACCATGAAACAAGTTATATTACGAAGTATTATTTGTATGACACACAGATGGGAATTCGAAATGGGAAAAAATGCACACATTATTAGTCACTGCTATTGTATATTTCAGGGTCAGCTCTGTAACTGTTCATTACACCCCACCTGCGTAATTCCAGTAATCACATAGTCCTGCAAAAATGGTTGTTTTTCTCACTTTTTATGATGTTCTTAATTTTTCGCGCTATATATGCGTCCTAAAGTCGTCAAACGCTCTACACTTCATCGTGTCTTAGAACGATTACTATTCACTGTTTATAACCTGTTCTAAAAACATCACTCCGAGCGCGGCACGTCACTCACCGACCAAGTGTCCGATTGCTGCAATGTTCATTGTTGTCGCGCGTGAGACGCTGTTTATTCTAAATACATTGTTCGCACAGTTTACAGGAGATGAAATTACACAGTTTTCCCATATTCACGCACTGTGTGCGCTTAACAACATCTGTTCGATAAGTTGTTGTTGTTGTGGTCTTCAGTCCAGAAACAGGTTTGCTGCAGCTCTTCATGCTACTGTATCCCGTGCAAGCTTCTTCATATCTGAGTAACTACTGCAAACTACATTCTTCTGATTCTGCTTAGTGTACTCATCTCTTGGCCTACCTCTACTATTTTTACCCTCCACGATACCCTCCAATACTAAATTGGTGATCCCTTGATGCCACAGAATGTGTCATATCGACCGGTCCGTTCTTTTAGTCAGGTTGTGCAACATTTGCCTCTTCTCTCCAATTTTATTCAGTACCTTCTCATTATGCATGTGATCTACGCATCTGATCTTGAGCATTCTTCTGTAACACCGCGTTTCTTCTTGTATAAACTAATTATCACCCATGTTTCACTTCCATACATGGCTAAACTCAATACAAATACTTTCAGAAAAGACTTACAGACACTTAAGTGTATACTCGATGTTGACAAATTTCTCTTCTTCAGAAACGCTTTCCTTGCCATAGCCAGTCTACATTTTATATTCTCTCTACTTCGACCATCATTAGTTATTTTGCTCACTTTAAGTGTCTCATTTCCTAACCTAATCCCCTCAGCATCACCTGACTTAATTCGAGTACATTCCATTATCCTCATTTTGCTTTTGTTGATGTTCATCTTATATCCTCCTTTCAAGAGACTGTCCATTCCATACAGCTACTCTTCCAGGTCCTTTGCTGTCACTGACAGAATTAAAATGTCATTGGCAAACATCAAAATTTTTATTTCTTCTCCATGGATTTTAATTCCTGCTCCAAATTTTTCTTTTGTTTCTGTTACTGCTTACTCAATATACAGATTGAATAACATCTGAGATAGGCTACAATCCTGTCTCACTCCCTTCTCAACCACCACTTCCCTTTCATACCCTTCTACTCTTATAACTGCCATCTGGTTTCTGTATAAATTGTAAATAGCCTTTTGTTCCCTGTATTTTACCCCTGCCACCTTCAGAATTTTAAAGAGAATATTCCAGTTAACATTGTCAAAAGCTTCCTCTAAGTGTACAAATGCTAGAAACGTAGGTTTGCCTCTACTTAATCTATCTTCTAAGATAAGTTGTAGGGTCAGTACTGCATCGCGTGTTCCAACATTTCTATGGAATCCAAACTGATCTTCCCCGAGTTCGACTTCTACCAATTTTTTCATTCGCCTGTATAGAATGCATGTTAGTATTTTGCAGCCATGACTTAGTAAACTGATTTCTTTGGGACTGGAATTATTATATTCTTCTAGAAGTCTGAGGGTATTTCGTCTGTCTCATACATCTTACTCACCAGATGGTAGAATTTTATCATAGCTGGCTCTCTCAAGGCTATCGGTAGCTCTAATGGAATGTTCTATTCCCAGGACCTATTTTTGACTTAAGTCTTTCAGGGCTCTGTCAAATTCATCACACAAAATCGTATCTTCCATTTCATCTTCATCTACGTCCTCTTCCATTTCCATAATATTGCCTTTAAGTGCATCACCCTAGGATAGACTCTCTACATACTCCTTCCACACTTCTGAATTCTCTTCCCGTCTTAGGATTGGTTTTGCATCTGAGCTCTTGATATTCAAACAGGTAGTTCTCTTTTCTCCAAAGGTCTCTTTAATTTTTCTGTAATCACCATCTATCTTACCCCTAGTGTTATCTGCCAGTACCTCCTTACACTTGTCCTGTAGCCATCCTTGCTTAGCCATTTTGCACTTCATGTCAATCTCATTTTTAAGACGTTTGTATTTCTTTTTGCCTGCTTCATTTACTGCATTTTTATATTTTCTCCTTTCATCTATTAGATTTAATATCTCTTCTGCTACCCAAGGATTTCTACTAGACCTCTTTTCACGTACTTGATCCTCTGTAGCCTTCACTATTTCATCTCTCAAAGCTACCCATTCTTCTTCTACTGTATTTCTTTCCCCTGTATTTGTCAATCGTTCCCTAATTCTCTCTCTGAAACTCTCTACAACCTTTGGTTCTTTCAGTTTATCTAGGTCCCATCTCCTTAAATTCCTACCTTTTTGCAGTTTCTTCAGTTTTAGTCTACAGTTCGCTACCAACAATTTGTGGTCAGAGTCCACATCTGCCCCTGGAAAAATGCTACAGTTTAAAACCTGGTTCCTAAATTTCTGTCTTACCATTATATAATCTATCTGAAATCTTCCAGTGTCTCCAGGCCTCTTCCATGTATACAACATTCTTTTATGATTCTTAAACCAAGTGTTAGCTGTGATAAAGTTGTGCTCTGTGCAAAATTCTACCTGGCGGTAGACCCCCAGTCCATATTCACCTTCTTATTTTCCTTCTCTTCCTTTCCCTACTATTAAATTCCAGTCCCCCACGACTAGTCAGTTTTCGTTTCCCTTCACTATCTGAATAATTTCTTTTATCTCATCATACATTTTATCAATCTCTTCCTCACCTGTGGAGCTAGCTGCCATACAGAGTTGTACTACTGTGGTAAGTGTGGGTTTTGTGTCTGTCTTGGCTACAATAATGTGTTCACTATACTGTTCGTAGTAGCTTACCTATGCTCCTACTTTTTTATTCATTATTCAACCTACTCCTTCATTTCCCCGATTTGATTTTGTATTTATAGCCCCGTATTCACCTGACCAGAAGTCTTGTTCCTCCTGCCACCGTACTTCGCTAATTACCACTATATCTAACTTTAACCTATCCATTTGCCTTTTTAAATTTTCTAACCTACCTGCCTGATTAAGGGATCTGACATTCCATGCTCCAATCCATAGAACGCCAGTTTTCTTTGTTATGATAACGATGTCCTACTGAGTAGTCCCCGCCTAGAGATCCGAATGGGGGACTGTTTTACCTCTGGAATGTTTTACCCACAAGGACGCCATCATCAACCAAGTGTTAGCTGTGATAAAGTTGTGCTCTGTGCAAAATTCTACCTGGCGGTAGACCCCCAGTCCATATTCACCTTCTTATTTTCCTTCTCTTCCTTTCCCTACTATTAAATTCCAGTCCCCCACGACTAGTCAGTTTTCGTTTCCCTTCACTATCTGAATAATTTCTTTTATCTCATCATACATTTTATCAATCTCTTCCTCACCTGTGGAGCTAGCTGCCATACAGAGTTGTACTACTGTGGTAGGTGTGGGTTTTGTGTCTGTCTTGGCTACAATAATGTGTTCACTATACTGTTCGTAGTAGCTTACCTATGCTCCTACTTTTTTATTCATTATTCAACCTACTCCTTCATTTCCCCGATTTGATTTTGTATTTATAGCCCCGTATTCACCTGACCAGAAGTCTTGTTCCTCCTGCCACCGTACTTCGCTAATTACCACTATATCTAACTTTAACCTATCCATTTGCCTTTTTAAATTTTCTAACCTACCTGCCTGATTAAGGGATCTGACATTCCATGCTCCAATCCATAGAACGCCAGTTTTCTTTGTTATGATAACGATGTCCTACTGAGTAGTCCCCGCCTAGAGATCCGAATGGGGGACTGTTTTACCTCTGGAATGTTTTACCCACAAGGACGCCATCATCATTTAACCATACTGTAAAAGTACATGTGCTCGGAAAAAATTACAGCTGTAGTTTCCCCTTGTTTCAGCCATTCTCAGTACAAGGGCAGCAAGGCTGTTTTGGTTAATGTTACAAGACGAGATCAGTCAATCATCCAGACTGTTGCCCCTGCAACAACTGAAACGGCTGAGGCCTTCTTCAGGAACCACATGTTTATCTGGCTTTTCAACAGATTCCCCTCCACTGTGGCTCAAGCCTCCCCACCAATGGCAAGGTCCATGTTCATGGGGGGTGAGTCTTTAAGGATGCCTGCCAAAGCGTGTACATGGTACGTTGATCTCTCACTTAATATTTTCTCATACTATAGATTGCAAATAACACAGTTCCATATAGTTCAAGTCACGATTTTTATTGTCTCTGTGACTCCACAAATTTTCTCCACAGAACAAGGTAATCACATATTCTATTGCTTACATTATCTGTCTTTTCGTTTAGAGGCCGGTGTTACAATTTGTGAATTACACAATTCATTGCTTATGTTCCATCACCCATGTCACGTTTGTCTGACCAATAGATCATCAGGACTTGTACTCAGGCTCTGGTCTGACTTTACAATAATAATGACTTTACCATATTATACTCAATAAATTGCCTATATTTGTATATTTTCTCAGGACTAGCATGCATTTTCCTGTGTTACACAGTGTCTAATACACGTTTCTCAAGCCAAATCTAAGTTTAGCTATGGATCCAAAAACCTAGCAAAGTCATGTGGTAAAATGGCATGACTTATCACTGCTAGATTAATTCTAAAATTGTTTCATAGAAATCTGCTTTGCTGATGAGCCACAGTGTTTCCCTCTAACATGAGTTCTACTCATGGTCATCTTTCTTTTTACTCTAGTGTTTGAAATATTACCTAATAAATGCATATTGTATATTTAAGAAAATTGAACTTACATGTCTAATAAATATTTCACAAGCTGAACCTTCCAATGAAATAATATTCCTAACTTTAGATTACAGTATGGAGTTAAATCAAATGTTCTCATTAAAAACTGATATCACTTGATAGTCGCTATTCTACTTCAGTTTTATGAACTTGTGTTCTTTCAATACACAGTTTAGTGTAATGTCTTTCCTATGCATCTTAGGAAAGCAAGTAATATTGTTCTTTAGTCAAGTAAACTCACCTGAATGCCACTTTCTACATCCTAAATACAGAAAAATATACCATGGATAACACTTCTATACTACTATTTACATGAAAAATACATCAAAAACTGAAAGAAAATTTTATATATCTACATTGTCATTATGAATCATTTTATATACAGTTTGACGTCTTTACAACAGTACAGAATATGTGGCGTGACAGAAGTTTCATGGGGCAACATCCCTATGTTATATTCATAACCATTTATTACTCCAGCTTTCGCAGAGAAAACATTCAAATGATTTGACAGCATACGAGTAAGCTCATGTTGCTGGCTATTGTTCAGATAACCCGATTCCTTAACCTTGTTGTAAACCATTTCCTGTATTTCCATAGTGTTCTCTATTCCCTTTTCAGGATAATAGTATTCCTTCACTTTAAATCCAGAGTGAACTTGTAAAATCTTTAATCCATGGCATTCGATTTGAATGCTCTGGCAGTACTTGCTATATACTTCGTTCATTGTGACCAGCTGCAGTAAAATTCTCCTTCCACCATACATTAAACTAATTTCCCCCGTGGAAAGGTCTATATTTGCCTTTATGCTCCTCAGGAAATCACAACAACCGAGGATACAAGCTTCTGATAAACCTTTTATTACTAGGAAAGTGCACTTGATCGCTCCTTCCCTAAATTGAAGGTCAACCTGTACCTGGAATTTAACTATTTGCGCCTGTGCCCCAGTAGCTTCAGACAAGCGACAGCTTTGTACTGGACAAATTTGTATTTTATTTGTCTTACATAGTGCCTTATACAGTTCCAAACTCACAACACTAGTGGTCGTGCCATTATCAATGTATGGTGTCGACTGGAATATCTTCATCTGCGTTTTAATTAAAGCCTGTATTTGTTCTAGATTGTTACTTTTGCCTTTACTAGGTTCATTTAATAATTTATCCTGCATTGCGACATCATCATTATGGCGCATAGGTTTTTTGTTTATATTTTTGTTTATTCTTGAATTTCTGTTTCTGTGGGGCGTGTGTAGTTTTTGGTGGCACTAGATCACTTAAAAGATTTGAACTTGTATTGAGATACCTTGCCCAAATAAAGACAAGTTTTCTTGGATCAAAAGAAACCTTTACATGTTGTTACTTAGTAGCTGTTGCGTGCAATTCATTGTGTTGTAGTTGCAAGTTTATGTGTCACCGTAAAAGTGACGTGTTTGAAGGATATTTCGTTTCAAGGCGCAAGGGAAACTTATTTGGTCGAAATTGAGTGATGAATAATCTCTGAAAACAGTATTGTTACGTAAAGCTGAATCACTAGAAATGAGGAAAGCAAAGATGTAAGCTTCTTGCATAACATAATCCGAAGTTGGTATTAGGTAGTTTTCGTTTCAGTGTAATTAACGTAATTACTTTGGTACAGAAAATTACACAACAGCCTGATACTAATAAAAACTAACAAGATTACATTTACATAATGTAAGTTTCAAGTGAGTGAAAATCAGAATTGAAGTTTTTTGAAGTTGTTATGGAAAGTCAGCTGTCATACTCACAAAGGTGTAGTTGTTCATCTGTGGAATCCATTACGTATCATTATTTACGTAGCAATGCTAAACATTAGACTACACAGAAAGAAATAGAATTATCTCCTTAGTTATCGTTATCACGGTATAAACGTTGTCCAAATACGAGTATAATATGCACTCACTTCATATTTGAAATGTATGTTAAAAGTTATTAAAAGATTACTAGGCCATTCCAGAGAGATTGTTCTGCATTGGAAGGAACTCGTTGCTTGTGAGGACAATTGCAAGCTGGATTTACGATTTATCTTGACATAATATAAACAGGTATCGTTTTGTAATAATTTTTGTGTCTTGTTTTGGACGACGGGGAGATAACGTGTGTTGTCGTTGTATTCTGCTAGTCTCATCATTGCTGGTTGATAGTGACTGTCAGTGTCACTTGAATGTTTCTGCAGGTAACATTCATATTTTACATGTGTTTTGTGTTTGGTAGTTTATGTTTTCTCCTTGATCTTCGTTATGTATATTGCTGAATAAATGGTCTCTAAAAATGTGTGTTCCTGGCAATATGGTGCATTGCATATTTGATTAAAAGGTCAACTTTGTAATCTCACAGAGGACTAATTAGAGTCAATATCTAATAGGTTATCGGCCCAGGAAAGATTAGGGAACTTTCCATACCAAAGAAATAAACTAATAAATCAAATTTACATAATTTTCGCGTGTGTTCAACGTGTTGAAATCGTATTTCATTTTGCAGATAAATTGTCAAGATTTATTTGTTTAACTATATGAACGTATTCAAGATGGGTTTGGGTAGGCAATCACTGTTTAATTTTGAAAAGTTGACCGGTATGACAAACTACAACGACTGGAAATTCACAATGGAAATGTACTTGAAACATGAGGGACTATGGGACACAATTGCTGGCACTGACGAAGATGAGAAGAATGTACAGAATTATTATCGAAATTATGTTTATCTGTAAATTGATCTGTGTATCCAAAACTTCGTGGAGCAACGACTGCTAAAGAGGCATGGCAAAATTTACAATCTGCATTTGAAGATAAGAGTTTATATAGTTATATTGGGCTGTTACAATGCTTAATGAATGTACAATTGGCTTCTGAGAAAAATATGGAGGCGCATTTGCCGAAAATTATGTCACTTGCTCAACAAATTCTAAGCACAGGTAAGAAAATGGACGATGCAATTATGCTAAGTGGACTTCCACCAGATTTCCAACCCTTAATTATGGCAATTGAGAATTCGGGTGTCAAGAGTACTAGTGATTTAGTAAGTCAGCGATTAATGTTAGAATCGACTAAAACGTCAGTTTGCATCCTCAAATGAGACCACAGATTCGGCGCTGGCAGCTAGTAAGCAGGACAGTAAACACCAGAAGTCGAATATCCAACGTGGTGTGCGAAATATCAAGCCTTTTAAGCGTTATAAATGTCACAAACCTGGTCACAAGGTGAATGAGTGTAGAACAAAGAAGAAACCAAATAAATTTTCAAATTCTGCGAATGCAGTGAGAACTGAAAACGAAACTGTGTTAATGGCTCTAACTGCACCTTCGGATCATAGTGATGGCTGGTATGTGGATTCCGGGTGTTCACGACATATGACGAATTAAAGAGACTCGTTTAACACTTGCCAATCGACCACAGCTGCTAAAGTGACAGTAGCAGATAATAGCAATCTTCAGGCTATTGGAGAAGGCGATGTTCATCTTCGAGTTACTTGTGACGACAAAAATAAACAGATAACTGCTAATGATGTTGCGTATGTTCCAAGACTTGTTTACAACCTACTGTCGGTTAGTCATATGACAAGACGTGGATTGTGTGTATTGTTTGACAATGTACAGTGTGGTGTATACTAGAAAAGTGATATAATTGTTTCTGGAACACCAGTAGCAACTACAACTCAAATAAATGGTATGTATCGATTACATGAAGTGCATCATTACGCAAATGTTGTAGAATTTGACAGTTATGAATTGTGGCATCGAAGATTGGGACATTTGAATCATGTAAGCATGCACTTATTAAAAAAAATGGCTGATGGACTGAACTGGACGAACGTCAATTTAGATCCGTGTTTTCCATGCATAAAAGGAAAACAGTCTCGACAACCTTTTCCTAAAACATCAAGTAGAAGAGCAAAAGATCTACTTGACACTGTGCATTCTGATATTTGTGGACCAATGAGCACGGCTCCGTGGGGTGGATCACGATATCTTCTCACATTTACAGATGATCTGTCAAGAAAATCTTTTGGTTATATGCTAAAATCAACAACAGAAATCTGTGACACATTCATCGAATTCAAAGCATGAGTAGAAAATGAAACTGGCTGAAAAATCAAAATACTTCGAACAGACAATGGAAAAGAGTTCATCAATCGGCGCATGAAGTTATTTTTAAAGATGAATGGAATTCAGCATGAAACAACTCCTTACACGCTAGAGCAGAGTGGTGTTGCAGAACGCTTAAATCGGACAATCATTAAAAAAGCAAGATCAATGTTAACAGATGCAGGTCTAAGTAGACAATTTTGGGCTGAAGCTGTAAACACAGCAATTTATTTGAAGAATCGATCTCCAACAAAAGCTGTTAAGAATGTCACTCCTGAGGAATTATGGAGTGGTCGTCGGATAAATCTGAGTTATTTACGAATCTTTGGATGTTGAGCATTTGTACATATACCAAAAGAAAAAAGGACGAAATTAGAAGACAAATCTAGGGAACTTATCTTTGTTGGATATTGCGAAGATTCTGAAGCATATCGTCTGATTGATCCAAATTCACCAAAGACAATTGGGAAAGCCCGTGATGTGCAATTCATCAAAAACTCAAAATGCACTTGTGAAAACAGTATTCCAAACAGTAACCCAATTGACGATAATCGTATAGACAGTCGTCATCTAGCGCCCGCACCTAACATCATTGAAGAGGCAACTGAACTGACACAACCTGCTCAAGTTGACAAAAATGCAGTTTATCTTGAATTAGCACAAAGTGACACTGAGAAAACAGTAAATAGCAACGTACATAGTCACAAGGAAGTTGCGCAGCCAGAAATGCAACCAGAAATTAGAAAATCATCACGTGAAAGAAAACCAAATACTAAATATTTTAATGATGATTTTGATTGTCTTGCTTGTATTTCTGAACCAAATTCGTATGAAGAAGCAATGAATCGTGATGACTGTGAAAAATGGAAGGAAGCCTTAGATAATGAATATAAATATTTACTTGAAAATGAAACATGGAGTTTGACTGATTTACCACCAGGCAGGAAGGTAATTAATTCGAAATGGGTGTTCAAGGTGATAGAAACGTCAAATGGTGAAATTGAACGTTATAAGGCTCGTTTTATAGCGAAAGGTTGTTTCCAAATACCAGGAATAGACTTTGATGAAACGTGCTCGCCTGTTGTTCGTCAGTCTTCACTTCGCATCCTGTTAGCTTTATCAGCTGAATTTGATCTTGACATTGAACATATGGATGTTCGAACTGCATTTCTATATGGTGATCTTGATGAAGAAGTTTACATTTGTCAACCCAAAGGCTACGTGAAGAAGGGGGACGAGATGAAGGTTTGCAAGCTGAAGAAGGCAATTTATTGTCTAAAACAGGCGTCACGCGTTTGGAATATGAAATTAGATGTGACATTACATAAAATGAACCTAAAGAAGTCAGAATATGATTCTTGCATTTACTTCAGAAGTTCTAAGTTGTAGGGGACTGATGACCTCAGAAGTTAAGTCCCATAGTGCTCAGAGTCATTTGAACAATGTTGATCCACAGTCATAACATCGACTGTCAATACAAAAACTCTACCTAATTCTTGCTGTAGTGGTCGATTGGTTCGCTCAAGCAATTTCGCGTGACAGGAAACCATACATCAGCGGAATCGTGACGTTGGTAAAGTACGATCCCTTGCCATTTTGGTTTAGATCTTGAGTCCCGTCCGTCGGCGCGTTACAGTGGTCAGTCAGGATGCTTACATACATATCACCTGGCAGAATCGTGTCTAGACGCATCAGGAGTATCATATCACTCCAACTGCAAACGCCCCACGCCGTTATAGAGCCTCCACCACCTTGAACAGCACCCTGCTGACATGCAGAATCATGGATTTATGATGTTTTCTCCATAACTGTACACATCCGTCCGCTCCATACAATTTGAAACAAGGCTCGTCGGCCAGGCAAAAAGTTTCCGGTCATCAACAGTCCAATGTCGGTTTTGATGGGCCCAGGCGAGGCATAAAGTTCTGTGTCGTGCAATCAACAAGGGTACACGAGTGGGCCTTCGGCTCCAAAAGCCCATGTCGATGATGTTCCATCGAATGGTTCGCACACTGATCCATGTTGATGTCGCAGCATTAAAATCTGCAGCAACTTGCGGAAGGATTACACTTCTGTCACGTTGAACTATTCTCTTAGTCCCGTTCTTGCAGAATCTTTTTCCGGCCGCGGCGATTTCAGAGATTTGATGTATTATCGGATTCCTGGTATTTACGGTGCACTCATGGAATGGTCGTACGGGAAAATCCCCACTTCATCGCTACCTAGGAGATGCTGTGCCCCATCGCTTGTGCGCCGACTATAACGCCACGTTCTAACTCACTTAAATCTTGATAACCTGCCATTGTAGCAGCAACTGCACAGACACTTATTGTCTTATATAGGCGTTGCTGACCGCAGCGCCGTATTCTGCCTGATTACATATCACTGTTTTTGAATATGCAAGCCTATACCAGTTTCTTTGGCGCTTCATTGTATACACCTTAAAAAAAGTTTTGCATCACCTCGGATCCGAGAGTTCCGGAACCTGTACAGAAAATTGGAATAGAGATCAACATAAACATCATTTCCGCTCTTTCTATTGCCCATGAAAACCACACATTGCATGTTGTATCACCATACAGCGAGACATTCAGAGGTGGTGACCCAGGTTGCTGTACACACCGGTACCTCTAATACCCAGTAGCACGTCCTCTTACGTTGATGCATGCCTGTATTCGTCGTGGCATACTATCTACACTGTTGGCCCAGATTGTCCCATTCCTCAACAGCAGTTCAGCGTAGATCCCTCACAGTGTTGTCCATAAACAGCCCTTTTAAATTTATCCCAGGCATGTTTAATAGGGTTCATGTCTGGAGAACATGCTGGCCACTCTTGCCGAGCGATGTCGTTACCCTAAAGGCAGTCATTCACACCATGTGCGCGATGGGGACGCAAATTGTCGTCCATGCAGAAGAATGTCACACTAGTAAGCTGTCGATGTGGTTGCACTATCTGTCTGAAGATGGCATTCGCGCAGCGTACAGCTTCCATGACCACCTGCGGCGTACTTCGGCCCCGCATAATGCCACCCCAAAACAGCAGGGAACTTTCGGCTTGCTGCACTCGCTGTGACAGTATGTATAAGGCGTTCAGACTGACCAGGTTGACTCCAGATACGTCTCTGACGATTGTCTGGTTGAAGACATATGCGGTACTCATCAGTGAAGAGAACGTGATGCCAATCCTGAGCGGTCCATTCAGCATGTTGGACCCATTTGTACTGCACTGCGTGGTGTCGTGGTTCCAAAGATGGACCTCGTCATGGATGTCGGGAGTGAATTTGCGCATCATGCAGCCTATTGTGCTCAGTTTTAGTGGTAACACGACGTCCTGTGGCTGCAAGAAAAGCATTTTCAACATGGTAGCGTTACTGTCAGGGTTCCTCCGAGTCATAAACCGTAGGTAGCGGTCATCCACTGCAGTAGTAGCCTTTGGGCGGCCGGAGCGAGGCATGTCATTGATATTTCCTGTCTCCATGTCCAAACAATATCGCTTTGGTTCACTCTGAGATGCCTGTACACTTCCCTTGTTGAGAGCCCTTCCTGGCACAAAGTAACAATGCGGACGTGATCGAACCGCGGTATTGGCCGTCTAGGCTTGGTTGAACTATAAATAACACAACCCATGTACCTCCTACCTGGTGGAATCACTGGAATTGATCAGCTGTCAGACCCCCTCCGTCAAATAGGAGCTGCTCATGCATGTTTGTTTACATCCTTGGGAGGGTTTAGTAACATCTCTAAACAGTCAAAGGGACTGTGTCTGTGATACATTATCCACAGTCAACGTCTATCTTCAGAAGTTCTGGGAATTGGGGTGATGCAATACTTTTTTTGATGTGTGTATATGCTCAAGTTTGCAGTGTTGTCAGATTCTGTTGGCTGTATGCTCATTCAGTCTCCACGCAGTCAAGATGGACAGACACACATATATGAAAAAACTTTAGGATGAATTTTCCAAGAGGATAACATCCAAAATTCATGAAATAATGGAAACTATGGTATGTCCTTCCTTATCAACAGTTCAGCATAGCCTGAGTATTTCCACCATTTTCCATGGGGGAGGGGGGGGAGATGGGGGAGGGGAGTGGGAAGGGTAGGGGAATGGAAGGCAGAGGGGACAGGGTAATTAATTGATCAATTTAATTAATTAATTAGATGTCACATTTGTAACATTGCCACATCTACATCATGTGGTAGGGTGGGGGGAGTGTCCACCATCTTGAATAAATTTGGCAACGATGCAGACTAGCTCATAAACCTCGTATTCCGATATTATTTGAATTTTTTGCAAATGGGGAGGATGGGAAGCGAGGGGTTGCTGGTTACATTCTTGCACTTGAGGTATGGTTACCGCTGAGATAGGCAGATGGCACAAACCTGCACTTGTATACCCTTACCCTTTTTCTCTCTACTCGTATACACTGTCGCTTGTCCAGTGGTACCTTTTCTAGAAGAACAGGCAGAATGTCCAAAAGGAAGTGTGCACACATGTTTCCCTTTTAACACTCCTGGGATGAAGTTACGCCCCAGAATGAAATTCCTAAGATTTAGCATCATATGTTAGCGCTCCATGGTCAATGGTGTTTTAACTGACGAAACCAGAACAGATTTTCAGCTGCAGTGTAGTGCAGCACACATTGAAAAAAACGTAGTGTCGTCTTGCAGGCACTGCAAAGATAATCGAAATCACCTCCTCCGAGTACCTGATGTAGTGCCAGATGATAAGGCTGGAATCCTGCCTGATGTCACATGCCTTGGTAATACGTCTGATGCCACAATGCGGACTGATAAGCACTGTGGCTTGAACAGTTTCTTCATGCGCTCTGTCACTTGCAGACTTTGTCATCGTCCTCTGTTTGATGTTGAAGTTGCCTGTTCGTACAAGTGACCTAAGAATTAGTGCTAGTTCCTTGCGCTATGTCAGCAAACATCAGGACAGACATTCCCAAACCATCGTACAATTTTGACAGTATTTCTTTGACAGCCACAGTACAACTTCTTCTCTTTGGTGCGCATGTCTGCATGTAAGGAAAGTTGAAGCAGGAATGACCTGTCGATAGACAACTATGTTTTTGCTAGCTGTGCAGCGCAGACAATAAGGCCTAAATACACTCCTGGAAATGGAAAAAAGAACACATTGACACCGGTGTGTCAGACCCACCATACTTGCTCCGGACACTGCGAGAGGGCTGTACAAGCAATGATCACACGCACGGCACAGCGGACACACCAGGAACCGCGGTGTTGGCCGTCGAATGGCGCTAGCTGCGCAGCATTTGTGCACCGCCGCCGTCAGTGTCAGCCAGTTTGCCGTGGCATACGGGGCTCCATCGCAGTCTTTGACACTGGTAGCATGCCGCAACAGCGTGGACGTGAACCGTATGTGCAGTTGACGGACTTTGAGCGAGGGCGTATAGTGGGCATGCGGGAGACCGGGTGGACGTACCGCCGAATTGCTCAACACGTGGGGCGTGAGGTCTCCACAGTACATCGATGTTGTCGCCAGTGGTCGGCGGAATGTGCACGTGCCCGTCGACCTGGGACCGGACCGCAGCGACGCACGGATGCACGCCAAGACCGTAGGATCGTACGCAGTGCCGTAGGGAACCGCACCGCCACTTCCCAGCAAATTAAGGACACTGTTGCTCCTGGGGTATCGGCGAGGACCATTCGCAACCGTCTCCATGAAGCTGGGCTACGGTCCCGCACACCGTTAGGCCGTCTTCCGCTCACGCCCCAACATCGTGCAGCCCGCCTCCAGTGGTGTCGCGACAGGCGTGAATGGAGGGACGAATGGAGACGTGTCGTCTTCAGCGATGAGAGTCGCTTCTGCCTTGGTGCCAATGATGGTCGTATGCGTGTTTGGCGCCGTGCAGGTGAGCGCCACAATCTGGATTGCATACGACTGAGGCACACAGGGCCAACACCCGGCATCATGGTGTGGGGAGCGATCTCCTACACTGGCCGTACACCACTGGTGATCGTCGAGGGGACACTGAATAGTGCACGGTACATCCAAACCGTCATCGAACCCATCGTTCTACCATTCCTAGACCGGCAAGGGAACTTGCTGTTCCAACAGGACAATGCACGTCCGCATGTATCCCGTGCCACCCAACGTGCTCTAGAAGGTGTAAGTCAACTACGCTGGCCAGCAAGATCTCCGGATCTGTCCCCCATTGAGCATGTTTGGGACTGGATGAAGCGTCGTCTCACGCGGTCTGCACGTCCAGCACGAACGCTGGTCCAACTGAGGCGCCAGGTGGAAATGGCATGGCAAGCCGTTCCACAGGACTACATCCAGCATCTCTACGATCGTCTCCATGGGAGAATAGCAGCCTGCATTGCTGCGAAAGGTGGATATACACTGTACTAGGGCCGACATTGTGCATGCTCTGTTGCCTGTGTCTATGTGCCTGTGGTTCTGTCAGTGTGATCATGTGATGTATCTGACCCCAGGAATGTGTCAATAAAGTTTCCCCTTCCTGGGACAATGAATTCACGGTGTTCTTATTTCAATTTCCAGGAGTGTAGTCGAAAGTCTTGATAGAAAGACAAAGCCTGTCATGACCTTGTTCACAATGCTACAGGCGATTCCAGCCAATTTGCCTTCCAAGTTTAGAATACTTCTTGAATTTCTGTAAAGAATTTCAAAGACAAAATTAACAGTCGTTATATCACTATACCCATCTTTTCAAGTGCTTTCGGATGCTATTAAAAAGTATATCAATTTATTTAAAAAGTCATACTTTCTTCATTATCTCTATCAATGTAAGTGTTAAGACCCTCTATCACACACCAAAGTATGTGCCCTTTAGCATAGTACCATTTGCAGAAAACTCGTTTCGATATCTCGAACCACATGTGATACCCTATGTATTGGTTTTAATGTGGTGTGTAAAAAGAACGTATTTTATCCGTACCTCGTACGTTATTAACAATGCATAAAGTGTAAATCAGAAATAAAAGAAAAAGGGCAATATTTATGTGAGGAAATATCCCTTTCCAGGAATTGTTTTACTATTATCACTTTACATTGCTTTGAGCGAAGTAAAATCACTGATTATGTAACCGAAATTCAGTTCAGCAGCTGTGTCATGTTATGTCGACAAGATAACTAAACTTAAAAGTCTCCTTTCATCTATATTCGACATTAAGTAGTTTCTTATCAACTAAAATTTGCTGAAACTTTATTCACAAGGTGCTGCATTTACTGATGTTATCATAAATATCCTCAAACCTATTTTGATGTTTCAATGGACGACTCGTTACTCACATTTCGTAAAATCATATCCAAATGAGGAGCCTCGTCATACTGTTCATCAGCACTGGAAATTGAATGCTGGTGTTTCATTAACTAACTCCAATTATCAGTATCTCTGTTATATTCGGCGCCAAAATAAGCTGCACGCTTTTCAAGATTCAACATTGTGTTTCTTGACAGGAAGTTTAAGTCAGATGAAATGATGTGATGCATTTAAATATAAGGATACAGAGTTTTTTATTAACATGCTTCGTGTGATACATGTGACACCTGATCTTCATTTCACGAAGTATACTAGTAAAACTGTGAAGCAATGTAGCTCAGTTTCCCTCACATTCAGTCATCTCTCCAGTCATCCTCTTAATCTGTCGCAGCCTTGTAACAGCAAAACTGCTTTGTATTGATATACACTATGGAGTGACAAACATCTTTGGCTTAGGATTATGAAGGTTAATGCTATAGCCACAGATATGTGTCTGTGACTGCAGCCATCTGTTTGTACATCGCTGGCGCGGCCCAGCGATGATGAAATAAACCAGCTAATCATCGTATCTGTGCATTTAACACACTACAACACTGTCAACCTCACCTGCTGAGCTACGTGCATACGAACAACGATATTTCCACATGGGAACTTATGGCAGGTACAACGACACACTTTCAAGTGAGATTTGATACAAGCACTATGTGGGTTGCACATTTAGCACAGTAAAGAAACTTAAGACTTTTGATGCTTTAGCACGTGTTATAGAGTTCAATCGGCGCTAGAATAACATTGAAATACCTAAAATCTAAGTATGACCTTCTTCTGGTAATCATATGACACCAGATGCTTGAGCAATGTAACTGACAACTGCTGGCAGATATGTATATGTTTACACAAGGAAATGACTTAGATGAAAATAACATAGCTGTCTATAGGTATTATTTATCAATCACATAAGGCTTTTTCTTGATTTCTTTTTTAATTATACAGGAGGTGGTACCAACTCAATCTAGGGACCAGCAAAAGTGCTGGTTGGAAGGACATACAATATTACAAATCTGTCTATATTTTTCCCTTACTTCTTCCACTGTTGCGTCCCACTTCAGTCTTGAGTCGGCAGAAACCGGGTAAAATCGAGAACATTCAGTCAAATAGCACACTTGCTTCCGCATTCACTCATCAAGGTCAGGCCTACTAAAAAGCAAGAGAGGTTACACGGGTATGACCTCGGTTTGAGGAAGGCCGGCGTGTACCAGATTCCGTGTCAATGTGGCAAGTCGTATATTGGTCAGACGATGCGTACCGTCGAGGATCGATGCCGTGAACACCAGAGGCACACTCGACTGATGTATCCGAGCAAGTCGGCGGTCGCTGAACATTGTTTGTCGGAAAATCACGCCATGGAGTATGACCTCACGAGGATTCTGGTACAGACGTCGAGATACTGGGACAGCGTTGTTAGAGAGGCCATCGAAATTCGCACCAATGACGACCTCATAAACCGTGACTGTGGCTATAATCTTAGCAAGGCTTGGGAACCAGCGATTGGGTTAATCAAGAGTAAATCGAGCAAACGACTAGTTGTGACGACTACGGCGGACAGAGCCATCGCACCGACGTCATCTCAGACGCCGTCGCAATCTGTTCCACCGCGCGACCGTGGCGCGGGGCGCGGACGGCGGAGGGAGCGCGCCGCGGGCGGAGGGTATTTAAATCGGCCGCCGTCGCGACCGAACCCAGTTCCCTCTGAGCAGCCATAGCGTACGGATCTCCGTGCCGGCACGTTCACAGGAGCTCAGTCCGTCACTTCACCTGATGATGGCGACATGTATGATCGCCGAAATATTGTGCCCGTTGGACACTATAGACCGGCAGCATACCCGTGGATATTTTGACTATCAAATACGCCGGGAGAAACTCAAGAATCACAAGAGAGGTTACAGTTTTCAAAACATAGCTGTCTCTTAGCAACCGCATATAAGTTTTAAGGTAGGAATCCCCTAGTTCAGTACACCCTAATTCCAATGAAAAAATAATCTATTCAGCCATTCATCGTGCCATTTGTAAATCTTTGTCACCTGACAAGCTTAATGAAGAGGTGAATATAATAAAAGCTATTGCAGTTATAATGGCTGTGATCTCTCATGAGTTGAAAATATCTTCAAAGTTAAAACTGACGCTAAAGTGATCACTTTATGTATTAGGGCTGTTTCTGATACTAACAAATATAAAAAAGTTTTCACGATTCCATTTTAGGCCCTATTTCGTATAGAATTCATTGTCTTCTAGTTTAAAAAATATGGATGCAAAGAACCTTTATCACCTACAATAACTTGCAAAAGAATCTTCTTCACAATCTCCAGACCACAGTTGCTCTCACACACAGCTTAGCAGTTTATAAAATCACTTGTGACATGTGTCCCGTTTATTATATAGGACAAACTGTAAGATGTTTCAGTGTCATTTAGAAGGAACATTTATTGGGAAAAAGAGGCACTAACGTACATAATTCCACTTTTGCTGATCATCTGTCAATGTTGAAGACATTTCCATTGTACATAGGGAAAATAAAGGTCATAGGCTCGATGTACTCTAAGGGCAGGACATTTTCAAGCATATTTCTAAGAACAATGGCCTCATCCTCAATAAACAATTACAATTACGTAAAAAAAATGTTTAATGGCTTCAATCTACTACTCGCAGAATTTCGATTCCTTTGTTTTTTACTATGTTTTCCTGCCTCTTGTTCCGAAACATCTTTTTTTCGAATCTTATAGATGTGTACTACTGAAGTTATCTTCAAGAAGATTTTTTTGGATTCTACATCTGTTCCTATAAATATTCTATAATATTCTGTGCTTTATGTAATGAGAATTTCTGTAATGCCTAATAGCTGGCTCTTAGTTATGCAAGGTGACACAGAAGAACAGGAATGTTTGAAATGAGTAGTGGCAGCCATGGGCAGGTGACAGCACTACGGAATTGTGACAGTTAGCGAGTAAACAGCCCGCCATTTCAGTAATCATGAATCAATGGAACGTGAGTTAGCCATAAGAATGTTTTATAAAAACAATGATAGTTTGGTAGCAGCGCAGAGGGAGTTTCAACGTTTATAATTTAGGACGACCTGTTGTCGTTTCGTCGAAACACGCGATAACATGTTGGATTGATAACTTTGAAGAGACTGGATCTGCCCTTTTAAGAAACCAACAGGCCGACCAAGAAGTGTGCGTTCTCCAGTGCAGAATTCTTCATCTTGATTTAAAATTTTATCCGTACAAACTACATATAGTGCAACAATTGAAGGATAATGAATACTGGTTACGGTTAGGATTCTGTCAATAAATGATAACAAAAATAACAATGATGATGAATTTCTAAACAAGTTATGGATGTCAGATGAGGCACATATTCATCTCACAGGTTATGTGAATAAACAGAACTAACGTTACTGGGCAAACGCAAATCCTAACGACATTCATAAGCGTCTTTTACATGCTAGTAAAGTGACAGTATGGTGTGATGTTTCATCACATGGTATTAAGAGACCGTATTTTTTCGCAAATGAACAGGGAAACATAATAACTTAATGCCAATCGTTACGTGGAGGTGTTACGAACTTTCGTTACACCTGCATTGAACAACTTTCCAAACGTTCAAGAAGACTGGTTTCAACAGAATGAAGCGACATCACACTCTGCAGGGCAATTAATGGCATATGTACGAGAATTGTTTGGCTAACGTGTGATCTCACGATTCGGTAACATTCCCTAGCCCCCTAGATCGGCAGGTTTATACATTTGTGATTTTTTCTTGTGGGGCTACCTCAAGGGCAAAGTCTACACGATTCGACCAAGAACCCTGGATGGGTTAAAACAGAGAATTCGGGATGCAATTCACAGTCTCCCAGCTGAGATGCAGCGATCAAGGAGGAACCTCAACAGCCGCTTTCACGAATTGCTCGTACAGGAGGACGCCATCTAAAGTATGTAATTTTAAAAAAAATGATAAATGACATCAATGTCTCGTAAATGGAAAATTTGTAAGGTTTCAATTACTATGAATGGAATTTCTTTCCTTCATCGCTTCTAGTTTTATTGGATTGTGGAAATGTTCCCATTTTTCTGTGTAACCCTGTACTTTATTTGCTTGTCTACTGTGTATTTTCAAAACTATGCTAAGTTCCCATCCTTTGTATTTTGCTTTATGATTAACTCATGTTTAATTCAATTATTTCTGTTATAATGTTTCAAATGGGCACATGTCACTGTCCATGCCCAATAGGCGGCGCGACTTGTATTGTTTTCATGGCAGCAATGTAAGCCACTGGGCCAATCAGTCTGATGTCCCTAGCAAGGTATATGTACCAAAGGCTGAAATGTCGTCCATTTTAATTTTTAACTTGAGCATATCCGCTCTAGACTTTGACCACTGCCTTCTCACAGTTTAACTTTACGTAAGTATACTTTGTATGTCATGACAATTGTCGCCTTGATTAATGTTGTTGTCAAACTTAATTTTCTGTTTATTATTTTGAAGGATTTCTTAAAATTTCATTCTAATAAATACATCCCTAGAGGTGTCGAAACGTAAGTTAATGTACCAACAATTATTTGCAACTGGTTGGCTGTGATTACTATGTTTAAACCAAGAGATAGTTTATCGATCGACGAGTGCCACAAAAGTTTCAGCTGTGAGTTCAAGTGGTGCATCTTTCAAAGGCTTGTGATTTTTCAACTTGATAACAAATTCATTATATAGACTGTTGATTTATATCATTGAGAGTAGAAATAACTCCATTGTTGGACATGAGTAACTCTGCTGGTGGCAGTTACATGACACAAACGCAGCACATATGTCATATTATCAATATGCAACTGATTCACAGTAGTTATTTCTTTATGATTCTACATCAACAAGATGACATTTTCAGAAATTGCACGGTAATAGCAGCGTGCATTTAGAAGGGAAAAGCTCCTTATCGCAGGAAGAAGATAAGAACACTTGTGGTAGGAGAAGTCACTTACCTCTCCTGGTTAATTCTTAAACCATATTTGTCTCTTGTTTCTGTTTGGTCAGTTTTTGTAACCCTATGTGCCTGCAGCCTTGACAAGACCCATTCTTGCCATCCCATCGGTGGCTGGATCTGACAAATTTAAATCAGTCAATATGGCGAACTGAAACCAAGTAAGCCTGTTACGTTCACAAGAATCCACTGGATGTATCTACTAGTGGAGGGGTCCTTTATTCGAACAAATCACTTAAAGGCTTCTACAAGATGGCGCCGATAGAAGAGTGTTGTGACACATCTCAGTCCTCAAAAAAGGTTGAATTAAATAGTTCATCGTGTAGGGAACGTTCGAAACGCGTCATGAAAGGCATCTTTTGTGTGAAGGGTAACTCTTGGTTTCACGAAAAATGTGCGAAAGTGAATTTAAAACTCATAAAAGACGAGTTTCCATGCTCGTGTCCATGTTGTTTATGTATTGAGATGGCTGAACTCGTATGTACCGTGAACTCAAAAGAAGAAATTATTAAAGTGCTTTAAAGTGACGCTGAAGCGCTGAAGGAGGAAATTTTAGCACTGAAACAATAAAATTCTGAACTAGTTACTGAAAGAAAATCCTGTGTGTGTAGAAATCAACCCATTACTGAACAAAGTGGCAAACACCCGCATATGTGTAATATGGCGAAAAATACTACAGAGAAATCAGTCAGTGAAACAAGTGATAAGTATAAATGGAAAACAGTTTCCTATAAAAAGGACAAACGTAAAATTTCAACGAACAAAGAAGATGACAAAAACGATTTTCTGTTGATACGTGATTCTATATTAAAAAATGTTATTGTGACAGACTGTACAATAGATGTTCGACCTGGTATTCGATCGCATCAACTCAACAAACATTTTAAGCATGTATTGTATACGAAAAGAAACACGGGCGAAAGTGGTAACAAAACTTTAAGTATCGACGATTACAGAGGTGTCTTAATCCACGTAAGCACAAACTCCATCCACAGTAACAGTGAGGAAGAAATCATGAATGAAACACGGAATCTGATTAGATTGGTGAAAACTGCATACCCAACATCCAGGCTGGTAATTAGTGGAATTATTCACCGAAGATAGGTAAGTGATACTTACATCAATAGGATAAATACTGGCATTAGGGAACAGTGCAACAGACTCGCTGGAGCATTCATTGACCCAAACAAGTTCTTAAATGATAAGTGTCTGGGAAAAGATGGCTCTGTGAACCTTAGTAAATGTTCATAGACATGTGTAAAATCCTAAGAATCAAGGGAAACTAATTCATTCTGATAGGAGTGACAAAGAAAAAACTCAAACTGAATATAAAAAGTTTATGTACCCAACAAAGGATGCATGTGAAATAACAAAAAAAAAAAAGATCTATTGATGCACTGGAATATAAATGGCTTAGGGGCAGAACTACCAAATCGTAAATACTCAAAAATCGATGAACTAAAAATTCTGTTTTCAGAATCTGTAAATATTCAAATAATCTGCCTAAACGAACACTGGTTACCAGAAGATAGTATAAAAGTATTAAATAGTATTAATAATTTTAAGGTAGCTGCTAGGTTTTCTAGAATAAGCAAATCTCATAGGGGCTCCTGCATTCTTGTCAGTTCTTTTGTAAGTTATACAGTACGAGATAGTTTTAATTATTTAAATGAAGAGAGAAAAGTTGCTCTGTAGAACTAAGTGATCTGAACACACTGGTTATAGCAATCTACAGAATTGCTGGATGTGCGGTAACAAAAATGTTCTCGGCCAAATTCGAATGCCTCATAGAAAAACTCCAGAAAGAAAGTAAGAAAAAAGTTGTTTTAGCAGCAGACTTCAACTTAAATATCTTAGTTGAAAGCAATCATTCCACAAAATTTCTTGACTTAATTGAGAAATCTGTTTTCAAGCTAAACTCTTCTGAAGGCACTAGGAAAAAAACAGCAGATCAGTGACCTGCATTGATAATATTATAACTAACTTCAAATTTGATGGTGGAAATAAGCACTAATACTGCTTAGACTTTGGTACTTCAGATCACTCGGCTCTGTTTATTGAGCTCCAAAAAGCAAATAACCTAAAGCCTCCAGAAGTGTATATAAAAAGGGATCTAAGTAAAAGTAAAATGGATTTATTGTGCAGTAAATTAAGTGTAATAAACTGGCCTGTAGACCACAATAGTTCAAGCTCGATAAACTATGACAAATTCTTAAATTGTTTCTTAGAGGTATTTAATGAATCAGTTCCTCCTAGATATAAGCAAAAGAAAGTAAATGGTAAACTCAAATGGATTACAACAGAAATAAAAATTTTTAGTGGCAGGAAGAGAGAGCTCGAGAGTGAGTTAAAATCAAACAGAAATTCGGATGTTGTTGCTTATGACAAACATTATAAAGCTGTATTTAGGAAAGCTGTAGTGGCAGCTAAAATAATGGCAAACAATAAATTCATAGAAGAACACAGAAATAAGACAAAAGCAATGTGGTCAGTTGTTCAGTCTGAATAAGGAGTCAAAGTAAAAATTCATGAGATTTTGAAAATTAGACGTGATAATGAAAGTATAGTAAACCCTGTTCAGATGTCAAGTTGTTTCAATGAATTCTTCTTAAATCTAGTAAGATCAGATGTGGATATGACATTCTATCAAAGCATCACAAATTCGGAAAACAGCCAGAAGACATCTTTTAAAGAATTTGAAAAAATCACCCAAAGCGATGTGGAAAAGGAAATATTGTCTCTAAACAACAACACCTCACGTGGATGGGATGCAATAACAACATCTGTAACCAAGTGTGTGTATGATATTACTTCTCAACCACTGTCAATTATTATAAATCAATCTTTTGAACAGGGATACTTTCCAAATGTATGCTGAGATCAAACTTCTATTCAAGAAAGGATCGGCAGAAGATATGGGGAATTACCGCCCTATCTCTCTCTTGCCGGTCTTCTCTAAAGTGTTTCAAAAGATTGCAGCAAGACAAATTAATAAATTCCTTACTGTAAATGACATAATTTTTAAAAACCAGTTCGGATTCCAACAGGGTAAAAGCACTGTGGACGCTATAAATGAATTTATACAAAAAATAAGCTCAACGTTAAATAAGGGTAGAAAGGTCACAGGAATATTCTGTGATCTAACTAAAGCTTTCGATTCAGTGAACCATGCATTACCCACCCACAAACTACAGATGTATGGAATCGGGGACACTGCTTTAAAATGGTTTAGCTCTTACCTGTCAGGTAGGAAAAAAAGAGTAATTTTAACTTCACATGGAACCAATTATTCCCCAGAGTGGAAGAAAGTTCCCCATGGAGTCCTACAATGTTTGATATTGAGTACATATCTGTTTCTTTTTTACGTAAATGACCAACCACTTGCCTTTGATGTTCATTCAGACTTATTTGCTGATGAGAGATCAGTTCTAATTACAAATGAGGTATCTGAAAGTATTCCAGAAAAAGCCAAAAATGCTTTACAAAAACTCAAATCTTGGTTCTATCAAAATGGACTAAAACTAAATGTAACTAAAACCAAAATGATGCAATTTGAAGGTAAATCAGTAGAAAGGACTGAAATAAAGATAACTTGCAATGATCAGGATATCACAGAAGCAGCCCACGTGAAGTTCTTAGGCCTCAACCTTGACAAAAATTTAAATTGGAAGGTACACATAGATTAATTAGCAAATAAACTGAACAACTTAGCATTTTTAATGTGTATTTTGTCAGGTGCCACAAACATGGATACCACAAAGATAGTTTATCACTGCTACTTCGAGTCAGTTATTCGTTATGGCATAATCTTATGGGGAAATTCAGCAAATGTCGCTAGGCTCCTAGTATTACAAAAGAAAGTAATTAGAAACATGTGTGTTGCAAAAAAAGACGGGAATCCTGTCGACCACTGTTAAAAAATTTAAAAATACTATCTATCGCCACACTTTACATATATAAGGTGGTGGTGTTCCTATATAAAAATAAACATACACTAGACACTTTCCGTTTTGACCACAACTACAGCACTCGCCATAGAGATAACTTCAAACTTCCAACACATCATTTAAAACTTTGTGCCCAAACGCCATAGTATATGGGGTTAAAAATTTTCAGTAAAATAAAAGGCAGTAATATATTTATGATGGAACTTGGTTCACTGAGAAGATTGCTCTTTACTCTTCTTGTGCAAAAGTGTTATTATTCTGTCAATGAATTCATTGAGGACAGCTTCATAGTCTGAACACAGGGATTGTATTACATGTATTATTTTATGTACATGTGTAGCTGTAACTTAGAGATGTAAAATATAATGTAAACTTTTGTATTTCTCTTAAAGAGAAAAAAGTTTCTTTTGTGAATCTTGACATGTCTCCTGTACATCAAATCAACTGATTTGAAAATTGTATGTAATGAGATGAATAAATCACATAAAATAACAATGTTCACAAACAATGCCATAAATTACCGCCACTTCTGCGATGTCACTTACTGTAGTGGCTAGAGCCCTCTAGCTGCCAGAGTCTGGGCTGTGGAGTCAGGAGTGATTCATCTCTGTGATCATAGTTATGCTGTGGTATGCTTTTTAGGAGTTAATAATACTTATCATCTAAATACTTTACAGTATTTAGAGTATATCAAGTTACTACCTCATTTTTAACTATTCATCAGTCATCATTAAATATAACCAAAATCTTGTAAAATAATCTATGCAAAAAGGACATCATTGTTACAAGAAGGTAGGTATTTGAGAGTTTATGTACACCTGTGTCAGACTGTCAGGGATGTGGAATGAGACTACTAGGAGCTATGCTGTAGGTTATCGCCCAATAAGTAGCATGCGTCAGAAGAGTGCTGAATGATGTAGTCCATACGACAGAAACAGCGGAAGGTCCTTAGTGGGATTACGAATAGCGTCCACGAGAGGCTTGTGATCTGAGTAGATCGTGAAAGGTTGCCCCTTGAAGTCACTACGGAAGTGTTTAATCACCTCGTACACAGCGAGAAGATCACAATCGAAAGCTGACCTCTTACATGGGCTCTTAGTCAGTTTCTTGGAAAAGAAGTGGAGCGGTTGGTGTGCTGTTGTAAAACAGCGCTCACAGCTGAGTCACTAGCATCAGTCATGATGGAAACACGGGCCTCAGGGTCAGGGTGGGCGAATGTAATGGTTTTGGGGAGGGTAGTTTTAAGGTTACCAAATGCATTGAGCATGGGTTTGGTCCAGTCCAGTTTCCGTTTCCTGGTGGTGGTTTTGCCGGGGAGGGCGTCGGTGAGGGCTAATTTTGACAGAGGCAGCCTAAGGAATACAGCGCCGGTAAAACTTTGCAAAACCTAGAAAACAACGGAGCTGCGCACAATCTTCAGGAAGAGGGAGATCAAGTATGGTTTCGAAAGAGAACTCGTCTGTCAGAGTCTGTCGGCAGAGACGATATGGCCAAGGAATGTAACAGATGTGGAACAGAGTTGAGATTTATCATTGTTAACCACCATGCCATTGGCAGCGAGGGCCAAACGCACTTCATCGTGGTGATCTTGATGTTCCTCAGAGCAGGAAAAGATTAATATATCATTTAAGTAAGTGAATGCAAATGACAAAGATAGCAAAATGGAATCAATAAACTGCTGCCATGTCTGCACAGCATTTTTCAGTCCTTAACGCATGTAACAGCATTCAAATAGGCCGAAGGGTGTGATGATGGCCGTCTTCGGAATATCTGGAGGATGCATAGGAATCTGATGGTATGCCTTCGAACAATCTAAAACAGAGAAAAACTTAGAACCATGTAGTAATTGCGTGAAATCCTGGATAAGAGGAATGCGGTAGTTGTCAATAACTGTGCAAGCATTAAAATACCTGTAATCCCCACACATGCATAAGGAGCCAACCTTTTTAGGAAGACCAGTTGCTATCAGAGGGGCGGAGCATGGCCGAAGCCAACAAATCCTGAATGATTTCTTTTGCATGGAGAAGTTTAGAAGTGTCTGATGGCTGATACTTGCAAAGGGAGGCTGGCAAGAGAGGTCGAGAGAGGGTCCAGAAGCAATGTTGGTTCACTGAACTTGCCAGATCGGGGCAGTGTGGGCAGGGCATCGGCTGTAGTCGACGAAGGAAGGCATGGTGTAGCAGCCATGCGGTGCAAGGAATCCTGAGTAGTGCAAGCAGGTGCAGCCTGGAGATTCGTCTGTGGCGATGCGAAAAAGCAGCAGGCAGTGGAATGCTCGACAAATGAGCAGGTTCAGGAGAACACGCAGTAGAGGCGTGTGATGGGTCACCTCGTTGCAGTTCTGCAGATAGGCAACATATCGTACACCGTGCATGTGACAGTTCAGCAGAGACAGATGCAATGCGGGCGCGTAACGCATCGTTTTGGGTGCATAGTTCATCGATACGTGTCTGCATGTCTGACATGTAGTAATATGCGTGATCAGAGATGCACACGTGGAAAGCATAGCCAAGGAAGCAGAGAGTAAAGTTGTGCTGAACTCGTTTGAGCATAGGACAGTAGAGCCAGATGCATGGCAGAGCATGCCGGCCCGTAGGTCTGGTGCAAGTTCGTAATGGAGTAGAAAGTCCAAACTGATCAAACGCTCATCCATATCACCAATGTGGAAAGTCCAAGGGAAGGTGTGGACTGGTAATAGGCGAAGCGACATCTTGTTGGAGTCAAGGACTGCAATAGGCGAATGATTTGCAGCGATCAAGATGGGGTTAGCAGGTGAAATTATGTTGCCTGCATGCTTGGCTGGAATAACGCTGGCATCGGCGCAGGTGTCGACGAGAAAGCGAGTGCCTGATGACAAGTTAGTGGCGAAGAGGCATCATGACGCTGAAGCGAGTGGTTCAAATGGCTCTGAGCAGTATGGGACTTAACTGCTGAGGTCATCAGTCCCATTGAACTTAGAACTACCTAAACCTAACTAACCTAAGGACATCACACACATCCATGCCCGAGGCAGGATTCGAACCTGCGACCATAGCGGTCGCGCGGTTCCAGACTGTAGTGCCTAGAACCGCTCGGCCACCCCAGCCAGCAAAACGAGCGGTGCTGCGTTGGATGGAAGCTGCCGTGAAGAAATGTGGCAGGACATGGATCTTAACATGCCCACCGGAATCATTTGGGTAAGTGCAAGGTGTCCCTGTAAGTAGCATGGTACCAGCACAGTAGATAGGCTGAGAGGTGAGGCGGTGTGGAAAAGGAGAGGGCCGCAGCTGGCTGTGTCATTGCCGGTAGCCACTCGGACTGCTGCTCGGTCGCTGCTGTCGGGAGGGAACAGGCAGTACCCCCTGTGAGCTGCTAGATGGCAGCTCCTGACCGACAGCTGAGGTGCCAAGGCGAGCACACTGACCTCTGCCAGCAGGGGGCGGACCCGAAGGTGCAGGTGTGCCAACTGACTGTGGTGGAGGCGTCCTCCGTGACAGGCAGTTTCGGTGACGAATGATAGTGTAAGCTCGATCAGCCATGCCTAAGTGATCCTCGAGTGGATTGGTGACGTGAGTAAGCAGGTAAAGTTGTAGATCCGAAGGCATTTTGCCCCTCCACAATGTCCAAAGCAAGGCATCAGGTAATGATTGATAGTCGATTAATGTACGTAGGAGCCGCCAAAGTTGCGAAGGGGTGCAGTCATCAAGATGCTCCTCGTAAATAATTTGATAGATAGCCTCCACCAGATTGGGAAAGGCGCTCGATAAGCAGTGATTTGTCCATCGAATATTTGTGCAAGGCAGGTGGTGAGAGGAGCAAGTCGCTGATGAGGTCCTTATGTGCATGCGATGGCTCATCAGGCAGACAAAACGAACGCCATCGTCAGAAATGCCATGGATGTCCAGGAGATGACCCACTGAAGCGAACCAAGTCTTCAGCTTATCTTTTTGCAAAGCACATAGCTTTGGAAACCTGCCAGGTAACACATGTTGAGGCAGCACTGGCAGACAGAGATCAGTGTGAGCAGAGCAGGACTTCTCCGACACTGGAAGTATGGTAGCGATGAATGGTGCGTCGCCCAATGTCTGTGTGGATGGAGGGGGGGGGGGGGGGGCAGCCCGCATGCATCACACCATGTAGAGTGAGCGGGTCCAAAATCAGCATGGTGTCTCCAAACTTACCAGACAAAGAACGCGGCGTGGGTGTAATGGCCTGTGCCACTGCACCAGCGGGCAGTCAGCAATCACGGCTCAGGCACGGGGGGACTGGCCCAGTAACTGGCGTGGGTGAAATGGCTGGCGCCATTACAAAAGCGAGTGGAAAAGCAATCATGGTGCAACCACGATGTGGCGGTCGCGGAAACTGGTGGCCGTGTTAAGCCGGGTAAGGTTAGCTGGCTGCCAATGTGACCGGGTATAAATAATTGTTCACATGTAACAAAATTCGGATTAGGTACACTGGTCCACTCATGATCGCAAGCAAAGTTAATGTGGTCCATTACACTTGCACCAAAAGACACTTCTAGATCCATTGTGGCAGAAACAATGTGGGCTGGCACACCAACTTGGTAAATGACGAAAACAAGCACAAAAAACTAGCGATCACGCGACGACAAGGTCGGGGTCAACACTGTGGTTATCACATTATGCTGGCTGGTAATAATACACTTTCAATATCGTAAATACATTTATTAGACTTGAAGTAAGAAGAACAAAATATGGCAGTACCAAAGTTGCGCACCAAGAGAGACATAGAACAAAGCAGTTCAAAGAGGTCAGAGTCAAAGATAAGGCTCTCCGCGCTAGAGACGCCACAACCCTATGGACAAGCAACATAGCCCAACAGACATCAATTCTGACTTGAAAATTCTCAAATGTGGCAACAGCCCTCCACAGAGACTAATAATTGAAGAAAATAATCAAATACAAAAAGCCATAGTTGAAGGAAAACAAGTAATAATGTAATATACAACTCTCTGCAATGGAACTCTGTTCTCTGTTCTCAAAGAATTATTAGATAACACCAGCACAGAGAGTCCCACCCGCACCCCCGACCCCTCATACACACAATCTTCCACATAGAATTAATTAATTCCAGGCATAGCCATAACAGGTTCCAAACCATAATTCTTTTTCTTACATAATTTGTCTACATTAAGTTGTATATTGTTGCAGATGACAAACTGTGAAAGAAATCAGTCACTGTAAAAAGATAACACACCAGGAAAACCACACCATGTGGTAAAAAGTATTGAATTCATATTTTTATTTATTTCTTCGCAAATCTGTAATTACGATTTTAAAAACTAATATTTACAGGTAAATAAATGTTGTGTGCCTACGGCCTCCCGTCAGGGAGACCGTTCGCCAGGTGCAAGTCTTTCGATGTGACGCCATTTCGGAGACTTGCGCGTCGCTGGGGATGAATTGATGATGATTTGGACAACACAACATCCAATCCCTGAGTGGAGAAAATCTCCGACCCAGCCGGGAATCGAACCCGGGCCCTTAGGATGACATTCTGGCGCGCTGACCACTCAGCTACCGGGGGCGGACATATTTACAGGTATACAAGCAGTTAAGAACATTCTTTATATTTTACAGCCGTAAAATAAAAGCCTACTGATGATGCTGCAACTACAGTGAAACATTTTTGCGACAAAAAAACAAACTTGTGTTTTGCTAAAAAAAAGTATATGTATTGTTAAAGCAAACACAGACAAAAGAGCTTCAACCCAAAGATGATTATTCAGACGATATTGCCGAAGCAGATCGTACACCTGAAGAACTTATTGCTACTTTGCATGCTTGCATGGCTCACTTTGATCCTGACAAACCAGCTGTGCTGCAAGTTGACGCTTCCTCTTATGGAATCATTGTAGTGCTTTCACACAGATTTAGTGATAAAGACAGACCTATTGCTTTTGCATCAAAAGTGTTGTCCAAATCTCAATGTAACTATTCACAAAAAGATAAAGAGGCATTGGCTATTGTGTATGGTGTCATCAAATTCCACCACTATTTGTATGGTAGAAAATTTTACTTAGTAACGGATCACAACCATTGCAGTCATTGTTCATCCGTTGAGGCCAGTTCCTGTACGAACTGCCCAAAAACTGCAAAGATGGGCTTTGTTGTTGTCTCAATACCAGTATGAGATTGTGTATCATCCGACAGCTTAACAATGTAATGCGGACGCCCTTTCACGTCTTCCGATTGGCCCTGATACAGACTTTGACGCATCTTGCACTCACATCGATACTCAGGGTTCTGAATTGCTTCAATCCTTTCATCTGAACTATAGGAAAATGGCACAGGCTACGGAAGCTGATTCAGATTTGAACATTTTGCTAAAATACATACGCACATCTTGGCCTCGCTCATTGCACAACATAAAGAACTCTGTAGTGCGCCAATACTTTGCATGTTGCCATAGCCTCACTATATGGCAAGGTGTGATTCTTGTTCAAAATGACAGTGGGCAGTCACGTGTGTTGATCCCAACGCTTTGCAAAAAAAAAAAAAAAAAAAAAAAAAAAAAAAAAAAAAAAAAGTGTTGCTATTACTTCATCAACGACACTGGGGTACTGTTCGTCACTGGGGGACAGTCAGTGCGTCGACAGGATATGGCAGCCTATGGACACCCAAATAGAACAGACGACATCACAGTGTCACGCATGCGCAGAAAATCAGTCTGTTCCTCCACAAAAATTCTCTGCTTGGCCTAAGTTGCAATCACCATGGCAACGGGTGCACATAGATTTTGCGTGATCTTTTTGGAACACTCGTTGGTTGATTGTGGTAGACTCTTATACCAAGTTTCCTCTTGCTGTGCCAGTGAACTCGACAACGTCATGCCGCACAGTTCAGGCGTTGTCCTCTATTTCTTGCCTCGAAGGTTTGCCTGAGGTCAGAGTGTCGGACAACGGCCCTCAGTTTACGTCAAATCAATTTGAAACATTCTGTGAACACAATGACATTCAGCACCTATCTGGTGCACCATTCCATCCACAGTCCAACGGTGAAGCGGAACGTTTTGTCAGAACCCTCAAGCAGATGGCCAAACTTTGCACCGCACACACCAGAGATCAACCATTACAACTATTTCTCGCCTCCTATCATTCACATCCACGAGATGGACCATCACCGTCGGAATTGCTTTACGGCCGCAGCCATCGGACACTGCTCCACCTGCTCAACCCTCCTCAGCATATTTCGCAGAAGGAAGGCCGCAAGTATCGCTTCGCGCCACATGATATTGTGTTTTACAGGGTTTTTAGAGGCAGCAGACGGCAGGCACGAGGCGAGATCCTTCGTCGACTTGGGGCAGGCATTTATCTCATTTCAGGTCCAGACAGATTATAGCGCCGACATCACAATCAAATTAGCCACTGTCATGTGCACGGTGATCCTTCTGTATTTCTTCCCCCAGATTCATGGCTCCCGAGGACGGTGCAGCCACAGCAGCAGCCAGAAGGTGTCAACACGAAACCGCGGGACGACCCCTTGGAGATGGAGCCTTCACCTCCTCCGCCTCCTCTCGTCCTACTGATGGAGTTGGACCCATCCATGCCACAGCAGCTGACGCCTTCTATACTACTAGCCATTAAAATTGCTACACCAAGAAGAAAAGCAGATGATAAACGGGTATTCATTGGACAAATATATTATACTAGAACTGACACGTGATTACATTTTCACGCAATTTGGGTTCATAGATCCTGAGAAACCAGAAATATATTATACGAGAACTGACATGTGATTGCATTTTCATGCAGTTTTGGTGCATAGATCCTGAGAAATCAGTACCCAGGACAACCACCTCTGGCTGTAATAACGGCCTTGATACACCTGGGCATTGAGTCAAACAGACCTTGGATGGCGTGTACAGGTACAGCTGCCCATGCAGCTTCAACACGATACCACAGTTCATCAAGAGTAGTGACTGGCGTATTGACGAGCCAGTTGCTCGGCCACCGTTGACCAGACGTTTTCAGTTGGTGAGAGATCTGGAGAATGTACTGGCCAGGGCAGCAGTCGAACATTTTGTGTATCCAGAAAGGTCCGTACAGGACCTGCAACATGCTGTCGTGCATTATCCTGCTGAAATGTAGGGTTTTGTAGGGATCGAATGAAGGGTAGAGTCACGGGTCGTAACACATCTGACATGTAACGTCCGCTGTTCAAAGTGCCGTCAAAGCGAACAAGAGGTGACCGAGAAGTGTAACCAATGTCGCCAAATACGGATGCGACCATCATGATGCTGTAAATAGAACCTGGATTCATCCCAGCAAATGACTTTTTGCCATTCGTGGACCCAGGTTCGTCATTGAGTACACCATCGAAGGCGCTACTGTCTGTGATGCAGCGTCAAGGGTACTCGCAGCCATGGTCTCCGAGCTGATAGTCCATGCTGCTGCAATCGTCGTTGGACTGTTCGTGCAGATGGTTGTTGTCTTGCAAACGTCCTCATCTGCTGACTCAGGGATCGAGACGTGGTTGCACGATCCGTTGCAGCCATGCAGATAAGATGCCAATCATCCCGACTGCTAGCGATACGAGGCCGTTGGGATCCAGCACGGCGTTCCATATTACCCTCCTGAACCCACCGATTACATATTCTGCTAACAGTCATTGGATCTCGACCAACGCGATAAACCGCAATCGCGATAGACTACAATCCGATCTTTATCAAAGTCGGAAACGTGATGGTACGCATTTCTCCTCCTTACACAAGGCATCACAACAACGTTTCACCACACAACGCCGGTCAACTGCTGTTTGTGTATGAGAAATCGATTGGAAACTTTCCTCGTGTCAGCACGTTGTAGGTGTTGCCACCGGCGCCAGCCTTGTGTGAATGCTCTGAAAAGCTAATCATTTGCATATCACAGCATCTTCTTCCTGTCGGTTAAATTTCGCGTCTGTAGCACGTCATCTTCGTGGTGTAGCAATTTTAATGGCCAGTAGTGTACATTGTCGTATGGGCCTTAGAAGGTGGACGCATACCCCTCTGGGTGTTTTCCGGTGTACGTTTCCACCAGAGCGAAGGCCAGACGGCGGAGCACGTAATTCCCTGCAGCCACAGCTTCCGGTCCCTCAGAATGTCTGTTTCCCCCGCCGTTGTCGTGCTCCCTACACAACGACGGTCCGTCGCTTTGGGGGGGGGGGGGGGGGGGAAGGGGGAGGAATGTTATGGCGTAAAGTCAAGCGCCAGCACGCCAGTCGGGAACGCCGGAGAAGAGATGGCTGTGAGAAGACGTCAGCCAACCCCACGCTGACCGACCCCTCTCCAGGATGACAACGCGACAGCAGCAGCCCCTATGTGAAGAGGAAATAAGCGGCGCGACCGACTGGTGACGGCCTAGTTCTATGGCAGCGTCAACTATAGTCACTTCACTTGTGCTCTCTATGTAGTGCAGACTTAGGATTGTTTATACTGTAGAAGATTAATTATTTTGTATGTCGCCCCCTGCTTGCGTAATTGTCAAAGTTAAATATTGTAGTTTTCCTTTTGTAATAAAACTCATTAATATGAATGTTTGTCTAGCGAGCAGAGTATGCAGCCTCTCTAGACACCACATCTCTGTGACATTCTCCCAAGTGTCAAACCAACTTGTGACCATTTGTGCTGTCCTCTGTACACATTCAACATCCCCTTCCAGTTCTATCTAGTACTGATCTCACATACCTGAGCAATATTCTAGGATGGGTAGTACAAGTGATTTGTAAGCAATCTCCTTCACAGAGTGATTGGAGTCCCCCAATATTTTTTCAATAAACTGAAGTCCGTTACCCGATTTTCCCGTGACTGAACCAATGAGATCACTCGATTTCAAAGTGTTACTTCCAGGTACTTCTACGAGTTTAGAAATTCTAACTATGACTCACTGATATTATATTCGTAGGATACAGCATTTTTGTTTCCTTTTGTGAAGTGCAAAATTTCGTATTGTTGAACATTTCAAGCAAGTTGCCAGTCTTTGCACCATTTTGAAGTCTTATCAAGATCTGACTGAATACTTTTAAAGCTTCGTCCAGACTGCACTTTGTTTTAGATAATTGCATCATCTGCGAAGCGAGGTTATTATCAATACTGACTGCAAGATCGTTAATATACAACACGAACAGCAAGGGACCCGATATACATCTTGGAGTATGCCTGAAGTTCCTTCTACATCTGTCGATGACTCTGCAATACAAGATAACATGCTCTGTCCTTCCTACCAAGAAATCCTCAATTCACTCCAGATTTCGTCTGATACCCCATAGAATTGTACTTTTGATGTGGCTATGCTACTGACTCAAATGGTTTTCGGAAATCGAGAAATAGTCATCAACCTGACTGTGTTGATTCGCAGCTTTCAGGATGTCATGTCAGAAGAGTGTAATTTAGATTTCACACTATCTGTGTTTTTGTAATACATGCTGGTTGGCATGGAGGAGGTTTTACTGTTCGAGATATCTTATTGTGTTTGAGCTCAGAATATGTTCTAAGATACTGCAACAAGTAGATATCAAGGATAATGGATGGCAGTTTTGTGGGTCACTTCTTCTATCAGCCGGCCGTTGTGGCCGAGCGGTTCTAGGCGCTGGAGTGTGGAACCACCCGACCGCTACGGTAGCAGGTTCGAATCGTGGCTCAGGCATGGATGTGTGTGTTGTCCTTAGGTTAGTTAGGTTTAAGTAGTTCTAAGTTCTAGGGGACTGATGACCTCAGATGTTAAGTCCTATAGTGCTCAGAGCCATTTGAACCATTTTGAACTTCTGCTATCTTTCTTGTAGACAGGAGTGACCTGTGCTTTCTTTCAGCTGCTGTCTGCAGCTTTTTGTTCTAAGGATCTGCAATAGAATACACTGAGATGGCAAAAGTCGTGGGATAGCGATATGCACATATTCAGATGGCGGTGGTATCACGTACTACATTGCGCAAAAGTATCCGAACTACCTGAATTTTGATCCGCCTGATTTGCATGCAACCAACATAACGTAGCTGTCTAGCGGGTCCTCTAATCGCTTTGCTATACAGTCTTTCGACTATACAAAATGGATACCACGAGAGACCACTAGACAACACTGTTCTTTAAGGCAATCAGTGCGATGTAACATCACACCATTATACTGCAAAAACTAGAAAAACATGTAATTAGAGATGAGTTGGTCCCTAATTATTGTACAGGTTACAATGATTTTCAAAATCGTTACCACTCATTATAATCTGAAACAACTAACTATGGCACATAAACTATGTAGCAATCCTTAAACAAAGTAAATGTCTGCATGAACAAGATATTCTGAGATAATGTCTGGACTAATAAACGTCTATGACAGCTCGAAGTATTTTTCCTCTGTATAAGGTTTTCCCACACCTGCTAAATGTCCCAGTGAAGATTGGTTTTTGCATAAACTGGTCGTTAAAGGAACTAGTTAAAGAAATCGTGATAGACAGCGGTAAACGCTCTATAGAACCAGCAATATTAATGGAGTATAATCACTACACTAATTATTCATGAAGAATTATTTGCCCACATGTTTGAACTATAAATGACATGAAATTTTTTCTTCTGGATCTGGACAGACACCCAGCAGACGTAGCCACTACTAACTAAAACACACTTTTTGCACCTGTCCGGAACTTGATCAAGGCAACGATCGTCAATGCTCACTAGCCGTAAAGAGACGTGAAATATAAAGATTTTCACCAGTATTAGTTAAGACATCTGAACTTGAAACGAAATGACGAAATTATTTCTACTACATCAAAACCATTATCGCCCTGTTAACTAACCACGAAAGACGTTTAATACACTCTCCTCCATAAGTAACCATGTGCCGAAAATTGGAATGCTATGATTTAAAATGTTGTTACGGGATTTTCTACCCAGAACGTTATCGGATTGTTAAGAAAGTAAAATCAGATTTTAGAAATCGAATTTATTTACCGGCAGCGAGCTGTATTAATATGAGATGAGTGTACAATTTGTTTTGCTTGCCTCAAATCGAACCTGGCGCGTACTGTCGCTGTTTCCCATCCATAAATAGACGTTAAGTATCAACTGCTTAAACGAGGATAATGGAATGTAGTCGAATTAAGTCGGGTGATGCTGAGGGAATGAGATTAGGAAATGAGACACTTAAAGTAGTAAAGGAGTTTTGCTATTTGGGGAGCAAAATAACTGATGATGGTGCCGGCCGAAGTGGCCGTGCGGTTAAAGGCGCTGCAGTCTGGAACCGCAAGACCGCTAAGGTCGCAGGTTCGAATCCTGCCTCGGGCATTGATGTTTGTGATGTCCTTAGGTTAGTTAGGTTTAACTAGTTCTAAGTTCTAGGGGACTAATGACCTCAGCAGTTGAGTCCCATAGTGCTCAGAGCCATTTTTGAACTGATGATGGTCGAAGTAGAGAGGATATAAAATGTAGACTGGCAATGGCAAGGAAAGCGTTTCTGAAGAAGAGAAATTTGTTAACATCGAGTATAGATTTAAGTGACAGGAAGTCGTTTCTGAAAGTATTTGTATGGAGTGTAGCCATGTATGGAAGTGAAACATGGACGATAAATAGTTTGGACAAGAAGAGAATAGAAGCTTTTGAAATGTGGTGCTACAGAAGAATGTTGAAGATTAGATGGGTAGATCACGTAACTAATGAGGAGGTATTGAATAGAATTGGGGAGAAGAGGAGTTTGTGGCACAACTTGACGAGAAGAAGGGACCGGTAGGTAGGACATGTTCTGAGGCATCAAGGAATCACAAATTTAGCATTGGAGGGCAGCGTGGTGGGTAAAAATCGTAGAGGGAGACCAAGAGATGAATACACTAAGCTGATTCAGAAGGATGTACGTTACAGTAAGTACTGGGAGATGAAGAAGCTAGCACAGGATAGAGTAGCATGGAAAGGTGCATCAAACCAGTCTCAGGACTGAAGACAACAACAACATCAACTGCTTGCTCACCAGTAGTGAGACGCTCGCATGTTTCACTAGAAATAACGGTACCTATCGTTATTGTTGACTATTCATGAACAGACATTAAATATGCAAATTATTTTTCGGTGGTAGGTCAGTGTGCACATGCTAGGGCGTAAAATTAAATTATGTTTGTGCTGGACCAGGATTGCAACCCAGATACGTTCCATTCCTTGGCATCCGAATTCGAATTCCAGTCGAGGACCAAAAATTGCAACGTCTCAAGTTCAAATTAAATATGAACACTGTGAACGAAATAACCATTCCTAAATTAAATGAAATAAACTTTTTAGAGCTAGTTCACTGGCGACAGAGTTTGTGCCTTCGGCCGCTGCCGCCTTTGTTATGGCGCCATTTAAACAGGCTCTGGCGCTGTTGGTAATGAAGGGATATTGTGTTTAATAGCGGATTCTGAACCACTGTGCGAGATTTGACATAAACCATGTTGGATGGCTCTAAGCACTATGTGACTTAACATCTGAGGTCATCGGCCCCCTAGACTTAGAACTACTTACACCTAACTAACCTAAGGACATCACACATATCCATGTCCAAGGCAGGATTCGAACCTGCGATCATAGCAGCCCCGCTCTGCCGGACTGAAGCGCCTAGAGCCTCTCGGTCTCACCTGCCAGCAGAAATTATGTTCATCAGAGGCAAAGGTGTAGCCGAACTTCTGTCACAGTTTGGGGGTGGATATCAGCAGATGGTTGTGGCGTTTTGTGGGAACTGGACCATCCGCTTGCTAGTCATTGCTACAGTCAAGTACTGGAGAACATAATGCTTCTTTCTGTTCGCCAGAGGTTTTCGGGAGGCAGTATAATATTCCAACATGACCATTCCCCAGTCCATACAGCGAACTGTGTAAAACAATGGTTTCAAATGAATGGAGACATCGGTCTCCTGGACTGGTCTGCAAAAGGTGCTGACCTCAATCCTGTAGGGCACGTATGGGCAGAGATAGCGAAAATTATTAGGTGTAGAAGACCTACACCAACAACCAAGGCATCGCTGCCCGAAGCAGTTCATGATTCATGGGAAGAGCTGTAGCAGAATAACAGATTCACCCGGAAACTTGTTGCCGCTGTTCCCCAAAGGCTAAATGCTGTTGTAGAGGAGGATGGAAACTGGACACGATACTGAATCATTGTGTCATTAGGGAGGAAACTTTATGACAAAAGAACGTTTTGTTTACTGTTCGATTACTCTTATTGAGCATTTACGTTACTATGAACAAAAGGAAAATGTGTGTTTGCCTTCAACTTTTTTCAAATGAAGGTGTAATATAACTAAATCGAAAACGATTGATCATCACCAGCTATTACATTTAATTGAAAGAAGAAGTCCTTAATATACACAGAACTCAATTAGTCTATGTCACTCTTTTTCAGTCATTCAAAGGTCTATTGATTTTAAATCATTTTGTTATCATTGATCAAGAAGATCAAGACGACTATGGGAACATTTTTTTTTTTTTTTCACGTGGAAAATGACGTCAAATTCGATGAGGCCATCAAAGTGAAAGAATTAATTTTGTGTGACGTCAATGAGAAGGCGTATTACTTTGAGTTATTTGTGCAGGTAGGACTCCAATACCGACGGGAGCATAAAAGAGAGATTATTTTTATTTAATACTGAGTGGAAAACACAATACCGAAAGCGAATAATCAGAAAAGCGCTAGTATGACTCGCACTGTGTGAGTTCTGTACAAACACAGTTATGTACTTAGATAACAGTAATTCCTTTTACTTAATGCCCTGGTGCAAATTTTTGTATTGGACACCACTTCGCTGACTTGTGTGTTCCTAAACTACTCCAGTCATCTAAGTAGGGAGAAGCCAAGTACAATTAAGTGGGTAAACCGAAACACGTGATGTTTCTGGCCAATCGTTACATCATTGAGAAGTGAACACTAGGTTAAAATGAAGATTGAAAAATCCATCGTATAAACGAGATTCGATCCTGAGACTCTTTTAATTGCAGGCACGCACTTTACCGCTAAACCAGCAGGCTAAATACTTCGGACGAATATTCGTCTGTAGCTTTTATGGATTACGTTTGCAAGTATCAGAACGTTTGACATACCAGGCTGTTTCTTTCGAGAGAAGTAACTTAGGAGCTTAAATTTATTTGCACAGCCACGGGACCGTAGACCTTAGCACGCGGCACAAATTTCTACTTCATATCTTTACATGTCCTGAGAACAAGAGGTCTTGGCAGACGGAAAAACAGGCAGATGGATAACAAATGGTAAAGAAAATGTATTTTTCCGTGCCATATCATTACAAATCAATAATTTTTGGATTTATTCCTTTACTTGTACTTTATTACTTTATGTATCTTCACACACTGCTAATTTCCCAACTTTTGTGGTAGTTCTATGACGCTCCTGTATGACTGTGGACTGAACATAGACAAAGGGCATTTCGCGGCCGAATTTACATAATCTGTTGGTAATCCTTAACGACTTGGGGTACTCTGAATTAAATCAGACAGACGTTTTTTGTACCTTTATCGTGATAAGTTGTATTTCATTTTTCTGAGTATAGTGCATACCAAATACGGACTTTTGTTACTTCTGTAAACGAAACATCCCCCCCCTTAAAAATCGTCGCATGAACGACAAAATAGATATAGAACTGTTATATCCTAGCCAGTAATGCCACCCGAGCCCGCTGCCAAAAGGTTGGCAGCATCAAAGTCCGGACGCCGTCCGCATAAGCAGCGCCAGCGAGACAGGAAATCGCCGCAAGTCTGCGCGCGCCACCGCTGGCTTCTGGGTTCTTAAGCGCTGGAGTCGCGAGCGCTAGGACAGTTCTGTATTCGCCGCTCAGTTGTATACTCGCCACCGAATTGTGTACGTGCTAGTCAGTTGTGTGTTCATCGCAGCAGAGTTGTTGTTTGTCGTCAGCCGACGCTGACCTAGCCGCTCCGACTCGAACTAGACAGATTTCTGTAGACACGGAGTTCACTACTGTGTTGCTGTATCTTCGTTAATAAAGATAAGTACCGACTTTTATTTAATCAGAGTGTTTGGGTTTTCCTCTTTCTGTTCACTGTTCCAGCGGACCGGTCGGCCCGCTACTAAAAGTGTGGCGGTGACTTCGTAAGCCGTTTCTACAGCGAATTGCTTGTCGCTACGAACGCCGCCGCAAAAAGAACTACGTGACCACGGGATAGTAAAGCTACAGAAATCACTCATCAGATAAATGGGCACTGCACCTGCAAGTATACCAACTGGATTATACACAAAGTATGCGAAAGAACTTACTCCTTTCGTAACATCATTTTACCGTAGATGTCCTGATGAGTCATCCTAATGATTGGAAAAAAGCACAGGTTATTCTCTTTTTCAGCAAGGGTCCTCCGAAAGATGCACAAAACTATAGGTCTACATTTCTGACGTTGGACTGTTGTAGAACTTCGTAATATGTTTCAAGCTCGCACATTCAACAAGTTTCGGAGTTTCAAAATCTACTCTGTAAGAATCAACACGATTTTCGTAAACAAGGGTCGTGTGCAACTCAGAACGCTCTGTTCGCCCACGAGATTCCAGTAAACAGTAGACACAGGTGACCAGGTAGATGCCATGTTCCTTGACTTCTTACAATCTTGACTTCTTACAATCGTTTGACCAATACTTAAATACTGCCCATCATTCTGAGTCCGTACCAGGTAGGATAGCCAAAATAGAGAAGATCCAAGTATTCCTTTAGTTATTGGATTATTTAGTAAGCACGAAAGCGTCAGAGAGTTGCTCATTCAGTTCCACGTGAAGACGCTGCAAACGAGGCAGCCCCCACGGCGGTATTGTCTACTGTTTAATACCTAGACCGTAGGTAACTTGAATAGTCTGGCAATAAACTGCTTCTTCCTACTTATATGTAGAAAGACCGTGAAGATAAAATTACAGAGAGTCTTGCGCCCACAGAGGTTTACTATCAATCGTTCTTCCTACGAAATATTCGCGCCTGGAGTAAACAAATGGGGAAATGATAGTGGTATATATAGTGTCCTGTACCACACACCTTAATGTGGCTTGTGAAATATAGATGTAGATGAAACAATGTGTTATTCGCAGTTTATGAAATGTCTTTGTTGATGTTCCCGTTTTGTAATTAGTGTCATGTTGTGGTTTCTTCTGTTTTATTATGTGTCAGCAGTAGTGCCAAAGAAATCCCACGTAATAAAAATTATTTTCACGTATTTAATAGCAAAAAGAATATTATTTACTCATTCTGTTAACGGCGTCAGGTGATACTACAGAATCTAATCGCTTCTGGAGAATAATTTTTTTTTTTTTTTTTTTTTTAGTTTGCAGTGCTTATAAGAAATTACAACAAAAATTTCTACGACAGCTACTTAATAGGAGAACCCCGTAAATTATTCCCCGATATTTATATCTGATGTTCAAGTTGCAATCGGTAGCTAATTGACCTTTACGTTTGTTAATTCAGGTCCATGTCAAAGTGATAGCAACACCGGCCAGAGGCTCGATTCTCACTCGTAGCGTCCATTTTTAACATTCACGAAAAGATCTAATTCACCTATGGTAACGCCAAGTCCAGAATGTTAGGTCACACAGTGGTTCAGAATCCGCATTAAACGAAATATCCCTTGACTACCAACAGCGTCAGAGCCTAGCATGTGCACACTGACCTACCACCGACAAATAATTTGCATATTTAATGTCAGTTCATGAATATTCAACAATAACGATAGGTACCGTTATTTCCAGTGAAACATGCAAGCATCTCACTATTGGTGAGCTAGCAGTTGATACTTAACGTCTATTTATGGATAGGAAACAGCGACAGTACGCGCCGTGTTCGATTCCCGGGCAAGCAGAACAAATTGTACCCTCGTCTCATATTGATACAGCTCGCTGCTGGTAAATAAATTCGATTTATAACATCTGATTTTACTTAGTTAGCAATCCGACAACGTGCTGGTTATAAAATCCCGTCAACATTTTAAATCATAGCATTCCAATTTTCAGCACATGCATACTTGGTTAATTGTGAAGGAGAGTGTATTAAACGTCTTTCATGGTTAGTTAACAGGGCGATAGTGGTTTTGATGTAGTAGAAATAATTTCGTCATTTCGTTTCACGTTCAGATGTGTTAACTAATACTGGTGAAAACCTTTATATTTCACGTCTCTTTACGGCTAGTGAGCATTGATGATCGTTGCCTTGATCAAGTCCCGGACAGGCGCGAAAGTGTATTTTAGTTGGTATTGGCTACGGCTGCTGGGTTTCTGTCCAGATCCAAAAGAAAAAATTTCGTCATGTCATTTATAGTTCAAACATGTGGGCAAATAATTCTTCATGAATAATTAGTGTAGTGATTATACTCCATTAGTATTGCGGGTTCTATAGAGCGTTTACCGCTGTTTATCATGTTTTCTTTAACTAGTTCCTTTAACGACCAGTTTATGCAAAAGCCAATCATCACTGGGACATTTAGCAGGTGTGAGAAAACCTTATACAGAGGAAAAATACTTCGATCTGTCATAGACCTTTATTAGTACAGACATTGTCTTAGAATATCTTGTTCATATAAACACTTAGTTTGTTTAAGGATTGCTACATAGTTTATGTGCCATAGTTAGTTGTTCAGATTTTAATGAGATGGTAACGCTTTTGAAAATCATTGTAAGCTGTACAAGCGTTAGGGACTAACTCATCTCTAATTACTTGTTTTTCTAGTTTTAGCAGTATCATGGTGTGATGTTACATCGCACTGATTGCCTTAAAGAACAGTGTTGTCTAGTGGTCTCTCGTGGTATCCATTTTGTATAGCAGTATCATGGTGTGATGTTACATCGCACTGATTGACTTAAAGAACAGTGTTGTCTGGGTGTCTCTCGTGGTATCCATTTTGTATAGTCGAACGACTGTACCGCAAAGCGATTAGAGGATCCGCTAGACAGCTACGTTATGTTGGTTGCACGCAAATCAGGCTTATCACAATTCAGGTCGTTCAGGTACTGTTGCGCATGATAGTACACAAGGTATAAAAAGCATTGCATTGGTGGAGTTCTCATTTGTATTCATGTGATACATGTGAAAATGTTTCCGACGTGATTAAGGCTACACGACGGTAATTAACAGACTCTGAACGCGGAATGGCAGTTGGAGCTAAATGCATGGGACATTCCATTTCAGAAATCATTACAGAATTCAGTATTCAGATCTCCATGGCGTCAGGAGTGTGACGAGACTACAAAATTTCAGGCATTATCTTTCGTCATGGACAGCATTGTGACTGATGGGCTTCACTTAACCACTGAAAGCAGTAACGTTTTGTAGAGTTGTCAGTACTAACAGACGAGCAACATTACGTGAAACAGCCGCAGAAATCAATGTGGAATCTGCGACGAACATATCCGTTAGGACAGTATTGCGAAATTTTGGCGTTGTGGGCTATGGCATCAGATGACCAACTCAAGTTTCTTTGCTAACAGCACGACATCGCCTGCAGCGTCTCCCCTGAGCTTGTGACCATATCAGTTCGACCCCAGACGACCTGAAAACCCTACCCTGATCTGATGAGTCCCGATTTCAGTTGGAGCTGATGGTAGAGTTCGAGTGTGGTGCAGACCCCACGAAGCCATGGACCCTAGTTGTCAACAACGCGCTGTGGAAATTGGTGGTGGCTCCATAATGGTGTAGACTATGTGTTTACATGGAGTCGACCTGATCACTGACTGGAAATGGTTATGTTCAGCTACTTGGAGACCACTTACAGTGATTCATGTACTCTATGTTGCGAAACAACGGTAGACAATTTATGGATGGCAATGTGTCATTTCATCTGAGCACAATTGTGCACAGTTGGTTTGAAGAACATTCTGGTCAATTAGAGAGAATGTTTGGTCACCTAAATTGCTCCAAATGAGTCCCGCCGAACATTTATGGGACATAATCGAGAGTTCAGTTCCTGCACCAAATACTATACCAACAACGTCTTCGCAATTATGAACGGCCATAGAGGCAGCATGGCTCAGTATTTCTATAGGGGACTTCCAATGTCTTGTTGAGTCCATTCCATGTCGAGTTGTTTGTTGCCCCACACCGGTCAAAAAAAGGTCAGTGACGATGTTTGTGGGTATCCTATGACGTTCGTCACTGTAGTGTATAGTTAAGAGGGGCTAACTTAGTGGCAAACTGAATATAGGATGTGATAGGGGTTCCATTGGGTCCTGGGGCTTTGTTCAGTTTTAATTGTTTCAACTGTTTCTCAGCATCATTAATACTAATATCTATTTCATTCATCTTTTCAGTGATACGAGAATTGAACTGGTGCACTACTCCTGGATTTCCGTTGTAAGGGAACGTTTGAAAACAGATTTAAGCATTTCTGATTACGCTTTGTTATTCTCAACTTCAATTCCTGCCTTGTCCACGTTTGGCTGGACACTAACTCTGATGCTACTAATGGCCTTTACGCATGACCAGAATTTCTTTAGGTTTTGTGAAAGATATTTCGACAATATTCAGCTGTGGTACTCACTGAAGGCTCTCTTTATTGCTCTCTAGACTGTCACATATATTTCATTCAACATTTCTCAATCTATAGCAGTGTGCTTTGTTTTATGCCTATTATGCAGTAGACTCTGTTTCTATAGAGGTTTCTTTACTTTGACTATACACCATGGAGTATCTCTCCGATCATGAACTGTTCTGATGGGTACATATCAATCCAGTGTTTGGTCAACTAGTCATTTAACTTGAGCCATAGTTCCCCTTCATTTTCCTGTCGTGTGTGGAAAGTTTCGAGTTCCTTGTACTTCCTGCAGCTTCTCGTCGTCTGACAGAAGTCAGGGCGATTTCCAGGTGCTTATTAATAGCAACCAACTCATTCCTTGCCTGAGAACAGCAAACAGAGTGGGGCTGCACTGTATCTGGCGCAATATTTTAGTGAACTGTAAAGAAATAACTTAAGCCTGGTGCAGTATATTACATATAGTAACTTCATACTAAACTAGCTGTTTCTCTTCTGATTTATGTGCGATATGATATAGTTCGAAAGACCTGCTGGTTCGATCCGTAGCGCTCAAGGTAAGCAGGCAATGCCATCTCGTGTAGGTGAGGTAAGTGTGGAGCTCCGACAGTGTCACGATGCAGGAGGTTGTTGGCGAGTGTGTTTCAGTGAGTGGAGTTGTGCGCCATCTCGAGGTTGTTGTGGTGTATTTTCCATTAATTGAATGAATTTTTTGACGGTTGTCATGAGTGGTTTTTAGACTTGTGTTCAAATGTGAATGTGGTCTTAAATGTTGCAGTTACTGAATTAGTTTGGGCTGTTGCAATTTCGATTAAGTTTTCACGTGGTTTTAAGTGCTGCACAGATCAGCTGAGCAGGCATTGTATTCGTTAGCTTTGTAGTAGTTTGTTGTTTAAATTTAAGAATGGTTTACGGTGCTGTTCAGATCAAGTGGGCAGCTGTTGAGTTCATCTGAATTGCTGTAGTTGCTGATTGAAATTTCGTGGATTTTAATTGCTGTGCGGATTAGCCAGGCAACATGTTGAATTGGATTTAATTTCTGTGCAGCTCAAGCGAGGCTGTAGGTAGATACCGGTGGTCCTGATGGCTGTTGTGATTTGAAGGAATCCACTGGCGATATTTACCACTACTGTTAAGGCTGCAGTAGTAGGCACAGGATTCCATGGACACTATACTTCAGCGATTACGAAATTTTCCGTTATTAGAGAATTGAAATCCGTCTGCATCAGAAGGCAAGAATGATAATAGTTTTAAAATGTAGTGAAATAAGTATATCCTGCAGCTCTGAGTAGCTGCCATTAGTGTGTGCTCTAGTGGCGCAAGTGAGTTGCCAGATCTGGTAGCTCATTTGGTTACTGAAACAATTGGGTGTTAAGGTACTGTAATTAGGATAAATCCCCAGCTCTCCATTCAAGAATTGCCTGTGGGATCGAGCTTAGTTTCAGTACACTCCTATTAAAAGACAGAACTAATGTGACACGATATGTTACTTATTTACACACACTTTAATCACAACCACCGATTTATTACAGAACATGCTTTTCAGAACACTCTTAAGTTATGAAAATCTTTGCAGGGCTCCAAAATATCTCAAAAATATATCTTTTCACATAAATATAAAATTAAATTTAATTTGTTGTGAGTGAATCTGGAAAAGCAGTCCTGAGCTCTTCCTTAACAGAATGACCACAGGCCTGTTATTCAAACAGTGTGAAATCCAAGATGGAATGTAATAATATTATGAGAAGGAAAGTTGCTACTTGGCATGTAGTGGAGACGCTGAATCGCAGTTAGGCACAACAAAAAGACTCTCACGATTGAAGTTTTTGGCCATTGGTCTTCGTCAACAATAGACACACGTACGCACGCACACACACACACACACACACACACACACACACACACACACACACATGAGTGCAGTCTCAGGCAACTGAAACCAGTGAGACTGCAGCTGTGTGTGCGACATGCTATAAATTCTTGTCTTGTAAAAGTAATTTTGTTAAGGGTAACAATTTTCCATGAAGAAGCGGTCTAAAATGAATACTTTGCTCATACATAAAAGTAATTATGAGGTGCATTACGTTCTTGTAGCTGGTACACGCAATTTATTTATTTTTTATTGATAACAAATGCTGTACTTAATGTATTATTTTCGTTAGTTTTTAACTGAAACTTATCATACATAAGTGTATTACTAATAAATAACAAATGCAATTAAAATAAATAAGATATTAGTAGCTAATGAACCGATAATCACAATTAAACAAAAATGTACTTAGAAAAGAAAGTCCACATGCACCAACAGCCATCCAGCTGTTGTCGAGAATGCTGGTGGAGAAATAGAACACCCTACCACAAGAACTCCTTACCAACCTTGTGGTCATCATTGGAGAATGTTGCATAGTATGAACTGTCTAACTGGATCACACATCGTATTAATAATCATGGCCCGCGTTTTTTAATCTCCAGGGAAGGATAATTAATTGCAGTGACCTCAGTGTAACTTTTATCTTTGAATAAGAGTGTGATTTCTGTTCATCTCATTGCGTATTTCTTTCAGTTACCGGAGGGTGTATACTGCACTGTACTGTACTATACTGTAGCAGTTCTTTCTATATATGGTCCAACTTTCATCGGCTATGTTACTTGGCAGTGACACATTATGCAAAAGTTACTGCCATCATTAAATTTTGCATACCTGTATATATGAAATGTTTGTTTGGTCCACATGCTTTCCTCAGACCTCCAGCTCCTCCTAGAGCTAAATATCCTCAAATGCATCACTATCCTGTTACACTCATTATTGTGATAAGCTGATCCTTAAAGCATAACACAGGAAATTCAACAAGAAATTAATTTCTATTCTGACATAGCACATGACACTTTGGATTCTGAAAAGTTCTGGCCAAATTTTCCTCATACTAATTTTTTCCGTCTTCTTCAGACTCTACTTCAAGTTCAGTGATACTTAGGCAGTTGTAGTACATTCATAGATTCATCACTTAAAGCGGTTCTTGAAACTTTGTACATAGATTTTATTGGTATAGTTTGTTTTTACCTTCAAGTATGAATGAGTAAAATTCTTCAATTCTCCCTCATATATCAAAAAAATCTATGACTATCACGTTGACCTTGTATATCTTCAGTATCCCTTGTTAGTTCCGTTTTGTATAAGTTCGGGATACTACATGTTTCATTTTGCAAGTTACACTGCTTTACATTTCTGAAAATTTAAAGTAAGTTGCCAATATCTGCACCACTTTAAAGTCTTATCAATGTGTGCCTGTACGTTAGTACAGATTTTTTATGACAATACTTCATTGTAACTAACTACATCAACTGCAATAAGTTTGAGTTTATTGTTAACATAGTCTACAAAGTCATTAACATAAACCTAAATAGGAAGGGTCCCAACATGCTTTCCTGGGGCGCACTCAAAGTTACTTCTAATCTGTTGATGACTCTCAATACAAGATAGCATGTTGCATCCTCTCTATGATCTTACTTTTGAAAGTAAACTTAGCGATGGTACTGAGTAATATGCCTTTTGAAGTAACGAAATACTGTTTCTACCAGACTGCCTTAATACATGGCTGTGAGAATGTCGTTTCAGAGAAGTGTACTTCGGTTTTGCATGACTAATTTTTTTGGAAGCTGATTTTGTCAGAGGTACCTCATTATGTTTGAGCTCAGAACATGTCCTAAATTTCTGCAACAAATGGATGTCAAGCATACTGGACATACTTCAAAGTTATTTACAGCAAAACTATGTCTGCTTTCGTGTCAGCCAACACCATTAGCAATAAAAAGCTAGCTATATTTCATTCCCTCATCCTAATCATGAACATGCTAGAACTCTAACCTACAGAGAACTGACAAACTGCCTGTTGGCTTCTGTCTCACATTCTTCGGCCGACGTTCATCTGATGATTTTTCTCACGTTTCGCCAACATGAGTGGCTAGCATTGTTAAAGGTTCACCCTCCATTGCTGGTTGTGGTCTGCAGCCAGCTCCCAGCTGCAAACTATATGTGCCTGACGCGCCAACGTCGAAGGGCTTCTCCGCCATCATTTCCAGTGAGGTTCTCTGCTACCTGCGACGGTCGTTCACTGCAGCACAGGAAGGCAGGTTCCGTTTACCTTGAGGCTTTCTTCTTTCTTGTTGAAGCTGTTCTCGTGTTTTTGTGCTTCTCTGAACAAGGTGGTGTGATAGTTCTTCTCTACAGCCAGAACTTTCGTGTCAGTGAATTTTACTACGTGGTCGGCCTCACACAGAAAGTGCTTTGCCACAGCCGATTTCTCCACGTGCCCCAATCAGCAATGTCGCTTATGTTATGTGATTCTTGTGTTGATCGATCGTCGAGTCATTCCAACATACACTTTTCTGCATGTGAATAGTATAAGATATATTTCCGGCGTTGCAAGTGGGTCCCTGTTCTCCTTTGACGACCTGAGACACTATTTGATCATGTTTGTCAGTTTATAAATAGTCTTTAAGCCGTGTCTGCGCAATATACGGTCGATTGTGTCCGTCACTCTGGGATTATATGGCAGAAAGGTCGTGCCCAACATTTCTACTTCTGATTTGTCACTTCATCAAGTGTTTGGCTCTGTTATACTTCTAATATAATTTGTGGAGTACCCATTGCTTCTCAGAACACTTTCCAAGTGTTGTATTTCGCATTTGATGTGCTGCAGCTAAAAATATACATCTTGCCCACATTACGAGCATATTAACATGCCTTTTTTCTGGCCTGGGTGGTGATTCGATAACTTGTGCAGGTATTGGTCCGTGTGTGTCGATTTTCGATACACGCTGTGTCCCAGGTTTTCACTGTCTCTTGTGACCAGCACATCGAGAAATGGTAGTTTTTTGTCCTTTTCTACTTCCATGAGAAATTTTATGCTGGTATAGAGACTACTCAACAGGAAGTCACTGAGCTGTTCTCACCATGGCTCCACACAACGAAGGTATCATCGACGTATCTGTACCACACCTTAGGTTTACAAGGTGCCAAGCCCAGTGCCTGTGTTTCAAAGTGTTCCATGAAGAAGTTGGCTGCCAATGGACTAAGAGGACTATCCGTGGCGACGCCTTCCAGCTGTTTCTGGAAGTTTTCATTCCAAGTGAAATAGCTCATGGTGAGACATGCGTGAAAGAGCTTTGTGATGTGTTGCGGGAAGGTGTGTCACTGAGTGGCGCTTTTGGAAACAAAGCTGAGGGGGTGTCGTTTGGTGCAAGTTTTAGTTTCTTCAGCTTCTCAATGAAATGTCCTGATTCCTTTATATATGTGTCAGTCTTTCCCACACGTGGCTGGAGCAGAGAGGCCAAGTGTTTTGCCAGATTATACATCGGTGAGCCAGGAGTGCTAACAATCGGTCTTAGTGAAACGTTATTTTTATGAATCTTAGGTAATCCATATAGTCCAATCGGTCTTAGTGAAACGTTATTTTTATGGATCTTAGATAATCCATACAGCCAAGGTGGTCGGGCTTCTATGTTGCGCAGGTACCTCTGTATGTACGCCAGCAGAGAAGACGCCTTGATTAACGGATTCGTATTCCGTGTGACACGCTGCGTCATTGTCCATATTTGGGTTTGCAGCTTTCAGAGACAGAACTGCAAAGCAACACAAAGAATGTGCGTCGGTCCGTTAAAATGTCATTACGTGGGACAGAAGGGAAATTTTACACACTATACATGGAACTTGAGGAAGAGTAATCTGCATTTCATATTTTGGAAAGTCGAAGCATCAGTTTTTTTATCTGTTTCGTAAAATTGCAGCCAGAATTAATGAAAAGGAACACAGTGTTACGAGGTGCCATTAGATCCCGTGAAAATTTGGCCTGTTTTAAGGTTAACTTAGTTGCTAGACCAGTGCAAATTTTTGTGCAATGGGCATCTCACGCTCAAAATCTTCCCCTTCGAGATATATAGGTTTTCTTTACATGTTGTACTTGGCTAAATAGTTCGAGCGCCTTACATATACCACATAAATATTGAACACTGCCACTTGCAAACATCATCCACAACCTAGAGAGGTGCTTAATAATACATAGGCCTGCCGCATATCGGTATTTCAACAAACAACTTGCAGTGTCTAAAGGTTTCAGCGCATTTATTTATGTAACACTACAGATGCCTGACAACATACAAATAAATTCCACCTACTAAACCATCTGATTCTAGCCACAATACTTTTTTCACTTGCTGTCGCAGCCATGTTGCAATACATTTCATTGTATGGTACCGGTATCTATAAAAATTCACTTCATAGATTTAGTAGAGGGTAAGTAATTTAGTACGCTCATGTGGTACAATTAAGACTGCTGTCTCACTGCTTCTGTTAATCTGTCGTCATTTATTATAAATTAAAAAAAAAAAGAAATAATGAAACGAAATATGAAGATTCTTGCATGGCCGTGATCAGGAGGAAATGAGCTTGTGGGTCATGTGATAAGCAAAGGACGGATGAAGTCAGTCGTCAAATTTTTTACAAATAAACGTTGACGGTGCTGTGACATTCCATGGCTTGACAAGACGGCTGGTGTGGATTCCACCATATGAAATGCATCGAGGAATGTTTTGATGAGACGGAACATGACGTGACATGATGGCCAGTGTGAACTGGCCTTTGTGCTCTCATACTTCACATTCTGAACGTATTTCATCACACGATTCACGAAGCAGTTCAACTGCTACTTATCGCTCCTGTATGCATCACGAGGACGTCATTAGACTAATTACAGGAAGGGTTTACAAATAATTCTTGCGTTCCAGTCGTTAATGGAACTGGAGAAAATCACTGTAAGTAATTCAATGAAAAGTATATTCTGCCATGCTCTTCACAGAGGTTTGCAGAGTACGGACGTAGACGTAGAAATACCTGCGACTGAACGAAATACGATTGAAGATCCGTATGAGGTAAAAACAGCTCCCATTTAATTGTAAGTAGAACTGGCGTCATGAGGAGGTGCTAAAACATTTCCCTCTCCACATTTTACAGATAAAGTGTGGCAATATTTGGCAACAAGTGCCCTGATTGATGAAAAATTTGAGTTGGGCTGATATCGAACGAGAATCGTCTTGCATGCGTCATAGATAGTCTCGAATATTCACTCTCCACCACTTACATCCGACGGTTACAAATAAACAGGTGCATTTTCTATACATGACCAGTTATCACTGAGGCCATTCGGCTCCAACGTTTGTGTAAGAATTATCTGAGATGTTATTTAGCGGCAGGTCGGCGCACGCTTGAGTGCTGTGCGGTATAAGCATGTAGGGTCTAGTTTGGACTTGTCAGGTTGCCTTTGTGTATTGTTGGTTAGAAGTGATTTGTGTTAGCCGATAAGCTGAAGTTGGAGAAAAAGTTTCACAGGTGCTGCAGCTGTGAGTATAGTATCAGGCACAAAAATTATAGAAGGGCTGTATTTTCGATTCAGTGTCTCTGTGACATACAGAAGTCAGTTTGTTTCGAAGTAAATAAGTGGCCAGTTCTGTAATAGCATACGCTTTAAGTAAGAAAATAGAGTTTTTCATTCACAGATTTGTTTCATACGTTGAATTGTTATTTAATATAACTGCAAAGAAGAATACATTTGTTCCATTTTGTCAAAAGTCTACCCTGAACCCGTGAAATTGAAGACCAGACACTGCTACTTGTTTTCAAATAGGCCTATGTTTGTTTTTGTTTTCTCCTTCCATAGAGCATTAGTATTCTTTCGTTCATGGAATGATTTAATCAGTGGACATCATGGTAAGTTTGCTTATCAGTTTCATTCCAACCCATCGAAGAATGCGGAATTAAACTTTTGATGAGATAATATATGCAGAATGATTGATTATTCAGAATACAATATTAATTCATTATGGACAGTTGTAAAAAAAGGCGGAAACGATGGTATTTCGATTTAGGTAAATAGTGGAAGTTATGAAAGAACATGTACGTGTAGCATATGTTTCACACTGAGAAAGCAATAGACAGAAAATTCAATTTCACCCGCATGTTCTTGAGAAATAGGGAAAATTGACACTTTTAAACGAAATAACATCTTTGTACTTAATAGTATGTGCATTAATGCACAAGAAAGGTGTGACCATGATATATGGAGTTCAATTCATGATTATACATTCAGTGTAATTTGTTAGTCTCCATCACTATTTAATCACTTTCCACAATTTTTGCAGAGATAATGTACTGAATTGTAGTTCCTGTACACAAACGATGTATTTGGCTAATGCAGTTTATGATTTAGAAGGACTTTGTAACTTACCCATTTTAATTACTAGAGATAGTGATTATAAAGTAAATTTTACATTTAATTTAGTAACTTCAGTACACAATAAAGCTGTGTTGACAGCTACACAGTTTGAGATTCACAACTCATCATTCGGCTGTCCACGTTTAAATCATCAAAATGCATAGCTATTTGTTAGCTTTGGTTTATTGTGTAGTGTACACTAAATAAATATAGCAATGCAGATGTGCCTTTGTAATGAAATGATTGTGTACATACAGTTATCATCTAAGTAATAAAGTTTTAGATGTAAAATATCGCCAACTGAGATTTTTTTGTATCTTTTCCATGTTACTTAATTGTACCAATCCTAACATTTTGTGTAGTTTAAAGTTTCAACATATCTTGTGTGAAGTGTGTCTTAGATTTCGGAGTTTTTGCTAACTATGTTTACAAACAAAACCAAGAAACATTTTTTCAAGTTTGTCATCACAAACATCTGTGTTCTTGTATGTTACAAGTAGGGTAAGTAATTACATAGTATATTTGCACAGTAACATATGATAGTAGAATGCTGAAAAGTGCGCACCCTGAGTCATCTGGTCTAGCAATGTAAACTGAATTATCTTTTTTGAAATTATTACCATCTTTTGCACAAACTGGGTGGCATTTAACCAGAAATAAAAGTAAATGGTTCATAAAGATTTACAACAGGACATGACATACGAAAAACAAGTTAAAAGTTTTGGGTGTACTTATTGGTGAAAATTTAGACGAGAAATATTACATTGTGGATCTTTTGAAATAATTATGTTCAATTCTAATGCCTTAAGAATAGTTGCCAAATTTAGGTAGACATAAATGAGTAGTCTATTATAGCTTGCATATTTTTATCCTCTAGTGGATATTCTCTTATGGATTCTGGTCAGAGCTGCCATTGATAGTGGTCATGTGTGTGTGAGGGATTACAGAAGAGTCAGATTCCACTTGTGCTTTGACCCATGACGTCGTCATATGGCGGAATGGCTATTCTAAGCGTCTCCAATACGGTACCTATGATGTCACTACATACACAGAGCAACAAACACAAAAATACATATAAAGAAAACAATATCTCCCTCCAAACTACAATCAAATTAACAGGACAACCACGGGGAAATTAGGGTTTTAGGGTGGGGACAAACTACATATAACAAAACACGATCCTAAAACACACAAAATGATGAACACAAAAAAGAATTTACAAAAATCTACAGGAATTGGACGCTTCCCTTGACCTGTGCGTGAGATATACTTGCTTGTGCACTTTTTTCTCCACTGAAGAAGGTTGTGCTCAAAAGCTATAATATGTAAGTGTCTTCATTGGGCCTACAGCTCAATGGGTCATCTTTCCCATGAGTATCAATCTATTCTTTGCCTATTTTGTTGAGGTCTTCAATTTGAAGACTGGTTTGATGCAGCTCCCCATGTTACTTTGTCCTGTGCAAGCCTATCTCAGAGTAACTATACTGCAACCTACATCCTTTTGAATCTGCATACTATATTCATCTCTTGGTCTCCCTCTACACTGTAGACCGCCCCCCCCCCCTCTGCCCCCACATTTCCCTCCAGTAATAAATTGATAAATTGGTGACCTCTTGATGTCTCATGATCCTTCTTCTAGCCAGGTTGTGTCGCAAATTGTTTTGCTCCCCAATTCTGTTAAGTACCTCCTCATTAGATATGTGATTATCCATCTGATCTTAAGCATTATTCTGTAGCACTACATTTCCAAAGCTTCTCTTCTCTTATTGTCTAAAATGTTTATCGTCAATGTTTCACTTCCATACATGACTACACCCCATCCAAATACTTTCAGAAAAGACTTCTCAATGTTAAGAAATTTCTCTTCTTCAGAAATGCTTTTATTGCCATTGTCAGTCTACATTTTATATTCTTTTTACTTGGGCCATCACAGTTATTTTGCTGCCCAAATACCAAAACTTATCTACTACTTTGTCTCAATTCCTAATCCGATTTTCTCGGCATCACACTATATAATTTGACTACATTCCATTATCCTTGTTTTGCTTTTGTTGATGTTCATCTTGTATCTTTCTTGCAAGACACTGTCCATTCCACTCAAATGCTGTTCCAAGTCCTTTGCTCCCTCTAACAGAATTAAAATATCATTGGCAAACCTCGTAGTTCTGACTTCTTCTCCCTAGACTCTAATTCCTACTCCAAATTATTTTTTTTTTTTTGTTTCCTTTACTACTTGCTCTGTATACAGATTGAATAACATCGCGGATAGGCAACAACCCTGTCGCACTCCTTTCTCAAGCACTGTTTCCCTTTCATGCCCCTCAACTCTTATAACTGCCATCTGGTTTCTATACAAATTGTAAATAGCCTTTCACTCCCTGTATTTTACCCCTACCACCTTTAGAATTTGAAAGAGAATATTCCAATCAACATTATCAAAAGCTTTATCTAACTCTACAAATGCAACAAATGAGAAGTCAAAGGGTCAATACTAACTCGTGTGTCCCTACATTTCTCCGGAATCCAAACTGATCTTCTCCAAGGTCGGCTTCTACTGGTTTTTTCATTGTTCTGTTAAGAATTTGTGTTAATATTTTGCAGTCATGACTTATTAAACTGATAGTTCATTAATTTTCACATCTGTCAGCACCTGCTTTCTTTGGAAATGGTATTATTATATTCTTCTTGAAGTCTGTGGGTGTTTTGCCTGTCTCATACCTCTTGCTTACCAGATGGAAGACTTTTGTCATAGATGGCTCTCCCAAAGCTATGAGTAGTTCTAACAGAATGTTGTCTACTCCCAGGGCCTCGTTTGACTTAGATCTTCCAGTACTCTATCAAATTCTTTGTATCTCCCATATCATCTTCATCTGCATCTTTCTCTATTTCTATGTTACTGCCGTCAAGTACATCTCCCTTGTACAGTCCCTCTACATTCTGCTTCCATCTTTTAGTTTTCCCTACTCTGCTTAGCATTAGTTTTCTACTGAACTCTTAATGTTCATACAGGTGGTTCTCTTTCCTTCAAAGGCCTATAAGCAGCATTTATCTTTCCCCTAGTGATATATGCTTCTACATCCTTGCATTTGTCCCCTTAGCCATTCCTGCTTAGACATTTTGCATTCATTTTTTAGAGGTTTGTGTTCCCTTTCACCTGTTTCAGTTACTGCATTTTTATATTTTCACCTTTTATCAATTAAATTCTTGTGTTACCCAAGAATTTCTACTATGCCTCATCTTTTTACCTATTTGTCCTCTGCTGCCTTCAGTCTTCCATCTCTCAAAGCTGCCCATTCTTCCTCTGCTGTAATCCTATCTCCTGTCCTTATCAGTCATTCCCTAATGCTTGCTTTGAAACTCTGACCAACCTGTGGTTCTTACAGTTTATTCAGGTCTTATCTCCTTGATTTCCTACCTTTTTGGAGTTTCTTCATTTTTAATCTACAGTTCAAAACCAATTAGTTGTAGTCAGAATCTGCCCCCAGAAATGTTTTAAAATTTAAAATGTGTTTCCGAAATCTGTCGTACCGTTATATAATCTATCTGAAACCTTCCATTGTCTCCAGGTCTGTTCCCCACAAAACTTTTTAGCTACCCAGTAATAATATTTTTAGCCACCCAGTAATATTAATAATAATGATGTTCTTAGCATATTAGGTCTGCTGTGAGGAACAACAGGCCAGCCAACACACTAATGTAACTGAGAAATGAGAAACTTAACAAATTGCAAAAATTATAAAAGATCTTTTAACTTTGCAGTTATGATTAGCACTGCTATAAGAGAAATACATAGTCTAACAAATTCTTCATAATTACTAAAAAAACTTAAATATTTATTACTGAGCCTGAAGATGGTGACAAATGCTGTGTCTTGAGCCTTGGCATCAAAATCAAAGATACTCTTTTAGCTATTAATGTCTTGCACAGGTCTGTCTGAAAATAGACTGGTGTAGAAGTTTCTGGCATCAGTTGTCTTTAAAGTCTGGTAAGCTGTTGATGTCCTTTAACGTTAGACTGGATGGAGATTTTCAACTAAGACATAATTTCACAAGTTTATTTGAAAAATATTTATAACCAGGATGACCACACCTTTTTTTTTTCTCTGGTAAATGCTGGTGAAACTTCTGGCACAAGGGTTTCCGTAAAATATTTCTGTATTTCATCTTTCCATCCAGTTAACAGGATAGGATTCTGGTGAACATACTTCACAGGAAAACTAGATGAAGAAGTAACTAAGAAACAGCAAAAGTCACCATTAATATTATAATTACTTTAACAAGATACTTGATTTGGTTTCTGTGCTGTTTGTAATCCGAAAATTTGTTTATTATAATGATACTCGTGTAATACTGGGAACAGAAAGTTGTCTGAAACAGCAGCAAAGTTCCAGATTCCAATTGGAATACATATAGTAGCAAGAACAGGCTAGGCACTGGTAGTGATGGTGTTGGGGGGGGGGGGGGCATACATGTTGCCATAATGTCTGTAGTATCTAGTGAGGTTATTATGGATTCTGGATGTGAGATTGTGGGTAAAGGTCAACTGTAGAATGGAAGAAAATCGTATAATTAAAACTGGAACCAGAGAAAGGGATTCGTATGAGATTATTTTTCAATGGCTTGTCTAAAAATTACACCCAATAGATGGTTACAGAACCAATGCACAAGAGCAATGACTAACTAGTACCCTAAACTTTTCAAATCAATTTACATTGAGGAGGGTATGGACAGTGATAAAGCTGTGTTAGCATCAGTAACTACAGGTATTACTAGAAAAGTTTAAATAAAGTAGGAAAATATTTTTGATTAGCAAAAATGAGTGTAGAAATTGCGGAGTACCTAAGTAGTAAACTTAAAGTATTCAGCTCAGAGGACGAAACCATGATGTACAAATAGGTAAATCTGAAAAGCATTGTAGAATATATCTTAGATGGGTGTGTGGGGAACAGTATTGTGAGGGATGGAAAAAAACCTCTGTAGTTTAACAGCTGCGTTATTAAGTTGCTGTAAAACCAAAGAACTTCTCCAATTTAAGTTAAAGTCCGGTAGACAAACAAAACTTGAATGTCTTCACTTAAAACTTCTGGGCTGATAGGCTGTGGTCGAAGTATAAAACTCTCCCCTGACATTTCGTCTCCGACTGCGGGAGACATCCTCAGAGGTACAGCGCCAAACTGTGAAGAGAACTCGAGGAAGTGCTGATTATATAGGCAGTACAGAGGGCTCCACTGTACTGCCTATATAATCAGTGCTTCCTCGAGTTCTCTTCGCAGTTCGCCGCTGTACCTCCGAGGATGTCTCCCGCAGTCGGAGACGAAACGTTAGGGGAGAGTTTATACTTAGAGCACGGCCTATCAGCCCGAAAGTTTTAAGTGAAGATAATACCGGCCGTGAAAGCTTACATTGTATGATCAAAACTTGAATGAATGTATTGGGAGGGTGAAATAAATTTCAAAATAAAATTTTGCCGAACAATCTGACAAAAAATCCTAATAACTTTTGGTCTTACATAAAATCAGTACACTGTCTGAAATCATCCATTCAATGAGTGGCACTGAACAACAGAAAAAGTCCAAAATAATAAATTCAGTTCGAAATTCGTGGAAGAAGATAAGGTTCCTCTTTTTAATTGTCGAACGAATGCCGAAATGCCAGATATTGAGATAAGTGATTGCAGGGTAGCAAGTCAACTAAAACTGCTCTACGTTGTAAAGCAACAGGATGGGATGAGATACCTGTGAGGTTCTACAAATATTATCCAAAAGAAATTGGTCCCCTTTTAGCAGTAATTTATCATAGGTCACCGCTACAACGAAGCGTAACGAGCAATTAGAAACACTGCAAGTCAGTCCCAATTTCAATAAGCGTTACCAGATAGACGTGGATAATTATAGGCCCAAATTGTTGCTGATGTCCATTGATTATAAAGTTAAGGAGCATGTTTTATGCTTGTGTGGTATAACATTATTGGAGGACAAAAATCTCCATAAATATCGGTGTAGATTCCACAAACACAGGCTTCCAAAACTCAACTTGCGCTGTTAATCTTAAGAGATCCAGAGCGCTGCAGATGAAGGTGCTTAGGTTGCTACCATGTTCCCTGACATTCAGAAGCCAATTGGTACAGTTCCACAGAGTCATTTAGTGAACAGAATACACCTTAGAGTATTGGCCCAGATTTTTGATTGAATACAGGACTTCCTGGCAGATGGAACTCAACATGTTGTGCATAATGGAACAAAACTGATAAATGTAAAGGTAATTTTGGGAGTGCACCAAGATGTTGTTACAGGACCATTACTATTTACAATTTATATTAATGATCTAGTGGATAACGTTGGAGGATCCATCAGACTATTCATAGATGATATTGTTACCTACAGAGAGGTTTTAATGCCAGAAGACTAGCAAAATGCAGGAAGACCAGCAGAGCACCAACGATCCTTGCAGGTACTACCAGTGAACCAGGAACATAAGTAAATGCAATGTACTGTACATAAATAGACAAAGAGTTTCACTACTGTTTGATTAAGCTGTTGATGACAAGTAGTTTGAAACTGTAATCTCCATAAAATACCTAGAAATAACCAATTCGAGTGAACTAAAGTTGAATTACCACATAACACAAAGTAGATGTCACACTGAGTATCAATGGAAGGAAATGTAGTATATCCACAAATGCAATGGCTTGCAAAACACTTGTTCACCAATTCCGGAGTATTGTTCATCATTCTGGGACTCGTAGCAAGTAGGATTCATAGATGAGACAGAAAAGACCTAACAGAAAGTGGTGTGTTTTGTCGCGGGATCATTTATGGAGGTGCTCAGCAAACTCAGGCTGCAGGTATAAAGTAAAGGTGTTGTGCATCTTCTTCTATGCTGTCCACATATCATTCAGGGGGGAAAAATTCTTTAGAAATACAACACGTGAGTCATTAAATTCCTTCATTGTTTGGAGTTTGGTATTAATGGTTGTCAGAGCACATGGAAAAATCTTCACATGACTATGCCCTTAACATTATTAAATATGTGTCCCGAAGGGGTACAGTTTCGAGATCATCATAACCTAGTTCCATGTGCACAGTGGGTGAAGCACCCACCGGGATTAAAGAACTAGATGGCACATATATAGCAGGCCTAGTGTGATTTTTCTGTAAAAAAAAAAAAAAAAAAAAAAAAAAAAAAAATGTAGATTCATCTATAAAAAATGATCACTCTTTGAATAAAATTCCACAGTTTATGAGTCTCACAATAATAGACTAACACAATGTGACATTACATAATACCATATCTTAATCTCTGTTTGTAAGAAATATAAATTAGTTTTCATTCTGCTTCTGCACTAATAGCCTAAAATTCAAGGTAGCACCATCTGTATGTATAACTACATACTTAGATGAAGAAGGTGTCTAAGTTAAGGATAGAACTTTCCAAAAAAAGACTGCTTTAACTTACCTCATTCTGAAATAAAATACGTTATAATGTTTCTCAGCCATTTGCATAATATTTCTACAGCTATAGTACTTTTCCTAAATGAGTGCCCAAGACTTAACGTGCTATATGAATTTCATACCTCTTTGCACTTGAGGATAGAAGGCAGAAATAAGAATTAGCAGTTGCAACAGCTAAGGAGGCAATGCTTTGAGACATTGTCACATACATACAATGGTTGCAGTTCAGCAGGTAGACGGCACCCGTACCCTCCATTGAAAAGACTCACTTTCTTCTATCCTGCTTCCCTCCCAATCCACTCCTTTGCCATCTTCTACTGCACAAACTCATCAGCTGCAGTGCCCGTGTGTCACATTCCTATTCAATTGATTTCTAATTGATTGCCACATCCAGAAGAGTCTGGCAGAAAGTAGATATCTGGGCCTCTAGCACACACCCTTCAATCAGAGGAGGTTGAGGTTATACAACATTAAACAGTAACACTCCCACCCGTGACATGTTTCAAGTGTATGAGCTTTGGGTGCACATTCTTCCTATGAACTAGAGCGATACCCTTTGTCGGAACTAAAGAAGACAAACTTTCCCCCCAATTATGTGTGAACAATCCACAGCATGCATTAACTTGTCAAGAACAACAGTTGTCCCATTCATCAATATGCCATGCGTTGAGAAAAAGAAAAAAAAAATAAATAAATAAATAAAACACTTGATAATTAATGATTCCAGGAAAAGTGCAAATGATTACACACTGTCAGTTTGCTAATAAAACTTTGCCAATACAGTAACAAAAACTTGAGCTAATAGAAAGACTGCAAGACATACAATTTTGCCAACACCTTGGTCTAGCCATAGTATTAAATAGACAAACTGCCGGAGGAAGAAGACATCAGACACCTGTATCGGGGAACTCAAGTCCTCGTATGGAACTTATGTAATACCAGATTCATCTGGCATCACATAGACTGGGGTTAGACAATCTTTTTTACCTGCCGCCCACTTTTGTAACTGTTAGCAGCAAAATTCTCGAAATGCCCACCAATTCCTCAGTAATGGCAATTAAGAAAATACCTTTACTTTACAAAATTTATAAAGCAGAGTTGCAACAGGGAAAAGCATATAACAACAATTACTTACCAAATACTTTGTTAAAGGTTTACGAAAATGTTTGTAAAACCCCTACCACCTACAGCTCCCCCCCCCCCCCCCCCCCCCCCATGAAAGCTGGAATGTGCCCACTAGTGGGTGGTAGAGACCAGATTGACAACCACTGACTAGGAATTTCTCACTGGTGTCCTCTTCCCATCATACAGCAAACCGACAACCAGGTATCAGCAAATGGCTTGAAGCAGAACAACTCCTAGCACATACAATACAGAGTTCAGCCTACGACAACATGACAGCACCATAAGTGTGTGTACAAAATATATTCTGCTGGGGAGTAACAGGCTTTGAAGTTTATCTCACTGCTTAGTATACCTGTAATTCAATTTTAAGTGGAACTGGATTGATTATGGCAAAGATCAGCTTACCAATCATTAGGGAGAACATCAGTTTACTGGACACAATGAAACATGAAAGAATTCCCTTCCAGGTTATATTCAATTTAATTTGGAAACACTTGAACATTGTGGCATGTAATGAAACACAATAGAGACAAATAATAAAATCATTGAATGCCATAATGTGACACTGAATGACAATGCAGTCAGTTAACAGAAGTGCACACACACGAATGCATGCATGTGCCCACATGTGCGCGCATGCCCACGTAGAATAATTTAAACAAGTTGCTTAGCGGTATGTAACATAAAACATTGTATAAACAAAGTACGAATATGTTTTAGGCAAAGAAAGTGCTTGTTAGTATTTTCAAACTTTCGAATCTTAACTTCTGTGCATTTTTAACTACAATAATGGATACATAATTATTCATGATGCAGGAACTGATTTAAATAAATAGGGAGAAAGTAGCAAAATTGAGCACACAGTTTTAATTGTATGTCACCGGTATTCTTTTATAAAATCAAGCTGTTCAGATTTGAGACTGTTGCTGCAGAAGACAACACTAGTATGCTGCCAACACAGATGTATAACTGCGGTTCCCATCTCCAGTCCCATAATTGTTAACAAGCCGTCACTCATTTAAACACTGTGGACGTGCTTTTGTATTGACTTGGTCATCTTGAACACCTCGATGAGCATGTACAATGCACTCATCACAGTATCTAGATCAGCAAGCTTAGGCACTTCTCTCTTTACCAAGTGCCATATCGGGAATTCACCCATATTGTGCCCCACACAGCACAGATAATATTGGTGCGCCAAAAGCCAGCAGAAGATACCGCAGACCAGTCACTTACTCAACATATTGAAACAAACAACCAGCAGATGGAATTGCAATCTAGTTGGGGACAGGTAGAAAAATTATCATCTGCTTGTGGAGTCAGTATCATAGTCTTAATCACAGCCTCCTTGTGGCAGATCACTTTCTCCTTCGCCGTCCAGAAACTGAATTGGGGAAAATCCTCACAAGGTCCATAAGACAAGAACAAACTGAAGGTGAAACAGATCTGATAGCTTCAACCCAGCAGATGTTATCTGGTCTGAAACGGCCCATGAATGTAGGCACAGTACCTCACTAACAGACTGAACATAAAGAAATAGCAAAGTAACCGATGCTCGTGTGCCCACACAAGGTAATAATCCAGTGAAATTGTAATGGATATTTTCTTTGTCTGGCCAAGCTCCTAAAATGGATGGCTATCCACCTTCTGGATTACTTTGTGTTACAAGAAGCGAGAGTATTTGAAAACCAACATCCAACTCTCAGAAGCTATCACACTTATTACAGAAAATGTCAATACTGAATGAGTCAGGAGTAGACTGCAAGCTGGTGTGCTGAAATACCTGCAGCAAGCAAGTACTTTCAGTACTACATTAGAAGCTAAGGAAGTTTGAATCCTAATGACAATTAATGTAACTTCAATACTACATTAGAAGCTATGGCAGTTTGAATCCTGATGGCAAAGCGTGAGTATCTTTCAGGCGAGGAAAATGTTTGTTATTATTTTCAAACTTTCGAATCTAACTTCTGTTAGTTTTTAACAGCAATAATGAATACATAATTATTCGTGACACAGGAACTGATTTTAATATAGGGAGAAAGTAGCAAGATTGAGCACACAGCTTTAACTGTATGTCACCTGTATTCTTTTATAAAATCATGCTGTTCAAATTTGAGACTGTTGCTGCAGAAGACAACACCGGTGTGCTGCCAACACAGATGTGCAACTGCAATCCCCACCTCCAGTCCCAAAATTGTTAGCAAGCCGTCACTTGTTTAAACATCGTGGATGTGCTTTTGTGTCAACTTGGACATCTTGAACATGTCGATGAGCTTTTACAGTGCACTCAGCATAGTATTTGGGCCATCAAGTATAGGCGCAACCCTTTTTGTCAAGTGCCAGAATGGGAAGTCCTCCATATTGGGCCCCACACAGCACAGTTAATATTGTTGAACCAACAGCCAGCAGAAGATACCAAAGACCAGTCAGCAATTACTCATTCAACATACTGAATGTAATTGCAATCTACTTTTGGTAGACACAACCGAGAACCATTTCGTTTATGCTTTAGTTAATGGGTTTCCATGGTGTTTTAGTCCCAACCTCATCGCTGAACCAGAACATGACGAAACCCAGCACCTGAGCAATGATAATAAGACACAGTCTCACAACATTTAACTGTATTTGGCATGGAGCTGAATTTTTGTCCCATTAATAGGAAAATAATCATCCCTATTTTGAAACCAGAGAAAACATCACACTTCACTAATAACTATGGGCCAGTCAGCCTAAGGAATGGCTTATATACAGTGCTGGAGCAGGTATACCATTTGAAACATTTGGAGATCACAATCCAAAAGGCTTTTGTCCCTGAAGATCTAGTTGTCCTGCAAAATATGTAAGAAACTACTTTTCACCACTACTTACATTCAACACTGTATGTTGGAGGTTTTTGGGGTGCCTTCTAGTCTTTATGCATACCACAGTCAATGAAGAACAAAAGAAGTCAGCTGGGGAAAAAAAGTTCGTGTAGTCGCAAATTTTTACACACTGGTAGAGGGAGTTCAATGAGCAACATACTAAAAATCATGACCGATGGGACATGGGTATTGGGATGGTGGGGCATTGAAAAGTCACTTTTTGATTTTTTTTATGAATAGCTAAAAAACTGCAGCTTCTAATAAAAATGTTTCCTGGGACAAAATTAAAGTGCATTAAATTGCCTACAAAAGAAGCTCCTATTCATTTTTTATCTATGTCTAATAGTTTTTCACTGCAGGGGATGGAAAAATCATAGATTATTAAAAAGTTTGTTTTTACAGTATAAAATTAATGTTTAAATGAAATGGGCGAAAAACAAATATTAAATGTATGTACCACATCTAAGTGCATGAGTACTGTGTTAGGGAATAAGTTGTGTTCTGGGGATGCAACAGGTTGGAGGGGGGGGGGGGGGGGGGGGGGGTTGATGTATGTATGGGGTAGAAGAGCGATAGAAGGTACTTTCCAGTTTTGATATAGCTGATTTCGTGAATGTGAAAACATGTGGTGCCCCAAGAACTAAATCTGAATACACAAAACTTTTTTATCTCAAATGACTTAATATTTCTAAGTATATTTCAGTGGCCCAAGGTACGTGTGTATATGTTATTAAAATGAATATAGATCACACTTTTTTGATTCAGCTTCGGAAATTACATCCTCATACAATTAAATCCAAGACATCCAACAGATTTTTAAATAAACCTGGAAATATTCACAAAAATATTTGTTCATATTCCCTTAATATTAGCTTAAACAGAAGACTGAAAATCCGAAATGGAAAAAAAAAGTCAGAGTGATTGAGAAAATCCTGTCGTGTATCAGCAAAATAAACAAAAAATGCCACATAAATACACTTCTCCCCCCCCCCCCCCCCCCCTCCCTGAAGTTTTGAAACTAGGAATAAACTTCAAAAAATAGTCTTATTCAACACTGATGCCATCTACAACATATTATTTGTTTACAGAACTTCAAGTCTGATCATGTTAATGGAGTTATTGCATTACCACCACGCATTCTGTTTTTTAAGTGTTTACTGGCATAACTAAAACTAAACAAAATGTGTTCTGGAAGGTGCAATTTTTGGCTTGTGTAGAGAAATTATGGCCGGTGGCCACTACCTCTAGATGAATGTGGAAAATTCACATTGTAGTTGGTTGGTAGGTTTTAATAGTCTAGGACTGAATAAAGACAATTCTTATCTCTCCAGTTTGTCACAGTACTGTGCAGCCATACCAAGTGGACTGCTGAATTTGTGACTTTGTCTGCATGTATTTCTGTGTTTGCACACCATAGAGAAGCTCCCAATTCCTAGAGAATTTTGATCTTGAAATGTCACATTATTTGTTTCTAGTGCAGAATTTAAATTTTTAAAATTTTTTTTATTCATGCAGTTGGTTCACAGATTGAGAATAGATGTAAGCAACTACAGTATAGCATTGCCATGTGCTTCAAAGGCACTAAAATTTCTCTTCCATGTCATTTAGATGTATGATCAATACAAAATGGATAGCCACATAGGGAAGGCGGCCAGCAGCAGAAAGTCTAGACTGTTAGATAATGTAATGAATCAGACAAGAGTCCTCCTTCAGAGGTAGAAACACGTACAAACATTCACATACGCCTAACACAGAAATGCATCTACTGTCATCTCCGGACACTTTGGCCTGACTGCAGTGAACTGTGATCCCAGTTGGGGCAGGTAGTGGGGGTTCAGAAGAGGCCTGAGATGGAAAGGGGAAGGGGTTGAAGGGTAGGGCTAGGGGAAGATACTGCATTTGTAGTGTGCAGGAACAGGACGGTGGGTTGGTAGGTGAAGCATAGTGAGACAGTGTTGGGTGTGTGGTGTGTGGGGGGGGGGGGGGGGGGGGGGGGGGGGGGGGGGGGGGGGGGGGAGGGGAGAAAAGAAGGTAGAAGCAAGGAAGGGGAAAGAACTATGTAAGTGTAGTGGGGGGACAGAGGGCATGTGTGAATCTAGAGAATAAGCAGGAAAGGGTGTCAGAATAGCAGGAAGGATATTTCTCATACAAGAGGTGGTTGAAACCCTGGTGGAATGTATGATTCAGATATTCCAGTCTTGGATGGTGCTGAGTGACAGTGAAGGTAAGTTGGGGGGTGGTAGGTGTCTGGGAAGACAGTGCTAGAGATCTGTTTCTGGACAAGGCGAGAAGGGTAATTTCAGTCTGTGAAGGCCTCACCTAGAGTGACTTTGCTATATTTGGAGAGGGACTGATTATCATGGCAGATGTGATGACCATGCATTATTTGATCGAAAGCATGTGGACACCTGTTAGTGGGCATTAATATGGAGTGTGTCCACCATTGTCTTTATGATGGCTTGAACTTTGCTGGGGACACTTTCAGTGAAGTATCTGGATTCCTGTGGAACTGTGGCAGCCCATTCTTAATCAGGAGCCAAAACCAGACTAAGTAGTGGTGTAGGACACTGGCATCTGGAGTCAAGTCGATGTAACTCACCCCAGAAGTGTACCATTGAGCTCAGGTTGGGATTCTTGGGCAAACCAGTCAGTTTAAAGAAATTTACTGTCCAGAAACCATTGCCTCACATATGCTGCTTTGTGACAGGATGTGGTGTCATGCTGATAAAAACAATCATCATCCCTGATTTGTTCCTCTAGTGTACACAGTACACAATACTGTAAAAAGTGTTCATATACTTCTGTGTTTATAATTTTCTTAAGTGCTAGAAGGAAACAACACCCTAACCACAAAAAATGCCTCCATAATGTAACATTGCCTCCTCCATACTTCACTTTTGGCACTATACGTAACAGCTAGTAATGTTCTCCAGGCATTTGTCAAACGTAAGCCCTTCCAAGGCCACAGGATAAAACATGATTAATCAGTCCAAATCAACTGTTTCAATTCATCAACTGTCAAGTGGCATCACTCTTTACACCACCTCAAGCGTTACTTAGCATTTACTACAGAAATGTGCTGCTTATGAGGAGCTGTACTACAGAAATGTGCTGCTTATGAGGAGCTGATCGACCATAGTACCTCATTTTTTTTTAACTCCTTAAGCACAGTCATTGTACTAGCTGGACTGCTGGTAGCACTGTGGAACACACGAGTGATTCCTTCTGCTGATTTCATGTGATTTTTTTTACGATCACTCTCCACAATGCTTGATGATCCCTGTCCGTCACTATATGAGATCTGCCTGGTCTAGGTTTAGCTATTGTTTTTCCTTCGCATTTCCACTTCACAGTCACAACACCAACAGCTGGTTTGGGCAGCCGAAGAAAGGGTAATATGTCCCTGATGGATTTGTTACTCAGGTGACATCCAACAACTAGTCCACTTTCAAAGTCACTGAGCTCTCCTGGCTGACCCATTCTGCTGGTACTCCTTCTCTAATGACTACACAGTGCTCCCCAACTTCTTTTACACTTGCAGGTCTGTCTCTCGTGATATCTAGCGGTCAAGTCTGTTTTACGTAGGGGTGTTTGGAGTCTTTCGATCAGATAGTGTGAGTGGTTAGTGTGTATAAAATTGATTATTGGTGTGGAATGGGTGGCAGTTATTGAAACGGAGGTATTTTTGGTAGTTGGTAGGATGGAGGTACTGATGGTGCCATGCTTTGAGATGAAGGTTGTAGGATGGAGGTATTGATGATGCAATGGATCGGCCACCACTGACGAAACCTTGAGTGCTCACCTCACGCTCCAATACATGTGACCTATCATCATTTATTACACGATAGCGAAGTCAACATGCTTCAGATGAAGGTTAACTTTGAAGAAGGTTGCTTATTTGGTTGAGGAGGACCAGGTGGAGCATATAGGGGAGATAGTGTTGAGTTTCTGGAGGAGTGTGGATAGTATGATCTCACTCTTGGTCCAGGTCATGCAGGTGTAATCAGTGAATCTGAAATAGATGAGGCTTTTAGAATTTTCTGTGACTAGGAAGGATTCCTCTAGATGGTCCATGAATATGTTGGCATAGGATGGTGCCATGTAGGTGCTTGTGGCTTTACCATGGATTTGTTTGTAGGAGAAGAAATTGTCAGCAAGCCATCACAGGTTGTCTTCATGCACAGGCACATGTTATATTACTTTTGTGATTCTTTTGTCTTGCAAAGAGGGAGAGTGTCATGTGAATTTAGGATGAATCATATGCATGTTAACTGCTGCTATTTTATGATGTTCTGGATACTGATGACTTGATCAGCATGCCAAGGGTTGGACTGACTACTTTCTGCAGCACAATAAGGGCTGAATGAGGAAGTGATAAGGAAAAGATTGAAGACACGAACTTAGCATGGTTCTGTAAAGACTGACATCCTGCTTGATTGCAGAACAGTGGAAAAACTGTCGCCACATCAAGGAATCATCACAATTTCCCACGAACAAGAAAGACAACTAAGGAAATCAAAGGTATATAGAGGCTGCTAAAGTCACAGCATTTCCTGACAGTTATCTTTAAGAAGCCTGTACGCAGATTCCAGAAGGGACCAAATGTACCCCTCCCCCAGCTTGGAGGACACCTGTGAATGTATACTAATGTTCCGCCAATTAAACTCGTGCTGAGTACTTTCACTGATTCAAGGCAATACAGCCACATGCGGAACTTTACCTCTGTAATCAAGTAGTTGAAATAATATAAAAATCCCACTTCATAGGCTCCTATCTGATAACTTATTAACATATACATCAGCTAAAGACTAGTTATATCACAAAACTGAATGCTTCCCATTTCTTCTGTAACATCTGCTGGGTAGCAAACCACTCATTTGTCGCATGTTTCTACAACACCCCAGTTTTGGTCTGTATGGGCTACCAAGGCTTAGAATATGGATCAGTAATGCTATTGGCACTGTGTTTGCGAGCTGAATCAGGTATCCCACCATTGTGCATTTGACCGCAACATTTCATAACAAATTATGCAATAACAACCTCCCCAATTTGGTCTTGTTTAATAATCTGGTTGTGTCTTGTCCAGTCTGGTCTTGTTTAATACTCAAGGGTTTAGTGTCTTCATAAATTACTATAGGGTACATTTATGCTGCAGCCTCGCAGTTGGCACATGACACCTCACTGCTTGCTGGGAGCCTTGTTGCATTTATGCTGCAGCCTCTATGCTTACCAGGAGTAATTATGCTCACATTGCTAGCAGAGTTGAGCATGGCACTGTTGGAGTGACCTTGAAGTAGCCAGTCACAGCTCAAGTTTCAGGGCATGCAACGATGGTCACAGTGCGAAATATAAACAAGTTTGATATCTTCGCCTGACAAGGACTGTAGTGAGCAGTGGGACCAGCAGCGATGGTGAAGTTTAAATGGGCCGGTAAGACTCAGTGAACTTGTTTCATCATCACTAGGCCATGCAAGTGAGCAGTGAGGTAGCAGCATAAACGCAGCCTTAAAACAGGTAATCGATGGTGATACGCACTAACACTATTTGGAACTTTGGCTCCCTACTTTGGGCTCTATGTACAGAGCTCTTGTACAAGCTATCACACAGTGTGTAACTGCCCTCAATATTGAGTGGATCTGATCAGAGAATCAAAGGAATTGGATATTCCTTCAACTTTTGGTGTTTAGCTCTGTCCAACACAAATACTCTAACTCAGAAACCAACCATGAAGATGGGTTAAAAGTAGGTTCTGTTCATATATACATAGAGGGTCAGGATTAAAACTCATTGCCGAACACACTCGTGGCTGAATTTATAGCCATCACAAGAGCCCTTACGTTTGCACGTAAACATACATAGTTCCTAGTATCCAGCACTTCAATGACTAGTTGTTAATTGATAGACCAATGTTATTCACTAGTATCAAGTATTCAAGTTCTACTTTTTGACATTAACAACTTTCACATGGATTCCAAGTCAAACAGAATTTTGAGGATAGAAACTTGCTGATCAGTTGACCAATAAGCCAGCGCCAAAGGAGTACTAGAAGTGATTGTGCGAGGTGAATTGAGGCATGTAATTTTGAAAGATTGAAAATCAGTTGCCCTCCTAAATAAACTACAAACAATCAAGGGATCCTTTCTTGCAGGATGATACACCTTCTGAACTTCTCAGAAAGAATCAATGGTTCTTTGTTCATTGCATAATGGCCCCACTAGGCTCATTCTCACCCTCGGCCTCAGCTTCATCTGACAGCAAGTGGACCCTTTCTAGTGTGGTTATGGTGCTGTCCCTGTCCCAACAGTAGCTCACATTTTTGTCTAGTGTACCAGTATAACTGAATTAGTATGAAAACTAGAGTAGAGCGACTTACTACCTTCTGTGCCCACAGGTGATGTGTGAGCAGTATATTAGGTCATACAGTTTATTAAGAGAGTGATTGATTTTTGTTCTAAAATATAGCGGTATTTACAGTGTTTTACTATCTCTGGGACAAGCATAGGGGGAGCATCTCTTGCCCTGAAATAGCTGCCCCTCTCCCCCTTTCTGAGACTACTAGTTGTGCTTGGTCCTGAAACCAACGTAAGTTATGAATGTTTCAGAATCTTTCAAGCATTCCCCCACTCTTAGATCTTTGAACATCATGTCTTAGACTTTGTAATTGTAAAAAAAGGTCATTATTATTATTATTATTATTATTGAATACTGGACACTGTGTCTTGCTGACTACAGAAAAGAGCATGGTGAGTGGGACTGGAATGTGTATCTCGAGCCCTTGTTGTCAGCCCTGGGAAAACACCAGCTGGACCTTTCCCTACTTTGACAGCCGCCGCCCCCTATACTCACTTTTGTCATTTTACTAATATTCTTTTTAGATAACAAGGCATGGTTTAACTCTGAAAATGGTGATTTTTAGCATTTGCTCTGTTTGGTGCCAGTGTACTCACAAAGCAACTGGATTGATGACTTTGACCTGTTTAGTGGCTTTACATAGGCTTTATTCAACTTTTGTTTGTACAAGAAGCTTTGGCTCATTTAAATGTGTGGTGGAGCTCTCCTTGCTTTCACAGCACCTTTCAGATATGGTTATTGAGCCATGGTGGGCCATTCCTGTTATGAATAAGCTCACTTGACACATACAACACTGTTGAATTTTAACCATTGATACTCCACATTTTTAGTCTTGGAGATGAAAATTTGATGCTAACTGCCCAAGCAGCCATCAGCCTATTTCTTCTTGAACTTGCAAAGTATAAATGTTTTTCTGCCTTTCTTAACATTCTTTTTAATACTTTTAGTCAGCATTATAATTGTTGATGCCCTCTTCTACATCTCTCTAATATTTTGGGTTTGTTTGTCATCATGAGATTCAAGTTTGTTATCAAGAGTCATTTCTTAACTGACTGCTCAGAGTCAGATAAGGTGTTTAGTACAATGTCACATGAATCTATATTTTATTCTTGTGCTCTAATCAGAGTATCCCAGTCAGTACCTGAAAGGTTTAATCTACATTTACATACATACTGTCCCTGTAGGAAGGAGGGTACCTCATATCATTGTTAGTTGTTCCATTTTCTGTTCCACTCACAAATGGAGTAAGGGAAAAATGATTGTCTGTATGCCTCCATATGAGCCCTATTTCTCGTATCTTGTCTTGACAGTCCTTATACGAAATGTACATTGGTGGCAGTAGAATCATTCTACAAACAGTTGTAAGTGCATATTCTCTCAATTTTCTCTGTGTTTTTTACAAAAAGAATGTTGTCTTCCCTCCACATATTCCCATTTGAATTCATCTAGCACCTCTGTAACAATCGCGTATGGGATCCCAAACACATGAATAGTATTAAAGAATGGGTTGCACAGTCACCTTTATAGATGAGCTACACTTTCCTAAGATTCTCACAATACACCAAGGTCGACCATTTGCCTTCACTACTACTGTCTTTATGTGCTTGTTCCATTTGATATCACTTCGCTTAATTACACATAGATATTTAATCTACATGGCTGTGTCAAGCAGCATGCCACCAAGACTGTATCTGAACGTCACATGATTGTTTTCCCCACTTGTCTGAATAACTTACATTTTTCCCCATTTGGGACAAGTTTCCATTCACCACAACAAATAGAAATTCTGTCTTAAGTCATCCTATACCCTTCTGCAGCCACTCAGTGACAATAATTTCCTGTATATTACAGTGTCATCAGCTAACAATCACAGATTTATTCTCACCCTACCTGGCAGATAATTTATGTACTGGGTGATTATAATTGAAGTGCACCTATTCACAGAAACATGATAGATATGCTAATGCGTTGATGTGGAACAGTTCTATGCTTGAAAACAAATTAGTTCCAGTTCTGGCTACCAAGGACAAATCTGGTGCTGTGCACTGTTTGTATGATTGTATGACATCCATGTTGTCATTTGGCAAGCCATTACATGAGTGAAGAGTATGGTGATTGAGAAGATAGACTGTGAGATTTTAGTGAAACTGTTTTTTGTGAACAGCAGCTTTGAGAGAGTATCAGTGACTGAAAGGTCTGGGGAGATGCCTGATACATTTAAATGGTTTAAAGAACGTATTAATGTAATTTGAAAATGCGGATAAGCTCAGAGTGACACCTGGAAGAGGAATGCATCCTATGCTAGTGGAAATTATTGATGAGGCTGTTATTTCTGTAAATTACCATGCAGCATGTGCCTTGGGTAGTGCTGGTGCTCTGAGAGTTGTCCATCCCATGGTCAACAGTACGGAAAAATTTGCTGTCTATTTTACAATGGTACCTGTAGAAGACCCAGACTGTGCAGCAAATGGGACCTAGTGATCTGCAGAAATGTTCTGAATTTGCTTTTGGGTTTCTGTCACAGATTGAAGTTGAAGACATGTGACCAAACAATATTCTATGTAGTGATGAGGCACATTCTGCACTACAGGGTGCAATGAATACACATAACTGCTGGATTTGGGATAGTGTTAAACCGTGTGTCATGCACAAAGAGCCACTGCACTCACTGTAAGTGGCTGTGTGGTGTGGATTCACCTGCCCCTTTATTCTCGGTTTGTTCTTTTTTGAAGAGAATACACCCAGAGGACCTGTGAGGTGTACCATGACGTGATTCTTCAATGTCTGCTTGTCATTGATATCTCCTTGTACAGTGTATGATTCTTGCTTTGGAAGAAAATAACTGTGTGGAAACCACTGTTTTTCTGCAACGCTTCATGTCACTCACCCAGTGAAAGATCTGCTTAATGCAACCTTCCATGAATGTTTTACATCCATACATTGTCCAGATACATGGCCTTGCAAGATCACCTGATCTGAGCGCATGTGACTTTTGGCTCTGGGAATATCTAAGAGATTGTGTTTACCAGGGACATGTTTGGTCTCTACCCGATCTGAAGGCCAGTATACGGGAACACATTGCTCGGATTCCACCAGAACTGCTGCAAGCAAATGTTTATCATGTAATTTTATGGACGCAGCATCTCGTTGATGTACCCAGTGCTCATACTGAACAAATTGTGTAAGCACCAGTTAATACGAAAATCAATATTACACCTGCCTCACATGTCTGACCTTTCCTGCCCACATCCCGTTTCTAATCCCTTACATGTGGAAACATTTCTGTACATCTTTCTTGCATTCATAGTCCCAGATTTGCAACTGGTGGCTGAAATTGGAACTAATTCTTTTTTCAGCATAAATCAGTTCTGCATTAATGCATTAGAATATCTACCAAGTTTTGCTGCCATGTGGTAATTACAGCCCACTCTGGACCCTCTGTGAGTAACTGCACTTTAATTATAGCCTGGCATAGAAGGAACACGAGCACTCCTTATCGGTTCTCATGGGCACTCCAGACAGTATCCTTATCTCTGATGAACATTTGCTACCAAGGACAAATACTGGGATTTATAACATTTTCTAAGTTCTTTTTGGAGAGGAGGAGACCTGTTTTTATTCTAGCTGTTAGTACATTGTTGTATTTCTCTTAACACCTTGTGTGATTTCCTGGCTTCTGTGTACTAGACAGAAAGTGTTAGCATGTTTCCAGTAGACTGTAAGCAGTCAACCATATACTTTTTGTGATTTTTTAAATTTTTTTTTTCAGTTGTCAGTATCTATGAACAATTTGTCCTTGTTTCTTGTGAGTACTGTACGGCATGACACGAATTTGTACATAGAATTATTTACATCCTTGTTTAAATAATGCAAGAGGAAGAAACAATATGTATGTGATAAACGAATGTAATATTAGCATAACTCTCAGAGGTAATGGTAATGTATGTTAAGTGCTTTTCCTTATACGGATGAGGCAGCAGTTACTTCACTTTATAACTGCAACACTGACTGCTGTTCAGTAGTGGAATGTTCGTTAAATAGTCTCTGCTGAACAATGTAGTGTGAACTGCAGAGTGATCATGTAGATGTAGAGATACAATTATAACCACTCAACAATAACTGCACAGTTCTTCCAATCTCACATTGTGTGTGTGCTATACATATTGCCTGTTTGAAGTTTCGGGTTATTATATTGAAATATTAATGTATAATTTAACAGTGTTGCAAGCTTGTTTATGGTCTGTTGTTATTTTTTAAAGGATATAGCAAATGTTCCAATATGGATGCAGGATCACATCAGCAGGGAGATGATGATGATGATGTCTTGCCATCTTTACAAACAGTCACGAATTTTGATGATGGTATGAGCTTCTACTATTGTGTTATGTTATCTAATATTAAGTAATACTCATAATAAGTGAGTAACACTACCAGCACTAACAAAACTTCCAGTGAATTAAGAACTATACATAAACAAAGAAATATGTAATGAATCTTTAGATATCTGGCAATTCCTCCAGGGCCAAAAAGTTTTTACCATTCTTGGGAAATGAGTTCTGTATGTAGTAACCTGTTGGTTACTGCACCTTTCGCCCACAGCGGACATAAGTCGGCCCTCTATGGCAAGTGTAATGCCTGCCAACACTAGGATAGTCTGACCACTGACCGTCATCAGCAGCATTGCTTGGTGCACGCAGCACTACACCAGTGACACCTGACATGAATAGCATCTTTGTAAGGGCATGCACAGACCTCTGAGCCAATCATTCTTAAATGTGTTTGAGACGTGTAAAGTACGGGTGTTGTTCAATAAGTAAGGCCCCACATTTTTTTAAAAAGCCATTAAGACACATAGACAAACTTCGTTGGTGGTGCTTCATATTTAATGTTTGTTCTGTGAAGTTTAACCATTCTGGCAGATGGCAGAGCCATAGTACAACATCAAAATGGTGTCTACATACAACTCACATTACAAGCAGTGTGCTGTTATTGAATTCTTGTGGGCAAAAAAGGAAACTGTGGTGAACAGCCAAAAACGTTTGTGTGCAGTGTATGGTGCTGCTGCAGCTGATAGGAGTACAGTTGTGCGATGGGTAAACAAAGTGACAGCCTCAGGAAATGCAGAAAAACAACTCCTTGATCAGCCATGTTCGGGATGTCCTGTCACGGCCTCTGCTCCAGACATGCTGAATTGTACGGATGCATTATTCATGCCGATTGGCGAATCACAACTCGATAATTGGCTCTACAGTTGTCGGTCAGCATTGGGAGTGTGTCTGCAATGATCGAGACTCTCGGATATTCAAAGAGGTGCTCACAGTGGACCATAAGATTCAAAGAAAGGCCATTTCATCTGAATTGTTGGAGCATTCTGAGACCGATGAAGAGGCCTTTCTGTTACTGATCGCAACGGGGGACAAAAGTTTGGTGTACCACTTTGCGCTGGAAAGAGCTTTTACCAGCACGGAATACATGCTCTTCACAACGTTGGCATATGGGCATAGAACGTGATGGAGACTACGTAGAAAAATAGGACATGAACAAGACATGTTGATATGTATGTCACCAAATTCTGACTCTTTAACAGTAAATGTGTTTTGAGGAAAATAAATGTGGGCCATTACTTATGAACGACCCTTGTACTTCACATTATTCTTGTGGATATCACTCCATGACCCATTAAATTGTGTCTGATTTTATGGCCATTTGTTTCCTTGTGTTCCTATTTAGAGTACAAGTGGTGATGTTGAGGATCGAATTTTTGTGTGTTTTGGATTCTGGTTTTTCTGCCATTTGACTCTTTCATGTAGGCTTTAGTCAGGTTACTTCTGCAACTACAGCAGGTGCATATGGCCATGTTAGAACAGTTGTTGGCTACTTTGACCCAGACTGAGCTGACGGCTGTTCATTTGCTGCTGTTCCCCCCTTATGATGAATCCACAGTCACTTGTGCACCTGCCTCCTTTCACATTTTTTTAGAACAGCTTATGATTGTTGTCTCTCATCGCACCTGTCATCTTCTTCAACATTTCATGGCTTTGTGGGTGATTGACACAGAGGGCTCTAAGGTTCATTTTTTACTGTGAGTACCCCCCTCTTATGTATCAATAACTGTGCCAGTTAGCTCCTCTTCAAGAATCAGCTTTACTTTCTTTTGATGATATGTGTAATTTACTGTTCTCCTTTCACCACAACCATATCCATGTTATGTTATGTTATGTTATGTTATGTGGTTTATTCATCTCATTACATACAATTTTCAAATCATTTGATTTGATGTACAGGAGACATGTCAAGGTTTACAAAAGAAACTTTTTTCACTTTTTTAAGAGAACTACAAAAGTTTACATTATATTTTACATTTCTAAGTTACAGCTACACATGTACATAAAATAATAAATGTATTACAATCCCTGTGTTCAGATTGTGAAGCTGTCCTCAATGAATTCATCGACAGAATAATAACACTTTTCCACCAGGAGAGTAAAGAGCAATCTTTTCAGTGAACCAATCTCCATTTTAAATATATTACTGCCTTTTATTTTATTGAAAATTTTTAACCCCATATACTCTGGCGTTTGGGCATAAAGTTTTAAACGATGTGTTGGAAGTTTGAAGTTATCTCTGTGGCGAGTGCTGTAGTTGTGGTCAAAACGGAAATTGTCTAGTGTATGTTGATTTCTATATAGGAACACCACCATCTCATATATGTAAAGTGAGGGGATAGATAGTACTTTTAAATTTTTTAACAGTGGTCGACAGGATTCCCGTTTTTTTGCAACACACATGCTCATCAATTCACACAGCATCAGCAGATGGCCTGCCCCAAGCGGTAGAACTCTTGCAAAAAAAAAAAAAAAGGGGGGGGGGTGTCACTCTCTGACCCCTCCCCCACTCTACCTCCGGTTCCCCCTCTACCTCCCCTTTCCTCCTCCACCTCCCAGGAGTCATTGCAGGAATCAATGGACACCAATGTTCATATTGTTTGGTCATTGTGTTCACTGTTGTCTGTGGGCCAAAACAAACTTTTCATTGAAGTGTGGGTGATGGATAAGCCATTAATCCTACAGGTAGACACGGAAGCTGCTGTGTCCCTAGTCAACTCACAGTCATATGCCAAGTTAGGGTCCCCACCATTGGCATGCATCGTGCATTGGTTGGTTACAATATAACAAACAGCAAATTCCTATTCTTGGGTAATTCATGGTGGTCACAGTTTATGAATTCAGCTGTCTGTTTCATTACATACTTGGTGGATAATAATGCACGTACTGAAAATGTGTGTGGTTCAGATGCCTTTGCTACATTTGGTTTTTATTGTGAATATGGTGCATCTGGTGTAAGACCAAGTGCCCTTTCACAAATTGGATTCCTCGTGTTCTGAGTTTTCGGTTCTGTTTACCCCGGGATTAGGATGTGCAAATAATTTCACGGCACACATCACTCTCAAAACCTCTGCTTGCTCTCACTTTCTATGGCCAAGGTCAGTGCCAGTGGCTGTATATGATCAAGTTAACACAGAGGTGGATTGTTTAATGTTACTTGGAGTGATTAGAAAATTTCATCGGCTCTTTGGCAACTTCAAGGTCACTACTTACCCCCTGCCTTGCCTGGAGGAGTTGGTCACAAAGTTGGCTGGTGGTCAGCTCTTTCCGAAAACCAACTTGGCTGAAGCCCACCTTTAGATTCCACTGGATGAGATATCAAACCAGCTGCTTGTGGTTAATACACCTTTCAACACCTGTCACTATCGATGACTAATGTTTGGGGCCACTTGTGCACCTGCCTCCTTTCAACATTTTTTAGATCAGCTTATGATGATTGTCTCTCATTGCACTTGTCATCTTTCAACATTTTTAGCACATCTTTTGAGAGTCATCCCTCATTGCATTAGCTACCTTGATGAGATTGTCATGACAGGTGCTATCGTGGAGGATCACCTACATAACCTCTTTTAAAAAGAGTAACCTGCTATTTGATTGTGTGTTATTATGTGGATGGCTTCCCCATCACAAGTTGCCCACATTGCGTCTGCTGTGGCGCAGGTCTGGTGTTCTGGCAATTTGTACACCTGATACAACATTAGTGCCCTGACTGTCCAATAGGTTGGACATTGACCCACTACATAATTTTTATGCGTTGTGCTTTCGTTTCTCCCTCCTGGATGGTCTTATTCTCCTGTCAACGGAAGGATTTACTCCCCAAATCATGGTTTCAGCGGCATTATGTGGGGAGGTCCTCTGGTTATTACATCATGGTCATTGGGGGACTTGCATACAGAACTGTTGGCATGCCCACCATGTGTTATGGCCAGGCATCAATCGGGATGTGGAACACCTTGCTGCAACATGCCACAAGTGTTCCCAGTCAGCAGATGGTGCCGCACACTGTTTTTTGCCATAGTCAGCCCCTACATTGCCTTGGGAAAGAGTCCACGTTGATTTCACTGGTCCCTTTTAGAGACTTTCTGGTTATTGACAGTTGATGCTTTTTCTCATTTTCCTTATGTTGTTCGCTGTCCATCTGCAACAGCAGATGTGATTGTCAAAGCGTGTCAGAGATGTTCTCCATAGAAGGCTTCCTTGTGGACTGGATTTGGACAATGGTCCTCAGTTCGAGGCACAGTCTTTCAAGGAAATATTGTACACACTATGCCATTTGCCATGTCAAGCAGATCCTTTCCATCTGCAATCGAACAGCGAGGTGGAATGCCATCTCTGAACATTTGATATGCAGATGCGCAAGCACTTTGAAGGTACACTTCGAAGGTATCCTGTCAGAGAAGGCTCTCATATTTTTTTAAGCTCTTACTGAATGATGCCAATTGGGGCAAGAGCCCTACCAAGTTCCTGCTTGCTCGTTAGCCATAGACACTGCTCAACCTCTTGTTGCTGGGTAGGTGTCCCCCATGGCACCCCTTTTGTTGACGTTCACATCTGCCACACCAGTCTGGGCCAGGGCATTTTGATGATGCCCTCATGGGATTCCAGCCATCGTCCACAGCCAGTGTGGTTGCTGTGTCTTCATGTTTTACACCAAAGATTGACTCGTGACATGCCACCAAACCCATTTGTGTCCCAGGATGGGTTCAGGCTCCCCTCCTCGTGTGGGACTGACACCTCGTTCTTCATTGGCTTTGGCCACTCTTGAGGGTGGAGGCATCACCGATGATGAGTTTGCCTCCTGCAGCCAATGCTGGCACCTCTCATGGTGCTGAGCAGATGCTGCTGTTAACAAGGATGGAAGCCAGGTCTCCATTGCCAAAGGCTCTCCACCATCATTGCTGCCCCTGCTGGCATCTGACGCCGTGAAATCTGATGTGCAAATGGTGGCTCCCCCCCTCCCTCTCCTGTCGCCAGTCTTGTCCACCAGTTGCCCCAGGGTCCACAAGCAGCAAGGGTGCCATCATCCCACCAACTTTCTTCTGTATGCACTGGTCTGGGCAGCTTGGGCACTTCTCGCACCTGCAACCACCACCCCCAGCACCATTACGAATGCCCCCCAGGGGGCTCACCACTCTTTGGTGAGTTTGTTCGTGGCTACCACTGGGCCCCCATCCTTTGCAACACCTTTTCCCTTTCCATGCTGCATGTCTATCCTCCTGCTATTCTCCATCCCCTCTGTTGGGGAACATGTCTGAGATATTTTTGGGAATATGTTCTGAAGTTTTAGTAGGCTGAGATCAGAACAGTCCTTCAACTGTTTTTTCTTTCTTTCTTCATTCTCCATCTCCTACCCTTCCTCTGCTTTGGCATTTGAGGGTCCTCCTTGTTTCTTCATCCTCCCTGTACAGCCCTGAAGTCCAGCCCACAAGTTTTTGATGTATAATAGGGGACTGAGTAGCATGTAATTCCCAACCTTGGGTCAACAGGTAGGGTTCGCACAGACCCTCTGGTAAAGGCCAGGCCCAGGGAGAGGTGACTGCAGGCTGTGACCTTCCCAAATTGCCAATTGGTCCCTCTGTCTGGAGTTCGGGAGGTGTGTCCTGTGGTGTGAACAGTTATCTAAAGCAGGTAAGCCTCTCTCTGAGGGGGCCCCCATTGGAAGGAGCATGCCATTGGAGACACTGGCAATCATGGCGGATTCGTTTCACAATGAGTCAGTCACCATCTCAGTCCACGTCTACTAAACATAAATGGAAGTGGCTAAAGATTCAAAGACTCTCGTAGCTGCACCTCAGTTCCTCATGGTATCACATACTGTAGGTCAGTCCTTTTCTACAGTTGAGAGACATGTTGATGCAGTTGCAGGCCCTGTGAAATCCTGCTCTCATTTACCCAATAGGGCTTTGCTCCTGGAGACCAGTAGCGATTTTCAAGCCCAACAACTGCTTACAGCTTCGCTCCTCCACAGCTATCCTGTTCATGTTGAGGCCCATTGAATGCAGAATTCTTTGTGTGGTGTTATTTACACTCGGCTTTTTGATAGTGTAACTGAGGGAGAAATCAAAACTTACCTCTCTGATCAGGGCATGACTGCAGTCTATCGAGAAATGAAAAAGGTTGATGAAACCTTATTGCCTACACACATGCTTTTTCTTACGTTTGATCGAGTAGTACTTTCATCGAAGATCCAAGCAGGCTATGAAGTCATCATGGTCCGACCATACATTCCCAACCTGATGCATTGCTACCATTGTCAACGTTACAGTCACACTTGGATGTCCTGTAAAAACACGGCCAAATGTGTTACTTGTGTTAGGGATGCTCATGAGGGCTATTGCCCACCATCTTCTCCCTGCTGTGTTAATTGTAATCGCGACCATTTCGCCTCATCCCGTGAGTGTCCCATGTATCTAGATGAGTGGGCCATCCAGGAGAACCAGGTGTAGGTCGCTCTCAAGTTGTTGGCTAGTCGAAAGCCCTGCATCTCTACCATCCGGCACTCACAGTACCGTTCTTGCTACGCCTTGCTCAACAAAGGACATGGCCACACTGACTTGTGACCTCCAATTTAGCACTGCAGTTGTAACATTGCACATTATCATGGTAGTATCCCAGTCTCATTCTCCTCTAGCTGTGCAACAAACCACCAAATCTTAGCCTGTGGTGGCAATGGACCTGTTACACAACTGGCAGGCCAAAGAGGACAAAAGGAATGCTCCCGTGAAGACTTTTTATGTCCCTACAGCAAACAAACATCTGAGTCTTCATTCTTCATTTACCAACCACAAAGGCTCTAAGAAATCAAACAAAGGCAAGCAGTCTTCCCCTTCCCTGACCTGGAGATCCTCTTCAGTAGTGTGGCCGTTTCACTGGTGCACACCACTTACCATTTTTCTGCCCTAGAATCCACAGGCCGACACTTCTGCAGATCTTAAGGAACAGTATCTTCTAGTCTGCGTGCCCCGCAGCAGTCTTCGAAGGCTGGCACTCGGTAGATGCTGAGGTGACTGCCCTTCATTTGTTCCCTCCTCCCCAATCCCTGTTATGACTCTTCGTAAGTGGAACATTTGCAGCATTAGAACCAACAAGGAGAAATTTATGGCTGTTCTTGGAATTGCAACATCCACTCTTTCTCTGACTCCAAGAAACAAAACTGTGTCCTTGCGATCGTCTTGGCGTCGTTCATTTTCTTCCGCCTGCTTTGGTGCCCTCAGGGGCTCAGCATTCATTTGCTGGGTACAGGCTTGGTGACCCTGGGGTTCCTTAGCTGGGGACAGGTAAGCAACTCCAGTCCCCTGACACTGTAAGCTCTGGGCATGCTTCAGCGACCACAATGCTGTGCAGCAGTGGAACGTTGTGTGTCTCAGGGACCGGGGATCTCAGCTTGACCGCATGGATCATAAGGACTGAATAAACCTCTATAAAAAGTCCCTCACTCTCAAGGTGTGCTGCACATTGATGGGATGCATGGCTGTTGAAGTGGATCAGTCGTTAGCGGGCAACCTGTGGGGAACCTACCACACCTCAGTTGTATAAGGCTTACTTAGGCATGTGGGGCTCTGTCTGATTGGACCTTTATTTCCCTAGCTGCATGAGGGACTGTAATGGATCCTTCAAAATTTTCTTTCCCCCTCCCAGCGGAAAGAGTCGGCCGCTGGAAGGTAACAACAACCAGTCTAACAAGAGGGCTTGTGTAGCCATTCTTCCTAAATGGGTCCATTGTAACAGAATGCATGCTGTTTTGGAGAATGTGTTTCGCATAGTTAAAAGAAGATAGGAGAATATTGTGAAATTTTCACCATTTTACATAGAGAAAGGCTTAGAAGGCATTGCTGGCACATCAAAATCTGTTAAGTTCTTGTGCAATGGGACTCTGTCAGTCGAAACATCTAGCTTCCAGCAAGTAAAGAACCTACAGAAAGCTCAATGCCTCAGGGAGTCTGCAATAGACACTGAATTGCGCAACACCTTGAACTACAGCAAAGGTGTTGTGACTTGCAGGGATGTAATTGACATTCCCTGAGAAGAGCTGAAAGCCAAATGACCTCAGGAAGGCATTGTCAATGTGCAAAACATTATGGCGGTCTTGTGAAATCAGGCTCTTTTATCATTAAACTTTCAATAGCACCAAACTTTCAGAGCATGTCAAGGCAGGTTTCTTACACCTAAGTGTATGACCTTATTTTCCAAATCCAGTGCTGTGTTTTAAACTTTCGACACACCATGCTTGGCTGTAAAGAGGAAGCCACATGTGGGAAATGTGGTAAAGTTGCCCCTTGATGGAGTTGGTTGCTCCTCTCCTCCAAAGTGTGTCAGCTGCTCTGGATGTTGAGCAGGGCTGCAGTATTTTCCTTGAGAAATGAAAGATTCAGGAGATCAAAACAACAAAGTGCATCCTGTATGGTGAAGTCAAAAAGTTATAAAAGTCCATGCTGTCCCCCACATTCACTGACCCCTTTTCTTTCATATTGAAACAGCCAGTCCTTAAAAGTGATGCCGCGACACAAACAGAGGTTGCTACTGTCAGCACTAGCACCTGTGTTTGTCAATGCACTTGTGCTGCTACAGTTCCTTTGAAGCCTGCCCCTCCCCCTAGAACTTCAGAAAAGGCTGTGGTTACTGACATCATGGAACTTCCTGCCCCTCCACAGGTCAAGTCTTGTGCATTGCCCAGCACTGCTACCACAACTACCACTTCCGAGGTTGTGACTTCAAAGCCAGCTCAGACCAAAAAATCGAAGTTGAATGTGAAGAACCACCCACTGAAGGAGACATGAGGTACACAGTCAGATAATGTTGATATACTATCTGACGTCTCTTTCGAATCTTCTGCAGAGGCAGTGGAGCTTGATGTCGGACTGGGGCAATCATCTCGCCCCAAGACTTGTGGGCTCCCTTACCTGGCAGAAAGTTAGGATGAAAGTACTACCCCCATGATAGGTGGCTCCATTTAAACAGCGGAACATTAATGGATTTAGGACACATGTAGAAGAACTGAAACTCCTAGCCCACCACTGCCCCCATGCTTATGTTTACAGGAAACACATTTTAAAAGCATCTGATGCTGCTGTACTACAAGGCTATATGCTACATCACAAGGATGACCTGACTGGCGAAAGGGCCAAAGGAGGAGTTGCCATGTTTGTCAATAATGTGCACCACTCCTCTGCTCTCCCCCTGGCTACTGACCTGCAAGCAGTTGCAGTTGAAATCCATGCATGTTGGAGGATTACAGTTTGCTCTTTTTATTTACCTCTGCTGGATGCAGTAGACTCTGAGGCTCTCACAGATCTTATGGAACAATTCCCTCAACCATTTCTCCTCCTGGGAGACTTCAGTATCCATCATGTCCTGTGGGGCTTGATCTCAACTTGACCTCGGGTTTGGGTTTTGGAGAGCCTCTTGACATCTCATGAGCTGTGCATCCTAAACACTGGTACTCCAACTCATTTCTGTGCTGTTACTGACTCATTCTCGACCATCGACCTCTCTCTTCAGCCCTCACTGACTCTGTTCACTGGGAGGTCATTGATGACCTTCATTCCAGTGACCACTGCCCAGTCTGTATTCACATACTGCATGGTGGATTGCTGAGCAGAGTCACTAACATGGATGATTGCCAGGGCTACCTGGCCTCTTTTCAGCCAGTTGGGACCACACCACGTGTGTGATCCATAGTGCTGCTGCTTAGCCACTCCACAGTCTTTTGGTCCTCTTAGGAGGCGACCTGTACCTTGGTGGACAGAAGAGCCATTCAGCCATCGTTCCAGATGTGTGGTTCTTAGGTGGTTTAAATGCTGCCTGACAGTGGGCAACCTCACAGCATTTCGAATCCCAAGAGCCAAAGCTTGCTGCGTCATTAAGAAGAGCAAGAAACAGTCATGGCAAGCACTCTTGGACTACATCAACGGTTCCACTTGTTCTTCAAAAAGTATGGGAAGCCACCTGGAGGATTTCCAGTAAACACAGTTGTTTACCAATAGCAGCAGCACTGAAATAGGGGTGTCACCAAATGACACCCCCAGACATCGCTCAGACACTGGCTGATCATTTTGCAAATACTATAGCTGATGCAAGCCAGGATCCGGCATTTTGTTGCTACTATGCAACTGTCAAGAAGGGCAAGTTGGACGTCAGAGCTAACTGTTCCTTTCTCCATGCAGGAACTTGAATTGCCACTGTCTGAGACTTGTGATACTACACCCGGTCATGACCAAATCCAGTACTGCATGCTTTGCCATTTGCCAGCGGTGTCAAAGGAAATCTTCCTCAAGGAAATCTTATATGGCAGAGAGGCAACTTCCTGAACTCATGGAGGGAGGCGGTTCTGATACCTCTCCTGAAACCAGGAAGGGACTGTACATCTCCCGGTAGGTACAGGAGTATCACCTTAAAGGGCTGTGTAGGAAAGATGCTGGAGTGAATGGTTAACTGTTGTGTGGTCTGAGTGTTAGAGACCAGACATCTCCTTAGCCCCTCTAAGTGTGGATTCCGGAGATATTGGTCCACTGTCGACAACCCGATCCTGTTAGAGGCAGCTATTCAGCAGTCTTTCTTACGCAACCAACATTGTTTCAGTATATTCTTTGATATCAGTAAGGTTTATGATACTACTTGGAGACAACTGCATCAGTGGGGCTTTCGTGACCACTTCCCCATCTTCATATGGTCTTTCCTTTCTCAACATTTTTTTCAGACTCGAGTTGGGGACTGGCTCTCAGATCGTTTTGAGCAGGAGAATGCTGTCCCTCAGGGCAGTGTTTTAGGCGTTACGCTCTATGCCATAGCATAAATAGTATGCCATCTACGGTAAGGATTCCTGTACAGTGCTCCTTAATTGGGGACAATTTGGCTCTTTTCTGTTCCTCCTCGCCATCAGTTGCAGCTTGCAGTGCAGAGGTTAGAGGAGTGGGCTGCAAAGACGGGTTGTCAGTTTTCTGTGGATAAGTGTGTTTGTGTGTGTTCATTTTAATTCTTCTCATCATATTTTTAATTTGCCTGCCTTGCATATGGGGGACACTATCCTACATTTTAGAGACTCAGTGCAATTTCTGGTCCTCATTTTTGACTCTAAATCATCGAGGTTGCCACACCTGAGAGACCTGAAAACCAGAACCCTGGTGGCACTGAATTTCTTAAAGTGCCTTAGCCACAGGTTTTGGGGGGTGGACAGTGTGCATCTCCTCCAGTTTTATTGGGCTTTCGTGCATTTGCAGCTGGACTATGGGTACACGGATATGGATCAGCAAGGTCTTCTTATTTGAAGATCTGTGACGCTGTCCACCATGAAGGGATTCAGCCAGTCACGGGTACTTATAGGACCAGTCCCGTATCCAACCTCTATGCATCAGGATATGGATCAGCAAGGTCTTCTTATTTGAAGATCTGTGACGCCGTCCACCATGAAGGGATTCAGCCGGTCACAGGTACTTATAGGACCAGTCCCATATCCAACCTTTATGTTGAGTCCGGAGAACTGCCACTTACCATCCGGTGACAGCTCTTCTTGGTGCATCAGGAGTGTAAGATCCTCACAGCTCCAACTTCACCCACACAGCATACTCTTGCTCATATACCTCTGGAACACCTTTTCTCCCACTGTCCACGAGCCACAATGTCGTTTGGGATTGGCATGCAGTGTGTGCTAGAGTCATTTGGTGCTGAGCGTGTACAACCCCAAATCCAGGGTTTTAACTGTCTGCTGCCCTGGTTGCTGCAGAGGCCTAGCATCATATTAGATTTAGTGCAGTACAGGAGAGATTGCACTCCTGCTTCTGCTTTTAACTTGGTATTTTCAGACATTTTATACAAGCACCACCACTATGTAGCCGTCTTTATGGATGGGTCTAAGCAGGGAGACTTAATTGGTTGCTCTGCTGTTTTCCCAGGTCCGACTGCCTCAAGAATTTACTATCTTCAGGGCAGAATTATAAGCGATCTTGCGAGCACTGGAGCAGAAGAGATGTTCTCCCAGTGATAAATTTCTTGTCCGTTCAGATTCTCTAAGTGCCCCTCACTCTCTCCAATGTTTGTACCCATCAGATAAAGTCATTTAGGATGCCCCCCCCCCCCCCCCCCAGCTACGATGACTGGGTAAGGATGTGTTGTTCTGCTGGGTACCTGGGCACATGGGAACTGCTGGGAATGAGAGGGTAGGTCGAGCAGCCGAGGAGGCATGATGTCATGATTCTCAGTTATTTCAGTGTACTATCCCCCTGCATGCTATCACCTAGCTGTTGAGGTAAAAAGTCATGTGTCGATGGAAAGTTGAGAAGCTGGAAGTGGCCAACAACAAGCTCCGTGTAGTAGAGCCCACAATTCAGCTGTGGAGTACGTCCTTCCAGCCACATCGACAGGATGAGGTCCTTCTTACTCATCATCGCATAGGCCACAGCCCCATGATAGATGGATTCTTACTCCGGCAAACGGACCCTCCAGTGTGTGGTGCTTGTGGTATGCAGATGATGGTGCGCTACATTTTATTGGAGAGCATTTTATTTGCTGACCAGCAGACTGCAGCGGATTTACTGACAGGTCTGTCCTCTATTTTAAGCAATGTTCAAACCAATTTGGTTCAAATTTTAGAGTTTTGTGAATTGTACAATGTTTTTAACAAAATTTTAAGGAAATGTTTTTAATGTGTCAACAGGGTTCACCGAAGTTTTTTGAAAGTGGTCAGCCAATCTCATTTCCCTGTGCTTTTCTTTTAGCTCTTCTGTGTTTTGTTTTCTCTGTGTTTTAATTTCTCGAATGGCTACTTTCCCTCCTAATTGGTTTTGGTGCATGTGAGATAGTGACTGTGTGCCCGTCATCACCACATAAGTTTGTTTTGATAGGTGTAAGTGTGCTGGTGATCTCACCATTGGGCACCCATTAGATACCAACTCCCTCTCTCTCTCTCTGCTTTGATCTCTCTCTCTCCCCCCCCCCCCCTTTCCCCCAAGAACAGCACTCCATCTCATGGAGAAGCCTCATGCTGCTCATCCAGAATGATGATCATAACCAAACCATCTCACTGAACACAGAGCAGCAAGCTTTTGCAGTCTACATTATCCTTCCTCATTTCATGTTTTCTCTTTGCAACATCTGCATCTCTCCATCATTCAGTGTCACCAGGGCAGACTTACTACAGCTTATTGATCAACTCACTCCTTTTTCCTGCTTGGTGACTTTCGTGCATATCCTTCCCTTTGGGGCTCTTCCGGAACCTATCTGAGAGGTGCGCTCTCGGCTGACATTCTCAGTCAACTCAACCTCATTTGTCGTAACACTGGACCATGCACATTCCTTTCAGAATCAACGCACACCTATTGCCATTTGGATCCCTCATTTTGCAGTGCCCAGCTTGTCCATCACGAATGATCTATTCTCTCTGACACGTACTCCAGCGGCCATTTCCCGTGTGCTATCTGTTTGCTGACTCCTATCCCACCCCTATGTGTAAACCCAACTGGCAGCTTCCTAAGGCTGTCTGGAGGCTTTATTCCTCTCTGGTTACCTTCAACAAACAACATTTCCCCAGTTGAAATGACCAGATAGTGTACCTCACGAACATTATCCTTACTGTGCAGAACATTCCACGTCTCGCACTTCATCTCTACCACATCGTGTCCTGGTCCCCTGGTGGACTGAGGCATGCTGTGGTGCAATTCGTGTGCAGAGACATGGTCTCCCCGTTTTTAATCATCATCCTATGATGGCAGACTGTTGCTTTATAAGCAGTTGCATGCGCAGTATCGTCACATTTTTTGTGATAGCAAACAAGCTAGCTGGATTTAATTTATTAGTTCTCTTAGCAGTTCCACTCCCTCTTCCGTTGTGTGGGGGAACCCCTATCGGCTTTCTGGGACCGAGATTTATACCCTGATTTCTGGCCTGATCGTAGTAGATGATGTCACTGTGGACCGTATGGCTGTCTTCAACACCTTGGGCTGCTATTTTGTGGAAATTTCAAGCTCCATTCACTCTCACCCTTGTTTCCAAGTGGCGGGGGCTCAGGTGATACCCTTATTCTCTCAGAATAATGAATGCTACGGTGCCACCTCTCGTATGAGGGAGCTGCAGAGTGCTCTCACTGTGTCCCGATCTTCTGCCCCAGGGCCAGATGATGTTCACAATCAGATGTTGCAGCACCGTTCCCTTGTGGGTAAACGCTTTCTCCTTCATATGTACAATTGCGTTTGGGCGGATGCTACCTTTCCCAGATGCTGATGTGAAGCCACTGTCATTCTCATACCTAAGCCCAGTAAGGACAAACACCTTCCTTCTAGCTACCACCCCATTTCTCTCACCAGCTGTGTTTGCAAGGTGAAGGAACGTGTGATTCATGGCTGGTTGGTATCGTGGCTTGAATCTCGCAAATGTACTAACCACTGCACAAATGTAGATTTCGATTGCACCATTCTGCAGTTGACCATCTCGTTACTTTGTCAATCCATGTCATTAATGATTTTCTGCAGAAATACCAGTGTGTGGCCATGTTTTTTGATTTGGAGAAAGTCTGTGACACCTGCTGGAGGACTGGTATCTTTCGTACTCTACACGTCGGGCTTCTGAGGCCCATTTCCTTCAGGAATTTTGAAAAGATTGAGTTTTCAAGGTACATGTGGCATTAGCTTTGTCAGAAACCTTCATCCAGGAGAAAGAGGTGCCTCAAGGCTCTGTCCTGAACATCGTTCTCTTTGCCATAGCCATTAACCCTATTGTGGCCTGTCACCTGCCAGGCACCTCTGGCTCCCTTTATGTTGACGGTTCTGCAATCTATTGCAGTTCTCCACAAACCTGTTTCCTTGAGTGGCATCTACAATGATGACTTAGTTGCGTTTACTCAGGGAGTATCGACAGTGGATTTTGCTTTTCCACTGACAAAACGGTTTGTATGAATTTCTGGTGGCACAGTTGGTTTCTTCCATCGTCTTTACATCTTGGGCCCGTTCCTTTTCAATTTGCTGAAACTATGAAATTTCTGGGTCTCGTGCTTGATAGAAAACTTTCTTCGTCCCACGTGTCTTACTTGGCCGCACGCTGTACCTGGTCTCTCTGTGTCCTGTACACGGGCCGGTGAAACATGTAACTTGACATCTCGCGTGTGGTTGGCTATACTGTGATTGTGAGGTTGCAATAACTGCCACCGCACATGCCCACAACTCTGAAGTACATTTTGTAAATGTAAGCTACACTCAACGTTTATATGTTAAGTGCAACAAAGTACGTTTTTCCAAGAATGGAGAGAACGACAACAGAGACTAAGCGTTTGATAGTGTATGAAACCGGGAAATAAAAACACCCGAAGTTAATGACAATATCTGTGAAAAGTCGTTCCAAATTGTTGCCGTAATAGCTGCACATAAAACGTTGTATAATAATGTAAACCTAAGCATACCAAAGAACATGCTGTCCACACTTATAGAAGGAAATAAACCAAAACATGCATAGCCTACCCGATTGCAGAGAGAAAGCTTTAATTCTGTATACATTTACACTCACCAATTGACATTGTCAATGGCACAGTTCCATCCAGTTGTCCTTCACTATCATCGGAATCGGCGCCAAAACCGTTGTCTTCGTCATCATCATCATCATCACCGTCATCGTCATCATAAGAGAAATCATTAATTGTTAGGTTTCATTTTAACTGCCGTCTATAGTCTGTACTTCCATTATGAGTTTAGCAACATGGTCTTCTTTTTACCACCATAAGGTAACGTCTACAGTAGCAAGACCATCACATAGCAGTCTTTCCACTTCTGTTGTATTAAAAGTCTTATTGTTACTTCTAATGTACACTTGACTTCACTCCAAACCAATTCAATTGGATTAAAATGACGGTGATAAGGCAGTAGCCTAATTACCAAGTGACTCTGTTTGCTTGCAGTTTCATCTACAACGTATTTAGGTGTCACAGGCTTATTTCGTTTTATGAGCGAGTATAGCAGCAGCTTTGTCAGTCTCATGTCAGCAGCAATGTCTCTCGCCTGCAATCGCTGTGCCATAATTTCTTTACGGTCACTAGTGGTGGGAGTTTTATCTAAAATCACGGAATGGTACAGTGTGTTGTCCATCACAAACACTGTTGGAACACTAAACTGGGGCAACAAATTTTTAAACCACTGTAGAAACCGTGGGTGGTCCATATCCTCATGATAGTCACCAGTTTTCTTCGATCGAAAAACTAAAAGTCCTTCTGGCACAAAGCTGTTTGAAGACCCTGCATGGGTCCCAATTAATCGGAATCCTCTTCCTGTTGGCTGATGACTGCTGCTATTCGGAGTATCATCTGTCCAGCATTTCTCAACTGATTCTCCAGTGTTGACCCAGGTTTTGTCTAACCATATGACTGAGTGTATGTCCCTTCCTACAGTTTTGTGTAAGAAAATGGTACGAGCTGCAACGACATGAGCTTTTTCAAGTAACAGTTTTCGTCCATGTAACTTTTTAAAACGGAAGACCATGCTTTTTAATATCATCTTAAGTGACCAATTTGGTCTCATTGTCGTCAACATTTGACAATTCGCCATTTCCTGACTGAATTCCCTTTTTTTAACCATTTACATTCTCGTGTATGTTTGCCATCTGAGCGAATGACATGTGGGCTGTTGACTGTGTTTCACTTTATATCCATCTTAGCAACATGGCGAAGGACATTTAATTTTTGGTTTGAACTTCCACTGTTTCTACAGCGTATTTTGTGGACCTTTCTCCGTGAGGAAGACATTGTTCTTAGCTCGCTTTCCTTTTATTGATAGGGCTTAATGTATAGTTGCTTTGACATTGTTTTACTTCTTGATGATCTAAGCTTATGATATGGGCATTTATAACCCTAGTTGTTTTTGTGTCCTGAGGAAAAAAATCTACCTAATTGCAGATGGCAGGGATGCCTCTTCAGTCGCAGCATCACAGATGGTGATGCATGGTCTTTCCCTCCGCAAGGAAGTAGAAGTGTAGTAACCCATTGGTTACTACATCTACCCACAGCAGACATAAGTTGGGCAAGTGCGGCAAGTGTTGTGCACACTGACATTCAGATGGCACATCTGCTACTACCTGAGGTGGTCATCAGCCCGATGCCCTCAGGGGCCGAGCATTCGTTTGCTGAGTATGGGGGTTCCCGAGCCGGGGACTGGTAAGTGCCACCAATCTCCTGTTACCGTAATCTCCTGTTACCGTAAGCTCTGGGCATGCTTCAGTGATCACTGTGCGGCATGACAGTGGAACGTTATGAGTCACAGGGAACGGGGATCTAGGCTTGACCAGCCGGATCACGAGGATGGTAAAAACCTGCATAAAAAATCACTCAATCTCAAGGTGTGCTGCGCACTGGTGAGATGCATGGCTGTTGAGGTGGAACAGTCGTTAGCAGGCAACCTCTGGGGAACCTGCTGCACCTTAGTTGTAAAATGTTTACTCAAGCATGCTGGGCTCTGTCTGAGTGGACCATTGTTTCCCTTGCTGTTTGTGGGACCGAGATGGAACCCTCAAAATCATCTTCTCTTCCTCCCAGTGGGTAGGGTGTACCACCTGGGAGTATTCACACCCAATCCTCCAAACGAATGAGGGACGCTAGCCATCCTGTTAATCTGCATTGACTGAATTATGTTGACAAGGCTCAAGGAGTCATAAACCAAAATGTGTTTTTGGTCATTAAGAGGAAGGAGGGGACATTTGAAGAAGTGTCCCCCTTCTATATCCATAAAGGCTTGGAAGAACTAGCTGTAAGCTTGAAGTCTGTTAAGCGGCTGCAAAATGGTTCCCTACTGGTGGAAACTAACAGGGCGAAGCAGGTGGAACTACTTACAAAGACTGAAAAATTGGGTGAATATGACGTAACTGTTGAACTGCATAACTTCCTTAACTCTAGCAGGAGTATGGTCACATGCCGTGACATTATGGATATCGACATAGTATACCGATGCCTCTTCTTTAGTCTTCTTCTTGTTTCTTGTTTATCCCAGCATCTTGAGATCTCTTGTGAAGAGAGACGTTACAACACATTCAGTAGTGGCGTGGGACAATCAATGAAGTTACACAACAGTTAGTAATTTAACTTTTGAAACCACCGGTTTATTGGCATTTCTGGAAATAAAATCACTCTCATACTCTCATGCGGTCAGCAAATTTCGTGTAACAGTTTGTATGTGTAATGGGACTTATTGTGTCACAAATCGTTCTAATGAATTAATTAATCTGCATTACAGTGTTGCTAAGCAACGTGATCAACAAGATGATATGTGTCTCAAAACAGAGCCTTGATATTTTGAATAAACTTTCGGTTCATCTTTGTCAAAATCAGCACTTGTCTCAAAATTAATTTCCAACTTTTTGGATTAAGTCCAAGCATGTTTGCAACTATTGTATGCGATTCACTGGACAGCTCGATCACGTACTAGCATATAACGTTTTTCAAATCGAGCACGCAGGTTTCAGATTTCCCTAAACGAGTCTTTTGTAATAACGTGGTATGTCTATCTCATGTAAAGTCGAAATGAAACTGGATTTGTCTCCATTCGGGTCAAAATCACAAAAAATAAAATTCATCGCACAGGTCAGCGAATTGTACATGCACCCTTTTTGCATTCTAAGTGATAACTCATCTCAGAGTAAAAGCCGCACATAAATTCACACTTTTTCATGAACACAAAATTCAAACACCTTTATATTAAACAGATAAATTATGGCCTGCAGTTACTAATTAACATCTCCCAATCTGAATAAAATTCAAGAACTTGTATTTCATAATCAATAAAATGTTATCACCTGAAAGAAACTAATAGTTTGCTAAAACGTATTCAGATTATGGTCAACTCATGTCTAGTCAATGTTGTCATGAATTGATACTTGCTTGGAATGAGTGAAATGCCTGTACTGAAAAATACTGTCCGTTGAGTAATTTACTGACTTTTATAACAAATTTGTACCCTTTGCGTCATTACAATAGCCAAACTTAAACAGGAATGGGCATTACAGGGGATAGTGGATGTGGAGCAAAGGATGTGTAGGAATAATGGAGAAATTGAGAAGGCCGACACCTTTAATTCTCCAACGTTGCCTGACCACACCACTGTTGGTTTCCTCCAAGTTAGGGTTAGGCCTTATCCACCTAACCCTATGTGGTGCTGCAAATGCCAGCGTTGTGGTCTCACAACACTGAGTCGTAGGAGTGAAGCGGCCTGTGGGAAATGTGGAAAGGCAGCCCATGAAGCTGGGATTGACTGTCCGTCTCCAGCAGTCTGCAGTAACTGCTCTGGGAGCCACCCAGTCTGGAGCTGAGACTGCTCTGTTTTTGCAGAAGAACGAAAACTTCAAGAACCAAAAGTCACCAAGCAGATCCCCTATGCTGAAGCCAAAAAGGAATATAAGGCTACAAAGCCTCCCATCTTTATCACTTCTTATGTGTCCACGGCATAGAAACCTGTTCCTAAGGTTGTGGAGCAAAGGCACATGACAAGCAAAGTCTCTCTCAATGCCCCTTTTCCCCCTCACCCTTGAAGGGACAGGGTGCAGAGAAAGGTTCATGACGTTTGGGTCAAAAGCTGTCCTGAGTGCCGTCACATGTCATTCTTTCACGTCTGACTGATGAGGAGAACACCATGGAGTTAGGTGCCTTGGCTGCAGGCAGTCCCTACACTCCCCCTCACTCTACAAGTGCTTCACCTCTGTGGTGCAAAGATAAAGGTAAATTAAAACCACATCAATGAAATGGCTCCCATCCTGCAGTGGAACTTGCAGGGGTTCAGGACACATGTGGAGGAACTCCGACCACTGTGTCTGTGTCTCCAGGAGACTCTTTTCCATCAATCGTACACCCTTGAGCTACAAGGCTATGTACTCCACAAAAAGGACGACCTGATTGGAGAGAGAGCTGAGGAAGCGTAGGTATTTTCATCAGTACCAACTACCACTCCTCGCCTCTCTCACTTCCAACGACTTTACAAGCAGTTGCTGTATCGGTGCACATACGTCATCCATTGACAATACGTTCCCTTACTTGTCCCCATGTGATGCACTTGATCAAAAGGCCCTAACCGACCTTATTATATAGCTCCCCTGCCCCTTCCATCCTCTGTGGTGATTTTAATGTACACAATGTGCTTTGGGGCTCTGAAGCTACCTGCCCCGGGGGTAGGGCAATTGAGAGGCTTCTTGTGTCATCATGTGCATACTTGCTAAACGCAGGACAGAGTACTCACTTCTGCACAGCAACTGGGTCGTTCTCTGCCATTGATCTCTCGCCTCACTCTCCAGCTCTCTTTCACGCTGCTCAATGGGAAGTGGTTGATGAGTTGGATGGAAATGATCGCTTCCTGATATGGATTCACCAGTCAGATGGGATGGAACCCAAAAGGAAACCATCGCGATGTGTGCTCGCTAGAGCCAACTGGACACTTTATAACCAGTTGGCCCAGTTCAAACATTGTGCGAATGTTGTGGCATTGGTGGATCATATTATCAAAATGATAAGCGATTCACTGAACAGCATTCAATCCACAGTCTATCGGGCAACAGGAGAGGCAACCTGACCCTTGTTGGAGTGCTGAATGTTGCTCTGCAATCAGAATCAGGCGTGCGGATCTCCATAGGATCAAGTGTTGACCAACTGCAGAGAATCTTGCAGCCTTCCAGGTCGCGAGAGCAAAGTGTCACCGAATTATTTGAGAGAGCAAAATGAGGTCATGGCAACAGTTCCTGAACACCATTAATCATTCTACAACAAATTCTGTTGTGTGGGAGACCATCAGGAGAATTTCTGGGAGAGGAGACAGGTGCCCCATGGCTGCTATAATGGGGAACGGCATTCTACAAACCAGCCCGTGAGACATTGCCCAGACTATGGCAGTGTATTTTTCCACAGTTACTGCAACATTCAGTTAGGATCCAGGTTTCCAGCGCCATAGAGCAGTTGCTGAGAGGTGTAGTTTGGACTTGCGGTCCGCCTCTGATGAAGATTGCAACTGCCCATTTTGCATGTGGGAGCTGGGTTCTGCATTGTCTGCAGTTCGTGACACATCCCTTGGTTATGACAGGATCCATTAGAGTATGCTGCAACACCTCATAAGTCGAAACAAAGTTATCCACCTCACACTTTTTAATGCCATTTGGGCGTCAGGTCACTTTCCCGACTCGTGGTGTGAGACAATTTTAACTCCTCTTTTAAAATCTGGGAAAGACAGTACATGCCCAAGTAGTTATAGTGGTGTTGCTCACACTAGCTGCATGGGGAAGACCTTGGAGTGGATGGTCAACCATTGCCTTGTCTGGATTTTAGAATCCAGGCAAATCCTTAGTCGCTTTCAGTGTGGGTTCAGGAGTTATCGCCTTTGATAACCTTGCCCTCCTGGAGACGGCTATACAACAGGCTTTCCTATACTGGCAGCACCTTCTAAGTATATTTTTTGACATAAAGAAGGCCTATGATACTACTTGGAAGCCTCTTATCCTGGAGCAGCTTCACGAATGGGGGTTTTCGTGGTTGTCTTCCCATTTTTATTCAGTCCTTCCTCTCGTCACGATATTTGAGATAACAAGTCAGTGAATCCTGTCTGATCACTTTCAGCAGGAGAACGGTATCCCTAAAGGTTGCTTTTTAAGTGTGACTGCCTTTGCCATAGCTATTAACAGCATCATGTCCATAGTGAAAAGTCCTGTCCAGTGTTCGTTTGTGGATGACTTCTCTGTTTTGCTCTTCTTCAAGCCTCGCAACAACAGTACATCAGTTGCAATTAACTCTTCCACATTTGGATGAATGGGCGCAGAAGAGTGCTTTTAAGTTTTCCACCAAGAAGTCTGTGTGTGTTCTTTTTAACCATTCTCGTTCCATTTTAAACATTCCTGAGTTGAGGATGAGGGACACTGACTTTACTTTTAAAGACACAGTGAGGTTTCTGGGCCTCAAATTTGACTCTAAGCTTATGTAGTTACCATATCTTAAGGACCTGAAAAAATGCTCACTTAAGGCTTTGAGTATTTTAAAATGTCGTAGTCACGGTACAGGGGGAGCAGACAGGACATGTCTGCTCTGGTTTTACAGGGCATTTGTGCGATCCGGGCTCAATTATGGGTGCATGGTGTATGTGTTTGTGAGATCCTCTTATTTAAAGATGTTGGATGTGGTGCACCATGAAGGGATTCGATTGGCCACTGCGGGATTTCCACCTTGGCTTCTCCAGAGGCCCAGACTTATTTTAGACTTGACAAATTTTAAGTAAGATCATATTCAGATTTTACATTTCAATCTCTATTTTTGTAACATTTTAGAAATGCATCACAGTTTCAAAGTAGTGTACACTGATGGCTTCAAACAAGGGAATTCCCTTGGCTGCTCTGTCGTGTTCCCCGACCACATCACCAGGACTTGCCTTCCTGACGAGTATACCATTTTCTCAGTGGAGCCCCACACGCGGCACTGGAACAGATGCATCGTATTTGGGGCAAATGGGTTTTCTTTGGCTCCAGTTCCCTTAGTGCCTCACAATCAGTACAGAACCTGTACCCAGCTGAGGAGTTGGTCCGGCTGATATATGGCAAACTGTACTTGATCCAACGGCAGGGTAAGCAGGTGTCATTCTGCTGGGTGCCAACTCACTTAGGGATATGGGGAAATGAACAGCCCGATCAGGCTGCCAAGGAGGCTTGCAGAGGACAGGATGTGGCTCAGTGTCCTATTCCCTTGAAGCCTGTAGTTTCTGCACTACACAGGAAGTGCATGCAGTTGTGGGATGAGGAATGGCTGGTGGTGACGGCCAATAAGCTGTGGTTGGTGAAGTCAACAACCCAGCTGTGGTGTTCCTCCTGCCAGTTGCTCAGGCGGGATGAAGGGACTCTCGCGTGTCTTAGAATTGGACACTGCCCTCTCACACATAGCTTTTTACTAAGGCAAGAGGATCCTCCGTTTTGTGATGCTTGTGGCATGCACATCTCTATCCACCATATTTTAATGTAGTTCGTTTTATATCATGATGCAAGGGCAGATGCAAATATTGGTGGAGATATGCCCTTTATCTTAGTTGATAATGAGACGAGTGTGACTATGGTTTTAAAGTTTTGTGATTTGTCTGGACTCTGGTATAAACTTTAAGGCTGGAGGTTTTAGTGTGTTGCAGAGTGGCTCGCTCTTCCTTTTTTTTTCTTCTCATCAGCCATCTGCTATATTGTTTTATCTCCTTACACCATGTTCTTCCTATGTCGTTAATGTTTTACAACTGACACAATACTTCATTACGTGATTCTGAGTGGGTAATAGTTTTTCAGCTTTTGTTAACTCCATTTTATGTGCTGTTTTATCTTCCTGTTTTGCGTATTTTACTGACACTCGTCACAATCTGTTTTCGCACTGGTGCTAAAGAGCTTGCTGTCATGTGCCCATACAAACATGTCCATGTCCATGTCCATGTCCATGCCCATCAGCCTGGTCACCGGCCGCCGTCGCCAGGTCTGGCATGTGCTTGCAGCAGTACATCAGTGACACCTGATCTGTATAGCATCTTTATAAGGGCCCAGTTGTTAAATGTGTTTGAGATGTGTTAACTACTTTTGTTGTATTCTTGTGGATGTCACTCAGTGACCCAATAAACTGGAGCTCTTTTATTGCCAGTGTTTCTTTGTGTTCCTAGTTAGAGCACTGTAAGATTCACATCTTGCATCACTTCAGGTATCTGACTCAGCAGAAATGAGGGTAAGGTACACATGATTTGTTATATGTGTACATTTCAAGGAAGTAAAAAATATCTTTGGTTTATGGTATTACTAATATGGGTACTTAAAGCTTTCTTTGGCAATCCAGAATAAAAATAGATGTTTCAAGGATATAATTATTTCCAAGGCACTGTGTTCATTAAAACTGTAGTGCTTATACATTGGTAGGGATCTAAGGTAATTACTGAAAATTTTGTTAGGTTACCTTCCATTCAGAAAGCTGTTGCACTCAGCGACTGTTATACTGACTTGTAAATTATAGATTGCAGCAATCAATCGTCCTTTTTAAATTTTATTGTGCAGATCTAGATTTTGGCTAGAAGCTAGCCATTCTCAATGCACTATTATTTTCACTCAATGCACATAATGCCTGTTGGTCGGGCTTCATCCACAGTTCATTGAATACTCAATGCATGTAATGCCTGTTGGTCGGGCTTCATCCACAGTTCATTGAATACTCAATGAACTGTGGATGAAGCCCAACCAACAGGCATTACATGCATTGAGCATTCAGACATTCATTGAGTATTCAGACATAGGTATTAATGAAGTAAATGAGTGGCTGCAGAATGGCAAAGATGCTGGCTGTGGTATGATGACATTTGTTAATCTGCAGACAATGGTGGTAGTGGTGATGGATTGGCTGACGAAGCTGGTGCATTCAGCCAGTCATTTACTTCATTAATACCTATGTCTGAATACTCAATGAACTGTGTATGAAGCCTGACCAACAGGCATTACATGCATTGAGCGAAAATAATAGTGCATTGAGAATGGCTAGCTTCTAGCCGAAATATAGATCTGCACAATAAAATTTAAAAAGGATGACTGATCACTGCAATCTATAATTTACAAGTGAAAATTTTGTTCTGTAACCTATTTTCTTTATTCATTACTCAGAATGAAAGAGAAAACAAGAAAGTAAAACTACTGGTGAGTAGCAGAACTAAAGAAAGAAATTTTTCAGTATAAGATCAGCACTTTTAATGCATACGAAGTACGAAGCTTACTCTGAATTCTTAAGACAGTGGAATTTAAATTATCCAGACAGTATGGAATCGTAGTTCTTCAAAAAAAAATCTGGATAACTGCGAAGTTCAGAAAAAAAATTATGATCCCATAAAGACATAGACTATGTTTGATTCCGTGTAAACACACAAACTATATTATTTTCAGATAAATATTGAACACACATAAGAAAAAAATACTAACAGTGAGTTTTATACACTGAACTATTCAGTAAATTTCTTTTGAACAAGATTTGTATGTTGTTTATGTGCAGCACTACAACACAAACATTTGGTAAGCAGTTGTTCAGCTAAAGTTGTTTCTGCCCACCATTCCAAATAAACCATTATTTTGTCCAGGAAGGTTGTTTCCCCTTTATGTGTCAAAATGGATGCAGATTGAACACCAGCTTCGACAGCCAATCCATCACCTCTACCACTGTTGTCTGCAGATTAACAAATGTCATCACCACAGCCAGCATCGTTGCCATTCTGTAGCCTTGTAGGTGACAGTGTAGTAGGTGGTTGTGGGATCACTCATGGAAAAATTCCTGTAGTAGTTGGTATTAGAGCTGCACCTTTTTTAGATTGAAGTCAGCTTTAGGTGTACCTGCTTAAAGGGAGTCCCTCTAACTAAGGGCTTACTTTCAGAGGATGTCATGTTTCCAAATAGAGAAGGAAGTAGCATATTTTGTCAAAATATAAGAGGTATTTGAGATAAAGTTAGTGAACTGCTTATAGATGTTGACTTTGAAATTATTGCTATGTCGGAGCACCACTTTTTCGAGGATTTCCTTGTGGGGTGGGGGAGTAGCCATGTACATAAAAAACAGTATTCCATTTGAGTCCATAATGTACCAAGGCACTGCACTGAACACATATTTCAATGTTGTGTAAGGGCAGTTGAATTTAGTGAAACTAAACTTCTAATTGTTGTTATTTATAGGTCCCCTAACTATGACTTCAGAGCATTTCTGCTCGAGCTAGAGAGGGTTCTTGATTCACTTTGTAGGAAGTACCAGAAATTAGTTATGTGTGGTGACTTCAATATAAATTTTATATATGATGGTGCAAGAAAAAGGATGTTGGTAGATCTCCTAAATTCGTATGATCTGATGCAGACTGTGTTTTTTCCAACTAGGGTGCAGGGGAATAGCAGCACAGCCATAGACAATATTTTTATTCATTCTTCATTACTAGATGGGCATTCTGTTAGTAAAAGGGTGAATGACCCTTAAGAGCATGAGGCACAAATTTTAACACTAAGAGGCTTTTGTACTCAAACAAATGTCATATAATTACAAACAATATAGGAAAGTTTATCAAACAGCAATAGAGAGTTTTTTAAACCTTGTCAAGGAACAAGAGTGGCAGGGTGTAAAATAGTGCTGATAACATAAATGATAAATATAATGCCTTCCTTAACACATTTCTCGTGCTCTTTAAGAGTTGCTTTCCATTAGAATGTTCTAAACGGGGTACCAGCAGTAATAGGCAGCCGTGGGGCTGACTAGTGGGATAAGGATATCATGTAGAACAAAGTGAGAATTATATCAAAATGTTAGAAGTAATCACAATCAAGCTGCAGTAGCTCATTACAAACAGTATTATAAGGTGCTTAAAACTATTATTAGGAAGGCAAAGAGTATGTGGTATGCAGTTAGGATAGTTAATTCACAGGATGAAATTAAAACGATATGGTCAGTTGTGAAGGAAGTTTCTGCTCAACAGCACAAGGTCGACGATATAAAGTTAGTTTGTAGTAAAAATATTTCTGTTACTGGTAAATCAGATGTATGCATAGTATTTCTGAGCATTGCTGGTGAATTAAATAAAATTTAGTTTCTACAGAGAATCGTATAACTTTCTTGGCAAATGCCTTTCCGAGATTGATGTTTGAAATACTCCTCAGTGATACAGGCAAGGGGGAGATTGAGTCGGTAATTACATCACTAAAGACTAAGGACTCTCATGATTATGATGGAGTGCCTAGCAGAATATTAAAGTACTGTCCTGTATTTAGCCATATTTGTAATTTTTCCTTTAGGAACAGTCATTTTCCTGAATGATTAAAGTACTCAGTACTAAAGCTGCTTTATAAAAATGGAGAAAGGGATAATGTAGACAATTTTAGACCTATTTCTATCAGTGATTGCTAAAGTTATTGAAAAGGCTGTGTATGTAAGGATAATTGATCATTTTATATCACACGATTTGCTATCAAATACACAGTTCGGCTTTAGAAGTCATTTAACAACTGAAAATGCTATATTCTCTGGATAGGTTAAACAAAAGGTTTGAACGCTGGGCATATATTTTGATTTAACTAAGGCATTTGATTGTGTTGATCATAAAATATTGCTCCAGAAGTTGGACCATTAATACTAGGAGTAGCTCACAATTGGTTCACCTCTTACTTTAGCAACAGACAGCAAAAGATCATTATTCACAATGTTGAGAATGGCTGTGATGTGGGGTCTTAGTGGGGTGCAGTCAAGTGGGGATGCCCCAGGGATCAGTGTTGGGGCCACTCCTGTTCCTTATTTATATAAATGATATGCCCTCTAGTATTACAGGTAACTCTAAAATATTTCTGTTCGCTGATGGCACTAGCTTGTTAGTAAAGGATGTTGTGTGTAACATTGGCTCGGTTTCAAATAGTGCAGTTCGTGACCTAAGTTCATGGCTCGTAGAAAATAAACTGATGGTAAATCACAGGAAGACCCAGTTTTTACAGTTTCTAACACACAATTCAACAAAACCTGACATTTTAATTTCACAGAATAGGTATGATTAGTGAAACTGAACAGTTCGAATTACTAGGTGTTCAGATAGATAGTAAACTGTCGTGGAAAGGCCACGTTCAGGATCTTGTTCAAAGACTTAATGCTGCCATTTTTACTATTCAAACGGTATCTGAAGTGAGTGATCGTTTGACACGAAAATTAGTCTACTTTACTTATTTTCATTTGCTTATGTCGTATGGTATTATATTTTGGGGAAACTCTTACCATTCTTAAAGGATATTTTTGGCTCAGAAACGGGCAGTTTGTGCAATAAGTGGTGTAAGTTCACGAACCTCTTGTCGACCCCTGTTCACGAGGCAGGGTATTTTGACATTGGCCTCTCAAAAAATAAAGATAATAAATAAATACTGTCATTTCTTGTTAACAATATTAGCTTATTCCCAAGAATAAGCAGCTTTCACTCAGTTAATTCTCAGCAGAAATCAGACCTGCATTTGGATCGGACTTCCTTAACTCTTGTGCAGAAAGGTGTGCAGTATACTGCTGCATCCATTTTCAATAAGCTACCACTCAAATCCAAAAATCTTAGCAGTAATCCCCATGCTTTCAAATCGAAACTGAAGAGTTTCCTCATGGGACACTCCTTCTATTGTCGAGGAGTTCCTTGAAAAATTAAGCCGATTCTTGCTGTATTGTTGATTGTGTTTTCTTAAACTTATGAATTTACTTTTTCGGATTCATAAACATTTTATTTTTATCTGTTTTTACTTTTATGTTATAATTTCGTGTGCTGACATGTTCCATGACCTTGGAGATTTGCTCCTCAATTTGGTCGTACGGAATTTTTCGACAAACTTACTCAATAGTTGTCCTTCTCCACACACTTAATATTTTCTAGAATTCCTTGGTCCATTGGCTGCAAATGTTGTTACATTTTTAGGTAGTAGAAATTTTACTTTGAAGCGACCCTGACTTGTTCTACTTCCCGATGTGACAAAGCATTGTCAGTCAACAATATGACATTCAAACGCAAACCTTGGCAAAAAATTTTCAGAGAACATGGCTAGGAGTGACAATTTGTGTGTTTTAAAGCATGAGGATATTTTATTTCTCTCTTAACACAGAAAGGATTTTATGTTTCCCAGCCGCATTACTGCAAGCCATTATTGTAACACTGTACTTTTTCTTTTGTGGAGTCATCTCATCTGGAATCTAATGATGTCTTATTGGATAGCATCTGATAAACAAATTCATCAGCATTATAAACTTATTATGGAGTCAATTAGTCAAAGGACATATGATTTTTTTAATTCCTTTTTGAAATTTTCAGCAGCTACTGTAGTCACTGGAAGGGTTTCACCAGTCATTGACAGTTGACAATGTCCGTGTCAATCTATCTACCTTTGCAGCCAGCGCTGGCTGACTGTGGAGTTATGATCGCCATTAAAAAGTGTTTTGTTTAAATTTATTCCTCTTTCCTGCAATATTAGGCCTGAACCCCTAAAACCTCTAGTAAAGTACGTCATCTGGCGAGTCATTTTTTGCTTTTTTGGTTTCCCCCTAGTTCTGTAAACTGTCCTTTATTATCATTTTGGAACAAAAGTCTTCACTTTTTTCATGCTGCTCTTCCAGTATGATACCACTGGAGTTTTGTTCATGGACAAAACATTAAATATCCTTTTTGGGGTGGATAAAGGAAAATTGTTGGAAAAAAATAATGTTCCTCTTTTACGTCTTTTACACTTGCAGCAAATTCAATTTCAACTTGTTAACAGCACCGTTGCTAGGATTTGTGTCTGGCAGTTGACTGACTCTAAATTTAATGGTTGTGTCATCAATTGTTATTGCTTTTACTTTCAGAGTATCAAATAAAATATAGTTGCTGTACTAAGAAACAAAAATAATAATAATGATTTTGAGATCTGCATTAATGAGGGCCAAATAAGCAAAGTTCCACTGTATTTATGCTTTCTATTATTTTTTAAAGAAAATAATTAACAAATGTGATACTTCACAGTGATATTACCTTTATCTAACACTGCAGTTAAGGTGCTAAAATCGTAAATTGATTGTACATTTATGTAGACACTAATACACATAGGGAACAAAATATCATTTTATTTAGATATATTTGTCACTATATTGTGGAAGCTACTTAATAACAAATATTATAGTGCTGTTTTACAGCAGCTATTGTTTAAAATTTACCCATTGTAGTTTGTTGAGTGTAAATTCTCAAAATTTTATGATGGTGACATATTTCCATTACATTTTATCAATAATTACCTCTTTTTTGTTGATAAGTACCATGGACATTGTCTAATTCAAATGAAGCAGTTTTCATTGATTGCTCCATTGTACTGTGTTATTGGCTAAAATAAATTCATTTCTTTCATGTGTTTTCAGATTTTGTTTTTCATTTACTGCTTTTTCTGTAATCTGTGTCCAGTGCTTTCTGTTCATTGTCACTAACTTCAACATTGCCTGTTAACAGGTTAAACAATATTTGACCCTCAATGGAGTCCTGTGGCACCCTATGCTTTATGACCCTGATTTCAGATTTGCATCTATTCTATTTATTAGTCACAAACTGCTTTTTTCCATCATAAGATTTCCGCTTTGTGTGTCCACGTAGCAGTTATTCCGTTAACTAGTGTGATAAGATTTTAACAGATATAGAAACATTGCAGATACTTTGTATCATTTTGTTAGTCTAGACAAATCAGTTTGAAATAAATTTTTTGAAACCATGTAGAGCTGTGATCAGTTTACTGTGTTTCATGGGGAATGTAATTAATCTAATTGCATTACTACTATATGTCCACAAAATTCTGCCACTGGGCTCGCTCATGTTACTTTTCTACATCTACATCTATAATATGCAAACCATCATGAGGCGCATGACAGAGGGTGCATTCCCATTTTGCAGTTATTAGGCATTCTTCCTGTTCTATTCACATATGGAGCACAGGAAGAATGTTTGCATGAATGTCTCTGTGCATGCAGTAATTATTGTAATCTTATCCTCATGATCCCTATGTGAGCAATATGTAGGGAGTTGAAGTATATCCCTAGAGAAATCATTTAAAGCCAGTTCTTGAAATATTGTTAATAGACTTTCTCTGGGCATTTATGCCTTGTCTTCAAGAGTCTGCCAGTTCAGTTCCATCAGTATCTCTGTACACTCTCCCATGGATTAAACAAAACTGCGACCTTCTCTGTATACATTCAATATCACCTGTTAATCCTATCTGGTATGGGTCCCACACTCTTGAGCAACATTCTAGAACTGGTCGCATGAGTGATTTGTAAGCAATCTCTTTCGTAGGCTTATTGCACTTCTCCAGTATTCCACCTCTAAACTGAAGTCTACCATCTGCTTTAACCATAACTGAACCTATGCGATCATTCCATTTCATACCCCTACAAAATGTTACACCCAGGTGTTTGTATTAGTTGGCCGATTCAAACAGTGACTCATTGATATTATAGTCATTGGAAACGACTTTTTTTTTTTTTAATTTTGAGAAGTGCAAAATTTTATATTTCTTAACATTTAGAGCAACTTGCCAGTCTCTGCGCCACTTCGAAATCTTAACAACATCTGACTGAATATTTATGCAGCTTCTCTCAGATAGTACTTCATTATAGATAACTGCATCATCTGAAAAAGTTTGATTTTACTATTAATGTTGTCTGCAATGTCATTAATATACAACATGAACTGGAAGGGTCCCAGCACACTTCCCTGGGGCATGCCCAAAATTACTTCTACATCTGACGATGTCTCTCCATCCAAGATAACATGCTGTGTTCTCCCTATCAAAACATCCTCAATTCAGTCACAAATTTCACTTGATACTCCATAGGATTGTTCTTTTGACAATAAGCATAGGTGCGATACTAAGTCAAAAGCTTCTCAGAAATCGAGGAACACTGCACCTACCTGGTTGCCTTGATCCAAAGCTTTCAGTATGTCACATCATAAAAATGTGAGTTGGGTTTCACATGATAGATGTTTTCGAAATCCATGATGGTTGGCACTGTGGAGGTCATTCTGTTCAAGATACCTCATTGTGTTTCAGCTCAGAATATGTTCTAAGATTTTACAACAAATCGATGTCAAGGATAATGGACAGTAGTTTTGTGGATCACTTGTACTACACTTCTTGTAGATGGGTGTGACCTGTGCCTTTTTCCAAAAACTGGACACAATTTTTTGTTTGAGGGCTCTATAATAGATTATAGATAGAAGAGAAGTGAACTTGGCTGCAAATTCAATATAGAATCTGACAGGGAATTGCGGCCTGGAGCTTTGTTCAGTTTTTCAACACCACTGACACTAATACTCATTTCATTCAACTTTTCAGTGGTACAAGGATTAAATTGGGGCAGTTCTCCTGGGTTTTCCTTTGTAAAGGAACATTTGAAAATGGAATTAAGCATTTCAGCTTTGGCTTTGCTACCCTCAGTTTCAGTTTCTGTCTCATTCACTAGGAACTAGACACTAACTTTGATCCCACTAACTGCCTTTACATATGACCAGAATTTCTTTGGATTCTGTGAAAGATCACTTGTCAGTATTCTGCTATGGTAGTTACTGAAGGCGTTATACATTGCTCTCTTGACAGCCAAACACATTTCATTCAGCATCTCTCTGTCTATAGCACTATGCTTTGTTTCACAGCTATTATGCAGTAATCTCTGTTTCTTTACAGTGACTGTGTACCATGGAGGTTCCCTCCCACAATGAACTGTTCCACTGGGTACATATGTATCCAGTGCTCGGTCAACGATCTTTTTAAACTTGAGCCAGAGTTCCTTGACATGCTGCTGACCTGCACTGAAAGTTGCAAGTTTCTCATTGAGATGTGACACTACTGGTTTTTTTTATCTAGTTTACTGAACATATACATCTTTCTGCTTGTTTTTAGTTGTCCTTTGTACTTTGGTAATCATTTTTGCCACAACTGTATTGTGGTCACTGATACCAGTTTTGATGTGGACATCCTCAAAAATGTCAGGTCTATTTGTTTCCATTGGATCATATATATTGCCATAATGAGTGGGGTTCCTACCTGTCTGTTCTAGGTATTTTTCAGAAAAGGCATTTAATAAAGTTTACAGGATATCTTACCACATTAGGGCCAAGTGGTCAACTTTGGCATGCTAATCTTTTTTGTCAAGTCACTGCCAACATAGATGATCTAATTATGACTTAATTATGGTGCTGTGCCATGCCAAACCAGTAAGCAGTGTCTAGTGCCAGCACTGTGTGATGAAAGCATGGTTTGTTCCCCCACACAGCCTCACCCCTCTTGGCAGCCCATGTCCGGGCAGAACTTGCTTCCTCCACTCCTTGCACACCTCTGAGAATTCATTCTGGATATTGTGAACAAACTACAATTCTGTTATTTTGTTTATATATGTTGAATAACTGATGTGTAGTTGTCTGCATCAACCTTGTTCTTCCAACAGGTAGGTTTAGAGTATGATGTGTCAGTATAGTGCTAAAGTCTACTAAAAACAGAACATAATTGTTGTTTGCACCTTGTGCTTAGAGCATTTCAACCAAATGTTAATTTTTTCATTGATTTATAATCCTGACTTTGCTCTTGACTTGTTCTGTTTCTTGGATTTTTTTGTTTGTGTGCTTACTGCAGAGCACCACATTGTGATCAGAGATAGCTGTTTCCTGAATTTTTGATTCATAGTCTTATCAATATTGCTGGTGGTGTTATAAGTGATTGGCCTTAATCAACCACTCTCTTAAGACCCTGTTTAGTTCTTGTTTCAGTTTTAATTTCATTCCCACATCAATTTTGTAATCTCTACATATTATAATATTTATTGCTTGAATCTTCAGCAACAATAGCACTGCTTTTTTTTTTTTTTTTTTTTTTTAAGGCACTTTTGCTGTTACCATTGGAAGCATATAAACACAAAATTCTTAATTCTTTTGTTCATTACGAGTAAATTAATTTTTTTTTTTTTATGTTGGTAAGCTTACACATTTAGAGAACTCAGTCTCTTAAAATTACCCATTTTCTTCATTTATGTAGCTACACTTTCATCTGCTTTTAGTAGAAATATTACAAAGGCTAACTTCAGGAATAAGTACCAAGTAATTAATCACTTATTTCCATTTACTAGAAAAAACTTGTTACTACAGAATTATTTTTCACCACAATTCTATTCTCTGGGGTATAATAGATACAGTACAGTTAACTATGAATGAGTAATGATGATTATTTCTTGATTTATCATTGTAGGAAATGGTGATGTTCCTGAGCCTACTGATACTGAAAATGGTTTTTGCTTTGAAGATTCTCCAGTTGTTGCAAGTAGAAGTCTAATAAGGCCAGAAGTTACTCGACTTGCTGGAGAAGATGATGCAGGTCTTGTGGTAGAAGCAGAGTTTCCTTCACAGGAAACGAGTTTTTTAATTGAATCATTGGTTAAACAACTTTGCAAGTTCGTAGAGAAAAATGCTACCAAACAGAGAGCTCTGTATGATGGTATGTAAATTGACAATTTGAGAAAAAAGAAGTAAACTTTATTTTTATCTGTGGTGTAGACTGGATGATTATAGTTAATAATTTGGCAATGCGTGATCATTCTAATATTTTTTCTATCAATAGGCTTCATTATAGTATGTAGATTTTCTTTTTAAGTCTTATAACACTTACTTGTATGTGCTCTTCTCAGAGAGCAGCAGGAAAGATTTAGCAGGGTACCTTCTTTTTGTTACCTCTCCAAAAACATATTATTCTTCCGAATAAAGATTAGGAGACATTTCTGCGTGTCTCTGAAACTATTGGCTAGTGTAAGTATTCAGTGAAACGCCAATTTCAATTTTGGAAGAATCAAACCATATCAGTTTTTATATTGTGGATTAATGGTGAAAAATATTGGTGATGTGCAATATCATTATATAGCTTGTTTCAACTGTTCATTTTTTTTAATTTTACAGCTATTTGTCGTATTCTTTTCAAACTGAAATTAATTGATGGTACATATGCAATAGAAGAACTCGAGTTTATGAGAAACCGTTATGTGCAAGCAGTTTGGGATCTTCTTCAAATTGCAAAGATAGGAAATGAACCAGGAGCAAATAATAGATTGATCAGTGTTGCCAGGTATGAGTAAACTATATACATAACGTACTTCAGTTCTCCCCCTCCCTCCCTCTCTCTCTCTCTCTCTCTCTCTCTCTCTCTCTCTTTCTCTGTATGTTTAATCTTAACATTGGTCTCCTTATTAACCAGGAAAGATTCGTTCAAGAAAGCTTTGCCCAGCAAGCTCCTGGTCCCTGAAAAATTGTTTGAATCATCTCGGTATCAAACGGAATTTGTCGAGTTGGAGTATATAGCACATGGTGGGTTTGGCTATGTTTACAAAGCAAGAAACAAATTAGATGGTGGTGAATATGCTATAAAGAAAATTTGTCTGAGGTAAGGTTTGATCAATTTCATACACTTCTTCGTGGTACAATTCTGATACTATTAGTGAAATCCTTAATATATTCTCTTTTCAGTTCCTTACATTGATGTAACTTGTTACATGGAATAGTTACTTTCTCTCCTTCACCTGTAAGAGAGAAGTTGATACTTAAAATCATTAACTAATTAAATATACTGTTTTATTGGTGCTCTAAGATTGTCATAGAATTCTAATTTTTCTGTTCTGTCTCAACATAGGGAAGTTAATGATTTTCTTAATTCCTGGTATCACACCTCTGTCTCGAACTGTAGACCAGGCATAGGAGTCTCTGAAACGAACTACCAACACATTAACTTGGACAGTTTGCAGCCAGTTGACCTTTTCATAACAAAACATACTTAGGGCAGATCCATTACTTTATGGTAGGCCACACTTGTGCCTCGCTCTTACCTTGTACCACACATCTTATAATAACTTAGATTGAGCACTAAAGATCTGGTTGTTAGGTACTTTGAATACTTATAAACATCTCCGCAATGGGAAATAACCATGCCTGTTTTTTTTTCCACCAAGTGCCTTCCTGATAGCAAAGGTCTCATGACAAGGGAGAGAGCATCATTCACAGTTTTAAAACAGATCTCATTTAGATTATTCTTCCTGCAGAAAAATGCTTCACTACATATGTGAAAATATGCAGACTGTCTCTGCTAATTATTACATACCTCTTGCAACAAGAGCTTGTTGTCTGGTTCTCTTTCCAGAAATTCAGCCTGATTTCCAATGGATTCACAGGTTCCTCTGCCCATACCAGAACCTTTCACCCCACACCAACTTGACATGCTTTCCAAAACCCACAATCGTAATTATGCTGTCATGCCACTGTGGATTGTTACTGCATTCACATTGAAAGGATATCTGCCATAATTGACCAGTGTCAACCCATGTCAAGCAACTTAACTTCCTGCATGAGGAACATCTCTCTCTTTCTCCATTGGCTCTCCACAGTTTATAGCCCGTTATCACATGGCTTCCCGTTCCTCACTCTCAGTACTATCGTTCTATGTACGAACATCCTGCAGTTATCGACAACACTTCTGGGATATCTCTTTCTTCGTAAGCTGGTGACATTGTTCAGGACTTCAAAAACAGGTACTGCTCCTCTTTTTCCCCATCAGACTTGGCCCAACTGCAAATTAGTAGTCCCTTATCACACAGTAAGTGGTAGAAGGACGGTGAAACAAAACGTAGGCAGCAAGTTATTGGAAATTTACACCTTATCACAGAATGTGGAAGTCTGAGAGGATTATCTGATCTGTAAAACAGTATAACAGATATAACAATGCAATGCTGGTGAAGGCACAGGTGTTTCAGAGTGCACTGTTCACACTGTTCAGCACACATTGTTGAACACAGGCTTCCAAAGCAGATGACCCCTACATATCCCCATGTTGACCCAACAATATCATCAGTTATGATTGCAGTGGTCATGGGATCATCGAGATTGAATCGTGGATCAGTAGAATGAAAAATTTCCTGTTGGATTCTGTCTCGGGTTCTTCAGCCGACATTCATCTAATGATTTTACTGATGTTTCGCCAGCACGAGTGGCTGGCATTGTCAAAGCTTCACCCTCCATTGCCGGTGGTGAACTGGAGGCGAGCTCACGGCCGCAGACTATATGCACCTGGCGCGCCAACGTCAGAGGGCTTCTCCACGGTCATTTCCGGTGCGGTTCTCCTCTTGCTACCTGCGACAGTCATTTGCTGCAGTATGGGAAGCCATGATCTGTTTACGTTAAGGCTTTCCTCTTCCTTGTTGAAGCAGTTTGCGTGTTTTTGTATTTCTACAGCTTCTCTGAACAAGCGCGTGTGATAGTGTTTCTCTACAGCCAGAACTTCCGTGTCGGCAAATTCTATTACGTGGTCGGTCTCACTCAGTGCGTGCTCTGCTACGGCCGATTTCTCTACCTGCCCCAACCCGCAATGTCACTTATGTTCTTTGATCCTGGTGTTGATTGATTGTCCAGTCATTCCGACATAAACTTTTCCGCATGTGCATGGTATACGGTATACTCCCGACATTTCAAATGGGTCCCTTTTCTCCTTTGCTGATCTAAGACACTCTTTGATCTTCCTTGTCGGTTTGAAAATTGCGTTTACGCCATGTTTGCGCAATATACGGCTGATTCTGTCTGTCACTCTGGGAATGTATGGCAGAAAGGCCATACCCACATTTCTTTTTCTGATTCCTTACTTCGCCAAATGTTTGGCTCTGTTACACTTCTAATATAATTTGTGGAGTACCCATTGCTCCTCAGAACATTTTCCAGGTGTTGCATTTCGCTTCTGAGGTGCTACGGCTCACATATTCGTCCTGCTCAGATGCATGTTGTGCCACAGGGTGGTCCACTTTGCTCATGGCCACAGTTTAGTGGTAGCCATTCATCTTGGTGGGCTGCTGATTGGTAGTCATACTAATATAAAAAGCTGTGCAGTAATTGCAGCAGACCTGATATATGCCATGGATGTTTTCACAGGTGGCCCAGCCTCTGATGGGGCCATTTTGTTGTCTATCTGTGAACTATACTTAAACAGCACAGATCTTACCCATGAGACTCAAGTAAGCATCATCCTGATGAGTACATATTTTATAACCTTTACATCTTTTAAACAAATATAACATACATTTTAGACAGTTTGCAGACAGATATTACTTTATTATACGTTAACCAGTGCAGAATAATTAACTTTGGTTTATATTTTATACATCACAAACAGAATGACAAGAGCTACTCAAACTCACAGAGCTATTCAGCTTGCTGCTGCCATGCTATGCTACTTAAACAGCCATCTTACGAACAACTTATAAAACAAACATAAACAAATCAGAATAAAAGAACAAATCATTCATTCTGCTGCTAATCTGTCATGTATCTGTGGAGAACTTTTGTCTTGGCACTATATTGATAAATATAAAATAAATTCTTTATAATAAATTTTGTATTAATTCAATAATAAGATAAATGTGAGCATTTTGTAGCTGACTTCGAGACCTGTCCAATGGTGTTCTCCACATTTATGTTGTGTTTATAGCTTTTGTTACTGTTGTCATAAACAATTTTACACACAAACATTAGTAACTTTGTTAATTAAAACAATGTAGGAAAAGACAGACAGCTACTTACCATAAAGAAGACATGTTAAATTGCAGACAGGCACAGTTAAAAGTCACTCACATAAAGATTTTGGCCGCAGCAAAAGATAAACACACACGATTCATACACACAAGCTTACAGCATCTCTGGCCGGAATGCAACTACCACATGGGATGCAAGTGGGAATTTTGAGGGGGCAGGGAAGGGGGAGGGGAAGGGGAAGGGATAGTAGTGTACAGGTGGGGAGAGAGACAAAGGGTATCTGGTGGAGTGTGCATGGGCAAGAATGCCAAACAAGTGCAACATCAGGAGGTCACAGAGCAGGAAGGTGGGGAAAAAGGCAGCGAAAAAGGAGAGGAGTGGGGAAAATGGGCAGGTGTGTTGGCAGAGGCTGGCAAATAAACAGGGTGGGAGATGAGAATGGGGAGGAGATGATAGGACAGGAGGGTGGAAACTGTTTGGTGGAGGGTGTGAGGACAGTATGCTACAGTAGGTTGAGGCCGGGGTAATTACGGGAGCAGAGACTGTGTTGTAAGGTTAACTTCCAGTAGCACAGTTCAGAAAAGCTGGTGGTCGTGGGAGGGTTCCAGATGGCTCGTGTAGTGATGCAGCCAGTGAAATCAATTATGTTCTTTTTAACTGCATGTTGTGCCACAGGGTGGTAAACTTTGCTTTTGTCCACAGTTTGACAGTGGCCATTCATCATGATGGAAAGTTGGTTGTTAGTCCTACCAATGTAAAATGCTGTGCAATGATTACAGCTGAGCTGGTAAATGACACAGCTGCTTTCACGGAAGTGATGGGTCGGTGGATTGGGTAGCCTTCACACCTGGGTTTTCCACAGGGACATGATCCTTATGGGAAGGAGTTGAGATTTTGAGTGGCATAGGGATGGACTAGGATGTTATGGGCATTGGGTGAGTGACAGAACTCCAGTTTAGGGAGGGTGGGAAGTATCTCGGGTAGGATGTCCCTCATTTCAGGGCATGACGGTAGGTTAATCAAAGCCCTGGAAAAGGATGTGGTTCAGTTGTTATCTATCTTCATGCCCTGGAATGAGAGACATACTACCCAAGATACTTCCCACCCCTCCTAAATTGGTGTTCCATCAGTCACCCAACCTCCACAACATCCTAGTCCATCCCTATGCCAATCCCAATCCCAACTCCTTGCCACAAGGATCATATCCCTGCGGAAAACCGAGGTGCAAGGCCTACGCAATCTACCCACCTATCACTTCCTATTCCAGTCCTGTCACAGGTTTATCCTATCCCATCAGGGACCAGACTGGCAGTAAAAGCAGCCATGTCATTTACTAGCTCTGCTGCAATCATTGCACACATTAGTAGGACTACCAACCAGCTGTCCACCAGGATGAACGGCCACTGCCAAACTGTGGCCAAGAGCAAAGTGGACCACCCTTTGGCACAACATGCAGCTAAAATTAATATACTTTATTTCAATGGCTGCATCACTACCCGAGCCATCTGCAACCCTCCCTCAACCACCAGCTTTTCTGAACTGCGCAAATGGTTGTTACCCTTACAACACATTCTCCACTCCCATAATTACCCCGGCCTCAACATACAGTAACATATTGTCCTCACCCCCTCCACCCCCTTGTCCTATCATCTCCTCCCCATTCTCATCTCCCACCCTGTTTATTTTCCACCCTCTGCCAACACGTACACCCATCTTTTCTCACTCCTCTCAATTTTTGCTCCTTTTTTCCCCCACCTTCCTGCCCCATGACCTCCTGGTGCTGCACTTGTTGGCGTTCTAGTCCCTGGACACTCCACCAGACAGCATTCGTCTCTCTCTCTCCACCTGTACACTACTGTCCCTTCCCCTTCCCCGCCCCCTCCAGATTGCCGCTTGGATCCCACATGATAGTTGCATTCCAGCCAGAGATGCTGGAGTTGGTGGTCATGATGTGTGTGAGGTAAGCATGCTTGTGTGTATGAATGGTGTGTTTTCTCTTTGGCTGATGAAGGCTGTGGCCAAAAGTTTCAGGTAAGTGTCTTTTAATTGTGCCTGTCTGCAACTTAACATGTCTTCTTAGTGGTAAGTAGTAACATGTCTTTTCCTACATTACTGGTATTCCTACGTGGAGTTTCCGTTGTTTAACTTAGTTATTTCTTGCTTTGTAAATGTGGTAATAATTTTATTGAATTTGCCTCTTTATTGTGATTTCAATGCTGTCATCAGATTTTTCAGAGCATATCTATGAGTGGTTTTTGTGTTTTAGCGTATGAATGTTCGAAGCTTTCAATATTAGCACAGTCTGACCTTGGCCATATTATTTGACATTCATAAGCATGTGGCAGTACGATTTTAACAAACCATCATGGAAATTCCAAGTTACATCTAGTCAGCAGTCTGCTGGATCCAACCCCCCCACCCCCTCCCCCATCTTTCCCTTGTGGCTTTGAGCACTCTGCAGCATTCATCCACCTCATGGTAGCTGAGTGGTCAGTGCAACAGAATGTGATACCTAATGACCCGGGTTCGATTCCCGACTGGGTCAGAGATTTTCTCCACTCAGGGACTGGGTGTCTTTATCATCATAATTTCATCCCCATCGACATGCAAGTTGCCGAAGTGGTGTCAACTCCAAAGGCTTGCTCCAGGCAAACGGTCTACCCGACAGGAGACCCTAGCCACACGGCATTTCCATTTACCCACATCATGACAACTTAACAGCTACATGATGCTCAACTAAACCCTCAGTTTTTTTTACTACTTTGTACAGTGGACATACCGCTTGTAATGCTACAGCTTGTTAACAACTCCTTCTGTTATCTAGTACTAGTACCCTTCGTTGTACTATAAGGAAGAAAAATTCATTTAAAATAGATGTATTTGAAGGTTAAAAATAAATGCCTCATACATGAAAAGCAAATCTCTTTTGTTACGTGATTCATAAAATTCCACAGATATTTTGACAACACGTGTTTCATTCACACGGTTAATGTTGTATGTGTACACTGCATAATAAAGACGATAAAAGTTCAACACAGTATCTAGAACAGATAATTCTTAATTCCTGCATGTGTAGATTCAGTTCCCTTTTGTTTGTCTGGTGATGATGATGATGATGATGAAATCCCATACTCCTTCACAGAACATAGGGGAACGATGCGGGAGACCCGCACCACGGTACTAGGCAAGGTCCTTGTGGAGGTGATTTGCCATTGCCTTCCTCCGACCGTAATGGGGATGAATGTTGATGATGAAGACAACACAACAACACCCAGTCATCTCGAGACAGGTGAAAATCCCTGACCCCGCCAGGAATTGAACCTGGGACCCCATGCTCGGGAAGCGAGATCACTACTGCGAGACCACGAGCTGCATGTACACTAATTATTGGTTATATAAAAATATAGAATTTACATCTAAATCTATATTTATGCTTGGCAAACTGCCATGAAATGCATGGTAGAGGCTACAGCCCAATATTCCACTCTCTCTCTTCCCATTCCATTCACATATGGAGCATGGGAAGAATGAGTGTTTTAATGCTTCTGTGCGTGCTGTAATTAATCAAATCTTGTCTTCACGATCCCTGTGTGAGTGATACTTAGGGTGTTGTAGTATATTCCTCGAGTCCTCATTTAAAAATGATTCTTGAAACTTTGTTAATAGACTTCCTGAAGTTATAGTGTTCTCCTATCTTCATGAATCTTCAAGTTCAGTTCCTTCAGTATCTCTGTGACACACTCCCATGGATTAGACAAACCTGTGACCATTTGTGCTGCCCTTCTCTGTATACATTCAATATCCCCTGTTAGTCCTGTTTGATACAGGTCCTACACACTTGAGCAGTATTCCAGAACCAGTCGCGCAAGTTATTTTTACGCAATTACCATTGTAGACTGATTGCACTACCAATAAACTGCATTTTAACACCTGCTTTGCCCCCCACAAATGAACCTATGTGATCATTCCATTTCATTTCCTTGCTAAGTGTTATACCCAGATATTTGAATGACTTGACCAATTCCAACTGTGACTCATTGATATGATGGTCATTGGATCCTACATTTTTTTGCTTTGTGAAGTGTACAGTTTTGCATTTCTGAACATTTAAAGCAAGTTGCCAATCTTTGAACCACTTTTTAATCGTACCAAGATCTGACTTAAAGTTTATGTGGCTTCTTTTTGACAGTACTTCATTATAGATAACTCTTAATATTGTCTGCAAGTTCATTAATATACAACATGAATGCAAGGGTCACAGCGCAATTCCTTGGGGCATACCCGAAGTTACTTCTATATCTGGTGATGACTCTCTATTCAAGATAACATGTTGCGTCCTCCCTACCTAAAAGCCCTCAATTCAGTCACAAATGTCACTTGATACCCCATTTGATTGAACTTTTGACAATAAGCATTGTTGTGGTACTGAGTAATATGTTTTTCAGAAATCAAGAAATACTGCATCTACCTGACATCCCTGATCTAAGGCTTTCAGTATGTCATGTGAAAAAAGTGTGAGTGGAGTTTCACATTGTCGATGTTTTCAGAATACATACTGGTTGGCATGGAGGAGCTCATTCTGTTAAAGATATCTCATTATGTTTGAGATCAGAATATGTTTTAAGATTCTACTACAAATCGATGTCAAGGATATTGGACAGTAGTTTGGTGGATCACTTCTACTACCCTTCATGTAGATGCATGTTGCCTTTGCTTTCTTCCAATTACTGGGCCCAGTATTTTGGTTGAGGTACCTATGATAGACTGTAGCAGCTGTGTCTCAACACCACTAACACAGATTTCACTCATCTTCTCAAGTGGTACAAGGATTAAATTGGGGCAGTTCTCTGGGATTCTCATTGCTCTGTTGCCCCCAATTCCAATTTCTGCCTCATTCACTAGGGACTGGATGTTAACTCTGTTACCACGAACAGCCTTTACATATGATCAGAATTTCTTTGGGTTTTGTGAAAGATCATTTGACGATATTGAGCATCTCTCTATTTGTAGCCCTATGCTTTGTTTTACACCTGTTATGCAGTAGTCTGTTTCCTTAGAACATTCTTTACAGTGACTGTATACGATGGAGGGTCCCTCGCATTGTGATGTTCATCTTATTTATTTCATCATTGGTTGTCCTCAGTGTCGACATACTGTTTTGTGATAATGGCTGAAAAATGGGGGGGGGGGGGGGGGCTGAAGTTCAACACTGACTACTTTAAATGATGTAGCCGACAGGTGCACAGTTGCATATCACAGTTCTTTACTTTCAGTGTTCACAACCCCCCCCCCAATAATACACAATTATGTGGCCAGTTAAATATTGTTTAACTTTTGATAAGCCTCATTAATAGGTTGCAGGCAAACATCCACATACTGCTACAATAGTTTACTGCCGAACAACTACAAGCAGTAAAAACCTAACCACACAGTTCACAGAATAAAAAGGTACTTATGGAACAGACACTGTCATTATTGTAACACATGGCCTAATTGTGTTACACTTATTTCACAGTTAATTTGATACATTATTGTTGATCTAACCATTACAGGTTTCTCATCTGAAATTCAGCCGTGGACTGACTGTCTCGGGACCAAAAATCAGGCCCTTATATATCCTCACAATAATAGACAGTGTAACTACACATTGTTAGATATTTAATTTACAGAAATTGCAATTAAAACTTAGCTCACTAAATTGACTGAATATAGTGAAAACTTCCTCCTTTTCAACAGTTTCTTCTACTACAAGAGTTAAGCCAAATTATTTGTTTAAATGATGAAATTAACAGATATTGTTATGCAAACAATACTTTTGACAAAACTGTTAATTACTTTGGAATTAATTAAGGGCTGGCTAACATGTTTTCAAATAGAGCCAAATAGATCCTTTAAGAATGCAATTAGTAATTCCTCCAAATGTTTACAATTAGTACAGAATGTGTATTTGTTTATAAGTCAACAACAGAATTTAAATTATGAAACAATTACTGCTTTCACCCTATAACAAAAGATACTAACTAGTAATAGTCAAAATAAATTAGAAAATCAATTACATACATAAGACTAAAAATAAAATTAGATCTTGTGCTACATTCTTTAAAAGTGATGGTCAACCTTTCCCTTTTATGAAAATGCAGCTTGTACACCTGTATCTTAACAGTCGTTAGTCAAAAATGAAAAAATGAGTTTTAAGGAGGCAGATGGCAAAATGAGAGTGGAAGAAAAAATATCCCAGCTTGCTTTGTCACATCACCCTATTGGACTGACCAGACAGATATCACATATAGCTAACTGTGTAATGCCCAGAAAGTGGGTTTAACATTCTACACACAAAAGAATATTTCATAAAAAATCTCCTTATCAGAAACTACAGTACATAATTTTTTTCAAATTTATACTTATATGAACTGGCGATTTCAAGATACCCGTACAAAATATTTACATACAATGTATTGTACAATTGCACAAAATATCCACAATTTATACTTTTAACAAAAAATTAGGCATCTTCATCATAAGTGATGTCCTTTTTGGGTAAGTGATAATTACATATTCGAACATACATATCACTTTATTTAAGTCCTGTCTTGCTTGGAAAATTAAATCCTCATGGGTCGCAAAAAGTTAAATTACACTGCGCATTGCAGTTAACATTTTAGGCAGAAAATTTCGCTTGCTCAATGATTAGTATTTTCCACAAGCACTTTAACATTTTTAATGAGCTTTTACACCTTTTCTCACCAAGTTGTCCACGCCTTCAACAGGTGCAAGTGGCAGATAGTCAGGAAATGCACTACTATCAGTTCACTTGGAGGTGGCTCTCCTCTGCCACAGTATGTGAAAAAAATGAGACAAAATACCCTACTTTAGTACACTTACTTTTACTTCTAACTTAAGTGTAAGAAAAAAAAATGTTGAACACTAATGGCAAATGATAGTCATTACATGTAAATAAATATATTACATAGTTCTCATAACATTGCAATAATTAGCACTAAATTTGACTATAGTATGAAAGGTGTGGACTAGAAAAAATTTTAAATCAAGAGCACGTTACACTGCAAAACCTTACTCTAAATCCTCTGTCTGAAACTGGTTAAACTTGAAAGATTTTTGTTTCTTTCCCACTTGCAAAATAGCAAAACCTCAAGTAGCATAGCATCATTAGGTTATGAAAAAAGAATAGTCACCATCACATAGCATAATTACTATTCAAATCAAGATTAAGGGGATTGAAGTTGTACCAAATCATTGCACTATTTCTCCACTCTGAGTACTACTCTCATTCAAACAGAAAACTAAATCCTCAAAAATGTTATCAAATACCTGTCCTGTCTGAAATACTCCCACCACTCTAGCACCACAGTTATCAGTTAATCAGCAAAATTACTTTTCTTCATCCTAGTGTTACCACTTTTAGCTCATAATTCCTCAGAATACAAACAGAAGTTTCCAGATAACCATAGATCCAATAATGCAGCATTATATGACTTGTACTTCACTAAAATATTCCTCTTTCAGTTAAGCTCTCATTCCCAGCTGCAATGTCATGGATTGCACAATATAAACAGTACCAAACGTTGCCTAGTTCAAAAATAGATCATCAATACAGTTACACCACATTTGTTTGTATCCAGTTATCTTTTTCATTACTCAATCATGTCTGTCAGCTCCATTATTTTACTTACTTTTCTTATCTTGTTAACTAACGGAATGCATTCTCAAAAAATATCCCTTCTGCAGAGACAGGCTCCCTAACCATTGAGACCCTAACATTATTCATTATTTTACTATTTCATTATTGCTTCATTAACTAATAAATAAACACCTGCTCTGCTTATTCACTGCAAAATTGATTCTACTGAAAAACACTCCACAGTAACAGATCCTTATGCTAAGCCAAACATAACCCTCATTACTGATCAGACCAAACTATCACTTACAAAAACTATTACTTCACCGTATTCTGTCAAATTGCTTAAGATTTTAGCCTGAAGGGCGATATACATTCAAACATTTCTTATTCTTTCCACACACATTACTCCAGGCAACTATGTTTAAAGTTGTAAATTCTTAATTTTAAACAAGGCTTTACCATGACACTTCTATACATAGATAGTTATCTCAATATACTGATTGCACTGAACACAAACACTTGTATTATACAATGATTAGTATTAAGATCTGATATTTAAGATGGTTTTTACTGTATATTGCCTCTGCTGCTACACCAATGAGCTGATTACTTCAGATGGTAATGTTTTCAGATAAGCTGCACCTTCTCCTCCACATATGCTGACACCTTTTGTTTTCCATTTACCTTACCTCTTTGTTTGACAGAAATTCTTTAAGCATGGTACCACTTTTCTTCCTTCCATCCTCTTATGACTCCATTACTTATGGCTAACACAACATAATATAATATACAGGGTGTTACAAAAAGGTACGGCCAAACTTTCAGGAAACATTCCTCACTCACAAAGAAAGAAAATATGTTATGTGGACATGTGTCTGGAAACGCTTACTTTCCATGTTAGAGCTCATTTTATTACTTCTCTTCAAATCACATTAATCATGGAATGGAAACACACAGCAACAGAACGTACCAGCGTGACTTCAAACACTTTGTTACAGGAAATGTTCAAAATGTCCTCCGTTAGCGGGGATACATGCATCCACCCTCCGTCGCACGGAATCCCTGATGCGCTGATGCAACCCTGGAGGATGGCGTATTGTATCACAGCAGTCCACAATACGAGCACGAAGAGTCTCTACATTTGGTACCGGGGTTGTGTAGACAAGAGCTTTCAAATGCCCCATAAATGAAAGTCTAGAGGGTTGAGGTCAGGAGAGCGTGGAGGCCACAGAATTGGCCCGCCTCTACCAATCCATCGGTCACCGAATCTGTTGTTGAGAAGTGTACGAACACTTCGACTGAAATATGCAGGAGCTCCATCGCGCATGAACCACATGTTGTGTCGTATTTGCAAAGGCACATGTTCTAGCAGCACAGGCAGAGTATCCCGTATGAAATCATGATAACGTGCTCCATTGAGCGTAGGTGGACGAAACTAAAATGAGCTCTAACATGGAAATTAAGTGTTTCCGGACACATGTCCACATAACATCTTTTCTTTATTTGTGTGTGAGGAATGTTTCCTGAAAGTTTGGCCGTACCTTTTTGTAACACCCTGTATACATAGATAACACTGGAGAAACCTTTTCTAAAATACTTCTGTACTAAAGTATGCTGCTGTACCAAATTATGTGACAGTCAAAGAAAGAATGTTTCTGATTCACTTATAAACTACAGATAGGATAGGAGAAGAGTTTGACTGCCTCAGGAAACATGAAAAATGAGACAGACAGCTGGGATAAGCATTATCGCCACATAACGAATTGAACACAGAATGTTGAACCCCCTACTTGCTAATCGCACAAGAAATTAGTCCCAAATATTAAACAAATCACCAACAAATTGTATACCAGCAGCTGTCCTGCCGATTCCACAGTTAATAGTACCTCTTGCTTCACACTCTGTTTATAGTAGCACCAATAAGATTTATTCCAGACACCTGCGTCACCACTATAAGCTCTGTTTTCTTAATAGATTCAAAAAATGCCCATGAAATGACACTCAAATCACTACCACTGTCCAGTAAACACTTATTAACATGTATACCTTATAACCTTGCCATTACTACAGGGTGACCCACTTCCATCTTACTTACCATGTGATCTTCTTCATACTACAAATCCTCATTAATCTTTTCCCTAGAAAAACTATCATCCTGCTTACCAAAATAATTATCAGACACAGTCAAATGACAGGAAGCATGGCTCTCTTCCTCATTAGGGCTTTCAAACTCTAACTCTTGATTAGGCCTAATAGTATCCTCCTTTATTCTTTCTTTACTTAACACACTGACATCATTATCTATTATAAATTCAAATACCTCGTTCTCATCACTACTGGATTCGTGACTGCTATCATCATTACCAATACTGTCAGAATCAGACCCACTTTCACGTTCTCTCTGCTTTAGATTTTGCACCTTTTACACTTTTTTCTCTGTTTCAGTCAATTTTGAATCTACATTTTCATTTACGTTTAACAGTTTTTCCTCTACCACTATTGCACATTTGATTTCTGCCTCAGTTTCTGAATCATTTTTAATGTGATCGATTTGGTTCTCAAGTTTAACCCTGTTTTCAGCACAAAATTTCCTGGCAGCTTTGACTTCATCTTTTTCAGAAGCGTCCACCCTCGTACTATAGTTATGACATAGCTTCTTTCTCTCTGCTACACGTTTACTACTCATTAAAGTTAATTTCTCATTAGTATTCTGCTCTACTTTCTTTATCTTTTCATCACAATATTTAACTACTGCTTCAGCCTTCTTATTCAATTCTTAAAGATTATGGCTGACTACCCTAATCTCCTTTTTAATTTCTTTCTTCAGTTCATCCTCCCATTTCAGTTCTAATACTATCAGTTTTCTTTTTCACCCTGCTTATGTCTTTTTTCATACTGCTTTCTACCCTACTAATGTCTTATTTCATCATCCTCCCATTTCAGTTATAATACTATCAGTTTTCTTTTTCACCCTGCTTATGTCTTTTTTGATACTGCTTTCTACCCTACTAATGTCTTATTTCATACTACTAATGTATTTTTCATACACATACTACTCATAATATTCATTAACATCGCTTCCACTTTTCCGTCTGCCGTAAACTTTTTCCCTTGCTGATTTTTCTACTAGGTTCCTCCTCCTTAACCTTAACGATCTCATCCACTTCAGTACTGTTCTGACTGTGTCGGGACCAAAAATTGGGCCCTTATATATCCTCACAATAATAGGCACTGAAACTACACATTGTTTGATGTTTAATTTACAGAAATTACAATTAAAACTTAGCTCATTCAATTAACTGAATACAGTAAAAACTTCCTTCTTTTTAACAGTTTCTTCTACCACAAGAGTTAAGCTGAATTATTTGTTTAAATGATGAAATTAACAGATATCATTACACAAACAATACTTTTGACCAAACTGTTAATTACTTTGGAATTAATTAAGGGCTGGCTTTGCTAACATGTTTTCAAATAGAGCCAAATAGATTCTTTAAGAATACTATTAGTTGGTCCTCCAAATGTTTACAATTAGTACAGAATGTATAGTTGTTTATAAGTCAACAGTAGAATTTGAGCTATGAAACAATTACTGATTTTACCCTATAACAAAAGATACTAACTAGTAATAGTCAAAATAAATTAGAAAATCAATTACATACATAAAACTAAACATAAAATTAGATCTGGTGCTATATTCTTTAAAACTGATGGCCAGCCTTTCTCTTTTATGAAAATGCAGCTTATAGTCATGTTTGTTAACAGTAATTAGTCAAAAACAAAAAAATTAATTTTAAGGACGCAGATGGCAAAACAAGAGTGGAAGAAAAAATATCCCAGCTTGCTTCACCACATCGTGTTGAGCTGTTCTGCTGGATACATATATGTTGAGTGCAGGGTCAACTATTCTTTTAAACTTGAGCCATAATTCATCTACATGCTCCTGCCTTGTGCTGAAAGAGTCAAATTCCTCACTGAGATAAGACACTACTGATTTTTTAAATCTAGTTTACAAAACATATATATCATTTTGCTTGTTTCAGCCATTCTTTGTACTTTGCTAATCATTGTTGCCGCAACCACATTATGGTCACTGATACCAGTTTTGATGTGGATATCCTAAAAGAATCAGATCTATTTGTTGCCATTAGATCCGATATATTTCCATCATGGGTGAGGTTCTAAACTATGTGTTCTAGATAGTTTTCAGAGAAGGCATTCAGATATATTTCACAGGAAGTCTTCATGCTCACCAATAACAAAACTATAATTTTCCCAGTTAACTGTTGGGTGGTTAAAGCCTCCAACGATGATCACAGTATCGTTGGGGAACTTACGTACAAGTGAACTGAGGTTGGCTGTATAAAGTTTTCGATCACATCGGGAGAGGAGTCTAGTGGGTGGCAGAAGGATCCAATTACAATTTTATGACCACACTTTATACTGCATTTTGCTCAAACAGTCTCACATGCAATTTCAATTTATATTGCAGTGAATTTGGGTTTCTTGTCTACTGCAACAAATACGCCACCTCCATTTCCTATTAGCCAATCCTTTCAATATACAATGAAAATTTCCCCAAAAATCTTACAGCAAATTAATTTCAGGTTTCAAACAGCTTTCTGTACCTAGTATTTTGTGAGCTTCACTGTTTTTCAGGAGTACTTCGAACTCTTGCACTTCATCGCGAATACTCACCAGTTCACCACTAGGATTTTAATACCCTCCCCTGTGGGAAGCATTTCTTTTGATCTTACACTGGTACATTTGTGTTTCCTACAACTATCAGTATCTGGATTGGATAGAGAGCTGCCTAATCTAAAAAAAACCTTGTCAGCTCAGTGCCTATACTATTCAGTAATTTGTTACCTTTACTCATTAAAGTACCTATATTCCAACAGGAATTTCCATTACAGTATTTATTTAAAAGTACGTTTGACACAGTTGTAACAAATAAACTGTTTATCACTTATCTATTATAAAATGTATTTCAGTTTGTGCATAAGCGTTTCAAAATGTTATAAATATAATAAATACAATTTATTTTCAGATATCACAGAGTTGATAATTTTCTTAAAAGCCTGCAAGAGGTAAAGCTTTTGGCTAAACTGCATCATCCCAATATTGTTGCTTATAAAGCAGCTTGGCTAGAACCGTTCCAGCAGAGTTCCAATTTAGACTGTCAAAGCAGTATTACTGATGATTCCCTTAGCACATCATTAAATGATGCCTCTGATGGGTATGTACTTGTTCAGCTCATTTCTGATTAAAATTCTATGCAGTATATACCACACAATGTACTGAAAATTTTATCACTTTTAATATACCATCGAACATATTTTACTTACTTTCACAGTAATCCTTTGTAAATAAAAAAAAGCAAGTGGGGCATGACCAAGCAGTCATGTCCTAAACTCGGTATTCTCACCATCAGAGTTGGTTGTTGAGTTACTCATAAAAGCTGTCTTATGAACACAAATGACAAAGATTTTCGTAATAGTGAACTTAACACTGTTCAGTCAAGTAATAAAACCAGCACTAGTTATTACTTTTGGGAATATTGCTCATAGTAACCTCTTAGGCTCACAAATGTTAGACGTGTTTTCTGCATAGGATGCTAAAACACAAGACAGAACGAAAATGTAGAGTGGAACAAAGAACACACGTGATTAATGAATTGAAGATCAACAGAAATTATTGGCAATTAAAAGAAGCAACTGAAGCTTGAGAAAAGAAGAGTCATAATTAGAAATTGAGGAAGAACCGACAGACACACTATAGGCCCCCACCAGGCAGTGCATAACAACAGTGATGTTGATTGATGTATTAGTTTTAGATCATTTATGATTTAAGCTGTGAAATGATAAGCATTAGTAAATAATCTCTCTCTCTCTCTCTCTCTCTCTCTCTCTCTCTCTCTCTCTGTGTGTGTGTGTGTGTGTGTGTGTGTGTGTGTGTGTGTGTGTGTGTTGGAAAATCACTACAAATTATGTGTGTAGCTTTTATCTTTTTACAGTTTGGCTAATAGATGTTTCAAAGGCATTGCCAGCACAGTTCATCAGTATATGGAATTCACTACATAATTTTGCATCTTCAGAAAGTTAATAGGACCTCATATGACCTGATGTACAAATAACTGGAAATGGCTGGATATAATAAATCAAATTTTTAGTTTCTCAAACACAAATGTTTTAAGGAGAATCCCACTTGTTTCTTACAGGATGTCTCCATCAAGTGAGATGTGTAATGGGCAGAGAGCAAATTATGCTTTGTCTGGAAATGCAACATACAGTAGCAGTTCTCAGAGCAGTGCCAGTGAAAGTCATGAACAAGTAAGCCATGTATCTGCATCACATATGCATCTAAAAAGCAAAGAGAAATCCTATGATTCAGCCGATAAATGCTCTTCAAAGTCTACAAGTACAGAATCCTCAGAAGATAAGGCTATTTGTGTGCCATCCCATTTAGAGGAAATAACATGTAAAAACCTGAAACGACTGATACCACCTGAGGTAAGTTGTAGCTATTATTATTGTTATTGCCACTGTTACTGTTCTGACAGCAATACATAACTGCAAAATCGTCTTCTGGAACCTGTAACATATAATAGCACTTTTTTTTATATGAACAAAACGAAGACATAAAGAAACCTTTTTGTTCAGGGTCTGATTTCAGTTTGTTATGTCTGACCCAGCATTAAAGCATGGAGTGAGTTACTGAAATAAAGTTCAAAAGCTGTCACACTATGCTCAACACAGTCCAGTACAAGAATCTGTCTTAAATGAGCAAATACACAATGAAATTAATGAGCCAAGTTAATACTGTTACGCAAAGCCAAATTTGTTGTATACTGATTAGATTAGATTTACTTCCATTCCAATTGATCCCTAGTGACGAGGTCCTCCAGTATATAGAACATGTCAGAAAAACAATAATACATGACAAATATTTACAACTAAAACAAATAAGCTAATTTACCTTCCACAGGTCCCATGTGAAGAATCATCATCATTTTTTTAAACACTGTATGAAAGGATAATTTTACAACACACATTTACTAAGATCGCATTAATGCACTGAATTTAAAATTCAAAAAATGTTTTTATTTATTTATAATGTAATAAACATACAATAGAACTACTACAGAACTTATTTACAAAGAACACATTACTGCACTGAAATGATGCAGAAGTTAGATTGTACACACACACACACACACACACACACACACACACACACACACACACACAAAAGTTGGTTCTACTGAGAAATTCATCAATGGAGTTAGAAGGAGTGGGCCACCAATAAATCCTTTAGGCTTCTCTTAAACTTAATATCATTGGTTGTTAAGATTTTTATGGCTGATTTCTAGTATTAGTTTGAAAAAGTGATATATTTTAATGACAAATTTTATTAAGGGATAAATATGTTGGGAAGCAGTAGTTAATATCCCTAGCTCCCTAAACAGGCCTCTCCAGGATGTTCTTGAGTTCACACCACATATAACTCTTATTTCACATTTTTGTGCCTGGAAAACTTTAGCTTGGCTTGATGACTTACCCCAAAAAATAATCCCATATGACATTACAGAGTGAAAGTAAGCATAGTATGCCAGCTTTTTCATTTGTATACCCTCTATGTCTGACAGAATTCATATTGCAAATAAAGATTTGTTTAGACACTTCAGCAGTTTTGTGGTGTGCTCCTCCCAGTTGAATTTATTATCAAGCTGTAATCCCAAGAATTTAACACTATCCACTTCTATCTGCTTGTCACCATATGTTACGCATATACTCGTGGGACACCCCTTACAAGTTCTAGATTGCATGTAGTGTGTTTTTTTCAAAGTTGAATGACAAAGGATTGCCTAGGAACCAGTGATTAATGTCCAAAAATATTTTATTAGCAGCTCTTTCTAAGACTACACTTGATTTGCTTTTTATTGCAAACTAGCATTCCCAGACATTAGCAGCAGTCTAGATCAGCTAGTGAAGTTTGAATTAATTAACAGTTATAAGTGCAAAGTGAAAGCTTCATAAATTGCAAGAGAGTGCTTGTTCAGAGTGTCAGTTGCATTTGTCAGGTGCAGCATCATCTAAGCTGCTTTGATGGAGTCCGTATCAGTATTTGCAACACTGTACTTATCCATATCTCCCAAGATGCAGGGGTGGGGAAGGGGTGGCTTTGACTGTCATCATGGCGGGTGCTAAAGGTACCCCTCTTTCGTGACCCAAATATATTGGTAGTTTCCAGAACCCCCTGGTTGCCACTGTGGAGAAGGGCTGTAGTGTGGTTGGAGGTCGTAATACTGTCTACTTAGAGGTGGCAGTGAGGTTTGGGACCTATAGCAGCTAGCAGTCTAGAGTCTGTGTCACAGTTGTTTTGAGTAGTTGTGTGTGTGTGTGTGTGTGTGTGTGTGTGTGTGTGTGTGTGGGTGTGTAGTATCAGAGCTATTGGAGCCACAGCTGACATATTCTCCATTCTTGGCTGTCCATCACTTTTATCAGTTGACACCCTCGTGCCCAAAAACAACGATGTCAACCCTGCTGTATTGCTGAAGGTGCATGCCCAGACAGATGAATCTATATGATAATAGAGAGAGGAATGTTTCTAGAACTCATTGAATCGTGTCCAAGAGCATCCTACATCTGCACCTTTGGAACAGCTCTGTAAGGCTGCAGTCATGAATGAGAGCATAGAGGTTCATAGCAAGAAAACGTGTCAAAACTCTGATTGCCTCTGTGGAGAAGGGTGATTATGTGAGTGATGGTTATATGACTATCTTGCTAGAGGTGGAAGTTAGGGTTGTGATCTACACCAACTAAAATTCTATGTACTATGTGCAGGCAGTGATAGTGCTAGCGAAGTGTGCAGCTTTCTCAGGCGTAATTGCCTCGTGTATGTTAGGCTCAAATGTTCTGACCAACTGCTCTGCTTTGGTGTTAATGAAACAATGGTCAGGTCATAGATATCATTTAGTTTGCAAAAACTTCTGGAATGCCTCAGAGAAAAATCACTGGTCATTACTCAAATAATGGTGGTGTGAAGAGCTCCTTCACTTGCAAAAATTGATGCCACAGCCTGTATTGTGGCTCATATGGTGGTCATTAGTATCTGGGCATTTAGAGAGGATGTTCCACTGGCAACTACAATCCCTTTTTGAAAGGGCCAGCAGAATACATGTGCACAGGCTCCCAAGATATCTTAATTATGAATCATGAAGAAAAATAGTGTACTGAGACCATTCATTCAATATCACTGTCAATGTGTGGCCATGTTGCACATATCGTATCACCCTCTACAGTAGCAGTTCTGTCATATTGATCTGACTGCTTCATTAGATGTGAGGAATTTTTCCAGCATATGCCATGTGTTTGCATCCAGCTGGAATCAGTACACCTACTGTCTCAAATTTTTAATTGGTTTTTATTGGTAAGTGTGAAACCCCTTATGCATTGGTGTAGGGTGGTGGGCATTGGGTTACTTAAAAATAGGACCCACTGTTGTAGGCTTTGTGCTGTGCTTTGGGTTAGGTACCAAAGAGTGATGTCAAGAGCTTTTGATCTATGGTGAGATAAAACTTTGTTTTGACCAGATAAACTAGCGATTTGTTTATATAACAGAATATGTCCAATGCTTCTTTTTCAGTTTTTGAGAAGTTTAGTTGTGCTGCTGATAATGTCAATGAGATGTATGCAGTGGGCTGTTTAGAGATGCTGAAAAGCTCCAAAATTGCCCAGCACCTGCACAGTGTTGGAAAGCATTCATGGCTGATGTTAAACTATATTCTGGCTTCATCATAATCAAACAACAGATTTACCAGCTCCCGCTTCCCTCCCCTGTTAAAAAATAAATAAAAAAAAAAAAAAAAAAATCCGACAGACTGCAGACCGTAAACTGAATACTGCTTTCCCTTACTTGATTAAGTGTGTAGGTACTTTGTGTGGTTGCACTTGGAAGGAAGGTATTTCAGATCGCTGTCCAGCCATCCGCATTTTCCGTGTTTTCCCTAAACTGATTTAGGCAAATAAAGAAATGGTTTTTTGTACATAGAGTATTTCCTTTCCTATCCTATCTTTCCTTTCTTTCATGGAAGAGGAAGTTTTGAAATATAGACAAGGACATTAACAAGAAGGCAGATACTGAAGAAAAGAATATATGTACTACTTTGTGTGTGTGTGTGTGTGTGTGTGTGTGTGTGTGTGTGTGTGTGTGTTATAGTTCTGGTAGATATGAAAGGCATTTTTGTGATACTGAAGCTTCCAAATTGTTGAGATCTTTCCTGTTTTGTTTTAGAAGTGACACTAGATGTTACCATAGAAGTTAGTTCCCATATTTTTTGTCAATGTAATGTAGCAATGTTATGATGATATGTGTGGTAGCAATGGTAATTGAGCTGAACCATTGTTTCTGCTATGTTTCAGAGAGATTGTGCCACACTTTATATACAGATGCAGCTATGTGATCAAACACTTCTGCAATGGCTAAATAATAGAAATAATAAAAAGATACCCATAGATATTACACAATGCCTCAAAGGATTTCGCCATCTGGTTTGCGGAATTGAGTACATCCATTCCCAAGGGATAGTTCATCATGACATTAAGGTAAAGCAATTCAAGTAAAACACTTCCTTATGATTTTTGAATTTTCTGATTGAAATTTATATTCGATCTGTCTGTGTTTATGTTAACACCCTACTGATTATTATTATTTATTATTATTATTATTGGCAAATAACTCGATCAATTTTTAAGGCTTGTTTATGCTCAGACTGTGTTCTATACTGTTTTTGCTTTTGGTTGCTCTGATATAACTTCCAATTTGTCTACTTTGTGTCTGAAGGTGTCTCTTTCTAGAATGCCGGCTGGTCTTATATTTGCATTATTTTGGTCCTTTCGAATTTCATCTAACCAAAGTGTGGATTTCTTAAGTGAGGTTACATAATCTGTTATTCTTTTGTCATTTGATATTCTGGTAGTCAGCTGAGATGGCCAAAGAATTTCATTTGCATTTTCCTAATATCAATTTCAATGTTTGAAAACTTTTCTGTCGTTTTAATTGATTGTAGCCTATAACTGTCTTGGGTATGTTTTCCCCTAGATTTTTCCTGATGATCTTTCTCTCTTCTGTTTTGATGTCTTCAAGTTGTTGTTTTCTGTTAAGGGTTAGCGTTTCACTTGCGTAGAGGATTGCTGGTTTTATGACAGTATTGTAATGTAGAATTTTTGCACTCTTGACGTTGATTTTTTGTTGTAGAGGTTTTCCGTTAACCCTACCCCTTTTTTAATTTTTTGGAGGCGATGTTGCTGTGAGATGTTTTCAGTACCTGTCGGTTCGATGAATTCTCCAAGATATTTAAAGTATGGGACCCTGTCAATTTCACCCTATTTTGTCTTCAAGCTTGCAATTTCTGGTTTTGAACAAAAAGAGTTCAGTTTTCTCAAATGAAATTTGTAAACCCTCTTTCTCTGCACATTCTTTAAGTATTTCCAGCTGTTTGACTGCAGTCTGCTCATCCTCTGTTAATATCACCAGGTCGTTTACAAATGTAAGATATGGTAGGTAAAGGTTGTTTTTGGCAATGCCCAGTAGGATTGGCTTCCAAAACCCACATTTCTTGAGTTCTTTTTCCCATTCGTCCATAACTTTGTCTAGAACTACGTTGAACAGAATAGGAGAGAGTCCATCACCTTGTGTCACACCTGTTTGAATGTCAACTTGTGTCACACTTGTTTGAATGTCGAAGGCTTCTGAAATCTCCTTCATAAATTTTACTTTAGATTTCATGCCAATTAGTGTTTGTTTTATGATTTCTTGTGTTTTGGGATCTAATCGCCTCTCTTCTAAAATTTGGCATAGTGAGCCGGTCTATTGAATCATATGCTTTTTTGAAATCTACAAATGTGCATACTTCAGGTTTTTGTCTGAGAGCTCGCATTTTGAATATGTATTTGAGGTTGAAAATTTGCTCAGGACATGATCTGTTCAGTCTGAATACTGCTTGATAGTCTTCTACTTTGGGTCCTAGTTGCTATTGTGTTCTATTCGAGAGACAAGCTGATAGAATTTTGTAGGTGACTGGCTATAGAGCGATCCCTCTATAGTTGTTTACATCTCATTTATTATCTTTTTTATGTAGTGGATGAATCAGAACAATTTTCCAAAATTCTATGTACCGACTTGACAGAAAATCCTAGGAAGTTCTGGTCTTACGTTAAATCAGTAAGTGGCTCGAAACAGCATATCCAGACACTACGGGATGATGATGGCATTGAAACAGAGGATGACATGCGTAAAGCTGAAACACTAAACACCTTTTTCCAAAGCTGTTTCACAGAGGAAGACCGCACTGCAGTTCCTTCTCTAAATCCTCGCACAAACGAAAAAATGGCTGACATCGAAATAAGTGTCCAAGGAATAGAAAAGCAACTGGAATCACTCAATAGAGGAAAGTCCACTGGACCTGACGGGATACCAATTCGATTCTACGCAGAGTACGCGAAAGAACTTGCCCCCCCTTCTAACAGCCGTGTACCGCAAGTCTCTAGAGGAACGGAGGGTTCCAAATGATTGGAAAAGAGCACAGATAGTCCCAGTCTTCAAGAAGGGTCGTCGAGCAGATGCGCAAAACTATAGACCTATATCTCTTACGTCGATCTGTTGTAGAATTTTAGAACATGTTTTTTGCTCGCGTATCATGTCATTTCTGGAAACCCAGAATCTACTATGTAGGAATCAACATGGATTCCGGAAACAGCGTTCGTGTGAGACCCAACTCGCCTTATTTGTTCATGAGACCCAGAAAATATTAGATACAGGCTCCCAGGTAGATGCTATTTTTCTTGACTTCCGGAAGGGGTTCGATACAGTTCCGCACTGTCGCCTGATAAACAAAGTAAGAGCCTACGGAATATCAGACCAGCTGTGTGGCTTGATTGAAGAGTTTTTAGCAAACAGAACACAGCATGTTGTTATCAATGGAGAGACGTCTTCAGACGTTAAAGTAACCTCTGGCGTGCCACAGGGGAGTGTTATGGGACCATTGCTTTTCACAATATATATAAATGACTTAGTAGATAGTGTCGGAAGTTCCATGCGGCTTTTCGCGGATGATGCTGTAGTATACAGAGAAGTTGCAGCATTAGAAAATTGTAACGAAATGCAGGAAGATCTGCAGCGGATAGGCACTTGGTGCAGGGAGTGGCAACCGACCCTTAACATTGACAAATGTAATGTATTGCGAATACATAGAAAGAAGGATCCTTTATTGTATGATTATATGATAGCGGAACAAACACTGGTAGCAGTTACTTCTGTAAAATATCTGGGAGTATGCGTGCGGAGCGATTTGAAGTGGAGTGATCATATAAAATTAATTGTTGGTAAGGCGGGTACCAGGTTGAGATTCATTGGGAGAGTGCTTAGAAAATGTAGTCCATCAACAAAGGAGGTGGCTTACAAAACACTCGTTCGACCTATACTTGAGTATTGCTCATCGGTGTGGGATCCGTACCAGATCGGTCTGACGGAGGAGATAGAGAAGATCCAAAGAAGAGCGGCGCGTTTCGTCACAGGGTTATTTGGTAACCGTGATAGCATTACGGAGATGTTTAATAAACTCAAGTGGCAGACTCTGCAAGAGAGGCGCTCTGCATCGCGGTGTAGCTTGCTCGCCAGGTTTCGAGAGGGTGCGTTTCTGGATGAGGTATCGAATATATTGCTTCCCCCTACTTATACCTCCCGAGGAGATCACGAATGTAAAATTAGAGAGATTAGAGCGCGCACGGAGGCTTTCAGACAGTCGTTCTTCCCGCGAACCATACGCGACTGGAACAGGAAAGGGAGGTAATGACAGTGGCACGTAAAGTGCCCTCCGCCACACACCGTTGGGTGGCTTGCGGAGTATCAATGTAGATGTAGATGTAGATTCTGGACTTTTTCGGTTTGCCAGATGTTTTTGATTATTTGAGTAATTTCTTTAAGTGAATTTGAGCCTAAATTTTTCAAGAGTTCTGCTACATTTCTGTCCTCCCCTATGCTTTATTGCTTTTAAGTTTCTTGATGTGCACATAAATCTCTTCTTATGCTGATGATGATGAGCTCTGTGCTAAGATTTCTGGCTGCACTTTCAGGAATCTCTCTTTGTGTTCTGGACAATTTAGAAGCGGTGTCAGGGCCCATTTAACATCTTGTTTATTATTATTCTTTCTTTTCTCAGACGTTATGTCTGGTCAAAAATGGAAAGTGACGTGGACCTTGATCAAGCGTGACTTCCTTTTACTGTACGGTATATGTTACATTGCATTTAGGAACTGTCGGGTAATTGAACATGTATCAATAATTACAGATTTCTGTAGTTGTATATATAAGTTTGGGTGTAGCTGTATTGTGTTGATGTACTGGTGGATATTATGTGGTATGACTCCTGTAGTTGATAGTCTTCTTCTTCTTCTTCTTCTTCTGTAGTGGTCAATCCAAGGATTGGTTTGCAACAGCTACAATGGCAGCTTGTCTCCATTCTGTGTGTCTTTCAGCTTTTTTCTTCATTTCTTTATAGGTGTTACATCCCACATCTTTCACGATTTGATCCATGTACCTCAGTCGTGGTCTTCCTCTTGATCTTTTTCCCTCGACATATCCCTCTATGATTGTGTTCAGGAGTCCTTTATGTCTTAATAGATGGCCTGTAAATTGCACTCTTCTTTTAACAATGAAACTCCAGAAGCTTCTCTTCTCACCTGCTCTTTCCAGAACCACTTCGTTTGTGACCTTGTCGGTCCATTTTATTTTGAGCATGCGTCTATAGCACCACATTTCAAAAGAATTTAGCTTCTGCAGTTCCTCTGTCCAGAGAGTCCATGTTTCACACCCATAGCATGCCACACTCCACACATATGATTTCAAAAATCTTTTCCTGGTTTCAAGGCTGATGCTCTTAGATGTTAATATGTTTTTCTTCTTGTTAAAAGCAGCCTTTGCTTGAGCTATTCTACTTCTCACTTCTGCCTTGCTCCTTCCATCCCTGGTAATATTACTGCCCAGATAAGTAAATTTATCAACTTGTTCAAGCAGTTCATTGCCTACATGAACTTGGACTTTCACTTGATCTTCTTTGTCGCATGCCATTACTTTTGTTTTTGCTTTATTAAGTCTCATATTATATTCTTCACCCATAACTTTATCCATTATATTCAGTAGGACTATAAGATCTTCACTTTCAACCAGGACAGCTATATCATCGGCATATCTTATCATATCTATTCGTTGGCCATGAATTGCTACACCTGTCTGTGAATTTTCCGATACTTTTTTCAGCGCCTCTTCAATGTATACGTTACAGATAACAGGGGATAGTGCGCAACCTTGCCGGGCACCTTTCCGTATCTGCACCTCTTCTTGTTTCGTCCATCCACGGATAACTGCTGTCTCATTTTTGTACAGGTTCCATATCATTTTTCTATCTTTATGGTCTATTCCTACTTTTTTGAGTACCTCAAACATCTTATCCCATTTAACATTATCAAAGGCTTTCTCTACATCTACGAAAGCTATGTACATTTTCAGGTTTTTGTCTAGTCGTTTCTCTATTATTAGTTTTAGAGCAAATATTGCTTCTCTGGTTCCTCTATCTTTCCGGAATCCAAACTGGTCTTCGGAGAGTGTAGCTTCGACTTTTTGTTCTATGCATTTTAGGATAATTGAGGTTAATATTTTAGAGGCGTGAGTAACTAGGCTGAGTGTCCTATAATTTTCACATCTTGTAGCATTTGCCTTCTTTGGAAAGGGGACCATAATGTTTTTCTCAAAATCTGTAGGAATTTTACCCTGCTCGTACATGTTGAAAACAAGATTATACAACTCCTGATTCAGTTTTGCTCCTCCAGATTTCAGAAGTTCGGCTGGGATATTGTCTATACCAGGCGATTTGTTGTTTTTCAATTTTTTCAGAGCTAGTTCAAACTCTACCTTTAATATAGGTTCACCTATGTTGTGTGCATCTACTTCTGTTTCTTCTTCCATGATGTTTTCAGACAGGTCTGGTCCGCTGTACAGTTTTCCTATATATTGTTTCCATCTTCTTGCAACTTCATCATCGTCATCCAACATATTGCCATTTTCGTCCATCACAGCCCTACATTTGTTTCTTCTGTCTTCAAAGCAATGTCTCACACATTTATAGGCCTTGTCGATATTTCCCTTGCTCATGTTGTCCTCAACTGAAATACAGAGATCATCAAGGTATTTTTCTCTTGCTTGTTTTGCCTCTCTGTAGTTGATAGTATAATTGACAAACTTTATCCTGATGCCACATGTCCTTGACTTCCTCAGCCAGTTGGATGTATTTTTCAATTTTTTCTCCTGTTTTCTTCTGTATATTTGTTGTACTGGGTATGGATATTTCAATTAGTTGTGTTAATTTCTTCTTTTTATTGGTGAGTATGATGTCAGGTTTGTTATGTGGTGTTGTTTCATCTGTTATAATGGTTTTGTTTCAGTATAATTTGTATTCATCATTCTCCATTACATTTTGTGGTGCATACTTGTATGTGGGAACGTGTTGTTTTATTAGTTTATGTTGTATGGTAAGTTGTTGATGTATTATTATTATTATTATTATTTTTTTAACTGTGCATGACATTGTAGTGGTAAGACACGGGATTGCATTCTGGAGAACAACAGTTCAAATCCTCATCCAGCCATCCTGATGTAGGTTTTCTGTAGGTTATACTAAACTGCTTAAGACAAATACTGGGAGGGTTCATTTGTAGAGGACCTTGCTGAATACATACACATCTCCCCAATCTACACTTATGCTCGATCTCTAATGACCTCATCGTTGACAGAATGTTTGCTCCTAATATTTGTGCAAATGTAGTGTAAATATTTCTTTGCATTTTCTGGCAACTGCTAAAAATGAAATATAAATGACTACATTGTAAGTTGAAATTAAAACAATCTTTTGAAAAAGGCTCTGAAGATGCAGTTTTGTAACTATGATTAGGTGAATAAGCAAGGAGTGAACATTCATCTAGATTGCTTTTATCATCAAATAGACACACTGTTGTAGAGCCACATGCCTAGCCCAGATTGCTGAGTGGCACTTGTTGGTCCACAAAGGTACAGGTTGCCTCCTGCAAGTCAGCAGCGTGGTGGATCACTTGTGTGATGTGGTCCAGCCATTCTTGTTGTTTCTAGCAACTCCTCACATTGTAGAGAAGTGAGGGCTAGGTTAAAATGAAGGCTGAAAAACCATGGTCCAACTGAGATCCAGTCCGTTGGCCCCTCGGTTTCTAGTTATGTGCTTTAATGCTAGACCTCCTTTTTGTATTTATAACCAAGATTTGAACCTGAGAGCTGCAGATTGATATTGTTCATTGTGTTTTCATCACTGGTTCAGGGCAGATATTCCATGACATATTTCAGATTCCATCGATGAGAACTTCACTCAGTCCTTTTTTAAAAAAAAATACAGAGGATGGCCAGTCCTCTGACCTTCTCATTATCATTCCAATTTCAGTATATGTACTTCTGAAGCTAGTACTAGGCCTGACATGTAAATAGATAGTTCATCAGTAGGATTTGATGAGTGAGTTTGCAAATATCAATAAATTGTGTATGTATATGGCCATATCTTTTGAGTGCATTGACTTAGAAGCTTACATTTTTTAGAGCACCTAGACCTTAGTATTTGACATAAATTTCGACTTGGTACCTCTACCTGTTCCTAAGAAAAAGGACTTTAAACAGACAGACAGATCAACAAATAGCAAAGGGAAAATATTTTTTTGTGATGTACTTACAGACTGCGAATTTTATGACTATTTTCCTTTACTTGTACCATGAAACATTGCTTCTTACCAAATTTTATGATTCTAGGTCAATGGGAAGTACCCTAATGGCTTTGATGAGTGAGTTTGTATCAAAATACATGACATAGATGACTATATCTTTTGATTACATTAATGTAGAAGCTTAAATTTTTTACACCTCAGTAACTGACATAAATTTCAGCTTGTTACCTATAGCCGTTCATGAGAAAATGGGTCTTAACAGACAGACAGATGGACAACAAAATGATATTATAAGGTTTCCTTTTTCCTGTTTGAGGTACAGTACTTAAAAATCAGGTAACATCGAAGAAATTCTGAAGGACTTGGAGGAAATGACATGTTACTTTTTGTATAAAGGGCCAGAGTTTCATCAATTTCCAGTTTTATCAATGCTTGCCTACAATATATAGCCAAACAAGAAAATGGACAAGCTATGGAATGCCTCCTGATATCATAAATCACTTGGCATCTGTTCATCTGCACCACTTTTATGTAACCGACAGCGGTTGGGTGATCTTGCTAAAACAACAGCACTTATCCATACTGGAAGAATTCTGGAGAAAAGTTGTTTTGTAGGTGTATCATGTAACACACACCCATCTTCATCTCTTATCTTCTCAAAATCATCCTTGGCCTATTCTCCAAACTGTATGAAACTACTGTAGACACAATGTTGGCTGCAAAGGGTGTGCATATACAGATGTTACAGGTTCAAAATAAATCTGTAAAGAACATCTAGCTTGTACACTGAACTATAGCTATATCAACATAATTTTTCATGAGAAGTATAAAGAAAATTGGCATCCCTTCTTCTCCCTGCCATCATTCAGTTATAAGAAAACTTCTGATAACAGGGACAGATGGATGCAGTGGTATAGAACTGTGCTGGCACGGAACCATTAGGGTACAGTCTATGACACAAAACCTGGCTACTGGTTGGCTGCAGTAGTCAAAATCCCAAGTTGTTCACTTAAGGTGCAAATAAAACTGGCCTCCCTCAGATTCTAAATCTGACCAACTGCACAACATGGGAACAATGTAGGAAGCAGAAGTTTCTGCAAAAAATGTTGTCTTCTGCTCGACCTGTTGTAGTGTTGAATCTGTTTGTGGTCTAATGGGAAAGGTTGTGCAATTTAGACATGAAGGTACAAGTTTGAGTCACTCCTTTTGTTATTTTTTAACCACATTTCAGATGTTAGCTAAAAGTGTCAGCCTGATGGTACCTCAAAGATAATTTGCTTCACTTTCTAACCGACCAGTTATTGCAAAACCTCCCAGAATCATTTCTGAGAAAGAGATTGTGACTTCATCAAGATCAGAACAGTTTATGCTCAGGAGTTCCTTGCCGCACAACAGCCAACAACTGCCAATCACCAGCCACAAACCATCCTGACATTGGTCTCCTGTTGCCAACTGTTGTCTGCCCAGGTGATTGTGATGCAGTGCACCTTGGGTATGTTTCTACTCTCAAATTGGGAACCAAAAAAATTGTTTATTATTGTAGTTGACTATCCTCATGAATTACCTTCAGTAAACTGTGTGAACAAAGTGCAGTAATAGATATCAAGTAGACTGCTTTTAGTGTGTTTATCAGGTACCATTTTTGATTTGAGTATGTTGTTGATGATTAATTTCCTGTTGATGTTTGCTGTTGTGTTCAGTAAACTAATGGAAAAAAATGCCATATTACAATATACACTGTATTTACTATTATATCCTCATGACAAATGTCAATGTTAATAAAACATAAATTACTGTATATGTAACATGAGTAAGCATAAATCAGCGTGATTAATAAGATATTATGAAGTTTGTACTTTGAAATGATCGTTGTTTACGTGGTGTTCTGTGTCACACTCAAGTAGCATGCAAATATGGTAGTTGGAGTAGATGCATAAAAAACCCAGTTAATAAATTATTCAGTGCCACAAATTCATAAATAAAATTGTGTGTTCATGAAACCCAAGAATTATGTTAGCAGAAGTGGAAGAAGGCATTATCAAGTGCAAAGTTTCTTAAGGTTTTTGCTCTAAGACTATGGGAAGCTGAAAGTAACGAGAAGACTTATGATGGAGAAGTTTTCATAAGATTTCCTTTTTGATTCTGATATGGCTGCATCTAGCTCTGTCACAGAAGAGGTCAAAAGCTGGCCTCCATTGAGATATGCAACCTCCACTTTACAGCTCAACTCCGTTACCTCAGAGCCAATGAACATCTTCAGCATTCATTTCTCCCTTATTGCCCCAATGGTGGCTAGGACAGACAAATCACAAATTAAAAGACAAGATTAATTGGAATTTCTGTTTGGAACAATTTTTTTAAACTCAAAACCATAAATTAATAACCCAGTGTCCCACGTTAAGTGAAAATCACTCAGATTCAAGAATGGAGATGACAAGAATACACCAAGTGAATTTAGCAGGATAATGCTGTACCATACAGAAAACAACTTGAGGATTACAGAGTTCCCATACATATTCTGTATTGTTGCCAAGTTTCACTTCACTACCTGCAGGAAGAATATGCGTCCACAGTCAATGCGTTTCTTGAATGGATTTGGAAATGAGCGTGGCTTATGTCTCAAATGATACGTCATAGATACTCAGAGGCACCGACTGCAAACTAGTGTGTGTGTGTGTGTGTGTGTGTGTGTGTGTGTGTAAAATTAGTTGAAAAAAATGTGGCTAAATGGAGAAAATGCGAGAAAAGAGATAAAAAGTAATACAAGGTAAAATCGCGTCCTCTCTCTCTCATTCAGTCTTACCCATGAGCATCTGCACAATCATACTAGCTCACATCATGGAAGATTGTGTTAGAAGTATTTAAATGTTCTAAAACTAATAAGTGAAAGTATATCACTCACTAAAAACACGGATGAGCCAGTTACCCTAACAACACATCAAAAAAGTCATCTCAAAATTTTAGGCAACAAATTTGGCAATATTTTAATGTACCACATTCATTTGCTGCACAGCTAAACTAGAGGGGAAATCTTTCGCCAAATGAGCTTCCACCCTCTGGTCTGAAAATAATACACAGTCTAGTAAAATGTGGTGCATGTGATCTGTACACTGCATGCACTCAACATTGGAGGGTCCTCTCAATGGAGCAAGAAGCCATGTGTCATAGTGCTGTGTCCTACCTGAATTCAAGTAATGAGGACCTCATCCTCCCTGTGTGACTGGAAAGAGTTACGCGATACCCACATTGTGGACTTTACAAGAAGCAGCTTGTTATCTGTCACTTACAGCCAATCTTCGCATGACTCTGTACCTCAACAGCTAGGTGATACCATGCAGGAGGACAGCATACTGAATGAATTGAGGATCGCGACATGCCTCCTTGGTTGCTACAAGTGCTCTTTCATTGCATGCAATACCCATGTGCCCTGGTACCCAGCAGAAAGCCACCTCCTTCCCCAACCTTTGTAGTTGGAGGAGGGCATCCTAGATATTCTGAACTACTGTATCTGCTGGCTACAAGCATTGTAGAGAGTGAAGAGCACTCAGGGGATCGGAACAGACAAGGAATTTAGAACATGTTTCATCTGTCCCAGTGCTTACAGGATCACATATAACTCTATGTCAAAGATACTAAAGTATTGAGGCAGTCCGATCTTGAGGACACAATCAGGGAAAACTACAGAGCTCTCAGCAGTGTCCTCATGTTTAGACCCATCTATAAATACAAGCAGACATATGAAATATGTCTGCTTGTGTCTGTATGTGTGGATGGATATGTGCGTGTGTGCGAGTGTATACCTGTCCTTTTTTCCCCCTAAGGTAAGTCTTTCCGCTCCCGGGATTGGAATGACTCCTTACCCTCTCCCTTAAAACCCACTTCCTTTCGTCTTCCCCTCTCCTTCCCTCTTTCCTGATGAGGCAACAGTTTGTTGCGAAAGCTTGAATTTTGTGTGTATGTTTGTGTTTGTTTGTGTGTGTATCGACCTGCCAGCGCTTTTGTTCGGTAAGTCACCTCATCTTTGTTTTTATATATAATTTTTCCCACGTGGAATGTTTCCTTCCATTATATTGGTATTAAAAATATATGTAGGAGTGCAACTTCTCCTATACTGTACTTAATCTAAAATTACTATGGGCCTCCGCAGTAATCGGGTGGAAGACAGTTCAGATCTTGGAGTTGAGGCTGAGCTTGGTCCACACCAAGTTTCTCCAGCACACTCTGCATGTGGATCCCAAATCGCCTTGCTCCTCATAGACGAGTGGAGAAAAGATATTCCAGAGATGGACGAGCAACAGTATGGTATGCTGGTAATTTGGAGCAGCGAGGAACTTAAATACCCTTTGCACCATGGGGAACTGTTGCTGAATGGTGAGTGGCACTTCACCAGCTTCAGCCACCCATACACTCTGCACCCATAGTCTAGCCGCAATCACTTGAAAGCCCAATAAATCTGAAGCAGACATGCCTTGTCCACTCCCCAAGACCTGTGGCTAAGGCATTTTAAGATGTTTTTTGGCTTCTTGGTTCTGGCTTTCTGGTCTCTCAGGTGCAGCAACCATGACAATTTGGAGTCAAAACTAAGGCCCAGAAACCTATAGAATGGTGTCCCTTATGTTCAAATCAGGTAAATTAAAAATAGGCTGAGAACAGTTAAAATGACCACACACACACACACACACACACACACACACACACACACACACACACACACACACACACACTCTTATTTGCAAAAAATTGAAAATCTGCCTTTACAGCCCACCCCTCTGACCTCTGCACTGTAAGTTGTAACTGACATCTTACTCTTGTTACACTGGAGGAAGAACAGAAAACTGCAAATCATCCAGAAATAAGCAGCATTGTACAAGTCTCTTTACCGTATAGGTGGTACTGTTTATGGCTTTGGCAAAGAGGGTAACATTTAAAACACTGCCCTGATGAACACCATTCTCCTGCTTAAAATGATTTGACAGCACGTTGCTGACTCAGGACAGTTGCCACGAAAATTTCTATTGGTGGAGCTGCCCTAGAATACAGTGTCTCCAAATAGTGTTGTATGCCTTACTGATGTCAAAGAATACACCGATACACTTATGGTTGTGTAGGAAAGCCTGTTGAATAGCTGCCTCTAGGAGGGTCAAATTGTCAACAGTGGATTGAAATCTGAATCCACACTGAGAGCAGCTAAGGTCTGACATCCAAACTACATGATGGTTAGCCATTCGTCTCAGAGTTTTTCCTACACACCTCTGGTAACTACTGGGCTACATTCGGTCCTTTCCAGGTGTGAGGAGAGATATCAAAATTGCCTCTCTCCATTAGTTGGGAAAGTGGCACGTCTCCCATATCAAATTAAAACATTTGAAGAGGATTTTCTTTAATGCTGCTTGGAAATGTTGAAATATGCTGTACTGAATTTGGTTGTAGTTAGTGCAGTATCATGAGCCTCAGTGTCGAATTCAGCTCCCACGTGGAGAAAGGACAGTTGAAAATTCAGACTTGTTAGATATGAAGTCCAACTGGCCCCTCTCTATGCACTGTAGTGGCGGAACACCTGATCCTGGATGGCATTGGTAGTAGTCATTTCAAAATGCTCTGCAATTATCTGAGCTATGTCTCTGGACATTGTTTGGAGATACCCTTGTTTCAGCACTGCAGCTATTGCTAAACGACTGTATTTACTGGGAGTCCTTCTGATGGTGTCTCATACTTTTTTGGGACAAGTGGAATGGGTGCTAGAGTTCAGGAGTGCTTGTCATGACCATTTCTTGCTCTCCTTAGTCGTGCATTGAGCCTTGGCTGCCATGATGCAAAAGGCTGTGAGGTTGTCTGTTGTTTGGTGGTATGTAAACTGTCAGAGAGCCATGTTCCTAGCCCAGATCACTGAGCGGCACTCGTTTGTCCACCAAGGTACAGGTTGCCTCCTGTAAGTCAGCAGCATGGTGGATCACTTGTGTGATGTCGTCCAGCCATTCCTGGACACTGCTTCAGTGTTCAGACACAGTCAGTTGACTGAACGGCATTCAGTTAGCTCTGCTGACCATCCATTTCCACTGCTTCCTTCCAAGTAATGCTCCATCCAGTAGGTTGATCCACAGTGGGGGGTGGTCCCTGGAATGAAGGGCATCAGTTACTTCCCACTGAATGGAGTCTGCAAGAGCTCGGGAGCAGAAAGAAAGGTCAGTGACAGAGGATAATCAATTAAATCCTTAGAGCAAGTTGAGTTTGAGCCCCATAATAGATTATGGGCATTGAAGAAATGGGCAGGGGATTGTTGTATAAAGTGTGTGAGAACGTCAGAGTCTATCACATGCTGCGAAGGTAAATACAGTAAGCAGATAGTAATCTTCTGACCTCATGGAACTTCAGTGGCTACTGCTTGTAGGGCAGTGACCATAAAGAGAGTAGAGAAGTGCTGTGCATTATTGACAAACACAGCAATCATTTCCTTGGATATTTCCACAATAAAGTTATCCTTGCAGTGGAAGTTATAACCCCATAGCACGGGGCGCCAGTGGCTTTGAAATGTGTTTCTTGCAAATGCAAGCACAGGAGGTGTGTCTGTGCTAGAAGTTTCAGTTCCACTCTAGTGTGGAAGCCATTTATCAAGGGGGTTGCGATTTCACACTCTCCCTCCATTCAGTCAGGGGGTGAGAAAGTTGCCCCTGGCAGACTTGACATGCCATTAGCTCCGAAGCAGACTCACCGTTGGCGTGGTTTGATACCTGTTTTTGCCTGTGGTTGATGATTCCCATTTGTTTCTCACGTTGGGGGGGGGGGGGGGGGGGAGATCGATGATCTCTGAAGTAACTGCAGCTTTGCAATTGCACTGACAAATGCAGACTGACAGTAACAATCTACATTTGTGAAACTGGCTGTCAGAATATGAATTTTAAGAGTGGCAGCAAAAGATGTAATGAATGTGGAAGGTTGTCGTTTTGATCTCCCATTCCTTCTTTTCTTCAAGATATATTGTTGCAGTCTCTATTCCAGGCGGGGTGGTCCCCACAGTAATTTACACAGTTTGAAGGGGATGGACAAATGGCACCTTTGAGGGCACCCTTGCCATACTTACCACAAATGGCTTCTCCGTTACATCCTAGTGTGATATGACCAAAGAACTGACAGTTAAAACAGCAAGTTGGATTTGGAACATGGGGCGACATGCTTAAGTGAAGGAAACCTGCCTTTGTTATGCTCTGGGAGTTTTGTGCTGTTTAAGGTCATGGTAAAGGAATCGGATTTTACTAGATCCCCATCCACCCTGTTCATGATTTTTGTACATTGATAGTTACTTCTGAACCCCACTCATCTTTCAGTTCTTCCTTGCAAATAACTGTAAGGTCTCTTCATGATACAACACCTTTTCTGTAGTTCAGTGTGTTGTGTAACTCTGTTATGATGGTGTATTCCCCAATGCGTTTAGCTTTCCAATGGTTTGTTGCGTTTTGGAAACTAAAAGATTCAACCAATTTCACAGTCACTTGACAGATTTTAAAGTTCGAACAGTGTCATCTAAACCTATTTGAATGTATAAAGGTGGAACGTTCTCAAAGCTGCCTTTTTCTGTTTAACTTAAAAAAAAAACATTCTGACTAGCGTGTGCATTCTGTTAGTATATAATACTACAACTCTGAAAAATTCCTGAGTCGAGAAGACTGGCTGCATGAGCCCCCTTGTGTTAGATTGGGTGTTGATAGCGACCAGCGTCCATCCATTCCACTGGGTGGTAGAGGAGAAAATTCCGAGGATTCCATCTCAGTCCTACAAGCAGCTAGGGTAACAAGGGTCCACCCAGATAGAGCCACACTTGCTAGGTAATATTGTACAACTAAGATGTGGCAGTTTTCCCAGAGGCTGATACACTGACAACTGTTTCACATCAAAAGCCATGCATCTTATCAGCGTGCACCACACTTTGAGATTGAGGATTTTTTCCCATCCTCCTGATCTGGGTGGTCAAACCAAGATCCCTGTTCCTGTAGCTCACAACGTTCCTTCACTGCAGTATTCAGTGATTACTGAAGCATACCTGGAGCTTACGGTGTCAGAGTACTGGTGGCACTTACCACTCCCCAGCTAAGGAACCCTGAGGTTAGCAAGCCTGTACCCAGAAATGAATGCTGGACCCCTGAGGGAAATTTAAACTAAACATCATGAATCAATAATAGTCACAATTATTTTAGTTTTTCTGTCTTAAGTGTACTGCTGAAAACTGTAAAGCTAATTCCCAGATTAGAGGATCTTTTTTCAAGCAAACTCCATGGTGTTATTACAGACATTATGAGTAGGCAATATATCTTTTGATTATTAATGGACTTAAGAATGTTGTTATTGGCACTATCCTCAGAACAGAGGAAACAAATGAAAATACAACAGCAGACCAGTGTCGCAAAACAAGAAATCCCCAGAGATATTTCGTAATCTTAACAGTTTATAACGAAGTTCCAAATCAAGAAAGTGTACTGTACAGGTAAAACCATACACAATGTTCAAAAAGTGGGCTCAAAAAGCCAGGAAGACAATGAAACCAACAAATGTGTGCAGTGCAAGTTTGATTTCAGCTTCTGATAGCATGAAAGGAGAAACAGTTGTCATCAGAACAGTGAATAAATAACACGAAACATTGATAGTAATGAGAATATGTCATTAATATGTCATCTTCAGAGCAAAAATGTCATTCAGTCTATAATTACTGAAAGATAACAAGTATCATCTTGTTGTAATGGTTACAATGTTGACACTTCCAATTCAGGCGAATTGCGCCTATCCTGAAGAGCTTTTCAAGCAGCAGTATGCTTAAGACACAGCGATCCCAAGGTAACAGTAGGTTCACCGAGCTGAGTGCAATGCTGATTTTTCTGTGGAGCCTCCCACAGTCAGTGCAAGGTATTGTTAATTTAGTTCCAGGTGAAGTCATATGAATGATTCCTAGGTAGCTGTAATATTTATAAGAAAATTATTGAGGTGTTATGCAACAGCACAGATAGACACACAGTTCTGGAATATGCTGCTGGTTCATGATGCCAAACTTGCACTACATTTTGTAAAAGCTGTCATTGTTAGCCAAATTATAACCCAGACTTAATTTCTACCTATAAAAGACTTGCTCAACAGCGTGCAAATAGCAGTAAGACCCCTGCACTATACACACAATGCAGGTCTATTCTATGGCAGTTAAATACAGCAGAATGCCCTCTGCTTGCATTTTTCTGCCAGTGACATAATTTCTTTCGCAGTAGACCATCATCTCGTTGTGGAGGTGATGAACAATAGTTACAGTGGATCACACTATCAAATTCCCTCCTCCCATCCCCCACCCCCACTACGAATGTGTCGTAAATTTATTGCTGAATGCAGACTGATGTTATTTCAGTATAGTTCCTTATTTTAGTTTAACCTCTTTGGTTAACAGATGTTGCAGAATGACCTCCTACTTGGTTACTGCATTAGTGACATTAGTGGTAGGTAAATGAAGTTATTTACTTTCAACCTTTGAAGTATTGAGATATTCAAAATGAGTCAAAAAGCTTGCAGACTAATGTTGAGAGATGTTTTTGTTTTGAATTATACCAGTTTTATTATATCTTCAATTTATTATAGTGTGTTTTTATGAAAATAATAAATGTCATAAAATTTATGAGGATTTGTGTTTATGTACTACAGGAATAGGTGTTGTGATTTAGAGTTAATGTGTGCTACATCATTCTTCAGTCAGCCAACACACCACAGTGGCATTGCTCCTCCCCATTTATCACCACTATCGATGTTTATAATATTATCCATTCAAAGGGAGTCTACACTCTGTATCACAGAAGTACCCGGATCGTGCTATATTATTCGGAGGCGACTTCAACCTATCTAATATAGACTGGGATGTCTATGGATTCATTACAGGTGGTACAGACAAGCCGTCGTGTGAATTACTTTTGAACACATTATCTGAAAACTGTCTTGAGCAGCTAAATCGACAGCCAACGCGTAATGGAAATATTTTGGATCTGGTAGCCACGAACAGACCAGACCACATCAACGGCGCCAGTGTTGTGACGGGGATTAGTGATCATGATGCTGTCATTACGACTGTGGTTACAAAAGTTAAAAAGTTGGTCAAGAAGGCTAGGAGAGTATTCTTACTAGAAAGAGCAGATAAGCAGTTGTTAGCATCCCACTTAGTAAATGAATCGACTTCATTTACTTCCGGTACAATGGACGTGGAAGAATTATGGGCAAATTTTAAACACATTGTAAATCACGCATTGGACGAGTATGTGCCGAAAAAGTGGGTTACGGACAGAAAAGACCCACCGTGGTTTAACAGCGCAATTTGGAGAATGCTCAGGAAGCAAAGACAGTTGCACTCGCGGTACAAGAAAGATCGAGAGAATGAGGACGGGCAAAAGCTAGCAGAGATTCGTGCTGCTGTAAAAAGAGTGATGCGCGAAGCATACAACCACTACCACCGTCATACCTTAGCAAAAGATCTTGCTGAAAACCCAAGGAAATTCTGGTCTTACGTAAAATCTGTAAGCAGGTCGAAGGCTTCCATCCAATCACTCACTGATCATTCTGGCCTGGCAACGGAAGACAGCAAAACGAAAGCTGAAATTTTAAAGTTAGCATTTGAGAAATCTTTCATGCAGGAGGACTGTACAAACATACCGCCGTTCGAGTCTCGTACAGATTCCTGTATGGAGGACATAGTGATAGACATCCCTGGGGTTGTGAAGCAGCTGAGTGGGTTCAAAATAAATAAATCGCCGGGTCCTGATGGGATTTTACAGAGAGTACTCTACTGCATTGGCTTCTTACTTAGCTTGCATTTATCGCGAATCTCTTGCCCAACGTAAAGTCCCGAGCGACTGGAAAAAAGCTCAGGTGACACCTGTATATAAGGAGGGTAGAAGGACGGATCCTCAAAATTACAGACCAATATCCTTAACATCGGTTTGTTGCAGGATTCTTGAACATATTCTCAGTTCGAATATAATGAATTTCCTTGAGACAGAGAAGTTGCTGTCCATGTATCAGCACGGCTTTAGAAAGCATCGCTTCTGCGACTCGCCCTTTTTTCACATGATATCTTGCGAACCATGGATGAAGGGTATCAGACGGATGCCATATTCCTAGACTTCCGGAAAGTGTTTGACTCGGTGCCCCACTGCAGACTCCTAACTAAGGTATGAGCATATGGGATTGGTTCTCAAATATGTGAGCGGCTCGAAGACTTCTTAAGTAATAGAATCCAGTATGTTGTCCTCGATGGTGAGTGTTCATCAGATGTGAGGGTATCATCTGGAGTGCCCCAGGGAAGTGTGGTAGGTCCGCTGTTGTTTTCTATCTACATAAATGATCTTTTGGATAGGGTGGATAGCAATGTGCGGCTGTTTGCTGATGGTGCTGTGGTGTACGGGAAGGTGTCGTCGTTGAGTGACTGTAGGAGGATACAAGATGACTTGGACAGGATTTGTGATTGGTGTAAAGAATGGCAGCTAACTCTAAACATAGATAAATGTAAATTAATGCAGATGAATAGGAAAAAGAATCCCGTAATGTTTGAATACTCCATTAGTAGTGTAGCACTTGACGCAGTCACGTCGATTAAATATTTGGGCGTAACATTGGAGAGCGATATGAAATGGGACAGGCATGTAATGGCAGTTGTGGGGAAGGTGGATAGTCGTCTTCGGTTTCTTTGGTAGAATTTTGGGAAGATGTGGTTCATCTGTAAAGGAGACCTCTTATAAAACACTAATACGACCTATTCTTGAGTACTGCTCGAGCGTTTGGGATCCCTATCAGGTCGGATTGAGGGAGGACATAGAAGCAACTCAGAGGCGGGCTGCTAGATTTGTTACTGGTAGGTTTGATCATCATGCGAGTGTTACGGAAATGCTTCAGGAACTCGGGTGGGAGACTCTGGAGGAAAGGAGGCATTCTTTTCGTGAATCGCTACTGGGGAAATTTAGAGAACCAGCATTTGAGGCTGACTGCAGTACAATTTTACTGTCGCCAACTTACATTTCGTGGAAAGACCACAAAGATAAGATAAGATAAGAGGGATTAGGGCTCGTACAGAGGCATATAGGCAGTCATTTTTCCCTCGTTCTGTTTGGGAGTGGAACAGGGAGAGATGATGCTAGTTGTGGTACGAGGTACCCTCCGCCACGCACCGTATGGTGGATTGTGGATGTAGATGTATATGTAGATATGGATGAGACAAATACCTAAACTATCATTACTGTCTAATATTAGACAAATAACTAAACTATCATTACTGTCTGTATGGCTCATTATACAAAATTTTACATAAGAGCTTTCATCTTTGACAATCTTTATGACACAATTGTCTGTTCATTACAGAATTATGCGGATAAATATACAGAAATATAATCACATAAAACAAATAATATTTTGGTTGTAAGCAGTGCTTGATCTGGAACGGGAAAAAAAGGTTTTGATACTGTGATTTTCCATGGGCTATTTTTGAAGTTTAGACTTCTTAAAGTGTCATTTTAATGCTTTTATGAGTATTTTAAAAATGTGAATACAACATCTGAATATAATAGAGGGGAACATTCCACGTGGGAAAAATATATCTAAAAACAAAGATGTTGTGACTTACCAAAAGAAAGCGCTGGCAGGTCGATAGACATACAAACAAACACAAACGTACACACAAAATTCTAGCTTTCGTAACCAACGGTTGCTTCGTCAGGAAAGAGGGAAGGAGAGGGAAAGACGAAAGGATGTGGGTTATAAGGGAGAGGGTAAGGAGTCATCCCAGTCCCGGGAGCGGAAAGACTTACCTCAGGGGGAAAAAAGGACGGGTATACACTCGCGCACACACACACATATCCATCCACACATATACAGACACAAGCATACAACATCTGTTTTACATCACTTCAACCGCAGCAAAGAGTCTATTTGTACCACATCTCAAAATCTGTGGTTATGATTTTTTTTCTTCTTAGGTAGTGGTCCATACCACCACAAATTGAGCACTTGTTATTGCAACTGTTGTCATACATTCAAATCTCATTGGAAAAGTGGTATATCTAAAGCCAGATATTATTTTTCCTTCTCTAGTGCAACAGAAAAAATTACAGTGAAATTACCTAATGTTTTCATACATTCAAATCTTACTGGAAAAGTGGTATATCTAAAGCCAGATATTATTTTTCCTTCTCTAATGTAACTGAAAAAATTTCAACGAAGGGCTGAAATTAAAAAAATTCATTTATCTACTGCTAATGCTGTTGTCAGTGATACACCAGGTGCACCATCTCTTTACCAAATAGGTTTAGCTAAATCAGAGAACTATACTAAAATAACAGAACATTAGACTGCATCCAATGTAATAATTCCAAACAATGGAAAGTCCAGGCTGGAATATTAGGACTTATGAAAAGAATAGATTGCTGCTCACCATAAAGACGACATGCTGAGTTGCGGATAGGTACAACAAAAAGACTGTTACACACTAAGCTTTCAGCCAAAGCCTTCTTCAGAAAAGAAAGGGGAAAAAGAAAGAAAAACACACACACACACACACACACACACACACACACACACACACGCACGCACGTATTCATACAATCAGAAATTGGGAGTGGAGAGGGATAGCAGAGTATGGGTGGGGGAGCTAAATTAATAACACTCAATGCTGACTTTCAGGCACTGCATAGAAAATCAGCACCACGCTCAGCTTGGTGAACCTATTTTGGGTTACTTTATCTTAAGCATACTGCACTTAACGTTCTTCAGCATGGACACTATTCACTTCTGTTGTCAAAGTGGCAGCAGCAATTTCATTTTAATCATTACAAGTAATGATACTTGTCATGTTTTCGCTATTTATAGACTGAAATTCAATTTTGGCTAATGATGAGTTATTCCAATTACTGTAGCACAATCAAAAACACAGGATGGAATAACAACACTATGAAAAGGATAAGTTGCTGCTCACCACATAGAGGAAGCATTGAGCTGCAGACAGGAACATCGAAAAAAAGACTGCTAGACTGTTGGGCTAAGGCCTTCATCAGATGTAAACAAAACGAAGTGCACACATTGTGTAACAGTAATGGAAATTCATTGATGGAAAAATATATAAAATAGTGGGAAGGCTACCACTGTCCTGTGACACGTAATAGAGGATAGTTAACACTAGCTTTTGAGTTCTTGCTCTTTTTCTAGTAAGAGTACACACATTCTCAGTCATACAACACTCAAATGTACATGCTACCATGGGTGTGTACATTTGGGGGTCTGTATGGTTGTGTGTCTGAATGTGTGTATTTTTACAAAAAAAAATGCATCTGTTTGAAAGCTAGTGTTAACTGTTTTCTGTTACATGTTTCTCTATGCCACACACCAGTCATTCTATAGGTAAGTGATTACCTTTTCCTTATTTTACATAAAATGCACACATTCACACATGCATAACTTACACAAACGTGGCCATTGTATGTTCAGGCACTAAGGCCCGACTGGTTAGTACATAAGTGCAATCGCCATGAAGACAATGGTTCTAATTACTGTCAGAGTTTTGTGTTCTTTGTTCCTCATTTCGATAGCAGCTGCTTTTCCTTTCATGTGAGCAGAAGTTGGAATTGAACTTGCACTGCACACATTCATTTTCTCCATGGCTTTTTGAGCTCACTTTTTGAGTCATTATGTATAGGTTTGTTGCACAGTAGACTTTCTTGATTTGGAACTTAGCTATTTGTAGCTTATAAGGTCTCTATGTGGATTTTTTGTTTCGCAACAATGATCTATTTTTGTCTCTCCATTTGTGTTGCTCCATTTGTGTGCCAATAACATGACTCTTAAGTCTATAACGATCAAAAAATGTTTTTCCTACTCATAATGTTCATAGTATCACCATTGGATAAGCTTGAAAAAAGTGCGTCACATATGAGGAATAAACTTTACAGTTTTCAGTAGTACATTTCTTTGAGACAGAAGTTGTACTCATGTCTGGGCATGCACAAAAACACATTCCTTTTGCTGGTAGTATAACAGAAACTTCCCAAAAACACAGAATATGTTTGGTAACTGTGTGATCCTTGAGTGGCTTTCTAGGTGGCACAGCATTATCTGCTAAATTCATGTGACATCTTCTTGTCTTTTCTATTCAAGAACCTGAGTGATTGTGTGACATCAGGTTATTGATTCATGGTTTTGAGTCCAGAAAGGTTGTTCCATGCAGAAACTGCAACTAATCTTGTCTTTTACATTGTGATCTTCTGCCCAAGCCACTTTGGGGCAATGACAAAGAGATGGATGCTGGAGTTGTTAGCTAGCTCTGACATAATGGTGTTGAGCTGTAAGTGATGACAACCATTCTAATCTTGATGGAGGCCAGTTTTATATTTATTCTGTGACAGAGGTACAAGCATTCAGATCGAAAATCAACAAGGACATCATAAGGAAACATCTCATCATAAGTCCACTCACTACTTTCAGTACACATTAGTCTATGAGTGAGAAACTTAAGGTATTGCACACTTGAAATGCATTTTTCTACTTCTGCCAACATAATTCTTGGATTTTGTGAATACACAATTTTATTTATGAAACTACGGCACTGAATAACTTTTAATTGATTTTCTTTATGCATCTACTCCAACTGCCATATTTCTGTACTACTTGAGTATGATACAGTATAGCATGTAAACAAAGACTGTTTCAAAGTAAAATTTGCATATCATCTTATGAATTCATGTTGATTGACGAACACTCATGTTGCAGATACTTTGTTTTATTAAAATAGACATTTGTCATAAGGATATCGTGGTAGGTACAGTGTATATTGTAATAGCATTTTTCCAATAGTTTACTGAACACAGCAGTAAACATTGAGACAAAATTAATCATCAACAGTATATGCAAATAAAAAAATGACAACTGATACACATACTCACAGCAGCCTATGTGTGTTGTGTTACTAAACTTTACTCATTTGATTTATAAAAGTTATTTTGTGTGGACAATCATACTACATTTATAAATAATTTTTTGTTCACCAATGCAAAAGCAGAAATGTGCCCATGGTGTGCTGCATTGTGATCACCTGGGTAGATACTGGCTGATGTCAGGCAATTGGAAGTGCATGGTTGGTGGTCACTGTGTGGCGATAAAACGCTTTATCATAAATTATTCTGATCTTGATGCAGCCACGAGCTGTTTCACAGAATGTTTCTGGGTGGTTTTGCTATTACTGATGGATTAGAAAGTGAAGTAAATTATTTTTGAGGTTCCATCAAACTTATATTTTTAGCAGATATTCAGAATGTGGTAAAAAGTAAAGGAAGGAGTAGACTTGAATGCGCAATTTTGTGTTTTCGTTGTACAATATTTCCCACTAAACCATGAGCAGATACAGCACTACGACAACTTGAGTGGAAGAAAACTTGTCTTCCCGAAACTTTCACATCCTACAGTGTTGCCAGAGCAAGCAGATGGTCAGACTTAGGCCTCTATTATACTGTCAATTTTATTTTATTTTATTTTTTGATAAATCTTATACAAAAGATTTTGTACTGTGCGCGCAGTTCAAATGGATGGAAACTGCATTACCCGTACAGCATTTATAAAGACTGGTGTTGGTTCAGCCCTATTTTCTTGTTGAGCAAAGAGAGCTCTTTAGAACTCTCAATATTTTCTGCACAGTAACAAGAAGTTGGAGTCTTTTGAGTTCTGTGTTTATTTGCTTTTCCTAAATTTCAGTTAGTGTTGTTCAATGTCTTCCTCATTAGGCTTATGATACATATGCATAGCATTCTACATCTACATCTACATCCATACTCCGCAAGCCACCTGACGGTGTGTGGCGGAGGGTACCCTGAGTACATCCATCGGTTCTCCTTTCTATTCCAGTCTCGTATTGTTCGTGGAAAGAAGGCTTGTCGGTATGCTTCTGTGTTGGCTCTAATCTCTCTGATTTTATCCTCATGGTCTCTTCGCGAGATATACGTAGGAGGGAGCAATACACTGCTTGACTCTTCGGTGAAGGTATGTTCTCGAAACTTTAACAAAAGCCCGTACCGAGCTACTGAGCGTCTCTCCTGCAGAGTCTTCCACTGGAGTTTATCTATCATCTCCGTAACACTTTCGCGATTACTAAATGATCCTGTAACGAAGTGCGCTGCTCTCTGTTGGATCTTCTCTATCTCTTCTATCAACCCTATCTGGTACAGATCCCACACTGCTGAGCAGTATTCACCCAGTGGGCAAACAAGCGTACTGTAACCTACTTCCTTTGTTTTCGGATTGCATTTCCGTAGGATTCTTGCAATGAATCTCAGTCTGTCATCTGCTTTACCGACGATCAACTTTATATGATCATTCCATTTTAAATCACTCCTAATGCGTACTCCCAGATAATTTATGGAATTAACTGCTTCCAGTTGCTGACCTGCTATTTTGTAGCTAAATGATAAGGGATCTATCTTTCTATGTATTCGCAGCACATTACACTTTTCTACATTGAGATTCAATTGTCATTCCCTGCACCATGCGTCAATTCGCTGCAGATCCTCCTGCATTTCAGTACAATTTTCCATTGTTACAACCTCTTGATACACCACAGCATCATCTGCAAAAAGCCCCAGTGAACTTCCGATGTCATCCACAAGGTCATTTATGTATATTGTGAATAGCAACGGTCCTATGACACTCCCCTGCGGCACACCTGAAATCACTCTTACTTCGGAAGACTTCTCTCCATTGAGAATGACATGCTGCGTTCTGTTATCTAGGACCTGTTCAATCCAATCACACAATTGGTCTGATAGTCCATATGCTCTTACTTTGTTCATTAAACGACTGTGGGGAACTGTATCGAACGCCTTGCGGAAGTCAAGAAACATGGCATCTACCTGTGAACCCGTGTCTGTGGCCCTCTGAGTCTCGTGGACGAATATCGCGAGCTGGGTTTCACACAACCGTCTTTTTCGAAACCCATGCTGATTCCTACAGAGTAGATTTCTAGTCTCCAGAAAAGTCATTATACTCGAACATAATACGTGTTCCAAAATTATACAACTGATCGATGTTAGAGATATAGGTCTATAGATCTGCACATCTGTTCGACGTCCCTTCTTGAAAACGGGGATGACCTGTGCCCTTTTCCAATCCTTTGGAACGCTACGCTCTTCTAGAGACCTACGGTACACCACTGCAAGAAGGAGTTCCTTCGCGTTCTGTTTAAACATGTAAATTCTGCTAACATACTGTGTGTCTGTGCGTGTGTGTGTGTGTGTGTGTGTGTGTGTGTGTGTGTGTGTGTGTGTCAGGGAGAGAGGGGGAAGGGGAATGTGCACATGTGTATTGTGTTCATTTTCATGCATTTTAGCTTGCTGGATTGTGCAAAGTCTCTAGAAGACAAATGGTATACAGTATCCAGGATACATTCAATCCCTCTGTAACAGTGCACATATTGGTGATGTTCATCACTAATTTTGAGTGATACTACTAATCCAGAGTATATGGAAAGCCATCAGCAGTCAAATGAAATTTGCTTTCTATAACTCTTAGAATTGGAAGGTAATCTATCTACGATAACTGTAGAAAGTACTTTGCATTAAAAAATGGTTACATAATTTCTTTACAAGAGCTTTGTTGTGTTTCTGAGCTATTATTATTCATTCCAGTAACAAAAATTACACTCCCATAAACATTAAATTATTTTCTACATGAGTTTGAATTGAAAAATTAAAACCTACTGTTACAACTTAAAACTTTATCAATAGTTTGACTTAAATGTAAAAATAATGCACAGAAACTAAAACTGTGCTACTGTACACCAATGAAAATGAAGTAATAAACATAAAATTGTGTTTTTTACTTCATTTTTCTTCACACCAAAGATTGCTTTTTAACTGAATTGTCTGTGTGTCATAACCAATGTAGGTTGAAATTAAGCCATGCATAAAAGGTTCTATGGAATAACTGAAATGAACTTATCAGCAGCATACATATATATATATATATATATGATCAATAAAGGACTTACATAACCGGGAAGACTTACACACATGATGGTCATAGCAGAGTCATGCAGTAACTGAAGTTGTCTCACATATGACAGGTGCAATACATTCGTGACACAATCCTGGAAGAAAACACAGCATCAAACTCAAGTAACTGTGAAAGCATAGACTTGTAATTGATCAAAATTTGAATAATGGAAGGAGGAAAGTTCGCCACTTACCATGTACTGAGGTGTTGACTGCAGTGAGAGTGCGTACAGCGCGAGGTCATTACAGTCACCTACAGTCTACAGACACCATTAAGATACTCTCTCATACACCACGATGAAAGGGGCTATTGTGCATGGGGGAAGAAAACACTTTACAACTAGGTGGCTGAGCGTACCCCTTGGGATCTCCCATCCAGCAGTGCCATTCAGTGTTTCTTTCTTTGGAGCCATTGACAGGCACATAGGCACAGGCACAAAGGCAAGATTGAAAATGCTGCTGAGGGTCAGGTAATGTCATTCTATGGCTTTAACCAATACAAAACACACACAAACATGGGTAAATTGCCCCAACTGATTAAACTGTTTCAGCACTGTGGCTTGACTGGGGTGAGGGGCCCTCAGGTGGAGAGGGTGAGTCTAGAAAGGAGATGGAGAATGGGAGAGATGATGATATGATTAAGCACAGAAGCATGTTTCACTCAGATGGTGCCCAGTAAGAAGTTGTATAGGTAATTTGTCAAAGTAAACTGAAAAATTCTGCAGTTCAATGATTCACTGGCTGCAATAATATGCTACCACAATGTATGATTACACTAGTTATAAAAATTGAGCAAAATATAAAGTGGTTAAGTAATAGAATTCATATATTGGAGGACTAAGGTTACATGCGATTTCTTTACATCATTTCGGGCAAGTGGTTGGATGATTCCTTAAGTAGGCTATGGGATGTTTCTTTCAGCCATCGTTATCTATTCGAGCTAGTGTTTCCTCTCTAATTACACTGAAGAGCCAAAGAAATTGGTACATCTGCCTAATATCGTGTAGGGCCCCCACGAGCACACAGAAGTGCTGTGACACAATGTGGCATGGACTCAGTTAATGTCTGAAGTAGTGCTGGAGGAAACTGACACCATGAATCCTGCAGGGCTGTCCATAAATCCATAAGAGTACGAGGGGAATAGAGATCTCTTCTGAACAGCATGTTGCAAGGCATCCCAGACATGCTCAATAATGTTTATGTGTGGGGAGTTTGGTGGCCAGTGGAAGTGTTTAAACTAAGAAGATTGTTCTTGGAGCCACTTGTAGCAATTCTGGATGTGTGGGGTGTCGCATTGTCCTGCTGGAATTGCCCAAGTCTGTCAGAATACACAATGGACATGAATGGATGCTTATGTATGTGTCACCTGTCAGTCATATCTAGACGTATCAGGGATCCCATATCACTCCAACTGCACATACCCCACACCATTACAGAGTCTCCACCAGACGTGAACAATCCCTTGCTGACATGCAAGGTCCATGGACTCATGGGTTATGTCTACACCTGTACACATCCATCCACTCGATACAATTTGAGATGAGACTCATCTGACCAGGCAACATGTTTCCAGTCATCAACAGTCCAATGTTGGCGTTGATGGGGCCAGACGAGGCATAAAGCTTTGGGTCATGCATGTCATCAAGGTTACATGAGTGGGCCTTTGGCTCCGAAAGCTCATATTGATGATGTTTCATTGAATGGTTTGTATGCTGACACTTGTTGATGGCCCAGCAATTTGCAGAAGGGTTACACTTCTGTCACTTTGAATGGTTCTATTCAGTCGCCTTTCGTCCCTTTCTTGCAGGATCTTTCTCTGGCCCAATAATGTTGGAGATTTGATGTTTCACCAGACTCCTGATATTCACAGTACACTCGTGAAATGGTTGTATAGGTAAAACCCAATTCGTCGCTACCTCGGAGACGCTGTGCCGCATTGCTCGTGCACTGACTGTAGCGCCACGTTCAAACTCACTTAAACTTGCCATTCTAGCAGCAGTAACTGATGTAACAACTGTGCCAGACACTTGTCATCTTATGCAGGCGTTGCCGACTCAAACACCATATTCTGCCCGTTTACATATCTCTGTATTTGAATATGCGTGCCTGTACCAGTTTCTTTGGCACTTCAGCGTATCTCAGTGTCAGCAGGGCATTAAGTACTAACCATCCCTGTTTTCTTCCATTAAAATCAAACCATTGACCTTGGCAGTGGACTGAAATTGTTGACTTATATTGTAAATGGCACACTAACATTAAAAATATCGGGCTGTACGATAGGCCAATATAGAAGTGTATAAAATAAACAAACAACAAATGGTACATGCCAGTAAATGGTAATTTTCCAGAAAGTTTATAGTCAACAGATGATTGCTAATTGTTTTTGACAGTTCATGGTGTAGATGGAAAAATACACAAAATAAGGGAAAGGCAACCACTTACCTACAGCTGACTGACATGTGATGCACAGAAACACATAATAGAAAACAGTTAACACTAGATTTAGAGCTCATGCTCTTTTCTTGGTAAGAGCACAAATATTCACATACACAGCCACACAGACAACCAAAAGAACACACCTGCCTTAGCCACTAGTCTGATTGTTGATTATTAATTATTGAAAGCCATTGCCTGGGTATATGGAGACGGGTACAGGGCAGGGTAGGAAGCATGAGGCATACAGGAGATGGCAAGGTAGTGTGAGGCAGGTCTCTTGAGGAATTGAGAAGGGATAGAGAAAGGGAGACTAGGGGAGGAAAGGACAGGAAGGTGGTGATGAAGAGGGAGACAGGAGGGAAGGTATACAGATGGGAAAACTATTGCAACACCAAAAAATAATTAATGTAACAGTAATGAAATTTTGGGAATATATTTGTCTAGGTACTAATGTTATGAAAAGGATAATTGCTACTCACCATATAGCGGAGATGCTGATTCGCAGATCGACACACCAAATAGACTTACAAAATAAGCTTTCAGCCAACACTGCCTTTGTCAAAAATTGATGACAGACACAACCAACAAGCTGTCTGTCCACATAAATGGCCACCGACAAACTGTGGCCAAGAAACAAGTGGACCACACTGTTGCTGAACATGCTGCCAAACATGATATCTTCATTTCAACGACTGCTTCACAGCCTGTGCCATATGGATCCTTCCCACCAACACCAGCTTTTCTGAATTATGCAGATAGGAACTCTCCCCACAATATTTCCTACATTCCCATAACCCTCTTGGCATCAACCTTCATTAGTCATTGTCCTCACCCATCTAGCCCCTTCCCTGTTCCCATCCCAGCACTACACAGCCCTCTATACCACCAACACAGTGAGTGTTTTTACTTCTCTCGTTTTCTACTACCACCACAAGTTCCTAATCAGGGCAAATTATTTAGTTTCACTTGAGTGCTTCGGTAGTTAGGTTTTTGAATCTCTGTATGTTAATCTAATTTATTAGACACAGTTCCTGCATTTTCGTCAGGATCTACAGTAGAGTTGTGCAGCACATGCCGATAGCCCATGTATCAGCATAGTTAGTTTCCCACAGTCTTTAGTATGGACAGTGACTGCAATTGTTGTGTGTGTATGCAAGCCTAGTTGGTGACACTTCACTTTCAGCTTCAGGCTGTGATGGCTTCGGTTACACAGCTTGAGGCTGCAGTGGATGGCCACCACTGTTGTGGGCCGGCCGTGGGGATCCAACGGATATCCAGCACATCCGAGTCCTCTGATCGGTCCTCACCGGTGAACAGCCAAGTTACTACTTGCACTGAGGTTGACACCTCACCTGTGGTTGAGTGGGAGGTCACCCTGGGACATAGCAAGGCAGCGAAAGACTTCCCAGGTGGCCGCATGTGAGGCCTGCCCGGTTTGTCTCACAAACAGGTTCCAGGCACTGTCTGTGGCTGAGACTGTTGCTGAGCCAGATGCTGTCACCTGTCCTGTTTTAGAGGAAACCTCTCAGCCTGCAAGATCCAGACAATCACAGAGGGTGGGATTATTGATAGTTGCGAGCTCCAACTTCAGGCACGTTATGGGGCCCCTTAGGGATATGGCTGCCAAGAAGGGAAAGAAAACCAATGTGCACTCCGTGTGCATACCGGGTGGAGTCATTCCAGATGTGGAACAGGTCCTCCTGGATGCCATGAAGAGCACAGGGTGCAGCCAACTGCAGATAGTTGTTCACGTCGGTACCAATGATGTGTGTCACTTTGTATCAGAAGAGATTCTCTCTGGTTTCGAGTGGCTAATAGAAGTGGTAAAGGCTGCCAGTCTTGCTTGCAAGATGAAAGCAGAGCTGACCATTTGCAGCGTAGTCAACAGGATTGCAGCGTAGTCAACAGGACCGATTGCAGACCTCTGGTACAGAGCCAAGCTCAGACGGTTGACCATGTAGGCTGCAGATTCCTCAACTTGCGCCAGAGGGTGGTTGGTTTTCGTGTTCTGCTGAATAGGTCAGGTGTCGACTATACGCAGGAGGCAGCTACATGGGTAGCAGGGGCTGTGTGGCGTGGACTGGGCAGTTTTTTACTTTAGACGGTCTCAGGCAAACACAAGAAGGGCTTCAGTCACAAAGGGTGCAGGCCGAACATAGGAGGAACGTAGGTTCAGGAACCATTGGTATTACAGTTGTAAATCGTCGTAGCTATGTCGGGAAAGTACCAGAGCTCCAAGCGCTAATAGAAAGCACTGATGCTCAAATCGTTATAGGCACTGAAAGCTGGCTAAAGCTGGAGATAAGCTCAGGCGAAATTTTTGCGAAGAACCTAACAGCACTCCGAAAGGATAGGCTACACATGGTTGGCGGTGATGTGTTTGTTGCTGTTAGAAGTAGTTTGTCTTGTCGCGAGAAGTAGATAGGTAGTATGGGCAGAGATCATTGTTGGCAACCGGAGTAAAATAATAATTGGATCCTTTTACTAACCTCCCAATTCAGATGATACAGTTGCTGAAAGGTTCAAATAAAACTTGAGTTTGATTTCAAACATGTACCCAACTCATATGATTATAGCTGGTCGAGCCCTTAGTCTACCCTCGATACGTTGGTGAAAATACATGTTTAATTCTGGAGGTATGCATAAAACATCGCCTCAAACTGTGCTAAACGCATTCTCTGAAAATTATTTCGATTACTTACTTCATGAGCCCGTGCAAATAGTAAATGGTTGTGAAAACACACTTGACGTCTTAGCAACAAATAATCCTGAGCATCAAATCGGATACAGGGATTAGTGAACACAGGGTTGTCGTAGTGATATCGAATATTGTAATCCCCAAATCCTCCAAAAATAAACGAAAAATATACCTATTCAAAAAAAGCAGATACAAATTCACTTGACTTTTTCCTGAGAGACAATCTCCACTCCCTCCAAATTAACGATATAAGTGTAGACCAGATGTGGCTTGAATTCAAAGAAATAGTGTCAGCAGCAATTGAGAGATTTTAATCCAAATAAATTAACAAACGACAGAGCTGATCCTCCTTGGTACACAAAATGGGTCAGAACACTGTTGCAGAAACAACAAAACAAAAATGCCAAATTTAAACACTCGCAAAATCCTCAAGATTGGTGATCTTTTACAGAAGCTTGAAATTTAGTGCGGACTTCAATACGAGATGTTTATAACAGTTTCCACAACAAAACTTTGTCTCGAAACCAGGCAGAAAATCCAAAGAGGTTCTTGTTGTATGTGAAGTATGTTAGTGGCAAGAAACAGTCAATGCCTTCTCTGTGCGATAGCAACAGGGATACTATTGAAGACAATGCTGCCAAAGCAGAGTTACTAAACACAGCCTTCCAAAATGCCTTTACAAAAGAAGACGAAGTAAATATTCCAGAATTCGAATGAAGAACAGCTGCCAACATGAGTAACATAGAAGTAAATATCCTCGGAGTAGTGTAGCAACTTAAATCACTTAATAAAAGCAGGTCTTCTGGGCCAGACTGTATACCAGTTAGGTTACTTTCAGAGTATGCTGTGATGCATTAGCTCCATACTTAACAATCATATACAATTGTTCGCTCGACGAAAGATCCATGCCCAAAGACTGGAAAGTTGCACAGGTCACACCAATATTCAAGAAAGGTAATAGGAGTAAGCCACTTAATTACAGCCCCATATCATTAACGTTGATATGCAGCAGGATTCTGGAACACATAATGTGTTCAAACATTATGAATTACCTCAAAGAAAATGGTCTGTTGACACACAGTCAACATGGGTTTTGAAAACATCGTTCTTGTGAAACACAACTAGCTCTTTATTCGCATGAAGTGTTGAGTGCTATTGACAAGGGATTTCAGATCGATTCCGTATTTCTTGATTTCCAGAAGGCTTTTGACACTATATCATACAAGCGGCTTATTGTGAAATTGCATGCTTAGGGAATATTGTCTCAGTTATGTGACTGGATTTGTGACTTCCTGTCAGAGAGGCTACAGTTCGTAGTAACTGATGGAAAGTCATTGAGTAAAACAGAAGTGATTTCTGGTGTTCCCCAATGTAGTGTCATAGGCCCTTTGCTGTTCCTTATCTATATACACGATTTGGGAGAGAATCTGAGCAGCCGTCTTCGGTTGTTTGCAGATGACACTGTCATTTATCGACTAATAAAGTCATCAGAAGAACTAATAAAGTCATCAGAAGATCAAAACAAACTGCAAAACGATTTAGAAAAGATATCTGTATTGTGAAAAAATTGGCAGTTGACTCTAAATAACGAAAAGTGTGAGGTCATCCACATGAATGCTAAAAGGAATCTGTTAAACTTCGGTTACATGATAAATCAGTCAAATCCAAAGGCCGTAAATTCAGCTAAATACCTAGGAATTACAATTACAAACAACTTAAATTGGAAGGAATACATAGAAAATATTGTAGGGAGGGCTAACCAAAGACTGCACTTTATTGGCAGGACACTTAGAAAATGTAACAGATGTACTAAAAAGACTGCCTACACTATGCTTGTCCATCCTCTTTTAGAATTCTATGGGAGAGAGTGTCACTGAAATGATACAGGATTTGGGCAGGACATCATTAAAACAAAGGCGTTTTTCGTTGCGACGGAATCTTCTCGGAAAATTCCAATCACCAACTTTCTCCTCCGAATGCGAAAATATTTTGTTGACACTGACCTACATAGGGAGAATCGATCACCACAATAAAATAAGGGAAATCAGAGCTCGTACAGAAAGATATAGGTGTTTGTCCTTTCCATGTGCTGTACAAATTTGAATGATATAGAATTGCGAAGGTGGTTCTGTGAACCCTCTGCCAGGCTCTTAAATGTGATTTGCAGAGTATCCATGTAGATGTAGATGTAGATCTAGATCCCCCGCCCTCCGTCTAACCTCCCAACTGCACCTAGCTTCTCTACCCTCTCTCCACCTCATACTGGCACACTCCCTGTAGTACTTCACCATCCATCCCCCACCCCTACCCTGCTATCCCTCCTCCTTCCCAACACAGCAATCTCCTTTACTTTAGCCCATGACTGCAAAATATTACTGCAGCAATAAAACATTAAGTTGCAAAGGAAATGCACCATTTAGAACAACAAAACACAGTGGAACACAAAAGGCTGCCAACAGTCCAACGTATGAAAGACTTTAGGATGAAGATTATGCAATACTTAGTAACGACAAACTGCTTTCGACAAGCGTGACATCACAATGGTTTACATTAGGTTCGTTTGAGCAGTCCCCAGCGGGTTTATGCGCATGCGAAGTAGTGTCGCGTGTGAGCAGTACCTTCTCCTGCTTGTGGCTGCTAGAAGTGCGGTCCTTAGCTGTATCAGCAATAGCAACAAACAGCCAGATGCTAACCAGAAAAATTTTTCTGGTACGCCCAAGCTGCCAGATTTGCTCATGCACAGAGCAGTCTGAGTTGTAGTGGGATGGGTAGTAGTCTCCACATGAACCGTGTTTATGTTTGGTGATTTTGCTGTTTCCACTTCATTTACAGCTCCCAAACCAAATAAAACTAAACGCATTTCTGTGGCCGGGAGCTGTAAAGTGGATTAAAATGCACTCACATAATTATGGAAAGCTAAAATATGTTATTACTTTCAGTTTTGTGATTTCATTTTATTTCCAGGTTTTTGGGCAGTCAGGCATTAATTGCCTTGCAGAACAATGAATTTATTTTTGTTGATTTGGTAAAAAAAAATTATTTTAATTAATCTTTTCTACAGAGGCAGTCAATTTATTTGAAACAGTATTTGCTATTGTTAACTGTTTGTGGAATTTCAAGTGTATATTTTTATCGTGTGGGATGTGTGGCATTATGCCGTAATAAAGAACTAAACATAACATAATAACAGAACTGATATTCCAAGAAAATTTGCATCCCAAAAACGACACCTGAAGGTTTAATATCAGGTTGGGGCCTACTTCTTTGTGAATCTGGACATACAAATGTGCCCTTTAAGCCGAATCATGCATTTTAGTGTGGTTTATGATATTCCGATGCTCTTGTAGTACCCTCTGATGTCCTGTTTCGTTCATGACGTATAATATAAAATCTCTTAATGCTCTATATGTACAAATATATGGACTACCTTCATGATTGTAGCTGCGCGTGCACAGTAACGCTGTTTTCCAGTGCTCTCTGACAACTGCTGAAACGAATTCTGACAGGTCACGGGAAAATATTACAATTGGTGGTTTGAAAAGTGTTACTTTCAAAGTACATTTCATTTTACGCAACGTGAATTATGTTATGTGTACAAACGTGCTTTGAATTTCTTAAATGACAGTGTGTTTGAGTCTCATTTAAAGCTTAACACTTTGAGGGCCAGTCACTTTGAAGAATTTCGAGATCAGAAGACCAGAAATTTATGTCATTGCTTAAAATTTTACTGGCACATTTGTATGATTTATCGAAGTGTAACACATGCATAAAAGTCAAATATTGTATGTGAAAGCTTAGCTTTTCTTGTAGCAACACTGTGTACATTAAGTTAAACCATTAACTTTTCTTATTTGTGTGTTTGTGCTACTTAACAGTGATATTGCTAAAGGCTGATTGGATCATATATCCTATGGTCTGAATCACTACGTTTACTTGTGACACATCTTCCGAAAGACAAAAAGCGAATTTCGGAAAACGCTTTAAAAAGGCCACTCCGTCAGCATTAGCTGAAAATTTTTAAAAACAAGATGAAACCTGACGGCCCCTAGCAAGTTTCAATACTGGCTGCTGCGTTTACAAGGGAGTGAAAATTGATTGCGCAATTGGAAAACTGGCAACCAGAAGCGGATTTCCAGAATAAATTTTCAAGTGTTTACATGACCACCCAAAGTGGTATTGGGAAATCGGTTTACGAAATTTGGTTTTGGGAGCCCCATTTAATGTGGCGAAAATCTGCTATCATCGGCTGGAGAGATTGTGTGACATGAGCTATGATTGGCTTTCAAAAGCGCACCGCAATCTCAATTTCAATACTTCGGAAACTAACGCTCTGTGTTTGGTACTACATACTTAAGTAATAAGAAAATATGCAGCGTACATGTTGTTGCACATCAAAGATCTAACCAAAATGCATTTTTTTTTTTCCTGGGATTCATCTCCTAAATTGCCAGGAAGTTTTACGCCAGTGTATAAAATCTTAACCATTCAAAGGACATAAGTTTTACGGTTCCAAGGGAAAGTATACTGTCACTTAACACAGGAAATGTGTATTTTCACCCGGGAGAAAGTGTATTTTTAACTAGGAAATCTGGGAATTATTTTTCCTTCTCTGCGTATACACCCTACTAGGGTATCCCTCATTTCAGGGCATGGGAGGTAATCAAAGCCCTGGTGAAGGATGTGGTTGAGCTTTTCCAGGCGAGGGTGATAATGGGTTGTTAAAGAAGTGTTGGTGTGTGGTTGGTTATCAGGGTTACTGGTGTTAGAGGAGGAGATGGCACAGGAGCTGGATCGGATATTGTCTGTTGAAAAGGCTCTGGTAAGGTATTGGCATATTTTGACTGCAGATGTGGCATTGATAAGTGGTGAGGCAGTATGGAAGAGACTTTATGATATGAAACAGGTAACAGCTGTCAAAGTCAAGGTGCTGTTGATGATTGGTGTACCTGATATGAAGAGACAAATTTATGGAGCCCTCTGAGAGGTGGACATGAACATCCAGGATGGTGGCTCATTGAGTTGAGAAGGAGTGAAATGGATTTGGGAGTAAGTGTTAACGTTACGGAGGAAGGAGCAAAGGTTGTATCTGCCATGAGTCCAGATCATCAGAAGTCATCAGTGAATCTGAAGTAGATAAGGGATTTCATCTGTTGAGTGGATGGGAAGGATTCTTCCAGATGGCACATAAATAAGTTAGTATTGGCTGGTGTCTTGTGAACACTCATGGCATACCATGGATTTGTTTATGTATTTTGTCTTTGAAAGTAAAATAAAAGTGGGATAGGACGTGGTTGGCTAGGAGGATTAGGAAAGAGCTGGTGAGTTTGGTATCAGGAGGACATTGAGAAATGTAGTGTTCCATAGCTGCAAGGCCATGGGCGTGGGGTATGCAGTTGCATTCACAGTGACCAACAAGGAGTCTGGTCATAAGGGGACAGGAACTGTAGACAGGTGGTGAAGGAAGTGAGCAGTGTCTTGAATGTATGATAGGAGGTTACAGACATTCAGATCTATATAGTTAAATAACATCACGAAGCAAACTTCATTTTGTTAAATTCGGTAGTTGATGTTCCATTTGTTGCAACCATTGACATTGCAGTTCTGTTGCACAAATTGAGAGCACCTATATTTTTATGTTCAGTAAATTGAGTCCCTCTGCAGCCCATTCAGTGAGGACTTCATGAAATGTCACAGTATCTGCAAATAGCTACAAAATATGATTCCCTCCCTTTCTTTTGCTTTGCTGGCACCACAGCTGAAGCCTGGAGAAGCCCCTCACATACTGCTGTTTGGGAAAGAATAATTTAAGATGATCCTGGTAGTTCTAACTACATAAATGAGGAACTTCACTTTAAAGAAAATTTTATATGTTCTCTTCTTCAAAAACGTAAACATGAAGAAGAAGTTCTTCAGACAATTCTAAAGTTGGTATACATACCCCAGTAAGTTAAATGTCGTGACTCGTCTGAAAGGAAGAATCTTTATGTTCAAATCAAAATAATTGCACAAGAAAATAAAGTTCACCTGTAAAGTTCAAATTTGCTCATCCAAGGTAGAACTTAGAAGAAAAGTTATGATATGAAACTGACAAAGTCAATACGCAATAGTTTCACTTCTCTTATGTTGTTACACACATGGCTCGTGATAACAGCTAAAAATGTTCTTTCCTGACAAGCAATATTAAACTAAAAGTCAATCAATATTTGATACTATAACTATGTAAATCAACTCAGTCACTCATGCAATGCACTTGCATACACTGAGGTAGGTAGTGAAGTGATAATACATTGGACATTTAGGGAACAGTAGTTCAAAGTCACATCCAGCTTTGTAAGTTCCAGCATGAATCGAAATGATTCTATGTTCAAGCTCTGCACAATACTTCATTTGAGACAGACCGTCCTAAGGCACAAATCTCACATCATGTTATATCAAAATGCTCTGTAGAACCTTAACTGACATTGCTCAAAATTTATTCTTGATTGTTGTGATTAGAAGGCAATGTGCTTCTACTCATAAAGCTAAGTGCTAATTAGCATCTCCATGTCAATCTGATAATACTTTGCCACTGGAGCTGATGCAGAACACATCTATGTATCCAAAATCAAACCTAGGTAAATAAGCGGAATCAGGGCTAGTGTATGATTTTTTTCTCTCTTCAATGTAAAGTGTTTTCTTCTAATGAAACTGGAAAAAGCTCCTCATTTTCACTTGAATGGAAAATGTATCAGTTTCATATACGAGTTGTCTAGAGAAAATCATCACTTAATCACTGTGCATGGAGATCTGAACTTATAAGGCTTCAGACTTTACAGAACAATGGAAAAACTGGTAGAAGCTGGCCTCAGGGAAGATCAGTTTGGGTTCCGGAGAAATATAGGAAAATGCTAGGCAATACTCGACTCTGCGTCTTATCTTAGAAGACAAGTTGAAGAAATATGAACCTAAATTTGTAGGTTTAGAAAAATCTTTTGACAGTGTTGACCACACTATACTCTTCGAAACTTTGAAAGTAGCAGGGGTAAAATACAGGGATTGATAGGTCATTTATAATGTGTATAGAAAGCAGACTGCAGTTATACAAGTCAAAAGACATGAAAGGTAAGCAGTAACTGAGGAGAAAGTGGGACATAACCGTAGCTTATCCCTGATGTTATTCAATTGTACATTGTACACCCAAGGAGAAATTTGAAAAGGGAATTAAAGTTCATGGAGAATAAATAAAAACTTTAAGATTTTCTGAGGCATTGTAATTCTTTCTAAGGTGGAAAATGACTTCGAAAAGCAGTTGAACAGAATGGTTAAGGTCATGAAAGAGGTTATAAAATAAATATTAACTAAAATAAAACAAAAGTAATAGAATAATGTTGAATTAAATCAGGTTATTTGGAGGGAATTAGATTAGTAAGTGAGACACTAAAAATAGTATTTGAATTTTTCTATTTGGGCAGCAAAATAAGTGATGATGGCTGAAGTAGAGAGGATATAAAATGCAGATTGCCTCAGAGAAGGAAAGTTTCTCAGAAAAAGATGAATTTGTTAACATCAAAAATAGATTTAAGTGTTATGGAGGCTTTTTGAAGGTATTGGTATGGAGTGTAGCCTTGTATGGAATTGAAACATGGACGATTAATAGTTCAGACAAGAAGAGACTAGGAGCTTTTGAAATATGGTACTACAGAAGAATGCTGAAGACTAGATGGATAGATCTTGTAACTAATGAGGAGGTACTGAACTGAGTTGAAGAAAGAAGAAATTTGTGATACAACTTGACTAAAAAAAAGGTGTCAGTTGATAGGTCATATTCTGAGGCATCAGGGAATTGTAAATTTGATATGGAAGCAAGTCTGGAGACCAATGAATGCAAACAGTAAGCAGGTTCAAATGGCTATAAGCTGCAGTGCTTACTTGGAGCTGAAGAGATTTACATAGGATAGACCAGTGTGGAGAGCTACATCAAACCAGTCTTTAGAGTGAAGATGACAACAACAACAACAACAACAACAACGAGACCCCAGTATTGTCCAATCTCATTAAATGAGCTGCCCTATAACATACTGCATAATGTAGTTTTGTTTTCAACACTTTTGGCACTTAGTCTATTAATATTTGAGTTGAATATGGGGAAAAGTACAATGAGAATGTTTGAAACTGATGTTCTTGGTGAGCTGTACTATTAAAGAAACATCTGTTAACAAGATTTCAGCTTTGCAAACGAAGTTTGCTGTGATTCCAGAGACAATGACAAATCGTTATAAAAAAAAAATTAAGTTTGGGATTTGGCATTTGTACAATTCTCTGTTGAATGCAATAAAAATGAAATTATATGTTGCTGCACAAAATTTCTGAAGGTAGGTGGTTGCATAATGCAGTATTAAACACACAATTTTCTCGGACGGTTTGCAAATGCAGTGCAAGAAACTCTAAATGGAGTTTTGGAATATCACGCTTACTTCCTCTTTAAGTGTTAAAAGCCTTGTAAAACAAGGTTGTCAAGATTATAACTGTTTGAGAGTAAACATTTCCTAGTATGTTGGGTATAGAGAGGTTTGTGTGCAAACTGTAATTTTGTGTGTACAGATGACTCAGATGACTGAGAAGTCATATGAGGTTTGTTACAAATAACAAATTTACAGAGTATGCTGTATGAACTGATATATATTCTTTTACAAATTAACAGATACTAGATTTTGGTATCTTCATAAACTACAGCAAAGCATCTGGCTGCATAATTCACTAAAAATGTAGGAAGCAGTAGGCTTCGAAGTCTATCAGAGCACTTGATAAATTTAATTAGAAACTTGTACAAAAATCAAGACACAACAGAAAGTATACAGAAAACATACACAAAATTTTGGGGGGTATGGAAATGCATTAGACAGAAGTGTATAATATATCCTTTCCTTTTCAGTCTGTAAAGAGTATAACAAATGAGGACTGCAGATGTAACACATATGGAAAAATAATGGGAAGAGTTTATTCAATAGTTCAAGCTGTGCTGATTACACAACACAAAAAATAGGACATTACAAGTATCCTGGAGAAATACAAAAATAAATGTAAAAATAGGCACAACTCTAAATTGTAAAGGAACAAAATAATAGGAATGAAAATTAACATAATAACTGTTTAAGAAATAATAGGGGTAGTTTACAAAAACCAATTTTTAACATTTATTATTTTAAAAAGCAGCTCATGTACTGAGTAAATAATAAGAAGAAAGAATATTGTTTGGAAAAACTACTGAATCTGACTTAGGTAAGTTGTTAAAGGAAAGAAAACTGTCACCACCAACCAAAATAAAAATGGCAGAAACCAGTATTTTTCCAGTATTCCTATATGGATGAGAGTTTAGACAATGAAGAAATTAGATCATAAGAAAAATGGTTATTTTGAAATTTGTCTGGGGAAAAGAATCCTATCATGGACTGAAAAAGAAACAAAATAAAACAAAAAAGCCTTAGAGTCCGAAATATTGCAGATGAATCTATGATATGTATCACGAGAGCAGTACTGCATCCAGGTATAAATGCAGGGACACTGTTCATCAGGTTGCCGGAAGTAAAATCCCTAGATCATAAAAATAACAGTGGTTTTATGCAGCGGTAGATCCATTTCTCCTCCTCCTCCTCCTCCTCCTCCTCTTCTTCTTCTTCTTCTTCTTCCTCCTCCTCCTCCTCCTCCTCCTCCTCCTCTTCTTCTTCTTCTTCCTCCTCCTCCTCCTCCTCCTCCTCTTCCCCCCACTTTCCAGTTGTTTTGCGGAATCTTCCAGTAATTTTGTAAGTCATTTTCTGATGTGCTGTTTAGCATTCTCTGTCACGTCTTTCTTAAACTCTTTAAAAATTTATTTCATAGATAATTCTTTTGTTTTCACCCTTCTTTCTTTCTCTGTGTTCATCTAGTATCTGTTACATACACTGTCGCTATTGCTATAGGAATTCTGTGTTTTGCTAGTCCCATACCACTTCCCAATCACTCCGTAATGAGACCATCGGTAGACACTCTTTCTGAGACATATTTCAAACTTAATTGTTGTAGTAAAAGATGGGTTCGTAGTGTAGGAGTTCACTTTCATGTTCCCAATCAGATGTTTTGTTTCATCCATGTCACTGACACACAAGCAGCATCTTGTGCAGTATATTTACCATTGCAATATATGTGCCATTCCAAATAATAATATGTTCTGTGTACATTCTACCACAGAACCTTTGGACAATATGGCATTCTATATATACATGGATACTCTGCAAATCACATTTAAGTGCCTGGCAGAGGTTTCTTCAAACCACCTTCACAATAATTATCTATTATTTGAATCTCGGTACAGCACCTGGAATAAACGAATACCTATATCTTTTTGTGCGAGCTCTGATTTCCCTTATCTTATTAAAATGATTGTTTCTCCCTATGTAGATTGATGTCAACAAAATATTTTCACATTCGGAGGAGAAAGTTGGTGATTGAAATTTCGTGAGAAGATTCCGCCGCAATGAAAAACACCTTTGTTTTAATGATGTCCACCGCAAATCCTGTATCATTTCACTGACACTCTCTCCTATTTCATGATAATACAAAACATGCTGCCCATCTTTGAACTTTCTTGATGTACTCTGTCAATCCTGTACAGTAAGGACCCTACACGGTGCAGCAGTATTCTAAAAGAGGACGGACAAGCGTAGTGTAGGCAGTCTGTTTAGTAGATCTGTTACATTTTTTTAAGTGTCCTGCCAATAAAACGCAGTCTTTCGTTTGCCTTCCCCACAACAATTTCTGTGTGTTCCTTCCAATTTAAGTTCGTAATTGTAATTCCTAGGTATTTAGTTGAATTTATGGCCTTCAGATTTCACTGATTTCCAGTGTAATCAAAGTTCAGTGGATTCCTTTTAGCACTCATGTGGATGATCTCACTCTTTTTGTTATTTAAGGTTGATTGCCAGTTTTTTGCACCAAGTCATTTTGCAATTTGTTTTTATCTTCTGATGACTTTACTTGTTGATAAATGACAGCATCCTCTGCAAACAACCTAAGATGGCTGCTCAGATTGTCTCTGAATCATTTATATAGATAAGGAACAGCAAAGGGCCTATAACACTACCTTGCGGAATGCCTGAAATCACTTCTGTTTTATTCGATGACTTTCCATCAATTACTACAAACTGTGACCTATCTGACAGGAAGTCACGAGTCCAGTCTCATGACTGAAATGATATTCCATAAGCATGGAGTTTCACTACAAGCTGCTTGTGTGGTACAGCGCCAGAAGCCTTCTATCTAGAAATATGGGACCAATTTGAAATCCCTTGTCAATAACACTCAACACTTCGTGTGAGTAAAATGCTAGCTGTGTTTCAAAAGAACAATATTTTCTAAATGCGGTTGACTGTGTGTCTATAGACCATTCTCTTAGAGGTAATTCATTACGTTCAAACACAATGTATGTTCCAAAATCCTGCTGCATTTCAACGATAATGATATGGGCCTGTAATTTAGTGGATTACTCCTACTACTTTTCTTGAATATTGGTGTGACCTGTGTAACTTTCATCAAGTGAACGTTTGTATGATTGTTAAGTATGGAGCTATTGTATAAGCATACTCCGAAAGGAACCTAACTGGTGTACAGTCTGGACCAGAAGAATTGCTTTTGTTAAGTGATTTAAGTTGCTTAACTACTCCAAGTATATATATTTTTATGTTACTCACGTTGGCAGCTGTTCTTATTTGAATTCTGGAATATTTAATTCATCTTCTTCGGTGAAAGACTTACAGAATGCTAAGCTTAGTGACTCTGCTTTGGCAGCTTTGTCATTGATAGTATTTCCATTGTTGTCATGCAGAGGAGACATTGATTGTTTCTCGTTGCTAACATACTTCACATACGACCAGAATCTCTTTGGATTTTCTGCCAGGTTTTGAGACAAAGTTTCGTTGTGGAAACTACTACAAGTATCTCACATTGAAGTCTGAGCTAAATTTCGAGCTTCTGTAAAAGATCGCCAGTCTTGGAGATTTTGCATCCGTTTAAATTTGGCATGTCTTTTTAGTTGTTTCTGGGACAGTGTTCTGATCTATTTTGTGTACAAAGGACGATCAGTTCCATCGTTTGTTAATTTGTTAATTTATTTGGTATAAATCTCTCAATTGCTGTTGATACTACTTCTTTGAATTCAAGCCACATCTGGTCTATACTTAATTGTTAATTTGGAAGGAGTGGAATTGTATCTTAGCAAGGCATCAAGTGAATTTTTATCTGCTTTTTTGAATAGGTATATTTTTTATTTATTTTTGGAAGATTTGGGGGTTACAATATTCAATCTTGCTAAAGCGACCCTGCATTCGCTAATCCATGAATCCATTTTGATGATCATTATTAGCTCAGGATTATTTGTTGCTAAGAGGTCAAGTGTGTTTTCACAGCTGTTTATTATTCTCGTGGGCTCATGAACTAACTGTTCGAAATAATTTACAAAGAATGCATTTAGCACAATTTCGGGTGGGGTTTTATGCGTACCTCAGATTTAAACATGTATTTTTGACAACATATCAAGGGTACCACCCGACACCCCGAGGCAACCTCCTGCGTGAACACAGGTGAGGGATCAATTCAGTGAGAGCAGTAACTGGGCTGGTCACCGGTGAGGACTGATTGGAGGACCCAGATGTGCTGGATGTCCGTGGGATCCCCACGGCCGGCCCACAACAGTGATGCCCATCCACTGTAGCTTCAAGCTGTGTAACTGAAGCCAACACAGCCTGGAGCTAAGAGCGAAGTGTCACCAATTCGTTTCACATCTGCACACAATAGTCGCAGTCCATATCCGTACTAAAGACTGTGGAACGTTACACTACTCAGACAAACGGACTATCAATACATGCTGTGGAACTCTAGTCTAGACCCCAACGAAAATGCAAGAACTCTGTCTAATAAATTGGATAAATACACAGAGATTCAAAAACCGAACCACTGAAGCAATCAGGTGAAACTAAATAATTCATCACTGATTAGGAACTTGTAATAGGTTACAAAATTGGTTTACTTTTCAACACAAAAGAAAATGCCAGAACTGTGTCAATTAGATATTAAATTAACATGCAGAAACTCAAGAACTAAACTATCAAAGCACACAGATGAAATTATACAATTCGGTGCTGGTTAGGAACTCATAAAAGTCACAAAATTGGCTACTTCCCTGTTACTGCGTCTCTCTTGGTCGGTTGCTGCTGCCGCCTGACATTACTTGAACTGATTGTACATCTCCCTTGTCCATTTTCTTTACTGAATACATACATGCATACAGTGTGCTGTGGAGCTTCTCCAGCATTTGCCACAGTGGTTGATTGACTGAGACGTTGTTACTGCCAAAAGAAATGGGTATGCTAAATACTAGTGATATGAAGCACTCTCTGCTCTGCTGTTCGAAAGCTGATTGTTGTTGTTGTGGTCGTCAGTTCAGAGACTGGTTTGATGCAGCTCTCCATGCTACTCTATCCTGTGCAACTTTCTTCATCTCCAAGTAACTGCTGTACCATACATCCTTCTGAATCTGCTTAGTGTATTCATCTCTTGGGCTCCCTCTACAATTTTTACCCTCCACACTGCCCTCCAGTACTAAATTGGTGATCCCCTGATGCCTCAGAGCATGTCCTAACAACTGATCTCTTCTTCTAGTCAAGTTGTGCCACAAACTCCTCTTCTCCCCAGTTCTATTCAGCACCTCCTCATTAGTTACGTGTTCTACCCATCTAATCTTCAGCATTCTTCTGTAGCACCACATTTCAAAAGCTTCTATTCTCTTCTTGTCTCTATTTGGGAGGATAACAGTTCAGTCCCATGTCTGGCCATCTTGATTTAGGTTTTCTGTGATTTCCCTAAATCGCTTCAGGCAAATGCCGGGATGGTTACTTTGACAGAACATGGCCGACTTTCTTCCCCATCCTTCCGTAATCCAATGACCTAACTTTTTGGTCTCTTCCCCCCCCCCCCCCCCCCCCAAATCAACCCCCCTCTTTTTATCTAAACTATGTATCATCCATGTTTCACTTCCATACATGGCTACACTCCATACAAATACTTTCAGAAAAGACTTCCTGACACTTAAATCTATACTCGATGTTAACAAATTTCTCTTCTTCAAATATGCTTTCCTTGCCATAGCCAGTCTACATTTTATACCCTCCCTACTTCGACAGTCATCAATTATTTTGCTTGCCAAATAGCAAAACTAATTTACTAATTTAAATGTCTCATTTCCCAATCTAATTCCCTCAGCATCACCTGATGTAATTCAACTTCATTCCATTATCCTCATTTTGCTTTTGTTGATGTTCATCTTATATACTCCTTTCAAGATACTGTCTATTCCATTCAACTGCTATTCCAAATTCTGTGCTGTCTCTGACAGAATTAAAAAGTCATCAGCAAACCCCAAGGTTATTATTTCTTCTCCCTGGATTTTAATCCCTACTCCAAATTTTTCTTTCATTTCCTTTACTGCTTGCTCAGTATAAAGATAGAATAACATCGGGGATAAGCTACAGCCCTGTCTCACCCCATTCCCAACCACTGCTTCCCTTTCATGCCCCTAGACTTTTATAACTGCCATCTGGTTTCTGTATAAATTGTAAATAGCCTTTCGCTCCCTGTATTTGACCCCTGTCACCTTCATAATTTGAAAGTAAGTATTCCAGTCAACATTGTCAAAAGCATTCACTAAGTCTACAAATGCTAGAAATGTAGGTTTGCCTTTCCTTAATCTGTCTTCTAAGATAAGTCATAGGGTCAGTATTGCCTCACATTTCTATAGGAATCCAAACAGATCTTCCCCAAGTAGGCTTCCACCAATTTCTCCATTCTTTTGTAAAGAATTCTTCTTAGTATTTTGCAGCTGTGACTTACCAAAGTGGTAGTTTGGTAATTTTCACATCTATCAACACCTGCTTTCTTTGGGATTGGAATTATTATATTCTTCTTGAAGTTTAAGGGTATTTTGCATGTCTCATACAACTTGCTCACCAGATGGTAGAGTTTTGTCAGGGCTGGCTCTCCCAAGGCTATCAGTAGTTCTAATCGAATGTTGTCTACTACTGGGGCCTTGTTTCGACTCTGGTCTTTCAGTGCTCTGTCTAACTCTTCACGCAGTACCGTATCTCCTATTTCATCTTCATCTACATTCTCTTCCATTTCTATTATATTGTCCTCAAGAACATCGCCCTTGTATAGACCCTCTATATACTCCTTCCACCTTTCCCTTCTTTGTTTAGAACTGGGTTTCCATCTGAGTTCTTGATATTCATACAAGTGGCTCTCTTTTCTTCAAAGGTCTCTTTAATTTTCCTGTAGGCAGTATCTATCTTACCCCTAGTGAGATAAGCCTCTACATCCTTACATTTGTCCTCTAGCCATCACTGCTTAGCCATTTTGCACTTCCTGTCAATCTCATCTTTGAGACGTTTGTATTCCTTTTTCCCTGCTTCATGAACTTCATTTTTGTATTTTCTCCTTTCATCCATTAAATTCAATATCACTTCTATTACCCAAGGATTTCTACTATCCTTCGTCTTTTTATCTACTTGATCCTCTGCTGCCTTTACTATTTCATCTCTCAAAGCTACCCATCCTTCTTCTACTGCATTTCTTTTTCCTGTTCCTGTCAATCATTCCCTAATGCTCTCCCTGAAACTCTGTACAACCTCTGGTTTAGTCAATTTATCCGGGTCCCATCTCCTTAAATTCCTACCTTCTTGCAGTTTCTTCAGTTTTAGTCTACAGTTCATAATCAATAAATTGTGGTCAGAGCCCACATCCGCCCCTGGAAATGTCTTACAATTTAAAACCTGGTTCCTAACACACTATCTTACCATTACATAATCGATCTGAAACCTTCCAGTGTTTCCAGGCCTCTTTCATGTATAAGCAATGTTTTTGCTTTAAAACAAGCGTTCAGTGCATAGTGTTGTGGAATGGGGAAAAAAACCGCAAATTGGCGTTCATAAGAAGAAGAACAACACCAAAAATGCAACAGGAGCGTAATATGTAGGAAATTGTCCACGCAACCTGCCACTGATGATGCCTTGCAGAAAATAAAGGCGAAACGCGTATGGCACTAAAATTGTGTTTTATTCAGTTGCTGTCAGACAGTCCATAAGTAAAAATTATTAATATACCGTAATATTACACACAACTGAGGAAGACAGGACTATAAAAGTTGAAGATGTCAACACCAGTTTTGTTTCTCCTGATAATGAAGTCCTCCTGAGTAGACCCCGTCTGGAGATCCGAGTGGGGGACTATTTTACCCAAGAGGATGCCATCATCCTTTAACCTTACAGTAAAGGTGCATGCCCTTGGGAAAAATTGCGGCTGTGGTTTCCCCTTGCTTTCAGCCATTCGCAGTACCAGCACAGCAAGACAGTTTTGGTTAATGTTACAAGGCCAGATCAGTCAATCATCCAGACTGTTGCTCCTGCTACTACTGAAAAGGCTGCTGCCCTCTTCAGGAACCACACATTTGTCTGGCCTCTCAACCGATACTTGTCCATTGTGGTTGCACCTATGGTACGGCTGTCTGTATGGGTGAGGCACGCAAGCCTTCCCGCCAAAGGCAAGGTCCATGGTTCATGGAGGGGGGAAGCTGATATTAATCACATATACGGTGTGTGTTACTGATGCCTCAATACTAGTTTCTTTTAGCCATCCAGAAGAAACTATGTGCTGATGGATTTAGAAATGTAACTTCACCATCAGGAACATGCAAGCAGCCCTGAGTATGTTCAGAAATAGATGAAATGTAGGGAACCTTGCAAGCTTTTACATCACTAGTGCTGAAGCCAGACAAGTCTTAAAGGAGATTGTAGACAGAATTCCTAATACTCATAAACAATTCCACAAGATGAACAAATGAATGGGATTCAGTTAGGAGGATATTAAGAAATAAAATTCTCGTCCAAAATCTAACATACCGAACAGTGGTGTTCTGCACAAACAAAATATAGGAACATAGCGACATCCATTCATAATGTAAATCCCAGTTTCTGTCATTATTGGGAATACGTGGAGAGTAGCACTTCTCACCCAATAACTCACAGCTGTACAGCTGACCTCTCTGCATGTGGACACTGTAATATGTGCTATCTGGCAAAAGAAATCCTATGTTGCCACCCATATTTACTGTGGGAAGCAATTATGACACTACTTCTAAAATCAGGAAAGTACTGAGTTCCTCAGCACTCACTAGATGTACAGGAGTGGTCATTGAACAGATGATTAACTTATGCCTATTGAGTACCACTGAAACCATAGAATTAATGTTCCGATTTCTGTCTTGGTTTCAGGAGTACTGCTACATGCACCAACATTCTCATCCAGCTAAGAGTGATAAGAGTCTTCCCTGCACAGACAATACTTTATTAATATCTTCTTTGATATGGTGACAAAGTATCATCTGTTACTCAGATTGTGTTTTATTATCACCTCCTCATATTACTGCTGTTCTTCCTCCCTGAACAGTGGTTTTGTTATTTAGATGGTGACATGCATTCCAACTAATTCCCTCAACAGATTTTTGTCTCCTATGGTAGTATTCTCAATGTTGTCCTTTCCTGTATTTCCTTTACAGGAGGAAGGCCAGTGCAGTACTAATTATTTGTGGACAAATTTTCTATTCGTTTCTGCCCAGAGCCCCAAAACCACTGCTCACTAGTGCCAGTTGATACGTAAGAGGTTGGAAACCTGGGCTGATATACCTGATTTTAAATTTTCATGAGATAAACTGTTTGTGTATGTTGTAATTATACTTCAGATGAAGTGTACCAGTCTCAATTATAAAACTTCTGTGAAGTTCTTGGCACTTGTCTCTAACACAAAATTCTCATGGCTGCCTTGCTTTGGCAATTTGAAATATAGCTGTGTGAAGGCCTTTGGTATCCTAAAGTACCTCAATAGTAAGAACAGGTGCGGATTGAATCAGTATCGTCACATTTTGAACCTTCATTCAATCATGACTTGCATATTGTACAGGATCATCAAGACGTTCCTGCGTAAAGGTACTGGATGCAGTCAACAAAGAGGGCATTAGACTGGCCACAGGGACCATCAAACAAGCCCCGTAACCTAGTCTCTGAGGTACACAGCGGCATCTCCTCATAGCGTGACACATAGGTTGAGTTTGATATTTGCCAGTCTCCTTGCATTGGTGCTGTGACTGCATAGAAAGTAGTGGATGTTTTACAAAAACTGTCGAACAATACAGCTATTTTCCATCCAAACAAAGAAATAAACATTCTTAGAGGTACTTGGTGTTGCAGACATTAGTTCTTAAACACAAATGTAGCAAATAACCTCCATGTTGAGGTACAGTAAGATAAGTGTTACTTAATTGTTTTTAAGTTTTTAACAGCATTTTATCTGATAACGACAAAGAGGGCAACATGGGACAGGTACGCATTTATTTTCCTTTGTAATGTAATTAGTTTTTAATCCACCTACTAAACATCTTCTTGGTGTAATATGCTAAGATATGAGCAATTACAAATATACTGGGATGGATGAGGTCTTAAAATATTGGGACATTCCTTGCATTTTATTCCTCCCTAACTGCTTTACGGGCAGTCTAGCACATGGACCCAGGAGATGAAATATTCCAAACAGTACAAAGACAAAAAGAGGAGGTGATATGTCACATGGACATAAGGAACAGAGAAGCAAAGCAGCCTGCCAGGAAAACTGCTGCTCATCATCATATCTGCTTGCAAGCTGTTCGATCATAGTAGGTAATGCAGAGGGCGATGTCTGAGTGGAGGAGGAAGTAGGGTGAATTTACAAGCAACAAGCTGTGGTCAGTATAGCCAACAATCTGACAGTTGTGCATTTTCTTCCAGTCTCATAAGATAGACGGAATAGTCCTCATGTCAGACACTGCCCACTGACTTGTCTCTCCAATAAGACCAGCTAGAATGATAGAATGACTCTCACAGTGCAACACATTTAAACTTCCTGTGCTGTAAGTGCTAAAAAGAGGCAAAACATTTGTCATTCCAAGGATTTACTTTCGATTCTAGGCAGTGATCAGATGATGGAGAAAAATTATTAAACTTCTGTGGTTTACCAGAACTTCTCACCAATGTGTTTGGGAGAAATAGCCCATATTAAAAATGTGAATGACACTGGTCTCAATATGTTATCTTGCGGAAAGGGTTCCAATGATGTCAGTGTTTAGTACCCAAAAAGAAATCTATCAATCCATCCACTCATCAGTTTGCCCAAAATCTGATATTTGTTGGCCATGTTACAGGAAGAATGGAAAAATTTCTGCTTTCCTTGTCTATACATTAATGAAAAATTACTCTGTTTCCCCATTTAGTCTGAGAGTAAAATTCCGCCCTGCTCCTGGTGGAAACAGGATAGTTGTATACTTGAAAGTGTGCAACGAAGTGCTCACCTTGTGGCAAGGATAGTCTGGAAATGCCATAGATAAGGGACTGTTTGATGTGGAAGAGGTGGCACCCATCAGACTTAAGGTATTGCTGTTTATTTGTCAGATGTGTATGGTATGAAATGCGGATGTGAAATGAAGGACTTCTTAAAGGAGAGTTGTTTTGAATTTGGAAAAAGACTAGGCATATTTGAATTGGAAAAAGGAGTTCAGCTCCTACAAGAGTGGAAGAGAAGTTTTTAGTATGTGTCCAGCATATTTTAACAGATGTGCCATTATGTACCATATTTGTATCATGTAACAAGCATCTTGTGAAGAATGTATATATAAACATGGCCTTTTGGACAATATGCTGTGTGTTTCTAAATATTTTAGGGATGACAAATGTCTATCATTTGTTGAGTTTTATCCACTTGACATCTTGTGCATGAGGTAGCATAAAATGAACATGGTTTACAAGTTTAAAACCTGAAGTTGGCAGCTAAAACTGTTGAAACTGGTTGTGTTGAATAAAAAATATTTTGTGCAATCTTGGCCTTTGAATGGTTTTTAATGAAGAGAACTTCATTATGCAACCAGACTTCAAAACTGTCATTGATAAGGGGTTGAGCTTTTGTGTGTTAGGAAGGCTTCTTCCAAATTACTCATGAGAAGTTTGGCATAAGACAGAGAGACAGAGTCATACTGGTTCCTATGGTGGTTCCCCTTGCTTTGTTTGTAGGTCTGTCCCTTGAATGTGAAACAGTTAGGGTAAGGATATATACAGTATTTTAGGGAGAATGTACGAAAATGTAAGATTGCTACTTACTATAAAGAAGACAGGCATAATTAAAAGCTTACGTAAAGCTTTCGGCCACAGTCTTCATCAGCCAATGGTAAACAACATTCACACACACAAGCAAGCACACCTTATGCACACATGACTGCCAACTCTTGCAGCTCAGGCTAGAATGGCTGAATGGCATTCTGACCCAAGTTCCCGGGGTTGGTGGTCATGTGTGCATGAGGTGTGCTTGCTTGTGTGTATGAATGGTGTACGTTTCTCTTTTGCTTATGAAGGTTGTGGCCAAAAGCTTAATGTAAGTATCTTTTAATTGTGCCTGTCTGCAACTTAACATGTCTTTTTTTTTTTACAATATGTAGCAATCTATCTTCTTGTACATTGTTGATGTCCCTACCTGGAGTTTCCATTGTTCAAGATTTTAGGAAAATTTTCATGTGAGCATTGGAAGAGGTAATGTTCTATAGATGGGAGGCCATGCACGATATTTGTGTAGGACAAGATTAAATGTATGGCAACAAGGAGGGCTGCACATATGAGAGGTGTAGGGGTGGATTTGAAATGTTCCAATAAGTGGTTGAAGTATTTTATGTAGAATGGGTAGCAGGTAGGTTGAGTGAAATAGGAGGGTTTAACTGTTCTGTGGAGGATGTTTTGTAGCTCAATCTGGCCTGCTTGCTATTTTCTTACTTTCCCACCAGTATTTGAATTCTGAGACAGTTTTCACAGGTCCAGTTGTATTAGTTTAAATATTTCAAGTGCCATTCAGTTTCAGTGAGTGACTGGTTATCATTTGCTATATTTGTTTGATATTTAAGTTTATAGATATTTACATACATAGTGTGTACCTGGGCCTAGTTTCTTGGAAGCATTCATTGTCAGCGGAGTACTGTGTGTTCAACCCCAGTGATTTCCAATGTTTCCACTGGGTGCTTTTGTGGGTACATGTTTCTGAAAAACAGAGCTTACAAAGAACTGTAGACACAGTAGAAGTACTGGAAAATGTAATCTGCACCTTGGACACCACAAACATTTAAAGGAAACGCATTTGAACTTCGTCATCTAAACATAAGAAAGATGAGTTTCTCATATTACTACAAGGAAATGAATAATCGGAAGGTATTTCTGCTTGTGTATTGTAATTAATGTAACATCCTTTTGAAGTCACAGACATTATGCAGTGGACCTACAAGGATGCAAGATAGTATTACATTACTGTAAGTACAATATAAGTATAATGGGATTTGCTATATATTCAAAAAATGGAATGAAGTACTTTCCTTCTTTTCCCTCTCCACCTCAAGTTGGTTTTTAATCAGTCAGTGAATCAAGGTGCATTTTATCAAAGACTGAAATATGCAGTAGCAACACTTTTTTTAAGTGAAGATAAACAAGTGATCTTTAATTATAGGTCCATCTCCCTCCTTCCCATGTTCTCAAATGTTTTGAGAAGATGGCATACCACAGAAATTGAACCACTTTTCTGACCATAACCTTTTAATTATTGTTCAGTTTCACTTCCGTTAATCTACACAAAAAGCAATACATGATCACAAACTTAGTTAGGCCATGATTAAACAAGAACAATAACCTTGATGGCATTTTGTACAACCTTGCCAAGGCCTAAGTATGTGGATATGGCAATGCAAACTGAACTGAAACTTACATACAAGAATTTCATAATTTTAAAAAAGAAATAGAACTAAATGACTAAATCTACAAATTAATATCTAAATTTTCAATCCATTGAAGGGCTGCCTGTATTGTTTTACAGAAATCTCCTAGATCTCCAGGGTGAGACTATCTGCTGCCCCTTGTTACAATATTTTCAATGGTCTGATGTTCATTGCCACAGTCACATTGAGAAATGAAGCATTTCCCCATCTGTGGAGGCTTTCTGCGCAAATGTTGTGGCTTGTACAAATCATGTTAATAGTTTTTTAAGCATGCCATGGTAATTAAGTGCCAGTTGGTCTTGTGTCTTGTCTTATGTGGGTCTAGTATTCATCATTGGCAATATTATTCCGTGTTTCTGACCACTTCTTGCTCTTGTTGAAATCCACTGCTTGTAGCGATGCTGCCAGTATAATAGGTGACTGCCTTTATTTTAATCAATTCATTTTAAGTGCACTCATGTCATAGTGGATAGGGAGTGGAGGAATTGTAATTAATTTTTCATATTGCTTGAGAAGGGCGTTCTGTCTTTGAAGATATGATGGCTTAATGTTGTTTAGAGTTGGTAAACAGTAAAGAGGGGTACATCGGATACAGCCTATTCTTGTCCTCATTGCTGTTTTTACCTGAATGTCATTTTTTTCACATTTGAACTATTATGCCACAGTGGAGCTAGCTGTGTTTAGCTGAACATCAATTTTTCTCGCATTTGAACAATTATGCCCTAATGGAACATAGTATTCAGGAGCAGAGCAGACGAGTCCTACGAAAGAGCATCGTACTGTTGTAACTCTTGCACCCCATGAGGAACCACTCAGTTTCTGTCTGATGTTATTGCATGTTCTCAGCTTTTCTGCAGTGTTTTCTATGTGTTTCTTGTACGAAAAGGTTCTATCAAGAGTTACTCTCAGATATTTTGGGAAGTCTTAGTGATTGAGAACATGACCATTAAAGGTGACATTTCACATGAAGAGTGATAAGAATGATAGCTAGTCTTTATTAAAATGTTCCTGATACTCAAGATAGAGCAAGAGAGAACACAACCAAGACATGAGACAGTTGAACATCGTCCATAAACCCACACATAGCACCATGAAATAAATATGATTAATGGAAAATTTCATATAAGATGTGAAACAAATACTAACAAAGAGATAGAGGGGCTGGCCAGTACTTACCTCAGCTCAGTACAGCCGATAGATACACATAAAACAGAACTGAAAATTTACATTCCTAGCTTTCGGAACTTTGTTCCTTCATCAGGGAGGAGAGAGGGGAAAAAAGAGAAGAAGGGAAAGTGGATTCAGTTACTCACAACCCAGGTTATGAAGCAACAGGGAAAGGTAAACAGGGAGGGTAGCAAGGATGGAGGCATGGTTGTCAGAGGGAAGCCAAAGATATTCTACTGTAAGTACTGTGCCAGCTTCAAACCAAAGAGGATGCATACAGAAGTAAAGAGGTATATAGTATAAAGATAAACACAACTATGTAGGATGAAAAGATGCGTGAATGGCTAAAGAGGAAAGGGAAAGAGGAGAAGACTGAAGAGTGAATGGGAGTGAGGTTGTTTAACGTAGGTTCAGTCCAGGGGGATGGCGGGATGAAAGGATGTGTTGGAGTGCAAGTTCCCATCTCCGCAGTTCAGAGGGACTGGTGTTGGGTGGGAGAAGCCAAATGGCACATACGGTGTAGCAGGTTCCTAGGTCCCTAGAATTATGCTGGAGGGCATGCTTCGCTACTGGGTATTGGGCATCTCCTAGGCGGACAGTTCGTCTGTGTCCGTTCATGCGCTCAGCCAGTTTGGTTGTTGTCATGCCGATGTAAAAGGCTGTGCAGTGCAGGCATGTCAGTTGATAAATGACATGTGTAGTTTCACACGTAGCCCTGCCTTGAATTGTGTATGTTTTACCAGTAGCGGGACTGGAGTAGGTGGTTGTGGGCGATGGATGGGGCAGGTTTTGCAGCGGGGTCGGTTACAGGGGTAGGAACCGCTGGGTAGAGAAGGTAGTCTGGGAATATTGTAGGGTTCAACAAGGATGTTACGGAGGTTAGGGGGGCGACGAAAGGCCACTGTGGGTGGTGTGGGGAGAATTTTGTCAAGGGATGATCTCATTTCAGGGGTTGACTTGAGAAAGTCATATCCCTGGCGGAGTAATTTGTTGATGTTTTCGAGGCCAGGATAATATTGGGTGACAAGGGGGATACTTCTGTGTGGTCTGGGGGTAGGAACATTGTTGTTGGACGGGGAGGAATGTATTGCTCGGGAAATCTGTTTGTGGACAAGGTCTGCAGGATAGTTGCGGGAGAGGAAAGCACTGGTCAGGTTATTGGTGTAGTTGTTGAGGGATTCGTCACTGGAGCAGATACGTTTGCCACGAATACCTAGGCTGTAGGGAAGGGAGCGTTTGATGTGGAAAGGATGGCAGCTATCAAAGTGAAGGTACTGTTGTTTGTTTGTGGGTTTGATATGGACATAGGTGTGGATGTGAGCTTCAACAAGATGAAGGTCAACATCCAGGAAGGTGGCTTGGGTTTTGGAGAAGGACCAGGTGAAATTCAGATTCGAAAAGGAGTTGAGGTTATGGAGGAAATTAAGGAGTGTTTCTTCACCATGAGTCCAGACCACAAAGATGTCATCTATAAACCTATACCAGGCCAGGGGAAGCAGCTGTTGGGTCTTCAGGAAAGCCTCCTCCATGCGGCCCATGAAGAGGTTGGCATAGAAGGGAGCCATCCTGGTTCCCATGGCCGTTCCCCTAATTTGTTTGTAGGTCTGGCCTTCAAAAGTGAAGTAATTATGGGTGAGGATGAAGTTGGTAAGTGTGATAAGGAACGAGGTTTTTGGAAGATCTTCGGGTGGCCTTTCGTCGCCCCCCTAACCTCCGTAACATCCTTGTTAAACCCTACAATATTCCCAGACTACCTTCTCTACCCAGCGGTTCCTACCCCTGTAACCGACCCCGCTGCAAAACCTGCCCCATGCATCCGCCCACAACCACCTACTCCAGCCCCGCTACTGGTAAAACATACACAATTCAAGGCAGGGCTACGTGTGAAACTACACATGTCATTTATCAACTGACATGCCTGCACTGCACAGCCTTTTACATCGGCAATGACAACAACCAAACTGGCTGAGCGCATGAACGGACACAGACGAACTGTCCGCCTAGGAGATGCCCAATACCCAGTAGCGGAGCATGCCCTCCAGCATAATTCTAGGGACCTAGGAACCTGCTACACCGTATGTGCCATTTGGCTTCTCCCACCCAACACCAGTCCCTCTGAACTGCGGAGATGGGAACTTGCACTCCAACACATCCTTTCATCCCGCCATCCCCCTGGACTGAACCTACGTTAAACAACCTCACTCCCATTCACTCTTCAGTCTTCTCCTCTTTCCCTTTCCTCCTTAGCCATTCACGCATCTTTTCATCCTACATAGTTGTGTTTATCTTTATACTATATACCTCTTTACTTCTGTATGCATCCTCTTTGGTTTGAAGCTGGCACAGTACTTACAGTAGAATATCTTTGGCTTCCCTCTGACAACCATGCCTCCATCCTTGCTACCCTCCCTGTTTACCTTTCCCTGTTGCTTCATAACCTGGGTTGTGAGTAACTGAATCCACTTTCCCTTCTTCCCTTTTTTCCCCTCTCTCCTCCCTGATGAAGGAACAAAGTTCCGAAAGCTAGGAATGTAAATTTTCAGTTCTGTTTTATGTGTATCTATCGGCTGTACTGAGCTGAGGTAAGTACTGGCCAGCCCCTCTATCTCTTTGCATGAAATAAATATCAAAGCCATCATGTGCAGGACCAAAAACCCTAGAAAAAGTCCCTTCAAACTTGAGAGAGGTAAACAGTAAAAATATTTTCAGAAATTATATCAAAATTTGATAGAAGACTATTACTACAATAGTAAAGATTTTATGTGCTCTACAATTTAGTTGTAATTGTTTGTTAGTATGCCTTACTGAAGTAGCTTGCAATGTTTGCTTCTATCAGTTAATATGTAACTTGACTCTTTACACATTTCTAAAGGATTTTCTTAATTATGAGCTTAACAGAACATAATGTATGAATAAATAAATGAGTAAGTAAGTTTGCATGTGTATGAAAACAAACTTAATTGTCTCTCTTTTCTAATTTTTTTCTAGCCAAGCAATATTTTTGTAAATAGTGAGCTGAGTCAAGTCCAAGTGGGTGACTTTGGCCTTGCATGTTTTCTGCAACATTCACACAAGGATGTTGCATTATTATCACAGCCAACGTTGTATGGTGACCACAGGAATATGGAAATTGGAACAAAAACATATGCTGCTCCTGAACAGCTTGAAGGTGTTTGTAATCAAAAGGTAAGCTTAAGAAGAACCTTCTCAACATCTGATTCATTATGATCTAAACAAATGTTGGTCATTTCTGATCAAAACAAACAGTCAGGCAAAGGTAGTTTGAGTCATGTGCAGCTATTTTTCATAATAGTGAAAGCATTTCAAAGCTAACTTTCAGATATCAGTAAAATGCTGCCAAGTGTCACTGCTTTTACTTTGCCATGGAAGTGAAGCTTCTGTTGTATTCCCTCTTTAGCCATAACCATTGTATTATATGTCTAAGTTGTACAGTTACTTGTAAGAATACTGTGAAAAGGAAAGTTGCTACTCACCATATAGCGGAGATTCTGAGTCGCAGATATTGTGCCTATCTGCAACTCAGCATTGCCGCTATATCGTGAGTAGCAACTTTCCTTTTTACAGTATTGCTGCATTCCATCCTGGGTTTTCCATTGTTTGATTGTACAGGTAATTGTGCTTTTTAAATGTTATCACATGTCATTGTAATATTTTGTGATTTATTGCAGAGTGACTTATATAGTTTGGGAATTGTACTGTTTGAACTGCTTCAGCCGTGTTATACAGACATGGAGAAGAGCATTCTTATAAAAGATCTAAAAGATGGTGCTGTGTCACAGGAGTTGTGTGCAGCAGCACCAGAACTGGTAAGTCATTACTAGGCAAGTACACTTGAAGTGTGTGTTTGCAGTTAATTTGTGCATAACTGTTTCATGTTAGATAATATAAATATAACTACAATACCAGTTTCCAGTTGTTCTGTTTTTCACTGAACTTTCTCTCCACTGTTAATTAAGCCTATAAAAACTGTAGGCAGGTAAATAGTCCCAAGCAGTTGAGTAACAATGATACTATCTGTACGTAGCATTATGCAGTCCTCACTCACACAAAAGATTATGACTGACATTTCTAGGTATTTGTGAATAAAAAGTTATGTAACCTGTATTCTGTGATTTTCGTGTGGAAATAATAGTGAGTGCACTTGAAGCTATCAGCAGGTAACAAAGTTGAGTTCTGTAGGAACTGAGACTTAAAACACATTAAATGTACTAACTGCAGTTATTACCAGTCTCTGTTTCTAGATATATGTAACAGCTGGAGAAATGTATGCTCAATTTGATGTTGATATTTGCCCTTTAAGAATTTCTTAGAGTGTGCAAACTTTTTCTTTAGTGCTTGGCTTCTTTGTTTTGAATTGGGAGAATTTGCAAGATTTCAGATTGCTATTTTTCTGTATGGCTATGGCTACAGATACCTTAGCAGTTGAACAATGTTGTGCGTAGTAGCCCTTTAGAGATCATTGTACTGTCCATTTACTTGTAACTGGAATGAAGTATGAAGCAGTTTCTGGTCCATCATGTTCACTACTGATGACTTCTCAGAAAAGGAATGTTTCCATTTATAGTGAAGGTTCTTTTGGGAAGACTGGACTAACATCATGGGTAAAGAAAGAAGTAGATGACTAACTGTTGTGGTAAAATAACTTGTAACAAAAGTTGATGGCAGACTCAGATAAAAGGGTCTGGTCACGATTACAGAATTATCGGTCAGTTTCCCTCAGATATAGTGGACAATTTATGAAAATGTGACTGATTATCTTATTTATCACAAATTTTGTGGACAAAGACTGAATCCAGCAATACATAGAGATTGGGAGCAATGTTAACATTTCTTATTAGTACGATGTAGGAGGGGACAAATTCTTGGATCACGGGTTGCATACATCAATGCTGTGGCAAAAAATCTATCACTGAAGTGGGGCCACACTAGCTTACCACCGAAGCACTGAAAGTGCTGCAAATCATTTTCTGTGTGGAAACTAAACTAATAACAGTTGTTTTTTTGGGACAGCAAGGGGGCACTTTTTGGGGGGGGGGGGGGGGGGGGGTGTTGGGGTGATGATGATTGGGAATGGATTTCATCAACGTCTATCACAGACTACAATATCCAGGCAGTCGAGGAACTGATTTGCAGCACTTTTAGATTTTACAATGATGAGGATGTTCACAGTGCGGTTCTTGAAAGGCTCCATGACCAAGGAGCGTGTTCGTATTGTTGAGGAATTGATAGAACATTTTGACTGTTCTTTATAAAGACTTGGTAACTATGTCGAAAAATAGTGTTATGTATCTGTGTCACTTAAGTGTTGTGGTCCATTCAATAAGTTATTTAACTTACTTTTTGAAGTCCCTTCATGGTTTCTCCTCAGTGCACATTAAGACTAAACTAAAGTAATTAAACAATGATAAGAGGAAAGGCAACCATTCACATTATAGAAGAGGTCTGAACAGCAGATATTTGCATGCACTAGCAGTTGATGACTCCCACATTGCTTGTGAAGGAAAAGTGATTTGAGCTCAATCCTATGATAACTTTTCAATCACTGTCAGTGCCATCTCACTTGGTAGCTCAGCTTTGGTTATCGACATACACACATATGTGCATCATACTTTTTTTTCCCCTTTTTCTTGCCCTTAACTCTACACTGATAGATTAAAAAAAATATATTCTGAAGACAAACCCCTTTTTCGATTATTTAACTTGTCAGATGTCCCTCTTTACACAGGTATTCAGTAAATGCTTGTCTTTTATTTCAAATGTGATAGAAAACCTATTCTGCTATGGCAGCCATATCATAACTCCAGGTATTTATCAATTAAAGCTTCTATTACAGATGACTGGTGCAAGTGAAACATTACCGCTTTCATCTTCAACATGACTAGTTTTACAAGGTAGACTCCCTATCATACTCCTCAGGTTTATTGGTAAGGTGACTCAGTGGAAAGCCTGTCAAAACCTGAACACAGATCATGCATGAAAACAGGAAGGAGGTTTACTGAAATGCGAAAAAAGGCAGGATAGAAACAGTGAATGGTCCAAGCTTCATAAGTGCAACATTGAGCAAAGTGAAAGAGCAACAGCATCGTGGTTGAGTGGTCACGGTGCTGGACTACAAAGTGGCAAAGGCGTGTTCAAAATACCCTGGTGCATATTTATTATTATTGTTATTTTTTTTTCCACAGCATTATGAACTGTCCTTCCAGTCACTGAAATCTTTGTCCTCTTTCTGTACTCTTGGAAGTTGTCTTGCTACACACTGGTTATAGAGTATGAGTCAGGTGATAAGAATATATCACCATCACAAGTAAATGTGATGAGTAGTGAGAGCAGGCAAGATACCACATAGACGCCTCACAGAAATGAAAACAACAAATAAACAGGGGTGAACTATTTTATAACAAAGGAATTCCAGAGTCAAAACGTCCAAAATGGAAGCAGCTTCAAAAACATGTTTTGACAGAGCACAGTGAAACTGTTGCATTCATTTGTTGCAGCTTATATGACAAACTATTATGTTTTCATCATTTCCTTGGGAGTGATCACATGCACATTCATACGAACACCTAAATTGAGCAAGGAGGTATATCTCTCACCAGACATAGAAATTATGTGCATCGATAAGAGATTCCTATCATATGACACACACACTGTCACTAATGCTGTGTATGACAGACCAGATGTGTTTTTTGATTCGGTTGACTTGTTGCCTTGTCATCAAATGTTTGTGGTTCCCATTCGAAAACCACTTCCTTTCGGCTGCTAATAGCGTAGTTATGCAGAATCAACTTTGATTATAGGTCCCTTCCTTACACCTTTCTGTTGCTAACAGACATTACACCACGACACAGACACAAATATGATACGGATAACAATAAAAATAAAAAAAATTAAAAAAAAAAAATTAATAGCATGTGGGAGCTTCGAAAATGGCTTGCATGCCCAACGTTCCAACACCGTGACAGCTTTACTGAGACACTGTTGCTGTTCACGGTTGCTATTTTGCTGCCCCCCCCCCCCCTCCCCTTCTTCCTGTTTTCATGCTTGAACCACATTCAGTTTTTGATGGGCTGTCCACTGTGCCCTCTTACCACTAAGTCAGAAGAGGGTGTGGTAGGGAGTTTCCTCTGCATCTCAACATGATAATACCAACTGCATCTAAAGAGTTTAACTACGCAAATGGAATCAGGTGATAATTCTAAAGATGCCACAAAATTCCATCATTAAAACATATCTATATATCTGTTATTCTGTTGCGAACTTACATACGTACAGATAGAGCACAGAAATGAATATGTCATAGGACACCTCAGAAGGCAGTGGGAAGCAGAGACTGATAGGGCTGAAATGATTTAAGTGTTATAATATTGTTATTAATGTAATTAAGGCTTCTTACAATGGATTTCTTACAGAGTTTGAGGATATGGTCTCGAATACACACCGAAAAGCTAAAGAAACTGGTACAACTGCCTAATATCATGTACAGACCCCGTGAGCATGCAAAAGTGCCGCAACATAACGTGGCATGGACGCTACTAACGTCTCAGGTAATGCTGGAGGGAATGACACCATGAATCCTGCAGGACTGTCCATAAAACTGTAAGAGTACGAGGGGTGGAGATCTCTTCTGAACAGCATGTTGCTCAGCATCCCAGATATGCTCAATAATGTTCATGTCTGGGTAGTTTGGTGACCAGCAGAAGTGTTTAAACTCAGAAGAGTGTTCCTGGAGCCATTCTGTAGCAATTCTAGAAGTGTGGATGTCTCATTGTCCTGGAATTGCCCAAGTCCGTCAGAATGCACAATGGACATGAATGGATGCAGGTGATCAGACAGGATGCTTATGTATGCGTCACCTGTCAGAGTTGTATCTAGACGTATCAGGGGTCCCATATCGCTCTAACTACACACACCCCACACCATTATAGCTCCTCCACCAGCAGGCTGTCTACGCAGGCGAGGGAAAAAAAATTCCCGAATATCCCAGTTAAAAATAAACTTTTCCCATTTTAAGTGACAGTATACTTTTCCTCGGAACTGTAAAACTTATCAATTCGTTGAATGGTTATGGTTTAATACACCAGCATAGAATTTCCCGGCACTTTAGAAAAGGAAACTCAGGGGGGAAAAAACACATTTTGGAAAGATGTCTGATGTGCAGCAATATGTACACTGCATACTTTCGTATAAATTCGAATTCCACCAAACACCACATGTTACTTTCCGAAGCATTGAAATCAAGATTGCAATGCGCATTTGCAAGCCAGTCATAGCTCATGTCACGTGATCTTGCCAGCTTATGACAGTGGCTATTCAGAGCATAGGACTCGTGATGCAGTCAGCCGATATCAGCATCACTGTGAAGTAGCACGAACACACAAATAGGAAAAATTAATGTACATAGTGTTGCTAGAAGCAAAGAAAAGTTTAACGTGAAATAGTGGTCTCTAAGACTAATAAGCTGCAAGAGAAGCTAAGCTTTCATATATAATATTGAACTTTTTTGCGCGTCTTACACTTTAAGATACATCGCACAAATGTTCCAGTAAAATTTTTGACGACGACATAGATGTGTTATCTTCTGTGATCAAAATTATTCTAAATGGTCATCCTCAAAATGTTGATTTTTAAATAAAAGTCAAACGCTCTGTGATTTAAGTTTTGCCAGAGAGTGCCGCCAGGTAACAGGTGTCACCGTGCTAGCGCAGCTATGATGATGCAGGAAGCCCGTATGTCTGTAAGTGTAAAACATTAAAAGATCTTACATTATGTCATAAAAGAAACAAGACTTTAGAGGATGCCCAAGAGCATCAGAATTTCGTGGATCGTAGTAAAATTCGGCTTAAAGTGCACATTCGTAAGTCCAGATTCTGATGTAAATTTTCTTGAAGTACCAGTACTGTATTATCTCATGTTTGGCTCTTTATTATGGCATAATGCTGTAGGTGCTAGATGAAAACGTGCACAGGGAACAGTTGAAACTAGCCAATAGTGCAGAATTAAACACTTCGTTTCGAATAAATTGACTGCAGCCGGAAAGTTTAATAAGAGCCAAATTTTTTTAGCAAATCGACAAAAATAATTTCATTGTTCTACAAGGCGATTAATACTTGATTGTCAAAAAGATGGAAATAAAATAAAATCTGAAACTAATAACATATTTTAGCATTCTGCAATTATGTGAATATTTTAATTCATGTGATAGCTCCCGGCCACAGAAATCCTTTTTGTTTTCATTTGACGTGAGAGCAGTAAATGAAGAGGAAACAGCAAAATCTCTAAATGTAAACATGGATCACGTGGAGACTACCCACTTCCCCACTCTAACTTGCACTGCTCTGTGCATCAGCCCCAAGTCTATGACATTTCCAAACCGGTGCAATACTAGATAGTGGCCCCTCCCCCTCCCTCAAGCGTTTGAGATGGATGTCAAAAATTTTAAAAAAATATTGAATTTTTCAAAAATAAGTGCATTTTGTAGTGCACATCTTTCTGAGGAGTTTCATACATAAAACATATGTGTTCGAGTAAGTCTAAGATGTGTTCGAGTAAGTCTAAGACATGTTATTTGATCTTAAGTCTGCCAAAGTGGAGCTTTCTTTTATCGCACATCACTGTATTTCGCTCTGTGGAATTGAAATGTGTATATTTTGTAATGGATGACATCAAACTATATCCAGGACAGTGGAAATTAGAATGTCCTGCGGTGCCTCTCGTGCTCCCGTTTGGACGGTTTGACATCCTGCCCCTCTTTTTTCTTTAAAAAATCAAAACCGCAGTTAATACTGGATGGGATTATTTGTAACCAGGAGAACAAGAACTCTTCAGAAAATTTGCACTCTTTATTGCCTATTAGCTAATAACTTGCTGTTTTGTCTGACATAAAATTAACCAGCAAAGACAAGAGACAAGCAAGACAGTACACATTTCTTCAATCTTTAAGTCCTAGAATTTTTTTCTCTCTAATCTTACTACAGCTTTACATGGCATAGCTTTCCTTTCTGGGAAAGAAATCTATTACCCCAGTAAAGATCGTCTACATGAAAAAACAAAATGTCGTTGTCTAATACTGAAAAAGCTGTTAAAACAAATAGTATCAAAGACTGGTGTGGTTTCTCGATCTGATTATGTGCTTTTTCTCACTGTCTGCTAGATAAAATGAAACAGGCCTGCCTAGTATTGCAGCAATTTTAACACATACCACATAAACAAGACTGTTTTGGCAAGTACCTATATCAAATGCCTATTAGGTCTACTACAAGCAAAAAGTTTTATATTAGGAAATAGTTTCACATTTCATTCACACGCTCTAGCTTCTGAAGCATGAGATCGAAAAGTGGTATTACGAAAGCTTTATATAAATTTGGAATTGTCATATTCATCCATAATTTGTGTGGTGTCCCTGTTTCTTCTCCATCCTCTTTCTAACAAACGATCTTCTCATCACTAATTCTGTAACTATTCCTGACAGTGCCAAAACTTATTCTCCGGTTAACTACACTAACCCTGCCACAGTCATCGATTAGTTATGCTGCATTTATTCTCCAGTTAGCGTTATCCGTGCTACTCCCAGAATAGAAATTTAGCGACTGTTAGCTGGGCCTGTACAACTGGTCCTTAGTAATGTAGCAGTCTGGCCAAACATTTTCTGTCAAAATTTCACTTTCTTGGATACACCGAGAATAAGTAATATTTCTCACCTGTTATTCCTGTTCAGGGTGTATACGACCCGGGAAAAACCTGGAAATGTTTCATTGTTTTTGTTTTCAGTTAAAGTTTTGTAATTTTGACTGGTAAGAACAGATACTCTAACAAAGGATATTACTGTATTCCGCTACTGCAGAGTAATACTGCAGCAATAAAACATGAACGAGAGAAAAAACGAAAATAAAACTTAAAACTGCAAAGGAAATGCGCCATATACAACAAAAAAACACAGTGCTTCATACAAGCGTCTGCCAACAGCAAAATATGTCAAAGGCTTAAGAAAGACTATGCAATGCTTCGTAACAACAAATTACCTCCGAGGAGCATGACATCACAACTGTTTACATTAGGTTCGTTTTAGCAGTTAAGAGTGGGATCATGCGTATGCGCAGTTGAGTAGTAGCTTCTCCCACTTCTCGCTACAGAAATGTGGCTATTGCCTGTGTAAGCAGTCGGAGCAAGCAGCTAGATGCTACTGGGAAAAGTTTTACTGGAGTGCCCAAGCTGCCAGATTAATGCATGCGCATGGGGGGGGGGGGGGCATATTGATATTCTTGAGGGGGAAAAACCTTGTTCACAAAGCACTTAGCATACAGCGCACATTAGTCTATCGATTATTCATATGACTTTGAAACGCATCCCTGTCGGTTTTTGAACACATTCTAAGTTGATTTCTGAATGCGTGCATAGTGTACATGATGTCTCTGTCAGGGTAATCCTCGTTGCATCTAGAAGACCTAACTTTCCTACAGACAAAAGGGGCTATATGAGCTGAGCGGAGTAATGCCGAACGGATGAGTGTGAACCGCTGTCTGTGTGGTTCATTGGGTTTGCGAATGATGAGCGTTGTTATAATTACTAGCGAAATCCACAGACTCAGACTACCGGAGTGGAAATAAACTAATTACAGGTAAGAAAGATTACATATTAAAATGGCTCTGACCACTATGGGACTTAACATCTGAGGTCATCAGTCCCCTAGAACTTAGAACTACTTAAACCTAACTAACCTGAGAACATCACACACATCCATGTCCGAGGCAGGATTCGAACCTGCAACCGTAGCGGTCGCGCGGTTCCAGACTGAAACGCCTAGAACCGCTTGGTCACTGTGGCCGGCAATTACGTATTACCTTCTCGGTGTATCCAAGAAAATGATATTTTGACAAAAATTTTTTGACGAGATCGCTATACTAGTAAGGGCCAGTTGTACAGTCCCCCGCCAGCAGCCGCTTTAAGTTCTATTCTGGAAGTAGCATGGAAAATGCGTTGTATGAACACTTAACAACGCCTAACCAGAGAATAATTGCGGGATAATTAAACTGCTAATTCTGGAAGAATTAGTGAAGTTAACCAGCGAATAAGCTTTGAAATTGACAGGAATAGTTACAGAATTAGTGATAACAAGACTCTTTGTTAGTTGAGGGAGGAGAAAAACCGCGACATCACACAAATTATGGAACAATATGACGATTCCGAGTTTGTACATAAATTTCGTACTACTACTTTTCGATCTCATGCTTGAGAAACTGGAGCGTATGAATGAAGTGTGAAAGTATTTCCTAAAGTAAAGCTTTTTGCTTGTAGTAGGCCTCATAGGCATTTGATATTGGTACTTTGTGAATTATATTCTGTCCTTTGTGCAGTATTAGAAGGCCTATTTTGTTTTATCTAGGAGAAAGTGACAAAACAGGCGTAATCAGATCGAGAAATCACACCAATCTTGGGTCCTATTTGTATTAACAACTTTTTCAGTATTTCTATTTTTCATGTAGCAAAATGTTTGACGAACTTTGATGAGGTAACAGACTCGCAGAAAGCACAGCACGCCATGTAAAGCTGTAGCAAGATTAGAGAGAAGAAAATTCTAGGAGTTAAGGATTAAAGAAATGTGTATTGTCTTGCTTGTCTAATGTCTTTAATGATTTTATGTATCCTATATTTAATTTTAGGTCACACAAAGCAGCAAGTTGTTAGCTGATAGGTAATAAAGGGTGCAAATTTTCTGAAGAGAGTTTAAAAAAGGGGCCGGGGCGGACAGGATGTCAAACCGGCTGACTAAGCATGAGAGGCACTACAGGACATTTTAATTTCCATGTCCAAAATATTCACGTTTCAATTCCACAGAGCAAAATACAGTGACATGTGATAGGAGAATGCTGAGTGAATAGGTGTGGCACTTCACTTTGGCAGACTTACGACCAAATAACATGTCTTACATTTCCTCGAACACATGTGTTTTATGCATTAGACTCTTCAAAAAGATGTGCGCTACAAAATGAATATAGTTTTGAAAATCCGATTTTTTCATTTTTTATGTCCTATCTCAAACGCTCGCGGGAGTGGCGGGGTATTGCCCCGGTTTGGAAATATCGAAGATCCGGGGCTGATGCACAGAGCAGTCTGAGCTACAGTGGGGAAGCGGGTAGTCTCAACATGACCCGTGTTTACGTTTAGTGATTTTACTGTTTCCTCTTCATTTACTGCTCTCACGTCAAATGAAAACAATGATTTTATTTTATTTCCACTTTTCTGACGGCCAAGCATTAATCGCCTTGCAGAACAGTGGAGTTATTTTTGTCGGTTTGCTAAAGAAATTTTCTTTTATTAATCTTTTCCACCGCGGCAGACAATATATTTGAAACGAAGTATTTAATTCCACACACTGTTTGCTGCATTTCAAGTGCACTTTTTCAACTTCTAGCACGTATGGCATTATGCCATAATAAAGAACCAAACATGAGGTAACTTAGCACTGGTACTCCAAGAAAATTTACATCCCGAAAACTACATTGAAAAGCTTAATATCAGGTCGTGGCCTACTTCACTGGGAATCTGGACATATGAATGTGCACATTTTAGTTTGGTTCATGAGATTCCGTTGCTCTTCGAGCATCCTCTGATGCCTTGTTTCTTTTATAACATAATGGAAGATCTTTTAATATTTTACACATATGAACATACGGGCTCCCTACGACATCATAGCTGCACAAGTGCAGCGACGCCCACCATCTGGTGCTCTCTGGCAACTGCAGAAACGAACCTGTTTCTCATAGGTCGTGGGAAAATATTCCGAATGGTGGTTTGAAAAGCGTTGCTATCAAAGTAAATTTCCTTTTATGCAAGTTGAACTATGTGCAAGAACGTACAATGATTTTTTTTTTTAATTACAGAGCGTTTGACTCATTTAAAAATCAACTCTTTGATGACAAGCCATTTAGATGAATTTTGAGCTCAGATCAGACATTTATGTCATTATTAAAAATTTTACTAGCACATTTGAGCGATATATCTTATACTGTAATACGCGCATAAAAGACCAACATTATATGTGTAAGCTTAGCTTCTCTTGCAGCATATTAATCTTATAGACCAATATTATATGTGAAAGCTTTGCTTTTCACCCAACAACACTATGTATATTAATTTAAACCATTAGCTTTCTCTGTTTGTGTGTTTGCGCTTCTTAACAGTGATGTTGCTATTGGCTGACAACATCACGTCCTAAGCTCTGAATACCCGCTGTCATCGGCTGGCAAGATCACACGACGTGAGCTATGCCTGGCTTACAAAAGCGCCTCGCAATCTGGAATTCGAATTTATACTTCCGAAATACGAAAATATGCAGCATACATGTTGCTGCTCATCAAAGATCTATCCAAAACGTGTTTTTTTTCCCCCCTGTGTTTCGTTTTCTAAGGCGCCAGGAAATTCTATGCCCGTGTATAAAACCATAACCATTGAAAGGACTGATAAGTTATACTGTCAGTCAACAGGGGAAAAGTAGGTTTTCACCTTGGAGAAAGTGTATTTTTAACCGGGAAATCCGGGAATTTTTTTTCCTTGTCCTGCTGTTAGTTGTTTATTTCTACTCTGGTAGTCTGAATCCATGGATTTCGCCAGTAATTATAACAATGCTAATAATTCACAAAAGTCAACCGCATTGGCATTCACCCGTTCGGCTTTATTCCCCTTAGCTCATTTCTAGATGCCACAGGGATTCCCCTGGAGAGACATCACGTACAATATGTACACATTCAGAAATCAACATAGAATTTGTTCAAAAACGAATAGGGATGCATTTCAAAATCATATGAATAATTGATAGACCAATGTGCACTGGATGCTAGGCGCTTTGTGAAACAAGGTCTTTTTCCTCGAGAATATGAATTTGGTGCCCCCTTCCTGTGAAACTGCCGCCTGGGGCAGGTACCCCGATTTGCCCACCGCCCCCTAGATCCAGGCCTGTTGACCACACGTGTATCTGGCAGCATCTTGCTGCTATTGATTATACAGCTAACTGCCACACTTGGGTAGCCAGAAGTGGGAGAAGTTACTACTCATACGCAACTCTACAGCACTCGAGCTCGCTCACAACGGCTCAAATGAATCTAATGTAAGCAGTTGTGACGTCACGCTCACCAGAGGCAATTTGTTGTTATGAAGCATTGCATAGTCTTTCTAAAGCCTTTGACACAATTTGCTGTTGGCAGGCACTTGTATAAGAACTGTGTTTTGTTGTTGTATATGGCACATTTCTTTTGCAACTTGTTTTATTTTCATTTTTTCTCTTGTTCATGTTTTATAGCTCCAGTATTATTCTGTAATAGCGAGATACAGAAATATCCTTTGTTACAGTACTGGTTCTTACCAGTTAAAGTTACAAAAATTTAACTGAAAACTAAAACAATAAAAAAAATTCCCAGGTCGTATACACCCTGACCAGCTTAACAGTCCCTTGCTGACATCAGGATCCATGGGGTTGTCTCCATACCCGTACACGTCCACATGCTCCATATAATTTGAGGAATACTCGTCCGACCAAGCTACATGTTTCCAGTCATCAACAGTCCAGTGTCAGTGTTGCTGGGCCCAGGCGAAGCATAAAGCTCCGCGTTTTGCAGTCATCAAGGATACACGAGTGGGCCTTTGGCGCCACAAGCCCATATCAGTAATGTTTTGTTGAATGGTTCGCACACAGACACTTGGTGGCCCAGCATTGAAATCTTAAGTAATTTGCAGGAGAGTTACACTTCTGTCACATTGAACGAGTCTCTTCACTTGCTGTCAGTCACTTTTTTGAAGGATCTTTTTCCAGCTGCAGTGATGTCAGATATTTGATGTTTTTCTGGATTCCTGATATTCATGGTACACTCTTGAAAATCCCCCACTTCATCATTACCTCAGAGATGTTGTGACCCTTCGCTCGTGACCAGCTATAACACCATGTTCAAACTTGCTTAAATCTTGATGACCTGCCATTGTAGCAGTAGTAACCAATCTAACAACTGCAACACACTTGTCATATAGGTTTTGCTGACCACAGCACCATATTCTGCCTGTTTATGTATATCTCTGTTTGAATATGTGGCGCTTCAGTGTATCTTGTGAGCACCTCAGAGAACTAACTTAAAGCTGTGGATATGCTTCAGTGGTGAACTAGCAGCATGATGCTGTTATGCTGTGTCACAGGGAACAAGATCTTGGCTTGCTTTGCTAAGCATGCATGCATCATGGTGACTTCCATGAATGTATGTGTATCGGTCAGGTAAGGTTAAGTTCCCATTGGTCATGTGTGTGAGGACTGGAGAGCATTAAGATCGGCCAGCGGAAGAGGATGATCCTGTAGCAGTGTTGGAATGCTTGCTCCATTCCATATTCAGAAGGTACAGATCTCCTCAACACACAACTCTAGAAGTCCCATAGGATATTATTTGCATATGTACACTATGACAGCAACTTTTGTAGTGTGATGGCAACATTACCTTTGCCGTCTCCCACCTGGTGGTGATCTTTCTGCCTGACTAGAGGCAGGAATGTCAGACTACTTAAAACAATTTCTTGCAGAGTTAGTGGGAATGGTCACCAAGCTATGTGATGAGTACCTCAGAACTGATGCAAAGGTCTGGGCATGTTTTAGTAACCACCTAACAGTAAGACAGTGGTACGCTCCACAGGGAATAAGAACTTGGCCTGTCTAATTCATATGCTTATGTATGATATTAAATAAACCTAAACTTCAAGGTGGACTACAAGCCAATGGGTAGTTTGGTGTGGATACAAAAAGTTGCTGGTAAGAAACTTACGCTGGACCTCAGTTGTAATTGGGGGAGGGGGGGGGGGGGGCGGCGGCACTACATCTTACAGTGGCCAGAGCCGATTATAACACGTGACAATATGCTCACTGGTTGGCTACAATGTCAAACATTTGTCGTCTCCTGTTGCCGACACCTTGGATCCACTTGGGGTTCTGGCCAAAAGTGGGAGCCCACACAGTAATCAGGCTGCATGCATGGGTGGTTAGCTCACAGGAACTGTGCACTTATAAAATTTCAGCCATATTACATCCATTTACAGAGGTGGACTGGTATGGTGCGGGGGAAGCTGGTCAGTGCTTCACTGGAGTTTAATGTAGTCATTATCTTGCGCATATTCATTTTGGAGATCCTGACTACCTGCCTAGCTTCAGAATTTGTCACTTGGCAGAACATGGCAGTGGTCAGATGCTCAGAGACAGACAGACAAATACAGTGCCAGGTCTTGTTGTAGGCGACAACATCTCGGTTGGAAAAAGAGTCAAGTCCAGGTAGAGGTGTGTTCTCACAGCGGACAATTGCGAGTGTAAACCACCTACTGCCCACTGCTCCAGTTGTGACATCAAGTGAAAAATATTCTGAATGGACCAATATTTTTCCGTGGATTCGAGTAAATTTTTCACTTGATGTCGCAACTGGGGCAGCGGGCAGTGGGGTTTTACACTTGCAATTGTCCGCTGTGAGAACGCATCTCTACCTGGACTTGAATTTTTTTCCGACTGAGATGTCGTCGCCTACAAGACCTGGCACTGTGGAATCAAACCGAAGACGCAAAGTAGACCTAGTTTTGTTTATAGTAATATGCCTTTTACTCTGTATACCCGCTCATGTAGAAAAGTTTCTAATGATGAGAAAATACATGTATGGATGAAAGAACTTGGTGTACTTGTTGAGAATGTAACTATAACTGGCGATATTACTTTGTATTATAATTATTAATAAAGAGTTTTCCTTGACTCCTGTAACCGGGAGCATCAGCCTAAAACCGCTAGATGTACTTCTGGTAATCGGGGGCTCAAGGATGCAACAATTTTAAAAAATTAACAAAGCATAGTGCCGCACTGCCTGCTGGGCGCCTAGCCGGGCAGTTACGCAACCAGCTTGGCTCGGCGCTAGGCCGGCGCACCAGCAGACATGCGCTCTTAGTACGACTAGAGCGCGCGTACGCTATATTGCCCGCCTGCTGGTGCCTGCAGAGTCTAAGTCCGTTATCAGTGCCTTACGTAATCAACTCTTACTAACCCTGCACAGAGGGAGGGGAGCATCTAATTTTAACCTCTAACTCTTGGAATTCAGCTAACAAAAATTTAAGCAACTTAAACCCTCCTCTAGTTAGTGTAGTAATGTATTTTAACTGCTGATAACTTTCATCATCACCTTATGAAGATTAATGCATCATATCAACAACACTAATATCTGCATTTAACCACTAATTCACTTACAGGTTGAGATGATGATACGCTTGACTTCATGTTCTTTGGACAGAAGACCTACATCAAAAGAACTGTTGGCTCAGCTGGATTACTTATCATGCCACAATACTAATGAGAGCTCAGTAATAAAACATCTGTTAAGTGAAATAAGCCAACGTGATAAAGAAATTGAAGAACTGAAGCATGAAAAGAGACAGTATGCGCAAGAAATACTGGAACTGAAACTTAAATTGGAGAGATATGAGACTTTAGATATGTCATCAAAAATTTAGTGTAAATCTTCCTAGACTTTACAAATGTGCTCAACTTCTACTCATTGCCAGATGAATATAAGACAATGCCCAGTATCTAGCTATTTGGTATCAAATACTCTAATTAGATAGAAAAGATGTGAGGGAAAGTGGAGCCATGTGCCAATTTTAAAAACTTTGATTAATTTCATCATAGTGTTCCTTTATTATGTGTCATTATCACTACCTATTTATTGTACCAAATGTTAATAACATGATAAAAAAAAGAGTGCTTTCTGGGTGGTAGTGGATGAAGCTTATGACAGAAGAGAAGATTCAGAAACTGACAAATCTTTCAAGCATTACGTTAATGTTACACATGTTGCTCTACCATCTCCACATGTGGCAAGTTAGATAACCCCAAATCATGGCAGACAGGAATTTAAATTCAAACTACTTAAATTTGTTTCATGTTTCAGTAAGTGCTTGAAGGCACTTCTGCACTATTTTTGTTTTGTGGCTATTATTGTAGTTTTATTTCTACTTAACTTGTCCACCATACTTGGTGGTTTCACTTTTGGAGATTCATTTTTGCCACATTACTTAAATTCTATTTGTACAAGATGTGTGTATCTTTAAATGAATGACAAGACATGTGATCTCTTACACATTATCAGTATTTAAGGATTAATGTTACTTCAGAAGCAATAGGTTAGGGCTTGTTGGAAAGATAAGGATAAGTGAAGTAACATGACTTTATTATAAAATGTATTTTTGTATTTGTTGAATAAAATTCTTTTTACAAGAAAGCTTCAAATGCCAGTAAAAAGTATCACACAAGTGGATGTATAACATAATGTGAGCAAACTGCAGTACAATCAGGTTCCATCCAGTAGTTAACACTTCAGGAAGTGTTCTATAAGTACATAAATGGGACTCAATGGAATGCATGTAGGGATAAATTATTCTCCTTTTAGAAATAAGAAGTGTAATGGGAGGGGAGGGGGAAGACTCACTGGCATTTGGCCAGTTGTTACATATTTCTTACAAATAAACAGACAAGTTATGGCTTGCCAAGGGCATTCATATCACACACAAAAAGAGAAATTATAAATACATGCATTCCACTGACAAAATGCAACAGGGAAATTCAAGTACCACACCACAGTGTGTTCTGAATCAGCCAAGGCATCTGACAACTGTCATATTCCAGAACAGACCAATTCCATTTGATGTTTAATACCTGTAATGGTCTGGTTTAAAAGGCCCATCAGTTGGAACACCAAGATATTTAGACTGCTCTGGTGTTAATTTAGTAAGCTTCACTCCTAAGTGTTCCAAGTGTAGAGCTGCGACTTCTTCATCCAGCTGTGAGAAAGTTTAGTGTTAAAGAATGTATGAATAATGGAAGTAGAACTATAACGCTAAAAGTGATTCTCTTAATGTTTTGTTGAATTAATTATGAAGTAACAAAACAATTTTTATATTTGTTTTCTATAAGATATTTTGAACTCAATTCTTTTGGATTAAAGCAAAATCAATGAGGAGTCAATACCCACACAATTAAAACTTTCTAGCTCGAAAAAGAGAGCGCGCCCGTGCCCGCCCCCCCCCCCCCCCCCCTTCTCTCTCTCTTCCCCCCCCCTCCACACACACACACACACACACACACACACACACACACACACACACACACACACACACACACACACACAGAGAGAGAGAGAGAGAGAGAGAGAGAGAGAGAGAGAGAGAGAGAGAGAGATGATGTCGACTGGACAAATAGTGCCTACTGATGACTCAACATACCTTCTTTTTCGGTGAGTGGTCTCCTTTAATCCAAAAGTATTTACATTCTACCAGAACTTCTACAACATATTTCAAAGTCTGATATCCCAAACATATTTACCTTCTTAGGAAGCATGTGAACACCAACAGGGTATTTACCGGGTTTTGTCCACAATTCTATTTGAGCAAGTACTTGGTTACTGAATGAGTTACTCATAACAAATGATGGGTGGCCCATGGCACAACCCAAATTTACCAAACGACCCTCAGCAAGAATAATTATATGTCTTCCATTTGACAATCTGTACCTATCCACCTGAAACAGCAGATTTAGTCTGTACACATTCCAGCAGGTGGCCATACACAGAGAAAACCATGTTCCTTTCTTACCTGTGGTTTAATGTTTATCTTTTCAACTGCATTTTTCTCAAGCCATGTCACTTGAATTTCACAATCAAAATGGCCTATGTTACATACTATAGAATCATTACGCATATTCAAAAAGTGATCTCCTGTTATAATGTCCTTACAACCAGTAGTAGTTACAAATATTTGGCCTTCCTTGGATGCTTCATCCATTGTCGTCACCTGCAAGTGTGATGTAAGAAAAAAATTCTTGATAAATTAATGAAGTATACTTAGGCCACAAAAAGCTAATGATGCAGAAATTAACAAGCCATTATTCAATGCTTAGACCGCAAACAAAAGAATTATGGTGGCCAGTAACAATCAAATTTTGATAACAAAGTGTCAGCAGCCAATGGAATTTTACTAAAAATAATTCAAAATGAGCTATTATAGAAATGTTATTCAATTTTTGGTAATGTACTCTATGCTTTCTATTGGGAAATTCTAGACAGGAACTACATTAACATTATCAATTTTTCCAATTTCCGTTAGTGTGGAGCAGTAACTAGAGGAATTGTGTGATCAGGAGAGGGGGGGGGGGGGGGGGGGGGGGGGGAGAAGCATTATTCCCTTCAAGTCATTAGCAGGCAAAGAATTGACCATATCGTACAGCTCTCTACAATTACTGAATATTATAAGACTGTGAGTGAGGCTCTGTGATGGACAATGCCTCTTTCGTACGAATGTGAGTGTCCATTTTCCGATATGAGGCAAGAAGCCTTATATTCTGCAACTTAAACCTCATGTAATGAGGGATGGGTTCAGATCAGTTCACAGATACACAGGCGGGTTTTGACACTTTACATCACCAGTAATTAACACTAAAACAAAAGGAAACTGTGCACCCATTGTCATAATGCGGAGCAGGAAGATTTATCTGATGTTCGAAAGGGCTTTCAGGCCAAGGTTGGAAACTCTTCCTAAGTGGCTAAGTTTGTAAATTGTTCGAATGCTGGTTTAAGTATACCATGGCATGGCAAAATGTCGCAATCCAAAAACTGGCACCGGGGCAACTGTTATGCTCCACAGGCCAAAGATGATGTTTTTGCTGCTGTGGTCTTCAGTCCTGAGACTGGTTTGATGCAGCTCTCCATGCTTACCCTATCCTGTGCAAGCTTCTTCATCTCCCAGTAACTACTGCAACCTACATCCTTCTGAATCTGATTAGTGTATTCATCTCTTGGTCTCCCTCTACGATTTTTACCCTCCACACTGCCCTCCAATGCTAAATTTGTAATCCCTTGATGCCTCAACACATGTCCTACCAACCGACCCCTTCTTTAGTCAAGTTGTGCCACAAACTTCTCTTCTCCCCAATCCTATTCAATACCTCCTCATTAGTTACGTGATCTACCCACCTTATCTTCAGCATTCTTCTGTAGCACCACATTTCGAAAGCTTCTATTCTCTTCCTGTCCAAACTATTTATCATCCATGATTCACTTCCATACATGGCTACACTCCATACAAATACTTTCAGAAATGACTTCCTGACACTTAAATCTATACTCGATGTTAACAAATTTCTCTTCTTCAGAAACGCTTTCCTTGCCATTGCCAGTCTACATTTTATATCATCTCTACTTCGACCATCATCAGTTATTTTGTTCCCCAAATAGCAATACTCATTTACTACTGTAAGTGTCTCATTTCCAATCTAATTCCCTCAGCATCACCCGACGTAATTCGACTACATTCCATTATCCTCGTTTTGCTTTTGTTGATGTTCATCTTATATCCTCCTTTCAAGACAATGTCCATTTCGTTCAACTGCTCTTCCAAGTCCTTTGCTGTCTCTGACAGAATTACAATGTCATCGGCGAACCTCATAGTTTTTATTTCTTCTCCATGGATTTTAATATCTACTCCGAATTTTTCTTTTGTTTCCGTTACTGCTTGCTCAATATACAGATTGAATAACATCGGGGATAGGCAACAACCCTATCTCACTATCTTCCCAACCACTGCTTCCCGTTCATACCCCTCAACTCCTGTAACTGCCATCTGGTTTCTGTACAAATTGTAAATAGCCTTTCGCTCCCTGTATTTTACCCCTGCCACTTTCAGAACTTGAAAGAGAGTATTCCAGTCAACATTGTCAAAAGCTTTTTCTAAGTCTACAAATGCTAGAAATGTAGGTTTACCTTTCCTTAATCTTTCTTCCAAGATAAGTTGTAAGGTCAGTATTGCCTCACGTGTTCCAATATTTCTACGGAATCCAAACTGATCTTCCCCGAGGTCCGCTTCTACCACTTTTTGCATTCGTCTGTACAGAACTCGCGTTAGTATTTTGCAGTTGTGACTTATTAAACTGATAGTTCCGTAATTTTCACATCTGTCAACACCTGCTTTCCTTAGGATTGGAATTATTATATTCTTCTTGAAGTCTGAGGGTATTTCGCCTGTTTCATACATCTTGCTCACCAGATGGCAGAGTTTTGTCAGGACTGGCTCTCCCAAGGCCGTCAGTAGTTCTAACGGAATGTTGTCGACTCCCGGGGCCTTGTTTCGGCTCAGGTCTTTCAGTGCTCTGTCAAACTCTTCACACAGTATCGCATCTCCCATTTCATCTTCATCTATATTCTCTTCCATTTCCATAATATTGTCCTCAAGTACATCGCCCTTGTATAGACCCTCTATATACTCCTTCCACCTTTCTGCTTTCCCTTCTTTGCTTAGAACTGTGTTTCCATCTGAGCTCTTGATATTCATACAAGTAGCTCTCTTTTCTCCAAAGGTCTCTCTAATTTTCCTGTAGGCAGTATCTATCTTACCCTTGGTGAGACAAGCCTCTACATCCTTACATTTGTCCTCTAGCCATCCCTGCTTAGCCATTTTGCACTTCCTGTCGATCTCATTTTTGAGATGTTTGTATTCCTTTTTGCCTGCTTCATTTACTGCATTTTTATATTTTCTCCTTTCATCAATTAAATTCAATATTTCTTCTGTTACCCAAGGATTTCTACTAGCCCTCATCTTTTTACCTACTTGATCCTCTGCTGCCTTCACTATTTCATCCCTCAGAGCTACCCATTCTTCTTCTACTGTATTTCTTTCCCTAATTCCTGTCAATTGTTCCCTTATGCTCTCCCTGAAACTCTGTACAACCTCTGGTTTAGTCAGTTTATCCAGGTCCCATCTCCTTAAATTTTGCACTTTCTTCAATTTTAATCTGCAGTTCATAACCAATAGATTGTGGTCAGAGTCCACATCTGCCCTTGGAAATGTCTTACAATTTAAAACCTGGTTCCTAAATCTCTGTCTTACCATTATATAATCTATCTGATACCTTTTAGTATCTCCGGGATTCTTCCATGTATACAACCTTCTTTTATGATTCTTGAACCAAGTGTTAGCTATGATTAAGTTATGCTCTGTGCAAAATTCTACCAGAAGGCTTCCTCTTTCATGATAGAGGTGAACAAAGGCTGCGAAGATGTGTACAGGCAAATTAACGTGCAACTACTGAGCAACTGACTGCCCAGATGAACCAAGGGACCTCTATTAAGCAAACATTGCTGCATATGAGCCTCCACAGCAGGTGCCTGGTTCATGCAACCATGCTGAGTGCTGTTTATTGGTGATGAAGGCTGGAACTTACATGCCAGTACTACAATAGGACTTCCACTGAATGGTGACATGTGGCCTCTTCCGATGAACCTCATTTTAGCTCCATCAGCACGAGGCCTCTAAAGTCAAATGCATAGCAACAGTCATCAGAAGGCTGCAGGCCAGAAGGTTGGTCTGAGGAAAGCTTTTCTGGCATTCCCTGAGTGAAACTGTCATTTGGGAGAGACAATGAATCAACACAAGTATTAGAGATCGGCATCCGATGTTTATGATCGCTTGAATTTCTCAGTGTATGTAGTTCCGCTTAAGTCCTGCAGATGTCAATACAGCCATTTTGGACTTTGAGAGCAGTTGCACTTAACTTCCTTGAAGCTCATTCGAGTGTGTCATGTTCTACTTGCCTGGTCGTCTACTATAGTTACCCAAGTGCCACTGATTTACCCACTGTAGGATCTTGGCATGAACCTGACATGAAGGGCGGTGTGAATGCAAAACTTTATTTGAAAGAATATATCCCGAGTGCGAAAGACGACGGGTGTAAATGTCTGCGAGAGATTTTTTTTTTAGTGACACAGAAGGATGTGGTAAGTGTTCTGTTCTCCTTACACATCTACCGTAACACATCTAAAGACACATATCTGCAAAACACGAAGTACAAGTTCTGAAGCATTACCAGTTTCATTGAAAGTTATGGTGATTCAAAAGGGCTTCAAACTGTGTGCCAGAGATCTTCACCCATATCTATTAATATTGGGTGTAGGATTTCACACTTTCAGGATCTTGTAAATGTTGGTTCAGAATTGGTACACAAAGACATCTCAAACATCTCGCCTCATCTTATGACAATATCATGAAACAGTGAAAGACAAGCCTATGATATATGGAGAGTGCATGAATATGGATGTACTGTGGATATATAACCGATACATATACTTTATCAAGAAATCTGGGGAGTTTATTGAGAACTACACTGATGAAACATTATTCAAGCTGTTAGGAGTAGATCCTCAGTATTTTAGTAAGATTTCATTTCTCAGTGACCAAGGCAGTAATATCTGCAAGACGCTGCAGCCTTTCAGCATTGTGTAAACATTACACATGTTTTCAACAGTCCTGAACCACATTTTTGGTGAGTTACTTGATAAATGAGGTTGCAGTTTTTTATTTCAAGACTTACACTGCCAAAGAAAATATCTGTTTTATGAAGAAAACTGGCCACATGAATTAAATACAGAAAAGCTTGAAGCATGAAATTGAGAGTAGGTGAAACATTTGTTTAGGATACTAGTTTGCAGTTAGGCAGCATAATAAAAGTCATGGAAATGCTTCTGTCTCTGGTAAAATTACCGATTATGATAACACTGCAAAAAAAACCTAACATTTTTAGAGCCATTCAAAGGTGCAATAAGAATGCCGGAAGGTGATAAGCATGCAACATTTCAGTTTGTTTTGTTATGGGTACACAGGCTGAAAAGTCATAGTAATACAGGGCTCAAAGATACAGAGATATGTTTAGATTACTGAAGAGCCAGTTTCTTTTTTTTTTCCTCATAAATGCTGTGTGACCATAAAATGAAAAAGGCACTTAATTGCAAAATGCCAATTTCAATATCTCCGGCATTTTGGCAATACAATATGGCTGTTATATTGTCATCTATTAACTGTAGATACTACGAATGCTGATGAGCACTGTCTCCATCTCTCAGAGGAGACAGTCAACATTCGGACATTGCACAGAAGAGTAACACTTCTGTGGTCACCCTTTCACTTACTGAAAATTGTGTCTCCAATAGACATGAGACATTAAATACTGTCAGTCAAATATGTTATGAAATTTCAGTTCCTCGTATGTTAGAACAACATGGCAGTAATACCTTACCATATTTTTGTTATATTTGTAGACATTTATTTAGGACTGTTAAGCACATGACAGCTGTGTTCAGCAGCTAAAACCACAAAGTCTCTGCTTTCACTGTGACTAGACTGTTTGAGATGCCAACTTTTATTTAACCTGAATGAAAAGTGGTGATAGCTTGAGGGGTGACAGCACAACCACAGTCTCTTTCCCAAGCTATCTAATTTAGTGAGAAGAGTGTTTGGTGTTCCAGCCTCAAATGTGACTAGCAAAAGAAATTTCAGTGTGGCATGGAAACTTTTCTCTGCCGGACAAAGCAGACGTGAGCCAAAATGAGTCAATTCATTGTAATTATGGTAACAAGGAGTAATTTGGAGCTAATTTTGTTTAGGTGGTCAAGTTCACAGATTTACATTTGAATCAAAGCATATGATAAATAATTAGTCATATTGCTGCTGTTGTTTTTTATATATAAAAAGTTTCTCTTATCAATCACAATTACGAATATACAGGGTTATTAAAAATGTTTGAAGCGATTTCACAGCTCTACAATAACTTTATTATTTGAGATATTTTCACAATGCTTTGCACACACATACAAAAACTCAAAAAGTTTTTTTTAGGCATTCACAAATGTTCAATATGTGCCCCTTTAGTGATTCGGCAGACATCAAGCCGATAATAAAGTTCCTCCCACACTCGGCGCAGCATGTCCCCATCAATGAGTTCGAAAGCATCGTTGATGCGAGCTCGCAGTTCTGGCACGTTTCTTGGTAGAGGAGGTTTAAACACTGAATCTTTCACATAACCCCACAGAAAGAAATCGCATGGGGTTAAGTCGGGAGAGCGTGGAGGCCATGACATGAATTGTTGATCATGATCTCCACCACGACCGATCCATCGGTTTTCCAATCTGTTTAAGAAATGCTTCTGCTTTAGCCTTTTCCGTAAGATTTTCCAAACTGTCGGCTGTGGTACGTTTAGCTCCCTGCTTGCTTTATTCGTCGACTTCCACGGCTACGCGTGAAACTTGCCCGCACGCGTTCAACCGTTTCTTCGCTCACTGCAGGCCGACCCGTTGATTTCCCCTTACAAAGGCATCCAGAAGCTTTAAACTGCGCATACCATCGCCGAATGGAGTTAGCAGTTGGTGGATCTTTGTTGAACTTCGTCCTGAAGTGTCGTTGCACTGTTATGACTGACCGATGTGAGAGCATTTCAAGCACGACATACGCTTTCTTGGCTCCTGTCGCCATTTTGCCTCACTGTGCTCTCGAGCGCTCTGGCGGCAGAAACCTGAAGTGCGGCTTCAGCCGAACAAAACTTTACGTATCTGTAGTGTGTCGTGACCATATGTCAATGAATGGAGCTACAGTGAGTTTATGAAATAGCTTCAATCATTTGTAATAGCCCTGTATGTCTATAGTGCAACCAAATGGATCTGAAAAGAGTTCCATCAGCTGGTGGAAGCATGTCAGGGGCGACACCAGCCTGCAGACACACAAAGATGCTACTGAAAAAACTGCAACAGCAGTACAGCGAGAGCTGCCCTCTCCACGGCGCCTCATTCAGTCACAGCCTGCCACTTTGAGCATTTGCACTCTGGCAAGCCCATGCTTGAACACAGTGGGCGAGTATAAATGAACAAAACATTCTGTCTGCAGACCTCTAACAAGTTTAACATCCACCCTTTGAGACCATACTCATCCCCATCCGCAGTTTTTTTCTCTTAAGCACATTGGCAGCTACCAGCAAGGCAATGCAATTTGTCACACAGCTGGCAGTGTATTTGCAGGGTTTGAGGAGTACCATGAGGAATTTACTGTACTCTCTGGATTTAAACCCAACTGAGAATCTGAGACCATCTCAATTGGGCTGTTCACGACAACTGAAACCTTGTGCCACTGGCCTTGATACTGGAATTGGCATGGCTATACATGCCTGTTAGTACCTTCCAGAACCTCACTGACAGTGAGGTCTGCACTACAAAAGGTGGTTATTCAGGTTTATGACAAGCTGTCACATGTGACTGGACAGTGTAGTTCCCAATTGTGTCACGCCAAATATTTAGGATACTATGTAGTCTTTGCATGAGACATGACCCATATTTTTGCTATAGGAAATAAAGGTTTTGGTGATATCTAGTAAACTGTGTAGATGATGTCCTACAGGTCAATTCAGAAACACTCTTCTGCACAAGACAAGCTTTCCTCATCTCTATATCAAGAAATAGTGTATCATTCAACAGCTCACTAGTTAATACTATTTAAATGAACTGGATACTGTTGCTATAACCAGAATCCCATTAGCAAATTCAAAGCAGTAGTGATAACACTTGCAATGTGTTGCTGACAAAAAACGCTATACTCTTCATGTGTAAGCAGAATCTGGTTTGACCATAAATAGGTTGTTTTCATGAATTTAATACATGTTGCCAAGGTTTTTTTTTTTTGTTTTTGTTTTTAACAGAAGTTTGATATGGAAAACAGTTTACAAGTTCAAAGTTAAAAATATTTTAGAAGGATCATATCAGTACCCACTGATGTTTGGTACTGTGATGAGCCCTTGAAAAGTAACTCCACTCTCAAAGATACACTACTGTCTCCCATTTATTCAACAGGGAAGTGAATAAACAACCAAATGTATTACTAATCTTACTATGTGATTAAAGTGTTACCTACAAATATTACTTTGTCATAGATATCTGTGACAGCTCATACTATGTAACTATATCAAAATGAAAAGCTCCCTGAGGAAATTATAAAGTTACAAAGAGAGGAACTGGCAGGCCATTATCTTTCTTAAGAAGGCAATATTCCAGCACTGCCAATCCCAGCATTAATCTTAGCTTTCAGAACAATTAAATCCTTCCTCATCTAGGGGGGAGAGAGAGAGACTGAGGAAAGATTGGAAAGGGTGGGTACTTGATTGATTAGGGGGCTAGGGCAGAGGTCCAAACAGCGAGCGAGGTCATGAATCCCACGATCTAAGGTGACAGAAACTAACACAAAGAGGAAAAGATGTAGTAAAGGCACCAGAAAGAGTGAACAACAGGACTGGGCAACAGCATGCAGTGCCCTAAAGGCACTATGCATGATGGGGCACCAACACTGCCACTAACCCATCTTCATACCATAGCATAGCATAGCATAATCGCAACACACCAGGTGAGAATGACAAGAACGGTGTAAAAACCTAACAGTACAAAAGACCAGACAAAACATAAGGGAAAAAGGAGTTGGGGGTTGTGTGACCTGGTCGGTGTGGAGGCAAGGGCAATGGCCTCCCATACCCGCCAATGCTAAATGAGGTACTGTGAGTTAACCATGCAGGTGTCATCTTAACACCCACATGAAGAAATGTGGAGGGTATATTTAGTGTGAAGGGCTATAAGGTGTGGGCAGTCCAGCAAAATATGGATCACCGTGAGGGGGGAGAGGGGGCACAACTAAAAGGGGGCAGCTCATTATGGAGAAAGTTTGGCCAATATGAAGACAGCAGCGGATGGTAGATTCCCACCAGGAGAGGCAGAGGGAATAATGCCACTTGGTGGCACAAGTTAGCCCATGACTGAGCAAAAAGGATTTTGACATGAAACCACAAATTTGCCTCCACAGGGATCACAAACAATAGGGGTAGGTAGCTGCTGCCTCCTCCTCCTCCTCCTCCTCCTCCCAACCAGATGATAGGCAAGCTCATTACTGAGGATACCTTTGTCACCAGGAACACAAAGGAAACCAAGAGAACAAACAGCACACTTGAGATCAGTGAGGAGTTCGTGGACGGCAAAGACCAAGAGGTGGGGGGAGAAACACTGAGCAATAGCCTGAAGGTGACCAGTGGCCAAATGGATACCACTATGGTGTAACAGGCCTAAGAAGAGCAGTTTGGAAGGGGCACTTGAGCCATAAACTTGATAACCATAGTCCAGATTGCAGAGAACTAACACCCAATAAAGGCAGAGCAGAGTAACTATCCACACCTCAAAAGGTGTGAGCAAGGAAGTGAAGGAAATTTGAATTTACAGAAACAGCCAATCTTCAGAAGGCAGATATAGGGCATCCAAACAAGCTTGCTGTCAAAAAGAAGGTCCAGGAAATGGAACTGGGGGACCATGGTGAGGTGTTGGGCACCTAGGTACTTCTTCAGATCAGGATGGATGATCGTATGGTGAGAAATGCACCACCTGGAATTTAAGGGCGAGAACTGAAAACTGAGTCCACACAGAAGCATTCCGAATGGCACTCTGGAGCTGTCATTCCACAAAGTCCATCGAGTGGGAACTAGCCCGGATACAGAAATCATCCACATGCGCGCACGGAGGCTTTCAGACAGTCGTTCTTCCCGCGAACCATATGCGACTGGAACAGGAGGTAATGACAGTAGCACGTAAAGTGCCCTCCGCCACACACCGTAGGGAGGCTTGCGGAGTATAAATGTAGATGTAGATTTAGATGCAGAGCAGGGGGGGGGGGGGGTGAACAATGGTCCAGTGGAGGCCTCTAGTCCATTAATAGCAATGAGAAAATGAAGCCCTGGGTCTTTGGAGAGCTGAGAATGTTGCAACCCAAACTCAGAACAACCATTAAACATGAACTGATGGATAAAAAAAATCAGGACGCGGTCCTGAGAACCCAACCCACACAGTAACTAAGATAAGATGGCACCAGACCATGTCATAGGCCTTTTGAATATTGAAGAAATCTGTGAGAAGATGACGGCACTGAGAAAACGCCTGCTGAACTGCTGTTTCCATTCGAAGCAGGTGATTGATCAGAGATCACCCCTCCCAAATACCACACTTATAAGGGGGGCAAAAGGTCCTGAGCTCCGAGGAACCAGCAGAGTCAACGAGTCACCATTCAAATAACTCACAGGGGATGTTGGCCGGACTGATCAGCTGCTAACTATCAAGGGACAACAGACTAACTGGGCTTAACGAAAGGAACCACAATACTGTCACTTCACTGAGAGGGGTAAATGCCTTTGAGCCAAATAATGAAGCCCGGACAAGATATTGGTGTTTTTAGTTTGATTTGGTTTTGTTTTGTTTTGCTTTGCTTTGCAAAAAACAACTGGGGTCATACGCGTCCAAGTCAAAACTATAGAACACAAAGAAGGACTAGTTAAAAACGACTAATGTCAGTCCCTATTGACAAAATAGAAGACAACTAAAAACAGGCACATGTAAAAAGAGCTAAAACAGACACCGTACTGAAATGGAGGTCCAAAACTAAAAATTAAATGGCCTTTGCCATATTGCTTTAGCGGATGAAAAGTAAAATGTGGTCGACAGCCGTGCCTCATTTGTGGAAACGGCCGATAGCTCAGACGGCAAACCCAAGTGGAAACGTAAACAGTTTAAAAAATGGGCATTCCATCAGGAAGTGGGGGACAGTTAAAACTCTGGCTAAATGTGTACAAAGTGGTGGGGTAGCGCCACTTATCAAATGACAATGGCTAAAAAGGCAGTGCCCAATACGCAGTCTAGTTAAAATGAACTATTCCCAGCGGAAGGGCTGAGAGGAGGTCGTCCAAGCCGCTGGGAGAGACTTACCTAGCCGGAGCTTATTTCATGAAGGGAAGATCGTTGGCGTTGCCAGAGGGACACCACCTCCTGACAGACGGCAACACAGATCACTGGAAGGAATTTAGGAACTCACGGACTGAGGTACAAGGACTGCAGCCTTGTCAGCAGCCTCCTTTCCTGTCATACCGACATGACCAGGAACCCACAGAAGCATCACACTGGTGCCACCAAGAGTTAGCAAGTGACAGTTTTCCTGCACCCGCTGCATTAAGGGATGGACGGTGTACAGCGCACACAGACTTTGAAGGTCACTAAGTGCTCAGCTGTAAATGCTGAGCAGATTGCCAGAAGCTGATATAATAAAACACTGGTGCCAATGATGAAGGCACACACAGCACCATGGGCAGTACGAGAGCCATCAGTGTATACAAAGGTACTATCATGAAGTTCCGTGCAAAGGTTGTGAAACTGAAGACAATAGACCGAGGCTGGAGTAACATCCTTACGAAGCAAACGAAGGCCGAAGTTAACACAGGCCACTTCACGAAACCAAGATGGTGACACACACACACACACACACACACACACACACACACACACACACACACACACACACACAAAATGGGAAAGCTGCAAGTAGTGTGAAGTTAAGCCACCATAGCATGTGCTGAAAGTGGACTGCAGGAGGTAACAGAGAAGAGGGACCCCATTCCCATACAGGCAATCTAAGGAATCATCAAAGAAGGGGACATAGGATAGGTGGCCACGCATGGCGGAGGAAGTCCTAGTGGTAGGACAGTGGTATTTCAGCAGCTTCAGCATACGGACAACTGGGCTAGTGTAAAAGGTGCCTGTTGAGACAATGTAAGACAATGCACGCGCACGCGCACGCGCACGCACAAGCAGCATGCATAGTTGTTTCGAACAGACAAGGGACCGGTACATAGAGAGGAGAGTGATTTGATCAGCCCCCCAGGAAATACCATTGAGGAATCGTGTACAGCAGGCTGCCAGGTACGACACATGGAAGTGTGTTTCCCCTTGAGCATGAGCCCTAGGAATTTCGTAGTTTCAACAAATGGAAGGGCAACAGGCCCAAGATGTAAAGACGGTGGGAGAAACCATCCACCAGAAATTCATACAGACAGTTTTGTCAGTGGAAAAGTGAAAGCCACTGTTGATGCTCCAGGAGTAAAGACGATCAAGACATCACTGAAGATGCCGCTCAGTGAGACAGGTCCATAGAGAACTGCAATAGATGGCAAAATCGTCAAGAAAAAGGGAGTCCGAGATGCCCGGGAGGAGACAGACAATTACAGGGCTAAATGGCGATAGCAAAGAGGACGACGCTCAGGACAGAACCCTGAGGCACACCGTTTTCCTGGATAAAGGAAACAGTACCCACACACACTTTGAAAACTCTGTCTTTTAAAAATGCCAGGAAACAGGGCAGGTACCCACAGAAGCCCCACATGTAAAGAGTACGGAGGACACTAATTCTCCAGCAGGTGTCGTGGCTTCTCCAAATCGAAAAACATAGCCACAGTCAGATTTCTGCTGAAAACCATTCATGACATGGGTGGACAACGTAACAAGACAATCAACTGCAGAATGCCGCACTCTAAATCCGCAATGTGCATACATCAGTAAATTGCTAGATTCGAGCCACAACACCAGCTGGGCGAGAATTATATATTCCATCATCTTGCAAATGCAGCTGGTAAGAGAGAAGGAAGGTTTTTGTCCTTACTGGGCTTAGGTATGGGTATGATGGTGGCTGCATGTCAGCGTCCGGGAAATGTTCCCTCTGCCCCGATGCGGTTGTACATGTTAAGCAGAAAGTGTTTGCCCGCAAGAGAAAGGTGTTGCAACATCTGAATGTTGACGGAGTCCGGCCCTGGGCCGGAGGATTGGGATGAACTGAGAGCACGATCTAGCTCCTTCATAGTAAAGGTGGCATTGTATCACTCACGATTCAGAGAAGAGAAGGGTATCACCTGAGCCACCTCCACTTGCTTTGGATGGAGGAAGGCAGGGTGATAGTGGGAAGAGCTCTAAACTTCCGCAAAATGGTGGCCCAAGGTGTTGGAGATAGCACTAGCTTCCATGATGACACTGTCAGCTACTGTCAGGCCGGACATTAGGGAATGGATCTTGGTCCCAGAGAGCTGTCAGAGGTTGGCCCACATGACAGAGGAAGGTGTGAAACTGTTAAAAGAACTAGTGAATGAAGGACAGCTAGCCCTTTTGCTATCCCAAAGAACACGACGACACTTGGCATGCATCTGTTTATAAAGAATGCAGTTTGCCACCATAGGATGGTGGTTAAAAAATGCAGAAAGCATGTCTCCATGCAAGAATTGTGTCGCGGCATGCCTCAGTTGAAGAAGGGACTGGGACATGACGTGGTAAAGAGGAAGTGCAGGGAATGGAACGTTCTGCAGCAGTAAGGATAATGTTTGAGAGATATTCCACCTGATCATCACAACTAGGGAAATCTTTTTCTTTCAAGGTCGTCAGGGAGGAGTAAAGCTGCCAGTCAGCAAATGGATAGCACATGGGAAATGGTCACTCAAATAGGTGTCAGAAAGAATGGACCACTCAAGCTGGGCAGTGCACAAGGATAGGTCCAAATGGGAATAGGTATGAGAGGAGTTGGAAAGGAAAGTGGGTGCGTCAGTGTTAAGGCAGAAGAGGTTAATAGGTTGGTTAAGCAGGTCAGCCAAGAGGGCACCTCTCTGATACGTGTTGGGAGAACCCCAAAGGGGATGACGTGCATTAAAGTCACCTAGTAGCAGAAATGGGGGCGGTAGCTGCCCTGGTGACATCAAACGATAAACAGTACAGAGGAAAAAAGACAGGCGGAGAAGGAAAAAGCGAACTGCAACAGCTTGAAGGTAGGTAGTCAGGAAGGTGGGTTGACTATGAATGTCATCCCGTATGAGCAGCATGACGCCCCTGTTAGATGGAATGCCAACCTCAGGGTAAGGTCGAAATGAATCGGTAAGCAATGTGAAAGCTCAAAGCGGTCACTAGGGCGCAATTTCATTTCCTGAAGGCAGAGTACAAGGGGATACTATGATGCTAAAAGCAGCTGTAAATCCTCCTTGTGGGACCGAAGACGGCGAACATTCCATTGGAGCAGAGTCATGATGATGAGGAAGAGATGTAGTGGTGTCGCCACCTGCAGAGTGACAGCTGGGGAAAAGTTGCCACTACAGGGCACAGAAGCAGTAGGATCCTGCTCCGTGGGGTCATCAGCTTGCTTGTGCGGTCGGCCTGTGGAGTCTAACCCTGAAAAAACAGTCGGTGGTGCGCACCGACGACACAGAGACTGGCAGGGCTAAGGTACCACACGGCAACACCATCGAAGATGATCTTCGAGTTGGCAAAGGAGAAGATCGTTTGCCTTTAGTGGACTTCTTTGAGCCTTTCCGGTTGGAAGAAGACTCAGGGTGTGGTTTGGCTGGAGGGACGGATGAAGTCTTCACACTATTACACCTTCTGTCCTTTCTGGCTTACTGGCTGTGTAGCTGGTGGCTTCGTCCCTTGAGGCAAGAATTTGATGACTTGTTGCACAGCTGGATGAGCGATGGTGAGGCTACCTTGACACTGTGCGATATCACAACCTCGGAGCTGAATTGGAGGTCGTTTCTGCGTGACCATGTCCTTCATGGAGCGAGGGCTAACAAGAAGAGAACTATAACTACCAAACAGAAGAACGCAGGGTTTCGACTAGCCAGTAACTTGCAAGTGACTGGGTAAGGCACTTTATCCTTTACCCACATCTCTAACAGCCCACTCATCAAGAAACATGGGACAATCCCAAGAGGAGGAGGCATGGCCGCCATTGCAGTTGATCTAGAAGGAAGAAGGAGGCAGGCAACCCCCCCTCGTGCGCATCCCTATCACAGGTGTCACATTTGGCTGGGTGTCGACAAGACGTCCTAGTGTGTTTGAAACAATGACACTGGTAGCAGCGCATCGGGTTCGGAATGTACAGCCGGACTGTGATAATTTCATAGCCTGCTTTGAGCTTGGATGGAAGCACCACTCTATCAAAGGCGAGAAAGAGTATGGGTGGGCACCAAGGAGGAATCTACCTTTTTCATTACATAATGGATGGTAATGACACCCTGAGGGGTAAGATTGGATTTTGGGCTCGGTTAGTCTGTCGAACAGCCTGGTGTAAATTACACCACGGGAAGAACTGGAAGTGAATGGGCCTCGACATGAACAGGGTAACCATGGAGAAGCGAGGCAGCAAGCAGTTTTTGTGCTTGAGAAGCAAAGTGCCATTCCATAAACAAGAGCAGGATTTCACAGGGCATGCAATTGCATCAACACCTTTCTGAATAATAAATGTATTTATGGTGGTGAAGGACTAACCGTCTTCAGTACACGAGACCACGAGAAACCATGGTGCAGCAGGAAGGGTCTGTAAATCATTAGCCTCATTACATTTACGTTTTGTAGACCCTGAGTGGGAAAATTATCGACTCATCACAAGGAAATCCCCCACGATTGCCAGAGTCTCTGACGGCGTGCTCCTTTCAACTGGGGCCTCCTTCACAAGGGGCGTACCCACCTAGGTGATTGTTCACACCTCAGCTCACACCACCCGAACACCTGACAGAGGGGCCAATCGGTACTTTGGGAAGGTTATAGCTCAGGCAGTCACCCCTCCCTGGGCCTGGCCTGTACCAGGGGGTTACATGTGAACCCTACCTGTCGACCGGGAGCTGGGAATTGTGTGTTACCCAGTCACCTGTAATGTGTCAGACACTTGGGCCAGCCTTCAGGAGCGCACAGGGAGGAAGAATAAAAACAGGATCCTCAAATGCCGAAGCGGAGGAACGAGAGAAGGCGAAAAAAGAAAGGAAAAGGGAGCAAAAAGCAAAGGTGAGACTGTTCATATGTCAGCAACAGAATGCAGAACATTCCCAATAATACCCCAGACACATTCCCAAAGGAAGGGGAAAAAGAACAGCAAGAGGACAGACATGCAGCACGGAATGGAAGAAAATGCTGCAAAAGGCTGGGGCCTCATGGTAGCCAAGCATGAGCCTGCCAAAGAGTGGGTGACTGAGGTGTTTAAACAATTGATTATGGATGGGATCAGGGCCAGGGGCTGAAAATTGTGGTAAGAGGTGAGAGCCAGAAGTTAGCATTCGGTAAAAGCTTCACAGTAGGCTTCTGCCTGACGAGGGTAAAATCTAAGTGGGAAGCTTCAGTCCCCTGTTTCTGGAGAAGAAAGGCAGCAGGATAGGAGCGACATGGATGCAATCACAAAATGGATCCGAGCAAAAGCCACCTGGAAGGGCAAGGCCCAGGACGGAAGACTACCGTTGGCAAGCTTGGAGGGTGCCGGGTGTAGCCCACAGCCATGATGAAGGGACAGAAGAACCTGTCGTGCTTAAGTAACGCACTTTGGCATGAAGATCTTTAAAGGCAACAAGACTGGCAGAGGACAGGTGCTGCTTAAGTCATTGCAAGGCCTGGCAGCAATCACAGATGGCAATGGCTGTGGCTGTCCTCTACCACGAGACTAAAGAGGTGAAAGGGGTGCATCAAGTGAGGGACAGCAATGCCAGCAGCGCAAATACTTGAATTGGACACGTTATGGATGACTTCATCAATAAAACCTCACAAAGAGGGGGTAAACATGACATGGGAAGTATAAAGAGGCCAATAAGTGCATTGGCAAGCCTAGTGGCATAACCTGATGGGAAGGGAATGACAGAATGAACAGAAAGTGGTTACTATTGCAGAGGTCATCATTTGGTGATCAATGTGATGAAGGGAGAGGGGAAGGAGAAAGTAAGCGAAAAATCTGTAGCAGATAAAGTGGACACAAATGGGTAGGGGAATCATTAAGAAGGTACAGCTTGTGGTCCATAAGAAACTTGTCTATGAGGAGACCCTAAGTTAGCTGAAGAAACACGGGCCCACAAGGGGCGATTCACATTAAAATCTCAAAGGAGGAGGAGGAGCACTTATGTTTCTGTTTCTTCTTCTCCTCCTCTTGCTCTTTCATGGGTTGACGAAGGCAGGGCCAGGAGAGAGAGCGGGCAAACTTTAGTGAGATCTAGAACCGAGAGGGAGTGGATGACGTGGGGTGCTCAGGCTACGGGTTCCCCAACTGACTTGTGACAGCATCCAGTCTGGAAGACACTGGAGGATCTGTTCCCCGGAGTGGTGCGCACCACCAACGACCGTTTTTCAGGGTTAGACTCCACAAGGCCGACTGCACAAGCAAGCTGATGACCCCACAGAGCAGGATCCTACTGCTTCTGTGCCCTGTAGTGGCGACTTTTCCCCGGCTGTCACTCTGCAGGCGGCGACACCCCTACATCTCTTCCTCATCATGACGACTCTGCTCCAATGGAATGTTCGCCGTCTTCGGTCCTACAAGGTGTGTGTGTGTGTGTGTGTGTGTGTGTGTGTGTGTGTGTGTGTGTGGTTTGAGGTTTTCGGGCGCTAAACAGCGTGGTCATCAGCGCCCAAATGCATAGAAACAGTAACACATGCGGTGAAGGGACGAAGACGGACAGCGAACAAGGAGAACGGCTAAAAGACACAGACCTGACGCAGTTCCAAATCCTCACATACAGGCAAAACAAGAGGAGAAGAAACACACTAAAAAGGAAAGGAAACACAAGGAAAAGAGAACAGAAACAAGTAGGTAATCGTGACTGACAGACCTCTTACCTAAAACCTGGGTGAGCCAGTCAACCAGCAGAACATTTAAATCCTCTCCCTAAAATCAGAGGCAACAAACTGGACAGTACACAAAACCTTAAGATCTTAACGACAGTCGTTGCGTCGTCTTGCAAAATAGAGGGCAAATCCGGTGGCAAGGAAAGCACCGCCCTCTGGTCAGAGAATAAAAAAACCGGATGGCGAGCGGCGGTTCCCCTGCCTCAGCACACAGCCTGGGGATGGGACTGGTACGGAAGGCATCAGTGGCCAGCCTGATACCCTCATGGTGTACTGTGTCAAGAATCTTCAGATACGAAGGCCTCGCTGACCCATACACGGTGCATCCATAGTCAAGACGTGACCGGACGAAAGCCCTATAAAACTGCAGCAGACGCGCCCGATCTGCTCCCCAGGACCGATGCCTCGGACACTTCAAAATATTCAGGGCCCGCACCTTGAGGTCTTTAAGGTGTGGCAACCACGACAACTTGGAATCAAAAGTGAGGCCCAGGAACCTCACAGTGTCTCTAAAAGGAAGAATGGTGTCCCTCAGTCGCAATTCAGGGGAGGTAAAAAGACGTCGAGAACGATTAAAACGAACACACACACACACACACACACACACACACACACACACACACACACACACACACGTAAGTCTGCAGAAAAGGTAAAACCTGTCTTCGCAGTCCATGCCTCTAATCGCTTTATTGTATGCTGCAACTGCTGACTAGCAGTGACAAGACCGGAGGAAGAACAGGAAACAGCAAAATCGTCCACAAACAAGGAGCACTGGGCAGGACTCCGGATAGTGGACGTGATACTGTTAATGGCAACGGCAAAGAGGGTGACACTTAAAACGCTTCCCTGAGGAACACCATTCTCCTGCACATACAAATCAGATAGCACATTACCAACCCGATATCGAAAGAGGCGGTGGGAAAGGAAGGACCGAATGAAGATGGGGAGATGGCCACGAAAGCCACACTGATGGAGTTGATTGAGGATAAGGCGGCGCCAAGTAGTGTCATACACCTTATTAATGTCAAAGAATACACCTAGACAATGCTGGTTACATGAAGGCCTGCTGGATGGCTGCCTCAAGCAGGGTCAAGTTGTCTATAGTTGAACGACATCTCCGAAAGCCACATTGAGAGTGGCTAAGGAGCTGCCTGGTCTTGAACAGCCAAACCAGGTGATGGTTGACTATGCATTCCAACGTCTTCCTGACACAGCTTGTCAAAGCAATACTCTGATAACTACTGGGATGCGTTCGGTCCTTCCCCGGTTTGAGGAGGGGAATCAAAATCGCCTCCCTCCATGAGTCAGGGAACGTGCCAGTAACCATATCATATTAAAACAATTCAGGAGAACTTCCTTGGATGGCAGCAACAAGTGCTGCAGCATGCTGTACCAGATTTGATCATGACCGGGCACAGTATCATGTGCCACAGACAGCGCCGTATCCAGTTTACACATTGTGAAGGGGCAGTTGTAGGGTTCAGAATTTGGAGACCGGAAGTCCAAGTGACCCCTCTCGATGGCAGTGCGGTAGCGGCAGAAATCTGGATCACAGTTAATAGTGGCGGTAGATTCTCCAAAATGCCTGGGCAATGTCTCTGGGCGCCGTGAGGAGACATCCCTGATGCAGCAATGCCATGACAGGTAGTTGGCTGCGTTTCCTGGAAATCCTCCTGATGGCTTCCCATACATTCGTAGAACTAGAGGAGTGAGAGATGAGTTCAAGAACGATTGCCATGACCGTCGTTTGCTCTCTTTAATCACTCGCCGCACCTTGGCCCTTGCCACCTGAAAGGCCACAAGATTGTCAGCTGAGGAACGGCACTTGAAGTGGTGCAGAGCTGCACGGCGGGCTCGGATGGCTGAGCGGCACTCAGTGGTCCACCAAGGGACAGGACGCCTCTTGAGATGACCTGAGGACTGTGGGATTGACAACTCAGCAGCATGGGAGATCACGGCTGTAACATGGTCGACCCATTAGTGGACGCTGGCAGGGTGTTCCAAAACAGGGGCTTAGAATGCAGAACCTTGTCAACAGTTAGAGTTTTACTCGCCTGGGCAGAAGGCGCCATATGGGGAGGGGCAGGAAGTACACCAATGTCGGCAACCACGGCCTTTCCAACGTTGTGGGGAGAGCTGCAGGTTGCAAAACAACCGCAGCAGCACAAGTGCACTGGCAAACGCAGGTATTAGTGCTGACACTAGCAACATCCGTTTGTGTAGCAACAGTGGCCAACTGCACCGGTCTCTACAGAGTGGAAGCGAAAGATGTTGTAAACACAGGAGGCTGCATGGCCTTAAAGAGCTTCTTGGCCTCACCATTGGCGACGCGCTTAGATGTTTTGATCTCCTGTATCTTCCGTTCCTCGAGATAGATGGGGCAGACCCGGCTCCAGACAGGGTGACTCCCAGAGCAATTCACGCACTTCACAGGCGATGAACAATTGGCTCCTTGATGGGCAGGCTGACCACATTTACCCCAAGTGGCTATCCCATTGCACCCCAACGTAGTATGCCCAAAGCACTGACATTTAAAACAGCGCATTGGATTGGGGAAATATGGCCGTACTGGCAAACGTAAGAAACCCGCTTAACATGCTCTGGGAGTCTCAGGTAACTGAACATGAGAAGAAACGAGTCGGATTTGACTAGGTCCCCATGGACTCGTTTCATAATATGCTGCACGTCAACAATACCTTCGTCAGCCCACTCAGATTTCAACTCGTCTTTGGGGATATCCACCATGTCCCTACATGTCACAACACCCTTACTATAGTTCAAAGTGGAGCGGAGCTCAGTCTCGATAGCGTACTCTCCAAGGCAGGTTGCTTTCCGAAGAGAAGCAACTTGACGGGAACTAGAAGTCTCACCTAACAGGGTCCCATTGCGCAGTCGCTTCACAGATTTCAGTGTTCCTGCAATTCCCTCAAGACCCTTGTGGATGTAAAAGGGAGAAACCCTCTCAAAGCTACCCACCTTCCGTTTGACAATCAAAAACACATTCTGGTTATCAGCATGTGCTCTGTTACGACAGTCTGATACATCTCTAGTAGCACCAGGCACTGGAGGACTCGCAGCACGAAGTCACTTTTTCGATGGGGTCTGTTTTCCTACCAGTGGCCCACCCAATCCACTGGTAGGGGGAAACGTAGAGGTCAAAGGGTCCATTGCGGTCCCACGAGCAGCTAGGGAACCAAAGGTCCGCTCAAACAGAGCCCCGCGTGCCTGAGTAAGCCTTATACAACTGGGGCGCGACAGGTGCCCCAGAGGTTGCCCGCTTGCGACTGTTCCACCTCAACAACCATGCATCTTATAGGCGCGCAGCACACTGTAAGATTGAGGGTTTTTTATAGATGTAGACCTTCCTCGCAATCCAGGTGGTCAAGCCAAGATTACCATTCCCCGCAGCACACAACATTCCACCGCTGCGCCATACGGTGGTCGCTGAAGCATGTCCGGGGGTTACGGTGACAGGAGACTGGCGGCGCTTACCAGTCCCCAGCTCGGGACCTCGGGGTCGCCAAGCCCGTACTCAGCAAATGAATGCTGAGCCCCTGGGGCCATGATAAAGCACACAGGTGGTGGAACACAGCACTCCCCTCATGGAGTGGGTGTCCAAATTCACCACATAGTGGGTTTACTGTACAGGGGAAAGGCATGTGCCCGAAACACGTATACTGGCAAAACCTCATGGATGGCAGGATGTCTGGCTTCACATAACACTGAAACCATAACATTGAGCTTCTCTGGGAGTGTGAACCCCCATATTTATATAACTATTAGCTGTACCTAAAGTAAAGTGTGGTTCACTGTTACAGGCCTTATTAATAATCATAATGCCACCAAAATTAATTTTCCTCATCATCATGCACTTAACACTCATTTAAAAACAAATGATGTTTCTTTAACACAATCCATATATCATTAACTTACCTCATAGCCTTCCATTGAAGCCTGAAGTGCATTTATTGGGTCAATTTCTGTAATTATGACCCTACCACCAAATGCTCTAAGTGACTGAGCACAACCTTTGCCTACATCTCCATAACCAGCAACAACACAAACCTTTCCTGCTAACATGACATCCGTTGCTCGTTTTATGCCATCTATGAGGGATTCTCTACAACCATACAGATTGTCAAACTTGCTCTGAAAATGAAATGTTTCTACTTTAATAACTGTTGTAATGAATAGTAGAAAACACAAACACACAAACGCAAACACTAGGCACCAATGCTCTAAAACACTAACATGCCTTGCCTAGATAGAAAAGGCTAAAAAAGGCAGTACTGCTTCAATGTGGTGTTTAGCACTCAATCTCTAGGATTACCCAACATTAAGTCAGCAGTAATACCATCCCTTTAGAGATATCACTTAAAGTCTCTACAGAAGAAAAAAGAAACTGTAGTAAGATCAATGTCTTAACAGTTCCAGATTTGATGACCTACCTGTGTGGCTTTAGACAAATTAATCACCCAAATTCTGCTTGTAAATCTGAAATAATGTCTCCTGTGCACCACTGTGTATGGTGGACATTTAGACTGACTGACAGAGTGACTGCTGAAATGGGCTATACCAAACTATCAGTAATTCTTCTACAATTTTACAGGGCATGGTACATACTACACAGATTTAAACATAAATGATATCACTGTTAATCATCCACTTACCACAACATACAAATCCTATAAATGAAAATAATCAATTACTGATAATATAATGTAAATCGATAGATAAAAAAATCTACTTACTAAGCGGCAGCAGGGAATGCACACACAAAAGGGTTTAACTTTTACAAGCGTTCGGAGCCAGTGGCTCCTCCTCCTGGTAGAAGAGTTGAAGGGGAAGGAAGAGAGGTGAAGGAAAAGGACTGTAGGGTTTTAGGAAAAGGAAAGTAGTTCAGAAAAGTCACCCAGAACCCTGTGTCAAGGGAGACTTACCACCTGGGATGAGAAGGAAAGACTGATTGTTGGGGATTGCATCGGACAAGATTTGAAAACCTGAGACCTTAAAGGTGGAAGACAGGATAATATGCAAGACAGAGATTACTTCTACAACATCTTGCACAAATTAAAAAGAGTGAAAAGCCAAGCACATTATATGTAGCTGAGGTGGAGGAGGGGCAGTGAAAAGCCAACAGAAAATGAAAAATCTAGAAAACTAAAATGGAGTGAAGAATAGAGTAGTTAGTCGGATACATGCTGAGGAATTGATGTAAAATAAGGCCATGTGGGTGGTGAGAACTAAGGACATGTTATAGTGTTAGTTCCCACTTGCAGAGTTTAAACTCGTGTCTGGGGGAAGAATCCAAATGGCACGTGTGGCGAAACAGGCACTGAGGTCATGGCATTTTGTACAGCATTTTCTGCAACAGGATATTGTGGGTTGCCTGTACATACCCTCTGCCTTTGCCCCTATATCCTGAACAACTGGGTGTTAGTCATGCCAATGTAAAAGGCCAAACAGTGTTTACGCAACAGCTGGTATATGACATGTATCGTTTCCCACCTGGGAAATGACATGTCAGTGCTTTGCAGTGAATGGAAGCAGTATATGGAGATAAACATTTAAATTGCACATATAACCAAAATAAACTGAATTCCTCTGGGAAAGTTTAATAATGATACTTATTGCTATGAAATTTTGTATCAGCAAAATGACCAAACCTGCTACAATAAACACAACAATACAGCACACAGTATCATTTGATTGCTGTGGGTGACTTGGCATGAAACTAGCCGTTTTACATTTTCCAGCAACCTATTCGAAACAGTTGAGTCAAGACAATTTTTTTTTCATGTCAAGAGCAGTACAATTAGAAAAGCTGTTACTCTGAATAGCTTAGTGATATTAAATGACTATCTTCTACTATTAGCTTAATATTTACATGACTACAATGGTATTTACAAAAGAGTAAGTTATTTGCATTTGAAACAACAAAGGCCTGTTCATAATGAACACTGCTACTTGCCGCACAGCCAACAAGGGTTCCTAATTCTTTACTCTACACAATTTGTTACTTTGCAGAAGTTGACTATTCATCAAGTGGGTACAAGCTCAATAAATAGCAGTAATAAATTTTAGACATTGTTGACAAGAGACATTTTTTAATTTACTTTTGAATTTATAGATTTCCAATATCTTCTGGTAGTTTAAATTACACTTAAACTGAAATTATTATTTGCAATAAATACCATAAAGTGAAATAGGGGTTAAAAATCAGCAGCTAGATAATTGCTAAATGAGACCGATTTTAATTTTCAAGGGAAGAATCTACGTCAGCGCATGCGTGCACACTGGGGACACATGTATAAACTATTCTTATTAAGTGTCCGGTCACTCCTGTAGCTGATATTACCACAATCAATCATTCAATGACATTTGCACACTAGCAAACCCTTGATTAAGACTGAAAAGATAAGTTTTTTCTTTTCCATTGATTGTGAATGTTCCCACATCTTTATGCACAGAAAAATAAAATTTCTGCACAAAATCATATAACTTAAGCATGAGAATGGCAGTTTGGTAAGCATATTTAACCAATGGAAGATAGGTAAACTTCCAGCAATTACAAGTAAACCAAGTTATGTAAAGGTGTGAGAAAGCACAATGGCAATGAAAACATTACCAAATTTTTAAAATGTTTCCTACAGTGACAGATGGACAACAGGATAATATTTTTTATTTGGAAATTTGCAGAAAAATGAATTGTGTACTGAAATATGACTCAGTTCTTGATTGCACAATGTTTGACAAATTACACACAGAAACATTTTATTATCTGAATACGATTGCCAGCATAATCTAATGTCATTGTATAAACTTTTAATCTGGAAAAATAAATTTTGCAGCAAAACTTTACAATTTAATTTTAAATCGTGCAAGAAAATTGTTCTTTTCTTTTTACAAGCCTACCTTTGTTACAGAGTCATTCACGTTAAATGCTGGAACCTTTAACATATTTTCTTTCATCATTTTATACAGGTTATGTACACCAGTCGTCGTCTCTTCAGAAATGCCACGTATGTCTTTCAGATACTCTGGATATTTTGTGTGCACCAAATTAGTCAAATCACCACCATCATCCAGTATCATGTTCAGGGGCTAAAAATCAGAAAGAAGTTAATTTCCACATATACCAACATTACAATTGTACTTATTAAAACTGAAGAGGAAGATAAAACTGATAAAGTAACTATCAGAAAACATTAACAATTAATTCCTAATGTTAGTGACAAATCACTGCAACTGAAACAGGAAAGTGTAACTAAAACTGTACACACATTATTTTTCAGTGATGCTTGGACATATTCAATTTCTTAAGTTTCTTGGAGAGTGTATGGAAATCAAATACAGCTATGGTTATAATTTATCAACTTCACGAACTGCACTACTGATATCTTGCTCTGAGCACAATCCTGACGAAGTTGTTGCTGCCTAGTGCTAGTGTATAGTGGCAAAATGCAGCTGTGGGGCAATAGCTGTGTTCCAAGAAATGTGGAAAACTTTCCCTGCAGTCAAACCACTGTACTCTGTAAACAACTTCACTGGATTTAAATCTATGAAGAAAAAAAAGTTTTTTGACCGCTCAAGGCAGGCACTTTGCTGAATATTACCATCAGTACATCATTCATTCATATTGGAGGAGGAGGAGGAGGAGGAGGAGGAGGAGGAGGAGGGGACCTACATAGCATGTTAACTCTTGTAGCTATCATAACCCCCAGGCATAAGTTATTAAAGGTGGAAATAAACACCTTTAAGACTGATTGAAAACAGCAGCTAGAGAGAGGGGAGAGAGGGGAGAGGGAGAGAGAGAGAGAGAGAGAGAGAGAGAGAGAGAGAGAGAGAGAGAGAGATCAAGCACTGGAGAGGTGGGATGAGTACCTCAGCAGTTCAGTGGCAAAATGGGGAGAGGAGGAGGGCAAGGGCAGGTTCAGGAAACATAAACAGCTCTAATTGCAAAGTCTAGAAACGGGATGCAATTTTGAATGTATGATTGCTATAAGGAAGTACCAATTTTTCTCGTTACAATTTTTTTTCTATTTGCAAAGTCTACCAGAAAAGGTAATTCCAATATGGGCAATACTGCAGGACAGAGAACATCCTCTGGGGCCTTCCACAATGAAAACTATGCTCTAATTTACTGCGAGTCCAGTTACTAGTTATCAAGGTTACAGTTGCAATAAATTCACTTTTTATGGCTGGATTTTGTAGGCCCACTTTATTAAATGGCGACAACTGGTATGAGATTGTACTATTTTTTACGAGGCAGTAACACAATCTGCTATAGATTTTACACAAAGATAATTTGTAGTGTTTGAATTTTCTGAATGATAAATGTGTGTGTAATTTTTTAAAAATGGCTAGCTTAACTGTAGCATAAGAAGTCAAGCTTTTTCTCATTTCTGCCATACTAAGTGATTTTAAACCGTGGGCTGCACGAGTGACATCAGTAAGTCCACTATGTAGTCTTGTTCAAATATCCACATAGCTTATAGCCAAGGTATTTATGTTTTTGCACCAAAAGGAACTTTACATTTTTTGTAGATATCAAGTATGAAATAAGTATTCTATGTAAATGAAATTCCACTTAAATACCCTATGGTATGGTCACAGGAAGGTCAGTATACCCTTTCATTGCAGTAAGTGGAAGATCGTGATAGGTCTGATGTGACAGGTCCTTTTAAGTAGAACCATAATTGCACATGGTATACTTTAAATTTCAATCACAAAGGAAAGTTACAGATATGTTATTATAGAGAAATATTAGGACAGTAAGAGAGCTGATGCTCTTGAAGTCCATATGATGAATTAAGGGTAATAATAATACGAAAACATGTATATATTTGCCTGTTATAACTTACAAACAAGTACCTTACAAAAGCAAACCCAAAATGATACAAATGTTTTAACTAGGTTTAGGAATGAGAAGGAAACAAAAGAAATGATTAATATAGTATCCAGTACAAGTAAAAAGAATGACTTATTGTACACTTTCACATTTTAATTAGATTACTTAAAAAACAGAGGTACACTTAGTTATATGGCATGCCACCTTGTCTATAAATAAGCAAGCATATCTACAATTTTAATTTGTTTATGCTAGTTAAAGACTACAGAAAAATGTCATTTTTATGTATGTGATATCCTGTAGTAGTTCAAATATTTGTTTTGTATTTTATCATTCGACGTATATATGCTGCATGAAGCTACCAACACCACATGGAGTGCCAAGGAGGACCTTACATACATACACATCTATGCACTTGCTCCATAAGCCACCATTAAGTGCGTGGCCGAGGGTACCCTGTAGCACTACTAGCTGTCTCCTTTTGTGTTCCACTCTTAGAGCACAGGAAAAATGACTGTCTATATACCTCTGTATGAGCCCTAATTTCTCGTATCTTATCTTCATGGTTCTTACGCGAAATGCATGTTAGTGGCAGTATGACTGTTCTGCAATCAGCTTCAAATTCCAGTTCTCCAAATTTTCTCAACAGTGTTCCTCACAAAGATCACCACCACCACCACCACCACCACCACCCCCCCCCCCCTCTCCAAGGATACCCATACATGTTCTAGAAGCACCTCAGTAACATTTGCATATTTTTCAAACCTATCAGTAACAAATCTAGTAGCCCGTCTGAATTGCTTTGATGTCTTCCTTTAATCCAGTCTGGTGCTGATCCCAAACAATTGAGCAGTACTCAAAAATAGGTCGCACTAGTGTTTTATAAGCTATCTCCTTTAAAGATGAACCACACTTTCCTAAAATTCTCCCAATGAACCTTTTCTACCATTATCGTCATATGCCCATTCAATTTCATAATGCTTTGCAACGTTACACTCTGATATCTAAATGGTGTGACCTTGTCACACAGGACACTTCAAATGCTGTATCTGAACATTACAGGTTCCTTTTTTCCTGCTCATCTTCATTAACTTACGTTTTCCTTGCTTTTAGAGCTAGCTGCTATTCATCACACTAACTAGATATTTTATCCGAGTCCTCTTGTATTCTTCTACAGGCACTCATCTTTGGCACCTTCCCGTTCAGGACAGGATCAGCAGCAAACAACTGCAGACTGCCACCCTTTCTGTCTGCCACATCACTGAGGTATATAGAAAATAATATATGTCCCATCACACTTCCCCGGGGCATTCCTGGCACTACCTTTGTCTCTGATGAGCACTCACCATCAAGGACAACATACTGGGTTCTATCAACTAAGAAGTCTTCAAGCCACTCACATATCTGGGAACCTATTCCACATGCTTGCAACCTTGTTAACTGTCTACAGTGGGATGCCATGTAAAGTTCTTTTCATAAATCTAGAAATATGGAAATTAATCTGCCTGTTGCCTTTCATCCATAGTTCACACTAAATTGTGTGAAGAAAGGGCAAGCTGAGTTCCAAACAAGCAATGCTTCCTGAAACTATGCTGATTTGTGGACATAAGCTTTCTGGCCTCTATGAAATATATTGAAACTGAGAATATGTTCAAGGATTCTGTAGCAAAGTGCTGTTGAAGATACTGGTCTATTCTTTTACCCCTCATATATGGGAGTCACCTGCACTTTTATCGACCCTGGGGACTTTGTGCTTGGTGAGCGATTAGCAATGAATGCAAACTAAGGGGCCAATGCTGTAGAGTATTCTTTGCGAAACCAAACTGGGATCCCATCTGGACCTGACGATTTTTTTTATTTCCAACTCTTTCAGTTGTTTCTCTATGCCAGGGATGCTTATTACCATTACTACGTCATCCATATGGGACACTCTGTGACAGTCAAACAATGGTCTTCGTACTGTTGTGCTGCACGAACTATTTCTGAAATGCAGTGTTTAAAACTTTCGCTTTCGTTTTGCTATCTTCAACTGCCACACCAGACTGTTCAATGATTTATTGAATGGAAGCCTTTGACCCACTTAGCACTTTTACATAGTACCAGAATTTTCTCGGGTTCTCAGCCAGATCTTTTTCTAAGGTATGACAGTGGCAGTAGTTGTATGCTTTGTGCATAGATCTTTTCACAGATGCACGAATCTCTTCTAACTTTTGCCTGTTGCCATCTGCATATTCTCTCTTGAAACAACAGTTCAGAATTTTCTGAATTTCGTTGGTAAACCAGGGTGGTTCTTTTCTGACCTTAACCACTTACTAGGTGCATACTTGTCCAGAGCAAGATTCACATTCTGCTTGAACTTGGCCCATAATTCCTCTGTGTCCATCTTAATGAAACTAAATTATTGCAATTCATTGTCTAAGCGAGATGCTAACATTTGCTTTTCTATTCTTTCTAGCAGAAACTCTCCTCACCTTCTTGACCAATTTATTAATTTTCATAACAACAGTCGCTATAACAACAACACAGTCATTAATCCCCGTCTCTATACTGACACCATCGATAAGGTCAGGCATGTTTCCAGCTACAAGGAGTGTAAGAAAGATGTGATGGCGCCAAGCTGTGGAGCCTTATGAAGATTGAAGAAAACTGCTACAAGGCGGTGGCACTGAGGAAAGACCTACTGAAGCAGATCATTGACTGTAGACTGTCCCTCCTGAAAGCCATATTTGACAGGAAACTAAACTCCCAAGATTCGAGGGCACAACAGAGCTGATGAGTCACCATCCATTCAAATAACTTGCAGGGAACACTAGTCAGACTAATCAGCCGGTAACGATTGAGGGATGATGGATCCTTACCAGGCAGGAACCACAATACTGTCCCTCTAATGAGAGTGGAAAACATCTAGAGCCAAATATGGTTGAACACCCAAGGAGATATGGTTACTGTGCAGGACTGAGGTGTTGAAGCAATTGGTTAGGGACGGAATTGGGGCCAGGGGCTTAATTTTGGGAAGAGTAGAGGGTCAGAAAATGTTCGCATTCAGGTTCATTATACAATTCTGCCTAACAAGAAGTAAAACCTAAGTTGAAAACTTCAGCCCCCAGTTTCCAGAGGAGGATGGCAATGGGATAGGAGGCTGACACCAATGCTGTCACAAAATGGGCTGCAAGATGTTCCACAAGAACTGATGGATCCATACAAAGACCACTTGGCAGCCTTGGAGTGTGCATAGTGTAACGCCAAAAATGGCAGTTGTGAGAATAAGATTATTGGACATATCATGGATGAGCTTGTCAATACAACCTGACAAAGAAGAGGTAAACAACCTGGGAGCTATACAGAGGTCAATCAGTGCAATGGAAAGCCCAGCAGAGTACACTGGGTTTTGGGAGGTGGGAAGGGAATGAGGGAATCAATGGGAATTGGTTGCTATTGCATAGGCTATCACATGGTGACCAGCATAATGAAGAGAGAAGGGAGGGAAAGTCAGTGAAAGATCAATGGCAGAGAAATTGCCATAAGCAGACTAAAATGGGTATGGGAACCATCATTAAGGTGGCACAGATCGTGGTCCACAAGAAACCTGTCTACGAGGAGACCTCGGCTAGACAAAAAAGTAGTGACCTACAAGGGGTGATGGCCATTAAAATCCCACAAGAGAAGGAGGTAAGGGAGAGATTGAAAATCATGACTGCGGAGTCCATGTGGACCTGGACAGCAACCACTTCTAATGCGGTACGAAGAGGGTCCACGTGTTAACAACGTCTGTACAGACCAACATGCAAATGCCACCAGAAACCCGGTTCCGACAAAGCATGGAACCTGAGTGAGCACCAGCATGAGAGTCCTGAAGAATGACAACCTCTGGATTGGAAGGTGACTAATACCCATTTCAATGCCACTGAATAAGTACAGCATTGGTATCCAAATGGGAGGTAAATGGTCTGAAGGTGGTTACGCCAATGGGTCATTATACGTTCCCAATAAGGACGGGGTGGCATTCATAAACAAGAGGTCAGACTAGTTGTCATGGGGAGTTGGCACCTCTGGGGGCTCCGGAGGGGCCTTGTCCTGGTACTGGTACTGGTACTACTACTACTACTACTACTACTACTCTTTCATAGGTCGAGGAAGTAAGGGCTATATCTTATTCAGAGGCCCACTTCACCAAACTAGTCTGATAGTTTCCACACAAAAATAACGGCTTGGTGGCGGTGAAAGTGTCCCTGTCAATACTGGGGTGAATCAGCTAGCAGAGAAAGGCTCTCACCTCAAGCCAACAAACCCGACCCTTCTCCCAGTGTGCAGCCAGGGAAGGGTAGGCTGCAAGGTCATAACAAAACCGCATTAAAAAATCCATTCCAAAATAAAGAAATGGTTGTAGTAGAAGAATGGCCACTTTTTTGGAGCTTAACGTGTTTCATGCGCAAAGCCACCATCCTCATACCACCCACTCTAATCAGGGGCTCTCCCTGTGCACGTAACCGAACCAAAGCAAGTGCCGTCTGGCATGGTAGCCATTGCTGGGAGTTCTGATGCTGCAGAATAACAAGCATCAAACAAAAGGGTAAATAATGACCCTACCACACAGGCTGAGTACCATGCTGGCTATGTGGCATAAAAGACAATGGCGTTCAAGAAAAATGAAAGAGGCAGTACAGCCACAAGCTGAAGATGCAAAGTAAGGTGTTCTTCCTCAGATGGCTCACATTACAGTGACAAAATTTAGAAGGGGACGTCAAACCCCAATGGGGGACCCAAACACCAAAAAAGAACAAGAGAAACAAAACCATACAGTAGCACGAATCAGGAGGCTAGGTGGGCCTATGTAAGGCAGGGTTCCGAGAGAGGGGAAGGAGCGAGGGCAGGGAGTAATGGGCCCAAGGAATGGAATGCAGCTCGGGAACAAAAAAAAGGCCACAACAGTTGGGGCTCTGTGTGCACCTGCGCCCTGCAAGAACTCATGATAGAGCCACAAGCTCCCCGAGGGGAGGGGGGGTGTTACTGCGACAAACAAATGAACGCATATCCATCATCCATACTGATACAGACAGAAGTTACAGTGCAGTGTAATGATAATGTGTATTGTCTCTTGGAACATACACAAATATAACAAGGTTTCCTATACATATCCATCTTCATGATCAATAATTTAATAATATACCTGGAACAAGCCTTTCCAGTCAACACCACTTTGACTCCTCTCTCTCTCTCTCTCTCTCTCTCTCTCTCTCTCTCTCTCTCTCTCTCTCTCTCTCTCTCTCTCTCTCTCCCCCCCCCCCCCCTCCGTGTGTGTGTGTGTGTGTGTGTGTGTGTGTGTGTGTGTGTGTGTGTGTGAAGTGGTGATCCTTTTTTTTTTTATCAGGACACTGGGACAAAGTTCAGTGATAGGATGCTTATACTACCATCTATCCTCCCCTTTCTGAGCCAAATAGTCGTAATGAAAATTGTTTGAAACTGTAGTATATCATTACCAATTATCTGTCTCACAAATGTATCAATCAAAACTGAATACCTTATTATCTTTAAAAACAAGTGTCTGTTCAATGCACCATATATATTCTTCATCTGTTTCTCCCTTCCAAGCGTACACTGGGATGCCTCTCTTAGCGATGGCGGCTGCAGCATGATCTTGGGTGCTAAATATGTTGCAGCTTGACCACTGGACCTATGAAAAAAGTTAAACACTAGAAATTTCTGTAAATGGTACTCTGAATCTTAATGATAAATCGCAATTGTCATGACAGACGGCAAGATAGGCCTCATATCTATAATTGCAGTCATGCATAATGGCAATTGAGATTAGGCTTGTTCTGCACATCTACACACACAAAAAAAAAGTTTTGCATCACCCCAGTTCCCAGAACTCCTGAAGACAGACCTTGACTTTGGATATTGTATCACAGACACAGTCCCTTTGACTGTTCAGAGATGTCACTAAACCCGCCCAAAGATGTAAACAACCACGCAAGAGCAGCGCATATATGGACGTGGTTCGATAGCCGATCAGAAGTCATTCCACCACCAAGGAGGTACACAGCTCGTCTTGTCTGTAGCTCAACCATGCCTAGACAGTTAACACCGCAGATTGATCACGTCCGCATTGTTACTTTGTGCCAAGAAGCACTGTCAACAAGGAAAGTGTCCAGGCATCTCCCAGTGAACCTACGCGTTGTTGTTGGGACAAGGAGGAGATACAGAAACTGTTGATGACATGCCTTGCTCAGGCCGCCCAAGGGCTGCTACTACTACAGTGGATGACTACTACCTACAGATTATGTCTTTGAGGAACCATGACAGCAATGCCACTGTGTTGAATAATGCTTTTCGTGCAGCCACAGAACGACGTGTTATGACAAACTGTGTGCAAATATACTGCATGATCCGCAACTTTACTCCCAACACCCATGGCAAGGTCCATCTTCGCAACCATGACACCATGCAGTGCGGCACAGATGGGCCCAACAAAATGCTGAATGGACCGCACAGGATTGGCATCATGTTCTCTTCACTGAAGAGTGTTGCATATGCCTTCACGCCTTCAACCAGACAATCGTCAGAGACGTGTTTGGAGGCAACCCAGTCAGGCTGAATTCCTTAGATACACTGTCCAGCAAGTGCAGCAAGCTGGGAGGTTCCCTGCTGTTTTGGGGTGGTATTGTGTGGGACCGATGTACACCGCTGGTGGTCACGGAAGGTGCAGTAATGGCTGTATAATATGTGAATGCCATCTTCTGACCGATAGTGCAATCATCAGCAGCATATTGGCGAGGCATTCGTCTTCATGGACGACAATTCACGCCCCCCCCCCCCATCATGCACAGCTAGTGAATGACTCCCTTCAGGATAATGACATCACTCAACTGGAGTGGCCAGCATGTTCTCCAGACATGAACCCTATCAAATACGCATGGGATAGAGTGAAAAGGGCTGTTTATGGTTGACATGACCCACCAACCACTCTGAGGGATCAACACCAAATCGCCACTGAGAAGTAGGACAATCTGGACCAACAGTGCCTTGATGAACTTGCGGACAGTTTGTCACGACGAATACAGGCATGCATCAATGCAAGAGGACGTGCTGCTGGGTACTGGTGTGTACAGCAATCTGGACCACCACCTCTTAAAGTCTCGCTGTATTTTGGTACAACATGCAATGTGTTGTTTTCATGAGCAATAAAAAGGGCAGAAATGATTATGTTGATCTCTATTCCAATTTTCTGTACAGGTTCTGGAACTCTCAGAACCGAGGTAATGCAAACCTTTTTTTGGTGTGTGTGTGTGTGTGTGTGTGTGTGTGTGTGTGTGTGTGTGTGTGTGTGTGTGTGTGTGTCACGCCTTCTGACAACAAGTGTTCAGTAGAGTTCTTGGCTCTGGATGACTTAACCAATGCGAGCATTAAACGTGATCACAGTGAACTATTTACTCAATCTTTATACCATTTATTGCATATTGTCACAGCTGATTGTGGTGATAAGCTACAAATTCTGGGAAAGCAATAGAGAGACAATTTGCAGTACACATGCTTTCATCAAGTTCACAGCACTTGCACTTACCGCAACCATTGCTCGGAATCGGCAACAACACAATCTTCATTCATGTCTTTAGCTGCACGAAATGCCGTCAGTTGTGGTTTGGACTATATTTAATACTTACTGAAGAGAATGCCATTCAAGAAAGTGCACAGTCTCTGTGTGAACTTGGGAAACTGCACAAATTCTGTGCTGTACAATCACACAATTATAAATTTTTCAGCTTTGTATGAACAAATAAATGGAAGCTGAATATGTTCAAGGAGTAACTCAACATATATATTAAATGAAAAACACAGGACTGTGCTTAAATTGCTTAAATTTTTTTTTAAAAATTAATTCATTAGTGTGCTCCTACTGTGTAAGCAACAAACAGATGCTGGTCTGGCAACATTTCTCTCTAATAGCACCCCTCTGCTCAAGACCAACAATACTTAAAAACCTGCCACGTAACTGGTTGCCCCGGGGAAGATCAGATATTAAAAAAAACTGCATATGCTAGGATTCTATAAGAGAATGCAAATGGCTCTGAGCACTATGGGACTTAACTGCTGTGGTCACCAGTCCCCTAGAACTTAGAACTAGCCTACTTGAACCTAACTAACCAAAGGCCATATCACGAACACCCATGCCCGAGGCAGGATTCGAACCTGTGACCGCAACGTAAGAGAATGAAGTCTACTCCTGTATTTGAAAACGAACAGCTCTTTGTAACTCAATATTTTTGCTGGACTGAGAAGACTATTCACAAACATACTGCCATAATAAACAGATGACAAATTGTGTATAGCCCATTTATTATACCTTGAAGTAGATGCACTTGCAACATACCACTTCTTAGGATATATATATATTAAAAGTACCTTATACGCTGGTATTGTCAGCGAGTAAGTCCACGCATCGTGTCACTTAGTACTAACCAAGAAATTAGTTAAAGAGTGTAATTATGTTTACCTACCTCAGCTCCTAATTCTAAAAGTGTCTCGATCAGCACAGCAGTTTGTATAGTCATGTGAAGGCACCCGCTTATCCGAGCGCCCTGCAGAGGTTTTTCTGCTCCGTATTTCGCCCGGATAGCCATCAGTCCTGGCATTTCATTTTCAGCAAGCGTAATTTCCTTACGGCCCCATTCGGCCAGGCTGATGTCAGCTAAATTTACAACAGAAGAGTCTTCTAAATATGCACTGCTTTAGGAAAAATTACGGGAAATATTGGTAAAAATTCCCACAATTCTTCACGTAACAAAAATACTTTCAACGACGAGAAAGTATCGCTGAAAACATGTCACTCGCCGGCAACAGCACGTGTTTGTTTCTAAGACGTCTAGTAAATATGTGCGTTGACAAGACCTGTTACAGTTTCTTACCAGTTGTAGGCACTCACCTATTTTATACGGTGGTTTAGAGACCATGTTTCTCCACCCAAAAAACAAGATTCCTTCCTTCCTTTTCTCCCAAATCCCCGGTAACACGAGCGCGCTTTATTTATATAACGCTCTTGGTCCAAAGAAATTGCACTTCAGAGTGCAAACGTGCAGACATACATTCTAGAACTATGTATCAACATGCACATAATTTTGGCGCCAATATTTTGTATGTAGGAATTCCTAAATTCACTTCTGACAAGACAGACAAACTAGTTAAAATAAAATAAATTTTCACAAGTCCTTATTACCAGTACCAAAACTGTGAACATCAGCACAGTAATGGTCATTTTCCTACTGACGGAGCCGGCCTTTGTGGCCGTGCGGTTCTAGGCGCTTCAGTCTGGAACCGCGTGACCGGTACGGTCGCAGGTTCGAATCCTGCCTCGGGCATGGATGTGTGTGATGACCTTAGGTTAGTTAGGTTTAAGTAGTTCTAGGGGACTGATGACCACAGATGTTAAGTCCCATAGGGCTCAGAACCATTTGAACCATTTTGAACCTACTGACGGATATAAGCAGCACTCATTTTGCTACTGACGAATACTGTGCAGCGATCAAACAAAATTCATCTTTTAGATACATACAATCATAAAATATTAAAATGTTAAACAAGATAAAGAGAAATCAGAAACGGAGAATAGTCATATTTGTTTATATTTCATCAACCCAGTTAACTGTAATTTATAGTCAGAAGCTCGAATACTCCAACAATAAATTTGAAAACAGTTGATATATAAAAATATGTACTTACCTCAGATTCATTCAATGTTTATTTACCGTGAATTGCATGCGATTCCCAAATATTGCTTAATAAATGTGTGTTCCATAGGGCACTTCCAATAATGTGCAATTTATGACTTCCACACTTGGATTCATTAATTATTAACACCTTTTCAGAATATGGTTCGAAAATGAGTACCTGCAACAAACAGATTGTTTTTGTCCTTGTTCCCCTGATGTCACATTATTAATCTAAAATGGCTTTGTCATTTTATAACATCAGTGTCATGAAGACATCTATTACAGGCCATAATATTCACTAGTAATCTAAAATCAAAGTCAGTAAAAGACTATAAGCCTAAATGAGTGCAATAAAGTTCATCCTCAATGGGTGCCTCTTCCCACAAATGAGACCTTTCACTTGAGCTTCAAAATCACCATCTCCTTATGTAACAGTAAAGCGGTTCAGGCAAGAATGAACAAACCAGTGGTATAAATTAGAGCCTAGACCCTTATCTACTACTGTCCACCATCGCCAATTCTAAGAAGAATTCTTCATGCTAACAATAAGTCTGCCACCAGTGTACAAATTATTCTCTTGGCAGCTCATCAAGACTGCATCCACATGCCATACTGCCAATTTATGCTCATGTGCCCAGTTCAGGTACAAGACCTTGAGACCTTTTTTTATTTTAAAAGGCTCAGTAAACTGAAAACTTGACATCTATTTTACACAGCAGCTTTATTTATGTTCAGCATTTCTCACAGTCAAATCACTGGGCAGAAAATATCACACTAGGTAAAATTAAATGATGGTAATGCTTAAAATAGGTTAAACAAATGAGACAAATGTGTCTGGATAAGTTTGAAATAAAACAACAGAGGATGTTGCTGTAAGCCCATTGTCAGTTTCAGTGATATCTGGTTATTTTCCATGTACTTATTTATTATCTATTGTGACAGTACCAGACATATCGTTTTAGCTTAAATTGTGTGATTAAAATTAAAACAACATCTTGTAAACGAAATTTTATAATGCTACATTTAACATATCATTACGTTTGGTAAATAACAGTGCAACACAGATTTCATCATAATAGCAAATCAAAGTGTTTTATAAAAATCGGTATGCCCAACAAAAATATGTTTTTGTTTGCACCAAGTAATACAGAGACTTATGAACTTTGCAACATATTTATATCATTAATATGTAAGAGCAATTATGTACATAAATTATCATTTTTTTAAAAGGCCATGATTCTTTTTAGGTCCTTGTATTTTGTGATGCAGGAGTAGTAGCGATATTAGTTTGAAATTGGTGATTCAGTCACCAGGTTAATCTCTTGCACAAAGTTAGTTGCTCATCGCCATACACACACATGAAAAATATATCTGTTGTTAAGTAGTACTAACAAGTTAAAGCTTGTCCAATGCCATTCTTCAGAAATGACTGATGAAATTTAAGTGTTGGAAGTGCATTCTTATCTTTGTTATTAGGTATTGTTAGTCACATATCGACTCCATAAACCACAATCTCCCTTGCGAGCCTGCTGTACATGTTAAGCTGCCAGTCTCTCTATCACCGCTTCCTCCCACTCATCTTTTCATGTGATGTTCAGTACATGTGGCTTGACAAATTGGAAATCTTGCGTGATGACCATTGCCTCTGTAGTACTCGTTAATGCTGTTTTGGAGGAGCAAGTATAAACATTCCGCATTGGGAGTTTATGACAAACGAAAATATTATCTTCATTTGATTGACAATTTATTTCATATAATATATACAAGTTATTTCATAATACCTGTCATAGAATATTTCAGTTGCATATGGCCACTGCATTAAATGTAAATTCTGTACAGTCATCCTGAAAATCGTTTTAATACCAGATTTTTAGGGTTCCATACCTCAATCAGTAAAAGCAAAGCCATCGTATAGGATCACTTTGTTGTCTGTCTCTCTGTTCCACAATTAAGAACCCTTTTCCTCAGAAACAGGTAGATATATCAAATTAAAACTTGTGTCACATACTAAGGTCTATGGTCTCTTAGTGGCGCAAAAAAATTTAAACTTGTAGGTAAATGCGACCAAAAGATATGGCTATTTATGTTACGTACTAAGTTTTGACACTCGCAGACTCACTCATCAAAACTTATAGGATACTTCTCGTTGCTCTAGAATGATGAAATTTGACAAGAACCAATGTGTCATGGTACAAATAAGAGCAAAAATACCAAAATTTTCAATCTGTAATTACATCATACGAACAAATTATTTTTTGTCATTTGTTATCCAACTTAAAACTTAAAATTAAAACATTTTGGAAAGCTTTGTAATTCTTGGAGAACGATACATTACGTGGTCGATATCGATAACAACCGAAAATAGTCGATATTTTAGATTCCCAGTATTGATGAACTGTCTATATACATAATTAAGTTTCTATGGAACCCTCAGTACTTGAATCCTAATCCCACTTGGCCAAATTTTCACTTTTAGGGCGTATACAAATGTTAAACACACTGAGTAGCTGAGAAAAAGAAACTTCAAAGCGCTTGCTTCACCAGTGAAATTGGTAGGGAACAACTGTTCCTGGTTAAATAGCTATCAACATTCAGGAGCAGGATTTATGTTTCAAGAGATAAGCTCAGTTAATTTCTGAACAATTGAGGGTTCCAGAGTCAAGTTTCTCCTCGAAATAAATTTTTCCACTGGGAACTGGTGCAAATATGAAAAGGTATTTTCATTGCTTCTAAGAGCAGTATATTGATCTGTACTAAAGGCTTCACTTTTGTGTAATTTATTTAGTGCTAATTGGATGTCACTGTGGTAGAAGATCACACCACAATCCAGTTGTGTTCACACCTGCTATCAGTATAGGTTGAGGGTTGTTGTGGCTAAAGATCCATCAACGATGTACCAATGCATGGAGCACATTTGTAGCTGTTCTAGCCTCAGAAGTAAATGTTTAAAGTGGACAAACTGTAACAACCCAACCTGTTCCACATCATTACGGTTCAGGATGGCCAAGAGAAACTGGGAGGGAGTAGGTAGATTCACATCGGGGCGTGCAGTGAAATAGTGGTAGGATTGTCAGGTCTGTATTCAAGCAGCCTTATACAGCAGTCTGGCCCACCTCACAGCCACAATGTGTGCATACAAATGCAGCCAATTACAGTGCGCACTGACACCTCAATCACGCTGATGACATCAGGTGTCCTGGATCATGGCAGCAGCTGCTATGACACTAGTGCCTCCAGCAGGGGAAGGCAAGTGTAGCCGCCCAGACCCTCCAGAGTCAGCTAAGCACACTTGTACACACTTGTTGTCCCCATATCGTGCGATAGCCGACACAAAATGTGCTGATGCCGTGTAACAATGACCCGGACCCGCCCGCGCCCCCTCCTGGGGTAGGAACGATGGTCGACGATGTCCAAGTGCCTAGGAGGCTGTGAGGGTGAGCCTCCCAGCTAGATTGTAGACAGTTTCTTGAAGTCCATTGGCTGGAGTCGCTCAGAGGGCACAAGTTAGCTGTAGCCCAGCTCCCAGCTTCAGTGAAACGTCTCCAAAGTCCCACTGCGCCTTGTGCCAGAATCAATGAGTCAGTCAGCGACCCATAGACAGTCAATCTTCATCACCAAAGGTGGATCTTGGTTTCTCTGAAACTCAAAAGCCTGTAACTCTTCTGGTTTAAGGTGCCAACAAATTGTGGCACGACTGAATGTTTTTAGCCCCTAAGCTCGATTATTTATACCCTTATAGTCACGTTTCTGATGTAGTCCTACTGGAGGGGGATGAGTAAGTGTGCCTCCTATTACTTGTCCTGTCAGCTAGCTCACTCTGCCCCAAGTATGGGTTACTAGGCCCATTTAAATTTGCAATGTGTGGGTTACCTGGCAGCACGTAAGTGCTCTGAGTTAGAAGATATTACTTCACTCTTCTTCACACTGTGATGCAGCATTTGGTGTTTTGCACACTTCATCTGTGACTGATGTAGCAAACACATCTAGCCAGAATGTTTTTATGTAATGTCAGCAATACTGCCCAGTGGCTTACTAGATTAACACATTGCCCAAGCTGGCCTCTGTTACCAGGCCATGGCTGCAACTAAAGTTTAAGAAATTGACAGTTCGCATGCTGAACTTTTTGGGGGCATGTCTTCCCTCTCTTGAAAGATTTGTCCAAAATTTCCAAGATGAGTCTTTAATTAAAATTACTCTTCAGCCACAGAAACCTCTCTACCATGTTGATGGCAACTCCCAGCTCCCAACCATGAGCTCACCCCATTGGTTTCTCCCTTATCCACTACTAACATGACATTACTTTGAAAGTGCGGTCTCCCATACCTTTTTATAATACAAGACTTAAACTAACACTTATACTACTTAATACAGAGGTTTTAATTCCATCAACTGTGCCCTTGGCCTATGCTGGCTACCACTAGACTGGCAACTGCTGTGTTAGAGTATCTGTCGACTGTGCACATCTGTATTTATTATAGAAATAGATTTGCCAAGACCTAGTACAGACATGTCACTACCGGAAGCTGAAATGCTTATTGACGTAATCTTGATTTGAGGATTTTCTTGAAAATTTTCAACATGTTGTAAAATCTGAAATTTTATCCTATTGTGATTTGATAAATTTATCTAATGAGTAAATAAGTTCAGGATTGAGGGTGGCATTGAAGTAAGTCAGATTCTGGGTGAGTAATACCCTTCATGACTGGACTGGCCAATACCAAATGTTGTGTGTCAGTGCCATGACAGCTGTACCAGTGAGTGTGGCTTGAGGGCGGAAATCCTTCCTGGCTATCTCACAGGCCATATTGTTAATGATAATACTTCTTCCTAACAACTCTAATTTTCTCAACCCCTCAAGTTTCCCTTTTTCCTAGAAGTTTCCCCACACAGTTTCTGGCAAAAAGACCGAGTACAGCCAATACCATATGGGCAAAATTTCCTTTTCGCAACTTGTCTCATCCGCTTTCCCTAAAAACATACCCGCCTCACATCAGCCTGTATCAGTCTGTCTACATAGACAACAATACGCCCTTGAGTGCACTTCTCCAAAGGCACTAATGGCATTAACACATGAGCTTCGCTACTATCAGAAATCAACAGTACCTCCTGTGTTCTTATACATATCCATTTACTATTACCCACAAAGTAACCAGCTGAGGAAACAGTCCAGCCACCACCTCCTTCCTCCTTCTGAAACAAGTAACCAACGACAAATAGAAAACGAGAAACAACACCAACGAAAACCAGACAGTAACCCTGCAATAATAAAAGAAAAATACTCTTGATAATGATATGAAAACACTGAATCCACCCAAATGCAACACAATGGAAAGCACACGTAACACAAATCAAAAATTCATCTGCACCAAAATAACATTGCAAAGAGTCTAAGAACTTAAATAATTACATGACTTCAAAGCATAGGGCATGTCTTTTGCCTTATGTTCCTAACCACTAGAGATTCCTTATTTCAGCCTACTTCACCTTTGTGTACCGGATATATCACAGATAATTGTGGTATTGCACCCACCATACCCGTAAATGGTTTCTCCAAACTGATGTGCATGATACACGTTTTTGTAGGAAACTGTACCTTTACATTAAGTAATGAGGTAATCTCCACGACCTGCTATGGTCTGTGATATTTGGTCAAGAACTTTTTCGTGTATAGGGATTAGTGGGCAATGTCCACTGCCCTATTCGATACTGTGGTAGTCTGCCCAAGGGACGGGTTAGCTGTTCCTGGCGCTCCAGAGCCTTTGTGTTAGCCTTTTGTACGTTTCTCCATACCTCCCATGTTCTACTCGTAAACTTCTTAACTGATTCGCAGTTCGGTTATAATTTAGGCCTTAAAACTCCAAAGATTGATTGTATCTTCATCCTGTACTCTACCTCAAATGGTGGCAGCATGTTTCTGTGTGAATCTTTGAGCTGTACATGGAAACAACACATGGAAGATGGATATCCTAGTCCTCGCGTCTAGCATTCACATAAAAGTTTAGCATTTTCGAAACAGTCTTATGGACGCGATCCATCCTACCATTGGTCTGAGGGTGGCACAGACTCGTTCATAATTTTTGAAAATGCAACAAATGGCATAGCTGTTTATTAAGTACCGAAACGAAGTTCGTACATTGATCTGTGACTACTGATCAGGCATTCCAAACTTCAATATCCAACTGTGCCAAAGTAGTATCCTGTTGCTCCAGAAATAGAAGGTCGATGACTGTAAGAACAAACCTATTCCCTGCAGATGTTCTGTTATATGGTTCACAGTGTCGAGTCCAAGCATTGCAAATGGCTTTCCTCGCCTCTGGTAATCTCTGCAATGTGATTTTCGGGTGCGAAATATCCACTTCCTGCATGCATAGTGTAAGTTAGTAGCCTTTACTTCATAGTGTGTTACCTTAAATACAAACCTGGGAATGTGAACTAACAACCTAAATGTACTACTGAGCTCAAAGCCTCATCACTTACATGAAATTGAAAAGAATCCTGTGTATGTGAAAACCGATCTCATTCATAAGCAAATAAATAAGCAAATCAATAATTTCATGCTCAGTCGACTCAGTTGGGTGCAAACTGTTTGAAAAGAAAAAAAAACGTAACTTTATAAATAAAGAGAAGAAACAAACCAAACTGTAATGTCGACCTGTATAAGACTGTAACTTGAAATGCACGAAAATTTCTGCACTGACATATGGCCCTGGTAAAATAAAGAAACAGACAGAACCTACATTGTGCAAAGGAAATGAAACAATTACATATTATGAACCTCACCTGCAAAATAAAGTACTGGGATAAACAGCAACTCAGCAAGACTCTGAACCCAGCAAGACTCTGCAGGAGCTAAAAAAAATGCTGCTAAAAACTAACTGCAGTTGGTCCAGACAAATTGGGTACATAATCTTGTCACAGAATTCCAATGAAACACATGAATCAATCTTCCAGTTCTGAAATTTCATTTAGGAAGTAACTTATTAAAGAAAACAATTATAGACTCTAATACGAAAATTCATCTAATCTAATAACTTCCATCATACAGTATATTAACTCAGGAGATCAGTCAATAGAATAACTATAAAAAATTTGACTGTGTTGAACGTGAAGTGGACCAACAATAGGAGTCTACAAAAATAAAAATAAACTTTTTGCCTCATCAAATAATACCTTGCCTTTCATTTCAAAACCTTTTGTATTTTATCGCATTTTAATTTATTTTATTTATTTATTTAAGAAATTTATTTAAGAAAATTCTCTCCTTCTTATTTATGATTTCCAGTGGTTTTATTTAGGTTTTAGCTTCAGTCTTTTAAAAGCTAAAGAATATAAGTCTTTGGTTTTAAATACCACAGGAGATCTAGATATATGTCCCGCAGCGTCGATCTCGCTGATACTCCTCATTGGAACTGCTCCACCTGAAATCTCTAAAATGTTTATTTCGTTAGGAAGATCGTTCAGCAGAACTATGTGCTATGTTGTATGATGCATATAGATTGATGTGTCTAACTTTTTTATCGACGAAAAGTTTATTGCTTCTGAGATATTCTCTCGAAGAATATTGACCATGAAAAGATGCAGCCTCGCAGTATCATTCCACACTGCACCTCCGATCGATCTCCATCACGTGATATCTAAAGAATGTTTGTCCTATCTTTTATAAATCGATAAATACACACTTTGAATACGTATTATTTTCTTGAATATGTTTCTTGTGCTGTCGACTAACTAAACATTCACAATGGAGCTTAACAGCGTCGCACAACAATAGCAAAATCTCTCCAATATAAAACACGTCCGATCTCTGTAATCGCTTCACACAGAGTCCTCAAATTTACACCTTTGGTTACTTATTCCAGAGAGATGCGTCTGTAGCACAGAACGTCCAATTCTCACAGGCAGTTTATACTACTCTCAGCATTAATAATTCGCCGCACCTGAGTCAAAGTTTTTCACCATTTATGATCCATTACAGTATGTCTGTATGTATTCCAACCACTGGTCTGAGCCATCATTCCTCCTTGTAATACATCTGAAACTCACAAAATTCCTAAAATGCGTCTGTGTATTACATTGTAAAGTCAACGGAAAAAATCCTCCTGCTGCACACCGCAGCTATCCACTACTGGCTGTCAAAGATTCTATGACTCCACAGTGCTGCAGTTGCAGACACAGATACTGTTGCTTAACAAATGTTTCTCTGACCACAATTCTTCGAGTATATTATTTTCCTTTACAAATATTAACACATCCAATAACATTATAAAAAATAGCCATCTTACAATAGTACAGTCTCTGACATACTGCTCCTGGTGCACTTCCCAGTCCTCCACCAAAAGCATTCCACAACATGGTCGCCTCGATAGCTGAGTGGTCAGTGCGACAGAATGCCATTCAAAGGGGCCTGGGTTTGATTCCCGGCTGGGTCGGAGATTTTCTCCGCTCAGGGACTGGGTGTTGTGTTGCCTTCATCATCATCTCATCCCCATTGACACACAAGACACTGAAGAGGCGTCAACTAAAAAGACTTGCACTAGGCGACCGGTCTACCCAACAGGAAGGCCTAGCCACACTGCATTTCATTTCATTCCACAATGTGCCTATCTATTGTACATCGGCCACCATACCTGATAACACATAATCATGAGCCTGCTCTAACACTTCCATTTAAAAAATTGCCAGGAGCATGACACGTGGTCCACATTTGGTGACTGCACAACATAAATATAAATATATATATATATATATATATATATATATATATATATATATATATATATATATACCGTAGCTGAAACTTAAAAGTCTGACAGTCTTTATCATCTGCTTGTGCTTGTTGCCATTCCCACACACTCTTTCCCACTGTACTCGTCACGGCTACTTTGTAACTTATTGTGTCTACATTTTCGTGTTTTCTACTTGAGTTATGAACAACTTCATAATCAAACTCACCAAACTTGATAGGCCAAAGTGTTAGACAATTAGATGCGTCTTTTAGATCGTTTCACTGATGCATGGTCAGTCATAACTTTACTTCTTCTAAAATACAACTAACACCCGAAATACATAATACCGTATGTGACTACTAACATTTCTTTTTCAGTTGTTGAGTAGCTAGGTTTTGCATTATTCAACTGCCTCAGAACTTATGCTACTGGGTACTCCTGTTCATTGATCATCTGATCCAAAATACAACCAACTGCCTCATCAGAAGCACTCTTTTTCAAAATCTGAAGAAACCTGTATATTTCAACTCAATGCATCCTCTAGTTTCTCGAATGCTAGCTGACATTCTTGTGTCTACTGAAACTTTACAGCCTTTCTAAGTAACCTGTTCAAAGGTTCAACTGCTTTTACAAAATCCTTTATGAATTTACCATAGTAGCTGCATAAGCCAATGAATGACTGTATCTGTTTGGTCGTCTGTGGTACTGGAAAATTTTAACAGGTTCTGTAAGATGAGGATCAGTCTTCACACTGCATATGTCCCTGAGTTGGGCAAAATAACACTTGTGCATTTTCAGCATCAAACATGCTGACCATAAACAACTAAAAACATGTTTCAATCATCTCACATGTTCTTGTATATCCTTTAAATAGACTACTATGTCATCTAAATAGACCATTCAGATCTTAGGTTTTAACCCTCTTAAAACTGCATCTAATACCACTGTAAAGCAGCAGGTGCATTTTTTTAAACCGAATGGCATCTGCTTGTACTGATAATGTCCATATGTCACAGTAAATGCTGTCTTTGGTCTATTGTCAAGTGTTGCTTTTATCTGATGATTACCACTTTTTACATCCATTGTAGTAAAGTAAAGACTGTGACTCAAATTATCGGATGCTTTCGTAATACACACATCAAGAAAGGTTTTGCATCACCCCAGTTCCCTGAACTCCTGAAGACAGACGTTGACTGTGGATAGTGAATCACAGACACAGTCCCTTTGACTGTTCAGAGATGACATTTAACCAGCAAAAATAGGTAATCAACCGTGCATGAGCAGGGCCTATTAGACGGAGGGGTCCGACAGCCAATCAGTTCGTCATTCCACCAGGAAGGAGGTACACAGTTCGTGTTGCCTGTAGTTTAACCATGCCTAGACGGTCAATACCGCGGTTCGACCGCGTCCGCATTGTTACTTTGTGCCAGGGAAGGGCTGTCAACACGGGAAGTCTCCAGACGTCTTGGAGAGAACCAAAGTGATGTTGTTCAGACATGGTGGAGATACAGAGAGACAGAAACCGTCGATGACATGCCTTGCTCGGGGCTCCCAAAGACTACTAGTGAAGTGGATAACTGCTACCTACGGATTATGGTTCGGAGGAACCCTGACAGCAACGGCACAATGTTGAATAATGCTTATCGTGCAGCCACAGAACGACGTGTTACGACTCAAACTGTGCGCAATAGGCTACATGATGCGCAACCTCACTCCCGGCGTCCAGGGCGAGGTCCATCTTTGGAAGCACGACACCATGCAGCGCGGCAAAAATGGGCCCAATAATATGCCGAATGGACCGCTCGGGATTGGTATCACGTTCTCCTCACTGATGAGTGTCACATACGCCTTCAACCAGACAATTGGTGGAGACATGTTTGGAGGCAACCCAGTCAGGCTGAATGTAGTCCAAGACTTGCTGAATATCCTACATCCACATACGTTAAGACTTCCATTTCCCCCATTGGTATAGTCAACTACCAACATAAACAATGACACAACACTACTATCGCCAATGCCACGTAACTTATATCGTGGTGGCGCAGTCTCCTTCTGCTCACTAGGTTCAGACACATGCACCACTGTGTCTACAGGAAACCTCTGTTCCATGTCACTCACTAAGCCCACTAAGCAGCATTCCATCTGTGCACTGAATTGTGCAGTGTTAAAATCTATCAGGACTGCTTTCTGACTGTTGAAGCGTTCCCATCTGAGTTGAGGAGCTGCTTCCCACTCAGGTGGTCCACTTACTCACATGAGTAACATGTGGTTGCTTATACTGTTTCTGCATATGGCCCTTACGTCCACACCTATAGTACCTGACCTCAGAATTGAACACATGGTGATCTACCCGTTGCTTCATGGCGAAATCTATTTCCTTCAATGGCGGTGCAATTCTAAATGCTACTGTTAAATCACTAAGATTCTCAGTGCAGACTCTTTGTGACATTTCTGCAGGAATTTCTCGCAAGAAAACGTCTAGCGCCCCGTTTTCTGCCTCCTGTAGTAACAGCATAGTGGTCTCTGCACTTCCACCGACTCATTACATTTCAAATTCAATGTACTGAGAGCTTCTCGCGAAAAAGCTATTTTGTTTTTGGTAACGATGGAGCAGTCCAGCAACCAGCTGCTGAAATGACTGTGCTTTGCTGACGGTCTCATGCATACCATATATGTCTACGCTTCCTCTGTTAAACGTAAGTCAGCCACACGAAGGGTTGCTTCATTTGACCAACCGCTCATTGCAGCACTAGCTGTAAAATCATTAATGAAAACCAACACAGCTGCCATTGTTTTAGCCGAAGAGGGATCGAAAAGTGCAGCTAGTGATGGGTCAAAAGATAAAGAAACTACCCCCAACTATACCTTAATCTCCCTTGACTCAGGCTGCGACTAAACCTATTGGCTTCCAAAGCCTCAAATCTACGAAGGAGGTCCTCATACTCCTGTTTTTCTGAAAATTTTCCTGTGTTAACACCTGCACTTGCTCTGTTAGAGCAGCAGCAGACTCTGTACTAGTAGCAGCAAAACATGTTTCTAACATTTTGCGTACTTTACCTCTAGTGTAACTGGTGCCAGAAACACAAATAACCCACCAATACTCCAAAAAAATTCATAAAGTACTTTCTCCCATGTATCATCACCCACCTACACTCTGAACAATCGCTAACCAAGCTACCAACATGTCTATATGTAAAACACAACCTTATTGCTCAGCAATTCATACCCTGCAAGAGTGCAAAACTGATACCTTACTGGTGAGCCCACTAATGCATATGGCCTTGCAAATGTAACCTTACACAAACTCTTGCCCGTATTCCACTAATACTGAATTTAAATATAAACAAAGTGAAACTCACTACACCCCATTATGCTGAGCCATTACTACTGAAGTGGAGGTATGACAAATACCACTGTCCATATGCACTTTACTAAAGTACGCAGCCTTTATGCTCTATATCACACCACAGTGACTGGGCATCAACAGCTGCCCAACAATCACTTCTCTCAACAAAAAAGAAAACCTGGCTGGTCGTTTGGCACTCGACTGTTCAGAGTGTAACTGGGTGATGATGTGAAGGAAAAAGTTTTCTTGAGTGTATTAATGGGTTATTTGTGTTTCTGGTACTAATTTCTGTAGAGGTAAAGTTCGCAAAATTGTAGAAACGTACTGCTACTACTAATGCACTTGTGTTGTGAAATGTAATAACCACTTGCTGACACCAAATGTAATGATCCAGTCTATTTGGGGTCGCTACCCATCGGGTGAGGGAAAGGGCAGATTCACACCAGGGCGTGCAGTCAAACGGCAGTAGCATTGACAGATGTTTATTGAAGCAGACTTATGCAGCACTCTAGCCTGCCTCAGGAATGTGCTGTGTACATCCAAATGCAGCCACTTGGGGAATGCGCTGTCGCTCCGATCATGCCGGTGACGTCTGTTGCCCCAGGCCATGGCGACAGCTGCCATGGCACCCATGGGCTGCTAGCAGGCAACGACAAGAGTGGTAGCCAATGCCTTCCAGAGCCGTGTTGGCTAAGCAGCCCCACTTGTACCCATTGTCCCCACATCATGCGTTTGGTTGCAGTAACCGATGCTAGATATCCTTATACCGAGCAGCAGTGCACTGGTCACTCCCAGGGGTAGACAAGGACAGTGGCCGATGACATCTAGGTGGCTATGAGGTCACAAGGGCACATCTCTCCCAGATAGATCATAGACAGCTTGCACTCCATTGGGAAAAGTCACTCAGAGGGTGGAAGCTGGCTGTACCCAACTTCCCACATAGGTGAAACTTCCCTGAAGTCCTACAGCAGCCTTGCCACAGGTAAGGCACGCCTTGGGCTGGAACTCGATGATACTGTCAGTGGCAGATGTGCAGCCAATCTTCATCACCATGGTGGGTTGTGCTTTCTCTGAAACTCAAAATCCCATAATTCTCTCTGGTTCAAGATGCAGACAGAATGGTGGCACCACTGAATGATTTGAGACCCTAAGCTCGATTATTTATAGCCTTATAGCTACGCTTCTTACATAGTCTTACTGAAGGGGCAAGTAAGTTTCCTCGCTATTACTTGTGCTGTCAGCTTTCCTTAGCTTGGTCTGCCCTAAGCACAGGTTGCTAGGCCCAGTTGAATTTACAACATGCGAGTTTCTTGGTAGCATGCAAATATTACTTCACTCTTGGGCGTTGCGTCTTTTGGGGCTCTACACACTTCGCCTGTGACCAGCTTAACAAGCCCATCTGGCTAGCATGTTTTTACACAATGTCGACAATGCTGCCAGCGGCTTATCTCCTTAGAACATAACCCTAGCTGGCCTGTACTGCCTGGCCATGCCTGGGATTAAACTTCAAGCAATTTACTATTTATTTGCTGAACTCTTTCAGGGTGCTGCAATGCCATGCCAGTTGTGATTCACAGATTAGCTCCAAGAATTTTATAACTGAGGTTAGTAACATGGAATGGTCTCGCAACTTCGTCTGTGGAGCAAGATGCTGTACATGTTTATGAGTAAACACCATTATCTGTGATTTGTGATGTGATGCTATTAGGTTATTTTTACCAGCTAACCATGTAATAATATGAAAGTAAAGTGCATGGTAGGAATCCTGCAGAGAGATAGGCATATCGCCTTCATATTACAGTAGTTTGTCATGATATAGAAATCACACTATTGGCATTATATTTGTTACTAGCTTAGCACCCACTGCTTCGCTCTCATCGACTGTATGGCCTGTAGAGATTTCTTTTGTTTTTATTTACTCGAATTGTGTGTTGTTCCAAAATTGCAATGGATTGTAAGCTTTTCAGTCTAATTAGGGCCATATAAGCACAGTCTTTCCGAATGTACTTCTGACCAGAAAGCGATTCTGGTAGCTGTGATGCAAAGGTTTTTTTATCACGCCTTTGCGTTCTTCTGGAGATATTTCCATATCAACATTCATCGCATAACAAATATTTCTTTATATCTAACAGAGAAGTGTAATACTAATTTCGATATATTTAGCTTTAAATTTTTTAATTTAACAGAATATCTTCTTAAAAATTTTCATTCCATAATGGATTCCCTTAGAAGACGAATCTCCATAAACATTGAAATATGTTTTTTTTTTTAATTTCTAACTGTGATGTCAATTACCAATTGTCATAGATGTAGTCTTAAAAATCCTTTAGTAGTTCTTTAGTAATTCTTTATTTTCGAAAAACTTTCACCCACTGTTTTATTACCTTAATGGTTGAATTTACAAAAATGCTGAAAGACTTATTTTTTATTTTCTCAGTGAGAAACTAAACGCCAGTTTTCGAAGTTCTGTCTTAAAAATTCCCTTAATAGTGACATACTTTCAAAAAGCCTTTCGTCCCTTATTTCACCCCCTTAGGAGTTGGATTTCTGACAATCCCTCCTTAAACAAAGCCTACAGTATATGATCTTCCCCCACTCCAAACTTAAAGTTTCTACCCTTAATGGTTTGGGCAGGACAGTGATGAGTCAGTGAAACAGTCTGATCCTATTTCAGCCCATTAGGGCCTGAATTTCCAGGAAAAGTGACATGTGTATATTTTATTTCTAACTGTGAAGCCAAATTCAAATGTTCATAGATTTAACATTAAAAATGCTTTCATAATAACATATTTTCATAAAAAAAAACCATCCCCTGTTTTACGGGCTTAGGGGATCAGTTTACAAAAGCACTGAAACACGTATTTGTTTATTTGGAACCAAGAAGTCAAAGACCAATGTTTATAGATGTAGCTTTAAAAATACTTAAATAGTGCTTTGATAATGATATACTTCCAAAAAAGAGCTATCACCCAGTATTTCACTGCCATAGGGTTAAAAATTCCAAAAATGCTGAAACACATATTTCTTTATTCCTGACTAAGAAACCAAATACCAATTTTCGTAGGCTATGCTTCAAAATTGCCTTAATAGCGACATTTTTTTTAAAAAAACCTTCATCCCCATAAAGTTGGAATTCCGAAAAATCCTTAAACGACACTTACAGTTCAAGATTCACACCTTCTCCAAATTTGAAGTTTCTGGGTGATGATGAGTCAGTGAGTCAGTCAGTTGGTCAGTACACTACCTTTTATGTATAGAGATTTAGTACTGGATGAGTGCCACCCACTGAGGAAAGCCTCATAATGTTCTGCACATCACAGCTCACCTGCATTTTACTGACAATAGCTTTTAATTTTTCTTCTACACCACACATATAAAAAAATGAAATTTAGGGTTGAAAGAGATCACATGGCCTCATTCGAGAAGTGCTGTAAGCTAAATGCAAAAATTATTCTGTGGGGAAACAAAATTAAATTATTTAATGTTTATAATAATAATAATCAAATACATATAGCAGCTTCCACTGATGCTGCCGATTTCTCATTTAACTGATGAAGTAACAACACAAGTCATGAGAATAAATCAATAGTCAGTAGGAGAATAAGTTTCAGAAACGATTACTGGAGATTATTGTTTGTGATTATGTTAGGTAATATCCTTATAGTATAAGTGTACTCAACAGTTTCCATTCCGCTTTTTGGCTATAAAGCAAAATATAAATTCTGCCTCCTCCCTCCCCATGGAATAATTTCTATACACTCCACAGCCCTAAGTTTAAAATTTTGTTGCAAATGATGATACCGTAAAATATGAATGAACAGGAAAAGAGTGAAAGAAATTGACATTCCACATGCAATATTTAAAAATTTTTAGTTATAAGATGCAGCTCACCCAATTCGTCGTTTTTTTATTCGTTAAATATGCAGATTAGTTACGATTACAGTCTATGTCAAAAGATTATCTAATTTAAAAGTTGTTCAACTAATAGTTATGTGACAAAGTTGTTATAACGGTTTTAAAAATTTCAATGTAGAGTTCTGTGTGTTGTGTAGATACTGTTTAGTACTTTGCATACGAGTGGATGAAATAAATTGACATGTAGCTTTAGTTAATTTTACTCATTTGTGAGCTAGACAAGAACTTTTTATTTTCTGGACTAAAGTATTATTATTAATTTGAACTGGTTTTATAAACATGCAGTTAAGTTAACAGCAAGAAAAAAGGAACTTTGCGAACAAATCTGAAAAACATTCAGGTTTGCCCAAATTCTATCTACCTGTAAGCCAACAAAGTCATAACATCCAGAGCTTTTCACAACACCTGCCAGCACAACAATAGTGACAGGTCATCCTCTTGAACTGATTACCAAGGACAATGAGATGATTAAATTATTGAGTACAGCCGAAACCGAGACAGAAATGAATTTATCTCGTTGGAAAAGGGACGACCTAAGACCACAATATCAGTTTCACACCGGATAGTGACGAAACTTTAGCGGTAAAGTAAAGGATTTCCGTTGTAAATGAGAATTTAAAGAATGCCAGCACTTTCACTGCGTTCTTCTATTTCAAGAAGGTAGGTAATGTAAAATAGAATTGTCTTGTCTCACGACCTTTGGAAACAAGTTGCTTGTGAGTAAATCGAAATAGAATGATTAATGTGTTCTCAGTCGACATATCATGTTTACACTTTCCCTTGAGTCCTAGTTGGTGAAACTTGTAAGAGCCAAAGTCAGGCAGCTGATGAATTTTCTGGTTTGAAAGAGACATCACAGGGGAATGGAAAAGCATGAAGGTAATGCAAAGCTTGATATGAGTGTTGAGTCATGATCTGTAACTGATGCAGGGACACTGACAGTCATTTGAACTTCCAGTTCTTTTTTTGAGTCATCAGTCGTCTGACTCATTTGATGCAGCCCACCACAAATTCCTCTTTTGTGCCAACCTCTTCATCCCAGAGTAGCACTTGCAACCCACGTCCTCCGTTATTTGCTGGATGTATTCCAATCTCTGTCTTCCTCTACAATTTTTACCCTCTACAGCTCCCTCTGGTAGCATGGATGTTATTCTGCGATGTATTAACAGGTATCCAATTATCGTGTCCCTTCCTCTCGTCAATGTTTTCCATATATTCCTTTTCTCTCCGATTCTGTGCAGAATCTCGTCATTCCTTACCTCATCAGTTCTCCTAATATTCAACATTCGTCTTCGCCTGTAGCACCACATCTCAAACGCTTCGTTTCTCTTCTGTTGTTGGTTTCCCAACTTCATCTACTTTGTGACCATCAGTTCCAATGTTAAATTTCTCGCTGTTCTCATTTGTGCTACTTCTCATTACTTTCGTCTTTCTTCGATTTACTCTCAGTCCATATCAGTACTCATTAGAGTGTTCATTCCATTCGATAGATTCTGAAATTCTTCTTCACTTTCACTTAAGATAGCAATGTCGTCAGGGAATCATATCATTGATAGTCTTTCACCTTGAATTTTAATCCCATTCCTGCACCTTTCTTTTATTTCCATCATTGCTTCTTCGATATACAGACTGAAGAGTAGGGACGAAAAACTACATTCCTGTCTTAAACTCTTTTGAATCCGAGCACTTCGTTCTTGGTCATCCACTCTTATTATTTACTAGTTCTGGTTCTAGCACATATTGTATGTCACCCATCCCTCTCTATAGCTTTCACCTATTTTTCTCAGAATGACAAACTTTAGCACCATTTTACTTTGTCGAACACTTTTTCCAGGTCGAAAAATCCTATGAAGATGTCTTGATTAAACTGACCGTCATCTGATATAGCCTCAGTTTTCTTTTCCATTCTTCTGTATATTATTCTTGTCAGCAACGTGGATGCAATAGCTCTTAAACTGATTGTGAGATAACTCTCGCACTTTTAAGCTCTTGAAGTGTTCAGAATTGTGTGGATAATATTTTTCTAAAAGTCAGATGGTATATCGCCAGATTTATACGTTCTACACACCAATATGAATGGTCGTTTTGCTGCCACTTCTCCCAATGATTTCAGACATTCTGATGGAATGTTATCCATCCCTTTTGCCTTATTTGATCTGAAGTCCTCCAAAGCTCTCTTAAATTCTGATTCTAGTACTGAATCCCCTATCTCTTCTGAATCGATTCCTGTTTCTTCTTGTATCAAATCTGACAAATCTTCCCCCTCATACGGGCCTGCAAAGTACTTTTTCCACGTACCTGCTCTCTGCTCTGCATTTAGCAGTGGAATTCCCATTGCACTCTTAATGTTACCATCCTTGCTTTTAATTTCACCAAAGGCTGTTTTGACTTTCCTATGTGCTGAGCGGCTGGAGTGGCCGAGCGGTTCTGGGCGCTACAGTCTGGGGACTGATGACCTCAGGAGTTAAGTCCCATAGTGCTCAGAGCCATTTGAACCATTTATGTGCTGAGTCAGTCCTTCCGACAATCATTTCTTTTTCGATTTCAACACATTTTTCTTGCAGCCATTTCGTCTTAGCTTTCCTGTACTTCCTATTTATTTCATTTCTCAGTGACTTTTATTTCTTTATTCCTGAATTTCGCTGAGCATTTTTGTACTTCCTTCTTTCATCGATCAATTAAAGTATTTCTGCTGTTGCCCATGGTTTCTTCGCAATTACCTTCTTTGTAACTATGTTTTTCTTTCCAACTTCTGTGATTGCTATTTTTAGAGATGTCTATCCCTCTTCAGCTGAACTGCCTACTGAGCTATTCCTTATCGCAGTATCTATAACTTTAGAGAACTTCAAGTGTACCTCTTCATTCCTCAGTACTTCTCTATACCACTTTGTTGCACATTGATTCTTCCTGACTGATCTCTTAAACAACAACCTTACTCATCATCGCTAATAAATTATACTCTGAGTCTATATATGCTCATGGGTATGCCTTACAGTCCAGAATCTGATTTTGGACTCTCTGTCTGACCGTGATGTAATCTAACTGAAATCTTCTCATGTCTCCTGGCCTTTCCCGAGTATATCTACTCCTCTTGTGATTCTTCAACAGAGTATTTGCTATTACTATCTGAAATTTATTGCAGAATTAGTTTTTCTCCTCTCTCATTCCTAGTACGATGGCCATACTCTCCTGTAACCCTTTCTTCTACTCCATCCCCTACAACTACATTCCAATACCCCATGGCTATTAGATTTTCATCTCCTTTTATATACTGAATTACCTAACCAGCATCGTTATACACTTTCTCTATCTCTTCGTCTTCTGCTTGCGGCATTGGCATGTATAATTGTACTATCTAATCACTGAACTGTTCACAGAACACATTCTGCTCTACATTCCTACTGATAACGAATCCTACTCCCATTGTATCATTTTCTGCTGCTGTTGACATTACCCTATACTCATCTGACCAGAAATCCTTCACTTCACTGACTCTCTCAATACGTAGACTGCGCATTAGTCAGCATTCCCTGCTTCAGATTTTCTAGCTTCCCTACCACATTCAAACTTCAGACATTCCACGACCCAACTCGTAGAAAGTTATCTTTTCCTTGGTTATTCGGTTTTTTTCTCATGGTCACTTCCCCTTTGGCAATCTCTTCCCAGAGATCCAAACGGGGAACTATTCTGAAATCTTTTGCCAATGGAGAGGTCATCATTACACTTTTTCAGTTACAGGCTACATATGCGTCTTTAATGCAGTGGTTTCAATTAACTTCTGCAGCCTCATGTCGTTGATCATTACTCATTCTTCCTTCCTTTAGGGGCAGTTTCCCACCCTAAGGGCAAGAGAGTACCCTGAACCCTCTTTCCACTCCTCCGCCTACTATGACAAGTCATTAGTAGAGTGAGAGTTACTTCTAATGTTGGAAGTCTTTGGCAGCTATTGCTGATCATTTTTATCCAAACTTCAATCGGTGATACGATTCGATACTGGATCTGAGAATGTTTTGATTACTAATCAATGATGCTATCCCTAGTCCATCGTTATGCCATTCAGTTAAATAAATAACATGAATAATGTGCTAAACTTCTGTAAAGAGCAGTGCAGTGATCCTATTTCTCTCACCAAATTAGATTCCTTGATTCTCAACATAACAGTCACTATTTACGGATTTCGGAGTTACTGTCAGTAGATGACCCTTTGCTGAGTGGTCACTTAGCCACATATGGCTATTTATTTAGATAAATAAATTTCCATTTTTATATAAATGATAGTTATTTAGCCAAGTATGGTTACCTATATATTAACACGTTTTTATTAGGTCGCTTTCTTGTCTGTTTGATACAAATTTTGCAATTGATTTAAACTACTTTTCCGATGAGCTACAGACTTGAAACTTTCATCATAGCTCAGAACAGGATGAAAATGTAATATTAACCTGCTGTCGAGTCTTGTGTGTGGTGGACTGTACTTAACCTTTCTGTCTGCTTGTCTTTTCGGTACAATTTTTTCAATTAAAATTTAAACTAATTTACTGATGACCTAGAGACTTTAAACTTCCAATAAAGCGCAGAAATTGATCAAAATATTATATTAAGTCTCATTCGTTTATAGTATGTGGTGAGGGTACTTTGTTTTTCTGTCCATTTTTCTGTTTGTTACAAATTTTGTGATTGATTTCAAACTAAGTTACCAATGAGCTAGAGACTTAGAACTTTCAGTTTAGCTTAGAACTGGATGACAACTCGATATTTCCTCGCTTTCTTGTCAGGCGGAGGGTACTTTGTGTCCTACCACTATATACCCTTTTTTCTGTTCCAGCAGCAGTGATTCGTGGCCTCTGTCTGAGGTCGATTATTTTTAATTTTTATCTTCACTTTCTTTCCACGATATATAAGTTAAAGGATGCAATATACTGGTTAATCCAGGTGAAGAGTAATTGAAATAAGCTCTAAATTTACCATTAGTCCCTGTTGTATTATCATGCAAATGTTGAAATTGACTGAAAAATTTCACTCACACGAGCCTATAAAGCAGCAAATAATTATTTAAATAAAAACTTCTTAATAGTAAACATTTTTAACATGGACTAAGAAGAGTAAAATAATTTCTCCTAACCCCAAACAGATTCATAACCCCATACAAATAGTCCTGAAAATTTTTGCTTGTAAATTTGTTATAGTTGTGACAATAAACGCAAAAATTAAAACCAAAAACGTGGGTCACATACAGTAGGTAATCGTTAGGGGTGTGGTGAGTAATGTCGTTGTGAAAAATCACACAACAGATCAATTACGTATCCAGAGCCATAAAACTGTTAGTGACCGAGTTGAACTTATCATGCATCAGTTGTGTGTGTACTGCAGGTGTCCCACATCTTTCTTTTTAAATTTCACAGGTACTGTCATAACTACTAAAAATTTACAACCAAAAACTTTCAAAACTATCTGTAGGAGGTTAGGAAACTGGTTGGCGCTAGGAGAAACGTTCGTATACTTTTTAGTCTATGTTAAAGATGTGTTATATTAAAAAGCTTTTTTATTTGAATAATTTTATGCCAATAAATAAATTACCACATTAGACTAAATGATATTTCAAAGGAGGATCATCCTCTAACCTTAACTCTGAAATCAGCTGGTCATTTTATGTATTTAAATAAATAAATTGCCATATTTGGATAAATGACAGCTCAAGGGTCATCTACTGATATTATTTCTAAAATCCCCAAGATACTCTTATACTGAGAATCTAGAAGTTTGATTTTATGAGAGAAATATGGAGACAAGGAAAGCTCTCCCTTCCATAACTTGTGAATAAACAACTGAACTAGTGGGAAATAAGATTCTGCAAATAATTGTTGAAGAAATACAAGTGGCTATATACTTAGATGGGAATGTTGATTCAACACAAGATGTAGGAAAGAAGGGGAGAGGTAGATTAGTCCAATCAGAATCATTTAAAGTTGTATGTCATTATCATTATCCCTGTCCTCTTACTTCTCAGCACAATTCATGGTGGAGTGAGAGAAGATTAGTTGTTGGTAAGGGTCTGTAATGCTAAAATTTCTCTAATTTCATCATTCCAAGAGATTTTTGTTAGACTTTTCTTGGAAAAGTGCTCTCAGGAAATTAGCAGTACGTTGATGTGTAGAGTTTGGTATGAATGTTGTCTGCCGTAAAAACTACTCTTAAAGTAAAAGTCTACACTGATGTGGATGCCCATTGATACACAGTGAAGTGGTATAAGTCAAAGGATACCACATAATTGGTATCAAACTTCCTTTTGCCTAGCGCAATGCCGCAACTCGACGTGGCATGGGCTCAAAAAGTTGTTGGAAGTCCCCTGCAGGAATACTGAACCATGCTGCCTCTATAGCTGTCTATAATTGCGAAAGTGTTGCTGGTGCAGGATGTTCATGAACTGGCCTCTCGATTGTGTCCCATAAATATTCGATGGGACTCATGACCTGTGCTCTGGGTTGCCAAATCATTCTCTTGAACTGTCCAGAATGTTCTTCACACCAAATGCGAACAATTTTGGCTCAGTGGCATGGAGCATTGTTATCTACGAACATTTCATTGTTGTTTGGAAACATGAAGTGCATGAATGGCTGCAAATGGTCTCCAAGTAGCCGAACATAACAACTCCCAGTCAATGATCGGTTTAGTTGGACCAGAGGACCTAGTCCATTCCATGTGAACATGGCCAACACCATTGTGGAGCCACCACCAGCTTGCACAGTTTCTTATTGACAATTTAGATCTATAGCTTCGGGGGATCTTTGCCACACTCGAACTTTATCATCAGTTCTTACCAACTGAAATCGGGGCTCATCTGACGAGGCCACGATTTTCCAGTCATCTAGGGTCCAGTCCATATGGTAATGAGTCCAGGAGAGGTTTGGTTGGTTGGTTGATTTGGGGGAGGGGACAAAACATAGAGGTCATTGCTCCCCCAGGAGAGGAGCTGTAAGACAAGTCGTGCTGTCAACAAAGGCACTCGCTTCGGTCGTTGCTGCCATAGCCCACTAACGCCAAATTTCGCGGCACTGTCCTAACAGATAGTTAATTTGAAGGCCGTCGGCCACTCCGGTGCCCGTGGTAAGTGGTAATGCTTGAAATCTGATATTTTCATCACACTCTTGTCACAGTGAATCTCCTTAACGACTTCCGAAATGGAGTTTCTCTTGTGTCTAGCTCCAACTACCATTCCGTGTTCGAAGTCTGTTAATCCCCGTCATGCAGCCATAATCACATCGGAAACCTTTTCACATGAATCACCTGAGAACAAATGACAGCTCTGTCCTTTTATACTTGTGTACGCAATACTACCGCCACCTGTATATGTGTACATCGCTATCCTGTGACTTTTGTCACCTCATTGTACATGCAGAATTCACAACAATAATTTCCATGCGCTTAAAAGTTAAAGGTCACTAAATGAGTATGGAATTCTGCTTTGAATTGCCACCTAGTACCATGAATTTAAGTGTGGCTTGCAGAGTATGAAAGTAGGTTAGATGAGTATGCTCTGTTGTCAGTGTTTTCACACATTATTAACAGGTGCTACAAACCGTGATTTTAACAGGAAGCAATGAAAATTTCTGTCTTCTTCATCAAATGTGTGAGTACAAAAAAAAAAAAAAGAAAAAAGAAAAACCAGAATATATTTATAACGTATTTAAATCGAGCGGTACACATATGGATTCGTAAGTACCATAAAATAGACATGAGTCCACAGAATACCATGTGGCAAAACCAGTTTTGTTTCATATGAAACAAAAACAAATACAGAATCATTTGTGCCACCGAATATTGTGAATAAGAGCAAAAATTAAGCAGAATACAAGCAACATATTTACAATGCAGTTCAATGTGCGCAATACACACAAGCAGGTCTTAATAAGGATCGTAATTTCCACTTGAAAACAGCCACACCGTTGAAATTGTAATACTGAGTTTTACAAATACATACAGTTTACCACCACACTACCAGACGCACTCACAAAGTATAAAAGAATAATTTTATTGTCCAGTACTCGTATTTCACAAAGCAATATAGCTTATTACACCGCATTTTTCCGAATTAGAAGGTCACTGCTAGGCCACTTGGAGTACTACTGTTGCTCTCTGTTTCTGTACTGTAACATGGGCATTGCACATCCGTTTTTGAGGTTCTGTGAAACTGACGCTGTATTGGCGTTAGTAGTATAGTTATGCAGGTTCTGGCGTGATTTTATGGCGTGCTGACGTCATTGGTGACGTCACTGATGAGTCATGGGTCATTCCCACTGCCGAGAAACAGCCCTGACTTACTCCTCTAAGTTAAAGCCCAAACTGTATGCTGTGTAGCAGGAACACTAGCATCTCTATTTAAACAAATACCTATTCCACTGTCTCAAAGTTCACACGCACCAAGCTGACTGAGAAGTCTGCCACCACTTTGTCTGAGGTACCCCTGCCAAGAGACAAGATAGGAAGGGAACAACTGCGTCTTTATTTAAACAACCACCACAGCCAGGAGGTCTTCTTCTGGTAAGCTCACAACCTGTGGACCGCCTTCGAATACTCACGGAACTGACACAGTTATGTGCTGCTGTATAGAGAAGACCAGTGAGACTCACTGCTTGCCACAACCACCTCACAAGTGTTGAAGCGTGCTCCCTGTCACTGAGAGATGGAGTTCGCTACTGCAAACCTCAGAAGTTACACTGCAAGTGTTGTATTTGCAGCTGGTCATTAGGCACTTCACAGCTGTTAGGTCATGTGTAACTCTCTGCTTTCAGCTGGCCAGCATCATGTTAGGAATGCAGGCAGATGTTTGTGCCTCCTATTACTGCACTGCTGTTGCCAGAAGGTTGGACAGAGCTGTCATCTGCAAGGTGTCTTATAACTATTAAAGTTGCAGTAAATATAGATGATGAAAAATCAACATCTTACGAGAGTAATGGCCTGTATCTTTCTTATCCACAGCATTTTAACACGAAAAACTGTCACAAATATCATATGCTAGACCACAGCGCATCCTGACAACATTATCCGGAAGGCTTAGGCAAATAGAATCCCCAGTCCATCAGTGCAATGGCTAAGCATGGCGCTCACAGCACACTTAGGCTATTGGTCACCTGTCGAGATTGAAATGAGATGTCAGGACGACAGCAGATTTGTTTAATTAACTCCTTTATTCAAGCCCTCAGCCGCATATGTCTGGAACAGCTTGGTGGAGGAACAGACATCCGGAATTGCTGACACCACAAAGAGCAGGGCTGAGCATGGCATCACTTGAATGCCGCTGTCACCTATCTTTCCGCCTGCGACTCTGATGACAGTGTGGCAACGCAGCTGACCATTCCACAAATGCGGCCATGACCGCCTTTCAGCAAGCAGGCGCCTCTCTGCTCCAGTGGCTGCTGCTTTTGTGACTCAGGGCCAGCTGTGAACAGCAGACCCCATACTGCATTCGAGGATGTCGTTCTGGGTGTCACAGACTCGTGGTGTATGCTATGATACTGAGAGAAAACTATTGTAGTACATGAATGACTGAGTAATTATTCACTCCAGACTATGTTCGTTTAGGGCTTAAGACAATCCCAACATTTTTGTCGTAGCAAGTATATTGCAGCATTGGCTGTTGCTGGACTACACCCAGCTGGCTCTGATTCGCATTGCTTGTCAGCCATGTTTTTCTTCGCAACACATAACACTCTTGCTTGCCCGCAACTGGTCCTGTTGCAACTCACATCCGCTCTAGCGTCCTTTTCGACCTAATATGGTCGGTAAGTGTCACTATGAAGCACGCCGGCATTCTGCCACCTACACGGCCGCAATCAGTCACGGTAATGAAATTGTGCTCGTAAGTGACTGACGTGGAGTGGTACTTCTATTAGCAATATGGGATATACACACAATATGGATAATACTGACATCTTCTATGCTGTTCCTTTTACAGTACACAGCAGCGCCCACAGGTAGGAAGACATCCACAAATTTCGACAACTGAATTATCACGTTAAGATTTACCTATGGGGGAAGGACAAAGAATTGTGGTACAGGTGTGTTCAGTACTCCGTTTGGAATCATGAGAAGAAGAAATTCGCTAAGGCTATGTTTATGATGAGTCAATTCAGAGGCATGTGGACGTTTAATTCGTGAAACATTAGTGCTATACTTTACACAGAATCTATTGAGAAAAAGGCTGCAAGTTGAATATAATGTATAGCCCTCGCCAGTGGAATTTTAAAAATTAGAATCTAGAACTGATCGTACAAGCGTCTTCTGTGCTTTTCCCTTTATAGTGCACAACAGTGCCTCACCTCACATCAGCTGGGAAAAGATCGAAACAAATTTTGTGGTATGTGTGGAGTCATTCTTTTTGTGAGACTTTACTGAGAACCATTAGATATGAAATTGATACAATCGACAGCTGCACGTTTGCCACGATTACAAATTGATCAATAACGTCAACGCAGGAAGCAAGATCACAGTGCAATGCAAAACTCTTCCATTCATCAAGCACATGTCCAAGCCAAATCAGCCAACTTTGTGCTTAAATCGATAAATTTTTACAGAAAGATGTGAATTCTCGCCATACTGCTACACTTTCGTCTGAACTACACATAAATGTTGCCCAACAAAAAGGACGTCTATGATTTCATGCGAGACCACCTCTAAATTGATCGTACGAGTGTTTTCCTTTACAGAACATGTCACTATCGATGTATATGTGTGTGTGTGCGTGCATGTGTTTGTTGTAGAATAGGGCATGATGAGAACGTAAGAACCTCGCTAAAGAATCTTTACTCGATGGTTTGGCATGTTTTACACAACGAATAATGACATCAAACTTTTCCACTGGATCTATGATGTCAGAATAGAAGATGACAATGCAAGATGGTTGACCTGAATTACTGGCTCCATGTCTTTGGAATCCCATACTGCCCATACTGGGACAGACTCTATGATGTCAAACTACGAGATGGCGGCCGAACATGTCTGGCCTGGAATACTGGCTCTGTGACGTTGGAATCCAAGACTTGAAATACTGGGACAGGCTTTATAACGTCAGAATACGATATGGCGAGTGAACATGGCGATCAGGGCATACTGGCACAACTGCAAGACGACAGAATTCAAGACTTGGAATACTACTACTGGCTCTATGACATCATAGCCTCACAATCCAGCTCAGACCTGTCGGTGTATTTGTAACAGTGTAGCATTCGATCATGCAGATCCCTCGAAGGTATACAGTCAGTGGCTCCTAATTCTGTGTTTTCATCCTTCCACTTTATATCTTAAACGAACATTGGAAGGGAAAGCTGCTCCACCCTATGCCAGCTCACTCCCCCCCCCCCCCCCATCCCCTCAAGTTCACGTGTGCTATGCTCCAATAGCCATCGACACCATCTCTGATATTACAGTTTAAACAATTTACGCCTCCACACCAGCTACGATAAGTTCAAAAGGTGAGGAAATTAACTTACCCTAAGTTTAAAATAATGGGAAGTCTGCTGGCTTCCTAACTACAGAACACTCGTCCTGACATGAAAACTGAACAACCCATTGATGCAGTCTGCATGGGCGATGCATGCCAAATGATACAAAGCCCAGCATAATAGCTCAGACTGTTTTGTCACATGTGTGTGGTAGCTCGGGGTGACGGATGGTGCCAGCTGTGTCCCTTCTGCTTGTGCACGAGACACGGGCAGACATCAGATACTCCCACATCAGCCAATGAGTGAAGCACACTCTATTGTCAGAGTCCAAAGCTGTAGCTAACATTCTGCGAGAGCTGTAGGTGAACTCATTGACGAAATAATCGTGCGCTGTAGAGCAGCGTTTGAGATTCGAACGTACAGTGTGCTACAGTAACGTCATAGCGATCCATATTACAGAGTACAAGTCGCACAGATTCACCACGCTCAAAATCAGTTGGCAGAGGCACATTTTCGTTCTCCTTGCTCCACACGCAGTTGGATGAGCAAAAGGGGAGAAACCACTCCTCTCTCTCTCAATGTGCATCTCAAGAAAATCAAGAGATGCACATTCATCCTCCTCATGGTAGACTGCTCCCTTCTTATAGCCAACATTTCAGTACAAAAAACAGTCACCAGTGCCAGATGCTAGACCACAGCACTCCCTATATTTAACACAGACCAGAAGTCAGGAACGCTAACTTTATGTTATAACACATACTTGACACCATAATCGAAGAGCAGTTATGATATGTCCGCTATAGACTGAATCTCCCCATAGGAATCCACACTGCAGAGTACAAGGTGACACGGGTTCACCACAATTGAACGCTTAAAGTTACTTCACAGAGACACATATCCATTCTCCCACTGCTCCATATGCATGTGAAATTGCAAAAGGGATTGACTAGCAACGATATTCTACAGTGTGTTGTATGCAGGCTCACTGAGTATTCATAGTCCTCTTAATAGGGTTTAAGGTTTATCTGAAGCAAAGTCTCTAACAGCACACACACACACCAGAAACTGCACATCTCACATTTCATTTCTGACGATTCTTAGGGATGCTTGTACATATAAATGTGCTATATTTTTATACCATACTAGCTTTTGTAGTAACAGTAGTAGTAGTAGATTCAATAGGTTCAAACAGTAGGCTCCCTTGGCTAATTCAGATTGCAAAACATACCCAATTAACTGTAGGATTGTCAGCCAGGTTGTCATAGCGACCTACACACTCTTTTGATGGCTGGCAATGTAAATTTTTTAACTAACGCCAATTTTCGTCGTAGAAATGGCTTGGTGTGATGGAAATTTTTAAATACATGCAATGAAACATTAAACTCCAGCCGTCGTTCCTATAATCAGCATGTGATCTATTGTCTGGGCCGGAACTGCATTTTTAAGTGATTCCCACATAAATTATGTTTTACTATGTACATAGGACATCTAAGATTTCCAGCAGATATTTATCCATGTATCATTTAAGCACGTTTGTTTGTATTAACACTGAAACATCACGTGTTTACATTATTCCGAACCAAAAAAGAACACAGCGTAATGTACGTACGGAACAGTACTGATGCAATAAAACAGCGGCTCCATGTGGTGACCACCAACATCATTACAGACGTTGTACCTACGAAGCATGTTATAGCATACACTCTCCGTCGCACCTGGTGTCTCTCCAACTTCTAGTGCCAGCAGATCTTCCTCTGTCTCTATAGTAGGTAGACGCTAAATGACGCCAGGCGACCGTTCTGACGTAGCTTTTGTGTACTCCATCGCTGATCAGGACAACCAACTCTTGAGAGTTTCCTCTTTCCCTCAGCAGACGTGGACGCGTTACACAGCTGAAATGAGACGGTCCAGATATGGGTTCCTATTCAAAATATCATATACTCACTCTCCTCTACAAATCATCCAAGTTTCTAACGAGAATTTCGAATTCATGTATGTCTCCAGAAACGCCAGAGCAAGCAGCTATGCATGATGTCAGAAGACAAAGTCATCCCATACCAGTGAAAGCGGTCTTCTGTCTCTGGAAGACGTACCCACATTTCGAAATGAGAACGGATGACATACACACCAGCAGAATTGATCTTAAGCAGGAAAATCCTACATAAGGCTGAAACAAATCTTTTGGTGTGATCTTCAACACTCAATTCCTTTTGTGCAGCTCAGGGAAGGAGTTTGAGGCGTTGTGAACCATCCTATTCGAGTCACTCTGAGTCTTAACACGAGGGACACTTAAGTAATAGAATACAGTGTGTTGTAACAGTTGACTGAAGTCAACCTCTTCTCTCTAGTGTAATTTCACACCAACGATTAGGCACACACTTTATCCTGCAGCTGACAGTTCGTCTTAATAATACGTAATATCAGATCTAGCCTACTTGAACGAGGGTAAAGTAGGAGGCGATAGTCACAAATCTATTAGAAGAGGTACTATATCACGTGTTATGCCAACATACACTACGTGATCAAAAGTATCCGGCCACCTGGCTGAAAATGACTTACAAGTTTTTGGCACCCTCGATCGGTAATACTGGAATTCAATATGGTATTGGCCCACTCTTAGCCTTGATGATAGCTTCCACTCTCGCAGGCATACGTTCAGTCAGGTGCTGGAAGATTTTTGGGCGAATGGCAGCCCATTTTTTACGGAGTGCTGCACTGAGGAGAGGTATCGATGTTGATCGGCGAGGCCTGGCACGAAGGTTCCAAAACGTCCCAAAGGTGTTCTATATGATTCATGTGCGGACCCTGTGCAGGCAAAACCATTACAGGGATGCTATTGCCGTGTAACCACTCCGCCACTCGTTTTTATATTTGGGAAACAAAATAATTGATGACCGTCGAAGTAGGGAGGGTATAAAATGTAACTGGCTACGGCAAGGAAGGCGTTTCTGAATAAGAGAAATCTGTTGACATCGAGTATAGATTTACGTGTCAGGAATCCATTTCTGGAAGTATTTGTATAGAGTGTAGCCATGTATAGAAGTGAAACATGGTTGATAAACAGTTTGGATAAGACGAGAATAGAAGCTTTTCAAATGTGGTGCTACAGAAGAATGCTGAAGATTAGATGGGTAGATCACGTAACTAATTGGGAGGTACTGAATAGAAATGGGGAGAAGAGGAATCTGTGGCACAACTTGACTAGAAGAAGAGATCGGTTGGCAAGGCACGTTCTGAGGCATCAAGGGATCACCTATTTGGTATTGGAGACAAACGTCGAGGGTAAAACTCGTAGAGGGTGACCAAGAGATGAATATACTAACCATATTTAGAAGGATGTAGATTGCAGAAGTTACTCGGAGATGGCTAGCACAGGATAGAGCACCATGCAGAGCTGCGTCAGACCAGTCTGTGGACTGAAGACCACAACAACTAAAAAAACTGGCTGCGTCAGACCAGTCTGTGGACTGAAGACCACAACAACTAAAGAAACTGCAACTACAACGCAACCGGTTTACGAGCATACATAGCGTTATAAATAGAGGAATGTTAAAGGAAACACGCTTGGCTGTCAGGAGAGAAATGTGTGAAACCTTCAACGGCTATCGAAGCAGAAATACCTCTCACAAAACCCAAAGAAATTCTCGTCATTTGTGAAGGCTTCAAAGTTAATTTCCCGACACTCATGGATGACACTGGGACTGAAATTGAGAACAACAAAGCAGACTCAGCTATCGTGTAATCCGTTTTCACATGTTTCTTCACAAAGAAAAACCTGACTAAGTACGAGTAGAGTCTGCGCTCTGAAAGTTCCGCAAAAACTTTATTACGTATATAGATAGGTCATCTACAGGTTTTGATGACTGAGTTTGCTAGTATCACAATACGAAGCATAAAAATTGTCGTAACTTTTGACTGCCTTGGCTTGGAAGCTTAATTTTTTTACAGCGCCAGGGAACCGTAGACCTTAGTATTCACATTATTTTCATCTTGATATATCTACCCGTTCGTGGACAGACACATAGACGGACGGACAACAAATGTCAAAAAATATTTTTTGTGTAACATAATTACAAATTAACAATTTTTCAGATATTTTTCCTTTACTGATACTGTGAAGGCTTACTTCCTGCCAAATTTCATGATCCTAGGTCAACAGGAAGTACCCAATAAGTAGGGTGACCATATTTTCTTCGGACAAAAGTGGGACTTTCATACATTTTCTTGGCCAAAAAGTGGGACAATTTTTATTTCTCATTAAATATCACTTTTAATGCTAACACTTCTTCTTCCTCTGCAAATATAGCCTTCACTGATATTTGTGTGTGTGTGTGTGTGTGTGTGTGTGTGTGTGTGTGTGTACAAAACCAAACAAAGAATGGAAAGACTGGAAAGAAGTACATTTCAAGTTTTCAGAAATTTACTTACTAAGAAATGTAACATTTATAACACAGAATGTAGAAAGATATACAGTAACAAACACTACAAAAAAGTTCTTAGTGAACACCAGGAATTTATGGTTTTGTGGATTCCACACTGCAATCATATTTCTTCGAAGATGAAATTTCATTCAGCAACTCAGGTTTGCCTAACAGGTATGAATATAAGTCAGTGCAACTGTATTTACTGAAGTTTAAACAGGTCAGTAAAATACGCTTAACGCTCCTCTCCATAAATCTATTCCTCTCATCTGTCCACTGTGACGATAGTAAGTTGGAAACACTTTCAACATTTGCATTGTGGGCAGGGAGTGAAAAGAAGTACTGCGCTATATTAAGCGATTCTCTGAACTGTTCATTAGACTGGCAAGATCTGAAAAACCTACGCCATTTTTCATGTGCCATCAACTGATTCCATTGTTCACTGTCTGTTTCCACTTGTTTTTACAAATGATTGTATATGAACTATTTCATCAAATAAGAGGCTGTCATTTACTAGAATGCCCTTTTCATTTAGCCACATTAAAGTATTTTCAATTACTGACCATTCTGGTGGTTCTGTGAGCATCATCCATGAGAATACAGAAAACGCAGCTATTCCCTGTAACCATGAAGATAAATAGTCTATTGAAGCATCATAAAACGTTGATACTGCTATGTCAAATTTCTTAACAGACTGGTCATCACAATCATTCAGCAGTTTTTTTACACTTAGTGGTACAAAATGTTCATGTTTCCTTGAATTTAGACTTGTCAAAGCTTTATTTAAGACTGCCAATACTTCACATATGGAATTATTCTGTTTCTCAATGCTCAGAATGGATTGTTGGAAAATACCCATTTGTGAATGCTCAAAAAGTAAATAATATTCATTTATAGGATCACTGAAAAAACTCTTTAAGATTGCAGGGCACTTTGAGTTAGACTGTGACAAAAAGTGAGATTTCAAAGGTTCACACATTTTCAAGATCCTTTCTATGGCTGGCAACAATGAAAGCTACCTTGTTTTGGAAAAGGAAAGTAAATTTTTGTAAGTGATACCAACAAATTCACAGAATTCAGTGAGTTCTGCAACACGAATAGAAAAAAATATGAAAATGGTTGTACAACTTCATGACAATGCAGTCAATGTCAACAGGTAAAACATCACAAGCACTCACTTTGAAGTGTGTTATGAACAACATGTGCTGGACAACCTATGCCAACAATGTTAGAGTTTTTAAATATTTCTTTCAGATGTGTGAAAACATTATTACTCTCTTTCTTCATTAACACCCCAAAATTACAGTTAGTATTGTCTGCACCAAATGCAACACACTTTGAGACGATACTGAATGGCTGTATAACATGAGAAAGATAATTGGAAATTGTTTCGGTCTTTTCGTTCTGCAATTCATCAAGATCAAGCAATTTCGTCTGCAGTCCACCCTCACTTACAGAAAAATACTGAACTACCACAGGAAAAATTTTCTGATGACCATGGTTGCTAGCATCAGTAGATATTGAAAAGTATTTTGCACTGTTTACAGCAGCTATTACCTGTTTCTGGGAATGCGGAGCTATAACATTGTTAATAATTGTTTCACACTTTGTTCTTCCACACGAAACATTTTCTGCAACCTTATCATCAGGAAAAATTTTTTTGTTTAGTTGAACACTGCAGTCATTAGAACGATAGCTTTGATGGTGTTTAACTACATGGAATGACAGGGTTCCTTCTGCTGCAGCTACGTTTTTCTGTTCCTGTGTATTGGAAGTTACAAAATATCTCGTCATTTTTTGCGAGGAACCAGCCGATCGAAGATTCTTCCTGTGTTTCTCTGATTCCATATGATGCTTGAGATCTGCAGCACCACCATGAGACACGAAATGGTTCAAATGGCTCTGAGCACTATGCGACTTGACTTCTGAGGTCATCAGTCGCCTAGAACTTAGAACTAATTAAACCTAACTAACCTAAGGACATCACACACATCCATACCCGAGGCAGGATTCGAACCTGCGACTGTAGCGGTCGCTCGGCTCCAGACTGCAGCGCCTAGAACCGAACGGCCACTCCGGCCGGCCATGAGACACGGATATAGCACAGTTACATACGTTACATTTTGCTGAACAGTCATTGTCTGTAGCAGTGAAGCAAGGAAATTTCCTCTGAAGCTCTTCCGAAAACTTTGATTCTCGTTTCGGCATCGCCACGACGTGCTGGCACTTCACGAAACTGATACTGAGTGCTGACAACAATGGCAAGCAAAAGCAAGGAAAGAAAATAAGAGTACGCAACAATTATAATGCTTAAGCTCTACATTATCGGGGGGTACCAACGTACGGAATGTCAATTTCAATTGATAGTTTATAAAATCGACACTCAGAAAATATTTTAACCACTTTGTAAATGTCTGAAAATAATCCTTGAAAATCGGGCGAATTGCTTGTTTTTTTTAAAAAAAAAAAAGTCGGGACAAATTTTTGAGCCTCAATAAACGGGACAATCCCGATTAATCGGGACGTATGGTCACCCTACCAATAAGTTTTGTTGAGTGAGTCTGCGAGTATAGAAATATGTGACATAAATGGTCGTATCTTTTGATTGCTTTGACTTAGAAGCTTAAATCGTTTTACATCGGCAGTGGATCGTACACCTTAGTATTTGATACAAATTTCAACCGAATATCTCTATCCGATCCTCAGAAAATGGGGTCTTAGCAGATAGACAATAAAGTGATCCTACAAGGGTTTCATTTTTACCGATTGAGTTACGGAACGCTGAATATCAAGAAATATTGCTTCAGTTTACTTTACGTGTGACTGCATGGATATAGTGCTAGTGGCGATGAGAAGAGCTAAAATCATTAAAACTGAACGAATCTTTATTAGCGCACGGAAACCCCCCCCCCCCCCCCCAAATTCTATCCAAGAATAGCGGCTGAGTTAGCCCCTCTTTTAACAACAATATACCATGGAGTACTGTGTTGTGGAACACAGTATTATATGGTAGTGAGACATGGACTGTGGGAAAATCGCAGCGAAGAGACTCGAATCATTTGAAATATGGTTTATAAGGAAGAATGTCGAAAATTAGGTGGACTGATAATGTAAGAGTATGAGGAGGTTCTGCACAGAATCGGCGAGGGAGGAATACGCGGAAAACACTGATCAGAAAAGGGGACAGGGTGATATGACATCTGTTAAGACATCAAGCAATAACATCCATGCTACTAGAGGGAACTGTATAGGACAAAAAGTGTAGAGGAAGGTAGGGATTGGATCGTTCGTGCGAAAGCCCAACTTGGAATTTTCCTCCAGACATCCTGCAAGCTATGTATCAAAGCAGGATGCAGTATTTCTTGGCTTCTGAAAAGCTTTTGACTCTGTACGACACCAACTCTTATTAACAAAAATACTATCACACTGTGCGTTACACAAAATTAGTGACTGAGTTGAGAAATTGTAGGTAGGGACGACACAGAAATTTATCTTGGATGGAAAGCCATCAACAGCTGCTGGAGTAACTACAGCTGTGGCCAGGTGCGTGAAGCGGGTCCGTGGCTCTTCATGTTGCATATTTGTGTCCTGGCAGACAACATTAGTAGTAGCCTCTGATTTGTCGGAAGTGATAATGTTTCTTTAATGAAGTGATGTCTGAAAAATGTTGCACAAATATTCACTCGGACCTTAAAAAGAGTTCAAAGAGGTGCGAAGACTGACAACTCACTTTAAGTATTCAGTAATGTAAAATTGTGCACTTCACAATACGAAATAAACATAGCATCTTATTACTACAATTCTAATGCGTCGCTGTTGGGATCAATCAACTCTTATAAATACCTGGTTGCCATAAATTGTTGGGATTTGAAACAGAATGATCACATAGATAAAACAGGTGACGCAGAGACACAGCTATGGGCACTGGTAGGATACTGAAAATATGCAATCAATCAGCAAAGTAGGTGTTGGTTATAAAACACTCTTGTGGCCAGTTCTATAATATTTTATTTGTTTGGCCCGTGGGAGAGCGCCATGGAGATACAGAGAAACGTGAACTGTCAGACGTCTGAAGATAAACTCCAACTGTCCCACTGTCCCGCATGAGCCTAACTTAAAATTTCAGGAAATTAATATCCGACAACACACAGCAGATCTTCCTCTAGGCCCTAGGGATTTCCGAAACAAGATCAGACTAATTACTGCGTGCACAGGGAGAATTAAGCAATAATTCTTCCGGCGCTCCGTACGCGAATGGAATGGAATAAAGCGCTAATAAGTGATACAATGGGAAGCACCTTCTGACACGCTTTTCACAGTGGTTTGCAGAGTACGCATATAGACGAAGAAGTGGTTATTATTGACTGATCTTGTACAGACCTGTGGCGAATGCTTCGCGCCTCGTAGAAGATGGTACTTATTGTATATTTGTGGCAATGAATTGTGAACGTCATTGAGAGAGTGTACATACAATGAAAGAGTAAACGTCACTGTGACATTATTGGTCTAACAAATCGGCTTCTCACAGGTGAATGACAAATACAAGGGACGTCGTATATGTCGAGTCCGCCTTCACAGCGCTGAAATACTGATCTGAAGAATAGGTTACGTACTGCAACTGGCAACATTACCTCCGGGTAGATCCTAATCACTTTACACAAGATCTTTTTTCCGCTGATAAACTTTTACAATGCAGGAAAAGCTGCAGAGAACCTAGGCGAACGTCTATCAAAAGCACAGGTTTGAAATATGGAGAGCAAAACTTAGCCCGAGCGCCCACTCGGAAGAAGAGAGTACCGTTAGCAGTGATCTTCCCTACCCTGTATTGGCGGACACAACCTATTTAGGGCGTGGGTACCACACTTCTTCGCCAACGGGCAGAGATGAGGACCTCCATCTGTTACTACAGCCAAGTGTGTAACACGCGCTGGACTTACCTTGTACTCAAGATCTTCTAAATTTAATTTCAGGGTCATCTAGGACTCAAATATTTGCTAGAACAGACCCACAAACAAATAAGTAAATTTATAAGCGGCATCCTCTGCATTCTTCTGCAGTAGGAAAAGATATCTAAAGAATATGCTGTAGTTCCAAAAGACGTCATGAAGTATAAGTGTAGTAGAAATAATCTGAGATAAAACGACCTGCTTCTAAAACATGATTAAAAAATTCATAACCTTGGGACAGATCGTGTTTATCTGGCAGGACAAACAAGGTTACGAAAGCAACGTTTATTTCATGGCCGGATGGCGAGCCGGCCGAAGTGGCCGTGCGGTTAAAGGCGCTGCAGTCTGGAACCGCAAGACCGATACGGTCGCAGGTTCGAATCCTGCCTCGGGCATGGATGTTTCTGTTGTCCTTATGTTAGTAGGGTTAAACTAGTTCTAAGTTCTAGGGGACTAATGACCTCAGCAGTTGAGTCGCATAGTGCTCAGAGCCATTTGAACCATTTGAACCGGATGGCGATACGGTGTATTCTGCAAGCAGCTGAGATGCAATGAGAAATATTTCTACAATTGAGATATGAAAGGCGTGGCGACCAGTTAACAGCCAGGGCTAAGCCGGTAGGAAAAGTAGGGACAGGGACATTTGACAGGAAAGGAATTCAGCTCAGTTGGCCATGAGAATGCCCTCCGTCATTCACTCTGGAAATCCTTAAAAATCGTGTTCGTCGCCTAGATTTAAATTTCATTCAAACCAGAGGTGTAACAAGCTGAAGAAAATATCTCAGACCTCCAACGGCCAAGTTTTACTGTCAGTAGGGTCCGTTTCGATCCATCAGCGTGAGACAAGGACGGCGGGTAGAGCGAACATACGTCACCAATACAGATAGTCGCAGTGTTACACAGAGCAAGACACGTTTCAGAGATAAGGTCGGGCGTTCGCTACAGGCAGCGACATCAGCGCAAACTCCAAGCGTTTGCATCGGCACAGAATAACTTTACCCAGACCCGTATACTGGCATGGGAAACTACGACTAAGGCCACAAATTCCTATTAATGGCAATTTTTGAAAAACAGAAATTGGAGATTACGCTATAGTAATGTAATGATATAACGAGACTTAGCGTCTCTTCATTATCAGATGATACGTCATAATGTTAACATTACTTCTATTGTGAAACGACCCTGGTTTTTGACAGCATCTCATTCGTTTCTTGGTGTGGCGACAATGCACTAAACGTCGCCGTAACACAATGGAAAGTACGAGAGGACTTTAAAAAAAGTAAGTTACACATTTTATGGCAGGCCAAGTAAAGTTTGTTGAATACTGCACGGCACTTCAAAGTGACACAGATATGTGGCACAGTTTTTCAGCAACTTCATCAAGTATCTGTAGAAAACGACCAGAACGTTCTACCAATCTCTCAATTCCTTGACGACAGAAATCCGCTCCTTGGTCACGCAGTCAACCGAGAACCGCTGTGTGAACGCCGTCATAGTTGGAAAATCTCTTTCCTCAGATTTTTCTTTCAGCTTTCCTGAAAAATTGCCTGTAAATTGTCGGACTTGACCAGTGTCGATGGCCTCCCTTCCCGACCGCCACCACCATCCACGGCTGTTCCGCCTCGGTCAAGTACCTGGCACCGTATCGCTACGGCTGCGCGCGACATTGCAGTTGTTCCATACATCGCCATAATTTCACGGTGAATCTGTGTGCAATTTTGACGTTTTGCCCGCAAGAATCGTACTGTAACTCGTACTTCAACTCTGGATTACGTTTCAAATTGCTGCGCCATTCCTCGCACGTACTGTGATGCACCTGTTGTCCGTATCGCAGCAGAGCTGTGTCTACAGGCTACCCGGAACGTGTATTCTCATCTAAAAACGCACCTCTCTTGTTGTGCAATGATCTTAGAGTCGAATGACCTGTGTACCTTACTTTCTGGAAATGCCTACTTATATAGGACGTCCCAAACCTTTAGGAACAAAATTTTACAGATTGCAGACTTACCTAAAACGAGTACTTTGAGGCAAGAAACTACTGGTCGGAAAATATTTTGTTGTTTATAGAAATAACTAACTTGTACCTCGGACCAAGAAATTAGTTCTGAGACACTATCGAAAGTGACGAACACCAGTTTCGATGCAAGGATTACAATAGCACATAAAATCTGCGGCATTCTCTCAAATATACAGGATGAGTCACGTAAGAGGCAACATCCATTTAATTTCGTAGACGGTTACACATCGAAACGCTGTTTCCGGCAAATGTTAGAGCGTCAAGTGACGCGTATGTTTCTGTTCGGTTAATGTTTTTACCGCGGGTGTCGACGGAGATATTGAAGCAAGAACGTTTTTTTTAAGTGGAGCCGATACTTTTTATAACTGCATTCGATAGCTATTGAGAAGACAATTACGGTGATTAGCGTTTGTTGATGTTCACGTTGAAACTGGCGTTAAAAAAGTCGAGAAACGTTCTACAAATTGGGAGTACGGTGGCCGGAATCGGTATTAGTGATGCAAACACCACCAAGCAGAGATTTCGTGCTACGCTGTGTCGGAATGTCAACACATTTGCCTGCTTACTTGTCTGCGCACGCAGCTACTACGGTCGGCGGTTCGAATCCTGCCTCGGGCATGGATGTCGTTAGGCTTAAGTAGTAAATCTAGGGGACTGATGACCTCAGATATTAAGTCCCATAGTGCTCAGAGCCATTTGAACCATTTTTTGTCTGCATTGCGGGCCGCTCACTTCTCCTTCAACATTCGTTACGTGCCGACATGTACACCGGTGAGGAGATATTTTAGATATCATATATATATATATATATATATATATATATATATATATATATATATATATATATATATGGAAGCAGTCTTGCATATGCGGATGACTTAGTTGTGATGGCAGATTCGATTGAAAGTTTGTAAAGTAATATTTCAGAGCTAGATCAGAAATGTAAGGACTATGGTATGAAAATTAGCTTCTCCAAAACGAAAGTAATGTCAGTGGGAAAGAAATATAAACGGATTGATTGCCAAATAGGAGGAACAAAGTTAGAACAGGTGGACGGTTTCAAGTACTTAGGATGCATATTCTCACAGGATGGCAACATAGTGAAAGAACTGGAAGCGAGGTGTAGCATAGCTAATGCAGTGAGCGCTCAGCTACGATCTATTCTCTTCTGCAAGAAGGAAGTCAGTACCAAGACTAAGTTATCTGTGCACCGTTCAATATTTCGACCAACTTTGTTGTATGGGAGCGAAAGCTGGGTGGATTCAGGTTACCTTATCAATAAGGTTGAGGTTACGGATATGAAAGTAGCTAGGATGATTGCAGGTACTAGTAGATGGGAACAATGGCAGGAGGGTGTCCACAATGAGGAAATCAAAGAAAAACTGGGAATGAACTCTATAGATGTAGCAGTCAGGGCGAACAGGCTTAGATGGTGGGATCATGTTACACTCATGGGAGAAGCAAGGTTACCCGAGAGACTCATGGGTTCAGCCGTAGAGGATAGGAGTCGGGGCAGACCAAGGAGAAGGTACCTGGATTCGGTTAAGAATGATTTTGAAGTAATAGGTTTAACAGCAGAAGAGGCACCAATGTTAGCACTGAATAGGGGATCATGGAGGAATGTTATAAGGGGGCTATGCTCCAGACTGAACGCTGAAAGGCATAATCAGTCTTGATGATGATCATCATCATCATTTATCATCATCATCATCATCAGTCACTACATCAGCCACTCTACGACCGGGATATCGAACGTCGTACAGAATTTTATCGGTTTGCCCTTCAGCAGCTGAGAGACGACCCTACGTTTTTACAATGTGTGCTCTCCATCGATGAAGCAACGTTTGCTAACCACGCTAATCTAAATTTGCTTAACATGCACTACTGGGCAGCCGAAAATCCACACTGGCTACGTCGGGTACAACATCACCGGCCGCGGAGCGTAAACGTGTGGTGTGATATCATACGAAATTACATCGTGGGACATTACTTCATCCTAGGCGTTCTAAATGAACATTCTTATGCAATATGCACACTTTCTGATGAACGTTCTACCGGTTCTTCTACAAGAGGACCACCGAATATTCGACAATGAATGTGGCTGCTCAAAATGGTTCAAATGGCTCTGAGCACTATGGGACTTAATATCTGAGGTCATCAGTCCCCTAGAACATAGAACCACTTAAACCTAACTAACCTAAGGACATCGCACACATCCATGCCCAAGGCAGGATTCGAACCTGCGACCGTAGCGGTCGCGTGGTTCCAGACCGAAGCGCCTACAACCGCTCGGCCACACCGGCCGACAATGTGGCTGCAACACGATGGTTGTCCAGCTCCCTTGTTCCTTGTTGCAACACAGATACTAAATGACAACTTCCCTGGACGTTGAATAGGACGAAATTCTATTGTCAAATGGCCTGCGAGGTATCCTGGTTTGACTCCTCTTGATTTGTTTCTTTGGGGAGTATTCAAAGATGCAGTATATGACGAAGCCAACTGGCAGTGCATGCTCTACCATATCATCCACTGTAATTACATCTGTTCATCGTTCTTTCGAACGGAGGTTGCAAATGTGCCTTTCGGTCAAGTCCATGGCCAACAGTTTGACACGTGCTTAAATAAAGGATAAATTTATTTTTTTGGAAGACAAAATTTATGTAACATTAGTTACATGGTTACCAAATCACTGTTAGTAAATTATTTATTTCATTTACATGTGTACGAAATTGCACTGCAACGTCAAACAAGTTGACAGCGTGTATTGCACATAGCTGGTAACACTGTCATTACGCGCTTACGTTCAGCATGGAATGACATTTCGTTACGAAGAATATTTGTTTTGCAGTGTGCAGGTGGTAACCAAAATATTTTTAATAAAATGTTTCGTTCAATGAATGTATCCCATATCACATAATTTATAGCAGTGTAGGTAGAGACAGTTGTTTTACAGCATGTATTTTACCCCTAAGAAGCACACAGCCAAACCACGCGTGGTGACCGCGTGGTTTGAGGAGCCATGACACGGATTGCGCGGCCACTCCCTCCGGAGGTTCGAGCCCTCCATCGGGCATGGATGTGTGTGTTGTTCTTAGCGTAAGTTAGTGTAAGTTAGTTTAAATAGTGTGTAAGTCTAGGTACCGACGAACTCAGCAGTTTGGTCCCTTAGAAATTCACACACATTTAATTATCTTCGCGAGAGCTATCGAATGCAGATATAAAAAGTATGCGGTTCCATTTTTAAAAAAATACTTGCTTCAATATCTCCGTTAATACCAGCGCTAAAAACATTAACTAAACAAAAGCATACGTGCCCCTCGACGCTCTAACATTTGCCAAAAACCGCGTTTCCATACGTATAACCGTTTACGAAATAAAAGGGATGTTGCGTTTTACGTTACTCCCCTGTATATACTCGTTTATTGTCTGTAGTGGAATGACACAGGCAGCTAAGATCTTACTAACCAATTTCTCTTCAGTTTGTACTGGGTTTTATGATCAGTGACTTCATGTAACTTTGTACAGATCCATAGCACTGAGATGTGGTGGTCGCGATTGTTATGAGACATTACCTTTCTTTTCAGTCTGCTGATCAGGTTATCTGTAGTTTAGGTGCTCATGCACGTTAATGTCGAATTGGAATGATGCGCCAGCGTGTTGAAACTGTATCTTGGCAACAAGAGACACAGTACTCAACAATGGTGGGAGTTCATCTCAAATGAACACCAGCTAATGTGTACCATTCAAACGGGAAGACAGTGACACTTTTCCTTATCTTGTATAAATACAGGCAACAAGTAGTAGTAGAGACTAGCGTGGAGTACTGATACTCACCACCACAGACATGGCTATTTCGTTACCTGAAAACACCACCATCTGTGAACGATAGAAGTTGTAGGAAGTTCAGCACTGCATTACTGCGCTTTATAATCCACTGGGTTCCACTGCCTGCACACGTTATTAATAAAAAGTAGCGTTTGCTGCTCTGCTAGTTCTCTCCACAAGGGTATTCTTCGAAGTGCGCATTTAAAAGGAATGTTGATGTGTACTCACTGGCGAATCTTTTGTATCGAAATAATTCTTCAGGCCCATACTTCGTTCCTTCAGTGTTACTCGATGATTCTGTACTGTTCTAGTCTAAGACAGTTACTAAACAGATAAAAAAGTTCTGCATTAGAATTTACCTCACATTATCTTATTGAGAAAAAGAAACCACTACGAACAAGCCTACCGTGCAAAGGAGGAAAAATTCATTCTCCATTTTCAGTGCAGTTCTGCGTGCTGTGTTTCCACTCGTGAATGGAATAACGCGGCTTATGTTCTGCTGTTTATCTGTCGACAAGCGTCGGTGGGTCATTCCAGGCTTAGAGCGAACACACAGTCTGGGTGGAAGTTGCTCGTCTGTTTGGTGTACACAACTACGATCTCATTCAAATATTCAGCCACTATCGTCAGATACCGTGTACTGAAGATCTGCCTCTAGGAGGACACCTACAGTCGGCAACAAAAACTGCTGATTACTGATGCCTCGTAGGGAGGGAAGATCTAGGAACACATACCAGACAATACCGACACTATCGGCTTTCAGCTTAGTAGCGCTGTAGACTATGGGCGCTGCTGCTGCTGCAGCATTGAGGATGGTGCCAGAAGTGGGGTGCGGAGGCGACGAGTTCTTGTTAATAACAGTCTTACTACGGTGCTAAAGATTAATTTTTATGGAATTTCTAAGTTATTTTTTGTTTATGCTTAAATTGGAGTAAGCGTTTCAATACTCTTTTAACGGTAATAACTATAACGTAAGTAGATAGTACCTTTTTTAGTGCTTCTTTTAGCACAGCCTTTGTAACTTCCGAACATAAGCAAATGCCGTTAAAGCCTTGTCCCCGCCTTGATGTGTGAGGGGGTTGATATTGACACATATACACTCATGCTCATAAATTAAGGATAATTGCAGAATGTGGTGCCACACTACGTGGCACTGCACAAAACTGGCGGTAGTAGCATAGACACATAGGGAAAACACACTACACAGATCTGTAAGTCCACGGTATTGGTGATAAGTAGAGGAAACTCCAGAAACACATGTGCTACACAACGCCACTGTTTACTGCGCATGTATCCCGACATCAATATGGGACATGATCACCATGCACACGTACACAGGCCGCAGAACGGGTTGGCAGACTCTGGATCAAGTGGTCGAGCAGCTGCTGGGGTATAGCCTCCCATTCTTGCACCAGTGCCTGTCGGAGCTCCTGAAGTGTCCTAGGGGTTTGAAGACGTGCAGCGATACGTCGATCGAGAGCATCCCAGACTTCCTCGATGGGGTTTAGGTCTGGAGAACAGGCAGGCCACTCCATTCACCTATATCTTCTTTTTCAAGGTACTTCTCCACGATGACACCTCGGTGGGGCCGTACGTTATCATCCATCAGGAGGAAGGTGGGACCCACTGCACCCCTGAATAGGCGGACAAACTGGTGCAAAATGATGTCCCTATACACCTGACCTGGTACAGTTCCTCTGTCAAAGACATGCAGGGGTATACGTGCATCAATCATAATCCCACCCCACACCATCAGACCACGACCTCCATACAGGTCCCTTTCAAGGACACTAAGGGGTTGGTATCTGGTTCCTGGTTCACACCAGGTGAAAACTCGGCGAGAATCACTGTTCAGTCTATACCTGGCCTCGTCCGTGAATATAACCTGGGACCACTGTTCCAATGACCATGTACTCTGTTCTTGACACCAGGCTTTATGGGCTCTCCTGTGACCAGGGATCAGTGGAATGGACCTTGCAGGTCTCCAGGTGATTAAACCATTTCTGTTGAGTCGTCTGTAGACTGTGTGTCTGGAGACAACTGTTCCAGTGGCTGCAGTGAGGTCACGAGCAAGGCTACCTGCAGTACTCTGTGGCCATCTGCGGACACTGAAGGTGAGATACATGTCTTCTAGTGGACGTCCCGTACTGTAGCCTCCAGTCGCCCTCCTATTCTACCCCTCATAACGTCATCAATATTTGTTCTTTGAGCCATTTTCAACATACATTCACCAGTAGCACGTCTGATAACGTCTGCACACTTCCTCGCTGCACCGTACTCTGACATGTATCAACACACCTCTGCATATGTGAACTGCTGCCAGCGCCGCCGTGCGACGACCAGACGTCAAACGCACCGCATGGTCATACCCCGAGATGATTTAAAACCGCAAACCGCCCACCAGAGCGTTTCTTCACCATGTATCAGCATTATCCTTAATTTATGAGCATGAGTGTAGGCCAATGTCGACAGGGTGTTGATACTTCCCCATGCTCTATACTTCAGAAAAAAGTTTTTTGTACTTCAGTGTAATCGATCATACAGTACAGTTTTTTAGTATGTCCAGCTACTTCAGTATAGGGGTGCTTTTCGTGGTTAGGATGTAGTCCCCTTTTATGCTTAGGAAAATGCTAAATGCAAAAGGGGATGAACACATTTTACAGTGGAGGAACAGTTCGGAGAAAATGATTGTTGTTGTCAGCAAGATATTGTATGGCTCAAATGGCTCTGAGCACTATGGGACTTAACATCTGAGGTCACCAGTCCCCTAGAACTTAGAACTACTTAAACCTAATTAACCTAAGGACATCACACACATCCACGCTCGAGGCAGGATTCGAACCTGCGACCGTAGCGGTCGCGCGGTTCCAGACTGAAGCGCCTAGAACCGCTCGGCCACACAGGCCGGCGCATGACACTGTAACCTGTCATAAAGCAACATCTGTGAGGCAACGGTTTGCGGAAAGCAACATTCCTGAAATCGACTGGTCTGCCCTCAGTCCCGACCTCAACCCAACAGAGCAGCTTTGGGATGAGTTAAAACGTAGAGTTCGCACCAAACCCCAGTGTCCAACACCACTATCTTGTCTCGTTTCGGCTCTTGAGAAAGAATGAGCTGTCACTCGTCCAAAGACATTCAGGCACCTCAATGAAAAGTTTCTCTAGTACAGTTCAAACAGTTATAAAGGCAAAGAGTGAAGATACTAAGGGCGCCCGTAGTGGGCGAGGAGGGAGGTCAAGTCCCTCCCCCACCTAGCTCTCAAGGAAAGGAAAAAAATATAGTCTAGTCAAGTGTTTTTCTTTCAAGAAAACGATTTGGAAGACAGTATTACACTGGGTTGTGGCAGGGTCGGAATTGGACTTTTTTAAATGCTACCTACAAGGCGTTATTCGTCTTCCAAAGTATCAAAAATACTCCACACCCCCAAGCCTATCCCCCATCCCTCCAAACTATCGTATGGGCGCCCTTGGGAGACACCCCATATTAATGGCCAGTACTGGTGTCTGGATATCTATGATGAGATGGTGTAGATCCCGCAGCTACGTGTATGGTCTATATATCTGTCAGTTGTGTATTACTGCTTGCCTACAGCTCTGTCGGAAAGAAAACCTTAGAGATAACTCAGCAGTATACAACTAAAGTCTGAAGGCAGGCAGGAACAATGAGTTAATGGAAACGTTTTCTTTACAAACACAGCACATGTAACACTCTATACGAGTTTGCACAATTGTGCAGATGTCAACGGTGATGCATGACGGCTATTCAGAGAGTAACATTTGTTTTCAAGTGTCATGGGAAGTAGTGGTGGAAACGGAACAGTTCCTTCTTTGACTCGGCTAAAGCTCAGCGTTTTTAAAGCAGCTTTGCTTCTCATTCACCTACTGTAGTGTTGCAGCTGAAAATCAGGACAAATGTAAAATCCGTTCTGCGATACGGTATTTCGTGACAAAATAAATCTCAAAATTGTTGACATTCTTCGCAAAATTTCTGCTGTGATGATCGAAGGTATTCTTCGTGAACCGATTCGTTCGTTTAAAAGTGGAAGGACGAACGTTCATGATGTTGGCAGAAGTACCTATCCTTCGTGTAATCAGTAACCAACTGGTAAAGCAAATAGACGAAAAAATTCATGAATCCTCGCGCCTCAGGAATACTCAACGACTGGACAACTTCCAGCAAGTTTCTCTGGGTGTTTTGTTTCAGTATATAACTAACCAATTAGAGTATCACAAGTTCTGCATTTTTCAAGTTCTATATCTCTCAGGTAGCAGAATTTCTTGTAGAGAGAAACTGTAACTCGTTAAAAGATGCCTACACCAGTTTCTTTGGCGCTTCAGTATATATAAAACTGTTGTGCTAAACGCATCTCTTGAAGCATAAAATTTCTGAAACTGGATAATTTAGGTTATCAGCCAGGTATGGGATCACAATTTTCTCAGTCAGAATGTTAATTGGAGGTACCAGACAATTTGCAACGAATGGAAGTATACTTATGAGGAAGAGTGTTTTGGTATATACCTGCGAGATGATTCCTTCTATTGTAGAGGAACGGTGTTGAAATTCAACTGTCGCCAACCATATTTATGTCTTTCGGAGTCTTGCTAAACTATTTCAGGCGTAATGCAGGCCCCTACCTTTGAAAAGAACGTGATGACTTTACCTCCCTAATCCTAACCGCGCGTGCCCCGTGTCTGGTGACTCGTCGACGGGATACTGGAATTAAACCCTAATCTTCCTCCCCGCTTGTCTTCTTGTTCAAAATTAGAAAAAATAAACCGCTCACACTCGACAAGTTATGTACTGTACGATAGATTCATAGTCGGCAGGAATGTAATTCAAATTCCATACGGAAAGGCTGACTTCACCTCTCCACTACATTTTCGCTGCTCATGACCTCTAGGCGCTATTTGCTCTCGGAACTACTGTGACACACGACAGAGCTGCAGCTTCACTCGCCATGAGTACTCTTTTACTCTGCAGCTCAGAAACTTTGTGGAACACCCGTAATTATGTGTCCATATCTACCAATGCCTAAGAGAATGCCACGTCGGTTATGATGCGAGGCGCTAGCAATAGCAACACATTTGCCTTTTCATGCTACGTTTAGCACCCGCAGCATCAGCAACGGGCTAATAGAACACAGAAAGCACGTTGAGGTGCGAGCATTTACTTACACAGCGTAAAGGTGAGAACGAGGGTTAATACGTCACGCATTTCTATGAAATAGTGAGAAATTGACATCGAAGGGTGGGGTGCGGGGGAGTCGGCCATGATAAAACTATTACACCTGGTGTGCAAAATACACTACCTCATCAAAAGTATCGGTTGTTTTGTGGGAAGAGACCAAACAGCGAGGTCATCGGTCTCATCGGGTTAGGGAAGGACGGGTAAGGAAGTCGGCGGTGCCCTTTCAAAGGAACCATCCCGGCATTTGCCTGGAGCGATTTAGGGAAATCACGGAAAACCTAAATCAGGATGGCCGGACGCGGGATTGAACCGTCGTCCTCCCGAATGCGAGTTCTGTGTGCTAACCACTGCGCCACCTCGCTCGGTCAAAAGTATTCAGACACCTATTACGAGACATTAATGCGGGATTTGTCAACTCTTCACCTTTATAACGGCCTGAAATCTGTTGGGGACTCTTTCAGTGTGGTGTCTGAAAGTCTGTGGACAAATGGCAGCCCATTCCTTCTCAAGAGCCGAAACCGGAGATGGCAGTGTTGTTGGACTCCGCGGTGCGGAGAGAAGTCGACGTCCTAATTTATCCCAAAGGTGTTCCACTTGGTTCAGGTGGTAACTACAGGATGGCCAGACCACTTCAGGAATGTTAACAATCCAGAAACCATTGCCTTACAGTTGTTGCTTTATGACGGGGTGTATTATCATGCTGATAGTCACCTTATCCGAACTGTTCCTCTGCTGTACGCAGTACACAATGCTCTAGAATGTTTTCATATCCTTCTGCATTTAGCATTTTCTTAAGTGCAATAAGGAGACTACACCCTAAGCATGTAATACACCCCCACAAACACCTCTTCCGTACTTGACTGCTGGTCGGACTTTGAAGCTCACGAGTTATTCCTTCTGGTGTTTTCACATGATTTTTTACAAGCACCCTCCGTAATGCACAGCGATCCCAATCTATCAATATATGAGGTCTCCCTGGTCTTCGTTTAGCTATGGTTGTTCATTCGCATTTTCACTTCACAGTCTCATCACCAACCGTATACTTGAACAGCTTTAGAAGGGTTGAAATGTCTCTGGTGGACATGTTACTAACGTGACATCCAATGACAACTCCACATCCGAAGACACTGAGCTCACTTGATTGACTCTCTGCCGTTACCGCTTCTCTGCTGACAACACAATACTCCCAGCCTCCTTTTACACTGCCGGGTCCGCCTCTTGTGAGTGCTAGTGGACAGTTCCGCATTTCATAGTGGTTTTCTAATAATTTTGGTCAGATCGTGTGTACGAGATAGGCGAAATGCCTTAGGCTTCAAGAATAATGTACAAATCCGGTTCCAAAGAACGCCCCTGCTACTACCGAACAATCAGTTTAAAAAGTTATGCTTGCAAAATACTGACACGAATTATACTGACGGGAAAAACTGCAACGCCATAAGGTAATTAATATACAGTAATGAAATTTCGGTAGTACATTTGCCTAGGTGACATACATAAGTCATTAACATAGCGAGATCACACGTTAATGTAAGCGCGAGATAAGCCGTAGCAAATGAAACATGCTGGTACATTAATGACCGTTGTAACTACCAGAATGTCGAATGCAAGTGCTTTACTGATTGTGCTTTGCAGATGCCGGAAATCAGTTTGTGGGATGGACTTCCATGCCTGTCGCACTTGGTCGGTAAACAAAGGGACGGTTAATGCTGGTGGCGGATTGCGCTGCAGTTGTTGTCCGACGATGTCCAATAAGTACTAGATTGGAGACAGATCTGGTGATCGAACAGACCAAGGCAACATGTCGACACTCTGTAGAGCATGTTGGGCTACTACAGCGGTATGTGGGCGAGCGTTATCCTGTTGGAAGGTACCCCTTGGAATGCTGTTAATAAATGGCAGCACAACAGATCGAATCATCAGAGTGACACAAATTTTCAGTCAGGTTGCATGGGATAACCACGAGAGTGCTGTTGCTGTCATACGAAACCGCACCCCAGACCATTAACTCCGGATGTAGGTGTAGATTGGGTGCAGGCCCCAACTGGCTTCCTTGTAACCAACACACAGTCATCACTGGCACCGAGATAGAACCAACTTTCATCAGAAAACAGAACAGATAACCAGTTCGACTTCCAATGAGCTCTCGCTTGACACCCGGAAGTCACAGATGGTGATGGTTTGGGGTCAGTGGAATGCACACTACTGATCGTCTGGCTCGGAGATGTCCTTGCAGTAACCAATTTGTAACAGTTCGTTGTTTGACTGTGGTGCCAACTGCTGCTCAGATTGCTGCTGCAGCTGCAGTGCTGTGCGTCAGAGCCATACGCCGAACAAGATGGGCTTCCCTCTCGCTAATGCCACGTGGCCGTCCGCAGCCATAGCATCTTGCGACCGTACATTCTCGTAACCACCGCTGCTAGCAGTCAAGTACAGTGGCCACACTCCTGTCAAGTCTTTCTGCAATATCCCAGAAGGAACATCCAATTTATAGTAGCTCTATTGCATAACCTCTCCCGAACTCAGTGAGGTGTTGATACAAGCGTCTTTGTTGTCTTAAAGTCATTCTTCGCTAACATTAACTCACCACGTCCAATCTCAAACGTAACAAACGCTCACGACCGTTACAGCGTGTATTAAAGCAAACCTGATTTGCATCCTCATAGTGACGCTACTAGCGCCACTTTTATGAGACAGGTCGGAATCTGAATAAATATCATCTTTCAGATATAGAAACACCCCTACCAACTGTCGTTTGTTTCGAGTTTTTTTTACCGTCAGTGTATTTACAGAAGAATGGAAAAACCGTTACGGAGAAACGCAGGAACATGGGAGGCAATACTGAAGAGTTACTTATTTTAACAGTTATATGTCTATAAGTTCACTCTGGTTGCACGTAAGAAATATTTAACTTTTCCGCAGACAGCTAGAGAAAGAGGTCCTTGCGCGTCTTATAGCCTCTTGTCACCAGGAGTGTTACACAGATGTTGGAAGAAGACATTTTAGTGCCACCAGGTGCTGAATCAATGTTGGGGATTCTTGTCTTCGAATGGTTCAAATGGCTAGGAGCACTATGGGACTTTTAACATTTGAGGTCATCAGTCCCCTAGAACTGCCGGCCGGGGTGGCCGTGCGGTTCTAGGCGCTACAGTCTGGAACCGCGAGACCGCTACGGTCGCAGGTTCGAATCCTGCCTCGGACCTGGATGTGTGTGATGTCCTTAGGTTAGTTAGGTTTAAGTAGTTTTAAGTTCTAGGGGACTGATGACCTCAGAAGTTAAGTTGGTTGGTTGGTTTTTTGGGGGAAGAGACCAAACAGCGAGGTCATCGATCTCAGAAGTTAAGTCCCATAGTGCTAAGAGCCACTAGAACTTAGAACTACTTAAACCTAACTAACCTAAGGACACCACACACGTCCATGCCCGAGGCAGGATTCGAACCTGTGACCGTAATGGTCGCGCGGTTCCAGACTGAAGCGCCTAGAACCGCTCGGCCACGCCGGCTGGCTCTTGTCTTCGACTGACGCATTCGATGAGCTGGTGGTTCATTTCCAGCGCTTTTCCACATTCATAGACCGATGAATCGACAGCATAAATGCTGTCATATTTTCCTCTATTTCTTTTTCAGAGTACATATTGAATAACACGGGGAGAGGCTACAATCCTGTCGCACTCCCTTCTCATACACTGCCCCGATTTCATGCGCTTCGAATCTCTAACTGCTGCCTGTATCCTACACAAGTTGTAGATAACATTATGCTCCCTGTATTTTGTCCCTGATAAACGTTTTGGCAGAAATAAACGGTCTTGAATACTGTTTACGGAATGCCCATAAAGTACCTAAACTAGGTTTGTATCTCTTAAATAAGACTTGTATCCCTGCAGAATACTATTAATTTAACTCAGGTCATTTAATATGACTACCAAGTAACAACTGCACATTGCATCTGAAAACGTGGACAAAACCATATCAACAATCACACTTGCCAGTAACCACGTAGTTTAACGTAACTTCTCGCTGTAGTGTTTGTAGTGGTCTTTAGTCCGAAGAATGGTTTGATGTAAGTCTCCATAACTATTGCAATCTGCAGTCATTTCAGCCTGCTTACTGTAGTCAAGCTTTGACCCCCGCTACAATTCTGTAAATAATTCGGGTCAGTATCTTGCAACCATGATTTATTACACGAAGGTTCGTTACAATTCACACCCTTAGGCAACTGCCCTCTTCGGTGTTCGAATGATTACATTCTTCTTGAAGTCTGATGGTTTTCCGCCTGTCTCATATACGAGTATCTTGCACGCCAGGTGGAATAGTTCTGAAAAGGTTAGCTCTTACCAGGATATTAATAACTCTGAGGGAATGTTGTGTTACACTGCTTTGTCGCATTCTTCACACAGTATCATATCTTCAGTCTCGTATCTTCATGTACTTGCTCCCACCTTTTTGCATGAGGTTCCGAAATGAAAAGAAGCCTACAGTTATATATAAAGATATTATAATAACAATATTACAATTGCAGTTCTTATTGAAAAGATGAACTATACATAACTGCCGTTGACGCTGATGCTCGTAGGGAGTGGATGGTTTCAGTGTAGAAACAGAGGTGTTGCTGACGGATCCCGTTTTCCATGTTGTCTTGTACTTCATTGTCATAGGTGTACCTCTGACTTTTCAGAGACTGTTTTAAGTGGTTGAAGATACGCGAGCCATATTTGAAGATATTGGGTCTGTAAGGAGGATTTCTAGGATCTCCCACTGACATTTTTGAAGGAGCTCTAGGGTCTTCTTAGCCACATGTGGCGTAGCGTTGTCCTGGAGAAGAACTATCTCATCCAATAGCTTGCCCCTGTGCGTGTCCAGGATGATCCGTTTGAGCCTCATGTAATCCCCCTCCTCCTTCCTAATTCCAGTTATTCGCCACAATAAGCAAAGTCTTTTATGAACATTTGAGAGGAGCGAAGATTACAAAAAACTTTCTAGTTTACTCAGCTTTTCGTGTAGAGTTGGCACCAGTTCTTCTTGTCTAGGGGTCTGATTCTTCGAGCTAAAATTCTCACATTTTAGGTCCTCGTGGTTGAATTGATCTAAATAAATTTGAAGATTGTTGATGCACAATTTTTGTTGTTACGTTAATATACTTTGTCACATTTTTGTATATCATACAGTTTTCTGAATTTTCACACTAACAAGGCTGACATTGCATTATTCGCCCAAAATACAAAAATACGTCCGATCACATCAGAGGCATGCTTACAACAACCTCACTCTGCGGAAATAACCATATTGCAAAGGGCTTACAATTTTTTCTTGACAAATGAATTTCTATTCATTGGGGATTATTATTTCATAAATGAATCCAGAAATAAGCATAGTAAACAGTACTAGATTGCCTAATCAATAATAGAAACTTTAAGTGTGCCAAATAATTTTATAATTTCAAAAGTTTCTAAAAAAAAATTTTAACTGTTCATTCAGAACTAGTATTTATCGATTATAACATCCAAAATAAAGTAATTCCTTTTCATAAATTTCAACTTGAAATAACAAATTGTGTAAAAAAATTATATGAAAGTTTTCAGATAAGCAGCTGAGACAATATTCATCTGTCCAAAATTCGAAAAATAATACTGGTGTCGACAACTACTGTTAAGTAAAAGTAATGCTAGAGGAGAACGTCCCGTTACAATCAGCAACCTGTTTCAGTACTGCTCATCATTAACTGTTGCTCTCCGTGGTAGCCAGTCGATGGGCTGAGGTCCTTTTTTACCAAAAAAGAAACTGAGGATCACATTTTTGGCCTTCTGGGCAGAGTGGTTCTTTTTTTTTTTTTTCTTTTTTTTTTTTTTGCGAGGTGAGCAGTCACTCCATGCTCATCCATTTGGAGGCAGGGTCGAAATGGTGAAACCACGTTTCATCACAAGTCGTAATCTGAGCAATGAAATCCCCTCCTAGCTCTGTGCCGGCCGAAGTGGCCGTGCGGTTAAAGGCGCTGCAGTCTGGAACCGCAAGACCGCTACGGTCGCAGGTTCGAATCCTGCCTCGGGCATGGATGTTTGTGATGTCCTTAGGTTAGTTAGGTTTAACTAGTTCTAAGTTCTAGGGGACTAATGACCTCAGCAGTTGAGTCCCATAGTGCTCAGAGCCATTTGAACCATTTTCCTAGCTCTGTACATCTCAACAAGCAGGCCACGCAAACATCCATTTTTGCCATCTTCTGATTCTCTGAAAGATGTTTGGGCACCCACTGTGCATAAACAATGGACTATGTGATGCGTAGTTCCTTTGCTTATTGACATCTCAACAGCAATAAAAATGGTGGCGATCCGACGATTCGCCCGTATGAGCTCCTTCACAGCCGAAATCGCAGCATTGGTAGCGACAACGTGCACCTACCCAGGCCTTCATGTTTGCTCGTCCCGCCTCATAACGCTGACACCACTGGGGTATTGTGCACCATGCGAGACACTGCTCTGAGTACCCCCTTCCGTGCTGCTATAAATCTGTGAAGTATGCTCCTCTTCTGCGACAAGAAATTGGATAATTGCTCTTTATGCTGATCGGGAGGAAACCATCATGCAACGACCTGTGAAAACAGCTCTCCAGAAATACACGGCTGCGAAGCCGTTATCTCCGCTTGAGCAGCTGGGAATACGACCACGTCGTTTCTTAGCAAGCACATTCACCCACTGGGATTATATACAGTACGCTACAGTGAATGTCTCTTTTTCAATTGGTCATTCTTTGGGATGGTGGTGGTTGTTGGGATGTTTAAGGGGAACTAAACAGCTAAGGTCGTCAGTCCCGGTCATTCTTTATTGTCATTCATTTCTTTTGTATAGCTCTTCTATACATCCCTTCCATCTTTCAGCTTTTTCATTAGTAAGCACTCTCTTGTCATCTGAATTCTTGGTATTCAGGCACTGCTTCTCTTTTCTCCAAAGGTTTGCGTGTTGTTGTTGTTGTGGTCTTCAGTCCAGAGACTGGTTTGATGCAGCTCTCCATGCTACTCTATGGTGTGCGAGCTTCTTCATCTCCAAGTAATTACTGCCTCTACATCCATCTGAATCTGCTTAGTGTATTCATCTCTTGGTCTCCCTCTACGATTTTTTTCTTCCACGCTGCCCTCCAATACTAACTTGGTGATCCCTTGATGCCTTAGAACAAGTCCTACCAACCGATGCCTTCTTCTAGTCAAGCTGTGCCACGAATTCCACTTTTCCCCAAATCTATTCAGTACCCATCTAATCTTCAGCATTCTTCTGTAGCACCACATTTCGAAAGCTTCTATTCTCTCCTTGTCTAAACTCTTTATCGTCCATGTTTCACATCCATTCATGGCTACACTCCATACAAATACTTTCAGAAAAGACTTCCTTACACTTAAATCTATACTTGATGTTAACAAATTCTTCAGAAACGCTTTTCTTGACATTGCCAGTCTACATTTTATATCCTCTCTACTTCGACGATCGACAGTTATTCTGCTCCATAAATTGCAAAATTCTTTTACTACTTTAAGTGTCTCATTTCCTAATCTAATTCCCGCAGCATCACCTGATTTAATTGACGACATTCCATTATCCTTGTTTTATTTTTGTTGATGCTCAACTTATGTTCTCCTTTGAAGGCTCTGTCCAATCCGTTCGACTGCTCTTCCAGGTCCTTTGCTGTCTCTGACAGAATTACGATGTCATCGGCAAACCTCAAAATTTTTATTTCTTCTCCATGGATTTTAATTCCTACTCCAAATTTTTCTTTTGTTTCCTTCACTGCTTGCTCAATATATAGATGGAATAACATCGTAGATAGGCTACAACCCTGCCTCACTCCCTTCCCAACCACCGCTTCCCTTTCATGCGCCGCGTACTCTCGGGAAATATAAAACTTGTAGGTTCCTATTCGTTACAGCTATTCGCAGTACCAACACAGCAGCTCCACGTCGGCTATTGTTACAAGGCCACATCAGTCATTCATCCAGACTACAACTATTGAAAAGACTGCTGCACCTCTTCAGGAAGTAGAAGTTAGTTTGGCCTCTCCTCAGGCATTCCTTCTTTGTAGCTGCACCTTTGTTATGGTTATCTGTTTCGTTGAGGCAGGCCAGCTTCTCCACTTTGGAAAGGTCTGTAAGTAATCCCTTTTTCAAATAGACAACACCTGATCATTTCTACATGTACTACATATTGATACAAAGTTTTGTCAGTCTTATTACAGCCAAGATTGTTGACATTTCCAAGAACACTACTAATTCTTCATGTTCTGCAGTGGACTATTAAATTTCGTACGAGAAACTTGTTAACTGAACAAAAATATGAGAAATACTACACACCATTCAAATACGAGAAATCTGGATCACAACATGAGATACAATATTAAAGAGAGAATCATCATCATCATCATCATCATCATCATCATTCAAGACTGATTATGCCTTTCAGCGTTCAATCTGGAGCATAGCCCCTTTATAAAATTCCTCCGTGATCCCCTATTCAGTGCTAACATTGGTGCCTCTTCTGATGTTAAACCTATTACTTCAAAATTATTTTTAACCAAATCCAGGTACCTTTTCCTTGGTCTGCCCCGACTCCTCCTACCCTCTACTGCTGAACCCACGAGTCTCTTGGGTAACCTTGCTTCTCCCATGCGTGTAACATGACCCCACCATCTAAGCTTGTTCGCCCTGACTGCTACATCTATAGAGTTCATTCCCAGTTTTTCTTTGATTTCCTCATTGTGGACACCCTCCTGCCATTGTTCCCATCTACTAGTACCTGCAATCATTCTAGCTACTTTCATATCCGTAACCTCAACCTTATTGATAAGGTAACCTGAATCCACCCAGCTTTCGCTCCCATACAACAAAGTTGGTCGAAATATTGAACGGTGCACAGATAACTTAGTCTTGGTACTGACTTCCTTCTTGCAGAAGAGAGTAGATCGTAGCTGAGCGCTCACTGCATTAGCTTTGCTACACCTCGCTTCCAGTTCATTCAGTATGTTGCCATCCTGTGAATATGCATCCTAAGTACTTGAAACCGTCCACCTGCTCTAACTTTGTTCCTCCTATTTGGCACTCAATCCGTTTATATCTCTTTCCCACTGACATTACTTTCGTTTTGGAGATGCTAATCTTCATTTCTGATCTAGCTCTGAAATATTACTTTGCAAACTTTCAATCGAATATGCCATCACAACTAAGTCATCCGCACATGCAAGACTGCTTATTTTGTGTTCACATATCTTAATCTCACCCCGCCAGTCTATTTTTTCAACATATGACCCATAAATAATATGCACAACAGTGGAGACAGGTTGCAGCCTTGTCTTACCCCTGAAACTACTCTGAACCATGCACTCAATTTACCGTCAACTCTAACTGCTGCCTGACTATCCATGTAAAGACCTTTAATTGCTTGCAAAAGTTTGCGTCCTATTCCATAATCTCGTAGAACAGACAATAACTTCCTCCTAGGAACCCGGTCATATGCCTTTTCTAGATCTATAAAGCATAGATACAATTCCCTGTTCCACTCGTAACACTTCTCCATTATTTGCCGTAAGCTAAAGATCTGGTCCTGACAACCTCTAAGAGGCCTAAACCCACACTGATTTTCATCCAGTTTGTCCTCAACTAATACTCGCACTTTCCTTTCAACAATACCTGAGAAGATTTTACCCACAACGCTGGTTAAAGAGATACCTCTGTAGTTGTTACACACTTTTCTGTTTCCATGTTTAAAGATTGGTGTGATTACTGCTTTTGTCCAGTCTGATGGAACCTGTCCCGACTCCCAGGCCATTTCAATTATCCTGTGCAGCCATTTAAGACCTGACATTCCACTGTATTTGATGAGTTCCGGCTTAATTTCATCCACCCCAGCTGCTTTATTGCACTGCAATCTATTGACCATTTTCTCCACTTTCTCAAATGTGATACTATTTCCATTATCATTCCTATCCCATTCTACCTCGAAATCTGAAACATTACTGATCGTATTTTCACCTACATTGAGCAACCCTTCAAAATACTCCCTCCATCTGCCCAAGGCATCAACAGGATTCACCAAGCTGTTTGCTTCATCCTGTAATTAATATCTGTAGTCGTTGCATTATTCTTGTACTAACTGTCGACATGAGAGTCGATAACAGAACAAGGAAGATACATAATACTGCGTGTGTAATTGAGGACAGGTCATGGGCTCCCGACGTACCGTATCCGAGCTCTTCAAATGTCACCGTTGCAATAGCATGCCTCGAAATGCGGAAAACTACCGCCATCAAAATCAAGTACTGCGAGTAACATCGTGTTGATAGCAGAAGTCGACGTTAACAGTGGGTTGAAGACCCACAGATCAGAAAAGCGCACACAAATCCGACATTGGACTACAACGGCAGGTGAGCAACCACAGCACCCAGAATCACCTCCTCAATATCTGACACAGAGGTCGCGCCACTCACCTGTAGCTCCACTCAGCTTTCGCAATGGGACACAAGAGTTTAGCATGGGCGCAGAAACACCGCCATTGAACTTCGAATGATCGCCTGGACTGATAAGTCGTAGTACAGTTAGCAACAAACGACGTGTCACCTGTGCAGAAACGCTTTCTCGTCGTTCTCGTCGTGAGCGCTGTACGAGTCATCCTTTTGTTGTGACGCGGCGATCGTCGCAGTTGACTCTCGACGACCTGTAGTCTTAGTGCGTTGTCATTGCTACTGATTTACTACGTATCATGGCACTCCAGTGTTCGCGTCCCATAGGTGCTAACATGGCCAAAGAAAACATAATAGCTATTAAAAAAAAAAAAAAAAAGCTAAGGGAACGTGAAACGGCTAGGCAAAGTTCAGGGAAAACATCTTTCACCTTTTAGTGACACACAAGAGCCAAAAATTTTCAATTAACAACTTTCCAGTGCTTTGAAAAATTTAATTTAAATAAAACGAGTAACCTAACCCACATCTCAACACAAGATATTGAGGAAGGTTCGCCTCTTAAAAGAAATGTTAACCATCAAATGTACATCTTTCTACGTTTTAAAGCAACCGTTTTTTAAATAATAAAAAGGTTCCAACTATTCAAGAGAAAACAACCACTTCAGTGACTTGCTGCACATATATTCTAGGCAAGCTTCAAATTATGTATGATTGCTTTAAAATATTAAAGACTACATGATGCCACCATACTCAATAAAAACCTTACAACTTATTTCAGTTAAACAACAAAAAACTGTTAAAATCTCAATGATTTGAGAGAAGGAAGGAAAAAAAAAACATTTGAGAGCCCCAGCCAAGATGCACCTTCAATGCAGGCTTTCAACTACGTACAATGTTTTACGTAACTCTTGGCTCGGTGAGACGACTTCTGAGCCGCCGTCCCTCGGATGCCGCAGGTGTGGACGTCCTTCTGCTACGTCAGACTGGCGTCGTCGTCAACAAGGCGTGGCCCTCATGGCGGCAAAACAAGGACACACTTAAGCGTGTGTTAACGGCCGGTTCCACTCCACTAGTCCAGAAGTAGTTTCAATAAACACACACGGGAGAGAAATACGTGTCCAGTGTGAAACAGCACCGTGCCTCTGCGAAACCACAGTCAATATGGAAATGCCAGGAGCTCAAAGGCAACCGGCAGAAACCAAGGCCCGCAAACCAAAACACCACAAGACGTTACCGAAACCCAGAACGACTCAAGAGGTGGCTGACAGATGCAAAGGTTAAACCATACAGTCGCCCAACTTACGTCAACTCGAAGGAGACAGCAACTTATACAGTCTGCAGGTGGAGTTAACGATATACACCCATTAACCCGTAGATGTCAAGGAGAAACCACAATAGAACTGGGTGGGCCTTCGATTAATTGGATAAATATTACAGAACCACCAGAAAAGTGACAATGTCCAGGCGTATTCTTCCACGAATACGCATAAGTGCCGGCCGCTGTGGCCGAGCGGTTCTAGGCGCTTCGGTCCGGAACCGCGCTACTGCTACGGTCGCAGGTTCGAATCCTGCCTCAGAAATGGATGTGTGCGATGTCCATAGGTTAGTTAGGTTTAAATAGTTCTAAGTCTAGGGGACTGATGACCTCAGATGTTAAGTCCCATAGTGCTTAGAGCCATTTGAACCATTTTTTTACGCATAAGAATACAGCAAAGCCATAAACCCAGTTTGAAACTAGGATCAAATTCGTGTCCAGGACCACAGCACTACGTCCACTCCATCAAATAACGGAAATTAAAGAAGGTCACTAAGTAATGATCCTCTTCCACCGGACGCCAGCACCTGCGGGCCTCTCGTTCTAAAAAACGATGGGGCCGTCTCCAGTCTTTACTGGGGTTCGCGTCATAACACATATGTCCACCTCTGTCCGGCCAGAGCTGCTCCACCCGACTATCCTGCATCGATCACTCCGTCTGTTGTACTGCCGACCGCTTCCTCTCGTAGCCACCGCCGCTGTAGCCGAGCCGCCACCTCGAGGCGAGTGCCTCCACCAGAACAAGAACATCTCAGAAGGGAAGAAACAAAGGACAAACACACCCCGGGAATTTGAAGGAAACGGCGCCGCACGGCTCAGGTGCAAGAAAAGTTTTCACGATCCGGCATGTGAGATTATACGCAACGTCAATAAATTTTTGTCGTGGGGAGGCAAACGACGTACCAATAATCACATTACTAACTATCCTTGAGAAGGTTGTAGGAACCACAAAAAAAAAAGAATAACGCACAGACACAGGTCATTCCCCAGGCTCCATTACTTTTAGATGGTATTGCCAAACAAGTTGTCAAGGGACTGTCGTATAGTTTCCGCTTGACGCATGCTCTGTGTTTCATAAGAGGCAGTTGAATGAAAACAAGTCACATGGAAAAAAGTAGGTAAACTGTTTATTATTTCATACGTAATCCCCATAACTGTTAGTACGTTTGTCCCACAACGATACAAAACGTTAACACGTTCATGGAAAAACGTTTGCAGTTGCTTACGGAACCATCGCTGTACCTTTGCATACACTTCATCTGAAGCAAATCATCGACCATGGATGTCTTTCTTCAGGGCTCCAAACATATGGCAATCGCATGGGGAGGTCTCGGGACTGTTTGGAGGAAGTGTACGGACTTCCCAGCGAGACTTCTGCAGCGTGGTTGAGATAAGTTTGGTAACATGTGGTTGGATCCAGTTTAGTTACTTTTTTTCAATCTGTCTCGTCGAATGTCCTTTATAAATTGTTAATATCATACCGGATGGTCATAATTAAACTGCAGCTACTCACTGAGGCCCAGAGTGGGCTGTATTTACCATATGACAGCGAAACTTGGTAGATATTCTAATGTGACTGATATATGTCCGCAGCTCGTGGTCGTGCGGTAGCGTTCTCGCTTCCCACGCCCGGGTTCGCGGGTTCGATTCCCGGCGGGGTCAGGGATTTTCTCTGCCTCGTGATGACTGGGTGTTGTGTGATGTCCCTAGCTTAGTTAGGTTTAAGTAGTTCTAAGTTGTAGGGGACTGATGACCATAGATGTTAAGTCCTATAGTGCTCAGAGCCATTTTTTTTTTTTTTACTGATATATGCTGGAAAAAAATTAATTCCAATTTTGGCCACTAGGTGCAAATCTGGCGCTCCGAATGCAAGAAAGGCGTGTAGAAATGTTTCCATATGTAATCGATTAGGAATGGGATATGGGCAGAAAAGGTCAAACAAATGAGAAAGGCATCGGCGAGATGCTGTAGAGCGCCAGATTTGCTCGTGCTGGCGAAAATTGGAACTCATTTGTTTCCAGCCTAAATCGGTTCCGCACTAACACATTAGCATATCTACTATCGCTGCCATACGATAATTACAGTTACACTAGAGCTCCGTTAGTAGCTGCACTTTAATTATAACCACCCAGTAAGTGACATTGTCCGCTAGGCTACATTTTTTACCTTTGTTTTATAAGATTTTCTTCCGGCAGTGCATCGTTCATAGTGTTTTGATTGGGTTGGCCCTTTGTTTATGCCACATTTTTTGATGCTCTAGGGAGAAACTGTTTACTTTCAAGGTCTATGTTTAATGAACTATCATCCATACTAACATAGCCTGTTAATACAATAGCTGCAGCTTACAAGTTACGTGAGATATACCTTTGTGTGCAGGTTTCAGCAGTCGAATGACACCGCCCCTTCTGCGCGGTGCTTGTTCACACCACCACTGTCGTTGTATCGCTTCCAACCGAGCCGTCTATGCAGCTACAGGACTTAGTGCGTAATCTGAACATGGGTACACGCTCATAGCAAGATACGAGGACGTCTGTAAAGTACGTGAAGGATTGTACTCTGACTTCCACTGGGTGGCTCTTTAGGCAGATGCTTCAGGTATTATCATTCGTGAGATAATTACATGGAATGAAACAGACATACACTTGCCATTATGTCATACCTATGAACCGTACAGAAAGTTAATGTCCAGTTAGAGCAACTGCTTTATTCTTGCTTCCCTTCTGCACTTGTACGTAAGCAAGGCAATGCATTTCCCATTTTCCCATTGGTCCCTCACTGCATCAGAATTGTTTGAGAAAGGCTCCATAAATATGATGATGCAGCTCAATGCCACCCCAGTTCTATTAAACACACTGAAATCGCGACCGAGCTACTATGAGCGTGCGTGCCTAGGTTCTAGCTCCACCTGTCTGAGCTGTGGCGTGCCTTTGAGCTGCCACGAACGAGGACGGCTCCCCAACGCTTCCACTGTCTCCCTGAGGTCGTGCTTCGACACACTGCAGCAGAAATCAGGTCAGAGGAGGATACTACATACTATTAGTAAAATGTGTCTAATTCAAACCGACACCGACAACAACAGTACAGGTATATATGCCAAAGTCGCAAGCTCTAGATGAAGAGACAGAGAAAGTATATGAGGATATTAATTCAGTATGCATAGACAGAGAAAATCTAATAGATGTGGAGAACTGGTATGTGGTGGTAGGGGAAGGAATGGAAGAAAGGTTTATTGGAGCACATTGACTTGGTAGTAGGAATATGAGAGCAGTTCAGCAGTAAATTTCGGCTAGAAATAGCGAATTCTCTTTGAAGAATCACAAGAGGGGGAGGTATACTAGGAAAAGGCCGGGAGATACGGGAAGATTTGAGTTAGGTTACATGATCGTCAGGCTGAGATGAAGAAATCCGATACTGGATTATAAGACACTTCCAGAAGCAGATAGAGACTCAGATCACAATTTACTAATGATGAGGAGTAGACTGAAGTTTAAGAAACTAGCTAGGAAGAATTAATGCGCAAAGAAGTGGGATACGGAAGTACTATGGAATGAAGACATACTCTTTAAGTTCTTTGAGGCTGTAAATACGGCGATAATGAAAAGCACAATAAGCAGTTCACTTGAAGAGAAAGGGACATCTCTAAAAAGGGCAATCGCAGAAGTCTGATGACCTCGCTGTTTGGTCCCCTCCCCCAGATCAACCAACGGACCAACCAATCGCAGAAGTTGGAAAGTAAAACATAGGTACAAGGAAGGTAAATGCGAGGAAGCTATGCGTAACAGAAGATATACTTCAGCTGATCGACGAAAGAAGGACGTACAAAAATATTCAGGGAAATTCAGGAATAAAGAAATACAGCATGGGACACGAAAACCGACCCCGAGTACAGACTGCTCGCCAATCACGCACTAATTGTTGCCCGCCACAAACAGATACAACAACAAATGTATAAACATGCAACAATTAGACGGTAAATGACAAATGTGAAGAAATCGAAAAAGAAATGATTGGCGGAAGGACTGACTCAGCATACAGGGAAGTCAAAACAACTTTTGGCAAAATTAAAAGCAAGGGCGGTAACGTTAAGAGTGCAACGGTAATTCCACTGTTAAATGCAGACGAAAGAGCGGATAGGTGCAGAGAGGACGTTGAAGGCCTCTGAGGAGAAGAGCTTGTCCGATTACGTGATAGAAGAAGAAGCAGCAGTCAATAGGGAAGCGATAGGGGATCCAGTATTAGAATCTAAATTTAAAAGACCTTCAGAAAGGACAGATAATATTCTATTGGAAATTCTAAAATCGTCCGGGGAAGTGGCATCAAAACGACTATTCACGTTGTTGAATGTATGAGACTGGGGACATACCAACAGAACTTCCGAAAAAAACTTCATCCACGCAATTCCGAACACATGTGAGAACTATCGCACAATCAGCTTAACAGCTCATGCACCCCAGTTTCTCACAACAATACAGAAGAATGGAAAAGAAAATTGAGGATGTGTTAGATGACGATCAGTTCGGCATTAGGAAAGGTAAAGGCGCCAGAGAAGCACTTTTGCCGTTGCAGTTGTTAATGGAAGTAATACTAAAGAAAACTCGAGGTACATTCATAGAATTTGTCGACCTGGGAAAAGCGTTCGCCGATGTAAAATGGTGCAAGACGATCGAAATTCTGAGAAAAATAGGGGTAAGCAACAGGGAATGACGGTTGATACAGTGAGTTGACAAAAGTCATGGGATACCTCCTTATAACGTGTCGATCTCCTCTTTCCCAGCATAGTGCCGCATCTCGACGTGGCAAGGACTCAACAAAGCGTCGGAAGCTCCTACAGAAATACTGATCCATGCTGTCTGTACAACCGCCCATTGTTGCGAAAGTATTGCCGGAGCAGGATTTTTTTGCACGAACTGACTCTCGATTATGTCCCATAAATGTTCGGTGGGATTGTTATTGGGCGATAAGGTGGCCAGATCATTCGCTCGAAGTACCCAGAACGTTCTTCAAACCTGTCGCGAACAATCGTGGTCCAGTGACATGGCGCATTGTCATCCATAAAAATTCCACTGTTTTTTTTGGGAACATGACGTCCATAAATGGCTTCAAATGGTCTCCAGGTAGCCGAACATATTTACAGTCAATGATCGGTTCAACTGAACCAGCAGATCCAGTCCATCCGATGTAAACAGAGCCCACACCGTTATGGAGCCACCACTAGCCTGCACAGTGCCTTGTTGCCAAGTTAGGTCCAAGGCTTCGTGGAGTCTGCACCATACTCGAATCCTACCATCAGCTGTTACCAACTGAAAGCTAGGCTCATCTGACCAGGCTGCGGTTTACCAGTTGACTAGGATCCAACCGATAAGGTCATGAGCCCAGGAGAGGCACTCAGGTGATGTCGTGCTGTTAGGACAGGCAGTCGAGTCAGTCGTCTGCTGCCATGGCCCACTGACGCCAAATTTCGCCACACTGTCCTAACGAATACGTTCGACGTACGACCCACATTGATTTCTGCAATTATTTCACCCAATGTTGCTTGTCTGTTAGCACTGACAATTCTAGGCGAGCGCCGCTGCTCTCGCCCACTGCATTGTCCGTGGTGAAAGGTAAGGCCTGAACTTTTGTATTTTCGGCACGCTCTTGACATTATGGATCTCGGAGAATTGAATGCCTCAACTATTTCCGAAATGGAATGTCCCATGTGTCTAGCTCCATCTCCAATTCCACGTTCAAATTCTGTTAATTCCCGTCGTGAGGCCATAATGATGTCGGAAACTTTTTCACATGGATCATCTTGTTACAAATAACAGTTTCACCAATGCACTGCCTTTTATACCTCAAGTACGCGACACTACCGCCATCTTTATATGTGCATATGGCTGTGAGATGACTTTTGTCATCTCAGTGTGCAACATGAACAAGAACCAAGAGGGACGAATAAGAGTGGAAGAGCAAGAGCGAAGTGCTCGGATTGAAAAGGATGTAAGACAGGGATGATGTTTTTCGCCGCTAATGTTCACTCTGTTATCTATACATAGAAGAAGCAATGACGGAAATAAATTAAATGTTCAACACTGGGTTAAAATTCAAAGTATAAGTTTATCAATGATGAGACACGCTGATGGCACTCCTAAGCCCAGTGCAAGTGAAGAAAAATTACAGGATCTATTGAATGGAGCGAACAGTCTGATGAGTACAGAATATGGACTGAGAGTAAATCGAAGAAGGACGAAAGTAATGAGAATTAGCAGAAATGAGAACAGTGAGAAGAAACTTAACATCAAAATTGGTAGATGAAGTTAAGTAATTCTGGTACCTAGGCAGCAAATATCCCATGACGAACGAAGCAAGGAGGTCGTAAAAGCAGACTAGCCCAGGTAAAGAAGAGATATCTGGCCAAGAGAAGTCTACTGGGATCAAACGCAGACCTGAACTCGAGGAAGAAATTTCTGAGATTGTACGTTTAGTGCACAGCATTGTATGGCATTGAAACATGGACTGCAGGAAAACCGCAACGGAAGAGAAACGAAGCATTTGAGGTGTGGTGCTGTAGACGAATGTCGAAAATTAGGTGGACCAATGAAGTAAGGAATGCGGAGATTGTCCGTAGAATCGGCGAGGAAAGGAGTACATGGGGAACATTTATAAAATGAAGGGACAGAATGATAGGACATCTTTTAAGGCATCACGGTACTAGAGGGAGCTGCAGAGGGTAATAACTGTAGAGGAAGACAGAGATTGAGGACATAGGTTGGAAGTGCTACTCTGAGACGAAAAGGTTGGCATAGGTGAGGAATTCGCGGCTGGCCGCATCAAATTGCGTTTCTCTGTAGACATCTAAATAGAGCGATACTGGAGGCGTTCTAGAGGACTATTACTTCTTGGCTGAGTTTTTCCTTTATTTATATCATGGACGCGAAAGCTATCATGTCATCGACAGAGATGATGTAAGGACAATATACAGTGTGAGGCTTTTAAAAGTGTTTGTCGAAATATTTGCTGAAATACACATCGGATTTAAAAAAAAAGTGTTAACAAACGTTGTTAATCTCGAAGAGGGACATCCTTTAATGTAACGCTCGGTCCTCCTGCACCACCCCCGGGAGCGGGAAGGGGAGTGACTTTGAAATCTTAAATAGGAACCCCTATTTATTATTGGAGATTTGGATTCTCCGCTAAAAAAAAAAAAAAAGTAACTTTTGTATGAAACATTTATTTCATTTCATGATAGATGGCGCTGTAATCGACAAACATGGAAATGAGGTGACAGTATTTTTCATAATGCAGTCATGCGACACCTCCCACAGTCGAATGAAGCACGGACCGTGATAATGCGCTCAATCCGCGGTCAGGCTGTGCATGTTACTTCAATGACTCGGGCTGCAGACATCTCATCGCAATTGTCTCACTATGTTAAAGATTGCAGAGAGGGTTGATATCATTGCCGCGTACTTTGAGGCTCAGAGAAATTTTAACGAATCTCACCAAATGTATGCTACTCTGTCCCCCCCCCCCCCCCCCCCTCACCACCTGGAACGTTCCGTCTGCAACGACGTTTCGCAGTATTGTCCACCTGTTTAATGAAACGGGAAGAGTTAAACCTAGAGAAAGTGTCCGTCCGCGGCCTGTGACAAACGAAAATGACACAGTGAATGCTTCAGCTGTGGTTGCTGCAAATCCTCACATTAGTTCTCGGCGAACTGCGCGAGGTTATGGAATTTCGCAAAGAAGTATTCTACGCTTACTGAATGCGCACAAATGGCATTCATTTCATTTATCGCTGCATCAAGAACTGCATGCTGACGATTTTCACAATCGCCTGAATTTCTGCTACTGGATACAGGAACAACTGGCAGTCAATTATAATTTCATTTCACAGATACTTTTCTCTGGTGAATCAATTTTCACGAATCATGGTCAAGTGAATCGACGTAATATGCATTATTGGTTACTGGTCAAATGTGCAGCGACAGTATGGATAATGTTTTACCCATAGTAATGGACGATGTTCCACTTCAAACGAAACTGGATATCTGGTGTCGATGCCCAGCGCATTATTCACGACTAGGTCGAGAAGTTTTGAATCGAAACTATCCGCGTCGATGGATTGGACGAGGAGGTCCGCAAACGTGGCCCGCACGTTCACTCGATTTGACTTCTGCCGATTTTTTCCTGTGGGGATGGCTGAAAGAGAGAGTTTACATAGATGTAGCAACAACCCCGAAGATATGCGGCAGCCAATTCGCAATGAATGTGCAAACATAAGCGCAAAGACACCAATACATGGCGGAATGTCATTCAGACACGAAGTTGGAATGTGCACTAGAAACAACGGACAACATCCCGAGCATTTGCTGCACTGGAACACTTGTGAGAGGCAAGAGGACTCACAGTAATCAAGCACCCCGAAATAGTGAGAGGCAAGGGGACTCGCCAAAGTCAAGCACCCCGAAGGGAATACATTACTACTACGTCCACGTCGTTGTTCCTGGGTAACGCTATACGTAATCTAAGAACGCACAGCGGGGGGTAGACGGTGTCACATGAAAGGATTTTCCAAATATGAAATAATGTACTTCGGTATTCCTAATCGGATGTGGATTCTTGTGAGATATTACCGTTTCGCAACAACTGTCAATCCATATTCATGTGTGCCGACTATAGCGCCATCTATCATGAAACGATAGAAATGTTTCACACAAAAGTTACATATTTTTTTGACGGAGAATCCAAATCTGCAATGAAAAATAGGGGTTCCTATTTATGTTTTCAAAGATTTCAGAGTCATCCCTCCCTCACGGTCCCGGGGGTAGTGCAAGAGCGTCGAGCGTTATGTTAATGGATGTCCCTCTTCGAGGTGAAGAACGTTTATTACCACTTTTTTTTAAAACATCCGATGTGTATTTCGCCAAATATTCCGATAAACAGTTTCAAATGTGCCACACGGCATATACACCTTGTGATAAAAGTTTCCGGACACCCATTAGTACACAATAATATGAGTTGTGTACACCCTACGCCTTTATGGTAGTTCGACCTCTGCTGAGGACACTTTCGATGAAGTGTCTGTGTGGAGAAGTAGCAGGCCGTTCTTCCTCAGGAGCCAAAACCAGAGTAGGTAGTGGCGTTGAGATCTGCAACGAAGTCGGCGTTCTAACTCATCCTAGAGGTATGCCGTTGGGTTCAGATCGGGACTCTGGGCAGGCAAACCCATTTCGGGAGTGTTACGACACGGTGCATCGTCATGCAGATATTGTCATCGTCTCCGAACAGGTCGACGACTGGTCGCAGTACACAGTGCTGAAAATACGTTCGTATACTTCCGTATTTGGTGATTTGGTTAACCGCTATAATGGGACCACACCGTAACCACGAAACGCCGCCCCATACCGTAACACCGCCTCGTCCATATTCAATGTTGGCACTAGCCATATGATGGCAGCTAACGCTCCACGGGCATATCACCTACATGACGTCTACATCTACATGGCTACTCTGCGATTCACACTTAAGTGCCTGGCAGAGGGTTCTCAAACCACCTTCAGACCATTTCTCTATAGTTCCACTCTCTCACAACAGATAGGAAAAATAACACGTAAATCTTTCTGTACGAACTTTGATTTCTCTTATTTTATTTATCCCTATGTAGGTTGGCGATAGTAAAATATTTTCACATTCAGAGGAGAAAACTGATGATTTAAAATTCGTAAAAAGATTTCGCCACAACGAAAAACGTCGTTGCTTTAGCGAGTACCATACAAACTCGCTTATCATATCCATGACACACTCTCCCCTACTCCGCGATAATAAAAAATAAGTTGTTCTTTGAAATTTTTCAATGTCCTCCGTCAATCCTATCTGCTAAGGATCCCATACAGCACACCAATACTCTAGCAGAAGAAGAGCAATTGTAGTGTAGGAAGCCTGTTTAATACACTCCTGGAAATGGAAAAAAGAACACATTGACACCGGTGTGTCAGACCCACCATACTTGCTCCGGACACTGCGAGAGGGCTGTACAAGCAATGATCACACGCACGGCACAGCGGACACACCAGGAACCGCGGTGTTGGCCGTCGAATGGCGCTAGCTGCGCAGCCTTTGTGCACCGCCGCCGTCAGTGTCAGCCAGTTAGCCGTGGCATACGGAACTCCATCGCAGTCTTTAACACTGGTAGCATGCCGCGACAGCGTGGACGTGAACCGTATGTGCAGTTGGCGGACTTTGAGCGAGGGCGTATAGTGGGCATGCGGGAGGCCGGGTGGACGTACCGCCGAATTGCTCAACACGTGGGGCGTGAGGTCTCCACAGTACATCGATGTTGTCGCCAGTGGTCGGCGGAAGGTGCACGTGCCCGTCGACCTGGGACCGGACCGCAGCGACGCACGGATGCACGCCAAGACTGTAGGATCCTACGCAGTGCTGTAGGGGACCGCACCGCCACTTCCCAGCAAATTAGGGACACTGTTGCTCCTGGGGTATCGGCGAGGACCATTCGCAACCGTCTCCATGAAGCTGGGCTACGGTCCCGCACACCGTTAGGCTGTCTTCCGCTCACACTCCAACATCGTGCAGCCCGCCTCCAGTGGTGTCGCGACAGGCGTGAATGGAGGGGGACGAATGGAGACGTGTCGTCTTCAGCGATGAGAGTCGCTTCTGCCTTGGTGCCAATGATGGTCGTATGCGTGTTTGGCGCCGTGCAGGTGAGCGCCACAATCAGGACTGCATACGACCGAGGCACACAGGGCCAACACCCGGCATCATGGTGTGGGGAGCGATCTCCTACACTGGCCGTACACCACTGGTGATCGTCGAGGGGACACTGAATAGTGCACGGTACATCCAAACCGTCATCGAACCCATCGTTCTACCATTCCTAGACCGGCAAGGGAACTTGCTGTTCCAACAGGACAATGCACGTCCGCATGTATCCCGTGCCACCCAACGTGCTCTAGAAGGTGTAAGTCAACTACCCTGGCCAGCAAGATCTCCGGATCTGTCCCCCATTGAGCATGTTTGGGACTGGGTGAAGCGTCGTCTCACGCGGTCTGCACGTCCAGCACGAACGCTGGTCCAACTGAGGCGCCAGGTGGAAATGGCATGGCAAGCCGTTCCACAGGACTACATCCAGCATCTCTACGATCGTCTCCATGGGAGAATAGCAGCCTACATTGCTGCGAAAGGTGGATATACACTGTACTAGTGCCGACATTGTGCATGCTCTGTTGCCTGTGTCTATGTGCCTGTGGTTCTGTCAGTGTGATCATGTGATGTATCTGACCCCAGGAATGTGTCAATAAGTTTCCCCTTCCTGGGACAATGAATTCACGGTGTTCTTATTTCAATTTCCAGGAGTGGAGAACAGTTGCGTCTTATAACTTCAAAATGGTTCAAATGGCTCTGAGCACTATGGGACTTAACATCTGAGGTCATCAGTCCCCTAGAACTTAGAACTACGTAAACCTAAGGACATCACACACATCCATGCCCGAGGCAGTATTCGAACCTGCAACCGTGGCGGTCGCGCGGTTCCAGTCTGAAGCGCCTAGAACAGCTCGGCCACTGCGGCCGGCCATCTTCTAAGTGTTCTTCCAATGAAACGTAATCTTTTGTCTGCCTTCACCACAACATTATCTGAGTAATAGTTCCCTTAGGTATTCAAGTCGAATCAACAACCTTTATGTTTTTGTGATATATCGTGTAATCGAAGTCCAATGGGTTTCTTTTTTTACTCATGTAGATGACGTCGCACTTTTCGTTATTGAGAGACAATTGCCACTTTCCGCACGATTTAGATATCGTGTCTAAGTCATTTTTAAATAGGTTTCCATCTTTTGATGACTTTGCTAGACGGTAAATGACAGCATCATCTGCAAATAGTTTAAGTGAACCGCTCAGATAATCTCCTGCATTGATTATGTAGATTAGGAACAGCAGAGTGGAACGGCGAATATCACTTCTGTTTTACATGATGATTTTCCGTTGGTTATAAAGCACTATGATCTCTCTGAGATGAAATCAAGAATCCAGTCGCACATCTGGAGCCAGACTCCATAGGCACGCAGTTTGATTAGCAGTCCCTTCTGAAGAACTGTGTCAAAAGCATTCTGGAAATCTAGAAATATGGAATCAATTTGAGAGCCCCTGTCGATAGCATTCATTACTTCGTGCGAATAAAGAACTAGTTGTATGTCACAAGAACGATATTTTCTGAATCCGTGTCAATAGAGTGTTACCTTCGATTTATCTCAATGTTTCAGAGTCCTGCTGCAAATCGACGTTAGTGATATGGGTCTGTATTTTCTTTCTTCAGTATTGGTGTGACCTGTGGAACTTTACAGTCTTTCGTCGAGCGAGCGATTGTAGATGATTGCTAAGTATGGGGCTATTGTAAGGGGGCTATCCACAAAGTACATTACGTTTCGGAATTAAAAATAAATAAAGTATTGGAAATTTTTTTATTATATACAGATGAAAGCCACACTTAAATACTACTTTTCTACATAGTTGCCATTTAAATTAAGGCACTTATCGTAGCGATGGACGAGCCTGGAAATTCCTTCGTCGTAAAATTCGGCCGCCTGCGCCTTCAACCACGTGGTTACCTCTTCTTGAAGCTGTGCGACTCATTACTCGATCGCATCGTTACTGGTGACGAAGCATGGGTTAAGCATGTGAACTGCGAGACAAAATTGCAGTCAATGCAGTGGGGGCACACAAATTCCCCCCAAAACCCAAGAAATGCATACAGACAATGTCGGCAAGGAAGGTGATGGCGACTGTCTTTTGGGACAGAAAAGGTGTGATTTTTGTGGATTTCCTGGAAAGATGCACTACAATCAACTCTCAAAGGTATTGCCAAACTCTGCACAACCTCAGAAGAGCAATGCAAAACAAGCGCAGGGGAAAGTTGGGCTCAAAGATCTTGCTGATTCACGACAACGCCCGGACCCACACGGCAAATGCCACTCGTGAAGTTCTCGAATCTTTTAAGTGGGAGTTGTTTTCTCATCCGCCGTACAGTCCCGACCTGGCACCGAGCGACTTCCACTTATTCCCAGCAATGAAGAAGTGGTTGGCTATGCAGCGTTTTGACGACGACGCACAGTTTCAAGAAGAGGTAACCACGTGGTTGAAGGCGCAGGCGGCCGAATTTTACGACGAAGGAATTTCCAAGCTCGTCCATCGCTACGATAAGTGCCTTAATTTAAATGGCAACTATGTAGAAAAGTAGTATTTAAGTGTGGCTTTCGTCTGTATATAATAAAAAATTTCCAATACTTTATTTTTAATTCCGAAACGTAATGTACTTTGTGGATAGCCCTCGTATCAGCATACTTCGAAAGGAACCTTATTGCTATGCTATCTGCACCAGAAGATTTAGTGCTTTAAGTTGCTTGGGTACACCGAGGATATCTAAGTTCCTCATGTTGGCACTTGTTACCGATTTGAGTTCTGGAACTATTGGTCTTCTATTGTGAAGAAATTTCGGAAAACTGTGTTTAATAACTTCGCTTTAGCTGCAGTGCCACCGGTAATATTACCGTTTGTATCGAGCAGTAAAGATATTTATTGTCTTTCCGGTGATACGTTTGTATAAGACCAGAATCTCTTCGGATTTTATGTCAGATTTCGAGACAGAGTTTTATTGTGAAAGTAATTAAAACCATTTCGCACTGAAGTCCGCATTACGTTTCGACCTTCAGTAAAACATTGCGAATCCTGGACATTTTTTGCCTTCTTTTAAATTTGGCATGCTTTTTTCGTTGCTCCTACAACAGTGTTCTCATCGTTTTGTGTACCATTGGGTATCAGCACTATCTTTTATTAATTTATTTCGTACAAATTTTTCAACTGCCTTAGATACTATTATTCTCTGAATTCAAGCCACATCTCGTCTCCACTTACATAGATAGTTTAGGAAGGAGAGAAGGCTGTCTCTTAAGAAAGCGTAAATTGAATATGTATCTGATTTTTCAAATAGATATATTTTGCATTTAATTTGGTAGATTTGGATGTTGCGGTGGTCGGTCTCACTATGACGATCTCGTGATCACTAATCCCTGTATCCATAATGATGCTCCCTATTTACTCAAGATTATTTTTTGCTAAGAGGTTAGGAGTTTTCGCGACCATTAACACTTCGAGTGGGCCCGTGAACTAATTGCTCTAAACAATTTTCGGAGAAAGCGTTTAGTACAATTTTTGACGATGTTTTATACCTGCCGCCGTTTTTTATATGTTTTCGCCAACAAAGCGAGGGTAGACTGAAGTTACCTCCAACTATAATTCTATGAGTAGGGTATCTATTTGTGATGAGACTCACTGTTTCTTTAAACTGTTCAGTAACTATCATCTGAGTCGGTGGTGGAGGTGGTGGCGAACCCTAACGCTTACCCTTCCCTCGGGTTGGCGCAGGTGTTTTAGTTCTCATATCAAACGAAGAGGACGTTAGTCAGGTCTCTGGCAGGCTCCTTGTACTTGCTCGCGCAACGACCTGATTGGCTCGAATTTTTTCCCAATGGTTATTTCTCAGCATAACCCAGATACTGGATTGTAAGGCGTACCCAGGAGCAGATATAGACTCAGATCACAATATAGTAGTGATGAAGAGTGGGCTGAAGTTCAAGACATTAGACAGGAAGAATAAATACGCAAAGAAGTGGGACACGGAAGTACTAAGGAATGACGAGATGCGTTTGAAGTTCTCTAACGCTATAGATACAGCAACAAGGAATAGCGCAGTAGGCAGTACAGTTGAAGAGGAATGGACCTCACTAAAAAGGGCCATCACAGAAGTTGGGAAGGAAAACATAGGTACAAAGAAGGTAGCTGCGAAGAAACCATGGGTAACAGAAGAAATACTTCGGTTGATTGATGAAAGCAGGAAGTACAAACATGTTCCGGGAAAATCAGGAATACAGAAATACAAGTCGCTGAGGAATGAAATAAATAGGAAGTGCAGGGAAGCTAAGACGAAATGGCTGCAGGAAAAATGTGAAGACATCGAAGAAGATATGATTGTCGGAAGGACAGACTCAGCATACAGGAAAGTCAAAATAACCTTTGGTGACATTAAAAGCAACGGTGGTAACATTAAGAGTGCAACGGGAATTCCACTGTTAAATGCAGAGGAGAGAGCAGATAGGTGGAAAGAATACATTGAAAGCCTCTATGAGGGTGGAGATTTGTCTGATGTGATAGAAGAAGAAACAGGAGTCGATTTAGAAGAGATAGGGGATCCAGTATTAGAATCGGAATTTAAAAGAGCTTTGGAGGACTTAGGTCAAATAAGGCAGAAGGGATAGATAACATTCCATCAGAATTTCTAAAATCATTGGGGGAAGTGGCAACAAAACGACTATTCACGTTGGTGTGTAGAATATATGAGTCTGGCGATATACTATCTGACTTTCGGAAAAGCATCATCCACACAATTCCGAAGACGGCAAGAGCTGACAAGTGCGAGAATTTTCGCACAATCAGCTTAACAGCTCATGCATCGAAGCTGCTTACAAGAATAATATACAGAAGAATGGAAAGGAAAATTGAGAATGCGCTAGGTGACGATCAGTTTGGCTTTAGGAAAAGTAAAGGGACGAGAGAGGCAATTCTGACGTTACGGCTAATAATGGAACCAAGGATAAAGAAAAATCAAGACACTTTCATAGGATTTGTCGACCTGGAAAAAGCGTTCGACAATATAAAATGGTGCAAGCTGTTCGAGATTCTGAAAAAAGTAGGGGTAAGCTATAGGGAGAGATGGGTCATATACAATATGTATAACAACCAAGAGGGAATAATAAGAGCGGACGGTCAAGAACGAAGTGCTCGTATTAAGAAGGGTGTAAGACAAGGCTCAAAATGGTTCAAATGGCTCTGAGCACTATGGGACTTAACATCCATGGTCATCAGTCCCCTAGAACTTAGAACTACTTAAACCTAACTAACCTAAGGACAGCACACAACACCCAGCCATCACGAGGCAGAGAAAATCCCTGACCCCGCCGGGAATCGAACCCGGGAACCCGGGCGTGGGAAGCGAGAACGCTACCGCACGACCACGACATGCGGGCTGTAAGACAAGGCTGTAGCCTTTCGCCCCTACTCTTCAATCTGTACATCGAGGAAGCAACGATGGAAATAAAAGAAAGGTTCAGGAGTGGAATTAAAATACACGGTGAAAGGATATCAATGATACGATTCGCTGATGACATTGCTATCCTGAGTGAAAGTGAAGGAGAATTAAATGATCTGCTTAACGGAATGGTTGGTTGGTTGGTTGGTTTGTGGGATTAAAGGGACTAAACTGCAGAGGTCATCGGTCCCTGGTTTCATAAACACACAGAGCACAGGGAAACCATCCACTAGTCATTCGAAGCACAAGATAAAAATTCCAGGGGAAGAAAATCCCCAAGGTCAATAAGAACGAAACATGGAAAACGGAGCACAGCAACAAAAACAACACAGAGAAGAAAGGCAGAAGGAAGTAAAACTGTACAGCAGATGACTGAGGCTGGCTGATCACGAAAATAATAGGATGAGCCAGCCACCCTGCCACACGTTAAAACCTCAAGCCTGAAAGTTTAGGGTGGAGTCGGATGACAACACAAAACTAAGTAAAACATACAGCACAAAAGAGGGTGACGCAATAAAATTAGAGGGACCTATAAAACCCACTTGCTCGAATAAAACTTAAAACACGATCTGCCATAGAGACATTGTCACCTAAAAGAGATGATAAGTCACCATGGAGATTAAAAGTTCGCCTGAGGGCGGTTAAAAGAGGACAGTCCAACAATATATGGGCCACCGTCATATTCGCACCACAGCGACAATGAGGGGGGGTCCTCTCGACGCAGCAGATGACCATGCGTCAGCCAAGAGTGGCCAATGCGGAGCCTACACGGAACAACAGAATCCCTGCGAGAGGCCCGCATGGAGGAACCCCACACAGTCGTGGTCTCCTTGACCTGCTGCAGCTTGCTGGGTGCAGACAGAGTGCGCCATTCGTCTCCCCACAACCCAAAGACCCGACGATGCAAAACCGTTCGGAGATCAGTTGCCGGGAGGCCGATCTCCAACGGCAGTTTGCGGGTAGCCTCTTTGGCTAACTTGTCGGTGAGTTCGTTACCCGCGATCCCAACGTGTCCTGGGGTCCATATGAACACCACCGAAGGACCACGCTGTTCAAGAGCGTGAATGGACCCCTGGATGGCACCAACAATGGGATGGCGTGGGTAGCACTGGTCAAGAGCCTGCAGACTACTGAGCGAGTCACTGCAAATGACAAAGGACACTCCAGTGCTGGTACGAATATGCTCAAGGGCACGAAAAATGGCTGTCAGTTCTGCTGTGTAAACACTGCAGCCTTCCGGCAAGGAGCGCTGGTCGACATAGTCCGCATGACCATAAGCGTACCCCACATGGCCATCAACCATCGAGCCATCGGTATAGATAACCTCTGAGGCATGGTATGCGCCTAGGAGAGCAAGGAATTGGCGGCGCAAGACTGCAGGAGGAACTGAATCTTTTGGCCATCTGGAAAGTTCCAGCCGAAGCTGCGGCCGACGAATACACCAAGGTGGTGTATGTGGGCGGACCTGGAAAGCAGATGGAAGAGGCAAACACTCGAGTTCATTAAGGAGCGACCAAACACGGATCCCAATTGTATGGCCTGATGGCGGCCGCCGGTGTGGGAGATGGACTGCCGCATTAGCGAAAAGGAGACGATAGTTAGGGTGACGGGGCGAACAACGGACGTGGGCAGCATATTTGGCTAACAGCTGTTGACGCCGAATACGAAGTGGAGGAACCCTAGCCTCAGCAAGGAGGCTATTAACAGGGCTGGTGCGGAATGCTCCTGTCGCCTGTCGAATCCCACAGTGGTGAACGGGGTCCAGCAGTTGCAACGCTGAGGGTGACGCTGAGCCATACGCCACACTCCCATAATCCTGTCGGGACAGCACGAGGGCATTGTAGAGCTGCAGCAGCGTATTACGATCTGCACCCCACGTTGTGTTGCTGAGGCAGCGGAGGGCATTCAGATGCCGCCAGCACTGACGCTTGAGCTGACGAATATGTGGAAGCCAAGTAAGCCGGGCATCGAACAGCAATCCCAGAAAACCGTAAGTGTCAACAACCCTGAGCATGGCATCCTGAAGATAGAGCTCAGGGTGGGGATGGACAGTACGACGCCGACAAAAGTGCATAACACAAGTCTTCGCAGGAGAAAATTGAAACCCATGGGCTAGTGCCCACGCCTGCGCCTTGCGTATGGCTCCCTGCAACCTACGTTCTGCAACACTAATGGTGGAGGAGCTGAAAAAGATGCAGAAATCGTCAGCATATAACGTGGGTGAGACTGACGACCCTATTGCTGCTGCAAGGCCATTAATGGCCACGAGGAAAAGGGGCACACTCAATACAGAGCCCCGTGGAACGCTGTTCTCCTGGATATGAAGTGAACCATGGGATGTGCCAGTTAAAACGCGGAATGTCCGAATAGATAAAAAATTCTGAATAAAAATGGGGAGAGAGCCCCGGAGACCCCACCCGTGCAATGTGGCGAGAATATGGTGCCGCCACGTCGTGTCATATGCTTTGGAGAGATCGAAAAAGACGGAGACGAGGTGTTGGCGCCTGGAAAAAGCAGTGCGGATTGCAGACTCAAGAAAGACCAAAGTATCGGCGGTGGAACGGCCCTGACGGAAGCCGCTCTGGCACGGAGCCAGAAGACCCCGAGACTCGAGCAGCCAACACAGCCGTCGACTCACCATGCATTCCAATAGCTTGCACAGAGTATTTGTCAAGCTGATGGGCCGATAGCTATCCACATTAAGCGGGTTCTTACCTGGCTTCAGCACCAGAATGACGGTACTCTCCCGCCACTGCGACGGAAAGACACCATCGCCCCATATGCGGTTGAAGATGGCAAGAACACACCGCTGACAGTCCAGGGACAGGTGTTTGAGCATCTGATTGTGGATGCCATCTGGCCCAGAGGCTGTATCAAGGCACTGTGCCAGGGCGCTCTGGAGTTCCCACAAACTAAATGGGGCATTATACGCCTCAGGGTGGCGAGAAGCAAAAGAAAGCCGTTTGCCTTCCTCCCGGCGTTTGAGCGCGCGAAACGCAGGCGGGTAATTCCCCAACGCAGAGGCCCGAACATAGTGCTGTGCGAAATGCTCGGCTATTACATCGGCATCGGTGGATACCGTCCCGTTGAGGGTAAGCCCTGCGACACCTGTAGGGTACTGCAATCCAAAGATGCGCCGAATCTTCATCCACACCTGGGAGGGTGAAGTACGGGAGCCAATAGTGGAAACGTACCTCTCCCAGCACTCCTGTTTCCGCCTTTTGATGAGCCGCCGTGCCTGAGCACGGAGACGTTTGAAAAAAATGAGGTTCTCCAAAGACGGGTGCCGCTTATGTCGCTGAAGAGCCCGCCGACGTTCTTTAATGGCTTCAGCGACCTCTGGAGACCACCAAGGCACTGACTTTCGCCGGGGGTACCCTAACGAACGAGGAATGGTACATTCCGCAGCGGAAGCAATCGCTGCAGTCAGTGTCACAACCGCCACATCGATGGTACCGAGGGGGAGAGAGTCAACAGTGGCAGCAGAGGAGAACGTTTCCCAGTCTGCCTTGCTAAATGCCCATCTAGGCAAGCGTTCATGGGAGCGACGTTGGGGTAGTGAAAGGAAGATTGGAAAATGGTCACTACCACACAAGTCGTCATGGACTCTCCAGTGGACTGATGGTACAAGCCCTGGGCTGCAAAACGACAGATCTATGGCCGAGAACGTGCCATGCGCCACACTGAAATGTGTGGCAGCGCCAGTGTTTAAGAGGCAGAGGTCGAGTTGGGAGATGAGATTCTCGACATCTCTGCCTCGGCCAGTAATCTTCGTTCCACCCCACAGGGGATTGTGGGCGTTAAAATCCCCCAGGAGAAGAAAAGGCGTGGGAAGTTGGGTGACAAGTGCAGCCAGTTCGGTCATTGAGACTGTACCACCCGGAGGGAGATAGACACTGCAGACGGTTATGTCCTGGGTAGTCCTTACGCAGACAGCCACAGCTTCCAATGATGTCTGAAGGGGCACAGGAGCACTATATACAGAGGTAAGGACATACACGCAGGCTCCACCTGACACACAATTGTAAGTGCCACAGTTGCAGTAATAACCCCTGTATCTACGAAGGACAGAGGTCCGCATTGCCGGGAACCAGGTTTCCTGGATGGCAATGCAGAAAGCAGGTATCATGCTTAGAAGCTGACGTAACTCAGGTAGATGGCTAAAATAACCGCCACAATTCCACTGGAGGATTGTACAAAGGGTGTCCTGTAGGGGCATGCAGGCACTGAAAAATCAAATTACTTCGCAGGGTCACATGCTGCCATCGACAGAGACGGACGTCCCTACGTCCATCGCTTCTGAGGAGACGGCGAGATCTAGGTCATCAGGGGACGCAAAGAGCTCGACCTCATCCTCAGAGGCTGAGCTGACAGGAAGCGGTGGCGCGGGAACCACTGGGTCCTTAGGCTTCTTAGAGAGCTTCCTCTTCTCTCTCTTGTCTTTTGGAGGAGGGTTTACGTGCTGGGAGGGCTTTCCTGACGCATTATCAGGAACAGACGAAGAGCGTGAAGCCCTTCGACCAGCAGCTGATTGCTTCTTCAGCCACTGGCTAGTGTCTTGTGAGACACTGGGGAAGTCCTTGGAAGGGACTCCCCCAAGGGATCCCTTCCGAACAAGTGAGGCCGGAGGAGGCTGTCGCCTCTCCGGCTGAGCACCCGGAGAGGGCGGTCGCCTCTCTGGCTGAAAGGTGGGGACTGACGTCCCCAGTTGTTCGGGGCGCACTGCTCCCAAACTGGGTGTGTTGGGAGCAGTGGAAGAGAGAGTGGCCCCCACCTGTGGTGGGGCAGGCGTAACGTGACTGTTCGGTGGGCCAACTGTGAGAGGAATCTTTGCAGGAACTGGTGGCAGCAGTGTTACAGCAGCATAACTCCTCAACATAGGTGTGGGGTTGAGCCATTCTAATTTCTTCCTCGCCTCTTGGTAAGTTAAACGGTCCAGGGTCTTAATTTCTTGTATCTTCTGCTCTCGTTGGTAGACTGCACAGTCTGGCGAGCAGGGAGAATGATGCTCCCCACAGTTAATGCAGGTGGGAGGCGGAGCACACGGAGCATTGGGATGAGAAGGTCGTCCACAATCTCGACACGTGGCAGTGCATCTTGAGGACATGTGTCCGAATTTCCAGCACTGGAAGCATCGCATAGGGGGCGGGACATAGGGCTTGACATCGCACCGGTAGATCATGACCTTGACCTTCTCAGGCAAGCAGTCGCCCTCAAAAGCCAGGATGAAAGCACCGGTAGTGATCCTATTATCCTTGAATCCCCTAAAGACACGACGAACGAAGTATACACCTCATCGTGCCAAGTTCTCCCGTAGCTCGTCATCAGACTGCAGCAGAAGATCTTTATGAAAGATAATCCCCTGGACCAAATTTAGTGACTTATGGGGAGTGACGGTGACGGGTATGTCACCAAGCTTCTCACAGGCGAGTAACGCCCTTGACTGTGCAGAGGAAGCTGCTTGTATCAAAATGGCCCCGCTCCGCATTTTGGAAAGAGATGCCACTTCCCCGAACTTATCTTCAAGATGGGTCACAAAGAACAGAGGCTTCGTCCCCAAAAATGAATCCCAATCAGTTCTGCTGCACACAAGGTATCGCGGTGAATATGGCTCCTGTCTGTCCGCAGCCCTACGTCCCTCCCAGGGCGTGGCTAGGGAAGGGAACGATTTGGGGTCATATGCCACAGCGTTAAAGTCGACTTTACCGCGCTTAGAGACGTTGGTGGTCGTGCGACCACCGGATTGAGACTTTACCCGCTTCATTGCGGGGTATCCGCCCCGATGCCAGCCACTCCGACCAGGGGCTCTCCACACGGGCGCCACCCAGCCACAGCAAAGGCCACCTGGCAGGATGGCCGTTGCCGGGAGTCCTGATGCCCCAGACAGACGGGCATCTACTCCTTGGCTTACGTGGGGAGGTGTCAGTGCAGGCATCGGCAGTACGATCCCTGTGTTGTCAGGGGGCTACAACCTAGAGGGTACATGACGACCCCACCACAACGAGCTGGCTACCGTGCTGGATTTTGGGTGCCATTGGTAGTCCATAGTGATCGCGGGTGCAGATGGTGACGCACTAAGGGCGTAACTGACACAATCCATCAGGTGTTTATCCCCAAAATGAGGGATGGAGGGTGCAGTTACGACGCCAAGACGATAACGTGTGCCAAGGTCTTAGGGCACAGAGGACTCATGGTGCACCACGTAAGGTGTCCTTCCCCAAAAGGCTCGTACTTCTGTTGAATTTGGAAAAATGGAGGTCAATCCCCAATGGGGACCATCACATTAAAGGCCGAAACAGTTGAGACTACTTTTAGTCGCCTCTTACTACAGGCAGTAATATCGCGGGCCTATTCTTACCCCCGAACCCGCAGGGGGGTGAACGGAATGAACAGTCTAATGAGTACACAGTATGGTTTGAGAGTAAAAGACGAAGGTAATGAGAAGTAGTAGAAATGAGAACAGCGAGAAACTTATCAGGATTGATGGTCACGAAGTCAATGAAGTTAAGGAATTCTGCTACCTAGGCAGTAAAATAACCAATGACGAACGGAGCAAGGAGGACATCAAAAGCAGATTTGCTATGGCAAAAAAGGCATTTCTGGCCAAGAGAAGTCTACTAATATCGAATACCGGCCTTAATTTGAGGAAGAAATTTCTGAGGATGTGCGTCTGGAGTACAGCATTGTATGGTAGTGAAACATGGACTGTGGGAAAACCGGAACAGAAGAGAATCGAAGCATTTGAGATGTGGTGCTATAGACGAATGTTGAAAATTAGGTGGACTGATAAGGTAAGGAATGAGGAGGTTCTACGCAGAATCAGAGAGGAAAGGAATATGTGGAAAACACTGAAAAGGAGAAGGGACAGGATGATAGGGCATCTGCTAAGACATGAGGGAATGACTTCCATGGTACTAGAGGGAGCTGTAGAGGGCAAAAACCGTAGAGGAAGACAGAGATTGGAATACGTCAAGCAAATAATTGAGGACGTAGGTTGCAAGTGCTACTCTGAGATGAAGAGGTTAGCACAGGAAAGGAATTCGTGGCGGGCCGCATCAAACCAGTCAGTAGACTGATGGAGAAAAAAAAAAAAAAAAACACCCATCAACATCCTAACAAGCATTTCAGACTGTTTCTGACCACGTGTCCCTCCTGAGAGAGCCGCACGAGGTAGCCGCGTGGTCTCAGGCGTCCTGTCACGATTCGCACGGCTCTCCCCGTCGGAGGTTCGAGTCCTCCCTAGGGCATGGGTGTGTGTGTTGTCCTTAGCGTAAGTTAGTTTAAGTTAGATTAAGTAGTGTGTAAGCTTAGGGACCGATGACTCAGCAGTTTGGCTCCATAAGATCTTACCACAATTTTCCAATTTTCCTCCTGAGAGCCGTCAACCACATTTTCTCTGGCGTTTTGGCCGCTGCTTGCAGTTTCGTTTGTGGTATGTGCAGCTGGAATCACCACAGACAAATACTACTTATCACATTGAAACGCTCTACTAAACCCGCAGGACAGGACAGTTAGTTGGAGTTGTGGAAAGGGGCCAAAAAGAGCGGCTGTCAGTTACACTCGAACACATAACTATCTATTTGACTAAACATTACAGCGCAAATTCTTGAACTTAGTTATCGGCTGAATACGCCACACTATCTTATGTCTTAACGGCACAACCACTTTAATTTTAAAAAAGCTCCTATAAGCCATTAACTCAAAATTCAGCCGCCAAAAAAGAATATTTAGAAGGCAGAAGGCCTCACGTTAAATAAGTTCTATAATTTGACTGAAGGCCCAAAAATCTAACACCTGGAAAGCAACAACCTTAATTTAAAGACGGCTGAAGGCCGATGATTTAAGTCTCAAGGCGAAATCAAATAAAAAAAAACACAAGGCAGAAGGCCTTAGTTTCAATTAGGCTGAAGACCCCAAACAGTCTGATGCTCGAAGACAAAGATCCTTAATTTAAAAACGGCTGTAGGCCCATGACTTAAAACACAACTAAAATAATTTTTAGTAGGCAGAAGGCCCAAGGCTTTATCTTTAAACAATATATTAATCAGGCTGAAGGCCCAAACAAAATTTTTAGTAGGCAGAAGGCCCAATGCTTTATCTTTAAACAATATATTAATCAGGCTGAAGGCCCAAACAATCTAACACTTGACAAGCAAGGAATTTTTATTTTAAAGCGTCTGAAGGCCCATGACTTATGACACCACTAAAAACAATTCAAATTTAATTCAAAACCATCGGCTATGAGCCATACAAATACACACAACAGAAAATAAGAAACTGCAGTGCAGCTAACGGCGCTCAGAAGTTTCGGGGGTCGGCCAGCACTTGAAATACTAACGTTCACTCGGGTGAGACAGGCAGTCGACGCAACATTCTCGATCCGACGGCAACCCAACCAACAGACAATCGACGGACACACCGACAAGGTAACTTGCGCTCAACTCGACCAGCACACAACCATTGGTTCAATGCAAACGTAAAAGGCACGGACGCCCACAACCAAGCATACATTAAGCTGTCGAACTACACACCATGTTGGACAGCGACAACATGGTGAGAAAGGGACACTGCCTAAATTTACATCAACGGCCAGGGCAGGTAACCGGAACGTTAACGGCCACAAGGCAGAAAATTCCGCTGGTGCACTTCAATTGCAAATAACCAAATACAGTTAGACTTCCCCCAACTCGAACATACACGTTGTTGCTCGCGGGAATGTCCCAGCAGCCAACAATGAGAACCAAAAGGCTCAATGAGAACAGACTTGACTTGCTGATGAATTAAATCGAAACTCAACTTTCGTGCCCACGGTCGGTGAGCCACTGATCTCGTAGCAATGGGAACAGCCCCACACACACTCTGACACTGCGTAGAGACCACTAGCTGGCCCGGCCAAACTATGCCCCGCTGAGATTTCCTCGCTTCTCCACGCCAACCAACGAACTCCTAGCACACCAGCACGGAGACAGCACTAAAATAACTGAGCAGTGACATCACAAACTACACACAGTTTCACGAACACTTGCACAAAGGACTAGACAATACTAACGGCAGCGACTATGCAGTAACAAGGATGAATCACGAGTTGGCTCATGCAGGCAACCCAAACGCGATCGTTGGCCAACATACAAGTCGTCCGAGAAGACGAGTGGCCGACGACCAGCCAAGGTGGTCCGACTCAAGTGATATGTACTGACAAACATCGGGCGAGTCGTGGCTGTCCACACCTCACCGCAGCCGCGCGCCGACTGAACTTCCGCCTTGTCCTAAGTCAAACACTGCTAGGTCCAAACTACACTGTTAGCGCCTCCGAACCAACTCCCAACCCACGACAACTGGGAAGTAATAGCAGTCAGCAAAGATAATACGCCAGGGCTTATATCGATAAGCGCCGCTGCACTCACGGGCAGGCAAGGCGGCAACTCATTGACACCAGTAATTGAAATTAACATAACAATGTGGTAGCACAGTAAAAACAGGATGTCAAATGAGATATGGCACGAACACGAACCACACACAGCTCACACCTCTTTCATGTGACGCTCAGTGTCGACGGAAAGAGTCATGCTGACACAAAGAGTCATCGTCTCCGAACTGGTCTTCCACTGTACACAGTAGTCAGTGCTGTAAAAATGTGGCCGCATCCTTCAGCTTTTAGCGTTTTCTTAAGCGAAATAAGGGGGCCCTGCGAGTACTACATACCGTAATACCGTGTCCTCTGTAGGTAACTACTGGCTCTACACTGGCAGTCATTCGCCAAACCCATACCCATCCATCGGATTGGCAGTGTTTCCAGCTTGACCGATCGCTACAAATCACTAGATTTCAGCCATCTACTGTCCAACGGCGTCGCTGTTTAAACCCCTTCGTGTGGCACTTTGCGCTAACTACAGCATGCGTGGCCGGTGAGCTGCTTCTCGACTGTTGTACCTCATCCTAGGAAAGTTGATAAAATATCGATATATCGATATTTTTATTTAATATTATATTTTTGCCGCAATTTTCGGTAAATGTATGAAATTGTAGTAGAACATAATTTTACTCTCACTGCGTGAAAGAGTCTTACACTTTTTGAGCTCCCATCACGTCCTGTCTTTAACGGTGTAAGGAAAGTCTAGGTGGTACGAAGGAGAAGTCCAATTGCACTGAGGATGGCGGTGTAACTGGAGTAGTAAGATTTCCGATGGCGAGGAATAGCACATCAGTTGCGTTAAAAAACTGTTTTTAACGCGCCGTTGCTGCAGAAAAAGATGACCATAATCTAATGATGATATTGGTTTTTCCTGTGGGCTGAGACGTGTGAGGGGATATGGCGACGTAATCGGCGCTCAGAGCTACCAACGGAAGCTGCAACGTTTTACTTCACCACGCAATTTTGACACTACAACTGTTAGCTTGCTGGCTTTGGCAAAAGTGAAAAAAAAGAAAAAAACGGGGAAATCAGCACGAAGTGTTGCACGGAAATCCGATTTGTGATGAAACCGAACGATGGACCGATCAGACACCTTTGTCGTGCCACTTACATGCAGTTATCACTGTTAGCAAAATGCTTATCGATACCATGAACGTGCATCCTTTTCCTTTCAGTTCTTGTTCTCAAGGGGATAGGCAGACTGCTAGCTTGTTGATGTACAGAATATCTAATGGAAATGGAAATGTCGTGTGGCTAGGGCCTCCCGTCGGGTAGACCGTTCGCCTGGTGCAGGTCTTTCGATTTGACGCCACTTCGGCGACCTGCGTGTCGAAGAATATCTAATAATAAATCAGTACTTAAATATATAGCTCTAAAGCCGGCAGGCTATTTACAATGTGCAGCCGTCATTTTTATAGGCCAGTAAGTCGATATTTTTGCCGTCGATACATCGTGTGTCGGTAAAGGTATTTTTAAAAATATCAACAGTCCTACCCCATCCTTTTTAACTCCTTACACACAGTCTTTCTGGTAGTTGAACTGCTAGTACCAACAGTCGAGTTGGATAGCTTTAGAAGCGTTGAAATGTCCCTGATGGATTCGTTACTCAGGCGACATCCAATGACTAGTCGACATTCGAAGTCAGTGAGTTTTCCTGACCGATCTGTCCCGCATTTACTTCTTCCCTGCTATCAACGCAATACTCCCCGCAACGTTTTATAATGGTGGATCCTCCTCTCGTGACATCTAGTGGTCTGTTCCGCGTTACATAGGTGTGTGTGAATGCTTGCGATCAGGTAGAGCACGTGTAGCCGCTCCACGGACAGCTGCTTAGCAGCAAAGGTTATTTTAAGGAATCTGGCGAGATGCCTTTCTGGTTCGTAGCAGTCGTCGCGTTGGTGTTAGATTAAAACTCAAGTCGCCAGCTCTTCTGAAAGAGAAAAATAAAGCTAGGAGACGGATTGTCCAATACATCAATTTTGTCATTAACTTTACTAGCTCATCTGGAGCTGATACTGTTGAATGTTCATTAATTTCATTTGGACGACTTACACTTGTCCTGTTCCATCATACATCATGAAAAACTATGTGATTTATTTATCTTTTTACGGAAAGTGTTTCTAACTTTTAAAAATCACATTTAAGACGTTTCAAGTAGTTAAGCGTTCCACAAATCATTTGCACGACATTAAGTTGCAGTTACGAGGCTCCCCTTTTCCAGTTGTCACAAGCACCATCAGATGACGCAATTGATAAGTGACTTTACTGTTTTTTTAAAATTTGTGATTTGTTGTTGGCGTTACAAGAACGACAGCTCAGTAATTGGAACAGTTGTTTGTTCAGAGGCAGCCATTAAAGAAACAGTGTTGTGAAAAAAGTGGTTTTTTTTTTGTTGGATGACATGAACTGAAAAGATTACATTAAATGTATTCGTATTTGCGAATATGGACAACCAATAGGTGGACAATGGAATGAAGACAGTGAAAATTTATGCCGGACAAGCACTTTTTTTTTTATTTGTAAAATCTAATTTTTGTTCGTTCTATCTGCTCGGTGCGGACGTCGCAAGACACCCGTTTCAGTTCGTCGTCGATTCATTCACTCAGTTTTTTTTCATTATTGCAGAGAGCAGCTAACCCTCTGACCGAACACGCTGAGTTACCGTGCCGGCTAAGGATTTGAACCTGGATTTTCCGCTTATCGCGAGCGTTCACGTACAGGACACAATACACGCGCTGACCCAAACCTGCAGATGTCGTCAACTATCTGTCGACAACATGTAATCGTACATCCATATGTCTACTAACGTACAAGAGACACATTTTACTTGAACGTCGCTTGTCCGGTGTCGGTGGATAAATGTGATGCTGCAATGTCTTTGTTGTTCCGAATACGATGCAATTTTCCTTTGGGCATTCATGCCTGCAGCTGCGTATACGTTTCATGTATTTCATAACTGCTGTAGTCGCCTGGCCGTGCAGTTAAAGGCGCTGCAGTCTGGAACCGCAAGACCGCTACGGTCGCAGGTTCGAATCCTGCCTCGGGCATGGCTGTTTGTGATGTCCTTAGGTTAGTTAAGTTTAACTAGTTCTAAGTTCTAGGGGACTAATGACCTCAGCAGTTGAGTCCCATAGTGCTCAGAGCCATTTGAACCATTTTTTGCTATAGTCGCCGCAGTGCTTATTCCTTCGGGCACGCATGCTCGTCTAAAGGAACTTCGCATCGTATCCGGAATAACACAGGCACTGCAATATCGTATCGTATGAAAGGAACAGAATGATGCAAGCCTTATCAAAAACTCTTAACTATGGAAACTAAAAGTGAACAAACGGAAAAGGCAAAGTAATGGCAGTACGGAAAAATGTGGAAAAATTAAAACCAATATAAAAATTGATGACTCCAGAACTGTTCAGATAGTATAATCACTGAGTACAATAGATGTTTAGGAAGAGAGGGACTGCATTGGCAAAACAGGCATGCATGACAAAGAGAGCCAGCAAAAATATGAAAACAGGTGTCAGCAAGCACTTTCATGGAGTCCACTGCTCTACGGAAGCAAAGTTACACGTTGGGTATATTGGAAAGGAATCGACTTGAAACTGCTGATACGTGGATATGGCGGAAAATGACAAGAAAGACCTGGACAGAAAGAAAAGTCAACGAAGAGAGAGGGTTTTAAAGGAAGTGGAAAAGAAAAACATATAATCTTTGGTGACATGTTTCTTGGTGACAAGATCGTAAAATAGTATTGAAATAAAATTGTTTCAGAAAATTCCTTATTATTATCCTCTTTCTTATTTTGGGAATAATTGTCCACTGGGTTGGGTCAAATAAATATTTATTTCATGATCATATACAATCACGCTTTCACTGTAGATACCAGAGTCATATTGAAACAAACTGAGAGCTTTTGTATGAAATTTGATCCATGCATTCTTCATAATATATAATTTTTTTTGTCACTGGCGATTTTCGATGCCGTGTATTCTGTATCCTCACACTGCACATGTCATCATTAACGTTCTCGGAGGAAAAGACATCAAGAAGAGGGCAGTCTGTGACAGTTACATGGAACTGAAATGAACAGCCAGTGACAGAAGAGATTGGTTGTATCTACATATGTATATGAGATTTTACGACATTGCATCAAATAGCTTCGATAACTTTTGGTTATCAGGCGCCTTTATAGTAGACCGTTTATAACTGGGTTGCAGAATTTTGTCACAGTCATGCTTCGTCAGCAATGAATTTCATGAAAATCTATCAGAATCGGTTGTTGTTCGGAAGTAATGTGGATGCTGGGCGCACCGTGAATCAAGTGGACCGGCGCGTGACTTGCCGTGAAGTAGAGCCATAGGTAAGACTGTAGTACAATCGATTTACACGAACATTTAGCTGTGAAAGAGACCGGTCTCCGGTGGATTGTCACGATAGCTCGTGACAACTGATGTAAGGAATTGCTCAAAAATTTCGACTGTGGATGTGAAAATTCTGTGTAATAACAAAATAACAGGAGATAAAACTGGGGCATAATCATCCGCAGGGTCGGTTTAAGGCATAAGCGGACGTTTGGGGCGTGAGGCTGAGAGGAGCGTCAGGAGCCCCCAAGCGCAAAATTTCTATACGGAGTATGTTATAATTGCTAGCGAAAACTGGTACGTGTGAAAGCATACGTCCATAACAGCAAAAACATTCCCCTGACTTTAGTATCAAGTACTGACGAAGTTTATAAGTCTTCTGGTTTTCCAGTCCACTCTCTTTTCCCTCATTATAGTCTCCAGCTTGTCCCAAACCACATTGTCAAATGCCTTTTCTAGATCGATGAAGCACGCACATAGGTCTCTTCCTTTTTCAATAAACCTTTCTCCCAAGATTCGTAGGAGCCCTATTGCATCTCTGGTGCCCGTCTTCCGTCTAAAGCCACACTGCTCCTCGCCAAGATTTTCCTCCATTACTTTTTCAAGTATTTTATTAATTATTCTTAACATCACTTTGGCTGCATGTGAAATGAGGCTGATTGTCCTATACTCGTTGCATTTCTTGGTTCCTTGTTTTTTCGGTAGTGGAATCATTACTGTTGTGTAGAAAGTCTTCAGGCCATTCACCACTGTCATATATTTTATTACATAACCCCAATATTTCTCTTATTCCATCGTGGTTCAAACATTTTAGTATATCATTATATCTTAATCAAAAAGTTTCAGTTAAAGTGAGAGGAGAACGTACAAACTGGATCAGACTAGGAAAAGGAGTAAGACAAGGATGCTGTTTATCACCTACTCTTTTCAACCTCTACTTGGTAATGCTCATTAGATGACAAAGGAGTAGAAATTGGAGGAAGAAGAGTAAGGTGTTTGAGATTTACTGATGACATGGTCCTTCTAGCCACAGGGAAATAAGAATTAGAGGATTTGGTGGACACCATTGCAACTAACGTAAAAAAATATGGAATGAAAATTAACACAAATAAAACAAAAGTATTGGCACTAGGAGGAAATAAGGAAATGAAAATTATGCTGAATGGAGAAATACTAGAACAGGTGCAAAATTTTAAGTATCTTGGAAGCAGGATAGACACCGACTGGAAGTGCACCACAGAAATTAAAACAAGGATAGCAATGGCAAAAGAGGCGTTTTATAAGAAAAGGAGAATTTTCTGCAGCTGTCTGGACAAAGAACTCAGAGAGAGACTCATAAAATATCTTGTATGGAGTGTTCTTCTATATGGCGCTGAAACATGGACTATGAGAAAAAAAAACAGAGAAAGGCTGGAGGCTTTTTAGATCTGGACATGGCGGAAGAGGGAAAGAATAAGTTGGATGGACAGAGTAAAAAATGAAGAGGTACTGAGAAGAGTGGGAGAGAAAAGACAGTTACTAGCTGTAATAAAGAGAAGAAAAAGAAATTGGATTGGGCATATACTAAGAAAGAATGACGGATTGATAAAAACAGTTTTAGAAGGTTATGTAGAAGGGAAAAGGAAGCGACGAAGGAAGAGATTCCAGATACTGGATGACATAATGGACGGTACAACATACAACAGCCTTAAGAAGAAAGCAATGGATCGCAGAAAATGGAGAGGCAAAGGACCTGCTAATATAGCAGATAACTGATGATGACTAACGAAGTTCGTGTATGTGTATCTGAAACGTAAGCTTTTCTAGTTAATCACCCTCTAACTGGGCTCAGATTTCACGCAGGATATACTTTAAAAAGAAGTCAACACGTTACGTGTTACAATTTACTGTGACTTGCACCCGTGAAAGGAGATGTTCCCCGTGTCGCCCTCACATTTAGGGGCATTGTTGCCCTCGCATCCGCAGTGAGTTATGAATTCTTTCAAACAGCCCCGGACCATCTCGTAAATCTTGATAAGACTGTTCAATTCGTCACCCAAGATCTTCAACCACTTTAACGGTTGTACATACACTGAACAACTGTAGGAGTCGTACAAGATTTTATTAACAGAGTCTTTCTCGTTCGCACCACACACAAATTTCCATTTTCCTTTGCAGTTTCATACATAGAAGTTTTGAACATTTTATCACATTTCAACTACTTCCACATCGCTTCAACTGCTTTATCACATTTCAACTCCTTTCACAGCGGTCTTGGATTTAACTACTTACTACTGCGATTTCTTCACATGTAACTTAAAACGTACTCGGTTAAAAATCAACTACTTTCGTGACAAACTTCCTAAAATTTAGCTACTTTGCGTCACACGTAACGTAAAACCTATTGAGTTAAACGGTGTTATTGTATAGCGTGTCAGCATACACGGTCCAGTCAGCTTAATATGACCACTTGTCAAACGCCTGGATAAACAGCTCCTGCAGCATGGACGTGCAGTAAGAGAGTCGATGAGGTCCTGTAAGGTATCAACAGGGATGTGGAGCTGTGCTGACTCCAGTGCTGTGGCCACATGCAGTAGGTTTCACGGTTAGGGATCCAAGACACAAGCAGCCCGATCGAGGTGGTGCTACAGATTCTCGAATGGCCTTAAATTCGCGGTTGAGAGAAGGGTTGGTGGTCAGGGCAGCACGGTAAACTCATCCTGGTGAACTTCGAACCATGCGTACTGAGAGCTGTATGACACTTTGCATTGTTCTGCTGGTAGATGTCATCATGCAGACGAAAAACAAAACTACATGTAGCGGTGTTCATGGCACCCTAGGATAGATGCTTGCTTGTGTTGATCCATTGTGCCTTCCATAGCGACATGATCATCGTGGGAATGCAAGGAAAACATTCGCCAGACCATAACTTTACCTTCTTCGCCCGGATTCTTCCGACGATTGTTGGAGGGCCATGTATGCCAAAGGCGATCTGTCCGATGGGATATGAAACGTGATTCATCCGAAAAGGCCTACGTCGCCATTCAGTGGAAGTCAAGTTGATGGGATATGAAACGTGATTCATCCGAAAAGGCCTACGTCGCCATTCAGTGGAAGTCAAGTTGATGGGATATGAAACGTGATTCATCCGAAAAGGCCTACGTCGCCATTCAGTGGAAGTCAAGTTGTGGTATTGGCGTCAAGATTCCAGTCATTGTCGTCGTTGAAGAGCAGTCACCATAGGAGCATGAACAAGGCGCCTGCTGCAGATGCCGATACACAACAACTTTCTTTCGACGGCCGTTGAGAAGACACTGTTGGTAGCTCCTTGATTCGGGCGATCAGTTGCTCAACAGTTGCACGTCTATTCGCAAGTACTCATCTCCACTGCCGTCGTTCACCTCTGTCATCTATGACCTGTGGTGTACCACAGTTGCTTGGATAGCGCCATTTTGCCATGTGTGGTATACTTCAACTACGGCGACAGGCGAAGAGTTTACAGACTTCCGGAAATTCTCCCATCCTTGACCCGAAAGCCAATTATCATCCCCATTTGGGCGTCAGATAAATCGCCCAGCTTGCGCATTACGACAACGATTCCACTGTTATCCGCCTCCTCTCGACACGTTGGTACATGCACCTCCCGGTTGAGGGAGGTTATTGCACGTTGACGTCGAAAATAGGTGGTGGTCACATTAATGTGACTGGACTGTGTAAAATTAAATGACAGTTTGTTGTAGTTTTGTTCCACTTTTTCTTTTGGAAAGTGTGAATGGGTCACATCTTTTTCGCTTTTCATAGTTTTTTATTTCACGCATTCCTAATTTCGCAAGTTTATTGCTTTTTCTGGGTAGTTGAGCATGTGCCGGTACTTGGGACAAATAAATAATGGAGAGCTCCTGATTTTTTTTCTTTTGACATCAAGAACATTTACCTCTACCCTTGTCAAGAACTGAATATCTCTCTGTTCGATATGAATGCGTAGGTGAGTGTTTTCGAATGGACCAGTGTACAGCAGAGGAATTTTTTTCCTTAGGGAAAAACAATACCAGCGTCCTTGTTTCCGCTCCCTCGATGTCCAGTAACACAGCCTTCCTACATTTTTCCGTGTTCGCTCCATTAGCTACAGAAAGGCGCCCTCCCCTTCATGCAAAAAAAAAAGAAAGACTCCGTTTTTAATGGACGCTCATCAGCTAGTTTTTTGAGACACTCTTGCTTCAGTCTCGAGGGAGTGAATATGTCTGTTCTACTGGAACATGGTTTACATGTCAGGTTGCTCTGTGTTGGTTTGTGAGACATTGGTGCTGGTTCGATCTCGAGTGCGTTAGCTCAATTTGCGTTAAGTTGGCAGCGGGCGCTCTGGTGGTTTTGACGGGGCTTCTTTATCGGTGAGCTGAGGCGCTCTCTTAGAGTCGGCCCGTGGAAGCGAAACAGTGAAGTTCTGCTCCATGGCTGTGACTCGTTGTCAGCAGCAGTCAATGTTTATCTGTGGAGTTGTGCTCAGAGTCCGCAAGGAGTTAAGACACAACTGTGGTAACGCTGACGTCCGAATCTGCTAGGTGCAAGGGGTAGACATTCTTCTCACTCAGCTATGGGATGCCTTTGTATTCTCGTGCCCGGCATCACTTGTGAATTACGGGACGCGATGGTGCCTTGGTGAAGCTGAGTCATTTGTTGGACGTCAAACGTACTTGGTTATTTTGGAACGAGGTGTGAATTGGTACACTCTGCAATACGGTGGCCGTAGGTGAGGAGGTCGTTCGCAGAAACTGTTGACCAAACCGCTGGATGCATCGCTTGGCAGGGTACTGTTTGGAAAAGTGAGCATCGTGTGTGTTTGATGCATGAGCTGTTCCCTTGAAAATGAGCTGTTTGTCTGGGCCATTCTCTCTGTATATCATTGTCCTAAGGATCCACCTTGAATACCATTTGTATATTTTACAGCAGTTTTTGATGGCCATTTGCCCTCTGCTTAACTTCTAAGTTTTATACTAATCTTACCACTTCCAGTAAGTTGTGGAATTCAGATTTCTTGTTTACCTCAGTGAGAACTGATGTGCAGTATGACAAGTACGTAAGCGGTTTGTTACGAGGATGGTTTGAAAAGTTCTCGGAATGGAATAGAAAAAAGTACTTACATCTCTGATACTTTTTTTTGTTTTTCAATGTAGTCTCCTTGTAGATTAATGCACTTGGTCCATCGATGTTCCAGTGCCTTGATCCCATCTCGAAAATGAGTTTCCTCCAGGCCTGCAAAATAGTTGTCAACTCCTGCTATCAATTCTTCGTTGGGAGTGAATCTTTGTCCACCAAGAAAAATTTTCAGTTTTGGGAAGAGATGGAAGACTGACAAAGCCATATCAGGTGAATAACGCGGGTGTGGCAACTGTTCATACCTTAGTTCGTGTAATTTTACCATGGCGACGGCACATGTGTGCGGGCGCGTATTGTCTTGATGGAAAGATGACTTTCTCCCTTGCTAAACCTGGCCTTTTTTCGAGTATCTTTTGTTGCAATTTGTCCGGGAGGTTAGCATAGTAGTCTCCAGTAACTGTTTGCCCAGTGAGGAGCTAATCCACAAACAGAATCCCCTTCATGTCCAGAACACTGATTCCATGGCCTTTCCAGCCGAAGGAATTGTCTTTGCTTTCTTTGGTGGCGTAGAATCAGCATGTTTCCACTGCTTTCACTGTTGCTTGGTCTCTGGGATATAGTAGTGCACTCAAGTTTCATCTGTGGTCACAAACCGGCGCAAAAAATCTTGTTCGTCTCTCCTAAAACGGGCCAAACGTTACTCCGATATGTCCATTCTCATGCCTTTTCGATCCAGCGTAAACAGTCGCGGCACCCTTCTTTTAAATATTTTTTTCATTTCTAATTCTTCTGTTAAAATGTGGTATGCTCTTTCAGATGATATCTGGCAAGCGTGAGCAGTTTCACTCACTTTCAATCGACGATCTTCCATGACCATTTTGTGCGTTTTTGCAATGATTTCTGGAGTAGTGACACATCTTGGCTGACCACTGCACGGATCATCATCTAAGCTCTCCCGACCAAATTTAAATTCATTTGTCCACTTGGCAACAGTTGAATATGAAAGAGCATTAAGTACTTCACGAAGTACTTAATCACTGTTCGAATCTCGATTTTTTTTCCATCTTCGCAAATCACTACTCGGGAACAACAACAAGCCACATCACTACCACAGATCTCTTCAAAGAGCACTGACTTTGCACGTATTTACAGGCAACAGTCCAATGAATATCACGTGGACAACTCGTTGCGCTAGTGCTGACCTCTTGTGGTGATTCCCAGAACTTTTCGAACTACCCTCGTATAAATCATTTATCTGACGTCGTGCAGAAACAGAGTAATTGAGTTTGCTTTAAAGTTGACCTTAGTTAAATTCATGAAGTTGAAGTTTTCCAGTAGCTCAGTGTTATTTAGTCCGCCCCAATAGCTGAATGGTATCTCCCCAATATCAGTCTTATGCCGGCACGGTACCTCAGCGTGTTCGGTCAGAGAGTCGGTTGGTCTCTATAATAAAAAGAACTGAGTGGAAGGATCAACAATATCTAGAGGGTTGGATCCCCTCCTTCGAAAACGTCAGATTGCAAAGCCTGGGCTACTCTCAGGGTGGAATCTCCGTCTTCGAAGATTGTGTGTGTTTGTCTGTCTGTCTGTCTGTCTGCCCGCCGCTTGCTGCTGTCGCTGTCGCTGTTCGTCCGTCCGTCCGTCCGTCCGTCCGCCTGCCTGCTGGCTGTCCATCGCCGTCGTCGCCGCCTGCTGTTCGTCCGTCTGATCGCCGCCGACCATCGCCGACGCCGACGCCGCCTGCTGTTCGTCCGTCTGTTTGCCGCTGCCCATCTCCGACGCCGACGCCGCCTGCTGCACGTCCGTCTGTCCGTCGCCGTTCGTCTGCAATGAGTACTCCCACCTCCACCGTCATCTACACCTCCCCCTCCCCCTCTCCCACAGGCACTTCCTGGAGTGCCGCCCCTGGCCTCCCTCCTTCCACCTCCCCTTCCCTTCCCCCACTTACCTATCCCCCTATCTCCTCCCCTGCTGTATACCCACACCTCTACACCCTTCCTCCAGCCTCCACACCCTCAACAGCTCCCACTACTACCCCCGCCCTCACGTACACCTCTGTTGCCGCCTCTGCTGCCGCCCCTCAGGTGGTTGGCTTCCCCTCTCTCACCGACCCTGTCGCTTCGTCTTCTGCATCTCCCGCACGCATCACGTTGCGCCGAGCCACCATCGCCACCACTGAACCAGCTGCTTCTCCCGGTGCCTCCACTACGCCACAGGGATCTGCCACCCACCACCTCCCTCTCCTCCCCGACCCTCTCCCCTCCTCCCAGCCTCCAGTCTCCAAAAAACCCCAAAAGCGCGTCCTTACCGACTCTGCTCCCGCCACTTCCCACAAAAAATCGACACCACCTCCCCCTCCCCCTGCCGTCACCATGGACACCACCACTCCTCCTGCCACCCCTACCTTGGCCCCCACCCTCCACACCTTTGTCCTGTCAACTACCGATCCTAAGTTCCTCGACGCTCGTACCCTCACCAAGGAAATACGAAAGTACTTACATGGTGCTCCCATCTCCCAACTTATTCCCCGCAGGGACTCAGTCCTTATCAAGTCCCCGTCCCCATCCTTTCACACAGACCTCCTGCGAAAACTCCCACGAGTCATGTTTGGCCCCCACGCCTCTCTGACACCCTTCCTTTCTGCTTCCACTCCTCGTCAGCCCCAGCCTCCCCGTCGCCCCCCCCCACCTACACTGCTGTGATCACCAAGCTCAGCCCGGTGATCACAGAGGATGAAGTGTTGGTAGAACTGAACTCCCACCCGGACTTGGAAATCTGCTCTGCCCACCGTATCCACAATGCCTCTGGTCCCACCTACCTCATGCGGGTATTCTCCAAGTCCGCCCCATCCATAGACCATCTCCTCACCCAGGGTGCCCTGATATACCACCGTCGCCACCCTGTTGAATCCTCCAAATCCCCTCCCCAATCTTACCGTTGCCAGCGGTGCCTGATGTACAATGACCACCTGACTCCCAACTGCAGAAACCCCCCCACCTGTCCCCATTGCAAGGCCTCCCACTTTCTCAAGAACTGCCCCAAACTCGCTGCTCCTCCTTCCTGTAATACCTGCAATGGCCCCCATCCCACATACTCCCACAAGTGTAAAGCTCAACCCCCTCCAGCCACCCCTGAACTTACAGTCCCAGTTCGTCCTGTCGATCCTCCTGTCCATCCTAACAATTCCCTCCGTCCACCCCCCACGGCCGAGGAAATCATCCGGTTCATTACCGTTGTACTCCAAAACATTCACCCTTTTCAGCACCCGCACACCTTCCAACAAATATCCCTTGCTGCTCGCTCTGTTTTCCACCTGAACACCTTCGCCACTTACTCTCACAACCAAGCCCACTTCACCTTCACCCACCTCGGCACCCTAGTTTAAGTCTCTTCCCTTCCCTCTCTTCCCCCCCTCCTTCCCGTCATGGCGCGGCATGAGTCTCGCATCCTCTTCCAGAACATTCGCTCCTTCCGCTCCAACAAATACCTCCTCATGCACACCCTCTCCCACCACCAGGTCGACACCTTCCTCTTGAATGAAACCTTTCTCCAGCCTCACCATTCTATCCGCACCTCCCCCTATATCCTCCACCACACTGATGCTCCTGGTCCTCGTGCGCAGGGTGGGGTCGCGATTGGCCACCTTAAGCATATCCCCGTCTGGCCACAACCTCTCCTCAATGACCCCACTGAACACCTTATCCTTAGCGTCTTCTTCCCCTCCCTCACCATTACCTGTGCCACCATCTATGTCCGCTCCACTGCTCCTCTTCCTTATGACTTCATCCCACACATTGACCACACCTTCTCCACCTATGTGATTGCCGCCGACCTCAACATCCATAGCCGCACTCCTGCTGCCCTGCGGCAGTGGCATCAGTTCCTCTCCACAATCCAGGGTGACCTTGTTCCCCTTCCCCAGCACACCCGACCCGAAAGTAACACCACCCCCAATGTTGTCATTGCCTCTGCCAACCTCCTTGGGCGTATCACTGTCGCCGTCCTTGACCCCACAGGTAGCGATCACCTCCCTGTCCTTCTCACCATAACGTCTGCAAACTGCCCCCTCCGGCTCCACAACCTGCACCCCCTCCCAAGGTCGTCCATGACTATCGCCGTGCCAACTGGGATGCCTACCGGGACTCCATCTCCACCCAGGTCGAAAGCCACACTCTTACCTATCGCCATCCTGACGACATCATCCACGCCTCGTCCTTCCTTCAGAAGGTAATTACTGACGCCATGGAGGCCCATGTTCCTACTAAAGCCATCCACCCACACCGTCCCACTCTCCCTCCGCGGGCTGTCCTCCTCCTCCGTGAATCCCGCCTCCTCTATCACTCCTTCCTGCGCACTCGTGACAGGGATACACTCCAACACCACCGGCAAATACAGCGACGCGTACGGAACCTTATTACAGCAACGAAACGCCGGGACTGGCGCCAGACCTGCACATGACTCAATGCCACCCTCCCTATCAACTCCTCCAAGTACTGGTCCGCCTTCCATCGTCTTACTGGTTCCCTTTCTGCTCCCCACTACCCCCTTCTCCATAACGATCGCCCCCTTCCAGACAACCTCAGTAAGGCCAACCACTTCGCTTCCCACCTTTCTGAGGTCTTCTCGATCCCCGATGATCCCCACTTTGATTATTCTCTTTTCCCCACCGTCATGGAACGTGCTGATACCTCGGTCGCTCCACTTGCTCCTAGTCTCCAGTACTTGGGGCAGTTGCCCCCCTCCGACATCAACACTCCCATCACAGCACAAGACATTAAACTTATCCTCCAGTCCAAACGCAACACGGCCCCTGGTCACGACTGTGTCACCTACCGTCACCTTCGAGAAAGCCCCTATAACTTCCTGACTGTCCTCGCCCATCTCTATAACGTCATCCTCTCTACTGGCTTCTACCCTGACCTGTGGAAGACCTCCCACGTCCTCTTATTCCTCAAACCCAACAAACCCCCTTCTGCCGCCTCTTCTTATCGTCCCATCTGCCTCACCTCCGTCTTCAGTAAGGTCTTTGAATCCATCCTCTCCCACCGTATCCATCAGCACCTTGCTCAACACCACCTCCTCCCCCTTACCCAGTGTGGCTTCCGACCCTCCTCCTCTGCTGAAGACCAACTCCTCAATCTTGTTCACCTTCTGTCCCTCCAGCTCAACTCTCGTCACTCCGCCATCTTTGTTTCCCTTGACCTCCAAAATGCCTATGACCGTGTATGGCATCCCGGTCTCCTCTTTAAACTCCAAACCTACGCTCTACCTATCAATTTTGTCCGTCTAGTCGCTTCCTTCCTCTCGCACCGTCCTTCCTATGTCACCCTCCACAACACCAACTCCCGTATCTTTTATCCCACGGCTGGCGTCCCCCAGGGTTCTGTCCTCTCCCCTCTCCTTTATCTTTTGTATACAGCTGATATGCCCAGGCCACCCCCACCAGTCCACCTTCTCCAGTATGCTGATGACACCGCCTTCCTGGCTCTCTATCCTACCCTTCAACGGTCTCAGCGTACCCTCCAAACCCACCTTAACCAGTTCACCACTTGGTGTAACCAGTGGTTCCTCCATCTCAACCCCTCCAAAACCCAGGCAATCATCATAGGCCGCACCACTCGCTCCTTTCGCCTCCATGATTTCTACCTTACCCTTCATGGTCGTCCTATCCAGCTCACCCCCACCTGAAATACCTTGGCCTCACCCTTGACCGACACCTCACCTGGACCCCTCATCTCCAGACCATCCAGCAGAAAGCTCATTCCCGCCTCCGCCTTCTGAAACTCCTGTCTGGCCGAACATGGGGATTGCATCCTTCTACCATCCTCCACACCTACAAATCCCTCATCCGTCCTATCCTCTGTTATGCCAGCGTTGCCTGGATCTCCGCCCCCACCCGCTTTTACAAGGCCCTCCAAATCCTTGAACGCCATGCGCTCCGCCTTGCCTTCCATATCCGCCTTCCTTCCCCCACACGGCTCCTGTATGAACTGATCCCCTTTCCCCACCTCCTCCTGTTCCTCCAACATCTCCGCATCCTATACATTGTTCGCAGGCTTGATCCCCCTCACCCTCTGGTTTCCTCCTTCCTCTCCACCCCCCGCCCGTTGCCGCGCCTCTATCGCTGTATCCCTCCCTCTCTCCACCTCCACACCCTCCATCTCCTTCATCAGGGCAATTTCCAACGCCTCCCCCTCCCGGATGACGAACTTCGCCGTGACATCTACCCTTCCTTCCAACTATAACCTGGCCTTGTTCCCCCCCCCCCTCCCCAGGGCCCCCTTTTTCCTCTTCCCTCCTTCTCCCAGAGCGGATTTTCCTCCATCCCCCCCTCCTCTGAGACCCTGCACCCCATACTTGCCTCTTTCCTTCCCACATCCCTCCCTACCTGGCCTTCTTCAGCGCGCCCCCTGCTCATCTCCTCCATCCCTTCCCCTCCCATCTGCGATGCTCTGGTTTTCCACCAAAATAAACTCGACAACAGCTCTTTGGAAGCACCTCCATTGCAGAGGCCACTTTGAGGGCTACGCATAGCGCCGACACCTACCGGAACTTCATGTAACTACAGGGGCTGTAGCGGGAATATTCTAACATGTCCCACAATAACTTCCACATTTTTTTCAGCCGAAATTGGCCGATGAGAAAAAAAAAACGTGTCAACTTATTGAACGCCCCTCGTAGAATAAAAATGTTCTATTATTACACTAAAAAAAAAATCATCATAAATTTTACATTTTCATTTTTTCGCCCATTTTAATAGCAGTTTTGTTGAAGCTAGAACAATACAATATGTCTTGTTCTTTCTGCTTCCACTAAAAGTTTTCAAAGATCTTAGAATTTATTACAGATGATTATCTGTGCAGTACTTATTTTGAAAGAAAGAGCAACCCTTTTGTACGATCACCAGATTTAGAGTTACTTTTTTAAGGTCTTAGCAAAAGCCCAAGGAATGGTAAGTAATGTCTAAGGGTCGGCAAGGAAGAGATGGGAGGGTGCCAAATGATATTTCTCTTCTGTGGAAAAACGTTCTCAAAATGGCCCTACACGTACGAGCCAGAATTTAGGCAGCAATGAGTTGGGAATTTGCAAGACGAAAACCCAGTATGGGTGTCCATTCACGAAGCTCGTCTAAGAAAATTCTTGCTTGCTCCTTTGGTTACAATGGATATGTTGCGACCATTGCTTCAGATGATAGAAGATCAGTTAATGGTGAATGGTACACAACTTGTTTGCCACAACTCATCGATGAACTCAGAGAAAAAAACAGCTGAACACGTCGCATCACACTACATCGGGACAATGTCAACTGCCCCACAACACGTGAAATAAATGATCATTTGATGGAGTAAATTATGAAGTTAGTGTCCCATTTCCCGTATTCGCCAGAGTTATTGTCTGATCATTACTTTTTGTTTCCTTAAGTCGAACAAAGGGTGCGTGGTAAGCAAATTTCTTAGAAAATATTTCATTGTTGGAAGAATAAAATTTCAATTCAAAAATGGCTCTGAGCACTATAGGACTTAACATCTATGGTCATCAGTCCCCTAGAACTTAGAACTACTTAAACCTAACTAACCTAAGGACAGCACACAACACCCAGTCATCACGAGGCAGAGAAAATCCCTGACCCCGCCGGGAATCGAACCCGGGAACCCGGGCGTGGGAAGCGATAACGCTACCGCACGACCATGAGCTGCGGACTAAAATTTCAATTAAAAGCGCTCCACAGCAATGGCAATACTTCTACGTCTATACTCCGCAAACCGCCTTACGATGTGCCGGGGAAGGGTACTTGTGTACCAGTCTCACTTCCCCTGTTCCTGTTCCATTCGCGTATTGTTCGCGGAAAGAGCAGTTGCCTCCGAGTGGCTTTGAATCTCTCTATTTTTATCTTCATGGTCTTTCCGCGAGGTATACGTAGGAGGAAGCAATATGTTGCCTGGCTCTTCTAGGAACGTATACTCTTGGAACTTTAACAGTAGACCAAACCGTGACGCAGAGCGCCTCTCTTGCAGCGTCTGCCACCGAGCATCTCCGTGATGCTTTTGCGCGTATTAAACGAACCTCTAACGAAACACGCTGCTCTTCTTTGGATCTTCTCTATTTTCTCCATCAGTCGGATCCCAGATCGACGAGCAATATCCAAGTGTTGGTTGAACGAGTATTTTGTAACCTACTTCCTTTGTTGATGGACTACATTTCTTAAGGATTCTTTCAATGAATCCCAGTCTGGTGTACTTGTTCGTAATGATTTTTCACATTATCTGTTATTTGTGTCACCAATCGTCTTTACTAAATTCGATGACTCTGCTTCCCAATGTCGCCGTATCGATGGCTTTGTTGTCTGTCTGTCTGTCCTACTGCGCAAAATCCTTTTTCTTGGGAACGGGTAGATGTATCAAGTTGAAATTTGTGTCACATACTAAGGTCTACGATTCCTTGACGGTGTAGTAAATTAGCTTCTAATTGAATGCAATAAAAAGATATGGCCATTTGTGTTCCATATTTTGATACTCGCAAACTCACTCATTAAAACGTATAGAACACTTCCCCTTGGTGTAGAATTAGTAGAATTATGAAATTTAGCAAGAGTTAAGGTTTCACATTGCCAAAAAGAGAAAGAATCAGAAAATTGTTAATCTGCAATTATATCACACAAAAAATATATTTCTTTTGTCATTTGCTATCCGGCTTTAAACTTGAAATTAGAACATTATCGAAAGTCTTGGAATCTCTGGGACCGTTAAATTGCTAGTACCAATGACGATAGCAGGCAAAAATGATCGACCTCTTCGATTCCCGGAATGAATGAACTGTTTATACAGGGTGAACATTAACAAAACCGACAAACTGCAGGAATTGATTCCTGACTGAGAATGAAGGAAAAAAGGTCGTATGAACACATATCCGGAATTATATCGTTGCCATGGTAGATGGCACTGACGAATGAAAGTTCCTCTGACTATGTGCCGTGTGTTCATTGTGTGTTGCAAGCTGTGAGATTGACACAGCGCACTGTAAGTAGCAGAACGGTTCGGTACTCATGTCGGGAACAAGCCGAGATGGAGTTTGTGTACAGCCAAGCAGATGGAAACGGTCGAGAGGCAGCACAGCTATGCTAAAACAAGTACCCTCATAGGCATCAACCACATCACACAGCATTTCAAGCCCTTTTCTGGCGTTTGTGTGATAATGGGTCCTTTCAGACAGACAGATGTCCAGGAAGGCAGTGGACTGTGCGTACAACAGATTTGAGGGAACAAGTTCTAGAGGGTATTGAGATGAATCCTAGTACAAACTCCAGGCAAGTAGCCTGCCAACATGATATAAGCCAACGTATGATTATTTCTATCCTGCATGGCAACCCCTACTAACCCTACCACTTGCAACTAGTGCAAAGATTATCAGCAGCAGATTTCCCTCTGTGGGAAGAATTTTGTCGGTGGTTTGTGCACCAGACCATCAAAATTATGGGACTTCCTCTTTACCGACGAGGCAACGTTTACCAGAATTGGAATCATCAATCTGAATAATCGTCGTATGTTGTGACATGGATGCGCTGCAGCTGTGTACAGTGTTCTGGAACGATATGTTGTTGTTAGTGCGGGTTGCTTACATTCAGCGGCACTCTTGATTGATTTATAACCCCTCCTTCTCCCCTTATTGTTCTGTTACCTGCTTTATGATGCCCTGGGGATAATCCGTCCGAAAAGCCCCACCCCTCCCCCTCCATCTCTACCATCCCTCTGGGAAACCCCCTCACCAATACAAGCACACCTTTGATGTCAAGCTATCTGACTAATTAATTAAATCGATAAATTAATTAACCCTACACATCTGGTAAATTCTGCAGGCCCCCTTATCCTCCTTCACCGGGAAATTGGCGGGAAAAAGCCTCAGTCTGTGCTGAAGAGGAAGAATCCCATGACATGAAATTCAAATCTATGTCAATTACATAGCAAAGGATAACTGTTTACTTATAAAAAAAAAAAAAGAAAGCATGAAGTGGCAGCAACTCTTTCACATTGATACCTGAGAAATTCCTGTCTAAAGACATGCTTGCTCTCTCTCTATCTCTCTCTCTCTCTCTCTCTCCCTTTCTCTCCCCCCTCTCTCTCAAGTGGCTACTTACTGCCCAGTGAGCATCTGTCACGTAGCGCACTAACCCCTGCTTTGTTCTGAACAGAGTTGGAAATATTCCATCACTCTATCAGATCGATTAACTAATTAATTAAATAAATACCCTTTGTTTGTGGGCAGTCTTTCCTTGCATCCTACTGGTGAATACTGGAGCTGGTGTATTTGGTGGAATTCGATCCCAAAACTATCCAGTTTCCAAACGCGCTCTTCCACCTTCCGGATTTTTCGCTTGCCTCCTGTTGGTGGATACTGACTCAGTTAGATCATATGGTGGAAAGTCCATTACGTCTGAGGTAGCAGAAAATTTCAAATTTCGTCTCAGCTGCTTTCTATGTCCTTAAACAATCTGCACGGGTGAGGGGGGGGGGGGGGGGGGGCACTGGTGTGTATGCTCGCAGTAGCACTGTCGGAAACGATAAATTGATCAGTTGGGAATCTCATGTTGCAATTGGGTTTTTAAAGCGCTATATAATCCCTAAGCTGATTCCCTCAGCTACTCCAAGATGAAGAATGAGGAGGAGGAGGAGGGGGAAGGCTCTACCACTTGACTGGGTAATAACAACAACGAATACCACTGCAAGACAGAGTCCACTGAACTGTATTGAGAAGCAGAAAATACCACACACTTAAACCACTTTCCACACCATAGTGGTAGCTGTCATGATTAGATGTCAGAGATCACGAAACTTCTATAAGCCGTCGCCACGCATTGGTCACGCTGACAGATGCACCTCATCTCACGGTATTTGCACATCTGCCACAACAGATGCTCAGAAGCTGGAGAGAGTATCATCTGGCCACCCAGCCATCAACCGATCAGTTTAGATGAGGGAGAATAATTGTCCAGCGCAAACACTCGCCATATTGAATCATTTCACACAACATAAACATCAACTTTTGTCGCTGCTTTACCAGCATGCTGGCTAGTTCACTAGTCAGCTATCCAGAAGTTGCCGCCAGGACTTGTCCCCACGGCTGCAGGCGAAAGCTGACTAGCCAGCCAGCTGGAACTTTTCTTTGTATCCTTCTCTCTCAGCAGCCTTAAGCTGGAAATGTCCTTTCATTACGATCACCAACTGCCTCTGCCATGCACCTGGGCGGCAGGCAGAGTCGTCCTAGGAAACAATCCGCGTATTTATCAGTGGAATTACAATTAAATATTGCGATTACAGCCCCAATCTGATGACATTTGACAATGAGCAAATTATCGGAAATACCTCCTCCTTATGCCTGGGGCTCCGGAAATATCAATTGCCCACAAAAATCTACATTCTTCTTATGGCTGGACGTAATTTTCCCACACCTGGCAGTATGTCATTAATATCATATTAACAGTCTAGTTAATTAAACTGATCACGAGAGTTATTTTACACGGTGAGCAATTTGTTCCAAATCTCGAATTACAATGGTCAGATAGCTCAAATGAGAATCCCTGCATAGAACCCCTTTCGAGGAACACTATTGAGAAGCAACATTTGAAGCTGACCACAACAGGATTCTACCACACCAACATACATTTTACATAAGAACCACGAAGATAAGTCACTAGAAATTAGCGCTCATAAGCAGGCATATAGGCAGTCTTTTACTCTTACTCTATTTGCGATTGGAATAGTAGTGGTACAGGGTACTCTCCGCCACACACAATATGATGGCTTGCGAAGAAAGAATATAGATTTAAATGTAAATTTAGTCTACCTATTAAGATGTCATTTGATCCATGTATAGACACATAAACTTCACGGAAGAATATTGTCTCTTATTTATCGAGAAAACAAAAGACATAACTTGTACTGCTGATTGTCTTTCGGTAAAAATCTTCTTATTAGCTCCTAATTTTCTCATTGCTGTCACTTTTTGAGATGTATGTGAGCGGTTGTAATATGTCTACCCACAACACTTAAAAGAAACGGTACAGAACTCACCTCTAAACTCCCCATTCGCCAGACCATAGCTTACCTGTCGCATTCTCGCGAATCTTCCAGTCTTCGATATGTAGTATTTGAATCCACATGATTTACATGAATAAGAAATGTCCCCCATCAAGTCACAGACCCCTACTAATTCTATCGAAATCCCATCATATTCCGGCAGCACTGTTCCATTAGTGATAAGGCTTTCTAGTCCTCCACCAACCACTAAGTAAAGAGCGATAACAGCGAGAAGAACAGCACGCTGAAGTACAATAGCAAATTAACAAGCAAACAGACTATATACAGACTGCATAAAGAAATTCGGAAGCATGACGCCTACAATTCATTGATACTGAACGACAGTCTATAAATATCACCCAGTATAGGTCTTGCTCCCTTTTATCGTATTCCTATGATTCCTATGTTAGAAATAAGACAGTTTAATGCTGTCAGAGAGCTGACAGCACAGTTTCTCTCTCTCTCTCACACACACACACTCTCTCGCCCTCTCTTACCTTGTTATTTCTATAACATCCAGCGGAGTAAAAGTACAAACTATAAAAACTTAGCTAACGTCACCCAGCAGAGAACTCGATAAGGTATTACTGTGTCTGTCTCTTCCGATATATTGAAAACAGATACTGTCTGCGTTTTGGCATCAAGCAGATGTGGTGATCCTGTATTAAATATACATGTGTTGGTCCACTGGAGCAGGTGGTCAGTGATCTAAGTCGCTTGCACTGACCTAAGTAAAGTTTCGTCGCCCATGAGGACCATCTCCCACAGACTATCGGTCACATGACAGGGTTCCTGTGTTGTTCTTTCATAAACAGTTTGATGGATTGTTTTTCTACTATAACACATCCCAGCAATGTATGACTACAGCTATGAACCCTGCAATATATTTTCTTTTTCCACCACAACTTTGAGGTCTGTGTCAAGTGCTTAATCTACACTAACACATTTTGATCCATCGGCTCTCACAGAAAGCTGGATATCCCATGGTGTACTTAAGCTATTCCCATAACACACAGGACAAAGACGAAGTTTCTTATTGACAATACTATGGAACTGTGGAATACATCGCAACATATGGAAGCTGGAAACTCCAAACAGCTCTCTGGCCTCCACAATTAAACTCATGTTCCACAATAACGGAGTGGCAAATGTCTCGGTGATCTGTTTTTGAAGAGACCAACAGCATTGACTCCTCATATTGGCAGTGCATATTGCATTCAGGTATATGATCACTGTTCTGGTTTAGTAGGTGCTGGTCATCATGATCACCAAATCTTTGGACACTGCGTCTTTCATTTTTATGGCTTACAACGAATAACAGCATGGGAGAGAAGAGGGTATTCTGCAGGACTTAAACCCATAGAGCACAGATAGAATGCACCATTAGCTGTCAATCCCATCTGTTGAAGAACGAAATGAATTTTATACACCCAGGTGAGCACATAAGTACCTTCATCCTTCCATATTTTTTAATGTATTTTCATCACTTTTACGTATTTTCCAAGAATTTTCGTAATTTGACCTGGTTTTCCCTAATTTCAAACAATTTTACTCAGTTACTCAAGGTCCAACCACCACTCTTAACAAGTTGTCACATCAACAAAACATCTCTTTGCGCCGATCTTGTGATGCTATCAGCCAATGACATTGCAGCATGGTGCTTAATTTCTGTATCATTGCTAAACCACCCCCTCCACTACTCTGCATGCATCATATACATGTGGACATATTGGGAACACGGTTATACTACCTACATAACATGACACAAACACTTTTTCTTAGAGTAGGAAATAGCCATCAACAGAGAGGAGGTGCAAAAACTAAGTTCCTTAGCCGAAACGCTTCACAAAGTCGGCAAGATTTTATTACGATTTACCATCTCCCCCTATGTGGATGGGAGTCACAAAGTATTCTCACATTCATAGGATAAAGTCTTAGATTCTGCGCTCTATTATGAAACAAGCTATCCCTTGCTTGAACCTATCAGCTAAGGACCCTGAGCAAAACTCTGGAAGGCCCCTCCCTATGCATCTCATAATTCTTCCTCTATCTTTAACGAACCCTCCCTGCAACATTGTTTCCAATTTAATTTGGAACTGACTAGAAGTAGAAGGGTTCTATACCCGCTACATTCGATGTCTCGTGAAGGGTCAGTATGAGCTGAGGTCCACGTAATCAATACACTTCGGTACTTTAATTTCCTCTATCTTTAACGAACCCTCCCTGCAACATTGTTTCCAATTTAATTTGGAACTGACTAGAAGTAGAAGGGTTCTATACCCGCTACATTCGATGTCTCGTGAAGGGTCAGTATGAGCTGAGGTCCACGTAATCAATACACTTCGGTACTTTAATTTCCAAAGTGTTCTAAAACCTGTACTGACCAACGCTAGTGATATAGATCGGTATTCTCGTCACAGTACTGTAACTGCCGTTCTGTGAAGCATGTTCTGTATGAATCTTACTCATATCACCCATACAATTACACACGATCTCTCTAGATGCATGCATGTTGAGGAGTTTAGCACTCATTATTGGTATGTAATAGATACGAGCCGGATGCATTTGAGAGTATTATGGTGATGTAACAGGCGATTATGAAGGGCGTCTGAAACATTTTACGTAAATCATTTGTGCTATCAATTCTGTAGATTTTGTATAGTGTTTAGATTGCATACCAAGAAGGTACTGGGAAGAGAGAAATGACTGTAGAACATAAACACAGACTCCTAAGGCTACATGGTTCTGCACTTCAGCGTGCTATAATGTTAAAGCAGTGTGATTTCCGATTATTAGTCCTGTGGAATGAAAATCTGTTAACACTCGAATGCAGGAAATATATCTCCAATAAATGACGTACATTCATCCTACAAGTTTTCTATCACACTCACCATGGTTTAGATTAGATTAGATTAGTTTTTCGTTCCATAGATCTGAGCTGAGGAGATTCTCGTGGATGCGGAACATGTCAATTTTTTTTTAAAGCTGAAATAACAATACTAACAGTATGAATGTATACAATATATCATTTCTTTCTACTAAAAAATACGTCAATGGAGTAGAAGGAGTTGGCCACTAGTAAGTCTTTCAGGCTCCTTTTAAACTGATCTTTATTTGTAACTAACTTTTTTATTTTTGCTGGCAAATTATTGAAGATGAGTGTTTCTGAGTAGTGGACCCCTTTTTGAACTAAAGTAAGTGCTCTTAAGTCCTTGTGCAGATCAGTTTTGTTCCTGGTATTGTATGTATGAACTGAGCTGTTTGTGCGAAAAAGAGATGTATTATTTAGGACAAATTTCATTAAGGAGTAAATATACTGAGAGGCAGTAGTTAGTATACCCAGTTCTTTAAAGAGGTTTCTACAGGACGTCCGTGAATTTACTCCACAAATAATACGTATTACACGCTTTTGGACTCTGAAAACTTTTGTTTCACTTGAAGAGTTGCCCCAAAATATTATACCATATGACATTATGGAATGAAAGAAGGCAAAGTATGCAAGCTTTTTCATTTTTATGTCGCCTATGTCTGCTGACACTCGAATTGCAAATATAGATTTGTTAAAGCGTTTCTGCAGTTCTGTGGTGTGCTCCTCCCAACTGAATTTATTATTAAGTTGTAATCCCAGGAATTTAAGACTGTCAACCTCTTCTATATGCTCTTCTTCATACTTTATGCTGGGTGGAAACCTTTTACAGGTTCTGAATTGCATATAGTGAGTCTTTTCGAAGTTTAGTGTCAGTGAGTTGGCTTTAAACCATTTATTAATATCCATGAAAATATCATTAGCAGATCTTTCTAGAACTACACTTGGCATACTATTTATTGCAATACTTGTGACATCTGCAAACAAAACAAACTCTGCTTCTGGCAGTGTAACTAATAAGAGATCATTAGTGTACACAAGAAAAAGCAATGGCCCTAAGATGGATCCGTGTGGGACACCACATGTAATTTCTTCCCATTTTGATGATGACAGATGACTTAATTCACTAGTCCCTTGCACTGACATCCTTTGTTTCCTGTTAGCGAGGTATGACTTGAGCCATTTTGCAGCACTGCCTGTGACACCATAGAATTCTAATTTATTTAAAAGGATGTTGTGGTTCACATAATCAAATGCCTTTGACAAATCACAGAAAATACCTGCTGCTTGCAATTTGTTATTTAATGAATTAAGTACATTTTCACTGTAGGTGTAAATAGCCTTCTCGATATCAGAACCCTTCAGAAATCCAAACTGTGTTCTTCATGATATGTTATTTGTGGTCAGATGGTTGAGAAGCTGCCTGTACATTACTATTTCTAAAATTTTTGAGAATGCTGGCAAAAGTGAAATCGGTCTGTAGCTTGATGGTATCTCTTTATCCCCTTTCTTGAATAGAGGCTTAACATCTGCATATTTTGCCGGCCGAAGTGGCCGTGCGGTTAAAGGCGCTGCAGTCTGGAACCGCGAGACCGCTACGGTCGCAGGTTCGAATCCTGCCTCGGGCTTGGATGTTTGTGATGTCCTTAGGTTAGTTAGGTTTAACTAGTTCTAAGTTCTAGGGGACTAATGACCTTAGCAGTTGAGTCCCATAGTGCTCAGAGCCATTTGAAGCCATCTGCATATTTTAGCCAGTCAAGAAATGTCCCAATTATAATTGACTGGTTACACAATGAACTTAGAATTGTACTAAACTCACAAGAACACGCCTTAATTAACTTTGTCGATATTTCATCGTAACCACTAGAATGCTTTGTTTTTAAAGATTTTATTATGGAAGTTATTTCTTCTGATGAAGTGAGTGACATATTCATGTACCTGAGGCTATTTGTAAAGGCTAGTTTCAGATATTCATGGGTATTACTTACTGATCCTGACAATCCCATTCTGTCAGTAACGGATATAACGTACTTGTTAAATAGATTTGCCACACTATGCCCATCGGTTACTAATGTGTCATCTACCCTTAATGCTATTTGCTCCTGTTCCTTTCTCGTTCTACCAGTCTCCTCTTTCACTATATCCCATATTGTTTTTATTTTGTTCCCTGACATTGCTACCTTCTTCTCGTAGTGCATTTGTTTAGATGTCTGAATTATTTTTTTAAATATTTTACAATATTCCTTGTACTTAGCTAAATCATCAGCATTGGAGCTATTCTTGGTCGACAGATTCATTCTCCTTTTCGTCTGTGAGAACTTTAATATGATAGAACGACTACCTTCTTTGTGATCCATGCAGTATGTAGCTTCCCAGATGTATCCAGCACCCACTTTTCATATCCGATTACGGTTCTGAAATTATGCTATGCTCTCGTTAGTCCTATAAAATGGTCATCAGCAACGGAAAATGAGTAAAACAACGACGTCTTATGAGGAAATACACAAACGCATAGCAGTGGAGTTTGACATGTGAACTTACAGGCCGTGCTGCCCTAACTCGGTGAACACTGTGAACATAACACAGTCTCTTAGACACACGACACCTGTCATGCAAATGTGTACACAGGGATTGCAGTACCGCACTAACTTAGAATTAGAATCAATGCAGTTATGTAACTGAAGACTCAATTTATATCAAAGATGTGACAAAAGAATGGACTACTTTGGATCCATCTTCGTTCATATTGAGGAGGATACCAAAATGGGTCTTCCACCGGTATGGTGGACATGATTTATCACACGTGCGTTGAAAGTCCTCTGCTGACTGCGGTATGGAGAGGTCTGCTGTTAACGATCGCAAGTAGATAGCGCTCCAAGTCACACACAGAACATACAATTGCATACGAGTCGAACACAAGTTATACCACACAACTGATACACCACAAGAGGAGATAAATGAGCTGCTGCAATATCTCCCTCTCTCTAGAACGCATCATCAGCCTACCATTAAATCATATCTCCCTACAACTCCTCCCATTTGATTACTCCATCTACTTTCTATCATCCTTCAATGCAGATCCATGTTAATTTAGAGGTGGATGGTTCTCTTTTCCAGGGAAGCATCAGAGGCAGCAAACAGCTTTTATGCATCCCTTTTTCCTCAATAGGCGTACAGCGGAATCTTGTTAAAAACCATGCAGCAACTGTTCTGTAAGGTGTTTGTTAGCTGACAACACATGATTCTAATTGGCAGAGAGTACAGAGAAGGCCATTGTGAATACTGTTTGTTAGAGTTTAAAATACGTACACAGTCTTGCACAGATTGAACATGTGATCCGCCAGCTGGATGAACGACGAGAGCGGGATGTCGTGTTTTGGCGGTTTCCCATATCCGACTGGGTGAATACTGGGCTGTTACCCATGCCCTGCCTCAGATACACCCCACGCAAAGATTTAGAAAACGCTCTCATTCCGTCCAACGAGGGGGAGGGGGGGGGAGGGGAGGGGACGGAGGCATCATGAAGGGCATCCCGCAATCAACTATCACTAACATTGCACATCCGAAACAACACGTCGACCCCATGAACACTCGAGAAAAGGCTAGGAAGAAGAAGATCTCCTCAGTCGCTAGCGCAATTGGTTCCTTCTCATCACGTGATTTGCATTTGGCGCTCACCGTGTTTCTCACTATGGCGTCGCAAACTTCCGTTCTTCGTTTAACAGATGCTACGTGATTTACTTAATTTCAGTACTACTCCTCAAAGTTATAACCAAAACAAATCGTAACACTCGTGCGACTCACCCTACTCCCGCTGTGACCGCCACAAGCGCGCCAAACTTCAAACTGTTTCTCATCTGAAACGGGTGGGATAGACGAAAATGCAGATTCCATGTCTAAAAGAGCAAAAACGAAACGAAAATATAAACACTCAGGGGCTGATAGTACCCTGCTGTAGAAGAACCGATACAGTAAAAGAAATAAAAGGAACCAGATCCTGAAGAAATGACAGGAAAGCGATAAGTAAGTTGCGATGCTACTCAGGCAAGGTAAAATAATTCCATCTTGAGACAAATTTATGGACTACGCCGTAAAATAAAAATAATAATAATAGCTAAACAATGAAATAGTAGAAATTATCGAGACACTGAAAAACAATAGAGCCCCAGGAGAAGATGGAATTATTGCAGAACTGTGGAAACTAAATGATGAAAGATTAACAGGAAAAATCCACAAAATCATATTAAATATTTGGGAAACAGAACAGATCCCCTCTGAATGGAAACGCGCACTGATCCATCCACTCCACAAAAAAGGGGACAAAACTGAACCAAATAATTACAGGGCTATCTCACTGGTGCCGGTCACGTATAAAATCATATCAAAAGGTCTCATGAATAGATTAGAAGAACAAGCTGACCCACAAATAGGAGAATACCAGGCTGGTTTTCGGAAGGGACGATCATGCATAGAACAGATCTAGAATCTGAAAATGATTCTCCAGATGAGAAACACCCGAAACACAATGGTCACTTTTGTAGATTTTAAAAAGGCCTACGACTCAATAGACGCAGTAGCGCTCTGCAACACGTTGGAAGAATTCAGCATTGACAGAAAGACAAGAGCAATCATTCGGCAAGCATTAACTGACACAGTCTCCAAGGTTAAATTTATGGGGGATATCTCTGAACCATTTGAAATCCAAACTGAAGTGCGACAGGATGACGGACTTTCACCATTACTATTTAATATCATTCTTGAAAAAATTATCAGATCATGGGATAAAAAAGTCAAAGGAATCCAAATTGGCATTAGAAAAGATAATAGATTCAATGTGAAATGTTTAGCTTTTGCAGATGACCTTGCAATCCTTACAAATAATAGAAAAGAAGCTACTAACGCCACAGAGAAGTTACACGAAATTGAACAAAGAACTGGCCTGCAAATTTCGTATGAGAAAACCCAGTACATAGAAAGAGTGCCACAAGACAAAGTGCCTATTGTGACAACCCATGGGAAAATCGTACAAGTACCACATTGTACCTGGGAGAAATCATCCAGCCATCAGGGATCAACCTAAAGGCCAATGAGGAAAGAATAAAAAAACTGCAGAAAGCATATAAAATCACGTGGAACTATGATAACAAAAAGTCCATATCCATTAACGCAAAATAGAGGCACTACAACACTGTCGTACTTCCGGAGGCACTATATGCATCTGAAACAACACAAATACGAGGGCAACCGAAAATCGAAGAAATAGAGACACAAGAAAGGAAAGTTTTTGGCCCGATACAAGAGCAAGGAATCTGGAAGAAGAGACCAACATCAGAATTATATAAATACACAGACATAATTACGGATACAATAAGGAAAAGAAGAATGCAGTTCTACGGACATATCCACAGGATGAATGAAAACAGAATTTCAAAGCGAATTCTTAAAGTCATCAACTCAGGCAGGGGAAAAACAAAATGGATAAAAGAAGTTGAAGAGGACCTCAGACAAGCACACATAACAGTAAATGATGCATAAAATAGAACTGAATTCAGGAACATCATCAAAAAACATAAATTTGACACCACAAATGGACAGCGGAGCGAAAGAAACAACACAATGAACACATGAAGAAAATTTGGGTGCACGAAAAACGTAAACAATCATCATAAAGGAATTCAAGTTCAAACGCTCTCTTTAAATGGGAATAATCGAAAATAATAATAACTAAACAATAATCGTAGTTTTTATTAAAATGTCTAAATTTTAATTGTAGGACCATGGAGATAAACGAGACTTTACGGGACTATTTATCCTCACATGGTTCCCGTCGATTACCTTCCCACGTAAGCTCGACGTGAAAAGAGAACTACGATGAGTAGACATATGATTTGAATGGGACTGCCCAACGCATATCGTTAGAAAAACCAGGTCCTCCGAAAGCTCAGTATTTAAGCACCGTATGGAAACAAGTAGAGGAAAACCGGTGAGCTCTGAAACGAAAGAGCCAGTATTAACATAGAACGGCAACGAAAGAAGTGATACGTTATCACGGCGGCTGTTTTATTACGTCACTTGCGACTACGAGTAACCTTCACACTATGATAAACGAAAATCGCAGTCGGCTCGCGTGTGGTGTACTTGCATAAAAAATATGACGTAACTGTAGCAAAGCAGGAGTCATGTCACAAATATCTATGACGAAAACTTGTGCGACATTTATATGTTTTCGCTACTTCGCGCTAACGTATTCAGTTAAAAAGCTTTGTCCTTGGAAAGTTTACTGAATACTATCACGAAATCAACACAGGTCTCCAACAAAACTAAATTATACTAGCCAGGCAAAGAGAAAGCTCGTGGTGGAAGAAATAACAAATTAATATTTCTTTGCAAAAATCTGATCTCAGAATGAAGTGGAAGTTTTATAGCTATTACCAAAAGGCAGGAACCAGCTGAGACATTATTCAGACTGTATGTTTAACATGAGAACTAATCGCGAGTGCTCGCATCAATTTCTTTTTATGTGTAAAAACGAAAACATAGTAAATAATCGTTCCAAAACAGAACAATATCACAATTATATATACCCCAGCTGTGATTACACAGCTGTCCGAAGCAGACATGAAAATTATTGATTTAATACATGAAAAAACTCTGGGAAGGGTAATTTTAAAGTCGGCAACTGAAACAATATAGTGAACGTGGTATGGTTGGAAAGAAGGGAGTTGGAATATTATATCTCATCGACACCGTAGCCTGCATACACTTATACTCCGCATGTCACTGCACAATTGCACGGCAAAATATTCCAATTTTGGCTACATCTGTCTCATTTCAATCGCATATGGGGCGGGGAAAATGACAAATGCGCCTTCGTAGATTGCTTTACGTCGGTTGTTGTAGTCTCTAGAAGCCTACGCATGATACATGACGGGAGTAGAAGAATTATTGCATTGTTTTGCGCAAATATCGGAACTCTAAATGCACCCAACAGTATTTCCCATTTAAACTCCCTTAGCATCTCTGTCGCACTTCCGTATGGGCTATATCGATTTTCTGATTTCAATCCATGTCTGATGTCCGAACTATTGAGCAGTACTCTAGACAAGATGCAATTGAGTCTTTGGGTATCCTTTACAGGTGTCCTGAATTCTGTAGCAGCCTCTTAACTAATGTGTCCTTCAATTCCCTTCCCTACAACTGATATCATGCGTTCACTCCGTGCCATATCCCTTCCATTATTGCGTTTTGACAAGACGTGTGACATTCCAGAAATTGTCTTGTAGCTGGGTACTGTCAGCTCCTTTTTCTGCGTTGTTGTAATGATCTGTTACTGATCCATATTTACAGTTGCGCAGAATTCTTTTTAGCGTGAGTTATGGTCCATACCAACTCATTTTGACTATTTACATAGGCAGATTCTGATCTGGTCTGTTTTGTTGCTAGATTTCGCCACTATCTGTGTGCGGTATATTCAATATAACGGAAGTAGTCTATCTATGTTATGCAGAAATACAGGACGGTGGAGACAGGTTAACCTTCGATGTAAAAATGGCAGGAATCTAAACTTTATGAAATGAGATTAAAGGTAGTGGAACTAGCCCACTTCTCACATGAAAAAAATGTTGGGGGGATTCAAAATCTGTCAACCGCCATAAGTTAAAATTGCGGACACAGGCCTCACACTGAGATTACGCCTGATAGATTCTGCGTCCAAGTTCCGATGTGTGAATCTTTACGTTTTGTTGTTTTTGTAATTTTCTTGTATTTTCCTTTAATTCTGCACTTTGAGAGTGTTGCACAAGCGCCTTATTACTACTGTTGGAATTTTGCTTCAGGACACAATTTCAGTTTCGATTATCGTCACTTTACTACCTTATCATAATTTTTGCTAATCCAAAAGTGATTCACTGCTCTCCACTAGAGTATTTGTGCTCCGCTGTCTCAGGCTTTTAGCCTCTTTCCCGCTATTGCTTTATTTTCGTCGCTTTCTGAATTTTATTTTTATTTTTTCTTTTGCTTGGTTAAATTTGTCGTTTTTTGCAAAAGAGAATAGTGATTTAGGAGAAAAAAGTTACTTACTTCCACTAACGAGTTTTCACACAGCAATATCTCTTTTACACACAACTGGAAAGTATATAATTCAACACATGTCTTCCTACTTTCGAACACAGATACTCAAACACGTAAGTAATTACACGCAGCCACTCTCTCTCTCTCTCTTTCTCTCTCTCTCTCTCTCTCTCTCTCTCTCTCTCACACACACACACACACACACACACACACACACACACACACACACATATATATATATATATATATATATATATATATATATAATGCAGCGGCTGCGTGTAATTATTTACCTGTTTGAGTATCTGTGTCCGAATTATATATTTATATTTATCACATGAAAACAACATGTACTCATCTACGCGTTCGAAAATATGCACACTTACAAGCATATAACGAAACATAGCCTTTGTGAAAGCTGCCCCAATAGATATTTCCAGCTAATATTAATAGAAATTTGTCTTCGCAGAAGGTTGATCTTATATAATTTTACAGATAAACTTTATAGATACAGTATTGACATCTTTCCGTAACTTAGAATGTAAGGAAACCCTTGCTGCATTATTTACAGGATGTGAAAAAACGTCAAAAATATAAAAAAATGTTGGGACATTATGGTTGTCGCTGTGATGTATCACTGATAGTGAGGATGAGGAAACGCCTACAACTCTTTGGACACATATTTTCCGTTTCATACAGTCAGCGAATGAATAAAGACCATTGTCAGCATCCGACTTATTGTCTGTATGCATTGTACGATGACGTAGCAAGAAATTACTGACTCCTGACTAGGCAGGTCTGTTTTACGTTATCGTTTCCCTTCTAAGTACCTTACCAACAGAATCATTATATTAATTACGTCTTAATATGCTTTTTGTGTATTCTAGTAATGCCGAATACCTGGTTGTTTTAGGGGAAAAAAGTATCTCGGTCACAATAAAACATGTCAGGAAATATCACGCAGCATGTTCATCACCCAGAAGTCGCATTTGAATCTCGAGTGTTTGTGAGAAGATCGTGCTACGGCTCCTATCAGAAGGAGAACCATCTACCAACACGTGTCGTACTAGGGGTGTTCAGTAGGTAATGGAACATATTTTATCTGAAAGCAAGTTGGTTTTATTCAGGAAATCAGTACACCATATTATTCCCCACTCTTTTGGCTACAAAACTCTATTATTCAATATAATCTCCGTTCAATGCGACGGCATTGCGCCAGCTTACAAGGAAGCCCTGTATGCGCGCATGACACCTCCGTTTTGGGACGACGTCGGAGCCAATGTCTTGCTACATCAATAACCTCCCTACCATCCATGTACCGTTTACCACGAAGTGGAACTTCATTGGGCCAAACAGATGGAAGTAGGAAGGCGCGAGATGCTAGCTGTAGAGTGGATGAGGAAGAACAGTCAAGTGAAGTTTAATAAGCTCCTCTTGGGTGCGCAGGCTTGTGGGAGGTCTTGCGTTGTCATGGAGAAGTAAAAGTTCGTTTGCATTTTCATGGCGACAAACAGGCTGAAGTCGTTCTTCAATTTGTCGAGGGTAGCACAGTACATTTTAGAGCAGATCGTTGTACCATGAGGGAGGATATCAAACAGAATAACCCCTTCAGACTCCCAGAAGACAGTTGCCGTGACTTTACTGGCTGAGGGTGCAAATTTGAACTTTTTCTTCAGAGATGAGGTGGTGTGGCGCTACTCCATGGGCTAGCGTTTTGTTTCCGGTCCAAAGTGGTGAACCCATATCTCTTCGCCTGCTACGATGTGCGACAAAAAAATGTTATGATCAACCTCGTAATGCGCAAGCAATTCCGCACAGATAGGCCGTCGTTGCTTTTTATGGTTTTCCATTAGGGGCGAGGAACCCAGCGGGAACAGACATCTGAGTAACAGACCTCTGGGTACCCCAACTGGTGGGCGAGTGTGTCAGCACTACCAACAAGACGTCCAGTTGAGCAGCAAGTTGTCTGATTGTGATCCGTCCATCACCTCGAATGAGAGCGTCCGCACGCCCCAACATTGCAGGAGTCACAGCTGTGTGCAGCCGGCCGGGACGCGGGAGATTAGACAAGTCTGCACGACCTTACTGCGTCCCGATGATGACAGACGCCTCGCTCTGTGCCTCACCTTGCTTCTGTTCACTGCCAGGTCTTCGTAGACATTCTGCAAATGCCTATGAATGTTAACTGCGATGCTCTGGTTTTCCATCAAAAGGAACTAAATAACAGCTCTCTGCCTGGAACTCAGCTCCGTTGCGGAGGCTACATATAGCGCCGCCACCCGTCGGAACTTCATGGGACTGAAGCGGCCACATTCCAGATATCACACAAGAAATTGTTCAATTCTTCAACCGAAATTGGCCGAGAAAAGAAATGTGCTGCATTATTCATTGTACGTCCCTCGTAAAATCGCAGTGTGCGCTCACCACTATCAGAATCTCACTGAGGACTACGATTGTTAAAACAGGTCTGCAGATTAGGTTGCGGGTGAGTGTAAATGAGGAGAACACTTGTTTCTTTCAATTTTTTCCCTCTACATTCGGTCATGTCTTACTAAGCCTACTGTGGTTTTACGTTTCTGCCTATGGGCCAGTTGCGGTTACTGAAGTTTTTTCTAGTAGATTCACTGGAAGATGGACTATTAAGTTCGAAATAACTAATATAAAAAGGCTAAAGGCGAATAAAATATAATTGCTGTACGGAAAAACGCCTACCTTACAATGGATGTTTGTATGAAAAATCCACTTCCTTTCTCTACGAGTAGAGATTTTGGCAATGTCGTTTTCACTAAAGTCTACGGTGCTGCACACAGCAGCTCCTCAGACGTTGTCATCGATATAGTAACAATTACTGTCAGGAGTTACATTGTTTGGCTAAAAGGCGCCTGCAAATTATTTTCGAGTGGGAATTGTAGTAATGGAACAGCACCTGTAAGAGTTCTAAACTCATTCCTCGTGTTCAATGTTTGAAGGTCCGTTCTCAGCGTATTGCATTCGAAGAAATAATATATTTCGCAAGACCTCTGTAGCAACGTTTGCGGGAGTTGATTAGCATACGAAACAAACTTTTCAGAATCACACAGATTTCCAGCGATGAGGTGTCCTGTGAATCCAAAGCGTTCAGCAATATGCGCGATGATTGTATCACACTTTTCTTCTGCAACAACAGTTCCTGGAATTTCGTTTCCTTGTTTTTGTCTCCTTGCAGGATACAGCAGCTCCCTGCACTTGGAAATCGTCTCATTTTCGGTACATCGAATATCCTGTTTGATACTTTAGAAGCTTGCTGTCTTATGTTGCATAGTGTATGGGTCAACTGATTAACACTCGAGCGGGTGCGCCTGTGTATAAGGTGCACCAACCAAATTAAAATGATTTTGTGCGATTCCATTTTTGTTTGACAACAGCAAACCTATACCTATTCCTTCAGTATTGCTTCAGGTAACGCAGCGATAAATTGTGTTGTCGTACGTCCAAGTGAACAGCAGTAATATAAAATACAAAGTGAGCTAGGCGAGAAAAAATTTACGATCAGTTCAAAAAAATGACCCCAGTGACGAACTGGCAACATAATCCCACATTGAGGCAGTTGTCTACGAGATAATTAGTGATCGAATAAGCAGCTGACCGACATCTGATTCAACTGCACTGCTTAATACTTCGAATGCGTCATTTCTGTCTCTTTAACACCTGTCCTTGGCAAAAGAGAGTTATAGTGAAAATTTATTTCTTTATTGTTTAATAAAACAGTAGTTTAGCTCATATTGTGTAAGATTATTTTCTCCCTATTTAAATAAACTAAGATTAAACTGTGATTCTGATTATACATGACTTACCTTGGTAACATAAGGAAATCTATCCTGTTCATGTGTACACAGTGCGCCGCGCGCCCGTTCGTGTTACGAAAAACGGCGCGCCCGCTCGAGTGTTAAATACAGACAACCAAACTTGAAGAGTTGAGTACTTTAATTTCAAACAGAGCCCTCTATCTTGAGTAATTGCAATTGTTTGTCTAGATTCAAGCACAATTTGCTCCACTCATGCTACAAATGACTACCGTCATACACAGCTTGAGCAGTTCTTGATTAAAGGCTCCGTCTCATGTGGGAAATGAGGGACTGTTCACTATGTCAATTATTAGCATCGTAATTCTCTGTGAAGAACTATGAAAAAACCTAGGTGTCTTAATAAAGGCAGCAAAAAAATAAAACCTTTCGTCCGTATTCTGGCTCGTTGCACGGACTAAAATCAGACTTAACTGGCATAACATTGAACTAAATAGGCGAACTCCGTGATAATAAGCCCCTAGCAAACAGGAAACTAGGCGATTTTTTATACGTTTAGCTTTGCCTATGAAAATATTAACCTTCCAGAGAGCAGCATCAAGTCCAGCAGCGAAATTTACGAGTCATTTGGAAATTTCTGGATTTTATGAGTCACCGTGTTCATCATGTCCAGGAGGCGCGACCTTGGAAACACCACAAAAATACAGTCCTCAGTTTTAGAGAGAGCATAACGATTTTTGCGACTGAGATCTTTGTGTCTTTCAGCTGACTGCCTATAAGCACCAACTGTTGTTGTCTAACATCGTGTTTTTTTAACAGGTAGTGCTCTAGCTTTGCAGCCAAATGTGATTTGGACTACTCATGTTTCTTCTTCTTCTTCTGTGATAAATGTCCGAAGAAAACAGTACAATTTGTGATACCACAACTACATATCAAATATACACTACTGGCCATTAAAATTGCAACACCAAGAAGAAATGCAGATGATAAACGGGTATTCATTGGACAAATATATTATACTAGAATTGACATGCGATTACATTTTCACGTAATTTGGGTGCATAGATCCTGAGAAATCAGTACCCAGAACAACAACCTCTGGCCGTAATAACGGCCTTGATACGCCTGGGCATTGAGTCAAACAGAGCTTGGATGGCGTGTACAGGTAGGTACAGCTGCCCATGCAGCTTCAACACGATACCACAGTTCATAAAGGGTAGTGACTGGCATATTGTAGCGAGCCAGTTGCTCGGCCACCACTGACCTGACGTTTTCAGTTGGTGAGGGATCTGGAGAATGTGCTGGCCAGGGCAGCAGTCGAACATTTTCTGTATCCATAAAGGCCCGTACAGGACCTGCAACACGCGGTCGTGCATTATCCTGTTGAAATATAGGGTTCTGCAGGGATCGAATGAAGGTTAGAGCCACGGGTCATAACACATCTGAAATGTAACGTCCACTGTTCAAAGTGCCGTCAATGCGAACAAGAGGTGACCGAGATGTGTAACCAATGGCACCCAATACTATCACGCCGGGTGATCCGCCAGTATGGCGATGACGAATATACGCTTCCAATGTGCGTTCACCGCGATGTCACCAGACATGAATGTGACCATCATTATGCTGTAAACAGAACCTGGATTCATCCGAAAAAATGACGTTTTGCCATTCGTGTACCCAGGTTCGTCGTTGAGTACACCATCGCAGGCGCTCCTGTCTGTGATGCAGCGTCAAGGGTAACTGCAACCATGGTCTCCGAGCTGATAGTCCATGCTGCTGCAAACGTCGTCGAACTGTTCGTGCAGATGGTTGTTGTCTTGCAAGCATCTGTTGACTCAGGGATCGAGACGTGGCTGCACGATCCGTTACAGCCATGCGGATAAGATGCCTGTCATCTCGACTGCTAGTGATACAAGGCCGTTGGGATCCAGCACGGCGTTCCGTATTACCCTCCTGAACCCACCGATTCCATATTCTGCTAACAGTCATACTATTTCGACCAAGGCGAGCAGCAATGTCGCGATACGATAAACCGCAATCGCGAAAGGCTACAATCCGACCTTTATTAAAGTCGGAAACGAGATGGTACGCATTTCTCCTCCTTACACGAGGCATCAGAACAACGTTTCACCAGGCAACGCCGGTCAACTGCTGTTTGTGTATGAGAAATCGGTTGGAAACTTTCCTCATGTCAGCACGTTGTAGGTGTCGCGACCAGCGCCAACCTCGTGTGAATGCTCTGAAAAGCTAATCATTTGCATATCGCAGCATCTTCTTCCTGTCAGTTAAATTTCGCGTCTGTAGCACGTCATCGTCGTGGTGTAGCAATTTTAATGGACAGTAGTGTACTTTCCTGTAAATGTCTGGGATGAAAATTCTTGTAATATGTTTCTTTTAATTTCAGTTTTCTTGACAAACTTGATATCAGGTGTCTGTCTCCCTAGGTCCTTGATCTAGATCTTTTCTTCAAGCGACAGGGAAGAGAAATTAGTTTCCTGAAGCCTCTGTACTGAATAATCACACATATTGACTTCACACTGCGGGCACTGCACACCTGAGAACTCATCTGTCAGGATGCGAAATTTAGAACAGAGACCTGCCATCTCAGGCAGCAACAATGACGCCACTCCGGCTGGTCATCGAGTCGAACTTGGATTTGACGACAGGTAGGAAAACGTCGTTCCATGCTACTTTATCCCTGTACTAGAGTGTATCTATCATAGCGGCCAGAAATGGTGGCGTGCCAGCCTCTCGGCGGTATAAAATGTCGAGGAAGACCAAGGCTTGACTATAGTTCAGTTTCAGATGGTTTCAGAAAGTTAAATGCAAGTAAGCAAACATGCATGTATTGTGTTTGTGGGATTGACTTCCATTGTTGTTGCGCTTGGTCGGTCAATGCAGTGACAGTTAATACTGACTGCGGATGACACTGGAGTTGTCACCAGTAGTAGGGTAACCTGTGATCTGGTGAGTTTTGTTCCTGCAGGTTGTATACATTCAGGGGCATGTGTACATTCAGGGGCAAACTTCGTTGATTTATGACCCCTCCCCTTGACCTATTGTTCTGCTAACCCTTGAGGATTGATTTATGGCCCCTGGGGATAATGCATCCTTTTTGAAAAAGCCTACACCCCTCTCGCTCCTCCACCACCTCCCCATGAGAAATTTCCAACCCCTTTCTCCTTCCCCTCGTAGATACAAATACATATATTTATATCATATTAATTGAATAATTAATTAAATCACTCGATTAATTTACCCCTCCCCCTCTGGGGGATACTCAGGTGTCCCCTCAAATACTCCCTCTGTCTGCCCACCCCATCTGAAAGCTAGCAGGAAAAGAATTCAGTCTGTGCTGGGGAGGAAGGACCTCATGATACGAAATGGGAGTCAGTGGCAATTACATAGCAGAGGGTATACCGTTTATTTATAAAATTCAGCTTGGTGGGAAAAGCTCACACCCAGCATCTACATGTCCTAATTATGTAATAACACTGCTGCAGACCGGAGATGTTGCCTTGTTGGAAAATCTTAGTGTGTATGCTCACAATGACATGCAGGGATCGACTGAGCTAGTACACAGTGCCACCACCAGAGGACATCCCACCTCCCACCCATTGCCTCCTCCATCCCCAACCCTCCCAGAAAAAATTGGCAGTAAAAAGACTGTCTGTTCTGGAGAGGAAGGGGAAAGAGAACAATTACATGTCTAAAATTTCTAGTTACTCAGTGGTTTGAAGCATGTCCCTCATAAAGACCTTGTTGTAGTTTCAGATTTCTAGAGATTTAGTTTCCACATTCTGTCTTCAGAATTATATTGTGCAAACGATGAGTAGCATACTGCTATGTACTTGATAACGAGAACAGTTGCGTAAATGGTATGATATACTGGCAAACCATGTAAAAATACATGAAATTTCGGATATTTTCATATGCTGCTCGAAGATGTCAGCATAAAAGCGTCGTTTTATGGCGTACAAAATCGGATATTGCAGCTCATATTGATTTCGAGACAGATAAATTAATTCGCAATTGATGAAGCACATCTCATCGTCAGTGCTCAAAAAGTAAATATCCTTGTAATCCCAGAGTCTGGAGATGACTGCAACTCGCAGGAATCACAACAGCAAGCAGGCCAGACTGGAAACATTACCCTTTAGAGGACGCCTTTTGTGCTGAGGGAACCAGCTCAGCCTTTGTACACAAGCTCAGAGAGTGGCCACAGTCCACAGAGGACGCTCTGATCGTGCATCAGGTTAGAATGTGCAGGGCAGTTGCCTCAAGATTGTTGACACTGATGGATGATGGACTTATCTCACAGGGAATACGTCGTGCTGTGACTATGTATGGTGCATATGCTTATGTTTTTATGTGATCTGTCTGTCTTCGCAGTATGAGTACCTGGTGGTCAATAGCTGTATGCAGAATCCAGAAATGACGATTTGGTTTGGTGCAGGATACCAACTTTGTTTACTACAACAATATGGTATGGTCGTACAGTCGTTTGTGGTGATATGACATAGTTGGAGATAAAAAAACTGTAAGCTTTCCTAGACAGTAGCAGAGCAGTGTAATTGAAGAAGTGTCTTTGGCGATAGTTTCTGTATTTCATGATCTGTAGACAACTTTTGCAGGGTGTAACTGTCAGTGAAATATGACTGCTGTATGTTTCTCGATCTGTACAAAATATTGTGCTGCTGAACTTCTCGTAATTTGTCTGTCTGCAGAAAGTGGCGGGCAGTGCTCCCACACCAGCAGCAGAAATTTGGTGGGTAAATTCAATAAGAACCAATCAAAATGCTCCAGTCACAGGAATTTCCATTACATCAGAGAGTCACAAGACATCTTTTGTGGAAGGGGGGGGGCATGGGGTTGCATAGGAGCCTCTACAGACTGGTTTGAACAAGATGTTCAGAAAGTTCAGTGACATCAAAGAATCATGTAATATCTTCTTTGTTCGAGTGTTCACAGACAAGTCCAGGCAGACCAGCCTTCTGTGTTTTGGACAGGAGGATGATATCCACCGCCCCCCCCCCCCCACCTCCCCCCCCCCCCCCATTGCAGCCTTAAAACATTTCCATACCAGCAGTTGTAGGACATTGAAAATTCACTGAAAATCCCAGCCATTTTTGTTGTATTTAGGAAAGTGTTTCGAATTCTAGCAGAATCTTTTAGACATCTGGTCTGCTGCATGTCTTTTTTTCATGATTTGTTGTGGGTTTCGAAATATTTCGTGAACATTTAGACATGTAATTATTCTCCTTCCTCTCCAATGTTTTCTGGAAGGGGTGGGGATGGAGGGGGCGAGGGGTAGGAGATGGGACATCCTCTGGTGGTGGCATTGTGCACTAGCTCAGTCGCTCCTTGCATGTCAAGGAAGCACATACACAAAAGTTTCCGAACAAGAAAACACCTCCAGTCTGCATCAGTGCAATTACATAATTAGGACATGAAGTTGCTGGGTGTGAGCTTTTAAAGACAAATAAAGCGATCCAGTCTCTGAAAATTGAATTTTATAAATACATAGTATATCCTCTGCTATATCATTGACATTGACTTCAATCCCGTAGCACGAGATCGTTCCTCACCAGCACAGACTTAGTCCTTTTCCTGCTAATTTTCAGATGGGAAGGGGAGACGGAGGGTGGATGGGTGTGGAAGGCTAGGAGATTGCCCAGAGTGGGAAGTGTTAGTTAATTGATAGATTTAATTAATTAGTCAATTAATTTGACGTAAAAATGTGTGTTTGTATCGATAAGGTGGAGGCGGAAGTGGTTGAGAATTTCTCAGTGGGAGGGGATGGAGGAGAGGGAGGGATATGGGGTTTCTCAGAAGGACGGATTATCCCTAGGGGGTCATAAATCAGTCCTCTGTCGTCATAAACCAGTAAGCAGAATAGTAGGTTAAGGGGAAAGTTAGGGGATCATAAATCAATTAACTTTTCCCCTGAATGTATGCTTGCTCCTCAATGTATACAGCTTGCACTAACAAAACGCTCCAGAATGTAGGTTATCCGTAGTAGGGAAAACAGCAAGGGGCCATTTTCTTAGTGCAGGTTGCATACATTCAGGGACAAACTTCGTTGATTTATGACCCCCTTCCCTTACCCTATTGTTATGGTAATTGATTTATGACCCCACATCGATTGATTTATGACCCTATGTGGATAATCAGTCCTGAGAACCCCCAGCCCTCCCCCTCCACCTCCACCACCCCTCTGGTATCCTCTAACCCTCTCCTCTCCCCTGTGCTGACACAAGCATACTTTCAGCACTGAGTTATTTGAACAGTCTCCTACCACTCTATCAATTTGTTTGACTAATTAATTGAATTGATCAAATAGTTAACCCCTCCCCTGCCACCGCTGCACTCCCCCTCCCCTCCCCCACCAGCAAACTGGTAAAAGAAAGAGAATTTTGATTGGTTTTTGGTGGGAAATAGGGTGTAGTGTTGGAATAATGTTTAAACAATTTCTGGTATACTAGGCAATGTGTGGAATATTGTTTATTTGAACAATTTATTAAATACTAGGGGGTGTATGGAATATATTTGTTTATTTATTTATAGAATTATATGGGAAACCGATTGTAGTGTATGGATAGTTGTTTAAACAATTTCTGGTGGACAAGGTAATGTGTGGAATATTGTTTATTTAAACAATTTATGAGGTACAATGCTGTGTTTATGGTAATATTTACTTATTTATTTAAAGAATTTTTTGGGAAATTGACTCCAGTTTACAGAATACTGTTTATTTAAACATTTTGAGGGTGAGAAGACAGCATGGAATAATTAAAAAAATAGTAGGTTTTTTAATTCTGATCACACAAGAAATATCATCATAAAAGCAATGTCAATACAACTCATCACACGCAATTACACAATTAAAAATCATTTACACTCACTGCAGGGCATTGCAAGGCCACATGCTGACTGTTTTACCGGGCTGCATCACATACCAGTGTCTGAGAGGTCGCACTACACCCTCTCGGCCCCTGTGACTGCTGCTGGCTGCCACACCACCAGCTGGATGGTGCATTGTGCAGCCCAGAAGTCGCGCTAATCCCCAGAAAAAGCATCAGTTGGTGCTAATTCTTTGGTATTGCCTCGGAGCACTACGGGACTTGACTTCTGAGGTCATCAGTCCCCTAGAACTTAGCACTACTTAAACATAACTAACCTAAGGACATTACACACATCCATGCCCGAGGCAGGATTCGAACCTGAGACCGTAGCGGTCGCGCGGTTCCAGACTGTAGCGCCCAGAACCGCTCGGCCACTCCAGCCGGCCTTTGATATTAATACCTAAGAAATTACAGTTGAAACACATGCTCTCCCTCTCTTCTTCTCTGTCTCTCAAGTGGTTGCTTCCTGTTTGTGTAAACCAACATATGCAAACACACATAGTACATAGTCCAAGATGTCCCCACCCCACCCCACCTCCCTTCCATGCCCCTACCCTACCCTCGCCACTCATGTTGACCTTGCAGTCGTAGTCGGAACATCACTTTGTTTTCACAATTCGTATTTGAAGTCTTTAATTGCATATTCTTCTGTCGCTCATATAAGAATGGATGGAAAAAAGATATTTGAGAAGAAGAAATAGGTTGTGTCTGTCCTATGCCTAATTAACCCCACCTTTGTCCTGACCAAAGTAATGGATACCTGCTAAACCCACAGCTGTGGATGTCTTGGAAATATTCCCTCACTCGATGATTGATTGACTAATTAATTACATCAAAGCCCTTTGTGTGCCCCAGTTTTCCTTACGTCCTATTGCTGGGTACTAAGAGTGGTATATTTGATGGGATTCAATCCCACAACTGCCTGGTTTCCACACCCTACTCTTCCCCCTCGTGGATTTTTTTCCGGCTGCCTCCTATTGGTGGACACTGGCACAGTCAGGTCCATTACGTCGGAGGTAGCTGAAAATTTCAAATTGCAGTGCAGTTGCATGCTATGTACTTAAACTATATGTGGAGGGTTGAATTGGTGTGTTTGCTCACAATACCACTACCAAAAACAATAAGTTGATCAGTCAAACAATGGAAAATCCAGGATGGAATGTAACAATACTATGAAAAGGAAAGTTGCTACTTACCATAGAGAGGAGATGCTGAGTCGTAGATAGGCGCAACGAAAAGACTGTCACAAATAAAACTTTCGGCCAGTAAGGCCTTCGTAAAAATAGATGACAGATACACACACACACTTGGAAATGCAACTCACACACACATGACTGCAGCCTCAGGCAACTGAAACCACACTGCGAGCAGTAGTACCAGTGCATGATGGGAGTGGCGACTGGTTGGAGGTAAGGAGGCGGCTGGGGCAGGGAGGGGGAGGGATAGTATGGTAGGGGTGGCGGATGTGTAGTACTGCAGGTTAGATGGAGGGCAGGAGAGAGGTGGGAAGAGGGGGTGGGGGAGCGGTGGAAAAAGAGAGAAGTAAAAAGACTGAGTGTGATGTGGAATGATGGATGTGTAGTGCTGGAATGGAAAAAGGTTAGTTAGTTCGTTAGTCACTGTCCTCACCCCTTCCCTGTCAGTCAGGAATTTGATGTTGCGTTTATGTTCTCTCCACTACATTTAGAAGAAGGATGAAGAGCCTACTGCATGATAGGATAGAGGCAACGACAAATACCACAGCAAGACATACTCCACTGCAATGAATTGAGAAGCACGAAACATGACACACTTAAAGCATGATACATTCCATAGTACTAGTAGTTGTCATGGCTAGATGTCAGACATGACTGAAACTGTGGTGTCACCGCCAGACACCACACTTGCTAGGTGGTAGCTTAAATCGGCCGCGGTCCATTTAGTACATGTCGGACCCGCGTGTCGCCACTGTGTGATCGCAGACCGAGCGCCACCACAAGGCAGGTCTCGAGATACGATATAGCACTCGCCCCAGTTGTACGACGACTTTGCTAGCGACTATACTGACGAAGCCTTTCTCTCATTTGCCGAGAGACAGTTAGAATAGCCTTCAGCTAAGTCCATGGCTACGACCTAGCAAGGCGCCATTAACCGTATCTGAAGAGAGTCTTATTTGTATTATCAACAGCGATGTACCACAACATGGAATAAAGTTAAGTATTTGAGGAGCTGCATACTTTTCTTTATAACATTAATAAGTATCCTGTTTCAGACCTCTATCTAGCTCTAGCCTCCTTGAAATAACGCGTGCCTTTCGGCTACTTCAGTGTGGCGTAGCTGTCTTGTTACGCCACAACAGAAACACTCACACACCTCTTGCACTCATGATCCGATTTCCACACGCAGTTCCCCAGAACCAATGTTGCGTACCACTAGTGTCTGCCGTGAGACATGCATCTCAGCAATCGCGACTGATCTGTAGCCGGACTCGGCCTGTTGGAGAGGACTGCGTGGTCGTAGAAGGTGTCAAGGATGACCATAGTGATTGGAATTCAGATGTTATCAATACGTCCAGCAACAACACTCGCCATATTGAATCTTCTCAAATTTCCACATAAAAATCGGAGAGTACCCGCAACACACACTATCACGAAGGCTGCCATACACATAACTGAGTTTTAGTTCGCTATTCACCCGGCCAGAGGGCGACATGGCTGGGTCAACTGCACCGCCGTTGTCTGTCTGACGGGTTCGGAGCCTCAGCGAAGGCACCTGGTAATGTCAGTTCAATCCAGTCACCAGCTACCTCTGCCGCGCACCTGCACACTTGGCATAATAGACCTAAAAAAACCAGCCACATATTTATCAGTGTAATTACAATTAAATGTTACGATGTTCAGGCCAATCCGGTGGCATTCGACAATGACTGAGGTATGGGAAATACCTCCTCCTGACAGCTGGGGCGCTGGAAATGTCAGTACCATACTTGTGACTAAACTTAATTTTCCACGTAAGAACTTCCATCTCCCTTACACCTAGCAATGCGTTGAAATCGCAGTTTTCCACGTCAAATCCGTATCTCCCTTACGATCTGACGTAATAATTTCTTTGCACACATCGGAACACTGGCCTTAGTAACTTGGAACTGCAACATAAATACGGTTCACACAAGCACTACAGTTATCGTTTGTATATGTGTAACACCCAGATTATGCAAATTTGTCCACTAAGACATCATTGCAAGTGCAATATACTAGAGTGTGTCCATTCGAGGTTAATTTTCAGGGGCCAAGCAAAAGGGTAGAGAAACGTTGCATACCACAATGTTATCTCAAAAATGTTCTGCATTGAGACTAAGCATGTATTAAGTTCTTCTTGCTAATCACCATACCTGTTTAACACTTCGGAGGAGGAACACCTCGTGAAGGATCTTATGGAGCTGGAAAAAATAGGTTTGTTATGAAAAAAAAAGAAAACACTTGTTAGAGCGACATATAAAGATTTTGTTTGTTATATGTGAGGGAATACGATGACTTAATGATACATATCAAGCATGTGCCTGTTTAGATCATATAATATTTGTGCCAAAGTTGAATTTTTAAAATGTGTATCATGGTATGCAGAAACCTCCTATAGGTTTGAATTCAAAGCAGATTTTACTCCAAGTGTACAATAGACTTCTGTCTGTCACTCCAGTGCACCAGCTGCATTTAACTGAATAAGTGAATAAGCACTATGAATCCATCGTCATTCAGTTATTCAACTTCAAGTGCGTGCAGGGCGTCTGTGAATAAGGTCATGCTTTTGGAGGCTAGGAGGAACACTAGCAGACCCGTAATTCTAATAGTAAATCTGATCAATGGTAGTGAGTATATTGTGCAAGGTATGGGCGTGGATGCTGAGGTTCATGTTTTATGACAGTTAGCATTGAGAACTCCGGATTTGCTGGGGAAAGAGAATATTACTGCTTAAACATGTTTTACTGGGTGAAATCATGAAATGTGCTCTCAGATATTTGTACAAAAGTGATGAAGAGGCGTCATCACTTGAATGCTCTTGATTACTACATGTTCCCTACTCAATGTATACCACTACTATGTGTTATATCACACACATTCAATTTGTTACCTGACGTGTTTAGAAGAGATGAAGTCGTTTCAAAGTTTGAGCCCTGCTTTAAGTGCTATGGCTCGAATGTGCGATGCCAGATTGATGGGCTGTCATCCATTAAGATGTACTGTGTTGGATGTAGAGTTGAAATGATGAATAATAAATCATAAGGTCTGTTCAGTGGACACAACAGCCAATTAAGATGATACTACTTTTTTAATAACCAATTGCTTTACTTCATGGCTCCTATGACGATGACCGCAGATAGCTCAGATTTAAAGATGCTGGATTTGCAGCGTACACTAAAGATGCAGGTTTAACAGAAACATACTCAGCAAACATTGCATCACAGAGGTCTTTCAAGGATGTGAAGTGTACTAAAGCACAGAGAAGTGCAAAATGGTTAACACATTTCTACCATGGAATTCACTGGGATGGTCCTGGTGCACCCTGTAAAGATATGGTGCGGTCACTTCGATTATTAGGCCATCATCTACGTGAAGGGGAAGATCGCAAGGGTGTGTCAAATCCTCAAGATTGCTGTTATTCAAGACCTGGCGTTCTATGGGTGTCCTGCTCTCTGTCGACTCAAGAAGAAGATGTGCGAAAATAGTGTTGCTGTGTCTACTTATGAAAATGTAAAATTACTTTTTTAAGTTCGATGAGAAATAAATGAATTTTTACCTTATAATATGTGTGTACTTTCTTCACTGATTCCACCCTGTTTGCCCTTTGATAATATACAGTTTCGCTCGGGTACTATGTCTGTGGTTTTCTTCAAGCACATGAGATATAAATTTAGACATGTTTGCTATATGCCTTCTGCTCCCATAAGCCAATTCGTGCTGTGTGATAGACGTAATCTTATGCAACCGTTCTATATATTTTGTTATATTCCATCTTAAACTTCACCTCCTTAATAGCGCTCATCTTCAGAAAAACTAATGTAATTTGTGTCATGCACGTCCTTTATATACATTTGTGAGGGTAGGGATGTGTGAAATAAAAACAAAGACGTATGATAACGATTTTTTTTCATTTATTCAGTTCACACAGAACAATTTGATTTTTGAGATACAGTTCAGTTCTCGGGATACGATTCAGTTATTGAGGTACAGTTCGATACTTGAGACATACTTTGATATTTCAATGTCGAGATGCTTTCAATTTACACGCTATAACCAATAACTAAGAGTTTTACAATTTTTTCGTTGTAGCACTGTTGAGAATACTTTTACAATTTTTAACTACTCTAAAAACCAATGTGGAGAAAGTATCTTTGCTGCAACTAAATTCCACAGTCCCAATAGGTTGCACAATAATTCTGATGGACTGTGATCTATATGCACTTAAAAACTAATCAGTCTTGGACAGCTCGCGGCAGGTTCAAATGGTTCAAATGGCTCTGAGCACTATGGGACTCAACTGCTGAGGTCATTAGTCCCCTAGAACTTAGAACTAGTTAAACCTAACTAACCTAAGGACATCACAAACATCCATGCCCGAGGCAGGATTCGAACCTGCGACCGTAGCGGTCTTGCGGTTCCAGACTGCAGCGCCTTTAACCGCACGGCCACTTCGGCCGGCTCGCGGCAGGTAAAACTTAATAACTATTCTATTTACATGACGCACATGGTGTGTAGATAAATTCACATGTGTGTACACAGCACACATACAACGTGCGTGAATAAATAAATATGTAGATGACGCATATTTGTTTATATTTTTTTCACATTTCTTAAACTTTTTTATAGCTTTTTCCACAGTTCACACACACACACACACACACACCCACAAACACACACACACACACACACACACGCGCACACACACACACATAAAAACACACACAGACTCATGGTGTGCTTACACATATATTTACAATTGTGTGTACACATCACAGCCGGCCGCGGTGCCCGAGCGGTTCTAGATTATTCAGCCCGGAACCATGCTGCAGCTACAGTCGCAGGTTCGAATCTTGCCTCGGGCATGGATGTGTGTGATGTCCTGAGGTTAGTTAGGTTTCAGTAGTTCTCTAACTTCAGGGGACCGATGACCTCAGCTGTTAATCCCCATGGTTCAAATGGTTCAAATGGCTCTGAGAACTATGGGACTTAACTTCTGAGGTCATCAGTCCCCTAGAACTTAGAACTACTTAAACCTAACTAACCTAAGGACATCACACACATCCATGCCCGAGGCAGGATTCGAACCTGCGACCGTAGCGGTCACGCGGTTCCAAACTGAAGCGCTTAGAACCGCACGGCCACACCGGCCGGCTAATCCCCATGGTGCTTAGAGCCATTTGAACCACTTTTTGAACCATTCTGTACACAGCACACATTCCTCACATAAATAAATAAATATTTATACAACACACACGCACACACACACACACACACACACACACACGCATATGCACACACACACACGCTCACTCACTCATGATCTCCCTCTCATACAGGTACGAAAAGGTCTTAATATACCTTCAACTACCTGGTTTCAACTACTTTTAAAGATCAAATAAGTAGGACAATATATAGCTGAAAGTATAGTAACCCCTCTTTTCTACCTATTTGACCATGTAGTTGAAACTAGATAGTATAGTAAACCCCTTTTCGTACCTGTGTGAGAGACAGACAGGAAGCAAGTCTGGAATTTTCCGATCAACAGAATGCTGCCACTTGATACTTTGCTTGGGGCCGCAAGCTCAAAGGTGGCCGACATCCGTTTCATGGTCGGCGGCGTTTAGTATTGTGATCTGTAATTAGGAACTTGGGTGGTACTGGGCCTTCGTGGAGGCGCCCAGACGACAGAACGACAGAAACACGGGCGGGAGACCCCAAACGGCGGCTAGCACTTCATTCCTTTCCTCTGTGCTTACAGTTATTACGTCGTGGGAAGCGGGGGTGTGGGGTGCAGACGTGAGCTCTACTCAAGTGGGGGAGCCCTGTCTTCCGCAAAATGATTAAACAAGGAATATTCATCAATATTTATTGACACTGATTTGAATTTCGTGTCTTGAGATCCTTCCTCTCCAGCATAGACTGAGTCTTTTTCCCGCCAGTTTTTTCTGGGAGCAGTGGGGAGGGAGGGGATGAGGGGTGGTGGTGAGGAGAGGGAGTGCGACATCCTCTGATGGTGGTATTTTGCACTAAATCATTCGATTCCTGCAGGTCAAGGGAGCACATCCACGAAAATTTTCCAACAAGAGAACTTCTCCAATCTCCAGCAGTGCAATAACATAATTAGGACATGTGAGCTTTTCCCGCCAAATAAAGAAATTCAATCCTTCAAAATTGAATTTTATAAATAAATAGTATATAACCTGCTATGTAAATGACACTGACTTCAATTTCGTAGCATGAGATCCTTCCTCTCCAGCACAGACCAAGTCTTTCTTCCACCAATTTCCAGATGGCAAGAGGGAGGGGCGGATTTCACAGAGGGGGAGGGGGAAATTAATTCATTTGTTTCATTAGTTAGTCAATTAATTTGATATCAAAAATGTGCTTGTATTGATGAGGCGGAGGGGAGAGGTGTGTGGCGGTGGAGGGGAAATGAGAGAGTTGGAAAGTTTCTCAGACAGATGGATTATCCCCAGGGGGTAATAAATCAACGCTCAAGGGGCCATAAACCACTTCACAAAACACAACAGACCTTCCATCGCGGCCTCCAATAAGCTCTCGCTTCACACCACTGAGGTAGAAAATGGCGGTAGTTTGGAGTCAGTGGAATGCACTCTACAGGTCGTCTGGTTCGGGGCTTTCCCTGAAGTAGCCGATTTGTAACAGTTCGCTGTGTCACTGTTGAGCCAACTGCTGCTCAAATTGCTGCTGCAGATGCAGTAAGATGCGCCAGAGCCATACGCCGAACAGGCCGGCCGCTGTGACCGAGCGATTCTAGGCGCTTCAGTCCGGAACCGCGCTGCTACTACGGTCGCAGATTCTAATCCTGCCTGGGGCATGGATATGTGTGTTGTCCTTAGGGTAGTTAGGTTTAAGTAGTTCTAACTCTAGGGGACTGATGACCTCAGATGTTAAGTCCCATCGTGCTTAGAGCCATACGTCGAACACGATGGTCATCCCTCTTTGTTGTGCCACTTGGGTCTCCGGAACCCGGTGTTCTTGCGACCGTACATTCTCGTGACCACCACTGCCAGCAATTATGTACGGTGCCTAAATTCCTATCAAGTCTTTCTGCAATATCACAAAGAATAATCCAGATTCTCGTAGTCCTAATACGCGACCTCGTCCGAACTCAGTCAGGTGTTGATAATTGCGTCTTTGTCTCCTTAAAAGCATTCTTGTCTAATATCAACCCACCACATCCCATCTCAACGCTTAGGATCGTTACAGCGTCTATTTTAAGCGAACTAGCGCCACTCTTCGCGACTCCCGCGAAATTTTAATAGACATCATCTTTCAGATGCAGAAACAGCCTACCAACTTCCATTTATGTCGCGCGACTCCTTCTTGATGCTACGATTTTTTTTCCGTCAGTGCATAATGAATTTCCTCGAGACGGAAGAGCTTCTGTCCAGAAATCAGCAGGGATTTAGAAGGTATCGCTCGTGTGAAATTCAGTTTGCCCTTTTCTCGTATGATATCCTGCGAACCTTGGATGAAGGGCAACAGAAGGGTTCCATATTCCTAAATTTCCGGAAAGTGTCTGACACGGTGCCCTGCTGCAGACTGTTAAGGAAGGTACGCGTATATGGAATAAGTGCTCAGATATGTGAGCGGCTCGCCAACTTTTTAAATAACGGAACCCAGCACTTTGTCCTCGACGGCGAGCGTTCATCTGCGAGAAGAGTATTGTCAGGAGTGCCCCAGATCAGCGTGATAGGACGGTTCTTATTCTCTGTATACATAAATGATCTAATGGTCGACTTCGGTTTATTGGGAGAATTTTGAAAAAAAGAGTGGGCCATCCATAAAGGATGTGCGATCCATTTTTGAACATGCTCGAATATTTGGGATCCACGCCATGTTGGATTAATGGAAGACACCGAAGCAGTGCAGAGGAGAGCTGTTCGATTTGTTGCAGGCGAGTTCAATTGACATAACAGTGTTATAGAAATTCTTCAAGAACGCAAGTAAGAACCTCTGGAGGAAAGACGACGTTCCTTTCGCCGAACACAATTGAGAAAATACAGAGAACAGGCATTTCAAGCTGAATGTAGAATTATTCTGCTGGCGCCACCGTTCATTTCGCCACGTAGGTACCACGAAGGTAAGAGAAGTTAGGGCTCATACATACGCAAATCGAAAGTCGTTTTTTCCTCGCTCTGTTTGAGAGTGGAATAGGAAAGGAAATAACTAGTACTGGTACAAGGTACCCTCCATCGCGCACCGTACGGTGGCTTACGGAGTATGTAGATGTATATACACAGCACTATTAGAGGCAGTTTTCACATACTTAAAATGGACGAAAGAAGGTGGGATACATTTTAATAGGCTGGAGATATTGTACTATTTGCCTCCTGCTCAAGTATACAGGGTGATTCAAAAAGAATACCACAACTTTAAAAATGTGTATTTAATGAAAGAAACATAATATAACCTTCTGTTATACATCATTACAAAGAGTATTTAAAAAGGTTTTTTTTCACTCAAAAACAAGTTCAGAGATGTTCAATATGGCCCCCTCCAGACACACGAGCAATATCAACCCGATACTCCAACTCGTTCCACACTCTCTGTAGCATATCAGGCGTAACAGTTTGGATAGCTGCTGTTATTTATCGTTTCAAATCATCAATGGTGGCTGGGAGAGGTGGCCGAAACACCATATCCTTAACATACCCCCATAAGAAAAAATCGCAGGGGGTAAGATCAGGGCTTCTTGGAGGCCAGTGATGAAGTGCTCTGTCACGGGCTGCCTGGCGGCCGATCCATCGCCTCGGGTAGTTTCATAAATAACCTTTTTCGTAGGACTCTCCATACAGTTTATTGTGGAATTTGCAGCTCTCTGCTAGCTCTGCGAGTCGATTTTCCTGGGCTGCGAACAAATGCTTGCTGGATGCGTGCTACATTTTCATCACTCGTTCTCGGCCTTCCAGAACTTTTCCCTTTGCACAAACAACCATTCTCTGTAAACTGTTTATACCAACGTTTAATACACCACGTATCAGGAGGTTTAACACCATACTTCGTTCGAAATGCACGCTGAACAACTGTCGTCGATTCAGTTCTGCCGTACTCAATAACACAAAAAGCTTTCTGTTGAGCGGTCGCCATCTTAGCATCAACTGACGCTGACGCCTAGTCAACAGCGCCTCAAGCGAACAAATGTACAACTAAATGAAACTTTGTAGCTCCCTTAATTCGCCGACAGATAGCGCTTAGCTCTGCCTTTTGTCGTTGCAGAGTTTTAAATTCCTAAAGTTGTGGTATTCTTTTTGAATCACCCTGTATTTCAACAAATAATGACAGTAAGAGAAGTATGAAAGACGGCATGAAAATTACAATAGGATTAAAAAATGTATAGACAATTTTGTACAAATTAAAAATGAAGCTGTAGAACTAGGTGACGAGCTTTTACGTTTAGGGTATGCATTACAACAAAAGAAATACTGGAAATCGAAGAGCGTAAATGGCCTGTAGTGGTTTTGGTAAACTACATACAGTTTCCAAAATAAATTTCCTGAAACCAAAACTTTACAACTAATATCTGTTGCCATTATTGACTTATGACAATGAGAGTGCGAATTTTAATACAAAAATCATTAAAATTTGATGCTTTCTCAGCTAGCAATAGAGAGATGCGTGTTAGGAATTACTAAGAGAGGAAAAGAAGCAAACGGATCAGGGGACAGGCTAGAGTAGAAACATTATTCTGTCTGTAGTAAATGAAACGTGTATTGGTGGAACTTGTAGCCACTCTTATGGATGGTAGGTGGACCAAGAAAGTTCTTTTCTTATTGTGAGAGATAAGAAAACGCCGAGACGACGATCTAAACCAAATTGGTGGGTGACATTAAAACATGGAGAAGCATCATGGATGAGTATCACTGGTGATCGTAACGCATGTAAAATTCTAGAGGAGGCCACTGTTGTAGCAGACGTCAGATAGATGATAATCATGACTATGAAGCACAATTGACTCATGGTGTACTTTAAATCCACTTACAGCTATCCTCTGTTTGGTTTTTCACTGTTGGTGAATGCCTGGGTGATGTCTCAACAAGGGCTGCGGTACGTACTATCTCATCAAAAGTATCCGGACATCTGTTAATGGACATTAATATGCATTGTGTCCACACTTCACCTTTATGACTGCTTCAACTCTGCTGGGGGCACTTTGAATGAGGTCTCTGAATGTCTTTGAGGAATGGCAGCACATTTTTTCTCAAGAGCCGAAACCAGAGGGGCACTGATGTTGGACGCTGGTAGAGGTTCTAACTCGTCCCACAGACCTTACATTGGGGTCAGGTCGGGAGTCTGGGCAGGCTGGTCCATTATTCTCCACTAACTATTGCCTCTAGACGCTGCTTAGAGTGTACCGCCTTACTGATACAGTCATCATCTCAACTGAATGCATTACACAGTGTTGTAAAATGTGTTCATATGGTTTTCCATTTAGCAGTTTCTTAAGCACAATAAGGGAAGCATCCCCATATCGTAGTACCACGTCCTTTGTACTTCACTCCCCCGGCATTTTCCAAATCCACGTCCTTCCATCAGATTGTCACAGGGTATAGCGTGTTCATTACTCCAAGCTCTACAAACGTCACTTAGCAATGACTACAGAAATGAGTGGCTTGTTTTTGAGGAGCAGGTCGACCACTGTACTTTATTCTTTTTAACTCCTTACGCACAGTAATTGTGCTGGCTGGGCTGCTGGTACCGTTTCGGAGCTTAGGTCGCTGCTCATCACTATGTGAGATCTGCCTGCTCTTGGTTTAGCGCTGGTTGTTTTTCGTGTTCTTACTTCACTATCCTCTAACCACCGACAGTCACTTGGACCGCTTTAGGATGGTAGAAGTGTCTCTAATGTGTTTCTCAGGTGACTTCCAATGAATAGTCCACGTTCGAAGTCACTGAGCTTTCCTGGGCGACCCATTCTCGTGTTACAGCTTCTCTAATGATAACGCAACAGTCCCCGCCTCCTTTTACACTGGCGGTCCGCCTCCCTTAACACCTAGTGGTCCGTTCCGCGTTACTTAGGGATGTCTGGACACTTTTGATCAGATAGTGTATGACTTCTCCAATTCTGTTTTGTTGAGATGGTTTCCAAGTCGACACATCGTTAAGAGCCAACCTCCCTTCCTTTTACATGTGTATCGCAAAGAAAATATTTCCGAAATGATTATTTTACGTTAAAGCGGAGTGGCACTGCTATGAAAATTTATGAGCGGGCTTGAGACTGCAAACCTAAAGCTACGTTTCCGTTCTGACAAGTTCCAGGTATACAACAAATTAGGTCTGGAATGTAAGTCTGTATGTATAATGAATCAAATACTGTGCTTTCCAGTGTTTCTTAGCGATTTGTCGATTTCGACCGAATACGAACAACTCAGCTACATCAGTGTTTGTGGTAATGGCATGAACTACTAAATAAAGGGCGAAAACCTGCAAACCTAAAGCTGCGCTTCCGTTCTGACAAGTTCCAGGCATACAACAAGTTAGGTCTGGAATGTAAGTCTGTATGTATAATGAATCAGATACTGTGTTTTCCATTGTTTCTTAGTGATTTGTCGATTTCGACCGAATACGGACAGCTCAGCTACATCAGTGTTTGTGGTGATGGCATGAACTACTAAATAAAAGGCGAAAACGGCCGACATGATGGATTAGAAGCTTCCTAGCGACGATACATTCGGAGGGATCCTGTTACTCGTTAATGCGAGACGTTTCCAAAGTGGATACAAGAATTTTGCTAAAATGACAGCAAGTGATTTTGACGTTTTACTAAACTTATTTGGATCGGATATTATAAAAAGCAGGAAATGTTGAAGAGCAATATCGTCTGGTGAAATGTTAGCGATTAATCTTCGTTTCTTAGCGACAGGTGATACCTACAGTTATTTGATGTATCTGCACTTCAAATCCGCCATATCAAATTTCGTACTGGACGTGTGCTAGACTATTATTGGAGGTTTGAGGGATTCCATTAGGGTAAGAACTATTAATACGAAACTTTGTTTAGAAAATGGTTTGTTCATAACTGTTTACATTTTATAAAGTGGTAACTTGTCTTTAAAACATACGGTTTCACATAGTACCTAGGTTATTGAGCTTGTGTGTGCAGCTCATTCAGTAGTTATTGACAAAAAAACTCAATAAAGTAAAATATTGCATGTGAAGATCTTTAGCACAAGAATCATTTTCCTTGTTTTTATTCTATTTTGCTTATTTCTCTCACGTGATGAAATCTCAGTGAGTGAAGTTTCTTCTCATCTTCTTCATTAGTGCATTCCATAACATCAGATATCCGTTGCTGGACATCATTTCTATTGTTATCATTATGGCTTCAATTTGTTATGTACTGCCTCCTATTCATATACTTCAGGAAGTTTCGCCACTTTACATTTAGGTCACTCCATGACAAAACAAGCAGTATCATCAACGCCAAGTGTGAAGCACCACAAACACGAACAAGAAAGCACGTTTGAGGTAATACTCGCAGGATATGGATTGTGAATGCAGACTGTCCTGCTCACGCTAAGTCCCAGGGATAAGCTGCAATCTATTTCCATTGTTCGTTGCACAAGTAGTGGAACACGTGTGCCTCAGTCACCTTGAACGTTTCTGTACACGGCACTTGTGCCGTCACAACATGTTACACACTTTCCATTTCAACAAATGAGGGCACATATTGCCAGCATATGACGGGCAACATGTTGCGGGACACATATGTAGTAATAGAAACGTACCTAAAAACATACTTTAATTCAGGAGCATATGTAATGATCTTTAAACAGTTCGTGCGTGTATCTCAGAGTATGTACGCTTTGCTCTATTGTTTAGTGAAACGGTATTCCACAAACTCGCTAATTCTGCTGGAGGGAGGGGAAGCAGTGGGTTCTTTCTTCCACTACTCAATGTTAAGGAAGATGAAAGAGAAGAAGCGCTTCTGCTGAAGCGGTAGTTTGCTTGAAGGAATAACTAATTCCTCGCAGGATGATAGCAGTTCCAAAGTAACGCTTCACGTCTTGTTAATAAGACACCGTACGGGTAATACTATTTATGCAAGTTGTAAGACATGTAAATCCCCATAGCCGTAAGATAGTACAGTATACGGTAAGATATCCATATCTGTTAACAATGTAGGAACTAAAAAAATGGTTCAAATGGCTCTGAGCACTATGGGACTTAGCATCTGTGGTCATCAGTCACTAGAACTTAGAACTACTTAAACCTAACTACCCTAACATCACCGCACACATCCATGCCAGAGGCAGGATTCGAACATGCGACCGTAGCGGTCACGCGGTTCCAGACTGATGTGCCTAGAACCGCACGGCCACACGAGCCGGGTGTAGGAAGTAACTTGTGTCAACAATGCAGAAATATATAGGTGGTAATGGCTGTGCTCCAACGTCGCTTCTGTTCGAGTTTTCTTGAGCGAATTTCCGCCGATTGTTGTCCAGGCTTGGCACGCTCCTGTTTCTAACGTAGAGCCACTCTGCGGCTTGCACTTTGTCAATATTAGTAGAAAAGTTGCTTTGTTTATAAGCAGTTGTTTAGTGACACATCATATGCAATTGTAACACTGAAAAATATTAATAAAAAGACAACTGAAGTAGTATCGCGGTGTTTCTATTGTTAATTAACCACTGAGTCCCTTAACATTCAAATCACAGATACAACTGGTTCTTTCGCAAGATGGAGCAAGTGGTTTAATTTAATAATTAAATTGTTTTAACTTTTATAATCTGTTTTAAAGTAAGGCTTTTTAGTGCACTGTTTGTCTATGTTTTAAGTCATATTTTTTTATCAGACATTGTAATCGTAATAGATAGTAATGCTTTTATAGTAGCAAAATCATTTTAACGCAAAATGCTTTTAACCATAGCAATACCAACGCATTTTCCATAACATGTAATAAAAAGGGAAAGAGGTGGAGGCGGGAGAGAGTACTTCATGCTCATAAAAAAATTAAACAAACGGACGATTTCGTTAGTTACTTTTGTTAACAACATACTGTTCAAATAGGTACTGATGTATGAGTAGGGTTCACGAACTGGAAATATATTTTAGCACAATCTTAGCAATACCAATGCATTTCTCATAATGTGTACACTGAGGAAAACAGAACTTGATGACTACCTCAAAAAAATTTAAAAAATACAAATTTCGTTACTTATCATTAACTTTCATTCAAATCATACTTTTTAAAGACATATAGATGTGCAAAAAGGGTCGTGAACCTGAAAATAAGATTATTATATTTTGTCGCAATATGTCATATTCACTGCTAAGGCTTAAGTCCTCGGATTAATTTTTACCGAAAAATTTAAAACGATTAGGTAAAAGAAATCAAAATCTTATTGGCATTGCGAGGATTAATACTAAAGTCGTGCAGCTCTTATATAGATATTATTGAGTAGCAGAGCCTACGAATATTTGTTGCCGGGTTTAGGTGAACCCCACATGTATTAATTGTCGCCATTGAAAAGGTTAATTTTATGAGTATTCATCTACTCGCTATTGAATTATGTTTTTTTAATGTTTGTGATTTAAATATTGTATTTCTTTTCACAAGTATAAAGGGGGGAAAAGAAAGAAAATTAAAAGTAATAAAATTTTAAGGTAACGTCTCACACCCTAGCGGCTAGAACTTAGCAATTTTGTACAATTTTGAGAGCCATGTTGTTAGTTGACGCCCCATGTAGGTATAGATTTTTAATACTGACATTAAACCTTGCTATGTAAGTTCTTAGTTTTTGGTGAGTAAACTTTTATATTTTTTTAATTTTAATCTTTTATAGCTTGACGTTATATAACAAACAACTGTCGCTCTTTATATTCCTTCAATCTTCATCGTAGACGTCTGACAGGGGCAGCAGCCGAAACAGCGTAATAATGAAATTTGTTAAGTAAGTCCTTAGTTTTTGGTGAGTGAACGTTTAAATTTTTTAATTTTGATCATTTATAGCTTGATTTTATATAACAAACAACTGTCGCTTTCTATATTCCTTTAATCTTAATCGTAGATGTCTGATAGTGACAGTAGCGGAAACAGCGGAATAATGAACTTCATTAAGCGGTATAGACGATTTTATTGACAAAGTTGACAGATACTACAAATTAACTTTCTGTCGGACCCTCTGAACGCGTTCTACATGTTTGGAAGATTAACGTGGTGTTACAAAGTGCGGATGTGTCTAGCTTGTAGTTTTCGCTACCTGATATCTACCAACCACGTTAAGCGTCTAGCTGCGTCTTATTTTGAAGTTACCTACTGAAACGTTGTATATTGTAGGCTACAGTAATAATCTGCGTGATACTAACACATCTTACAGTCCAGCTCAGAGTTTTATCTAAAAGCACATCTCTTCGACTTCTACAATCTCCCCAGGATTTCTCCTGCGTACATTACCGCAGCCTTCGTTCTCTCAGTTAGTCACTTTTTACACAAATCATGTTTACCGTAAATATTGTGATGTACAACATGTCAATCAAACATAAGTTGAACGTATTTTTAACAAAATATATTTTATAGCTACAAGCAGGCGACTTATAAATTGTAACTGACTACATATTTCTATTTAAAAATTGCCCTGATAGCACAGAAAAGTTGTCAAGTAGAAACAACTTTAATCTTCAACTTAAACTATTACTGCTGTCAGAAATTTTATTGTTTGATCTTTCCAAACTCGCCTCCAACTGAAATAAATGTCAACAACCACTTGCTCAGACAATAAACCATTGGGTTAAGGCAAGAATTGTGGAGTATATCACAAAATCTCATTCGGATTTTGTGTTGATAAATGCCCTGATAATTCCTACATTTGTAAATAAGAGTCGGTATAAGGAGAGGAAGAAAACGGGAAATGTTATTTTGCTTCTGTGCCTCCAGATGCAATGACATTACACCATCATTGCGAGATCTCTTAGTTTTAACCCTCTGTTGCTCGCGCGGGTGACACTCGTCATCCACATGACTTTCCCGCTCAATTTTGTCTGACAGGGCAAGTTTGAGTTCGCGCCATTTTGAGTACCTTTCTGTTAACTCTCCTGCTGTTATCTCCAATCATTGTTGGATTTCAGTTACGAAAGATACATTGTTTGAAACATTATTATAGTCTGGAGGACACTTGTCATCCGCTCGAGCTCTGCTGCCACAATCTGAAACAAAGGAAGTCTGTATTACTTTGTTGCTTTCCTAGATTCAATCGATCTTTCATGTGCGTAAATTTAGACGTACTGAAACTGATTGCAGTTACATTCCATGTTACCTAGTATTCTCTTTATTTTTAAACTGTGGAAGAAACGTGTGTGTGAAATCTTATGGGACTGAACTGCTAAGGTCATCAGTCCCTAAGCTTACACACTATTTAACCTAAATTATCCTAAGGACAAACACACACACCCATGCCCGAGGGAGGACTCGAACCTCCGCCGGGACCAGCCGCACAGTCCATGACTGCAGCGCCTCAGACCGCTCGGCTAATCCCGCGAGGCGGAAGAAATGTCAAAGGCAGAAAACCTCGGACAGAGTTTAGTAGAGATCCTAATGTATGGCTGGAATGGTTCAATGAGCCGAGTGATGAAGATGCTCACAGTGATAGCGCTGACTCAGAGACTGAGGATTATGTTCATGAAAGCGGTCATGATTCAGGAACAGAACAAGAAGTGTCAAAAAATGATGAATATGAATCACAGGAAAAAGTAACTCAAGAGGATACATTTTTTAGGGAAAGATGGAATAACTAAACGGAGGTAAAATAAATATCCTACCAGTGTTAGAAGCAGATCTTGTAATTTTATTGCGCATTTGCCTGAACCAAAAAATCAAGCTCGTATAAAAAAGACAGAAATAGAAATTCTGAATTTGTTCTTGCATTATTGCAACATTCACTAATATATACTTCAATTAAGTTCGTGGTAGCTTCTCAATGGAAAGGGACGCTAAAGAAACAGATGCGATAGAGATCAGAGCTTTCATTGGTTTGTTGTATCTATGTGCTCTAGGAAGAGTATATCGAAATTGTGGGTAGCTCAAAGGGAAATGGACTTGAATCATGTTATTTATGCGTAAGTGAAAATCGATTCAGGTTTCTGTTGAGATGTCTGAGGTTTTATAATATCCGTGATAGAGGTGTTCGCAGAGAGATTGACAAGTTGGCTGCTATCACAGCTATAAGAGAGGTACTTGAACTATTCACGAACAATTGCAAAAATATTTTTCACCAGGTGGTTCAAATGGCTCTGAGCACTATGGGACTTAACATCTGACGTCATCAGTCCCCTAGAACTTAGAACTACTTAAACCTAACTAACCTAAGGACATCACGCACATCAATCCACGAGGCAGGATTCGAACGTGCGACCGTAGCGGTCACGCGGTTCCAGACTGAAGCACCTAGAGCCGTTCGGCCACAACGGCCGGCTTTTCACCTAGTGAATATCTTACTATTGATGAAGAGCTTTTGTTATTTAGAGGAAACTGTTCGTTCAGGCAGTATATTCCTAGCAAACCAGCAAAGTATGAGTTAAAAGCGTTTGCTTTGGATGATGTAAAAACAGCTTACACTTTGAATTTAGCACAGTACGTCGGCAGGCAAAAAGAGGGACCATGTAATGACAGTAATTCAACTGAAGATATTGTTCTTCGAATGGTCAAACTGTTACAAACGTTAGAATATATTATACTGTGTACAAATATTAAATGTATTATATTTAGATTTAATCAAAAATCATAAAACCAGTCATAAAGACCGCTCAAAGTATACAAATAGACAGCTTGCTTTGTGGATGACACCAGTCATCCGCGCGAGTGATTATGTCACGAATTTTCACGCGAGTAACGGAGGGTTAATGATATATTTCACATGTAATCCCAGGGAGAAGTTTGCTTATTGTTCTAGTAGTTTCTATGCTCATGGGTGTATCTGAAACTTCGAATAGATGATCTGACGAAGGAAGACCTTTACATTCAAAGACTGAAACAGTATGCAGGTATAAGGCAGTCTAAAGAAGGAGTGACCATGGCCGCTGGCTCGGGCAAAGTTCATCAGATAGGACAGCCTGTGTGGCCAATGACGTCTTTTCCAAAGCGTTCGTTTAGGCCACAGCTACATTGCGAAAGACGAAACTGGAACAAAACGCTAAACATTCATTGCGCATGGACAAGTAAGTGAAATGAAGAGTCAGCGGCCTAAGAGCTTCATAATCAGACCAACAGAACGCGCAATTCTCGTTATTCAGAAATCTGTGGAAATATGTAGTAATATCTGCATCATAAACACAATTATACTATTTCAAAACAGACAGGATTAGTGGAGACAGGAACGCATTACACAGCCAGGATAGTTAACCAAGATAAGACAACTAATAATCAAGTATTAAGAACCGTTTGAAAGATTTTCATGACAAAAAATTGCCAGATAATTAATTTAGGCAATATTTTATAAGGTACCAACAATCCATTACTGATGGTTTCGAGGCAAATCTTTACATCTGCTCTATTCATTTATTTATCATTGCCTGACAACGCAGCTAACTTATTTGTGCTTGTGTGTGCAATTATAATGGCAAGTTCTTTCTGTGCATTATAGTAAGTACTCTATTCAGGTTTACTGGTTGCATTTTAACAACAACGGCAGCAAAGATGAACTGATATATCAACATAAACACGCATTGTGAAGAATGTGCTCTTGAGATGACTGCTGACTCGCAATGATTACCGGGATCAGACTTACCGGCCAGAACTGTTGGCGCCAGATAGTGTTTCCAGCTGTTCCACTCTGTTGTGCTCGTGCAGTTTTCACTGAAAGCCAAATTGAAGAATTCCTTCCCACATTACTGCGATGCATACCGAGTTTGGTAATGGTTGAGGGAAATAGGGGGAAGAAGAAACACAAATGTTTTATTGGAAAATAGATTTCTTACGGAAATTCTGATAATGTTTAGACAGCTAAACGTAACATCCATGAAACATTTTACCTCCAAAATCTCAGCACCTCACATGGAAAATACCGTTGTAAAACGGCATATCATCAAATGTAAACGACTGTAAATGACAAATAGTTTGAGACTGCTGCTGTGTTATTGTGCTTACTCAGCTGTGTACAAATCACATGTCTGTAGCCAGTATCGCTGTGTGTATCACTAACGAATAATATCAGTCCTGCTTACTCAGTCGAGTATAATTCACACGTCTGTAACCAGTATCACTGAATATGTCACTAACGAATAATACTTTTATAACATAAATTCACATAATATCCTGGTCTCCTGAGAAAATCATTTGGGACACGTAATTGTCACGGTTTTTAATCTAGAAACAAAATGCATGGAATAAAATTTCTCATTTAATTCAATATTTATGAAAACAATTTTTCTAGAAGTAGAAAATTATAGAAATATATATTTTCACAATACCACCTACTTGGTTTAACTCGTCTTATGCCTAACGCCAGGTAAATGATATGTTTAAAAGGAAAAGAGATATTGCCTACCTCCGTCCCTAACATGCCGACCTTCGCTTTATGGCCCTCGAGACAAGTAAAACCGTAAGTAAAGGAGGTATAAGGAGCATCGCTTACATCATTTCTCCTAAGGGAACTGCAGTCATGTGAGAAATGTTGTGAAGAACGTGGGCGATGCGGCGCGTCTTAGCACTGCTGATTAAATATTGTTTGGCATGACCCTTGCCCTAATAGTCTTCAGTCAAACGAAATCTTAAATCTGAGTATAAAAAGTATAATTTGTACCCGAATACTAATTACTAATATTAGACAGCTTTTAGAACTAACAAATTGTACCTCAGTAGCTAGTAAGCGACTAAACATAGCAGTAAATATATCGAGGCTCTTACATTCGAAAAATACATATCAGTCTTTTTTTATTTCCGAAGAAAAGAATTTTATTTATGTTAATGTACCAATTCACAAAATGAAGATGAATTCTTGCTATGGGTTTTACAGCTGCTGCATCGTCTTACGGCTATTATCGATTTCAAAATATCACGATAACTGACAAGAAAGATAAGTGTAAGTGTAGTAATGAAGTTAGGTATCAACACAAGTGTCCTGGCTTTTTCTCTTTGAAATCTGGCCAGCCTATTTATAGGAAAGGGGAACATGGGAGTTTAGCTTCCTGTCAACATCATGGTGACGAGAGACGTTGCCTAGTACCTAAGGATGGAGCAGGAAACCACCGACAACCATGTCGAAGACACAGTTCACTTATGTTTAAAGAAAATAACGGAAAGCTGAAATCAGAATATGTGGACGAGAATTAGAATCATTCTCCTCCCAAATATCTAAAGTGCTGCAGTTAGAAAGTACTGAATTTCGAATTAATGCAGCACGTATTTCCTTAGATGTAGTGATAAATGATGATATTGTTAGGCAATGTAAACATATTTTCGTAGTAATGATTTGATAATAGACCACAGAGCAGTATTACAGAATTCTAAATGTTCACGTCTAACACGACAAACAGGCACCCAAAAAAATACACCGCTTGACAAAACAAGTGGAGCACCCGGAAGATAAGGTCGAATGTCAATGTAACTTCATACATACACTCTCGGATGGTATGTAAATTGATTTACAATTCTCTGTAACATGAAATGTAATCCATTAACAAAGGAAGCAGGTTACAAAACACTCGTTCAACCAATACCCGAATACTGCTCGCCAATCTGAGATCCGTACCAGACAGCATTGATAGAGGAAATAGAGATGCTCCAAAGAAGAGCAACACGTTTCGTTGCATGTTCATTTAGTAAGCGCGAAAGCGTCACTAAGATGCTCAGCCAACTGCAGCGGCAGACGCTGCAAGAGAGACATTCTGCATGACGGTGTGGTTTATTGTTGAAGTTACGAGAGGGTAAGTTCCTTTGAGAGTCAGCCAATACTCTGAGGTGACAAAACTCATGGGATATCGTCTAACATCGTATCGGACCTACACTATGTGATCAAAAGTATTCGGATACCTCCAAAAACATACGTTTCTCATATTAGGTTCATTGTTCTACTGCCAGGTACTCCATATCAGCGACCTCAGTAGTCATTAGACATCGCGAGAGAACAGAATGGGGCGGTCCGCGGAACCCGCGGACTTCGAACGTGGACAGGTGATTGGGTGTCACGTCTGTACTCGAGATTTGCACACTCCTAAACATCCCTAGATCCACTGTTTCCGATGCGATAGTGAAGTGGAAACGTGAAGGGACACGTACAGCACAAAAGCGTACAGGCCGACCTCGTCTCTTGACTGACAGAGACTGCCGACAGTTGAAGAGGGTCGTAATGTGTAATAGGCAGACAGCTATCCAGACCATCACACAGGAATTCCAAACTGCATCAGGATCCACTGCAAGTACTATGACTGTTAGGCGGGAGATGATAAAACTTGCACTTCATGGTCGAGCGGCTGCTCGTAAGCCACACATCACGCCAGTAAAAGACCAACGACGCCTCGCTTGGTGTAAGGAGCGGAAACATTGGACGATTGTACAGTGGAAAAACGTTGTGTGGCGTGACGAATCACGGTATACAATGTGGCGATCCGATTGCAGGATGTGGGTATAGCGAATGCACGGTGAACGTCATCTGCCAGCGTGTGTAGTGCCAACAGTAAATTTGGAGGCGGTGGTGTTATGGTGCGGTCGTGTTTTTCGTGGAGCTATCACAGCACAGGCCTATACTGATGTTTTAAGGACCTTCTTGCTTCCCTCTGTTAAAGAACAATTCGGAGATGGCGAATGCATCTTTCAACACGATCGAGCGCTTGTTCATAATGCACGGCCCTTGGTGGAGTGGTTACACGACAATAACGTCCCTGTAATGGATTGGCCTGCACAGAGTCTTGACCTGAATCATATAAAACACCTTTGGGATGTTTTGGAACGCTGACTTCGTGCCAGGACTCACCGACCGACATCGATGCCTCTCCTCAGCACAGCACAGCATTCCCAAGAAACCTTCCAGCACCTGATTGAGTGGAAGCCAACACCATACTGAATTTCAGCGTTACCGACGAATTGCCCCACGAACTTCTAAGTCATTTTCAGGCAGGTATCCGGATACTTTTGATCACATAGTGTACTTTTGCCCAACATAGTGCAGCATCTCTACCTGCCATGGACTCAGCAAGTCGCTGGAAGTCCCCTGCAGAAATGTTGGGCCGTACTGCCTCTGTAGAAGTCCATTATCATGAAATTATTGCCGGTGCAGGGTTTTGTGCAAGAAACCGACCTGTCGATTAACTCCCATAAATATTCGAAGGGATTCATGTCAAGCGATCTGGGTGCCCAAATAATTCGCTCGAATTGTCCAGACTGTTCAAACCAATGGCGAACTATTGTGGCCAGTGACATGGCGGATTGTCATCCATAGAAATTCCATCATGGTTTGGGATCATGCAGTCCGTAATCAACTGCAGAGGTCTCCAAGTAGCCGAACATAACCATTTCCAGTCAGTGATCGGTTCTGTTGAATATATACCATTATGCAGCCACCAACAGCTTGCACAGTGCCTTGTTGCCAAGTTGGACCCATGGCTTCGTGGGGTCTGCGCAACACTCTAACCCTACCATCAGGTCATACCAACTGAAATCGGGACTTATCTGACCAGGGCACTGTTTTCCAGCCGTCTAGCGTCCAGTCGATATGGTACCGAGCCCAGGAGAGTCGCTGCAAGCGGTGTCGTGCTGTTAACAAAAACACTCGTCTCGGCCGTCTGCTGTCGTAGCCCACTAACGCCAAATTTCGCCTCACTGTCCCGAGAGATACGTCTGTCGTGCGCCCCACATTGATTTCTAGGGTTATTTCAAGCAGTGATCCACCGCGTTGTCTGTGGCGAGAGGTAATGCCTGAGATATGGCATTCTCGGCACACTCTTATCGCTGTAGGTCTCGGAATATTGAATACCCCAACGATGGAATGCATCGAGCTCCAGCTACTATTCTGCGTTCAAAGTCTTTTGATTTCCGTAGTGCGGCCTTAATCACGTCGGAAACTCTTCCCTTGAATCACGTGATTACAAATGACAGCTCCGCCAATGCTCTGCCCTTTTATACCTCCTGTACGTGTTGCTACCACCATTTGTATATGTGGATATCCCTATGCCGCGACTTTTGACATCTCAGTGTGTGTTGTCCTGTCCTACGTATATTTCGCGAAAAGACCATTCTGATAAAATTAGAGAGATTCGAGCTCGTGCACAGGCTTACCAGAAATGGTTCGTCCTGCGAAGAATACCCGACTGGAATAGGAAAAGGGGAACGTGACACAGGTACTTATAGAACCTTCCGCCGCACCGTAAGGTGGCCTTCGAAGTATAGCTGTAGATGTAGACAGTGTTCGTATTTAGTGCTGTTAGCAAGCCTTGTGGGGTACAGAAGTGGCATGAACAGCGTCAGATGTTGAGTTATCATTGTGAAGGACACGGAGATGCCACGTACTCTTCTGAGACAGAGTTAGCAGCGCAATTGCTGAGACTTGTTTTATGTGCATAAGGCCTTGGCCGAAGGCACAGTTACGACCACGAAACAAATATCAACAATTACGCAAATCTGGCTATGAAAGCCTGCATTCCAAGAGTTATCAGTACCTGACATGGTTTGAAGGAGGCGTCATTTTGGGTTTCCATTTGGCCGAATTTTCGAAAAATACAGTATCAAGATTTATGGTGCATTCGGATGTGACGGCCGGCCGGTGTGGCCGAGCGGTTCTAGGTCCTTCAGTCTGGAACCGCGCGACCGCTGCGGTCGCAGGTTCGAATCCTGCCTCGGGCATGGATGTGTGTGATGTCCTTAGGATAGTTAGGTTTAAGTAGCTCTAAGTTCTAGGGGACTGATGACCTCAGATGTTAAGTCCCATAGTGCTCAGAGAATTTTTTTTTTATTATTATTTTTTTTTTATGTGACAGTGGTACGATACTGGGCTGCTTGACAATTTGAGGGCAAACATACTCATCATCAAGGTTCCGGTCGACCACGTCTGATCACCACAGAGGAGGACTGCTGCATTGTGTACCAAGCTTATCGTAACCCCGTCACATCTCCGCCAGTAATGAACTCGCTGTAACATTCTGTGTCATCTCGCAACTTTGGTCGAATACTAGCTGCAGCCGACTACGGAATTAGCATCCCAGCCTAGGCTGCCGTTAACGCCGCAACACAGACGGTTGTATTTGGAGTGGTGCCGTGACCTGGACGCATGAACTGCTGACAAATGGTGTCGCATTGTGTTCCTCGTTGAATCATAGTTCTGCACTACCCCGATGAACACGCGGCGGCGACCTGGAGAGAGGTTCCATTCTTCCCATGTTTTGTAGAGACTCAGTGGTGATACTCCTGCATCATAATGTGAGGAGCCATCGTGTATTGCTTGAGGTCGTGGGTGGTAGCGGTTGACGGAATTCTGATGACACAACAGTAGGCCACAGATACTCTGTATACTCATGTGTTACCTCTTACGTGAGAGGGTATCGAGCGAGGTGGCGCAGTGGTTAGCACACTGGATTCGCATTCATCTACATCTACATCTACATCCATACTCCGCAAGCCACCTGACGGTGTGTGGCGGAGGGTACCTTGAGTACCTCTATCGTTTCTCCCTTCAGTCTCGTATTGTTCGTGGAAAGAAGGATTGTCGGTATGCTTCTGTGTGGGCTCTAATCTCTCTGATTTTATCCTCATGGTCTCTTCGCGAGATATACGTAGGAAAGAGCAATATACTGCTTGACACCTCGGTGAAGGTATGTTCTCGAAACTTCAACAAAAGCCCGTACCGAGCTACTGAGCGTCTCTCCTGCAGAGTCTTCCACTGGAGTTTATCTATCGTCTCCGTAACGCTTTCGCGATTACTAAATGATCCTGTAACGAAGCGGGCTGCTCTCCGTTGGATCTTCTCTAACTCTTCTATCAACCCTATCTGGTACGGATCCCACACTGCTGAGCAGTATTCAAGCAGTGGGCGAACAAGCGTACTGTAACCTGCTTCCTTTGTTTTCGGATTGCATTTCCTTAGGATTCTTCCAATGAATCTCAGTCTGGCATCTGCTTTACCGACGATCAACTTTATATGATCATTCCATTTTAAATCACTCCTAATGCGAACTCCCAGATAATTTATGGAATTAACTGCTTCCAGTTGCTGACCTGCTATATTGTAGCTAAATGATATGGGATCTTTCTTTCTATGTATTCGCAGCACATTACACTTGTCTACATTGAGATTCAATTGCCATTCCTTGCAAAAAAAAAATGGCTCTGAGCACTATGGGACTCAACATCTTAGGTCATAAGTCCCCTAGAACCTGTTCAATCCAATCACACAATTGGTCTGATAGTCCATATGCTCTTACGTTGTTCATTAAGTGACTCTGGGGAACTGTATCGAACGCCTTGCGGAAGTCACGAAACACGGCATCTATCTGGGAACCCGTGTCTATGGCCCTCTGAGTCTCGTGGACGAATAGCGCGAGCTGGGTTTCACACGATCGTCTTTTTAGAAACCCATGCTGATTCCTACAGAGTAGATTTCTAGTTTCCAGAAAAGTCATTATACTCGAACATAATACGTGTTCCAAAATTCTACAACTGATCGACGTTAGAGATATAGGTCTACAGTTCTGCACATCTGTTCGACGTCCCTTCTTGAAAACGGCGATGACCTGTGCCCTTTTCCAATCCTTTGGAACGCTACGCTCTTCTAGTGACCTACGGTACACCCCTGCAAGAAGGGGGGCAAGTTCCTTCGCGTACTCTGTGTAAAATCGAACTGGTATCCCATCAGGTCCAGCGGCCTTTCCTCTTTTGAGCGATTTTGATTGTTTCTCTATCCCTCTGTCGTCTATTTCGATATCTACCATTTTGTCATCTGTGCGACAATCTAGAGAAGGAACTACAGTACAGTCTTCCTCTGTGAAACAGCTTTGGAAAAAGACATTTAGTATTTCGGCCTTTAGTCGGTCATCCTCTGTTTCAGTACCATTTTGGTCACAGAGTGTCTGGACATTTTGTTTTGATCCACCTACCGCTTTGACATAAGACCAAAATTTCTGAGGATTTTCTGCGAAGTCAGTACATAGAACTTTACTTTCGAATTCATTAAACATCTCTCGCATGGCCCTCCTCACATTACATTTCGCTTCGCGTAATTTTTGTTTGTCTGCAAGGCTTTGGCTATGTTTATGTTTGCTGTGATGTTCCCTTTGCTTCCGCAGCAGTTTTCTAACTCGGTTGTTGTACCACGGTGGCTCTTTTCCATCTCTTACGATCTTGCTTGTTACATACTCATCTAACGCATGTTGTACGATGGTTTTGAACTCTGTCCGTTGATCCTCAACACTATCTGTACTTAAAACAAAACTTTTGTGTTCAGTCGTCAGGTACTCTGAAATCTGCTTTTTGTCACTTTTGCTAAACAGAAAAATCTTCCTACCTTTTTTAATATTTCTATTTGCGGCTGAAATCATCGATGCAGTAACCGCTTTATGATCGCTGATTCCCTGTTCTGCGTCAACTGTTTCAAATAGTTCGGGTCAGTTTGTCACCAGTAGGTCTAATATGCTATCGCCACGAGTCGGTTCTCTGTTTAAGTGCTGGAGGTAGTTTTCAGGAAGGAAGACCGTTTTCAGGGAGGAAGACCGTTCAAACCCGCGCCCGGCCATCCAGATTTAGGTTTTCCGTGATTTCTCTAAATGGTTTAAGGCAAATGCCGGGATGGTTTCTCTGAAAGGGCATGGGTGACTTTCTTCTTCATCCTTTCCTAATCAAAACTTGTGCTCCATCCCTAATGACCTCGTTGTCGACGGGACGTTAAACACTAATCTCTTTCTCCCCTTACGTGAGAGTATCGTGGTGTGGTTTCAGTAGGACAATGCTCGTCTGCACACGGCATGTGTTTCTATGGATGTTTGCGAGATGCTGAGGTACTGCTGTAGCCAGAAATATCCCCAGTTTTGTCTCGTGTAGAACATGTGTGGAACCAGCTCGGACATAAACTCTGTTCCTGTATCAGTATCCCAGAGATCCAGGACTAGTTATGACAGTTAAGGGCAGCTTGCCTTAGGGGAGGACACCCTTCCCAATAGAATCAGACTGTACATCTAAGCCAGAGGAGTTGCAACATCATACTAATAATTGGTTTCTTACAAGCAACTTCTTTGTATATTTGATTCGATTTTATAATCACTGCTGTAATATCACATATCCTTTGAAACCGTGTACTTCCATTTCTTTTCCTTCTCCCTTGCTGGGTGCTTCACTTTTTTGTCAGGCAGTGCGTTTCGTACGTAATTCTATCGTAAAGATTTCGAACACAGTAAAGTTTTTCTGGAGTAGTGTGGAACTTCGAGATACATATTGAAACCCATCAGGCTGTAGCCAGCCTCGTGTTTCATTCTCATTTTTACCCAGCACACTTAATCCATCAATAAAATAGGTCTAATTAATCAATAAATTCCGATGTGTACACAAAAGAGCGGTGTTATCGGTGAGAGTGAGTAATGATTGTAGAGGATTTCCTTTAATTTCTCTTGATTCTAAAATGCATGTTTAATTCATGCTGGTAGTTGGCAGAAAGTGAAAACATGGCTCTTAACAGTTTCTGCTCGCCTTGGCCCGTCTTTAACAGACGAGGCGGCTGACTGGACGCGTACCGAGGGAGCTGCGCCGGCCACCAAAGTTCTGTGAGCGGCCGCCCACTGTCGCATTCACCGCGGCAGAGGGCAGCATGCATCTTTGACGGGGTAACTGGATTCACACTTGTCGGAACGTCACCGGCACGTTTTTGACCGTTGACACGTTTTTGATCGTCAACGATCAGAGGAATCCTAAGTATTCACACTACACGGCACATCGACATCGAAAAAACGTCGTGACGTTACAGCTGGTTCATAAAATACCAACCATAGCCGCTATTTTGTAGTTCACGGTAGATCGCCATAAAATGTCGAAATTTAATTTAAAGCGGTTTTCAATGATTGCTGTTGCACTTGATAACGAGGAACAGGAACAGCGAGCAAAATGAGTCTGTGTTAGGGAAAAAAAGTTAAAAAATCGAGACTGTGAAGGAGAGTTCCACACTCTTTACAAGGAGCTGGAAGAGGAGGAGTCATCGTACTACAAATGTTTCAGAACGTCTAAACAACATTTTTTTTTACCTGTTAAGCAAGATACAAATAAAAATTACGAAGAGAAATTCAAGATTTAGGCGTCAATATCACCTCGGTAGAAGCTGGTGGTTTGCCTAAGGTAAATCTACATGGACCGTTTTGCTGAACTAGACGAAAGGAATATGGAGGTGCTACTTGCCGGCAGCAACAGGGAAATACCACGTAACTCCGTCAGTTGCTCGCCGAAACTTTCTTCCCTAGAAACCCTGACGTGACGCTGACGTGTCGACGACGTTCCGTTGACGGCGTGTGTCAATGCCACCATTTGACTACAGGAGAATCTTTTGACGTGAAGAACGTGACAGAGACATGCCGCCAAGTGTGAATCCACCTTAAAGCCACGCTGGGGAAAGAATGCATTTGCGTCCTGTATTCAGAGAACTCGCCATGTCCCCGCCAGTTGGCGCACACGATTATAGAGGTTTCTTCGAGCGACAGACCACCCATGCAAGTGGCATGCACCGTACGATAACACCGCAATATTGTGCAGTAAGCACGGGGCGCCTCCACAGGTGAGTCCTTTGTCTAATACAGAGGGGTCACTGAGGCCCTGAGCGTAAACACTGAGAAGACAAAGTTATGGGAAGTTCCTGGTGGAGCGCTGTTTGATAGACCAGAACGCGGAATCTTTGGGAACGGCGATGTGCCATAGGGCGTCACTGGCAAGTTGCTGGAAAGAGGAGCTTGGATAGGTCGGCATTCGGAATCTTCCTAAAGAACCGACATCGAACCTTCCAAAACATACTTGTTAGGTTTCGGGGTGACGATATAAAGAAGACGGTCTCAGATTGGCCAAAATGACAGTTTTGGCGGGCTCACGCCGAGAAGGAGCAAGAGAGTAAACTATCAGATACTTCCTCGCTGAGAGACGTACTACGCACTTCTTTGATGGGAGCCGTAGTAGACGAACTTGGTCGTGGAGAGGCGCAGAGCACGGCCTTCTTCACCGTGAGAGGAGAAAGCAGTTCGTGAGCAGGCGGGCCGCGCTACGCTAACGTCCGACTCTGCCTGCCGTCTCACTGTGCCTCGTCTCGCGCAAATGATCTAAGTGTCGCAGCCACGGCGTATGAAATTAGTACGGGATGACAGGCGCATTGCTTCAAATTGATCCATCAATCATTGTGTGGTGACCATTCAGCCACAATTTTAATCTTTGGGGTTCTATTTCTCTGTACTTACTAACCTTCCGCGATCACAATCAGTTAACACGATTTCTTGTTCGGCCCGGCTATTTTGTGAGAACTTTCCAGTCCTTTCCCTCTGACGATCCACAGTTATCACAATCTCATTCGCCCGTCATGAGTATTTGACCCTTGTTTGTTCTGAGCAATCACTGGAGTCATAACAATAAATGTATGTAACTTTCAACCCTTGTTTCATTACAGAAGCTGATAGTTCCCAGTACTACTGAGTAATTACTAACATTTAATTAAGGCACACAACTATAGTTCACTTGTTAGAGCAACCCTTTCCTTCCATTTCTGTGCGCACAATTCCTTTACGTACACCTGGAACATAGCGGGGGATTTGCACCTTCAGAGGGGTTACTCAGTGCATGTCAGTGGCAAAGCAGATCGATTAGAGGCTTATCCCAGTGGCGCCTTGCAGTATGCAAAACAAGTATACACTGGTGTCCAAAATTAAAGCAGCGAACCACTTTTTCCCCGTTTTGTATCTAATTTACGATATAATCATACACACTGTCAATAGATGTACTTACGATCGTGTTCTGCGCGGATGATGGCATTCCGGTCAATGAACAACCACGCCAACGATGATGTCAGGGCACCTGTCAAACGGAGTAGCGTTTGCCAGTTGGCCCCATATCCCCAATCGCTGTGTACACAGTAACAAAGAGTGCAGTATGGCACGGAGAAGATATCTACCAGACTCTCTGCGGTGAAGAGCCATAAGAAGAATGGGAGCAGGACAGTCGCAAATTGGTGAGGCCGGTTTGCTTAATACGAATCGTTCTGTTGCTTCTTGTACGTGACAACAGTTTATAGAGACCGAAACTATATCCCAAAGACTAGGGCGGGGCTGACCACATGTGACATCCGATAGAGAGGGCCATTATTTGGTTGTAAGGACAGGACGGTACTGTGCTGCTGTAAGCTGGTGCCAGCACACCAGGTGGCAAAGAGGTTGCGAGAATATTGATAGTAGACAGCGGGGCAAGTGAGCCTATTAGGAGAGGCCAATATGAGACTCACAAACAGCGCGCCGCCAACGCCCTCTCGGCCACCAGTATTTAGATCGCCGCCGCGGATCGGAGGGCCCAGTCAGTTCCAGTCAGTTATTCAGTGAGTCACCGAATGGAGTCATCAGTCGTAGCCCACTGGGAGTTGCATTTGCAGTTAGCTCAGTCTTCAGCTCAGAGTCAGTCAGTACCTAGCGACCAGAGTAGTGTACATAACGGACTTGTACTTCACCAGCAGTGACGCTAACTTCGACTGTTACAGAAAAGCTTGTACCACAACACTTGGACTATCTTAAGTTCAGCAGCTTTCTTACTCTTACGAATAAAGAATCCTGTTAAGATATGCATGCAGTTGTGTTACAGAAAGAAGATACCGGCCACCAAACAACATTTTTTTATTGCTTCCCAGGGTACAAGCCTACTCTGACAACGAGACGACACAAAAACTGGCGACGAGTATAATTCAGCCAGATTTTGCTTGCTTCTCTTGGGTTTCAGATTGCAGGGGTGATCGTATGCAAGTGTTTGCTAATTTTGTGTTGTGTTCTTGCGTGTATTCCAGGAGGGGTGCAGCAGAGCTAAGCAAATTTCTCTTTTCAGAGGCTTTGCTTGTTTTTTGCTATAACTTATTTGTTTAAACCATGGCTGCCCGCCCCCTCCACCCCCTGACCCTGCGCCTCACCTACAGACGGCGAATGTGAAAGATCTAACACAAGTTTTTCAGTTTCAGAAACAACAAATTGCTGTTTTGCTGACGATGGTACAACAACTACTGGCTGCACGGCCTCACAACAACAACCGACCAACCAACTAGCCACCAACCAGCATACCACTGTTCCAGCAATTTAACAATACCGAAGAGGAATGGCTCGATTACCTGACACAGTTCCAAACACATTGTGAAGTTCATCGAGTTCAAGGCACGGTAAAGCTACAATACTTTCTTTCAACTGCAGGGCCCCCAGTGTGCACGTTAACCCAAAAGCTATTCCCAACTATGTCTCCTGACAAACTCAGCTAAGACAAAGTAATCGCTGCATTAACCAAGTACAATGACAAGCAAGTTCAAGTAGCTGCAGTCAGATATTGCTTCTTTCACTTGCAGAAAAAGCCGGAATAGATGTACCACCAGTGGTGCACAGAATTAACGAGCATGACTAGGAAGAGTAAATTTAAGTGTAGTTGTGGAAACTTTTTCAGTGACTTAATGATTAGGGATGCAATGCAGCCAATTAGACAGGTAAACACACCTGTCAACTTAGTGAAGTGTTGCCCTAGATGTGAATGGCGTGGTTACTGTTTTGCAGCCGTCTAGGGTCCAGTTCATGTGGTACCGAGCCCAGGAGAGGCGCTGCAAGCGATGTCGTGTTGTTAACAAAGAAACTCGTCTCGGTCGTCTGCTGCCATAGCTCACTAACGCCAAATTTCGTCACACTGTCATAAAAGATGAGATTTCCCATCACGTAACGCAACATGTGGCACTTGTGGGGAAAAAAGGCCATGTCCAAGCAGTTTGTTTGCAACAGCATGTGAGGTAACGGGCGAGTTGTGGCGCCTTGAAAATATTCTAAGTTTGGAGTTGGCGTGGCCACACAGGCCGCTCGGCAGGCCGACCACGTGGTGCCGGACGTTGGCCAAAGCAAGAGGGGTCCAGCGGCCGCGTGGCTGGGAATTCCATGGTGACGCTGCATTGCATGGCAATTGGCATCTGACCTCGCGGCATCCACTGGACGTGTTGTATCGAGACAAACAGTGCACAGAAGGCTTCGGCAAAGTATCCTTTACTATCAGAGACCTTCTGTATGTGTACCTGTGTCACTTCTTCACAGAAGGGAACATCTAGCGAGGAGTCATCAATATACCACCTGGATGTGGTTCTTTTCACAGATGAGTCTAGATTTCTTCTAGTGAGTGATTCTCAACCGATTCACATCTGGAAGAAACGTGGAACAGGATTTTGGGACCCAAACATTGAGGAAACAGATTGGTATTGGGGAGGGTCCAAACGGTGAAGGCAGGGACCACTCGAATACCTCTTCATGAAGCTGTATGGGTGAATCAGCAAGGTTTAACTACTGACAGGTATCGTGAAGAGATCTTGGGATCTCATGTGTGCTTGTTACGAGGTGCAATGGACCCAGACTTCGTAAGGATTGACGAATATGCTCGACTGTATAGAGCAAGAGTGGTTGATGTTTTCTTGGATTTGGAAGGTACTGCATGCATGATGTGGCCTGCTCGTTCTCTCGATTTGAATCCTACAGAGCATATCTGGGACGTACTAGAGAGATGGCTTGCATCATGTCAGCATCCATTCACAACTCTACGAGATTTACGAGCAGTTCTGCAGGAAGTATGGGAGTTACTGTCTCAACATGAGACTGGTGACATTATTCACAGTCGTTGTCAGGCCTGTATTGCTGCCAGAGGTGGCCACATACCATGTTGAGCACATTAACCAGTTATCAGAATCTGAGTGCAAATCTGTTAAGTTAGAAAAAATGAAAATTTTTGTCTACAGTTATGCACGTTACAGTTGTTTACGTTCTATATTCTACTTTACTGTCATCTGTTTGAACTGTTTTGTGGCAAAATAAATGCAACTTTGCAAAATTTCAGTTTATTGCTTTAATTTCGGACACCAGTGTAGTTGATATTAAAAGTTTTAAGTAATAATAATAATCCAGCTAGCCTTTAAATAGAACAGTACTGTAAGCAACTAACTACCAGCTAGTTGTACGAAGGTGTAACAAATGGCTCTGAGCACTATGGGACTTAACTTCTAAGGTCATCAGTCCCCTAGAACTTAGAACTACTTAAACCTAACTAACCTAAGGACATCACACACATCCATGCCCGAGGCAGGATTCGAACCTGCGACCGTAGCGGTCACGCGGTTCCAGACTGTAGCGCCTTTAACCGCTTGGCCACACCGGCCGGCTACGAAGGTGTAACGGCACTCCTATTTCTGCCTACTCCAGATACGGACACCCAAGTTGCAGTTGTTCCTAAGAATGGAGCAGAAACTCGACTACACTTTGTCGAAGACATAACTCGTCTAAAATGTTTAAGGGGAATACCATGAAACTGGAATCTCACTACCTGTTTACAAGTTCTCTTAGATGAGAAATCAAAAAAGGTCCTCATTCTTAATATGCCGTTTGGAATATGCCAGCAAAACCGATTGCAGCCCAGAGCAGAAATGTACAGGGTGATTCAAAAAGAATACCACAACTTTAAAAATGTGTATTTAATGAAAGAAACATAATATAACCTTCTGTTATACATCATTACAAAGAGTATTTAAAAAGGTTTTTTTCACTCAAAAACAAGTTCAGAGATGTTCAATATGGCCCCCTCCAGACACACGAGCAATATCAACCCGATACTCCAACTCGTTCCACACTCTCTGTAGCATATCAGGCGTAACAGTTTGGATAGCTGCTGTTATTTCTCGTTTCAAATCATCAATGGTGGCTGGGAGAGGTGGCCGAAACACCATATCCTTAACATACCCCCATAAGAAAAAATCGCAGGGGGTAAGATCAGGGCTTCTTGGAGGCCAGTGATGAAGTGCTCTGTCACGGGCTGCCTGGCGGCCGATCCATCGCCTCGGGTAGCTGACGTTCAGGTAGTTACTGACAGATAAGTGCCAATGTGGTGGCGCTCCATCCTGTTGAAATATGAATTGTTGTGCTTCTTGTTCGAGCTGAGGGAACAGCCAATCCTCTAACATCCCCAGATACTGTAGTCCAGTTACAGTAGCACCTTCGAAGAAAAAGGGACCAAAAACTTTATTGGCTGAAATGGCGAACAAATGTACAACTAAATGAAACTTTATAGCTCCCTTAATTCGCCGACAGATAGTGCTTAGCTCTGCCTTTCGTCGTTGCAGTGTTTTAAATTCCTAAAGTTGTGGTATTCTTTTTGAATCACCCTGTATTACCGATAGGTATCTCAAAAATGTGGTTCAGGACATCCCTAATTTCGCTACTTATTTAGACAATATTGTGGTCATGGGAGGAAACAACATGAGGTTAGCCTCCAAACGTTGTTTGACAGTCTATAGAACAATACTTTTAAATGCCGACTGGAAAATGCAGTTTTTTTTTCAACCGAACATGAAAGCCCGGGGGAACAAGTAGCGCTGTAGGCAATCTGCAGTTTTGGAGGAACTTAAAGAAATAGTTGTCCCATGACAAAGTATACTAATGCAGCAAATTTATACTGTAGGGGTACTAATTGCACATCCATTGCATGATCTCCACCGAAAGGGCGTAAAACTCATGTGGTCTGACGCAGGTTAGCAAGCATTCCTCCGATTAAAGATTTAGCTTTAAAAATGCTTCATCAACTATTTCACCTCCTTAGGGGTTCAATTTCCAAAAACCCTGAAACATCTGTTTTTATTTGTAATTGAGAAGTCAAATACCAATTTTATAATGTAACTTTAAAAACACTTTAGTAGTTCTTTAACAATGATATATTTTCAAAAACAGCTTTCACCCAAAATTTCACTCCACAGGGTTAAATTTCCAATGATGCTGAAACATTTACTTCTTTATTACTGACCAAGAAACGAAATACCGATTATCGTAGGTCTAGCTTCAAAATTGCCTTAATAACGACATTAAAAAAATCCTTCATCCCGTATTTCACTCCCTTAGTATTGGAATTTCTAAAAATCGCTTCTTAAACGACGCCCAAAGTATAAGATCCATACCTCCTCCAAATTTCAAGCTTCTATCCTTAGTCAGGACATTGCCTTTTATGTATAGGGAAGAAGATAGTTGACATTATTCTTAAATTTTAATGATTTCGGCGCATCTTTATCACCCACACCTCTGTAGTATGGGGTCATCATTTGTGTTGGGGTCATAGACGACTCTTACTATAGTTGGAGTCAAGAACGATGACTTTCGAGTTTAGACTTGTTCTGCTCACCTACGTCACGCTTTCTCCGACAGGTAGCCAGTGCGAGCATTAAACGTGACCGTAGCGAGTTATTTAGTGATTTTTTATTCCATCTGGAGCGAGTTTTCATTGATTATGGTGACGGTAAGCGACAAATACTATATACGCCAGTGAGACACTCACTTCTAGAATACACGCTTTCTTCAAATACAAAGCACGTGTGGTGTCATCGCCAGACACCACACTTGCTAGGTGGTAGCCTTTAAATCGGCCGTGTTCCGTTAGTATACGTCGGACCCGCGTGTCGCCACTATCAGTGATTGCAGACCGAGCGCCGCCACACGGCAGGTCTAGAGAGACTTCCTAGCACTCGCCCAGTTGTACAGCCGACTTTGCTAGCTATGGTTCACTGACAAAATACGCTCTCATTTGCCGAGACGATAGTTGGCATAGCCTTCAGCTACGTCATTTGCTACGACCTAGCAAGGCGCCATTATCAGTTGCTATTGATCTTGTTAATCATGTACAGTCAGGCCGACGTTCACCTTTAACGGATTAAAGTTAAGTATTCCACCATCTACGTCCGTTTTTCTAAATTCTAATTTCCTTGTCCTGTTCCAGACCTCACGCCAGTCTGCGTGAGCTAAAACGCGTGCCTTTCGGCTTCCTCTAGTATTCCTGGGTTGGCTCCCCTGCCAATCCACAACATTTGGCGACGAGGATGGGATTCGAACCCACGCGTGCAAAGCGCATTTGGAACTGAAAGTAAACGCGCAACCGAAATTTTTCAGAGCGCGCAATGTTCCCCACTCATTGCGTGATGAGGTCGCAAAAACATTACACGATTTGGAATCACAAGGTGTGATTGAACGTGTGCAGGCTTCTCTCTGGGCATCACCCTTAGTAATTTTGCCAAAACCTTCCAGAAAATTGAGACTTTGTGTGGACTTCAAGGCAACAGTGAATCCACAACTAGTGATTGCAACTTTTCCTTTACCCCGCCCGGAAGATCTTTTTGACAAACTGTGCCCGGGTAAATATTTTTCGAAGTTGGACCTAGCAGATGCGTACTTGCAAATACCGGTGGACGAAGAATCCCAGCGTGTTTTGGTGGTTAACACGCATCTTGGTTTGTATCGATTCGAACGACTGCCATTCGGGTGTGCATCCGCCCCTGCATTGTTTCAGCAATATCTACAAACTGTTTGTGCGTCGGTCCCTACTGCAGCAAACTATCTGGGCGATATTGTGATCTCCGGAAAGACGGAAAAAGAACATTTGGCCAATCTCAGAACATTATTTCAGGTCTTGCGACAAAATGGTCTTCGCTTGCGGAAGGACAAATGTGTGTTTTTTGCTCGTGACTTACCCTACCTGGGACATGTACTCAATGCCCAAGGCATATATCCCAGTCCCGAGCACCTCCGTGCCTTACAAGACTTGCCTTCGCCGCAGAATTTGAAGCAGCTACAGTGTGTGCTGGGTAAAATCAACTATTACCATAAATATGTGCGCCACGCCTCTTCCATTTCAGCTCCGCTTGATCGCTTACGCCTTAAAGGTGTTCCGTTCGTCTGGACGACGGAATGCGAACGCGCCTTTCGCCAGTTGAAATCGGCGTTGCTTTCCAATACTTGCCTTACGCCATTCGATCCCCAGAAACCCCTTTTGTTGATGGTGGATGCATCGGATTTCGGGATCGGTGCTGTGCTTGCGCACAAAGATGGATCGCATGATCGCCCTATTGCCTTTGCGTCCAAATTGCTCTCGTCTGCGCAAAGAAATTATTCACAGATCGAGAAAGAAGCTTTGGCTCTCGTATTTGGTGTTACTACGTTTCATGATTTCTTGTATGGTCGTTACTTTACCATCATCACAGACCACAAACCTTTGACATCGCTTTTTCATCCGACCAAGCCTGTACCTCCACGTACAGTGCAGAAATTCATTCGCTGGTCTATTTTCCTCTCGCAGTACCGCTACGATATCTTGTATCGGTCCACTGCTAAGCACGGAAACGCCGATGCGTTGTCCCGTTTGCCTGTTGCTGAGGATAGGGCATTCGATTCCTCCGAACTTGCTTGCATGTTCATTATGTGGAAACCGATGACGTGGTCGATTCGTTTCCGATTGATTTTCGTCGTGTAGCTACAGCCACAGCTGCCGACCCTGTCCTTGCTACCGTTCTGCGTTTTGTTGCTACGCAATGGCCCTTGTCAAAGTCACAGATCAGGGATCCGTTGGTTCGCCGATTTTTTGCTCACAAGGAGAGACTTTTTGTTCGACGTGGTGTTTTGCTGTTGCGTTCTGATAATGATCAGACCAGGATCGTTGTTCCACGTTCGTTACAGTCCTCTGTCTTACAGCTTCTCCACCAAGGACATTGGGGTATCGTGAGAACGAAACAACTTGCTCGTCAGCACTGTACTTGGTTCGGAATCGATGCCGCGATTACGAATATGTGCTCTTCTTGCATGGTGTGTGCCGAACAACAATCAGCCCCACCGCGGAAATTCTTTGCATGGCCAAAAGCCACTTCCCCTTGGCAACGCTTACACATCGATTTTGCTAGTCCATTCTGGAATGCTCGATGGTTGGTTGTGGTAGAGTCCTTTAGTAATTTTCCTTTTGTTGTCCGGATGTTTTCCACGACGTCATCTGCCACCATCCAAGCGTTATCTGCTATTTTTTGCATTGAAGGTCTTCCACAGACTATTGTTTCCGACAATGGCCCACAAATCATGTCCGCTGAATTTCAGTCATTCTGCAAGGCCAATGGTATTCAACATCTGACGTCCGCGCCGTTTTCGCCACATCAAACGGTGCCGCTGAACGATTGGTCAGGACTTTCAAGTCCCAGATGTTGAAGTTGAAAGAGGCGCATTCTCGGGAGGACGCGTTATTGCTCTTTTTGTCCTCGTATCGCTCTCAGCCCCGAGATGGTCGCTCGCCGGCTGAGTTGCTCCACGGTCGTCATCATCGAACCTTGATGTCTTTGCTACATCCGCCGCATCAGGTTCCTGTGCAGCGGCAGACTCCTGCTTTTGCTCCAGGCGACGTTGTCTACTGTCGTAACTACCGAGGTTCACGGCGTTGGCTCGAAGGACGCATCCTTCGCTGCCTCGGACGCGCTATGTATCTGGTTTTGGGGGCCTCTGGTGAGGTGCGCCGGCATCTCAACCAGCTGCGCCTCTGTCGTCGCATGGGATCTGCCGCTCGCCGTCTGCTTTCAGCGACGGTGCCGTCCAGTCAGCGCCCTGGGGACCCATCTACTGGCTCGCCTCAGCCCCAGGTGTTACCGACGCTGCCTTCCATTTTGCCCCATGGCGACACGCCGCCGCCACCGCCGCCGCCGCCTGTTCTCCCGCCGGCGACGCCCGCAGTGGACGCGTCGCTGCAACCGCCGGGCGCCTCCCTGGGTCACGCGCTGCCGATCGCTTCCCGTGACCGGATGTCCTCCGACATGGAACTCTTGCCCGCTCCGGACCATATGTCGTCTTCGCCCGTCGGGTGCCCCGCCAGATGGAGGTCGACCCTTCGGCCCCTCCTGTCTCTCTGCGGGCGCATACACCGCATGTTGGCGTGCACCCTGGAGCAGGTTTTCAGGCGTTTCCTAGCTCCCCGCGGACCGAATGGCAGGGTGCGGGTGGCACAGCCTCGCCTGTTGTTAGGCTCCCCACCTCGTCGCATACGTCAACATGGGGTCCTCCCCACGGCGGGCGGAAGCCTTATAACACAACCGTACGCCGATTTGCGGGGGAGGAATGTGGTGTCACCGCCAGACACCACATTTGCTAGGTGGTAGCCTTTAAATCGGCCGCGGTCCGTTAGTATACGTCGGACCCGCGTGTCGCCACTATCAGTGATTGCAGACCGAGCGCCGCCACACGGCAGGTCTAGAGTGACTTCCTAGCACTCGCCCAGTTGTACAGCCGACTTTGCTAGCTATGGTTCACTGACAAAATACGCTCTCATTTGCCGAGATGATAATTAGCATAGCCTTCAGCTACGTCATTTGCTACGACCTAGCAAGGCGCCATTATCAGTTGCTATTGATCTTGTTAATCATGTACAGTCAGACCGACGTTCACCTTTAACGGATTAAAGTTAAGTATTCCACCATCTACGTCCGTTTTTCTAAATTCTAATTTCCTTGTCCTGTTCCAGACCTCACGCCAGTCTGCGTGAGCTAAAACGCGTGCCTTTCGGCTTCCTCTAGTATTCCTGGGCTGGCTCTCCTGCCAATCCACAACAGCGCGTGTATGCGAAAACGTAGGGGCGAGCTGATCTGAAATTAAGTTGCGACTCGAGACGACACAGGCGGCAGGTCAGCTGTTGATATCAACGCCGTTCCCACAGTGTCATTGCAGCAGCCTCTACTAAGCTCGCATACAATGAAATCACAAACACATTTTCTTGGTAGCATCTTCCAAAGGATAAACTACGTTCCGCCCTCGACGTCTACTCTGTCTTGTACTGTCTTAGAAAAAAATGATCATATTAGATACAGTACAGAGACAGCTGATGTCTCCATCTGACTGATGTTTGCTCTTGTCATCATGTGTTTATACTAAACACCGTTGCTATGCACTTAACTAATACTTATTCGATCTCAGACTTCCCACTAAATCACTGAACCCATCACTCTTCAGTCATTACACATTCACTTTACAAACAGAGCTGACGGAATCTAAAACTCTTCATGCATGACCTCTCAAAATTATAAACAAAATTCACTGAAGCTAGAACTCTTAAAGCTCGTTAAAAACAACACTCTTCAGTCGTTGCACATTAAAATTATAAACAAAGTTCGCTGAAGTCAATACTCTTAACCATCATACGTTCTCATTGACAAATTTGGCGAATTATTTCCAGCTGTTCCTGTCTTATTATCACAGCGGTCTGTTCTCAATATATTGTAGACCACAACACGTATTTGAATCCATGTGAACAGCCCCTGTTGACTTTGGTGGTACTGTCCTTGAAGTTTAAAATGAACCAACATAGTACAGGTACATCACTTTCCGTGTGACCTCATTAATATCTAGTCATTCACGGATGTGTTATAGGCTTCATAACAACCTCCGATTTAATCTTAGCGGCATGCTGTGTAAAACGTATATCTCCATCAAAATTACTGTTTGGTCCTTGTCTTGACAAAATAGTATCCGTGTATGGTGACATACCCACACTGTCGTGATTTAAGCTATGAGTCAATACATGCTGACAAACCCATACTGTCATGATTTAAACTATAACCCACACTCTCAATTTTTCTAGTCAACCACGACATGGTCTTCCTAGTTCCATTTTGGCACAACTACAGCTTTTGATGCCGCCATACAATTTAAAGTAAAAATTTGCCTGATGTCATTACATTCTATGAACGCTTTCTAAACTTTAAATCGGAACTATGGCCCATTACATTTAAGTAAGGACTCTGGTTTTATGACACGTACAAAGTAATCGTCATCGAACTTTCGTATTATGATGTTACCATCTCCTCTGCTGCATTGCAGGGTAAACAGAATTTTCATCTGTCTAAATTTAGATTTGTATGCCAGCAAAATAAGTTTCACCTGTCAAATAATAATTCTGGATCTTCTCTTCGTTTTAGACATGGCATTGTTCTTTTATCATTTTCAAAATGGGATCTGTCTCTCATTGGTTTCAATAACTTATTGACATATTGCTTCTTTTCTTCGATTACTTTACAAAATTAATCGTCAGTTCCTTGACATTCAGCTGTGAAATATTGTCGCTTGTATCTGGTGGTAGTGATAGTGCTTTTGGAGTTGCTCGTTTACAGTTCTTGCCTAATACACTCCTGGAAATGGAAAAAAGAACACATTGACACCGGTGTGTCAGACCCACCATACTTGCTCCGGACACTGCGAGAGGGCTGTACAAGCAATGATCACACGCACGGCACAGCGGACACACCAGGAACCGCGGTGTTGGCCGTCGAATGGCGCTAGCTGCGCAGCCTTTGTGCACCGCCGCCGTCAGTGTCAGCCAGTTTGCCGTGGCAAACGGAGCTCCATCGCAGTCTTTAACACTGGTAGCATGCCGCGACAGCGTGGACGTGAACCGTATGTGCAGTTGACGGACTTTGAGCGAGGGCGTATAGTGGGCATGCGGGAGGCCGGGTGGACGTACCGCCGAATTGCTCAACACGTGGGGCGTGAGGTCTCCACAGTACATCGATGTTGTCGCCAGTGGTCGGCGGAAGGTGCACGTGCCCGTCGACCTGGGACCGGACCGCAGCGACGCACGGATGCACGCCAAGACCGTAGGATCCTACGCAGTGCCGTAGGGGACCGCACCGCCACTTCCCAGCAAATTAGGGACACTGTTGCTCCTGGGGTATCGGCGAGGACCATTCGCAACCGTCTCCATGAAGCTGGGCTACGGTCCCGCACACCGTTAGGCCGTCTTCCGCTCACGCCCCAACATCGTGCAGCCCGCCTCCAGTGGTGTCGCGACAGGCGTGAATGGAGGAACGAATGGAGACGTGTCGTCTTCAGCGATGAGAGTCGCTTCTGCCTTGGTGCCAATGATGGTCGTATGCGTGTTTGGCGCCGTGCAGGTGAGCGCCACAATCAGGACTGCATACGACCGAGGCACACAGGGCCAACACCCGGCATCATGGTGTGGGGAGCGATCTTCTACACTGGCCGTACACCACTGGTGATCGTCGAGGGGACACTGAATAGTGCACGGTACATCCAAACCGTCATCGAACCCATCGTTCTACCATTCCTAGACCGGCAAGGGAACTTGTTGTTCCAACAGGACAATGCACGTCCGCATGTATCCCGTGCCACCCAACGTGCTCTAGAAGGTGTAAGTCAACTACCCTGGCCAGCAAGATCTCCGGATCTGTCCCCCATTGAGCATGTTTGGGACTGGATGAAGCGTCGTCTCACGCGGTCTGCACGTCCAGCACGAACGCTGGTCCAACTGAGGCGCCAGGTGGAAATGGCATGGCAAGCCGTTCCACAGGACTACATCCAGCATCTCTACGATCGTCTCCATGGGAGAATAGCAGCCTGCATTGCTGCGAAAGGTGGATATACACTGTACTAGTGCCGACATTGTGCATGCTCTGTTGCCTGTGTCTATGTGCCTGTGGTTCTGTCAGTGTGATCATGTGATGTATCTGACCCCAGGAATGTGTCAATAAAGTTTCCCCTTCCTGGGACAGTGAATTCACGGTGTTCTTATTTCAATTTCCAGGAGTGTAGATACAGTACATCAAAACTCAACTCTTATAACAGCAGTGTCCCAACAGCAGTGTCCCAACAGCAGTGTCCCAACATCAGTGCCCATACGGATAGGTTCGCAGGACAGCTTCTGTGAAGTTTGGGGGCTGGGAGATGAGGTACTGGCTGAATTAAAGCTGTGGGGGACGGGGGGTAAGTCGTGTGTGGGTAGCTCAGTCGGTAGAGCACTTGCCTGCTAAAACCAAGGGTCCCGAGTTTGAGTCTCGGTCCGGCACACAGTTTTAATCTGCCAGGAAGTTTTGTGCTTGTCTGGAAAGTTAAAGAGAGGAAGAATTAGTCCTCGTGATGGCTGGGTGTTGTGTGCTGTCCTTAGGTTAGTTAGGTTTAAGTAGTTCTAAGTTCTAGGGGACTTATGACCACAGCAGTTGAGTCCCATAGTGCTCAGAGCCATTTGAACCATTTGAAGAATTAGTACATCATATAATTTTGTTTTTATTACTTCAAAGTCATCTTTCTGCTTAAGTTTCGGTGTCCACAGTACATCCATTTTTTTAGAAATTTCAACAGATTTGGATTATTTACCCATTGACCATTGATATATTTACGACAAAAACCACAAAGCCTGAGAAATGCCTTTAATTGTTTTTGGCATGTGAGTGCAGGAGATATTTTGTTTAACTGGATAAGATTAGATTCCCTTTAGCGATATAATGTTACCTATAAACTTTCTTTGTTTTCGTGTGAACTCCAATTTTTCTATGTTTAATGTGACACCAGATTTCGCAAGCATTTTATAGAATTTTGTCAAGAATTTTAAAGTGTTCATGGGAGGTATTCATTGTAGTTAAGATATCATCGGCATGTATTGTGGATGTTTTTCAGTCATTTGCCTCCTCATATTTTTGTACTAGCTGGTACCCAAGCATTAAGCCCAGCTGGCGTTACTATAAAAAGATAACATCGACCACTGTATAAAGAAGCCATGTATTTCTGCGAGGCCAACAGTTACGTCAGATATCCAGTGACAAATATTTAATACCTACGAATTTCTGATGTTCTGCGCTTTCCAGCTGATCTCTTTTGGACAAATTATGGAGTTTATTCCCTCGCATCATTTACTAAACGTGCCTACCGTCTTTCTACAACACATCATGTACAAAGGGTAGCCATAAAGTTTTAATTATCAACTGGGAAAATGAAGTTATTTCTTCAATTTTTTTTCTTTGTAGGTACACGTGAGTGTCCTTGTACAGAATGCAATCCCTGCACTACAGTACCATTGCCAGCTACTAGAGGAACCAAAACAAAGTGGGGCACTCCATTGGTAAAATGGTCTGTCATCTACTAATTAGTTTTCTGGATTTGGAGGGGAACAACGCAATAACAAATCATACTGGGTTGGTGGATTTGTTCGTCAACAATGAATCATCACATGACAGATGTACAGAGGGCTCCTGCGCCCCTAGCACGACTGCCAAAGCTGCGCTCTCTCCCCTGGGTATAACTCCTTCTGCAACTTTTATATGTTGTTTAGCAAATTTCATAATTTTTAAGTAAGTTTAATTAGGAATGTCATGGGGTTTCTGGACCAAGAACGTCCTTGAACACAGTCATTGGTACTGAATTTGACCTGGAAAACGACATCATTAGTGACTTTTATTTCCTATCTTAGCTTGACAACATGCAGGGGCAGAAGCAGTGACCTTTCACCTTTGATTGTGATGTCATCGCTGCTCAACCCTCCTCCCCACCCCTTTCCACCAATCAAAGCCCAGAATTGTACCAATCATGAAAATAAAACAGTCAATCACAAACCAGTATTTTACCAGCCATTAAAACGAAACAACGAATCAGCATGTAGTCCCACAGCCACCATCATCTTCTATTGGCGACATGTTCAAAACTATCTGAACGACCTGGACTGTGTAACCGAAATAGCCAATCACTTTGTAGCACCAGAACCACCATCTAATTCTACGGGGTAGGCCACACGTCAGTTGTTAGTAGCAATCCTTACAGTTTGTTCTGCCTAATGCTGTGGCAGTCAGTTGTGAGCGTGTCTAATGTGTAGTACCCAGAAGTCAGTTGATGCTAGCAGTTTGAGGTTATGGTGTTCTTTGTCTGTTATGTGAGAAACAGCGAACAGAACGTTAACTACCGAACAGCATATGTTTGTTTCGAAAATGTGATGGAAACAACAATATAATTACACTGACGTTTGTGGTTTGTTTGTGGAACGTTTTCTAAACGTTGAACCACTGGCTCGACAAGGTAAGTCGCAAATTACAATTTAGATTTGAAGAGACTGGTTCGGTAGCAGAGCTTCCTAGTTCAGTTAGGCCAAGTCTGTTACTACAGAAGAAAATCTCAGTGTTGCCGCGCTACGTTTTGTGCAATCTCAAGGAAAAGTGTCCAAGAAGTATCGAATAGCAAGAACAACCTACAAAGGAGTCAGATAAAGCTAAAATTGAGAACATATAAGCCTATTGTAATTCAATGCCTAAATGAAGATCATCTGGACAGGTGTGTAGAAATCTGCAAGTTGATCACAATCCGAGAAGAAGCCCATCACAACTTTTACAAAAGCATTCTTTGGATCATAGAAGCGACTGTTACGACAAATTTCAGAGTGAACAGACAATCATGTGTCTACTGGGATTCTATGAATATCCATGTGGCGATGGAGACTGAGTTAAACTCTCCTGCCATGAATGTATGGGCAGGGAATTACCGTGTTGGACTAATCAGGCATTTCTAACGGTGATGTGAACAATGTAAATTAAATAGATATGCTTCAAGAAGTGTTCTTAGAACTGGAAAATAGCCCACGTTTTGAACATGTACAGCTGGTTAAGAAAAAGTATTTGATAACAGTATGGAGTACCCCTGCATTATGGATTTATTGTGAAAAATTTTGTACGAGTAAATGAAAAATTTGATGAATGAATTGGCAGACGGGGCACTATTGAATGTCCTCCACGATCCCCAGGTATGACATCCAAGGATTTTTCAGTCTGGAGTACACTAAAAAATTAGGTTTATTCCACATTCCACCAAGATCCATGGTGTTGAGAATTTGAAGAAACGAAACCAGTCAGGGATTGAAAGCCTACAGACCCAGAAGATTTACGACAAAACTTCTAAATTAGTGTTTAAAAGATGCAATGTTTGCTTAGAATCCCATGAAACCACTTCGAGCTTCTTTTGTAGGTTCATTGAACTCTACATATATTTCTGTATTGATAACAGATTTGTGTTTCATTTGTTTAGTTTTATTACACCAAATAGTATTTTTTGACAACTGACTTACAGCCGATCCTGTATCGGTGCCACGTGCATATAACCAAGAAACAGTGCATGGTGTCTTTCACCTCCATACTTTTGGCTACTTTTCAAGGACATCCAAATACCAACTTTCAGTATCTTCTCCTGAAGTCACACACAATCGTCCTTTCCCACACTTCCCTACTCCTCCTCGTCATTTCCCGGGCTGCCTACATACAAGGGCAATTGTCTTTGACTTTGAACACAAGATTTAATCATGCCTCTTATCTCACCTCGTCCACCCCTCCTCTGCCCTCTTCGCCAAACACAACCCAGTATTTTAATGGACGTTAAAATGAACGACTTGAATTGCATAAGGAAAACAGACAATCAGAATGTAGGCCCAGAACCGCCATCTTGTTCCATTGGCGTTATGCTCAGACGTATCTGGACAACCTGAATTACTTAGATGACACAGCCAATCAGCATGTAGCTCCAGAGCCACCATTTTGTGCTACACTCCAAAGTAGCCGAATGATCTGACTTGAGTAAATGAAACATCCAATCAGCATGTAGCCCCAAGCTGTCATCTTGTTCTAATCGTGCCATGCTTAAAAGGATCTGAATGAACTGAACTGATAAATAAAACTGCCGGTCAGTATGCAGCGCAAAACCGCCGTCTAGTTTTACTGGCGCGATGCTCAAAAGTATCTGAGCAACCCGATTTGTGAAAATGAAACAGACAATCAGTATGTATTCCAGTAAAATCTGCACATCATTGTCAAGAGCTAACTATGGCAGATAGAGGCGAGGAAAGCAGCAGCGTGGTTTCACACTATGAGTACATATTTGTCAGGACTCGACTTGTCTGAAAAAATTTCATTAGCAGAACACACATACAAGTGTGGACTTGTCTGAGACCTTGCTGACTTCTTAGAAACCTGACAGACACACAAGCACACATACACACACACACACACACACACACACACACACACACACACACACACGTATAAGCAGACGTATTTCTATGTCTCAATCCCAGTCAAGTATTTTACCAGTCGCTAAAACGACAATGCCAATTACACTACAATATTTTACTGACCATTAAAACGAAATGTCTAGTCAGCATGAACCCCATCTTGTTCTATGTGTCTCTCCTTTCGCAACAAACAACATTCTATCTTTGTACCACACTTAGTGATAGGCACAATGGACCCTCCCCCCCAAAAATTAAATGTTTCATACATAAATTAACTGTACTATTTATGAAAATACACATGGCTGAAATAATATGCTGAGCAGGTAGAGTGACAGCTCCAAACAAACAGGCAGGCTGTTTGGTTTATGCAATTCAGGTCATTCAGATACTTCTGAGCATGGCGCCAATAAAACAAGATGGCGGTTTTGGGCCACAACCGACTGGCTTTTTCGTATACGCGAACAAGATGGCCACTCTGAAGCTATGCATTGATTGGCTGTTTCTTTCACACAATTCAGATCCAATATTATTAAGGCTTTCGTGGCCACTTGTTGACAAACTGCCTGTTGGGTTCTGTCTCGTGTTCTTCGGCCGACGTTCGCCAGATGATTTTTCTGACGTTTCGCCAGCACGAGTGGCTGGCATTGTCAAAGTTTCACCCTCCATTGCTAGTGGTGAACTGAAGCCGAGCTTGCGGCCGCAGACTATGTGTACCAGGCGCGCCAACGTCCGAGGGCTTCTCCGCGATCATTTCCGGTGCGGTTCTCCTCTTGCTACCTGCGACGTTCGTTCGCTGCTGCACGGGAAGCCAGTATCTGTTTACCTTGAGGCTTTCCTCTTTGATGATGATCATTTTCCCCCGTGTAGATGGGTGCCAACAAAATATTTTGTCATTCAGAGAAGAAAGTTGGTGATTGAAATTTCACCAGAAAATCCTGCCACAACGAATAATGCATTAGTCTTAATGATTGCCATCTCAGTTCATGTATCGTATCAGTGGCACTCTTTCCCCTATTTCGCGATAATACAAAACGAACTGCCCTTCTTTGAACTTTTTCGACATCCTCTGTCAATCCTATCTGATGGAGAGCCAACTCTATACAGCAGCACACCAGAAGAGGACAGACAAATGTCATGTAGGCAGGCTCTGTAGTAGATGTGTTCCATTTTATAAGTGTTCTGCCAATAAATTTGCAGTCTTTGGTTCGCTTTCTCCAAAGCATTAGCAGGATATCGAAGAGAATTCTGGCCAACCTTTTATATATCTTTACCCCTGTTTCTAGTGCCAGATCGTACTATCGACCAGCAAACAGCCAGTAAGTGTTTGAAAATATCAGTATTTGTAAAAAAAAATTATATTGCCAAATATATTTCTGAAATTGGTGCTGTTACACTACTGGCCATTAAAATTGCTACACCAAGAAGAAATGCAGATGATAAACGGGTATTCATTGGACAAATATATTATACTAAACTGACATGCGATTACATTTTCACGCAATTTGGATGCATAGATACTGAGAACTCAGTATCCATAACAACCAACTCTGGCCGTAATAACGGCCTTGATATGCCTGGGCATTGGGTCAAACAGAGCTTGGATGGCGTGTACAGGTACAGCTGCCCATGCAGCTTCAACACGATACCACAGTTCATCAAGAGTAGTGACTGGCGTATTGTGACGAGCCAGTTGCTCGACCACCATTGACCAGACGTTTTCAATTGGTGAGAAATCTGGAGAATGTGCTGGCCAGGGCAGCAGTCGAACATTTTCTGTATCCAGAAAGGTCCGTACAAGACCTGCAACATGCGGTCGTGCATTATCATGCTGAAATGTACGGTTTTGCAGGGATCGAATGAAGGGTAGAGCCACGGGTCGTAACAAATCTGAAATGTAACGTCCACTGTTCAAAGTGCCGTCAATGGGAACAAGAGGTGACCGAGACGTGTAACCAATGGCACCCCTACCATCATGCCGGGTGATACGCCAGTATGGCGATGACGAATACGCGCTTCCAATGTGCGTTCACCACGATGTCGCCAAACACGGATGCGACCATCATGATGCTGTAAACAGAACCTGAATTCATCTGAAAAAATGACGTTTTGCCATTCGTGCATCCAGGCTCGTCGTTGAGTACACCATCGCAGGCGGTCCTGTCTGTGATGCAGCATCGAGGGTATTGAGGATATTTTCAGCAATTATGCCTGAGCTTGTGGGAACTGTAGTTCGGTTTCCGGCGCGGAAGATGAGGGAGCGGATCGCAGTGATTGAGAATGACGTGCAGCAGATTCACAAGGAAAGCCGAGCGCCCTATACTTCAAAATGTGGGACAGAGGGCGTCATGTGATTTCATTTGTTGGAATGCATTGCCCATGTGTAAAAACGAATAAAAAGTTTTGCAAAGAGCAGTTTTTCTTGTACGAAAACCTGTCTGCAAATGACATCATCATAGTTCACACCACAGAGACACGTTATTACACCTTGTCTTCTATAATGTTGTGAACAGTAACTCTAGTTTCGAAAGAGGTTATGGGCACCACTCCCCAGACGCCTAAAAAATGCTTATATAACTGGGTCCAATAATTGCCCCAGACGAGCTTTATCGTTTGGATTGCTAATGCACTGGAAAATCGTACTGAGAAAAAGAATCATGCTCTGTATTGCCATATTCATTAAAAGTAAAGGTGAATAACATTTGTAATCATTATAGCTCAGTCGGTATAATACTATATTCATATGCAGCAGCAGCACCATTAATATGACGGACTGATTTGACCTTTGCTAAGCACACACGTTTTATGACCAAAACAGCACTTGTAATAAGAATTTTTTTATTAGTCTCGTTTTCTACATCCCACACAATGCATTCTAAAGTGTGGTGGTCCATCAGTTTGACGTTGTCCATTCACATTATAGTACTTATAGCAGAGCTCATATTCAGAAACGACAGACTCATTTTTAAATATTTGAGGTAGGAAATGAAATCCATATGAGAGATCACACAGTCGTGATGTAAGTTGGGTTGGAAACAAGTAATTATCAACAGCATTCAGACACCACCATCTTTTTGCAAATTTCTCATAAACATCAATGAACAAGTTACACGTTTTCTGGTTTTAGCCAAAAGGATATGTAATACACATCGAAGCAGTCCTCTTGAGCAGTAAATCCATATCTTCAAGTGGAACCAGTGTGTACCATTCTGGAGTAATGAATTGCTGTAGAATTGTTAACACACCTCTGCAAAGGTGATTTCTTGACTATACCCGAGTCCTGCATTCACAATTATCATAACCCTGCTGCAGCAGGAGCGATTTCCATCCACAAGTAGTTGTATCCGCAGTCGCAACATCTTTAATACGTTCACTGCCTTCACACAAGTTAGCTGTGACAGCGAATGTCCTACAGTGTGAAGTCTCAGTGTCAAAACACATGAGGACGTTATTCATTGCTACTGTTGCGATTACCTGACCACTGCACTCATTGCACCTTTAGCCTTTGTATGATTCAAATGTTGCAATAGTGCTAGCGAAAAAACATCAGCATTTTAATCGCCCAGTCACGTGAGTGAATTACCTTCAGCAAATCATGTCGTACTATTTAGCTACTCTCACTACACCAAGGAAGCAGCTATGTAAGTATTAGTGCTGATAAGAAATGGACGTAATCAGAAAACAGATATATTTACACCTCTTCTTCTCCCTTGCAGTTGTAGTGAAAAATAAGTTTGGTTGGTTGGTTGTGTGGGGGGAAGAGACCAGACTGCGAGGTCATCGGTCTCATCGGATTACGGAAGGACGGGGAAGGAAGTCGGCCGTGCCCTTTCAAAGGAACCATCCCGGCATTTGCCTGGAGCGATTTAGGGAAATCACGGAAAGCCTAAATCAGGATGGCCGGACGCGGGATTGAACCGTCGTCCTCCCGAATGCGAGTCCAGTGTGCTAACCACTGCGCCACCTCGCTCGGTGAAAAATAAGTACCTGACGCACAAAAAATACTTCTACTCAACATTATGGACGATCTAAACATCAGGAGATGTAAGATTGTCAGTAATGGGATGTCTTCAGGCTGTGAGTTCTTTCTAGTAGTGGTATTCAGAAACCTTAAACATAGTGATGCCAAAGTAATACTTTTCAGAGACGAGTGGAACTGTCTGTGTGATAACTCAGAGCAGGTTGCTCAGTGTTCTGTGGAAGTGCACAGTCGCCATCAGTAGAGTTGGAAACCATATAGTTACAGCAAAATACTTCCGAACAATAAACATCTATAATGAGAGCGAGTGTACATACATGCAGGGATCTATCTTCAAAAATTTAATGTATCCTAGTCATGGGATCCAGCAGGCGCTAGGCCATAGACTTAACTGGCAACCTAGTGCCCGCAGATCCTCAAAGAAATTATGGATCAATTTACCGGAGCTAGCACAGTAAGCACACTACTCCCATTGGAGCTCAGCTGTACGACACTTGGTGCTTATCAGTGGATGGAACCGTATATAGCACAACTGTGCCAGATACTTGCATGGAGTTATATTCGTGTTTAAGTACATCAAAATACCTAGCAAAATGTGAGGGTTTATAAAAAATTTAAAAAATCAACAAGTAAGTCTCATGTGCGTTATTATTATGTATATATAAAAACGCTAGTACACTATATAAATACATAGCCGTCACCATGGCTGAGTGGACGAAACACCACCATCATGGGGAGCTTGTAGTAACAGACTGGTCCTACAGTGATGCTGGAAACCTGAGGAAGAATATGAAGAAAAATGGATTGTTACTTCCCAATGATATCCATGCTTTAATTGTGGGATATTCAGGATGTGGGAAGACTAATCTTGTTATGCCACTGTTAACATATCCTGTGGGGATTCGATTCGAATGTGTATATATACTTTCAAAAACATTATTTCAGCCAAAATACCAGCTATTACAGGAAATTTTACATGGTATTGATGAAGTGACATACCAGACATTCAGCGAAACCAGTAATATCCTACCACCAGAAAAGGTAACACCAAACACCATATTTTTATTTGATGATGCCGGTGCGGAGAATCAGGACAAGATACATAAATATTTCTGCTTTGGCTAACATGTCAAAGTGGATGTTGTTTATTTGAGCCAGATGCATTTCTAGATTCAAAAGCAATTAGTTTGTAATAATACTAACTTCATTATCACTTTCAAATAGTGCAATACGGATTTAAGGCTTTATTGCCAAGTGCATGTACATGTTGTTCAATGTATTTATAAACATTTGTGCAAAATTCTGGAATTATATACAGTATGGGTTTCCAAATGCTGACAAACCTAGAAAATCAAATGATGGGTGGTGTAGGAAAAACTTCTTGTTATTAAAAACTAGTGTTAGTATACAATATGCAAGGGCTGTGTTCAGACATATGTTGAGCTTTCAGGACAATAAGAGGGTTATACATACAAAAAAAAAAGTTCATCTGTTTATGAACGCGAAAAATCAAGCTATGAACGAAACTTTTAATCATCATACCATGGAAATGCAGTCGTTGAGCAATGTCACGCAAATGATAACTGTAAAGATTCATGAAACAGAAGGAACATTAGAAGCTATCAACGAAACTCTTACTTGCTGATTATGGAAATGCAGACATTGGGTGATGGAATACAGGTGGTAACTGTTAATTTCCATGAAATAGAAGAAACAGTGGTAGATCTAAAATAAATCCTCCAGTAAATATTAAGAAGAAAAATGGTCTTGAAGAAAGTACTAGAATGATTCTGCAGTTAATTAATGTGGTAAATATAAAGGTCAACAAGATTGAAAAATCACACCTGATTTACTGAATATAATATTCCTTAGAGCAAGAAAACATGAGCATTATTTACTGAAAGATTTACCAAAGTACAGTGATATATTACATTTGACAGGTGTTCTAAGAAGCTCAATGGAGAGCTGGCAAGCTCAACCAGTGGGAAATACAGGAACATTATTAAATTAGTATTAGACGTTGGTCATAGTATCAGTGAGCGGATTGGCAGCCAGCAGAAGAGAATGACCAGTCTACCTCTTAAGTATGTATACTACGATTAGCTGAATGTAATAATAGATTGGGTACAATTGCTTACAGCATCAGCCAGCATGGGAAATATAGCTCACTCGAATTAAATTATATCAATAATTTCAGAACCATGGGAAAGGCAAATCATTGGGTAAAAATGATAAGACATTTGATCATGAATTACATATGCCAGCACAGAAGAGATTCCCTTGTAGACATATTATAATAAAAGGATGATTTATGGCAGGCAGATCTTGTCATTGTGTGACAGTGCACATGGGTGAATAGAGATTTTAAATATGTATTAATGGTTAAAGATATCTATTCCCAATTCACATGGGGTCTGTCTGATAAAGAAAAGACAAGTGATGAGATTACATAGGCATCTGAACAGCTGCTGCAGACAGGAATGAACCAATACTCACATAACCTGAAAACTGACAACAGTGCTGAATTCTACAATAAGTATTTCGAGACTGTAATGGTTTTGACAGATGTGAAAATTACCGTACTATCAGTTTAATAAGTCACAGCTGCAAAATACTAATGTGAATTCTTTACAGACGAATGGAAAAACTGGTAGAACCCGACCTCGGGGAAGATCAGTTTGGATTCCGTAGAAATGTTGGAACACGAAAGGCAATACTGATCTTATGACTTATCTTAGAGGAAAGATTAAGGAAAGGCAAACCTACGTTTCTAGCATTTGAAGACTTAGAGAAAGCTTTTGACAATGTTGATTGGAATACTCTCTTTCAAATTCTGAAGGTGGCAGGGGTAAAATACAGGGAGCGAAAGGCTATTTACAATTTGTACAGAGAGCAGATGGCAGTCATACGAGTGGAGGAGTATGAAAGGGAAGCAGTGGTTGGGAAGGGAGTGAGACAGGGTTGTAGCCTCTCCCCGATGTTATTCAATCTGTATATTGAGCAAGTAATAAAAGAAACAAAAGAAAAGTTCGGCGTAGGTAGTAAAATCCATGGAGAAGAAATAAAAACTTTCAGTTTCACGGATGATATTGTAATTCTGTCAGAGACAGTAAAGGACTTGGAAGAGCAGTTGAACGGAATGGACAGTGTCTTGAAAGGAGGGTATAAGATGAACATCAACAAAAGCAAAACGAGGATAATGGATGGTTCAAATGGCTCTGAGCACTATGGGACTTAACATCTATGGTCATCAGTCCCCTAGAACTTAGAACTACTTAAACCTAACCAACCTAAGGACATCACACAACACCCAGCCATCATGAGGCAGAGAAAATCCCTGACCCCGCCGGGAATCGAACCCAGGAACCCGGGTGTGGGAAGCGAGAACGCTACCGCACGACCACGAGATGTGGGCGAGGATAATGGAATGTAGTCGAATTAAGTCAGGTGATGCTGAGGGAATTAGATTAGGAAATGAGACACTTAAAGTAGTAAAGGAGTTTTGCTATTTGGGGAGCAAAATAACTGATGATGGTCGAAGTAGAGACGATATAAAATGTAGACTGGCAATGTCAAGGAAAGCGTTTCTGAAGAAGAAAAATTTGTTAACATCGAGTATAGATTTAAATGTCAGGAAGTCATTTCTGAAAGTATTTGTGTGGAGTGTAGCCATGTATGGAAGCGAAACGTGGACGATAAACAGCTTAGACAAGACGAGAATAGAAGCTTTCGAAATGTGGTGCTACAGAAGAATGCTGAAGATCAGATGGGTACATCACATAACTAATGAGGAGGTATTGAATAGAATTGGGGAGAAGAGGAGCTTGTGGCACAACTTAACCAGAAGAAGGGATCGGTTGGTAGGACATGTTCTGAGACATCGAGAGATCACCAGTTTAATACTGGAGGGCAGCGTGGAGGGTAAAGATCGTAGAGGGAGACCAAGAGATGAATACACTAAGCAGATTCAGAAAGATGTAGGTGCACTAGGTACTGGGAGATGAAGAAGCTTGCACAGGATAGAGTAGCATGGAGAGCTGCATCAAACCAGTCTCATGACTGAAGACCACAACAACAACAACAACAACAATGGGTTTGTTTGGAATGTGATACTACTCAACATTTTCACACTGAAAGCAAGTATTGTGTATCTCTGACAGAACAATAAAATCACTTATGTGGAAGCAATTCAGTATTAGTGGTTCATACCAATGGTTAGATATATTCCCGTAAGTAATCATGCAGTATAGCTGCACTCATCAAAGAATGATAAAAATGCATCCTACTGATGTCCATGATAATGAGTATCTACATATGCTGTACTATCGAATTAAAATGATGGATCTACACAAATAGAAATGTAATATAGGTGATTTGATGTGTATTTCAAAGTACCAGACAGCATTCAAAAACATACCAATAGTGCATTAGTAAATGAAGATATTTATAGTTTTGAAAGTTCAGGGTGCAAATACAAGAACTTACATTTTAAAGGACAACAATGGACGTGAAATAGGTGGGAGTTTTTACATAGATAAATTACAGGGAAGCTCTGAACCAGACGTGTATCTTATACAGTGTGTCAAAGAAGCACAGCGAACAAGGCATTAACAAAACGGCTAGGATTCCCTTCGTCACAGAACAGTGGAATGAACTCTCAAAATTTGGTATGTAACATTGTGCACAAACGTCAGAAATTGTAGTATCATACCATGCATGGTAGGAAGCTCATCATTGTCAGAGTGAGGGGTGGTATTCTTGATAAATTGTCAGTTGAATTGTACCTCCTGGTATACAAATTTTGTATATCTGGAACTAAGCTGAAAAAACTGTTTGGCTTACGGTGACAAAGGTATTAATTTAACAGACAATGTGTGTAATGAGAATGATAATGCTTATGCAGCTAAGGCCAAGAAAAGGTATGTAAGAAGGGATGTTGGAATAGGTCAGCATATTGTCACATTTGCAGTTAAGACAGTGCATGCCAGACTTAAATTTGGTGCTGGAATAAACTTCAGACACATTACAACCACAGCCTGTCCTACGCTAAAGAACAAAAAAACTAAACTAAACTCTGTCCAAAGAGGCTTCAGAAGGCCCAGCGTTACTAACCAACTGCCATGTCATCCTCAGCCTATGGTCATCACTAGATGCGAATATTGAGGGGCATGTGATTAGCACACTGCACTCCCGGTCTTTTCCAGTTTATGAGAACGGAGCCACTACTTCTCAATCAAGCAGCTCCTCAATTTACCTCACAACAGCTGCGTGCATCCCACTTGCCAATAGTGCTCGGTAGACTGGACGGCCACTCATCCAAGTGCTAGTCAAGCCCAATACAGCATATCTTCGGTGGTCTGACAGGAACTTCTGCTACCACTGTGACAACGCTGTTGCCCAAAGAAGGGAAGAAAAACAGGAAAGAACAGTATTCAAGCACCTGTGTCAGGGCTGAAAGCATCATGACGCTGCAGAATGGTGTAATAAGAAGAAGAAGTCATGTTAAGACCAAGAGTTCTACCAATACCCAAGACGTCTGATAGAATTATCCCTTTCCTAATTCCAGCACTTGTGGGACTGTCTGTGGTTGGCTCACTGGTGATTGGAGCTGCGGCCATAGCTCTTACCATTAAGAACACAAGAAGCACATAAGAGTAGGTGAAGGAAGCGAAGCGACATAATAAAGCTACAGAATCCGTCGCAATCCCGAAAGGACTATGTTTAAAACCATACAGCAAAGGCCTTGGTCTATTTATTAAAAAAATAACTCCAAGATATACTACCAAACGGACTGACAACTAATATGGATCTTCTTAAACCCATCAAAAAACTCAACAATCCGAGATTTCTTGGTGTGTTTATGTGGGATACGAGGCTAAGGATGAAGCGGAGATCTAATAATGGGTGTAGGATCGTGAATTTAAATTCCACTGGCGGTTATGGAACAAAGTGGGATGCATATGTTAAGAAGAGGAATCAAAATATTGTACCCTGCTTTGACTCATGTGATGATTTAAAGCCACCACAAGGACTACACCGCCACTTCGCCATCAGCCACGTGTCCTACAACTTTCAGTGCTTCCAGCACTTCAGTTCATATCTGTGGGCACCCGAGCCTGTATTTATCCTGGCAAATGCATAAAACTGAATGGCACAAAGATCACTGCATTAGTTTCGTTTTATATGTGATGTCATACACTCTGACTGTGAAAGGGCGTTCGTCAGTGGTAAATGTGAATGATCCGCCAGTGGATCAAGCAGCGTTGAATGGAGTATGGGACTGATAGGCTTGGAAACAGCAATCCTAATGTCGCCAAGGATAACAATCAACTACATCTAGGAGGTGGTAAAATTCTGGAAATACCGTAGGCATGTATGATGTTGATGACCTAAATACGGTATAAAGAGGTCTGGAAATAATACGTTTATAGCGGAAATAAAAACGGCTAAATAGACAATAGACAATAGACTATTACGTTTCAGTTACGTTTATGAGAAGAATCCCGATAAAATTTATTTGTCGAAACAAGCAGTGGAAATATTACCACTCAGCATGATTCATCTTGAGTGCAATATGGGAACAGATCTGTATCTCAGTAGTAGACTGATGGACACAATTTACTGATTTTTTCCTACAGTGGACCGAGAACATAAAATCTTTGCCTCACGCACTTCCAGTGACTACTCAGACATTAGACCATCTCGAGCTGAATATTGTGGACCAGGACAGGAATGTAATCGATTTTCAAGGTGAGGAAATCGTGGTATGTCTCCACTTGAAGTAAATATCATCATGGATTTGAGATACAAAATTACACCTCACAGCCTTCAAAGCGCCATTTCACAGTGGAAGCACAACGTGATAACACAGGAGAATTACAAGTATGTTAAATCCATAGGAAAAAAAACACACAATGACTTCACCACTCGACCTAATCATTTGACAGGAATATGTCGTCCGCAAACTGTTTGCTCCAGCTACGTATAGTAATAATGATGAGATACAAATTCTCATTCAGTACCAAGATACGTTAACAGTTCCAAGAAACAGATTCTTATACCTCAAAGAAAGATTATTGAAGAAGGCTGGAACACCTACAACGTAATCACAGTTTAGGTGAAATGCGTTCGCCTACCTATTTCAGGAGATCCGTTACGAACTCAAGACGAAATCGAGCGCACATGGACTGTTGGAATCAGTTCAACCCTTCAAACATGTATCTCCGCACCAAAGCCCGACTTGAATAATTTATTGAATGCAAGATGGTTCATAGATGCACCGATCAACAATCACTTTAGCTTATGCATCCCACACAACATTTCTATAGATTACTTTGAGGTTATGAAGAAAGTTATCACGAATGTGATGCAGGAGCTCATTCTAGTACGATCTGAAAGGGACAATAATGTATAGATGTAGGCGACATAAGCTGACCCTAAGAGGAACAAGACTTAGTTGGATAAATCAGTTTGGATAACACTGCATGTTTCTGTTTCAATTGAGGAGAAACTGAAATTTCTACAACTGCTAAATTCGGGAATCACACACATCAAAAAAAGTTTTGCATCACCCCAATTCCCAGAGCTCCTGAAGACAGACGTTCACTATGGATTTTGTATCACAGAGACAGTCCCTTTGACTGTTCAGAGATGTCACTAAATCTGCACAAAGATGTAAACAACCATGAATGAGGAGCGCCTTTTAGACGGAGGGGGCCGACAGCCAGTCAGTCCCAGTCATTCCACCAGGAAGGAGGTACACGGATCGTGTTGTCTGTAGCTCAATCATGTCTAGACGGTCAATACCGCGGTTCGATCGCGTCCGCATTGTTACTTTGTGCCAGGAAGGGCTCTCAACAAGGGAAGTGTCCAGGCGTCTCGGAGTGAACCAAAACGATGTTATTCGGACATGGAGGAGGTACAGAGAGAGAGGAACTGTCGGTGACAAATCTCGCTCAAGGCGTCCGAAGGCTACTACTGCAGTGGATGACCGCTACTTACGGATTATGGCTCGGAGGAACCCTGACAGCAACGCCACCATGGTGAATAATGCTTTTCGTGCAGCCACGGAACGTCGTGTTACGACTCAAACTATGTGCAATAGGCTGCATGATGCACAGCTTCACTGTCGACATCCATGACGAGGTCCATCTTTGCAACCACGACACCATGCAGCGCGGTGCAGATGGGCCCAACAACATGCCGAATGGACCGCTCAGGATTGGCATTATGTTCTCTTCACCAGTGAGTGTCGCATATGCCTTCAACCAGACAATCGTCGGAGACATGTTTGGAAGCAACCCGGTTAGGCTGACCGCCTCAGACACGCTGTCCAGCAAGATGTTTTGGGGTGGCATAATGTGGGGCTGACGTACGCCACTGGTGGTCATGGAAGGAGCTGTAGCGGCTGTATGGTACTTGAGTTCCGTCCTCCGACAGGTAATGCATCCACATCAGCAGCATACTGGCGAGGCATCCGTCTTCATGGACGACGATTCGCGTCCCCATCGTGCACATCTTGTGAATAACTTCCTTCAGGATAACGACATCGCTCGACTAGAGTGGCCAGCATGTTCTCCAGACATGAACCCTATCGCACATGCCTGGGATAGATTGAAAAAGGCTGTATATGAACGATGTGACTCACCAACGTCTCTGAGGCATCTACGCCGAATCGCCGTTGAGGAGTGGAACAATCTGGACCAACAGTGCCTTGTTGGACTTATGGATAATATGTCACGACGAATACAGGCATGCATCAATGCAAGAGGTCGTGCTACTGGATACCAGTGTGTACAACAATCTGGACCACCACCTCTGAAGTCTCGCTGTATGGTGGTACAACATGCAATGTGTGGTTTTCATGAGCAATAAAAAGAGTGGAAGTGATGTTTATGTTGATCTCTTTTCCAATTTTCCGTACAGGTTCTGGAACTCTCTGAGCCGAGGTGATGCAAAATGTTTTTTGATGTGTGTGTATTACCATTAAATTTCTGGTCATGGAAATTGTGAGAATACCCGTTTCTACAGACAACATGCAAACACACTTTGTCCATTAAAGCGTCATTGAGCTAGAAACACCTCGCTACATACTCGTAAGTCTGGTGCTGTAAACAGACAGTAGAGCAAACCTGATAAAGGATTCGAGTGTGTTTGACAACTGTAAACCAACCAAAGCAAGAGTGTTTCTGAATGCAGAATATTTTCCACATATAATAATGTACAGCTTGACAGGGGTAATAACATGAACAGTCCACTACATAAAATGTATTTCAACTTTCACTCTTTTTACTATGAGAGAAGTGAATCGGGATGTCACCTCGCAGCAGTATAAGGACTTAGCACCTGTTATAGTGGTAGACTGTCCTAAGCAAAATGAAAGTTAAAAGTAGGTCAATTTTTTTATACGGAATGAATTTGAATCATTAGAAAATTTCCCACAAGACACTACAGTGTGCGCATTATTACAACACAACTCCGTGTTCAATTATTCACCTTTAGAAAGTGTACAGCAAGCTGTATAAAGGAGCGTATGTGTCTCACATACTCGTCATTTCATAATGAATCCACAGCGTGCAGATATTGTTGCTGACGTGCAAGGCTTTCTCGATGATTGTGGCTGCTTCGTATTCAAAGATGTAGCTTTTGTCACATTCACAGGTGCTAGATGTGTTTTAACAAGTTTTCACACAATGGACGCTTCGGCACAACCGTTCAGAACAATAAAATGTATCAAGACTTGGAAGACAGTAGCATGATTGACTCGATTTCATCATGGCAAAATCTGGGACGATACAGGAATGATCTACGAGGATATGCTGACATCACTTCGCAACTTTGATCACAGAGACAGCATCGTGTACACCCAAGGTCACGAGAAAGCTGTGTCGATGTGGGAAATTTTCAAGAATGCTGCTATCTGGAATTAAGACTTATTCAAATATACATCAGTTCGACATTCCAAGAAAGTGTATGATAGTGGAGAAGAAGAAAACAGTTTCATACATGCTTCAGATAATGTGCAAATACCATTACAATGGTTGAGAGGTAAATAATTCTCTTTAGAAGAATCTCTTGCGTTTATTTAAATACTCCCGACCTCATTTGTTTATCAGGTAAGCTTTTTTTTAACTCGCATCATCTATGATCTTCATCGAGAATTTAGAGACGCTTTTTGAAGTCTTTGCCACACAGCATTCAAAATGTAGCCGATTAGCAGATGTTTGCAGCCAACATATTCCATTTGGTGTGTCTCTGTATACAGTATAATCCCAGTCTTTTAATATGTGAACTGACCAGCGTTGATGATGAAAAGAAATGCTCATGCACTAATCATGATGATGAAGAATCCAGTAAGCATCCACCGACTGATGATGATAACACGCTGTTGTCTCCATTTACAGGCACTAGTGTGTCATTCGTCATAAACGACATGGCGGAGGATGAAAGTAAGCACACATATTTATCTACATTAAAGCACTAATTGTGTTTCTATTTGTGTCTGAATGATTCGTGTGCATTCTGCTTCTGCCTTTTTAGATGCGATTGGTTGTTGATGATGATTGATCCTGGAGAATGACTCTGATTGTTCAGGAGCAAATACGTGACTAGTAATTCATTAATTAATGTACAATAACAATTTTTGTTGTTATTTATGAGATATTTTCGTTTTTAAGTGTGCCTAATGAGAATATCTATGTTCCAACACCCCCACCAGATGCTGCTGCACCCACACTTTTGTTGTCATTCAGGATTGGCCAAATTCTATCAGAACCATTGCCCAGCTGGTGCCACACACTGCCTCCAACACCCATGCTGCGAACACTACTAAGGACTGACACACCTGTCGTTGATTGGCTGCTGGATGCATATTTCAGCAATAAACACACTACTCATTTTATATGTAAGTACCCGTAAATTACTATCAGTGACCACAAACTGATTTTTGCTTTTATTTATTTCACTTTCATTTCTTTCTTCTTCTGCACATAGTTTTTGGGAGGTGGTGGTTTACAATAACTATGACACAGACTGGCCCCTCTCACTGGAAGCCATCATCGCTAAAGCCCAGGCCTTCATACTGGTGGCCATCATCCCATGCTGCCATAGCAACACCATCTCTGCAGCCCAGGACTTCGAACTGGTGGCCCCTCACATCTCCACCGACCTGGCCTTCACATTGGCGATCACCACCCCATGCTGCAGTAGCAGCACCACCTCCACACCCCAGGCCTTCGACATCTGCATGTGGCATCACAGCTCTGGCCCATTTTCCGTTGTCTGGACAGGGATCGTCATGCCCTGGACCATCTCACGATCATCTCAGGAGATTGACGCAATACAGCGTCGAGCCTAGTAGCAGTAGCAATAACACCACTCCCCACCCACGCGGTTATGGATCATCAAGTAAGGTTAACATCTGCACTAGACCACACAGTGATCACTGGCTCACTTGGGGTCAGGAACTCACTTGCCTGAATCGATAATTCGAATTTGGGTTACCAAGATCCGGCCACTTTCCTTAGCGCTTGCCAAGCAGTTCTGGAAAGGAAGCTCCCTGGCTACGTCAACATCTGCAATATCCCAAGTGCAAAGCGGTTCTGTATTGGGAACTGATGCATTCTCCTCCCCCAAAAGATACATCGACGTGAGGTGCTGAGGAGAGAAGCGTTATCGAAATTTGGTAGAAGAATTGGCGTGATATCATGGGGCTATTCAATCACGAGTAGTTCGTAACTTTTACCAAGAGTCTCATATTCTTTTCCTAAATACAGGAAAGAGGGTCGGGCAAGGTACTCAGCCATGTACTCCATCTCGATATATGCCCTCATATCAAGAATCCATTTAATGGGGGGACCAGCTACATCACCCTTCTGAAAGATATATTGTAAAAAAGCATGTATTAATGTCCATAATCTTTATAAGAGGGAAGTATGTTGCTTTGTATGGTAGCTTCTGGCTAGCGATAGAAATTACCCTAAAGATGCATAAAACATCTGATGTCCATGAACATTGCAGTTTCCATGGTATTGAATTCCCCATAAAACTCCAGAACATTCCAAAATTCGAGAGGCAGGGCCCCAATTATTCAGCTCAGGTATACAGCATGGATTTGATAAGCAAGAAGAGGACAAGGGTTGTTGTCATGATTACCGTGAGAGCACTGTTCAGAACAACAAAGAAGTCGAGTAAAATATAGTTGGACTCCTGTAATTTTTCAAATTAGCTGGTAAACGTCTGAGACACATAGACCGTTTGCTAATGTATGAGAGCAATTGGCAACACTACCTGTCGATCAAAAACGTGCCGCTTTTACTTTCCTCCCCAACATAATGGGGCAAGGTATTTTTGTCATAGGTGCCTCAACATTTTTGGCACCAATGAGTATCTTGAAAGACACCTCACTGACTGCTTGAGTCAGGAACCAGTACATGTGGAAATACCTAAAATATGACAAAAAGTTTCTAAAGCTTAAGAACACCCAAAACCAGGGGCAACGTGCCTTAGTCGTTTACACTGATTTCGAGTGCTTAGAGACTGCTGTGGTATATTGTGAAGGCGACCCCCCCCCCCCCCCTGACTCCCATACCAGCTTCACAGAACGACGTGTACGGTATGCAACTGCTATCAAGTTGTGTACACCTATGACTCTAGTCACAGCAAATTCGAATCTTACACTGGGGATAATCCTGTGAGATGAGCTCAGATAATTTGCATGGAATGTTGATTGAATTTATAGTGACAACGTCCCGTTAACAACTCAGAGGAGAATTATGCATTGTACAATGGTTGCCCAGAAAGTAATGCACCGCATTTTTTTCTCAGCCGAAAACAATGCTACGAATTGTATTCTTTAAAGTCTCCTGAGTGAGCACGCCAAGTTTCCATCACTTCCGACAGGTAACGTAGCCGCAGGATAGTTTCAAAGTGGCGTCTCTAGGTGACGTACGTTACAAGCAACGTACTGTCAATGAATTTCTCACTGCAGAGAAAGAAACAGTGGGGAATATTCAAAAACGCTTGTGCAAAGTCTCTGGAGCGTCTGCTGTCGGCAGAAGTGCTGTTAGTCGCTGGGCACGGAGGATGAGGTCATCAGAAGGCGGTTCGGCGGAGCTCCGCGATTTGCAGCGGTCAGGGAGGCCATCCATGGCTGTCACACCTGACACGTTGCAGCGAGCTGATGTCATTTGCGAGGACAGACGCATTACGACTCGGCAGGTGGCGCTGCATCTGACAGTCAGCAAAGGAAGTTCACACAGTGAAGCACAGGGTCCGCCATCAGGACAAGGATTGGTACCGACAGGGCATACACACCCTTGTTTCGCGCTGGAGGAAGATCTTAGAACGGGATGGAGATTAAGTGGGAAAACAGGGTGGTAGATAAAACACCATTCTTTCGTGTGGGTATTCTCATTATCTTCAATAAAGAATTGTTGAAGAAAAAAATGCGGTGCATTACTTTCTGAGCAACCCACGTACAAGCAGGCTGTTGCTTGTCATATTTGTAGACTGCCACTGAACAGAGATGAGGAAATTCCTTATAGAGAAAATTGTCATGTAATGGAGAAGTTCTGCAGTGCAGCTCGCAAAGCATTCAGTTTGAAGTACTCATCCAGTTCGCCCCTGCATACTATGAATAACACCATCGACCCACTAATGGCAATGCCATCATCTATGCAACACATTTGCAGACTTTTCCACAGCTCTGTTATGGGGGAGAGGGGCCGTGTAGCAACAACATTATTCTGAGTATAAAACATATTGACTGAAAGAGACAAGTGATATCTTTGACTTTCTTAATCTTTATTTCAGAGTGCTCTTTGTACTCCCATGTTTTGGTCGTGATCTGGACTGATGTCATGTTTCATGTATTCTGCTGAAGTGTTTAAATATTACTTTTATTCTTTTGCATCATGTATGTGCAGTTCATATTGTGGATCGATGTTAACATAAATACAGTTACTCATACATACATTACTTCAGTTGAAGACGTCTTGAAATACAGGTAGCTTTCAGTGACAGGAGCAATTCCTGTCAGATTTGGAAATGATTATAACTGATAAGTCGTGACACTTCTTTACGTTTGTTGTCGGTTAGGAATTTTTTATGAGAACTGTTCTTATGCTGTGTTAACATACAGTTGTGGTGGCTTATTTGGTACGTTTAATAATGTAGGTAGTGCTTTCCATACATGTTTCTTAATTTCTGCATTCACTGACTTTATTCGAAGGGTAATGAAGAAAATTTTTGCATTGCTGAGTAGATACACGACGTCCTTCTGCGAAAGCTCAGGTCTTGTGCTGTTTAGTAGCCATCTTTCGTTCTTAAAAGAAAACGATATTCTTCAGTAAATATGTTTAGTTTGCAAGAGAATCATAAATAAACTGTCCTTATTTCGTACCTCACAGGGTCGTTAGGAAACTGCAGTCAGACAAACATGGTGTCATTTTTAAGTGCCTATTTTTATGGCGACACATATGCTTTCTATTGTAAAAACTATGTTACAAACAAATATACACGATACTATTTGCACTTATATTGTATTCAGAACTGTAGCTTTCTGTTCGCTTGAAGTGCTGCTGTCACAGTGTATAGCAAAAATGATCATGAGTATCACGACTGTAGGTAGATCTCGATACAACCAAAGCAGACATGGGCCAATTCACACTGGCCAACACATCGCGTCACGTACTGTCCCGTGCAAACATTCTGCAGTGCATTTAGAATGGCGGCATCCACACTGGCCATCCCATCCCATCATGTCACGTCACGGCAACGTCAAGGTTTCTCAGCAAGAAAGTTTTGAGGTCTGACATCATCCGTCTGTTGCTGACCACATGGCCCCCATGCTCATTTCCTACCGATATATGGTCAATGGCAGATCTACATATTTCCTTTAGTTGTGGTTTCAGTGGTTAATATCTGTTGTTTTTGTTCGTCATTTGTTATAAACTTATTTCTTTTGTTAAAATTTATAACAACTGACGAAAGATTAACTGAAGTAGTGAGGTAGCAGTCTGAATTGTATGACATGAGGGTACTAAATTACTTGCCCTTTACTACATTTGTAAAGTGGATTTCTATACATACATACCAGCTAACCGCAGTACAAATAAGGCACTAGAACTATTAAAAGACAAATACAAGACGTAAAGAACACCTATCAATCTTGAAGGGAAAGGTATTGAGGAAGATATGACTATTGCACGAAAACTTTCAGTGGACTAACAACGAAAGTTAACCCTAAACAAGCCAGTTCTTCACAGGATGTGATGGCAGCTCATAACACTGCGTTTCTTTTAGTAATTCTGGGTGCAATTTGACATACTCTAACAAATAAAAAACTGATATTTCCCCTCTTCCTTGAGGTCCTTGTATAGTGTGTGAAATTCCCTTTGTGTACCATGTAACGATATTTTTTGGACCCCTACTCTTTTTGTGTTGTTTTGCACTCTGTGTTCCTTCTCTAAAATACAAGCTATCCCTGCAAGCTGCAAATTATTTGAGTCCAATAATGTTATTTTAGTACAAATGTGGACTCAGATGTCCATGTACATAAGCTACCATGCTGTGTATGTGCACTTCGCACATAAAAAAAGTTAAAAATCACCTTGCGAAGACCGCAGTTTCTGTGAAAAAGATAGTTGAGGACAGCCATGAGAGTTGAGATCACGTGACTTGAACTGACTTGATGTGCCATGACGTGATGGACAATGTGAATACACGTTGATGTGACAGTGCTGTGGTGTGATAGTGTCCTGATGTGCAGTGTGAATTGGTCTTTATCTGTTTGGATATAACTCTTTACAGTTAGAGTCACAATGCAAAACTTTGGTGTTCTGAGAGGATTATTTAGCACTGTTGCGCTCTGTTTCTAAGAAAGTAAATAAAATGGCATAGGAAGAGAAAAATTTAGGCATCTCAGTTTGTATGTAAACGTAGCACTAAACTGCAGTTCCAACTTTTCTTAGGATTAGTCCAGAACTCGTGCATGTAGGCTGTGTCAGTTTCTGTTGACTTCTCATTACAGTTGAAAAGGAAATTTAAAAGCAGAACACTAATTACCGATGACCAACATAATCTGAAGAAAGGCTAGCATTCACGCACTGATTATTAGCAATCAGCGACATTTGTGTTAGTGATTGTTTCACTTTTAAATAGATGATATATATTAGACAGTTTCCAATGTTTGAAGTGATATGTGCAGCACACTTCAAGGATGTTTTGAAAGTACATATAAGGAATATAACGTTAACGAAATATTATTACTGAACTCTAAAATGTACATATGATCTGCACACAGTCTACTTGATGAAATCTGCTATGTAGTATGGCAAGAGGACAGATAGCATGATCATGGAAAACCATTTTTGTTTATCATCAAAAATCTCTGAAGGTCAGTGATGCATAAACCACGTAATTACAGATGCCACAAGATAAACAACGAGAATGATCAGGTTCTTCGTATATTTTTAGTTTTAACTATTCAAATCCAATAGATTCGTGTGAGATGTATTTGCACTTGCTTACTTTCAAGGAATTTTATTGTGCTTTTCCACTTTAATGAAAAGAATCACAAAGTTTGCGCTTATTCACTCTTTCGTTCAATGAGTTTATCATCTTTGTTACATCCCAGTAGGACCTTTGAATGCCTCGGCAATTTTCTACCAGTTATATTTCTTTGCCTTCAGCATTTCTACTGTAGACCTTTAATATCAGAGAAGCATATATGATATCTACATCCTTCTATCAGCAATGTTACATTCTCTTTGGATTATCTTGTCGCTCACACAACCCACGTCAACAACACAGAAGTAGACAAGATAGCAGATGAAAGCTTTCTGTACTCCTGGCACCAAAAGAGAAGGGTGTGAACTTTGTTTGATGGTTCACTAAAAACCTATAATGAGCAAACAACTGAAAATGCAAACGATACATGACTGAATGCCATTTTACATGTGTGTGTAGCATTTAGGCTAAACCAGAGAGAATTCTTATTCTCTATTACATGCTTGCTTCACTACTTAAAAAATGGAGAACTTCATTCTTGATGAATCATGCGCTTCTCCAAACACGAAAGCTCTTTTTCTTCACTCCACCATGTCTCCACATGACTCATCTTGTTGTGCTGATTCCATACAACCAACTGGTACATACTTACCACTTACATATCACGACTTAACTCAGTGGTGTAGCGTCACATAACTGCCTAGAAACAGTTCTACACCATGTACAGCGCTTCAAAACGATCAGAGTGATGATTTATGGGGGTGCTGCATTTTATCTGATGATCTATTGGAAGGATTGCGGTAGTGAGCCTTCATTGTATTAAAACTTTTTGTATGCTTCATCACATGTGATCCTTTATTTTATTACAATCTTTGTATCCATCACATTCAACATCACTGGTACCTCATTTAAGAACTATACCTCATTTAAGAACTACGTAATTCCATTGCTGCTCTGGTAAACTACAATAAAATATTGGCATAAACATTTGACTGTTAATTCGAGCTTACCTTGATGAATTCTTGTAGTCCTTTTACCAAAACACTCCATATGTTTGATATCAAGATCAATATCAATTAAAATTCCACTTAAATGAAAAACATCAAACTACTGCATGAATCATCTGTGGTAGTCAAAATTCAAGGGTTGATCACCAATATTGTTGAAACCAGTTTAAGTCTCTCATATTGGTGTTGCTTTTAAGATGTAGACATTCCTGAAATGTTATGTATCAAGCATTAATTTGAGAGTTACATTTTCGGAGGCAGTTTGCTTATTTAAAAAAGCACCCACAAAGCCCGAACTCTCTTGATCTTTCTACGTTTCTTCCTTCTAGTATGCAAAAGCTGGAGAGCACCACCCACTTTCACTGGCTCGTTTTCGTCCACGTCACAGTATAACTGTGGCCCATGCCAACACTTCTGGCTGGGAAATATACTGTCACAAACACAGTCAGACAACAGTAAACGAAAATGTTGCTGACTGTGTTGCTGCAATCCATACCTTTTGTTCACCACATCCTGAATGAGGGCTCCCTAAATCTGGACCAGCACAAGTCGGTCAACTTTGTCCTGCTCATGTTCTATGTCAGACACAGACCGCTCTAAACAGTGATGATCTAACAACACAGCATCTGTGTACTGAGCTTTTACACAGAGCACTTGACATGCCATGCCATGTCAGCCTTTTTGAAGTGGCAAGTAGCCACCGGTTTTAAGAAAGGTACCGCTGTCATTCCTAGTCATTTTTGTGAAAATAATAGCCATTTTCATTATTCGATAATTTTCACAATAAAAATTCAAAACTAATATAACTTTAGATTTTATTATGAATGCAGTTGTATTTTTGCAGTTCTTTTTCCTCTGTGATAGAATACATACCACACATGAATCATGTGTTATCACTGGACATCCCTTTACGTCCCTGCATGTGTATATCCATGCAGTGGTATCGTAATATACCATCTTATCTCATGTATCATATGACACCTAACTTGGTTTTCCCCTTGTCTGTAGAAAGCCAGACGCCAGAGCTATCAGCTAAAGAGTTAAGGGCTTACACAAATGTAGTTGTGCTTGCTTAGAAACTCAATACAGGTTCCAATAATGTTGTTGAAGTTCTTCGTTTATAGCGTGTGTATGCAGCGAGTGTTGGAATGTAGTGTACTTTCTAACTGTGATAGTTAATTATCAGATCATGCCGAAACCTCAGTATACACAAATTTACAGAAAGGAGTGGGAGAATATGTTGGACTTTAAAGAGTGGATACAACCGCTTGTAACAGACAACTAAAGCAAGTTATACAAAGCAGAAATAAGGACAAAGTTATATGATTTAAAACATCACTGATGTTCTAAAAAACACATTTCCGCATCTTTTCACTTAGAATCAAACTACAAACTAAAATGACGCTTAAAGGGTTGATGAAATGATGGGTACACAGCAGAAAGGCTGCAGCTAGATTATCGTTGTACACAGCAACACATTCTGCAATAATAAGCATTGACCATACGTCACAATTATGCAGTAACTCATTTTCTTTGAGTGACAGCAAAGCAGTCGATTTTTCTCTATACACGACAAAACCTAAGAGAGTAATTGTGAATATACTCACCCCACACTTCACTGATCTATTAATGAGAGATGTAGGCGAATAGAAATTCAGCCTTGTTATAGAAGAATCGATTGACTCTTCAGTATCGAAATTATTAGATGTTGTAGTGTGATATTACAGTACACAAATGACCGAAATGATGTCCACATTTTTGGGTAATGTTGAGGTAGAAAAATATGATGCTGCACCTATACTTTCAGGAATAAAATAGCCTTTGCTGAATTTTAAATGTGCGGTTTTAACACTGGGGTACATGTTCAGATGAAAAACAAATTTGAAAACAATTCTATTGTTCTCATGCACTGCGTCTGTCATTCATTAGATCTCACACTTTTTTATTCTACAGAGGTAACTCTGCCAAGAAATACTGAATTTCTTATTCATGGAATCCATAAATGGCTTATATGTTCTTCTCCATGCCGCTTAGAATATAGGCACATATACGACATAATTAATTGTGAAGAATGCGAGCGTGATCCACGAAAGATTCCAGAAATTTGCAGTACTTGCTGGCTTTCCATTTAACCCACTGCCAGTAGAATTTTATAGCAGCATGTAGAACTTTGGCTGTAGGGATGAGTACTCGCCCATCCAACCAATTAGCCTGCTTAGTTTATAATAAATAATGCACAAACAATACGTCATTTACTAGAGTGACAACGAGTTATTTGTTTGTAGTCAAATAATACAGAACAAACACACAGTGTACACAAAGACAAACTCGAGAGAGAATGACTAAGTATCTTGTTGACTCATTACTAATGGCTATATAAAATCAGATAATTAAACATAGAGTAAACATTAATATGCAAATTATTATAAACTAAGAGTAAATGCCACAGAGTTTATATACAAAATGCAGCTCTCCTGGCAGCCATCGTGGAATTAATTTGACAGCGCGAAATCTAACACTTGTGGCATGACTCACGCTACAAAGAGTTGTGCTCTGCACTGTACAGAACTGCCAACCGTGGTCGCCACAACAGCCCCCTCGCAGAAGTGGAGTATCAATCAGGAAGCGCGCCGGGAAGTGGGCACATCACCCAGATCTTGTGGTGCGCTGCCCCTGAAGCTGACATGGGCAGTATTGGCCCCTGAGTTGCTGTTGCTAAACCGGATGCTGGATGAGGCTGTGTCCATCGAGTCTCGGTGGGGACAACTCCTTGAAAACGAATGCTGGCCTGAACCTGTTTGTTGCAGAATGTTCACCATTGACCAGAATGCCCACGGTGAGATCTCCCCTCCTGTCGACACTATGTGGCCCAGTGTATGGTGGTTGTAGGGTCACTTTGACACCATGAGTACGCAACATCATGTGTGTGCACATACTGAGGTCTTTGTGGAAAAACGTGGCAACAGTTCCATGTCTGGACGGCTGTGGAGATTGGATCTTCTTGATCTGACGTCTAAGGCGACTGATGAAGGTAGATGGATCTATATCAGGCTGTTGAGCCACATCCACAAATTCGCCAGGCAGTCGTAATGGCTCTCTGTACAGCAATTCTGCAGAGGAACTTTCCAGATCTGGTTTGTATAAGTTCCTTAGGCCAAGTACAACCATAGGCAGAGCTTCTGTCCAACTGGCAGGATGGCACAACAGAGCTGCTTTTAGTGGCCATGCTCTATCATCCCACTGCTTTCTGGGTGATAGCTGGTTGTTTTGGGATGATTCACGCCACAGAACGTTGCAATCTGCAATCTGTTGTAATGTGCAGAGGATACACAAAATGTTATATCCAGTTTAGGAGGAAAGCATGCGCCGAAGTTTCTGCAATGTTGTCCACAGGTGCCGCTTCTGGCCAATAGGTGAATCAGTCAACGATTGTTAGGAGGTACCTTTGACCATTCGAAGCTGGTACTGGTGCCACAACATCCACATGCACTTGAATGATATGTGTGGTAGTCTCGAGGAAACTGCCAATCGGCACATGTACATGCTGGCTGACCTTGCAACACTGACTTTGTACACAACATTGTGTCCACTCACAGCTGTCTTTCTTCATTTCTTGCCACATGAAGCGATTTGTAATGTGATGTAATGTTGATCACGTGTCAAGGTCACACAGGTTGTGTAAAGATTCGAAGGCGTCCTCTCAAAATCTTGCAAGTGAAACCAGCTGTGGTTTTGCTATTGATGCGTCACAGTATACCTTGATGCCAGTGCCAGGAACGTTGACTAACTGTCAGTCTAGCGTCGAAGTTCTTTCTTGCAACAGCTCTTGCAGTTCCTTATCGGTACATTGTGCTTATGCAAGTTCTGTGTAGTGAATAGCAGAGACCCTGCTGACTCTGGAAAGGCAGTCAGCTACCACATTCTCGATCCTGGGTATGTGCTGGAAATCTGTGGTAAACTGTGAATAGACTTAAGCTGGTTATGCTGCCACAGCGAACAGTTGACACTGTTCTGCTGAGAAGCATACATGAGTGACTTGTGTTAATTGAAGACCATAGACTCATGGGCTTCCTGCTGAGGTCAGAAGTACTTGACTGCCTCACATGTCACTAACAGCTCATGGTCGTAGCTGCTCCATTTCTGTTGAGCTGTTGTTTCCATGAGAAAAAGGCTAGAGGCTGCCATGTGTCTTGTGTTGCTGTAACACAGTACCCACTGCTGTCTGGCTCGCATGTACCAGCAATGCTAATGGCACACTTGGGTAGGGGTGTGCCAACGATGGAGCGTCCACTATCGCTTGTTTTGCTTGTTTAAAAGCAGCAGTCACGGCATCTGTCCAAGTTCTCTTTACATTTCATACCCAGAAGCGCAGCCATTAATAGTTCTTGAATTTATGCTCCCTGTGGTATTTGCCACGAAAACAGTATAACACCCCTAGAAATCTTCACAGCTCTTTAACTCTGGAAGGCTAGGGGATCTTCAGAATGACTTCCGCTTTTTCAGGTAGCGGTATCGATTTGTGGCTGACCAAAAATACACACCACTGTGTTCAGAACAATGCCGAATTGGTCCAGCCAGTTCAAAACTTCTATGAGATGCTGGCAATGTCAGTCTGGCGAGGCTGAGAATACCAATATGTCGTCGAGGTAAGCGAAACAGAATGGCAGGCCTTGCAACACTGAATCGATAAATTTCTGCCATGTCTGTGCAACGTTCCTGAGGCCAAACGTCATGAATTCTCTTTCAAACAGGCCAAATGGTGTGATTATAGCTGTCTTTGCTATGTCTTTCATGGTGATAGGTATCTGCATGTATGCTTTGACACAGTTCAAAACACTGTACAGGCAGGTCCCACTGAAAATGTAGTTGTAATCATGGATTAATGGCACTGGGTAACGATCTGGCGCTCTATGGGAAGTAAGTGTTCTGTAATCACCACAAGAGCGCCATGTATCACACTTTCTTGGCACTAGATGCGGCGGTGAAGGCCAGGGACTGCGATCAGATGATGCAATCTCAAATTGTACTATCAGATACTGCCTTTGTAACATCTTTGGGCATACCTGGCAGCCTTGTCAGTGCCAGGAAATCTCGAAGCAGGACAGTGTACTCGCTGTCTTTGACTTCAATCAGTTTGGCAGAGTAGGTGGTTGCATGGCGCTAAAATCCCACAGCTGTGAGTCTGGTGGTATGGTCGACCAGACGTGTGTTGGTGATGTCAGACAGAAGATTGTAGTACCCCAAGAAGTCCGCTCCTATAATCGGCTCTGCGACGTCCACGATCGTGAAGCCCTACACGAACACATGGCATAGGTCTAGATCCACCTCGAAACGTTTCGTGCTGTATAATGTGATACAAGAATTGTTTGCAGCAGCTAGACAAATGATGTACATGGCCTACACCAGTGTAGCATTGTTCATGGGAAGGTACACAGATCAGCGCCATTGTCAACCAGGTATTTCTGTTCTGTATGTCATTCACTTAAAACAGACGCCGTGACTCAGACAGGCAATTGGACGAAGCGTCTATACCCAACTGCTGTTGGCACTGGGTATGCACAGGGCATGCTTGATACAGCGACGTGCTTGAGTGCCAAATCTACTGTAGTACCAACATATCTCATGCTTCGTTTCTGTCCTAGGTGTAGTCGAGGTGGTCGACAGTCTGCTGTGTGAACACTTCCAGAATCTGGATCGGCCACGGTCGCTGCTGGCGTCACAATGAGATAACAACTGCCCGATCTGTTGTGTGGGTACGTCCACCTTTGCCGCCAGAGCGTCGTAGTCAGTGTGCGATACTGTGGCAAATGTGCTTGCGCACTGCAGACTTGTTACACTGATAGACGCTGATGACATAGTGTCTTGCACCTCGTCTGATAGCTCTACCACTGCGTCTAAAGGCATGTCAGATTGCGACGTGAAGATTGGTTTAATGGCGGGCGGCAACTGAGTACTCCATGTGGTTCTTAGCAGGCTGTCCAGTACTGGGCCAGCGTCAATCTTGCTTCGCAAACGCTGCAAGTACTGGGATGCTTTGCAATCCCCGATGTCTCTCTGCATCAGGTCTTGACAATTAAACAAATTATAATGTATCCATTTCTGGCCCTTTTTGCGAGGCTGTTTCGTTATTTTCATTGAATTATAGTTGGCCACCTGGCGAAACCAGTAAAGCTGTCCTCGTAGCTGGGGACGTGACCGGCTCAGCACAGCTTGCCGAAAGTTTGGCGGCGTTGGCGATAGACCACCATGTTGTCTCGTTGTTCACGCACTCCACGTGAAATGGAAAAATTGAATGTTATAGAATATTAATGAGCATTATTTGCATGAACTATATTGGTATGTTAATTACACGGAACATTTTATTGGATGTCTTTTTTCCGCAGTGTTGGCAGTGGTGGGGTACAGTGTAGTTAGTGGTGACATGTTATCGTAAAGACGTAAACATACATGGAGTCTGTTAACCCACGTGGGTTCTCTTAAACACATATTATTGGAATTTGCCGTTCCACCAATGTAATTGTTTATAATGGAGCATGAAAGAGCAAAGAAATTATGTTTGAATGTGTGACAGGAGGATGTTGCATGCGCAAGTACATTGCCTGCAAAGCTGTGTAGGCTGTTATCGTGGATTTTCACGTGTACGTCAAGAAATACTTGTGAAACGGTGCTTATCGGTCATGGCGAAAAGTAGATTCGAGTATGTAAAAAAATTTGAAGCGAATGACAGTTGTCTGCCGAACTGCTGGATAGTGGTTAGAATTGATGGGAAAGATTTTCACAGGTTTACGGATGCTCATGGTTACGAAAAACCTAACGATGTTCGAGGACTTAATCTTATGACTGAAGCGGCAACTTATGTAATGAATCAGTGGAAAGAAATATGTATAGCTTATGGACAAAGTGATGAGTACAGCTTTGTCTTTAGGAAAGACACCACATTGTTCAACCGCAGATCTTCAAAGCTTATGAGCATCGTAAACAGTTTATTTTCGTCGGCATTTGTTTACAATTGGGGAAAATGTTTTGGTTCAGTTCCATTACAGTACCCACCTTCATTCGACGCACGGGTTGTGCTGTATCCGTCCGACGATAATCTTAAAGATTATTTGAGCTGGAGACAGGCAGATGTTCATGTGAATAACCTGTACAACACTGCTTTCTGGTCACTCGTATTAAAAAAGGGGATGACTAATACAGAGGTACTTAACGTTAAAAGTTGTTTGAATCTGAAAATGTATTTTTACTGTTGTACAAGCCTTACATAGGCGTTGATTTCCTTTGCCCACTTGTTGTAGAAATATGATCTATTTTAGAATCATTTGTCAATCCTTTGAAATTATTTTATTGGCCGTAGATCTTCGTACAAGCCCTTTGCAGTAATTGCTGTGTTACTAGATTATCAGGAATTAATTATATCCTGACTTGTGTTCCATGAAGTGTTGTGTTACTTAACCATTTCGTTACTCCTTTGTCTAATGGTGCCAAATATTTGATAGATAAACATAAAGTGTAGGATTGAGGTGATTGTGCAGTGTATTTATTAGATGTTGAGTTATCAATCCAGAGAGGTTATTCCTTAAGCCTTCAAGGTATGGATGAGCAGCTCATGAATTGTTAAGTGTAATGTGATTATCTCCCCCACCTGGAGCTCAACATGACTTTCACCCCTGATTATGCTTTTTGTACCTTAAAAGTGCCAAGGTACACTTTGGCTCATTTATTTATCCATCTCTAAGCATTAATAAATGCAATCAGTGTTGTCTTTTGGGTCCACACATGGTTTGTGTTAAATTATATTATTCTCTTACACCGGTATGATGGTTAGATTCTTAAAAGAATAAACTTTCAGGGAACTAAACTGTTCATCAATTACCACAAAAAAATTCTTTTTTACTATCAGTCCTGTTCTTCCTTGACTTAGAGAACAGCATTGTATTGTCAATATTGTGAGCTACATTGACTACCATGAATGCCATGTTGTTTTTTTGCTTTCACTGTGATTACAAGAGGTATAAAAATTTATATTTATTGGAAGGAAGAACTTTCTCCCCACACCCTGTATATCAGTTTTTCTGAATAATTGTGTATACAAATGTAAATCATGTTAATATTTTTTACAGCGGAAAAGTTTGATAAAAAAGTATTCTGGTTGGAGGCCTAAGTTAGTTCTTACATATCACTGAAGAAGTCAAACATGCCCTATTACTGGATTTGGAAATACAAGTAGCAGTTCTTTATGGTTCATAGGATCACATCTGATACTCAGAGTTCTTAATCTGTAATCATGCCACTGTTGTCAAAAGGAATTAGAGTAGATATGTGTTGTGGCTGAAATAGTTGTTAGTCAATGGTGGTCCATTAGTCTTGCAGGAAGTATCACTGTGCAAGGTCTTGCAGTCTACCAGTTGTCTGCAGAAAGCTGTACACGGAGGCTGGGACCATTAAACAGTGTATTAGACAAAGATAATTTTTCTTTTCCAGCTGGCTGAAAAAGTAGGATAAAAATACGTTAAATGGAAATGTTTATAATCCTTGCTATCCCAGATATGTAAATGTGCAAAGGGCTGTTGACAAAATGATGCTGAATCGTTTGCCCATGCGGGAAAAGTTGGAGATGTCTTACCACAGTGCTAGTCATCAGTTATTATTCAACAATAATCTTTAAGTCGGTTGGATGTGCTGTCCATTTGAAGGCCATTGCTTTAATAAGAGAAATGCTGTGGGACTAGAGAGAGGGGAAGAATACAAATTGTAGTCCCAGAGAACAGTATAAATTAAATTTGGGTTGTGTAGCTTAGGATCTATCATTGTCTTGTGTTTCTCTTCTGTGTTATGAAAATGTGTGTGTGTGTGTGTGTGTGTGTGTGTGTGTGTGTGTGTGTGTGTGTGTGTGTACAAGAAACTGGATTGAAAAAGGCCCTTCAGAAATTGGATCTGTATCAGTATAGTAATGTCTGGATTTGCCTTCAAAGTGATTTAAAGAAATTACAGAAAACAAATCTTAATGGAGTGACAGGGGTATGAACCCTGCTCCTCCTCAGTGCGAGTCCAATACAATGCAACACTTACTTCTAGTAGGAAAAATAAGTTGTACAGCAAATGGGAATACTTAATTATTAATCTTGAGTGTTTTAGCTCTTTCAAAACAGTGACTTAACAAGAAGAGGTAGTACACAACATATTATCTAGCCATAATAACCTGTGTGCCATAAGTGTATTGTTGCATGGGACTACTTCTCGCTACATTTCTTCTTTTGGCATAATGTTATGGCCATTCAACTATTCCATACCAGAGGACCTCCCTCACTGAGACAGCTTGTGCTGTTTGTATGGAAGAAGCTGTTATGTCTCAGAACTGTACAAAGGACAAAATATGGCAAATCCTAGTTGATCCTCTCCAGGCTTCCTTGGTCTGTTCATAAACGTCTGCAAGGAGTTTGAAGTAATTCTATTCAGAAATTCTGGCATCTCATTAACAGTGCTTTCTCTGTGGTTCACAAGAGGTTAATATAGCCAACTTCAGGAAGTACCAGCTGCTGTTTTTGTGGTGGGTGATATCCATACTCAAATCCCATCACAATAAGTGGCACTTCTATAACCGAGAACTGATCTGGTAAGCCCTCTGTATGTGTGGACTGGTACTTTAGAGTCAACTCCCCACTATGTAGCTGTGACGCTTCCGATGATCATCCTTACTATGACCATTTCTATCCCATATTATATTGTTCACAAATAAACTGAATGTGAACCATCCCTTTTGAGTGAGTGCGTAACCCTATAATTTTGTCTTCATGTCTGACACATACCTGATTAAGATATAGAAAGATCCATTCAGAAGTCTTTAATGAGACATAAAAACTAAAATGAGAAGTTATCCTTGCATTACTTCCTTTCCTCCATTCTTTGTTGTTGTTGTTGTTGTTGTTGTGGTCTTCAGTCCTGAGACTGGTTTGATGCAGCTCTCCATGCTACTCTATCCTGTGCAAGCTTCTTCATCTCCCAGTACCTAGTGCAACCTACATCCTTCTGAATCTGCTTAGTGTATTCATCTCTTGGTCTCCCTCTACGATTTTTACCCTCCACGCTGCCCTCCAATACTAAACTGGTAATCCCTTGATGCCTCAGAACATGTCCTACCAACCGATCCCTTCTTCTAGTCAAGTTGTGGCACAAACTTCTCTTCTCCCCAACCCTATTCAATACTTACTCATTAGTTATGTGATCTACCCATCTAATCTTCAGCATTCTTCTGTAGCACCACATTTCGAAAGCTTCTATTCTCTTCTCTTCTTGTCCACACTATTTATCGTCCATGTTTCACTTCCATACATGGCTACACTCCAAACAAATACTTTCAGAAACAACTTCCTGACACTTAAACCTATACTCGATGTTAACAAATTTCTCTTCTTCAGAAATGCTTTCCTTGGCATTGCCAGTCTACATTTTATATCCTCTCTACTGCGACCATCATCAGTTATTTTGCTCTCCAAATAGCAAAACTCCTTTACTACTTTAAGTGTCTCATTTCCTAATCTAATTCCCTCAGCATCACCCGACTTAATTCGACTGCATTCCATAATCCTCGTTTTGCTTTTGTTGATGTTCATCTTATATCCTCCTTTCAAGACACTATCCATTCCATTCAACTGCTCTTCTAAGTCCTTTGCTGTCTCTGACAGAATTACAATGTCATCGGCGAACCTCATAGTTTTTATTTCTTCTCCATGGATTTTAATACCTACTCTGAATTTTTCTTTTGTTTCCTTCACTGCTTGCTTAATATACAGATTGAATAACATCGGGTATAGGCTACAACCCTGTCTCACTCCCTTCCCAACCACTGCTTCCCTTTCATGCCCCTCGACTCTTTATAACTGCCATCTGGTTTCTGTACAAATTGTAAATAGCCTTTCGCTCCCTGTATTTTACCCCTGCCACCTTCAGAATTTGAAAGAGAGTATTCGAGTCAACATTGTCAAAAGCTTTCTCTAAGTCTACAAATGCTAGGAACGTAGGTTTGCCTTTCCTTAATCTGGCTTCTAAGATAAGTCGTAGGGTCAGTATTGCCTCACGTGTTCCGATATTTTTACGGAATCCAAACTGATCTTCCCCGAAGTCGGCTTCTACCAGTTTTTCCATTCGTCTGTAAAGAATTCGTGTTAGTATTTTGCAGCCATGACTTATTAAACTGATAGTTCGGTAATTTTCACGTCTGTCAACACCTGCTTTCTTTGGGATTGGAATTATTATATTCTTCTTGATGTCTGAGGGTATTTCGCCTGTCTCATACATCTTGCTCACCAGATGGTAGAGTTTTGTCAGGACTGACTCTCCCAAGGCTGTCATTAGTTCTAATGGAATGTTGTCTACTCCCGGAGCTTTGCTGTGACTCAGGTCTTTCAGTGCTCTGTCAAACTCTTCACGCAGTATCATATCTCCCATTTCATCTTCATCTACATCCTCTTCCATTTCCATAATATTGTCCTCAAGTACATCGCCCTTGTATAGACTCTCTATATACTCCTTCCAGCTTTCTGCTTTCCCTTCTTTGTTTAGAACTGGGTTTCCATCTGAGCTCTTGATATTCATACGAGTGGTTCTCTTTTCTCCAAAGGTCTCTCTAATTTTCCTGTAGGCAGTATCTATCTTACCCCTAGTGAGATAAGCCTCTACATCCTTACATTTGTCCTCTAGCCATCCCTGCTTAGCCATTTTGCACTTCTTGTCGATCTCATTTTTGAGACGTTTGTATTCCTTTTTGCCTGCTTCATTTACTGCAATTTTATATTTTCTCCTTTCATCAATTAAATTCAATATTTCTTCTGTTACCCAAGGATTTCTACTAGCCCTCGTCTTTTTACCTATTTGATCCTCTGCTGCCTTCACCACTTCATCCCTCAAAGCTACCCATTCTTCTTCTACTGTATTTCTTTCCCCCATTCTTGCCAATTGTTCCCTTATGCTCTCCCTGAAACTCTGTACAATCTCTGGTTCTTTCAATTTATCCAGGTCCCATCTCCTTAAATTCCCACCTTTTTGCAATTCTTTATAAAAGATTTTTATACCTCATTGTCAGCTCCCTTCAGGTTTGTAAAATTGTATTATCTAGCCATAAGAATCTGTATGCCCTGAGTGCTGTTGTGTGGGACTGATTCTCAGCTGTATTTCTTACATGGCCATAATATTACAGCCACATATCTCATTTCATGAGAGGCAGACTAAAGGGGGCACATTACGACTATAAAGTTTGTTGGAAAGTTATATGTGATAGTTTTCCTGACTGATTTGTACACAGGGTGACATTTTGTTGTGTTGGATGAGACATTTTCATGTTTGTGAAAATAAAAATGTGAAAATATATTTTCCATTTGCTTTAGTATATCAGTTTTTCCATGCAGTTTAATTTCAACCAGATCCACTCTGTTTCAAAAAATGCAGTGGATAGGACTGTTACTAGAACAGTAACTTGACTTTCTTTCAAAGGGCGAGTTTAGTAGTTCTGCTCCTTTGATAGCCTTCTTGTGTCAGTCTCCAGATAATGAAAGTAAGTTTCATTTTTTAGTGTGACTTCCTTACGGTACATAATAAACCAAGGAATTTGAAGGGAACTAGCTGTTAGTAATGAAAATGTGTGTAAGTCAGGCTCTGTGACACAAACTGAGGAACTAGTATGACATAAATATGCACGCACTGGGCATTTAATGAGTGGTTGCTCTGATAGAGGGTTGATGAGTGGCTGCAGGAATTAAGGGACTATGTGGGAGGCAAGGAGGGGAGGGCGGCGGATGGGAAGGAGGTGGATAAGGTAAAAGGAATTATTGGGAGGAGGATAAGGAGGAGGCAAATTGCTCATAGTGACAGTGGCAGAATGTCAATTCATGCTGCAAATGATTAGGAAAACTGACTACTGAATGGAGGAATGGGCTGACTACTGAATGGAGGAATGGGTTGAGAGTCCAAAGTTATGATGGATGAAACGTATGTAAAATGAAGAATGAGTGTGGGCAGGAGTGAAAAGTGGTCAGCCCAGGATGGAGACATGCTGAGCTTTACTTCAGGGGTGTTGTGGAAATGACAATTTTATAGACGAAGATATTGCACAATTGCAGTTCAGTGAAATAGCCCAGCGTATAAGGAAATCCATGTGATACTGGTACTGAAGTAGCTATTGAAGTCATTTTCATTTCCTAAAGTGTTTCATGAAAATAATTACGCCATCTAATTGTAGACTTAATTGTACTTCGGCTTTCTCTCTCAAGAGTGTTAGTACATACTAAGGAATCAATTATTCCAATCCATATACAGACCACTGTCTCAGTTAACCTGTTATAGCTCTTAGGCTTACTTTACTGATAAGCTACGCATCCATACAAACTTCCTTTATGTCCCATTAATCACACTGCTTTTGAATAGCCTCTACAGACTCCAACACTATCAGCATTGTATTCTTCAAGAAACTTACTCTCAATGAAGTATCACCTCTTGCAAGAAGATGGTTCTTCAGCTGTGAATCTAGGCTTAATCGTGCCAAACTTGTAGAGTACCAGAGTTCCTTAAAATGTTCCAGACAATGGAAGTATTAAGTAATGACCATAACTGTTAATACATTCATCCCAATGTAAGACAAGATTGCCAGTGCATTCATGGAAAATTTTTTGCAGTTCCCCGTAGAACCAGGACTGTATTCAAGTATACAACTCTTCAGCCAAAGAAAATTGATGGCCACGAATGCCTATCTTCACAGCTTCAAAATTGTGGAAATCACATGGGGAGAGCTACAGCATAGTCGAAACAACGTTGGCAACCTCAGGGCTCGTCCACATGTTGCCAATGTGGTTTTGACTATGCTGCAGAAGTTTCACTGGAAACTCGTACACATCCTCCATACAGTTATGACCTCTCCCTCATTTGATTTCCATGTTTTTTAAGTCCTGAAGAAAGACATTCATGGCTGTAAATTTGCTTTGGATGAAGAGGTGCACGCCTGGGTACAATTATGGTTCCATAGGCAACTTCAAACATTTTTACGTGAAGGTATCGATCGTTGCATCGGACAGTGGGATAAACAGAGATTACTCTCATTTTCATTTGACTAGTCCTTATGTTTTTGCCTGCCTACACTAATGACCACAACCAGCATTAACCATATATGGAGCCTTGTCAAATTTAGGTCCAACTTCTGTCTCAATCCCTGATAACCTTCAGGAATTTCTCGTTTCTGTCCTAGTTTCACCTTCCTCCTCCAAGTCCTTTTTTTTTTCTGGTGAGTCTAACATCACAGATTTTGAACAAACAGGTTTTGCGGCCTAGTTTACTGTTATGATTGGTTACAAGGCTACCATAGAGATGCCCTCTGCTTTTGTTGCCGCACTGCATATAACACAATTCCAACCAGACTGAGCAAGGTGGTGCAGTGGTTAGCACACTGGATTCACATTAGTTAGGACGACGGTTCAATCCCGCATCCGGCCATCCTGATTGAGGTTTTCCGCGATTTCCCTAAATCGCTCCAAGCAAATGCTGGGATGGTTCCTTTGAATGGGTGTGGCCGACTTCCTTCCCCATCCTTCCCTAATCCAATGAGACTGATGACCTCACTGCTTGGTCTCTTCCCCCAAACAACCCAGCCCAATTCCAACCATATCAGTCAGGTATTTCAAAAGGAGTCTTTTAGTGTAGTTGTGAAGATCAGTAATTATGTGATGGGAGTCTCTACTGTTTTTCCAGTACCTCCTCTTATAATCATTACCACTTTGATCCCATTCTAGAACTTTAGTGTGGACCTCAAAGAACTCATCAGCAAATTAGATTCCTTCCAAAACTAGTCACTTGTATCAGTCACCCTCCTCACATTAGGAACTCCTCCCCCTCCACCCCCTTTTCCTCTTCATTGTGCCCAAATCTCCCCAAGCCCAACATCAACCCTATCGTGGCTGGTTACAGAACTAGCACAGAGATATCCTCTACCTTTGTTGACCCACCATCTCCAATCAATCGCTGTAGTCTCCTTCGACATACCCAAGACACTAATGGATTTCTTCATTACATCTCCACAATCTCTGGCCACATTATCACTAGTCTTCTCACTCATCACTGTAGGTACTATGCCCCGATCATAAAAATTCCTCATGACGTTGCTATCCTGAAAGAATACTTTTCTCAATGTCTCCTCATGCAGAACGTTAACTGCTCACTTATCTGCTTGGCCAGTCACATTCTGACTGAAAAATTCTTCTTCGAAACCAAATCTGTAAACTGTTTCTCATATCTGCCATAAACATACACAAGGATTATCTCTATTTAACTAAATATCTTTCTGGTGTAGACTCGTGGTACTCTTCCAGATTCTCAGTACCATTCCTAAATGTACTTCAACTGGTCCTTCTCAGCTTTTATAGATGTTGAGCTTCTTCTCTCTGATGACTGTAAAAACATGTCAGCATCAAACTCACTAAAGACCAACAATACCACCCTTTTGACAATTGTTTTATGTTCCTTGTCAGAAACTCTGTGATCATACTTAAATCTGTAGGACAAAATGGGCATGCATTGATAACCTTTACAAAGGCCATACAGATGGATAATACCATGCCCAACTAGTTCTTAAATATAATTCCAATGCAATTTTTTATCATAATTGAAATAAACATGATGCCACTGCAAATCAGTTTCTGAACAATACAGCCCTTATCACCGAGGCATAACAAGCCACATCATTCACCAATATTATGCCTTAATGAAAGACAACAGACTCAAAGTTCTATCTTCACATTCCAAACTGATATTTTGTCACCTACACAATATCCCATCAAATCACCATGCCACTTGTAATTCTAAATGTGTGCTGTGAATCAGACAAATGTAAACCTGTGCAGTTCTACTACTCACCATTTCTTATTGTATTCCTGTCACAGGCATTTCTTATCTGATCAAAGAGACTGCATATGAGAGCAGATGTGTCACCTGTGAACATTGCTGCAAGTGCTGTACAGTGTTTTGTGGATAAAAGTTTACCAGTTGTTTATGAAGGAATGATACTGCCAAAATATTAGAAACTGGAAACACAACTGCCTGGTTGTAGTTGCTGAACACTATTTGTCTCCTTTCTTTCACCACCTGATACTTCTCAACCACCACCACCACCTCCTCCTCCTCCTCCTCCTCCACCTCCTCCTCCTCCTCCTCCTCCTCCTCCTCCTTCTTCTTCTTCTTCTTCTTCTTCCACACATCTTTCTTCTCTGCTGCCATAATCCATTGGTAAGAGAGGAGAGATGTAAGGAAGTGGAAAAGCTATAGTCGGTTCTGAATAACTTTGACAGTTTGGCTGGACCGTGTGGGGAGGGGGGGGGGGGCACTGAGCAGAGTTGCAATGTCCCCCACTGACCATGCCCATGATCTTAATTTCATTCAAATCACTCAAATGGGCAAATTATTCAATGTACAAATATGGAATTGGTGTCAGTGTGTTTTTAAAAGATGTGCACGGTTTTCATTTTAGATTTATTTGCATCAGCAAATTAATAAGACATTATACTGAAAATTGTTTTGTATTGACATTACCCAACTTTCAGCTTGCGGGTAACTTTATCGTTATTGAAGTTAGGTCAATAAATTATGTGAATGATATCTTAAGAATAAATCACATTTTCATCTGTTCCAAACAGGATCAGTTACTTTTTTTAACACAAGATGATTTCAGATAAATGTGATGCACAATGGTGTCAAATGCTAAGTGGCCACCTATATGGTTTCATTACAAGAAACAGATAACTAAGTTTATAATTATTAAGTTTTCAGAGCCACTCACTCATTTATAACACAAAAAAGAATAAGATCTATACTTGTTTGTTTGTTTGTTGAGAAAATTTTACTTAAATAGACTTAACTGGTATGTGGGACAGAACAAAAGCGATACAAAAAGCAGTGTTTTTGTATTGCAGCAACTGTATTGCAAACAGTGATATTTATTTTGTGTGGTAGATATTAAATTCCTAGGATGCACTTCATTTGGAGTTAGTTGCTGATAACAACCTTATTACGGCATCAAATTTTACAAAAATATAATTTACCATTGTCAAATGAGTACTTCAGCATGCAGCTGAATCTGCATGCGCTCCATTTTTATTGTGGCAATTGAAAAACTCCACTGACATCAGTCTCATTGTTAAGGCACTTGTTTGAAGTGTCACAGTCGCTTTTCCAAACCAGCTTCATTCCGCAATGCTTTTTTCCATGATCCTCAGTGCATGTTTGCTGGATTTCTTGCATTTGACATTCATAACAGCTTTTGTGAGAGCTTCAGTTGAAGAAATGTAACCTTTCATTTGGGCTCGTATTAATTGTTTTGGGTTGAAATGGTAGTGGTTAGGTGGTAGTGTAACAATGGTAAGCCCATATGCTTTTGCCAGCTTGTCAATTTCATATATGGGGAACTGTGATTTAGTTCCATAAGCTCTACATTTCTATTTATCATTTACAATGATGTTACGATGCTGGAACCAATCAATCATGTCCTCCTTTTGCTTTGTGATTGTAGGTGCCTTGAAAACATCTGAATGTAAGGTGTGTTATCTTGAACAGTTGTTGATAGTTTGCCCAGGTTTGTAAATGTAATGTCATCTTTGATTTAAAAAGTAGCAGACCATTTGAGAGAAAATTGTGGAAGGTGCCTGCATGAAGAAGAATAAGTCTGCCCCTACCCCATTGCCAGTTGGCATTGTCATTTTTCCTTTAGTCGTGTTGTCTGTCTAATTCTGCTTGACAGTATGACCAGAACTAACCCATGTTTCTTAAATCCGCACCACTTTGCCAATATTCACTTATTTGCCTTAAAAATCAGTATCACCATCAACGGCTTATGTCTGTAGTGAAATCCTAGATTGTGCAAAACTAGGAATAATTATATGCAGCTGGCTTCTAACAGATGTGCTGCCTTAACCTGCTGAGTGTCAGATGTTCCTTTCTGCGATAATAATTGTAAATGTGATGACAAATTGCATCCCAGCAAATCAACTTCTGTTGGTTATCTGCTTACCTTTACATGGTTTTTCCTGTTGGTTTCAAACTTTGATGTTTTTCCAGCTTTCTAACTCCTGCAATTGTAAAAATGAAAATAACACACAGTACAGCAAGCTGCCTGACACTGAAGTGCAAGTGGGAATTGTTGTGGTGGCGGCGGCTGTGGAGCTTTGGCAACTTCAGGTGGTTGCTGCAGCTACAGGTCTCTTGGAATTGTTGGAATGCATGCTGTGCATCCTGCGTGGGCTTCCACCTTAGGGCTTCTGTGGTAGTTGTCAGTCCTAAAGCAATTTTGAACAGCCTGTAGTGCAGTTGACTGGGCTTGTAAGTGTGCCCATGTGCAACCATCAGCTTCGTGCAGTTTTATGAGGATAGTTGTTTCCATTGTCACAATATTTCAGTTGTAGTAATAAGAACAGATGAATGGTTGTGCTGGAATTACAGTGAGGCCCACTTCACAGCTTGCTTACTGCAGCATTAACTACTTAGTACCTATAATGACTCAGATGAGATCTGTACGACGTTGTCACTTGAAATGTGGAAGATTTTGGACTCTTATCATCATTGACAATAACAACCATGCTTTTAATAACTGACAATAGTTGCCTGCAGAATCTTATACCCTGATAGGCCAAAAGATTATAGCAGTTGCCACACTGAATACCACATGGTGACATTGTGAGCAAAAATTTGCATAATCAGAATGCTATGGAACACATCTGTAACACTATCATATGCACAAACCAGCAGCCTCTAAGTTATGAGAATTGTGTGACCAGTGTGTAAATATTTGGTGCCACATACCTCCGGAAACCTACCAAGGACTTGTCGAATCCATGCCACATAGAATTGTTACAGTACTGCATTCCAAAAGTGGACCAATACACCTTTAAGAAGGTGGTCACAATGTTTTGGCTCATCAGTGTAAGGGCTGGTGAATATTTGAAATGTTCACTTTCCAGCCTCACTCTGTTTTGAAGACATTTCATTCTCAGACTGCATTTTGAAAATCTAGTAGGAAAGGAGATGTTGGAATGAAACACTGTCAACTGCCCTTCATTCTTTTGTGCGTTATTTTTTTATATATATAGAAACACACACACACACACACACACACACACTTCTGAAGACATGTAAAAGAAACATATTGTTGATTTTATACCCAACGCAGCTGAACAACTTAATTTGACAATGCCCCCCCCCCCCCTCCATCCCTCTAATGCTTGTGTCCAAGACAATAACATTAATTATTACACAATGGAAATGACAGATTACTACTCACCACACACAAATTATTAGTTAGAACTGTCAGCTAAGCTGGAGGTTTGCAGTGGCCAAGTGTAGATATTATGTGTAATTTTCTTGATAGTAAAATAAATAAAACTTTGAGGGTTAATGTAATATGTTATAAGCAGAATGAGATTTCCACTCTGCAGTGGAGTGTACGCGAATATGAAACTTCCTGGCAGATTAAAACTGTGTGCCGGACCGAGACTCAAACTAGAGACCTTTGCCTTTCGCGGGCAAGTGCTCTGCCAACTGAGCTACCCAAGCACGACCCATCCTCACAGCTTCAGTTCTGCCAGTACCTCATCTCCTACCTCCCAAACTTCACAGAAGCTCTTCTGCAAACCTTGCAGAACTAGCACCCCTGAAAGGATATTGCGGAGACATGACTTAGCCACAGCCTATGTTTACATATGTTTGCAAGCTCGCAGAAGACCTTCAGTGAAGTTCGGGAGGTAGGAGATGGGGTACTGGCAGAATTGAAGCTGTGAGGACAGGTCGTGAGTCGTGCTTGGGTAGCTCCGTTGGTAGAGCACTTGCCCGTGAAAGGCAAAGGTCTCGAGTTCGAGTCTCAGACCGGCACACAGTTTTAATCTACCAGGAAGTTTCATTTTATAAGCAATATAAAATCAATATTAGAAACAGTTGTAATCCTCCTACTGATCAGAAACTCTGCTAAGTGTCTTTGAGCAAACGTAAATGAAAGTCATCACTGGATTAATTAAATGTTGCACGGACTGGAAGCGATTTACAAGAAGAAATCTGAAGTGTAGAAATTGATAAGGTAATTTCTCATTATGATCATAAGAGCCCCCTGGAATAAATGGATAAACATTGCACTTTTGTGCTTTAAAAGTGAGAGTAAAAGAGAGATATTAATTGCAAGAAGGAGAATTAGGTCAATAAGGATAATTTGCAGTGTGCTGAAAATATGTTTACAAATGAACAGATATATACCTGATGCCTGCGTATCAAAAGGAACACTTGGAACAGCTGTAACATTACAAGGAGACGAAATTAACAGCTAGTTTGTAGCTTCAGCAGGCAAAATTCCTAATTAAAGAAACAGAGAAAAAGAATATATTTAACTTTCAGTATTGTTAGTTCCTTCCTCAAAGATGGATTAAGAAAAAGAGAAATTTGAAGTTAAATGAAAAGTATGGTTAACAACTCAAAGGAAAGTAGGAAAAGAGATGAGAGCAAATAAAATGAGGACTAGAGAAGGGGTGGGAGATGAAAATAAAAAAAGTAATAGGGCAAATGATTAACTTTACAACTGGGGAAAAAGTGGCAGGGAAGAGGCATTGTTATCGGAGCATATGGACTATCAGACCAATTGTGTGATTGGATTGAAGAGTTCCTAGATAACAGAACGCAGCATGTCATTCCCAATGGAGAGAAGTCTTCCGAAGTAAGAGTGATTTCAGGTGTGCCGCAGGGGAGTGTCGTAGGACTGTTGCCATTCACAATATATATAAATGACCTTGTGGATAACATCAGAAGTTCACTGAGACTTTTTGCGGATGATGCTGTAGTATATCGAGAGGTCGTAACAACGGAAAATTGTACTGAAATGCAGGAAGATCTGCAACGAATTGACGCATGGTGCAGGGAATGGCAATTGAATCTCAATGTAGATGAGTGTAATGTGCTGCGAATACATAGAAAGATAGATCCTTTATCATTTAGCTACAATATAGCAGGTCAGCAACTGGAAGCAGGGGGGGGTAGGCATTAGGAGTGATTTAAAATGGAATGACCATATAAAATTATGGGTAAAGCAGATGCCAGACTGAGATTCATTGGAAGAATCCTAAGGAAATGCAATCCGAAAACAAAGGAAGTAGGTTACAGTACCCTTGTTCGCCCACTGCTTGAATACTGCTCATCGGTGTGGGATCCGTACCAGAAAGGGTTGATAGAAGAGATAGAGAAGATCCAACAGAGAGCAGCGCACTCTGTTACAGGATCATTTAGCAATAGCAAAAGCATTATGGAGATGATAGATAAACTCCAGTGGAACTCTCTGCAAGAGAGATGCTCAGTAGCTTGGTTTGGGCTTTTGTTGAAGTTTCGAGAACATCCCTTCACTGAGGAGTCAGGCAGTATATTGCTCCCTCCTACGTATATCTCGTGAAGAGACCATGAGGATAAAATCAGAGAGATTAGAGCCCACACAGAGGCATACCGACAGTCTTTCTTCCCACAAACAATACAAGACTGAAATAGAAGGGAGAACTGATAGAGGTACTCAAGGTAGCCTCCGCCACACACCGTCAGGTGCCTTGTGGAGTATGGATGTAGATGTAGATCAGAGATTAAGTCTACAAAGTCATCAGATGTAAGATTATTTTGGAGAACAATTTACCACTTTGCTCTGGTTTTGATGTAGGCAGAGCAATATATCAAATTACGTTTACTGTTTACCAACCAATACATATTCACATCATGGTCTTTTTATAGGTATGACCACCACCAAACTGGCATAGTTTATGAATCTACACACAAGAACTGTCCACCTTGGGGACTAGGGACACACAGTATCCAATTGCTGAGCAGGCTCTATAGGATGACACAAGGGACCTGAGTACTGATTACACGAAACAGTTCATTTAGATCTTTCCACCACTCAGGTGCAACCAAATGCCAACAGTGTCTTGGGACAGTGGAGATTCAGTGCACTCTGTTGTGCTTGGGATGAGAAATCACCTTTCAGAAATCACTCTGAAAGGTGGATGAAAAGGTGTGACCTGGTCAAGTGCATTAGGGTGCAGAAGGCAATGGAAAACACGCATTAAGGATTCCTTATAAAATGTGGCCTTAAGAAAGAAAGAAAAAAAGAAAACATTATAGATGTAATATAGCTTCCCAATTGGAACTCCAGGTGAAACAGCAAAAGAAGAATCAATCCAGGAGAAAAAGTACTCCATATTGGGACCTGGAATGTTCGGATTGTACCATAACCAGGGAAACTGAAAAACCTGAAGAGAGAAATGCAGATAAATAAAATCTATGTGATAGGCTTAAGTGAAGATGGGAAAGGCAAGGTGAATGATGGTGTCAGAATCTATCATTCAGGGAGAGAAAAAGATAGCAGTGGGGTTGGCATTATAGTATAAAATGAGGTAACAGCTTGAGTAAAAAAGAGTTAATATATGGGGAAAGTAGACTCAGTGCTCACAGAAAGATATATTAATAGTCCAGGTGTACATGCCAACATCCTCTTATGATGATGTTTTAGTAATACAGCAAGTGTATGAACATATTGAAGCTCTGTTGAGAAAATATGGATTGGCAAGATGAAATGAGAGAAAAGAAAGGTCACTTGAATTTTGTCTGAAAAGGAAATGTTCATCACTGATAAATGGTGTGCATACCACTAAAGACGGCACTGTACATGGGTCTTGGCAGGAGATAGAACTAGATACTAAATAGATTATAGTTGACTGGCTAATAGATACAAGAATGCAGTGAAAAACTCTTGACAGGCTACTGCGAACTGGTGTTAGTAGCGATCACATGTTCCTCATGATAGCACAACATTGAAACAAGTGAAGAAAGCATACAAGTAAACACATGGAACATAGAAAGAATGAGATGAAAAGTAATAATACTTCCCAGGAAAAAGAGTAAATATACCTTAGATAAGAATGGAGATGATGCAGAAAATGGAAGGAAGAAGAAAATATAAAAACAAAGGAGATGAGAATACACAAAAGACTAAATCAACAGTTGAGAAGGGGTACTCAAAAAGTGAGGGAGTAGTGGTTAAATAAGAGTGTGTTGGTATAGAAGATTTGGAGAGAGAAGGCCAGTTCATTTATTTATTTATGTATCAGTTTTTGTGGGACCATACAGACCTCAGCTATTTGGTTATGGAACAAGTCAGTACATTGTTTACAAAATGTTGAATAGAAAATTTCTAAATAAAAGAATTAATCGTCATCATTTAAGACTGATTATGCCTTTCAGCGCTCAGTCTGGAGCATAGTCCCCCTTATAAAATTCCTCCATGATCCCCTATTCAGTGCTAACATTGCTGCATCTTCTGATGTTAAGCCTATTACTTCAAAATCATTCTTAACCAAATCCAGGTGCCTTCTCCTTGGTCTACCCGGACTCCTCCTACCCTCTAATGCTGAACCCATGAGTCTCTTAGGTAACCTTGCTTCTCCCATGCATGTAACATGACCACACCATCTAAGCCTGTTTGCCCTGACTGCTACATCTATAGAGTTCATTCCCAGTTTTTCTTTGATTTCCTCCTTGTGGACACCCTCCTGCCATTGTTCCCATCTACTAGTACCTGCAATCATCCTAGCTACTTTCATATCCGTAACCTCAACCTTATTGATAAGGTAACCTGAATCCACCCAGCTTTCGCTCCCATACAACAAAGTTGGCCGAAATATTGAACGGTGCACAGATAACTTAGTCTTGGTACTGACTTCCTTCTTGCAGAAGAGAGTAGATCGTAGCTGAGCGCTCACTGCATTAGCTTTGCTACACCTTGCTTCCACTTCTTTCACTATGTTGCCCTCTTGTGAGAATATGCATCCTAAGTACTTGAAACCGTCCACCTGTTCTAACTTTGTTCTTCCTATTTGGCACTCAATCCATTTATATCTCTTTCCCACTGACGTTACTTTCGTTTTGGAGATGCTAATCTTCATACCATAGTCCTTACATTTCTGATCTAGCTCTGAAATATTACTTTGCAAACTTTCAATCGAATCTGCCATCACAACTAAGTCATCCGCATATGCGAGACTGCTTATTTTGTGTTCACATATCTTAATCTCACCCAGCCAGTCTATTGTTTTCAACATATGATCCATAAATAATATGAACAACAGTGGAGACAGGTTGCAGCCTTGTCTTACCCCTGAAACTACTCTGAACCATGAACTCAATTTACCGTCAATTCTAACTGCTGCCTGACTATCTATGTAAAGACCTTTAATTGCTTGCAAAAGTTTGCCTCCTATTCCATAATCTCGTAGAACAGACGATAACTTCCTCCTAGGAACCCGGTCATATGCTTTTTCTAGATCTATAAAGCATAGATACAAATCCCTGTTCCACTCGTAACACTTCTCCATTATTTGCCGTAAGCTAAAGATCTGGTCCTGACAACCTCTAAGAGGCCTAAACCCACACTGATTTTCATCCAATTTGTCCTCAACTAATACTCGCACTTTCCTTTCAACAGTACCTGAGAAGATTTTACCCACAACGCTGATTAAAGAGATACCTCTGTAGTTGTTACAATCTTTTCTGTTTCCATGTTTAAAGATTGGTGTGATTACTGCTTTCGTCCAGTCTGATGGAACCTGTCCCGACTCCCACGCCATTTCAATTATCCTGTGTAGCCATTTAAGACCTGACATTCCACTGTATTTGATGAGTTCCGACTTAATTTCATCCACCCCAGCCACTTTATTGCACTGCAATCTATTGACCATTTTCTCCACTTCCTCAAATGTGATCCTATTTCCATCATCATTCCTATCCCATTGTACATTGAAATCTGAAACATTACTGATCGTATTTTCACCTACATTGAGCAACTCTTCAAAATATTCCCTCCATCTGCCCAAGGCATCAACAGATTCACCAGCAGTTTTCCTGACCTGTCGAAAATTCTTCTCATTTCCTTCTTACCTCCCTTTCGAAGACTGCTAATTACACTCCAGAATGGTTTCCCAGCAGCTTGACCCAAAGTCTCCAACCTGTTTCCAAAGTCTTCCCAAGATTTCTTCTTAGATGCTGAAATTATCTGTTTGGCTTTGTTTCTTTCTTCAACATAACTTTCTCTGTCTACCTGAGTTCTAGTATGTAGCCATTTTTGATACGCCTTCTTTTTCCTTTTACAGGCTGCTTTGACTGTGTCATTCCACCAAGGTGTTTGCCTCATCCTACCTTTACACACTACTGTTCCAAGACATTCTTTAGCCACTTCTAGTACTGTATCCCTGTACCTTGACCATTCCTTTTCCAATGACTGTAATTGACTACATTTAACTAACTGGTACCTTTCTGAGAGCACTGTTATGTACTTGTGCCTGATTTCCTTATCCTGAAGGTTCTCCACTCTTATCCTCCTACATATGGACCTGACCTGCACTTTTGGCCTCACAATACCAATTTCACTGCAGATTAAATAGTGATCAGTGTCATCAAAGAATCCCCTGGATACACATTTGCCCCTCACAGCCTTCCTGAATTCCTGATCTGTTATTATATAGTCAATGACAGATCTGGTTCCCCTGCCTTCCCAAGTATACCGGTGAATGTTCTTATGTTTAAAAAAGGAGTTTGTGATTACTAAGCCCATACTGGCACAGAAATCCAAGAGTTGTTTCCCGTTCCTGTTGGCCTCCATATCCTCTCCAAATTTACCCATAACCTTTTCATACCCTTCTGTTCGATTTACAATCCTAGCATTAAAATCGCCCATGAGCAGAACACTGTCCTTGTCCTTTACTCTAACAACTACATCACTGAATGCGTCATAAAAACTATCCATCTTATCTTGATCTGTCCCTTCACAATGCAAATATACTGACACAATCCTAATTTTCTTGCTGGACACTGTCAAATCTATCCACATCAGTCGTTCATTTACATACCTTATTGCAACTACGCTGGGTTCCATTTCTTTCCTGATGTAAAGCCCTACACCCCATTGTGCTATTCCTGCTTTGACTCCTGACAGATAGACCTTGTATTCTCCCACTCCCTCTTCTTTCTCACCCCTTACCCGAATGTCACTAACAGCTAAACGTCCAACCCCATCTTACTTGCAGCCTCTGCCAGCTCTACCTTCTTCCCAGAGTAGCCCCCATTGATATAAATAGCTCCCCATCTTGTTACCATTCGTTTGCCGAGCCGTATCTTAGGAGTCCCTGGTTTGTCAATTAGAGGTGGGACTCCGTCACCTCCAAAGGTCCGAGGCATTTTGCTCTGATTGTTGCCAGCATCATATTTAAAGTACCAGGGAAGCAGGTTGCTAGCCTTACTTGCCCCGGGTCCCATTGAGTTTTACCCCTAACGGTTGAGGGACTAACCGGTCGATTTAATAGTCTTTGCCGTCTGAGCACAGAGGTGACCATGACTCAGAATATGTCCGAGATGCTCAGCCTTATTCCAAAGTAACTGGTATCCCGACTGTCAGGACCACTTACTTGGCTACTCATACGTTGCCCGTGGTTCATGAACTAGGACATGACAACAGGAACCCACATCATGAACTAAGAATTAATAAAACATGAAAAAACTTGTAAGAGCGTGTACAAGTAAATAACATATTACAGAGAAAAGTTAACTACTGCAAGGAACTCCTGTACAGAATAGGAGTGTGACAAAAAAGGAACCTATCAACTTGGATTTAAATACTTGGGGTTTCTCACTCAATTTTTTTTTCAGTTCTGTTGGAAAGTGAAAATGAAACCCGCTGAATGCTGCACAACTTTCTGTATGGTGCATAAGGATGTGTGAAGTATTAGTAACAACAAAGCCATGATGGAATATATGAGGTGTTGTTATAAAATAATGGAACTGATGTCACAGAGTAGGTACACTTGTGGCAAAGATGAACTACTGATAGCAGTGAAGTGTGAAGCTTCTTAGTCCAATGCAGCATATGTCATGTCTGTAGAAAACCAGTGTGGCCATGGCCTTCATTTGTGTAAGAGCCATTATTTTGCTTTGCCGGAAAAAGATGAGTGTAATAAAAAAGCAACAGTCATGAACCTTGGAAAAAACTGTTACTGAAACGCATATGTTATGAAAAGAAGTGTATGGCAGAGACTGTTCATCAAGAGAGTGGGCCTAGCATTTCCAAGGTGGCAGAGAGACATTGAAGAGACTCTCACCCAAGACACCCCTCAACATCAAAAATGGATGAAGATATCATAAAAGTAGATAATTTGATTCAATCTGATTGTTGGTTAGGTACTCAATCAATTTCTGAAACTACAAATTGACAAAGAATGTGTAGGGCAAATTTTATATAACGAGTTTAACAAGAGAAAAGTGTATGCGAGACTGTTGCTAAAAATTTTTACAATTGAACAAAAAGGAGCTCATGAAAATGTTTGTATTGATACTTTGAATACCATTGAAAATTATCCTAATTTTTTTTTTGAAAGAGTGACGAACATGTGATGAATTTTGGTTTTTCACTTACGATCCAGGAACTAAGTGCCAATCTATACATCGAAAGGGCCCAACTTCACTGAGAGTGAAAAAAGCTCAAATGAGCAAATCAAGATTCAAAGCAATGATGATTGTTTTGTTCGATATTTGTGGAATTGTGCATCTGCACTAGGTTCGTGAGGTCAAACTATTAATCAGCTTTACTATTTGAGGTTTTTGCTCAACTCAAAGAGAAAATAAAAAAAAGACCCAAACTGTGGAAGAACAAGTTATGGGTTCTGCATCAAGATACTGCACCAGCTCATATCACATTATCTATGAAGAGGTTACTAGCAAAGTACAGCATTAAAAGGATTCTAGTGAAGTAAAGCATCCTCGTGTTAGACCACCTACCTTATTCCCCTGATTTAGCACCATGTGGCTTTTATCTACTCCCCAATGGGAAATGTGCATTAAAAGGAACAAGATTCCAGGCCACTGAAGCAGTGAAAGAAAAAGTGGCACATCTCATCAAGGAGCTCACGTGGGAAGACTTCCACCAGCACTGTTTCTGTCAATGGAAAATTAGCAAGGAGCGTTGTAGGGACAGAGGAGGGGAGGATATTTAGGGTGACAATAACTGAATATGTATGTTTTTGAAGCGAAAAGTGTTAAAGCAGTAGTCCCGTTCTTTTATAGCCACACTTCATATATAAAGGGATGTCATGAATTGACACTGGAGGTCAGTCTGATCACCCTTTTCTGAACTAAGAATATTCTTGCTGAGCGCACAGAGCTGCCCCAAAAGATAACAGGATACAAAGCAATAGAGTCAAATTATACATCCCTTTTTGTTGGAGGCAGTGGAGATCATTCTTTCCACAAAGTTCTTGAATATGATATTTCCAAGAAAGTCTTCAATTGCCCACGCCCACAGTCCCAAGAATTTAAAATAGTCAGCTTCACTATCTGTTTGTCCAGCTTGGACAGTAAAATTTTGCTTTTAGACGAGTTCCATATCAGAAACTGTATGCATTGTGTTTTGGTGCCGTTAAATGTTAATCTGTTCTTTGAAAGTCATGTGCTGATGTTACTACCTACCTATTAGCTACATTATTTACGTTACATTCCATGTCTTTCACAATAACATGTACATCATCTACAAAGAGAAATATGTTTTAAGTTGTCTGCCATGTTCAGTGGCAACCTCCACTTTACCTGACTCCAGTCAGATTCAGACCTCTTCCCTGTTTGTTGACACTGGAGGACAGCTTTCTGCTTCATACTTCCAGATATGAAGTGAATTACTGTTGAGTTTTTTCCATAACATGTCTGGGTCCAGGCATTTTGCAGCACCATGCGAAAATATCAAGTGCTACCACCCCCCCCCCCCCCACACACCCACACACACACACACACACACACACACACAACCCTACTTCCATTTGCAGACCCAGTCAACCTTCTTCACAATGTAATTGAAGACATGCATCGACAAATGGGCTAACCATCAAATGTAAAAGTTTAGAGATAAATGTTACCATCTGTTGCTAGGTACGGAATTATCAAAATTGACATTGGTATTTAGGGCTGAGACAAATGTCACTTTTGATAGTTCCCGTACCATCTACAGTTCCCTCTAGCATCATGGAAAGTATTGCCTGATGTGTTAACAGATGTCCTAACAACCTGTCCCATCTTCTTGCCAGTGTTTTCCATATATTCCTTTCCTCGCTGGTACTGTGAAGAACATCCTCATTCCTTACATTATTAGTCCACATAATTTTCAACATTCACCTGTAGCACTACATTGCAAGTGCTTTGATTCTCTTGTCTTCTGGTTTTCCCCAAAGTTAGTGTTTCACTACTATACAATGCTGCGTTCCAAACATACATTTTCAGAAATTTCTTTCTTTAATTAAGGTCAATGTTTGATACTACTAGACTTCTCTTGGCTGTGAATGTACTTTTTGCTTGTGGTAATCTGCTTCTTGTGTCCTTCTTGCTCGTATGTCGTGGGTTATTTGGCTGCCTAGGTAGAAGAATTGCTCAGCTTCTTCTACTTTGTGAGCCCCTATTCTGATGTTAAGTTTCTTGCTGTTCTTGTTTCTGCTACTTCTCATTACTTTAGTCTTTCTTCAGTTTACTCTCAGACCATGTTCTGTACTCATTAGACAGCCCTTTCCATTCAACAGATGGTGTCACTCAGGACAGTGATGTCAGCAAGTCTTCTCATTGCTATCCTTTCACTTTGAATTTTAATCCCACTCTTGAACTTTTCTTTTCTTTCTGTCATTGATTCTTCAATGTATAGATTGAACAGTAGGGGAAAGACTATATCCCTGCCTTACACCCTTTTTAATCTGAGCACTTCCAGTATTATTGTTTCTTCTTGGTTCTTGCACATATAGTACATTACCAATCTTTCCCAATAGCTTACCCCTTTTTTCTCAGAATTTTGAACATCTTGCACCATTTTACATTGTCGAATGCTTTTTCCAGGTCAAAAATTCCTATGGATGTATCTTGATTTTTCTTCAGTCTTGTTTCCATTATGAACCACTATGTCAGAACTGCCTGACTGATAGGCACCTAACACATCCTAATTTTCTTTTCCATTCTTCTTGCATACGAGGGCTATCCACAAACTACATTACATTTTGGAATTAAAAATAAATAAAGTATTGGAATTTTTTTTTATTATATACAGATGAAAGCCACACTTAAATACTACTTTTCTACATAGTTGCCATTTAAATTAAGGCACTTATCGTAGCGATGGACGAGCTTGGAAATTCCTTCGTCGTAAAATTCGGCCGCCTGTGCCTTCAACCACATGGTTACCTCTTTTGGGACAGAAAAGGTGTGATTTTTGTGGATTTCCTGGAAAGAGGCACTACAATAAACTCTCAAAGGTATTGCCAAACTCTGCACAACCTCAGAAGAGCAATACAAAACAAGCGCAGGGGAAAGTTGGGCTCAAAGATCTTGCTGATTCACGACAACGCCCGGGCCCACATGGCAAATGCCACTCATGAAGTTCTCGAATATTTTAAGTGGGAGTTGTTTCCTCATCCGCCGTACAGTCCCGACCTGGCACCGAGCGACCTCCACTTATTCCCAGCAATGAAGAAGTGGTTGGCTATGCAGTGTTTTGATGACGACGCACAGCTTCAAGAAGAGGTAACCATGTGGTTGAAGATGCAGGCGGCCGAATTTTACGATGAAGGAATTTCCAAGCTCGTCCATTACTACGATAAGTGCCTTAATTTAAATGGCAACTATGTAGAAAAGTAGTATTTAAGTGTGGCTTTCATCTGTGTATAATAAAAAAAATTCCAATACTTTATTTATTTTTAATTCCAAAACATAATGTACTTTGTGGATAGCCCTCGTATAAATGCTTTATTTGCTGGAAAAATTTGTAAAGCCCCAATGCCTGTTTAGTGTGTCCATAGTATATAAAGGAAAAGTGGTTGAAGTTGGGTATCGAGAAGGCATGCTTTCCGACATGGCATAATTGCCAATTATGGCTCAAAACAAGCAGTTTTGAAAGCATTTTCATTTAGTGTAGCAAAAAGCAACAGTTAAATCCTGAACAAAGTTGTTGGCTTGCAACCAGTGTGAAATACAATGAAACTGCTTAAACAGTTCCTACTACACTGTTGCAATGCTTCAGCTCCAAAATAAGGTTTGGTAGTTTTTTTTTTTTTTTCCTGAGTAATTTCAGTATTAACATATATTAATTATGACTTCATCATAGAGAAAGAAAAGATGATGAGGGAAAGATTAAAAGAAAGTGCAGAGAAAGAAAAAAAAATTAATTTAGAGGAGTGTGTCGAGAAGAAATGTAAATCATATTGATGGCAGATCCAAGAAAGACAGAGTGATGAGGGAAGGATGCCATGTACCTTCTCTCGTGTAAGCGATGCTTAGTGACTGAATAAAAGAAGGGTATGGCATGTGATGGGCAATGCATATTTTACTTATTCTTTGTCCACTTATTACAAAATGCCTTTCTCAGTGATACCGCTGTAGGTGTTTGAGTGAACTGTGTAGGAAATGTTAGGCCATCACACGTTGACGTTTATCTTTACTTCTTTATTATAAAGTGTTCCACTTCTGTAGGGGCTTTCAAGCTGATGTAGGTACAGTTCAAGTGTTGTGTAAGCAAATGATAGAAATAGAGTTGGTAAGTTTTCCGATTTTGAAAGATGTACCCAAAGTAACCATCTCCAGTTCTTGAACTGTCATCTGTTCCACTATAGTGCAGACAATTTCCAGTAACAAAGTAGATTTTATGAATGATTTGTAGTTCCAACTTATTCTCACGTTCTTCATTTATGCAAAACTTTCATAGTCTTCTATTAAATGTTAACATTTTGCCATCCCCAGAAATTTGCCACTTTGCATGGTGGCACTGTAGGTAGAGTTGAGGAAAAGGGTGGTTCAATGCTTCATGTCGAGCGCTTTTCTGTGCAACTATGAACATTGAAAGTTGGTTGTTGAAGAAGAGAGAAAGGGGCAAAATTAAAGCACTTCAGTTATGAGTTTGGAGAAAAATAAAGAAAATGAAATGGGAATATACAATGAAGAAAAATGGAGTAATCGAAAGATTAGAGCAACAAGCAAAACTCCTAAAACTAATGAAAGACAAGAAAAAAGCAAACTGGGAAGGTGGGACATACACTACTAGGAAAAGGAATTATATCAACTATCGAAGGTACAGTGCAAGGACAGAAAAAATAGGGAGGAGAAGAATAAATATGCTGGATAAAGTGGAAGGTACTATGCTATGAAGCAACTGGCCTGGAACAGAATCAGGTGGAGACACAAATTATGTCAGAAACTTGCTAATAGACAAAGTTACTAGTTCCCATGAACTTTTGTCTTTGTCCTCACAACAGGTGGCTCCTTGAATAAAACATTCTTGCTTTTCCAGCCGCGTCAATTCGAATAAAATGCTCGAGCTTTCGATGGCCATCTCCGCCATCGTCGTCAGGAGTTCACTGACTGCTGGGGCTGTTACGGTCTCTCGCTTATATAGGCATGATGACATCATCAGCAGCCAATCAGATCGATCCAATGTGGCGTGCGTGCATAAGTCGACCCGGGAGCTCGTGGCAGCACCGGTGACATCAGTTGGCACCAGGGGGAGGCGTCACGTTTGAAACTGCCGCTTCTGCGTCGCGCATCTGTCTCTGCTTTCTTTCTATGTCCAACGCCCATCCCCATGCCCTGCTGATTGTGTATCCCTGGTCTTTGTTGAAATTGTTGTTGTTTAAGCAAATATTATGAGATGACTGATGGCACAGCCATGGGATCACCACTGTCTCCAGCAGTCGCAAATTTCTTCATGGAGCACTTTGAGGAGCGGCTCTGCAAACTGCGACGTTACGGCCATCTTGCTTTCTACAATACGTTGATAACACCTTCCTGATATGGCCTCATGGTGAAGATACACTACAGCAGTTCATCGATCATATGTATGGTGTCCATCCCAACATTAAATTTACTGTCGAGATGGAGAAGCACGGCAAGCTACCATTCTTGGATGTTTTGGTTGAGCAGAAGGCAGGAGGCCAGCTTGGTCACTCAGTGTACCGGAAACCAACACACACTGATCGGTACTTGAATGCCAATAGTTTCCACCACCCTGTACACAAGAAAGCTGTCCTGAACATGTTGGTTCATAGAGCCAAGATTATCTCTGACGACGACCACCTACAGTCCGAATTGCAGGACTTAAAATGTGTTTTTGGGGAAAATGGATACAGCAAAAGAGACATCGTAAACGCTTTCAAGGGCCGCCGACGAAAGACAGCTGCTGAATCAGAAGAAGAGGCCAAACGGACTGTATTCCTGCCATACTGTGGAGCAACTAGCAATAAGTTAGGACGTCTGCTGCAGAAACATGTGCTAAGACCAGTGTTCCAGCCCGCCCCCAAGATACGAGATATGTTGTGCCCTGTTAAGGACGACATTGCTCTTCGAGCGTCCGTTGTGTATGGTGTACCCTGTGAATGTGGCAGCATGTTCGTTGGACAGACAATTCGCATGGTTGCAGAGCATTGTACTGAGCACAAGCTCCATATAAAACAAAGGGAGCTTGACAAATCGGCCATAGTGGAGCATTGCCTAGGAAACGGACATAAGATACAGTTCAAAAATACAAAAGTGTTGGCTCATGCTTCTACATATTGGGACTCCGTTATGAAGGAAGCGGCCGAGATTCGCTTGAACAACAACAATTTCAGCAGATTCCAGGGATACACACTCAGCAGGGCATGGGGATGGGCATTGGACATCGAAAGAAAGCAGAGACAGATGCGTGACGCAGGAACGGCAGTTTCAAACGTGGCGCCTCCCCCTGGCACCACCTGACGTCACTGGTGCTGCCACGTGCTGCCCAGGTCGACTTATGCGCGCGCGCCACATTGGATCGATCTGATTGGCTGATGATGATGTCATCATGCCTATTTAAGCGAGAGATCGTAACAGCCCCAGCAGTCAGTGAACTCCTGAAGACGATGGCGGAGATGGCCATCGAAAGCTCAAGCATTTTATTCGAATTGACGTGGCTGGAAAACCGAGAACATTTTATTCATGTATGCCGTCGTGAAAGACTCTGAGGATAGGTGGCTCCTTCTCAACTTGAGGTCTGAATGACTTGTCCCTCCCATTCAGCCTGCCCTTCAATCCTTCCTGAAGAAGAACTAACATTTCTAAAAGCTAGGTATGGTACCTTTTTCATTTTAAATGTGAGAGGAGATTCTTAAAAGGTGTAGCCATGGTGTACTGTCATAGAACAACTGTAAGACATATTTGGCATAGAGTACATGGTCTGCTCACATTTTTATGGAATTAATTAAAACCATTACATATTCAGTATTTTGTTATTTTTAGGTGACCGTATGGTGTTTCACAAAAAAAGCCTATATCTAGTTGCAAATAATGGAAAATTATGTGCTTATTTATGATATTACTCCACTGTAGCATTATACATGTTTAAGTTATAAAAGGAAAAGGCAAATATAAGCTTATAAACATAATTTATAAATGTATATTACATATTTATGTCACATAATTGCACTGTTATCAGAAATGTTAATTTGTATTCACATTATATCACAATTGTTTTTTTAATACAGGCAGAGGAACGACTACGTGGTACTCTCACCGCAGATAAGAATGAGATACTCTACTCAGAATTTGGTATAAACTACAATAATGAACCTCCAATGTTTCGTAAGGGTACAGTATTGCTCAGGAAGCTGATTAGAGTTGAAGAGGGTGGAAGACCTCGCAAAGTTGTTTTACCATTTTGTATAGATATAATTGGAAAACAGTTTTGGGATGAAAATCCTGAAATACTGAACTTTCGTGAACTTCAGATATGTGACAGTGGCTGTGAATCTCAAAATTCTGTTTCTAGAGAAGCTCCCAAAAACTCTGTTTCCTGAAGACAGCAGAAATATTTATGACAAATTGTAATATATTTTCATCACATTTTATGTGCTTTTAATAAAAGACATTGCAGATTTGTAAAAAATAGTACCTTTGTGCAAAATCCATAGTTAACAGCATCTTAAGTGCTGTTTATAATGTGTGTTTATGCTGCTGATTTTACTATTTTTAAATACTTTGCAGAATATCTACAGACAAAGAAAGCAGTTTCTTTGAGACTGTTCCTTACAGTCCCAAGTATCACCTCACTGTAAGCTGAATTGCGTGTTTAATTTTAATTGTATTTCATTTGACTCTCGAATCCTAAGATGGATTCTCATTTTTAGTCATATTTTTTGAAGTCTTCTACATTCTGATTTGTGTGGAAGTGTACGAGGAGTATACATATGGCAGATGCTCCATTTTGATTAAAATGTTGTATTTTTATGAGACTTCTTGGTCTCTAGTGTGTGGTGTAACAAATTGCCTGATGCATAACTTCAGTCTACTGCCATGTAGATCATTCCAAATTAACTCCAGTTTACTTTATCCTGACAGCTTAATGTTTTCAGCTCTGATACTTAAATTGTTTCAGTTCAGTGACAAAAACTGCAGGTGTTCTTAGGACTTTGTTTATTATGCTAAAAGTTGTGGTTACCAGTGAGTTACTGAGAACAGTGCAGTTTCTTTGAAAGCTGCAGTATATAACAAAAATCCACAAATTTATCAAGCAACATTGTTCTCCATTACCTGTTTTACACCTATCCACAGACTAAATCATGTTGTGTGTTCTGTTATGTGTTGTTAGTGGCTTTGTTTACAGCTAGTGACAACATGTTTCACATTGGATGGTAATAAGTTCCTTGTGATCCATAAACTACATGAACCTACTGGGTAGTATTAATGACAAGCATCACAGCAAGCTAAACCAGAAATAACTCTGTTTGCATTTGATGGTGCATATGTTTCAGATCTGGGCACTAAGCAGTGCTGCCAATACTTTATAAATGTAAGTTCTGGGCATGCTCTGCAAGTACTTTTGAATGCAGTGGGGGACAGTGGGTTGCATAGATTTGGGATGTGGGCTTTACACTTGATCGTAAGCATGTTATAAAATTATATAAACAAATTTCAAGCTATAGGTGAGCCACACACTGAGGAGCTGAATGGATGTTAAGGTGAAAGTTTCTTTAGTGAACCACTTCTACTGCACATGCAGCATATAGTTGTATTCAAACTAATCGGCTCTGCAAGAGCAACCACTAGTTCTATAACTTTGTATAGAACTTCAATAAATTTCACTAATTTGTTATCTACAGACATATGCAACCATTTGGTGGCCAAATGGGGAATAAGCTCATAGCAAGCTCACAAGTGCATTCTGGACAATAGTAGTCCTCCTTGACTTACAGGGTGCATCCGGTGACTGACTGTGTGTGTTAATCTAAATTACTACAGTATATAAAGACAAATTGTTTAATTTTCTTGCCAGAGATCTTGAAAAGTTCACTAAAAGTTCTTGACCAGTTTACTTCAAATTTTTACATGGTTCTCTAATATACGTTTGGGGATGGGCATAGGCTACATATTTTTTAAACATATATAGTATATAAATATGAGGCAGTGTCAAATGAAAACCTTAAAAGTGTAATTAAAAGCAGATGTATCACTCCATTTTTCTGTAAGTTGGCGGTACTGTCGCCAATGAAGGAAGGAACACGCTATAACTGGCAGCATACTACAGACAAGTGAAATGCAGCCACAATACCAGTTCAAAATGGCCTGTGACCTGAACCGAGGAAGAACAGTGTTCTGTCATACATTTTCTGAGCAGTGAAGGTACAAAACCTATTGAAATCCATCAGTGAAAGGTGATGCAAGTCTATTGCTGCAGCAACTGTTTGGCTGGAGTAGAAAATTCAAAAGTGGCCTGACTTTTGTGACAAATGCTCAATGCCTGGATCAGGCACACCACCTGTGACACGAGAGTCTACTGCAGCAGTTGAAGTGACTGTGATGGAAAATTGCTGTGTGACAGTGGATGAAATAGCTGCAAATTATTTGAACATTAGTCATGGCTTAGCAAATCACATCATTCATGAAGTGCCTAAGTTTCACAAAGTGTTTGCAAGGTGGGTGCCATGGCACGAGGTGTGTGTGTGTGTGTGTGTGTGTGTGTGTGTGTGTCACTATCACCCTTCTTCAGAGGAATCCATGTGCATTTCCTGTTCACTGGACAAAGTGTGTTGAACAACATGGATACCATCATTTTTAAGGTTTTAATTTGATTCCCCCATCACATAAAGCCAGGTTGTTTTCCCAATGTTACCGAAAATTTAAAAAAGTTCTTGATGAATTGAGTTCCAATTTTTACACAATGCTCTAATAAACATTCAGACATAAATTACATATTTTTTCATGTGTATAATATAAAGGGGAACACACACAGACTCTCTCTCTCTCTCTCTCTCTCTCTCTCTCTCTCTCTCTCTCTCTCTCTGTCCAGTCACATTAAAGTGACAGCTTGAATGACCACCTTTTGCAACACGGACTGCTGTGAGACATGCAGGAAGAGAGTCAATGAGTTTCAGGAAGGCACTGACAGGGATGTTTAGCCATGCTGACTCCAGTGCTGTAGCCAGTTGCACTAGATTTCTCATTTGAGGATCCATGGCGTGAGTAGCCCGACCCTGGTGGTCATACAGATTCTCAATTGTGTTTAAATCCAGGGAATTTGGTGGCCTGGATTTTTCAGTGAACTCATCCTGGTGCTCTTTGACCCATTTACATACACTGTGAGCTGTGTGACACATTGCATTGTCCTGCTGGTAGATGCCTTTGAGCCAAGGAAAAACAAAGTGCATGTAGCAATGGACATGGTCCCCAAGGATAGGTGCATACTTGAGCTGATCCATGGTGCCTTCCAGAATGAGGAGCTCATCCAGTGAATGCAATGAAAACATTACCCAGACCATAACGCTCCCTCCTCTGGTCTGGACCCTTCCAATGATTGTCGCAGGGAGTTTGCTTTCATATGTTTCACGACCGATGGAGCAGAAAACGTGATTCATCTGAAAAGACCACCTGCCGCCACTTGATGGACATCCAGTTGTGGTACTGGCTTGCAAATTCCAGACTTCGTCACTGAACAACAGTCAACATGGATGCATGAACCAGGTGCCAGTGCAGAGGCCCTTAAGCAGCAGTTTGCTAAACGGTCATTGAGGAGTTGGTGTTGGTAGCTCCTTGGTTCCTCTGGGTGGTGAGTTGCTCCTCAGTTGCACATCTAATTGTCTGTACACATCTCTGCATTCATCGTCCACCCCTGTCATCTCTGGCCCATGGTGTGCCACAGCTGCTTCGGCATCACTTTTGGATAGCATCATTTCGTTAGGCACAGCATTCTTTAACCACAGCAGTGTGCAAAAAGTTTACAAACTTAGATTTTTCAGAAATGCTTCCACCCTTAGCCCAAAAGCCTATGATGAGGGCATTGTGGAAGTGAGATAAATCATTCCATTCCTGCAGTACAACAATATCACTGTTCTCCATGTCCCCCTTAAACAACTTTTATACAAGTATCTTCCACCACTGGTAACCCTGCCATCTGTGAGTGGTTATTGGACGTTGACATCAAATATAGGTGGTGACAACATTAATGTGACTCGAACATTAGCAAAAATCTCAGACTTTTATATTTACATATGACACACACCACATCCTCTCAGATCCAGCAGCTGGAGTGGTCTTGTTCTACCCCATATATCAGTCATCCCATGTGATTTAGCCATTCATTTTAAGTGACTTCAGTCCCCAATCGAGCTTTTATTTACAATAACAGGAAACAAGGCTCAAGGTCAGATTGGCGGAAGAGGTAGGGGAGATTAGAACATATATCTAATTCCCATACATGTTAAGCAATTGCGAAGCATTGCAGGATTCACTAGTAATAAATAAAAGAAACCGAAGTGTGAGTGTCTGTATTTTGTGAAAGGATTTACAGCAAATATGTTATGAGGCTGTAATTCAACTACACTTCCCCTTCCACTATCCACCCACAAACCATAAGTCAAGTAGCAAAAATCTCTGGAAGTTCAGATTGGTCACAGTATCACGAGACTGATATAGTGCCGAATCCAGCTGACACAGGGAGCAAGGACATTTATAGCACTCGTTAGTTGTCATTCAGAAATCTGTTCAGCCCCTCTCCAGAATCACATAGTTGTGGCTGAATGATAGATGTTGGTTGACAGCAGCAGATGCCATCAAAGTGTTCTGCCTTTGTTTTCATAATGTCTCCAGATGCCTGGAAATACAGCATCCTCATTATAGGTGGCTGAAGTGTTCCAAGAGAAATTTTCATGATTATTTGACATACTTGAGTGGGGATAGCGGAATCATTGAATTAGTCCAGTAATATTTCCCGGGACCTCTTTTTTCCACTCTTTGACTGTTTGTCAATTTTTGCCCTTTGCAACTTGAAAGACAGAGAAGTTTTCTGCTATTAGTTTTAACTTAAACTGTAACAGAGCTGCACACCTTACCAGATTGCAGAGCAACACCCACCATTCCACCAAGTGATAGAGTGACCTGAAGACTTAGGGATGGATAAATCAGTGGCATGGTAGATTGCTATGATGTGGTTTACCATGGACATTATTTTAATTTTACTAAATACACAGTTAAAACTCTAGCATTTACTTTTCTCTGTGCATCACCTATCTCGGTAGCTTCCTTTCAGGTCTGTTCCATCTGGTACAATTGCTCACTGGACAGGTAATCAGTAACTTCTCACTGATAAGAATCTACAGTCTGGAGAGCAAAACAAGAGATCTGTGGAATCTATGGCTGATGATGACCCTGCAGTAGTGATGAAGTGCATGTGATGCTGAAGGAGTGCCATGTGTCATTGTTAAATGCAGTCATGCCACATTTGACCCTGTCTTCAGTAAAGTCATACTTGCAGTGCAGGGTATAACTCCTCAGGCACTAATATGTTTCCTCCAATTACAAGCATGCACGAGGAATTTCAAATATGCCACATGCATTCAGAACCAATTAATGTTCCACTGCACTATGAGAGCCATCTGAATGGGGTAAGTTTGTTTTTCCCTTTATCCTTTCATCAAGTTAGAAATCCATATGGGTTAGGGGTAGGGGATTAGATGAAGGTTTCTGTGGTTAATTAATATATATAATAGAGGGAAACATTCCACGTGGGAAAAATTTATCAAAAAACAAAGATGATGTGACTTACCGAACGAAAGCGCTGGCAGGTCGAAAGACACACAAACATACACACAAAATTCAAGCTTTCGCAACAAACTGTTGTCTCATCAGGAAAGAGGGAAGGAGAGGGAAAGACGAAAGGATGTGGGTTTTAAGGGAGAGGGTAAGGAGTCATTCCAATCCCGGGAGCGGAAAGACTTACCTTAGGGGGAAAAAAGGACGGGTATACACTCGCGCACACACACACACACATATCCATCCACCTATATGTATTTACTGTTGCTGTTTGAAGGTAAACTACACAAAGGTATAAAATTGCAAAATATTCAACATATGTCAAACCGGAGAATTTTTCGTGCAGGACTCTTTAACCTGTCAGTTCCATGTTTACATTATATGGTAGGTAAGTCAAATGTAATCAGGAATTGTCACTGCTTAAGATCTGACAACCTGTATATTATGTGATAGGACAGTTTCCATATCCAGTTGTCTTAACTGACACAATGCTGTCATTGCTATAAAGTACATAATGTAAGTAATCTTATATTTCCACTACTATATATACAGTTGTCATTTTGTAGAAATAGACATACGTAGAGTTGTTTGTTCCTCAGTATCAGATGTCACTGATGATGGGTTGTAAACCCAAAAACCAGTTTTGGCAAATAAACATTTATAGAGTAGCTCATGGTGTATAGATGATGTCAATAAGGTTGAATGAGCCGGCAGTTTTAGCTTCAGTTTGTAAAGGGACTTGTGTTTTTGGTGGCAACAGTCTGGATATAACTGTTGCAAAGACACTAAAGGATTTGTCTTTTTCTGCTTGCTGTGTTGATGTGATTTGCTATGCATTATTGGTAAGTGTAACTGCTTGGATGACGAAACTAGTACTGTGGCTTGTTGTGAAGATTTTTACACTTTTATAACTCGCATCTGCCAGTGGAAAGGAACTAACTTTTTATATTATTTGCTTTACTATAATGGCAAATGATGTCTTGCCTCATGCACCTTATTTGTCTCGCTATGTGGTATGCAGTTGGTCATTAATTTCCTCCATGGGCTGTTTTGCCACAATTTCTGCTTATTGCTGGCCCTAAAATTCCAGTGTAGGGTAGTACGAAATGTTCTCAGTGCCCCTACATTAATTCTCCATGAAAATCTTAACTTTCGACAATACTGACCTTTGTCTTCATTAGGAAAGCAACTATCTTCTTGATGAAGAAAATAGTAGATACTGTGTAAAACCCAGATTTATGTCAAGAATTAACAAGTATACCAACAACATTTGATACAACAAATACATCATGAAAGACTTTGTGGTTATACAACTGTACTGTGTTTGAACTGTTGGAATTTAAAACACTTTAAAGGATTTAGAACCAAAGTATTAAGCAGGTATAGTTTGCTGTAATATGTTCCGAAAAAAATGTCACGTGGACAGTCAGGACAAATCGGCATGTGAGCATATAATTAAAGCTGGGGACACTAACATAAATTTTTGATACAGTAGTCCTTCCAGCATGAAATTTGAGTGACTGCTTTCTTCTTCAGATGTGACATAACTTCAGCTTGCATTTACCCATCACACTCTCATAGGTAAATTTGCAACATAACCTCCAAACAGAGTAATTCATAACTCTCACATATTTGCACCTGGCATGTCTGCCCATGACATAATTTTCATAACTTACTCACTAGAATGTCCCAGAAAGAAACTGAGACTGACTACATACGGAAACTTCGAACACTGAACATGCAACTGAGGTGCATGAAATAGTGTAGGGGATGACATCTATTTCCTTCTTTGACATAAATGAAAAAATTCATGGATTTACTCAATCATATTACAATTATGTTCCCCTGAAAGATGAAAAATAAGAAGCTAACTGATGAATTAAAACAACTCCTGAATCTCGGAGATACTCCACGTTGAGCATACAGACTACACCATACTCCTGACAATCCTATTGCTTACAAGCAGAAGTGGAAGAGAGTCAAGTTGTGAAAATCACTAAACTCAAGCATGCCCGTACATAAGCAGACACCTGAATTAGACCATTTATATGAATGTGTGGTGTCTGTCTCTCAGACATAGACATGTCCGATGTCCGAAAGAACAGACACCACGAGTCTGCAGCTGTGATACATTATATGTAGGGGGGGGGGGGGGGGAAGGGAAGGAAAGGGAAGGGAAGGGAAGGGAAGGGAAGGGAAGGGACTATTGATATCAGCTGCATGGGACTTTATGATCAGCTGTTCTATGGAAAAAGCTGCATGGTCTTTTATAGGCAAAGTAACAGCAGCAGCTGATCTAACCTATACTTCACGTTACATACAACCACAACTGAACCCAAGATGAAACAGAGACTCTTGATTACTTCAAGCAGGGTAAACAACTGTAGCTGCAAAAAACTGTATCTAAAGCATGTTACTTGCAAACCATTAAAAAAGCCATTATGCTTATCGGATGAGCATCTACTGGACACAATGGCATCACAGTCCAAATTATGAAGCTTATTATTGACTTGCCCACTACAACAGATATCTTCAACCACTTCTTAACACAAGTTTTTCCCCTGAGGTCTGGGAACAGTGACTAGTTAAGCCATAATCTAAAAAGAACATTGCCAAAGCACTCTCCGATTACCAACTTGCCTGCACTCTTCCTCCATTGTCCAAGACCTTAGACTATATAGTCCACAACCAGCTAACAAACACATTCCAGTCGGGACATGTGACTGCTGCAATCCCCAAGAAGTCATAAACTCTTTTGACCTCAATGTGTGGCTCCTGGTTATAATGTGAAGGGGAAAAGCAGATTATCATCTGTTTCAGAAATACTGTCATCGATTTCAAAACCATTGTCAATTTTGGAACCAGATTCTTCAAGCAGCCCCATAATTTCATCACCAATCAAACTGTCCCCGATTCTGTGACAAACATTTGCAATCAAGACAACCATGGAAAAACACTGCAACAACGAATGTGTAGGAACTGATCATGCCTGTAATATTTTTTCAAGTCATGTAGCACTTTTTGGATGAAGGAACATCCATCTGGTGGTTCTCTGAAGTAGTAAGAGCAAACAAGTGACTTCAAGCTGTCGCTGCTCGGAAATAATGCACCATGAAGTCACAATTGTGAAAGCTGCACTCTGAGGTTCTTCAAGTGCTGACTGTTAAATCGCAGAGTCCATAATTTCTATGGGCAGTAACCTGGATGTGTTAAGTCAAACAACCCACTAGATGGATACCAATCAGTTTTCCATAAACATCACTGCGCAACATCTGCCTTAATAAGGATAAAAGGTGACCTGAAGCTTGCTGTGGATGCGCAAGAGGCATCTATCATGTGCTTCTTAGGTTTTAGCAAAGCCTTTGACACTGCTGACTTCGACAGTTTACTTGCCAAATGTCGCAGCCTAAATTTTTTGCCAAGTGCTGTCCACCGGTTTTACTTACTCCTGACGTCTTGTGAGCAATGCTTCATATCTGGCACCATAAAGTCAAAGAGGAGGCAGCTAGTGTTAGGCATCCCTCAGGGTCCGGTATTATGTCATATACTCTTTTCACTGTATGTCAGTGACAGGTCATCAGTTTTGTCCTGATGCACATGTCACATACCGGTATATGCTGATGACAGCCAATTTCACTTCCTAAGCAAAGAGTGTAGGGGGTCACAATAGATGAAAATCTAAACTGATCTAAGCATGTAACTGCAATATGCAAGAAGATATCAGCAACTCCCGATGTCTTACAAAAATATAATAAGTTCTTCCCTCTTGACCTAAAACAGAAACTTGTACAAATGCTTACACTTCCAGTTATTGATTACAGTGATGTTATTCGGCAAGGTCTTTCTCAGGAAAGCTCCACACCTGGAACTAGTTATAAAAGACTGTGCTAGATATATCTGTGATGTTCACTTCTTTCATCATATTTCACCATCATATGCACAGCTATTCTGGCAGACAAGTACAGAGATTTCCATACTCTCTGTCTCTCTACTGTCTTATCAATGTATCTATCCCTTGTATCTCTCCTTGACCTTAATGCACTTGTCGGAACAACATGGCAGAAACACCCATCCCCACACAGCAAAGTCTCTTCTGTGCCACTCAATCACTCAGCCACTTTCTCAATGTCCTTGTCAGTAGCAACAACTCAACTCTGGAATAACTTCCCACATTATATTAGAGAATTGAATAACATCTCCATTTTCAAAAGACTGTTAAAAACATATCTACTGAAGCAACTTGGCGACTTCCATTGTCCCTGTACACACTTGTTACCCCTTTTATGTCCTTTCAATCAGGTCATCCTCATTTCCCAGTATTCTTAGCTGGTACAGTCTCATTAAATTTCCCTTTCCTAGTACTTGCTATATCAGAAAATATCTATTTTGTACACCTATAAATAATTTTTGTTCATGCTTCTACCACCATCATCATCATCATCATACTCCTCAGCAGCAGCAAAAGCAACAGCAACAGTAGTAGCAACTTTATGAGTTCTTAGTATATTTACTCGCATTGTCTCAATACACACACACATCATTGTAATACATTTAGTCACATTAAAATTGTTATTTCTTAGGTAATTATGACACAGAAAGGTACTGCGTTTGTGAAAAGCTGATCCCATCTGAGAGAGGGCTTAATGGTCCTACACAGATCAGGTTAAATAAATAAAATGCTGCTGCTTCGTTAAGTTCACTATATACCTTTTTCATTATTTTATATAGGCTAGCCCCACATAGTAGCCTCCCATTTTTCTTGTAATTCATATGTGCAAATTTGAGGGGGAGAGATAATGAATCTCCCTCCCAAAAAAGTGAAAGCTTTTATACCTCGCACATTCACTTCAAAACTTTTCATGCAATATGCAAAGAACAAAAAAGTATGAAAACCAAGTTTCTCAACAATGACAAAGAATTCTAGAAAATTACAGGGTATGTTCAAGGCACAGTAACTTTCTATTGCAAATAAATGCCTTTTTCGTATCACATCTCATGTCACTTTACTGCCTCTCAGATATTGAAAAAAAATTCTACAAGTATTTCTTTACCTAACTATAAAGAAAATTGTTACTTGGATCCCCTTTTTTGGGCAGATTACCAGTGCTTGCTACACATCCTTAATGATCTTTCTTTAATTTAACTTAGTCAGAGTTTTGGTGCAATAATTGCTGGGAAATTCAAGTTGGAATCTGAGGAGAAAAGGCATCATCACTGCTATCCCTTAATAACAATTATTATAATGTTTATGGGTTTGGTGCTGCACATACTGAACTTTAGTGGACATCAACTATTTTTGCATCTACAAATGGAAATGTGTAATGACAACAGATTCAGTTTCATCAGACATTAGATGTTACATGTATCAAAGTCATTCGTAACGAATCTTGAAAGTATTATCAAATGGTTTGTGCTCTTGCTCAAGAGCTCTACCATCCACTTAGACTATTATATTTCTGTTCATTTTACTTCTCTAAATACGATCCTGAGTGTATTCATAGCCCCCTTAACTGATATTAATTCTCATTCTATTGGTAGAAAACTTTTACTTTAGTTTTCTGGTATGTATTTACGTGTTTGATAAAGGTATAACAGCCAAATGTGTCAATAACAAAAATAAAGGGACATAAAACGAGTCAGCTGTGGAACAATGTTATCTTTCATATTGAAAAGTAGAAAAACTATATAATTATGGGACTGAATTGCTGACCAGTGCGTACCTTTGAGAGGTAAAATATTTAGTACTGCCAATACAGGTATAGTTACTTTTTTGTGTGTTTCAGGTTTCCTAAATATTTCACCTCCTGAAGGTAAGTTTTGGCCAGCAGTACTGTGTCTCAATTTTATAGTTTTCTTGAGTAAATTATTTTATGCTGTTAACACTGAAAAACAGAGCTAATACTGTCCTCACACTGCTAACTTATTTGATGGTGAACTGATACCCCTGAATCCACATAAGTGGCTAACAAGGTTTCTGGACTCCAGGGTCGGTGACAGTTTATTATTTGCTTCAATGTCTTTCCTACAACGCTCAATAGGACACCACTTCAAAACTGAGATACAAGGAGCCTGGTTTGAGGATGGGGACCAAAATGCACTGTAGAGGCACAAATAGGCTTCTTTAATAGTTCTTAACCCAAAAGGTTTAGTTCTTGTTTTAAATGTTATGTGAGAGCAATCCCAAGCACCATTGGAACAATAAATATTACTGGAGGCCAAATCTCACAACATATTTTGTGACTATACCATTTTCATTGGTACAGTCATTATTATGAGTATTCACCAATGGTTGTGTCACTATGTTTGATACATCATTTGCTGCGCAAGGCTTCTACCAGCATGTGCAGTGAGTTTGTATTTGAACCTTCACAATGTTTTGACCAACTGATTTGTTTGACTACTGACAGGAAAGTAATGATTGTTTTACAAATTCTCTTGCAGGAGTACGTACTTCTCCTTAAACTCTTGGTATGCATAATAAGTGGACATATACTTCGCTGACCAGCTTCTTACTTACTGTACAGCTTCTTTGTCTTGGTGTAAGACACTTGATGACTTGTCTCCTGCACCTTCTGTGCGTCCTGAAACACTAAGCAGATTTGGCTCTATACTGTGCAATTGTCAGAATTATTTAATTCATATCATGTGCAAAGTCATGACTCCTCCTTCAACTGTTCCTACCGACTGTTACATTTGAGCTGCATATGACCATATGGCTGTCACTCAAAACATTTGAACACAGGGATGTATTATTAGATGGAGGAACTCTGCCTTAATGTACTCTGTTGATTACTCAACAGCAATAATAAAGGAGACTTTACAACCCCACCCCCAAATCTTGCCATTCACCCCCATCATAATGTTTCTGACACCACTTCCCTTTCATCACACCATTGCTTCAGCATTCAGAGATTCCTTCATGTAAGTATACCTAATATTGTGGCAGGAGGTCATCTCTTCACTTATGGGAATTATGCTTTTCAGCCACTACATTTACATCAACAAACACACGCCACATGCCATGATATAGTGTGTGGTGGAGGGCACCTTGTACCACTGCTAGATGCTTCCTTTCCTATTCCAGTCAAAGAGGGAGCAAGGAAAAATGACAGTTTATCTGTCTCCATATGAGTCCTTATTTCTCTACATTGTGTTCACAGTCCTTATTTTACATGTAGGATGGCAGCAGTAGAATCATTTTGCAGCAAGCTGCAGATGGCAGGTCACCAAATTTTCTCATTAGTGTTGCGTGAAAATGTTGTCTTTCCTCCAGGGATTTCCATTTGAGTTCACAAAGTATCTCCACAATACTTCAGTGTTTATCAAATCTACTGGTAAGGAATCTAGCAGCACATCTATGAATTGTTTCAATGTCTTCCATTAATCTGACCTGGTGGATATCCCAAACACTCAAAAGTGGGTCACATCTGTGTTCTACATGTGGTCTTGTGTGCAGATGAGCCCCACTTTCGTAAGATTCTGCTAATAAACCAAAGTTGACAAGTTGTCTTCCCCACTAGCAACCTTACGTGCTTATCCCATTTTATATCGCTGTGCCACATTACACCTAGACAGTGACATAACTGTGTTATGCAACACAAACTAATACTACATTTGAACACTGCAGGACTGTTTTTTCCTACTTGACTGCATTAACTTACATTTTTCCACATTTACAGCAAGCTTCTATTCCTTACACCAAATATAAATTCTGTCCAATAGTCACTCAACAATGATACTTTCCCGTATGTTATAGCGTCATCAGCAGTCACATATTCCTGCTCACCCTATCCCTCAAATCATTCAGGTATACAGAGAACAAGAGCAGTCCTATCACACTGCCCTGGTGGTACGTTTGCCTCTAATGAATGCTCACCAATCAGGACAACATACTGTGTCCTATTATTAACAAGTCTTCAAGTAACTCAAATATCTGGGAAGTTATTCTGTGCTCAGGCATTTGTTAACAGTTGCAGTGGGGCACTGTGTAAAACTTTTTATGGAAATCTAGGAAAATGGAATCTGCCTGTAGCCCTGCTTCCATGGTTTGGAGGATATCAAGCAAGAAAAGGGCAAGCTGAGTTTTGCGTAAGTGATGCTATCTAAATCTGTGCTGATTTGAGGACAGAAGTACTTTTACCTCAAGGAAATTTATTATATTCAATCTTAGTGTGTGCTCATGAATTCTGCTGCATACCAACATTAAGGGTACTGGTCTACAGTTTTCCGGGTCTGTTATTTTACATTTCTTATACAAAAGAGTCACCTGCACTTTTTCCAGTCACCTGAGACTTAGTACTAGTCGAGAGATTTGCAGTAAATGCAAGCCAAGAAAGGGGCCAATTCTGAAGAGCACTATGCCAAACAGTTGGGATTCTATTCACCTGGAGACTTATTTGTTTTCAGTTGCTTCTCAATGTGAGGGATGCCTACTTCTGTGACCTCCATACAGCAGGCTGTGTGACAGTCAATGGTGAATGATTTCTTAGGTGCAAAACTGAAAACTTCAGTTTTTCTTTACCTACCTTCTACTGCCACATCAGCCTGGTCAACAAGTGACTGGATAGAAGCCTATGATGCACTTATTGATTTTATGTAGGACTTGAATTTTCTCAAGTTCTCGGCAAGATTTTCTGATAATGTAGGATGATCAACACTATGCTTTGTGTGTGTTGTTTTTGGAGGCACGCAATTTTTAATAATACTTGCATGTTGACATTTCAGTGCTCTTTTGTGAACTGAGCGTACAATAGTTTATGCTTTCACAGCATTTTCTAAATTTTGTCATTAAATCACAGTGGATATTTTCTGTCCTTAAGCCACTTGCTTGGCATATACCCTCCAGTGCACGATTTATTCACTCAGTCGGTTGTAGCTTTACATATCGATTGCACTATTCATTCAGTCTTTTGAGTGAAACTAATCTGTGGGAGCAACCAAGCAGAAACAGTTGACACAATCTGGTGGATTCAGTTCGGAGCAGACACATTTGATCGTTTTGCCATTGTTAAATCATCACTATTGGCTGCACTGTTATAGCTGTTATCACTGCTCCAATTTTTCCCTTTTACTGAGTGCAATAAGCAGCTTTTAGTTCACTTGTTCATTCATGTGTATGAATAGGCTTTTTCTTGATAGTGAACTTCTTGTCTGGGTCAGAATTCCGAACCACTCGGTGGTGAAGGAATGGAAGAAATCATACGACTGGATAAAAGTGATCCACAAGATACATTCAGTGTAACATACAGTATCTGCAAGGATGATGACTATATTAATCAAAGAAATTCAAAGAAAATTAATGAATGGGGATAAATATTTCATGTGAAAAATACTTCTGACAAGTGGCGATATATGCTTAAAATGTAAGTGATTAAGTCCCCAAAGGATTCAAAAAATTGTATCTTACAAGTGTTTTGTTCACATCACCTTAACATTTATTGAAATAGAAGTATTGGGAGACAGAGATTCAATAAATTGAAGTAAAAACTAATTTTTCATTTATTTAAATGTAAATTTGTAATGCAGCAGTGGTTATTAACCTTTTAAAACCAACCAAAAATCAACATTTAATACTAGAAGCATGAACAACTCACACTTAAGTAATTAAATACATAAATTTTGGAAATACTTAATTTTTAGAAATAAGCTTTTTATTCAACCTCCTTGAAATAAGATACATTATTTGTCTCTCAAAAAAGTTGGCAAATGTACTTGCAGTTCGCATACACCCTAAAACAATGATGACAGTTTGTAAGTAAAACCGCTCAAGCCCACAGAGAAGTTTCCGTTCATATCTGGGGGGGGGGGAACTGAATGAGAAAAATTGACTGACCAACCAGTTGTTAAAACCAGTTGGCTGTCCCATTACTAAGTTTAAACTTTGTCCGTAATTGCTCTAAATCCATCGTATTGGAACTAAACATGTCCATTTGTTGTCTAAGTAGGATGATAATAACTGTTTATCTGCTCTTTCCAGCATAAAAACTTTTCTAGCCTTCTTGATGGACTTATTAATTTAAGCAACCATCATCGCTATGACGACATGTTCACTAATGGGTATTGCCCAAATTCTAGAATTCGATTATCATTCTTACTTATTAAGGTGCTACCTCAATAAATAGAGCCCCATACTGCAGACATTTAATTGATTTTAAGGTTGGGGGGGGGGGGGGGGGGGTCATAGATTCTAGAGCTTATTGGATTTAGGAACTTGACATATTATTGATCGTCACTTCTTCCCCCAAGATTCCAACAAACACACATTTTGTTTCACAAGTACAGTTATTAATCCACATAACATTTGGTGTTGATTACTCCAGGCCCCACCTTACAGCCTTCTCTGGTTGTCGTCGGAAAAATTTCAACTAGTAGTTCACCCAGAAATAATATTCATTTTCATTCTACAAATAGCTGGGGAAACAAAAATTGATCACCATTTTATTTGGACACACACAATGTAAAGGTGTGACAGGCACCCCAGAGGGACACACTTCCACCTTAACAGGCATCCATCCCATTAGCAATAGATACACCTGGAGGTTGAGAATTTATACAGAAGTTGGTACCATCCACATGAACTGGGCAGTTAAATGAACACCCTTTTCCTTATGATACACAATGTTCCTGTGTCAAGCCATACATTTGTCACTGATGCAGTACTAGAGCTTAAAGTAATGTAGACATAGTGGCTCTCACCAGCCTCCAGCTCCAAAAACCCGAGAGTTTGCCAAGCATATACTCATTAAACACTGGCGGAATTCTCCGAGATGCTTTCCTTTTGGCACAAACCAAGGAACATGTGTAGCTTATCAAATACAATGAACATAGCAAGCATCACTTTTTAATTTAACCCTTCAATGATCTTTTTTATTTAAAATTATGTTCCAAAAATATTTTTTATTTATGAAAAAGTCCTACAATGAATCAAATTACATATAGACATGTAAAGCTCAAAATACTGCGTTCCAAATTTTGAAAATCATCAGTACTATAATACCACATATAGTCTTGCACTGGATTTTCACTAAATTATCCTGAAACTTGAAACAATTTTTTTTAGTTTCTGTGTAGCTATTAAGTCTAACCATGTATTTCACAATGGTTTCCTGTGAATATAAATCTTGGAGGAGCTGTCTGGAGCACACCTGGATGTATTTATCTCATACCACTGGAGGACACTTGTCCCTCAACTTACAATCTGTCGTTACTTTCAGTCTTCAATGGTGTAACATCACATACTTCTTCACTTTCATAGCTGCTAAATTCAGTGTCAATCTTCACTATTAATTCTTTTTTGAAAGCATTGCCTAAACAACAGTACCAGTGAGTGTCTGAAAGTGCATGTTTTGTCGTCGCACATCCAAAGCTGCACACAGTAAAGACAAATTCCACTCAATAATGTCTTATGGAATAGTTTTCTGGGGTAACTCATCACTTAGACATAAAGTATTGATTGCACAAAATAGAGCAGTGAGAATAATTAATGGTGTTCACCCAAGGACACCATGTAGGCACCTTTTCAAGGAGTTAGGTATTTTAACTGCACCATCACTGTACATATATTCACTAATGAAATTCATTACAAATAATCCATCTCAATTTGCAAAGAACAGTGATGTTCATAAGCACAACACTAGAGGGAAAAGTGAACTTTCCTATCCTTTATTGAAGCTGTCAGTTGCTCAAAAAGGAGTACATTATTCAGCAACAAAAGTCTTTGATCATTTGCCCAACATGAAGTGTCTGGCAGGTAGCAGATGCAAGTTTTAAATCTAGCTTAAAATCATTTCTTTTGGACAACTTCTTCTACTCCATGGACGAGTTTGTTTCAGAAATGGTAGAAAAAAAATGTACATCTAAATGTAGTTGCATGTGTAGAACTAAAATTTTTCAGTAATATTAATATTAGCACTATACATATGAGTATATTATATATATATATCTTGTAATCTGACTTGTTCCACATCATATCAATAAAATAATCAGGAAAATGATCTATGAAACATGACATAACTAAAACTAAACAATATCTAGTGGCAACCACCTCAACCAAAACGCAACAGCCAGGCTACAAATGTAGTAACAGGTACTCTCTAGCGGGCGTACCACAACTATCAGTGCTGCAATGGATATACGTGTGTTTTATTTTTTTAAAGGTCTTTTATTAAGTTGCACAATTATCCTTTTGGATTTTAAGTTTCTGTCAAAATAATAAAAACAAGATAACTCGAGGTTCAATGTTAAGGTGTTAATTCTCTGAGGCGCTACTACACTTACAAAGTAAAGTTACACCAAAGGTGAAAATTGCTTCATTCTCTCTGAGTATTCTCGATTAAAACTTTTTCCAGTTCAAATTCATGAAGTTTCATACTTATGGAAAATATTTCATAGGCCCAGAAAAAGCATGTGACACCTACACACGGGAGTTCCTCTTAAATGAGATACCCATTTTCTGATAGGTCAGCTTACACTGCGATATCCAGAGATACTCGTTGCATGTGCATTTGCATATTTGGCTCCTTTTTCACAGTTATTGCATATTTTCGCTCTATGTTTACAATATTTTAATAATTTAGACAGGCAGGCAAGCTCAATCTAGTTTTGATGTGTCTCAGATTGACCGCGACCTAGAACTGTGTGCAATCCCTGACTAAGAGGCCACTGTCTAGCGAATTCATTACAGAAGAGTAACAGGAACTGGTAGACAGAGTCAATGCTCCTGTGCCCACCCCTCCAGTTAATCCCTTCTGCTGTCAAACCGAACGCTTCGGCAGCAATTAAATTAAAGTATGCAAGGTTTTAGTCGCACGTCCATTGTTTCAGTTTATCTTTCTATTTACTTGCACACACAGTTGAACATGTTACAACAAATAGTGCATAGCACGTTGTGCGCCATGCTGCCCGAAAAAAGAAACGTTTCATGGATAGCTGACCATCCTCGAACATTTAAATGTGACAGAATTGTTTTATATTGTCGAGCTTGCGAGAGAAACATTTTGCGCAAAAAAAAAAAAAAAAAAAAAAAAAAAAAAAAAAAAAAAAAAAAAAAGTTTTAAATAGACCATGTTAAGACAAGTCTTCATATCACAGGAATGCAGAAGAAAGGACCACGACAACAACCTCTGACAACAGCAAGTTGCAATAGCAGGGATTTGTCCAAAGGTAACGAAAAAAGTTGGTTTAACATGGATCTATGTGGAGCATTCATTGCAAGCAATATTGCACAAACTTACAAACCCTATCGTTAAGGTCTTCCTGCACAAATATTGCTTAAATCAAAATATACCAGATGAATCAACATTGCGCAAAAATTACATACTGACAATTTACGTAAATGTTCGGGAAGAAATATGCAGTGAACTCGAGCACAGTATTATCTGGATTTCAGTTGGCGAAATTACAGGCACTTCTGACCATTACATTACAAATTTAACTGTTGGTGCTTTAAAAGAAGAGCCACTCCTTACTATTTAGCAACCTGCAAAGAACTTTAAAAAGTAAATCATTCTATGATTACCAGATTTGTGAATAAGGGTATTAGAAAATATTTCCTGAATCTTCTGCAGATGAAAGGGTGTTTTTGTTTATTTCAGATGCTGCTCCTTATATGATCAAAGCAGGAAAAGCCCTCTGAGTATTTTATCCCAATTTAATTCATATTAGGTGTTTTGCTCATGGAGTACATCGCCCTGCTGAAGTACGTTCCATGTTTGTGAATGTAAATAAACTGATCTCATCCACAAAGAAAGTGTTTCTAAAGGCTCCTGCTCACATCAAGACCTACAAAGAGAAACTACCAAATGTGCCTTTACCTCCCAAACCAATGGTAACTCGGTGTACGTGGGCTGAAGCTGTGTTGTTTCGCAATGAACATTTTGAGGCCATTAGAGGGGTAGTAAATGACTTTGATAGTGCAGAGGCTTTGGCAGTTTGCCAATGCAAGGAAGCGTTTAATGATTCCGGTATTAAGAGACATTTGTGTGATTAGCACTCGTTTTTCTCGTACACCTGCAAGTATTAAAAAGCTTGGAACTCAGGTTTGGCACTGAATGACTATTCAGTTAAGAGATAAAATTATTCTAGTGAACTCCTCATAAGCTGGAGGTATTCCCAAGAAAACTTAAAGAAAAGTTTGAAAACATTTTAAACAATAACCCAGGCTTTGAACCCTTGTGCCAAATTGAGTTTTGTTAATGGGATGGATGAACTTTTAGCAGAAACAATAACTGCCAACATAGCACCCAAATTCAAATACTGCCCAGCAACAGCAGTTGATGTAGAATGGTCCTTTTCTGCTTATAAAAATGATTTGAGTGATCAAGGACAAAATCTTACTACTGAACATTTGGAACAGTACTCGGTTGTTTATGTTTAAAATATTGGAAAAATGTACAATAAATTGTAAATGATGCTGTGGTCTGATAGCATTAATTAATAGTTAACGCTGTTCAAAAAAATTAGTGTACGTTGTTTTTTAAATAAAATATTATGGAGCTTTTGAACATGTCCCTCTGCGTGTGATACACCTCAAAGTTGGTTCTGTACATATCGATTGTTTCATTGCGACTCCCTCGCATCGCATCCACTTGTTACCAACAACAATATCAAAGAAGGAAAACTTCTTTAACCACGGTATGCGTCCCCAGTTTCCAAATTTTTAGAAAATAATCCCAGAAAGGCCCCTTTCCTAACCTGTACCAGAAGTATTCAGAAAATGATATCACCGTTCTAAATGTACTGATTTTTCACGTGGCCGGCACTCTTCCTCGTAATTGATATGCACAGGTTCGACTTTGAGATATAGTGTACGCAGTAACTACCATGTTTTTTTTATTATTTGATCTTGCATATTTTGACACTTTTCATGCATTTTTAAGCATTTTTCACGGCTGTTTTAAGTTTTTATGATGCATATAATCTGGTCTAGTGATATACAGAAGGTGGAAACACAAAAGGGTGAATTCTGTAATAGTACCACCTGCAATCCGAGGATACGTAAGTGTCAATAGTGCTACTTAACCTACACCATCACAGCAGAATGTCAGCTATCAAGTATAATTCTCGATAGTACCTCTGTATCAAATGCCCCCTTCCACTTGTTGCTGAGTTTGAAGCTTGTATGTTTATTAAACCTGTTGAGTACTTTTCCTAGTCTTCTTGTGGATTAAATTCCAGTAATCATGCATGGGCCAGAACTGCTGCCTTGCTGCCTTTCAAACAAGGTTCCCCTCCCCCAGTTTGTAGAGCAACATTATTCAAACAGGATGAACCATGGACACACATGATTGTGAAATCAGTTTCCATCACTCTACGGACATCCGAGGAGGAGGACGAGGATGAGATCAGTGTTTATCATTCCGTCGACACCAAGGACATTAGAGATGAAGCACAAGCTCGGATTAGGGAAGGATGGGGAAGAAATCGGCTGTGCCCTTTCAAAGGAACATTTGTATCAATGTAGGGAAAACATGGAAAACCTAAATCAGGATGGCCAAACCCGGGTTTGAACCATCATCTCCCTGAATGCGAGTCCAGTGTGATAACTACCGCGCCCTTTGCTCGGTCTTACACCAAACATATTACATACTGAACAGTCGTGGCCTCAAGAGTTCACAGAGTTTAAAATATCCATATATATGGAATGAGGTACTCACTGGCGCACTAGTCCATGCTAAATGTAGACAGGCAAAATTCAGTAACTGATATTTGAAAGTGGATGAAAGTACTGTCAGTTTTCTGATACACTGGTTCTATAACCACAGCTGTCATGGGGAAAGGACATCTGCAAAAACGTCAACAGTGTGCGCGCACATGCAATTACTTATGGCCACAATACAGTGATGAGAGATGTATAAACCAACGACTGTTACAAATCTTGAGTGTTATGAACAAAAATGTAACTGGAATGACTCGAACAGACACTTTCTTCCTATAAGAAAGAAAGTAGCAAATAAAGTCTTAGTATCTGTAAATGCATAACGAAGTATTATCCTCTCCCAGAAATGCAAGCCTATGTAACAACTGCCCATGTTTATGCTTATATGTTGCAATTTCTGCAGGCAAATTAATGCATAATATTCACAAGTCAATGATTTAACTAGTGGACTGAGATTCACTTTTAACTTACTGAGCAATTAATGGAAAATTAATGATTTGTGAAGAAAACTGTATTTCTTGGATAATACATAGTTTGTACAATCTGTGGCTTTAACACACACACACACACACACACACACACACACACACAAATATTACATGATGTACAGGTATATGACACATGCGTCTGTAATAACAGGAATGTACAACACAGACTGGGAAACAAAATATTACATCACAATAAAATTTTCTGCAGTCACATTTTTGCTATGTAAACCACTATCCTATATGTACAAAATTTGGGGTCACAATGAATATTTAATACAATAATTAATATTTTTTAACAATGTCAGTTTTACATACTGTGCTTAAAAACATGTCTTCTATGGTATAAATCAATATATATTAATACTGAACACATGCCAAAATATGTACATGGGAGTTGTTCTAATTTAAGACACTGAAATAGTTCCTCTAAATGACAGTGTACGATTACTATTGAAGGCAAAAAAATACAAACACTACAAAATTTGAAGAATGTATATTCTTTCAATTTTAATACTTTTATACAATCATTATCCAGTACACACTATACTTCCACCAAAACATTGTTACACCTATTGCCCTTATATACCCCAGCCCATAATACTTTACTGTGAAAGGATGTGGGAAACAATATGACAATTCTATTTACAAATTCATGGTGTACTTTATGCACGCTTTATTATTGCATAATTTAATGAGTTACCAAATAAAAAGAGTGACACACGCAACGAAAAGTCAGGTTTTGTTTTTACACACTAAGTGAAGACATATCACTGGTCTTCAGCACATAACTTTTAAATATATTACAGTAGTGGAAATTGTCTCAGAATATTGGAATGTAGTTATCAATTTTTGCCCTGTGTTTCTGGGCAACACATTCTGCAATCCATACAATGTTACGACATTCCTGTTCCTTCAGTTTCAAATACGAATAGAACACACCAAAGTGGAACTGTTGTAAAAATGCATTCACATTCAATCGTACCTGAAAAGAGAAATGTGTAGGATTCAGATAATGTTGGAGAGCTTCCTTCATTCTTAGTCCAAGTTCTCTTACTACATAATAATTTCAAGACCTACTTGTGTGTCAAGTAACTTACCATTTGATGTGATGCATCCACTATTAAAAAGAAACAGAAATGAAAGAAGGCAACACCCTATCAGTGGATTACTTATGGGTGTCATGTTGACACTTTGAGATATCATAAGCTCAGTAAGATCTTTCACCTCTTCTGGCATAATTGCATCACAACACTCAGGAATGCACACCTAGGCATATGCTGGGAGAGAGAGAGATATTGCAGAAGGGGAATAAAATTTATAATTTAGAGGAATTAGTACATCTATATTCTGCAAGATAGCTTAAGAAACATCTACCACTGGATTTAGTTGAGGATATCCACAATGCTTTCCCATTTATTGAAAACAACTTGTCATGAAGTGCACTGCTCTTTCTGGATCTCCTCTATTTCTTCTGTCATTCCTCTCTGGTACAGGTCTCAGACTGAGACGCAATATTCTAGTATAAGTCAGCAAGTGTCTAGTATAAGTCAGCAAGTGTCTTGTAAGCCACCTCCTTCAAGGGTGGACTACACTTCCCAAAGATTTGTACAATGGATCTCAGTCTTGCATTTGCCTTTCTTGCTATTTATTTTGTGTGCTCAAGACACCTTAAATCTCTCCATATACTTAGTTCCAGATGTTTAATAGGGTTGACTGCTTCCAGAGGTTGACTAGCAGTTGTGTAGCCATACAGTAATGGGGTAACAGGAGGCTGTAAATGGCTTGGGTAGTAAAACAGCTGTTTAAATACTGATGATGTGGTGTGCACAATGTTCAAAAACTGGTGCCATTGTTTGCAGGTGGCAATTCATGTGAGTTGGGAACACGTTAGTTGTCACTGTTACACAGAACACTGCTCAGTAATTATAACACTGCTGTTAGATGACATGGCTGCTTTCATACATGTTCCTACCTTTAACTGTGCACGAAATGGCTGTAAAAAGTGTTTAATAGGGGATGTGGATGAGTTGGTTTATGGGACAGGTATTGCACATGGATCATCCATAGGTGAAAGGGGCTGTAGGGCACCAGACTGCAATACAATATGATGTTACAATATGATGTTACATAGGTTGTGCGGGCAATAGAACATTCTGGAGGCCCACAATAGAGTTTTGGTCAGGATAACACCCACTTCCAGGTGTGATAAGCAGTAGCAGAGTTTCCTGCTCAAGTCTTGCATGATAAGGGAATTACTGGTCAGTGGTTGATTCACAGCCAAGGTAGGACTCCTGGTGTCATGTGAAATATGTTTCTGGATTACATGGTCAGAATATTTTCACTCTGCAAAGGCTCTGGGAAATTATGAGCATATTTGAATAACTATTGCTTCCCTTAGTCCAAGGATTCCAAGACTGGACAGGGTAACATCTACCCATTCAGGCATAAGACAAGTAGCTTAAGATAGCTTCTTTGGTTGATGTCCAGAATGCTCTTTCAGCTTTTGTAGACCAAATGTTTATCTCACAAATAATGCATGCAAGTTATTGTTCCCGGTCATCTTGCAAAAATAACAGATACAGTTTAAAGCTAGACCAATGCTTGAATTGTATAATTGTAATGCCAGAGTGGGGAGCCTTGAGAATTAAAAGAGGGTAACATCTCTGGGAAAAATAGGAATGGGGTAGCGGGTGGGAGGTCCACTGAAAGGAATATACAGACTAGGCGAGATTTTACAAAGAATACGTAGGAGCAGATTTTGGCTACGGAACATGTAAGTTTGTTCAACTTGTGGGTTTATAACGAATGAAAGTTTCGTGGTGAAACCGATCAGAGGAAAAATGTCGTAAAAATAGTTAAAAATGAAAAACACTGAATTAACTTTGCAATTGTTGTCCCAAAAGACAAAAGGATGTCAAACAGTTAATAAAATGAAGGGAGCACAATGCAAATCAACAAATTAGTTTTGCCTTTATATTACAAAAGATGACGATTACTGATGTAATTCACTCTTTAATCTGTGATCCCTTTCTAGTACAAATAAATGCTAAAATCATAGGATTATAACATTTTACTGATGAAGTTGAAATAAAAACCACCATTCTTAATATTTACTTCCCACTTATACAGATGTACAAATGGATACTAGCTGATTGTCACAGTAAATCCAATAACATATTACACTATTGTCTGCTTGTTTGAATGTTTTGGTGCTGCCCATGCTAATGGTCTTCAGTGAAGTAGCTACTGGCATATTATGTCATAATCTTCCTTTTGTTCTTAATAATGTCACACTTTTCATTAACTCAAAACATGTTTAACTATAATTAGTTAAAGAGCAATTTTTGCAATACACATAATAGTTTCAGCAGCAGCTCCTCATTCTTGCCGAAGAGCAAGTTGCTTCCTTCTTTGGATTGATGTCATTACAGTCACCATTGAATAATAGCAGACTATGTGTACAGCATTCATTTTGAAACATCTTTCAGATAATATTTTTTCTTGCTGATATATTCAGCCAGGTGAGTGGTCACTAAAAATGATGTAATTGTAACATGATCTTTACCATATCAGGTACATCAAATGAAAGTCAGTATTGCAACAATTGTAGAAAGTACCACAAAGGTATCACAAATTTAGAAGCTAATGACAACATACCACTTCCTGCTGGTAGAATGTTAGTCTCATTCACCCTGGACCAAATAACCCCACCTGGGCAACATGCATTCAGAGGTCTGAACAGGAGATTAGTTTACCTCCAGCATAGACTTCTGCACCCTCTTCTAACTAAGCTATTGGCATAATGATCTGATTCCATATGTGAAAGTTTAAAGCTGCCATAGTGTATGAATTTTTACTCAAAAGCTATGTAGTGATTGGGATGAAACCCATTACTTTTATATTATCTGACAGACTTATGCACAAAATTAGATTGCATTAAGAATTGCCCATACAATCTTTGTTTTGCAATATATACTTTTAACACACACTGATGAGTCAGACACTGAAAGAAAGGATTGGAAAAATATAAGTTGGTCAATTACAAAAATAGGTCTGTGCCTGCCAGGATACATAATAATATATCAATGAAAATTACCACTTTTTGAAGATATAATGTAATTGGATGGATCCAATAAAACATGTATCACTTCCTCCTCTTCTTATAACCTATTAGGTGCCAGCTCAGGTGGTAAAAAGGAACATGTCGTTGCCATAATTTAACACACAACCAGTTACAAAGCACATTCAGGGACTACCAATGCAGCCTTCTTAGATCTATACATGTCCAATATTAGATGTGCAGTGCTGAACTAAAATATATAAAAAAACTATTGTCTAAATCTTATAAACACAATACACTTTGCATTCCTGTAAAATATAAATAATTCTGTACCCTTTATCAGTTAGAGTGGAGAACTGAATTTAAGGCCAGTTTGATCCCTATCAAGTGCCACAACATTCTGCTTGAAATGGATCACAGATGGCCTTATTGTTTCAAGATGGCACATTAAATTTCACTCTACTGCTACACAAAGTACATACGGAATGTCACTGGTTGTGGGTCACACAACAAGAGAGAACACTAGGCTGCAATTGGTAGCTCATAAGCTTAATTTAGAAGACGAATATGGAGAGATGGATTAGTGTTTAATTTTCCTTGTAATGTAACATACTATTATTATTATTATTATTATTATTTCTTTCTTTTCTCAGACGTTAAGTCTGGTCAAAAATGGAAAGTGACGCGGACCTTGATCAAGCGTGACTTCCTTTTAACTGTACAGTATATGTTATATTGCATTTAGGAACTTTCGGGTAATTGAACATGTATCAATAATTACGGATTTCTGTAGTTGTACATATACATTTGGATGTAGCTGTATTGCGTTGATGTGCTGGTGGATATTGTGTGGTATGACTCCTGTAGTTGATAGTATAATTGGTATAATGTCAACTTTATCCTGATGCCACATGTCCTCGACTTCCTCAGCCAGTTGGATGTATTTTTCAATTTTTTCTCCTGTTTTCTTTTGTATATTTGTTGTATTGGGTATGGATATTTCAGTTAGTTGTGTTAATTTCTTCTTTTTATTGGTGAGTATGATGTCAGGTTTTATCTGTTATAATGGTTCTATTCCAGTATAATTTGTATTCATCATTCTCCAGTACATTTTATGGTGCATACTTGTATGTGGGAACGTGTTGTTTTATAAGTTTATGTTGTAAGGCACGCTGTTGATGTATTATTTTTGCTACATTGTCATGTCTTCTGGGGTATTCTGTATTTGCTAGTATTGTACACCCGCTTGTGATGTGACCTACTGTTTCTATTTGTTGTTTGCAAAGTCTGCATTTATCTGTTGTGGTATTGGGATCTTTAATAATATGCTTGCTGTAATATCTGGTGCTTATTGTTTGATCCTGTATTGCAATCATGAATCCTTCCGTCTCACTGTATATATTGCCTTTTCTTAGCCATGTGTTGGATGCGTCTTGATCGATGTGTGGCTGTGTTGAGATGATACGGGTGCTTGCCATGTAGTGTTTTCTTTTTCCAATTTACTTTCTTCGTATCTGTTGATGTTATGTGATCTAAAGGGTTGTAGAAGTGGTTATGAAATTGCAGTGGTGTAGCCGATGTATTTATATGAGTGATTGCTTTGTGTATTTTGCTAGTTTCTGCTCGTTCTAGAAAGAATTTTCTTAAATTGTCTACCTGTCCATAATGTAGGTTTTTTATGTCGATAAATCCCCTTCCTCCTTCCTTTCTGCTTAATGTGAATCTTTCAGTTGCTGAATGTATGTGATGTATTCTATATTTGTGGCATTGTGATCGTGTAAGTGTATTGAGTGCTTCTAGGTCTGTGTTACTCCATTTCACTACTCCAAATGAGTAGGACAATATTGGTATAGCATAAGTATTTATAGCTTTTGTTTTGTTTCTTGCTGTCAATTCTGTTTTCAGTATTTTTGTTAGTCTTTGTCTATATTTTTCTTTTAGTTCTTCTTTAATATTTGTATTATCTATTCCTATTTTTTGTCTGTATCCTAGATATTTATAGGCATCCGTTTTTTCCATCGCTTCTATGCAGTCGCTGTGGTTATCCAATATGTAATCTTCTTGTTTAGTGTGTTTTCCCTTGACTATGCTATTTTTCTTACATTTGTCTGTTCCAAAAGCCATACTTATATCATTGCTGAATCCTTCTGTTATCTTTAGTAATTGGTTGAGTTGTTGATTTGTTGCTGCCAGTAGTTTTAGATCATCCATGTATAGCAAATGTGTGATTTTGTGTGGGTATGTTCCAGTAATATTGTATCCATAATTTGTATTATTTAGCATGTTGGATAGTGGGTTCAGAGCAAGGCAGAACCAGAAAGGACTTAATGAGTCTCCTTGGTATATTCCACGCTTAATCTGTATTGGCTGTGATGTGATATTATTTGAATTTGTTTGGATATTAAGCGTGGTTTTCCAATTTTTCATTACTATGTTTAGGAACTGTATCAATTTAGGATCTACTTTGTATATTTCCAATATTTGTAGTAACCATGAGTGGGGTACACTATCAAAAGCTTTTTGGTAATCAATGTATGCGTAGTGTAGCGACCTTTGTTTAGTTTTAGCTTGATATGTCACCTCTGCATCTATTATCAGTTGCTCTTTACATCCTCGTGCTCCTTTGCAACAGCCTTTTTGTTCTTCATTTATAATTTTGTTCTGTGTTGAATGTGTCATTAATTTCTGTGTAATGACTGAAGTTAATATTTTGTATATTGTTGGTAGGCATGTTATGGGGCTGGGTTTGCTGTGTCTGCTTGATCTTTAGGTTTCAGATAAGTTATTCCATGTGTAAGTGTATCAGGGAATGTGTATGGGTGTGCAATGTAACTGTTAAATAATTTATGATATGAATTAATAGAGGGAAACATTCCACATGGGAAAAATATACCTAAAAACAAAGATGATGTGACTTGCCAAACGAAAGAGCTGGCACGTCGATAGACACACAAACAAACACAAACATACACACAAAATTCAAGCTTTCGCAACAAACTGTTGCCTCATCAGGAAAGAGGGAAGGAGAGGGAAAGACGAAAGGATGTTGGTTTTAAGGGAGAGGGGATTGGAATGACTCCTTACCCTCTCCCTTAAAACCCACATCCTTTCGTCTTTCCCTCTCCTTCCCTCTTTCCTGATGAGGCAACAGTTTGTTGCAAAAGCTTGAATTTTGTGCGTATGTTTGTGTTTGTTTGTGTGTCTATCGACGTGCCAGCTCTTTCGTTTGGTAAGTCACATCGTCTTTGTTTTTAGGTATGTTAAATAATTTAGTTAGATGTGAATGTGTTGAGGTGAACTTCTTTAGCCAGAAATTTGCTATTTTATCTTTTCCAGGGGCTTTCCAATTGTGAGTAGAATTAATTGCTTGGGTGACTTCATGTTGCAAAATTATCACTTCAGGCATTTGTGGTATCATCTTGTATGTATCTGTTTCTGCTTGTATCCACCGTGCATGCCTGTTATATTGTACCGTGTTTGACCATATGTTGCTCCAGAAGTGTTCCATGTCTGTTATGTTTGGTGGATTGTCTATTTTAATGTGTGTGTTACCTATTGTCTGGTAAAATTTCTTTTGGTTTGTGTTGAATGTTTGGTTTTGTTTCCTTCTATTTTCACTTTTTTGTATCTTCTAAGTCGTTATTATTATTATTATTATTTTCTTATCTTTTCTTTTCTCCCTCGTTCTTTTCTTTATATATATATTCCAATTGTTCATTAAAAGGTGTAATACAAACTGGTCGAGCTAGTAAAGTTTATTTGTACATTCACGATGACCATAGCCAACTGTTCATCATTCCAAGACGTGCTGAGAGTCCTGCATCAAGAGGATTGAAGCAGACAAGAATAATTTACGTGAGCAGAAGATGGGTGATCCGGAACCAGTATTATCATACCAATCTCAATGCACAATGGTGGTAACAGAAAAAGAAGTACGTAAATTTAAATGCTGAATATATGTACTGAATATTGAGGGTCTGTTGATACCAATGTCAGTTAAAGTTCACTCAGGATATGTGTACCTTCCAATTTCTTTCAAAATTTCCCTTTTAATTATTTAAGCAGCAGTTTTTAATCAGTTTCCAACATATATCACATTTTAGTCCCCCCGCCACTATTCATCCTTCATTGAACAGTGTGTAATAGCTAGGCAGCAACAAGGATGTGGCATGAAAATGGCCCTGGTTTCTTCAAAGCATCCATAAAGACATTTGCCTTAATTACTTAAGGAGAATAAAGAAAACCTTCATCTACATGATCACACAGAAATCTGAACATTGCTTCTCCTCAACTGAAGTCAATTATCTCATCCACTAGACTAGCCAATTGGAGTAAGGCTAGTTTCAGAGCCATATATCCACAGCTGAAGTGCTTTTAAGATATCCCTCTACCACAATGCATTCAAATCCTTAAGGTACAATATCCATGTAAGTTATTTATCAGATGTGAGGCCAAGAATCATATAGCATTTTTAAACAGGGTTTTATGGGCAAAATGCTCATTTTGAGAGCAGATAAAGTAAAAAATGTCAACTATAAAATAATGACATGGTTGAGAAGAAAAAAAGGAGAAACTGGACTGAAGATGCTGCTACTAACCCAACTATATCAAAACTAACAAGTAATTGCTGCAAGGAGAAAGAACTATAAATTACAAAATTATCCATAAACAATATTAAGATACTTTACAGCAGGTACTATGGAGGACTTACCGTTAACTGAATCTCTGTGAGACAAAATTCTTTTATTTAAGTTTAAGTATCTAAGTATATCAGAAGTATATAAGAAGAGAGGGTCTTTTCAACATTGGAAGAAGAATGCAGAAACTTAACATGTGGAGCTGTACAAGGATATGATGCCTCCAAGTGCTATCATAGACCAATTCTGGATTAAAAAAAAAAAAAAAAAAAACAACTGCATAAGAGAGAGTGATGTCCTGCTGTCTACAGGAAGTTCACATTTTCATGGTTGGAAAAATGCCTTCTGAACCTATACTGGAAGAGGAAAATAGTTTCATGGATACCAGGAATCACATAGGACTCTCTCATACTAATGAGACCAACACTCCCTTAGCATTTGTTCTCCGGTGCACTAATATACTGTTTTGCATTCAATGACATCCAGGTACAGTTTGCTGGACCTCAGACTCTGCAGACAGCAGATTCAATATAAGACATGAGCATTCCCCATTTCACTGTTGTTCAGAACCAAAGTTCCAATTCTAAATTGCCACAGTCTCTGACAGCAGTAGAAAACTGGATCCTGGTTGCAGTGGCCATTGTCAGAGTGTAGTACACCATCACTACGTAGGCTCTTACTCCAACCGTTGTCAACCTTCTCTAGGAAAAAACGTTGTTGGTAATGTGCCATGACAACCATAAACCCTTACGTTGGCATCTCAAATTTGTGGGTTTAGTAGAATGTTCAACCAAACCAAGAAACTTGCCAGACACTCTTCTCCCTATTTTCTATTGCTTGCTGTAGTTTAGGCTTTGTGAGTTCACTGCTGCGAGATATTTTGTGACAGCAAGGCAATGCTCCTTGCTCTGCAAACAACATGCTTTAATTACAAGATTTATCTCAAGTGTACTGTCACGCATCCAAACAGTGTAAGTAAAAGCTGAGAAGACTGGGAGAAAAACGTGCTGTCAATATATATTTGTACACACATGGAGAACCTGCCATTATGTTTGTAGTAAAAGGGATATAGGAGCCACGCTAATTACAGAAACAATCACTCTGAACTACGTTGTTAGCGCACTTAAAGCCATCATTTATCATTTATGAAGGCTTTAATTTAAATCGTAGGAATACCAGAAGATTTAGAATGTTTCTTATGAAGTCAAGCACATGGTGTTACACTAGTAGCTTCACTTTCTTCATTTTTTTTCTTTGTTCACACTAATATTAATGGATACAAAGTGATAGACATTTAGTCTCAGTACCGTGTGAGAGAATCAGATATTGATTGAAGTCAAAGTGTAAAAACCATAACTGCTCTCTCTCTCTCTCTCTCTCTCTCTCTCACACACACACACACACACACACACACACACACACACACACACACACACACACACACACACCCCACACACACTTAAAATGTTCTACTGTACACCAATACGCATGATATTGTGCAGTATATATTCTTACAGTTCATATAACATAGCAGTAACATTACCTCATGTTCAAAGAATTTGTCCTCCAGTGTTTTTTCTCCTGGGTTGTTCCCTGCACCTTCAAATAAAGCACTGTATTCCTGAAGAAGAAAAGAATACAGTTAATTTCAATATTATAAAAAATTATCAGTTCTTTTGTTACTACCCTAAGTAACAGTGCACAGAGCTCAAGAACAGAAAAAGTTAAAAGTATACCTTAGAATCATTTAATATGGTGTTCATAAATGTGTCAATCTATCTTTGTTATTGTTTAATATGTTTGATTGCATAAGGCCATTTTTTTCATAGTGTTTCCTGCTCCTCCAAAGTTTGAAGAATGGTTCCAATTTTCACCTCAAATTCACTCACTTTAACTTCTCACTCTCTAGGAGCAATAATTTCTGATGTTATTAGCTTATTTTTTCCTTCGTCCGCACACTTTTTTTAATTCTAGAAAGAGGCACACTTATGTGGTTGAATAAGAACTCACCCCAATGGAATTAGATGCTAAATAACAAGACAGGAACTACAGGAATAATCAACTGATCTGACAGTCAGTTCTTCCATCCACTGAATACCTTTTTATAGCACAAACCAAACAACCATTCAGCACTGCAATGCTTTAAGGTAGCTTATTATACTATTATTTCCTTTGACAACATTACACTGTCCTGTAAGTGATTTAACTATTTTCATAAGCTTTTTGTTACCACTTACAACTGTACCCCACATATAGAGAGAAGAACACTCACAAACATCAGAACAGTCTACTGTGCAATGTATGGGGCATAATTAGGTTTCTATGGAAATAGTCACACTATAAAAACAAGGGCAATGTAAAATTTGTCAGGCTGATGGCAAGTAATTGTTCTGCAATCAAAATTGTGCCTTTTTTTAAAAACTGGTTTCCTTTTATGTCAATAAATGAGACCAATGTTTTACAGTGGTTAGATTCCACCCATGAAGATTTAATCAAAGACAAGAATCTCTGCCACATCCCAGAACGGGGTCACCACATTTCCAGCACAGGAAATCTGATATATACCCCCCCCCCCCCTCTCTCTCTCTCTCTCTCTCTCTCTCTCTCTCTCTCTCTCTCTCTCTCTCTCTATCTATCTCTTTTCTGCAACTCAATCAGCTTTCACAGCCATTTTGTTACTGGTATAAAGTGGTGGAACCACTTACCATTGACAAATTGCTAAACGAATCAGCTGTATCGGTCAAATGATTCAATAACAGTGCCACACTCACCAGGCCCATGGCTTGATATGTCTAACTACAATCTGTGAAATACCATTTTGTGCACTTCCTCCATGTTTTCGTCTGTGGTTGCTTTCTTGGGATACTGTTCTTGCGTATTCAAGAGTACAATCACCTCTGAATACAATCACACTTTTCAAAACAGTTGAAATAAATTGACATGACCTACAAAACTTAATCAACTATGAATGATTATTTACAGACAATAAACCAAAATAAATAATTTTATAATTGGATGGTGTTTCTTGTTTATGAATGAATAGTAGTAGCAGAGGGGATTGCCAGAGAAAGATGAAGACTACGAAGCAGACTGTCCAACCTCTGGGATAAAGAATTGAAGACAGTTGCAAATTTCAACTGGCAGAAAACAGAGGGGCATGGAAACATCTACTGAAATTTTATTTGTTAGTTCAAGATTAAAGAGGCTTCACCTATTTTTGTAAAGGCTAAATTAGCTGAACAACAAAATGAAAAAAATAAACAAAAAGTAAACCATATGAATGAAATACACACACAATATGAAAACTTTAAAAAGCCATATAAAGAATATATTCCACAGAGAAACTTAACACCTTATTTGCACTTTGTACGACAGATGTCAATGTAACAAAAATGTGTCATTAATACCAATGCCATCTCTGTAGTAACAGCTAAGAACTTTGCACATTTTCCTTGTACTAACTGAAAACATTAACAAGCTTACAAAAGCCACAATTCACTCCACATGAAGTAGTCCTACAGTGACAACCTGAAGCAATAAGAAGGACTACCATTTCAATTCTGATGCAGCAATCCTTGTAAGTTTTACAGTTTCCCAAAAAGTTCATTACCACCTGCTGTTATTACTTTGACATAATTCAGCCAGAACAAATTCATTTCCTAGAATTTCATTGTTGCCAAGACTTTGCAGTCAAATTGAAAGTAACGGCAGGAGGGAAGACTTTCTCCTTATAGAAGACATTTCCCAAAATGCTGTTTATAAGATACATCACTCACTTTCCTGTAGCTCTTTTTCTTTTTTAGCCCATTATGCCTGTGACTATAATCACTGATCAGTGCAAAATTTTATCTACTGTAATTTATAATTAGGGTGAGAATTTAGAATCTACGCCTCACTTATGTAAATATCTTTTGTGTTTCTTTATTCTGGATAGTATTGTATGAGAGTTGGTGTAATGTTGTTTATCTTGCTAACATGTTTAATAAATCGTACAGTTTCAATCAGGCCCCCCCAGCAGATTACTTTGCTAACAATCTCACTAAACCATCCTTAAAAGCTCTAAAATATTTTAATCTTGGTAATTACTACTGATAACATTTGAAACATTCAGACCAAAGATTTTCTTGAGTATGATACTTACAGCATAGTATTCAGCTACAGCTTTTACTTGTTCATAGTCATCTGCACGTGCCAAAGCAGCTAGACCGTCAGGATGTAGCTTCCCACAACGAGGATACAGTTTGGCACGATCATCCTTTGTTAATTCAGTGCCAAATGAATTTATTGTAATAATAATTGCTCGTCTATCTGCTTCAAACTGCAAGTCATACATCACAACATAATTTATATTGAAAGCCATCATAAAGTCGTAAGTAATAATTTCAGAATATTTAAAATAAGGATTCAAAATATGTAAAATAGTAAAAATTTCAATGAAAACATAAAAAAAAACTTGTGTGTAGTATAGTACATGGTGCTCCTATTTATGTTTAGAAAGTCTGATATTGCTAAACTTGCTGCATTTACGTGCTGTAAAAATTTATATACTGGCACTTTCCAGCTACTAATGCAAAAGTAGCCTTACAGTACCTCTGGAATTGGTAAGAAAACATATCAGTTACCTCATGATTTTGCTATCACAGCAACAGGTATTTTACAGATCACTGGGATTCATGAATGTTAATGCCACTGTTGAGGAATTATCAAAAATATGAATTACTGGAAATATGGAGCACTTCACTGGAGTATTTACTGGATGGAAATGGAAATGAAGTCCCATGCTTCCTGACAGCGCGTAGGAGAATGATGCAAGGAATGATGCGACTGGATAAAACTTCCATTCTAAAAATGGTGAATGTCCTGGAGAAATTGGTGATGATGAAACAAATGAACAACTGAGTGAAAATGTATAGAAACTCACAGCAGATAACTACAAACTGGTTGTGTGTGTAAGCATATTTGTAAAACAACAGGTACCATAAGAAAAAAAACAGCAACGCCCTTTTGAAATACCTAGGTTACATAATCCCTTTAGCAGTTGGAATAAAGCATGCTTGTTCCTGCACAAAAACCATTTTCCTCATTAATTGTCTTCATGTAATGCAGAGGACGTGGTTGGATGATATGGGGGGCGGGGGGGGGGGGAGACCAAATAGCGAAGTCATCAGCCCATGACCTCAGGTGGCAGAAACAAGGAACACAAACACCACAATTCAGTCAAGTGGAATGGAAAACAGGCAAACAAAGAACCAAAAAGGAACACTGGGACAACAGGAAGAGTAAAGAACAGGAGGAAGGGAACAGTGAGAGCAGGGATGCCCCAGAAACACTACACAGGTTGGGTCACCAGCACAGCCACTGACTCTTCCCGATTCCCATACCATACCGTAATAATGACAACAGGGACAACACCAAGGGAAGCAGACACAAGAAAAAGGGAAATAAAATGATACAGAGGACAAGACAAAACTTAAGGAGAAAGGGGGGCGAGGGGGAGGGGGGACCTGGCCAGTGTATAGGCAACGCCAAGGCCTCCATAACCAATACCAACACTAACCAAGGGATACCAATTACTGTAGGAAATTCAGATACTTAAACCTGGGAGGACAAACCATTTTCACGTAGAAATCCAAGGACAGACATAACCAAGCGAGGGTCATCTGCTAACACCTGGTTCCAGGAAGGTGGGAGGGTGTATCCAGTGTGAGTGGCCGAAAGCCAGGGGCAGTGGCAAAATACAGATCACCATGAGGGGGGGGGGGGGGGGGGGGGGTCTTCGTGGAGTAAGAAACCATGGATCAACCTAGTATGGCTGATACAAAGATGGCAGAGGATGGTAGATTACTGCTGGGAGAGGAAGAGGGAAGAATGCCACATGGCAGTCTCCTTGATTGCATGTAGTTTACTAGAGAGGCGGTAGTCCCCCCACCCCTCCCAAAAGAGTAAGCCCATGATTGAGGAAAAAGGGATTTGATATAAAGCCGCAAATCTGCAACTAGAGGGATCACGGAGAACAAGGGTATAGGTGGCTACCGCCCTAACCAGATGATCAGCCAGTTCATTATTTAGGATACTCACATGGTGGGAAACCCAAAGGAATCAACTGAAGAAGCGGTGGATGGCAGAGACCCGGCAGGGACCAAGGGGTAGGAGGAAAAACACTGAGCAAGAGCAGAATTCAGGTTAGGGAGGACTATTTAATAAAGCAAAGAGCCCATTAGATGGCAATCAATAGCGCAGTAATGACCCCACACATGGCAAGCAAGCGATGGTGTTCTGTACCAACAGAAGACATGAAGGCATATCCCACTTGATCAGCTGATTTAGAACTATCAGTGAAAAATCACTGGCATCCTGAAACTCCCATAAGATCAGGCGGAACAAACAATGCAACACAGTTTGAGTGATTGAGGCTCTCAAGACCCAGGAAACACAGTCTGAATCTGGGGCCGAGGAACTAATCCAGGAAGGGGGCAGGGGGGCAGGACGGGAGGGGGTGGTGGTGGAGGGTTTGTTTTGTTTTGTTTTGTTTTGTTTTAGGGCACAAAAACAACTAGGGTCACATAAGCCCACGTCAAAACTATAGAACACAAAGACAAACAGAGTAAAAAATGGCTACACTTTAATCCCAATCGATGGAAGAGAAGACCGGTACAAAAAATTAAATGGCCTTTGCCAGATTGCTATGACGGATACAACATAAAACGCGGTCGACAGTCCGCATGTCGTTCGCTAAAACGGCTGATCACTCAGATGGCAAACATAAGGGCAAAACGTCGGGAAATGGTGGACCGTCAAAGGTTGAGTGCAATGTGGTGGGGGAGCACCACTTAAACGGTGATGGCTAAAAAGACAGTGCCTGATATCCAAACTAGCTAAAATGATCTCCTCACAGTGAGAGGGCCAAGAGGAGGTCATCCAAGCTGCAGGGAGAGGCTTAATAACCCGAAGCTTGTTTCCATGAAGGGAGGACAAGTGGAGACGCCAAATTGAAACCACCTGCTAACAGACAGCAATACAGAGATTATCGGAGGAAATGTAAGAAGCAATGGGCCCAAGTACGAGGACTGCAGCCTTGGCAGCAGTGTCGGTGGCCTCGTTTCCTGTTAGACCAATGTGACCAGGAACCCACAAACATCACAGTGGCTCCATCAAGAGTGAGCAAGTGACAGCTTTCCTGGACCTGTTTCACTAAGGGATGGATGGTGTACAACACACAGAAGCTTTGGAGGGCACTGAGAGAGTTGGAGCAGATGACGCAATTGAAAAGCCTATAATGCCAGATGTACTGCATGGTCTGATACAGGGCGAAGAGCTCTCCTGTAAACAGTGAGCAGTGTTCTGGAAGCCGATACCGAAAAACATCGGTGCCAATGACGAAGGCGCACCAGGCACCGTGGTCAATCCGAGAGCCAACAGTGCACACAAAAGTACTATTGCGATGTTCCATGCAAAGATTGTGAAACTGAAGGTGCTAGAACAAGGCTGGCATAGTGTCCTTAGTAAGCAAATGAACACCATGATGAACGCGGGTTGCCACATGAAGTCAAGGTGGTGAAAGGTTCACACCAACCGGGAAAGCTGCTGGAGCAAAAGCCGAAAGCGAACTCCAGGAAGTAAGAGAGAAGAGAGATGTGCCCCACACCGGTGATCAAAGGAGTCATCAAAGAAGAAGAAGAAGAAGAAGAAGAAGAAGGCATAGGATGGGTGGCCACGCATGGCAGTTGAATGGCAGGCATACCTGCTGAGAAGAAAGTCATGGCGGTACGACAGCAGTAGTTCAGTAGCTTCTGCACACTCTCAAATGGGCTAGTGTAAAAGGCGCCCGTGGCCAAATGGGTGCCACAATGGTGGATAGTACTGAGACAGCATAACAGGGACGGACGTGCAGATGTATAAATGGAACAACCATAGTCTAATTTCGAATGGGCAAGGGACCATTACAAATGGATGAGGGAGGTTCGATATGCTCCCCAGGAAGTACCACTGAGGACATGTAGGACATTGAGGGACCCCACACAGCGGCCTGCCAGGTAAGACATGTGGGAAGACCAAGAGTGTTTCCTATCGAGCATGAGCTCCAAGAATTTCGTAGTTTCAACAAACGAAAGAGCAACAGGCCCAAGATATAAAGATGGTGGAAGAAACCAGCTGTGCCATTCATACAAACATTTTTGTTGGAGGAAAAACGAAAGCCATTGTCGGAGCTCCATGAATGAAGAAGATCGAGATATCGCTGAAAATGCCACTCAATGAGACAAATCCATAGGGAACTGCCATAGATAGCAAAATTGTCAACGAAAAGAGAGACAGAGATGCCCGGTGGGAGACAGGCCATTATAGGGTTAATAGTGATAACAAAGAGGACAACACTCAAGACGGAACCCTGGGGCACACCGTTTTCATGGATATATGTGTCCGACAAGGCAGAACCCATGCTTACCATGGAAACACATTCCTTTAAAAATTGCTCAAGGAAACAGGGCATGTGGCCACAGAAGCCCCATGTGTAAAGAGTACGGACAATACCAGTCCTCCAGCAAGTGTCGTAGGCTTTCTCCAAAACAAATAACACAGCTACAGTCAGGGATTTCCACAGAAAACCATTCATGACATGGGTGGACAAAGTGACGAGATGGTCAACTGCAGAACAGTGTGCTCGAAATCCACACTATGCAGTAGTTCGTACATTACGAGACTCGAGCCACCATACCAGCCAGGCTTGAATCATACATTCCATCACCTTGCAAACACCGCTGGTGAGAGAAATGGGGCGGTAGCTAGAAGGAAGATATTTGTCCTTACCAGGTTTAGGTACAGGTATGACTAGCTTCACGCCAGTGTCTGGGAAATGTCCCCTCTGCCCACATGTGATTGTACATATGAAGGAGAAAGTGCTTGCCTGCAACAGGAAGGTTCTGCTACATCTGAATGTGAACATCGCCTGGCCCTGGGGCGGAGGATTGGGATGAGGTAGAGCATGATCTAGGTCCCTCATAGTAAAGGTGGAATTGCAGCAGTCACAATTCTGAGAAGAGAAGGGTAACCTTGTGCCTCCTCCACTCCTTTCCAATGAAGGAAGCCAGGGTGATAGTGGAAGCAGCTCGAAATCTCTGCAAAATGGAGGCCCAAGGTGTTTGAGATTGCAACATGGGTCCACTACAATATCATCCGCTACTGTCAGGCCGGAAATTGGGGAATAGATCTCAGTTCCAGAGGTTGACTCACACGACTGAGGAGGGAGTGGAACAGTTGAAAGAACTAGTGAATTAAATCCAGCTAGCTTTTTTGCTATCCAGAAGAATGTAATGACACTGTGCACACAACAGTTTATAATGAATGCAGTTTGCCATCATAGGATGACAATTAAAAACATGGAGAGCATGTGTGTGCACACCTCTGTCCACCAAGGGACTGGAACATGGTGTGGTAAATAGGAAGTGCAAGGAACAGAACGTCCTGCGGCAGTAAGAATAACGTTTGTAAGATATTCTACCTGGTTATCACAACTGGGGAAATGTTCATCAAAGGTCGTCAGGGAGGAGTAAGGCCCCCAGTGTGGAATCTGAAAGGAACGTAGATGCTCCTATGTTAAAGCAGACGAGGTTAAGTTGATTGAGAAAGTCAGCCAAGAGGGCACCTCTCTGACAGGTCCTGTGAGAGCCGCAAAGGGGATGGTGCACCTTAAAGTCACCGAGCAGCAGAAAGGTGTGAGGTAGCTGCCCAATAAGCTGAAGGAAGTCTGCCCTGGTGACATCGAATGAGAGAGGGATGTAACAGTAGGAAGTGAAAAGGTCAAGTGAGGAAGGAAAAGGTGAACTGCAACAGCTTGATGATGATGATTATGATTATTATTATCTTCACTTTCTCAGACGTTAAGTCCGGTTAAAAATGGAGTGACGCGGACCTTGATCAAGCGTCACTTACTTTTAACTGTACGGTATGTGTTATATTGCATTTAGGAACTTTCGGGTAATTGAACATGTATCAATAATTACGGATTTCTGTAGCTGTATATATATGTTTGGATGTAGCTGTATTGCATTGATGTACTGGTGGATATTGTGTGGTATGACTCCTGTAGTTGATAGTATAATTGGTATGATGTCAACTTTATCCTGATGCCACATGTCTTTGACTTCCTCAGCCAGTTGGATGTATTTTTCAATTTTTTCTCCTGTTTTCTTTTGTATATTTGTTGTATTGGGTATGGATATTTCGATTAGTTGTGTTAATTTCTTCTTTTTATTGGTGAGTATGATGTCAGGTTTGTTATGTGGCGTTGTTTTATCTGTTATAATGGTTCTGTTCCAGTATAATTTGTATTCATCATTCTCCAGTACATTTTGTGGTGTATACTTGTATGTAGGAATGTGTTGTTTTAAAAGTTTATGTTGTAAGGCAAGCTGTTGATGTATTATTTTTGCAACATTGTCATGTCTTCTGGGGTATTCTGTATTTGCTAGTATTGTACATCTGCTTGTGATGTGATCTACTGTTTCTATTTGTTGTTTACAAAGTCTGCATTTATCCGTTGTGGTATTGGGATCTTTAATAATATGCTTGCTGTAATACCTGGTGTTTATTGTTTGATCCTGTATTGCAATCATGAATCCTTCTGTCTCACTGTATATATTGCCTTTTCTTAGCCATGTGTTGGATGTGTCTTGATCGATGTGTGGCTGTGTTAGATGATACGGGTGCTTGCCATGTAGTGTTTTCATTTTCCAATTTACTTTCTTCATGTCTGTTGATGTTATGTGATCTAAAGGGTTGTAGAAGTGGTTATGAAATTGCAGTGGTGTAGCCGATGTATTTATATGAGTGATTGCCTTATGTATTTTGCCAGTTTCTGCTCGTTCTAGAAAGAATTTTCTTAAATTGTCTACCTGTCCATAATGTAGGTTTTTTATGTCAATAAATCCCCTTCCTCCTTCCTTTCTGCTTAATGTGAATCTTTCTGTTGCTGAATGTATGTGATGTATTCTATTTTTGTGGCATTGTGATCGTGTTAGTGTATTGAGTGCTTCTAGGTCTGTGTTACTCCATTTCACTACTCCAAATGAGTAGGTCAATATTGGTATGGCAAAGGTATTTATAGCTTTTGTCTTGTTTCTTGCTGTCAATTCTGTTTTCAGTATTTTTGTTAGTCTTTGTCTATATTTTTCTTTTAGTTCTTCTTTGATATTTGTATTATCTATTCCTATTTTTTGTCTGTATCCTAGATATTTATAGGCATTCGTTTTTTCCATCGCTTCTATGCAGTCGCTGTGGTTATCCAATATGTAATCTTCTTGTTTAGTATGTTTTCCCTTGACTATGCTATTTTTCTTACATTTGTCTGTTCCAAAAGCCATACTTATATCATTGCTGAATCCTTCTGTTATCTTTAGTAATTGGTTGAGTTGTTGATTTGTTGCTGCCAGTAGTTTTAGATCATCCATGTATAGCAAATGTGTGATTTTGTGTGGGTATGTTCCAGTAATATTGTATCCATAATTTGTATTATTTAGCATGTTGGATAGTGGGTTCAGAGCAAGGCAGAACCAGAAAGGACTTAATGAGTCTCCTTGGTATATTCCACGCTTAATCTGTATTGGCTGTGATGTGATATTATTTGAATTTGTTTGGATATTAAGCGTGGTTTTCCAATTTTTCATTACTATGTTTAGGAACTGTATCAATTTAGGATCTACTTTGTATATTTCCAATATTTGTAGTAACCATGAGTGGGGTACACTATCAAAAGCTTTTTGGTAATCAATGTATGCGTAGTGTAGCGACCTTTGTTTAGTTTTAGCTTGATATGTCACCTCTGCATCTATTATCAGTTGCTCTTTACATCCTCGTACTCCTTTGCAACAGCCTTTTTGTTCTTCATTTATAATTTTGTTCTGTGTTGTATGTGTCATTAATTTCTGTTTAATGACTGAAGTTAATATTTTGTATATTGTTGGTAGGCATGCTATGGGGCAATATTTAGCTGGGTTCGCTGTGTCTGCTTGATCTTTAGGTTTCAGATATGTTATTCCGTGTGTAAGTGTATCAGGGAATGTGTATGGGTCTGCAATGTAACTGTTAAATAATTTAGTTAGATGTGAATGTGTTGAGGTGAACTTCTTTAACCAGAAATTTGCTATTTTGTCATTTCCAGGGGCTTTCCAATTGTGAGTAGAATTAATTGCTTGGGTGACTTCATGTTGCAAAATTATCACTTCAGGCATTTGTGGTATCATCTTGTATGTGTCTGTTTCTGCTTGTATCCACCGTGCATGCCTGTTATGTTGTACCGGGTTTGACCATATGTTGCTCCAGAAGTGTTCCATGTCTGTTATGTTTGGTGGATTGTTTATTTTAATGTGTGTGTTATCTATTGTCTGGTAAAATTTCTTTTGGTTTGTGTTGAATGTTTGGTTTTGTTTCCTTCTATTTTCACTTTTTTTGTATCTTCTGAGTCGTTTGGCTAATGCTTGTAATTTCTGCTTCTTTTCGTCTAATTGCTCTGTCGCTTCTTGTTGTGAGATTTTACCCAACCTTTTTCGTTTTTTTTTCCGAGATTTCATTTCTTATAAATTGTGTTAGCTGTCCGATGTCTTTTCTCAGTTTTTCTATTTTGATCTGTAGCCTGTGTTGCCATGCTGGTTTTGTGGGTTTCTTCTGTGTGTTGGTTGGTTCTGATCTCTGCCTAGTGTGTATATTTAGTGTAGTGAGTCCTCCTATCTAAACCAGTAGTTGTAACTCTTCCATAGTTGTATTTTCATTTATTTTGTTGTGTATGACTGTGTTGATAGTTTTTATTGTTGTTTCGACTTGTGGGTTATTTGGTGGTCTACGCAAGAATGGTCTAATGTCTGTATTTGTGTCTTTGTATTCTATATATGTTAGCTGAAATTTTTCTTCTATATCTAACATCTGTGTCACTTCGTGTTCTATTTGTGCTTGTTCTGGTGGCTGTCTTAAGATTTCGTTTTCCTCTGATTGTTTAATTGGTGCATGTTGTTCTTTGTTTGTTTGCTCTGGGATGTTTGAGTCCATTACTGTATTTTCTTCTTCTTCTGATTGCACATTATTTTGTTCCAGTATTTGTTGTACTTGATGTTTGATGTTTTCTAATTCTGACTGGGGTATCCTGTTATTTTTTATTATTACACGGATCTGATCAGCTAATCGTTGTTCTGTTAAAAATTTTAATTCTGGGTATCTGGTAATAAATGTTGTGTATACTTGTGATCTGTATCCAGTTGTGTTGGTTCCTAGGTTTGTTGCTTGGTAATAACAGAACATGAGGTGTCGATTAACTTCATCTGACCATCTCATCCTCTGTCTTTGTTTTCCTTCTAGGGTGGTTGCAGGAAGCATATCCTGCAAAACACCTCTATTTGGATTTAAATCATTTTCCAGTTGGCTAGCAGTGTCGTTACCATTGTGGGCGGGCATAGGGTTCAAGCGTCGTCCCCGACCATGACGGCGCTTGTCCGAGGCTTCTTTAGTTCTGTCCTGAACCAACTAATCACACTAAAAGGGGGGTTAGCCCTATTAGTGGTTTGTTCTTTTCGTCGCCTTTTACGACTGGCAGAACATACCGGAGGCCGATTCTTTTCCCGGGCCTCCACGGGGTTTATTATTATTATTATTATTATTATTATTATTATTATTTGGGTTGAGGGGGCACTCAACATCATGGTCATCAGCGCCCTGATGAAAAGTCGACATGAAACCTCATGAGTGGGGACGAAGGCTGCCCCAACATGCGGAGCAGTTTATAACTGTACTAAAGTCTGCCGCTCTTCCCCACCAGTTTAGGGATGACGCCTGACAGTTCACAAAATTTCACCACTCTGTTAACATTGGTATTGGTATCTGCGTGGATGGTGGGTAGATCTCCAGTGAGACCGAAGGCTGCCCTAACATCAGTATACAGGAGACACACAGCCACAATATGCTGAACTGAAAGTGGCACATCACAAACTTCACAGAATGGTGGATCCTCCCGCCGGAGGGGGAACCCATGTGTGAAAGGGCTATGCCTGATGCACAGTCTGGTAAGCAAAACCTCCTTCCAGCAGTGAGGCTGACACAAAGTCCACCAAGCCTTTGTGGTCAATTTTATTTTTGAGTGACCGCAGTTTGCTGTCCGACACCTGCAACCCCTTCAGTCTCCTACTGATGCATGATGCATCTGTCAGAAAATGAGATAATGGTGTGCAATGGGATGGGACACTGATGGACAGCATCATCCCAACATGCTTCCTTGGCAGCTTTGCCAGCCATGTCGTCACCCTGTATCCCAAAATGGCCAGGTACCCAGCAAAAGATCACCTCCTTGCCACAGCGTTGAAGCCGCTGGAAGGAGTCATGGATGAGCTGAATCAGCAGGTCTACTGGATACATTTGGTGAAGTGTTTGCAGTGCACTAAGAGAGTCTCAAAAGGCAAGAAAACTCCTACGGTGATGTCTGTGAACCCTATCCATTGTCATCAGAATGCCATATAACACGGCATCATAATTTGTAAATTATTCTGGAAGATGCACTATAAAAACCCTACCAGGGAAAACCACAGAACAGCTGAGAACATTCTCCTGCTGGGATCTGTCTGTATAAGTAACGATAAAACTATGGTACATACTTAAAATAGATGAAAACAAAGTTGTGAAAATCACATCTGGAGTACAACTTTTCATGTGCTGTATCAAGCGTAAAATCACTTTGGGCCTCTGAAGACACCAAGGTGGCAGTGGGTTCCATACCTGGGTGTGTATTTTCATGTCCAAGAGATCCTGATCCTTGAGAGAGTCCGTAGCACATATACCATATGGCTGGGTCCCTTGGGACTGATTCAAGAACAGTTGTTCGAAGGTGGGTTGGATCACTGAACTAAATGCCAAAGACTGAGGTGAAGCTGTGATTTTCAGCGCCGGTCGAGCCAAAAGGATACGTCGCTGAATCCTGAGTGGTGGCTCACCGGCATCTACACACAGACTCTAAACTGGTCTGATCCGAAAAGCTCCAGTTGATATCCAAATGCCCACATGGTGGACAGCATCTAACATCTGGAGGTAGGAAGGATGGGCCGATATGTAGACCATGCTGCCATAGTCTAAGTGTGATCGAACAAATGCCCTATAAAACTGCAGGAGCCAGGACCTGTAAGCTCCCCATGTTTTTCAGCCAAGGCATTTCAAAATGTTCAACAACCGGAAGCCCTTTGTTTGTAGGTCTTTCAGGTGTGGGAGCCATGTTAATTTAGAGTCAAATAATAAACCCAAAAAGCACACAGTGTCTTGAAAATGTAAAATACGGTCCCCCATAGTAAGCTCTGGTTGGTTTAAACTCCGACGAGCACGAATCAAATTGACAAGCACCGTCTTCTCACGGGAAAACCGAAAACCAGTTGTCTGGGCCCAGGTTTCCAGCCTCCTAATGGTCAGTTGTAGCTGCCTCATCATTGTCTCAAGATCAAAGGAAGAGTAGAAGATGGCAAAGTCATCCACAAACAAAGAGCCTGACTTCGGAGGAAATGCCATTGATAGCAATGGCAAACAACGTGAGACTGAGGACACTGCCCTGGGGCGCACCATTCTCCTGAACAAAGCAATCAGACATTGCATTGCCAATGCGATAACGAAAACGCCGGTCTCCAAGAAAGGACTGGATCAGAAGCAGCAGGCGTCCACGTAGTTCCCACTCATGAAGTTGGCGAAGGATGTTATACCTCCAAGTAGTGTCATATGCTTTTTTGGGGTCAAAAACACACAAACTAAATGGTTTTGGCATAAGAAGGACTCCTGTGTCACCGTATCCAGTAGAATTAAGGTATCCAGAGTAGAATAGTAGTACCTGGAACCGCACTGGAAGTGGCTCAGGTGATCTCGGGACTCGAGCAGCCAGACAAGGCGGTGGTTGACTATGCATTCAAGAGTCTTAACCCCTCCAACTGGTAAGGGCGACACTCCGATAACTGTTATGGGCGCTATGGTCCTTGCCTGGTTTCTGGAATGGAATTAATATTGCCTCCTTCCAAGTCGTGGCATACTGCCTATCATACAAGATCTAATTGAAACAAGAGAGGAGCTGACCTTTCGCTTCAGGGCACAGATGATGAAGCATGGTATACTGGATCTCATCAGGTCCTGGAGCAGTGTCTCTGGCATGTCCACCAAGACCCTGTTATCTGACAAAGTCATAAGGAGATGTGGACTACCCTCGCCTGAAATCCGTCTTATTAATTCCCAAATGTGCGCAGCGGAAGTGGACTGATTAATGGAGGTTGGGAATTCCCTCCAGGAATCCCTCTTCCATTCTTTGATCACTCGCCTTGCATGTGCGCTTGCAGACAGGATTGCCAATCGACAGTCGTCATTCCAGCAAGGTACAGGCCGTCGTCTGTGGTAGCTTCTAGACCTGGGGATGGACTCTGCGGCAGCCCTTTGGATCTCATGAGCGATATGGGCCATCGACTCGTGTGCACAATCCTTTCATTCAAAAATAGCCTATCGACTGTACTGTAACCAATTTGCCCATTGTATCAGCCACCTGCGTGGTCTCCTGCTGGCCACCATCCTAGGCAGCAGATGAATCCACACTGGGAAATGGTCACTAGAATGTAAATCTGGAGCCACTTCCCACTGAACCGAGTCTGCAATAGCTGGGGAACAAAAACAAAGATAAATAGCTGAGAAACACCCTGTAGCTCTGCGAAAGTGAGTCATCTGACCCGCGTTCAGAAGGCAGATATTCTCAGAATGAACAAGTCGCTCAATAATCCGACCCCTGGAGCAAGTAGTAGCCGAGCCCCACAGCACATTGTGGGCATTGAAGTTCCCCCCCAAGGAGGAATGGGTGTAGGAGTGCCTGAAAGAGGTCTGCCAGTGCATCTGCAGCCAAAGCGTCATTGGGGGGCAGGTACAAAGAACAAACTGTGATAGTAAATGGTGCGAGAACTTTCACAGCAATTGCTTGCATGGTCGTGGTAAAAGGGACAGGAGAGGAGTGGCATCTGTCATCAAGGAAAACAGCCACTCCATCTTTAGCCCTGTCTCCAGTAGTATCATCCTTTCTGTATATCTGGTAGCCCGTAATGCAGGTGCGTCTGTGACTTTAAGATGCGTCTCTTGTAAGCAGATGCAGAAAGGTTTATCCTGGACCAGCAGCTGCAATTCTTCCAAATATGAGCGATATCCATTCAAATTCCACTGCAACACAGAAGTCCCTGTGGAAGCCATTGGTTAGCGATGGTGGTTCTATTCTTTCTCCCTTGGAGGCAGTGATTTACTGGGGAGGTCAGGGGGAACGTTAGCCAGTTCCATGCTCTCTGGTTCCTCCAATTGGAAGTCTATATCCTCATGAGCATAGTTGCCATCAGAAAGTAGGAGAACTCATCAATCCGAAGATTTACCTACTGCTTTCTTGGACTTAGAACTACTTTTCGAAGGACGTTTTCCTTTACTGACAGGAGGCGGCGGCTGCCTGGGTTTCAGGGATGGCTTAGTTGGCTTCTAATGTTGGAGAGTGGTATGTGGCTTAGGTGGTAAGCCTACTGCTAATGGCTTCCAAACGACATCAGTTGCAAGTGGAGCGTTTCCCCCCCAGGTACATCGACAAGTGCATGTGCTCGTACTGGAATCTGTGGTCTGAGTTTGTGTGGAGGCATCACACTTAGCGATTGTCGTCTTAAGGGCTCATGCAAAAGAAGTAGCAAAAATCGGTAGTTGTATGGCTTTGTAAAACTTTTTAGCTTCACCATAAAGTATGCGTCTCTTTAGTTTCAACTCCTGAATTTTCTTTTCCTCATTGTAAACCCCACATTTTCTGCTCCACACTGGGTGATCCCCAGAGCAGTTTACACATTTCGGAGGAAGTGTACAAGAAGTCCCCGACTTGTGAGCAGAGCCTCCACAATTGCCACAGGTAGCGTTCCCATTACATCCCATAGTGGAATGGCCAAATCTTTGACATTTATAGCATCACTTGGGGTTAGGAACAAATGGGCGAACCTTAAGGCGGTTACAGCCAGCAAGGATATGTTCCGGTAATTCGGGAGTACTAAACATTAGAATAAATGTTGCAGATTTCTTCAACTTGCCATTGACTCTCCTCATATAATTCTGCACCTCTGTGACACCCACATTCTCCCACTCTTCACGTAACTCAGCAGGGTCCATCTCCAGTACATCGGAGAAGGCAACCACGCCCTTACTATAGTTAAAGGTGGTACGCAATTCAGCCTCGACTGGGTAGTCACGTAAGGCCTTACATCCCAGAAGCTTAGATATTTGATTAGAATTAGCAGTTTCAACTAAAAGTGTTGCATTACAAAGTCGTTTGACACTTTTCAGAGACCCAGCAATACCTTCCAATGCCATGTGAATATAGAAAGGGGATAGCTTCTCAAAGCTTCCCCCATTTCACTTGACTTGATTACAATGCAAGTGTTATTGCACACTAATGCTCTGTTACTATTACTCTGAGGCTTCTTTTCAGGAGTACTGACTAACCGAGTTTTCTTTGAGGAGTGGGTGCAGGTGCTGCCTGATGGTACACCCATCCCGTCAGGAGTAGTAGTTTCATGAGACAGTTCCATAGGGATCCCATTAGATGCTAGAGACACAACCGTCGAACTAGGCAGACCCCTGCATGCCTGAACAAGCCTGATACAACTGGAGGGTGACAGGTGCCCCAGAGGTTGCCTGCTAAAGACTGTTTTACCTCAACATCCATTCAGCTCCTCACCACATAGCACACCTTGAGGTTGAAGTTCTGTTTTATTGAGGCGTGTACGTTCCTCGCAGTCCAGGTGGTGAAGCCAAGAGCCCAGTTCTCCGAAACACACAACATTCCACCACTGCGCCGCACGGTGGTCATTGAAATATGATTAGAGCTTACGGTGACAGAGGACTGGTAGTGCTTACCAGTCCCCAACTCAGAAACCCCAGGGTCGTCAAGCCCGTACTCAGCAAACGATTGCTGAGCCCCTGAGGGGTGCAATAGCTTGAAGGCAGGTAGTCAGGGAGATGGGTTGACTATGATCATCATCCCATAAGAGCAGCACGACTCCGCCATGAATGCTGTCCTCTGGGGAAAGTTCGAAATGGAACGGGAAGAAATGAGAAAGCTGAAAGTGGTTGTGAGGATGCATTTTTATTTCCTGGAGGCAGAGGATGTGTGGACACTGTGACTCTAAGAGCAGCCATGAATTCTCTTTGAAGGCCACGAATGTTCCACTGAAGTAGAGTCATAATGAGGAAAGGGGAGGACAGAAAAAATGAAGGGGTGTCACCTCGGCGGCTACCGAGTTCCAGCCTTCAAAGACTCGCTGCTACACGGCACAGAGGCGGGAGGAGCCTGCTTCATGAGATCTACAGAGGTGTCAGCGTTCTCCCTCTGTTGATCAGTTGAGTTCAGAGCAGAAAAACAGTTGGTGGTGTGCACCAGTGATCTGGAGGTCAGCTGAGTGAGGGTATCATGTGGCGACACTGTCGAAGAGGACCTCTGAGTTGGCGAAGAAGAAGAAGACTGTTTCCCTCTGTTTGACTTCTTGGAGCCTTTCAGGTTGGCAGAGGAAAACTCAGATGTTGGTTGGCTGGAGGGACATAGGAAGTCTTTGCAGGAGTATTCCTTCTGTGCTTTCCGGCCTGCCAGTTGTGTAGTAGGTGGCTTTGCCCCAGGTGGTGAATGTTTGATGACTTGTTGCACAGCTGTACGAGGAGACGGCGAAGCTACCATGACAATGTGTGATTTCAGAACCACAATGCTGAATTTGAGGTAGCATGTCTGCGTGGCCATGTTCTTCATGGAACGAGATGTAGCAAGAAGAGTACTGCAGGTGTGAAACGATAGAATGCAAGGTTTCTGACTAGCCAATAACTTGCGAGCAACTGGGTGAAGCATAATTTTCCTTTGCCCAGATCTCCTGGACAGCGTGCTCATTGAGATACACAGGACAATCGTGGGAGGAGGCGGCATGGTCATCACTGCAGTTGATGCACCAGGGAGGAGGAGGATGAGGATGAGGAGGAGGAGGAGGCGGCGGCAGACAATCAGGCTTGTGAGCATCCCTACCACAGGTTACACGTTTGGCCGGGTGTTGGCAAGACATTCGAGTATGGTTGAAATGATGACACTGGTAGCAGCGCATCAGGTCGGACTGTTACAGCTTCAGAGCCATATTTGATCTTGGATGCAGGCACCACTCCATCAAAGGTGAGGAGAATAATGCGTGTGGGCACTAAAGATGCATCTACTTTTTTCAGCACCCGAAAGACAGCAATGACACCCTGATCAGATAGGTACGTTTGGATTTCTGCCTCAGACAGACAATCTAGCAGTCTTGTGCAGATAACACTATGGGAAGAATTCAGAGTTCTATGGGCCTCAGCACAAACAGGATAGCCATGGAGAAGCGAAGCGGCAAGCAGTTGTGCTTGGGAGTCAGAAGCAGTTTCCAAAAGCAAAGGGCCACTGCATGAACAAGAGCAGGATTTCACAGGACCGGCAACTGCATCAACACCTTTCTGGATCAGAAATGGATTTACCGTTGCAAAGGACTGACTGTCTTCAGTACGTGAAACCGTGATTCAGCTGGGAGGGTCTTTGAATCAGGAGCTTCATTCCTTTTACATTTGGTAGATGTGGACTACAAAGATGATGACTGGCTCATTGCAAGACCCCATCTCCAATGGCATGCTCCTTCCAGCTGGGGGACCCCTTCGGAGGGGGGCTCACCCACCTTAGGTGACTGTTCACAACTCAGATCACACCTCCCAAACACATGACCAAGAGACCAATCAGCAATTTTCGAAGGTAGCAGCTCAGGCAATCACCCCTCCCTGGGCCTGGCCTGTACCAGGGGGTATGTGCGAGCCATACCTTTTGACCTGGGGCTAGGAAATATGCTTTAACTGATCACCTGTTACGCATTGGCTGTGTGGACTGGCCTTCAGGAACGCACAGGGAGTAAGAAGAAAAACAGGAGCCTCAAATGCTGAAGTGGAGGGAGTATAGGAGAAGGTGAATGAAGAAAGGAAAACAGGAATGAAAAACAGTGGTGAGACTGTTCTTATGTCATCTACTGAAAATGCGGAACACATTCCCAAAAACAACCCAGACTTGTTCCCAAGGGAAGGGAAAAGGAATAGCAAGAGGGTAGACACACAGCACAGAGAGAGAAAGATGCTGCAAAGGCTGGGGCCCCATGGTAGAAAAGAAAGAAACTGACAAAGAACGGTGAGTGCCCTAGGGTCTGGTGGTGGTCCGTGGTCGAGAGAGAACATGGGGAAGAAGACAAGGAAGGACAGATGAAAATCACACTGGAGAAAAGTGAGGCAGTGCCCAACAGGTAAACCCACCCAAGGGCGAACAACAGGCAGTGGGCGGGCGAAGTCCTGAAGCCACAAGAAGAATAGAACAGGAGTTGTGAGCAGGGGAAGAGCGGACAGTGATGGCACAGGAAACCAGGAGCTGGGATCGCCATACAAAACTGTGCGTGGCGGGGTGGGGACTCTCAGCGTCGACGAGAAGGCTATCGACAGGGCTAATGAGAAAGGCTAAATGGATACCACAATGGTGAACTAGTTCCAAAAGGAGCAGTAGGGAAGGGGCAGCTGATCCAGATGATACAGAACAATGCCCGATAAAGGCAGAAATGGGTCAAATGATCCGCACCCCAAGAGGTGAAGCGAGAATTTACAAAAACAGCCAACCTTTAGACGGCAGATTTCGAGCAACAAAGAAGATTATTGTCAAAAAAACATGATCCAAGAATTGAAAACTGTTTAAGAGTCTCCACAAGGAAATGCGCCAAATGGCACCCTGGAGCTGCGAAATAATCCACATATGTAGCAGGGATGACCAACAGTCTGGCAGAGGCCAGAAGTCCATTAATAGCAATGAGAGAAGTAAGGACACTTAATACAGAGCCCTGTGGAAAGTCATTTTACTGGATCCATGGAGAGTTGAGAACGGTGCCAACCTGAATTCTTAACAACCAGTGGGACAGGAACTGGCAAATAAGAATTGGGAGGGGGCCCAGAAGACCCTGCTCAAGGAGCATAAGTAGTACGTTGTGGCACCAAGCTGTGTAGTAGGCCTTACAAAAATAAAAGAAAACTGTGACCACACGGCAACGCTGAAAAGAGGCCAGTCGAACTGCAGTTTCCAATTGAAGCAGATGATGGATAGGAGACTGTCCCTCCCAGAAGCCAGACTGGTAAGGAGATAAAAGGTCCCAAGATTTGAGGACTCAACTGAGCCAACAAGCCACCATCGTTTCAAGTAATTTGCAGGGGCGTTGGTCAGACTGACTGGCCGGTAACTATCCAGGAATGATGGACAAGAACTACAATACTGTCTATCCATTGAGGGGAAAATGTCTTGGAGCCAAATACGGTTAAACACACAGAGCAGATATTGCCGTTGTGGAGGATTGAGGTGTTGAAGCAACTGGTTATCGAGGGAATCAGGACCAGGGGCTGAATCATAGGAAGAAGAGAGGACCAGAAGAAGTTTCTATTCAATAATAGGTTCACTGCAGGATTCTGCCCGACAAGGGGTAAAACACAAGCGGGAAGCTTCAGCCCAGTGTTTCCAGACGAGGAAGGTGGCGAGATATGAGGTTGATGCCGAAGGTGTTGCAAAATGGGTAGCATGGTGTTCTGCAAGAACTGATGGATCCGTACAAAGATCTCCTGGAAGCGCAAGGCTCAGAATAGAAGATGGCCTCTGACAACCTTGGAGAGTGTGGAATGTAGTCCACAACTGTGACAAAGGGCTGCAAGAACCTATGGAGGACACACAGCATTCCCAACTCATCCACTTGCTCTGTTTGATTAAGTAATGGGCTTTGACACGAAGATGTTTAATGGTAATAAGAACAGCAGAGGACAGATGTCATTAAGATGCTGCAAGGCATGATGATGATCCCAAGTGGCAGGGGCAATTACCTTATCAGACAGATCATGAAAGACTTCATCACTACAGCCTCACAAAGAAGGTGTAAACACAACCTGAGAGGTATATAGAGGCCAACATGATGGAAGGCCCAGTGGGGGCAGCCTCGCTACAGGGAGATGGGAAGGAAACAAGAGAATCAACAGGAAGCAGCCTCTATCACTATGCAGTGACCAGTGTAAGGAAGAAAGAAGGGGAGGGGAAGTGAGCAAAAGATCAATGGCAGAGAATGTGCCACATGTGGCACTAAAATGAGTAGGGAAACCATCATTGAGAAGGTACATGTTGTAGTCTGCAAGAAACTGATCTATGAGCAGCCCCCAACTAGACAATGAAGCACTGCCTCACAACGGGTGATGGGCATTAAAACCCCGAGGAGGAGGAGGAGGAGGAGGAGGAGGGGAGGGAGGAGTTGCTGAAGGAGGACAGTTAGGGTAGCAAGTGTATGTGGCCTGTCAGGAAGGAGATTGCAAACTGTGATCGCAGAGTCCAAGTGGACTCAGATAGCAACTGCTTCCAATGTGGTACGAAGGGGGGTCCATGTGCTAACAACGTCAATACAGATCAAGATGCAAACGTCACCGGAAGCCATCAAAGGACCGACCCAGTTCCTGGAGAATAACACAAGCTGGCAAATAAAAGGAAATAAGGGATTGCAACTACCAGAGGTAACGGTAGTATCCATTATAGTCCCACTGAATAAGAGAACATGGATCCAAATGAGAGGCGAATGGGCTGGAGCCAATCATGCCGCTGGGTCACCATCTGTCACCAACAATGATGAGGTGACATCAAAGAAGAGATCAGACTCAGGTTGTGGGGGGGAGGGGGGGGGGATCTTGTCCTGGGACTTATGTTTTTTCTTCTTCTTCTATTTCTCTTTCATAGGATGAGGGGGGCAGCACACAGAGGGAGAGCAGGCTGCTGCAAGATCCGGAACTGACACACAGAGGGCACCCATGCAGCGCATGGACTATGGGTCCTGCGGCTGAGTTGTTGCAGCAGGCCTACAGCCTCTAAGATGCCAGGGGCAAGGGGTCCTGGGAGGGATCTCCAACACTGGTGGGTGTCAAAGAAGGGGGACACTTCTCCAGCCAGGGAGAGGGAGTGGCACCAGAGGGGAGGGCGTGGGAACCACAGGGCAGAAGAAGAGAAGAGGGGGATGGGACTGGGGTAAGGAAAAGGGACGACGGCGAAAGGACATAACAGAAGCAAAGCTACAGGTCATTGGCACAGGCTGAAGTCAGGCATATTTCTGATGAGCTTCAGTGTAAGATAAAAGAGTCAAGGGACTTATACACCTGTATCTTCTTTTCTTTCTTATAAACCAGGCAATTTGGTGAGTGACGATCACGACAATCAACACACATGGGCAGCGAAACACAGGGGCTCATCTCACAGAGTGGGTGCCCACTTTCACTGCATACAGGGTCCGCCATATAGCTGGAAGACACATGCAAAGTGCAAGCATGGAAAATGCTGCGTGGGTGACAGGACCTACAACTTCACATCACATAACACACAACCTTGACCATCTGCAGGAGGGTATCTCCCTCAAATGCCAGAATAAAGGTGCCAGCACCTGAGTAATTGTCCTGACTACTTCTCTAAACATGCCGAACAAAATAAATGCCCTATCGTTCCATATTGGCCTGGAGGTCCTCATCAGTTTGAAGGATGAGGTCCCTATGAAAAATGATTCCCTGAACCATATTCAAAGTAATGGCCACCGGGATGTCACTAAGATGGTCACAAGCACTGACGCGCTGCAGTTTGGGTGGCAGTAGTAGTTTTGATCAACAGTGAATCCAACCTCATCTTATTGAGAGTCCACGTCACCAAACTTGTCCTTGATACATTCCACAAAACGTAACTGCCTGGTGGAGTTGATTGTGTCCCCATCACTCCTGGTGCACACCAGATACTGGAGAAAGTGTTTCACTCCAAGCCCGCAAACCTGACCCTCCTCCTAGGGTGCAGCCAGGGAAGGAAGAGACAGCCGTACAAGAACAGACAGCTTTTTGGTGCTTAATACATCCTGTACACAAAGCATCCACCCTGATGCCACCCAGCCACAGCAAGGGCCGTCTTGTGTTGCAGCTGTTGCCAGGTGTTGCAATGCTCTAAAAAGACAAGCAACCACTCCTAGGCATACATTGGGAGATAACAGCTCTGGTAGCAAATGTGAGCCCTGTGTTTTCAATGGGATCAGCTAGATGGGTACATAACATTCACACCACACTGACTGGCTAGACGTGCTGGTGACAATGGGACAGTATTTGGAGGGGGGCGATGGCTTACGGTGTGGAAGGAAGAGGGATGGGGAAGTGGGAGAGGAATCCACACTGTTGATGCCAGGGAGGGAGTTCTTCCCCACATGGCTCACACTGCCGAGAGAAAATTCAAAAGTGGAAGTCAAACCCCAAAGGGAGGCCAAATATGCCAAAATGGAAATGAATTATCTTTTATTTTTACATACCAAGGTCTCATAATGCCAGTTTTCAACAAAGTTCATTGGTTTATGTTACTGGCAAATACAGCCATCACCACTGCCATCCTTTCAGCACGACACTACCTAACACAGAGGCATCAGAAGACTTACAATATACCTCCAAGACAAACCAACAGAATGCTGAATTAATAGGTCCATACACTTAGTTTTCTGTGCGGTTTTACTGGCATCATCAATTTCTTGTCAAACTGACAGCAACTTCCTTGCAAGCCTTGAGCTGTATCATTGACAACTGCATCGAGAACGGGTGAAAGATACCAAGGCAAGTATAGGTAAATGCTTGCCACAAGGATTCTTGAGACATGCGATGCGTTTAGAAGTTTTCACGAGGGTTTTAGTAGTTTTCTGGTGCACATGCCCATTGCTCAGCCAAACAGCACTCAGCCACCCACAGGCTATGCACTAGAGTTCTTGTAGCAGCTGTTCTGGTAGTTTGCACGTGCTCACTGAACTTTTGCATTTTTTTGGTATGAGTATTGCTGCAAAATTTGTGTGAAATATTGACACAGTGCATTATTATAGAGACATTGATGTTGCATGTAGTATTTCATGGGCAACTGCATTTTATTTATTTGAGAGTAATGATGCTGTTTTGTCCAGGACTTTATCATTAAAGTCCTGGGCAAAACAGAAATTAACATGGACAACAAATGCAAGTGATAACATGATTGGTTGGTTGGATTGGAGAAGGGACCAAACTACGTGGTTATCAGTCCCTCAGACCTTGGAATAACTAAAACCCACAAAATCTCACACTATACGAGGGAACTACAAAAATTCAAATGTGTGTGAAATCTTATGGGACTTAACTGCTAAGGTCATCACTCCCTAAGCTTACACACTACTTAACCTAAATTACGAGGGAACTACAATGGCTATAAAATTACAAACTATTGACAGAGAAGGAAGGAAGAAGGCAAAAGAAGGGAGGAGGGAAAGAAAGTGACTAATGACAGGGGCATGGAGGAAGAAGCACAGGTAGATAAGATAAGACACTCGAGATAAAAAAAAAACAGAAGGAAAGGAGTGGGAAGGCAGAGGGTGGGGGTGTACCACCAAGCCTAGTCAAAGCCACTCGAGTCAGGGCAAAGGGGGGAGCAAGACGGCCTGCCATCGCCTCTACCCACCAATGAGGTTGAAGGTCCCACCCTTAAATAAAAGCCATAAGAAACCCCATCACGAAGAAATCATAAAACAAGATCAGCTGCTGAGGCATTGTCAGCTAACACCAGTGGTAGCAAGTCAGGAAAGCTAAAAGTCCGTTGCAGTGCGGCTAAGTCGGGACAGTCCAGTAACATGTGAACCACGGTCAACATTGATCCACAACAACAGAGATAGGGGTCCTCACAACAGAGGAGATAACTGTGAGTCAGCCAGGCATGACTGATGCATAGCCAGCAAAGGACGACAGAAGCCTTACTTGAGGCCCGTAAGGAGGGCCACTACTTAGTTGTAGAATCCTTTACCACCTTGAGCTTGTTTGGTGAAGAGAGTGTGCCATTCTGCATTTCAAAGTCCCCAAACCTGACGATGTAATGCCGAGTGAAGGTCTATTTCTTGAATGCCAATAGCAAGAGATGGCCTGTTAGTAGCCAATTTAGCCAGTCGATCAGCAAGTTCATTGCCAGGGATCCCAACACGGCCTGGGGTCCAAATGAAAACCACTGAGCATCCACATTGATCAAGGAGAGGATGGGAGTCCTGGATAGCTATGACCAACAGGTGGCGAGGGAAGCACTGGCTGATGGCCTCCAAGCTGCTCAAGGAGTCACTCTAGATAGTGAAGGACAGTCCTGAGAAGATGTGGACATAGTCCAGCGTGCGCAAGATGGCTACCAATTCTGCAGTACAAACACTACAGCCACCTGGCAAGGACCGAAGTTCCGCGTGTCTCGCATAGGTGTAAGCATAACCAGTGTGGCCAGCAACCATCGAGCCATCAGTATAAATCACTTCTGAACCATGACATGAACTGAGGAGACAGTAGAATTGATGGTGAAGGGCCTCCGGAGGAACAGAATCCTTTGAACTGATGGAGAGATCAAGAAAGAGCTATGGCCAAGAGACGCACCATGGAGGGGTATAGGCACGCGCGGAGAAAAGAAGTGGTAAAGGGAAGCGCTGGAGCTCAGAAAAGAGTGACTGAATGCAGGCAGCCATGATAAGCAAACATCATGGCCGCCACTGCGGGAGGTTGATCTCCATGTCTGGATAAAGGAGACCATAATTAGGATGCTTTGGGGTGCAGCGAATGCTGAGCACGTAAGATATCAGCTGTTGTTGGCACAAAACTCCCAGTGGTGGAATCCCCGCCTTTGCGAGAAGGCTAATCATGGGGCTAGTCCGGAAGGCACCAGTCCCAAGCCGTAACCCACAATGTATCTGCAATGTCGAAGGTGACACAGAACCACAGACAAAACTCCTGTAGTCTAAACAAGACTGGACCAGAGCTTGGTACAGTTGCAGTAGAATAGAGCTGTCTGCACACCAGGTGGTATTGTACAAACATCAAAGAACATCGAGATGTAACCAGCACATCCTCTTCAGCTGGCGAAGATGAGGGAGCCATGTCAAGGCATCGAAGACCAGACCCAAGAGGCAATGGGTGTCCACCACCTCGAGGGATTGGCCATTGAGAAGCAGGTCTGGATGGGGATGGACTGTATGGCGACGACAGAAATACATGACACACGAATTGGCTACCGAAAACTGAAAGCCATGGGATAGAGCCCAAGACTGCGCCCGGAAGATTGCCCCCTGTAGACAGCGTTCTGCAGCGCCCATGACAAAGGAAGTGGCGTGGATACAAAAATCATCAGCATACAAAGAGGGGGACACCGTCGGCCCAGCAGCAGACACCAGTTCATTAATGGCTACGAGAAAGAAAGGGACGCTCAGCACAGAATGCTGTGGAACCTCATTTTCTTGCCAATGGGGAGTGCTATAGGAGGAACCAACTTGGACCCGGAAAGAGCGACAAGAAAGGAAGTTATGGATAAAAACGGGCAGAGTGCCACAAAGGCCCAATTCACGAAGTGTGGTGACGATGTGGTGGTGCCAGGTGGTGTCATAGGCTTTATGCAGGTCAAAGAAGACTTCAATGTGTTGCCGATGGGCAAAAGCCAACCGGATAGCAGACTCCAGGTGCACCAAATTATCCACCGTAGAGCGGCCACAGCGAAAACCACCTTGAGTCAACGACAAAAGGTCATGAGATTCAAGGATCCAAAACAGCCGCTGACACACCAGGCATTCAAGGAGCTTGCAGAGGGTGTTGGTAAGGCTAATTGGAGGCTAGCTATCCAACTGAAGAGGTGGCTTCCCAGGCTTCAACACCAGAATAACAATGCTTTTCTGCCACTGGGTAGGAAATACCCCTCACTACAGATGGTTGTAAAGGGTCAGTATACGATGGTGGCCAGCCACCGATGGGTGCTGGAGCATTTGGTTATATATCCGATCAGGTCCAGGAGCTGTGTCAGGTCAAAGAGCGAGGGCACTGGTAAATTCCCACTCACTAAATGGGGCTTTATAAGGCTCTAAGCAGCGAGGAACAAAAGACAAAGGCAGTCGTTCCGAGCACTCTTTCAGGAGGAGGAATGTGGGCGAATACTGAGATGATGCAGAGGCTTGGACAAAGTGTTGATCAAAATGCTGTGTGACAAAGTCTGAATGGGTAAGAACAACACCATGCACAGAAATTCCTGCAACGCCGGGGGGAGGACGATGGCCAAAAATTCACCCGTGTTTCGCCCAGACTTGTGAAGAGGGGGTGTGCAGTCCTATGGCAGCCACATATTGTTCCCAGCAAATCCGTTTCTGAAATTTGCTAAGGTAATGGGCCTGGGTGCGGAATCATTTAAAGTCCAAAACGAGAGCTGTAGAACGGTGCCGCTTGAAGTGTTGAAGAGTAACGGCGGCGGTCTTTTATGGCCACAGCAATTTCCAGAGTCCAGCAAGGGACCATCTTCCGATGGGGGGGGGAACCCAAGGAAAAAGGGATGGCTGAAACAGTTGGGAAAAGGATGGCGGCAGTCAAAGTCTGTGTAGACTCATCTATACTGCTGTGTGGTAGTACAGGGGGGATGGTAGTATAGGAGAAGGCATCCCACTCAGTTTTAGAGAAGGCCCACCTGGGAGGGGGTCAGAGTGACATACATTGAAAGGAAGGGCAAAAACAATCAGACAATGATTGCTGTCACGTGAGTCATCATTGACACCCCACTGAATGGAGGGAAGAAGGCCGGGACTTCAGATGGAGAGGTCAATGGCAGAGAAAGTGCTGTGTGCCACACTAAAGTGTGTGGGGGCACTGGTGTTTACCAGACAGAGGTCAAGCCCTGTCGGAACAGCTTCAACAGTCCTGCCCAGGGCAGTAGTTGGGTGACTACCCCAAAGAGGGTTGTGGCCATTAAAGTCTCCTTGAAGCAGGAAGGGAGAAGGGAGTTGTTGAAGAAAGGTGGTTAGGGCAAGGGATGTGTGCGTCCTGTCAGATGGGAGGTAGAGATTACCTATTGTGATTGGAGTAGCCAGATGGACCCTGACAGCAATTGCTTCCAGAGTGGTATGGAGGGGAACCCATTTACTAACAATGTCCTTTCGGACCAAGATGCAAACACCACCAGAAGCCCGCAAGGGGCCAATTTGGTTCCGACAAAGTGTGGAACCCACAAAGGGTGGGTGAGTAAGAGTTGACAAAATGGGTCTCCTGGAGAGCAATGCAAGCAGCAGAGTAGGAGGAAAGTAGGGGCCGTGACTCTGGGAGGTGATACAAATATCCATTACAATTCCACTGGAGGATTCTCAAGCTGGAGTCCAAATGACAAGCGAACAAACCGGAGCCGGTCACGCCGCCGAGTCGCCATCTGTAACCAGCTGGAGTCCAGATGACAAGGGAACAAACCGGAGCCGGTCACGCCGCCGAGTCGCCATCTGTCACCGATAAAGATGGGGTAAAGTCGATATAGGTGGGGTCACGCTCTGTTGGTTCATTGGCTGGAGGAGGGGAAGGCGGCGGCACCTCAGGTGGTACTGGAGAGGCCTTGCCCTTGTTCTTGTGTTTCTGCTTCTTCTCTTGTGAAGGAAGAGAAGGGCAGACTGCAGTGAGGTTGGGCACAGAATTACACCTGGCAATCTTGACACCCACCAGCCGCAGATCTTGTGGCCGATGCAGAGCTGCAGATCACCTTTCAGGTGGGGGCTGGGAAGAAGAGTCCCAGGAAGGAGCTCCAGAACCAGTGGCTGCCAAAGAAGGTGAGCAATTCTCCAGCAGGGGATGGGGAGCAGCACCCGAAGGGGTGGGTAGGGGAGGGGGAGGGGGCATGGGAGAGGGAATGTGAGGCGGAAGGTGTAGGGTGAATGGAGCGGGGCTGGGAAGATGAGGGAGTAGGAGGGGGAATGGATGTAATTGATGCAAAAGTAGAATTAATAGGCACGGGATGTAGCCAGTCATACTTTCAACAAGCCTCATTGTAGGTAAGTCGATCTAAGACCTTCTACTCTTGAATCCGTCGTTCTTTCACATACACCGGGCATGCTGGCAAGCGTGGAAGATGCTGCGCATTACAATTTACACACACTGGCGGGGAGCACAGGCACTCCCTCATGGAGGGGGCACCCCAATATCACTGCAGAGGTTATCATTGGTGCAGCGGAAGATGTGTGTCCAAACCATAAGAATTTAAAGCATGTCATTGGTGGTGAAATGTAAGGTTTTACATCACACTGATACACCTTCACCTTGACCTTCTCTGAGAGGGTATCCCCCTCAAAAGCCAGGATAAAGGTGCCTGTATTGGTGTGATTGTTTTTAAGGCCTCACAGTATATGGCGAATAAATCAAACTCCTCGCCACTCAAAGTTTGCACTGAGCTCCTCATCAGTTTGGAGAAGAATATACCGGTGGAAAATGATGCCCTGTACTGATTTCAAGGATTGGTGGGGTGCGACGCAGACCAGAATGTCACCAAGATGGTCACAAGCACGAAGGGCTTCAGATTGGGCAGCAGAAGATGTCTTTATGAGCAAAGAACCAGATCACATTTTACTCCACATTTTACTCCACTTCGCCATACTTATCTTCAATCGTCTCCATGAAAAACAAAGGCTTGGTCACAGCAAAACTTTTACCATCAGTCCTGGTACAAAACAGGTATCAAGGGAAAGGTTTCAACAGAAGTTGGTGAGCTGGGAAGCTAGGGGGTGGCTAGGGAGAGGAAGGCTGAAGGATCAGAAGAAGGAGTGTCATGTCATCTACCACTCTTAAAGACGGCCCACAGTATGGGCAGAATGTTGAAGCTTTTGTCGCTTCATGTGCAAGGTCTCTGCCATAGTACCACCCACTCCGACCAGGGGCTCGCCCCGTGGGCGTCGCCCAGCCACACAAGGGCCGTCTGCCCCAAAGTGATCAGCATCGACTCCTTGGCATACACGAGGTATTAACAGCTCAGGTACTAGTAGTGTGATCCCTGTGTTTTCAGGGGGGGTCAGCCAAGTAGGTACTTAACAGCCCTACCACGTGGACTGGCTACCGTGATGGTGACCTAGCAGGAAGAGAGCCAGGGTGCAAGGGGAAAAGGAAGGGGAGAGGAGCCTGCACCATGGAAACTAGGTTGGGAGTTCATCCCCAAAGGTCTCACACTGAACAGAAAACGTTGGAAATGGAGGTCAAACCCCAAGGGGACCAAAAATGCCAAAAAGGAGATGAAAACAGCAAACTAAACAATAGCACATACCAAAACAAAGCCGGGAGGAGAGCCAGGTTGATATAAAGAAGTCTGCCAAGAGGGAAAGGAGGGGGAGGGAGAAAGGAGCAAGGACAGGGAAGGAGAGGAACAGGGACGGTAATGCAGTCTGGAAAAAGGAAGAAGACTGCAACAGTTTGGGACCCCGTGCGCGCCACACACATACCCACAAAAGGGACTGTGGGCCCCCCAGAGGAGGAGGAGGAGGAGGAGGAGGAGGAGGAGGAGGAGGAGGAGGAGGGGGGGGTTCATACTGCCATTATGAATGTGAATAGCCAGAAATAAAACATTTTTATTGTTTATCTTAGTGTTTCTCCCACATACTGACTAGAGGATGTATCAGAATTTTATTCAGTTGTCATTTACTTCAAAGCATGCTACTTCAATATGACATATGCCAGTTATCTCCAGACAAGTCAACGGTAACCGACATACGCTTCCCATGTCGCACTATCTATTAGTGCACTGTATGCATTTTGTGTATGTATCATCATCTTAATGAAAGATTATCCACATGACCCAGTAACAAACGAACTGTTAAACTAAGCTGTTCAATTGGGTGGCCTTCTGCATAGCCTGACACACAGAGAGAGGACAGTCGAAATAACACAAGTCGAAGCATTATCCGACTAATACCTGTTATCACATCTATAAGTTTCACTGCATGGATTCAAAGAGTCTCCGAACAATTTTGCTGAAGATCTTTTTTTTATATATTTGTTACATATGCAGTGAAAATACAGTAATACCATACTCTGTGGGTTGCAAATGGTTAGAGTAGCATTTGTGGTCACTGCAATGTTCTGATCTATGTAGAACATAGCACACAGATAAGTTATTTTATAAACTCTCACATTCCACAAGAGTAAATCATCCATCACTAATTCTCAGAATGTCTTCAATCTTAGACAGAGGGCAGAAAATTTATTCATTTAACCTGATCAGATTAAGGCCTTCAGGCCCTCTAATATTGGACCAGGGTTTCCCAAATACAGTATTGTTTTACATCATAGTTTCCTAAGAAATAACAATAATTTTAAAATTTTTAATATAATTAAAAATGTTCTGAATGTATGTAGAGATAATGTGAATAAATAGTCCTGACTAACAACTAGTAAAGTTAGTACTAGCAGCATTAGATTAACTTGAAATTTCTGTAAGATTCTGGTTATCTTAGACAAAACTTTGGCAACTTATGGAATGAAAGTTATGGACTTTGACATCATAGTATCCTCTGTATCCGGTGTCGGCCTTCTGGCTTTTATAGTGGCCTGTTAATCTCCCAGGTAGAACATCCATTTTTCTTAACTATTGTTTTCTGGTGAGCTAATACCCTCCTCACAGCATTACTTCCACTAGTACCTCATCTCCAGACCTCACTGCAGCTCTCCTGCTAAACTTTCAGAACTAGCATTCCTGGAAAAAAGGGTACTGCGGAGACATGGCTTAGTTACAATCTAGGGGATGTTTCCAGAATGAAATTTTCACTCTGCAGAAGTGTGTGCTCTGATATAAAACTTCCCGGCAGGCTGTGGCTAAACCAAATCTCTGCAATATACTTTCTTCCAGGAGTGCAATGTCCTTTCTTTCAGGAATCCTAGTCCTGTAAGCTTCACAGGAGAGCTTCTAAGAGGTTTGGAAGGTAGGAGATGCGGTATTGTAAGAAGCAAGGCTATCAGGGCACACTGTGAGTTGTGCTTACATAGTTCAGTTGGTAGAGCACTTGCCCATGAAAGGCTAAGGACCCAAGTTTGAGTCTTGGTCCGGCACACAGTTTTAACCTGCCAGCACCCACTCCACTCCACAGTGAAACTTTCATTCTATAATTCCTGGAATCATCTATACTCAGTTAATTCTGGAAGCCACTGCTATTATTTACACACAGATCAATCAGCAGCTTTAAGTACAAGTGAACAGACTCGTGTCTATAGCATTCATATTTATTTGTAACAAAAGCTTAAAACATATTTCACATTTAAAACACTGTTTTGAAAATGGTGATCATGCAAACTTGAACCTGCACTCTGCATACATGATATCTTCAATGGCATAGATAGAGGAAACCAGATTAATCTGGTGTTTCTACACTTTCAAAATGCTTTTGATTCAGTACCAAATCAAGGCTATGTAGGCCATTCAAGTAGGAACCAGTAATGGGGATGAGACAATCTGATCTGCCTGAGGAGGAGGGGGACAACCAATGATTTGTATTGGCATGGGTTTAGAGGAATTGGTAAAGGAATCACTCACTCAGCAACCACCAATATGCCAATTAAAAATATCTTACAGCTTTATACAGCATTATGTGAGATGGGTAATGGAAACATAGGCAATGAAAGGCTTAAACAGTGATACATACTAGCGGCCAATTATGATTAAACACCAACACAACAAATGTATGAAACAAACTGACTGCTCTGTTAAGACTGACTACTTTGCAACTACAAGAAATGCAGATCTCAAGATGGGTGACACTGCCCGAAACTGACAGTTTTATAAAAATGAACAAGAAGCTACAGACAGAAAATAAGTCGATTGCCTTCACGAATCTCTCCAGCAGCAACAAAAATATTAGCGCTACCTAACCATCAAAGGCAAAGTCACGGAAGGGAATCGCTGAGCCTCATCTCATTAACTATTTCCAAATGTCTGACTGTTCATAACGGAAGGGAACCTCTGTGGTATACAGTCACTGTAAAGAAACTTTTAAAGAAACAGATTACTGCATAATACGAGGTCTGTTTGAAAAGTCCGTGCAAAAATAAGAACTACTTACGTGTTTAGGGTAATCCTTTTTTATTTTTTGACAGTCTCCTTTTAGAATTATATACTTCATCCCACACTGCTCTAATTTGTTGATCCCTTCCAAATAATAGGAATTGTCCAAGTCTGCAAAATAGCTATTACTTGCTGCAATCACCTCCTCATTTGAATAAAATCTTTGTCTCGCCAGCCATTTCTTCAGATTGGGGAACAAATAGTAGTCCACGGGAGCCAAGTCTGGAGAATAGGGGAGATGTGAAACGAGTTGGAATCCTATTTCAAATAATTTTGCGACCACAACTGCTAAGGTGGGTGCTGGTGCACTGTCGTGATGGAAAAAAACAGTTCAATAACGATGAATAATACACACCTGTAATATTTTTACCCTTTTCCAGATAGTCGATGAGGATTATCCCTTGCGAATCCCAAAAGACAGTCACCATAACCTTTCTGGCTGAAGGAATGATCTCTGCCTTTTTGCTCCAGATTCTCCCTTGGTAACCCATTGTTTAGATTGTTGTTTGGCCTCAGAAGTATAGTAATGTATCCACGTTTCATCCACCGTGATGAAAAGACACTTAAATTCCTGCAGATTCTTCCTGAACAGCTGCAAACCATCCTTGCAACACTTCACACGATTCTCTTTTTGGTCAAGCGTGAGCAATCGCGGAACCCATCTTGCGGATAGCTTTCTCATGTCCAAATGTTTATGCAAAATATTATGTACTCGTTCACTGGAGATGCCCACAGCACTAGCAATCTCATGCACCTTAACTCTTCTGTCATCCATCACCATATCATGGATTTTATCAATTATTTCTGGAGTCGTAACCTCCACAGGGCGTCCATAAACTGTTCTAATCGAAGGTGCAGAGTCACCGTAATGTTTATCAAGCTTCTCTTTAGTCTCCTGAGGCGTTTTGCCTTTCATTAAGTAATGTTTAATCACCACAGAAATTCTTTTTCGTCCATTTTTTTACAGTCACTCTACTTCCTTGATTCACACGAATGCCAAACACAAAGAAATAGACCAATATGACTGAATTTGGTGTGCATTCTTTCCAAAGATGCTACTAACTAAAATGACCTCGATACATGCCGGTGGTGTCATCTCTCGGACTTTGCACAGACTTTTCAAACGCCCCTCATAGTTTTACAACAAAGCGTAGGGCTATAGATAGAGAGATGCTTAATGAAATGAGTTTGGCTGTCAAGACAAATGCGTAATGCCTTCAATGCCTACCGTAGTCGAATAATGTCAAGCAAGCTTTCACAGAACCCAAAGAAAGTCTGGTCATATGTAAAGGCTATTAGTTACACCAAAGTTTTTATGTCCAGCCGCTAGTGAATGAGAGAGGAACCAAAATTGAGGGTAGCAAAGCATAAGCTTTTAAAAGTTCCTTTACAAAGGAAAACCCAGGAGAAATGTCCCAATTTAATCCTTGTACCACTGAAAAGATGAATGGAATAAATATTAGTGCCAGTGGTGTTGAGAAACAGCTGAAATGGTTAAAACTGAACAAAGCTCCAGGGCTCAATGGAACCCCTGTAAGATTCTATACTGAATTTGCAGCTGAGTTAGTCCCTCTTCTAACTATAGCCTATCATAGATCCCTTGAACAAAAACCATGTCCAGTTCTTGGAAAAAGGCACAGGTCACACCCGTTCACAAGAATGGTAGTAGAAATGATCCACAAAACTACCGTCCAACATCTCTGACATCGATTTGTTGTAGAATCTTAGAACACATTCTGAGCACACACATAATGAGATATCTTGAACAGAATGACCTCAATGCCAACCAGCACAGATTTCGTAAACACTGATCATGTGAAACGTGACACACACTTCTCACATGAGATACTGAAAGCTTTGGATCAAGGCAATCAGGTAGATGCAGTATTTCTTGATTTCTGAAAAGCATTTGACTCAGTACCACACCTATGATTATTGTCGAAAGTACAATCATATGGGGTATCAAGTGAAATTTGTGACTGGATTGAGAACTTTCTGATAGGGAGGACACAGCATGTTATCCTGGATGGAGAGTCATCATCAGATGTACAAGTAACTTCGGGTGTGCTCCAGGGAATTGTGTTGAGACCCTTACTGTCCATTTTGTATATTAATGACCTTGCAAGAAATATCAATAGTAAAATCAGGATCTTTGCAGATGATCCTGTTATCTATAATGAAGTATCATCTGAAAGAAACTAAATATTCAATAAAATCTTGATAAGATTTCAATGAGGTGCAGAGCTTCGCAGCTTGCTCTAAATCTTCAGAACCATAAAATTTTGCACTTCACAAAAAGAAAAAATGTATTATCCTATGCCTATAATATCAATGAGTCATTGTTGGAACCTGCCAACTCATACAAATACCTGGATGTAACACTTTGTAGGGACATGAAAATGAATGATCACATAGATGCAGTTGTGGATAAAGCAGGTGCCTTCAGTTTATTGATAGAATGTTATGGACGTGCAATCAGTCTACAAAGGACATTTCTTAAAAATCACTCGTGAAACCAGTTCTACAATATAGCTCAAGTGTGTGGGACCCGTACAGATAGGACTAACAGGGATATTGAACTTATACAGATAAGGGCAGCATGAATCATCAAAGGTTTGTTTAATCCATGGGGGAGGGTCAGATATACTGAGGCAAATGAATTGGAAGTCTCTTGAAGACAGACAAACTATCCCAAGAAAGGCTATTAATAAATTTTCAAAACTGGACTTAAATGATTACTCCAAGAATATACTACAACCCTCACATATTGCTCACACAGAGATCATGAGGATAAGAGTAGAATAATTACAGCATGCAAGGAGCCATTCAAATCATCATTCTTCCCGCACTCCATATGTGAATGGAACACGAAGGAATCCTAATAATTGGTACAGTGGGACGTATCCTTTGCCCTACACCTCATGGTGGTTTGTAGAGTAGATGTAGATGCAGATACTGAGAATTGTTACCAGCAACTCAAAACTATGGAGGTAGAGGCATCTCTACCAGAACAAACCATAATGTATGTGCTGAACATATCCATAAAGCAAAATAGTAATTTTAGATTATATTACTGATGGCAACATATGTAACACTCAGTTTTGTTAATCGAAACAAGGAATTCTTGGTGCCACAGGCTGAAAAAAGATAGTTGTAGGCATTAATGGTACAAGGAAAATGTATGTATTGTATTCAGAGAGAGTGTTTTTTCTCTTGTAGGTAAAAAAGAACTAGTTCCATCAGTGTGTTACAAATCTGGAGTTGCAAAAAATTGGGAACTTCTGATTTGGTGATTGCTGGCCACTAAGACTGCAACACCAGAAAGGGTAATAAATTCAAAATTTTACTTACTAAGGGTACACAGTACAGCAGGAAGAATACACAACTAAATTTGTAGGTTATCTGGTGCTAGACAGGATGTGAAATTTATACACAGATCTGCCACATATGGCAGCAACAACTGATCTAATCCAGTTGGGCACCGAGTCAAAGTGAGTTTGGATGACAAATACGGGCACGTCATTCTATCCTGCTTCAACTCTGTGTCAGAGTTCATCAATCACAATGCCTGGCAAGTGGTGTTCTGGATAAATTGATAATTTCCCTTTTGGATACATGTACTACGTATCACTGAGTGAACACAGTCAAAACAGATGAGAGAAACTTTCATGCTTAATCTCCTCCACTGTCCTCAAAATTGCATGTACATCTGTACCATAAGCAGTGAATTCATTCAGGAAGCAGATCTTGTACACACAATCAGGGTAAGCCACAGCACAGGTACCGATGTCCTGCTTAGACCCATCTGTAAAAGCATTTAGTTACGGCGCTGGTCTGAAATATTGTAAAATCTCTTTAAATACTCTCAGATAATCAGCCATGTAACATCATTCAGTTCAAGCAATGTTCCTGCTACCTAACTTTGCCTTGGGCGGTCTTGATGACCATGGAGAGTCAAGGCCTTATCAGAAACAGTATGCCCTAACAAAGTCTGTAGTCATAACTACACCCATACAATAAGTGTGATAACAAATCACGTTATGAGAATCAAAACTCTGGTACACCGCAGCAGAAGCATTACTATCAACTTGTACAATGGCAACAGTCAACCAACCATTATCATGACTAAAAGTATAATTATTATTAACATTGAAATTAAATACACATCTTACAAACACACAAGGACAGAGGTGCAGGCAACTCCTTTCAGTTTATTCTTCGTGGCACCAATTCCAGTTCCACTCTTCACATCAATGTTGTCAACAGACTTAAAAATTGGGAATGGCCCTCTAGCTAGTGTCGTGAAGAATAAACTGAAAGTAGATTCCTCCACCTCTACCCCTGATGGTACTTTTGTATTTGTAGGATGTGTATTTAACTTTATTATTAGTAACAATGATACTTTCAGTCATGGTAATGACTGGTTGACCACTGCTATTGTAAGCATTGGTAGTGATGCTTCTACTGCTAACGTGTTCTTGTCATTTGATTTGTCGTCTTACTCATCATATTGGTGAAGTTGTGAATAAAGAATTTGGTAGGTTGTAATATGTTTCTGATACAGCCTTGACACACTGTACTTGTAGTACACGATAAGTAGAGGGTACTGAAGCTGTTTTTATTTGGTTTAAAAGACACAGAGTTTGTGAAAAATATTTCTGTAACTGGTGACTGTGGTAATCACATCCGGTCTGGTAAACACGTCTGCCGTGCCTAAAAAACCTAGAAGCACTGCAGGATGTGCCAGGGACTAAGTTCCACACTAAGGGAGACATGCAGCTCTCGTTGCACAAGTGGAATCAAGCCTGCATTGAGCCACTGAGTCACCCAGGCACACTAACTATCCAAGGACAGCCCAGAGAGATATAACAGAAAATTCACTTCTCAGCTTTTGGCAAGATCAATGTTTTATTTATTTTAATTCATGGGATTTAAGATAACCTTTAACAATGATGATGATGGTGATAAACAGTGCAGCAGTATATACAACGACTTGCAAAATGTACCCAGTACGACAGACAAACAGCACAGATATGTATTTTCTGATTCTACTTTGCTTGAATGGATAAACTGTTTAAAAGATCATCAATCTTGCAACAATGAAAGATTTTCATCATGTAAAGCTTCCTATGTGGACTAAATGAACTGTGAAATGCTGTATGAACTTTATCAACAATATTCCTAATTTTGAACAAACTGTCACCTGTACAGTTGCCACAAAAGTGTAGCATTTTCAAAAGTAAAATAAAATGGTCTCTAGAAATAATTTTGCTAAAACTGGAGTGATAAAAGTATATCTATGGACCAATAAGCATTTATTTTCAACTTTTTAACTTGAAAAATCAGAAGACAAATAGCAACAAAACTATAGTTCCTAAAATCGCCTATCATTCCACCTTGATAGTCAATAATGCACAGAGTCACGAGTATTTGCCTTGGTATATATGCAAAATCAACATATTTTGTCTGCTGTAAAATGAAACAGGTCTTCTGACAGGAATATCATAAAAAATAAGAGTATGTCTGAGTCATTAACCGACTGACGTGTGCCCTGAACGCAACTCATCAAACGCATTATTTAACGGCCGGAAATAAGTTTGTTTGTGATCAAAAGTGTTACTAAGGTGTGTTCTTTCCCGAAGTATTTCATTTTCTGATTCTACAGATCCTGAATGTCTGCTGACTCCACCTCTCGTAGAAACATCAAACTAGTGTGTTGTACCAGCTCATTTTTAGGGCTGAGGACTATTACTTTGAGACACTGTTGATGACTCATCACTGTACTGACATCAGAGAATTTACACTCTCTGTCACTCCTAGTGATCATTTTTGGATACTATCTGTGGAACCACAGCAATGTACAACAGAAGAGTATGAAGTTAATACTAACAAAAAAAAATATCGATATCGAAATCTGCAGTGAGGGACCACAGCAGCAAATGTAGATACACATTCCAATATGCAACTGGAACTCAAAGTATGTCGCAGAAATTCAGTTCTGTGTCTTAACACTCTAGAGAACACAGGTACCTGTGGCTCAGTGTGCTTAATCTCATCGACAGCAATGAGACGACTGGATGAGTTAACTAGTCCACAGCAGTCAGAGGGTTATCAGTTCTATGGCAGATAGTGTTCATTACTCAACAGGCTGTGCAGTTCTCCACAGTTGGTCAGCTTTTGAACTGTCATAGGGCGCCTCACCATTCCTGATCATTGTAATGATACTGAAACACAGATTGTTGTCTGTAAAGTGTATAGTTAGCCTTGCTTAACATCTGCTTGTGGAATGTTGCCAGGTGAAACCATTCAGAGCATTATTTGTGCCATATGAATGCCATCGATTAGGTTGCCTATTTAATCTGTGCAACTGCAATTCGATTAACACAAAGGGTACACCAAAAATTCATCATCATGGAGATCAGATTTTGTGGGTTGTTAGATTTCAATTCACACTGTCGCATCCCAGCCTTAGCATGACTTATGGGTTCGCTACATACTCCAAGCGGCCATTAAGAAGGGACTAAGGTTAGACTAAATGCATCATTCATCTAGAGGTCATTAATGATGAGTACCAGCTCAGATTCAGCAAGGACAGAATGAGACAAGCTGTGTCCTTTTTTAAGGAATCTCTGGATTCAATTCCAGTGATTAAAGGAACCAATGGAACACTTAAATCTGGATTGAGAGACAGCCTCCTGAATGTACATCCAATGTCAAACATTGCAACACCTCCCTTAGATTGTCACATAAAGATTATAGTTATCCCACAGGATGCTACTGCTGCTTAGTCCCTTTCAATTAAACACTGAAAATTCAAAGGAAGATATGGTATTAGAGATGAAACATTTCTTAAGTTCATACATTTTCAAACACTAATTACTAGCCACTATCTTAGCTAAACAAGAGACATGCAGAGGTAAGGTACATGCCCTTCTCCCATATTTTGCAGAAATTCATAGACAATAATATAAGCACAAACAAAAGATGTAAATTATTAGTAGCTTAATTAATCATAACAAATCATAAGTACTGTTTCACTTACAGCAAGAATTTCACACATAGTGTCAGCTGTTGTACCACCAAGTTCTTTGCAGAAAGAGTAGAATGCTTCTAAGTATGCCTTGTACAGGGTGTTTCGTATTATTTCTATATTCATTTCATCAAGATCTTGTTCACTGATGCAGTCCACAAAGAACGGAGCTGAGAAAAACATTTAGTTAAGTAATATTACAAGTTCAATTACTGTCTTCAGCTGTGTAGTTATTCTTTCAGTTAAATTAATGTCAGAATGCCCACATTCTAAAACAAGGAAATGCTCTTAAACAGCAGAAAAAGGTGTTAACTGACGGCTAATAAAGAAGGTTCAGTCAGAACTATTTGTGTGTCAAGAAACATATTTCTGGAGCAGTCAGTACAAAATTTGAGGAATATTGCAAATACAATATGTTTAATTAGAAAGAGTACATACTTATTTGTTAGGTGAAAAAGATGATAAGAAGAACAGTGACTATTCCAAAACAATTACACTAAATGAAATAACTTTAAAACTCACACCACCCACGGCAATGTGGGTAGCATTTCTTTTTCCTTCAGTTACATGGTAACTTTTGCAGAAAGGCATCATAGAAATATAGCTCCATGAATTGGCAAAGCATATACAGGGTCCAACACAATGAATAGTACAATCTGAGTCATAGTATAGCACTGCTGTTGTGCCTGCAAAAACAAGTATGCACATGCTGCACCGAGGCCCTGGTCATTTGTAATTACGAACTTGTGTAGTTCCGAGCATCGAGCATTCGCTGTCAAAGCACTTTTAAAAAACGACAACGGGACTCTCATCACAATTTAGCGAGTCTTTCATCACTATTTTGAGTTGAAATGACATGATGAAAGTCTTGGATCATCAGATGATTGTATGGGGTGGAAGGGTGGGGTCAACAATTCCAGACAACTGCATCTTGTGCAATGAAGAAGAGTGCAGGGCAACAAAGGATGCAGCAGTCCGCAAAGCAAGTGTAGCAGGTGCATCAAGCAACTCATCTGAAGTCCTTACCATGCCGCCAAATATGTTTTGGTGCTAAAAATGTCAAGATTGTTCCCAGTGGAGCATTATTCATAACAGCCTCCACTTCTACCCATACAAATTTCAGGCTGTGCAGAAACTAAATAAACGAGATGCAGCTGCCCGATGAAGCTTTGCCTTGCACCTGCTGGAACTTTTAGTATACAACCCACAGATGCAAAACAGTAGATATCGGATGAAGCTTGCTTCATGTAGACAATGGAATAAATAAACAGAATTACAGGTACTGAGTATCACATAACCAACATAATTTTCACTGGCTGCATTAGAAAACCCTATACAGTGAACATTTGTGTGGTGCAGTGTAGCTTCATCTGGAATCACCAGTCCATATTTTTTGAGGACTGACATGGCGATGCACCAATGGTCATTAGTGATAGCTAGGTCCAAATATTAAATGACTTTTCTTTAAATGTTGAGCAACGATGTGGTTTTACCAGAACTGGGCAACAAATCATATGGCTTGCCATTCAGTGAATGTCTTGCAGTGCCATTTTCCTGGTCACTTTATTTCTACGTTTGCAGACATTCACTGGCCAGCACAATCACCCAATTTGAATGCGCCTGAATTTTTCTAGTGAGGATACTAAAGATTTAAGCATAAGCTACATGTCGTCACATTGTGGATGAACGCAAGAAAAGAATGTGTACAGCTGTGGAGCAGATTCCACTGAACATACTGGGTCAGATGATGGAAGCTTTTGTTTGCCACCTGGAGGAATGCACAGAATGAGATGGTGACTATTTGTATGGTGTTATATTAAAAAACAAGTACTTGGCATATATATTTTTTGTTTCCAATGTGTGTTTCAATAAATTTGCCAATTTGTTTCAAAGTTAAATACTTTTTATATCCCACTGTTAATGCTGTTGAACTCTGTATAAGTTATGGCAATTGCTACCAGCTTACAGCCAACTGCACCAAGAATCAGGTCGATCTTTAGTGAAATCTGCAGTCATCCACAGAGGAAAGCCAATTTATTTAATTGTCAAATATGGCACAAAATTTCGAATATTATATATCTTTTCAGTTCAAGATTCTGTACAAGGGGAAAGAGGGAGAGTTAATTTTAAGTCTACATGATTTAAATTATGAATGACAATGTGACATTTTATTGGGAGTGACAGTCTAAAAGGAACATTCTTTGAAGTAGAAACCTTTAAGTAAACAGAAGAGTCAACTCAAATTATGCTGTGATGGAAGATTAAAGTGGAAGCATCAGAATTCAAATCAGTTCAGACATATTTCACAATATCTGTTCATGATAACGGTCATGGGGGCTTGTTGCAGACGATTTATAATACTATACAACACAAGAAAAAATATAACCAACAGTTGTAGGGGAATCTGTGTTGCCAAAACTAGCCTACATACTAGGGAGATCTACAAAAAGTTTCCCCAATGTGTTACCAAAAAAAGCGCTTTCACTGGCAACAGATACAGCAATGCTTGAGCTACTTTTCGACAATCACCAGAGAATCTATCTTACTGTGAGATAAACTGTTGTATTCATGTGTCTCAAAAGTCTGCCACTTGGAAATGGAACCAGTGTGTGGCAGTCTTCAGCTCTTCATCATTGTAAAAACGCTTTCTGGTTTTCTCAAGACTTACAGAAAGATGGAAATTACTAGGAGCAAGGAAAGAACTGTATGGTAGATGATCAAACAGCTTCCACAGCTTCCAGTCAAAGTAATAGTGAAACTGCTTTATTTCAGAGCTTTTTCTAAGCCCATAGGTGTTTGCAAAAGTTATTGAAAAGACTGTATTTATAAGGGCAACTGATAATTTCAGTTCACGTAATTTGCTGTCAAACATACAATATGAATTCCGAAGAGGTTTAGCAACTAAAAATGCTATCTTCCTTTTTCTCTGCGAGGCAATGGATAGATGAAATAAAAAATTCGGAACAGTAGGAGTCTTCTTTGATTTAACTAAGGCATTTGTGTTGATCACAAAGTATTACTACAGAAACTGAACCCATATGGAATAGGAGCAGCAGTTCACAACTGGTTTCACAAATACTTTAAGAACAGACAGCAAAAGGTCATTCTACACAGTAATGAGAAAGGCTATGAGATGACACATGTTTGGGGCACAGCTAAACAGGAAGTGTCGAAGAGGTCAGTGCTGTGACCATTGCTGTTTCTTATATATGATATAACAGATGATTCCTGGTACTAACGGATGTTGAGTGGAACATAGGCAATGTATCAAAAAGTGCAGTTAAGACAAGTTCATGCCTTGCAGAAAATAAACTGATGCTAAATCACAGTAAGACTCAGTTTTTACAGTTTCTATCACACCATTCCACTGAAACTGACATTTTGATTACACAGCATGGACAATTCAAATTCCTAGTGTTTAAATAGATAACCAGCTGTCATCAAAAGCCCATATTCAGGATCTTCTTCAAAACCTGAATGCTGCTATATTGACCATCATAACAGTATCTGCAGTAAGTGATAGTTGAACAGGAAAATTAGTCTACTTTGCTTATTTTCATTCATTTATGACATGGTATTACATTCTGAAGTAAGTCGTCTTATTTGGAGAGAGTATTTTTTGGCTCTGAAATGAGCAGTATGAGCAATATGTGGTATAAGTTAATGAGCCTCTTGTCAAGTCTGGTTCAGGAGTCTGGGAATTCTGATGTTCATCTCGATTGTAGAGCCACCACCATTTTCTGCAGAAGCATAGCATTGCAAACGCCACAGCCAGCCAACAGACACAGGATGTTGCTATACCGATTAAAAGACCATAGCTGTTTTCATATTAAAAGACAGAATAGGCCCAGCACCACAAACCATCCAGCACAGCAATAAAGCAGGGGTGTTACAGATTGAGCCAAGTAGTTTCTCAACCGGCAGAGTGCAGAAATGTTGTCAGAAACGTGACTAGATGTGGCGCCATGACACAGCAAATGAGATACTATCTTGTATAAACAGCTGTGACTCTAGCAGAAATTCACAGCCTTGCAGACCAATGATGAAAGGGCTATGCCGGGCACCATCACACCGAAGAATACCCCTCCTGCAGTGTGGACAGCACCTGTTAGTGCCAAAACTGCCTTCTGGGACTGTCTTCGCTTCACTGGTGGGCCACTCCAGGGTCATGCAGCAGCAGCAGCAGCTCGACTCCTGCCAGAGGGCAGTTGGTTGTGCTAGGGAGGCAGTTGGGGTGGTACAGCCACCCTCCCTTCTATGCTGGTGTAAGCACCTTGGTGCCTTGTGCCACCACTCATGTGCACGACTTCCCACTTGGAGGTTGGCACCCTATGCAAAAGTTCCGGTCCCTTCTTGCATCGCGGACAGCACATGCACAGTGTGGCATGTGCAACTGGGCTACATATTACTGGTCAGTCAGTCAGAGTCATCAGCATTCTGGGGTATATATGTCAGAGGTTGCTGGCCGGATGATGGTCAACACCACATCGCTGTTACCCACCTCACTACAAGCTGCTAGGGGCATGGCCACCATACTGCAGCATCTGAGTGTAGCTCCTAAAGCTATAACAAAGTGATTGACTTTTATGTGAGTGCAGGCTTTCTCAGGGAATTTCATACATGAAGTCTTCAGTTGTCAGACCAGTAGCGTCGTCGTCTTGTAGCAATGTTTCGAAGGAATGCATCTCTATCTTCAGGCGAAGTACCAGGATATCGTCGGTCGCAGGCTGATATCTCTGCTGGACCGCTCTCCCCTTCCTCCTGCCAGCCAATCACGCGCCCACGGAATTGCCCAATGCGCCTTGAGCCGCCAGTGGTTGGGGGGGGATGCATGTGCGGGGTTCGTGTCCCGGCATCCATCTCTGTCTGCTCCGTCCGTGGCCCTTGGTGGCACAGAAAGTTCTGCTCTGGTTTTCCTGATTGCAGGCTCCCAGGCTTTACTGATATGGTAGCCACTGTCACGGTTGATTAGGTTGTCGTGTAACCGTATCAACAAAAGCAAAATGAGGATAATGGAATGTTGTAGAATTAAGTCGGGTGATGCTGAGGGAATTACATTAGGAAATGAGACACTTAAAGTAGTAAAAGAGTTTTGTTATTTTGGGAGCAAAATAACTGACGATGGTCGAAGTAGAGAGGATATAAAATGTAGACTGGCATTGGCAAGGAAAGTGTTTCTGAAGAAGAAAAATTTGTTAACATCGAGTATAGATTTAAATGTCAGGAAGTCGTTTCTTAAAGTATTTGTATGGAGCGTAGCCATGTATGGAAGTGAAACTTGGACAATAAATAGTTTTGACAAGAAGAGAATCGAAGTTTTCAAAATGTGGTGCTACAGAAGAATGCTGAAGATTGGATGGGTAGATCACATTACTAATGAGGAGGTACTGAACAGAATTGGGGAGAAGAGGAGTTTGTGGCACAACTTGACTAGAAGAAGGGATTGGTTGGTAGGACATGTTCTGAAGCATCGAGGGATCACCAATTTAGTATTGGAGGTCAGCGTGGAGGGTAAAAATCGTAGAGGGAGACCAAGAGATGAATACACTAAGCAGATTCAGAAGGATGTAAGCTGCAGTATGTACTGGGAGATGAAGCAGCTTGCACAGGATAGAGTAGCATGGAGAGCTACATCAAACCAGTCTCAGGACTGAAGACCACGACAACAACAACAGTTCAGACTGGTCAGTACTGTTGTGGAAAGTCAGTATGGAGGCAGAAGAGTGTACTAATGGTGCTTTTGTTCAAACAAGTTGCAGTACTGGTAGAGCACAAGCATCTGAATGTCATAAAACAACAAATGGAACAAAATGTGGCATTCGCTTTGTACTGTATGATCTGGATGAACCAGACCAAGATTTGTTGCTATGGAGATCCAGGATACACCCTGTGGGCACAAGAAGTACAGTTCCAGGAAACTTTAGTGTTTGTTATCATCATATGAAAGTGTTTCTGGATAAGTATTCTTTCCTACAAAGAAATTGTTTTGATCAATTTTGGATTCATAAGAAGACAGTGAAGCGTAGCCTCAGAGAAGTTGTTATAAAATCAGTACTGAAAGTGAATCAGTGCATGGGACTTAACATGAAACCAGGAAAACAGTTATGTTTCAGGTGTATTACACTGCTAAAAAATGAAGAATCTTCTGATAATTTACATGGCAGTGACGAAGAGTATCAGCCACCTACAACCACAGCAGATGAGCAATTAAATACTTCAGTGACTGCTCTTGGTTTGTCTCCCATGAAGACACACAAAGTTGGGAAAGAGACAGGCCCAGCTATGGTAGAAGAAAACTACAAGAAGCTCAAATGGAATTAAAACACAAAATAGCTGACACACTAATGGTGGAAGAGGAGGAACTATCTGCTCCAAAGGAACAGAAATCATGCCAGAAATGCTCTGATTTGGACAAAATTGTGCATGATTTGAAAGAAAAATGTGCCATATTCACACACCAGAAAATAGTAGCTATTCTCATCCTTGCACCTTCCAGCTGGTCTATTGACTACACTGCAAAGGAATTCAATGTTTCTACATACATGGCAAAGCAAGCTAGGAAAATAAAAGCAACCCAAGGAGTGCTTCCACAATTTCAGCAGGCTCAGGGTAAGCAATTGAGTTCAGAAATAAAGGTGCTAGTGTCGGAGTTTTACGAAAATAATGACTATAGCCGAATAATGCCTGGAAAAAAAGACTAACGGTGAAAATGGGAAAGGTACGTGTACAGATGCAAAAAAGATTGTTGCTATGCAACATATCAGAACTATATGTAGAATTCAAGGAAAAGTATGCCAATACCAAAGTAGGTTTATCATCTTTTTTCAATCTTCGGCCAAAATGGGTTGTGCCTGTAAGTGCAAGGGACACACACAATGTTTGTGTATGTGAGACCCATTAAAATGCTAAGCTGATGTTTGCTGCTATAAAGGATTCTGGTCTGGATTACAAAGGTGCAATGAAGCTGCTAGTGTGTGACATCAGTTCCTACCAGTGCATGATACACAGGTGAGAAAAGTGTCCTGGTAAGGCAAATCTTGCAGAACACATGAATAACAAACTGTGGGTGACAATGAACTTGTTTCTTATAAACAATGGACACACATGGATCGCACAAGTCTTGAAACAAAGCAAAGTACAGTGGAAGATTTTATTGAAATGTGTTGTCAAAAAATGGACAAACTGACCACACACAGCTTCACAGAAACAGCACAATCGGCTTATCTCCAGTTTTGTAAGGATAATTTGAAACAAGATGAAATTGTAGTAATACTAGACTTTTCTGAAAATTGTGCATTTATAGTTCAAGATGCCATCCAAGGATAGCATTGGGACAACAGTCAAGCAACTCTCCGGCCATTTGCGATTTACTATAGAGGTGAATCAGGTGACGTGTCTGTCATGAACCTGTGCATTTTTAGTGACTGTTTAATTCATGCTGCCATTGCAGTTCATGCCCACATTTGCACTGTCATGGCATATGTGAAAAACAAGCTGCCTCACATACATTTTGCGAAATACTTCAGTGATGAGGCAGCTAGTCAGTACAAAAACTGTAAAAATCTCGAAAATTTATGATGCATTACCATGATTTTCAGATTCACACAGAATGGAATTTTTTCGCAACAAGTCATGGTAAACACGTATGTGATGGTATTGGTGCTACCATTAAGCGCATGGCATCACGAGCTAGTCTGCAGCACCCTACAGAAGGTCACATTCTAACACGTCTTCAATTATTTAGCTGGGTACAGAAAAATATCTCTGGCATACAATCATTCTATGTTTCGAAAGATGAGGTGAAATCAGTCGAAGAGTTGCTAAAAAGCAGACTAGAACATGTTAAAACTGTTGCAGGCACAAGGAGCCATCATCACTTCTCTCCAGCGGACTCTGACAATGTTCAGATGAGCAGACTGTCCGATTATAACTATAGGTTCATGCAGAACATGTGTCTTCACAGTGTGTCTGACTCAGGATTCAGAAGCAAAAGCAGCAACATACAACCAGGTTGCTATGTTATTGCTGTTTATGATAACAAATGGTACTTAGAATGTGTTGCAGAGTGCTGTGAAGCAGAGGGTGATGTATTTGTGAACTTCATGGCAGCAGCAGGACCGGCAAGATCATTTCATTGGCCACATTTGACAGACGGGTGTTGGATTCCTTTTGAACATATTCTTATGACATTTCTAGTTCCTACCACAGTGTCAGGAAGACATTTCAATTTGCCACTCAATGTACAGAGTAGAGTAGCTGAAGTGTGGGAGAACTTCTGTTTGAAGCACAATCGACTGGTTTTTAGCAGTTAAGGTGCAATAAACATTAATGATAGGTTGTATTAATCTGTCTATATGTTGTTGCTTAGTGATTAAACAGTTGTGGGAGAGGATAAGAAGAGGCAGAACAGTTTACGATATGTTTTTACAAAATTGTGTTGTGGAACAATAGCCACATCACTAAATACATCTGTCAACTTCCATTGTACACAAATGTCTTGCAATAACATGCTGAAATTTTGAGATATATATCATTATGGTCTACTTATGCAGTGTGTGAAATTTGGCTTGGATACCACTTGTCCCTTTTGTGCTACCACACTTCGAAAATCCATGTTTTTCAGGTAATTTTTCAAATTTTTGTATTTTCGTGTGCATGTAACTCTGTTTGCGTGACTCATATGGGTAAGATGAGTTCTGTGTGTATTTAGGCCAAATTAAGCTCACCACACAAAAAATATAGGTAACCCTTTGAGTGAATTATATTTGGCATAGAGGGCACCTACAATATGTACCTTTTAACGTATTACATTATTTTAATCACATTTTGGAATTTTTTATTTTCCCTCAGAAATATGTTGTTGGTGTTTTGATTCATGGAGCGTGTTCTCTTAATGGATGTTACTGGGTTGTAAAAATTTCACTGGACTGTGTGGAATAGTTCCAAAGTTATTAAGACCTGAAGTTGGGTCTGAAGATAGATTGCCAGATGCGGGTTGCAATTTCCGGGTCTCGCCACCTTCTTTCACAAGTCGTAATTCTGGAACTAATTGGCAGGGGAAATTACTACTTTGTACATGAGTGTTCCACACATGGTAGAATTAGTGTACTGAATTTCAGTCAAATCTGAGACTATGAGCTCGAGGCCCTGGTTTAACTGACATGGAATGACCCTCATATAAACTCTCTGCTACTCATTGGCATAGGATTTTTGTACATTTTACTTTCTCTATTATTACTTTTCTGATGTTAATTTCATGTACACACTTGTTCCATGCCAATGGAAATTTGCTTCTCACTTTGGTACTATGAAACTAAATGTGCAAAATAAAATAAAAACCTCTTTCAGAATATTTGTGTGCTAGCCATACATGGGCATGCAGTGTCAGATCATATGAAAAACCTGTATTGAGAATTCCATGCTGGTTGTTTTGAACTGCTCATTGTAATTTCCACAGTGTTTCACAATAATGGAATGGTCAGCATTCACTGTTTCACCTATGGGTAGAAACTCAGCGAGTAGAATACCCTTGCTGTCCCTGAACTCTGTTCACATCACTTTCCACAATGACAGTCCATTTGAACTTTGTCTTGATCAGAGGATTATAGTGGCACCAATGCCTCAACAGCTGCTTCATTTCCAGAATAAAGTGAGCAACCAACATCTTATCACCATTGACAATACTGTCGAGGAAGATGTTGCTGTCGTCATGATACCACTGCAGGAACTTCAACATTGCTCGTAAGTGATTAACTTCGTTTTATGGTGTCAGGTTTTGCAGCACCCACTTTTTTCAAAATTTTCAGACGACAACTGTCAGGTGTACCAGACAAAGGTCATAAGCAAACAGCTGGTTTGTCACTAGTGTAGACAATTTTCCAAAGATCAATACTGAATAGTGACTACCTTTTGGAGTTGGTAGGGCACTACATTATAGAGAACGCTCTTCCCACGATTATGGATCTCAGCAGCCTAATTCTGCAGATATCGTGATCCGTACTGGATGAAATTGTTGCCACGCAGCTACTTTACAATTTGCATTGAGAAAAGTACCATCAAATGGGGTGAAGTTGACCAAAAAGTTTAAAAAATGTTAAATAACCATACACTGGTGATGAAAATTGTTTTATTTATTGTATTTACCACGCAAAAGCTCTTAATTCATGGCAATGGCTAAATGAATTCCGGATCTCTATTTGAACACTAATCATTTTCAGAAGGACTAGTTTTAACTTTTTTAATGGGCTAAATCTTTTATTTGTGTGACTGGCATAAACCTGGTCATATGTCTAGGTCTTGTGCAAGTCATGTGCTGAACCTTTACAATGACAACTAGAGCAATAATGAAAGTTAATTATACTTATTTACCAATTTATAGACACACACAAAAATTTCACAGTTTTTTGTGGAACCAGTGTGAAGTTTAATATCTTTTCTCCAATTGTTCTTTTGGCTGGTTGGTTGATTTAGGGGAGGAGACCAAACAATTAGGTCGTCGGCCCCATCAGATTAGAGAAGCACGGGGATGGAAGTCGGCTGTGCCCTTTCAAGGAACTATCACAGTATCTGCCTGAAGTGATTTAGGAATATGATGGAGAACCTAAATCAGATTGACTGGATGCGGGTTTGAACAGTTATCCTCCCAAATGCAAGTCCAGTGTGCTAACCACTGTGCCACCTTGTTGGTAGTTGTTCTTTTAGGAACAAACATTTGTAAATGGGGGCAAGAATGTGATATAATGAATGCGGCAACTATGTGACACACTGGATACAACAGCACTGTCCATAACAGTCTAGTTGTGAAGTGTGATCATTCTTGCAGTGGGCTGTTGTTAACTTATAGATTGTCTCATAGGTCACTGTTCTGTTTTTTGCATAATTCAGTTGAGATTGTAAGAGTTGAAAACGTCACATGTGTACATACAAAAACCAGGTTACTTCACAAAATATAGCCTGGATGTTTTAGAACTATGGCTCACAGAAATTTTAAATGCAAAAATAAGTATGAACAACACTAAGCTAGGAGTATAAAATTCCCAAAGGAAGCTGCGAAGCTGATGAACTGGTTTTAGGGTCATCATGGTAAAACCAAAGTTGATTAGCCAGATTTTAATGCTAAAGAAGTAGTGTGTGTGTAATTTCATAAAGCAAATTTGTGATCACCATTTCTGTCCTTAAACTTCCTTTGTATGTCATTCTGAAATTAGTATTAAATTTAATTATTATGCTCAATTTATTTCTCAATTATTGAAAAAGTTTCAGAACAATTAAATTCACTCTAGTGTCAAACGATCCACAATTATCACAACAGATATTCAGTCAACTTCACCCTCAGGTAGTCAAATTCACCCTATATGATGGTATCACTGAACGAACCTCACAGTTGGAAGAAGAAAACACAAAGGGCCACCATTTTCAACCACTGCTCCAGAACTACTGACAACAGTCGAGACTATTTGCCCATCACACGATCGTTACTTCACAGCACTGTTGCACATGCACTGTATTTCCCACTGAATAAGTTTTCTTTTAAAAAAACCTTGATTTCCAAATTATACTTGTGTTATTGCTGCAGAGCTGTGGACCTGTCAGAGGGAATAATTAAACAATAATACAAAAGCCACTGTGGAGAGAAGAGTAGTGTGAAGGGAGCTTTGCAATCTTCACACAATGCATCCACAATAAACTATTGTTGTGAATGTTGAAGTGAAATATGGAGGTAACAAAAGCTTAAAGCCTAAATGTAACTAAAAGTGAAAGAAACTCCCTTGTACACCTAGAACAAATTACTATTTTATTTTATTGACATACATTGTACACACCATGCAGCCAGCACCATATTACATCAGCAGATTAGTAATATATCTGATGACTACAACAAAGTCATGTAAGTATACACAGAGCACATAGTAGCTCATAATTAGATGTACAGATTGCAATCTGTTAAAGACAATAATTATTTTGTAAGTTCTTGTATTTTCTGATGTAAGGACAGCGCTGATATTCATAGGAAATTAGGTGTTTCAGTCTGATTAGTATCTTGCACAAAGTTACTTACTGATCACCAAAGCACTCACATTTAAAACACTTTCTGCCTTTGAGTCACATAAAGTTGGAAAATGTTTAACACCTATCCTCTAGAAGTGACTGATATTAAGATACCATCTGCCAAATGTGCAGTCCATGGAACACTAACTTCCAGAGGATGCAAATTGTTCATTATAGCACTGATGCCCATGTTTCTTCCTGCACTACTTGTACGCATTAATGACTTCACTAAGTTCAGGGAAGTGATTCAATGAACTGAAACTGGGGACAAGTAAGTGCTTGCTGTACGATGCATCCTTGAAATGATGTCCCTTAGCTAGTTTTATTGGTGACCTTGGTGTGATGGACCAGAGAGAAAGTTCACTACAGTTGCATATACTACTATAGCTCAACCAGTTTTTGCATTATGTTCATAAAACGAACATTGTTTTCCTTCCATATTTCTGAGTGTTGGTAGCTGATAGTTACACTTTATGAGCTACATATGATCAAGATCTTTTTCACTCCAAGCGGCTTTATGAAATCACGATTCCCACTACCTCCGCAGTAAACCCTACTGTGTTCTGAGGGAGGGAGTATGAATGTTCTGTTTAGAGATAAGGACAAAAGCAGGAGCTACCCGTATATTGTACGACAGTTTCATTTCAACCAGTCAGTGACTATTCGAATTGCGCCAGGTCACTCCCTTTGCACGGTTGCCCTGAATATGTAGTTAATATTTGACATTTCACCTTTTGGGTACCAGGTGAATGATGCACGAATTTAGAACAGAGAGGGGAATTTGAAGTGCTGTTTAATCTCACGAACTGTGTTGTAAGGAAGTGTTATTGCTGATTAGTGACTTATTTAATGACACAGTTTCTAGAAACATATGATAATGGGTCTAAAGACACTCCTGTAGCTAAGACAATTTTTAAATAATGAGTGGTTCCAGAGTTTGAATTTCCTGCAGCAAATTGAACCAACAGGAAAAAGTGTCTAATGTGAAGAAGTATTTTTTTCAAGAACTGAGGATTGGTTAGTGTTGAAGGCACACAGTTTTTAACACAGCACTACCGTAATTTTTCTAATTTGATGAGTGCTAATTTAGTGTCTCAGGGGTAAAAACCACTCCGTAACACATTTCACATTTGACAAATAAAGGATAGCATTGAGGTAGGATGCTGACCCATTAAAGTATGGGCCAAGACACACTTAATCCTTGTTGTAGCCCCAGAAGGAGAAATCTCACACGAGTACACCACATAAGTTTTTAGGTGTAGGTTAGTCACAAGAATCATGCAGTTTAGGTTGATGTTATTGTACCATCTCCCAATTTCATCTGCACCACAAGATGCTGCTGACATTTGAAAATGAACAAGTTGGTGATTTCTAAGGTGATATTGTTAGTCCACTATAACAACCAATCATCATGTAATATGGCAACACTGTGTACACTGTTGCAAGTATACTGGAGAAACAAGCCATTTCTTGTGCTTGTTACAGCCACCATTCCAGTCTTGTTAACAATACAATCCATATGTTTGCTAATGATGAACTTAATGCAGTTGGCATGACCAGCTCTTTCCTTTGAATGTGTATGAGCACAATTAATTGTGTCACCCGTATCAGCAGGAGCAACTTCTTTGCTTACATTTCACTGAGGACAAACAGAAGCAGTTGTTGCAGATCAATGACATATGTAAGGGTAACAAATGACGTTAATCCTTGGGAAGGCTTGCTTATCAGTTGAAATCCTTCATTGTAATGTGTGTGGCAAGAAAGTGATACCAATTGAAATAAGAGATGAGGTGATTACATTCACAAAGCCTTTTATACAGACTGACTATTTATGACGCTCAGAATGTATTCCATTTCTAATGATCTTTACCTTCAGACACATGTCCACCTTAGCAGCATAGCAAGTCAGTGAGGCACAGAAAGACTTCCAAGCATTACTTTTGCAATGCTTCAGGGATCACATCACCCTCTTGCCAACGTGTTCTTAGTTTAGGTACCTGTCCTGTGGGCTGTAGTCTAAATTCTCTCAATGCTAATCATCTTAAAGCCACAGCTTGAGAGTGTTCTGGTTTCTGCCATATTGTGTCAATTTACTGCAGGGGGCCATGAACATTTTTGCTGGGATGCGTGTGAAAGACACTGTCTCTGATACGGCCACAAATTTCAATAAGCTTTGTCATATTTCTACTTAACTAGCCCAGTTATTTGGAGCAGAAGAGGGGAGCCTGTAGTCAAAGTGAACAGAATGAGGTCATATCTGACACAATGGCATCTTTAAGATATTAGCAAGAGATTGACACTTCTTTTAATAAGGTGAAAGTAGCATTGTGGACTAAGGTCATTTAATAATATTAGTTTATGAGATTCCAACTGTGAAAAAATAACCACACTGTTTTGGTCTCTTGCCTCACAGTTCAATGATGCAGCATGGGAATTGCGGTTGCTGCATATTAAGTATGGTAAGTGGGCATGTGAGGAGATTTTCTGTCATACATCATTTGATGTTACTGATCTCAGCGAATAGATAAATTAAAAGTGAATAAATGAAATACTTAGTAGTTTTAGAAGTACTGTGAGAAGCTAAAGTGCCGATCACAGCACGTGCAATATACCGCAATTTATTTTTTTATATACTATGACTTGATGGAAGTATATATTACTACATAGTGAAACCCCAAAGACTATCTGACCACAGTAGCAGCAGAACCTAATTATCTTCCTGCATTTCATCGAATAATGGCAAATTACAACCAAAGTCTGAAATTTGGGAAATACGGAAGCGTCCGATTCCGCCCGTCTGCTTTGACCCATGACGTTACAAATATGGCGGAAATGACCATAAACCACGATTCCAATATGGTGCATATAAAGTCGGTACGTACACATTATGAGGATGAAAATACATCGAAAAACAAACACACACACTTTCCACAAAAAGCCTAATGACACTAACGGGACAAGTGCGGGAAATAGGGTGTTTTTGGGTGGGGGCAAACTAAATATAAACAAATTTAGACACCCACCCCCACACAAAATGACGACAAAAACCGACATCACAAAACTCCCCAAATACCACTAAACACAATTATCATCTGGAATCGGACACTTCCCTTGACCTATATAGCTCAACAGCAGCTCCCTATCCCATAAATTAGGATCAAACACTTTACTTGGCCTACATAGCTCAAAAACATCTCCCGATACCAATATCAACATACACAGCCACACATTGGGATCGAACACTTCCCTTGACCTGCACACTGTAATTTTATCCGTCATATCCATTCCTGAACAAAAGCAACAACCGATTCATTTTACTAAAATTACCACACGATGTACAGCGAACAACACTAAATTAACCTTCACACAAAATCTTTAACTCACTGAAACGAATTCCACTACAAACACAGCCGACACTAACAATTCTGGATAATGAGCAAAAGCAAACTGAGCCCATTACACAACACAAATGAAAACCCTGAACATACCACCAGAGAGCACAACAAACCACAACACGACGACATCTACAAACACGCCACACTCACAAACCAAACTCCGCACCATCATGACGTCACACACAACAACACCCTTACATCACGGGTCAAAGCCGACGCGTGGGATCGGACGCTTGCATCGACCCGAAATTTGATCATGAAGAGTTCATTATCAATTCCAGATTTTAGCGTATAATATGGTAAAATATCATTAATCATCTGAGTACCCATACTACTTGAAATTATGTAAGTTCATTACATCTTCTGTTTGATTTTTGTCAATTTTGATGCAGCATATTAACCAAACTTTTATTCATGTTTGAAACTGGCCACATTTCTAGATTAGAAGCCATCCTATTGAAGAAAGGTAAGTAGAGATGAAAGTTTGAATGGGAAACAATTCGCCACCATTGCCTCTGCCATCTTTGTGAAATTGATCTCTACAGGTTTTTTCAATTGTCATAGAAAGCACTGGATGCTTTATGTATCAGTGCAGTAGGGCCACAACTCACCTGATTTATACTGTTGAGTGTGGGGTTCTCGGATGTAAGTCAAGTCAAAATGTGGTAGCTTCTACTGTAACCATGCCACGATAATCCCTGAAGGGTTCCTTTAATTCTCATGCTTATTGTATTTTCCATCATCCTAATTTTGACTAGTAAATTAATCCTACAGTACCACATCCAGAAATTATTTTCTCTGTTGTCTTTTTGAGAACTCATACTTCTAATCCTTAAGTGACTACACTCTCCACAATTATTAAACACCGAAAACACAGCAGGCACAGAGAGGCACGTAAGGTTGCTAACACAGTGTATTTTTGGATCTAGACAAGCTTCCAAAACAAATGTGTCAAATTCCTAGTAAACAGCCAGTTTCTGACTGTGACCATCTATTGCTATTTTTTTTTTTTTTTTTTTTTATCCTGGCCACATGGCAAGCCTCTATTCAGACCTCTGCCTCTTAATAAATATTTTTCTTTATGCCTCCCTCAACAGTTAATGTAAACTGAGTGCTTTTACTTTCAATGTAATACTTAATTATGCTTAGCTAAGTACAGAAACAGGGCAGTTTTCTATATCTACCATACACACTTTAATCTTAGTTCAATTAGTACCTACGTATCTAATTTTATAAGCACAGAATACAGCTTTACCTACCTAGTGGTGTGTCAACCAAGACTGCACTGTATAGTTCTGCAGGTGTTGCAGCAACATGAATAGCCTCCATCTGTTCGAAACTCCCGAGTGGGTGACACTTTGGGATCAATTCTGATATTGGTCGCTGGTGTAAGGTTCCAGTGATAAGAAGAATGATGTTATCTATCATGTAGCTGTACCTGAAAAGTAAATATTTTACCTCACAACATCAATCGCTGTCAGAAAAATTCGATCATGCAATACAGTTTAGGGAGAGTGGTAAAACGAATCTTGGGGCTTTCCTAGCATCCTTCTATGACATCAAATCTTTTCATTCGCAAAGCGCTGTGGGATTTATACGCTTATGTTCAACTTCTCATCATCAATTTCATATTAATTGCGAAAGATTAAGCCAAATAAGATCGATGCAGTATTCAACGTAGTTGTTAAACGCAGGGCAGACGAGAACTTACATGCTATACTGTTACTTACGTAATATAGTCCAGAAAAGTGGACAATGGTTCAACTGCATGATGTCTCATGTGCTGAAATTCGATAACCAATTTTTCTCTCAGCTTATCATCGATGACAGACACTTGGAGTGGACTTGGTTCATTTGCTAAGAAGCTTCCATAATCTGTGCCCTGAAGATGTAACTTCAGATCTGGAACAAATTAAACTCCTGACAAAGGAATTCAGAAGTAAAATACGTCCAACGTCACAAAAATATTATTCATATATTTACCTTCAAGAGTTTCACATTGCACTAAGTTCAAGTAATCTGCCTGTTTCAAAATTCCACATTTGAACCCTCTACAGAGGCCTTCCAAGTAACCAGCATCAATATTGAACATACATCCAATCATTTCGAATTTGTAAAGAAAATAACAATTGATTTTTTTATATATTTACACTGCACTTCTATAACACTCGGCCCTTCCCACTTGCTCCACTTCCAATCAACTGTCATGTGATGTGTCAGAGACTTTATTTCACAAGAAATAGTCTTATCATCAAGGTCTTTCCTCGATTAATTCTCATAAATAATTAGATATTCCAGTAAGATACACAATCAACGCACTCTCCTGTTTCTCAACGACAATATTTTTGTTACCTTCCGTAATTGTTTTGCAGCTTCCAGCAGACTGCGTCGTACCATAGTGTAAACCGCATTCCCACAAATATGAAACTTGCGCAAGCATCCATGAACGACGGAGCCGGCAAGTCAACTTGCCTGTGGAAACAACCTGGCTGGCTCTGGCCCCTGTCCGAACGCAACGATCTGTCTGTGCATGCAAAAAATACCTGTTAAACTTGTGCGTTCACAACACACAGTATCAACTTTATGCTGGCCAGTCATCTTGTAACGGATATTTAAGTCCAAACTCGAAACGGAGTAAATCCTTCTGAGGCCAGCATTCGTAACTTATCTTCCAAAAAAATGAGTTAGTGCCAGAGGCAGATGGAACCATCTGCAATGGCTCCTTAAGCGACGGTAATACTCAAATATTAATATACTTGTCAAGTTACAAGGCGAATCGAACGATTGGCGAAATTGTTTGTGAACAAATATGGAATAGTACAAATATACATGGCAGTTCCGTGACGATGTTACGAACTTCCAGGGATGGTGGAGAAGAGTAAAATGTACAAATCTGAGGTAAAGGACCTTGGTCTAGAAACTACCTAGTCGAAAACTATAGTTGAAAGTCGTTCTGATACCTCCGACAGTGAAAAAACAGTCGCTGAGGCACGGAATAGTTAACATCGCAGCGAGCTTACTGTGCACAAATATGCTTTTCCTAGTGTACCAGTTGTGTGTTTTCGTCTGGGCTGTTTAGGTTCACGTGTCAGTTCTGTGTTCATTCTTGCAGCTCACACATTGTTCATAAGAAGTGATTCAGTAAGTCCAGCGGCTATAATTAAAATGGAACCTAATTATGTGATCCCTGCTGATACCAGTCAGGGGTCGTCTGTATTCTGAAAATGAGCCATAACACTGAGCCAAACATGACGCATTCTCCATGAACAGTATAAATTACAGACCTGCATCAGTCAGGTACCATTGAAATGTGCTTACGAGATCGCTGTTCTCAGAATTATCAGATTGAAATGGAACATCATTCTTCACATGCAGCTGTCTCATCACATCCTCTGATGCACAACACAAAGAGACAAAAGTTAAGACATCATTCGCTGTCATCATGGCAGGTACCAGCTTCTGATGTAAATTTGCAGAAAAGGGTAAAGGCAAGTGACACGCATTGTAACACTGTTGCAGTGGATACTGATACGGGTGACCCTGCAAATGTTGCTTGCACTGTGGACATAGTAGCTGAAGACAATAACTTTCGAGCTAGTTCTCTAAATGGCCATTTCAATGGGCAGCATATTCAAAAACAGATCAGTGCCACCATGGTCACTCTTTCAGAAAGTAATGCATTCCCTAGTATCTGCAGTAATAAAGCACAGAAACTGTTAAGCATCTTCTCGGTCTGACTGAGAGGTGGCCAGAGCAGTGGATTTTGCTTCATATTGAGCACTGTGGATCCTGAAAGGCATGTAACATATCAGAATAGCCATGCTTGTATAGACTGCTAGCAGGGATAATGCACATCAGTCAACAGATGTGGGTCTGTATGTTGTATTTGTAGAAGACAAAATGGTAATGTGGGAAGGATGCATCCAATAGCACTGGGCAGAATGTCCTTTGAAGAAAGTAAAGATTTGCGGCATGAAATTCTCAATATCTCCGCTGTTGGCAGAAACATATATAAAATTGAAACCAAATCTGGGCAGTCAGCAAATAAATCGTAGTTGTCTGATATCTTTTGGAAGGGGGAGGCTTACATTCTTAGTTTTCTTATAAAGAGGTGGAGTGACATTCAAGATGTTGATATTGAGTTATCTAATGAAGACATCCTTGCAGAAATGCAGTATGAATTTTTACTTACTGACATGAGAAGGTTCCACAAGAAAGTCATTGAAGATGATGAGGTGAGACACATTCCCACTCCTAAATGTGCCTTAACATTTAAATCTCTACAACTTCCCCAATATGTACATCTGTGCGGTATCTGCTGTCTAGTTGCACTGTATAACCAGTCAGTTTTGAAATGCTAAAATTGCCATCGATGTTTCCATTTAACTAAACAGTGTCACAGTAGTGCCCATTGTGCTAAATACCCAGGAGACCGTGAGACTTCACAGTGTTTCCATAGCAGAGCATTGATGTTTGCACTGCAACGCAAATCACGTTACCAACGACCGCTCTTACCCAATGTATCAGCATTACATGGAAGCCAAGCACAGTGAAGCAGACAGTACTTCTTACGTATTTGATACTCCGCCTCAGCATCCATTATTTGCGAAAGTTACAGCCGATATTCCTCTGTCTCGAGTGATCTCTCCCCTTGTGGCTGGCCTAAAATATATGGGAAAGCAGTGAGTTTGCCAATGACAGAAAACAGACTCCATACAGGGTTTAAGCACGCAGTTATATCGGTTTCAAGTCCCAAGTATTACAAACAGAAGACATTCACTCACAGTCCATACAGGCATGACCTATATAAATCAACTAAAGAATAGGATACTAGTAATTTCTACAGTGATAAAAGTGATATCTGTAAATGTCGTTCGAAATATGGATATATGCGGTATATGTCTACAATCTGTGTTCTCTGTACTACATTCCTTTTCTTCTCAACATTCATCTGTGTCTTTGCAATGTATCATCTGTGGTGACTTGTGATATCATTTTTCAAGGCCGACAGATTGTACCTCATTCTTCAGTAGTCCCAGAAGGCCGATACTTCTCCCCAAAAATTTGTGTTTCATGAAGGATAGCCTATAGAGCAGGGGCTAAAAAAATTATTATTTTCTTGCCTATTTCTCTGCCTATGGTACCTTGGAGATTATAAATCCCATAGGGCTGATACACGTGACTTTTGCTGTTTGTGTGCTAAATTTGGTTGAAAACGATCCAGGGGTCTGGATAATAGGGAACGCTGTGCTGGATCCCAATGGCCTCGTATCACACACACACACACACACACACACACACACACACACACACACATACACACACACACACACACACACACAGCCCCCTCCCCCCCCCCCCCACCACACACAAGTAAATATATTAGCCTTGCCCCCCACAGCTTCATCTGCTTACTAGTATATCGCACATAATGCACGCATCTCTTTCTTCCCCTCTCTAGGTCCATCTCGTTCTCCACCTCTCTGCCAATTTCATCCTCAACCCTCTCTCTGCCAATCTGTTCCCTCAACCCACTCTCTGCGCAAATCCTCCTCCCCCTTTCTAGCAGTCTTCTTCTCGCCATATCTGCCCATTTCGACTGACCCCTCTTCCTGCAGTTCTCCTCTTCCCCATATCGCTACTTCTATCCTTCCCACCTCTCTTTCTGTCCACCTACTCTCCCTGTGTCTTTCTGCCTATCTCGTCCTCCCCTTCTTTCTTTGTACGTCTCCTCCACCCCCTCTTTCTCTGTACATCTCCTCTACCGCCTCCCTCTCTATCTATCTCCATATCTCCCCGCTCTGTGACTATCTACTTCTTCCTCCCCCTCCCTGATCATCTCATTCTCCTCCTCTATCAGCCTCTACTGCCCCATCTCCCTATCCATCCCCTTCTGCCCCTTTCTGTATATCCCATCCTCTACCCATCTCAAACTTCCCCACGGCCATACCTAACCACTGGAGTAGCCCCTACAATAGATGTTGATAAGACAGGCCAATACTACTCCCACCTCATGCTTATCATGCAGGGCAGCGTACACACCAAGGCCTTGAAAACTGGTTTTCCCCTGACATATGCAAAGCAGGTTGATGATGTAGGCATGTCGGAGAGTTGGAAAACAGTTTCTTACACCCAACGTGTAGACTGCCTCACAAAGCAGATCAATAATGCAGGCCGATGTTCCACACATCATTCCTGTTGTGCAGGGCAGCCAGTAAATCATGGTCTAAAAAAAAATCATTATGACCTATCTCTATCCCTATGGGCCCTAGGGGGTTATAAACCCCACAGTGTTAATACTTGGGAAGTTTGCTGTTTGTGTGTCAAATTTAGCTGAATTCTACAGTGGAGTATGAGGATAGATCCCAGACATACATACAATAAGCCTTTTCTGTGTGGCTTCACCAGCATATGGATTCGATACATACACTGCTGGCCATTAAAATTACTACATCACGAAGATAACGTGCTACAGACGCGAAATTTAACCGACAGGAAGAAGATGCTGTGATATGCAAATGATTAGCTTTTCAGAGCATTCACACAAGGTTGGTACCGGTGGCGACGCCTACAATGTGCTGACATGAGGAAAGTTTCCAACCGATTTCTCGTACACAAACAGTAGTTGACCGGCGTTGCCTGGTGAAACGTTGTTGTGATGCCTCGTGTAAGGAGGAGAAATGCGTACCATCACGTTTCTGGCTTTGATAAAGTTCGGATTGTAGCTTATCCCGATTGCGGTTTATCGCATCGCGACATTGCTGCTCGTATTGGTCGAGATCCAATGACTGTTAGCAGAATATAGAATCGGTGGGTTCAGGAGGGTAATAGGGAACGCTGTGCTGGATCCCAATGGCCTCGTATCACTAGCGGTCGAGATGACAGGCATGTTATCTGCATGGCTGTAACGTATCGTGCAGCCACGTCTCGATCCCTGAGTCAACATACGAGGACGTTTGCCAGACAACAACCATCTGCACGAACAGTTTGACGACGTTTGCAGCAGCATGGACTGTCAGTTCAGAGACCATGGTTGCGGTTACCCTTGACGCTGCATCACAGACAGGAGCGCCTGCGACGGTGTACTCAACGACGAACCTGGCTGCACGAACGGCAAAACGTCATTTTTTCGGATGAATCCAGGTTCTGTTTACAGCATCATGATGGTCGCATCCGCGTTTGGCGACATCACGGTGGACGCACATTGTAAGCATGTATTCGTCATCGTCATATTGGCGTATCACCTATCGTGATGGTATGGGGTGCCATTGGTTACACATATCGGTCCCCTCTTGTTTGCATTGACGGCACTTTGAACAGTGGACGTTACATTTCAGATGTGTTACGACCTGTGGCTCTACCTTTCATTCGATCCCTGCTAAACCCTACATTTCAGCGGGATAATGCACGATCGCATGTTGCAGGTCCTGTGCGGGCGTTTCTGGATACAGAAATTGTTCGACTGCTGCCTCTTGTTCGCATTGACGGCACTTTGAACAGTGGACGTTACATTTCAGATATGTTACGACCCGTGGCTCTACCCTTCATTCGAACCCTGCGAAACCCTACATTTCATCAGGATAATGCACAACTGCATGTTGCCAGCCCTGTACGGGCCTTTCTGGATACAGAAAATGTTCGAGTGCTGCCCTGGCCAGCACATTCTCCAGATCTCTCACCAAATGAAAACTTCTGGTCAATGGTGGCCGATCAACTGGCTCGTCACAATACGCCAGGCACCACTCTTGGTTAACTGTGGTATCGTGTTGAAGCTGCATGGGCAGCTGTACCTGTACACGCCATCCAAGCTCTGTTTGACTCAATGCCTAGGCGTATCAAGGCCGTTATTACGGCCAGAGGTGGTTGTTCTGGGTACTGATTTCCCAGGATCTATGCACCCAAATAGCGTGAAAATGTAATCACATGTCTGTTCTAGTGTAATATATTTGTCCAATGAATACCCATTTATCATCTGCATTTCTTCTTGGAGTAGCAATTTTAATGGAATGAAAATAGGCATGGTAAGCTAATTTACTTAAAGGTATATCGCCAAAATTTGCAATGACCCTAATAGCATAAGTAGCTGAACTCCAACGTTTCAGCAGATCCTCAGTGTGTTTTTTCCAGTTCAACCCCTCATCAATGCATACACCTAGAAATTTTGAATATTCTACCTTAGCTACCGATTTCTGATCGAAGTCTATAATTATTAATGGCGTCATTCCATTTACTGTGTGGAACTGTATATACTGTGTTTTGTCGAAGTTTAATGAGAGCCCATTTGCAGAGAACCACTTAATGATTTTCTGAAAAACATCATTTACAATTTCACCAGTTAATTCTTGTCTGTTGGGTGTGATAGTTATACTCGTATCATTGGCAGAAAGTACCAGCTATGCATCCTCGTGAATATAGAATGGCAAGTCATTAATATATATTAAGAACAGCAGAGGACCCAAGACCGAACCTTGTGGCATCCCATTCTTTATTGTTCTCCAATTTGAGAAATCACCAGTTTTTTTGCATATTATGTGAACTTCCAGTTAGGTATGATTTAAACCATTTGAGCACTGTCCCATTCATACCACAGCTTATATAGAAGTATTCCATGATTTACACAATCAAAAGCCTTTGATAGATCACCAAAAATCCCAACAGATGACTTCCGGTTACTCAGAGCATTTAATATTTCATTAGTGAAAGTATATATAGCATTTTCCGTTGAAAAACCCTTCTGGAAACCAAACTGACATTTTGTTAAGACTTTATTTCTACAAAGATGTGAAGCTACTCTAAAATACATTACTTTTTCAAGAATTTTGGATATGGCAGTCAGAAGAGATATTGGGCGGTAGTTGTTGACATCAGATGTATCCCCTTTTTTATGCATTGGTTTAACAATGGCATACTTCAGTCTATCTGGGAAAATCCCTGCTTCAGAGAGCTATTACATATGTGGCTAAGAATCACACTAATTTCTTGGGAACAAGCTTTTATTATCCTGCTGGAAATGTCATCAATTCCATGTGAGCTTTTATTCTTGAGATCCGGCCACTTTGGCCTAGTGGTTCTAGGCGCTTCAGTCCGGAACCGCGCGACTGCTATGGTCGTAGGTTCGAATCCTGACTCGGGCATGGATGTGTGTGATGTCCTTAGGTTAGTTAGGTTTAAGTAGTTCTAAGTTCTAGGGGACTGATGATCTCAGATGTTGAGTTCCATAGTGCTCAGAGCCATTTGAACCATTTTTTATTCTTGAGAGAGTTTATTAACTTCCTAATTTCAGAAGAAGAGGTGGGTGGAATTTCAATTGCATCAAATGGTGTAGGTAAGGCCTATTCCATTAACTGCCTTGCTTCTTCCAATGAACATTTAGATCCTATTTTCTCTACAACATTTAAAAAATTATTATTCAAAATGTTTTCGACTTACGGCTTGTTGTTTATCAAGTTTCCATTCGCTTTGATGGTGATGCCATCATCCTGTACTCTTGGTTGCCCTGTCTCCCTTGTAATAATATTCCAAATTGTTTTGATTTTGTTATCAGAGGTATTAGTCTAAGACATGATGCACGTGCTTCTGGACTTTTGAATAACCTTTCTTAATGTAGCACAGTAGTTTTTATAATATTGGGCTGTTTCTGGGACACTATTCTTTCTTGTTGTTAGATACAGTTTTCTTTTGTGGTTACAAGATATTTTTATTCCTTTAGTAAGCCAGGGTTTTTTGCATGGTTTCTTATAATTAGATTTAACTACTTTCTTGGGGAAACAGTTTTCAAATTCTCTTACAAGTGTATCATGAAATAAGTTATATTTTAAATTAGCATCAGATTCTGTTTACATCTCATCCTAGTCTAACTGTTGAAGATTTTCTCTGAAATTTCTAATTGTTGAGTCATTAATTGAATGCACAACTTTGGAGGGTAGTTTTGAATTACTGAATGGAGCTATGTCATATACTGTAACTAGCTGAGCATCATGATCAGAAAGGTCATTCTCAACAGGACAAGAATTTATGTTTTTAAACCTATCTTGGTCTATGAAAGTGTTATCTATCAATGTGCTGCTGTCCATCACTACCCGAGTAGGAAAATTAGTGACCGATGTCAAATTGAAAGAACCGAGCAAGACTTCCAGGTCATTCTTCCTGTTACACTCTTTCAGTGAATCAACATTGAAGTCCCCACAAATAATCATCCCCATTACGGTCGGCGGAAGGCAAACCACTTCCGCTAGGTCCTTGCCTCGTACAGCGGTGCGGGCCTCCCACATCTTCCCCTACACTCTGTCAAGGAGTATGGCACTTCATCATCATCTTCCCAATCAGCCAAGTCGTCCGGAACGTCAGACAAGACGTCCGCGCATTCATCGTAAATAATGAATTTGCCATGATGAAAGGGCACAAGTACTTATAGAAACAAAAAAACATGTTGACGTGTGTAACTTATTGTTACCTGAACAAAACACCAACAGAATCCAAAAGATACTAAAGTGCTGTCACCGGCCACTGCGCGATGCTATGCTCACGACACCACTGTTGTATCGCCGGACGTTGACCGCTATTTCACGCATACCAGTGTGGTGTCGCAGGACGGCAGAGTGTTAATACTATGTCAACAAACTGCACCGCATATCCATGTTGCACCAATGGACTTGCGAGGTGCACACTCATCAAATATTGCTGAGCGCGTGTGAGCATAGCCGTGCAAGAGCCGTGTAGTGGTTACTCTGCAATCGTGGAGCCACGGACTCTAACTTTGAACATATCCTTTGTCGCGGGATGGACTTGGAATATTAAACTTTCAGAATATGTAAATAATACTTTAAAATAAGAGAGAGCTGGCCTATCTAGAGTACACGTTTAACTGAGATTGGCCATTAAAATAAATTTTAATAGGTTACGATTGTACTCGCATATCGAATAGGGCACCGTTACTGTATACTGTAGTCCAGTAATCGTGGACCACGCCAGAATATGGTAAGGGGGGGGAGTACTTATTGGGATTTATGCTAGTTCACTTACATCGATGTACATTTTATTTTTTATGTATATTTTTATCCATTCATTCGCCTAAGCAGTTTTATATCGCGGTATGCCCACAGAAAACAAGCCTGTGGTGCTAGGGAGGAAAGATGAAGAAGATTAATTTTCTCATGTTTGTAAAAACTCGTATCAGTTGTTTCATCGACCTTGTACTGTCGGGGACGTGGATCTCTGTTTAGTTCACTATACACTGGAACCTCACATAACGAGCACCACCCAAAACGTGCAATTCGCGTAACAAGTAAAACAAATTGTAAAAAAAATTGACTCGCTTAACGAGCGATGTTACATATGAGTGACGAGATTAAATGTACGTCACCAGCCGTTCACGCGCGGCGGGGGAAACATTCAACTACAGGGTGTATCAAAATGAACATACCGGTTTTAAGGTGCTGTAGCATTTATTACGTTCAACTTACAATTGTAAATAATACTCCAAATGAAAGATCAACTCAAACAATTTTGTTTGTATACCTGTGCGCACTGGGAATAGTGTGGAATGACCAAGAGTGATAAACGTGTTGAACGAGTGCGAGTCTTTCAGGCTTAGCCCCAAGAAATATCCTCACAGAAAGTTTATGGGCCTTTCTTTTTAGGTGTATCAACTATAACTGATGTTTCTTACCTTGATGTGCTACAGCTATGACCCGTACTTCAATGGGAAGAAGCTGATCAACACATCTTTATTAGGGAGCAAGATGGTGCACACCTCACTGGCACAACTCAGTGTTAAACGATGTTGTATCCGACCGGTGGATTGGGTGCAAGGGGTCGGTTGACACAGCATTTTATGCATGACCTCCACGTTCACACACAATCTGACGAAATCATGTGCATGTGCCTCCGATACCCTGACCTATCCGACTTTAGAGACAGTGTTATTACAACTGTTACTTCTGACACTTTTATCAAGGTTTGGGAACAACTCGTCTGTCGACTCGATGTGTGATTGGTGTTCACACTGAATAATTGTAAAAAAGAGCTGTTTATGATTCTCTTTCAATTGATGTATTATTTATAATTTTAAGGCGAATGTGATATGTGCTATAAAGCCTATAAAGCCTTAAAACCCGTAAATTCATTTTGAAACACCCTGTATTTGTACACCTTTCATTGTCGTTACTATGTACTGCAGCCTCGGTTTAGCGCTCTTTCTGCTACCATTTTAGTGTAGCTAGTAATCACTCATTTATCTAAAATCGTGTTCACACAGTGTTTATTTGTGTGCAGATTTCAATAACCTTCGTAGAAATATCCCAGAAGATAGAGCCGGAAGAAGGCGACCATAAGAGAAAGAAAATGACCTTGGAAATGAAACGTAAAATCATTGAAAAAACGCGAACGTATAGTGTGCATCGCTGATTTAGCATGCACATACAATCGGTCTACATCAACTATTTGTACTATCCTCCAGAACAAGGACGAGAGCAAGGAGACAGGTGCTTCAAAGGGAGTGACAAGAGTATCTAAACAACGGTTTCGTATTCTGGACGATATCCAAAGTTTTCTCCTTATACAGATAAATGAAAAGCAATTGCAAGGCGACACTATTAACGAGAACATTCTTTGTGAGAATGCGAGAATGATTTTCGCCGATCTCGTTGAGAAGACGCAAAGATCATCAGTGGCCGAAGAAGTGTTTAAGGGAAGCCATGGGTGGTTCGAGAAGTTTAAGAGAAGAACCGGCATCCACACTATTGGGAGGCACAGCGCAGCAGCCAGCTCTGACACAAAGGCAGCAGAGAGAACTTCATCAGCAACTTCAAGATGATCATAGATTCTGAGGATTATCTGCCGCAACAGGTATTTTTATTGTAACGAGACGGGTTTGTTCTGGAAAAAGGTACCAAAGCGTACCTAACAGTAGAGGAAAATGCATTGCCCGGTCACAAGACAATGAAAGACGGTCTCACGCCATCTCTATACCAGTGCAAGCGGCGATTTGAAAATTAAACTGCTGGTTGTTTACCATTGAGAAACTACACGATCTTTCAAGAAGTGGAAAGTCCAGAAGAGCAGGTTAAATGTGATGTGCAGCTCGTACAACAAGGCTTGGGTGACACATGATCTTTTTTGTGATTGGATCAATGAACTGTTCAGTCCGTCAGAGAAAAGAAATATCTGCTTGAGATGAATCTGCCACACCAAGTCTAGCTTGTTAGGGACAACGCTCCTGCCCATTCTCCAGGACTACAAGACCACCTTCTTGAAGAATTTCAATTCATTGGAATCCAGTTTCTGCCTCCCAATACCACTCCAGTACACCAGCCTATGGACCGTCAGATTATTTTAACTTTAGCAAGCTCTACACTAAAGCACTTTTCAAGCATTGCATTGAGTTGACTGAAGCTATCAGTCTCACTCTCAGAGAGTTTTGGAAATATCACTGCGACACCGTTGCCTGTGTGAAGATGATCGGAGAGGCGCGGGAAGGGGTTACCAGGAGAATTCTCACTTCTGCTTGGAAGAAGCTTTGTCAAATGAAGCATTGTCAAATGTGACTCTGAGGCATTCGAGCCATTACCTGTGAAGCCTGTAGTCAACGAGATTGTGCCTTAGGCCAAGAGTGTAGGACTAGAAGTGTGTAACAATGATATCGACAAGTTTGTGGAAGATCGCAGCCAGGAGCTGACTACTGAAGAGCTTATGGAGTTGCAGTGTGTTTCAGAGCAGGAAGTTGTGGAGAGGGGCATGGGGGAGGAATAGGGTGGACTCGTCTTCCCACCATCCCAATGTGGTGTCAAAGTGCAGATAAAGTATGCACCTCTGAGAGAAAATTTGAGGAAAAACATGTCAGCAGACAGGCTTGGACGGCACACAAAACTCTGACATCGTAAAGCGTATCCCAGCATTCTGAGTCTTGATTTTCCTCCCCCAGTATTCCATATTGGTCATCTTGCATCATATTCAGATGTTATAGCAAGACCACACCAGTACTCAAAGTCTTGCATTGTGAAGACTGCACCAGGTTCCAGGCTGGCCATCTTGTGTCGGCAGTATTTTGCCTGAGTCTGCTATTATGCATCACTATCTTGTATTCTGACATCACACAGCCTGTCCAGTATTCCAAGTTCCATATTCCCTATCCCAGAGTTCCAAGTCAACGAGCATGACTGCACCATTTTGAATTTCCCACCAATTTATGCTTAGCATAACAGCCCAACTTTCATAGGAATCACAAGCGCAACTGCACTATTTTTTGAAATTTCCACAAAAATTTTGAACTTCCTCCAAAATTTGAATTCCTGTCATATGTATAAAATGGCAAAACTTGCCTTTGTCAGATGGGGTGGGGAAAATCCATAACTCATTGAAGACGTCATCGATGACGCCATCAGTGACACACACACTGCCTGAGAACTGGCCCGCCATATTTATTTTCGTCTCCTCTCTTTGTTGTTCACTTGTGAACTTAGTAGAAGCTTCCTGTTTCACGCCCTTGGCCATTCTCCATAGATTCTTGAGTCCTTCTTGGTCTTGTCAGATCCCAGTATCAACACTGTTCAATAAAAACTGTACTTTCATCTTCTTGAAAAGAGTGTGATTAGTTCTTTATGGAGAAAAATTTAAACGTATGTACTTCACAAAACATTTACGTGTTGTAACCAATGGAACACGATTAATAAATTACAGAGAATAATTTGTAGAGTCATTTTTGCACAATAAGATCAAATGTGCAACTCACAGCTTGCTCTATGACCTGAGTGTGAGAATGGTGGAGTGAGTTGAAGCCATATTGTGTTGGAATCTACAGAGACAGCAGGAATTCAACTACAAGGCTTGGTGCAAAGAAGCATATCTTTCACTATTTAGATTTACTGTTTGAATGTTAATATACATCTCCGACCATGCTGCTAAGTTACCTGTGCTGATAACTTGTTAACAATATTCTGAACAACTCTCAATTCATGTTCAGAAACTGACTGCAGATTTCAGTTACTATTGATAATAAACCAATCACAAGCGTGCCCTGGGCAGGTGGCGTCAAACCATTACGCTATCTCAGGAGGAGTTTACCATCAGTTCCCAAAGAGACAACACATCTCGCGTCAGAGGGAACATTTAGTTGGGAACTGCCTCAGATGACGTACATGTGCAATCTCACGTTAATCATATGATCACGTGAAGACTCTACTATCAGTTTCTAAACAGGCAACATATGATTTGGTGTGTGAACTGCGAATTCGCTTAAGGATGGAACAATTTGTTGCCTCAGAAAACGTACAAGTGTGATCTCGTTTTGATCTTAAGATCGTGTGAAATATTACTTACGACTGCTTACGTCGTTCGAGAATTAGTGATTAGTATGCAGAAACTTATCTATGAACATTAATTAGGAGAGTGGCTCTCGAAGTCGTTTTTAGTGATTTTGTGATTCTGTCAATAAAAGAAAATCGAGTGACATCCGATTATTTCGCAATTCTCATTTTTAGTTGGTATGAGATTTTCCCATTTGCCACTTCGTTCCTCTTGTGCTAGTAGAAGTGGGCGCAGGCATTACATTCAGAAATCCGCCAGGTATGTTGCACTTGGCGTGTATTTTGGTGGAAACTGTTACATTCAGGAACCCACCATGCACTGTATGAGGATTACAACTTACATCTTTTGGCCGTATCATATTACACTTTGCATACACTCATAAATATTACACTCGACAAGCCTTGAATGGGGAAAAAGCAGCGGCTAATTTTAAGAGGATGTATTACACTTGGCATGCCTATATGGGGAAATGGCCCGTAAATTGTTTCTAGTCTGTGTGACAGGAAATGTTGTCGAAGAATGAATATTGTGTAGTGGAGACTGCAGGTGAACTTTAAAAGACAATTATTGAACACTGATTAATTGAAGAGGAAGGAAGCTTTTATTTGAGCAATCACGTAAACATTACACTTGGCATCAATAAATGGGGAAAGAGTCAGTAAACAGCATGTAATCGACATGTCAGAAAATATTCTGAGACGATGAATGTTGTGCAGTAAAAATTAAGGCTGAGCTTTGAAAGACAGTTACTAGATAGTGATTAGTTGATTTGAAGCATGTAGCTTCAACACCTCGAGAGCACAGGAACGACGCCAGAGTTTCCAGAGGTTAATGTAAGTTCTTCTACATATTGGTTAAAGAAAGGAACTATCAGGGTTAAGGATGTTGTGTGAAGGATATGACTGTCAAGTTGCAGACACTGTATAAAGACAGACATTGTAAACAACAATGTTGTATCCTTCCCTTGACAATATAAACTGCCGATATAATATTTGTCTCCCTGTGCGAGAGTCGCGAATTGTGCAGGCATAGGGGTTCTGACTAAGTGACACATGGAAGACTGGATCAGTCCCAGAGGCGTGCTCAGACAGTCGAAGTTATTAAGGTGGCCGTTCACAACAAGTGGGAAATCTGGGTTCGAGTCCCAGTCTGACACAAATTTTCATGTGTTACAAACAGGTGAGGTCACTGCATATATGCAATATACTGAGGTTACAAAAGTCATGGAATATCTCATAATACCGCGTTGGACGTTCTTTTCCTCAGCCTAGTGCAGCAACCCGGAGTAGCATGGACACAACACACCGTTGGAAGTCTTCTACAGAACTACTGAGTCATGCTGCCACTATAGCTTTTCATATTGCTAAAGTGTTGCCTGTGCAGGATTTCGTGCGCGATCCGACCTCACGATTATGTCACATAAATGTTTGATGGAATTCATGTCGGACGATCTGAGTGGCCATATCATTCGCTCAAACTGTCTAGAATGTTCTTCAAACCGACTGCAAACTATTGTGGTCCAGCGACTCATCCATAGGTGTTTGGGAACATGACATCCATGAATGGCTGCAAATGGTCTCCAAGTAGGCAAACATAACCATTTCTAGTCAATGATCGGTTTAGTTGGACCAGAGGATCCAGTCAATTCCACGTAAAACAGCTCACACCATTATAGAGCCATCACCAGCTTACACAGTGCCTTATTGACGACTTGGGTCCATGGCTTAATGGGATCTGCGCCACACTCGACCCCAACCATCATCTCTTACCAAACGAAATCGGGACTTATTTCACCAGGCCCTGGTTACCCAGTCGTCTAGGAACTAATCAATATTGTTATGAACCCAGGAGAAGCGCTGCAGGCGATGAGTTCTTAGAAAGGCACTCCCGTCGGTCGTCTGCCTCCATAGCCCATTGACGCCAAATTTCGGCGCACTGTCCTAATAGATATATTCATCTTACATCCAACATTTATTTTACACAGTGTTACTTGTCTGTCAGCACTGGCAACTCTATGCAAACTTCGCTGTTCTCGGTCGTTACGTGAAGGCCATCAGCCATTGCTATGTCTGTGCTGAGAGGTAATGCCTGAAGTGGTATTTTTGGCACACTCTTGACATGTGGATCGCAGAATACTGAACAGTCTAATGATTTACGAAAAAGATTGTCCCATGCATCTAGCTCCAAATACCACTCCACATTCGAAGTCTGTTAATTCCCGTTGTGCGCCCAAGATCGCTTCACTTCACATGAATCGCCTGATTACAAATGACAGCTCTGTCAATGCACTGCCCTTTTATACGTTGTGTATACTGTCTCACAGCCACCTGTATATATGCATATAGCTATCCCATCAATTTTGTCACCTCAAAGTCTGTGAACTTATTTCATAACGTTTACCACAGTTGTACATGTCAATGGCAGTGTTTGTTCCTTCAGTTATGCATTCAGGCCTGAAGGATATTGTATTGTGAAGATGTGGTCACAGTATAAACACATACATTGTGAACACTTGTGATGCATCCCTGTCTTGATGGGCTAAAATGTGATATCATATTCGTCTACCTCTTGAGGAATCACGAATTGTGCGAGGATAAGGGTTGTCACTATAGGGCTATTACAAATGATTGAAGCGATTTCATAAATTCACTGTAGCTCCATTCATTGACATATGGTCACGACACACTACAGATACGTAGAAAAACTCATAAAGTTTTGTTCGGCTGAAGCCGCACTTCAGGTTTCTGCCGCCAGAGCGCTCGAGAGCGCAGTGAGACAAAATGGCGACAGGAGCCGAGAAAGCGTATGTCGTGCTTGAAATGCACTCACATCAGTCAGTCATAACAGTGCAACGACACTTCAGGACGAAGTTCAACAAAGATCTACCAACTGCTAACTCCATTCGGCGATGGTATGCGCAGTTTAAAGCTTCTGGATGCCTCTGTAAGGGGAAATCAACGGGTCGGCCTCCAGTGAGAGAAGAAACGGTTGAACGCCTGCGGGCAAGTTTCACGCGTAGCCCGCGGAAGTCGACGAATAAAGCAAGCAGGGAGCTAAACGTACCACAGCCGACGGTTTGGAAAATCTTACGGAAAAGGCTAAAGCAGAAGCCTTACCGTTTACAATTTCTACAAGCCCTGACACCCGATGACAAAGTCAAACGCTTTGAATTTTCGGCGCGGTTGCAACAGCTCATGGAAGAGGATGCGTTCAGTGCGAAACTTGTTTTCAGTGATGAAGCAACATTTTTTCTTAATGGTGAAGTGAACAGACACAATGTGCGAATATGGGCGGTAGAGAATCCTCACGCATTCGTGCAGCAAATTCGCAATTCACCAAAAGTTAACGTGTTTTGTGCAATCTCACCGTTTAAAGTTTATGGCCCCTTTTTCTTCTGCGAAAAAAACGTTACAGGACACGTGTATCTGGACATGCTGGAAAATTGGCTCATGCCACAACTGGAGACCGACAGCGCCGACTTCATCTTTCAACAGGATGGTGCTCCACCGCACTTCCATCATGATGTTTGGCATTTCTTAAACAGGAGATTGGAAAACCGATGGATCGGTCGTGGTGGAGATCATGATCAGCAATTCATGTCATGGCCTCCACGCTCTCCCGACTTAACCCCATGCAATTTCTTTCTGTGGGGTTATGTGAAAGATTCAGTGTTTAAACCTCTTCTACCAAGAAACGTGCCAGAACTGCGAGCTCGCATCAACGATGCTTTCGAACTCATTGATGGGGACATGCTGCGCCGAGTGTGGGAGGAACTTGATTATCGGCTTGATGTCTGCCGAATCACTAAAGGGGCACATATCGAACATTTGTGAATGCCTAAAAAAACTTATTGAGTTTTTGTATTAATGTGCAAAGCATTGTGAAAATATCTCAAATAATAAAGTTATTGTAGAGCTGTGAAATCGCTTCAATCATTTGTAATAACCCTGTACTTGACTTATGGAAGTCTGGATCAGTGCTGGAGACCTGCATGGATAGCCAAAGTGCTTGTGACAAGCAGAAATTCCGTGTCTGAGTCCTGGTTCGCCACAAATTGTCTTGTGTCACACCAGAAGGCGTCAATGCACATTTGCAGTAGGTGAACTTACTTCATAAAAGAACTTTCATCATAGTTCTAAGGGAAGTCATCTTGCAATTTTAGGGCTATAATTTTGTCTTTTGTGAGTTATTGCCATAGCAGGTAAGGTAATATCAGGTCTGTTAATGGTAATATGGGTGAGGAGATCATCATTCAAGTAGTTGCTGCTAATTATTAGGACAATGTTAAGATTGAATGAATCTCATAATGTAGTATATGACATCACTGTTGAGGTAAATGTGGAGCAAGTTTTTAATGAATCATGTTGATAATGTAGCATATGACGACTTTGTTGAAGTAAATAGGGAATGGGATGTTAATGACTTTATAAGTCACATTGAATCAGCAGAATTTTAAGTAGTGGGATTAGTATTGTAACCCCAGCAATTATTAGTCTTCGAGGCTTATTACTTGAAACAAGACAGATGTCAAAAGAAAATCAACGACACAGTGAGAATTTTCGTAAGAAGAACAATCGAAATAAAAATGATGAAACTGAACAATGAGCTAACTAGCAATAAGACTGATAAAGCCAATGAGCAGCTTGGTCAGTAAATCAGTTACTTTAGAGGCACATGGAAGGAAATTAAAACTGAAATGACTCAAATGATCTCTGAATTGACAGAATGGAAAAATTTGTTGATTTCTAGGAACATAGATAATTCATATTACGAATCAATACTTCACATGAAATGTTGTGATAGGTCATTGGTGATAAACTAACGTATGGGAAGGAGTAAATCTCAGAATTATGGAGTAAAGTTAGACGTAAATATCGTAAAAGAAAATATGAGAACTGAGTTGTTTAAAGGAGAAAGAAAGATGAAATACGTGCAAAAATGAGTTGAAAAAAAGCAAACAGAGTAATATTAATGTCGAATTTATGGAAAACGAAGTTAATTGTTGTACTGAGAGAACAATGACAAAGGTAGGTATCAAGGACGAGGTGTCCACAAGTAAATAGAATTGTGAGAAAGATAATACTGCTTGTGGCATGATAAACCAGAATAGTGACTTTAAGATTTGGGGAAAAAGTGTAACTTTATTGGGTGAAACAAAAATATTAGTGATATGATTAATAATAAAATATACTAGATAATAGACGCTGACGAAAAACAAGCATTGATGAAACTACTGAAGAAAACACCAAAAAATGTTTTCTGAAAATGGGAAAACAACAAAAAAAATTTTTGTGAAATACAATTATTTGGGGCAGCTATACTTATTGCTTTGAGGTACAGGCCTGTAGCCATTTCAAATGACAACCTCTGGCAACATGGGAAGCCATAGGTAATAGAAGTTAGCAATTGTTTGATTACTAAATGTGTAAGTATGAAGATAATGTGTTGTGAGGTTCAGTCGATTTAGGGCTGAGCTCCAGCAAGTCAGGTCGATTCCTGAAAGGACTAGGTCCAACATTACGACATCATTCGTTATTTGCTGAGTGATTCATATTTATTAAACTTCTTTAAAAAAGCAGCAATAGTAAAACAACAATTAAATAATATCTTAGAAATCAGGAGCTCTTAAAACAATGAGTGGAATGCTTTAAATTCAACAGAGCACAATGTCTTGACTAATTTAACAAACGATGGCAAATTGTATAACAATTGTGTGCTCCCTGCCGTCGTTGGATAAGCAGCTGCAGCAGCAAGTCGTATACTCCTAGCTCACTCATTTGTTACACAGTTTAATTCTTAATTTCTTTGCGTGGTTTTGGTACTTGCATTGTCTAATTCATAAATTTCTGGCGTATTATAGAATTTGAGAGTTGTAGCATCGCGTTTTAGTACCTGAATAGCGTACAGAGCCGAGTGGAGGGCCTGAATCAGAGGCTGAGACGGTTCTGCGACCGTGTGGGCTGCAGATTCCTCGACTTGCGCCATAGGGTGGTGGGGTTTCGGGTTCCGCTGGATAGGTCAGGAATCCACTACACGCAACAAGCGGCTACACGGGTAGCAGGGGTTGTGTGGCGTGGGCTGGGCGGTTTTTTAGGTTAGATGGCCTTGGGCAAGTACAGAAAGGGCAACAGCCTCAACGGGTGCAGGGCAAAGTCACGACATGCGGGGACCTAGCAGCAATCGGTATTGTGATTGTAAACTGTCGAAGCTGCGTTGGTAAAGTACCGGAACTTCAAGCGCTGATAGAAAGCACCGAAGCCGAAATCGTTATAGGTACAGAAAGCTGGTTGAAGCCAGAGATAAATTCTGCTGAAATTTTTACAAAGGTACAGACGGTGTTTAGAAAGGATAGATTGCATGCAACCAGTGGTGGAGTGTTCGTCGCTGTTGGTAGTGGTTTATCCTGTAGTGAAATAGAAGTGGATAGTTCCTGTGAACTATTATGGGTGGAGGTTACACTCAACAACCGAGCTAGGTTAATAATTGGCTCCCTTTACCGACCTCCCGACTCAGCAGCATTAGTGGCAGAACAACGGAGAGAAAATTTGGAATACATTTCACATAAATTTTCTCAGCATGTTATAGTCTTAGGTGGAGATTTCAATTTACCAGATATAGACTGGGACACTCAGATGTTTAGGATGGGTGGTAGGGACAGAGCATCGAGTGACATTATACTGAGTGCACTATTCGAAAATTACCTCGAGCAATTAAACAGTGAAACAAAGCATGGAGATAACATCTTGGACCTGCTGATAACAAACAGACCCGAACTTTTCGACTCTGTATGTACAGAATAGGGAATCAGTGATCATAAGGCCGTTGCAGCATCCCTGAATATGGAAGTTAGTAGGAATATAAAAAAAGGGAGGAAGGTTTATCTGTTTAGCAAGAGTAATAGAAGGCAGATTTCAGACTACCTAACAGATCAAAACGAAAATTTCTGTTCCGACACTGACAATGTTGAGTGTTTATGGAAAAAGTTCAAGGCAATCGTAAAATGCGTTTTAGACAGGTACGCGCCGAGTAAAACTGTGAGGGACGGGAAAAACCCACCGTGGTACAACAGCGAAGTTAGGAAACTACTGCGAAAGCAAAGAGAGCTTCACTCTAAGTTTAAACGCAGCCAAAACCTCTCAGACAAACAGAAGCTAAACGATGTCAAAGTTAGCGTAAGGAGGGCTATGCGTGAAGCGTTCAGTGAATTCGAAAGTAAAATTCTATGTACCGACTTGACAGAAAATCCTAGGAAGTTCTGGTCTTACGTTAAATCAGTAAGTGGCTCGAAACAGCATATCCAGACACTATGGGATGATGATGGCATTGAAACAGAGGATGACACGCGTAAAGCTGAAATACTAAACACCTTTTTCCAAAGCTGTTTCACAGAGGAAGACCGCACTGCAGTTCCTTCTCTAAATCCTCGCACAAACGAAAAAATGGCTGACATCGAAAGAAGTGTCCAAGGAATAGAAAAGCAACTGGAATCACTCAACAGAGGAAAGTCCACTGGACCTGACGGGCTACCAATTCGATTCTACACAGAGCATGCGAAAGAACTTGCCCCCCTTCTAACAGCCGTGTACCGCAAGTCTCTAGAGGAACGGAAGGTTCTAAATGATTGGAAAAGAGCACAGATAGTCCCAGTCTTCAAGAAGGGTCGTCGAGCAGATGCGCAAAACTATAGACCTATATCACTGACGTCGATCTGTTGTAGAATTTTAGAACATGTTTTTTGCTCGAGTATCATGTCGTTTTTGGAAACCCAGAATCTACTATGTAGGAATCAACATGGATTCCGGAAACAGCGATCGTGTGAGACCCAACTCGCTTTATTTGTTCATGAGACCCAGAAAATATTAGATACAGGCTCCCAGGTAGATGCTATTTTTCTTGACTTCCGGAAGGCGTTCGATACAGTTCCGCACTGTCGCCTGATAAACAACGTAAGAGCCTATGGAATATCAGACCAGCTGTGTGGCTGGATTGAAGAGTTTTTAGCAAACAGAACACAGCATGTTGTTATCAATGGAGAGACGTCTACAGACGTTAAAGTAACCTCTGGCGTGCCACAGGGGAGTGTTATGGGACCATTGCTTTTCACAATATATATAAATGACCTAGTAGATAGTGTCGGAAGTCCCATGCGGCTTTTCGCGGATGATGCTGTAGTATACAGAGAAGTTGAAGCATTAGAAAATTGCAGCGAAATCAGGAAGATCTGCAGGGGATAGGCACTTGGTGCAGGGAGTGGCAACTGACCCTTAACATAGACAAATGTAATGTATTGCGAATACATAGAAAGAAGGATCCTTTATTGTATGATTATATGATAGTGGAACAAACACTGGTAGCAGTTACTTCTGTAAAATATCTGGTAGTATGCATGCGGAACGATTTGACGTGGAATGATCATATAAAATTAATTGTTGGTAAGGCGGGTACCAGGTTGAGATTCATTGGGAGAGTCCTTAGAAAATGTAGTCCATCAACAAAGGAGGTGGCTTACAAAACACTCGTTCGACCTATACTTGAGTATTGCTCATCAGTGTGGGATCCATACCAGATCGGGTTGACAGAGGAGATAGAGAAGATCCAAAGAAGAGCGGCGCGTTTCGTCACTGGGTTATTTGGTAACCGTGATAGCGTTACGGAGATGTTTAACAAACTCAAGTGGCAGACTCTGCAAGAGAGGTGCTCTGCATCGCGGTGTAGCTTGCTCGCCAGGTTTCGAGAGGGTGCGTTTCTGGATGAGGTATCGAATATACTGCTTCCCCCTACTTATACCTCCCGAGGAGATCACGAATGTAAAATTAGAGAGATTAGAGCGCGCACGGAGGCTTTCAGACAGTCATTCTTCCCGCGAACCATACGCGACTGGAACAGGAAAGGGAGGTAATGACAGTGGCACGTAAAGTGCCCTCCGCCACACACCGTTGGGTGGCTTGCGGAGTATAAATGTAGATGTAGATGTAGATGAAGAAATATGATACCTTAAAGGCCCCAGGCTAACAAAATGGTTGTAAATTACGGACCCAAGATTAAACACGATATTTAAGAGACCTGACAAGTTTAAAAGAAAATTTTTGAAGGCAAATGCAACAGATTAAGTAACAGATAAATTGTTTAAACAAATTTAAATGTCGCAGGCTAGCTGAATGGTTTTAAATTACAGAACAAAATTTTGAAGGTTAAATGTAACAATGACTAGCACAAATTTAGCAACAAGTAAAATGTTTAAACAAATTTAAATGTCCAAGCTAACAGAATGATTTTAAATTACAGACCAAAATTTAGCCTGGTCCTTTAAGAGCTGATAAATTTAAAGCAAGATTTCTTAAAGCCAAACATAACCACGACTAGCACAAACTTAATAAAAAGTTTTAAACAAATTTAACTGTCCTGAATTAACAGGATGGTATCAAGTTACAGACCAATATTTAACACGTTTCTGTAAGAGAGCAAACAAATTTAAGCAAATACAAGGACCAGCAAATGGTCTGTTTGATTAGGGAAAACTTGATACAAAAAGGGCACAGCACAAAAAGGGATCCAAGCCAAAAGGCAAAAAATACACGAACACTGGAATGATTTAGGCTCACACTAACCAGTGAAGAAAACACTTAAACAGCAGTCACCATGCTGTGGAGCAACTTTACACAATGTAACAACAATTGCGAACTCCAAGTGCTGGCCAGTAATATCGTGCCGCCAGTGCGATGACGCTTGTCAGGGCAGGCCAACTGAACACACAGACTGCAGAAACAGCAGTTCATCCATTAGGCAACAACAGGGCGCTCGTGAAACAAGCATCATGTGTCAAGATGATGTCAGCACAAGACGGCCTACAGACCCAAGCAGGCTCCATAAACCAGGTAAGGAATCTCGCCTTACAACACCTAAGGGTGCCAACACAGAAGATTTTACAGCTCTCCGGCAGCATGACCAGTGTACTAATAGAGCCAGATGTCATCACCTGTCCTGTATAAATTATACATTGTTGTGTTGGAAGTCAGATCTAGAAGCTGGAGAGATCTGTAGAGATTGAATAAGAGTTCCTAACCGTTCTTTCCACCAACCTGTCGTCTTCTATAGTTGTGTCCCCAGAGCAGAAGACAGATTGTCGGTCGTGGGATCTTGTTCGGTGGAGGGTGCTATGCTGTCATCTCGAACTTGAACCTGTGTTTGTGCTTTCTTTTTTGTGGGATACCACTTACCCAGGTTAGTCTCTGTATCTACAGAGGGCAAGGTCTGTAGTACAGACAATCGTGGTAGGCGACACCTCTCATTACTGTATCGTATTTGTTTATATTTTAAAACATCACTTTTTACACTGTCTTCGACAACACTCGACATAGCTTTCTTAATGGTATGGTAACTTTTCTGACAACTACCGATATAGAGTAGGACATGTCCATCCGAAACAGAAATATACGTCCGGCTCTGGAGAACACTCGAAACAGAGTGACTAGTGCAGCTGAAGTACTTCGTCTCCCAGGCATGCCAAAGCAGCACGAAGATACCCGAAGCACTTCAACTGTAATATTATTACTCTTATGTTTCACAAAACTAGTGATATTTAATAAACAAAAACGCTAGACTTCTAGGGTAACTATGAGAGGTTGTCATACTGATAACTGGGTTTAATACAATGAAAAATATATAAATAATTAATTAGAGAGGTTAGGCGTTTTGGTACCTAATACCTGAATCTGCCGACCAATCAGAAGAAAGTTCAGTACAAGTGGCAGACTCTTCCATGGGAATGGTACATACTGTACCATCTTCTGCTTGCACCTCATACTACTTTTGAATCACATGCTTCTTCATGTGTCAAGCGGTATCAAGGCGAGCTTCTAGCAAGATAAAATACTGAGGGCCACAGCCAGGAATATTACATATCTCCTTCCTTCCTTGATTTCAAAAACTGGCCTGTTCTTGAAGACAACTAACAAGTTTGGAAAGAATTAAAGTTTCCAATCTCTCAGTAGCTCCCTTATTCTTTCATCCATGGAAATTCTTTTAAAAAAACCAAGGAAATGGTTGTTCCTAAAATATCATCCCAACTGACCAGAACCATTGACTTACTAATGCTATACATATACTTTCTCATCTTAATGCTATCAAAAACCCTAACTGAACACACATTACATCATGAACTTCTTCTTACTACAAAATATTATTTATGATTTTCAGCACATAGCTATCTTTTTAATTTTCTGTAGTCTTGTTATTCAACAGTAAACAGCGGTACCTGGGCCATTAAGTCTCCTCATAAACAATCACTACACTTACTGATGTTTATCAGTGAATAGGAACTAAACAATAAATGTTGTCAGTGCAGTGCCATCCATCTTTACACAACACAAGTTTTTCATCTAATATCAGCACAGTGCCATCCACTTTTACCTAATAAACTAAAAAAACTCCTCCCGAACAGGTCATGAAGGCCCAACAGTTCTGACCGGCCGCCGTATCATCCTCAGCCCATAGGCGTTATTGGATGCAGATATGGAGGGACATGTGGTCAGCACACTGCTCTCCCGGCCATATGTCTGTTTCCGAGACCGGAGCCGCTACTTCTGAATCAAGTAGTTCCTCAGTTTGTCTCACAAGGGCTGAGTGCTCACCAACAGGACTCGGCAGACTGGATGGTCATCCATCCAAGAGCTAGCCCATCCCGTCCGCTCTTAACTTTGGTGATCTACTGGGAACCAGTGTTACCACTGCGGCAAGGCTGTTGGCAGTTTTACCTAATAACACACATTTTTTATGGCAGCACTAGGCCATCTATATATATTGTTTACTATTACATAATTCATAAATACTCTAAATTCCATCAGCATATAAGTGTCCTTACATAAAATTCATACATAGATGTTACATAGTTTTATAATATAAACAAATTTGCATTGAACATAATACAATATTATTTACTAAGTCTTTGTTATTGTTATGGTGACCACAAGGCTTTCATATGAATTGTCTCCTCCGTGGTTAGTGTTACTAACATTGACTCATCAGGCAATGCACACTTGCACTACCTTTAAATGTTTTGGCGTTATGTATCAGGCGTGACTCATCCCAGTCAGCGCTTTCCTTCATTCAAGTTAATAACGCGCTCGATGCACTTCTATGTATCTTTCGTCTATGTGTTGAAAATGGAAATGATATGAAAATAGCTCTCATTTTATATTTCAGGTTTTATTTTCATTTCGTTAGATAACTTAACTAGGCTTTCAAACAAGATTCACAAGTCTTTTGAGAGAACTGAAGATACCCTAGATCGTGATAACAGAGAAAAATAGTGAAACAAATCCTCTTGCTTTAATTCGCTTGTAGCTTATTATGAACTTTATTGCTCAAACATGTAAACACTATGAATATAACAAACATTTGTCATGTGCATTATGGATTTGTGTCTCAGTATTTATTATTGCCTGTGTCCTATGTGAGATTCATGTTTCGTGTTCATTAGCTGTGTGGGTAATATTTCTGTGTTGTGATACAATTAATAATAATGCTTTGGCGGAAATACCTCTTCTACTAATCAATAAATGTGTGGCCGACTCTCACTGCGCCTATTCCCATCACCATATACGAGTGATCGACTACTCTGGTCGATCCAAAACTGATTCATCATCATTTTAACTGTCTCGACTCATCCTAGCCCAAAATATATACATACTGCAGTGGAAACCTTATCACTGCTAGTAATCACTTGCAGACCATCTACCAAATATTGCAAATAAAGTTTAATCTAATCGTCTCAGGACCACTGTGTGCTGTTTGTTCTAATCGTGTCCACTTACTTGGTTTGGCACCGTCCTCTTCCTCTGCATCAGCTGCAAGCTAGCTAAATAAAGAAATACAGAAGATTGTTTTCTCTGTATATATGTGTATGCAATTTCTTTGTGTTTCATAACATTTATGAAAAGTTTTTGTATGTAGTTTATAGGGTGTTTTGCTGCCTGTATGGATGATGATTTTAGGTCTTATAGCCTAGGCTCTGTACTTGTTTTGCAAACTTAAAGCTGCATTTTATCTTTTGTGATACACAAGTATAGTCTATGATCGATTGCTTAACTGTTCAATTAGTATGTCGTTTGTTTCAATCGTCGCTATTTTCTCTTTTTTTATCTTGAATAGAGAAGAAGGCTAGATGACAGATTGTAGTTCAGAGTGATGAAGAGGGAAGAACTAACAGCGTGAAAAGAATGGAAGTAAACTGTTAGTTAACTCGAAAACCTGGTAGTCGTCAGCTACCTAGAAATGCAAACCATGTCACTGACTGCGCAGCCCATCTCGCTGGAGGTTTGAGATCTCCCTCGGGCATGGGTGGAGGTGTTGTTCTTAGCATAGGGTAGTTTAAGTTAGTTTAAGCAGTGTGTAATACTAGGAACCGATGACCTCAGCAGTTTGGTGCCTTAAGAACACACAATCATTTTAAGAACATTTTGAGCAATGCAAATGGTGCTATTGCCGCCTGAGGTTCCTGTATGAGTCATGGAAGATGCGGCGCACTGCACACCGCCTGTTTTTACGCCAGCCTTCCAACTTGTCTGTTGTTTGTAATCGCGTCCAGCTGTTATAACATATACAGGATTTTTTTAACTTAACTCTTGTTGACTTGAATTAGTTTCTCCTACACAGACATTGGAAACCTACGAACTATCATTTCTACTAAGTCAGATTCACGTAAAGGATCACTTAAATACTAATTCTTTCCCCAGTAGTGCTGAAAGTACTGCTTATAACAACTGCATCCACGGTTTTCGAAGCTCCTATATTCAAATATTACTGTTTTTATACTGTTTTGTGTACTTGTGGACCAGTATTGGTTTAAGAATGCTCTGATAAATTCTTGGTATATTTTATATGTGTTACTGGCTCCTGTTCCCCGTGATACTGCGTCCCCTGCTAAATGACTGGCTACAAATTAGATTTTTCTACAGGTACGATGCCCTCAAACTGACCAATGAAAGCATCAGGATATATTCTAGCTTTGCTAGAAAAGTTATGAAATTTGTAAGCATTGGCATTACTGACTACTTCATTAATATGAACGACATCCTTACGTTTTTTCCATTCAGTCCACATTTCGAGTTTCTCTTTTAACACAGCTTCCACATTACCTATGTTTTTACTCATATCATTTCTTTGGGGTATGTGTTCTACCTTCTTTTCTATTTCTTTCTAATGAGCCCAAATAGTATTTGTGTTACCAATACAAACAGATTCTATTTGTGATACTTTATGGCTAAGGACTGCATTTTCGTCCATTAAGTCTACGACCTGTTTGTTTTGCCTTTCATGGGTATATTTGCAAGTTTTGTTTATTTTACATTGATAATTACTTAATTTAATGACTTCATCCCTAACTGACAATACAAAAGCATGAGGTCATTTATTTTTGCTACTTAGTCATCAATCTTATGATTATCCTCTTGCTTACAGTTATCTAATTTTTGACCCCATTCTTTACTCTTAAGGTCAAATTTTTTTCACAAGCCACTATTCTAGTTTCATGAGAATCAACCCTGGTCTCTATATGTTTGAACTTACGATTAATTTTTGCCATCTCCTCATTTGTTACTTCTATTTTATCAGCAAGTAATTTTTGTCCTTTCTTTAATTATTTGAATCCTCTATTATTTCTTTTTGTCCAGATAATAACTCCATCAACATTTCAACCACACTTTTATTATTATCTTATGTACGCAAAGCATCAGCTGATTCTGTTCCGTGACTTGGTCTACGTGTTCTGCTTGTTGATTCATTAGCAATGATGGTGTCAGAGTCATCACCTCTGACATCACCATTCATCTTGTTTAACTTACTGTTAACACACAAGTCCTCTACATCCGAATCCAACTCTCTAATTTCAACATTGCTACTATCTGAAATTGTGTTTTCTTGGAAAATTTTAGTTATCAGATGATTCTGGTAAATAACTATCATCCATTTGATTTTGTACACTTTCTTCTTTACTTTTATTACTAATTTCATTTGGCATACTCTGTAATTGGCTTGCCTCTTGATTTTCATTACTCTGAGACTGCACTGGCTATTTCTAAGACTGTACTGCATTTCACTCTCCCCCACAATTTTGTTGTTAAGGAAATTATTACGAAACAATTTAACAATATTCGTAAAAATCCCTATGGTTGTTGATACTAGCTTCCCCTCTCTAGCTGTAAAGTGATTAGCATACAAGATACCTTCTCCTCCAGCTCTATGCTGCTGCTTGCTGCATTGTCTTTGTCACGTTGGGAGTCTTCAGCTGCCGTAGTCGACCACAAATGCCCATCCCTGCCGTTTGCCGCTCTCTGACGCTGTACTGCAACGGGTGGAGGCAATAGGTGTTGCTTCCAACTCATTCCCCTCGCCTGCTGTACGCCACTCTGCTAACTGCTCCCTGAATTGATGTTTTTCATAGCGATGAAATAAAATGTAATTCATTTGGACTGCGCACACACTTATAACTTTACACTTCGATTTGCGTTTTCGCGTTTTCACTTTCAACAATGCGACGCTGATTAATTAGCGGCATTTATCGATTTTGTTGCCTAAAGTTCAAAGAAACTTACTAAAGTTCAAACAGGATATTATTCAACAGTTCACACAGTGTCGCTTTTTATCTTTTTCACTGTTAATATACTATTGATACGGCCGAAAGCAAGGGGAAACTACAGCCGTAATTTTTCCCAAGAGCATGCAGCTTTACTGTATGATTGAATGATGATGGCGTCCTCTTGGCTAAAATATTCCGGAGGTAAAATAGTCGCCCATTCGGATCTCCAGGCGGATGTACACATAAAACATCATCTGAAATTGTGCCAAACGCGTTCTCAAAAAATTATTTCGAGCAGTTAGTCCACACAGTTGTGGAAACGTACTTAACCTCTTAGCAAACAAATAATCCTGAGCTAATAACGAGCATCAAAACGGATACATGGATTAGTGAACACCGTTAATATACTATTGATACGGCTGAAAGCAAGGGGAAACTACAGCCGTAATTTTTCCCGAGGGCATGCAGCTTTACTGTATGATTAAATGATGATGGCGTCCTCTTGGCTAAAATATTCCGGAGGTAAAATAGTCCTCCATTCGGATCTCCAGGCGGGGACTACTCAGGAGGACGTCGTTATCAGGAGAAAGAAAACTGGCGTTCTACGGATTGGAGCGTGGAATGTCAGATCCCTTAATCGGGCAGGTAGGTTAGAAAATTTAAAAAGGGAAATGGATACCTTAAAGTTAGATATAGTGGCAATTAGTGAAGTTCAGTGGCAGGAGGAAATATACTATTAGAGTTCTGTACTGTTATAGTTCTGTGCAAGTGGTGGACTCTCCCACGGGAACAGTACATACTGTACCATCTTCTACTTGTACCTCACACTACTTTTGTACCATACACTACTTCACGTGTATCAAGCTGCAACAAGGCGAGCTTCTAGCAAGATAAAATACTGGTGGCCACAGCAGGAGTATCACATCTGTTTCAGAGGAAACCTCTCAGCCTGCAATATCTGGGCAATCACAGAGGGTGGGATTAATGATAGTTGGGAGCTCCAATGTTAGGCGCGTTATGGGTCCCTTAGAGACCCAGCTGCCAAGAAGGGGAAGGAAGCCAATGTGCACTCCTTGTGCATGCCGTGTGGAGTCAGTCCAGACATGGAACATGTCCTACCAGATGCCATGAAGAGTACATGGTGCAGCCAACTGCAGGTGGTGGCTCACGTCGGTACCAATGATGCGTGTCGCTTTGGATCAGAAGAGATTCTCTCTGGTTTCGAGAAGCTAACAGAAATGGTAAAGGCTGCCAGTCTTGCTTGCAATATGAAAGCTGACCATTTGCAGCATAGTCGACAGGACTGATTGCGGACCTGTGGTACAGAGCCTAGTGAAGGGTCTGTGCCTCTGATTCAGACCATTTGCAACATAGTCAACAGGACCTACTGTGGACCTGTGGCACAGAGCCGAGTCGAGGGTCTGAATCACAGGCTCATACGGTTCCGCGACCGTGTAGGCTGTAGATTCCTCGACTTGCGGCATAGCGTGGTTGGGTTTCGGGTTCCACTATACACAGGTGGCGGCTACACGCATAGGAAGGGCTGTGTGGCGTGGATTGGGCGGTTTTTTAGGCTATAGGGTCTCAGGAAAATACAAAAAGGGCTCAGTCGCAAAGGGTGCAGGCTGAACGCAGGAAGAATGTAGATTCAGGAACCACCGGTATAACAGTTGTAAATTATCGTAGATGTGTTGGGAAAGTACCAGAGCTCCAAGCGCTAATAGCAAGCACTAATGCTCAAATCTTTATAGGAACTGAACGCTGGCTAAAGCCGGAGATAAGCTCATCCGAAATTTTGCAAGGAACTTAACAGTGTTCCAAAAGGATAGGCTAAACATGGTTGGCGGTGGCGCATTTGTTGCTGAAAAAAATTATGATTGGATCCTTTTACTGACCTCCCAATTCACGTAATACAATTCCTGAAAGTTTCAAAGAAAACTTGAATTTGATTTAACATGTACCTAACTCGCACGATTATAGTTGGTGGTGACTTCAATGTACCCTCGATATGATGACGAAAATACATGTTTAATTCCGGATGTACACATAAAGCATCATCTGCAATTGTGCCAAACGCGTTCTCAAAAAATTATTTCGAGCAGTTAGTCCACACAGTTGTGGAAACGTACTTAACCTCTTAGCAAACAAATAATCCTGAGCTAATAACGAGCATCAAAACGGATACAGGGATTAGTGAACACAGGTTTGTCGTAGCGAGATTGAATATTGTAACCCCCAAATCTTCCAAAAATAAACGGAAAATATAACCCTTAAAAAAGCAGATAAAAATTCACTTATTGCTTTCCTGAGTGACAATCTCCAATCCTTCCAAATTGACAATTTAAGTGTAGATTAGATGTGGCTTGAATTCAAAGAAATAGCATTGGCAGCAATTGGGAGATTTATACCAAATAAATTAACAAACGACGGAGCTGATACTCCTTCGTACACAATTCGGGTCAGAAAACTGTTGCAGAGCAACGAAAAAAACGTGCCAGATTTAAACAGACGCAAAATCACCAAGATTGGCGATCTTTTACAGAAGCTCGAAATTTAGCGCGGACTTCAATGTCAGATGCTTGTAATAGTTTCCACAACGAAACTCTGTCTCGAAACCTGGCAGAAAATCCAAAGAGAATCTGGTCGTATGTGAAGTATGCTAATGGCAAGACACAATCAATGCCTTCTCTGCGTGACAGCAATGGAGATACTATCGAAGACAGTGCTGCCAAAGCAGAGTTACTAAACACAGCCTTCCGAAATGCCTTCACAAAAAAAGACGAAGTAAATATCCCAAAATTCCAAAATTTGTATTTCAGTGCAAAGAACGGCGAAGAATGCAAATCAGTATAATGTCCACTTACCTTTGGTGAATCATGAGCTGTGATATATGAAGTTAATCCAAGTGCAGATTCTGCAACAGATGAACTCTTCGAATAAAAGTGGTGCACTTTTAATGAACCCTACGAAGTATTGTGACAACTATGTGAAACTAGACTTATGGTGTACACTCTCAATAAAGGGGTTAGCAATGCTCAGCAATTGTCACATTCGAAATGTGACATTGTGTAAACACAAAGGCAATTAAAAAAGAAACTAGCATGCAAGGACGCCTGTAAATAGTTCTTGTGCTTATGAATTCAACGAGCTTGGACACCAACTAACAACGGACATGACACCTTGTATGAATAAAGATACTGCATAATACTGTTACTTTTGGTAACAAATATGTAATAAAATCACCTGGTGCCAAATATTTTAAAATGTTGTGAACTATGAAAGCGATTTATTAGTGATATGGTCATTCTTTCCACAGTGGAACGAGTTATGTTTTGTAGAAAACTGACACTGTTGTATGAATGTTTCATGTTCACTCTGTCACCTGACCTGAACTGTGACTTTCTAGCAGTAGCCCAGAACGTAATTAATCACGAGTCAACAAACGACAATACGTCACAACGATGCTTCAACACATGACACTGACACTCAATGATACTTTTTTCCTACTGACTATAAAGTACTATTTGTAAAACAATAATTACCTAAAACCTGAACTGAAAATTGTAAGTGCATTAATCCATATTATTAAACGTACCATTAAAATTGAACTATTTCGTTATAACACGAGAGACATTTCAAGAAGATACCAACTCCTTAGTCATGAAATAAGTAAATAAATTTGCAATGATCATTCAAATAATGGTAGTTATTGTTATAACGAAAAAAAGATCAAAGACTTTTGACACTGCATATCTAATGAGCAGGAGGTTCAATACTCAAGCAGCAAGGAAAGAAACATTTTATTGTAGGTAAATATGTCTGTTATCAGAGACATTTTGTAAAAAAAAGTCAATGTAATTCTGGGCATCTGAGCGTTCATTCTGCATTTTTGTGGTCTATTTTCCTTGGTACTACGCCAAAATGAGTCAACACAACAAAAGCAAATTTTATCGAGTTGTAGATAAATGTAAAGAAATTACATACTACCCAGGCGTGTCAATTAAACGATCAAACATATGCTCCAAAGTGATAACTTGTCAGTTTATCAAACAGGTGCACAGCAAGAAGTAAACATATACCGTTTCAACTGTACAAGTCTCATTTAATTAGTTGCTCTTGGCTGAAATCTGGAAATGAGGTCATGTATAAGCATAACTTCCAGGATTCAGAGGGACAATCAAGTGTAAGAAATACAATATTGTGACATTCATTTTTAGTTATCCATACTGTTATAATAACATACATATGCATCCAAGCATAAATTAAAAAGGGAATATACAATTCAATGATTGTAAACAGGCAAGGCATTGATACGAAAAAACTATCTGTCAGTTGTTGAATTGTAGAAGTTTGCTGACAGAAGAAGTTCTTCCCATTAATCACTCTCATTTGTCTGGCTTCACAAAACACATGTCGGTATGAATAACTAGCAAATCGTCTACTTTATGTTGTTCTAAATAATAACTTGGCATGTTTATCAAACGTATCTACTGTTAATGTAGCCACCTACAGATCGCTCATATATGTATTCATGCTGTGTATATTCCATTTTAGAGATGGCGTGTCGGGAAGGGTAACATACGTTATTCAGAAGGAATCATACTTATTTCAGACCGCATCTTGCTGTTTGAGCGTTGTATTCCGATTAGAACCTACATCTTTAAATACAAAGTCCGATTCAGTTTTGCTACCACTATTAAAGGTGTAAATTTAAGTAAGAGTTTCATGGTCAATCTGCTTATAGAGAAATGGTAATTTCATAAGCACCCATGGCTTGATACACTCACCAATCAGTAAGTAGAGTGATTTCATTTTTCTTAGAGGAACTAACTTAATTCTCAGTGAGATAATTTATGTTTTCAGATGTTCAAATGCAAATTCAATACATTGTGCTGTCCCTTCTGTGATGTGTCCTTCTGATGGCAAACCTTTAATTCCTGCACCGCTGCAGATTCATTTAAGTGTATTATTTTCATACTTGTTCATTGCTGCACAATGCATGATACAGTACAGCTGCAATGGCAAACTAATATACCCATTTTTTACTCGGTTATCAATAAAAATGGAAAAACCTGTAACAATTGAGAGTAACAAATGCCGAAAAATGCTTGTTACTCAGAGCTAAAATAACGGTATCGATTTTAGATGGTCGATTTTTCCCAACTCTACTCAGTGTCCCTAACTCATGGTTCCCTTTCGCTTTCGTGCACTACCACAAAATCTGATTCCAGTACTGAATCAATATTGAAGTATCCTGTGATCCGCAACTCTTAAATTAACGACTGCACTCGTACTCTTTCCATACCAGCCTTCTTCTACTGTTATTCAATTTTTATGCTTACAGGAAAAAGTAAATCATCACTGAGTGAGGTCGCTGGGACAGATCTACTGTATCCTTCATGTAGATTGACAATGGACATCAACAAAATGGAATGGTAGGCGACATCACCATCAAAGGATGGTGTGTTTACATTACATAGAATTTGAACATTATGTCACTTTGCCTACTACTGAATGGCTAAACTGAGGTTAAGAGATTGTATACATGATACAAAACATCAGAATATAGTATCATAGTTACTAAATTAGCGATGACAAAAATATTAATACCTAAAGCAACTAATGGATGTTCTTTACAAAACTTGTATGGTAAGGGGTGATAATGTAATTATAGGAAAAGTGTTGTGCAAATATTTCAAAATACTCGAATTTATTTGCTAGAGACAATCCATAGGAACGAACACATCAAACAATTGCTAATAGGCAATACTTGGGAACTTTTTGCCTGATCCATTGTGTTTTTTAATTCTTTCTAAGTATCAAATAACACTAAAAATTGCTTATTTTTTACTGTCTTTTTAATGTTACAGAAAACGTATTTAATGAAAACTGTTACATCAAATTATGTTGTTATTTGAGCCCAGAGTGAGCTTTTCGTTTTTCCAGATATTATACAACATAAATTATTTTTCGCTTTCAGATATATGGCCTATTCTCTCTAAGAAAATTCATAGGAAAAACACATCATTGAACCATTGCAATGTTTCAGGAGGACAAAGTGAAATATGTAATAATGACTAACCAGAAATCCACTCCTCTAATATGAGTGAAAACATGAAGAACAGATTAAATTCAGATGTTAGCAGACACTGATTCTTTCCATCCATGAATATAAACGTGAAGTTGATCTCCTGTTCCATCGATGGCCTGTTTGAATGCTATCATTTGAAAAGCAATATTGATTTTTCATTCCATTCAGCGAATGAATGCTGTAATTTGAAAGGCAATTTTGATTTTTCATTCCATTCAGTGAATTGACCCTTACAGCAGGAATCACCCAATTGGACCCTTGAAACCACTGAAAACAAAAATCACGTTGGCGGTATGGGAACTAGACCTTACACTCTTTTTAATACAAGGCGAATCTGTTATTTATCTTTACTGCTATATAAAGGCAACTCATTGTCCAACATTGTTAGTAAAAATCAAATGAAGTACTTCAGTAAATTACTTCAGACTTTTACATGATACTCTAATGAACATTTGATGGTCTGAAGCTATGTATATATATATATATATATATATATATATATATATATATATATATATATATATATATAAAGATTATACTTATGAGAGATCTCAGTGCTAGAATACAAAAATAATAGGCACATTCAGAGAAAATGTATGAAATGAAAATGGAATAATCCTCAAAGATTTTTCTGCATTTAAAAATTACTCAAAGTTTCTTTAGAAAAAAAATACCCAAATTTACATGGTCAACAAGAGGATATAGATCTATTACAGATTATGTAATAAAAATGAGGGATTTCCTGGAATGGTTGGAGATACCAGGATTTATCAATGAATGGACATTGGATCAGATCACTTCTTATTGGTGCTATTAGCTGACATCTATGCAAAATGGAGAAATACAAGTTCTTAAAGTTTACCTTCTAGAAGATTGTAGCATAAGAGATCATATCAAAAGTGGATGACAAAAGCATTAGAAAATTTTGAAACATTAGAAGACTTAGGAGAAGAATGGAAAAACTTAAAAACAGCCATATCAGTTGACGAATTTCTGGGGAAGAAAAATAAATACAGGGAACATAGAGGACTAACGATTTGGATGCTAGAGATGGAAACAGCAATTAAAAAGAAACAAGAAGCTTTCAGGACCTAACTAATCCCAGTAATGAGAATTATAATGAATATAAAGGGAAGAGAAATAATATGAAATATCTAGTTCGGAAAGTGCATGCAGGATCATTCTCATGCTTTATTAGCAATATCGAGCGTCATTTCCATGGCAGATAAACTATCACTTGTAAAGTAATACAATCACTCAACAAGCAATAAAATGATCATAAATGTGTCGATAATACTGGAGAAAGTGAATGTATACTTTTTATAAAAATTGTGGTATGATGATGCTTTGATTCAGATGTTACTGAAGTGAAAGATTCAAAACACCTTGACGATACTGATGTGTGAGAACTGACAGAAGTTCTAAAAGCTACAAAAAATAGGTAAGCCACTTTTCAGATGGCATTAATATGGAACTGTGGAGGGTTGTTCCTACATCTAAGACATCTTCACACATTTAATCAGTGTTAGAGAAATAAGAAGGTACCAGAAAGGGACAGTAAAAATAAATGTAGTGACTATCAAGGTGCTAGCCTCCTGGTTTCAGTGTATAAATTACATGCCAAAATCCTGAATGCAAGACCTAAAAATTTCTTGGAAAAGGTAATATCTGAAGAATAATCAGGTTTTAGTAAACGATGGTCAACTATTTACAATGTTTTTATATTGCAACAAGTTATAGAATCCTTCCTTTCGTGGATTTTGAGAAAGCATTCGATAAAGTGAATAGAGAAATGCTATGGAATATCATGGCTGAAGGAGGTTATCCATCTCACCTCATAAATGCTAGTACGAATCTGGAGTTATTTTAGATCATGTCACTAGACTAAACGTAATTTTATATGCAGATGACCTAACTCTGATTACAGAGAATGCAGATAGGACTCTATAAGATTCAGCAGGTAGCCTCAAATTATAACATAACATTGTCGCAGATAAAACTAATGTGATGGCACTTCGGAACAGACTATCAGTAAGATCTCGAATAGTCTTGAATAATGAAATATTGGATCAAGTAAAACATTTTAAATACCTAAGATGCAACATTGCTTACGAATATAACTATGCCATGGACCAAAGATTAACTAAATTTACTTCCTTACTTGTGAAACTAAAGCATGGATAACAAAAAGATACCAAGCAAGTAGAATACAGGCTTAAGAAATCAGACATCTGAGAAGAGTGGTGGTGGTGGTGGTTAGTGTTTAACGTCCCGTCGACAACGAGGTCATTAGAGACGGAGCGCAAGCTCGGGTTAGGGAAGGATTGGGAAGGAAATCGGCCGTGCCCTTTCAAAGGAACCATCCCGGCATTTGCCTAAAACGATTTAGGGAAATCACGGAAAACCTAAATCTGGATGGCTGGAGACGGGATTGAACCGTCGTCCTCCCGAAGGCGAGTCCAGTGTGCTAACCACTGCGCCACCTCGCTCGGTTTGAGAAGAGTGGAATGATGTACAAGATACGATAAAAAGTGAAGATATAAGGAAAGAACTGAAGTACTGTAACAGGCAATTTGCCAATTACATGGTGTGAAGAAAAAGAAGACGTTTATAAAGGAGAAATGTTGTTGGCAAAAATCTCGAATAGTTCTTATCAATTTACTTAACATTTTTACATGACACACCAGTAAATAATTGGACAGGCATAGGCTATAAATATATATGTAATATATGAAGAGGAGATATTGTTATCAGAATTTTACAAGGTGCTATAATGAACATTGATAGAGTACAATGTAGTGTACAATACTGTGTCGACAAGGACCTTGTGCCCAGAAATGTACAGTTTGGATATAAAATAAGTTTGAAAACAGGAATGCTCTCTAATCTCCAGCTTCACAGTACACACACAAAATGGGAAGAGGGTGCCATCGTCATTTCCTTGTGTAATTATGACATTACACAGTAGTCTAATGATCATTGAGACAGACTTAACCTATATTTTTATGTATGATGTATATAAATATATGTATATAATATATATGGCAGAAGAGTTGTTACCAAAAATCTTGGAAACTTCTTGACTGATTTAATTCAAATTTTTATACAATACTCTTATGAACATTTTATGGACACAGGTATAATTTTGTAATATATATAAGTATACATTAAATATCTAAAGGGAAGCTTTGGTACCAAAAGTCTTGTAAAATTCTTGAGCAGGTCACTTAAAAATTTTTCACAGTACTATAATAAACATTGGTTGGATGTAGGCTATATATATTTCAATTGGACATATTGTATAAATATATATGTAATGCATGAAATGGATTTTTGTTACTAAAAATCTCGAAAAGTTCTTCACTGATTTACTTCAAATATTTATATGATACTCTAATAACGTCAGACAGATATAAGCTACATATTCTTTTAATCTCTCTCTCTCTCTCTCTCTCTCTCTCTCTCTCTATATATATATATATATATATATATATATATATATATATATATATATATATATATAATATATATATAAAGAGGGCACTTTGTTAAGAAAATTCTTGGTAAGTCCTCGAACTGTTTACTTCAAATCGGACACAATTCTCTAATGAACATTCAGACATACTCAAGTTATAGATTTTTAGCACATGTGATATATAAATATAAATGTAATATGTATAGGAAAAGCGTTATTATGAAATATCTTTTCTATTAAACTGACTGCAGGAAAGATACTATTAGAGTAGGGAATTTTAACCATTAGATAAACTCTTGCTCCCATGTATATTCTTCCTCACTAGATATATTTTTAAAGAAAAATAGTACCCACACTTGTTTTGTTGTCTTCCTCACAGCTACTCTACAGAAAACAGGAAAGTTATAGTTATGACTGATTGTATTGGGATTAGAGTACTCTTACAGAATTTGAATTTCTAATAACAGTAAACTATGCTGAAGAACAGGTGGTGAGTCAGGGTAGATGGACTGGGTGAGAGAAGGAAATGGAAACAAAGAGGAGAAGGAGGAGATTGACGGAGAGAGAGGGAGAAGGAGATGGAGAGAGAGGAGGGAAGTAGATGGGAAGAGAGATGGGGAGGTGTTGCTAGGCAGAGAGAAGAAGGCGGAGGAGTTGGAGGTGGTCAAAGAAAGTGGGAATGAGGAGATCGACAGAGAGAGAGTGGGGGGGGGGGGGGGAGAACGAGCGAGATTAGAATGTATATCCAATTCGCACACATTTTCAGCAATTGCAAAGCATTGCCAAGTTTCCTAGTTTATTTGTAACCGCACAAACTTGTTCCTTCTATTTGCTAGTGTACAATACTGTTGCGATATACATTCTTACAAAGAAGTTATTAATAATGAAAAGTGGTGATCACTGTGTAAGAAGTTAGTGCTACGCTGCTTATTCATGCTTAACGGCAATGACTGCATGCAATACATGGACACAATCAGCAGAGATCAGAACATTGATGATGATGTTTGATTTTCATTTTGCGTGGCTGCTGAGATATACTGCCATCACTGAAGTAAGTTCGGCTAATCAAAATCTGCCACTTATCACAATCCTCATAGCAAATTATTAACCTTGATCATCAAAGTCCTCTTAATACCGTATGCCTTGCTACATACATAGAGCGGTTCAGAAATCTTATTAGGGGATTCTAGAGGTTGCGGAGGGACATAGGAGATAAATTGTCGACAAGGAGCTTGTGCCCAGAAATGTACAGTTTGGATATAAAATAAGTTTGAAAACAGGAATGCTCTCTAATCTCCAGCTTCACAGTACACACACAAAATGGGAAGAGGGTGCCATCGTCATTTCCTTGTGTAATTATGACATTACATACAATTTTTGTACAACTACAACAATGTCTGTGAAAAAAAAGTACGTTCACAAGAAGGGGGTAAACTGTGCTGTTCCACATATGCACCTCACTCTCGACTTTGAAGAGCACGTCCTTCTTCACCTAGAAGATTAGCCAAGGACGACTACGTGAAACAATTATCCATACCATGGGCTCCTGTAATACACACAGGACAGAGCCCATTGTCTCTGCTGAGTGCGTATTTTAAAATGGGAGATTTCTCACTCTTGTTGTGGTAGTACATTTTGTGCTTTTGAGATTTCTTAAACTTTATTTCTATCATTTTGATTTGTTTTTGTGAAAAATTGCAAATTTTCCATGACGGCCTTTAAGTGTGCTTTCATAACCGAGGCTAGGTATCTGAAAGTCCAAATGATTTAGGTTTTACAGTAACAGTACATAGCTGATGCCTTCATTCTATAAATAAGAACATAAACCGATAAAGCAATTTTCATTAAAAAAACGTTTTATTGACTGACAAATTCAGCTCCTTCGAAGGAGAAAAATATAGTTGTGTAACATGTTATTTGTTACGTGGGAAAAAACGTAACGGTCAGGTAATAAAGCTCTATGTATTCCGTTACAAATATTGTCTGATGTGTTCGTGTGTAGGCTATGTATTTTCGCAGGCAAGTAAATGTCGATGTTCTGAAACGTCCTTGCACTTCTCTGTCATTTACCATACAAAACTGAACAGGAATATCCATTATGAAATTTCGTTTGGCCATTAAAAATCTTCGTCATTGTTGATTCCTCAGTTCCGATACTATACTCCGATGTTTTGTACCACGGGTGGTAATCCATAACCGTTCGAGTTGACGTAACGTGGCGTCCAGTATGAATACCCTCTGTGGTTAATTTGACGGTTTGCATGATTCGGCCTTTATTAAATCTGTATTTACTAATTCTCCTGTAGCATCCCAAGAACACTGTAATAGGAATTATGAAGCGCTTTTCATGTACAAGTAATATTCTGCGCTTTGTAAGAAAACTAATTTTCATTTGTTTCGTTGTAACTGATAATTTCTGAAGCTGCCCTAAAGGCCCGTAGATACGCAACGATCTATCTGCGCAAATGTCTGCGCACATCACTTCTGCGCAGACAGCTCGTTGCGTGTGGACAGAAGATTTGCACCAACCTGAGGTATGTGCGAACCTGGAAGTCGGAGATGAAGGTTTGAGCGAAACCTCTCAAATCTGTGGGTTCAAACCAAATCTGCGCAGACAAGTTGGAGCGTGTGGACAGGAGATCGCCCCAAATCTGGCGCGAAACAGCAGTTTGCTCAGTCTAGTGTTTGTATTTGTGCGCACAGGGCATTAAAATGGCTAATACTCGTCAGTGTTCTCGAGAGTTTGTAAGTGAAGTCATTGAAATATATAGATACCACCCATGTTTGTGGAAGATTAAAAGTAAAGAATACAGTGACCGAGACAAAAAGACAGCAGCATCCAATGCTGTAATTGCAAAATCGCGGGCAGTTGACGCCTGGGCAAACAGAGAAACAGTAATTAAAAAAAATCGTTGCGAACTGTTTACCGAAAAGAGTTATCCAAAGTTAAGAGTAGATCAAGTATACCAGCCAACGTTATGGTATTTTGATCTGCTTGGCTTTCTTAGTGATCAAGAAACGCCAAGACCAAGCAGGAGTACAATTGAAGATGAAATTGAAGTGTCAATGTGCGAGGAAATGAACACGACGTAATGTAAAACAATATATTTCACATACGTTTATCAATAGTTTATTCAAAAGAACATATTTGTGTGCAAACATAATAGAAAATTAACTGCTGTTATAAAAAGAAACATGAATATACTTGTCCATGTTTTAGGTTCGCTCTGCAACTCTGGCAATTAATTTACGTGAGAAAACGGCTTTCGCTTTAGCAGCCACTGTCTACACCATTTTGACCGCTTTCTCTGTTTCCTGCGGTTGGTCTGAATGTTTCTTGCAACACAAATAGCGAACACAGACCACAACAGAACTTCCTCCATTTCTATACTTCAAAATAACTGAATTGAATTTTTGACGTTTACCGGGAGCGTAGTCGCTTGCCACTGATATTTCTTTTCTACATCGACAGATGGCGGGCGAGTAGTAGATTGGGGTTTGTGTCGTGTGAACACACCACATTTGCAGCGATCTTTTGCATGTACAGACATCTGCGCAGACAGATCGTTGCGTGTGGACCGGGCTTAAAATCGAAATTTGATAAATTACAAAATTTATAAAACGAAGAAGCAATCAACTGTCTAGAACTACTAATCACCTTCATATCTGAAACGAGAACGAATTATTGTTGCAATAAGTCCTGTAACGCTACTATCTAATGGTCTTCTTATGTGGTGAACACCATCATTAATAAGCCCGGTCCACAAGCAACGATCTGTCTGCGCAGACGTCTGTACATGCAAAAGATCGCAGCAAATGTGGTGTGTTCACACGACACAAACCCCAATCTACTACTCGCCCGCCATCTGTCGGTGTAGAAAAGAAATATCAGTGGCAAGCGACTACACTCCCCGAAAACGTCAAAATTTAATTCAGTTATTTTGAAAAATAGAAATGGAGGAAGTTCTGTTGTGGTCTGTGTTCGCAACTTGTGTTGCAAAAAACATTCAGACCAACCGCAGGAAACAGAGAAATCGGTAAAAATGGTGCAGACAGTGGCTGCTAAAGCGAAAGCAGTTTTGTCGCGTAAATATACTGCGAGAGTTGCAAGGCGAACCTGTTTTGTTTTACATAACCTCGTGTTCCATTTCCTCGCACATTGGCACTCCAATTTCATCTTCAATTATACTCCTGCTTGGCCTTGGCGTTTCTTGATCACTAAGAAAGCCAAGTAGATCAAAATACCATAACGTTGGCTGGTATACTTTATCTACTCCTACACCAGATCTTCTAGATTTCTGAACATTGGATAACTCTTTTCGGTAAACAGTTCGCTGACAGACTACTTTACTTGACTTGCCTTCATGAACTCGTCCTTCAGGAAAGCGTAAATAGCTTAACATGTGTTGGGTATTATTACACTCAATGCTTGTTTCGATATTGTAGATGAAAATTCCAAATCATTGTAACTCCTTCCTGTTGCTAGGAATCTTAATGTTACTGCCAGGCGTTCATGAGGAGAAATTGCCCTTCTCATACAAGTATTTTTCTCATAATATGAGGGGTTACATGCTTTAAGAGATAATTATAAGTTTCGACATCCATCCGCAAATAATTTCGCCAGTTCGCAACGAAATTATTTTTTTATTACCGTTTCTCTGTTTGCCGAGGCGCCAACTGCCCACAATTTTTCAATTAGAGCATTGTATGCTGCTGTCTTTTTGTCTCGGTCACTATATTCTTTACTTTTAATCTTCCACAAACATGGGTGGTTTCTGTATATTTCAATGAATTCACTTACAAACTCTCGAGAACACTGACGAGTATCAGCCATTTTAATGCCCTGTGCACACAAATACAAACACTAGACTGAGCAAACAGCTGTTTCGCGCCACATTTGCGATGATCTCCTGTCCACACGCTCCAACTTGTCTGCGCAGATGTGGTTTGAACCCACAGATTTGAGAGGTTTCGCTCAAACCTTCAACTCCAACTTCCAGGGTTGCACATACATCAGATTGGTGCAAATCTTCTGTCCACACGCAACGATCTGTCTGCGCAGATGTGATGTGCGCAGACATTTGCGCAGACAGATCGTTGCGTGTGGACGGGCCTTAAAGGCCCGTCCACACGCAACGATATTATCTGCGCAAATGTCTGCGCACATCACATCTGCGCAGACAGATCGTTGCGTGTGGACAGAAGATTTGCACCAATCTGATGTATGTGCAACCCTGGAAGTTGGAGTTGGAGGTTTGAGCGAAACCTCTCAAATCTGTCGGTTCAAACCACATCTGCGCAGACAAGTTGGAGCGTGTGGACAGGAGATCGTCGCAAATCTGGCGCGAAACAGCTGTTTGCTCAGTCTAGTGTTTGTATTTGTGTGCACAGGGCATTAAAATGGCTGATACTCGTCAGTGTTCTCGAGAGTTTGTAAGTGAATTCATTGAAATATACAGAAACCACCCATGTTTGTGGAAGATTAAAAGTAAAGAATATAGTGACCGAGACAAAAAGACAGCGGCATACAATGCTCTAATTGAAAAATTGCGGGCAGTTGGCGCCTCGGCAAACAGAGAAACGGTAATAAAAAAATAATTTCGTTGCGAACTGGCGAAATTATTTGCGGATGGATGTCGAAACTTATAATTATCTCTTAAAGCATGTAACCCCTCATATTATGAGAAAAATACTTGTATGAGAAGGGAAATTTCTCCTCATGAACGCCTGGCACTAACATTAAGATTCCTAGCAACAGGAAGGAGCTACAATGATTTGGAATTTTCATCTGCAATATCGAAACATGCATTGTGTGAAATAATACCCAACACATGTGAAGCTATTTACGCTTTCCTGAAAGATGAGTTCATGAAGGCAAGTCAAGTAAATTAGTCTGTCAGCGAACTGTTTACCGAAAAGAGTTATCCAAAGTTCAGAAATCTAGAAGATCTGGTGTAGGAGTAGATCAAGTATACCAGCCAACGTTATGGTATTTTGATCTACTTGGCTTTCTTAGTGACCAAGAAACGCCAAGACCAAGCAGGAGTACAATTGAAGATGAAATTGGAGTGCCAATGTGCGAGGAAATGGAACACGAGGTTATGTAAAACAAAACAGGTTCACCCTGCAACTCTCGCAGTAAATTTACGTGACAAAACTGCTTTCGCTTTAGCAGCCACTGTCTGCACCATTTTGACCGCTTTCTCTGTTTCCTGCGGTTGGTCTGAATGTTTTTTGCAACACAAGTTGCGAACACAGACCACAACAGAACTTCCTCCATTTCTATTTTTCAAAATAACTGAATTAAATTTTGACGTTTTCGGGGAGCGTAGTCGCTTGCCACTGATATTTCTTTTCTACACCGACAGATGGCGGGCGAGTAGTAGATTGGGGTTTGTGTCGTGTGAACACACCACATTTGCAGCGATCTTTTGCATGTACAGACATCTGCGCCGATGTCTGCGCAGACAGATCGTTGCGTGTGGACCGGGCTTTACGCTGGCAAGTATAGGAGGTGTTCTTTCTCGAAATCAGAGATCACTGTTTGGAAGCAGCCGCATGTGTGGAAAGAAATACTTTGGAAATCAGGATGTTTTGTAAATAGAGAATTAAAGCAGGAAAAATGGGAGCCGGTGAAAAGCTAAGTAAGGCAGCACAGCTACTACGATCTCTCCCGCGGGTGACACTAGCAAATATTCGCAATAATCCAGGATCACGTAAGAAGGTAAAACACTTTATATTGATATCCAGATAATGCACAACAATATTTTATATATGGTAGTGTCACGAACTATTATAAACTTCGGAAGTATTACAGCGTTCACAGATAACGAAATAAGTTTTCTTAGGAGAAATGTAGTGTGACAGTGCCAACTCACCCGTAGCCCTCACCCCTTGACATAATTCTTGGCTGTGGTGACAGTCGCCCGTAGCGCTCCCCGATCGCTGGATTAGATTGAAAGGTGATAAATTGGTTGTGAGTTGGCGAAGGCGACGAATGTACATGAAAAATAAAGGTTTATGTGACCACTTTTTGTAACCTAGACTAATTTCTATGTTTGCAAATCATTTTTTACGCGTGTTCTTTTAAAAAATAAAACTGTAAGGTAAATTCCGAAAACTAGTATTAAACAAACAAATCCCTGACGAATATTTTTGTACATATTAGGCACATACATCGCACGTAAACTGCGAAAAATTCAAGGAGCATCCACTGAATAACTTCCACCATGCTTAGTTAGATCCATAGAGCGAAACTTGTCTTTTGGAAACACTTATCACATAATTGTGCATTGGCAACTTGAATGAATAATATGCTTGATTTGTATCAAAATAGTGTAAAAGTCAATTTACAGATTTAACCTGCTTACATTTGTTATATGTTAAGATGATGCAGGTTTCCAAAAGTGTCAAATAAGAAGTGAACAAAAGTTACTATTTGAAAAATGCATTAGGCCTACTATGTTTGTTTTACAGTATAAGTTATCAGGTACATACCGTGTGTTATCAAAAGAACATTGTACAACAGAGACCAGCCGAATGTGGCAGTGACAGTAGGAAGACGCTGACATATTTGGGAGGATGGGATTAGTTCTGTTTGACCATCCTGATTTAGGTTTGCCATGGTTTTCATAAACCATTTCAGGCAAATGCTGGAGTGGTTCATTCACTAAGACCACAGTTCACCACATGCCCTTCCTCGTAGAAACGTACTTGTATATTCTATGTGTGTGTATATTGTGAGGTATTGATTTTCATCATATTATGATGGCAAATTCTTTATCACGTTGAAATGATTCCTGGATTAATACATGGTTTAAGCAATTTTCGTGGGTATGCACGGCCAAAAATTTTTGCGTTTTTGTACCATACTCACTGATGTATGTTAATGTTTTACACATGATTAACATACTTTTCATACAGTGCTGAATTAATTGTATCCCCTCCTGGAAATGGTTATGGATCTTAGTGAAATTCAGTTCTATTGTTTAAAAAATTCCGTAAAATTTAATTTTTTTCATAGAGACTATTATGATATTTCGCAGTCAGATACGTTGTATCGATAACAGAACATTCTAGGTCTATCGGCTAAATTTCTGTATTTAAGACTTGTGATATATGATGAGTAATAAATGGCCCTATCAATCAAGTAATCTTTCCGGGGAACAATATATCACCTCGGTTCTTCCATTGAGCCTTATTAAATGTATTCAGTAGGTACTTGTGAATAATCAGTCACAGTTTAATCATTCTCTTCAACTTTGTTAGGATCTTGTACTTTATCTGACTGCTTGGCCTCATGTTTCCCTAATTCCATACATTTTTAGGTCTGTTATTGGCATTATTTTGTCATGGTGTACATAGTGCAGTATTGGAAATACGGAAGCATCCGATCCCGCCCGTCTGCTTTGACCCATGACGTCACAAATATGGCGGAAACGACCATAAACCACGATTCCAGTATGGCGCATATAAAGGCGTTACGTACACATTATGAGGACGAAAATACATCGAAAAACAAACACACACACTTTCCACAAAAAGCCTAATGACACTAACAGGACAAGCGCGGGAAATGGGGTGTTTTTGGGTTTGGGAAAACTAAATATAAACAAATTTAGACACCCACCCCCCATACAAAACCACACAAAACGACGAAAAAAAAAAGCCGACATCACAAAACTTCCCAAATACCACTAAACACAATATCATCTGGAATCGGACACTTCCCTTGACATATATTGCTCAACAGCAGCACCCGATCCCATAAATTAGGATCAAACATTTTACTTGGCCTATATAGCTCAAAAACATCTCCCGATATCAATAGCAACATACATAGCCACACATTGGGATCGAACACTTCCCTTGACCTGCACACTTAATTTTATCCGTCATATCCATTCCTGAACAAAAACAAAAACTGATTAATTTTACTAAAATTACCACACGACGTACAGCGAACAACACTAAATTAACCTTCACACAAAATCGTTAACTCACTGAAACGAATTCCACTACAAATACAGCCGACAATCGAACAATTCTGGATATTAAGCAAAAGCAAACTGAGCCCATTACACCACACAAACGAAAACCCTGAACATACCACCAGACAGCACGCGCCGTCATGACGTCACACACGACAACACCCTTACGTCACGGGTCAAAGCCGACGCATGGGATCGGACGCTTCTGTCGACCAGCAGTATTGGTATCTGGGCGTTTTACTACCTTCCCTTAACATGTTGCAATCATTTTTGTATGATGTACAAATAATATCAGAACTCGACTAGTTCTGCCAATTGTGTGTAGGCCCCCACTTCTCTTTTCTGTTTACAAGATATTTTAAATACCTTATTATCAATCTTCTTCACTTTCCATATTACCTTTGAAATTGACTGGCAGATGCGTACAGTGTGCTGATTCGGGACTCAAACATGGACCATAGCCTTTTGTGGGTAATGCTGTACCGATTGAGCTATTCAAGCATGACTTGAACCCTTACACTGTTACTAAGACATTTCTTGGTGATACTGTTTCTTCTAGGAATGCTAGTCTCACTGTGTAAGCAAGTAGAACTTCTGTGAAGTTTGGAAAGTAGGAGTAAGATAATGGTTGGTTGCTTGATTTGGCGGGGAGACCAAATAACAAGGTCATCGGTTCCATCAGATTTCCTTTCTAAGGAACTATCCCGGCATTTGCCTGAAGCGATTTAGGTAAATAGTGGAAAACCTAAATCAGGATGGCTGGACACGGGCTTGAATCATCATCCTCCTCAATGGAAGTCCAGAGTGCTAACCACTGCAGCACCTCGTTCAGTGAGAAGTGTAGAATTTAAGTTGTGACGGTTGTTGTGACTCAGACCTGGATTCATCAGACTGTATGAGTATTGCCTTTGGAAGGCAAGGTATAATGTTTGATTCCCAGTTCATAACAGAGTTTGAACCTGCTGGGAAGTGTCAAGCCAGACAAATCACACTACAGATTGAGTCATACTAGACATATTTTCTTTATTTTAATGCAGACTGGTATGACAGTCATTTATTCTTATAATAAGACTGAAAAGTGCACACACAAGTATTTCAGTCAAGTGATTGTACAATGAATTAATTAATTTAACATCAGTTACATGGTATTGACACTGAAGTAAATATTATTTTCTGCTCATACAGTCTTTGCTATTTGGGACCTTGTCAGAGAATTTCACCATCACCTATTATTTACTCGGGTCGACAGAAGCGTCCGATCCCACGCGTCGGCTTTGACCCGTGACGTAAGGATGTTGCCGTGTGTGACGTCATGACGGCGCGGAGTTTGGTTTGAGTGTGGCTGTCTCCAGTTCTGTTTTATCTTATTTTATTTACTTTTCTGTTCTGTTCGTTCTATCTCGTGAGATTTTTTAAAATTTAAAAACACTTATTACTTATTTTAATTATCTGTTTCCTCCAATTTCTGTTTTAGTTTATTATATTTATCTTTCTGATCTGTTCGTTCTATCCCGCGAGATTTTTTTTTTTTTTTTTTTTTTTTAAAAAGACAAAAAGCACTAATCAGCTACTGAAGCATCTTTATCTTCTATGGGTTGCAGGGGTTACGACCCCTGGGGAGGTGGGTGGGTATTCATGCATGGCTGTCTTCACTTACACGTTGTAGCTACGCAAGGCGTCTAAATTTGTTTATATTTAGTTTGCCCCCCACCCAAAACACCCCATTTCCCGCGCTTGTCCCGTTAGTGTCATTAGGCTTCTTGTGGAAAGTGTGTGTGTTTGTTTTTGTTTCCGCCATATTTGTGACGTCATGGGTCAAAGCAGACGGGTGGGATCGGATGCTTCCGTATTTCCATTTACTCTGGATGACTGTAGTCTTTACCTAGTTATTTTATGTCTGGTTTTCACACTATACAGTTTGTATGAGTTGTACGTCTCTGTTAACAGTATATTACTTGATAATGACCTGTGGTGAAAAATAAATCATAATAGCCTAAGAGGTACATCTTATTGTGTAGACTCCTTACCATGGTACACGTTAGCTTCACTTATTCTGTACTTATCTCGAATACTGTTACTGACAGAGACATAAACATAAAACATTGGGTTTGTTTGGAGGGGTAAATGTCACTGCTAGTGTGTTTTATGTTTTCAGACTAAGAGAGGAAGGGCACAACATGGAGGAGATAAACATGGAGCTGGAAACAAAGGCTCTGGTCAGAGACAGAATTTTATGCGACTGGGCTATGAAACTGGTAACAATCCTTTTTACCTGCGATTTGGCTATGAGCCTTATTACAAGGGGCATCAGTAAGTATAGATGAAGTAAAAAACTGTAATATGGCACATAATTTTCTGCACACTTTAGAGCAATTTAAATTGTTTTGAGTGCACCAGAGTTACAGTTAGTTTTAATTTGGATTCCACTTGTAGCTGATGTGTCACATTGATTAATTTGCTCATGCCATAGTGTGCATTTTGTGACTGATTTATGGTTTGTTGCAATCATTTATATAACGTAAAACATAAACGTTAGGGGATAAAGAAGCATATTTGATAAGTTATTGGCTTTGACCAGTGGCATAGGAAATGTGACGACAAACAATGTAAACAACATGGTGGCTATAACATGACATAAGTGGCAATTTTTTCAAACAGGCTAAGATACAGGTCACTCCATCATCACAACCAGCTTTTTTACTTTCACATTCATTGGCATCGCCAACTCAACCAAACTGTCACCTTTCACTATAACAAAGATATTGGGCTAATCTACAGATCAGTCTGTCCACAACTAGGTTCTTTTCCTTTCACGATCATTACCTTCACCAGCTAACAATGAAACAGTGAATGTTTGTACCAAAATGTGACATCATTACGCCACTAGTCAGAGCTGTTGACAGAATATTCAAAAGTCTGTCTATCTCCTAAGTGTACTGTTTTATAGAATATCGATCCATAAAAATTTGAGTCATATTGAACATCTGTCCACAGAAGTCCTAAGGGCGAGTGAACAAACTTATTTGGATACTGACAGGCTATGACCTCATTGAAACAACTGTCCTGCAGTCACCTGAAATTGACATTGATTTTTTTAACTGTTTGGATCTGAGCCTTTGTTTCATTTGATGAAATGTCATTGCAACCCATCATGATTTTATAAGATTCTGTTAACTTCTCATGTTTGCAAGTGTGTTTTTGTAGTTCATTTTTTATCAATAATTACTCCAGGTCCTGTTATCCAATGGCACTGAAAATTTCTGTGCATGTAAGAAATTGATGAGCAAGGAATATAATTTTTTTAATTTATTTTGTGAATAATGTATTAACTTAATTTTGTTTCCATTTTCATTACAAATTATTTGCAAGAAGGCACCAGCGTCTTTCTATGCCCTACAAAAATGTAAAAATCTCTTCCCTTTTGACCTGGAAAAGCAGCTTGCATAAATACTGATTCTTAAGATTGTTGACTACAGTGATGTTATCCTGAAAGTTGTTTGCTAGGAAAGTTCATGACACCTGGAACTGGTAATGAATGCCGGAATTTGATATATCTGTGACATTCGACTCTTTACTCATATTTCACTAACTTAACGTGCAGCTATCCTGGATATGTGCAGACAAATGCAGAGATTTCCATACCCTATCTCCTTAACTGCCTTATTAGTGTACACACTCTCTCTCTCTCTCTCTCTCTCTCTCTCTCTCTCTCTCTCTCTCTCTCTCTCTCTCTCTCTCACACACACACACACACACACACACACACACACACACACACACACCTCTCCTTGACCTTAATTCTCTTGTCTGAAGAACATAGCAGAAGCACTTGTTCCCATCAGAGCAAAATCATTTCTTTCACTACCATCACTTAGCTGCTTTGTCAAAGTCCGTTTCGATAGCAGGAATGCCACTCTTGAACATCTCCAGCTTCAAAAGGCAGTTAATGAAATATCTACTGAGGCAACACTAATGTCCCTTCACACACACATTGTCCCATTTCATCCGCCTTTCCTATCAGACCTTTCTCATATTCCATCACTATTAGCGTGTGCAGTCAACCCAAATTTCTCCTCTGTAAGAATTTGCTATGCCATAAAAAATCACTTTTGTTCACCTAGAAATACGTTTTGTATCTTTCACTGTTGTAGGGTGGCCAGATTTTTTATTTAAAAAAGGAGACATTACTGATAAACGGAAATGAGAAAAATGGGACAAAACAGGACACTACTTACAAATAAAATATACTTCGTAGAAGTCAGTGCTGCTTTAATAAGACAAATGAAAACTAACATTTACACATGCAGATAATTTATTTTAATAACATACTGAAAAACATACATGACACTGAATCATATTCTAATTTGTCAATTTTTTCCAAGAATTCGGACAGAATTAAACTGCACACACACAGTATTACAGACATCATAACATGAACTTGGGGGCTTCTGAATGCAGAGCATCACTATTAACTTTGCCCTTATCAAAAGATCTGGTGTCTTGGAAGAGTTTTGGAGTGTTTAATAGGCGGTTGCAGAATTCCTGAGACTAATGTGTCGAAAAACGATGCTTGACACTTGCAGTTGCTTCAATAGTTTGAGTAGTAGGACAATTTTTTCATCAATCCAAAGGGAATTAACAATTGAAAAGACTCTTTCCATAACAGCATTTGTACCTGTTTTGCAAGAGCAAAACTCACAAACACCTCTATATTTATACATGAAATGCCTACGTTTTTAAGTATGTAGAATACGTGAAGTCATCTCTTATCAGTATCCACATTATTTTTCCCCCATTCTTCAGGTTTTCTCGAACAGTTTTAATTTATCAAATAATTGATCTTCATTTGCCAGAATATATTGTCTTAAAGAATTTTCCAGACTTTTTAAGGCCCCATTCCAGGATACAGAATTTTTCAATGTTATGCAATGAAATGATTTTGGAGGCTTATGTGGAGAAATTCACTTTCGTAAATAGCTAACAAAAGTGTCATAAAATAAATTTGTAATAGTTAATTGAGTGAAACGACCACCATTTCCTAAAGTAACACTGAAGAAACAGCTGACGTTTGTAACTTACTGCATTTCTTGTTTTTTTTTTCTTTTTTTTAAGCAATTCTAGTTCCTCGGGTGATTCAGTAACAGAAATTTTGGTTATTTGCAACTTTTGGATTGAATTTGAAAACATTTTAAGTTGGCTTTGCATGAAATGAAACCAAAGTAATGACTGGGGTTCCTAAAAAAACTGTCAGCAATGGAGGACACCTATCCTGAGACATGAAACAAGACTTCAGAGGTTCATAACTATCAGTAAGTGTTGTAACTCCTTGCAGAAATGACAACCATCTGGTTTTTTTTATTTCCCAGAACCTGCTTGTATTTAGTAGCAAACAAATCACAAAATGATTTCAGTTCTTCCATATGCCCAGTATAAATATGAGAATATTAAATATTTTACCTACTACAGTTAATATATCGATAGGAATAATGTCTGCAGTTGTTTGTACACCTCTGTGTACCAAATGGTCTATACTACCAATGTCTTGAATGTTCATTTTGGAATAAACACTGTTTGTCCCAGCCCTCTTGTACCCACCAAAATTAGTGTTACAGTTATCTACACAAAATGCAACAATCTTCTCAATTACATTAACCTTTCTTAAGAAGCCCAGGACATAAATAGCTAATAATTCTATTGTTTCTCCACCATTGTTCTGGAAATAGATTATTTTGTGCTGAATATCTTCTGCAGGGGTGAAATATGTGACTACAATTGGGGCTAGTAGTTGTAAACTTTTGTGATCTGACGCATCAGCCATCACAGACATGTACTTAGTGTCTTTAAGTTCTGATTGCACTTCATGCATTGCGTATGGTGATAAAGCATCCAGTAAAAGTGACTTGCACTTTGTCCTGGAATGTATGAATTTCTCTGATAATAAGAGCTGTGCAGCATATTGAACGGAATAAGTGGTTGTGCTTTGCAGTATGAAACAGTCAGCCCTTCTTCAGCAGTTATGTGTTTATATTGCTCAGTTTGTAATTGTTTCATACTTACAAAGGAAGTTATACTACTGGAAGTTCTCGCGAAAACTGCCACCAAGTGCTGTTTTTTCTTAATGTGTTGTTATTTCAGCGTGCTTTCCTTGTTCACTGGAGAAAACTGAATGACATGAAGTACATTCTGCATTCGTAGACATTTATTTTGTTTCAAGAAAGGAAAATCTACTCTGAGTTTCAGAGAAAGTGAATTTTCTTTTCCCAGTCTTCACACACAGACATCTAGAATAAAGCAAAAAACAAATAGAATGGCCTGTGCAAGCTCACCATGCTTCCATTGTTAAAAGCTGTTCTGTACTTTTTATTGGTATTTTTCTGTATACATTGAAAGACCGAGCCACTTGCAGCTACTGCCATTCTTTGGGATCTCAGAGTGTGTAGCAGATTATTGATTATCTACATTTTAATAATACACAGAAAAATAAAATAAATTAAAGGGAATGGTTGACAACAGCAACTAATATATAAATAAAAGAATGCAGTCACGATTCAGTCCAATTTTCGAACTTTTGCTCTTCCTGCAATCTACTCACATCTGTTGGTATATAGTCTCAGTGATGGGCCATGGCAGGGGCGCCGACTTATAAAAAATATTGGCAGGACCCATACTGGGATCTTGCCTCGAGAAATCTTCTAAATTTTAGATGGAAAAATAGTGAGTTTTAAAGTTTTTTTTTTTTTTTTTTTTTTAAGCGTTTTAGTCATACGATCAACATTAGAACCCAAAAACTGGATTCTCGATAACTCGACACTCCGGAAAACTCGACAGACCTGACACATTTTTTGGCTTTGGAAAAGAAACAGAACCTAACACACACATGGTATTTTTGTAAAAAGCTAATTTAATTTACAGTAATAATTATGCTTATAGACTATTACAGAGCGGTGAATGTAAAGCTCTGAAAAGACTAAAATTATATTTAAATAAATCCTAAACTATCGTTAAAAGAATAAAACATAAAATATTGCTGTCGCACAGTAATAGCACTTTGATTAATAAGTGAAATAGCTAATTTAAGCTTACTTTGAATAAGACTCAGGTTTCATTAAATAAAAACAATATCTCAAAGTTAATGCTTTAATACAGTTAATAAAGTTAATACAGTATGCCTAATACTTTCAGTAAAAAAGTATGTAAATAGCAGATTTTAATTGGGTCTTACACCCTAAAAATATTTAAATAACTAACAGTAATATAGTAATACAGTACTAGACTAGTACTAATATTTTGAAACTGAAAATTTAACATTATGTATGTATTTAATTCTCTAGTTTATAATGATTTTTAATATTTCTCTAAATTCCATTATTAAGTCTAGAGTGTCTTTAAAGGTGCAGATGTCGACTGTCTGACTGGATTACTAAATATGAAGTTGTTGATGACTGATCGGATATCCAATTCATCCAAAACATCTTGGTGGGCATGAAGAACAGCCAAGTTGTTCAGTCGCTTCTGTTCCATTGTTGATCAGAGATATGACTTCAGACATCTAAGGGTGCTAAATGACCATTCAGCTGTTGCTGTCACTATTGGAACCACTTGGAGAAGCTTAATGCACAACATTTCTCCAGCTGCAGGCTATTGTGTAATGTACTTTCTTACATCACACTTGTTTTTTAAGACCAGTTGTTTTTTTATTAGCGATATCGGCTAATATATTAAAGTGTAAGTGCAGTCTCTCAATGTCTAGGTCATTTTTGAAAAACTCCGTTGATTTTTTTTTTCCCAAGTCTGTTTTACCTCTGTTTACTAAAAACAAGCACTCTTGTTCTACTGCAATGACCTGTGTGATTCCAGTTGAAGCAAACTGCTCACTAATGCAAGATTGCACCGTTTCACAAACTTCAATGTAAATAACTTTGTACTATTCCTTTGGCGTTTTGAAAGTGTACGGTGAGCTGGCTTCGTTGTTTTCTTACTTCTTTGGTATACTTCAATTTCAAGGAAGCAAAGGATCATCAACTTGTGAAGGTTTTTTATTGTAAACACAGTTCCCAAAAGTGTTCGGAACTATCATGTCTTCCATTCAATATACAAATCAAGCCCTCATATATTTTTTCCATATCAGCAACACTTAGATGAGGGCATTGAATTTTTTCATTGACATCCTCTACTGGGTTCATTACATGGCAATAAAGATGTAAAAAGAACATTGACTCAAGGTAGCTGCACATTTGTTACCTGCCACTGTTTTATCCTCTGTAGAAAATGTTTAAAAAAAACTAGAAGTTCTTCAAAGTTCTTCACTATTCTCAAGATACTAGAAGCTCGCATAGTCCATAGAGTCGGGCAAAGGGGTCATAGACTAGCTTGGTCGTCGCTGCTCTCAAAGCGTATCCATCTGATAAGTCCCATCGTTTTGTTCGAGACACTTACAGTGATTATTAAGTCCTTGGCTAAAGCCATAATATCCCTCATAGACGTAAGATGGCGGAGACTGTCTACAACTGCCAAGTCTAAACTGTGAGCAGTGTAGTACACATAACATGCCTTTGGTTGTATATCCAAAACTAACTTTTTTTTGCTCCTTTGAACTTACCTCTCATATTCGAGGCTCCATCATAGCACTGTTCTCTTAAGTTATTCATTGACAATTGAAGACGAGCAAAAAGTCTTAAAATACTAAACAGAGTTTGTGATTCAGTGTTGGGGGTCTCGTATAAGCCAATAAAGTCTTTGTTGATGTTTAAGGGATCATCAACAGTACAAATACAAAATGTCAGTTGTTCGTGAATCGAAGAATCACTTGTCTCGTCAACCATAGTAGAAAAATGTTCGGTCTTCTTGACTGAAGCCAATAACTTTCTCAACACAGACTCTCCTAGTAGATCAATGATCTCGTTTTGAACATCGTGGGACGTCCACTTATACCCCGAATGCCCTAACCGATCTTTAAACTCAGGTATGTCATTCTTTCGGAGTTCCAACAACTGAAAGAAATTTGAGTTTACATCTTTGTGCCTTCTAATTGCTAGTCCTTGTCGGCATAGAAATTGCACAGTAGTAAAAATTGCCTCAAGAGCTAAACTGCCTTTCTTCATATCACTATCTAACTGTTCATTCAATTGGGAGGCCAAACTTCGGTTAGTGATAGAATTTAGTTTCAGAACATCTTCTTCATGCATAAACGTATTTTCATGAAGATGGAATTTTTCCAAAACCTTTTTCCAGTTAGAAAACCCTATAGAAGTAAATGCATCATCCTTTTTTTGAAGAAAATTGTAATAGATTTTTAGCATCTGTCTCTTTGCAGGTTTTGCAAAAATACTTTTTCAGTAGATGCTTCAATTCTAGCCATGTATATTTGATCAACCAAGACTTCTGAAATGATCTTCCTTTACTGGATTGTCAATATTTTGGCTGTGAACAGTTCTCACCTGAAGATGAAGCAATTGATGACACAACAATTGTTGGAGGTTGACTTGCAGTATCAGCAACTTACAAGCGCATGTTTTTTATAATAAATTTATCGATTATGAACTTAATTCACAATACACTAAAAGACTAAAGTTAACGAATAAAATATAGTCATATAAAATAGTCCACTAGACACTAAAGTCAGAACACTAAACACTTCAGCAGCATGCACTGAACGAAACTATCCACACTGAATGACTGTGACAGCAGGATGGGCTTTATGTAGCCGCAGTGTTGTAATGTCTCGAAGTGTCAAGGCAATGCGAGGCAAAGAGTTCCAGCACTTCTGCTCCAGTCCTTTTGATGTTGCCATGGCCACAGCGCTGGCCTGCTGACACCAGCTTTTACCCGAAGGTACCGGGACAAATTCTAAATGTGCCCGCAGCACCGCAACAAACACTATCACTGGTAGCGCATGTACCTGGTATTCCAATGTATTAACAGTGTCTAAATTTCTAATTTGCAACCCACTTGGTAAATCATTAGTCTTCCACAAATAAAATATTGTTCTGGGTTCAGAATCTAGTAATCTTTTTTGAAAGATGACATTTTGGCTTTTGAATGTTACCTTTACTTAACAAGCAACATTAATATTTGTACATGGTATCCACATAAGTACAAGCACTTTTATTGCAAACCTGTTCAAATACAACAAGAGTTTGTAAGATGATAGAATTTAGTGCTATTTCCTCCTCTGTTTCACAAAATTGTCAAATTTTAAACAAAACATGGCTAGTTCATAGCTTCTCAAGTGGCTCAAATGTCACCTAATTGTTCAAGCAATGTCAGTACTGTATCGTGCGCTTTGGTGTGTCGGGAAGTGTTGAACCTGTATTATTTGGCCAGCCCTGCATTTCTGAATCTGTATGTGACCTCCATAGCCAAAGTTTCATCTGTAAATGGAAGACAACCCTATATACTCCATTAAACAACACAAAAATATTAACCTGGGCCGGCCGGAGTGGCCGTGCGGTTCTAGGCGCTACGGTCTGGAGCCGAGCGACCGCTACGGTCGCAGGTTCGAATCCTGCCTCGGGCATGGCTGTGTATGATGTCCTTAGGTTAGTTAGGTTTAATTAGTTCTAAGTTCTAGGCGACTGATGACCTGAGATGTTAAGTCGCATAGTGCTCAGAGCCATTTTATTAACCTGGGCAGCAGTAGTTAAATCTGTGAATATAAGATGGCCTTGTATTTTTTTCGTACTACTAATTCTCACTTTCTGTACATACAATCAAATCATTTTTAATCCTGTTAATACTATTTTTTATTGTTTACCATATTACAGTTGTTGACACTTCTTAGGTTCCTATTATTTAAAAAAATACTATGTTGTCTAAAGCCCTAGTCTGATGTAAGAGAGGATCTGAAGGCCCCAATATGATCAGCTTAAATAAATAAATACAATGGACGGATAGGTACGGCTTTGAATCTAACTCTTCACTGCATTTTTTTCTCTTGAGACACCTTGCCTCTTCAGTTCTTTTGAGCTCACCAACAAATTCAAATCCTTCTGCAATCACAGTTACCTTAAATTTCAACATCACCTTACTAAGACTTTTAAATAATGCTCAAGTTACCAGTGTAATATTTATTCCAGTTGTCTGAGTGGAAAATTTACTACATGTATTAATTTAAAGCGGCCCATTGAAGCACCTAAAATTCAGAACAAGTTCTGAAGACCACTTATAACACTACTGCTCCGCTTGTTATACCGACATGCAGTTTAACCTTGTGACGACAATGTTTATTTCTGTCACAAGGCAGCAGTAAATGTTACCCTCTGAGAGGAGTTTAGAGAATTGACTGGGTTTGCCTAATGGAAAATAGGCAACAAACCTTAATTTCGTAAGAATAGCTGTAGGTAGTTAACAGAAAGAAAATAATTTTGAAAAAAGTAGCAGTAACAGATTACTGTTAACTGAAATAGTTATACGGTCACCAGCCTAATTAGGCATAATAATGTAAAAGCATTACTTCTAAAGAACCTAATTTTACTAATTCAAAACGAACTTTCATTAAATTGTTTTCTGTGAATTGCAGTGAACACACCCAGATGGACAAATTACACAGTGGTCAGCACCAGTTGTCACTTTAGCAGTTAAGCGTTAACAAGATTTGCAAATGAGCCCTTTTTCTTGTTTACTTTAACCATTACTTTTTCCTTTAACTAATATAGCCTAAACTTGCTCTTCACAACCCACACAGGACCAGATAGCACATGATAATAATAGAGTACAATTAATACACACATTTACTACTCAAAAGCAATAAGGAGACACAGTATACAAACTTTCTACTTTTGCTCCTCAGTAAAGTTCATTTTCTAGTTAATTTTCGAAATACTCAGACATAAATAATCTCTTTTATATGTCTGAAAAAAAAAGTAAATTTCACCGTGCACATTAAGAGTACTGACATAACTTTGCCACACATCAATAAAATGCACTGTGAAACTGTTAATGCTTTTTATGCAAAGGACACTCCCGGATATCATCACTTAAAGGAGAGGATCCTACTTGAATAAGTGCACAAGATGGACACATTGTTCAAACACATTTAGAGTATTAGGATTATATTTTCTCAGAACCAAACACAACATTACTGGTTCATACAGTAATACAGTTCTGACCTTTCGTATGTGTGACGAAGTGGTTGCGCAATTGTGATGGCGAGCATGTGGCGGCTAGGTGGTCTTTCCATTGGCAATAATTAGCTCTATTTACTTCTTCTTGGCATTGCTAATATTTTTAGAGCTTTACCCAAATCGAGAGCACCATTTTACAGCCGTGTATTAAACCCGAGGCCTTTCCATCTCAGTTGCAGTACTGTAAGCCTTGCTCAGCCCCTGCACTGTTCACTCATTGGGTACTGGTTGCCGACTGACCACTGTGGTTTCTCACTTGCCGCCCAGACTGAGTGCCATATCCACCTTTTCCTAGCAAGCCAACTCACTTCCGTTGCAGAGGGGAACTACTTTGGGTTTCTCTTTATACATTACAAAGTCCCTTTGTATGAACCAGTTATTACCTAGTTGCCAGCAAACATATTTTAAAAAATCTCATTATTTAAACATATTAAGAAGTCAACACAAATATACATAATTAAATACCACTTCTCTCCAAATAATACAAAGAACTTAACTTGCAAAGAGTAAACATGCCACACTACCTTTCCACTTCATAGACCAAAGACATTTCATAATAAAGAATATATACTTGACATTATGCAGAATTAATCAGTACAAGTTATTTACAATATTGATTGTAGTGTTACACACTATGGTATTCATTTTCTGCTGTATCAGAAAAGTTCACAATTTTGCTTAGGTGCGACCATTAAGCCCCACAAAATACAAATAAATAAGAACACGGAGTTCCTTGTATTACACAAAACTGCAAAAAATTAGTTTCTGAAGAAATTTCCTGTTCAAAATTGTTTGTGCATGCCGTTTTTGTACAGTTGGTTTTTGTATTATTACACAAATAACATTTTTTGTTTTTTTTTATTTACCCAGACATATTTTGACACCTACATGTCATTGGTTCTGGGTCAAATTTCTTTCTGTAAAATATAATGCAAAGTTCATACTTATTTATCAACTTTAGGCCTAAAAACTATAACATGATTATTTTATTTATGTTGCTCAACTGAAAAGGCTTTTTCATGTCTTTTTTGTCATTTTGGTAGTATGCCATCTGCAAAGCAGTCACAAAGAAATTTTGTTTATTTTTGAAATCCTTTTCCTGGGTAGCTTTATATTAAGATGGTGCACAAGTTCGTAACATTTTTGTTTTAGATGTTGGTAGTGCAGTTGATGTGGGTTTATTTATCAATTGTCATTTTTCATTTGTAGTTCACTGTTCCTATTTGAGTTTACGTATTGTAATTTTGTAATTTGGAGATAGTGAGTGGAGCTATGGATGCTAGAAAATGGATTGCCAAGTGGAGAAATTGTAACATTCCTGACACATTTTTCTGTTTGACACCAGTAGAGGCGTGCCAGCAGCGGAGGCAGCCAGAAACACTTGCACCATGTATGAAGATAATGTCATTGGACAGAGTATGGCGAGAAAACGGTTTTCTCATTTCAAAGACGATAGTTTTGATATTAGTGACTCTCCATGTTCAGGAAGACCTACTGGGTTTGGTGAAGATAGTTTAAACACATTAATCCACAGTGATCAGTGTACTCAAGAACTGGCAAATGTGATAAACCATGATCATTCCACAATTGTGACATTTGCATGCAATGGAGAAAGCTTCAAAAATTGGATGTATGAGTACCGTATGCTCTAAGCCAAAATCACAAAAATTGGTGGTGGCCATATGTGAATCCCTGCTTTCTTGTCATAAATTGGCTTGTGAACAACATGAAACATTTCTGTCCTCTATTGTTATTGGTGATGAGAAATGGTGTCATTATCCAACATAAAGTAAAGAAAAGAATGTTTGAGCCCGACCATAGCAGCAACTCCTTGTACAAAGGCCTGTGTGCATCCACAAACCATAATGTTATGCATCTGATGGAACAGCGATGGTGTAGTGTATTATGAATTGCTTCCCCAAGGTGTAACCATCACTGCTGACATTTATTGTCAACTGAGATGTCTTGCAGAGACAGTCCAAGAACAACGACCAGGAAGACTGTGTGAAGTGATGCTACTCCATAATAATGCGCGCCAGGATTCTGCTAGATTGACAAACACTATACAGGAGTTTGGTGGGAAGTCATTCCGCACACAATTTTTTTTCACCTGATTTTGTACCCTCAGATTTTCACCTCGTCCTCTCTCTATCAAACAGCCTTTTAGAAACTTCTGTTATGGATGAAAATGCGCTCCGAACATGACTCAAGGAGTTCTTCGCCTGAAAACCACGCGATTTCTATAGTCGCAGAATCAAAAAGTTACCCGGACTTGGGCACACTGTTGTAAATAGTGAAGGAGAATATATTACAAATGACTAAAGTCATGTTTGTTAAGCTTATGGAAAATTGCTACAAACTTGTTCACCAACCAATTATATGTTAGCATACTTACATTTTCTGGCATGTTGTGTGTGTCTGATGAATATTGTATTGCTATTGTGTACACTGATTTGTTGCCATTTTTTCATATAATTCCAGTCTCACCTTTTTTCTACACACATCTTTCACGAAATGTAACCTGCACAGATACTTATTTCTCCATAGTTATTGAAAGAAGCTATTTTATTTGGGTGCTCACTTGTTAATCATTTTGCTTACCTTTAGTCTAATACTAATTTTGGATGTTTCGTGAACATTTAAGACTTTCCTTCTGTGTTTCATTGTTTTTTTGTCTGTGGTAGTTCTCTTATACTGTGTGTTTTTATAGAGACTGTTGCTTTCTCTGAGGAACTTACCATTTTCAATATTGTTTGGTGGTTTTCTTGTATGAAATGATAAGTAAAATTAGTTGTATTGTCACCTTTTAAGGCACTTATGTGTTCAGAATATCTAGTTTTAAAATTTCTGCACGTGTGGCCTATGTAGACAGATTGGCGTGAACTACAACTTAACTGATAATATTCCAGTTTTGGAGAGTTTGTTTGTGGAGGTGTTCTTAATGTTTAGATTTTTCTGTACTGTGTTGTTCATGTGGAATGATATTTGTAGTCTTTTGTATCTTTAGAATGTTCTCCACTCTGTGGGCATTTTTGTTGCTTATATGTATGTGGAATTCTGTGTTCTTTGTAAGGTGTTCCTGATTACCTGAGTTTGTCAAGCATTTGTGTCCCTTGCTCTTTGTTGTGGCCGGTAATTTGTTCAGTTTGTTCGTTTTTAATTTGCTTTTTTATTTTGTTGTTCAGTTTGTTTATTATTTGTGCATTGAACCCATTCCCCCTCTGTCTGGTGTATTATGTAGGTCATGTGTGTAGCTGAGTCTGTCCAGTGGAGTTCTGTTGAGACTGTGTAGCACACACCTGAAACTTGGAAATTTGTGTGCTTGGGGATGATAGGAATAATTGTGAATGGTTGTACTTGTCACTGTAGGTCTCATGAATATTCCAAAAAAGCGCTGGCAGGTCGATAGACACATAAACAAACACAAACATACACACAAAATTCAAGCTTTCGCAACCAGCGGTTGCTTCATCAGGAAAGAGGGAAGGAGAGGGAAAGACGAAAGGATGTGGGTTTTAAGGGAGAGGGTAAGGAGTCATTCCAATCCCGGGAGCGGAAAGCCTTACCTTAGGGGGGAAAAAAGGACAGGTATACACTCGCACACACACCCATGTCCAACCGCACATACACAGACACAAGCAGACATTTGTAAAGGCGAAGAGTTTCGGCAGAGATGTGAGTCGAGGCGGAAGTACAGAGGCATAGATGTTGTTGAAAGACAGGTGAAGTATGAGCGGCGGCAACTTGAAATTAACGGAGGTTGAGGCCTGGTGGATAGTGAGAAGAGAGGATATACTGAAGGGCAAGTTCCCATCTCCGGAGTTCTGACAGGTTGGTGTTAGTGGGAAGTATCCAGATAACCCGGACGGTGTAACACTGTGCCAAGATGTGCTGGCCGTGCACCAAGGCATGTTTAGCCACAGGGTGATCCTCATTACCAACAAACACTGTCTGCCTGTGTCCATTCATGCGAATGGACAGTTTGTTGCTGGTCATTCCCACATAGAAAGCTTCACAGTGGAGGCAGGTCAGTTGGTAAATCACATGGGTGCTTTCACACGTGGCTCTGCCTTTGATCGTGTACACCTTCCGGGTTACAGGACTGGAGTAGGTGGTGGTGGTGGGAGGGTGCATGGGACAGGTTTTACACCGGGGGCGGTTACAAGGGTAGGAGCCAGAGGGTAGGGAAGGTGGTTTGGGGATTTCATAGGGATGAACTAACAGGTTACGAAGGTTAGGTGGACGGCGGAAAGACACTCTTGGTGGAGTGGGGAGGATTTCATGAAGGATGGATCTCATTTCAGGGCAGGATTTGAGGAAGTCATATCCCTGCTGGAGAGCCACATTCAGAGTCCGATCCAGTCCCGGAAAGTATCGTGTCACAAGTGGGGCACTTTTGGGGTTCTTCTGTGGGAGGTTCTCGGTTTGAGGTGATGAGGAAGTGGCTCTGGTTATTTGCTTCTGTACCAGGTCGGGAGGGTAGTTGCGGGATGCGAAAGCTGTTTTCAGGTTGTTGGTGTAATGGTTCAGGGATTCCAGACTGGAGCAGATTCGTTTGCCACAAAGACCTAGGCTGTAGGGAAGGGACCGTTTGATGTGGAATGGGTGGCAGCTGTCATAATGGAGGTACTGTTGCTTGTTGGTGGGTTTGATGTGGACGGACGTGTGAAGCTGGCCATTGAGCAGATGGAGGTCAACGTCAAGGAAAGTGGCATGGGATTTGGAGTAGGACCAGGTGAATCTGATGGAACCAAAGGAGTTGAGGTTGGAGAGGAAATTCTGGAGTTGTTCTTCACTGTGAGTCCAGATCATGAAGATGTCATCAATAAATCTGTACCAAACTTTGGGTTGGCAGGCCTGGGTAACCAAGAAGGCTTCCTCTAAGCGACCCATGAATAGGTTGGCGTACGAGGGGGCCATCCTGGTACCCATGGCTGTTCCCTTTAATTGTTGGTATGTCTGGCCTTCAAAAGTGAAGAAGTTGTGGGTCAAGATGAAGTTGGCTAAGGTAATGAGGAAAGAGGTTTTAGGTAGGGTGGCAGGTGATCGGCGTGAAAGGAAGTGCTCCATCGCAGCGAGGCCCTGGACGTGCGGAATATTTGTGTATAAGGAAGTGGCATCAATGGTTACAAGGATGGTTTCTGGGGGGGTAACAGATTGGGTAAGGATTCCAGGCGTTCAAGAAAGTGGTTGGTGTCTTTGATGAAGGATGGGAGACTGTATGTAATGGGTTGAAGGTGTTGATCTACGTAGGCAGAGATATGTTCTGTGGGGGCTTGGTAACCAGCTACAATGGGGCGGCCGGGATGATTGGGTTTGTGAATTTTAGGTAGAAGTTAGGCGTGCGGGGTGTCGGTGGGGTCAGGAGGTTGGAGCCAGGTGAAAGGTTTTGTAGGGGGCCTAAGGTTCTGAGGATTCCTTGAAGCTCTGCCTGGACATCAGGAATGGGATTACCTTGGCAAACTTTGTATGTGGTATTGTCTGAAAGCTGACGCAGTCGCTCAGCCACATACTCCCGACGATCAAGTACCACGGTCGTGGAACCCTTGTCCGCCGGAAGAATGATAATAGATGCTCTGAACAGCCGGTGTGGATGTGGGAGAGGAAAGATTGAGGACTTTTATTAAGGATAGGAGTTGACGGGTGTGTTCATTGGCTGAGTTGATGTGTAGTTGAAGGATTAGGTGGGTGAGGACAATGAATTGTTCAGTTTGGAATTGGTATAGGGACTGATAGAAAGAAGGGTTGCAGCCAGTGTGTGTGTGTGTGTGTGTGTGTGTGTGTGTGTGTGTCTAGCAAAGTGGTAAGATGGTGCAGTTTTTTTAGTGGTGTAATTGGGCTGTTGTGTTTATGTATTTTTGGCAAACTATTTAGGATTCTTTTGCTTCTTACATTTTGCTTGAGCTTTTGTAATGGAAACTTTGAGAGTTTTTGTAAGTTTTTGTATGTTTCTTTGGTACCTTGTGGTGGGACCACTGATTGGTTAAATTATGTTCTCTTCCATGAATTCTTTTGCTTTGCTGATTTATTCTGCCTCTCACAAGGACTCGTGTATTCCCTTTCCCTGCCTTGGTGATGACTGCTTTATGTTCTTGTAGTATTTTTGTTTAGTTTTCTGGTTATGTTTTGTTTTGTTTTTGTATTAATGTGGGTTTTATTCCCGTCTCTTCTGCTCCAGCTCCCTTCTTCAGTTGGCACTGAATTCTGATTTTTCCAACTTTTCGTCTTATTTTATTGTGTGTTGTTTCTGTGGCCAGGTTTTCTATTTCCTGTGTGATGTGTTTGTGTTTGTTATGTTTGAGCTCCTTTTTGAGTAATTGTCTTTCTTGCTTTGTTAATTCTGTGTCAGTTAAATTTACATGTCTGCCATGGTACTTGTGTTGGGTAACCATTCTGTCTTCTTTAGTCATTGTTGTGTTTGATTTCGTGATGTGATTCAGTTTTTTGTTTCGTGTTTCTTCCTTCTTTTTCATTAGTGTTTCTGTGCGTCACTTGATTTCTTTTTTGTGCGATGTCATTAAAACGGGCAGATGTCTTTATGAGATTAGCTAATTCAAAATGTGTTCTATATAACTGAACATAGAGCTACTGTTTTTTCAGCATGTAGGAATTTCATCTTGTAACCAAATGATTTTTTTTTTCTTTTGGCTACTTGTGCTGCAGATGACCTGCTGTTTACATTGACTTTTACAAAACCAGGAATTCTATTATTACTCAGAGTTAGTTAAACTTGATATAGAGGAGAGTTTTGCTATGGTATATTGATAATTTTCACTTATGGACCGTCTGACAGCAACTGAATAAAACACAATTTTAGTGCCATATGCGTTTCGCCTTTATTTTCTGCAAGGCATCATCAGTGGCCTGGAATATGTACATATGTTAGCTATTTTATTTACATTTTTGTCACTGTGCCTATAGGTTATAAACAGTTCTGGTGGTTGGTATTTCCTATTAAGTAGTAATGTTTTGAACTGTACTTACAGGTTGCGTAGACAGTTTCTTACATATTACGCTCCTGTTTCATTTTTGGTGTTGTTCTTCTTTCTATGGGCGCCAATTTGCTGTTTTTTCCACATTCCCAACACTATGCACTGTTCGCTTGTTTTGATGCAATGTTTTGGTTTCTGTTGCCGACTGTCAAATGTTTTTGCCAAAGATCAAATATTACTGCCAAACTTATGAGTGTAACTATTGAAGTATCTGTGGTCTATTTGTGTATGCATTTGTGTGTGTGTGTGTGAGTGTTTATTGGCGTGGTATTAATTTAATTTTATTGTATTTATTTATATTTGTTTTTGTCCTGTGTGTGTGTGTGTGTGTGTGTGTGTGTGTGTGTGTGTGTGTGTGTGTGTGTGTGTTTTGGTGTGATATGTATTTTTTGTGCTGTGTGTGTGTGTGTGTGTGTGTGTGTGTGTGTGTGTGTGTGTCTCTGTATTTTGGTGTTATGTAATTTTTTTTATTTTTTATTTATTTAATTTTTTTTTTTGGGTTGGGGGGGGGGGGGGGGAGTCTGTGTGTGTGTGTGTGTGTGTGTGTGTGTGTGTGTGTGTGTCTGTCTGTCTGTCTGTCTGTATTTTGGTGTCAATATGAAAAGGTTAAAACAAAAGTTAACAAACAACAACGTATTAATAACGAGCAGACAAGGGAAATGTAACAGTACTCATGGATAAAGAGCAATACATCACAAAAACCAAGGAATACATAAACACCAACGCAATACAAAAACTGAAGTCAGATCCAACTACACGATTCCAGGCAAATGTGAAACGAACACTGAAAAACATTGAACACACACTCACAGACAAACAGAAAAACTACTTAACACAGAAAAACCCACAAGCACCAACACTCCGCAGCCAACCGAAAGTACATAAAGACGGAATGCCAATGAGACCAGTTATCAACTTCAAGAAAGCCCCAACATACCGCATAGCCAAACACCTCCAAAAGTTAGTTACAAAACACTATAAAGTAGAAAACAACAGAACAGTGATAAACACAGGAAACCTAATAGAAAACATGCAGAACATACAGGTACCACACACAGCATCACTGATTTCATTCGATATAGAAAATATGTATACCTCCATCCCTATCACAGAAACAATAGAAATCATAGAACAAAATCTCTCATCCCACAGCAACCTCACCACAGACGCAATAAAAGAAATAACAGATATGCTCAGACTGAGAACTGAACAAAACTACTTTCAGTTTGAGGAAAAATATTATCTACAAACTGATGGACTGCCCATGGGATCCCCAATACCAGGAACACTAGCAAACATTTTCATCAGTCACCTCGAAAATCAGATATTTGATGAGATAACCACAAATGAAAGTTTCAAAATCATATATTGGTACAGATACGTGGATGACATTATCTGTCTGGTAGACGAGCCAAGTGTAAAAATAGATGAACTCCAGTCAGAAATAAACAAAGCTCATAAGAACATAAAATTCACACTTGAAAAAGAAAAAGAAAATCAAATAAATTTTCTTGACATTACAATTAAAAAAGAAAATGGAAAACATACATTTAACATCTTTAGAAAACGAACAGCCATGGACACAATAATACATTCCACATCCAACCACCCCCAAAGCCAGAAACTTGCAGCACTAAGACACATGTTACATAGATTAAACGGAATCCCACTCAGCAAGAGAAACTATGAACAAGAAATGAACACGATCATACAAATAGCTAGGAACAACGGGTATGACACACATGTGGCACACAGGCTCAATCAAAAAATAAAAACACAAATAAAAAACAAACACAACATTTCCACAATACAAAAGAACTCACAAGCTGAAAACTTACAAACACACTCAACAAACACACACAATGACAACACCACACAGAAAAGAACCAGATGGTACACCATGACCTACACACACAAACTAACACACAGAGTTGCAAACATCCTAAAGAGACAGGGCTTCAAAATAGCATATAAGCCTGGGCAAACCCTTCAATCACACCTAAGCCAGCCAGCTACCAAGAGGGACAAATTCCAACAATCAGGAATATATAAACTTGAATTTCAAAGTTGTGATGCAGTATACATAGGCATGACATGCAGGAATTTTGAAACAAGATACAAAGAACATATCAGATGTTGGAAGTATGAAACAAACCATTCCACATTTGCAGAGCATTTAAAACACTACAACCATCATCCTACAAACATGGAACAAGAAATGGAAATAATGAGAATAAGCAACCATGACAAACATCTTATACAAATGCAAGAAAACTTCCACATCCAGAAAGCCATAGCAGAAAACAAACATGTGATAAATGAACAAACACACATCAGCACAGGCTCCCTACTACACTTAATAAAGGAAATGATAACATAAAAAATATATATATATAAAAAAAAAACAAAGATGAGGTGACTTACCGAACAAAAGCGCTGGCAGGTCGATAGACACACAAACAAACACAAACATACACCCAAAATTCAAGCTTTCGCAACAAACTGTTGCCTCATCAGGAAAGAGGGAAGGAGGGAAAGGCGAAAGGATGTGGGTTTTAAGGGAGAGGGTAAGGAGTCATTCCATTCCCGGGAGCGGAAAGACTTACCTTAGGGGGAAAAAAGGACAGGTATACACTCGCACATATCCATCCACACATACAGACACAAGCAGTATTGACAGTCGGCAACAGAAACCAAAACATTGCATTAAAACAAGCTAACAGTGCATAGTGCTGTGGAATGTGGAAAAAACAGCAAATTGGCGCTCATAGAAAGAACAACAACACCAAAAATGCAACAGGAGCATAATATGTAAGAAACTGTCTACCCAACCTGTAAGTACAGTTCAAAACATTACTAATTAATAGGAAATACCAACCACCAGAACTGTTTATAACCTATAGGGTCAGTGACAAAAATGTAAATAAAATAGCTAGCATATGTACATATTCCAGGCCACTGATGATGCCTTGCAGAAAATAAAGGCGAAACACGTATGGCACTAAAATTGTGTTTTATTCAGTTGCTGTCAGACGGTCCATAAGTGAAAATTATCAATATACCGTAGTATTACGCGCAACTGAGGAGGACAGGACCACAAAAGTTGAAGGAGAGTTTTGCGTAACTGTACTGTTACATCCTTGAGTTATTGTAGAACTTTGAGGGAAATGCTTGGCATCGCTTTGAGAGAATCATCTTGCTTACATTGGAAGCTCCTGCTAAGGTTTTTTTGCAATTTTTAACTTAGGTTTTCTTGTACTCTGCCTATGCAAAACACAATATACACTCCTGGAAATTGAAATAAGAACACCGTGAATTCATTGTCCCAGGAAGGGGAAACTTTATTGACACATTTCTGGGGTCAGATACATCACATGATCACACTGACAGAACCACAGGCACATAGACACAGGCAACAGAGCATGCACAATGTCGGCACTAATACAGTGTATATCCACTTTTCGCAGCAATGCAGGCTGCTATTCTCCCATGGAGACGATCGTAGAGATGCTGGATGTAGTCCTGTGGAACGGCTTGCCATGCCATTTCCACCTGGCGCCTCTGTTGGACCAGCGTTCGTGCTGGACGTGCAGACCGCGTGAGACGACGCTTCATCCAGTCCCAAACATGCTCGATGGGGGACAGATCCGGAGATCTTGCTGGCCAGGGTAGTTGACTTACACCTTCTAGAGCACGTTGGGTGACACGGGATACATGCGGACGTGCATTGTCCTGTTGGAACAGCAAGTTCCCTTGCCAGTCTAGGAATGGTAGAACGATGGGTTCGATGAAGGTTTGGATGTACCGTGCACTATTCAGTGTCCCCTCGACAATCACCAGTGGTGTACGGCCAGTGTAGGAGATCGCTCCCCACACCATATTGCCGGGTGTTGGCCCTGTGTGCCTCGGTCGTATGCAGTCCTGATTGTGGCGCTCACCTGCACAGCGCCAAACACGCATACGACCATCATTGGCACCAAGGCAGAAGCGACTCTCATCGCTGAAGACGACACGTCTCCATTCGTCCCTCCATTCTCGCCTGTCGCGACACCACTGGAGGCGAGCTGCACGATGTTGGGGCGTGAGCGGAAGACGGCCTAACGGTGTGCGGGACCGTAGCCCAGCTTCATGGAGACGGTTGCGAATGGTTCTCGCCGATACCCCAGGAGCAACAGTGTCCCTAATTTGCTGCGAAGTGGCGGTGCGGTCCCCTACGGCACTGCGTAGGATCCTATGGTCTTGGCGTGCATCCGTGCGTCGCTGCGGTCCGGTCCCAGGTCGACGGGCACGTGCACCTTCCGCCGACCACTGGCGACAACATCGATGTACTGTGGAGACCTCACGCCCCACGTGTTGAGCAATTCGGCGGTACGTCCACCCGGCCTCCCGCATGCCCACTATATGCCCTCGCTCAAAGTCCGTCAACTGCACATATGGTTCACGTCCACGCTGTCGCGGCATGCTACCAGTGTTAAAGACAGCGATGGAGCTCCGTATGCCACAGCAAACTGGCTGACACTGACGGCGGCGGTGCACAAATGCTGCGCAGCTAGCGCCATTCGACGGCCAACACCGCGGTTCCTGGTGTGTCCGCTGTGCCGTGCGTGTGATCATTGCTTGTACAGCCCTCTCGCAGTGTCCGGAGCAAGTATGGTGGGTCTGACACACCGGTGTCAATGTGTTCTTTTTTCCATTTCCAGGAGTGTAGTTCATTTTATTTACCCTGACACATTTCAATGCCTGTGTGTCATCTTCTGAGGCTCAGATTTATTTAGGAAAGTATAATAGTGAGTTCAGGGATGTTTATTAATTTTAGGCCTAATAACTACAAGTGTTTTGTTTGGATTCTTCATCTGAAAAGTGTGTTGCTAGCAAAAATGAATTTTTACAGATTGGTTTCTTTATGCCTTTTTTCTCATTTTTGAGAGCGTATTGAGGTATAACATGTCTTTCAAAGAGTGAGATTTTCCATGTCCTTGATATCCATTGGCCGATGAAAGATCTTCTTGGGTTAAGGAAGTTAGTAAGTAGGAAGCGCCGTACTTTCAGGAATTTTTTTGGTGGTTTGTACAGATTGGAATTGTACCAATCCTGTGCTATTGGTGATGCAGCCCATGGACTGGTGCTTCTACCTGCTGAGTGGAGTTTTTTCTCCATAGGGTGGCAAGGGAAGGGCATGAAGCACATGTGACCTCCATAACACCAATGAAATCATTGCAGGATTGATGATCAGATTTTATTGTACTATTGTTCTGAGTCTTGTGTGAGACAGATGTATGACAACATCTTGCTGGAATGTAACACATGGGACAGTTGATTCATTAAGAGAAGTAGTTCTACATTATAGGAAATAATAAAGAGTTCAACTTGTCTGAGTGTGTCATTTCACTGGAACAAGAAAATTCTCTTTTAGCATCTTTGATGCAATGAATTTAAGTCCACGGGGGAGAAGCTGTGTCATGTTTCAAGGGTACTGAACAGCAGGAGCCTTTCATCACTGGTATTGCATGAAGACAGCGAGAAAAAGTAAGAGAAGAAAGAAACTTAGCAAGATACAGAAGTTACAGATTGGCTGTGGCTACTGAACTGTTTCAGTAGCCTATTCATAACATCACCATTAGGGAAATAAAGACCAAGAAGACATCCCAGTATCATCTGCAAAGTAGTCATGAAGAAATTTTAGTATTTTTGAAATACTTTTTAAATGAACTTAGTATTATATTTTACAGATATTAATTTGATCCACACAAGATGATATTTAGTTGTCAAAATATGCCTGGGTAAATAACAGGAACTAATTTGTGTTTTTCTTAAGGCAAAGCTTTAAAAAGAGCCAAATTTTAAATTGAAAATACTGTAAAAACATGAACAGGTGCTTTCAACCTGAGCAAGATGGGCCTCTTTCATCCTTTTATCATAATTTTCATTTCACACGTGGCAAGTGTAAATAATGATACTGAATTCAGTACGCGTAATTAAAAGTCCCCTTTTATATCTAAATGATGTGACTTACCGAACGAAAGTGCTGGCAGGTCGATAGACACACAAACATACACATGAAATTCAAGCTTTCGCAACAAACTGTTGCCTCATCAGGAAAGAGGGAAGGAGAGGGAAAGACGAAGGGATGTGGGTTTTAAGGGAGAGGGTAAGGAGTCATTCCAATCCCGGGAGCGGAAAGACTTACCTTAGGGGGAAAGAAGGGGTATACACTCGCACACACATGCATATCTATCCGCACGTACACAGACACAAGCAGACATTTGTCAAAATGATATATTTTTCCCACGTGGAATGTTTCCCTCTATTATATAAAAGTCCCCTTTTGACGTACAAAGTCTCAGGCTTCCCGCCATATAACTTGACAGTTTTCCATTTAGAACCCTAAGGAGTCTTTGTGCACCATACGGGTAGTTAACAAATGGCATCGAAATACCACAGGCATGTTGCATAAAACTAAGTAATGTTTTATGTATTCTTATTAGCTTGTACGATGACTTTAGGTATGTGACAATCTTTCAGTGTATGTTAATGCTTTGTAATGCGACATCAGTCCATGATTGTACCCAGGTGTGTCCACATGTTGTCAAGGATGTTTAGAGTATGCTGCAGTCATTTGACCGGGGAGCCCCTACACATCCTCCACACAGTCCCAATCTCTCCATATGTGATTTCCATATTTTTTCAGAGCCTTGAAGAAAGACATTTGTGACCATTGATTTACTTTGGATGAAGATGTGCACACCTGGGTACAGCGCAAACATTTTGCTAAGAGGACATTGACTGTCTTGTTCGCAGTGGTATAAATATATTAACAGTTATGACGATTACTTGTGAAATAATTAACTATTTACTTAATGTTTTCCATCTGACTCATTTTCATTTGTTTCCCCCACGTATTAAAAACTAATTGGAGCCACCGAGGTAAAAATTTTACCAATATCAGAAGACAGCGAAGATACAGGATGTAATAGAGAATTTTCATATCACTATGATCTGTGTGATTGTAATTAGTATGTAGTTAAGAAATTACAGTACAGTGATGTGTTGCATAATAATATTCAATCATCATACATAAAAATGACGAAGGTTTTTGCAACTATTCCCATTTCATAGTTTGCATTAATTTTACAATGTACAGCAAGCAGAACTGTCAGTAAGGCAAACATGATATGTGGGATAACAAGAGCAAGCATTGCATTTTTATTTTCTCAGTTGTTATTGTGCACTGATTAATTTAAAACTGTGTATATTTTTCTATTCTGTACACATAAGATGGAATTTCACATTTTTAGTGTATGATGCTTGTTGCAGTTTAAGAAGACAGTATCCACCATTATCTTTGCTGCAGCTTCAGAAACTGTTAGACACTGATCGTCTTGATAGCTCTCAACCAATTGATCTGACTGCTATTTGCAATACTGGGCTGTTTTCTATTGTCCCAGATCAGCATCACTATGGCTTTCAGTTAACAGATGAGGTGAGAGGAACTAAGTATGAAAATTCTTTCTTTCAGCTAACACTGTTTGTGTAGAGCATTTGAAAAAAAAGTTTCCAACACACTTACCAATTATTTATTAAATTTCCAATTTCTTAAATACTCTACATAATATTATCATAGACAGAATTAAAACTGTAGCCAGATGTGTGTGTTAACTATTTCAATAGTGTGCCACTTTAAAACATATTTTGAGAATACTGCACACTGATTTTTCTGACCGCAGGAGAACATTTTCAGTTTACTTACTGCTGGGAACGGAGATAACGTTTCATGCAATATAATTTTAAATGTGTAGGTGAATATTAATTCTGACATCTTGTATACAATTGAATCTGATCAAAAGTCAGTCACAGATATTGTGTGTAAATAAAACGTAACATTCCATTTCAATGCCAAAATCCTTTCTTGTCCTTCATGACCACTGCATTGCACACATTATGCCTTTCCATTGATCAGTCTCTAAGACTCCCATAGCTTTGCTGGTGATGTGAAATAGTTCATAGATTGTCAAATTTCTTGCCATAACTATTTTTGGTCTTTCTGATAATGAGCTAAGCTTTTGCCAGAGCAATGTGAAATGCTGCAAGATTGTCATCAGATGGATAACATTGGAAATTTCACAGTGCTGCTCCCCTGTTACTGACCCTGGAATAGGCCATCTGCCAAGTTTAAGGGAGTACTTCAGGATAGAAACATATGCAGCCCTGTGGATGACAGTAGTTGTATGTTCTATCATTTCCTGCTTGTGTAGTATTTAAGTCTGAATACAGCCAAGTGCTGTAAAAGTGTCAATTTGGCTTTAACATCCATTTAGATGGCTTGTTAGATGGTGTTGCTTCACCTGGCTGGTGGATCCGCAGGGGAAAATGGTCACTAGGGTGCAAATCATCTTCCATTTCCCCACGGGGATTATTAACTAGCACAGGATAGCAGATATCACTTACCACGAGGAAACTCTCCATTAACTGTGCAAGAGCAAACAGTCAAATTCTTGGCCTGGAACACAGGCAGCATCGACATGAATGAAGCTTTATTTCACACTGGCAAATGTTGTGCAAAGATGAATTCAAAGAGTCAGCTTGATATGCAGATTAGTTTTGTTTGTATGGATTTTCAGAATAGTTGTGTGTGTTTCTTTCAAATGGATTCATTGGGATACTTCACTTTACTGTTGATAAAAATTATTCCAGAGCCTTATGCCAAAGCTTTATAAGAAGTTTATAACTTCATTTTCAATAACTATGACATAGTTAGCTCACTTCAAATGCAGTATTACTTCTCTCAAAAATGATTTATAGGAGGAAGTTCCAAAACTGTAACCATCCATGAAAACATTGAGAAAGTGCCCAGTATCATATTAGACAAGGTAGAATGTAAAGGTGATTGTACAAACTGACACTGAAGGCATATCAGAAGGATGAAGATGGTCACTCTGCATGACAAATCAACTTTCAGAAAGCTTTGTGCAAGCTGATTACCCCATCAGTTGAATGCTGACCACATAAACATTTGACAATAAATTTCTTGGCAATTTTTTGAGACACACAAAAAAATTATAATTTATTCTGTAAGTTCGTTTTTAACTCTGGATCAGATTTGGGTTAACCACTTCACCAAAAGCAAGACAGCAATAAAAACATTGCAGGAAACTCAATGGCCCTGTACCAGAGGGGATGAAGTTGATTCCTTCTCAACAGTTATGGCCAGTATTTTGTAACTCCTGTGTATCAGAAGGGTAAAAGAACAGATCTGCAAAATTACAGATCTATATGCTTAACATTGGTGTTGCAGAATCCTAGAGCATATTCAGAGTTCAAATATAATAAATTTCCTGGAGGCTGAAAGGACAAATCAGCACAGCTTTAGAAAGTGTTGCTCATGTGAAACCCGGCTTGCTCTATTCCCTCACAATATATTGCGAACTATAGACAAAGAGCAGATTGCAGACTTCCAGATTTCCGAAAAGCATTCAACACAGTACCCCATTGCGACAAGGGTAACATCAGGAATGCTTCAGGGAAGTGTGATAGGACTACTGCTGATTTCTATATACGTAAATGAAATGGCAGACAGAGTGGGCAGCACTCTACAGTTTTTTGTTGATGATACTGTGATGTACAGGAAGGTGTCAAAGATAAGTGACTGTAGATTGATACAAGATGACCTAGACAAAATTTCTACTTCATGTGATGAATGGCACTTGGCTTTTAATGTAGAAAAATTTAAGCTAATGCAGATGAGTAGGAAAAACAAACCCATAATGCTCAGGTACAGCATTAGTAGTGTCCTGCTTGATGCAGTCGTGTCGTTTAAATATCTGGGCTTAATGCTGTGAGGCAATATGAAATGGAACGAGCATGCAAATATTGTGGTAGGGAAGGCGAATGGCCGATTTTGGTTTATTGTGAGAATTTAGGAAAGTGTTGTTCATTGGTGAGGAGACTGCATATAGGACACTAGTGCAACCTATTCTTGAGTACTGCTTAGGTGTCTGGGATCTGCACCAGAAAGCATTGAAAGAAGACATTGACACAATTCAGGAGCAGGCTGCTAGATTTGTTACTGGTAGGTTCAATTAGCATGGAAACATTACGGATATGCTTTGGGAGCGCAAGTAGGAATCCCTGGAGGGAAGAAGACATTCATTTTGAAGGACATTACCGAGAAAGTTTATAGAACCGGCACATAAAGCTGACTTCAGAACAATCCTACTGTAACTGACACACATTTTGCATAGGGACCACAAAGATAAAAGAAATTATGGCTAATACGTAGGCATACAAACAGTCGTTTTTCCCTTGCTCAATCTGCGAGTGGAACAAGAAAGGAAATGACTAGTTACAGTACAGGGTACCCTCCGCCATGCACCGTATGGTGCCTTGCAGAGTATGGATGTAGATGTACATGTAGATAAATACTAAATGTAATCTTCTGACTGACTGCCCTGCAAAGATTAAAATCATGCCTGAAAAATACTGCCAAAGTCTCCTGAATCAACTTTGTGGAAGAATGAATAAACCTGGACTCTCAGTGGAAAAAAATAGGACAACATCTGCTCATAAACATGCCTCTACAACAGGAAACCTTAGGTATTTGCTGTATGAATTGGTGAAACATCTGTATTAGACAACAGATATGACCATCTCTGCTATCCAAAATTCCTATTTCTACATAAATTTATGGCTGGAGAAGTTTGGCAGCTCTAGATGAGTACATTGTAGACCTAGAAACAAACTTCATGGGTGGAATCTAGCCACTAGACAAATTTTGGACAAAGTGCATTGATATAAAATGTAAATATGCATAATAATAAGAGCATTTTTGGTCTAAATCAGAGTACTTAACCATCAGCTTGAGAAAGTTTCGCTTTGAAGTTTTTAATAATGAGAGGAGAAGCATGTAAAGTAGTCACAGCCACTGACATAATAGCTTTAATAACAAGCAGAGAATGGGACAAAAGCAGAATAACAACTACAAATAAAATTGTAAAAGAATGATAACTTATCTGTGAGACAGTTCAGTGTAACATTCAATTAGTTTGCTGTCAACTCAGGAAAGCAGTTACAGGGTGTATACACGGACAAGAAAAAAATATTCTTGAATGTTTCCCAGATCTCCCAGTTAAAAATACACTTTTTTCCAGAGTGAAAGTACCTTTTTTCCATGTTAAGTGACAATATACTTACCCTCAGAGCTGTAAAACTTATCAATCCTTTGAATGCTAAAGGTTTTATACACCTGTGTAGAACTACCTGGCATTTTCGGAAGTGAAACCCAGCAAAAAACAACATGTTTTGGAAAGATCTTTGATGCACAGCAATACGCACACTGCATACTTTTGTATTACAGACGTATAAATACAAATTCCACCAAATACAACACAGTAGATTCTGAAAAACTGCAAAATTGTGTTGTCATAGCTTATGTCACATGACCTCACCAGCCAATGACAGTGGATAATCAGAGCATAGAACATGTGATGTAGTCAGCTCATTGCAACATCACTGTTAAGTAGCATGAACACACAAAAGGACAGGACATGTAATGTAGTCAGCCAATAGCAACATTCTTGTTAAGTAATATCAACAAACGATCAGGAAATGTTAATGGTTTAAATTAATGTAATACAGTATAGACAAAAGAAAAGCTAAGCTTTCACATACAATATTGTTAAATTGTTAAATCTGAGCCCAAGAGGGTAATCAATAAGCCAAAAATTGATTATTTTAGGACACTCCTCAGACATTCACTGGACTGATGTTTACAGTGCTCATGGTATGAATGAAAAATATAACACTTTTGCTAATAAAGTGCTTACCTTATTCGAACTTAATATGGACATCAAAGCAAATATATTACAAGGAAAAGATAGTCATATCAGATAACAAAATAAAGGCAATATGGGATATAGTGAAGGAGGAGACCAGTAGAACCAGACATGGAGAGGAACAAATAGCATTAAGAATAAATTATACTGTGGTGATAGATGTGTATAGTGTTGCAGAACTTTTTAACAAACATTTTGTAACTGCTACTGAAAAGATGGGGTTGTCAGGTTCAGTAAATGCTGCTATGGAATACCTCAGACCAGACATTTCAAGTAACTTCCATAATACGAATTTGATCCTCACTACCCCAGCACTAATAATGTCCATCATAAAATCTTTAAAATCAAAAACATCTAGTGAGTATGATGAAATATCAACAAAGTTAATTGAAGAATATGATTCTGAACTAAGTAACATATTAAGCTATCTGTGTAACCAGTCGTTTATCAGTGGAATATTTCCTGAATGGTTGAAATATGCTGAAGTTAAGCCACTGTTTAAGAAGGGAGATAGAGAAATAGCAGCAAATTTCCATCCAATTTCACTGTTGCCAGCATTCTCAAAAATTTTAGAAAAAGTAATGTACAATCAGCTTTATAACCATCTTATCTCAAATAACATACTGTCAAAGTCACAGTTTGGATTTCTAAAGGGTTCTGATATTGAGAAGGCTATCTACACTTACAGTGAAAATGTGCTTAATTCATTAGACAAAAAAATTGCAGGCAATTGGTATATTTTGTGATCTGTCAAAGGCATTTTGACTGTGTAAATCACAATATCCTTTTAAATAAATTAGAATATTATAGTGTAACAGAAAATGCAGCAAAATGGTTCAAATCTTATATCTCTGGCAGGAAACAAAGGGTGTGATTAGGAAAGAGACATGTATCAAGCTATCAGGCATCATCCAACTGGGAACTAATCACATGTGGGGTGCCACAAGGTTCCATTTTGGGGCACTTACTTTTTCTTGTGCATATCAATGACCTTTCATCAGTAACATTACCAGATGCCAAGTTCGTTTTGTTTGCTGATGACACAAACATTACAATAAATAACAAATCAAGTGTAGTATTAGAAAGATCAGCTAATAAAATATTTGTGGACATTAATCACTAGTTCGTAGCCAATTCTTTGTCACTAAACTATGAAAAAACACTCTACATGCAGTTCAGAACTTGTAAGGGGTGTCCCACGAGTATATGCCTAACATATGACGACGAGCAGATAGAAGAAGTGGACAGTGTTAAATTCTTGGGATTACAGCTTGATAATAAATTCAACTGGGAGGAGCACACCACAGAACTGCTGAAGCGTCTTAACAAATCTCTATTTGCAATACGAATTGTCAGACAAAGGGGATATAAAAATGAAAATGCTGGCATACTATGCTTACTTTTATTCCATAATGTCATATGGGATTATTTTTTGGGGTAATTCATCAAGCCAAGCTAAAGTTTTCTGGGCACAAAAACGTGCAGTAACAGTTATATGTGGTGTGAACTCAAGAACATCCTGCAGAAGCCTGTTTAGGGAACTAGGGATACTAACTACTGCTTTCCAATACAGGGTGATTCAAAAAGAATACCACAACTTTAGGAATTTAAAACTCTGCAACGAAAAAAGGCAGAGCTAAGCACTATCTGTCGGCGAATTAAGGGAGCTATAAAGTTTCATTTAGTTGTACATTTGTTCACTTGAGGCGCTGTTGACTAGGCGTCAGCGTCAGTTGATGCTAAGATGGCGACCGCTCAACAGAAAGCTTTTTGTGTTATTGAGTACGGCAGAAGTGAATCGACGACAGTTGTTCAGCGTGCATTTCGAACGAAGTATGGTGTTAAACCTCCTGATAGGTGGTGTATTAAACGTTGGTATAAACAGTTTACAGAGAATGGGTGTTTGTGCAAAGGGAAAAGTTCGCAGCCCAGGAAAATCGACTCGCAGAGCTAGCAGAGAGCTGCAAATTCCACAATCAACTGTATGGAGAGTCCTACGAAAAAGGTTAGTTATGAAACCTTATCGTCTGAAATTGGTTCAAGCACTGTCTGCAGCTGATAAGATTAAAAGAATCGATTTCTGTGATTTTATCCTTGCTCAAATGGAAACAGATGAATCTTTCGTTTCAAAGATTGTGTTTAGTGATGAAGCAACTTTCCACACTAACGGGAAAGTCAACCGTCACAATGTCTGTATATGGGGCACTGAGAATCCGCGGGAAACAACTCAGTATGAACGTGACTCGCCTAAGGTGAACGTTTTCTGTGCCATTTCAGCCAATAAAGTTTTTGGTCCCTTTTTCTTCGAAGGTGCTACTGTAACTGGACTACAGTATCTGGAGATGTTAGAGAATTGGCTGTTCCCTCAGCTCAAACAAGAAGCACAACAATTCATATTTCAGCAGGATGGAGCGCCACCACATTGGCACTTATCTGTCCTTAACTACCTGAACGTCAACTGCCCGAGGCGATGGATCGGCCGCCAGGCAGCCCGTGACAGAGCACTTCATCACAGGCCTCCAAGAAGCCCTGATCTTACCCCCTGCGATTTTTTCTTATGGGGGTATGTTAAGGATATGGTGTTTTGGCCACCTCTCCCAGCCACCATTGATGATTTGAAACGAGAAATAACAGCAGCTATCCAAACTGTTACGCCTGATATGCTACAGAGAGTGTGGAACGAGTTGGAGTATCGTGTTGATATTGCTCGTGTGTCTGGAGGGGGCCATATTGAACATCTCTGAACTTGTTTTTGAGTGAAAAAAAAACCTTTTTAAATACTCTTTGTAATGATGTATAACAGAAGGTTATATTATGTTTCTTTCATTAAATACACATTTTTAAAGTTGTGGTATTCTTTTTGAATCACCCTGTATATTTATTCCTTGATGAAATTTGTCATTAAAAATATCACTTTTTCAAACCAACAGCTCAATTCATGGAATCAATACTAGAAATAAGAATAATCTTCACAAGGATTTAAAGTCACTTAGTCTTGTACAAAAAGGTGTGCATTATTCAGGAACACACATTTTCAATAACTTACCAGCAGCCATAAAAAGCTTAACAACCTACTCCATTGATGAATTTCTCAGTAAAACCAACTGATTTGTGTGTGTGTGTGTGTGTGTGTGTGTGTGTGTGTGTGTGTGTGTGTGTGTGTAAAAAGTACAATATAACTTCTGCACAAATTCAGTGCAGTAATGTGTTCATTGTAAATAAGTATTATAGTAGTTGTATTACATGTTTATCACCTCATAAATAAATAAATAAACTTTTTTATTTTAAGTTCAGTGCATTAGTATTTGTAAAATGACTCTTTCATATAGTGTTCATTAAAAAATGACGATCATTCCACTTGGAACCTGTGGGATGGTACATTAGTTTATTTTAGTTGTAAATATTTGTCATGTATTGTTTTTCTGACATGTTCTACATCCTGGAGGACCTCCTCACTGCGGATCAATTGGAATGAAAGTCAATCTAATGTAATCTAATCAGTCTTTTTTAGCATATGCTATTCTTTAAGATCAAACACAAATGTGCCAGAAAGTATTAAATACTGGTATAAATTGCTGGTCTTTTGGACCTGAAATTTTTCTAAGTGGCTAGCCCTCAAAGTGGTTAGTTTTGAATGAGAGTAAAACATTCCATGATTTAAGAAATTCATCGCTGACTACCATATGTAATATAGTTCATCTTGCGTAAAAGGAAATTTACTTCAAAGGTAATACTTCTCAAACCACCATTCGTAATATTTTCCCATGACCTGTTAAAAATGTAAACAGTTGTAACATCATGCTCATCGAAAGCAGTTTGTTGCTACAAAGTATTGTATAGTCTTCTTCCTAAAGCCTTTGATAAATTTTGTTGTTGGCAGACACTTGTGTGTATACTGTGTTCTCTTGTTGTAAATGTTGCATCTTCTTTGGAACTAAAACTTTATTTTGGTTTTATTCTCTTGTTCATGTTTTACTGCTGCTGTAGCGGGCTTACGTAGAATTTCTTGTTAGTGTATCAGTTCTTACCACTCAAAATTTCAAAACTTTATCTGAAAACTAAAACAAGGAAAAATTTCCAGAATTAAAAAAAAAAAAAAAAAAATTCTGGGTTTTCCACACATGAAAAAATTCCTGCATTTTTCTCGGAAGTCCTAGGAACACTATCCTTAGTTATCAACATAAAGTATGGTTTGAACATCACAGGAATCGACTAGGCATTAAGCTGAAGTAGTTCTGCCATTCTCAGTTGTGAACCAGTTGATGCAGATAGTTATGGAGGACCTAACATTAACATTGAATCAAAAGCAACAGAGCCATTTTGTATTTATCACATGCACAAAATTTTGTGAAAGTGACACATTATTTAGGCAAGATAAAATATACATATTACATGTGAGTCTAATATTATATTTGTACTTATCCCAGTATTTGAGTATGACATGCTTTCACACTGTAGGTCATATTCCATTCTGGCTGTGTCAGTCAATTCACATGCTGAAGAAAGCCAGAAGTACACTGCTTTCTATTCCAGTTTCCAGCTGGATCACACTTTCAACTTATTTAAGGTTAACCAAAAACAATTTCATTTCATTATGCTCAAAACATCTGATTACTCTCTGGTAGCCCCTGTAACTTCAAACACACTTTTTTCATAGTCACTTTGATTTAACTGAACTTCTGTTTGTTTGCAATGTTAAAAGCTTTTTTTGAACTTTGGATGCATCGATGTTCCCATAGCACCTTCCTCTTTCAGTGAATTATAATGCATTTTTACCATGATTCGCTATACTGGCTGATAAATACTCATCAAGTAAGTGTGGGAAGATAGGATTTTGGCATTGAAATGGAATGTTACGTTTTATTTACACACAATATCTGTGACTGACTTTTGATCAGATTCAATTGTATACAAGATGTATACAAGGATCTTTGAAGAAATTACACCCAATAGCAGTAAAGATCCAACCTTCCAAAGCAGATTGAAATTAGCTGAGAGGGCGTAGTTGGACTTTAGCTCCAGCTGTCATTGAAGGAATATAACTGCTTCTATTGTGTGGAGGAGTTAGGGGATGCACTACCTATGGTTTGCAGTACAATACCAGAGCGAAAGTGCACTATGACCTGTTGCTACATTGCATTGAGTTGAAGTAGTACCTCCCTGTGCTTATTAAAGGAATCTGGTCTGAGGGACAATACCCTGATCATTGGAGGGAAGCAATAATGATCCCTGTCCTGAAACCTAGGATGGATCATACAAACCCAGGTAGTAATGGGGAGGAGATGATAGGACAGTCATCTCCTCCCCTTTTTCATCTCCCACCCTTTTTATGTGCCTCTCACTGGGCATTTAGTTCAAATTCTGCAAGGGTGGTGATAACCATATCATTGCATGCTCTGAAACAAAAATTGTCAGCATTACTCTTGTAATACAGTTCGCTATGAGCTTATCAGATAGAACCAAGAACTTATTTCCACATATAACATGTACGAGACAGCTTACAAGTATGAGAGGACAAGAGTCAGGGTGATAAGAAGCATGGAATAATCTAGAACTCTCAAGTCAAAGAATAACTAGGGTAATATATTGGAACTGCAATTTCTTGGAATGTTTAAGCATCACTGTACACTTGCGCGGGCAGAATGAGCAGTACATGACATTGCCTCCACAGTGCTAATGGTATAAACTTTGTGTATCTTTGAACATGCATCACCACTGCTTTCTTGAAACTTAATGTTATGGTAGTGGAGTCAGTGATTCCAATTCCAGTGGATGTAATGTACCAATCTTTGGCCTCATTTTCTTCATCGAGTTGTCTGGCATCCATTGTGTCTCACGGTGACTGGTGCCCTGGAATATTTTCTGGCACTGCATTCTCATCTTTTGCTTGTGTGGATCCTGTGATGTTTGCAGTGTGCAGTGCATCGAAAAATGCAGGCTTGAGTTGGTCTAGTGCTATGGTAGTAGGCAGACCATTGATTCTAATTTGGAATGTGTTGTTGCTTCTGCTTGTCTCCAGATAGAGTCCATCAGATGGTGGTTGAATGACTTGCATACTGCATCACTACATCAGAAAATTGGTGTGCAGTTATCAAGAGCTGTGAACCCCAAACTGACTTCTGCGTGCCGTTGACCTAAGTTGGTTTCTGTGCTCCGTTAATCTGGTGGCAAAGTCTGGTGCTGTGCATGAATTCTCTTGTCAGATATAATGTTTGCCCATATACTAATTCTGCTGCCATAGACTTCAGATAGCTTTTGAATGCTTTGGAAAAGTAAGCCTAAAGTTGTCACCCCTGAATCTGGGAATCCTACTATGAAATAATGTTTGTATTATGGTTCCAGCTGTGATGTCTTTGACGGGGAATGCTTCAGGCCACTTGGTGAATTAATCCACAACCATGAGACAATAATTGTAGCCATTGGAGACTGTGAGTGGGCCTACAGTATCAGCGTGCACACGTTTGCAATGTTGATTAGGTGGTAGAAATGCGCGTAACGGTGGTCTGACATGTTGTGTTATCTTGTTCCTCTGACACTCTGTGCATTGTTTGACAAAAGTTTTGCAATCTGCTTGCATTCCAGGACAAAGCTTTGCTTGACCAATCTAAGATGACCTCATACTTCTGGATGTGCCAGATTGTGTACCGATGCAGTTGCTTGTGTTCAAAATTGTTGTCACAAATGGATGTGCTTTCACTCCTAACAGATCACAATATAATTTTACATTTACTTCAGGCATCACGACACAGTGCAGCCTCAGTCCTCCCAGTTGTTTCAGTAAATCACATAACTCCTTGTTACGTTATTGGCCTGTGTGAAGGCATCAAGATCAATAATGCTGTAGCATATACAACTTCTACATGCAAGAGAGCATCCGCTGATGCATTCAACTGCCCTTGTACATAGACAATGCAGGTAGTGAATTGGCTAATGTAATCTAGATGGCATTGCTGCTTCGAAAATGCTTTCTCCGGTTTTATAGTGAAAGCATAAGTTAGCAGCTTGTGATCTGTATAAATAGTGAACAGTCGACCTTCTAATGGATGCCTGAACTTCTTGACAGTGGCATATAGTTCGCAATCACATGTTTTCCAACACTGCTGTGAAGGTGACAACAGAAGAACACAGTGGGCTGCCGAAAATGCTCAACCTGCTGTTAGAGTACAGCACCAACAGTGGTAGATGAAGCATCAACCATAAGCGCTAGTGGAGCTTGTGCCAAATGTGCAACCTCTGCAGTTAATGCTTTCACAGCTTGAAGAGTGTCATCCACCTATGTTGTCCAATGCACATTGGCATTTGGCTTTGGAGCACCTCTAAGAAGTTCATTCAGGAGGGGAGTTATCAATGCATGATTGTATATGAATGTTTGATAAAAATTTATGACAACTAGAAAACAGCTTACCTATCTGATTGTAACAGGGTGAGGGTATTTGCTTATGGCTCCTACCTTATCCTGTGGCAGTCGAATACCATGCTAATCTCCCATGCAACCAAGAAATTGCACCTCTCTCACTTTAAAAGTACACTTTGAAGGATTAATTACCAAGCCTTTTGTGCATTTGCTATAAAATACCTGCGCCAGATACTGAAAATTTTATTCTTCTGATGCAGGCATCTCCAGTATGTCATCTATATAGACACAACAGAAGTCTAAGTCCCTAGTGATCTCATCCATGAAATATTGGAATGTTTGTGCTGTGTTGCATCCTAGTGAACTCAAATAGGCTGAACTATGTTGTCGCTGCTGTTTTGTGAATATTTTCTGTAGCAACAGGGATATAACAGTATGCCTGGACAAGATCAGTGGTTGATAATAGTCTTACCATGAACACTGGAAAAAAATTCTTCTATGTGTGACATGGATACCAAACCAGGATGATCCTCGCATTGAGATGACAGTAATCGCCACATGGATGCCATCCATTCTTCTTCTTAGGTATCACATGGATTGTAGCCACCCAGCTGCTATACAGAAAGCTGCAAATGGCGTGTGGCAGTATGCTACAGAATTCCTGCTTCACAACTTTCAACTTCTCTGACATCAAATGTTTAGGGCAAGTGTGAGATGGTGGGGCTGGAATGGTGAAAACATGATGCACCATTGTGTGTTTAAATGGTGGAGAGTAGATGATTGTTGAGTGATTCCAAGAAAGCCATTCAGTAATCTTGTGTGCCGCATATTTCCTGCGACAGTATGTACGATCTTCCGGGTGACACAACATGCCTTCTCTGGAGTATTCAGGTTTGTAATTGAATCAATCAGCTGCTGGAATAATAGGTTAGGTATCAAATCATAAAAGGATAAGAAATTGGTTCCTATCATAGGGTGTGATGTATCAGCTACTGTGAACTGTCTCTCAAATGTACACTGTTGTCAGAGGTTAAGCAACAATGTAACCCAACCGAATGTTTTAATTTTAGCCATTAGCAGAAAACAGATAAGTCATTGCAGCTCCAGCATGGTAGACAAGTTGCCCTAGTCTGATGCTTCTGCCCCCATCTCCACTAGGTATTGTAACTTCGTGTTGTGCTCTATGACAAAATGTCGGCATATACTGCTGGTAGAAGTAGTTGTTACTGCAATGGTTTCCACGTGCACAGTGGTGTACATTCATGTGTCATTGCTGCTGAGCGTTGTGTAATATCGAAAAATACTTGGTGCTGATGGTGAGAGGCTGCGACTTCGTGACAACTGGTGGTGCAGTTGCTGATGGGTGTGCATAATTTGTAATATGGCTACTTGTATGGTAAGTTCCACTAATTGTGACTGTAGCAATGCTAATGCCACTACAGGCACATTCTTTTGTCATGGTGTCAGTGTTGATACATTTGTTGCACGATATTTGTTGACGATCCTGTCCACTGTCTGAGCTAATGCATTTAGATTGTCCACGCACACCATCAGAATTTTTTTGAGTGTCTAAGGGTAATCGGAATACCAAATATTGCACAGCACATCATTGCTCACTGTGTTGCTTACCAATGTGTGCAGACAGTGAAAAGTTGTGACTGGATGTGATTGCTCAGCTCCTCAGTCTGCAGAAGCTTCTCTATTCACTTTGTCTGTGATTGTGACAGACATGTCATCAGTGAGTTCTTGATTGATTCATGTACGAGACTTGTTTTTTAAGTGAGTACCGTTTTGCCACACCTCGGGCGCAGTGGTGCGGACGGCGTTCTGCGCATGCGCACTGCGTACCTACATCTGTTGTCTATGCACTGACACCATTACAGTCTGATTCTTCCTTGTTTACATTGTGTACTGAGTGTTTAAGATACTTCTGATAATCGTGAGTCCCGCTGACTGTGAAGTATGGGCTGTTATAAGATTTCTTAGTGCTAAAGGCCTAAAAGTGATCGATATTCATCATGAGATCTGTGCAGTTTATGGAGAAAACATTATGAGTGATGGAATGGTAAGAAAGTGGGTGAGAGCGTTTAAAGATGGCCACACAAATGTGCATGATGAACAATGGAGTGGGCGTCCTTCGGTCGTTGATCACATCTTTTCAATGGGAAACTCCAGATTATCCTCTGTACAGCCCTGATCTTGCGCCCAGTGACTACCATCCATTCCTGCACCAGAAGAAACACCTGGGCAGTCAGTGTCTTCAAGACGATGACGAAGTCAAAACAGAGGTGATGCAATGGTTAACAAGTCATGCGGCAGACGTCTATGAGGAGGGTATTCAAAAAACTGGTACAATGTTATGACAATTGCCTCAATATTGACGGAAATTATGTAGAAAAGTAGATTAAGATACAGGCTTTCATGTAAAAATAAAATTATTGAGATATCTTATCACGTCTTTTTTTAATTTCAAAACGGTACTTAAAAAACACGCCTCGTAGTTCGGTGTCTGGCAGGCCAACTAGAATATCCTGTACTTCTGTGGCTAGTCCTCCACAAGGGCTGCAACCACATACCTATATTTCATATTGTCTGGTGATATCTGCACAAGGACGAACTGGCCTTCAAGTTGCATGAACCGTAACACAACATTGTGTTGCCAGAATGGTTTAATTGTAACTGTATTAATTGTGCTGCTTGCAGCTGGTTCTGTGGTGACTAGTGAATTGTACATTTTCATGAGAGAACATGCACAGCTTGTGCAGAAGTGACAGATATTCGTGTTACAATGTGACGCTGAAACGGCATGTTGCGTTGTAGTGCTATCTCGTCGGGTTCACCAGGTATGTGGATATCAGATAGAACGAGACATTTATTTCCACATTAACATGTTCAGAGCAGCTTACAAGTATTAGAATGTAAGAGTCTTAGTGATAAGAAGTATGGAATAATCTATAACTCTCAAAACTGAGTAACGAGGATAATATATTGGAACTGCAGTTACGTAGAATATTTGCATATCGCTGTACATTCGCACATGTGGAATCAGAATGAGACACTCCTGTCTGCACCCTCCATAGTGCATTAATTTCTGTTGCAGCTGCAGATTCAATTTTTGTTTGTTCTAAATGTTTCAGCCATTATTACTGTTACACATGCTAAAATTTCTGAATGTAGTCTTCAGTTGTTCCACCCATAGTTTTTTATAGTACATTTTTGTTTGCCTTATTTCTAAATCCATGTGACAGGGCAGATCCATGTGGATGGAGTAATTGCCATGTGAACCTCTAGTAGCTGGCTTTTTTTAAAACTGTTATTTTGCTTCATTTCTCTGGAAATTTCCATTTGCAGTATCCAAGAAGCTATTATCTTCACATGAATTATGGAACTTTTTCTCTTTCTTACTCTTTTAAATGAGAGGCATTCTCAAAATTTCAAACCTCTTAGCACAGACTAGAGTATTTGGGGACAACTGTATTTGTTGTCTCTAAAATACCCCTCCATTTTTACAGACAAATTGCTACAGAACAGGAATTTGAGTGTAGCGTCTCATTATTGAGTCTATTGCTGTGACTAGCATGGCCTTATTTGGTGATAAGAGAAAAAAAAAAGTGCAACTAGTGCACAATTCTGAAGCAGAAGACCATGCCAAATTATACTCTTATGCGCAATGAATTAAACATGTCTGCCAGGAAGTATGTAGCATCCCATTTTGCCCTGATGAGGGCATAGTCATCAGGGTGAGAACCCCATGGAAACACCATGAGTATTGGGAGCCACCCTCATCCACAATTGCTGTTATAACCCACTGAAATCAGTCTGAACTGGCCAAAGACTTGCAAATTTAACTTGATGCCATCTCTAATGTGCAGGTCAGGTGCCCTCGGGATAGAATGGGGCTCTGTAGCTAAGCAAGAGGTAGCATCTTGTGTGGATTTCGACATACCTATACCTGTGTTCAATCTGTACTAACATATACCAACGCAGCCAATCTTTTTCTGGTATTCCTGTACTCATGCTGATATCTGTGATGTGTGGTGAGCAGATTTATATAAATGGAGGAAGCAGGTGCGGTTCGAGTTAAAGGCTCTGAGGTGGAGCCACCCCAAAATATATGCATTTAAAGTGTTTCCCACATGGATTTAAATAATGACAGTCAGTGTGTTTTGAAACTGTTGAGACTGAGTGATTTTTTTTTTTTTTTTTTTTTTTTTTTTTTTTTTTTTCCGAATAGGTAGTAGTTAGTCTTAAGGTTGTACCTGGAAATGCTGGTTTGCTCCATGTAGAAGTAGTTTTGGGACACGCCTTCTATGGAGAACAGCATCTATGGGACTCCCGAAGGTTCCTGTTCATTCAGCCTAGAGGTGTTCTACCAACCTCCACCTGATTTTCACGTTCCACAGCTTACAGTGAAAGGGGATCGACAGAACAGCTGAAGCTTTGCTATTGAATCCCCTGTGTTCTATATCTTTATTATTTTGTGATGTATCGTTAATCAACATTTAATATTAATTTTTTGATAGTGTTGAATATAATTTCTTGTTTCTGGCATTGGCAGTTCCATTTGCCATAAGAAAGGCATGCAAGTTTGTAAATGTGTTGCTAGAGTGCATTAGAATATGGCAACAAATGTGGCACTACCTAGTGAGAGTTTCAAAAATGATTAAAAGAAATAAGCACATAAAATATGTCCTGTTACCTTTTGTTGCTAAAATTTACTTGCCTTCAGAAGGCTTTTACGGGATAAAGTGTGTTATAGCAAGTTTATTTTTGTTGATGTATTGTGGTAGAGTTCTGTTTTCTTGTCTAACTGTTGCATACCATGAGTCTGAAAACAGCATAGCATGAAGTAAGTATGCAATTTATTAGGGAAAAGATTTGGAACATGGCCTTAGGGAGAAGTAGTGCACTCCAGCCTGATCTATACATCAACAACAAAAACAATGAAAATCCGATACCAAAAATTACAAATTTTGCAGTGATCTTTAATGCAGTGTATCACGTTAACTGCATATTTTCATAATACATAAGTACAAATATGAAAACCAACAAATGCAGCTTGTTAGCTTTGCAAATACTTAAATCAACTTGGCAGGGGGCTGCTTGATTTCTAGCTGGCAGCCAATCAACGCATAGCACATGTCATGTCATGGAACATTACTGTTCTGTATCACGATCTTGTAAACACTGTGGATTGAACAAACATGAAAAACTTAAAACTTCTCAATTTTAGAACTGAAAACATGAATAACATCAAGCATGCAATTCCTAACTTACACCTCAAACTCTAATATGCATGGTTTTTAGTACAATTTGTTGTGATAAAGTGAAAGAAATGTGACAGTGGCAACTAAATATGCTACATATAGATCTCTTCTTGGAGTTAGCTTATAGTGTTATGCAGTAGTGGATTATGAAAATAAGAGACACAGCCAGCAAACTTTTTAGAGAGCTTTCCTCAACATGGAAATTATGAACTGTGCCAGGAGGAGGGAACTTAAATGTATCTCATGTATGGGGAATATGTTTCTGTGTGGTGAGGCTACTCACAGGTAGTTGTTGTCCTATATGAAATTGATGAGTTATTGTTTTCCTTGCACATTTGTCTGCTATTATAATCCTTGACAGTGGCTACATCATCAGCATGTTATTGCTCGTGGCAGTTGATTCATGTGGCTCTCTGGTGGTGGTGGTGGTGGTGGTGGTGGTGGATGTTTTCCACAAATTGAAGTGTACATGCTAGCATATGAGAATCCCAGTGATAGTACAACTGAAGCTGAAGTATCCTGTGTATCAGGCACTCATGGTTAGATGTGTTGATTTGAAGGGTTTTCACAATCTGCACTTGACTATTTTGCCAAAAGGCAATAAAAGGTTTGACAACATCCCAAATATGTGACATATCAAACCATTCCTTTCACTGTGACTGTGTGTGGTCTCTCTCCACTACAGCAGCTAGCTTATCAATTACTTATGACTATAATTACTAAGGAGACTCTGTAATGTATTCTCTTGTGTGCTCAAGATTTTATAATGCTTGCTTTAAGCATTTAAATGGAGTTAATTGTCTCATTATTTTTATAAATGTAGAACTCATATGTAGGAGGGTGATGATTCAAATCCTTGTTCATCCTTTCAGAGTTAAGTTTTCTATGATTTTTTCGTATGTCATTATCTGTATGTGTGTTAGTGTTTTTGATTTTCAGAGTAATTTCTAAGTAGGTCCATTGTGTGATTAGTTGTGATCAGATGATAAATTTAAATTGTAAAACTTAGATTTAGTATTTAGCACATTAATAATAAAGCTATTTTTTGTGTGCTTAAAAAGTAATTTGTTTTTAATTTGTATATTTTCAGGGAGCAGATATATTTAAAGCTAAAGTAAACATAGAAGTTCAATGGACAACAGAACCTGTGATTGCAGCTATTGAAAGAAATGGAGGTGTGATCACAACAGCATTTTATGATACACACAGTTTGTGGGCAGCAATAAACCCAGAAAAATTCTTTATGAAAGGTATCTATGACTCGATCTCTCTAAAGTTGTGATAGATGTAGTGAGTGGGGGTGTACAAGGGTTAACAGTGTCTGTACTGATTAAGTTGCAGCCCATTGTGTAACGGTGTTAAAAAACGAAGACTTCAAACACTGAACTTTTGAAGGCAGTATTTCACTCACTGGAAATGGTCAGTGAACAGGGTGAAGCCGAGAGCAAACAAAGTAACTTACAATGCAGACTCAAGATACTTTTTATACATGCCCTTGAAACAATGAATAGAATACAAAAAAAAAAGCAGGGTTCCGATACTTTTTCTCTCTCACAATCACACATTTACACATCCTGCTTTTGTTTCATTGTTTTTCTCTTGTAAATTAACTTGTAGGCTGACTTCTGGTTTGAAGGTTAGTCCCACACTGTCATGCAAAACAAATAGCAATGAAAGGCGTGATTGCCAAGTTGGAGTAGGTTGCCACTGATATTACCTACATAGCTGATTTCATAGAATGAAGTTCTGCCTTCATAGTGCAGCAAGTTGTATTGTATTCACCATAGATGGTAACTCAGATTTTTCATACAAAGGCAGAACTTTGAGAACTAAAGGCAGCATGACAATAGGTCCGATTTGTACCAGATATAGATACTGCTAAGACTCCAATAGCACTGCAGCAATGTGTACCTTTCAGTCTGCAGCAATGTGTGTGCTGTTTTTAAACTTCCTATCGGATTCAAAGAGTGCACCGGATTTGTAACTCAAACCCAGAACATTGCCATCATTGGGCAATGCTCTTACTAACTGCACTGTCCATGTAAGACTCATGAGCAGCCCTTACAGCTTTACTTGAACCAGTAAGGCTCACCTACTTTCCAAATGTTATTGTTAGAATACTAGTCTGGTACTCAGTTTTACTCTGAAAGAAAGTTCCAAAACAACACAGGCTCTGCTGCAGAGCGAAAGATTCTTTCTGAAAACCACCACTTCCTGCTGCCGCTCCCCCCCCCCCTCACCCCGGCTGTCGCTAAGCCATTTCTCAATATCCTTTCTTCCAGAAGTGCTAGTCCTACAAGGTATGCCGGAGAACTTCAGTGAAGTTCAAAAAGTAAGAGATTAAGAGATGAGATACTATGAGGGAGGATACAAGTCATACTCGGATAGCACAGTAAGTAGAGGATGAACCTGCAAAAGGCAAATTGTGTTTCTCTGTATCAGTGTGACAAGTGCAACAAGACTAAGATCTCACCTGTATTCCAAAACTCTGCATGCTACAAGCCATTTACTTGAATTTTGTATTATTTTTAACTTTTTATATTTATACTGTGTAATGGAACATGACAGGCACACCAGCAGTAAGTCAGCTGATAACCAAGAATGTTACCCATAATATGTACGCAACACAAGTACCACATATATTGTGGTTTCAGCACCATTATTAGTTCAAAATTGATGCATGAATCTGTCTTTATTAATCCAATTTTTGCTTGAATGCAGACCGTTGTTGGACAGCATTTATGACACAATGTCATACATGTAAAAGTATGCAGCACAGATGTAAGCATACTTCAGCACTATTAGAATATATGACTACTTTCGATATTGAAATACGACTTTCCTGCCGCGCGCGCGCGCGCGCACACACACACACACACACACACACACACACACACACACACACACACACACACTCTCTCTCTCTCTCTCTCTCTCTCTCTCTCTCCCCTCTATTACAAAGAAAAGCAGCACTAAAACATCAGAGTAAGTAGTCTTAATATAGAATATCACTGAGGTTACTGGTAATTAGATTTATCAGTGATTAACATAAGTAGTGATTGCATAGTTAATTTAGGCTATGGTGCTAATGAGTGAGGCCAATTAAAAATGATGACTTTGTTACATTAAAAAAATTGTAACAATTCAGTGACATTATAAACATTAATCATACATAAGGGTAAGTTGCGTAATTTAGATATTAAGCAAATTGCACGTCACTCAGATTGACTTTTACTTACGTTCTGTTTATTCCTCACCCAAAGACATGTAGTGTGAGGCACTGAAATGATCAGCGCGCTGAGATGCTTACCTTGAATATCTGGCTGATCAGGTAATACACAGTAATAAAAGTACACTCATGAATATGTAGTTTTGCAGTGGTAGCACAACAAGCTCTGGAAGGGATAGGGTTATGCAGACAAGTGAGAGTGGAGAGCTGTGCCCTCAGCCGTGGATATTTTTATAGTGAGCAGTTTTCAGTGGTAGGCCAGGAGCTGGTTAGTGTGTTTTCGGGTTCAGGCATTTTTTGCTTATCTACTTACTTTCAGTGTCCTGGTCACCAACTAGAGCATATTTCCAGTAATCGGCCAAATGGATGGCTTTGTCATTTGCTATAATGAATGTGCTAGTTCTACCTGTTTTTGGCGATATCATTAGATGATGTTGATCTTCTGTTGCAAACATTTACAGGAGTCACTCACTTTATGTCTCCCTTTTCTCTGTTTGATATTACACCATGTGCCCTTAGTTCTTAAGTGGTTAAGAACCCACCAAAGTCAGAAATGTAGAAGATTCCCAACAGCCAGCTGTTCTTCAGGCTTTATTAGCCTCTGATTAACACAGTTTTGCAATAAATTTTCTTCGCCCCAGGGGGGCCATAGTCCTTTTGTGGGTACGTGTGTGGCGCGCTTGGGGCTCCGAGCTGTTGCAGTCTCCCTTCCTTTCCAGGCTGCATTACCATCCCCGTTCCTCTCCCTCCCTATCCTTACTCCTTTGTCCCTGCCCCCTCTTTTCCCTCTTAGTGCACTTATTTATGTCAGCCTGGCTATCCTCCTGGCTTTGTTTTCATCTGTGCTATTGTTTAGTTTGCTGTTTTCATCTCCTTTTTTTGGTCCCCTTGGCGTTTGACCTCCATTCCCAAAATTTTCAGTTCAGTGTGAGCCATTTGGGGACGAACTCCCTACCTAACTTCCATGGTGCAGGTTCCTCTCCCCCTCCCCTCCCCCTCCCCCTTCCACTTCCCTTTGCACCCTGGCCCCCCTCCAGCTAAGTCGCCAGCATGGTAGCCAGTCCGTGTGCTGGGGCTGTTAAGTACCCACTTGGCTGAGCCCCCCTAAAACCACAGGGATCACACTGCTAGTATCCGAGCTGTTAATGCCTTGTGTATGCCAAGGATTCGATGCTCATCACTTTGGGGCACCAAAACTCCCGACAATGGCCGCCGTGCCAGACAGCTCTTGCTGTGGCTGGGTGGTGCCCATAGTGTGAGCCCCTGATCGGAGTGGGTGGTATAAGGGTGGACGCCTTGTGCATGAAGTGCCAAAAGCTTCACTATACTGGCCGTCTCTAAGAGTGATAGAAGACATGACACTCCTCCTTCTGATCCTTCGGCCTTACCCTCCCTGGCCACCCCCTGGGAGGAGGGTCAAGCTCGCCGGCTTGTGTTGAAACCTTTCCCTCGTTACCTGGTTTGTACCAGGACGGATGGCGGAAGTTTTGCCATGACAAAGCCTTTGTTTTTCATGTAGACGATTGAAGATAAGTATGGCGAAGTGCAATCGATGGGTAAAATGCGGTACGGTGCTTTGCTCATAAAGACATCTTCTGCTGCCTAATCTGATGACCTGCGTGCTTTTGACTGTCTCGGTGACGTCCCAGTCTGTCACGCCCCACCAATCTTTGAACTGGGTACAGGGCATTATTTTCCACTGAGATCTTCTTCTCCAAACTGAAGAGGAGCTCTGTGCTAACCTCGAGCGAGGGGTTCATTTTATCCGCCGTGTGCACCGAGGCCCTCCAAACAATCCCACCGCTACTGGTGCCTTTATCCTGGCCTTCAAGGGGGATGTCCTCCCAGAGAAGGTCAAGGTAATGGTGTATCAGTGTGATGTAAAACCTTATATTCCACCACCAATGAGATGCTTAAAATGCTTACGGTTTGGACACACATCTTCCCGTTGCACCACTGATCCCCCTCTGTGGTGACTGTGTTCCCCCACCAGTGTGTGTAAATTGTCATGGACAGCATTCTCCACGCTTCCCTGTATGCCCGGTGTTTGTTAAAGAAAGAAGGATTCAAGAGTACAAAATCTTAGGTCAGCTCACCTACACTGAGGCTCGTCAAAAGTATGACCGGCTCCATACCATGTCTATGTCTTCTACTTTTGATTCCATTACGTCTATTCCCCCTCCTACCCCTTCCTCTTCCCAACCCCACCCCATTCACCCCATGCCGTCACCCTCCCCCTCCCCCTCCCCCTCCCCCTCCCCCTCCCCATCAGTACCCATACCCATCCCTTCGGGTGCTGCTCCCCCTCCCCCACCGGAGAAGTGCTCCCCTTTTTCAGCAGCTGCCGGTACTGGAGCTCCCTCCCAGGACTCCTCTTCCTGACAACCCCCTGAATGGCGATATACGACTCCACATTGGCAGTGTGATCCCCGGCCGGTGGGCAACAAGATTGTCCGATGTAATTCCGTACCCGCCCTCGCTGAAGTCTGCCCTTCTCTTTCTTCCCAAGAGAAGAAGCAGAAACGCAAGAACAAGAGCAAGGCCCCTCTGGTACCCCCTGAGGTCCAGCCTTCCCCTCCTCCAGTCAATGAACCAATAGTGTCTAACCACACCTATATGGATGTTACCACATACTTATCGGTGACAGATGGCGACTCGGCGGCGTGACCGACTCTGGTCCGTTGGCTTCCCATTTGGACTCTGGCTTGAGAATCCTCCAGTGGAACTGTAATGGGTATTTGCATCACCTTCCAGAATTGCAGCCCCTTCTTTCCTTCTACTCTGCCGCTTGTATTGCACTCCGGGAGACCCATTTTGTCAATTCTTACTCACCCGCGCTTTGTGGGTTCCACGCTTTGTCGGAACCGAATTGGCCCCTTACGGGATTCTGGTGGTGTTTGCACCTTGGTCCGCAAGGACATGGTTAGTAAATGGGTTCCCCTCCATACCACTCTGGAAGCCATTGCTGTCAGGGTCCATCTGGCCACTCACAATCTGTAATCTCTACCTCCCACCTGACAGGCCACCCATATCCCACGCCCTTACCACCCTTCTTCAACAACTCTCTTCTCCCTTCCTGTTATTAAGGGACTTAAATGCTCACAACCCACTTTGGGGTAGTCATATGACTACTGCCCTGGGCAGGACAGTTGAAGCTGTTCTGGCAGGACTTGACCTCTGTTTACTAAACACAGGTGTTCCCATACACTTTAGTGTGGCACACAGCACTTTCTCTACCAGTGACCTCTCCATCTGTAGTTCCATCCTTCTTCCCTCCATTTAGTGGGGACTCCATGATGACTTACGTGACAGCAACCATTATCCGATTGTTTTGACCTGCCTTCAGTGTGTCTCACTCTGTCACCCTCTCTGGTGGGCCATCTCTAAGGCTGATTGGGATTACTTCTCCTCTGCTCCCCCCCCCCCCCCCCCCCCCTGTATTGCCACATGACAGTGTTGATGAATTGACTCAGTCTTTGACTGCTGCCATTCTTTCAGCAGCTGTTCAGCAAACCCTTCTTCCTCAGGTTCCCCACGGCGGAAGATGGTCCCTTGGTGGACTCAGGAAATTGCTGCAGCCATAAAAGACCGCCTCCATGCTCTTCAACACTTCAAGTGGCACCTTTATACTGCTCTTCTTCTGGTCTTTAAATGACTCTGCGCCCGGGCCTGCTACCTAATCAAATTTCAGAAATGGATTTGCTGGGAATGATATGTAGCTGCCATGGACCACACACCCCCTCTTCACAAGTCTGGGCGAAACTCAGGTGAATTTTTGGTCACGGTCCTCCCACCGGGGTTGCAGGAATTTCTGTGCATGGTGTTGTCCTTATCAAACCGGATTTTGTACCAGAAAATTTCACTCAACACTTTGCTCAAGCTTCAGCATTGGCTCAGTATCCGCCTACATTCCTTCTCCTGAAAGTGCGCTCAGAACGACTGCCTTTGTCCTGACGCGGCTCCTGGACCTGATCGGATACGTAACCAAATGCTCCAACACTTATTGGTGGTTGGCCACCATCATATACTGACCCTCTTCAAGCGTCTGTGGAGTAAAGGAGTCTTTCCTACCCAGTGGCAGGAAAGCATTGTTGTTCTGGTGTTCAAGGCAGGGATGCCATCTCTTCAGTTGGATAGTTAGCGTCCAATTAGCCTTACCAACACCCTCTGCAAGCTGCTTGAATGCCTGGTGTGTCAGCGGCTGTTTTGGATCCTTGAATCCCGCAACCTTTTGTCATCAACTCCAAGTGGTTTTCGCTGTAGCCGCTCTACTGTGGATAACTTGGTGCACCTGGAGTCTGCTATCCAGTTGGCTTTTGCCCATTAGTAACACCTCCTTGCAGTCTTCTTTGATCTGCATAAAGCCTATGACACCACCTGGCGCCGTCACGACTGGGGCCTTCATGGTGCTCGACCCATTTTTATCCATAACTTCCTTTCTTGTTGCACTTTTCAGGGCCAAGTTGGCTGCTCCAATAGCACTCCCCACCGGCAAGAAAATGGGGTTCCACAGGGTTCCGTGCTGAGTGTCCCTCTTTTTCATAGCCATTAATGGTCTGGTGACAGCTGTTGGGCCGACAGTGGCCCCCTCTTTGTATGACGACAATTTTTGTATCCATCTCGCTTCCTCTGTAAGGGGTGCTGCAGAACGCAATCTGCTGGGGCACTTGTAGACTCTCTCCCATGGCTTTCAGTTTTCGGCGGCCAAGACATGTGTCATGTATTTCTGCCGTTGCCATACCGTCCATCCCCATCTGGCACTGTTCCTCGATGGCCAACCCCTCGAAGTCGTGGACACCCACTACTTCTTGGGTCTGGTCTTCGATGCCCGGTTGACAAGGCTCCCTCATCTTCGCCAGCTGAAGAGGACATGCTGGTCCCATCTCAATGTTCTTAGGTGTCTGTGGGTGCAGACCGCCTGGAGTGCAGACCACTCTGTTCTCCTAGACCCCATCCACCACTGTGGGGTCTGACTTGCGACCAGTGCCTTCTGGACTAGCCCTTTACTAAGCCTTCTCGCAGAGGCAGGGATTCCACCACTGTGAGTTTTGCGCCAACAACAGCTGATATCTTATGTGCTCTGCATTCGCTGCACCCCAAAGCACCCTAATTATGGTCTCCTTTATCCAGATACGGATATCACCCTGCCTTTTTTCTGCTGTCTCCTCAGTTCTACTGTCTCCTCAGTTCATTCCAGGGTTCAGAAGTGATTAATACTGATGGCTCCATGGTTTCTTGCTGCACTGTTTTTGCTTACACCTATGCGCGACGCACAGAACTTTGTTCCTTGCCTGATGGCTGTAGTGTTTTTACTGCATAATTGGTAGCCATCTTGAGCGCACTGGACCATATATGCTCCTGCTCAGGTCTATCCTTCACTATCTGTAGTGACTCATTGAGCGGTTTGCACACTATCAGTCAGTGCTTCCCTCGCCACCCATTGGTCATCGCTGTCCAGGACTCCCTTTCTCTCCTCGCTCAACGTGGATGCTCAATGGTTTTCATTTGGACCTCAGGCGATGTTGTGATTCTTGGCAATGAACTTGCCGATCGACTGACTAAGTTACCTACTACCAGGCCATCTCTTGCTATTGGCATTCCGGAAATAGTCATTCACTCAGCATTATGTCATCAGGTTTTTGGCCTTTGGTATGCAGAATGGCACGTACTTTCTTCGCCAAACAAGCTCAGGGCGATTAAGGTTTCTACAACTCCGTGGCAGTCCTCCTCCTCTTGGGCCTCTCGTAAGGCCTCTGTTGTCCTGTGCCGGCTCTTCATCGGCCATACTGGGTTGACTCACGGTATCTCCTCTGTTGTGAGGACCCCCTCTCTGTTGTTGTGGATCGATGTTGACTGTGGCTCATATCTTATTGGACTGCCCCAACTTAGCGACCCTGCGGGACTTCTAGCTTTCCAGACTCACTACCTCTGATGTTGGCTGACAATGCCTCAATGGCGGATCTCGTTTTACATATTATCCGTGATTTGGGTTTTTATCGCTTTATTTAAGGGAGGGACCTTCTATCTTATCGGTGAGTTGAGGGGATGGCAAGTCCTCTTGCTCCCCCCTTTGCCCCAACTGAATTGGCTTCAACTGGGCTTGGTGGTTTGCCCTGGCCCTCTGCCTTCCCACTCCTTTCCTTGTGGGGTCTGTTATGTCTTGAGCATCTCTCTTGTCTCCTGTGCTTCTTCCTTCATGCCCCTGTCATTAGTCACTTTCTTTTCCTCGCCTCTTCTTCTGTCCTTTTCCTTCCTTCCCTGTCAATAGTTTATCATTTTATGGATATTGTAGTTCCCACTTTTAATGTGTGATTTTATCGGTTTTAGTTAATCTAAGGTTGGAGGAACTGATGATCGCGTAGTTTGGTCCCTTCTCCACCCAACCAACCAATAAATTTTCTTACCGTAAATTGGGCAGCTCATCAAGCAGTTGGTCATTTGCACAAAACTTTTCTGGGAGTTCAGTTGGCTATTTTGTATTTGGTAGCCATATATTGGGTGCCTGTGATCATCAGGCTGCCCCCTCCTTTTGGACTCAGCTGCATCCTGCCTTCTGATTGTCAGTGGAGCTTTGCTGACAATGGGGCAACTTTTTTGGACTAGCGTTGCTTTTAGGGTGCCACCCACTATGCACACTGTCTCATTATTGGCCATGTCAACAAATTTGGGATGTGCGGGGTTGTACCAGAAAGGTGTTGCATACTCTTTTGCAGAGAAACATTGTGTTATCAGACATTTAGGTTGAACTCTCTATTTAGTGCTGATGAGTCTTTGGATGATATTATTTCTCACAGATACTTTTCCATTAACTGTTTGTGACGATGCTTCCAAAATGTCAGAGACCTTTCAAGTTGATTACCAAATACTTTGACAAGTTATCATGGTTCAACTCTTGATCTTGCTTCCAATTGCATATTTGTTTCTGAAGTGGGAGGAAGTCCCTGAGTTACAGGGATTTCGTTTGAGGAAATTTACTCTGTTGTAGACAGTTCGGTATTCGAGAGTCTGCATCAGTTTCCATTCCATTTCCTCAAATGATGTACCTTGGGTGACCATGGCAGTACCATTGGCCTATGTAGACTGTCTCATCTCAACATTTGTAGGCTGGTTGTTGCTATAGATGTTATGTAAAATTGGTAATATACTATATCACTAAAAGATAAATTCCACTTATATTTTAGCTACGTCCACTATAGTCTGTGTGGTCACTAGAATTTGCTTTCATAAATTAATGAAATAAGTTGTTCAATGTTGTTTTTCCTTACACATTCATTCTTCCATGCTTCCATTATTTACTTCCTTCATGTGTCGTACAGTATTATGCCAATATGATGACAAAGTTTGTTTTATAACGTACTTCGCCAATCTTTCTACTTCTGCTAACTTAGGGGTAACATTTTTTGTTGCTTGTCACATGACCTTAAATTGAGCCTTTATGAGTTCAATGGAATGGGAGTGGCAGAGGTGTGGTGACAGTCTGAAAACTAAATGGCCTTAATTTTTTCAAGTTCATCCATCACATATAGATCTAAACATGGTTTGTTCTGAGCCATGATATCCAACAATTTTCTATTTCTTTAGTTGCCTGGTATGGCAGTGTTTTTTGATTGTAGTCACTTGATAAAGTCATGCTTTCTGGAAGCTACTGTTTACGCCTTATTTAGAATAGTTGAGTAATACAAGGCTTTGTCCATCACTATTACTGAAGGCTTGCTCGAGTTTTTCTGAAGGCACTCTTTAAACAACTGCTGAAATGTCTCTTCATTTCCTTGTGGAACTGAGAGGTGTTCTTCAATCTAAACAACAACATACCCCAGATGTATGTGCATGGTGAAAGATCAGTCTTCTACCTTTACCGATGGGCTATGGCATGGTGCCATTACTGAATCATGTGTCCAACATATACTCACTGAACGGTTTGCATTTACCCAAGTTCTGTCAAGCCAAACAAAATCTTCAAAGTTTCCTTTCGATATTTTCCTCATAAATCAACACTGCTGTGCTACAGTATCATCTTTCTCCATTATGACCTTTCTTCCATTAATTTTTTTTATAATTTGAAACTTAAGCCATGCAGTACATTACTTGGTAACAATTTGTTGCCTCCGAAAAGTTCCATTTCTTCTAAGACAGCCTTCCTTTCTTCAATAGCAATTTTAAATGTGACGTCAAGCTGTGTCACCCTGATGATAATTGAAATTCATCACACGGTTCTCAAATTCTCTCTCGTATTTCCTAGAGTGCTTAAATGACTTGATCCTACTTAACTTTCTTCTGCTGCATACTTTTCCCTTGCTATTCTCACAACAGTATTTTGTGGCCTTTTAATGGGTCTGCAGTTCTGTCTGTCACTTTAGTGAGAGGTAGCAGGGTCCCACTATTATCTTTCTCTTATTTGGAGAATTCCCTAACATTATTGCAGTATTCACGGAGCCTGCCCCTTCAGTGCAGTGCCCTGACCACGTAAATACATGGCTCACATAGCATGCATTGTCAGACGACTTATCCCTTTCTGTCTGTGACATTTAAATATTGGGAATAAAAAGAAATAGTTCCATAATTTAGTTCGCAGCACTACACAGTAGAACTGCTATAAACCAATATAGGTTTTGAAAGTAGAGCAAAGCTGGATTTGTAGCGACAGTTTTTTTTTAAAGATCTCTTCTTAGCAGAATCTTACTGCTAAAACAAATCACATAACCATAGCCTTATATCTGTGCCCGTAATATTCTGTATTCAACTGACTCTTAAACAAAATGCTGTTTCTCTTCCTTTTTCAGAATTATTCTATCAGCCTATTTGTTGTGAATTTTTTGACAATTTTTTGCAGCTCATATATTTTAACAGCAAAAATGTCACATTAAATTCCTATTAACAATTCTGATCTGCTTCTCAAAGACTACGTGCCTAGGGTACCCTGCTAAGTTGATGATTTTGCTCTAAAATTAAATATATTTTACTTTGATATCAGCTACAGAATGATTCACATGCGCTGAGGCAAATCTCCATTGCAGTGAAGTACATTGAACAACAACTAAGACCAAAGAATGATGATTTACAGTAGTGCAGTGTATGTATTTTACAGTGTCTCTATAGTTTGATGAAACCTTCAGACATGCCCGCATGTCCAAGGAAACAGACAATACTGGAGATTGACAGCTATATTAAATTATGAAATGTATTCACATATTGGATTCCCTGCTTATAATAAGTGGTTGTCTTAACCACACTGGCTATCAAAGCACAATTCTAGGACCAATGCAAGCCCTTCATATGCCTCCATATGGAAGCATGCTGTGATAGCCGATGTGGTCAAGGCGACCACTTGCAACAGTCAGGAAATCTGGTTCAGAGTCACCATCTGGCACAAATTCTCGTATGTTATTAGTAAATCATGTAGCTGTTGTACAATCACATTTGCAAATATGTTTCATAGGATAACCATTTACATAAATTTTGACCAATATTAACTAGTGATAGCCATTAATTGTGTGATAGCATTACTATGAGGTCATAGATTCCTTAGACAAAAATAACAAATTAGCTTAAGAAAGTTTGAATGTGTATTAGAACATGCAACATTTTCATTACCAGTCCAGTGCTTTAGTCTTATGCTAATGCTTCAAACAAACAATTTAATTTCATTTAATCTTGTTAGAATAAACTATAGAATGAATGAAATCAGTATACCACATAGGGACACCATCAACTTGGCACAAAGTGACCGCATACATAGTATTAAAACTGCTCCAGTCCCATATTTCTGAGATTTTCCTTGGTTGTGAGGCAAGTGTTGAAACTGGAAAGCATGTCCAATTTATTCTGAATTGGGAATCATTATATTTATTCCACATTGTAATGAGATATAGCTTTCTTTCCTCTCTTAAAAACAATTTTGGTATGATAGCTGCCATTTGTATGTAGTAAAATATGACCGAAAATCCTGTGAATCTAATGAATCAAGTGATCACATTTTTCACTACAAGCTCCCGGAATTAACTGCTGTAGTTTTCTTAATTTCAAAACATCATAATAGTTGTGACAGCTAAAGCCAGGCTGTGGTGTTCGACTATAAGATGCAAAAGAATCGGAGTTTTTAACCAAATAGTTTTGTTGATCGCTTGATAAAAATTGCGAATATAGCATTGTTCTTTTCAATATGTTTGCGAAGAAAGTAAAACGTTTACCATAGTACTAACATCTTGGAGTATATATAGTTTTGCCTTTTTGCATAAAAATATTTTTATAGTGACACAATAGAATATGCGAAAATCACTGTATTTGGCGCTCTTCTCTACCCTTCCACCCTAGCCTCCTGCTTCACCTGCCCCATCCTGAAACATGCAGGCCACATCACGTAACAAGGCTTGTGGCAGCACAGCAGACAACACAGCCAAGACCTGGATCCTGAGAAACAGATGCTCGGTCCACACCACTTGCCTCATTAAAATGTCAGTCACAATGGAATTTTAATTGGAGCACAGAGCTAGAGCTATTCATAGGACTATGAATCACGATTGGCAGTAATTAATCAGTATAGTACATTCAGAGGGTTTTACCATTGGCTAGCAGTGCTGCTGTAACTGACGTATATTTGATGTAAGAACAAACACAAGTTAAGCTTAAATACTTCAGTGTGGACTAGAACATTGATTTTAGAAACCATCAGTCTCCTCATATTTAGATTAATTTGCAGTGGAGCATTTGGACACAACAGCTCATCATGGTAAGATTCTAGTGCAACAGGTGTAAAGTCTCCACTGAGTGAAAGGGCCATATGAGGCTGTACTTTTTAGGAATCTACCTGGGAGTAAGCAATAGCATCATGTTTAAAATGTTGATGGGAGCTTGTGAGTAGTATTTGCAGCAGTAAAAGCCTGAACCATCATAAACTTTATGCCAACTCTTGTTACAGTCTTAAAATAAACTCATTTATAGAGAAAATATAAAAAACACCGCTGATAGAAAAATTAGGCGTTGAGAACTTTCTTTTTCAGGTTGGGGAAATTAGGAAGGAGTGGGTAGTCGCTGAGACAGGGTACATCCCTCTCAGCATTGGGTTAAGTGACCACCCACTTCCCATTTTTTCCTTCCTGGAAGAAGAACATAAAAGTTCTAAAAGTAAGTTACTGTTTTCTGTTACAAATGTTTCTATCAGTAACGCTGGGAATTTGGCCTACCAAACATAAGTACTGGACAACCATTTTCTCTCATCATTTAACACACTGGCTGCCACAGATTTAGTGATGGAAGTTTTGTCATCAGGCCAGGGACACGGTGTCAAGCGTGCAGTTCCCTCAAATAAATTTTCCATATGTAAACAATTATAATAGTAAGTACATTATACAATATTGTTTGTTTTTGTATTTACAGGTGAACCTATACCGCGAAGGATGTTGCCACCTGCTGATGCAATTGAATATTATACTGACCCAGCTAAGAGGGGTTACTTGGCAGATCCAGAAAAAGTTTCATGGGAAAGATTTGTGCTGGCACAAAAATATGGTTACAAGCTTCCAGAAATTGAAAATGACCCATTGTATTCAATGTTCTGTATGCGGAAAGATCCTCGGCAGATATTCTTTGGGTTAGAGCCAGGATGGGTAGTGAACCTTCCAGATAAAGTAATTTTGAAACCAACAGATGATCAGCTGAAGGAATTCTATAAATCGTAGTTTATGATTTGAAACATCAAATGTTGCTTTCATGTTATGTGGGATGTCACTGTGTTAATAATTGATGAAACTATTATTGTAATAAAATATAACCTGTTACTTCCCATACTAATGTGTCCCATGCTGTCTTATCACAGTGTATTCTGCTCTGAGCCAACATTACCGTTGTAGCTCTGCACTCTCATTACTATTTCTGCCTCATTCTTTCTATCAACAGGATACTCAGTATTTACAAAAGTTAGCTGTGCTGTCACAAATGTGGAAAATTGACTGAAACTCTTATCAGTTGCTTTATACTAACTGGGCTATGTACACAGGGACACACTGTGCATATATGATGGCTCCAAACAGCTTGGCAAAACTGGGATGGTCATTTGCACACCTGCTAAAAATAGCTGCAGCCTTTGATGTATTTGTGGGAATAATGACTTACCTTTCATCCAGGCTCCATTGTGACCAATTTGAGAAACAAATGCAGTAGCTTACGCAACCTCTACATATTACTTCCTGACACACATGGTCATCAATAAGCCAGAGAAATTGAGTTTACATGTGGTATGAGGTTGCAAAAGTCGTGGGATACCTCCTAATATCTTGTTGGAACTCCTTTTGCCTGCCATAGTGCAGCAACTTGATGTGGCATGGACTAGCCAGCCATAATTGCAAAAGTGTTGCCTTTGTGCACAAACTGACTAATCAATTATATCCCATAAATGTGCGATGGGATTCATGTCTGGGTGGCCAGATCATTCACTCGAATTGTCCAGAATCTTCTTCAAATTAATTGTGAACAATTGTTACCCGCTGACATTTTTGGTAACAGGAAGTCCGCGAATGGCTGCAAATGGTCTCAGAGTAGCTGAACGTAACCACTTCCAGTCAATGATCAGTTCAATTAGACCAAGGACCCAGTGCATTCCATGTAAACACATCATCTCGCACCATTATGGAGTGACCACCAGCTCACACAGTGCCTTGTTGACAACTTGGCACAATGGCTTCATGGCATCTGCACCACACTCATAAACTACCATCAGCTCTTACCAGATGCTGACATTGGGACTCACCTGACCAGGCTGTAGATTACCAATTATCTAGGCTCGAACTGATACGGTCACAACCCCAAGAAAGGCACTGCTTGCAATGTCACACTGTTAGCAAAGGTAGTCTCATCAATTGTCTGCTACCATAACCCATTGGTGTCACATTTCATCTTAGTGTTGCAGTGGAATTTTTTTCACACATCCCACATTGATTTCTGCATTTATTTCACACAATGTTGCTTGTCTGTTAGCACTGACAAGTCTTCTCAAATGCCACTGTTCCCGGACATTAAGTGAAGTCAGTCATCCACTGCATTGTCCATAGTGAGAGGTAATGCATGAACTTTGGTATTCTTAGCACATTCTTCACACTGTGGCGAGCTTTGGTATTCTTAGCACATTCTTCACACTGTGGGTCTTAGAATATTGAGTTCCGTAACAATTTTTGAAATGGAATGCCCCATACCTCTAACTCCAACCACCATTACGCACACAGAGTATGTTAATCCCCGTCTTCCAGCCATTATCACTTCAGAAACCATTTCATTTGAATCACCTGAGTACGAATGACAGCTCCACCAACGCAACTACCCTTTTATACCTAGTGTAAATGGTACTACTGCCATCTATATATGTGTATATCGCTTTTCCATGACTTTCCACATCCTTGTGTATAAGCTTTTTTCGTCCTGTCCACCATTTGAAAATGGAACAATACAGGAAAGGATGGTACTGGAGATGGCTTGTTGAATACAAATGTAGCTGTACATTTACAATGGGCAATAAATATGAGGCATGGCCAGAAAGTAAGTACCATTTTGGAAAAAATGCATAAAAATAAAAATTCTTTAGCTACCCTGAAGTGCCAAAGAAACTGGTACAGGCAGGCATGTTCAAATAAAGAGATATGTAAACAGGCAGAATACGGCACTGCGGTATGCAACACCTATGTAAGACAACAAATGTCTTGCGCGGTTATTAGATCGGCTACTGCTGCTACAATTGTAGGTTATAAAGATTTAAGTGAGTTTGAATGTGGTGTTAAGCATATGAGCGATGGGACACAGCATCTCAAAGGTAGCGATGAATTGGGGATTTTCCTGTATGACCATTTCACAAGTGTACTTTGTAAATCAGGAATCCAGTAAAACATCAAATCTCTGACATTGCTGCAGCTGAAAAAATGCCCTGCAACAACAGGACCAGTGACACTGAGGAGAATCATTTAACATGACGAGTGACCCTTCCACAAATTTGCCGCAGATTTCAATGCTGGGCCATCAACAAGTCTCATCGTGTGAACCATTCAGCGAAACATCATCAATAGGGGCTTTCAGATCCAAAGGCCCACTTGTGTACCCTTCATGACTGCACGACACAAAGCTTTACACCATGCATGGGCCATCAACAGACATAGGACTGTTCATGACTGCAAACATGTTGCCTGGTCAGACAATTCTTGTTTCAAATTGTATTGAAGGGATGGATGTGTACGGAAATGGAGACAGCCTCATAAATCCATGGACCCCGCATGTCAGCAGGGGACTGCTAAAGCCAGTGGAGGCTCTGTAATGGTGTGGGGCATGTGCAGTTGGAGTGATACGGGACCCTTGATACATCTAGATACGACTCTGATGGGCGACATGTAAGTACGCATCGTGTCTGATCACCTGCATCCATTCATGTCAATTGTGCATTCCGACAGATGTGGGCAATTCCTGTAGGATAATAAGACACCCAACACATCTAGAATTGCTTCAGAATGGCTCTAGGAACTCTTCTCTAAGTTTAAACACTTCTGCTGGCCACCAAACTCCCCAGCCACATGAACATTATTGAGCACATCTGGGATGCCTTGCAATGTGCTGTTCAGAAAAAATCTCCACCCTCTCATACTCGTACGGATTAATGGACATCCCTACAGCATTCTTGGTGTCAGTTCCCTCCAGCACTACTTCAGACATTAGTTGAGGCCATGTTGCAGGACTTCTGCGCTCATGGGGCCCTACACAATATCAGGCAGGTGTACCAGTTTCTTTGGCTCTGCAGTGTATGTTCCTACATAGCTGCTATATTGTTCAGACACTTGTCATTGTGGGAAACAAACTTGTGTGCTCTCTCTGTAGAAACAAGCTGCCATTCAAGACAGCCGCTGCTGACAAATATGTTGAGTTCCTTCCAAGAAGTGATACCATCATTGTGGTAGGATACTATGAACCAACTTAAGGGTCACACTGGGTCTTCGAGAGAGTGTCATGCCTGGTAGGTTTGAGGTGTATTTCCTACAACAAGGGATGAAGGATTGCAAGCTTGGAGGTGTGAGTGTGGCCATGGAATTTTTCCACAAGGTGGTCTCATCTTGGGATGTACTAAGATATGAGGCTAAGAACAGGATTACTGCCTCCTCTAGGGGATGATGCTGACAGCTTTGCCAGTTGTGTTTTAAAAGTACAGAGAAATCTTTCCACTAACCCATTGGAAGCTGGGTGGAACGGTGCAGTGTGGACCTAAGAAATGAGATTAGATTTGAAAAGGCATGGAATTTGGCTTAAGTGAACGGAGGACCATTGTCTGTGATGACTGACTCAGGCAGCCCTTCAAGGGCTAACATCTGTCAGTGCTTTGATTGTATATGCAGATGACATGCAGGTTGTTCATGTTACAAATGGAAATCCTGTGCCAGCATCTACCACTACAAGCCATGTAGCCCCTTGGAATGGACCAACAAAATCAAAGTTGATGTGGGACCATGGGGTGGAGGTCGCTCGCCAAGGGAAATACCATTGGGGTGGGGCAGCTTGCTTACTTTGACAAGTTGTACGTTTGGGAACTAGCTGTGGTATCAGTCCATAACACCAGTGAAAGTGATGTCTTGTGAATCGCTTTGTGAGCATCACACCCCAATGTCCTTGGTGTTGCAGATCTAAGGGCCCATTGCTGCCGAAGCACAGTGGGAATGAGGGCCCTGGTCTGACTGTTATCACCCTGGGTGAGGATGAGGCCTTGTTTCATGGACAGCTCATGGTGGCGTACCCAGAATGCTTGTATATCTGTTTGTTGTAAGGTCTTTTTATTCACTTGCTAGCCTCCACTGATGTGCTTGATGTAGGCCTCACATTACCAGGCCCAAAGTTGTGTGGTGTGGGATGCGTCCAGTGGGAGGTTGTCCACAGCTGCATTTGTCTGGAAGCACACTGCTGGGTCAGCATAAAACTCAGGGTCTTGACTTACAGGCAACAGAGATAACAAATCAGCATTGGCGTGCTGCATTGTAGATTGGAACTGGATATCATATGTGTAGGTAGAGAAGAACATGGCCCTCCTTTGTAGGCACCTTGCCGTTTTGTTTAGTATGGTTGCTGAAGTCTTTCGTACGGGTAACAGTGGTTTATGTCTGTAACGAGGGTGAATTCCCACCCATACGTAACTTTATTCCAAAAATGATGGCAAGGGCCTCCTTTTTAATTTGGCTGTGGTTGTGCTTAGTCGAATCTAATGCCTTTGATGCAAATGCGATGGGGCATTCAACCCTATTAATTATCTGCAAGAGAACTGTACTCACACCAGTCAGATGTGCCAGCCACCAGCTTGCGCCAGTGTTTGGGATTATATACCATAAGGCAGACTGGTTGTAACAGTGCCCATTTTAAGTCCTGAAATGCCTTGCCACATCCAGATTCCCATTTCCAGGGGACATTTTTGCGAATCAGGTGATGGAAGGGTTCAGGGAGCACTGCCGCTCGTGATAAGCTGACGGTAATAGTTCAATTGATTCAGTACTGACTGAAGTTGTGACCTATCACTGGATTCTGGCAACTTTTAAATGGTGTCCATATACTTTGGGGTTGGGCAAATTCCTGAGGCACTAAATATAAGTCAAACATACTTGATTTCCACCCAGGGGGCTTGCCACTCTTTGGCGAGTTCGTGCTTAGCTACCACAGGGCCCCAGCTTTGGAGCAGTTTTTCCCTTCCGTGTTGCATGTCTTTCCTCTCCTTTGGGGAACATGTCTGGGATGTTATTAGGAATGTTCTGCATTGTCTGTCACTGACATAAGAACAATCTCACCTTTGACATCTTGGATTGTGGGTGTTCTGCCGGATATCGGTGCCGTTCTTGCAAGGTATTTCAGTGACGTAGCTTGTAACCTACATCAGGTGCGACCAGAGGCTGCTCCTCAAGTGGACCTTGTTCAATATTTATGTCTGTGGCCTTCCCCCTCCACCGGCAGTTGCAGGCGTTCTCTCTGTGGGTTCACATCCGCTCGCTGCGACCTGCTGGAGCGCTGCCGTTCTGTTTTCTGTCCACTACAGTACTGTGCGTTCCCTCTACTGTCCACGCCCATCAGATCCACTCCTGGGTGTTCCATATTTGGCCTGGTGTGTTTGGGGTTCTGTCTGGGTTGCCAGGCGTTCTCCCTGCGGTCCTCTCCCACTCACTGCAATCTTCTGGAGCGTCACCGTTCCGTTTTCGGTCCACTGTGGTTCTGGGCATTCCTTCTGCAGTTTGCACCCTTTGGACCCGCTGCCGGATGTTCCATCTGCGGTCCGGAGAGCCTGGCAATCTGTCTGGGGATCACTTTCTGTATTCACGCCTTCAGTTCTATTCATGGGGTGTTGCAGCTGTCACTGTTGCTCCTTTAACAATTCCAGAACAGGAGCCCAGGCTCTGCTTAGCTGGTACCCCATGTCATGGTTCATGAGATTGTCAGTTACTTTTATCTCTGTAAATTCCCTTATAACACTGTCCCAAAATCTGTGTGTCTGTGCTAATATCTTGGTTCCATCAGTGTTCAGCAACGGCTGATTTCGTTACCTGTCTTAATCAGGTGTGCCTTTGATGTTCCTTGCACCTGATATCTACTGTTCTTGTCATCTGGCCAATGTAAGGGAGCAACACGGACAGCTGCAGCACTCCATGAATAGAAGAACTGAAGGTGTGGATACAGAAAACGATCCCCAGACAGATTGCTAGGCTCTCCGGACCAAAGATGGAACGTCCAAGAGTGGGTCGACAGGCGCAGACAGCAGAGGGAACATCCAGTACCGCAGTGGATGGAAAACGGAATGCCAGCACCCCAGCAGTACGCAGTGAATGGGCGTGGACTGCAGAGGGAATGTCTGCAACCGCCGGTGGAGTGGGAAGGCTACAAACATAAATACTGGACCAGGTCCACTCGAGGAGCAGTCTTAGGTCACACCTGATGAAGGTTATGAGCTACTTTACCAAAATATCATACAGGAACAACGCTGATATCCGGCAGAACACCCGCCAACCCAAGATATCGTTAGATCACTGGTAAAGCCTGAAGAGTTATATCAGTCTCATTTTTGTTTTTTGCTCCCTTTTCCCCTTATTCCTCCACTTCGGCCTTTAAGGTTCCTCTTTCTTCTTCCTCCCTGTGTGCTCCTGGAAGCCAGCCCACATGTCTGATGTGTAACAGGTGACTGGGTAATGCGTAATTCGTAATTCCCAGCCCCAGGTCGATAGGTAGGGTTCGCATTTACCCCCTCGTACACGTCAGGCCCTGGGAGGGGTGATTGCCTGAGCTGCAACCTTCCCAAATAGTCAATTGGTTCCTCTGTCACCTGAGGTGTGAACAATCACCTAAGGCAGGTGCAACCCCTTGTGAAGGGGGTCCCTAGTTGGAAGGAGCGCACCTTCGGAGATGCTGGTAATCGTGGGGGACTTTCTCACAACGAGTCAATTATCTTCCCAATCAATGTCTATGAAATGTAAACATAATGAGGCTAATGATTCAAAGACCTTTCCCACTGCACCACAGTTCCTGGTGGTCTCAGCTGCTGAAGGCAGTCAGTTCTTTGCCAAGGTAAATCCGTTTATTATTCAGAAACGTGTTGATGCAGTTGCCGGCCCGGTGAAATCCTGCTCTCATTTCCAACATGGCACTTTGATTTTGGAGACTAATTCTGATTCTCAGGCACAACAACTACTTGCTGCTTTGCTTCACCACGGCTACCAAGTTTGTGTCGAGGCCCATAGAACTTTGAATTCTTCCTGTAGTGTAATTTACACCAGGCTGCTCGACAGTTTAACCGCAGCTGAAATCCAATCTTACCTCTCTCGGATCAGGGTGTCATTGCCGTCCATTGTGTAATGAAAAAGGTAGGTTCCTCCTTAGTGCCCACCTGCACTCTTTTTCTCGCGTTTGACAGTGATGATTCCATCCAAGATCAAAGTAGAGTATGAAATTATTACAGTCCGGCCGTACATTCGACTCACATTAGAAAGTCTTGTCGACAGCCAATCAAATGTGTAATCTGTGGTAGGGATGCGCCTCTTTCTTCTCATTGTATCAATTGCCTTGGTGGCCATGCCACCGCCTTTCGGGATTGTCCTGTGTATCTTGATGAGTGGGCTGTCCAAGACATCCAGATAAAGGAAGAAGTGCCTACCCAGTGTCTCGCAAGTTACTGGCTAGTCACAAACCCTGTGTTCTCCTGTCTGGCATCTGCACAGGGAATACATAAAATCCGGGAACACTTCAATTATTTATTGCACAAGGACCAAACATTGTAAAGATGTCATACATATCTCTAAACCGCTTCTGCCTTAACACTGGAACACCCACTTTCCTTTCAAATTCCTCGCATGGCTTTCTGACTCCTACTCGAGCGACCATTTCCCGTGTGCTATCCATTTGCTGACTCCTACCCTATGCCCAAATGGCAGCTTACCATGGCTGAGTGGCAACTTTACTTCTCCCTGGCGACCTTCGTAGGCAAAGATTTCCCCAGGTGGAATACCTCACAACATTTTCCGTACTCCTGTAGAACGTTCCATTCCTCACACTTCCTCTTTACCATGTCGTGCCCCAGTCCCATGGTGAACTGAGGCATGCCATGACAATTCGCAAATGGGGAGACGTGCTATCCGTGTTTTTTACCATCATCCAACGATGGCAAACTACATTCATTATAAACAGATGCGTGCAAAGTGTCGTCGCATTATTTGGGATAGCGAAAGATCTAGCTGGATTTCATTCACTAGTTCTTTTAACAGTTCCACACCTTCCGCTGTCATGTGGGCCAACCTCCAATGGCTCTCTGGGACCAAGATCCATTCCCCAATTCCTGGCCAAACAGTAGCTGACGATGTCATGGTGGACCCTATTGCCATTTCCAACACCTTGGGCTGCCATTTTGTGGAAGTTTTGAGCTCTTTCCACCATCACCCTGCCTTCCGCCATTGCAAACGGGTGGAGGAGGCTCAGGCGATAACCTTCTCTTCTCCAAATCGTGAGTGCTACAAATGCCACCTTCACTATGAGGGAGCTAGATCATGCTCTCAGTTCATCCCAATCCTCCGCCCCAGGGCCAGACGCCAACCACATTCAGATGTTGCAGTACCTTTCTCTTGTGGGCAAGCACTTTCTGCTTAACACGTACAACCGCATCTGGGCAAAGGGCACATTTCCCGGATGCTGGCGTAAAACCACTGTCATACCCATACCTAAGCCCGGTAAAGACAAAAACCTTCCTTCTAGCTACCACCCCATCTCTCTCACCAGCTGCATTTGCAAAGTGATGGAATGTATGATACGTGCCCGATTTGTACAGTGGCTCAAGTCTCACAATTTACTGACAAATGCGCAGTATAGATTTCGAGCATGGCATTCTGCAGTTGACCATCTCGTTACTTTGTCCACCCATGTCATGAATGGTTTTCTGTGGAAATCCTAGACTGTGGCCATGTGTTTCAATTTGGAGAAGAACTAAGACACCTGTTGGAGAACTGGTGTCCTCCATACTCTTTACACATGGGTATTCCATGGCTGCCCACCCCGTTTCCTTGAGACATTTTTAAAAGACCAAGTTTTCAAGGTGTGTGTATGTTTTGCCTTGTTGGACTCCTTTACCCAGGAATATGGTGTGCCTCAGGGTTCTGCCCTGAGCGTCGTCCTCTTTACTATCGCCATTAACCCTATAATGGCCTGTTGCGAACCGGCATCTCTGGCTCCCTTTTTGTTGACGATTTTGCCATCTATTGCAGTTCTCCACAGACCTGTCTCACTGAGTGGCACCTTCAGTGATGTCTTGATCGTCTTTCCTCCTGGAGCATCATCGACCATGGCTTTTGGTTTTTCACTGACAAAACCGTCTGAATGGATGTCTGGCGATGCAATTGGTTTCTCCCACCATCTTTACATCTTGGGCCTCTTGTCCCTCCATTCCTGGGGGCTCATACTCGACAGGAAACTCTCTTGGTCCTCCCATGTGTCTTACCTGACAGCCTGCTGTAGGCGGTTCCTCAGTGTCCTGTGTATCCTCAGTGGTACCTCCTGGGCTGCCGATCAAACCATGCTCCTCCTTTTGTACTGTTCCCTTGTCTGTTCGAAACAACTATGGGTACTTTGTTTATGCATCTGCATGTCCATCCCTCTTACGCCGTTTCAACACTATCCGCCATCGTGGCATCCGTTTGGCCACTGGTGCCTTTTCCATTAGCCCGGTTGAGAATCTGTATGCTGAAGCTGCTGTCTTACCAATGTGACCGCCATGACTTTCTCCTCAGCAGGTATGCATGCCACTTGTCTGCCATTCGTGGCCACCCATCCTATGCCTCCTTCTTCGATGATTCCTTTGATTGCCAGTATGGGGCGTGCCCCTCTTCTCTTTCACCTCCTTGAGTCTGCTCTCGGCACTTGCTACAGCGGCTTAAATTCACACTACCTGCAACTTTCCTGGTGGGTGTGAACCCTTCACCAAGTTGGCTTCATGAAGCATCCCATGTTAACCTTGGTCTATCGTCTTCAGTTTCACAACCTTCGTATGGAGCTTTGTGATAGTACCTTTGTACACACTGATGGCTCTCGGACTGCCCGTGGTGTTGGGTGTGCCTTTGTCATTGGCAACCATGTCTTTCGATATCGGTTTCCTACACACTGCTCAGTATTTACAGCCGAGCTCTTCTCCCTGTATCAGGCCTCGGAGTACATCCGGCGACACAGCCTTTTCAATTGCTTCCTCTGCTCAGACTCACTCAGCGCCCTTCTAAGTCCATGTGTGCTGTACACTGCCCATCCCTTAGTGCAGCAGGTCCAGGAAAACTGTCACTTGCATACTCTTAATGGAGCCAGTGTAGTGTTTCTGTGGATTCCTGGTCATGTCGGTCTATCACAAAATGAGGCTACTGCCGTCGTCATTGTACCTCAGCCCACTAGTTCCTATATTCCATCCAGTTATCTCTGTGTTCCCCTTGTCAGGAGTTAGTGTCTGTTTGGCATCACCATTGGTCCTCCCTTCATGGGAATAAGCTGAGGATTATTAAGCCTCTCCCAGCAGCTTGGACAATCTACTCTCTGACCTCCCATCGGGAGGAGGTCATTTTAACTAGGCTGCGTATTGAGTACTGCCTTTTTAGCCATTGCCATTTGATAAGTGGTGCTACTCCACCACTTTTTACACGTTGCATCCAAGTTTTAACTGTCCACCAATTCCTGATGGAATGCCCATTTTTTAACCGTTTACATTCCTGCTTGGGTTTGCCATCTGAGTTATCAGCCGTTTTGGCAAATAATGTGCAGGCTGTCGACCACATTTTACTTTCTATCTACCAAAGCCATATGGCAAAGGCCATTTAATTTTTAGTTTTGGACTGCCGTTTCTGTATGGTGTCGTTTTTAGTCCTTTCCAATTGCCTGTTTTTAGCTGTCTTCTATTGTGCCAATTGGGGCTGATGTATAGGCTCTTTTGAACTCCTCTCTGTCTTTGTGTTCTATAATTTTGACTTGGGCGTGTAATGCCCCACTTGTTTTTTCGCCCTAAATCAAAACAAAACCGAAAACCAGATATTCGAAATTCAGACTTGTCTGCATTGTTAAAGATCCTTCGTTAGATCTGCGGCTCCGTACTTGCAGTGAGGATGTCATCCTAATAATTTACCATTCTTGGACTGCCCCCTGCTTAAATTCTCCAGCTATCTTTGGAATATATCCGGTGCACTAGCTATTCCAAATGATATGCCATTATATTGCAGGCAGGCAGTGTGTCTGTCAAAATTTGAGTTTCGTTTTTGGCTGTTCTTTAAAATTGGCATAAGGGTGTTGTTCTCTTTGTTATTTTTCTCCATAAAGGTAGGGTGATTTATTTATTTTTAAGAAAATGACTTATCACAGAGACAAAAATTCTAGACATATTGTGGTCAGCAGTGAGGAGACAGTTTTGGGTATCAAAATTTTTTTAATGTCTCTTCTACAGAATCTCTAAGCAAAGTCCTGAACTACATTCTTCAGCAATTGAAACCGCTATTTGCCCTGTACCACATCACTGATGTGAAATTCATGGGGAAAGGAACATGCTTTTGTATGATATTCTATTTAACTAAAGTGATTTTCTTTCTCATTTGTACATGCATTTTATGATGTTCACAGTAGGTAACAGCCATTTCTCATGATTTTAATAATAGGCCTGATGATATCTATAGTAAACAAAACCAATTTCACTCGTGCACTACAACGAATGTGTTAGAACCACTGAATTCTTTATCACAGCAGTAAGACCTAAGAGATAAATGCACAACGTTGTGAAAAAAGTGTGTGTGTGTGTGTGTGTGTGTGTGTGTGTGTGTGTGTGTGTGTGTACGCGCGCGTGCTTGTAAAATAATAATCATAATATAACTCCTTGGGCAGTGTCATTTTATCCAAACTTTTGAACATTTCATTATGTTCTGACTGCATTTTGTATTTATATTGAGAATGCTTCACTTCAGTTACAACTCTACCTGTACTGAAGGATAGAGTTCATTCACTATTAGGACACCTGTCAGTAAAGTTCGTAATGCATCCTGCAGTGAACATTACCCACACTATAAGCTTTACACCTAAGCATATTTTTGTTGGATATTATTTAACTTTCATGCAATTTATTCTGACAAGTGGTATCCAAACCTAGATGCATTTCTCTGGCTTCACAATCACAACAAGCACCATATGAGATATTATTTGTGCGATCAGATGTAACATATCAAAACTGCACAGTAGAAACTATCAAAAAGAAATACAGTTTGTCAGCTGACGTGAAATGTAGATGTTGACTGTCTGCAGCGCAACAAACCTGCTTCACATTGAAAAGAAATGAAATCTATTGATTAACATTGGAGTAAGACACTGAAATGGCACATAAGTTAATTTCGATATTATGGACTTTTATGTTTTAATTTTTTACTATATGTTAGGTGGTAACAGGGCAAAATGTAGTGGTTTCATCTACTGCCCTTCTAGTAAGAGAACTTTTAAGAGCTTACGCAGGAGCAGGGAGAAAAATCTGAGCGAGAAAGAAGCTCTAATGACTTACTGGAGATTTTTCAGTAGTATCTGCAAAAAAAAAAAAAAAAAAAAAAAAAAAAAAAAAAAAAAAAAAAAAACCCACCTCATTGGTGCACAATTTGCGCAAAAGAAAACCAGGTATGAATGCAAAACATTAACCTAGACAATGTCCTAGACCCAGTTTACCAGACAGACAAATACAAGTAGCATGCTAAACTTTAAAAACAGCCTGTAAGAAGAAGGAGGATGGAAAACGTACAGGTAAACAGTATTTGAACATTTAGGGTTTCTTAATTTGAACTTTCTATCCAGCTGAATTACTAAACTTATGAACTCACACTGAGTATGTTTCACATGAGTGGGGAAACCTAAGAGACAAGAAAACATAAGGCGAACTATGTTAAACAATTTATAAGGGACAAAAAATGAAAACAAGACAGATAGAAGAAAAGTAAGTAAACTTTTATTATTTCAAAATAAATCACCATAACTTAGTACATTTATCCCATTGTCAGACAGGACAGTCAGTGCCTTCCTAGAAAAAATGTCTGGGGTTGACTACAGAACAACGGCGGTACCCCACATGCATTTGAAGCAAATCAACAGCCACAAATATCTTTCTTCAAAGCTCCAAAAATATGGATATCATACAGGGAGAGGTTGAGAGTATATGGAGACTGTGTAAGAGCTTCCCAACAAAACTTCTGCCATGTAGTTGAAACAACCTGCCAACAAAATGCCTGCCCACATGTTGCCAAAGTTGTTTCAAGTACACTGCAGAAGTTTCACCGGGAAGCCCTTACACATCCTCCATACAGTCAGTCTCTCCCCCAAGGGATTTCCATATTTTTGGAACACCGACGAAAGATGTTCATGGCTGTCCATTTGCTTCGGATGAAGAGGTGCATGCCTGGGTGCAATCATGGTTCCGTGGGCAACCACAAGTATTTTTTCCATTAAGGTGCTGACTTTTTTCCCATTAAGTTGCTGACTGCTTTGTCACAGTGGGGTAAATGTATTAAGTTATAATGATTACTTTTGAAATTCTTGTGTGTTTACCTTTTTTTCCATATCTTTTCATTTGACCGCCCTCATACATGTAATTACCTGTTTCCAATGTTGTATTATTTGTGTACAAATAAGTATTCACACACCTTTCGGACTTTAGCAGGATGTACTGTTTCCCATAACTGATCCCTGACACTTCTATCTTATATTTGGCAATTGTGTATGGATGAAACATTGTGCAAGCATTGGCAATATTAGTCATTTCAATTTATCGAGTGTTCATTTCGTAAGATAGTTTAAAAAAGAACACCATAGCCAGCATTTGGCAAGGAAACTGAATTGCTGACAGGCATCTGCCTACAGTGCAGAAGAAGTCATTTGAAACTTCAGAAACCCTTAGGAAATGCCAATGTGGTCTCTCTCTTCAACTCCATGACTTAACAGGACACTTTACACAAAACACACATACTCTCTAAAGTTAGTAACCAGTATAATTTGCACTCTGTCAAAGAGTACCCTTACATAACATACTAAAATAGAGAAAACTGCCGTTTAATGAAAAATCAATTTTCCGACAGCAGTTTTGCAACTATAGCAACCAATTCAGAGAGGAGCTTCTAAATCAGAAATTGATGTTTCTTTATAGTCACTATATTTCATTAATCCTAGAAATGATGGAACTATAGTGATAAGAGTACTATTCTGCTCTTCAGAGCTATTCTGTATAGGGTTAGGCAGGCCCCTTAGTAACTTAGCACTGGGTAGAGGGCTGAATGAAAGGCACTCCTTGGGAGGTAGCTGCTAATGAATCAGATGACTGACTAGTGCTAAAGACAGTGTGTAACAAGGTCATTGCTGGCAGTCAAAGGGTTACTAAGTGGAAAATAGATACTTGGCAGAAGCTGTCTTCTAATTTATCTAATTCAATCACAGTGTGTTACCCAGGTATAGTATTTTAAATTTTGATATTCCAGTTTTTGATACATAAAATCTCATTCTTAAATTCTTGATGTAAAAATGCTGGTCTTGTATTTCACAACTATGAGAAATTCCACTTTAGCTGAGGGACCACTCCAATCCAATGTAAGGTAATGTTTTTATGTGCTAAGCAATGAAACAAGAGTTGTGAAAATGAAAGGACTTATCTTTCAACACAAAGCAATCCATCTCTTACCCCATTTCATTTGCTTCTCTTGCGGCCACTAAGACACCAGGTGTTTTGCAGAGTGTATAAAAATAAATATCCTTTCACAATTAGTATGTTCATTCTGTTGCTGAAAAGTACACTACAGCCACCAACCTGTGTGATTCAGTGTAACACCTTACCGCCATTGGACTTTTCTCCAGACATCTTTGCTGCAAACAGAAGTGCTGCCATCGAATTATGTTATCTGCAATTTGCATGCAAGAGAAAATTTCATAGTACTATTCTGGCTTCACTAATTCTTATTTGTTGAAAATTGCAGTTCTCAAAGAATTTTCAGAAAAGTAAAGGATGATTTCAGTTTAACCTCTCATCAGTGGGAAGGTCATTAAAATGGAGCACAAACTTGGATTGGTGAAGGAAATAAATCATACCTTTCAAAAGTACCATCCTAGTATACAGCTTAAGCTGACTTAGGGAAATCGTGGAAAACATCTGTATGACCAGATGTATATTTGAATGGCCATCCTCTAAGATACGAGTCCAGTTTCTAAACCACTGGGTTACCTTGCTTGTGAATATCCTTTCTCACATGACTGGAAAGTTCCAATCAAAAATAGATATTAAATATTTTTCCCAGCTTTAATTCTTGAATCACTTTTAAAATATGTTGCACAAATAACATGAGCACTTTAACGTATTTTTTCACATTACAATCATGTGAACTGTGACAAGTCATTTAATTATGCCAATAACAGTTAAGATGTACAATCGTGCACTGAACATCTGAGCAGATTTTTCCATGTTGAATGAGGAAGCACAGAGGCATCCCTGAATTCAACAGTCTACTCCAGAATTTTTCCCGTAACAATGAATGTATTCCTCTAGATAAGTGTGCCAGTGATTACACTACTGACTACTACAATAATTTACAGTGTGCAATAATAGGATCCAAACATGCAGTACATACTGAGTAAAAATGTACAGAATGACAATTTCTGTACAGATTACTGAAAAATTTGATATAATTACTAAGAGGCAGAATATAAGTACTTACTAGAGACAAGTTGGTTGGGAAAAAGCTGGAAATGGGAACAAGTCACTCAAACCCTAGGTTGTGAGGGCCGGACCCGTTATGAAGAAGGGAGGCAAAGATCAGACTATAGTCAAGATAGACATTTTATGTCACTGTACGGAAATCATTTCGATTGGCTGACTGCTTGATGCTGCTTGCAAGGGGCTTATACAGTAAACAATCTTCTTTGTTGTATTTTCAATAAATATTTTATTCTTATCAAACGTAGAAAAAGAAACAGGACTCATCTGCAATGTGGTGCTATGGGAACCCAATCCCATAAGTTTACAAGGTGTAGAGATGTTTTTATAGCAAACCACAAATAAGTCCACATACTGTATAGAAACCTCACGTTCTGAGCAATCAATGTAACAACATTTTACTTGGCTATCAAATAAAACAAATACAAACATGAATAGATCGTCCTCTAAAGATACGACCTCCCATTACATTACGGATGTGTACTCATGCAGCAGTTCAAACATAATCCAAGTTTGATTGGACAAGTTATGCACACATTGTACATTGCTTCCTCGTAACTTGCATCTTCCCTTCAGTTGCGTCCCGCTTTGCAAAACGTGTGTCTTTATGATATTTATTATGCACACCTTTTGTTACATCCATTGGTGGAAGTATTCCCTTTATTATTTTATAATCATACGTCACTTTATGCCCTGAGTATTTATTGAATACGTAATGTGAATTTAACATTAGCATATCAACTATATGGAAGAATAGTTTCTTTGGCCAGCGGATAGTCTTTCGTTCACATAAATGATACATCAGGTCCTGCCTATCAGGCCCAGACACACAACTATTATATTTGATAATTGGCAGTGGTTTCGAGACTATTTGTTAGAGCGCATTTATTTACGAAACCGTCTGGATTATTTAGCATGTACAATTTGGTGCCACATTTATTCCATTTGTTCTTTATATATTGTCTAAATGACAATCGTCGCCTTCAAAGAAACATTCATTCATATATAGATAGATCCTTACCTGGATAATACGTGACACAGTCTGTTGTTGAAATAATTTAATTTTATATAGTCGATCATCTGGTTTCAGGTACCATGACTGGATTTTTTTAACAAAATCCAGGGAGCATACAGTGAGCAAATATCTGTCTCTGCCCATATTCAAGCTATTCTCTATTTTTGAACAGCGGGTCTAGCTTCCAGTAGTCTTGTAATCGGGCATATTTGACATCTGTATGTAATAAAATACCCAGAAAGATTAGTATTTCTCCTATATTTACAGGTTTCCAATTATTAATCCTAGAGCCCTCTTTCGTATTTTCACTAGCAAATATATTGCGGCGTTAACGTTCGTTTCATCAACTACGAGCTGCAGTATGTCATCTGTAACCAGTAGCCTAAAAACACCCAAGGGCGTACTGCCAGCATGATTTATCTGCAAACATTCTGCTTTTGTAAGTGGGTGATACTGCAGCTCATGTGGTTCTTCATGCCAAGTTGCACCAGGTTTGTTTACTGCTGCGAGCGCAGGTTCTCTATCGTCAGCAATTTCCTTATCATCGTCGTCCGAATCCCATTCCGAACTGTCACGAAACATATTCGACGGTATGTTTCTGCAGTCTCCAAATTCCAACTACCCTCCTTTGGTTCGTCCCCTCTTACCTCAACATCACTGTCTTCTAACACACTCAATAACTCATGGTCAGTATATTGTTCACTCTTCCTACTCTTTTTCAGGTTAGAAAGCCCCGGTGTCGGTCGATTCGCCACCCTTGCAAACAGTGCACAACACAGACGACTAAGGACAAAAACACACAACTGCAGACACGAAAACGTTACGTGATTTTTCGCTGGTTGCTTGTACTAGCACAAGTGCACAGCCGAACAAACTAAACTGAGTATTCAGCTAGCGAACGCGCCACTAAAGCGTCACCCGCACTGGCGTGTTGGTTGCGGAAACGCTTATAAGTGTCAGCCGCAGCTAACGTGTTAGTCTGTCAGGACAATCCAGATGGATATAGCTGAAAAAAGTCACCTGGATTGGCTTGACACAGTTACAACACTTTTGTTGCTGCGAAAATGAAGCATCACACGATATGACACTTTATCGATGAGCTTCACAATTTTTTTCGGCTCCTCTAGCAGTGTGCTACATAACTTTAATTTGGAGGCTGTAGATAGAACTATGTGTCTATCCCTCATAAACTGAAGAGGTGATATTACCAAACAACTGCAAATGACTAAAGAATAATTACTTTTGTATAAATGTGTGCTCCTGATATAAACCTTTTATGAAATTGTCAAATACTGCAATAATTTGCTGACTAAATGCGCATGAATGTTTCGATTCTGATCGTGTAAAATTCAGTTATACAAACATACTAAGCAATGTAGGACATTTTTCACCTTAACGTTTTGTTGCTGATGCCCTTGGTGCCTGAAGCAAACTAAATGCAGATATTGTAAAATTAATTCGTACATTTCCTCTGCATTTAGCTTATAACAAGATAAATGAGAGAGTCGCCATTTAAGAGAAATGCGTAATGTGTCATACATATGCTTTGAACACAGATATAAAATGCACTCTGTCTATTTTTATGGCTTGACTGTAAATGAAATTATTGTGTACATGTTTCACTCACGTAAATTAAGTTTCCTTCCCTCTGAAGCTACATTTGACTTACGTTTCATTTACTTTGTATATAAATTTAAGTGTAGCGTAACAGCTAGTGTTGTTGAGTAAAGGTTTAGAACATGCATAGTCAGGAATTAGAGAAGAAAACTTCAGCAGGAGAATGTAGTACATATACCACAAATGGGGAAATAATCCTTTTAAGTAATAGAAATGAATGAGAACAGAGAGGAGAAAAAAATAATTCATGACCACTATCTAGGAAAGAGATCACACTTAAGAAGAAAATCGACCCTAGTAATTCTGTACACTGCTCTGCCTTTAATGTAGCATGGTCTGCCCATGATGACGGTGTGGTGGGAACACTTGGGGCAGGGATGATGGGCTGATCGATAATGATGTTGTGGAAGGTAAGAGGGGGAGGGGATGTAGGATGCCTATCAGATAAAGTGATAGCTCTAGTACATTAGTCTATTGAGCATTCAAGTAAAGGCCAAGTTTATGAAAAAGAGTCCATAGGAAAGGAAAAACCTGACAAGAAATTGTTGTGAAGGTTGGAGCAGAAACAATTACCACAGCCAACTAAGTCGTCGTAGAGAACAGAGCATTTGGTGTGGAAGCTATAGCCATTATTGAAGAAGCTGAATTGTACTTGACAGTTGGCTTAATGTGGGTCAAAGTTTGGATAAAATTCTCTACGAGATGAGGTTTCCAACACTACAACACACTGTCAGAGAGCATAACTCCCGTAGATTTGATGAATATGGACAAAGTCTGACAAGTTTTGAAAGAGTTTACAAATTACGATGTCACCTGGCACAGATTATTAACACGGAACTGATAAAATATTCGTATGATCTCTTGCTGAAATGACTACTAGACATTGTGAGTATTCATTACACGATGAGTTATACTCGTATATTCTATGTGATCAAAAGTATCTGGACACCCCCCCAAAACATATGTTTTTCATATTAGGTGCATTGTGCTGCCACCTACTGCCAGGTGTTCCATATCAGTGACCTAGCTAGTCATTAGACATTATGAGAGAGCAGAATGGGGCACTCCAAGGAACTCACGGACTTCGAAGTGGTCAGGTGATTTTGTGTCGTACGTCTGTATGAGAGATTTCCACACTCCTAAACATCTCTGGCTCCACTTTTTCTCATGTGATAGTGAAGTGGAAATGTGAAGGGACATGTACAACACAAAAGCGTACAGGCCGACCTCGTCTGTTGACTGTTAGAGACCGCCTATAGTTCAAGAGGATTGTAATGTGTAATACGCCAACATCTATCCAGACCATCACACAGGAATTTCAAACTGCATCAGGATCCACTGCAAGTACTATGACAATTAGGTGGGAGGTGAGAAAACTTTGATTCCATGGTCGTGCGGTTGCTCATCCGCCACGCATCACGCCGGTAAATGCCAGATGACACCTAGCTTGGTGTCAGGAGCGTAAACATTGGACGATTGGACAGTGGAAAAACATTGTGTGGAGTGACGAATCATGATACACAATGTGGCAATCCAATGGCAGGGTGTGGGTATGGCGAATGCCCAGTGAATGTCATCTGCCAGCGTGTGCAGTGCGAACAGTAAAATTCAGAGGTGGTGGTGTCATGGTGTGGTCATGTTTTTCGTGGAGGGGGCTTGCCCCCCTTGTTTTGCATGGCACTATCACGGCACAAGCCTACATTGATGTTGTAAGCACCTTCTTGCTTCCCACTGTTGAAGAAGAATTTGGGGATGGCAATTGCATCTTTCAACATGATCAAGCACCTGTTCATAACGCACGGCCTGTGGCAGAGTGGTTGCACGATAACATCTTTTGCAATGGACTGGCCTGCACAGAGTCCTGATCTGAATCTTACAGAACACCTTTGGGATGTTTTGGAACACCGACTTCGTGTGAGGTCTCATTGACCAACATTGATACTTCTCCTCAGTGCAACACTCCATGAAGAATGGGCTGCCATTCCCAAAGAAACCTATGACTGCAAGAGTGGAAGCTGTCCTCAAGGCTAAGGGTAGGCCAACATCATATTGAATTCCAGCATTACCGATGGAGGGCACCACAAACTTTTAAGTCATTTTCAGCCAGGTGTCCAGATACTTTTCATCACATAGTGTATAGCAGATGACTGGAATGTAGCTCTTATCGTATCAATATTTACTAAAGAATACATATATTTTTAAAATAACCAAAGTATCAGCTTTCATGAGCCGGCTTACAAAATCTTTGCCAATATATCAGGGTGAGTCAAATGAAAACCTTAAATTTGTAATAAATCGAAATTTTGTGCTGTTATCCCGAAATTTGGTAAGCGTGCTACAAACAACGTGCAGAATGGCCTGTAGGTGGCAGCTTAGTGCAGACGCGCACATACCGTCGCAGTATCAATATAAAAATGGCCGCCCCACTTGCGACTTGCACCAGGGAAGACCAGCGTTCTGTTATTCGGTTTTTGCGTAGTGAAGGTGTGAAACCTATTGAAAGTCATCGACGAATAAAGGTTCAGTACAGTGATGCATGTTTGTCACAGCAGCAAGTTTACGAATGGAGTAGGAAGTTCGCAAATGGTGTGACTTCAGTGGAAGATGCTTCTCATCCAGATCAGGCACAACGAGTTATGACTCCACAGAACATTGCAGCAGTTGAAGCCATAGTGAAGGGAAAACTGCCGAGTGACACTGAATGACATTCCAGCATGTTTACAGATTAGTTATGAGTCAGCACACCACATTGTGCATGATGTGCTCCAGTTTTACAAAGTGTCTGCAAGATGGGTGCCACGGCAACTGACTCCTGAAATGAGAGAACAACATGTTGATGCTTGTAAGAATTCCTTCGGCGCTTTGAACGAGAAGGCGATGGCTTCCTTGCAAGAATCGTTACTGGAGATGAAACCTGGGTTAACTTCAAACAACCAGAAACGAAGAGAGGGAGCAAGGAATGGTGCCATTCCTCATCACCAAAACCAAAGAAGTTTCAAACAGAACCATCAGCAGGGGAAGTTACACTGACTCACTTTTGGGATGAAAAAGGCGTCATTTTAGAGCATTACATGCCTAGAGGGACCACTGTCACCAGTGCATCATACATAGATCTCCTAAAAAAATAATCTGCGACCTGCAATCAAATCAAAGTGACATGGATTGCTGTCAGCATGTGTCCTTTTGCAACATGACAATGCAAGGCCCCCACACTGCCCGTACAACAGCTGCAACAATCACAGACCTGCATTTTGAGTGTCTTCCTCACCCACCATACTCACCAGACCTTGCCCCAAAGTGATTTTTTTATGTTTGGACCACTCAAAGACGCGATGGGAGGAAAGAAGCTCCGTTCTGATGATGAGGTTCGCCATGCAGTGCATGAGTGGTTGCGTGGACTACCAAAAGAATTTATTTTCTAACAAAATTTATGCACTTTGTAAGTGCTGGAGGACTTGCATTGACCATGGGGGAGATTATGTTGAAAAGTGATATGGCTTTGTAGCACTTCTGCACAATATTTAAGGTTTTCATTTGACTCATCCTCGTATTAACAAGAAGACTAAATATTATATCACACAAACTATTCAATGGCCAACATGGGTTTATATGATTTAGATACATTTAGAATGACAATTGAAAAACAGATAATTCAACAAACTTACTTTTACAGCGTTCATTGAGTTTGTTAATCCTTTGACAAGATGATTATAGAAGTGAGGAAGATTACTTTTTAATGTCTCATCGCCATTATTGATGGTGCACAAGCTCAGCTTAAGAACAGATACGCAAGGTAATAGGCCGTGCTCTTTCAGAGGAATCATTCTGGCATTATAAGAGAGAAAGGGGACCCTGTCAACCCACAGTTAAAAGCCTTTATCTAGAAACTAACATAAAAGTGGAGGTAAAAGTGCAAAAAAGATTGCAATTAACTTGATATCAAGGTGTCAAAGGTCTCCTTTTCAACCTACATTATTTATAGATAATGTTATTCATAACTAGAAAGTAAGGTCTTCTCTGAACTATAACAGAAGTAACAAAAGATGAACTTAGTCTTTGCAGTCTATCAAGTAACAAACAGGATTTCCAAAAGTCAGTCTATAATTTGTAGTTAACAGCTGCTTTCAATTTTGAAATACCTGCACATAAAAATGCTAGCAGTCACCAGGAAGCAATTGGCAACAGGAAGTATCTTAAAAGGAGAATAAAACTGTGGAATAGTTTGCTTATGTATGTCACCTGTTCGCCATGCAGTGCATGAGTGGTTGCGTGGACTACCATCACAGAGCCTCCACCAGCTTGAACTGTACATTGCTGACATGCAGGGTCCATGAATTCCTGAGATTGTCTCCGTACCTCTACACATCTGTCCGTTCGATGCAATTTGAAGCGAGACTCGTTTCCAGTCATTAACAGTCAAATGTTGGTGTTGACAGGCCCAAGTGAGGCATAAAGCTTGCAGTCATCAAGGGTACACTAGTGGGCCTTGCTCCGAAAGCCCATACTGATGATGTTTCATTGAATGGTTCACACACTGACACTGGTTGATGGCTCAGCACTGAAATCTGGAGCAGTTTATGGAAGGATCCACTTCGTCATTGAACGATTCTCTTCGGTTGTCATTGGTCCCACTCTCGCAAGATCTTTTTCCAGCTGCAGCGATGTCAGTGATTCAATGTTTTACCGGATTCCTGATATTCACAGTACACTTGTGAAATTTTTGTACGGGAATATCCCCACTTTATCGCTACCTCAGAGATGCTGGTCCCATCGCTCATGCACCGACTATAACACCAAGTTCAAATGCACTTAAATCTTGATAAACTGCCATTGTAGCAGCAGTAATCAGTATAACAACTGTGCCAGACTCTTGTTGTCTTATACAGGCATTGCTTGCTGACTGCACCATCATATTCTGCCTGTTTACATATCTCTGTATTAGAATGTGCATGCCAATACCAGCTTCTTTGGCACTTCAGTGTATATTCAGAGTACTGTCAGAAACTGCATTAAGAAAGTATTAATGTTTTTAATAATAATAATGATGACTTATTCATTAATGGTTTTATAGTAGGTTTCAAAATTGTATTAGAAGAACTTCAGTGAAGTGGGACATTGCTTTTTTTTCTCTCTTATCACTTCACAGTTTTTGCAGTACTTCCCCAAGACTAAACCACTAACTGGTTAAAATTAGCATTATCTCCAAACTGGATAGCTGACTGTTCATTTTACTGTCATAATTTATGTGAATAAGTTGTTGTATACCAGTTTCAACCATACTATCCTTGAATTCCATTGTATTTGTAGCTGTATTGCACAATAGCCTTATCAGATGAAAATACATCTGTGAAACTAATAAATTGAGAGACACTTGCTGCCCAGAACTTAACCTTCAAGAGGTGACCTTCTGAAACCTGGAAGTCAGTACTGTCAGCACTTCTGTGTCAATTTCCACTATTTTTCCCCATTAAACTGTGGCAATTAAGTGTTACATGTTGTGACCTCAGTATTAGAATTTTAACTAAAAATAAGTATGGTGACTTAATGTTTTGGAAACAGTTTTACAATTCAGTGTATTTGATACTATGAGATTGGAGAAGTACTAGTCAGCTCATTCATACAGCACAATAATGTTGCTCACCTCCCTTGTGATAGGCTATTTTACTATAATATCAGAGGAGTACGTCAAAGTTAACAACAAGGAACATGGATTGGGATCTCAAAATGCACTAAGAGGATTTCAGTTGGGCAAAGACATTGAATCTTTCTTCACCTTAAGTCCAGACCCCAAATGTTTTGCCAATGAATGTTTACAAAATAGGGGTGGGGATGTGCATCTTCTGGGAGTTTAAGAATGCTTCTTCCAAGATGCAGCCCATAAAAAGATTATGTACTTACCTGTAAGGGTTTCTTCAGCTTGCAGACACAACATGCAAAATATTCATCACAACCTCATTTTTCCTATCCAGCTCGAATTGCAGAAATGGTACTATCTTACACCTCTCAACGGAGTTTGGCATTGTGGATTTACACTAGCTCCACTCCTCCCAAAAATTTTCTACAGAATTGATTCTATGAGGCTTTTCAGACCCTATGAGTCAGAAATATTATACTCTATAAATAATTTAGGAGTAAAGGTAACCACCCTCCGAATATTAGAGGCTAAGCGTCGTCGACAAGCATATAAACAAGACTGAAATCTGTCAGCTTTTGGAGGAACGTTTTTCCAACCTAGAGTACTCTCTCTCTCTCTCTCCCTCCCCCCCCCCCCCACCCACCTACCTACCTACCTACCTACCTACCTACCTACCTACCTACCTACCTACCTACCTACCTACCCACCCACCCACACACACACACACCCCCCACATTACTAATCTGTGCATTGTTATTTTTACTACTAAATTATATACATTCTGCCCAAAATTTTCATTACCATAGATACTATACTTTGTTTCTTATGTGGTACTATTTCAGTAGGAGTGACAATCCACATGTTCATATTTTCCACCCTCTCCAAGTACACCTCTTTGATGAGTTGTGTTCCTGCAATTACCTTATAACATTAAGAACTTGATAGACGTACAACTTCAAAATTTCCTAAAATACTAACTGGCATAAACATGATGGCAATTTCATGAGCTTTACGAAACTAGTTGCAAATTACTGTTAATCTTATTCTTACCGAAGCAAACATGCGACTGTGCATATAACACACAGTACTTATTCCAAATTGGACAACTATTATCAATGTTAAATACACATTTTGTATTACAAAGCTTTTATTTTGTCAGTGCTACATCACTTTCCAATTTTTAGACTGTAAATCCTGAACTTCCAAATGTATACATCCGTGCATCTTTTTACGCACTTGCAAATATTCGGCCCGTTGTCTCCTCTCCTTTGCTATTTTTTCTTTTTACTTTATGGTATGTTTTTATGAAATGACATTTAAAGCCAAATCCTTGACAGATATTACATAAATATAAAAATTACTAATGCTATGTGCAAAACAGTCTTTGCATGTGTGCTGACTTGTACAGATATCCAAATACAGAAAGCATATTCATAGTTAAACTGACTGTAGGGTTTCACACTCTTAGGCCAACAAGGGCTGATTTCTGTTCAGCAAACTGGATGTTACAAGATCCTTTATCAGATGTAAGTACTACTGATATATTTATTGTTTAAAATTAAATGTGCAATTAAAATATTCCATTCCCATAAGAACATATTAAAGACAATGCTCTGCAGTTAAACTGTTGCTACACTGTACAAACATCTAGGAAAATATGATTGTGTTAGACTTTTTCAAAAATTGTACAAACTGCAGTGGGTCAGTACTTCACAAAGATTGATGCATACTAGACAAATCAACAAATAAAGGGATTTTAAAGATTTTGCTTAGAAACACAGGCATATTACTATCATCATCATCATCATCATCTCATATGGAATGGTGGCATTCGTAATATCAGTTTAATGGTAGAAATTATACATTTCCTTTTTACTGATATCGAGTTGATAGTTGTACAAAAAGGTAATAAGAAAACCTGTCAGCTGTCAAACAAACAAATCAACACTGTGGAAACCACGTGAATCTATTCTAATAAACACAAATTAATCAAAAAGAAGAAACAACACTTGTGCGTACGCTCAGAAGATAAAAAAGATTAAAAATACTGATGAAACTGTGTCTAATAACCTCAAAAGAGAGTATTTATTGCAGAAACCACATCTTAATGCAGTCCCAATGAAGTCCACTGCAGTTCATACACAAAATTAATGAAGCAAAATTTTATACGTTGTACAGATTATTGAATTACATTTACTTAACGAAGCTGCCTCACAGTGCCCTCAATTTTTATTTGCATTTTTAAGAATTTAATTACAAACGAAGACAGTATTGCACATCCATTACAAACTGATATATCAAAGAGACATCAGGCACCAGTTACATAGGCAGCACAGGACAAACAATCTTTTGGAATGCATTAACTTGCATAAATTTCAAGGAGCGTAAACAACGCAAAATTGTTGCAACAAATATTCTAAGTTTCATAACCGAATGCAAGATTAAACAGATGCTGGGTTGCTGCTATTCTCCACATATGAGAAAATTTGTACCCTGACATGCAATTTATCATCATACTTTGGATGGCACCTGATGTTATCGGATCCTTCACTTTTACATTTTGAAGGTCCTTTTGAACATACGAAAGAGACCATCAAACATTCTGTAGAGTCAGTTTCTCAATAGTAATTTTATACTGAACAGGATTGCACTTTTTGATGTTCTAACAGTAGAGCAATGTACAATTTGGTTTAGGGAATGGCTTAAAGGGATGTTATTGAATAAATATACAAATTACCAAACTATACATCACTGTAATGGCATGTTTGCACAACCTCCCTGCCTCACTCTTTATGCACTCTGTCTCTCCCCCTAAAAACAAACACACACACACACACACACACACACACACACACAGTCACTTAGTTTTAAATATTTGCTGTCTTGTTTGGGAAGATTCACTTCCATTAATAAATATATATATATGTACGTATCATTTTCATAATTTTCAAACGGATTGCTATTTACATAGTTGAATTAGTAAACTGGTAGTGTTTCATGACAAGCACAGCGACATTATACAAAAAATAAATTAATGTTCACAAAGAGAATGTTACGAACCTTTTAAAGCTGCTCAAGTGCAATAATCAAAACAAAATAAACTGCGCTTCCTGTCATACAGCTCAATATGATGGTTGCAACTTAGGCAAGTCCATCATAAAAACCACTTTACATTCCTTCATGTCTTATCACAGGCTACGATCGAGTATCACAGTGAACCGAAGAACATAATCAGTAACAAACTACTTATAGCAAATGAGTTATCTCTTCAATTACGAAGAAATATTTCAATATAGCAGTTAAATGATCACATTCTTCATCATGACTCTGTGCATAAGCCCTGTTTCACTGTGTAGATTAAGATCCATCATCTGATGCTAGCACTTGTCTCAACAGTCTGTAGAATTTTGGTCTGGTGATGCTAACTTCTTGCTGCGAGTTAACCGATCCAATTCAGCTGCTGCATCTGATCGCATCACTGCTTTATCTACAGATGTATGAGGTCTTTCACTTGGAAGATCTATGGGAGAAAATGGTCAGTGCAATCAGTTATAATGCAGAACCAGAACACAAAAATAAATACTGGCATGACAACTTTATTACATATGCTACAAGAGGCATTCAATAAATAACGCAACATTTTTTTCCTCAGTCAGTTCGTTAGAGGGACATTGTGGAATGTTCCTGCTTCAGCCATAACAGTTTCATGAAGTTTTGATAGGCGGCAGCATGACACGCAGCCTACAAAATAGCACCTGTAATGGAGGTGCAATCCAAGCAGAGTGCTATCATTGAATTTCTTTTGGCAGAAAACCAGAAAATCACAGATATTCATAGGCACTAGCAGAATATACTGTGACCTGGCAATGAACAAAGACATAGTGAGTTATTGGGTGAGGCATCTGTTGTCATCACAAGGTCATGCAAACCTGTCCAATCTCCTGCGTGCCAGCCGGCCACACACGGCTGTGACTCTTGCAATGTAGGAACATGTGGACACACTCATTTGAGGTGATCAGCGGTTCACAATGAAACACTTCACTGCTCAACTGAACATCTCTGTTGGTAGCATTGACACACTACTCCATCAGTTGGGGTACTCAAAGGTGCAGCCCACTGGGTTCCTCGCTGCCTAACAGAAGACAATAAAGAGCAAGATCAGACTATCTGTGAAGAATTGCTTGTGTGTTACGAGGCTCATGACAATTTTTTATTGAACATCGTCACAGATAATGAAACACGGGTTCATCAGTTCGAACTGGAAACAAAATGGCAATCCATGGACTGGCACCATACCACCCCTCCTCTGGACAGAATGTTCAAAGACTCACCCTTAGCCAGTATTGTCATGGCGATGGCCTTCGGGTTATTCTGTTTGATGTCCTCCCTCACAGGCAATGATCAATTCTCAATTGTATTGTGCTTCCCTTAGGACGTAGAGGAAATGACTTCAGCGTGTTCGTCACCACAAAAGCGCAAACGAACTTCTCCTTTTCCATGACAATTCAATGCCTCAAGCAAGTCTGCACACCTGAGAGAAGCTCACAAAAGTTCACTGGACAGTTCACCTTCATCCGCCCTACAGCCTAGAACTCTCACCTTCTGACATCCATCTGTTTGACCCAATGGAGAATGCATTCCGCAGGAAGCGATACACGGATGATCAGAAGGTTATTGATACAGCAAGACGTTGGCTCCGATGTCGACCAGTACAGTGGTACCATGTGGGCATACAAGTGCTGCCAATAAGGGTGTGTAAGGCCATCGCACCAAATGGAGATTATGTTGAAAAAGAGGGTTTCGTATCCAAAAGACTGGGGAATAATAGGGTGTACTGGGATCCTGATAAAAGCAACCTGCTTTCAGAAAAAGATGTGCTGCATTACTTACTGAACACCCCTCAAAATAATCCTAAATTTCTCTTATAGCTAAATGAAGAAGGTTCATTTTCATAATGTTGCAGTGTACTCTACATTTTATGGCACAAACCCTTCAGACGTGGGTATGCCAGTCACTGTCATAGCCTTTCCTTAGAGGGTGCAAATCTATAAAGACATGCAGGTGAACTTCTGGTGAAGCAGGAAAAGTTGCTGATAGAATAAAGCTTTGAGATGGGCCGGCAGGAATACATGAATGGCACAAGTGGAGTAAGAGAACTACACTCAAAAGACCACAATCCAGGAACAAATCCCAATTCAGTACACAGCTTATCAACAAGGTAAAATTTACTATAATGTTCTACCATCATATTTTGCAGTTTCTGACTCAACAAACTAACAGTTTTAATTCATCATATCTTTCAAAGCCAAACCTACACTGACACTGAACTGAAAACGTGTCAGGAATTATACTGCAATAATATTTTCATATGTGAAAAGAGTACTGGGACCCAATGAAACCATGAACAAAACGATCAAGTCCTTCAATACTTGTAACAGTTGCCAATTCCGGTACAACTTTGGAAGCTAGCTCCATAGAATATTTTCACCTCTCTTCTACATGACAGCCTTACAACAGTTAAAAAGAAAAATCTGGCACGAATGTCTTTACCAAAATCACAAGGTTAATGTCAGTCTCTCATACAATACCAAAATACTAATATAAGCAAGCCAAATGGGAGATGAAACTTTACTTTCACTTACATGTTTGCTTGCTGAAGCTGTGTAACTTGCTGATTGTCAGTATCTGTGGGAAAACAGAAATGTCTTTCGATCTATTTATGACACAGTCATGTTATCAATGTTTTAAAACAGCTAACTTCTAGCAGCAAAGAAAAGAGAGGGTGGCAGGAGGGTTTATTTCAAGTTGTTTTATGCCATTCTCAATTTATTTCCATACTTGCTACGCTGAAAAAAAATGAATAACTTGTTAAATACAGGATGATTCTTATTAACGTCTAAAACCCCAAAGCGACATAGATGATGCAGAGACAAGCAATTTAGTATAAGATACATCAGGCTGCAAATGTTGGGAAATACCCCAAAACTGGATGACAAGTGTTGAAAATGTGACATCACCAGATGACGTACCTCGCCACACGTGCAGTGGTTGGGCTTCTGGATCCTACCCTCGCCGGTAAGAGGCAGTGCATCACATTGCTCTGCTAGGCTACTTTTTTTTAAAAACCTTTTATAGCTTGTGAGCACAGAACCAAGTACATATTGAGTACATAAGGAAATTCTTCCAATATATGAAGATTGAAATTCTTCCAATATATGAAGATTTATCAAGGGATGAATTACTGGAGAGATGTTTAGGTGGCCATACACAAATCGCGGATGAAAGTTTTAATTCCACTATTTGGCAATTAGCTCTTAAATATGAAACTTCCTGGCAGATTAAAACTGTGTGCCGGACCAAGACTCTAACTCGGGACCTTTGCCTTTCGCGGGCAAGTGCTCTACCAACTGAGTTACCCAAGCATGACTCACACCCCGTCCTCACAGCTTTAATTCCGTCAGTACCTCATCTCCTACCTTCCCAACTTCACAGAAGCTCTCCTGCAAACTTTGAGCTTTAATTCCGTCAGTACCTCATCTCCTACCTTCCAGATTTCACAGAAGCTCTCCTGCAAACTTTGCAGAACTAGCACTCCTGGAAGAAAGGATATTGCGGAGACATGGCTTAGCCATAGCCTAGGTCCCGAGTTCGAGTCTCGGTCCAGCACACAGTTTTAAACTGCCAGGAAGTTTCATATCAGCGCACACTACGCTACAGAGTGAAAATCTCATTCTGGAAACATCCCCCAGGCTGTGGCTAAGCCATGTCTCCGTAATATCCTTTCTTCCAGGAATGCTAGTTCTGCAAGGTTCACAGGAGGGCTTCTGTGACATCTGGAAGGTGGGAGAAGAGGAACTGCAGAGTGAAAATCTCATTCTGGAAAATCAGAATGGCTACACTGCACACAACTGGAGAACTATACTCACAACCCTCAGCAGACATCATAACGTAACTTTGTTATTTTTGGCTGAAATTATTCAAAGAAATTCACAAAAACTGTTCGAAATATGAATGAAATGATGTCAAAATTTGACAAAATTCTAATTAATTCTGCCACTTCATTTCAATATAGTACATTTGAGGAATAACTCTGCATAACTACAAATTTACATTAAAGAATTTTAATAATACATCTCATTTATAGTGAAATTCTTTATCATTAATTTGAAACATGGAAGTTTCATCTGATACAATCAAGACTGGTCATGCAAACTCTATCCTGTACCAAATTACTTTAGGACTAATAACTCTGAAAAAAGTAGTGGGGTAAGATGGTACAGTAAGCTCACTATGCTTTCAGCAAATCTCTTGGGCCTCCAGGCCATAGCAGCCACCCTCTTGTTGTCAAACCTTAACCACCACCACCACCACCACCACCACCACCACCACCACCACAATTCTGGATTACATATACTGCTGTTGGAAGATTTATTGTATGCTGTAACTACACTGATTTTAACTTCTTGTAGCTGCAGAATACTTTTGATTTATTCATTTTTATTATTCTTTGTAGTGCCTACTGTGATACTGACCATTGCCTGAAGTAAGTTTGTCAAATAATGCTTTTGGGAAATTTCATATCACTCTATTGGCCAGGGCACTGCCAAATGAGGTCAGTTTAAAGGAACTGTTCACATTATCTACCTAAATCTGCATCTACTTCTACAAGGAACCTTACAGATGTAGTGGAGGTTTTGTTCAACCATCATCATTTCTCCCTTTTCGTGATCCATTCGACAGTGGTGCATGGGATCTAGATATTCTTTTTCCTATCAGTCATTTCGCAAGATTCATGAGGAAGGAAGCAATAGGTTGCCCGACACTTCCTTGAATGTACACTGAATTCAAAAGGTAAGCCTCTCCTTGGTGCATACTATAACATCTGCCACTGGAATCTGAAGAGGATCTCTAATACATTCAAGCATACCAAATGAACCTGTGATGAAATATGCCACCCTTCTTTTTATTTACTCTCTCTTCTGTTAGGGTCTCACACTGAAGAATAGTACTCAACAACAGTCATGATTGGTTAGGTGAGGGTTATAGGACTGACCAGTATGGGCCATCTACATGACTACTATGCAATTCGCACTAAATTGCTTAGCAGAGAGGATAGCTCGCATGAAGTTAATGACATCAGCCAGAAATTTTATCAAATTGATATAGTACATATAAGAGGTAAAACTGTGAGACGGAATGCAATAGTGACGACAGCAATGAGAAAAAAAAAACTGCATGGGAGATAAAAGTATAATGGTCAGTTCGGCCCACAGGCCACAGAGCAGCTGGGGGAGGGGGGGGGGGGCCTCACTTGGCCATAACAGTATAAGTAATTCCTTCTAGTCAGGAGTATATGAAATCTGTAACAATAAAATAAGGTGACATAAATAGCCACCAGGTCAGTAGGAGAGTGGGTGCAACTCGGTCCCTTGACACACTTGGACTCAGGGGCAGCTGTGCAATTACCACATTGTGATCTGAAACAATCTGAGGGATAAAAACTGACAGTGACAAGTAAAAATTGGTAGGGATCCTCAAAAGCATCAGTCACAAAGAGTATGTGAAACATGATGGCGTCAAATGATGTAATGAAATGTGGTGTTTAGGAAAATCCTGCTGGAAACCACACAGAGGTAGACAAGAGATCTCCTAATTCAAGAACAAAGCACAATTTTTGGGCTACCAACATTTCAAGTGGTATGCAAAGCACATTGATGACAGTCACTGAGTAGCTGCTAGACATCCGCCTGGTTTAAGGAGTGGTACATAATACTCCCTCCATTGCAAAAGGGAAAGCACTTTCTAGCCAAATATGAGTGCATGAGTGAGTCAGATTCAGATGATGGCTCTTCTGATAATGAATCAAAAAAAGAGCCTGGGGACTTACTATGTGATGAATTGTGAACCTGAAGCAGTTCCCTGTCAATAAAAGGTTCATTATATAATTTCATGTTACAGGGGGTACAGGAAAGGAGGAGGTTTTCAACTCTTCTTTTATTCCCAGAAACATAGCCGAGTAAGAAGAGTATAAAACACTGTCACAACATATGTCATGAGATGCTCAGCAAGAGTTGAGGTATCATTAGATATATCACCAGTAAGGAGAACTGTAATAGTTTTTTATCTTTGGCACCCTAGTAGACTATGGAGCTTGCTCACACCTGGCATATGTTCTCAAGGAGTAGGACATCAGACATCTCTGACAACCTCATCATTACAATCTGACGGAGAGGGGGACAAAGGTGGTGGCAGAGATATACAAATTCTGGCTCATCCATCAGAAAGCCGAATGTGACAAGTGATCTGTTGGATGGAAACAACAAAGTGACATTATCACCAGCATATAATTGTTATCACAAAGAATGCTGATGAGGACTTTGCCTGCAGCATTAGTGTAATGACTGACTGAAGCCATTCTACATTTGGCAACCATATGTTGAATGGCTTCATTCAGTAACTATCTCAGAGAGCAACACAGACCACAGAACAAGAGGACATTAACTGCTGCAGTTCTGGTACACGGCAGTAATGTCCATTGGAGTTGCATTGGACTATCACATTAAAGCAGTCCTGAAAAGATGAGTGGGGACCATGTGCTGTCCGTTTCCAACAACAGAATCCGTGACTGACTACCTTCCAATATATAAATATTTAACAAGCAACAACTATGTGATGAGGCTGAGTGCACTATTGCATTTATATGGTAGTTATGAGGTGCTGTTTCTTTAACAACCATGTTACATTAATAGATTTTAAGGGTAAACTGCTAGTTGCTGCACCCAATGTTGTTCTCTGTAGGTCTTCCCGAATTTTTCACATTCCATGGCAACTTTCCTATACACAAAACCATATTCACAAACAGCCCGCATTGCCTCTGGCATTTTCCCACAGGTCATTTATATGCAATGTGAACATTAAGAGACCCTGTAACACCCACTAAAAGTACTCCCAAAGCTACTTTCATATCTAATTTACCCCAACAAGTTCTGCCTATTGGAAAAGTTCTCAACCCAAACATAATTCTGGTCTGATACTTATCACACATTACTATGTTACTCACTAGGCACCATGGGAAACTATCAGATGCCTTGTGGACAGGGCCAGTTTGAGAACATTCTTCCACTTTTGCACCTGCCCCATCTCCTCACATACACTTTCACTCGTGTTAGTTTTTGTTACTAACTGTGATACACACTATGTACAAATCTTGCACTTGGTCACCCCTGGTGCCCCTCTCAGCTTGGGGCCCCAGACAGACACCACTAATTGTGTTATGTCCTGTATAGAAACCTCAGTTTGGCAACCTAAGTGGCAGCTTGCGTCACTTGGGCCTTAAACTGCACCTGCTAGCAGAAGACGAGGAACATAGAAAAATTCTTGGTGCCACTGTCTATGGTTTACCTGTTTGCATGGATGAAAACAGCAAGCTGGGTTTCATCATGCCTCTGATTGCTACAGATTAGATTTTTGTTCTCCAAACTGAACATAATATTTAAGAATAAAGCATGTTTCATACAAAGGGAGTAAGTTATTGAACGATAGTGTTTATCTCTCATCCCTCACAACCCTGCTTGGCACCTACAAAGGAACATTGTACAATGCTTTTTCATTTTTTCCATCCATTCCCAAAGACAAATGTATTCCCAAAGACAAATGTATTCCAGTACTTTAAACATAGCTGCGCTACAGCAACGGTTCCACGTAATCAGATTAAGAGCAGCCGAGCAGTTGCAAAGGATAAAGTAATCTTTACCTAGGTTTCAATAGATATAAATCTATCTTCTTCAGAAGACGGCCTGGGGACAATGAACATCGTAATTTATATTAAAGTATGAAACATGAGTCTAGAATAAAGTTTAACATATATTAGGAAAATAATGTATTACAGGATGTGAGAAGATTTCCTGGTACTTACAGTATTACATTAATATGAAGTGATATGTCCTTATCGTTTTTACAAACATCTGCCTAGTTTCATTAGTCAAATAAAACATAGCCCTGAGAACAGGGTTTGTCAGACAAATAAAATAGGTACATGGAAGTTGGAGAGCGCATAAGCGACTGAGTAAAATCGGCCAGCGTAGTAGCACTGCAGGCCAGGGCAGGTGGCGCTCAGGTCGCGCACTATGTGCCGTTTGGCGTACTGAAGTAACATTTGAAATATCAGTATTAAATGCGTTCTTAAATAGAGTGACAATAAATAAAATGGAAAGCATTTAACACTCCCGTTATGATATTGTGGGAGGTATAGGAACGATAACGTAGATACATACATCAAAGAGATAGGTGGCGCTTCCGCCGTGAGTTACATGCAGTGGCCTATACAGCCAGAATATAAAAGTTATATTACCATATTAGTGAAGCACATAGAACGTATATAAGTCAAAACTTTAAGAAAAATCAGTAATGGCTCTTAAGACATAAATTACGAGACCTGGTCCACAATCCAGTTACTATATATTATAGAATAAGAGAAAATTACATGAGGGCCACTGTAGTGGCAGCCATACATCATGAGAAGAACACATTATATAAAAGGTAGTGAACAAAAGATTTGAAAGTGCATTATAGCTTCCTGAGGAATAGAATATAACTGTAACATCTCCTTCTCTACAGATAACAGTTTAAAAAGAAATCTTGTACAGTCAGTAGAGATTGCCAGCGATTGGTTTTCTAATTCAGATATTTACAAGCTAACCTGTAATAACAGCCCCTCATATTATATTGGTCAAACTGGTAGAGCCGTGAAAACACGATATAAAGAACATCCATTAGGTAAAAAAGGAACGAATATTTACAACTCTACTTTTGCTGAACACCTCTTGATAACCGGCCATACGCCTAAACAGTTAGAAGACACGGTTATCCTACACAGACAGGTCAAAGGACGGAGACTAGATCTGTGGGAAGAGCTATTTATTTTTAAACATCTAGAGCTCAAATACGGCAATATACTGAATGATCAGTTGAACCTTGGCTGTAGACAGTTTTTCGAAGGCTTCAAGCCCGTACTGTTTAATATATAACATTAATGTTGGTAACCTCAGTAGTCTATTTCCTCAGGAAGCTATCATGCACTTTCAAATCTTTAAGCTCACTACCTTTTATGTAATTTGGTATTCTCACGATGTATGGCTGCCACTACATCGGCCGTCATGTAATTTTCTCTTAATCTAAAACCTTGGCTCCCTGAGAATGTATATTAACTGGATTGTTGACCAGGTTTCGTAATTTATGTCTTAAGAGCCATTACTGATTATTCTTAAAGTTTTGATTTATATACGATCTATGTGCTTCACTAATATGATAATATAACTTTTATATTCTGGCTGTATATGCCACTGCATGTAACTTACGGCGTAAGTGCCACCTGCCTTTTTGATGTATGTATCTACGTTATTGTTCCTAAGGCTCCCACAATGTCATAACGGGAGTGTTAAATGCTTTCCTTTTATTTATTGTCACTCTATCTAAGGACGCAATTAATATTGATATTTTACATGTTGCTTCAGTACGCCAATCGGCACATAGTTCGTGACCTGAGCGCCACCTGCCCTGGCTGCAGTGCTACTATGCTGGCCGATTTTACTCAGTCGCTTATGCGCTCTCCAACTTCCATGTACCTATTTTATTTGTCTGACAAACCCTGTTCTCAGGGCTATGTTTTATTTGACTAATGAAACTAGGCAGATGTTTGTAAAAACGATAAGGACATATCACTTCATATTAATGTAATACTGTAAGTACCAGGAAATCTTCTCACATCCTGTAATACATTATTTTCCTAATATATGTTAAACTTTATTCTAGACTCATGTTTCATACTTTAATATAAATTACGATGTTCATTGTCCCCAGGCCGTCTTCTGAAGAAGATAGATTTATATCTATTGAAACCTAGGTAAAGATTACTTTATCCTTTGCAACTGGTCGGCTGCTCTTAATCTGATTACAAATGTATTCCCAAAGACAAATGTATTCCCAAAGACAAATGTATTCCCAAAGACAAATGTATTCCCAAAGACAAATGTATTCCCAAAGACAAATGTATTCCCAAAGACAAATGTATTCCCAAAGACAAATGTATTCCCAAAGACAAATGTGATCATGTTGACTGCTCAAATATTCTTGCAATTTCTTTATTGTCACACTTGCTAAGCAAAAAGATCTCTCTACCTTCCTTGACATTCCTTTTAATGTGTTGTCAGTCACACTAAAACACACAGTAACTGACTCCCTCACCTATGCCAAACATTCTGAAAAGTCTGGGTTTGTTAATTACAATGAGACCTACATTGTCACCCTTATGAGTTGGTTATGTAACTGCTCAAAGTAATTTTAAAAAGAGACATTCCTGGCACCATTTTTACTCACGTGACTCTCTCATTCTACAGCCGGCAAACTGAAATCTCCTGTTACGGCACAATAAGGAAACGTGTCTGCAATATTCACAAGTTTTATGTGAAGTGTTCTGTCACTACACATTCTGAGGCAGGTGACCTATAGGGGCATCTGATTACGATGTTTCACTCACTTTTGATGCTTACCTTCATCTGGGTTATAGGTTACATTGGGAATTTTTAATGATCCCAGTAGATGTTATCAAGTGCTTTACAGTACTAAATATTTTATCCTTACAGTGTAAATTGCAATCTAAATTGTTTTCTGCTATTGACTTATGGTTTCAGTCAACTTTCTTTTGGTGCCACTACATGGACAGTGTTACTTATAAAAATGGAAACTAATTATAAAATATTACCATGGATGCATTTGCAATTTACTAATTGGACACTGAAATTCTCACTTTCTGATCTGCAAGGACGTAAGTTTTACTCTGTAATTAATGTGCCTCCAACCTAAAATTGGACAACTGAATAACACGTATTTGACAACTGCAGTAGCCACAAGCTTTATGTAGGGCACATTTGGGCTACTGAGCAGGTCCATAAAATTCCCCACTCGATACCAAATGCCAAGGATTCTGCACCAGAGACTGTCCGGGTTAAACCTGCTGCACACTCACAAACCTTACGACTGCAGTGAATTCTGGGTCCAATGCTGCAAATAGTTAGCCATGCCTCCACCCTGTCTTCTATCTTCTTCAATTCAACCACCTGTTTAAAACAACAGATAATGACTTTGGAATTCAAGTATAGATCAGAAGTGCCAATATGAGCCATGATTTGTAGCTCTTCGTACTCAATATGCTCAAGAGCAATCAGCAAAGTTTGTTTCTCCTGTACAGCGAAAAGACTTGAGAAAAATACAGACTGCCTACTGTCTTCCTGCCAAATATGCCTGCTATTTCGCCGAGATGCTTCATTTTTATCTGCCTAAGGCAGGAACTTCCAATGATGAAAATACCAATCCTCCGTGATTTTCCAGACTTGGCAGGAAAACCGGCCGTAGGCTCAACAGATGAGACTCCACATTAGGTTAGAGAAACCATCAAAATTCATACGGTTGCGAAGGAATTTTTCCACCAAGAGGTACACAAATCCACCACTATCCACCATTCACCCTGGATTGAGTATCGCATTTACCAGAGTGTAAGTCAATCCTGAATATAAAGCAACCCCCTCTCCCCCCATTGTTCTTTAAGAGGCTCCTTGAGAAAAATTTATTTTTTAATGAATTCTGACTACCAAAATTACAAACTTTTATTGACGTAAGGTATTTGCTTAAAAAGTTAACATTACACCTATTCTACACTTAAGCCATTTATTGACTGTCTATATTTTGATAATACAAGGACAAATAAAATAAACAAAAAGAAATGGTTTACATTAATTTTTATCTTCACTGCCTTTTTGGTTATTGAGCCTACACGATAATCTTGCTAATCCGGCCATACCTTGAACATATGGGTGCCGGATTAGTGGAAGTGCCAGATTATTGAGAGTGTCTTACGTTTAGTGTAAGCACTTAGAAATTATTATACTTTGTAAACCTAAAGACATATTCATTTTCATAGAAAACTTAGTCCTTGAGTGTTTACACTTAACAGAACAAAAAGCGGGCCACCCCTGAATTCCAATGTGTAGGCTGCACCTGACCGTACACAATAAACATAGCATAGCTTTGTTGCAGGTCCTCTAAACCCTCCCCAGTACAGTCATTTGACGATACACACAATGGGTACCAGAAGAGTCTACCAGGGAACAATACTCATTATGGCAGTCACAGTCTCGATGTAAACCAATACCGTCATACAACAAATATCATAAAATACGATATTAGAGATTAGACAGTCCTCAACACTTTTAAATTAATCTCCATTACAATAAGTGAAGCTGCACAAGTCCCATCACACCCATTAAATGACATGAGCTTTTCTTCTGATCTGAATTTGAACCCACTGTTAACCAAACGAAACTTGCATGTCTGATCGACACTCGACTAGGCATAAAGACATGTAAAATAAAGTTTTCAGCAGTACCAATTTACAAGGCCAAATGTCCAAACATGTAAATAAATAACGGTACATTTATCACTGCACAGGGAACACCATGAAACTTTATTAACCCTGAGAAGTAACCACAAAAGGTATATGTGTCAGATATTAAGTACATTGTGAGACCTTAACTTTTCCCGGCGAATCTAATGTTCAAGTAACTTACGGGTTTGCTGCCGGGTGACGTCGTCGGACACTGCCGATATTTCGACAGGAGCACACCCTGCCATTCTCAAGGCACAAATGCAAGGAAGAAAAAAATGTGCAAGCAAATTTAATACCTCGGTTCATAGAGGAGAAACAAGGAAGATACCACACACAGAACAAGTGTCAACACAACCAAAGATAACCAACGTCAGAAATATCGATGGTTACTATTAATCAACAGGTGAGGTAGCACTAACTTTGTCCCTCTGTTTTTTGAGGAGAGACAGAGCCGGATTCCAAGCAGCATTTAAACAAAATCCACCATCTCTGTTAATAAGGTTGCTTGACAGTCTGATTTCAACAGCTTCCTTAATAACATTATCCCAACAGCTTGACGTGCAAGCCAGAATCTCCGTGTTGTTGTATTCCATAGGATGACCGGTGTCAAGGCAATGTTCTGCAATAGCGGATTTGCTCGGCTGTTGTAAGCGTGTGTGACGCTCTTGTTCAATACACCGGTCTTCCACAGTCCTGATTGTCTGACCAATATATGACATGCCACAACTGCAAGGAATACGATAGACCCCAGCCTTACGCAAACCAAGATCATCTTTTACGGACGCCAACAGGGCCTTAATCTTGGAAGGTGGTCGAAAAACACATTTCACATCATATTTCCGTAAAATACGGCCAATCCTGTTGGAAATGCTTCCTGCGTAAGGCAAAAAGGCTGTAGACATAGGTGCCACTTCGTTGCTATCGTCACTCACCCGTTGCACAGAAGGCTGATGGCGTAACGCACATTTGATCTTCCTCTCACTATAACCATTCTGACGAAAGGTGACTTCGAGATGTGCTAGCTCAGCCGCCAAACTTTCAGGGTCTGAGATAACGTGGGCCCTGTGAACCAAAGTGCGAAGTACTCCTTCACGCTGAGCTGGATGGTGACAACTATCAGCTCGCAGATACAAGTTAGTGTGGGTGGGCTTCCTATAAACAGAATGTCCCAACGTACCATCAGTCTTCCTTTTGACCAACACATCATGGAATGGAAGGCATCCATTCTTTTCCACCTCCATAGTGAACTGAATATTCGGGTGGATTGAATTCAGATGTTCCAAAAACCAGTTTAAATTCTCACTACCATGAGGCCACACAACAAAAGTATCATCTACATATCTGAAAAAACACGCAGGTTTCAAGGTCGCTGACTCAAATACACGTTCCTCGAAGTCCTCGATAAACAAATTGGCCACAATAGGTGACAACGGGCTTCCCATTGCAACTCCATCAGTCTGTTCGTAGTACTGACCACTGAATAAAAAGTAAGTGGAAGTCAGCACATCTCGAAACAAATTTGTTAATTCGACACCAAACTTAACCTCAATTAGCTGCAACGAATCAGAGAGAGGAACGCGAGTGAAAAGTGAAACCACATCAAAACTGACAAATATCAGAGTCATTCAAATGCAATCCCTGCAATCGACATAAGAAATCTGCAGAGTTCTTAATGTGGTGTTCACACCTACCTACTAGTGGGCTCAACAAACTAGCAAGATGTTTAGCTACACGATACGTTGGAGCACCAATATTAGAAACAATAGGCCCCGACGGGACAGCCTCTTTATGGACCTTAGGGAAGCCATATAATCTAGGTGGTACAGCACAGTAAGAATTCAGACTCTTGATAGTCTCCTGTGACAGAGAACTTTTCTTCAGGAGGCTATTTGTCTTTCTCTCAACACTCTTAGTAGGGTCAGCACCGATTTTGCGATACGCCGAATCAGAAAGTAGATACTGCATCTGTTGAATGTAATCGTGCTTGTTCGACAAAACGGTGGCGTTACCCTTGTCCGCAGGTAAAATAACAATATCAGGATCCATTCTAAGTGAACGTAAAGCAGCTACCTCAGCTGCTGTAATGTTACACTTGGGTGGACGGGCCCCAGTCAACACGCGACAAGCTTCCCTCCTAACCTCTTCCGCGGCCTCGGAAGGTAGTTTATAAACAGCCTGTTCGATAGAACTAATAATGACTTGTATCTGCGAGCTGATAATTGTCACCATCCAGCTCAGCGTAAAAGAGTACTTCGCACCTTGGTTCACAGGGGCCACATTATCTCAGACCCTGAAAGTTTGGCGGCTGAGCTAGCACATCTCGAAGTCACCTTTCGTCAGAATGGCTATAGTGAGAGGAAGATCAAATGTGCGTTACGCCATCAGCCTTCTGTGCAACGGGTGAGTGACGATAGCAACGAAGTGGCACCTATGTCTACAGCCTTTTTGCCTTACGCAGAAACCATTTCCAACAGGATTGGCCGTATTTTACGGAAATATGATGTGAAATGTGTTTTTCGACCACCTTCCAAGATTAAGGCCCTGTTGGCATCCGTAAAAGATGATCTTGGTTTGCGTAAGGCTGGGGTCTATCGTATTCCTTGCAGTTGTGGCATGTCATATATTGGTCAGACAATCAGGACTGTGGAAGACCGGTGTATTGAACAAGAGCGTCACACACGCTTACAACAGCCGAGCAAATCCGCTATTGCAGAACATTGCCTTGACACCGGTCATCCTATGGAATACAACAACACGGAGATTCTGGCTTGCACGTCAAGCTGTTGGGATAATGTTATTAAGGAAGCTGTTGAAATCAGACTGTCAAGCAACCTTATTAACAGAGATGGTGGATTTTGTTTAAATGCTGCTTGGAATCCGGCTCTGTCTCTCCTCAAAAAACAGAGGGACAAAGTTAGTGCTACCTCACCTGTTGATTAATAGTAACCATCGATATTTCTGACGTTGGTTATCATTGGTTGTGTTGACACTTGTTCTGTGTGTGGTATCTTCCTTGTTTCTCCTCTATGAACCGAGGTATTAAATTTGCTTGCACATTTTTTTCTTCCTTGCATTTGTGCCTTGAGAATGGCAGGGTGTGCTCCTGTCGAAATATCGGAGATTTGCTGGGAAAAGTTAAGGTCTCACAATGTACTTAATATCTGACACATATACCTTTTGTGGTTACTTCTCAGGGTTAATAAAGTTTCATGGTGTTCCCTGTGCAGTGATAAACGTACCGTTAGGGTGTTACTGGAACCTTAAACAATGATACAAATGATTTCTGCTTTGCAAGGATTCGAGTTCAGCATCATTCACTATTGTCTATTAGCTACATATACACATGAAATATTTATTGTTTCTTCACCAGTATCGAGATGTGCACATGCTCAGCTAGAGGTAACACAATGAGTAGCTATGCACTGCCTGGGACTCCAACCCTGCACATATTGCAATCGTTGACCCTATACGAAGAGGTGTCAACTATCAAATTCTCTTTCACTAGTAGTTAGGATCACATTGTTCATTCTCACTTTGAGGAGTTAGCACCATGAGGTAACAATGAAGCGATGGGAAAGTATCATCTCAAAGGGTTCAAATCCAGAGAAAATTTGGAATTTGAGCTCTAATTTCAGTCCAGTGCCAATATATTCAAAATCTCAAGGTAACTTAAAACAACACATGAGTGCAACACATGAAGGTCCTATAGCCTTATATGACAATTAGTTCATGAACTAAAAGAACATTACTAGGGTAAGCAAGCTTACTAGAGTGTCTTTCTGCAAAGCAGTGACTTCCACCTCTGACAGCCAAAACTAACCCAACTCTGTTCCAGTCAGTAGTGAATGGACATGTTTAACCCTTTCAGGGTAAGTGGTTCCATTTGAAACCACCTACAATTTTCTCATTTTGTGGCAAAAGCGCAGTGGCTACATTTGGGGACACCATTCAGCAGCCTAGTTGGTGATGCCCTCTAGCGGCTGTCACTGGAACTGCTTCAAAATCTGTAAATATTAGCAAGAAGTGAGGCGAGTTGGATAGCCATTTTTGTACGCTGTGCGCGAACGTCTTTGTTCTCAAATTGTGACTGTATTCTTCTGTATTATGTAACTTTTATCCATGTATTAAATGTAGAATACTGTTCTGTTTACATTAATACTATATGTACTGCAGTAATAACCAAAATAATACATTTATTTCCGTGAATGTTGTGGTGGCTCCATTTGAAACCACTCCTCCTGTAACTGCAGCGTGATACTTGCCTTCAGTAGTCATATTGAGGTTGAAAGAAATGGAGGAGGATTACAGTGCAATGTCTCATTGCAAATGAGATTAGACGCAAAGCAGAATCTCTAACTGAGAAGGAAGGGGAAGGAAGTCATCTGTGTTTTTCGAAGGATAGATATACTGGCGTTTACTATAATATGATTTAAGGAGGTCACTGTAAACATAAATCAGTGCAGCCTGATGGCAATTTTAAGTACCACATGCTAACTCCATAATGAGAAAATATTGTATAAGCTATAACAAACACTATCTCAAACAATAGCCTGTATACGCCCACAAAATGTATTGTTATTGAGATATATCTTGTGGCACAAAAGTGTTTTGCATTATGAACTGCTTCAAAAGGATGTGTCCTTCGCAGCTGATATTTGTTGCCAACAGAAGAGAAGCCTTGCAGTCGCAGAGCAACAAATGCCAGCTGGAAGACAGCACTAAGGAGCTTGATTGGCAAACACACCTACCGCACGTCTTCAAATATGGCACCAGCATGTGTTTACCTTTCTCACCTCTAATTGATCAACCCCCAAGAAACTTTGTTTTGTTTTCTTTTTCTTGTTTTTGTTTCTTTTGTTTTGGCAACTGCACTTTAAAGGTGGCTTACCTCGGAAACAGCAAGTCACTACATGAATGGGATCGAAAAACTACATGCTTACCATCAGATGGTTTTTGATAATGAGGTGGAATATATTGTTAACAATTTCTCTGATATCTGTGTCTATTTTGTTCCACAACCTAATGGGAAATGCTATTAATATGTACTATACTAATGCAATGGTGTCTCATCATAATACCTTACTGCAAATGGCTATCTTAATTAAACAGTCTTCCTTCATGCACAAGTAGCTTTACAAGGCTACAATGTAAATATGACAGTAACTGTGAGGGTAGTTGCTGAATGAAACAGTTTAACAGAATATTCAGTGATACGATTTCATTAACAAATTTGTGTATTTTTAGTAGCATTTCCACAGTATTTTATGTTTCTGACCTCTAGATCTACTGGTTATTGAACATAGCAAGACGACTTAAGTCCACAAAATTTCTGAAGATGTCATTCTGAGTTCAATATAGCTGTAGCTTTCTCACAAAGGAGGTAAAATGTTTTTGTCATGCCAGTTTGGAACTGAGACATACTGCCTCTTACTCTTTACAGTTACATGGAGCAAGTGGCGAACTGCAACATTCATTTCCTCCTCATTGCCCTTGTGATGCCTGTTACAGATAATTCACAATGTAGACAACGAGATTAGTTGTATTTGCTGCATGAAAGTAATCTGCCCTGTCTGTAAACACGTATTTGATAAGTCAATGACACACCTAAGTAGAATTTATTCAGAATCTTTGGCTGGTGTGCCATGGATATGTCAAGCGAATCTTGCAAGGTAATTCTGTCATTTCAGAAAGTAACAAAACTTACCACAGTGACACTAGGCATGTTCCACTATGTTTTCATGACCCTATCACAGTCGTAGCAGGATGATTATATTTCTAGAGGCAGTCTCTCTATTGAGTGAGCTAACAATTTAGGAGTGCACCTTGTGCATCAATGATGCACTGGCTTTCACTGAGTTACAGATCCATTTAATTGACCGACACGTAGCAGGACGTGTGTACAAGTAATTTGTTCCAATGTTATGAAATACCCCCAAACCTATTGACAGCAAACCAGCATGGATTTGGAAAGCATCATTCTTGTAAGACACAGCTGGCAATTACTTTATTTGCATAATGTACTGTGTACAGGGGCTCTCAAATTGATTCCATATTTATAGGGTCGCAAAGAGGCTAATATTATCATTCCTCAAAAGTGGCTTCCAACCACATTGCTATCCTACAGACTATTGTCTCAGTTGAGCGACTGGATTCTATTTCATGTATGAAAGATCATAGTGTGCAGAAACTGATGGGATGTCCATAGCAAAGCTGCTTATGAGGAATTATATCAAAATCCTTTTTGGAAATCTACAAATACGGAGCCAGTTTGAGAGCCCCTGTACACAGTACATCATGCAAATAAAGTTCCAGCTGTGTCACAAAAGAGTGATGCTCTACAAACCCATGCCGGTTTGATGTCAACAGGCAATATATTTTGGTGTATTTCATAATGTTGGAACGAATTGTTTGTTCACATGTCCTGCTACATGCTGTTGTCAATGAAATAGATCTGTAGCTCAGTGAATTACGTTAATTTCTTTCATAGTACTGCAGTGGTATGTGGAACTTTCCATTCTTCTCCCTCACTGTAAATAATAGAATACTCCGCATGACACCGTAGGAAAAGCAATTAAACCACTGCTTCACTGATGTCCAGATGCACTCCTAAATTGTTAGCTCAAGGAAGACACTGCCTCTCGAAATATAATCATACTGCCACGACTATGATAGGGTCATGAAAACGTAGTGGAACATACCTAGTGGCACTGTGATAGTTTAGTTACTTCCAGGAATGAGAAAATTACCTTGCAAGATTCACTTGATATATCTGTGGTATACCAATCAAAAATTCTGAATGAATTCCACTTGGGTGTGCCACTGACATACGAGTTCACAGAGAGAGGACATCTCGACCAAGTGTTTGGACAGTGAGGAATAACTTCCCTGAAAGGGATGAAGTACAATTGACAGAAAACACAGAATCAGAATCAGCGCCATGTTCATGAACATCATGTACGCGGTCGGATTTGCAAACGGATAACATAAGACCCTTTTTTTTTGCATTTGTGACACACGGCCCAACGTTGTGGACAATCCTCTCGTGAATGTTTCGTAAAACAACGCAAACATGAAGGAAGTTGCCGTGGGTTTTGCTGCAGTTTCTTAGAGGTTTGTTAACCGTTAGGCCAAGGCTGCGCTTGGGAGTGTACTGCAGCCACGTTAGCCGGTGGGGACACGCCACACGCATTGTCAACAGTGCACAGAGGTTGTATTTCCCTGATGTCACCCCATGCCTCTATTTGAGCTCCAGCGGCACGAGAAATTTCAAAAGACTGAGCAATGGATAGGACTTCGAGAGTCGGATTTGCCAACTGAAGGGCACATTGCCTAAGTTCCTTGTCGGGCGCCGACCGGATAATAGCATCCCGTACCATGGAATCGGCGTAGGATTCTTTGTGAACTTCAGTAACAAATTGACACTTTCTACTGAGGCCTTGAAGTGCAGCAGCCCAAGTGCGAAAGGATTGATTCGTTGTTTTTGACAACGATAAAATGCAACACGAGAGGCTACCACATGCGTATGCTTTTGAAAATAAACGGACAGAAGTGAGCACATTTCAGCAAAGGACAAAGACGCAGGATCTTTCAAAGGAGCCAATTGCAACAACAACTGATACATTTGAGGTGAAATCCATGAAAGGAACAGAGACTTACATGTTTGGTCGTCTGCGACATGAAATGCCAAGAAGTGCTGTCGAAGACGTTGTTCGTAATCAGACCAGTCTTCCGCCGTCTCGTCGTAAGGAGGTAAAGGAGGTAGAGACAATGACGAGATACGCCCCGCATTGGATGCCATGACGAAATCACGAATAGCATTTGTGAGAAGCGTATGCTGTTCTATGAGACCTTGCAACAGTTGCTCTACAGTAGCCATGGAAACACGTGGGTCAACAATGAAAAAGAAAAATTCACTACCTCGTCGCCAATTGTTATAACTTCAAGTTGAACAAATATATTTCAAGGACGACGCAATACATGAAGTCACAGATCAAGTAAACAGAGTAAGACGTGTGTCACTTTTAACAGTCAAATCATAACTGAGTCCGAGTCCAGCGGCCTCTGGCTGGCCGCTTACGTGGCACTGCTGCTGCATGGCTGGCAGACAGCGCCGCATGTAGAGGACGCGCATAACTGCGTGGCGGCACTTTGAAAGATCGGCGAGTCACAACAGAAAGGCAGAGGTCGTGGCAGAGTCGCGAGGTGCACTCCAACTGGTAACCCCCATCTGAGGGCAGATGTCAGAGGGCTGGTTCTTCTCGTATGCAAAAAGAAATTGGATGATTAGGAAACTGTCGAATAGTGGTTGCGTAAGTCAGCAAGAGTTGGCACTGTTGGAAATGAAGGGGGAAGATACCCACATTTGCAAGGAGACGGTCTACAAGACTAGTCCAGAATAGACCAGTGGCCACTCTTACTCCAGGAAGATGGACTGGGTCCAATAATTTCAAAGCTGAAGGTGCTGCTGAGCCATAAACCCGGCAAGCATAGTCCACCTGGTACAAGACCTGGGCCTGGTAAATTTGGAGTAGAATAGTGTGATGCACACACTAATAGGTATAGGCAAGAAAGCTGAGTGTGTTAGGCTAGCACATGCAGCTAGTATTTAGCTGACAAATATGGGGTAGCCATGTTAGCTTTTATATCAAAAAAGAATCCTAAAAATCAGGGCTGTGCAACAATGTCCAAGCACTGGATACCCAATTACAATCCTGGGCCAGGACGGACCATACCATGATGACAGAAATGTCTGACTTTCATTTTGGTGGGAAAGAACTGGAGGCCATGGGAAAGGGTTCAAGCAGTATTCCCTTGAATGGCTCCTTGGAGCTGGCACTCAATCAAGAATAGAGACTGGAAACTGTAACAAATTAAAAACGCAAAAGTTGTCATTTTTTGGGGGAGGGGGATGTCGCTGGGCAGACAGAGATGAGGAAGACTGTTATACAGTCATCACTGAGCCTTGTGGGATGCCATTCTCTTAGACTTCTTGTTAGCTGAGAGACATACCACCTCTAACCGAAAACAACCACTTGGATACAAAGTGAAGAATATAAAGGAACCCTTGAAAGCCACAGCCACACAGGGTAAGTAAAATTTGATGACACCAAACAGTGTGGTCCATGTTATGCAGATCAAAAAGTCTGGGATGAGATGTTAGCATTTAGAAAAAGGCATGTTGGACCGCTGTTTCCAACATAACCAGATAATTGGTTGTCTATCATTCCTCCTGGAAGTCACGCTGATAGTGGAACTATAGACCCTGTTATCTGAGAAGCCAGCACAATTACCAGCTTTTCAGGATTCTTCTTTGATAAAAAACTAACATGGCTACCCCATATTTGTCAGCTAAATACTAGCTGCATGTGACAGCCTAACAATCTCAGCAATCCTTTCAAGCAGTTAGCACAGCACGTTGGTAAGGCTAACTGGTCAGTATCTGTAGATAGATGATCGGTTTTTACCTAGTTTAAGGAGTGGTTAGGTGGTTGGTTTAAAAGAGGAGGAGAAGGGACCAAACTGCTAGGTCATCGGTCCCTTGTTCCAATTAAAATAATGCCACAAGGGTGAGAATAAAACTAATGAGGCTTATAACACAAAATGGGGAGGAAGGAAAACCACAAAACGACAGAAAGGCAACAAACACTACAAGGAACGAAAGAGGACAAAAAAATCATAGACACACGCAAGAAACAGGTAGAAGAGATTAAAACAAGAAAGCAAGGAGTGGGATGATCATATTACCTCACCATCACAAAAGGGAAAATACTTTCAGGTCAAATACAGCTGAAGGTCCTGACAAGGAGTGTCTCAATAACATTCAGGTGTTGAGTCATGTGGTTACGAATTTAATCACAGCCTGAGGCTGTATCATGATACAACAAGAGCCTGAAGCAGTTACCCGTCAGTGAAAGGTTTGTTACATAATTTGACGATAGGGGCATGCCCTGAATTTGTCTTTTAAGCATTCAGTAAGTAGCTAGGTAAGAAGAGGATGCTGATTCTGTCGCAAAGTAGATCATGAGGCTTTCTGCAAGAACCAACACATCGGCAGATATACCACCATGGAGGAGGAGACTTGGTAAAGTAGTTGATATTTAGCGGACTGGCAGACTGAGAAGGCTGAATCGTACTTAGGTTGAAGTGGCATTCTCCAAGAGGAGATACAGTGCTTCCAGCACTCCTCCTTACTGCATTTAATTATGAGGGCGGTTCAGAAAGTAACCTCCGATTGGTCACAGTGCGGGTTGTGGGGGGAGTAGCGACGCCATCTGTGCGTTCACGCACTCAACAGGTCAGTCGGCATCAAGCCGTGGTCGAGTGAACGTCGTACCTGCGCTAGTTTAGTTTTTGTGGCAGTTTGAAATGTGTGCTGCAACAGAAAACCCCGCCAAATGTGAAGTGCGTGCTGTCATAAGGTTTTTTACAGCCAAAGGATATTCTGCAGCAGCTATTCATCGTGAGCTTTGTGCCGTGTACGGACCAAGAGTTATGAGTGAAGGAGTTGTCCGTGAATGGATACGTTTATTTAAAAGTGGACGAGAAAACGTTCATGATGGAGAGAGGAGTGGTAGACCATCATTGGTGACTGACGAACTCGTTCAGACAGTTGATGCAAAAGTTCGTGAAAATCGACGTTTCTCAATGTCGGAGTTGTCTACTGGTTTTCCACAGATTTCTAAGACTCTCTTGTACGAGATAGTGACAGCAAGATTGGGTTACCGTAAGTTCTGTGCACGATGGGTGCCCAAAATTCTTACCGACCACCACTAAACTCAAAGAATGGCCTCTGCGTTGGACTTTCTGTCACGTTATGAGGACGAAGGAGAACCATTGTTAAACAGAATCGTGACCGGTGACAAAACCTGGATTAAGTACGGGAACCCTGAGACAAAAGAACAATCAAAGATGTGGGCACATTCAAATTCGCCTACCAAACCAAGAAAAGCCTTGCAAGATTTCTCTGCCAGAAAACTGATGGCAACGGTGTTTTGGGATGCTAAAGGGGTGTTGTTGGTTGAATTCATGGAACGTGGTACGACCATTAATCAAGACGTGTACTGTGAAACAATAAAAAAGTTACGACGGGCTATACAGAACAAACGCCGTGGTATCCTGACTTCCGGTATCGTTTTTTTGCACGATAACGCCCATCCTCACTCTGCTCGCAGAACAACGGCCCTTCTTGAGTCCTTCAAGTGGGACGTTATCAACCATCCACCTTACAGCCCAGACCTGGCGCCAAGTGATTATCACCTCTTCATGCATTTGAAGAAATGGCTCGGGTCACAGCGGTTTGATGACGACGAAGAGCTCAATGATGCGGTCACAGGCTGGCTCCAGGCACAAGCGGGTGATTTTTATGCAGAAGGAATTTCGAAGCTTGTGAAGAGATACGATAAGTGCCTCAATCGCTATGGAGACTATGTAGAAAAATAGTGCAAAGATATAGTTGTAAGATGTATATATTAAAATATTTTTATTTAACTTGGTGTATTTTTTTAAATCAACCGGAGGTTACTTTCTGAACGGCCCTCGTATATAGCTGCTTAAAAGTGACGAGCATCTTCTGAGGGATGTCACCTGAGATGTTTAAGGGCCCTTTGACAATTCTGAATACCTGCTGCAATGTCTTTGGCCCACTACTGCATTGGCTGGCAGTAGAAAGGGCCCATAGTAAGGAGGATAGCAGTTCCAATGGCAAGGTGATCACATCAGAGGTGTAGGAGAGGGGAGGGATATTAGGACAGGTGTGGGGGAAGACATCGTAGTGCTGCCTGTGGGGGTGTGAAGGGATGTGGCAGGGACAATACACTCAGGTGACAAAAGTTGTGATATAGCAATATGCACATACATAGATGGTGGTAGTATTGCCTACACAAGGCGTAAAAGGGCAGTTCACTGGCATAGCTGTCATTTGTGCTCAGGTAGTTCATGTGAAAAGGTTTCCGACAAGATTATGGCTGCACAATAGAACATGACAGACTTGGAACACATAAGAGCAGTTGGAGCTAGACACATGGGACATTCCATTTCAGAAATTGTTAAGGAATTCAATATTCCAAGATCCACAGTGTCAAGAGCTGGCAGAGATTCCAAATTTCTGGTATTACCTCTCATCATAGCCTTCACTTAAAGACCAAGAGCAGCAACCTTTACACAGAGTTGTCAGAGCTAACAGACAAGCAACAATGCGTGAAATAACCACAGAAATCAATGTGGGGCGTTTTACGAATGTATCCTTTAAGATAATGTGGCAAAATCTGGCATTAACAGACTATGGCAGCAGACCAACATGAGTGGCTCTCCTGAGCTCCTGACCATGTTGGACCCTAGGCCACTGGAAAACTGTGACCTGGTCACATGAGTACCAATTCAGTCAGTTAGAGATGGTGGTAGGGTTCAAGTATGGCACAGACCCCAGGAAGCCATGGACCCAAGTTTTCAAGAAGGCACTGTGCAAGTGGGTGGTGGCCCCATAATGGTGTGGGCTGTGTTTACACGGGATGGACTGGGACCTCTGGTGCAAATAAACTACTTTGAGACCATTTTCAGCTGTTTGTGGACTTCTTGTTCTCAAACAATGGAATTTTTACGGATGACAATGCGGGAGTCACCAGACTACAATTGTTTGCGACTGGTTTGAAGAACATTCTGGACGATTTGAGAGAATAATTTGGCTAACAGTCACCCAACATGAATCCCATCAAACATTTATGGGACATAATCAAGAAGTCAGTTCAGGCACAAAATTGTCACCGGCATCACTTTTGCAACTATGGATGGCTATAGAGACAGTATGGCTCAATATTTCTGCAGGGAACTTCCAACAACTTGTTGAGTCCATGCCGTGTCGAATTACTGCACTATGTAGGGCAAAATGATGTCCGATAACATTAGGAGATACCCCACGACTTGTCACTCCAGTGTATAGTGGGATGGTAAGTGCAGCAACGGGATGCTGAGCGGGTGGGGCAGAAGGGAAAAGGAGAGAAGCATAGATTGCTGCACATTTTTAGAGGAGGAGGAGGATTGTTTGAAGTTAAACATTGGGCCAACCTAAAGGACATTAAATGAAGGCCATTCTCTCATTTGGATAAACATATCTAAGTATGTGTACTGTGGTCTTACTAAGGGAACCATTCTGGAATTTGCATGAAGTGACACAAAGGGAGGAGGGGGTCAATTGCAATAGTTCACACATTCGAGACCAGTTTCTAAGTATCATTCCAATGTCTTAACCAATATACCACCTGAGGTCATTAGTAAGTTACTGTATAATAAGTGAGACTGCATTCCACCAGTGTTCTTTATTTACCTGAAAAGATAGCATGAAGTGAGACAAGTTAGTAAACAGTCTTGAAGTAGTTGTTGTGATTTTCAGTTCTGAGACTGGTTTGATGCAGCTCTCCATGCTACTCTATCATGTGCAAGCTTGGCTCTGAGCACTATGGGACTTAACATCTGAGATCATCAGTCCCCTAGACTGCTTAAACCTAACTAACCTAAGGACATGACACACATCCACGCCCATGGCAGGATTCGAACCTGCAACTGTAGCAGCAGCAGCAGCAGCAGCACGGTTCTGGACTGAAGCGCCTAGAACCGCTCGGCCACAGTGGCCGGCCTGTGCAAGCTTCTTCATCTCCAAGTAACTACTGCAACCTACATCCTTCTGAATCTCTTAGTGTATTCATCTTTCGGTCTCCCTCTACAATTTTTACCCCCTACGCTGCCCTCCAATACTAAATTGGTTGTCCCTTGATGCCTCAGAACATGTCCTACCAACCGATCCCTTCCTCTAGTCAAGTTGTGCCACAAATGCCTCTTCTCCCCAGAATGATTCAGCACCTCCTCATTAGTTATGTGATCTACCCATCCATCTGATCTTCAGCATTCTGCAGCACCACATTTCGAAGGCTTCCATACATGGCTACACTCCATACAAATACTTTCGGAAAAGACTTCCTGACACTTAAATCTATACTCTATGTCAACAAATTTCTCGTCCTCAGAAACGCTTTCCTTGCCATCACCAGTCTACATTTTATATTCTCTCTACTTTGACCATCATCAGTTATTTTGCTCCCCAAAAAGCAAAACTCATCTACTACTTTATGTGTATCATTTCCTAATCTAATTCCCTCAGCATCACCTGATTTAATTCACCTACATTCCATTATCCTTGTTTTGCTTTTGTTGATGTTCATCTTATAGCCTCCTTTCAAGACACTGTCCATTCCCTACAACTGCTCTTCCAGGTCCTTGTTGTGACTGACAGAATTACAATGGCACTGATAAACCTCAAAGTTTTTATTTCTTCATGGATTTTAATTCCTACTCCAAATTTTTCTTTTGTTTCCTTCACTGCTTGCTCAATATATAGATTGAATAACATTGGGGATAGTCTACAACCCTGTCTCACTCCCTTACCGACCACTGCTTCCCTTTCATACCCCTCGACTCTTATAGCTGCTACTGATTTCTGCACAAATTGTAAATAGCCTTTTGCTCCCGGTATTTGACCCCAGCCATCTTCAGAATTTGAAAGAGAGTATTCCAGTCAACACGGTCAAAAACTTTCTCTAAGTTTACAAATGCTAGAAACACGGGTTTGCCTTTCCTTAATCTATCTTCTAAGTTGTAGGGTCAGTATTGCCAAACAAGTTCCAACATTTCTACGAAATCCAAACTGATCTTCCCCATGGTCGGCTTCTACCAGTTTTTCCATTCGTCTGTTAGTGTTAATATTTTACAGCCGTGACTTATCAAACTGATAGTTCGGTAATTTTCACACCTGTCAACACCTGCCTTCTTTGGAATTCTAATCATTATCTTCTTCTTGAAGTCTGAGGGTATTTCACTTGTCTCATACATCTTGCTCACCAGATGGTAGAGTTTTGTTAGGGCTAGCTCTGTCAAGGCTAACAGCAGTTCTAATGGAATGTTGTCTACTCTCAGGGCCTTGTTTCGACTTAGGTCTTTCAGTACTCTGTAAAATTTGTCATGCAGTATCATATATCCCATTTCATCTTCATCTACGTCCTCTTCTATTTCCATAATATTGTCCTCAAGTTCATCACCCTTGTACAGACCCTCCATATACTCCTTCCACCTTTCTGATTTCCCTTCTTTGCTTACAATTGGTTTTCCATTTGAGCTCTTGATATTCATGTAAGTGGTTCTCTTTTCTCCAAAGGTCTCTTTAATTTTCCTGTAAGCAGTATCTATCTTACCTTTAGTGATATATGCATCGACATCCTGACATTTGTCCTCTAGCTATCCCTGCTTAGCGATTTTGCACTTCCCGATTACCTTTTTTTCCCATCCTCCTTCTACTGTATTTCTTTCCCCCGTTCTTGTCAATCATTCCGTAGTGCTCTCTCTGAAACTTTCTACAACCTCAGGTTCTTTCAGTTTATCCGGGTCCCATCTCCTTAAATTCGTACATTTTTGCAGTTTATTCAGTTTTAATCTACAATTCAGAGCCAATAGCTTTGGTCAGAGTCCATATCTGCCCCTGGAAATGTCTTACAATTTAAAACCTAGTTCCTAAATCTCTGTTTATCATTATATAATCTATCTGAAACCTTCCAGTGTCTCCGGGCCTCTTCCACGTATACAACCTTCTTTCACGATTTTTAAACCAAGTATTAGCTACAATTAAGTTATGCCCTGTGCAAAATTTTACCAAGTGGCTTCCTCTTTCATTTCTTACTCTCATTCCATATTACCTACTACTTTTCCTTCTCTTCCTTTTCCTACTATCGAATTCCAGTCCCCCATGACTATTAAATTTTCTTCTCCCTTTACTATCTGAATAATTTCTTTTATCTCATCATAAATTTCTTCAATTTCTTGATCATCTGCGGAGCTAGTTGCCATATAAGCTTGTACTACTGTCGTAGGTATGGGCTTCGTATCTATCTTGGCAAAACAATGTATTCACTATGCTGTTCGTAGTAGCTTACCCATGCTCCTAATTTTTCATTCATTATTAAACTTAATCCTGCATTACCTGTATTTGATTTTGTATTTATAACCCTGTACTCACCTCACCAGAAGTCTTTTTCCTTCTACCACCGGACTTCACTAATTCCCACTATGTCAAACTATAACCCATCCATTTCCCTTTTTAAATTTTTTAACCTACCTGCCCAATTAAGGAATCTCACATTCCACTCTCCGAACTGTAGAATGCCAGTTTTATTTCTTCTGATATCAATGTCCTCCTGACTATTCCCTGCCCGGAGATCCGAATGGGTGGGCTATTTTACCTCCAGAATATTTTACATAAGAGGACACCATCATCATTAACCATACAGTAAAGTTGCATGCCCTCAAGAAAAATTATGGCTGTAGTTTTCCACAGCTATCAGACTTTCACAGTACCCCACGACTTGCGGACTTTTGCAGTACCAGCACAGCAAGGCCATTTTGGTTTATGTTACAGGGTCAGATCAGTCAAACATCCAGACCGTTGCCCCTGGAACTACTGAAAAGGCTGCTGCCCCTCTTTAGGAATCTGACAGTCTTACAGACTTCATTTGATCCATTAGAAATTGGTTTGTGAAACCTTAAAGAAATCTTTGGCTACATGTCTCCCACTTTTACCACAAAGGAAAAATACAAATCTTAGTTGCCACATTCAGAAGAGAGGGAAAAAAGAAGAGAGAATCCAATAAACTTACAAACAGCTAGAATGTTAACCAGTATTACAACAACCACTAAAGAAACCATTACGTATTCAATGACCAGTTCTCTAGTAATATGTATTAGAGTAGGCTGTTCCAGTGCTGCCCCAGAGGGTGTGGGCACTGCTGTGCACACCTCAGCTCATTTGCTGGCAGGTGCAGCTAGTGTAGGCTACCCACCAGGCATACATTCTGCACAAGGTCTAAATGCATCACCAAATGTGCCCACTGGCCTTTTCCCCACCACTGTACCTGTGGGCACCCAGCTGCCCCCAAGTGGGAACATGAACTGAAACAGCCTCTATTACAGTAACTGGCACAGTAAGAACTTTACAGTAAAAAAGGCAATATTTTCCATAAGAATCTACATATAGTACAGCAAGCCTATCATCTTTTCTATACTTCACTTTAAAGACCACAGAAATTTACTAGCCACTGTCCTTACAGAGGTGCTCACCCTACATCTACATCCACATCTACACGGACACACTGAAAATCACATTTAAATGCCTGGCAGAGGGTCCATCAAACACCATCACAATAATTCTCTATTATTCTGATCTCAAACAATGTGCGGAAAAAACTAACTCCTAGATCTTTCCATGCAGTCTCCGATTTACAATATTTTATTATGATGATCATTTCTTCCTATGAGTCAGTGCCAACGAAATATTTTCACATTCAGAGGAGAAACTTGGTGATTGAAATTTCATGAGAAGATTCTGCCGCACCGAAAAATGCCTTTGTTTTAATAATGTGCACCCCAATTCCTGGATCATGTCAGTGTCACTCTCTCCCCTATTTCTCGATAATACAAAATGTGCTGCTGCTCTTTGAATTCCTCAATGTACTCCATTAATCTTATTTCGTAAGGCTCACACACTACACACCAGTACTCCGAAAGAGGATGGATGGACAAGCTTAGCGTCGGCAGTTTTAGTAGACCGGCTGCATCTTCTACGTGTTCCACCAATAGAACACATTCTTTGGTTCGCCTTCCCCACAACATTTTCTGTGTGTTCTTGCCAAAACCCAGCATTCTTTTCATTATACAACTACTCTGTAAACAATGTGTTGCTAAATTTGAAATTTACAATTTTTAACTGCCAAATAAAATTCTTATAACTAATTAAACAACAGAACTACACAGACAACTTAACGAGGATTTGTGAAAAAACTAACACACAGACATTAAAAATTGGTCCCTATAAAAATAGTTGGTCATATGCTGTAATGTAACAAACGAACTGTAAGGTTTAATTGAATGTTACCAATTATACAAAGACACAAATCAAGACTACACTCACTCATGAGCCATATGATGCAATACGAGCATTAAGATAAGTTTACTTAAAAAAATTTGACCTTCCAGATCCAAAAGCAATAAGGGAGGCAGAGCAAGGCTTTCAGAGAGAGAGAGAGAGAGAGAGAGAGAGAGAGAGAGAGAGAGAGAGAGAGAGACAGAGAGAGAGGGGGGGGGGGGGAGGAGAAGAATGGGATAAATACCTGGTGTTTTTGGTGTCTGTGGCCCACCACCTGTCTTCTTGTACAGCAGTGAATTGAAGAAGTTAGCTAAAACTCCTTCCCCACTGCCTGTCACACTTGGTTTTGTGCTGTCAATCTGAAGATAAGAAATTGGAATATGGATTAACAGCAACAACACACACACACACACACACACACAAACGAATAACAGACTTAACAATGTAGCTCAAAATACTGCAGGATATAAACTGTAAATAATGTTCAGCATTTTAGATTGCATGTTACCAGCAATATCATCAATTTTACCAAAAGTGAGGCCGAAATATGTTCTACTGTTTTAGGAGCAAGTAGTGCTTCCCACACATTAAGCTGTGAGGTAGGAAAGATTGTCATAAGGACTGTCATCTATCACCGAGGTGAAGTATGTGGTAAAAGGCTTTCAGTTTTCAGCTCTGACGCCAAGAGTGTCAGCCATATGTCGCCAGAGGCTACGGATGTACGGGTGTGACATCTCCCATCCCCACAATGGACTGGCTACTGTGTTATGCTTGGGCAACTAATCTGGTCCACTCACACAAGAGGTACTTCAGAGAATACTGACCAGCGAGTGCAAAATGTGCCACATTGGGTGCCTTTCCCTGCACAGCCCAAACTACTGTAAAATTTTGAGAGAATGGAAGACAGACCCATAAGTGGAGACCAAATCTGAATTGACTGAAATGAACAAGGGGCAGAAAGTATGACTAAGCAGAATAAGCAATCATAATCAGTATTCAGTAATAAGCGAAGATGTCACCAGTGAAGCTGTCCTACAGACCAAGTCAGATAAGAAAGAGTGGGATAACAGCACAAGAAAGGAGGGAGTACTGCAATGCCTTGGGACCGTATGCTCATCACACATGTACTTCCAAAAGGTGCACGAGACCTATGGTTGGGGGGTGGGGGTGTTTAGTCCACTGTAATTGGGTCTGCACTTTCCTCCAGCTTTTAATTCACATCTTTGATATGACAATCACCTGTACCTCCTGCAAATACTATGCAGTTGTATCTGTCATGTAGGAAGGATGGAAGGACGATCATGGTTTCATTCCCATCAATGATAAGGTCACTAAAGAAACTCTACTGCTGAGAACCATTTATTTTGGACTCGTTACCTACACAATCTGTGTGTGCAAACTCTTCTTTACTCTACCCGTCTTCATTCTTTACATATTCCTTGATTTTCTCTTTTCAATCACATGCGAAACCAAGTTACAACGGTTTTCATTCTGATGTTCATGTGTACTGTAAGTACTGATCAAATGATTACTTTTTCTGTAGCATATTACACTGCACATCAGACTTTCAGAAAGAAGAAGCTAAATATACAACAGCTCTCTAATTTGCCAAGTGAGATTTGACGGTTTGGGTAACAGTATATTTATCATGAAATTGGCCTTTTATACACTGAAATTCAAATTTGTAGGAAAAAAAATAGATTTTGATGATTGTGACTACATGAATTGCTCAGATACGAGGGGGGACCCAAAAATAACCGCAATTTCTTTCTAGAAAGCATATACTTTATTGTTTTCAAATACAACCTTAATCTCCTTCAAAGTACTCTCCATTAGCATTAATACACTTGTCCAAATGCTCATTCCAGTGTTCGAAGCACCTTTTAAATTCATCCTCTTTGATACCTGCCAGCACTTTGATGACATTGAGTTTTACATCTTCCACATCCACAAAACGCTTCCCTCTCAAGAGTCTTTTCATCCTCGGGAACAGGAAGTCCAAGGGTGCTAAATCCAGTGAATAGAGCATGTGGGTCAAGGTAGTCGTGTTTGTTGAGGCCAAAAACTGGTGAACGCTGAGAGCCGTGTGCATGAGAGCATTGTCGTGATGCAGGAACCACATGCCAGAATCCCACAAAGCCGGACGTTTCCGCGACAAACTTTTGCGAAGCTGTTTCATAACCTCGAAATAGAATTTTTGGTTTACTGACTGGTTATCAGGGACAAATTCAGAGTGTACGATCCCTTTGATGCCAAAAAAAACAGGATCAACATTGTTTTCACATTCGATTTCACTTGTCAAGCTTTTTTTGGTCGAGATGAGCCAGGTGACTTCCATTGTGATGACTGTTGCTTACTTTCTGGATCGTACCCATAGCACCATGACTCATCACCTGTAATGATTTTTTTGAAAAAATGTGGGTCATCTTTGAATACGTCCTTCATTTGAGACAGGCTTGAACTGCGACGATCCCTTTGATCTCCGGTAAGAAGCTTCAGCACGAATTCCGCTGCCACTTTTCACATCCCCAAATCGATGGTCAAGATGCGCTGAATTGAGCTCCAGGACAACCCGGACAAGTTCTCGAGTTGGTTGATTGTCCTGTGTCGATCTTCACTGATGAGATCACGGATTTTGTCGTTGTCTTCGCTTCGAGCAGTTGAAGGTCGACCGGAACAGGGCTCATCTTCAACCACCATTTCTCCCTTTTTAAACCGAGAAAACCATTCATTCACTTGCGTTTTTCTAAGAGCATGGTCACATCTGCACTGTACGCACACTCAAAGAACTGCCAAATAAACCACACTTCTCACTGTTGGGTGATGCCGTGTGGCAGAATGACTCAGCAGAGCTCCTACTACAACCCTCTGGTCGCGCAACCTGCTACTACAAGTACACGATGTGCAGCATTACTATTCCGATTACATTTAGGTCCCCCCTCGTATGTAAGAGAAAAGAATGTTTTTTAAAACAAAGTTCAACACTACTAGTATAAGAAACAGACAGTGTGGTTCCAGATGTTAATACAATTTTCAGCTTTAAGTGCATGTATTGTAGGCCTATATTTGTAGGCCTACATTAAATTTCCCTAGGTATAAGAACATCAACTCTTATCATAAATAGTTCTCATACTTCACATTAATAAATCTGAACAATTTTATGTAACAATGAAAATAACCAATTATTGATAATATAATGTAAATGGATAGATTTAAAAAATCTACTCACCAAGCAGCAGCAGGGGAACACACACACAAAAGGATTTAACTTTTACAAGCTTTCAGAGCCATTGGAAGAGTTGAAGGGGAAGGAAGAAGGGTGAAAGGAAAGGACTGGATAGGTTTAGGGAAAGGGGTACAGTTTAGAAAAGTCACCCAGTATCTCGGGCCAGGGGAGACTTGCCGGATGGGATGAGAAGGAAAGACTGATTGTTGGCAGGATGAGATCTGAAAACCCAGAGCTTAAAGGTGGAAGACAGTGTAATATGTAAGACAGAGATTACCAGTAAAACATTGAGCACAAGTTAATAAGAGTAAAAAGCTAAGTGCATTGTATGTAATAGAAGTGGGCCGGGGGATGGTGAAACATAGGCAAGTTAGAAAATGAAAGATGCAGGAACCTAAAATGGAGTGAATTCCAATCACCAACTTTCTTCTCTGAATACGAAAATATTTTGTTGACACCGACCTACATAGGGAGATGACGTGTGTGGTGAAACAGGCACCAAGGTCATGACTGTCATGCTGTACAGCATTTTCTGCAACAGGATAGTGTGTGTTGCCTGTATACACCCTTTGCCTATGCCCATTCATCCTGACTGATAACTGGCTGTTAGTCACACCGATATAAAAGGCTGAACAGCTTTTTCATAATAGTTGGTATATGATGTGTAGTTTCACAGGTTGCTCTCCCTTTGAAAGTATATGTTTTGCCACTTACAGGGCTGTAATAGGTGGTGGTAGGAGGGTGGTAGGAGGGTGTATAGTGCAAATCTTGCACTGGGGATGGTTACAGGGGTAGGAGCTACAGGGTAGGGAGATGGGTGTAGAAGGAACATAAGGTCTGATATTGCAGAGATTGGGCAGCAACGAAAAGCTATTCTAGGTGTGATGGGCAAAATCTCAAACAGAATGGATCTCATTTCAGGGCATGATTTTAGGAAGTCATGGCCTTGTCAAAGTAGCTGACTGACACATTCAAGACCAGGATAATACAGAGGGACAAGTGGTGTGCTCCGAAGTTTTTTTTTTTTTTTTTTTTTTTTTTTTTGTTTTTTTTTTTTTTTGTTTTTTGAGGGATCAATAGTACCAGGATTGGATGTGATGGCTCAGGAAATCTGTTTTTGAATTAGGCTGTTGGGACAATGTCCAGTGAAGGCTGACGTGAGAGTGGTGGTGTAATTTTGTGAAGAGTCTGCATCTGAACAGAGATGTTTGCCTCAAATGCCAAGGCTGTATGGGAGACTGTTTGACATGGAAATGATGGCAACTGTCAAAATTTAAGTACTGTTGTTTGTTAATGGATTTGATGGGGACAAATGTGTAGCTGGCCTTCAGCGTGGACGAGATCAACAGCAAGGAAAGTGGCATGGGATTCGGAATAGGACCATGTGAAATTTAATTGGGAGAAGGTATTTAGAGATTCCAGGAATTTTAGCGGGCCAGCCTCACCATGAGTCCATACGGCAAAGATGTCATCAATGTATCTAAACCAAACCAGAGGCTGAAGAATTATGGATCCCCACCTCCTCCAAGTGACCCGTCAAAAGGCTGACATAGGAAGGAGCCATCCTGGTTCCATGACCATACCCCTGATCTGTTAGTATGTCTGCCCTTCAAAGGTGAAGTAATTGTTGGTAAGTATAAAGTTGATTAAGGTGAGCAAGAAGGACATCATAGGCTAGGAGACAGATGGACATTGACTAAGGAAATGTTCAGCAGCAGACGGACCATGTATGGGGGGGGGGGGGGGGGGGGGTGTATTGGTATAGGCGGAGATGGCATCAAACTGTACCCCTTACCCTAAAAGTCTCCAATCCTTTTCCTTCACCCCCTTCCCCCCCTCCTCCTTCCCCTTCAACTCTTCCATCAGACGAAGGAGCCATTGGCCCCAAAAGCTTGTAAAACTTTAATCATTTTGTGTGTGTGTGTGTGTGTGTGTGTGTGTGTGTGTGTGTGTGTGTGTTCCCTTGCTGCCACTTTGAGAGTACACTTTTTTATATGAACAATTTTACAAATAGATATTTACCTTCTTTGGTGAACCTAACTGCCCCTGAATACCAGGTGATCCTGTAACTCTTCTGTCTCCAGTTTTCTGCACTGCAGTCCTAAGCGGAGACTCTTGCCTTGCATTTGCAGGTCCACCTTGCTGCAGAAGCTGGAGTTGCTTGGATAAGAAATACTGTTCATCTTCTGCTTGCATTTCACATTCTCTTTGGACAGGCTTCAAAAATTTAAGGAACAGTAAGCTAACATCTTAAGTCAAAATACCAAAACAGTACAGAGAATGAGAATTTTTAAGTATTATTCCATCTGTATAATAAAATAAAAAATGAATGTGGACAAGAAGTATTCTTAAGCTTTGAATGCCTAATTCTCAGTGAGATACACAAAGCAAGCTTATGATTTTCTGGCTAAGAGATATCAAGAAGAGTTATTTTTCTTCAAATAAAACATACCTTTCTAATAACTGGTTGCACAATAACATCTCGGTAATAATCATCAGGTTTCATGCTCTGCATGTTTTCGTAAAGAATACTTATTTTTTTCATGTTGTCCCAACCTGAAGGTCTATGTGGAAAACAAAAATTTGAAATTAATAATTATACAGCAACTGCCATCAAATTACAAATAATAGTGCTGTTTGTAAGCAAGGAAGAAACTAATTATGTCTAGCACAATCTTTTAGTTTATAACAGTTTGAGTGTGTGAAGGAAACTTACTTATTATTGCAAAAACATGATTCCAAAGTGTTGCATCATAACTTGTGCTATCCATTTTACTTGCAATGGTATTTTTTCTATTTGTCAAAAAAAAACGTATATGTTTTAGATACTGAATACCTCCTGTTGCATAGTAGCATTTTACTTTGGTGGAACCTACAACTTATCTCTTTGTAATCTTTTGACACAGCCCATTATCCTTCCCCTGCGGGGGTATCACCAAGTGGTGAGCAATCACAGGAATAAATTTTCTGGACTGCAAGCAGCTAATCGCTGGGATTGTAATGATTAGAAGCTAGCTACATAAATCATACTGAAAGATTGTAAAGCATTTTGCTGCAATTTCTACCTGAATACATGTGTGTGAAATTCCTATCTAGTTTACCAACTACTTATTTTGTTATCAATCTGCCACTGTCTTAAACCACTGTCAATACAAACCTAAACTGGTTCAATCACTTCATGATTAATTTGTACAATTTTCTATTCAATATGGTCACTGTACATTATTTTAGTCTCATTATACTTGATTTCCAGGTCTGCTCCAAATTTTGCCTATTAAATTCTCCCACTTGCTTAAGTTTATGTGGACACTACAATGTCAACAATGAAACAAATGTGGTTCAGACTTAATCCATTACATGTTTTCTTCTTTGTTTTCCCAATTTAAAGTTCTGAGAATTCCTTTTAAGCAAATAATAGTTTCGGTAATATGTCATTTCTTTACTTGGCTCCTCCTCTATCTTGAATGAAGTAAATTGAAACTTTTGAATTGGTATAGACATCTTCACTATATTAAAATAGGTTAAATCAATACCTCCAATTTCAAAAGCTGTTCGTACACATTTTGTGAATCTGAGTCAAAAGCTTTCTGTGAATCTCAGGCATGGACTATTGATACTGCTTGCTCTATTCCACAATTTCATTCATGATTTTTTTTGTGCTGTATGCACATCCAGATCCAACCCATTCCTTGACCTTATTAAAATATAGTTTTCTGATGGTGGTGTTGATAAATTTTGTGAGCATCTTGCTGTACAAGGAAGGTAGGAACCTCACAGGGTGATATATTCCAGCACCCCCTGAAACTGCATTAGCCAGGGCTGTCTGCTGTGAACTCTCGGCAGAGAGAGTGGCAGATTGAACATTGTCATTAGCTATAGTCTCTAAGTAGTATTAGTTTTGTGTGTGGGTAGTGCTGTAGTTTGTGTTGTCATTGCTATTTTTCTAGTCAAAATGATTTGCTTATGAAATAAATAAGAACAAGTGTAGTTGTGCCATTGCTCAATACACTTGGGATGTTACGTTTCATGGTTCACGAAAAAGTTATGGTTAAGCACATGTCAGAATCTCAGTGCAAATGAATGGATAAAATTTATGTTTGTAATGCAAAGGACGTGTACATCATATTTCCTCACTAAGAATTACAAGTGGGATCTTTGAAAAAGGATCTGCTTGGTCTGCCTCTGGATACAGAAACCAAACACTGCACCTTCACAAAAAATATTTAACTGAGACACAAATTCCCAATGCTGTTGTAAATTCTAGCAATGTAGGAGATAATGGGATGAATCAATTTGTTAATTGTCTTAAAGAAACATAAGCAAAGATTTTAAGTAAATCTCATTTTGTTATGAAACTATGCTTTGTTAACATTACAAGTGACCTGTTTTGTAATTATTAATAGTATATTACTGAGGTTCCATAAGCACATGCTTACGATCATCACAGTAAGAGGGCATTGCTTCAACATCAGATGTGTGTCAAAAAATGGCATAACAATTATTTTCATTATCTCCAAAAAAAAGTGAATCTGACCCTGTAATCAGTACTGAATCTATAATGAATTCAGAAATATTAGTAAGTTATTCTGTAGACAGTCTTGGTTCAATCTAGCAGTCAATTTATGGGACTCTCCTGTATTTCTTATACTGCTGATGTGACAATGACAGTTCACGGACTTCAAGAATACTTTCCAAAATGCTAGATCTGCTCTTTTTCATACAACCACAGCCAAACAAACTTTACAACATTCTCTCTGTTTTTCAGGTTCAGATCATATGTGGTTTCTCAGGAAAGTCTTCTCATCTTCATGCTATCTCCAGTTAAGCATATTGCTTACTAGTTACACAAAATTAACTTCACATTTTCTTCAGCATATGTTACACAGCTTGTGTACTGCAATCCGAATATAACTGTGATGTCACTCTCACACTTTGGGCTGTGCATCTAGTAATATTGAACTGTTCCTCTGCAATAAGAAACACATCTGGAAGACCACTCTTATCATGCTCCAGCAGATCCTTTATTAACTTCTTTGCCACAGTTATGAAATTTGACAAAATAAGTCCTGCGTGTAGTAAATGGTTTCTTCTGCAATTCTCAAAATTAGTACATTACAGAATTTCCGAACTATCCTGTCATGTTCTGCAGAGTTTGGGACATGCATTTTATCTGTGTGCAACCCTAGTTGTTCCCACACTCTCAAATTTCTGGCTCTCATGTCACAATCCACAGCTATAATGAATAGTCCAACTCCCGACAGTTCTGTTACTGTTCTTTTGAATAGTTCCCTAGTTACTGCTTCAATGTTGCAAATAAGCTATGGGCCCTAAGACACAAAACAATAGAAGTAACCTAAATGTGTATCAATATTCATTTTATTGGAGGTAATACCAAATACCTCCTACAAGTTTTTATACAATTATGCTCATTACCTCATAACAAATTAACAAAAAACTCTTTCTCTTATACAGGAGGATCAGATGTGTACACAGGAAAGCTAAACTGCAGGATTTTAAGACAAATGCAGTGAGAAGATACCTGCTCCACACTGCATCTTAGCATCCACAGATTAAATATCCTGTGCTCATAGCATTTAATGTAGTATCAACATTATGTATTAATTTGCCTAATGTATCACAAGTGGTACACTGCAATGGCAATGTTAATCAGATAACCATTTTAAACGTAAACAAATGAAACAGCAAGTGGTTCTACAGCTGATCTGAGCAGTATAATTCTATCTTTAACCGTGTTACTATATAGCTGCTTGATTAATAAGAGCAATAGTAGCTTCAAAATGTACCAGAGCTAAAAAGTATAATCACTTATCGTGAGTATGAGAAATGTAGCCCCAGAAACATCAAAGTCACACCTTGGTGCAGCAGAGAACTCATGTCTGACAGATTCCTATCTTCCCACTGACCAAGGACAGTGTCTTCACAGGAACCTGTCTACTTGTTATATTTCTACCTGTTCTTCATACTTTGAGACCTTTGAATGTATCTAGTTTGTCTTTCTCCTCTTCCTTGTGAAGGACAATTATTTGCCAACCCTTTCTTCATACTACAAATGCCTCGATAAAATCTTACCTGGCATTACTTCCAGAATGTCATTTTCATTAACTTATGTTTGCACACTCCAAGAAGACTTTCTGCTTGTTATTCACTGTTTTAAGTTTGTCCCCAACATTAAAGCAGACAATATTCTTTCAAATGCTTGAAACTATGAAACCAGAAGTGACACAAGGAGTTGTCCATTGGTGAACTATAAAGAGTGAGTTTGGAAACAGCCTTATTTCTGACATGTTAGGTACATGAAAAACTGTGTTGTTTGCTATCTATAGTTGGTAGCTACTGGAAAGCTTTAAAGTTAGTCTTCTATTCATTCTGCAATTCCCTTTAATCACCAATCTGAGGGCCTTCTGGAGTTCACAAATCATCATCAGTAGTATAATGCCCTAGGGCAGGTCTTCATATGAACTGAGAAAATCAAATCTCTAATGTCCACATTTTTTGCAAAATGAGAATGGCAGATTATGATTGAAACACAAATATTTTGTGTCTACTTAATGGACTGACAGCCAATAATATACATAAATGTTATATGACTGTAGTGCAACTGATATTATACTCAGTTTTCATCACATTATTACATTGTTTAACTATTGCTTCTGCACTGCTAAGGAATTTCTAATATGACTTATGTAGAACCACCTAGAAAGATAAGGAAAGCCATTCACACCAAACGTAACTGTAATAATATAAAGGAAACAAGACAAAAAACAGAAAATAAACAAACCAAAAGGGGAAGGACATTTTCCCCAAACATATATACCTTTTGGGTCTAGAATAACATACCAGTAGAAAATGTGGGATATTCCTCAGCAACTTTCAATTATTGGTTCTTTTGATAATCACACTTTTGCTTCTTTTGAAACATTTGTGGTACTGGACATAAGGGGGTTTTGATTTTATTAATTCATATGTAGCTCTCCATGTACTCCTGTCATTTGCTACCTAACCTTATATTCCCACAACATCTGGTATCTGCTGCATCTTCTTCTGTCATTCACTGGTCCATCCACAGGACCAATCAGTAAAAACTCTCTTCTCATCTAATGCCCAAGACAATTGTGTTTCCTCTTTCTGATTATCTTCAAAATCGCTCTCTCTTTCTCCTCTCTACCCATTTTATCCCTTCCGACATCCAAATCCACATCTCAAATGCTTCTATTCTTTCCTCCTCTTTCCTCGGTGTCCATGTCTCAGCTCCATATAATTCCACACTCCATACACGGACCAGGCAGAATCACCTGGCGAAGAATGACTACCAGTCAGACACATGCATGAGGCATATAGTATCAGTGAGCATGCTGTGTGTGTGGAGTGGGGAGCCGTGCTGTCTATTTGAGTTTGACTGAGGGCAGATTGTGATGGCCCTGAGGCTCAGCACAGCATTTCGAAAACTGCACGATTTGTCATGTGTTTGAGGAGTGTTTTAGTGAGTGTCTTCAACACATGGCGAAACCAAGTTGAAACTATGTCCAAACATCGTGGGGTAGGGCGGCCACTCCTCATTACACACGTCTGACGTCACAGGCTGGGCAGACTGGTAAAATCGGACATGTGGCAAACTGTGGCAGAATTAACATCATACTTTAGTGGTGGGCAGAGTACACGTGTGTCTGAATAGACAGTGCACCGAACACTCCTAATGATGGGCCTCCGCAGCAGACGACCCATGTATGTGCCAATGTTAACCCAACAACATTGGCGACTACGACTGAAATGGGCACACAGCCATCGCCACTGGACACTGGCACAGTGACAAGAGTATTGCATGGTCTGATGAACCCAATACCTCCTCCATCATGCTGAAGGGAGGGTGCAAATCTGTCACCTTCTAGGGGAATAGCTCCTTGACACCAGGGACGGGAACAAGCTGATGACTCCAACATGCTCTGGGGAGTATTCATGTGGGCATCCATGGGTCCAGTGGAGCTCATGCAAGGCACCATGTTGGCCATGGAGTGTCTTACACTGATTGAAGACCACGAACATCCTTTTATGACGATCACGCTTCCTGATGGCAGTAGCATTTTTCAGCAAGATAATGTGCCATGTCACAAGGCCAGGAGTGTAATATGGAAGTGGTTCAAGGGACACAGTGACAAGTTCCAAGTGATGTGCTGGCCCCCCAACTTGCCAGATTTGAACCCAATCTAACACACCTGGGATGTGACTGAACATGGCATCAGAGCTCATCGCCCCCTCTCCAGAACTTACAAGAATTAGGTGACTTGTGTATTCAGCTCCATCCAGCGACCTACCAAAGCTCCATTGCTTCTATGCCATGACACATCGCCGCTGTCATTCATGCCAAAGGTGAACAAAGTGCCTGTTAGGTAGTTGTTGGTAATATTCTGGCTGACCAGTGTATAAAGAACTTCACCAATCTCTTCCTCAGGTCCTTGTCCACGCACCCACATAGAATTGCCTCCTCTTATTAAATTCCTTCTTGCAAATGGCTGTCCATGTTTTCACCGCTTTATAACACTTCATGCCTTAAGTAATTATGCTTCCCAGATATTTGAAGGCACTTGTTCTATATCTTCCTGTCCTAACTTTATAGCCATTCTTACATTTATTGCACTTATCACTATACATTTCGTCTTTTTCTTATGAATTTTCATTCCGAATTCCTCACAGGTCTTATTTAATTCTTTTAGTATTCAATTTATAGTTTTTTCACTCTCTGCCAATAACACCATATCATCTGCATATGGAATACCAACCCACACCCTCATACAGGAGGAAATCACTAAATTTTGTCATCTTACAAACTCTTGTTGTATTTGAACAGGTTTGCAATAAAAGTTCTCATACATGTGTGGAAACCATTTACACAATAATGCCGCTTTTTAAATGAAGGTAATATTCAAAAGCAGAATGTTGTCCCTCAAAAAACATTACTTGATTCTGAATTCAAATAAATATTTCATATGATTATGAGAGACTGCAATGATTTGACTAAAAGGGTTGCAAATGTGAAATTCAGTCACTGCTTGCATATTAGAATACCGGTAAAAACATTACCAGCTTTTAATAAACTTTAGAACATGGTGGTGACATTCAGATGGAACAAGAAGGAAAATTAATCCAGAATGAAATACTGACAAATGAAATAAATCATTAAAATATAGCTGCTACAAGAATAAATTACAGCGGCACAACCAGTCATGGAAATAGTACGAATAGGGATCAGTAAATGGTACAATGAGCGAGGTTGAGAAATGGACTGAATAGTGACTGTGATCTTTTATTTATGTATTAGTTGCTGTTGTTACATACAACTTGAACACTAGAAGATTTTTCACTATACTACGGAAAGGTTGAAGGCGGTACAGTGATAACAGCTTGGCTGAGAACAAGTTGACTGCAGGGAGAGAAGTAGTTCATGGGTAGCAAACTAAGTCACGTTGCCAACCCTGGGAATCTATTCCATGTACTTTGGCATTTTAGGAACATCTACCATGTATAAACTGAAGTTCGCCTGAATCCATTTGTAGTTTGAATTGAACTGACTTTAAAATTGGATAAATACTGAGCAACAGTATTCATTTCTACAGGAGACAATAAAAGTCTTGATAGGGGCCAATGGCGTACTTCTGTGTCTGCAATGTTGTCAACATTCACCGTGATGTACGATGGAGTGCGTCGGCTGCTGATTCTATGCAGCCAATGAGAGAGCGGCAGGCAGATGATGTGCTTGGAAGCTAGAGACTTAACATTTTCAAGTCAGTGTTATTGTGGTCTTCAGTCCTGAGACAGGTTTGATGCAGCTCTCCATGCTACTCTATCCTGTGCAAGCTGCTTCATCTCCCAGTACCTACTGCAACCTACATCCTTCTGAATCTCTTAGTGTATTCCTCTCTTGGTCTCCCTCTACGATTTTTACCCTCCACACTGCCCTCCAATACTAAACTGGTGATCCCTTGATGCCTCAGAACATGTCCTATCAACCGATCCCTTCTTCTAGTCAAGTTGTGCCACAAACTTCTCTTCTCCCCAATCCTATTCAACACTTCCTCATTAGTTATGTGATCTACCCATCTAATCTTCAGCGTTCTTCTGTAGCACCACATTTCAAAAGATTCTATTCTCTTCTTGTCCAAAATATTTATCATCCATGTTTCACTTCCATACATGGCTACACTCCATACAAATACTTTCAGAAACGACTTCCTGGCACTTAAATCTATGCTCGGTGTTAACAAATTTCTCTTCTTCAGAAATGCTTTCCTTGCCATTGCCAGTCTACATTTTATATCCTCTCTACTTTGACCATCATCAGTTATTTTGCTCCCCAAATAGCAAAACTCCTTTACTACTTTAAGTGTCTCATTTCCTATTCTAATTCCATCAGCATCACCAGAGTTAACTCAACTACATTCCATTATCCTCACTTTGCTTTTGTTGATGTTTGTCTTATATCCACCTTTCAAGGCACTGTCCATTGCGTTCAACTGCTCTTCCAAGTCCTTTGCTGTCTCCGACAGAATTACGATGTCATCGGCGAACCTCAAAGTTTTTATTTCTTCTCCATGGATTTTAATACCTAGTCCGAATTTTTCTTTTGTTTCCTTTACTGCTTGCTCAATATACAGATTGAATAACATCAGGGAGAGGCTACAACCCTGTCTCACTCCCTTCCCAACGACTGCTTCCCTTTCATGTCCCTCGACTCTTATAACTGCCATCTGGTTTATGTACAAATTGTAAATAGCTTTTCGCTCCCTGTGTTTTACCCCTGCCACCTTCAGAATTTGAAAGAGAGTATTCCAGTCAACATTGTCAAAAGCTTTCTCTAAGTCTACAAATGCTAGAAACGTAGGTTTGCCTTTCCTTAATCTAGCTTCTAAGATAAGTCGTAAGGTCAGTATTGCCTCACGTGTTCCGATATTTCTACGGAATCCAAACTGATCTTCCCCGAGGTTGGCTTCTACCAGTTTTTCCATTCGTCTGTAAAGAATGCGTGTTAGTATTTTGCAGCCGTGACTTATTAAACTGATAGTTTGGTAACTTTCACATCTGTCAACACCTGCTTTCTTTGGGATTGGAATTATTATATTCTTCTCAAGTCTGAGGGTATTTCGCTTGTCTCAAACATTTTGCTCACCAGATGGTAGAGTTTTGTCAGGACTGGCTCTCCCAAGGCCGTCAGTAGTTCTAACGGAATGTTGCCCACTCCCGGGGCCTTGTTTCGAATCAGGTCTTTCAGTGCTCTGTCAAACTCTTCACGCAGTATCGGATCTCCCATTTCATCTTCATCTATATTCTCTTCCATTTCCATAATATTGTCCTCAAGTACATCGCCCTTGTATAGACCCTCTATATACTCCTTCCACCTTTCTGCTTTCCCTTCTTTGCTTAGAACTGGGTTTCCATCTGAGCTCTTAATATTCATACAACTCGTTCTCTTATCTCCAAAGGTCTCTATAATTTTCCTGTAGGCAGTATCTATCTGACCCCTAGTGAGTTAAGCCTCTACATCCTTACATTTGTCCTCTAGCCATCCCGGCTTAGCCATTTTTCACTTCCTGTCGATCTCATTTTTGAGACGTTTGTATTCCTTTTTGCCTGCTTCATTTACTGCATTTTTATATTTTCTCCTTTCATCAATTAAATTCAATATTTCTTCTGTTACACAAGGATTTCTACTAGCCCTCGTCTTTCTCCTACTTGATCCTCTGCTGCCTTCACTACTTCATCCCTCAAAGCTACCCATTCTTCTTCTACTGTATTTCTTTCCCCCATTCTTGCCAATTATTCCCTTATTCTCTCCCTGAAACTCTCTACAACCTCTGGTTCTTTCAGTTTATCCAGGTCCCATCTCCTTAAATTCCCACCTTTTTGCAGTTTCTTCAGTTTTAATCTACTTCAAGTCAGTATAGAAGCGAAATCCAATATGTATTCAGATAAAAACAGCTGTGTTCTCAGGTCCCACAAGAAATCAACCTCAGAAGTCATGACATATTCAGAAGAAACAAATATTTATGACAACAAAGATATAAATTTCACAGCTGTGTTATTAGGATGAGGATTAAAATAGTGATGCCACAGATGACAGGGTAAGTAAGTGACACACACACACACACACACACACACACACACACACACACACACAACTGCAGTCTCAGCAACTGAAACCACACTGCCAGCAGCAGCATCAGAGCATGATGGGAGTGGCGACTGGGTGGGGGTAAGGAGGCGGCCAGGCAGAAAGGGGGAGGGATAGTATGGTGGAGGTGGCAGACAGTGAAGTGCTGCAGGTTAGACAAGGGACAGGGGAGACATGGGGGATATCAGAAAAGGAGAGAAATAAAAAGACTGGGTGTGGTGGTGGAATGATGGCTGTGTAGTAGTATAATGAGAACAGGGCAGGGGCTGGATGAATGAGGACAGTGACTAAGTTGGAGGCCAGGAGTGTTACAGGAACAGGATGTATTGCTGGGAAAGTTCCCACCTGCGCAATTCAGAAAAGCTGGTGTTGGTGGTAAGCTATATGGCACAAGCTGTGAAGCAGTCATTGAAATGAAGGATATCATGTTTGGCAGTGTGTTCAACAACAGGATGGTCCACTTGTTTCTTGGCAACAGTCTGTTTGTGGCCATTCATGCAGACAGACATCTTGTTGGTTGTCATGCCTACATAGAATGCAGCACAGTGGTTGCAGCTTAGCTTGTAGACCATATGACTGGTTTCACAGGTAGCCCTGCCTTTGATGAGATAGGCGATGTTAGTGACCGGACTGGAGTAGATGGTGGTGGGAGGATGTGTGGGACAGGTCTTGCATCTAGGTCTATTACAGTGTCATGAGACACGAGGTAGGGGATTGGGAGCAGGGGAGTGTAAGAATGGATGAGTATATTGTGTAGGTTCTGTCGACGGCGGAATATTACTGTGGGAGGGGCGAGAAGGATAGTAAGCAGGTCATTTCTCACTTGAGGGTATAGCGAGAGGTAATCGAAACCCTGGCGGAGAATGTAATTCAGTTGCTCCAGTCCTGGGTGGTACTGAGTTACGAGGGGAATGCTCCTCTGAGATCAGATGTGGAACTTTGGAAGGTTGTGGTAGACTGGAAAGATAAGGCACAGGAAATTTGATTTTGTACAAGGTTGGGAGGATAATTAAGGTCAATGAAAGCTTCAGTGAGACCCTCGGTATGTTTCTAGAGGGACTGCTTGTCACTGCAGATGCAACAACCACAAGTAGCGTCCTGGGTGGTTAGGGACACCCCATTGTGTCCGGTTACTGTGCCTCACAGAGAGACACTCTGATCTCCTTTAACCCATTACCCCGAACCTACGCTCCTCTCCTAAATAAAAGATACCAACCGTTTCCTCCATTGACACTCCACTGTTCCTGTCACTTTACCACACGGTGCCCTGCTCGTCACTATTCATGCCACGTCCCTGTACACTAATATTCCTAATGCCCATGGCCTTACTGCTATTGGCCACCACCTTTCCCAACGGCCGATGGATTCGAAACCAATACCCTCCTTCCTAGTCGCCATGACCAACTATATCCTCACTGACAATTACTTCTCCTTCGAAGGCATCACCTATGAACAGATCTGGGTACGGCTATGAGTACCCACATGGTACCATCCTGTGCCAACCTATTAATGGGTCATATAGAGGAATCTTTCCTAAAAACCTAGAATCCTAAACCCCTCACCTGGCTCAGATTCATTGATTACATCGTTGCGATCTGGATTGAAGGTGAGGACACCCTATTCACATTCCTCCAGAACCTGAACAACTTCTCCCCCATTTGCTTCACCTGGTCCTACTCAACCCAAGAAGCCACCTTCTTAGATGTTGATCTCCAAGTCGAAATGGCTACATCAGTACCTCTGTCCATATCAAACCTACTAACCACCAGCAATACCTCCAGTTTGACAGCTGCCACCTATTCCATACCAAGAAGACCCTTCCGTACAGCCTAGCCAACTGTGGTCATTGCATCTGCAGTGACGAGCAGTCCCTCTAGAAATATACCGAGGATCTCACTGAAGCTTTCAATGACTGTAATTATCCTTGCACAATGAAATGCTATGTCTACCCTATACTAATTGCTGCTTTTTCCATTGTTTCTCTTATATAATTTTCATTGTAAGTTCTCACACACTCTCAAAGATATTTACGAATAGTTTTACTTAGTTCAACATTCTCTGCTATTACTGCTTGCTCGAAACTTTTACGTTATTTTCAATCCCTGCCTAATATTACTAATCAAAACGTATTTGAGGTGTATTATATCTTTGAGTAGATGCCCACAATTATTCTGTACATGCATGCATTAAAATCTAATAATATTCCACAAATGCTGCACATAAATGTTTTCAAAGTAACAATATAAACAGCAGTATTTGTTTTGTGCCTATATATAATTCAGAATGAAAACATGGCATTCAGCTTCAATAAGGACTGACACTAACATAGGAGGGCGTGATTAAAAGTAATGCTTCCACGTATTTTATTTTGTTTTCAATAATGGTTGAGGTATTACACGTCGTGCATATTACTTGGTTAATTTCCTGCTTCGTTGACGTAAAGCGCAACCCTCTGCTACTGGAGGGCTCCAAGTTGTAAGATGATGGTGTATGTCAGTGGGTGAGAAAAATGATCACACAGATTCAAAGAGTTTGTCCAAACACACATGGAACATCACCACCTTCAGCGTGAGAATGCAAAACCGCATACAAGTACTGTGACATCGTCAACAATGTGGTGCCCCGAGTTCATTGTCACTGATCATCCTCAAAGCCCCAACTTGGCCCCCATCTGATTTACATCGGTTTCCAAAACTTATAAGACCACCTTCAAGGACTTCACTTTGATAGTGATGACGTGCTGAAATCAGAGGTGAAGTAGTGGCTCCATCAACAAGGTCAAACATTCTACAGTGACAGTATCAACAAACTGGTCTCTCAATGGGAGAAATGCATCTGTCGCCAGGGTAGCTACGTTGAGAAATAAATATGTAGATATGAAGAACAAAGATGTAAAACGTTAACAACATTGTTTTATTTGAAAAGCCTTATGAGTTTTCACACAAAAAATTTGGAGGTATTACTTTTCAACAAACCCTCATATAAATGGTTTCATTGGTACTTACATTAATACTGCATCTTTCTCCACAACAAGAGCTGGAGTGCGAAATGGAAATCCATAAATTCTGTGTGTGAGATATTTATAAAGCAAATCACAATTTTTATCTTCTTTAGCTGATGTGTAAAATAGAGCTGCACCATGCTGTAGACAAAATCGTCGGATCCACTGCTGCATAAAATCAAAGTGCTCATCCCGGTAATCAAAATCTTTTTCTAGTGTAGTCATATAATCCGTCTGCAGGAAAATGGAAAGTTCCAATTGCTATAAAAATACAGGCTTCAATTAAAAATATTAAGCAGGAAGAAATGCATTCTTTTACCTTTGTAATAACAACTACAACATCTAAACCAAGATTCCGGGTGAGGACTCCTTCACCCAAGGGTAATATATCATTTGCGTCTTCCTCCAGATTTCGAGAAGTTCGTTTCATTGGGGACCCTTGTTCGAGTTCATCACCAGGTTCCACATAATCCTGCCACTTCTTCACATCTGAAATTACATATTGAAGGACAGAGTTACAATGAACCACAGATCTGTCTGAAACAATACAGCAAATTTCATATCTTAATACATTTTTAATTATTCAGACATTTTCATGCTCATATTCAGGAATTGCATGCTGTGTGCCTTCTGTTAGACACGAAGTTAACGATAACCAGAATATAATTATACAGCATTTGTACTTAATACCTTTTCATGGAAAAAAAAAGCTGGTAACAAGCAGTCAGGTGATAAATCATTCTGAATGCACAATCCCATAAGAGGAAGAGTTTGTAGCAGTCAAATGTGGTTTGCGAATTACTAGTAACCCAGACAGTTATTAGGGTCAGTCAAAGTTCCTTTCACCATAGAACTGATGATCACTATCTACACTCTAATTAAATCTACTTGTTATTTGACATTTGTCACATGGCACTATGGCAGTGTCACATCAGCTGTCAGCGGCTGTGCAGCTATGGGCAACGCAGGTGCAGTGGGTTGGCAGTTGATTTTACATTGCCAATGAAAGAATAACAGGCACACAATGTGTTTTGTAGCAATTAATTTGAACACTTGCCCTAACATAACCCGAACCTCAAACTGTGCTGCACATTAGAGAAAACTGGTGTCAGCAATGTCCAGCCACTGCTACAGTACTATAACCTTATTCTTTGTAACAGGGTGATATGAAGCATTATTAAGAACAATTACTAACAGATTTTCTAAACCTGGAGGCAAAGAATTTTCAAACCAATTTAACCCTCCAAGTGCCACTGGCGTCAATAGGGCCCCATAAGCACACTGGATAGACACTATGTGCTCGAACGTATCTGGACACTTGGCTGAAAATGACTTACAAGTTCATGGTGCCCTCCATCAGTAATGCTGGAATTCAATATGGTGTTGCTCCACCCTTGGCCCTGATGACAGCTTCCACTCTCACAGGCATATGTTCAATCATATGCTGGAAGGTTTCTTGGGAAATGGCAGCCCACTCTTCACAGAGTGTTGCACTGAGGAGAGATACTGATGCAGGTCGGTGAGGTCTGGCACAAAGTCGGCATTCCAAAACATCCCAAAGGTGTTCTATAGGGTTCAGGTCCAGACTTCGTGCAGGCCAGGCCATTACATGGATGTTACTGTTGTGCAACCACTCCGCCATAGGCCGTGCATTATGAACAGGTGCTAGATCGTGTTAAAAGATGCAATCACCATCCCCGAATTGCTCTTCAACAGTGGGAAGCAAGAAGGTGCTTAAAACATCAATGTAAGCCTGTGCTGTGATAGTGCCATGCAAAGCAACAAAAGGTGCAAGCCTCTCCAACATAACACCACCACCTCAGAATTTTACTGTTGGCACTACACATGCTGGCAGAGGACTTTCACTGGGCATTCGCCGTACCCACACCCTGCCATCGGATTGCCACACTGTGTACTGTGATCAGTCATTCCACACAATGTTTTCCACTGTTCAATCGCCCAATGTTTACACTCCCGATACCAAGCGAGACATCATTTGGCATTCACTGGTGTGAAGTGTGGCTTATGAGCAGCTGCTCGACCATAAAATCCAAGTTTTCTTACCTCCCACCTAACAGTCATAGTACTTGCAGTGGATCCTGATGCAGTATGGAATTCCTGGGTGATGGTCTGGATAGATGTCTGCATATTACACATTACAAAGCTCTTAAACTGTCGGTGGTCTCAGTCATTCGACAAATGGGGGGGGGGGGGGGGGGGGGGGGGGGCTGTACGCTTTTGAGCTGTACATGTCCCTTCGCATTTCCACTTCACTATCACATCGTAAACAGTGGACCTATGGATGTTTAGGAGTGCGGAAATCTCGCATACCAACGTACGACGCAAGTGACACCCAATCACCTGATCACGTTCGGAGTTCTGCTGAGTGCCCCACTTGCTCTGTCACGTAGCTTAATGACTGAGATCGCTGATAGGGAGTACCTGGCAGTAGGTTGCAGCACAATGCACCTAATATGAAAAACGTATGTTTTTGGGGATGTCCAGATACTTCTGATCACATAGTGTATATACCTTCCTTGTCTTCAAAATATTACTTTCTCACTCTGAATCAATTGTATCCAATTATGTTTTGTTCATTTTTATATTTATAACCTCAATTTAAAATTTATTCATGGTTTTTGCACTGAGTACTGCTGGGTTCAATATGATCCCACTTTAAATTGTGTGTTTCTTGAATGTAACATTTATGAAAATAGAATGATAAATGATCTGTTGAACGGCTGTTCTATGTAACACCTGCAACAATGAAAACATTATTTTCTGTTTATTTTTGTACCACTGTTAGTGTTTCTCAGATTAGCTGTTGTTCCACCCTTCCTAGTACCACAGGGGTCAACATAACATTATAAAATCCTAGCTCCCTTTTTTTAAAAGCTTTTTTTTCCAAAATGTGATTTATTCTCTCTGAGTCAGTTGTATCCAATGATGTTTTGTTTGGTATCATATCCAGTGTTAACTGGGGTCTATATACCCCAGTGGTGTTCAGAGAGATGAAAAAAATCTCTGTAGTAGGAGGGTTAAGAATGTGCCATGATGTATTTCCTCACAACACTCCGATGTCCCTTTGATGTGTCAGACAGAGAATACTCAACCACTTTGCAAAAGGAAAGGGGGAGGGGGGAAGGTCGCATCTCCTTTGTCATCTATTCAACCTTCTGTAATGGTATGACTGCCAATAAACACATTTCACCAATTCAAACTATGTTTTGAGTTACTGTCTGCCATCACTTGCAAAATCTGCATCACCATCACCTGCTTGCTTCATCAATCGCCTGCAATAATTTTGTATTTAAAACAGACTTGAGAACAAGCTGCAATGATGCATTACTCTTTAAAAAGTTTACACTCATTCAAAGTGTCAAGTAAATTATTAAAGCAAGATGCTTTCTATGACTCATGCCTAGTATGATAAGTCCCAGTTTTTTTATGCACTTTCAAACATTTTTTTATCTGATGTATCACGACAAGTGCCCTGCTTCATTGCCTTCCTTCACCATTTTCCTTGCTAATAAAACACATGGCCATTCCACTGTTGATGGTATGATTACTTTGGAGAATGGTAAGAAGGGTTCCTTCCACTTTCCATTTACCTGTCAAAGTACTCTTGCACGTTACACACAAATGTGACTGACGCTCAAGCAAAATTCCTTGTTCAGCTTTTTTGTTGTATCTGGACCCTGAGCTTTGGGTCTGCCCTTCTAATTTCATTTTTCAATACAACATAACTGCACCAATATGAGCAACAGAAATACACAAATTGGCTATCACACACAATGTCAGTAACGGAGCACTCATGTATTATACATAATCCTACTTGATACTGCTAGTGAAATGATGCTCTATTTTGTCACAATGGAAGCTGTGGACAGTCAGGGAGTAATGTTGAGAGATCTAATCAGAGGAAATTGGGTCCAAAGTGTGAAGCATACAATAGGGTCCAAAGTGTGAAGCATACAATACGTAATACACTACTGGCCATTAAAATTGCTACACCACGAAGATGACGGTCTACAGACACAAAATTTAACTGACGGGAAGAAGATGCTGCGATATGCAAATGATTAGCTTTTCAGAGCATTCACACAAGGTTGGCGCCGGTGGCGACACCTACAACGTGCTGACATGAGGAATGTTTCCAACCTATTTCTCATACACAAACAGCAGTTGACCGGTGTTGCCTGGTGAAATGTTGTTGTGATGCCTCGTGTGAGGAGGAGAAATGCATACCATCACGTTTCCGACTTTGATAAAGGTCGGATTGTAGCCTATTGCGACTGTGGTTTATCGTATCACGACATTGCTGCTCGCGTTGGTCGAGATCCAATGACTGTTAGCAGAATATGGAATCGGTGCATTCAGGAGGGTAATACAGAACACTGTGCTGGATCCCAATGGCCTCATATCACTACCAGTCGAGATGACAGGCATCTTATCCACATGGCTGTAACGGATCATGCAGCCACGTCTCGATCCCTGAGTCAACAGATGGGGTCGTTTGCAAGACAACAACCATCTGCACAAACAGTTCGACGACGTTTGCTGCAGCATGGACTATCAGTTCGGAGACCATGGCTGCGGTTACCCTTGACACTGCATCACAGACAGGAGCGCCTGTGATGGTGTACTCAACGACGAACCTGGCTGCACGAATGGCAAAACGTCATTTTTTCGGATGAATCCAGGTTCTGTTTAGAGCATCACGATGGTCGCATCTGTGTTTGGCGACATCGTGGTGAACGCACATTGGAAGAGTGTATTCGTCATCGCCACACTAACGTATCACCCAGTGTGATGGTATGTGGTGCCATTAGTTACACATCTCTGTCACCCCTTGTTCGCACTGACGGCACTTGGAATTGTGGATGTTACATTTCATGTGTGTTACGATCCGTGGCTCTACCCTTCATTCGATCCCTGCGAAACCCTACATTTCAGCAGGATAATGCACAACCGCATGTTGCAGGTCCTGTACGGCCTTTCTGGATACAGCAAATGTTCGACTGCTGCCCTGGCCAGCACATTCTCCACATCTCTCACCAATTGAAAACGTCTGGTCAATGGTGGCCGAGCAACTGGCTCGTCACAATATGCCAGTCACTACTCTTGATGAACTGTGGTAACGTGTTGAAGCTGTATGGGCAGCTGTATCTGTACACGTCATCCAAGCTCTGTTTGACTCAATGCCCAGGCGTATCAGAGCCGTTATTACGGCCAGAGGTGGTTGTTCTGGGTACTCATTTCTCAGGATCTATGCACCCAAATTGCGTGAAAATGTAATCATATGTCAGTCCTAGTATAATATATTTGTCCAATGAATACCCATTTATCACCTGCATTTCTTCGTGGTGTAGCAATTTTAATGGCCAGTAGTGTATTAATCAGACAATAATAACTGGTGGAACTGAACTGATTGGCTACATATAATCACCATAATCATAAAGGACAATTTTTTCTACTGTAATAATTTACCAATTATTTAGACTCCAACATACATAATCAGCTGAACAGATGAGAGAATGCAATACAATAAGATGTTTAATAACATGTTTAATAAACCTTACCAATACCTACTAAATCTTTCCGGCATAGGTTATGTAATACGATGTTAAGACATCAAAACTATGTCCACCAACATTCGATTTTAATACATGAGCAGTCCATACATTTAAAGACTCTTGTCATAGAACTATCAGAGGCAGACACAGCCGACCCACAAAATTACAGACCAATGCCCCCAATATCAGACTGCTGCAGAATTCTTGAACATAATCTCAGTTCAAATATAATAAACTTTTTGAGGCAGAGAAACTTATGTCAACAAACCAGCAAGGTTTTGAAAGCATCACTAGTATGAAACTCTGCTTGTCCTCCTCTCACAACGAACACTGCAAACCATGGATGAAGGGCAACAGGCAGATTCCATATTTCTAGATTTCCGGAAAGCATTTGACAGGGTGCACACGCTGCATTGGATAAATGCTATGTTCCTGCACACGCAAGGTCTTTTGACGGTTTCTGTGGAAAAACAAACCTTGTTAACATTTTCAAAAACCTCTCTTTCAGACGAAAGTTTGGAAGCAAACCATGTATAATGCAGTATTTCCCTAAAAATTGGCACTGATAATTGGTTATGCAGTATCGCGTGTGTTTTAATAGCGTCTTCTGAGAAGCAATTTCTCGTTCTCTTTCAATTAAATACAAACAGCTTTGAAGACACGGACATGCATACATTTTCAGTATCACTTTATGCGTTTGGTCGTTTACTAGTCGATAGTTATGAATATTATATTATTTGTGATAATAAAAATTAGTCGACTGCCAAATAACATTGTAAATTTAATACAAGTTCATCCGATTACACGTATTCCCATTATATCAATTGTAATATGAATAGTAAAGAAAATGACTGTGTTGGGGAAAAAAAAAAAAAAAACCTGACAAACGGAACTCGATCCAGCAGCTTCGAACGCCAACCACTTAAAAAAAAAAAAAAAAAAAAAGCATTTTGTTCTATATTGCTCAATGAATTTGTTCAGGGCAGACATCCGATGACACCCGTTCAGCTTGTTCATTCACCCGTTCGCTCAGTTTTTTTTACTAGAAAGGGAAGCTAATGCTCTGATCAAACACAGTGCGCTACCGTGCCGTCACCACATGGCTGCAGCTGCTACATGGTTAAAATGGCCACGCACAAATATATATTCGACGACCGAAATTATCTTGCAATTTTCTCAGCAACGCTTGAGAAGTACGCCCTACTGCTTACACATTTTGTTGTCCTCATAGAGTACGTCGTGGCCTCCCCTTGTGAGTATAATGTTGCAAAGTGACAAGAGATGGAACAGACATGTGAAGATTGTAGTAAGAAAGGTGAACGGTCGACTTCAGTGTATCGGCAGAATTCTGGGAAAGGAGACTGCATGTCGGATGGTAGTGCAACCTTTTCTTGAGTACTGCTCAAGCATTTGGAATCCATACCAGGTAGAATTAAAGGAAGACATTGAAGCAATTCATAAACAGGGTGCTAGATTTGTTACTGATAGGTTTGAACAACACACAAATGTTATGGAAATGTTTCAGGAATTCAAATGGGAATCCCTGGAGTGAAGATGATATTATTTTCAAGAAACACAATTGAGAAAATTTAGCCAACCAGCATCTGAAGCTGACTGCAGAATGATTCTACAGTCAGCAAAATACATTGCGCGTACGGAGCACAAATACAAAATACAAGGAATCAGGGCTCATATGGAGGCATATAGACAGTCAGTTTTCTCTCGTTCTATTTGCAAGTGGAACAGGAAAGAAAATGACTAATATCGGTACAGGGAACCCTCCGCCACCCATGATAACGTGGATTGCGGAATATCGATGTAGATATAGACGAAATGTTTGTAGCAAAGCTGGAAAGAATTCTAGTCTTTAGTAAGATTTTTGTTCCAAAGGAAACAAGTTTCTTCTAACAATTCCTACAATTTTTGTTATCAATTCTCACACAGAAAACTACTCCCATTTTCTGCATCTAAGTTTTCAAGCTGTTTGTAATGCTAAGTGGAAAACACTTGTTTCAAACTTTGTTAAATACAGCTTTCTTTGTGATTATGAGATGGTACATATAACGTAGACTTAACATGTATCAGGCAGCAATGTTATTTTTAATAAATATCCACCAGACTGAGTAATAAATTAAGATTCATCACTAAGGAAATGAAAATGCTTACCATCCAAACACAACTTCCAAAATATTCATCAGTAGTCCTGATGTTTATTAAAGAGAATTTTCAATGGCAATACATTAGAGGCCATTCAAGTTACACTTGCAACAAGTGATTAACATTACTGATTAAACAATGGAAAATCCAGGCTGGAATGTGGTTTCAGTTGCCTGAGACTACAGTCTTGTGTGTGAGTTGCACTTGCACTTGCGTGCGTGCGTGGGTGGGTGGGTGCGCGCATGCATATGTCTGTCTATTGTTGACGAAAGCTTTAATGGCTGAAAGCTATGATTGTGAGAGTCTCTTCATTGTGGCTATCTGTGATGACTCAGCATCTCCCCTATATGGTGAGTAGTAAATTTCCTTCTCATAACATTACTGATTCTTTAACCTTTTGAAATTTCACGTGTAGATTACAAAAGTAATGATGTACAGCAGAGAACTAAATATGATTAATCATTCATCTTTATCAATATTCATGAGCATTTCAAGCATTCAGCTGAGTTAACTGGGAAGTTATGCAGTAAATAAATGAATGTCATGTGGCTTCCATCCTGGTGCTTGCCATTCAATACGGTGTCACTGTGAAGGCTTGAGTGTCAATTCTTACACGGCTGAAGCAACTTCTTTGGACATATTTCTTTCTTAAAAGCATCTATTCAAAAGCAAAAGAACTGTTTATTAACACTTTTCTGCAGTTATCCTAGCAGGAATTATTATTAGATTAATAACAACTTTAGAGCACAACATACAAGGGTTGGTGAAAAAAATACAGAAACACTGCAAGAAATGCATGGTTGTACATACACAGAGATGCTAAGCCTGCAGCTCTTGCTGTTGTATTTGATAACAAATCGTACCCGTACATTGTCCTCAATACATTGCAAGTGTCACGTCATGGTCAGAACAATGTTCTGTGTGGTTGCAAGTCCATTATGTTGGAGTTAAATGAATCTGAACATGACCAAATTGTTTATGCTCGTATTGAGGGTGCTTCCATAACCAAGGCAGCCAAAGTGTTTTGCTTTTCAAGAGACACCATATTGAAAATTTATACCACATACTAGGAAAACAGAAAAACATCATCCACTAAGCCTCAATGTGGACAAAAGTGCCTGCTGAGTGCTGGTGACAGGCGGTCACTGAAGAGGATTGCGACGAAAAATAAGATGATGATGTGTATAAGTCACTGCAGAACTGAATGTTGCACTTGCAAACCCTATCAGCACCAAGAAAACATCTAGGGAGCTCCATAAGCTGAGAATTGTAGAGCAAGATGGAATTCCGAAACTACACATCAGTGACGCAAATGCCCTTAACAGGAAAATGTGCCACACAACCAGACTAAGCAGCAATGGAAGATGTCATTTGTTTGGACGAGTCTCGTTTCACACTGTTTCCAACTCTTGGCCAATTTTACATCACATAAGTGAAACTTGGTGGGGGTTTAGTGATGAATTGGGCAACCATATCATGATATTTCAGAGGCTCCATGGTTACTCAGGCTGCATTACTGTCAAGGATTACATGACAATTTTGGCTAATCATGTCCACGCGATGGAACAATGTTTGTTCCTGAATGGTGATGCTGTGTTCCAAGAGGACAGGGCCCCTGTTCACACAGCATGCATCATAGAGGACTTGTTTTAAGCGCTCGAGGATGAGTTTTTGCATTTCACCAGCCACAGTCACCACATCACATTACTGAGCCTCTGTGGTCTACTTTTGACAGAAGGGTACATGACTGCTGTCCACATCCATTATTGTTACCTGCGCTTGCCATTATTTTGCAGGAAGAATGTTATAAGATTCCCTTGAAAACCATACAGGATCTGTATTTATCCATTCTGAGATGACTGGAAGCTCTTTTGAATGCCAACAGTTCTCTCACACCTCATTAGGCACAGCAATGCATTTTGTTTTTTGTGTTTACATATTTCTCCCCCCCCCCCCCCCCCCCGCCCCCCCCCCCCCCAATACATTTTCTGTAGCTCCTAGCTACCTGTAACTGAATAGAGGAAAGTAATGGTACAAACAGAAACTGTCACATTCAAATTTTACAGCTCGCAACATTTTCATTTGAATTTGAGTACATACATAATCAATCGTCATTTCTCTTTGACACATCTGCAGTTGTACTGTAGAGCTAATTCTTCCTGCTGCCTCGCTATAAAAGCTACAGAAAATACTGGAAGACAATAAAAACCCGTATGATGATACCAAAGATACTATTAATGTGATGAAGATATCAACAAGTCTATTACTATTGTTTACTTCGACTTTTATGCTTGCAGCATTGCCAACTCAAACCAACTATCAAAATTAAAGCATAATTCTCCAATAAAAAACTGTTCAAAGATTCTAATATATATTTAAAATATAAAAGTGACTGTTTCAGTAGCATACATTTAAGCCTGTACTCTTGTAGTTCATCCCTTTTGAGCTTCAGTTTGTCAATGTGGTCCTGCAGTACAGATGCCCATGTCTGCAGCTGTTCCAGAATACCCCAAGGGGTAGTCATGGCAGCAACAAACATGACTAACGTATGTGGGAAGCTCTCTTCCGACAGCGCAAATCGGAGGAGGTGAGAGTGGGCTGGGTCACCATCCAGGACCCATACACTTAAACGTGTGTGGTCTGAAACAAATTTTTACAATAAGGATGATTACAATAATAGACATTACAAACAAATTTTAAAAAATGAGCTGCTGTATTTTGATTAATACTACATATTAATCCTGTAACTTAGTGCTCTCTCTGAACACCAAAATAAGGAGCTCTGGGTGGGGGAGTGAAATCAGTCAACCAGTTGCATGACAGGTTTGTTAGAACTATTGACCTATGTTTTGCCAATTTAAGACGTCAGAATGATACAAGCCTAAGCATCACTGTCTAGAGAAATGAGATTTCACTATGTATCAACTGAGTATAGCTAGGTGCATCTACTGCAGATGTGGTCTCTTGATGTTTCAGAAGATGGTGCAGTAATGTAAGCATAAGAAGGTAGGAGACGAGGTCCTTGCAGAAGTGAAGCTGTGAGGATGGGGTGTGAGTCGTGCTTGGGTAGAGCACTTGCCCACGAAAGGCAAAGGTCCCGAGTTCGAGTCTTGGTCCAGCACACAGTTTTAATCTGCCAGGAAGTTTCAATGTAAGCATACTTTGAATCATTAAAATTTATTTACTTGATTTTTAAATTTGTCCAAATCCTTATTTTGGTCTCCTGTAAAATTTACTTCTTGTGTTGTGGCTTAGGACTGAAGCATTCTGATCTCTTCCATTATAAAATTATCTTCTTTAGAAGGAGATGAAACTTCTAGAAATTACACAGATTATAAAAGGTTCAAGTACACCAAATAACAAATGCAGATAAAATACTAGAAGCCATGAGTACACATTTGCTTGTCATATCTTGTGTTCAAAATGTACTTTAAAATTAAGCCATTTGGCATTTGTCAAGTAAAAATTCACCTCAGATATAATAAAATAAGTCATGACTGTCAGATGCCATCAGTGTGTAATTCGCTGATGCAACTTGTCAACTGACTAATGTACTAAGGCCTGAAGCTAAGGCAACTTTCGTATAGAGTGCACAAGAAATGCGCAAATAAGTGTGACAAATAAAGTAGCGCACAATTAGGCTCGCATACTCATGCTGAGTAGTTTATGGCCAATAATTGACAAATACAACAGTGCATCATTATCATAAATTATAGGCCTTCCTTAACCAGTGCAATTCAGTGCATGAAATATTTTACAAATTAAATGATGCTGATAAAAAAATTATTTATAACACATCTTAAAACTCACTGCAACAGAAAGTATTATGTGAAAATATAATGTCATTAAAACAATTACAGGCACAATGGAAATAACTTCCTTCTCTAGCAACATAAACTATTGTACCTCATATACAAATGTACAGCTAGTAGTGTTTAGATTCTAAATAAAACTCTGGAGACATCTTATTTTACATGATGTCTTAAAATAGTTGTGAATGTACGATATCTCTGTTTTGGTATAGCAACTGGACATAAACTATCTAGTGCTCGACAAGTAACTTAAGGGAATGTGTTTGAGGAAAACGACATCCTTGACATGTACACGCAGCCAGTAAACAATTGCTAAGCTGCCATGACTAACATCTTAAACTGCTGAGGAAATTCTTATTCAGTTGCAGCTGATCATTTACGATAAAACTTAGCTAAATGTTGAAAAAATCTTAATTTCCTCCAACAAATCTAATTTATAACCTTTCCCTTGTTTATGCAAGATTACCGTTTCTTCTAGTTTTCTTGGAGAATGTTCAGAATTTAACAAATGCTCTGTGTAGGTGGAATTATATATGATAGCCCCTCCCCTGCCCAGCAAGTGCTCTCGATGTCTCACTTTGAACGTCCGCCGTTCCAGTTTATCCAACCTCTGACAATTGTTGCACAACGTTTTGTAAACACTTGAGTAGGTAAAAGGATCTTTACCCCCGTGTGCACTAGATTTTTTTCTTTGGACTACTATTGGTAGAAAATGTAACCTTACAGCCATATTTTTTAGTTAAAGAGGAGGCTGAACCTGTATGAAATATTACACAAAATAGCTAAGCTTTTCGTTTTCCCCTTTTTCCTTCCTTTTATTATTACTAAGCACTGACAATTTTTTAGCCCTTTTAGTAACTGGGCCCTGGTTGTCTAAAAGTGGCTCATAGCCATTATTACAATTGTTTTGGTTACTTTATTTCTGTAGACTTTCAGGGGATAGTAGCATAAACACAGCGAGGTTAATTGCTTAGTAGATGAAAACTACTTTCAGAGTGTGTGAGAGGTGCATTTTAGAATTTCCTATTTGTGTATCAAATCTAAGCTACTTGCAAAGAAAAAGGAAAAAAAGTAAAGGATTCTTTAACTTTTGTGTGTAAATGCCTAGCTAACGGACTGATGATGCAGTAGTTTAGTTGCTTTCGACACATCATCATCATCATCATCCTAGCTAACTTGTTACGAGTGCTACCTTTACTATTCACAGTCTGGTACATTGGATGTCTGTTCTTGTGGATCTTAAACTGGCTTCTCCAAAGAGAAGGCTTGAGATTCATATTCACTACCCATTTCTTTTGAAATTTCCCAATAATTTTTTTTAGTATTACTTAAACAATTCTCTTTTGATTAAAGGTTGGATCTGAATTCCTTTTATATGACTGTTATTAATACTTTACTGTTTTTCATTTTGCAATTAATGTTATTAATTACCTTCTGCTCTTTAGTACCTATATTATCCCTATTAGTGACTTCTTTTTGTATGGTGTTACTGCATTCATGTGCTATCCTAACTTTTAAGAGGTTCTTCCATTTTCATACTGTCTAGACCAATTCTGAGATTGATAACAAAATTTTCAGTGCCCTCCATACAGAAGTTATCTTAACTTCAGAGCCTTGTACATTCGGCAGTTGAGAAGTTGTATCCATGAAGTTCACACTGATGTCATCTGATGGCCATGATTTGTTGTTGTATTGTTTTTGAGGGGAATGTTTACTTGACAAGAGCCAAACAGCTTTATTTTAATGCCCTTTTCAGCACGGGATGTAACAAATGTGTGTGTACCCTTTGCTTCTATTATTTTATCTACATTCATTATTTTTTTACTTGAACCTTTTGTAACCAGTATGTTGCACCTCCTCATGAAAACTGTAAAATTATTTATTGAAACCTACATCAAGGGTTCCAATATACCTGTGTTGCGCAAATGGCTGGCTGATTTTTTCATCCTTTCCAAGATTATTGTTTTACAGCTGCTGTTTACAGCCATGCTTTAAAATAAGGCAAATTTAATATAGTTAAGAGTGTCGAGGTAGAGGTGGTGGTGTGAACAGTAAGCAGACACTGCACACACTGAGAAGTAAAGAAGGGAGATGAAATTTGGCTGTGCCCCTTTGAAAGGAACCATCCCACAGCAAAAGCATAATAAACCTAAATCTGGATGGCCAAACAGCTATTACTGCAGGCAGCCTTTTTCAGCTTAACTACTTGTAATTTATGGTTGCTGCTTCATATATTATACCACTGGGACCCTATCCCTCCTGTTGGAAAGGACTGGGCCTCTAGACATACTGTTTGTTTACTGAATGACAGGTCCAAAAGGGGAGGTATGTCAAATGCTTATTGCTAGGAATATGTTAATTTTCACTGTTGTCATATGTGAAGCTGGTGGAAGACGCCATCGTTACTGTGATGCTTTATCAGCCAGGGTTTCAGTTGCCTCCAGCTTCATGCTTACAATGCAAGGTGCAGTTGTTCCACAAGCAGACTGCCAACATGTCATAACTCACAACCAAGGCTTTTTTAAATTATATGGATCCGTCAAACTGATCATATTTTGTCAACATAAATTTAGTATGCTGACCAAGGACAGCTCACAGTCCAGGATGCATGCGTTTATAGTGTGACCCATATCGCCATTACAGATCAGTACACTGTCACAGCTGATCTCAAGCCGTCGGCATGTGGACCATGCTATTGAATGCTGAGCATTGAGTGTGCCGAGTTTCTGACGTCGTAGCATGGAATAGCATGTTGGGAAGACTTGCTGAACATGCAGAGCAATATCTAGCATGTAAGATATTCTCAACGTGCAGCTGAACATTGACCAATGTCACGGTAGCACAACGAATAGCATCACAGTTTTGAAGCAAGATGGAGGAAAGTTAATGGGTCAAGTCCCACTGCACACAAAAATTTTTTTCTTCAAAGCTTCACTTTTTTCTAGGTTTTGATACTTTCTTATTAGTTATTTAAGTATATATTATAATATTCGATGTTAAGAGTAAATATTAGGACACTATGTTTGAGGGGCGAATTTGTTCGATTGCCTTGATTGACAGGACACCTTGCACTACTTGCAGTAAGATAGTTTGCCCCTTTTTTTAAGTTTTGTAATTCACACGTAGAGATTCTTCTACTGAGTAGGAACAGAAATCAAGTAAGAATGACCTTAGGATTTCATTCAAAAATGTGAATGATGAAATAATGTTTACCCTGCGTGGATAATTATTGAAACTCTCATCACACTATTTGTAATGGAATAAGCCAATGTCCTCATTGAGCAGACATGGTACTTTCCTTTTTGCCTTATAACATTTTTATGGACACTGTTTTTATTTACAGACAGAGTAAGCTGACGAGAGTATCGGCAAGCCAGGAAAGTACATTTTAATAGAGCTCATATAGGACTTTTAAGTTAGCCCCTTTCGTAAATAGTGTGATTTGTGAGCCAGGTACAGCTGATAACTGCAACTGGCGTGCACTGTGATCGCATATACCACATTGGGGACCATGTACTGTGTGCACGAGTCGCATTGTTTCTGAGCGTTCAACAGCTTAAGACTATTGGCTTGTGAAGGTATTTTTAATGGGGGAATTACTTCAATCCAACCACCTGAATTCCACATAATATGCTATCAATAAAAATTTGCTTATATTAACTGTAACACAAATAAAACTAATGTTATTGCAATCATTTAAAGCTTGAAACAATTCATTTTGTTCTGCTGTGCAAAATAACCACAATGTTACAAAAACATCGTCCCTAAGAATCATTATCAAAACAGTGCAGTCTTATTGATATAAGTGAAACTGTGTCTCAGCCAGTCAGTGAACATGTTTGTTTACTTGAGTTGTCCAACATGTCTCCATTACACATGCTACCCATAAGAAGCTTTGTGCAAATTACTCGAGAAGTACGGGCCTCTTAAGGATGGGACATTTGCATTCTGAATCTTGACCAAATTTAGCATGATATAGTTATAAAGGTAAACTCGTGCATATACATAAACTTTTATAATTACCATCTCTGTATTCATCTCTCACATCAATATAAGCATATTCTAAACCAGAGCCCTTCTTTGGATCCTCAACTCCTTGAAGTTTTGCTATCAGTGTTGTCTTACCAGATTCATTGTCACCTGGAAAAAAATAATTAATTAATTAATAGTGTGTCACTAGGATAACACAAAACTCAGCATATATTTTTGCTGGCTTGCAGCTGAATTCTGCACTCAATATCAGTACCTGACCACTAACAAGATTACTGGAGACTAGATTTTTGTGCAAATCCAATGTGGAAGAAAAACTGAATAGACTGGGGGGTGACATAAAATCAGTTCCAACATTAATACAGAGGGGTTTAAGCAATTTGATTATAAATGTATATTGTTAGACAACAGACTAAATACAGATCAGTATTTACATCACCATATAAACTAACTGGTGCCCGCTAATGTAGATAAATGAGTTAACGTTAAAAAGACTAGCTGAAAAAGATGGCAAGCTCAGTCACTATGAGAACTGCCAGCAAAAGGTAAGGTTCTAGGAAATTTCAAAACAGCACACCCTCCATAAAAGAATACAAGATTCATTCTGGAAACAATCCCATAGGTTGTGTCAAAGCCACTGCGTAAGACATTCTCTCTTTCAGAAGTGCTAGTGTCATAAGATATGCAGGAGAACTTCTGGAAAGTATGGGAAGTAGGAGGGAGGTACTGGCAGGACTGAGGCCATGAGGATGGTTTCAATTCATGCTTGATAGCCAGCAAAAGGGAAGATTCTGGGTACAGGTCTTGGCCCGACATATAATTACTGTCAGTTAATTACACAAGCATTACGTCATACTTACAAGAGATGGTCACGTATAAGTGACAATGCGAAAATCTCTGAATTGTTCAAGTATTTGTGTGACAAAAATTAATTTGTTGAAGGGAATCAACAATATTAACATCTTATGCACATATGCATCTATGTATAAAAGGGCAATGTCCTGGCTGACCAATCACCAAGCCCAAATCGCTATGGATAGAAACTTAAAATTTGGTGAGGTATAGATCTTATACTGTAGGCATCGTTTAAGAAGATATTTTTCAAAATTCCAACCCTAAGGGGGTGAAATACGGGATGAAGAGTTTTTTTTTTTTTTTAATACGTACTATAAGGCAATTTTAAAGCCAGACATACAAAAATTAGTATTTGGTTTCTCAGTCAGAAATAAAGCAATACATGTTTCAGTACTTTTTGAAATTTAACCCTAAGGAGGTGAAACCTTTTTCTGAAAATTTATCATTATTAAAGAACTACTAAAATATTTTTAATTCTACATCTATGAACACTAGCAGTTGACTTTGCAGTTACAAATTTAAAAATATGAGTTTCAGTGTTTTGGGAAATCGGATCCCTAATGAGGTGAACTAGGGAGATAAATCTTTGTAAATTGGCGTTCGGCATCTGCTCGAGATGAAAAAATACGTTTCACTGTTTTTGGAAATTCAACACCTATGGGGCTGAAATAGGGTCAGACTAATTCACTGACTCATTACTGCCCAACCCAAATTGCCAAGGACAGAAACTGTAAGTCTGGAGAGGGTGTGGATCTTATACTGTAGGCACTGTTTAAGAAGGGATTGTTTGAAATTCCACTCCTAAGGGTCTGAAATAGGGGATGAAAGGCATTTTGACAGTATGTCTCTATTAGCCCGCCTGGTTGGCCGTGCAGTCTAACACATGACTTTCCGGGCAGGAAGGAGCGCCTGGTCCCTGGCACGAATCCGCTCGGCGGGTTTGTGTCGAGGTCCGGTGAACCGGCCAGTCTGTGGATGGTTTTTAGGTGGTCTTCCATCTGCCTCGGAGAATGCGGGATGGTTCCCCTTATTCTGCCTCAGTTACACTATGTCAACGATTCCTGCGCAAACAAGTTCTCCACCTACACGTACACCACCATTACTCTACCACGCAAACATGGGGGTTACACTCGTCTGGTGTGAGACATTCCCCGGGGAGTCCAACGGGGGCCGAACCACACGATAACTCTGGGTTTGGTGTGGGGCGGTGGAGGGGTGAAGTGGACTGCGATACTCGCCATGGAGTTGCGGACCACTGCGGCTGCGGCGGGGACGGAGCCTCTCCATGGTTTCTAGGTCCCCGGTTAACATACAATACAATACATACAATGTCTCTATTAAGGAAATTTTGAAGCTAGAACTACAAATACTGGAATTTCGTTTCTCAATCGGAAAATAAATAAGTGTTTAAGCATTTTTTAGAAACTCAACCAGTAAGGTGGGTAAAAAAAAGGGGGTGAAAGTTTTTCTGAAAATAAATAATTACTGAAAAACTACTAAAGGATTTTTAAGGCTACATCTATGACAAATGGTATTTGACTTCTCAGTTAGAATTTTTTTTAAAAAAAATGTGTATTTCAGTGTTTCTGGAAATTCAACCCCTAAGGGAGTGCAATAGGGGATGAAAATTTTTAAGAACATATTTTATTACCTAAAAAAATGTTAAAGCTAAATTTATGAAAACTGGTGTTTCACTTCTCCGTTAGATGTTAAGAAATATTTGTTACGGGATGAAAGTTGCTATGGAAGTATCTCCACAAGAACACAAAAGGCATGGTTAACAAAACTTTGGACTTCTGTTTCCAAAATTGCTTTTTGGTCTGAAGTACATTTGGAAAAGACCATGCTTATATGGCAGTAATTAGCATGAAAAGCTTTGCAGGTGTTGCAATTTGTGAACACAAAAATTCAATTAAGTAAAAAGAACAACATTTCTGCAGGCCATATGAGCGAAGCAGTGGGGTGCTAAGCTAAGCCTCTGTGTGTGTGTGTGTGTGTGTGTGTGTGTGTGTGTGTGAGAGTGAGAGTGTGAGAGAGAGAGAGAGAGAGAGAGAGAGAGAGAGAGAGAGGTGGGGGTCGCAATAAGGAAGTGCAACTAAGGGTGCCTTTGCATCTCTAACATCTTTTAGGTTGCCTAAGGCAAGTTCTATGATAGGCAGCCACTTACATGGATGGGGATAATCTTACACTGAGAACACTAGCTAGACAGAAATAAGTGTCAGTCAGTCAAGAATGAACATATTTTTTCACTGCATGAAAAACAAAAAAGATTTCCACACCGTTTAAGTGGTTTCTAAAATTTCTCCTGTCAGTTGAAAAAACAGGTCCCACAGTAGCAACTAAAAAAATCGAACACCTAAATTGTAACTTGTGTCTGTTCAATTATGTATTACGTTGTTTTATGCTGTTTTTATTCACTTTTGTAGTTTCAGTGAAAAAAGGACTACTTTTACACAGTCACTTTATAGATAATAATTATCGTGGAATATAATTATCCACATTTCAAAACTTAATGTGAAAATGTGGGGTTTCGCATACTTTTCTCAGTCAGTTGTAACTATGATACAGGTAGTAGAGGGTTTAAACCATTAGACAAATTGACATCTTGGGTTGTTGGGTGTTCTGCCGGATATCAGCGTCGTACTTGCACGATATTTCGGTCACGTAGCTCGTAACCTTCATCAGGTGCGACCTGAGATTGCTCCTCGAGTGGACCTGGTCCAGTATTTATGCCTATGGCCCTCCCCCTCCACCAACGGCTGCAGGCGCTTCCTCTGTGGTCCGCGCCCATTCCCTGCGACCTGCTGGAGCGTTGCTGCTCTGTTTTCCGTCCGCTGCGGTTCTAGGTGTTCCCTCTGCGATCCGCGCCCACCAAACCCGCTCCTGGGGGTTTCATCTATGGTCTGGGGTACCAAGCGTTCCCCCTGCGGTCCGCGCCCGCTCACCACGACCTGTTGGAGCGTTGCCGCTCCGTTTTTCATCCGCTGCGGCCCTGGATGTTCCCTCTGCGGTCCGCGCCCACCAGTCCCACTTCTGGGTGTTCCGTCTTCGGTCTGGTGCGCCTGGCCGTCCGTCAGGGGCTCGTTTTCCATCTCCGTGTCTCGGGTTCTTCTGTTTGTGTAGTGTTGCAGCTGGCCCCGTTGCTCCTTTAACAATTCCAGAGCCGGATTGCAGGCTCTGCTCAGCTGGTACCCTGTGTCACGGTTCATAAGATCGTCAGCCATTTTAATTTCTATCGATTCTCTTATAACACTGTCCCAAAATCTGGGTGTTTGTGCTAGAATCTTGGTATCCTCATACTTCATGGCATGATCTAGTTCTAGACAGTGTTCAGCAATGGCTGACTTAGTCACCTGTCTTAATCTAGTGTGCCTCTGATGTTCTTTGCACCTGATCTCCACAGTTCTTGTCGTCTGGCCAATGTAGGACATGCCACATTGACAAGGTATATTGTAAATCCCTGGTTTTCGTAACCCCAGGTCGTCTTTGACACTCCCCAGCAGTCCCCCGATCTTGTTGGATGGACAGAAAACACACTTGATATTGTGTTTACGGAGGATCCTACTGATTCTGGCAGAAATAGAGCCAGCATAGGGCAGATATGCCACCTTCTTTGCTTCATCGTGGCCTTCTTGAGCAACCTGTGGTATAGTGGCTGGTTGGAGTGCCCTCTCAATTTGTCTGTCTGTGTATCCATTCTTGGAGAAAACTGTTTTGAGACGTTCTCTCTCTATAGGTAGACTCTCTTGGTCTGACAGGGCACGTGCTCTGTGGACCAAAGTCTTCAGAACTCCATTCTTCTGTATAGGGTGGTGACAGCTGCTGGCCTGCAGATATAAATCAGTGTGTGTTGGTTTTCGGTACACACTGTGGCCAATTGATCCATCTGCTTTCCTCTGGACTAGTACATCCAGAAATGGCAGCTGGCTATTCTTCTCCAGTTCCATGGTGAACTTGATATTAGGGTGGCATGAGTTAGGATGTTCAAGAAACTCATTGAGCCTGTCCATCCCATGTGGCCAGATCACGAAGGTGTCGTCCACATACCTAAAGAAGCATGTGGGTTTAAATGTGGCTTTCTCCAATGCCCTCTCCTCAAAACTCTCCATAAACATGTTGGCAACCACAGGGGACAGTGGGCTGCCCATAGCTACACCTTCAGTTTGCTCGTAATATTGGTTTCTGTACAGGAAATACGTGGATGTCAGTGTATGACTGAACAGGTCCAACAGAGCACCGTCAAATTTCTCTGCAATCAGTTCTAGTGAGTCCTTCAGTGGGACCCTGGTGAACAGCGATACCACATCAAAACTAACCGTGATGTCTGAATCTGTGATGTGCAGTTGCTTATGGCGTTGCTGGAAATCTTCTGAGTTGCGGATGTGGTGAATACATTTCCCCACATATGGAGACAGGAGACCTTTCAAGTACTTGGCTGTTGTGTACGTAGGTGCCCCAATATTACTGACAATTGGACATAGGGGCACGCCCTCCTTGTACACAACAGCCTCCTACGTACGCAACAGCCAAGTACTAGAAAGGTCTCCTGTCTCCATATGTGGGGAAATGTATTCACCACATCCGCAACTCAGAAGATTTCCTGCAACGCCATAAGCAACTGAACATCACAGATTCAGACATCATGGTTAGTTTTGATGTGGTATCGCTGTTCACCAGGGTCCCACTGAAGGACTCACTAGAACTGATTGCAGAGAAATTTGACGGTGCTCTGTTGGACCTGTTCAGTCATACACTGACATCCACGTATTTCCTGTACAGTAACCAATATTACGAGCAAACTGAAGGTGTAGCTATGGGCAGCCCACTGTCCCCTGTGGTTGCCAACATGTTTATGGAGAGTTTTGAGGAGAGGGCATTGGAGAAAGCCACATTTAAACCCACATGCTTCTTTAGGTATGTGGACGACACCTTCGTGATCTGGCCACATGGGATGGACAGGCTCAATGAGTTTCTTGAACATCCTAACTCATGCCACCCTAATATCAAGTTCACCATGGAACTGGAGAAGAATGGCCAGCTGCCATTTCTGGATGTACTAGTCCAGAGGAAAGCAGATGGATCAATTGGCCACAGTGTGTACCGAAAACCAACACACACTGATTTATATCTGCAGGCCAGCAGCTGTCACCACCCTATACAGAAGAATGGAGTTCTGAAGACTTTGGTCCACAGAGCACGTGCCCTGTCAGACCAAGAGAGTCTACCTATAGAGAGAGAACGTCTCAAAACAGTTTTCTCCAAGAATGGATACACAGACAGACAAATTGAGAGGGCACTCCAACCAGCCACTATACCACAGGTTGCTCAAGAAGACCACGATGAAGCAAAGGAGGTGGCATATCTGCCCTATGCTGGCTCTATTTCTGCCAGAATCAGTAGGATCCTCCGTAAACACAATATCAAGTGTGTTTTCTGTCCATCCAACAAGATCGGGGGACTGCTGGGGAGTGTCAAAGACGACCTGGGGTTACGAAAACCAGGGATTTACAATATACCTTGTCAATGTGGCATGTCCTACATTGGCCAGACGACAAGAACTGTGGAGATCAGGTGCAAAGAACATCAGAGGCACACTAGATTAAGACAGGTGACTAAGTCAGCCATTGCTGAACACTGTCTAGAACTAGATCATGCCATGAAGTATGAGGATACCAAGATTCTAGCACAAACACCCAGATTTTGGGACAGTGTTATAAGAGAATCGATAGAAATTAAAATGGCTGACGATCTTATGAACCGTGACACAGGGTACCAGCTGAGCAGAGCCTGCAATCCGGCTCTGGAATTGTTAAAGGAGCAATGGGGCCAGCTGCAACACTACACAAACAGAAGAACCCGAGACATGGAGATGGAAAACGAGCCCCTGACGGACGGCCAGGCGCACCAGACCGAAGACGGAACACCCAGAAGTGGGACTGGTGGGCGCGGACCGCAGAGGGAACATCCAGGGCCGCAGCGGATGAAAAACGGAGCGGCAACGCTCCAACAGGTCGTGGTGAGCGGGCGCGGACCGCAGGGGGAACGCTTGGTAGCCCAGACCATAGATGAAACCCCCAGGAGCGGGTTTGGTGGGCGCGGATCGCAGAGGGAACACCTAGAACCGCAGCGGACGGAAAACAGAGCAGCAACGCTCCAGCAGGTCGCAGGGAATGGGCGCAGACCACAGAGGAAGCGCCTGCAGCCGTTGGTGGAGGGGGAAGGCCATAGGCATAAATACTGGACCAGGTCCACTCGAGGAGCAATCTCAGGTCACACCTGATGAAGGTTACGAGCGACGTGACCGAAATATCGTGCAAGTACGACGCTGATATCCGGCAGAACACCCGACAACCTAAGATGTCATTAGATCGCCGGGAAAGCCTTAAAAGTTACATTAGACAAATTGTTCCCCTTTATAAAAACAAAAAAATGAAGACATCTCTTACTTACTTTTTGTTTTCTTCCTCACAGTCTGATTTAACAGAAAGCAGGAAAGCTGTATTTATGTCTTATGTGCTTGTAAAAACAATACTACTATGGAATCTGAATGGTCTGAATTTGTCATTTATCCTCTTGCAGATTTAAACTAAGAAACAGTATCACTGAAGCTAATATCCTCACAGATCCGACAGCAGGAGGGGTCTCTCATACCCCACATACCAATGACCTCAACCGATTTACCCATTTACTTCAAGTGATGTCAATTCCCAATCAAGGCTTTGTTGTCTATAATAATGAACAAGGCTCAAAGTCAGTCACAGGGGGTGAAAAGGAAATGGAAGGAGGAGGGAGAACTGAACATAGAGAGAGGGGAGGAGGAAATGGACAATAGAGGAGTGAGGATTATGTGGAGAGAGAGATAGGGAGAAGATATGATAGAGAGGAGGAGGAAGAGGAGGAGGAGGAGATGATACACAGAGAGGGGAGAGGAGATGGAAGAGAGGTTAAGGAGGAGATCAGTAAGTATATCAGACTCCCACACATATTTAGCAATTGCAAAGCACTGGTGGTTTTGCTAGTATTACTTGATCATGTCACTGCACTTGGCCTCACATGGCTGTTACAGGAAACACACAATGACATTACAGTAAACAAGTTCAGCAGTGACTAAGGAAAACACATCACACTGTGAATGATATCAAGACAGTTGTGCATATATTATCAAGTGTTTCACATTTCTTCATGAAATATCATGATGAAAACTCACAATAAGTCCTATCTCCCAGGTACTATAATATTGTGGTTGACTAATATATTATACAGCTACTGTTTATCTGTTCTTGCTAGCTTAATATTCACTTGATTGTAAAGGTATTTGTCAAAGAAAACATTGACATCTACAAATACTGTGTCCTATTTATAACACATTATTATTTGTCATACAACTTTATTACAAACAGTTCTACTTGCCAGGAAGGTAACAATGTTCCAGTCCTTTCACATTATTAGTAGAAATAGTTGCTAATGAGCTATGCTTTCAATTTATTTTCATCTGAATTTATTGTAATTCCCATTTCTTGCATTAGGTTTGATGGGAACTTGTTAAACAAACATCTCACCATCCAGAGTATGTAACTCCTTCCTGAACCCTGGAGGAGAAGGCAAAGTATGCAGGGATATTAATTTTGTTTCTAGTATTGTCATTATGTACATCACAGTTCAGCTGAAACATTGTTATCATCAACAAAAACCATTAATGATTATACACTATCTGATCAAAAGTATTCAGGTACCTACTGGTACACATTAATAGGGGGTGTTGCACCCATCTCCTTTATGACGGTTTTAATTCTGCCGCAGACACTTTCAAAGAGGTGTCTGAATCCAAAATGAATGTTCACTTTGCAGTGGAGTGCACACTGATATAAAACTAAATTACATATTAAAACTGTGTACCGGATTGGAACTTGAACCCAGGTGCTTTGCGTTTTGTGGGCAACAGCTCTACCAACTAAGCTACCTGAGCATGACTTATGACATTTCCTCAGAGTTCTATTTCTACCAGTAACTCATCTCCTACCTTCCTAACTCCACAGAAGTTCTCACGGAGAAACTTGTGGGACTAGCACTACTGAAAGAGAGGAATTCTAGACCTGCAAGTTTCACAGGAAGGACTTCTGTGAAGTTTGTAAGGTAGGAGATTAGGTAATGGTGGAAATACACCTGTTATAACTGCTTGTAAGGTGCACTCAGGTAGCTCAGTTAGTAGAGCACTTCCACATGAAACGCACAAGTCTCGGTATCGAGTCCCAATCTGTCACAGAGTTTTAATCTGCCAGGAAGTTTCAGTTGTCTGAATATCTGTGGAGGAATGCAGTCCATTCTTCCTCAAGATCCGAAGCCAAAGAATGTAGTAGCATTCGAAATTTGGGTTTGAAGAGAAGTAGACATTCTAACTCATCCCACAGGTGTTCATTAGTGTCAGGTCAGGACTCTGACTAGAACAGCTCATTTCAGGAATGTTAATGTCATCAAGCCACCACCTCATAGATGTTGCTTTATGGCAAGGTACAGTATCATGTTGATACAAACTATCATCATCATCATCATCATCATCATCATTATTATTATTACAGCATTAATCAATACAAAGATTAATTAATAACAACATCTTGTTGCATTCCTGTTATCCACCACCAAGCCTCTTTATCCAGCGCATCTTCCTTGTCGATGTTATGATGCTCCATTACTCCATTTATGTGGTCTGTCCAAGAACGTCGTGGTCTTCCATGATTATGTCTGCCGGGTGGTTTCCATTCCTAAATCATCTTTGCCCACCGATGATCTGGAATTCTCATCATATGTCAGTACCATTTTAATGATTTTCTTTCAATTCTATCACTGTATTATTTGCCATCATTCTAGCTCTGACTTCATCATCAGTTTTTCTTTCAATTCTTGACATTCTGCATTATCTTACCTACTCTTTTCTTATTGCTGTTGGAAATATTCTTATCCCACCAAAAAGAATTCATACACCCGAACACTTTTCTGCTTTGCGGAATTCTGTATGGCCCAATCCATTTTTATCAATACGTGCCCCAAAATATTTAAATTTATCTACCTGCCTCATAACTGCTTTGTCATTGATGTGTATTTCAAATTTAGCATCACTATTCATCACCAAATTATCTGTTTTTGTTAGACTCATTTGCAGTTCCTGATATTGTTGCATTATGAACTCAAGGTCATAATCATCTTGTGCTATAATAGCTTGATCATCAGCAAAACTTAATGAAAATACCTGTACATCATTGACAGTGATTCCCATTCCTCTGCAGCTGTTCTTCCAATTTCGGAGAGCCACTCCAAAAGAAATGCACACTTTTTTTTTTTTTTTTTTTTTTTTTTAAATCCATCTTTTATTCTACATGTATGAATGTTTTCCAGTGAGTAGATACACCCTTTAGGAACAATATTTTCATTTCTCCACATAATTTCCATCCCTCTCAACTGCCTTACGCCATCTTGGAACCAGCGCCAGTATACCCGCACAGTAAAATTCTGAACCAACCTGTTGGAGCCACTGTTTGGCAGCATGCACAAGTGAGTCATCATCCTCAAACCTTGTTCCATGAAGAGAGGCTTTCAGTTTCCCACCGAGATGAGTCACATGGAGCCAGGTCAGGACTGTAAGGCAGGTGTTTCAGTGTTGTCCATCCAAGTTTTGTGATTGCTTCCACGGTTTTTTGACTGCCATGTGGCTGTGCATTGTTGTGCAACAGCTAAACATCCTGCTTTTGCCGATGTGGTCGAACATGACTCAGTCGAGCTTGAAGTTTCTTCAGTGTCGTCCCATTTGCATCAGAATTTATGGTGGTTCCACTTGGCATGATGTCCACAAGCAAGAGTCCTTCGGAATCGAAAAACACCGTAGCCATAACTTTTCCAGCAGGTGCGGTTTTGAATTTTTTTTTCTTGAGTGAATTTGCATGATGCCACTCCACTGATTGCCTCTTCGCCTCTGGTGAAAAATGATGAAGCCATGTTTCATAACCTGTCACAATTCTTCCAAGAAATTCATCTTCATAATTCTCATACTGTTCCAAGCGTTCGCTGCATACCGTTTTTCTTGTTTCTTTGTGAGCCACTGTTAGCATCCTGGGAACCCACCTGGCACAAAGCTTTTTTAATGCCAACACTTTCAGTGTTCTGCAGACGCTTCCTTCCCCTATCCCAACGTAGCATGACAATTCGTTTACTGTGATGCGTCTGTCAGCAGTCACCAATTCGTTAACTCTCTGCACACTGTCTGGAGTGTGTGCAGTACGAGGCCTGCTGCTGTGTGGACAATCCTCAATATTGCCCTGCCCACTTTCATCACGTAACCCGCTTGCCCACCGACTAACTCTACTGCGATCGACAGCAGCATCTCCATATATCTTTTTCAACCTATTGTGGATGTTTCGCACTGTCTCGTTTTCACGGCACATAAATTCTATGACAGCACATTACTTCTGACGAACTTCAAGTGCAGCAGCCATCTTGAAGACATGCTGTGACAGCGCCACTCACGGGAACAGCTTGAACTAAGTTTGAAAACAAGTGGGAAGGATGTATCTACACACTGTAAAACTTTCACACATGCAGAATGAAAACTGTATTTTTACAAAAATAGTGTGCATTTCTTTTGGAGTGGCCCTCGTACATATAAACTGAACATGGCGACTGACATACTGCAACCTTGTTGCAAACCTTTAGTGACATTAATAAGTTCTGTTAACTTGGAACCTCATTTAATCTGTACCACATTATCTCTGTACATTTCAATAATAATTTGAAAAAGATGATCGTCCATACCTATATCTTTCATAGCTTCCCACAGCTTAGGTCTAGGGACTGTATTGTAAGCTTTTGTTAAATCTACAAAGGCAATGTGTAGCTCCTTCACTAATGCTACAAATTTCTCCATTAGTTGGTGTAAAATAAATAGGTTATCTTCCCCCCAAGAACCATGGCCCTTGCTGTTGGTGGGGAGGCTTGCGTGCCTCAGCGATACAGATAGCCGTACCGTAGGTGCAACCACAAAGGAGGGGTATCTGTTGAGAGGCCAGACCAACGTGTGGTTCCGGAAGAGGAGCGGCAGCCGCCTTTTCAGTAGTTGCAGGGGCAACAGTCTGAATGATTGACTGATCTGGTCTTGTAACACTAACCAAAACAGCCTTGCTGTGCTGGTACTGCGAACAGCTGAAAGCAAGAGGAAACTACACCTGTAATGTTTCCCGAGGGCATGCAGCTTTACTGTATGGTTAAAAGATGATGGCGTGCTCTTGGGTAAAATATTCTGGAGGTAAAATAGTCCCTCATTCGGATCTCCGGGTGGGGACTACTCAAGAGGACGTCGTTACCAGGAGAAAGAAAACTGGCATTTTACGGATCGGAGCGTGGAATGTCAGATCCCTTAATCGAGCAGGTAGGTTAGAAAATTTAAAAAGGGAAATGGATAGGTTTACTTGTGCTTTCTTCATATTGGTAATTGTCCTCCACATTTCTGTTGTTTCTGATCCACCTATTAGACTCTCCATTTCAATACATTGTTGATTCCACATCTTGTTCTTTTCTAATTTAATTCTGTTTCTTAATTCATAATTTGTTGTATGGTAGTTTTGCCTGTCCTGTAGTGATTTAGTTGATAACCACTTTTTGTAGAGATTTTTCTTTTCCCTAATCAACATCTTCAGGTCATCAGACATCCATGGAGGATCTCATTTACCTAGACTCTTAATTCAGTCCCTATTACCTCTAGAGAAGGGAAGGAGGGTCTCTATAGGTGTGGTGAAACCAACCCTCCTAGGGGAATAAAGCTGATATCAAATCCTGGTCCTTCAAGTTGGGTGTTATCCACAAAAAACTTCTACAAGCTCGAGAATCTAAGGCGCATCATCAGAAATCAGATAGAAACTCTTTACAAACTATCATTGTCTACAAAATGTTGCTCTACTGCAAGCAGTTCACACCGCTGTAAAATATGTTTATATCCTCCCAAATTTAGAATTTTCTTAACCACACCCCAAACACAGAATACTTTAACACCACCTCCACCAACCCTCATTGCTGGCACGACACGTGATGGTAGTTCATGTTTTCCAGGCAGTCGCCACTCTCTCTAAACGCAAGGGGGCAACACCAGAAAGTACTTACAAAGACACAGATAAACAAAATAAAAGAGTTAGGGCCTAGATCTTTTTGGACTAGTCCGTCAATGTAATGAAACTAAGGATACGAGCAGTTGCTCGAGTGTCATCAGCTAAAAGTTCCTGTAAGGTAGACGGCAGACACAGGACAACACCAGAGTGAATAAAGGGACAGGACAATAAAATATGACACACTGTCAATGGATGACCACAGGGGCACTGCGGGGTGGGGTCACCAGACAACAGGTAGCGGTGGCTAAATTGGCAATGCCCAATCTGCAACCCGGCCAAAATGACATCTCGCCGGGAAGGGCGTGAGGAGCTCGTCCAAGCAGTCGGGATCGGTTTGATAGCCCTAAGCTTATTTTCATGGAGAGAGGATCAAGCCTCATGCCTAAATGATGAAACACGCCGACAAAGAACCCCACTAACATCAGTGGATGGGACACAAAAGGAAGCTGTCCGAGGCAGGAGGACAGCAGCCTTGGCCTCAGCATCAGCAGCTTCATTCCCAGGCACACCAATGTGGCCAGGAATCAACAAAAAATAGACACGAGCGCCGGTAGCAGCTAGCGACTGAAGGGACCGTTAAATTCGTTGCATGAGAGGGTGGTCTGAATATGGGTCACAGACTCTGAATGGCACTCAAAGAATCAGAGCAGATGACAGGGAGAATGACGATGGCGGCGGATATACTAAGGCACATTCGACGCCAGCAGTAGTCTTGGAGTCATCTGTGTAAATAAAGACGTTGTTAGCGAGCCTCAAACGAAGTTCGACAAACCTCGAGCGGTATATCGAAATCGCGGTCATCTCCTTTGGGAGCAAGCCGAGTTCAAGGTGAACGCGAACCTGAGCCTGGAGTCAAGGTGGCTTCGGGCTCTCACCCACTCGAAAAGTCGTTGGGAGGGTAAAATCAAGTTGCTGCAGCAGGCGATGAAAGCAAACTCCAGGAGGTAACAGAGTGCTGCAGTAGATCATAACGTCGTCCACAAAAAGGGAGCCTGAAATGTCAGCTGAAAGGCAATCCATTATGGGATTGATAGCTATGGCAAAACGGGCCACACTCAAAACGGAGCCCTGGGGCACCCCTAGAGCGCTGTCTTCAGTGTTGTCTAGACTGTCTTTATTCCTGGAGTGTCACTAACGGTTTCCATTTTTCTGTTGAGAAAATGGACTCTATGAACTTCTGGCATTACAAACAGTTTCTTCCACCATCCTCACATCTCGGTCCCGTTGCTCTCCCATTCGTGGAGACAACAAATTTTTTAGTTCTTACATTTGACAGGAAACTTTGCTGGTCTCCACACGTCTCCAACAGGTGTCTTAAGCCGTCTCCAAATCGAAGAACACAGCAACTGTCTGGCGCTTCCACAAGAAGTTATTCATAATGAAGGTCGACAAGGTAACCAGATGGCCAACAGCAGAGCGGCGCCTACGAAATCCACATTGTACATTGGTAAGTAGGCGCCGAGATTCGAGCAGCCAAACCAAACGAGAGTTAACCATTCGTTCCATCACCTTACAGACACAGCTGGTAAGTGAAATGGGTTGATAACTGGAAGGCAAGTGCTTGACCTTCCCCGGCTTAGGAATCGGGACAACAATAGATTCGCGCCAGCATGTGGGAACATGACCCTCAATCCAGATGTGATTATAAGTACGAAGAAGAAAACCTTTACCCGCAGGAGAAAGGTTCTTCGGCATTTGAATATGAATAGAATCAGGCCCCAGAGCCGAGGATCGTGACCGGGCAAGCGCATTTTCGAGTTCCTGCATGGTGAATGGGGCATTATAACTTACATGATTCGAGAAGCAGAAGTTAGGTGGCGTCGCCACCTCTGCCTGTTTTCGGGGGAGAAAGGCAGGGTGGTACTGAGCAGAGCTCGAAACCTCTGCGAAAAATCAGCCGAAGGCATTGGAGACATCCTCAGGGGCCACAAGGATGTCATTCGCTACCGTCAAGCCAGAAACTGGTGAGTGGACCTTAGTGCCAGATAGCCGGCGCAGGCTGCCCCAGACAACAGGAGGAGGAGTAAAACCGTTGAAGGAGCTTGTGAAAGTAGCCCAGCCGGCTTTCTTGCTTTCTTTAATAACACGACAACACTGCGCACTTAAACTTTTATAATTAATACAATTCGCCATCGTAGGGTGGCGTGTAAAGGTGCGTAAAGCACATCAACGAGCACGTAGAGCGTCTACATGCTGCGGTCCACCAGGGGTCCGATACGGGATGTGGAGAAGAAGTAGTATGAGGGATGGAATATTCAGCAGCAGTGAGAATGACTTCCATGAGGTGTGCAACCTGCCTATCGCAGCTTGCGAAGTTTTGCTCCTGAAATGTCGCCCTGGAAGAGAAGATCCCCCCCTCTGCGTTGGAGATGTTCCAACTAGTTGAACATGGAAACGGGGTATGATGCAGGAGATGGATAACACAAGGGAAGTTGTCGCTCGAATATGTATCAGAAAGATCGTACCACTCAAACCAACGTGCAAGTTGGGTAGTACATATAGAGAGGTCTAAATGAGAATAGGTGTGAGTTGTGTCTGAAAGAAAAGCAGGGGCGCCAGTATTGAGGCAGACAAGATTGAGGTGGTTGAAAAGGTCTGCTAAAAGAGAGCCCCTCGGGCAGGATTATGGAGACCCCAAAGGGGATGGTGGGCATTGAAGTCTCCAGTCAACAAAAATGGTGCAGGTAGCTGAGCAATAATTTGCATCATGTCTGCCCTAGTAACGACAGACGACGATGGGAGTGTAAGCAGTACAAATGGAAAATGTGAAAGTGGGGAGAGTAATTCGGATGGCAACTGCTTGCAGATCGGTGTGCAATGTGATGGGATCGTAGTAGATATCATCCCGGACCAGCAACATAACCTCTCCATGAGCCAGAATACCTGCCACAGGGGGTACATCAAAAAGAACAGAGGTATAGTGTGCCAAGTCAATACGATCACATGGGCGTAGCTTCATTTCCTGGAGAGCTACTACAAGCGGACAGTGCAAGCGTAGCAACTTTAAGTCCTCTCGGCTGGAGCAGATGCCGCTAATATTCAAATGAAGAAGGGCCACCTTGAGAAGAAAAAGAAAAGGAGAAGCAAGAAGGTGTCACCTCGAAGGCCGCTGAGGGCCTGGCTTGGAGCGAGCACTGCTGCCGCTATCAACAGGCAGAGTGTCATCATCCATTTTTTCAATAGGTTTGTCGGCCACCATGTTAAGATGGTCGGGAGGGGGCGCTTCCTCCACCAGTGAACGGCCAGATGTTTGGCTAACAGCACTGTGGCCAGGCGAAACGGATAACGGCCTGCGGCTGCAACCGCTGGGTGGCGCAGGAGAAGAAACGCGCCGTGGCGGAGAAGGAGAACTTTTCCTCCTACGAGCCTTCTTGGAAGGTCGTTTAGTGGAAGTACTGGTCGATGGCTTGGAGTTCGGGGTACGTAAGATGTCTTCACAGACGGTTCTTTCTTGAAGGCTCATGCATCTGACTTCTGGGTCTTAGTCTTGGCAGAAGTTGATGAAGGTGCTTGTGTCTTAGGGGTGAGGGGAGGAAGAGGAGACGTTGTACCAGGTGATCTTAGCACTGGCCGAACGGACAACTGTAGTGCTAAAGGTCAGATCGCATGTCTGCATCGATACCTCCCTGACAGGCCAAGGAGAGGAGAGGACGGTACTGTATTTCCCTGCTGGGAGCAGCGTGGGCATCTTACTAGCAAAAAGCTTGCGAGCTGCCGAGGTGGACAATTTCTCTTTGACCCGGATTTCCTGTCTGCAGCGTTCATCCTTGTAGATGGGACAGTCGCAACAGGACGCTGCATGGTCACCCTGACAGTTCACGCAACGAGGAGACGGAGGGTGACAGTCACCCTCATGGGTGTCCCTGCCACAAGTAACATTTAGCCGCATTAGAACAAGACTGGCGAGTGTGATTAAAACGCTGACACTGGTAGCAGCGCGCAGGTGTCGGGACATAGGGGCGAACAGAAATAACCTCATAGCCCACTTTGATGTGCAATGGCAGCTAAACACTATTCAAGGTCAAGAAAAGTGTCCAGGTTGGTACAAGGTCATTGTCGACCTTTTTCATGACCCTATGGACAGCCATCACGCCCTGCTCAACGAGGAAAGACTGAATCTCCTCGTCAGTCAATCCGTGAGTGATCTAGTAGATACCACACCACACGACGAATTCAAAGTGCGGTGAGCCTCCACCCAGACAGGGAATGTGTACAGGAGTGTGGACCAAAGGAGTTTTTGTGCCTGAAAGGCGCTCTCAGTTTCCAACAACAAGGTACCGTTACGCATCCTGGTACAAGACTTGACAGGTCCGGCTATGGCATCTACGCCCTTCTGAATAACGAAAGGGTTGACAGATGAAAAATCCTTTCCGTCCTCAAATCTAGAAGCTACGAGAAACTTTGGGGCAGGCGGTAGTACTTTTGTCACTGGTTGCTGGTCAAGTCTTCGTTTTTGGGCAGAAGTCTAGAGAGAAGAAGAGAAATCCATTGGGGATGAATCCCCCATGATTGCCAGCTTCTCCGCTGGTGCGCTCCTTCCATGTGGGGACCCTCTCAGAGTGCGCTCCCACCTTAGGTGTTTGTTTACACCTGAGGTCACACCTCCCGAGAAACGGACGGAGGGACCAATCGGCATGGGCAGAAGGTGTCAGCTCGGGCAATCACCCCTCCCCGGGCGTGGCCTTTATCAGGGGGTACGCATGGGCCCTACTTGTCTACCCAGGGGGGAATTACGCTTTACCCCGTCACTGGCTACGCATGCGAACGCGTGGGTCAGCCTTCAGGTACGCACAGGGAGGAAAGAAGAATAGGAAAAAAAAGGGAGAGATGGAGAGAAAGGACAGACTGTCTCAAACGTCGAGGTGGAGACCATAGGGTGGACAAGAAGGCAAGGAGAAGAAGGCAAGGTAAGAAGTAAGGAAGACAGCGAGAGGTAGAAGGACAAAGAAAGGAAACAAACAAAGGAAGGAAGAAACCAGAATAAGCGAAAAAACAAAATGACCACAAATGTAGATCGTTGAACTGTCCGTCTCCGGATGCAGGCACAAACTACCCCCTTGAGGGGGAAGGACTCCTTTTAGTTGCCTCTTACGACAGGCAGGAATACCTCGGGCCTATTCTTACCCCAGACCTGCAGGGGTATGCATGTTTATGTAGCTACCTGCCGGGTAGGCCGAGGAGAGGCGAGAACGGTACTAGATTTACCTGCCGGAAGCACAGTGGGCTTTCTGCTATTGAGAGGCAGACAGTCACCCTCCCTCATGGGCGTCCCTGCCACAGGTAACGCTGAACAAGACTGCCGTGTATGGTTAAACCGCTGACATTGGTAACACCTTGTAGGGCTGGGTACATACGGCCGAACAGAAATGATCTCACAGGCTGCTTTAATTCGTGAAGGCAATTGCACAGTGTCGAATGTCAGGAATATGGTTCGGGTGGGTGTAAGGTCCTTGTCGACCCTTTTCATGACGCGATGGACGGCCGTCACTCCCTGATCGGAGAGGAAAGACAGAATCTCCTCATCAGTTAGTCCGTTGAGTGACCTGGTATACACCATGCCACGTGACAAATTCAAGGTGCGGTGGGCCTCCACCCGTACAGGAAATGTGTGTAAGAGAGTGGTTCGATGTAATTTTTGGGCCTGGAAGGCGCTCCCTGTCTCCAACAGCAAGGTACCGTTGCGCAACCGAGTACAAGATTTCACAGGTCCTGCAACCACATCTACACCCTTCTGAATGACAAAAGGGTAGACTGTTGAGAAATCGTGACCGTCAGATCTTGCGACAACAAGAAACTTCGGTGCTGGTGGTAGACTTTTCGGAACAGGAGTTCCATCTAGCTTTCTTTTTTAGGCAGAAGACAGGGAAGAAGAGAAATCCATTGCGGATGAATCCCCCAAGATTGCCAGCGTCTTCCTTGTGGGTGCCCTCTCAGAGGGCACTCCCACCTTAGGTGATTGTTCACACCTCAGGTCTCACCTCCCTAGAAACGGACGAAGGGACCAATTGGCACGTTCGGAAGGTAACAGCTCAGGCAATCACCCCTCCCTAGCTCCCTGGGCCTGCCCTTTACCAGGGGGTACGTACGTGCCTTACTTGTCTACCCAGGGCGAGGAATTACGTGTTACCCCATCACCAGCTACGCGTGCGAACCCTTGGGTCGGCCTTCAGACACGCACAGGGAGGAAAGAAGAGAGGATGGATAGAAGAAAGAATCTCAAACGCCGAAGCGCAGGACACGGAAAAGAAAACAAGGAGAACAGGGCAAGGAGAATGAGGCAGAGATAGAAGTAAGGGCATGAAAGCAAGAAGAGTGAACGTAGGGAAAGACCAATAGAGGAAGAAAGCGTGAGGATGGAGAAAAACAAAGGAAACAGGATCCTGGAGTTTATAAACGTCCGTCTCCAGATGAAGGCTCAATACATTACTCCCAAGAAGAGGGAGTATCCACAAAAGAGTTGTGGACCCCGGGGCAGGGCATTACTCTGTACACCAGTACACTAACACTCACTACAGAAATGTATGAGCTGTTAGACAATTGTATCCAATTCCTTTTAACTCCTTACACTCACCCAATGTGCTAGGTGGAGTGCTGGTAGTACTTTCGAACTCAAGAGCGATTCCTTGTGCTGCTTTCATGCTATTTTTTTTACAGCCACAATGCTTGACAGTGTCTGTCCATCAGTTCATGAGGTCTGCCTGGTCTTCGTTTAGCTGTGGTTAGTCCATAATGTTTCCACTTCACAACTGTATCACAGACAGTCGAGCGGGCAGTTCCTGAATGATTGAAAAGTCCCCAATGGACTCGTTACTCGGGTGACATCCAATGAGTAGTCCACATTCGAAGTCGCTCAGTTCTCCTCACCAAGCTAGCCAGCTGTTAGTGCTTCTCCACTGACAGCACATTACTCCCCCTCCTTTTAAACTGGCAGGTCCGGCACTCACAATATCCAGCAGTCAGTTCCTCACTGCGTAGGGGAGTCGTTTGTGTACTTTTGATACGACAGTGTATATACTGGAAAGTGAGTGAGCATTCCAAGGCCTTTAAAAAGGCCTCTGAAAGAGGTACACTTATCTACTTTATTAAAGATTTTTCCTGCTTGCTTCTGCTTAACAAATGCTATTTACTTTTGATGCACTGCCCCAGGAGGTAATTCCATAAGACAACAGGGAGTAAAAAAGGGAATATTGGTAAGTAACGCCAATAAAGTTTAATAGGTGACAATACAAAAAAATAACAAATGAACTTACATCTTTCACCTACTTTTCTACATAGTCATCAATATTCTCAACACATTTCTCCCACCATGGTACCAGTTTCGATATGCCCTGTTTGTAGAGGTCTGTTTGGTTGGAGTACATCCATATGCAGACTGCTGATTTTACTTCAACATCTGTTGCAAAGCATTTGTAGGCCACAAATTTCTTCTTGGGACCAAACAGATGAAAGTCTGAAGTGCAAAGCCCGGATGTATGGTGGATGCTTGGGCATCTCCCATTCAAATTTGCCCATTTTCTCACCAACAGGAGCAGCAACATGAGGATGAGCGTTGTCACAATAAAGTTTGACACCATAAGCATTACTGTTGTTGTGTTTGTCACTAATAACACACCATGCATGTCCAGACTACTGTCAAAAGCAGACCGAGTCGCTTTGCTTTTTCTTTTCTTTTTTTGTACTGGGGAACCAGCATCTTCCAATTCATAGAGGCCTGCTCATTACTGGCGTGTATTGGTATACCCCCACTCATCACTGAGGACAATTCCTCTCAGAAAGTCACGCCCTTCTAATGTGTAATGCATTAAGTGAGCCAAGCCTGTCATCATTTGCTGGCCCTTGTGGTTCTCTGTCAGGTTCTTAGGCACCCAATGAGCATTAACTTTACAAAAATTCAAAATGTCATGAACAATATCTTACACTGCACCATCGGAAATACTGAACTGCTGAGACAAGATTCACAGTTGCACACGCTGGCTGTTCAAAATTGTTGCCACAATGGCTCCAATGTTCTATGGGCTTGCAGCTGCTATAGCCACCTGGAGTGTGGCAAATCTGTGGTGTCACCGCCAGACAACACACTTGCTAGGTTGTAGCCTTTAAATCGGCCGCGGTCCGTTAGTATACGTCGGACCCGCGTGTCGCTACTATCAGTGATTGCAGATCGAGCGCCGCCACACGGCAGGTCTAGAGAGACTTCCTAGCACTCGCCCAAGTTGTACAGCCGACTTTCCTAGCGATGGTTCACTGACAAATTACGCTCTCATTTGCCGAGACGATAGTTAGCATAGCCTTCAGCTATGTCATTTGCTACGACCTATCAAGGCGCCATTATCATTTGCTATTTATCTTGTGATGCATGTACCGTCAGACCGATGTTCACCAATTACGGATTAAAGTTAAGTATTCCAGAAGCTACGTACCTTTTTTGCTAGTCTATTCCTTTAACTGTTCCAGACCTCACGCCAGCCTGCGTGAGCTTAAACGCGTGCCTTTCGGCTTCCTCTCATAGTGGCTTGGCTGTCTTGCCAAGTCACAACAAAATCACTAAGGTTCACATAGACCTCTTTGACGAATGCACACCATCTGGAAACATTGCTATGGTCATACAGCCACCCTTGTACATGCCACGTATATCCTTGTGAATTTCACTCTTTTTATGCCATTTGGCCCACAAATATCTAACTACACTTTGCTGCTCTTCACAAGTTGACGACAGTAGCATATGCACCATTTTTGTTTCATAGTTCACACTTCTCTCACTAGATATGCATGTTGTTGTTGTTGTTGTGGTCTTCAGTCCTGAGACTGGTTTGATGCAGCTCTCCATGCTACTCTATCCTGTGCAAGCTTCTTCATCTCCCAGTACCTACTGCAACCTGCATCCTTCTGAATCTGCTTAGTGTATTCATCTCTTGGTCTCCCTCTACGATTTTTACCCTCCACACTGCCCTCCAATGCTAAATTTGTGATCCCTTGATGCCTCAAAACATGTCCTACCAACCGATCCCTTCTTTAGTCAAGTTGTGCCACAAACTTCTCTTCTCCCCAATCCTATTCAATACCTCCTCATTAGTTACGTGATCTACCCACCTTATCTTCAGCATTCTTCTGTAGCACCACATTTTGAAAGCTTCTATTCTCTTCTTGTCCAAACTAGTTATCGTCCATGTTTCACTTCCATACATGGCTACACTCCATACAAATACTTTCAGAAACGACTTCCTGACACTTAAATCTATACTCGATGTTAACAAATTTCTCTTCTTCAGAAACGCTTTCCTTGTCATTGCCAGCCTACATTTTATATCCTCTCTACTTCGACCATCATCGGTTATTTTACTCCCTAAATAGCAAAACTCCTTTACTACTTTAAGTGTCTCATTTCCTATTCTAATTCCCTCAGCATCACCCGACTTAATTCGACTACATTCCATTATCCTCATTTTGCTTTTGTTGATGTTCATCTTATATCCTCCTTTCAAGACACTGTCCATTCCGTTCAACTGCTCTTCCAAGTCCTTTGCTGTCTCTGACAGAATTACAATGTCATTGGCGAACCTCAAAGTTTTTACTTCTTCTCCATGAATTTTAATACCTACTCCAAATTTTTCTTTTGTTTCCTTTACTGCTTGCTCAATATACAGATTGAATAACATCGGGGAGAGGCTACAACCCTGTCTCACTCCTTTCCCAACCACTGCTTCCCTTTCATGCCCCTCGACTCTTATAACTGCCATCTGGTTTCTGTACAAATTGTAAATAGCCTTTCGCTCCCTGTATTTTACCCCTGCCACCTTCAGAATTTGAAAGAGAGTATTCCAGTCAACATTGTCAAAAGCTTTCTCTAAGTCTACAAATGCTAGAAACGTAGGTTTGCCTTTTCTTAATCTTTCTTCTAAGATAAGTCGTAAGGTCAGTATTGCCTCACAAGTTCGAACATTTCTACGGAATCCAAACTGATCTTCCGCGAGGTCGGCTTCTACCAGTTTTTCCAGTCATCTGTAAAGAATTAGCGTTAGTATTTTGCAGCTGTGACTTATTAAACTGATAGTTCGGTAATTTTCACATCTGTCAACACCTGCTTTCTTTGGGATTGGAATTATTATATTCTTCTTGAAGTCTGAGGGTATTTCGCCTGTCTCATACATCGTGCTCACCAGATGGTAGAGTTTTGTCATGACTGGCTCTCCCGAGGCCATCAATAGTTCTAATGGAATGTCGTCTACTCCTGGGGCCTTGTTTCGACTTTTAGACCATGTGGAGTTCGTGATGTCTGCCAGGAACCTGTTATGATAATGAGTGTGTAGGAACAGTGAAATTGAGGCAATTCAGAGCAATTTAGAGCATACGAAAACAAAATAACCTTTGTAGCGCAAACTACAAACTATATCGTCATGAAATTTCAACATTCCAGCTGCAACACAAGGGCTGCAAAAAATTATTGTGCTCTGCTTTCCAATCTTCCCTCGTATGCACAAAGAGCCAACACCCTTGTCAGTTGGTTGAGAATTAGGAGATTAAAGAGCTTTATCAGTCCCTCGGTCCAGGGGTAGACCATGTGGAGTTCGTGATGTCTGCCAGGAACCTGTTATGATAATGAGTGTGTAGGAACAGTAAAATTGAGGCAATTCAGAGCAATTGAGAGCAATATTGATGTCAGAGATGAGAAATAATTTACGGAGAAGTATGTGGAGCAGACCATTATGTAAGTCAGAGCTGACGAGAAGGAAATTGTCCATGCCATTTCAAAGGAACCATCCCGGCATTTGCGTGGAGTGATTTAGGGATATCATGGGTAACCTAAACCCAGATGGCCGTACCCACATTTGAACTGTTGTCCTCCTGAATACAAGTCCAGTGTGCTAACCACTGTGTCACCTTGCTAGATCTGTAAAAGTGAGAATGCCAAAAATGTATTGGACGACAATTGGACTATAAATAATAAAAACAGTATATATATAAAGCAGCACATAGGTGACCCCCAACCTCTGAATGTTAAGGAAGCTGTCCCACCCACAGCTACCCCACTCCCAATCCGTTGTAGTTGTGGCATAAAAGGTACCCACTACTTAACGCAGTGTTACTGCTACAATGGAAAATTGTTTGTGGCCGAAAGAGGTGAGGGAGACTGAAAAGCAATTAACACACAGTAAAAAAAGGGAAATAAAGAGGCAACTGGCAAAGAAGGCAGGGTTGAGAGTAGAGAGAGGTGATCTGCTCCTAAACTGCTTCAGAGCGCCAGATCCTTTTAAGGAGTGAGTAATCAATAACTCGAAAAAATGGAGCATTAGAGTGAAGATTATATGGCAGGTTCTATGCCCTAAGTCTCAAGCTCAAGGAAACATCTCCAAAGCTGCAAAAAATGTTCTATAGATTGTGCATATACGGATTCGCACATCTTACTAATGTGTGCAGTTTTTCTTAGTCATGAAAAAAAAAAAAAGATACATTCTTCAGAACATAGCATTAACACAGAAAACACTTGGCACCCTCTACTGACGTAAATGATAATGGCGTAGAGGAAGTCAAAAAGCAGGAATTTGATGTAGGACACTTGGGATCTGTCAAGTCAGAAAACAATCTCAAAATGGCATACAAAAATTACCTAACCTACACCAAGTGTACGTCATGCAGGATTTTCAATATTCTCTTGCCCTGTCTGTGCAAACTATTAGTCCTAGAGAAAAAATGAATAGAAACTTTTTTATAGGAAATTTAATGTAGTTTAATTTTGTACTGGGACACTTTTTCACAGAAGACCGCATTTTTCACATTATTCAAGAAAAACATACAACAGTTACTTTCAAATGCACCCCCACCCTAATATTGATGTCAGAGATGTGAAATAATTTACACAGAAGTATATGGAGTGGACCAGTATGTACATCATCTTTTATCTGCGTATATTACACATTTGCATGTTACATCCTCCCACATGAGGAGGTGAGGGAGGAAGACTGGCAGGAGAAGCGGTACACAATCTGAGTGTACGAGTGGCGAGGACAGAAGACAGCAGAGAAACATTAACAGGAGGTGAGAAACAGGTTAGCATAGGGTTTGGCCTGGAGAATTGCGAGAGCACAGGTTATGCTAGAGAGGATTCCCAGCTGTGCAGTTCAGAGAAGCTAGGGCTGGAAGGGAGTATCCAAATGGCTCGCATAGTGTAACAGTTGCTGAAGGTATCTGGTTGTGGCATGCAGCACATTCAGCAACTGGATGATGAAGTCTGCATTTTGCCATACTCTCTAACAGGAAGATGAATGTTGTCATCAGGGAAGAACAGGGAGTGAAAAACTTAAATGAGCAGATGCTTGTATTCTTTATTCATTTCTTTTTTTTCTTTCTTTTTTTACAGTCCATAGTTATTTCCAAATGTCATAGATGATTCTGACTTCATTTTGTAGAATTTGGGTACATTTCTTTCTTTCTTTAGTTCTGAAGGTTCTATGCGTTTTCCTGTCAATGTAATTAAATCTTTCTACTTTTTTTTGTACGTCCATTTCTGTCATGAATGACGCGATACTTTCCCAGAGATGAATGAGCTTATGTTTTCAATTTTCTGATAATTTGGTATTATTTTGCTGGGAATTGGCTTCTGGCCACTGAAAGACATAACTTCTGTTTTCCTTGAAGATTTAAACAGGTTATATTCCTTTGCGGTTGTGCATAAAATATTAACAGTTGTCTGGAGAGTGTTCTCTTTTCCAAGGAAGTCATATGTAATGATTGTTGAAATAGACAAATATTTATCTGAGGCATATCTGTCTAGAAACAGCAATTCCTTAACCTGCTGGTAAACCAGAAAATTACTGTAGCCAAAACTATACCAACTGGTTCTGGAAATATGTACCCCAGCTATGACAGTGCCCTGTGAGTATCTTTTCAAAACCAGGACAAATATGCACTGAGGAAAGAAACTGACTCACTTCCCACCATGTAGTGGGAGATGCCCAACCCAAACAACCCCAAAGCTACAGTAAAACGTTATAGCTGAGAATAAACACCCTTTTCACAGAAAAAAATGGACAGTCAGTTCAATTGCCCATAAATTGTCAGCCATTATTAGGCAAGGACTTCAGAAGGCCATGCTTAGCATGGAAATCCAGGAGGAGACAGCATTCCACTAAGATATGAGCTAATACATGTACAGCTTTTTTTTTTCATTTTTTTTTTATTTTAGGGCGCACAACTACAATGGTCATTAGCGCCCAGACTAAGTTAGGAATGCACCGCGAGGCACAAGGTTAAAACAGCAACTAAAAGGGACAACACTATAAAAGACATTAACAGGCATAGGATTAAAAAAACAGCATAATCAAGTGTCCTTAGACAGGTTTGTCAAGTGGATAAAACGAAGAACGTGAGCAGCTGCTCCTGGGTCATCCGCTAAAATGGCATCCAGAGTACATGGGAGGCCAAGAGCGACGCGCAGTGTATTAAAATTCGGACACGACGTTAAAATGTGGCGTACCATCAACAATTGCCCACATGGGCAGAACGGCGCCGGCACAGCTGTCAGCAGATGGCTGAACCGGCAGCGTCCAATTCGTAACAGGGCCAAAATGACCTCCTCCCACCAAGAAGGGCGTGAAGAGGTCGTCCAACACGTGGGAAGAGGTTTCAAGGCCCGAAGCTTGTTGTCCATAAGTGCAGCCCAATCAGCATGCCACAGCGATAAAATGTGCTGACAAATGACCCTGCTACAATCTGATGAAGGGACACAACAAGAAGCTGTCCGAGGCTGGAGGACCGCAGCCTTGGCCGCAGCATCTGAAGCTTCATTCCCAGGGATACTGACATATCCAGGAACCCACATAAAGGTAACCGGAGAACCATCGTCTGCCAGCTGCTGAAGAGAGCGTTGGATCCGGTGCACGAAACGGTGAACCGGATATGGATCACCGAGGCTCTGGATAGCGCTCAGGGAATTGGAGCAGATGAGACAAGCAGAATGTCGGTGGCGGCAGATGTAAAGAACAGCCTGGTAGAGGGCAAATAGCTCAGCTGTGAAGACCGAACAATGGCCATGGAGCTGGTATTTGAAACTGTGTGCCCTGACAATAAAAGAACACTCGACACCGTCAATGGTCTTAGAGCCATCTGCATAAATGAAGATCATATTAATGAACTTCGAACGAAGTTCAACAAAACGGGAGCGGTATACCGAAGCAGGGGGAACCTCCTTTGGGAGCGAGCTGAGGTCAAGGTGAACGCGAACCTGAGCCTGGAGCCAAGGTGGCGTTTGGCTCTCGCCCACTCGAAAGGTTGCAGGGAGTGAAAAATCAAGGTGCTGAAGGAGGCGATGAAAGCGAACTCCAGGGGCTAGCAGGGCAGAGACATACAACCCGTATTGACGGTCGAGAGAGTCGTCAAAAACGGAACGATAAGACGGGTGGTCGGGCATTGACAATAGCCGACAGGCATACCGACAAAGCAGTACATCGCACCGATAGGTTAGTGGCAATTCACCGGCTTCAGCATGAAGACTCTCGACGGGACTAGTATAGAACGCTCCGATCGCAAGACATAAACCCTGATGTTGTATAGAGTTGAGGCAGCGTACGATGGCTGGCCATGCAGAGGAGTATACGAAGCTCCCATAATCCAGCTTGGAGCAGACGACCGACCGATATAGGCGAAGTAGGACGGTTCGATCTGCTCCTCACGACATACTGCTGAGAACACGAAGGACATTTAGAGAACAGGTACAACGGGCAGCCAAATATGACACATGTGGAGATCAGCTAAGTTTCCTGTCAAATGTAAGACCTAAAAATTTTGTTGTCTCCACGAATGGGAGACACTCTAGGAGTAAAGACGGTCAAGACAATGCTGAAGACAGCATTCCAGGAAACATGTACGCTGTGCGCTGCAATAGATGGTAAAATCGTCCACAAAAAGGGAGCCTGATACATCAGCTGGGAGGCAATCTAGTATTGGATTGATCCCTATGGCGAAGAGAGCGACGCTCAAGACTGAGCCCTGTGGCACCCCATTTCCTGGCGAAAGGCGTCGGACAGGACAGTACCCACACGTACCCTGAACAGTCAATCCATTAAAAAGGCACAAATAAAAAGAGGGAGGCGACCGCGAAGGCCCCATGTATGCATGGTGCGGAGAATGCCCACCCTCCAACATGTGTCTTAAGCCTTCTCCAAATCAAAGAACACAGCTGCGGTCGGGCGCTTCCGCAAGAAGTTATTCATAATGAAGGTCGACAAGGTAACCAGATGGTCAACAGCAGAACGGCGCCAATGAAATCCACATTGTACATTGGTAAGTAGGCGTCGAGATTCGAGCAGCCAAACCAAACAAAAGTTAACCATTCGTTCCATCACCTTACACACACAGCTGGTAAGGGAAATGGGTTGATAACTGGAAGGCAAGTGCTTGTCCTTCCCCGGCTTAGGAATTGGGACAATAGACTCGCGTCAGCATGTGGGAACATGACCCTCAATCCAGATGCGATTATAAGTACGAAGAAGAAAACGTTTACCCGCAGGAGAAAGGTTCTTCAGCATCTGAATATGAATAGAATCAGGCCCTGGAGCGGAAGACCGTGACCGGGCAAGTGCATTTTTAAGTTCCCGCATGGTGAATGGGGCATTATAACTTTCATGATTCGAGGAACGGAAGTTAGGTGGCCTTGCCTACTCTGCCTGTTTTCGGGGAAGGAAGGCAGGGTGGTAATGAGTGGAGCTCGAAACCTATGCGAAAAAGCGGCCGAAGGCATTGAAGACATCCTCAGGGGCCACAAGGATGTCATTCGCGACTGTCAAGCCAGAAACTGGTGAGTGGACCTTAGTGCCAGATAGCTGGCGCAGGCTACCCCAGACAACAGAAGAAGGAGTAAAACTGTTGAAGGTGCTTGTGAAAGCAGCCCAGCTGGCTTTCTTGCTTCCTTCAATAACACGATGACACTGCGCACGTAATCGTTTATAATTGATACAATTGATGTAAAAGTGGGGAGAGTAAGGCGGACGGCAACTGCCTGCAGGCCGGTGCACAATGTGATGGGATAGTAGTAGATATCATCCCGGACCAGCAACATAACCTCTTCATGAGCCAGAATACCTGCCACAGGGGGTACGTCAAAACGAACAGAGGTATAGTGTGCCAAGTCAATACGATCGCATGGGTGTAGCTTCATTTCCTGGAGAGCTACTACAAGCGGACAGTGCAAGCGTAGCAACTTTAAGTCCTCTCGGCTGGAGCAGATGCCGCTAATATTCAAATGAAGAAGGGCCACCTTGAGAAGAAAAAGAAAAGGAGAAGCAAGAAGGGGTCACCTCGAAGGCCGCTGAGGGCCTGACTTGGAGCGAGCACTGCTGCCACTATCAATAGGCAGAGTGTCATCGTCCATTTTTTCAATAGGTTTGTCGGCCACCATGTTAAGATGGTCGGGAGGGGGAGCTTCCTCTGCCAGTGAACGGCCAGATGTTTGGCTAACAGCACTGTGGCCAGGCGAAACGGATAACGGCCTGCGGCTGCAACCGCTGGGTGGCGCAGGAGAAGAAACGCGCCGTGGCGGAGAAGGAGAACTTTTCCTCCTACGAGCCTTCTTGGAAGGTCGTTTAGTGGAAGTACTGGTCGATGGCTGGGAGTTCGGGGTACGTAAGATGTCTTCACAGACGGTTCTTTCTTGAAGGCTCATGCATCTGACTTCTGGGTCTTAGTCTTGGCAGAAGTTGATGAAGGTGCTTGTGTCTTAGAGGTGAGGGGAGGAAGAGGAGACGTTGTACCAGGTGATCTTAGCACTGGCCGAACGGACGACCGTAGTGCTAAAGGTCAGATCGCATGTCTGCATCGATACCTCCCTGGCAGGCCAAGGAGAGGCGAGGACGGTACTGTATTTCCCTGCTGGGAGCAGCGTGGGCATCTTACTAGCAAAAAGCTTGCGGGCTGCCGAGGTGGACAATTTCTCTTTGACCCGTATTTCCTGTATGCAGTGTTCATCCTTGTAGATGGGACAGTCGCAACAGGACGCTGCATGGTCACCCTGACAGTTCACGCAAAGAGGAGACGGAGGGTGACAGTCACCCTCATGGGTGTCCCTGCCACAAGTGACATTTAGCCGCATTAGAACAAGACTGGCGAGTGTGATTAAAACGATGACACTGGTAGCAGCGCGCAGGTGTCGGGACATAGGGGTGAACAGAAATAACCTCATAGCCCACTTTGATGTGCAATGGCAGCTAAACACTATTCAAGGTCAAGAAAAGTGTCCAGGTTGGTACAAGGTCATTGTCGACCTTTTTCATGACCCTATGGACAGCCACCACGCCCTGCTCAACGAGGAAAGGCTGAATCTCCTCGTCAGTCAATCCGTGAGTGATCTAGTAGATACCACACCACACGACGAATTCAAAGTGCGGTGAGCCTCCACCCAGACAGGGAATGTGTACAGGAGTGTGGACCAAAGGAGTTTTTGTGCCTGAAAGGTGCTCTCAGTTTCCAACAACAAGGTACCGTTACGCATCCTGGTGCAAGACTTGACAGATCCGGCTATGGCATCTACGCCCTTCTGGATAACGAAAGGGTTGACAGATGAAAAATCCTTTCCGTCCTCAGATCTAGAGACTACGAAGAACTTTGTGGCAGGCGGTAGTACTTTTGTCACTGGTGGCTGGTCAAGTCTCCGTTTTTGGGCAGAAGTCGAGAGAGAAGAAGAGAAATCCATTGCGGAGGAATCCCCCATGATTGCCAGTGTCTCCGATGGCTCGCTACTTCCTTGTGGGGACCCTCTCAGAGGGCGCACCCGCCTTAGGTGATTGTTTACACCTCAGGTCACACCTCCCGAGGAACGGACGGAGGGACCAAACAGCATGGTCAGAAGGTGTGAGCTCAGGCAATCACCCCTCCCTGGGCCTGGCCTTTACCAGGGGGTACGCGCGTGCCTTACTTGTCTACCCAGGGTGGGGAATTACACGTTACCCCGTCACTGGCTACGCGTGCGAACGCGTGGGTCGGCCTTCAGGCACACCCAGGGAGGAAAGAAGAAGAGGGAAAAAAAAGGGAGAGGGGGAGAGAAAGGACAGACTGTCTCAAACGCCGAGGCAGAGACCAGAGGGTGGAGGAGGAGGAGGAGGAGGACGAGGAGGCGAGGAGGAGGAGGACGAGGAGGCGAGGAGGAGGAGGAGGAGGACGAGGAGGAGGAGGAGGAGGAGGCAAGGAGGAGGAGGAGGAGGCAAGGAGGAGGAGGAGGAGGCAAGGAGGAGGAGGAGGAGGCAAGGAGGAGGAGAAGGAGGAGAAGGAGGAGAAGGAGGAGAAGGAGGAGAAGGAGGCAAGGAGAAGAAGGCAAGATAAAAAGCAATGAAGACAGTGAGAGAGAGAAGGACAAAGAAAGGAACCAAAGGAAGGAAGACACTAGAATACGTGAAAAACCAAAATGACCTCACATATAAGTCTCCGGACGCAGGCGCAAACTATGTACAGCTTGACAACCACAATGCAGGGGTGCCTTGTAACATAAAATAAAATTATAAGTTAATCTAGAACGGGCGATGTGAAAGCAACTAGGAGGGTACATTCTTTCCAGGAGGAAAGGAAGGAGGAGTAGGAGCATCATGCAGTAAGTCTTAGACTGTCACATGTTGCTCTATCTCCAAGTGAACAAAGTCCTTATTTGCACCCGCAAATCGGCACCTGCCCTTTTTTTTTGGGTTTTAGGGCGCAAAACTTCTATGGTCATTAGCGCCCGGTCCGTGACTTAGGAACCAGTAAAAAACCGAAATTGAAAACCAGCAGCAATGGGAACGAAAGTCACAAAATTGGAGAAACTAAAGGCAGAAAGAAGGCTGAAAAATCCACTACAGAAATGGGTTGGTTGTCCCCAAAAAAAGGTTCAAATGACTGACGTCATTTCACTGGCACTAATAAACTTGAGAACGCGGTCGGCGGAGCACGTGTCATCTGCTAAAATCGACAATATATCAGGCAATAGCTGTAGACGGGAGCGTAACGGATTAAAATAGGGGCACTCAATTAAAACGTGTCTTACCGTCCACAGCTGAGAGCAGTGGGGACAGAGTGGGGGAGGATCACCGCTTAAAAGATGTCGATGGCTAAAAAGACAGTGCCCTATCCGGAGTCTAGTTAAAATTACTTCCTCCCGACGACACGTTCGGGAGGAAGAGGTCCAAGCACAAGGAAGAGCTTTTATGTCCCGCAATTTATTATGGCTAAGTGTCGACCAATGCGTGTGCCATAAATGAACAACATGTCGACATAGAATGCTCCGTAGATCGGCGAAGGGAAGCGATTGAATAGCTGGCCGAGGAAGAGAGACAGCAGCCTTGGCTGCAATATCGGCCGCCTCATTTCCACAAATACCAACGTGTCCCGGGAGCCAGAGGAACGCCACCGAGACGCCCCCCAGGTGGAGCAAGTGCAGACAATCCTGAATCCGGCGGACCAGAGGGTGCACAGGATAAAGAGCTTGGAGACTGAGGAGAGAGCTGAGAGAATCTGAGCAGGTAACGTATTGTATCCGCTGATGGCGGCGGATGTATTGGACAGCCTGGAGAACAGCGTAAAGCTCCGCAGTATAAACCGAACACTGGTCGGGAAGCCGAAAGTGATTTGGGGTGTCTCCAACAATATAGGCACTCCCTACACCTAACGATGTTTTCGAGCCATCGGTGTAAATAAATGTGGCATCCGTTATTTGTGCACATACACCAGCAAATGCCCGACGATAAACAAGTGAAGGGGTACCATCCTTGGGAAATCGACAAAGGTCACGGAGCAGGCAGATCCGGGACGGAGCCAAGGCGGTGCTGTACCCCAAGTTGTCAAGAAGGTTTTAGGAAAGCGGAAGGAAAGAGAATGGAGCAGTTGACGGAAGCGGACTCCCAGTGGTAGTAGGGAGGAGGGGCGGCCTGCATACCCTACATCAAAGGAGGCGTCGAAAAAAATGTCATGGGCTGGATTAGCAGGCATGGAAGACAGATGGCTAGCATAACGACTCAGAAGGACTGCTCGCCGATTGGACAGTGGAGGTTCAGCAGTCTCAGCATAAAGGCTTTCCACAGGGCTGGTGTAAAAAGCTCCAGACACTAAACGTAATCCACGGTGGTGGATAGAGTCGAGACGCCGAAGAACAGACGGCTGAGCAGAGGAGTAGACTATCTACATCTACATTTATACTCCGCAAGCCACCCAACGGTGTGTGGCGGAGGGCACTTTACGTGCCACTGTCATTACCTCCCTTTCCTGTTCCAGTCGCGTATGGTTCGCGGGAAGAACGACTGTCTGAAAGCCTCCGTGCGTGCTCTAATCTCTCTAATTTTACATTCGTGATCTCCTCAAGGTCTCTGCACGACAAGCAGAACAGTGGTAGCTACATACCTGTAGTCTCACTGTTTGGGTCAAATGCAGGTGCTTTAAATCTAAAAAGCTGAATTTCACGACTACTATATTGGATTTCTCCCAAGAAAAATCATTAAAGTTTTCAGAACCTTTCAACAGAAGGGCTAAACCGTCTTTTAGATCGTATCAATGTGTCACAGAATCCCTTCGAGGCCCATTGTGATTCCTATTTCAATCTTACCGCCCGCACAAGCGTTTGCGTCAATACCATTAACAGAAGAGCTGCACTTTCCCAGAACCCGCCCAGGAGATGCAAGTACATCATTCGCATTTCCTAATACTGATCTTGCGTTATTGTCCAACCTGATAGCGGTTCTTAGTCTTCCTGTTTTCGTGGCCTTTATCCATGTGAAAGTGTGATAACGTTTTCTAAATGTTTGCGAACTGTGTAATGATGTACAATATGGGTACCAGGCCGGTATTTACTTAACCGCGTAAAAACAACATCTAAGGTGGCCGGCACATTGGCTCTTGTCGTTATTCAGCTGTGCGTATTCCTTTCGGGGCAGGCGTGTCGCCCGGAATTCCGAAACAGCGTACTAACGCGCAAGGCAATTCGTTGGCAGATCATAACGCTTCTCAATATTACCCTTAAATATTCAGTGTGAATGGCTAAGGTGTTCACTAGTAGTCTTATACAATCGGATTCTTTGTCTTCGTGGAAGCTTTTATCTTGCATTCATCCACCGAGTTCTTTATCTTGTTGTAGTACTTATCTTTCATTTATCCACATTTCAAGAAAGACGACATTCGTTACATGAGCGACAAATATTGTCCAAGTTTTTATGGATTTCTTTACGATCGTCCTGCCATGGTACTTTCCTATAGGCAAAAGAAGGGTCAGCGATTGATTTTACTGTGTTGCCGATGCTATCTGACAATTCTATTTGGTATGTTAAGAATATTAACGGTCCCAGTTCACTTCCTCAGACAAGTTGTATCATATCGAGGTCTGTGTGTCAGTTAATCTATAAGACACTGACGTATCTCTGAATATATTCAGTAAGAATAACCATCATACGGTTTTTGTTAACCCGTATCCTATTCCATGCGGTGACAGTAACGCTCTCTTTATACCAGAGTCGGAGACATAATTCAGCTGCTCGTAAGTGTATCGATTCTTCCTGAAATAGAATCTCTGCCTCCAGTCCAATTTAGAATAACTCTATGATAGGCATGGTAAGTCACAGCTGGACGCTGTAAGGAACTTACATCTCAATCTGTAGTTCAGTGTCAAAAGATGCAGCCAGACATGTATCTTCATCTCAGTCCTGCTTGATCGCGAAGATGTGATGCCCCATTGAGCGCAACACTACAGCGAGTCACGACATCCGGCATAAAGAGAAGAAATTTATTTATTAGTACCTGTTCTCAAGATTCTCATATTCAAAATGAGGTGAATGGAAGTGCACAAAGAATTTTATCGTCCAGTAGATTTTGAAGCCTGGAGGTCCGACAGCTGAGGGTCTGTATGCAAGAAGACTAGTCTACATCTACATCTACATTTCAAACCGCGAAGACACTCGTTGTGTCCACAGATTCACAGCACTGACTCAAGAAAGAGATGCCTTACCTTACTTTTTTCTTGTGCATTAGCTGTATTGTTTCGGAGAATAGCTCTATTCGTAGTGATTTCAGAATATTTTCCTGTGGATGATGATTTGTCCACATTTACCAGGGAAAAAATTGATCTGAAAAGAGTAAATTCATGTGCATTGTGAGTGCAGCCACCTGACTGACCTTCACAAAAGTCCATGAATCTCTCAAATACGCAAAGTTTGTGCTCTTTGGGTACCACGTCGACTGACATTCAAACACAAACGGAAAGACAAAATAGTCAGTTCACTAAATCACAACTTGCCGAACTGTGAGCAGTAAACTGACGGGCTACTGCGGTAGCAAATGTACGACCTGAAAGTAACCGACTTATTCATGAAGTTTACAATTTCGGTGACGGCAGCTCACCAACTCATAAACTCATAATAAATTCCTGAAATGTCCTCTTGCTTCTAAATACACAGGCATTCGTCGAATCATGGATTGTCGCGCCCTTTCGAATAAAGTTTCGAAATTTTTCGCAGACTTCCATGATACGTCTATGTAGAGTTTCCGGATCTGGGTGGTGTGATGTATGCATCAAAAGCTTAAAATGCTCCCATGGATAATGATACAAAGGAATGAGGTTGGGGGAATGGACAGCCCATGGAGCTGGACCTCCTCTACCTATCCATGGTAGATACCAGTCCGAACACTGAGTATTTGCAGAGCATCTTCTGAAGGGTGTTGGAGGTTGTTATGAATAAAGCCCCTGTAAAGAGCACCTAGTGGTCTGATAAGGTATGGAATGAGGAGATTAGCCGGCCGGAGTGGCCGAGCGGTTAAAGGCGCTACAGTCTGGAACCGCACGACCACTACGGTCGCAGGTTCGAATCCTGCCTCGGGCATGGATGTGTGTGATGTCCTTAGGTTAGTTAGGTTTAAGTAGTTCTAAGTTCTAGGGGACTTATGACCACAGCAGTTGAGTCCCATAGTGCTCAGAGCCATTTGAACCATTCTTTGAATGAGGAGATTCTGCGCAGAATCGGAGAGGAAATGAATATGTGGAAAACACTGACAAGGAGAAGGGACAGGGTGATACGACATCCGTTAAGACATCAGGGAATGGCTTCTATGATACTACAGGGCAAAAACGATAGAGGAAGACAGAGACTGGAATACATCCATCAAATAGTAGACGACGTAGGTTGCAGGTGCTGCTCTGCCAGATAGTCACCTACAATTTCCAACTACATGTTACTCTTAAACTGATCCTGATGTCTAGCCTGTACTGTAGCACAAGGATCTACATCTACATCTACATTGATACTCCGCAAGCCACCCAACGGTGTGTGGCGGAGGGCACTTTACGTGCCACTGTCATTACCTCCCTTTCCTGTTCCAGTCGCGTATGGTTCGCGGGAAGAACGACTGTCTGAAAGCCTCCGTGCGCGCTCTAATCTCTCTAATTTTACATTCGTGATCTCCTCGGGAAGTATAAGTAGGGGGAAGCAATATATTCGATACCTCATCTAGAAACGCACCCTCTCGAAACCTGGCGAGCAAGCTACACCGCGATGCAGAGCGCCTCTCTTGCAGAGTCTGCCACTTGAGTTTATTAAACATCTCCGTAACGCTATCACGGTTACCAAATAACCCAGTGACGAAACGTGCCGCTCTTCTTTGGATCTTCTCTATCTCCTCCGTCAGACCGATCTGGTACGGATCCCACACTGATGAGCAATACTCAAGTATACGTCGAACGAGTGTTTTGTAAGCCACCTCCTTTGTTGATGGACTCTCCCAATGAATCTCAACCTGGTACCCGCCTTACCAACAATTAATTTTATATGAAGATTCCACTTCAAATCGTTCCACACGCATACTCCCAGATCTTTTACAGAAGTAACTGCTACCAGTGTTTGTTCCGCTATCATGTAATCACACAATAAAGGATCCTTCTTTCTATGTATTCGCAATACATTACATTTGTCTATGTTAAGGGTCAGTTGCCACTCCCTGCACCAACTGCCCATCCACTGCAGATCTTCCTGCATTTCGCTACAATTTTCTAATGCTGCAACTTCTCTGTATACTACAGCATCATCCGCGAAAAGCCGCATGGAACTTCCGACACTATCTACTAGGTCATTTATATATATTGTGAAAAGCAATGGTCCCATAACACTCCCCTGTGGCACACCAGAGGTTACTTTAACGTCTATAGACGTCTCTCCATTGATAACAACATGCTGTGTTCTGTTTGCTAAAAACTCTTCAATCCAGCCACACAGCTGGTCTGATATTCCGTAGGCTCTTACTTTGTTTATCAGGCGACAGTGCGGAACTGTATCGAATGCCTTCCGGAAGTCAATAAAAATAGCATCTACCTGGGAGCCTGTATCTAATATTTTCTGGGTCTCATGAACAAATAAAGCGAGTTGGGTCTCTCACGATCGCTGTTTCCGGAATCCATGTTGATTCCTACATAGTAGATTCTGGGTTTCCAAAAACGACATGATACTCGAGCAAAAAACATGTTCTAAAATTCTACTACAGATCGACGTCAGAGATATAGGTCTATAGTTTTGCGCATCTGCTCGACGACCCTTCTTGAAGACTGGGACTATCTGTGCTCTTTTCCAATCATTTGGAACCCTCCGTTCCTCTAGAGACTTGCGGTACACGGCTGTTAGAAGGGGGGCAAGTTCTTTCGCGTACTCTGTGTAGAATCGAATTGGTATCCCGTCAGGTCCAGTGGACTTTCCTCTGTTGAGTGATTCCAGTTGCTTTTCTATTCCTTGGACACTTATTTCGATGTCAGCCATTTTTTCGTTTGTGCGAGGATTTAGAGAAGGAACTGCAGTGCGGTCTTCCTCTGTGAAACAGCTTTGGAAAAAGGTGTTTAGTATTTCAGCTTTACGCGTGTCATCCTCTGTTTCAATGCCATCATCATCCCGTAGTGTCTGGATATGCTGTTTCGAGCCACTTACTGATTTAACGTAAGACCAGAACTTCCTAGGATTTTCTGTCAAGTCGGTACATAGAAGTTTACTTTCGAATTCACTGAACGCTTCACGCATAGCCCTCCTTACGCTAACTTTGACATCGTTTAGCTTCTGTTTGTCTGAGAGGTTTTGGCTGCGTTTAAACTTGGAGTGGAGCTCTCTCTGCTTTCGCAGTAGTTTCCTAACTTTGTTGTTGTACCACGGTGGGTTTTTCCCGTCCCTCACAGTTTTACTCGGCACGTACCTGTCTAAAACGCATTTTACGATTGCCTTGAACTTTTTCCATAAACACTCAACATTGTCAGTGTCGGAACAGAAATTTTCGTTTTGATCTGTTAGGTAGTCTGAAATCTGCCCTCTATTACTCTTGCTAAACAGATAAACCTTCCTCCCTTTTTTTATATTCCTATTAACTTCCATATTCAGGGATGCTGCAACGGCCTTATGATCACTGATTCCCTGTTCTGCATATACAGAGTCGAAAAGTTCAGGTCTGTTTGTTATCAGTAGGTCCAAGATGTTATCTCCACGAGTCGGTTCTCTGTTTAATTGCTCGAGGTAATTTTCGGATAGTGCACCCAGTACAATGTCACTCGATGCTCTGTCCCTACCACCCGTCCTAAACATCTGAGTGTCCCAGTCTATATCTGGTAAATTGAAATCTCCACCTAAGACTATAACATGCTGAGAAAATTTATGTGAAATGTATTCCAAATTTTCTCTCAGTTGTTCTGCCACTAATGCTGCTAAGTCGGGAGGTCGGTAAAAGGAGCCAATTATGTACCTAGTTCGGTTGTTGAGTGTAACCCCACCCATAATAATTCACAGGAACTATCCACTTCTACTTCACTACAGGATAAACTACTACTAACAGCGACAAACACTCCACCACCGGTTGCATGCAATCTATCCTTTCTAAACACCGTCTGTACCTTTGTAAAAATTTCGGCAGAGTTTATCTCTGGCTTAAGCCAGCTTTCTGTGCCTATAACTATGCTTCCATAGTCCAATTTCGAGCGCACTAAGGCGCGATAGAGGCGGAGAAGGACCACTCGGTCCGCTCCCCAGGAGGTACCATTCAGGACACGGAGGGTGTTGACGGATCGCAGACAGCGAGCCGAAAGATAGGAAACGTGGGAGGACCAGCACAGTTTTCTGTCAAACATAAGACCCAAGGATTTAGCGACGTTTGAAAACGGAAGGTTGACAGGACCTAGATGTAAGGAGGGCGGAAGAAACTCCTTACGTCGCCAAAAATTAACACAAACGGTCTTACTGGGAGAAAAACGGAAGCCGGTTTCGATGCTCCAAGAGTGGAGGCGATCGAGACATCCTTGAAGACGTCGTTCAAGAAGGCTGGTCCGTTGAGAGCTGTAGTAGATCGCAAAATCGTCCACAAAGAGGGAGCCCGAGACATCAGGAAGGAGACAATCCATAATTGGATTGATGGCAATGGCAAACAGTACAACACTCAGCACGGAGCCCTGGGGTACCCCGTTATCTTGGGAGAAAGTACGGGAGAGAGTAGTGTTCACCAGCACCCTAAATGTGCGCTCTGCCATAAATTCACGAAGAAAAAGGGGCAGCCGACCTCGAAAGCCCCAAGAGAACAGTGTGCGGAGGATGCATGTCCTCCAACAGGTATCGTATGCTCTCTCCAGATCAAAAAATATTGCTACTGTTTGGCGTTTCCGGATAAAATTGTTCATGATATAAGTGGAGAGAGCAACAAGATGGTCAACTGCAGAACGATGCTTTCGGAATCCGCATTGGGCAGGTGTTAAAAGACAGCGGGATTCCAGCCACCAAGCTAAACGGTAATTCACCATACGCTCCAAAACCTTACAGACACTACTCGTGAGAGAAATGGGGCGATAGCTAGAGGGGAGATGTTTGTCCTTTCCAGGTTTCGGAACAGGAACAGGTCCAAATTCGATTATAAAGGCGACGGAGGTAACGCAGACTATGGGTTGATAAATGCAGCAACATTGGGACGTGGATACCATCTGGTCCTGGGGCGGAGGAGCGAGAAGAAGAGAGTGCATGTTGGAGTTCCCGCAAGGAGAAAACAGTATTGTAGCTTTCGCGATTTTGAGAGGAGAAAGCAAGAGGTCGCACTTCCGCTGCACGTTTCTTCGGGAGAAACGCTGGCGGGTAATTTGAAGAGCATGAAATCTCAGCAAAGTGCTGACCCAATGAGTTAGAAATTGCGACGGGGTCCACTAATGTATCATGCGCGACAGTGAGCCCAGAGACCGGGGAGAAACTAGGCGCGCCTGAGAACCGTCGAAGCCGACTCCAAACTTCCGGGGAGGGAGTGAAGGTGTTAAATGAGCTAATAAAGAATTTCCAGCTTGCCTTCTTGCTATTGCGGATGACACGACGGCATCGCGCTCGGAACTGCTTATAGCGGATACAGTTGGCCAAAGTAGGATGGTGGCGGAAAATGCGGACAGCACGTCGCCGCTCACGTATTGCATCACGGCATGCCTCGTTCCACCACGGAATTGGGGGGCACCGGGGCAATTCGGAGGTGCGTGGTATTGAATGTTCCGCAGCTGTAAGAATAACGTCGGTAATATGTGTGACCTCATCGTCGACGCCGGGAAAGTGACGGTCATCGAATGTCGCAAGAGACGAAAAAAGTGTCCAATCGACTTGGGCAAACTTCCAGCGTCGCGGGCGCATGTAGGGCAGTTGAGGCTGCAGTTAAGGACACATGGAAAGTGGTCACTCGAGTGTGTATCATCAAGGGCGAACCATTCGAAGTGCCGAGCTAGCGGAACAGTACCAACCGCAAGGTCCAAATGAGATAAATTTGTCGTGGAGGCTGACAAAAATGTAGGGACCCAAGTGTTGAGGCAAACTAGATCTGCTTGGTGGAAGACGTCTAGCAATAGTGAGTCACGTGGACAAGGGTGTGGAGATCCCCAAAGCGGGTGGTGGGCATTGAAGTCCCCAACCAGCAAATATGGGGGTGGAAGCTGACCAAGGAGATGAAGGAGATCAGCTCGTGCCATTGGTGTGGACGATGGAATGTATACAATACAAAGAGAGAACGTGTATCCAGAAAGGGAAAGACGGACGGCGACAGCTTGGATGGAAGTGTTTAAATGGATTGGGTGATAATGGAGAGTTTCATGGAGAAGAATCATGAGTCCTCTATGTGCTGGAGTGCCTTCAACAGAGGGGAGATCATATCGGACGGACTGAAAATGAGGGAGAACAAAGCGGTCATGGGGATGCAGCTTTGTTTCCTGAAGACAGAAGATGACCGGCGAGTAGGATCGTAAGAGGATCGACAATTCATCCCGATTGGCTCGAATACCGCGGATATTCCACTGGATAATGGACATAGGGTGAACAGAAAATGGAGGAATGTGACGAAGGTCGCTGTCAACTCAACGACTGCTCTGAGCTTGCGACCGACAGCATGGAATGGCATTCAGCCGAAGGCAGAAGATCCTGATCCATAGGTTGGTCAGGAGCAGCTCCTGCCACCAGCGATCGGCCGGTTGATCGGCCGCCAGCAGTGCGCCTCGGCGACACAGAAGACGGCCGAGGGCGATTTCCGCCAGGTGGTGCTGTAGATTGGACACGCCTTGGCGGAGAAGGAGAGGAACTGGGTTTCTTTGTAGCCTTCTTGGAAGTATGATGATTAGAGGAAGGAGGAACCGATGGTTGGGAAGTTGCCGTACGTAAAAACTCTTCACGAGTATGCTCTTTTTTCGAAGTCTTGGTGTCTGACTTTTGGGCTCGAGATTTAGCAGAACCCGACGAAGGGTGAGCCAGAGAGTGGGCAGGCGAAAGTGGTGAGGTTGAACGGGCGATCTTTGCGCTGGCCGATCTGACGACCGTGGCACTAAAGGTGAGGTCGCAAGTCTGCGTGGCCGCCTCCTTTGTTGGCCGAGGAGAAGCAAGGACAGTGCTGTATGTTCCTTTCTGAGGCACAGTGGGCTGTCGACTGGCGAATAATTTTCGAGCAGCAAAGGTCGACACCTTTTCCTTTACTCTAATTTACTGGATGAGCTTTTCGTCCTTAAAAACGGGACAATCTCGAGAGGAAGTAGCGTGGTCACCCATGCAGTTGATGCAGCGAGGGGATGGAGGTGGACAAGCACCCTCATGGGCATCCTTGCCACACGTAACACATTTGGCCGGATTGGAACAGGACTGGCTGGTGTGATTGAACCGCTGACACCAATAGCAACGCGTAGGGTTCGGGACGTAAGGGCGAACGGAAATTATCTCATAGCCTGCTTTGATTTTCGATGGGAGTTAAACTTTGTCAAATGTCAAGAAGACAGTGCGGGTTGGAATGATGTTCGTGTCAACCCTTTTCATAACCCTATGAACAGCCGTTACGCCCTGGTCAGACAGGTAGTGCTGAATTTCTTCGTCAGACAAGCCATCGAGGGAGCGTGTATAAACGACTCCACGCGAGGAATGTAAAGTACGGTGCGGTTCCACCCAGACAGGGAAGGTGTGTAGTAGTGAGGTACGCAGCAATTTTTGTGCCTGGAGGGCACTGACTGTTTCTAACAACAGGGTGCCATTCCGTAATCTGGAACAAGACTTTACAGGACCTGCAATTGCGTCGACACCTTTCTGAATAATGAAAGGGTTGACCGTGGAGAAGTCGTGACCTTCGTCAGACCGAGAAACAACAAGGAACTGTGGCAACGATGGAAGAACTGACTGTGGCTGAGACTCAGTGAACTTACGTTTGTGAGCAGACATAGTGGAAGGTGACGAAACTATTGCGGAAGAATCCCCCATGATTACCGGCGTCTCCGATGGCGCGCTCCTCCCTTGTGGGGGCCCTCTCTGAGGGCACTCCCGCCTTAGGTGATTGTTCACACCTCAGGTCACACCTCCCGACAAATGGACGGAGGGACCAATCGGCACTTTCGGAAGGTATCAGCTTGGGTAATCACCCCTCCCTGGGCCTGGCCGTTACCAGGGGGTACGTACGTGTCCTACCTGTCTACCCGGGGCGGGGAATTATGCGTTACCCCATCACCGGCTACGCACGGAAGTGCGTGGGTCGGCCTTCAGACACGCACAGGGAGGGAGAAAGGGAAAGGGAAAGGGAAAGGAAAGAAGAGGGGTCTCAAACGCCGCAGCGGAGAAAAGGGTAAAGTGAAGAGGTAAGGAAAAGAGAAGGACGTAGGCACAAACCATACTCCCAGAGGGGGAGAAAGGGAAGTAAAGAGCCAGAGGTGAGGGGGGGGGGGCGAAGATGGGGGATGGGGAAGGATGCGGAAAGGGAAGGTATCCAGCCCGGAAAGGAAGGAAGGCCACATTAGCTCGGGGTCCCGTGCTCGCTACGCACGTATCCACAAAAGAGTTGTGGATCCCCTGGGGGGGGCACCTGCCATTTTCAAAGCGGATTTGATGCAAGTAATCAATTCTTTAGCCAAATGATCAGCCATTTCATTCTCTGCAAGGGGTGCAGGAAAACAAGAGAAGTACATGCTAAGGTTAGGTGGATGTCCTGGCAGAGACCCGACAGGTGCTTTCCAAATGGTAATTCCATCCGAGAGCAGGAGTCAGGGAACAATATCCCTTGAAAGCAAAAAAGAACGTAATAAGCTGCATGATGATGGAATTGTTGGATGGTGACTGCATAAATGAGCAACAGCTGGTACTGCTGGAGCTGAAGAGGGAAGATTTCCACTTCAGCAAGGTGACTTGTCTATGGGACTAGTCCAGAGGGTGCCAGAGATAGGTTAAGCACTATGATGATTGACTGGGTCACAGAGCCATAAATTCGGCAACCATTGTCCAGTCAGGACAAAATTAGGATGCCATAAAAACAGGAGGGTAGCACGATCTACACCCTGAAGAAGTGTGGACAAGGAAGCAGAGAGCATTAAGCATCCACAGGCATCTAGCCTTCACTTATGAATATGGGGCAGCAAAGTTAGCAAAAGAGGAGGTCAAAAACATTGGAATGTGACAACATCCAAGTGCTATGTGCCCAAGTAGAGTTCTGAGTCAGTATGGAGAGTGACAAGATGACAAATGCACGACCACATTGTGGCAGGAGAGAACTGGAAACCACGGGAGATGGTCCAAACAATGTCCCTTCGGACTGCCACTTGTAACTGGCATTTGGTCAAGCCTTCTGAGTGAGAACTGTATCATATGTAAAGAACATCAATATACAGCAGTGAGCAGCTGCCCCCACGAAGGTCATTAGTCCATTGATGGCGATGAGGGAGTGTGTGTCACTCAGCAAGGAGAGCTCTGTGGTACACTGTTCTCTTGGACCCATGGGGAGCTGAATGAAGCACCAACTCTAACCTGGAAAACTGGAAGGATGAAAACTGCTGAATAAAAGTCAGTAGAGAGCATTGAAACCATCAGTACTGGAGGATCAGTAAAATGTGATAGTGCCTAGCAGTGTTATACTCCTTATGTAGGTCAAAAAAGACTGCAATGAGTGTTGGTACTTAGAAAAAAACCTGTTGGATTGCAGTTTCCAACCTAACCACACAGTCAATTATGGTTTGTTGCTCCCAAAAACCACACAGACAGAGCGACACAAGACCCCAATATTTGAGAGCCCAGCATAATCAGCAGGCAACTATCCCTTCAAGCAGTTCATAGAACACACTGGTGAAGCTGATCGGTTGATGGCTGCCAGCATAGATTGCATTTTGGCCCGACTTAAGGATTGGAGGATGATACTACTGCAAAGGGAAGACTAACTATTCCAGTCAACTGATCTTTCAACACCTTTGCCATCTCTCAGAATTACAATGCCATCACCAAACAAAGTTTTATATTTTTGCTTCTCTCCGAATTTTAATTCCTTCTCCAAATTTTCCTTTGTTTCCTTTACTGGTTGCTCAGTGTACAGTTTGAATATCATGAGGGGATACTACAAATCTTGTCTCACTCCCTTCTAACCTACTGCTCACTTTCATGTCCTTTGCCTCTTGTAACAGCAATTCGGCTCTGAGAAGTTTTAGATAACCTTTCATTACTTTTATTTTATCCCTGCTACATTCAGAATTTTAAAGGGTATATTCTAGTCAACACCACCAAAACCTTTCTCTAAGTCTGGAAATGCTTTATATACACAATTTTATCTTTCTTCCACCTACCTTCTAAGATAAGTCATAAGGTCAATATTGATCTTAAGTTTACCTACATTTCTCTGGAACCCAAACTGACTTTACTCCAGGTAATCTATACAACCTTTGCCACTGTTCTGTATATAAAGAACATTGCAACAATTACTTACACTTATGATTCAGTAATATTTACATGCCCACAATGGAATTGTGATTATTACATTGTTCTTGAATTCTAAGAGTATTTCACCAGTCTAGTATATCTCACATTAGGTGGAATAATTTACTCATGGCTGGCTCTCCCAACAATCTCAATAAATCTAAGTGAATTTCGTTTATTACAAGGATCTTTACTTTGGATCTTTCAAATTCTTCTCACAGTATCATATCTACCATTTCATCTTCATCTATTTCCTCTTCCCTTGACTTTTTGTTTATTTCCCTTGTATAGACCTTTTATACATTCCTTCCACGAATCAATCTTCCATGTTTTGCAAAGTACTGGCTTGCCACCTGAGCTCTTAATATACATCCTTTGGCCTAGCAGGGTTGAACTCATGAAAACCAGACACAGAGACTCAAGTTTCAGAGAGATGGATCCAGCCGTCTCGTACACCTAGGTTTAGTCACCCAGTAATAAGGCACTGTTTAATCAGGTACCCATGAACAAGAGTCTACTACTACATTCAACGCCACATAAGGTAAGAACCTGGGGAGATGGGCTTGGCATTAGGTAGGTCTAGCTAACAGCAACCTCTAGCCGACATTAACTGTAAAGATAGTTTGGCTGTGGCACCTCCACAATGATCACTGTGGGTACTATTTAGTGATATTATTGTTTGATAAACAGACCCCTCTTCAGATCATCCAGCCCTTCTTAAAAGGATAATTTTTATGAGCCCTTGCTTTAGGGTGTGGGGGCAAGGTAGTGGACAGAAGAGTTGAGACTAGCTGGATATATTTTGAAGCAGCCTAAGGTTGAGACAGCTGTTGGAGATGGGTATACCTATCTCTAGGATAGAATGTGGCACTCTTTAAATTGATACAATAATGTTAAAGAGTGAACAAATGCACCAGAAATAGTAAACTAAAAAATTTGAGGCACATATAAACACTAAACAGAATACAGTATTTTCACTAGCTTTAGAGCTTGCTCTCTTTCTATTCCAAAAGTACACACATTCACATACAATCAAACACCCAAATGCTGGCCGAGGCTAGACTAACCATCAATCATCAATACCAGTTGCCTGAGCAGATAGAGGAAAGGGGTGGAGGGGTAGGGAAGGATGCATGAGGCAAGGAGGGAGGAACAGGAAGGAGAGAGCAAGGTCTTGACAGATGAATCAGTGGCTGCACAACAAGAAAAAAAGAAGTTCAGAGAGTAGAGCATATACGAGACAGACTACTGCAGATGGAAAGGAAGGGATGGGAGGAAAGGAGAGAGAGAGAGAGAGAGAGAGAGAGAGAGAGAGAGAGAGAGAGAGAGAGAGAGAGAGAGAGGGAAGAAGAAAGGATGGGAAGAGACAAAGGGAGTGGGGTGAAAACTGGGGTAAGACGAGTGGAAGAGAGAGAGAGAGAGAGAGAGAGAGAGAGAGAGAGAGAGAGAGAGAGAGAGGCCCACATGGGGAGGTTAGGGAGGAACACTGGGAGGGGAAGCAGACACAATCTGGATGAAGGAGGGTGGGGACAGAATACAACAGGAAAAATTAACAGGAAGTGGAAAACCTCCTATCAGAGGATTTGGCCAGGAGACTTGTTGTGAGAGCACAGGTTATGCTAGAGGCAGAATTCCTGACTGTGCTTTTCAGAGAAACTAGTGCTGGAAGGGAGTATCCAAAGCCCTGGAGAAAGGGCTCTTCAAGGCTAGGGTAATAGTGTGTGATCAGAGAAACAATGGTAGTGGCTGATTTACTGGCATCAGGAGGAGGAGATGGCAAAAGAAGTCTGTCTGTGGATGAGCTGGATACGCTACTGTCTCCCAATAAAGGTTTTGGTAAGGTTATAGAGTATATTTTGACAGTGCCTGCTTTCCACTGCTGATAAGGCATCCATGGGTGATGAGGCTGTAAGGAATAGAATTTTTGACATGGTAACCTTTCAGGAATTCCTACCTTCTAACCTGGTCTCACTTACCTTCCCTAAATCCCTCTCCACTGGGTCCCACATCAGTCCTATGGAACACAGATCTATCCACAACCCAAAAACCAACCCCAACTTTACTGTTCCCACAGATAAAAGCTCAATCATAATGGCTACAAGCTGTAGTGACAATGTGGCTGAGAGTCTCCATGAACTTTCCAACACATCTGCATAAAAACCTTACAGCCAGTCATGCCATCTCAGAAGCCAACAGGACCTCCAGCAGCTCGAGGCCTCAGGTCCATTCCAAAACAGAGATCTGAATCCATTTCTTTCATCCCACTAACAATTCCCCCCATGCAATCCTACCTTTTAGCTACTCCCCAAGCCCAACCCCATAGGTCTACCTACCAGTCACCCTATTGCAGCTGGACACAATGCTCTCACAGAATGAAACTCTGCCTTTGTTGACCAATATATCCTAACTACTGGCCGTAATCTCCCACCCTGCATTCAAGACAACACGAACTTCCTTCAATGCCTTTCCACAGTTCCTGTCCCATTACTTCCACATTCCTTGTTGTCCACTGTGGATCTGATGTCCTTATATGCAAACATGGCTATGAGATAATAGCTTTCCCAGTGTCCTACTACCAAGTCCACCACCTCTTTCCTACTACTCCTAGCCAACCAATCCTGACTATTATTTCACTTTCAAATGTCAAATCAATAAACAAATACTTGTGTGGCATCATCCTATGCCAATTTAGTTATGGGCCATCAGGAGGAATCCTACCTATCTAGTCAACACCTAAACAACCCTTGTCTGGTTCAGATTCATTGATGACATTTTCAGCGCATGGCAGGACCAACCTTTGCTCTTTCCTCCATAACCTCAATATCTAATCTCAAAATCACTTCACTGCAAGAGCTGTAGAAATACACTGATAACCTGACTAACCTGACAAGAGCCTTTACTGGGAAACACTATCCTATCCAGCTCATTCAAACAGGTCTCCGATACAATCTCCTCCTCTGACAACAGTAAAGCAGCCATCAAACAGCACTACTTTAATCACACACTAGCACCCTAGCCTTGAAAAGCTCAACCATATCCCTCACTTAGGCTTTGATTATGTCTTACGCTGTGAGGTAAGAGAGATCCTACCGAAAGTCCCCACATAACCCAAAGTACTGTTCTGCCATTTACCCAACATATAGAATATCCTTGTTCATCCCTATTCCAATCCTGCTCCCAATTCTGCACTCCATGGATCATTCTATTATGATTGATCCAGGTCCAAGACGTGTCTCGTACGCCCCCCTGACCAACATCAACTGTAGTACAGTCACATGCATTTTGTACCCTATAAAATGCAGGGTCACATGTGAAAGCAGCCATGTGACACATAAGCTATGCTGCAATTACTGTGCAGCGCTATGTGGGCGTGACACGTAACTATCTATTCTCATGAATGGTCACCACCAAACTGTGGCAAAATGCAAGCCTGACTATTTGCTGAACATGTTGCTTACCAAACACAAATGGCTTGAACAGCTGCTTTTGGATACTCCATTTAAGCAAAGTCTCTCTCAACTCAGCAGGTTGGAATTGTTGCTCCAGCATGTCTTGCACTCTTGCAATCCTCCTAGCCTAAACCTCAACTGATCTGTTTGCCGTTTCTTCACCTTACCTTTTCCCTTCTCTAATCTGTCCCTATACCTCTTTCCACATTCAGATTGTGTACTTGTCCTCCTATCCCTATTTCTCCTCCTATCCCTTACCTCCTATCCCTTACTCTCTTCCCTCCCTATCTCCATCTTTCTCTCCTATCCTCCCATCTCTTTCCACCCTCCCCCTTCCCCACAATCTACATGCTCTGCCCTGTGAACTCTCCTCATCTTGTTGTGCAGCCGCTGATTCGTCTATCGAAAGACCTGCTTCACACCATCCCATTACCACCTCCCCCTCACATATCCTTTTCTACCCCATCTCCACCTCCACCTAACCAGGCAATTGCTATCAATAATCAACAGTCACTCTCACTGTGGCCACCAGTATGAGCATTTGGGTGAATGTGTATGTGTGAACTTTTGCTAAAGAAGGAGCGACAGCTCAAAGGATAGTGTAAATATTGTATTCTGTCAAGTGTTTCTGTGCATCACAGATCGGTCAGCTATAGGCAAGTTTTTGCCTTTCCTTTATTTTACATATTATTCCATCCATTAATTTCCATTGTTGTTGTAAATTATAACACTGTTTGCCACCCATTTCACAATTAAATTTTCTTAACGTTTTGATTATAAACATAAGAAACAATCATTCCTGTGATGTATAACTTATTTCTGACTACTGACAAACTCATGAATAGGCCTATGTTATGTAATGTTATGATCATTAACAATAGCTGAACAGCATAGTCACACACAAAATACCCTAAAAGTTTAATAGGATACCATACAACTTTGTTATTTGAATATGGTGTGTGTGTGTGGGGGGGGGGGGGGGGGGGGGGGGCGGCGTGCGTGTGTGTGTCTCAAGTCCTTTTGACAAATTACAAATATATTTAGTGCTATTACTTATGTACACCTCATAAGCAGTTCTGCAGTTTTTATCTCCGATAATCTAAAAGTTTGATCCATTCAAAAAACATGATAGAACCTCACAATACAAACAAAGAAACACACTAAATACACAAATAAAAGTGCTGGAAGTAGTCATGCTGAAAGCTATGGTTAGATAAGAACTTAAGCTAATAGATTATTTACCTGAACTTGAGCTGATAGTTAATACCTGCAACAACACTACTGCAGGAAATATTATAGTGATACTACCTGTTAACTTCTGACAATATAAATCCCCCTACTTTATACAATGTATATTTCAAAATATAAAGTTTTATGGATAACTGTTCAAATCCAAGTTTCCCTGTTCTGGCATAATGCCCTCAAACTCCAAGATCATGTCACATGAATCAATCAAGACCTCCCATCAAATACTGTTATCTACAACGAAATGTGATTGCATCAATAAACACACATCATAATTTACCAACGCAATTAAGAGCTGCACAACCATGTCACTGACAACAATGTTTACTTCTTTCAAACATTATCTACAGTAGGAAGTTACTGTACACGAGTCTCATCCCTAATGTGAATATCCGTAAATCCAACATGTCAAACATGTAGGTGTCTTATTGCGCTCTGTAGTTCTTGACAGTGGTTCACAATGCTTCCCTATGTAACTAACAAACGTGTTCAAGGTATATGCCAAACACAGTATATAAACAAAGCCAAAACGTTGCCATGAAACTTACCAAGTACCAAAACTGATTTACAGGAGGGGAGTTTGGTGTTTCCTCTCGTTTGAACTTCGGCTAGTATCGCAGACCTACAAGCACAGTAACATACACTTAGAACAAACATTCCTTTTCAAGTATCATCAAATAAATACATGTATAAACCGTCTGCGTGCTCCTGGGAAGAAATTTGGAATTGATTTGTGTATGTTATACTAATCAACAAGGTTAATTGTCAGCTTGAAGCAGAACGACACCACGCGATACACACAACAACAGTTTATGCGAAAACCTGAAGCGTAGGGATGTACAAATACTTAATGAAACCTATATACCATAAGTTCTCTTCACTGTCAGTTTCTTCCTTCTTTTTGACGATAAACCCATTCACTTCAACACTCTCACCTATCGGCGCCATGATTGACAGCAAAGATACTTTGACAGTACACTGGCAGCGACGACACTTCTCCCACTCCCTGTTACGTGCCCAGCAACAAAAGCGGAGCTGAGTCACATGCTACAAAAGGTGGGAATAACTGCCGATCTGCAGTTTCTGCCTGAGTACTGGAACTGAATGTACGAAATTTGGATCACTGATTAAATAAATCTGTGTCGGAACGAAATCTAGAAAGAAAATATTGGACAAAAATGGGAAACGGTAACGTGAATTCGTGGCCTACGTAATTAGATCACTGATTAAATAAATCTGTGTCGGAACGAAATCTAGAAAGAAAATATTGGACAAAAATGGGAAACGGTAACGTGAATTCGTGGCCTACGTAATTATGACAAAAAAGGTAATGATGTCATCAGCAATTACTGTCTTGGGAGACCAAATATCAAAAAACAGAAATGGAAACATCGCAGGATGATAAAATGTACTATTTTCAAATGTTGATGTTGATCCTCTAAACAAAGAAAGTAGCTGGCTGAAAGCTGAACTTCGTAAAATGTCATTATCAATAATTTTTTGTGCAAAGTTCGTTTTACAATACGGACATGTCAAGATTTTTCTTGTAACCCTAAAAACGTTTTAATAGAAAAAAGAATTCTAAATTTTATAAAGCATATCAAGAGAAAGCGGACTTACATCACACCTGAACAATCAAAGGTAATTCTGTCACCAAATTTAATTTTTAAACCCCCCTATTGGAAATCATTATGTAATAGGTAACATTAAGTGTTGTAAGACGCTATGTATTGCAAATCATTGTGAATAATATATTATTTTAAATATACTGTGTAAGCTACTATATTGTATTGTATTTTTATTGGTCCTTGAGACAGAAAGTACATCATGTTCTTAGACGAATCAGACTGGGTGGTATGATGGTTAATGATAGGGACTGCTGTAACGATAACATTTAAGAAGTACTGTTATAGCATCACATAATGCAAATAAAGGTCGATTCACACTTGATTGAATGGGAGGAGATGGTGCGGAATGTCAAAACATTCCATAACGCATTTCAAATGGCAGTATTCACACAGGGTGTCAATGTACACAAGGGAACTGGACATCATGGTCAGTGTTTCTCACGAGGGAAGTACTGATCCTGACATTAGAGGCAAATAGCGGATTTCATGCTTTTTCGTCTTGTTAGTTTTTATTTTATTATTTTGCTTTGTTTTCACGACACTTTGCAAACGTTTCATGACTTGGATATCTGAATGTTCTTCCACAAGAGAAGTGAGATATCAGAAACCGAAAAATGATGTAGGTTTCTTAATAAATGAACAGAGCCAATGCCTAGCCTGTTTATAAATAACAACACATACTGATGAAGTAGTTTCCATAGAATAAACTTTATTTTTGAAAAATTCGGCTCTAATGTAAAAAATACAGTTGTTTCTGGCGTTATCTGCTATGTAGGTGGAAAACACAATGGATAAGGTAAACAGGGTCTATCTATTGTCTTATAAAAATTGTTTCATGTGTTTGTAGTCATATACTGTAATTTTGTAGCAAGTAAATGTCGATGTTTTGAAATGTTTCACTTCTTAACAACTTACCATACAAAACTAACCAAGAACAATCATTATGAATTTTAATTTGGCTGTTAATGTATGTCACCTTAGCTAGTTCCTTGATTTTGATACAGGTCTAAGACTTTTAGTATCACTGATTGTATTTCATAGCTTACTTTCAATGTTAGGTACTGGGCTAAGCGAATTGACGTCATTCTGATGTTCCGTCTAGTGTGAATTTTCACAGCATTTAATAATGATGAAACCTGACGTTCCATTCCACTTCGTTGATGTGTAGCGTGAATCGGCTTTTAATTTGAGAGCAGATACTTACTATGGGGGTCAAGAAATACATAAACAACATATATATCAAAAAATTGCATTTAAAAATACGTTACTGCACATGTTGCATATTAATCTGAGAGATGACACATACTAAAGTGTTCAGAAAATAAATAACTAACAGATATTCGAAAAAACAACATACACACACACACACACACACACACACACACACACACACACACACACACACACACACACACACACACACACACACAAATAACTATGACATATTGAAGTCTCTAGATAGTACTACACTACTGACCATTAAAATTGCTACAAAACGAAGATGACGTGCTACAGACGCGAAATTTAACTGACAGGAAGAATATGCTGTGATATGCATAGCGTTTCAGTGCATTCACACAAGGTTGGCGCGTTTCCTGGTGAAACGCTGTTGTGATACCTCGTGTAAGGAGCATAAATGCGTACCATCACGTTTCTGACTTTGATAAAGGTCGGATTGTAGTCTATCGCGATTTCGGTTTATCTTATCGCGACATTGCTGCTCGCGTTGGTCGAGATCCAATGACTCTTAGCGGAATATGGAATCGGTGGGTTCAGCAGGGTAATACGGAACGCCGTGCTGGATCCCAACGGCCTCGTATCATTAGCAGTCGAGATGACAGGCCTCTTATCCGCATGGCTGTAACGGATCGTGCAGCCATATCTCGATCCCTGAGTCAACAGATGGGGATGTTTTAAAGACAACAACCACCTGCACGAACAGTTCGACGTTTTCGGCAGCATGGACTATCGGCTCGGAGACCATGGCTGCAGTTACCCTTGACGCTGCATCACAGACAGGAGCGCCTGCGATGGTGTACTCAACGACGAACCTGGGTGCACGAATGGCAAAACGTCATTTTTTCGAATGAATCCAGGTTCTGTTTACAGCATCGTGATGGTCGCATCCGTGTTTGGCGACATCGCGGTGAATGCACATTGGAAAAGTGTATTCGTCATCTCCATACTGGCATATCACCTGGCGTGATGGTATGGGGTGCCATTGGTTACACGTCTCGGTCACCTCTTGTTCGCACTGACGGCACTTTGAACAGTGGACGTTACATTTCGCATGTGTTATGACCTGTGGCTCTACCCTTCATTCGATCCCTGTGAAACCCTACATTTTGGTAGGATAATGCACGACCGCATGTTGAAGGTCCTGTATGGGCCTTTCTGGATACGGAAAATGTTCGACTGCTGCCCTGGCCAGCACATTCTCCACATCTCTCACCGACTTAAAACGACAATGGTGGCCAAGCAACTGGCTCGTCACCATACCCCAGTCACTACTCTTGGTGAACTGTGGTATCGTGTTGAAGCTGCATGGGCAGCTGTACCTGTACACATCATCCAAGCTCTGTTTGACTCAATGCCCAGGCATATCAAGGCCGTTATTAAGGCCAGAGGTGGTTGTTCTGGATACTGATTTCTCAGGATCTATGCACCCAAATTGCTTAAAAATGTAATCACATGTCAGTTCTAGTATAATATATCTGTCCAATTATTACCCGTTTATCATCTGCATTTCTTCATGTTATAGCAATTTTAATGGCCAGTAGTGTAGTATCACATAATACACATGGGTTACAGTGCCCAGAAACGATCATGGTCCTTTGATTTCGACCAAGTGGAAAGTCTAAACTTGAGGCTCAGATGATTCTATATCGACCTCAGATGCGAATTTCTCTACCTCTGCTCTCAGATGAGGAATTGTAGTGCGCCCTCAATAGATCAGGCGTTCACAGCACACAGGAAGCGGTTACTTGGTTAGCAGAGTACGTAGGGTTTCTTTAGCTTATATGAACCTCTCCTTATTGTCAAAGAAGAACTGCCTGACAAAAACAAAGACAGATAAGCCAGAAACCATCAGAGGAGAACTTTTACTCTTGCAGATATAAACATTAAATATTAATGTGAAGTTACTAGATTGCAGGAGCATTCAAGGAAAGGTCACAGTATTAGTATCAGTTATTAAAAGTATAATAACCACAAAGTATTAGAAAGAGAAAGGTGGCTGAAACCACAATGTGCCAAGTCAGGTTCTGGGAAATGGTAAACATGCACTGCTGTACAATTGCTATATTAGAAAGCTACTATGTATGTAATGAGAGCTTCATAATCTATTTTTAAGTTCAAGTCTAGTTGACAAACAAAAGTTGAATGGAAGTTAAAATGAGCTTACGAAGAGCAAAGTTAGAAGCATTCACTAAATTCTAAAGTAAAATTTTTCCAACTGATGTGACTAAAAATCCTTAGAAGATTTCATGTAAAGATAGGAAATCGACGGAAATCATTTCTTCAGCTACTCAATGATAATAGTTTCACCAAAACTGAAGATGTCAGAGAATAGGCTGAAATACTTAATATGGTATTCTGAACTTTCACTGCAGAAGATCGAGATACGGTTCTTTCCTCTAAACATCCCAAGTATACCGATATGGTGCATATTTAGACAAGTAATAATGCAACACAAAATTAACTAAAATCGCTCAGTAGCGGGAAGCCATCTGGACTAGATGAGATACCTGTGAGAGTCTACTGAGGCAATGTGAAAGAACTGGCTCCCCATCTAGCCGCCCTGTATCATAGTTTTCTGGAACAATGAAGGATACGAAGCAGTCGGCAGATATCGCAAGTCATTTCCCTTTTCAAGTAAGCTTGCTGGACAGTTGAGCACTACTGCATGCCTATAGGGCTGCTGTCAGTTTGTTGTAGAATTAGGGAACAATTTCTGTGCTCATGCATTACAGTGTTTCTCGAGAATAAAAATCTCCTCTCTAAAAATCAACATCCTTAAACACAAATCTTGCTGTTCGTTCATGAAATCCAAAGCAACATGAATAATGGCGGTCAGGGCAATGTCCTGGACCTCGATTTCCGGAAGGCACTCAATGCAACTGCATTGTAGCTTAGTAAGCAAAATATGGCTTTATGGAGCATTCAAATAAATTTGTAACTTGATTCAGAACTTTCTAGAAGACAGAACTCAACATATTCGTCTTAACAGAAGAAAATAGACAGTTCTAAAAGTGACTGCAGGAATATCTCAAGGCTGCGTTATAACTCTGAGAGTACTTCAAGGGATTGTTATAGAGCCATTACCATTTACAAAGCACGTAAGTGATCTAGAATAAATAATTTTGGTAGCTTCACGAGGCTTTTTGCAGAAGACGCTGTTGCCTATAGGGAAGTTGTAACGTTGGAGGGCTATAGCGAAATGCAGGAAGTCTTGTAGAGGATCTATGTCTGGTGTAGAGACGGGAAATCAACATTGAACTTTAATAAATGTAACATATTGCATTTAAACCGGCAAAAAAGAGAACCGTTAATGTTCGGTTACACTACTGGTGAAAAATCACTGGAAACAGTAACAGCCACAAAAAACCTGTAAGTAACCGTCCAGATGGACCAAACGTGAAACAATCAGACAAAAGAATTTTACAAAAGCAGGTGCCATGCTGCAGTTCATTGGAAAATTCAAAAAAATTGAAACCATCTACAGAATAAATGTCTTACAAAACAATTCTAAGGTCGATCGATTCTTATGTAGATATAACATGTGTAATGCACAAATTTACAAAATGTTGTGAGAAAGATTTACAACGTTTCCAGCAACCATAATAGGTTCTAGATGCCGACAGACTTAGCTAGTAAAACAAGCTTTGACAGGACAGCTTCGTTTCAGTGCAAACAACTAAAATACTTTTTTGAATTTGTCGAAGCAGATGACATCAGTTTCCTATACTACAATAAGCTAAATCTTTGTTACGCCAAAATTAATTTACTTGGGATGGCTGGGTAAAATTAATGCAAGAAGCTGTGGAAGTGGGTCAGCCTGGGCTGGTCAGGCGAAGGTACAACAGGAGCTAATTGCCGATGTTGTAAGTACAATCCTGAAGGCATCAAGGAGGTTAACATATGCTTTGCCCAGGCGGAGGGACCAGAGGTGTAATAGCATTAAGGCAGCAGAAAGGTAGAGTTGCGGTGGCATGGGTGACCCGGTTGTTTTACTTCCAAGATAAGGCTCTATTGTGACTTACAAGGGAGGAACTGATTCTCATGGATGGTTTGAGGACATATTTCCACACACAAGTGACATATCATTTGGTGCCCACCTACCCCCTCCTCCCCCCTCCCCATAATCTATGTCATACACATTCGCACATATCAGTTTTCGCTATTAATTGTGGTATGCACTGTGTACAAATCTTGCATTTGGGCGCCTCTTGAAAACCTCTCACTGTAGCGCCCCAAGCGGCTGTAACTAATTGTGATGCATCCTATGTAGAAACTGTACAGTCGTGCACCTCTGGCGCTCCTGACAGCTTCGTGCTCAAAGCTTTGGCCTGCGTCGCCTATGCCTTGAAGTGGCCCTGTCGATGCTTTGGCGGACCAAGGATGAACCCAGCCCCTACAAATACTTCTCATTTCTAGAGAGTGGCATTACAGTCTCCAGCCACCAACTCTGAGGGGGACCTATAATGGTCTGTCACTTTAAATGAATCAACAAGTCATCACTGCTGGACTCTGCTGCTGGTAGCTGCGACCCTGCTATTAGTGCTGAGTCCAATGCTGTGCACTTAGCACCATCCAACTGCTCAGATAGCTGGGGCCTGCCTCAACCAGTGTCAGCCTCCTGCTCTGGTGGTCTATGGTTTGAGCCGAGGACAAGGAAGCCACCTAGCTGCCATCACATGTGCATGTAAACTCCTTGCTGCTCACTGCTGCTCAAGAGGGCAGATGCTGCTGCTGCAGTGAGATGTCTCATCCACACTGGATCCATGGAGTGATTCTGTGTACATCAGTATGATGTAGAGGTGGTTTGAAGATATGGAGGAGGATCTCAAAGCAGGGGGAGTCAAGAATTCGAGGAGAAAAGCAATGGACAGAGAGTCAGGTGACAAGGGAGGCCAAGGTTCTACAACGACTGGAGCCTGACTAGTTAAGGAGTAAGTAGGTCGAGTGGAGACCTTTGCTGCAAGCAAACCATCAATATACCTGCGTTATGAGAAAAAGTACAACATTTAAAAGGGAAAGATAGGTCAGCTAGGGAAGATCTATTAATACCACTTGCGGATTTGGTCAGTCTTAGAAGACCATTACCAGGGACACCTGAAATATGACATAAGATACGAACAGGAGATAACCCCCTGTCTACAAGAAGCTATACGGAATACCTCAGCACTTGCAACCTGTAATGGATAAATCCATCAATCAACAGTTGAAGATTGGCGACATTGGGGAGACTGATAGTCCATGGGGAGCACCAATTGTCAACATACTCAAAACGTCATTGGACAGGATGAAGATGTATATGTTCTGTTGTGATTACCAGTATCTGAATGCAAGAATGGTGATGGTCGCAAGTCTTACACCAAATATAAGGAAACGCTGGACAACCTGAGTCAATGAAATTACTTCTCCATGATGGGTATCACCAGTTGGAAGTGGTTCCACAAGACTGGCCAAAAGCTGCATTAATCATGTCATTGGGACACCACCCATACTGGCAGATTCCATATGTGATTAGGAATGTGCCAACCATGTTCCAGAACTTATTAGGAAAGTAATACTCCGTGAGTGTATGCTCTACTTAGACAATATTACAGTGTTTTTTAAAGATCTGAAGGCGCACACCCAACAGTTAGAGGAAGCATTTTAGAGGTTGCATTTAGTACACTTAACGTCAAGTATTGAAAAGTGTCACTTTGCGTCCAAAGGGGTAAACTGTCTAGGTCGTGTCATTAGCAAAGGTGGCGGAAAAACTGACCCAAAGGTGGTATTTATTATCGATGATTTCTTACTGCCACAAACTGCGAATCAACCACAGTCATTTTACGGCTATGTCGCTAGACCATTAATTCATTTGTATAAAAAGTTGGAAAATTCCACTGGAGAACTAACTGCCAAACTGTATTCGAAGAGCTGAATGAGACACTAACAATATTTCTAAATTATGAGAAAGAATTTATCCTATCCTGTGAAGCAAGCAATCAGGCAATAGGACGTAGTCTAAGTTAGGATGTGAATGGTAACGAACATCGAAGACAGTTAAATAAAGCTGAATGGAGTAACTCATCCACAACAAAAGAGATGTTGAGTGTCATATATGGTGTTACCTATTTTTGCTGTTACCTGTATGGTAGGAAATTCAGAGTCATAATAGAGCATGTGGTATTAAAATGGTTATTAGGCTTGAAGGATAATTTGAGCAGATTAAGTCGTTGGGCTTTAAAAGTAAGTGAAATTAATTACAAGTTATTACACAAACCTGGCAGGAAACATAGCAATTCTGATGGCTTAAGCAGAAAGATCGGGGTTGTACAAGAACTTGTAGAAACCCTACAGAGTGGCAAGACACACAGACTGCTGACACAAACAGCTAGTTATTTAGGACACAGCTTCAGTTTGCTATGCATGAATGGCTACTGGATAGGACGTAAAAGTTCAAGCCCTGCATAGTGGTACTAGCAGCTATGAGCGACAAAGTGCTGAAGTAAGTTCATGATCACATACTAGCAGGTCGTAGATGGTGAAGGACTTCTGCTCGTCGAATAGCTGAACAATAGTGATGGAGGGTGAGGAGGACAGACATTGACCATTATGTAAAGAACTGGACATCATGAACACAACTAATCGATCTCAGTCATCAACGAATACCGCTGCAAAGACTATCAGAGGCATCCAAGCTATTTGAATTGTGAGAATGGACATTCTCGCTCCATTCGACACAGCACCTGTGCCTAACCAGTAGATGTTGAGCATCAGGTCTATTTTTCAGGTTACAGTGCAGTGGTTGCAATCCCAAATCAACAAGCAAGTACAGTGGTACAGGTAATGGTGAATGGTGTTCCAAACACTATAATTATGGGCACCTACTTAATGTCTAAGCTGCTTAAGTAGCTGCAGCATCTTTTGATCTGCTATATGCTATAGTTGTGTAGAAATGCACAACAGCATTGGGCTCTCACCTTGTGAGATAGTATATGGTAAGAAGATGTCATCACCTTTCGAAGTACTTAAGCCTGAAGTTGGGAAAAATGAGGAGTCAAGGAAGAAGTTTGCAGAGATATTGTGGAACATGTGGTATCAAATAAAGAAAGTAAATACAGACGTGTTTGAGCGGCATGAACAAATAACATGATATGTTGTTAAGCTACGTAAGTATAAAATTGGTCAGTGGCTTATGTTGGCGAGCCCCTACACACCATAAGGCAAAACGAAAAAAATGTCTTATTCAGTATCAAGGGCCACATCAAGTCACAGAAATGATATCATGCATTAATGTGAATGTGAAGTTACAGTTACTGATGAGAACTTCCATTTTCGTGCAGTACACATTAAGTCCTTTTGAGGTACACTAGAAATTGAGCACAAGTGCAGTTTTGTCACTTGCAGGGAAAGTACAAACTAAAAGGAGAGGGTAGTAAATGGAAACAGACGAGCAGAATGTATGTGGAGTGCCTTACCCACTCAGATCACATCAGCAGATATCGAATTATGTGGACTATAGAAACGGTTTCAGGGTAAAATATATGAAAGTTTTGTCGTAGTCATACTGTTGTGAGATTATGTTGCACTGTCATTAAGTTTTATGGTAGATGGTTTATAAGTGAAACTATACTACAACAACACAGCGTTTGATGTTGTAGTTAACCATGAATGATCAGCCTTTCGAGAGGGCGAGAGAGACTGCTGTGAATTCCTTTTCCCCAAGTGGCTTTACCACCAAGAACGTCTAGAGTGAATACGATAATTCTGATGAAGAGAAGGATGAGGTTGAAATTACAAAATAGTGAATAATAGTCAATGGCATCACCTGTGACAGAGCAGGTACAACGTTCCATCTTATGCGTACCATCACTGGAACAACCATAATGAACACACTATCTTGTATGAGGGACAACTACAGTCATAAGTAGAAATCCTGAGTAATAACCACTTGTCTGCTCTTGAAATTAATTTATTTACTGATCTGTGTCATAGACTGGAAGCCACATTATCATGTTAGATCTGCTAAATTAGAAAAAGTGTTCTCTACATGCCTCAAATAATAATTTATATGTTATTTTTGCCAGTATTATTTTCATTGGGCGCTTAATTAACATATGACAAATTGTATTAATTTCTGCTCAATGTTTTTGTCAACTGCAGTTGTTCTATTACGTTTAATTTGTCATTCAGGACAGACTCTAATACTTTTCGTTTATGAATATACTCAAGACACCTGAATACTACTGTGGCATATTGCCCCACAGAACATTTACAGCTCCAGTTTTCACAACTGACATGACTTCTCGCTCCGTCCATAGCTGGGTGCTCTCTCTCTCTCTTGCATCTCCACGCATTGCAGTCTGCTGTGTTTATAGTAGGTCATTTTCATCAGCATACAAATTTCCCTTTCAGTTATTGGTTTTATATTGTTTTATTATCAACCAGGTTTATGTTGATACTTCTTACATTTTTTATTAATTTCTGGACACTCTGGATGGATTTTGACCATTGATCTAATGAGTAACTGGCTACGTGTGGCTTATTGTCATCCTTTCCGGATTCATGGTAGGCGTTTTCAATTTCTGACAGGGAGTTCCAACCCATTATTGGTTTTATGTCACATTAGGTTGGATTGAAATTTATTGACGATTCTTACAGTTTTTAAAAAATTCTTAAGCACTTTTGAGGAATCATGGATTCGTGCTCTCTGCTTTCCTGATGAACCACTAATTGCTTCATTTATTCATGTACAAGGCCGTCCCATGTAGGTCACAAGCTTAATATCATGATTTAACATGTAAGTACTTTGCTCTATTTCTGACTGTTGATTCTAACTGTAATGCACCACAGTGGCAGTGATCGTTTTTTATAATTTAACAAATCTAGCCTTATGATGTGACTTTGGTGTAACGAAACTGCTTGCAAAATAAATTACTTACAAGAGCAGCCAAGAAGTTATTATTCAAGATGAACCTGAGCACAGCATGCTCTGAGTTCTGGGGCTGCTTGCTAGCATTCAGCTGCGCCAACCAATTCACCTCACCTTGTACTAATTCTAAGAGGTCAAAAAACTAGCCTTCATAAATGTAATGTTACATGTTAAAGCTCCATTAATTTATCTTCTTCATGAGGCCACACTATAAATATATCGTCCACATACCTCTAAAATACATTTGGCTTAAGGGTTGCTGATTCAGGTGCTCCTTCCTCAGTCTTCATTAGAAAAGCTGGTACCAGGGAGCCAAAGTCTGCTCAAAATATTTATGGTTAAACAAAAAATAGGTTGAGGGAAGAGTGTGCTGAAACACAGCAGCGATGTCCACCTGAAACGTTTTACAAATTAGTGACAAACAAACTGCAACAGGGACCTCTCTAGATACAGATATTACATCAAAGCTGACTAAACTATCCAAACTATTTAAATGGAGAAGCCCCAGTCTGTTGACAAAATCAGCCACATTTTGTATGCGATGTGAGCATTTGCACACCAGTAGTCTGAGCAAAGATACAACATGTTTGGCTAAAACGTGTGTGGGGGCACCAATATTGCTTACTGTTGGTCATAAAGGTCGATCTTGTTTATGAAGATTAGGAAGGCCATGCAGTCTTGGTGGTATGTAACCATGTATTCTAAATGGCTTGATGGCTCCTAGAGTTATTGAGGAAAAATTAGAGAGTGCAGAAGACTTCCGTTGCACACATCCTGTAGAAACATAGTCAATCTTCCTATACGTAGAATCGCTTAGTAGACCAAACATTTTCTCAACATACAAACATGACCGAGCGAGGTGGCGCAGTGGTTAGCACACTGGACTCGCATTCGGGAGGACGACAGTTCAGTCCCGTCTCCAACCAACCTGCTTTAGATTTTCCGTGATTTCCCTAAATCGTTTCAGGCAAATGCTGGGATGGTTCCTTTGAAAGGGCGCGGCCGATTTCCTTCCCAATCCTTCCCTAACCCGAGCTTGCGCTCCGTCTCTAATGACCTCGTTGTCGACGGGACGTTAAACACTAACCACCACCACCATACGCACGTGGAGGTAATGATAGGATGTAATAATACTGTTGAATTACCTTTAGCAGCCTTCACTATTACTATGTCACGATCTTTTCGAAGATTTCGTAGTGCTAGAGGTTAAGTTACTGCATTGTGGATGAGCTTTTAAGGGAGCACGGCAGGTTTCCCTGCTATTTCTCCTGCAGCACCCAAAAGAAGGCGCCGTACAGCTTCTTTAACGCTACTCATTAAACATATTGAATGTGGTGTTAATTTTTGTCCATGAAGTTGACAGTGAAAAGTCGAGCAGTTATACCCCGAGGGGAAGACTGCTGTAACAACACCATGGCCTTCCTAAAGTTCATGAAGCTTTAAGGCCAAGAGAGGTGCCCCCAAACACGATTTTTGCAAACACCTCGCTTCTTTGCTGAGCCCACTGGTGGGCAAATGGTTACATCATATGCAAAACTCGACCGATTTTATTAACAGACTGGGGGATCTCCATCTAAATGGTTTGGACAGTTTAGTCAGCTCTGATATAGTATCTCTTTTCTAATAGGTAATGTTTCAGGTGCACATCATCGCTTTATTATGGCATGCTCTTCCCCCAACCTATTTTATGTTCGATCATGAATATTTTGAGCAGACTGATGGTGTCACCATAGACAGCTACCACTCTCCCCTGGTAGCCAACCTTTCAATGGAAGACTTTGAGGAGGGAGCACTTGAGCTAGCAGTCCTGAAATCAAAAGTATTTTGCAGGTACGTGGACGATATGTCCATAGTGTGGCCTCATGGAGGAGATAAATTAATGGAGCTTTTACATCAGTTCATCTCTATTTGTAAGAACATTCAGTTTACTAATAAATTAGAGAAATATGGTTGTCTGTCTTTCCTGGATGTTTCGGTTAGACAGAAGAATGATGGGGCATTCATTTCGTTGTAAGCCCACAAATATCAAAGTGTATTTATAATCCTCAAGTTGTCACCACCTGTCGTGAACTGTGAGTGTGCTTAAATCACTTGTACAGAGAGATCACACAGTCTCAGATGCAGATAGTTTGCATAAAGATCTCGTCCACCTAAAGACAGTGCTCAGGGAAACAGGACATTATCAGTTAAAACAAAGAGTCAGGAAGTGGATAAAGAGGAGAGCAGCAACACAGTGGACAGCTGAGTTCCTCATCGCCACCAGTGAGGGATCTCTGCTGAGTTGTATGGTCCATCTGTCAACATGATTTTGACGCTTGCGTGAAATACTCACAGTGTGCTATATATTGCAGAATGGAGGACGTCTTTGTCAGTCATTGATGGCTCAGCTGAGGACGACTGGCAGGTGTCCAGTCGAAATACCATGACATGTAGTTGACGATGACCAGCTGCAAGCCCGAAATTTTTTTGAACATCAGGGGCTATCTTTTAATATGGCAATTATTGTCTCTCAGGCGTCGAGAGGTTACCACATGCTAAGGCCAAGCGGAGGTACCAGAGATAACAACACTGACAGAGCAGAAAGGCAGACTTGCCATGGCATGGGTTACCTTACCGCTTCATATCCGAGCCCTAGCTTGCTGGATAGGAACTGATTCATTAGTAAAAAACAAGGATGGACCATACCTCATTTCTAGACACAGACATTGCAATTTATCAACAACCAGCATCAAGGGAGACCTACGATGGACAATATGTCTATGAGTCTACATGGACCAACATGGCACCACCTCCAGACTCTGCCGCTACCAGCTGCAGTCTTGCTGTTCATGCTGAGTCCAATACGGTGGACTTCGCGCGATTTAACTGGCGTCCCAGCCGTCGGACTACCTCAGCCACTGCTGGCTTCATGCCCTAGTGGTCCATGGTTTAAACACGGGACCATGCAGCTGCTAAGTCGTCATCACTTGTGCTGGTAAACTCTTGGCTGCCCACACTGCTGCTGCTGTGAGACATCTCAACCACAACGGTCCATAGTGTCATTCACTACATTTCAGTGTGCCCTGTCCTGTGCACAAAGTTGCCTCTAATCTGGACTGTGTGCTGCCACTGACTGCTGTGGTCAGCATCCTTGCCATGTCGCTGCCATCATCACTCCACCAGCTGTGTCATGCTGCTGACGGCCACACCTCTTTGCAGACCACCTACAATTTACTTCTAGAGGGAAATTGTCTCATTGTCTCATTTGAGCGTCATTCGAGTACTGCAGTATGCTGAGCAATGAATGAACGTTGTATAATGATGTTTTCATAATGCTACATCAGATGACTACCAGGCATCCACTACTTGCTCCACTACTATGCTGCCAAGGGTGGTGGATTGTTGGTCTCCTGAACCCTGCCAACCCCATTCCCCTACCTAACACAGCGGCCCTATAGCCTGGCTTTTATATCTTATTCTGTGTTCAAGAAATTAATGGCATGGCTCATTGGAGGGATATATACCATTCACAAAAAACACAAAAATCAGGAAAGCTCAATGACCAACACATCACCATTATGTGCCAGCACTGTAGCATCTAGCCTCCAGCAATTATCACACCACATGTTTGTTCGATTTCTGCATTGTGTCATAGCCTATTCAAGTCATGACAGCCGAGACTATCGACGATACCCTATTTACCGCATAACGTGAAGCCATACTCCCAAATACTCACTACTGGGCAGTGCAGCTTTGGAACCTGTCAGACGCTGGTTTCCTTGTCTGCTCGCTCTGCGCAATATGACAGTCAGCGATCATAAATTCGTTGTTTCTTCCGCTACGCTATTGTTAGACAAATAAGCACTGAAATCAATTTTGTTTTCTTTTGGTAATTGCTGGTATGGACCCAACAGAAAAATAGGTGATGGTTTTTTTTACAGATTCAAGTGTCATACTGCTTAATCAGGTAATCAGGCTTCAACTATCTCTTTACGGTGAAAGCACTGCAACAATAGCAGAAGCAACAGCACAACAGACGATAATAGATACTGTAGCAAGAGACAACAACAATATTAATGGCTACTACTTTCATAGTCATCAGCCTTGTCATCAGAGATGCTATTCTACCAAAGCTTGAAACGTCCCCTTAGAAAAATTTGTGAATGACTATGCTGGAAAACTTCTTACGTTATTTGCTTTTCAAACAGCTGAGCAAAACTGAACGCACTCAGACATCTCGTCTTTACCTATTCTGATCAACTCTAAACTGACACACAATATTTTTAGCACAATGCAATCTGAGTTTCATCAATCCCTACAAAAGAATGGCCCTGACTAACAATAACCTATACCTTTCATGAATCACTTACCTCACAAAAGTCTTCGTTACTCGAACTACAGCAATACAGCGAGCGCCAATACTGCCAACTAAATAAAAGATTCTAACTACTGAAGTCACTAACTACTGATAGGCATAGTTAGCAAATGAAAGATTTTGATAGAGAACAAATGATGTATTTACCTTAATAGTGTTCAAAAGTCATTTATATATATATATATATATATATATATATATATATATCAGTTCATGACATCCAGTATTACAAATTTACTCTCGCTGATGGACACACGTCCAGATCATCCGCTCTCAAAAGTGCGCCATCTCACTCCCCACATCCACCACTGCTGGCGGCTCACCTCCAACCGCGCAACGCTATGCACTGTTCACATCCAATTGCCCAACACTACAATGGCGAATATTCCAACAATGCCAACCAGCCACAGACTATAATCAAAAATGTTTCCATTATACCAGAAGTTGTATCTACATCTACATTTGCATCAGTCCTGATGGCGATAAAAAGTTCAAGCCATCCACATAATTTTAGATATTAACATCACATCTACAACAATTTCGTTGATGATAGAGCATAAACATGGAACTGGGATGGAAGGACATTTACCACGTCCTCTTTAAAGGAAACATCCCAGATTATGCAGTAAACGATTTAGGGAAATTATGGTAAAGCTAAATCATGCTGACCAAATAGGGATTTGATCTGTGATCCTCCTGGATGGGAGTCCGGAGTCTTAACCACTTTGTAATCTCTTTGATTCAGGCTTAACAAGCGACAGCCACAACCTTGCTGAGCACTTTGAGCACTATGGGACTTAACTTCTGAGGTCAACAATCCCCTGGAACTTAGAACTACTAAAACCTAACTAACCTAAGGACATCACACACATCCATGCCCGAGGCACGATTGGAACCTGTGACGTAGCGGTTGCGTGTTTCCAGACTGTAGCGCCTAGAACCGCACGGCCACTCTGGCTGGCCCCATATAAAGCTTCGAGACTTATGAGTGCCAAAAACAGTTACATCCAATCGCTGTTCCCTTCTGGAACGAGTATGTGCTGACACACCAATGAGTCTTACCATGTGCAACTGTGAGGAACTTACGCTCTATATGCAACTTGCACTCGATATTTTAGGCTCAGTACCACACTTTAGATATAATCTCTGAAGTGATAACAGTGGTGTTTCTATTTTGTTCACACCAAACGAGTTAAATAACTTGTATAGCAGCTCAAGTGCGGTACTTCACTTTGTTAGTTTAGGATACAGCAAGTACCCTTAAATAGAAGCAGTGTACGTTTTCAAGAATCGTTAATGTTGCATTAGTATTTTTTTCTCTTTCAGGTCGTAAAATGACCACATCAGTAATACAAAAGGTGGATTGGAGAATTTCACAGTTTAGCCAAGTAGTGCCAGTTCAAAAGCGGAAAAGAGGTTTGGAATATGTCACATGCAGATACCATGATGTGGCGGTATTGATGTCACTTCCATTACTTCCACTTTAAATTATGGAAGGAAATTAAAGAAAAAATGAGGCAATTACGTAAAATTAAAAAGAGCTTCCATAAGATCCTATTCAAGGAATGACCGACAAAATTAGCTGTTAGGTTTCAGCAGTGCTGATTAAGTACTCGGAAAATACTTGTTGCTGCAGACTTCAGAACTTTATACTGGAACACAATGTAAGTATAAGTGTTTCGTTTATAGTAATCCTACAAACCGTTTTTGCATGTGAATATTGATTGCAAGCTGGTGCTTATGTGCATCTGTGTGCATGTCGTATTATATAGAGCTGATGTAAACAACAGGAAGATGATGGAGAAAGCTAATGAACTGGTTCAGTTAAAGTGACAATATATGCAGAAGACTCCAGTGTCACCTTCTATTACATTCATTGACAAACAATTAAACTTTGTATATTTAAAGTGATAGGTAAATGAACCCTGAATTCAAACTCTGTAGCACGGAGCAGTTTGATTAGAATGAAGTACCACTCAGAATACGAAATTATTGAATTATTGTAATTATTGTACTCATAATTAAATCATGTGAAGTCTTATGATGTAAGAAAGTAACCAGTGGCATCAGCAAAGAAGATATAACACTATAGAGTGACACTAAGCAGTAGGAGTTGGGGCCAGATATGAGTAGAGGACAGACTGGTGCTGAACATTAGATTGAGCATTGCTGATAGTTAACAGTGTTGAGACTAAGTGCTGAGGGTGGAAAGCAGTGCTGAATATTGAATGTAAAAATACTTGAACAAGTTTATTCTTGACAAGGTGCAACATACAGGAAACATGTGGGGCAGTAAGTAATAATAATATATGCTAACGTTTATTATCGTAAATTGACAGTGAAAATAATAAATGATACTGCAAAAGGATTGAGTGCTTGTCTCTCTTATTTCAATAAATCATTTGCCTACAAATGCACCTCAAGAAAGGATCGAACCACTCCATCACAGGTTAGCCACATATTGTGTAACAAAGTACCAATTCTAATGGCACGTGTATCAGTATAATTCTAGAGGCAAAGAAGACATCTTTTCAAGGTGAAAATTTGGTAATGTCAGTGCTATTTGCGTATTGTAGACGCTGTAAATGACTTGCCTTGCTGTCAGATTAGATTAATGAATGTAGTCAGATTTAAAAATATGGACAAATGTATCAGATTTATTGTGTATAAATATTAAATTTTAGACAGTTAGAAACAGGCAGTCTATACATGGCTTACCATACTAGGATACATTTATAATGAAACGTCACATTATACATCACATCACCATCGCCTTGATAAGATAGCACACACATTATACTTGGCTCTCCATGCCAGGATCCAGTACACTGAAAACTTTCTGACTAAATTGCACATAGGAACTCATAAACAATGCGCTGATTAATTCATGTAATACTGTAGTAATGACTAACAAGGTTACTGTGTTTCGAGTGCTTTGATCCACAAACCAGACACATAAGATCGCATTATCAATGTTGAATTTGAATCTTCCAAAGCACCAACAATGAGCACATAGTATAATGGGCAGTCAAATGAAAACGAGACAGATGGATAAAAGTAAGTAAACCGTTTACTACCTCAGAAGTAATCACCTTAACTATCAAAACATTTATGGTTCTGTGTGACGAGATGCTCAATGCCTTCGGGAAAAAACGTTTGCAGTTGCCTATGGAACTATGATTGTACTCAGACATGCACCTCTTCATGTAAAGCAAGTTGACAGCCACTTGTGTCTTTGTTCAGAACTCCAAAAGAGTTGAAATCGCGTGGGGAGAGATTCACACTGTGTTTATGACGTGAAGGTCTTTCCAGTGAAACTTCTGCGGTGTGGTCGAAAGAACTTTGGCAACGTGTGGATGACCCGCCAAGAGGGTCGAAGAACAATTGCCAGTAGTGGGTAATTGGGAGGAAAGTAGAAAAAGTTGATGAAGTGGAAACAGACCAATATGATTAGTCATTCAGAAGGCATCTTGAAAGTACAAGATCTAATTAATATCTTAATAATTTACAGTGTATGTCAAAGTGGATAGAAGTGGAACAGCTTTATGAAAACAATAAAACTGAAATCCAAATGTTCTGACAAAGAAAGGAAATTATAAACAGCCAATATGACGACAGAAGGGTGGCGGAAGTGAAAGTTCATCTCCAGTACAGACAATTCTGAGCATCAACGGACAAAGTTCAAGAGCACAGGACAATATGCCTTAGACAAGTATGTTCCAAGCAAAATTGTGAGGGATGGAAAAGACACACCGTTGTCTGGCAAACGTATTAGGTAGCTGCTACAAAAGCAAAGAGAGCTTCACTGTAAATTTAAATGTAGCTACATATAAACAAAACCTAAACGAAGCAAAAATTTGTGTAAGTTGGACTGTGTGTGAAGTGTTCAGTGAACACAAAAGGAAAACTCTAGCTACCAACCTAACAGAAAATCATCATAAATTCTCATCTTAAGTTAAATCAGTAAAAGGACTGAAGCCATCTGTCCAGATGCTCTGTGACCATAATGGCGGTGAAAGACAGAATGACACAGAAATGACCGAAGTACTAAATATCTTTCTCAAAACTGTTTCACAGAGGAAGATCACAGTATAGCTCCTCGTTTAAAGCGCCGCACAAACGACAAAATGACAGAAATCTAAATAAGTGACCAAGGGATAGAAAAGCAATTGAAATCGCTCAACAAAGGAAGACCTCTGGACGTGTTGGGATACCTGTTCGGTTCTACACAGAGTACGCGAAAGAACTTGACCTTCTTTTAGCAGCAGTGTACTGTAGGTCTCTTCAAGAGCGAATCATTCCTAATATTAGAAAAAAAGCATGGGCCATTCCCATTTTCAAGAAGGCTAGTCGAACAGACCACACAACTATAGGTTTATATCTATGATGTCAGTCTGTTGCAGAATTTTAGAACATGTTTTATGGTCGTGCATTATTAAATTCCTGGAGACCGAAAATATCCTCTGCAGGAACCAACATGGGTTCCGAAAACAACGATCGTATGAAACACAGCTTGCTCTGTTCGTCCACGATACACAGAAAGCAGTAGATACAGGCGCCCAGGTATATAACGTGTTCCTTGACTTCCGCAGGCATTAGATACAATTCCGCACTACTGCTTAATGAAGAAATACGAGCATATGAAATATCAGACCAACTGTGCGCTGCACTGAAGAGTTTCTAGCAAACTAAACACAGCACTTCATTATGAACGTAGAGAAGTCTTCAAACATAAAAGTTACTTCAGGAGTGTTCCAGGGGAGTGTAAAAGGATCATTACTTTTCACAATATATATAAATGACCTAGTAGATAACATCAGAGGTTCCATGAGGCTTTTGGAGGATAACACTGCTGTATGCAGAGAAGTCACGATGCTAGAATATTGTAGCGAAATGCGGGAAGATCTGAAGACGATCGACGTTTGGTGCAGGGAGTGACAATTGACCCTCGAACATAATCAAATATAACGTATTGCGAATACATAGACGGAAAGACCTTCTATTGCATGATTACAAAATTGCAGAACAATCACAGGAAGCAGTTACTTCTATAAAATATCTAGAAGTATGCGTATGGGGTGATTTGAAGTGGAATGATCACATAAAATTCATGGCGAGTAAGGCAGATGACAGACTAAAATTCATTGGAACAATCCTCAGGATACGTAGTCCATCAACAAAACACTCGTTTGACCAATATGTGAACATTGCTCATCAGCGAGAGATCTATACCAGACAGGACTGATAAGGTCAACGCCAGTGGCAGATGCCGCAAAAGAGGCGTTCTGCATCAAGTTGTGGTCTACTGTTAAAATTCTGAGAGTGTATATTCCTAGAGGAGTCAGCCAATAAAGGGTGTAACAAGAGCGTACAGCACAAATTGCAGGACACATTCCTCACATGCAGACGAAGAAATCATGTTATATGACAAGGATCTGGAAAATCTTTGCTTCCATGTAATAACCCTTTTTCTCTTACTCATTGATCATGAGGAAACACACAAGAACAGAACGTTTGAATCATCAATCCACGCAACTGTTGAAGCAAGTCATCAAGAAAGATTTTCTGTCAATGTTAGGGCCGGCATTGTTTGGTAGGGTCTCATCTTCTTCCACCCAGGCTGAATGGACAAAGTTATCATAATTTGTTAGAGAATGTTCTATCTGATCCGTTAGCAGGTGTACCACAAGCTGTGCAATAAGATACATACATCGTGCACGATGAAGCACTGCCTCATTTTAGTGTTAATGCCTGTCGTCTCCTAAATAACACATTTGGTGATAGATGGGTAGATAGAGATGGACCAGTTGCCAGCCTCCACACTCTCCTTTATTTATTTAATCGTGTCAGAAGCATCGTACATAAAATCAGAATGATTAACACATACATAACAATGAAGTCTTGGACCAGAACCTGGCCACGTCCAGCGCTTCCGGGGTGGCATCCTTCATGGTACAGGTGCTTGGGCACAGCACACGCTGTGTGAGGTGGATGGTGGTTTGAGTGTGTCCACAGTCACACAGCGCCAGTTCATTTGAGAGGCCCCATTTCGCATTTTCTCTTTGGATCGTGTAACACCAGAGCACAGCCTATTAAGAGATTTCCATGTCTTCCATCCTTCCATATGGCCAAGAGGGAGTTCTTCGTTTGGGACTAACCATTCCCCAAGGTGCGCGTTTTCTTCTCGCCACATTGCCAGCCTCACTTGCTGCGGTGTCCCGACGATGTTTTCTGCTGTGTGCAGGAAGCTTTTTCTAGATTTTAGTCGACGGCAGGCTGGCTGGTGTTTGCACAGTGGGTGTACAGGTGAGGTCAACGCCTTTGTCTTTTCCTTCCTGACCGATACTTTCCCTCTAATATCTGGTGGGGCCACACCTTCCAGGCAGTACGATTTATCAATCGGTGTTGGTCTCAGACAGCCTGTGATGATGCAGCAGGATTCATTAAGCAGTATGTCCACTTGCTTGGCGTGGCTAGAATTGTACCACACTGGGCACGCATATTCCACTGTTGAATAGCACAAAGAAAGAGCTCTGGTTCTCACTATTCCAGGCTGTGCCCCCCATGTAGTGCCCGTTAGTGTGTGTACAATGTTGTTTCTCGCGGCTACTTTGTGTTTAGTCTTCATGCAGCGCTTTTTATAGGTGAGTGCTCTATCTAAGTGATGCCCAAGTATTTTGGTGTTTTGCAATGATCCAGGGTCACTCCTTCCCAGTTAAGTTGTAGTCTTCTTGAAGATTGTCTGTTCTTTAGGTGGAAGGCGCAGGTTTGGGTTTTGCCTGGGTTGGGTTTGACATGGCTCCCCTTATAGTAGGTGGCAAGCTGTTTGAGGGCTTCTGACAGATTCTGTTCAACAGTTTCAAAGCTGTCTGCTTGAGCGGTAATGGCGCAACCATCTGCATGTGTGAAGCTTTCGGTGCCTTGGGGGAAGGGCTGGTCGTTAGTACATATATTAAAAAGTGTTGGGGCCAGTACGTTTCCTTGGGGGAGGCATTTTTCTGTATCCTCCACCGGCTTCTCTGTCCCTAGAAATCCACGAAGAATCTTCGATTCTGGAGTAGGTTTCCCATCGGTAAGGTTAGTCTGTAGTCCCTACTCATTGCGTATATTTTCCCCAGGAGCAGTAGGTGGTTGACTGTGTCATAGGCTGCTGATAGGTCTAGGAAGACAGCCCCGGTGATCTTCCAGTTCTCGAAGCCATCCTCTATGTGTTGCGTTAATTTTAGCAGCTGTGACATGCAGCATTTGCCCTGTCTGAAGCCTGCTTGTTGTGGGATCAGGAGGGGCTCGATGGCGTCCGTGATTCTGTGGAGTATCATCCTTTCCAAAACCTTGTACATATTGCATATCAGAGAGATCGGCCAGTAGTTTTTGGGATTGTCACGTTCTTTACCTGGTTTTAGGATGGCAATGACTCGCGATTTTCTCCAGATTCTTGGAATTTTGCAGGATGTCATGCAGTTGTTCATCATATCGACTATCCATTTCCTTGTTGCAGGTCCAAAATGCTTTATTTGCTCGACGCATATATCATCAAGGCCGGCTACTCTCCGCGTTTTACGCTTCCTGATCGCCTTCTCCAGTTCCGCCAAGGTAAATGGCTTGCATAGTTCTTCGTTCTATGCCCCTCTTTTTTGTCTTTAGGTTGTCGTGTCTTGGTGGTTTCCCATGTGTGAGAAGCTGGTGTGTAATTTGGTCTGCTGCGACGTTCGCGTGTAGATTTGGTTTGGTGGGGCCATTGGCTAGGCGTTTTATGAGTTTCCAGGCCTATCTCTGCCAAAATAGTTTCCTCCGTCAGTTTGGTCAATTGCTCCCTTCTCACTGCTGATATCCGGGAGGTAATAACTCTTCCTTTGGTGAGGGTTTCTTCGCTGAAGGGGTTTCTTTCGAAGAGCATTTAATACTCTTCCAGTAGGGCTACTGTTTCCTGATCTAAACCCATTGGACCTTTATTTGTAGCGGAATTTGAAAGCTCTCGTGTATGGAACCCCAGTGCTATATGTTCAGAGCTCCATGCCTTTATTATGGAAGGCTGCAAAACCATTTGCAGTACTCCAAGGAGTATGTCAGCGCATCTGAGATTCACTACAATGGCGGGTTGATACATGTATCAATACCCAAGGAAGGCATATTGAACATCTACTCTGAGGAAAAGTTGCATGTGGTATTCTGGTGCGTTATGTTCACATGTGTTTCCTGTGAGTAATGAACTGAATAACAAGAATTTTTCAAAATGGCTCTGAGTACTATGCGACTTAACATCTGTGGTCATCAGTCCCCTAGAACTTAGAACTACTTAAACCTAACTAACCTAAGGACATCACACACATCCATGCCCAAGGCAGGATTCGAACCTGCGACCGTAGCGGTCACATGGTTCCAGACTGAAGCGCCTAGAACCGCACTTCCACACGGGGCAGCTAACATGAATTGTAACATGGAAACAAAGTGGTTCCAGACCCATGTTCTTATAATATAATTTCTTCGTCTATGTGTGAAGAATGTGTCCTGCAATTTGTGCTGTACATTTTTGTTACACCATGTACATTGCTTCCTCCTACATATATCTTGTGAAAAGACTATGAAGACAAAAAAAGACAATTTTGATAAACTAAGAGGAATTTGAGCTCACACAGAGGCTTACCAGTAATCGTTCTTCCTGTGAACCATATGTGACTGGAACAGGAAAAGGGGGAAGTGACACTGGAACACGAAGTACCCTCTGCCACACTCCGTAAGATAGCTTTGCGGAGTGTGGAGACAGAGATGTAATCAAAACTGTGTTGAGCAAAAGCAACACGACCTTAACGGTTGTTAGCAGTAGTAAGACTGGAAATTCAGTACCAATACTGTTAAAAGAAGAACAAGAACATTTCAGTATTATTATTCTTAGAGCTAACACAGTTGGAGGTGGCATTTCATTGTCTGGTGGATGTGATGGGATAACAATGAATGATAACAATGAATGTAAACAATGTTTGCAGTTAAGGTATCATAGACATAGTGCCCATGGATTTAGTCATTTTGGAACAAAACAATCAGTATATGTAAAGAAGTGAGTTACTGTGCACTATAACTTCTTAGTAATACCAAGACAAAAGATGCAATTTCGAATAAAAGTGCTGCATTAAACAGCAAACATTTATAGCAGTAGAATGTCAAGGTCACTTTATAGAACTATGTCTTTTGCATTCATTGACTGTTCCACTGGTTTTTGGTGGAATATTTTACAAACCATGCATGAAACACACACAAGACTGGTGTAATATTCTACAATATTTTTATCCTGTTATGCCATCGTCAGGTACAAAGCTAAGAATGGTGTGCAGTGAAATTTTGTTGGAACAAAGATTTTAAACTAGTGCATGTCTAGAGTGTATCTCGATTTCCAGAAATAAAAAATGTTAATGTTATAATTAGGAATAAAACAAGAGGAATTATTTCACCATAAATATGAGGTAAGATTATTTAACTAAGATAAAATATGTGACACATTGACTAATGAACTATAGAAAAATTACAATAGTTGCACACGGAAGAAAATATTTGAACAATAAACTTTGATGACATATTTTAATGCTGTATCTGAACAAAATACTCTTGTCTTTAATAATTCCTAAATTACAAATAGGTAAGACATATTATTGATATTCAGCATGTGAGTGAAGCAGCTGTGACTATACAAAGTAAAATTGCTTTTCTATCTCATCTATTTGTAATTTAGGAACTATTAAAGACTATAGTATTGTGTTCAGCTGCAGCTTTAAAATATGTCACCAAACTTTATTGTTCAGTTATTTTTACTCTATGTACAGATAGTGTAATTTGTCTATGGTTCATTAGTTAATGTGTCATATATTTTACTCTACTTAAATAATCTTGCATCTCATTTACACTGAAAGAAACCCCCTTATTTTATTCCTAATTCCAACATTAACATTTTTCATCTGTGGAACTGGAGATATTGTACACATGCACTAAGTTTAAAATCTTTGATTCGACGAAATTTCACGGCACGACACACTTATATTTGTACCTAATGATGGTGTAATAGGCTAAAACTGGTTTGTGTAACAAAGAGTAAATATTGCAGAATATTATACGAGTGTTGTGTGTGTTTCATTCATAACTATCTCTTTTCCTTGTGCCAAACTTAAACGCATTTATGATTATTGGAATGAATTACTTGTATGATAAGGAGGCAGAAATCGATTTCAGTAAGAGAACCATTGAGCTGTCTGATCTCTCAGACTTCGACAGATGACTAAGGTGTCATTAAGTATCAGCACAGTTTCGTTGTTGGTGCACGAGATAGGATGAACTGTGCAGCTTTAATGTAGATGAGTGTGGCAAAACGGGAAAAACTCATGTAATCCTGTCTACCATCAAGTCTCTCTCTATACCAGAGCTTTCTTACAACTGACACAGAGAGTTTATTTCACTTTTAAAAAATCAAGCATAAATTTCGTTGATATCTAGGTTGCAATTGTGCAACAACATATTTAACATAAATAAAAGACGTGAAGACATTTTAATTGTAATTACGCCCTTTATTCCTCCACAAATATGTGAGAATGACGATGTGGCAGGAGGGTTTTGCCACTGGGCAATGCGAAACGATACCCAGTTGGTGTGAGTGAAGCACTCCATAATTTCTCGGACGCTACATGCACATATAGCGATAATCGGAAATGTTATGCTGTTGGAATGTAACATTACTGTTGTCAGTGTTCTAAAAGAAAATGACAGGGGTGTGACTGTTCGGTCGTAAGCGAGGTGTAGATCTAAAGCGGAAAACTGCGATTTCTGTGCATCGATAGTCGTAAGGGGTATGAAAGAGTTTATGTGGAAAATTATGCCCAGTCATAAAGAGTATATAGATTTACGTGGGAAACTAGTATTTCCAGAGCCAAAGTCGTCAGGAGGGGGTGAAAAGAAAATGATCGTATGGCATTTATTGGCCAGGATATTTCCTCCAGGGGTCGGCCGCCATATTGCAAGTCCTTCTAGTTGACCACTTTGGTGACTTGCGTGTCACTGATGATGAAGGACACTCAACACGCAGTCTGCTGCTGGGTATCGAACCCGGGTCCCCTCGCGTGGTAGGCGGTAACGCTACCGATGCGCTATGGAGGTGGAGCGGGTATTACGAGTACTTCGCTTATTGGCGAATGTTACCAGATTGGTGCTGCAATCCTAATATTTAATTGTAATTAAACTGATAAATGTGTGGCCAGTTTGCTATGACGAAACAAATAGACATATCCAGCTTATGGCGCGAGCCTCTCGAACATATCAGCCATGGAACGGGGGATGCAGTTGACCTAAATCTGTCTCCCTCTGGGTGGGTGAATAGCAAACTAATACTCAGTATGTGCTGGATAGCCTTCGTGATCGCTTATGTTACGGGTATTCTCCGATTTTTATGTGGAAATTTGAGAAGATTCAATACGGCGTGTGTTTGCGCTGGTCACACCACACCCATGTAAACTGACTGGTTGACTGCTTTTACTGCCATTCTACACATTTCCCGTCTTTAATTCGCTGAGAGAACATCGACTGTGATGTGCTATTTGCTTTGAGATAGTGAAACACAGGTGGAAGAGACATTTTCTGGTTCTCTAAACTGGACAAAAACATACTATTATGAGTATTAAGATAGTAGTTGACTTTATAAAGTACAAGGATGATCTGGAATCCGTTATATCACTGACATCGGTATTCGTTAAAAAATACAAGTGGAATTACCAGTTTCCTCTATTGTTGAGTTTTCACTTACAAATCTTCACTGACTAGATAATCTGGTTTGCAGCACGTCCCACATAATGACCTTGCTAATGTTTTGGCTTTCTAGAGATATAATTTCCACTGTGTATATTCGGAATTATACTGTGCAAGCGATTGGCAGCATACTGTTATGTGGGTGATCTCGAGAAAAGTAAATAGTATGATTTTTTTGACAAACAATATGAAAATACATTCTTTGTAAATGTATACGTCTGGAAAGGTGTAAATACATCCTTTGTGGGGGACATAGGAGTCTCCATATACTGGTTCAAACAAGACATGGACAGAACAAGATATCTATAGAAGGTCACATAACATCAGAGATTCACGTGATGTCTTCTTTGTTCGAATGTTCAGAGACAATTCCAGGCAGACCAGTCTCCTCTGGCTCAGAAGATGGGATGCTTCCTCCAACCGCCATTGTGGCTGTAGAGCATCTCCATAACAGCAGCTGTAGGACATCGAAACTTTACCAACAATCCCAGCCTTTTTTCTCGTCTGTAGTACAATGCCTCGAATTCTGGGAGAATCTTTTAGACATCCGATCTGCTGTATATCTGTGTTTCTTCACTATTTGTTGTGGGTTTGGAAATATGTCGTGTACTTTTAGATACGTAATCGTTCTGATTTTCATGTCTGTGCTTCGACACTAGTGTGCTTCAAAAAGTGAAGAAAGTAAAAAGTGCCTTAACATCACTGATTCCAGCAGAAAATATAAACTACGCACATTCAGCTTTTCAGAAAGGTGATGAGCACAGCCACAGCTGTTGGACTAAGAAAATTTAATTTCGAGATGTATTGTGTCAAATTGTCTAAATAAATAATGGCTTCTTCAAATTGCTTAAATAAATAATACACCCAAAAATTGATTAAACAGTTTCCAATGCCTTAAATTGTTTTATACAATGTGATTGACAATATGTTAGCATACTGTTGCGAGATCCTCTCAGTCCAGCAGTCCAACACTGACTGTGCTATTTTTTCCGCCATTTCTAGTGTGGGCGTTCGATGGGGACATCTGACATCAAAGGAGTTGAGGGTAGTGGGGTTAGTGGAGGTAGTCCAACTGCTCTAATTTTGCACTAAAATTTTTAATTCCTGGCTTTTTTCTGAGTGGTGGGGGAGGGGGAATTGAGGGGGAGGGAAAAACTGTTTAGGGATTTGTTGGTGGGAGAAGGGGGTGGGGAAAACCCATGATGTCAACAGGATTTTGGGCTCAGTTGATTAAACAATTACCTAATTGGCATAATTAAATTGACATCACTTTGATATCAAAAGTGCACTTGTACATCCTTTATTCCATTACTGTCTTGAAGGGAACAGGAAGACTGACATTTCTAAGAAAGTGTGCAGGATATGGTGACCAGACTATACTACAAACACAGCAGATGATACAGACTGAATGAGTGCACCAGAACATACGACCTAAGTGTTGGCTTATTCGTGAAATGAGATAAATATTCGATTACAGGTTTGAGATGCAGTCTCTCAAATAGAATTTCAGTTTCAATACTAATGTAACTTTGCTTGACTTTTCTGTTAACTTTCATTTTAGAGATTTTTGCAAAGTCTCAAAGGACTAATGGCTCTTGTATTTAAACAAAGAAAATGTTATTTTGTAACTTACAGCCGCTGGACAAGGAAACATCAGACTTCGGTATTTAAAAGATACATATTTCTGATCTGAAAGGACACAACTTATAATACAGGACCGCCAATAAAATGTTAGTTAACAGCCATTATCCTTTGTCAGTTATCTTTGTGCTGATTGCTGCAAAATGTTACTAAGCAATTACAAATTGTTTATGACAGAAACAATTAGGTTCAGTATATTGCCATTTTAAATAAAACACCTACACATTTGTGTGGCGTACTTTATCAACTAAATAATACAGCATCTGATAGATTACGCTAAGATGCTGCTCTCGAAACTCTAACAGACAGAACAGAAGAAAAATAGTTGATAGTTTTTGTATTAGAAATAAAAATGATGTGAGAGATAATCTCTTACACCCATCACATGTATACATATCAATAGTTTGTGCTACTTTGCATATTTATACCAAACAGAATTCTTTTTTTCGCTTAAAAGATCTATTACACTGCCCCCTCAATAGTGAAGCTGAGTGTGAAACTACAGTTGAACTATTTACTTCTAAAGTTTGTTTACAGTATTCTTCAAAAACATCCATATACCAGTTCTCTTTTACATTTATATACAACAATCAAATTTAAATTCTCGTTTCGCGCTTTTGGTGTATTTCATAGTCTCAGTGCAAACAGAATATGTCACAGCCAACATCACGCAACGTTCACATTTCAGCAGTCTCTGATATGCACAGTAGTTCACTGTATGGAGTCTTTCCAAGTACAGTGCGCAATGGTTTAATACATTGTCACACGTGGTTAAATATTTGGTTTGTTACCTCAAGAGCATCAACAGAACAGGAAATCATACTTTTTAACATAGAACTAGCAAGGTAAATATATAACAGATAGTACAATAAATGAAATTAGTTTTGTACACACAAAATACATGTTGCTTATGTTCACAGTATATATACCAATGTCATCAATTTAATGATTTTTAATGTCTTTGCAGATTGTCCCTCATATGCAGTGTTTGCTAAGTACCCAGACAAACTTAAAATCGTTCTAAGGTTAGTATTTCTGAAGTTAACAGTTTATTCGACACCATTGTGCAGAAAGTCTTTTCTCATAATTCATGTCCATTGTATGCTTTACATACAATGTTTCTTCTTTTTTTGCAATGCTCTTTTTTTTAGCAGAATAACACATGTACACAACGATATGCATCTGGTGGTCTTCTTGGTTGCGATTCATTTGGGAACAAGTGCCATAACACACTCGCCTTTTGCGTATTGGTGTGGAAGACTTAATTTCTGTCTCGATCCCTGTTTTGGATGACGTACATGGCAGATGGGTTGTCATAAAGTTTCCAAGAGCATTTCACCCTCCAAATTCCACACTACTTCTCTCACCTGTACTATTTACTCGTTTATATTTGTTTTTGCTACTTGCTGTAGCCTTACACGTGTTTCACTGTACACTTCATTGAACTTCACTGTTTGAATTTACCATGACATTCCTGTCATCATTTACACGATTTCGTTTGTTCTTTTAAAATTTTCCAGTTTAAATACTTGTCATTCTAAACATTCTACAATACATTTGTAGATGCAGCAATTCTATGTTTCTGTTTCGCCACCATAGGATTTGTTTGATTACCACTGAAACCCAAAGGGAAACATTAGGCCCAGCACAAGCCATGTAACAATGCATGAGCCCAGTTGCATATCTATGAATCAAATACTACATTTAAAGTAAGAATTAAAATTGTTCTAAATGGAGCTACAATACACAGCACTTGATGTGTCTGTGGACATTAATCTGTTTTCCAATATGGTGTAATGAGTAAGTTCATCTACATCATTTGTATGCTTCCTTTCACATTTTCAATTATATTCTGAAAGTATTAGGTTTCATTCTGTGCTCTGAAAGATAGTTCGTTGCTAGGAGTGGTTTCTGTTTGTATCAAGTTCACATGTGCTCAGTCTTCTATCGTTACTGCTGCATAGAAAATGCCTAAGTGATTGGCATAACCTTCATAATGCAGCATAATAAATTAAATAAATAACTTATTATATAGAGATCATTTAAATCATAATTAAGTTTTCTTCCTTGCCATCTCTTCTTTCTTCTTAGCTGCTGACCTGAAATAAAATATCTTAGACGATTTTGTATATATGTAAGCTCTAGATATGGCATTTTGCTTGACATTCATAGTTTGTGATTCAGTTACCTGCTTGTCTCTTAATGACTTTGTTTATGTTTTAATAATAAAACTTACATAAATCTCTATGATGATATAATCGAACTATTCTCTTTGTTCTAGGGTTTTGTGACAAATACGACACAAAATGTGGAATGCGGCCAATAATGTATGGACCATCATAAATAAGTGGCCAATCAGCTTTACTTTGCTCCAATGCAAAAGATTTTAGCTGAGTATGCAAAAGTACTTGCATCCTTATCATAAATTCCTTAGTTTGTTTTGTAGTTTCGTCAAATTTGTGTTATCTGATTCTGGTGTTTTTTGTTAGGGTAATTAATACATCTTGTATCTTGTTGTCATATAATTTCAGTTGTCCGAAAATCTTTGAAAGGGGATCATGCAATTTGTTACTTTCCCTTATATCTAACATAGTTTGTGTAGGTACATAATTAGAGTCATATATTGTCAAATTATTGTAAGCATTCTCTAAAAGAGACAAATAGTTCACCCACTTGGAATGATTCCCTGATATGTATGTTTGCGTAAAATGGTTTAGCTCCATGAATACACTTTCATACAGATTAGATTCAGGGCTAAATCTTCTGATAAGGATAATTCAGATGTCATTATTGTGGTGTTCGCTGTGTTATTCAGTGATTTGGTATTTAACTAATTTGTAAATGAAAATGATAATCTTATTTTATTACAATGAGTAATTACTAAATAAATTTTCTCCCAGCTAAAGATTTGGTCAAGTTGCTAAAGAACTCCAAGTTAACATCGTGTTAAAGTGTTGTCTGTAAGCTGTGTAAGTGTCACTAAATCACATTTCAAACAACAGATTCTATACAACTATGGATTATGAAGGAAATAGTTATCTTCAGCAAAATGATCATAAAACCACCGAATATCAGCCGCTCACAACACTGACGTATGTTAGCTGAAACAATATTCTTCACAACTCGTGCATAATTAATTTCAGTTCCATACATCAGCTAGAAAAGTTTGTTATAATGATCGTGCTATGAGCACTGGTTTTAAAGAACCAATCTGATTCGAATTATTTTCATTAAAATGAGTTCGGAACCCCTGGTGCACATTTATTTTTACAAATTTGCATTACATTCAGCATTTCTGTCTGCAGAGTTGCGTAATTTGAATTTGCTGCTGAGATAATTGTTAAGATGGTGGCAGACAGTTGATAGAGACTTTCTACTGTTAGACCAAATAAGTAAGTATTTTGAAATGCTTAATAAACTCTATAAACTCTACTTTCGTATTGTGCACTATTTAGACTTCATCAAGCAAACATTTGATTTGTTTTTAATGAAAACAAAGACAAAAACGCGATACAAATCGCTATCATCAATGGCTGCGCTCCTGGCAGCGGAAAGAAATAATTAACACAGATAATGCTTACTCAGAGAGGAATTAAAGTTACAAATAATTATTCACACATATTTATTATAATAATGAACTATATTCTCTAGTAATAATTAACAAATAATTATAATTTCTTAACAGACCTCAGTTTGATATGCGTCTGCAACCTACAAAAGCCAATCAACAAAAGATAAAAACAAAGGAAGACAAACACAGATGATAAAAGGAATTTACAATTATCATTGTCTTTGTATGATACACATCGATATGTTCAATTACATCATAGAATATTATATAAATAATTAATATTTATCATCGTTTTCACTGTTTTTTCACGCATCGAATAGATAATGTTTATAACTGTTAGAGGCATAATTTCCTCTCGTCGCACTGTAGCTAAAATTTATCTCGTGGATCTTACAATGACCTTTGGGCTGAGAAAAAAATTAGTTTATCTATTGTATTTTTTTTATCAGTCAACGTAATCCACGTAGATTTGCTACTCTCAAGATGCAAATGTTTAGTTCAAAGTTGTTTTAGACATGATAAAATTATAGTTGAATCGATTACTTTAAATGACTTGAGTGACTGTATTATCTCGGAAATTGCTGCGGATACTTCCCAGATTATCTTATCCCCCTTCCCCCCATTGGGGGTCACTGGACTCGGAAAACCGATAATAAAACCGTCCAAGGGGCTTCAAGAAAATACAGACACCTAATTTTAACAGTCAGGCTTGACAGGAATGTAATAAAATATGCTGGGAAATGCAAATTTATGACTCTGTTGTAGGCATATGAGATAATGAATGTTTTCTCATGATGGTATGTCATAAAATTTCCGAAGTCACTCAATTATCGAATGTCATAAGAATTTGCCGCTGACGTTGTAAGACCGCCCCCGCGTCGAGCCGTTGGAACGCAGACAGGTAGTGGCTGCTGCTGGTCCGCCCCCGGCCGAGTCGGTGGGGCATAGGCTGCTGTCGGTTGTGTTTAGGATCTGCTGCTGGCTACTAGTCGTGCTACAGCAGGTCTTGCTTCTCCTTTCCCACGTCCTTTAATTTAAGATGGGTACATAAAATGTCAAAATATAAGCATCAGTGACAAGACAATTACTATTCTCATCGTGTGGAAAAGTTTATTAGTGACCATTTCACTCGCATTTACACAGATAGAATTACACTGTTTTTGGAGTATGTTCTGTATTTTGACACTGTTCAACACAATGTAGTGATTCACATGTAAGTTTATCACAATATGCACATTTTAAACACTGCACCGTTAATCATACAAGTGTCCGTAGTGTGCTTCGTTTACTTAAGCAGAATGTAAATATTTTCGCGACGCGCTGTGTAGCCAACATTGCATTTTTGTTTTGCCGCGCGGCTGGCTGTACAGTCTGTCACATTAAATTTGGCACACGGAGACACTTCATATCAAACTAATAAAGGTCATCAGGTCCAGTTAATTATTAATACAGTTAACAGTACTCAACGTTCATAGCATTGCTGCTAACTTTGACACTCCAAGATCGTTCATAAGGTCATGTGATCACTGTTCATCATTATTCACAATGTAAATCACAGTTCTTCACGGATCCACTAGTTCCTGCAAAACACGTTTCACTGTTCTGATGGCTATCAGTAGTTTTTCACAGTACTTAACAGACAATCTATATGCAAATGACACTTTTCAAGTAATGATGTCTAGTACACTTGCACATAAGTTGATATTTCATGACTGAATAACAAAATTTAAAATTTTACACTGTAACATAAACATGAGACAATATAAAACTTTCAGAATCTGCTACATTATCTTGACCATGAGATAATTACTGAACTGTCCAGATAACAGTACATTTCCATTTTTATTACAGATGCATATATTTATATATTTCTATTTTTTATTTTTTTATTCGGATTGTTATTTACCATGTTTTTAGGACAGATGTCCATGTTCGGTTTATCTAACCGGAATGTAGCTCATAAGAGCATTTTAAATGACTTTGTAATGAAACCATGTATGTAAATCAGTTCACATTCAGATTTCGCTTAACTATTTTGTTTTCCAGTCACACAGCTCACACACCACCAACACTCGCTACGTGTTTGGGCCTCAATCTTATGAAAATTTTTTGTTATATCCATTCTTACACACGAACAAATATATTATTTAAGCATTTTAATCATTTCTATCCTACGTATAGAAAGGTAAAATTCCTCACATTTAATGCAATAACACTCAAGTGTTTATCAAGCTATTTATCCCTTTTAGAGTAAAAATACATTTATTATGGAGATTCTCTACTCCTTGTTCAAATAATTCAAGAACATTACAGTGTAATACTTGACATAAAAGCATATAAACTAATACATACATAATATTATCACATTATTACTGCTAATTACTTTACCATAAACATTATATTTACAGTTATGAGGTAGTGCACTTGCACTTCTGATTGGTCCATTGTATATTCACTTCGTTTTTCTTCGTCCAGGGGACTGAGAAAGATGCTCTGCGATAGGTCTTGTGCGGACATACTTTCATATTATACTGGTAATCTTTTATGATTCCAGGGCGTTCAGTGAATACTTTGAGGTATCCGGATAATAATTATGTTAATTGTCTAGCCTCTGAAGCATTAATGCAAGTTGCCTCCTGTACTTTCTCTTCTATTGTTGTGACGATGTCACTCACGTTGCTGGGTGCATCGTTATTTCGATTTTTGTGACACATCTGTGGATGCTTATGATCCAACACTAAAGTGCGTGTCATTTACGTTGGCGGCCGAGTTTAGGTTCGTTCTGCGCATCTGACGTCACAAAACACAGTCAGCCAATGAACACAGAACGATGTTGCCAGATCTCGACTGCAGAGCAGAGCACGGACGAGTGTCTTCAGTTTTGGAAACGTTCAGTCATAAATAAAGTAATAGAACAAAAGCAATGTCTTGATAGCAGACTTTCTTTTATAGAAAGTTTGGGAAAAGCATTCTTTATACCAATTGTTTCATATTCTATTAATTAATTAACCCAAACAAGCAATAAAACTCCTAATTCAGGCGATAGCAAGGAAAGGTGTTTGTATCAATCTCACGGACTGCTTTTTTGCAATAAAGAACAGCGGTAATTGTTTATTTCCTATTGTACTTCGACGAAGTGTGAGTAATTCATAGTCATACAACAGTGTTTGTCAGTATTTTGCATAACCTGTTAGAGTCCTCATGCAGTTACATTGTAAGATGAGCTGCGTTAGCGTAATGGTTAAGGCATTGGGTTGGTAAGCGGAAGATGAAGAGTTCAAAGTGTCTTACTTCACGAATTTTATTCGTTTGAATGCAACTTTTTGAAGTTTCTAGTGTTTTGTCTCTTCATTAACCCTTTCGCTGCTGCAGACACGTGCTCACCGCATTCCGCGCTGTGCGCGATTTTGTCATCACTGCACTGCTCGCCTGTGCAGACACATGGTGTTCCCACTGCTTTCACGCACTTATCATTCGATTTCACAAAAACTATTTGGCCAAAAAATTTGATTTTTACGTATCTTCTTGACTCATACCTTCCCCCCATAAATGACTTAATTTCGTTTCGATGTTCAACCCAGTTATTGTGCAGCATTAAATGTAGTAAACCATTGCCGAAATTTTGAAGAGTTTGGAGAGGTAAAAGTCCATAGCGTATACTTTCCGTATGGTCGATTGTAGTTGCCACAATGTTGAGAATGAAATGTATACAAGATACCTAAATTTCATATAAAATTTACTGTATAACAATATCTCATTTAATTTAAGTGCCACATAGGTGTCGTATGTAATATTGAGAAATATTCCGTCTTTCGCGACTGTAATAAAAGTTTTATTTACACCGGGCGCGTTTGGCTTTATTGTAAAGCACTTCAATCAATGAAAGGTATGGCACATACACAATAGTACTCATGTTCTCTTTCTTGTTTTTGTTCCAAAGTCGCAGTTTTACCAATGGTATTGGAATATATTCCTCTTCTGCAACTGTAATAAGCGACTTATTTAGACCAGACGTGTTTCTCTCTTTTGAAGCATCTTCAGTGGACAGTATTTTGTCTCCTCCATTGCCAAGTCACCTTCCGTAGTTTTGTGCTGCAGTAACACAATATTCAACGTTTGTGTCGGCTGATCAGTGTTTTAGCAAATAAATGCTGTTTGTGTGTGCCACACACAAAAATTATATTTGACATATAGCCGGCCGCGGTGGTCTAGCGGTTCTAGGCGCTCAGTCCGGAACCGCGCGACTGCTACGGTCGCAGGTTCGAATCCTGCTTCGGGCATGGATGTGTGTGATGTCCTTAGGTTAGTTAGGTTTAAGTAGTTCTCAGTTGTAGGGGACTGATGACCTCAGATGTTAAGTCCCATAGTGCTCCGAGCCAATTGAACCATTTTTTTATATTTGACATAGCTCAGAGCTCTTCACTGATAGACAGTATATTCAAGTCCTAATGTTTTTGTAAGTCCACAGTTTTGTTTAATGTATTTTTCTACTTCCTTTTGATTGATTGAAGTGCTGTAAAATAAAGCCAAACGTGCCCGGTGTAAATAAAACTTTTGTTACAGTCGTGAAAGACGGAATATTTCTCAATATTACATACGACACCTATGTGGCACTTAAATTAAATGAGACATTGTTATACAGTAAATTTCATATGAAATTTAGGTATCTTGTCCACATTTCATTCTCAACATTGTGGCAACTAAAATCGACCATACGGAAAGTATACTCTATGGACTTTTACCTCTGCAAACTCTTCAAAATTTCGTGCAATGGTTTACCATATTTAATGCTGCATAATAACTGGGTTGAACATCGAAACAAAATTAAGTCATTTATGGGGGGAAGGTATCAGTCAAGAAGATGTGTAAAAATCTAATTTTTGGGCCAAACAGTTTTTGTGGAATCGAATGATAATTTTCAAAGCAGTTGGAACACCATGTGTCAGCACAGGCGAGCAGTGCAGTGACAAAATCGCGCACAGCGCGGAATGCGGGGAGCACATCTCTGTAGCAGCGAAAGGGTTAATGCGCTCTCCCCTAAACGTAAGCTTGCGAACTATTCTATACTATGGCGCTGCTTCTCTTGGCGCATACAACTGGCAACGCAGCAATCTCCCGCGTCTGGGCAGGCATGCGCGAGCCGCCAAGATAAAAGAATTCAACTATAACGACTTCTGTTTGCTGACAGAAAGATTCATTTTTCTCATCAGCGGAAGGTTCGCACCGAAATCCCGATTCAACATTAATGTTATGGGTCGCTGTTGGTACTTAAGTGCACATGCCCCACAGGCGAGATCAATTACAGCTTCCCTTTCCCGAAGGAACTCAAGAGCCAGTAGCACCGGTACTGACAAGTTATCCATTAGTAGGAACGTGCATAATAAGCGATCATTTCCCAAGGAAACTTCCAGCTGTGTGTGGTATTTTATACTCTGTGCCTTTTTTCCCAATGCCCCTATAACCTTACAATTTGCAACCGTCAAAATCGGAAATCTTCTTATCTCCAATACCTTCTTGAAAAACTGCGTGTTCACAACTGATACATTCTCGCCTGTGCCAAGCAGAATAATAGTTGTAACACCATTTACAGCTCCGGTGACACTTGCTTGGATATTTTCCCTTTGTGGCTTATCAGAGACAGCACGTTCCTGATATAGCTCATCTTCGATCCTGTTGCCGTCCTGATACTGTATCATGTTTATTTTTTGTTCTGTCGACCTCTTGCCTTCATTGTTGGCCTCGGTCACCTGGCGAAGGCCTACAGGGACCGAAATTAATTTGTTGGCTTCTGAGTGTTTTGTTTTGCTTCCGAAGGTACCTCCACTATTCTAACATTTTGTGAGTTTTCAGTTGGAGGAGGCCTGCTTGTATCCCACCACAGTGGATTTTGATTGCTTGGTATAGGTATAGCCTGTACATAATTTATTGGCTGACCTGAATTGATAGAATTTTGCTGCGGCTGCCAATGACTTGTCCCTGGCTGTCGCCAATATTCACTGTCACCCCACATATTTTTAGGCTTGTCTTTATATGGACTGTCTGACCTGTGGTCATTTCGTCTCTTTCGGTTGCTATTGTTACTGTTTGGGTTTTCATTGTGGTACTGCCTCTGGTTGCCATTTGGTTGTTGGTGTTCTTTGGCCTTTTGATAGTTACTGTTATTATTATTAGGATAACCTAAATTTTGGTTGTATGGATTCCTACTACTATTATTATTATTGTATTTTCCGTTACTATAAGCTTTACTTTTATTTTTCTTTGGACTGCCTTCGCCCCTATTTCCATTATTTCCATTCCATTAATTTTTTCTCTTAGGACTATTATTATTGCTGATCACGTCAGAATTTTTTTCTCTCGTCTTCTTGCATTAGATCCAGAGAATCAATTACAGACAGAAATTCTTTCAGATCGGTGTCTGTAACATCAAATAATTTTTCTCTAATATGTATGGGTAATCTAGCCTTTAACACTCACGATAAGTCTCTGGTGGTTACTGGCTCATCCCAGTAACGGGTCATGTTAATATATTTTCAAAGTACTTTAAGGAACCTGACCTCGGCTTGTATATTTCTACATTGTAAACAACTTTACGGAGTTGCTCTTGAGTAGACGCTGACCAGAATTGATCAAGGAACGCCTTCTCAAAGTCGTGGAAAGTCTTGCAAGTTTCTGCTGCATTTAATGCCCAGAGCGACGCATCACCAGAAATATGTGAAACCACAAACTGTATTTTCTGTTCTTCCGACCATGATTTTGGAAGAACACTTTTGAAGTTTCGAATGAAAACTACTGGATGTACGTTTTTCTTGCTTTCTTCGTTATTTGAAACTGTCTGTGCTTAATCAGACTTTCTTCATGCATCAAAGTAGTTAAGTGCATGGAATTGCTATCATTCGCAGGTGGTGTGGTTACTTTATTACAAGTACATTCTATTCCACTATTATTGTTCCTTGGTGTCACATATTGCTTTGGTAATATCGGTTGATTACCAAAATTTGGTCTTCCTTCTGCTGCATTAAAATTCGCCGTTAGATTATCTGCGATCTTTTGCCTGTCAGTACCAGTGTTGTCATTACTGCATACTGTCAGATTTTCAAAGTTTTGATTTTCAGAGCTCAGCACCCTGGCTACTTCTGTTCGGATTTGCTTTCGGATTTCCGAGGGAATGTCCTCCTGCATTGTTTCCATAGCGGCAGTCAAGGGTTTGAATTGTTTCTCTAGTCTATCTACTTCAATTTGAAGACTATTGACCTGAACTGGAATGTTTGTTAACGGTTCAATAGTGGTTTTTACTGCATCGATGGTTCAGTGTGTGCTTATCCAGACTAATGTCGATCTGAGTGCCATTGTGCTTCATAAAACATTTACCTTGTGAGAAGTCAATTATAATGACCTCCTCTCTTAATAAATTTATGCCATCCAGGCAATTTATAACCAGGTTTTCAACAACAAGGAGTAGCCACTCTATTGTACCATTTCCTACTTCCGTAGTCACAAATATCTGCTTACTTCCTCATTTGATTTGCATCCAACCACAGGCAAGATTCGGTATTTTTGAACAGGAAATTCAGGTATCTATCATAATTCAACCGTTTTTTAAAACAATTGTGAGATACAGGGCTAACCACCACTCCCACATGAATCATAATACTCGTCAGTATACTGCGTACAATACCTTTAGTCGTTGGTAGAACGGTCTCTTTTTACTGATGATCGACACTGAATACAATCCTGAATTGGGCGCTGATGACCACGCTGTTTAGCGCCTGTAAACCTCAAACACAAACACAAACAAACAATCCTGAAGTAGTTCGTCTGTTAAACTTGTATCGTGACTGTACCTGAGTAAAAGTGTGTGTGGTTCGTTTACATAGCTAGTTATACTTGTGTTTATGTACTGTTTTTCATTCAGTGAGTTAAACATGTCTGTTATTGTATCATTGTCCCCTGCGCATTCCTGTCATCGCCTGGGGGGGGGTTAGTTGTGACATTATTTAGTTTGTCGAAAGTGTGGTTGTTGGAGTAACTTCACACGCCACCTCCACAATATATACGTTCTGATATTGTCTGTTCCAGTCACCGTTTTGCGGTCGTGATGCTTGTGGTGTCGTGTTTTCATTTGTCATATTATTGTTGCTTGGTTGAGCATGATTGATTGAATTACTATTTTGTTGTGTAACACTTAGTGGTGGTTGCCAATGACTTTCTGGTTATTAAAGTATAAAAAACTACCACATTCGTAATTGTTTCCATAATATTGTGGTTGTGGATTGTTTTGATACAGTGAGTTTTGTGTGTTATGTTGACAGTAGCTGTGAAATTTCCAAGTGTATATTTGTTGTTATTGTTACCAGCTTTTCGTTGTTTGTTTGGATTGCCTCCATTTGAATGCATCCCTTTGTTATTGTTGTATCCTTTCAGATATGGTTGAATGTTTTCCTGTGCAATTCAGTTGACATTATTCTGCATGTGCAGATTAGGTTGGGTAACGTGCACTGTTTTCATTTCTGACTGAGGCGTGCTGTAACTGTTATTCCATACACTCCACTAGTCTTCATTAAGGATATCAAGCAAACCTCTGACCAAAAGAAACTGTTCTGCACCTGCTGGTACTTGTATTAACTCTTCCCTTATGTGGAATGGTAATCCCATTTTTAATACACAGATTACGTCTAGCGAAGACACCTGATCATCTCAGTAACGTGTCATGTTCAAATACTTTTCAGAGTAACGACGAAGATTACCTTGCCATGAACTGAACGGTTCTGGTTCGAACTCAATATTTTGAAGCCTCTCCTGAATCGAAGCTAATTTGTTCAGAAAAGCAACGGGACAATGCTAGGGCAGCTCTCATCATTGGATCGGTGCTTGTTGAGGAACCTGCTATTCATGTAAGAAAGAAGGCTGATGCAAAAGAAATTTGGGATATCCTTACGTAAGTATGTGGACAATCTTCATTGCAGCGACTATGTAAGTCTTTCGCTTGTTTCTTTGAAATGTCAAAAGATGACGTCACGTCTATAACAATACACACATCGCTACATGCGAACATTTTCCATGACTTGTGCAGTGAACTAAACAAACGATTGGAAAAACTTATTAGAGCGAAAGAACTCGGCGACCGCACCCCATCACAGCCTCTGCCAACGTCTGCAGACACTAGCGAGAGGTGCTGTTAGTGATGAGGTACTACGAAACGTCTAGCTGTCTTTCCTACCTTCTGATAAACAGAAAATTTTAACGCTTTGCCCTGGTGATCTTAACGTGCTAGCACAGACAGCAGACAGAACTGTGGCAATGTCCCCCTCTGTGAGTGTGTGAATATTAGTTTCACAACACAGTAACATGCCCATGGTGACTCTCATCCCTGAAGTCATAGTTAGCTGAGCTGACACAAGTCGCTGCACTGCAGATGACGTACACTTCTCGACGGCTATGTCTTCGATCATAGCGAAGCCGCAATCGATCACTTGCTATACCAAATATTTGCTGGTATCATGAGAAGTTCGCCAATGACGCCCAGAAATGTACACCATCACAGAAGTATAAGTGTGACACAGAGGCCGTATCAGCACCAGCTAGTTCTGAAAATAGTATCCGGGGCCTTTTCGTCATGGACTGTGACATGGAAATACAATGTTTGGCAGACATGGGGGCACAACACATCTTATTCTCACCAGTCTACGCGCGTCCTTGGCATCTAACGCCAGAGAAAATAAAATGTGTGAAGCAGGAATTCTGTGGCATGTTGATGCAAGGTATCTGTCGAGCCTCCAGTCGCAGAATGGTATCCCAATTGCACATGGTGCTGAAGGAGAGTAACAGATGGCACCCATGTTCCGATTACTGCGAACTCAATGCAGGGACCACACCTGATTGGTATCCAGTGTCACTCATAGAAGACTTTGCTATCAACATACACGGTAAGAAAATATTCTTTACTAATGTCATAGTGCAGGCATACTATCAAATTCCTGTCACGCCATAAAAAACCCAAGTTGGCTGTAGTAGTGCCCTTCAGTCTTCTTGAGTTTATGAGAATGCCTTTCGGCGTGTAATGCGGTGCACATATATCGACGATTTATGGACGAATTCACCAGTAATCTGGATTTCTGTTCTGTCTACATAGACGACATTTTAGTGATATCTGCATTGTAAGTACATTTAACCAAAGCCTAGTGTATCCCCAAGGCAACAAAGGTCCAGTTTCTTGGATATACAATCTATGCCTATGGAATCTGACATCCTAAAGATAAAGTGGAAGCCACAGGAAGTATTCCCGTTCTCTTACAGTTAGCTCAGTCACAGTAGCATGAGCTACATACATTTTTGGGTCACCCAGTGGGATTAAAGTTACACCACATGACTTTTTTCTCAGCATCATTAATTTTTATCATCGATTTACATGCAATCATGCACTAATAACAGCGCCACTGAATGAACTTCTGAAGGGCTCACTGAAGCTAAATAACAGGGTGCAATGGACAAACGAAATAGATTCTGCCTTCCAAGCTACAAAAACAGTAGTACCAGAGGCTACATAATTATCTCACCCAATATCATAGGCTCCACTTGCACTCATGGAAGGTGCATCAGCTACTGGCAACAAGTTGCCAGCAATCATAAAAAGCTTAACAACCAATGAAATTCAGTTTAAGAGAAGCCTAAAGGATATATTGGTGGCTAACCCCTTCTACTCCTTTGATGAATTTCTCAGTAGAACCAACTGATTTGTGTGTGTGTGTGTGTGTGTGTGTGTGTGTGTGTGTGTGTGTGTGTGTGTGTGTATATGTAAGTACAATATAACTTCTGCACAATTTCAGTTCATTAGTGTGTTCATTGTAAATAAGTGTGTGTTTGTGTGCGTGTGTGTGTGTGTGTGTGTGTGTGTGTGTGTGTGTGTGTGTGTGTGTGTGTGTGTGTAAGTACAATCTTACTTCTGCGCAATTTCAAAAAATGGCTCTGAGCACTATGGGACTCAACTGCTGAGGTCATTAGTCCCCTAGAACTTAGAACTAGTTAAACCTAACTAACCTAAGGACGACACAAACATCCATGCCCGAGGCAGGATTCGAACCTGCGACCGTAGCGGTCTTGCGGTTCCAGACTGCAGCGCCTTTAACCGCACGGCCACTTCGGCCGGCTGCGCAATTTCAGTCCAGTAATGTGTTCATTGTAAATTAGTATTATAGTAGTTGTATTACACGTTTATTACCTTATAAATAAATAAACAAACTTTTTTATTTTAAGTTCAGTGCATTAGTATTCGTAAAATGATCCTTTCAAGTATTGTTCATTAAAAATGACGATCATCCCACTTGGGTCCTGTGGAATGGTGCATTAGCTTATTTGTTTAAGTTGTAAATATTTGTCTTGTATTGTTGTTTTTCTGACATGTTCTACATCCTGGAGGACCTCCTCACTACGGATCAATTGGAATGAAAGTAAATCTAATATAATCTAATCTAAAGAACATAGTCGGCATCCACTAATGTTCTTTAGTCACACGCTGTCACTGTCACAGTAAAGCTGGGCAACTTATGGTCGAGAATTGTATGCTACACGTGTTGTGGTTAAGAAGTTCTGACACTTGTTAGAAGATTGACACTTTACCATGTACATGGACCATAAACCACAGACATATGCTTTCGATATGAAACCAGAGAAAGCATCGCCAACTTCGACATTTGAACTGTATCAGTCAGTTTACAGTTCACATAACCTATGTGCAAGGAACCAGCAGATACTCTTACACACGCTGATGCTATAGCCACTGCAATTGATTATGAGGCCCTCGTTTAGTCACTGCAGAATGATGATGAGCTACGCACATTATTGGATCACCTAGTGGTATTAAAGCTACAACGCATGACTGTAGCAGCAACAAATGTCGTATTGTACTCTGAAATGTCTGGGACAAATTTATGACCATTAGTACTCACAAATTTTGGGCACAAGCAATTGCATCAGTCCACAACCTGGCTCATCCTGGGATCTAACGCAAGGTGAAATTAATCAGAGTTTCGTCTGGCCAGGAATGGGTGCAGACTGTAAGACATATGTCAGACACTGCATGCGATGCAAGGAAAATAAATTCACTTGGCACATCAAGTCACCATTAGGTACATTCCTACCACCAAGGCAGTACTTTGAAGACGTGGACACAGACGCTGCGCGCTCCCTTCCAGTGCCAGAAGGCTACAGTTTCTGTCCCAAGGTTATGGATTAATTTTCAAGATGGCCTGAAGCTTTCCCTATGGAAGACCTTACAGCCGTGACAGTAGCACAAACGTTTTTCCGAGGATAGATTGCCCGGTTTGGTATACCAATAGACATTACAACAGATCAAGGACGCTTCTTCGAGGCGTACCTATTTAAAGAATTGGCCAACTTGTTGGGCAATAGCGCATTTGCACTACAGCTTATCATTTGGTAGTGAATGGAATGGCAGAACGCCTCCATCACTAAATCAAGGCAGCCCTATGTTGTCACACTACACAAAATTGGATGGAGACATTACCCATCATGCATTTGGTGTCCATATGTCATTTAATAGCGACTTGATGCTACAGCAGTTGAATTAGTGCACGGACAAACACTGAACCTACCAGAGGAGTACATGCATAATGTGACAAGCGATAACGTCTATGCCTCAGAGTTTGTCACCAAATTATGATCGCAACCCGACAACTCCGGCCAATGGCACATAGAGAACAAGGTGGATGTACCCATTCGTATTTGAGGACCTGTCTAGCTGCAATCATGTATTCATATGGAACGATATGGTGTGCAAGCCATTGTAACCGCCATATGAAGGTCTGTATACAGAGCTTGGTAGAAGCTACAACATTTTTAAGATAGACATTAGGAGTCTGCCTACCATTGTATCCATTAACGGACTCAAACATACAGTCTATAATACACAAGATGCAAGGAAGACAGCTGCCCACACAACTACCAAAGATAAAGACGCAGTACCAAATTTGCACATGTCAAACTTGATTCTGACAAGATGCAACAACTAATAGGCGTCTTGATGAAGAAAGTGATGATGAGCACAGTTCCCCCATAACATGTGTATACCATCGTGTTCAGCAAATGAGATACAGGGTTTCCAAAAACCAGCGACAAAGCAGATGGGGGAATCAAGTCCAGTTCAGCCTCAGATACTGTTGATACTAGGAGGGACTCAAGTAGTGTATCACATTCATGATTCTGTGTTTGATTCTTTGAGTCTTGATTTGGTTTTAGTATTCTAGCTCCATGTATTAGAGAACATAAAGTATTCAAACAAGTAAATATAAATCTAATATATATGGAAATAAAACATTAATTCTCAACAAATAATCACACTTTATTAATTCACATTCTACGTTTTCCTTATTATTGTGAGGCAAATAACTATTTCTCTTGTATAAAACCTCTACCCGTGGCGCTAACCACTGTTTTGGAGCTGGAAGTAACGATCTGTAGTTTTTCTATTCTGTTAGGTTTGGTTTGCTTTACTTGTTCTGATCCCATTCTTGTGGGTTTTCATCGTTATTGTTCTGCAGATGTCCTTCTTGATTCCTTCAAAGATTTCCATTTCTGCATTGCGGTTGTTGTCTAGTGTGATACTGTGACAGACAATGACTCCTATCATGCTGAAATTCTGAGAGTCACATACCAGATGTACTTAAGAAACATCAAGTACTGTGCTCCACAATGGATACTATCTCCTCTGCTGAATACACAGGATCTATCACTGCTTGTCCACTTGACTGTTAGTGGCACGTCAGAGATAGGTCTACAGGCATTGTACAGGAGAGACAGGAAATCAAGCTGAACAAAGCGTTTGACACCAATCCCCTTTCCAAGCAAGCCATAGATTCTGGCTTCCACTGAACCAGTATGACACACTTCAATTTTTAAGACGTCTGCTGTAATCTGCATCGGAGGACGCAAGTGCAAATGGGTAGCAGTCTGTTAATCATCAGCAGTTTGAATTTAAGGCGAATAGTGATACCTCTTACAGAAAGGGCAGCAAGAAATGGAAAGGATCACCTTGTGGACTCCGTGTGCATATCTGGAGAACTCATTCACCATGTTACCTGTACCTGCAGCAATTAAGGGAACAAAGTGTAATCAGCTGCAGATTGTGCTGCATGTTAGAATGAATGGCGCATGGCGTCTGCGTCTTAGATTACATACATATCACTCCAGCAGCTGACAGAGGAGGTTGAGAAGACCAGCATTGCTCACGGATTTTCTACGAAACTCACAATCTGCAGCATTGTTTCCAAAACAGTTTGAGTCTCTCTGTTTCTTAACCGAGTAGAAAGATGGAACCAAAGGCTTCAAAGGCTCTGCAACAAGCTAGACTGTGATGTACTAGACTTACGATATATGGTTGGGAACTGTAGAGTCACTCTAAGCGTGTAGGGGCTAAGTTACACATCAGAGGTTGACTTTATGTGGAGAATGCAGAATGGTCTCTTATCATATGGAACTCTCCATTTATTCCAAATAATGTTAGCTATAGGAAACCCTGAATTATTAGTGTAAGATTCAAAGCAAGATCCTCACAGATAAAACAATTAAAATCCTCGTGGCCAACTACAAAAGCATTCGAAATATTGTCCCAGAGTTTGAAATGGTTATAAAATGCATTGGATTTCATACAATAATAGATACAGAAAGCTGGCTAAAAACCGTAACTGACAGCACTGAGTTTTCTGTTGTAATGTAAGAGTAAATCGATATAATAGGCTAATGAGAAATGTAGGTCATGTATTTGTAACAGTAGACAAGAAACCCAAGCCAATGGAGATAGAATAGTGCTTATGTAAGACTGTTTTCAGCAAGATTCAGTATCAAGTGTTGCCATAAACTTGTAATTGTATCTTTCTGTCGACCACCAAACTCATCCCCAGTTGTAACCAAAAACTTTAGAAAAAATCTATTTTCTAGTATTTATATTTTACAGTCATGTTGACATAATGTGAGGAGACTTAATCATTAAACAATCAGTTTATATAATGGCGGTTTTATAAGTGATTGCGATGAAAAGACCCCTACATAACATCACTAAATGCTTTCGCTGTAAACTACTTAGAACAGACATTTCAGGAGTCCACTTACAACTGAAATTTATTAGACCCAATAGCAATGAATGGACCTGTCCTTTATGAGAATGACCACACTGAAACTGGTGTGAGTTATCATGGGCCACTTACGGAGTTATTGATTACTAAAGTACAGAGGGAGATAAAACTAATAGAAAATTTGCATATTTAGTAAGCTAGATAAAGGTGAAGTTGTGTCACATATTAAAGAGGAACTAAACATTTACCTTTGGTCTGGATCATATGGACGAACTGTCATTCAAGCTCAAAAGGATAGTAGGCCATGCACTGGATAGATAAGTAGGGGAAAGTGGGGCACATTGTGACACAAAAATTAAAAGGGCTGTACATTTGTAAGTAGCCCCTGTGCAGTTTTGCTGTCACTATTTTTTTGGAGTATAATTATTGTAAATGCAATGATTTATGGAAATAGATGTACATTTTGCCTGGTTTTCGAAAATTCAAAATTTCAAAGATGTACAATGTCTCATGTTGCCCCACTTGTGGGGTACGTTGAGACACTGTATGGGGAAGGTTGAGACAATATGGAGAAGAATGAGACACTTTACAATTAGATTAGAAACATTGATTTTGTTCATATTTTTTAATTATTTGGGGATAGTATTTTAAATTAAGTCTTAAGATAAAATATCTCTGAAGAAAATAACACTTTATTGGTTGAAAAGGGCACAAAACAGTTGCAACAGTGAAACTTTTTACTGTGAGATAAAACATGAAATAGAACGGTAGTAGAATTAGAAAGAAAATGTTATGAACTACCTCTAAAAAAACTGTTTTAACAAATGTTGTACTGCAAGAACGAAACAATGAAAGAAAGTAGCGATTGCTGGCGTTTTGTTCTTCAATGTTCTTGAGGTTGAGGTAACACCATAACTATATCACACATCTGGGCATTAGAAATATCATCAACTACAAGATGGAAGAAATTATTTTCAGTCTTCTGCAACTTTCTCAGAAAACAAATTTCAAAGTCCCCATCATCACATTTCTTCTAAACCTTCCCTATATAATGGACTACACTTTTCTTGCTGATAAACTTATGAGATCGTAATGTCCGATGTCAGGGTTTTGTGGAACTGTAAATTTATCTTCACTTAATTGAGCAATATCATCTTCCAAGGCCGATGTTCCAGCAATGTGGTGCATTTCGTCCTCATTTTAAAACCTAGCTTTCTGTTTCTTGAAGAGACTTGTCTTTACGCTTGTAACCTGTAGGCCTACTTTTGTGGACTCCAAGAATTTTACTTCGTGTTTTTCTTCCAGATTTACCTTTTCTGGTGTATCAGTGATGATTTTGCTTCTCCCCTTTTCTCTAGGTTTCTTAGCCCTGTTGTTTCTTTCTGCTTTTGGATAGCCATGGAACTGTTCAGGAATGATGTAACTTCAAGATGTTGGAGAATGGATGTCTGTGTGATTTGAACTTTGTGGACTTTTCGGTTGTTGTGAAAAATCAGCCTTCCTTCTAGGATCACCACTTTGTTGTGGCAGATCGCATTCAAGCGCTCTCTGGTCACTGTTCTGTCTTTCAGTTATAGGGTTCTCGTTTGTTTCCCTCTGTTCCTCTGGGGGATGTGGTTTATCAGTGACCATACTTGGTAGAAACATATCATTTGTGTAAACATGCCTGTCAACAGGAAAAATGCCAGTTTTCTTGAATGAATTGATTATATTTTCTGGAGTCATTGCTCATACATGGGCTATACATACAGGAGCTGCAACATTATAGATGGTAAATGACTGTCCTGAATGTTCACTCATCCACGTATCTACAGCATTATAATAAGCCTGAAATGACTTCATGATTCCAACATCCAGTGGGTGCATTCTATGGGTTGAATGTGGAGGAACAGTTAAGATGTACACTCCATTACTTTTTGCCATATTAATGGCTTCAGTGGACATGTGACTTACGTGGTTATCACAAATTAGCAGTCTTTGTCGAGTCATAGAACTCCCAGTGTATTTAATAAAATGCTGCATGAAGCATACAAAGTTAACTGAAGGCATCCAAACTGAGGAATGAGCCAATTCAAGCGTTCCTGTAGGTGCACCATAAAGCATGAACTCTTTAAAATGAACTCGTGGGAAGACGGGTAGCATGGTGTTGCCCACAGAATTGATCACAAACAGTGTTGTTACTAAAGTCCCCTTTTCTCTGCTGATAACTTTGGACACTTGCTTGATTCCTTTATGAACTATTACCTTCAAAGACTGCTGGGTGGTTTCGGTTCTTGTCTCATCCAGGTTATAGATGGGAGATGGGTCACAGAGTTCTGTATGTTTCTTAAGTAATGTCTCTAAATTATCGAAAAACATATCTACATTGAAGCGATTGAAGGAATTGGCTCTTGCTAGACTGCACCCTTCAACAGTTCGATGGGACAGTTGAGGATGCACTTGAGAAAACCATAGACCAGTATTTCCTGGCCATACAATATTTGTTCCATGTTTCAGGACATTCTATTTTATTGATTTTTGCTGTCTCATACGCGTTTCTAAAGTTGTAAGACCAAAGAATATCTCTGCATTAGCTATTAAAAATTCAACAAAGTCTTCTTCTGGTACATCTGACAAAACTCTGTGAACATCACAGCGAGCTTTCATTTATATAGTATTGCCAGGATTAGTTCTTAACTTCTTTATGTATCTAGCAAGAGTCTGAAACTTTAGATTAATCTTTTTAACAACACTCCTGATAGAATCTCCCTGTAGACCAAGTTTGACACCTTCCTTCATTGTAACTGCATCAGAGGTACCCATAACCTTAGGCTTTTTTTCATTCTTGCACCAATTTGAACCTTCAACAAACAATCTCAAAGAAAAAGTCTTTATTATAATAACTATATCCAATTCTTTCATACTTAAAGTGTGTATTTACACTGTAAATGATGTCCCAACCTATCCCTCAGTGCTTTGTCTCAACATGTCCCACATAACCTGTCCACAGTAAAATCATAGTATTAACCTCCATAAACAGTTTCTAACTAAACTGAACAATTTCAGTTAAGCACAAATGCATGTGCAATAACCTGATGTAAATTACACACAAACTAATTCCATAACAAATTAAATATATCAAATTACCTGACTGTAGAAAAATGTATGTCACCTGTGAGAATCCAGTCCTTCCAGTATTTCTCAGCTGCTATACAATTGTGCTAAAACAAATTAAGGTCTTTCGTATTCTTCATGGCAACGGAATACAGCTTAGTAAGAATAGCCAACCAAAAGCACTACATTTTATTCAAAATGATGTTGCCTCAAGGTGGCCCATGTATCAACGAGCCCCATATTCCCCTACCTAGTTCAACAATTCTTCATGGGCGGTAGCTTTCATAGTCTAAAACCACTGTAAACATTTCTAAAGAATAAATTACTTCTGCTTAATAGCTGTAAAACAGGTATTCACAGAGAAATACAGAATAAAAAACGTTTTGATATCAAGAGGGAACTCCATGAAACCTTCAATGATAACTGTAGCGGAATCTTATTGAAGGAACTCTCATAACATCCAAAGATATTCTGATCTTATAAAAAGGCTTTCAGACACACAGAAATTAGTGTCCAGATACTCAAAGATTACAGAGAAACTGAAATTGAGGGTAGAAAAACAGAAGCAAAAACGTTGAACTGTGTTTTCAAATGTTCCCTTGCAAAGAATGATATGTGTCTACAGCCCCAAATTACTTTTCGTTGCACTGCACTATTGAGTGATCTACAGGTGGTGTTCAATAAGTAACACAATTTGGTTGAAGAAATGTGGAATTGCTTTGGGACATTGTGGAATATTCCCGCTTCATCTCCTATAGTTTCATGAAGTTCCGACTGGTGGCAGCGCTATATATGGCCTTCAAAGTGGCACCTGTAATGGAGGTGCGTTCCAAGCAGAGATATCCCATTAAGTTTCTTTTGGCGGAATACCAGAGCATCGTAGATATTGATAGGTGCTTGCAGAATGACTTCAGTGCACTGACAATGAACAAAAGCTTGGTGAGCCATTGGGCGAGGCGTCCACACATCACAACAAGGTAGCGCAAATCTGTCCAATCCCCTACATCCAGCCAGCTGCACACAGCTGTGGCTCCTGGAATGACGGAACGTGTGGACACTCGCATTCATGGTGATCTATGGATCGCAGTCGAACACCTCACTGCTCAACTCGACATGTCTGTTGGTGGTACTGCACACTCGTCCACCTCTTGGGATACTCAAAGGTGTGTGCCTGCTGGTTTCCTCGCTGCCTAATGGAAGACCATAAAGAGCAACAAAGGACCTTTAGTGAGGAATTGCTTGCATGTTATGAGGCTAATCATGACAATTTTTTGTCGAACATCGTCACAGGCGATGAAATCTGGGTTCTCCTCCAAAGAAAAAGTTCAAAGCACACCCTCAGCTGGCAAAGTAAAGGGAACGGTCTTCAAGGACCTGAAGTGGTTATTGTGTTTGATTTCCTCCCAGTGGTCAAATGATCAACTTTGACGTATATTTTGTTACCCTCAGGAAACCAAAGAAACGAATTCAGCCTGTCCATCACCACAAAAATGTAAACGAACTTCTCCTTCTCTGTGCGCCTGAGAAGGAGCTCACAAAAATTCGTTGGGTTCTTCTTCTTCTGCAGGCTACAGTGCGGATTTTGTACCTTCTGACGTCCATATGTTTGGCCCAACGGAAGATGTACTCTACAGTGAGCAGTATGTGGATGATGTGGAGGTTAATAATGCAGCAAGACGTTGGCTCCAATGTCGACCCATAGAATGAGCATACAGGTCCTCCCAGTAAGGTGGCATAAAGCTGAGACACTGAACGGAAATTATGTTGAAAACCAGAGTTTTGTAGCTAAAAGAGCGGGGGAATAATATGTTGTATTGTTATCCCGAACAAAACCAATATGCTTTCAGTAACAAAAATGTTGTGGTAAATTAACATCCTCCCATCGGTATTAGTGACACTGGCATTCTGAAAGGCCTGAAATCATTAAAATTAAGCAAGACTCCAGGGCTTGAACGGTACGTGTCGGATTTTATACAGAATTTGTGGCTGAGTTAGCTTCCTTTTTAATCATAAAATACTATAGGTCCCTCGAACAAACAGAGTAGCAAATGACTGGGAAAATGCACAGACCACACTCACTCACATTTATACGAAGAGTAGCACAAGTCCCCACGTAACTGCTGTCCAGTCTCATTGAAGTCCATTTGTGATAAGCCCTAGCACGTATTTTGTTCTCAAACATAATGAGGTATCTCGAATAGAAGGACTGTATTCATCCAACTTAACATGGATTCTGCAAATAGTTTCTCACTTGATATCCAGTAAGTCAAGGACGATGACAAACAGTTAGCTCCAGTATTTCTTGACTTCTGAAAAGCATTTGAACTGTTATCACACCAATATTCATTAATAAAATGACGATTGCATAGGAGTTGAAATTTAATTTGTGAGTGGTTTGAGGATTTCTTGGTAGGGAGGACACAGAATATTAACTCAGATTGAATGTCGCTGACAGAAGTAGAAGTCAATTCAGGCATGTTGAATATTGATGACATGGCAGGTAATATCAATATTATCCTCAGATTTTTCGCAGATGATGCAGTTATCTATAATGAACTACTGTCAGAAAAACTACAAAAAAACATTCAACTGGATTTTGATAAGATTTCAAAGTATTGCAAAAATTGTCAGCTTTCTTTAAAAGTTCAGAAATGAAACATTGTGCATTTCCTGAGACGAAAAAACGTAGTATCCTGTGGCTAAAATCTCAATGAGTCACAACTGGAACCAGTCAACTCATAAAAAAGCTGGATGTAACAGTTTTTAGGGATATGAACTCCAATGGTCGCACAGGCTCATTCACAGGCAAGGCAGGTAGTAGCCTTCAGATTATTCTCAGGATACTGCGTAAATGCAGTCAGTCTCTAAAGTAGATTACTAACAATTCGTTTGTATGTTCCATTTTAAAATTTTACTGTAGTGTAGAGGGCCCTTAACAGGAATTTTCTATGAAAAACGGTGTTCTGAATTGTCTTAGCCCTGTTTGGATTACAAGAGAGAGTCACAGAAATGTTGAAAAACTTGAAATCGCAGACACACGTTATCGCACGAAAGCCTACTTACAAAAACTCAAGAAACAGCCTTAAATAAAGAATTTAGAGATATTTTTCAACCTCCTATATGTCGCCCCCATTAAAATCAGCACAAATGGAGACATTTAAGCAGTCATTCTTTTTGTGTTCCATACATAATTGCAATGGAAAGACATTCCAACACGCTAAATACCTGCTCCATGCACTTAAGAGTGGTTTTTATAGTGTGTATGTAGACGAACATGTATTTGAAATTGTATTTGCTGAAGAAAACAACATTTTTCCAATTTTTATTAAAAGATGGTTATAAACTGCCTTTGAAAATGTTTGTATGACTTTTCTTCTGACTCATTCTGTTTGGTAAATAAGCGTTAATGTTGTCTCATTCAGTGAGTGCTTGACAGATTAATTTTTTTTGCAAAACTTTGTAATACTGAGGTGTCTCAACAAGTCTGATTTAGAAATTCATTTAGATTTTATTAGCATCATCATCAGGCATTTTACACATTTTACATCTACTGGTACAAAGAAACACTTCAGAGTTTTCTGTATAGTACAGTCTTCAGTTAAACACAGAAATGGTATATATTTTCTAATATTTATCCATCTTGCACTAGGTTTTTAGAGATTAGATTAGATTAGTACTTGTTCCATAGATCATGAATGCGACACTTCGTAGTGATGTGGAACGTGTCAGGTTAATAAAAGGTGTCTATACAAGATATTACATTACACAAAATATTACATGACACTCAATATTTTTAATTTTTTTGTGGGGGTTGGGGAAATTACCCACTTATTATATCCAAAAATTCATCTAATGAGTAGAAGGAGTTGCCATTAAGAAATTATTTTAATTTCCTTTTAAATGCTATATGGCTTTCTGTCAGACTTTTGATGCTATTAGGTAAGTGACCAAAGACTTTTGTGGCAGCATAATTTAGCCCCTTCTGAGTCAAAGTTAGATTTAACCTTGAGTAGTGAAGATCATCCTTTCTCCTAGTGTTGTAGCCATGTGCACTGCTATTACTTTTTAATTCGTTCGGATAGTTAATAACAAATTTCATAAGTGAATATATATATTGTGAGGCTACAGTGAAGATCTCTAGCTCTTTAAATAAGTGTCTGCAGGATGATTTTGGATGAGCTCCAGCAATTATTCTGAATGTACGCTTTTTTGCAATGAATACTCTTTTACTCAATGATGGGTTACCCCAGAATATGATGCCATACGAAAGCACAGAATGAAAATAGGTGTGGTAAGCTAATTTACTCAGGTGTATATCTCCAAAATTTTCAATGACCCTAATAGCATAAGTAGCTGAACTCAAACATTTCAGCAGACCCTCAGTGTGTTTTTTCTAGTTCAACCCATCATCAATGCATACACCTAGAAATTTTGAATATTCTACCTTAGCTACCGATTTCTGATCGAAGTCTATATTTATTAATGGTGTCGTTCCATTTACTGTGTGGAACTGTATATACTGTTTTTTGTTAAAGTTTAATGAGAGCCCATTTGCAGAGAACCACTTAATGATTTTCTGAAAAACATCGTTTACAATTTCACCAGTTAATTCTTGTCTGTTGGGTGTGATAGCTATACTTGTACCATCAGGAAAAAGTATCAGCTTTGCATCTTCGTGAATATAGAATGGCAAGTCATTAATATACATTAAGAACAGCAGAGGATCCAAGACCGAACCTTGCGGCACCCTATTCTTGATTGTTCCCCAGGTCATCGTATCGATCTCTTTCTTATCTCTTGAAATTGAGCAAAATTTTCCTCGATTCATATATTATCCATTCATGTATTACCCATTCACATGATTACATGTCATGACAATTCTCATTTCATTTGCATTGCAATTACTGATATATGTTTCAGTCCAGTTTCCTTTATTCTGCCTTTTATATTTTTCTGTTTCTACCTATTATTCTCAACATACTTCTCTCTATTTCTGGGCGAACGGTCCATTGATTTTTAAATGATTTTCATATTAAAATTATGTGATTCATTACTGTTAGTCAAGCCAGGCAATAGTCTCACATATATAATCATAAAAATTCTGTTTTAGTCACCCCAGATTCACAGTTTTCAAAATTCTATTTAGTTTGTCATAACTACTCCAAATTATTTTGACTGTTTTGTTTCTTTATTATTTGTCCATTCAACTGCTGTCTCCAGCTACCCTAAATACAAAAACTCACCAAGTGCTTCTGACATGTCATTGTTAAAGTGGGCTATAATTTTCCTTGAATATATCTTCTTTTAGTTTTATTACATTTTACTTTCAGATTTTCTTTCATACTGCCTGTCTTTAATTCTTCTAATCGAAATGACATTTTACCTGTCCTAGAAACAAATTGTGTATTGCCATCATTAAAGGAGAGGTAGTTCAGATATGAACTTGACAATCATTTGTTATTTTCTTATTTTGAGGATGTGAAACTTAGTTTAGTAATGCTAAGAATAGTTTTGATTATATGCACACTCCTCACTTGTTAGCTCTTTCGTTTCTAAATTTCCATTATTCTGGTGAAATCTATTGGAAGAAGTAGAGCTGATGGTGAATCTATGCTTCATTTGGAAAGTACTGTTAAGGGCAGTGCACATGCAACTATCTATCTGCACATTATCTGTGCATGCAATAAATTGCAGCAACACTTGTGTGAGATCTTCCCTGGCCCACCATCCATCGGTCTATCAAAGAATGCTCAGTGGCAAGCTGCTATCCTCTTGTGAAGGCTATTTCAATTTAGGACTCTGAAGACCAGTTCATACTGGACTATTTCAAATGGCGACTTTCACACTGGCTGTCAATGGTCCATCATGTAATGTCGCATCACGTCATGTGACATCAAGTCATCTTATGTTATGTCAAAATTTCTTGGGAAGGAAGTTTTGACAGTGTTGTCACCTGGCAACATCAGAAGTTAAACTATTTTCATCACACTCTATCATATTACGGTAGAAGATATCATGCTTTTGTGAATTCTTATTCTTTATTGTATTTTATTTTTGTGCTTTGTTCTTGTGGCAAATTGCAAGTGTTCTATGACAACTTGGAAAGTTTTCTCCATTGACTGTTCTTCCACAAGCAAGATCAGAAATCTGAAAGCGAAAAATTATTTAGGTTTTACAATAATGGAACAGAGCTGTAGCCCACTCCACATATAAATAATGGCATGAGTTGAAGAAGCAATTTTCCTTAAATAATATTTTAAGTGAAAAAGTCAGCTCTAATGAAAGAGAAAAATACAGTTGTGTATGATGTTATTATCAGTTATGTAAGAAAAAAGGTTAGTGGATAAGGTAATCAGGCTTTATTTATTCCCTTATAAATATTGTCTGATGTGTCTGTATGCATATATTTTCGGTAGCATTTTTTGAAATGTTATGTCACTTCTTAGCATTTTAGCACACAAAACTGATCAAGAACATACGTAATGAAGTTCCCTTTGGCCATTAATTACTTTGTCGTTGTTAGTTCTCAAGTCCAGTACTATACCCCACACTTTTTGTGTCATGGGTGGTAATTCATCTCACTTTAACCTTTAGGTACTGGGCCAGTGTGGAGTGGAATTAAATCACTGACGAGTATCATCTACACTCCTGAAAATTGAAATAAGAACACCGTGAATTCATTGTCCCAGGAAGGGGAAACTTTATTGACACATTCCTGGGGTCAGATACATCACATGATCACACTGACAGAACCACAGGCACATAGACACAGGCAACAGAGCATGCACAATGTCGGCACTAGTACAGTGTATATCCACTTTTCGCAGCAATGCAGGCTGCTATTCTCCCATGGAGACGATCGTAGAGATGCTGGATGTAGTCCTGTGGAATGGCTTGCCATGCCATTTCCACCTGGCGCCTCAGTTGGACCAGCGTTCGTGCTGGACGTGCAGACCGCGTGAGACGACGCTTCATCCAGTCCCAAACATGCTCAATGGGGGACAGATCCGGAGATCTTGCTGGCCAGGGTAGTTGACTTACACCTTCTAGAGCACGTTGGGTGGCACGGGATACATGCGGACGTGCATTGTCCTGTTGGAACAGCAAGTTCCCTTGCCGGTCTAGGAATGGTAGAACGATGGGTTCGATGACGGTTTGGATGTACCGTGCACTATTCAGTGTCCCCTCGACGATCACCAGTGGTGTACGGCCAGTGTAGGAGATCGCTCCCCACGCCATGATGCCGGGTGTTGGCCCTGTGTGCCTCGGTCGTATGCAGTCCTGATTGTGGCGCTCACCTGAACGGCGCCAAACACGGATACGACCATCATTGGCACCAAGGCAGAAGCGACTCTCATCGCTGAAGACGACACGTCTCCATTCGTCCCTCCATTCACGCCTGTCGCGACACCACTGGAGGCGGGCTGCACGATGTTGGGGCGTGAGCGGAAGACGGCCTAACAGTGTGCGGGACCGTAGCCCAGCTTCATGGAGACGGTTGCGAATGGTCCTCGCCGATACCCCAGGAGCAACAGTGTCCCTAATTTGCTGCGAAGTGGCGGTGCGGTCCCCTACGGCACTGCATAGGATCCTACGGTCTTGGCGTGCATCCGTGCGTCGCTGCGGTCCGGTCCCAGGTCGACGGGCACGTGCACCTTCCGCCAACCACTGGCGACAACATCGATGTACTGTGGAGACCTCACGCCCCACGTGTTGAGCAATTCGGCGGTACGTCCACCCGGCCTCCCGCATGCCCACTATACGCCCTCGCTCAAAGTCCGTCAACTGCACATACGGTTCACGTCCACGCTGTCGCGGCATGCTACCAGTGTTAAAGACTGCGATGGAGCTCCGTATGCCACGGCAAACTGGCTGACACTGACGGCGGCGGTGCACAAATGCTGCGCAGCTAGCGCCATTCGACGGCCAACACCGCGGTTCCTGGTGTGTCCGCTGTGCCGTGCGTGTGATCATTGCTTGTACAGCCCCTCGCAGTGTCCGGAGCAAGTATGGTGGGTCTGACACACTGGTGTCAATGTGTTCTTTTTTCCATTTCCAGGAGTGTATTTTAAGACCTGTCCATGCACAGCGATGTATCTGCACAGATCCGCACGAAGTCTGTGTGTGCTATAGTTCGCTACAAATGTGATGTGTTGGAATGACCCAAGTTCCAACCTACCATTCGCCTTCTATCTGTTAGTGTAGAGAAGAAACTTCAGCGGCAAGCTACTAAGCTCTCGTATCTTCAAAGTGTATTTCATTTATTCATGAATGGAGAAAATTTTATTATGGTCTGTCTTCACAACAGAAAGACTGGTCAAAATGGTCTAGATAGTAACTGCTTAAACGAATGCAGTTTTTGCGCACAAATTTATTTTGCAGGTTGCAGGGTGACCACAAATACTGTCCTAATTATTTTCAGATGTGTCTGTAAATGTATAATTATCTTTTGACACTCATATAATATGGAAGAATACTTGATGAGAAGAGCAGTTTCTCCACATCAGCAGTTGATGGTGACATTAATATTTGTGATAACAAGTAGGAAAATAAGGATCTAGAAAGTCTACTGTGATTTCGGAACAAGGATTGAAGGAAATCGTACCGAACACATATGAAGTTATTTATGCTGTCCTTAAGGATGATTTCGCAAATGCAAGTAAATTACTGTAAGGCAATTCTGATAAGTTGTAGATAATATTTTTACTGTTTTAGACATGTTGAAACGCAATGTATGTTTAGTAGTTATGTATGTGGCCAAAGAGCTATATTTTAGTTTGTTTCTGAGTTAGGGTATTCAAGTACCTACCTAAAGTCTACCAGCAACCATTTCAAGACATTTCCTGCAGAATATAAAACTCCATTCTGAATTCTAGTCACGGATGCTTAGTCTATCTAGAGAGTTTTTCTTCTAGTATTCTGGTAATGAATTCTACAGTTTATCTCTAAGTCAGTCTTGTATAAATCATATTTTATATTGGGAAGTAAAACAAGTGCCATAATCCCTATTTCACTAAAGGCACTGTTGCTACTTGCAAGGTCTCCCATTATCAGCTAACACAATATTCTGACTACACTATTCATTTTGGCCTTTTTGCGACACTGTCACTTAAGATTATGGCACTGGACAGGACTTGGTGAAACTATGCTAGCAGTCCCCCAGTGTTCAATCGAATACATATCATTACTTTGCTTAGATCTTTGAGGTAATCAGTCCATTACGATATTTTTTTATTACCGTTTCTGTTTGCTGTAGATAGAACCTCTCGTAATCCTTCTATTAAAGAATGACTAGTAGTTGCCTTCTTGTCTCTACTGATGTGTTTGCTGCTCTTGAATCTCCACAAACGGGATGAGTACTGTACATTTCGATTAATTCTGAAATTAAGTACCTAGAGCATTGACGTGCATCAGCCATTTTGAAATTAATTAGGCACAGACAGACGAGATATACTAGATTGAACAAACAGCTGTTCCAAACACATTTCGCACGCCAGATTTGCGGCAATCTTCTGTTCACACACTCCAACTGTCTGCACTCATGGGATCTGAGCTCATTTGAGCAATTTTGTTCAAAGCTCTAATGACTCATCCACACACAACGACGTGTCCACGTTGATACCAACGCAGCTGTCAGCGCATGCAATAGATTGCTGCAAATGTGGCGTGTTCACAAGATACAATTCCAATTTACTGCTCGTCCATCATCTGTCGGTGTTTAAGAGAGCGACAACACTGTCTCACAGTAACCTCATAGCTTATTACATTTATTAAAAAATGGAAGAAATTCCATTATGGACTGTCATCACAACTTCTGATGAAAGAAATAAAAAGCAAACAAATAGTCAGATCAAAATGGCTTACACAATGGGTACTTAAGCAAAGGCAGCTTTATCACACAAATTTACTTCACGAGTTGCAGGGCGAACTCAACTACCGGTGTAATAATTTGAGGATCGATTTAGGGACGTATAATTATATTTTGATGCTGATAACTCCTGGCACAATATGTAAAAACGTGTGTGAGGAGAACAATTGCTCCACATGAGCGGCTGACGGTGACGTTAATATTCCTGGCAATAGGAACCACAGGGATCTAGAGTTTACTACTGCAGTTTCTAGATAAGAATTCAGTGAGCCATTTACGCTCTCATGAAGGAAAAGTCCATGATGGCAAGTAAAGTACTTTACCTCAATTCTGGTAAGTTACAGATTGTATTCTTATTGTTTTAGATGCGTCTGAGACACAATATATTCTTAGAAGTGACCAATGAGCTATAGCTCAGTTTGTTTCTAAGTCGAGACTTTCAATTCCCTGGGCGATGTCTACCAGCAACTTTTGCACCAGGATATAAAAGTTCACTCTGAACCCTAGACAGGGATTCATAGTATACACTTCCTGCAAGTTTTACTTGGAGTATTGTGACAGCGGATTCTACAGTTCACCTCTAAATCACCACCTGTTATGTTAGGAAATAAAAGAGGTGTAACAATAACTATGTCTCCGAAGGCACTGTTCCAAGATCTTCCATTATCAGCTTAACACAATACTTTGACTGCACTCCTCTTTGGAACAAATAGGGCCTACTTTTTTTTGCTACACTATCAGAACAAACATTGGATTATGGCATACGACAATACAGAGTAAAAGTATACTAGCAATCCCCTGGCACCAGATCGAATAGATTACCTTACTTACCGTAGCTGTCTTTGATAAAGAGCCACAAAGACTTTTTTTATTGTGTACCTTTCCCTGTTTGCCGTAGGGTCAACGCTCGCAATTTCTCTGTTAAAGAATTATAAGCATCTGCTTTCTTATCACTATCACTGTATTGCCTGCTTTTAATTTTTTCACAAACGTATACAGGGTGTTACAAAAAGGTACGGCCAAACTTTCAGGAAACATTGCTCACACACAAAGAACATGTGGACATGTGGACATGTGTCCAGAAACGCTTACTTTCCATGTTAGAGCTCATTTTATTACTTTGAGAGGCACCCACATGCCTTGCTCATACTGTGGCATCAAGCAGTCAGGCCTGCAAGATGAGTGGTCTGCCAAGCGAGTGGATTCATTCTTACTTATCGAGTAACATGAACTTTAGTACTCACACTTAAGTTACAAGTTATCCTCCTATATGATTAATACGCAACGGAAACACGCATCTGACTATCAGTAATTTACAGAACTCTGACTGTACACTACGCACTGGCAATACCACATTTTCTTTTTGTATTTTATTTAACGGCTTTTGTCAACACGTGGCCACCGCACTGAATATGAATGGCGCACACATTATAAATTCGGGACATTATGACAACATACAATTCGAAGGAAAAGTCCACCAATCTTTTTCTTTTCACTATCTTATTTATTCCGATAAATTCTCTAACCTAAACACACAAATTCTATAACCTACAACAATAACACATGAGAAATTCCGCCCAGTGGGCATGGCTTTACAATGGTTAGTCTCTATATTATGGTCTCGTAATTATTTTTAACGCTACAGTGCACTTTCTGGATAGGATGGTGGATCTTTTATTATACCTCACACTTCGACTCTCACAATCATCATCACTAAACTTTCCTCCAGACCGAGCGGTACTGAAGGAACAAGCATAACCCACTAATCTTTTGAAGCTACTTCGCTACTCTCCCATGCAAACCACACATACCCAAATTACATGACATACACCACACTACAACATGAAATACTACACAGAGAATAGTCAGAACATTATCACTTTCAGCTTTCCCACTTCAATTAATATTTATCCCAGTTTCACACGACACTGCCCCACTTCGTAATTCTACTTTCCTACAATGAACTCTGGAGATATATGCACGTCTTCCTGTGCAATGCAAGCCAAGTGGCGTTGCTGGATAGACGGCCGACTCACCTTGCTTCTCTCTCAGAGTTTGAATCTAGCGTCACATGGAATCATATCGCGCAAAGTAATATTAAGAACGTATTCATCACACACGCGAGTCCTCAACTGATACCATGGACGAGTACTTCTCTTTATCTTTTGTCTCATACACAGTTTGAGACTCACACAGTACTCACCACGTGGAAGTACTCGTCTCTAATTTCAAGTCCTGCACACGCCATTTCTTAAATATTTCAACTTATGGAACACATGCTATTTCTTAAATATTTCAACTTATTGTACACACGCTAGTAATTCAGCTTAACTTAAGCACACGGAAGTATTTCAACTTATTGCTACACGTGGTTTCATTGTGACCGTTGGTCACTTCCGAAGGTTACTACAATCCCATTAATATTACCTGCCTGACATTTAATTCTCCCCACAAAAGTTCCTGAAATAGAGAAATTAATATTTCAAACTACTCTTAAATATTCCACATGCATACCATGTCTCCATTACGGAGCACAACTAAAACTGGTCTTAACAGCACAAGATCCAGCGGCAGAGAGCTGAAACATGGCCGTTCTTGAGGTTCTCTCCCACCTCTGTCGAAGTGGGGGGAGCACCTTCTTACCGTATTGGTCAGCCACATTTCAGGCGCCCAAAGCTCAGGCAAATTTCATCTCTTTGGTCCCACCAAAGGTGGCCAAAGGATCGACTCAAAGATGATAATATATCCACATTCACTATCTGCAGTTAGCAGACGACCATACATTCATTCATTTCACAGATCTCACCAAACTGGATGTAGGGATTTATTTTGTGGGAGTGCACATGTGATCAATTAAATAAATAAATTGTCATTCTTTCCCACACTGGTATCCGGCTTCGCTGTATTAATTGAAATTGAGTTATTTTACAAAAAAAATGTGTTGTTCTGACAAAAATAATGAAGTATGTTGTACCTATTTTCAATGTCGGGCGGTACTGTACCCTTTCAACTTCTCTTCAAATCACATTCATCATGGAATGGAAACACACAGCAACAGAACGTACCAGCGTGACTTCAAACACTTTGTTACAGGAAATGTTCAAAATGTCCACCGTTAGCGAGGATACATGCATCCACCCTCCGTCGCATGGAATCCCTGATGCGCTGATGCAGCCCTGGATAATGGCGTATTGTATCACAGCCGTCCACAATACGAGCACGAAGAGTCTCTACATTTGGTACCGGGGTTGCGTAGACAAGAGCTTTCAAATGCCCCCGTAAATGAAAGTCAAGAGGGTTGAGGTCAGGAGAGCGTGGAGGCCATGGAATTGGTCCGCCTCTACCAATCCATCGGTCACCAAATCTGTTGTTGAGAAGCCTACGAACACTTTGACTGAAATGTGCAGGAGCTCCATCGTGCATGAACCACATGTTGTGCCGTACTTGTAAAGGCACATGTTCTAGCAGATTAGATTAGATTAGATTAATACTAGTTCCATGGATCATGAATACGATATTTCGTAATGATGTGGAACGAGTCGAATTTTCCAATACATGACATAATTAGGTTAATTTAACAACATACTTAAGTTAATATAACAACTTTATTTTTTTGTGTTTTTTTGTTTTTTTATTTTTTATTTATTTTTTTATTTTTTAATATTTTTGTTTTGTTTTTTTTCTTTTTTTTCTTAATTTATATCTAAAAATTCCTCTATGGAGTAGAAGGAGTTGTCATTCAGAAATTCTTTTAATTTCTTCTTAAATACTTGTTGGTTATCTGTCAGACTTTTGATACTATTTGGTAAGTGACCAAAGACTTTAGTGCCAGTATAATTCACCCCTTTCTGTGCCAAAGTTAGATTTAATCTTGAATAGTGAAGATCGTCCTTTCTCCTAGTATTGTAGTTATGCATACTGCTATTACTTTTGAATTGGGTTTGGTTGTTAATAACAAATTTCATAAGAGAGTATATACACTGAGAAGCTACTGTTAATATCCCTAGATCCTTAAATAAATGTCTGCAGGATGATCTTGGGTGGACTCCAGCTATTATTCTGATTACACGCTTTTGTGCAATAAATACTTTATTCCTCAGTGATTAATTACCCCAAAATATGATGCCATATGAAAGCAATGAGTGAAAATAGGCGTAGTAAGCTAATTTACTAAGATGTTTATCACCAAAATTTGCAATGACCCTTATTGCATAAGTAGCTGAACTCAAACGTTTCAGCAGATCATCAACGTGTTTCTTCCAATTTAATCTCTCATCAATGGACATACCTAAAAATTTGGAATATTCTACCTTAGCTATATGCTTCTGATTAAGGTCTATATTTATTAATGGCGTCATACCATTCACTGTACGGAACTGTATGTACTGTGTCATATCAAAATTCAGTGAGAGTCCGTTTACAAGGAACCACTTAGTAATTTTCTGAAAGACAGTATTGACAATTTCATCAGTTAATTCTTGTTTCTCAGGTGTGATTACTATACTTGTATCATCAGCAAAGAGAACTAACTTTGCCTCTTCATGAATATAGAATGGCAAGTCATTAATATATAATAAGAACAACAAAGGACCCAAGACTGACCCTTGTGGAACCCCATTCTTGATAGTTCCCCAGTTTGAGGAATGTGCTGATCTTTGCATGTTACGAGAACTACTTATTTCAACTTTCTGCACTCTTCCAGTTAGGTACGAATTAAACCATTTGTTCACTGTCCCACTCATGCCACAATACTTGCAGCGCATGTAGAGTATCCCGTATGAAGTCATGATAACGTGCTCCATTGAGCATAGGTGGAACGAAACTAAAATGAGCTCTAACATGGAAATTAAGCGTTTCCGGACGCATATCCACATAACATCTTTTCTTTATTTGTGTGTGAGGAATGTTTCCTGAAAGTTTGGCCGTACCTTTTTGTAACACCCTATATAACTCCCATACATTTTTGATAAATTCGGCAATGAACCATCTAGAACACTGGTATATATCTACCATTTTAAAATTCGCTCTGCACACAGACGAGAAAAATCTGAATGAACCATCAGTTGTCTCAAAAACATTTTAGCGCCAGATTTGCGGCAATCTTCAGTTCACACGCTCCACCGTGTCTGCCCAGATGTGATTTGAACCCACAGATTTCAGCAATTTCGCTCAAACCTCCAATTTCCCAGTTTTGTTGACATCTCCTATTCAAATGCAACAATATATCTGCTCAGATATTTTGTGCATAAACATTTGCGGTGAGAGATTTTGCGTATGGGCGGGCGTTTAGAAATCACTGTGTATGGAAAGACGAGGAACACTAATCTGAACAAACGGCTAGCGCAGATATGTTTCGCGTGATGTATTTGGGATGATCTCCTGTCTACGCGTTACGATTTGTCTCGGGAAGTGTATTAGCACCCATAGATTTAAGTAATTTTGCTCAGACCTCCAACGTCCATTCTTGCGCACATTTCGTTTCTGTGCAAAACTCCCGTAAATACGCATATATAATGTGCGCAGATATTTGCGCAGCTTGGTTGTTGCGTGTGGAGCGGCCTTTTCGAAAAATTTTGAAACTGAATAAAAAGCTTGTTTTTCAGACATCTACGAACACCAGACAAACACCCATTAGTTCACTCTACAATTTCGTTCATGACCTGTACATGATCCAGTAAGCTACATTTATTCCTGGACATTCACAAAGTTGCGCAAATGAGTCTGATTGTGAGTTGCCAGAGAATCAGTCAACTAAAAGTTATGAATTCGATGCTGCCTAAGTTATAAACACTGAAACTTCCAAAAAATAGATGAATGATTGACTTATCTAAGAACAAATCCTCTCTAACTACAAGACTTGAATGACCGATTACGGACAGTTCATGAAAATACCTTTTATTCCCGACGTCTAACTTATGCGTTACGTTAACTTTATATTGATTTAACTCCGTTCGCATTACAGTAAACTTTCCACTACTCCCTCGCATAATAAAAATACACAAGACTACCACAAAAATGGGCATGGATTATCAGATATTTTTTTATCGCAGTCTCCCGATGTTTCTTTCGTGAGTCAGCAGCAATTATTATTTCACGATTTATGCTAGTGAGTCTCGCGAATTGATAATTTTTAAGATTTTGTGAGTCGGCCATCGTTTCTTCATGTACTGCATTTTCATAGAACCTTGATACGCTACCATTTGGAAACGTGTTGCTCTTCCATTCTGCTCTGCAAACGAAGTGAAATTGATTTCGTAACACGGTGCTACGTAAATGAGTTTGTCTGTCGCTGAAGACTGTATCATAACCATTTGTAGCTCAGCACTTGGCTGTAACGGTAGATTTAGTTTTTCCTAAGTTTTGTAATACAGTAAACATTCAGGGACGAAAGTACCATAGTAGTATAGGTGTTTCTCAGGCTGTGTAACCTCCAGCGCTGGTTGTAAATCGGACGACGGAAGCCATTGTTCTTTGGTTTAACTTTGCATTTATGTACTTTTGAGTTCCTTGTGCATTTGTCCATCATGTAAGTATCAGAATTTAACGGCAACTGTTTGTAAATTCCTATAGCACACTTGCAAGAGAACTATGTTCGTATAGCTGATTTATTTGGTGAATTATGTGTGTGACTTTGTAGGCCATTTTGTTTGCTTATTGACGAATCTATATTTTTTCAGAAAAATGGCCGAAGATTTTGATGTAGAAGCAATGTTGGAAGCGCCGTATAAGAAAGGAGTAAGTCGTTAGTCCTTAAAACATGTAAATAAGTAATAAATAACGCGTTTGAGACGCAGTGTTGTACGTGACGGTGTCACATGAGTAGCACTTCATAGCTGAGTTTTCTTGGTAAATTTGAGTGTGTGTATCTTAGTGACGAGAAAAATTACAGGATATTTTTAACGTAATTCATATTTATGTAAAACATGCCTTATTCAAGGAACATGGAAAAGTATTGGTGCATGTCTGGTAAACAGTTGTGGAGTAGTTACTCGGGGGGATCAGAAGATTGTATTTAAGCCTGCTTTGGAAACATGAAGTTGAGAAAAACGAGTCCCAAAAAATTGATATAGTAAACTATGAACTGTGATGTGCCGTTTCTTATGTGGATGAATAACAGTCATTTTACCGTTTATTTTCGTGTATAACAGAAAAGTCTTACTCATTGGCTCCTTTGCTTTTCCATGGTCTACCTCCTCAGATAATAATTTGGTGTTTAGCACTATATTTCCAGCTGCTGTGTATGGAAGTTCAAGATATTTCAGATCTGACATTCCTTTTTTTAAATGATACATGAGGCTGCCTCAAAATACCTGTAATGTGAAAGTCAAACACCTACATCTCTGTAACTGCTTATTCAGCAACTGATGTGCAAGCAGTCTGACTCACTTAGATTAAACATTAAATTTATGACACTGTTAACATGACCTCTCAAAAATGATTCTTCCTGTCTGTAGAAGTCAGGTATTCGATTTGATATCGTTAATCTTTCTTTTGTTGAATGTAAATTGAATATCAGTAGTATACATTCTGTTAAATAATGTGTGGGAAACCTCTGGAGAGATGATAGAGGAAGAAGCTAATATGTACTTATCAGCACATCATTTTTTTATGTTCTTAGTCACTCAAGACACTTTATTTGCTTTTTAATTTTTTCCCAGCATGGTTCTACAGATAGTTTTTCCTCTCTCTAACACTGTCTTCCTATGGCCAAATGAAATGCTCAGAATGTCTACCATTAGCTATTAACACTAGCTTCTAAACACTGCATCATGGATTGTCTTCTTGCTCACATATTCCAGGTGTCTGCTGTATTTGTAGAAATTGTTGGTAAATTCACTGGCAAAACATGTCAGCATTCACAGTAGGTCTTGAATATGCTATATCCTTTCAGTGCCATCAAAAATAAAAATTCTGTGGATTGAGATCAGGAGATGAAGTATGCCAAGAGAAACACTTTTGTAAAATTGTTCTCACTTGCAGAACAAAATGAAGTGGTGCCCCATTATGTGTGAACCACATGTTGTGATGTAAATGTAGTGGAACATTCTCCAGCAAAACATTTAAATCTTTTATTAAAAATTCACTGTATGATGCCCAAGTCAGCTTTCCATGGAAAATGAAAGGTCCAGTTAATTGGTCTTCAATTATTCCAGTCTGTACATTAATACTAGACTATTACTGGCACCTTGTGTCCAAAACTGCAAAAGGATCTTCATCCACATATAACTGCACTCCATTCTTGCTAAGATTAATTAGATTTTTCTTCACCAGTGAATAGAATGGTCGACAGAAAGTGTTGGTGCTAAGTTCACATCTGCACTAACCAAATACAAAAAGCTTTTCAGAATTGAAAATCTACTTTGATAAGACCTTGCACTATCTGAGAATATGGGTAATGGAGTTCCTCTATTAAAATTTTCCATGTTACCATATGATTCACGTTTTAAGTTTCTGTGATTTCTCTGATACTGCTGCCATTATTTTCCTTGATATAATGAAGTACTGAATCCTTTAACTCAGGTGTTCTGACACTATTTGTAAGTGCAGAGTGAAATGTTCTTTCTTCGAAAGAGCCTGTCTGTACATGTGTTCATGTCATCTTGAGGTTGAAGCTCTTTTGTCTGTGTTTGCTTTAACAATACATATGTTTCTGGGTGGGGGACTGCCGTTAGCAAAACACAATTTTGTTTTTTGCGCCAGATATGTTTCACTGCAGTTGCAAAATCAGTGTTTCTTTTTTATTTTATGACTGTTAAACATCAGGAATGTTCTTTACTATTTAAATACATGTAAATATTAGTTTTGAAGTCATAATTACAGAATTTTGAAGAGTACATAAAATTATGTATTCATATCTTCTTACTGCATGGTGTGGCTTTCCTGCTGTATTACGTTTTTACAGTGTCGGTTTTTCTTTACAGTTTTATATGTTATGTGCTCTTCAAAAATCTGTAATTAAAATTTAGAAACCAATATTTACATGAAGTTAAAATCCTCTGGTGCATTAGACTGTGCCATATCTCCTCTAAAATGATGGACGACACTAGCGGACACTGGAAGAGGGGTCGAAACGTCGAACATTTTAGAGAAAATATGATGTAGCCTAGTAACCCAGAAGATTTTAACTTCAGTGACAACAGCCACGAAAGCCTGCAGGCTTACATAATATTTACATGTATTTAAACAATAAAGAACATCCTTATGTTCAACAGCCATAAAATAAAAAAACTGACTGATAATGCTGCTATTGCAGGGAAACAACTCTGGGACAAAACACAAAATTGTTTCGCTAAAGGCAGACCCCACCCAAAAACATATGTATTGTTCATGAATTCTTTGAAACGGCTTATTATTCATTAAACATCTATTAGGAAATCTTTCAGCATACAAATGACCTGCTTCAGGCACATGCATGTCTGCCATGTGCTGAAGAAGAACATATTTTAGCCAAAAATGTACTGTCTACGCTAGCCCAATAAGAATGTACAGCAGAGCAGGCTTCATGTCTGTTGACTTGAAGTCGCACACAATATGTCGTCAGAGGCAACGTGTCGCTCTCCAACTGGGGTGGCTAACACACCCTTGTTTGGTGGCGCCCCTCTTGGGAATTGCTAATAACAATTCCTTAATGTTTTTTTTTTTTTTTTTTTTAATTTTTTTTTATTTTTTTTTTTTGGGTGGGGGGGATTATTCAGTACACGCTAAACACCAGTCCAATAAGAACTGTAGAGTAAGTGTCTAATACTGATTGTATTCTCAATCCTAGGAGGATTTATTTACTAATACTATGATAACTAAGATAAATGTAAGAAGGCTTTGACATAATACATCCCAAAACAAATGTCATTTGAAAAGAAAAAGTGCCTTTAAAAACAAGCTGCAAATTTGAAAACACAAAGAAGTGTTCAAGATGATTATATGTATATATGAACCTTTTTGATTCTTCTCAAGTCCTTTGGTTATTCCCGAGAGGTTTCCTACATAGATATTTAAAATCCTGTATAATGCTGTTAGCTCAGAGTGAGATAATAAAACAGTCCAGATTAGAACAGTGTGTTGATGAATGTGAAGTGCTTCATAGATATTGTTTCTTGAACTGTGTTTTGCATTATTAATCAGTGCCATCCCAACTAAGTTACCTTGAGCATCTAACTTACGCTCCTGATTCTGAGCTGGGGAAGCAAAGACTTAGCCAGAAGTATTGTTGCTTCAGCAGGACAGCCTCATTATCACCACCTCAACAGGTTTCTTTTTTATTTAGGTTCAGGTGGGTTAATTTGGAACAGTTTTGATTTGAAATAATTACTAACTTAAATTTAAGAGTTATTTCGTAATTTTGAGACATAATAGGCCTGAAACACAAACCCTACTCATGGATCCGTTAATCTCTCTACTCTAATTGACATCGTAGTAAGTCTATGTTTAGGTGACATTTTAGGTCAGGGGTAAATGGAAATAGCTTTCTGAATGTCGATGGAGTAACTGTACACCAATACTGTTCTGTGATTTGAGAACATTTTCCTGAATGATTATTATAGAGTTTACAATTAAACCAACCAATACATACTGAAAATTCCAAAATGAGCAATTTTTGAAAGGAATTTATCAAATAACATTAAAACTGAGGTAGGTAACACACTGTTGTCGGTACACATAAACATAATACAAACATAAAAACATATGACAAACTTTTTTCCCCATTTGGTTTTTACAAGGCCAAATTCTCACTTGTCGAGATGTTGTAGTCCAGCAGATAAATGACTGTGAGCACACTAAATGAATGTTGGGTCGCACGGCCAATTCCACCAGTCATAAGGTGACTTGGCTAGCATGCCGATAACAAATCAAAACAGAATTTTGACTGGGTAATTGGTGATTTGTGTGCCATTTTTGTATGTGAGGGATAAAAGCTGTACTGGACCCACTGATAAAAATGAGGCTCCTCCATCCAATATTTTGTTGAAGCCCGGGTTCCCGGGTTCGATTCCCGGCGGGGTCAGGGATTTTCTCTGCCTCGTGATGGCTGGGTGTTGTGTGCTGTCCTTAGGTTAGTTAGGTTTAAGTAGTTCTAAGTTCTAGGGGACTTATGACCACAGCAGTTGAGTCCCATAGTGCTCAGAGCCATTTGAACCATTTTGTTGAAGCAACATAGTGTCCCAGAACTGCTGTCACCCAAAGTTCGACTCGGAATTGCACCACCCGCATGTATGATCAATGCTGACAAATAAGTGCCATCTGCAGCAGTGTAGGCTAAATCAGTGTGTTGATTGTCTGCCTAGAGACACCCTATCCTGTGGCTTTCCCTTTTCAACAAGAGCTCTTAGCCCAGTTGGTCCACTGCTGAACCCAGACTTATCGCAGTTGCAGATAACAAGATTTTTCATTATCTTTGCGCCCAAACATTTCATACAAATTGTTCAGTTCATTGTGGAAGGGATAAACTGTAAAGGGATCTTTAGCATTCTTTTGGAACTTCTGAAGTTGCTCTGGGTTCTTGAAAGAAATACAAGCATTGCTTTTCATAAAGGCCTGATACCAATCGTCGCTAGTATGGCAAAATTTAAATGGAGTTTTCAAGACTTAAGTTCCTCTTTGTCACATCAACACCCAATTTTGCACGAGTAATTAAATGGTAGCCCATCATAGCATCAATAGGTGGAAGAGCAGCTTGAGGATACCCAGGGGCTAATTTATCCAGTAATACCTTCTGACCTAAAGAAGAAATTCGAATAAATTTATGCAAATCCTATATAAAAGGTCAGATTTAATTTCTATTTATTATTTAATTCTTAGCTCTCAGAAAAATGTAATTTCCATCCTTTAATTTAGTGGTGTATGATTGATTTTGGGACATTGTAAACTGCTTTGGCTTCCCTAAGTGTCTACTTCATAACATCATGCACCGCCCTTGACACATCATCAACAGTGTAATGGCAATCTGGATACTTAATATTATTAATCTTTGGTGTTGTACGAAACCTGCTATAGAATAACACTATCACTTTGTTTTGCAATTTCTACTCAATATCTGTACCCAATTACCTTCCTTCGTAATTTTTAGTGGGAAAATATAAAAATGCAGTGGTTTTTATTTGTCTTGAAATTAAGTAATTTCATTATTATAATCTCATTTCAGAATGATAAAATAACTTAATAAAGCTAACTGTGATTAACTTACCAATAAATTGAGAAAAAAATACAATTTTCTTTCAACCAAAATCTGGATCTAACAAACTACTAAACATATCAACATAAAAAGCCCAACAATTAACCAATTTCAGCAATAAAAAAAGAGGGGAGTGATGTTGAAAAAAAAAAATTATGGCTGAAAACAAATACATATAGTGTCTCTCCAGCAAGATATTACACCATCTGTTTCCAATTACCCATGGTTTACAAATACCCTATCTGATGATATGTGGGTATAGGTAAATGGGATGGCATTTGAGCCATTGCATTGGAGTTGGTATAGTAGAAGGCTCGATGAATCAGGAGGTAAAGTGGTGTTGGGGCCTCACAGAAAATTTCTGAATTGTTTCTAGGTCATTGAAAAAATTGATTTTTTTTAAGTTGCTTATTAGGATCAAGACAGTAAGCACTCAGCATTCTGATTGTAGCATTGTTGTCATAGTTTTCAGTCTGAAGACTGGTTTGATGCAGCTCTTGCCATACTAATGTCATGTGCAAGCCACTTCATCTCTGCATAACTGCACAACCTACATCCATTTAAATGTGCATACTGTATTCAAGCAATGGTTTTCCTCTTTTGATACTTGGCCATCCCTCCCCCCCCCCCCCCCTCCCCTGCTTCCTCTCTCTCTCTCTCTCTCTCTCTCTCTCTCTCTCTCTCTCTCTCTCTCTCTCTCTCTCTCTCCCCCCCTCTCTCCCCCCTCTCCCCTTACCTCCCTCCCCCACCCCTACCCCCACTCCTTCCCTCTCCCCTCCTCCTCCTTTCAAATTGACAATTCATTGATGTTTCAGCACGTGTCCTATCAACAGGTCCTTCTTTCAGTCAAGTTGTGGCATGAATTCTCGTTCCCAATGTGATTCAGTACCTCATCATTAGCGATTCAATCTACTTATCAAATTTTCAGCAGTCTTGTGTAGCACCACATTTCAAAAGCTTTGTTCTCTTCTTAAATGGTTAAAAACTTCCTGTAGCAAAGATACCATAAATACTTAATTTCTGACATCCAGTTTTGACAAACTTACTTTGTTGCTCTGGAGCAAAACTCACCTACTACTTACAAAGTTTCATTTCCCAGTCGAGTTCCCTCAGCATTGTCCGATTTAATTCAACTACATCCCCTTGTTTTACCGTAGTTGATGTTCATCTTACCTTTTTTTCAAGACACTATCCATTCCACTCAAGTGCCTTTCAAGTCCTTTGCAGTCAATGACAGAATTATAATGTAATCGGCAAACATTAAAGTTTTGGTATTCTTCAGATTTTCCATGCAATCTGTTGACTTCTGGATGTGTTGGGTATTCTGCCAGATATCAGTGTCATCCATGTACACTAGTTCAACAGTGTAACTCGTTATCTTCATCAGTGTTACTGGGGACTGCTTGTCAAGCGGAATGGGTCCAGTTTTTATACCTATAGCCTTCCACCTCCATGGTTGGTTACAGGCGTTCATCTGCACTCCTTTCGCACTGGCAGCATCCTTAAGCATTCTGTTGTTAGTCCGGAGCACCATGTCGCATGCTGGCGCGCTGCCGACTGTCCGGTGCACCTGTCCATGTGGCAGCATTTCATTTTCAGCCTAGTGTGGTTCCAGGTGTTCCCTCTGTGGTCCACTCCCACTAGAAATAGTCTTAGGTGCTCCCTTTTTGGTCCAGTGCATGCTGCCGTTTTCAGTATCTTATGGTTCTACATGTTCCCTCTGTGGTCCACTTCCACTAAAAGCTTCATGGAATGTTCCATCTACGGTCCGATGCACCTGGTGCTCAGTCTGGGGTTTGTTCCTCATATCACTACACTCTCTTCTTCTTTTTTTTGTGAAGTTCTGTTTCTTTCCTTTTGATAAGTACATCCATAAATGACAACTGGTCATTTTTTTTCCAGTTCCAAAGGGACCTTAATATGTGGGTGGCATGCATTAAGCCTTTCCCTGCCATGGGGCTAGATCACAAAGGTATCAGCCACGTACCTGAAGAAGCATGTGGGTTTGTATCTGTCTCTAATGCCACATCTTTAAACCTCTTCATGAACACGTTTTCAACCACTGAAGAGGTGGCTGCACAGTCTGTCTGCTCGTAAAATTGGCCCCATAGAGAAAATGAGTTGAGGTCAGTATATGCCTGAAAAGGTTAAACAGAGCATCAATAAATCTTTGTGCAATCAGTTCCAATGAGTCTCTCAGTAGCACCCTTATGAACAGTGATACCACATCAAAAGTGACCTCCCCCTGCAGGTCCGGGGATTAGAATAGGCCTGAGATATTCCTACCTGTTGTAAGAGGTGACTGAAAGGAGTCTCTCTCATTTTGACGTTTATGTGATGGACCCCTGTTGGGTTTGACCTCCATTTTTCCAAATTTTCCCAAACAGCAAGCCAATTGGGGAAGGACGCCTTACGTGGTGCATCGTGTCCATAATGCGCTGAGACCTCTCGCATCCTTCGTTGATGTGGATCTGCACTTTCGCCTATTCTCCAGCTGTTGGGCTGACCACCCAGGGATTGCTCTGCCGATGCTGCACCGTTAACTCCCCACATATGCCAAGGAGTAGATGCCCGTCACCCTGTGGCATCGGGACTCCTGGCACTGGCCATCCTGCCTGGAGGCCTTTGCAGCAGCTGGGTGTGGTGCCCGTGGGGAAGGCCCGTGGTTGGAGTGGGTGGCATCAGGGCAGATGACGCGCGATGAAGTATGCCGATCACCACTTGCTGGTGATCACACACCAGCAGTCTCTAAGCATTCCAGGTCTCAGTGTAATGCAAGGAAGTAAGACCCTAAATCATTCCCCTCCCTGGCCACACCATAGGAGTAACACCAGGCTAAGGATGGCAGTGAACCTTATTCGCCTGGTACCTCATATGTACGGAGCTGATGGGGACTCCTCTGTTTCAATGAAGCCTCAGATTTTTGTTGAGCGTTTAGAGGACAAGTTTGGGGAGATGGAGGGCTTGTCCAAAATGCGGTCGGCGATAGTCTTGATAAAAACCGCAGCCTCTGCCCAGTCACGAGCATTATTCGCATGTGACATGCTGGGGGATGTTTCCGTTACCATCATGCCTCATAAGAGCTTAAATATGGTCCAGGGTATTATATTCCACAGCGACCTTCTTTTGCAGTCTGATGATGAGCTGCGCGCCAACTTAGAGCGCCGACGTGTCCATTTCATCCGATGCGTCCATAGGGGTCCAAGGGATAATCGGGTTGCCATCGGTGACTTCATCTTGGCTTTAGAGGTTGACACATTGCCCAAGAAAGTCAAGGTGATGGTCTACCGCTGTGATGTCAAGCCATATGTCTCTCCACCGATGCGGTGCTTTAAGTGCTGGATGTTCGGCCATATGTCATCCCACGGTACTTCCTGCATCACATGTTGAGATTGTGGACGTCCTTCGCATCCCAATACTCCACGTGCCCCACCTCCCATCTGTGTCAACTGCAGAGAGCATCATTCCCCTTGCTCGCCAGACTGCAGGATTTTACAGCAAGAAAGAAAAATCATGGAATATAAGACTCCGGACCAACTGACTTACACTGAGGCTAAGAGGAAGTTTGAGCATCTCCATCTTGTGGCTGTGACCTCCTCTTACGGCACCATTACGAGAACAGTTGTAGCCTCATCAGTTCCACAAATTCCAGTCGGCTCTCAGAGCTGGAAGACTACACCTGACCCCTTGATGGTGGGAGGCATTTCCATCCCTGTTGCTCCTGCACCACCTACTTCGGGAGCAACACCCCCCAACCATCGGGGACGTCTGTCCCCACTTCTAAGCCGGAGAAGTGTAAGTCTCGACAGACCCTCAGACATAATGGATATAGACTGCTCAGGCAATAAGTCGGTGGTAGCAGTTGACCCAGAGGCGTAGAGTGCCTCATTGAATGTTCCATGCCTTCCCAGTCTCACGATGACGTCATCATCTAGTGGAATTGCGGTGGGTTTTTCCACCACTTGACTGAGCTACGGCAATTGTTAAGCTTTACACCTGCTTTCTGTGTTGCCCTCCAGGAAACCTGGTTCCCAGCAATGCGGACCCGTGCCCTTCGTGGCTACAGGGGATATTACAAGAACCATAGCGAATATAATAGTGTGTCAGGTGGAGTTTGCGTCTATGTCCTGAACTCGGTATGTAGAGAACCTGTGCCCCTTCAAACTCCTCTTGAAGCTGTGGCTGTCAGGATACAGACGACGCAGGAAATAACTGTCTGCAATGTTCATCTTCCTCCAGATGGTGCACTACCCCTGAATGCATTGGTTACACTGATTGCTCAACTCCCTAAACATTTCTTACATTTGGGAGATTTTAATGCTCATAACCCCTTGTGGAGTAGCACCGTGCTTGCTGGCCAAGGCAGAGATGTCGAAAATTTACTGTCACATCTCTACCTCTGCCTCTTAAAACTGGGGCTGCCACACATTTCAGTGTGGCTCATGGTAGTTTGTCGGCCATTGATTTATCACTTTGCAGCCCAGGACTTCTCCCATCTATCCACTGGAGAGCCATGACGACCTGTGTGGTAGGAAACACTTCCTCATCTTCCTATCCCCCCCCTCCTCCTCCTCCTCCTCCTCCTCCTCCTCCCAGCGTCATGCCTACAGATGCTTACCCAGATGGGATTTCAACAACGCAGACTGGGAAGTCTTCACCTCTGCTGTTGAATCTCCCCCACATGGTGCCATCAATATTGTGGTTGAGCAGGTAACTAAATTGATCATTTCTGCAGCGGAAAATGCGATCCCTCATTCTTTGAGGTGCGCCCGCCGAAGATCGGTACCTTGGTGGTCGCCGGAAGTGGCATGGCAATTAAAGAGCGTGGGTGAGATCTACAGTGACATAAGCGGCACCTAATAGCCTAATGGCAATGTGCCCACGTTCGCCAGCTTATTAAAAGGCAGAAACAGGAGTGTTGGGAGAGATATGTCTCGACCATTGGGTTCCATATGTCACCTTCCCAAGTCTGGATGAAGATAAGAAGTGTTTTTGGGTACCAGACCCCAACAAGTGTCCCTGGCATGACCAATGGTGGCGTGTTATCTACTGACGCAAACATCATTGCCGAGCACTTTGCTCGAGCCTCTCCGTTGGAGAATTACCCCCAGCATTTCGCATTCTCAAACGGCGGATGGAAGGGAAAGTCCTCTCGTTCACTACATGCCACAGTGAGCCCTATAACGCCCCATTTACAGAGTGGGAGCTCCTCAGTGCCTTTGCTCATTGCCCCGACACAGCTCCTGGGCCGGATCGGACCCAGTCAGATGCTTAAACATCTCTCGTCTGACTACAAGTGACATCACCTCATCATCTTCAACTGGATCTGGTGCAATGGCGTCTTTCTATCACAATGACGGGAGAGCACCATCATTCCGGTGCTCAAACTGGGTAAAAACCCTCTTGATGTGGATAGCTATCAGCCTCACCAGCATTCTTTGTAAGCTGCTGGAACGTATGGTGTGTCAGCGGTTGGATTGGGTCATGGAGCCGGATGGCCTACTGGCTCCATGTCAGGGCGGCTTCCGCCTTGGTCGCTGTACCACTGATAGTCTTGTGTCCCTCAAATCTGCCATCTGAACAGCCTTTTCCAGACGCCAACACCTTGCTGCCATCTTTTTTGACACCACCTGGCAACATTATATCCTTGCCACATTACACGAGTGAGATCTCAGAGGCCCGCTCCCGATTTTTATCCAAAATTTCCTGTCACTTTGTACTTTGCATGTCCAAGTTGGTGCCTCCCATAGTTCCCCCCCATATCCAGGAGAATGGGGTCCCGCAGGGTGTGCTGTATTGAGTGTATATCTATTTTTAGTGGCCATTAACGGTCTAGCAGCACCTGTAGGGCCGTCAGTCACACCTTCTCTGTACGCAGACGACTTCTGCATTTCGTACTGCTCCACCAGTACTGGTATTGCTGAGCAGTGTCTACAGGGAACCATTCACAAGGCGCAGTCACGGGCTCTAGCCTACGGATTCCAGTTTTCAGCTGCAAAGTCATGCGTTATGTACTTCTGTCAGCGTCGTATCATTCATGCAGTACAAGAACTTTACCATAATGACAATCCACTCACTGTAGTGGAGACATATTGATTCTGGTTTTCAACACCTGATTGACTTGGTTGCCTCACCTTTGTCAGCTTAAGTGGAAGTGCTGGTAGCGCCTCAATGTCCTCCGCTGCCTGAGCAACACCAACTGTGGTGCAGATCGTTCTATGCTCCTGCAGCTCTACTGAGCCCTTGTTCAATCCCACCTTGACTGTGGGAGTGTGGTTTATGGTTCAGCGGCACCATCAGCATTGCATTTACTTGGCCCAGCACACCACTGTGGCGTTCGACTAGTGACGGGAGCTTTTAGGATGAGTCCGGTGACCAGCATCCTGGTGGAGGCTGGAGTCCCTCCATTGAAGGTTAGGCATGTGGAACGTCTCGCCATTTATGTTGCACACATTTGTAGTTCTTCTGCACATCCAAATTACCATCTCCTTTTTCCATCCACGGCGATTCATCTCCTGCATCAACGACCCAGGTTAGGACTTGCAGTTCGCGTCCGATCCCTTCTGTCCGAACTGGAGTCCTTACTTTTACCACCTATACTTCCTCCTGGAAACACTGGGTGCTGTTGGCTCCCCTTCATTTTCTCCTTTTTACGTCGCTACCCCTGCCAGCCCTCTCTTCATACTACCTTTCTGTTGTGACAAAGAAGGTCTGTTCACATACACCTCCATGGTTTACACCCAGGGAGTGGCTTCGCCTGGAAGTTTCACATGGCCCTAAGGACTCAGTTAACCATGTGGCTCTCCGCTGCCACTTCCTGTCTATTCTTGACATATACTGAGGCCATGAAGTGGTTTACACGGATGGCTCAATGGCTGATGGTCACTTCGTATTCGCGTATGTCGGTGGAGGACATATTAAACAGCATTCCTTGCCCAGTGGCTGCAGTGTTTTCACTGCATAGCTGGTGGCTATATCTCGTGCTCCTGAGCATCCATTCATGATCTGGGGAGTCATTTCTTCTGTGTACTGGCTCCTTGAGTAGCCTACAACCTGTCGACCAGTGCTACCCTTGTCATCCTTTGGTAGCGACCTCCCAGAGTCCATCCATGCCCTGGAACTGTCCAGTCATTCAGTGGTGTTGGTCTGGACCCTAGGTCACATTGGAATCCCAGGCAACGAACTTGCCTACAGGCTACGTCGAAACCGCTTATGGAAATCGGCTTCTCTGAACCTGACCTGCATTCTGCCTTACGCTGCAAGGTTTTTTTTGCTTTGGGAGATGGAATGGCATAACAGTACGCACAACAAACTGTATGTCATTAAGGAGACTATGAATGTGTGGAACTCTTCCGTGCGGGCCTCTCACAGGGAATCAGTTGTCCTCTGCTGGCTCCACATTGGCCATATGTGGCATGGTTACCTCCTCTGTCGCGAGGACCCACCTCAGTGTAGCTGTGGCTCACAAATGACGGTCGTCCATCTCTTGCTGGACTGCCCACCTTTATCCGCTCTGTGGCGGACTTTTAACTTTCCCAGCACCCTACATTCGGTGTTGGGTGACAATGCCTCAACAGCAGCTTTAGTTTTACATTTTATTTGTGAGGGTTGGTTTTATCATTTGATCTAAGATTTCACACATGTCCTTTGTCCCTCTGTGTCCTCCCCCCTAGTTCTTTTAGGGTGGACGTTTTAATGTGTTGCAGAGTGGCTGGCTTCTCCTTTTATTCTTGTGGTTGGCCAGCCATTGTAATCAGCTTTCTTGTTTTACTCTCTTCTAACTGTTTCTTGAGTGTGTCTGTTGTTTTCTTGTCCTCTTTTGTTTGTTTTAGTATTTGTTACCTTTCCTTCGTTCTTGTGGTTTTTCCTTTCTTTCTGTTTTGTGTGGTACGTCTCGTTTGTTTTATTCTTCCCATGGTGGCATTGTTTTATTCGGAACAAGGAACTGATGACCAAGCAGTTTGGTCCCTTCCCTCTTTTAAACCAACCAACCAATCAATCAAAAGTGAGCATTACATCATATTCTCTGATACTTAGCTGTTCGAGATTTGCAAGAAGTCCTCAGAGTTGTGGATCTGGTGAGCTGGGACTACGAAAACCAAGAATATGGCAACAGCAGTTTCTTAACGTATGTGGTTGCTGTACATGTTGACACACTATTGTTGCTGACAATTGCGTACTTTTTGCAAGCCATATAGTCTATGTGGAACTGGCACTTTCAATCTTCATTTATCCCTGGTACCTTCAGAGTTTGTGCTTTCTCTAAATGTACAAATGTTATAAACATAGGTTTGCCTTTCATCAATGAATATTCCAGGATAAGCCATATGATCAGTACTGTCTCATGTATTCCTACATTCCCCCAGAACCCAAACTAAACGTCCCCGAGGTCAACTTATTGTCAGTATTTCGCAACCATGACATCAAATTGCTGACTTTGTAGTATTCACACCTGTCAGCACTTTCCTTCTTTAGAGCTGGGATTATTACAGTGTTTCTAAGTCTGAGGGCTTTTTGCTCGTCTCAAGTATCTTACAGACCAATTGGGATAATTTATCGTGGCTGGCTTTACCAAATATATCATTAATTCTAAGGGAATGTTTCCACTTATGTCTTCCAATACTCAGTCAAATCTTCTCACAGTATTGTACCTCCCACCTCATCTTCATCTACTTTCTCTTCTCTTTCTATAATATTGTTTTAAAGTTTGTTTACCTTAGATAAACCCTCTGTATATTGCTTTTAGCTTCCCTTCTTTGGTTAGTTCTGGGATTGCCATCTGGGCTCTTAATCTTTTGATTATGGACTGCAGATTAAAACTGAAGAAACTGCAAAAAGGCAGAAAATTGAGAAGATAGGAGCTGGGTAAATTGATGGAAACAGAAATTGTTGAGAGTTTGAGAGGGAGCATCATCTCTAGAGCTAGTTGACACACAAACTTGTAATTCTGTGGTCAGTGTTGGCTCCGTGTATGTCTTCTCAATGATACGGCTTTCACTAAGCTGTACATAGGAGCTTAACCACATTCATATATTGTTATTTTCAGGCCTTCTCCTGAATTTCCCTTAATTGATATTGTGTTGATAAACCTATACTGACATAGCAAGGAGTGCAGTTGTCGCTGCCGCATACTTCATTTATTCCCATATATCTAACTCCGACCCACCTGTTCCCCGTTTTAAATTTTCTAGCCTACCTACTTGAAGCCAGAGATAAATTATGCCGAAATTTTTACAAAGGCACAGGCGGTGTTTAGAAAGTATAGATTGCATGCGACCAGTGGTGGCGTGTTTGTCGCTGTTAGTAGTAGTTTATCCTGTAGTGAAGTAGAAGTGGATAGTTCCCGTGAATTATTAATGGGTGGAGGTTATACTCAACAACCGAGCTAGGTTAATAATTGGTTCCTTCTATCGACCTCCCGACTCAACAGCATTAGTGGCGGAACAACTGAGAGAAAATCTGGAATACATTTCACATAAATTTTCTCAGCATGTTATAGTCAGGTGGAGATTTCAATTTACCAGATATAGACTGGGACACTCAGATGATTAGGACAGGTGGTAGGGACAGAGCATCGAGTGACATTATACTGAGTGCACTATCCGAAAATTACCTCGAGCAATTAAACAGAGAACCGACTCGTGGAGATAACATCTTGGACCTACTGATAACAAACAGACCCGAATTTTTCGACTCTGTAAGTGCTGAACGGGGAATCAGTGATCATAATGCCGCTGCAGCATCTCTAAATATGGAAGTTAATAGGAATATAAAAAAAGGGAGGAAGGTTTATCTGTTTAGCAAGAGTAATAGAAGGCAGATTTCAGACTACCTAACAGATCAAAAGGAAAATTTCTGTTCCGACACTGACAATGTTGAGTGTTTATGGAAAAAGTTCAAGGCAGTCGTAAAATGCGTTTTAGACAGGTACATGACGAATAAAACTGTGAGGGATGGGAAAAACCCAACGTGGTTCAACAACAAAGTTAGGAAATTACTGCGAAAGCAAAGAGAGCTTCACTGCAAGTTAAAACACAGCCAAAACCTCTCAGACAAACGGAAGCTAAACGATGTCAAAGTTAGCGTAAGGAGGGCTATGCGTGAAGCGTTCAGTGAATTCGAAAGTAAAATTATATGTACCGACTTGACAGAAAATCCTAGGAAGTTCTGGTCTTACGTTAAATCGGTAAGTGGCTTGAAACAGCATATCCAGACACTCCGGGATGATGATGGCATTGAAACAGAGGATGACACGCGTAAAGCTGAAATACTAAGCACCTTTTTCCAAAGCTGTTTCACAGAGGGAAGACTGCACTGCAGTTCCTTCTTTAAATCCTCACACAAACGAAAAAATGGCTGACCTCAAAATAAGTGTCCAAGGAATAGAAAAGCAACTGGAATCACTCAACAGAGGAAAGTCCACTGGACCTGACGGGATACCAATTCGATTCTACACAGAGTACGCGAAAGAACTTGCCCCCCTTCTAACAGCCGTGTACCGCAAGTCTCTAGAGGAACAGAAGGTTCCAAATGATTGTAAAAGAGCACAGGTAGTGCCAGTCTTCAAGAAGGGTCGTCGAGCAGATGCGCAAAACTATAGACCTATATCTCTGACGTCGATCTGTTGTAGAATTTTAGAACATGTTTTTTGCTCGAGTATCATGTCGTTTTTGGAAACCCAGAATCTACGCTGTAGGAATCAACATGGATTCCGGAAACAGCGATCATGAGAGACCCAACTCGCTTTATTTGTTCATGAGGCCCAGAAAATGTTAGATACAGGCTCCCAGGTAGATGCTATTTTCCTTGACTTCCGGAAGGCGTTCGATACAGTTCCACACTGTCGCCTGATAAACAGCTGTATGGCTGGATTGAAGAATTTTTAGCAAACAGAACACAGCATGTTGTTACCAATGGAGAGACGTCTACAGACGTTAAAAGTAACCTCTGGCGTGCCACAGAGGAGTGTTATGGGACCATTACTTTTCACAATATATATAAATGACCTAGTAGATAGTGTCAGAAGTTCCATGCGGCTTTTCGCGGATGATGCTGTAGTATACAGAGAAGTTGCAGCATTAGAAAATAGTAGCGAAATGCAGGAAGATCTGCAGTGGATGGGCAGTTGGTGCAGGGAGTGGCAACTGACCCTTAACATAGACATATGTAATGTATTGCGAATACATAGAAAGAAGGATCCTTTATTGTATGATTACATGATAGCGGAACAAACGCTGGTAGCAGTTACTTCTGTAAAATATCTGGGAGTATGCGTGCGGAACGATTTGAAGTGGAATGATCATATAAAATTAATTGTTGGTAAGGCAGGTACCAGGTTGAGATTCATTGGGAAACACGCCAACTGCAAACAAAGCTTGTCTCTTGATATGTGTCTACTAGTGATGAGAACAGTGGACAGTCAACTACCGCTGTAGCTACTGAATGACATCTTGCTAAAATACCAGATGACGACTTTAATTGGTTGTCATCAGTTGACTGGTGGATGCTACTACTACTGTTACTACTAGTACTATAATTAAGAATGAATTATCATGAAACGTAGTTTGTGCTGGTACCGATACTTTATGAGCTTTGGCAATTTTCAGCACATTTCCATAAATGATGTACGGAAATCACAAAAGGCTGAATCAGTATGGTGGCATGAAGATTTCAACAACCATCCTGAACGCTTGACCAGTGTACTAACCCCTGTGCTACCTCAAACGGTGTGCTTAGAAAATGTAGTCCATCAACAAAGGAGGTGGCTTACAAAACACTCGTTCGACCTATACTTGAGTATTGCTCATCAGTGTGGGATCCGTACCAGATCGGGTTGACGGAGGAAATAGAGAAGATCCAAAGAAGAGCGGTGCATTTCGTCACAGGGTTATTTGGTAACCATGATAGCGTTACGGAGATGTTTAGCAAACTCAAGTGGCAGACTCTGCAAGAGAGGCGCTCTGCATCACGGTGTAGCCTGCTCGCCAGGTTTCGAGAGGGTTTCGAGTGCACACAGAGGCTTTCAGACAGTTGTTCTTCCCGCGAACCATACGTGACTGGAACAGAAAAGGGAGGTAATGACGGTGGCACGTAAAGTGCCCTCCGCCACACACCGTTGGGTGGCTTGCGGAGTATAAATGTAGATGTAGATTGGTCTACTTGGCTCTTGGCCGCAGTTTAACAGTGGCCATTCATGCTGGCGTGCAGCTGGTTGGCAGTCATATAGTTCATACCAATATAAAAAGCTGTGCAATGGTTGCAGCAGAGCTGCTTTCGCAGGTGGCCTTGCCATTGATGGGGTAGGATAAGCTTTTGACAGGACATAAATAGGAAGTGTTGGGTGGATGAATCTGACAGGTCTTGTGCCGGGTTCTTCCACAGAGATATTTTCCCTGTGGCAACAGGTTGGGATTGGGAATGGCATAGGATGGGTTATGATATTGTAGAGGTTGGGTGGGTGACAGAACACCAATTTAGGAGAGGTGGGAAGAAGGATCTTGGGTTGGAACCTCTCATTTCAGGACATGATGATAGATAATCAAAGCCCCGTTAAAGAACGTGGTTCAGTTGTTTCAGTCCAGGGTGGTATTGGATGACAAAGGGGGCACTCATATGTAACTGGCTCTTGGGGTGGTACGAGGTTAGGTGTGTAAAACTGCACAGGAAATCTGTTTGTGGACTGGGCCTAGGGAATAGTGCCTGTATGTAAAAGCTTTGGCAAGACCTACTGGGAAAGGGAGATCTTGCCACTGTAGATAGGCTGTGCGCAGGTGGCCACGTTGTGTGGGAGAGATTTTTTTGGGTGGAAGGAATGACAGTGGTTAAAATGCAGGTATTGTTGGTGATTGGTAGGTTTAATGCAAACTGAAGTGTGGATGGAGCCGAGAAGAGGAGGTTGATGTCTAGGATGGTGGCATGCTAGATTGAGGCGGCCAGATGAAGCAAATGGGAGAGATGACAAGGGGTTAAGGTTTTGAAGAATGAGGATAGTGTCTTGGCCTTGATTCCAGATTATGAAGATCTCTCTACCCTCATTTCTTCACAATCGCAACACCTTCTCTCTCATCCACTTCACCTGGTCCTCCTCAATCCAGTGTACCATCTTCCCAGTCTATTATGGCTTCATCCACACCTCTGTTGATGTTAAACTCAACAACCACCAACAGTATCTGCATTTTGACACCTCCCATACAACCTGGCCATCTGGGCACAGCTATCTACAGTGACAAGATCTCCCTTTCTCAGTATGCTGACTGTCTTGCCCAAGGCACTCACAGAGAGGCACTATACTCGTGAGTAACCTGCAAACGGATTTCCTGTGCCATTTCAGCACACACCCCAACCTCCCACCACTCCCAAGCCTACTACATGAAGAGTGGCCCCCTTCCAGTCCCTACTAATGTGGTGTTTAGTCACCCACCAAACCTCCACAACACCCTAGTCCATCACTGTGCCGCTCCCAGTCCCAATAAGGGAAGTAGGCTTGTCTCAGCTTAAGGTAATAATTTATTAACGAAACCCTGCAGTCGGAACAGACAATGATACACTGCAACCGATAACTCTTGTGAAGGGGTGAGAGAAGTTCAGTATGGTAAATTATTCTGTATCTAACACACTTGGATTCATGCTTTCGCCAAGGAGTAGAACGTGGAACGGAAATCAACAGTCAAAGAGTAAATCGCAGAACAAATGTTGCTTGTGTATAGCGTCTCTGGCGTCCAACGGGAAAGTTTCATGGCACTGTACTTTCAAAGACCTGCCCATGTCATGGCACTGGACGATGACAGAAGACGCCACATATATTTTTTTTAGTTGTGCCTCGCTGCAACTTAACGTGTCTTCTTTACGGTAAGTAGCAACGTTGTTAATATTCCAAATATTGAGCCAAGCATTTCCTTTTTGATCTGTTGTGATTGTGGTGCACCCTATTTCACAGTTCATATGAAGGAAAACAAAAGCCCATGTCAGCTGGTTGACGCAGTTGCTAAGGATAGCACAGAACCAGCTCAGTAACTGAATCACTCTGCTGAGACCTGTGTGCTTCCATCATACTTGATGTTCACGTATTAGGCATGTAAGCTTTTGTGTTACCAATATTCCATCTGGTTAAATGCTCAGAAGTGGAAATGGCTGACAAAATGCTCAGTTACCAAAAAAAAATTAGGACCAGATGAAAAAGTGGAAAATCCAGGATGGAATGTAACAATATCATGAAAGGGGTAGTTACTACCCACTATGTAGCAGAGATGCTGAGTCACATATAGGCATAACAAAAAGACTGTCAGTAAGTGAACCTTTTGCCAACAAGCTCTTCATGGAAAAAGTACGCGCGCGCGCTCACACACACACACACACACACACACACACACACACACACACACACACATACACACACACACAACTCACTCACGCAAGGTCAAACTACTGAATGCGTTCTTTTCTGATCTTTAGAGCAGAAAAGCTAATGTGAAGTTTTCAAACAATGAAATTTCTCGTCTGCTCTGATTATCTGAGAGCGCATAATGCCTTCTGCCATACACCTGTATCTGGGATCTCTTGTGTTTTACTGTGGCTTGTGGTAATAAAGTTATTAAAACTGCAAATACAGTAGCCTAGGGAATTTTCTCAATACCCAGTGTGGCAAAATGAAATGTTTTTAAATCCTTGACCTCTGTGTTAAAGCACAGGGCCACTCATTATTCTGAGAGGTGATAACCAGAAGTAAGATACTGTAAGTAATAGGTGGTAAAGGAAACTACATTGTTGTGAAAGCCCTTCTTGCCACAAATGTGAAATAATTCTTTCTGCCTCGCCTCAAAACTGGACACTATTATTGGTGTGCGACATTTTGGAAGTGTGTTCAATTAGTGTAATAGAGGGATTGCAAAGTCTGGCTGAGGATTTGCACTCGTATTTTAGGTGAAGATGCCAAATGTCAGTGGCTAGTACATTTCTTAATATTTCCAACGTTGGTAAGTTCATCATGCTAGTTTTGGTGAATCTTCCTCAACATTTGTAGGATCTGCAACATTTTGCAACTTTGGAGCACTTTGCTTTTTACCATTGTTTACTTTCCCTTCTTGGCAAACCGTAATGTTCGATGGCATAGTATTAATTTAGCTTGAGAAATAATGGTCACACTTGGCGGTGACTAGATTTACAAGTGAACTTCAGAGCCTTCGTGATACACACAAATATGATACTAGAAAGAAAAATTGTGCACAACCCTGTAGTGGACATACCTCTAGCACAGAAAGAATGATTGTGGAGCAATTTTGTTTACCCGATTTAAATGTATTATTAAATATTAATATGTTCCTGGGATGATTTCGTACACCAGTACACGTGATTGTACATGACCAATGGGACAAGAAAAGTCTGGCAAATAGTGATTGCAGGATTGTTTTCTTGGTGGTTGAAGAAAAACCTTGTGGATATTTAGTAAAGTAATACAATAGACAACTACGCCATAAAATGAAAACTGTAAGTATTGAAAAGCATGATACAACTTGTCGGCCACTTCGGTTACTAGGTTGTCGTGCAGTTGTGTGTGCTTTAATGTGAACGTATGAGATCCTGTGGAAATGTGGGGGTTTTGAGCGGGGTGTTCTCTTTATAAACACCTTCAAAGATATTAAAAACTTGAAAATCAGACCACAGTGGACACTTACCAACGCACAGCTAGTCACCTTTTAAACTAATCTAGCCCTTTGCTGCTCTACAGTTCACAATGTCACAGTCTCGAGAGAGAGAGAGAGAGAGAGAGAGAGAGAGAGAGAGAGAGAGAGAGAGAGAGAGAGAGAGAGAGATATTTTGTGTGGTTTACAGGCAAATGGAAAAGGGTTTTTATTCAGTTTGGAAATGCCTACAGAAACCTTTGCAGTTCTTATGACACAATTTATTTCCTCGCTACATCTACACTGCTCAAAAATAGTTTTCTGCCATCTCAGTATCTAGATGTGTTGGCTTTGATTGAAGGGAGTAGGAAATAAAAAAATTAAGCTGTACAAAACTTTAAAAAAATACAGTAAATATAAACACCAAAAAGTAGACAGTTTGCTGAAATGTTGACAGCTTTGTAATCAAAATATGCTACAATGTAATGTCCACTACCATAGTGCTCCATCCCAAGCATTTAACATGCTTTGATCCTCCTTGACATGCTGTTCACAAGATCGTACAGACATTCCTGTTTAGGCCTTACCCACTCTTAGATGGTGTCCGTCCTGAGGTCATCCAGTGTGTGAGGAGAATTCCATCGAAAATGCACACCAAGTTTCAAACATGTTTAGCCAGCTTGATAATTGTATATACTGCAGTGCATTTCATTTTGTTAATCTTTACTTCCTCAGGGAATGTCTTTGTGAAGTGTGCACAGTCTGCTCACAGCTTATCATCCTAAAAAATGAAATTGTCACAAAAATGTTAGCTATGGCTCCTATGGTCACTAAAGTAATGGGGTTTTTGATAAACAATGCAAACTACACGTGTCAATGGTAATGCAAAACTTCATGATGAATTGGGCATACAGCAAGATATCTATTATAAAACTTCAAGAGAATAAATGTAGCCTTTTGGTTTTTCAATAGCACATTTGCTACCCGATTTTGGATTCTCAATAACTTTATCGATGTATGTCCTGTAGTTGATCCACAGAATCACTGTAAAAAGCCAATCCAGACACCTTTTTCTTTGTAGTGTGCTCATATTCAAGGCATCCTGTTGATGACTGTTATTGATATCGCAAAAGCTGCATTAATAATCAGTATTATTTACAGTGTAATACACTCCTGGAAATTGAAATAAGAACACCGTGAATTCATTGTCCCAGGAAGGGGAAACTTTATTGACACATTCCTGGGGTCAGATACATCACATGATCACACTGACAGAACCACAGGCACATAGACACAGGCAACAGAGCATGCACAATGTCGGCACTAGTACAGTGTATATCCACCTTTCGCAGCAATGCAGGCTGCTATTCTCCCATGGAGACGATCGTAGAGATGCTGGATGTAGTCCTGTGGAACGGCTTGCCATGCCATTTCCACCTGGCGCCGCAGTTGGACCAGCGTTCGCGCTGGACGTGCAGACCGCGTGAGACGACGCTTCATCCAGTTCCAAACTTGCTCAATGGGGGACAGATCCGGAGATCTTGCTGGCCAGGGTAGTTGACTTACACCTTCTAGAGCACGTTGGGTGGCACGGGATACATGCGGACGTGCATTGTCCTGTTGGAACAGCAAGTTCCCTTGCCGGTCTAGGAATGGTAGAACGATGGGTTCGAGGACGGTTTGGATGTACCGTGCACTATTCAGTGTCCCCTCGACGATCACCAGTGGTGTACGGCCAGTGTAGGAGATCGCTCCCCACGCCATGATGCCGGGTGTTGGCCCTGTGTGCCTCGGTCGTATGCAGTCCTGATTGTGGCGCTCACCTGCACGGCGCCAAACACGCATACGACCATCATTGGCACCAGGGCAGAAGCGACTCTCATCGCTGAAGACAACACGTCTCCATTCGTCCCTCCATTCACGCCTGTCGCGACACCACTGGAGGCGGGCTGCACGATGTTGGGGCGTGAGCGGAAGACGGCCTAACGGTGTGCGGGACCGTAGCCCAGCTTCATGGAGACGGTTGCGAATGGTCCTCGCCGATACCCCAGGAGCAACAGTGTCCCTAATTTGCTGGGAAGTGGCGGTGCGGTCGCCTACGGCACTGCGTAGGATCCCACGGTCTTGGCGTGCATCCGTGCGTCGCTGCGGTCCGGTCCCAGGTCGACGGGCACGTGCACCTTCCGACGACCACTGGCGACAACATCGATGTACTGTGGAGACCTCACGCCCCACGTGTTGAGCAATTCGGCGGTACGTCCACCCGGCCTCCCGCATGCCCACTATACGCCCTCGCTCAAAGTCCGTCAACTGCACATACAGTTCACGTCCACGCTGTCGCGGCATGCTACCAGTGTTAAAGACTGCGATGGAGCTCCGTATGCCACGGCAAACTGGCGGACACTGACGGCGGCGGTGCACAAATGCTGCGCAGCTAGCGCCATTCGACGGCCAACACCGCGGTTCCTGGTGTGTCCGCTGTGCCGTGCGTGTGATCATTGCTTGTACAGCCCTCTCGCAGTGTCCGGAGCAAGTATGGTGGGTCTGACACACCGGTGTCAATGTGTTCTTTTTTCCATTTCCAGGAGTGTATAAACCTAAATATAAAAGCTAAATGGTGATCTTTTATTATTCAATTGAGTTGTCCTGAAATGGATTTCAAATATAGTTCATTGTTATGAATGTACTGCTATGCTACTGAATGTTTGGTTCAAACCATGTTAGTTCTGTGTTCAGGTGCAGTGACATTTGTGAAAACTCTGATGATGACTAGCTGCTCCTAAAATACACTTTAACCTTGCTTGTGGTTTATATTTGTTAGCAAGAGAGACTTCTTCTTAATTACAATTAATTCCTAGATCTCGTGAAAAAGCAATTGTTCTTCTATGATTATTTGCCATTTTTGATGCTGTATCTTTCCTCTTTTCTCCTGATTTATTTGCTCTGTATACTCTTTGGTGTTGCTGAGGGTTATAGTTACCAGTTAAAGAGCCATATGCTCTAATGATAAAATGTGGTACAACAGTTTCTTATGCCTATTGGATCCAGATTCTAGATTTTCCCCTCAGTATGTGTCAGCCAATTTCAATAAATGTGCACAATACTTCCTGTCATTTGAGGACTGTTAAGTACCAAAGAATTTATATTTTCTTAACGAGCCATTCACACAAACTATTTGGTTGCATGTGTAGAGAGCTGAACGAGGAAATGCTTGTAGGGTGTGAGAATGCTCTCAATAAGCTTCATCAGAATATAAGCAAATATACTCAAAACATACAGGAAAACACTAAAGATGGAAAATGTGGCTTACTTACTAGTAAATTGTAATAGTGTTGCTGATTTTAAACCATTTATCTTCAAAACTGTGTTAATTATTTTTAACGTCTGTTGAAATATTGATGTGGTTACCTTTCTAACCCAAAGACAGAAAAAAAGATGACAAACCATGGAGAAATTGCCGGACATGATCAGAAATCAGCATGTGTGGTGTACATGTAGAGACAATCAAATAATTACTATGTCAGGAAAATTGGTTGATTTATTCTTGAGAAAGAGTTTCAGGAAGATATCATGCCAAATTCTGTCAAACTGACATGGATATTGTCAAAATCCAAAGATGCTTGGAAGGCCCTGCCCATAATGCTCCAAATGTTTCCAATTTGGGAAAGATCCAGTAACCTTGCTGGCCAAAGTAGGGTTTGGCAAGCGTGAAGACAAGCAGTAGAAACTATCGCCACATGCGGGCAGGAATTTTCTTTCTGAAATGTAAGACAAGACCAGGATGTCTTACCATAAGGGACAAAAAAATGGGGTGTAGAATATCATTGGCATACTGATGTGCTGCAAAGGTGGTGTGGATGACAACCAAGGGGTCTTGCTATGAATAGAAATCGTGTGCCAGACATTCACTCTTTGTTAGGCCGCATGGCAGACGACAGGCAGGCTGATTTCCCACCACTGTCTGGTGCGTCTCCAGTCACATCTTCACTGGTCATCAGGGTTCAGTTCAAAGAGGGACTCCCCACTGAAGAAAAGTCTACTCCAGTCAATAAGATTCCAGACTGAAGACGTGTATGGAGACGTTCCGGGTGGCAGTGGGATACCAACCTGACTTTTGCCTACCATATGGCCTGACAGTGAGGAGTGATGGTCTTGAGTTCCATTGCTTTCCATAGTAGAACCCATGTGGTTGTCATCTGTGGCACCCGTACAGCACAGCGGTACGACAACAATATTCTATCCATTGTTTTGTTGCCTTGCAGGGCAAGAATTCTGGGCTCACGTTTCAGAAAGATAATGTCCGACCACACAAGGCGGCAGTTTCTACTGCTAGTCTTCATGCTTACAAACCCTGCCTTGGTCAGCAAAGTAACTGGATCTCTCCTCAGTTGAGAATGTTTGGAGCATTATGGGCAAGGCCTTCCAACCGTCTTGGGATTTTGATGATTTAAATTGTCAATTGGAAAGAATTTGGCATGATATCCCTCAGGAGGATAGCCAACGACTCTTGTCAATCGATGCCAAGTTAAATAACTGCTTGTATACGGGTCAGAAGTTTACCAACAAGTAACGGACATGCTCAATACCTTTTTCTTGTATAAATTTTCCAATTTTTCCAGAATTGTAATCCTTTGTTTCTCTGCACATGTATACCACATCTGTAGATTCCTGTTCCATTTGGATAGTTTTTTTAAGAAGTTTATGATGGCAAAATTACCACATAACAAGAATTGGTTGTATTCTCACCATATAGTGAAGTATCAGCTTGTATTCAAAGATTATGGTCCTTATTTTTGTGCTGGTGTAGGGAGTAACTGTATGCATTGGTACTGATACAAATCATATAATACAGTTCTATTTAGTTAATTGTCACTGTTGAGGTTTACATTGTTTTTGGCCAACTTCGTTCAGTACTCAGCTTACTGGAGTTCTAATCTAAGAGCTGGATAGTTGCAGATAACTCCATTGTTTGCGCTCTAAGAAGTTCCGGTGATTGTGCGTGGGTATAAAATGTTGGTGGTGATAAGTTCCTATGGGAGCAAACTGTTGAGTTCATCAGTCCCTAGGCTTACACACTACTTAATCTAACTTATGCTAAGGACCACACACACATGCATGCCCAAGGGAGGACTTGAACCCTCGACAGAGGGAGCCGTGCGAACCGTGGCAAGGTGCCCTAGACTGCACCGTCTGTGTGTGCGAACTCAGTAACATCCTGTGTTTTGAAAGGGAAAGTTACCAGTGTCATATATTTATGGAAAAGCATCAGTACGTTTAGTTAAGACAAATTAAAAAATGTCAGACTGAAATATCTTGGAATTCTAGAATACAATTTTTTATGCTTCTTACATTTTGTATGTCATGAATAAGAGAATGGCTTTCATTGTATGCTAGTTGTGTACTTCAAAATTCATTAAACTTAATTGTGAAAGTATTGAAGGTATGACTATGTATATTCCTATTATCGTTTCTCATGCAGTGTTAGCCATTCTCTTGAATCTTTGTTTTGTTTTATTGAATGCCATCTAAATGTGTCACTGACAGGCTCCTCCATTTCTGTATCTTGTAGACCCTTACATGTCACAGCTTGGCTCAGATCCGAGCCTCAGCTCCGGGCAGGGGCCCAAAGCACAGAGGTACAACAAAAATTTAGTTAGGTATCTGCTTTTTCTGCATACTTTATTAAATATTAATTTTGAATGACTATCAGTTATGGAAACACTTGCATTTTGGGCAGTAAAATTGACTTATAATGGTGATATGTTAACCCTGTGCAGTAATGCAATTTCAGTCAGATTAAAGTTAGCTTTTGGCAGTTCCGTACTGGGGCATAGTATATGTAACAGACATGGTTGATTATGTGGGCAGAAAAAACTGATTATCTGTTGTAATTACAGAGTATGATCAATAATGACAGTGATACACACAATCAGTTTGGTCATTGTATGTAAAGTTATTGGCCAAAAATGAGATTTACACAAACATATTCTTGGTTGCATAGTTTGCCCAGTAAATTTTTATACATTAGTTATGGAACTACGCCCTATCAGTTGTTACTGGGACCCTTCATATACAGTGTGTATTTTGAGACAAGCTTCTCAAGTCACAGGAATTGTAAAATTATCTTTATACAGTGAAACAACAGCTTTGTGTTTTCATACATTGAACTTTGTCATTCTAGTTCTTAATAATATTTGCAGGCTATTCACACTTCTTGAGATTTTATCATATATTTGGTGATAGTTAATATATTTATTCACTTCAATATCACACTGATCCAAACAGTTAGGGAGTCAAGCCAGCTTGATGCAGCCTGACAATAGTATCGTGTAGTATATTTAGGGGGAGTTGCTCTTTTCTACATTAAAACAATTGAAGTGGTTCATTATAAAATTGTTGCACAGTCATGAAACATTAGAAAACAATGAAAATGTCAATAGTAATAATAATTAGTTAAGGTGTTAATTTAAAATTATTGCTCATGGACAAGGGAAAGGAAGCTCGATTGGACAGATTGGATGAAAACTTTTGTACATGCATTGGTGCTCCAGTATAATATATTAGAATCTTAGAAACTGACATGATAGTACTTGAGCAGTCATAATGTGAGGTAGAATATTTCGTTTAAGTGTTCCAAAGTGTAATTTTTTTCATCTGTGAATTTGTTTTCGAGCCATGAAATGTATTTGAAAATCGGGAATAGATTGTCTGTGAACACCAACAGCCAGTTAGTTGTTTCCGCTTTGAAACAGCTTCATGTAATAGTTTGCAGACAGCACAAACCTCCATTTCACAAAAAAAAAAAAAAAAAAAAAAAAAAAAAAAAAAAAAAAAAAAAAAAAAAAAAATTTGAAGTCTTGAGAGTAGTAGTATAGAATGTTACAACATTTTGATTTGTTTTGTGGTGGTGACATTGGTGATTATCTCCATTTTATTGACCTTCTTGCTCACCATACAATTGGTTGGTGGCCTACTAAGAGTCGAGGAATTGACTCAATTAGTTCCAGCATTCTACCTGGTCCTGTATCTTATTGAATATATTTTGATTTTACCTGCAAGACTTACTGTAATTAAGCCTACACTTCCCATGGCTGTTGCAGAACTGAAGGTGGTTCTTGAGGGATTGCATAATGTCCCTCATAAGTTCATCAGTAGTGTCATTGGAGCCACGCAGTTGTGAAACAATGTAAGCTATTCACATCCCCTAATTGTTTTGACCTTTGTATTTTTATTGCCTTGATAATAATTTAGGCATTGATAAACTAAACTGGACATTGCAGAAGTCTGGTGAAGTAGTTACCATTATAGTTCCTTCCCTGCTTCAGTATTGGTAGTTGTATAGAATACAATTGTAAAGCTGAAGCAACATAATCATTTGTGATGAAAGTTCTGTAATCTCTTGTGCATCACAGGTCTAATTTTGAGTGTACAGAGAAATACCATAGTGAGCTACCTTTAGGTACTCACTTAGGAAAGGTTACTGTGTAGTTCTGTTAGAATTATTGTAAGTTGTTGGTACCAAATCTATGGTTTGGGTGCAGAAAGTCAGCCCTGTTCTGAATAACAGTATAGACAGGGAATTAGGAGTGACCAATAGTTGCATTTTGAATTATTGAAACATGGTGATGGTGACGGTGGTGATGATGATGATGATGGACAGAGGCACCATTTATTATTGTTTTAGTGGTAGTGGCTGGATATGCTAAACCAAGTTGTATTATTGGAAAGTGTAAAGTTGGCTTTGATCACTGGGCTATCTTACAAAGTTTCAAGAATAATTTGAAAGCAATTTTAACAACCTTGCCTAAATTTGTAGCAAAATTGGATATGTTTCAAAATAATTTTTACATTTGAATGCTTTTTAAAGCAATTGTGGAACATTATGTAGACCAGTTCCATGAGAAACAGTGATCTGATATGGGTTGTCACTGAATTCGCTGCTTATGTTTTTTCATATTTCTTTTTCCGGTGTTCCACTCTGACTAGGTTCTCATTTTCCTTGAAATACATGAAGTGAATGTTATGGTGGTTCCTTTAACAAGGCCACAACTGATTTTCTTTTTCATTCTTGTCTAATCAGAGAATGTCCTCCTTGTGCATGAGATGTAAATCTCAACTCTTCCGTGATTTAACTCTTATCTGTGCTTTTGAATCTAAATGTGTGTAAATGGTCAGAAATGCCCATGTCACAGGTCATCTCTCAAGAGTCAGTTCCCTACCTTTAAGTTTGTATCATTTCGCTGTAATTGAAATGTATTATTAATATATTGCCTGCTTCTCCAATTCATTTTGTGTGTTAAGCTCTTTTCTTTGAGTAACCTAATACACATAGTTTTGTTTAGTTTGTGGCAATTTCAAGAAAAGCTTTTAAAACTGTAAGCTCTTTAGAGCAGCTCATGTCACTTGTTTGTTACATATGCTATGCAGTAAACTAATTAAAGAGTTTATATAGGTATATTACCTATAACTACATAAATGAATTTCGGTTCAACAGTTATGAGTTTTGTAGAATTTCTGTATATAGTAAGGTTTCTGAATTTATCCCCTTCTGTCACCCCAGGGTCCCCAAGATGAGTATGCGACTCTTATCCAAGAGGCGATTCTTCGGTGGATCAAGACTGATTCCAGGAAACAGTGGATGTAAAAGCCTTGTTTAAATGCTTCCAGTTTCACTAAAATGTGTAATCACATTTTGGCATACAGTGAAAGCGGTACAAATTATTTGCATGTATGGATTGTATGTGTCTGTGGATGTTTGTGGAATAGTCTTTTCAGCTGTGAACATTTGTAGGATTTGTACCTAAAATTTCTCATGTACTGTCTTTAAAGACTTAGGTACTTTTATAACAGTTCATGAATTATTAAAGTTAAATGTTGTGCTGAGTTTGCCATTTTTGTTTACTTGAGACTTAGTATTGGTTCCATAACCTGGCTGCAGTATATTTAATTCAAGAAAAATGAATTGAGATATAGTTAGGTGTATCTTATAGAAGACATTCTTACGTAAGATCCATTTTAAAAGTTCACACATTTTTTAGCAAAATCTAGAAGGCTTGTGGCATATGAAACTAAATTAGTTTGGGCATAATTGAGAACTTGGTTTTGTTAGCTTCTGCTGTGTACTTGTTTTGATGCATTGGTCTGATTGACATTTTACACACGAGTTGCATATTTTACACCTCCTGTTAAATCCCTCTTGAGAGAGGATGTATGCCATGATTTCTTCTTGTGTTCTTATAGGAGCATTGATGAAGCCAATGTGTGTGGTACTTCTGGAAAGGGGTATCAAGTTATGAAAAATGGAACTGTAATTGGCTCACAATTATATGTCTACCCCAGTAGTCCCACTGAATGTGGCAAGTAAATAGTTTCTCCATGTGTCAAAAAGTGAGGTGACAGTAGCATTCAGTGCTGCCATTCATACTGTTCTCCTGATAGTTAGCCCCTTTTTTTCTACTGGCATGACACCAAAGAATGAAAAATCACCTGGGGGCTGTTATTCAAGTATTATTTTTGTAAAACATATTTGAAAACTAAATTTCTCCAGTACAGCTCTTGGTTATTGTTGTATTAATCAAAGGAAGAAAATTATTGATTACAAGTTGACATAATGTGGTGGTTATAATACCCTCCAGAAGTTGAATTTATGTAGCAAAAAATCAGCGTGCAATACATGCCAGTTTTTTTTGTCAAAGGGAAGTAGTAGCAAAAGCAGGGTTAAAGTTAAGATGTCTGCAGTTACGTCCTAAAAGGAACAGTTTTAGGAGTGAACAAACACCTTCGGGACTGAAGTATCTAAATCATATAGGCAATGTCTCAACTGTTAAATCTCTACTGCGATCCCCCCCCCCCCCCCCCCCCCTGCCAGTAAGGTACCTGTAACAAAGTTCATATTGCTTCAGAAGATTTTTGCTGCATTTCATGTAGTGTTACAATTTTCAGTTAAATCTTTCCATCTCTATTAATCCACATTGTTACTGTAACATCTTATTGATATATTCTTGGATTCCCTTATGGTTTAGGGTTTGTAGATTCAAGCCACTGTCACATTAGGGTGTGTTAAAAGTATTCTTTTACAGTCATAGTATTCATAATTTTAGTTACTCACCGGAAACTTGTAGAGTTAGTTGGAAAGAGCAAGAAACACAGAAAAAATTAGTATATTGGCTGTATTTAATTTAGTGTAGATTTTCAGTTTATTTTTGAGAGAATCCTTTTCATTGTGGAAATTGCTGTAGACCTTTCTGAAAGCACAAAAGTTAAGGTAGTCCCCCTTTCAGATTTTGAATGTGTGTTTGCCCCCCCTCCCAGGAGCAGGCCCTTACTGCAGTTCCTTTTATTATGCACAAGAAGTGGCTCAAGGTTGATACAGGACTCTTATATTCTTAAATTGATGACCTCACAGTGATTAAACATAGAAGTGGTCCCTTACGACAGCGTTTCAGTAATAATTCTAATCAATTGCATTTCCAATTTTACATTCTAATACCCACATTCTTTTGCAGTTTTGTTTTTAAAACAGAGAGTTGGTTTCGAGAGTGTTATAACTTCTAAGTTTACCAGACCTGCCTAAATCTGCTTATTAGGCAAGTATTTGATTAATTTGAATGTAAATTCATAATTTCTCTCAGAAGTTCCATTTTTCGAAAAAGACCTTTCACAAGCTCTATCTTTACAGAATTAAGAGTATGGTACTGTAAATGGTGCAGCACTTGGAATTATAGTGTAGGTAAGTAATGTTGGGACTTGATAGGACTGAATATAAATGTTAATGGTTTTTTTTCCCTTACTGTTACTAATTGTTCCCCGTCCAGGCTTTGGGGCACTAATCACCTCCAGTATGTTTAGCAAGCTGGCTCAACAACCCTGGGAAAGAAGAGGAACCAGCCTTTTAATGTAGTTTTAATGACGTTGGATTGGAGTAAAATATTAATGGAACTCCGATGTTTTTCTTCCTTTTTCCCTTCAACGTGATGGCTGGTTGCGGGGATTACCAACACTTTGTGTGCTGCTGTTTCCTAGGATGACGCTGGGAGCAACAAAACAACAGTGAAGGAAAATGGCACATCAAGCAGTCATCGATCATCAGGGTAAGGTCTAGTAATATATGTTACAGAAAATTTAGTGTTACATTAACTCTTTACTGGTGTAACATGTCACAAAAGTAAGTGATGACTATTGTTCTGTTTGTTATAGAATACTGTTCAGTACATTCCAGTGAATTAATAATTTTTGTTGGTGAGTATGGATGTGATGCAGTTTTAAGCGCGAGGTATCTCAAAAGAAGTTTCTTTCTTTAATTTGGTTTCTGATCAGCTTTCACAGACCTCTTTTAGTGTGTTAGAACTCTTCACGTCACCCTTTGTTTAGTTGTGTTGGAGAACACATTCATTCAGGCCACTAAATAATATGTTTACATTATGCAGGAAAAGCAAACATCGGAGTCGCAGTAGGTCCCGTGATAAAGGACGTCATCGGAGCCGGTCTAGAGATCGCCACCGTGATCATCACCGGGACCATGAGAAGAGACGCAGCAGGGACCGAGATCGCCATGACAAAGAAAGGAGGAGGAGCAAGGACAGAGATCACCATAGGAGAAGGGACAGGTCTCGTGACCGCGAACGTGAACGTGAAAGGGAAAAGGAAAAGGAGAAGGAAAGGGAGAGAGAACGAGAACGAGAGAGGGAAAAGGAGAGGGAAAGGGAACGAGAAAGGCGGAAAAGATCTTTGTCACCTATTGTGCTTCCTCGTGCAAGAGACAAGTACCCTTTCAGAAAAGGAGTCTCACCACTGGGATTGTAAGTAAAGTTTTTTCTCTATATACTGTAATATGTTGCAAAATAAATGTTGCTTTCATTGATTTGATATTGCTTTTGAACGTGTGTAGTAATGTTCACTAAGGTGGCATACATCCATTGGGATTAGAATAATGAAGTGAGAGAGGGAGGGGACAAGTAGAGTAAACAATGCCTATTTAACTGACACACGTGATTATACACAAATATCAATTAAATACTACTCAGCATAATCTTAAGCTGATGTTACTCACTTTAAGGGCATCTGTAATCTTATTTAATAGTCTTGATCTCCACTTGTCAAGAAGTAAAGAAAAGTGCTTAATTTGATTACACAGCTGTATTTTTGTGCAGCTAATGAAGAGCCCTGACAGCTGGTATAACTTTGGTCAGCTTTCAGCTGAACTGAAAAGATTGCTGGTGCTACTGAAGTTACATGTTTAAAAACAGTAGTCATCTATAGAGCTGTGCCAACACTGAGGCACTGTCAAAGAGATAAATTATATAAAGTCACCTTACAAGTTTGGTTGCAGTAAAAGTGCACAGCAGCTGTAACAAGCCCACATTATTAGGGCTGCTCTTTTGCCGTATGAAGCATGCAATTCAGCACATGTAATTAGAAGGCTATGCACAAACGTAACTTCCAAAGAGTTGTACAACTTAGGATCTACAGACAATAGGTTGAAAAGACTGCAGTCTCAACTATGTGTTAGTTACCTACAGTGTGCTCTGAAGTGGGGATGTTAACTTTGAAATTAATAATCTGTGTAGTTCAGTGATGAAAATACTTAGTGTGAATGTACAGTTAAGGGTTGTATAAGAAGTCATTTATACCCCTCAACCAGTTTCTTTATTCCCATTGAATATTTGACATTCATTCAGTAATGTCAATTAATTGGTTTGCATGTGCAAGCACCTAGTTACAGTAATAAGTAATGCATTCAATTTTTAATTTTCATGTTTCTTGTCCAGGGTCCTTTATCAGAATTTTCAGTCATATCCTTTGTTTTCCAACAAATGCTTCGATCATTTTGTTTTCGCAATGTTAATTTTGATATTAAACTTTCTATTTGGTTGTCATAGTAATGGGTGAAAACAGTTTCTACAATTTATATGAATTTGGAATTATTTATGAATACATTTTGCTTTTGAATATAAAAATCTTGCTTAGTGTACTACTTATTTTGAGAGATCAAGGCTCAATTTTGTGTTATGGTGATGTTACCTTTTATTAACACTTTGCTTTCTTTTGATACAATGTTTTGTTGATTGCCACAATTTTTGGCTATGCGCATTGATATTGCTTCTTGATGTTTTGTATTGTTTTATGTTTTTGGCTTTTTGTATTGGTATTAGCATTTTAAATTGAGCTTTGTAGTCAGGCGTTGTATTACACACTGTGCTTTGTTACTTCACATTACTTTTGGCCATGTATATTGGTGTCACTTTTTGGCATTTTATATTGCTTTTAGTTTTTTCTTGTGTCTGCTTGTATAGGTTCTGTGTTTTTATGTTGAACTATAAAAGTCAACTGATGGTTTTGATACATACTAAAGTTAGATCATGCTAGTTTAATGCTTTTGGCATCTTTGAAACCAGCCATTTTATGTTTCTCTGGTTGTGTCATTTTGTATATTTTGCTATTACCATGATTTTGTGGCTGTTATTTTAGTTTGTCCCCACTCAGAACCCCCAATCACTGGTGGTTGTCCCATTAGCTTCAGCATTTATTATTAAGAATTTCTACAATTCTAAATTTGATGCTAAGATTTTGGCATCTTGACAGTGGGTAATGTCATTGGTTGTCATTTTGAAATCATGTTTGTGTTGACCGAGCGAGGTGGCGCAGTGGTTAGCACACTGGACTCGCTTTCAGGAGGACGACGGTTCAATCCCACGTCCGGCCATCCTAATTTAGGTTTTCCGTGATTTCCCTAAATCACTTCAGGCAAATGCCGTGATGGTTCCTTTGAAAGGGCACGGCCGACTTCCTTCCCTAATCCGATGAGACCGATGACTTCACTGTTTGGTCTCCTCCCCCATATCAACCCCCCCCCCCCCCCCCCTCATATTTGTGATGTATTTTGGTCCTTGTTGTGATGTCATTGGTCGAAGTCAATGGTTAGTATCAAAGGCCCTTGTATATCCACAATAAATATGAAGTTTCACAGATAAAACAATCACCTTGACAAAGAAAGGGCTAAACATATATCTCACAGCAGTATAAATTTTATCATGGTCAAATATCTTTTAGAACTTGTATGAACATTCTCATGGCTCATTGACTGTATTAAATGTTTTTTTAAAATTCTTGTTGAAAGTATTTCACCTGCCATCATTCTTTCTGTTCTCTCACACACATCAGCGAATTTGGACAACCTTAAACAGATAATGCAGTTGAACCCTTAATTTTCCACATTCTATTTAGATAATTATGATGTACAGGGTGTCTACATCCCGGGACAACCGGGAGATCTGGGAAAAACCCGGGAATTTTTTCATCCAGGAGAAAACTAGGAAAAACCCTGGAATCTTTTTGACTTCCGGGAATTTTTCATTGTTTTAGTTTTCATTTAAATTTTTGTGATTTTGACTGGTAAGAACCAATACTCTATAAAAAAAAAATTTACTGTATCCCGCCTCTGCAGAAAAGTTGTGCAGCAACAAACCATGAACGAGAAAAGAAAAACGCAAATAAAACTTAAGTCGCAAAGAAAATGCGCCATATACAACAAAACACAGTGCTCATACAAGTGTCTGCCAACAGCAAAGTGTGTCAAAGGCTTTAGGAAGACTGTGCAGTGCTTCTTAACAACAAATTGCCTCCAGTGAGCGTGACGTGACTGTTTTTTACATTAGATTAGTTTTAATGCAAGATCTTTTAATGTTTCGCACGTACAAACATGCGGGCTTCCTGCGTCATCGTAGCTGCGCAAGCGCAGTGATGCCTGTTATCTGGCGCTCTCTGGCAACTCCTGAAACGTACCTTTCTAATAGGTCACGGAATAATATTGCGAGTATTGCTTTGAAAAGCATTACTTTCAAAGTAAATTTCCTTTTATGTAGGATAAACTATGTGAGAGAGTGTACGACGAATTCTTAAATCACAGAGCGTTTGACTTTGATTTAAAAATCAGCTCTTTGGGGACGACCATATGAAGAATTTCGAGCCCAGAAGATTAGACATTTATGTCGTTATTATAAAATTTTACTGACACATTTATGTGATGCATGACGCGCAAAAAAGATCAACAATATTTGTGGAAGCTTAGCTTCTCTTGCAGCTTATTAATCTTAGAGACCAATATTATATGTGATAGCTTTGCTTTTCTTGTAGCAACAATTGTACATTAATTTAAGCCATTAATTTTTGTTATTTGTGTGTTCGCGCTACTTAAGAGTGATCTTGCTATTGGCTGACTGCATCATGTGTCAAATGCTGTCATCAGCTGGTGAGATCAGGTGACATGAGCTGTGACTGGCTTACAAAAGCGCGTTGCAATCTCGATTTTAATGCTTCGGAAAGTAACATGCGGTGTTTGGTGGAATTCGAATTTATACCTTCGTAACACGAAAATATGCAGTGTGTATGTTGCTGCACATCAAAGATCTTTCCAAAATGTGTTTTTGCCCCTGAGTTTCATTTTCTAAAGTGCCGGGAAATTCTACGCCCGTGTATAAAACCATAAACCGTAAAAGGAGTGGTAAGTGCCGAGAAGAAGTATACTTTCACTTAACACGGAAAAAGTGTTTTTTCATCTGGGAGAAAGTGTATTTTCAACCAGGAAATCTGGGAAAAATCCGGGAATTATTTTTCCTTGTCCATGTAGACACCCTGGATGTAGTTTCCTCTTTGAGATTAATAGAAATGAAAAGTACAATATTTGATAAGGTATTATTTCCTCATGTTACTGTCTGCTATGTTTATAGTTATTGTTGCTAAACCTGCTTATAGATATCTCACACAATACAAACTGATTTTGGTATAGAATATAACTGACATTTTCATTTTATATAATGTGTATTTCCAGTGGACTAATAACGAGATTTTTACGTAACTTATATGATTGTCTACACAATTCATGGTGGTACAAACCGACATTGGTAATCAGATTTCAGCCCCTGTTGCTCTGGGGAGGGGTATAAGGGGGGGGGGGGGGATGGCAGACTGCTGTGGCCGAGTGGTTCTAGGCACTTCAGTCCGGAACCGTGCTGCTGCTATGGTCGCAGGTTCGAATCCTGCCTTGGGCATGGATGTGTGTGATGTCCTTAGGTTAGTTAGGTTTAAGTAGTTCTAATTCTAGGGGACTGATGACCTCAGATGTTAAGTCCCATAGTGCTCAGAGCCGTTTGAACCATTTCTAATTAATTAATAACTAAAATGTTACTTGAATTTTCAGTAAATAGATGTATTTTTTCTTAACAGGGGTGCCACTGATGATCTTGCTCCTGAAGAACGTGATGCACGGACTGTCTTTTGCATGCAGTTATCACAGAGAATCAGAGCAAGAGACCTGGAAGAATTTTTCTCATCTGTTGGAAAAGTAAGAATGTATAATAATAATCACACACACATCACTTTGAAACAATCCGTTGTGTTTATAAATTATTGTCCTGAGCATTGAAGACACACAAAATTGTTTTCGAAAGGTGAGGACTAAGGAAAATTCTTAGCAATGTTTAAATTGAAAAAAAGGGGATATTTGAGATACGCACAGATAAAAATGCAAGAATTATGCAACAGAAAATGCTGTATTTTATCTACATAACATGCAAACTTAATTACGAAGAATGAACAATAGCAGTCGAATGATGGAAAGTGATTGGTTTCGTACTAGATATTATCTATGAGTAAAATAGTAGAGACAGGAAGCTTCTAGGTCTGAAGATGGCAGTATAAAAGGAGACCATGATAGTTAATCAGATGTGGAGTAAGTTATAGTTAACAAATACTGGGGGGGAGGGGGGGGGGGCGGCTAACAGGAACCAAAGAAATTCAAAGCCATTAAAAATTATGAAGTGAATGACAGGCAGGTTGTGTTCCAAAGATTTCATGTGTTATTAGAAATGTCACTCACTGTTTGAGGTTACTTGTTTTGCTAGTGACACTTTGTTTTGCAAAATCTTTATTTCGTAATATTAATGAAGTTTGAATGGCAGTGAAATGTGAGCCATCTGTTTTGAAATGTTGACTCGCGTTCCTCCAATGTGAACATTGGAAAAGGGGTTGCGTAAGATTTTCAGTTCTTGGGCCATAGGCATTGTTCCACCTCAAGACTCTTAAGACAGGAGGAGAGAGGCAATGGCGGCTTGAAAATTTTAGTCAGTGCACGATTCATGTTCAAAGAACATTTTGGAAGAAATGCTCCCAATCTAAAACATGATTTTTAGATCTTGGAGACAATCCAAATACTGGCTCTACTGCTAACGAATGGAAAAATTAGATTCTTTTGAGAAAATTTTGTGTAATTTCAGTATATTCATAATTTTGAGTGTTTGTACCATTCTCGTGGCCATTGAAGAAACAAATTATTGGCTGTTTTATGCTTTGTGGCAAATGATGTTTAATTTTTTGTTTTTTATGATACACAGTACAGAGTTAGTTTGGCATATTCTAGTGGAAATTTTGTATTTACAATGATAGTTCCCACTAAATCTGTGAAATGGGGGCTGTTAACGTTCATTAAGGTGAAGTGAAGGTTTTATTTGTTAATTTAGACATTCCTTCTTTGTGTTGCGGGGGTTATGGGGGTCACAAAGTAAAAACCAGTAAAATACTATACTATGTTAACTGCAAAGCTTATTAAAATAGAACTCCTGTTTGTGAACCATAGATTACAAACAATAGTGTGGCTTTGAGCTGAGAACAGCTGTGAAATGGATGAGAAAAATTGAGTTTCGGACATTCCACGCAGGAGAAAAGAGCCTGATTGTATCACAGGTTAGTTACAGCTTTCACCTCTCCAGCCAAAGATGTGAAAAGTGTGAATGCACATGAAAATGTATGTATAAATCATAACTGAATTTAGCTATAAAAAAGTGTGTGTGTGTGTGTGTGTGTGTGTGTGTGTGTGTGTGTGTGTGTGTGTGTGTACGCATATTTGTAGACCCAAGCATACATTTACAGTGGTGTTTGGGGGGAAATAATATGCTAAAGAAAATGAAGTTCTGTGATTTGTCTGTGTGAGAGAGTTTGTTGTATCTCATGCACATTATATTGAACTAACATTTGTATATTTTTGACTTGTTAAATGAAGTAGTTAAAACACTAAATGGTGAAAAATGTTATTTTTTGTTCATAATCTGTAGAACTTACAGTTACTTTCCTCATTTCTAGGTTAGAGACGTCAGGCTTATCACTTGCAACAAAACTCGCCGTTTTAAAGGCATAGCTTATGTTGAATTCAGGGATCCTGAATCTGTCCCTTTGGTATGTATTATTTAAACGTTGTCTTGGATTTATGTACATCGGCTGAAATGTTCAGACTGTGGAATTTGTGTAGTAATGCAACTTTGATAAACTGTGTTTCTCTCTAGGCACTTGGTTTGTCAGGACAAAAGCTGCTTGGTATTCCCATTATAGTTCAGCACACTCAGGCTGAGAAAAACAGGGCAGGCAATACAATGCCAAATATGGTTGTGCCTAAAGGAAACAGTGGCCCAATGAGACTTTATGTGGGGTCTCTGCACTTTAATATTACAGAAGATATGCTGCGCGGTATTTTTGAACCTTTTGGAAAGATTGACAATATCCAGTTGATCATAGACCCAGAGACAGGAAGGTCGAAAGGCTATGGGTTCCTGACGGTATGTATAGTTCACTGCATACATTTTCAAACTAAACGTTAAGATTGTTTGCAGTTTAATGAGCTGTGTAAATGTGTACAAATTGACTGAATTAATAGTAGTTTCCATTATGTAAAGAGGTGTTTGCTTCAATTTAAAGTCTATTGCTGCTGAGTAATGTGTATTTTAAGATGGTGGTAGGATATTAAATAAATAAAGACTTACATATTGTATTGCCTATTTGTTGAGACATCATGGAAAAAAACATTCAGATTCTATACGCAGTATTCATAAAATAATAAACACTCTAATTATAGAATTGGTAAAATTTTTTTCTCATTGCATGGTATCAGTTTTATCATTATTGTTAGCTTTCCAGACAAAAAATTAGTTACCCCAGTGTGCACACATAGATGAATTGTTAAGCGATAGTCACTTGCTCAACTATGCACGCACAGCCTCTGTGAGCATGTCAGTAGTGTTCGTGAGACATACATGTTTCAAGCAGACATTGTCTGTAAACATGGATAAATGCAAGGACATGTCAGAGTGTGTAATCATGTTTGGCTGTGTCGTTGGCCATATGGTGTGTGAAGTTGCTGAATTCATTTGTGTTTCATAGTGGACTTACAGCATGTCTACAAACAGTATTGTAATAAACGTGGTGACCAAACATTGTCATAATTCTTGTTGAAAGTTGGTCCTGACAGAGAGACTGAACACGTTTCACAGTTTGTGAATAAAAAATACTTTCACACCATATTGAAATTATTGCAGGCAGTGAATGAAGGTCCATTCCAACCGGTTTTCGGGAGAACGTGATGGGAAAATGTGCAGTGAACATTTGGAGATGGTCACTATGCAATGGCTATTGCAAACCCTTATTTTTCAAGACTACAGCAGCAAAGTTCAGTGGGCTGGAAGAATATGTAACTACTTTTCTGAACACTCCCACACCCTACTATATCTAGATCGACTTGCAATAGAAATCTGCAGGACATGTTGGAACAGTGAGCAAAATGCCAACATCAACATCCTTGCCATTTGGTGGAATAGTATGAGCAAAACCTCAGCAATTGGATTATCCTGTATGGAATGAACCTGCACAACATTGTAGGTCCACTTCATAATTGGATCTAGGCGATCACAAAGTTCAGGGGTGAAATTACATGATTAGTAAATGACGCTTGTAATGACTATTTTTGGTCCAGTGAGCTAATGGTATTAATAAGTTAGCTAAACATTGTGATCAGCATGACGCATTCACTGTCACAAATTTGCTCTTTATTTGAACTTCATAACAGCCTGTTGAAAAGTCTTTAATCCAAAATTTGATTATTGTTTTAAATAATTAGAACCATATTCAGGTTGCCATCATAGCAGCTGTTATCCTTGTACCAGCATTACGAATACTGCTACAAGGCTTTAATATTTCTAAGAATAAATGTATCTAGCAAAAGGGCAGAGATGATTTTAGAACAAGAGCTAGTATACTGACTGTCAATTGACCAAAAACCCACCTAATCACTCATTTTTGACCTAATAATTTTGACTTGACTGATGTATCATTGCTTCCAAATTTGTAAGTTTGTTCCCTTTTAGGAAGAATTTCGTTGATTTATCTGGTGCTATATAGTCTGTTTTCACACCAACTTGTTAATTCTTTTTACATAAGTGAAATAATTGAATTGTGGTGTCCGCATCAAACTATGTCTCTCTAAAACCAGCTGTTTCAGACAATTAAATGGGTGGGGGAATTCAAAGGTGTTCAGTCTCAAATATGATCATACCTAAGTAAAGCACTGTGGTGTTAAAGACAACCTTAGAGGTGATGACAGCTTTGTCTTAATGTTGCTGAGGTAAAAGCAGGTGTGCTGTGAAGAACCGTAACTTTATAAACACACCTTCTCGTCCTGCTCTTGGGCTTTCTGCCAGGGTGGTCTAGGTTGCTTTATTTGGTTCTGCCCATTTATGTAATTGACAAGGACCTTAAAATTTAGCTGCTATTTTTGACAAATTTAGCAACTATTGTTGCCTAACGTGGCATCCTTTTCTGGTGCAACAACTGTTTGATGTTGTAGTGTGTTCTTTTTTATTAAAAGAAATGTAATATTTGTAACTGTTTGCCACACTATGTGCTTGAAAACTAAATTCATTGTAGAAGAAAAATAATTAAAAAAGCAGTTATGGAGATAGAAAATAAATAGTTTTTATTTACTGTGATACGAGCTTCTTGAGTGGAATATTTGTTTTTGCAAATAATTCTATATTTTTTTTGTGAAACAGTGTTTGCCTGTTTTCTTCCTTCTGCTCCATTGAAGCTTTCAGAAAATGATTGTCTCTGTTGGAAAAGAGCAGCATTTTGTCACCAATGAACGGAGCGATCCACGGATATCTTTCTTTCCCTATCCAGTTGACAATTACAAAATCTGCAGAACATTGATTTTGAATCTTTAGTGTATAAGCATGGGTTAGCTTATTGCAGAACCATTTTGTGAGCTGTGCGACCCATACAGTGCTACGTGTAGAACTGACAAGATGAGAGTGGAAATATAAATGACAACAGCTCCCCAGACACTCATCATGCTTGCCACAATGCGGGCAGTACAGTGCAACAGATGTCAGTGAAAATAAGCATATGAGAACTTCAAACACCCATTAGGTGAGGAGTGGTGTAGGGAGAAAGCCTAACTCCCTCTTTCAGGTCAGCCAGCATACACTAGTTTTCTGTGTTCACGTGAAAGTAGAATTGTCTCATGGATCGCTCGTCACTTCGGGTGTCTGGAGAGTCTTAATTGAATCCCTTGATGCAACATGGTTAATCTCTTCAGTCCAATTGCTTGATGAGGTTGGCCACATTGTTAATGAGATAGTTCAGGAACAACCTCCACCAGTGTCTTACACAGTCGCAGTTCGAAATCCCCACACTTCAAACTGCCACGTTCTAGTGTGAGCAATTTCCCATTATACTAGCTTTAGGTAGTAGACAGACACGTGCATTTCTTCATTCTAAGAAGTTAAATCACATGACAGTCCTCTGTTGCAACACACAATGTTTCTTACAGAGACCATTCAGCCATGCACTGTTTGCCATGGGATAAGAGTGTAACATAGGAGCACATGGATATGCCATTGTGCTCAAGCATAGGTGCCCTTTTTATTTTGCAAATGCCTACTTACATACATTATCTTTCCAAATTGGTCACAGAAGGAACACACAATTGTAGAAATCTGTGAGCTATTATAGAAGCAGTTTCTGCCATAACATTTTCATCTATATGACAAAGGTGGTGTTATATTAAATAAATTGAAACTACTCATTGTTGTTTTATCCTCCAAAGGTATTATGTCTTGAGTATACAGTACTTTGATTTGAAATAATGTTGTGAAAGAAGATGGCTATAACCACTTAGCATATTCTTGTGCGGTTTGATATTTTGTCTGGCTCTTTTAACTTTTATGGATATGCCCGACATCTGTTTCTGTAGCATGTTAGAGAAACCAGACAAAAAATGCTCTGAAATTGGGTTTTTTCTCCAGAAAGCCCCCCCCCCCCCCTTTCTCTCTCTCTCTCTCTCTCTCTCTCTCTCTCTCTCTCTCTCTTATGCAAATTACTTTGATTATTTCAGTTTCACAATGCTGAAGATGCCAAGAAAGCACTAGAGCAGCTGAATGGATTTGAATTGGCTGGCCGTCCTATGAAGGTGGGAAATGTAACTGAGAGATCAGATTCTGCTCAGGGTACGTCGATATTGGACAGTGATGAATTAGACAGGACAGGAATTGATCTTGGTGCGACTGGCAGATTGCAGCTGATGTGCAAGTTAGCAGAAGGTACAAATTCGCTAAAGTTGTATCATGTTGATACTGTTGCCAAAAAGTTTGTTGTTAGTTTGTTATTAAATACTGTTTTTGAATTGATATTTTATTATTGTTTGAATATGTTTGTGCTGAACTGTTATCGTGTCCCCATTGTACCATAAACATGGGTTTTTGCAGTTTAAGAGTAGACTGCTAATACTCATTATGAACACACAATGTGGAATAATTGCCGATTTGTTTTTGTAGTAGTAGTATATTAAATACTGTATGTGTACATTAAACAGTGGAATTAATGTATTTTCTATGCAGGTACAGGAATGCAGATTCCTCAGGCTGCAGCAACAGCATTAAACTTAAATTCTGCTGGAGCTCTCCCAATGCAGCAAACGACACCCCCAATTGCCACACAGTGCTTTATGTTGGCAAACATGTTTGACCCGTCTACGTAAGTATTAACAAGTATTCACTTGTAACATGAACCTTGTGTTAATTCCTGCCTCCTCCCTCCCTCCCTCCCTCCCTCCCTCCTTCCCTCGTTAAAGGTGTGTTTACATCTCTGCACACTATGTGGATGATGATGATGATGATGATGATGATGCACAAAGAGCTAAGGAGGCACATGCATCAGAGCAGTCATGCATGCCTGTGATTTGTGTGCATGGGCCAGTTTGTAGTCTCTCAGATAGGGAGGCACATGCAACAGTCATGTGCTTGTCTGCAGTTTTCTCCTTTTGATGCTTTGTTTTATTATGCCTTACTGCTAAGATTCAGTATATGTTTTCTGTCCATCCTTAGTTGCTTCAAAATTCATGAAGGTGTATTCAGTCTTTGCAGCTAAATGAAAGGCAGTTTGTATTGTGGGCCATTCACACTTTGCTTCTTCTATTTGTGAAGCATCTTGAGTGCTCTGTAATATATGTTAGCTTTATGTTTACATAAATGTGTCATATTGTAGCTACAAATGTGTTACTACATTATGTTTCCTCTTATTATCTTGTTTTATCAGTTTAGAAACAATTTTTGCAGGATAGATTTTATGAGGTTAAACAGTAATTTGGTGTTTGTTACGATTTCAGATGTGGGCATAGTCCATATCAGTTCAGGCAGGCTTGGAAAAATCTTACCTTCATAGTCTCGGATGTTATTGAATTTAGCATATGTTAAAATGAAGGCCTATGTAAGGAACACATATTTTTTGGTTTCCTCCAGAAAAATTTTTCCTCTTAGATACAGCCCTCCAAAGACGACATTGCGCATGCCATTTTGAAAAAAGATGCAAATTTTGGAAAAAAATTTAAAATGCTGTATCTCAGTAACAGTTCTAGATATTTTGTTAGGGCATTTTTTATTTTAAAATCTAGTTGCTTTATGATTACAAACAAATCCTCTGTTGGGACTTGTCAGTTATTTTACTATAGCATTCTGAACTTCATCTAATTTATTGTTTTTTTTTTTTTTTTAATTCCAGAAATGCCAATCCATAAAATTTTGATTTGTTTTTAAATTTTCTTTTATTTATTTCCCTCTCTGTTGATTAGTACCGTATGGTTCTACGTTCCCTGAAGAGGAGAGCTTTCACTTTTAGGTTGAACATGTTGTATAAACAATTGAAATTTTTGCCATGCATAAAACCTGTTTTATTCCCACATTATCACATAACAGGCTCATTAAAAATCAAAACCTAGCCTTATTTAACATTATTTTAATTTTGAAAGATGAGTAAGAGACTCATTTTTCAAGCATTTTAAATCTTTTCAAAATGTATATGAAAGGTCCAAAGACTTAAAGGTTTCAATTTATACAACTTCTGTGCACTCTGTTTTGTACTGAAATTAGCCAGTCAATGAACTAAAAATGTGTTCCGCTGCTTCAGTATCTTCCTTGGATATAGAGTAATGCCTTCCTGTTGAACCAATAGGAACTGGAGCACTTGCAATCTTCAAAACACTATAAACAGGAAGTGAGTACTGATGGCGTTGTTGCTGTCCTTCAGCAGGAAACATATATCCAGCATCTGGCCCATGTGATAGCATAAAGTTCACTACAATTTTGTTTAACTCTTAACTGGGGTCTATAATCTGTAACAATCCACCTGTGGCGGTCATACACATGTGCCACTAATATCCCCCCTTCTCAGGTTGTGAATGTGAATATTATCCTGCTGTTTCTGAGGTGTTGGCCGAACAAACGAGATTTCTTCTTTCTTACTCTTTAAAGTGCGTGCAATATGAGTTCGACATCACTTTGAGACCAAAAATGTCTTCTGAATTCTTTTCACAGAAGTAGTTTGTTTGGACCATTCTTCTTTTTTTCTGCTCACTGAATTCTTCGATTTTGTCTTTGGACAAAAGAATGAGGGCTGTGGATGTCTTAAGATTTAACGACTCTCGTAAAATCCTCGGCATTTTGAATCGCAGTTGTATTTGGGCTAGAAAGATTGTTTTGTAGCATAGTGCTTCAGCCTCCTACACTATCACAAGGCCCCTTCCCGTGACCAGTAGCACTGTATACCCAATCAGCTGGCAGAAGTGACTTACTCATTTCAAACAGCTGGTAATGATTTTTAAAATGACTAGGAGCACCATCACAAATAATTATCTTCTCTGCCCCTGTTTGCAGTTGAAGAATTTTGCATGTTGATAGCAAAGCATCGCTTATAACTGCAACACTTGTGGTATTGTTGTGAAAATATGTCACTCATGTAAAAACTGAAACCTGGTCATTACTCCAATGATACCATTGTACTTCTTGTGGGAGAGTTACAGTCTTCTCAGCAAAATGACAGTGAAGCACTAAACATATTCTTCAGCCTGTACACATCCTTTCACTTCTGCAGTGTGTTGTTGAAAATTTCTTCAGATGCTGGTGTGTTCACTGACCATTTACCAAGCTCATCAATGAAACTGTCAAAGACAACAGTTTTCTTAATTAGTTTACTTTCCTCCCATGTCACATGCGTAATTTCTGCAGAGTTATCTGCTACGTCTTCCAGGCCAAGTGTCTGTAAAGACAGTCCTCCCTTTCCAGTCCAGTCACCATATTCTTGAAATAAACAAATTTCTCGCTTTAAATCACAGAGACTTTGCATGCTCAACCAAGGTGTCATATGTCACGTGCTCCAGTAAGTTCTTCAAAGTTTCCACACAAAGTTCAAAATTTGTACAGTACACACATAAACGGACATCTCTAGGTTGGTGTGGAACTACCCACTTACGTCGTAGCGCATAAAGTTTTGATCTTGTGAAGTTGTATAGTTGTTCGTATAAATTGCAAACGTTTTTTTTAATACTGCGTATCATGTACCTCTTCACTTAAACAACTTTCTGACCTTCAACTGTTACAGTTATAGTGTCTTTTTTGGTGGCACTCTGGCGAGAACAGTCCCATCTATCTGCCAGATATAATGATTGCACTGTTTGAACTTGAGCTGCTTCTACAGGATGACCATAATACTTCCAAAGACTCCTTTTACAGATCTCACATTTCTTGATTTGTCTACCATGTACTTTGATACTGATGGAACATGGTTCAAAATTTTTTAATGTCTCTGGTCACTGTAGGATGCACAGTATTCAATGGCTGAATTGATATTGTGAAAAATTCCTGACAAGAAGTGCAAGAGTGCTTTGGTTCATTTTCTTCTGAAGATGGAATTTCTACTTTGAAGAGTGGTCAGTTTTGCTGTAGTGTACTCATCCATAGCTTTAGTAATTTATCTGCACTTTGATGCATAGAGCTTATAACTCGACTTCACTGACCACAGTTTCTTAACAGGACTAACACCTACCTCTGTAGTTGAATGACTCAGGGTATTAAATTCCTCTTCTATTGATGCAAAATCTGCATCATCTACACCATGGGAGGCTTCATTTTGTTCACCTTGTTGTTATTCTGTCAAAACATTTGTAACACAAAAAGTCGTTACTGGAAAGATCTTCACTTTGAAACAGCTTCAAATGAGAACACTTATTCCCAACCTGAACAAATTTGTGTTTTTTTTGTTTGTCTTATATATCACTCTTTTATGGATATGCAAATAGTCAGCACACTTAACTCTCCTGTGGCCCCAGTCAGATGACATTTCAAACAGTCCTTTTCACAAAACACACTGCAACTGTATCGACTGGCAAATTCCGCATGAAATGCAGAACTCACTAGACGGTCTCAAATTTCTTAGAAGCCTCTTCAGTAAACAAAGTAGCACTGAACACTACAATACAGCAACCTGCAATGAACAACCACGACAAAGAAACTGACAAGAACCTTCAACAAAGTATAAGAAATATCTGCATCAATGAAAGTGAAAAGAAATAACTGTAACAAGGAAAGTGATGAGAAATAACTGCAACCAAGACAATAGAAATAAACATTGTAACAAAGAAATTAGTAAGAAACAACTTCAGTGAAGACATACATTATGCTTAAAAAATTCTAAAATCAAACCTGTCCAACTTAAAAGTGGAAGCTCTCCTTTTCAGGGAATGTACAACTATATGGTATTAATCAACAGAAAAAATAAAGATTTTATGGATTGGCATTTTGAAAAAAAATACATAAATTATAAAAAGTTCAGAATGCTATAGTAAAAGAACTTTGACAGGTAAGTCCAAATGGAGGATTTCTTTGTAATCGGAAGGTAATCATCTTTCAAATAAAACAAACCAACAAAATAGCTAGAACTGCTCCAGAGACACAGCATTTTAAATTTTTTTCTGAAATTCGCATCTTCAAAATGGTGTTCGCAGTGTCACCTTTGGAGACCTATATCTTGGAGCAGGTCTTTTTTTTTTGTGGAGAAAACAAAAAATATGTCTTCCTTACTTAGTCCTTCATTGTAACATATTTTAAATTCAATAACGTCAATCAGAGATTATGAAGGTGACACCCTAACATTATGGGAAAACTTTGATGAACAAAGAGCCCTTGCAATGAACAAGGTAGCAATTAATGAACAAGTCAATATAAGTAATAACTCACCAGCCTCTTAGCTACTAAAATAATAACAAACAGATGTAAAACAAACTCATTCTCTTGTGCGCCCCCCCCCCCCAGTCCACACACACACACACACACACACACACACACACACACACACACACACGACAGATGAGCAGATATCAAACCATACATACACATGACACAAAGATGAAGGATAAACCTACTGGCAACACTGCACACTATAAACAGACACAGTGAATAATTGAAGTGAGGTGTTAAAAAAAAAACTCACGAAATCTGTGTTGCGTGCGAGAGTTGTTTCTAACCCGACAAAACAAAAGGAAACTTAATACATTAGCATATTTCTAACTACTATATAACACATTCACCGGAAAATGTAGCATCTATTTTTGGCAAAATTCGCATCTATTTTTTTGTTTGTAAGTGATTAGATGTTCAAATGTAAAAGGTTGTCATGGTACACGAGTGAAGACAAACAAAGCCTTATTTCATTGAAATTGAGTGTTAAAAAGTGTTGATTGGGAACATTTAGACTGAAACGTTTGCTTTTGGAAAAACTTTAACATCTTTTTCTTCTGTAACAGCCTTTGTTTTCTTTGGCCATATTTAAGCTTTCAAAAGTGATTGTTCTGTTGAAAAGCAGCAGCATTTTCCCCCTGCCAAATTTCAAAATCTGCTGACTATTAATTTTGGTCTTTCGTGGGCATTCAGCATAGAAATAGGACCAAACATACGGCAACTCTATTTTAATGGTAGGGGAAAAATTTCAGCGTAGTTGAAAAACATTACATATTTAGTTTTTCGCTATAGCACAGAGTGCGGGCACTATAGGCTATAGTGGCAGATGGCAGAGTATAAACAAACTAGAATTGTTGATCACCAGAGGGGAGAGGAGTGGTGCAGGTTAACAAGCACCATCACCACCACCTCCTCCTCCTCCTCCTCCTCCTGCTCCTCCTTATGGGGCAGCAGCCTACAGCAGAACTGACACATTGTCATAGGTATCGCAGATATCTTCTGGTGTTGTGTAAGGGTTGTGAATGAAATCCATGCTGGACCAGGTAATGCCCAACACACAGCAGTTGGGAACAGCTAGCACCCTGTGGAATTGCTTTTTGCAGATAGCAGAGTATTGTTAATGAAGTAGTTCATGCCTGACCTGTAGCAGTATTCGGCGCAACCACATTTCAAAATGTCCGCCACCTAGTTTTCTATGTTAAGTGTTCGCTATCTACCATCTTTCGAGGGTTAGCTGGCAAATAAACATACATGTTTCTTTGTTACCAAATGCTAGGTCCCACAGCTGAGTATCCTGTTACATTATGTGGATGTATCTTAAATAGACAATTCAACTGCTCACAGTTGACCTGGCATCAGACCATTGATACAGCACTGTTTCGTACCCTTATTATTTTGCAAATAGGTTATTATGAACATAATTTTTTAAAATTGGGCTTTGCCAGATGACATGCAATACCAGTAACTGGAAATTGGTTACATTTTTCAGTATTTATGTGTGGAAAATAAAGCTGTTTCAGTCTCTCTCTGGTAAAATATTCCATGTGGATACAGTTTTCTATGAAATAGTGTGTGTTGAGTAATTTCATGTTTTTGCATTTTGAGGCAAAATTCACATTTATTTTGCATTTATTGCAAAATATGAATTTTTTCGGTCCTTATTTATTATGTAAATAAAACGAACTTGTGTTACAAGCACTAAAGATGCTTCACAAATAAGAAGTGAAAAGTGTATGGCCAAAAAGAAACACTGCCTTTCATTTAATTGCAAAGACGGAATAAACCTTCATGAAAATACGTATACTTGCATATTCTTGACGTGTTTGCTGTAAGTATCTGGCAAGTGTTTTGTTCCTTGCAATAAGCCTTATACGTAATGTTAGGTGCTTGTCAGCCTGCCTTTAGAGGGCGCATTTATGCTGCAGTCTCGTGGTGCACATCACCAGGACACTTAACTGGCTGTGATAAACACACTGCCTATTGGCCAGCCACAAAGATATATTTACCCTGCAGCTGCAGCTTGATCTTTGGAGTAACATGTGTGCTTCTCTCTACATTTACATGCAGATGTCAAGAAAGAGGCATCCACCTAAATGTGTGCCTCTACTAGTTTGTGGGACAAGCACACACACATGGGACTACTGTATTTGCTAGGTGCACAGGTGTAAGTGGATCTTGACACTTGAACAGGGGACTTAAGTATAATAAAATTTTGTAATGTCATTTTCTGGTTTTCATTAAAACTTCATTTCTGGTGTTATCATTCTTTTAAATTTACAATCAGGAATGCAAATTGGGCATATAGCATGAAGAAAGTATTTCTAGCACCCATACTTACAAACGCATCAGCCAGCATAAATTTATATTAAAAAAAATTGTTGTAGTAGAGTTAAATTTTTAATATTTTAACCTTTTCAGGGAAACCAATCCAAATTGGGATATCGAAATTAGGGATGATGTGATAGAAGAGTGTAACAAACATGGTGGTGTCTTGCATGTTTATGTAGACAAAGCATCATTACAAGGAAATGTCTATGTAAAGTGCCCCTCAATCAGCACAGCTGTGGCAGCAGTGAACTCGTTACATGGCAGGTGGTTTGCAGGTAATGTTATTTCTTCCTTATTCTATGGAAACTAGTAATGTATTTTCATTGCAAAGCTATTTAGCTACATGATCTAAACTTTAAGAAAAAGAAAAAAATTAATTTTTTGTAGCAGCATTATTTTGAATACTTAACTTTTATCTATTGCTAAATTCTCTGATTTCTATCATGAAAAAATTAGAATTGGTCTTTGTAAATCATACTCATAGAAGTACTCTTCCAGCACTTTCAGAAGTCTATGAGTATTATCTCTTACAAAGCCAACAGCATTTTCAGTTATTTTTTAAAAGCATTTTTGGGCCAAAACTATGTGGTATGAATGTTTGCAAATGAATTTTCACTCTTCAGTTGAATACGCTCCCAGTTTGAAACTTCTGTGGCAGGTTAAAACAGTTTGTTGGACTGGGATTCAAACCAAAAACCTATAAGTTTCACAAGCATATCTACTGACTGAGCCAGCTAGCCATGACTCGCAACTAGAGATTAGAAATGTAGAGACTGAGTCTTATGTTGCAGATTGCAAACACTAGAAATCAAGGTGCTGCTGTTACGTCAGTGCTATATTGCCTTCCTTACTACGTGTTGTAGTTCTGAGAGTATGAAGAGCGTGAGAACAGTGGCACTGCAGTCACTTTCTCCACTGGCACACACTTTCGCTCATAGTGAAGTGTGCTGAAGCAGAGCTATTTGTGGCTTAAAACATAACGAAGTTCATTCAATAGAAACAGAATGGTTCTATTTTGTTTTTCACCTCCACATGTGAGAAAACATGTGCTCTTGTCAGTGTTATGTCCCTGCAGTCGAAGAGTACACTATTTGTGATTTTTTTTGGACATAGAAACATGCATGCATTTATGGACTAATAGTTGTGTAGCTTATTTATTTTTGCTACCTTTTTTGAAGCTCATGAATAATTAATCACCAGTTGGAGAATACACTTCATAGTTGTCTTAGTTCAGGTACTTCTGTAGCAGACTCTCATAACATGTCGAAAATGTGTGTGGCAAATAAATTGCATGTGTGTATCAACTTAACTGCTAGATATTCACTGAATAGAGATTTACAGTAGTCTTGAAAAAATTTTGTATGGGTACTGATTGCTAACTTCCAGTCATTGTCCACGCCCAAAGATTGCATATGTAGTGGCAATGCTACTAAACCACGGTTATGTTTATAGACTTATAAACTCATGTACTTGCTCTCCTTTGTACACTGGTGTAGTCCACTTGTACCTGACAACAGACTCAAGTGAAATTTTTCAGTTGAATGGACAGCAGTGGAGATTAAAGAGTAGAGTCTCTGAGTGTACAGAGAGTTCTAAGGAGATGTCATAGGAGCCACTGATGAGTTTAAAGCAAGTATTCAGAGCTCATCTCTGATCTCTACTCACGACTTGTCGTTAGAGCTTTACTTCTAGAAGTACCTTTGTTCTGTCTACCATCTACCAAACTAAACAGAAATTCTTCTGCACATTTTACAGAACTAGCTCTCTTGTGAAGTTGGGAAGATAGGGAAAGTTACTGGTAGAAGGTAAACAAACTGTGATGGGTAAGGTGTGCTTGATTAGCTTACTTGATGGAGCATGTGCCTGTGAAAGGCAGTGTCCAGGTTTGAGTCCCAGTACAGCATACAGTTTTAATCTGCCAGACTGTTTAAACGTGCTGAATATTTGGAAGTGAATAGCCTTTTCTTTCTCCTCTACCTCTTATTTTTTCAAATTTTTAAAAATCGCTTCCATTTAATTAGATACTAAGATCAGATCTTTATTTGTACCATATTTGAAAGTATATCTTCAGTAGTTTTCTTGGAAAATGCAAGTGAATGGAAGGAAAGGGTTAATCCAAGGAAAAAATTGTTCAAACTTTAAAGCTACATTTATTTTTATATTAGTCATCCACAACTTCAGAATGTTCACATCCGTAACTTTCATGACAATCTGTATCATCTTCATGTTTCTTCTTGATGTTTCACGTTTTATTAATTTTAATATTTTCTTGGAGCGGTGTCCTCATAACCTCAAATCAATTGAATGATTACATTCTGCTACACTGGCAGCCATTTGATGGATTAAAATATCATTTTATTTTGCTTTCAAAGCAAAAGGTAAGGGTATTTTAATCCATTCAGTGACAACCAATGTGGCAGAAGATATCATTCAGACATCTAAGTAATTTTATTAGTAACTATTACAACAGTTAGAATTTACTTGTTATTCATTCCTCTTAGGTTAGATAAACCCTTGATTAATTGCATGATTTTTGATACGTTAACACTCACATTGTGGTATATTTGACCTGAAAATAAAACAGCACTATAGCTTTCCAAGAAATAATAACCTTGGTTATATATTTTTGCATCCTTTTAAAATAATAATGAATTGAATAATATTTTGATTGATTTCCAAATAACTAATTTTTGGAAGTGATGGTTCAGTAACCTTCAACCCATTTAGTGTTGTGGGTGTGTTAACATGCACCGTTGCTGCTGCCCCCGGGTTCTGTGGACGTGTTTACATATGCCTTTGAGCCTTTCATCAGGTGCTCTGGACATGTTTGTGATTGGCCACTTGCTGCCGCCTGTATCGCCTTTGTGCTCTCGACGTGTTAAGGTGGGCTGCTGCTTGGGTCACTGTGTGCTCTGGGCATGTTAATGTGTTGAGGCATTTAGCAGCCATGTAGAGCGGCGAAGTACCCACATATCTACCCAAAGTGCACAGTAGCTTTCTGAAGTTCAGCCATTTTCTATTTTGAGTGAGAAAATGGCACGCCATAGTGGTTCTACAGTGGAAGAAATAGTGAAGATGGTGACAGGCAATTATACCTTGTACATGCTATCGCAGGATAATGAAATCTGGAGTAGAGTATCAGGAGTCTCCATATAGAGACAACTTCAGTAGTGTTGGTGGCGAGGCTAGTTAGCTGTTACATGTAGCTACAAACCATTCTAAAGGTTGTAAATAAACAGGTGCTGATGGAAACTGAAGTAATTAAAACATAGTTACCAAGCGATTACGTCTTGACATAATGAGTGTCCCACATAGAATATCGTAAATATTGTGCGCGATGTTGCAGTATTCTCTTTTGATGAGATATTAAATGCTGTTAAAAGAAGTACATCTTTCCACAAAACAAGAAGAAGGAGGAGGAGGAGGAGGAGGTGGAGGAAAGAAAGAAAAACATAATTAGTTCTATATCTTGATAGGTAGAAAAAATTTTAAAGTATTAATCATACAGAAAAATATGCACCATTCGTTTCAATATCTTGAACTATTTATGAAATTCAATTTGTGTTAAGATTACATGATGATGAACGCTGCACATGGACTGACCACTGGATGCACTGTGCAACCCTCCTGTAACTATAAAAACCAATATCTCAGGAACAGTGATGTGTACTCTCTGCTCGAAATAGAATGTTGATATTTGAGCAGTAAATGACCTAAAATGAACCATACACGAAGTTTACGCAGTCTGTTTTAATTCTGAAAAGCTGTTAACATTTCATGCAATGCTTTCTTTACTTACTTAGTTGCAGCACAATAACTAAGACAAACAACAAAAAGAAATACAGTCCTTCACCGAGTGGAGATATGGGGCTGTAAGGTGTGGAAGAATCAAATTTTTCACCGAATAGTTTTCTTAAAATCAAATAATGTCAGCTCAAGTGTTGCTGTCAGCACATGCAATGCTGCTGTGCTGCACACGCAGTACAGGGTAATCGCATCGCACCACTTCTTGTTAGATAGCTTGGTAATATATCCTTGTGCGACAAAACGTTCAGTTTCCTATTGTATGCAAAACAAATTGTACATGAAATTGTAGAAGACATATCATGAAATGGAATCAACAAACATGGAGTGAAAACGTTATCACTATGGTTTCCAGTAACTACCAATGTATTGTCACAGATAATTCATCCTTTCCTTGAGTTACCACAGTTATGAATATTTGAAGGACAGCAGATATTTTGCATGAGTTACTGAGGCAATTCTAAAGCAATATGTCACTTTCTTCATAGGCTTCTAAAATCCTACTAAAAGCTCCAAAAAATGTAATTCATAGGTGTGAAACAGTATTGATATACCTGTTTGTCTGTGTATAATTTATTTCTAGAGGAGCTTCACTGTGAACAACTTAAAGTTGTCTGAGTAACTCTATTTTATATCGGGGGTCGCAAAACCAGAGCAACAAATGGTCGCACCCAGCACACCAGGAATATTCAGCACAGGTGCGCCAGAACACGAGGCAAAACCAGTACACAGGTTGCGGCTGGAACACAATCTGTCTGCGCGGGTAGTGGTTTTAGGTGACAACAAAGCCGCACTCACAGTAGAATGCAGCAAGCCCATGTGTAGCAGTCAAGGGATTAAAGACAAGAGACATAATATTTGACATGTTATGTGGTATAAAAAGTTCATCCTTCTTCTTAGCCATTGCAAGATGTGTAGGTCATCTTATGTGACACCTTTTTTTTGTTAGGCTGACCCTGTTTGTCACATCCTGTGTGCTGGCACCAATTTCTGTCCCTAGGCTTTTGTCTTGTATCTTGAGGTGTATAGTTATGTTCATTCTTAGGATAGCATAGATAACAAAAGTCCTCAGTTACGTTCTTCGGGAATTCACATCTTGCAACTTACCAGAGCTCAGTTTGTAAAGGCTATATCAATTCAGAGTACACACATTTACCATATGAAGGGAAAAAACACCACTGATGTTTATCATTTAATCACAAGAAAATATAAAAAGCCTGTGATTTATATTTTAATTTTCTTATCTGACTATATTTTAATATGTTGGTTGACTTTATTCTTGTTGTTATGTTGACTTTTAAATAGCATAGTTGGCAAGAGATATTACTTCTTCTATCTAAAAATCCAGCTATGCTGGACCACAGCAACTTTTTCATCAAAACTTGTACACTAGTTGGTGTAGTGTTGAGTCAAAGAAAAAAGTTAGTAGTATCAGTACTTGGCGAATATTTCTGGCCTAAGCTTAAAATCATAGCTAGTCATTCATAACTCCACACTTTGGAAAAATTGAAAGAAAGACTCACTGAAGTCTTCAGAATAGCAATGCAATGCAATGGAAAAACCTTTATTATGTAGGTTTGAGCTCCTGTGGCAGGTTTCCTTGTCAGTCTTTTTCCTCTCATCTCTAATGTTATTTTCATCAGAGTGAAGTAAAGCCTGGTATCTCCTGTATGGCATAGTAACTGTAAATACATCAGTGTCATATAAGTGGTGCTCAGAAAGTGTCTGTAAAACTTGTAAGGGTGTTAGAGGTTTGGTAGTGCTGAGAAATAATTGTTCAGAAAAAATTTTGGTACACTGTGCCATTTCATAGTTAATTTGCATTGAAGTTAGCCAGTCGGGCTGTTGCAAGTGCAAATTAAAGCGGCTCACCAGAGGCAGTGTTGGCAAATGCGTTCTTTGTTTGGCTTTCTAAAAACCAAACTAGAGAGAAATACAAAAGTAGACACGGGATGCTAGTGTAAGGATCGAACCTGTGGTAAATGCTGAGCATTCTCGTGAATTATGAGAACAACTGACACTAATTGTATCTGGCAGACCACTTGAGTTTGCGTATACAACAACCTTCAATGCTAATTAACTTAGAAACAGTGCAATATATTGAATTTTTTCCTTAACAATTATTTTTCAGCGCAACCTACCCTACAACACCCTTCCATAGCCCACAGGTCAGTCACATGAAGGTGGGAAGCTTTGTAAGTTGTTGCTTATAGCAGAAGACCCAGAAAGGCATTGATCTTCTGAATCTTGTGCATCACAAGAAGTGTCAAGTCGTCCATAGATGTTCATCTGCGAATTAGTGTATGTAACAATGTCATCCCATCAGTTTATCATCAAAATAAGGAGATTATTTCCATAGGAGTCTTTGCTGCTGCAGCCTATGCTAAAGTGTGTGGGGTTACGAGAAAAGGTGTTACTGTTTTTGGATCTTCCCCTATGACTAACTGGTTTTGTATCACCTTTACTCATAATAGTAACAAATGATTTTGGAGATTCATCACTTGAAGTGGCGACCACATCTGAATATGTATTCATATTCACTTATTTAAATGGTTTCTTCTCCATCTTTTTGATTTTTATCAGATAGAGATTGTTAGTCATAAGTTCATTGCAGTGGTGACGTAATTTCTTCATGTGCGAGAAACGTCAACATTTTCTGGAAGAACATGAAACACTTGAAATTTTGACGTAACATGTGATTGGTCAGAAAAATGAGTTAATGCATGTGAAGAACAATGATGAAGACAACACATAGATACTCATTTGAAATTTCCTGTGTTGAGAAATGAGGAGGAGCAATCTGTTTTACTTGGTAAAAAGCTTTCTGTAGCCAAGATCGCATAAATACATATTCATTTTCGACAACCAGTTTCGACAGGCTTTGCTTTCATCTTCTGATCTTCAAAAATTTTTTGTTTTTGGTATTGTATACACTGTCGAAGCTAGTTCATCAGTGAATTAAACATGTCAAGCTAACTTAAAATAGATATGGTATTGTAAATTTTTCTTTATGTTGTGTTTTTTAGGACTCAACAATCATCTGTTAGTGCTACATATACGGACATGGCCATGTGCACAAGGTGCTTTTTGATTTTAAATGTTTTATTTCTAACAAACCATCACATAATGTGGTACATTTTATCATCAATATCACAATGAACGTGTTGTGTAACAAAGTTTTTTGAAGACCACAATATGACAGCAATGCCTTTCAAAAACGGTTGTTACATTATAGTTTTTTACATAGATACTCTTGTCTCTTCACTGAAATATGGAGAAACACAGGTAGTTACATTGGATCAAAGCATGCAGTACAAGGAAACAGTGAGGGTAAAAATGGTTTAAAAAAGAGCTCAAGAGACAGCCACACTACAGGAGTTTATATAGAAAAAAAACTACCCAGTTATATTGACATGATAGCATTAATTACAAGTTAAACTAAAGTGCCTGTCTCAAATTCCCCCATTTCAGTAGCCTGCCTTGTATTTCCATTATTGTGACTCTATCTGTATTCCCATTGTTACACCCCCCCCCCCCCCCCAAAAAAAGCTCAGGGGTTGTAATATGTCAGAACAGCCAAGAGGTATGGTTTAGGAGAGAGGGATGACTCGTGCCAAAGTGTGCAGAGAAACACAAGCAGTTGCATCGCTGACTTTATTACATCAAAGGTACATGGCCGGCCTTGCGCTGAACTTGGCGATGGCAGCATGCATGGGTCAGTGCCTATGTGAATGCTAGAATCCACAGCATTGGCGTCCAGTTGCCCAGCCTTGCAGACATAGCGATCCTACTCGTGCCACGGCTATGCCCTTGGCCCGGAACATGGCTGACTGGTCCCTCAAACGCAACTCATGGACCCCATGTAGAGTGCCATCGTAGTGAGGCTTAGCAGCTCTGGCAATCTGTCAAAGGCAGCTCGTTCAGTGTCTGCAGACAGTTCCGCATCCGGGAGTCTGCAAGTTCGTGCTCTGGCCCCGTGCTTGCAGATGGCAACTTCCAGTTCACCGGATGTTGTACCCAGGGAACGGAGGCTAGCAGCCCTCTCGCTCTTCACACCGGTGTAGCTCCAAGGTGTGACACACCCTACCACAGCAATGATGCTTCTGTGGATCTGAGGTTGGAGGTAGCTTCAGTGTGTCGGTTGGCTTCCAGTATCAATCACCAAAAGGTCATCGTGGTTGCCCTGCAACTTAACATCGACTCAACATATTGATTATATTCCCACAAAGTTTCTTACAAATTTGTATAGATTTCTCATCATTATTAGAGATATAGTTTCAAGCAACAAAACATCACTTGTAGTACATGAAAGGCACAGAATTAAAAAGCCAGCAAGGCTAAGGACATTTGAAGGTCTTGTGTCAAGATCTTACTGTTTGGGGGCTTACCTTTGGGATCTGCAGACTTCTGGAACTGATTAGAAGAGAACCATGTCAACTATTAGTCAGTAGTTACAATTAACAACACATTTTTTAAACTTTTAAGCCAACATTATTGAAACATTAAATGGAATTAATGTGGGTTGAGTATTGTTGGTCTCTCTCTCACTCACACACACACACACACACAATATATATAGTATTCTTATTTACGAACTGCCTCTCTGTGAACTTATTTGCTTTTCAAAAATGTAAAATCAACGGGTCTGTGGTTCAGTCTGAAGTCATCTAGGGTGTTTTTCTGTCCCTTGTTTCTTTTATCTCCATCATTGATTGGTATATATAAAAAACGAAAAGTTCTGCTGTTGTTTGGAATCCTAGTAGGCCCTCTGTTACTGGCTCGGTCAGTCCATTCAAAGGTCTGAGGAAGGTAAAATCATACTGACTATAATATGACTATGCCTAATACAATATTGCAGTGTTCCAAAATCATTCTGACTGAGGATACTTTACTCTACCCTTTATTGTATAAATCAGTAAGAATAATAGAAATATGCCATCTCTAAGTTGTTTTATCCCCACGATCAGGCCAGCTTACGTCTGCTTTCTTTATAAACATAGACATAACTTCATTCTGACCTTCAAGTTTTCATTAACTAAAAATCAACTGGAATCTCTTTAATAAAACCGCTGTGGTTAGTGTCATTATGCAGCCATATTAGTGGCCATGATCTGTAATTCTTGTCATCTTGAAAAAAAAAAAAGGAGAGAGATTGATTTTATTACTGTTTCTCTCTACATAAATGTTCCATTCTGTTCTTCATATTTATGCTTCTTAGACAACATTGTAACTATTTGTGTACCAATAGTAATTGCAATTTTGTTTAAACAGTGTTACTATACAGAGAAAATAATAGTGTTACTATACAGAGAAAATAATAGTGTTACTATACAGAGAAAATAATAGTGTTACTATACAGAGAAAATAATAGTGTTACTATACAGAGAAAACAGTGTTATTTACCATGATGTACAGTGTTAATGAAACAAGATGGGTGCACGTGTACAGACTTTTAAAGTTGACTAGAGCTACTTCACATTGCAGCTGGAGTTGCTCAAGGATGATTTTGTCTCAAAGTTTGCTGAAAAAATATATGTTGAAGTTCCTTTGATACCTCTAAAAACTACAGTATTTTGATTTTCTGATGACCTGTTAAAATGCTACAGACCCCTCTAAACGAGAGTATTTGTGAAAATGTCGTAACAAAAGGGAAAACTGAAAAATTGTAAGAAAGAAACCATAAGTGATAGAGATCTGAATTTATTTTCAATAAATGCTTTATTCTCAATACTATGAGACATGATTAATACAGACACACTTCTGAGCTTTTTCGATTTTTTTTTTTCTTTCTTTTGAAAATAAACTATAAAAATTTGCAACTTTTTATGAATTTCAAAATTATGTTTTGAAAATAAGAATAGTCACTGGTGTTAACTGCCTTGAGAAATGGACTTCTGTCAGCTATGACATCAATGCATAAAATTCTTAAACTATCAAAATATTTGTACATAAAGATGAAAGAATCTGAAATTTTTTTGTTATTTGGAAACTATTGACTCCAAAACCCCAATTCTAAATGCTCTAAAAATTTCATGGCATGCTAGTTGGCAGTTTTCTTAGGGAATGTACAAACAGAATGGGAAATACTTGCCTGGATGAAATGTGAGAAATTTTTAGGTAGACCTACCTCTACACTAAAGGTCAAAAATCAGACACCTAAATATTTAAATTGATAGCTGATTTTAAGTAAATGTCATGCAATCAAAAATTATTTCACAACATTATAAGTGAGAGGGAAAACAATTCATAATTTGTTAGAAAGCATTTTATAACAAAAAGGAGATATATAGAATGTTTATACCCATTTTTCTTTTATTATGATATTCACAAATTATTATTGACTTCTGTCATGATTTTACTTCATGACTTTTCGTGAATTAAAATTGCCTACGATCAACACTGCAATGTTCAGAAGAATTCATCGTTTTTCTCATTAAACTTTTATAGCCAAGCTGAACTTGCACATGGACAAGGATGATCCAACAAGAGCAGTACTTGAAAATGGTGGCTTACTACAAAGTCTTCTAAAGTATACTGTAGTCTCTGCATTTCACACAGAGCAACAGGCTACATTTCATAGATAACCTTTCTTGCAAAGTATGTGTCACTCTGGGATGCAAGCCATTAGCGACTTAATTGAATTCCTACCACAGGCGTCATAGCAGATCACTCTCCCCCCCCCCCCCTCCTTTTTTTTAATTCCCGTAGTGTACTTACATTTAAAATTATGAGTTTCATGTTTGTTACTAATGTTGATATGGTCTGTACAAATCCAGTAGCATATTGTATAGCATCAACGGCTTCATGCTGGAGATAGTCGTGTTGCAGTATTTTTAGACACCTCCTACCCCATCACATGCACTTTTTACATGATCTATTGCAGAAAATATTCCTCCTGCTGAAAGCAGTTTTTAAAATAAGATGCTGCACAAACAGTCACATACACGTGTTTAGAAAATGCATAGCCTCTAAATGCTATGTCAATAATTATCATTCATGTGCAGTGTCATGACTGAGATCATAACTGACAATAGCAAAACAGTCTGATGTTCCAAGGAAATGAGCAACACGTTTGAATATTGATACCTGTGGTGTGTGCCATGGGTAACTTTGAATTTTTTTCTGCGAAGCAACAAACCAGTTCTGAACGAAGTCTAAATGGACAACTAATGTGTCAGTGTTCTGGGATGTGGCTGATATTGCTTCTGCTATGGCCTGTCTCTGAATCCTCTGGATATGATGGTGAGCTATTTCTTATGTGACCCAGTGCCTAATCTCTCTAACAAACTTCTCTGTCTCTGCTGTCTTCTTCACCAACTCTCCTCCCTCCCACAATGCATAGGTTATATCATTGTCAGTATCCTGAAGGTGTACTGCTTCAAGAGTTATCACTCCAACACCAGTACACATTGCATACTTCTGCAACCAACATTTATCTTACGGCTTTTGACATATACACAAAAGTGTCAGGTCCATCTCTATGTACTTCTTCCCTGTGACACTACTTATGGTGAAACAGACAAGTTTGAAATTAGTGCAGTAAAATACATGTTCGTACTTCCATCACTGACTGGCATTTTACCCATTTTGATTGTAAGGAGTAGAATTTTGAGAGACCAGTTTTTAAATTCTGGTTTTCCTTTTTCATTAGGAGATATGCTTCTCTTATTGATCTTGTCATATATCTTTTCACCTTTTTAACTTTTTCACTATTTTCACAAACGGAGATATCAGCCTGGTTAGTACTTTGCATGCTTCAATCTTTGTCATCACTTAGGCAATATTTCAGAGCAATAGTAAGTGTATCATCTTAAAGCAGATGCCCACAATAAGGATTTGGGCATGCCCAAATACCTTTCTCATTCTTTATTTTATGAACTTTTGAAATCAAATAATGTGAGGAAGTGGGTGTATATTTCTGCTTGTGCTCCTTAGAGTAGCTACCTGGTGTTAGTGTCAGTAACTGTACCTCCTCAGTATAGATGGCTGCTGAGATAGCAGTATTTAGGTTTTGAAACCACACATCACATTTCATGCACATGTCACTATCTTCAGGTTACTCAACAAGTTCATCTACATTATACACTTGACAAAGGTTTGAAGATGTTGCTTGTGTAAAACTTGTTTCGGTTCCTTTCATTTTCTTTTGACGTACTGTTGCTTGTGCTTCTCACCTTTCCTGGATGTTTAAGGGGGGTTATAGTAAGGGCTACAGCAGAAATGCTAACATTCAACGCATCAACTGCTTCACACCCAGGAATATAAACATCTGCACTGCCTTCTTCAGTTTCACATTTGGGTTATGGTGATTGTTCACGTGGGTTGTCACTAAATTTCTTGTAGTGACTGTAGCAATTCCTGCACAATGGGTGTGATGCTAATACTAATACTTGAGGACAAAGATATTTCTGCAACACCTCTGACAGATTCACTACAACTGTGAAGTGTTTTTCGCTTTTCTTGAACACCACTTTCTTGTCTCTCTTTCTTTCATAGTCCATGCACATCATTCTTTAACTACTGTATTTTCTCACTGACACTGTGTCTAACAAAATGTTCAAACCAAACACAAAGGTAAATGCAGAATGGTTTATCTGCAAGTTCTTACTCATTTGTTATAAACAGAAGAGCAGTGAGAACAACAGTATTTCCAACATGCATATTTTACACTGGAAATTCAGTGATGTGAAATATGCAGAACATTGAAAAATTTTTTAAGACTGTACACAGAAAAATATTACCCACTGTGTTTGCAATGACTGTTAATATGTTAACCAAACAATATTTTGTCACCAAGCAGTGGCAGAAAACACATACACAAGACTGTCATGATTGACAAGCTTCAGAGCCAGTGGCTCCTTCAGGCAAAAGTGTTGAAGGGGAAGGAAGAAGGGTAAAGGAAAAGGACTGGAGAGGTCTAGGAAAAGAGTTAAATTTTGGGGAAGTTACCGTGAACTGGGGGTCAGGGGAGACTTACCTTATGGGATGAAAAGGAAAGGCTGATTGTTGGGGACTGCATCGGATGAGATTTGAAAACCTGATAGCTTAAAGGTGGAAGGCAGGGTAATATGCAAGACAGAGATTGCTTCTAAAACATTGTGAATGAGTTAATAAGATTGAGAAGGTAAGTGCATTCACGTAACAAGAGGTGGAAGGGGGCAGTGAAAAATAGGCAGTAAAGACAACAAAAGATGTAGGAAATTAAAACGAAGTGAAGCAAACAGTAGGTACAGTGAAGAAAAGCTGAGATGGAAGAAATTAACGTAAATTAAGGCCAGCTGGGTGGCGAGAACCAAGGACAAGTTGTAGTGCTAGTTCCCACCTGTGGAATTCTGAGAAACTGGTGTCTGGGGGAAGAATCCAAATGGTGCGTATGGTGAAATAGGCATCGAGGTCATGAATGTCATGTTTTAGAGCATGCTCTGGAACAGGATATTGAGAGTTGCTGGTATATACCCTCTGCCAAGGGCCATTCATCCTAATTGATAATTTGGTGGTAGTCATGCCTATGTAGAAGGTTAAACAGTGTCTGTGGTATATGACATGTCATTTCGCAGGTGGCTCTCCCTTTGATAGTATAAGTTTTGACAGTTACAGGGCTATTATAGATGATGGTCAGAGGGTGCATAGGGCAAGTCTTGGAGTGGGGACGGTCACAGGGGTAGGAACCATAGGGTAGGAGATGGGTTCAGAAGGAACATAGGGTCTGACAAGAGTATTGTGGAATTGGGAGGCGGGCGGAAAGCTATTCTAGGTGTGGTGGGCAAAATTTCAGACAATGGATCTCATTTCAGGTCACGATTTTAGGAAATTGTGGCCCTGTCGAAGTAGCTGATACACATTCCAGACCAGGATAATACTGACTCACCAGTGGTATGCTCCACAGCTGTTTTGTGGGAAAGGATGGCAACTGTCAAAATGTAAGTACTGTTGTTTGTTGGTAGGTTTAAAGTGGACGGAAGTGTGTAGGTGAGGACAAGATCAATGCCAAGGAAAGTGGCATGGGATTCGGAATAGGAGCATGTGAAATTTAATTATTAATGATTTCCGTAGGAGTTTTTTTAAATTTTTCCAACCTTTTTCGCTGCTATTCTTCTGTTTTTATATTTTTTCTATCTTATCTGCTTATTTCTTTTATTTTGTTGCCACACTCATGATTTTTAACTCTCCTCTCTTGCCAGGACGAATCCCATTTTGTATTACACCCATGACTTTTGAAAACATGCCTTTGCACTGTCAAAACTAAGGTCCCACATTCTGTTTCTTGAAACCTACATGTCCCGCGGAGTCACTCCAAAAGGCCTAACATTTAAAGTCCCCATTTCTGGATGAAATCCTACCCTACACCAGGCTCTTCTACAGTTTAAAATACAGCAATCTCTTGCTCTTACCTGGCTAATCTGTGACCTACCAGACTTCTCTCCTCCTACAAAATCCTGCAGTTATCTGCCCCTCATATTTCCTTCAATGGTATCATCTGCCAAGCCAACTTCAAACTGCAACAACATGCCAGACTTTCACTCAAAAGGCTATCCCATGTTCTCCTAAACTACATGAATAGTGGTATTTCCCGTCCTGTCCTTATGCAGCTCCCTAAACAACCACATCATCAACCACCACTCCTCTCCTACAAACCAAGCTTGGCCAACCCCCTCAACATCCCACAGCCTTCAGCACTGCCTCCCAGACCAAGAATAACCCATAATCCCATGAACCAGTCGCAGCAGTGCAGTGTCCTTAACCTCTCATCCAAAGCACTCTCCCCTCCTGAATTATCTTTCAGCCCTAAACCTGCATTTGATCATGCTGCTTTGGGGAAAGACCTCCTTTCCTTCACATGTAATATCTATTGGAAATGCTGCTTTGCAACCCAACCCCAAAACCTTTCCAACAGCAAACCTGACATTGAACCCTGCTTTGAACATTTAGACCACGATCCCAACTTGATCCTCCACCGCTGCCTCAAAATCATCCCTTACAAGCCTTCCAAGAATTCTTCACATCGAGCATCGCCTCACAACCCTTCCTCAGGTCCCTACAACATGAGCCTAACCTGTCCTCTGCGGAACTCCAGGCTCTGTTCCCTAAAAGCTGATGACTTCAATATTATCCTCCCAGCAGACAAAAGATCTACCACTTTAGTACTTGACTGAAAGGAGTATGTTAGTGAAGGTTTACAGCCACCTCCACATACGGCGTCTGCCATCAAGATCTCATCCCTGTGATTCAAACTAACCTGCAGTCCCTCCTCAAAACCTCACACCCCTGACAATGACTAACACCTCAATCCATAGAACTTTTCACCCCCACCAAAACCACGCACCCCCACCTTTTATCTACTTCCTAAATCCACAAATCCAATCATCCTGGCCATCCTATAGTTGCTGACTTCAAAGCACCCACCGAACGTATGTATTCTTTAGTTAATCAACACCTGCAACCTATAGTACAAAACTCTCATCCTACATCAAAGATACCAATCATTTCCTAGATCATCCGAAATCCATGCATGTCCCACTCCCACCACACACCTTGCTTGTCACCATTGACACCACCTCCCTCTGTACCAACGTCCCCCACGTACAGGGTCGGTCTGCTGTTGAACATTTCTTCAGTCAGCATCGACCTGATTCCAAATCTATGAAATCCTTGCTACTCACCTTAATCAACTTTATACCTACCAACAACTACTTCATCTTTGAGGGGCAGGCATACAAATAGATCAGGGGTACGGCTGGGGGAATCAGTATGGCTCCTTCCTATGCCAACCTTTTCATGGGTCACTTGGAAGGGGCTTTCCTGGGATCAATAAGTCTTCAGGCCCTGGTTTGATTTAGATACATTGATGGCATCTTTACCACATGGACTCATGGTGAGGCTGACCTACTAAAATTCGTGGAATCTCTAAATTCCTTCTCCCAATTAACCTACCAACAAACAACAGTACTTACATTTTGACAGTTGCCATCTTTTCCGTGTCAAATGTTCTCTCCCATACAGAGACAGCAGCTGAGGCAAACATATTTGTTCAGATGCAGACTCTTCACAGCAATACACCACCATTCTCACCTCAGCCTTCACTGCACTTCCCCACCAGCCTAGTTAAAAAGCAGATTTCCCGGGCCATCATATCCAATGCTGGTACTACTGATCCCTCCACAAAACAGCTTCAGAGTGCACCATTGGTGAGTCAGTATTATCCTGGTCTGGAATGTGTTAATCAGCTACTTTGGCAGGGTCATACTTTTCTAAAATCATGCCTTGAAGTGAGATCTATTCTGTCTGATAGATTTTTATCTATCCAATTAAATAATTTTATCAATAATTGATCGTTTTCATTGTTACATAAACAATATTTTGTGTAATTCTCAAAAGTTTCCAGGTAGGATTTTCGAGTAAATAACTCATAAAAACCCGTAAAAGGCAGTTTTTAGTAATACATATTTACATAATACAGATAGCTGGAGCAGAGAAGATACTGTGTTTATAATTACATCAGTAGTATCTGGTAATACGACACAAAAGATAGCATTCTGTGACTTTCCAAATTGGGAAAAACAATTTTAAGTGGAAAAATTAACTTAAAATTTGTATTTTCGTCTTAAATTTGTAAGTTAAAGGAAGCCCATAAGTGTGTGGGCGTCAACTAAATTTCGACACACTAAGAGGGAGCTTTAACACAAAACATCTGCCAGATCCCAAGTACTTTTGGTTCTCTACTGTTTTAAGAGTTGGAAATATACATTTTTTAAAGTGCCATACCATTCACAAAAATTAAGATAAAATGAAAATAATTTATTTCTTTTCACTTATGACAGAGGGGTCTAATATATATTTTTCCCCTGAGAAATTCATGACAAAGAGTTGACATGACCTGTATGAGTTGAGAGGTAGTGCCCAAAGGTAGGAAAGTCGACAATAGTTTGGAGTGTGGTATGTTGATCCAGTGCCCCTCCATTCTGCATCCAGGGATGAATAACTGAGGATGGCATGGCGATTGGTTGATTATTGCATGGTCTTCAGGGTCTTATTGTGGGGATAAAATAACTTAAAGATGGCATAGTTCTGCTATTCTTAATGATTTATCCAGTAAAGAGTAACTGTCCTCAGTCAGAATGACTTTGTGAACACTGCAACATTGTATTAGGCATGGACGTATTACAGATGGTGTGCCTAATGGACTGACTGAGCTGGTTAGAGGGCCTACAGTTTAGTGTGGACTCCAACAACAGTAGAACTTTTCATTTTTTGTATGGGCCCTACACCAATGATGGTGAAAGAAACAAGGAATAGAAAAAGACTCTAGTTGGCTTGGGGATTAAACCTTAGATCCTTAAGGGTTTTTTTACTTCACTTCCCAATCTCCCAAGACTTGGAACAAAAAAAACTGTTAATTACACAGTGGTGAGGTGGCAAGTGACAAGAGCCAAATATTGCAAAAGTTCACAAAGATGTTGTTATACTTAATTCAGCTGTAATGAAGATGATAATTTTGTGGCTAAAAAGTTAGTGTTTCTGGTGCTGTAAAGGCTTATAGTTTGATCTGGTTGAAAATGGAGCAAGTAGTATCTCAAATAAAAACCAGATTTATTCAGTGTAGAAATGATTAATATGCCAGGAGTGATCAGTTGGCAACGATTGTAAAGAGTGCTTAGCAGAATTTGTAAAGAAAATGTAATTTCTGTAAGATGGGCATTATTACTACACTATTTAAAAAGGCTGACAGGAAAAGGTGCACTCATGGCAGAGGAGTAAATCTGTTATTCCATGGACTACAATTCTAAGAGGTCCATCCTTCTCAACAAAATAAAAACCGTACTCTGGAGGAAGAACATCAAAATAGTTCTATAACTAAAAAATCCAATACTGATGTCATTTCTGCCAGAAGAATGCTCTGTGACAGGGTTAGTCGACCTTTTTTACCCTCTGCCCACTTTTGTATATCGATTAGTAATAAATGTTTCTTACTTACTTGCTGTAATTCTGCTTTATAATTAATAAATACTTTATCTCAGTTTTTTATAAAAAGCTATTGAAACTGTTTTTAAAACCCCAACAGCCCACCATGAAAGCTGAAACGCCCACTAGTGGGCAGTAGGGAACAGGTTGACTACCATTGGTCTATGGGAAGTACTGTGAGAACAATAAAACACTTACTAGTGTTCGTAAGGACATCAAGAAAGTCTAGAACCATGTACCATGCTGGCATATGTGGGAATCTTTGAGCCACAAGAATCTATTTAATAGTGCTGTTGCACATGTAAGACAGTTTATAGAACCAAGAACGGTGTACAGATCTGAAGTGGAATTGCAGGTTAGTTCAAAATAGTCCAACAAGAAAGTTGCATTTTGCTTCTTTTCTTCATTATACTGGATGAAGTTTAAAAAAGGCGCCTCAAAATGAACACTATGGAGTTAGTTTGGTGTTACAGGAATTTGCTAGCAGCTTGTTTAAGAATTGTCAATAAATATGGTAGATAACTTTCAGCACACTGTAGTATTGTTTCCTCAGACAACACCACATGTCTCAGAAGATTGGAAACAGAATTGAAGAAGCTTCTAAATGCTAGCATGTGGTGTGTCAGTATTTCAGATCGGAACATTTTCACAAGGTTATGGTATCAGTCTGTCAAAACATACTTCTTGCATATGGGCTAGGAGTAGAAACAGTTGCTGGACCAAATAAGAATCATCTCCAACCAACAGAAATGAAGTTCCTTTGGTTTTGCATATAGAAAACAAAAATAAATAAAATGAACAACTGAAGAAACTACAGTGGTCTGTGCATTTGAAGAAGATAGCTCCCTATTGTACGGGCATATAAAGAGGATGGATTTCCACAGAAACCCTTGGACTGAAATGAAATGCCTCAGGGTGGAGACCAAGAAGGAAATTTTGTGGTAGTTGGCTGGAGTAGATGCTCAGATACCTTAAAATTCAGTAAGCTAATTAGCACCAGTTTAACAAGTAACAACTGTTCAAGGACAAAAATGTCCATTGTTCTCTGGAGCAGAAAAATAACTTGCCTACTTAGCTACATGTTGTACGCACTAAAAAAGGAGTCTAATCAAAATATACTTTTTTACTAGTTCATAATGTCCTTTAAACATTGAATTACAAGAATAACTCGTGTTTGATGAAAATTAATATTAAAAGCATTGGGTACAGAAAAGCAGTATCTGTCAGCTGCTGAAACAAGAGCACTTACTGCAGGGCTGATTGGCATGAAATTAATGCCCAATTGAGCGACAGCACAGGGCCAGGAGTGTGTGTGAGAAACCTTGACAAACTTTCAACTTTTGTAGTCCTGTCTTCCTCAGTTGTGTGTAATATTACGGTATAGTTATAATTTTTACATGGGTCGTCTGACAGCAACTGAATAAAACTCAATTTTAGTGCCTTAAGCGTTTCGCCTTGATTTTCTGCAAGGCATCAGCAGCGGGCTGGAATATGTACATATGTTTCCTATTTAAAACACGATACAAAAAACATATCAGGTGTTGGAAGTACGAAACAAACCATTCCACATTTGCAGAACATTTAAAACACCATAACCACCATCCTACAAACATAGAACGAGAATAAGCAACCATGACAAACATCTTATACAAACGCAAGAAAACTTCCACATTCAGAAAGCCATCGCAGAAAACGAACATGTGATAAACGAACACACACACATCAGCACAGGCTCCTTCCTAAACTTAATAAAAGAAATGGTAAGATAAAACACACACACACACACACACACACACACACACACACACAAATGTATACACGAGCAGATTTCAATAATTACAGTCGAAAGTTTGGCAGCAACATTCGATCTTCAGCAAAAACATCTGACAGTTGGCAACTGAAACGAAAACATTGCACCGAAACAAGTGTTCAGTTCATAGTGCTGTGAAATGTGGGGAAAAAACTGCAAATTGGCATTTATAAGAAGAAGAATAACACCAAAAATGCAACAGGAGTGTAATACGTAGGAAATTGCCCATGCGACCTGTAAGTACAGTTCAAAATATTACTACTTAATAGGAAATACCAACCACCAGAACTGTTTATAACCTATAGATACAGTGACCAAAATGAAATTAAATAGCAAACATATGTACATATGCCAGGCCACTGATGATGCCTTGCAGAAAATAAAGGCGAAACATGTATGGCACTAAAATTGTGTTTTATTTAGTTGCTGTCAGATGGCCAATAAGTAAAAATTATCAATATACCGTAATTGACAAACATTGTTTTAAAATGACAGCTGTAGTACACTCACCAAGTGAGGTAGCACAGCTGGACTTGCACCCACAAGGATGAAATTTTAAATCCCCTTATGGTCATCCTGAGTTAAGTTTTCCATGATCGCTTTAAATTGCTTAAGGAAAATGTCTGGATGGTTCCTTTTGAAAGGGATGGCCAATTTCCTTAATCCTTTCGTAACCAAAGCATATGCTATGTATCCACTGATGCCGTTGCTGGCGGTATGTGAAACTAATCTTCATTTTTGTAGTACATTTAATATATAATAATACCTATAAGAAGGAATGTTGTAAGATGCTGAGACATTTTGTATCTGGAAGGAGATCTGAATACATAAAAGAATAATACACTGAAGTTGTCTTATTGTGTCTGGTTCTGATGCTCTCTCTCTCTCTCTCTCTCTCTCTCTCTCTGTGTGTGTGTGTGTGTGTGTGTGTGTGTGTGTGTGTGTGTGTGTGTGTGTGTGTGTAGTAACAACTACCAACGACCTTGAAGACCTTTAGTGAACTCACCTTTACCACTCTTAAACTTAAAAATTCTGTTTTGTAGCTGTAATCTCTTGTTTTTCTTAAATGAGTACGACATTAGCAATTGTTTTAGGACTCCAATTCATAAACCTTGGCCTCTCTAACTAGTCAGGGTTAATTGAAGAGTTGTTGATAATACTAAATACAAACTTTTCTGTGTTTTCTGAATAGGTGGTAAAATTTCCAAAATGCTAGCAATATAATAGAATTCAATGAAACTGTTTGTGGGTGCCTGGAAACCAGAAGAAATTTAATGCAATTTCAAAGTGGTTTTTGGGCACTCTGGTCCACCACAGGTCAACTGATTAGTCTGAAATCTGCAGTGTGCAATGCTTTCACACATCACCAATACCTGATTGCTATGTCCGTTGCTGCAGAAGGCACGTGATATGACTTGGCATAGTCACATCTTGTCTACTCTGTATGAGTGGGACTGTCATGGCTGCTTTCCTGTTTTTATCCAGAATTTCGTATTGCTCTGACTGTTCCAGGGCCAGTTAGATTCCTCTGCAACCAAATATAAACAGTGATCATCATTGCAATGAATGATATCATGACTGTAGTGAGACCCACAGTCTCCACGTCACTGTATGTGGACAACCTTTGCCTGTATTGAAGCTCTTCACCATTGTGCACCACAGTGTGCCAACTTCAGGGGCCATACAGAAAGTACATAACTAGTCTCTGAATGATGGATAATGATTTTATCTCATTAAACTCAAATTATGCATTTGGGTAGACCCAGGACTGTCCATCTGCACCCAGAACTTTGTCTTGGTAACAAGTTGCTTGAAGTCATTGAATCTTTCAGATTTGTAGACTATTTATTGGACACTAACTTAACATGCTCACATGTACATTGACCCACGGCAGATTGAATGAGGAAACTTGATACCCTCAGATTTCTCGGCAACACCACCTGGGGCAGAAGCTGCACAGTTCTTCTGTGGTTCTAAAAAGCTTTGATTATATCTCACCTGGATGACTAAGGATGTGTGTCTTATGTGTTGGCAGCACCATCAGTATTCTCCACCACAGTGAGGTGTGATTGGCAACTGGAACCTTCTGTGGAATCTTCTGTCTGAGTCCAGTAGACAGGCACCTAGTGGAAGCAGTTATCCCACCACTGAGTATCAGATGCCAGCAACTCCTGGCAAAATATGCGGTCAGTCGGACAGATGTCTACCCATTCATGTTATTCAACTGTGTTTTGCAATCAACAGTTCAGACTTTTCATGAATTGTCCAAAAGTGACTAGACCCCCTGGAAAACTGTTGGAGGTGCCATCCAAGAACCTCGAACTGGTATTTCTTTTCTTTGTTAGAGTTTCCAGTCCTATGATTCGGATGGTTGGTTGATCTGTGGGGGAGGGACCACACACCTGATTTGTATAGACCTTGTCTGTAGTCCTAAGGCAAATACTGATCCCACCATTGTCAGGCACTTGTTCCATGTCATTCTCCACAGCTTCCCAAACTAGACAGCCTCTACTACACATATATCTCAAAAACCAATAATAGAATTGATTTTGCTTTTGTACAAGAAGTATTCTATGCCAAGTGCACGCAGTATGTGCACAGCAGAATTAGTTGCCATATCATGGGCTCTTGCATTAAAAATTTTGCCACATAGGTCTTCTTGGTTTGTAGTGATTCCATAAACTAGTTACAAGGCATATCTTAGTGCTAGCCCAGAAACATTTTGGTTCCCAATATTCAGAATGTATTAGTTGACTTTCACAGTTCTGGAACCACTGTAATATTAACATGGACACCGAACCACAGGAGCATTCTGGTAAATGAACTTTCTGATAAATTAGCTAAAGAAGCAACCACAAGGGAGAAACTGGAAATCTGAGAACTAGGCTCAGACCAGTGATTTCAAATGCAACATAAAGTTTTGAAAATCTGGGATATACATTGGTAGGCTGCCATAACACTCAACAAGCTGAGTGCCATAAAGGGACCACCAAGGTGTGGCATACTTCTGCCCCAACCTCTTGGAAAGATACCATTGTACTGTGCTAACTACGTATTGGCCACAAGTCTCTTTTACATCAAGAGGACTCTCTCCAGTACAGCTTAGGTAGTCATCTGACGATAGCCCATGTCTGATACAAAATTATGCATATATGTAAAAAAAAAATTATCATCTAACAGTTGAAGCTAATTGACTCTCAAGTTTGTATAGGCTTAATTTTCTCATCCCATTTTAATTGTACTGATTATAATGACCCTTGGCATATCCTTCCATAACTGGCTAGTTTTCAGCTTTTCTCACTTTTAACAATCTGACTTAGGCTACTGTCATGCAAATTTCCAACCAGAACCATAAGGTTATGAACTCTGGAGCTGGCAGTTCTCATTCCACATCATTTTAATTGAATTGCCAATACAATGAGGGACTGATAACAAAGGAGTTCAAGCCATTTTAATCCCATAATAATGATGATGGCATTTTAAACTTTTCTAAAAAAGAGAACATTTTCCTTTTTAATTTAACAAAAAAGTTACATATTTTTGAAAATAACTATTCTGTTGCAAAATATTCTCTATCTGATCATAAATTTCATATTCTGATATTTAGTTCATTTGAAATTCTGCAGTGTTGTGTATATTATGTGGCTCTGCTACTCACAGGAGAAAAGGGAAATGTTTGCCGTTATGTGGTGGTTAGTTTGCCACCTTTCTCTCTCTTGTCAAAACCAATCTTATTTTTTCTATATTCACAATAAATTTCAAGCCATTGTGGTTGTTATATGCCTGCTGCTAAAGTTCGAAGACTAATAGTCCGTAGTAACGTGGGTGGGCGCATTAGCATATTTGTAGACCCAAGCATACACTTGCATCATTGATGTTTGGGGGGATAAAATATGCAAAAGGAAACAAACAGTTCAGCATTGTGTGCTGGTGGTTCTTATACCTCGAGCATATTGCATTGAACTGACACTTGTATGTCTACAAAGTATGTCATTATAAATACCAAAAACTTTGTAAATTATGAAGATTTCACGTTACTAAATTTAAAGTTGCTGTTTGATTTTATAGACATGACTGTCTTATAACTTAAAATTGATAGTGACATAAGCATTTGCTTTTTTCTGTTGCAGGTAGAGTAATAACAGCAGCATATGTCCCACTAATTAATTACCACAGCTTATTCCCAGATGCAATGACAGCACTACAGTTATTAATGCCATCAGCTGCGAGAAGAGGGATGTGAAATTGACTGAAAATGCCAAAAAACAAATGTACACTAGACTGTGAGATCACATTCGTGATAATTACGTGGCACAGGAACACATAGGGTGCATTCTGAAAATCAGCTTGTTTCAGAATGTGTGTGTTGTGTCAACATGTGAAATTTATTCTGTATATAATGAATATTTGATGAATGTGTGAGATATTAGTGTATGTTAATATTTTTATGTTGTTTAAACTTTTTATGTTAGGAGAATGAGAGTATTTCTATGTTGTAATGTGTTTATCTTTTTGTACAGTTGCATTGTACTGAAGTAAAGCACTGACTTTGTGATTTATTGTTTTTACTTGTTATGCAAGTTTGATAAAGATCTGACGGGAGTGTTGATGGTACTGTAAATTGACATATTAAATAAAAAGATTGTTTTGTACTGTAACATCCACCTTTAAGCCCGAACAATGAAGTCTAGTGTGGGGATTCACAGGTGGGTGTCAATTCAGAAATAAAGCAGAACTTAGAAAAAGAAGCAACTGGACAGACAAAAGCAGAAATAAATATTGAAGTTCAAATGTTCATAAATTCCAGTATCAGGTGGCAAGAGTATATTTCTGCAGATGAAGAAATAGGTGAACATTGTGCCAAAGTTGTATCAGGGTCTCCGTCTTTCTTTCACCCACCCACACCCAGCTGTTGGGAGTTTTGCCTTTCTATCAGGCAATTAGCATGTTCTCTTTTAAATTGTGATTCCATGAATAATACTTACCAAGTTCGTATCCTACCTCACTGTAGGAACTCTACTAGATGCCTCTTGGTTCAGGTTTAGCAAACCAACCTTAAAGTGGGTGATCGGTGGTGCTGTGAGACGCATTGTTTGAGTGGACGTAGTTAAATACAATGTTGGCATTTTCGTCTTTTGGAGAGTAAGTTTCTTGGTTTGACCACCAGAGTGAACTACACGTGGGGTATAGGCTGCCATTCTCTCAATAGGCGATTTTTCCCATGTTCAAAATACAGTTCTGATTCGTGTTATTCTGAATGTTATAACATTCAAATAGCATTTTCAGCCAATATCATTACAAAATGTTATGTTTTTATGTAGTTAAAGCTTACAGATAGTTAAATTGGTCTTGTGATCAGCAATGCTCTGTTATTGACTGAAGCTCTGATGATGGCGCAGGGTAGCAGTAGGGGGAAGCTATACATTTGTTCCAGGAGTGTTGTTCCTTACTTTTTCTGTAAACAGTTCAGTTATTTAGTAAAGGGAAATGTATCTACAACTTTTAAGTAACAATGGAAAGGAATTTTGTGTTCTTCAAAAACAATCCGGATTTTCATTTTCCAGATAAAAAAATATGAAAATTGCTTTGTAAGTAAAATATACTTAAATTTTAAAGCTAATTATTGCTAGAGGTACTTTTATACAATTAGAAAAAAATTATAGGCTCCTACTTGTTTGTGTCAATAGACTTATTCTAAAGTCACTACAAACTACTGTACATCATAAACATGTTTGTAAAAGAGGATTGCTACATGGATTTAGTGTTTTTCCTACCAAATCCATTTCACTTTTAAATGAACATTCTAATTTTCACTGTGACAATTGATGATACAATATGTGCACACATGTGCAGCTACAGTTCGGATTCAGGTTAAATTTTGTGCGTATGTAAATTCATTTTGCACACTTGTTTCTCTTTACAAATCGTTACGCACGATTTTTTTTAAAATTGCGTGGTTACAAGGAAAATTGTAAGGTTAACTTGTGTCAGTGATACCCTTGCGTTCTCTACTTATTGTATGTGTTTAAGGACTTGAAATTAAGTGTTCAGTTTTCATTTTGTAGGTTGCCCATTCATTACAGGACAAATGAGGCACTGAGAGCACAAGCGGACTAACCCCGGAGAAGTCAATATGGAGGAAACAGGTCTCATAATACGGGCCCACAAATAATGTATGTTTGTGATACATTGCAGCCTTGTAACATGCATATGATGTAACTGTGGTTTTATTGAACAATATTTTGACATAGATAAATTACAAAAGTACTATATAGTAGAATATTAGCAGTTTTGTTGTGGCTTAGTCCATTTGCGCTCCAAGTAGTTGAACATTCTCAATGACAGGTCCGTTAGTACGCTGATGCATGTGACAATAGTATTCATTACTAGTATACATTGTACACATTACATGTACCATTTTACATTGGTTTCTGTAATGTTACGCATTGTGTTACATTTCAAAATCATCCACAGGCAATGTTTCTACAGCATTTGATGACGTTTGTAAAGTTTTGTAGAAATCATGATGAAGTGGAGGTACATACGGAAGCAAACTTAGCAGATCCTTCTTTTTTGCCTCTGTAATTACATTTCCATTAGGATAAAGCAGTTCGAGATTGCTGATGCATGTGGATGTTCGTTTGGCCACATCAATTTCCTGAAATGGCTCTTGGTTTTGGTTCGAGTATTTATACAATATTTTGAATCTGTTGGTTGCTTCATACCGCAGCCACTGTATGTTCAACCATTGTACTTTACAATTGCCAGAAGACATTTTTCGATTCGTGATGTTTCTTTCGAGTTGTTTTGTTGAAAAGAAACATTCCGCATTCATATTAATTACCTTGAATGGATTCCTTTTTCTGGCACTCACTACCACATCATTCCAGTGTTTAGGACGGTAAATATTAGGAAAATACTTTTTTCGTTTCTGAACTAAGCCAAAATCCTGATCACAGGGCAGGTACGAGTGTCCGCTAACTAAAAATTTATGGTCTATTTCCTTCACAGAGAACTCTGAGCTGTTGACAATGTATTGGCACAGTACAGCAACCTTTATGTTTCTATTCTGGCCTCCGCACTGATCAGAGTACATAATTAGTTTTTCAGTCCTGACAAAATTGCGTATGAAGTACAGCAAACAAGAACCAATTTCTTGTGGCCCTCTCGACGCAATGGATTCATGCCACAGAAACATGTATACATCATCATTGTGCATATTGTGGATGCCAAAGCAATATGTCCACAACTGACGTTTGTAATAGCAAACTCCAGTTGAGATGATCGGTGTAGGCAAAGTTTTCATCAAATCAAATGTTATCACTGTAACGTTACCATCTGATTTGCTAAGCAATGTATCACTATGTAAACCTGCCCGTGCATACTCAGCTTTTTGCTGATGGAATTCACGTTCTGCAATTAACTCCGTCCTCTCCTTATCATTATCGGCAGCTGTTATTTTTACCTGCAAAGCATCACATGTTCGACAAGAGTCGGACACTGGTGGATGAAATGACAAATTGAAGTTTTCGTAAAAAATTTTGCGGAAAATAAAATGAGAAACGGGCATTTGCTCCTCTGCACAGTACAGTGAATACATGACTGATAAATTTAAATCTGGTCCTAAATACTTTCTACCGTTATTTTTATGATACGCATAATGGCTTTCATACGCCGGGAATTTTTCTATGAAACGTTTTACTACATCAACTTTGTGGCGAGGTGTTTTATTACCAGGTTCACCTTTACCTCTACCATCACGAGGAGGGGTGGCTTTTTCCCCTTTATTCTTGAGTACCCTATCGATTCTTCCAGCAGATACGGCTAAAGTATTCTGAAAGAATCTTTTGCACACCCTCGTTTCAGACCCATTTGAATTGAGCAAGTAATACAATCTCGTCTTCTCCCTACGTGAATGTTGCTGACCTACGTAAGACCGTGCTTTATCAACGACTTTAATCATGGTAAACAGGAAAGCCGACTGCAGATCGTGGCTGCCTAAATTATAAAACTCATTGAACACTTGTTCCTGCTGTTCTTCGTTGATGTGTTTGTGGCACTCATACCGGCACGTACACTCGCTGATTTTCCGCAATTCCTTTCGAGGTACAAGGTTACCCTTACGGTTTACATACTCTTGACCTAGAGCTCTCCGTTCTTTCCTAACGTTACGAAGCCATTTATCTTCGTTTCTAAGGCGCTTCTTTCCTCGGCTCCGTACCACGGCATCGTCGTTCGTCTCTGGCACGTCCTCTGGAACAGTTGTTGCTGCAGCCGTGCTCGCGTCTCCCGGCACTTCCCCATCGGACGCAAACATCTCTGTAATAACAATATCCATCCCTCAATGTAATATTAACTACACTACAGTAATGGTCAACGTGTGCATTGGTATCCACAGGCGAAGCAATTGCTCAACACAACTCGGCGGGCGGTAAAACATTGTTGTACACATAACATTACAAGTGATCGTTACTTGATTACACAAAATAGCAATACATAAAGTATTGTTTGTATGTCATTCTGTTTTCGTATGGAAAACAACCTGCATTTTCTGAACAAAGTCACCATTCGAGATACGGTACATCTAGACGTGTTTGCATATGAACGCGTTAGTGTACAATCGACAATGTTATCCGCAAAAAAGGAATGGAACACAATACAAACTAACCTTCCAATTGCTCCTCCACGCTTTTCGCAGGGGCTGCCATGCTGATCAACTGAAATACATGTCCACATGGTCACTGGTCCAATACGTTGTTCCACACTAAATACACAAGTCTTTCGTTCGCCGGCGTCACGCGCAATGGCAGTGGACGGAGAGCATAGAGCACAAATGGACTATGACGCATAGTCCACTCCTGCTCTCAACGGTATCTATCGGCGGTTGAGTGCAACAGCAATGTTTACGCTGCTACATTAGACAAACCTTCAGATAAACAAACAGATCAACATGCATTGCATAATACTCGTATACTGTTATCACAACATGTCAATACCTCAAATTCACAAAAAGTGTGGGTTAGTCCGCTTATGCTCTCAGTGCCTCAAATAATACCTGCAAAGTGAGGGCAGTTTGTATTCTGCTACTTTGGTTCTGAATGAAAATGTAGACAAAATAGTTTCTAGTGCCATGATTGTGCAGCTTCAGCTGGTGGTTGTAAGCGCACAGTGGCCTTTCTCATGTGGGCTATCAATAGAATGAAAGCCCTTTGTGTGCTTCAGTGGAATGCTACTGGTAAAAGCCAGCAGTTTCTTAGAGTGGGCACTTCACTTAAATATAATACTGTGAAGCAGCTGTCAAGAAATCGAAATTGTCGTATTCTGAAGTGGTACATTGCAAATGTAAACATAAGCATACCAACCTGTATGTGATATTACCTTACACCTTTGCAGGTGCAGACCATAATATTTAAAAGTGAGATAATAGAATAATTTCATATGGAGAGTTTACTTACATGAAAGTGATCCTCGCAGAAGCACACACATAGTGACCACTATCTCATTTGGATCTTTCAAGAGCTACAGATCTTCTCATTCTTTGGAACAGTGTAGTAGTACATATCCTTTGCAACCTATTTTCCGAAATGTAAATTCCAAAGCAAGCTATAACTGTGAATGAGGTTTTCGACAGTAGCAGTAGTGTGCTAGCTAGTGATATCACATGACTTGGAGCATTTTAGTGAGCTTTCAAATCATTTTAATTGAATTTATGTTTTTTAATATTGAAATTGATGAGGAAGAAAGCATGTTATGAGAATAAAATGACAGACATTTAAACAATTTCCGGAACACAGTCAAAAGCTTAGAGACAAAGAGTTAATCCAAGTGTTTCTTGACTTTACTGTGCTGAACTCGAGTTTGTCTGAAGTCAGTGTTCGTAAGTGCCAAAGCATTTTGACATTTTTCTCAATATTTATAGCCAGAGCTGTGCTTTTACAGCTAATCTTTTTGTTACACAATTCTTAGAAGTACAATTGTCTGATGCCTGCAGGGTAAATACAAGCTCTTTTTCCACCAAAAATGTTTTCATTGAAAATATACAAGTCTTTAATCCTGTTGTTTTAAGAACTTGTGCGCCTCAGCGATACAGATAACCGTACTGTAGGTGCAACCACAATGGAGGGGTGTATGTTGAGAGGCCAGACAAATGTGTGGTTCCTGAAGAGGGGCAGCAGCGTTTTCAGTAGTTGCAGTGGCAACAGTCTGGATGATTGACTGATCTGGCCTTGTAACACTAACCAAAATGGCCTTGCTGTGCTGACACTGCGAACGGCTGAAAGCAAGGGGAAACTACAGCCGCAATTTTTCCTGAGGGCATGCAGCTTTACTGTATGGTTAAATGCCGGTGGCATCATCTTGGGTAAAATATTCCGGAGGTAAAATAGTCCCCCATTCGGATCTCCGGGCAGGAACTACTCAAGAGGACATCGTTATCAGGAGAAAGAAAACTGACGTTCTACGGATCGGAGCGTGGAATGTCAGATCCCTTAATCAGGCAGGTAGGTTAGAAAATTTGAAAAGTGAAATGGATAGGTTAAAGTTGGATATAGTGGGAGTTAGTGAAGTTCGGTGGCAGGAGGAACAAGACTTTTGGTCAGGCGAATACAGGGTTATATACAAAGGCAAATAGGGGTAATGCAGGAGTAGGTTTAATAATGAATAAAAAAAATAGGATTGCGGGTAAGCTACTACAAACAGCATAGTGAACGCATTATTGTGAAGATAAACGAAGCCCATGCCTACTACAGTAGTACAAGTTTAGATGCCAACTAGCTCTGCAGATGATGAAGAAATTGATGAAATGTATGATGAGATAAAAGAAATTATTCAGGTAATGAAGGGAGACAAAAATTTAATAGTCATGGTGACTGGAATTCAACAGTAGGAAAAGGGAGAGAAGGAAACATAGAAGGTGAACAAAAGACCTGGATAAACTGAAAGAACCAGAGGTTGTAGAGAGTTTCAGGGAGAGCATAAGGGTACAAATGACATAAATGGGGGAAAGAAATATAGTAGAAGCAGAATGGGTACCTTTGAGGGATGAAATAGTGAAGGCAGCAGAGGATCAAATAGGTAGAAAGACAAGGGCTGGTAGAAACCCTTGGGTAACAGAAGAAATATTGAATTTAATTGATGAAAGGAGAAAATATAAAAATGCAGTAAATGAAGCAGGCAAAAAGGAATACAAATGTCTCAAAAGTGAGACTGACAGGAAGTGCAAAATGGCTAAGCAGGGATGGCTAGAGGACGAATGTAAGGATGTAGAGGCTTATCTCACTAGGGGTAAGATAGATACTGCCTACAGGAAAATTAAAGAGACCTTTGGAGAAAGGAGAACCACTTGCATGAATATCAAGAACTTTGATGGAAACCCAGTTCTAAGCAAAGAAGGGAAAGCAGAAAGGTGGAAGGAGTATATAGAGGGTCTATACAAGGGTGATGTACTTGAGGACAATACTATGGAAATGGAAGAGGATGTAGATGAAGATGAAATGGGAGATATGGTATTGCGTGGAGAGTTTGACAGAGCACTGAAAGACCTGAGTCGAATCAAGGCCCCCAGAGTAGACAAAATTCCATTAGAGCTACTGACAGCCTTGGGAGAGCCAGTCCTGACAATACTCTACCATCTGGTGAGCAAGATGTATGAGACAGGTGAAATACCCTCAGACTTCAAGAAGAATATAATAATCCCAATCCCAAAGAAAGCAGGTGTTGACAGACGTGAAAATTACTGAACTATCAGTTTAATAAGTCACAGCTGCAAAATACTAACGCGAATTCTATACAGACGAATGGAAAAACTGATAGAAGCCGACCTTGGGGAAGATCAGTTTGGATTCCGTAGAAATGTTGGAACACGTGAGGCAATACTGACCCTAAGTCTTATCTTAGAAGCTAGATTAAGGAAAGGCAAACCTACATTTCTAGCATTTGTAGATTTAGAGAAAGCTTTTGACAATGTTGACTGGAATACCCTCTTTCAAATTCTGAAGGTGGCAGGGGCAAAACACACGGAGCGAAAAGCTATTTACAATTTGTACAGAAACCAGGTGGCAGTTACAAGAGTCGAGGGACATGAAAGGGAAGCAGTGGTTGGGAAGGGAGTGAGACAGGGTTGTAGCCTCTCCCTGATGTTATTCAATCTGTATATTGAGCAAGCAGTAAAGGAAACAAAAGAAAAATTTGGACTAGGTATTAAAATCCATGGAGAAGAAATAAAAACTTTGAGGTTCGCCAATTACATCGGAATTCTGTCGGAGACAGCAAAGGACTTGGAAGAGCAGTTGAATGCAATGGACAGTGCCTTGAAAGGTGGATATAAGATGAACATCAACAAAAGCAAAGTGAGGATAATGGAATGTAGTAGAGTTAACTCTGGTGATGCTGATGGAATTAGAATAGGAAATGAGACACTTAAAGTAGTAAAGGAGTTTTGCTATTTGGGGAGCAAAATAACTGATGATGGTTGAAGTAGAGAGGATATAAAATGTAGACTGGAAATGGCAAAGAAAGGGTTTCTGAAGAAGTGAAATTTGTTAACATTGAGTGTAGATTTAAGTGTCAGGAAGTCGTTTCTGAAAGTATTTGTTTAGAGTGTGGCCGTGTATGGAAATGAAATGTGGACGATAAATAGTTTGGACGAGAAGAGAATAGAAGCTTTCTAAATGTGGTGTTACAGAAGAATGCTGAAGATATGATGGGTAGATCACATAACTAATGAGGAAGTACTGAATAGAATTGGGAAGAAGAGGAGCTTGTGGCACAACTTGACTAGAAGAAGGGATCGGTTGGTAGGACATGTTCTGAGGCATCAAGGGATCACCAATTTAGTATTGGAGGGCAGCGTGGAGGGTAAAAATCGTAAAGGGAGACCAAGAGATGAATACACTAAGCAGATTCAGAAGGATGTAGGTTGCAGTAAGTACTGGGAGATGAAGAAGCTTCCACAGGATAGAGTAGCATGGAGAGGTGCATCAAACCAGTCTCAGGACTGACGACCACAACAACAACAAAAACTAATGCTTTAAGACAACTGAAAATCTCATTCATTGAGTTTCCTTCTATTTTCCGTAGTAAGTTAAACAACTTAAATATTACAGGGATTGAAGGATTTATGTTTTGCTCTTTTCAAATACATTTGTGTCAATCATAAGTACACAAATATTTATTGAACTTACTGCATTGCTGAATTTCATTTCTTTGCACCTTGCCAGCAGTGCAGGAAGCTCTTTCTTTAAAAAAAAAAAGTAATTACTGACAGATTCTATGCATAAATCGTAACCCCCCTCTCAATTGTTGAGTGATCAAAAACAGGCCATCTTCAGTATGAATGATAGCCAAAGCATTAACGTTTACGGTACCCTCCAGACTATCTTACAAGATGGTTTTGTAGTTGCCTCTTTGTCCTGTGGCAGATTTAGCGTTATTTACAATAAATTAGGGTGAAAATCAGACAAAAGAAAAAATAACTTTGCTTAGCAATTTCGTGCTTGTAATAAGAGAGCAAATAAATTGTCTCCCGTAACTGAACACTGAACAGACATCATCTTTTTGACAACCGCTAACTTCCCTTGAAAGGAAGGGATCTGGTTGCTCTGCCCCCTCCTTGTATTTGAGGTCACAGACCTATCGTGTCACTTGACTTTTGTAATCTTTGAAATGAGGAAGCATACAATTCAGGAGAAGCAAGTTAACTTTCCTGCATTAGGTAATTAATGAGTTTATCACACAGAAGTAAATTTAGTGAAGTTGGTTTTATTTTACTTTTCCCAGAATTTTAGATTTTGAAGCCCTGTCTGCAAGACTGAACTCAAATTTCGTAATCACTTTCACATGGAATGGTATCAAACTGGGATGTTAATCAAGCAAAAGATTTAACAATTAAAAACAAGTGCTTTACAAGAGTTACTGTACTGTTATAGACATCTCAAGTCTACACTGCAACTTTAAAGAAAGCTTTCTCACTATTGAAATGACAATGTTCACTGTGTAATTAGGTGAAGGTACACAGCTTAGCAGATGTGGAAAAAAAGAGTGACTTCAGGAATTCTAGGTAGTGAGATTAAAGTGAACTGTAAAATTATAAGAAGGTGGTATTGCCTGTAAGAGCCTGAGGCACAGTTTCAGGAGACAACTTAGAGAGGCTGTGCTCAGTACCCTCACAACCGCAAACCCTTCCTGTACCCCAGGGCTTCACAACATACGTGCTCGCGGAGCAAGCTGTGAGCAGCCAGGCGCGTGCACGGAGCAGCGCGAGCACGCTACCCCCACTACCGGACCAGAGCGGAGAGTCACGTGGGGCACACAACAGCTGCTGCCAGTCAATGTAAATCCGCGGCCACCTGCAGGGATATCACTCACGAATTGTTACAGCGACAAATGAAACAAATAAAGGAGAATGTACACGTGCCACACAATTATACTAGCTTAGTGTATGCCTCTACATTCGTATTAATTTGTGAACTGTTACACAATAAAAGGTGTCACTGAAGTGTGGGATTCTCGGTTATCTTGTACTTTTTGCCCTTTACAATTGCGTCTATGTTCGGAGTAATTGTTCTTGTGCACTGTAGGCGCAGCGTGCAGTTTAAATTTCGATCAGACGATGCGTTTCTCAGGCGCGTCTTGTTACATTTCATTGCAGAGAACAGTTGTTCACAAACATATGTGGAACCGAACATTGATATTATTGTAGCCGCCAGTTTGTGCAAACGAGGAAATCTATCCTGAGGGAAGTGTCTGCAGAATTCCAAAATGTTTTTCTTGTTCTGAAATTTGTCTCTGTATTCTCTGTCACACTGCAGGTCAATAAGTTCTAGTTGCAGCTCAGGACGAATCTCTTCAATATTCGCTGAATATGGAGAGGAGAGCAGATCAAAATCACTGTCTAATGCTGTCAGATCTTGAAAGCGTTGATCAAATTCTTCCTTAAGGGCAACTAAACTATGTGAATAACGTTCACAGTCTTTGTGGACATCTTGCATGGGTGATAATTTAGGAAAATGAGCTAGATTTCCTGTTTCCAGCTGACTCACCCAAAGTGTCAATTTCATTTTAAAAGCTCGTATTCGATCTATGAAATGAGTAATTAGCAGATTTTTACCTTGCAGTGAAATGTTCAAAGCATTCAGATGGCTAGTTAAATCTGCTAAGAACGCGAGGTCACATTTCCATGAAGGCTCTTTCAATTCAGGAACGCACATGTTATTTATTTCCATGAACATATTTATCTCATCTAATAGGGAAAAAAATCGATTTAATAATTCGCCATGACTAAGCCAGCGGACCTCGCTGTAATAAGGCAGGCTGCCATACTGGCTTTCTACATCCTCAAGAAAGCTTTTAAATTGCCTGTGTTGTAGCCCATGCTTCCTTATATAATTGGTTGTACGAACAACACTCATCACATTTTTTAGAGTGATACTCTTTGCACATAAGTTTCCCTGGTGGATCACACAGTGAACGCCCCTTATTTCATTCGACGCGGTCAGTTTTTTCATTTTCTCGTTCAACAGCGCAATGAAACCTGATTTTTTTCCCTGTCATCGCTGGTGCACCGTCTGTAGACACTGAAACTAAAGAATTCCAGGACAATCGTATATTTGCAACACTTTCTTCAACACTACTTAAAATATCACCTCCGGTTGTAGTGTTCTTCATGGCTACTACATCGAGGAGCTCCTCCCTCACCTGAAGATCTCTATTAACACCTCTAATATATATGGCAAGCTGCGCTGTTCCAGTGATATCAACAGTTTCGTCCAGAGCTAGAGAATACGCCATAAAATCTTTACAGATATTTGCAAGCTGGCTCTGGACGTCGTCTGCCGTGTCCTGTATGCGACGCATAATGGTGATGTTAGATAATGGCACAATCCGAAACTGTTCAACTTGGGATGGATACAAATGTTCCTCTGCAACTACCAAACATTCTTTTATTAAATCGCCATCAGTGAAGGGGCGCAGAGATTTTGCTAAAAGCAAGGCAATTTTGTAACTCACTCTGAGAGCTACCTCAGTTGATTTTTCTTCGTCGTCCAGATCTTCTTCGGATAGCTTCCTTTTAAGTTTAATAACTTCCTGTGCACGACCTGGTCCATCACATTTTCCACTTCCGTAGTCTTTCGCGTGGTACGACATATAATGTCGCTGCAAATTAAATTTCCTAAAAGAATTCAGCATTTTGTGACATACTAAACATTTTGCAACACCATCTTTTACTGTAAACAGATACAATTCCTCCCAATGGGGGTTGAACTGCGAAAACATGGTTGGGGTTACACAACGGCGACTTGACATGATTCTTAACCTGCGAAGTGACTGTTAGAGCTGATCGTAGTACTTTAAACGTTACACAGTCGGCGCGAATTCAATAGGCACGCTGCGGCCCTGTTCAAACGTGCGCGCGCATTTCCCCTCCCTCCCTTCTCCGCGACCTTGCACCTGCTCGCGAGCACGTGCCTGAGCAGACGCGAGTACTCGCGCTCAAACCTGGCCAGTTGTTACGCCCTGCTGTACCCCCTCTTCACAAGCGCGCGCGTGTGTGTGTGTGTTTTGGAGGGGTGACAATCATATGTACAAACCCTCACTCCACCATGGAGAGGTTTTTAATTTAATCCAGTATATTGCACAAAGTCTGGTGATCACAAAATTATCACCGCCACCATCTCTTCCTCAGATTGGTGGCCAACTACGACTGTAAAAATTCCTTCCACCAGCAGGAGTCGACCAAGCAACCTCAGAGTTTCACGTCACCACACAGACGTGTTAGCAACCTTGGCTGCAACGGCAGCTAGTAAAGTATCTAAGGAAAAGGAGATTGCATTGGGTTCCTAGTATGTCATACCATATGACTAAATTTAAAATCAGCCTCAATCCTTTCTTTGTATTGCCAAAGGGTGTAGCATGATGCATCTTTCATTTCCAGTCATCCACTATCAAATGGTTTTGTTCATTACACCTTCCCAAGTGTCACTTAGCACTGAGAACAAAAATGTGAGGCTTTCGAGGAACTGCTCTACCATTGTACCCAATTCTTTTTAACTCCATACATACAGTCATGGTATTAGCTAGACTGCTGGTAGGATTTTCGAACTAGTGATTCCTTCTGTTGATTTCATTTGACTACTTACAACCACCCTCCACAGTACTCAATGCTTCCTGTCTGCTTTGTTTCGGTTTACCTGTGATTGTTCCTTCATGTTTCCATTCCACAATTTCATCACAAACAGTCGACTTGGGCAGCTCTGGATGGATCTGTTTCTCGGATGACATCCAATGACTACTCTGTGTTCCAAGTCACTGAGCTGTTCTGAGCCACCCATCGTGTTGTTAGTGTTTTATACTGGCAACACAACATTCTTATTATGCTGGTGGGTCTGGCTCTCATGACAGTTTGTGGTCAATTGTAAATTACATAGGGGTGCCCATATATTGTTGATCATAGTGTTCACAGAGCGGGAATGTCTAAGGGAAATCCCCTTTATTTGCTAAAGTTGGAAAGGGACTCACCTAGTGTCATGATATAGGCCAGAATACTATTCTGGTTCTTACCACACTAGACTATTCAGTGTGGGGGATAATCAGGTCCCACTGAAATGTACCATTTGTCCTTGCATGGGAGCTTCTGCAGCATCGCAGAATTAGAAACCGGAAAAGCTGTTAGCATGAGTGACATAAAAGTATATATCTTAGGTGTTGCGAAACAACTCAAATCACTTAAGAAAGGCAAGTCTTCCAGTCCAGATGGTATACCAATCAGGTTCCTTTCAGAGTATGCAAACACAACAGTGCCTTTCTTAGCAATCATATACAACTGCTCACTTGACGAAAGGTCTGTTCCTAAAGATTGGAAAGTAGCACAGGTCACACCAATATTCAAGAAAGGAAATAGGAGTAACCCATTGAATTACAGACCCGTATCACTGACCTCAATTTGCAGTAGGGTTTTTGAGCATATACTGTACTCGAACATTATGAATCACTTGAAAATGACTTATTGATACTTAACCAACACAGATTCAGAAAATATTGTTCTTGTGCAACACAAGGGATCTCAGATCGATTCCATATTCCTAGATTTCCAGAAGGCCTTTGATACTGTTCCTCACAAGCGACTATTAATCAAATTGCGTGCATGTGGAGTATCGTCTCAGTTGTGTGACTGAATTCGTGATTTCCTCTCAGAGAGGTCACAGTTAGTAGTGATAGACGGTAAATCATTGAGTAGAACAGAAGAGATATCTGGCGTTCTACATAGACCCTCTGCTGTTCCTGATTTACATAAATGATCTAGGTGATAATCTGAGCAGCCCCCTTAGATTGTTTGCACATGACAATGTAATTTACCGTATAGTAAAATCATCAGATGATCAATTCCAATTACAAAATGATCTGGAGAGAATTTCTGGATGGTGTGAAAAGTGGCAATTGGCACTAAACAAAGAAAAGTATGAGGTCATCCACATGGGTACTAAAAGAAATCAGATAAATTTTGGGTGTACGATAAATCACACAAATCTAAAGGCAGTCAATTTGACTAAATACCTAGGAATTACAATTATGAGCAACTTCAATTTGAAAGACCACATAGATAATATTGTGGGGAAGGCGAAACAAAGACTGCGCTTTGTTGGCAGAACACTTAGAAGATGCAACAAACCCACTAAAGAGACAGCCTACATTACACTTGTCCATCCTCTGCTGGAATATTGCTGCGTGATATGGATCCTTACCAGGTAGGATTGACGGAGGACATCGAAAAACTGCAAAGAAGGGCAGCCCGTTTCGTGTTATCGTGCAATAGGGGTGAGAGTGTCACTGATATGATACACAAGTTGGGGTGGCAGTCACTGAAATGAAGGCGGTTTTCTTTGCGGCGAGATCTATTTACAAAATTTCAATCACCAATTTTCGCTTCCGAATCGAAAATGTAGGCAGAAATGATCATCATAATAAAAAAATGGGAAATGAGAGCTCAAACGGAAAGATTTAGGTGTTCCTTTTCCCCACACGCCATTCGAGAGTCGAATGGTAGAGAAGTAGTATGAAAATGGTTCGATGAACCCTCTGCCAGGCACTTAAGTGTGAATTGCAGAGTAACCATGTAGATGTAGATTGCGCAATGTCCCACTTGTGGCTGCGGTCCCAGTCCATGTACTCTTTATTATTTACAGTGTGCACAGTAATTGAAGTGATGTACTCCTCTGTAAATTTAATTGGAAGACCAGCATTAATTGTCTACACTGCTGCATTACCAAATAAGTTTTAGTAAGGGGTGCCAGTCCCACTTGTGCCCCACAAGACAGAGTTAAATTTCACAATTCAAACGTCAATAATTAAAAGCTTTGTAGCTGTTTAACTATTTTCAGGCAAAGTTCCGATAATAGGTCAGTGTCAGGAAATTTTCATCACTAACAGTTCAGTATACCACCTTTGACTGGCTGTTAGCAATTGCCATTATTATGTGATGTAGTAAAAAGGGAACAAGGTAAATGTCAAGCAAACATACCATGCGCAAATTTGCACAGAAGCAAATTAAGTTTATTTGTATTAGATCATCCTAGCCAAGTATGTAACAGCTGATGCCTCCACACATCACTCAGAGACCTTCTTTCATTGAACAATTTTACACTCATTAATCCTCAATAATTGCAGAGAGCAAGAAAGTGCCTAAGCAGAATTTGAAGCCTGTTGCTGATATCACACTTCCAAATACTTTGTATACTTTCCGTACCAGAAAAGTAATGTGGAAAACAAGCAATTTATCTGGGGTCCAGTGCAGCATGATCATAAGCTTTCAGGCCAAGGGAGGAAGCATTTCCAAAATGGCTAAAATTGCAAACTGTTCACATGCCACTGTGTTTAAAGTATACCGCGGATGGCAAATGTTGCTATCCAAAAAGGTGCCGAGGCAATTGTGATGCACCATGCATAATAGATAGTGAATGAACCAGGCTGCAGAGATGTGTACGGGCGAATAGACGTGCAACTGTTGAGCAACTGACCACCCAGATGAACCAAGAAGATAACAACATGTCTCTTTAACAATGCTCAGTGAACATTGCTGTTTATGGGCCTTCGTAGCAGGCAGTTTGTTCTTGCATGCCTACTGATCGCTGTTCATCGGCAACGAAGGCCGGAATATGCATGCCTGAGTGGCAACAGATGGCCGTTTCAGATAAATCACATTTTATGTTCCATTGAACAGACTGCTGTTGGTGTGTGCAGCATCAAACATCTGAAAGAAAACAGCCTGCAACAGCTGTCGGAAGGGTGCAACCTGGAGGGCATTCCCTGGATGATCTCATCACTCTGGAAGGCACAATAGATTGACACAAATATATATCTATCCTTGAGGACCATGTCCACCCCTATGCGCAGATTGTTAATCCATGGCACAATGGCATTTACCAGCAGGGCAATGGAACATATCACACAGTTCACAGTCTACGTGCGTGGTGCAAAGAGCACCAGGATGAGTTTGCCATTCTCCCCTGACCACCAGAGACCCTGTATTTAAACACAATTGAGAATCTGTGGGACCACTTATATAAGGCTCTTTGCACCATGGATTCTCAACCAAGAAACCTAGCACAGCTGGGCACAGCACTGGCATAGCTCCACATCCCTGTTGGGTTGGTACTTTCCAGAACATCACCGACTCTTTTGCTGCACATCTTGCAGTTTTCACAATGCAAAATGTGGTTATTCAAGCTTTTGACAGGTGGTCACATTAGTGTGACTGGACAGTGTATAACTTCATCCATAATTTAAGAAGAAGCAGAAGTTAGAAATTGACAATATGCTTGAAGTATACCATTTTCAAAAGAATTATCATCTCTAAAAGAAAGGTAAGCAAAACCCAAGTCAATACTGATCACTACTGTACTACTGGTTTGATGATCAAAACCATTGGTGATTAATTAATGAAAATGAGCAAATTAAAAAAAAAATTATCAAAATGAGTTTAAATTGGTGGCACTGTACAAGAGTCTAAAAAGTCAATAATAAATAAAATAAATTCATACTGCATCTCTAAAATATGAAATGATTATTCTCAACTGAAATGCTTGGTTAAAGGAAAATCAGTAAATGTGTGAAGACAACCAACCTTAATTAATTCTCTGTATGAGTGGGCCAACATAAATTGCCATCTGAAATGTATATTTAAATAAATAAGTAGAACGTAATCAGTAGGGTCTTGCTGTGAACCCAACTATCTTTAAAAAAATCAATTAAATCATTGCGGAAAATGCATTGAAAAATGAATTATTCCTGAAGTTCTCATGGTCAGTCATTAGACATACCATGAGTTTAATGCGCCTCCCGTTCAAGCCCATGGTTGCAGAACTTCTCTTAAAGCACAGTTTCGGCATTATTAAACATTGCCATGTTTTTGTTTTCAGGTTTACCTCAATATTCTACATGCTGCCCCCTGATTTATGTGGTTTAGATTTTACAATTGCATAAAAGGTCTGTTAAGATACGTTGCAGTCCAGCGAAAAAGAGTCATTGCTCCTGCCCTAACAAGCCTATCAGCTTGCTCCTTACCATTAATTCCTGAGTGACCAGAGACATATTACAGGTTTACCACATTGCATTGCCCTAGCCTCAGAAAAGTTTGATGGTACTCTGCAACAATCTTTGATCTTGTTGCAGGGGCTAACATGAGATTTTGGAGCTGCTTGGCTATCCTTATAACAACTATGTGGATTCTCCTCCACACATGCTCGATATGAATATCTCTGCCTGGAATACTGATGCGGGATGCCAGAGGGGGAATAGTTTTGCAGCTGGTTTCTCTTCCATAGGTGATTGAAAACAATCAATTGTGGGCATCCGCTGTTCACATTGCCATCCCAACCCAGTGGCAACCTCTGCTGCCTTACTCATTCTCCACCGTGCTGAGCTCAGGTCCATGCCTCAGTCCAGAGGGAATCATGCGAAACTAGGCTTGTGTGCTCACTTCTCTTTAATTCCTTCCCTCTTTCCTTTATTAGTGGCCCTCTAGTTCTCAGATTTTTTTCCTTTCTCCATCACCTCGACATCCCAAGGATAAGTCATAAGATCCCTTCAATAGACCACAAGCTTCTAGTAATTCTATAGTAACCTGAAAATTTTCTCCTCATTCCCCAATGAAATGTTTCAAAACTTCAGCAATGCCCTTTAGAGTTACATGAAGCCAGATATATGAGCACATTTAAGTTATGTTTGGTAGAAAAGTTAATCTTATGTTATGCCACATACAAGGACATCAGTTTTGTGACAATCCTATCCTCCTCGGAACATAGATGCTGTGTTCATGTGACTACCTCCTACTTTGCGTAATGTTTTGTTAGCTTTCCTTTGGCATCATGCCGGTGTTCATACTTTTGTGCCACATCCTGCAAGAGCCTGGGGATGTCTTCCAAAATGGGAGTTGTTCTCCCACTATTTCACGCAGATATATTACTTTTCCCTGGAAATGTTAAGATTCTCCCATTCTTCTAATAATGATTTTATGAAACGTGCAATTCTAATGGAAGGCAATCGGACTTTTTAGCTGTGCTTTCTCCTCTTCCTTTGCTGATTAATATTTGTACACTCGTTTTCAAATAACACATGCAGACAATATTTAAAACTTTCTTGAAGTATATTTCAATAAAATGTAAAAATGTTGTCATGAATTAACCAGACAGCAGTACTTAATGTACAGCTCATGTGAGAACACGGAATTGTTACAGACGATAAAAGAAGATTGAAAATCCCCCCCCCCCACATCCCCATCCCCTATCTCCCTTTAGGGTGAAGAAACAACAGAGGTCATAAGCACCCATGTCATAACTGTAGAATACTAATACAAAAAAGAAGTTAAAATTGTCTACATTTGAAGTCCAATCACTGGAAGAAAAGAACAGCTACAAACAGAGGAAGGTCCATCAAATATGCTGTAGAGACAGTGGAGGTCCTAAACCAAAGATTAGATGTCCTTCACCATATTGCTATGATGGATAAGAAGTAAAATGCAGTCGACAGCCTGTGCATTGTCACTAAAATGACCTTTAATTCAGATGGCATATATACACTGGAATGTAAGTGGTTACAAAAAGGGCATTTGGTTAGCAAATGGTGAACTGTCAAAGGTTGACAACAATGGGCACAAAGTAATGAGGGTTCACCAATTAACAAATGAAGATGGCTAAAAGGACAGTGCCCAATACACAACCTAGCTAAAATGATGTCCTCATGGCAAGAGGCTCGAGAGGAGGTCAGCGAAGTTGCTGGGAGGGAATTAATTCCTCAGAGCTTGTTCCCATGAAGAGAATTCTATTGGTGATATTAAAATGACATCACCTACCAACAGGTGGCAACATGGAGATAATCTGAATGAACAAAAGAGCTAGCAGGCCAAGATAGGAAGATTGCAGCCTTGGCAGTAGTGTTGGCAGCCTCATTTCTTGTCAGACCACCATGACTCAGAGTAGTTTGTTTGGGAAGCAAATGAAGTTCAAGATGAATACAGGCTGCCACATGAAGCCAAGGCAGAGAAGGCTTCACACCCATCGGGAACATGGCAGGTAGCGTGAAGTTAAGCTGCTGGAGCAGTAGCCAAAAGCGAACTCTGGGAGGTAATAGAGAAGAAGGGCATGCCCCATACTGGCAGCCAAGGGAGTCATCAAGAAAGAGGACATAGGATGGGTGGCCAGATATGGTAGACAAAATGCATGCATATCTGCAAGGCCACTCCTGTATGACAGTGATAGTTCAGCAGCTTCTGCGTAGAGTGTCTCAACCAAGCTAGTGTAAAAGGTGCCAGTGACCATATGTAGTCCACAATGGTGGATTGTTTCAGATGGTGTATGATGGACGGACACAAATAAACGAAACACTCATAGTCAAGAGGTCAGTACACATGCAAGAGGGCAGTCTGATCTGCTCCTCCGGAAGTACCACTTAGGACATTGAGGGTCCAGGTACAGCATGTGGCCTGGTAAGACACATGCAAGGACCAAGAAAGTTTTCTATCAAGCATGAGCCCAACAAATTTTGTAGTTCCAGCAAAGAAAAGAGGAATAGGCCCAAGATGTACAGACAGTGTGCTGCCAGAAATTCATACAAACTGTTTTGTCAGTGGAAAAGCGAAATCCACTGCTGATGCTCCCCAAGAGTAAAGATGGGCAAGACACTGCTCAAGAAGACAAGTCAATGGAGAGCTGCAATAGATTGCAAGGTTATCAATGGAAAGGGAGTCGGAAATGCATGGCAGGAGACAGGCCTTAACTGGGGTTAATGGCTATAGCAAAGAGGACAACACTCAGGACGGAGCATTGAGGCACTCTGTTCTCATGGATAAAGGTGTCCAACAAGGCTAAATCCAAATGCACCTTGAAAACTCTGTCTTTTAAAAGTTCCTGAAGGAAATGGGCATGCGGCATCGGAAGCCCCATGTGTATAAAGTACGGAGGACACCAATGCTCCACCATGTGCTGTAGGCTTTCTCCAAATCAAAAAACATGGCCACAGTCTGGTATTTACACAGAAAACAATTCATTACATGGACTGACAAAGGGACAAGATGGTCAACTGCAGAACATTGCACTCAAAATCCACATTGTGCACTGGTGAGTAGATTGTGAGACTTAAGCCACAACACCAGATAATAGCCATGAATCACACATTACATCACCTTGCAAACAGAGCTGGTGAGAGAAATGTCAGGCTGAGATATGAGTATGACAGTGGCTTCACGCCAGCATAAGGAAAATGTGCCATCTGCCCAAATGCAATTGTACATATGGAGGAGAAAAAGCTTGCCCACATGAGAAAAGTGCCGCAACGTCTGAATGTGAACGTCATCTGGCCCTTCGGTGCAAGATTGGGAGAAGTGAGAGCATGGTCTAGCTCCATCATAGTAAAGGTGACATTGTACACTACTGGCCATTAAAATTGCTACACCACAAAGATGACATGCTACAGATGCAAAATTTAACCGACAGGAAGAAGATGCTGTGATGTTCAAATGATTAGCTTTTCAGAGCATTCACACAAGGTTGGCACTGGTGGTGACACCTACAATGTGCTGACATGAGGAAAGTTTCCAACCGATTTCTCATACACAACCAGCAGTTGACTGGCGTTGCCTGGTGAAATGTTGTTGTGATGCCTTGTGTATGGAGGAGAAATGCGTACCATCACGTTTCCGACTTTGATAAAGGTCAGATTGTAGCCAATCGCAATTGTGGTTTATTGTATCGCAACATTGCTGCTCACTTTGGTCAAGATCCAATTACTGTTAGCAGAATATGGAATCAGTGGGTTCAGGAGCATAATACGGAATGCCGTGCTGGATCCCAACGGCCTCGTATCACTAGCAGTCGAGATGACAGGCATCTTGTCTGCATGGCTGTAATGGATCGTGCAGCCACGTCTCGATCCCTGAGTCAACATATGGGGACGTTTGCAAGACAATAACCATCTGCATGAACACTTTGACGACATTTGCAGCAAATGGACTATCAGCTTGGAGACCATGGCAGCGGTTACCCTTGACGCTGCATCACAGACAGGAGCACCTGAGATGGTGTACTGAACGATGAACCTGGGTGCACAAATGGCAAAACGTCATTTTTTCGGGTGAATCCAGGTTCTCTTTACAGCATCATGATGGTCACATCCGTGTTTGGCGACATCATGGTGAACGCACATTGGAAGCGTGTATTCGTCATCGCCATACTGGCCTATCACCCGGTGTGATGGTATGGGGTGCCATTGGTTACATGTCTCGCTTACCTCTTGTTTGCATTGACAGCACTTTGAACAGTGGACGTTACATTTCAGTTGTGTTACGACCCGTGGCTCTACCCTTCATTCGATCCCTGCGAAACCCTACATTTCAGCAGGATAATGCACGGCCGCATGTTGCAGGTCCTGTACGGGCCTTTCTGGATATAGAAAATGTTCGACTGCTGCCCTGGCCAGCACATTCTCCAGATATCTCAACAATTGAAAACTTCACAATACGCCAGTCACTACTGTTGATGAACAGTGGTATCGTGTTGAACCTGCATGGGCAGCTCTACCCGTACATGCCATCCAAACGCTGTTTTACTCAAAGCTCAGGCATATCAAGACCGTTATTACAGCCAGATGTGGTTGTTCTGGATACTGACTTCTCAGGATCTATTCACCCATATTACGTGAAAATGTAATCACATGTCAGTCCTAATATAATATATTTATCCAATGAATACTCGTTTATCATCTGCATTTCTTCTTTTTGTAGCAATTTTAATGACCAGTAGTGTAGTATTCACAATTCTGAGAAGAGAAGGGTATCACCTGAGCCACCTTGACTTGTTTCCATGAGATGAAGGCGAGATGATAGGAGGTGGAGCTCAAAATCTCCGCAAACTAGCAGTCTAAGGTTTTGGAGACAGCTGTAGGGTCCACAACAGTAGCATCCGCCATGGTCAGGCTGGAAATCAGGGAATGGACCTTGGTCCCATAGAACCAACAGAGGTTGCCCCACATGATGGAAGAGGAAATGAAACTGATAAAAAATTAGTAAATGAAATCCCTCTAGGGTTTTTGCTATCCTGAAGAATGCAACAACATTGCACATGCTACTGTTTATAAAAAACACAGTTTGCCATCATACGATGATGATTAAAATGCGGTGAGCTCATCTCTGTGCGCAAATCACTTTGCAGCATGCCTCGGTCCATTAGGGGACCAGGACAGTGTGCGGTAAATATTAAGTGTGAAGAGTGAGATATGAAACGTTCTGCATTGGTGAGGATAACTTTCATAAGGTACTTGACCTGGTCATCACAACTGGGAAATTTTGTTCATTGAAGATTGCCAGGGAGGAGTAAAGCCTCCAGTCAGCCTTAAGAAACTGTCAGTTGGATTTACACTTACGTGGAATAAGATTACCAAATGGATAGAGCACAGGAATTCATCATTTGAGTTTGTGTCAGAGGGAACGGACCACTTGAGATGATGGGCAAGCTGGGCAGTGCAGAACAAGAGGTCTGAATGCGAGTAGGTGTGCATGGAGTTTGCAAGGAATGTGGGTGCTCCAGTGTTAAGACAGATGAGGTTGAGTTGACTGAAAAGGTCAGCCAAGAGGGCACCTCTTGGACAGGTTCTTGAAGAGCCCCAAACGGGATGTTGTTGTAACCACAACCAACAGCGGGAACACCTTGACCAACAGCGGGAACACCTTGGGCTGCGGATCGGAGCCGCCAGGCGGGGAAGCCCCCGGCAGTGGAGAACGCACCACCGGGTAAACACAGGACGAGTCAGACGACAGACCAACGACAACTGACAACAACCGACCACGACCGACTATGAGTGACACAACAAGGAAGAGATAAACAATGGAGGCTTGTGGAAGCCACAACACCAAACACCAACCGTAAATCCACTCGGAACCAGAGCCAGGCAAATGTCAACAACGAGCAACGACCAGAACGCAGTACCGCCGAGACAGAAATGAAATCCAGAGCGAGTACCAGACTGACTGGACTAGGGCAGAGCGGGTCCCTATATACGAAACTGGAGGGAGCGGCTATTGGCCGCTGTCTGCACGTGGCTTAGCAGTGACGCCCTCGCTGCGCGAGAGCCGCTGCGCGGAATAGCCGCCGCGGAGCCCTCTATGGGCTGACCACGTCCATTTGTTCTGCCGTGTGTTCGACTTCCGCGGCAGAAGGCACTAGAGATGGTGTATGTTAAAGTCACCCAGGAGCAAAAAGTGGTGAGAGATTTGACCAATAAGCTGGGGAATGACGAACGGATGTAGACGATACAGAGAGAAAAGTTGAAGTGAGAAAGGAAAATGTGAACTGCAACAACTTGCAGCCAGGTGTTCAGTGAGATGATTTGGCTAAGGACATCATTCCAAATGAGCATCATGAATCACCTATGAGATGGAATGCTGTCCTCGGTGGAAGGTCAAAGTGGACCAGAAGGAAACGTGAGAGGTCACACTGGTTGCGAGGATGCAATTTTGTATTTCGGAGGCAGAGAATAACCAGACTCTGTGATTCTGAGAGCATCTGTAATTCCTCGTTGGAGGCCATGAATGTTCAATTGGAGAAGAGTCATAATGGTGAATGGGGAGGAGGGAACAACATAGGTTACTCACCTCAGCAGCTGCCGAATGCCAGCCTTTGAAGACTAACTGCTACAGGGTGCAGAGGCTGGAGGATCCTGTACCATGGAACCTACAGAGGTATCAGCATTCTCCTTGGATCAGTATCAGCATTCTCCTTGGATCAGTATGTGGATTCCAGGGCACAAAAACAGTAGGTGTTGTGCACCAGCAAAATGGAGGTTGGCTGGATGAGGGTATCATGCGACAGCACCGTAAAAAGGATCTCCAAGCCAGATAAGGAGAAGATGGTTTGCCTTCATTCAGTTTCTTAGGGACTTTTCAGTTGACACATGAAGACTCAGATGCTTCTTGGATGGAGGGACATAGAAAGTCTTTAAAGGAGTATTCCTTTTGTTCTTTATGGCCTGCCATTTGTGTAGCAGGTGATGCTTTGAACTTGGATGGAAGCACTACTCGATCAAACATGAGAAAAAGAGTGTGTGGGGGCACTAAAAATGCATCACCCTTTTTCATTACCTGATGAACCACTGTGACATCCTGATCAGAGAGATAAGTTTGGATTTCTCCCTCAGCCTGACCATCAAGCAGCTGAATGTAAATAACACCATTTGAAGAATTCAGCATTTGATGAGCCTTGAGACGAACAGGATAACTACAGCAAAGGATTGACCTTTTTCCGTACATGATACCATGCAGAATCAAGGTACAGCTGGGAGGGCCTTTGAATCTTTATCCTCATTCCATTTACATTCAGTAGACATAGGCTGAGGTGATGATTGGCTAACTGTGAAAAAAATCTCCCATAATTGCTAGTGCCTCCCACAGTGCACTCCTTCCAACTAGAGACCCCCTCAAGGGTGGGCTCACCCACATTATGTGACTGTTCACAACTCAGGTCACACCTCCCTAACTCCGACAAGAGGGACCAATTGGCAATTTGGAAGGTAACAGCTCATGCATTCACCCCTCCCTGGGCCTGGCCTGTACTAGGAGGTGCATGTGAACCCTACTTGTCGACTTGGGCCTGGGAACTGCATGACACATAGTCACCTATTACGCATCATATGCTTGGGCTGGCCTTCAGGAGCACACAGGGAGGAAAAAGAAACAAAGAGTAATTGCAAATGCTGAAATGGAGGAAGGGGAGGAGATGGAAGTGAAGAAACAAAGAAAAATAGATGAGGAACTGTTCCAATGCTGGGCTATCACAACTGCAACATGCATTCTCAAAAATATCCAAGACATGTTCCCAAAGAGAGGGGGAAAAAGAATAGCAGGATGATAGACGTGCAGCACAGAAAGGGTACAGGTGCTGCAAAGGCTGGGCAGCCGTGGTAGCCCAGCACAAAGTTCCCAGGGGGGAAATTTATTTCTATCATGAGTCCTTGTACCATTACCATCTCATTTCTCTATACATATTACATCATAAGAAGGCAGGCTATGTAAACATCAAAGATGTGCCACGCCATGAGCACGTTGCACATTGTCACCAGCAGTCCCATGATTTCGGCTGTGGAGGGGCTCACACAGACAAATAGTTGGATCACCACACATGAAATTGCCGTTGAACTGTCAATAAGTAAATGAGTGGTGCATCGCATAATCAGTGAGGAGCTAAATTATGGCAAAGTTTGTGCATCTTTCAGAGATTCAGAAGATGGCTAAAATGGATGTTTGCCTGACCTATCTGTTGAGATACATGGAGCAAGGAAACGATTTTGTTGTTCAGATTGCGGCATGTGACGATGTGATGAAACACGGGGTCACCACTTAGACCCTGTACCCAAATGGTTGAGCATGGAATGGTGGTATCCCAGCTCCCCTTGCCCAAAAAGAGCCCACTCTACCTCAGAGGCTGGAAAAATGATGCTGAGTTTCTTTTTCAATGAAGAAGGACCTCTACTCATAGACTGGCTACCACAGAGTGCAACACTTTACTGAGGCTTACACAAGCCATCAATAACAAGTGCAGGGGACAAGCTTTCAAATAAGGTAATGCTTCTAGGTCACTCATGGCTCAGAAGGCCCTCCTCAAGTTCCTTCAAAAATTTCATTGGAAGGCCCTGGAACATCATCCTTACAGCCCTTTTATCCCCTCTGTGACTCACTTATCTTCAGCCCCTTAGAACAGTCTCTAAAAGGTCTGAGGTTCACCGGTAACAAAGAGGTGCAGGACACTGTGGAAAACTGGATCTTTCAGCAACCCAGGATTTTCCACACTGAAGCTATTCTTTCTCTTCCTATGTGCAGGGATCAGCCTATTAGTGTCAATGGCTACAATTTGTAGTTGTACCACACATACAGGATCAGTAATTGTAATATTGTTATTACAAGATCTTTACCTTTTCGTATAAGTGTAGACTCCTTTTGATTTGGACACAGATTACAGTATGAGACTCCCAGCACTTTGCTCGTACCAAATGCCTGACTTCCTAATCACATGCCCACTGCATGACAAAACCAGGCCAGTAACCAGAAAGAACTGCAGTTTGACCTGCTGCCAATTCCGACAGCTGGTCATTGCTTTCATTCCAGATGATTTGACATGACACACTATCATCGCACATACCGCAAAGTCAGTGGGCTGTGGCAGCATTTAAGTCCTTCCAAACCAGCCACTCTGGGTCAAGTAGAGCTGTTGCCTTAACTCTGCCACAATCGGGCCTTGAATGAGGGTACTCCACCTGTTTACCCAGTCCGGGTAGCCAATACTGCACTGGCCACCCACCTTATAGTCTTCGGTGTTGGTCCAGAACTAACTCTTTGTAATGCTGTTGCTGGGCCATCATAACATTCTGCTGTGCCACACAACCTCACCAGCTTATCTGTCAGTGTCCCCTCAACTTGGTATGCCAGAGCTCAAACAATTTACTGTATCTTCAGCAGATTCTTCTGCTGCACAAGCCCATCCTATCTTTGGCAGAGAATGATGTTCACACCCAGGTAAAACCTTTCTTCCCATTACAGTTGGTGTCAGGAAGACCACTGAAGATGAAGATGGACAACCAGAAGACAACACCCAGTTCCATGGTTCCACAGCAGCCAAAGGGGAGAGGGAAGCAGACAGATGGAAGACACAATTCTGAAGATTCGACAGTGTAGCGAGATACGTTAGTAGAAGCCTGAACGTTAATTTTAAACCTTTGGTTTGACCTTTCTCTACTTTCCCATGATGTTGAGTTTAAATACCATTATAGTGTTTGGTAAGGTACCGAGGGCCAGACTGGTAACTCCAGTAATATGCACGCAATGCAATTTACCTGGGCACTCTACTCTGTGCACTGAGCCACATCTCATAGTTTGTTGGGTTTGTCATACAAAAAGGCATTACACCACTGGCATTTGTAAGTTATTAGTGTAAACCTGTAGAAGATGATACAGGGAGGCATATATAAGAGCCAATTGATCATTGTATTAGGAAGCTATCCTGATACCTGTTCCCTTGTACAGAGCAAAACAACAAGCTGCTCACCAACAAGTAAGCATTTGACAAAGAACACAGTGAAAAATATACAGAGACATCTGTGTAGAGACAAGTGCTAGTGAAATCTGAAAGAAAGTGTACGTAGTGCAAAGGCTGAAATGCTACAACGAATAGAGTTGGAAATATGAAGTTTGAATAACCCATTGACTGTACTTTAGCAAAATTCATGGGAGAATTTTCTTTGTAGGAGGCAGGAAATTTGAAAGAACAAAGTTAAATGGAACTGCAAGCCAGTGACAGAATATCAGAAAGGTAATTAGACCACATACTGGAGTCAGCCAGAAGCTGGTCAGTGAACCTCGAGCTGAGTGGATTTCTACTACTTCCATGTCACTGCCGTCTGCCTGACAAAACCAGGCTGGTAACCAGGAAGAACTGCAGCTCAATCCACTGCCAATTATGACAGCCAGTAATTGCTTTCATTGCAGATCGTTTGGCGCAACACATTAGCGTCGTGCTTACCACAAAGTCAGTAAGCTGTAGCAGCATTTACAGTGAGTTTGCCCAAACCAGCCCATTGGTATTCTACCATCTGGACAGTTACGCAAAACCCAATCTGTATCAATCGGAGCCATCACAGCTACTCTGCCTCCACTGGGACGTGAACAAGTAACCTCTGCCTGTCCGTCAATGTTCCATACTTTGCTTCTGGGCAATGCCATCATCGTGCAGCTGGGACACTGTGACACTACACTATGCAAGGCACCACTGGCTCACACTGCAGAATTATGCAAGTGTTGCTCGATTTCTGCTATCAAATCAGTGTTGACATACTGAAGACACCATCTCAGTGCCACCTGAGCAGGGCGCATCCGCTGTATGCTGCACTATCTTGCTTGGTGCTACTGTGATAGGTAATTACATAAAGACAGAAATATACTTGAAAGACTGTGTGAATTTCTGGGTTAATTAAAGACTTCTTCTGTTTGTTCTTGTGTCTGCACATAGCCACTTCAGATGATTTACGTGGTGGAGCCCAAACTGTATGAAGTAGTAAGGAACTAGTAAAGAAGTTATTGCATCCTCACCAGGACCACCTCCTATTCCTACTTGTCCATCCCATCTTCGGCAGAGAAACACATGCCTTACACCCAACAAAACCTTTCTTCCCATTACACCCTCTTGCCACTGTATACTAGTGAACAGTGAACCATTATCTAACAGAACTGCCTTCTGCATGGCCACCTCCCAACAAAACCACACATCTGATTACCACCTTCTCAATAGCCATTCTCGCAGAGAACAACTGCAATAATTTTGAGATGATGCCTACCATTAAAAAAATATAGGTCACTTCTTTTAGGCCCTGGTCAAGGTCCTAGCATATCTAAACTTGCAAGTTTGAAAGGAGCCTGTGGAATAATATTTTGCATCTTCCCCATCTGTCTTTGGATGTTAGGCTTAGTTACTTGGCAAAGATGGCAGGCTACTATTTAGCAACTCCACATCAGCAATTGGAAAAGTGCCCAGACTCAGCTAGTATCTTATTTATCTTGGCAGTCAAAAAAGGGCCACACATTTCGTGACTTACCTATATGGTTCCTTCAGTTAGACGTTGAGGCATATGGGATTACAGAATACTGTATCATTGAACATCTGAAAGTAAATTTTCTTCGACTTGTTCCCCCCTTCTCCCATAAAACCAGCCATATTATATTTAGCTTTTCACTCTACTCTAGATTTAACCCTATATTCGAGAATTTACCCTGTGTTTCTTTCAGGACCAATACTTAAAAGAAATACTGTGACTCTGAATTTTTCATTCCCTATTACTTCCTGATTCTCCTTCCCCATCCCAGTGGACAATCTAGACTGCTATCTATGACCATGTTATCCCTCCCATTTTGGTAAACAACCTCAAATTGATAATCTAACAATGCAAGTGCCCATCTAGTCAAAGACCGTGTCGTAATTTGCAAGTCACGAAGAATTATGATACGTGATTGTCTGAATAGACTCTTGTAAAGTCCCCTAACAAATAAGTACAGAATTTTTTGAAAGTAAAGACAATGGCTAATACTGCAACTTTGCTTACTGGGAAATGGCACTCAAGCATTGTCAGGCATCCTGCCAGCAACCCTGTATCTTTGCCAACTGGGAAGACTTCTATTTAGGTTAAAAGTGTGCTTCCAGGGTGTTCTGTGGAGGAGTCATTTCCATTGTATGCACAATATTTCACAGCTAGTGCTCTTCAGGTGCTGTGAATTTTGCTGTTATAGTACTCACTGCCTGGACTCCAATCAGACTGTGAACTGTTGTTGGTCTATTCCGCTATTTATAGCTGAGTTCCATTCCTGATGCCCACTATCCCCTTTGATGCTCTTTTTTCTCAGAGCTCACATTGATACAATATGAAACAAAAATCCTTCAGCATTTTCCAAATCTGGTGGCTGTGATGACCCTTGAAATTTTAATAAATAGAGTACCATACCCCAAGGGTTATTTAAATTGAAATCACTGTCCCTGTTTATTAGGTTTCCTGACATCTTCATTTCAGTAGACTCCTTAGTAATGCTGTCTCAGAAACTTGGTATTTGCACCACAATATTGGTCTCATTGTATTTCATTTCATGATTATATTCAAGACTGTGCTTGGTGATAGATGATTTGCTTGGTTGTTTTAGTCTGGTATGTCACTGATGCTCCTTGCATCTCTCCACGACTGTTCTGATAGTCTGCCCCCACATGACATACCACATTCACATGGAATGCAATGCACACCTGCCTTTCAGAGACCTAGATCATCTTTGACATTACAAAAAATACTTTTTACCTTACTAAAGAACTTGCATTTCATGTAATATCAGTACAAGCTCTGAAAAATAAAAGGGCATCAAAGAACAAAGTGAGCATCAGGAACTGAACTCAGCTAAAAAGAGTAGCATGACACAAACAGTATTTCACAGTCTGGCTGGAGCCCAGCCAGTGAGTACATATAACAGGAAAACTCATAGTACTTGAAGAACATTGGCTGAGTCTGTCATAAAAATATTGTTCATAAAATGGAAACAACAACTTGGCAGAACACCCAGAAGCACACTATTAATCAATCACCCTGCAAAACCCTGAGAAATCATATCTATTCAGGTTTCACAATGTAATTTAGATGGCCAATACTAAGACAGCACTGATACATCGCTGCCATTGCCCAGAAGGGTAATAATACTACAACTTCCGGGTTTCCTTCAGCAAATAAGCTGAGTTGGTCCAAACAAAGACTGTAGCTCTCTTCCTACCATCTTAATTCCTTTTGCAACCAGTAGATTAGCTACATACCAGCCTCCACACTTTTTTTTTTATTTCACTGTTTTGCCTACTTCTTCCAGGCTTCCACCACTAAACCAATCTTGATAGTTTCTGCAGCTTGATTTCTTAATTTTCATCTTATGACAAGCATTTAATAACTGGAGTGGCTGCACAGAGTTTCCATTTCATCTAAAACATCTAATTCCCTTTCAATAGTGATGATCTCACAACCTCTTTGCCCATATTGCAACATTATACTTCGCAACATCTGTTAACTGAATCTTCCTGGTTATCCTTCATCATCCTAGCCTTACTTTTAAATTCCTCTTATTAAAATCCAGAAACAGCATCACAGAAAGAAGCATGCGTAGCACAACTGAAAACTTTGCACTAAAACCCGCACTCTAGAGAGCTGTGCAAAGCCACAGAGCTTACTTTCAAGAGAGAGCTTACAGGGTTGTTCTTGTGGGGTGTTGCAATGTAGGTGGTGATGTAGATCTTGCATAGTAATTTCCAAGCCCAGAGGGATTGCTAGGCAAAGAATTTGTGGGAAACATTGATCCATAAAATGAACAGTATGTACTGGCTACTAGTGAATGACTGACTGACGATGATTATGTGTTTAAAGAGACTAAACTACTGGGTCACCAGTCCCTCCATTTCATGAGAGAAACATGTAAAAGGATAAAAAACAAAAAAAGTGGGGACTCGGCTACTCCAAGTATACAAGCAAGTCAAAGAATTTGAAAAAGGGCATGACAGTAGCTATAACATGATGGAAAAAACAGAGATAACCCAGGTAGCACCTTGCACAAGATGTTCTAAAGGCACAACAAGGTGAAATAGGAAGAAAGTAACCTGCAGTGACATGGGGGTACCCACCACAGTGGCAGATTCTCTCCCCCACCACAACCACCCCTAACACTGAGACTGGAGGAATATTACAGTGTAGTGTAAAATCCACTCTCCGTCAGGAAATGCAACACTTTGGTTGTGGTTGTCTCATCATCCACAAGCATCTGAGGTAGTGAGGCAGGCAAGCTGAAAGTGTGCCACAGATCAGCCAGCCAGGTGCACTCAACAAGAATATTTGCTATCGTCAGTAAACTACCGCAGCTTCCACAAGGATGATCCTTTCAACGCAGAAGGAGCGCATGGGTGAGTCTCGTATGGCTGATGTGTAGTTAGCACAACACAATGCCATCTTTCCAAAGGCCTGGAAAGATGGATGTCACACCTTAGTGGACCCTTTAATCGCTCTCAACTTGTTTTGGGTCACAGTAGCCTGCTATTCCAATTCCCAGAGCCCCAAAATATTTCCTCGAAGGTGTAATTGTAAGCCAGTGTCTGGTATTCCAAGATCAAGTTGATCTCCTGTAGTTGCGTCTTTAGCCAAGTGGTTGGCGAATTAATTTCCTGGGATGCCTATGTGACTCAATGTCCAGAAAAAAGGTCAACGTCTTTCCATAGCTGTAGAAGTCTACCAGTAGGTCTTGGATGTAGGTGACCAAAAGATTTTTGGGACAGCACAGGGATACGCTTTTTAAGCTACTCATGGAATCACTACAGATGGGAAAGTTCATTTTGGCTAGGAATTTGATGTACCACAAAGCCTGGGATATGGCAGCCAACTCAGCAGTGCATCACTGCAGGCACTCAGCAGAGAGAGCTTCTCGTGTCCCCTTGCATGTGCAAAGGCATAACAACCCTGTCATTGACTTATGATCCATCCATGTAAATGCATACTGAATTAGAAAAATCATGGAGGAATGAACGAAACAGATGTTGAAGAAGGGTTGGATCAGCATCCTTCTTGGGGTCACAAAATAGTCCATCCATATCACAAGACAGGGTACAGACCATGGGGGGTGTTGAGAGGGAGCTCTGGGAACACAGGCTAAAGGAGGGTGTTGGAGGTCCTTCAGTAGAATATTGAGTCCGATCCTAGCTGGTCTATCCAGTTATGGGCAATGCAGAAACAGTGTGAACTGTTGGTTGTGAACAGAGTTGAGTGAAATGGGTGAGCATCCATCTGACAGATTGTGACTGCGTAATTTTCCAGAAGCTCCTGTTGTCTAACACGCAGCGGTGCGAAATCACCTTCCACCAGAAAGCTAGCATCAGGGCTCTTGAGGAAGACCCAAATTGCCAACTGCACACCATTGTGGTAAACAGGGTCCAGCAAGCTCAGTACAGACTGTGCTGCTGACCCACAGGCAAAACATCCATAGTCCAAGCAAGATAAAATGAGCGTTTTGTAAAATCTTAGAACTATGCGGTCTGCACCCCATGAGGAGCTACTAAGAAAACGGAGAGGAGAGCATTTAGCTTCTTCATGCAAGTTACCTTGAGCCAGGGACATGTGGCAGCCAAGTTAGCTTGTTGTCAAATAAAATACCTAGGAACTTAAAAGTTTCAACAGCATGAAGTAACTGGTCTTAAAGACAAATTTCTGGGTGTGGGTGCACAGTATGGAGTCGACAAAAATGCACAACTCATGATTTTCCAGAATAAAATTAATAGCTGTGATTCAGGGCCCAGTCATGTACTCTCCAAACAGCCCCATGAAGTTGGCTCTCTGCAGTGTGCAGTGATGCACAGGCACAGTACAGGCAAAGATCAACCACATACAGTGATGGAGAGACTGTAGGGCTGACTGCATTTGCGATACCATTGCTAGCGATACCAAACAGCATTACACTCAGAAGTGATTCCTGAGGGACTCCAGTTTCCTGTACATATTGGTTGTTGAGAGTCAAACCTATTAGGATGCGAAAAATTCGGAGAGATAGAAAATTCTGGTTAAAAATGGGTAAATTGTCTCATCCCATGAAAGAACACAGCAATAAGGTGTTGGTGATGTACAAAAGCACTGCATACTGCAGATTCCAAACCAAGCAGGTGACCTGTGATGGGCTGGAAAGCCCGAAAGCCACTTTGGAATCGTGATGTATGCCCTCCAGCTTCAAGGCACCAACAAAGATGACAGTTCCTTCCTGCCAAATACAATCAGAAAGTCCAAGGATACGCTTCATCCTGTTGGCATGAATATGTTTGAGCATTTGTCTGTGGATTTTGTCAGGTCCAGAGGCTGTATCTCACCACTCTGCCAAAGTGCTGCAAAGCTCCCACTCACTGAAAGGAATGATGGATGATAGAGAGCCTTGTGTATGGAAGGATAGCAGGCAATGCTCAGTAAGGTATTTGCAGATCATGAAATGGGGATGGTAATTACTGCCACTGGACACACCAGTGAAGTCTCCCCCAAAACAAGTACCAAGGGATCAGTGCAGATGGTACTATTGATAATGATGCCAAAAACTGTCATGGGTGATGGATGGCTGCAAATGCGATGGAGTTTAGTCCATACTTGGGATGATGGGGTGTGGGATCGCATAAATGATACATATTGCTCCCAACACTCTTGTTTCCTTTTCTTTATTAAAAACCATGCTTTCGCCAAGCATCCCTTGAATGCTATTAAATTATTCATAGAGGGACGGCACTTGTGCTATCGAAGTGCCCTGCTGCATTTCCTGATAGCTGTGGCTATACCTTCAGACCACTATGGCATCGGCAATTGTCAGGGTGATCCAGAGTAGTAGAATATTGTTGCTGCTGCAGCATGGATGATAGTATCAATAGTATCCCCTACCACTTTTGGTATCCATCACAGACTAGCAGCAAAAGTGGCTGTAGAGGCGAAAGCCGCCAGTCAGCTTTTCAAAGTGACCAATGTGGAGCATGTTCCGGATATTTGTGAGTGAAGAGGGAAAGGACAATGGGAAAATGGTCACTGTCACAAAGATCATTATGGATGCGTCACTGAAACAGGGGTAAAGTACTCGGGCTGCAAACTGTGAGATTAATATTTGAGTATGTTCCATGCGCTGCAATGAAATGTGTTGCAGCTCCAGTATTGGGCATGCAGACATCCAGTTCTGAAAGGAGGTGCTCTAGTACTTGGCCTCTGTGAGACAGTGTCGCTGCCCACAGACGAGTCTCCCAGTAAGACAGCGGGAGGTAACTGTTCCACTAACTCTAACAACTTGTGATAATGGAAAGGTCTGAGAAAGTGACGAATGGAAAATATGGGTGTGATTACTTCGCTACCAGGTCGCAGTCCATCTGATTGTGTGACCCATCATCAGTCTGCATAGGCTCGGCCTCCACAGGTATGGGGAGCAAAACATCCAAAGCTTCAGAGAGTAGTTTATCTTTCTGCTTATTCTTCTTATCTTTGTGAGACTTCGATTTCTGTGAAGATTCCCCATTTTATCTTCTGGGAGCTAAAAGGACCATACTTTTCTTCAGCTCACAGCTAGTGGCTGCTGGTCATTGTCTTGAGTAGTTGGGTAGGGCACCTTGACAGGAGTCCTTGTACCTGGCGATGCCAGAGGATGTCTAGGCACCTCCAGCTGTGTTGATGATGTGGGAACCAATGGTGCTATAAGTATAGTGGGCAAGGGAGCTGACATTCCCTTCCCCAACTGTAGGGCAGGCCCTGGAATGCTGTTTGTTTGTCTGATGGAGCAAAAACAACTAGGGTCATACGCGCCCGTGTTAAATCTATAGAACATGAAGACAAAGAGGAGTTAAAAAAGACTACATGTCAATACCAATCGACGTAAGAGAAGACAACTAGAAACGAGGACATGGAGAAAGGTCTACAAAATACACCATAAAGAAACTAAAGAACTAAAATTTAAATGGCCTTTGCCACATTGGTAAGAAGGATAAAAAGTGAAACACGGTCGACAGCCCATGCATCGTTTGCTAAAATGGCCGATAATTTAGACAGCAAACCCAATCGGGAACATATACGGTTAAAAAATGAGCATTCCATCAGGAAATGGCGGACAGTTAAATCTTGGGCGCAATGTGTACAAAGTGGTGGGGGAGTGCCACTTAACACATGGTGATGGCTATAAAAGCAGTGCCCAATATGGAACCTAGTTAAAATGACCTCACAGCGGGAAGGCTGAGAGGAGGTCAACCAATCCACTGGGACAGGCTTAATAACTTGGAGCTTATCCTCATGAAGGGAGGACAGGGGCGATGCCAAAGTTGACAGCACCTCCCGACAGACAGCAACACAGAGATCATTGGAGAGAATATACGAAATAGTGGGCTGAGGTATGAGGACTGCAGCATTGGCAGCAGCCTCATTTCCTGTCAGACCGACATGACCAGGAACCTACATAAACAGCACAGTGGCTCCATCAAGAGTGAGCAAGTGACAGTTTTCCTGGACCCATTGCACTAAGGGACAGGCAGTGTAAAGCACACAGAGGCTCTGAAGGATGCTGAAAGGGTCTGAGCAGATGACACAATTGAAAAGCCTGTGCCGCCAGATGTACTCTGCGGCCTGATACAGGGCTAAGAGCTCGGCTGTAAATATTGACCAGTGTGCCGGAGGCCGATACCGAAAAATGTCAGCGTCAATAACAGAAGCATATCCAACACCACGGTCAGTTTGAGAGCCATCAGTGTAGACAAAAGTGCAGTCGCGAAGTTCCACATAAAGGTTGTGAAACTGGAGGCGACAGGGCAAGGCTGGAGTAGTGTCCTTAGGAAGCAAATGAAGGCCAAGGTGAACAAGGACTGCTGCATGAAGCCAAGGTGCTGAAGGGTTCACACTCACCAGGAAAGTTGCAGGGACGAGAGGGAAGCTGCCAGAGCAAGAGCCGAAAGTGAACTCCAGGAGGTAGCAGAGAAGAGGGATGCACTCCATACTGGCGATCAAAGGTGTCATTGAAGAAGGAGGCATACAATGGGTGGCCACGCATGGCAGACAAATGGCACGCATGCCTGCTGAGGAGAAAGTCATGGCGGTAGGAGATCAGTAGTTCAGCAGCTTCTGCATACAGACACTCAACTGGGCTAGTGTAAAAAGCGCCAGTGACCAAACATGCCACAATGGTGGATAGTATTGAGATGGCGTAAGAGGTATGGACATGCAGATGCATAAACAAAACACCCATAGTCTAGTGTCGAATGGACAAGGAATTGGTACTGACGGAGAAGGATGGTTCGATCTGCACACCAGGAAGTACCTTTGTGGACATGTAGGACTTTGAGGGACTGTGTACAGCGTGCTGCCAGGTAAGACACTTGCGAGGACCAAGAGAGTTTCCTATTGAGCATGAGCCCCAGGAATTTCGTAGTTTCAATGAATGGAAGAGCAACAGGTCCATGATGTAAAGACAGTGGGAGTAACCAACTGTGCTGCCAGAAATTCAAATAAATGGTTTTGTCAGTGGAAAAATGAAAGCCATTGTCGATGTTCCATGACTAAAGGTGATCGAGACATTGCTGAAGATGCCGGTCAATGAGTCTGGTCCTTGGAGAACTGAAATAGAAGGCAAAATCGTCAACAAAGAAGGAGCCAGAGATGCCGGTGGGAGACAGGCCATTATAAGGTTAATGACGATGGCAACGAGGTCGTCACTCAGGACAGAACCATGAGGCACACTGTTTACCTGGATAAAGGTGTCAGACAAGGCAAAACCCACACGGACCTTGAAAACTAGGTCTGTTAAAAACGTTTCAAGGAAATGGGGCAGGTGGCCATGGAAGCCCCACATGTAGAGAGTACACAAAATACCAGTCCTCCAGCAGGTGTCGCAGGCTTTCTTCAAATCGAAAATCATGGCCACAGTCTGGATTTACTGCAGAAAATCATTCATTCATTCATGACATGGGTTGACAAAGTGACGAAATGGTCAACTGCAGAATGGTGCGCTTGAAATCCACACTGTGCAGTAGTCAGTAAATTGCGAGACTCGAGCAACCATATCAGCCAGGAATGACTCATATGTTCCACCACCTTATAAACACAGCTGGTGAGAGAGATGGGGCAGTAGCTAGAAGGAAGGTGTTTGTCCTTACCAGGCTTGGGTATGGTTATGACAGTGGCTCCATGCCAGCATATGGGAAATGTGCCCTCTGCCCAGATGCAGTTGTATGTATGAAGGAGAAAGTGCTTGCCCACAACTGAAAGGTTCTGCAACATCTGAATGTGAACATCATCTGGCCCTAGGCCAGAGGATCTGTATGAGGTGGGAGCATTATTTAGGCCCTTAACAGTAAAGGCGGAATGGCAGCAGTCACGATTCTGAGAAGAGAAGGGCATCGTCTGTGCCCCCTCCACCTGTTTTTCGATGGAGGAACTTGAAATCTCCGCAAAATGGCAGCTCAAGGTGTTGGAGATTGCTATAGGGTCCATGATGACATGGCCTGCTACTGTCGGGCCAGAAATTGGGGAATGGATCTTTGTCCCAGAGAGCCGTCGGAGGTTGGCCCACATGACAGAGGAGGGAATGAAAGTGTTAAAATAACTAGTGAATGAAATCCAGCTAGCTTTTTTGCCAACTCAAATAATGTGACGACACTGTGCATGCATCTAAATGCAGCTTGCCATCATAAGGTGATGGTTAAAAATGCAGAGAGCACATCTCTGCATGTGAATTGTGTCACAGCATGCCTAAGTCCACCAAGGGACCGGGACACGGCGTGGTAAAGAGGAAGTGCAGGGAATGGAACATTCTGCAGCCATAAGGATAACGTTTGTTAAGACAGCCCACCTGGTCATCACAACTGGGGAAATCGTGTTTGTCAAACATCACCAGGGTTGGAGTAAAGCTGCCATTCGGCCTTAGTACGCTGCCATTTGGGTGTGCATGCAGGTGGGGTGCGAGTCAGCAAACGGATAGCACAGGGGAAATGGTCGCTTGAATAGGTGTCTGAAAGAAAGGACCACTCAAGATGACGGGCAAGCTGGGCAGTGCAGAAGACTATGTCCAAATGGGAATAGGCGTGCAAGGAGTTGGAAAGGAATGTGGGTGCTCCTGTGTTAAGGCAGAAGAGCATAAATTGGTTAAGCAGCTCAGCCAAGAGGGCACCTCTCTAACAGATTCTGGGAGAACCCCAAAGGGGATGGTGCGTGTTAAAGTCACCAAGCAGCAGAAATGGCTAGGTAGCTGTCCAATAAGCTGAAGGAAGTCTGCCCTGGTGACACTGAATGACAGAGGGATACAAATGGTAAAAAGGGAAAATGTCAGGTGAGGAAGGAAAGGCGAACTGCAACAGCTTGAAGACGGGTAGTCAGGGAGATGGGTTTACTGTGAACGTCATCCCATATATGCAGCATGGCTCCCCCATGAGATGGAATGCTGACCTCAAGGGGAAGGTCAAAACGGACCAGGAAGAAATATGAAAGCTCAGAGCAGTTGTGGGATGCAATTTTGTTTCCTGAAGGCAGAGTACAAGGGGACACTGCGATTCTAAAAGCAGCCATAAATCCTCTTTGTTGGATCGAAGGCCGCGAACATTCCATTGGAGAAGAATCATGATGAGAAGATAATGAAGGGATCACCTCGGCAATGCTGAGTGTCAGCCTGAAAAGACTCGCTGCTATAGGTCACAAAGGCAGGCAGATCCTGCTCCGTGAGGTCCACAGAAGCATCGGCTTTCTTGTGCTGTTGGTCTGCAATATGGAGAAGCAGTTGGTGGTGTGCACCAGCAACATGGAGGCCGGCCAGGTGAAAGTATCATGTGGCAACACTGTCAAAGAGGATTTTTGAGTTGGCAAAGGAGAAGACCATTTGCCTTTGTTCGACTTCTTCGATCCTTTCCAGTTAGCAGAGGAAGACTCGGTGTTGGTTGGATGTAGGGACGTTGGAAGTCTTCAAGGAATACTGTCCATTCCGGCGTGCCAGTTGTGTAGCTGGTGACTTCGCTCCTTCAGGCGAGAGTTGGGTGGCTTGTTGCACAGCTGTACGAGGGGACGTCGATGCTGCCTTGACACTGGGCGATTTCACGACCTCAGAGCTGAATTGGAGATTGCTTGTCTGTGTGGCCATGTCCTTCATGGAGTGAGACGCAGCAAGAACAGTACTATAACTGCCAGACGGTAGAACGCAGAGTTTGTGACTAGCCAATAACTAGCAGATGACTAGGTAAGGAGCTTTTTCTTTTAGCCGGGTCTCCTAGACAGCCTGCTCATCGAGATACATGGGACAATCTCGATTTGCGGCAGCACGGTCGCCATTGCAGTTGATACAGTGGGGACAAGGAGGTGGACAACTGTCCTTGTGCACATCCCTATCACAAGTTATACATTTGGCCGGGTGTCGACAAGACATTCAAGTGTGGTTGAAATGATGACATGGACTGTGATAACTTGATAGCCTGCTTTGATCTTGGATGGAAGTACCATTCTATCAAAGGTGAGAAAAAGTGTGCGTGTGGGCACTAAGGAGGAATCTACCATTTTCAATCACCTGATGGATGGCAATGACAACCTTATCAGAGAGGTATGTTTGGATTTTGGCCTTGGTCAGACCATCAAGCAGCCTAGTGTAAATAACACCACGGGAAGAGTTCGGAGTTCTAAGGGCCTCAACACAAATAGGATAGCTGTGGAGAAGTGAAGCGGCAAGCAGATGTTGTGCTTCAGATTCAGAAGTAGTCTAAAAGCAAAGTGCCATTCCATAAATGAGAGCAGGACTTCACAGGGCCAGCAATTGCATGTACGTCTTTCTAAATAATAAACAGATTTACCATTGTGAATGACTGACTGTCTTCAGTACATGAAACCACGAGAAACTGCGGTGCAGCTGGAAGGGTCTATGAATCATAAGCATCATTCCGTTTACGTTTTGTAGACACTGATTGTGAAGATGACTGGCTCATTGCGAGAAAATCCCAATGACTGCCAGCATCTCCAATGGTGTGCTCCTTCCAACTGGGGCCTCCATTCACATCGGGGTGCACCCACCTTAGGTGATTGTTCACACCTGAGAGACCAATTGGCAATTTGGGAAGGTAGCAGCTCAGTCAATCACACTGCCCTGGGCTTGGCCTGTACCAGGAGGTACATGCGAACCCTTCTGTTAACCCGGGACTGGAAATTACGCATTACCCAGTCACCTGTTATGCGTCAGACATGTGGGCTAGCCTTCAGGAGTGCACAGGGAGGAAGAAGAAAAAAGAGGAACCTTAAACGCTGAAGCGGAGGAAGGATAGGAGAAGGTAAACAAAGAAAGGAAAAGGGAACGAAAACAGTGGTGGGTCTGTTCTTATGTCAGCAACATTCCCAATGACACCCCAGACATGTTCCCCAAGGGAGGGGCAAAAGAATAGCAAGAGGACATACCTGCAGCAAAGAAGGGAAAAGATGCTGCAAAGGCTGGGGCCCTGTGTAGCCAAGCATGAACCCGTCAAAGAGTGTTGACCCGGGGGGGGGGGGGGGGGGGGGTCCTGAAATGCGACCAGGGCTAGGAAATGATGTGCGAGACCTTGTCATCACATGAGGCATGGACAGCAGCACAACAGTCATGAAATCTAACAAGGGAATGGTCCAATAAGACAAGTCGAAACCTACCCTGAAATTTTTTACATGGGAAGAAGACAATGAAAGGAATACACTGCCCAAATTTTAGCTGCTAAGAGGCTCTGCAAGTATTTTGTAAAAAAATGTTGAAGTTACACATTTTTGCCACTTGAAGAACAGCTTACATCAGCGGTTTGTACAGCCCAGCCTGCCTAGTGCATGACTCTGCAAATCACTCATGCAGTGCCACATAGAATTGTCTGGATTTCACAGACACCAATTTTAAACACCTAAAGCCTGGTTTACAATGGAGCAAATGGAAGCAAACACGTACAAATGAGCATTTGCAGAAAATTCACTACCTATTGCTTGTATATGGGTAGAATTGTTTATACTAGAGGGAACATGAGAGAACATGATGTAGTGAACATTGCCTATGAACGATGTGTTATTAGTTTTTGGAGCTAATATTCGGCATACAGGATACAACTCTGTCTTGTTAGAGCCACTGTGCGAAACTTTGCTATTCAGTTACAATTATTTTGCATGGAGGGCGAATTGTGCTTGACGGAGTATGCAAAATGGCGCAGGGAAGGAAGAATTTACGTGTCTCAATTTGTATGGAAGCGTGACATGCATGGAGATCATGCACTTTACACGGAATTGCACCTCCAACTCTCCTTAGCACTGGTCCAAAATTTTTATTGTATGTCAACTGCCATTTTTCCCTGGCTTCTCATTGCCCTTGCGGGGAAATTTATAAACAGAACATTAATTACAGATGTCAAGCATCATCTCAAGAGGTGACACAGCTAGCGTTTCCATTATGTTTGTAAGATATAATGGTCATACTCCTTTTTTTTTCTAAAACAAAAATGGCCAAGTGGCAAAGCGCACACTTTGTGATCCAGAGAGTGTGGGATCAAATCCCATTCAGACCACAGCTTTGTCACTATGATTTTTATCCGAGCATTCACTTCTCATAGATGTTGGAGTAGCTATAAAAGGACATGTGGTTCGGATTCCACATTAAACTGCAGGTCTCCTTTTTCCGATTAGGTAACTGGGGAAGGTTAGGGACACGTAAGTAGTTGCAGTGGTGTCCAGTTGAAAGATCTGCAAGAGGCCTAACGGGTACACCAGACAGAATTCTCTTTTGCTCATGCTTGTTTGCTCTGGTGAAAACCTGCCATAAACTATATAAACATTTTTTTGAATAACTTCAATTCTTGCACGTGTAATTCTGATAAAAGTGTCTAGCAGAGAAAATAAAATCATGGCAGTGTTTGATGTCACTGACAATTTCCATCAATGAGGACTTGTAATTTATTGAAATGAAATGTGTCTTGCAGTACTACATTTTATAACAATTCCTGTAGGCATTCCTTATAATAATGTTTGAATGTTGTACATCTGACTATCAGTGAAACAGTTCTTTGTTTATTCACATAAATGTGAAGTGTCTACTGAATAACAAAAACAAACATTTTTCTTGCACATGGCACACCAAACAAAGGGAAAATTAATGCAATCAGTCACTTCACGGTAACCACTAGTTTTATTTAGACTGATCTGGGATGGAGTCAGAAATGGTCCTGGCCATTGTTCTGCATATTGCGCTGCGTACCAGGCATACTTGTTCAGATTCATAAAGCATAGCGAAGAGATCTGGTAATGCACAAATATCTGCAGGTTAAGACTACTGGTCTGCTGATAAACCTAAAATGAGAGGGAGGTATCAGAAATTAAGTTGTCTGATAATTTCCTGAAAAATGCTTTCCACTTTTGAAAAAATACTTTATCGAGAGGTTGAACTGCACTAGTAGTTCCAGGCTGAATCCACATTAGATCTACAGAATTTTTGTTGTCCTCCATAAAAACAGAGGCATCTTCAATATGTCCAGGCTATGAATCCAACAAAAGCAATGACTTACATTATGTGATCAAAAGTTTTTGGACACTTGGCTAAAAATGACTTACAAGTCCATGGCACCCTCCATCGGTAATATTGGAATTCAATATGGTGTTGGCCCACCCTTAACCTTGATGACAGATTCCACTCTCACAGGCATATGTTCAGTGAGGTGCTGGAAGGTTTCTTGGGGAATGGCAGCCCATTCCTCACCGAGTGCTGCACTGAGGAGAGAGATCGATGTTGGTCGGTGAAGCCTGGCATGAAGTTGGCTTTCCAAAACATTCCAAAGGTGTTCTGTAGGATTCGAGTCAGGACTCTGTGCAGGTCAGTCCATTATAGGGATGTCACTGTCATGTAACCACTCCACTGCAGTTTGTGCATTATGAACAAGTGCATGATTGTGTTGAAAGATGCAATTGCCATCCCCACATTGCTCTTCAACAGTGGGAAGCAAGAAGGTGCTTAAAACATCAGTGTAGACCTGTGCTGTGATAGTGCCATGCAAAACAACAAAGGGTGCAACCTCCCTCCACGAAAAACATGACCACACCTTAACACCACCGCCTCCAAATTTTACTGTTGGCACTACACACGCTGGCAGAAGATGTTCCCCATGCATTTGCCATATCCACCCACTGCCATTGGATCGCCACTTTGTGTACCTTGATTCATCACTCCACACGTTTTTCCACTGTTCAATCGCCCAATGTTTATGCTCCTTACACCAAGCGAGGTGTCGTTTTTCATTTACCGGCGTGATGTGTGGCTTACGAGCAGCCACTCGACCATGAAATCCAAGTTTACTCATCTCCCACCTAATTGTCATAGTACTTGCAGCGGATTCTGATGCAGTTTGGAATTCCTGTGTGATGGTCTGGATAGAGGTCTGCCTATTACACGTTACGATCCTCTTCAAATGTCAGGGGTCTCTGTCAGTCAACAGACGAGGTCAGCCTGTATGCTTTTGTGTTGTACGTGTCCCTTCACATTTCCACTTCACTATCACATTGGAAACAGTGGACCTAGGGATGTTTAGGAGCCTGGAAATCTTGCCTAGAGATGTATGACACAAGGGACACCCAACCACCTGACTACGTTCGAATTCCACGAGTTCCACAGAGTGGCCCATTCTGCTCTTTCACAATATCTAATGACTACTGACGTCGCTGATATGGAGTACCTGGCACCAGGTGACAGCACAATGCATCTGATATGAAAACTGTATGTTATTGGGGGGGGGGGGGAGGGGGGGGGGATACTTTTGATCACATAGTGTAGTTTCTGTAACTGGTAGGAATACGTTTTGAATGAAATGGTGAAGATTATTCTTTCCCATTTTTCTGGGTTTTGATACATCAATTACAAGATTTTTGCAACTAAATAGTCCATTTTTTATTTTCGGTCCTAATTTGCCTTGCAGTTCTTGAAGACAGATATACAGTTGCAGACAAAGTAAACCACTCATACTTATCAGTGACATTATTGTATGTGAATTACATTGTTCATCCAAAATACAAAAATACATCCAATCACATCAGAGGCATGCACTTACTACTATTTCACTTTGCAGTAATAACCATATTCCGAAGGGTTTTCCAATTTTCTTGACAAATTAATTTCGATTATTATTTTGTAAATCAATCCAGAAATAAACATAGTAAACAGTATCAGGTTTCGTCATTAACAATAGAAATTTTAAGTGTGCCAAATAATTCATAATTTCTAATGTTTCTTAAAATAAATATAGACACACACTCTCTCTCTCTCTCTCTCTCTCTCTCTCTGTACTAGTACTTATTAACTGTAACATCGAAAATAAAGTAATTCCTTTTCATAAATTTGTGTTTGAAATATAACATATTGTGTATAAAATTATTTGAAAGTTTACAGAAAAGCAGCCAAGATAATATTGACCTGTCCAAAATTCAGAAAATAATACGTGTATCGACAACTACTGTACATGAAAACTAATGCTACAGGAGGATGTCCCATTACAGCCAGCTGGCCCAGGTACAGCCTGGCAACAGCTCCAGTGACAACTGGAAAGTGTCGAACAGCAGCAAAAGTTATGCTGCTGAAGCTTTAGCCTTCACTGTGCAATGCAGGCCTTGGGTGACAGGCATGACTGAGTCATAGTAATGTCTGAGAATGCAATATTGTCTGAGAGTGGGGTTTGCGATTGTGCTAGTTTGTGAGCTTGGAAAGTCACAGGAGGTTCGGGAGCAGTCTGAATGTGACACTGCTCACTGTGTGCAACAACTGTAATATGTTGAAACATCTAGTAAACAGTTCTGGTACGAGGCCCTTGTGTAGCATGTATTAATTGAGTTGGCAGAAAATTTTCTTGTTATTGGGTTTGGGCAGTCTCCAATTCCTGAGATTTTGTATTTTGTAATGTAACAGTTTATTCTTAGTAGAAAACTTTTTTTTTTTTTCCTTGGAGACAGAGACTTGTTTTTTATATTACAGGTTGCAGCATCTGAAATGTGGGAAACCTCAGACATATAGTCATGGTTGTGACGACAAACTATAGGAACAACTAGTGGTCATCATAGCACCCAGTGCAGAGACATCGTCAACATCACAGTTTTGTGGCACACCACATGGTGAGGTGCAATGCAAGGTATAAGAGCTGCTTGCTTTACCAAGGCGCCATTGAACCATCTCACAAAGCATGTGGATTAGTGCTTCGTATAAGAAAATGTAAACCTTAAACTGGTGCAAGAAATCTGCATCAAGGATGGATTATTTATTTAACATCAGCTATGAGAAAAGTATGCTGTATCGGTTTCTTCATAGAGACTCTGGAGAAGAGAAACTAAATATTGTTTCTTCTTATCTAAAGGCAATACCAGAATGAGATTTTCACTCTGCAGCGGAGTGTACGCTGATATGAAACTTCCTGGCAGATTATAACTGTGTGCCGGACCGAGACTTGAACTCGGGACCTTGGCCTTTCGCGGGCAAGTGCTGTACCATCTGAGCTACCCAAGCTTGACTCACGCCCCGTCCTCACAGCTTTACTTCTGCCAGTACCTCGTCTCCTACCTTCCAAACTTTACAGAAGCTCTCCTTTCTTTCAGGAGTGCTAGTTCTGCAATGTTTGCAGGAGAGCTTATGTAAAGTTTGGATGGCAGGAGACGAGGTACTGGCAGAAGTAAAGCTGTGAGGACGGGGTGTGAATCATGCTTGTGTAGCTCAGATGGTAGAGCACTTGCCCGCGAAAGGCCAAGGTCCCGAGTTCGAGTCTCGGTCCCTCACACAGTTTTAATCTAAAGGCAATACGCTTGCACCTGAACCCGAGACAATGGGATACATTACTAAAATGCGCTTGTCTGTGATGTACAAGTGATGCAGTTTGGTAAAATTTCTTGAAATGTCATGTTGCTTCAGTGGTTCATGAAAGATTACATTACCAATGTTGGCAGTAAATGTAAGTCCATTGACAGATCTGGCAGCAGGTTTTTGTTGGTCATATTTGTTAGGAAAAGCATCAAAAGTTGTGAAGAACTGCAAACATCAGTTTGTGACTGTGGAATAGTAAGTAGTTCTTCTTGGAGCAGTGGCCAGTGAAGCATAAACCCAGCTGCTGTTGTCTTTTATAAGGAGAAATGCATTTGCCTACAAACGGGCAGAAACATCATGCATGCACCAACACAAATGTGGAGTTCATTTGAGGCTCTACAGTAGACTATATGGACTCCTGAAGGTTCACAAAGAGGGGGTACCATTACGCCCCATTGTCAGCAACATCAGGGCACCTACATATTTGTTGGCCAAATACCTGACGGGAATATTAAGTCCTTGTTATTGTTGTGGTCTTCAGTCCTGAGACTGGTTTGATGCAGCTCTCCATGCTACTCTATCCTGTGCAAGCTTCTTCATCTTCCAGTACTTACTGCAACCTACATCCTTCTGAATCTGCTTAGTGTATTTATTTCTTGGTCTCCCTCTACGATTTTTACCCTCCACGCTGCCCTCCAATGCTAAATTTGTGATCCCTTGATGCCTCAAAACATGTCCTACCAACCGGTCCCTTCTTTTTGTCAAGTTGTGCCACAAACTCCTCTTCTCCCCAATTCCATTCAATACCTCCTCATTAGTTATGTGATCTACCCCTCTAATCTTCAGCATTCTTCTGTAGCATCACATTTCGAAAGCTTCTATTCTCTTCTTGTCCAAACTAGTTATCGTCCATGTTTCACTTCCATACATGGCTACACTCCATACAAATACTTTCAGAAACGACTTCCTGACACTTAAATCTATACTCGAGGTTAACAAATTTCTCTTCTTCAGAAACGCTTTCCTTGCCATTGCCAGTCTACATTTTATATCCTCTCTACTTCAACCATCAACAGTTATTTTGCTCCCCAAATAGCAAAACTCGTTTACTACTTTAAGTGTCTCATTTCCTAATCTAAATCCCTTAGCATCGCCCGATTTAATTTGACTACATTCCATTATCCTCATTTTGCTTTTGTTGATTTTCATCTTATATCCTCCTTTCAAGACACTGTCCATTCCATTCAACTGCTCTTCCAAGTCCTTTGCTGTCTCTGACAGAATTACAATGTCATCGGCAAACCTCAAAGTTTTTATTTCTTCTCCATGAATTTTAATACCTACTCCGAATTTTTCTTTTGTTTCCTTTACTGCTTGCTCAATATACACATTGAATAACATTGGGGAGAGGCTACAACCCTGTCTCACTCCCTTCCCAACCACTGCTTCCCTTTCATACCCCTCGACTCATATAACTGCCATCTGGTTTCTGTACAAATTGTAAATAGCCTTAAGTCCTTATGTGGGTAAATGCCCTCATCACATCAGTAATTCCATGGATTTTGTTAAAGCCTTGATAGCTTCAGGTTGGATGAGTCAGATATCATGGTGAGTTTTGACGTCGTTTCCTTGTTTACGAGAGTACCACTGCGAGAGTCACTAGAATTGATTAGTCAGAAGTTTGACGAGAAGACCACTGAACTTTTTAGGCATGTCTTGACTTCCACGTATTTTCTTTTTAACGGAGAATACTACGAACAAACGGAGGGAGTCGCCATGGGTAGCCCACTCTCACCGGTGGTAGCGAATTTGTACATGGAGAACTTCGAGGAGGAAGCCCTGTCGTCATCCGAATGGAAACCTACTTGCTTTTTCCGTTACGTGGACAACACGTTTGTCATCTGGCCACATGGTATGGATAAACTCCTTGACTTCCTCACACATCTAAACTCCATACACCCCAACATCAAATTCACTATGGAGACTGAAACGGAGGGTAAATTACCTTTCCTTGACGTCTTGATCAAGAGAAGGGCTGACGGCACCCTAGGTCATGGGGTGTATCAGAAGACAACGCGCACTGATCTGTATTTGCACGCAGACAGCTGCCACCACCCTTCACAGAGGAATGGGGTACTTAAAAGTCTAGTACATAGGGCGCGCACTATCACTGACACAGAGAGTCTACCCCAGGAATTGGAACATCTGAGAACTGTATTTCGAAAAAATGGGTACTGAGAGTGGCAGATTCAACGTGCTCTCCGCCTAACCACTACAGCACAACCTGTGGAGATGGATGAAATCACGAGGGAGGAGGTAGGCACTGCGTTTATTCCATATACAGGCGCACTCTCGGGGAAAATCGCCCGCATTTTGAAGAAACACCGGGTCGGAACTGTGTTTTGTCCTCCGAATAAAACTCATGTACTGGTGGGGAGCGCCAAAGATGACCTCGGTTTGAGGAAGGCCAGCATGTACCAGATTCCGTGTCAATGTGGCAAGTCGTATATTGGTCAGACGATGCGTACTGTCGAGGATCACTGCCGTGAACACCAGAGGTACACTCGACTGATATATCTGAGCAAGTCGGCGGTCGCTGAACATTGTTTGTCGGAAAATCACGCTATGGAGTATGAACGCATGAGGATTCTGGCACAGACGTTGAGAGAGGCCATCGAAATTCACACCAATGACGACCTCATAAACCGTGACTGTGTCTATAATCTTAGCAAGGCTTGGGAACCAGCGATTGGGTTAATCAAGAGTAAATCGAGCAAACGTATAGTTGTGACGACCACGGCGGACAGAGCCATCACACCGACGTCATCTCAGACGCCGTCGCAATCTGTTCCACTGCGTGACCGTGGTGCGGGGTGTGGACGGCGGAGGGAGTGCGCCGCAGGCGGAGGGTATTTAAATCAGCCGCCGCCGCGACCGAACCCAGTTCCCCCTGAGCAGCCATAGCGTACGGATCTCCGTACTGGCATACCGGCACGTTCACAGGAGCTCAGTCCGTCAGTTCACCTGATGATGGCAACATGTATGATCGCCGAAATATCGTGCCCGTTGGACACTGTAGACCGGCAGTACACCCGTGGATATTTTGATTAATTTTGTTGTTGTTTGTTTGAGCTGCCACCATAGAGGCCTCACATTTTGTTGCAGGACGTGGATTTGGTCTGCTAATGTACTCTGGTTCTCACTAGTAGCACCTGATTAAAACTAACATACTGACACCATTACAGGTTAAGGAAGCCACACTCAAATTGCCATTTTGTATAATTTTGTAAACACTGCCAGCAACATTTAACTGAGAAGACAAACCATCACAGCTAATAGAACTCAGACCACTCTGAACTGTGAATGTCGGTTGATTAAACCACTTATGTCTTAATGTTTCATCTGGAACTTGCACTAGAATTAAAAAAGACATTAGATGCACCTGCTGGCACATTAGGTCTTGACACTACAGGAGGATGGATGAAAATGTTTTGTGAGGATGATTCAGCACTCACACTTTCTGCCAGCTCAAAAGCAAATCCATCTTTGTTACTCATGGATAAGCATGAGAGCCATATCTCAATAGATGCTGAAGATCCGTGTCAGGAGAAGATTTTATCAATTATACTTCAGTGCACCAATAAATTGCAGCCTCTTGCATCAGCATCATGGAACCATCACATACATATTATAATACTCCTGTAGATACACAGATGAGGTCACACCCAGCTGAAACATTGCCAATTTACAATGTCGCTCATAGTGTAGGAATAGCATACCCCAAAGGAATGACTAGTTAATATCATTGATGGATTTAAGAAGACAGGCAATTTTTCTATTTTATCGCTATATGTTCAATGAAGATGGTTTTTCCATCCTCTGTTACAGAAAGACCTCAACATGAAAGCCTGGAAAAAAACATAGCACCTCTCATGAGGTCCCTGCACCTGAAACTGATGTGCGACATCCATCAAATTTTGATAATAAACACTGTCTACAGTGATGAGTTCTTCACAACTACAAGGAAGACTAACACCTATGCCCTCTCTTCAGAGAAAAGAGTAAACTACAAATGAAACTAGAATGTAAAGGCATTATGAGACATAAACCAAACCAGCATTATTTCTAGATGATAGCGATCTGACGAAAGTAAATTAATTTTCCAAGATTCCTGAGATACTAAGAAATGTCATGTGTCACAGCTGTTTCAAGAGTCAGAACTTGTAACTAAAGCTTGGAGCACTCGCCCACATTGGACAAAATTTTTTTAGTAGAGTTTAAGTCAAAAAAGAATATATATTTTGTACAAAAAAACTTACAACTGTAGGAGAGTCATCAAAGTGTGAAATGAAATTTTTTAGGAAAAGTTTGAGACTCTACAATAGATTTGTGATGCCTCTAGTTCTCCAATATTTCTTACATTGACAAGAAATATATAAAACTCTTACTTTCAAACTCTGCCACAATGCATGACAAAAAAACTATGACAACACTATATGTAAATTGAAGGGGATCACTGCTATTAGCTGCAGTGGGACATTAAGCGGAATCAGTGGTGACAAGCGTAAAAGTGTACCGGACCAGGATTCAAACTCGGGATCTCCTGGTTACTGGGCAAATGCGGTAACGACTGCACCATCGGGGACACAGTGTTATCGCAACTGCACAGACTATCTCGGTATGCCTCACGGCTGATCCATACTCCCACCGAGCACCACCTACCTGCAGTCCCTGTGGTGGCACTCAGTGGCAGTGTGGATTGGCTGTGAGGTGTACCGAGATAGTCCATGCAGTTGCAATAACACTGTGTTCTGGAAGATGCAGCGGTTGCCGCACCTGCCTAATAGGCAGGAGATCCCAGGTTCGAATCCCAGTCCAGAACACATTTTCGCTTGTCACTGCTGATTCCACTTAACGTCCTGCTGCAGCTGATGGCAGTGATTCCCCTTCAATGTTTCACAGCTGCAGGATCTACTTGGTGTCTGTTCTTTCAAAGAAACGGACACGCTGCTTTCAAGAAATGACACTAATCTGCTCTTCATTTGAGATAAATTTTGTGTATTATGATGTTCATTAGGATTTGAGATACTGTCTCAATGTTCTCATGATAATAATTAATTGGGGCAGAGAGACACCTATTGTTTTAAAATATAAATTAAGATGCTATAAAATATAATTGTACCTCTCTGCATTACTTTTGCACATTATACATTGTTACCATATGATATTATGTTTATAAAGTGTTTATAGAGTTTAATTTGAGTCTCAATTTCTGCAGCTCACTATTCCCATTTCTTCTCTACCACTGCATGTAACTCTGAAATTATATCATACACCTTCATAAAGATTGAGACATGAAAAACTACAATGTCGTCAACCACAAAGATATTATATGCTTAATATCAAATATTTAAAGCATTAACTCATTTGTAATTAGATATCTGAAGCTGTTTTATACATGGGAGTTCAATTCCTTGAAGAATCAGTGGTTTTTATTTGATATATATTAAACTGCCCAATGAGCTGAAAAAGTTATTAAATATATCAATTTAAAATGCAGCTAAAACATTCTTCATAAGCCAAGCATACTACACAATCAAAAGACTACTTAAAGAATTCATAGTAGTGGTTAATAAAGGAAGGGGATAATTATGACACTGTTACATTACAATACTGTAATGCTTCTGAGTAACAGATTTAGGGGCTTGAAGGGTCTTTGATGCAGCAATTAAGAGCAAATGTGTGCTTATATCAAAAAGCAGCATACAATAGGGTCCAACCTAATAAGGCAGCACAGTTATGAATATGCAGACTTCATCTTTGGGAAGATTTAGCTTCCTCTGCTGACCATCATGATTTAAGTTTTCTTAAATAATTTCAGGTAAATGCCAGGATGGTAACTTCATCAAGCCATGGTCGACCACCTGTCCTACCCTCTCATGGTATACTTACATATTCTGTGTGTACATATATTTTTGAGCTATTTATTTTCACTGTAATATGACGACAAATCCAGCATCATTGTAAGGTGATTCATGGGTGAATAAATAAAACTATACATGCACCAAGTCTTAAATATTTGTGAAGACTTCGCCTCCAAGCAATGATCTGTTGGGCACAGTTATATTTGTGAGACGTTTTCCTCAAGCTGAATTTTATCTTTGGAGTGTTGAAATTCAAAGGTAAACTTCGCATTTTTGTTGTTCTGTTGTATTGTCTCAGGATATCTTTGCTTTTCCAGTGTGCTGAAGTACTGTGCATGTGCGAAGAAATATTATCAACAAACTACAGTCAGTCTTATTCTGCAATAGGTTCAAGAGCTATTCCTGGTACCATCCTATCTGAATCTCCGCACATTTATTGCACAAATTAACATTATTTCATTCAACATAACCAGATACTGTTCATTATTTATCAAAATACATCAAGGTGCTGGAAACAGTAAAGTGCAAAAAATATACAAAATAACAAACTTAAAAAAAGGTTGCCGAAGCAATGAAAAAAGCATGCCAAATTCAGAAGAACGCAAAATCTCCAAGACTGGCTAAGTTTCACGGACACTCGAAATTTAGTGCAGATATCAAAGCGAGATGCTTTTAGTAGTTTCCACAATGAAACATTGTCTCAAAATATGGTAGAAAACCCAAAGAGATTCTGGTCGTATGTAAAGTACACCAGTGGTAAAAAAACAGTCAATACCGTCACTGTGCGATAGTGATGGAAAGGTTACCAATGATGAGGTTACCAATGATGATGCCACTAAAGCGGAGTTACTAAATACAGTTTTCCGTAATTCCTTTGTGAAAGAAGACGAAGTAAATATTCCAGAATTCGAAACCAGAACAGCTGTTGAATGGGAGACATAAAAGTAAATATCTTAGGTGTTGCGAAACAACTCAAATTGCTTAACAAGGGCAAGTCTTCTGGTCCAGATGGTATACCAATCAGGTTCCTTTCAGAGTATGCAGACACAATAGTGCCTTTCTTAGCAATCATATACAACCGCTCACGTGACGAAAGGTCTGTTCCTAAAGACTGGAAAGTAGCAGAGATCACACAAATATTCAAGAAAGGAAATAGGAGTAACCCATTAAATTACAGACCCATATCACTGACCTCAATTTGCAGTAGGACTTTGTAGCATATACTGTAATCGAACATTATGAATCACCTTGAAGAAAATGACTTATTGATACATGACCAACACGGATTCAGAAAAATATTGTTCTTGGGCAATGCAGCTAGCTCTTTATTCCCATGAAGTAATGAGTGCTGTCAACAAGGAATCTCTTATCTATTCCATATTCCTAGATTTCCAGAAGGCTTCTGATACTGTTCCTCACAAGTGACTATTAATCAAATTGCGTGCATATGGAGTATTGTCTCAGTTGTGACTGGATTCGAGATTTCCTCTCCGAGAGGTCACAGTTTGTAGTGATAGACTATAAATTAAAAAGAAGAACAGAGGTGATATCTGGCATTCTGCAGGGTGGTGTCATAGGCCCTCTCCTGTTCCTGATTTACATAAATGATCTACGTGATAATCTGAGCAGCCCCCTTAGAATGTTTGCAGATGACGCTGTTATTTACTGTTTAGTAAAATCATCATACGATCAATTCCAATTACAAAATGATCTAGAGAGAATTTCTGTATGGTGCGAAAAGTGGCAATTGGCACTAAACAAAGAAAAGTGTGAGGTCACCCACATGGGTACTAAAAGAAATCAGATAAATTTTGGGTATACGATAAATCACACAAATCTAAGGGCTGTCAATTCGACTAAATACCTAGAAATTACAATTACGAGCAACTTAAATTGGAAAGACCACATAGATAGTATTGTGGGGAAGGCGAAACAAAGACTGCGCTTTGTTGGCAGAACACTTAGAAGATGCAACAAACCCACTAAAGAGACAGCCTACATTACACTTGTCTGTCCTCCGCTGGAATATTGCTGCGCGGTGTGGGATCCGTTCCCGATAGGATTGACGGAGGACAATGGAAAAGTGCAAAGAAGGGCAGTTTCGTGTTATCGCGCAATAGGGGTGAGAGTGTCACTGATATGATACGCGAGTTGGGATTGCAGTCACTGAAACAAAGGCGGTTTTCTTTGCGGCGAGATCTATTTACGAAATTTCAAGCATCAACTTTCTCTCCCGAATGCGAAAATATTTTGTTGACACCCACGTACGTAGGAAGAAATGATCATCATAATGAAAAAGGGAAATCAGAGCTCGAACGGAAAGATTCAGGTGTTTCTTTTTCCCATGCGCCATTCGAGAGTGGAATGGTAGAGAAGTAGTATGAAAATGGTTCGATGAACCCTCTGCCAGGCACTTAAGTGTGAATTGCAGAGTAACCATGTAGATGTAGATGTAGGTTTGTAAACTTTTTGCGACAAGATTTGTACTGTAAGGAACCTACTTTACAGTTGAAAATTCTCTCTCTATTGCATTTCCCCTATGATAGATGAGATTAATTTTTAACAGAATGAGCATCCTGTAAAAGAATTTCCTTGTCTTTCACGTATCTTGATCTTTGACTGTGGTATGAAAAATACTTTGATTAATCATTAGGATAATAATACTTCCCTTCAACATTAACCACTCCATTAAGCTCTTTTTCTATCACTGATAATGTTTTGTCCAACACTAAAACTGTTTTACACATTTTCCACTTAATTTTGAGTACTCCAGTACAATACAAATATGTGGAAAAATGAAAGTATTTCTGGCAGATAGATGGTGTCCCTTACTAAAATCCTTAGTATTCAACATTTGCACTGTTGCTGGTATGGTATCAATTACTTCACAGTCATTCCCAATTCATTTCAGATCTATGGCTATCTCGTAAAATAATAGTTGTGAACTATTGCTGTATATTGCATATAAGACCTACATAGATATAAACTACTGAATGTGCCACTGAAGAAGACACAAAACATGACCTGCATCACACCTTTAATTCACATTTGAACTGCACATTACTTTGCAGATAAGTACAGAACAAGTTATTTGTGAGCCCTGAAATGCAACATCCTGAGGCAATACAAAAGAATAACAAAAATGCCAAGCTTATCTTTGAATTTCATGCAACTTTAAAATCATAACACTGCATAGCAACAAGCCATATTTGAAGTTCACCAGCTTTGACAGATGACACTATTGCTACTCTTGGCAAATTTTCAAAGTTAACCCAGTACTGTTGCACATCAAGTAAACTGATGTCTCCATTATTGTGTGTTAATGTGAAAACAGTCCTCACATAGATCTGTAACTAACTAGTAACTAAAATCTTTAAATTTGTACGTGCTACCAATATGAACACTGTTTTATACACCAAGTGCAAATAGAAAAAACACTGAAATCTGGCATGCATTTCTAGTGCCAAATGTGTGTTGAATATAACTTGACACAGAAATGCTATCTTTTCTTGTAATGCTCCAAATATTAAACAATGCACATATTCCTCACAAAACTTCGGTGCCTAATGTTGATATGTAAATTTCAGCTCTGACCACCAGTAGTAACTGTCGCAGAATTGGTCTGCCAAAAGTAACCTCACCCTGCCAAACCAAGTTTGTCGTGAGACCTTTAGATTGCAAAGTTGCTAGTGGCACTCTTATGTATAAGGAGCAGTCAAATGAAAAAGAGACAGATGGGAAAAACAATGAGCAAATTGTTTATTATTTCAAAGTACTCACTGTAATACATTTATCTCACTGTGACACAAGACAGGCAATACCTTTGTAGAAAAATGTTTCCATCTGCCCATAAAACCACCATTGTACTCAAGTGTGCACTTACTCATCTGAAGCAAATGTAGAGCCAAAAGTATTTTCTTCAGGGCTCCAAAAATATGAAAATTCCATGGGGAGAGATTGGGACTATATGGTGGTTGTGTAAGAGCTTTCCAGCAAAACTTCTGCAGTGTACTCCAAACCACCTTGGAAACATGTGGACAGGCATTTTGTTTCGATTATGTGGCAGAAGTTTCAGCTGGAAAGTCCTTACACATCCTCCACACAGTCCTGATCTCTTCCCCCGTGATTTCCAGTATTTCCAAATTTTTAAAGCCTTTAAAGAGAGAGACAGAGAGAGAGAGAGAGAGAGAGAGAGAGAGAGAGAGAGCAAATTTTTAAAGCCTTTAAAGAGAGAGACAGAGAGAGAGACAGAGAGAGAGAGAGAGAGAGAGAGAGAGAGAGAGAGAGAGAGAGAGATATCTGCTACAGATGAAGAGGTGCACACCTGGGTACAATCATAGTTCTGAAGGCAACTGAAAACTTTTTTTCCATAAAGGCAATGGCTGTGTTGCCTCACAGTGGGATAAATGTGTTAATAGTTATGGCAATTACTTTTAAAATAATGTACAGTTTACTTACTTTCTTCAGCTGTCTCAATTAGCATATTAATAAAACTGAAAAATGTTGCTAACCTTTTGGACAAGGTCTTTTTTCAGAGCTTATTAAGAATGTGTGACCCCCCCCCCCCCCCATCCTCCACCTCCCTTGCCTCTCACCTCCACATAGGTATATCGTAATTGGGGACCACCTCACAATACAGTGCTGTAGAATGAGTTGTAGTATTTACTCTTTTCATTATTCCCTAATATATTATCTTTTCCCAAATAATTACAAATTCTCTCGCATGTGTCTTGAATTATTTTTAAAAGTTGTTGATAAAAATGAGGTAGGTAAGCAATCCATTACTATTCTTATCTCACTTTTGTAAAGTGGCTTGATAACAGCTGCTGCTTTAATTTGAAATGGAAGCAAAGGAGGGGAAAACAAATACACCAGAATATTAACATGCAAAAATACTCTATTTCCAATTAATTTTATATGAACAAATGCAACCAATGTGGCAGTAACATATGAAGCGTTTTCTTTGTATCAAGTTACATATTCAATACTAACTAAGAATAGTCTTGGTAAAAGAACTGACAGCACCATAGTATTAGTATTGATCAAGATGCACTACAAATATCACAAAGGCAAGAATGCACTGATGATTACATACTTTTGTGCTGCAGTGTACATGAAAAACTTAGTTACATGTGTTTCTTCGAATTCAGCACACTTTTCAACATTCAAAAGAGTATAAACAAGTTCAATATGAATTTTAATGATGTGTCTGAAAATACTGTAACATCAAATTATTACAGCAAACATCTTTCTACAAACACATTAAAGTCAGAAAAAGGAAACTAACTACCAATATCAAGGATCACACTTTGGAATGATCATTTTACTGTATATATTACTGCCTTTATTGACAGACACTACAATATGATACCCATTTTAATTATTTTGCATATCTGTAAAAATAACAAAGACACACAAACACAAAAAAAAAAAAACATCTTTATTTAGTAATTTGTCAGTCAACCTCTCTCAGTGCAAGTGGCAAAGGAATGTTAAACATTTATAGAAATAGCTAGTTCACCCAGTTTTAACTTTAAGAACACCTATCCTCCTCAAATAGCGAACAATGAAAGGAGCTGCTGTTAGTGTTATGCCAATTCTCACAGGAGCACAAACTTTATGAACAGCATAGGCCACGACAAAAGTGCTAGCCCCTGCAGCGACATCACTAGCACCAAATGTCCGAAGCAAGGCTGCAACATCTAGTCCGCTAGATTAAAGAAACAAAATTTTAGTATAAGTAATAATAATAATAATAATAATAATAATATAATAGAAGGAAACATTCCACATGGGAAAAATTATATATAAAAACAAAGATGAGGTGACTTACCGAACGAAAGCGCTGGCAGGTCGATAGACACACAAACAAACACAAACATACACACAAAATTCAAGCTTTCGCAACAAACTGTTGCCTCATCAGGAAAGAGGGAAGGAGAGGGGAAGACGAAAGGAAGTGGGTTTTAAGGGAGAGGGTAAGGAGTCATTCCAATCCCGGGAGCGGAAAGACTTACCTTTGGGGGAAAAAAGGACAGGTATACACACTCACATATCCATCCACACATACAGCCACAAGCAGACATATTTAAAGGTCTCTAAATATGTCTGCTTGTGGCTGTATGTGTGGATGGATATGTGCGTGTGTGCGAGTGTATACCTGTCCTTTTTTCCCCCAAAGGTAAGTCTTTCCGCTCCCGGGATTGGAATGACTCCTTACCCTCTCCCTTAAAACCCACTTCCTTTCGTCTTCCCCTCTCCTTCCCTCTTTCCTGATGAGGCAACAGTTTGTTGCGAAAGCTTGAATTTTGTGTGTATGTTTGTGTTTGTTTGTGTGTCTATCGACCTGCCAGCGCTTTCGTTCGGTAAGTCACCTCATCTTTGTTTTTATATATAATAATAATAATAATAATAATAATAACAAAGTTTTCTGTGAAAATGGAAAATTATAATAAGCAATTATTTTCAATAACAAACAGAAAGACATATCTAAACTGAAACTATATACTATTTTATTATTTCATCAAGTGTGCAATAAACATGTCTGACAAGTATCAGGTGTAAGCAGGCCTGAGCCATGTTTTAGAACGTTATCACAAGTGATTCATCTTAATACTTATGTTTTCATTAAAGTGTCCCCTCCAAGCTTTTGATTTGACTTGTAACGCATTCAGTTTAAGTTTACACAATGTTTGGCGCAGATGCTCTTTCAATTAGAAGTTTTATGAGAGCAAAAGTTTTTTAGCCTAGGAAAAACACAGTGTTGATATCAGTAAAACGATGTTTTTGTGACCTGAATACACTGCTACAGATGTAACTGCCTTCTATATTATGGAGCGAAGCAAGTGTAACTAATACATGATTTGAGGAAGAATTTTACAGAGGGAGGTCAGCAATTTACATCTCTCACTTTTTGGAGGCTTTTATTTATCTGTTTTGCATAGCAGAGTTTGAAGTAGCACACTGCACCAGGGCATCAGGGAACAACAAAAGAATGTTGTTCTTCATAGTAATGTTAGGTCAAGATATTCATACAAGTAATGTTCCATGTTGTAACACAAGAAGTTATTGTACAAGGGGCAACCAAATGAAAATGGACAGATGGAAAAAAGAAGGTAAACTGCTCATAATTTCAAAAGTAATTGCCCTAACTGTTACGACACTGTGAGACAAGATGGTCAATGTCTTCATGGAAAAATGAAGGTGCCTATGGAAGTTTGGTTGTACCTGGACATGTACCTCTTCATCTGAAGCTAATGGAAGGCCACGTATGTCTGTCTTAAGGACTTGAAAAATTTGTAAATTGTATAGGGAAAGATCAGGGCTCTATGGAGGATATGTAAGGGCTTCCTCCACTAACTTCTGCAGCTTACTCGAAACAACCTTGGCAACATGTAGGAGGGTATTCTGCTGGCAGGATGTCTTGAATATGCAGCAGAAGATCTGCTGGGAAGCCCTTCTACATCCTCCACACAGTTCTGATGTCTTCCCACCAAATTTCCATGTTTTCAGAGTGCTGAAGCAAGACATTCATTGTTGTCAATTTTCTTCAGAAAAAGAGCTGATGTCTGGATACAATCATGGTTTTGTAGGCAACCACCAACATGAAACTTCCTGCCAGATTAAAACTGTGTGCCGGACCGAGACTCGAACTCGGGACCTTTGCCTTTCGTGGGTAAGGTTCGCAGGAGAGCTTCTGCAAAGTTTGGAAGGTAGGAGACGAGGTACTGGCAGGAGTAAAGCTGTGAGGACGGGGAGTGAGTCGTGCTTGGGTAGCTCAGTTGGTAGAGCACTTGCCCATGAAAGGCAAAGGTCCTGAGTTCGAGTCTCGGTCCGGCACAGTTTTAATCTGCCAGGAAGTTTCATATCAGCGCACACTCCACTGCAGGGTGAAAATCTCATTCTGGAAACCACCAACATTTTTACTTGAAGGCATTGACCACTTGTCTCACAGTGAGAGAAATATATGGGAAGTGTTCAGTAAGTAATGCAACACATTTTTTTTCTCAGCCAGTTTTGGTTGGGGTGGGGAGTGGAAGATGTGGGACATCTGGGAATATTCCCACTTCAACCCCTATAGTTTCATGAAGTTCTGATAGCTGGCAATACTATACATAGCCTTCAAAATGACATCTGTAATGGAGGTGTGTTCCAAACAGAGAGCTCTCACCGAGTTTCTTTGGCAAAAAACCAAAGCATTGCAGATATTCATAGGCAACAGCAAAATGTCTACAGAGATCTGGCAGTGAGCAAAAGCATAGTGAGTCATTGGATGAGGTGTCTCAACATCACAACAAGGTTGCACAAACATGTCCAATCTCCAACGTGTCAGTGGCAGCACACAGCTGTGATTCCTGCAATGTTAGAATGTGCAGACACACATTCAAGGTGACGGATGGATCACAGTCAAACACCTTGATGCCCAACTGGACATCCCTGCTGGTAGTGTGGACACACTCGTCCACTGACTCCAACGCCAAACTGTAGAGTGGTACCATGCGACCATACAGGACTTCCCAAGTAAGGTGGCCTAAGCCTGTCACTTTGAATGAAGATTATGTTGAACAATAAAGTTTTGTAGCCAAAAGAATGGAGAATAATATGGTTTATTGAAATCTTGAGTAAAACCAATCTACTTTCAGCAAAAAAGTGCTGCATTACTTACTGTATGCACTCATATTAACAGTTATGGTGATTATTTTCAAAATAATAAACAGTTTACTTACTTTTTTTCATCTGTCTGATTTTCATTTGACTGCCTCTTATATATTGGGATGCAATACATGGAAATGGTGACAGAATAAATACTACTTGTTCACTTATAGGAACTTGAAATTTTGTTGAAGCTTATCTGATACCAGCTCAAACACAACTGCATTGGAAAGAAGTTTGCTTGGACTGCATCAGCATGGTCAGAATGTAATTTAATTTCAGGTACTGAAGTTCACAGGGAAAGAAGATAGCCAACTCTAATATGAACACACTAAAATTTGAACATTTAAAATTGGAACATTGCAAGTCTTTAAACACTCACTGAAACTCTTCTAAATGAGCCAAGACAAATGGCACATTTATATGGTCCAAAAGTAGCATAATAAGATGCATATTGCACGGAGCCAAGAGTCAGCAGGTAGACATCACAACTGACAATGGTTCAGCAGCAGTTGAAGAACAAAGAGCGACTGTAATAAGTGTAATGGGAATGGCAGTTAGGCACGGAATGATGTACAAAGCTGAAGTAGTATGAAGAAATGCTATGACTAGAAGAAATGTATGCGAGAACCTGCAACACATGAGCTTGAAATTTTTATGATGTTGTGTGACTGTAGAAATAGGAATTTAATCTTACTTGCAGACAAATAAGATTGCAAGAGATATTCATAAATGTTAAAAATGAATAGTATCAATAAAAGTATTTTTTTTAAATCTGCGAATATTAATATTTCTGTTACTACCAATAACTTTATAATGTAATTGGATAGATAAAAAAAATCTTTTCACCAAGCAGTGGCTGGAGAACACATATACAAAAAAAGTTTTTGCATATGCAAGCTTTTGGAGCCAGTGGCTTCTTCTTCCCGAAGAAGGGTTGACGAGGAAAGAAGACGGCTTAAGGAAAGGGACTGGAGTGGTTTAGAAAAAGATGTATAATTCAGAAAAGTCACATAGAACCCCAGGGCAAGAGAAACTCACTGGACGGGATGAGAAGGAAAGACACTGCCGAGGACTGCACCACATAAGATTCTGGACGACTTTCCCAAACTCTACTTTTTTTTTTAAAACCTCTCCAATCCTTTTCCTTCACCCCTCTTCCTTCCCCTTCAACATTTCTTCCAGAAGGAGCCACTGGCTCCAAAAGCTTGCATATACAAAACCTTTTTTTTGCATGTTCTCCTGCCGCCACTTGATGTGTAGATTTTTTATCAATCCTATTACATTATACTGTCAAAAATTGATATTTTCATTGTTATACCATTAATGCTATGTTATATAAAATCACATCATAAAAGCTGATGTTATGAATAACAGTAATAATTGAAGTTTCAGTACTTTATGTGGATGTTATTCAAACTATTAATGGTAATTAGTAAAAATGAAAATTGTCCAACTGATTATCAAGGGCAATTCAGCTTTACATAAATTAAAAAGTAAATCCAATATTACAAAGAACAACAAAGAGAAATGTGGTTTCACAAAATGAGAAGAACTTCCACAGGCTAAGTATCAGCTGTGGTGATGAATCCATTTCTTTCCTATTATCCTACAATTAATACACTCCTGGAAATGGAAAAAAGAACACATTGACACCGGTGTGTCAGACCCACCATACTTGCTCCGGACACTGCGAGAGGGCTGTACAAGCAATGATCACACGCACGGCACAGCGGACACACCAGGAACCGCGGTGTTGGCCGTCGAATGGCGCTAGCTGCGCAGCATTTGTGCACCGCCGCCGTCAGTGTCAGCCAGTTTGCCGTGGCATACGGAGCTCCATCGCAGTCTTTAACACTGGTAGCATGCCGCGACAGCGTGGACGTGAACCGTATGTGCAGTTGACGGACTTTGAGCGAGGGCATATAGTGGGCATGCGGGAGGCCGGGTGGACGTACCGCTGAATTGCTCAACACGTGGGGCGTGAGGTCTCCACAGTACATCGATGTTGTCGCCAGTGGTCGGCGGAAGGTGCACGTGCCCGTCGACCTGGGACTGGACCGCAGCGACACACGGATGCACGCCAAGACCGTAGGATCCTACGCAGTGCCGTAGCGGACCGCACCGCCACTTCCCAAGCAAATTAGGGACACTGTTGCTCCTGGGGTATCGGCGAGGACCATTCGCAACCGTCTCCATGAAGCTGAGCTACGGTCCCGCACACCGTTAGGCGTCTTCCGCTCACGCCCCAACATCGTGCAGCCCGCCTCCAGTGGTGTCGCGACAGGCGTGAATGGTGGGACGAATGGAGACGTGTCGTCTTCAGCGATGAGAGTCGCTTCTGCCTTGGTGCCAATGATGGTCGTATGCGTGTTTGGCGCCATGCAGGTGAGCGCCACAATCAGGACCGCATACGACCGAGGCACACAGGGCCAACACCCAGCATCATGGTGTGGGGAGCGATCTCCTACACTGGCCGTACACCACTGGTGATCGTCGAGGGGACACTGAATAGTGCACGGTACATCCAAACCGTCATCGAACCCATCGTTCTACCATTCCTAGACCGGCAAGGGAACTTGCTGTTCCAACAGGACAATGCACGTCCACATGTATCCCGTGCCACCCAACGTGCTCTAGAAGGTGTAAGTCAACTACCCTGGCCAGCAAGATCTCCGGATCTGTCCCCCATTGAGCATGTTTGGGACTGGATGAAGCGTCGTCTCACGCGGTCTGCACGTCCAGCACGAACGCTGGTCCAACTGAGGCGCCAGGTGGAAATGGCATGGTAAGCCGTTCCACAGGACTACATCCAGCATCTCTACGATCGTCTCCATGTGAGAATAGCAGCCTGCATTGCTGCGAAAGGTGGATATACACTGTACTAGTGCCGACATTGTGCATGCTCTGTTGCCTGTGTCTATGTGCCTGTGGTTCTGTCAGTGTGATCATGTGATGTATCTGACCCCAGGAATGTGTCAATAAAGTTTCCCCTTCCTGGGACAATGAATTCACGGTGTTCTTATTTCAATTTCCAGGAGTGTAGTTTCTACCTGTTTTGTAACCAGAATCAACAAGACTAAAAGTTTTCGGGATGTTTGAGGCAGTACCTTGCCTTATTATTATACAGGGTGATTCAAAAAGAATACCACAACTTTAAAAATGTGTATTTAATGAAAGAAACATAATATAACCTTCTGTTACACATCATTACAAAGAGTATTTAAAAAGGTTTTTTTTTTCACTCAAAAACAAGTTCAGAGATGTTCAATATGGCCCCCTCCAGACACTCGAGCAATATCAACCCGATACTCCAACTCGTTCCACACTCTCTGTAGCATATCAGGCGTAACAGTTTGGAAAGCTGCTGTTATTTCTCGTTTCAAATCATCAATGGTGGCTGGGAGAGGTGGCCGAAACACCATATCCTTAACATACCCCCATAAGAGAAAATCGCAGGGGGTAAGATCAGGGCTTCTTGGAGGCCAGTGATGAAGTGCTCTGTCACAGGCTGCCTGGCGGCCGATCCATCGCCTCGGGTAGTTGACGTTCAGGTAGTTACGGACAGATAAGTGCCAATGTGGTGGCACTCCATCCTGCTGAAATATGAATTGTTGTGCTTCTTGTTCGAGCTGAGGGAACAGCCAATTCTCTAACATCTCCAGATACTGTACTCCAGTTACAGTAGCACCTTCGAAGAAAAAGGGACGCTGACGCCTAGTCAACAGCGCCTCAAGCGAACAAATGTACAACTAAATGAAACTTTATAGCTCCCTTAATTTGCCGACAGATAGTGCTTAGCTCTGCCTTTTGTCGTTGCAGAGTTTTAAATTCCTAAAGTTGTGGTATTCTTTTTGAATCACCCTGTACTATTACATTTTGAGTGCCTCATTCTAAAATTTATAGAATTGTCTGACAGCATACAAATTTTATAACAAAAAGTCTATAGTTGATGTATCATTGCATTTGTGTTCTACCACGTTTCTCTTCTCTTTACTAGTTTCCACGATCTGCAAACCTAACTTTTGTTGGGAAATACCAGCAATTACTATATGTACATGACGACAATACTATTCTTTTCCCAACAATTCACTGCTCAAAATATATGACATTGTTCTGTATACCCATGAATCTTTGGTAGTTGTGGTCACTGTTTTTATTTATATTGTACTAACATATACTGAATTTTTTCTTTGTGGATTCCAACTTGTTTATGAACACAAAACGATGCTGAGTAAGTTAATGATCATTGATGAAGCAAAGATGAAGATGATTAGGGTTTGTAGGTGGCTGAACAGTGTTTATTAGCCCCTTTATCCTCACAATCAACAAGCCAACAGTGCAATTTTGCAAAGAAAGCAGTACAGAGTTGGGTCAACACTTGTGGTGCTGGCACAAGAAATGACTTAAAGAGAATAATAAGCAGAGGATCGGCAATACAAGCACTTGACATACACATGTAAAGGTACAGTAACTGGAGGATAAAAGCTTCCCTGCAACATGAACTTTGGCAGGAGATGTACCCTCATGGCTCCTCCTCTCCCGTCTGCACTGACACCATGAGAAAACATTATAAAAAAGAAAAGTCTTCAGTGTATTAAGTGTTATATGGAAAAATAACAGATTTCAAGTGTAAGGAGTCATATTCATTTACATGACTGTGTGTGTCTCTTCTTTTGGACATGTCCGAAAGAATGGACACCATGTGGAATCCACAGCTATGATACATATTATGTAAACTGGAAAGGGAAGGGAAAAGGGGGAAACTCTTCAATCCAGCCATACAGCCGGTCTGATATTCCGTAGGCTCTCACTTTGTTTATCAAGCGACAGTGCGGAACTGTATCGAAAGCCTTCCGGACGTGCCCCCTGCCGCCGTTGGATAAGCAGCTGAGCAGCAAGTCGTATACTCCTAGCTCACTCATTTGTTACATAGTTTAATTCTTAATTTCTTTGCGTGTTTTTGGTACTTGCATTGTTTAATTCATAAATTTCGGGCGTATTATAGTATTTGAGAGTTGTAGCATCGCGTTTTAGTACCTGAATAGTGTAAATTCGCGTAGTCGTTTGTTTACTGTTTTGTTTTGAACGGCCAGTGTCGGTTGGTCGCAGTCAGTGTGCCCCCTGCCGCCGTTGGATAAGCAGCTGCAGCAGCAAGTCGTATACTCCTAGCTCACTCATTTGTTACATAGTTTAATTCTTAATTTCTTTGCGTGTTTTTGGTTCTTGCATTGTTTAATTCAAAAATTTCGGGCGTATTATAGTATTTGAGAGTGTAGCATCGTGTTTTAGTACCTGAATAGTGTAATTTCGCTTAGTCTCCTTCCGCCGCCGAGCAGTGTCAGCAGTGCGCAAGTAGCAGCATTACTGCATTTACTAGGCAATCTTGTATTTTAATAACCGTTTAAATTTTGTCGATTTGTTTGCGCTCTCTGTAGATTAGTTCAGACGTTCTTCGCAAAACAGTTTTTAGCATGGATAGGGACTGCAACTGCTGTGTTCGGATGTGGGCTGAGTTGGCATCCCTTCGCTCCCAGCTTCAGGCAGTGTCGGCTTCGGTCACACAGCTTGAGGCTATTGCCAATGGGCATCACTGTGGGGGTCGGGATGGGGGTTTGTCGGGGACGGCCAGCTCGTCCCACGCATCCCCTGATCGGACTACGGCTGTGGTTGCCCGGGATACTGCCCGCATTGAGGCTGATCCCTCACCTGTGGTAGAGTGGGAGGTCGTTTCAAGGTGTGGCAGGGGGCGAAAGACATTCCGGAGGGCTGAACGGAAAGCCTCTCCAGTTTGTCTGACGAACCGGTTTCAGGCTCTGTCTCAGGCTGATACTGATCTTCGGCCTGACATGGCTGCTTGTCCTGTTCCAGAGGTTGCCCCTCAGTCTGCAAGATCCGGGCAGTCGCAGAGGGTGGGCTTACTGGTAGTTGGGAGCTCCAACGTCAGGCGCGTAATGGGGCCCCTTAGGGAAATGGCAGCAAGAGAGGGGAAGAAAACCAATGTGCACTCCGTGTGCATACCGGGGGGAGTCATTCCAGATGTGGAAAGGGTCCTTCCGGATGCCATGAAGGGTACAGGGTGCACCCATCTGCAGGCGGTCGCTCATGTCGGCACCAATGATGTGTGTCGCTATGGATCGGAGGAAATCCTCTCTGGCTTCCGGCGGCTATCTGATTTGGTGAAGACTGCCAGTCTCGCTAGCGGGATGAAAGCAGAGCTCACCATCTGCAGCATCGTCGACAGGACTGACTGCGGACCTTTGGTACAGAGCCGAGTGGAGGGTCTGAATCAGAGGCTGAGACGGTTCTGCGACCGTGTGGGCTGCAGATTCCTCGACTTGCGCCATAGGGTGGTGGGGTTTCGGGTCCCGCTGGATAGGTCAGGAGTCCACTACACGCAACAAGCGGCTACACGGGTAGCAGGGGTTGTGTGGCGTGGGCTGGGCGGTTTTTTAGGTTAGATGGCCTTCGGCAAGTACAGAAAGGGCAACAGCCTCAACGGGTGCGGGGCAAAGTCAGGACATGCGGGGACCAAGCAGCAATCGGTATTGTAATTGTCAACTGTCGAAGCTGCGTTGGTAAAGTACCGGAACTTCAAGCGCTGATAGAAAGCACCGAAGCTGAAATCGTTATAGGTACAGAAAGCTGGCTTAAGCCAGAGATAAATTCTGCCGAAATTTTTACAAAGGTACAGACGGTGTTTAGAAAGGATAGATTGCATGCAACCGGTGGTGGAGTGTTCATCGCTGTTAGTAGTAGTTTATCCTGTAGTGAAGTAGAAGTGGATAGTTCCTGTGAATTATTATGGGTGGAGGTTACACTAAACAACCGAACTAGGTTAATAATTGGCTCCTTTTACCGACCTCCCCACTCAGCAGCATTAGTGGCGGAACAACTGAGAGAAAATTTGGAATACATTTCACATAAATTTTCTCAGCATGTTATAGTCTTAGGTGGAGATTTCAATTTACCAGATATAGACTGGGACACTCAGATGTTTAGGACGGGTGGTAGGGACAGAGCATCGAGTGACATTATACTGAGTGCACTATCCGAAAATTACCTCGAGCAATTAAACAGAGAACCGACTCGTGGAGATAACATATTGGACCTACTGATAACAAACAGACCCGAACTTTTCGAATCTGTATGTACAGAACAGGGAATCAGTGATCATAAGGCCGTTGCAGCATCCCTGAATATGGAAGTTAATAGGAATATAAAAAAAGGGAGGAAGGTTTATCTGTTTAGCAAGAGTAATAGAAGGCAGATTTCAGACTACCTAACAGATCAAAACGAAAATTTCTGTTCCGACACTGACAATGTTGAGTGTTTATGGAAAAAGTTCAAGGCAATCGTAAAATGCGTTTTAGACAGGTACGTGCCGAGTAAAACTGTGAGGGACGGGAAAAACCCACCGTGGTACAACAACAAAGTTAGGAAACTACTGCGAAAGCAAAGAGAGCTCCACTCCAAGTTTAAACGCAGCCAAAACCTCTCAGACAAACAGAAGCTAAACGATGTCAAAGTTAGCGTAAGGAGGGCTATGCGTGAAGCGTTCATTGAATTCGAAAGTAAAATTCTATGTACCGACTTGACAGAAAATCCTAGGAAGTTCTGGTCTTACGTTAAATCAGTAAGTGGCTCGAAACAGCATATCCAGACACTACGGGATGATGATGGCATTGAAACAGAGGATGACACGCGTAAAGCTGAAATACTAAACACCTTTTTCCAAAGCTGTTTCACAGAGGAAGACCGCACTGCAGTTCCTTCTCTAAATCCTCGCACAAACGAAAAAATGGCTGACATCAAAATAAGTGTCCAAGGAATAGAAAAGCAACTGGAATCACTCAATAGAGGAAAGTCCACTGGACCTGACGGGATACCAATTCGATTCTACACAGAGTACGCGAAAGAACTTGCCCCCCTTCTAACAGCCGTGTACCGCAAGTCTCTAGAGGAACGGAGGGTTCCAAATGATTGGAAAAGAGCACAGATAGTCCCAGTCTTCAAGAAGGGTCGTCGAGCAGATGCGCAAAACTATAGACCTATATCTCTTACGTCGATCTCTTGTAGAATTTTAGAACATGTTTTTTGCTCGCGTATCATGTCATTTCTGGAAACCCAGAATCTACTATGTAGGAATCAACATGGATTCCGGAAACAGCGATCGTGTGAGACCCAACTCGCCTTATTTGTTCATGAGACCCAGAAAATATTAGATACAGGCTCCCAGGTAGATGCTATTTTCCTTGACTACATCTACATCTACATCTACATTGATACTCCGCAAGCCACCCAACGGTGTGTGGCGGAGGGCACTTTACGTGCCACTGTCATTACCTCCCTTTCCTGTTCCAGTCGCGTATGGTTCGCGGGAAGAACGACTGTCTGAAAGCCTCCGTTTAGTATTTCAGCTTTATGTGAGTCATTCTCTGTTTCAAGGCCATCATAATTCCAGAGTGTCTGGATATGCTGTTTCGAGCCACTTACTGATTTAACGTAAGACCAGAACTTCCTAGGATTTTCTGTCAAGTCAGTACATAGAATTTTACTTTCGAATTCACTGAACACTTCACGCATAGCCCTCCTTACACTAACTTTGACACCGTTTAGCTTCTGTTTGTCTGAGAGGTTTTGGCTGCATTTAAACTTGCAGTGAAGCTCTCTATGCTTTCACAGTGGTTTCCTAACTTTGTTGTTGAACCATGGTGGGTTTTTCCCATCCCTCACAGTTTTATTCGTCATGTACCTGTCTGAAACGCATTTTACGACTGCCTTGAACTTTTTCCATAAACACTCAACATTTTCAGTGTCGGAACAGAAATTTTCGTTTTGATCTGTTAGGTAGTCTGAAATCTGCCTTCTATTACTCTTGCTAAACAGATAAACCTTCCTCCCTTTTTTTATATTCCTATTTACTTCCATATTCAGGGATGCTGCAACGGCCTTATGATCACTGATTCCTTGTTCTGCGCTTACAGAGTTAAAAAGTTCGGGTCTGTTTGTTATCAGTAGGTCCAAGATATTATCTCCACAAGTCGGTTCTCTGTTTAATTGCTCAAGGTAATTTTCGGATAGTGCACTCAGTATAATGTCACTCGATGCTCTGTCCCTATCACCTGTCCTAAACATCTGAGTGTCCCATATCTGGTAAATTGAAATCTCCACCTAAGACTATAACATGCTGAAGAAATTTATGTGAAATGTATTCCAGATTTTCTCTCAGTCGTTCTGCTGAGTCAGGAGGTCAGTAAAAGGAGCCAATTATTAACCTAGCTCGGTTGTTGAGTATAACCTCCACCCATAATAATTCACAGGCAGTATCCACTTCTATTTCACTACAGGATAAACTACTACTAACAGCAACAAACACTCCACCACCGGTTGCATGCAATCTATCCTTTCTAAACATCGTCTGTGCCTTTGTAAAAATTTCGGCAGAATTTATCTCTGGCTTAAGCCAGCTTTCCGTACCTATAACGATTTCAGCTTCGGTGCTTTCTATCAGCGCTTGAAGTTCCGGTACTTTACCAACGCAGCTTTGACAGTTTACAATTACAATACCGATTACTGCTTGGTCCCCGCATGTCCTAACTTTGAGGCTGTTGCCCGTTCTGTACTTGCCCGAGGCCATCTAACCTAAAAAACTGCCCAGTCCACGCCACACAACCCCTGTAGCCGCCTGCTGTGTGTAGTGGACTCTTGACCTATCCAGCGGAACCCGAAACCCCACCACACTATGGCGCAAGTCGAGGAATCTGCAGCCCACACGGTCGCAGAACCGTCTCAGCCTCTGATTCAGACCCTCCACTTGGCTCTGTACCAAAGGTCCGCAGTCAGTCCTGTCGACGATGCTAAAGATGGTGAGCTCTGCTTTCATCTCACTAGCGAGACTGGCAGTCTTCACCAAATCAGATAGCCGCCGGAAGCCAGAGAGGATTTCCTCCGATCCATAGCGACACACATCATTGGTGCCGACATGAGCGACCGCCTGCAGATGGGTGCACCCTGTACCCTTCATGGCATCCGGAAGGACCCTTTCCACATCTGGAATGACTCCCCCCGGTATGCACACGGAGTGCACATTGGTTTTCTTCCCCTCTCTTGCTGCCATTTCCCTAAGGGGCCCCATTACGCGCCTGACGTTGGAGCTCCCAACTACCAGTAAGCCCACCCTCTGCGACTGCCCGGATCTTGCAGACTGAGGGGCAACCTCTGGAACAGGACAAGCAGCCATGTCAGGCCGAAGATCAGTATCAGCCTGAGACAGAGCCTGAAACCGGTTCGTCAGACAAACTGGAGAGGCTTTCCGTTCAGCCCTCCGGAATGTCTTTCGCCCCCTGCCACACCTTGAAACGACCTCCCACTCTACCACAGGTGAGGGATCAGCCTCAATGCGGGCAGTATCGTCTGAACTAATCTACAGAGAGCACAAACAATTCTACCCAAAATTTAAACGGTTATTAAAATACAAAATTGCCTAGTGAATGCAGTAATGCTGCTACTTGCGCACTGCTGACACAGTGCTCGGCGGCAGAAGGAGACTACGCGATTTTAAACTATTCAGGTACTAAAACGCTATGCTACAACTCTCAAATACTATAATAAGCCCGAAATTTATGAATTAAACAATGCAAATACCCAAAAACACGCAAAGAAATTAAGAATTAAACTATGTAACAAATAAGTGAGCTACGAGTATACGACTTGCTGCTGGCACCTATTTATCCAACGGCGGCAGGGAATGCTCAGCGATTGCTACTTACTGGGCTGTTTCCCTGATTTACGTACACCAAGGTTGTCCTTGACACTACCAAGAAGGCTCTTGGTTTTGCCTGGAGGATGGAAGATGGTTTTCACTTGGTGTTTACGTAAAATGCGTCCAATTTTTCCGGATAAGGCCCCACAAAATGGAATAATAGCCAAGGCTGCTGCCTCCTGAGGTTCATCCTCAGTTTCTGCCGGTGCTGCAGGCGTGGGATGTAGAGCCTTCCGAATTTGCCCTTCCTTGTAACCGTTCCTCCGAAACATGGTCTTCAGATGGTCCAATTCTTGTTGGAGACTGTCCCTGTCGGAGATGGTGTGAGCTCTGTGTACAAAGTTTTAAGCACACCAGTCTTTTGTGCTGGGTGGTCGCAGCTAACCACATGTAGGTACAAACCGGTATGCGTCTTCTTCCTATACACGCTGTGGCCCAAAGTGCTGTCAGCTCGTCTTCTAATCAAAACATCTAGGAAAGGGAGCATCCCATCTGTTTCGATCTCCATGATGAACTTAATATTCTCGTGTCTGGAGTTGAAATGTGTGAGGAAGTCTGCCAGTTTCTCTCTTCCATGTGGCCAGATAACAATGGTATCTTCCACATATCTAAAGAAACAGATGGGTTCCTGATGTGCTGATTCAAGAGCTCCCACCTCGAAATGTTCCATGTACATATTTGCGACAACAGGTGAGAATGGACTCCCCGTGGCTACTCCTTCTGTCTGCTCATAGTAGCCGGAATCCTTGAGAAGCATCAGAGTCTTCCCCTTGACCCTCTTGGTAGGATTGGTGTCAAGCTTGCGATATGCACTGTCACTAGTAGGCCCCGCATCTTCTCAGCATAATCCTGTCGGGATAGGATCACTCTTGTGTTGCCCTTGTCTGCAGATAATATTACTATGTCTGGATCTTCTCTTAGCTCCCGTATGGTGGCACTCTCCCTGTATGTAATGTTTGGTTTCATCAGTTTTGTTTTGGTTAGAGCTCTGCAGGTTTCGCAACGAACTTCTTCAGCAGCTTCAGGTGGAAGTCGAGCAGCTGTTTGTTCCACTGTGCTAATCATGTCAGCAATGGGTACATCTTTAGGAGTTGGAGCGAAATTCAATCCTTTCTTAACAACCGAAATAGCGTCATCATCCAGTTCCTTGTTAGTGAGATTGATGATGGTCTTTCCGCTGCCATCAGAAGGTTGTTTCTCCGATATACATTCAAACTTGGATGCCTGTCGTTTGGCTGACTCCCTCTGGGTTGAGTCTGCTGTGGCCCATGTGACACCATCAACCCAATCCCACATCCAGGGGTTGAACCGGTTGGCAAGTTGTAGATGTAACTGTAGGAGTTCTTTGTTGGTAGTATCGAAGCGCCACCGCGTGAAGCGAGCTCTCTCTCGTACCAAAGCTAGGGTGGCACATTTCTTGATTCTTCTGGCCGCCGCTGAGTTGATGTGATGCTTGACCTTAGCAAAATTCAGTACCACATGTTCTTCTTGGCATTTCATAAGAAAAACAAAAGAACTCAAAAGACAAATTCTCCGATGATGCAGCTTGTCGATCCTTTTCATGCTGCGATACATCTCCTGCCCGAAGAGGTATGTGATATGATTCTTTAATTTCTCCAGGCATATTTTATGACTAAATAAATGTCGGGTGAACAGCCTGGTATGAGTGTGCATAGGACACAATATTTTGGCAATCGACCACGTTGCCATCATCAGGTGTGCTGATTTAGTGACCGGTGGTGGGGCGGCGCCAGGTATATATAGTACAAACCCCCTCCTGCTCCTCCCTATGAGTCGGTGTGGTCCATGCCCTGCATGCGGTCCAGGTACAGCATCCGTTCTCCCGCCATCTGGGCGCTGCGTCCTAGGTCTCCTCATTCAGGAGGGTCTGCCGGCACCATTTTTGCTATTCTTCCCTCCTCCCCCGAAGTTGGTACACTCTGGGAAATATCCTTTTTCTTCTTAATCCAGGTGATCGCATGTTCCCACACCTTGCTAAGGATGTAACCGCTGTCATGATTTAGTTGTGGCTCCTTTACTCTGATCTCTATGGCTTCTTTGATGACACAGTCCCAGTATTTGAAAGTCTGTGTCAGGATTTCAGTTTGGTCATAATCCATGCTGTGGAGTTCCGACAGGCAATACTCAGCGATTGCCGACTTACTGGGCTGTTGCAGTCTAGTGTGCCGTTGATGTTCTGGGCATCGGTCCTCAATCGTACGAATGGTTTGACCTATGTATACACTACCGCACTGGCAATGTATCTGATAAACCCCTGACTTATGTAAACCAAGGTTGTCCTAGACACTACCAAGAAGGCTCTTGGTTTTGCTTGGAGGATGGAAGATGGTTTTCACTTGGTGTTTACATAATATGCGTCCAATTTTTCCGAATAAGGCCCCACAAAATGGAATAGTATCCAAGGCTGCCTCCTCCCGAGGTTCATCCTCAGTTTCTGCCAGTGCTGCAGGTGTGTGGGATGTAGAGCCTTCCAAATTTGCCCTTCCTTGTAACCATTCCTCTGAAACACGATCTTCAGATGGTCCAATTCTTGTTGGAGACTGTCCCTGTCGGAGATGGTGTGAGCTCTGTGTATCAGTTTCAATAATCTGACTTAACAAACACCATACTGAGTTAAAAGCTGCTGATTATACAAAAGTGACAACAGAGTTCACTGTTGTAACTACACAAATTCTGCAGATGATTATAGAACAAATATTACTACCCACTGTAACTGAAATGTGTCACTACATAGGTTCTATATGTTACAGCAAGGGAAATGATCAGCTTGCTGCATTCCTACTTTCACTGTTCTGAAATATACATACTGTTAGTTATTAGACTAAATAAATTATGATACACGTGTGTGACATGGTTTGGCATCATCATGAAACAATGACTAAGGAAAGGACGTCACTGAATTCCTTTTACACAATAATAACATAAATATGTTCATAAGAACACACGCGCACACACACATGCACACGCAGATTATATATACACGTGGCAGCTGAGCTCCAGGTGAGGAAGTCTGTTGACTAAGTTCACTATATATATAATTTTAAGTCTGATGAAATGGTCAGAATAATTTTCCATAATAAGTGACAGTAAGTTAGAAATTTATTTTATGAGTATTTTATGAGTAAACTATGATTTCTCTCTCTTTTTCCCTTAGCCACTACTACAGCAATCAGAGAATTTTCACAGTGTCAATGCCTCACTTGCTGTGCAGTATGGCTGTTGTAGCCACAGATTCAAATCTCACTAGAAAATTATATTTAACATCAGATGTTTTTCACCACCGCCGCCGCCTCCTCCTCCTCCTCCTCCTCCTCCTCCTCCTCTTCCTGCTCTGCTATAATTTAGAATGATCACAATGAAATTAGATAACCGATTCTAAATAAACCCTTGACTTCGTACTGCAGTGCTGTGTTCATAAAAAAAGGAGCTTTCCATAACTGTCAGATGACAGTTGAAGTTTATCAAACTTCAATAAACATTGTCATATTCTCATTTATTAGTTCATAGGTGCTTTTTGTATACTTTCTACACTACTTTTTGAATGATGGAGCTGGCAGAATGGAAACACTGGACGTTTGCACTGGATGTTAGCAGAAGCTGGAATGTAACTTGCACTGCGTAAACTTGCTGGTGTCATTTTCTCAACAGCTTCCTGAGCCTGCTTCTTCAGTCATTCTTGATGTGAATCTTCACTTTATTTGTAACTTATGACGCATCTCCAAGAATGTTCATGACATTGAAATTAATGCTGTTCTCTTTCTGTTTCACTTCCTGTTTTCAGGGATGGTGTTAACGACACCATTTGGCGATACACCACATAACTGGATAAAATGATATTGAAGAACTCCACAAATATACCAAAACTGACATTGTAATAAAACAAATATTATCTCAGAAAAATAACAAAGACTCTAATCAATATGATCTGGAAAAGTAATTGCAATCTCTGGGTATTTTTTTTTTTTTTATGTACCAGCTCCTATATTCATGAAGCAGCAAAATTAATGTCTTTATGCAAATTTTATAGGGGAACATTGGTGCAGAGGTCAGCACCAGTGTTCTAAATGATAATGGCCCTGAGTCATAATAAATATTTTAATATTCGCTAATTTTTACAAGTAAAAATAAATGTAAATGTAGGAGATTTCTCTTGATTAGCGATTCTTCCCTTGAAACAGTAAAAGTAGCCAATATTTGCAATATTGAATCATATTTGAGTAAACTGTTTCAGTAATTTTTTCCTAATCCCGCTTAACGAAATTGTGAGAATCTCCTTAGCCTTGTATTTTCACAAACATAAAAATAATTTAAAACAAAGATGATGTGACTTACCAAACGAAAAAAGATGATGTGACTTACCAAACGAAAGCGCTGGCACGTCGATAGACACACAAACAAACACAAACATACACACAAAATTCCAGCTTCCGTAACCAACGGTTGCTTCATCAGGAAAGAGGGAAAGAGAGGGAAAGACGAAAGGATGTGGGTTTTAAGGGAGAGGGTAAGGAGTCATTCCAATCCCGGGAGCGGAAAGACTTACCTTAGGAGGAAAAAAGGACAGGTATACACTCGCGCGTGCGCCCACACACACACACACACACACACACACACACACACACACACACACACACATCCATCCGCACATACACAGACACAAGCAGACATTTTGTCTGCTTGTGTCTGTGTATGTGCGGATGGATATGCGTGTGTGTGCGCGAGTGTATACCTGTCCTTTTTTCCCCCTAAGGTAAGTCTTTCCGCTCCCGTGATTGGAATGACTCCTTACCCTCTCCCTTAAAACCCACATCCTTTTGTCTTTCCCTCTCCTTCCCTCTTTTCTGATGAAGCAACCGTTGGTTGCGAAAGCTTGAATTTTGTGTGTATGTTTGTTTGTCTATCGACCTGCCAGCGCTTTCATTTCGTAAGTCACATCATCTTTGTTTTTAGATATATTTTTCCCACGTGGAATGTTTCCCTCTATATATCACACACACACACACACACACACACACACACACACATATCCATCAGCACATACACAGACACAAGCAGACATTTTGTCTGCTTGTGTCTGTATATGTGTGGATGGATATGTGTGTGTGTGCGCGAGTGTATACCCATCCTTTTCCCCCCTAAGGTAAGTCTTTCCGCTCCCGGGATTGGAATGACTCCTTACCCTCTCCCTTAAAACCCAAATCCTTTCGTCTTTCCCTCTCCTTCCCTCTTTCCTGACGAGGCAACCGTTGGTTGCGAAAGCTAGAATTTTGTGTGTAAGTTTGTGTGTCTATCGACGTGCCAGCGCTTTCGTTTGGTAAGTCACATCATCTTTGTTTTTTTATATATATATATATATATATATATATATATATATATATATATATATATATACACATGGAATTTTGTTTGTTGGTGGTGTCTTTTTATATAAAACACCACGTCGGGCAAACTAACTGCGAGGAGTACCACAACTGAGTCACTGATGTGAAGAATTTTCCAGTTGTGAAGCAGGCAAAATAACATTAACTTCAACTTTTCATAATATATAAAAACCAATACATAAATAACCACCACAACTATTCTTAGGAAAAACATTTTCTAAGTCTGTAATGATGAAAAGACATGCTCATTGGTATTTATAGTATAACCACTGGACATCATCTGGACATGTGCATTGCACCTGGTGAAATAACTTTTCAGTTACCTGTGCACTTAACGCACAGCAACAAAATTAATTTTGACAGTTATTGATCTACAATGTTTAGTTTGCAGTTGGTGAATCTGATTATTAGTAACTACACCCTAAACCTAGTTACAGAAATGAGAATAAAACTACTTTACATGTAATTTTGGTATTCTGGCCCTCAGCAGCTGCATCCGTCAGATGCTAGCTGTAGGCACTTCAACACCTGATCAAAGAACACACTGGCTGGTGAAATGTACTCTTCATGCTGGTAGAATAATTGAACCTCGGCATCAACAGAGAATGTGCTCGGCAACTGTGTGACCATTGGAATTACTTCCTGGGTAGCATGGAAATACCCTGTTAAATTCACTAAATATTTGTGGCTCCATAAACTTTCCTGGTGTAATAATTGGTTGTATTCATCTCAAGTCTCCACCCGACCCAACATGAATACAACCACCTGATATTTCCTTGTCATTTCCATTGAGTAATCTGAGTGATTTTCACTAAAGGTGTGGTTTTGGGTTACTAGTTTATGTATTTGAGCCCAGGCAGGTCATTCCATGCAGAAACAGCACCTAATCTCATGTTTTATGTTGCAATTTATCTTTCCTACTAACCAATGGGGCAATATGGGGGAGAGAACTGCAGCAGCTCTTCTTTACATCCGAGACATTGTGGTTGTGCTGTGAAGTAAATGCAGTATTTGGTCTCGTTTCCAGTCTCTAAGGAAGACAGAGCTTTCATCAGCCAATCAATATGGAAGACTTTAGAAAACTTCTACATCTTAAGCCCTCTCGCAACTTCCATCATGCCTTAGAGTAACAGTGAATAACTTTTGATATTGCACATGTGAGCCTCTTGTGCTCCTTCCAACATAATTTTTGGTTTTTGTGAATGCACAGTTTTCTCTATGAAATTGTGGCACTATATAATTCCTTAACTGGACTTCTTTATGCGTCTACTCCAATTTCCAAATTACGAGACTACCGTGTATAAACTGTTCTCATCTTGAAAGAGCCATGAGCTCCTTCATGGAAGGTTTTGCTATTACTGTTGGGTCAGAAAGTGATATAAATTACCTTTGATTATCCACCTTTAGCGGACAGCCAAAAATACAGGAATGAGGGCACAAACTCACAGCTTTGCTTGTACATTGGCCACTGCACAGCTCAAGTGGAAGATAACACTTCCTCCAGACACATCTGCATCTTACAGTGTTGCCAGATAGTGCAGATGACTGGACTTTGAATTCTGAGAGTAGCTAGTTTTATTGTTGCCTTTAGGTGGTGACTCAGCCTTAGATTCTGCAGCTGTCATGTCTTATGTCTCAGACTACATAAAAATTTGCATGGCAGTGCAAAAGGGAAAAGTAAGTTGAGGTCACTTGGGGCACACATGAGGTACTCTCTCCCACATCCACCCAATACTGAATGTGGAGATGCATTATATTTTGTCATAAAATCAACTTTCCCTCAGGAAACATACGACTTTGTTATCAACCACGAGCACACACTGAGAATACATGCTATCATGAGATGATTGCCTCAGCTTCAGTGGGGGGAGTCCTCTTGACACAAGAGGGTAAGTCTGGAGTGGCAGATACACAGTCAGCACAGTGTTTGATGGCATCTTTCATGGAGGCCTGGAGAGAATTATGCTATGTCTCTGTAGTCACTGTCATTGCCCACAGCTTGAGGCATGTGGTTATCTGCTATTCCATATCTCAGGTTTTCAAAATCTAATGTTGCAATTGCAATCTTAAGTCTTTGCCTGATACTCCTAGTTCAAGTTTGCCTCTTGTTGTTGCTTCTTAAGTTATTTTACCAGCAAGATCATGACTTTCGAATCATCAGTGTAAACAGATGCTGAATTTGGGTACTCATGGGGAATGGAACTTGTATCTGAGAATGGTGGAATCAGCATTTTTCTTAAGGCCCCAAAAGAGGTCTAACCAATTCACAGGACTGGGTACATACCACAGGGGTGTGCCATGGGGAACATACACATAAGGGGACAGCTGGAGAACCCTCACACAGTCTCTCAAATCTTACACTACTGGTCTAATCATATTTGGGCGATTTGTAAGAAGTCTGAACTGTTAGTTGCGAAACACAGGTGAGTAACACAGATGAGTAGGAACCTGATTGATTGTGTCAGCATAGATCACCAAGAGTTGATGGTGTCTAACTCTCAGTGGTGATATGCCAGCTTCCAACCAGGGCACTCTACTGGCATCATACACAAGATTCCAGTTTCCAACTACACACCACTGCAGTGGACAGGGTCTAAAACATTCATTACTGGCAGCACTGCTGAGCCGAAGGCAACACATCAACAGTCCAAGCAGGATAAAATCAAAGCTTTGTAGAAGCTTAATGGGAGTGGGCCCAGTTATGTACTTTCTGTATGGGCCCCCATAGCTGGCACTCTGCAATGTGCAATGCTGTAATGCTGGCGAAGGTCATCCACACGTAGAGACAGTGAGACCCACAGTCATATCCTTCCGGACCCGGAATCTGAGAGACAGGAAATTCTGGATTGGGTAAAGAGGCGAGGAAGCCCACTCACACAGTGTTGACAGGATGTGATGGTGCTAGGTGGTGTGTATATACATTGTTGTTGTTGTTGTGGTCTTCAGTCCTGAGACTGGTTTGATGCAGCTCTCCATGCTACTCTATCCTGTGCAAGCTTTTTCATCTCCCAGTACCTACTGCAACCTACATCCTTCTGAATCTGCTTAGTGTATTCATCTCTTGGTCTCCCTCTACGATTTTTACCCTCCATGCTGCCCTCCAATACTAAATTGGTGATCCCTTGATGCCTCAGAACATGTCCTACCAACTGATCCCTTCTTCTGGTCAAGTTGTGCCACAAACTTCTCTTCTCCCCAATCCTATTCAATACTTCCTCATTAGTTATGTGATCTACCCATCTAATCTTCAGCATTCTTCTGTAGCACCACATTTCGAAAGCTTCTATTCTCTTCTTGTCCAAACTATTTATCGTCCATGTTTCACTTCCATACATGGCTACACTCCATACAAATACTTTCAGAAATGACTTCCTGACACTTAAATCAATACTGGATGTTAACAAATTTCTCTTCTTCAGAAACGCTTTCCTTGCCATTGCCAGCCTACATTTTATATCCTCTCTACTTCGACCATCATCAGTTATTTTGCTCCCCAAATAGCAAAACTCCTTTACTACTTTAAGTGCCTCATTTCCTAATCTAATTCCTTCAGCATCACCTGACTTAATTAGACTACATTCCATTATCCTTGTTTTGCTTTTGTTGATGTTCATCTTATATCCTCCTTTCAAGACACTGTCCATTCCATTCAACTGCTCTTCCAAGTCCTTTGCTGTCTCTGACAGAATTACAATGTCATCGGCGAACCTCAAAGTTTTTATTTCTTCTCCATGAATTTTAATACCTACTCCGAATTTTTCTTTTGTTTCCTTTACTGCTTGCTCAATATACAGATTGAACAACATCGGGGAGAGGCTACAACCCTGTCTTACTCCCTTCCCAACCACTGCTTCCCTTTCATGTCCCTCGACTCTTATAACTGCCATCTGGTTTCTGTACAAATTGTAAATAGCCTTTCGTTCCCTGTATTTTACCCCTGCCACCTTTAGAATTTGAAAGAGAGTATTCCAGTCAACATTGTCAAAAGCTTTCTCTAAGTCTACAAATGCTAGAAACGTAGGTTTGCCTTTCCTTAATCTTTCTTCTAAGATAAGTCGTAAGGTCAGTATTGCCTCACGTGTTCCAGTGTTTCTACGGAATCCAAACTGATCTTCCCCGAGGTTGGCTTCTACTAGTTTTTCCATTCGTCTGTAAAGAATTCGTGTTAGTATTTTGCAGCTGTGACTTATTAAGCTGATAGTTCGGTAATTTTCACATCTGTCAACACCTGCTTTCTTTGGGATTGGAATTATTATATTCTTCTTGAAGTCTGAGGGTATTTCGCCTGTTTCATACATCTTGCTCACCAGATGGTAGAGTTTTGTCAGGACTGGCTCTCCCACGGCCGTCAGTAGTTCCAATGGAATATTGTCTACTCCGGGGGCCTTGTTTCGACTCAGGTCTTTCAGTGCTCTGTCAAACTCTTCACGCAGTATCATATCTCCCATTTCATCTTCATCTACATCCTCTTCCATTTCCATAATATTGTCCTCAAGTACATCGCCCTTGTATAGACCCTCTATATACTCCTTCCACCTTTCTGCTTTCCCTTCTTTGCTTAGAACTGGGTTTCCATCTGAGCTCTTGATATTCATACAAGTCGTTCTCTTATCTCCAAAGGTCTCTTTAATTTTCCTGTAGGCAGTATCTATCTTACCCCTAGTGAGATAGGCCTCTACATCCTTACATTTGTCCTCTAGCCATCCCTGCTTAGCCATTTTGCACTTCCTGTCAATCTCATTTTTGAGACGTTTGTATTCCTTTTTGCCTGATTCGCTTACTGCATTTTTATATTTTCTCCTTTCATCAATTAAATTCAATATTTCTTCTGTTACCCAAGGATTTCTACTAGCCCTCGTCTTTTTACCTACTTGATCCTCTGCTGCCTTCACTACTTCATCCCTCAAAGCTACCCATTCTTCTTCTACTGTATTTATTTCCCCCATTCCTGTCAATTGCTCCCTTATGCTCTCCCTGAATCTCTGTACAACCTCTGGTTCTTTTAGTTTATCCAGGTCCCATCTCCTTAAATTCCCACCTTTTTGCAGTTTCTTCAGTTTTAATCTACAGGTCATAACCAATAGATTGTGGTCAGAGTCCACATCTGCCCCTGGAAATGTCTTACAATTTAAAACCTGGTTCCTAAATCTCTGTCTTACCATTATATAATCTATCTGATACCTTTTAGTATCTCCAGGGTTCTTCCAGGTATACAACCTTCTTTCATGATTCTTAAACCAAGTGTTAGTTATGATTATGTTGTGCTCTGTGCAAAATTCGACCAGGCGGCTTCCTCTTTCATTTCTGTCCCCCAATCCATATTCACCTACTATGTTTCCTTCTCTCCCTTTTCCTACACTCGAATTCCAGTCACCCATGACTATTAAATTTTCGTCTCCCTTCACAATCTGAATAATTTCTTTTATTTCACCATACATTTCTTCAATTTCTTCGTCATCTGCAGAGCTAGTTGGCATATAAACTTGTACTACTGTAGTAGGCGTGGGCTTCGTATCTATCTTGGCCACAATAATGCGTTCACTATGCTGTTTGTAGTAGCTTACACGCATTCCTATTTTCCTATTCATTATTAAACCTACTCCTGCATTACCCCTATTTGATTTTGTGTTTATAACCCTGTAGTCACCTGACCAGAGGTCTTGTTCCTCCTGCCACCGAACTTCACTAATTCCCACTATATCTAACTTCAACCTATCCATTTCCCTTTTTAAATTTTCTAACCTACCTGCCCGATTAAGGGATCTGACATTCCACGCTCCGATCCGTAGAACACCAGTTTTCTTTCTCCTGATAACGACATCCTCTTGAGTAGTCCCCGCCCGGAGATCCGAATGGGGGACTATTTTACCTCCGGAATATTTTACCCAAGAGGACGCCATCATCATGTAATCATACAGTAAAGCTGCATGCCCTCGGGAAAAATTACGGCTGTAGTTTCCCCTTGCTTTCAGCCGTTCGCAGTACCAGCACAGCAAGGCTGTTTTGGTTATTGTTACAAGGCCAGATCAGTCAATCATCCAGACTGTTGCCCTTGCAACTACTGAAAAGGCTGCTGCCCCTCTTCAGGAACCACATGTTTGTCTGGCCTCTCAACAGATACCCCTCCGTTGTGGTTGCACCTACAGTACGGCTATCTGTATCGCTGAGGCACGCAAGCCTCCCCACCAACGGCAAGGTCCATGGTTCATGGGGGGGTGTATATACATATATATTACTAAAAAGCTTGCCTTCACTGTAAGTCTCTTGAATGCTACGAAAACTTCCACGAGAAGATGGTGTTTGCACTTTAAAGCAATCCACATTTATTCTTCTGCCTCAATTGTGTGTTATATATAACACAAACATACACACAAAATTCCAGCTTTCGCAACAAACTGTTGCCTCTTCAGGAAAGAGGGAAGGAGAGGGAAAGACGAAAGGAAGTGGGTTTTGAGGGAGAGGGTAAGGAGTCATTCCAATCCCGGGAGCGGAAAGACTTACCTTAGGGGGAAAAAAGGATGGGTATACACTCGCACACACACACATATCCATCCACACATATACAGACACAAGCAGACATATTTAAAGACAAAGAGTTTGGGCAGAGATGTCAGTCGGCGGCAACTTGAAATTAGCGGAGATTGAGGCCTGGTGGATAACGGGAAGAGAGGATATATTGAAGAGCAAGTTCCCATCTCCGGAGTTCGGATAGGTTGGTGTTAGTGGGAAGTATCCAGATAACCCGGACGGTGTAACACTGTGCCAAGATGTGCTGGCCGTGCACCAAGGCATGTTTAGCCACAGGGTGATCCTCATTACCAACAAACACTGTCTGCCTGTGTCCATTCATGCGAATGGACAGTTTGTTGCTGGTCATTCCCACATAGAATGCGTCACAGTGTAGGCAGGTCAGTTGGTAGATCACGTGGGTGCTTTCACACGTGGCTCTGCCTTTGATCTTTCACCACAACACCACTCCTTTTAATACATTTACACGTTTTTTCGAAATTTTCCCGAATTTCTCCGTCCTTTAACGTGTTTCAGCGGCAACACAACCACTTAACCTTCATGCACATCGCTGTCTACCAACCCAAGTTCACCACAGGATCAACTTAACCAACACTTTTTCGCCTTTTTTCATACCAGATCTCCAGTTACTTTCTAGTTCACCCTTATCTCTCCCCATATATTTTTATCTTTCATTTTCATTTCAACCTCATGTTACACTATCCACCTTCTAATACCATGTCACCCTCACAACACCCCCACAACGACCTCATTAAGTTTTATTTACATTCCCTCCGCAAACATGCCTCCACCCTAGCCAGATTACGCTCGCATATTTTATTTTCTCAGGCTTGTCTGACATTTGGCATAACCCCCAAAGGCCTCACACTTAAAGTTCCCATCTCTGGCTGCAACCCTTCTTTCCATCAGTCCCTATACCAGTTCCAAACTGAACAATCCATTGCCCTCACCCACCTAATCCTTCACCTACACATCAACTCAGCCAATGAACACACCCGTCAACTCCTATCCTTAATAAAAGTCCTCAATCTTTCCTCTCCCACATCCACACCGGCTATTCAGAGCATCCTCCTACAGACCAACCGCAAATTAGAACACCATGCCACCCTTCACCTCAAAAAACTATCCAATCTCCTGGTTTCCCACCTCTGGAAAGGCAACTCACTCACACTTCACAACCTTTCCAGCAAACCTCAACCACCTCTCATTGCACACAAACCCAGTCTCTCCCATCTACTCAGTCTCCCACTTCCAGCTCCACTCCCTCCAAAACCTCAAAATTCCAATCAACACAATCTGGCACCACAACACCTTCATTCAGTAGTTAACCTTTCCTCCAAACCTCTCTCCCAATCCGAAACCTCTGTCCTAACCAAAGGCCTCACCTTCAGCCCCACTCCCACATCCAACCAAACAGCCCTCGTCAAAGATTTACTGTCCTACACTCGTACTCTCTGCTGGAAGTATCACTTTGCCACGAAGAAAAATGATCCTAATCCTACTCCTAATGATCCAAATCCCCAAGACACTATCCAAATTGAACCCTGCCTGGAACAGTTTCGTCCTCCGTCACAGCGGGACCCACCTCCTCTTCCTCAAAATCACCCTCTCCAAACCTTCCAGGAATTTCTGACTTCCAGCCTTGCCTCTCAATCCTTCTTAAAAAACCTTAATCCTACTCCCAACATCACCACTGCTGAAGCCCAGGCTATCCGTGATCTGAAGGCTGACCGGTCCATCGTCATTCTTCCGGCGGACAAGGGTTCCACGACTGTGGTACTTGATCGTCGGGAGTATGTGGCTGAGGGACTGCGTCAGCTTTCAGACAACACCACATACAAAGTTTGCCAAGGTAATCCCATTCCTGACGTCCAGGCGGAGCTTCAAGGAATCCTCAGAGCCTTAGGCCCCCTACAAAACCTTTCACCTGACGCCATCAACCTCCTGACCCCACCGACACCCCGCACCCCTACCTTCTACCTTCTTCCTAAAATTCACAAACCCAATCATCCCGGCCGCCCTATTGTAGCTGGTTACCAAGCCCCCACAGAACGTATCTCTGCCTACGTAGATCAACACCTTCAACCCATTACGTGCAGTCTCCCATCCTTCATCAAAGACACCAACCACTTTCTCGAACGCCTGGAATCCTTACCCAATCCGTTACCCCCAGAAACGATCCTTGTAAACATTGATGCCACTTCCTTATACACAAATATCCCGCACGTCCAGGGCCTCGCTGCGATGGAGCACTTCCTTTCACGCCGATCACCTGCCACCCTACCTAAAACCTCTTTCCTCATTACCTTAGCCAGCTTCATCCTGACGCACAACTTCTTCACTTTTGAAGGCCAGACATACCAACAATTAAAGGGAACAGCCATGGGTACCAGGATGGCCCCTTCGTATGCCAACCTATTCATGGGTTGCTTAGAGGAAGCCTTCTTGGTTACCCAGGCCTGCCAACCCAAAGTTTTATTGATGACATCTTCATGATCTGGACTCACAGTGAAGAAGAACTCCAGAATTTCCTCTCCAACCTCAACTCCTTTGGTTCCATCAGATTCACCTGGTCCTACTCCAAATCCCATGCCACTTTCCTTGATGTTGACCTCCACCTGTCCAATGGCCAGCTTCACACGTCCGTCCACATCAAACCCACCAACAAGCAACAGTACCTCCATTATGACAGCTGCCACCCATTCCACATCAAACGGTCCCTTCCCTACAGCCTAGGTCTTCGTGGCAAACGAATCTGCTCCAGTCCGGAATCCCTGAATCATTACACCAACAACCTGACAACAGCTTTCGCATCCCGCAACTACCCTCCCGACCTGGTACAGAAGCAAATAACCAGAGCCACTTCCCCGTCCTCTCAAACCCAGAACCTCCCACAGAAGAACCACAAAAGTGCCCCACTTGTGACAGGATCTTTCCGGGACTGGATCAGATTCTGAATGTGGCTCTCCAGCAGGGAAACGACTTCCTCAAATCCTACCCTGAAATGAGATCCATCCTTCATGAAATCCTCCCCACTCCACCAAGAGTGTCTTTCCGCCGTCCACCTAACCTTCGTAACCTCTTAGTTCATCCCTATGAAATCCCCAAACCACCTTCCCTACCCTCTGGCTCCTACCCTTGTAACTGCCCCCGGTGTAAAACCTGTCGAATGCACCCTCCCACCACCACCTACTCCAGTCCTGTAACCCGGAAGGTGTACACGATCAAAGGCAGAGCCACGTGTGAAAGCACCCACGTGATCTACCAACTGACCTGCCTACACTGTGACGCATTCTATGTGGGAATGACCAGCAACAAACTGTCCATTCGCATGAATGGACACAGGCAGACAGTGTTTGTTGGTAATGAGGATCACCCTGTGGCTAAACATGCCTTCGTGCACGGCCAGCACATCTTGGCACAGTGTTACACCGTCTGGGTTATCTGGATACTTCCCACTAACACCAACCTATCCAAACTCCGGAGATGGGAACTTGCTCTTCAATATATCCTCTCTTCCCGTTATCCACCAGGCCTCACTCTCCTCTAATTTCAAGTTGCCGCCACTTATACCTCACCTGTCATTCAACAACATCTTTGCCCTTGCACTTCTGCCTCGACTGACATCTCTGCCCAAACTCTTTGTCTTTAAATATGTCTGCTTGTGTCTGTATATGTGTGGATGGATGGATGGATGTGTGTGTGTGTGTGTGTGTGTGTGTGTGTGTGTGTGTGTGTGTGTGTGCGCGCGCGCGCGCGAGTGTATACCCGTCCTTTTTTCCCCCTAAGGTAAGTCTTTCCGCTCCCGGGATTGGAATGACTCCTTACCCTCTCCCTTAAAACCCACATCCTTTCGTCTCTCCCTCTCCTTCCCTCTTTCCTGATGAGGCAACAGTTTGTTGCGAAAGCTTGAATTTTGTGTGTATGTTTGTGTGTCTGTCGACCTGCCAGCACTTTCATTTGGTAAGTCACATCATCTTTGTTTTTAGATATATTTTTCCTACGTGGAATGTTTCCCTCTATTATATATATATATATATATATATATATATATATATATATATATATATAAAAAAAAACAAAGATGAGGTGACTTACCGAACAAAAGCGCTGGCAGGTCGATAGATACACAAACAAACACAAACACACACACAAAATTCAAGCTTTCGCAACAAACTGTTGCCTCATCAGGAAAGAGGGAAGGAGAGGGGAAGACGAAAGGAAGTGGGTTTTAAGGGAGAGGGTAAGGAGTCATTCCAATCCCGGGAGCGGAAAGACTTACCTTAGGGGGAAAAAAGGACAGGTATACACTCGCACACACGCACATATCCATCCACACATACAGACACAAGCAGACATATTTAAAGACAAAGAGTTTGGGCAGAGATGTCAGTCGAGGCAGAAGTGTAGAGGCAAAGAAGTTGTTGAAAGACAGGTGAGGTATGAGTGGCGGCAACTTGAAATTAGCGGAGATTGAGGCCTGGCGGATGACGAGAAGAGAGGATATACTGAAGGGCAAGTTCCCATCTCCGGAGTTCGGATAGGTTGGTGTTGGTGGGAAGTATCCAGATAACCCGGACGGTGTAACACTGTGCCAAGATGTGCTGGCTGTGCACCAAGGCATGTTTAGCCACAGGGTGATCCTCATTACCAACAAACACTGTCTGCCTGTGTCCATTCATGCGAATGGACAGTTTGTTGCTGGTCATTCCCACATAGAATGCATCACAGTGTAGGCAGGTCAGTTGGTAAATCACGTGGGTGCTTTCACACGTGGCTCTGCCTCTGATCGTGTACACCTTCCGGGTTACAGGACTGGAGTAGGTGGTGGTGGGAGGGTGCATGGGACAGGTTTTGCATCGGGGGCGGTTACAAGGATAGGAGCCAGAGGGTAGGGAAGGTGGTTTGGGGATTTCATAGGGATGAACTAACAGGTTACGAAGGTTAGGTGGACGGCGGAAAGACACTCTTGGAGGAGTGGGGAGGATTTCATGAAGGATGGATCTCATTTCAGGGCAGGATTTGAGGAAGTCGTATCCCTGCTGGAGAGCCACATTCAGAGTCTGGTCCAGTCCCGGAAAGTATCCTGTCACAAGTGGGGCACTTTTGTGGTTCTTCTGTGGGGGATTCTGGGTTTGAGGGGACGAGGAAGTGGCTCTGGTTATTTGCTTCTGTACCAGATCGGGAGGGTAGTTGCGGGATGCGAAAGCTGTTTTCAGGTTGTTGGTGTAATGATTCAGGGATTCCGGACTGGAGCAGATTCGTTTGCCACGAAGACCTAGACTGTAGGGAAGGGACCGTTTGATGTGGAATGGGTGGCAGCTGTCATAATGGAGGTACTGTTGCTTGTTGGTGGGTTTGATGTGGACGGACGTGTGAAGTTGGCCATTGGACAGGTGGAGGTCAACGTCAAGGAAAGTGGCATGGGATTTGGAGTAGGACCAGGTGAAACTGATGGAACCAAAGGAGTTGAGGTTGGAGAGGAAGTTCTGGAGTTCTTCTTCACTGTGAGTCCAGATCATGAAGATGTCATCAATAAATCTGTACCAAACTTTGGGTTGGCAGACTTGGGTAACCAAGAAGGCTTCCTCTAAGCGACCCATGAATAGGTTGGCGTACGAGGGGGCCATCCTGGTGCCCATGGCTGTTCCCTTTAATTGTTGGTATGTCTGGCCCTCAAAAGTGAAGAAGTTGTGGGTCAGGATGAAGCTGGCTAAGGTAATGAGGAAAGAGGTTTTAGGTAGGGTGGCAGGTGATCGGCGTGAAAGGAAATGCTCCATCGCAGCGAGGCCCTGGACGTGCGGAATATTTGTGTATAAGGACGTGGCATCAATGGTTACAAGGATGGTTTCCGGGGGTAACAGATTGGGTAAGGATTCCAGGCGTTCAAGGAAGTGGTTGGTGTCCTTGATGAAGGATGGGAGACTGCATGTAATGGGTTGAAGGTGTTGATCTACGTAGGCAGAGATGCGTTCTGTGGGGGCTTGGTAACCAGCTACAATGGGGCGGCCGGGATGATTGGGTTTGTGGATTTTAGGAAGAAGGTAGAAGGTAGGGGTGCGGGGTGTCGGTGGGGTCAGGAGGTTGATGGAGTCAGGTGAAAGGTTTTGCAGGGGGCCTAAGGTTCTGAGGATTCCTTGAAGCTCCGCCTGGACATCGGGAATGGGGTTACCTTGGCAAACTTTGTATGTGGTGTTGTCTGAAAGCTGACGCAGTCCCTCAGCCACATACTCCCGACGATCAAGTACCACGGTCGTGGAACCCTTGTCCGCCGGAAGAATGACGATGGATCGGTCAGCCTTCAGATCACGGATAGCCTGGGCTTCAGCAGTGGTGATGTTGGGTGTAGGATTAAGGTTTTTTAAGAAGGATTGAGATGCAAGGCTGGAAGTCAGAAATTCCTGGAAGGTTTGGAGAGGGTGATTTTGAGGAAGAGGAGGTGGGTCCCGCTGTGACGGAGGACGGAACTGTTCCAGGCAGGGTTCAATTTGGATGGTGTCTTGAGGAGTCGGATCATTAGGAGTAGGATTAGGATCATTTTTCTTCGTGGCAAAGTGATACTTCCAGCAGAGAGTACGGGTGTAGGACAGTAAATCTTTGACGAGGGCTGTTTGGTTGAATCTGGGAGTGGGGCTGAAGGTGAGGCCTTTGGATAGGACAGAGGTTTCGGATTGGGAGAGAGGTTTGGAGGAAAGGTTAACTACTGAATTAGGGTGTTGTGGTTCCAGATTGTGTTGATCGGAATTTTGAGGTTTTGGAGGGAGTGGAGCTGGAAGTGGGAGATTGAGTAGATGGGAGAGACTGGGTTTGTGTGCAATGAGAGGAGGTTGAGGTTTGCTGGAAAGGTTGTGAAGGGTGAGTGAGTTGCCTTTCCGGAGGTGGGAAACCAGGAGATTGGATAGTTTTTTGAGGTGGAGGGTGGCATGCTGTTCTAATTTACGGTTGGCCTGTAGGAGGATGCTCTGAATAGCCGGTGTGGATGTGGGGGAGGAAAGATTAAGGACTTTTATTAAGGATAGGAGTTGACGGGTGTGTTCATTGGCTGAGTTGATGTGTAGGTAAAGGATTAGGTGGGTGAGGGCAATGGATTGTTCAGTTTGGAACTGGTATAGGGACTGATGGAAGGAAGGGTTGCAGCCAGAGATGGGAACTTTGAGTGTGAGGCCTTTGGGGGTAATGCCAAATGTCAGACAAGCCTGAGAAAATAAAATATGCGAGCGTAATCTGGCTAGGGCGAAGGCATGTTTGCGGAGGGAATGTAAATAAAACTTAATGGGGTCATTGTGGGGGTGTTGTGAGGGTGACATGGTGTTAGAAGGTGGAAAGTGTAACCTGAGGTGAAATGAAAATGAAAATAAAAATATATGGGGAGAGATAAAGGTGAACCGGAAAGAAACTGGAGATTTGGAATGAAAAAAGGCGAAAAGGTGTTGGTTACAGCTGGGCTATGTTGGACTTGGGTTGGTAGACAACGATGTGCATAAAGGTTAGGTGGTTGTGTTGCCGCCAAAACACGTTAAAGGACGGAGAAATTCGGGAAAATTTCGAAAAAACTGCGTGTAGTATATTAAAAGGAGTGGTATTGTGGTGGCAGATTATGAAAATGAGGCTAACAATTGTCTGACGAAGAAATAATGGCGTTAAAACCTGTGGGAAGCGGCTAAAAATGATCGGTGATGTGGGAAAAACGGAAATGGAAATAAAGCGAAAGTTATTAGAACTGGCCGAAATGGTTGTTTAAAAGGTGAAAGGAGCTGTTTGTGAACTAGAAACGGTGGATATTATAGCGGCGGTAGTGCTGAAAGTGGCAAACAAATTTTTTGGTTATGGTTTGGAAGTGGGTTACGTATTGTTGAGTATATATATAGGCGGGATAAAATAGTATAGCAGATTACGGTAAAAAGGAGAAGGTGAATACAAAGTGAAACTACTGGCAAAAACAGAAAGAGGAAAATAAGACGACAGAAAAGATTTCGAAATGGAACAGTGACAATAACAAACGTAATTGTTGGATTCAAATTAATGATATCAATATAATGGAAGGAAACATTCCACGTGGGAAAAATTATATATAAAAACAAAGATGAGGTGACTTACCGAACAAAAGCGCTGGCAGGTCGATAGATACACAAACAAACACAAACACACACACACAAAATTCAAGCTTTCGCAACAAACTGTTGCCTCATCAGGAAAGAGGGAAGGAGAGGGGAAGACGAAAGGAAGTGGGTTTTAAGGGAGAGGGTAAGGAGTCATTCCAATCCCGGGAGCGGAAAGACTTACCTTAGGGGGAAAAAAGGACAGGTATACACTCGCACACACGCACATATCCATCCACACATACAGACACAAGCAGACATATTTAAAGACAAAGAGTTTGGGCAGAGATGTCAGTCGAGGCAGAAGTGTAGAGGCAAAGAAGTTGTTGAAAGACAGGTGAGGTATGAGTGGCGGCAACTTGAAATTAGCGGAGATTGAGGCCTGGCGGATGACGAGAAGAGAGGATATACTGAAGGGCAAGTTCCCATCTCCGGAGTTCGGATAGGTTGGTGTTGGTGGGAAGTATCCAGATAACCCGGACGGTGTAACACTGTGCCAAGATGTGCTGGCTGTGCACCAAGGCATGTTTAGCCACAGGGTGATCCTCATTACCAACAAACACTGTCTGCCTGTGTCCATTCATGCGAATGGACAGTTTGTTGCTGGTCATTCCCACATAGAATGCATCACAGTGTAGGCAGGTCAGTTGGTAAATCACGTGGGTGCTTTCACACGTGGCTCTGCCTCTGATCGTGTACACCTTCCGGGTTACAGGACTGGAGTAGGTGGTGGTGGGAGGGTGCATGGGACAGGTTTTGCATCGGGGGCGGTTACAAGGATAGGAGCCAGAGGGTAGGGAAGGTGGTTTGGGGATTTCATAGGGATGAACTAACAGGTTACGAAGGTTAGGTGGACGGCGGAAAGACACTCTTGGCGGAGTGGGGAGGATTTCATGAAGGATGGATCTCATTTCAGGGCAGGATTTGAGGAAGTCGTATCCCTGCTGGAGAGCCACATTCAGAGTCTGGTCCAGTCCCGGAAAGTATCCTGTCACAAGTGGGGCACTTTTGTGGTTCTTCTGTGGGGGATTCTGGGTTTGAGGGGACGAGGAAGTGGCTCTGGTTATTTGCTTCTGTACCAGGTCGGGAGGGTAGTTGCGGGATGCGAAAGCTGTTTTCAGGTTGTTGGTGTAATGATTCAGGGATTCCGGACTGGAGCAGATTCGTTTGCCACGAAGACCTAGGCTGTAGGGAAGGGACCGTTTGATGTGGAATGGGTGGCAGCTGTCATAATGGAGGTACTGTTGCTTGTTGGTGGGTTTGATGTGGACGGACGTGTGAAGTTGGCCATTGGACAGGTGGAGGTCAACGTCAAGGAAAGTGGCATGGGATTTGGAGTAGGACCAGGTGAAACTGATGGAACCAAAGGAGTTGAGGTTGGAGAGGAAGTTCTGGAGTTCTTCTTCACTGTGAGTCCAGATCATGAAGATGTCATCAATAAATCTGTACCAAACTTTGGGTTGGCAGACTTGGGTAACCAAGAAGGCTTCCTCTAAGCGACCCATGAATAGGTTGGCGCACGAGGGGGCCATCCTGGTGCCCATGGCTGTTCCCTTTAATTGTTGGTATGTCTGGCCCTCAAAAGTGAAGAAGTTGTGGGTTTATATATATATAAAAAATCAAAGATGAGGTGACTTACCGAACGAAAGCGCTGGCAGGTCGATAGACACACAAACAAACACAAACATACACACAAAATTCAAGCTTTCGCAACAAACTGTTGCCTCATCAGGAAAGAGGGAAGGAGAGGGGAAGACGAAAGGAAGTGGGTTTTAAGGGAGAGGGTAAGGAGTCATTCCAATCCCGGGAGCGGAAAGACTTACCTTAGGGGGAAAAAAGGACAGGTATACACTCGCACACACGCACATATCCATCCACACATACAGTCGGTGTCTGTATGTGTGGATGGATATGTGCGGGTGTATACCTGTCCTTTTTTCCCCCTAAGGTAAGTCTTTCCGCTCCCGGGATTGGAATGACTCCTTACCCTCTCCCTTAAAACCCACTTCCTTTCGTCTTCCCCTCTCCTTTCCTCTTTCCTGATGAGGCAACAGTTTGTTGTGAAAGCTTGAATTTTGTGTGTATGTTTGTGTTTGTTTGTGTGTCTATCGACCTGCCAGCGCTTTCGTTCGGTAAGTCACCTCATCTTTGATTTTATATATAATTTTTCCCACGTGGAATGTTGCCTTCTATATATATATATATATATATATATATATATATATATATATATATATATCCTACGTGGAATGTTTCCCTCTATTATAACTATATATATATGACATGTTTCTATCTTCCTGGATCATTATCTGATCTATGCAGTTGCATTAGTAACCCATAGTGTATTTCAGAACGCTACATAAGAGCATTCTCTCTCTCTCTCTCTCTCTCTCTCTCTCTCTCTCTCTCTCTCACACACACACACACACACACACACACACACACACACACACACACAAAATAGGTTGCTGATGCAGTTACACAGATCTGAAGATGATCCAGCAAGATAAAAAACTCGTCAAGTATTAAAAAATGTGCAACTGAGACTTAACAGTAAATTAAAATTGATTTTTAATACTAATCCAGTTGATGTTCTCTCATGACAAATATACCAGCTAGAGTCTTAGTGTTTAGTGTAATTTAAACACCCTTTGACACTCACAGTTGCAGCCATTTCTTCAGATCATTGTGGCACAGGTTTCTGGTAGGGAGGGCCTCAAGAACAGGGCAGCCTCATGTCAGCAGCACGTATAATAATGTCAACAGTATCTTGTACCACTCCTTCCACGTCGTCCTCTCAGTTGGCTTCAAAATTTGCTTTTGAGGTGAAAACTTACAAATTGGCTTTCCGAAGAGACTAAAATGGTGCATTTGTTGGCAGTCTGAGAAAGAGACTGTGATAGGAAAGTGGTCACTACCACAGAGGTCTCCATGAACACATTGCTGGATCATGGGTGAGATGCTCAGGCTGCAGACAGGAGGGAGGGAGGGGAGGTGTGTGGCAGGTGGACCAGAGCAGCAGTATTTGGTTCAATGTTCAATTTTTCCTTCTTGCCCCTGTGAGGTTTTGCTTTCTGTGGAGATTTTCCTGAGTTCACTTCTGGGACAGAACAGCAACATTCTTTTCTACAACCCGCAGCCTATGGCTCTATTGGCCACTGATTGGTGTAAATTTCTCTTCTGTTTCTTCCTGGGAAGGAGGCTTTGCCTATGGGATCGTTGTCATTAGTGCCGTGGGTTTGGGGGTCATGGCAGCTGGGGTCCCCCACCCAGACTGAAAAAGAGGCACTAGCATGTGGCTAGCACTAGAAGTTGCTGTCTGAGACCTTATCATGCCACGTGTGGATTTTGCCAATGTTTGAAAAGTTTGGCTTCAGACTGACTGGGTGGAGTTGTTCATAAGATTTTCAGCATCTTAATATGACAGGCGGTCAAGTCTGTTAAATTCTTGAATTATTTTCTCGGTTGAAAACTGAGCCTGTAAGCAAATTGGTGCGGGGGGAGGGGGCAGTTTACACATGTATGGAATTGTTCACAAGATATGCCTTCACATGTTGTCCTCCTGCATGTCCTACACGTAACTTCATTAGCACAGCAGGAGGATCTCTGGCACCTAAAACATTTCACAGGAGGAAAGAAGTGTTTAATGTCCTACCTGCTACTGCAAATAAAACACTTCTATAAAAGTCTGGGGTGAAATGACAATTGATGATTTGGGTTGAGGGGGACACTCGGCATCATGGTCATCAGCACCCTGACGAAAAGTCAGCATGGAAATCTCATGGGTGGGGACAAAGGCTGTCTCCACATCCAGAGCAGTTTATTATATATTAAACTCTGCCACCTTTCCCCACCAATTTAGGGATGAGGCCTGACAGCTCACAAAATTTCACCACCCTCGTAACACTGAAATCAGTAACTGCAACGATGGTGGGCAGATCTACAGCAAGACTGAGGGCTGCCCTAATATCAATATATACGATACACATAACCGCAGTACGCTGAACTGAAAGTGGCATGCCAAGAACTTCACGGAGTGGTGGATCCTCCTGCTGGAGGAGGAAGCCACGTGTTAAATGGCTACGCCCAATGTGCAATCTGGTAAGCAGAACCTCCTTCCAGTGGTGAGGCTGACATGAAATCCACCAAGCCATGAAATCCGCCAAGCCTTTGTGGTCGATTTGAGTGACCGCAATTTGTTGTCTCCCACTGACGCATGATGCATCTGTTAGAAAATGAGATGATGGCATGCAACGGGATGGGGCATTGATGGATAGCACCATCACAACATGGTTCCTTGGCAGCTTTGTTGGTCCTGTCATTGCCCTGTATCCCAATGTGACCAGGTACCCAGCAAAAGATCACCACCTTGCCACGTGTTGGAGCCGCTGTAAGATGTCATGGATGAGCTGAATCAGCAGGTCTACTGGATACTTTGTTGAAGTGCTTGTAGTGCACTAAGAGTGTCTGAACAGACAAGAAACCTTGAACAGTGATGTCTGTGAACCCTCTCCAGTACTATTAGAATGTCATATAATTCCACATCATAATTTGCAAATTGTTCCAGAAAAGGCACTTTAAAAGCCCTATCAGGGAAAACAGCAGAACAGCCGAGAGTGTTCTCTTACTCTGTATGAAGATCTATAAAACTGTGGTACGTAATTAAAATGTACGAAAACAAAGTTGTAAAAACAAAATCTAGAGTACAAGTTTTCTTGTACTGTGTTAAGCTTAAAATCACTTTGAGGCTCTGAAAACACTACAGTAACAATGTGTTCCATCCCTGACTGTTTACTTTGATGCCCGATAGATCCAGATCCCCGAGACAGTCTGTAGCATGTATCCCAAATGGCTTGGTCGCATGGAGCTGATTCCTGAAAAGCTGTTCAAAGAAGGGTTGGATCTCAGAACTAAATGTCAGTGACTGAGGTGACACAGAGATTTTCAGCACCTGTCGAGCCAAAAAGGATCTGTAGCCAAATCCAGAGTGGTCGTTCACCAGCCTCTGCACACAGACTCTGAACTGGGCTGGTCCAAAAGGCTCCACTCGATACCTGAATGCCCTCAAGGTGGATAGTATCTAACATCTTGAGGTAGGAAGAAGGGCCGATCCATAGATCACACTACCATAATCTAAGTGCGATCAAACAAATGCGCTATAAAACTGCAGGAGGTGGGACCTGTCAGCTCCCCACTGTTTTCCGCTAGGGCATTTCAAAATACTCAATGACTGAAAGCCCTTTGTTCATAGGTCTTTCAGGTGTAGGAGCCAAGTTAATTTCAAGTCAAATAATAAACCCACAAAGCGCACAGTGTCTTGAAAACATAAAACGTTGTCCCCATTGTGAGCACTGGTTGGTTAAAGCTTCGATGAGCACGGTTAAAATTGACACATGTAGTTTTCTCAGGTGAGAACCGAAAACCAGTTGCCCTGGCCCAGGTTTCCAGACTCCTAATGGTCAGCTGTAGCTGCCTCGCCATCATAATATCAGAGAAAGAGTAGAAACTGCAATGTCACTCACAAACAAAGAACATTTGACAGGGCTCCTGACTGTGGAGGAAATGCCATTGATTGTGATGGCAAACAATGTGACACTAAGGATACTGCCCAGGGGGACTCCATTCTCCTGAACATAGTCAGACATGGCATCACCAACGCGATATCAAAAACGCCGGTCCTTGAGAAAGGAATGGATAAGAAGTGGCAGGCGTCCATGTAGTCCCCATTCATGAAGTTGGTAAAGGTGGTTCTGCACTGGGAGTGGCTCAGGTGACCTTGGGATTGGAGCAGCCAGACAAGGCAGGGGTTGACCATGCGTTCGAGAATCTTAGCCATACAACCGGTAAGGGCGACACTCCAGTAACTGTTAGGGGTGCTACAGTCCTTGCCTGGTTTCCAGAATGGAATTAATATTGCCTCCTTCCATGTCATGGGATACTGTCCATCAAACCAGATCTTATTGAAACAAAAGGAGAGATGTCTTTTCGTTTCAGGGCACAAATGACAAAGCATGGCATAATGGATCCCATCAGGTCCTGGAGTAGTGTCTCTGGCTGCAGACAAAGCTGACTGGTTGGTTGGTTAAAGGGGAGGGGGGAGGGAAGAAGGGACCAAATTGTGAGGTCATTGGTCCTTTGTTACCAGTAAAATAATTACACAATGGAAAGAAGGAAAGAAAGGAGCCATACAGCACAATAACAGGAGACAGGAAGAACCAGAAGAATAATCAAAGGAAAACGAACACTACTACGGACAAAACAGGAAAAGAAAACCACAGAGAGAAGTAAAAAACAGGTAGAAGGGGTAAAAACGAGAGCAGATGATTGTGGCTGGCCGACCACGAGAATAAAAAGGAAAAGCCAGCCACTCTGCGACACATTAAAACATCTACTCAAAAAGCGTTAGAGGCAGAACACAAAGGGACAAAGGACATGCGCTAAAACTTATACAGAAATATAAAACCCATCGTCACGTATAAAACGTAAAACTAAATTATCAGATGAGGCTTTGTCAGCTAAAATTAATGGCAATGGGTTCGGTAACTGAAGAGTGTGTTGCAGGGCAGCCAAAGAAGGACAGCTCACAAAGATATGAGCCACTGTCAGCCAGGTGCTGCACCGACACTGAGGTGGGTCATCATGTCACAGGAGGTAGCCGTGTGTCACCCAAGTGTGGCCAATATGGAACTGGCAGACAATCACAGAGTCCCTGTGAGAGGCCCTCATGCAGGACTGCCACACATTCATAGTCTCCTTAATGGCGCGCATTTTGTTATGCGTGCTCAGGTTATGCCATTTCGTCTCCCAAAGCCACTAAACCTTGCGGTATAGTACTGAACACAGATCAATTGCAGAGAAGCTGATCTCCATAAGTGGTTTCCATGTAGCCTGTTTTGCCAGCCTGTCGGCAAGTTTGTTGCCTGGGATTCCGATGTGTCCTGGGGTCCAGACAAACACCAATGAACGATTGGACCTTTCCAGGGCATAGATGGACTCCTGGATGCTCATTAACGAAGGATGACAAGGGTAGTACTGGTCGATAGCTTGTAATATGCTCAAGGAGTCAGCACACAGAAGGAACGACTTCCCAGGGTAAGCCATCAGGCAAGGAATGCTTTTCAAGATGTCCTCCATGGACATCTGCGAAGCCGACGTGAGCAGCAGCCATCGAGCCGCTGGTGCAAACCACTTCGTAGCCTTGGTACATGTCAAGAATCTAGACGAAGAGTCCTTAGGGCCATGTGAAAGGTATAAGCGAAGCCACAGCCTAGGTGTACACCACGGAGGTGTACGTGAATAGACCTCAAGTATAGGTGGTAAAGGCAAGGACTCCAGTTTGGAAAAAAGGGATCGGCACAAACTGCATTTTTAAGCCCTGACCTGTGCCGCCGATGCGGGAGATGAACCACCATGGGTGGGAAAAGGAGACGATGATTCGGATGCGCAGGAGAAATACAAACGTGTGCAACGTAACTGGCCAGCAGTTGTGCACGCCTAAACTGCAATGGAGGGACTCCAGCCTCCACAAGGACGCTGGTTACCGGACTCTTCCTAAAAGATCCTGTAGCAAGGCAAACGCCACAGTGGTGCACTGGGTCGAGTAAATGCAACGCTGAGGGCGCCACCGAATCATAAACCACACTCCCATAGTCAAGGTGGGATTGAACAAGGGCTCTGTAGAGCTGCAGCAGCATAGAGCGATCTGCACTCCGGTTGGTGTTGCTCAGGCAGTAGAGGGCATTGAGGTGCTGCCAGCTCTTCCACTTGAGCTGTCGAAGGTGAAGAAGCCCAGTCAATTGGGGGTTGAAAACAAGTCCTAAGAATCGATATGTCTCCACTACAGTCAGTGGATCTTCATTAAGGTAAAGTTCTGGTTTCGGGTGAATGGTATGGGGCTGACAGAAGTGCATAACACACGACTTTGCGGCCAAAAACTGGAAACCATGGGCTAGAACCCATGACTGCGCCTTGTGGATGGCTCCCTGTAGGTGCCCCTCAGCAACATGAGTACTGGTGGAGCAGTAAAAAGTGCTGAAGTTGTCTGCATACAGAGAAGGAGAGACCGATGGCCCTACAGCTGCTGCTAGACCATTAATGGCCACTAAAAATTGGCACATACTCAATACGGAGCCCTGCAAGACCCCATTCTCCTGGATAAGGGGGGACGGGGGACGGGGGACGGGGGACGGGGGGGGGGGGGGGGGGGGGGGGGGAAATATGGGAGACACCTCCTACTTGGATATGGGAAGTATGAAGCGATAGGAAATTATGGATAAAAATCAGGAGCAGACCTTGGAGACCCCACTCGTATAATGTGGTAAGGATATGACGCCACCAGGTGGTGTCATATGCCTTCCGTAAAAAAAAAAAACCGGCAACCCTGGTGGAAGCCGCCCTGGCATAGAGCCAGTAGGCCAAGTGACTACAGGACCCAACCCAATCGCCAACACACCATACGTTCCAGCAGCTTAAAAAGAACATTGGTGAGGCTCATAGCTATCAACATCAAGCGGGTTTTTACCAGGTAGAGCACTGGAATTATGGTGCTCCTCCGCCATGGGGGTGGAAAGACGCCATTGCACAAGATCTGGTTCAAGACGACGATGAGATGTCGCTTGTAGTCAGATGAGAGATGTTTAATCATCTGACTGTGGATCCAGTCTGGTCCAGGAGCTGTGTCGGGGCAACGTGCAAGGGCACTGAGGAGCTCCCCACTCTGTAAATGGGGCGTTATAGAATCTTTAGGATTCACTGTGGCGTATAGTAAATGACAGGACTATCCCTTCCAGCCACCATTTGAGAGAGCTTGGCAATTGGATTTGCGTCGGCAGATAACATGCCATTTATGTTAACACCGGGAACACCTGTTAGGGTGTGGTACCCGAAAACATGTTTGATCTTTGCCCAGACTTGGGAAGGTGACCTATGGCACCCAATGGTCGAAACATCTCTCTCCCAAAACTCCTGCTTCTGCCATTTGATAACTAGGGGAACGTGAACACGGAGCTGTTTAAAGGCTATGAGGTGCTCCAGGGAAGGGTGCTCCTTATGCCTCTGTAGAGCTCATTGATGCTCCTTAATTGTTTCAGTGACTCTACACAGAGTACGCGAAAGAACTTGCCCCCCTTCTAACAGCCGTGTACCGCAAGTCTCTAGAGGAACGGAGGGTTTCAAATGATTGGAAAAGAGCACAGATAGTCCCAGTCTTCAAGAAGGGTCGTCGAGCAGATGCGCAAAACTATAGACCTATATCTCTTACGTCGATCTCTTGTAGAATTTTAGAACATGTTTTTTGCTCGCGTATCATGTCATTTCTGGAAACCCAGAATCTACTATGTAGGAATCAACATGGATTCCGGAAACAGCGATCGTGTGAGACCCAACTCGCCTTATTTGTTCATGAGACCCAGAAAATATTAGATACAGGCTCCCAGGTAGATGCTATTTTTCTTGACTTCCGGAAGGCGTTCGATACAGTTCCGCACTGTCGCCTGATAAACAAAGTAAGAGCCTACGGAATATCAGACCAGCTGTGTGGCTGGATTGAAGAGTTTTTAGCAAACAGAACACAGCATGTTGTTATCAATGGAGAGACGTCTACAGACGTTAAAGTAACCTCTGGCGTGCCACAGGGGAGTGTTATGGGACCATTACTTTTCACAATATATATAAATGACTTAGTAGATAGTGTCGGAAGTTCCATGCGGCTTTTCGCGGATGATGCTGTAGTATACAGAGAAGTTGCTGCATTAGAAAATTGTAGCGAAGTACAGGAAGATCTGCAGCGGATAGGCACTTGGTGCAGGGAGTGGCAACTGACCCTTAACATAGACAAATGTAATGTATTGCGAATACATAGAAAGAAGGATCCTTTATTGTATGATTATATGATAGCGGAACAAACACTGGTAGCAGTTACTTCTGTAAAATATCTGGGAGTATGCGTACGGAACGATTTGAAGTGGAATGATCATATAAAACTAATTGTTGGTAAGGCGGGTACCAGGTTGAGATTCATTGGGAGAGTGCTTAGAAAATGTAGTCCATCAACAAAGGAGGTGGCTTACAAAACACTCGTTCGACCTATACTTGAGTATTGCTCATCAGTGTGGGATCCGTACCAGGTCGGGTTGACGGAGGAGATAGAGAAGATCCAAAGAAGAGCGGCGCGTTTCGTCACTGGGTTATTTGGTAACCGTAATAGAGTTACGGAGATGTTTAATAAACTCAAGTGGCAGACTCTGCAAGAGAGGCGCTCTGCATCGCGGTGTAGCTTGCTCGCCAGGTTTCGAGAGGGTGCGTTTCTGGATGAGGTATCGAATATATTGCTTCCCCCTACTTATACTTCCCGAGGAGATCACGAATGTAAAATTAGAGAGATTAGAGCGCGCACGGAGGCTTTCAGACAGTCGTTCTTCCCGCGAACCATACGCGACTGGAACAGGAAAGGGAGGTAATGACAGTGGCACGTAAAGTGCCCTCCGCCACACACCGTTGGGTGGCTTGCGGAGTATCAATGTAGATGTAGATGTAGAATGCCTTTTGCAAGGGGCACCCTAAAGAGTGAGGGATCACATTTTCTGCCACAGAAACGATTGTTGTAGCCACCTGCTCAACCATCACATTGATGTTACCATGTGGGGGAGACTCAATGCTAACAGTAGAGATGAAAGTTTCCCAGTCCGCCTTGTTTAAAGCCCATCTGGGCATGTGTCCATGGGCCTGACACCGGGGCAGTCACAGTAAGGTGGGGAAGTGGTCACTACCACACAGGTCGTCATCTGCTCTCCAGTAGATAGATGAGAGAAGTCCTGGGCTGCAAATTGATAAATCAATGGCTGAGTAACTACCATGAACCACACTGAAACGTGTGGCAGCCCCAGTATTTAAAAGGCAGAGGTCAAACTGAGAGGTAAAGTTTCGACATCTCTGCCTCTGCCAGTAAGCACGGTGCCACCCCACAAGGGGTTATGGGCATTAAAATCACCAAAAAGTAGGAAAGGTTGAGGGAGTTGATCAATCAGTGCAGCTAATAAATTCAGGGGTACTGCATCATCTGGAGGAAGATATACATTGCAGACTTATTTCCTGCGTCGTCCTTATTCTGACAGCCACAGCTTCAATAGGAGTTTGAAGGGGCACAGTTTCACTACAGACTGAGTTTACGACATAAACGCAAACTCCACCTGACAACTATATTAGCTATGGTTTCTGTAGTATCCCTTATAGCTGCGGAGTGCAGATGTTCGCATTGCCAGGAATCAGGTTTCCTGGAGGGCAATGCAGAAAGCTGTAAAGCTTAACAGCTGCTGTAGCTCAGCCAGGCAGTGAAAAAACCGCTGCAATTCCACTGGAGGATAATGTCATCGTGAGACTGGGAAGGCATGGAACATTCAATGAGGCAGTTTACACCTCAGGGTCACCTGCTGCCACCGACTTTTTGCTTGAGCAGTCTATAACCATTGTGTCTGATTGTCCGGTGAGATCTAGGTCTTCAGCAGACACCAGAATTTCCACCTCATCTGCAGACGCAGAGGTTGTAGGTAGTGGTGGTGTGGGTGCCACCACAATTCCCTTGGTCTTGGGGACCTTCTTTTTGGATTTCTCTTGCTGTTCCTTGGGTTTCCCTGGCTGGGAGGACTTCACTGATTCAATCTCCGGGACTGAGGATGAGCATGAAGTCCTATGACCAGCTGCTTTTGAGCTCTTCACCCACTTGCAGATGTCATCTTTCCCACTAGCAGAAACCTGGGAAGGGAGTGACCCAAGGGACCCATTCCTAGCAAGAGGAGCCAAAGAAGACTTCCGCTTCTCCAGTTCAAAAGTGGGGACTGATATCCCCAATGGTTGGGGGGGAGGGGGGGTGTTGCTCCCAAAGTAGGTGGTGCAGGAGCAACAGGGAGGGAAGTGCCCCCACCATCAAGGGGGCAGGTGTAGATTTTTGGTTCTGAGAGGCAACAGGAATGCGAGGAACTGATGGGGTGACATCTGTCCTCATAGCGGTGGCGCAAGAGGAGGTCATAGCCACAGGATGTAAATGCTCAAATTTCCTCTTAGCCTCAGTGTAGGCCAGTCGGTCCAGTGTCTTATATTCCACGATTTTCCTCTCTTTCTGTATTGGGATGTGATGGACGTCCACAATCTTGACATGTGATGCTGGAAGTACAGCGGAAAGACATATGGCCCAACTTCCAGCACTTAAAGCTCCGCATCGGTGGAGGGCTACATGGCTTGACGTCACAGCGGTAGACCATCACCTTGACCTTCTCGGGCAATGTGTCACCCTCGAAGGCCAAGATGAAGGCACCGGTGGCAACTTTATTATCCCTCAGACCCCGATGGACATGCCAGATGAAATGAACACCTCACTGCCCTAAATTGGTGCGCAGATCATTGTCAGACTGTAAAAGAAGGTCCCTGGACCATATTTAAGCTCTTATGAGGCGTGATGGTAATGGAAACATCCCCCAACTTGCCACAAACGAGTAATGCCCGTGACTGGCCGAAGGATCCTGTTTTTATCAAGACTGACCCAGAGCGCATTTTGGACAAGCCCTCCACCTCTCCAAATTTGTCCTCCAAATGTTCCAGAAAAAACTGAGGCTTCATGGACACGAAAGATTCCCCATCAACTCTCCTACATACGAGGTACCAGAGCGAATAAGCTTCACTGCCATCCTTAGCCTGGCGTTCCTCCCAGGGTGTGGCCAGGGAGAGGAACGATCTGGGGTCATATTTCTTAGCACTGATGTTAGACTTTGCCCACTTAGAGACTGCTGGCAGCGGACCACCAAATAGAGATGATGTACTATGCTTCATAGTGTGTCATCTGCCCTGATGCCATCCACTCCAACCAGGGGCCCTCCCCTTGGGTGTCACCCAGCCTCAGCAAAAGCCACCTGGCAGGATGGCCATTGCTGGGAGTCCCTACTCCCCAGGGCGACGGGCATCTACTCCATGGCATACATGGGGAGTTAATGGCGCAGGCATACATGGGGAGTTAATGGCGCAGGCATCAGCAGAATGGTCCCTGTGTTGTCAGGGGGCTACGACCAACGGGGTACATGGTGGCCCCACCACAATGGACTGGCCACCATTCTGCATCTGAGGTGCAAAGAATTCCATGGTCCTTGTCGGCACAGAAAACGACACTGCATAGTGGATGGGAGAAAATGCACCCAGGAAGGTGTCCTCGCTCAAGAGATGGAGGATGAGTAGGACTGCAATGCCACGACGAGTGTGGGCTAAAGATCTCAAAGCACGATGGACACGATGCACCATGTAAGGCGCCCTTCCCCAATGGGCTCACTCTTCAGGAAAATTTTGAAAAATGGACGTCAAACCCTACAGGGGACCATCACATAAAGGCCGAAAGGTGTGAGACTACTTTTAGTCGCCTCTTACAACAAGCAGGAACACCAAGGGCCTGTTCGGGGACCCACAGGGGGAGCAGACAAACCTGATTCCAGTTCCTACATGGAGAACAGAAGGTTATAGACTTCTTCATTATGCGAGAAGAAATTGAGCTTCCTCATAGCTGCAGTCCTATGGAACACCTGAAAAGCAGGAGCTTGTCTGGATAATGTAGTAACAATAAAGAAGTGCTCAGCTAAAACCTGAGTCACACCTTCTGGCATGTCCACCACAACCCCATTACTTGACAAGGCTGTAAGGGGTCATGTACTATCCTTGCCTGAAATCTGTTTTATTGATTCCCAACTTGTGCAGTGGAAGTGCACTGATTAATGGAAGTAGTGAATTTCCTCCAGGAAGCCCTCTTCCGTTATTTTATCAGTTGCCTCGCATGTGCTCTCTCAGATCTGAAGACATGAAGATTGTCTGTTGTTGGAGAGTGAAATTCCACAAAGCTGTTTATCTGGCCCTGATTACCAATTGACAGCCGTCATTCCACCAAGGTACAGGTTGTCATCTAAGGTAGTTACTAAACCTGGGGATGGACTCTGTGGCAGCCCATTGGATCTGACAAGTGATATGGGCCACCGCCTCCTGTGGACAATCCTTTTGTTCAAAAATAGCCTGTCGACTCTACTATAACCAATTTGACCTTTATATCATCCAACTGTGTGGTCTCCTGTCAGCTACTGTCCTAGTTGGCAGACGAATCCACACTGGGAAGTGGTCACTAGAATGTAAATCTGGAACCACTGCCCACTGAAATGAGTCTGCAATATCTGGGGAACAAAAACAAAGGTCAATGGCTGACCCTGAAGCTGTGGAAAAGTGTGTCATTCAGAAGGCAGAGATTCTCAGAATGGACGAATCGCTTGATCATCTGACCCCTGGAGCAAGTGGTACCTGAGCCCCACAGCACATTGTGTGCATTTAAGACCTCCACAAGTAAGAATGGGCGAGGGAGTGCCCAGAAGAGTCCTGCCAGTGCGTCTGCATCCAAAGCCTCATTAGGGGGAGCTACGAAGAACACACTGTGATATTAAAGGGTGCGAGAGCTTCCACAGCAATTGCTTGCATGGTCATGGTGAGACGGACAGGAGATGCGTTGCATCTGCCATCAATGAAACAGCCACTCCACCTTTAGCCCTGTCTCTAGTAGTATTGTCCTTCTTGTATGTGTGGTAGCCCTGTAATGCAGGTGTGTAGGTGACTAAGATGTGTTTCTTGTAAGCAGATGCAGAACAGTTTCTCCTGGACCAGTAGATGCAATTCTTCCAAATGTGAGCAATATGCAATTCTTCCAAATGTGAGCAATATGCAATTCTTCCAAATGTGAGCAATATCCATCAAATTCCACTGCAACACTGTGAAAGCCATTGGTTAGCTATGGTTGTTCTTGTCTTTCTCCCTCACAGGCGCTGATTTACTGGGGAGGTCAGGGGGAACGTTAGCCAATTCCTCGCTCTCCTGTTCCTCCCTTTGGAAATCCTCAAGAGCATAGTCCCATAAGAAAGGGAGAGAGTTCACCGATCTGAAGGTTTAACTATCATTTTCTTGGATTTAAAACTACTTTTCAAAGGACTTTTTCTTTACTGATGGGAGGAGGTGGTTGCCTGAGTTGCAGAGATGGCTTAGTTGGCTTCTGATGTTGGATAGTGGAATGTGTCTCAGGTGGTAAGCCTATTGCTGATGGCTTCTGAACAACTTCAGTTTCAAGTGGAGCGTTTCTCCCACAGATACATTGACAAGTGCAAGTACTTGTACTTAAATCTCTGGTCTGAGTTTGTGTGGAGGCATCACACTTAGCAACTGGCGTCTTATGGGGTGGTGCAAAAGAAGTATTACAAGCCAGTGGTTGCATAGCTTTGAAAGCTTTTTTTAGCTTCACCATAGGGTTTGTATCTCTTTACTTTCAACTCCTGAATTTTCCTTTCCTCGTCGTAAACATCACGCTTTCTGCTCCACACTGGGTGATCCTCTGAGCAGTTTATGCATTTCGGAGGAAGTGTACAAGAATTGCCTGATTCGTGATCTGAGCCTCCACAATTGCCAGATGTAGCCTTCCCATTGCATCCCATTGCGGTATGGTCAAATCTTTGACACTTGTTGAATTGCACTGGGTTAGAAACAAACAGGCGAACCTTAAGACGGATATGGCCTGCAAGGATATGTTCAGGTAATTCTAGAGTACTAAACGTTAGAATAAATGTTGCCGATTTTTCCAATTTGCCATTGGCTCTCCTCATATAGCTCAGCACTTCAGTGATGCCCATATTTTTCCATTCTTCACGTAACTCCACTGGGTCCACCTTCATTATATTGGAGCAGGTAACCACGCCCTTACTAAAGTTAAGTGTGTTATGCAACTCAGCGTCAACTGGTTAGTCACCTAAGGTATTACACCCCAGAAGCTTAGATATACAATTTGAATTAGCAGTCTCAACTAGAAGTGTTCCATTATGAAGCCGTTTGACACTTTTTAGAGACGCAGCAATACCTTCCGATGTTTTGTGAATATAGAAAGGGGAAATCTTCTCAAAGGGTCCCCCTGTTTGCTTGATTACAATGAAAGTGTTTGATTACAATGAAAGTGTTATGGCACACTAATGCCCTATTACTAAGATTCTGAGACTTCTTTTTGCAAGAACTGACCAGCTGAGCTCTCTTTAAGGAGTGGGTGTAGGTACGACCTGACAGTACGCTCGTCCTATTAGTAGTAGTAGTTTGATGAGATTGTTCCATAGGGATTCCACGAGACACTAGGGAAACAACCGTTGACCTAGGCAGAGCCCTGCTTGCCTGAGGAAGCCTTATACAACTAGAGGGTGGCAGGAGCCCCAGAGGTTGCCTGCTAGAGACTGTTTTACCTCAACAGCCATTCACTCCGTCAGCATGTAGCACACCTTGAGGACGAGATTTTTTTAACAGAGGTGTGTACCTTCCTTGCAGTCCAGGTGGTGAAGCCAAGACGAAACACACAAAATTCCACTGCTGGGCGGTATGGTGGTCACCGAAGCAAACTCAGAGCTTACAGTGACAGAGGGCTGATGGCAATTACCAGTCAAGCTCAGGAACCCCGGGGTCACCAAGCCCATACTCAGAAAGCGAATGCTGGGCCCCTGAGGGGTCTAGGGTGAAAGCTTCATTGTCAACCCTCCAATATTTAGGTCCTTTCTGAATGTGATAAGCAATATGTATTCCACGCTTCTCTAGGTTACAGCACGGCATATCTGTCTGTAAGTTCCCACTGGAAGAAGACACCTCGAATCCTTTTGAATTTGTTATGGTTGGTTGGTTGGTTTGTGGGATTAAAGGGACCAGGCTGCTTCGGTCATCGGTCCCTTTTTCCAGAAAACAAAAACCACCCACAGAGAATAAAAAACGAACAACAGAGAAGACTGTAGATGACACAGGACAAGAAAGACTCAGACAGAGATCAGACGAAACAAATTAAAATCACACAGAGTGTGAAGGTGGTTGGCCGACCATAGAGAGTAAAAAGGAAAAGCCAACCACTGAGAACACATTAAAAACTCAGTGTAAAAACCGTAGGCCAAAGGCCAGAATCAACACAAAACAATAAAATAAAACAAACACTCAGATTAAATGAGAAAAACCCCCTGCCCGAATAAAACGCAAAACTAAGCCAGCCATAGCAGGGTCATCAGTTAAAAGGGCAGGGAGTGTATCAGGCAGCGCTAATGATTGCCTGAGCACAGCTAAAAGGCGACACTCCAACAAAATGTGGACCACAGATAAACGGAGCCACAGCGACATAGAGGTAGGTCCTCACGGCGTAATAAGTGGCTGTGCGTCAGCCAAGTGTGCCCAATGCGCGGCCAGCAGAGGGCAACAGACTCCTGGCGGGAGACCCGCACGGACGACCACCACACAGTCGTCATCGCCTTGATAGGGCGAAGTTTGTTTGGCATGGGCAGGTTGCGCCATTCAGTGTCCCAGAGGTTGAAAATTTTGCGGCGTAAGATTGCCCGCAAATCAGTCGCCGGGAGGCCAATCTCCAGAGATGGTGCACTGGTGGCCTCTTTCACCAGGCGGTCAACTTTTTCATTGCCGGGTATCCCAACATGGCCTGGGGTCCACACAAAGACCACAGAGCGGCCGCAACGGGCAAGAGTATGCAGGGACTCCTGGATAACCATCACCAGATGAGAACGAGGGAAACACTGGTCGAGAGCTCGTAAACCGCTCAGCGAATCGCTACAGATCACGAAGGACTCACCTGAGCAGGAGCGGATATACTCTAGGGCACGAAAGGTGGTGACCAGCTCAGCAGTGTGAACGCTGCAGCCAGCCGGCAATGAACGTTGTTCGGAATGGTCCACCAGAGTTAGCGCATAACCGATACGACCGGCAACCATCGTGCCGTCAGTGTAAACAATGCCAGAGCCCTGATACGTTGCGAGAATGGAAAGAAAGTGACGGCGGAAGGCCTCCGGAGGGACTGAGTCCTTCGGGCCCTGTGCCAATTCCAGCTGAAGGCGAGGGCGAGGCACACACCACGGGGTGTACGCAGAGGTGCCCTGAAAGGAGACGGAAGAGGTAAAGCCCCAAGCCCAGAGAGAAGCTCTCGGACGCAGACCGCCATCGTACATCCAGCCCTGGGCCGACATTCTGGAAGATGGACGTGCGACTGTGGGAATAGGAGACGATAGTTAGGATGCCCGGGCAAGCTAAAAACATGGGCAGCATAAGCAGCCAGTAATTGTTGGCGTCGTAACTCAGTGGAGGGACACCTGCCTCCACTAGTATGCTGTCCACAGGGTTGGTAAGGAAAGTACCAGTGGCAAGGCGTATCCCGCTATGGAGGATTGGGTCCAGCACTCGCAACGCAGATGGGGATGCAGAGCCATAAGCCAGGCTCCCATAATCCAGACAGGACTGGATTAATGCCTGGTAGAGCCGTAACAGGGTAGATTGGTCGGCGCCCCAGCGGGTGTGGCTCAAGCATCGCACAGCATTTAGATGCCGCCAACACATCTGTTTAAGCTGCCGAATATGAGGCAGCCAAGTCAACCGGGCATCAAAAACCACACCCAAAAACCTATGTGACTCCACCACAGCAAGATGTTCGCCATCAAGATAAAGCCGCGGCTCCCGGTGAACAGTGCGTTGCCTGCAGAAATGCATAACGCAGGTCTTGGCTGCCGAAAACTGGAACCCATGAGCTACAGCCCAAGAGTGCGCCTTACGGATAGCGCCCTGTAGCTGACGCTCAGCAGCTGCAATGCCAATAGAGCTGTAGTAAAGGCAGAAGTCGTTAGCATACAAGGACGCTGAGACAGACGTTCCCACCGCCGCAGCAAGCCCGTTAATGTCTATTAAAAACAGGCAGACACTTAAAACAGATCCCTGTGGCACACTGTTCTCCTGAACTCGGGAGGAACTATGGAAGGCCGCGACTTGCACGCGAGAGGTACGATACGACAGAAAATTTCGGATAAAGATCGGCAGAGGGCCCCGAAGACCCCATCCATGAAGCATAGAAAGTATGTGATGACACCATGTCGTATCGTACGCCTTCCGTAGGTCGAAAAAGACAGCTACAAGGTCCTGACGGCGGGCAAAGGCAGTACGGATGGCCGACTCCAGGCTCACCAGATCGTCGGTGGCAGAGCAGCCTTTACGGAACCCACCCTGAGACGGAGCCAGAAGGCCCCGAGACTCCAGTACCCAATTCAAGCGCCGGATCACCAACCGTTCGAGAAGCTTGCAAAGAACGTTGGTGAGGCTAATGGGGCGGTAGCTGTCCACCTCCAAACGGCTCTTGCCCGGTTTCAAAACGGGGATGACAATGCTTTCCCGCCATTGCGACAGAAACTCACCCTCGACCCAAATACGGTTGTAAAGGTCGAGGAGGCGTCGCTCGCAGTCTACTGAAAGGTGTTTCAGCATCTGACAGTGGATGCGATCTGGCCCAGGAGCGGTATCAGGGCAAGCGGTGAGGGCACTGTGAAATTCCCACCCACTGAATGGAGCATTGTAGGATTCAGGATGGTGGGTGCAAAAACAAAGGCTCCGACGTTCCATCCGGTCTTTAATGGAGCGGAAGGCCAGTGGGTAATTCGCAGAAGTGGAATTTAGAGCAAAATGCTCTGCCAAGTGGTTGGCAATTACGTCGGAGTCAGTACAAACCACTCCATTCAGTGAGAGCGCAGGGACGCTGACAGGGGTCCGATAGCCATAGAGGCGTCGAATCTTAGCCCAGATCTGTGATGGAGTGACATGGAGGCCAATGGTGGACACATACCGCTCCCAGCACTCCTGCTTGCGTTGGCGGATAAGGCGGCGGGCTCGCGCACGCAGCCGTTTGAAGGCGATAAGGTGTTCGATGGAGGGATGTCGCTTGTGACGCTGGAGTGCCTGCCGACGATCTTTAATCGCTTCAGCGATCTCAGGCGACCACCAAGGCACAGTCCGCCGCCGAGGGGACCCAGAAGAACGGGGAATGGCAGATTCTGTGGCAGTAACGATGCCGGTAGTGACCGATTGAACCACCGCATCAATGTCATCATTAGAGAGAGGCTCAATAGTGGCAGTGGAGGAAAACAAGTCCCAGTCAGCCTTATTCAGAGCCCACCTGCAAGGGCGCCCAGAAGACTGACGCTGTGGCAGTGACAGGAAGGTCGGAAAGTGGTCACTACCACACAGGTCGTCATGCACTCTCCATTGGACAGACTGTAAGAGGCTAGGTTTGCAGATCAAAAGGTCGATGGCGGAGTACATGCCATGCGCCACACTGAAGTGTGTGAAGGAACCATCATTTAAAAGCGAAAGATCGAGCTGTGACAATAAATGCTCAATGGTGGCACCTCGACCTGTCGCCACTGACCCACCCCACAGAGGGTTATGGGCGTTGAAGTCGCCCAGTAACAAGAAAGGTGGCGGCAATTGGGCTATCAGTGCAGCTAGGACATGCTGCACGACATCACCATCCGGTGGAAGGTAAAGACTGCAGCGGTAACAGCCTGTGGCGTCCACACCTGAACAGCGACAGCCTCTAAATGTGTTTGTAGAGGGACAGACTCGCTGTGAAGAGAGTTAAGGACATAGATGCAGACGCCACCAGACAACCTTTCATAAGCTGCCCGGTTCTTATAATAACCCCGATAGCCACGGAGGGCGGGGGTTCACATTGCTGGAAACCAAGTTTCCTGAAGAGCAATGCAGAAGAAAGGGTGAAGGCTGATAAGTTGGCGGAGCTCAGCTAGATGGTGGAAGAAACCGCTGCAGTTCCACTGGAGGATGATATTGTCCATGGCTGAGAAAGGCGTGAAGGGACTGGAAAGTCAGATTATGCCGCTGGATCACCTGCTGCCTCCAATGGAGCACCTGTGCGAGTGCTATCCATCGCGTCTGAGGGACCGGCGAGATCGAGGTCCTCAGCGGACACCAGAATCTCCACCTCGTCCTCAGACGCAGAGCTGGAAGGTTGCGGTGGGGTGGCTGCCACCGCGAGTTCCTTGGGCTTAGAGCTCTTCTTCTTGGGTTTCCCACGCTGCTCCTTGGGTTTCACTAGCTGGGAGGGCTTCACCGATTCAGTCTCCGGGACGGAGGAGGATCGCGAAGCCCTACGACCAGTTGATTGTGGGCACTTACGCCACTGTCGGTCGTCAGCCTTCCCGCTGATGGAAACCTGGGAAGGGAGGGACCCAAGGGACCCCTTGCGAGCGTGAGAAGCCGAAGAAGTTGGACACTTCTCCGGCTTAGAAGCGGGGACGGACGTCCCCGATGGGTGGGATGATGTTGCTCCTGAGGTAGGTGGCGCAGGAGCAACCCGGTGGGTAGAGCCCCCCCACTGGCGAGGGGGCAGGAGGAGTTGTACTACTCGTCGATCCAGCCGGAATTCGAGAAACTGATGGGGCTAGCACAGATGTTGTAGCAGCGGCGTAGGAAGATGTCATTCTCACAGGATGGAGTCGGTCGTATTTCCGTTTGGCCTCAGTATAGGTCAGTCGGTCCAGGGTCTTATATTCCATGATTTTACGCTCTTTCTGGAAGATTCTGCAGTCTGGCAAGCAATGTGAATGGTGCTCCCCGCAGTTGACACAGAAAGGAGGCAGGGCACATGGAGTATTGGGATGTGATGGGAGTCCGCAATCTCGACATGTGAGGCTGGAGGTGCAGTGGGAAGATTTATGGCCGAACTTCCAGCACTTAAAGCACCGCATCGAGGGAGGGATATAGGGCTTGACGTCACATCGGTAGACCATCACCTTGACCTTTTCCGGTAATGTATCACCCTCAAAGGCCAAGATGAAGGCACCGGTAGCAATCTGATTTTCCTTCGGACCCCGATGAACGCGTCTGATGAAATGTACACCTGGGCGCTCTAAATTGGCGCGCAGCTCGTCATCAGACTGCAAAAGAAGGTCCTTATGGTAAATAACTCCCTGGACCATATTTAAACTCTAATGGGGTGTGATCGTAACGGCAACATCCCCAACTTGTCACAAGCAAGTAACCGTTGTGACTGGGCAGAGGATGCCGTTTGTATCAGGACTGACGCAGAGCGCATTTTGGACAAGCCCTCCACCTCCCCAAACTTGTCCTCTAAATGCTCGGCGAAGAACTGAGGCTTTGTGGAGAGAAAAGACGCCCCATCAGCTCTCGTACAAACTAAGAATCGGGGCGAATAACTGCTACTACCATCCTGAGACTTACGTTCCTCCCACGGTGTGGCCAGTGAGGGGAACATTTTCGGATCATACTTCTGAGCATTAAATTGAGCCCGAGAACGCTTAGAGACTGCTGGCGGCTGGCCACCAGTGAGAATTTGTTATGAGGTGTGATGGAACTTGTTCATATTTGAGCATGTCACCAGAATGCAATGCCTCTGCTTAGTCATTAATTAACAGTAATAAACAGAGATCCATTTCTCAGTTTCTTCTACAAATCTATCATTAATACTTTCTCAACTCAAAACAGTGGCTTTGTTGTTGCATAAGATCCTCTGTCAGTTCTGGAGCACACCAGAACTGGGCGAACTGTCCACCTCCGTTTCTCCTTGCCTAACTCAGCCCTTGACATGGCTAAAGACTGAAATGCCACGTGGTTGTAAGCCTCTGCATTAAATACTTGATTTCTCTTTGCTGAGATGGCTGTGTTGGCATGACCTTCAGTACGAGTGAGTTTGACTTGTTTCATTGTGGATCATCCCCTTGACACCACTCACTCTAATCGAAGGCTTTCCCCACAGGCACCGCTGTGCCACAGCAAAGGCTACCTGGTGTGGCAGTCGTTGCCTGGAACTCTAGTGGCCCAGATTGGACAGACATACTTGGGAAGGTTACGGCTCAGGCATCAGCAGTGCAATCCCTGCTTTTTCCAGCGATATGACCACGAAGGTACATGACGACATCTCTATGATGGATTGGCTATCGCAATAGATTTTGGGCGCAAACGTAAATCCACTCTTCATAGTTGACAGAGAAGATCACAGCACACATTAGATAGTCTATGCATCACATACTGCAACCTTCCCCAAATGATCCGCACTTCTGAGAAATTTAGGAAGTGAAGGTCAACCCTAAAAGGGAACCACAAGTATGTCAACAAGTTCAAGAGAAAGATTGCGAAATGAGCTAAAAATGACAAGTGTTGTAGTAATAGCCAAGTCACCAATGTAAAAGTCTGACTAGATATAAGACTCAAGTCACCTCTTAGGACAGGCAAGGAACTGCCACAGGTATATTCTAGCCCCTGACACCACAGGATGGTGTTTACATCATTTCTTTATCAAGGCTCCTCTTCGAAGAAGATGCTACTCAGAATTTCAGCAGAGCCTAACGGAGAAACTACTTAGTTCTTTCATGATGATTGCATCATAGATCAGGTTCTGGGATACTACTCTGCATTATGTAAGGAATCTGGCTGTCATTCTTTCTTCACTCTCAAATATTTCTTTGAGGGGAAAATGTCAAGTTGTACAGACATCAACATAAAATAAATACTCAGATATGACACGGCATAAAATGCTCTGTAGACCAGGAAAGGGAACCATGTGAACAGTGGGCCAAGGAAGAGAGACAGCAGCCATTGCCGCTATATCGACTACTTCATTTCTGCATTTACCAACATGCCATGGGATCCAGAGGAATGCCACAGAGATGCCCCCAAGTGGAGCATGTGGAGGCAGTCCTGAATCCGGTGGACCAGAGAGTGGACGGGATAAAGCTTGGAGGTTGAGTAAAGAGCTGAGTGAATCCAAGCATATAATATACTGTCTCTACCGATGGTGACGGATGTATTGGAAAGCCTGGAGAACAGTGTAAAGCTCCGCAATAAAAACTGAACACTGGCCGGGAAGCCGAAATCTAACAGTGGTGTTGTCAATAATACAGGCACTCCCAACACCAAAGGTGGTCTTGGAGCCATCTGTGTAAATAAATGTGGCATCCTCCATTTGAGCACATAGAGCATCAAATGCCCGATGATAAACTCCAAGCTGACCAAGGTCATGTAGAAGACAGGTCCAGGGGCAAAGCCAAGGTGAACTTGTACCCCCATTTGTCAAGAAAGTTTTAGGAAATTGGAAGGAATGTTAATGTAGCAGTTGATGGAAACAGACTCTGGGTGGTAGTAGAGAGGAAGGGCTGCCTGCATACCTTTAAAAAAAAAGGAGGGGGGCATGGGTCAGATGAGCAGGCATGGAAGACAGATGACTAGCGTAACAACCCAGAAGGACAGTTTGCCGATTGGACAGCAGAGGTTCATCAGTCTCAGCGTAAAGGCTCTCCACAGGACTAGTAAAAAAGCTCCAGGCACTAAACGCAATTCATGTTGGTGGACAGAATCTAGACGCCAAAGGATAGATGCCCATACAGAGGAGTAAACTATGCTTCCATAGTCCAATTTCGAGCACACTAAGACGTGATATAGGCGGAGGAGCACCACTTTGTCAGCTCCCAAGGAGATACCACTCAGAAAATGGAAGGTGTTGAGGGATTGCAGACAGTGAGCCAAAAGATATGAAACATGGGAAGACCAGCACAGTTTTCTGTCAGAAGTAAGTCCCAAGAATCTGGCGACATCGCGACATCCATGAATGGAAGGTCAACAGCGCCTAGACGTAGAGAAGGTGGATAAAACTCCATACGACGCCAAAAATTTACACCGCCGGAGCTATGGTAGTGTGGGATACCCTTAAAGGGGACTTCAGAACTAAAGTAAAGAATAAAATTGCTGCAATGAAGGCAGACTGACTTATTCATTATATTTAAAGGCGCAACTTCATAAAACAGATGCTTAGCATCATATCAAACCATTTACAGACTGTCTCAGGAAACACTACTCCAATTGGCTTTTAGAAGTGGATCATGCACTCACTCCTCCAAGCAAGATTATGAAATAATCAACGATTTCATGGTGCATAATATCGCCAGAGTCTATCATCAAAAAGCTCAAGCAAAGCTGTATGTCCAGTGTCCTGGATGGTGGTCAGGACTACACAGTTTGGGAGAAGAGGACAAGAATAAAAAAAATTCCAAGATTTCCTGGTTAAAAATACACTTTTTCCTGGGCAAAAATACGCTATACCTCAAATGAACATATATTTTTCCAGTGTTATATGAGCTTATCAATCCTTTGAATGGTAAAGGTCTTATACATCGGTGTAGAACTTCCCAGCACTTTACAAAAAAAATGTTTTGGCAGCATCTTTCATGCATAGGAACATGTATGCTTCATATTTTCATATTACGAAAGTATAAATATTAATTCCATCAAATGTAGCACGGCAGCTTCCAATGCACTGAAACAGAGACTGCACTGTACAACATGTTTTTGTCAGCCTACCAGAGCTCATGCCACATGATCATGCTAGTCAATGACAGCAGATATTCAGAGCATAATATGGATAAGATGAGACAATTCACTGGCAAAACAATGAGAAAAGAAGCAAATTAGTATTGCTCTCATTTCAACATATCTCTCTGCATGCCAGAACACTTCGACTATTACACAGAAAAGCAAGTTATGTGTGAAACTGCAAAAGAACTCACCTCGCATAATACCTTTGCCACCATTATTGCACAATTTGTGATATGTGAAAGAATTAATATAAGTATGAAAAAGTAACCTTGAACCTTCATATTTTTTAGCGTGTGTTACCCTTTGAGATATACCAACCCCGAATGTGCAAGTAAAATTGCAAATAATGGCATAAATGGCTGGTCTTCTGGTGCCAAAATTTTAAGTGGCTAGTTCTCAAAATGTTAAGTTTTGAATGAGAGTCAAACATTCTGTGATTTAAGAAATTCATTGCACTCTCGTATGTAACATAACACACCTTGTGTAAAAGGAAATTTACTTTGGAAGTAATGCTTCTCAAACTACCATTCGCAATATTACACATGCCCTATTAGAAATGTAAACAGTTATTATGTTAGCTTCATTGAAAGGAGTTTACAAGACTTCGTAAAACATAGTCTTTGTCATAAAGCCTTCGATATATTTTTCTGTCAGTAGACACCTGTGTGTGCACTGTGTTTTGTTGTATATGGCACATTTTCTTTGCGGCTAAAGTTCTTTTGGTGTTATTCTCCTGTTTATGTTTTACTGCTGCAGTATTATTTTGCCGTAATTGGCTACAGTAAAATAAAATTCTTTGTTCAAGTATCACTACTTACCAGTCAACATTCCAAAAACTAAATGAAAGCTAAAATAATGAAAAATTCCCAATATTCTAAAAAATTTCTGGGGTTTTCTCACACGAAATAATTCCCAGTTGTCCCAGGGCATATACATCCTAAACAAATTCCAGTTGTAAAGTTAAGAATGACATGAATGAATACTGATTAACAGGCTGTTATTTCTGTGTATTTTATCTACATAAAACAGAAAATGAGATTTAGAGTGACCACTTGCGAATATTTTTGTAAATGGTTAATGTGACAAATTTTTCTCTACCGAGAACCTCCCCACCTCTCAAAATTTAGGGCACAGCTTATTTTTGAGCCAATTTGGTATAATCATTTCTGAAATTCATTCACTCATCAATTAAGCATTTAATTTATCTGATATGTTTCAATTCAAGAACTCAGGAAGCAATGTAGCTCTTCTGCTATCCTCGCTCTATCAAAACTTTAGATTGATATCCACACTGTGGAACATTCTTGGACAGGAAGTTAATGGAAGATGTTAAAAGTCATAAATAACTCATTACAAAGAGGAATATAAAATATGAGGCATGATAATTATGCATAAAAACAATTACTGTGAGAAATTTAAACCCTTATAAGAGTACATTAGTATCTGTTGTTCATAACAATGTGCTGTTAGAAGCTATTACGTATTCACACAAACTTTGCTAGTGCTTTCACATCTGCCCAACAGAGCACGTAAGAACAGAACATGATTCTGAAACAATTTTTAAAATCAAACGATTTTCAGAAGCCCAATGAGTCATAATACATTTATCAACAAATATGAGTGCACTAACATTTTGTGTGCATTACACCTTTACTTCTTGAGTTAATGGTTGTCAAAGTTACAGCCATCAGTTAGAAGGAAATATTCTCCGATTCCCAGCCAAGTGCAAAGACAGTCATGCAAAGATTTGTGTTAATACAACATTACTGTATGTTTACAACCAGTATGATTAAAGATAATTACACAACAGTGGTCGATGAGTGGGCGAACATACCTTGATACAGCTAGATAGAATCCCCCTAAAGATATTAATGATATACCAATGTGGAACACAATCACAGTTGCACCATAATCTTTCACAGCTTGCTTTAGCTTTTGTTTTTGAGAGAGGGGCTTGTTTGCATCGTTAGTGCTGCAGTATCTTGTGGGCACAAAGCTGACCTGAGGAATTATATACTGACACCGAGTGCTTAGGCTTTTTTTTAGATTTAAATTTACCGGCAAAGCATTATTCCTGGAATTTAATCTGTCAAAACAGTTAAGTGCTAAAATACCTGATCTCTTATTTTTTTCAAATTTCTCATGGGCTTCAGCAGCCGAATTTGAAAAGTGGGAATTTCTCAGCTCTTCGGCTACATATTTATCACTCTGGCCCCACTGTCCACCAGGCATGTTGAGGTAAGTGCTTTTGCCTTGTGATGAGAAGGGCTGTGGGACATTCGTCTGCATTACAGAACTCAAAGAAACAGCACCTCTGCAGTCGTAGCTTGCCACATGTGGATCAGAAGCATTTTCCGTTTTCCTACAGCCATTCTCTTGCCAGTCAATGGAAACAGCTTTTGCAGTTATTACTGGTCCAGATATATCTCTTGATCTCTCTGGCGAGAAGCAAGCTTTTTCAGCAGCTTCAAACTCTTCAACATTAGTAGGCAGCGGGAGTGGTGCTGCTGCCGGATACTGTGTGATTGTTGACTTGTGTAGTGGTGCAGCACCCTCTCTTGTTGTCACAACAGGTGCTTGCTTGTTTCTACCACTGAACCAGTTACCACCTTAAGAAAAAGAAATTATGTTAAGAAATAACAGTCAAATGTCACAACAACAGTTAAATAATAAAGAAAATCCCCAAAATAAATACATTAATTCATAGTCTAATGCACAGTACAGTTTCATTCCAACTAAGCAACTGGATACATGTTTGAGACAGTGATTAATTTATCTGACGAACTGCAATTCTTCCTCAGTTCTATCAATCTCCTCTGCAGAAATCAGCTTCTCAACAAAGAGAATGGTATATATGGGGTGGCACTAGGGCACGATGTCCGACGTTACTGGCTGGTTACCTATTTGGTAATCATTCCTATTACTCACACATCCTTAATACTTTGAGCACAAGCCTGGGGGAGGGGGGGGGGGGGGAGAGGAGGAGGAGGCAATGATGTCAAACAGAAGTACACAAGACATAGTAGAGAGAACATTTTCATCAGTGCACCCATGTTGAACAAGCAATATGTGGATGACATGGATTCAAGCTGACTATTTAACTCAGTATGCTTTTCACGTCTAAGCTCCGGAGTGTGTAAAAAGAAAGGTTTACAAATTTACAAACTGACTGACGAGACATGGACTTAATGTACAGTGGTGGTGGATGATGAAAGAAGGGAGAGGGTGAAACACCGTGCTGGCACATAGCCTACTCCTCTCAAATAGCACCAAGGGAGCCACCGAGCTTCCTGTCCCCATCCAGACAGACAGATCAATATCAACAGGTCACATACCCTCACTTCTGAGCAGAGAGGTTTGGAATTTAATACAGGACATTGGTGCAAAGACTGGTAATCAGAAACTTTATGACACCACATCTACTCCCCTTGCTGGCCAAATATTGGCACTGGAAATTTCATCCACCACCAGTATTCGAACCAGCTTATCTCTAAGTCGAGTGCTACCACACAGGCATGTGTTAGCAATCTCGGCTACGGAGGCAGATAAAGCAACGCACAGATCCACATTGAGAATTAATAGTACGAGCGGGGAGGGGGGGGGGTGTAGTATCAGGAAACAGACTGAAGTGGAAATGGTATAAAGGGCGATCAAAAAAATTTCTTCAGGTTACCTTCCATTCAGAAGGCTGTTGCACGCAGTGACTTATATTGACTTGTAAATAATAGATTTCAGCTATCAGTAGTCCTTTTTAAATTTTATTGGAAGATCTAGATTTCAGCTAGAAACTAGCCATTCTCAATGCACTATCATTTTTGATCAATGCATGTAATGCCTGTTGGACGGGCTTCATCCACAGTTCATTACCTACACACAATAAAAAAAAATAAAAAATAAATAAATATGTTTTAGGGCATTGTTGCAGTGTACATACAATGTAGCATGAATCTGATGCAGGTGTATAAGCACCAACATATAGGCAAGGGTGGCATTTGTATCTTTCCAACGTGTGTGGGTAAATGCGGAAATGTGAAATATGGCAATGTTATTACCAAAAAGGACCAATATGCTGTTATTTTTTTCTTGATTGCCAAAACACAAACAAAAATAAGAAATCCATTATGTGATTAAGACTGTCTATGGGACAGCATGACTGTTGTAAAACCTGTTTTGGAACGGTGTGCCAAGTTCCAAGCTCCTCGTGATTCGACACAAGACACCAGTCGATCTGGGAGGCCAGCCTCATCCATGGCTATTTGCTTGAAGTACCTGATGTGTCATGGACTACAGCACGCAGCAGGTCATGGTTTAGTACCAAATGGATATCTTTCATTTCATGGAATGCTGCTGCCAGGTTTATAATTTAAACTAGTATGGCTGTAGCCATCACCTTTTTGTACACGGTAACAGTAACAAATGGTGATCCTTTTAATTGTGAAGGAAACCGCCTGACACCAGTATTCATCCACTATCTTGGCAAAACTATATAAGGCAAACAGTACTTCAAAAATGTTTGTGATATTACTGCAGAACTGGCCCAAAAACAGTAACTTTCAGAAACCCTCCAACAGTTCGACACAACAGTAACAATGCAACTGCCAAATCTTTGATTACGGCGTGGTAAAGTAACTGGCATTATACTACACAGACAAGCCAATAGGCCCAACAGGTCACATTGGGATTGTAAGTTCCATTAACAGTAACGTAATTGTTCAGAATGGACAAAGGAAGGAATCTGTCCACCTCCTAACCAATGTTTGTCTTAATTAGGGAAACAAGGTAAAATCGAAATATGGGTGACTGGGTGAGGATTGGACCACACTTGCCTTTGACATGAGCCCAGTGCCATCTTAAGTCTTATTTCTCTGTACTACCCAAAGATTTTCCTTGGTGGCAACACTGGAAAAGAGAGCACTAAGACTCCGAGGGCAGTTCAAGAGTTACTTTGAGGAGAGGCAGTAGCCCTAGTTTCAAAAAATCTAATCTTGACTGGAATGCTATCCATATCACCCTTTAATGACCCAACAGGGGACACATGACAGCATTCAGTTGGCACTGCATGTCACCATGGGCCTATCTGTTGGTGTCACCATAGCCAATAAATGTGAATATGAAGTAAATGTTTTGACAAATTGAACTGCAACACAGCCTGATGCCTACCTTCTTCATTTTCAAAATTCACTTGATATTCAACATTTTTCTTATTACTAACTAACATAATAAAGTAAATTTTGAAATATTATATTGCAATGACAGAACACCAAAAAGTTATTTCAGGGCATTTTATATACATGCAACATATACGAGCAATAAAAATTATAATGGGAGGACTAGTTTAATTTTTAATCCTGTTTTAAAAGTGTATACTCCCAGAAAAAAATCAATCAGTACACTACACTCTTCTGTTTCTAATGTGGTCATGTGGAACACCAATTTAAAACCTAACTGTCTGGAGCACACTTCCTGTTCACAATCTGAATGTGCTGTAAATGTATTGTTCTATGTAATTTCTAAATCTTATATTATTCATGTATTTTCTGACAAACTAAGCTCCTTGAGGTTTGAAAATATTACTTTATTTTAGTAGTCAGCATTCTAGACATGTCAATTATCTGTTTATGTAGTTGTAGTTGTAGTAGTAGTAGTAGTAGCAGCAGTAGCAGCTTTATTCATCCGTAGATTTCTTTTTACAAGGATATAGGAGATGTCAGAGCATTTACGATTTTATAGCAATTTAAAGCAAGCTAATTTGTATACACATATATTTCCAGATTTCTAGATAGAGACAATCATTAGATTTACTCCTAGTATACAATACATTTTTTGCAAATAACTTATTAAATAACGTAATGCTACACTGTTCACTCATATCTCACTATCAGTCACTGCACACACTATACACACTTTGTTTTCCATAACGAGTGAGGTGTTGAACACAGAAAGAGGAAGAGGTGTTAGTATTGTGCTATGCATAGCTTGGGGTTAAGTATTTCTAGGGGAAAAAAAACCACACAGGAAAATAATAAACTGAAGGTGTTACGTGGAATTTGGATGTTTTCTGTTTCTTTGCAGATTACATTTACCACAAAGAGCTTGTTTAAGCTGAAATTTCCTGGCAGATTAAAACTGTGTGCTGGACCGAGACTCAAACTCGGGACCTTTGCCTTTGGCAGGCAAGTGCTCTACCGGCTGAGCTACCCAAGCACGACTCACGCCCCGTCCTCACAGCTTTACTTCTGCCAGTACCTCGTCTCCTACCTTCCAAACTTTACAGAAGCTCTCCTGCGAACCTTGCAGAACTAGCACTCCTGAAATCTGCCAGGAAGTTTCATATTAGCGCACACTCTGCTGCAGCGTGAAAATCTCATTCTGCCTTGTTTAAGCTGTTTACATTTAAGACATACAATACAACTGTATGACAACAAACAGAACTTTGGCACTTGACATATTTCTGCCTTTTCATGTTTAGTGCACAACCGTTTGCTTCAGTTGTTGAAGTGACGTATCTGGGCATTCATAAGTAACAAATTCTTCTTCCAAAGTAATGCTCACCGAACTGTTTCACTGTTTAGCTTTCTACTGTGGGGGCACTAGTACGAAAATAATAGGCATGTTGAAAACTTGCTAAGAAAAAATGAGAGATTCGCAAGCGTTACAGCCCACATGTAAAGCAAATTTCCTAGTTAAAAATGCAGAAAACTGTAGGTACGTCAAAGGAATTACAGAGAAATTATGCTTTAGGTTACAATCTCCGAACTACAAGCAGTGCGGGTTTAGTGATGTTGAGACAGATGCGACCATCACAATAGCAGTAAAACGAAGATATTGCACTATGTCGGAAGGGCAACTGAGCTCATGCAACCAAGTATATACAATTAATCTTATACTTTATTTGGTTTTATTGTACTGCTTTCAGCGATACGGGTAGAGACACCATTCTAAGGGTATATTTGGTTGAAACCTAAGATACGTTTCTGCTGTAACGCCACACTGTTTATCTCCTACTTACCTGAATTACTCCTAACAATTGAATGTAGCCGTGCTGACGTTGTTGTATAACCGTAAAACAGATATTTTGAAGAAATCATTCTTCCCTAAATGTGTTGTCATGTGATCTTAACTTTCCCTTCCAGACCACACTCCTTCGCAAATGACAGCAACTTTTCCAAGGTCGCCCCTTTCAAAAGCACAGCACTTTCTGTAAACTACAAGACATAGCAATGCTGACACTCTCCACATACGAAACTGTATACGAGCGGATCCATATGAAAAGACTCGTCTGCGCAAATACAATGGTGTCCAAAATTAAATCAACAAACGCATATTTTGCAAGGTTGCTTATATCTCGCCACAAAACGGTATAAACAGGTGATAGTAAAGTAGAAACAGTGCAAAGAATTCAGAAGGTTACTACTGCAACCTGCATAGGGGTAGACAAAAATGTTCTTCGTTTTTTCCATCTTAAGGGATTTACATACGCATTCCGACAACCGGTTAATGTGCTCAGTATGGGATGCGACCCCCTCTGGCAGCAATACAGGCCTGGCACGAATGGGTATACTGTGAATGGTGTCATCAGTCTCATGTTGGGGCCAATGACGCCCATTCTTCTTGCGGAGCTGCTCGCAGTCTTGGAGAGTGGTTGATTGATGCTGACGTGATGCAAGTGTATCCCAGACATGATCTACGGGATTCAAACTGGGAGAGCGAGCAGGCCACTCCATCTTCCGTTTCCAAGAAAACATCAACCACGTGTGCTCCATGTGATCTAGTATTCGTCCATCATTACGAAATCTGGGCGCACAGTACCTCGCAACAACCGCAAATGAGGTCCCAAGAACTCGTCACGATACCTTACACCAGTTAAACCTTGCCGATTCACCCTTACAATTTCATGAATAGGGGTTCGATAGCTAAACATAATCCTTGCCCACACCATTAGGGATACATCTCGACATCAGTCTCTTTCCACAATATTTGGGTACAAATGTGAATCCATCGAGAATCACTCTCCAGACTAAATTGGGTCTCATACAGATGAGCAACATTGGTCCAAGGTGGCATGTTGATGACTCCACTCTAGGCGTTCCCTTCTGTGAAGGTGCGTGAGAGATAGTCATTCAACAGGTCTCCAACAATAAAGGCCACTCTGCTGTCGCCTTCTACAAACAATTTGCCTCCGTACAACATGTTCAGTGCATGTTGCGAGCTCACATGCCAATTGCCCTGCGGTACTAAAGTGGTACTGTCGTGTCCTTACAGCCAAATTATGGTCCTCTCTTCTGAAGTCACACCTGCCCTAATCTTCAGGATACAGATTCGGTCTTTATAAATTGTCGTCTCATCCGCCGAAACAACAGAACGCTTCACACTAAGCCATCGAGCCACATCAGTTTGCGACTGTCCTGCTTCCATTCTTTCTATAGCCCCCCCCCTCCCACCCCCACCACCACTGCAGAGAGTATGGTACGCATCTTCCCTGTGCCATATTGCACCATTATGACTGTGTACAAAGCGATTGTGGATGTGGGACTACCCGGCAGACACTACCTCATTTCGTAGGTGACCTGATGTCATTATTGGCACGATTGTCTGCTGACCGGAATGCCATCTTCCATTTAAAACAAGATGGTACGTACATCTGGTTGACAGTTTGTATGATTACATCGTGAATTAGACACAGGACGGAGAAATAATGGTTTGGTGCTTTAATTTTAGACATCAGTGTATCTGTGCATGAAACAAGTCGCTGCAGATCTTCTGTGTCCACACAACGTAGCTTCAATCTACTGCTTGCCCAGAATCCGTCGGTCTAGGATGAACCTTTTTTTCCATTCTGAAGAAGCTGGGCGGGCAATTGAGAGTTTATGCTCTAGTGGACCATCGTTTTGCGTTTTGCATTTTTATTTTTCTCTTTAATCTCTTTTGTCAATATTTTTTTAAAGTGCTACTTACATCTATTCTTACAATTAGAACTTGAGCTAAGTTTAAAATTTACAAATTATTTAATGGTGGTGCCTAGTGTATTTTCTAATTTACACCGTTATTTTTCTCATCTTAATTACTACTAACAAGGAAAACTCCCAATCGCACATCTCTCACATTTAGTGGTGAGATGGCCCTGTGGATAGCCTGACAAAAACTGAACACAGATCAATCATTAAAGCAGGAAGAAGGTGTACTGAACTACAAAAAGGGAAGCGAAATAGGAACAGTGAACAGTCAAGATGTGCGACATTGGATGAAAGTGATTAGCGAGGGCATCGTGGTTTTGTGGTTATGGTGTTGGATTGTGCAAGGGGGGATCCACATTAAAACCTCCCTTGTGCTTAATTTTTTTTCACCGAGTTATGAACTCCCCATCCTATCTCTGACGTTTCTGTTCGCTGAATTCAAATTTTTGTCTGTGTTGTGGTGTGACGTCCGTGTGCAACAGTGAGGTGTAACGAAGGGACCTCCAGACAACGTACTTCCTACTTGTTCTGCGCAAGTACTACATGTTATGACTCTTGTGTTCCATTTTGGAAGTTTTGATTCTTGAATTCCTTTATTGTAACACAGTTCACACTCGTTTTTCTTTTTTGTGAGAGGTCTATACGGCATCCCGCCTGTTGTCACTCTTCATCACATTTACTTGCTTCAGTAATAGATTCTTACGACATGACTTATTTTCTGTAACTGATGTATATTATGACAATTGCAAAGACTACAGAAGGAGAACAGATATGTTAATAAATGGATGGAGAGTTCATGAATTTCTGAGAAAAAAAGGAACATGAGATAGGTTTGCACACGGATATTGCACTTGGCAGTCCGAGTCCGACACCGTGACTACTCAACAACGACGCTGTAGTCCTTGCAATTCGCTCAATGTTGCACATCTTAAGCTTAGATCGTTCATTGTTTCTATTTTGCTCCTTTTTTCACAGTTCAGTACAACCCGTCTAGTTTTCACACCTGATTTGTGTTCACTATTTGACGGGCTACCCACTGGACCATTTTACCACTAAAGCAGAGGCGTATGCGATGGGGAGTTTCCTTTGTAACTAAAACGAGGTTGACAATTAATTTACTAGCAAAAACTGGTTGTTTTGATTTTTCAGTATTTTTATGCCTTAATAGCTATTAACATAGTAATTCTTGGTACACAAAACAAGGTAATTCATTAGTTTGCTGTTTTTGGTAATTTAACTACTGGTACTGGCATTGTTTTGGATCTGTGCAACGTTTCATTGCACATGGTTAAACACTTTTATCTTATGGAATTGTAGTTGACTATTACAAATGTTTCTGTCTTTGTGATGGTCAGAGGGCGACTGTAAGGGGACATTGATGATGTCAGTGGGTAGTTTGTTATTGTGAGACTGTGGGACTGAGCTGCATTGTTGTGTGATCAATGTTGTCGCAGTTGTTAGTTTTCAGCGTCTACTTCTTTATTCTCATTTGAACCTGGCTCTTATTCTGGTCCCTCTAGTACACAGCCTGTGGTGGTAATATTTCCTACTGGTGTTTCAGTTTCTTGTGTCCTGAGGTCGGGGTATATGTCGAGTGTGTTTTATATAATGATGTGGTGGGGGAGGGTTAGATGTATTTAAAACTGGGTTTGTTGTTTATTGTGGGACAAAATGTTAATATGTTTTTCATGTTTTCTCTGTTGGCGAGAATCTGCTGGTCATAGCCTGTTCTCTGTTTTACGAGGCATGTTTGAAGTGGGGCGATCCCTGCTGATTCGTAGACAATGTCTGAGATTGTTCTAAAGTCAAGTTTGAGAACACTTCGGATAAGTCGTCGTTCAGCTGAGAACAGTTTGGTTACCATTGGGAAGGGTAGTCCAGCTAGTAGTGCAGAGGCACATTCCGTGATTGGTCAGATGAACGTCTTATAGGTGTGAATGGCTGTGGCGTCTGAGCAACGATGAATCGTACTTGAATCAGTCTGCTTAGGGATTTTCTTTGTGGTTTTTTTTTCTAGAATGTGGAGAAAGTGCACCTTTGAGTTGAAGTATTTGTCGAGACGTACTCCTGAATACTTTGCTGAGTCGTTCAGAGTGATTGGGATGTACCAAGCATTAGATCTTATGTCGATTATTTGTTATTTTTATTTTACTTAAATTTCGGTCTTTGAATAGGACTATCTGAGTCTTCATAGGGTTGGGCTTAGTTCACCATGTCTTCATCAATGTGGGGCCCTTTTAGGTAGTCGTTCGTTTGTCTTTGCGTTGTTATGGTAGAGATTACAGAGCACCGCTATGCCATATTGTCCGGTTTTCTGTTGGTCTGTTGACAGGTGGAATGTCAGTGTTATATAGGGAGAATATGAGTGGCGAAATGATTCCTCACTGCGCCATTCCTGCCCAGCAGACTGTTAGTAATAAAATATTAACGCTGTTTTAAGGCTGCAACACTGTTTTTCTTTGGTTTGTATTAACATCCATTCTTCAGACGCTTTAGTTTTTTGTTTATCCTCTTTATGCTTTATTGTCGCCCCCATAGAGCGTATGCTATTACTACAGTCTAAAGAATACAGTCACGACATTCACTGGCGCGAAAGTTGTTACCGTTTGACAATTGGAGCGACACTGACGCTCCAAGCAACGAGGAAGTGGACACTCACAAGCACCGTATGGATAAAGTTTGTTTCTAATTATTTTCTACTTAATTAACGGAATAGTTATTATATTGTTGCGTTCTATACATTACTTAATTACCAAGAAACACGAAGTATCGTGAAATACATATAGAAACAGCCAAACCACACCGCTTCAGTGATATAAGCTACAAGTCATTCATGAAGAAATACTTTCGAATACATCTGTATTTGCAGCTTACTCTTCTGAAAGGAAGAAAATATAAACACATTTCATGCATCAGAAGCATGTATTGTTTATTGTTTGTTGTTACTACCATAGACACTTTCCTTGACACTTAAAATTTTTTTCATGGAGTCCAGTGGTTTGGCCTTTCTTACGCTTCATGCGAATTTCTAATACTAGAGTATTTATGTAAACGTAGTAACGCTTGCTCCAAAAGAGAATATGTCGAAGATTCTTGCCGTTTGTAACTCTGATTTAGCAATAAGTCTTGAATTTGTTTCTCTTTTGTTGAGAAACAGTTTCATTGCTTTTGACGATTTAGTATCACGCCAGTAAGATTTTCCCTTAAGCTACATGTGTAGTAGTTCATTTGATACGTCAAATAGTGTAGATATTACATTCCATATCGGTTTCCTACGTTCCACTTTCACTGGTTTGGCCGAAGGTACAGCGAACAAAACCCTGCTTTATTGGATAGATATATGACGTCTTTCTGTAAGATGTCAGGTCTTGTGGTATATATTAGTAATTTTTTGTTGTTGAAGGAAAATGGCATTATGCAATAAATATTTGTATGATAGATGAGAATAGTAAATTAACTGTCTTTAAATTAACCATTTTCTATCTCCCAGGGTGCTACGAAACTAATTAATAAAAAATATGGTGTAACTTTTTAGTTATTGTCGATTTTTATGGCATTGTAAAAACTATGTCTCAGATCAAAGTAAACATTAGTATTCGCACTCAAAGGATACCGTATTCAGAAGTGTTGCTTGCTGGCCGCTTGGGGCGCTGCTATCGCTAGAGATAACAAAAACGACTGTCATGTTAGACTGTCCTATTACATATTTAAATAAATTCTGCCCAAACAGACTTATTATCGAGATTCATTTCCTGCGCCTGATAATTGTTTGTGGGTCAAGTGCATGAGTCGGTTTTTCAGTATGATGACACAGTTTTTGGTGGTATCACGAGCAACAGCAAATTTGACATTACTGGCTAGTGTTGGTGTTGTGCGATGGAGCAGTCTAAGCATCAGTGATTGAAGTTGGCTGGAGAGGACAACTGGGCAGTGTGGATCTTCAGAAGAAAAGACCTTTTAGATATTGTCAGTGGCATACCTATTAAGCCACTGAAAGAGAAAGAAGTTGAGAAAAAATCGTGGCTGGAAAAGGGCTCAAAAGCACAAGAACTTACTGTGACATGGGTGGAGGTAGCACCACTCACTTACTTACTTTCGTGTATAACGTTAACTGGCATGTAGGTGAAGACGACATATGAGAAAGAGTCCATAGTAAGCATTCACCAACTTCAGCAAAAGTTTTTCTCGCTCCAGTTTGGTGATCACTCAGTGGTTAAAGTTATGTTGAAAATGGAAACATCAATACTAAATTGAAGCAAGCAGGTGAACCATTTTAAGAGAAAATGAAAATAATCAAAGTGTTGATGCCATTGGCAGAGAGAGATGAACATTTCAATTCTGCATGGGAGTCTGTTCTCTTTGAGAAGAAAACTTAATGAGTTAACTTCAAGTTTGCTCATTGAGGAAGACAAGCAAATGAGTCTGATCAGATGGAGGCAGCTTTGGCCAGTGTGAGCAGGCAGCAAAAAATTGCCTCTTATGCCTGTGGTAGGGGGGCCATTTTGGAAAGGATTTTAAAAATAAAGCAATAATTGTAAGAAAGCAGGTAATTTGAAGTCAGATTGTTGAAATCCAAGGAAAGCAAAAAGCCTCAGGATGCAAATGGCCTTATGTGTATAAGTCAACGAGTCGACCCAGAAAATTATTGATTCATTCATACAGGTGCTAGCGAGCATATGTGCAGTACAAGAGAATTGCTTAAGAAACTGAGGGTGATGGTAAACTTCTTGATATGATTGGGTACGCTACTGTGGAACTGTATGCATTGAATAGGGTTAAATTTATCAAAACTACATAGTATATTACTTTTCGTGCCTGCACTGAAGTTCAATCTGTTTTCAATCTGTTTGTTGGACAAAGTTGTGTGTTTAGTGACAAATAAGGAACTATGTGAATTTTTGAACAGTAAAAGTGAAGGTTGCGCATTATCCAAACGTTCCAATAAAATGTATCATATGTTGTGTGCTATAAATGGAACACAATTGGAACAGGCAATGGTTACTTTGATGTGTGCAGATAACATACATTCTATGGTTGATGTTAATGTCACTAGTGAGCTTTCATTGGTCAGTACTGATAGTGGCCTGGTCAGTTTGTCTAAACGAGTTGAAAACTTGAGCGTCTGGCATAAAAAATTGTTCATCAGAGCATTATGTATGTGAGAGTGTTCCTGTCACATAAATGAATGGACTTTATTGATGACTTTCGTCACTTGTAAAGAGTGTTTGGTGGGTGAACAACACCGTTTGCCTTTCCCCGTCAGTTTGTTAGAGCTACTGTCACACTTGAAAAGGTTCATGCAGACATCTACATCTACATCTACATCCATACTCCGCAAGCCACCTGACAGTGTGTGCCGGAGGGTACCCTGAGTACCTCTATCGGTTCTCCCTTCTATTCCAGTCTCGTATCGTTCGTGGAAAGAAGGATTGTCAGTATGCTTCTGTGTGGGCTCTAATCTCTCTGATTTTATCCTCATGGTCTCTTCGTGAGATATACGTAGGAGGGAGCAATATACTACTTGACTCTTCGGTGAAGGTATGATCTCGAAACTTTAACAAAAGCCCGTACCGAGCTACTGTGCGGCTCTCCTGCAGAGTCTTCCACTGGAGTTTATCTATCATCTCCGTAACGCTTTCACGATTACTAAATGATCCTGTAACGAAGCGAGCTGCTCTCCGTTGGATCTTCTCTATGTCTTTTATCAACCCTATCTGGTACGGATCCCACACTGCTGAGCAGTATTCAAGCAGTGGGCGAACAAGCGTACTGTAACCTACTTCCTTTGTTTTCGGATTGCATTTCCTTAGGATTCTTCCAATGAATCTCAGTCTGGCATCTGGTTTACTGACGATCAACTTTATATGATCATTCCATTTTAAATCACTCTTAGTGCGTACTCCCAGATAATTTATGGAATTAACTGCTTCCAGTTGTTGACCTGCTATTTTGTAGCTAAATGATAAGGGATCTATCTTTCTATGTATTCGCAGCACATTACACTTGTCTACATTGAGATTCAATTGCCATTCCCTGCACCATGTGTCAATTCGCTGCAGATCCTCCTGCATTTCAGTACAATTTTCCATTGTTATAACCTCTCGATACACCACAGCATCATCTGCAAAAAGCCTCAGTGAACTTCCGATGTCATTCAAAAGGTCATTTATGTATATTGTGAATAGCAACGGTCCTATGACACTACCCTGCGGCACACCTGAAATCACTCTTACTTCGGAAGACTTCTCTCCATTGAGAATGACATGCTGCGTTCTGTTATCTAGGAACTCTTCAATCCAATCACACAATTGGTCTGATAGTCCAAATGCTCTTACTTTGTTCGTTAAACGACTGTGGGGAACTGTATCGAACGCCTTGTGGAAGTCAAGAAACACGGCATCTACACTCTGAGTCTCGTGGACGAATAGCGCGAGCAGGGTTTCACACGACCGTCTTTTTCGAAACCCATGCCGATTCCTACAGAGTAGATTTCTAGTCTCCGGAAAATTCATTATACTCGGAGATAATACGTGTTCCAAAATTCTACAACTGATCGGCGTTAGAGATATAGGTCTATAGTTCTGCACATCTGTTCGACATCACTTCTTGAAAACGGGGATGACCTGTGCCCTTTTCCAATCCTTTGGAACGCTACGCTCTTCTAGAGACCTACGGTACACCGCTGCAAGAAGAGGGGCAAGTTCCTTCGCATACTCTGTGTAACATCGAACTGGTATCCCATCAGGTCCAGCGGCCTTTCCTCTTTTGAGCGATTTTAGTTGTTTCTCTATCCCTCTGTCGTCTATTTCGATATCTACCATTTTGTCATCTGTGCGACAATCTAGAGAAGGAACTACAGTGCAGTCTTCCTCTGTGAAACAGCTTTGGAAAAACACATTTAGTATTTCGGCCTTTAGTCTGTCATCCTCTGTTCCAGTACCATTTTGGTCACAGAGTGTCTGGACATTTTGTTTTGATCCACCTACCGCTTTGACATAAGACCAAAATTTCTTAGGATTTTCTGCCAAGTCAGTACATAGAACTTTACTTTTGAATTCATTGAACGCCTCTTGCATAGCCCTCCTCACACTACATTTCGCTTCGCGTAATTTTTGTTTGTCTGCAAGGGTTTGGCTATGTTAATGTTTGCTGTGAAGTTCCCTTTGCTTCTGCAGCAGTTTTCTAACTCGGTTGTTATACCACGGTGGCTCTTTTCCATCTCTTACGATCTTGCTTGGCACATACTCATCTAACGCATATTGTACGATGGTTTTGAACTTTGTCCACTGATCCTCAACACTATCTGTACTTGAGACAAAACTTTTGTGTTGAGCCATCAGGTACTCTGTAATCTGCTTTTTGTCACTTTTGCTAAACAGAAAAATCTTCCTACCTTTTTAATATTTCTATTTACGGCTGAAATCATCGATGCCATAACCTCTTTATGATCGCTGATTCCCTGTTCTGCGTTAACTGTTTCAAATAGTTCGGGTCTGTTTGTCACCAGAAGGTCTAATATGTTATCGCCACGAGTCGGTTCTCTGTTTAACTGCTCAAGGTAGTTTTCAGATAAAGCACTTAAAAAAATTTCACTAGATTCTTTGTCCCTGCCACCCGTTATGAACGTTTGAGCCTCCCAGTCTATATCTGGCAAATTAAAATCTCCACCCAGAACTATAACATGGTGGGGAAATCTACTCGAAATATTTTCCAAATTATCCTTCAGGTGCTCAGCCACAACAGCTGCTGAGCCAGGGGGCCTATAGAGACATCCAATCACCATGTCTGAGCCTGCTTTAACCGTGACCTTCAGCCAAATCATTTCACATTTCGGATCTCCGTCAATTTCCTTCGATACTATTGCACCTCTTATCGCTATAAACACGCCTCCCCTTTCACTGTCCAGCCTGTCTCTGCGGTATACATTCCAATCTGAGTTTAGGATTTCATTACTGTTTACGTCTGGTTTCAGCCAACTGTCTGTCCCTAGTACTATTTGGGCGTTGTGACCGTTTATTAATGAGAGCAGTTCTGGGACCTTTCTATAGACACTCCTGCAGTTTACTATTAGCTCATTAATATTGTTATTCCCTGTTGCATTTTGCCTACTCCTACCTTGCCGCGTCTCAGGAGGCGTCATGTTGGGCCTAGGGAGGGAATTCTCTAACCTAAAAAACCCCCATGTGCACTCCACACGTAATCCGCTACCCTTGTAGCCGCTTCCGGCGTGTAGCGCACACCTGACCTATTCCTACATTTCTCCACTCAATAGCAGAGGTGGAGAAATTTGCACCCCAGATCTCCGCAGAATCGTCTGAGCCTCTGGTTTAAGCCTTCCACTCCGCTCCAAACCAGAGGACCGCGATCGGTTCTGGAAATGATACTACAAACAGTTAGCTCTGATTCCACCCTGCGAGCGAGGCTTTCCGCCTTCACCAATTCCGCAAACCGCCTGTACGAACTGAGGATGACCTCTGAACCCAGACGGCAGGAGTCATTGGTGCCGACATGAGCAACAATTTGCAGTCGGGTGCACACAGTGTTCTCTATCGCCGCCGGCAGGGCCTCCTCCACATCTCGGATGAGACCCCTCGGCAAGCAGACAGAGTGAACACTGGCGTTCTTCCCCGACCTTTCCGCTATTTCCCTAAGGGGCTCCATCACCTGCCTAACATTGGAGCTCCCAATAACTAGTAAACCCCTCCCCCCGTGTGCCTGCTCGGACCTTGCTGAAGGCGCAGCCACATGTCCACTCACAGGCAGAGTGGGCGATGCCACACGGCCAGCCTCCACATTTACCCTTCGCCTCGTGCGCCGCGAACGCCGCTGAACCCGCCACTCCCCTTGGGGAGAGGGTGGCCCAGCCGCGCCCGGTACCCGCGAAGAGGTCTCGACAGCAGGGACAGTGGGTGAAGCATGTAACACCTGGGGTGTACCATGCAACGCACCAGACTCCCCACTGCCGCTACATTCAGAGGCAGCAGCCTGAAGACGGCTGACCGTGGCCATCAACATGCGCAGCTGTTCGCGAACAGTGGCCAGCTCCTCCTGCGTCCGTACACAGCAGTCACACATTCTATCCATCCTAAGGAATCAATTTACTATAGAGAGTTAATCAACTTTTAACTAGACTGCTAATTCACTAAAGGTGTTGACTAAACTGTGATTGCTAGCCATTTCTTGTAGAAAACAATTAAAATAGCACTACCTCTCTCTGGACTGTATTGAAAACAAACACTAGTACTACTGGCACTATGGTTGACTAAAGGGACTCTCTCTGACTGTATTCAAACCAAACACGAAATCTATGGAACACTATTACTACCACTCGGCAATTAAAGGTTCCTAAAAGCAAAAGCACACGGAAGAAGAAGTGACAAGTAAGAAAAATACAGTTAATACTTAAATTAAGGTAGCTCGCTGCACAGCAGACGTGAAGCAGACGGCAGTTACGACGACACTGACCTGTGAACCTATGGAGATACGTTCGATTGGGAGAGTGAGATACTTTTTGCTTTTGAAACATGACTACTCAATTTATTGCAATATATTCTTTATGAAACAGAAAAATGAATTTAAAGATTTGATCAGGAAATTTGTTGCAAAAGCTCACAGAGAAACTGGTCTGAAAATTAAAGTTCTAAGAAGTGACAATACACTGAAGTTTATGAATACTGATTTAGGTACATTTTTGAGTGAAAATGGCATAACTCATCAAAGAAATACTGTGTACAACCCAGTGAAAAATGTAAGAGCTGAAAGGGAAATGCACACCTTGGTTGAAGATGCCCATTAAGTGATTTCAGGAATGCCCTAAGCTGTAACATTTCTGGACTGAAGCAGTTAACACAGTAGCTTATGTACTTGTTGCGAGGCTAGTTGAATTTACTTTACTGCAACATATAATCCGAATCTTAAATCATATACCTCCATTAAATAATACATTCAGAAACAGAATAAAACGTATATAAAACAAAGAAAAAACATGTCAGCCATTGTGCCAAAGATAATCTTTAAAAATATCAATCACTTGGGTGTAGCATTACACAATACATAGCATTTTACTTCACTCCATCCTTTACTTTACTCCATCCTTAGTATTAACGATATTTTCTGTTGAATCAGATGTGTTGTCTGGACTGGGTAACAACAGGTCATGCACAGACTCCTGACAGTACATTAGAGGTAGCCTCTGGCGACCATTGCAGCTGATCCATGATGTGCAGTGGAGAAACTGGAGCATTTGTGTGTCAGTACCAATGTAGTGTGCATGGCTGGTTTGAGCCTGTCGATGGTGATAGTGGTTGGCATACCCATCACATCAACTTTGAATATCTTGTCCTTCCTATTGATCACAAGGTAAGCTCCATTGCAGGGTGGCTGCAATGGCTTGAGAACTGTCTTATGCTGTACAAAGACATGATTTCACTCCCATAGCTCCAAAAAAATAATAGGGCTACGGATCTGCTGATCCCTTGGAGGAACAGCACTAGTTGTCGGATTTGTGATGCAGCTCTTGTATGGAATCTGATGGGTCAATGCAGTCATTTGCCATGTTTGCAAAGAACACCGTCCTGTCTGCCCGCCATAAACAAGTTCTGCAGTCATCGCTTTTAAGTTTTCTTTCAGCAGTGCGTAGAGACCCAGGAGAACGATGAGCAACATCTCTGTCCACTACTGTGAATCATGATATCGAAGTGGTGCGTGCGTTCAAGTAAGCCATTCGCTACTGTGTAGTAAGCTGTTGTTCTAATCTGATTCATTGCCAGTAGGAACGCAAGTGTTTTGAACAGATACGACTCAAATTGCCTTCCCTGGTCTGTTTTAATTCGTAGAGGCACACCGAAATGGGCGATCGATTCACAGAAGAACACAATCGCGACAGGTTCGGTGGTAATGTCGGTGATCGGGAACACCTCAGGCCAGCTTGTAAAACGATCGATGGCTGTAAGGCAGTAGGTGTATCCTTCCGTTGGTAGGAGAGGTCCTATGAGGCCTAGATGGACGTAATTAAGTCTGTTATTTGTGGGAAGAAGCGTCCCAAGAAGTGATCTGACGTACCGGCTAACTTTATTCCATTGACAGGTCACTAATCGAACATACTGTTTGTAATCTTTGTCCATGTGTGGCCACACAAAAGCTTGATTTAGCATGTTGGTAGTGGCTCGTACTCTAGGTTGCGACATATTACACAAAGAGCCGATTGACCGCTGGCGAAAGTCAGTTGTCGCAAATGGTCGCTGTTTTTTTATTGGTGACATCATAATACAGCACAGCAGTTGACAGTGGCACTGTAATACGGCGGAGCTGTAAACCTGTTTATTGTACCAGCAAATCTCATAGCTCGCTATCTGATTGTTGGTCTGCAGTGAGAGCTTCAAAATCAACTGGATCATTGATCACTTCGATCTGAGAAAGAGCGTCACATGGCACAATCAGTTCTCCTTCAGTGTGAACAGTATAAGTAGTGAAATGTCCGAAATAGTTGAGATGTCGCAGCTGATGTGGTGCCCCTTTTTCATGACTCTGGCGGAAAGCAGGTGTTAGTGGTTTGTGATCTGTGATCTGCTTCCCCTCCAACGCACGTGACGAAATTTCTTAATAGCAGCATAGGCAGCATAAAGTTCGAGATTATAGATGGATCAATTCTGTTTAGATGGCGATAATTATTTCCTAAAGAAGGCTAAAGGCTCATCTATTTGTTATTGCAGTGTGGCACTTGCAGTGGTAGATGTGTCGATGGTCAGGGTGAGAGGTCCCTGCGGAACTGGGTGCACTAACAATAGAACTTCTATGATGGCAGTCTTCAGCTTGTTTTTGCCAACTTGGCCTAACTATTCGACTGGAATTTCTCCATTAGCTTCTTGGACTCATACAAGAATGTATTCAGTGGCGCAACTAGGAGGGCACCGCTGTGAACAAACTGAGGGTTAAAAATGGTTACGCCAAGAAATCGCTGTAACCCTTTAACTGTCTTAGGCTGCAGATAATTAAGTATTGCTTCCACGTTCCCTTTTGGTGGCTGTATGCCTTGCATGTTGATAATATAGCCTAGGAACTGTGCTTCAGCTGCTCCAAAGATGCACCTTGGCAGGTTGATGAACATGCCATGTGCATGTAGATTAGTGAAGATCTGTCGTAAGTGTGACAGGTTTTCTGCCTCTGAGTTTGACATGCAGAGGATGTCGTCGATATACAAACAACGATAGTCTGTGTCACGTGTGACATCATCCATGAAACTTTGAAATGTTTGGACAGTATTACAAAGTCTAAAAGGCATTTGAGTAAATTCAAATAGTTCAAATAGTGTGCAGCGTCGCCAAAGATATCTGGTAGAGTGTACAAGCTAAGTGCTACATAGAAAAAATGTGCTTACTGCAGAACATTGAACGTGCAGTCTTCGATGTATGTCGCTGGATATCGATTGTGACAATGAGCTGTCGCCAGATGGACGCCATCCATTATTCTTCTTTGGGACCACGTGTAGTGGAGATGCCCAACTACTGCTCGATAGGTAGCAGATTCCTTATGAAAGCTTGGACGAGAATTCCTGTTTAACTATTTTCATTTTCTAGGTTGTCATCTTGCACTGTTGAAGGTGAAGGGGCGGTCCAGGTGTAGTGAAAATATAATAAGACCAGTGTTGGGGCACACAGCCATGATGTCGGAAAAGGCCGCTGACAGACACATCATGGCTCTACAAATGGTGCAGAACCGAGCTCTGAAAACCGCTCTGCACCTCCCAAGGCAGTATTCATCTCATCTGCTGCGCAAAGACGCTAGAATACCGGTTTTACAGAATCCAGCAGAGTGCATGTGCCTTCTATGAAAGGTGAGGTCAGTCCTGCAGTCGGTTTATCATGGTAGTGGACCACCAACCACACCACAGGCCCACAACATGTTGACCTGACCTGCTGTGAGCTGGCTGTTGTGGCCTAGAGGTTCTAGGCGCTTCAGTCTGGAACCACGCGACCGCTGCATCGCAGGTTCGAATCCTGCCTCGGGCATGGTTGTGTGTGATATCCTTAGGTTAGTTAGGTTTAAGTAGTTCTAAGTTCTAGGGGATTGATGACTTCAGATGTTAAGTCCCATAGTGTTCAGAGCCATTTGAACCATTTTTGACCTGCTGTGAGAGTAATTATATCTGCAGCTGCCTGCAGTAAACTCACCTCAACACAATCAGAGGCCAATCTTGGTACAAAGACAATTTCCTCTGCAGCAGCATGAGGACAATCATCTTAAAATATATGAGGCCCACCCATCAAGTCAGATAACATGTAACACTGCACTGAGAGATTCAACAGGGACGAATTTTTAATGTTAACCTGCACATGTGCCAAGCATGGAACGCTCAATAGTTACGACGTCTATCGACTGTCACATAGTAAATACGCATGCACCAAAGATGAACGACTAATAGCTGTGAAGCTTGAAGTCCTATCAATCGAATGTGGCATCTCTAGTGTCTGCAGAGAAATGACTGTTGATGTGGCCTTCGTTTGCATGAGAACTGTTATTTTGTTTTGCCTGGAAAGTAATAAGTTTTTCATGTACGCGAGTTTTTGGGTGGTTCGAAAGTAGTGAAGATGAACGAGAGGACCTTAAAAATGACTTACAAATGGGACGCCCTTCAACATGAAAAATGGATTAAAATTTCGGAAAAGTAGGTAGCCTGATTCGATCAGACCATCAGTTGGTCGAGTGCTGAAACTTTAGGAGTGGACAAAGAATGTGGAACACAAATTTTATATTACCAACATAATGAGAGAAAAGTGTGTACAAATCTGATACTGAAAATTCCCATAGTGGAACAAAAAGAAGCTCGTGAAAATATTTATACTGAAAAAATCCTAATTTCTTGGAAAGAATGAGAGCATTTGACGAATCTTGGTGTTTCACTTATAAACCAGAAACTAAATGTGCATTCTCATTTGTCAAGTTTAGTTGACTGATTTTAGTTTATCAGCAAAAGGTGAATGAAAAACTTAGTGAGAAACCTTTGTTTCAATACAGTTGATCGGCTTTTCTAATGGGTCAAGAAAAGTTTGACTGAGTCAAACTTTATCATCCAAGTGAAGACTCATCTTGAGCTAAGCAAGGTACTGACGTGTGTGAACCCCATAGATTGGCCGATTGGCCTGTCAGTTTGCTTCCAACTCATATTGAATACTAGTGTTTTTATGTGTTATTTTGCATGTGGTGTTTTTGAATATCTTACAATATGACTAACAAGTGCTCCAAATGCATGATATTAAATTTTTAGAACTATACAACAAGTGTGATTGTCTTTGCAACCATCTTTGGGGTAATTATAAAAATTCCATTAATGAATATTCCATTCTTAAATGAATATGCTCTAGATGCCACATATTCTATGACTTACTTTGTGAATTCTACAATTTATATGCTTATTGTGAGTAAACTACTACAAATACACTAATTATTGAGAATGATTAACTTTTTTCTGCCGATTGCAAGAACAAAGCACCCTTTTTTGTGTATAAAATTTACATGTATTATTTGTTTAGGAAATATACTACATCACTTGTCAACTAAGTATTTATTTGCTTACTAATAAGTATTTTTGATCAGTTGGTGAGCAGCATTTACATGGACATGAATATAAAAAGAGGATAATGTCTTATAATCTATAACGTTCCTAGACAGTAAAGTACATAGCTACAGTAAATGATTATTCATGAAGAATCCTCTGAGGACTGTTAACAGATGCACTTTAAATCAGCCACTTCCTAAAAAATGTTCCAATGGTGTACTTCATATTTTCAATGCAACCATTAATGTAACATTTATTCTAGAAAACTTTATATATTTATACTTTTTTTCCACTCTTGATTTAAATAGTTGTGGTTTATGTTAATGCCATCTAGTGTGGCTTGTCATCTGGTCAGTTTAAGATGCTTATAGTTTTGAAAACTAATTTCATAAATGTCGGAATTTCCGTTAACCAAAATGTTGCCAGACTCTCAAAATGAATCTTGCACATTAATGAATGCAAGCAAAACTTTGCTAGGTTCTGCTAATTATAAACAACTAATTTGAGTTCTCCAGAAGAACAACATGAACCAATAGCGAGTCAAATTCAATTCAAGCGTTGGAAAGAGCTGCTATTTGAGTCTTCAAGTAATGTTGTCCCATAGGTAGTTATCAATATTGTGAGCTCAGAGTTTCTGTTAATTTGCCATAATCCAGAAACTAAAGGTGCATTCTCACCAGTCAAGCTTAGTTGACTGATTTTAGTTGATCAGCAAAAGCTGAATGAAAAACCTAGTGAGAAACTTTTGTTTCAATACAGTTGATCAATTTTTTAATGGCTCAAGAAAAGTTTGACTGAGTCAAACTTTATCATCCAAGTGAAGACTCATTTTTGAGCTAAACGAGGTACTGATGTGTGTGAACCCGAGATTGACCGATTGGCCTGTCAGTTTGCTTCAAACTCATATCGAGGACCAGTGCTTTTTGTGTGTTATTTTGCGTGTGGTGTTTTTGAATGTCTTATAAAATGACTAACTAGTGGTTCAAATGCATGATGTCAAATTTTTAGAACTGCACAATAAGTGCAATTGTCTTTGGAACCATCTTTTGGATAATTATAAAAATAAAGATGCATGGCATAATGCATTGAGAAGTATAATAAAAGAAGTGAACATTTCTGGTTTAACCAATTCTGATTTAAAAAACAAAGTTAAGACAATCAGATCTACGTACAAAAAAAAAGAATGTTTGTTGGTGTACAAGTGCAATAAAAGTGGAATGGGAATGGAGGAATTATATGTGTCCAACCTGTTTCAGTATAAAAGAACAGATACATTTCTGAATAATGTTGCAAATACAAGAGATACATTATCAAATTTAGTAAGTATCATACCCAGTTGCCACCAACACAGGACCTCTTCATCAAAAATATTCTGCATATTCAGCATGCACAGTAGATGATGATCTGGTCTAGCTACAACTCACTAAAACGACTTGCAAATTAACTAAATCATTCACTTGAGCGTTCCATGTTCTGCAAGAACCTGGTATAGTCCGCTGGTTATTAATATCTTCAGTATCAGTATCTGCAGGTAAATATTCTTCATTCAAACTCGTTCTTAACAAGCTATGTAATGCTAATGCTATTTTGACAGTTCTGTTCACAGGAAGTAACTGCAGTGGGTATAGGTCGTTCTAGATCTGAATCTAGAAACCAAAACTCTGATTGCATTTTCAACTATGTAACAAGTTCTTGAGAAGCGATAGTTGAAGATTATTTATTTTGTTGGAAAATTAATATTTCTCTTAAATAATTTTAAAATGTTTAATCATAAGAAAAAAGTGTCATCATAAACACTTATTCCATTTCATGGGGGATTTAACGAGTTACTGAAAACTTCAACACTGCATTAAAAGATGATTTTCCAAAAATGGCAGCAACATTTGCTCATGAATTTGCTCCTATGTGAAAGAATTGAAAACAAAAAAACAATAGCTTGTGTCTATTAACTCCATAAATATTTTCCTGTTTGTGACTTTGTAATTAAAATATTCTGAAGAACTATGATGGGCATTCCATGTAACAACCCGCTCTCTGTCTACAGAATCGCAACATGTGGGAAATTTCCATTGGAAATTGTATTCCTTTTGAACTGCCTTCTATTCCTCCTCTGTTTGTGGCACACAAAAAAGAAGCCACCTATACTGTACAAAATTGAAACATTGAAATTGTTTATACATAACAATGGATTATGAACAATGAATGAACATTAAAATATTAGATAGCTGTTCGAGTCCAGAAACTGTTACACATCATTGTAATGTTTGATTTGTTGTACACTTTTTCACAGAACATTTTTGATGTTAGAAGTTTCCAAAACAGCTCTGTGAGCTGTACAAATTTTCTTTATCTTTCAGAATTTCTTGCAGGACAAAGGACCTGAAAGCGAAATGTACAAAAAGAAACAAATAATCCTAGAGGAAAGAGGATTTCCTACATCTACATCTATTACTACCACAAAAGCCTATACTCAGTGAGAAATAATATATATGGAAAACACAGAATCTGCTAATGAGTTTACTCAAAAACCATCAAAGCCAACAACTGTGTTCGTGATCCGCAGAGTAGCAAACGGAAAATGGGGTATAACATAAGTGCAGTGATTGATAAAGTTAATAAGTTAGTGCAAAGTAATAATAAAGTAGATACTAAAAATGAATTTGATATATTTGTTGAACATGTTGATGTCTAGCTAAAGCAGATTCCTCCTTATGATGCTACCATCTGCCAAGAACAAATTCAAACTATATTAAACAGAAATGACTGGAATTCGTAGCAAAACAGTCCTAGTATACAACTCCGTCACTAGTGTTTTCACCTTCTCCAAGTGCTACTCCTTCACCAGAGTCTTCAAACAGCATGGGTGGAGAATATTGGTCATTCTCATTTGCAACTGATATCCACAACAAACAACAACGAGAAAAAGTTTTGCAGCAGCCATCTGACATACTCATCAAAGTTCTAAGCAGCATTTCATTGTAAAAAATAAAACAAAATGTCAAAAAGCGTCTTAAATTTGATGCTTCTGTAAAACATATTGTATTAATTTAATAAAATCTTCTAAAGCTTCATGTATAGATGCATAAACTTTCTTCAAAAGTTTGAAATGATATTTTTAGTTACACAGTAGTAGTAGGGCAATGCAGGCCTCAACCCACATTGCAGGTTGCCTGTATCAGGGGCAATCATACATTCATTGGTAAACCTATTCTTCTCTTTTTATTGACATGCCCTTAACCTATTGTTTTGCTAAGTGGATCAGGACCGCCTTCGAATAATCCTTCCTTTTCATTGACAGGTTCTTCACCTATTGTTCCCCCATCCATGCCCTCTCCTCCTTCCCATCCCTTCGGGAACTGCTCTCACTGATAGAAGTGCACTTTTGATATCGATCTGATTGACTAATTAATTAAATTGATCAAGTGATTAAATACACCCTCTGGGAAACCCTACAGCAATCCCCCTCACCTCCCCTTCCCAGAAATTTGCATGAAAAAGAATCAGTTGATCGGTCATTTGGACAGAAGTCGATTGCAGTAAATGCAATAATGATTAAGCAATTTAGACAATGTGTGGAATAAAGTTTATTTAAAATGTTTATGGGATTCAAGGTGGTGTGTGGAATATCGTTTATTTATTTAGTTAACGAATTTGTCAGAAAGTAAACTGCAGAGTATGGAATACTGTTTATTTAAACAATTTACAGGATAAAACATGGTGTGTGGAATATAGCTTCTTTAAAGAATTTGTCAGGCAATCTATTGCAGTAAGGAATATTGAAACAATTGCGACGCTTTTCTGATCGCAATTGGGAATGCTGAGTTGGCTTAGTTTATTTTTGCTGCCAGAGTCAGGGATTTCATGCTCTTATTATTTATTGTCCTCACTTTTCGATGAACACTGTGTCTAAGCATAGATGGGAAAATCAGAACAATTGCATATCTAAAAGCTCATAGCCGGCCGAAGTGGCCGTGCGGTTAAAGGCGCTGCAGTCTGGAATCGCAAGACCGCTACGGTCGCAGGTTCGAATCCTGCCTCGGGCATGGATGTTTGTGATGTCCTTAGGTTAGTTAGGTTTAACTAGTTCTAAGTTCTAGGGGACTAATGACCTCAGCAGTTGAGTCCCATAGTGCTCAGAGCCATTTAAAAGCTCATAACATATTTCATAACCCACTGTCACTTTCTGCAGACAGACACATTACTAGAATTTCAGCGGCAAACAATTTTGTACAGATTGAGAAACATACAGCAGTCATGTTGCACTGACAGTTTAACCCTGCAGAAGTGGCCAACAGATCATGAATGGAATGAATTGGCGTCTCCTGGCGTGTTATCATCAGGGCACTGCAACGAAAATCAAAACCGCCCAATGTCCTAATTACAGCTCACATTACTAAGTACCACCGACCATGGACGACATATCGGCCTCCTTTGATCTCATGAGCCCCAAACAAAGCATCAAGTGGCGGTATTCTGTTGTTTGGGAAATTCCAGACTCACTTCCTGTCTCTGTCTTGCTCAAGAGGCCATTTCCGGTTTTTCCGTGTGAACCAATGTCCCGAAACATGCAGATGGAGTTTTGCATCTCTCATCACAGTGAAATGGAAATGAAGTCCCATGCTTCTTTACAAAGCGTAGGAGAACGATGCAGGAGACCCGAAACGCTTTAATAGGCAAGGTCCTAGTGGAGGTGGTTTGCCATTGCCTTCCTGTGACCGTGATGGGGATGAATGATGATGATGAAGACGACAGAACAACACCCAGTCATCTTGAGGCAGGAAAAATCCCTGACGCCACCGGGAATCGAACCCGGGACCCCATGCTCGGGAAGCGAGACCATCAGAATACAGTGTTCCTATTGGCTAACGCTAGAGACAAAGGCAGAGAAATAAGCCATTTGCACTACCCTTTAAAATTAATTGTTTAACAATTTACAGTAGTCACATAGATCGCTTAAAACACTCACCACCTCACAATGATTATTCTTCGTAATAAAAGGTATTTTCAACATTTAAGTATCAACATTTAAGTATCACATACAAACATTATGCAGAACAAAGTAACGAAATTTTCATCACAAATAGATCGTATTGCTAAATATATCTGAGGTCCCGTATGCACCAACGTTTGAGAACCCAAACACGTTTCTCCACCATAATGTTCCACTAAACACCCGATGACAAAAAACATCCTACTGATAGCATGAACTAGCGATCGCGAAGGGCGTGCCGTTCGCCATCTACAACGTAGCCTCATACTGCATAATACGATAGAAACATCAAAAAATACCACTGAAAGACAGAATCCGCAGCATTGTATAGAAAAGCACTAAATACAACAAAACCCAATCCATAGCGGTAGTTGTCATGACTAGATGTAGGAGATAGCTTATAACACTCATACACACTGTGCACGACTGTGCCAAGGTCCACACTCACCATGTTCATTCACACATACACCACCGGGGCAAGTAAAGAGTTCAGTGAAAATTACCACAGTGACTGCAGTGCAGTCGTGGATGAGCATGTATGCTAGAGTGCACCATGGAGGGCGTCCAGGGATGACCGGAGTGGTAGGAGTTTGGATTTTGTCAATACCTCCAGCGCAAACGTCCTTCATTTTGAATCTTCTCTTCCGTAACACACAAACGTCCGTATCCGTCACTCTCACCCAGCACACTGGTCACTTCTCCAGCCCTCGTTGCCATGCAGAAGGTCAGACAGGTCGGCGTAATCTTTGAACCTGTCACAGGCTCAGCCTGTCAACTCCTCATGACCACCATTGCAGCTGGCCACAGTGCACTGTGAAACAAACACAAACAGCTGCAGCTTGAATGTACACAGTAGTAGTAAACTATTATACCCCAACATAGAACACCCATTTGTAAAAGACCCACTTTACCCAATGCGATGTAGCGATGTTGTTGACTATATACATCGAGTAATTAACTTAGGCTGTCGGGTGTTCTGCTGGATATCAATGTCTTACTTGCACGACCTGAAATTGTCTCAGGTCGCACCTGATGATGGTAACAACGTACGCTACTGAAAAAATGTGCAAGTACGACGCTGATATCCGGCAGAACACCCAAGATGTCAGTATTCAAGATATTTCGAAAATAAAAATCTATGATTTCCACTTCAATTTCTGAAACCAAAATGTGGTGAAAATATTGATTGATGTGATATGGATACAGATTCTTTCATTTGTGATATAAGAAATTAATATTTTTATAAAAATATGTAACCAATGATAACTGAACTTGATACAAGCGATTATCCAAAAGATAATATATATAAACTTCTACAAGAAAATAAGACAGTTTTAGGAAAAATGAAATATGAAAATTGTGGAAAAATTATCTTAGATCACATTAGTTGAAGATAAAGTTGGTGAAAAGAAAGAGGAAAATTTAAAGGAGTTAAGAAATCAGTTGTAAGAAATGAATTTACTTTCGATGATTAAAAAAATGTTCAACTGACAAAATAAAACAACGTAAAAATTAATTTAGGGATTTTATTTAAACATGAATTAATGGATCTCAGTTGAGTGTAGTAAAAATGGTTTAAGTTTTGGTGATGATAAACGTGTTGCATTACAAAATGGAATAAATACATTAAATTCTTACGAGAATGAAACAGTTGCACATCAGATTAAATTTAAAAATAAAAAATTAATTTTCAGGATGTGATAATTTTCGATATCATTCGAACTAAAATATACAAACAAATTTTCCTCAAAATTTTTTTCGACAATATGGGCCACTTTCTCTATTTTTCTTATACTTAAAGAACTGAAGAAATAATTTTAATGTTGGATTCCATTTACAAAGAAAAAATTATTGGCATTAAAAAAGTTAAGATTTTTAAATTTTTTAAATATAAATGTATCAGATTGTGGATGTAAAAACTAATAAACTTATAATAATAATTATTGATAAAAAATAATCCACAATTTAAGCAAAAGATGTAACTGAAATATTAGAATACAAAAAATCTATAAATGATTTTCAAAAACGTATGAGTCAAGATGATAAATTAAGTTTAGAATTTTAAGAGCCTTGATTTTGGCTTTTAGAAAGACATGAAAAATCAACCATGTTCATGAATGAATTTGTATTATATATTTCAATAGTAAAATGAAACAATAAGAAGCAAAAATATTTGAAAAATGGGTACTCATGATGTTTTACCACCAGTTTAATAACATTGAGAATTTATAATTAAGAAAGAAATAAAAGAAACATCTAAAGAATAAATAAATTACTTAAATTAATTGAAATAAAATCAAGGAGAAAATACAGATGATATCAGTGAAGCAATTCTTGATGCAATTGGAATAATAAACAAGAGAAATCAAAACTAATATTCGCCATTAGCTCACGATGTGTTCAGTTAAGTAATCAAAATTTAAGACCCACTTTTGTTATTTTAAGTTTACATCACTGTACCTATGTACATTAAATTATTTGAACACAATTTCAAAATCGAATAGGTATTATCACAAATAGACATCTAAATTCGAAAATTTTGTAACATATAATTACGCACCAAATTCCATAACTTTATGTCAAGAATGAAGGAAAATCTATGAATTGATTGATACAAAATTTATTTCAATAGTTTGATGGAGTATTCACGAGAATGTATGGAGATGCAAATAAACTAACACACGTTTCTTAGAATATAAAACAACATCATGAAGCACTTTTTCAATACACAAATTTTATATAATATTCTTAAGAATTTTTATATGTATCTAAGTGACAAAATTTATGAGAACCATCGAATTCAATCATCTCAAAAAATATTGAAATTAAATCGTTTTATGTTAAACATTGTTTGGATACCAATATATACTTTACATTCTGTAATAAAACAGGAAGAACAATTAGTAGTATATTGAATACCATACATGTTTAGATTTTGAGTAACTTACTCCATTTACATTACTTGAGAGTTTCATTTGTTGAGTGAATTATCGATAGCTTACCATTCAACATAAACCTTATAAACCTGCTAATTAATTTTTTTAAACAATATAAACATCCGGAAAATTCGTTTTCAATAGTTATTGTCCTTAAAAATTCCCTTTTAATACTTTGTAAATTAAATCTTTCAATTTATTTGTGGCTTGATCTGAATCAATAACTTCAGTATGCCAAAATTTCTGTTGGGCAAAAGTTTTATATCATTTTTCGAAAAATCGTTTCAATTTACTTATTCTAACTTAAACGCCAATTTTATTTATTTTCTTACACATAAATTTTTCAGTAAGGTTTTTTCAGTTTATTATTTATGTCTTTTGAGGCCATTGTTATACTTGAATGTCTCGTGTTGTTACATTCATCAGTTAATTTAGAAACTAATTCAACCCTTTTCTAATTTCCTTGCAGAGCATATTTCTTCCAAATTTTGTCTTTCAATGTTCTATTATATCTTTAATTAACAGAAGATTTTAATTACATAAAAATGAAATAACGATTAATGCTAAATTTTTGTTAACTAACGAATATTTTTATTATAAAATTTTTTACCATTATCTGTTGGTAAAATCTGCAGTTTTCTCGACTTTTAACAGTTTTTCTGAGAAATTCACAATATTTTTAAATGTTTTATGTTTATCTGGAATTGCACAATTAATTTTGAAAAAATGACTGTAATAGTAAATAAATATTTGCATCCTTCATTTTTTCGACCTTCCTTTCCGCTTTATAGAATCCATTACCACTATATAAAATTGCCAGAAACCATCAATTTCACAAGAAATTACGTGTTTTCTTTTAAAATTCTTTGTAATTGGTTTATGTTAAGGAATAATAATTTGTTCACGGAAATTTAGACCTTAAACTACAATTTTTAACTAGTTTGCGCTTGTTAGTTTTATATACTGAACAAAGTTTTTCAATAGGTTGTTTTCCATTTTTAGTTGTTAATCTATGAGGGTGAGGTGTTTCAGTAAACATTTTGCACTTGGAACAGTAAATACGATTATCATTCTCCATTTATATTTAACAAAAAATAATTAAAAGATTTCTAGAGTTACACTATCTTTACATGCAGTGGTACTTTTTAATAGAATCTTTTAATCTTAAAGACAGAAACTTTTGATTTGTAAATTATTTTTATTTCTTGGTTTCAGGATTAATTTATGAAGTTTGTGAACAACACTCATCCACATATCAAAATCATCAAATTTTAAATCACTTTCCAGTTTCGCCAACAACAGGAACTTTTTGAAGAATGAAATCAAATTCATTGAAATTATGCTAATTTTGTAGACCTCCAGCCATAAAATTAAATTCAGTTATCATCACATACCTTTTCTTTATATTTACCTAAATCTGTTTTACTGACACAATTATTAAACTGTGTTAAAATTGTTTTATATTCTGAATTGGTAACAAGAGTTGATAATTCATTTTGTAAGTAATGTTTGTTAACTCCATTTTTCCATCAATTTTGGAATTCTTCGAACTGTTAAAAGCAACATAACCTCTAGTTACTTTAAAAACGGATTTAATTCTTTTCTGAACTTTTTGATAGGATCTATTGATGATTGAAAATCTAAGATTGTTGATAGAAAATCTCTAATTTTGAAATTAATTCATTGTTAATTTTTGGATCTAATGATTGATGATTTTTTATTTCTTCTGAATAGCTATTGAGCTTACTCCATTTAATAAATTTGAAATATCACTAAACTTATACTTTATATGTAATAGATTTATGACAGACAAACACAAATGTCGACAAATTACTTAATTAAAGTTTTGTTTTCTTTCAATATTTCAGTGTAAATAACTTTTTTCCAAATAGTTAACTAGTTGTTCTGGAAGCTTTACTCTATGCGAATCAAAAACAATGATTTATTTTTGTGTTTATGATAACAAATCCAATGAGTTGCAATATGATCAGAAGTATCTAAATTTACTATTCCAAATTCTAAAATTTGGTTCGTTTGCCCAATTCATCAGTTACAAAAACGCCACAGTAATGATTAATTTTTAGTTGTCAAATTACGTCTTCTATGTCAGAATTAGATAAAGAATTAACTATATTCAATCATTTCTTAGAAATTTATTTTACTCCTTTTCCTTCATTTGCTATTTTCAAATTAAGTATTTTGTGTTCTTTTAATTCTTTATTTTTTTCTTCATTATAACTGCATTTGCGATTTGTGCAGAACCACCAGCAAATGAACCAATTGTTGTTACATAAGGCATTGCAGATGATAATAATAAAAGAAAACCATATTCACGTTTTTTTTGCTCATCAAATTGTCATCATACTTTGTCACAACAGGAATAGGCAAGGAAACAAGTAAATTTCCACCAGTTTTTTCTCTTCCCTTTATAAAAATCCGTTGAAATGTTTTAATAAAATTGTATTGTTTCTTATTGAATTAAAGTTTAATTGATTTTGTTTAGTTTTGCCACTTGATAGCAAAGTATGATCAGTCTAAAAGTAATTCATTTATACAGATTACAAAATAATAAAATAATTTTTGTGTACCCCATCCATTTTTATCAACTTCTGAAAGCATTCCTAATTTTCGTTTTCAATACATATTTCTTTTACCTGTATTTGCAGCTATTTTTTTCATAATGGAGCATTACTAGCATGCATTCTTTAGTTAGCAACTAATTGAAGTTTTTTGTTCTCTATAAGAAATATCATATTCTTTACATGTTGCATATAGTGGATTAATTCCTTATCTCCTGTAGCTAATCTTTCTTCTAATTTGGTTCCTACACCGTATATTCGATAGCCTGGAAGATGTGTTTCAAATGGTTAATTAAAGTACCAACTAAACCTTTTCCTTATTTTGTACGTTTTCAAAATGTATATGGTAAAATATTTAGAAATCTGATCAAATAAGTAATTCCTTTGGGGTTATTAATGATTAAATTACTAAATTTGTTTGTTAACAGTTCAGTTATTCCACTCTCCATTATTATAATTGTTATTTCCTCCTAATTCTTCTCCATGAATTACTCTTAATCTATCAATAAAGCCTGTAACATCATTCATCCAATTTTATATCCAGCTGGTGTTATTTTCTTTTTACTTTCACCAACTTTTTTTCCTCTTTTTGCAGTGCAGTGAATCTTCTTAATTTTTTTGTCTCAGTGCTGAAAAACAGTGATTAACAAATTCTTTTACCAATATTTGTATTTATTTCCTCTAATCGATTTTATTTTACTTGAGTTGTTATCAGAATATAATGCTCCTAAATGGTATACCGTATCTGCATAATTTGATAAATCATGTGTAAACATGTCTTCCACATTAATTAGTTAAAAGATTCTTCAATCGGTCTGTTCCTTCATATGTCCTACAGCCAATAGTTAATTTTTCTCCATCACATTTTACTCTTAAGTTATCAAAAAATTAAATCTACCAACAGGTCTTCATTATCTCCACTATGATTTATATATACTAATATTCCCTCACTTATATTAATTTTTTAACATTTTTTATTTTATTTTCTTACTTTTTCAAAATTCTCTAATAAATTATTTATTTCTTATTCACAGAAAGTATAAGCTCTTTCATCACTATCATAATGTTAAATATGGGAATATCATAAAATTTTTCTAAATAATGTCGTTTCTAAGGAACCATTTGTTTTTCAACTTCTCTATTTTGACTGTTACTTTTAAAACTTTTACTCTTAGTCCTTAAATTTATTGGTTAACTTTTTCAGTTGTTTCGATAAGTGGTTGATCTCCTTTTTAAATTTTTCATGTTTTATTCTTGGTTGTTTTTCCAGTTCTTAAACTCTTGATTTAGATGCTCTTTTAGTTTTTAATTACTTTGGTTTTTTTAACAAGTTCTGAATCGTTTTATGCACACATGGTTTCGGAAGAAATATGATAATCGTTTATAATTTTACATTTGAAATTTACGTTTATCGTTTTATGTCTAAATGATTATGTTCAACATTTATGTTTAATGTTTATGTTTACCGTTTTACATCTGAAGTTTACATTTTACATTTATGTTAGACATTTATGTTTAACATTTACTTTCAACATTTATGCTCAATGTTTAAAAAATTCTAAATCTTTTCCTTATATTCACCTTCATTAATTTTTCTTGTCATATCTATCATTAAAAATTTATCTTTATTCCGACATTTAGTATTCAACTTTTATAATTCAGGAAACTTTAAATCACTGCAAACAAATTCGTGATAAACATGTTCTTTTCTAAAAATGTTTGAAAAGTTAAAATGAGCTCAAACTAATTGTTTTGGTACTTTTGAATATGTTTGACTGAAATCAAAACACAAATGTATTTCTCTTGTAACACATTATCTAATAATATCTTGTTTTTCATGAAAGAAACCATCAAAAATGACAACTGAATTATCTTCACATTCATCTAAGAATTCATCATTAATTTCAATAAAACCAACAACTTTTTCTTTAGTTAAGTCTTTTTTTAAGTTGCTGAATTTCGAATTATCTTACCTTTTTGAGTAAATGTCCAACCATTTTTTTAAGTTGAAACGTACTTGTGTTTAAATATATCTATCACTCATTAAAATAATTCCGTTTTGAATAGACTTTGGTAAAAGTATCCCATGTTTAATTTTTAATTTATTTTCTGGTATTATAATTTACAGTTTCCAACCCATTATTTACTTACGTAATTTTTGCTTATATAGATGAGTAAATTATTTCAATTGATTGACAATTATTCTGTTCTGAAAAAAATGGTTCACTGTCCTAGAAAGAGAAAGTTTTAAATACATTTTGCTAGTTGTTTTCTATTCAAGTTTTGTACATCTCAATATTATATAAAAAATAATATACGTTGTTGTGATGGAGAAACATTACAAAATTCAGTTGGCCAATAAAGTTTGAAAAACTTTAAAGAATTTATTCATTCGAGGAATACGAAGACTTATATTGAAGCAGATAAAATTTTGAATAAAATTGTTACCAAAATTAAAAAAAATATTTGTGGATAGTGAAGATATCGTTGAGACGTTTTACGATTGATAATTAAATTATTTAAGAAAATAAAATGTCTGTTCCTAAAAAGGTTTGTAAAATCTTTGCATTTAAATTAATGAATGCAAATTGAAATTTGGTTGATAGAATGTTTGTTAGACATAATAATCATTTTCATCACGAAACTCATTTTATTGCTGCATTTAAACCAAATCTTAAAATAGATGTTTCAATAAATTACGAATCAAGTCAGTCTATAAAATTCCATTTCTCTACACTATTCAAAAGTTAGAAATAACTATAACTGATGAAAATGATAATTTAATTCATCTTAATGTGACTATGTAACAGTTGTTTTACAAATGAATTAATAATTTTTCCCTTATAAATCGTGAACCAAATGGGGAATTATCACTTTTATCCATTTCCTGTTAATTAGTAAACAGTAAATAATTAAATCTTTCTAACAAGAAAATGCAATTAATATTAATATTGATATGCTAGTATTCATCCTAATTTTTCACAAGTTTATATGTCTTTTGATGTCATTCACACACTGATAATTCTATGTATGACAGAAAATCAAATATTAAACTAATTGATAATTATCTTTTAAAATTGTTCAATGTTAGTACTGTTAAAAGGAAAATAATATTTTATCTGGAAGCGAATATACTTTTTTCTTCTTCAATTCTTATTCGATTAACGTTTTTCCTTTTGTTGGATTTTTAAAGATTATAATGAAATTATGTTTAAAGTTGATTTAACTGCAATTCTTACTTCTAGTTCAAGGAAAGATCAAGAAGACTGATTCCTTCAAATCCTTTTTTGGACTACAGAAAGTGATAATTATATACTTCCAAAAGTAGGTAAAATTGTTGTAAAAAGTATAGAAATCCGTGTTGCTGTTGTTAGTGTAACCACAATATTCATCTGAATTAGAAAACATAAGTTTGAAAATCCAAAAATTCCGGTTTCTCTCTGTGAACTTCAAACAATTCAATTATCTGGTCTACAGGGAATAAGATATTTTGAACTAGGTATTACTAATTATTATAATTCTACAGAATTTTGTTGTTGTTATTTCCTAAATTTCTATATCTGTTCATGTTAAATTAAAAAATATCAATGGTAAAAATGTAAGAAATGCTTTTACCACCAGTATTATGGAATATTTATCCACCAAACAACTTGTTAAAAGCTTATGAGCCTTTTATAAATTTGAAAAGATTGACCAATTTCAATAATGATGTAAGTATAAAGTCATTTAATCTTATTTATCTTCTTTTATCTGATTTATGTAATTCATATCTCTAGAAGAATGAATATTTTTAACTACTCAAAAAATGTCAATGATATTATGTGCATCCTTTAATGAAAATACTCTGAAAGATACATTTCCATATGTTATAATATATGGAAGAAAGAATTTAACTTTTGTTTCACAACACCGATTGCTATACTAAAATTTCTAATTATATAAATGAATGAAAAATTAGAAAATATTGAATAACTTTTACCTTCTAGTTTTTATTTCCTTCTGAAATATTTTCAGAAAATTGGAGAAGATAAAAACTGAAAAATCTCTAATTTTTCGAAAATTATAACATTCTTATTTAGATTTGGAAAACGTTTTACTTTTTGGTTCCTTAATTTTTTTCTATTAGAATGAAAATGAACATGAATGGTAGCATTGAAAGTCTATTAAGTGAACTTAACAATTATAATAATTATTGCTGAGAAGTTTTCATTAGATAATCAGAACTTAAAAACCATAAATCTTATGTAATTTCTGTTATATCACCAACTAACTCTTCCAGCTCAATATCATGAAATTTTTATAAATGATGATGACAAATTAGATTAAACTATAAGATTACATTTCATTTATCAAGGTAAATAAACAAATAAAGATCGCAATACTCATGTTATCGAATTTGAATAAATTAAAAAAATTGTTTTTTTTCTTTTAATTGCATTGATATTTCCTTTACTTAATTTTCTAAGTTATTAAATAGTTCAGGTTTGTTGAGGATTTTGTTTTCCTTCTATTTAGGTGGAATTTGGTCGAGGAAAGCTGCGAAATTAGTTTCTTGGTTTGCATTCTGGAATTTTTATTGAAAAATGCTCTTTGTGCCAGAAACTGCATGGATATACTACAAACTAGTGCAAAGTGTCATCAACTGTACTGTAGAAGACAATACCCCACATACTACCAGTTGAAAGAAAGGGGCCCTGTTTTGTTGTCTTATACATGGATTTCTTCTGATGTAAGATGTCCAAACAACATATGACACAGCTTTTACACTGCCATACAGTTTGTTTTCTCCGCTTCGACTTTGAGGCCTCTGTCAGGTTCTAAACTGACATTAACACATTTTGATCCATTGTTTCACATAGAAAACTGATTACCTCTACATTTAAACTCATCTTTGCCAGTGATGGAAAAGTTCATTTAAGGTGTTCCATTTCGATTGATTCCTCATATTGCAGTCACATACCTGATCGCTGCTCCGGTGCTAGCCATCCCCAGAAGGTGTTCACCCTCCAGCAAGACTCTTTCTCCATGTGAAACAAGCGATGTTAGTCAATCATTAAGTGGTAATCAACAGCAGTCGACAGATGGGATGGTGAAGACACCACCAGTGTAGTGTAATAGGCATCACAGTTGATAGTGCGATCAATTTCAGCAATCGGCTGTCGACGATCATTTTGTAGGCCTATTGTGAATTTCCAAACTGTTATCGGGCATGAACTTCATAAACTGCAGGTCTCTCACAACTTTGGAAACCTATGTAGTGTTTAGTGTTTGTGCTACAAAGAATCGGTGTTTTCTTTGGTGTGCAATCTAGTAGTTTTATCACTTTACAGTTTGTCAGCATAGTTTATGATAGAGAAACTTGCATGGAGAATGTATGTCATTCACTCTAGATATATTTCTTGCAATCGAATATTAACAGCATTGCATTCCACATCACTAATAGGTCGGAAGTCGCAATCATTTAACATTATAGCCTGTTTTAAGTGCAGAACTGTGTAATCTTGGGAATGCATGTTTTCATGTTCTCTCTTACCGATGCCTTCTTGCTACTGACCATGACACTAGAACAATACTTTAGAACTCACAGCACAGTTGATTTACGTAAAATGCTTCTAATTACGTCTGTCTGAAGCCCCATCATACTTAAGAACCATATGTTTCTTGTTCTCAACAGTCTATTATATCATCACAACACTTTCATATCCACTATATACAGATAAAGTGTGCTAACCTGTGAGCAGCTGGAGAAATCTTGTGCACTTGGATAGGTGTGGGACAGTGATTACAGACTCGGTTCATTCTGTTCCTTCACATAACGTGGAATGTAGGGGTCTACTTCTGGTCAGCTGCAGATTAAATTGGTGACAGTTCTGCAGGGAGGACTGGTCAGAGACAATGAAGACAATGAGAGGAGATCTTTCAAACTCTACTTTATCCTAAGAGTGCGAGAATACTCTGTGACACCCATCTGCATAGGAGAAGATGGGCAACCGTAATCGAAAATTACGCACTATGATCGAAATGCTAGACATATGTAGATCGCTGTCTGGTTTGCTTTGGTGTACATGTTCGAGAATTAACAATGAGTGGACTAATTGTACAGTCATATATCTAGATTCGCAATGGTACTCGCAAAATAGAGGGGCAGTTTGGCGATGATAAGCAAATTGGGAAGCATGTTGCTGTGTCACTGGTCAGCACTGAAAGAAATTGGTAAAATTGCTAAAATTAATCGCACTATCAACTGTGAGGCTTATTAAAGTACATCGGTGGTGTCTTTTCCATCCCATCTGGCCACTATTACACTGTAGATTACCACATAATGACTGACTGACAACGCTTGTTTGAGACGGAGAAAGTGTTTTGCGGGAAGGGGACCACTGGAACTGTGATCGGGTATGTGACTGCAATATGAGGAATCAATCGGAATGGAACACCAAGCTATCAGCTATCGCAGAACTGTAAAAGATGAGTTTAAATGTAGAGGTCGTCAATCACCTCCGGACAACAGTTTGGAAGCGCTCTACAATGCCGCAAATCTCTTCCAGTTTCCTTATGTTGTTACTGTCCTTTGTTTCAATCATCCAGTGTGCGTGTTATGGGAGCAGCAGCAGCATAATTTACACTGTGTGATATCCAGTTTTCTGTGAGACCCAATGGGTCGGAACATGTTGATGTCAGCTTAGAACCTGACACACACCTCAAAATGGAGGTGGCAAAGACAAAATGTATTGTGGTGTAAGAGCTGTGCCATAAGCTGCTTGGACATGTTACAACAGAAAAAAACCATGTATCAAATAACAAAACAGGGCCCCTCTCTTTCAACTGATAGTCTGTGGGATATAGTCCTCCTACAGTACAGGCGATGAAACTTTCGACTGGTCTGTGCAAGGAACTTCGATCTGTGTCATACGCTGCTTGAACGTGTTACAGCAGAAAAAAACAATGTATCTGACAACAAAACAGGCCCATCTCTTACGACTGTCTGTGGGATACAACCCTGCAACAGTACAGACGATGAAACTTAACACTGGTCTGTGAAAGCAACTTTGACCACTGTATATTTAATAGAATCGATGTGTATGTTCGATGCCAGCACACAGACGGTATTTGTTTTCGATATATATATCGGAAGACAGGAACCCAATTAAATATTATTGAGTTCACTGTCAGATGAATTAGCGGAGTTTTTATAGTTCATAGTTTTTCTCTGTTGGATGATACAAAATAACGACGATGGAGAGAATGTTTTGGTGATGGACGTGAATTCACCCTGAGGGATGCAGATCTACTTTGGACTGTAGAAGCTGTAAGTAGTTTGGAGACGCACAGCAATGCAGTAGCAAAATCTCGTCCTTCTTTCAGTTCCCGTAATGTCTTTGACACTAACTCGTGGTGCAGAAGAAAACTTCGTTTCGGCGCTGGCATTACACATCGTACATCGTATCAATTTCCATCGAGTGGTAAAAAAAGACAGTCCTGTCGCATTAACTCAGTTCATTCTGTTTCTCCATTGGGGTGCCGAGGGTGGTAGGTATAGCGCTCTCCGACTTGTGTTCAGTTCCGACTTAAAAAGGGATGTTCGCATGGAAAAACCTGCAGGGATGGCGGGGCAGGGATTGAGGAACAGTCACAAGATGCTGAGGGATTGTCTCAAGCCACGTGGGAGTTTTTCTGTGCAGATAGGTTCGAAAAAGACGACTATTTCGAGATATGAGTGTGGCATGAATATGATTCACCAGTTGCTGTAATCATTAAATCCGTCTCCATAGGATCCAACGCAAGCATGATGTTGATTGGATAGACTTGATTCCAAATTGCAGACAGCATTTCTACCAGAAATCGTAACACTATCGGCGATTCTTGTGTGTGCCTATAGAACCAAGACCGCTTTTTATGCAGGGTGACGGTAACATAGTAATTGTGATCGTGTTTTTAACAGCGTGATCCTTACGCGAAATGTATGTTGCCAGCGGTAGAGTCCTCCTGTCGTCTGCTTCAAAATGTTCATCACCTCTCCTCCACGGATTCCCATTTGAACCACCTTGTGAGTGTAACCCGACTACTGAAAAAGAAAACTTACTCACCATGCAAAGTGACTCTCATGATCAATTTAATTAATTAGCCTATCAATTTGATATCAGTGACATACCACCTGGTGGGTGGAGGTGAAAGTTAGCATACCACGAATATGATTCTTGACTTGGCGTTTTCTTCGTTGCGACGATATCTTTTAATGATATTTGAATCTACACAGGGAGAGACGATCATCGTAATAAAATCAGGTGTTTTTCCGAATTTATAAAGTCATACATAGTATAAAACTTATATTTACAACTTCTCTGTGCTGTTACCTTAAGAGAGAATCCGAAATTGTGGAGGCGTCCTGTGATGAGACAAAATGTGACAAGAAAGAAAAGATATTTTTCTAACTGATGTAAGGATGTTGTTGTTGTTGTGGTCTTCAGTCCTGAGACTGGTTTGATGCAGCTCTCCATGGTACTCTATCCTGTGCAAGCTTCTGCATCTAGCAGTACTTACTGGTCTCCCTCTACGATTTTTACCCTCCACGTTACCCTCCAAAGCTAAATTTGTGATCCCCTAATGCCTCAGAACATGTCCTACCAACTGGTCCCTTCTTCTTGTCAAGTTGTGCCACAGTTGAGGGAACATAACCTATGTATGCCATCGTCCTTTACGGGATTTTCACAACAAGTAACGATACTTTAGCGATGTGACAACTTGTGTATTGTCCGATTTCTTCTATCTTCGAAAATAACTTGTATAAACGGAAGGAATCCGCATTTCGCGCGAGAAATTCGATGTGCATGGTCAACAACATCGCTACTTTGGATGAGATAAAGTGGGTTATTTAAACTGGGTGTTCTATGTCGGGGGTAATTGTTTATAACTACTGTGTACGTCCAAGCTACAGCGGTTTGTTTCGGAGTGCACCGTAGCTCGCCGCAGAGGTGGCCACAAGGACTTGGCAACCGGAAGTAACGGATTACCTCAGCGTGTGACAGGTACAAGGAATTCGCCGACCTGTACGCTCTTGCTCATGGCAACGAGAGCTGGCAAAGTGACTAGTGTGCTAGGTGAGAGCGACAGAAGTGGACGTGTGTGTGATACGTGAAAGAAGATTGAAAATGTTCGATGTAGGCGCTGGAGGTATTGATAACATCCGAACTGCTACCACTCCAATTACCCCCAGTTGCCCTCCATGGCCGGGGGTAGTGCACTCTAGCATATACGCGCGTCCACGATTGCGGCTGCAACCGCGGCGGTAATGTTCAGAGACTTCTTTACGCAGCACTGGCGATGTGCATGGGGACGAGGGCGCGCTGCGTATGGTCCTTGAGACAGGAGCACTCAGGTTGTACAAGTGATTTCAGCTATCTCCGACATCTAGTCATGACAACTATCACTATGGACTGGGTCGTGGTTTAAGTGTGTAATGTTTAATGCTTCTCAATACATTGCAGTGGACTCTGTCTGTCAGTGGTATTTACTGTTGTTTCTATCCTGTCATGGAATAGGCCTTTCTCCTTCTGAATGGAGCGAAGAGAACCAATTTAGGAATTCTATGGTGCTTGAAAAAGCCAATCGCGACGTGAGATTTCAGACTGATAGCAGTCTCCAACATCTAGCCACGACAACTAATACTGCTACAGATTGGATAGTGGTTTAAGTGCGTCGTATTCTAGTAATTTGTCCATCTGCAGAAACCAACCGTGGATTTCGAAATTTCTCATGGACTTCTAGATATGTAATTCTTCTAATTTTCCCATCTGTGCTTAGACACCAGTGTTTTTAGAAATGTGAGGAAAATTAATAATAAGAGCTGTAACATCCCTGACGCCGACAGCAAACATAAACTAAGCCTGCTCAGCATTTCCAAATGCGATCAGAATAAAAAAGCTTCACAGTTGTTTAAATATTCCATACTGTGATCGATTTCCTGACAAATTCTTTAAATAAACTGTATTCCATACACTGTCCTGTACCCTGTAAATTGTTTAAATAAATAGTATTCCATACACTTCAGTTTATTTCCAGACAAATTCTTTAGCTAAATAAATTAACTGTATTCCAAAAACCACATTGTATCACATTAATTGTTTAAAAAACAATATCCTACACATTGTCTAAATTGTTTAAACATTGTTCCATAAACTGCAATCGATTTCCCTCCAAATGAATGATCAACTGATTCTTTTTCCCGCCAATTTCCAATAGGGGGAGGGAAGGGGTTCGTCTGTGGGGTTTCCCAGATGGTGGATTTATTAATTCATCAATTTAATTAATTAGTCAATGAAGTTGATATCAAAAATGTGCTTGAATAGGCGACAGAAATTCTCAGAGGGATGAGGAAGGAGGAGGGGGAGTTGGAGAAGGGGGAGGGGGGAGATGGATGGGGGAACAATAGCTTAAGGACCTGTCAATCGAAATGAAAGATTATCGCTAAGGTGTCATAATCCACTTAGCAGAATGATAGGTTAAGGACCTGTCAGGTTTAGCCCTGAATGTATGCTTGCCCCTGATATAGGCAACCCAAAATGTAGGGCGATGCCCATCTTCCCCTGCTACTCACAGTATATGAAAGCAAATGTTGAACATGGATCTTCTGTAGCTAAATATCTTAATTTTACATGGAGTTTTAGCCTTGGTGAAACAGCTTATCGCCTCATTGCATCACTTTTCTTCCTATGGTGCTGAACTTTCAATAGAAATTCCTCAAATTTTTCCTCCAACGTTCTCAGATGGTTCCTATGTCCCCCACTTTCCTCTTACGATATTTCCATTAGCAACGTCTCTGACGCTCCAAGTCGGTGTCTTCTCAAGATCCACTCTCTCACCCAAAAACGACGCTATTTGAGAGAGTTGTTCACAGATTTTCTAGTAATATAACTGTTATAGTATACACCACTTTTCGCTGTACTATCTTCAAAGCTATGGTAATGCTGATATGGTTTCACCGATGTCTGCTGGAATGTATTAACCAAAACCGATTTAAGTCACATTCAGGTTTTGCTTATCAACTGAAATTGGTCAGCTAAACTTGAGTCTTGAGAATGTGCCTTAACTGCAAGATCCAAGCTGATGATGATTGTTTACTTATATATCCAGGGAATTTTGTTCCTTCACTGCTTTCCTACAGGTCAAATTGTTAATCACTATCTAGAGGTTCCTGGTCAACTTCGTGAGAAAATAAGAAGAAAAAAAACAAACTGAACTCCCGAAGAACAAGTCAGAGGTTCTTTATAAAGGCAATACACTGGCTCTTACTGCATTTATTGTCAAGAGGTTTTGTAGTGATTCAAGTCATTCATGGAAGGGCATTATCACGTATGACAAATATAGATCTAAGAGTAAACATGAGTGTGATAGCAATTAGTTTGTAAACATCAGGCAACATACAGTGGGAAAGAATTACTCCACAGGTGCAGAGTCTATCTTCTGGATAGCATTTGTAATCTCTGTGGAGCAAGGAGGAATGAAGGAGCTCCGGTAGCAAGGAAGACGAATATGATGTATATAAGTGATTGTTGTTGTTTACTGTACACAGACATATTACTGGGAGATCTTTGAGACAGTAATATTGGTTGGTTCTGGGAGTAGTAACTTCCCATGTAACAAGTAACTTTATGAAAGTTTGTGACAATGTACAGAGTAAATTGGGCCCAGTCTACACTTTATTTAAGTAGAGAAGCAGTGTTTTGTTTTATTGCCACTTCACTTATAGAAATCTGCAAGGGAGAAAGAAGTTCTATGCCAAAGAAAACCTGGGTACAGCATAACTGGATCCTGGGATAAATCACCAATCTAATAAGGAAGTATTAAGGCGGCAGTTTTAGGTGTAACTGCATGGAGTAATAGGTCTAGAACTGATGTTGCTCCAGCAGTCAAAAGATCGCCACATAAGCTGAATCAACAATTAAAAGACACTTTATGTGATGACCTTATGATTATAAGTGGAAAGTGGCAGATAAAATACGGATTGAAAGGAAGAAATTCTGTGATAAATCAGCAAACAGAAGACGTGTTCCCAAGAGCAATAGGGATAATAAACAGCAGCGTCGATGCCCCTGGGATGAGTGCATCCGTTCAAACCACGAAACACACAGCAGTAGAAGATCCGCCAAGAGCCAGCTTGCAGCCAACTATGTCCGACCAGCACGCAGCCATCGACGACTGATCCATCGTCAGCTCACAGTCCACACCACTGAGATGTCCACATACAGTGTAAATCACTGCATCATCACACATTCGTCGACGACCCACCATCGCCGGCATGCAGTACAGCTATGGCGAGCTACACCAGTATTAAATCATCACACATTCGTCAACGACCCACCATCGCCGGCATGCAGTACAGCTATGGCGAGCTACACCAGTATTATCACTTGAAAATAGTTTTATGGATGTAGTACGGTGATTCGGTAATATTGGTGAGTTTCTTTATGCTGGTGATAACAAGAAAAATGTCGACAGAGGTTAATATGGAAATATTATTGCAAAAACTGGAAGACATACAGTGACAGTCAAATGAAAATTTCCCACATTTAGGAAATCAGATTAAAGACTCTTGAGCAAGTAATGGAGAACCAAAACAGACTGTGACAAGAATTAAGAATAAGGACACACATGAAGCGTTTTGGACATAAGCTAGATCAAAGACTCAATGTGTTAAGAAAAGAAATAAACACCAAAGTCTTGAAACGATGTGACTTATTTCTGGAAGAGATACATGAATATATTAAAGATTTGCATACAGACATAGATGGTTTACGTAACTTTGCAGAAAGAGAAAGTAAGTTGGTAAAAGATCAGATGTCAGAGGCCCAATGGATATAGAAATTTTAGAACAGATAAGCGACAACAGAGATTCTGTATATTCACACGAGATACATTCAGGTTTGGAGGAAAAAATATAAGCATTGTTAGACCAGGAATTTCAGGAGACTTCACACACTTCAGGGAATGGGTGGCTTTCAGGGAGGAAGTCACTAACAACATCAACGAGTTTACAAGACTATGGGATGAAATGGCAGAAACTAAAAAGGAATTACCTGAAAGTCAATTAAAAGGTAAATCTTTTGATGCAACAACACTATTAAAGGAATTACAGTTGGGAAGAGGACTGAACTTTTATAACAATTTCCAAAGTTTAAACTATCCAACATACTTCTTGTGAGTGTTTCCCAGGTCATTACCACAAAAGTGTGAAGACCCTAGAAAGATAGATTTCATTTGAGTTTTTTGCTGGAAGACGATACTGGGTGGGAAAATGTCCACTCAGAAGAGCTTACCTCATGGGACGATTTTCGGGAGAAATTCAAGCGTTAACTATTGGTCTAAAAGAATACAAGAGAAATAGACACTAAAATTATTAGACCTGAAACATTTTAACACCTCATGGCGTCGTTTCAGAAATTATATGTAATGGCATCTAACAAGATTTGATTGTGTAGATAACCCAGTAGACGAAGTAACTCTAGCAAAGGTATTGGTAAGGTGTTTACCATACTATGCAAGAAAGGAAATTTTATATAGAGGTTGGTCTACCATGAATGAATTGCTGACACATGTTAAAAAATCAGGGTAATCTAGCTAATGAGCATAGTAATTCAGTCATGAGGATACATGTCAGGAGGGAGGCAAATTTAACTCTAAATACCAGAAAAACGAGAGGTTAATTACTGTCATGTAAATAAAAGTCAGAATAGTAAATCCAAACAACAAAGATGGAAAGTTCACAGCATTGATACACAAAAGCTTACGAATAGTGGCCTAAATGAAGGTGCTAGAATAGTGCAGCATTTTTCGACAAACCAAACAACAATGGTGAAGGGAAACGACTGATGTCCTGGTAAAGGGTCATGATTCAGGACATGTCCAACTAAGTGTAGGCCCATATGAAAAAAAAAGTTAGTTGCCAACAGTGAGGTAACACCATCACAGAATTAGTTAATCACCGAAGACAAAGAAACAGATTTCGAGTTTACTAAACCAATAGTTTCAGGAACAATTGACGAACAGGAAGTGAGGATGCACATAGATTTGGGAAGTGAAATTTCAATTTTGTCTGCGTCTTTGTTCGAAGTATTAAAACATAACAGAGTGTATCCAATAATGCCAGTTTCTGGGATATATGTAGTAGGAATAACTGGAAGCAAAGCAAGACAGTTTAAGCACAAAGTGCAGTTATACATAGCATTAAACAATTTTATGTTTATGCAGACATGCTTAGCATTGCCTAATGTAAATTTGTAGTTGTTACTAGGTATTGGTTGGCTGGTAAGGTCTAAAGTAATACTGGATTTTTCAGCACAGTTATAAATGTGTACTTATTAAGACCAAGTATTTGTAGTACCATTTAGCAGGAAGATTATCAGTAATATCAAGACATATGACATCTGACTCACAGAAATGAGTTCCATGGCGGATTTAGAGAACACTTTGGATACGCTTCAAGAACTAATTAGGATGAAAGCTTAAATGCGATTTGCAGAGTATCCATGTAGATGTAGATGTAGATGTAGAATCTCATCCATTAACTGAATTACAGAAGAATGATCTATGCCATATATTGATGAAGTACAGTAAAGTTTTCTCAGATATCTTTGGAGTACTTGCTAACTATGTTTGTATTTTTAAGATCAAAGATGAAAAACCTATCAGATACCATTAAATGTATGACCCACCATAGGAATGGAGATTAATAAAATGTTATAAAGTGGATAATTGAAAGGATTTCTAGTGTATGCAGTAACCCATTATTAGTAGTGTGTAAAGTGATGGAGGAAGTCAATCTAGTGTTGGACGCACATACTCTAAATAAGTGTATAGAACCTAAAAGAGATCGAGCAGTCAGTATAGACGAAATATTGACGAAGTTCGAGCAAGCAAAGTGTTTTTGCTCGATAGATCTCACATATGAATACTGACAGGTCAAACTCGATGACAATTCAAACAAATTCAATCCTTTTTGGATGAGGGTAAGTTATAGTAATTAATAGCATACACCATGGAGTAAATATCTCAGTGTCAGTATTCATAAGAGCCTTGGATGGTGCACTGGGTAATGATTAGTTGAAAGAACTAACAATCTATGTAGATGACATACTCTTAGCGTCCAAGACATGTGAAGAATATTGTGATTTACTGGTTAGAACATTAGAAACGTTTTACATTAAAGGAATCGCTATAAGATTGTCAAAGTCGATTTTTGGGAGAAAAGGACTAAAGTTTCTTGGCCATTTGGTAGGCATAAATGAGATAAAAGCAGAGCCAGACAGGATAAGAGCCCTAAAATAATGTCCAGAACCTAAAAATTCAAACCAATTCAAAGCATTTCTGCAACTGGGAGTGTTCTATGGGAAATGTATTTGAGGTCAACCTATAAATAATCCTAAGTTATTAAATTTATTGAAAAAAAAATAAATAGATTTGTGGCGATGAAAAGTTAAAGGCTTTTAAAGAAATGAAAGTAGCTCTTATACAGGCAACCATTTTAAAAAACCCACAGATGGACAAAGCTTTTAAGTTAAGTATTGACACCTCAGAGTATGGAATATCATGTGAGTTGTTTCACGGAGGGTGGGATGTTAGCATGGAAGAACATAATGCACTAGCTTTTCTGAGTCGAGCTCTAACCAAACATGAGTTGAACTTCATAGCAACAGAGAAATAATTACTTGCTATAGTGTGAAATATAAAAAAATTCTAACTCTAAATTGGGGATCTAAAATAATAGTGTATACTGATCACCAAGCACTATCATTTCTTATGCAATGTCGACTACTACATGGCAGGTTAATACACTCCTGGAAATTGAAATAAGAACACCGTGAATTCATTGTCCCAGGAAGGGGAAACTTTATTGACACATTCCTGGGGTCAGATACATCACATGATCACACTGACAGAACCACAGGCACATAGACACAGGCAACAGAGCATGCACAATGTCGGCACTAGTACAGTGTATATCCACCTTTCGCAGCAATGCAGGCTGCTATTCTCCCATGGAGACGATCGTAGAGATGCTGGATGTAGTCCTGTGGAACGGCTTGCCATGCCATTTCCACCTGGCGCCTCAGTTGGACCAGCGTTCGTGCTGGACGTGCAGACCGCGTGAGACGACGCTTCATCCAGTCCCAAACATGCTCAATGGGGGACAGATCCGGAGATCTTGCTGGCCAGGATAGTTGACTTACACCTTCTAGAGCACGTTGGGTGGCACGGGATACATGCGGACGTGCATTGTCCTGTTGGAACAGCAAGTTCCCTTGCCGGTCTAGGAATGGTAGAACGATGGGTTCGATGACGGTTTGGATGTACCGTGCACTATTCAGTGTCCCCTCGACGATCACCAGTGGTGTACGGCCAGTGTAGGAGATCGCTCCCCACACCATGATGCCGGGTGTTGGCCCTGTGTGCCTTGGTCGTATGCAGTCCTGATTGTGGCGCTCACCTGCACGGCGCCAAACACGCATACGACCATCATTGGCACCAAGGCAGAAGCGACTCTCATCGCTGAAGACGACACGTCTCCATTCGTCCCTCCATTCACGCCTGTCGCGACACCACTGGAGGCGGGCTGCACGATGTTGGGTCGTAAGCGGAAGACGGCCTAACGGTGTGCGGGACCGTAGCCCAGCTTCATGTAGACGGTTGCGAATGGTCCTCGCCGATACCCCAGGAGCAACAGCGTCCCTAATTTGCTGGGAAGTGGCGGTGCGGTCCCCTACGGCACTGCGTAGGATCCTACGGTCTTGGCGTGCATCCGTGCGTCGCTGCGGTCCGGTCCCAGGTCGACGGGCACGTGCACCTTCCGCCGACCACTGGCGACAACATCGATGTACTGTGGAGACCTCACGCCCCGCGTGTTGAGCAATTCGGCGGTACGTCCACCTGGCCTCCCGCATGCCCACTATACGCCCTCGCTCAAAGTCCGTCAACTGCACATACGGTTCACGTCCACGCTGTCGCGGCATGCTACCAGTGTTAAAGACTGCGATGGAGCTCCGTATGCCACGGCAAACTGGCTGACACTGACGGCGGCGGTGCACAAATGCTGCGCAGCTAGCGCCATTCGACGGCCAACACCGCGGTTCCTGGTGTGTCCACTGTGCCGTGCGTGTGATCATTGCTTGTACAGCCCTCTCGCAGTGTCCGGAGCAAGTATGGTGGATCTGACACACCGGTGTCAATGTGTTCTTTTTTCCATTTCCAGGAGTGTACGTTGGGTATTATTTTTGCAAGAATATCAAATTGAAATTAAATATATAAAGGATATGCAAAATTTAGTTCCTGATGTGTTATCATCCTTACGATTGAGGATGAATGGTTTACTAAGAATGGAAGGTCCTGTAGTTACCTCAACATTTTTTTAACATTAGCTTACATTAATAATGAAGTAAGAAACCTACTCTTAAGAATAAAGAAGGACTTCACTGATGGTTCATATTTTTGTGATAAGTGGAAAACCTTAGACCAAGGAGGGAAAACTGGTAACAGTATGGTAGAATGGGTTGTGTTTAGTCATGTTTTGTTTTGGAGAGTAAAGAAAATTAGACTCAAATGCAGACAGTACACACCGATATCTGTAGAACTTGATTTAATTACGTTTATTCCTCAAGGGTATGGACACTTTGGGGTATGAAAATGTTTCCAACAGGTGGTAAAATTTTACTACTTTAAGAACTTAAATAAAAATGTACTGTCTGTACTATGTACATATGAAACTTGCCAAAAGATAAAAAACAACTATCAGGTGATAATGTATAAGTTATACCCAGTAATACCTAAAGGCTTATGTGACATCACACCTGCTGATTTATTTGCCCAATTACCAACGAGCAGTTGGGAGGGTGACTTATGTATTTGTTCTAGTTGAGTGTTAGTCTAAATATGTTAAACTCTATCCTATTAAGCGTGCCAACACAGAGACAGTGATTAGATGTCTGCTGGTGTATTTGTTGGATATAGAAAAGCCACATAGATTATTGACAGACAATGGCCCACAGTGTGTGATTAAAGCCTTGAGAGAGTGAACGCATAATGAAAGAAATTGCTAGGCTGTGTAGGACCTGTTGTAATTAATCTGCGAATTCCTAGGGATTATTAAAGAATTACCACATTTAACAAATAATGGCTAAACTAATTATAGGAGAACCATTATTGAAACTGTTTAGTTGGCCTCAGGCTGACACTAGAACGACAGAGGAGGTACATCAACAAGTGCAGAAAAACATAAAGACAGTGCAGATTCGCAAGTGAAACAGTATAATATACAGGCACCAATAGCGGAATTTAATATTGGAGACCTAGAATTAATTAATAACCAACTTACAAGTTTGAACCTCAAGAAAAAGACAAGTAATTTTTTTCCAAAGTAGGGGGTATCATACCCAAGAACATTATTTTTGGTAGAGGAAAGAGAAAGTTTTATACAACATGGAAATTGTAAAGAAGTACAAACATTGAACTACTTGACGAAAAAAAGTCAGTTGGCTATGAATTTGAAGAACATGCTACAAGCAACATTATGTCATGTTTATTGAACATTTAACTGATGATTTTTGTTAACTTTTGTAGCAATTTGATGTGTTGTGGGTGAGTTTGTGTTTAACTTTTATAGGGGAAGTGTGGGATTTGTGTGTACTACATCTCTCTCTCTCTCTCTCTCTCTCTCTCTCTCTCTCTCACACACACACACACACACACACACACACACACACACAAACATACAGCCACATGTTGATACACACCTACAGGCTATGCACAAACAAAGATGATTTAGGTGTATTCTTTTGCTATACTTGTCACTGTTTCAAGGGAATGGAGAAATAGGACAGTATGTCCTACTAATAAGCTTTTAGGATATAGCTGGAGTTCTATGGACTGTGTAACCTTAGGATGAGGTAAAGTGAAAGGGAAGAAGTACAGAAGCACTCAATAAAGTAGTAGAAAAGGAGGTGAGGTATTTCAAATTGGGAGTTATGGTTAAGCAATCCCCAAAGAAGGGAGCTTACACCAGGTTCGGGTGGACCCAAGGAAGGAGGGACCCCAACCACTTTATCGGTAAGTAATCCCCAAAGAAGGGTGCTTATGCAAGGTTCAGGTAGAGCCCTAGAAGGGAGGACTGCAACTACTTTATAAGAAAGGAGAGGTACATCGCACTGAAAAGGCCTATGAAATAAGAGAAGAAAGTACTGAATCTATGGAGAGATAACCTACAAGAAGGGAGAAAAGCTTAAGCATAACATTAACAAGATAGCATCTCCTCCTAACTGGATAATAAATCGAGAAAGTAAAAATTGGCTAAATCCATAATTTACCATGAGTATTTGAGTCTCTGCATAACCTGACGTTTGGTCTTAAAATAGTGTGTAGCCACTGCTTTCCTCACAGTCACGAATACAAATTAATGTAATTAATGGTTAAAGTGCTGATAGTGCTCTGAAAGAAAGAAATATATATATACTTCACTGTATGTCTCTTTGTTAGCCAAAGTAGAAGAGCTATTAAATGAAACAAATAAGTTAATGAAAATTATAATTAGAGGATACGTATCTTTGTATTGATTCATTTTTAAGTGTATGATCACAACATCTTAGTGGAGAGATATGTAGTGATCCATGCTATTCATGGAAGGGCATGTATCATATACTTCAAATATAGAGCTCAGAGATGTGCATGATCGCAACTAGTTTGTAAACATTGGGTCACATACTGTGGGAAAGTATTACTCCACAGGTGCAGAGTCTACCTGCTGAAGAGCATTTGTGATCTCTGTGGAACAAGGAGAAATGAAGGAGCTCGCATACCATGGAAGATCTCCAGCACCAAGTAAGATGAATATGATATATATAAGCGATTGTTGTTTTATAATATACACAGGCATGTTAATGAGAGGTCTTTGAGACAGTAGTATTAGTTGAGGAACTTCCCTTGTAACTTGTAACAGTTTATGAACATTTGTGTCAATATACAGAGTTAATTGGAACGAGTCTACACTTTATTTTAGTAGGAGGCAGTGTTTTGTTTTATAGTCACTTCACTTTTAGAGATCTGCGTGGAAGAAAGTAGTTCAATGCTGAAGGAGAACATGGCACAGTATAACTGGATTTTGGGATAAATCATGAGAGTTGCTAGGATGAATCTCTATACCAACCTAATAAGGGAGTATCAAGACGACAGTGTTTGGTGTAGCTGCGTGGAGTAATAGGTATAGAGCAGACGTTGCTCCAGCAGCCAAAACATCGCCACACAAATTGAATAGGGCTGTCTTCAGCTGTTGATAAACATTCCAGTTTCTAGCGAAGTTAGACTACCCACCTTATTCGCCTAATTTAGCACCATGTGACTTTTATCTATTCCCCAAGGCCAAATATGTATTGAAAATAACAAGATTTCTGTCCACTGCAGCAATGAAGGAAAAATAGCTATGCATCATCAAGGAACTCTCATAAGAAGACTTCCAGCACTGTTTGCATCAATAGAAAATTTGCATAGAGCGTCGTAGGAACAGAGGAGAGAGAATATACTGATGGTGACAATAAATAATTTTTAAATGGTATGCTATACAGCAATATTACTGTCAATTTGTAGCCACATCTTGTACAGGAGCACAACACTAGGGGAAAAATTAAAACGGTTATTCCAAGACACAGGCTGGTAAAAACAGCCTCCTGTCCCAGATTCAGCTCACTAAAGGTCGTTATGGAATTAACGCCCTCAGCATCAACCATATGTTGTAAATTATTTCAAAGAAAATTATATAATAGGTTGGATGAGAACCCATTTTTAGTATAACAGTGTTTTTTGTGTACAGATTGTGGACACATGTTAAAATTTGAAATGTATGGCTAAATATCTGTGTAAGTAATTAAATATGTCAGTATTATATACAAGAGATGAAGCCTATTCTGTTGTACAAAAGGTCGCTGGCAAATAAAGATGAATCAAAATGCTACCATAGACTCTATATGAATAAAGATGAATAGAATACCTTTACTGCTTTATCAACAGACACAAGCACATGTTAAGCCATAAATGCATAAAAAACGTTTAAATTGTTTGCCAAACAATAGACGACAGGGGTCCAGTAGTCTCTTCATTTTTGATTCACACCAAGAAGTCTGGAATATTATTTATGGTAGGCTGAATAGACCTAGTGATAGTTTATTGTCTTCATGTGGGATCTAATGCAACAATCTTTTTGTAATTGTAAAATATATACTTGTTTGTTATTTGCATAGCTCTTTTCCATAATGACCCATTCGGTTAATACCAAGTGTATGGTGTTTTCAGCAGAGGAGCCAGTATATGAAATTTTACTTCCTATCCTAGTATGTCCTGGTATCAAACGAGATGAAGCAAAAACCAAGAATTTTAGATATAAATAAAACAATTAACTCCCTATCAATGTTACTGGGACAAATGCTGTATCTAACAAGGGGAGGCCACGATGTTGGCATCACAGATTTACTTCAGACTTTTTACACCTTTAGTGGGCAATAAAAACGACATAACGTGCAAGTAGAAAGGTGCACTACTCTGGCAAATCGCAACAGAAGTTTTCCATGTCTGTTATGTGGTGTAAGTATGTGTATGTATTGGGCTACATCTGAATTCAGGGTGGTCAGCTGGTTAGCTTCGTGCGAGGGTTGTTCGGAAAGTAAGTACCGATCGGTCGCGAAATGGAAACCACTGGGAAAATTCGGTAAAGCTTTGTTCAGATGTGTTGGGCAGTGTCTCTAGTATGCCCATCGACCATGTCGCGTCACTGTTTTCAGTTTTGAGTGCACAGTGAGCACATATAGATGCGTAGGGAATAGCGTCTGCCGCCAAGTATGAGGGCCTGGTTAGAGATTTCGCCTGTGTCATGCAACCTACATAACACAACTGTCAAGCAGTTCCTTAATCATGCCAATTCAGGGCCGCACACTGCAGGAGCAATGAAGACGCTCTTGCAGCGTTTACGATGAGAAGTGTTTCATCACCCACAATACAGTCCATAATTGGCACCCCTTGAGTCTCATCTCTGCTCACAAGAGCCGCTGGCTATGAAGACAAAATTTTTCCACAGACAACGAGCTGCGGACAATTGCATATAACTGGCTGAAAGCACAGGCGGCTGCTTTCTGTGACGAGGATATTGGACAGTTGGTACAACACTACGACAACACTCGAAGTTGGAGCGGCAACTAGGAAGGTGTACCTAACTGTTGCAAATAAAACGTTTCTTGTTTTCACTTTGGTTTCCATTCGCGACCAATCAGAACTTACTTTCTGGACAATCCTGGTAAGTTCGTAAGACGAACGTGCATGAGGCCATGCTTCGACTCCCACTCAAACTTGATTTTTAATCTACAGTTTTTTCATCATTGGGTATATACTGTTTGCATCCAAACTATTGGAAGAAAGAGAAATTTTTCAAACGAGGTTTGTTTTGCCTTAGAAACTCTGAACATTCCCCGTAAAAGCGGAAAAACTGCATTCATTCAATGTTGTGGATGCTGTTTCAGTTTATGTTTTCCATGTCCGTGTGACAAATACCACCCCGCAATTTGTGACATTGAGAGGACATCGGGCAAGTAATTATACATCACTCTTTTGGTCTGGTTCATTGTGGCTTACTATATTACTGAATAAAATCATTCGCATCATTATTTATGGAAGTTTGAATTGGGTTTTCCAAGGTTGTCCCTCATTCTTGAAAATTGAATTAAAAGTAATAAATAGGCAAATAACATACGAAATTCACTATAGCTTCATGAAAATGCACATTTTTTTTCATTATATTGCCTCTAAAATGTCACCTAAATTAAATAATGTAAAAATACAGATAAAAAAATTAGTGTTGACAAGATTCGAACCCTTGCCTCGTTCTCAACCCTCTTGTTAAGCACGGACACTAACCACATGACCAGCTAGCACCTTTACACAGATATATCAGACACATAATAGATGCATAAAACTTATCTTGCGATTTTCTCGGAATTGCGAAAGTAGTGCAACTTAAAATGTATTTTTATTCCAGTCTTTAATCACAATATAAAGTCCTTCGACGATGACCGGTTTCAGTCAGTAATGACCATCTTCAGATCTGTTCTACACCGTGTCCTAATGTCCTAAAGCCGTAATGGCATCATCGAAACATATAAATACACTCAGCAACTATGTCGCAGCTGGTGAAACTACTGCAACTTAATCCTTGCACATAATGTTGTTTTAATGGCCCATTAAAGTTGTACAAAGTTGAAGTAAACACGTGATCCGAATGTCGTGGCCTCACCATATGAGTATATCTTTCCAAGTTCTTTATTTAACATAGTGGTATGATCTGAAATAATATTTTCCTTTTACAGCTGGCATTTTGGACTTACATGAAATGTTCTATGCATTTCAGTCAATTCATTATCTTGTCTTTAAAATATTTCTTTATTTAATAATGCGGCAATAGAAATGAAACCATGATTTATAATGAAATTTTTTGTCGTTTCAAGCGACCTGGGATAACAGTGGAATATAATTCACTGATTATTTGTGGATCTGGGCACTGGAGAAAGAGAGGCAGCATTTTGTATTTTAACAGGACTTGTACAACAAATGTTAACTGTTGTATTTTTCATTGCAATAATTACAATAAAGTAAAAAATACGTAATACGTTACATGTGTTATTGAACTGCTAAAATCCCATTACTCTGATATATGTATAGTAATGTCGTCTAAGCAAATTATACAAATCAGCCAGAGGTAAAAGCGTTCGATTTGCGTACTGTCAGGGGAGTTTTAGTGTCCCATAAGCTTAACGTTTATATTATAAAATTTAAATGTTCCTTCCAAAATTAAAAATTTAAAGAAACAGTCCTTTCTCTTGATAAGCAAGTGCTATATTCTATGACGTTAGCTCACATTCAAACATTTGTAACGGACGAGTGAGAAGATATTTTGTATTGACTCTGTAGTATCTGACCAAGTGAAATATTAATTGGCAAATAACAGATAATATAGTAATTACAATGGCACTACAAAAAAGTTGGATGACAAGAAAACAGAGAAGAACTTTATTGGCGAACCACAGATTACTCTATCTTTGCTGTGGGGTATTAGAAAGTTGGAATCGAGAGACTGAGAGAAAGCAATATGCGTGACGCATGGGGCATTTGGCCACATAGTGGTAAAGTTATACGTGCGCATTAGGCTATTCACACGACCATCCTTGGAGCTTTGTTTTCAACTAAAGGATTATCTGTGGCTGGTGTACATATATAGTGTGTACTACGACGTTTATATAGTGAGTATTGCAGTTGTGGGTGTGCTGCATGACACTCTATTTAAACGATGTACGTACGCTGAACTGTATTAATATGTACAGTTTCGCATCAGCTCTCGTACAGTAACGTTATTGAGCATCTGAAAGCTATATTTGTTACGAGGCAACACATAATTATCGGTTCGCATATTGTGCGTTATGATGAAGGAAAAACTGCGGTATTAAGTAACTGCAGTTTTTCGGGTGACCTATGACAGCATAAGTAGTTCCAAATCTTATGCAAGGGTAAATTACAGCATGTTGCTGATTAGAGACTATTTTGTTTATTAGAGTGTTTAAACATCAACATCAAGATTCAAAGCTTGACATTAACTCTTTTTGGAAGCTCGATTACGTTTGTTGTTTAAATACTTCTTCGAAAAAAAGATATATTTCTCTTTGTGCAGAGCTATAAATTGTTAGTCATTGAGAAAAAGTAGGACTAACATGCGCAATGAATGTAGGTCGTACCTCATTTTACTTTCTATCACCCTTTTTGTTGTAAGAGTTGTTTGGCGCGGTTTACTGGCCACACCAGAAGTACTTTTTCTCACTTTTTTTTAAAGTATCATTTGTTGCGCAGCGTTATACATTTTCTGGACGCGAAACTGGTCTGCGTCACTTTATCTTTATTCATGCTTGATGTACGGCGTGAAAACTTCCATGTCTTTCGATACCTATTGCTGTTTATGATCTGCGTGTACTGTTTGAGGAAAAAATAAATATGCAGAGATCGAACCAAAACACTATTCTTCCTGGTGTTATGTGCCCATCCCGTAGAAGCTTTTAAGTTCAGACAAGTAGTCGTGAAATTGAATTTTTATCCATGCACAGTATATATTTTGCATCTACAGCTTATGAAACTATTGGGAAAATGAACAACTTAATATTACTCAGCCTATGATGTAATGGAGTTTTGTGTGTTTGGGGTTAATTATTCTCAAAATCTTATCATCTATGAAGATTGAGACTAATATTTGCGAATTTGACTTTGCTCACAGGGAGCTAGTGGATGTCATTCGTATATGGTGTAATTTGTAATCTGCTATATGGTTAAGAGATGCACAGGTTTAGTACATATATTGTTCATTGTTCACATTTTGTCTTCACATACTGTAGTTCATTGAGGCTAAAGATTCTTTGTTGTACACACTGTGAACAGCACAGCGAAGAATGTATGTGTTACAAGACCAGTATTACAGATCTTGGAATCTGATCTCCCCCCCCCCCCCCCCCCTTCTCCCGAAAGTAGTAAGATAATTCGTGTGCACATTCGAAAAATTGCCCTGCTATTATCTTGCATCAATGTATCATAATTGTCAAGGAACTGCTCGGACAGTATTACCTGTCTTTTTTTATTCCAGTTTTAAGAACTTCATCATTTATTTCAAACAGCTTTATGCTGTCAAAGAACGTAACTAGATGGAAATAAGTGACAGGAATAAACCAATTTTACATGCATTCCCAAGCAGGATTTCAGCAATGCTGTGTAGTTCACCTGCCTTCATGCAATATTGGTTATATTACTTCTATTCAGTGGAACAATAGAGAAGGGCCAATGTGAGTGCCAAATTTTGTGTCCTCAGTTTGTTTAGTTCAGGCTAATGTAATTTTCTGAAAAAACCTATATTGTGGATAGTTTTGAAGAAAGGTCAGCTGTTGGTAGAAACAAGCATGTAACAGGAACTGCTTCTTATTTCGTATCTTCTAGCAGCAAAGAGTGTATAAAAAGTCATGATAAATTAATATAAAAGTGTTTCTGTAAGCTGTCCGAAGTATTTTGCAACATTTGGAGCATCTGTCACTTTCTATTGTTTATTACTGTAGATGTGCATTTCCATGAAATGGTTATCTTTGTTACAGACATATTTCAATAATTGATTTAGGCTGAAGCTATTTTCTGAAATTAAGACATCTTGAAAAGCCTTTCATCATTGCTTGTTAGATTTAGGTGTGAACTCCTGTTGTCACTGAATCTGTTAATTCTGTTCTTTTTGCCTATATCCTTCAGTGCTCACAAAATAACATAGGCCTATTGCACATTCTCCATGCATACAAGTATATAAATATGTGTGATGGGTAGAATCAAGGGTTTTTCCATAGCACAACCTGATCACTGACAAATCCTCTAAGAGTTGTGTATTAAGAGTACAATGAAATAGGGTGAATTGGGGTAAGTGTAACCACGTTTTGGCATAGTCCAACTTTGACACCAAATTGCCAACTTGTTATTGAACATATGATTTTGAAATTACTCGTGCTTAAAGTTTGATCTATTGACTTTTAAACAATATAGCCTACATTTTGTTTTTGGAAAAAAAATTATATTGTCAAATAATTGTTTTCAAAATTTTGTGTTGAGGTTACACTTGCCCCATGGTTCGGGGCAAGTGTAACCCCGCATTGTTGTACCCATATAGAGCATTGTAAAAGAGACTTGGAGTAAGTGACCTGATTACCCAATTTTTACTGAATTTGAGGATTTTTAAATTATTCAAATATTTTTACTCAAGATATGAACTTTTTTGGACACGCCTCTTTGTATATTATGAAATACACAGAAAATGTTAGCTAAACTAAAAAAATAAGTGTTAGCCTAAACCATAAAACACTGAAACAGAATGCTTCATAGATGATTTATTTTTGTTTTAGGCCAGTAATTTATTAGTTTAAATTCTACAAAAGTAATATTTTTTTTCTTTAGTAGGCGATTTAACAAAAATAATAAAATACCTAGTATCAAGAGGAAAAAGAGAAAAATTCACTTTATATGTTCACTTTCTATTATTTTTCATGGTAATTGAACTAAAGTTGTTGGCAATTTGTGTTTAATGCTAAACTACCCTAATTCAACTTATTATATTCACACTTAGACCCTAACTATTATTTAGTCACTGAATGTTGTATGAATCAAATGTAACACCAAACGTCAGGTCTCCCCTGTGACCCAAAGTAGGCTCAGGCAGCTCTGAAATGACATCAGAGGATGGAACTTCAGTCTCATCTCTTCTATAAGGCCATTAGAATGTGGTGCCATGCTTTGTTTTATTTTTGCATCTGAGGAAAATCACTTCTGGATCTCCTAAATCACTAATTTTGGTAACTTTGCCAATAAAATGAACTTTCTTACATTTTGTTGCAAAAGCTGTCCAACTGTAATTTTATCTTTGGCTTCAAAAAAGTTTGCCTCTTTCTTCTTCAGTTTATCATTTCTTTCTTGAGATCATCCAGTGTTGTTATGATCCCATTTTCTTCATCACTACTTATTAAAGATAGGTCTCCTTCAGTTTCACTTTCTTCACTTGTTGATTCAACTTCGTCTCTTTTTTTCTTGTTACCCACATGAGCAATCAGGGAATTTTTTTTCCATAACATTCCGAGATGCCATTTCGGATAAAGTAACAGCACTTTGCTTGGAAGATTTACTTTTCATTACCAAGCCCTTTTTTATGCAGATAATGCTTTTTTTTGTTTTGCTTTCTCCTTATTATTCTTGTTTCCTTTAAAATCTTTTTCTTTATAAATGGGATCTTGAAAAGCGATAACGTCAGCTCCTGGTGCAATCCTATTCTTCTTTGTTTTACCAGTGGGACTACACTGTTGGACTGTTTCCAATAATAAGCTTTCAAATGAGAAGTCAGAAGTTCCACAACATAATGAAACATTGGTTAGCTCGGGAATGGTTGAGAAAGAACTCTGATACTGGGAGAACTGCAGGGCTCAGTAGATGTAGGCCTATTAAATTCTGGAGGTTGTTCAGCTGGAAGCTTCCCAAAAATCTGAGTACTTTCTGTTAGAGACGTAGCTTCCACACAGTCTATGGCTGCATTATCGTGAGCTGGCAATGGATTTGTTTCTGCAAAAGATTTGGCATGAGCTACATATCTTTTATATGCCTCTGGATCATATTTAGTTTTATCAGTTACTTCTCTACTGTAAGGGAATATTCCTGCTTTTTGAAAACCACTTTTCAACAATTCAGGTGGTGTTTCATTCCATACAGCAGTGAGGAGATTGGAAAAGTCACGTTTGCTAATTTTTACCCCTTGATGATGTCTCTGGTGACGAGTTAACTTTCGTTCCCGTACATTTCACACTCTTAAACACCGCTACATCCATTGGCTGCAGGATGAATTATCATGCTCAACATTGTTGTCAGTCAAACAATGCTTCACATACTGTACTGTAATTGAAATAGTGGCTTCTTTACAGTTCTGTGTCATATTTTATAAACGGAAACGTGGTTTAAAAAAATATTAGTCTTAAATAAAAAATAAAATATGTCACACAAACTCAGTAGACCTACAAATCCAGCACATCAGGTATTCTGGTATCCATATGTACAGGAAGGCCAGTTTAGTTGATCTAGTGTGATAGCAAAGACATGGTTTGTTTGGGGGCAAGTGTAAAAACTTGGACAAAATCTCCATTGACAGACTAGCTTGTCCATAGGACATAAATTAAGGATTTTCGTTCTTTATTTATTTTACACCAATTATGTTGGTTAACTCATGTTTGGCCTCCACTTTTTTGAAATGTTTTACAGAAATGCAAACTTGCAAGACGTGGGGAAGGTCACATAATACCCAGTGTGATAGCTAGTGCAAGCATAGGCTGTCGGGCACCCATACAGCGGTAACCCCGTGATTATGCAGTGAATGCACTATTGGTGCCTGAGCCATCAACTCCCTGCATTTGCTTAGGAATAGGTGCGTGTCCTTTGGGGGGCTCAGGTCAGTGGTCTCAAGCCAGGTAGCCAGTTCTCTGTCTTGGTGGTTCCCACGGGGAGATTTCTCCTTAGAAGTAAGTGGTGTTGTGGCGTACCTCTCATGAAGTGAAAAGACCGAAGTTATGAGCCAATGGCTGTGTGACACCGATAGACTCTTCAGACAGATTTGAAAGTGTCAGTGCAACTTGAACGTTCCTACCTTGGCCATGCCAGGGGAGGAAAGCAGAATCACTTTCCCCTCTGTTCCTTGTTTGCACATGGACTGATGCAGGGTCCTTTCTTTCTACTTTGTTCTTTACAGATAATATCAAAAATGTGCTTGAAGAAATCTATTCTGTCACGGTTCTGTATTAATTTAAATAGTTAATCCTACCCAGTCTTGAGTGTCGCCCTCTTACAAGAAAATTGGTGACATAACTATTACTGTAACACTCCACAAGAATCTGAACACAGTACAGGCCTTAATTTTTGACCAGGACTAAGTGCTGCAGATGGATGAAGCATTCCTCAAAAACTTGGAAAAATGAGGGGCCATTTCATATGTTGTGTACATTTAGGTCTGCCAAACAGCGAGGTTGATGCCAGTCATTCATCATTACTGTTGAAGGGAGCTCACTTCCCAAGAAAGTTAAAACTGTAGTCTGCCATTCTCATGTGAAGCTGTATAACTTTCAGAGGCTGTGGTTGGCCTTCACCATTTCACCATTCTTTGTCAATAGCAGAGCTATTCACCTGTCCTGATCCCCAACTGTGGTATCCTAATTAAAGGACGTGAAATCCAGGAACTTAATGTTTCCAATTACCTCTCATTTTTTGGAGCCTGGAAAAAGTAAAACTGCTTATCTTGTCCCAATAGTATTGAACTCTGCCAGTACTGTGACCAGGTCATCAGCAGTATCTCGAGTACTTACTGTCCATTCCTCTGACAGTCATGCGAATATATTAACCCATGGGGGAGATAGGACACCCCATTCCCTACACCCTGCAGACCCCAGCGCTTTATGCTACTCTTCAGTTCCTACTTCCCATAGTGGAGAAGTTCTTGCAAGAGCCTTAACCCTAGAGAGTGGTTATAGAAAAAAAGATGACACGTTACTCCAGTTAACATGGAGATGTCGGATCTATCCACATTATGACTCCAAACCTATGTTTATTGTCGTCATCCCCCCACCAGTTACAGTTAGCAATTCTTGGGAAATGGCTATTCCCTTTATGCCTAACCATCACATCCTTAATGTGACAATTCAGTGGGAGTGGACTGGATATTATTGTCATCTGGCAGAACAACAACTAATGCCATCCTGTTCAACTATCTGCATAGCTGTTGAAGAAACACATTTGACTAAAACCACCATGCCTGCTGATGGAACAGCACCAGAGAGAGAGAGCAACTGGTGGGATCCATACATTGGATGACACAGTTGTCATCAGTTAATGGATTACCTATCACGCCCCATTGTGAGCGATAGTGAGTGTGTGAATGACCACAGTAATCACAATTTGCTCCATTTATTTACAATCAGGCAGGGCAGTTATGAATCTTGAGATAACTTCTTTGACTTGACCGCTCTCCACCCCCGCACTCTCCCTTTTCCCCCATTCGCTCATTTTGGGATTTCAAAGCACACTTCCTCATACAAGGGAGTACTACATTGTCTGCTAGGGTCCCTCTGATTGACAGAGTTCTCTCCAGGCTTGATCTTTCTCTCCTCAGTAATTCTCTTACATTCCTATGCACTTCACCATCACCCATGGCACTGTTTTGGTTATCAATGTTATGACCCCCCGCCCCACCAAAAAAGAAAAAAAATCTTGTGGCTTTGTTACAGTGGTTACTGTATGGGGGTCAGTGATCACTTTTCTAGTGATCCTGTCATTACCAGACTGATTGATTGCCACATTAGGCTCTCTGAGGGACCAGCTAGGTTGCTGCCATCTTCATCTCCTCTCCATGAGAATGTGTTGACAAGGATGTCAGAGATGTGTCTGCTGTGATCTGCCATGTCATGGGAAATGCTTGACCCCTTTCTACAGGCCACATTATCAGATGGTCCAACATATGAATGCGATTCAGACTCCATCTACTTGTGATGTTAAACAATATTTAGCTACAAGGTTTTCCCTTCGCAGTGGAGGGATGGTGTCATCTTAATCTTTAAACCAGGCAAAAATGCTTCAGCTGTAGACAGTTGCCAACTGATTAGCCTCGCCATTATAAAGCCTTAGAGATAAAACCTGACTTAAAGCACCAATAAAATGCCACCCCTACAGAATTCTGTCGGGCCATACGCACGAACTGGCAGCACTGTACAATATGAAAGTGTTGTGTTCTACTCAAAGTGCTATGGTTTTGTGCAATGAATACACAGTGTCTCAAGTTTGAATCCACTCCTTCCTTTATTTTTTAAACCACATTTTGACTATCTGCTAAAGGAATCTGTCTGACAAAACTCCAAAGGAAATGCACTTCATTTTCTAATACATCAGTAATAGCACCAGCTTCCAGCAACAATTCTGCAAAACAGGTCATGGCTGTGACAAGATCACGGCAGCTTACACTCGAGAGTTTACTCAACCTATAGTAACCACTTGTCACTTCCCACCTGTCGTGCACCATCTGATCAGGTGATCACAGCATGACAGTATGAGTGTTTTTATCAATTGTCATTTTCTTAGTATGGTTCTAGTGTTTATCTTGGTTTTAGATATTGGAGTTTGTGTACTTGAAACATATGAATTGTGTGTAGGCATTGTAAAATAGTTGCAAGTGAAAAAATGTACAATTTGTGACATATTTTTCCCTTTGGGTTTAATGGAGGAGTGAAGGCATTGGAGACAGCTCAAAACCTTTGTATTGTGTGTTGATTGAGTGCTTTAGGACAAAACACGCCAGAAAAGCATTCATTTTCTTTTTTCAGGAAAAATCATTCTGGCATGAATGGTGTTCCACAATCAAAGAGTCTTGATAACTGAGAGGTGATGAACTATAGCCATTTTACCTTCCTGGGACTTAGACTTTCAGTGGGCAAGGTCCGAAAGTCCGGTGTAAGAGTGCTGCATGCTCTAATTCAAAAAAAAAAAAAAAAAAAAAAAAAAAGGGTGAATATTGATACTTTTTTGCTTGGCCATTGTCAGTTTGCTCATTAAGCATTCCCAAATAACATTGTTATTGGCAAAAAGTTGTTATGCGGTTGGTAACTTCTTGAGAAGAAATTGATGAATGGGGTAAGTTACTGGATGTAGCAGATGACTTTTGACGGAGAAGTTTTCTTAAGATTTTCTTGCTGATTTTTCAGTCTGGCTGCTTGTAGCTTTGTCACAAAATAGATAAAAATCTGGCCATCAACGAGACTGTAACCGTGAGCCAAAGCAGCGTTCACTTTACAGCTGACCCTGTTAACCTCAGAGCTAGCAAAGGGCACAGCATTCATTTCTCCTTGATTGCCCCAGCACAGATAAATCACAGTATAAAAGAAGATATTAGTTGGTATTTCTCTATGGAACAATTTCCCTGGTCTCAAAACAGTAAATTGATAAGGTGTGACATAATGTTAAGTGAAAATCACTGAGATTATCCAGTGGAAATAAGAAAATATCAAGTTGATTTTGTTGGGCAATTCTGTGTCATCCAGGAAGTAGTTTGATAGTCACAGGGCACCAAACATATTCTGCATTGTTGTTAAGTTTGTAACATTACCAGCAGAAAGAATACCAGCCGATGTGTTCCTTGAACTGGCTTGCTCTTGGAAAGTCCACACTTTAAAGACACAATGGTGCCTGCTACCATGTAGTTCCAAGGAGACTAGGTGCACTAACTGCAAACTAAACATCATAAATCAATAGCTGCTACAATTATATTTTATTTTCTGCATTAAGTGTACTGAAAACTACAAAGGTCACTCATGCGATTCCCATCTTTGGATTCTCCCCATTGGTTATGCTGTAAGCATCGTGAGTAGGCAACACGTCTTTTTATAATTATAGACTCAGAAAATGTTTTTCTTGAGCTCACTGTCGTTTGCTCTATCCCGTAAAATAAAAAAGAGGGGGGGGGGGAGACATGAACATCCATGGGGAGACCTTGTAAGCTACGTATAACACAAAGTTCCAAATGGAAAAAAGGGTGCTGTGCAGGAAACCATACCCAGTGACCAAAAAAGTGGGCTCGGAAAGCCATTGAAAATGAGAAAAGTAAATTTATGCAGCACAAGTTACATGAAGCTTCTGCTAACGTGAAAGGGGAAGTGACTATCAAAATGTGGAACAAGCACCCAGTAATCTCTAGACTAAGCCATCCTGCAAGAAAACTGTCAGTCTCTAAATACTTCAAAGAATAAAAAATCATCTACTCACTATGATTAAAATACAGCTGCTGCTGATACCTTACCAATAAAACAAAAAATGGCTATGTCAAAGTGCTTTTCAACTTGCAATACACTTGAACAAAAAGAACCCAAATTAACAACAGATTTACCAAGCTGATCGTATTGCTGACATGGACCCAGCTAGCCTTGCCTATGCTATGTCACCACCCTTTGGGTTTGGTAGCACGTTCCCCGGTTAACCATGGGTACGGCGAACATCCTTGCCGACTCGCCACCCTGCAGATCCAGAGATTAGAATAGGTCTGAGGTATTCCTGTGTGTCATAAAAGGTGACTAAAAGGAGTCTCACTCGTTTCAGCCTTTATATGATGGTCCCCTGTAGGATTTGACTTCCATTTTTTAAAATTTTCCCGACGAGTGTGTCAGTTGGGGGAAGGGCGCCGTACATGGTGCGTTGTGTCCATCGTGCCTTGAAATCTTTAGCCCACTTTCTTGTCCTCGCATTGCAGTCCAGCTCATTCTCCATTTCTTGGGTGAGGACGCCTTCGTGGACTCGTTTTCCACCACGCACTATGCAGTGGCGCTTTTTGCGCCGATGATGACCATGGACTTCTTTGCACCTCATATCCAGTACAGTAACCAATTAGTTGTGGTGGGGCCAGAATGTACCCTGTTGGTTGTAGCCCCCTGACAACACAGCTGATGCCTGTGCTGTTAACTCCCCACGTATGCCAAGGAGTAGGTGTCCATCATCCTGGGGCATCAGGACTCCCAGCAATGGACATCCTGCCAGGTGGCCTTTCCTGCGACTAGGTGGTGCCCGTGGGGAGGGGCCCCTGGTCGGAGTGGGTGGCATCAGGGTGGATGGCGTGCGATGAAGCATACGACGTCATCTCTTGCTGGTGATAAACACCAGCAGTCCCTAAGCATTCCAAGTCTCAGTACAATGCTAGGAAGTACTAGGTCTACAACTTTGCTTCCATTGTTTTTTCTAGAAGTTCGGGGCTTTATTGTGAAAAGCTTTAAAAAAATTATGATTCGTAATATTGCCCATTGCTAGCCACTACATTCTCCCATCTTTCGTATCGCATACGAATCCCGTGGCGGAAGAACTGGGTGTCTTTTGTGGGGATCTATGAATCGATTCAATTTTGCACTTGTTCATATGATCAGAAGTGCTGGTCAGCCAGGCTGGATGCCACTGATCAAAAAAGGTGGTAGTCAGAGAGACCCATGTATGGAGAATACGGCGGGAGGGATAGGGCTTCTCATTTCAACGTTTCCATGTTTATTTTGACAGGTTTTGCGACGTGGGGTCGAGCACTGACCTGCTGCAAAATTACCTTTACGTGTCTATCGCTGTATTGTGGCCATTTATGTTTCAGTGCTGGGTTCGAACACATAATTTGCTTTTGATAATGATGTCCTGTGACTGTCTTCGTCTGTTTCACTAGATATGAAAACATTCTGTCTTCCCCCACCGTGCCCGTCTTAGACATCAAAATCACCATTCTTAAGGCATTGAAAACATTCTGTGCATGTTCTTCCACTAATAGTTTCCTCACCATTGGTCTTACCCAGAATTTTAAGAGCCACAGAAGCAGATTTCTTCATGTTAAAGCAGAAAATTAAAACTTCCCCCAAATCACAAGAAATGGATACATAAGTTGACATTCTTAATTGAGAATAACCGTATGATGCAAACACAAATAGACTAATGTTTTTATGGCATTATGTTTACAGATGCCTAAGCTTATTGTATTACATCTATTATCAACCACCCGAACCCCACTTGCCACTACTGCCGTCTATTGCAAAACGGTGGAAGCAAAGTTGTATACCTAATACGACCTAAATCATTCCCCTCCCTGGCCACACCATGGGAGGAATGCCAGGCTAAGGATGGCAGCACACCTTATTCAACCCGGTACCTTGTATGTACAAGAACTAATGGGGTCTCCTTTGTTTCGATGAAGCCACAGTTTTTTGTAGAGCATTTAGAGGACATGTTTGAGAGGTGGAGGGCTTGTCCAAAATGGGATCTGGGTCAGTCTTGATAAAAATAGCATCCTCTGCCCAATCACGGACTTTACTCGCTTGTAACAAGTTGGGGGATGTTTCTGTTACCATCACGCCACATAAGAGCTTAAATATGATACAGGGACCTTCTTTTGCAGTCTGACGACGAGGTGCTTGCCAATTTAGAGCGGCGAGGTATTTATTTAGTGCGGCATGTCCATTGGGGTCCAAGGGATAATAAGGTTGCCACCGGTGCCTTCATCTTGGCCTTTGAGGGTGACACGTTACCCAAGCCGTATATTCCTCCCCCTGCTGTACTTCCAGTGTCACATGTCGGCATGTCAAGAGTGTGGACGTCCATCACATCCCAATAATCAATGTGCCCCGCCTCCCATCTGTGACAACTGCGGAGAGCATCATTCACATTGCTCGCCAGACTCCAGGATGTTACAGAAAGACATGAAAATCGTGGATTACAAGACCCTGGACCGACTGACCTACACTGAGGCTAAGAGAAAATATGAGCGCCTACATCCTGTGGCTATGACCACCTCATACACCACTGCTACGAGAACAGTTGTAGCCCAATCAGTTCTGAGTCAGAGCCAGAAGAGGCTACACCTATCCACTGGAGAGCACATGACATGTGTGGTAGTGACCACTTCCCCATCTTCCTGTCACTGCCCCAGTGTCAGGCCCACAGACGCCTGTCCAGATGGGCTTTAAACAAGGCGGACTGGGGAACGATCACCTCTGCAGTCACCATTGGCTCTTCCCCACATTGTAACATCGATGTTGTGGTTGAGCAGGTGACTTCATCCCCACCCCAAGGCGATCCCTTGGTGGTCGCCGGAAGTCGCTGAGGCAATTAAGGAGCATCAGTGAGCTCTACAGCAGCATAAGCGGCACCCTTCCCTGGAGCACCTCATAGCCTTTAAGTGGCTCTGTGCCCACATTCGCCAGCTTATCAAAAGACGGAAGGAGTGGTGTTGGGATAGATACATCTTTACTATTGGGTGTCATACGTCACCTTTCCAAATCTGGGCAAAGATCAAACGTGTTTCCGGGTACCAGACCCCAACAGGTGTTCCCAGTGTTACCAGTGCAAATGAAATTGCTGAGCACTTTCCTGAGCACAATGCTCGAGCCTCTGCATTGGAGAACTACCCTCCAGCCTTTCACACCCTCGAAAGGCAGATGAAAAGGAATGTCATCTCGTTCGCTACACCCCACAGTGAACCCTATAACGCCCCATTTACAGAGTGGGAGCTCCTCAGTGCCCTTGCACATTGCCCTGACACAGCTCCTGGGCCAGATCGGATCCACACCTGGTTGCCACCTTTTTTTTTTTTATTTACGAAAGCGTGTGACACGACCTGGCATCATTATATCCTTGCCACATTGTACGCGTGGGGTCTCAGAGGCCCACTCCTGATCTTTTTATTCAGAATTTCCTGTCGCTTTGTACTTTCTGTGTCCAAGTTGGTGTCTCCCATAGTTCCTCCCATATCCACGAGAATGAAGTACCGCAGTGCTCTGTATTGAATGTATCTCTATTTTTAGTGGCTATTAATGGTCTAGCAGTAGCTGTAGGGTTGTCGCTCTCACCTTATCTGTATGCAGACGACTTCTGCATTTCGTACTGCTCCACCAGTACTGGTGTTGCTGATCAGTGCCTACAGGTAGCCATCCACAAGGTGCTGTCATGGACTCTAGCCCATGGTTTCCAGTATTTGGCCGCAGAGTCGTGTGTTACGCACATCTGTCAGTGTCATACCGTTCATCCGGAACCAGAACTGTACCTTAATGACGATCCACTCTCTGTAGTGGAGATACTGATTCTTAGGACTTGCTTTTGATGCACGATTGACTTGGCTCCCTCGCCTTCGTCAACTTAAGCGGAGGTGCTGGCAGCACCTCAATGCCCTCTGCTGCCTGAGCAACACCAACTGAGGAGCAGATTGCTCATCACTGCTGTGGCTCTGCAGAGCCCTTGTTCAATCTCGCCTTGACTATGGGAGTGTGGTTTATGGCTCGGTGGCACCCTCAGCGTTGCGTTCATATGACCCAGTGTGACATTTGCCCAATGACCAGCATCCTAGTGGAGACTGGAATCACCCCATTGCAGGTTAGGCATGGGAAATTGCTCTCCAGTTATGTTGCACACGTTTGTAGTTCTCCTGCACATCTGAATTACCATCTCCTTTTCCTGCCTACAGCGGTTCGTCTCCTTCATCGACAGCCCAGGTCAGGGTTTACAATTGCAGTTCATGTGCGATCGCTTCTCTCCGAACTAGAGTCCTTGCCTTTACCACCTATACTTGAGGTTCATTCATGAACACCTCCGTGGTGTACACCTAGGCCACGGCTTTGCCTGGACCTTTTATATGGCCTTAAGGAGTCAGTTAACCCTGCGACTCTCCACTGTCACTTCCTCTAGATTCTCAACGTGTACCGGGGCCATGAAGTGGTTTACACAGATGGCTGAGGGTCACGTTGACTTTGCCTATGTCCATGGAGGACATACAGAGCAGCACTCTGTACCAGATGGCTGCAGTGTTTTCACTGCAGAGCTAGTGGCCATATCTCGTGCCCTTGAGCATATCCGCTCATGCCTGGGCGAGTCATTTTTCCTGTGTTGACTCATTGAGCAGCCTAAAAGCTATTGACCAGTGCTACCCTCGCCATCCTTTGGTAGCGACCATCCAGGAGTCCACCTATGCCCTGGAACTCGCTCCGCGACGTACTTTTAACTTTCCCAGCACTCTACCTTTGGTGTTGGGCGACAATGCCTCAACAGCAGCTTTAGTTTTACGTTTTATTCGTGTGGGTGAGTTTTATCATTTGCTCTTAGTTTTAGCACATGTCCATTGTCCCTGTGTGTCCTCCACCCTAGTGCTTTCAGGGTGGAGGTTTTAATGTGTTGCAGAGTGGCTGGCTTTTCCTTTTTATGCTCATGGTCAGCCAGCCCTGGTAACCTGCTTTCTTGTTTTAACCTCTTCTACCTGTTTCTTGCGTCTTTGTGGTTTTTCTGTCCCCTTTTGTCCATTTAAGTGTTTGTTGCCCTTCAGTCATTGTTGTGGTTTTTCCTTTGATTCTGTTTTGTATTGTAAGTCTCATTGTCTCATTCTCACCCTTGTGGCATTGTTTCCCTCGGAACAAGGGACCAATGACCTCGACGTTTGGTCCCTTCCCCCCTCTTTTAAACCAACCAACCAACCATAGTGCTGCCATTCGGTGCAGCTCCACATAATCGGCAAAATGTGTCATTAATTTAGCCCCTGACATTTTCATATGACTGATGCCCCTCAGCCCATCAAAATATTCATATGAGAACTATTGAGGTGTAATTAGACAGCACAGATGTGCAGATGCCTCTAGAATTTGCAGATACTATCCATATACTACTGATTCATGGCGCAAAACTACCATCATTTGGATTTTAGCCCAGTCTGTGAAGGAATTGCTAGACAATGGGTGAACAGCATAAACACCCCTGCATCCTACATGCGGTGTAGACCCATTATTGGCCACCTAATTGCATCAAAGTGACCTATGCTTGCCTCTTTCTACTAACAGCTTAATTTCTTTTGCAGCAGACTGTCATGTGGTTGTGAAGGTGATAAGTGTTACAATCTACCATAACATTGCTTATGCACACTCCACAGGGTGCACTTTGTCCCATACCACTGTGGATTCTGGAAGGATTATCAACAACTGAGCACCTGGTTCAATTTGCAAACAGTAATGTAACAAGCATTTTTCTAAATGCCAACATTTCTTTGCAATCTTTTTACCATACATAAAGCTTCATGACTGGGGCTTGTGAGGTACCTTACTTGTTTTTTGTTCATTAATTTGTATCAATCCATCCTTTCATTTTGGTTTAAGAGTCTGTATGTTGCTCATGTTTCTCATGAGTGTAAGAGAACTGTGCCGCTGTGGGATGTGTGTTGAGTGTTACTCTCTTATCACCTCCATTGGGGGGGTTAGTGACTTCAGTCACACAAGAGATTACATGCATTGTATGTTGAAGACATTTGTATTTAGTATAGCTCTCAATCTGTAGATTTGGGTGAACACCAGCTCCATATCGCCATATGGAGGGCCTCTGCTTCCAGTTTTCTCGTGTAAAAATGTGACTCTTGCATTTCTGTTGGAATTCCACATTTTGTCTTGACCAGGGACTCTTTGTGCACCCAGAACTTGGATGGTGTTGTGCAGCACTGACTGGAACTCTTCTTGGATAAATGCTAACTTGGTTGCCCCATAAAAGTTAACAAAAGAATAGTTGAATGTGAAAACTTATGCTTCCTGCTTCCTTACCTATACCTCTTGGGGTGTGGATCACATTATTCTACTCTGTATTTACTGGATCATAGTCTTTTCCAGACTGGACTGAGGTTGCCAGTTTTATGGCTCAACAGTACTTTAAGCTCTGAAATTACTGGATTCACTTCATCATCATGGAGTAAGACTGGTCATTGGTGCTGTCTGGACTAGTCCACTAGACCTTCTTCTTGCCAAAATGGGATTATTTAGCTGTTACGTTATGGCGGTACCAACTCTTGCATGCTTATGCAGTCAACAGATGACAATTTACAAGTCAAATTACTTACCAAACTGTTTTCAAACCCAAGCGAGTCGACCTGTTAACACTTGCCCTCGACTGGTTTTCCCATTTGAAATGCATGTTGATACACTCTTCATGGACCATCTGCTCTTTGACCTGCAGACTGGCCCAACTCTGTTACTTTTACTTCTCGTACAGTTATCTCTCATATCTGGCATCAGTATTGCTTTTGGTGCCTCTGTTTTGCCACGCCTACATACTATCAAAATTAGATTAAATTTCTGGCTGATATTGATAAATCCCAATGGACTATTCCATGAACAAGAGACTGTTTAGTGCTTTGCTCCCCTCTCCAACCAATCAGCCAAAATCGCATGAGCTGTTTGGTACATCCACACCTACTCACAAGAAAATTTTCTGCTTTGCAGAGGCTTCTTGAGCAGTTCACATGCCATAGCTCAATGATATCGATGACACTCACTGATGTTGCCCAGTCAGTACACTTTTTTCTGAGCTCTAGTACACCAGGTAGTCAGTCATATTTCTCTAGTTCCTCAGCCACTGTGGAATCTTAGGAAACAATCTTGTAGATCATTTGGCTGTGGGTACTGGCTCCTGACTTAGACTGCCCTATCCGAACAATTCCTGTCATTGTGGGATAAAGTGGAATGCCACATTGGAAGAATTCAGCTAAGGATACCACACTTTGCTGCAGTTACGGTTTTTCATTACCAGTGGGGCACATTTCGTGCGCCATACTTTTTCTACAATAAAGTTAATTGTGAAACAACCCAACTCATTGCTTGCAGTTTTAGCTGATGTCCCAAGCAGCAAACCTAATTTTACATTTGTTTTTTTCCAAAGGTGTGGTTTGTGCAAATTTGAAGACAAGACATTATGTTCTTGCAGGCATTCAGGGGGATGTGGTTGGTTGCCCCTGTGACAGTCTTAGCCATAGAGGGCCCCCTGCTGTCCCTGTGTGGGGTGTTGGCAGGACAGCCTAATGTTGTGTAATGTATTTACACTTCTACATTACTTGATATTTTAGTTAAACTACATTAACTCACTTCTACCGTTCACTGTTCTATTGACTTGACTTACTGGTCTTTAACCATGAGTGGGGGAAGGAGGAACATGTCAGTCAGACACAGGTGGTGTGCTTCTTGATGCATGAAAAATTGGATGAGGTGGGCTTTATGTATTTTCGATCATATATTTTCTCTATCTTGGCACTTCACTCTTCTTTTACAGCTGGGTGTACCCTCTCCTCATTCTATTTTTTCCTCTTTCCAGGCAAATATACAAGATATGATTTAGCTGTCTACCTTGTTTCTTATAGAAGAATTTTGTTGTTGTTATTTTACCAGGATGGTGGAACCAAACTAGCTTGGGTCTTTAAACTTGTCTGTGCAATCCATAAATTCAATAGAGCACTGTGCAGTGCATAGGTTGCTAATGAGTTTTTCTTGTAGTCAGTGGGGGAGGGATGGGTTTGATTTAGGTAACCAGTGAGAGACAAGGAAATAAAATATGGTTTGACCATTGGAATTTAAACCATTCTGTAGTTTTCTGATTATTCACATTTGTCATGTCATGAACAGTTGTCTTAATTTTTACTTATTTATTTCGTATTTTGCAGTGAATGTTGGGATGACAAAATATTAGGCATAACATGAGGTCTAAGTTAGATTGGAAATGTTAAGTTGATTATAAGCAGAAAAGCGATAAATTTTATAAGAAAAAGTGTGGCTATGGTTATTCAACCGTTCAAGAAGTGATTTGGGCTATCATGTGCTACAAAGTTATTTTTATTAGAACTGTGAATAACTTGTGATCTTTTGGCATCATAATATTGTTGTTGTTGCAAACATGTTCTTAATTCTGTGGTTATATTTGTCAGGGTTTGGTACAAGTACTTAAACTCATTGCTGCAAAACAATTCTGTGTTTGCCGATCTCTTACTATATACCGTCAACTAGAAGTTGACACACTTCCCGTGTATTCCCGTTGCACTCCTCACTCCAGAAAATGTGTGGATTATTACTGCCTTCATTCTAGACTCATGCCCTACTGTCTTCTGTTAATAGATTCTGGAATGTATTGATCATTATAATTAAGTTCAGTTTCAGTCTGAGGTTATTTGCATTATTTTCTATTCCCTCATACAGCATGACTCTGACAGTAGAATACACGTACCAGCACTGTTATTGCTAAGATTGTAGGATTGGCAGCTTCCAGAGGCGGTAGTATAGGTGGAAACGGAAAAAAGTAGAGTAAATGTGGACTCTAAAATGCATACCTTAAGAACTAAGAGCACTGGTTCATCTTTGGCACTGTGAAACACATCTCTTCTATTGAAGAAGTGCACATAGCTCTTAAGGTATGCATTTTAGAGCCCATGTTTACTAGACACTTTCTTCTTGTTTTGGCTCATACTATGACCCATGAGAGCTACCTACCATACAATCTTAGCAGCAGTAGTGCAGGTCATACATGTATTCTACTGACGAAGGTATCTGAACAATTTTCACTTACAACTTTTGACTTGGTCATTTCTGGACCAGGATCTGTTATCTCAAATTCATGTACTTATCGTTCTCCATAATTAAAGTTTGTTACATCGTCACTGAATCACCCTGTGCAAATTTATTGGGACCAAATTATTAAAATTGGTAATTTTGAGCAGATTGTAAAAGTCTGTATCTGCTTACAGATTGAAAATGGCAGCTGTTGCACGATCAGCGAAAACAGTGAAAAAGCTCGAAAAACCTCGACCATTGAAAATAGCTAGCCAGAACAGATACTCCACTGTAGATGGAAAAATATCATCAGGTAAATAGTATAATATTCAGGTGATAAACTGACAGTTTTTTTTTATTATTAGTATGCTGAAGATTATTTCTTTTGTTGTAGTGGAGGATATAATGACTCTTGCAGAGTCTGTATGTTCTCAGTTAACAAATGGAAACTGTGACCACCTATTGCAGTTAAATGTCGTTAATCTATGCGCTAACTTAAAGCAATATGGTCAGACACTGGAAGGCGTTTACAAAGGTAATTAAAAAGTTTTCTAACAAAGCTTCTTCTTAGTGCTATGTGATATTAAAATAAGCTGTACAGTTATTTACCACAAGCTTTAGTTGAACATCACCTTACTTTAATAATCATGGTGCTGCTGGAGGTGGTTCGCCTTCATGGCCATTGGGTTTAGATCTTCTGGATTTTAATGATACACAAGGCAATTTTCGCATAACAAAGTGTTTTGGCAATAAGTTACTCGTGTAAAGTACTGGAAAGTACCCTTGGTCCTAGTGAGGGTTGAGTGCTGCTTCCTTGTACTTACAGTTTTCACCCTGGCCGAGAAATCTTCTACTTCAGTATACACTAATGGATCAGTCCATGTGAAATCAACCAATAGTATGTTTTTTGACACCTCAGACTTGTTTTTGTACATGTGGTAATACCTGACTACAACCTGACGTCTTCATACTGCAGAAACCAAAGAAAAGGTGGTAATGTTGCAATTTTTGTTAAGAACAGTATCAGTTGCAAAGAAATGTATGTTCAAAATTTTTGTTTAGAGCAACATTGTGAATCATGTGCCATCGAAATTTCTGTAAATAATTCCACCCTGTTAATTGTGACAATTTATAGAGCACCTTCAGGAAATTATGACCTCTTTTTGAAGCAGCTTGATTTGCTTTTACTGCACTTATTCAACTATAAAAGAGATGTTGTACTACTTGGAGATTTCAACATAAACTTTCTTACACATAGTAGTGGGAAGACAGACCTAGAAAATCTGATGTACACCTAAAACATTCTGCCAGTGGTCAATTTTCCCACCAGAGTAACTTCATATTCAAGCTCACTAATTGACAACATTTTTGTAGACCAAGAGAAATTGGGCAGTATCAGCATTAGTAAAATAATATGTGGTCTTTCTGACCATGATGGTCAAAGACTTACCATCAAAAATATAAATGTTTGTCAGAATAAAACTGAGCCAACGTGGAAGGTATTCAGGCCCATAAATGTACTAACAATCAAAACATTCAAATCGTGCCTCCATAATGTAAATTGGAGTCACATATATTCTGAAACAGATGTAAATTCCAAGTATAACCTGTTTAGTAAAGAAATTGCATCAATATTTGAAACCTCCTTCCCAAAAAAAGTTTATAGGAATATACCAAAAGAAAACACAAAAAAACCATGGATAACAAATGGGATTAGGACATCTTGCAAGCAAAAAAGAATTTTGTACATAACAGCAAAAGAATCAGGAAACCTCAGTCAAATAAATCATTATAAAAAGTATTGTAAAACTTTGAGTAAGGTAATCAAACTTTCAAAAAGCATATATTTTAGATCCAAAATCAACCAATCCAGTAATAAAATTAAAGCAATCTGGGACATAATAAGGAGCGAGACTGGTACGATCAGTGCCAGTAAACCAGTAGACGTTGTACTAAACATTGATGACAATACTGTAAGCTATTGCGAATGCATTCAATGACTACTTCATAAGTGCTGCAAAGCAAATAGGTTACAATGGATCCTTAGAAAGTGCCATGGATCTACTGAAGCACAGTTTTCCCATTCCAGTGAGTGAGATAAGAACATCCCCCATAACCAGATATGAGATTAGAAAAACCATTGCCTCATTAAAATGTAAGGGATCATCTGGTGTAGATAATATCTCCAGTAAGCTGCTAAAAACCTGCTCTGACCAATTAAGCAAAGTATAAACTACTGCACTCCAGAATTGTAAGGGACCTAGAAAAATTTGGCATCATGAGTGATAGACAGTTCTGTTTCCGGAAAAGTTTGTCCACAACTGAGGCCATATTTTCTTTCACAAATGATATACTGGAATCCCTAAATAATAAAATGAAGGCAGTTGGAATATTTTGTGATCTGTCCAAAGCCTTCGACTGCGTGGACCACAAAATACTCCTCAACAAAGCACGCCACTATGGGATCACTGGGGCACTGGGAAGCGGGCTAAAATCCTACCTCCAAAACAGGAAGCAGAAGGTAATTCTCAATGGGAGCAATAAAGAGGGAGAGGTAGTAGGGTCAGATTGGAGCACTGTACTCCATGGAGTACCCCAGGGATCTGTCCTTGGTCCGTTGCTGTTTCTGATATACATAAATGACCTACCTTTTTCATGCAAGACATGCAAGTTCACCATGTTTGCTGATGACACCAGCATTTTGATGAGTAACAAACAGCTCACTGATATGGAGGTTAATGCCAACAAATTACTTACAGTACTGTTAACCTGGTTCCAAGTGAACTCGCTCACAGTAAACCTGAGCAAAACAAATTATATCCATTTCAGCCTTGACCACAAACTCCCCCAGGAGATTACTGTTTTAAATAACAATAATCAGATAGAAAGGGTACACTGCACCAAATTCTTAGGCCTCCACATAGGCAGTAGGCTCATCTGGGACCACCATGTCCTCGAGACTGTAAAAAGGCTGTCCTCAGCAATTTTTGCCATTAGGACAATCTCACAATTTGGAGACATAAATGTCATGAAGTCCACATACTTTGCATACTTCCACTCCATTATGTGTTATGGCATCATCTTCTGGGGCAATTCACCCTCATCTAAAAAAATCTTCCTCATGCAGAAAAAAGTAGTCCGTATAATGTGCAGAGTACCCCCGAGAACCTCCTGCCGTACGCTCTTTAAAAAAACTGAATACTTTCCACAACCTGCCAGTATATTTTTTCCCTAATGAGTTTCTTGGTTGACAATCCTGCCCACTATGAAACCAATGAAAGCTTCCATTATCACAATACAAGAAAGAAGGCTAACCTCCACTTTGAACTAAAAAGTTTAACTCGGGTACAGAAAGGAGTGCATTACTCCAGTGTCAAAATATTTAACTTATTACCAACCTATATAAAAAGTCTACGTTGTAGCAGTGCATCATTCAAAAACAATCTAAAGACATATTTAATCGAGAAAACATTTTACTCACTTGATGAATACTTCAACAGAGAAAAGTAGTCTTTGAATGTATTTATATTTACTGTTGTTTGTTTATGTACTTTTTGTTCCTTTTTGTAACCATATACTTACTGTGACAAGTAGGCGTTTGCAATGTGATAAACTTTGCATAATGGATTATTCCTACGACTTTATTTTAGTTCATTATTATTTTTGCAAGTCTTATGTAATTTATATCTAGTTCTGCTCTTGTAAACTAATTGATACCATGGTCTGTGAACATATATTACTCAAGTTGTTCTACATCCTAGCGCCATACGCATAACAGGATCTATGGAATTTGTAGATAAATAAATAAATAAATAAATAGTAGGAGCTATTTGCTTGAAAACTCCCAAATTAAAAATATTTTGGACAGGTGTGGCTCAGTGGGTTAACTTCAAATTACAAAGCTATACATTTGGGATTCGGCCTAAGATTTTCTCTGTGATGTACATGTCTTTCACCTCGAATGATGAGAAAAATGTCATGTGGAAGTACTCCATGTAAATAGAGAATGCAGCAAATAGAAACTCGTAATGTAAGACATCTTTGCTGGTGATACCAAAATTGGCAACACTTTTATGATATGGATGTGTCGTCGATATAATTAGCTAAGTTGTTTATGTTTGTACTGCTGCGAAATGAGTGAACAAATTAACTCAGTTGCTGCTAATGACTAACATCAACAACCATTTTTTTCTAAAAATGTTGTAGGGATGTTGTGATAGAATGTAAATACTTTGGGATTAAAGGCTTTTGTGTGTTCCTATCGGCAACTCAATGCTTCTGCTTTTCGGTGAGTGATTCCCTTCAATCCTAAAGTATTTAAAATCTCCCAAAAAGTTTGTGTAGGTGTTTTGGATGTCCAAAATCATTTGAAAGTAAAAAGATTGAAAAATGTTTTGATCTGACATGCATGTAAGCAGCTGAATAGAGCTTAGAGTTTGAAAATGTTTTCCAGAGACACAGGGTCTGTATGTGAAAGAGTTAATAGTATTGCAGCACATTGACAATGTTTTTATTCAGAAAGTGTCAAGAGGTACTTGGGAGATGTTTTCGCCTTCCTATGGCAACTGCACTTATTGCAGCAATGCATTACTGACGATTTAAAAATGAGCAGTTTCCTTTATTGCCATCAATGACAAAGGGAGATGTGCAACAAACTACAGACAAGTAATAGCCAAAGAAACTAGATTGTGAGTTTGAAATTATCTTATGATGTAAACAGGAAATTTGTTTTCAACGTAGCTTGGGAGGTGGTGAAGCTAACATAGGATCACAACGAAGGTATTTGCCAAAAACTACAGTGGATTTGATAATCCCTGAATTTTGCTGAGAAGATTCTGATTTGAAAATCTATCATTAACCTGAAAAAAAAAAAAAAAAAAAAAAAATGATTTCAGTAGACACCACACACTGAAATTGTCTTTGCATGTGTAGAAAGTATTGTTTAGTGTGTCGCAATGGCAAATCTTCGAAGATCAAATTTTTTAAGATGTTAAAAAAAAAAACTAGTCCGGAAAACTTATTTTAAAAGCAAAAACAAATATCTTTCTGTAATAAATGACAAAGAATTGAAGTGAGCCCCATTGGCTTTCAAATTTATCTGTTTTCTCTTTATTCATCAATAAAATAAATTTTTCCCCACTCTGGTAGTAAGGGAAGTGCTTGGTGCATGTGCACACTGCAGATGTGCAGGGTGTATGCGAATGTGTGCATGTGACATTTGTGTGGGCTTGAGCAAGTGCTCACTTGGCTGTGTCATTAAACAAGGCAGCATCAGTCACCCTTGGCAACTTCCACTAAAGCATACAAAGTGTGTAGACCCAATAGCAGTGCCAACACAAAACACTTCCTCAGGTTTTCAGTCGTATTTACTGGGAAGGGCAGTTGAACTAATAATGGTGAGAGAATATTATTTCTATCCTGAAACCGGGAAAGACTATCAAATTTTACCTGACTGTTGACCAATCTCTCTAATGAACAGGCTGGTGTCTGGAAGCCAGAGGGTGTATATCACAATTCTAAAGTGGCTATTGGGTATTCTGGTCCATCACGGACCAACTGGCTCATGTGGAATCAGCGGAATCAGCAGTGCACAGTGCTTCTGTGCATCTCCAGAATCTTATCGCTGCACTCTTTCACCCACTGAAGTTGTACGGTACCATCTGGTGTCATCACATCCTGTCTACTCTGCATAAGTGGGGCTTCTAGTGCTATTACCATTTTTATTTAGAATTTGATACCTTAAACAAGTCTAGGTCTGGATACATGCAACTCAATGTATACAGGAAACTGGAGTTCCTCAGGGATTGGCTGTTGCCACTGCAATAAACCGTATCGTGACTGCAGTGGGATCCACAGTCTCACCGTCACTGTATGGGAGTGACCTTCGTGTGTAACACAGATTTCCACCTTCGCGTACTGCAGCATGGATTATACAAAAACTACATAATTGGGGCCCTGAATTGTGGATATCTATTTTTTCCTGTGAAAACTCTCGAGACACTTTTGTTGACTTTGGACTGTGTGTCTGCATGTGTAACTTTACCTCAGTAATTAGGTACTTGGAAGGTTTTGAAACTTTCAGATTTTTAGACCTTTTATTTGACAGTATGCCAGCCCAAGGCAGATTGCATGAGAAAGCTTAATACTCTCACATATCTCAACAGTAAATCCGGGATTGCAGATGGCACAGATATTCGGAGATTTTATGAAAAATTTGATTTTACCCTGGGTGTGTTGCTTCTGCGTCAGCAGCACCATTGGTACTGAGCTTGTTAGACCTGGACCGCAAAAGAGGTTTGTGATTGGCAACTAGAGCCTTGCTTACAAGCCCTGCAGACAGCCAAAGAGTTAGTTATGCTTTAGCAGATGCAAGGGGGCATGAGAAGTAGTCTCTGCTGAGTGCGTGCTCTGTATGCACTGCATAGTTAGTCACTATATCACTACCTCTGCAGTACATTAAAACTCTTGCCACAAAGGACTTACTGGTTTGTAGAGACTACATGAGCTGCTCACAGCTTCAGGGTGTTGGTAACATTTGTATGGACACTGAGCCAGGTGGGTATTCGGGAAATGAACTTTTGCATAAAGAGCTAATGAAGCAACCACTGGAGACACTCCAATGCAGAGTACCAAGCACAGACTTATCACTGCAACTCCAACAACAGATTTTGAAAACCTGGGACTTGGAATGGCAGACTACCATGACCCTCAAGCTGAGAGCAATGAAGGGCACCACCAAGGTACGATATTACTATCTGCAGGACTTCGGAAACATACCAACATATATGCCGACTGCATATCAGTCCCAACAGACTAACCCACAAGTTCCTTTTGCATCAAGAGGACTCCTGTCAATGCAGCTGTGATGGTCCCCTCATCATTGCCAGTATTCTCGCAGGGTGCCTTGCTGGTTGATTTGAGACAAGCAGTCAAGCTGCATACCTCACTACTTCAGATACTTGTGACAGTGGCTTAGTAGCTACAAAGTTCCCCTTTTCCTGAGGGGAAAGGGGATTTTATGACAAAAGTCTTGCTCTCATGACCCACATAGAAAAGACATTGAAGTGTATGGCAAATCTCTGCCTTAGGTAAATCCACACAGGTCCTTACTTGCTTGAGGAAATAAGAGTCTATGATAGATAATTTGACGCTGCTGGAGGCAGCTTTATAGTAGGCTCTCCTATGCAGGCAAGTGCCTTGTAGGAATCTTCTTTGATCCAGAAGGGTACTAAAATACTATTTGGATGCATTACATCTGCATGTGGCTTCTTCAGTGGCGCATCTGTGGGCAGCTAACCATATTTCTGCATTCTTTTCCCTCAAAGACTTACTTGGCTACTCAGCTGGGGAATTCATATCAGACTGGTTTGAGCAGAACAGCAAAGTCATACAAGGAAGCATACAGTGTGTTGCCATCCTCTGTGTTGCTATTAACAGCATTAAATTCACAATAAGAGAGGCAGTTCAGTGATCTTTGTGTGGGGATGGTTTTGCTGTATTTCATCCATCATCTAACCCAGAAACAGCAACATGTCAGCTGCAATAAATGCTAAAGTGATGGGGGGATTAAACTAAATACACAGGTTTCAAGTTCTTAACAGAGAAAATGATGGGTGTGGACTTAAATTTTTCACAGCATGTGTGTAGTCCACCATACATTGGTAATGAGGGATACCGTTTTGAGCATAAGAGATTTGTTAGGTTCTGGGCCTCATTTTTGGCAAAAAAATTCTTATGACTACCACATCTGAGAGGTCTGAAAGCACAGTTTCTCAAAGTGCTTAACATCTTAAAGTACCTCAACCAGAGGTCTTTGGAAGCCAACAGAACACACTCTCTAGTAGTTCTGTAAGGCTTTTCTGCTGTCTAATGTAGTACGCATTCTCTTTTTCTTTCAGCTCATATACTTCAGACTATCATGATGACATAAATTACAAATGCATCCTAAACACACATTAAATGTCTGATTTCTTTGGAAAAAAAATTAGGTTTTAAATGGGGGACAGTCAGTTTAATTCACTGCCTTTTTTGAGACAAATAATTGGTTTACACTGCAGTGCAATTTGGTGAGCAGTCCATAATTCAATACTATAAGAATTTTATTAATAAATAATAAGATTTCAGCCAGATCATACAAAAAGTATGTCAGTTTCCTACGCATTCTGTCATGAAAACTCAAAATACACAAATGATACACTATGAGATTAAAAGTATCCAGACACCTGGCTGAAAATGACTTAAAAATTTGTGGCGCCCTCCATCGGTAATGCTGGAATTCAGTATGGTGTTGGCCACCTTTAGCCTTGATGACAGCTTCCACTCCCATGGGCACACATTCAGTCAGGTGCGGGAAGGTTTCTTGGGGAATGGCAGCTCATTCTTCACAGAGTGCTGCACTGAGGAGAGGTATCGATATTGAGAAGTCTGCATTCCCAAACATCCCAAAGGTGTTCTATAGGATTCAGGTCAGGACTCTGTGCAGGCCAGTCCATTACAGGGGTGTTATTGTTGTGTAACCGCTTCGCCACAGGCCGTGCATTATGAACAGGTGCTTGATCATGTTGAAAGATGCAATCACCAGCGCCGAATGGCTCTTCAACAGTGTCAAGCAAGAAGGTGCTTAAAACATCAACGTAGGCCTGTGCTGTGGTAGTGCCATGCACAACAACAAGGGATGCAAGCCCCCTTCATGAGAAACATGACCACACCATGGCACCACTACCTCCGAATTTTACTATTGGCCCTACACACGTTGGCAGATGACGTTCACTGGGCATTTGCCATACCCACACCCTGCCATCAGATTGCCACATTGTGTACCGTGATTCGTCACTCCACATGTTTTTCCACTGTTCAATCGTCCAATGTTTGTGCTCCTTACACCAAGCGAGGCGTCGTTTTTCATTTACCGGCATGATGAGTGGCTTACGAGCAGCCGCTTGATGATGAAATCATAGTTTTCTCACTTCCCACCTTACTGTCATAGTACTTGCAGTGGATCCTGATACAGCTTGAAATTCCTGTGTGATGGTCTGGATAGATGTCTGCGTATTACACATCACGACCCTCTTAGACTGTCTGCGGTCTCTGTCAGTCAACAGATGAGATCGGCCTGTACACTTTTGTGCTGTACATGTCCCTTCATGTTTCCACTTCACTATCACACCAGAAACAGTGGACCTAGGGATGTTTAGGAGTGTAGAAATCTCGCGTACAGATATCTGAGACAAGTGACACCTAATCACATGACTACGTTTGAAGTCCGTGAGTTCCGCAGTGTGTCCCATTCTGCTCTCTCATGATGTATAATGACTACTGAGGTCGCTGATGTGGAGTACCTGGCACTAGGTTCAGCACAAAGCACCCAATATGAAAAATGTATGTTTTTAGGGGTGTCCAGATACTTTTGATCACATAGTGTATAAGATATTGTTCCCTAGTTAATATTATTGTTATGCCTTATTATATGTATTGCTCTTGTACAAGATGTTAGTTGTTTCAACATAATTTAAAACATTACTTGATGCTAGCTTATGGCTGCAAGCTGTATTTATGAGAAAGGCGTTCACATTTAATGATCTTAGATGCCATCCATCATGAGGAGATAAGAATGATTACAGATGTACGAGGTGTGTTCAAAAAGTAAGAGGACTTTATATTTTTATGAAAAAATATTTATGTATTCATCAATATTCATGTCCCCCTCAAGTACAATACACTTGGGGCAACGCTTCTTCCAATCCTCAAAGCACTTCTCATTAGCACTTTTTGGTACAGCTTTGACTACTTCCAGTGATGTAGTTTTTATTTCCTCAATCATTGAAAATCTTCATCCTTTCATAGGTCTTTTCTGGTTTGAAAACAGGAAAAATCTCTGACAAACAACAATGAATGAGCAGGTGCATTGTTGTGATGCAAAAGCCATGAATTGTTTTTCCACAATTCCGGACTTTTTTTGCATATTGCATCTCGCAAATGGCACATAATGTCAAGATAATATTCCTTATTGACAGTGCGACTTTGAGGCAAAAATTCATGACATGCTATGCCATGGTCATTGAAGGAATGGTAGCGAGGGGGGGGAAAAAAAAAACAGTGATCAAAACTTTGACATTTGGTGGAACTTGGCACACTTTCTTTGTTCTTGATTCTCCAGGATGCTTTCATTGGGGCGATTGAGCTTTGGTTTCGACGTAATAACTGTAAACCCATGTTCCATCAGCCTTTTGAGCACTTGTAAACAATTTCTTATTTTTACTTGTGGCAGACTCACTGTATCTGTCAACATTTCAAGTGTTTTAGAGCACTTGATTCCATTTTTCACACAAAATTTGATGCAGATTCTTTACTCCATCTTTTATAATAATTGAAAATCACTGAGCACACTAAAACACGTCTAACCTTGCTAACCAAATGAAACTTTGAACATATGTTTGGGACATGTGTACCAACATGAAAAAAAAAGATCAATAATTGTATTACGTTGCTTACAGACATACAGAATTAATTTGAAATTCCTTGTCAGTAGCACTCAACAATCTGTGTGAGTGAAGAGCTAGTTGTGCTTCACAAGAACAATGTTTTCTAAATCTGGTTTGACTGTGTATCAATAGACTGTTCTCTTTGAGGTAATTCATAATGTTCTAACACAATATATGACCAAGTGATTGTGGCACAGTGGTTAGCACAGTGGACTCGCATTCGGGAGGAGGATGGTTCAAACCAGCATCCGTGATTGAAGTTTTCTATGATTTTCCTAAATTGCTTCAGGCAAATGCTGGTGTGGTTCTTTTGAAAGGGCATGGGAGACTTCCTTTTCCATCCTTCCTTAATCCGATGGGACTGATGGCCTCACTGCTCAGTCCCCTCCCAGCAACCAACCAACCAACCACCTACAATATATGTTTCAAAATCCTGCTGTATAATAACGTTAATGATGTGGGCTTACCAGGCTAAAAAATTCCTCATCCACTTTGTCTCCTTAAGAACACTGCCAACTATCCACTAAGCATACCCTATACAGGAAGCATTGCAGCACAGTCAATCTACATTTTTTAACATGTAAAATCTTGGAAAAGAGTGATATTTTATTGGGTATCAGGGTATGTGGAAATTCAGAACAATGTTTTGGCAGATGCAGCGGCCATGGAAGCCTGCACAGTACATGTAGTTGCTCAGTGTAAAGTTCCTCTACATGCGGTGTCCTTGCTGTTGAGGAAATATATCCTACATTGTTTGGAGGAGTAATAGATGGAAGTAACGGTCAACAAATTGCGGTTGATGAAGCCAGCCACCAGACTGTAGCTGATTCTTTAGTCACAGAAATACAATGAAGTGTTATTAGTATGTCTTCATATTGGACCCTCTGTTGTCATTGGGTTTCTCCTCCATTGCGGAGAACCCCAAGTGTACAGTGCTTGTAGTGTATTGCTGACAGTGGGACACATTTTAGTTGTTTAAATGATGGAGAATCCAGTGTGGAATAACAATAATATCAAGTAGAATAGATGCTGTTCACCACATGGAGGAGGCATTGAGCAGCAGACAGGCATATTTTCAGTAAGAAAGTAACTAAACTGTCAGACCAATTCCTCCTCCAAATGTAGGAAAACTTGTGCTTTCCCATCCCATGCTTAGCTACTGTCATCTCCAGACCTAACTGCGGTGAGCAGCTATCTATGCTGGAGTGGGAAATTGTGGTACAGAATAGGTATGGGACTAGGTCATGCAGGGTATGAGTGGGAGAAGATGCTTTAGGGTTGTCTGTGGGAGTGTGGAGGAATGTGGTGGGGACAGGATGGTGGGCAGCTAGGTACAGCATCAGAAGGCTGTGCTGGGGATCGGGGAGAATTAAAGGACAGAAGCAGAGAGGGAAAGAGGACTATGCAGATGCTCTGGGGGATAGCAGGTGTGTTTTTGTGTTTGAGGCTGGAGTGGGAGCTGGAAAGAGGATAGAGGCAGGTGATAACAAGGGCTAGCAAAGGTTACAAGAATGAAGGGTATGTTGCAGGAAGAATTATCACCTGCACAGTTCAGAATAGCTTGTAGTGGGAAGAGTCACAGATGGGACAGATTGTGAAGCAGTCTTTGAAGGCAAGCACACTGTGCTGCACTGAATGCTTCAGTACTGGTTGGTCAAACTCTCTCTTGGCCAAGGGTTGGCAGTGGCCAGTCGTGTGGACAGACGACTTGTTAGTGGTCATGTCCATGTATAATGCCACACAGAGTTTGCAGCTAAGCTGGTAGACCACAAGGCAGCTTTCACAAGTGGTCCTGCCTTTGTGGAGGTAGGAGGTGCCTGTAACAGGACTGGAGTAGGTGGCAATGGGAGGATGTATGGGGCAGGTCTTGCATCTAGGTCTACTACAGGGGTGAGTGTCATGCGGGCAGTAGTTTGGAAGCAGGGATGGACACAGATATTACCTAGGTATTGTGGATGATGAAATAAAACTTTAGGAGAAGTGAGGAGAGTAATGGGGAGAATATTTCTCATTTCAGGGCATGACAAAAGACAGTCAAAATCCTGGTGGAGAATCTGATTCCTTTGTTGCAATCCTGTGTGGTACTGACAAGGGGAAGGCCTCAATACATGGATGAGCAATTCGACTTGTATTTGGCATGGCACTTGTGTAGAACCTAAAATGAAATATTCCAAGATTTTGCTCAACCTCCCTCAATCTCATTTTTGAGAAAACCACCCCTGAAATTCATGAAGCATAATCAATTCAAAATTGATGGGAACAATAGGTAATTGAAAATTGTACATTTTTCATCATATGTGGGGGTTGCAAATGCATATTTTCCTATAAATCAAGGAAAGAAACTCTTTAGGATTGCTGCTTATTTGTATGCACATGTAAGATAACACTGTTCAACATAAGTGCCACTGGTGTAGTGAATAAGGCATCTGGCTGGGAGGAGGGAACCTGCATTAGTCCCGCAAAGAGAGAGAGAGAGAGAGAGAGAGAGAGAGAGAGAGAGAGAGAGAGAGCGTACAATCTCTGGCTGCTGAGGCCACACAAAGCTGTATGGTGAGTAGCAACTATCCTCTTAATAATATTGTTACATTCCATCCTGTATTTTCCATTAGGAATAATAACAAAGTAGGCAAATATGTTTCTTAAACAGCATGGATTAGTAAAGAACTTAAATTTTAATCCAAGGTGCCTTACACTGCCTCCTTCACTCTGTTACATATCCTCACTTTCCTTCAAACAAGTTCATAGATGGTACTTGGTGTATAATCATTCGAAGCAAATATGTCTGCAGCATCAAGAACATGTAATGAATGCATCTTTGACCGCTACGGTCGCAGGTTCGAATCCTGCCTCGGGCATGGATGTTTGTGATGTCCTTAGGTTAGTTAGGTTTAACTAGTTCTAAGTTCTAGGGGACTAATGACCTCAGCAGTTGAGTCCCATAGTGCTCAGAGCCATTTGAACCATTTGAATGCATCTTTGTGCAACTACTTTTTCTTTCAAAGCTTTGTTGGAAAGCAGACTTGATTTAAGTTTAAGAATATTTTATTTTTGGGAATTAATTTTGATGCTTACCATGTGTATGACAACATCTGATAAATAGGTCCTGAATGTTGATCATCAGTTACATTACAGATCGTTGCATTTGTGCAGTTGTGCTATTCCTGGTGGGTTTCCAGAAGCACATTGCTATTTTGAAACCTCCAACAAATGAAGTACTGTACTGTGCCTCACTGCAAACAAGCATCATGCAGTCAGCTGTCTGTGCTCACTCGCGATGAATTCACAGCAGTGTTATTCATAATGGTTTTTGTACAAGGAGGCTTAAAATTGTAATTATTTACTAATCCAAGTCACTCGAGAAAATGGTTACGTTATTAACACTCCTGTTCCTATTAATTTTGATATGGACAAAATACAAATAAAGATATGGAAAAAATACAAATAAAAAGAAACTGTAGTATGCATTGGATGCCACCCCCCCACCCCCCAGCCATGTTGGTTAAACAGCATTTGTCTTATGGATACATAAGCACCAATCATAACACTTTCTTTTCTTGATCTGCAGGAAAATGTGGACTTGCTGTACGCATGTACGCATATATTATTATTATTATTATTATGATGATGATGATGATGATGATGATGATCGTTTTCAATTATCTGTTGATCTTGACAATTTTGAGTCATCTGTGTCATGAAATTTATGGGTGATTTTCTTAAAATAGGATGAATGTAGAACGAAAATATCTTAGTCTTTTGTTTCTGGTTGTGTATAAGTGATGTGTCAAATATGAACTGAATCGGTTGGCCATGTCTTATACCTTCCTTATGTCTTATACCTCCTTTGTAGCCGGTAAGTGAATGTATTGGTCTGGTAGATGACTGGGGAGACAAAGTGTGGGAGATCAATGTCTGGACAAGAGGGAAGTGTAATTTCGTTCTGTGGAGGCCTCAATGGAACACCCTTGACATATTTGAGAGGAACGGTTCATCACTGCAGTTGTGACTGTGATAGGTTACTAACCTGTATTGAAGGGTCTTTTTTGTGAGGAATGGGAGACAGCTGTTGAAATGGAGCCATTGTTAGTGATTGGTAGGTCTGATGTGGTCAGAGATACTGATAGAGCTGTCCATTAGGTGGTCTACATTGAGGAAAGGTTGTAGAAAGATCAGGGTGAAGTGAATGGTTGTACATGGCTGAGGGTCTCCGCCAATTGTCAGACGATACCCTGTACAAGTCCTGCCACAGTGACCCTATTCCAGAAATCAAGCACAACCCAGTCCCTCCTCAAATACCTGGGTCCTTCTCAGAACCTTTCCCCTGAGTCTGTCTCCCTCCTGACCCCCACCACTTTCTGCACTACTCCTTTCTATGTGCTTCCTACAATACTTAAGCCCAACCACCTAAGATGTGTAATTGTGGCTGGATGCTGTGCCTCCACGTAGAGCACCTCTGCACTAGTGGACTAACACCTTTAGGCTATTACCTGTAACCTAGCCTTCTATATAAAAGAGATCAACCGTCTACTCCAGACTCTGAACAGTTCCTGTCACTTTACAACATGGGACATTGCTCATCACTGTTGATGCCACCTTCCTCTATACTAATGCCTTCACTTCCCATGACCTTGCTGCTGTCGAATACTACATTTCCCAGTGCCCAACTCCAAACCTATAACCTCCTCCTTACCCACCACGACTATCTACAAGCTCACCTCAATTTACTTCTCTATTGAAAGTGTCATCTACAAAGATATGTGGTACAGTCATGGGCATTCGCATGACACCATCCTACAACAACCTAATCATTGTGCATCTTGAGAAACCTTTCGCCCAGTTCAGATCCATTGATGAAATTTTCGTGATCTGCACTGAGTGTGGATATCCTGTCCAAATTCCTCCAGAACCTTTTTCCTCATATGTTACACATGGTTCTACTCAGCCCAACAAGCCAGTTCCTCGATGTTGACCTCTACCTCTTAGGTGACTTTCTCAATACATCCATTCACATAAAATTTAAAAACTAGAAACAATATCACAATTAGAAAATTGCCACCCATTTCACACTATGAAGTCCCTTTCATACAGCCTAGCCACATGTGGTTGTCACATCTGCAGTGACAAGCTGTCCCTCCTCAGATATCCTGAGGGCCTCACAGAGGCCTACGCAAGACTGAATTTATCCTTTCCACCTTGTCAAAAACAGATCTTTCACCCATGTGTCTCCCCAGTCACCTACAATCTCCAACATTCACACTGACTAGCCACAGGGGGAGAATGCCCCCTAGTGACTCAGTACCACCCAGACTGGAGCAACTGATCACATTCTCCACATGAGTTTTGACTGCCTATTGTCACACTGTGAAATGAGAAATATCTTCCCTGCTCCTCCCGCAGTGAAATGGCCTTGTTTGTTGTTATTCAATTGTCCCAAGGGCCATACTGCTGTAATAGATCTAGGTGTAAGACCTGTCTCGTACATCTTTCCACTACTGCTTATTTCATTCTTAGCTGCAATTATCTCGTGGCATTCTACACGATGTGACCACTAATAAACTGTCTTCTACATGATTGACCAGTGCCAAACTGTGACCAAGAGACAGCTTGATGACCCAGTTGCCGAGTACGCCACACAAACCAGTGTGTTTGTCTTTGACTGTTTCACAGTCTGTGCCATGGATTGTTTTCATCACTACCAGCTTTTATGACTTGCTAGGTGGAAACCCTCCATGCAGCATATCCTTTATTCCTGTTACCCCCTCCCCCTGGTGTCAACCTTTGCTAGTTGGTGTTCCCATCTGCCTCCATCCTCTTTCCTGCTCCCAATCCATCCTCACACTCTACCCTCCTGCCCCCTGTGCACCTGCCTAGTTGCTTCCCTTCTCACTTCTCTCCTCTACATGCCCCCTCCTCCTTCTGCACTTCACCCCTTCAAATACACCCCCACAGGCAGCACTACAATATTTTCCCCACACGTATCCCTACCCAACTATCCCTTTCTGCCTCCACCTCTTCTGTGCTCTTACATCCCAGCCAAGATTGCTGCTCACTGTGGCCAATCCCTACTGCCCAGATAAGATACCGCTGGCTGTGGTGAGTAGCAATCTGTCATGTTTCGTACAAGGATTTTAAAATTTTGTGAGGTAACAGGACTAGTCCCTAAAATATAAGGACAAAGATTTTAACTGGCTAGCTCTTTCTCATTTTTGTAACAGTTGTCAGCAAGCCATGAACAGTTGCAAAAAAGTTTTAACTAGTTAAATTTTAATGCTTCATTTTTTAATACTCAGTCTCTTGACTAATACAGAATCTTTAAAGATTGATATATGTGCAAGAGTTAGTGAGTTTGTACCTTTGTGTAACCAACCAACCACAGGATTTAATATTTGTCAGAGGCTGGTTCTTTCCCTTTTTTTGTTGGTGATCATCCAGCTGCAATTTTAAGGCATCTCTCTCATTATTGGGTGTATCATTGAAAAATGTTTTATCCTGTGTATACTAGTGATGGTTTAATGAATGAATAAGGAAAATTTTTGTTGGTTTTTTAACTTCACTTGTCCAAATACAATTGTAGGTGTTAATAACCTAAGGCTGTGTGCTCCAAAATACTACCAACAAACCTGTTAATAATCCACTGGATCTAATGCTCATCATTCTTGTCCGGATGATAGATATGCTGGATGCAGTGATGTAAATGACAAGTGTGGCAGCAATTGAAATAAATTTAAGTTTGCAGATGCTTGTGTTATTTCTGTTACTTCGAAATTCATGATGCCAAAGTTGGCTATAATTTACAGGCTTTGGGAATCATATGAGGCACTGCCCAACTGAATTACAGTTTACTGGCCTTTTTAAATGTAATGGATGGTACATCTGCAGATCCATGTGCATTCTGTAGTTGCTCGTAGGAACTGTCAACACCACGATGAGTATCCTTGCTTTTTAGTGCAATCTGTCTTTGTTTGCGACATTAAAGATGTGTGCATGCCAAACATGGCTTCTGTGCCCCAAGCTACATACATTGCAGATTGTGACATTTTGTTAGTCAGTATTGGATTGGAGGTTGATCGTCTACACTTGGAAATCTCTATTCATTATTAGGGCATTAGGTGATGGCATCCCCTATTAACAAGATCACTAGTGTTGATTGGCTGTAGGGGTTTTGCACAAAAGGTACCCTCAGTAGTGTGTGAAAAGCACCATACGCACACACCTTAAATTATTTAATATGATGCATACGTCTAATTCAGTCCAATCAAAGATCTTGTCTTTCCTATCTCACCTTTGCCTGCCATTTTGACAGCTACCACAGCTGCTGGTGACACCAGTCACATGCCACACAGTACTTTCTATTCATGAGGGCAACAGATCAGAAGTGTTCCTTCAGTGTTGCACATGCCATTAATTCAGTTCTGCGTAAATGATGTCTATTGACATAGTAGCTTGTACCGTGGTCTTGTTTATGATATTTGTAATTTAGTTGACTTTAATTTCTGATATCTTATATTTTTCTGCCATTATTTCTAAGCTTCATTTTCTAAGCTTCTCATTTCCTACTCTTGCACCATTGGGTTGTCTTCTTTCCTGAAAATTATTCCCAAAGGCCCAACTCTGAAAATAAAATCAGCCTTCAAAACTTTGGGTTACTCTTAACCTCTGAGGTGTCAAGCCACTTGATGTTCTCCAGATTGGACATTGTGGAACCATGCTTGTAAGTGCTAGATCAGGGCTGGCCATGGTGTTTCAAAATTCATGCATGCAGTGTTCAGGCTGCGAGTATGCCGAGGCCATGCCTGGCCTGTCACTCAGGTTTGCTTGGTTCTTCTCCGAAGTACACGGAGCAACACATTTCATTTAGCATTGTGGTATGGCATTTTCCGGTCAGTGCAACTCTGAGTTTGGCGGAACTGTGGTGTCAGTGCTGCTTAACTTTTGCTATTTGTTCATGGTATGAAGGATGTTCACATATCCAGTGGCTGTTCGTGCAAAAAGAAGTTGTCTAGCGATCTATTGTCACAATCCTTTAAAATAAATGGGACTGACAGAAGAAAGGGATGAGAATTCTCAATTTGCATAAACGACAGGTACTGCTTATTTGCTACGAAATGATGTTACAGTACCATGCAGAGAGAATTTAAACATTTAGATGACAATGGAAGAGCAAAAAGTTACAAAGATCATCAGATGGGATTCATTGCTCTATACACCAGTAAGTACTTAGTACTAAATTTGCAGACACGGAGCACTTGAAAAAATTGGTGGTATAAATAAAAAAATCCCTAAAGTCACCCTCATTATTCCATTGTCAGTTGCAACACTTTTCAGTGGAACTGAACAAAGAGTATGGAACTTCGTATATTACTGCAAAATAAGTTAGTTAAGTCCATGCATATGCTTGGAACAAATTTTCAATTTAAAACTCACTATTGTCAAATTTATGAAGGAAAAAGAAGTACAGGAACATAAATTAGAACATCTGGAGCAGATTGCAGACTTCATGTTTTAAGTGGACTTAACTGCACACTGCCCACAGTAAAACATTGCAAGATAACTTCTATCCGATTTGGTGGGTATGCATTTAAAAAGAAAGTTGCGTTGCAAAATGGACACATTCTGACAAAGACAGGCCAGTTTCCTAAGCTCACTAGCATTACAGAAAGCGCGATGTGTGAAGAATTCATTGTGGCCTCGCAAGAATTAAAAGGATAGCCTTATAAAGGTTTTGAAGACACTGCCAGTCTTACACATCTCTTCTCAAGCTGTTTTCAAGACAGTTTGCAGTTTCAGATGAAAGTGCCCTACACATGTGCAGATGTAACTGATTGACCTGCAAGTAAATCCAGTTTCAGTGTCAAATTTTTTGATGTTAAAACTGTCCAAGACATCTACATTGCTTTCCTCAGGTAGATTTTCTAAGTCTACATAATGAGGTTGCAAAAGTGATACAATATTGTGATAGACGTATTTGTGTGAAAGGCCTTTTTTTCGATTAATTAACTAAATAAGTCGTGATTACTTGGCAGCTTCAGCACAAAACTCTGTTAATTGTCCGTATCTGTGAGTATGCGGATGGTTCCTACGAGATAAAAACTAAGTCTTCAGCACGCCAAAAATAATTAATACTAAAGGTTTGGGTTTGAATTTGGAAAGTTGACTTGGTGTGAAGATTGATGGCATGAAGGTAACTGGAAACTCACTGGACTAAATTTCTAACCTTGGATTGCAAATAAAGCAGCACGGACTGCAGTGGGAATGCCGAGAGCCTCAGCTGACAGAAAACAGAATGGCAGTTCTCCAGCAGGCCACAGCAAGCGGGCGCGGACCGCAGAGAGAACGCCTGCAACTGCCGGTGGAGGGAGAAGGCTACAGACATAAATACTGGACCAGGTCCACTCGAGGAGCAGTGTCAGGTCGCACCTGATAAAGGCTATGAGCTAAGTTACCTAAATATCGTGCAAGAATGATGCTGATATCCGCCAGAACACCGGACAACCCAAGATGTCTGCATTTTACATTTTTAAATTTGCTCAGTAATTTTTTTAAACATTGTAAAGCAAGTTCTTGCTGCCCCTGGAAGTCACTAGATAGGCAGTGTTCAACTGTAATTCAGTGCCATGAACTGGGTTAGCTGTCTGGGTATATTGATGTGTTGTAGGCAGCAGACAGCCAAGTTAAGTAAGTGTCGCTATAGGAAGAGAGTGGGATGATGCTGCTTCAAACTATGTAAATAGAAATACATATCCTGTAAAGGTAAAGTGTTTTCTTTGAGGTGCAAATGTTACACCACTAAATATGATATAAAAACAGAGCAATGTCTCGGAAATCACTGAAGGCTGTATGTGGATTAATAACAGAGGTGAGTACAAAGCAGTGAATGGTTATGTAAATCTGTAATGGAAACAGTGGCCATTTTTGGCGCAGATATGATTTTTCACAGTGAGTGAATTACCTGAATATGTTTTTTAGATGACTACCTATCTAATTGTGATGAAAATATTTCAGTATATCTTTCACCTCTCAGTTCACTTGTTGATGTCAACAGTGACAATTTTCTTTTTTGTTTCTTTTTCCAGATCAGTTGGATAGATGTTTTGTAGCTTTCAGGAACGGCTGTAAAGATGAGAAAGTTGACTATGTGTCTAGAATTCACCTGTTAGAAATAATAGAATTAAGAGCAAGAAACTGGGTGTCCAGTGACGATCTGAATAATTATTATCGTCCTAAACTGAGTGCTGTTGAAGTAAGTAGTGGTGGAACATATAATATATCAATGAGTGACGTTGACTCCTGAGTATATGCTTCATCTTGTTTTATGTTAGCAGGAAGTGCTGCCAGTACCTGATGCAACAGGACTCTCTCTTTCTCCAACAGCATTAGCCCAAGCAGTCATTACCCCAACTACACCTCAACCGTCATTGTTGAATCCAGGGGAAGTTATAAAAGCCTCGGGGAAATTTGCTAAACCAACAAAAATACCAGGAAAGAATTATTGCAAAGATGAGGTAGTTATAAGGAACTCGGATTCAGGAAAAGGTAAAGGTTTTTGTTTTTAGTTTAAATTGCTCTTCCTACATTATTTGTAAGCAGCAAATAAAGTCCAATAGTTCTGAGATCCATTAACTGTTATTGTGCGTTGTCACTTGCAAAGGAATTTTGAAATAGTTTCATTTGCATACATTAGACCTAGACATGAATGCAGTAAGCAGGTTAAAAGGGATGTAGCGTGCAGCAGTTACACAGAAATGAAGCCACTTGCACAGGATAGAGTAGGCTGGGGAGCTGCATCAAACCACTCAAACATCCGTGATGTATACATGCACATTGAAGTTATGGCGTGAATGGGAATTTAGATTGAGTAGGGAGGCGTGCTAGGGTATTCCTTGCACATGTATGAAACTACTGTGCCAGGGTGGTATAGTGGTTAGTGCCTCTGCCTAGTGAGCACGAGACCTGGGTTGAAATTGTGGCCGGGGTACAAATTTTCATTTGTTGCTTCAGTCTGCATATATACATCATGAAAGATGAGATTTTGTTTTTAAATGTCTGTCTTCTCATTTCCGAATTTTCAAAACCTACAATTGTAACATTTATGGGATTCAAACTTCTCCTTTCTTTATTATACAAGGAGTAATTAAATTCCCTTAACAGCCTTTGAGGAGAGGTTCCTTAGACCGAAACAAGAAAAAACTCTTGTAAATGTGGGTAGATCACATAACTAATGAGGAGGTATTGAATAGAATTGGGGAGAAGAGGAGTTTGTGGCACAACTTGACAAGAAGAAGGGACCAGTTGGTAGGACATGTTCTGAGGCATCAGGGGATCACAAATTTAGCTTTGGAGGGCAGCGTGGAGGGTAAAGATCGTAGATGGAGACGAAGAGATGAATACACTAAGCAGATTCAGAAGGATGTAGGTTGCAGTAAGTACTGGGAGATGAAAAAACTTGCACAGGATAGGGTAGCATGGAGAGCTGCATCAAACCAGTCTCAGGACTGAAGACCACAACAACAACAATGCATACCATAAGAGCTAAGAGCTCTTTCATCTTCCATACTATGAAATACATCTATTCCATTGCAAGATCTTCACTCTCCTTAAAGATTGAAACGAAAAAAAAAGAAAGAAAGAAAATTGTCTGGTAAACATGGAGAGTAAAATGTGTACATTAAGAGCTATGAGCACTTGTTCAGTAAATGAGATATTTCATGGTATCAAAGATGGAAAAAGTGCTCATAGTACTTAAGGCATGCATTTTAGAAACCATGTATCAATGTATACTAGACTTTTTTTTATATAATTTGGTGTACACAATCTGTCTTCAAAGGCTGTACAAGGGGATTTGGTTACACCTTGTATTTCTCTGAGAACTGCAGCTCCACTTTTCAGTATGTCAGTACTAAAATCTAAATCAGGAGTGATTTACTCCCTTTTTTGTAGAAATAATAAACAGCCAATCAGTTGCAAAATGGAAGGTTTATTAAAACCCCTTTTACCAAGGTCTCGCCGTTTGTAAAAATGTCTTCTTCAGATGGATATATTGACAGCTGGGTTCATGTGGCAGAGGTACGTTAAAATATAGCCGAAGGCGTTAGATATAAAATTTCACCTTCATAATAATTAAAATGTGCAGTGCACAAGCTGTATGTTGGTGAGGAAATACCAAATAACAAGTCATGTTGTGCATGTTTTAGTTGTTGTGGAGGCAAAATTTTATATTTGACTAACATCTTTCGGCTGTATTTTAACATATGTCTGCCACAACATTTAACTCAGTTTTCAATATTTCCGAAGAAGACGTCTATGAAATGTTGAAACCATAGTAAAAGGATTTTAATAAAGCTTCCATTTTGCAGCTGACTTACTGTTTATTATTTTACAAGACGATTTCTTCCTACATTTGCTGCTCCAGGCATGTATAAAATTGTGAAATTAATGAAGTTTTATTGCACACACATTAAGTTAGGCATCTGAATTGAGCAATAGCAAGGCTCATACTAAATTGACAATTTCAAAATAATATTTGTTGTTACTGTTTTTTCTCTAAAATTTTGTACAGATATAACACTCTCAGGTCCTCCTTGGTGCTCCGTGCTGTGTTGGTAGCTCCATGCAGCACCTGGTAGGCATTTGTGCTGTCAAACTCTCATCTGCTGCACACCAAGCAAAGAACACCTTAAAACAAACAATAATTCAAATATTTGAACATATATAAGATATCATCTACATATAAATGAGTTTTTGTCCATTTAATTATTGTTGAAATTATAATAAAATTATTTGTACACACACTTCCTCATTTATAGATAATGAGGGTACCGGAAATTTCATGTCCTCTGTTGCTCGACTTTACTGTCACAACCTCTGAAATACATTTTTCACAAACTGCTTCATACACAAGTACATAAAATTTTCCAAAATTACTTATAGTCCAATTGAAATTACTTGGTAGTTGAAGTGTGTCACTTTCTGCTACAGTGTTGCCACAGTTGTTGTAGGCTACTGCTCAGTTATAGGTGACCCACAAACATGATGGGTCACGTAACAAATGCTGTTAATGACTAGTGCAGAGCAATGTTGGAAGCAGCTGCTGCAAGGTATAATGGACAGATAAAGATGATGCTCTGTTGATAGTTGGTAATAAGTGATCAATGAGTGAACAGTGGCAAATGAGGCATTTTGTAGCCCTGAATTTAAGGCACCCTCTGATGCTCAATAGTTATTGCATAGTGCAGAGTATTGTGCAGTAATACTGTCTGTCTGAGAATGGAATTGACATATTGCGCAATATATTGAAAAAGACTGCGGAGCTTTAAAAATCATACATTGGGCAATACATAGTATAGTGTAAGGTTACTATTGTTCAATAAACGGAATTGCCTGCCAGATGGAGAGAGATTCAAATTGCTTGGAATGAATTTCCTCACAGAACCGCAAAAAGTGAATGACACAAGATTGTGTGTGATGTAGGAAGTATAGCAAAGAATCTTGTGGTACTTTGAGAAATGAAGTTACTGACTGTAAAGGAAACTGCAAATATTCAGTTATTCTCAATAGTAGAGGAAACTGAAGATCATGGTGTCATGACAGCAAGAGAAATGTTTATTTTACTTACAGCAGTTTGCAGTATTGGCAAATAAGATAAAGTCGGTTGTCACACTGTGGACATAAGATCATGTAAGCTTTCCATTAGTAATTGTGTTCTTTCATTTGCAACAGTTGTTACAGTAGAGAAGTACATAGAAAACAGTTCAAATGCATGGTAAATTACACACTTGTTTAATTTGTTAATTTGTCTTTATTGTGTTTTACAAATCTATGCTGTAGCAAATGAGCCCCGTGGCCCACAGAAATTTTTACAGGATTCTTTTCAAACTTCTTTCGTCTTGTCAGCATAATTCCTGGAGGTTTTGCAAGGCTAGGAACTCAGTTGCAATACAGACAAAGCCCACCTCATCTAGCACCGATAGATTTGCTGTGAAGGTCGAGTAGTACTGTGCTGTTCTAGGCCACACACTTTTGACAATGTATGGAAAATATTGAACTCGTGATGTTCCTCATAAACTAATTTCCTAACATAATCACGACTTTGTGATGTGCAATGCACTAATTCTGAGAAAACAACAATCAACAATTTGCTGTAGAACTAAAATCAAGATCGCTTTGTTCATGGCAAGGTGGAAGAATTTCAGTTTCCGCTCAAAAGCAAATTGATTTCTCGCTATCATTGGTTGCCTGAAACTATGCTCACACTGACTATTAGAGGTGCCACATTACCAGTAGACAAGCAGTCCTGGTTGTGTTTGCAGATTACAGGCAACACAAGGAAATTAAGTAAGAGCAAGTAAAAAGTCAATAAGATTTTCAAAATTATGCAGCAAAATATTGGAAATCAAATACATTTAAATAAATTATTTGAATAAAAATAATAATCAGTATGTTGAATAGGTTTTTTAAATTGCTGCAGTTAACAAGTTACGCCTTCCACATATATGGTATATACACCAAGCACTGTGCTAGGGCGCTATACTATGGATGATTGTTATATCTATTACTTTGGTGACACAGTTGCAATGATTAATTGCAGCCTTCAAAAATTCGGCTTCATGCAATGTGCAAAGCTGATCTCTGTGGTTTTAATATCTGTGTATGAGATGCTGAATTGCATCTTGGATGGAATGATCCAGTAGTGTTTGGGTCAGCTACTAAGTAATTTTGATTGGACTATAATTTATTTTTAATATAGCCTAATTATTGATTAAATAGATTGCTGTAGTATTTAACATATTTTGTTGAAGACAAAGAATAAGAAATTAATACATTGAAAACATTTTTGAAGTTTAAAGACAACATACACATGATAAAAAAAAGATCTTATACTTTTGTGAAGTTTCCTGCTCTGGAAATTTGAATTTCCAATATTTTTCAAAATGTGACTGTTTAGGAAGCTTAGTGATTGGTGTGCTTATCTGTAAACTGCTCTCCTTATCATACAAAGGGTAATTTACTGGAATTTTTTTCAGTATTAAGTGTTTGCTAGTAAACTACCACATTATATACTTTTTAATATTTTATATGTTTGACAGTATGTGTAACATGTGTTGGGTGCGTTCTGCAATAAGATTTGTTTCTCCTTTACGTTGACCTGTTTTTCTTTTTCTTTTTTTTTCTTTTCTTTTCTTTTTAGCGATGATTACTTTCTTAATGAAGTCACATAATTGAAAATGCAAGATCATAATTCATATAATGATTTTTTTAATAAGAAACTCGCTATGTTTTCATATGAAGTGTAAATGTGTTTTCATGGTTGTGTGTAGTGATGGGCATCAAAGGGCGCAGAGTCCACATGATAGAAGAGCTGAGTGAAACGATCATATCATTTCAGCGAGGTAAAACATACTCGCTTTTGAGTTTAAAGTTTGCAGCACTTAACTGTCTTCATGTAGCATGGAAATTCACTTGATAATTATTTAACAAGTGTGTTGCTGGTGAACTCATTTTCAACTAACAGTACTGTGCTCTTTGCTTGTATTGTATTGCCTGTAACTACATTGCCATGATTTACTACAGATACATCCAACTATGGAGAGCAGAAATATATGAATAATGTGTTGTTTGTATGTTTCTGAAATGCATAAATTTTTATAAAAATTCTCCTTATCGCATAACAAATGGAAATAGTATAGATGTTGTGTGACAGTTAATTTTAAAGTCTAGTAGTCGTTACATTGTCACTGTGATGTAATGTTCCATTTCAGGGTAGGTGTGTAACATTTGCAGGGTTTCCATATTAAGACTTCTGTTTAGTGGTTATCCTATCAAGCTACCATGCCAGCATGTGCTCTTTCAGTGAAGTATAGGCTGAATTTTATGCATGTCCCATATTTGCTAAACAAGTGTCTGTCTTTTCTAGATGCCTCATGGCCTCTAAGACTTGCCAAGAAAAATGAGAGTGCAACATTATTTGGCAACTGACTCTGAGATTGTTTCCAAATTATGCTCGCACTAGTATAAATAAATAAGTCCACTTCAACATACCATCAGTGAAATTAGCAAGCTGTCCAACTAAGAACAAATACAGCATTTAGTTGTAACATATCCTGCAAATATAATCTCACTTCATCATTATCTTTTTAAATTATTAAGTAGAGGGGTTCCATTTGTAAATTGGAATACAGTTGTTATGATTAAAATAATGAAGGGATAAAAGTAGACCTTCAGCAAAGGAAAGATATATTCACTGTACCACATATGAAAAGGCTACACACACACACACACACACACACACACACACACACACACACACACACATTGCATTTTAACATTCGTGCTTGGAAGCAGTTAGACTATAGCGTAAATTGCTTTTAACATTAAGCTAAATGCTTCCTAACAGAGCAATGTCTTTCTGTGATTTAAAATTGTTATAATAATAATAATAATAATAATAATAATAATGCTCTGAAAGATGTTAAATGATATATTGCAAGATTTAATTTAGTGCAAATGTTTACGTCAGATTCTTCGAAAAATTGTCAGTGCGTCCTTGATATTCACACTCTTTGAGTAGCTCAGCATGTCATAGTAGGTAATTAACTCTCTCACTGCCATAGACAAGCTCTTTACAGTCTGTGCTGAGGCTGCTTTTCTTATGGCTGTACTGCTCACCAAATGCTGGAGCTGGTGCTGAGAGAAGGTGTTCTGGCTGATCTACAAACTGTTGGGTGAAAAAAATTCAGTTTTTGCACATCTAACAGGACATCTTCACTTGATAAGGAATTGAATTTCTGTTTGTAATCCATAATACTTACTGTCCAGCATTCAATTAAGTATAACATTGTGCAAAATTTTAAAGATTTTGGAGAGGCAAAAACACATTGTGTACAAAATTTTATGTAAAACTGAGAGTTTAAGGATCTCATTGTATTCTTGGGTTACTGGGCTTTATATCTGAAGGATGCTAGTGTGTGATGCACCCATTCACATCCTTGCGCATCACGAATTATGTGGTCATAACTTGTCATATCTCATAAATGATTCAAGATATTGATATGGGGTTTTCAGCGAATGAAGTAACTCGACAGCAGCAGTGAGAGGTTGGCAGCTAAGGAAGCACTCGGGCATCCACAGCATTGTAGGAAAACATAAGTGGAGTGTCTATACCTATCCAATATACACCCACAGCTGCAAAAGAGTTAATATTTGTGTCAGTTCAAGATCATAAAATTTGCCTGATATTACAGGGTTGTTGACAAGCTAAAGTGATAAGATACAGTTGCACTATATAGAGGCAAAAGTTCTCATTGATGAGAAAATAAAACAGCAAGATACGAACTGTAACTTATTCTGTTATGGAAATTCAGCAAAGTTGACTTTGTCCTGTAAATAAGTCAACAAATGGTTGTCAAAAATGTGATAGTATGCCCATCAGTGCGCAACAGAGGCCCAGAGTTTAGTGTCCACTTTTGGCACTTAGACGCTCTTGCAAGTACAGCATCTGTTAGAGGTGGCCGATCCAGGGTGTCCCAAAATAATGTATACACCCTTTGGAACTGAATGTTTCATTAAAGCAGCTGGAAAACAAAAGTTTTTTGTGTGTCATTGGCTTCTGTATAGAAAAGTCTGTAACATACTTTTCTGTTTGCCAGAATACTTCAATCAAGGCAATGCCAGCTTCTTTCTTTCGTGCTTGCTTTGCCAATATATTGTTTCGTCTTCTCCGATCAAATCTTGGAAACCCATGTTGGATGCTGCTTTGTTATCAGATTCCTCTATAAAAAAAAGAAAAGATAAAAACAAATAAACATAACTAAATTGTAATTGTATTGTGTACAAACTAAAAGTTTGTGAATTATAAGCAACTGTCGTGCATTTCTTCAGTTTTCAAAATGGACTTGTATAGTTGTAGCTGCCCCATAACAAGAACTTCTTCAACGTGTTTGCAGAAAGATATTTCCCCCGCTGACCCATAATCAGGTTCGCCTTCTGGAGCTTCCAAAATCTCTTGTTTACTCAGCAAATGTGACATATTTGTAGCAGAATTACAACCACCTTCAGAATCTAACAAATACACACTCTAATCTCACAACAGCGCAACACACAATGTCTGTCAGTCACAACAGCAGCTCTTTCTTTTGAAGTAATTATAGAGAATAACAATGGAAGGCAGCACATGTCAAGGGACAGATAACAAGACATCCATACATTCTGTTCCCATGGTACTTGTCCACTTTTCAAGCAATAGGTAACTCACATGTTGTGAAAATTGCAGCCTGAGATATCATCAGACATGACCTGAGTTGGGCTCGGACGTGGCAGCCAAAGCATTAAAAGGGGTCTGGTGATATCCAAGTATTATCTGATAAAAAGTTGTGAAAATAACATTGTTTTTCCAAGCCAAACAAAGCCAAAATTGTCAGTTCAATTTGAACATGCAACAGCAGATAGGATGAAAGTGGACTACGCAATGAATGGAACATAAACTGTAGTTTTAGTTTAAGTGCATTCCGGAGAAATTTTTTCTGAAAAATTTATTTGTCCTGTTTCGCTTGCTTACTTGTAGGTAGTTTTCTGTTTTATACACACAAACAAGCTGGGGCTCCTGTCTTTCCCAGTAAACAAAATTGTAGTTTCTTTAGCTGTTATTTGCCGTGGACAGTGTTATACTTCAAAACACATACTGGCTACTGAATAAACTGGAATCAAAGAGTTACCTCATACAGAGGCTCAAAAGATGGAAACAGAGGACGGTACCATTATTGAAGATCCAGGGAATATAAAAGATCTCTGGAAAGAACATTTTAAGAAGCTGTTAAATGCTGAGGAGCGGGTACATGAGGAAACAACAAATAATGAAGAAATTGAGAGAAGTTGGGAAGCAGAATTAGGACAAATTACACGGGAAGAAATGGAAAAAGCTGTGAAGATGATGAATGGGGGGGAAAGCCCCAGGACCTGATGAAGTATCAGTGGACATGATAAGAGCAGCAGGTCCAGTGGGAATGCAGTGGCTGTATAGAGTACTATCAAGCGTGTGGAGAAATAGTAAAATACCTGACGACTGGAGAACAGGAGACATTGTCCCCATCTTCAAGAAAGGCAATAAAAGACTTTGTAAAAACTACAGAGGAATAACCCTCATGAGCCATACAGCCAAGATTTTTGAAAGAATTTTACTAAATCAAATAAGTGAAAAGATAGAAAAGGAGCTGAGTGAAGAACAGCATGGGTTTAGGAAAGGAAGGAGCACGATCGACCTGATATTTTCTATCCGTCAAGTGATGGAAAAAAGTTGGGAGTATAACAAGAGGGTGATAATGGTTTTTATAGACATAGAAAAGGCATATGACTCAGTTAACAGGGAAAGACTCTGGGACGAACTGAAGAAGATAGATATAGAAGATGGATACATTAATGTTATAAAGACAATGTACAGGGGCCACAATTGTAGAATTAGAACACCATTGGGGAACTCTGAATACTTCAAAATAAGACAAGGACTTAAGCAAGGAAGTATTCTATCTCCTGCGCTTTTTAATGTTGTGATGGAGGGAATGAATAGGGCAGTTAAAGATATAGTAAAAGAAAAAGACAAAAAGATGATTTTCGCAGGTGATATGGTAATATGGGGTGATAAAGAGGTAGATGTACAGTTACAGCTTGATGCGTGGAAGGAAATAATGAAAAGGTATGGATTAAAAATAAATAAAGATGAGAGTGAAGTAATGGTATTTGGAAGGGAGAAAGGAATCAACGGAAATATTACCTTGAATGGAGAACCCCTCAAAGTGGTAGAAAGTTTCACTTATTTAGGGAGTGAAATATCTAGGGATGGAAGAATAACTAACGAAATTAATAGGGGGATACAGAAGGGAGGCAATTTCTACCAAACAATAAAACATCTGATTTGGAATAATGAAGTTTCAGAAAGAGCAAAACTCCTTATGTATAAGAATTATTACATCCCTATTGTCACCTATGATGGAGAAACATGGACAATGACAGAAAGGGACTGGAGCAGACTGCAAGCAGGGGAAATTAAATTTCTCAGAGCAGTTAAGGGAAAAACAAGAATGGACAGAGTAAGGAATGTAGAGATTAGAAAGGACCTCAAACAAAAAAGTATGAGAGAAGAAATTGAAAGAAAGAGATTAAGATGGTATGGGCATGTTAAGAGGATGCATGGGCAGAGACTCCCCAAAATTATGGAAGAACTAAAGATGGATGGGAAAAGACCTAGAGGGCGCCCAAGAACACGGTGGAAAATGGGAGTGAGAATATCTGTTGAAAGGAGAGGTGTGACCTGGCAGCAAGTGGAGGAAGAAAACTGGTGGGAGGACCGAGCCAAATGGAGAGGACTCGTCAGCACCCAGACCCGGCAGTAGCTGGAGCGGGATTCGGATATAAATAGAAGCTCAAAAGTACTGACTGAAAGCCACAGCCCATACATTTCTGGATTTTGGTTTTTTGTTAACTGTCAGGCATTTACAGGTTGTTGTTGTTGTTGTTGTTTTGTTGAAGTTAAATGCTAGTCCTGGAGAAACTCGTGTAGATGACTTAAAAATGATTAAAGAATCAATTTTAGGCAGTGAGAACGCTTTTACTGATTGTGAAACACCTTTTCATTGCAAAATAGTCAAATTAAGATGAAAATATTGTTTTCTGTGTGACTTGCATGTTAATGTGAAGTGTGTGTCTGTAGCATGTCTTTTGCATTTCAATCTGATGCTGTTATTTGTATAAGAAAATGCGTAGAATTTTTGTCATAAGGTCATAATCTCGCTGCCAACCCACTTAACTCTTAGTATTTTGCTCTCTGACATCAGTTCCTAAATCAGGTTGCAGGTGACTTTCCTTAACATTAAAAATATTTTATAGTGTGACTGCTTCTTCTCCCATATACTGATCTCTAATTTTAGCCAGCATATAGGCCCTTGCAGAAATACTGATTTCTTAGCCACAAATCCAATAGCTGTGGGAAAAATTTACTTAAGACATAAAGAACTGCATGTGTGATAACTAAATTTATATTGTTTTGTTTTGGTGTTGAATGACAAATTGTAGCTCTTACTCTGTGTACTTGTAATGTAAGAGGTGAATCAAAAAGTTAGTTACACTTCCAAGTTAGGAACTTAATTAAACCACATTCACATAGGCAACATGCTGTGACAACATACAATGTAAGTTCTCTTTTCCACCTAGTCGGTCGTCAAGAGACAGTAAACATTTCTCGGAACGGGTAACCAGATTTTTGATTCTGACCAGCGCTGTGTAACCACCTGGATACAGCTGCTTTCACCTCCTCATTTCGGAATCACCACCTGGATACAGCTGCTTTCACCTCCTCATTTCGGAATCACCACCTGGATACAGCTGCTTTCACCTCCTCATTTCGGAATCATCGTCTACTGACATCCTCTTTCATCTTGCCAAGCACATAATAACTACATGGCACTAGGTCTGTTCTGTATGGAGGATATTGCCGTACCTCCTACTTGAAACGCTGCAGCAGTTCTGACTTTTGGTGGACTGAGTGTGATGTTGCATTGTTGTGCAACAAAATCACACTTGCACCCAATTTTTCCCACTGCTTTTCTTTAATTGCTTTATGCATCTGGTGCAATGTTTGACAATATGAAGCAGAACTGATGTTGTGCCTTGCAGCATAAATTCCATTTGCACCACACCCTCCATGTCGAAGTACACAGTGGCCTTCACCTTTCCTGCTGAATGTTGGATCTTGGCCTTCTTTTTTTGTGGTGATGTGGTGTGCACTCATCGCATTAATGTTCTGTTTGTTTCGGAGATGAAGTGGTAGACCCACATTTCATCCCCTGTGATGAGTAATCACAGAACACACCATTGCAAAAATTCCAGTGATTATTGGAAACATTGTCCCTTGTGAGCAGCCATGGGCTCCATCTGGCTCACAGTTTGATATCAAAGGTGTTGGTGAACAATGGACAACACAATACCATAGGAAATATTCAGCATGCTGGCAATTTCCTGGAGTGTTACGCACTGATCCTTTCTAATGATCACATCCACACAATCAACATTAGCAACGTACTGGAAGTTGCAGACATGCCATCACGATACTTGTCAAATTTCTTACTCAATTCACAGTACATGGGTAAGAGATTGCATGCTGACCATGTACAGCAGTGATATCACAGTGAATGTCTGTGCAATTCAGCCATTTAGCCCATAGAAATCTGATCATTGTTCACTCCAGTTTTGAGTGAACATCCAGTTGATGCGCCATTGAGCCTAGCCCACCCTGCATGCAGAACGTGATGGGATTGTCCTATTGGACGTGTCAGCAGATATTGTCACATGCTACACATTGGCCACGGTCACAACACACAGCATGCTATCGCGACGGGCTATTGTAACTTACTTTCGGATTTGCCCTCATAAGTAATTAAATTTACTGTAATGTTTCAAGATCTTCATTATTTACTTTCCAATTTGAGTTTTGTAAGGCCATTTGTGTTGTGTGACATAGTTATGATGATAGATTGAAACTAGTGCATTCTCACGTGGATTCCCTGCAAAAAGAAATTCAGTAAAGTTTGTAAAGGCCATATAATAAATACATTAAATACACTAGGTAGTAAGTGCAAAATATGAAAATTCGAAATAAATATTTACACTACATCCACCTGACACAGATAATTTAACCTGCAATAATACTGTCAGTACGAAATTGACTAATTGGTATGACCTCTGAGTGGGCTGTATATTAATATACTACTTTTATCGGTTTCAGTTAATCCTGGTGCAAAGGAGAGGCTGGTGCAGATAACTGGTCCCAATGAAGAAAAAATAAAGTTAGTGAACTCTTTCAGTTCATGTCAAAATAGTTACTGATAATTATAGTTCAAATAATAATTTAAGAGAAGTGAAATTCATACTGAACAACAAAAGAAAAATGATGTTACGTGATTGCTTGTACATCTGTGAACATTTTGGGAGATGGAAGGTGATCTTCATTGCGGTTATTTTGATGGCTGATGCATGTTGGACATATATATATATAATCAAGATTCATATTTGCAGAATTTACTGTTGTGTGCTCCTTTACACGAAGCATCGTGTAGATTGTTCCTTAAATTTTAATTTAAAGAAACTATAGTAGTTTGTTGTCTTTGAGTTCTTGATGTTGCTATCACTAATTTGCTGTATGTTGCATGCGTTTTCGATAATTCCAGCTACAGCATTGCTGCAGAACTCATGCAGGGGAGGGTTACAGGCCTTGGAGTACTTTATGCTGAACTGGCATATTTAAATGCCATCCATGTTCCAGCTTACCAAAAGCTCATGAATATTTTTTAAACCCATTGTGAATGATAAAAATGAAATTTATTTCCTCATTCCACAAGAACTCCTACAGAATCATATTTAAATAATGGTGGTACTGTAAACTATTTTTTAAATCAGAGTTTTCCTTAAATGTGAATCTTGAGTAATTAGTTCATAATGCTGATTTTTTTTCCTGTTGGGCACTGTCGACAAATGGAACCTGCAAAATATGAGGCAGCGTTGTACAGTGTTGTACTACCTTGAAATTATGTGTTTTGAGTATTTATTGTGTGTGTGTGTGTGTGTGTGTGTGTGTGTGTGTGTGTGTGTGTGTAAAAATCTACAATTAAGACATCATATGGCATTCTTGGGAAACTTTGCTGCATAACACTTTAAACTTTAAACAACTCGTCATTTCTCCAAAAGAACTTTCTTCACCTGGACATAATAGCATTCTACACTATGGGAAACAGTGTGGGCTTCATCCATGAGGTAAGACATCTGAAAGGTGCTCCATCCCCAGATTGAATCCACCTGGATGTTTCAGGTTTTCCATGTCCCACTAGGTGAACACCAGTCCCACTTCAGTTACATGATTTGCAAACATTCAGGAAACTTCCTCTGACTTCAGCATCAGTAACACTAATGCACACAGTTAGGGTACACACATTCTGTCCCAGAGAGTTAACAGATTGGTGAGAGGAAGGGTATCCCATAACACCACGCCAATGCAGGACAAAGACTACGATTTCAACGAGTGCAGTGTTTGAGCTGAACACTTAAAATCATTTCTTGCAAAACTTAGGCTTACTGAACAATTGTAAAATTTACTACTCCACAAAAGTTGTTAGATATTATTAAGGAAGGTAATGACTTTTCGTTTCAATAAAAGAGGATATTTGGATTATTGCGGCACTTGGAATAGGACCCTGTCTAGATAAATGACTGTGTTTGCCCAGAACAAGTTTTAAAAATGACAAATGTATTATTAATTGATGAAATACGTAACTGCCCCATGGAATTAAACAGCTCTCAACTGATTCTGAGAGATGAATGTGGTGGCAATGTTGATCTCCTGGGGCTATTAAAAAAAAAGGCAGCAAAAATATCCATGGGTCTTTCTGTATAACAAGCTCTGAAAATTCTCTACTTGATGTCGTATTTTTGCATTTCAGAGTTAACTAATGAGTGCGATGAATAATAAGCCCAATTTCTTCCACATCTGAGGCTATATAAAATAATTTTGCTGCCCTTGCCTTATTCAGTTAACAAGACGCAAGCACTTTGCCTGGTAACCTCCGACTAATTCGTGCCACAAAGGAGCGTTGCATCTTTTCTATCCACCGAGCCTTTTTGTTGTAGGGGGACTTCCCTACGTGTTTTACATAATAACAAACCTGCTTTTCCTGTGCATGAACCAGTATTACAAGTAAAGTTGTAACATTTCCATTCTTACAGAACATCACTTTTAAAATTACATCCATAGATTAATTACATTGAGATGAATAATGTATAAAAAATTGCATAGATGTTGCATCAAAGAGCTTTGGGATACAGAAGTCACATTAAGCAAAAGCAGACAAAGAAGTTAACAATGTAAGAAGAGACAGATTGCTGCTTACTGCAAAGAAGACACGTTAAGTTGCAGACATTCGCAATTCAGACACTTGCATAAAGCTTTCAGCCACAGCCTTCATCAGAGAGAGAGAGAGAGAGAGAGAGAGAGAGAGAGAGAGAGAGAGAGAGAGTAGCACACCTCAGGCACATATGACCACAAACTCCAGCTTCTTGGGCCAGAAAGTCTTCTGTAGTTTCCATTGTTTGATTTAGACAAAGAAGTTAGGTATGACAAATACAGGTAAAATCAATAATAGTGTTAAAATTTGCATTTAGTAGTTGCCTGGACATCTTGTTCTTTTCGGCCTTTGAACTATTTATGGGGCCAAAGATGTGACATGCAAAGAAAATGAACTTAACAAACAGCCAAAGTTATAGGGGATTGTTATAGCTGCCTGAGCAGTAATGAATTCAGTCCATAATGATAAAAGATTGTAATTTACAAGATTTTAATAGTGATTGGAAATTTAATTCTTAAGATTTAGTTCAATTGGAAAAGTATGGCTTTGAATTTTGGAACACTGTTTTGTGATGATTGCAACCTTTTAAGAACTGAGTGGGTAATATGTTATTAATTTGTAACAGAACTTAACTATGCAATATGAAAATGTTTTCGAAAAAACCATTTGACTGTCAGAAATTGCATTTAAAGGTAAAATTTACGATTGTGTATGTATGTAAATGATTTTATTTTTCAAGATAAATCCATAAGTTTTCTGTTTCACAGTTACGCAAAGCATTTAATAGAGGACACAATAAGACGCAATGCCTCACCAGTACGTCTCGAGCATGAAAAAGAAAGGGTTGGTGATTCAAGTAGCAGCTTAAATAGTAGTGCATCAGATGAAAGCAATAGACTTTCCACTCTTGGTAAGAATTGTTTCACTAAGTTCATATTTATGACCCATTTGAGCATATAATTATCCTCACACGCTAAGCTACAGGCAGTAATTTAAGATCCGTTTAAGACTTACATTTGACTGTGTATTGTTACAATAGAAATTTCCAGTTACAAACAACCAACAAAAAATGGCTACTGGCTATCAGTCACCTGTAGGTGAGTGGAAGGTTGTGGTAGACCACTTGAAAATGGGAAAAATTGCATAACAAAAATTTGATTTGCCACTTGACTGTATATTAAAATATCCTGAACGATTGATTCTTCTTGTGAATCATTTCTAATGCTTTAGTATTTTTGTTCCACCTCCTTTTCCTTGAGAAATTGCAGTTGGTAGATTAACGTGTTTTAAAAGATTAATTTTCTTTTGGATAGTTGATAAAAACTTAGAATTCTATATCAGTTTGTTAAAGACCATCTTTGTGAAGGCAATCAATGTGCTCGGTGTTTTGATGCCTCAATGCAGTGTCCTCAAGAGAAAGTCAGCTGAAATGCGCTCCTGTAATAGCTCAAACACCTTCAGCTTTGTGTTCAGACAGTTGACAATGCTGTTACTCAACGTTGCTGGGATGTCAATAGCTGGTTATACACTTAGAAGTCAGATATGATGGGAATGTAATTCAATCCTAGTGTTGCACTGATCTGCGAGCTTGCACAATAGCCAAAGTTTTGGTCCTAAACACCAGCGTGTTCTGAGGTAGGGGAAATGACCATTCTTCTTAGAGATTGAGAGACCGATACAAAAGAAGGTGCCATCTACATGTAGTTGACCAGTTACTTTCAATTTGCCAGGGAATATTTAAGTTTCATCTGGTCTCTGCATTTGTATGGTTGTCAGGAATATGTTCACTAATGTCTGATGTTTCAAGTTTGGATAGCAGTTGGTTGCTACAAAAAGCAAGTATCTGACAGACATTGCAAAGAGCTGGTTTCAGTAATTGGGTAGTAAGAAAGCATCCTGTGAAATAGCAGTTACTATTCAACAGTACTTCCTTGTTTCAGTAGAGAGATGACTGGTTCAGGGAATCTTCTGTTACTCAGCTTTCTAAACAATTGGGGCACCCGAGTTTGGATCTGCAACTTGTATTCATCAATCAACAACTGACACACTGCTGAGAGGTCACACAAAGTATGGGACAATGCATGGAGAATGTTCATTGCTACTTGAAACCCTATAAGATGGTACCTGCTGTCAATGTACCATGGCGTCTGAGTTGTAGTAGTCAAGGTTACTGATGTCATATGGTCTTCCAACATTGTCAGTTGAGCAATGTGCTATAAATATTTGTGAATAAATGTTTCTGCTCTGGGTGTGCCAGATGACATTGATATCTCAACAATCCAGTATTGTAACAGCACAACCAGTTATACGACTAGTCCCCTATCTGTGACAAGTATCTGGGATTATGGGAGCACAAAACTTCTGTATGAATAAAAGAATTTATACATTTTCATGTGCACTTAAGATGACAAAGAAGACTTGTGGGAAAGCTATGCTGAGTGAATGCACCAAAGACGTGCTGTTTATGTTACATAAGTAATGGATGCCCACTGCTCCTTTTGTGAACAAATTGTAGTGCAAGACAGTAGGTAGCTGTGTTCCAGCCATGATTAGTCACATTTCAGTATATTTGTCCCGAGATTTGCTGTTTCAAAATCATACAGCAATTGATGTAAGATGTGGTGGCCCAACCAGGCTCTTTTTTGTCGCTTGAGTGTGGGCAAAGCGATTTGTGTGACCCATATTGTTTGCAGAATGCTTGTATACCACATTTCATTGAGGATACATACCAGATGTTGTAATACCTTCAGTGGCAAAGCTGTGATTATTGGCTAACTAACATTTCTAACTCCTGAGGCAGTGCCAGAGGTTTGATTGATTCCTTCCTTTCAGTGGGGGGATGTAGTAAATGGTTGGCCAACATTGACAAAAATTTTTGTACACTGTTCCTAGTCATGCAGTTGTCAATAAACTATGAACCTTTAAGCTTTTTGTCACAGATTCAGTTACAGATGCAGTATTTGCAGAGGAATTCTGTAGAGGAGGGATAAGTTAGTAGTAAATATTAACACTGTGGCTTCTTATTCTGTGATGCTAAGATCTTTGTAATGTCCATTTAAGAATTAAGAGCTTCATGTTGGTAATTGTTGCCATTGATTTAACCCTTTCACATACATGGGACACATTTGTCCCACATATAAATCACCTTACTAATTGGACTGTAATCACAGTTGATGTGCTGCAGATGCTCTACTTGAAACAGAGACATTTGTTTTCTTTAATTCGTACATCTTCGGTGGCTACAATTACTATAACTACCATTAGTCGTCGGTTATTTTTGGTGGTTCTCACTTCGAGCAGACACACAAATTTATTCACTTATTGTGTGCGTATTGTGTTCCCTGCCTTACTGTCATAGCTGGAAAGTATATTCAATAAGTTTCTCTTTTACTTTAGACCATTCATTTAGAAAATGGCTGTGTTTCATCAGTGGAAATCTTTATTTTCATTCTTTGGGTCATAGTTGTCCCAATGTACCACAATGGTAATTTGTGTACTTGTTTTTGAATGTCATGAAATCGTTACTATTACGTAAAAAAAAAAAAATGAGCAGAACGCTATGTAAAATTCGGTTGAAAATTAATTATCTTTCATTTTATTAAATAAGCAGAAAAAATTTGTGCTGGTATAATTTCAAATCTGATTTTAGATCATGTGCTCCAGAAAAAGAGAATTTTTCATCACTGATGAAAGTGTTATGCAGATTTTGGAGGCTTGCAGTAGTGATGACGAAGATAATCTGTTACTGGATGAAGAAGATAAAATTTTTCTTGAAGGAGGTATGGAAGATGAAAGAGAACATGTTATTATAGAGGATCCTGAAAAAGAAATAGGTAGCCCACCTAGCAAAAGAAGGCATACAGACGAAATATCAGAACCAAATGCTCAGGTACCTGATTCCCTTCCAGATTTACCAGAATTTAAATGGTCCAGAACTTACCAACCAAGACAGTTCAGTAATAACATGAATCAAGAATTTGTGAAAGTGCTTTTGTTTAGTGTCAGTGAAAATCGTGAAATGCCACAGCCATTTGAAATTTTTTCTTCCACTATTGGCCTAAAAGATTTGGTGCATGATATATTAATTCCTGAAAGTATTTGGTATGCAGAACAATCAGGCAATGCATTCAGCACAAATGAAGATGAAATCAAGGCATTTCTTGGTATGAACCTGGTAATGGGGTACCATATTTTGCCTGCATTTAGAAGCTACTGGGCAACTGAACCCGATTTAGGTGTTCCTTATATAGCTCAGATTATGCCACTACATTGGTTTGAAGAGATTCGAAAGTACTTACATTTTTCCAATAATGCAGAACAGTCAATAAAGGAAGACCGCACATACAAAGTGAGACCTGTACTTACCCATTTGAACAAAAACTTCCAGGAATCTCTTAGTGCAACTAGGGCTCAATCTGTAGATGAGCATATGATCAGATTCAAAGGACATAATATTATGCGACAGTATGTCAAAAATAAGCCAGTCAAATGGGGTTTCAAAATGAGGTGCAGATGTGATTCGGAAACTGGCTACCTATTTGAGTGTGATTTATACACTGGGCAAAAAAAAAAAAACAAAAAACAACAACAACAACAAACCTCAGGTCCTGAAGTAGGGCTTGGTGAGTCAGTAGTTCTTCAACTGACAAAATCACTATCTGGACTGGGATGTGAAATTTACACAGATAACTTTTTTAACTCTGCAGCTTTGCAGTATTACCTTGGTTTACAAAATATCAGATCATGTGGAACAGTGCGCACCAATCATGAAAACATCCCAAAGACATTCCCTCCAGACACAGAAATGAAAAGAGGTGATTCATACAGTCTCAGTAGCAATGGTCTGACAATCCTCAAATGGGTGGATAACAAGCCAGTTTCTCTACTGACTAATTTTATTTCCCCAATACCATGTACGACAGTGAAGAGGCGTCAGTCTGGTTCTTCTGAAAAGATCAATGTTCAGTGTCCTCTTATGATAAGAAAGTACAAGAAGTGAGTGGGAGGGGTGGACCTTATGGACCAGAAGAAAGTGACTTATGAGATCGACAGGAAGGCAAAGATTAAGTATTACCTGAGAATTTTCTTTGATCTTCTTGACATTAGTGTAAACAATGCGTATGTAATATATTCAAAATTGTCAGAAGAATCAGGATTCAAATCAACTCTATCATCCCTAGAGTTCGGACAATGCATTGCAAGAAATCTAATTGGAAATTATTCAAGGCGACAAAGGAATTTATCAGTAGTAGTGAAAACTTCAAGAAGGTTGCAGACAAGTTGCAATCCAAAGAGTCCAGAGCACTGAATGATAAAATCAGACATAAGGTAGAGATGTGTTCATTGTGCTTCAAAGTGTGTTGAAAATCACACTTACAATATTTGTGAACAGTGTGGTCTTAATTTGTGCTTTACTTCAAGCAGAAACTGTTTTGCAGGATTTCGCATCAAACAGACAACATACACACAGCCTATGTAATTTTTCGATGTATTAAGTGTAATGTGTTCTGTAACTGTCCTTTAAGGACCATAGGGACAAATACGTCCCAGCTTTTTTTTCTTTTAGCAGTACAAATAAAAATGTTTGAAATAATAACATATTTTGTTTATAAAACCTCCAGTTACCACATAGATACAAAAATTTTAATCACTAGCACTTTAGTTTTCTTGTGTACCTGAAAGGGTTAAAAGAGATTTAAGTGAAACAAATTTGAGTAGAAATTGGGATCAGTTTAAGTGTCTCATCTGACCCTGTGTTGAGTACATTATTAATATAAGATATTGAGATTTTCAGTTTGATGTGTAATTAAATTTGCACACTGTTTTTAGAAATAGGTGGCTAATTTTAACCTCAACACTGTTAATTTAGTGCAGAGAGTACATTCATCTGTAATTTTAATAACTATTTTAACATATGCATGTTGTTCCGCTTCCAGGTGGAGGACGAAGTAAACTTTTACATAGCTTCTCCACCAGTGATGCAACTCTGGAATATAAGTACACGGTGACTGTTGATGATCATACAATCAAGATAACTGGTGCAAATTTGGATCTAGTGCTGGTAAGAATAAATAGATGTGTTTGAGTTAGAATTTGCTAGTGATTGCATGCTTAATGTATTTTATGGTCTCTACCAGTCCTTATTTCAGGAATACATCTTCAGTTTTCTCTTTGATCAACTCTCTTGAGCTTATTCTCCTGACTTAAGAAAAAAAAGGAAACACTATTGGCATTCTCCAACAGTTTTTATAGACTGACTAACTGGTTTTGAGCTGCTTCAGCAATCAGGTATTACTGACTGAGGTCAAACTTAATTTAACGGAGAGTAAATGGATAATTGTGTTGGTTTGAACTTGAGCAAGTGTTCTGTGTTGTATCCTTACTGATTTCTTATGTGTCCAGTAATATTATCTTTCTCCCTATCTTTCGTGTATGATGAATGTCATGTTGTGCCTCAGATGCAGGGTTTTCCATTAGGTCTTGGCAAGGCTGAATATTTCTTTTGTAGTATCCAACTTTTCATGTGTTCAGACAGTATGATTGCCACATCTTTAGATGACTGATCTACATACAGTTTTCCACAGTGTTTGCAGATCTTATACGTCATTTTATGCCAAATACTCAATAATATTTGAACTGTTGAATTAAATGTTGACTTCGTTATTATTCTCATAGACAGCGGGACTTATTTGCATGAGGTGCGGAGGTGGGGGGGGGGGGGGGGGGGGAGGGGGTGGAGTCTTCCGTAATTTTTGTAATTGTTACCACAATTAATCCTCAATGTGCCACTGGTACTGAGAGTGCCACCTGTCAGCCACTTTCCTGCCTCCAGAGGTTTCCTTGTGCCTTTCTGGCTATGTGCACCTTTACCACATCACAGTACAATTCTTCCCTCCCCTACCATGTATGTCTGGCCAGACAACTGCCCATTTTTGCTGTAGCCACAGACATGCTCACAATCAAGCATGTGTGTGCATGCATATTTAAACTGGAAATAGAGCCTTTGCTTGTTTGAAAGATTGAGATCTTCAGTGTTGGTATGTGTGTTTGTGCTACCCTCCACATCAGTTTCAGGTAAGTGGTCTATTATTGGAATTTCACTATAACTTGAACACCTTCCGGGGTTCAGCCAGTGGTGAAAACCCAAGTCATTCTACTGAGTATTGTGTGTTTCACTGACTTGACTTAACATCTTAATGGTGCAATGTATTATTTCAATTCACTTTGTACCACACAGAATAACAGCGGGTGGACAATCCAGGAAATAGACACAGGACTTGCTGAAATCTAATTTTGGACTTGTCTGTTAGTGGCAGGGTACATTAGGGATGTTAATAGTTACCAAATCTAACAGATTGCCATGTTAGAACTGTTTGTTAGTTTTTGCCATTGCCCAAGTTCACACCACCAATAGGTTGGCAGTTACAGTATACTGTCACCATGCAGTCAGTAAATGGCAGCACTTTGCATTGAACATTAGTTGTTTCAGTGTTTCTCAGCTTTTATTGTGAAGTTTCGTGTTTTAGAGCACTGGAAATGTTCTGCACCCGTAAACTTTTGTTATGAAGCAGAGTGTGTTTGTATTGATGTTTTAAGAGTGGTGTGTTATGTCTCAACACAAGAGTTAATGTAAAAAATTGTTAAAAAACACATTCTTTAGCTTAAAAGGTATTGAAGGGAATTCCCCCACTAGACAAGATCACAAATTTGTGTGCTTTAAGTGGAAGGAGTTCTTTAAATTGGAGTACACCAGTGGATGTCCAGTTTCAGATGTTTCAAGATTGGTGAACAGAACAGAACAAAACATCGTAAGTGGACACTGCTAAGAACTGGAAAGGGAAAGAGGAAGGGAACAACAGTGAACCGTTACCTTTGCATCAGGCAAGAAAATAAGTTACTACAGATGGGTAACCAAGGTGGAAACATTGCATCAGGATGCAATAAGCAGACATGTGTATCATTATTAGGAAATGGATTTTTTATAAGAAAAAAACCTCAAAATATTTTGTTTTTTACACAGGAAAACATAAAAAAATATACATAGCAAATTCAAAAATATTTTGTTTCAATATAACAAAACTGTAAATACTTAATGTTAAAAAAATACTCACCAATCGTGCTAATGCAGTGGTGGATTGAAACAGTTCACTGTTACAGTGAACCATGGAAACTTTCTCTGTTTTCCATCACAAGTTGTCTCAAAACAATGCAAGATACAGAGAGAAAGATGTTTCAGTATCACATGATGATAGCCTTGCATATTTCATGAAAGGAATGTCACTATTGAACACATTCATTTTTCCAAAACTTTAACAATTTTACATGTAGTATGAAATCCACAATTTTAGAGATTTTTTGCCTCCATCCATGTGGAGCAAGTATTGGTCTCACTGCGGACTTCTAGTACTCAGCCACACACAATTGATATCATCAAAGTGTAAGGGTCTGAAGATGGTGTTGACGCAACGTCGAAACTATTAACCAAATAAATATGGAATCTTAAGTACAGCTGGAGGAGTTTTATTTTTAATACAAATTATACCAGCTGATGTCCCACCATCATCCATTTTAAATATGGATGTACGAAGGTTTTAGAGAAAGGCCTTCAACTGCCATTTTCATGTGTGGTGCAGCATCAGCAGATAATAGTAAAGCACTCTCAGATTTCACCCAATTTGGCCATTACAGCAGTAGAGTTTCATTGAATAAGTGAGACATTGTCATGTATTTGATGCTGATACTTTTTACATGCTAATAGAAAATGTCTCTTTGAAACCATTTCATCATTTTTCTAGCACAGCTACCACAATGTTTCCCACTTTCCTTATGCAAACTTTGTATTTTCATGTTCTGCTGTGAACTTTCTTAGCATTTCTTCATAACAAGAAGACACATACCATTTTCTTGATGTCGCTTCTTCTGGTGTTTCAAAATTTTTGTATTTCTTGAGAAAGTTACTGAGTGCTGGTCTCCTCAGTTTATACAGAGGAATATCATATGAAAGAAAAGTGGCTGTATAATATTTGGAACTCTTTGAAACTAGGGTATATGAAGAGGAAGCTGCTTCACCTAAAAGAATTTGTCTTGAAGTTTTATGTGAAGTGGCCCTTCTATGTTTACAACCTGGTAAATACTGCAGGACTTCACATCACTGGTCTGCATTTAGTAATTCTTCCATCACTTGGAAGGATACTGCTAAATTCAGCACCATACTGTTGGAAATGAGCGTACACTCGACTTTACTTTTTTCATTATATCACCAATTGTTTCACTAAAGGCAGCATACTGTATAAATGCTGTGCTATAAACTACATGAGAGCAATGACTGCAGACTGTTGTTTTCATTGGGATTGCCGCCAACAAATGAAGTTACTGAAATTCCATTCTCATAATATGAAATTGCATGAGTTTTTTCTAAATTTAAAAATTATAACAAAGAAGTGACAAATTGTTTGTTAAGCAAAATTATTTAAAATATGTACACAAAATATTACAAATATATGTATTAGTGATATAGAATTTCATGTATGATTGAAGTGTGCTGTTTTGGGAAGTTCACTTGTAATAACAGTTTTTTATCTACAAGCAAAAAAAAATTATTCTTATGAAATTCCTTTCCCTAGTTATTACGAATACAAGAAGTACTTTACTTACTTAATGAAAGAAAGTAGTCACCACAAAAGTTTCATCATGAGATGGATTTCTTGTAACAAAAGTTTTTGGATCTGAAGTTGTCATTCAGGGGAAGTAATGCAGTGATCTCGAGATGACAGTATCTGTGTCCTATAAGGAGCATTTCATTTGGAGAAGTAAATGGCATTATGGAATGTGTGATAATGTGTGACACAAGTTGTCAGAAGGTTGGATGGTCCTCATGGCTGAAGGAACAGCAAGGACATTCTTCAGGAAGGGTGATGGACTACTTGTCCATCATGGTGGCTTAATTCATGGCATCATTCCAAACTATTTCTTTTACATTACAGTGCCAACTTAACAGTTGTGAATGACTGAATGCCACTTGTGAGTGACTGGAATGCCACAGTTTTCTAAAATATTCCCCAAATTTAACAAAAATTATGGATAATACGCTATACCGTTTTGTGTTTAGAAGTTCTAACAGCTCAGTGGAGGAAAGTGTGTGTTTTGGTTTTGATACAGAGAAATATTCCGTTGCAGAAAACGAATGAAACTTCGCATGAATAAGAAAGTATTAGTAGAACTTGTAAAGCTTAAGAAGCCAAAAAACCTAACATTACCAGGTTGGCGAAGGGACATAATGTAATAAGTATCTTTCCTTAAAACACATGTTCTGTACAGTTAAACTTACTTGACTCCAGATGATAAATAATTTGGGAAGAAAGAATTAAGTTGTTATTCTCAATGGGAAGAACAAATTGATTATTCTCAGTGCAGTGGAAATGCCAATGAAAGTAGCTATTACTGAAGTTATGCCACAGGACTGGTCTTGAGTTGAGCCGTACCAAGAAGAAAGTTCAGGAAACATGGATCTGAGGAGGACAGGTGAAAGGACCGATTGAACAGATGATACTACTGGTTCCAGCATCATTTCCACATCTGAGGAAGAGGACAGTGAAGAGTTTCCCCTTGGAGTCCTGCTGTTTAAACCATAATTTTGTTATGGTATTAATAAAATATTCATTGATGTAAGTGTCCTGTTTGTTATTGTCATTTATTAGTCACTTATCAATTACAGTGGAACTTCAATTTTACATTCTCCGGTTTTATTTTTTCGCGATTCTACACCATAAATATGTAGCCCCTGTGAAAAACCCATAAGATCATAGCTAAAAATTCCCCAATTTTACATTTCTTCCTAGTAAAGTTTACCCAGATTATAAGTTTTACTTGACGTCTTGTATGACTTCGTCCCATTTTCTTACTATTGACATTTGAAGTGACTGAACAAGTTGTAAGCGACTCAAAGGACAGATGGTTCGCACCATGGGTGGTGGTAGAATTAAGATAATATTTTTGGCCATTGTGGAGAGGGGAGATGTGGAAAAGAAATGCTGATGTAATCCATGATCAGTGTTGCGAACACAACTAGCAACATTTAGCTTCACCTCGCAATGCTAGGTTTCAGCAGTAGCAGAAAAACAAGGCAGTTGACGCGGAGTCTTCAGGCCCGAGCCAATACGGGATGAAGGGGACCAGCCACCAACTTTTCTTTTGCCAATTATAACTCAGTCTCATCTTTTTGCATGTATTTCTGATGTACGGTATTCAGCAACAGTATCAGTCAACCTTTTCAATTCATATGCTGAGTCTCAAAGAACATGCTCAGTCATAATCAAGGAAACATCGCCCATTTCCGGCTGGTGAGCTCTTATTGCCTGGCGACTTGTGAAGTCACTCAGTAGCCAGCGCAGCGACCACATCACATTAACACATGTAAAAAAAGCTCACCCTGTGGATGTGTAGAGAGGGGGAGTGGCTCTTTAGTGATGGGAATGCAGGCAGGGGTGAAAGTATTTTGTGAAGTGCTGTGACAGAGATGTCACGTGGAAATAGAACAAGGATTTTGTGATCGCAAGTTTTAAAGACTTTGTCTTCAAATTTGATGTGATACAGTTGCAACAGCTACATATACTACTCATATACTTTGCATCACACATACCATGCGCTGTAAGTAGTAACGATTGGCAGCAGTGATAGAAGACATGAAGCGAAACTGTAGCACCTGAGTTTCCTTTGAAATTTACATTTTACACAGTGTACAGAAATTCACTGAGCCAAAGTCTAATAAGCTTGTAACGTAAATTGGGGAAGTAAACTGATTTTTTTTCACGACTCTGTTTCTCTCACCAAGCCTAAAATAACATGTTAATGGTGGTAAGCATATGAAGTCCGGCTCATAAGAACATCATTAAACAAGAACAGCAATGGTGACTTAAGTATGTCATTAAGCAGATGCCCACATTTATGCTTATGGTTCAACCATTTAGGTGCTGTGATGTTCATCAATTTTTGCTTTTTTCTGGGTGAACAGAAAGAATGATCTCTTAAAAATGGGAGTTTTGAATGTATAATTTGTAGTCGTAACATGTCAGAAAACAGCTTGATTAACTTGTACCCAGATACAAATTTCAATTTTTTGATGAGTTTTTACTTGCTGTTACACATCTATGATTTTTTTTAGGAACTGATGAAATTCAGTACCAAAAATTATTGTGTAAACATTGTATTGTACACTTAATTTCCTTCACATATATAGATTTTGTACAAAAAATATTGGAGAGGATGGTGATTTTTACTCAAATATGTCAATTACATGTGTATTTGCTCATACTTTGGGTGGTTTTAACATTTTTCTCTGTGGTTTTTTTTTTTTTTTTTTTTTTTTTTTTTTTTTTTTTTTTTTTTTTTTAAGTGTAGTTTGCATGAAAATGTAAAGTAGGGGTTTCACTGCAATGACCATATGCTGAAAGTAGGTGTGGCATGTGCAGGAAATGCTGACAACACTGCTCCCTCCACTTGCTTCACACATAACTGTCTTAAGTTGAAAGTTATCCTAATTGCACAGTACCAAGTTAAATGACTTGTAGCACACGTGTGTCACATTTGTATTTGGAAAAGTTAATGTAATTCAGAATGATAATCAGTTTAATTTTTTTTTTGTGACAGACCGGCTAAAGCAGCCAGAGATAGTCATGTGTTTGTGGAGTGCTTCTTTGTGGCTTTGGCCAAAAGCTTAGTGTGTAACAGTATTTTCGTTGTGCCTGTCTGCAACTCATTGTGTTGAGTAGCAATCTATCCTTTTCATAATTGTTGATATTCCAGCATGGACTTTCTATTGTTGGATATATTGAAAGATATTTTGAACAAAGAAGTCTTTGTGTTCCGAAGTGATAACAAAGACTCAGTGAAGTATAATTTGAAGAAAGGGCTGTTTGTAGATGTTACATTAGCGTGAATTTGTTAACAATAAAACAAATGTTACAATAGTGGTTTGGGATGCAACATGTAAAAAAAAAACTAAAATGTGGCATTTGTTAAATAGTGCACCCTTTTTTTGTATGTTTGTACATGTTAGCAGAAGTTAATGCCAAGTATAAATTTCCACCATGTACTGAGTATGAGGGGTTATTAAGATTTTTATTAGTTAGCAGGACCAAAGAATGTGTTACTTTCCTATGGAAGGTGTTAAAACTTAGAATAATGACAGTACCAAAATTCTGAGAAAGGATGTTGATTACTGTGCTGATTAGCACCCAATGGTTTTAAAGCCTTCTGTCCAAAACATAGGATCAGAATATAATGCTACATATGTTGGTTCTTTGCTGTTTTGGAAATATTTCTCTGTTCTGGGGTACTTCTAGTCTCATTTCAAACTGTCATAACTTTTATATTTTTGTGTTAAATATTCTTTGCATTGATTACTATTACCAGTGCTTTGTTTAATACATGTATGGATGTACTTTTCACTTCTGCCCCTGAACTTACCTGAAACACCTTCAGCTCTCATTTTGCTGTGTAAAACAGAGTATTAAAATTGTTGTAAATGTATAGTGGACAGTGTTGATAAATAATACTGCATGTACGACAATTTCAGTATAGTAGAGTAAGGAAACAGCGAGGTGTACATATTTTTTTAGTGGTAGGGCTTTACAGGTAAGATGCACATACCAATGTTTAAGGAAGTTTTTTCCTTTGAACTACAATTTTCAGATCAAAGTTCTGAAAATTTGGATGACAGTGGCAGTGTTTGAAGTAGGGCTCTGTCCAACATTAGAGGATGTGGTAAGATAAGAGTTGTAGAATTTGAGAATGTGTTGTAAGTGTATGGTTCAGTGTCTTTTGGACTCATATTTTATGGTATTATCAATTACTGTATACCATCAGATACAGTAGACTGTAATATTGTAAAAGATGCTGAAGATCCATAATAAAGTATTAAAATTTCATGCTGCAGATTTGTTGTACCGACAGGATAAGTCTGCAAGTAAATTTTTAAAAGGATGCTAATATGATTCTTATTTACTTTTACTGTAAAAAAAAAAATAAACTGGTATTGTCTTTCTTTACATATAAAGTTTCAAACAAGTTTCCTCCATTTTTTTTCTTTCAGACTGCTAAACTTATTTTGGACGAATTCTTTTATGGAGAACAAGAACGGCCACAGGTTTCAAAAGAATGTGATGAAGGGTAAGTTCAGAAATGCTCTCTTCCTGTAAAAATTGTGGTTTATGGATTTTTTTAAAATTTAGTTTCATGCTGTGAAAGGTTTGCAAATACTTTACATAATGGGAAACAAAAGTTTGGGTTGAAGGGAAAAAGGGGGCGGGGGTGAAACTTATTCAAATATCTGTAGTGGAGTTAACTAGGGTGATGGTTTATATTAGGAAGTGGATAGGGAAAATGAGTTATGGAGAGAAAAGACAGTATGGGATGGACAAAAAAAGATTGCACGTTGTAGGTTCAAAATGCAGTTCTGCTGAAAGGACCTGAGAAACCAGATGATGTGATGTGTTTTCATCTCTAAATTCGAATCTCTTCCCCTTGTTCAGAGCATTGTTTGATGTTTTGTTTGGTGTATTCTGTAGGCATTATTCTCTGCATTATATTATAGTTGCTATCACTATGGGAATGTCTTGGAAATAAAGGTTTTGGTGGCAGATTGACCTGTGATAACATCCCAGGGTGTAGGTAGGTTGGAAGACAATGGTTTGGTAGTGGAGCTACGTCAATGAATGTGCTGGTGGACACAGCTTACCAACCAATACTGAACAGTTAAAGTAATAACATGGAAGATAGTCAGAGGTTATGTTCTCTGAGGTCACAAAAGTTGTGGGATACCCCCTAATACTGTGTCAGACCATCTTTTGCTCAGTGTAGTAAAGCAACTTCACGTGGGATGGACTCGACAAGTCATTGTAAATCCCCTGCAGAAATATTGAGCCATGCTGCCTCTGTAGCTTTCCATAATTGCGAAAGTGTGGCTGGTGCAGGATTATGTGCGCGAACTGACCTCTTGATTATGTCTCATTAACATTTAATGGGATTCATGTCAGACGATCTGGATGCAAGATCGTTCGCTCAAGCTGTCCATAGGGGTCTTCAAATCAAATGTGAACAGTTGTGTTCCGGTGACATGGCACATTGTCATCCATAAAAATTCCATCGTTGTTTGGGAACATGAAGTCCATGAATGGCCATGTAAAAACAGTCTATAGCTTATGAAGTTGCCACCAGCTTACACAGTGCCTTGTTGACAACTGGTCCATGGCTTCATGGGGTCTGCACTGCGCTTGAACCCTACCATCAGCTCTTATCAACTGAAATGGGAACTCATCTGACCAGGCCACTTTTTTCCAGGGTCCAACCGATGGGTGATGAGCCCAGGAGATGCACTGCAGGTGATGTGCTTTCAACAAAAGCACTCATGTCCGTTGTCTGGTGCTGTAGCTCATTAATGCCAGATTTTGCCACACTGTCTTCATGGGTACATTCATTGTACAGCCCACATTGATTTCTGGTGCTGTTTCATGCAGGGTTGCTTGTCTGTTAGCACTGTCAACCCTACAAAAATGCCGCTGCTCTGTCGTGAAGTGAAGGCCATGAGACATTGTATTGTTGGTGGTGAGAGGTACTGTCTGAAATTTAGTATTCTTGACATACTCTTGACACTGTGGACCTCGAGTTTATTGAATTCCGTAATGATTTCTGAAATGGAATGTTCCATGCTTCTAGCTTGTACCTTCCACTCCGTGTTCAGAGTCTGTTAATTCCTGTCCTGCGGCCATAATGACGTCAGAAACCTTTTCACATAAATCATTTGAATGCAAATGAGAGCACTGCCACTGCACTGCTCTTTTATACCTGTGTACGCGATACTACTGCCATCTGTATATGGGCATATCACTATCCCATGACTTTCATCACCTCAGTGTATGATGCACACACAGTTGCTCTGTTGTAACTGTAACTTATGAACCAGTTTCGTACTCCTCTTAAGTCTTGTCAAATTCATTCTTTTGGCTTATTTCTTCTTTGATTGTCGGGAACTTTCCTTGTTGTAAAATGATTATACACATCTCGGATATTATTAACTTCCACTTTCTATATGTTTATTGTTCATAAGCACTTTACATAATCAGCTTGCTTGTCATGAACTGTTCAAATTTGACATTACAGGTCTATAAGATATGTAGCTTAGTATTAGGCAAGTGAACATGAACAAGTGGCATCACAAATAAAACATTGTTTTGAATAGAATTTTACAGATTTACTACTGGATGTGGACTGACTGATACAGGACATAGCATTACAATTACCAAGCACTGACTGCCTAACAACATTGTGACTGTCCTAGTTGAAGAAGATTGGATTAGAAGTTTACTTGTTGACTTTGTGGTATGAACTAACAGTGGCTTTGTGCATGACACCTATATAAATACTTATGGAGTACATAATTTACAAAATGGTAAAATGCAGAAGTGTTATATATTAGATATTAATATAAGAAACAGAAAATTTTAAAGATACAATTTAAACAGTAAAGTAAATTTGTAGATCCAAAAACTGTATAATTAGAAAGTGGCAAAATAAAACTTTGCTTTTGGAAAATACAAAGTGCGTGCAAAAAGTTTTGCACCGCCATCTCTAATTTTTTTAGGTTTTGCAAGAGGAGAACGAAATTTGTTGTGAACATACTTGGAACATTTAGCTATACATTGAGCCTCCTCAATGTAGCTTCCATCAGCCGTGATGTATCTGGCCCGATGTACTTTCCATGATGTAAATGTACTTTGGTAAAATTCTGGGAATTGACTTTTACACCATCGCTTGACACGGTTCATTATGGCTTGCCTGTAAATAAAAGAACATACTTTTATACACCAACTTATAGCTAAATGTTCCAAGTATGTTCACAAAAAAAATTCATTCTCCTCCTGCAAAATATAAAAAAAATTAGATGACTGTACAAAACTTTTTGAACGCCGTTTGTAGTACCCATTAATGTGTTCGTAGATTTCTAAAGCCTGCTCAGAATTTTAACTAAAGTTAACTATTCTTGTGGGCATATTTTGTTAACTAACATATTGTTTTAGGGAAATTACACATTTTTGGAATAAGAAGAAAAATCGACATCCAAAAACTGTAACAGAATTTCAACAAGATTGCATTTTAATATTTGAACATTCTGGAATATGATAATCTATGTAAATATAAATGCAAATGTTTGTACAAAATTGTAATCTCCTGAAGTTTTCCACCTCTTGCTTTGAAATTTTTGACATTACATTGCATTTAAATATGTATGTTTATTTATACAGGGTGTTAGAAAAAGGTACAGCCAAACTTTCAGGAAACATTCCTCACACACAAAGAAAGAAAATATGTTATGTGGACATGTGTCCGGAAACGCTTACTTTCCACGTTAGAGCTCATTTTATTACTTCTGTTCAAATCACATTAATCATAGAATGGAAACACACAGCAACAGAACGTACCAGCGTGACTTCAAACACTTTGTTACAGGAAATGTTCAAAATGTCCTCTGTTAGCGAGAATACATGCATCCACCCTCCGTCGCATGGAATCCCTGATGCGCTGATGCAGCCCTGGAGAATGACGTATTGTATCACAGCCATCCACAATACGAGTACGAAGAGTCTCTACATTTGGTACCGGGGTTGCGTAGACAAGAGCTTTCAAATGCCCCCATAAATGAAAGTCGAGAGGGTTGAGGTCAGGAGAGCGTGGAGGCCATGGAATTGGTCCGCCTATACCAATCCATCGGTCACCAAATCTGTTGTTGAGCAGCGTACGAACACTTCGACTGAAATGTGCAGGAGCTCCATCGTCCATGAACCACATGTTGTGTCGTACTTGTAAAGGCACATGTTCTAGCAGCACAGGTAGAGTATCCCGTATGAAATCATGATAACGTGCTCCATTGAGCGTAGGTGGAAGATCATGGGCCCAATCAAGAAATCACCAACAATGCCTGGCCAAACGTTCACAGAAAATCTGTGTTGATGACGTGATTGCATAATTATGTGTGGATTCTTGTCAGCCCACACATGTTGATTGTGAAAATTTAAAATTTGATCACGTTGGAATGAAGCCTCATCCGTAAAGAGAACATTTGCACTGAAATGAGGATTGACACATTGTTGGATGAACCATTCGCAGAAGTGTACCCATGGAGGCCAATCGGCTGCTGATAGTGCCTGCACATGCTGTACATGGTACAGAAACAACTGGTTCTCCCATAGCACTCTCCATACAGTGACGTGGTCAACGTTACCTTGTACAACAGCAACTTCTCTGACGCTGACATTAGGATTATTGTCAACTGCACAAAGAATTGCCTCGTCCATTGCAGGTGTCCTCGTCGTTCTAGGTCTTCCCCAGTTGCGAGTCATAGGCTGGAATGTTCCGTGCTCCCTAAGACGCCGATCAATTGCTTCGAACATCTTCCTGTCGGGACACCTTCGTTCTGGAAATTTGTCTCGATATAAATGTACCGCGCTACTGCTATTGCCTCGTGCTAATCCATACATCAAATGGGCATCTGCCAACTCCGCATTTGTAAACATTGCACTGACTGCAAAACCACGTTCGTGATGAACACTAACCTGTTGATGCTACGTACTGATGTGCTTGATGCTAGTACTGTAGAGCAATGAGTCGCATGTCAACACAAGCACCGAAGTCAACATTACCTTTCTTCAATTGGGCCAACTGGTGGTGAATCGAGGAAGTACAGTACATACTGACGAAACTAAAATGAGTTCTAACATGGAAATTAAGCATTTCCGGACACATGTCCACATAACATCTTTTCTTTATTTGTGTGTGAGGAATGTTTCCTGAAAGTTTGGCTGTACCTTTTTGTAACACCCTGTATACCGATTTCTTAATATGTGATGTCTGTTCAAAAAATTCCGGAACTTTATCCACAAAATTTTTCTACGCTTACTTTTTACCTATTGTTTGTGGTGTCCTTCAAAACACACTCCTCAAAATTGATACACCACTCCTAACACCATTTCCATTTCCGGAAGCAGCCTTGCTACACGTGTTGTTGGATCGCATGAAGTGCCATCTGTGAAAAGTCTGCAGGAGTCAGGTCTAGAGAGTACGAAGGTTAAGGCAGCACAGTGATTTTGTGTTTCGTGCAATAGTTGTGCACCAACAGGGATGAAAGTATGAGTGCATTATGTGATGCAAGAGCAATGAATTGTCTCGCCACATTTCAGATGGTTTGCTTTTCACATTTTCTTGCAGGTGTCACAACATGTGCCAATAGTACCATCGGTTAACAGTTTGTCCCTATGGAACAAATGACAGGCTAATCCTTCAAAGCTAAAGAGAACTGTCAGCAGGGCGTTGACATTTTACGTGACCTGATGAGATTTTTGGCCTTGGAGAACCTTTCCCGACCCATTGTGAAGATTGTACCTTGGTCTCAACATCATAACTGTAGACCCACATCTCTTAAGGAATCACTTGTGTGAGCGAAAAGCTCTCCACAGATTGCAAGGCGTAGGTATTTCTGGTATTTACTCACGAGCTGGGGGACGAACTTGGCTGCAAGACAATGCATTTCAAGGTGCTGTCTCAGGGTTTCGTGACATGATCTAACTGAAATGTTACAATCTTCTGCAGTCTCTTGGACACTTAGTCTTCGATTGGCATGCACAATTTCGTTGTCCTGAAGAGGGTAATTTTTAACTTCTGTCCAGTCATTTTTAAACCACATTAATCAGCCGTAATACAGAGTACTGCTTAAGCATTTATCACCGTAGGCTTCCTGCATCATTTGGTGTGTCTTTGTAAAGGTTTTCTTGAGTTTCACACAAAATTTAGTACAGACGCTTTGGTCCTCCAACCCTGCCATCTCAAAATTCGCAAACTGTGTGACACAATGTTCTACTCAGTACGGCACCGAACAAGACCTGACAGACATACGACAATGAAACTTCCAGCAGTTACACATTAAATACAAATGTGTGCAGGGATGCCAACCGCATTTCACTCCGACACACCATTGGTGCAAAATTACAAATGTTCCGGAATTTTTTGAACAGGCCTCATATGTAAATAAATATTTAATATATGAAACAGAAATATTACAAAAAAATGCCAAAGTCCTTGGCTGATTTACTTCAAATTTTTACGTGTTACTATTTAACATTTGGACAAATATAGCCATATACTTGAAACAGTCAGTAAATAACACAACATACCTTTGGTTGAAAAAAGTGGAAATCGTTGTGGTATATCGTGAAGTATTCCAGAGTCAGCACCTATAGTTTCATGTAGTTCAGATTGGTGGCAGTGCTACACACAGCCTTCGAAATGGTGTCTGTAAAGGAGGTGCGTTCCCCAGCAAAGAGCTGTCATTGATGCTCTGGTTTTCCACCAAAAGAAACTCGCAGATATTCGTAGACACTTGCAGAATGTCTACCGAGATTTTCCAGTGGACAAAAGCACGTCGAGTTGTCGGGTGAGGCATCTATCGTCATTAAAAGGTTGCGCAAACCTGTCCAGTCCCCCGTGTGTCGTCTGGTTGCACACAGCTGTGACTCCTGCAGTGTCGAAAAGTGTGGACACCTGGATGTTATTGACAGATCACAAACACACACCTAGCGGCACAATGGGATGTCTCTGTTGGTAGTGCTGTCACAATTGTCCACCAGTTGGGGTATCAAAGGAATTTGCCCTCTGGGTTCCTCACTGTCTAGCAGAAGACCATAAAGTGTGCCAAAGGACCATCTGTGCGGAACTGCTTGCGTGTTGTGAGGCTGATTGTGGCAATTATCAGCTTATGATTAGAATACTATTACCGAGTCTGAATTTGCAAAAATAGTGAACAATACTCAAGGGCAAATAGCATCATCATCATCATCATCATCATCATCATTATTATTACTGATATTATCTGGGACAATAATTTCACCTAACCAGTGAGAGGTGAGAAAAGTGGCACTGTATTTCTAATCTTGGCAGTCAAAAATATATAATTGTTTCTTCCAAACATGTTTGGATTTCCCAAATGTGTCTTTTTGGAGGGACGTGAAGACATAGCTATTTTTCCCAAATACGCAACAGATTTCACATCTGTATTGACAAAGCATGTGATGATATTAAATTATTATTGATTTTTCCATCTTAAGCTTATTATTATTATTATTATTATTATTCTCAACACCTGCTGTGCGAGATGGCCATGTAGGCAAACGACATGTGTGACATCATTCCTTAGTCTCTTGATTAGGGACATGCTGTCTGCCCGCTGCTGTCTCATTGGCCATGCAGAACCAGCAGCTGGCACACCCCTTTTCGTTCCTGTCGTACCTCGTGGAGAGCATTGACAACATTAATTACAAAACGACGGTCAGCAGTGGTCACCGACGTAGAAGTCTTTATTTCTGTTGCAAATCGATTTGTCACTGCATGACCATCATCAGTGCTGTAGATAAAACAAGAATAAAATAATCAGATTGCGCTGTAATGTACTACATCTGCTCAACTATACAGGGAAGAAAATGCAGAAGAGGTTGTTTTCATTGAGCTATATTAGTATTAAAACCTTGTGAACTCATAAATACAAGCAATAAAATTGCCATATCCTTAGAGTTGACACGATTCCTATTACAAATGGATTCAGGTAAACAGCAGTTTAAACGTGATAGATGTTCATAAAAAGCAAAGGTATGCAGCATACCTTATCGTGGTTGGCAGCGTGATGAAGTTTGCTGCCCAGCACTTCTCCTCTCTACTCTTTTGTCCATATGCTCAGTCAAGTTGGTGTCACAGTTCTCCCTTCAGCCCTTACGAATTCTTCAAATTAAATCTGGATGTGACCTCAGTTGCCCAAGCTTCATCTGTAAATTTAATATGCCACCTAATTTAATTCATTACACTATGTAAACAGTTGACCTCAGCAGCAGTAGTTTAATCTGCGATCGTAAGACAACCCTGTGTTTTTTTTTAGTAACAAATTTGGGAAAATCCTCATCTTATTAGTCAAAAAATTTGAAAAAGACAGCTATGGCAATTAAATCAGACATATACATTATGTAAATACTTGGGAGTAAAAGAGATCACTTGCCAACTAGTAGAAGCTTTGAATCGTTGACAGGTGTGCACACACAAAGTGCAAATTAGAGCAAGCCTATTGTTGCCGTATAAAATAAAAAAGTGTTACAAATGTATGTTCAATTCAAATAAAATTTATGGAATGTAAAATATCAGTTCCATTTATAGGAATACACATAAAATTTATTTTTAGAAAATTAATGAACTCTGGAAAAATTTAGCACATTTCAGTGTTTTCCATAGAGAAATATGATCAGTTTTTGTAGTGGCTTTAAACATTCTTGTATGGCTCAGTTCAGTACTGAATCCTATCGAGGTCCTTATCTAGATTTGATTCACGGCAGCTACTTCAGTTTAGTTTCCCAAGTTTGTTTCTCAACTTGATCCTCAGTGTGCATATGTACTGAGGCTGAGTAAATTTTCTGATCATTTGAAAAATAAACAAATTGGAAACAGTCCACATAGTAATTGAATTTGAATTAAATGACTGTGAGCTTCACTGCAGACATGAATAGTCTTAGAACCAAACCAAGTTCGTTAATTTCCCAAATCTTAATCATTTTTGCTTCAGAATTGTGTTGTTAAATTCTGTCATGTTTCTGTTAATTTAATTATTTAATCAGGTTAATTGCCCACATACATTTTCGTTGCCAATTATCACCTGAAATCATAAGATCAAAATAATTAAGGTCAAGTTCATATTACCAGGGAGGTCAGCACAATAATATTTTTTAAAGAATTATCTTGAACTATTCAATCTCACCATTATCTCTCTGAAAATGTCGAACAATTCCAACCTAAGCGAAATGACCTTTACATTACCAAATAATATATTGTCTCCCATTACAGAGGCATTCATTTACTTCAAAATTCTCTTTTTGCATAAATATTTCTCCGCATTTACTGATTTCTGTTATGCTATTTGGTTCCTTTCTACTTTGTTCACTGTAATCATAGTTTGCTAGCAGAAGTAGTGCCTTCACAAATTTGACTACTTTATGGATAGGGTCCCTAACATGTGCCTTAACATTATCTACATCAAGCAGTCTACAATAAGCTTTAATCACAGTAACAAAGAAAAATAGCGATTACTGACAGACCACGAGTTTTCTTTGTGCAACAGATAATATAAAAGTTAATCAGGGCATTTTTTTTTCACTCTATACAACAATTTTTCTTTATTGTAGCCTGAAGGGCTACACTGAGAAGCAGTTTCGACATGCCACACATTACTACAGACAACTGATTTTATTTCGCTTTACTTGAACATGAATGCAAGCACTATTTTAATATACTTAACAAAATTGGCAGAAACAGCAGAAAGTAACAGCAGAATTAGACAGTTGCATTTCAAAATCAACACTTGTGGAATACCTCAGTTGTCACACACAGTTTTTGGAAAAAGTAAAATGTTGTTGAAAAGTGGAGAATAGATCTTTCAAATAAGATGTGTCAATTGAAAAGAGAGGGGGAAAAAATTAAGGTCTAAATTTTGAAGTATACATGGTTTATAGATATCGTAAATATAGAATATTTCTTTAAGTAAAATTTTTCTGCCTGAGATATTTACACTACTGACATCAACAATTGTTAGGGTACACTGTAAATAATAAAGCTTAAAAATATGACTTGAATAGGAATTTAATTATTTTATGTAAATATGGTGTAAGTGCTACTATTGAAGGGAGATCAAAAGGAGGAAAAATTGGCATCAGAAATAATGTAAGAACAAGTAGGATAATCACACTTGACTCTGCTGCAGAGTCACTGGTCAAAGTAAACTGTCTGTGTTGATGACTCCTCTTGATCCTTTGTTCTCAATCACCATTTCATGTAACATAATGGTTTGATTGTGAAATTAAAGTTTAGCATCAGTTCATACCCTAAACCACATCACTTGCTGCTGTGTTCTCATTGACTACTAAATACCAAATGTTATCACATCATATCTCACAGTAAGCACTGTCAGTGTTCCTCTACAGAACATGAAGTGACAGCACTTATTTTATTACTAAGTCGTAGTCAGTGTGGTCTTGATTAGAGAGTAGTTACTCAGAAGGGTCATTTGAAAGTAAATCTTTCCATATGACTGACAACAAACACTAACATAGTCCTCATTTTGACTTCTCATGCTGTCAAGTTGAACATAAGATAATCCAGTTTGTTGTTTGCTAATTTAAGATGTGAAGTGGTAGGTATATCTTCTAAGGCCTTTGGGTGTGGAGATTGTTATACAAAAAGTAAAATGTGGTTTTATTGAAGTGTAAACTTGCTGTTGTGCTGAAAATGAAATCACATAAGGATTGTATTGTGCGTCTTTTTTTGTGTGTATTGAAGTTAAAACTGTGATCTTCAGGAAATTACTGTGAGGATATCCCTATCCTTTGTGTGCTCCTTTAATCCCAAATAAGTACTGTCAGTTCTATTGGAAATTGTGTTTGTGTCCACTTTTTAGGTATGCTGTTGTATGTGTTGTTAGGAATTAGAGCACACTTAAAAGTGTCACTGTAGGGGTGTGGCAATGTGTAAATCTGCACCAGTAGCATTTTTTGCCCTTCTTATTCTGTTCATTCACAGAAGGTGTGCAGTAGCTACTACTTCTTGTACTCTGACATTAGTATGAATACAACTTTTACTGGTTTGGTGAATGTGAGATGTAGAAAGATGTATTATAAAATTCCACTGTCATAAGTAAGAGAGATATAGGTGAAAAGAAAAAGTATGGTGTGTAGTACCAGTGCCAGAAGTAGGAAAAGCAGCTTTTAGATTTTTAAGAGGATAGAGACAAATCACTGCAAAGATGCTGTAGACGTGTGTGTGAAACCCATTACAGATGATTTTCTTGGGAAACTGATAACTTCATACAAACCAAGGGGGTGCTGAGGTAAGACCCTTCATGAGGACAGTGGTTTCAATTTTCGCAAGGGCATCACTATTTAGGTTTTCAATAGTTTCCCTAAATTGTTTAAGGCATATGTGGGATTATTGTTTTTGTTCTTCACCAATCTCGGGTTGTGCCATGACCAGTTCTCAGTGGAACAGCAAATCCTAATTTTCCTTCATTATTTGAAAATTTCTCAAATTTTGCATCACATCTTTTTCTTTTGTGCTCATCTGCATTTCTGCATAAAGTAGTATAAAAATAGGCGTTCTTAGATGGTGCAATAATGCAAATTCAACTCTGCGTTTCTTTTAATCATATACATTTTTGTATGTCTTAAATTGGTTTTCGGTTTTCAGTTCTGAAACAGAAGCAAGTGGTCCACATGGAGACATAGTTGATGCAACTCCAGTAGGAAGCAGTAGAGTGGATGGGATTGATAGTGGTGCAACAAGTGAGAGTGAGGAAACATACAAAGCTCCTGCTTCCAGTGCAGCTATGAAACTGGACTCCTCAAATAATGCATTTGTATCAGTGAAAGGAGACACTTCTGCTCAAATGAATGTGCTCAGGCACCGGATGATGGAAACTTGTGCTAAAGAAACAGAGCTGCCCAGCCGACTAGCAGACGTAGGACTTAAAAGTGGTACAACTTTTTCATCCACTACAAACAAGCCATTTTCAAGAGACAGTACCTCTGATGACATTATCAGTAAGTACCTTCCACTTTATTAGTGTTCACGGGCACCTTAATATACAAGTAGTCTTTTCAAAGAAAACTATATACATATTGAGGGAATGTTTTAATATTGGCATTTCTTAAACTTAATCAGTTAGCAGTTGTCAGGGGAAGGGGAAAAGGAAAACTCCACTGACAGAGATCCATTTTTTGGTTATATATATTAAAAACCTCTTTGATGAAGTTAAGTTATGCTTGCGTGTATTAGAATCTGTAATACTAACATTAGTCATTTATAATCTTAAAAACCAAAAATAACATAGTATTGTAGACATGACATTGTCTTGCTAATGAATGAGTTACCGGGCTTCTGGATGATATCGTACTGACACTGGAGCTCAACTGTGTTGAAAGGCTGTATAGAGTCAAATTGGGTGGGAGTGGGGAGAGGAGGCATGTAGGATAGGAATGGTTAAGGGGAAGGATGACTGAAGCTGGTAGGTGGAGGCAGCAAGTGCAAGCTGATAGGAAAGTGGTATCAGTGAGGTGTTAGCAGCAGATAAGGCTAGTTGACGTGATTTGGGAGAGAGAAAGGTAGAACAGAGGAAGAGGAAGACTGCAGACAGGATGATGGGACTGTAGAATGAAGTGGTGTTCATTTAGACAGGTGCAGATACGGGACTGGGGAGGTGCTAGTGTATTTTGAGGCTGGGAGGATTACCGGTCTGAAACATGTTGTAAGGACTGTTCTCTGCTGATCTCAACAGAGGTTCGAGTCCTCCCTTGGGCGTGTGTGTGTGCGTGTGTGTGTGTGTGTGTGTGTGTGTGTCCTTATGATAATTTAGGTTAATTAGTGTGTAAGCTTAGGGACTGATGACCTTAGCAGTTTAGTCCCATAAGATTTCACCCACATTTGAACATTTTTGACTGTTCTCTTCTATGTCGTTCAGAGTAGCTGCTGTTGAGCTTGGCTGTGAAGCAGCCATTGAAATCAATACATGTTGTGCCCAGAAGTGTGTTTAGGCATTGGATGGTGGCAGTTTGGCGGCAGCTATTTAGTTGACTGGACAGTTAGTTGGTGGTCACACTCACATAAAAGGCTGTGTACAACTTACTGCAGAACTGATATGTGATGTGACCACTTTCACAGGTAGCCCTATGTAAAGTTGAATAGGTTATGCCTGAGACAGGACTGAAGTAAAATGTACTGGGGAAGTGCATTGTTGTGATAAACTACAGTGATTATCTGACAGTCAAACTCCTCCACTTAACAGTCCTTGCCACAATGATGCCATCCTGTAAGCCCAGCCTTATTTTTCACCTTCTCTTTATTAGTTAGCTTTGAAGGAGGACATTGCCCAAAAACATGACAGTATTTTCAGCCTAGTGTATGTACACATCTAGCATTTTGTTCTCAACTACATGACTTAGGAATCGGTATTTCGTAATTCCATGCTATGATTTTTTACAGATTACTGATTTCTGTGAGGGTGTTTTATCTGATAAAGTTTTTAGCAATATCCAATTATATAATCACCCTGGTACATAAATTGCATTGCCCCACATCAAGAATTAGTTGCCAGTGTTGTACATTACACAGAAAGTAAAAGAATTGTATTCTTTGACTAATCTGTAAAGTCAGTGGATTCTGTGCTCATACCTAGCATACTGGTGATATTTCACATGCCTTGCTGGTGCCGGGAAGCAGTGTTTTATTTAAATTGCTCCAGCTCAGGAATCGTTCTGCAAAATTTTTCAGGAATTAGTTAATATAAGCCTACATTGTTAAAAACATAAGTGATCAGTTAAAATGAACTTTGTGTGGTGTACTTTGAAGTAATCTTCAAAGCACTTGTACACCATTTTGTTCCCCTAAGTATCTAGAAGTCCTGTTAAGAGAGGCAACCTGAAATTTTTGTATGTATCCTCATTCACCTTTTCAATGGTAAATATCTTAGTAGGAATGCTAAAGGGCTTTTGGTCCACAGTTAGTAATTTTAATGCTATACTTTCCCTGTGATGTCACTGGCCAAGTTGCTTATGTATAGGGGCAATGAGAAGAATTTCAGCAGTATGCTTTGTCAGCATTTGTATATTAAGGATAGGCAGGAGGTGCCGTGTTGTTGTTCTTACCCTGATGTGATGGCAGTTGTGTAACGTCTGCAATGCTTATGCTTTACTTGCCTGCATACAGCAGAGTGCTCACATATGCACTCTCTCAAAGCTACCTCATGACACAATCTGTACAATTGTATACTATGCCATAAAGGAAATGGACTATTCCACCATGGGGGTTCAGACAGGAATGATAGATATAGAAAAAAAATCCACTGATACATAGCTTAATATATTATGGAAGGTTACATTGTTGCAATAAATATGCAACCATTACATTTCCATAAACATCAACAATTGGTGTGTTGCATTTTCTTACATCTACAACACACAGGTCACAATTTCAGTGCATTATATTAACCAAACAAGTAGGTCACAGTTTAGTATTTTATGGCTAAAAATGTTTAAAATTGCTTCTTGTTGTGCTTACGTGTGCCAGTTATTTCCATTGTCTTGAAAACAATCCTTCTGTGGTAATGCTCACTTTATCATAAATTTTGGAGAGTTTATAATCTTTAGCTGACGGTGCTGATTTACATTCCTTTATAGTGAGAACTTCACGTAGCTTGGATCAAATTACGTACTGAACAGTCAATGTATTGTCATAATGTAATGCACATTCTTGATAATCATCAAATAGGTTTGAGACAAGGTTTACTGTACCTTAGACTACCTGCTTTCAACCACATTTCAGTGTCATCTCATCCTGCCAAATGTCCTAGTCTCCTATTTACAATAATCTACATGTGTCTTTTTTTATGGTGATGTTGGAAAGTACTTGATGTAGGTAGTTGAGTGACATTGAAATGTAGTTGAAAGTATGGTAATCTTTGTTTCTTAGCTCTGTGATGAAGGGTGTGACATTTACTGATCAAAACTATGGTGCCAAAATTCTCCAAAAAAAAGTTTGCAACTTTTGCTGGATCAACTATTAAATAATACCAAGAACTAAATCAAAGATAAGATCTACAATGTGCTGAGTTGCCACGTCACATTTCCCCAACACTGTAGCACAACAAACCATACTAAAAATGATGTGTTTTGGGGAGATCTTTAATGTGGTGTATCACTTAAGCTGCTTACTTTTGCAATACACAAGTGTAATTTTGAAAAGCGTGAAATACTACATGTTAACTTCATAAACACTTAAATGTTACAACTGCTCAGTTTGCTTCTGTCAACCAATTGCAAAACGGGATCCGTACATCATGACAACATTGTTGTTTCAGTATCCACACTTATAAATGCCATGAGCTCTTCCCTATTGGAGTGAAATTTGTAGTAGAACTTTTTTTAAACACATTTGTAAACAAATGCCTGTTAAATGTAGTTATTCCATCAGTTTCAAAGTCTACGAATGCCTTCTCTGTTCCTAGAAGCACAATGTCAGGACCACCACGTTTAGATACAATGTAATCTGTTATAGTGGAAACTGTCTATAGCTTGGATCATTTATATACTGAATGTCATGCTTGGTGCTCAGTGGTTTAAAGATTTTCACGGAATTCTTTTTGAGCTCGCCAGTAATTCTTCACAGTTCATCTAAAACAAGTACAGAACCTGCAAGAGTCAGACGATCAGGGCACAATGTATGCCATGATCTGAAGCCTGCATCTTTGTTAGATTTTCTGTTTTTGGTATAGATATTGTAAGCAGTATGTACTTACACACATGTTAACCTTGCAGGTGTCTCTAAGATATACAGGGTGATACAGCAAAACGAGAACATATCCACATTCCAATAAAACTAGAAGTGATGAAGAAAAGAAACTGCATTCATAGTAATTGAAACCTTACAGCTTTGCCTTTTACGAAACATTGATGGCATTTATCATTTTTTTAAAATTACGTTCTACAGATGGTGTCCTCCTGTACGAATACATTCGTGAAATCTGTTATTAAGATTCCTCATTGATTGCTGCAACATCTTAGCTCGGAAACTGTGAATTGCATCCCGAATTATCTGCCTTAACTCATCCAGGGTTCTTGGTCAAGTTGTGTAGACTGTGCTCTTCAGGTAGCCCCACAAGAAAAAATCATAAACGAATAAATCTGGCGATCTGGGGGGCCAGGGAATGTTAACGAATTGTGACACCACATTGTTGCCGAACAATTCTCGCACATATGCCATTGATTGCTGTGCAGTGTGTGATGTTGATCTGTCCTGTCGAAACCAGGCTTCTTGAATGTTTGGAAAGTTGTTCAATGCAGGTGTTACAGAAGTTCGTAACATCTCCAAATAATGATTGCAATTGACAGTTATTGTGTTTCCCTGTTCATTTGCGAAAAAATACGGTCTGATAATCCCATGTGGTGAAACACCACATCATACTGTCACTTTACTAGTGTGTAAAGGGCGCTCATGAATGTCATTAGGATTTGTGTTTGCCCAGTAATGGTAGTTCTGTTTATCCATGTAACCTGTGACATGAAAATGTGCTTAATCTGACATCCACAACTTGTTTAGAAATTCATCGCCATTGTTTATTTTTGTTATCATTTGTTGACAATCCTAATTATAACTGATAATCTTCTTCCTTCAATTGTTGCATCATCTGTAGTTTGTACGGATAAAATTTTAAGTCAAGATGAAGAATTCAACACTTTCCAGGGACATTCCAACCCCTGCTGCTTGCTTACGAATTGAACGCCGTGGGTTCCGTAAGACAGACTTGCGTACATCATTAATGTTCTCTGGAGAACGCACACTTCTTGGTCGTCCTGTTGGTTTCTTCTTGAGGGCAGATCCAGTCTCTTCAGAGTTATTAATCCAGCATTTTATTGTGTGTTTCAGTGGTACGGAATAATGATGTCCTAAATTATAAAAACGCCGGAGCTCCCTCTTTGCCACTACCAAACTATCACTGTTTTTATAAAACATTTTTATGGATAATTCACGCTGTTGTTTGTTCCCCTGATCCATGATTACTGATATCGCGGACTGTTTTCTTGCTAACTGGATTTTCCGTTGTTCGATATTCATTGTATTGTTCATATCGCAACCTTTAGTTTTGATGTTTATTTAGACTATCCCAAATTACTTTTTGTACCAAAACTGCCTATTACACGTTACGACCCCCTTCAACTGTCGGCAGTCTGGCAGTTAAGAGACGAGGTTGGCCTGTACACTTTTGTGCTGTATGTGTCCCTTCACATTTCCACTTCACTATCATATCGTAAACAGTAGCCCTAGGGAGGTTTAGGAGTGTGAACATATGTTACAAGTGACACCCAATCACCTGACCACGTTCGAAGTCCATGAGTTCCGCAGAGCGCCCCATTCTGCTCTCTCACAATGTCTAATGACTACTGAGGTCGCTAATATGGAGTACCTGGCAGTAGGTAGCAGCACAATGCACCTAATATGAAAACACATGTTTTTGGGAGTGTCCGGATACTTTTGATCGCGCAGTGTATGTATGCATTTACTTTCGCTGCCTGAGGGAAGTAATTGAAAATTTCATCCTTCCATATCTAGACTTCCCAAATATATTGTGTGATGGTTGATACTGGTGAATTTTATCTGCATGTACCATGTAGCTATTGTAGTCTGTGATTGATGTAGTACAAGAAACACTTTCCTTTTTCTTTTCCTTGTTGTGTCAGCTTACAAACATTGTTTCCCCTTGATTGTGCATAGCACTACAAACTATACCACATTTCTTTCCTTTTTCTCTCTACTTGGAAACAGAAATGTGACCTGCCATAAGAAAGTCTGACTCCTCAAGTTTCAAATTTTTGTCTACTGTTATCATTTCTTTTGGAAAAAAGTTTCTTATGGGTAAAAATCAAACATTGAAAAATCCAGGATGGAATGTAACAATATTATGAAAAAGAAAGTTGCTACTCACCATATAGTGGAGGTGCAGAGTCACAGATAGACACAACAAAAGGACTCGTACAATTAAAGCTTTTGGCAGTTACGGCCTTTGTCAACAATAGATGACAGACTATTGTCGATGAAGGCCTTTACGGCCGAAAGATTTAGTTGTAAGAGTCTTTTTGTTGTGCCTATCTGCGACTCAGCATCTCCGCTATATGGTGAGTAGCAACTTTCATTTTCATAATGTCGTTGCTTGTGGGTAAAATAATTCTACATCCGTAAAGCCCTTTCTCTAGCAGTTTACACAAAAGTCTAAATATAAGTCTAGAGAAAAACTGATCAAAAAACAAACAGTATCTTCCATTGTGAAGAGGCACCGAAAGTGAAAAAAACATCATTTTTCCCTAGTGATATACCATCTTCAGTTTTTCCTTTATAGATTTGAAAGCACAACATGTAAAGTGTAATCGCACAGTCTATTACATATATTTTTAAACCTCACTTTACAGGTTTCAATGGCGTGTACTGCTTCAAAGAACTTCTTCCCTTGAAAACCTCCGTATTTTCATCATTGGATTGAAGGATACTGTGAAAATTTTGTTCCAGTGCACTATCAGAAGTCCTAGACTGTATAATTAGTCATAACTAGGTTCATTTCTTTTTGGAATTTTGTTGCTGTCATTTAAATGAATGTGCCTCAGAATTTTAAATAATCTTGTCAGAGTCATCACATCAGTGATCCTAGAAGTGTGAAAGGTGGGGTCTGATGATCAGAAAAGATGAATACGAGATAGGCTATAAGAACTCATTACTATTAGCACCCCTAGGAAAGCTTTCAGCTCTGTTGATGTGAGGTTTAGACATATTCCACTCTGTGATGCATATTTCATTGATTCTAAAACTATCATATCAAGAAATCCCTGTGAGAGAAACTACAAGAAAATTTCTCCAGGGGAATGCAAATTCACAGGACCTCTAGGCCAAGGGGTAAGAAAAATGGTCAAGTGTTGTATTGACATGAATTCATTCCCTGTTTAGAAACCTTCAGCTGATATTGAGTAACTACAGGCATGTTATACAGTATAACCCTGCTTCCACGTTCCCAGAATTAACATTTTTCCCACCGTTTACAACATTTTTTATTGGTCCCATCAAATTTCCTATGACCACAATGTTAATTTGCACCTGATTTTGCTTCAACATATTTAAAATTTTCCCACGATTTACGTGTTTGAGGAGAAAAAATGATGTCGCCCATCCAGTAGTGTTTACAAATATTATGTGGTTAAGTTTCTTGACACCAGGGCACTCTGATCAGTGGTTTTGAACCAGTAAACGTCTAAAAGTTGGAGCAATTTGTGCCATATTTCCCGCCGCTGCCGAGCTCTACTTGGCGTGGTGACTGATGTGAGTAACTAGGTTTTTCGAAGGAAGATATTGTGACCAATTACAACAATTTCCAAACTGTCTCTGCTGGTGATTATTTTGATTATTGTGACACCTTTGTCGAACCATATTTAGCGTGTTTTGGCGTATGGCCACTTGGAGTGCTGGTTGACACTGTCATTCACTTGGCATTGCTCAAATGTTTTTAGTTTAAACACAGTGCCTGATACTTATTTTATTCATGCTGAGCAAAATGTGTTTCAAGAATTTATTCTCGTTGTCAAATGCAGTATTTATATATATCTAAAAACAAAGATGATGTGACTTACCAAATGAAAGTGCTGGCAAGTCGACAGACACACAAACAAACACAAACATACACACAAAATTCAAGCTTTCGCAACAAACTGTTGCCTCATCAGGAAAGAGGGAAGGAGAGGGAAAGACGAAAGGAAGTGGGTTTTAAGGGGGAGGGTAAGGAGTCATTCCAATCCCGGGAGCGGAAAGACTTACCTTAGGGGGAAAAAAGGACGGGTATACACTCGCGCGCACACACACACATATCCATCCACACATATACAGACACAAGCAGACGTATTTAAAGACAAAGAGTTTGGGCAGAGATGTATTTATATATGTATTTGTGATGTTACACAAACGAGCAATGTGAGTGATAGGTTATGTGTGTGTGTGTGTGTGTGTGTGTGTGTGTGTGTGGTTTTCTACATAACTGATGACGCTTAGTACCTGAAAACCTCAAATTTATGACTACAGTGCAAGAGACACAATAACACACATACAAATACCATACAAAATACTTATTCACATATTTGCACTTCGAGAAATAATTATCATAATGCGTTTTGCTAAGCATGGAAAAATACGTAACTAGTGCAGTATTTCATTATTTAAATAATGAATGACAGCTGCATGCTTTCAAAAACATGGATTATAACATATGAAACTGAGTCAAATGTTCCTACTTTCCAGATAGTTATCAGTTCCACTTACATCAGCGGCTTTTATTAGATAGTAAAACTTCATTAGATAGTAAAAAAGTCTGTGACAAGTCTTTTGATGCCTGTTATGTACATATGTCATACATAAAGTGCAAGTGGGTATCATATACGTAACTTTAACAGCTTAAAACGTTGTTTGCCACATTTTATGTTTTTCCGCATTTTACACCATTTTTTTGAAGTCCCATGAAAAGTGTAAAAGCAGGATTTCACTGTACATTTCAGAATCTGTTATTGAAATAGAAATACCATGTATACTCGAATAAGTCACAGATTTTTTTTCCCATATTTAAGGACTAAAAGCAGGGGTGCGTGGATTATTCGAAACGAAGTTGGTACTGCTCCGCCTCCAGCAATAGGCCCCAATATACTATTGCATTGTTGTGACCTCAGTGTGTGATGCATCAGTAGCACTTTAGAAGTGAAGAAGTATTAACAACGCCTTCAAACTTGTTAATTATGGCTACAAGTTCTCGTTATTGCTCGTACACTGCTAAAGAAAAACTGAAAATTATTGAAGAAGCTGAGAACATTGGAAACCATGTAGTGGGAAGAAAGTACGATGTGAGCAAGAGTGAGCAAAACTTGGCTTCAAGAAACTAACAGTAATCGCTGGGCGTTTCGCAGCCAAAGAGCAAAGCATCCTCGAAAAAAGGCTCTGCGATTATGTAAATGCGGAGCGACAATGCGGATGCATGGTGACGAGTGAAATGTGCCAATCTCAAGCACTGGCTTTAGCCAAACAACTAGGCATTACCAGTTTCAAAGCTAGGTGGGGCTGGCTATGAAGATTTTTCAATCGAACTGGATTAGGATTCCAGAGGAAAACTACCATCGCTTAATGGCCTCCAGGCGATTATGAGGAAAAAAATAGTGCATTTTCATCATTCTGTGATAAATCTGCGACGCAAACAGTCCTATATAGTATCGCAAATTGGTACCGCGGATCAAATGCCAGTCTATTTTGAGATGTCGCTTGATAACACAGAGAACAAGAAAAGGGAATCCAGCATCGTGATACGAACTGGCGGCAGTGAGAAGCAAAGGTGTATAGTGATGTTGTGTGTAACTGGCGATGTACAAAAGCTACCAATTTGTGATATTTAAAAGGGAAACTATTTCAAAAATATCGGTGAAAGGCATATTAGTGAGAGCAAATCCGAAAGGGTGGATGGACAATGACCTTGTGATTGACTGGGTGACACATGTTTGGCAACATCGTCCTGGTGCGTTACTGGATGTACATAACATGTTGGTCCTGGACAGCTTCCGCTGACAAGCAAATGAGGAAGTGCTAGACAAATTACAATAAGAGAAAACTGACTTGGTCATTGTCCTGGAGGCCTAACATCCATCCTACCACCACTAGATGTGTGTATAAATCAGCCATTCAAAGTTGCACTTAAACAGTGGTATATGCAATAGATGGCTGATGAAAACCACAAGTTCACACTGAGTGGAAAAATCAAGCAGCTGGATTTGTCCAAGATTTGTGAGTGGATGAAAAGTGCATGGGATTCCATTCCACAACTACTGGTGGAAAAATCCTTCAAAAAATGTGGTGTCACAAATCCACTGAATGGAACAGAGGATGACGCTGTATGGGAAGATGCTGATGGCAACAATTATTCTCCTGCTAGTGATGACGATGAAAGCGATGATGAATAGAGAGGTAAGGGAGCATAAGTAGTGACTAAAATCTTTTATTGCACATATTAACATTAAATTCTTAAACATGGTAATTCCCCCCCCCCCCCCCCCCCCCCTCCTGCTGTAGGTAGGCCATACTCCCGACTGCCAGAGATGGCCAACTGCACACTGCTGAACTGGCTGCATGTGAAGATTATGATGCATTTCTTCAAACCAATTGATATTATATACAATTGTAAACACGTCATTACATTAGAACATTTTTTTTTAAACAAAACAAATAAAAGCAAAAAAATATTTTTTTCCTCCTTCAAAATTAGGGCGCACATATTATTAAAGGGCGTGGATTATTTGAGTATATACGGTATATTCTAATGCTACTTCACGGTTTGACTGAGCTTAATCGAACCTCAGTTGTGCTTGGTGGTCATTGTTGCCTCTGGAAGTTCCTACTGGAACATCCTCTGCATCTAAATCTTGCCCGTAATTGGAACCAAACCCAATTTTGACAAATGTATCTTTCAAGAGTTGTAGTTCTATCTCAGAAGGGCTCAGCCCTGATTTTTCCCCATGGCATTATGACCTAAATTGTAAAAATTGTTGTTTGTGGTACTCCATTGCAGTTCTTGTAAAAATGTGTAAAAATACAATGTAGAAGCAAGAATGCAGATTAAGACTATTTGATAATTACAGTAAATACTGAGGTACCATAACAACATAAAATAACTTCTCGGGTGTATTTGTTTGTAACTGAAATATTAGAATAAATTTGCGGGATATTAAGATCATGTATGTATTTTTTGCCCACAAAACACAAAAAATCTCATTTCACAGTGATTTGTACTAGATATAGTGAAACTGGTGGCAGGTTATTGTTAACATTTCTATATTATATCGTCATAATAAATTGACTTGACTTTCTAAATGTAAAGACTTACCAGCAACTGAAAACTTCTTTGGCTTCCCTTGTTCTATGCATCTTGCTGCTTATAAAAAGTTTACCTCACTATGTTAATTTGGGAGGATGAGGGGGGTATACAGGAGAGGGTATACAATGTAAAAGGCATATTACTATATACATAACTAGGTCTAGATTGAGTTTTAGCATCTATTCCACAATGCCAGGTCTAGTAAGCGATGACATCTCGGTCGGCGAATGATTCCAATCCAGGTAGAGAGGCATTCTCACATCTGACGATAGCGAGAGTAAACCATCCACTTCCAGTACCATAATAACTTAACTTTTGTAGAAGCACTTGTTAAGAAGTGAAATATCAAGTAAACTCTATGAAAATTGAGATTATGTGGGTGTTCTTGCACGTACGACACAAAAAAAAAATCCAATTCAAAGAGATTTGCAGTAGATACATTGCAATTGGAGGCAGATTACTGTTAAGATATTTGCATTGCACTATAAAATCACTATAATAAATTGACTTAATCTTGTGAACAGTAAGACATACCAGCAAAATCACAACACAATCCGTGCACTGAAAACTGAGACTGCTTTATGGTTACTTTGTCGACTACAATGTGGAATGGGTGCTATCATCTGTTGATAAAACAATATAAGCTCATCGTGGATGCTTTATTGGCCACAGATCATTCCCATGCAGTAGCTGAAAGCAATAGGGCATTTACAGGCATCAGATTACAGAGATTTTGAACCTTATGTACAGTGTGGTTAAAATATAGACTAAGGACCTATAAACAGTTACCAGCTAATTCATCCATAAAGGTGCTGCTACATAGCAACAAGTATGCAAGAAAACTTACCTGCACATAGCCCTTTACAGGACCAACCAAGTGCTGGACACTCATCAATCCTCATTGGTGACGTGTTATATATCTTTTTAGTTTGCAGTGTATCATTAATATTCAGATTAATATTGTGTTTGTAAATACATTCTCATGACCTCGTTGTTTCCTTTAACAGTTATAGATCTCACTGAAGATGGAGATGATACAGATATAGCATCACCTGCATCTCTAGTAACTAACAACTCGAGTGTTATTCGTAAGTTCACCTTTCTATTGAAATATATGAGTTCACAATTTACCGTTAACATTTGAATTAATATCGTGTTTGCAAGTACATTATCTCATGATTTTTGTTCTTTCCCTTAGCACTTATAGATCTCACTGAGGATGATTGACGATGATGATGATTGGATTAGGTGAAGGGCTATTAAGCACTGGAATGAATATTTAAGATTAAATTTAAAATTATGTAAAGTACTTTACATTATTGTTATTAACAAATTGTTCAATGTATAATTTGGTCCAAAGCTACTTAGTTTCCACTATAAGGGGTACAGTGTATCAAAATGCAGTAGTCTTGACATTGTGCTTCTAACAGCAGTTTACAGAGTTTAAAATTGACAGAATAATTACATTTAACAGGCATTTATTTGCAGAAGTGGTAAAAAACACACAAGCACACACACAAATATTCAAGCTTTCGCAACCCATGGTTGCTTCATCAGGAAAGACAAAAGGATGTGGGTTTTAAGGGAGAGGGTAAGGAGTCATTCCCATCCCGAGAGCGGAAAGACTTGCCTTGGGGGGGGTGGGGAGGGGGGTGGGGGGGGGGAAGGACAGGTATACACTCGTGCGCGCACACACGCGCGCGCACACACGCACACACGCACACACACACACACACACACACACACACACACACACACACACATCCATCCACACATATACAGACACAGGCAGACGTATGTAAATGCAAAGAGGTTGGGCAGAGATGTGAGTTGAGGCAGAAGTACAGAGGCAAAGATGTTGTTGAATGACAGGTGCGGTACGAGGGGCGGCAACTTGAAATTAGCGGAGGTCGAAGCCTGGTGGGTAACCTCCGCTAATTTCAAGTTGCCGCCCCTCGTACCTCACCTGTCATTCAACATCATCTTTGCCTCAGTACTTCCGCCTCGACTGACATCTCTGCCCAACCTCTTTGCATTTACATACGTCTGCCTGTCTCTGTATATATATATATGTGTGTGTGTGTGTGTGTGTGTGTGTGTGTGTGTATACCTGTCCTTTTTTTTCCCCCTAAGGTAAGTCTTTCCATTCCCGGGATTGGAATGACTCCTTACTCTTTCCCTTAAAACCTATATCCTATCTTCTTTCCCTCTCCTTCCCTCTTTCCTGATGAAGTTACCATGGGTTGCGAAAGCTTGAATATGCGTGCGTGTGTGTGTGTGTGTGTGTGTGTGTGTGTGTGTGTGTGTGTGTGTGTTTTGTTTTTTGTTTTTTTTTTTTTTTTAAATTTTATTTTATCAACATACCAGCGCTTTCTCGTTTGGTAAGTTAAAGCATTTTATATATATTATCCCACGTGGAATGTTTCCCTCTACTATATTTTTACAAAGATGACTTGACTTATTTTGTACTCTTTGTAGTTAAACTAGGTGTTAAGAAAAATACAATTTAGTGATACACCACATTAAAGATCTCTTCAGAATGCATCATTTTTAGTATAGTTTGTTGTGTTAAAAAAAGTTTTGGAGGAAATGTGACTCTGGCAGCTAAACATGTCATAGATCTTACCTTTGAGTTAGAGCTTGGCCTTATTTAATAGTTCATTATGAAAGGGAAAGGTGATACAGCCTTTAAAAGTTTTATAGAGAGCTCTAACTATTTAGTTCCAATTGGCAAAGTCACAGACTTCCTCAGTATAGCAACCACAAGCTGTGCCTGTTCATATAGGTGAGAAATGTGGGTTGCTATGCTGTCAGCTAACTAGTTTCGGCTACTTTTGAAAGTTTCTCAGCCACCTAACAACTCCCTTAGACAGTAACTGACATCAATTAGTTCTAATAAGATGGATGTAGAGGAATTATGGGCAACGTTTAAGCAGATTATAAATTGTGATCTGGAGAATTATGTGCCTTCTAAGTGGAGTAAGGGCAGAAAAGGCCCACCATGTTTTAATAATGAGATTTGGAAATGGCCGAGGAAGCAGAGGCTGTTGCACTCCCAGTTCAGTTGAAAACTAGTAAGTCACCAGGACCGGATGGAATCACAAGTTGGTTTTCTAAAGAGTACTCTACTCCTCCCTACTTCGACAGTCTTTAGTTATTTTGCTTCCCAAATAGCAAAATTCATTTACTACTTTAAATGTCTCATTTCCTTATCTTAGTCCCTCAACATCGCCTGATTTAATTTGATCCAAGAAGCCACTAAAAAAATGGGTTGGGGGATACTGCCTCATCCTCCCTACAGTCCATTTTCCGAAGTTAGACATTTTTTAACTGTTCTACCCACTTACAAAAATTTGCTTTTTGCAAAACTGTCACCATACTGTAAAATCATCGGAGGAAAGTTATAACCTGTTTTTCATCTTCAAGAAGCAAAAAACTAATAACAGAACGTTCTTCAACTAATGTGGAAACTTCATGTGAACATGACATCATTAAATGCAATAGAGAGTTTATAAACAATGTAGTTCTTATCCATCAGCTGCTCTGCTCATCCTATTGATGCCAACCTAAAATCATGAAAGTAAAAAAAAACCTTCAGATTCTTTCATTTCAGTTTCTTTAAATGTTGATTGTTCCTTATACAATCTCAACACAGAAAATAAATTTCTCTGAGAGCTACCATACAACTCTAAATGAGTTGCCGTCTCACCTCACCAACACACATCAGCAGAGCTGCATTTTGTCTGCTGGTCTGATCAAATGTGCTGGATGGACCATTAGGCTAACACCACTCAAAAATGTTGTTGTTGTCGTCGTCTTCAGTCCAGAGACTAGTTTGATGCAACTCTCCGCACTACTCTATTCTGTGCAAGCCTCACTGTCTCCAAGTAACTACTGCAGCCTACATCCTTCTGAATCTGCTTAGTGTATTCATATCTTGGTCTCCCTCTAGGAATTTTACCCTCCACGCTCTCCTCCAATACTAAATTTGTAATCCTTGTGTCCTACCAACCGATCACATCTTATAGACTAAGTTGTGCCATGAATTCTGCTTCTCTCCAATACTATTCAGCACCTCCTCATTAGTTGTGTGATCTACCCATCTAATCTTAACAAAGTTCTCTTCTTCAGAAACGCTTTCCTTGCTATAGCCAGTCTACATTTTATATCCTCCCTACTTCGACAGTCTTTAGTTACTTTGCTTCCCAAATAGCAAAATTCATTTACTACTTTAAATGTCTCATTTCCTTATCTTATTCTCTCAACATTGCCTGATTTAATTTGACTACATTCCATTATTTCTGTTTTGATTTTGTTGTTCATCTTGGATCCTCTTTTCAAGACACTGTCCATTCCATTCAGCTACTCTTCCAGGTCCTTTGCTGTCTCTGACAGAATTACAATGTCCCCAGCAAACCTCAAAAGTTTTTATTTCTTCTCCATAGATTTTAATTCCTACTCCAAATTTTTCTTTTGTTTCCTTTACTGCTTGCTCAATATACAGATTGAATAACATCGGGGATAGGTTACAACCCTGTCTCACTCCCTTCCCAACCACTGCTTCCCTTTCATGTCCCTCAACTCTTACAACTGCCATCTGGTTTCTGTACAAATTGTAAATAGCCTTTCGCTCCTGTATTTGCACCACTGCCACCTTCAGAATTTGAAAGAGAGTATTCCAGTCAACAATGTCAAAAGCTTTCTCTATGTTTACAAATGCTAGAAACGTAGGTTTTCCGTTCCTTAACTTTTCTTTTAAGATAAGTTGCAGGGTCAGTACCACCTCATGAATTCAAACATTTCTCCTGAATCCAAACTGATCCTCCCCGAGGTTGGCCTTCACCAGTTTTTCCATTCGTCTGTAAAGAACTTGTTAGTATTTTGCAACCGTGACTTATTTAAACTGATAGTTCGGTAATTTTCACACCTGTCAGCACCTGCTTTCTTTGGGACTGGAATTATTATATTCTTCTTGAAGTCTGAGGGTATTTCGCCCCTCTCATCCATCTTGCTCACCAGATGGAAGAGTTTTGTCATCGTGTGCTCTCCTAAGGCCTTCTTTCAATTTAGGTCTTTCAGTACTCTGTAAAATTCTTATCGTATCTCCCATTTCATGTTCATCTACGTCCTCTTCCATTTCCTTGATAATGCCCTCAAGTACACTGCCTTTTTATAGATCCTCTATATACTCCTTCCACCTTTCTGCTTTCCCTTCTTTGCTTAGGAGTGGTTCTCAATCTGAGCTCTTGATATTCATACAGGTGGTTCTCTTTTCTCCAAAAGTCTCTTCAGTTTTCCTGTAGGCAGTATCTGTCTTACCCCTTGTGATACATGCTTCTACATTTACATTTGTCCTCTAGCCATCCCTGCTTATCCATTTTGCACTTCCTGTCGATATCATTTTTGGGACATTTGTATTCCTTTTCGCCTGCTTCATTTAGTGTATTATTGTATTTTCACCCTTCATCAATTAAATTCAATATCTCCTCTGTTACCCATGGATTTCTATTAGCCCTCATCTTTTTACCTACTTGATCCTCTGATGCCTTCACTATTTCATCTCTGAAAGCTACCCATTCTTCTTCTACTGTATTTCTTTTCCCCGTTCTTATCAATCGTTCCCTAATGCTCTCTCTCAAACTCTGTACAACCTCTGGTTCTTTCAGTCTATTCAGGTCCCATCTCCTTCAGTTTCCACCTTTTTGCAGTTTCTTCAGTTTTAATCTACAGTTCTTTAACCAATAGAGTGTGGTCAGAGCCCACATCTGCCCCTGGAAATGTCTCACAATTTAAAACCTGGTTCCTAAATATCTGTCTTACCATTATATAATCTTTCTGAAACCTTCCAGTGTCTCCAGGCCTCTTCCACGTACACAACCTTCTTTCATGATTCTTAAACCAAGTGTTAGCTGTAATTAAGTTATGCTCTGTGCAAAATTCTACCAGGCAGCTTCCTCTTTAGTTCCTTACCCCCATTACATGTTCACCTACGACTTTTCATTCTCTTCCTCTTACTACTATCGAATTCCCGTCCCCTATGACTATTAAATTTTCATCTCCATTAACTATCTGAATAATTTCTTTTATTGCATCATACAGTTATTCAGTCTCATCGTCATGTGCGGAGCTAGTTGGCATAAAAACTTGTACTACTGTGGTAGAAGTGGGCTTCGTGTCTATCTTGGCTACAATAATTCGTTCACTCTGCTGTTTGTAGTAGCTTATCAGAGTTCCAGGTTTTTTTTTTTTTTTTTTAAATTTATTCATTATTAAATGTATTCCTGCACTACACTAATTTCATTTTATATTTATAATCCTGTATTCACCTGACCAGAAGTCTTGTACCTCCTGCCACTGAACTTCACTAATTCCACTATGTCAAACTTTAACCTATCCATTTCCCTTTTTAAATTTTCTAACCTACCTGTCCAATTAAGAGATCTGACATTCCATGCTCCAGTCTGTAGAACACCTGTTTTGTTTCTGCTGATAATGATGTCCTCCTGTGTAGTCCCTGCCCGGATATCCAAATGGGGGACTATTTTACCTCTGGAGTATTTTATCCAAGGGAACACCATCATCATTTAACCATATAGTAAAGCTGCATGTCCTCGGGAAAAATTGTGGCTGTAGTTTCCCCTTGCATTCAGTCGTTCGCAGTACCAGCACAAGAAGGCCATTTTGGTTGATGTTACAAGGCCATATCAGCCAATCATCCAGACTGTTGCCCCTGAAACTACTGAAAAGGCTGCTGTCCTTCTTCAGGAACCACACGTTTGTCTGGCCTCTCAACAGATACCCCTCCGTTGTGGTTGCACATACGGTACAGCTATCTGTAACGCTGAGGCACGCAAGCCTCCCCACCAACGGCAAGATCCATATTTCATGGGGGGCATGTATGCTGTCGAAACTGATAAACTCTGTGTAACACATAAAATAAAAGGAGTGAAATGTTAATCAGCTAAGGAATTAACTACTAGTTATTATAGAGAATGTGTATTAAACAGTGTTGATAAGTTGACTTTTCAGTGTCTTTAAGAGATTGTGGGTGTTCGCTGGTGGAGCATAGCCTGCTGGGGTGAGTCAAAAGCTGTTTGAAGGTACCACTATTCCTTTATTACTCAAATAGTTTGTATGACAAGCTCAAGCCCACATCTGGTGGTGCTGGAAGGTGGATCTCAGCACACAGAACGGGTGGTGAAGTGTTGTAGTGTGTTACTAACAGATGATATGCACAGTCCAGCCCAGGTGTGGCATGACCTTGCGTAGTCAGCATACCTGGCTCAAGTTTGATGTAGCAGGCTATTGTGGTCTGCTGAGAATGAGACAGCTGGCTGGCGGCAACTGACACTGGCAGGCGTGCCAGGAGCTCAGTGGTCAGGAGGGCCTCAGTTCGACCGGTAGTTACTGTACCAAATAAGAGCTCGGGTAACAGTGGTGCTTACAGGTTCTGTTATGATTACAAGTGCAGATCTTTTATCAAACATCACCACCAACTTGGCTAACATGGGCAGTCATTATTTTGCAACTATGGATTTGCAAAGTAGGTGTCTTCAGTTGGAGGTTGTGCTAGAGGACAGATCTAAGACCACATTTACAGTTCCACCTTGTGACTTACCAGTCCTGGCAAATGCTATTGGGCTTGAAGAATCGCTGATGATGTAGTATTTTGTAAATAACATATCTGATGACCAATATAATATGTGAAAGCTTAGCTTTTCTTGTAGCTATACTGTGTCTATATTAATTTAAACCATTAACTTTTTGTATTTATGTTATGCTACTTAAGAGATGTTGCTATTAGTTGGCGAGATCGTGACATGAACTGTGATTGGCTTACAAAAGTGTATAACGCAATCTCGTTTTCAGTGCATCGGAAACTACTGTGCATATAAGCTGGAATTTGTATGTATACTTCCGTAATATGAAAGTATACGGTGTATGTGTTGTCATGCATCGAAGATCCTTCCAAAGTGTGTTGCTTTTTGCTGGGTTTAGTTTCCTAAAGTTTTATGCCGGTGTATAAGGCCCATACTATTCAAAGGATCGGTAAGCTTTACAGTTCCAATGGAAAGTATATTGTCACTTTAACATTAAAAAGATATGTACTTTCACCCTGAAAAAAGTGTATTATTAACCGGAAAACGTGGGAGAAATCTGTGAATATACCCCCCCTCCACATATGTTCTGCATATGACATCATTGGGATGGTACAGCACGAGGCTTATAAACTGTGAGCCAGAAGTCCCACATTATTCCTAACTGCACTGTCCATTGAAAAATATTAATAGCCTCCTGAATATTTTCACATACCTTTCAACACATATTTTCTTTCTGTGAGGATAGTTTGTAGTTCCTGATTTCTTCACAGTGCTGTTGCACAGTCAGCATATGGCAAAGCCGGAGAGACTTTCCTGGAAAACTACAAGTGGCAAGTACAACATTACTTCCATTGGTGACCCTCATGTAAGCAAGTACATTCTCAGGTTTGTGGTTTGAGGGGTTACTGAGTGACAAGAAGTCAATCTTGTCATATGAATATTTTGGATTAACACTGTATTAATATATGGAGTGGAACAACCACATAAGTTCAGTTGTCTGCAAAGGAAATGGCAGACCAAGCTGCATTTGTAGAATACTTGAAAACTGCTGTCTTGTCTACAGAAGCGATTGTATAAAAAATGCTTATATGATCTATATTTCCATACTGACAAAGTGTAAGACAGCGCTATCAGGCTGGACTAATATGAGACACAGATCATATGTGATGGGTCATGCGAATAAGACTCTCCTTGACTGCCAAGAGAGTAATAGAGATGTTAAAAAAAAATCTTAATTGGCACACGCTCAAAGATTGCTGCACATCATGCAAATACTTGATACCTGAATAATCCTGAGGCTCATACATTTCAACCTGCAGATGTTATGCAGATAAAAATCAGGCAAATAACAGCATGGCTACAGCCATGTAAACATCACTTTTCCCTTGCTCAATCTGTGAATGTGTTGTCATACATGATACAAAAAGTACTCTCTATGACTCACCATAGTGATTTGCGGAGTAAGATGTAATCATCATCATCCTATCTTCCCATATTATATCAGTTCAGAGCACTGTCAAGCTGAGGTTGACTTTGTTGTCTGAACAGCTGTACCAAGTGAACATTAATGGTGTGAATCTGAATAATAGCAGTCCTGACCAATCACCGTTTATGTAACTGATCATCTTTTGTGAAGTTTTTACACATTGCAGAACAATCCACGTATGTACTCCCATTTCTCGGGGTCCAGCAGGCATAATATCGTGGCAAGCAACCCTACCACCACCATCAGGTGCAAATCTGTCAGTGCACCTGATAATTGCAACAGTGTTTGCTGTAATATTATGCCCATTAGACACCAAAAACCAGCTATAAATCAAGGGACTTTTCTGTCAACAAATATGCAGGGAACAGCTAAAGAATAACTTCTTTCACACACCTATGAGTGCTACCCAGCAACTAGATCGTCCTCTTCTTAACATTGCTATAGAATTCAGGCTTCCTATAAGCAGTGGAAATCCGTTCCATCCCCTCCTGCGGATCCGGGGGCTAGAATAGGCCCAAGGTATTGCTGCCTGTCATATGAGGTGACTACAAGGAATTTCAAACGTTTCGGCCTTTATGTGATGGTCCCCTGTAGGATTTGACCTCTATTCTTCAAAATTTTCCTGAAGAGCAAGCCAATTGGAGAAGGGCGCCTTACAAGGTGCATCGTGTCCATCGTGCATTGAGATCTTTAGCCCACTTTCTCGTCGCATTGCAGTTCTGCCCATTCTCCATCTCTTGGGTGAAGACACCTTCCTGGGTGTGTTTTCCCCCATGCACTATGCACTGTCAATTTCTGCGTCGACGATGACCATGGACTTATTTGCACCTGATATCCATCACGGTAGCCAGTCCGTTGTGGTGGGTATGCCATATACCCTGTTGGCTGTAGCCCCCTGACCACACAGGGATAGCTCTGCTGATGCCTGTGCCGTTACTCCCCACGTATGCCAAGGGGTAGATGGACATCCCCCTGCGGCATCGGGACTCCCGGCAATGGCCATCCTGCCAGGTGGCTTTTGCTGCGGCTGGGTGGCGCCCATGGGGAGGGCACGTGGTCGGAGTGGATGGCATCAGGGCGGATAACACACAAAGCGTAGTCCATCATCTCTTGCTGGTGGTGAAACACCAGCAGTCTCTAAACAATCAAGAGTTCAATCAACGCACAGAAGTACGACCCCAAATCGTTCCCCTCCATGGCCACACTATGGGAGGAACGTCAGGCTAAGGATGGCAGCGGATCTTACTTCACTCGGTACCTTGTATGCTCAAGAGCTGATGGGGAATCTTTCAAGACGATGAAGCATCAGTTTTTTGTTGAACATTTAGAGGACAAGTTCGGGGAGGCGGCGGGCTTGTCCAAAATGAGATCTGGGTCAGTCTTGATCAAAACAGCATCCTCCGCCCAGTCACAGGAGTTACTCGCTTGTGACAAGCTGGGGGACGTTTCTGTAACCATCACACCCCATAAGAGCTTAAATATGGTATCATATTTCACAGAGACCTTCTTTTGCAGTCTGACGATGAGTTGCGCGCCAACTTAGAGCGCCGAGGTGTACATTTCTTCCGGCGTGCCCACCGGGGTCCGAAGGATAATCAGGTTGCCACCGGTGCCTTCATCTTTGCCTTTAAGGGTGATACATTGCCCGAGAAGGTCAAGGTGATGGTCTACTGGAGTGATGTAAAGCCCTATATCCCTCCTCCAAAGTGGTGCTTTAAGTGCTGGAAGTTCGGCCATATGCCTTCTCGCTGTACTTCCAGCGTCACTTGCCAAGATTGTGGATGCCCATCACATCCCAATACTCCATGTACCCTGCCTCCCATCTGTGTCAACTGCGGAGAGCGCCCTTTGCCTTGCTCGCCTGACTGCAGGATTCTCCAGAAAGAAAGTAAAATCATGGAGTACAAGACCCTGGACCGACTGACCTACATTGAGGCTAAGAGAAAATTTGAACACCTGCATCCTGTGTGTACGACATCGTCTTAAGCCGCTACTACAACAGTTCTGGCACCAACAGCTCTGCCAACCCGGGTCACCTCTCAGAGCCGGAAGACTACACCTGTCCCCTTGATGGTGGGGGGCATTTCCCTCCCTCTTGCTCCTGCACCACCTACTTCGGGACAACACCCTCCCCCCCAACCATCGTGGACGTCCATCCCCACTTCTAAGTCAAAGAATATGTCGTCTTCGGCTTCTCTCACTAGGAAGGGGTCCCTTGGGTCACTCCTTTCCCAGGTTTCTTGTAGTGGGAAAGATGACACCCGCCAGTGGCTGAAGAGCCCAAAAGCAGCTGGTCGTAGGACTTCATGCTCATCCTCAGTCCCAGAGACTGTGCTAGTGAAGTCCCCCCAGCCAGGGAAACCCAGGAGCAGCAAGAGAAATCAAAAAAGAAAACCCCTAAGACCAAAGAAATTTCGGTGGCACCCACATCACCGCTACCTACAAATTCTGTGTCTGAGGATGGGGTGGAGATTTTGGCATCCGCTGAGGACCTAGATCTCGTCAGACCCTCAGACACAATGGATGTAGACTGCTCAGGCAATAAATCAGTGGCAGCAGGTGACTGAGGCGTAAACTGCCTTGTTGAATGTTCCATGCCTACCCAGTCTCACGATGTCATCCTCCAGTGGAATTGCGGCGGTTTTTTCCACCGTCTGGCTGAGCTACGACAACTGTTAAGCTTTACACCTGCTATCTGCATTGTCCTCCAGGAAATCTGGTTCCCAGCAATGCGGATCCCTGCCCTCCACGGCTATAAGGGATATTACAGGAACCGTAGCGACTATAATTGACTGTCAGGTGGAGTTTGCGTTTATGTCCTAAACTCGGTCTGTAGTGATCATGTACCCCTTCAAACCCCTCTTAAAATTGTGGCTGTCAGGATAAGGACGACACAGGAAATAACTGTCTGCAATGTATATCTTCCTCCAGATGGTGCAGTACCCCTGAATGTATAGCTGCATTGATTGATCAACTCCTTAAACCTCTCCTACTTCTGGGAAATTTTCAAGGCCCATAAACCCTTGTGGGGTGGTACCTTGCTTACTGGCCGAGGCAAAGACATCGAAACTTTACTGTCGCAATTTGACCTCTGCCTCTTAAATACTGGGGCCGCCACACATTTCAGTGTGGCTCATGGTAATTACTCAGCTATTGATTTATCAATTTGCAACCCAGGACTTCTCCCATCATCTATCTACTGGAGAGCACGACTTTGTATGTGGTAGTGACCATTTCCCCATCTTCCCAGTGTCAGGGGCACAGGCACCTGACCAGATGGGCTTTGAACAAGGTGGACTGAGGAACTTTCACCTCTGCTGTCACCGCTGCATCTCCCCTATATGGTAACATCGATGTGATGGTTGAGCAGGTGACTAAGACAATTGTTTCTGTGGCAGAAAATGCGATCCCTCGCTCTTTAGCGTGACCGAGGCATAAGGCAGTCCTTGGTGGTCGACGGAAGTCGCTGAAGAAATTGAGGAGTGTTGGCGAGCTCTACAGCGGCATAAGTGGCAGCCTTCCCTGGAGCACCTCATAGCCTTTAAACAGCTCCGTGCCCATGTTCGCTATCGTATCAATTAACGGAAGGAGGACTGTTGGGAGAGAAACGTCTCCACCATTGGGTGTCACAAGTCACGTTCCCAAGTCTGGGCAAAGATCAAAAGTCTTTTCGGGTACCAGGCCCTAACAGCTGTCCCTGGTCTTTTCTCAAATGGTGAGTTATGTACTGACACAAATGCGATTGCCGAACATTTTGCTGAGCACTATGCTTGAGCCTCTGTGTCGGAGTATTACCCCGAGCCTTTCGCATTCTCAAACGGTGGCTGGAAGGGAGTGTCCTCTCATTCACTACACACTGCAGTGAATCCTATAATGCCCCATTTACAGAGTGGGAGCTCCTCAGTGCCCTTGCAAATTGCCCCGACACAGCTCCTGGGCCTGATCGCATCCACAGCCAGATGATTAAACATCTCTCATCTGAATACAAGCGACATCTTATTGTCATCTTCAACTGGATCTGGTGCGATGACGTTTTTCCATCGCAACAGCGGTAGAGCACCTTCATTCTGGTGCTCAAACCGGGTAAAAACCCGCTTGATGTGTATAGCTATCAGCCCAACAGCCTCACCAATGTTCTTTGTAAGCTGCTGGAACGTGTAGTATGTTGGCGGTTGGGTTGAGTCGGGTCCTGAAGTCACGTGGCTTGCTGGCTCCATGTCAGGGCAGCTTCCGCCAGGGTCGCTCTACCACTGATAATCTTCTATCAATCGAGTCTGCCGTCCGAACAGCCTTTTCCAGACGGCAACACCTGATTGCCGTCTTTTTTTTTTTACTTACGTAAAGCATATGACACGACTTGGCGACATCATATCCTTGCCACATTGTATGAGTGGTTTCTCTGGGGACCACTCTCGATTTTTATCCCAAGCTTCCTGTCGCTCTGTACTTTCCGTGTCTAAGTTGTGGCCTCCCATAGTTTTATCCGTATCCAGGAGAATGGAGTCCCGCAGGGCTCTGTATTGAGTGTCCCTCTATTTTTAGTGGTCATTAACAGTCTAGCAGCAGCTGTCGGGCCCTCCGTCTCACCTTCTCATTATGCAGACGACTTCTGCATTTCGTACTGCTGCTCCAGTACTGTTGCTGCTGTGTGGCGCTCCCAGAGAGCTATCCACAATGTGCAGTCATGGGCTCTAGCCCACGGCTTCCAGTTTTCAGCCGCAAAGTCGTGTGTCGTGCACTTCTGTCAGCGTCATACCATTCATCCGGAACCCGCGCTTTACCTTAATGACAATCCACTCACTGTAGTGGAGACATATCAGTTCCTAGCACTGGTTTTCATTGCTCAATTGACTTGGCTTCCTCATCTTCATCAGCTTAAGCAGAAGTGCTGGCAGCACCTCAATGCCCTCCATTGCCTGAACAACACCAATTAGGGTGCAGATCACTGTACACTGCTGCAGCTCTACAGAGCCCTTGTCCAATCCCGAATTGCCTATGGTAGTGTGGTTTATGGTTCGGCAACGCCTTCAGCATTGCATTTACTCAACCCTGTGCTCCACTGTGGGGTTCGATTAGGGACAGGAGTTTTTAGGACGAGTCCGGTTACCAGCGTACTGGTAGAGGCTGGTGTCTCTCCGCTGTAGATAAGATTTGCGCAACTACTCGCCAGTTACACAGCACACATTCATAGTTCCACTAAGCATCCGAATTACCGTCTCCTTTTCCCACCCGTGGCAGTCCATGTCCCGCATCGGCGGCCCAGATCGGGGTTAATGATTGTGGTTCGCGAGTCGTCCCATCTCTTCGGACTGGAGTCCTTCCCTTTACCATCTCTGCATGCGGGCCGTTATGCCTCCATGGTGTACACCTCGGTCACAGCTTCGTTCGGACCTTTTGCATTGCCCTAAGGACTCTGTTAACCCCGCCGCTCTCTGCTGTCACTTCCTCTTTGTTCTTGACATGTTCCAGGGCTCTGAAGTGGTTTACACAAACGGCTCAATGGCTGATGGTCATGTAGGCTTCGCATATGTTCATGGAGGACATATTGAGCAGCACTTCTTGCCGGTTGGCTGCAGTATTTTCACTGCAAAGCTGGCAGCCATATCTCACGCTCTTGAGTACATCTGCTCTCGCCTTGTCGAGTCATTTCTCCTGTGTGCTGACTCATTGAGCAGCCTACAAGTTATTGACCAGTCCTACCCTCACCACCCTCTGGTAGCATCCATTCTGGAGTCCATCTGTGCCCTGGAACAGTCCTACAGTTTTGTGGGGTTTGTGTGGACCCCAGGACATGTCAGAATCCCGCTAACGAACTTGCTGACAGGCTGGCCAAACAGGTGACGCGGAAACTGCGTCTGGAGATAGGCATCTCCGAAGCTGACCTGCGTTCTGTCTCACACCGCAGGGTTTTCTGGCTTTGGGAGACTGAATGGCATAACAGCACTCACAACAAACTGCATGTCATTAAGGACACTATGAATGTGTGGAAGTCTTCCATGCAGGCCTCTCGCAGGGAATCGGTTGTCCTGTGCCGGCTCCACATTGGCCATACGTGGCTAATGCGTGGTTATCTACTCCTATTCTGTCGCTGTGGCTCTCAAAAGACAGTCATCCACCTCTTGCTGGACTGCCCACCTTGACGCTCTGCGGCAGACTTTTAACTTACCCAGCACCCTGCCTTTGGTGTTGCGCGACAATGCCTCCACAGCAGCTTTAGTTTTACGTTTTATCCGTGGGAGTACATTTTATACTTCTTTTAGCGCATCTCCCTCTGTGTCCTCCACCCTAGTGCTTTTATGATGGAGGTTTTAATGTATTGCAGAGTGGCTGCCTTTCCCTTTTTATTCTCGTGGTTGGCCAGCCACTGTAATCTGTTTTCATGTTTTGCTCTCCCATTTCCAGCGTCTCTCTGTTGTTTTCTCGTTCTCTTTTGTTCCTTTTAGTGTTCATTGCCTTCCCTTCATTCTCGAGGCTTTTCCTCTCTTTCCGTTTTGTGTTGTATGTTTCGTCTGTTTTATTCTCACACTTGTGGCATTGTTTTATTAGGAACAAGGGACCGATGACTTCGTAGTTTGGTCCGTTCTCCCGCCTTTAAACCAACCAACCAAATCCACTCCATCATTGTTGCTTCTGCAAGTATTGAAATTTCATCTTCATTGAACTATAAACAGGTGGCTATACTTTTATTAAAAGTTTAAATGAAAAGTTAGTTGAGTTCTTAACTAGCTTCCTCTCTGCCTGATGGGCATATATTTTACTCATACTCCCTTCACTCTCTATATATATTGCAGCTTCAGAAGATTGCCTTATTAACCTCTTTCCCTGCAATTATGTGATGAAAATACTTGTTCCAGAATTCACTGCATGCCCAAGAAATTGCACTCAATGTTGTTTGAACACTGCAGTGTTTTACTAGACAGAGTCCTGTTGGACCTACTCGAAACTTTAACAGATAACTTGATAAGTTAATTCATACAGTGTAATATGGACTTCAAACCATTGTGCATCTTGATTTCTCCTCCTCCTCCTCCTCCTCCTCCTCATCCTCATCTTCCTGCTCCTCCCCCCATCTCCTGTCCCCAAATTACAAAGATTGCTCCAGGTTAATACATTGAAATATTTTTTTTATTTTTCTCACATACACCAGTATCAAAAAAATATGAAGTATACTTTTTCTAAAAACTTATAACATCATAATCATTCGCTTACAGTTTAGTTGTGTTATTATATATTGTGAAACATTTGTCCGCCTGAAAGGCGACTTTACATATGTTACATTCAAAAGAGGTATCCCCACGATGCCCTCGATCATAACAAACTTTGAACCTTCTGATGAAGAGAGCTCTTTTCTTCTCAGTTGATGCTATTTTTCATGGAAAATGTCATTAGCGGATTTTCTGCATTGCTTGGTTGTCCCGTACAATGTAGCCTGGGAGAATTACGGTCTTCAAGACCTGCTCTGCCACAATGTGCCAGAAATTTTGGCGTCGTCATCCTATTGGGTGCTGGGTTCAGTAAGTGGGAAATTACACTGGCATTCAGTGGTGCTATGTCCAGAAGATACATTTTAATCTTCTTATATCACTTGACATATCTTCTCATAAGTGGGTACAAGGAAAGACACTGGTTGTGTACACATACTCTGGTCTATCAAGAAGTGTTAACAGTAGTTGAACGTTTCTTTTATCTGCTCATTTCACAGCAAGAATAATGTTTCAGATACAAATGTATGTTCTCTCCTCAGGTTAATTCCACTGAATATGGGCTGCATATTTTTAATTATTCGTCTTAGGGTCTTACAGACCCAACAGCGTGAGTGCTCATAGCTAGTAAGTTTCTAAACAAGTTGAGACAACTGTAGTTGTTCACATAAGTAGTTCTCCACTCCCCAAACTCTCACGCAGTTGAAACATTATTTTCACTTGCAGGACATTAGGCAAGCACAGCACCACTTTCTTCCACTTTTCCAGCATATATCTTCAGATTATAGCAGTACCCATTTTCCTTTATATATATCTTTATGCCAGATTTAGCTCTCTTTGCTAGATTAAATTAAACATATGGAAGTCTGCCCCTAAACTTCATCAGACTTTCACTGATGTTGCCATTTTACTAGGAACAGATACTCAAAGTTCTGTAGGATTTTGTCCCAGATGCTATAGAACTGTTGCTTCTATTTCAGATGTTGCAGTACAATTGCCAATTATAGGACAATTAGCTACATTGTTCCAGTCCCAATGAGCCCCTTTGAAGAGATTGCGGAACACTTTGTTGTAACATCGGCACACGTATAATGTGACACCAGGCTTTGCTGTACTTAGTTTCCCCATCCTCCAGAATGCAGCTTATTGATGCCTCACTTAGTGTCATTGCCTTCATTATTACTTGCATCACTGATATCACACTGTTCCAAAGAACACTGAATTTTTGCAGCTTCTGCTTCGTAAAGGTCAGGCATGTTGTCACTCAGATCACAAATCGCAGACTAAGCTCGAATTATTGCTTCAGTGTCGCAAACATAAAACTAGTGCCGTCCACTGGTGTAGCTCAGAATTATTACAGAAGAGCCATATGTTGAATTCACAGCACTGTGACAGGATTACCCATCATTTTACTGCAATACAAGGTGCTGATACGACAACTATACTTGTCACTGTAGGTGAATATGATAAAGAAACAATAAGTAACAGACCAATACAGCAGTTGAAGACTGAATCCTTCCCCCCTCCCCCCCCCCCTCCCCCGCTCCCCTCCCCCCTCTTTCCCAAGCAAATGTACTGTAATAAGAAAAAGTAAAAAGAAAATATTGGTTTAAAGATCTACTTATTTAAAAACACTAATGGTAATCTTATTTAACTTCAAATAGAAAAGCACTTTTATAAGTATGTCACTTACCTTCTCGTTAACTTTGAAACCGTGAATGAAAACTGAGTGAACACTTTTTTCCTAAAAAAAAAAAAATCCCAAGTTCCCCAGTGGAATTTGGAAAAAATTGAATTTCTAAAAACCTCCAACACTGAATTGTAAAATTTGTTCCTTGAATATGAATAAATGTGAAATATCCCGAACAGTTTACCTTTCAGAATAGCTCACTAGTCAATATTAACATTTTTGTTCATTATAAATGCTAGTGTTTTCACAGAACATTGCACATATGTCCAAACATAAAGTAAAACAAATTGGAGATTAACAAAAAGTTCAAATTTTGGCAGAATTGACAGAAAAGGCAAGACACATTACAGGAAATAGTACAAGTAATGAAAGGAGAGAAGTCACTCACAAATGAAGGTCGATGGAGAGGTACAAATTACCGTGTGAACCTGAATGACTTGTCAACTTACAGGAGATTGTTAATAGCAGTCTTAGCTATTGTTTTTCTGTGAAAGGAAAGGCCAAAGTTATATGATGAAGAGATGTGTAAACATTGTTTGTTTTCATTGCTGGTTTCACGTAAAACATTACCTCCCTCTTCTTTTTGTTAACATGTTTTGACGTAGTGCTGCCAGTGTGGATGCAATCTTCAAATGAGATTGAGGGAAGATAGACACCAATGAGATCTTACACACACACACACACACACACACACACACACACACACACACACACACACACACGTGCGCAATTACGAAACTTTCTCCTCCAAGTATACACTCCTGTAATCTTCATAACTATATTTTCAAGTGAAGTATAATTTAAATTAATGAATACCACATGATTTCATATAACAACACGGCCAATCTGTTGCAGGTTCTCAGAAAGAGCCTTCGTACCTGTATACACGTGAACAACTTCTGCGTTTTTCATTATCAAAGTGTGTAAAGAACTTGCCAGATGATTGGGAAAGGATCTGCAGAGAATATCCAGCAATAGTAACAAAGGTATTCTGACTTTTTCAGAGACTAATTAGATATAGAACATTAACTGTGCATGTTACTGTTCAATCCAAACTGCCCCTTCCATCGATGCTGTCTCGAGTCCGTAATATTAAATATTAGATATTAATGTGGTATCATATTATATCAAATAACTAATTCATATAATACTCCAAATAAATTTTGCATTTTGATTTCTGCAATGACTTTTAATTCAAAACTGGTATCATCTAAGTACAAGTGTCCATATTTCTGTTGTTCTGGTTGGTCACTACAGTAGTTATTTAAAAACAAAAAAATTCAGTCCTCCCTGTTAAAATGCATTGAATGTCTTGAATATGCATTCATCAGTAGTTGAGTTAGACAAAATTACATTGTATAGCAGTATGTTGCTGCTCTTACCTTTTAGTAATTGACAGTACCAGACATGTGAATCAGAGCATTTGATTGCAGGCAGATAATTTATTTACAATAGATGAGACACTCTTTACAGCTTGTGCAGGTGCAGTGCATTTCAGTGTTACCATGTCGAGAGTTACAGTTGATTCCTCTGATTTGGGCAAAATTGCTGCCACTACAGTTAACTGCTATGGGCGGTTAGATGTTTATGACAAGAATTGCTATGAAATCTTGTGGATCGCAACAACAGATAGATGGATCACACTGCAGCAAATTGTGCAAATCAATGATGGACAGTTGGTGCACAGTCATACCAGTCAAAACTAACATATCACTATAATAAGTAGAAACCAGAAGATCACACTAGTATCTGTACTCTCCATGTCAGAGCTTATTGTATGCTTAGGTTCACAGCAATCTGAAATTCATACAAGTTGGTGCCAGAGTAAGAATATGCCAAACTGCAGTAAGTTACGCACCTCTCTCACTAATTGGGCACCTTACGGGCTGGTGGTGGGGTACTTCCATTTGGGGAATATTTACACAGGATAAAATGACATCGGCAAGTTGCTCAAATGAGACGCACATGCCTTAGATATAGGTTTGACCAGTCTCTGAAAATTAAGGAGGAGGACACGTGATGGATCTTGGATCAGGATGACTTACAGAATCCAGGTCACGACTTGTCATCCATCAGTAGGGTGAAAAGGGATGCTTCACAGTTTAGTAGTGACCCTAATTTAATTGCTCATGAATGCAGTTCCCATTGTGGATGTATGATGATCAAATTTGTGAAATATTTAAACTTCTGCAACTTGCAAAATTAGTTATACTAAGACATAAGCAAAAGGAAGCAATAGAACGGTATTATTAAAAACTTTTCTCTGTTTTGTTGGTTTCATGTTATTGTATTTTGATGTTTGATAGATTGACATCAATTTCCGCAAATGTTCTCTACCTCTTTCTTGGAGTCCTCTTTCTTCAAACTGATTTAGTGCTGTCATTCATCTCTCTTTATCTCATGATAGTTTCCATTGTTAAATTCGCTTCTAACCCACATTGTAAGTAATCTGTTTTACGTTTTTGAATCCTTATCACATCCTGTAATTTTTTTGTGTACTGCCAGTTAGTTACTGTCAAATCTTTAGCCCATGTTCTACTCACTTCTTTGTTCCTCTTTCTTCTCTTCCATTTTTGTTTTTAATTTTTCAAGAAACGTTTAATCTCTGTACAGTAAAAACTCACTTTGAATGGCAAAGAAGAAATCTTTCAGATATGACACGTAAGAGACACTAACCAGTTAGTTAGCTTCATAGACTGCTCTCTCATGCACATTACAGAAATCTGCTGAAAAACTGTTCTAAGAGATTTTATTTTAAATGAGCTCACCAAATGTTATACTTCCCCAAATACAGAGCTGACAACCAATAAATTCTTTTTCCCTGAACATGACACTGCTGAAAACACTTTCGGGGAAAACTCATACTAACAGTGACTTGTGCAACAATTTAAATACTGTATCAAGTCTCAAAAATCTCTATTTAATATAAACAACCAGAGCAGTGAGAAAGTATCATTTGGGAGGAAGAGGAGGGTGGTGTGTGTGTGTGTGTGTGTGTGTGTGTGTGTGTGTGTGTGTGTCCAGCCATCCAGATTCACATTTCATGTGCTATTCCTACAGTGCTTCACACAGCGGTTCCCTAAAAGATGCTTTGAAAGATTTTCTTACCCAGATCAAACATCTGCCCTGACACTGACTTAGTTGTCGGTGGTACGTTAAACAATAATCTTCTTTTTCTCCATTTTTCATTTTACATCTATTGAAGGAGCTTCTGCTTGTATTCCAATGGTCAAAAGTAATTACCTGATTACTGAAATTATCTGTGTACCTTACTTTTTGATATGTTGTTTGTGTTTTAGTAGGCAGAAACATTAAATAAGGTAATTTACTCATGGGTCATATCAGATAACCTGTTTAAAATAAACAGGACACAGTTAATGAAAAACTCATATTAAACAGCTGCTGGATGCTTTTTAAGTTGATAGTCTATTCAGTCGGTGTTAATTTAAATGGTGTCAAAGAAGAATGTACAGAAAATATGACAAAATTTAAAACTACCAGTTTTTTCAAAATATGCAATGTTTCTACAACCACACTTTGAAGAAACCATGTTGCAGTGCAGCTGACTAGAGAATGATCAGAATTGTCATGTTGAAATGTGTCATGATTTTTATTTTATTATTATTATTTTTGGCAGTTCTAGTTAACAGCAGGAAAGTTCCCTTGCTAAATTTCAGCTGCCTATGTGAACTGAAGTCACTGAAAAACAGCTGTAAAGTAGGACATTCTTAATGCGGTTTCCATGGTTGAAGCTACATGGTGTACGCCCTGAATTAGATCAGTGTGTATTGCAGCATTGCTTTGTCACTTCTTTCATTGGGATGTGAGGCTAGCTATGAATAACTGACAGAAAGCGATTGTAAGATACTTAAATATTCGTAGACAAATACAGATTACGTTTTATCCATAATGTTCCTTCCAAATTACTATGGAGTGTCCAGAAATAAAAACAAAGATAGCAATATGCCAGTATTAATTTTATTCCTTGTAACTATTGCAGAAATTTGAAATATTTGTGCAATGTTCATAATATACGCTGAAGAGTCAAAGAAACCAGTACATCTGCCTAATATTGTATAGGGGCCCCGTGAGCACAAAGTAGTGCTGCAACACAACGTGCTATGGACTTGACTAATGTATGAAGTAATGCTGGAGGGAACTGACAACATGAATCCTGCAGGGCTGTCCACAAATCCGCAAGGCATGAGGGGTTGGAGATCTGTTCTGAACAGCACGCTGCAAGGCATCCCAGATATGCTCAATAATGTTCATGTCTGGGGAGTCTGGTGGCCAGCAGAACTGTTTAAACTTGGAAGAGTGTTCCAGGAGCCACTATGTAGCAGTTCTGGACATCTGGGGTGTTGCATTGTCTGGTGGAATGGCTCAAATTCATCAGAATGCACAATGGACATCAATGGATACAGATGATCAGACAGAATGATTACATATGTGTCATATGTCAGATTTGTATCTAGATGTATCGGGGCTCCCATATCACTCCAACTGCACACTCCTCACACCATTATAGAGCCTCCACCACCTTGAACAGTCCCTTGCTGACATGCAAGGTCCATGGATTCACAAGGTTGTCTCCATGCCTGTATACGTCCATCCACTCGATAAAATTTGACAAGCGACTCATGCGACCAGGCAACATGCTTCCAGTCATCAACAGTCCAATGTCAGTTTGATAGCCTCAGGCGAGGCATAAAGCTTTGTGTCGTGCAGTCATCAAGGGTACAAAAGTGAACCTTGGGCTCTGAAAGCTAGTATTGATGTTGTTTTGTCAAATGGTTCACATGCTGACACTTTTTGATGGCCCACCATTGAAATCTGCAGCAATTTGTGGAAGAGTTGCACTTCTGTTGCGTTGAACGATTCTCTCCAGTCATTGTTCATTTCATTCTGCAATCTTCGGTGTAAAGTGTTTTATCACTTTTAACCCCACACATGCACTATTTAAATGTTCATCTAAAAGTTCAACTACCCTTTTGCACATCACATAATCTTCTATCGATGGCTTTGGTTGGTATTTACTGTATATCTCCATAGAAGCATACTGCAAAACATTCAAAAGTTTCCCCATCACCTGCAAGGTTAGACTGTATGTTCAGAAAATTTTTTTGAAACTTGAACTACGGTCAGAAAGATGTTGCCAAATACTTTCCAGAAGCTAAAAGATAGTGCCTCAAAAAGTATCACATACCATTTTAACAAATGTCGAAATGTGGTTCCTCTTCAGCGAGTGCTAGGGTGGCAGTATTAGTAGTAGTAGTAGTAGTAGTAGTAAGATGGCCACAATTCCCTGATAAAGTGCACAATGCTCACCGTAGTAGCAACTGGCTAAATCCTTAGGTATCCATCTCTGTTACTAGCACCAAGCAAGTAAATTAAAAAAGAAGAAAGAAAAACCCTTACTGTTTGCGGGCATTTGAAATTTTGTGTGTGCATTTCACCTGACATTAACTATAAAGACAAAAAGTATCACTGCAGGTTTGAACATGACAAGCCTGATTACTCCGTTGAATGTCATATTCTGCCTAACTAAAACTTTCAGAAACTTGTCCATTGTGTTGATTTTGAGACACTGTTGTGCTAACTGAAAGATTTATGCAGTTTAACATGTTAAATTGCTGTTTCCCTTTGCAAGTTAATGGGGATCAATTAATGTAGTGATCATACTAAAACATTATGTTGAACTAATACTGCCAATTTTTAGTGTTTGCTTTTTTGCTATTGATTTCTTTACCTATATAACACAAAATGTCTGTCTGTTTCCTAACATGAATTGTGATGCTATGTGCTTTGGGCTTGTAGCAAGTGAAGGAATACAAGATCAATTTCTCGCATGCTGTTGCTGCATGTTAAGTGAGGTAAGGTTAAAATGTTTCACTATTGAACCTGTAACATACATATGTATTTGTGGATTTGAATTTTTGCTAATTGTAGTTTATTTTGACAGAATGCTGATATGTTTGATCCTGTGGCATATTCAAAGAAGTGGCAAGAAGTGGAAGTAGTCACTGCAGTCATAAGCTCTACGGAAGTGGATCCAGCAGATGTTGAGTGACAGATGATGACTGAATATGTTCACATATTCTGTACTTCTTATTTTTACAGTGCTTTTCTTTGTTTTGCTTGTAAAATTCATGAATCTGAGACAAAATTAGGAGAATAAATATTATTCACACCTCTCATTCTGATCGTAATGTAGCTGCACTGCTGTTCATGGCTGAACTGAATTGACAATTCAGAATTAATTATTGCTCTTCTTGGGTACCATCTCATAAGGACAGGGCAAGGGGGAATAAGTCACTTCACTGTTATTTATTTATTTTTTATTTATATATTATATTATTCATTTTACAGATTTATGTGCTGTTAAATTTCTTAACATTGTCTTTCATATTGTGAAATGTGAATCTCAAGACTCTTCTAGAGATTAGTACGTGCATTTCAGTTTTGTTGTTTGTACCTGTATAGGTAGCCAAAGAACATTTTATATTCTTTATTACATTGAAAATATGGAATGGAAGTCAAACCTACATTTGGAAGGGGTGAGGAGCAAGTTTGCTAGTCCTACAGAGGATTTTTAAATAAAGAGATCACATTACTGGAGTTGTTTATAAAATACACTTCATTGTGGCACTTAAATTTTAGTTATGTGTTTAAATGACAATATTAGTGAATTTATTTTATTGCAAGCAATTGGGTAACTTGTGAAGATTTTTGAATGCAGTCTTTCTAATATTGTACATAAAATACAAGAAAAATTGACAGTTAAATTACTTTTGCTGATTTTTTTATAATATATAGTTTGTATCATGTAGGACAATAAATGTTTGACAACTTCACATTGAAAAGTACTCTGGTCTAGTTTTTGTGACAGTTCAATTCAATCCTGTGTGTCTCGTATAATCATCAGTAATAAGATTTTGCCTGAAATTTACCAACTTCACTAATATGAAGCCATCGTAAAACTGTATGAGGTTAAAGCAAAGCACTATTTCCATTTATTTTGTTATTATTGGTCTGGTGAATGTAAGAAAACATGCCCCATGTAGTTTATGAGGGCAAATGTAATACATGTGAGGCATTACTTGCTCGTATTAGGAATGCAATAGATGAAATTAAGAACAACCCTGTGAAAGTGGAATGAGCAACAAAATCTGTTCATACACATGCAGCTAAATGCATTGAACTTGGTGGAGACATTTTTGAACATTTATTGTGAATGTATTATGAAATTGTATGTACACTGTACAACTTCCTTAACACTGAGCTTTGTTTTTGCCAGTTTAACATGAATTCATGTGTACTATGCTATTAATAAAAGCAGATTATCTGACACATTCCTACAGTTTCAGTTAATGTTATCACCATTCTTTTTCTAAAATTAAATTCTCTACATTTTACAAAATTAGTTCTTCATTTCTCTGGATGTTCTGGAAAACTGCTGCAGATACTCATCTGCAACATGTTTTATTAGACTCACCAGATCAAAAAGAACAAAATAAGTGGAAATTGTGCTTTACTTTAACCTCGAACAGTTCTGTGATGGCTTCATATTGGTGAAGTTGCTAAATTTAAGGCAAAATCTTTTATTAGCTGTAACTCCATAACTAAACATTTGTAGACCTATGTTTATATGAACTTTTTTCATTAGTTTTACTTGTAGAATAAAATTAAAATAGTTGCATTTCTTCGTGAATCACCCTGTATGTAGATTGTCTAGGTTGGCATCAAATTACAACTTGTCAGATAGCAAAACATGGCTACTTTCCCACACTGCTTCTCATTCATATGTCTCTGGGTACTACACTATTGTGTGTATTACACTGTTGTGTTGGAGCACGCATCATAGACCTGTGTGTTGAATTTAGTTACAGGGATAGTCTGTGTTCTGCACAGCATTGTTAGCACTGGTCACTTTAGTTGCATTATGCTTACTATTCCAACAATGTGAAAATCATAACATGGTCTCAGATGGTAATTAGTTGTGGAGAACAATACTTCGAAAGTGAGTTCGCAGTGCTATTATCGTTCAGAGCAATACACTGCAATCGGATACCTCAATCCTACTAACCATGTTACATGCAAATCATTGGCTTATCATTCCGGAAGTCATATGGTTGATACTCCGGATATTTTACTCATCATTACTTAATTGTAATGTTCATACTTTGATAGAACCGCACCACTAATATTTGAACAATTCTGCCCTCATAATGTCATACATCTAACACAAGTAGGTAAGTTAAGCCTTTGAATGTCAAGGTACCGCTGTAAAGTCACCCTCTACCAATGCTAGTACTGTCAGGGTGCTGATTCCTCAGTACTCTGTTTTGTGATGATGGATGCATGATGCTTCGATTTAAATATGTAGGTCATTAACTGTAAACGTTTGAATGTCATTTCAGTGAAATATTGGCGTTAGATTATTCTGTTACTTTGTTCATTTGTTGCAATCGTGTTTTTGCAGTACATTCTACATTCTTGTTTTTATGTAGCACCATTATTTACTGTTTCTGTGTTCTTTTTCTTTAAGTTAGTGTTTACAGTTTTTCCCCTCCTTTTGTGGTTTTTTAATGCAACCTACACCAGGCCAAAGCAGAGGACTTAATTGATGGTGAAATTTGTGAACTTTTTGAAATTTACTAGTGATCCAGGGTGTTTTAGTGAAAGCAGCAACGTTTCATAAAGTGACAGTGATGCTCTTGGTTATATTGTAAACAAAAGCGAAGGCAAAATGGAAGCTGCCAGGTATGTTGAAGTAATTGCACCTGAAACTCCACAGCCATTACCACACCCATTTCACAAGCTGCCTGGACAAAAGCATATGCTGCCAGTAGGATCTTCTGCAGTTTGCTGCGACTTATTGTAATTGAAACCAATCACTCAGCTAAGCAGTGTAGTTATAAAGATGCTGCAAATTTGTCCAGCCCATATAAAAATGGAAGAATGTGAGAGTAACTGAGAAGAGGAAACTTCCTGGTAGATTAAAACTGTGTGCTGGACTGAGACTTTAACTTTGGACCTTTGCCTTTCGTAGAGAAGTGCTAGTTCTGTAAGGTTCACAGGTGAGCTTTTGTGAAATTTTGTTGGTAGCTGATGAGGTACTGGCAGAATTAGGGCTGTGAGGACAAGTCATGAGTCGTACTTGGGTAGTTGAGTCAGTAGAGCATTTGCATGCGAAAGGCAATGGTCCCGAGTTAAAGTCTCGGTCTGGCACGCAGTTTTAATCTGCCAGGAAGTTTCATATTGGTGCACACTCTGCTGCAGAGTGAAAATTTTATTCTGGTTAAGAGGTTTTATACGTTGCTTACTAAATATGAGACTCAATAAAAGGCCCACAATGCTCACATATTGGAGCACAAAACCACTTTAGCATTTCCATGGTTTTGTAAAATGTTTTCTACTTACCATTTTATTTAGGTGTCTTACAAAAGTCTGTTTTGTTGGTAGTGAGAAGTTTCCTGCACAAAGCCATCATGATTATGACTGATACAACAAAGAAAATAATCATGTTTGACAATATAAAGTAATTGGATGAATAAAAAATCTACTCACCTAGTGGCAGCAGGAGAACATGCATGTAAAAAGAGGTTTTATATTTGCAAGCTTTCGCAGCCAGCGGTCCCTTCTTCCGGCAGAAGAATTGAAAGGAAAGCAAGAAGGGTGAACAGAAAGGTTTAGGGGAAAAGGGAAAAGTTCAGAAAAGTCACCCTGAATACTGGGTTGGGAGATTTACTGGACGGGATGAGAAGGAAACCCCTGACCTGGGGTTCTTAGTAACTTTTCTGAACCTTACCCCTTTTCCTAAACTTCTCCAGTCCTTTTCCTTCACCCCCCTTCCTTCTGTCAGCCCTTCTGCCAGGAGGAGGAGCCACTGGCTCCGAAAGGTTGCACACACAAAACCAGTTTTTTGTGTGTTCTCTTCTGCTGCTGCTTGGTGAGTAGATTTTGTATCTATCTGATGACTCGTGGGATATACCAGCCATTGGCTGATCGTGCCAATGGTATTGTTAGATTTCATTACACACCAATGGACAGCTTATCATTGATGAAAGTCTAGTTGGTACCAAATGTTGCTCTCTCCTCGTACCATATTTGCCATGCAAACACCACCACTGATGGGTAATTTAAAATCCTGGATGCTCTGTGACTCCATAACTCGCCGTTGTCTTGGGTTTTATACTTGCAAAGGTGCCAAAAGCCAAGGAGAGATGACAAAGGTTCAGGCAATTATTTGAACCAGGGCTATCACATCTTTGTGGGCAACTTTTTTGTGTCAGTACCACTGGTAAAAAAAAAACCCAACTAAATTAGGTACATAGATTCTTTGTACTGTAAGAAAAAACATAAAATGTTTGCCAGAGCAATTTAAAAAGAAATTTGAAATTGGGGAAAAGATGTAACGTAAGTCAGGTTCAATACATATGTGTGCATACCAGGAGGAAAAAAATCCCAGCGAACCATTGTGCTTTTATTGTAAAGTAAAGTTGCTGCTGGTGACTTTGAAGTCCAAAATAAAAATAAAATGGTAAAAAAAAGGCCAGAGGTAATATACCAGGTGGAATAGGGACATTTGACATGATGTTGTATACATCTTTGAACGAGAGAACTCCTCTCTGTTAATGGAAGAAGGTACCATTCAACATAATGTCAAGAATGCTAGTGATGATTTCTCTTATGTCATATTACTCAGAAGTACATGTAGATTCTATCGGCAGAAGTGAGTCTCATTAAATTAAAGCACTGTGTTAAGTACTGCATAGGGAAACAGCCAAATTTATAATAATTTTTTAAAAAAACCTTTTTATTGGATCTTTCATAAATTAATATGAAAAATTATGAAGTCTATGCAAACCTAATAGCTTACATTCTTTTGTGGTTATGTGTTATTTTTTCATACTTTTAAATTGAATACAGTATGATATGTGGGAGAGTAAATAGAATGCGGCATAATAGTATAAATACATACGACATTTCTAGTACACATCACTCAAACATGGCTGACTACAAAAATGTGAAACATGCTGTATCTTAATCTTGTGGTCATTTTGAGCTGCTGTGATCAATTTTTCCAAACCTGGGAAGATCCTGTAATTACATGGCTGGTAGATGCGCAGTCAGCAGGGCACACATGGGGGGAGAGATAGTGGTGTGGGTCGCGGGCGGGTGCTTTATTAGGGGAAATGCTGAGTGCTAGAGGGGAAATGTTATTCAAGAAGGTCTACTTTCACCTGTGCTTCGGTTATTATCTAAAAAGAATTCTGCTGAAAAAGCCACAATAGCAGCAATTTATTTTGACTTTGCTTGTAAACCGTTTGTAACTTTCAGATAAGCATAATGAGGTTTGAATTTTGAGTAACATCTACATTTCTCTTATTGACATATTAAAATTTATTTCTTTTGCCAAAACATAGCAGAATTTACACAGTGTCATCCCACTAAAATTACTTGCAGAAGCAATTGCGAGAGAATTCTGGAACAGTGGTTTATTAAGTAAGAAACTGAGAAAAAGGAAGATTAATAGCTTATGAAAAAGCTCATCTTCATGTGCAAAAATAAACGTAATGTCTGCACTTGTGTTGTTCCAAAACCCACAGCATTTCTCATTTCAGCTACTGTTGGTGGCCCTTAAGTTACGTTCATTCCTTGAAAATGTCTGTAGTTAGTGGAGTAACACAATAGGTAATGACAAAATACTCTCCTCTTTGCGTGCTATCATTTGCAGAAAATCTTATTTCAATATCTTGAACCTCTATGAAGAGAAATATTGTGGGTATTTCATTCTGCCTTTATTGCTGGCATGCGTGACCACAAAGGAGTGTGTTACATCAGATTGAGTTTCTCGAGATTGGTGTCAGGTGGAGACCTCTGCTGAAGACTAAAGAAATATTCAATATTTTAGCTAAATTTCATACACAGCCATGTTATGTAATATGCACTAAACTCAAAATCATAGTGACCCCTACTTTTCATTTTAAACTTTTTTGAATTTCACGCAGTGCATTCCTTAAATGCAAATATCAAAATAACTTTTACCATTAACAAAATGATGGGGATGTCATCATGAAGGTGACATATAGTTATAAGTAACACAAAAATGATTTTTTCTGAATGGTTTCTTTAAAAATGTCCAACAAAGATTGCAGGGCATGAGCTTAGATTTTGATGTCATTGATTGGCTGAAAGTGGACAAACAATGACGGCCTCCCCTTCTGAACAAACAAATGAACTTGTTCAGAACTTCTAATTAAAACTGGCCCTAGCTCATCGGCCGCCGTATCCTTTGTGGACTCTGCTGACAACTTAGTAGTGTCTTTGAGTTGATGAGCTATTGCAAGAAGCCAGCCAATGTCGAAAAGTGCTTGAGCAGGGAGCCATGTTACTGTGTTGCGACAGTATATTATTTGTCCACAACTGCTGCTGCATTTTACTCTGTTTGACTTTTAATCAAGTTCCTAGTTAATTTCATCTTGAACTATGTCTTTTAAGATGAGTGTTGCTTGCCCAATGTGTAAAATAAAGTGAAGAAAGAAAATTGTACTACACAGTCAGGCCTACAAATTTATTTATTTATTATTATTTTTTAAAAGGGAATAGTATGAAATAGAAATGGAGAATGGTGAGTCCTTAATCCAAAATAAAGAAGAAAAACTGTTGCCATGGTATGGAACGAACAGTAAAATGGTTGATTATGAGAGTGAAACAACAAAACTGTTAAGGGGAAAAAAGACAACCAAGGAACAACCAAATGATGATTTTCAGAGCACTATCATTCATCACTGTGTGTAATTATTATAAGAGAAAGGAATATCTTGCGCAATTGCAACTGCTTGTGTTGCTTTAGAAGCAGAAATGTTTTTAATAGCAGTAAAGGTTCATTGTGTGCAATGCAAAAAGATGTAGGCTTAAGTTATTCTTATAAAGGTGAAAAATATTAATAGAAAGGAATCAACGTGGGGATGCGGTAAGTTGGAAAATGAAGCCAACATAATGTGTTTTGTGGTGGTGCATTGGACTGTTTTAAATAAATGATTTTCTGAAGAGATGAATAGTGTAGTTTTTTCAGTGGTAGTTAAGGACACCACTTACAATAAATCCCACAAGTTCATCATTCATTGTTTTTGACAAAGCCCCCATACTATTCTGCTGTTCATCGCCAGACCAGTGTTGCTTCAAGGAAAGATAAAATTATTCAGAGGCTCAAAACATGGCATTGACTTGAAGAGGGCTTAGTTTCTAGAAATTGTGTCACAAAAGAAGCCACAATTTCCATTGTACATCATTGATTTACTTCTAATCAATAGGTTTGAGGTACCTCTTGCTGATAAGGACGTTAGGTCTACTGACTCTTTCTTATCAACAGGAGGTGTACACCGTACATAAATATGTCCTGTGATGGGGGAACAGTGTACAAAGTAACTCGTTGGCCAATGTCGTATCTTTTCATTGGTTGCAAGTCAAAGTTTGTCTTCTTTCATTAAGAGAAGTTACAGGTAAGTCAGGGAAAAAATCTCTGTAAGTAAGGTGTTTATAGAGGGATTTTCTTGTATGAGGTCTGTTCAAGAAATTCCGGAACTTTGTCCACAAATGTTTTCTGCACTTACCTTTTACTTTTTGTGCATGGTCTCCTTTGAAATACTCTTCTCCACAATTGACTCACCACTCCCAGTGCCGTTTCACTTTCGGAAGCAGTCTTGGTATGCCCCTTGCTGCGTCACGCGACATCTCGTGTGTGAATTTTCTTTTATCTCATCAATCATTGCAAATCTTAGTTATTTCAACAGGGTTTTCAACTTTGGAAGTAAAAAATAAGTCCACTGGGCTGAATGTGCGGGTGCATTATCATGATGCAAGAGATGTGAATTGCCTGGCCAACTTCTAGGCCACTTCCTTCCCACAGGCATCACAACATGTCCCAGTAGTACCATCATTAACAGTTTTTCCTTGTGGCATGAATTCATGGTGAACTAATCCTTCAGTAGACGTCGTAGGGTGTCCTGAATGAGGATCGTCTTTAACTTCCGTCCGCCCATTTTTAAACCGTGTGAACAATTCATAACGCAGAGTGCGGCATAAGCACACAACACTGTGGGCTTCCGATCATTTGGTGTGTCTCAGTAAAGGTTTTCTTAAGTTTCTTGCAAAATTTAATACCAACGCATTGCTCCTCTAACACTGCCATCTCAAAATTCGCAAACTCTGAGACACAATGTTCTACTCAACAGAGCACTGTACAATAACTAACAGACATACAACAATGAAACTTCGGGCAGTTATACTTTTTAAAAAAAGCATGTGCAGAGATTTCAACTGCATTTCGCTCAGAGACACCATTGGTGTGAAATTACAAATGTTCTGGAATTTTTTGAACAGATCTCATAATTTTTTCCATCCCTATAGGTATATTTTGCCATGAAAAAGGTTTTATATCAGGCTCTAGATTCTGGAGCATTCAAGAAATAATAGTACCTTTATCTTGCCCTAATTACTCATATTAATAGATCAATTTGTAATCAGTAAATAATATTACAGAGAAGTACTCCTCTGTGATACGGACAAGGAGGAGATTGAGTCAATAATTAAATCACTGAAGACTAAGGACTATCATGGTTATGATGGAGTGCCTAGCAGAATATTAAAGTACTGTGCTGCACATGTTAGCCCTGTATTTAGCCATACTTGTAATTTTTGCTTTAGGAATGGTCAGTTTCCTGAACGATTAAACTACAGAGTAGTAAAGCTGCTTTATAAAAATGGAAAAAGCAATAATGTAAACAATTTTAGACCTATTTCTATGCCATCAGTGTTTGCTAAAGTTATTGAAAAGGCTGTGTATGTAAGAATGACTGATCATTTTATCACACGATTTACCATCAGTTTTACAGTTCGGCTTTAGAAGTCGTTTTAACAACTAAAAATGCTATATTCTCTTTTTCTCTGTGAGGTAGTGGATTGGTTAAACAAAGGATTTCGAACAATATGCAAATTTTTTTATTTAACTAGGGCGTTTGATTGTGTTGATCACAAAATATTGCTCCAGAAGTTGGACTATTACAGAATATGGGGAGTAGCTCACAATAAATAAATAAATAAATAAATAAAGTAGGTTCTGACCTTCATGCATAGAGAGAGTCTTGCATGGAATCTCTGATCGTATATTATTGAGCCAAAAGAGGAAGGAGATGGATTAGGGCAAAAATATAAAGCAATGTATTAGTGTGTGATAGTGGGTGCTTCTGAAGCCTGACAGAAAGTGAGCAATGATACTACGGATGTATAATCTTCAATACCATATCTCTATTCTTCTAGTAACTAACTACTCTGCAGTTGACATAGTTTAGCAGATATAGTGAATCTCAAAATAATAAAGGGTTTCTGTAAATTACAACTGATGAAAGAAAGAAAACGCTGTGACTACCAGTCTGGGCATTGTATAGCTGGGCTTTGAATCGGCGTCCACTGTGTGTTGGCATCTGCTGCGAGGCTGCCAATGTCCTTATGCCATACTGAGAGGATCACCAGTCCAGGAATATAGCCACAACCTCAATGGAGGGTGTCAGTCTAAGGTCCTCTCAGCCCTGAACCTCTGTGGTCTGACAGTGCTGGTCACCGCTCACCATCCACCAGTCCAGAATTTGACCCTGGGTAACACTGCTGGCTACTGCTAAGCTGAGTAGTGGCTGGTTCTATGACATTTATGAGAGCAGAGGTGCCACAACTGATACTGCACTGTGAAGCATCTGAAATGCATTGCTAGCAAGGTCACTGCTGAGCAGAGAGAATGAGAAGTGCTTACACTGGTGCATCACTGCCAGCTGTCCTGGTCTAATGTTCAACCATTGCAGCATGCCTTCTGTAGGTGCACAGTTTCTATCCCTGTCTAACTGGGAAGTCAATAAATTGTCACCACTGACTGCCTCCAAACATACCCACCCACACCTTTACAATGGCAACGGACATAAGTAATTTCTGTTCAAAGTAGGTGGATATTAATAATGGTAAAAATTGGAGAATTAATGTGCTGACCTCTGCTTTCAATTTTTATTTGAATAATTAGCTAGAAACATCTTTGTGCTCAAATGAAAAAGAAATGGTTTACAGAAAGGAATGAACTACAGCAGACGTGGTATTATGTACGTGTATTATGACGCCTATCAGCCAGAATATTATGACCACCTACCTAATAGCCGGTATGTCCACCTCTGGCATGGAGGGCAATAACAACGCATCGTGGCATGGAAGCAGTAGAGCTTTCGTAGGTCGCTGGATGGAGATAGCACCACATTTGCACATACAAATCACCTAATTCACGTAAATTCCAGTGAGAGGGCAATGAGCTCTGATGCCACAATCAATCAACTCCCAAATTTGTTTAATTGGGTTCAGATTGGTGATTTGGGGGGCCGGCAGCTCGCCACTGTGTTCCTTGAACCACTCCATCACACTCCTGGCCGTATGACATGGTGCGTTATTTGCTGAAAAATGCCACTGCCATTGGGAAACACGATTGTCATGAAGGGGTGTACAGGGTCTGCAACTCAATTATGATACTCCATGGCTGTCATGGTGCCTTGCATGAGCTTCACTGGACCCATGGACATCCATGTGAATGTTCCCCAGAGCACAATGGAGACACCACCAGCTTGTCTCCATCCCACAGTTCAGGTGTCAAGGAGCTGTTCCCCTGGAAGCGGACGGATTTGCGCCCTCCCATCGACATGATGAAGAAGATGATATGTTTAATCAAACCATGCAACTTGCTGCACCAATGTCCAATGCTGATGGTCACATGCTTATTGCAGTCATAGTTGCTGATGTTGTGGTGTTAACATTATCACATGAATGGGTTGTCATCATAAGGAGCATTTGTTGCAGTGTGCTTCCACACACAGTTGTACTCTGCCCAGCAGTCTGATGTTAGCGCTGCCACAGTTCGCCACCTGTCGTGTTTTACCAGTCTGCCCAGCCTATGACATCCGACACCTGTGATGAGTAGTGGCTGCACTACCAGACAATGCATGGATGTGGTTTCGTCACATGTTGAAGATACTCAGCACAGCACTCCTCGAACACCAGTCGAATTCTTCAGTTTCTGAAATGCTCGTGTTGAGCCTCCAGGCCATCACAATCTGTTGTGCGCCTTCTCCATTTTACACATGTACAGTAGTCTCTCTGGTGCTACATGCATTGTGTCTGTGTCTGACTAGCAGTTATTCCTCACCAGGTGATGCTGCTATCGCCTGGATAGGTTTGTATTGATAGTAGATTGGTGGTCATAATGTTCTGGCTAATCAGTTTGTATTCAAGACATGTGCCTTATAGGTCAATATTTTGGGGAAAAAAGGAACCCAGGACCTGCAGACTTGTGGCATGCCAGGGTAACATGTGAACTTAGCACTTTATGAAGACACCAGTTTTCTCACAGTGAGAATCCACCGCACTATTTCAACTGGACACCTGCGAGTCATCTTCAGGTGGGCCATCAAAGACTGACAAAGATCCATCTTATACATCGCACTTATAGTATTGCCACACATGCATCAGAGTCATGGTGATAGAAGCACCACATCGCCTGGCAGCAGTGCCCTTGCTGGTGGAACTGCAAGAGTCAGCTGTCTCCGGCATTGGCACTCGCCGCAGTTGTTGGAGTATTCTGTCGTCCTCATCTGGAGCAAATCTTTGACATGACAGGGTTCCACGCATTATCCAGCTGGTAGCCACTGTCACGATTCATTAGATTTTCCATGATACATATTTCAATTGATTCTTTTGTAATGGAGTCCCAACAAGATGTTATTGTGGTCAAAATTGATGTTTTCTCATAGTCCAGTGAATGTCCATTGGAGATACAGTGTTCCACAATTGCAGATTTGCTGGATTGCAGAAGATGATTGCAACATTTATGTTTCGTACAACATTCTTCCCCTGTGCTACATAGGCCATACCACATTGGCAAGGTAGTTTGTAAATTCTTGCCTTCTGCAATAACTACTTACCCTTCACTGATGCCAGCAGGTCCAAAGTGATAGATGGTGGGTGGAAAATCACTTTCATCTGAAAATTACTAAGGATTTTTGCTATTTTGAAGGAAATATTTTCAATGAAGGGAAGAAAAGGTGGACCTTTCCTGGCATGTTCTCTTCTTTATCCACTTTCTGGTTCTTGTTTTTAGCTTAGGATACCCTGTTAATTTGCTAGGTTAAGTACCCAATGTCCGTGAATGCTGTCCTTAAATGTGCAAGCCCTGTAGGTAAACTATCCGCATCTGACACTATATGGACCCTGTGTGCAAGGGTTTTAAGCGCACACGTGGTTTTGGATGGGTGAGGGCAACTTCAAGAGTGCAATTACAAATCAGTGTGAATGGCTTACAATAAACAGAATGTCCCAGAGACCTGTCACTCCTCTGTCTAACCAAAACATCCAGGAATGAGAGACAACCATCTTTCTCTAATTCCATAGTAAATTGGATGTTCTCATGAATGCAATTAAGGTGATTTAAAAACTCCATTAACTTTTCTTCTCCATGGTGCCACACTGTGAATGTATCATCCACTAACCTCCAAAAAACAGTTTGTTTAAGAACTGCTGATTCAAATGCTCTTTCCTCAAACTCCTCCATAAAAAAGGTAGCCACCAGGGGAGACAAGGGGCTGCCTGTGGTGGTGCCATCTGTCTTCTTCAAAATATTCTTGGTTAAACATAAAATAGGTTGAGGAAAGAGCATGTAGAAACAAAGCAGCATAACTCATTGTCCCTTAAGAGGTTTCTAGTCAAGTACAGTGTCCCAATGTTAGAACACTCACATAACTCACCTGCCTAGCACCATGTGACTTCTATCTTTTCCTCAAGGTCAAATCAGCCTATTGAAGCAGCGAAAGAAAAAGTGGCATGCATCATCATGGAGCTCACAGAGGAAAAGTTCCAGTACTGTTTCCATAAATGGAAAATTCTCAGGCATCGTTGTAGTGTTAGGGAAGAGGAGCATATTGAGGGTGACAATAAATAAATATCTTTGTTTTTCAAATACAATGTTGTACAGCAATAGTCCTGTTAGTTTATTGCTGTACATTGCATATTAATTTTGGATATTACACAGATATACACATTTATTCTGTGCCATTATTTTCTTAGACATTTTAGGTGTTTCTGATGTTCCTTTTTTATACGGTAAGTTCAGGAATGCTAAGGGTTCCCTTCTGTCACATAGGGCTTATTTCACAAGGTAATGATGAAGATGCAGAAAGTTAATACAGAACATATACATTAAAAAGCTTTATTTAAAAAATGATAAGATTAGGACAGCTAATATTATAATGAAATTTTGTGCTCTTTAGGTCTCATGTAAAGACATAAATCTTGATGTGTCTCCTTTCTTCTCTCAAATCTCTGTTGCAATATTGTCTGTGCACTAACTGAGGACATTCGCCGTGCAGTATCCAGCAGTAGTCAGCTATCATGCTGGTCAATGAAGCCTTTCTCCCTGTTCCTCACTCACATCACCTAAATTTTCTAGAAAATAGCTGACATGAAGTTCAGAAAGTGCAGCTTCAAGCTCATTGAACATCCAATGCTTTGAAGTTATCCAGCATGTTTCTTACTAATTGTAGTAGTCAAGGTTTTTGCAGTTGCCAAGAAACTTGCTGACAGTTTGTTTGAAAGATATCTAAGATGATCTTTAAACTCCATTAATCTACAAATGTTTCTTCTTTTATTACTTTTGGAACACCAGGGCTGATTCAAATCCCTTCTTCCATCTTAGCTTCTGACAGCCACAGTAACTTAATTGCTACTCACTTGAAAGTGAGATTTTCTGCTGCTGCTTTTCACTACAAATTTGCCATAGATGCATCAGAAGGGGCCAAGAGAATTTATACAACCTCCTGAAATCATGAAATTCACAAAGCAGGCAGCAGTCAATTTATCACTCTTTGTTGAAGTTGGCATGATAAATGATATGTGAAACAAACATATAGGCCTCAGCATTACAGTATCACCAAAATATATTGGTAGCTGTATTACTGACTGTAAAAATTAAACATCCTTTTGTAGGGCATTACATCGGAAACTTTTGCAGAACAGTTATATTATTATAATGACTAAGTAGGTACCTCTTGCATATCTCACAGAAACTCTAAATTTCTGTCAAAACTGCTTGTGATTAAACATTCTAATACTTTACCTGAAATCAGCACCAAAAAATATGATACAAAACCGCTTCACCTTTAAGAAAAAAATTGATTATCAACCAGTGTTGATGACCAGCTGAATGGCGTATGTGATTGTTGCTATTTTGGGTGCACTACACTCTGAGACATTGCTTCTCTCATCGGATTCAGAATCCCTCTGTAAATTTCTGCATATGACAGTGATTGTTCCTAAGGTCTGTCATCATCTTAGCTATGGAACTGGTTGGTATTCCAGTGAGTTTTCCTGCAATAAGAAAATGTAGTGTAGTCAAGGCAGTGTAGAGATCATTTCATATCACAGTCTAACGTAAGACTGGTCACACTGTGACCATCCAAAAACCTTCCATAGGCAGCATTTAATTGTTGCTATCATTCTCTCCAACCATCTTCCTGACCAGAGCAACAAGCACTGCATGATATTGAAAGGCAGAGTCTCATGCCATGCAATACCCCTGATCCAGGTTTCTTGAAACAATAATTTGGCTTGGTTAGTAACAGTCTGAGGTCGTAAAGTCGTGAGATGATCTGCAGAACATCATGTTTTAGAGTGGGCTGAGACATCTTTTAAGATGCCAGTAGTTGGAGCATGAGGTGTATAGTCATTCTGCCACTGGATACCAATGATGTATGTTTTCCAGAAGTGGTAATTTGTAATGTTGTCATAGCTGATGCAGTGATGAAAAATTCTTAGCCGTTTTCGACTTCACAAATTTTATGATGTTCATCACATTAGTTAGCTGGTTGTAAATTCTGCCTTTCACCCACTAAAGCTGCGAAATTGTTCATAAAAATAAAATGGGGCAGTAGAACCAAACTGATCCAAGTGACATTTTTTTTCTTTATTAGAGCTTTTCACATGGGTGCATGGAAGAAAATATAAATTTTTATGCCACATTGATCCAAGTGCAAAAATCACCATCTTCTGTAAGAACATCTCTATCTCTCACATCAGAGTTGATCTTACTTTGAATATTCTACCTTAGTTACCGATTTCTAATCGAAGTCTATATTTATTAATGGTGTCATTCCATTTACTGTGTGGAACTGTATATACTGTGTTTTGTCAAAGTTTAATGAGAGTCCATTTGCAGAGAACCACTTAATGATTTTCTGAAAAACATCGTTTACAATTTCACCAGTTAATTCTTGTCTGTTGGGTATGATAGTTATACTTGTATCATTGGCAAAAAGTACCAGCTTTGCATCTTCGTGAATGTAGAATGGCAAGTCTTTAACATATATTAAGAACAGCAGAGGACCCAAGACCGAACCCTGCAGCACCCCATTCTTGATTGATCCCCAGTTTGAGAAATCACCAGTTTTTTGCGTATTATGTGAACTGCTTATTTCAACTTTCTGCACTCTTCCAGTTAGGTATGATTTAAACCATTTGAGCGCTGTCCCATTCATACCACAGTACTCGAGCTTATCTAGAAGTATTCCATGATTTACACAATCACAATCACAAAAAATCCCAACAGGTGGCTTCCGGTTACTCAGAGCATTTAATATTTCATTAGTGAACGTATATATGGCATTTTCTGTTGAAAAACCATTCTGGAAACCAAACTGACATTTTGTTAAAACTTTATTTTTACAAAGGTGAGAAGTTACTCTACAATACATTACTTTTTCAAGAATTTTGGATAAGGCAGTCAGAAGAGAGATTGGGCAGTAGTTGTTGACATCAGATGTATCCCCTTTTTTATGCAGTGTTGAACAATGGCATACTTCAGTCTGTCTGGGAAAATACCGTGCTTCAGAGAGCTATTACATATGTGGCTGAGAATCCCACTTATTTCTTGGGAACAAGCTTTTATTATCCTGCTGGAAATGCCATCAATTCCATGTGAGCTTTTATTCTTGAGAGAATTTATTATCTTCCTAATTTCAGAAGGAGAGGTGGGTGTAATTTCAATTGTATCAAATGGTGTGGGTAAGACCTCTTCCATAACTGCCTTGCTTCTTCTAATGAACATTTAGATCCTATTTTCTCTACAACATTCTGCTTACTGTACTCTCTCTCTCGCTCTCCCTCTATGATTTTTACGCTCCACGCTCCCCTCCAGTACTGAATTGGTGATCCCATGATGCCTCAGAGTGAGTCCTACCAATCAATCCCTTCTTCTAGTCAGGTTGTACCAAAAATTTCTCTTCTCCAGAATTCTGTTCAGTACCTCCCCATTAGTTACATGATCTACCCATCTAATTTTCAGCATTCATCTGCAGCACCATATTTCAAAAGCTTCTATCTTCTTCTTGTCTAAATTGTTTACTGTCCATGTTTCACTTCTTTACATTGCTACACTCCATACAGATACTTTCAGAAAGTACTTCCTGACACTAAAATCTATAATCAATGCTAACAAAGTTCTCTTCTTCAGAAATGCTTTCCTTGCCATTGCCAGTCTACATTTTATATCCTCTCTACTTCGGCCACTATTAGTTATTTTGCTGCCCAAATAGCAAAACTCCTCTACTACTTTAAGTGTCTCATTTCCTACTCTGATTCCCTCAGCATCACCCAATTCATTCGACCACATTCCATTATCCTTGTTTGCTTTTGTTGATGTTCATCTTATATCCTCCATTCAAGACACTATCCATTCTGTTCAACTGCTCTTCCAAATCCTTTGCTGTCTCTATTAAAGTCAAAATAGGTGCTTACTTTTTATAACGGTGATCGTTTACATATTTTATACAACCAAATACAGAGTACTTTTCCAGTTGGTACTGCAAGCAGTTGTTGTTTATACCAAAGTCAGCTGTCTCATATCCTTTATTTTTTTCAGTTTCAACAGTGTTTATGTTCTCTTTGGTTTTGAGGATTCGTACTGTGCACTATGTAATATAAACTATTTGCTGGGCACAAATGTAATGCCTTCATTGTCTGTGTGTATATTTTCTGTGTTGGAACAGCCTGTCAGTGAAATGAAACGGACAACAGAAACAGATGCTCTGGAGTGGAAAATGCATTAGCATTACAAAGTCCATTGAGTGATACTGAAAGTAGTGAGTATTTTTCCAGTGATCATTCACCCTACCCCCCCCCCCCCCCCCCCCCCCCCTTCAGACTAGAATGAATTTCTCAGTGAAATGGATGATGGAGGTAAGCATATCTATGAAGAGTCGTTATCATATAGTGGAATTTCGAATGACTGGCTTTTGTCTAGAACAATGTTGCTTGAGGTTTGACTGTCTGTCTGATTTAGTAGCTTGCATTTTAGCTTCTTACACCGGAGGTCTCGGGGTTTGTCTCTTATCAGAGATTTTACTACTTCCAAACACTTATCAAGAGAATGGTCATTCTTCCTGTGATGTGATAGGTAATTTAGGAGAAGTCATAGACAGTGAAGTGGCTGATGGACATGTTAGAGGAAGGAAACGGCTAAGGAATACAGACACATGGAATAATATAAGAAAACTGAAAAGAACAGGTGGTTAGTAATGGACCAATGTAAAAGGTAACTTGTGCCAGCAAAAGTACTCATGCCTGTTGATTATAATTGCCACTTTAAATGCAGTGAGCATGTTTCTGCAAATACATAACATGTATTACTATTTACCTTCATGAGATGCACAAATGACTAGGTTATGTAATGTTGTAAAAACTGTAGTACCTAAATGATGAAAGAAAGGGTATTCTAACCAGGCACTTAGTCACAAAAGTGTGACAAGACAGATCGTATTATGTGACAAAAAAGTTTGTAAAAATTTCTTTCTAGGTAATTCAAGTAAGCAATAAAAGAATTTATTATTCACTACAAATAAAAAAGTCTCTGGAATACCTGAAAATGACAAAAGGGGATGAAAATCTCCTCCAAACAAGATTTCTGAGGAGGAATTTAGATGGCTCAGATATTATATTAAAAGCTTGCCCAAATACAGAAGTCACTATGAGGAAAGGAAGTCATCATGTCAATATTTGTCTCTGAAGTTTTCCTTTAATAAAATGTATGAACTATTTAAAGAAATAGACAAGTCAACAGAAAAGCCAATTTTAAAAAAGCACATCTACAAAAAATATTACACAACGGAGTTCAATATTCACTTTTATGTGCCTAAAAGGATGTGTGCAAAACCTGTGATACATCTGAAGTAGCAATAAAAGTGGAGGAAGACCTAGAAATTTGCCAAGTTTTCAGAACCCAGAAAAACCATCATGCCAAACTGGCAACTAAAGTGTGAGATATTTTGGCTGACTGTAAAGTAAAAGTTTAAGATGATGAATCTTTAACAGCTACAACTTCTGACTTGGAGTGCACACTACCCCTTCCATATTTTAATGCAGATGAGGTCGAAAGCAAAAGAAGAGGACAGACATCTTCATGCCTCCGGCATGGATGGCCCGTGTGTGGGGCTGGCGGGAGTGTAAACCTTTCGTAGTTTGAGACATAACTGGCAAGTTTCTGGATTTTGAACGCCTCTCAGATCACTAAAAAGACTATTTTCAAAGAGAACACAAATGTAGAGAATAAAATTATTCAAGGGCTCCAGTCTTATACACTACAATGAGAAATATACAGAAAAGTATGAAGCAGTTGGGCTCAAATCTAGTGAAACAGATTTGCAGCCATTTTTCCTAGGCCTCTGAAAATTACATACCTGCACAGGCCAGGGCAGCAAGGCCAATATCACACAAAAAAATGAAAGACATAAAAAAATTGTTAAATTAGTTCCACCAGTTCATAATCTATTCTACCTGTCAATTCCTTATGTACCCAGAAGAGAAAGGGACGATGAAAACGTGCTATTCTCCAGATTTGGTGATGGTTAAGTTTGATTACCTCCATACATCTTTGGTCTTTCAATGTGAAACAACTGTAAGTTCATTGTGTGTTTGCACCAGAGTGATCAAGTGATTTGTTTAATGCAGAATCCAAACTTTCGTATCTTCCAATAAAATGGTTTTTTATTTATTCTGACACATTAGTCAACATTTTGTTAAAGATTAACCATAACAAATGACTTGTTTCCTTAAAACAAACTCAAACATGTTTCCCAAGCTTTTTTTCAAAACGATGAGAATGCTGCTTGGATCAGTATGGTTCTACTGTTGCCACATGATAGACTGGAGGAGAGGCAACTGGGAAGTTATGCATGTGGTGAGTAGCTAGTTCTCGTAATGTTGCCGACAGAGGAAGGTCTCAATCTCTTGTTCATTTTGCACAGGGCATCAGCTACTTTTGCTTTGGTCTGACCAAGTGGCCTCTGTTTATTTTTGGGTATACAAGGATAGTCACAACCCCTCATGTTCAGTAACCACGCTTTTACCACCACAATATCGAGGACATGAAAAAATAACTGATGGTAGTACTTCTTCAATATGATTTTGATTCTTAAAATTCAATCAGTGAATCTAGAAGATCCACTCCACCCATAAACTCATTCTACATCTACAACTACATCTACATATATACTCCGCTAACCACCAAGCGATGTGTGGTGGAGGGCACAATTCACGCCAGAGTCATATTCTCCCCCCCCCCCCCCCTCCCCCACTGTTCCACTTGCGGATCGTGCGAGGGAGAAATGACTGTCTGAACGCATGAGTATGATCTCCAATTTCCCTTATCTTTGAATGGTGATCATTGCACAATTTGGAAGTTGTTGGTAATAATATATGCTCTACATCCTCGGCGAAAATCGGATTTTGGAATTTAGTGAGCAGCCTCTTCCGTTTAGCATGTTGTCTATCTGCAAGTGTGTCCCACTTCAAACTTTCTATGAGATTTGTAATGCTCTCGCAATGGCTAAATGTACCAGTCACGAATCTTGCCTCTATTCTTTGGACCCTCTCAATCTCTTGAATCAGACCCGACTGGTAAGGGTCCCATACAGATGAACAATACTCTAAGACTAGCTGAACTAATGTATTGTAAGCAATTTCCTTTGTTGAAGGACTGCATCGCTTCAAGATTCTACCAATAAACCGCAATCTAGAGTTCGCCTTGCCCGTTACTTGTGTAGTCTGATCATTCTATTTGAGATCATTTCGAACAGTAACACCCAGATACTTGATGGGTGTTACTGCTTGCAAAGACTGGGCATTTATTTTGTACTCGTACATTAATGGGGATTGTCGCCTTGTTATATGCAGTAGGTTACACTCACTGATATTGAGAGATAACTGCCAGTCATTACACCATACATTTTCTGCAAATCCTCATTGATTTGTTCACAACTTTCGTGTGATGCTACTTTCCTGCAGACTACAGCATCATCGGCAAACAGTCTAATGCAGCTGTCAATACCATCAACCATATCGTTTATGTAAATTGTAAAAAGCAGCGGACCTATTACGCTGCCCTGGGGCACACCTGAAGTTACACTTATTTCTGTTTAAGTCACTCCATTCAGGATGACATAGTGCTCTCTGTCTGTTAGAAAAATTTCTATCCAACTGCATATGTCATTGGATAGACCATAAGTGTGCACTTTTTAGAAGCAAGCAACAGTGCGGAACTGAGTTGAACGCCTTTTGAAAGTCGAGAAATATAGTATCAGCCTGGGAGCCAGTGTCTAGAGCCTGTTGTATAACAAGCACAAAGAGGACCATGTGTGTCTCACTTGACCGCTGTTTCCTAAAACCGTGCTGGTTTCTGTAGATGAGCTTCTCAGAGTCTAGAAAGGTCATTATGTCTGAACACAAATACGTTCCATGATTCTACAATAAATAGATGTCAGAGAAATTGGCCGGTAATTAAGTGCATTCGATTTTCTCCCATCTTTATAGATTGCTATGACCTGGGCCTTTTCCCAGTTGAAGAGAAGCATAATTGATGGACAGTCAGCTTCAAGCCTTTGTTTAGCCTTCTTAACCAGTCGGTTCACCTTACTTAGTGGTATCAAGGGTACCCACACCTGAGGGCTAGGGTGGGTGGCGGGGGGGGGGGGGGGGGGGGGGGGGGTAGGGTGTTGTGGTTGCACCTAGCTCTCAAGGAAAGAAAAAAATATAGTGCAATTAGTTGTTTTTCTTTCAAGAAAATTATTTTAAATTCAATATTATACAGGTTTTTAAAAGGGACTGGAACTGTCTTGTGGCTACTTACAAGTCACCATTCATCTTCCAAGATATGAAAAATACTGCATACAACAGGTCTAGCCCTGCCCTTCCCCCCCCCCCCCCCCCCCCCCCCTTCCGCCTCCCCATACAAACTACCATATGGATATTCTTGGTGGTATGACTAACGGAGGCACTCATGTTCACCTGAACACCTGGCTGAAAATGACTTACAAGTAATGCTGGAATTCAGTATGGTGTTGGCCCACCCGTAGCCTTGATGACAGCTTCCACTGTCACAGGCATGTGTTCAATCAGGTGCTGGAATGTTCCTTGGAGAATGGGAGCCCATTCTCCATGGAGTGCTGTCGGGGTGAGGCCTGGCACAAAGTCAGTGTTCCAATACATCCCAAAGGTGTTCTATAGGATTCAGGTCAAGACTCTGTGCAGGCCAATCCATTACAGGGATGTTATTGTCATGTAACCACTCTGCCACAGACCATGCATTATGAACAGGTGCTCAGTCATGTTGAAAAATGCAATCACCATCCAAATTGCTCTTCAACAGTGGGAAGTAGGAAGGTGCTTAAAACATCAATGTAGGCCTGTGCTGTGATAATGCCATACAAAACAACAAGTGGTGCAAGCCCTCTCCATGAGAAACACGACCACACCATAATACCACCACCTCCAAATTTTACTGTTGGCACTACACATGTTGGCTGATGATGTTCACCAGGCATTTTCCATAACCACACCCTGCCATCAGATCGACACACTGTGTACCGTGATTCGTCACTCCACACAATGTTTTTCCACTGTTCAATCACCCAATGTTTATGCTTCTTACACCAAGGGAGGCGTCATTTGGCATTTACCGGCTTGATGTGTGGCTTATGAGCAGCCACTCGACCAGGAAATCCAAGTTTTCTCACTTCCCGCGTAAGTGTCATAGTATTGCAGTGGATCTTGATGCAGTTTGGAATTCCTGTGTGATGGTCTGGTTAGATGTCTGCCTATTACACATTACGACCCTCTTCAACTCTTAGTGGTCTCTGTCAATCAACAGACGAGGTCGGCTTGTATGCTTTTGTCCTATACATGTCCCTTCATATTTCCACTTCACTATCACATTGGGACAGTGGACCTAGAGATGTTTAGGAGTGTGGAAATCTCACGTACAGATGTATGACACAAGTCACACCCAATCACCTGACCATCTTCAAAGACCATGAATTCCACGTAGTGCCCCATTCTGCTCTCTCATGATATCTAATGACTACTGAGGTCACTGATATGGAGTATCTGGCAACAGTTTGCAGCACAATGCACCTAGTAGGAAAAATGTATGTTTTTGGGGGTGTCCAGATACTTTTGATCACATAGTGTATGTATTATTCTTTGTGCTATTTAATGTAAAATTTTGTATGTTCCTTTTCCATAAATTGTTTCCCATAAATTTACATGTATTTCTGGACAACATCCATACAATATTTATTGTCTACAGATGGATAAAAAAATAAAAAATAAATAAAAATGACATACAAACAATAAAGTATAGATCACAACAGCCTACAAAAGGCTAATATACAGGGTGTTTCAAAAAGAATATATGTATTTCAAATGCATATATTTATTAAACTTTAAGACATAGGAGTATGAAACTTTACACACATGTTTACGAACCTCTCAAGTTCAGATTACAGAAGTTCAATATGTCCTCCATCAGTGACACAAACCATATCACATAGATACTCAAATTCCTCCCATACTTGGGCAAGCATGCCCTTCATCTCTGATGTTATGGTAGTATGGATCCAGTTCTTCAGGTCTTCCAGGTTCTGTGGGAGTGGTGGTACATAAATGTTGTCTTTAATGAAACCCCACAGGAAGAAGTCAGAGGATGTCAAATCCGGTGACCATGGAGCCCAGCTGAGACATGCTAAGTCGCCAGCTCCTTGACGACCAGTCCAACGGTTCAGTAGAGCTTCATTCAGAGATTCTCGCACTTGGTGACTCCAGTGAGGTGGTGCCCTGTCTTGTTGAAAAATGAATCAGAGGATCAATTTGGTACCTCAACCTGAAACATCTTTGCACTGTAATCACGGAACTGCACTTCGCAAACTCGAGAACATGAAATGATTTGTGCTGCGGAGTAGCCATTTTCAACATATGACGGTTACCAAGCAAAGCAGAAGACAACTGACATCTAGTGGCTATTATTATAAACTAGATTATATATTGGTTTCTCCAATAACCGAGCCGAGGTGCAGCGATAGTTTGGACAAAATAATACTTTGTAATGCATATATTCTTTTTGAAACACCCTGTACAACTAATACAATGCAAAGTCATCCAGTTAGCAATTAAAAGACCATATATTTGCATACTGAGCCAGTCTCATGCTTAAAACTGAAATGGGTTAGATAATTTCAATACAACATCAGTTCTGATACAAACTTCTTTCATCTCTTGGTATCAGTTTCATTGTTCCAATCATGTGTGTGTCAAATAATATTTGGGCTCCATCTTTCAGGATTTGCTTAATCTTAGCAACATAATGTTGAAAAGCTGTAGAATCTATGCCATATACTTTGTCACAAATTTCCCGAAGAATACACCATGCTGTTTTCATTAGGCCTAGAAGGAAGTCTCTTTGCTGAATGTAAATTATCATAGGTAACAGTTCCTTCAGACTCTATGGATTCTTCCAAGTCAAATAGCTTCCTCTTTAAGTTTTATTCCTTTCATTTTCTACAGTCCTGCTAGATTTCTTCATTTATCTTTTATTCTTGTACTCTAGCTTCTTCTCCGAGACTGTTTTTGATGGGAGTGTTTGTCAGAATTGTCGATTTGACACCCCACCCTTTTTTTTGGGGGGGGGGGGGGACAAGGCTGAATGATCTCTAGAGATAATGCTTCAGTTTTGTTGGCAGAAATATTAACAGTGGAAGTAGATGGCAAACCAATTTTTGGTTAGATTCAGTTGGCAAAGAGCAGTTAGTGAAATAATCTGACAGATAGTCTTCAGGTCTAAAAACACCTGCGTTAGTGTTCATACAATATCTGAATCTTCACAATACAATTTCCTTCAGACATGCATGTATGTGTGCAAGCAGTTTTCCCACTTATTGTCAGTGGCTGCCTTAACCACTTCAGTATAGGAGGGGAGGAAGATATTAGTGTTTAAAGTCCCATTGATAACAAGGTCATTAGAGATGGAGCACCAGCTCAGATATGAAGGCTGCAGATGGAAATCACCCGTACCCTTTCGAAGGAACCGTCCCAACATTTGCCTTAAGTGATTTATGGAAATCGTGGAAAACCTAAATCAAGATGGCCAGATGTGGGTTTGAACCATCTTCCTCCTGAACGTGAGTCCAGTGTGCTAACCATTGCACTACTGCACTTGGCTTAACCACTTTGACTATTTGAGCAAGCCTCCAAACTTCGATGTGTTATGTAGTCACAACCCTTACGCTGACAAAGTTCATGATTCCTGCACAGGGAGACAAATACTTTTTTTGTTGTTGTTGTTGTTGTTTTTTGGGTCATCAGTCTTCGGACAAGTTTGATGTGGCCCACCACAAATTCCTCTCCTGTGCCAAACTCTTCATCTCAGAGTAGCACTTGCAACCTATGTCCTCAATTATTTGCTGGATGTATTCCAATCTCTGTCTTGGTCTACAGTTTTTGCCCTCTACAGCTCCCTCTAGTACCATGGAAGTCATTCCCTCATGTTGTAACAGATGTCCTATCATCCTGTCCCTTCTCCTTATCAGTGTTTTCCACACATTCCTTTCCTCTCCAATTCTGCGCAGAACCTCCTCATTCCTTACCTAATCAGTCCCCCTAATTTTCAACATTTACCTGTAGCACCACATCTTCAATGCTTTGATTCTCTTCTGTTCCTGTTTTCCCGTAATCCATGTTTCACTATCATACATTGCTGTACTCCACACATATATTCTCAGAAATTTCTTCCTCAAATTAAGGTGTATGTTTGATACCAGTAGACTTCTTTTGGTCAGGAAAGCCCATTTTGCCAGGGCTAGTCTGCTTTTGATGTCCTCCTTGCTCTGTCCGTCATTGGTTACTTTAATGCCTAGGTAGCAGAATTCCTTAACTGCATCTACTTTGTGACCATCAGTTCTGATATTAAGTTTCTTGTTCTTCTCCTTTCTGCTACTTCTCATTACTTCTGTCTTTCTTCAATTTACTCTCAGTCAATATTCTGTACTCATTAGATTGTTCATTCCATTCGGCAGATCATGTAATTCTTCTTCACTTTCACTCAGGATATCAATGTCATCAGCGAATCGTATCATTGATATCCTTTCACCTTGAATTTTAATTCCACTCCTAAACCTTTCTTTTATTTCCATCATTGTTTCTTTTATGTACAGATTGAATAGCAGGGGTGAAAGAGTACACCCTTTCTAATCCAAGCACTTCATTCTTGGTTGTCCACTCTTATTATTCCCTCTTGACTCTTGTACATATTGTACATTACCTATCTCTCCCTACAGCTTAGCCCTATTTTTCCCAGAATTTCAAACATCTTTCATCATTTTACATTGTGAAAGCTTTTTCCAGATTGACAAATCCTATGGATGTGTCTTGATTTTTCTTTAGTCTTGCTTCCATTATCAACTGCAACATCAGAATTGCCTCTCTCATTCCTTTATTTTCCTAAAGCCAGACTGATTGTCATCTAGCACATCCTCAATTTTCTTTTCCATTCTTCTGTATATTATTCTTGTCAGCAACTTGGATGCACGAGCTGTTAAGCTGATTGTACGATAATTCTCACATTTGTCAGCTCTTGCAGTGTTCAGTATTGTGTGGATGATATTTTTCTAAAACTCAGATGGTATCTCGCCAGACTCATACATTCTACACCTCAATGTGAATGGTCATTTTGTTGCCACTTCCCCCAAAGATTTTAGAAATTCTGATGGAATGTTATATATCCCTTCTGCCTTATTTGATCTTAAGTCCTCTAAAGCTCTTTTAAATTCTGAGTCTGATACTGGATCCCCTACCTCTTCTAAATTGACTCCTGTTTCTTCTTCTATCACATCAGATAAATCTTCCCCCTCATACAGGCTTTCAGTGTATTCTTTCCATCTATCCACTCTCTCCTCTGCATTTAACAGTGGAATTCCCATTGCAATCTTAATACTACCATCCTTGCTTTTAATGTCATTGAAGTTTGTTTTGGCGTTCCTATATGCTGAGTCTGTCCTTCCGACAATCATTTTTTGTGTAATTTCTTCATATTTTTCATGTAGCCATTTTGCCTTAGCTTCCCTGCACTTCCACTGGACTCGCATTCGGGAGAACGACGGTTCAATCCCGCGTCCGGCCATCCTGATTTAGGTTTTCCGTGATTTCCCTAAATCACTCCAGGCAAATGCCGGGATGGTTCCTCTGAAAGGGCACGGCCGACTTCCTTCCCCATCCTTCCCTAATCCGATGAGACCGATGACCACGCTGTCTGGTCTCCTTCCCCAAAAACAACCAACAACCCTGCACTTCGTATTTATTTCATTCCTCAGCGACTTGTATTTCTGTATTCCTGAGTTTCCTGGATCATTTGTATGCTTCCTCCTTTCATCGATCAACTGAAGTATTTCTTTGAATACCCATGGTTTCTTCGCAGTTACCTTCTTTGTACCTATGTTTTTCTTTCCAACTTCTGTGATGGCCCATTTTTAGAGATGTCCAGTCCCTTCAACTGCACTGCCTACTGAGCTAATCCTTATTGCTGTATCTATAGTCTTAGAGAACTTCAAGCATATCTCATCATTCCTTAGTATTTTCCGTATCCCACTTCTTTGCTTATTGATTCTTCCTGACTGATGTCTTAAACTTCAGCCTACTCTTCATCACTACTATATTGTGATCTGAGTCTATATCTGCTCCTGGGTATGCCTTACCATCCAATAACTGATTTCAGAATCTCTGTTTGACCATGATGTAATCTACCGGAAATCTTCCTGTATAACCCAGTCTATTACCAGCTGAAATTTATTACAGAGCTCAATTAGTCTTTCTCCTATCTCACTCCTTGTCACAAGCCCATATTCTCCTGTAATCTTTTCTCCTACTCCTCTCCCTATAACTGCATTCCAGTCCTCTGTGTCCCCTCATAGACTTTCCCTATCTTTTTATTGTCAGCTTGCGATGTTGGCATGTACAACTGAACTATCATTGTCAATGTTGGTTTGCTGTCAGTTCTGATAAGAACAACATGTCACTGAACTGCTCTCAGTAACACACTCTCTGCCTTCCCTTCCTATTCCTAAGAAATCCTACTCCTCTTATACCATTTTCTGCTGCTGTTGATATTATCCTTTATTCATCCGACCAGAAATCCTTATCTTTCCAATTCACTTCACTGACCCCTGCTGTATCTAGATTCAGCCTTTGCATTTCCCTTTTCAGATTTTCTAGTTTTCCTACCATGTTCAAGCTTCTGACATTTCATGCCCTGACTCATAGAACATCATCCTTTCATTGATTATTCAATCTTTTTCTCGTAGTCACCTTCCTCTCGGCAGACCCCTCCTGAAGATCTGAATGGGGGACTATTACAGAATATTTTGCCAATGGAGAGATCATCCTGACACCTTTTCAATTACAGGCCACATGTCCTTGGGATATATGTTACTTTAATGCAGTTGTTTACATTGCCTTCTGCATCCTCATGCCGTTGATCATCGCTGATCCTTCCACCTTTAGGGGCAGTTTCCCACCACTAGTGATGTGTCGACAGAAGTGCCGACACAGTGTTATTTTGAGGGGGCCGATATGCACGCTATAAGCTCACGCAGAATATCGTGAAGTCTGAAACAGGACGCTCAATGAATGCTATAAAGAAAAGTACATTGCTTTTGGAATACTTAACTTTAATCCATCCTTGTATACATCGTTCTTGTTGAGACATGCTTTAGACGATAATTATCAATTGCTATGTAAGGCTAATGGTGCCTTGCTAGGTCGTAGCCATGGACTTAGCTGAAGGCTATTCTAACTATCTGCTCGGCTAATGAGCGATGCTTCGTCAGTGTAGTCGCTAGCAATGTCGTCCGAACAACTGGGGCGAGTGCTATTCCGTATCTCGAGACCTGCCTTGTGGTGGCGCTTGGTCTGCGATCACACAGTGGCGACACGCGGGTCCAACATGTACTAATGGACTGCGGCCGATTTAAAGCTACCACCTAGCAAGTGTGGTGTCTGGGGGTGACACCACATTCTTCCCCCCCAAATCGGCGAACGGTCGTGTTATAAGGCTTCTGCCCGCCGTGGGGAGGACCCCATGTTGACGTATGCAATGAGGTGGGGAGCCTAACAACAGGCGAAGCTGTGCCACCCGCACCCGGCCATTCGGTCCGAGGGGAGCTAGGAAACGCCTGAAAACCTAGTCCAGGGTGCACGTCAACATACGGTGTATGCGCCCGTAAAGAGACAGGAGGGGCCGAAGGGTCGACCTCCATTGCGTCGGGGTATCCGACGCGCGAAGACGCCATGTGGTCCGGAGCGGGCAAGAGTTCCATGGTGGAGGACAGCTGGTCACGGGAAGCGATCGGCGGCGCGTGACCCAGGGAGGCGCTTGGCGGCTGCAGCGAAGCGTCCACTGCGGGTGGCGCCGGCTGGAGGACAGGCGGAGGCGGCAGCGGCGCGTCGCCATGGGGCAAAATGGAAGGCATCGTCGGTAACACCTGGCGAGCCAGTAGATGGGTCCCCAGGGCGCTGACCAGACGGCACCGTCGCTGAAAGCAGACGGGGAGGGGCAGAACCCGTGCGACGACAGAGGCGCAGCTGATTGAGATGCCGACGCACCTCACCAGAGGCCCCCAAAACCAATTACATCACGCGGCCGAGGCACCGAAGAATGCGCCCTGCGAGCCAACGCCGTGAATCTCGATAGTTGCGATAGAATACAATGTCGCCTGGAGCAAAAGCAGGAGTCTGCCGCTGCACAGGAACCTGATACGGCGGATGCAGCGAAGACATCAGACGACCGTGGAGCAACTCAGTCGGCGAGCGACCATCTCGGGGCTGAGAGCGATACGATGACAAAAAGAGCAACAACGCGTCCTCCCGAGAATGCGACTCTTTCAACTTCAACATCTGTGACTTGAAAGTCCGGACCAATCGTTCAGCGGCACCGTTTGACTGAGGCGAAAACGGCGCGGATGGCAGATGTTGAATACCATTGGCCTGGCAGAATGACTGAAATTCTGCGGACATGAATTGTGGGCCATTGTCGGAAACAATAGTCTGCGGAAGACCTTCAATGCAAAAGATAGCAGACAACGCTTGGATGGTGGCAGTTGACGTCGTGGAAGACATCCGGACAACAAAAGGAAAATTACTGAAGGCATCTACCACAACCAACCATCTAGCATTCCAGAATGGACCAGCAAAATCGATGTGCAATCGTTGCCAAGGGGAAGTGGCTTTCGGCCATGCAAAGACTTTCCGCGGTGGTGCGGATTGTTGTTCGGCACACGCCATGCAAGAAGAACACATATTCGTAATCGCAGCATCGATTCCGAACCAAGTACAGTGCTGACGAGCAAGTTGTTTCGTTCGCACTATACCCCAATGTCCTTGGTGAAGAAGCCGTAAAACAGAGGACTGTAAAGAACGTGGGACCACGACTCTGGACTGATCATTATCAGAACGCAACAACAAAACAAAACACCACGTCGAACAAGAAGTCTCTCCTTGTGAGCAAAAAATCGGCGAACCGACGGATCCTCGATCCAAGACTTTGACAAAGGCCATTGCGTAGCAACAAAACGCAAAACGGTAGCAAGGACAGGGTTAGCAGCTGTGGCTGTAGCTACACGACGAAAATCAATCGGAAACGATTCGACCACTTCATCGGTTTCCGCATCAATGAACATGCAAGCAAGTTTGGAAGAATCGAATGCTTTATCCTCAGCAACAGGCAAACGGGACAACGCATCGGCGTTTCCATGCTTAGCAGTGGACCGATACAAGATATCGTAGCGGTACTGCGAGAGGAAAATAGACCAGCGAATGAATTTCTGCGCTGTATGTGGAGGTACAGGCTTGTTCGGATGAAAAAGCGACGTCAAAGGTTTGTGGTCTGTGATGATGGTAAAGTGACGACCATACAAGAAATCATGGAACTTTGTAACACCAAAGACGAGAGCCAAAGCTTCTTTCTCTATCTGTGAGTAATTTCTTTGCGCAGACGAGAGCAATTTGGACGCAAAGGCAATAGGGCGATCATGCGATCCATCTTTGTGCGCAAGCACAGCACCGATCCCGAAATCCGATGCATCTACCATCAACAAAAGGGGTTTCTGGGGATCGAATGGCGTAAGGCAAGTATTAGAAAGCAACGCCGATTTCAACTGGCGAAAAGCGCGTTCGCATTCCGTCGTCCAGACGAACGGAACACCTGTACGGCGTAAGCGATGAAGCGGAGCTGAAATGGAAGAGGCATTGCGCACATTCACTCACACCTTGTGATTCTAAATTGTTTAATGTTCTTGCGACCTCATCACGCAATGCGTGGGGAACATTGCGCGCTCGGAAAAATTTCGGTTGCGCGTTTACTTTCAGTTCCAAATGTGCTTCATAGTTCTTAGCGCAACCAAGGCCCGGTGCAAAAATGTCTGCAAATGCTTCACATAGACGAGAAACACTGTCTGAAGGCACAGTCTGATTCACTGATAGGACCTGATTTACAATAGACAAGTTAAACAATTGAAATAAATCTAAACCAAACAAGTTCACTGCAGTAGAAGAACGAAGAACGTAAAATGACACAAGTTTTGTTTGCCCCTTGTATGTTGCAAGAAGAGTGCACTGTCCTAACACAGGGATAAGCTGTCCTGAATAACGATGTAATTTAACATTCACGGCACGCAACGGAGGTTTGCCCAGTTGTGTGTACGTGTCATGATTGAGCAATGAAACTGCAGCTCCGGTATCGAGCTGGAATGGTATGACCTTGCCGTTAATGTCCAAATCTACAAAAAGTTTATTGTCCTGCCGATGACAAGAGCGACTTTTGCGTGCAATTTGAACTGATACAAGTACAGCATCACTTGGTAATTGACATGATTTCCAGCAATGTCGACGCACACTGTGTGTGGGACGAACACAGTCACTGTTAGAGACAGTGGCACTGGACGAAGTGGAATTAACTACATGAATGTCCATGGGCGAAGGTCCACGAGCCTGAGTATTCTTGGTTCGATTCCGGCGCGAAGCAAAAGGCCTGGAATGGTTGTGATTGTCTGATCTGAGCTTTTTCTGGCAAACACTTTGAACATGTCCTTTCTTATTACAGAAAAAGCAAATAGCCTGGCGTGACGGGCAATTTTCACGCGAATGTCTAGTAGCACACCGCGGGCATGATTTCACTGCATATGTATGCTGGCGTGGCACACCTGGTTTAGAGCGTGGCGGCAGCTGCATGTACGTACGCGAGGGCAGTTTACCGGTCCGCGCAGCGCGCCCGGCGGGCCGGTTAATGTTACACACGGCTGGCGAAGTTGCAAATGAGTCCTGTGCAAAGTCAAGCGTGTCCTGTCTATCCAATATGTCTATCACTTGCTGAAGGGAGGGATTAACTAGTTTAAAAATCTGTTCCCGTATGCGAACATCAGAAACGTTCTGTGGTATTGCATCACGTACCATAGTATCTGAATAAGGGAGTCCACATTCACACTCAAAAGCACAATCCCTTGTAAGGCCTTGCAATGTTGCAACCCACTCCCTATTAGTCTGACCGGCCGTACGTTTTGTACGAAAGAACGTATACCTTTTTGCAACGACATTGACTGTTTCCTTGAAATAGGCGTCCAATGCCAACAAAATTTCATCGTAGGACAGAGCCGCTACGTCGCGTCGGGGAAATAATTTCACTATCACACGGTACGTTTGCACCCCTACACACGACAATAAATGAGGCTGCCGCTCGTTACCTTGAATTCTGTAGGCGGCGAGATGAAATCCAAACTAGCGTGACCACCCGGTCCATGTTTCCTGCGCCGTTTCAAAGTTGCGAAACGGCGATGCAACTGCATGTTGTGGCTGCGGTAGCGGTGAAGCGGCGGCTGCCGCATTGGTTTGCATGGCACGTTGACCGTGGACGAGCTGTCCAAGGGCATCCAATAACGCCTGCGTCTGCTGATTCTGCAAGCGATAAAATTCGGACAGTACATCTGGCGAAGCCATGACACAAGTAAATGTAAGCAATTAGAAAGAACAAGACCCTTTTTTAACTCGTCGCCATGTGATGTGTCGACAGAAGTGCCGACACAGTGTTATTTTGAGGGGGCCGATATGCACGCTATAAGCTCACGCAGAATATCGTGAAGTCTGAAACAGGACACTCAATGAATGCTATAAAGAAAAGTACATTGCTTTTTGGAATACTTAACTTTAATCCATCCTTGTTGTATACATCGTTCTTGTTGAGACATGCTTTAGACGATAATTATCAATTGCTATGTAAGGCTAATGGCGCCTTGCTAGGTCGTAGCCATGGACTTAGCTGAAGGCTATTCTAACTATCTGCTCGGCTAATGAGCGATGCTTCGTCAGTGTAGTCGCTAGCAATGTCGTCCGTACAACTGGGGCGAGTGCTATCCCGTATCTCGAGACCTGCCTTGTGGTGGCGCTCGGTCTGCGATCACACAGTGGCGACACGCGGGTCCGACATGTACTAATGGACCGCGGCCGATTTAAAGCTACCACCTAGCAAGTGTGGTGTCTGGCGGTGACACCACAACTAGGACAAGAGCTTGCCCTGAACCTCTCGCTGCTGCTCTGCCCTCTTCGACAAAGCCTTTGGCACAATGAGGGTAACTTCTTATCCCAGAAGTCTTCAGTTACCAATGCTGATTATAAATCAAAATTTAAGCAGTGCCCGGATTCGAACCTGGGACTGATGATGTTTTGATTACTAATCAAAGACACTATCCCTAGACCATGGGGCATTTTAAATACCGCATTACATCACCATTTTAGCCCATCAAGGGACGGGTACAAAATTTACAGGTACAATGTCTGTGCTTACCCAGCATCGTTATCTTCACAATAAAATGTCCTTCAGAGATGCATGCACCTTAACTACTTCAGCCTCCAACACCAGTCCAAACATCCATATGTCACACAGTCACAACCGTCACTCTCACACAATTCATGAGTCCTGCACAGGGAGACAAATATTATATTTTCATCATGGGTTGCATACAGCTGATGTCAGCGCATACTCAAAGAACGTGAATCTATTTTGTAATGTTTATCACATATGTAATCGTCAGCGACAGTGTCTGTTTCTTCAGATATGCATGCTTGTCTGGAGGACATTGTGCTGTGAAGCTATAGACACTGTGTGAACACAGATATTGTAACCATCAGTGATGCATCCATGGCTCAACGGGCTAAAATGATGCTATTATATCTGTCTCCCTGTTCAGGAATCATGAATTGTGTGGGCATAAGACTTGTAACTATCTGACTTGGAAGTTTTGATCAGCCCTGGAGGCATGCTTGGATAACCTAAATGGTTAAGGCAACTGCTCGCAGTAAGCAGGGAATGTGGGTTCAAGTACCTGTGCAGTACAACTTTTCATGTGTCGTGAACAGCTGATGTCAATGCATAGTCGCAGAATGCAAATCTGTTTCATAATATTTCTGTTGATTGGTTCAGTACCTCATGCCCTAAAATTGCTGTGTATATTTCAGTTGGTGAAAGTGAGGGTGAATGCCCTGCCAAGCAGTTCAGTAACATGCAACAGGTCTACCAAAGAAACTGCTTACACTATGCTTGTCCACCCTATCCTGGAGTACTGCTGTGCGGTGTGGGATCCGTATCAGGTGGGACTGATGGATGACATCGAGAAAGTACAAAGAAGGGCAGCTCGTTTTGTATTATCATGAAATGGGGGAGATAGTGTCACAGACATGATACGTGAATTCGAGTGGCAATCATTAAAACAAAGGCATTTTTCGTAGCGACGGGATCTTCTCATGAAATTTCAATCACCAGTTTTCTCCTCCAATTGTGAAAACAGTCTCTTGGCACCCACCTACATAGGGAGAAATGATCATCATGATAAAATAAGAGAAGTCAGGGCTCACACGGAAAAATTTAGGTGCTCGTTTTTCCCGCGTGCCATTCGAGAGTGGAACGGTAGAGAGACAGCATGAAGGTGGTTCATTGAACCCTCTGCCAGACACTTTACTGTGAATAGCAGAGTAATCACGTAGATGTAGATAGAACATCATAGATTGTGTTTGATCTTCCTGTGTTTGCCATGCTATGCTAAAGAATTTCATAAAATAAGCAAAAACTCCCAAATCAAGAGGTTGTAGCTTGTGGTTTGCGTGAGATGGCAGAGTAACCAAAGTAATACCATTGCGTTTTTCATATGATATTGTTGCTGCACTTATGTTGCTTTCATGATTGTCGAGAACCATGAGTTTAGATGTTCTTTTCTGGACCTTTTATGTTTGACAAATCACTGTAGAACAGGTAAAAATAATTTGCCATTCATCCAATTTGAGGCTGTGGGTCCACCCCTAGAGCCATGTGAGGCATTGTGCAGCATGTGATCTTTAAAGTGCACCCTAGAAAACATAAGTAATGGTGTCACAGGTGTTCAGGAAACACTGATTATTGCAACCATAGACCCAGGTGTACCTCTTTCAGCAAGTGTAACTTATCCTACAGCTCTGCGACCAGTCTACGCCAACACTTCCAGTGGCTTCTGCACAGTGGTGCCTGCCATCTTATCCAGATTGTACGCAGTCTGGTCACATAATCACTCAAAGATGGCAGGTAGTGCCACAAGCAGTGAAGGGTGTATAAAGGGTGTCAGGTGGGGGATGAGGGAAACAGTGCAATTGTTGTCATAATGCAGAAACAGAGCAATTTATGTGATGTTTGAAAAGACATGATCATTGGCTTTCAGGCTAAGGGTGGAAGTATTTCCAAGTATACTGGTGCATGGCAAAATGGCGCTAATTAGAACTAGAGCTGAGACAACTGTGGTACACCACAGGGATAAACAACAGCTGCAGAGATGTCTATGGGCAAATAGAGATACATTTGTTGAACAGCTGACCACCCAGATGAAGCAAGGGGCTGCCAACAGAGACTGCTCGACAACCATTCAGCGAACACTGCTGCGTGTGGACCTCTGCACCAGGTGCCTGATTCATGCACCCATGCTGACTGTAGTTCATCAGCAATGAAGGCTGAAATTGGCATACCAGTACCACAACTGGACATCCGCTGAGTGCCAACAGATGACCTTTTCATTTGAGGCATATTTTGTGCTCCATTAGACAGATGACCACTGGTGTGTATAGCATGAAACACCTGAAAGGAAACCCCCCACAATAATTGTCAGGTGGATCCAGGCCAGAGGAAGAAGTGTTATGGTCTGAGACATGTTTTCATGTTATTTCCCTGGATGATCTCATCATACAATGGATCAACACAAATATGCACCCTTTTTTGTGGACCATGTCCGCCTCTACAGGCAGTTTGTTTTTCGTCAACATGTACCAGCAGGACAATGCAATGTGTCACACAGCTCGCAGTGTACATGCATTGTTCAAAGAGCACCAGGACAAGTTTACTGTACTCCCCTGGCCACCAAACTCCCCAGATTTAAACCCAATTGAGAATGTGTAGGATAACCTTGATTGGGCCTTTCGTGTCATGGATCCTCAGGAGCTGGCATGACTTCACATTTCTGTCAGTGCCTTCTAGAACCTCACTGATGCTCTTCCGCACATCTCACAACAGTCTAGACTGCAAAAAGCGGTTATTCAGTCACACATTAGTGTGACTGTACAATGTGTGTGTCCTACTTTGCAGACTTGTATTTTTATTTGAGGGAAACTGGATTGTCAAAGAGATCTTTCATGAAACTTCCTGACAGATTAAAACTGTGTGCCAGACTGAGACTCGAACTCAGGACCTTTGCCTTTCGCAGGCAAGTGCTCTACCAACTGAGTTACCCAAGCACAATTCACGCCCCATCCTCACAGCTTTACTTCTGCCAGTATCTCGTCTCCTACCTTCCAAACTTTTCAGAAGCTCTCCTGCGAACCACGCAGAACTAGAACTCCTGAAAGAAAGGATATTGCGAAGACATGGCTTAGCCACAACCTGGGGGATGTTTCCAGAATGAGATTTTCACTCTGCAGCAGAGTGTGCACTGATATGAAACTTCATGACAGATTAAAACTGTGTGCTGGAATTACTCGAACTTGGGACCTTTGCCTTTCGCGGGCAAGTGCTCTACCAAGGCAAAGGTCCCGAGTTCGAGTCTCAGTCCAGCACACAGTTTTAATCTGTCAGGAAGTTTCATATCAGCGCACACTCCGCTGCAGAGTGAAAATCTCATTCTGGAGATCTTTCATATTTGCCACTCTGAAGCTAGTGGCTCTCGATGCATGTGTCTGATCTGGTATACATAATGAAAGTCTGTTTCATTTCATGAACATCCTAAGTCCTTTCTGTCTTGCCATGTTCGCTTGTTTTTCCATTTCTTTGGTACAGGTCTTCTATTCCCCTTAACAAAATCATTTGCCAGAATTCTTGCAGTTTTTGTGGTTAAGCCATAATGGTTACTGGATGCATTTCAAACAATGGAAACTCCAGACAGGAATATCAGCAATGTAGGGAAAGACAGATTGCTACTTACCATAAAGAAGACACATTAAGTTGCAGACAGGCACAATTAAAAGACACTTACTTAAAGCTTTTGGCCAGAGCCTTCATCAGAAAAAGTGAGACACAAGCCATTCATACACGCAAGCAAGCACACCTCAGCCCAAAATGCTGGAGTTGTTGGTCATGTCTGCATGAGGTGTGCTTGCTTGTGTGTATGAATGGTGTACGTTTCACTTTTACTGATGAGGGCTGTGGCTAAAAGCTTTATGTAAGTGTCTTTTAATTATATCTGTCTGCAACTTAACATGTCTTCTTCACGGTAAGTAGCAGTCTGCTTTTTCCTACATTGTTAAGTCTTCATTTGACAGTGTAAAATTGATATTGTTGTTTCGGTGTATCGACAAGTGCCAATGTGAAGACGGAGATTGCAAGACCAAAGAAGGTGGTGAGATGACGTCTGTCAAAGCCTGCTGACAAGGACCCCACCATGACAGGAGTGCCCTCTAGCTGAAGAGAATATAAGTGCCAATTCTGCCAGCCTCGGCTGACAGTTAGTTGCACAGTACTAGGAGAGCACTACGATAACAGTGGCGTGATCCATATCAATTGCTTACATGGACCTTGTATACAGCTAAGGTCTTCAATTGTTCGCATGCCGACCATCGCTTGCCACACCATTGTAAATTCAAAGTTAAGTTTTGTCATCATCTTATTTGTAATAAAAACTATTAATGTGATTTTGCTTGAATTGTTGTATAGCATTCTGAGAATACAGCATCCTTTAGGCACCCTATACAAGACTAGTGGGCAAGACCCCACAATTGTCAATTCCTAGAACAAAAGCCTTCTCTGTGTATCATTTAAGAATTGAACAAGGAATACCCATGCCTCTTTCTAAGTTCTACAAAGATTTTTTTTCATGCGTATGTTGACTGGCTGCATCTTTTAACAGTTCTGGTGTATGTGCCCTGTAATTCTCTGTATGCCAAACTACTATGTTTCATAATGCTTCTACATATACATAACAATAAATATAAGAGTTGGTATAGACACACTTTTAGTGGTTCAACTGAACCACTATCCCAAAATCTTTTATTCACTCTACACCATTCGCACTAGTAAAATATTAATTGCAACAGTATAACCTCAATAAAAGAATATTTAATGAGGGTTATAATAAAGACATTAACACAAACATGACTGGTAGTCAATGGCTAAAAATAGAATAAGAATAAAAAAAGCAAAAAATTTGCTTCAAATCTTATCAATAACAGAGCAGTTACCTAGTTTAGTCACCAAAAATTCAGATGAGGTGATGAAGAGCTGCTAACTGAAGAGAACTAGATTTTCTAATGACTAAAACTTCAGAAATTATTCATTTTAATTGAGTGGTTTAGTTAAAATTCATGGTTAGTTAACATCACTTTACCCTTCACGTATTTGAAATTACAATACTTGAATCTGGTCTATAATTTTGTCGTGGGGTGTACCTGTGTGAGCCTTAATCCATATTAATAAGGGTTCTACAAGTTGCTTTTGCTTCCTTAATTATTTCCAGATTATCATATATATAACTTTTCATTCATGGTCCCCATTTTTGATGTTCTTTCTTTTGTAAAGTAATTTTTGAATATTTCAATATTAAAATTTTGTCATTCTGACATATCATAAGCAGTCACCTCCTTTATGGCTAAAATTTCTTTTTTTATAAATACGAATGTTATGTATGACTTTGTGCATGATGGTAAGGAGAGGTGGGCTACAGAGTGAAGTGGTGACTGTCATTGTAGGAAAGGTGGACAGGAGCAGAAATGATTAGCGAAGAAGATAACACAGCAAACAGAAAATTTATTTAACCTGTATTTCTCCAAGCGAATGAAGACTGATTACAAATAATGCAGCAAGAAACAAGAGTCCAGCTATCAATGTGGCAAGGAAAAGGGTCTCTGTATCAAGCGTGAACGATGGAGTTATGTCTTGGCGGCATCTATGTAGCACGTAGCGAAGTGGCTCTTAGCATGACTTGGTTCAGAGGCAGCCACTGGGTCCTGTACTGCAGTGGCAGAGGGTGCACCTGGTATGGAGCTGCTGGACGCATGGCTCATCAGGTCTGCACCATGGAGTCTGCCAGATCCTGCGTGACCACTTTCAGTCTAATGGGAACTTGCAATTGCGTTACCATTTGTGGGAGGCCAGTGTGATGGTCTTGATATATGATACCACAACTAGTGCCCAAAGGCATGGAGATTTTTGTTTGGTTTGCAGTTTCAAAACATAGAATTGTGAAGCCCACATCTGGTGCAATTTTGGATTCATGTGTATGAATTTGTAAACGTTCTGGCCTGTTCATTTTGAGGAACTGCATGACTGTTATGTACAGTGCCACATGAATAAACCATTAGCCAAATAAAATACTGAAATTTGAAATGTGATTAGCTGATATTTTTACTAATCATCAGTGTTATGTTAGAGGGATGGCATGCCATTAGTGAAAGTATTTTTTGGTTAGTAGTGGTATTCTCTTGTGAGGCATTTGCTGTGTTCAGTCCATGAGGCATGATGTCTTAATAGAAACTGGATGTCCAGTGATGGCAGCTTTTTGCATAAAAAATTTGTTTGTTAGTAATCCATTTGTAGTTATCACATATCACAGTTAAATAATAACACACTTTAGGTATAATAAATGCATTTATTAGACATTGAAGCAAGCGAGAACAAACATGGCATTTCAAAAGTTGCATGCCGAGAAACCATAGAACAAAGATAGAGACATCAGAGTCAAAGGTACGACACTCTATGCCAAAGGCGCAACAGAGCGCCCCCCCCCCCTCCTCCCCCTCTCCGCCAGTGCGGGGCATGGAAGCAGAGGGAAGCTTCCTCACTCAAATTCGTAATCGTCGTGCCAGCATGATGGCTGAAGACAGCAGCCAGCGCGAGAAGTAGGCGCATCGGAAACCATGCTGCAAAAGCCCCGTGTAGCCAACTGCTGCATGGGTGGTGGAACGTCACTCGGAAGTCAGGTCGGTGGTGTCAGGATGCGGAGTGGCAGCAATGGCAGGCAGATCGGAGGCATCAGAATAGAGGTCGGAGAGGGACCACGCTGGTTTCAAGCGGTTAATGGACACTGTCTGTGATCGTCCATTTAGATGAATTATGAACGTATTCACACCACGACAGAACACGTGGTAGGGGCTCGAATAATGTGGTTGCAAGGCCACTCACACAGAGTCGTCGTGCAGCATCACAAATTCACATGATGCAAGGTCCTTGTGGACGAACATCGATGGCGTGGAATGAGGACGTGGTGGGAGGGTGCGCAGGCGAGCAATGTGCGCATGAACCTGTTCAACGAGGGCCAGAAGATCCATAGCATCAGCTGATGGTGGGCCCTCCACAAACTCTGCTCTCTGTAGAGAATCCCAGCTGGCAATGTGTTCAAGTCTTCTTTATGGGCCGAGCGGATGCTGAGCAAGACCCAAGGAAGGGCCTCAGACCATAACCCACTGTGGCACATAAGCGCAGCCTCGAGAGTTCGGTGCCACCATTCAATCAGGCCGTTCGCCTGTGGGTCGTAGGCTGTGTGGCGACACCGCAGAGCTTGCACAGTTGAGCAAAGAGTGCAGATTCGAACTGTCATCCCTGATCAGTCGTGAGTGAAAGAGGACAGCCGAACCTCGTGACCCATGCAGATACGAAAGAGCTAACGGTGGTCTTGGATGTGATATCGACGAGAGGGACTGCCTCAACCCAGCGGGTTACACGGTTGATGATTGATAATATGTATTCCTCAGAAGGGGGGAGTGGACCAACCATGTTGATGTGGACATGCTGAAGGCGACCTCTTGAAACATCAAACTTTAACCTAATGGAGGTTGAGTGTGCCTGTGCTATGCTGGCATGGGATGCACGCGCGGGTGCAAGAGCGCCAGTCGTGCTTCATGCTGGGCCAGACGAGGTGTTCAGTAACCAGCCACATCATGTTCCACGTTCCAGGGTGGACCAAGTTGTGCAAAGCATTAAAGACCCTGCGCTGAAGAGTGGAGGGTACCAAGGGGCAAGGAGTGCCCATAGAGACGTTGCAAAGGACCAGGGTTGTCAACCTGTGCAGAACGTGAGGTTGGACAGCAAGCAATGACTCATTGTCTGAAACTAATCACTGTATATCGATGTCTTCGGTCTGAAGCTGGGCGAGCTCATCCAAGTTCAACAGTATGGTTAGCACGCAGATACGAGATAGGTAGTCTGCCACAACATTCTCCTCACCACGAATACAGCATGTGTCGGAAGAGTGCTGATACTTATAGTCCATATGGCGGAAACGTCTCAGATGAAGGCCCTTAGCCGGGTTATGAATAGAGTCAATGAGAGGCTTGTGATCCAAGTGGATCATTAAAGGTCACCCTTTGAGGTCGCTACGGAAGTGTTTAATTGCTTCATGCACCGCGAGAAGCTCACGGTCCAAAGCCGACCACTTACACTGGCTCTTAGTCAGTTTCTTGGAAAAGAAGCAGACTAGTTGGGTGGATTAGACAATGTGCTGTTGTAAAACAGCATCCACAGTTGAGTCACTGGCATCAGTCGTTGATCGAAACATGGGCCTCAGGGTCAGGGTGGGCGAGTGTGATGGCTTTGCCGAGGGCGATTTTAAGATTACCAAATGCTTCTAGCATGGGTTTGGTCCAGTCCAACTTCCATTTCCCATGGTGTTTTTGCCGGAGAGGGCATCAGTGAGGGCCAATTTTACAGAGGCAGCCTGAGGGATATAGCGGTAAAAAGTTTGCCATACCCAGAAAACGATGGAGTTGAACTTAATCTTCAGGACGAGGGAGATCAAGTATGGTTTCAACATGAGAATCCGTCAGTCGGAGGCTGTCGACAGAGACAGTGTGGCTTAGGAATGTAACTGATGTGGAACAGAGTTGAGATTTATCATGGTTGATCACCACGCTGTTGGCAGTGAGGGCCGAATGGACTGCATCGAGGTGGACTTGATGCTCCTCAGCAGAGAAAGAAAAGATCAATATTTCATCTATGTAAGCATAAGCAAATGGCAGAGGTAGAAAAATGGAATCAATGAACCGCTGCCACGTCTGCGCAGCATTTTTCAACCCGTAAGGCATGTAACAGTATACAAGTAGGCTGAAGGGTGTGATGATGGCCATCTTCAGAATATCCGGTGGATGTGTAGGGCTCTGTGGTACACCTTCGAACAGTCTAAAACAGAGAAGAACTTAGAACCATTGTGTTAAATCCTGGATATGAGGAATGGGATAGTTATCGATAATTATGCGAGTATTAAGGGACCTGAGTCCCCACACATGCGTAACGAGCTGTCCTTTTTAGGAACAAGGCGGATAGGTGAAGACCAGTTGTGTTATCGGAGGGGCGGAGCACACCTGAAGCCAACGAATCCTGAGCGATTTCTTTTGCGCGCAGAAGTTTGGAAGTGTTAAGGCACCTAGCTTTATAACTTACAGGTGGACCGTTTGTGGTGTGAATCCTATGACAAGTGCCATTACTGATGGCCAATACCCGTGAAGGGAGACCAGCAAGGGGTGACAAGAGGGGGTCCAGATACAATGGTGGTTCACTGACCGTGCCAGGTTGGGGCGATGTGGCCGGGACGTTGGCTGTAGTAGACGAAGGGAGGTGTGGCGCAGAAGCCACACGATGCAAGGAATCCTGAGTAGTGCAGACAGGTGCCTCTTGGAGATTCGTCTGCAGCGATGTGGAAATGGCAGCAGTCAGTGGAATGCTTGACACAGGAGCAATGTGGTGAGAAGATGCAATAGATGAATGTGTTGGTTCATCTTGCTGCGGTTCTGTAGATAGGTGACGTATCATGTGTAGTGTGTGTGACAATTTAGCAGAGGCAGAGGCAATGCGGGTGCGTAATGCATCATTCTGGGTGCGGAGTTCATCGATTTATGTGCGCGCATATGGAAGATCAGAGAGCCATGTAGTAATAAGCTTGAGCAGAGATGCACATGTGGAAAGCATAGCCAAGGAGATGGAGAATGGAGTCATGCTGAATTCGTTAGAACACGGAACAGCAGAACAAGATGAATGGCGGAGTGCGGCGGCCTGCAGGTCAGGTGAAAGTTCGTAATGGTGTAGAAAGTCCACCCAGATCACAGGTTCATCCACGCTGGCAATGTGGAGAGTCCAAGGGAAGGTGTAGACTCATGATAGGCTTAGCGATATCTTGATGGACCCAAGGACTGTGATAGGAGAGTGATTTGCAGTGATCAAAGCAAGGTTAGCAGGTGAAAGCATGTTGCCTGTGTGCTTGGCTGGGATAATGCTGACATCGGCACTGGTGTCAACGAGAAAACGGTTGCCCGATGACAAGTCAGTGACGTAGAGGCATCACACAGCTGGAGTGAGTGGTGTGTTATCAGACGGTAGGTGCCGTGAAGGAGCATGGTGGGACATGACACCCAAATGTGCCCGTCAGTATCGTTTGGGTAGGCGCAAGGCGCGTGACAGTTGCGTGCGGCGTTCCCATAAGTAGCATGGTACTAGCATAGCAGGTAAGCGTGGAGGTGAGGTGGTGTGGAGTGGGAGGGGGCTGCAGCTGGCTGCGTCGTTGCTGGTGGCAGCTCGGGCTGTTGCTCAGGTGAGTTCGGCTGCTGTTGGGAGGCCGCAGGCAGTACCTTCTGTTGGCCGCTAGGTGGCAGCTCCTGACAGGCAGGTGCTGAGGCAAGCACACTGGCCTCTGCTGGCAGAGCGCAAATCCGATGGTGCAGGCACTCCAACTGAGGGTGATGGAGATGTCGTCCGCGACAGGCGGTGTCAGTGATGAATGAAAGCGTAAGCTCGATTGACCATGTGTAGGCGAACCTTGAATGGGTCGGCAACTTGGGACAGCAGGTGAAGTTGTAGATCTGAAGGCATTTTGACCATCCACAATGTCCAAAGCATGGTGTGAGGTAATGCTTGATCCTCAATTAATGCATGGAGGTGCTGCCAAAGCTGCGAAGGTGTGTGGTCGTCAAGGTGCTCGTCGTGAATAATCTGATGGATAGCCTTTGCCGGGGACGAGAAAGGCGCTTGATGAGCAGTGCTTTTGCTGTTGAATACTTGTGTGAGGCAGGTGGTGAGAGAAGCAGATCGCTGATGAGGTCCGGATGAGCATGGAGGTGACTCACCAGGCAGACAAAACGCGCATCATCATTCGAAATACTGTGGATATCCAGTAGGTGATCCACTACCATGAACCAAGTCTTTGGGTTATCTTTTTGCAAAGCAGGCAGCTTAGGAAACCTACTGGGTAACACACGATGATGCAGCACTGGCAGATGAAGATCCATGCGTGCAGAGCAGGGAGCCTCCAACACCAGTGTGGGGGTACAGTAGAGGTGAGCGGTACATTGGCCGAGGTCTGCATGGGGGGGGGGGGGGGGGGGGACAGCTGCATGTAGCTCATGGTGTGGAGTGAGCAGGTGCAAAGGTCGGCATGGTGTGTCCCAACTGAGGCCCGACGACGAACACAACGCTGGTGTAATGGTCGGTGCTGTTGCAACAGCAGGCAGAAGGCAGTCACAAGAAGGAATGCCGGTGCTGTTACGAAAGCGGGCAGAAGGCGATCATGGTGTAACCAAGGAGTGATGGTCGCAGAAACCAGCGCAGTCGAGGTGACCAGCATTGCCAAGATGGCATGCTAGGGGGGGGGGGGGGGGTGTTGTTGCGACACTAGGTATATAAGAATGTGCAATCCTGTGGTTGGAATGGTTGAATCACAGTTCTGGAACTTCGTCGGCACGTCAAACCGAACTAAAGGAGACTGCGTAGCTGAGGAGTAAACCACAACATCCTTAACTGGGTTATCATCCACCATGTCGTTAGCTGGTGTGCACTGTCCATGTAGTGGCCGTTGCTGCTTAGTCACACTTGACGGTGGCCATGTTAAGCTGGTTAAAGTTAAGTGTCTGCCGGCGTTGCTGGCCATAAATAATTGTTCACTTTTAACAAAATGCACATTAGGTACACTTGACCACTTGTGGTCACAAGCACAGTTAATAGGATGCATAGCACTAGCACCAAAAGACACTGGAAGATCCATTGTTCCGAAGACAATTTGGGCTGGCACACGAAGTGCGTTAATGATGAAGAGAAGCACAAAATAACTCACAAACATACGATGATGATGTTAGGGTCACCACTGTAGTTATCACATATCACAGGTTGGTAATAATACACTTTAGATATTGTAAATGCATTTATTTAGACATTGAAGTAGGCAAGAACAAACATGGCAGTAGAAAAGTTGCGTGCCGAGAGACCATAGAACAAAGGTGATCCAAAGATGTCAGAGTCAAAGATAGGGTGTTCTATGCCAGAGGTGCCACACATTCAAATACAGAGTAGCATCTCTCCAGTGTTGAAGTGGAGAACATAGTCCCCAAACACAACTTATTGCAATGAACCGTATTATGACGAGTTTTCTGAGAATATGTTGAGGAGCACTCCGAACACTGTACAACAATAATTGAGGTTCAAATGAATCAGATGTTAATAAAACTGATGGATCTCCTCCCAACCAGTCTGTTTTATTGATAATTCATTCTGCATTGTTCCCACAACAGTCAATTGTCTAAACAAAGACCTAGGAATTTTGCCATAGACAGACTGTTAGTTCAGTTGGTCCTCTGTGCAACAAATGTGTGGAGATAAATAGTATGTAAAATAAGTAATATATACAAACAAACACAAACATACACACAAAATTCTAGCTTTCGCAACAAATGGTTGCTTCGTCAGGAAAGAGGGAAGGAGAGGGAAAGATGAAAGGAAGAGTGTGTGTGTGTGTGTGTGTGTGTGTGTGATATATATATGGCGGATTTGTTAAGTAATGAACCCAAGCCATTATTGTGATTCCAAACTGAAAATGTCTCTGCTGCAATGTTCAGTCTTAAGTAATTAACTTCTAAATTTGAGGATGATGTATACACTCTTACATCATCTTCATGTTGTAGGACATTGACCACTGGATTGAATACATGTTCTAAATAGTGCTCTTGCTCTATAACTTATAGATGTTACAGACAAAAACCATTAGTAGCTGCAAGTTATCCAATATCTACACTGTTATAAGCTACTGAAATATCAAAAAACAGAGCTGTTAGGATTTCAGTGCAAAAATTTGCTTAATGTCCTTCATTAAATTGATAATATTATCTATGGTGCTTCTACCCTTTCTGAAACCAAATTGTGCTTTATGGAGATGATCGTAATACTGTAGTTACCATTCAATGTATTACTTCAAAAGCATTTCAACTATACATGGCACAGAAGAAGATATGATTATCAGTCTGTTTAATTTTCTGCTGATAGTGACTTCCCCTGGCTTCAATATTGGGATTATGATGTGGGTACATCACCCATCAGGAAACATTCCCAGTTGCTATATTTCATTGAATAAATGTAATCAGATGAGTTACTTTCCCCCTGATGAGTTATATGCCATAGCATAATGTATGTGGTCAATCCCAGAGGCTGTGTTTCGTGACAAATTTAAAACTCTCTGGAATTCCTTAAAAGTAAATGGAGAGACCAAAACATGTATTGCGTCACAGTAGAATTGTTGGGATTTATTATTTACACAGTTGATGGTGCAATGTTATCCGTGAAGTCCTCCCTCCTATCTTGAACAGAGCTACTCATGTAGTTGTCCTGTAAACCTTTCAAACAGTCCTCCATAAATCAGATAATGGGATATTTTTTGACACTTTCTGCAGAAAGTTTACTAGCATCTTCTTTTCATCTGTTTCAGAAAATATTTTCTCTCTGCATTGATTCTCTTGTAAGTGAGCAAGTCTTTTGAATGCCAGCCAATGTATCACTTTTTGTCTCAGGTTCCACCAAGGGACTAACAGGTCTTTCATTTTATACATTTCTTCTTTTCTGCGATAATGAAATCTGAATTTCTTCAGGATTTCCTTTTATACATTTCTGCTGCTTTAATTTTAATCCCTGCCTTTATTTATCTTCTGATTATTATTATTATTATTATTATTATTATTATTCTATTATTAGGGAAATCTTCAAATAAATGGAAGACGTTAAGCAAATAAGTCAATCAACTTATTTTTATGTTCTTCTCATTGTTCCAGTAGGCTTTCATTCTTTATGAGAAGACATGTTTACATTCTTCTGACAACTTTAGTCTGTACTACATCTACATCTACATACATACTCTGCAAGGCAGCGTTTGGTGCATGGTGGAGGGTGCCCTGTACCACTACTGGTGATTTCCTTTCCTGTTACACTCGCAAGTAGAGGAAGGAAAAAAGACTTTCTATATCGATCCATATGAGCACAATCTCTCTAATCTTATCTTCTTGGCCCTTATGTGAAATGTATGTTGGTGGCAGTAGAATTTTTCTGCAGTAAGCCTCAAATGACGGCCTTGTAAATTTTCTCAATAGTGCTTCCCGAAAAGAACATCACCTTCCCTCAAGTGACTCCCATTTTATTTCATGAAGCATATCTGTTGTTCAAACCTACTGGTAATAAATCTAGCAGCCCGCCTCTGAATTGCTTCAATGTTTTCCTTTAATCTGACCATGTGCAGATCCCAAACACTTGAACAGTACTCAACAATGGGTTGCACTGGGGTCCTATACTTGGTCTCCTTTACACATGAACCACACTTTCCTAAAATTCTCCCAATGAACCCAAGCTGCCCATTCATCTCCCCTGCTACAATCTTTACATGCTCATTCCATTTCATATTGCTCATGCTCATTCCATTTCATATTGCTCTGCAATGTTATGCCCAGATATTTATTTGATGTGGCTGTGTGAAGCAGCACACTACTAATGCTGTACTCAAATATTATGGAATTGTTTTTTCTACTCACCTACCTTAACTTAAATTCTTCTACACTTAAAGCCAGCTGCCATTCATCACACCAACTAGAAGTTTTGTCCAATTCATCTTGTATCCTCCTACAGTCAATCAACGACAACACCTTTCCAGACTTCACAGCATCATTGTCAGCAGACAGCCACAGACTGCTGCTTATCCTGTCTACCAGATAGTTTATGAATATAGAAAATATCAGTGGTTCCATCACATTTCCCTGGGGCACACCTGATGATACCCTTGTCTCTGATGGACATTTGCCATTGAGGACAACATGCCGATTTCTATTACTTACGAAGTATTTCAGCCACTCGAATACCTGGGAACGTATTCTGTATGCTTTACCTTTGTTAATAGTCAACATTTTAATGCCTTCCCTTCTCCTTCCTTTTCTTCTTCTTCTTCTTCTTCTTCTTCTTCTTCTTAGTGAATTCTCCCAATAAATGGAAAATGTTAAGCAAATTACTTCCTATTTGTCTACTTTGTGTCTGAAGATGTCTCTTTCTGAAATGTCATTTGGTCTTATGTTTGTGTGTTTGAGGTCCTTTTGAATTTCACTGAGCCAATGTGTGAGTTCTTAAATGATGTTACATAGTGAAACGTGGCACTATTGGAGCCAGTCATTTCTCTGTATTCATTTAAGATCTCTGTGATCGACTCTGCATCACGTGGTCACTGTTTACCTCTTTGGTCTCTTTTTGGATATTTAAGTGCATGACACTGTGGGGAGAGGGCTGGTTTTGGTCAATTGGTTGGCAGTCCAGTGTGCTGTCTGGTTGCTGGCAGTTGCTCTGTGCGCATGCTCTGCCTCTTTCTGTCACATGGGCAGTGAGGCTGCAGACGAAGACATGTGTGCGATCGGGTAGTGTATACTATGTCTAGTGAGAGGTTAATGGTCTCCTTTGTGCTGCTAAATGATGTGAACATGTGAAAGAGGCTTTGGAATGCATCAGCCTGCTCTGAATATGCTACAGGATCAAGCATTGGGAATTATCCTGGTTCTTAAGGCTCTGCTGTATATATGTAATTGAATTTTGTGCTGTTTGCAGTTAATGACTTTCCCAGTGTTTGGGCACCCATGTTATCTGTTTAGTATTGACCACTGGTGCACAAATTATTGAACAGTGCTTACCTGTGTGAATGAGGTTTGCCTATTTTGGACACACTTGAGATACGGGCAAGGAGTGTATATCTAAGTGTGTGTCTGTGCACTCTGAAATAACCACAAGTTCGATTTTCTGGCTGTCTGCTGGTATCTAGGTAATGTGTTCAGAGGTAAACAAGCAGGGGTTCAATGGTGAAAAATTTATTGTGTGCTAGAGTCCTGTCATATTGTAATTATTGACTGTGTGTTCATGGAATATATGTACTATTATTAATTGGCTCTGGGGTTATGTTATGAGTTAAGTTACGAGTGCGTGATTTTGCACTATGACCAGCTTCGTATATATTTGAGTATACTATCACTTCTTGCTCTTGCAGTAATAAGCCTGTTTGCACATATTATTAATGACAGACTGGTGCAGATATTTAAAGTGGTTAATTCTGAATGTGAATGGCTTAGGGGTTCCTTGTGCCTTGGCAGCAGCCAGTTTGAATTGTAACTGATAGCGCATCACTGTGTTTATCAGTAGACTCCAGTTCTTCGGCAAATTTAAGTTGAATATTTTATTATTTCTTCCTGGTGATGCCGAGGCATCCACGTTTCCTACTCCACTGTTCCTTTCAGCTTTTATTCAGGCTTGATCTGAGTTGTAGTTTCCGCACACCTCTGATGTGCTGTTACTTGTCACTGAAATTTTGTATTACCTGAAAGACGCCTTTCATTGTACTGGGTTTTTAATATCTTAATTAGAAAGAGAAATTGTGAGTTGTTTCTGCTGTTATATCTTAAAAGGTGTCCTACTTCTGTGGAAGTTTGTCCCAGTAAACCATTTATTGTTAAGATTTATGTAAAGAGGGTCTTAAAATTATTTATTGCTTGGGATGGGTTTTGGTACCCACAGACATTGTGTCTCTTTCGTAATGTCTCAAATTGTAGGGAAATTATGTATATTATTCTGGGGTAACAGCAGTTTGCTATTGTCATGCAATTATTAAATAAAATCTGTTGGAAATTACAAGGAAGAGTTTGTGTTTGATTGGTAATTATTGCCTTGTCTTGATCGACTTGAAGTATCCTAGAGCATGTGTCCCATGTCTCACATAGTCTGTTATCCGTTTTGTCAATCACTTTTCTTGTAGTCTGTTGAGATGACCAGTTTTGATGTTTGAAAAATTTCCTATTGTTTTGATAGATTGTAACTGTCTCAGGTATGTCTTGCTCCTAAAATTTTCCTAATGAACTTTCTATCCTCTTTTCAGATTTATTCCAGTTCCTGTCTTCTGATAAGTGTCAGTGTTTCACTTGTGTAGGTGACTATTGGTTTTATGACTGTGTTGAAGTCTTGAATTTTTGTCTGTTTTGACATGGATTTTTCTTATATACGTTTTGGACCATCCCTAATGTCTTTTTGAAGTTTTGGAGGCGGTTTTGCTGTGATACTTTTTGAAGGCTTGTTGGCTCAATGAATTATCCAAGGTATTTAAAGTACAGGGCCCTGTTGGTTTTATCATATTTTGTTTTCAGGCTCATAATTTCTGTCTTTGAACATAAGAATTAAGTTTTCTCAAATGAGATTTGTAACCCAACTTTTCCTGCACACTCTTTACGTATCTCGAGCTGTTGATGGGGGTCTCTTTGTCCTCTGTAAGTACCACGAGTTGGTTGTTGTTATTATTATTATTATTATTATTCTTTCCTGTCTCAGATGTTATGTCTGGTTAAAAAATGGACCTTGATCAAGCGTGACTTCCTTTTAACTGTACGGTATATGTTAGATTGCATTTAGGAACTTTCGGGTAACTGAACATGAATCAATAATTACAGATTTCTGTAGTTGTATATGTATGTTTGGATGTAGCTGTATTGCGTTAATGTACTGGTGGATATTGTGTGGTATGACTCCTGTAGTTGATAGTATAATTGGTATGATGTCAACTTTATCCTGATGCCACATGTCTTTGACTTCCTCAGCCAGTTGGATGTATTTTTCAATTTTTTCTCCTGTTTTCTTCTGTATATTTGTTGTATTGGGTATGGATATTTTGATTAGTTGTGTTAATTTCTTCTTTTTATTGGTGAGTATGATGTCAGGTTTGTTATGTGGTGTTGTTTTATCTGTTATAATGGTTCTGTTCCACTATAATTTGTATTCATCATTCTCCAGTACATTTTGTGGTGCATACTTGTATGTGGAAACGTGTTGTTTTATAAGTTTATGTTGTATGGCAAGTTGTTGATGTATTATTTTTGCTACATTGTCATGTCTTCTGGGGTATTCTGTATTTGCTGGTACTGTACATCTGCTTGTGATGTGATCTACTGTTTCTATTTGTTGTTTGCAAAGTCTGCATTTATCTGTTGTTGTATTGGGATCTTTAATAATATGCTTGCTGTAATATCTGGTGTTTATTGTTTGATCCTGTATTGCAATCATGAATCCTTCCGTCTCACTGTATATATTGCCTTATCTTAGCCATGTGTTGGATGCGTCTTGATCGATGTGTGGCTGTGTTAGATGATACGGGTGCTTGCCATGTAGTGCTTTATTTTTCCAATTTACTTTCTTCGTATCTGTTGATGTTATGTGATCTAAAGGGTTGTAGAAGTGGTTATGAAATTGCAATGGTGTAGCCGATGTATTTATATGAGTGATTGCTTTGTGTATTTTGCTAGTTTCTGCTCGTTCTAGAAAGAATTTTCTTAAATTGTCTACCTGTCCATAATGCAGGTTTTTTTATGTCGATAAATCCCCTTCCTCCTTCCTTTCTGCTTAATGTGAATCTTTCAGTTGCTGAATGTATGTGATGTATTCTATATTTGTGGCATTGTGCTCATGTAAGTGTATTGAGTGCTTCTAGGTCTGTGTTACTCCATTTCACTACTCCAAATGAATAGGTCAATATTAGTATAGCGAAGGTATTTATAACTTTTGTCTTGTTTCTTGCTGTCAATTCTGTTTTCAGTATTTTTGTTAGTCTTTGTCTATATTTTTTTTTAGTTCTTCTTTAATATTTGTATTATCTATTCCTATTTTTTGTCTGTATCCTAAATATGTATTAGCATCTGTTTTTTCCATCGCTTCTATGCAGTCGCTGTGGTTATCCAATATGTAATCTTCTTGTTTAGTGTGTTTTCCCTTGACTATGTTATTTTTCTTACATTTGTCTGTTCCAAAAGCCATATTTATATCATTGCTGAATACTTCTGTTATCTTTAGTAATTGGCTGAGTTGTTGATTTGTTGCTACCAGTAGTTTTCGATCATCCATGTATAGCAAATGTGTGATTTTGTGTTGGTATGTTCCAGTAATATTGTATCCATAATTTGTATTATTTAGCACGTTGGATAGTGGGTTCAGAGCAAGGCAGAACCAGAAAGGACTTAATGAGTCTCCTTGGTATATTCCACGCTTAATCTGTATTGGCTGTGATGTGATATTATTTGAATTTGTTTCGAAATTAAGTGTGGTTTTCCAATTTTTCATTACTATGTTTAGGAACTGTATCAATTTAGGATCTACTTTGTATATTTCCAATATTTGTAGTAACCATGAGTGGGGTACACTATCAAAAGCTTTTTGGTAATCAATGTATACGTAGTGTAGCGACTTTTGTTTAGTTTTAGCTTGATATGTCACCTCTGCATCTATTATCAGTTGCTCTTTACATCCTCATGCTCCTTTGCAACAGACTTTTTGTTCTTCATTCATAATTTTGTTCTGTGTTGTGTGTGTCATTAATTTCTATGTAGTGACTGAAGTTAATATTTTGTATATTGTTGGTAGGCATGTTATGGGGCGATATTTTGCTGGGTTTGCTGTGTCTGCTTGATCTTTAGGTTTCAGATAAGTTATTCCGTGTGTAAGTGTATCAGGGAATGTGTATGGGTGTGCACTGTAACTGTTAAATAATTTAGTTAGATGTGAATGTTGGGGTGAACTTCTTTAGCCAGAAATTTGCTGTTTTATCTTTTCCAGGGGCTTTCCAATTGTGCGTAGAATTAATTGCTCAGGTGACTTCATGTTGCAAAATTATCACTTCAGGCATTTGTGGTATCATCTTGTATGTCTGTTTCTGCTTGTACCCACCGTGCATGCCTGTTATGTTGTACCGGGTTTGACCATATGTTGCCCCAGAAGTGTTCCATGTCTGTTATGTTTGGTGGGTTGTCTATTTTAATGTGTGTGTTTTCTATTGTCTGATAAAATTTCTTTTGGTTTGCGTTGAATGTTTGGTTTTGTTTCCTTCTATTTTCACTTTTTTTTGTATCTTCTAAGTCGCTTGGCCAATGCTTGTAATTTCTGCTTCTTTTCACCTAATTGCTCTATCACTTCTTGTTGTGAGATTTTACCTAACCTTTTTCGTTTTTTGTCTGATATTTCATTTCTTATAAATTGTGTTAGCTGTCCAATGTCTTTTCTCAGTTTTTCTATTCTGATCTGTAGCCTGTGTTGCCATGCTGGTTTTGTGGGTTTTTTCTGTGTGTTGGTTTGTTCTGATCTCTGCCTAGTGTGTATATTTAGTGTAGTGAGTGCTCCTATATAAACCAGTAGTTGTAACTCTTCCATAGTTGTATTTTCATTTGTTTTGTTGTGTATGATTGTGTTGATAGTTGTTATTGTTGTTTCGACTTGTGGGTTATTTGGTGGTCTATGCAAGAATGGTCTAATGTCGGTATTTGTGTCTTTGTATTCTATATATATTAGCTGAAATTTTTCTTCTATATTTAACATGTGTCCCCCTTCATGTTCTATTTGTGCTTGTTCTGGTGGCTGTTTTCAGATTTAGTTTTCCTCTAATTGTTTAATTGATGTGTGGTGTTCTTTGTTTGTTTGCTCTGGGATGTTTGAGTCCATTATTGTATTTTTTTCTTCTTCTGATTGCACATTATTTTGTTCCAGTATTTGTTGTACTTGTTGTTTGATGTTTTCTAATTCTGACTGGGGTATACTGTTATTTTTTATTATTACACGGATCTGATCAGCTAGTTGTTGTTCTTTAAAAATTTTAATTCTGGATATCTGGTAATAAATTTTGTGTATACTTGTGATCTGTATCCAGTTGTGATGGTTCCTAAGTTTGTCGCTTGGTAATAACAGAACATGAGGTGTCAGTTAACTTCATCTGACCATCTCATCCTCTGTCTTTGTTTTCCTTCTAGAGTGGTTGCAGGAAGCATATCCTGCAAAACACCTCTATTTGGATTTAAATCATTTTCCGTGTGGCTAGCAGTGTCGTTACCATTGTGGACGGGCATAGGGTTCAAGCGTCGTCCCCAACCATGACAGCGCTTGTCCGAGGCTTCATTAGTTCTGTCCTGAACCAACTAATCACACTAAAAGGGGGGTTAGCCCTATTAGTGGTTTGTTCTTTTCGTCGCCTTTTACGACTGGCAGAACATACCGAATGCCTATTCTTTTCCCAGGCCTCCACGGCGTTTATTATTATTATTATTATTATTGTTGTTGTTATTATTCCCTCCCCCTCTCTATCCTCCTTTGCACACCTTCCTGCTTGCCCTTTTCTTTCGCCCTTTCTCATTTTTTCATCTGCCATCACAAAACTGTGCCTCTATCAGTGTCATGTACTCAGGTGAAGCAACTGAAGCACTGCTTCAATAACAATAACTGTAATGATACATTGCGTAATAATAACCAAATGTTTTATTTACACATTATTAATATGCTCATAATATTATGTTATTGATAGAGCATTGTGAGTCAAACTGAAGCAATGTCTGTATAGCTTAGCTGAACAACAAGAGAGCTGTGTGTTCAGCATTGTTGGTCATGTGTCATGTGCAATTTTGGGCCACAACCAAACAAGAGACTTGCACACACACTTCTGTTGGCCCACAGACTATCTGTGTGTTTTTCAGCCACAAGTGATGCTAGCTTCAAATGGGCATATAATAAAGAGTAACAGAGAGTATCAGTGATAGTATAGTACTGTAATGCTCAGTTTGTGAGTTTGCCAAATCTGTATGAAAGTGTGTTGAGGTGCCAAGGTGTCAGGTAGTATCAAGTAATATAATATAGAGCAAGTCTACATCTATTACAAGCCATCTCTAAGCCATTTTGTATGCATTCTTTCTTAGAAAAGAACAAGATAATTAAAAATTGGATTGCCAACACTAGAACTACCGAACTTGGTTCAAAAGACTAATAAATTCACTAGACATTTTCTGTGTAATATTGATACCAAATGTATATTTATACCAAATAGCTGGTAGTAGTAACCTAAATGTAGTGTTTTGCTGCTATTGTCTGTAGTTTGGAAAGGATAGAAATTCTAGTTGGGCCAAAACTGGGTATATGCATTTGGGTAATTTAGTGAAGTTGGTAACAAAGAGAGGCTGTCTTTTAACTGTCTACAGTCATCTGTAACTATATCTGCTTTTGGGAAAAACTGAGTAGAAATTGTCTTTGATGACCCACTTAAAAATGAAATATCTCTACACAATCAAAAAGTAAGGCACAACAGGAACATCCTTAAAAGGTTTATTACAGCACTGTGTTTTCTGGAAAAACAAGAGTTAGCATTTTGATGACATAATGAAACACCAAAATCTGTTAATCAGAGAAATTATGTAGAATTTTTTAAGTAAACTGCGGAGTATGATCCTTGTTTGGTGGAGCACATAGAAACCTCTACTGTGTTTAAAGGAATTTCTAATTGAATGCAAAATGATCTAATACAAGCCAGAGTTCAACCATTTTGGCAGCTGTAAAGTGGGAAATTGTGGATGTCCCTTCTGTAGCAGTCATAGTTGATGAAACCTCAGGTGCAGCAAGTAAAGCACAGTTTTCTGTTGTCCTGTGTTATGGAGGAAAGATAAAAGAAAGGTTCTTGAGGGTTATGTGCTACCAATAATAACACACATGCCCAGGTTGTTGCAGAACACAACCAGCACTTCTTATCAGAATTAGGATATAATGAAAATTTAACTGCACAAACATTCGATGGAGTGTGGCAGGAAATCTGAATAGTGCTCAAGCATTAATCAGAGGTCAGGTATCACAAAGTCAACAAGCAAGATGGCGCCGATAGAGAAAGTACGTGTAGGTTCAGCTCCCAGTTACGAAGATAAAAGTAATAGTAATTGTAAATTGTGTATCAGGAAAGTTCGTAAAGGAATTCAGTGTAGAACCTGCAAGTACTGGTTTCATGAAAATTGCTGCAAGATCAACTTAAAACTCGTAACTGATGACTATTTGTGGACCTGTGAGCCATGCATAGCAACCGCGTGTGAAAGTAAATTTTCAAACATTATCAAAAATAAGGACGAAATAATCAGAATGCTACAAACCGATATTGAAGTGCTAGAAGTGAAATACGCTGTCCTCCAAGACCGATATACAGCTCTACAAAACAGTAGTGCTTCGACAGTGTGTGTAGATCGGTGTTATGTACGTCGTGAAAACGTAACGGTCGACGACGCCACATTTATATACAAGAAGGGAAACCCACAAGTGAGTAAAGAAGCCTCAACAGTGGACAAAGTTCAGTGCTTGATAAACAGTGATAATTCGAATAACAAAAACAGTGCATCTAAAACTGTAGTAGACAGGAACACGTGTACACAAAACACGCGTGGTTGCGTAAGAAAAAGTTCCGATCGCGTACGTAAACAAACACAACGGAAAAATATTTGGAGACAGTCATGCTCGCAATATTTCGACATGCATGTCGAACTCTGCTCAAGATGGTTCGTGTATATCAGCAATTGTTAAACCAGGAGCAAAATTCGTGAATGTGGTAGAAGACATACACACAGAATGTGCTAAATTCACGGAAAAAGACTGTGTTGCGATAATCGCAGGAGCAAACGATGTTTATTGCAACGAGGTCAGCACTTTCATTAAAAAGCTACTCGTATTGCTGCAGTTATTACAGCATACAAACATAATACTAACAACTGTGCCCACGAGATATGACCTGGCAGACTGGTCTTGTGTGAACAGAGAAATTCGCCTAACGAATTGTAAACTGAAACACTTTTGCACTAAGTTTACGAATGTGACACTACTGGATACAGACAGGTATGAGAGACACTGCTTCACCAAGCATGGACTATATCTAAATCAGTGTGGCAAAAATAAACTACCAGCAGACATTGGAAAACCTTTTCATGAAATAATAGGCCTAAACAATAACGATCATGAAAGCAGACCAGTCATAGCCCTAACTAACGAGGGAAACTAGTGAGCTGGGCCAACTCTAGCAGGATTTGGTCCAGTAACAAAAATCTTCAACAACTAATTAATACACAAACGAAAGTTCACTCAAACAGCAATTCAATTAAAGAGAAACAAAAGTTAACAGTCTTTCATCAGAACATAAGAGGCCTATCCTGCAAGCTGGATCAGTTCACAGCAAACATAGAAGACACAAAAGGTATAAACAGTGCCCACATTCTGTGTCTAACAGAACACCACATCACTGCTGGTATTGAAGTGGTCCCTATTCCCAACTATGTTTTGGCAACGTCTTATTGCAGGAGCTGTATGGACAAAGGAGGAGTAGCTGTATATGTAAAAAACAATGTCTTGTTCATGGCAATAGATGTACAAAGATTCTGCTTTGAGCTACATTTTGAAGTATGTGCTATAGAGGTGCCAGACACTGTCTCCAGATTAACAGTTGTGACAGTTTACAGGGCGCCTTCTGGTAATTTTAAAGTGTTGTACTTAAGTAGAAAAAATAGGGGCATGGTAGTAGTTGGGGATTTTAACATAGATTTCTTGGTTAATTCTCCCTGCAAGGTGGAGTTTGAAAATCTCATGTGCACGTGCAACCTTGTTCCTGTGGTTAGCTCGCCCACCAGAACCACAACCTCTTCCAGTACTCTCATTGATAACGTTTTTGTTGATCAGAGTAAAGTCAACCATATTAATATTGAAATGGTTATAAATGGTCTGTCTGACCATGATGGACAATGAGTTACTTTCAACAGCTTGGGAATTCCTCTGAGTGACACTTCACTTAGATGGAAAACAGTAAGGAAAATAAGTGAGGAAGCTATTCAAACGTTCAGATCATGTCTTCAGCATACTGACTGGACACCTGTTTATCTAGCAGAAACTGCTAATTCAAAATACAATTTATTCACAAATGAGATAGCAGGTACCTTTGAAAGTGTATTTCCAAAAAAGTCATACAGAGTCCAACCTGCTAGGTCTGCAAAAAAACCATGGCTCACTAAGGGCATCATAGCTTCCTGTCAGAAAAAAAGACAGCTCTACATAGCATCAAAGACTTGTAACAACCCTGCTCAGCTAAAACATTATAAACTCTACTGTAAAATTCTTGCCAAAGTAATTAAAAACTCTAAAAGTATGTGTATAGCATCTGAAATCACTAATTCTGAAAATAAAATTAAAACAATCTGGAATGTGGTAAAGAGAGAAACAGGGACTGTAAACTACACCAAAGACAAAAATATTGTTTTAACTGTTGACAACTCAGAGATAACTAATAGGGAGGAAATTGCTGAAATCTTTAACCAACATTTTTTAACTGTCCCAACACAGATAGGTTGCCATGGTTCTGTATATATAGCGGCCTGTATAATGAAAAATAATTTTCCAGAACCTTTCAGTCAAATAAGTGTGCTTCCCATTACTGCCAATGAAATCAAAAAAATCATACAGTCTTTGAAAAATAAACATTCTGCTGGTATCGACGATATTTCAACCAAGCTGTTGAAGGCTTGCTGTAGTGAAGTGGCCGAAGTTTTGTCTCACATCTGCAACACATCCATGCAACAAGGAGTGTTTCCAGACAGAATGAAATACTCTGTTGTCAGGCCCCTGTACAAAGCAGGGGATGCTACAAATGTGTCAAACTATCGCCCTATCTCTCTATTAACAACATTTTCAAAAGTCCTAGAAAAAGCTCTGTACAACAGGATTGTGGGACACCTTGGTGACCTGAACATCATTAACAGTCAGCAGTTTGGTTTTCAAAAGGGAGTTTCAATAGATAACGCAATTTTCTCATTCACAAATGATGTTCTAGAGTCTATAAACAGCAAGAGGCTGCTAATTGGTGTCTTATGCGACCTATCAAAGGGGTTCGACTGTGTAGATCACCAGATACTCTTCAAGAAGGCCTGTCATTATGGAATTACAGGACCTGTAGGGAACTGGTTAAAATCATACCTCAAAAATAGGAAGCAGAAGATTATTCTAGATGTTTCAGATAGTGTATCACAATATATAGTGGACTCTGAGTGGGGAATTGTGCAGCATGGAGTGCCACAGGGATCAGTGCTTGGGCCCTTGCTGTTCCTCATATATGTTAATGACCTGCCTTTATCCATCAATAAGCAGTGTAAATTTACAATGTTTGCTGATGATACGAGCATTGTGGTGGATAATGTGTCAACTACTGACTTAGAATCCGAGGTCAATGATATCCTTAAAGAAGTTCTGGGTTGGTTTAGTATTAACTCCCTTTCAATAAACCTGAAAAAAACCAATTTTATCCAGTTCCAGACAACCCACAAGAACCCAAAAGAAATAGTTATCACACAGAATGATCAGATGATAAAGCAAGTGTACTTATCAAAATTCCTAGGCATATACGTGGACAGTTGGCTGAACTGGGAACATCACGTTCTACAAACACTAAAATGGCTGACGTCGGCAACATTTGCTTTACGAATTTTGTCACACTTCAATGATGTTACCATCTCAAAGTCAGCTTACTTTGGCTATTTTCATTCAGTCATGTGTTATGGCATCATCTTCTGGGGCAATACACCTGCTGCAAAGAAAATCCTCACAGCACAAAAAAGAGCAATAAGAATCATTTGTGGTGTACCCCCACGAACCTCATGTCGAAATCTTTTTAAATGACTTGACATGCTGACAGCAACATCTCAGTACATATATTCACTGATGTGCTTCATAATAAATAACCCCACTCTGTATGAAACGAATTGCCTACATCATGAACATAACACCAGAAGAAAAGAGGATTTCCACTGTGAGTTAAAGAACTTGACACTTATTCAGAAAGGGGTAAAGTACGCTGGAACGAAAATTTTCATTTCCCTACCCAACCGTATCAAAAGTATAAGGAGTAGTACATCAGTATTGAAACGTAGCTTGAAAAATTATTTACTTGAGACCTCACTTTATTCACTAGAGGAATTCTTTCAGAGAAATAAGTAAAACCCAGATTGGAAAGATGTTTTTAAATTTTTTTGACACTGTTTACTGTTAAACTAATATAATAATGCCCTAATGTAAAAATTCCTGTTTTTCTCATTTCCATTTTTGGGTCACTTTTAAACCCAAAGTGGGAAGTTTGGATTACTGTTCAAGGTTAAAATAAATGCAATAATGCCCTAAATATGAAACTGCTATCTTCACATTTATGTTGACTACTTTTTAAGCTAATAAGTATGACTTTTGTGCACTGTTATTAATACTATAACAATGCCTTTATTCTATGTATTTTATTATGTATATTGACACGTTCCACATCTGAGTGACTTGCTCACGTGTACAGATCTATGGAACAAGTATATAAAAAAAAAAAAAAAAAAAAAAAAAAAAAAAAAAATATTTTTTCACTCGTATGCCGATGTACTACAGCTTGTTTTGTCTCAAAGCACCAGCCGAATACTAGAGTCTAAAATATTTATTATTTTGCTTGAAGCACTTGCAGTTTTTTTTTCAAGACCCTTTAAATGTATTATTTTCCTCTTGAATAAATTTGAAAAAAATACCCCCAATGATGTGATTTTTTTTACCATAAACAAAAAAATTCAAGAAAATCATCGCATATCAACTAGTTCTTTTTTAAGAAAAGTGGCCACAAATTGATATTCTTACAGGTACTGACGCAAAATGCAAAACTGTAAACTATGAAGGCTGATGGATGAACGTGCGATGCTGCAGTGCAACTTCGCCATGCAGCTGGCAAGGGTAATAAACAGGGGACATGTCGATACCAGGGCATACATCTTTGTGAATTTCATTCTGTATTCAGTTGAACAGTAACTAGCATTTGAAAGATGACATGTAGTTGGGCTCAAAGAAGCCAATTGGAGTAGTCAGTCAATCGCTTGACATCTGATTAGGAGCAATGTCACTTCTCCACGATTTCGACAAGAATGGTTGAACCAGGGCCGAGTACAATCTCAAAAATGAAGCAATCAGCCAAGAGAAACAACTGAATGTGAGGACTGAACAATCATCAGAGAGGCACTCAGAGCCCCAGATTCATCATTATCATCAATCTGATGTGCAACAGGTTCTTCAGTGACTGCAAGGACCATTAACAGGTGGCTCACAGAAAGGGGGCAGAGCTCATGGCACCTTCTGCAGTGACTACCATTGGCCTTTGTACACCAGCAAGCCCATCTGCAGTGGTGTCAGTGACATTCAGCCTGGAATGTCATTGAAAGGAGTAGAATTGTCTTCAGTGATGAGTCCTGCTTCAAATTGAGCTCTGATGACCAACAAGGATGTGACTGGAGATGCCCCGGACATTGGTGGGATGCCAATTTGACTATCGCCCGCCATACAGCATGACAACCGTAAGTGGGGTGCTACTTCATTTCATAGCAGGATGCCTTTGGTTGTGATCTGTGGTACCCTTGCACCACAGTTGTACATCAATAATATTCTACGGCTCATTTTGTTGCCCTCCCTGGCAAGCCATCCTTGCCTTAAATTTCAGCGAGGTAATACCTGCCTGCACATGGCTAGATTTTCTACGGCTTGTCTCCATGCTTGACAACTACACCTTGCCCAGCAAGATTGCCAGCTCTCTCTCCAATTGAAAACATTTGGAGCATTATGGGCAGGGCCTTCCAACCAGTATGGAACTTTGTTGATCTAATGCATCAATTTGACAAAATTTGGCATGGTATCCCTCAGGAGAATATCCAGCAACTCTGTCAATCAGTGCCAAGCCAAATAGCTGCTAGCAGAAGGGCCAGAGGTTGACAAATGCATTGCTGACTTGCTCAGTTTGTGAAGCCCTTTCTCTTGAATAAACCATTAACTTATTCTGAAATTGTAATCATTTGTTTGTCTCGCATGTACATCACATCTACCAGTTTCTGTCCCACTCAGTTAATTTCCTCATGTTGCATCATTGTTGCTTGTTTACCCCTTGGAGCATATAAATGCACCTGTTGCAAAGTGATTGATAACACTGATGCTCACTTTGATTCAAGATTTCAAAATAATTCTGAACTGAAATTTGTAATTTTACTATCACATGAAAACTAAGGACAATACTCTAACTAGTTCCCTGAAAGCAGCTTTCAAAGTTCTTTAGATGCATATCAAAAGTTCTTTGACACCATTTGACAAAAATAAGGTGACTGTAGTGTGCAGTACTGAAGAGTTTATAAATAAAACCACGAGTAGATTTGCAAAACTGCTGAGCATTATTTCAGTTCCAAACAAAAGTTTACAGCAGTTTAAGATGTTAGTGTCATTACTGTATACAATTCCTGTGAGTATGTCTTCAGCAAAAAGATCACTTTCAGCTGTGAAGAGATTCAAAATTTTACTAGGGAAGAGACACTGTCTCATCTCTCATTTGTAGCTCACCTACTAGGACCACTAAGAAAGAAGGAACATTCCTTTGAGGAGGTGGTTTCTAAATTTGCTTTCCAAGAGAGGAGAGTAGAATTTAAGTTCCTTTGATGTTGCAGAAATTCTCCATCAAGAGATTAAAGCCAGAAACTAGTTATTTTCTATAAAAGTTTGCTTATAGTGATGTAAATTGATATTAGGTCTAATTATTTCAGCATCTATTCTTTCAATTTAAACTGTTACCAGTTGTGAGCATTATTGAGATGGGCCTGTCCATTGATTTACTATTGTTTGCTTAAAACTATGATATTAATATAATTAATTAATAAATAATAATAGTATAATCAATTATATAATTACAATATTCAGTACTTGGGGTGTCTGAATGGTTACTGCACACCACTGATGTCTATGGAAATGGTGCCCAGGGTATGCTCCTGACTTCCCTACTCTAGTTTTACCACTAGATACCCATTTTTAAAAAATAAATATCAACATTTTTCACAACACAGCCTTTAATGTTAAAGATCTTTTCTTAGCCATGCCTAAAAGTAATTGAATGAGCTTCTATCCACCAAACCATATTAAAACATGGCTCACACTTCATCTATCAAATTCATCTAAAAGCTAACTCAGCCTTTCTAGTCAGCCATCTGACAACATAGCAGTATCCCATACAGTGTATCATGAATGTCCTGGTTGTTACCTCATATATTAAGTTCCTATAACAGAATTGGCTAAGACCTAAGTGCTAATTTTGGCCATAATTGCCACTCTGTCACGGTTAATTAAAACTAGAGACACGCCTTTAGCCAAAATATGATGTTGTATTCCCTTGGGCTATGCATACTATTCTACTTGCTCCAAACATATAGATAACATTTTTCATGCCCTCCTTGGTGAGTGGGCTTGGAAGTAGCCTATACCACACGTGAGAAAATACCACAACATCTGAAGTGACAATGGGGAAAAAGCCTTTTCACTTACCTCACTTTACTCTAGAACAATATCATCCAAGATGCCCAGTACATATAGTATTATTTAATGGCAAAAAATGTGCTGAATGTAATGCCAATGAAATAATACAAAATCAAATCACAATGGCATAGAAAGATGTATGTATGTGACCGGGAACTATCACAGTACCTATGATGGGAATATAATATAAAATAAAAATATCTGATATCTTTGACCTTACTTTTTATTGTGCCCTGCAGCCATCTGTTATTACAAGCTAGCCTAAGATCTCATGACACTGCAGTCATCTGACTGCTGGGAATACAGCATAGGTGAAGTATGTGTCATTGGTATGAGAAGCGGTTGGCAAATGAATTGCCATGCACTGTTACTTTGTTCATTATGAATTTTTAATACAAGTGTTTACCAAAGCTTTGTATCTCTCCACTATCTAATACAGCGCTTTTAGAGGGTTGTTTATTTTAGCTAGCAAGTATACAAATTTACAACGGATAAATGAATCAGTAAAATAAAAAAGAATCCTCAATAGGAAACTGAAATTCTTCTTCTAGCTCTAAAACTGATTTTTTTTTTTAAATTGTAAGACATATTATATTGAATTATGGCAAATTTAATTTTAACAGTAGTTTACAGGCCCCACAAATGATATGAATGCTTACAGCATCCGCAGTAGCTCCAGGATTCCTCAAACAGAGAGAGCTTCATATATGCTATCTAATCAAAAGTATCTGAACATCTGTATGTAATGCAGAATTGACCACTAAATGTCATGAGAGGTGGACTCACCAGTATAAAAGGAGGTGGGAGTGTTGTGTTGTCAGTAGAGAAGCAGTAACAACAAAATCGATTGATCAGGAAAACTCAGTGACTTCAAGTTTGGACTAATCATTGGCTGCCACCTGAGTCACCAGATCCATCAGGGACATTTCAACCCTTCTAAAGCTGCCCAAGTTGATTGTTGGTGATATGATTATGAAGGTGGAAACATGAAGGAACAATTACAGCTAAACCATGACAGGCAGACCTCATGTACTGACAGACTGAGATCATTGAAAATTAAGCTGCGTGGTTGTAAAAAAAAATCACTTGAAATCAGTGGCAGGAATTACTGCTGAGTTACAAAGTGCTACCATCAGTCCAACTAGCATAATGAATGTGCATAGATGAGTGGTTTGTAGTGTTGAATGATGCTATACCTTGTGGCAGTCCAATGGAAGGATTTGGGTTTGGCAAATGCCTGGAGAACATTACCATCATGTATAGTTCCGACAGTGAAGTACAGAGGAGGAGATGTTACAGTATGGGTTTGTTTTTCATGGTTAGGGTATGGTCCCCTTATTATGCTTAAGAAAATGCTAAATACAGCATTTTGTACTGAGTGCAGTAGAGGAACAGTTTTGAGATGATAACTGTTTGTATCAGGATGACAATGCATCTCTGAAATTGGCTGGCCTGTCCCGAGTCCTGACCGGAATGCAATGGAACATCTGTCAGTTGAGTTAGAATGTCAGCTTTGTGCTGACCCCAACATCTAACATCACTTGCTTCTCTAATTTTGGCTCTTGAGGAAGAATGAGCTACCATTCCTCGACAGACATTCAGACAACTTGCAGTGCCTGTGTTATTCTGAAGTATGATGCAATTTTCCTTTGGACATGCATCTATGTCTGAAGGAAAAGGCATTGCGGTGACTACAGCCATCAAGAAATACATGAAATGTATTCACAGTTGTGAATATGGACAACTGTCAGTTGTATAATGGAATCATGGCAATGAAAATTGCTTGATTTGCTGCTTATTGCGAGCTGTCAGCTTACCAGTTGGCTATCCGAGCATGACTCACAACCATACCCAGACTTCCATATGTCATCAACTGCGTGTCTTCATCATGTACTCGTACATCCATTATGTATATTCCCGTACAGGGGAGAGATTTTACTTGAAAGTCAGCTGCCTGATGTCAACGGATAAATATAATATTGCTGCACCTGTGTTATTCTGAATTATGAAGGAACATTGCATCATAATACAGAATAACACAAGCACTGCAATATTGTATTTATCTGCTGACACCGAGCAAGCAACTTTCAAGTAAAATGTCTCCCCTGTACGGGAATATACACTCCTGGAAATGGAAAAAAGAACACATTGACACCGGTGTGTCAGACCCACCATACTTGCTCCGGACACTGCGAGAGGGCTGTACAAGCAATGATCACACGCACGGCACAGCGGACACACCAGGAACCGCGGTGTTGGCCGTCGAATGGCGCTAGCTGCGCAGCATTTGTGCACCGCCGCCGTCAGTGTCAGCCAGTTTGCCGTGGCATACGGAGCTCCATCGCAGTCTTTAACACTGGTAGCATGCCGCGACAGCGTGGACGTGAACCGTATGTGCAGTTGACGGACTTTGAGCGAGGGCGTATAGTGGGCATGCAGGAGGCCGGGTGGACGTACCGCCGAATTGCTCAACACGTGGGGCGTGAGGTCTCCACAGTACATCGATGTTGTCGCCAGTGGTCGGCGGAAGGTGCACGTGCCCGTCGACCTGGGACCGGACCGCAGCGACGCACGGATGCACGCCAAGACCGTAGGATCCTACGCAGTGCCGTAGGGGACCGCACCGCCACTTCCCAGCAAATTAGGGACACTGTTGCTCCTGGGGTATCTGCAAGGACCATTCGCAACCGTCTCCATGAAACTGGGCTACGGTCCCGCACACCGTTAGGCCGTCTTCCGCTCACGCCCCAACATCGTGCAGCCCACCTCCAGTGGTGTCGCGACAGGCGTGAATGGAGGGACGAATGGAGACGTGTCGTCTTCAGCGATGAGAGTCACTTCTGCCTTGGTGCCAAGGATGGTCGTATGCGTGTTTGGCGCCGTGCAGGTGAGCGCCACAATCAGGACTGCATACGACCGAGGCACACAGGGCCAACACCCGGCATCATGGTGTGGGGAGCGATCTCCTACACTGGCCGTACACCACTGGTGATCGTCGAGGGGACACTGAATAGTGCACGGTACATCCAAACCGTCATCGAACCCATCATTCTACCATTCCTAGACCGGCAAGGGAACTTGCTGTTCCAACAGGACAATGCACATCCGCATGTATCCCGTGCCACCCAACGTGCTCTAGAAGGTGTAAGTCAACTACCCTGGCCAGCAAGATCTCCGGATCTGTCCCCCATTGAGCATGTTTGGGACTGGATGAAGCGTCGTCTCACGCGGTCTGCACGTCCAGCACGAACGCTGGTCCAACTGAGGCGCCAGGTGGAAATGGCATGGCAAGCCGTTCCACAGGACTACATCCAGCATCTCTACGATCGTCTCCATGGGAGAATAGCAGCCTGCATTGCTGCGAAAGGTGGATATACACTGTACTAGTGCCGACATTGTGCATGCTCTGTTGCCTGTGTCTATGTGCCTGTGGTTCTGTCAGTGTGATCATGTGATGTATCTGACCCCAGGAATGTGTCAATAAAGTTTCCCCTTCCTGGGACAATGAATTCACGGTGTTCTTATTTCAATTTCCAGGAGTGTACATAATGGGTGTATGAGTACAGGTTGTAGATGCATGGTTGATGACATATGGAAGTTTGTGTCTGGCTCTGAGATGTGCTCAGATAGCCAAATGGTAAGGTGACTGCTCACGATAAGCAGGAAATTTGGATTTGAGTCCTGGTCCGGCACGAATTTTCATTGTCATCATTCCATTATACAGCTGATGGTTGTTCATATTCACAACTGCGAATACATTTCATGTATTTCATAATGACTGTAGTCACGGCAGTACCTATTCCTTCATACATGCATGCACCTCCAAAGGAATAGTGCATTGTAATTCAGAATAACACAGTCACTGCAACATCATATTTATCTGCTGACACTGGGCAAGCGACTTTCAAGTAAAATGTCTCCTCTGTACAGGAATATAACAATGGATGTATGAGTAGAGGTTGTAGACACTTGATTGACAACATATGGACGTTTGGGTCTGGCTTTGAGTTGTGCTTGGATAGCCAGATGGTAAGGCGACTGCATGCAATATGTGAGAAATCTGGGTTTGAGTCTCGGTGAAGCACAAATTTTCATTGTTGTCATTCCATTATACAGCTGACAGCTGTCCATATTTGCAGGTGTGAATACATTTCATGTAACTCATTGAAAGTGTTCTCCGCTGAGATGAAGCTATTGTAAGGACAAAGGGTCCACTAATAGGTGTCCAGATACTTTTGAACAGATAGTGTATTTCATATTCACAGTGATTATTACTCACTAAGCAAAATCCTACTTTGTGACTTAGATATGGTTTCCTTAATGCAGACACATTTACAGGTGGAAATAAAAGATGTAAGATGTAACTTGTGTCTTCAGATTACATGTTTCCAGAAATTTGTAACTCCTGAAGTACTTTCTATGACCTGCATGAGGCTGTACAAGAAACAGAGGGCATGGAAGCAGTGGTAGCTGGTTTATTCTTGTCTACGTTTACAGTTAACAACATCTGTACTGATGGCCCATTTCCCCATGTTGTCCGTCAACTGTCAGACCCCTGGTCATATCTTCCTTAGCAAATGTGATGTCAGCCAGCTTTAATTGTGCATTAGCCTTAAAATGTTTCCTTATGTCTGAATTAATGTGTATATTCAGGTCACCAGTGCTATTACACTTAACTGCTGCTTCTTGAAATACTAATCAGACAAACCTTGTCATTATTCTTGATGTGGACTTCTTCACCATTCCAATTTTCCTGGGCTGGAATCTGGAAGCTCTAATCAATTGTCTACTCTCTCTATGCCTTTTCTTTTTCTTGTACCTTTTCCCACATTTGTTTAGGGTCACTATGGTTATTAACATATTTGACATGGTTAGTTTAAGTGATGGATGGATACCATTCCAATCAGAACCCATTAATTCCCCCCACCCCCTGCCCTCCTCTGGGACAGGATATTTGTACCCCAAACTGTGAGTGTGTCATGTTATTCATGTGAAAGTGACCAAAAGTTTTCTAAATATTTGTGAATCATGTAACTGAGGTACCAGCCCAGTATTCACTCAGTGGGATGTGGAAAACGACCTAAAAATTACATCCAGGCTGGCCGACACACCGATCCTCATCGTTAATCTGCTGAGTGGAATTGATCAGGGGCTGGCACTCCTCCCTGTCCTGGAAGTGACGCTTTAATATGCACTGCTGTCAGGGTGGGTAATTTCCAACTCTCTCTACCAAAGAAAACGAAAGCTCTTCTACTCAACACAATTATGTGAAATCTTCATGTACAATATCATAAGCAAGGGAACAGTTCATTTACAATTCATGAGCATACATCTATCTGACAAATCCTGTATAATGTTCATGAATGACAGTTCTGTACAATATACATGATAGAATTAAGCTTTTCTTTCTTTTCTGACATAAGCAAGACTGTCGTGGCATGTCTTTTTTCTCTGTGACACAGCCTGCTTCTCCAAGGTGGAATTTCTTAGCATGGAATAATTGCCCAACCAGCAAGTACTGGAAAGCATAACAGAACTGCTGTTGTCATCCTGCCTTGGAGATGCAACTTCCTAACAGTTTATAGTTCTAAAAAAAATTACTAATAACAAATACTTTCACGACGAGAGGTTTTAAAGTGTTTCCTTCTGCCACAGTTTTTGTCTCGCCTTCTTTCGAGTAATGGTAAGCTCTTCAGATGACTGCACCAAGTTTTCCAAGGACCTCAACCATTGCCAAGTGGGAATATCTTCTTGCAGTGGTTCTGTAATTCCCTGATATAATTTAAGCTTTCTGATTCTCCCTCATCCCCCCCCCCCCCTTTTTCCTGAGTCATCAGTCTTCTCACTTGTTTGATGTGGCCTGACACAAATTTATCTGCTGTGTCAGCCTCTTCATCTCAGAGTAGCCGTTGCAACCTACATCCTAAATGTATTCCAGTCTCTGTTTTTACCCTGTACAGCACCCTCTAGTACCATGGAAGTTATTCCCTGGTGTCTTAACCCTTTCCTCTCTGATTCTGGGGAGAACCTCCTAATTCCTTACCTTATCATTCTACTTAATTTTCAACATTTGTCTGTAGCACAACATTTCAAATGCTTCAGTTCTATTCTGTTCTGGTTTTTCCACAGTCCATGTTTCACTGCCATACACTGCGGTGCTCCAAATGTACATTCTCAGAAATGTCTTCCCCAAAATAAAGACATATGTTTGATTCTAGCAGTCTTCCCTTGGCAGGAATTCCCTTTTTGTCTGTGATAGTCTGCTTTTGAGTCCCACTGACTCTGTCCATCATTGGTTATTTTGCTGCCTAGGTAACAGAGTTCCTTAACTTCATCTACTTTGTGCCCATCAATCCTGATGTTAAGTTTTTCATTGCTCTCATTTGTGCTACTTTTCATTAATCTCTTCTTTCTTCAGTTTACTCTCTGTCCATATTCTGTACTCATTAACTGTTCATTCCATTCAACAGATCATTAAATTCATCTTCACTTTCGCTGATGATAGCAATGTCGTAAGTGAATCTCTTATCATTGATATCCTTTCACCTTGAATTTTAATTCCATACTTGAACCTTTCTTTTATTTCCATCATTGCTTCTTTGATGTATAGATTGTACAGTAGGGGCAAAAGACTGCATTCCTGTCTTACACCCTTTTTAATCAAAGCACTTTGTTCTTGGCCTTCCACTCTTATTTTTCCCTCTTGGCTCTTCCACATGTTGTATATTACCCATCTCTCCCTACAGTGTATACCTGTTTTCCTCGAGATTTCAAACAACTTGCACCATGCACCATTTGACATTGTTGAAAGCTTTCTCCAGGTTGAGAAAACCTATGAACATGTCTTGATTTTTCCTTAGTCTTTCTTCCATTATCAACTGCAGTGTCAGAATTGCCTCTCTCGTGTCTTTACCTTTTCTAAAGCCAGAGTGATCATCATCTAGCACATCCTCAATTTTGTTTTCCATTCTTCTATATATTGTTCTTGTCAGCAACTTGGATTCATGAGCTGCTCAGCTGATTGCACAATAATTCTTGCATTTGTCAGCTCTTGCAATCTTCGGTATTGTGTGGATGATATTTTTCCAAAATTCGGATGGTATTTCGCCAGACTTATACATTTTACACACCCGCATGAATAGTCAATTTGTTGCCACTTCCCCAATTATTTTAGAAATTTTGATGGAATGTTATCCATCCCTTCTGCCTTATTTGATCTTAAGTCCGCCAAAGCTCTTTTCAATTCTGATTCTAATACCGCATCCCCTATTTTTTCTGCATCGACTCCTCTTTCTTCTTCTGTCATGTCATCAGACAAGTCTTCCCACTCATAGAGGCCTTTAATCTATTCTTTCCACCCATCTGTTCTCTCCTCTGCATTTAAAAATGGAATTCATATAGTACTCTTAATGTTACCACCCTTGCTTTAAATTTCACTGAAAATTGATTTGACCCTCCTATGTGCTGAGTCAGTCCTTAGAAGACAATCATTTCTTTTTTGATTTCTTCACATTTTTCCTGCAGCCATTTATCCTTAGGTTTCCTACACTTTCTACTCATTTCATTCCTAAGTGACTTGTATTTTTGTATTCCCAAATTTTCCAAAACATTTTTATAATATCTTCTTTCATCAATCAACTAAAGTTGCAGTTGCAACAATTACCTTCCTTCTTCCTTCATTTTTCTCTCCAACTTTTGCGACTGCTGTTTTTAGGGATATCCATTCCTCTTCAACCAAACTGCCTACTGAGCTATCTATAGCCTTAGAGAACTTCAAGCATATCTCTTCATCCCTTAGTACTTCCATACCCTACTTCTTTGTGTATTGTTTCTTCCTACTTACTTTCTTAAATTTCAGTCTACTCTCCATCACTACTAAATAGTGATCTGAGTCTACATCTGCTCCTGGGCCTTACAATCCAATAGCTGATTTTGGAATCTCTGCCTGAGTATGATGTACTCTAACTGAAATCTACTTTTATTTCCCAACCTTTTCCAAGTAGACCTCCTCCTCCTCCTGCAATTCTTGAGCAGAGTATTTGAGCTAGAAGGCAAACTTTTGTAGTTGTTTTCCAGTCTTGTAAGTTGCTAATGAAAAGGTGACAGTTTAGATATAGAAATCTTGGAAGGAAAATTGTTTGTGGAGCCAGAGGAAAACAATGTGTAATGATGCAGGAGTGAGAGGGGGCATGAGTAATTCTGTGGCATTATTTTCCTTGAAAAAATGTTTGCTCTTTAATATCAAATTTTGAATACATTTCTGACAGATATTTTACTGCAGTATTTCTTTGAAGCAGGTTTCTTTATGAACATTATGAAAAGTAACACAATGCTCGTGCTGTGAGGAAGTATATAAATTCGATGAGGCTCAGGACACTGAATCCCAGGAACAGTCCCAGCAGGCCACCACAATTCGCTATTGAAAGAAATGAAATGTCACTTAAACATTTTATATTCAATGCAATTATATTATGTCTTCATATATAATGTTGTTAGTAAGGTAACACTTTATTTCCAATTCGTGAGCATGCATCATTCTGACTTAATAGACAATATTGTGAAAAGAATAGTTGCCACTCACCATATAGTGGGGATGCTGAGTCGCAGATAGGGACAACAAAGAGACTGTCAGATAGTGAGCTTTCAGCCAACAGGGCCTTCATCAGAGACAGACAACATACACACACAAACTCATACAAATGTTGCGTGAGTATGTGCATGTATGGTATCTGTCTTTGATGAAGGCCTAGTTGGCCGAAAGCTCACTTTCTGACAGTCTTTCTGTTATACCTATCTGTGTCTCAGCATCTCCACTATATGATGAGTAGCAACTATCCTTTTCATAATGTTGTTAAATTCCATCCTGGATTTTCCATTGTTAACATTAATATGAATCTTCCTTTCTCATCTCATACATGTTTAAAAAGTAAGGACCAAACATTTATAAGAAGCGCTAAAGGAATGGATGAAAAATATACTAGTTCTTTCAAATAAATATTTGCTTGGAGTGTGAACAATTGGCTTATGCCTGAGCAGGGGAGGGACAATGGTACTGGTGGGGATTTCATTGCAGGCAGACACAGTGTAGAAGGGGAAGCATGCAGCTCTGTTGCTTTTCTCCTCTGGCACCAATTTAATGAGGTCACATTCAATCTCACACAAGTACAAAGTGCTCTCCCAGTATTTACTGTGGTTGCAAACTGTGTTTTTGGTACAGAAAAAAGGGCGTTCCTACTGATGATGAATGGTGTATGTGATTGCTGTTAGCTGTTTCTAATGTCACAGCAAACTTTCAGCTGGAGATTCCAACACAGCATGTCCAGGTGATGTACACATGAAGCTTATCACCATCTTTTGAACTTTGAGGATTGTTGAATCATTAACATTGACGAGATGGACTCAGGGCAACAATATGCCAAGAAGAGTAGGTTCAGGCCTTACAATAGGACTACACCATGAGAAGATCATAGGACTATTCAGCTAGCTCTGAGGAATGGACAGATGACAACAGCTTAAATCTGGGCAGTGGTATAGGCACTGTGTCACCCCTAACGATCAGGAACAGATTACTGGAAACTGGGTTGAGAACTCAAATTACCTGGTGTCTTTTACTGCTGATGCTATACCACACTTTTATGAAGTAGAAAAAGAGTCAGCTGTGATATTCAGTGGCATTCTGAGGTATTAAGCAATAAGGCTTGCTTCTGCTTGTGGTCAGCAGACTGCTGGCAACCTGTTTGTTGATGACTTGTTGAAAGGTCACAGAAAGTGATGCTTCTCAATATCCATACGTCTCCAACTCATGGAATCATGGTGTGGGGCGCTATTGCATATGACAGCATGTCTGATATACTTGCCAGTGTGTAACAATAATGCCAAAGCCAACCTGCTGTCATACCATTTATGACCAGGGCACAAAATGGCATACTTCAGCAGGATATTGTAAGACCCCATACTGTGGTTCAGACCACAAATGCCTTGACAGTTATATGGAGTTATGGATGCCACTTTTCCAGAAACCCTGGGCTGGACAACTTCTCAGTTGCAGAGAATAAATAATATGCTAACAGTTTACTACAAATATAAGTAATATAACCAATTTGTTGTATGGTACCTATAGTTTCTTAACATATCAAAATTTAATTTTAATATTGTGTTAACAAACAAATAAAAAGAAAATCTTCTCCATTCCATTCTTCTTTGTAATGTATGGATTTGTTGTTTAAACGTGAAATGAATTTTTAAATAAACATTTACAGGCAACAGAATAAGTTCAGTTCAAAGATCAGATAAAAAAGAGAGAGACAAATTTTGAAGAAAAGGCCCAAAAGTAACATGATTACTGTTTTGTAGTTTTTAGTGCATATTTTGTGTTGGTCTTTGCTGCTTTCAGTAGATTTGCACTGTCCCCCCCCCCTTCCCCCCACCCTTTCTCCTGCCCCCTGCTCTTTAAGAAAATTCAAAAATCCACCACAACTTTCAGGAAAGTTCACCTTTATTTGAAGATTGAAGCTTGAAGCTCTCCTTTTACTAAGGCTATGGACATATGCTTTCTTTCTTTCTTTTGATCACTGGTTCTTCATCATACTGATGATTCTTCCAGCAAATGAGTTACTCATAGCAACTGAAAATATGTACGACCTAAAGCAATTGGGGATTGTTAGTTGTGTCTGCTGCTTATAATATACCCAAATTTGGTCTTTGTTATACTTTTATCAGTTCCCCCATATGTAGTCTAGAAATCACAGAATTGATTGTATAACTGATCTTCACCCAGGTTGAGATTCAGTTTGCAGGTAACCTTTAAAATATAGCACCATTGGAGATGAATATCTTCTTCTTCTGTAAGTGAAAAACTTGTAAACAGGTTGAACACATTGTTCTCAGAAAAGTCATAGTTATAGGACAAATAACAAATGCAATGTGACTAAAAAGAGTGTGCAACGTTTTCAAAACTCGATCTCTGTGATTTTAGTGTTCCTTCCACAATTTCATGAGCTTTGCTCCCTAAGAATCTGTCTTGTCTCCTGCCTTCTGGCTTGCTTTAAGGTCCCATATTATTCTGCCCAGCTCAACAGAAGTAACTGAGGTATTTTTCAGTTTTCTAACAACAGTTTCAAACAGGGCCAAAATATGCTTCAGAAAACGTAGATAACATTCAGGAAGTGAATGTAAAGTTCCTTCAGAATCATGCTCCCCATTTGACATCACAAACTGCCAAATCAGTCTTGAAAAGTATTCTTCGTGCTTTGAAATAAAATAAGAATTGATTTCAAGCCAGCAGCATACATTTCTGTCAACTGCAGGAAGTAGTGAGAGCCATCTTGTACAGAGTCACAATATTTCCTTCAACTCGATCTCCATAAACTCTGAGCATTTGATGCAGCAGAACCAAATTCACTGTAGGTTTTGAGAACTAACGCCTCTGCATCACAAACACCATGTTTTAAAGTACTATTTATGACATGGTAGTTATAATTAGCTATAAAAAAGGATGGATTTTCGTTTTTCAGTAAGATAAAAAACAAAATCTTTTTGCCATAGTTCACTGGAGAATTCTCAGCACTGTATGCACTTACTTGATTCAGATAAAAGCTACTAGATTCTGTAACGTTCTTTATTGCATGGAAAATATCTTTGTGGGTTTCTTTGGAGTCTTCATAAAAAAGTAACAGTCCCTGTGTGGCGAAGCAAGCTGGGATTTCTTTACTTCCCCTCTTGTTTTGCCATCTGCCTCCTTAAATTAATTTTTGCCTAATTACCATTAACATGCATGAGAATAATCTGCATTTTCATAGAAGAGAAAGCTTGGCCCTCAATCTTAAGGAATTTAGCACAAGGCCTAATTTTGTGCTTAGTTTTGTGTATGTAATTTATTTCCTAATTTATTTGGCTATTCCTAGTTAATATCTTTTGCTACAAATTACTATAGGGTGAAATCAGTAATTGTTTTGTGACTTAGATTATACTGTTGACTTATAAACATATGTAAATTTTGTACTAATTATAAACATTTGGAAGAAGAACTACTAGGATTCTTAAAGTATTTATTTAGCTCTATTCGAAAACATATTAGCAAAGCCAGCCTGTTATTACATCCAAAATAATTACCAGGTTTGTCAAAAGTATAGTTTGTATAACTATATCTGTTAGTTTCATTATTTAAACAATTAGTTCAGCCTAACCTTTGTGGTAGAAGGAACTGTTAAAAGGAAGGAATTTCTTAATGTATTCAGTTAATTGAATGAGTTATGTTTTAACTGTAATTTCTGTAACTTAAACATCAAACAGTGTATTACTTTCAGTGCCTAATATTGTGAGGATATATAAAGGACCAATTTTTGGTCCCGAGACAGTCAGTCCACTGCCGATTTTCATACATGAAATATGTACTGGTTAGATTAACAATAACGCATCAAGTTAACAGTGGAATAAGTATAACACAAATAGGCCTTGTGTTAGAACAATTAGTAACAATGTCTGTTTAATTTATTTGAAAAATAGTGTCACATGTACTGTATCATTCTGCAAGAACTGTGAACTGTGTGGTTAGGTTTTTACTGCTCATAGCTACTTAAGTGTCAGGAAGTCTTTTCTGAGAGTATTTATATGGAACTAAAACATGGATGATAAATAGTTTAGACAAGAAGGGAATAAAAGCTTTTGAAATGTGGTGTTACAGAAGAATGCTGAAGATCAGATGGGTAGACCATGTAACTAATGAGGAGGTACTGAATAGAATTGAGGAGAAGAGAAATTTGAGGCACAACTTGACTAGAAGAAGGGATCGGTTGATAGGACATTTTCTGAGGCATAAGGGGTTCACCAGTTTAGTATTGGAGGGCAGTGTGGAGGGTAAAAATTTTAGAGGGAGACAAAGAGATGAATACACTAAGCAGATTCAGAAGGATGTAGGTTGCAATAGGTACTTGGAGATGAAGAAGCCTGCACAGGGTAGAGTAGCATGGAGGGCTGCATCAAACCAGTCTCTGGACTGAAGAATATAATTGTATAATATTGGGGGGTTGTGAACAGTGAAAGTAAAGAACTGTGAAACACAATTGTGCACTGTTGGCTACATCATTTACAACAGTCACCCGCTATTTTTCAGCCAGTATAACAATGCAGTACGTCGACACCAAGGACTATCAATGAAGAAGTAAGTCAGGTGAACATCACATATGGTGCCCTTTCGGGTGAGGAATATTGTATTTGGACACAATAAACAAGGATTTGCAAACTTTGAACAGTGAACAGTGCAGATTGAATGGAGTGACTGAATTTAAAGTAATTGTGGCACCAGTATTATTGAGAACAGTGAACAGACTAATTGACAATGAAAAGTAATTACAGTATTCTGGAAGTTTGATTGCACGTCAACAAGTAATGCGATAGGAAGCATAAACAACACAGTATAGCAACAAAAGATCGTTGGCCAAGGTTATGGAGGCAACCATTACAAATGTTGGACACAGCAGCCATCCTGGAATCAAGCTTGTCGGAGCAGCCATTACGAAGAACAGCTGCAGCAGCCAATCAGCATACCAGCTGGAGTCAACCCACCTGATGTAAACAAGAGGGTTTTGGATGAGTGGGAGTAACCACAGCAGCAGCAGGAGATGAGTGAATAGAAATAAGGTAATTCATAGCAAAAGCCATTTTATATTAAGTGCTACATAATGAGTGACCTTAATGAACAAGACAGTGTGATGGGAGAGAATGGCCAAAATGGGAGTGATGTGATTGGTAACAAAGTAGTAGAGTTTAAGTTTTTAAATTATCAGATAGACTTAATGGGGACTGATTCGATAGCTGATAGTGGTTATAAATCATAAATGAATGTAACTCTGAATGATAGGGTCAAAAGTCATATTGTAGATGAGATGATAAAAGTGTCATATGCATTTTGTGGTGATGTGAGCAAAATGGACGAAAACAGTACTGAAGTGGGTGAAATTGTTAAGGCTAAGGAGGAAGAATCTAGTAGCAAAAGACAGCAAAGGCAAAAGTTTATGGCAGATGGAAAATTGGAAGCAATGTTAAGGTAAATTACTAGTAGTTGGTGTCCGCCCCAGTAGCTGAGTGGTCAGCGTGACGGATTGCCGTCCTCTGGGCCCGGGTTCGATTCCCGGCTGGGTCGGAGATTTTCTCCGCTCAGGGACTGGGTGTTGTGTTGTGTTCATCATCATTTCATCCCCATCCGGCGTGCAGGTCGCCCAATGTGGCGCCGACTGTAATAAGACCTGCGATATGGCGGCCGGACCTGCCCCGCGAGGGGCCTCCCGGCCACTGACGCCAAACGCTCATTTCCATTTTCCATTAGTAGTTTGAGTGGTATGAGTATGAAATCGGACATTAGTAGGGTGGAAAATAAAACTGATAGCATTAAAACTGACATGGCTAGCTTAAAAAAAATTAAAAAGGAAATTAAGGTAGTCAGTTCTAATCTTTCAGAATTAAATAAGAAGGTTGAGTCAGTAGTGAAAGATCATGATGAAAAGACAAAGAAAGTAGTACAGAATACTAATGAGAAACTAACATTAATGAGTAGTATATGTGTAGAAGAGAGAAAGAAACTTTGTGATGACTAAAGTAGGAGGGTGGAGGCTTCTGAGGAACAGTGTAAAGATGAAGTCAAAGCAGCCAGGAAATGTTGTGCTGAAAATAGGGTTAACTTGAGAAACAAATCAATCAGATTAAAAATGATTTGTAAACAGAGATAGAAACCAAGTGTGTGGTAGTGGTAGAGGAAAAACTGGTAAAAGTAAATAAAAATGTAGATTCAAGATTGGCTGAAAGGGGTAAAAGATGGAAGAGGTACAAAATCCTAAGCATAGAGTGTTTAGTATGCCAAACAGTCCTTCATTTGTTCGTTGTAAAAAATTTAATGATTTTGAACTATATGGGGAAGTGCAGCAACTGTATTTAATTAGGAAATTTAATGATTTGCCTGAAACATGGAATGACAAAGAGAAAATGCCATTTGCAGGAGGTTTTTTGAAAGGGGGTGTTTATGGATGCGCAGCTCAGGTAGCTGATAGTTGTACTTTGTGGAATAGCTTTAAGAAAGCCTTTTTCAATGAAAGAGAAGCAAATGGGAATTTTGAGTGAATTTTGGGGATGGGAGAGATTTGGCTCTAGGAAGGGTACTGTGAAAGGTTTCTGTCAGTTTTGGATAAGCAAACTGAAATATTTGGACAAAGAGCTAGGTAGTGAATCAATAATTATGGACTTAGAAACCAAGTTGCCTCATAAAGTTAGAGATTTGCTTGTACCTGTCCCTAGGGGTAATATTAGTGAGTTTTTAAATTATGTTGATAAAGTGGAGAGGGTGAAGCTCTCAGTGGAAGACCATAGGAGGAATTTTGGTGATAATAATCAATCAGGGAGAGAGTTTCAGGTAAATAGGATGAACAGAACTAATTGTCGTAGAAATTCAAGAAATGATTGGGTGGAAGATAGCCAGAATGGGCACAGAAATGGTAGGAGAAAGTCAAGGAACAGAACTGGAGGAGAAGATGGTAAACCATTTAAACTACAAAATGCTCCAGTTCTGGCTCACACTAGAGCAGGTAGTGATGAAGAGCCACATGCATATAAATGTGCTGTAATCACAGGTAAGGGTAATGTAAATGATAGTAGTAAGATGAGTGTAAATTCTAATTCTAGTGAGATGTTGAATGATGGTGTGTAGCAATGTTTATCCTGTAAAAAGAGAGGATGAAGTTACTACAATAAAATTAAGTGATGCTGTTGCTGTTGCTCAGGATGTCCAAAGTGTCAAAATGGATGATAAGTTTTTAAGAGGACATAAAGAATTCAGGTGTTTTGCTTTGTGATCTAATGCTGGAAACAAGAATCAACTAATGAGCCAAGTATTTGAGGGCAATTATGGTGGCAGTGGGTCTGATTCTGACAGTAGTTGTAATGATGATAGCAATGATGAATCCAGTAGTGCTGTGGACAAGGTACTTCAATTTATCATTGATAGTGATGGCAGTGTGTTAAGTACAGAAAGAATAAAGGAGGATAATATTAGGCCTAATGGAGAGTTAGAGTTAGAGAGTGGTAATTGTTGTGACTCGCCGATCATTCAAAGTGCCACCGCGCAATTACGCGCATCCTCTACATGCGGCGCTGTGTGCCAGCCATGCAGCAGCCGTGCCACCTAAACGGCCAGCCATCCAGCGGCCGCTAGACTTGGACTCAGTGCTCATTCGAATGTTACCGTGTTCATATGTCTTGCTTGTCAACTTGTTCTGTGACTTATATGTGTTGTGCCATTTGAAATATAGGTGTTCAACTTGACATTATAACAATTGGTGATGAGGTAGTGGATTTTTCCTTTTCATCGTTGACCCACAGGTTTCCATGGCTACTGTTGAGCAACTGTTACAAGGTCTCATTGAACAACAAACGCTTCTAACATCGGTGATTCACAATTTCGTCATGGCGTCAAATGCCTGGTGTTTCTCGTCGTTGGCTATACCTCCTTTTCCTCCTTACGACGAGACGGCGGAAGACTGGTCTGATTATGAAAAATGTCTTCGACAGCACTTCTTGGCATTTCATGTCACAGATGAACAAACATGTAAGTCTCTGTTCCTTTCCTGGATTTCACCTCAAATGTATCGGTTGTTGTCGCAATTGGCTCCTTTGAAAGATCCTGCGTCTTTGTCCTTTGCTGAAATGTGCTCCCTTGTGTCTGTCTATTTTCAAAAGCAAATGCATGTGGTAGCCTCTCGTGTTGCCTTTTATCGTTGTCAAAAACAACCGCATCAATCCTATCGTGCTTGGGCTGCTGAACTTCTCGGTGTCAATTTGTTACTGACGCTTCCATGGTACGGAATGCTATTATCTGGTCGGCGCCCGACAAAGAAGTTCGGCAACGTGCCCTTCAGTTGGCGAATACGACTCTAGATGAAGTCCTCTTGCTGGGGTGCAAATAGAGGCGTGGGGTGACGTCGGGGAAATACAACCTCTGTGCGCTGTTGACGACGTGTGCGGCGCGTCCCCGTTGGCCAACGTGGCCGCAGTGCCCTCCCAGGCGCAGCCTTGGCCTAACCGTAAACAACCCGCTAAGAAACTGCAGCAAAACCCCCGGCAACACAGAACATTCACACGAGGATTGTCCCCAACGTTGGGCTGTGTGTCACAATTGCAAAAAGAAAGGTCATGTGTCTTCCGTTGAAAATCTGGCTGCATACATGATGTTCATGAACATGATGCTGATTCTGGTTCTGTGTTGTCTGTCAATTGCACTTCTTCCCTTTCAGGGAAGTTATTCCTCATTGTCCAAATCCTTGGTTGGGATGTTCGCATGCTGGTGGATACCGGTTCTGCTGCCACTATAATTAATTCTCAGACGTATCTTCAGTTGGGTTCTCCACTCCTATCACCTGTCACTCGGCAATTACGGACGTACAATAAACAGAAGATTTCTCTCTTGAGACAATTTAATGCTGAGGTCTCTTACAAATCCATCGTTTGCACTGTTCCCATATTTGTGGTCAACCAGAGCAATGCAGAGAATCTTTTTGGTTTCGATGCCTTTCACGTTTTTGCGTTCTCCATAGATGACTCTGTCAATATCGTCTCTGATGCTATTCCTTATGCTCAATTGGATTCCTTGTCAACGACATTTTCATCCCTTTTTTCTCCTGGGTTAGGCCGTGCAAACGACTTTGAAGCTCATATCACACTCAAACCCTAAGTTTTTTCGGGCTCGGCCCATTCCTATGGCCCTTTGTGGTCGGGTAAAATGGGAGCTGGATCGTCTCACTACTTCAGGGGTCTTGCTTCCTGTCACTTCCAGTGAGTGGTCCTCTCCTGTCGTTGTCGTTGCTAAGCTCAATGGTGATATTCGTCTCTGTGGCGATTTCAAGGCCACTGTAAATGCTCAATGCCTCATTGACACTTACCCTATGCCCCGACCTGAAGAACTGTTCACTAAACTTGCTGGAGGCCAGTATTTTTCTAAAATTGACCTGTCAGAAGCTTATCATCAACTTCCTCTCGACGCTGCTTCCTGGCAGTTTCTGGTCCTTAACACACCTTTCGGCCTCTATCAATACCAACGCTTGCCATTCGGGGTTGCTGGCGACCCTGCTCTCTTTCAGTGATTCTTGGCACAATTATTGCTCCCTGTCCCTGGGTGTATCAATTACATGGACGACATTGTTGTCACTGGCTCCACCACTGAAGAACGTCTTCAAAATCTCTGCACACTTTTTCATGTCTTACAGACTGCCGGTCTTAAGTGTAATATTCAGAAATCACAATTTTTTCAGGCATCTATCACGTACTTGAGGTTTCAACTCTCTTGGGATGGTATTCGTCCGCTTCAGCAAACTGTCGCTGTGATCGATGCCCTTCCTCGCCCTACATCTGTTAAGGAACTGCAGGCCTTCCTTGGGAAAATAGCATACTATCACAAGTTCTTACCATCTGCTGCTTTGGTGACTCAGCCGTTGCATCACCTGTTGCATAAAAACATATCTTTTCACTGATCCGCGTCATGTGATGCAGCTTTCCAGAAATTGAAGACTATGCTGAAACAGGCCCTGTGCCTGGTTACGTATCGACCTGGCCAACATCTTGTTCTTGCCACGGACGCCTCTCTATACGGGGTCGGTGCAGTCCTTTTGCACTGTTTTTCAGACGGCTCTGAACAACCCATTGCTTATGCCTCCAAAACACTCACAGATGCCCAACAAAAGTATTCTCAAATTGAAAAAGAAGCTTTGGCCATTATTTATGCTCTTCATAAGTTTGGTGTATTTCTCTATGGATCTAAATTTCACCTTGTTACGGATCACAAACCGCTTGTTTCCTTGTTTTATCCATCATCGTCACTTCCCGACAAGGCTGCACACCGCCTCCAGCGTTGGGCTCTTTACTTGTCTCGTTTCAATTATGAGATTCATTTCCGGCCGACGGCTCAACATGCGAATGCTGATGCACTGTCTCGCCTTCCCATGGGTCCTGATCTGGCATTCGATAAGGATGAACTTTTATGTTTCCATCTGGATGTTGCCGAGCAGCGGGTTGTGGACGGATTCCCCATCACAGGGGACCGGCTGGCGGCGGCTACGGGTTCTGATCCTACCCTCTCCTGGGTTTTACGCTGCATTCAGAAGGGTTGGCCAGATTGTCCATCCGCTAAGACTTCTGACCCATTGCGGAACTACTACGCTTTGCGCTACCGCCTCATGGCTAGGGATGGTGTTATCCTCCTTTCCACCGACAATGCTTCACCGCGTGTTGTGGTACCTGCGTCTTTGCGTGCTTCGGTCTTGCGCCTCCTTCACCAAGGGCACTGGGGTGTGTTTCGCACAAAATCTCTGGTGCGCTGTCATGTGTACTGGCGTGGCATTGACTCTGAAATAGCACACATGGTCGCTGCCTGCGGCCCTTGTGCATCACAGGCCGCCGCCCCGAAGTCATCTTTGTCACCGTGGCTTTCACCTGAGATGCCCTGGGAGCGCATTCATGCTGACTTCGCAGGACCTTTTTTAGGTACTTATTGGCTCCTCGTAATTGACGCCTACTCTAACTTTCCTTTCATTGTCCGTTGCATGTCGCCTACCACCGCGTCAACCACAAGTGCTCTCGCCCGCATTTTTTCTTTGGAAGGCCTTCCCTCTACTCTTGTTACTGATAATGATCCGCAATTTGCCTCTTCCGATTTTGCGGATTTTTGTGCTCGTCAGGGCATTATGCATGTCACGGCCCCTCCATTCCATCCACAATCAAACGGTGAGGCTGGACAACTGGTCCGCACATTTAAAGCTCAGATGCGGAAACTCCTGACTTCTTCTGCTGCTGATGATGCGCTTCCCCAGTTTCTGGCTTCTTACCGTTTCACCCCCATGGGTGACCACAGCTCAGCTGAGCTCTTACATGGCCGACAGCCCCGCACGCTACTTCATCGTCTGTGGCCTTCCACCTCACGGCCACGGGTGCCTTCGCGTGGCCGGTTTATTGCTGACGACCTTGTCTGGGTACGGGGATATGGCAGGCGGCCAAAATGGAGTCCGGGCCGCATCTTACCGTCGACGCCTGTATGAAATCCAGGTGGACACGGGTGTGGCAGTGCGTCATTCGGACCAGCTTCGGCCTCGTGTGCCGGCAACGCCTGTTCCGAATGCTGCCTCACCACCTTCAGCTCTACCTGACGCTCGGGCTCTTGGCATATCTCATTACTCACAAAGCAGCCCTCTCACTGTCATCTCGGTGCCAGTACAAGAACGGACTCCACCAGGAGACGTGCCCATGCAGGAACCGGATGACCATCATCTGTCAGAGCCAATCTACTTGCCTCCTTCTCCTACGGACGCCGACACATCGCCCATGTCTCCTGTTATATCAACTGGACTTGCCGCAACGGGCAGATTGGTGCAAGGGGCCCTAGCAGATTTGACCCCTACGTCTCCTGTCATCTTGACCCGTTATCATTGGGGACACTTCCGTCCGTACGGGAAGCCTCCTCCTCGAGACTTTATGGCCAGTCAAACAACGCCTATGGACAGGCCAGTCAAACAACGCCTATGGACATTATCAATCTACAGGCCACCTCTGTCAAGACCAGTGAAAAAATTTCAAAGGGGGGAAAAGTGTTGTGACTCGCCGATCATTCAAAGTGCAGCCGCGCAATTACGCGCGTCCTCTACATGCGACGTTGTGTGCCAGCCATGCAGCAGCCGCACCACCTAACCGGCCAGGCAGCCAGTGGCCGCTAGACTTGGACTCAGTGCTCATTCGAATGTTACTGTGTTCACATGTCTTGCTTGTCAACTTGCTCTGTGACTTATATGTGTTGTGTCGTTTGAGATATAGGTGTTCAACTTGACGTTATAACAGTAATGAAGAAGAGGACCATCCTTTCTGTCATTTGACTGTGTCTGATAATTGTTTTGGTAAGCAGGATGATAGTTTTTCCAGGGAGAGGATTAATGAGGATTTGTTGTATGAAGAAGATCACATGATAAGTAAAAAGGAAATGTGGTGTCCTGTAATAACAGCAAGTGTACAAGGTATACATATTAAGTATCTACAGGATAATGGTGGTGATTTGACTGGCATTTCACAGGCATTTTTTGAATCTATTAAGAACACAGAGGGCATACTAGTGATGCATGTTTGTGGAATAAAAATTATTGGAGCTACTGGTAAGCTACCAAAGAGAGAGAAATGAGAGGTACTATTAACTGTGGAATTGGCAGGACAGCTGTTGGAGTGGAATTTCTTGGTGATTCAAAACTCAGCATTGATATAATATTTGGGATTAATTTCTTGTGCAAATGGTGTGTAAATATTGATATTGCTAGTGGTAAGTTTCGTTTCAAGTGCAACAGAAGTAGGTACGAAGTATCATTTTTGGAAGGTATGGACAAGTATGTGCAAACTGAATTAGATTTGCCAATAAGAGTTTTGACCATTGTGCAGGTTACTGAGGAAGAAGAAGAAGAGGAGAGAGTGAGGTTGGAAATAATAGAGAGAGTTGAGGATATTAGAGGTATTACAAATAATCAAAGGGAGGAATTAAAAGGTATTCTCCTGAGCAACTGTAAGGCATTTTCAGACAGGCCAGGTTTGGTAAAAGATTTTGAGTGCAAATAAAAGTTTAAGGATCATGAACCATTTTTCAAGAAGTCTTATATTATTCCATTTTCAAAAAAGGAAGCTGTGAGAAGAGAAATTCAAAAGAGGGTCTCATGGGGGATTATTGAAAAGTCAACCAGCAGGTATAACAACTCACTTGTGGTTGTGAAGAAAAACACGGCTGTGTCAGGTTGGTTCTGAATCCCAGGAAGTTAAATGAAATCATAGAAGGGGAGAGTGACAGACCAGCTAACATAGGTGAAATTTTGCAAAAGTTCCATGGATGTAAGTTTCTGACTTCGTTTGATGAGGCTTGTGGCTACTGGAATATCAGTTTGGCCAAAGAATCTAGGCCATGTACAGTATTTTTACATGAAGGTAAGTGTTATCAATACTGTGCACTGCCATTTGATCTGAATTTGTCTGTCTGTGTATTTGTGTTTTTATCAACACTGTTGACAAGGCGCTAGGTGAGATATGAACCAAAGAAATCACAGTATATGTAGATGATATCCTAGTAGCGAGTGCAGAATGGTTTAAGCACTGTAAGATTCTGAATGAAGTACTGAGAGCTGTTTATAGGGGAGGTATGAAACTAAAATTAAGTAAATCTGAATTTGTAAAGAAGGAAATCTCATTTTTGGGTCACAGGATTAATGAGGAAGGTATACAGCCTGATGCAGAAAAGCTTGCTGCTATTGCAGATTTATCACCCCCAAGAACAAGAAGGATCTTAAAGCTACACTATGTGATCAAAAGTGTCTGGACACCTGGCTGAAAATGACTTACAAGTTCGTGGTGCCCTCCGTTGGTAATGCTGGAATTCAATATGATATTGGCCCACCCTTAGCCTTGATGACAGCTTCCACTCTTGCAGGTGTATGTTCAATCAGGTTTCTTGGGGAATGGCAGCCCATTCTTATGGAGTGCTGCACTGAGGAGAGGTATCAGTGTCAGTCAGTGAGGTTTGGCATGTAGTCGGTGTTACAAAACATCCCAAAGGTGTTCTAAAGGATTCAGGTCAGGACTCTGTGCAGGCCAGTCCATTACAAGGATGTTATTGTTGTGTAGTGACTCTGCCACAGGCCGTGCATTACAAACAGGTGCTCGATCATGTTGAAAGATGCAATCACCATCCCCGAATAGCTCTTTAACAGTGGGAATCAAGAAGGTGCTTAAAATATCAATGTAGACCTGTGTTGTGATAGTGCCACACAAAACAACAACAAGTCCCCTCCATAAAAAAACATGACCACACCGTAACATCACCGCCTACAAATTTTACTGTTGGCACTACACATGCTGGCAGATGACATTCACTGGGGATTTGCCATGCCCACACACTGCCATCAGATTGCCACATTGTATACTGTGATTTGTCACTCCACACAATGTTTTTCCACTGTTCAGTCATTCAATGTTTACGCTCCTTACACCAAGTGAGGCATCGTTTGGCATTTACCGGCATTATGTGTGGCTTATGAGCTGCCGCTCGACCATGAAATCCAAGTTTTCTCACCTCCTGCCTAACTGTCATTGTACTTGCAGTGGATCCTGATGCTATTTGGAATTTCTGTGTGATGGTCTGGATAGATGACTGCCTATTACAGATTACGACCCTCTTCAACTGTCAGCAATCTCTCAGTCAACAGACGAGGTTGACCTGTATGCTTTTATGCTGTATGTGTCCCTTCATATTTCCACTTCACTACCACATCAGAAACAGTGGACCTAGGGATGTTTAGGAGTGTGGAAATCTTGTGTACAGGTGTATGACACAAGTGACACCCAATCACCTGACCACGTTCGAAGTCCGTGAGTTCCATGGAACACCCCATTATGTTCTCTCGCGATGTCTAATGACTGTTGATGTCACTGATATGGAGTACCTGGCAGTAGGTGGCAGCACAATGCACATAATATGAAAAACATATGTTTTTAGGGGTGTCTGGATACTTTTGATCACATAGTGTATGTTTGACTTGCTTGGCTTCTACCAAAAGTTTGTATCAGATCAGTCATTTTAACTGTCCTTGCCTTGGTGATTTGTTGAAAAAGAATGTGGTTTGGCATTAGACAGAGGAGTGTGAAGAGGCATTTCAGAGTTTGGAAAATGAATTAGTAAATAGTAAGATGTTAGGACATCCAAATTTATCACTGCCATTCTGTATGAGTAGTGATACAAGTTTTTGTGGTTTGGGGGTAGAAATTTTCCAATTAGTACCTACTGAGATTGGGGTTGAACACAAAACTATTGCTTTTGCTAGCAGAACAATACAATCACATGAAAATAACGATTACATTTCTGAATTAGAGGCTTTGGCAATTATTTTTGGTTTTCAAAAGTTTGAGTACTATTTGCTTGGACATAAGACCATATGAATACTGATCATAAGGTTTTGAGTTACCTTCAGAAGTGCAGGCTGAAACACACAATGTTAACTAGGTGTATTTGCAACAATTTGATTTGGAGGTAAGGTATGTAAAAGGTGGAGACAATATTGTGGCTGATGAATTATCTAGGATGTCAGCAGGAAAGAAGCACACTGGCAGTAGTGAGAACCACGAAGAACAAGTAGGTTGTTTTATTTGCAGGGAGTGAAAGATGAAAAGCTTATTAGGACAATTTGCAAGCAGATGAGAAGGGAGTAGAATGAGGACCAAAATTTAAGGTTGGTTAAGGAGTATTAAAATTCAGACAACATGCCAAAGGTGAAACACTACTGTACTATACACAAAGGATTATTGTTTAGGAGGAAAATTTTGAATGATCAGGACTGGAAATTGTGCTTTCCTGCCCAGCATGCTGTTAAATTTATTGACTACTTGCATGAGAGTTATGGACATTATGGGACCAGAAAATAGTAACTAAGATACAAGAGACAGTAATATTTGTGAGAAGGGTTAAGCAGAGACTAGAAAGGTGTGATAAATGTCAGAGAGTAAAGACAACTGGTGTGCCATCAAAAGGCTTAGTGCATTCTGTTCTTCCTAGTGAACCTAAAGAGCTTATAGCAGTTGACCTTCTAGGAATGTTGTGCTTGCATCTACAGGAGGTTGTAAATATATTTTTGTTGTTTTGGACACATTCTCAAAATATGTAAAACTGTATCCAATTAAGAAGGCAAATACTAATACTGTAATTGAGAAGTTGACATCTGATTACTTTTACAATGTAGGGGTACCAGAATCACTTTTGTTTGACAATGGTCTGCAATTTGTTTCTGAGAGGTTTGAACACTGTATGGCAATGCACAGCGTAAAACACATAAAGACTTCTACCTATTTTCCACAAGGTAACATGAGTGAAAGGGTTGCGAAGGAGATTAATAGACTGTGCAGGACTTACTTTAGTAAGAAACACATTGCTTGGGCTGGTCATATTCGACATTTTGAAAATATTATCAACAACTTATGGAACAAATCAACAGGATATGCCCCATGTGAGCTTATGTTCGACGAGAGGCCCAGCAACATCATCAGAAAAGAAGTGGATTTCACTCTGGGAAGTGAAGTAGCACAGGTCAAAAAGATCAGATTGGCTAAAGAGATGATGAAAAAGAAATCAGCAGGAAGGAAGAGAAGGCATGACAAAGGAGTGAATCTGACTAGTTTCAGAATAGGTGATCTTGTCCTCATCAAAACCAAAGAAAAATCTAGCAAAGTAAATGATGAGATAAAGAAGTTTTAGCATGCGTATCATGGTCCTTACAGAGTGGTACGCATTGCCCACAACAGCTCTTATGAATTGGTTTACACAAAGACTAACAGGATTTTTGGATTGAAGAATATTCTTAACCTGAAACCCTATTTATCACCAATTAGATATTTAAATATTGATCCATGAGAGTTTAAAATGTTTCTGAGCATGGGTAGTATTGATTTCATTAGGAGAATGGAGTGTGTATTGAACCAGGAGTAAGACTTACAAGCAAATAGGGGGTACAACATTCTGTGTTGGATTCGATTATGTGACGATAATGCTTAGTCCAGCTTCTGTCTCATTTTTCATGTTTCCTGAGGTAGTCAAACTCTTCTCCTGTGCTATCTGCAGTTTATAAGTGAATCAGAAACATTCTATCTTCGACTTTTATGTGATTTTTACAGCAGGGTACTTTAGTATAGGAATATTTTAGAAAAGGTTTCTCCAGTGTTCAAAAATGGTTCAAATGGCTCTGAGCACTATGGGACTTAACATCTGTGGTCATCAGTCCCCTAGAACTTAGAACTACTTAAACCTAACTAACGTAAGGACATCACACACATCCATGCCCGAGGCAGGATTTGAACCTGCGACCGTAGCAGTCGCGCGGTTCCGGACTGAGCGCCTAGAACTGCTAGACCACCGCGGCCGGCTTCTCCAGTGTTATCTATATATATCATGTTGTGATGGTGATAAGTAATGGAACCATACAAGGATGGGAGAAAAGGCAATAAAAAAACAGCAGTGGTATTTGGTAAAAATCTATGTGATACTGTCTTTATTCTGCTTTTATAAAATAAGATGAAAGTAAATCGGTGTTATGGTTAAAGAATTTCTGTCAGACAAAGAGGGACAGTCAACAGAAAATGAAATGTGTCAGCATATGTGGAGGAGAAGGTGCAGATTATCTGAAAACTATAATTAACATATAAAGTAATCAGCTCATGTGTGAAATTAGTGTAATTTGGTGCAGCAGTAGAGGCAATATGCAGTAAAAATAATCTTGAATACTAGGTATTAATATTAATTGTGTGGTAACAGAAGTGTTTGTGTTCTGTGCAATCAGTATATGGAGACAACTATCTCCTATAGAAGTGTGTCATGGTACAGCCTCTTCTAACATTAAGGAAATAAGAGGTACAAGTCATATAATGCTGCATTATCAGATCTATAGGTTACCTGAAAAATTCTACTTGTGTTCTGAAGAATTATGAGCTCAAAGTGGTAATACTGGAACTAAGAAAAGTAATTTTGCTGATTAACTGATAACTGTGGTGCTAGAGTGATGTGAATATTCTGACAAGTCAACTATTTGGTAACATTTTGTGATTTTGTGAGGATTTAATTTTCTGGTTGAATGAGAGTAGTACTCAAGAGTAGAGTGGAAAAGTATGGCAATGATGTGGTACAACTTCCATCCCCATAATTTTGATTTGAGTAGTAATTCAGTTATGTGATGGTGACTCTATTCTTTTTTCATAATGTAATGTTTAGTAAATCTATGCTACTGCACATCTTGCGTTTTATCTAGAGGTAATGTACATATTTTGGACATAAAAGTGATATGAGTCCACAAATGATGTGAATTTCTAACCAGGACTTGGCATTTTAGTGATTTTGCAAATGGAAAAGAAATCCAAATCTTTCAAGTTCAACCAGTTTGAGACAGAGTTATGACCTAGAATAATGTTTTGTAGTGTAATGTGGACTTGATTTTAAATTTTTACTACATCCCACCTTTAGTATTATAGTCAATTTTTGTGCTAATTATTGTGATGTTATGAAAACTGTGTAATGTATTTATTTATGTAGTAATGACTATTATTTGCCATTAGTGTGAAACATTTTTCCTTATACTTAGTTAGAAGTAAAAGTGAGTGTACTAAAGTATAGTATTTTGTCTAATTTTTTCATGTACTGTGGCGGAGGAGAACTACCTCCAAGGGAACTGATAGCAGTGCATTTTCTTACTAACCACCACTTGCACCTGTTGAAGGTGTGGACATCTTCATGAGAAAATGTTGTAAAGCTCATTAAAAGAGTGAAAGTGCTTGTGCAAAATACTAAACATTGAAAAAGTGGAATTTTCTGTCTGCAAATGAACTGCAAGGTGCAGTGCAATTTAACTTTTTGCAACCCATGATCATTTATTCTTTGAAGCAAGACAGGACTTTTAGAAAGTGATATGCATCTTAGAATTTAATCTTTGTTTATCCAAAAGGGACATCACTTATGATGAAGGTGCCTATTCTTATTAAAAATATAATTTGTGGATATTTTTTGCCAATGTACAACACACTATATGTCCCATGCACCCTCCCACCACCACCTACTCCAGTCCTGTAACCCGGAAGGTGTACCGATCAAAGGCAGAGCCACGTGTGAAAGCACCCACGTGATTTACCAACTGACATGCCTACACTGTGAAGCATTCTATTTGGGAATGACCAGCAACAAACTGTCCATTTGCATGAAGGGACACAGGCAGACAGTGTTTGTTGGTAATGAGGATCACCCTGTGGCTAAACATGCCTTGGTGCACGGCCAGCACATCTTGGCACAGTGTTACACCGTCCGGGTTATCTGGATACTTCCCACTGACACCAACCTATCAGAACTCCAGAGAGGGGAACTTGCCCTTCAATATATTCTCTCTTCCCATTACACAACAGGCCTCAACCTCCGCTAATTTCAAGTTGTCGCCCCTTGCACATCACTTGTCATTCAACATCTTTGCCTCTGTACTTCAGTGTCGACTGACATCTCTGCCCAACCTCTTTGCCTTTACATATATCTGCCTGTGTCTGTCACAGTAACAGTGAGTTTGTAGCCCTTATGTTCCAGGATCATGTTTGTAGCTGTTGAACATTTGTTGTTATATTACATATACAAATAAGTATTTAATGAAGAATAATGAGTCTCACCAAGATAACTCAATTAAATTGTGATTATTGGACCTGCTGTCCTAGCTTCTTCCCCTGTTTTTAGGTAATTGATAGCTTGCCTGAAGATCTTCTGTCTCCATGACTGTGGCAGCATTGGAGATCAAACATGTAACAGCCACAGTGTAGCAGATGTTTTCAGCCAGATAATATTGTGGAATAAGAGCTGGGAGGGAAGACCACAAACAAGTAACAGAAAAGGAGAAAGTCACTTGAATTTACGTGTTCTGAAGCATTAAATGCAATAGAATCCAAGGTAATATTTACAGAATGGGATGATACCAGTCCACAATACCGTATTTTCTGTAATATCACCAGTTCACATGGGTAAGAATTTGTAAGAGAAATATATCAAAGAAGAATAAAATGTTCGTCCAGTCCCTGAGGAGTCCTAAATACTAACAATGTGGGGAACTGCCTTGAGACAAAGTTGGTAGGTATTGTTGATCATGAGAAAAATGAGATTTGAAAGCAAAGGAAATCAAATGAAATCAAATCATATGTGGCAGCTCTTATCCAAGTAGCACCGGGCTGTGCTGTGCTGTCGCATCACAGAGCAGACTGGACACACTCGTAATTTTGACATTTGTGGTGGCCATGTACATCCTCCCGTGGCACAACCAGATTCTTACCAGTATGGCTCTAAACATGACTGATAATGGAGGCCATTAAATGCTAAGATAAGAACTGCAACTTATGCAATAATTCTTATGAGTGAGCTAAAAACCAAGTTGCACCAATGAGAACCTGAATCAGAGTTTGTCTGGAGAGGATGTCCTCATTGGTTTTATCACCTCAGTGGAGTGTGTCCACCAGTAAAAAAGTAGTCCCTGTAGCCTGCTATACTGGAGAGGTTGCACTGACCTCTCCTGTGGCTTTTTTGGTAGTTGCCTGGGGGTGACCCCCTGGCTCTTAGGTGGGCCATTCTGAAGTGATTCCACTCAGATGTGACTGTTAATAAAAGTTATTGCTCCATGGCAGCATGGTTGCAAAACCAAATTGAAATAAATGGCACCTTTATTTTAACAATTCACGCCATCTTGGGGTTTTCTTAATGTGTCTAGAATACTGAGAAAAATTTATAATATAGTGGAACTATGCATATCAATTTTCCTAACTTATTAATAAGTATGCACTCAATCGGCTGTGATTGTAGTTATTGGATCTGTATTTTATTTTCCTGTATGAATCTGTGATTTAATATTAAGTGACTAATTTGATATTCTTTTTTTTTTTTTTTTTTTTTGTAAGAGCTAGATGGAATGGCTACTAGGACCTCTCCAAGCATTTATGGAACATCGAGGAAATGTCTCAGGTTTACAAAAGTTTAATGATTTTAATAAAAAACATGCATTCAGCATCTTGTTATATAGCTGATACATTGGATTATTAAAAATGCTGTATAAGGCATAAAGACCACACACTAGCTGATAACAGACCTTAATTGCAAATCATCATATGTGGTTACAAGTACATTTCTTTTAGATTATTTGGGGGAAAGGTTACAGAATAGTACAGACACAATAATTTGTTCTGAAATGAAATTACTACATCATCATCTTTACTGTTATATGATGGCTTCAGTAAATAAAATGGATAGGTATCATCTGTCAGAAAGTCCATAGGACAATGCAGAAGCTGAGGTACTCAGTTAAATCAGTTAGTTTCAATTTTTTAAGAAGTTCATGGTTACTCTTCAAGTTGTTGGCATTTTATGACGCAAGACTAATGTTGATAAGTAACACTGTCAGCAACTTGATGATTGGTTTGAACATCCAAATGCTTAACAGAGTATGCCATATTCATGGTGGTATGTTTTCTCTTGCCTTCTTCCCTACTCAGCCAGCTGCAAGGGGACCTGTCATTTTATGTGAGCTCTGAACCATAGGGTAACATTGCTTTCTATACTAACAAAGTGTTATCAAAAGTGAAAGAAGCAATAACTGACAAAACAATCCTTAGACTAATTGGGGTTTGAGACTCAGGCCTTTATGTTTGTAGGCTTATCTCTGGAAGCAGAATAGTCATATAAATGTAGATGTTGTAGATTTAACAAGTCTTGTACCTTTTTACATCCACTTAAGCACCAAGCTACACAATAGTGATGCCAGTAGTGAGAAAATGGTGTTTCAATTTAGACTCTAGGACAAAGTGACTTTCTGATCATGATACTGCTCAAATGAAAAGAATAAATAATAACTGACAAGTAAAATAATAAATTACTTGTAGACCCCTGTGAATCCTTAAGGAAATGGTTGAGTTGATGTAGCAGCAAGCAGTTGGGCATTATTGTGCAACAGAAATGACACCTGCCCAAAACATGTGTCTTTGTGTTTTGAATGTATCTCAGTGATTCACAATATGCAATCACACTGGTCAGTATTGTCCCTAGCAGCACTATGTCAGCATGTAAAATACATTTCTTGCCCCAAAATACTGTAGCCATTAGCATTTTGTTTGCTTGAACTGTCTGTGGCTTGCATGGGAAGTGTGAGTAGGCAGACATTGATGTAAATGCTGGTTAGTTCTTGAAGAAATAGAAGACTGTTGTTTTCATTATCTGTCACAATTTTGATCCAGTTATTCTCATCTTCCTCCTTGTAATATAACATAAATGTTAATACTGAATCGATTCACTGAGAGTCATGGTTGTGTCAAGATTTTGGGTACTCATCATTCACATATTATGGAATTCAAGGGTTGTTGCAACATTGCTGTAGATGCTGAAACCAGTTCCAATCCAAATTACCAATGCCCAATAAAGAGTGCAGACTTTGGAATGCTGACCTGAGAATTTGAAAGGAAATTGTGATTTCAGAAACTGTAAGCCAATGCTTGTCTTTTATAGCATGACTCACTTGTGGTAAGAGGTTCAGTCAATACTGATATCCATCCTTGATGACCTTCATCAGGTATGTCTGTTTAACCTCCTCTGAATTTCTTGCTCCAGTATCACACCACATTCTTGCTCACACAGTCATGTCCATATACTAGACTTATCCTGGCTAATTTCAGCTGCTTTCTGGCCTATGTCGTGCAAAATTTGAATAACAAAACGCTTCTCGTGCACGGCAACAGAACTGAGAGTATGCTCCAATGCTTCATGTTTACAGGACTGCAGTGAAGTTTCAGCTGAAGAGCTGGCTACACCAAGAGAAATGGTAAAATAGACCATGTAGTTTACAATAACTTGTCTTGCCTGTTTTGATTCATTGTCTTTGAAGTTTGTGAAGAGAGAACTAAATCACTTATTCTAAAACTTCTCCATTACATTCTGTGATGATATTCCTCTCATTATAATTATTCATAACCATCTTCCTTTAGGTTATAACATAGTAGTCTTATTATTTTATGTACAGTATCACTTCTGATACTAATACTTACATTGTAGCATTATGCATTTGTCAGTAAGATCAGTTTTGACCTTTCTTCCATTCTCAAGTGTTCAGCAAGAATTTCATGCAAGTATTAAGCAGGCTTTCAAACTGGAGAGACTTTTGTTTTTCTTTCACATTGTTCAAAGCTGATTATTGCACAAGGTAAGATAAAAATGTTGTTGACCATATGAAATATGGATGGACCATCTGAGGATCATTTATATTCACTTTTAATAATCAATCAACTGTTTCTTTTTAAATGTGCCTTGTAACTACTTAACATAAATTATTCTCTATCAGGACATACAAACTTGAAGTAAAATAGTATTTTGAATATAAGATTCCATGAAAGTGTAGTCTTAAGATTAAAACAAGAAATTGCATTCTGGGATGAAAGATGCAGTCTCACAAAAGATGTAGTCTTACCCATGAAAGTTGTAAATCCATAGAGTTCACTCCGATGGCTGGGAATGAAGTGGCTGTTTTTGAAGTAGATTACAGTTTTTCCGTGTGTTTTGCTGCAACACATAATTTGGCAACAACGTTATTCTAACTATCTGCAGTAGGTACACAGAAACTTGTGTCTGCAATCACAGTTAAAAATGTCCAGCTTACAGTTAGGAAGATGTTTTATCCACTGCGAAAATGACAGCATTACTAGAATTGTGTCCTGATGATAACATGAATGTACTAGGCACATTTTGAAGTTTGTGGTGCAGTAACTATAGTGTTTGCAATCATGCTATTCTTCAACTATCTATGGTACCCCTTTTTTATTATATCAAGTTATTGTGGCAATAAATGTTATATTATGAGGAAAAGGAAAAACTTTAAAATTTGCTGTCATCAGTTCTCTCTAATAATGAAATCATCATCTATTATTTAGAATTTTTTATTAAACATGAGAGAAACTGGATTACATCCAAGCGAGAGTAAAAATTTTAATATTCTATTGTAAAATGTTGATTATTGTCTCCCACTCCACTGTCATATTTCCTCCTTTTTCTTTTGTTCCCTGCAGTTTCTTGTGGCAGATTTGTTTATGAAAGAAGGCATATAAGCCGCTACAAAACAGCTTTTGTCTCCAGAATAGCCTTCAATGAACATAGATATTATTAATAAAGTTGTAAACAGCATACTATATAGTGTTCACTCTTTTGCTTGGCCACTGGCCACAGTGGCCGAGCGTTTATAGGCGCTTGAGTCCGGAACCGTGCGACTGCTAGGGTCGCAGGTTCGAATCCTGCCTCGGGCATGGATGTGTGTGATGTCCTTAGGTTAGTTAGGTTTAAGTAGTTCTAAGTTCTAGGGGACTGATGACCTCAGATGTTAAGCCCCATAGTGCTCAGAGCCATTTGAACCATTTTTTTTTTTTTGCTTGGCTGATTGTAATGGAAGGTATTGGAAATGAAAGAAGGGAGCTCCATCCCAGAGAGATGAACTGTGAAAGGAGCAGTTGAGTTTAGTATGATTATCGGCCTATTCATGGATCATAATTATTGTCTCACAATGAATTGTAGAATGAGTTAATAATCTTAGTTCCACTAAGGAACATGGTAGTGCAGCAGTAAAATGCTGGACTTACACTTGATAGGACAGCAGTTTAAATTATCATCCCTTCATTCAGATTTAAGTTTTCTGTGATTTTCCTAATTCGCTTAAGTCAAATTCCAGAATTTTTTCATTTTAAAAGAAAAGGAGCACTTTTTCTTCCCATCCTTCCTCAATTACGCTTTTGCTCCATATCCAATGACCCCATTGTTAATTGTTTAGAGAACACACACAAGACTGTCAGCTGTTATATAGTTGTTATATAGGAAGCACTTGCCAGCCAGGGGCTGCTTGCTATTGGCTGTAGGTGATGTAAACAGTTTCCCAGTCCATGTGAACTGGTGAGTAGGGACAGAAGCTGCACGAGCATGAACATGTCCACTTCCCGCCCCGTCTAGAAGAGCAGGTGGATGATCCCAGCACCCCACAAGGCAAGGATCTCACTGATATCAGACTCTTCTCTAGGTACCACGAGTTGGGGACTCGTGGTGGCCGGACATAATGTTGGCAGCACTGGCAGTTGGACAGCAGGCACCACACATTACTTTCTCTTTATATGTAAATCAGTATCATGTGCTGTGAGATTTTCATTGCTGGTCATCTTTTTCTGATTTTTTGATGTGTGTTAATGAATCTGTGTTTTAGAAGTACTTTAGATGTACTGTTCTGTGTTTGAAATGCTTGGTGACTGCCAAAGTCTGTTAAGGCAGATATTTAGCTAAAAAGAATGTAACCTTTTATTTGTCAGCTTTGCTGTGCTATTCTAATTGAAGCAATAAATAATGAGATAAAAAACCTCCACAGTGTTTCATTAAAAATTTAATGCCTGACTTCGAAAAACCTGCATCTCTGCTTGTAAAGTGATAATCAAACAAGCAGACACTGAGCAGCTAACTAAAATAACCTTTGATAAGACTACACTGAGGAGACATTCTAAGTAACTTTCCAGATAGTGCGTTTTTGCTACATTATAATCATTTACCTCATCTTTCTATTTTGTCACATGCAGTACAGAGCAGTGCACGTCACTGAATGTCTGCTGATGAATCTCAATCATTTTATTTTAATAAATTGCTGTACAAATGGAATAGGTTAAAAACTGAAGGTGAATTGACTTTACAAAGTAAAGATATGCATAATGAAATGTGCTGCTATGCCATAAATATTAATTTACATATGACAGCTTAAATTACAAACAGAAAAGTTGAACAACAGAACTATGACTGCTATTATGTGCTAAAGTGCTGTTCAGTAAAAAGTTGATTACAGATGACAAAAGAAGCTGTTTCCTTAAAACTATCAAATTGCTACCAACTGAGAAGCGAGGCAATATGGTCTCAGAGAAAAGTGCATGCATCATATAAGTCAGTACTGTGCAGGCATAGTTTTGTGAAAGTACTGTCCTGTCCTCAATCCATATAACTCAGAAGGCTTCTGTCTGATATAGGTCTATTTCCGAGCACTGCCAACCACTTATAAAGGTTGTGTTTATTATTATTTTTTTTTTTTTCATTATTCCATGTTTGATTTATTTGTACAAATGTGAGTGATTGAGCTATTTCTGCACCAATGACACTGGCACTAATGACAGCTACAGTACTCTTAACTTCTTCACTAATATTCAACTACAACATGGTGTAACATGTCAATACTCCACCCAGGATGTCTGCAGATATTTTTCCAAAAGGGGGAAAACTGTAAAATTGCCAGGTGTGATATAACTGACTCTGTGAGTTTAAGTATGTGTTGTGCCCCAAGTATTAAATTTGGCAAGAGGTACATTAAACATAGTGTAACTCAAATGACTCATAGTCACATATTGCATTTTAAGGTAGATTAGTTTCATATCTAGACAGTAAGCCTATTTCAATAGGACATATAAGGTACATGTTATTAATATGAATATAGATGCTACCTTTATCATACAACAATCAAAATTGACAGCCATATGTGATTAAATCTAGAGGATCCAATGAGTTATATCATAAAGCTAGAAAATATCCAGAAAAAATTAATTATATTCCAATAATGTTAGGTTAAAATTGAAAATTAAATACATGAAGCAGAAAAAAGTCATAATTATGCAGAACATCTTGTTAGATATCAACAAACATGCCAAACTAATACTTCTTAAAGTGAAGATACAGGAAAGTTTCAAGAACCAGTTTTAAATGGTGAATCAAGGAATGTGCTACAAGCTCCTGCATCTCACTCCAATAGGAACCATGAGACTAATTACAGAGTGCAAAGAGGCATTTAAACAATCACTCTTCACATGCCCCTGATGCAAATGGAATGGGAAAAAGTGATGGTCCAATGTGAAGTCCCTCAGCCATGTACTTCACAGTTGTTTGCTGGGTATGGATATAGATTAAACTTTTAAAAAAGGCTTATTCAATGTCGAAGCCATCTATAACATTTTTATAACAGAAATCCACTTCTTTTAATATTGGCTGTCATAACCAAACTGAACAAAATGCATTCTGCAAGATACATTTTTTGAGTTGGTTAGGTAAATTGTAACACAGAGCCAGTACGTAACAAATTGGAAACCACCTACAGCCACCCTCAGATTGGTCAGAAGAGTTAACTTTCGTTAAGTCTAGGGCAGAACAAAGGCAGTCCCTGTCTCATAAGTCTGTCACATTATTATGCATCTATGTCAACTAGAACCCAGAATTCTTAGTTATGTGACTATGTGTAACACTGTGTTGCACTCCGTAGAGACAGTGAAGGTGCCAGTTCCTGGAGAGGACATTTTTTGACCTTGAAATCTCTCACTTATTTTCCCCTTTTCTTCCACTGTACAAAATGGGTTTATTTATTTTTTAAACTGATGTATTTCACTCTACAGATTATGTGTAGGTGCACACACCATCTCTACAGAATGGTCTTGTTCTTCAGGGTCTACTGCAATAACTAATCTGTGTAAAGCTGAATCTGGTCTTCTTCGCCCACTGATGAATTTATTTTATTATTCTATTTATTTCATTCGTGTTCTGTAGACTCATTAGCGATAAATCGCTTGGGTGTAGAACGTGTTATTTACATAGATTTGAGACATTTGTTTATAATAATAGGTTGTACAATGAATAATATAATACATAGAAAAAATGTTTACAAGAATTGTTTTTTGTAAAAAATTACAAATTACATTGAACAGACTTACAATAGATCAAAATCAATTCACATATTCTCATACATAAATTCGTCCAGTGAGTAAATAGTTTTACTTAGAAGATATCGTTTAAGTTGATCTTTAAAAGTAGGTGGATCAGTAACTGACATTTGTATTGCCTGAGGGAGAGCATTAAATATTTTTATGCAAAAGTAGTGTACTCCTTTTTGCACCATACTTAGATTCCTTTGCTCAAGATGTAGATCACTTTTTACCCTAGTGTCATAGTTATGATACATGCTGTTCATTTCAAAAAGGGAATAGTTTTTACACAAGAAACACATGAGAGAGAAAATGTACTGAGATACTGTTGTGAGTATTCTCAGCTCTTGGAAGAGTTTCCTGCAGGAATGTCTGTAATTGACACCACACAGAATCCTAATGACTCTTTTCTGGGCTATGAGGATTTTGTTTGCCTTTGGCTGGTTTCCCCAGAATATAATTCCATAGGCCATCAGGGCATGAAAATAACCAAAATAGGCAACTTTCAAAGTATTTAAGTCACTGAAGGAAGCAATCGCATGAATACCGTAAATTTCTGAACTTAGTTTTTTATATAGGTAAGGAATGTGTAAGGACCAGTTTAGATTGCTATTAACAAGTAGACCCAGGAACTTTGGTGACTCCACTCTTGCTAAATTCCCATCATTGTATTTAACATTAATCTCACCTTTGATATTTTGGCTTGTATGGAATTGAATAAATTTAGTTTTTTCAAAATTTTGTGATAATCCATTAGAGGTAAACCAGTTAAAGGTCTCCTGAAAAATTTCATTTACAGTGATTTCAAGATTAGTATTTGTTGAATTGTCTACCAGAATCGTCGTATCATCGGCAAACAAAGTAAATTTTATCGTAGCCCTTGTACACATTGGAAGGTCATTTATGAAAATAAGGAAAAGTAGATGTCCCAGAATAGAGCTCTGTGGGACTCCACAGTTTACTGTGCCCCAAGAAGAGGACACTGGTTCCCCATTAGTGTCATTTACCATGACTTTCTGTTTCCGGTCCTTTAAATAGGAGGCAAGCCACATACCTGTTTCTCCAGTTAACCCATAAAATTCTGCCTTTCTCAGAAAAATCTCATGGTTCACCCAATCAAACGCCTTAGAAAGGTCACAAAAAATTCCAGTTGGAGACATTTTATTATTGACTGATTCAAGAATTGCTTTGGTGAAAGAATATATTGCATCTTCTGTTGAGATGTTTTTCTGGAAACCAAACTGACTTTTATTGAGAATATTGTATTTACTAAGATGTTCAAGAATCCGTCTGTGTACAAGTTTCTCGAGAATCTTGGAGAAACAAGTTAAGAGTGAAATAGGACGATAATTAGTTACTTCATTTCTGTCACCCTTCTTGTACAATGGTTTCACCACTGCATATTTAAGTCTTATCAGGGACAATTCCTAGTCTCAGTGATTCATTAAGATGTGGCACAGGACTTCACAAATAAAAATGTGTGTGTGTTTCAACACTTTGATGGAAATACCATCAATACCAGTTGAGTTTTTGTTTTTCATGGTTCTTATTATCTTCTTAATTTCCTCAACAGTGACAGGATGCATGCTAATCTGGGGTGTTGCACTAAGTCCACTTCTTTGTAAAAGATTCAGAGCCTCATTTATGGAACCATTACACCCTATTTTGTCCACTACAGTCAAAAAATGCTTGTTGAAAATTTTTGCAACATTTTCACCGTTATCAATATTCCCATTTTGTCTAACTTCAATATTTTCTGCATTGTTTGAGTTACTACCAGTTTCTCTTTTATTAATACCCCAGATGGTTTTTATTTTGTTGCCAGAATTATCTATTTCTGATTTGATGAACATACTTTTTGTCTTTATCAGAACTTCATTTAAGATCTTGCAGTACCTTTTATAATGAGCTCTTACTTCAGGATCATTACTATTTCTGAGAGAAACATAAAGCAGTCTTTTAGTCCTACATGATGTTTTTATTCCTTTTGTGAGCCATTTTTTGCTGGTATAGCTCTGATACTTGTTCTTTGCAGTTCTTAGAGGGAAGACAGCTTCAAAGTAGCACATAAATTCATTTATAAATACGTTAAATTTGTCATTGACTTTCAGTGCTCTATAAATTGGACTCCAGTCAATGAGTTGAAGATAAATGTTGAAGATCATGAGATTTTCATTATTAATTACCCTAAATGACCGTTTACAGACTTTGTCCTTCTTGTGTGGGCATATATAATTGATAGTTAACAATTGGCCATCATGGTCTGAAAGACCATTTAGGACTTGTTTTACTGTTGCATTGGTGTTTCTATTCTCATCAATGAAAATATTATTTATAAGACTTAAACAGTAGTTCGTAACCCTTGTGGGGAAGTCTACCATGGGTGTGAGGTTGTATGTGTTCATTATATGTAGCAGGTCAGCTCTATTACTATCATAATCGTGAAAGTTAATGTTAAAGTCTCCTAAGACTGCAGTATTTTTATTTTTAGAATATATATGGGATAGAAGAGATTCGAGTTGCTTAAAAAACATACATTGCTTCCCTGATGGGGCCCTATACACTATTACTACAATGAATGACAGGGTCTTGGTGCTAATTTCTATACCACAAGCTTCAAAATGCTCATCAAAGCAGTATTTTGTGACCTCTAGAGATCTATACATTATATTCTTTTTTACATATATAATTACACCACCCTTCTGCACACTGTTTCTACAAAAGTGAGAGGCAATATAATAGCCATCTAGATTCAGCATATTGATACCCTCCTTTACATGGTGTTCGGTAAAACAATGGATATCGGCATTATCAATAGTATTACTGTCACTAATATTCATTGTCAACAGTTCTAGTTTACTTCTTAGCCCCCTTATATTTTGATGGAAAATACACAGTTTGTAACATTTAGTATTGACTTTTTGAGGAAGTGAGTTGCTAGGTTTCAAGATGGGTGAGTTTTTGTACATGCTCGTTAGATAATTGATCTTTTGCTGAGTGTCATTTCTGATTGACTTACCTAAGTCATGGTTTTCCCCTTTTTGTTGCGAAACCATAAAAATCTTGATTTAGTAGAGCAGGTTTTCTAGGCCTCAAACTCCTCTTTTGATTGTAGACTGCTGCAGCATCAAACTACTGGTGTAATTTCATTGTGTAGCAAGGTAAGGTGGCATTGATAAGGGAGTTTGGATGGCTCACAGACACACACACTTCTGACAAGTTTATGTTGTTAGTAAGTTGTTCCATTCATTGAATTCATAATAAACATCATGATGTGGAACGTGCCAACAGAACAAACATAAGACACTTACATGCAACAAAAAAATAATATTTTTATTGCTACATTGTGATCATTTATAGATTTCTTTTTTTAGTTTGGTCCCCTCCCCTGAATCAACCAGCCAACAGATTTTTTTTAATGACTAATTATCTCTACTCAAGAATTTATCTATGGATAGAAGGGAATTTTGAGGAGAAACATCTACATTTGAAAACACTTCTGCCATCTGGAAGACTTTTATTCCACAGATAGATAATAAAATCTAATCTTTGATTATTTTCATTGCTATTTTGTTCCCATTAGTAGATTGTCAAAGGGTTTTATAGCTGCATATTTTACTTGTTTCTTTACCAAAGTTAGATTCATTGAAGGGTAATGCAGTTCATTTTCCCTTCTAGTATTATTCTCATGAATAACTTTGTCACTCTCAAACCAAGATGCATTGTGGATCAGAAATTTCATAAGTGAATCAGTGTACTGTGAGGCTGTGATTGATATTCCCAGCTGCTTAAAGAGATGCCTGCAAGATGTATGTATGTGAAATCCACACATAAGTCTAATTACTTTATTTTGTGTAATGAATACTTTTTTCCACATGAGAAGTTACCCCAGAATATTACCTCATAATTATAAGACATCAATGAATCAAAATGTGCAACATATGTTAATTTACTGACTTCTGTATTCCCAAAGTTGGCACTTATTGTGTGGCAAAAGCAGCTGAACCTAAATGCTTTAGCTAGTCTACTATATGGTTTTTCCAATTTAAGTTTTCATCAACATGTGCATCTAAGCACTTACAGTATTTGACCAGTTTATTAGTGTTTATTGGTGTACTGCGTTAATAAGAGGTGGGATGGTATACTACATTAATAGGAGGTGGGATATTTCTGACTGTACAAAACTGAATGAGCTGCATTTTTTAAAGTTTGAAGCAAGTCCATTTCTGCAAAACCTTTCAGTAACTTTCACAAAAACATTTACTATTTTCTCCGTTGATGCCTCTTTGCTTGGCTTCACAACAATGGTTGTATCGTCTGGATGCAGACTAATTCTGCCTCCTGATTCAAATAAAATGGCAGATCATTAACGTGAAGCTAGAATAGTAGTGGGCAAATGTTCAAACCCTGTGGGACTCCCACTGTAATTACTCCCAATGCAGATGACATGGCATTCCTCTTTGTAGTATTGGATAGCTTAAGGTAACTTTTGGCATTCTGTTTCTTAAATTAGAACTAAACCAGGCATTTCCTGAACTATGTATTCCATAGAAGCTTAATTTCTCTATTAGAATATTGTGATTGACACAGTCAAATCCCTTCAGTAAGTCACAGAAGATCCTAGTTGGTGAGATTTATCATTTAAAGATTTTTTCCAAAGCTGTGATTGGCTAAGTATGCCATTACTACACTGGTGGGCAACAAACCCTAGAGTACATTACCTCCTCAAAACTTTAGAAAAAGATGTATTTCTGGGAAAACACCCTGAGTTAATGTTGCATTTCATAAGTTATTAAGAACATTACTTATTATAGGTGCCACAACTTTTAGTGTCTTGTTGGAAATGTTATTCACTCCATGTGAACTTCTACTTTTTAGATTTATGATAATCTCCTATATTTCAGATAGAGTTTTAGATAAATTTTTAACTCTATTCTTCTGTAGTATGCTCATTTTGTTTTCTCCTCAGAACTATTTGCACCAGTTTTCCTGCCTATTTTTAAAAACTAGTTATTAAAAATATCTGCTACACCTGAACTGTCTTTTACAATGCTCCAATTCTCTTTAACCCTTTGTGTCATAGTGGTTTCACTGCAAAACCACTTTTTCCTGCATTGTATCCCTTTGCGGCTTAGGTGACTCACTGTGAAACCACTGTCTCAGCCTTGTTTGTGGTGCACTCTAGCGAATTTTTGATGAACTAACTCAACAAATCTTGAGAGAGCAACGCAGCGATCTGGAACTGGCATCTAGCATGTGTTTTCCGTGCAAGTGCGACATATTGAGATTTATACACGTTGTTTTGTGTTATTCAGATGCTGTATTTTATTCAAAGCAAGTAAAATTTTTATATACGCTACGACATATGTTCTAGATTGAAAATATGTCTAATGTTTGAATATAGCACATTAATTGAAACAATGAGAAGCACAAATTTATATGATATCTTTACCATACAAAACTTCTGTTCTCATATACAGTAAGTTATTTAACTTTTACCTCTATTTAGGTGGATAAAAGATACTCCTTGGTGGAATTAGATGAGGCTACTGTCTAAAACCTACTTTTTGAGGATATTCCAAGCGATTTGTCAGAACTGTCAGAATCTGAAGAGGAGGGCATTACTCAGGCCCTTCGTCAGAAAGCCCCCACGCTCCTACCTTCTTTAGCAGCTGAGAAATAAGTTTTTAGAGCTCCAGCTGATATCAGTGAACTTCTTCCTTCCAGCCAAGACTTTACAGAACCAAACACATGAGATCGGTGATTATGATCATGTAAATTTTGTGGAGGAAACTGGGCCTTCGCCCAATTTCGATAATCTTTCTTCCCCAGCTGACTTTTTCCTTGAACTTTTTACAAATCAGACATTGGATGAAATAGTGTATCAGATGAATTTATATGCTTCACTATGCCATCGACCCATTCTTGCAGTTCTGCTTACTGCTCATCACAGAGCAGTAAGCAGTAAGCAGTATGCTATGCAAAGGGGTGGTGGCATCAACCCCCACCCTACAAATACAGATGAGATGAAAGTGTTTTTAGGTATTAATTTACTTATGGATTTAAAAGCACAACCTAGTTTTACGGATTACTGTTCATCTTTTCCAGCATTGCGGGATGAATACTTTGCCCAAAGAATGCCATTGAATAGATTTGTGTGGCTCTTTTCTAATTTACATGTAAGTGACAACTTCTTCCAAGTTCCTTCCAAGAACTTTCACTGCAGAGCTGTCATATTAGCGCACTTCAGTTCCTCCTGTTCTGCTATCTGTTTTCTTTCCAAGAAACAAATTTCACTGCTGAGCAATTATTTGAATTTTCAATATTACTATGCAGCTTATCTGAATGACTCAAAAAAAATCACAAGTACCAAACCAGAATATGACAGAAATATTGTAAACACTTGATCCTATATAACTCCTGAAAACTTAGGAAAGGATTGTCACACAGAATCCCCACTTTATTTATGCAGAATACTAATATGCTATTAAAGAGTTATTATGACTTATTACAAGCTACAAGAACTGTCTTCAAGTTGATACACACAGCTAATAATGATCTATACCGCAAATGTCAGTTGACTGTGCAGTTTAAGAACATGTCTTATGACCTTCCTGGAAATAGAAACAGCTGGAAGTCTACATTGCTAACGTCAGTTGGATATACAATTTTGGAACATAAATTACGACCTTTCTGGAAACAGAATATAATCACGCATTCCATAAATGATGATCATGTAGAAATGGGCTTTTTCTCTTCATCAACGAGACCTAGCAGGCAATAGGTATATGTCTAGGTTGTTACCATATTCGGAAAGGTTCCACTTTGTCGCCATATGAGCAAAATACAAAAAGTCAAACTATATTTGTGACTGGACTGGAGAGTTTCTAGCAAATAACTGGTTGTTCTTAACAAAGAGGAGAGTTAAGACTTAAAAGTAGTTTCATGCGTTCCTTTAGGGAGTATTACTATACCTTCTATGCGCAATGCTGTGTCTGGCACAGCAAGTACAGTGATATTGGCTTGTGTCTTAGTGCTCAGCTTGCATGTCTACCGAAATAGTAAGCTGCTGTCCAGCGTCCAAAATCGATGAGTGATTAAGGCTGTAGGAATGCATCTTTGTAAACTCCTATTAAATGGTGTCCTACGTAGGAATGTCCTCCATGCCCCAACATGCCAGAGATATAAATCACGAAGGTATTTTACTTAGTGAATACGGATGGAGACAGAAGCAAGGACCACATGCTGCAGTCGCGATAGTAAAAGTGTGCGGTAGCTGTAGAGATCCAACATGTGGCTCATAACGTCATGCAGCACAATAAGACACCTTACAGTCCTAAAATTAGAGCATGGCTAAGTGAGAAATCATGTAACTGGCTGTGGCAAGGCTGTACTACCTGTAACAGACAGCAAATGTCTACTTGAATTCCAAACTGCACGTATCGACACATCAGCAAAAGCAGGCTCTGACCTGTTGCCTAAGTACACAGATCTGTGTGATGTCAAGCAGTGCATAGTGAGGAGCCAAGCAGTGTTGGCTTTGAACTGAATAGTGCAGTTGTCGTGAACAGATGCATCTTGCAGCAGCAGTAGTGATGCCAAGGGGCCAGCAGTCACGCGCACTGGCTCTCTCTGGCAAGACATGTCACAACGTGTTGAAGGCTCACATGTGGCTGTCAGCTCTATGCGGCATGACATGGTGTAACATGGGAGCCAATCTGTTTAAATAAAAATTCAACTGCATACCTATCTTGTTCCTAGCCTACCATACATACAATAGTGCTGAGTGGTTGTCAATCATACAGGCTGCAACAGTCAACTGTATGCCTTTAAAACTAAAGTAGGTGCTCTAGTTCTGTCAACCAGTGGCCTATTCACAATTTTGAACTTAAGGTAAATGGATTTTTGATTTTCTTGTAATTTTAAACTTAGAACAAGTGAATTATTTTTATTTACTACCATTTTTAAATTGGGTCTTGCACGTTTTTGAATTTGCTGCCCAGACAGGATTTTAAACTTAGAACACACATGCAATCTGACAACCATGCGTGCTGGGCCCATATCCTCGAGTCTGTCATACTGGAGTCTTGCATCATACAGCCGTTGAAATCTGCCAAACATGCATGCTGGGCTCATATCCTCGAGTCTATAATATTGGAGTCTGGCCTGTGAAATCTGCCAGCCATGCAGCCTGGACTCATATCTGGGGGTCCACAATCTTAGATTCTTACATCACAGGAGTGAGGAAATCTGACATCTATGCAGGCTTGGCCTGTATTCTTGGGTCCTTCATTGCACTAATCTGACAATGGCCCACCTGGCTAGCCGCGTAGTCTAACGCTCTGCTTCCCAAGTGGGAAGGTGTGTCAGTCCCTGGCACGAATCTGCCCGGTAGATTAGTCTTGAGGCCCAGTGTTCTGGCCAGCCTGTGGATGGTCTCTAAGGCAGTTTTCCATCAGCCTCAGCAAATGCGGGGCGGTTTCCCTTATTCTGCCTCAGTTACACTACGTCGGTAATTGCTGCACAAACACTGTCTCCACGTACGCATACACCATAATTGCTCTACCACACAAACATTTGGGGTTACACTCACCTGATATGAGACATTCCTTGGGGAGGGGGGATCCACCAGTGGCCAAACAGCACAATAACCCTGGGTTCAGTGTGGGGCTGTGGTGAGGTGGGTGGACTACTGTGGCCTGTTGTGGGGTTGTGTACCACTGAGGGCTACGGCGGAATGAAGCTTCTTCGTCGTTTATAGGTACCCAGTTAAATACACAATAGGAAAATGACCCAGTTGGATTTTTGAATTTCCTGTCATTTTACAACTAGCACAATTGCAATTTTTTGAATTTCACACCAGTTTTTGAATTTCAACCCATTTTATACATAGGAAAATTGAGCTGCTTTGAATTTACTGCCAATTTTGAATTTTCTGCCATCTTATACATGGCTTGATTGGTCTGTGTCAGAGGGGTGAGGAAGGGTAGAGGGAAGTCTGGTAATGTTACATGAGGGGGAGGGGAAAATGTGGCAAAAGTGCAGTCTGGGGTCAAATGCTCTTAGCTGCATTGGTGACTAGTCCACATTCGAAGTCCCTGGGCTCTTCTAACCGACCTGTTCTGCTGTTGTCTCTTTATTTACTGAGAACACAATACTCCCTGCCTCTCTTTACATCAGTGGTCCACATCTTGTGAAATTTAGCAGTCAGTTCCACATTACATTGACGTGTCCAGGTACTTTTACATCAGGTAGTGTGTGGGTCTAGAAGTGGATGTTCGACTGTAGCCTGTTGGCACATGGGATGCATCTGATTTTTGATGTCCTGGTACCTAATCCATTGTAGTGTACAAACATGTACCATGAAACATAATTCCATGTGACATTTTTCTATACCTACTGCATAAAATGCTGCTGTTCCTACAACCATGTTATTTTCTGCTCTGTGATGAGCAGTAAGCAGAACTGCAAGAATGGGTCGATGGCATAGTGAAGCAGTCATTATGAATGATATAGCTGATCAGTTGTGGTTGCTGTCCAGCACTGATTTGGTGAAAAAATTGCTGGTCTATGGCCAGTCTATAAGCTGTTATAATACGCAATAGTCAACAACGACCTCTTTCGTTTTCTCACATGCCAGCTGACTATGGAATTGACAAGTGGGATTTCCAGATTCGAGATATTCACAGTACACCCTTGACAAAGTGACTTGTGTATAACAATGACAGAAGATGAGGAAATGAATTAAAATTTGTGTCACACCGAGGACTTGAACCAAGGTCTCCTTGTATTGTAGGCAGGTGTGCTAGCCATTGTACCACTGCAACAGTATATGTTACACAGCTGCATGGACTACCCTAGTCCACTGACCTCCCCAACACAAACTCCAATTCACGTCTTCAGGTTATTTTCCCCTTCTTAAATCATCACTATTGCCGAGGCTCTCTAGTATTGGAATGGTACCTAAGCATGGGACATATTGGCCATATCCTGCTGTATACCAGATGTAGGTGATCTATAGATCTAAGATAATTTAATTCTGGAGAGCCTCGACAACAGTGACCATTTAAGAAGGTGAAAATAAACTGAAGATGTGAACTGAAGTTTGTGTAAGGGAGGTCATTGGACTAATATAGTCCATGCAGTTGTGTTATCTACACTGCAGCTGTGGTGTAATGGCTAGCATACCTGTTTAATAAGCAACACTCAGGTTCACGTCTTGGCCATGGCATAAATTTTAATTCATTTCTTCAGCTTCTGTCATTAGCATAAGATAAAGTTGAATGAGACTCAAATGTCTCAAGGAAAATTTAATTATATCATATCTAAAGTGCCTTGTGAAAAGCCATTCAGGACGATTAAAATCCTCATCTGTCTATCCTGATAAGGTTTGCTGTTTTTGTGTAAGACATTCAGGTGAGTGCTGCATTGGTTCCTTAGCAATGCCGTGATCAACTCCTTCCTTTTTTTTATTAACGAGGTAAGATGGAGCATTGTATGTAACGAATACTATGTCCGTACAACATTCTTTTAGACTTTCTCCTAGACACTGCTGGTTGCTCTGGACATTTACACCTGTTCTGCAGGTGCATTTTTCTATAGAAGAACTAGTAGCATTTGTAAAATAGAAGAAAAATGTAAACTTCTGTTATTAAATTTAGGCTATTGTCATGCAAATGTATCCACACACACACAAACAAATGATAGCTTGTAAGCTGACATGTTCCATATCACTCTGACAAAAATCGTTTAAATGATATATGGAGCAAGGAATTAATTAACTAATTTTTTTGCAAAACTACATAACTAAGTAATGAACAATCAGTAACTAAAGAAAATATACCACAATAATGAACTAACTAACTTTTCAAATTTAGCTGCTTCTTCCGGTTTTTGTTCGAAATATTTGTGCCACAATATCTGAGAATGGGATATCTCAGCAGTGTACTTTATTTCCATACATCCTGGCAAGCAGTGGCAGTCTGCCAGGTTTCCCTCAGAACCATAGAAGTCATCTGAAACAAAACATCCAGTACCATGCATACTGACATAGAAAATACAGAGCTATGTTTTGACGATTAGAAAGGAAACAAATGTTTTAAATGAAGATAGCTTAGCTCTCAGAGAAGGGATGCATAAACTACAGTTTATTTTATAGCCAAATGCTGGAAGTATTACTGTTGAACAAATGAGACTTGGCAGTTTAACCTGAAGAACTGGATAGTCGCCAGTAAATGCTACAGATATGAAATGTGATTGTCGTTGGCAGTGGTGAAATTTTGAAATATACAATTCCTTATTATCTTCCAGTGGACACACCTACTTCTTGTTCTGTTTGTTTGCAACATTATTTGTGAGATGTGAATTTATAATGGTGTGAGATGTGAGTTTATAGTGGCCTGTCTTTTACATGTGATTGAACTGGTTACTCTTGTTGTAAAACCATTATATCATAGTGCTGGTGATGACAGTGACTTATCTGCAAACCCTCAATAATGGGAAGGCGTGAACAGCTGTCAGTAATGCTGACGGTGACAGAATGAGTGTTGTGTTTCGCTTCATTACTGGATAATTTACTATAGTAACAATATTTAATATTTAATGTTATGTAAGTAGAATCAAGTAAATTATGTATGAACCCCATATGGAGTTGTGCTGGTTCGAGGATTCCTGGACCTCACATTTAACAGAGGGCTACTCATACTATAGAATACAAGTAGTCCATCTAGGGATAATATTTTCATGATATGCACAGGAGCCTATAAATGTAGGTCATTCTCCCACTCAGACAAGGCAAAACTTGAGGAAATAGCGAGGTAACTGCAAACCGAACAGCAGCAGGAGAAATACCCATTAGAAGAAACTTATCATTTTTGGTTTACTATTTATTTTCATTTCGTGTTCTTTCTAGTTAATTATGATTCTTATACATACTTATTCTAAAGTTACACTGTATAAATTAATATCTTTGTATCTGCATTATTAGAGTTAATAATTAAAAAGAAACTATTAAGCAGAGAAATTTGGATGCCCAGGAAGGAAGATGTCTGCAATAAATATACAAACAACCCCCTTAATATATGATGTCTGTCTAAAAAATATTCAAGCTAAAATATAATGAATATTGCATGTCTGACTGGATGTGGGCCCCATTCCTTTTCAAAGCAGTCTTCCCACTCCTTCACACATTATTTCATCTTACCTTCCACTGCTTTTTTTCCCGGTAACAATAGAAGCAGAAGAAATGAATCAAAATTTGTGTGACAGTTAAGACTTGAACACTGGTATCCTGCTTATTAGGCAGGTGACTAGCAAATCTGCATAATAAGCAGGGGACCCAGTTGAAGTCCCAGCTGTGGCACAATTTTTGATTCATTTCTTCAGCTTCCCTCATTATCAAAGATAAAGTTGAGTCTCATATGTCTCAAGGAAATCGACATTCCTTTCACTGTTTGATGTCGCGTTGGAACACATCTTTTGGAGAGGCCTGCAGCCCCCCGCCATCGCATTTCATATTGTACTTTCTCTACTCTCGGAATGGGATCTTGTCAGTGGCGTCTTTAATTTTGGAAACAGTCACATGTTAGGAGATACATTTGGGAAGTGGGAAGTTGCATGACAAACAAAATTAGCATCAGAGGCAATGTATGAATTGGGGCATTGTTATCATGCACTTTCCATTCAGAAGTTTGATTTTCTGCGCCGACTCATTCTGTGTCCATCTGCTGGAGAGGAAGGAATGCACTTTATTTTTTTCCAGTGGGAAGTTGGAACAGTTTATTTAGGGATGGATTTCACATAGTTTTGTTTATTACGGTGATACAAAACACATGACCTGATGTGATGTAGTCACAATACATTGCCTATAGACCTGCAAACTGCTCGTAAATTACTGAAATAATGCAGTACACTGATGTACAAACACGCAAACAACTCGTAAATACTCAAAAGGAGCATGTAAAACGCTCTCAAACCCGCCCACTAATTGTAAACTGTCGAAATAATGCATTTCACAGCCTAAAAACCTGCAAACTACTCGCAAATTACCGAAATAATGCAGCACACTGATGTACAGACATGCAAACAACATGTAAATTGTCAAAATAATGCATGTAAAATGCTCTGCAAACACGCTCAGTAATTGTAAACTGTCGAAATGATGTGTTGCACAGCCTACAGACGTGTCCACAAAATAATGCAGTACACTGATGAACAGACACGTTCACTTCGCGTAAAATTGACAAAATAATGCATGTCTGACGCTCTGCAAACACGCACACAACACTTAAACAGTCGAAATAAAGCAGTGCACAAACATTCATTGCATGTATAAATGCTTTCGGACTATCATTGACAAGTTCGAGCACAACATATCAGTGAACTGTTCCCTACAGATGTACAAACTGGAATGATGATCGGATGTGTCAGGCACGCACGCCGGTCCAGTCTGCCCCACATGCAAGATGCCTCCAGCTGCGAACATGTTACCTAACCATCGTGGCTGACGCATAGCTTTTGTACCTGCAGATCCAGCGAGATGTTCACCTAGCGACTCACTCTCACAGGCACAGCTAAAAGATTGTCAGTGTTATACTGAAGTAACATGTCTGTGTAAACAACAGCGAAGTTTCCCTCTGGACATGCTGTAGAAATCTTTTGCAATGCTCTCAGAAGCTGTTTACGAAAATATCCCAGAAAAACGTGGGATGCATTCTTCCTAGTGGACCTAATGGGACGGCCTGTCCGTCATGTGTTAACCTTCCCACAAAACCGTAACGTCCTGCTCTCAACACATGTCCCAGAAACGGTAATAGTTCGCCCTTGTTCTCGTGGCTAAAAGCCTTCATCTTGTTTGTGCATGCTTGCAAAAACACCATTAATTATAAAAGCGTTCTTGTTGTTTGGAAAGAGAGAACTGTCTAAGCACAGACGGGAAAATCAGTTCAATTATGCAAACAGAATTGCAAGAATTGTCCTACAGAAGAGAAAAATTGCTGAAATCTTCGGTGTCCTACAGCTGCTGGTCTAGCGATGTCCTAATGCCACAATGGCGGATGAGGGACAGCATCACATCAGAGATGGACAATCTGCTTCAACTTGTCTTTGAACACTTGAACAAAGAGGACATCACATTACTCTCAGAACTTTCCACAGATACCTTCCCCCCATCTTGTTCAAACCAGTCTGTAGAGGCTCCTAAGTCCCAGCACAAAGGATGTCTTGTGAATGAATGGAGCGTTCTGCTTGGCTCTCACTGAATTTATCTGCCAAACTGCTGTTGCCACCTCTGTGGGAACACTGTCTGTCTTTTTTTTTCTGCAGATGAGACTTTTAGCGGCAAAACTGATTTGTACAGATTGCGTCAACACACTGGCAGTTAAACCATGCAAAAGTCTTCTACAGATCGTCAAATATGGAAAGGCACTTCCTTAATTACACTGCTCTGCTATCGTTGACCAAAGCTTGAATTTTTCGGCGAAGCCCGCCAAACTGCTGCTGCTGGTTTGGGAGCACTGTCGATCATTTTCTGCAGACGAGACTTTAAGTGGAAAAACTATTTTGCACATATCGGCATATTGTACTGACAGTTAAACCTTGCAAAGGTGGTCTACAGACCATAAAATATAGAAAAACTCCCAGTCAATAACACTGCTCTGCTATTGTCGAGGAAAGCTTGAATATTTCAGCATGAAGCTGATCTCCAACCCGACTATATCACCACATGCCGTATGGATGTAGTAAACTCACAATTGCCGGCTGCAAAGGCCATGCGGTGCTTTAGTCTGGAACCGTGCGACTGCTATGGTCGCAGGTTTGAATCGTGCCTCGGGCATGGCTGTGTGTGATGTCCTTAGGTTAGTTAGGTTTAATTAGTTCTAAGTTCTAGGGGACTGATGACCTCGGATGCTAAGTCCCATAGTGCTCAGAGCCATTTGAACCATTTGAGCCAAACTCACAATTCGTATCCTGTACCATACAAGATCACCACTTCTGCATTCTGCGTGTAGTTATCGACCACCAGAGATTTATACAGTTACCATGAAGTCAGATAGCATAAGCACATGCAGCACTAGATATTTACTCTGAGCTCGGTAGGCCTTCCATGGCAGCCAATGGTCACAAGTCATCTGCTCCCCCCCCCCCCCCACCCCCCCCCCCCACCCACCCCTCCCTGCCCCCCGCACACACTCGCCCAATGCATGGCAAGAGCGCCCTCAGCAGACTGAGGTTACTCTCTGAACTGTTGTACAAAGGCTGGGTCATTTCCCTTTGGCACAGAGGCGTTTCTGTTTCTGACCCTGACCTGCCTGCTTGCTTGCTTTCTACACCTGTCTATAGACCCTGGGATTACAAGAACATCTGTATTTTCACATGGTTTGCTAGGATTTCATGCCATTTTCGCGATACTTCACGATATCAAGCGAATTGCAATATCGCTTGCATAGTTGTATCACTTGCACAGTATAATTCTGAAGATATAAACTGGAAATTATTTCTCTAGAAACCTGAAACTTTAGCGAGGTGCAGCTAGGTTGATCATGCTGTAAACCACTGAGTAACTTACAAACTTATCTTGTCTGCGAAGACCTTTAAGTGAAAACTCGAAAAAATAGAGGAAACTCATGTTTCCACTTGCGAATACAGATGTCGGTGATTTAAGAGATTCCAAATCATCCTTATAATTTACAGAGTCAACTAAGATGTTTCTCATCTCTAGAGAACCAGCAAACGTATCTTCCACTCGTCTTTCACCTGCTAGGTGCACACAACACACACCACAATCGATGTTATTCAACCAAATAAAAACAGGAAATGTGTAGAAATAGTCAACCAGACAATTTACATGGGAAGGAACAATGGTCCTGAGCAAACACATGTCCATACCGATTCTTCTCGAAATTCCACTGAGAACACATGCGACCACGAAGGCTGTCCAACACATACTGAGTATCATTTCACTGTTCAGCCGTCTAGAGCGCGACACGGTTAAGTCAGCTATATTCCTGTACCCCAGCCGACCTTTCCATTTGGACGGCTCCTGCCATTAGCTGGAAATGTGAATCATTCCCCCCACAGGCCACCGCTGCCACAAGCCACACACCCCCAGACAGAATCATCCTAGGAAACCGGCCACATATATATTCAACAATGAACGATGTATCAGAAATACCCACTCCTGACGACTGTGACTCTGGAAGGAGAAATATCTACCATTCTTATGACTTGACATAATTTTCCAAGTGAAAAAAATCTTTCATTCCCTTTGCGGCTCTTGCTGTTTTCCACGTCAAATCCATACCTTCTCTTATGAAAGGACATATCCATTTCCTTTGCACATGTCGGAACACACCCACACACACACACACACACACACACACACACACACAAAGACACACACTTTGTAAGCCTGACGTTCAAGGCGACTGTATCATGCATCCTCTACTACTAAGTATAATAATTCACCAATAACTGAATTCTGGCGATTCGAAACAGTACTGAGCGAAAATCAATGATGGGTGGAGATGTCTCATAAGTTTTTCTTGCAAATGCTACCATTGTGTCTTATAAAGAGGAATGTAACCATCTTACAAGCTGCCAGATGTTAAAAACACGATTGCAACGACCAAGTTACTATTATAAGCGGTCTTGGTTCTATGGGTGCTCAGAAGTATCACTAATGGTATCCATGCTAAAAACTACACATGCCTTATAAATCGAGGTATTGCATTGCCTCTGAATGAAGTGGTTTTTCCAGACAAATACCGCGACACTAAATACAGACGGCGACTGACAGAGTGTATATTAACAGACCAACGCGCGGCTACACATTGCCGACGGTGTAAACTCGTAAAGAAGTCACTGAATTTAGAATGTGATTCGGTAAGGAACATGGTATGAAGCTGGTATTTGCAACACCCTCATACTGCCACTAGATATTTCTCCAATATTTGTAACACATTCTGTCAAGATGCCACGTCAGAGGTTCTGCGATATATCCACTGGGTTATAGGTGATTGAGAATGATCGCATACAGTAGATGGTGTGCTGATTGAGATCATAAGAAATGTACACAGGCTTTTCAGATATATACTGTTATGCATTCTGGTAGAAATGCTGTCTACGATTTGGAATCAAGTCTTTCAACCACATACCTGCATTAGATCCTATGGAGAAGTCTTTTAATGATTACAGTCACCAGTGAAAAGTATTCATGACAGTCTCATATCTCAAAATCAGTCATCTTTTCCAAACCTATCTGCTACAGTAATATTCCAGGGTGGTTTTAGATAGTCCCTATGCACCTTGGAACTGCTCCTCAGACGCTGCACTGCCATCCCTGCAGCTTTGCGCCTGTGGTCGCTCAGTCGGAACTGAGCAGTTGTCAGAGAGAGCTGTATGTACCACCTTCAGGACCCCGTGCAGAAACAGGTTGTCCTGAGTTACTGTGACAGGACCGTGTTTTGACTATTCAGTGGAAATGGGAACATGTTGTCATAGCTCCACCAACTGTGTACAACGTGTAAGGTCAGTGCCAATTGAAGCCTACTCCTGCAACACGAGGTAGTGTAAAAGACAGTATGAACCGTTATGGTGATAATTCTTATCGGGAAAATTAGGAAGAATCAACATCATACAGGTACTGCAGTCCGAAGCAGATCCGCGCCCCTAAGGGCCCAGTCACGTCTAACACCCTACATTCTATCATCGTTGTTCTGTACCATTCAACAGAGAAAAATTACGAACTATGAAAGCTCCACTAACTTCAATCGATAGAGAACCCGATAAGATTTTTACTGCATCTCTCTCTTCCGATATATCGAAAACAAATACCATATGCGTGCCAGCATCGAGCATATGCAGTGATCCTATTAAGCATGCAGCTAGTAATCCATTGCACAGACTAATGTTAAGTGTCAACACTCATACTGTAGGAGGACCGTATCCCACAGACTATCAGTCGCAAGAGAGGCTAGCTGTGACCCTGTGTCGTTGTTTGAAACATTGTTTTTTTTCTGCTGCAACACGCTTTGTACACTACCATACATTTTGTTTTTTTCCACCACGACTTCGAGGTATGTGTCAGGTTCTAAACTGACATTAACACATTCTGATCCATTGCTTCTCACAGAAAACTGGACGTCACACAGTATAAATCATGTTGTTGCTGCTGCTACCACAACACACACTCACACACACACATACACACACACACACACACACACACACACACACACACACACACACACACACACACACACACACACACATGGATGATTGAAATAAAAGACAGTCACAACGTATGGAAACTGGAACAATTTTGCGACACTGTGGAGAGTTTCCAAATTGCTGTCGGAAGGTGATTGACAGCCTCTACATTTAAACTCATATGCCACAGTAACGGGATGACTGATGGCTCTGTGTTGCATTTCGACTGATCCCTCTTATTGCAGTCATGTATGCGATCACTGTTTCGGTTCAAGCCATTCCCAGAAGGTGTTGGCCCTCCACCAAGACTTTTCCTCCATCTCAAGCAAGGGATGTCAGACAATCATTATGTGGTAATCAACAGTGCACCAGTGGTTGGATGGGACGGAAAAGTCACCGGCGATGTACTGTAATAATAAGCATCATAGTTGATAGCGCAAACAGTTTTAGCAATTTTACCATAATTTCAACACGAACCAATGACGCGGCACCATGCTTCCCAGATTCTGTATTGTCACTAAACCGACCCTCTACTTTGCGAGTAACATTGCGAATGTAGATAGATGACTGTGCAGTACGTCCATTCGCTGTTAATCCTCGAACATACGCATCGAAGTATACCAGACAGTGATCTACATATTACGAGCACTTCAAGTGTAGTGTGTAATTTACGATCTTTCTTTATCCAGATCAGAGTCACAGGGCATTCTCGCGTTCTTAGGATAAAGTCAGAGATTGAAAGATCTCCTTGCATTGTCTCTGACCAATCCGCCCTGCAGCACTGTCACCGATTTCATCTGCAACTGACCAGAAGTAGACCAGTACATTCTGCGTCTCGTGAAAGAATGGAGAACGCCGAATCCATAACTGCTGTTCTCCACCCACCCAAGTGCACAAGATGTCTCCAGATGCGCGCATGTCGAGGATCTTACCACCCCTTATCGGTGTGTAGTAGTAGATATGAAAGTGTTGTGACGTAGTAGTAGACGGTTAAAAAGAATAAGAAATGGATGGTTTTTATGGAGAATGGACATTCATACAGACGGAGTTCGAAGCATTTTACGTAAATCAATTACGCTACCAGTTGTAAAGTATTATTCTGCTGTCCAGGAACAGTACCAAAAAGTTATTATTAAGAGAGAATATAAACACATGCATTCCTAAGGCTACACGGTTCTGCACTTAAAACAGGCCATAATGTTAGATATTTGCAGTTTCCGACCTATCAGTTGTGTGGAATGCAATGCTGTTATACTCCAATATAAGAAGTATATTTCCAGTGCAAGACATATATCTTTCGTGCAGGTTTCTCTACGATAAACTATTGTGAGAAACTGTAAAATAAAAAACTTCTTCCTTAAAATATAGATTCTGTTTGATACAGGCAGAATATAGCTTTCCAGAGATGTATAGCGTCCACTGTTCACATCCGATCACGGTTCAGAAATTATACTATGCTCGCATCACTTCTATAAAATGATCGTTAGTAAAGGAGAAAACCCCTTACAAGGAAACAGATAAAATCATAGCAGCGACGTTTGACAAGTGAAATTACAAGACATGCCGCCATTAACTCTGTAAACAGGACATCTGTCAAGCAGATGTGTACATGGGCATTGTAGTGCCTCACAAACACATATAGCTAACTTAGAATCACCTTAGTAATGAAACTGAAGTCTTGATTTTATACCCAAGGTGCGACAGGGGAATGGAGAAAGCCGCTTTAATCTTCGTTCTTTTAGAGGAATGTATCGAAACAGGATGGTCAAGTTCCATCACACATGACCACGGAAGTCCTCTTATGACCGAGAGGTTTGCTGTTAACAATCGCAAGTAGACAGTGCTCTATGTCACACACAGAACATGCCGTTGTATACGAGTCGAACGCAGGCTATGTCACACAACTGATGTATCCTGACAGAACAATGGAAAAAAATGGTCAAATGATATGCAACAACATATCTCTCTCTAGAACGCATCATCATTCTACCATTAAATCGTACCTCGTTACAACTCCATCGCAACCGATCACTCCATCCACTCTCTCTCATACTTTAATTCAGATGCAAGTAAGTTTAGAGCCTGGTGGTTCTCTGTTTTTACAGGAAAGCATCAAAGACAACAGAAATTTGAAATTTAGCATTTGAGAAATCTTTCACGCAGGAGGATCGTACAAACATACCGCCGTTTGAGTCTCGTACAGATTCCCGTATGGAGGACATAGGGTTGTGAAGCGGCTGAATGGGTTGAAAATAAATAAATCGCCAGCTCCTGATGGGATTCCAATTCGGTTTTACAGAGAGTACTCTACTGCATTGGCTCCTTACTTAGCTTGCGTTTATCGCGAATCTCTTGCCCAATGTAAAGTCCCGAGCAACTGGAAAAAAGCGCAGGTGACGCCTGTTTATAAGGAGGGTAGAAGGATGGATCCTCAAAATTACAGACCAATATCCTTAACATCGGTTTGTTGCAGGATTCTCGAACATATTCTCAGTTCGAATATAATGAATTTCCTTGAGACAGAGAAGTTGCTGTCCATGCATCAGCACGGCTTTAGAAAGCATCGCTCCTGCGAAACGCAACTCGCCCTTTTTTCACATGATATCTTCCGAACCATGGATGAAGGGTATCAGACAGATGCCATATTCCTTGACTTCCAGAAAGCGTTTGACTCGGTGTCCCACTGCAGACTCCTAACTAAGGTACGAGCATATGGGATTGGTTCCCAAATATGTGAGTGGCTCGAAGACCTCTTAAGTAATAGAACCCAGTACGTTGTCCTCGATGGTGAGTGTTCATCGGAGGTGAGGGTATCATCTGGAGTGCCCCAGGGAAGTGTGGTAGGTCTGCTGTTGTTTTTTATCTACATAAGTGATCTTTTGGATAGGGTGGATAGCAATGTGCGGCTGTTTGCTGATAATGCTGTGGTGTACGGGAAGGTGCCGTCGTTGAGTGACTGTAGGAGGATACAAGATGACTTGGACAGGATTTGTGATTGGTGTAAATAATGGCAGCTAACTCTAAATGTAGATAAATGTAAATTAATGCAGATGAATAGGAAAAAAGAATCCCGTAATGTTTGAATACTCCATTAGTAGTGTAGCGTTTGACACAGTCACGTCGATTAAATATTTGGGCGTAACATTGCAGAGCGATATGAAGTGGGAAAAGCATGTAATGGCAGTTGTGGGGAAGGCGGATAGTCGTCTTCGGTTCATTGGTAGAATTTTGGGAAGATGTGGTTCATCTGTAAAGGAGACCACTTATAAAAGACTAATACGACCTATTATTTGAGTACTGCTCGAGTGTTTGGGATCCCTATCAGGTCGGATTGAGGGAGGACATAGAAGCAATTCAGAGGCGGGCTGCTAGATTTGTTACTGGTAGGTTTGATCATCACGCGAGCGTTACGGAAATGCTTCAGGAGCTCGGGTGGGAGTCTCTGGAGGAAAGGAGACGTTCTTTTCGTGAATCGATACTGAGGAAATTTAGAGAACCAGCATTTGAGGCTGACTGCAGTACAATTTTACTGCCGCCAACTTATATTTCGCGGAAAGACCACAAAGTAAGATAAGAGAGATTAGGGCTCGTACAGAGGCGTATAGGCAGTCATTTTTTCATCGTTCTGTTTGGGAGTGGAACAGGGAAAGAAGATGCTAGTTGTGGTACGAGATACCCTCCGCCACGCACCGTATGGTGGATTGCGGAGTATGTATGTAGATGTAGATGTAGACAGCTTACCTCAATAGACATACAGTAAAACGCTGCCTCGACGAAAAAAATGACTGTTTCCCTGGTTCCCGGTGCTTCCATGTCAACGTTTTCTCGTTTCCCTCTTGCTGTCACATACTCGTTCCCATGTGCAAGAACTGTTCTGGGCCAACCAGAAGGTACGCAAGTACTTCCACAATTTCCCCGCATTTCGGTGTACTTCCCATCAATTTATACGTATTTTCCGTCATTTTTCGTAATTATATCGGTTTTATGTAACTTCTATCCATGCGAACAAGACATCACTTCTCGTTCCGTGTCCTGAGAGCGCTTGTAAATGTACTACAGCTGCTAACACTTAGCGCAAATCCGCTACTTTTCTGTAGAAGCAAGACCGCTTGTGATTGTAACATGGTCGTTGCGATCGTGTTTTTAACATCTGGCGGCTTGTAAAACGGCTACATTTCTCTTTCTAAGACACAATGGTACCACTCGCAAGAAAAACTTATGAGACATGTCCATCCATCACTGATATTCGCTCAGAATTGTTTCGTATCGCCAGCATTCAGTTATTCGTGAATGATTATACTTAGTAGCAGGGGATGTGTGATAGGTACGCCTTGAGCATCAGGCTCAAAATTATGCGCGTGTGTGTGTTTCAACATGCGCAAAGAAAATGGATATGCCCTGTCGTAAGGGACGGTATGAATTTGATGTGGAAAACTGCAATAGCTGCAAAGGGAATGAAAGATTTTGAAAGCTAGCCCATGTCGGTGGCAGTTCGCCGTCTACCAAACGACTAAAAAGTCGTAACCACCACACCCGTGAGGTGCCACGGTTATCAATAGCGCAAGGAAATCTGACTAGTGGCCCCAGTGTGGATCACCCCTGAGTTGGCTAACTTGTCATAAAATTAATTTAATTCCTTCAAACCCACAACAAAATAGATGTCGTCGTAGGGAATGAGAATGGGTGTTATTGAAAAATCAATAACAAGGGCCTATGGAATCACAAAGAGATTTATTATCTAATATCATGGTCAAGAGAGAACAAACATATAAACAGAAACTTCAGGTGTGTATCATTTCATTAACACAAACTCGGGATGGTTGGCAATAGACCTGTGGAATCTAACTAGAATTTACGTGTAGATGAGACTGGTTATTGTGAGTGGAAGGATGCCAATCTCGGCATGCACACTGTGCTGTATCCTTCCACGTCACGTCAAAATATAATTCAGCATGCAATGGACACTGGGAGAAACTACTGCTAGTACAAGGCTGCCATGAAAAAAATGGTCGTGAAAACGATTGATAGGCTTCTGAATTTGCCGTAGCTGCACAACGTTACCGATGTAGCAAGTGAAAGACGAGATGCTATCGGGGTGTGGGCGCTGCTGAAACGTTGTACTGCGGAAGATGATCCCACGTTCGCCGGTGATTGTCTCACATCCACGAAAATACACTCCTGGAAATGGAAAAAAGAACACATTGACACCGGTGTGTCAGACCCACCATACTTGCTCCGGACACTGCGAGAGGGCTGTACAAGCAATGATCACACGCGCGGCACAGCGGACACACCAGGAACCGCGGTGTTGGCCGTCGAATGGCGCTAGCTGCGCAGCATTTGTGCACCGCCGCCGTCAGTGTCAGCCAGTTTGCCGTGGCATACGGAGCTCCATCGCAGTCTTTAACACTGGTAGCATGCCGCGACAGCGTGGACGTGAACCGTATGTGCAGTTGACGGACTTTGAGCGAGGGCATATAGTGGGCATGCGGGAGGCCGGGTGGACGTACCGCCGAATTGCTCAACACGTGGGGCGTGAGGTCTCCACAGTACATCGATGTTGTCGCCAGTGGTCGGCGGAAGGTGCACGTGCCCGTCGACCTGGGACCGGACCGCAGCGACGCACGGATGCACGCCAAGACCGTAGGATCCTACGCAGTGCCGTAGGGGACCGCACCGCCACTTCCCAGCAAATTAGGGACACTGTTGCTCCTGGGGTATCGGCGAGGACCATTCGCAACCGTCTCCATGAAGCTGGGCTACGGTCCCGCACACCGTTAGGCCGTCTTCCGCTCACGCCCCAACATCGTGCAGCCCGCCTCCAGTGGTGTCGCGACAGGCGTAAATGGAGGGACGAATGGAGACGTGTCGTCTTCAGCGATGAGAGTCGCTTCTGCCTTGGTGCCAATGATGGTCGTATGCGTGTTTGGCGCCGTGCAGGTGAGCGCCACAATCAGGACTGCATACGACCGAGGCACACAGGGCCAACACCCGGCATCATGGTGTGGGGAGCGATCTCCTACACTGGCCGTACACCACTGGTGATCGTCGAGGGGACACTGAATAGTGCACGGTACATCCAAACCGTCATCGAACCCATCGTTCTACCATTCCTAGACCGGCAAGGGAACTTGCTGTTCCAACAGGACAATGCACGTCCGCATGTATCCCGTGCCACCCAACGTGCTCTAGAAGGTGTAAGTCAACTACCCTGGCCAGAAAGATCTCCGGATCTGTCCCCCATTGAGCATGTTTGGGACTGGATGAAGCGTCGTCTCACGCGGTCTGCACGTCCAGCACGAACGCTGGTCCAACTGAGGTGCCAGGTGGAAATGGCATGGCAAGCCGTTCCACAGAACTACATCCAGCATCTCTACGATCGTCTCCATGGGAGAATAGCAGCCTGCATTGCTGCGAAAGGTGGATATACACTGTACTAGTGCCGACATTGTGCATGCTCTGTTGCCTGTGTCTATGTGCCTGTGGTTCTGTCAGTGCGATCATGTGATGTATCTGACCCCAGGAATGTGTCAATAAAGTTTCCCCTTCCTGGGACAATGAATTCACGGTGTTCTTATTTCAATTTCCAGGAGTGTAGTTTCGCCCGAGTGTCTGGACGTCTTTACAACTAACTGCTCTCTCTGTAGAAACGGGAGAGCTCTATTGACGACGGTCGGGAAGCAAGTCCTCAACTCCTCATCTCTCCCTTTTGCTCAAAACCTTCCGAAAAACCCGTTCCCCCCAATGTTCTCAAAAAAAAAAAAAAAAAAAAACAAAAAAAACCTATCATCACCTAGCAGTAGTTACTGTGCTAATCATGTTTCCTAGTAGGGATACCCGATCTTCCTCAACCAATCACTGCAGTGCAGTACACATTCTGTTCTCTTAAAAAACAGCACACAATGCCTGAAGGTCCTGCAGCCCAAACCACCAGCGCATTTCACAAGATGTGAAAACACGCTCCGTCTCGTCAATGAAATGATTTAGTGGGCGCTGTTTTGGCTCGGCGCGGCGGCTTCTATGAAACGCGACCTGTGGAGAAATTCATTGTCCCGTCTCACAGGGTACGCTGTTCTTATAATAAACTCATTAGCCGGGCGCAGGCTCGACGCCGCTTTACCAGGACCCGCACATGGGATTCGGAGACCAGGTGCCCACACCGCGTCCCGTCGCTAACAAAGCAGTTAGGCCAGCACCTGGATGCCCGGCGTCCCCAGTTTCTAAAGAAGAGTCATTTTGCATTCAGCCACGGCATTCCCAATTGCCCTGCCGTACCCACGGCCCACTCAGGTGACTACAAAGGAATCCCCGAACTCGCTTGCTGCTCAGGGAAAGTTCTAAAGCTGCCCCTAACGCAGTGGTCACCTCTAGCTTCCAAAAATCTGTCTCCATAGCCGAGTTTAATTCTACTACTGCTACTCAAGTCATGCAAGTACTGTGAGATCAATCAGTGGTTTACCCTAACCCTAATAATCCATCAGATTATTGTCAATCAGGGAGAATATAGATACACCAAGGGCGAATGAAATTGTATGACAATCGCCGAAACAAAATGAAAGGGGAGGTGCCTGACAGGTATTACCACGGCAGTGGCCCGCCCGGGAGGCACCGCCATCTTTCATTACCCCCCACTCAGAGTAGATCATTTTTCGCCGTTTGCGGCTCATTAAAGGCAAGGGATAGTGTGACACAACACAAGGAAAATGTCTCAATTAAAACATTATAACAGCCACTAGCCGTGATGAAGCAAGAAAGGGCAGAGACCACAGAGGCGAATATTGCCAACCTCTCAGCCAATTTTACTCTCATTCCTCAAGTGACACTCATTCATCCACAGGGATACTCACATGCACACACATCCTCTCTCCCAGTTACAAGAAACTCGAGCACTGCTGGGTGTTGCCATTGCCAGTTCCATGGACCACATCGTCTGGCAAACACCCAGACTTAATTCGTTAACAATGCATAGTTTAACAGTGCCTGTCCGCAGCTCGTGGTCGTGCGGTAGCGTTCTCGTTTCCCGCGCCCGGGTTCCCCCGTTCGATTCCCGGCGGGGTCAGGGATTTTTCTCTGCCTCGTGATGACTGGGTATTGTGTGATGTCCTTAGGTTAGTTAGGTTTACGTAGTTCTAAGTTCTAGGGGACTGATGAACATAGATGTTAAGTCGCATAGTGCTCAGAGCCATTTGAACCATTTCAACAGTGCCCTGCACAAACATACATATTGACTAGAAGAAGGAAAGGGGAAGTCCTTACAAAGGATATTCCACCCTATGTGAAAAGTGTCCACATACATTCAGTATCACTGAGCAAAGAAAAGAGACAGTCATAGTGATGAGACCTAATGTCCTTTCAGACTGATTCATTCATGAAACATGACGAATACGCATCTTGCATTCACCTTTCATTAGTACATGGTGGACACACTTGTGTAGCTGGATTTACAAAACGTGTGTCACAATCTATAGATAAAAATTGGTTGTATCTCAAGATAACAGAAAGTGAAAAACTGGCTAGGATATGGTTCAAATGGCTCTGAGCACTATGGGACTTAACTTCTAAGGTCATCAGTCCCCAAGAACTTAGAACTATTTAAACCTAACTAACCTAAGGACATCACACACATCGATGCCCGAGGCAGGATTCGAACCTGCGACCATAGCGGTCGCGCGGTTCCAGACTGTAGCGCCTAGAACCGCTCGGCCACACCGGCCGGCGGTGAGGATATTTACCAAAATAATTTATCCAGGGTACATAAAAGAAAAAAAAACAAATGAAATCTGATAGTAATGTTACGTGAAAACACAAAACCAAGAGTGTTTATAGCATGACCGACAGTGGCAAGTAGTGGTTTAGTGGCTACCAAAACAAAAATGAGACCTGCTTAAATCTATGGCAAGGAAGCAAACATACAATTGTTGTGTGTAATGTTCATCAGTGAAATAGATGATGACACAAAACTGACACTGAACATTTGTGCATAGCGTACAACAACAATGAAATACATTTAGGTTGTGGATGGTAGCGTTCTTGGGCTCGACCAATCTTGTGTAGATCTTGACAGATTTGTTTTACACGAGACACTACATAACACAGGCTGACGGCACAGTAATCTTGGTGAGAGTTGCGGGCAGTCTTACAGACAAGGCCCTCGCATGAGTCATTGGGTTTTAGGCGCTGCTGGCCCTGACGCAAGATGCTAGACGCTAGACTCATGTCACGCCCCAGCGATGTTGCTGGCCATGTGGGGTGCGGGCTGGAAAGTTCTAAGAGTAGCGTGATATCTTCTTTGTTCAAGTACTCAAATTCAAATGGCTCTAACCACTATGGGACTTAAAATCTGGGGTCATCAGTCCCCTAGGCTTAGAACTACTTAAACCTAACTAAACTAAGGACATCACACACATGCATGCCTGAGGCACGATTCGAACCTGTGTCCATAGCAGCAGCGCGGTTCCAGACTGAAGCGCCTAGAACCACTCGGCTACAGCGGCCGGCTTCAAGTGTTCAAAGACAAGTTGAATCAGATGCTGTCCCTCATCCGCCATTGTGGCATTAGGACGTCTCCAGTCCAGCAGCTGTAGAACACCGAAAATTCCAGCCATTTTTCTCTTCTGTAGGACAGTTCTGCGAATTCTGTTTGTGTAATTGTTGTGATTTACTCGTCTGTGCTAGACAGTGCTCTCTTTCCAAACAACAAGAATGCTTTTGTGATTAAGTGTGTTTTTCCAAGCGTGCACAGTCAAAATGAACGCTTTTAGCGGTGAGAACAAGGGCGAACGATTACCGTTTCTGAGACGTGTGTTGAAAGCAGGACGTTACGATTTCTGCCGTGGCGGACGTGCTGCACCATTAGGTTCGCTAGGAAGGATGCATCCCGCGTTATTCTAGGATACGTTCGTAAACAGTTTCTGAAAGCATTGCAACAGATTTCTACAGCATGTCCTGAGGAAGACAGACATCTGACTGCAGTATAATACTGACAACTTTTTAGCTATGCCTGCGAGAGTGAGTCGCTAGGCAAACATCTCACAGTTTATAATTAGTGAGCGTCTTTGCAGAGCGTTTTACAGGCATTATTTTGATAGTTTACGAGTTCTTTGCGTGACTGTAAGTTAGTGTACTGTTTTATTTCAGTAATTTACGATGTGTTTGCAGGTCTGTACGTCATGTATTGTGACCACAAGCACGTCAGGGCAAATGTTTTGTATCAGATTAATAAATAAACTATGTGAAATCTATCCCTAAATAAACTGTTCCAACTTCCCACTGGAAATAAATAAAGTACACTCCTTCCTCTCCAGCAGATGGACACAGATTGAGTCCTTTTCCTGCCATTTTTTCCCCAGACCACCATTTCAGATCATGTCATGGGGGTGATGGGAGTGACAGATTAGATTAGATTAGATTAGATTAATACTAGTTCCATGGATCATGAATACCATATTTCGTAATGATGTGGAACGAGTCAAATTTTCCAATACATGACATAATTGAGTTAATTTAACAACATAATTAAGTTAATATAACAACTTTTTCTTTTTTTTTCTCTCGTGGCGGTACTGTGTACTAGATCAGTTGGACTCCGGAACTCATGATGAACACACTGGATGGAGCTACTACCTATGACAACTCAAATTGTTAAAAAAAATATGCATCCAAAATAAAGACTTATGTCTGTCCTATCCAGCAGCCCATCACAGACTGAGTCATTTTCCTGTCAATTCCAAGGAACAGGTGGTGGTCGGATGACTTAGCTTAGGGGAGGTAGTCCAAGTGACCAATTTTTCCTCCAAAATTTTCCCGCCATTTTCTTGGTGAGAGTGGGGGGGGGGGAATGGGGAGGGGGGTATGTTATTTGAGGTAGCCCTATTGACCTATTTTCCCACCAAAATTTGAACTTCCCGCCATGTCGTCATTGCAACATTGTCACATTTATCGCCACCATCTTGGATCCACCATCTTGAATAAATTTTGCAACAGTGCATAGTGGGGTGACGCTGGCCTTGCCCTACTACTAATGTCATGACATTTGTTGAAATACTCATGTAAAATCGCTGACCGCAACGTCATTAGTGTGATGGTCCTTCATCTTAATATTACTTGTTTCCTCGCCCTCTCTGCAACAGATATCGTACAAAGGAGAATGACATTTTCCATATTTCCGGTTTTACCACACACAAGGTTCTCATCTTCTTTCGACTTAAGTCAGTGGGGCTGTGGTAGATAGGGCTCCTATCTAGAGATGACGTGAACAAGACCTCTTGTGGAATCTAAGTGCTTTATCTCCTTCGCTCTTTAACGTTTGTCAGAAACAAGCGCACACTATGTACAGTATCTATTTCCCCACAAACATTGCCATTCCTTGTCCATCCGTCTCTTTATCTCATCTCACTATCTAGTGTTTCTCCAACTATTGCCCACACGTTCGCTACATTTTCTCTGTGTTGAAAGTAAATGGTTTTCGAATCTGCTGGTCCGTGATGTACAATCCCAAGATTAGTAGTAAGGAGTCTGTTGGCGTCATTTTATATGTATATATGAGGTGTTAAAGTATTGCCCCCTGCACTCTTCTCAGGCTCTTTACCAGCTCTCTCTGCCTGAGTTTGTGACCAGACACTGGCTCGTAATGAAACTATAGCCGTCAGTATTGCCTCACAATACTGTCTTACTATGTCAGGTGGTAACCTGTATTGAACTTCAGCACGTCTTATACACAGATTTTGAGGCTCGTTTGAAGAGTACCTTTATATGCTCTTTAAAAGTCAGGCCTTCCTCTAGAAGAAGACTGAAATACCAGCAGACTTCTTATTGTTTGATTGGCATGTTATCTAGTCTGACGGTCAGGTTCTGTTGTTTAGACGATTTACCTTTCAGGAGAAGGTGAGTTGGTTTGCTTACTGCCACTTGCAGCTTGTTGCACAAGCACCAGCTCCACAGCAAGATTAATTCTCCAGTACATGTTTTTTTTCTTCCATCTGTGCGCTGGGATACCCTGAAACAATATCCAGCAGCTCATCTGCATATGTCACAACTCCAGTTATCTTCCTGACTTGCTTTCAGTAGTTCAAGAAGAGCTTGTGTCCTTATGTCTCAAAAAGTAAGCCCAAAATTGGACCTCTGTGGGATCACCTCTTGGTATGTTTCTTCGTAGTACTATCCTGGTAGTCTATTGTAACTTGCGGCTTTTGCTGTAACTGTGTAGACTCAAATATATAAGGATATCTGGGATTTCTTAATTTCTTTAGTCAAGCGAAAAGAGAGAGCCTCAACAATTTATTAAAATCTCCTTGGATGTCGGTCTTCACTTGTACAACGTAGCGAGATGCCACATTTGTGAGTAGTTCTAGTGCTCGATTTATTGCATTCTTACGACGCTTCTTGCGGGGTTCTGGCTCCTACTCCTCACGTCGTGTATCTCTTTCAATGCAAACGATAACGAAGCTGTAGTAAGCTTCGCAGGAGACCGCGCAACATACGGCTATTTATACTAACAGTGAGACACATTAGCGAATAATTTGACAAAAGATGAACTGAGGTTGGATCTGTTGGCTGAAATCCTGAAGGATAATAACATTGCTCAATATAGATTGATTTTAACTTTGAGACAAATTTCTTTTTTTTTTTGCAGAAGTGCACAACGAATCCAAACGCGACCACATACAAATAACTCGTGAATAACTTCAGTACCCATCGGCAGTGCAAAAATTTTGGAATTACTTTCTGCAGACATAGCATTTGCACCCGACAACACATGCTAAATAATAAAGTATCTCAGTGCAATAAACTTTGGAAAATCTGATCTATCTCTCAAAGAACTAAAATCACTCATGCGAAATCTCTTCACTAACTGAAATGCCTCTAAAGACTGAAATAAGAGTCCGAGGTTTACAAATTACCACACACGCCTAAAATTATTCTAAGTACCGCAACACGAAAGTAACATTCACGGAATACGTACGGCCTGTGACTTTACCGCCTCCGGACGAAACCATGACCAAACCCTTCACAAGAACTCCAGACGTAAGGCGACAGACCAAGGACGTGGAGCTCAGTCCTGCGCGCTAATTTAAATGTTCGGTCACATGACCACTTCTTGATTCAGTGGAGATATTTTCATCCTGACCACCACCCATAATTTTCACAATAATTCCGTATAAATACTTATGATAAACATACAGAAACTCTTTGCGGTCAGTTTGCGACGTCGTAATGAAATTATTTACGCATTATTTCAACAATTTTACACAAGCCTCGGACATAGAAATCCACATCCAGCACTGGAGTCAAAACATTCGCTTGACCTATTTTATAAATCAAAAGTATAATCAAATATGCATAGAAAGTTATCGGAATCTTAAAGAAGGAAACTCATGCTAATATGATCATTTGTGTCTCTGTGGAAGATTCCATAGTTGCGGCACTATTTAAGTAAATAAACTAAATTGTTTACAGAATTTTTGTATGTTTGTTTAATTAGAAAAGTAATCTGTTCATTTCATTTTCTGCATTATCCGTTTTCATTTGGTGTCCCATTAAGTGACTTTCGTTATGGGTTCAGTTATTACAGTTTATTACAAACAGTTATGGTTATTATGTTAATAACTATTTAACAATTAAAGCTTCAAACATGCATTTATATTCAGTGAGTTTCTTCCGTTGATGCTGTCCCAAAGCTGTAACTGGTTTCTTTCTAGCATGCCTCTAATCTAAAGCATTTTAAGTATTTTCATTAAAATTATTTAGTGACGTTATTCCAAGTCACAGGCCTCTCCATCTTAGCTCATTCCGCAACCATGTCGCCGGAACACACCCCTCTTTCCTCTTGGGAAATCCCCCAATGACTTTGGACCTCGTGGCTTGTTAGCCGCCTTTACCTGAGCTCAGCTCGCCTGTTACAGTCCATCTGACGACTGGTCGCCCCAAGAAACATGCTCGCTGGCCCACAGCGCCGCCCTGCGGGAGCCAAACTAGCTGATCTTAATGTTACATCCTCACCTTCCACAAGTCATATTGGTTACGATTCATTCGTATCAGCTCTCTACGTGTAAGCAATTGTGTGCAGAAAATCCTTCTTGGGTATCACCCAGAGTATTCATAATGTATATCAATTGGTAGGATCTCTGTCTTAGTCGTTTTTGAGTAGCACTGCATCAGCGGGCTTCCATCTGCCAAGACCCCTTCTCTGCACTAGCGACTCATTCAAAAGTGCTGTCATAAATGGCCCTCCGCGCTTTCTGCAGCGACTCTGGAGATATCCCATCGGAGCTAGGAGCTCTGTCTCTCTTTAAAACTATATTGAATTCTGAAGTTCCTCCTACGAAAACAATATACAGAGTTATTTATAAGTACCTCTAGAGTATTAGAAGACTACTGTGTGAAAACTACATGACATTCAAAAAAGAGACTCATGTCAGTAGATACGGCATCTCCCCAAGTTTTTAACTAACATTGCAGGTGATGGGAACCATTTATGACGTGGCAAACGTCAATACAGTAGCCAAACTCTTGTGATACGCGTCCAAACACGTCAAGGTCGATATCAGCGATTGTATTAATTATTATCCTTTCTTGTAACTCTTCTACATTAAGTGGTAGTGCAGGCAGGAACATACAATTTTTGACATAACTCTGTAAGAAGAAATCACATGAAGATACGTCAGGTGACCATGGTAGCCACTGAAGAAGTGCGGAGTCATGATGGGAATCATGTCCAGTCCTGCACTGAGGCAGTTCAGCATTGAGATAATCACGAACATCTGAAAGGACTTGTGGTGGAGCACCATCTTGTTGCAATATGAAATCTCCACTGTGTTGCACTAATTGAGACATAAGCCAATGCTGCAATATATCAGTAGTGGGGCAAGGGGGGAGGGGGGTATCGCCCCACATTGCGGGTTTCATACGTTCGAGGGCAAGCATACATACAGGGGCAAACCTATTGTTATGCTAATTGATTTATGGCTCCCCAGGGGTTGATTAATGACCCTCAGGGGAAAATCTGTCTTTCTGAGAAACTCCTCCACCCCTCCCCCTCCCTCTCCACCACCACAACTCTGGGAAACCTCCAACCCTCCCCCCTCGCCGACACAAGCACATTTTCAGACCTGAGTTATTCGATTAGCCCCCTCCCACAGCCGGCCGGGGTGGCCGGGCAGTTCTAGGCACGTCAGTTTGGAACCACGCGACCGCTATGGTCGCAGGTTCGAATTCTGCTTGGGGCATGGATGTGTGTGATGTCCTTAGGTTAGTTAGGTTTAAGTAGTTTTAAGTTCTAGGGGACTGATGACCTCAGATGTTAAGTCCCATAGTGCTCAGAGCCATTTGAACCATTTTGAACCCCCTCCCACTTTATCAATTTGATTGACTAATTAATTAAATCGATATCCTTTTGTGTGGGGCAGTTTTCCTTGGTGGATGCTGCTCTCTTCTGTAAATATTGACTGACCAGCTATTTGACAGGAAATCGATTGCAGGGTATGGAATGTTGTTTAAACAATTTCTGGTAGACAAGACAATGTGTGGAATATTGTTTATTTGAACAATTCATGGGATACAAGGCAGTGTATGGAATATGGTTTGTTTATTTAAGTAAAGAATTTGGCAGGAAATCGATTGCAGTGTATGGAATATTGTTTAAACAATTTCTGGCGGAGAAGGCAATGTGTGGAATATTGTTTATTTAAACAATATGTGGGAGACAAGGCAGTGTATGGAATATTGTTTATTTATTTAAAGGATTTGCAGGGAAATAGACTGCAGTGTGTAGAATACAGTTTCTTTAAACAATTTGTAGGTGACAAGGCTGTATGGAATATTCCGATTGTGCAAGGAATTCCATCATGAAACACTCACCACACGTAATTACACTGTCATGCTAAACATATCTGGCGAAAAAAAAACTCTCGACCACTTCGCTGACTGCCAGACGAATTGCGCTGCATCACGCACTCCACACTGGACTCGCATTCGGGAGGACGACGGTTCAATCCCGCGTCCGGCCATCCAGATTTAGGTTTTCCGTGATTTCCCTAAATCGCTCCAGGCAAATGCCGGGATGGTTCCTTTGAAAGGGCACGGCCGACTACCTTCCCCGTTCTTCCCTAATTCGATGAGACCGATGACCTCGCTGTTTGGTCTCTTCCCCCAAACAACCCAACTCACGCACGCCACCAGTCGAGAACCGCCACAGCTGCTAGATCCCACTAATTCTCCACAAACAAAGCACCAGGCAGCAGCATCCCTTTGAAATTTGGTACCAAACTCACTTCCTGCCACACTCTCTCCCTCTCTGTCTCTCTCCCTCTCGCTGTCTCAAGTGGCTCTTCCAAACAAGCGCCTTAGAAAGTCCTCCATTCGTAGAACAGTTAGATTTCTTTAAAGCTTCCTATGAATCTCAGTCTGGCGTCTGCATTTCCTGCTATTTTCTTTATGTGGTCATTCCATTTAAGATCGCTCTGCATAATTACTCCTAGATATTTACGGTAGATATTGTTCCCAGCAATCTGTCATCAATAGTGTAGTTGTACTGTAGTGGATTCCTTTTCCTATGTGTGCACAATATGTTACATTTGTTTACGTTCAGGGTCAGCTGCCAGGGCCTGCACCATTCATCAATCCTCTGCAGATCATTCTGCAAATCGGTAAAGTCTTCTGACGTAGCTACCTTGTTATAGACAACCGTGTCATCTGCGAACACTTTAAAGTGCATAGGACATTTTCTACTAGATCATTTATATACATTGTTAACAGTAACGGTCCTACCACACTTCCTCTGGATGCTCTGGAAATTAACTTCACATCTGTCGATTTTGTTTTGTCAAGAGCAACTTGTTGAGTTCTATCTGCAAAATGGAACTGAATTCAGTCGCAACTCTGGTCCGATACCCAATAAGCTCGTCGTTTCTCAACTAAGCGCCTGTGCGGGAAGGTGTTAAACTCCTTCCCGTAGTCAAGGAACACTCATCAACCTGAGCGCCGTTGTCTCCAGCTCATGACGGAACACAGCGAGCTGAGTTATTTGCGGAATCCATGTGTTTATAGTGGAGATTTTCTTTCTCCAAAAACGTCGTAATTCTTGAGTATAATACATGTTCCATAGTTCTACAAGAGATTGACGTCAACAGTATGGGCCTGTAATAATATGCATCTGTCCTAGGGCCCTTCTTGAAAACGGGCGTGACCTGCGCCTTTTTCCAGTCGCAGAGTACCCTTCGTTGCCCCAGCAACCTACGATTAATTGCTGCTAGAAGGGGAGCAAGTTCTTTCGCCCACTCTTTGTAGAATGTTATTGGCATCTCACCTGGTCCTAACGCCTTTCTATTATTAAGCCATTGTAGTTGCTTTTCTGTTCAGCGATCGGTTATCTTTATATATGCCATTTCGACGTTCGTACGGTGATTGAAAGGAGGAGCCGCGTTACGATCTTCCGCGGTGAAACAGTTTCGAAAGACCGAAGTCAGTATTTCGGCTATCTGTCTGCTATCTTTTGTTTCGGTGCCAGTGTGGTCACTGAGTGAATGAACAGAGGATTTCGAATCGCTTACTGATTTACTATAAGACCAAAGCCTCTTAGTGTTTTTACTCAGATCGGTTCCACAAAATTTTACTTTCAAAGTCATTGAACGCTTCGCTCATTGGTCTCCGTACGCTCATTTCTACTTCGTTCAGCTTTTGTTTGTCAACTAGGTTTTGACTTCTCTTGAATCTGTGATGAAGCTCTCTCTGTTTACGTAGTAGTTTCCTAACAGGGCTATTAAACCACGTTGGGTCTTTCCCATTCACCTCGCTCGTAACATACATGCCTAAGGCATATTGAATGATGCTTTTGAATTTTTTTCATTTGTACTCCACATCTTCGTCCTCATCCCTGAATATTTGACGCTGACTTCTTAGATATTCTACAATTTGTATACTGTCACTCTTGTTAAGCAAAAATTTATTCCTACCTTTCTTAATATTCTTTGCAAAACCTATAGTCGTAGTTGCTATCGCAGCCTGGTGAATACTGACACCTTCCTCTACGTTAACTGCTTTGGTAAGTCCAGGTCTATTTGTTACTAGGACGCCTAAGACGCTACCTTCACGAGATGGTATACTAACTACCACCTCGGAGTAATTTTCGAACAAGACAGTCGCAATAACGCCACAAGAATCCCTGTCTCTGGCAACAGTTTTGACAGCATGACTCTCGCAATCTATACCTGGCAAGTTGAACTCACCCCCTACTACAACAGCTACAACAGCGTGATCAGGACAGTTATTCACGAAATTCTATAAGTTCTCTCTGAAGCAAGCTACCATTGCAGCTCCTGACCCAGGCTGTCTATAAGAGCATCCGATTGCCTTTTTTGACGGACCTTTGCTGCTTAATATCACCCATATTATTTCACATCCAGAATCTGTGATAACCTCACTAGAGGTTACTGAGTTCAAAAAATGGTTCAAATGGCTCCGAGCACTATGGGACCTAACATCTATGGTCATCAGTCCCCTAGAACTTAGAACTACTTAAACCTAACTAACCTAAGGACAGCACACAACACCCAGTCATCAAGACGCAGACAAAATCCCTGACCCCGCCGGGAATCGAACCCGAGAACCCGGGCGCGGGAAGCGAGAACGCTACCGCACGACCACGAGCTGCGGACTACTGAGTTCTTTACTGCAGTAAATACGCTGCCACCATTGGCGACTAACCTATTCTGGTAACAAGTAATCCAATCTGGACTTAGGATTTCGATGCTATTCACTTCCGGTTTTAATCAGCTTTCTATTCCTATTACTATCTGGTCATTGTATCTTTCAATAAGCGATACTACACTGAAGAGCCAAAGAAACTGGCACACTTACGTAATATCGTGTAGGGCTCCCGCGAGCACGCAGAAGTGCCGCAGCACGACGTGACATGCACTCGACTAATGCCTGAAGTAGTGCTGGAGGGAACTGACACCATGAATCCTGCAGGGCTGTCTATAAATAAGTACGAAGGGGTAGAGATCTCTTCTGAATAGCACGTCGCAAGGGATCCCAGATAAGCTCAATAATGTTCATGTCTGGGGGATTTGATGGACAGCGGAAGTGTTTAAACTCAGAAGAGTGTTCCTGGAGCCACTCTGTAGCAATTCTGGACGTGTGGAGTGCCGAATTGTCCTGCTGGAATTGCTCAAGTCTTTCGGAATGCTCAATGGATACGAATGGATGTAGGTGATCAGGCAGGATGCTTACGAACGTGTCACCTGTCAGAATCGTATCTAAACGTATCTGGGGTGCGGTATCACACCAACTGCACACGCCGCACACCATTACAGAGCCTTCACTAGCTTGGACGGTCCTCTGCTGACATGCAGGGTCCATGAGGGTGTCCCTTAACCGCACACGTCCATCCGCTCCATACAGTTTGAAACGAGATTCGTCCGACCAGGCAACACGCTTCCAGTGATCAACAGTCCAATGTCGGTATTGACGGGTCCGGGCAAGGTGTCGTGCAGTCATAAAGGGTACACGGGTGGAGCTTTGACTGTGGAAGCCATATTGATGATGTTTCATTGAATGGTCCATATGCTGACACTTGTTGTGGCCCAGCATTGAAATCTGCAGCTATTTTCGGAAGGGATGCACTTCTGTCACTTTGAACGATTCTCTTTGGTTGTCGTTGGTCCCTTTCTTGCAGGATCTTTTTCCGGTCGCAGAGATGTCGGAGATTTGGTGTTTTACCGGATTCCTGAAATTCACAGTACACTCGTGAAATGGTCGTACGGGAAAATCCCCACTTCATTGCTGCCTCGGAGGAGCTGTGTCCCATCGCTCGTGCGCCGACTATAACACCACGTTCAAACCCACTTAAATCTTGATAACCTGCCATTGTAGCAGTGGTAACCGACGTAACAACTGTGCCAGACACTTGTTGTCTTATATAGTCGTTGCCGACCGCAGCTCCGTATCCTGCCTGTTTATGTATCTCTGTATTTGAATACGCATGCGTATACCAGCTTCTTTGGGGCTTTAGCGTAAATCTGGGATCTTTTCTTGGATGTTCCTGCATTTTATTAACATAATATTAACCTGTTATATATTTATTGTGGCTGTCGTAACTTCGAGTTTGGCAAGCGTTTTGTCTCAGATCCCCATGGGGCAAGGGGGAGGTTCTCTATCCTAAAATACCCTCATATACTAACGCCACATGCACTACGCTACCCTAGTAGCCGCTTTCTGCGTGTAGGCACCCATGTCCTATTAAGGGGAACCCCACAATTCTCCATCAAACAGTGTAGGTCGAGAAATTTACTTCCTATCCCAACGCAGAGTCGTCTGAGCCTCTATTTTAGACCTTCCACTCTGCTCCAAACCAGATGACCACGCTTGACTCTCGGTACGATGCTACAAATAGCCATCTTAGCCTGCACGCTCCGTGTGCTGCTAGCTGCTTTCAGCAAATCAGTCATTCGCCGAATGTGGCCAGGGAAGGCCTTAGAGCACAAGTCTCAGGCGTCATTCGATCCGACATGTGGCATTATTTGCAGCTGGTTGCACCCAATGCCTCCACCACGTCAGAGAAACCCCTCGACAAACATATCAAGAAGACAATGACATCATTTCCCTGCCTGCTAGCTATTTCCATAAGGGTCTCCATTACCAACCTAACGTTGGAGATACAAGTGACCAGCATACCTACCCTTTGCACTTGACCGGTCTAGGCAGGAAAATTTGCCACTGGCTCAACAGGAGAGGGATCCCTTACTGGCTCACAGGTGTTATTAAGACTGGGTAGCACTTAGTATCTGTTGCTAAGCCGTAAGGAATCATACATGCAGCCCATTCCCTCTTTCGTCTTCTGCCCAGTAGTTCGTCAACCCACCACTGTGCGCCACTCAGTCTCGAGTGAGGATGATCCGGTCAGATGTGTATCGGAAGACGCAGTGAGAACCAGGTCACCAGGGGTTCCAACGTCGAAGATGTTGCAGGTCTCATCACTGGCGTCCCGATGTTGCCGCATCTTTGAGCAGTAGCCAGGAGGCTATCGACCATGGCCAACGCAGCTTCCAGCTGTTTATGTACAGTAGCCAATTCTCCTTGTTTACCAAGAAAAATCTCCAAATAGCCGCAAGTTATGAGAAGTTATTTTATTTTATTTTGATGACCAGTTTCGGTATTTCAATATCTCATCTTCAGGCCCTATATGTACTCATGTGTAGCCAAACAGATGTATCGATATCAGTATCTGGATACCGTGAATTCACGAGCACTTCATGCGTAAACAATGAGATGTATCGATAATAGCCCACTGGAGCCATCAGTATCGTTATTCGAGTGCTTCCTTCCAAAACCTGACAACAACTGAGGACACCTGCAGTCCGATAATGTGGTCCGCTCACAACAAGCCCAGTCGGCAGTCATACTGTAGCGTGAAAAAAATTAATGTAAGATCTCAAAAAGTAAAAACGAAGCAGTCATGATTGCATTAGAAAGTACTAATAGGCCGCCACAAAAGAAAAAAAAATTGCCCGACTGTGGCACTGCTGAGGCTGGAATGCAAGCAAAATAAAACGAGGACAATAAACAAACACTAAAATCTGATCTGCAGATTTCTCACTACAACGAGACCGCAAAATCCGCAAGCTCTTAAAACAGAAACACATTTCTCTACTAAAAATGGGTGCACCAGCAGGTATTTTTAACTAGAACCTCTTCTTACACAAAGCTACTGCAGGAAATAAATATGAAAACTCTAATGCACTGATCTAAACTATATGCTATCGAAAGGCTGTCACGTGACGTGGCATTTCTGGCGGCGGAAAATTACACAAAGAAGCCGCCTCACTCAAGGATATGCACTAACATTTACGCAAAAACAAAAAGTGAGAGTAATTGGATAACCTCTATAAAATACACTGGTAACGTTCACTTCTTCGCAGAAGTACGTAAAAAAAACAAGAAACTAAACTAAATTACTGAGTATCAGGCAACTACTATTGCTGCTACCACTAGTGGTGCGTCCCACCAGCTCGACGTCTGCCTCTGCACTGACTGATGTATAAGGGGCGACCAAAAATATCCATTTGACGGCGTTGCTGCAGTGTATACGATACGCAACGTTGTGCGTGTCCAATGCAGGTATATAAGCACAGATATTAAGCGAGGGATTCGTGTGGCATTCGGGTCGTTAAGACTTGGGTGCAATAAATGCAGAGACATGAACTATGGCGACGTTATTACGAAATGCATCTAAACAGTACCACCATGCTGTTATTCTTTCCTTGACTGCTGAAGGATAAGCACCGGTAGACATCTATCAGAGAATGAAGAATGTTTATCAGCCAGCACGTCTGTCGAAAACCAGCGTTGTGGAATGGTGCGCCAAGGTGTGCTGCTGCTACATGATAACATCTACATCTACATCCACATCTACGTGGCTACTCTGCAGATCACCATTACGTGCCTGGCAGAGGGTTCATCGAACGACCTTCACACTAATTCTCTGTTATTTCACTCTCGCGCGTGGAGAAATACACCTGTATCTTTCCTTCCAAGCTCTGGTTTCCCTTATTTTATCACGATGATCGTTTCTCCTTATGCAGGTCGGCGTCAATAAATTATTTTCGCATTCGAAGGAGAAAGGTGGTGATTGAAATTTCGTGAGAAGATCCCGCTGCAACGAGAAATGCCTTTGTTTTAATGATGTCCATCCCAAAACTTGTATCATGTCCGTGACAATCTCTCCCCTATTTTTCGATAATATACAAAACGTGCTGCCCTTCTTTGAACTTTCTTGATGTACTCGGTTAATCCGACCTGGTAACGTTCCCACAATGCGCAGCAGTACTCCAAAAGAGGACGGACAAGCGTAACGTAGGCAGTCTCTTTAGTAGATCTGTTGCAAATTCTAACTGTCCTGCCAAAAAAAAAAACACAGTCTTTCGTTCGCCTTCCCCACAACATTTTCTGCCAATAAAACGCAGTCTTTAGTCGTTTTCCCCACAACATTTTTTACGTGTTCTTTCCGATTTAAGTTGTTCGTAATTGTAATTCCTAGGTATTTAGTTGAATTTAAGGCCTTTGTATTTGATTGATTTATTGTATAACCGAAGTTCAACGGATTCCTTTTAGCACTCATGCCGATGAGCTCACACTTTTCATTATTTAGGATCAACTGCTAATTCTCGCACCATACACATACCTTTTCTAAATCTGTCTGTATTTGTTTTGACCTTCTGACGATTTTTTTGGATGATAAACGACAGTATCATCTGCAAACAGCCTAAGACGGCTGCTCATATTGTCTCCCAAAAAGCTTAGATAGATAAGGAACAGCAGAGGCCGTAACACTACCTTGTGGAATGCCAGAGGTCACTTCTGTTTTACTGGACGACTTTCCGTCAATTACTATGAACTGTCACCTCTCCGACAGCAAATACGAATCCAGTCGCATAACTGAGACGATATTCCATAAGGACGCAATTTGATTAGAAGCCGCTTGTGAGGTACGGTGTCAAAAGCCTTCTGGAAATCTAGAAATACGGAATCAATTTGAAATCCCTTGTCGATAGCACTCAACACTTCGTGTGAGTAAAGAGCTACTTGTATTTCACAAGAACGACGTTTTCTAAATCTGTGTTGATTGTGTGTCAATACACCATTCTCGTCGAGGTAATGCACGATGTTCGAACACAATATATGTTCCACAATCCTGCAGCACAATGACGTTAATGATATGGGTCTTTAATTTAGTGGATTACTCCTATAGCCTTTCTTGAATATTGGTGTGACCTGTGCAACTTTCCAGTCTTTGGGCACGGATCTCTCATCGAGAGAGCGGTTGTATACGATTGTTAAGCATGGAGCTGTTGTATCAGCATTCTCAGAAAGGAACCTAACTGATATGCAATCTGGACCGTTCTCGTATCGTAACGCAGAAGTTATGCCTGCCAACTCAAGTGGGGAACATTCGAGCAACCGCCCTATGGTCCTGATCCCATGCGACTGTCACTCCTTCGGTCCCTTAAATAAAGGCCTTGAAGGGTCTACTGTTCCTGTCTGACGAGGATGTGCAGCAGGCAGTTACGGACCTCTTCACGCAGCAAGACACGGTGTTTTACCAAATGGGTATCTTCAACCTAGTGCGCCGGTGGGATGATTGCCTGATTGCCCACGGAGATTTCCCCAATCAGCATACTGATTCTGGACTGTTTGGACTTCGAACAGAAACTTTTTGATCGCCCCTTATATTGTACTTCTGGTATTTTCATATTTTTGCCCCTGTTCCCCCTCACCCCGTATTTCTCTTTGTGGCTGGGAGGAGGCAATGAGTAGAGGCATAAAAAAATCTCGTAATTCTGTATGCTTGTCTGCAACAAACTGTAAGCTTACCAAAAAATAAACGCTTCTCCCTACCCTGATTTAAATACAAATTTATCTTTTCCTTCGTAGAATGTGGCTTACCTATTACTGTGCCTGTACATCTAACCTGTCTATCAACTACACTAACTAGTGGGACACCAAAATGGACACTCCGTCCTGTGAACCCTTCGAAGCATTGCACTCCACTTTCATAATGGAGTTCTGGGGAACTCTATAGATCTTTTAGATTGCCATTCCCTGGGTGATCCCAACCAGATGTATCCTTGCACTAACGGCATCCTCCTTCGTACAAGAACTCTATCTAACGGACGTCACCATTTTGGCCAAAATTAATGTTGCTTCTTCCAGCTTCTTGAGATCGTCAGGTAGATGAGATATTTTGTGGTGTCTATGTGTACAATGGAAGTATTTTATGGTTGTGAAAGAGCGCGGAGTGGCGGACAGAGGTTCAGGGCACTCTTTTGCCCTTTGGGTGGCAACTGCCCCTAGGAGGAAGGATCAACAATGACGGCACGAAAGTGCAGAAGGCAAAGGAAACCACTGCATTAAAGAGTCGTAATATGCACCCACGGGATATGTGGCCTGTAAATGAAAACGTGTCATGATTTCTCCATTGGCAAAAGAGTCCGAATTAGTCTCCCATTCGGATCTCAGGGAGGGGACTGCCAAGGGGAAAGTGACTGTGAGAGAAAGATGGCATGACCAACGATGGAATAACATTGTGTGTGTCGGAGTTGGAATATCAGAAGTTTCAACGTAGTAGGACAGCTAGAAAATCTGAAAATTGAAATGCAAAGGCTTAGTCTAGAGTTTAGTGGGGGTCTGTGAAGTAAAATGGAAAGAAATCAAGGACTTCTGGTCAGACGAATATAGTGAAATATCAAATCAGCACAAAATGGTATAATGGGAGTAGGATCGGTTAAGAATAGGAAAATAAGGCAGAGAAGGAGCAATTGTGAACAGATCAGTGATAGGTTTGTTATCAGATTCGAAAGTAAATAAACGTCTATAACGATAACAAGCAGAAGATGAAGAGATAGAGAAAGTATGTGAGGATATTGAAAGGTTAATTAGTATGGACAAGGAATGATAATCTAATAATCGTGGGGAATTGGGACATGTCTGTAGAGGAAGGTACACAAGAAAAGGTTACGGGAAGATATGGTCAGGTTATAGGAACGAGAGAGAATACAATACGTTTGAGTTATGCAGCAAATTTCAGATGGTAATAGTGAACTCACCGTTCAAGAATCACAAGAGGAGAAGGTATACTTAAAATAGACTCAGAGGCACGGGGAGACGGCAGCTGCATTACATCATAGTCAGACGGAGACTCCGAAATCAGATATTGGATTGTAAGACGATTTCATGAACAGATATAGACTCACTTCACAATTTAGTAATGATGAAGAATAGACTGGAGTTTAAGAGAGTCTTCCGGTGGAATCAGTGTGGAAGGAACCGGTATTCTGAAGTAATGAGAATGATGAGCTGCGTTAAAAGATCGCTAGGGATGTGAATATTGCAATAAGGAATATCACAGTAGTCAGTCCAATTGCAGAGGAGTGGACATCTCTAAAAAGGGCAATCATAGATGCTGTACAGGCAGACATAGGAACGAGGGAGGTAACTCCAAAGAAACCTTGCGTAACGGAAAAAATACTTCAACTGATTGATGGAAGAAGGTAGTACAAAACTGTTCAAGGAAAACAGGAACACAGCATTATAAACCCCTTAAGAATTAAACAATTAGGAAGGGCAGGGCAGGTAAGGCGAAATGGCCGCAGGAAAAACTTGAAAAAATTGAAAAAGAAATGGATGTCGGAAGGACTGTCTCAGCGTATGTAAGAATAAAAAAAAACCTTCCGTGAAATTAAAAGAATGAGCGATAACATTAAGAGTGCAAAGGAAATTCCACTGTTGAACACAGAGGAAAGAGCAGGTAGGTATGAAGAGTACACTTGAGTCCTCCCCCTCATAGAGGGGGAGGACTTGTCTGAATACGTGACTGAGGAATATATGGGAGTCGATATGGAAGACAGAGGGATTCCAATATAAGAGCCAGAGTTTAACAGAGCTCTGGAAGACTTGCGTTCAAATTAAGACAGAAGGGATAGATGAAATCTCTTCGGAATTTCTGAAATCATTGGGGGAAGCAGCATCTAAGAATCTATTCAAGTTGGTGTGTAGAATCTGTGAGGCTGCGACGTCCATTAGGCTTTCGGAAAAATATCATCCACACAATTCCGGAAATAGAAAAGACAGATAAATGAGAAAACTATCGTACAATCACCTTTAAAAGTCATCCATCCCAACCATTAACAAGAGTAATATACACTAAGGTGACAAAAATCGTGGGGTAGCGACATGCACACACACACATGGGGGTGGTATCGCGTTCACAAATTATAAAAGGATGTATTGTTAGAGCTGTCATTTGTATTTTGGTGATCCATGTGCAATGGTTTCAGACGTGATTATGGCCACGCGACGGGAATTAACAGACTCTGAACGAGGAATGGTAGTTAGAGCTAGATAAATGGGCCAATTCATTTCGGACATAGGGAATTTAACAGTCCGAGATCTACAGTGTTGAGAGTGTGCCGTGAATACCGAATTTCAAGCGTTACCTCTCATCACGGAGTACACAGCGGCCGACAGCCTTCACTTAACGACCCAGTGCAGCTGCGTTTGCGTAGACAGAAAAGCAACACTGCATGAAATAACCGCAGAAATCAATGCAAGGAGTACGACAGCCTACTCCGTTAGGATAGTGCGACGAAATTTGGCGCTAATGAGCTATGGCGGGAGATGACCCACGAGAGTGCCTTTGCTAAAAGCACGATATCGCTCGCAGTGCCTCTCCTTGGCTCGTGACGACTGGCAAACTGTGTGTGGTCAGATGAATCCCAATTTCAGTTGATAGTAGGGTTCGAGTGTGGCGCAGACTCCACGAAACCGTGTACTTAACTTGTCAACGAGGCACTGGGAAAGCTGGTGGTGGCTGTGTAATGGTGTTGACTGTCTTTATATGGTACGGACTGTGTTCACTGGTCCAATTGAATGGTCCAATTGAATGTTCGGCTACTTGGAGACGATCTGCACCCATTCATGGTCTTCATGCTTCCAAATAATGATGGAATTTTTATGAATGACAATGTGCTATGTCACCAGTCAACAGCTCATGATTGATATGAAGAAGTTTCTAGACAGTTCAAGGTAATGGTTTGGCCACCCAGATCGCCCGACATGAATCCCATCGAACACTTGTGGGACATAATCGAGAGGTCAGTTCGTGCACAAAATTCTGCACCGGAAACACTTTCGCAATTATTGACGGCTATTGAGGCAGCATTGCTCAATATTTCTGTAGGGGACTTCCACCAACTTGTTGAGTCGATGCCACTTCGAGTTGCTGCACTATGCCAGGCAAATGGAGGTCCGACACGATATTAGGATGTATCCCATGAATTTTGTCACCTCAGTGTACACGAGAATGGAAAAGAAAATAGAGGATGTGTTAGATGAGATAAGTTTGGCTTTAGGAAAAGTACAGGACCACAAAGGCAGTTCTGACGTTGTGCTTCATAATGGAAGCAAGAATGAAGAAAAATCAAGACACGGTCATGGGATTCGTGAACCTAGAAAAAGCATTTGACTGTGTAAAATGTTGCAAGATGTTCGAAATTCTGAGAAAAATGGGAGTAAGCTACAGAGAAAGATTGCCGATAACAATATGTACAAATTCCAAGAGGGAACAATAAGATTGGAAGACCAAGAATAAAGTGCTTGGATTAAAACTGGCTAGGTGTGAGACAGGCTTGGCTCTGAGCACTATGGGACTTAACTTTTGAGGTCATCAGTCCCCTAGAACTTAGAACTACTTAAACCTAACTAACCTAAGGACATCACACACATCCATGCCCGAGGCAGGATTCGAACCTGCGACCGTAGCGGTCGCGCGGTTCCATACTGTAGCGCCTAGAACCGCTCGGCCACCCCGGCCGGCTGTGAGACAGGGATGCAATATTTCGCCCCTGCTGTTCAATCTGTACATTGAAGAAGTAGTGACGGAAATAAAAGAAAGGTTCAAGCGTGGGATTAAAATTCAGGGTGTAAGGGTATCAGTGATAAGATTCGCTGATGACACTGCTGAAATGAAGAAGAATTACAGAATTTGTTAAATCGAGTGAACACTAAAGAGTACAGATTGTGGACTGACAGTAAACGGGAAAAAGACAAATGTAATGAGAAGTAGCAGACATGATAATAGCGAGAAACGTAACGTCAAAATTGATGATCATGAAGTAGACGAAGTTAAGTAATTCAGCTACCTTCTAAGCAAAATAGCCCATGACGGACGAAGCAAGCGGGACATAAAAAGCAGTCTAGCGAAGGCAAAGAAGGCATTCCTGGTCAAGAGAAGTCTACTGGTATCAAACATAGATAATTTTGAGTATGTACATTGGGAGTACAATATTCTTTGGTAGTAAATCATGGACTGTGGGGAACACGGAACAGAAGAGAATCGAAACGTTTGAGATGTGATGCTACTGAAGGATCTTGAAAATCAAGTGGGCTGGTAAGGAATGAGTAAGAAATTTATGAGGATGTTCGTTTAGAGCGCAACATTTTTTGGTAGTAAATCACAGACCGTAGGAACCGGAGTAGAATAGATTCGATGCATTTGAAATATGGTGCTACCGAAGGATGTTGAAAATCAATTGGACTGGTAAGGAATGAGGATGAAAAGAAAGGAACATTTGGAAAATGTTGGAGGGAATAGCCTCCATGGTGTTAAAGGGAGCTGTAGAGTGTAAGGAAAAGACAGAGTTGGGATACATCAACAAATAATTGGGGACGTGGGATGCAAGTGCTGTCCTGAAGTGGAGAGGTTGGTACAAGAGAGGAATTCGTGGCGGACAGCATCAAACCAATCAGAAGACTGAGGACTTAAAAGGAGGAGAAAAAAAGTCATTCTCATATGGGTCACCGTCTCATGCCCAGAGTTTACTGTTGTATCAGTGCAAACTGGCCCGCAGCTGGAGGTGACAGGATCCTCCAAATCTATGCCCTTCCAAGGCTGGCCTACTTCCATGAGACATCCGCCATTTGGCTGGCACGATCCAGGGGGTTAGTACAAAATGCTTTTCTGCGTCCTTCCCCTCCTGAGACACCACTGTAGCGATGCGACGGGTGTGGAACGGCACTGTTCCTTAGCAGTCGTCGAGAGATGTGTTAGGCATGCAAACAAAAATTCCATGCAATTAAATAACTATCCAGTGGATGTCAACAGAAGAAGCTGGAAGTTCATAACGTCATACCGTTGTACATCCACACGTTATATAATAGAAACACCAGATATATTCAGCATGTGTTGTGCTTTAATTGTCTACGTACCTTCTCCAATTTTTATGCAACGCATTCTAGCACCCCCACAGATCGGAACATTCTTCTTTCCTGTAAATAATTCAAGTCATGTCGTCAACTTGACTTACAACATGTCCGTTATAAACGAATTCACTTATAATGCTACAGTTTACAAGTGAAATTACATAGTATGGTTTATAAACTACGTTTTAACACAGTAATACATGAGTATAAGTACATAGTGCAGTAAATAAGCCATGCGTAATTAAAAAACTTAATATATACAGTTTACAAGTGAAATTAAATAGTATGGTTTATAAACTACGTTTTAACACATGTAATACATTAGTGAAAGTACATAGTGCAGTAAATAGGCCATGCGTAATTAAAAAAAATATATGTACTGCACACATTGCAAATTAATTATAAAACCAGTCGACCCTCGATTCTTTAAAGAATCGAATTATGATGTATAAAATGGCTTCAGACGTGTGGTTACTTTACAAGCAAAATGAAATGAAAGTATGGCATCGTTGGCCGGGAGGCCCCATTCGGGGAAGTTCGGCCGCCAAGTGCAAGTCTTTTTTCATTCGACGCCACATTGGGCGACTTGCGCGCCGGTGATAAGGATGAAATGATGATGAGGACAGCACAACACCAACTCCCCGAGCGGAGAAAATCCCCAACCCCGGCGGGAACCGAACTCGGGCCCGCTTGCATTGGGAAGCAAGCACGTCACCACCCAACTAAGCAGGCGGACCACTTTACAACTGAGTTCATGTCTTAAATATTCCACTTTAAGCATGTAAAAGAGAAAAAGCTTAGGAACGGTTTGAAATTATCCTCAAAGTTTGTTGGAAGTGGCTGAACTCTCATGATGAAATACTGTACGAATGTTGTCTGGGTAATTTGCGCTCCTAAGCAGAAGCTAGGTTACTGTCTCAAAGTTTATGACCCCATATCTCCTGATCTATTTGTCATACAATAATATAATATTGCAGGTACATTAAGTGGTGTATGTGCATACTATCTTAACGGTATTTTGCAAATAGTGTCAGTAGTGAAGAAGTAATCAATTAAAACGTCTTCCCTAATGCAGAAGCTCGATTGCATGAACAGCGAAAATGTAGAAAGTGATAAAATTTTTCCTTTCATCGTTTTGTGTGAAAATTTGTAAAGTTTTGAAATTATGTGCTTCCCGCCAACTGGAGCTGTAGAGAAAAGGCTACGGAACAAGCCAGAACCTGCCACATACCAATGCTGCCAACTGTTGAAGAGTTACGAAGGTGGAGGCATTACTTTTCAGTCAACCATCGTACATTCGAAATAGCAACTATGTAGAAAGTTACGAGTATCGAATTCCGGTTAACTTGTGGAAAGCTTCAACATCACGAGTGAGCCGAAGTTTACACGCCTTTGCCATGAGCTACGTGGCACACCGAGTTTTAAATGTAGTGAGTGGTACTGAAATTTTTAAACGTAGAATTGTTTACACGATTACGATAGCGAGGACAGTTGCGATATAAATGAAATGAACCTTAATGCAATGGTTGATTGGCTAATGATGGCCGACACTGCCAGTAATAATGCATGAGCCTGGGCTACGACACATTCAACACTACTCAGATGGACCGGCTAGTTAAGTTTAAATCCATATATCTTACTTTCTTATTGGCGAGAACAGATTCATTCGAAATAACCCTCTATCTGACAATGATAGTAACTCAAGACGAACGATGGCTTCTTAGAAGCAGTCATTTTAGTTAGCCGCATGTGGATTCCGATGTAACCACCCTCTGCTCATTGTCCTATTATCGAACATAGTACCTTCAAAAGACATTGCAGAAGAGTTGAGATGGAGTGTAGAGGGGGCAGGCAACAATTATCAAGAGGATCGTGGAGTGTATAGTAATCTAGAAAACTGTCCTGCTTTTGGGAGTGCATAAGTACATTCTCTAGGCGAAGAGATTGGCACTGTCAGTGCCATAAGCGTGTAGTTGACAACGGAAGTCACTGCACAGAAGACGTAAAAAGTGTATTCAAAGGACACTCTGTCTCATGAAATATTCTCATGATGACAGCACCGTTTGCAAAAAATTCTGGAGGTGAACTAGTTTGTATTCGGACCTTGGGCATGAATGTGTAATAGACCTTAATATCCAGGAGAGAATATTAAAATGGAGACCGGCAAAAACAAAAAAAAGCCTGCAAAAAAGAGAAATGCGTTAACATTATAATTAAATGTAAATATTAGGAAAAATTTTCTCAAGATTTTCATCTGGAGTGTAGCCTTGTACGTAAGTGAAACGTAGAGGAGAGGCAGTTCAGACAAGAAGGAAACAGAGCTTTTGAAATGTGGTGCTACAAAAGGACGCTGAAGACAGGATCAAATAACTAATGTGCAGGTAATGAATGGAATGGGGGGAGAGAATAAATTTGTGGCACAGCCTAACTAAAAGAGGGGTTCAGTTAACAGGACGCAACTTGAGTCTTCATGGAGAAGTCAATTTGGCAGTGGAGGGAAATGTGAGGCATAAAAATTGTAGAGGAAGACCTAGTCTTGTTTTCAGAAAGCAGGTTCAAGTGGACGTAAGTAGGAGGGCAGAGGCGATACAAGGACATTTTACGCTGTTGCCAAATTTCTTCTCCCTCCACCCAGACTGGTACAGTGGTAACATCAAAATTTTATTACGCAAATTTATCAATGTAACTATGAAAAATAGCCATCCCCGTCCCTTCCTTTTCCAAACCTGACGTATTGGCGGGAATTGCGGATTTTGGCGGGAAACGGTCAGTCTCTATCCACCTGCATGAGAGGAAGGTTAGATTAGTGTACTTTATTTATTTTGGGTGGTATACTGAAGATCTATACTAATTCCGTAATTAATCATAAAGATCTGTCCTAATTACACTTCCATATGCACAACGCAACACAAGGACCTAAAACTGCAAACAAATCAAACTGACAATGTCATAAAACTGATGTTATCCTACTGGAAAGAAATTCACAATACTACTCGAAACTAGTAGCAGACACACTCAAAATAAATTGTAACTCTACATAGGATGATCCCTTTACCTACAAGTCGAAATAAATCTCTCTGCTCCATTTGTGAATTAACGGTAGAAGACTGGGGTGGAAGGTACCATCTTTATTTTTGGCAGGAAATATGTTCAACAGAGGAAATGTTGGCGTTGTACAGAGAGGAGTTTAATAAGTCTGCACACAGCTGAAGTCTGTGTCTATAGCCTCCTACATGAGGAATGGAAGAGGAATGGAAGAAGCTGATAATGGATGAGTGTAGGGGGAACACTTTTCACCAAATAATGGTGATGCAGCGGGATGAAGTGAAGATTCATTTTACAACTCATAGAGACTATTGACTGTGCTGGAGCTGTTCGTGTTTCTGGAATGGCTGAGATGATGATGTTGGGTTTGTGGGGCGCTCAACTGCGTGGTCATCAGCGCCCGTACAATTATCCAATCTTTGCTCAGTCCAATTTCGCCACTTTCCTGGATGATGATGAAATGATGAGGACAACACAAACACCCAGTCATCTCGAGGCAGGTGAAAATCCCTGACCCCGCCGGGAATCGAACCCGGGACCCCGTGCCTCTGGAATGGCTGGTCATTTGATAGTGCAGTAGACGACAGTGTGCATCCACCGCTCTCGCTTTTTACCGACCGTGTGTGTGTCTCGTTGCTTGACATCAGAGTTCGCTACAAACATCTCCCACTGCGTTTATGCGTGCCCTTTTCAACATTCATCCTGCAGCACTGATACTCGAAATTAAGTAGACGGTGCTCTCCTTATTTCTCGACAACTTCGTCCTATTCCACTGCCACTGAGAGATCACCTAGGTGTAGCTGATGAGTACCATGTACACTGTATAGAGTAAGAAGTGATAGGACAGCGAATCATCACTGAGTTGTAGAAAGGCCAATACACGCTGCCATACTGATGGAAAATGCTTCACTGTTCTCAGAAAAAATCACACAATCCAGTAATTAAAGAGCACTCGAAACCAAACAGTCTAGATGATTCAATCACACACACACACACACACACACACACACACACACACGCACACACACACATGGTAAACGTTTCACTGCTCTCGCAAATAAAAACATTAAAATTAATGCGAGAAAAAACACTACCCACCCATACACACAATGAAGCACAATACATCATATATCGAAAATTAACGAAAGGGCATTGTAATATCGTAACATACCCGTTGTCGTTGTTGTTGTTGTGGTCTCCAGTCCAGAGACTGGTTTGATGCAGCTCTCCATGCTGCTCTAAGGTGTGCAAGCCCCTTCATCTCTGAATAACTGCTGCAGCCTACATCCTTCCGAATCTGCCTAGAGTATTCAACTCTTGGTCTCCCTCTACCATATTACCATCCACGCTTCCCTCCAATACTAAATTGGTGATCTCTTGATGCCTCTGAACGGGTCCTATCAACCGATCCCTTCGTCTAGTCAAGATGTGCCACAGATTCCTCTTCTCCCCAATTCTATTCAGTACCTCCTCATTAGTTACGTGCTCTACCCACCTAATCTTCAGCATTCTTCTGTAGCACGACATTTCGAAAGCTTCTATTCTCTTGTTGTCTCAACCAGTTATTGTCCATGTTTCACTTCCAGACATGGCTACACTCCATACAAATACTTTCAGAAAAGACTTCCCGACACTTAAATCTATACTCGATGTTAACAGATTTCTCTTCTTCAGAAACGCTTTCCTTGCCATTGCCAGTCTACATTTTATATCCAATCTACGTCGACAATAATCAGTTATTTTGCTTCCGAAATAGCAGAACTCTTTCACTACTTTAAGTGTTTCATTTCCTAAGAGAGAAACATGGCTTTTATTATTGTCGGGGTTGTGTGCTTATAAATATATATTATATATATATGCTCGCTTGTATGAGGTGCACTGAGATTAAATACAACTCTTACACTGAAATGTTTCCTCTCTTTCAGAACTGCGAGCACTTGCTGAGGCCACTTCAGGTGACGTTGGGCGTGTCCCATTGGCAGCCGCAGCTGCACTTTTAGACAAACAACATGCGGTCATCTTTGTTCAGAATAGCCGTCATTTATCTTGCTTTGTTCTGTTGCCCGCTGAAGTCATGGCCTATTATACAGGGTGGTCCATTGATAGTGACCGGGCCAAATATCTCACGAAATATGCATCAAACGAAAAAACTACAAAGAACGAAACTCGTCTAGCTTGAAGGGGGAAAACAGATGGCGCCATGGTTGGCCAGCTAGATGGCGCTGCCATAGGTCAAACGGATATCAACTGCGTTTTTTTTTAATAGGAACCCACATCTTTCATTACATGTTTGTGTAGTACGTAAAGAAATATGAATGTTTTAGTTGGACCACTTTTTTCGCTTTGTGATAGATGGCGCTGTAATAGTCACAAGCGTATAAGTACGTGGTATCACGTAACATTCCGCCAATGCGGACGGTATTTGCTTCGTGATACATTACCCGCGTTAAAACGGACCGTTTACCAATTGCGGAAAAGGTCGATATCGTGTTGACGTGTGGCTATTGAGATAAAAATGCCCAACGGGCGTCTGCTATGTATGCTGCTCGGTATCCTGGACGACATCATCCAAATGTCCGGACCGTTCGCCGGATAGTTACGTTATTTAAGGAAACAGGAAGTGTTCAGCCATATGTGAAACGTTAACCACGACCTGCAACAAATGATGATGCCCAAGTAGGTATTTTAGCTGCTGTCGCGGCGAATCCGCACATCAGTAGCAGACAAATTGCGCGAGAATCGGGAATCTCAAAAACGTCGGTGTTGAGAATGCTACATCAACATTGATTACACCCGTACCATATTTCTATGCACCAGGAATTGCATGGCGACGACTCTGAACGTCGTGTACAATTCTGCCACTGGGCACAAGAGAAATTACGGGACGATGACAGTTGTTTTGCACGCGTTCTATTTAGCGACGAAGCGTCATTCACCAATAGCGGTAACGTAAACTGGCATAAATATGCACTATTGGGCACTGGAAAATCCACGATGGCTGCGACAAGTGGAACATCAGCGATCTTGGCGGGTTAATGTATGATGCGGCATTATGGGAGCAAGGATAATTGGCCCCCATTTTATCGATGGCAATCTGAATGGTTCAATGTATGCTGATTTCCTACCTAATGCTCTACCGATGTTACTACAAGATGTTTCACTGCATGACAGAATGGCGATGTACTTCCAACATGATGGATGTCCGACACATAGCTGGCGTGCGGTTGAAGCGATATTGAACAGCATATTTCATGACAGGTGGATTGGTCGTCGAAGCACCATACCATGGCCCGCACGTTCACCGGATCTGACGTCCCAGGATTTCTTTCTTGGGAAAGTTGAAGGATCTTTGCTATCGTGATCCACCGACAACGCCCGACAACATGCGTCAGGGCATTGTCAATGCATGTGCGAGCATTACGGAAGGCGAATTACTTGCTGTTGAGAGGAATGTCGTTACACGTATTGCCAAATGCATTGAGGTTGATTGGCATCATTTTGAGCATTTATTGCATTAATGTGGTATTTACAGGTAATCACGCTGTAACAGCATGAGTTCTCAGAAATGATAAGTTCACAAAGGTACATGTATCACATTGGAACAACCGAAATAAAATGCTCAAACGTACCTACGTTTTGTATTTTAATTTAAAAAACCTACCTGTTACCAACTGTTCGTCTAAAATTGAGCCATACGTTTGTGACTATTACAGCGCCATCTATCAAAAAGCGAAAAAAGTGATCCAACTAAAACATTCATATTTCTTTACGTACTACACGAATATGTAATAAAAATGGAGGTTCCTATTTTAAAAAACGCAGTTGATATCCCTTTGACGTATGGCAGCGCCATCTAGCGGGCCAACCATAGCGCCATCTCGTTTCCCCCTTCAAGGTAGACAAGTTTCGTACTTTGTAGTTTTTTCGTTTGACGCTTATTTCGTGAGATATTTGGCCCGGTCACAATCAATGGACCACCCTGTTTATGTGTAGCTTTTGTCGGCCGGCCGACCACATGCTCGGCCGACAAGCTGATGGAACTGTTTGTGCACCAGAGGCTACAGATTCTAAGAACAGACCAGGAAATTGTTTCCACTTCTGCGAGGCTTGAGAGAGGGGAGAGATGGAGGAGGGGTAGGAGGATTGAGGTAGTGATTCTGGAGTTCTTAGTCTGTTAACACAAGCCGAGTATAACATGCCATTATGGTGGCGTCGGAGTTTTCGTTAATTTCTGATGAATAATGCATTTTGTTTCGTTGTGGGGGAGGGCGTGTGGTGGGTTTTTCATGTTAATATCGATGTATTTCTCTTATGAGAGTAGTGAAATATTTACCATGACCTGCTTGTGTGCGCCTTTGTGTGTGTGTTTTTTGAATCATCATAGCTGATCGTTTTCCGAGTGGACTTAATTTTTGGATTCTATGATTGTTTTTATGACAGCAGTGAAGCATTTACCATGATCAGTGTGTGTGTGCACGCCTCTGTGTGTGTGTGTGGGGGGGGGGGGGGTGTATGTGTGTGTGTGTATTTGAAGTATCAATGCTATTTGGTTTCGAGCAGTGTTTAATTGCTATATTATAAGATTTTTTCCGAGAGCAGTGAAGCATTATTCATCAGTTGTGGGCCGGCCGATGTGGTCGTGCGGCTCTAAGCGCTTCAGTCTGGAACCGCGTGACCACTACGGTCGCAGGTTCGAATCCTGCCTCGGGCATGGATGTGTGTGATGTACTTAGGTTAGTTAGGTTTAAGTAGTTCTAAGTTCTAGGGGACTGATGACCACAAATGTTAAGTCCCATAGTGCTCAGAGCCATTTGAACCATCAGTTGTGATAGCTTGCATTGTGGCCTTCCTACAACTCAGTGAGCGTTTGCTGCCCTATCCCTTCTTACCATGTATCAGTATAAATGTTACTCTTCAGCTACACCAAGGTGAGCTCTTGGGGGCAGTGCAATAGGGCGAAGTTGTTGAGAGATAAAGACAGCACCGTTTATTTAATTTCGAATACTGTGCTGCAGGATATATGTTGAGTAGAGCATGCATGAATGCAGCGGGAGGTGTGAATGCAGCTCTTGGGAGCAGTGCAATAGGGCGAAGTTGTTGAGAAATAAAGACAGCACCGTTTATTTAATTTCGAATACTGTGCTGCAGGATATATGTTGAGTAGAGCATGCATGAATGCAGCGGGAGGTGTGAATGCAGCTCTTGGGAGCAGTGCAATAGGGCGAAGTTGTTGAGAAATAAAGACAGCACCGTTTATTTAATTTCGAATACTGTGCTGCAGGATATATGTTGAGTAGAGCATGCATGAATGCAGCGGGAGGTGTTTGTGGCAAACTCTGATGTCAAACAGCGAGACACACACGCGGTCAGTAAAAAGCGATAGAGGTGGATGCGCAGTGTCGTCCTCTGCACTGTGGACTGACCAGTCATTCCAGAAATACAAACAGCTCTAGCACAGGCAACAGTCTCTATGAGTTGCGAAGTGTATCTTCGGTCCGTCCCGCTGCATTCATGCATTGTTTGCTGAAAAGCATTCCCCCTACGGTCATCCATTATCAAAAAATGGTTCAAATGGCTCTGAGCACTATGGGACTTAACTGCTGAGGTTATCAGTCCCCTAGAACTTAGAACTACTTGAACCTAACTAACCTAAGGACAACACACACATACGTGCCCGAGGTAGGATTCGAACCTGCGACCGTAGCGGTCGCGCGGCTCCAGACCGTAGCGCCTAGAACCGCTCGGCCACTCCGGCCGGCGATCCATTATCACCTCCTTCCATTCCCCTTACAGGAGGCTATAGACACAGGCCTCAGCTGTATTCTTACAGGTAATACACTTATTAAACTCCTCTCTGTCCAACACCAACATCTCGTCAGTTGAATACATTTCCCCCAAAAATAAATATAGTACCTTCGACTCCAGCCTTTTTCCCTGTTATTTGTAAGTATAGATGAGAGTTTTATTTCGACTTGTAGGTAAAGGGATCATCCTATGTAGAGTTACAATTTATTTTGAGTATGTCTGCTACTAGTTTCAGATGATATTGTAATCTTTTTTCAGGGGGATAGCATCAGTTGTGGAACATCATCAATTTTTGAGGTGTACTGCGATTTCAGACACTCCTCGTGTAGTGCTGTGCATATAGATGTGTAATTAGGAGCGATCTTTATGATTAATTTCGTATTTAGGACCGATCTTTATTTCAGTTTACCACCCAAAATAAATAAAGTACGTTAACCTAAGTTTCCTCCCCTGCTGCCAGATAGGGAATGACTGTTTCTCTGCGTAGAGGGATGTACTTGGCCTTTCCACCCGGAAGGACCGGGGTTCGAGTCCCAGAAATGGCATCTGTCATTATGAATTCCCCGCCAATTCCTGGGTGGGGGGTGGGAGTGGGTATTGGACGTCAGAAGAGGCATGGGACAAAATATTCCCCTCATTTAATTCGAAACTATCCCTAAAATTCAAAATTCCCACGAAAATTTGAAATTCCGGTCTATGCAGTATCACAGTATGGGGGAGGGGGAGGGAAGAGGGGAAGTGGGAATGGCTAATTTGCGTAATTAATTTGATTAATTTGCATAGTTCAACTGTAATGTTACCACATCTAACCGCTCTTTAGACGGAAGTCCACAACAATAATAGTAGCAGCAGCAACAACATTAACAAATCGAGGAGAGAGTTGTCACGAAGAGAACGAAAAAAGGTTAATGCTCTACAAATCGGAACATGGGCAATTGGAAGTCTGAAGTGAAACTTTTTAAAAAATTGTGTTTTGTCCCCCTCGCCACACATGCTCGGTGGGGAGAGGGGGGGGGGGGCGAGGGGGCAGGCTGTCAGCGGTAAAGTTCTCCGCTCTTCGGCCATGCAAATTAAAAGAGTGTGTAATGCGAAATCGAAAGAAAATTTGGGGCTGTTTTTTATTTTAAATAAAATCAAAGATGGACCTTTGCAAAACCAAAATATAGGAATCACTGCACTTTCACTTAAAATCTTGAGGACCTGCACTACAGTGAGAAGTATTGTTGGAGGAGAGAGTATGTTCCATAGGGTTGAGAAGTGTGGGTGAAAGATAGGGATCTGTTAGGTAGGAAAAACGATGGGGTGATGGGCTGATTGGTTGATCTGGGGCAGGGGACCAAGCAGCGAGGTCATCGGTCCCATCAGGTTGGGGAAGAATGGGAAAGGCAGTCGACCGTGCCCTTTCACAGGAACCATCCCTACATTTGTCTGAAGCGATCTAAGGAAATCACGGAAAACCTAAATCAGGATGGCCAGTCGTGGGTTTGAACCATTGTCCTTCTGAATGTGAGTACAGTGTGCTAACCATTGCATCATCTCGCTCTGTAATGTGGATGATAGGTGAGTGTTGAGGCAAATAATAGTGGGAAATACAGTCTGTGGGAAAGACAGAGGGTGAGGAGTAGTATGCAGGGCAGCTGTTACACAAGGAAAGGAACGGGGATGGAGAAGGGAAGGAAGAGAAGAGCACTGATGTGGAGTGGGATAGAGGAGGGAGAGCTAAAGTTTGTAGGAGGGATAAGTATCAGGGCGGGTCTCGTTGTCTGGCAGCGGTAGTTCGTTGAGGATGCATTGGGATAGGATATGGAGTGTGTTAGGTGTAGGGATTGAGGGGTATATTTGGGGATGCGCAGCACCATACCAGTGTTGGTGACCAGAGAAGAGAGAATGATGTAATTGGAATCTAGTTTGTGGATAGTACAAGAGATATGGAGATGTTCAATGTGGATGATGCGTGGCGGGAATTTGATGAGATGGTAGAGCATCCAGGTGGGATAACTCGAAAATCGATTACAACACGCTGTTTCTCACGCACCAATATAGTTACTTTGCACACTACCATCTTATGCGATACAATTTGAAGCCCTCTCGTGGCAGTGGACTGCGAACATGTAACCATGAACAACAAAGATGTAGAACATTAAACGCAGCTTCTATGTAAAAGGCTATAAGAGTTTTCACATAAAAATTCAGAGGCATTGCTTTTCAGAATAGCTTCGTCACTTGGAAACGGTGCAACGTATCGAATTTTTTTCTTAACGATTATTTCTCAGCATAACCTATCCTGTAACACCTTTACAAGCTTTCCACACTGATTCTGACCACCCTGTATGTGCTTTCCATTTTAATTTATTGCCCTGTACTCTATCCTTTTACCGGCGGCTACGCCCACAGGTGCAGACAGCACATATAATGCACACATCCCCTCCTCTGCCCTCTTTTCTATCCATTTCCTCCTCCTCCTCCCTTTCTCTTCCTATCTATTTCTTTGTCCATCTCTCTGTCCATTTTCTCCCCCCCCCCCCTGTCTGTTTCCATCTCCTTCTCCCCCTTTTCCCCTTTTCCTTGTCTGTCTTTTCCTCAAAACTCTCTCTATCCATCTCTTTCTCCCACATCTCTTTGTCCATATCCTTCTCAACCTCTTCTTGTCCATCTCCTACTCCCAACTCTCTCTGTTTATCTCCTCCTCCCCTCAGTCCGTCTCCTGCTGCCCCTCTTCACTTATCATCTGCTTACTGGTCCTCTCCATTTACGTCATATATCCTCCCCTTCCCCTCTTTCAGACCATATCCTACATTCCTCGCTCTGACTGTCTCATCATCCCTCCTCTCTGACTGCCTTCTCCTCTTCCCTCTTCCTTTTCCACCTGTCCACTAGCCCTCTCCAGCTTCCACCTACCTCTTACCATTGCCCCTCCTCCTCCCTCTCTGAGCATCTCATCCATCCCTCTGGCCATCCCCTCTTTCTTCCTCTCTCTGTCCATGTTCTCCTCCCTCCTCTCTGACTGTCCATCAACCCATCCCCCTTTCTATCTGCCCTCTTCTTGTCCTCCTTCTCTCTGTCTATCTCACCCTTCCCCTATCTCTTTCCATCTCCTCCTTGCCATCTCTCTCTTCATCCCCTCCTCCAACCTCTCTCTGTTCATCTCCTCTACCCTCCTCTGTTTTTCCAGCAACCCTCCCCTCTATGTTTGTCTCAGTCTTCCACCTCTATATGTACATATCCTCATCCTCCTCTCTGTCTGTCTAGTTCCTCCTCTCATGTCTCTCTGTCCATCTCCTACTCCCACTTCTCTTTGTCCAATTCATCCTCCTTCCTCTCAGTATTCATCTTCACCTCCCATACCTCTCTTCTCAGATGTGCCCATCCACACGACATTACCCACATGACACACCTGTCGTTCAGGGCAACCTAGATGTCACAGCAGTATCAATCCTTTTCTCCCACAATACCACCCCTGTGGGAGACAGGTGGTTCGCAGTACTTCTTCCCACAAAATAAGTGGTCTGTGTAGGAAATTTAGTTGACATCAGTCAAGTGACCTATGACACACACACACACACACACACACACACACACACACACACACACACAGAGAGAGAGAGAGAGAGAGAGAGAGAGAGAGAGAGAGAGAGAGACAGAGAGAGAGAGAGCGAGAGAGAGAGAGAGAGAGAAAGATTCATTTTTATATATGCAAATGATTTCCATCTCGTTTTCAACCTGAGGGTATATAATCCTCCACAAATCTTAAAAATCTCATCTCTGAAACGTCGAGTTTCCTCTTGTCTGATCTATCTATTATCTGGTTCTCGCTATCGTATGTTAACTATGCTGCCATCATCTCACAGAACTTTGTGTGTGTTGACATCTGGGTTTCACCTCTTCACATCCTGTAATTATACGACACATTTCTTGAAATTGCTTATGTTATTGGTAAACTCGCAGTAAGGTACTTTATACCCTAGGTTACTGAAATGACGTAGTTATTCTATGATTTCATTATTTATAACTATTTTATTTCTGAGATTTTGATGCCATTAAAAGCCCCATCACTAGATTAAAATCTTTAGCCATGTTCTTTAGCCTAATCACGACATGTTGAGGATATGATATTAACAGTCGAGCAGTTAGGTACATGCTTGATCTATCAATATTTAGAGAGAACATCTGGAAGAACGTGTGAACTCGGGTTGTTTGGGGCGCCTGGTACTCACTGGGCATGTAGTAGGCAGCGCAGCCGCACCGCTGGACAGTGAAGTTGGCCAGGCACTCGGTCATGCAGTTCTCCTCGCTGTAGTAGCGGAAGAAGTAGAGGCTGCGCTCCGACGAGAAGTAGCAGCGCCGGCCGTCGGGTGAGTAGCTGTGCAGCGCCTCTGACGTCATCATGACACGCGGCTGCACGCTGACCACCACGTCGCGGTCGACCGGGATGCGGAAGAACTGCGTCTTCATGTTGGGGAAGTCCCCCGGGCTATGCAGCAGCATCTGTCGGATAACAGCACCAGTCCCTTATTTCTTGTTACACTCACTATTTCTCCAACTTTTATCTTTAGTACGATTGGCTGTTAGTAACATATTTCCAGAAGGCATGCACCCTACTGCATGGATAATGCTGATGGTGTTCCCCTGTCTAAAATATTTTGGAAGCTAAATAGTCCTCCATTCGGATCTTCGGGAGTGATCTGCTAGGGAGGATGTCATAGGGAAAGAGTAGCGTAGAGAGCTAGATCAAACGAGTCTATGCACTGAAGTTGGAAACAGCAAGAACTACATAAGAGTTGAATAACATGAAGGGGAGGCATCAGTCAGGTGAGTGGGACAGTGTTGGAACCCATCCCTCCATGTTGTTCAGTTTGTACGTAGAGCAAGCAGTAAAGGAAACTACACTTCTTTTTTTGAGTCATCAGTCTTCTGACTGGTTTGTTGCGGCTGTAACCTCATAGATTAAGGGTCGACCTGCGACAGCAATCGCACAACTTGCGTACGGGCCGCTAGACTCCGCCGCGAGTGCTAAGAGTGCATTGCGATCGCAGGCGCGCGTGTTGCGTACGGGCCGCGAGGTGCCGCCACGAGCGCAACCGTACATAAGTGCAGACGGAGTTCGGCCAGCTCTCATTTTGTTGGCATCTCATTTTTGCCTATTCTCTTATTTGCTTAGTTGCTTAGATCTTATTCGTTTATGGCTCATGTTATTGCGCTCTCTTTCAGCCATTCTGATTGTTTTGATTAACTCCCAATTGAGAAGTGCTCATTTTGGTATTTCACTTTTGCATACTTCTATTTTGCTAATAATTTGCTCCTTAGTTTTTTACAGTTGAATTGATTAACATAGTCTCATGTACTGTTTGTTCATCTCAGCCGGTTCATATTTTGATATTCTTTAAATACTGTAATAATTATCGGAAGCATTTCTTCCCTTAAACTTGTGTAAAGTATTCTCGATGTAGAATTTGTTCTGTGACACAGGTGTAAGGTTTTGAATATAAATTATATACGAAACTGTGCTTTAAAAGGAATTTATTTTTTCAGCTTGTACTACATCCGACGACAATTTTGTGATATGAGGGAGAAATTTGAGGGGCGAACCCATGGAAATAGTCTTAAGTGATCCCCTTTAAAAATAAACATCTGTGTGACACTGAAAGACGTGACACTGTAGGCACCGAAAATTTATATGTACATAAAATTATACGTCACACGGCCCGCTACGAGTTCCTCTCCTGTGCCAACCTCTTGATCTCAGACAAGCACTTGCAACCTATATCCTCAATTATTTGCTGGATATATTCCAATCTCCGTCTTCTTCTACAGGTTTTGCCCCCTACAGCTCCCTCTAGCACCATGGAAGTCATTCCCTGACGTCTTAACAGATGTCCTATCATCCTGTTCCTTCTCCTTGTCAGTGTTTTACACATGTTCTTGCCTCTCCGATTCTGCGTAGAACCTCCTCATTCTTCACCTTATGAGTCCACCTAATTTTCAATATTCTTCCGTAGTGCAACATCTTATATGCTTCAATTCTCTTCTGCTCCGGTTTTCCCCACGGTCCATGGTTTACTACCATATAATGCTGCGCTCCAGATGTACATTCTCAGAAATTTATTTCTTAAATTAAGGACTATGTTTGATACTAGTAGAATCATATTGACCGGGAATGCCCTTTTCGCCAGTGCTAGTCTGCTTTTGACGTCCTTCTTGCTCCGTCCGTCATTGATTATTTTGCTGCATAGGTAGCAGAAATCCTTAAGTTCATCTACTTGTGGCCATCAGTCCTGATGTTAAGTTTCTCGCTGTTCTCATTTCTGCTGCTTCCCATACTTCTGTCTTTCTTTGATTTACTCTCAGTCCATTATTTTTACTCATTAGACTGTTCATTCCATTCAGCAGATCATGGAATTCTTCTTCAGTTTCACTGAGGATAGGAATGTCACCAGTGAATCGTATTATTGACATGCTTTCACCTCGAATTGTAATCTCACTCTAAACCTTCCTTTTATTTCCATCATTGCTTCTTCGATGTAGAGATCGAACAGTAGGGGCGAGGGACTACATGTCTGTCTTACATACTTTTTAATCCGAGGACTTCTTTCTGGGTCGTCCATTGTCATTCCCCCTCGGCTCTTGTACATATTCTATATTGCCCATCTCTCCCTATAGCTTACCCCTATTTTTCTCAGAATTTCGAAGATCTTGCACCATTTTACGTTGTCGTACCCTTTTTCCACGTTGATAAATCCTATGAACGTATCACGATTTGTCTTTAGTCTTGCTTCCACTATTTAAAAGCGATTACAAGCAGCTTCGATTAGTTTCATGTACGTAGCATATGTGGTTATGTGTGTTGTACTCTCTGTTCATTGTCATTATTTAAACAAAATAAGTATTCCTGATAGGAACGTTCAGTGCAGAAAATAAGGGCAGGTTTTAATACCAAACAGAGTAAAAGAACAATTGCACTAAATACTCAGAAATAAAGCAAACGCTCCAATTCCGCGATTCCAACTAATGCTTTCTCGAGGGCTTCCTTCTTTGTAATACAAACCCGGGACTTTAAATTCCCTCTCAAATATATCTGGATGAGACCATCCCTGCCCCACTAATCGTTCAAATGGCTCTGAGCACTACGGGACTTAACCTCTGAGGTCATCTAGTCCCCTAGAACTTAGAACTACTTAAACCTAACTAACCTAAGGACATCACACACATCCATGCCCGAGGCAGGATTCGAACCTGCGACCGCAGCGGTCGCGCGGCTCCAGACTGTAGCGCCTAGAATCGCTCGGTCACTCCGGCCGGCCTAGACGTTCATCTGGTATTTGGCTGAAATACAGGGTGTTCAGAAATTCCCGTTACAAACTTCTAGGACTTGTAGAGGGGGGTGAGTACATAATATTTTGAACAGGAACCCATGTCCGGAAGTTTACCGCTTCCGTACTACAGCATTTGAAAATGTTTGCTATGTAGGTATGTGAATGGCTGTCACAGAGTGCGAGACGGGGGTGGGTCGGCGAGGGGAGGGGTGGTTACGTTGAGTCGGCTGATGTCATTTGACGTCTATCCTGCGTCCCTTACCTGGTTCGAGTCTCATTCACGTGTCTGACTGATAGAGCAACATGTTTGAGTACACGTTTGCAGAATACACCAACTTCATCCTGAATGTCCACCCCCGGTAGCTGAGTGGTCAGCGCGTCAGAATGTCAATCCTAAGGACTCAGGTTCGATTCCCGGCTGGGTCGGAGATTTTCTCCGCTCAGGAACTGGGTGTTGTGTCGTCATGATCATCATCATTTCATCCCCATCGACGCGAAAGTCACCGAAGTGGCGTCAAATCACAAGACTTGCACCCGGCGAACGGTTTACCCGACGGGAGGCCCTAAGCACGCGACATTTATTTATCCTTCTGAATGGCGAAGCTCACGCTACAGGAAGAGTTGCTCGGCGCCTTTATCAAGATAGTTCTCGACAGAGTCCGACTCCATCACCTAGCGTTTTCCCTACAATTACGCAATGGCTTCGAGAAAGGGTACCTGCACTGTCAGCAGGTCCGACTGCCGTGTTGCTAGAAGACTCCGCACACCCGAGTTGTAAGTGATTGTATTGCATCACGTTGAAGAGAACCCATCAAATATTACACGAGCAATATCTTCAGCTATTAATGACTGGAATTGTAGAACAGATGAGGTACTGAGTCACGCCTAATCAGTTATTTGCATAAGTGGTCGCGAAATGATTGCAGCACGGAAATGGTACGTTTCCGGACATGGGTTCCAGTTCAGAATATTATCTATTCACTCCCCTCAACAAAACCTAGAAGTTTGTGACGGGTTTCGAACACCCTGTATATCCGTTTTGCCGATGACATTGTGATTGTGTCAGAAGAGGCAACGGACATGGCAGAGGAATGGAACAGAATGAATAGTTTTTAAAAAACTGAGTCATTTGTTTTTCAGTCCCAGTTGCCCAATTTCTTACACCATGGCTGCTTTTGGTTTCCCTGGATCATCTTCAGACTTATGTAGTTGCATCAGTAGTTGAAATACTAAATGTCTTTTTCCAAAGCTGTTTCACAGAGGAAGACTGCACTGTAGTTCCTTCTCTAGATTGTCGCACAGATGACAAAATGGTAGATATCGAAATAGACGACAGAGGGATAGAAAAACAATTAAAATCGCTCAAAAGAGGAAAGGCTGCTGGACCTGATGGGATACCAGTTCGATTTTACACAGAGTACGCGAAGGGACTTGCCCCCCTTCTTGCAGCGGTGTACCGTAGGTCTCTAGAATAGCGTAGCGTTCCAAAGGATTGGAAAAGGGCACAGGTCATCCCCGTTTTCGAGAAGGGACGTCGAATAGATGTGCAGAACTATAGACCTATATCTCTAACGTCGATCAGTTGTACAATTTTGGAACACGTATTATGTTCAAGTATAATGACTTTTCTGGAGACTAGAAATCTACTCTGTAGGAATCAGCATGGGTTTCGAAAAAGACGGTCGTGTGAAACCCAGCTCGCGCTATTCGTCCACGAGACTCAGAGGGCCATAGACACGGGTTCACAGGTAGATGCCGTGTTTCTTGACTTCCGCAAGGCGTTCGATACAGTTCTCCACAGTCGTTTAATGAACAAAGTAAGAGCATATGGACTATCAGACCAATTGTGTGATTGGATTGAGGAGTTCCTAGATAACAGAACGCAGCATGTCATTCTCAATGGAGAGAAGTCTTCCGAAGTAAGAGTGATTTCAGGTGTGCCGCAGGGGAGTGTCGTAGGACCGTTGCTATTCACAATATACATAAATGACCTTGTGGATGACATCGGAAGTCCACTGAGGTTTTTTTCGGATGATGCTGTGGTATATCGAGAGGTTGTAACAATGGAAAATTGTACTGAAATGCAGGAGGATCTGCAACGAATTGACGCATGGTGCAGGGAATGGCAATTGAATCTCAATGTAGACAAGTGTAATGTGCTGCGAATACATAGAAAGATAGATCCCTTATCATTTAGCTACAAAATAGCAGGTCAGCAACTGGAAGCAGTTAATTCCATAAATTATCTGGGAGTACGCTTTAGGAGTGATTTAAAATGGAATGATCATATAAAGTTGATCGTTGGTAAAGCAAATGCCAGACTGAGATTCATTGGAAGAATCCTAAGGAAATGCAATCCGAAAACAAAGGAAGTAGGTTACAGTACGCTTGTTCGCCCACTGATTGAATACTGCTCAGCAGTGTGGGATCCGTACCAGATAGGGTTGATATATGAGATAGAGAAGATCCAAAAGAGAGCAGCGCGCTTCGTTACAGGATCATTTAGTAATAGCGAAAGCGTTACGGAGATGATAGGTAAACTCCAGTGGAAGACTCTGCAGGAGAGACGCTCAGTAGCTCGGTACGGGCTTTTGTTGAAGTTTCGAGAACATACCTTCACCGAAGAGTCAAGCAGTATATTGCTCCCTCCTACGTATATCTCGCGAAGAGACCATGAGGATAAAATCAGAGAGATTAGAGCCCACACAGAAGCATACCGACAATCCTTCTTTCCACGAACAATACGAGACTGGAATAGAAGGGAGAACCGATAGAGGTACTCAAGGTACCCTCCGCCACACACCGCCAGGTGGCTTGCGGACTATGGATGTAGATGTAGATCAGTAATCCGTCGTGACTGTATGGGGAATACAGATCACAATACAACCGTTGTGGAACTGTGACTGAAAAATAAACAATATATAATTTTTATTTAAATATCAATACAATTACTGAATTCCCTCGCTACGAACATGTCGGCTGTAGTGGGAATGGTTTGTGTCTTGTAAAGAGTTTATAAGATGAATGACAACAAACGTAAAATAATAGTAATGGAACATAGCCAAATTAAATAAAGTGATGCCGACGGAGTTATATTACGGAATGATGCGCTAAGGTTATTCTATAAGATTTACTATTTCGGGAGCAAAATAAGTGATGATGGCTGAAGCGGACAGGATATAAAACGCAGACTGGCGATAGTAAAAACAAGTGTTTATGAAAAAGAGATATTTGCTGACATACCATACAAATTTAAGTGTTAGAAGTTGAGCTTGTACGGAAGCGAAACGCTGACGATAAACAGTCCATACAAGAAGAGGTAGCTGGGTGGATCGAACAAATTAGAGGAGTTATTGAATAGAATTGTGGAAAAAAGACATCGGTTGATAGGACACATCCTGAGACACGAAGGAATCGTCAGATTCGCAATGGAAGTGTGGGGTATGAAAACTGTAGAGAGAGACAAAGCATTGAATACAGTAAGCAGGCTAAAACGGACGTAGGTTGCGGTAGTTTGCAGAGAGGAAGAGGTTTGCACAGGATAAATTAGCGGGGAGAGCTGCAACACACTTCTCCCGCACTACCAGTTCTCCTGGTATTTGGTTGAAAAGAACCGAGCTTTCCAATGGGCAGAGCATCTCACAGTCCGCTCTACTGTTTGGGGTAGAGGAAAAAATAGCTCCAGTTCATCGATCCCAGACAGGATGTTTGGGAAGTTTCCGTTAGTTGTGTAAGGTTAAGCCTGGAACTGGAAATATCCTCTGTCCCACTCCCAGCTCGTCAGGGCTTTGCCGATAATCGAGCTCTGCAACGAATCATATCTGGAAATGGTAAACTCAGGCACTGTAGAGGAAGACAGAGATAGGAATACATTCAGCAAATAACTGAGGACGTAGGTTGCAAGTGCCTCTCGGAGATGAAGAGATTGGCACAGGAGATGAATTCGTGGCGGGCCGCATCAGACCATTCAGAAGACTGATGACAAAAAAAAAAAAAACTTCATTAACCTACCCATCTCATCTACAGCATTTTTCTAAAGCTTCTACTCTCTTCTTCACCGTAGTGTTCACTGTCCATGCGTCACTTGCGGAGAAGTCTACACTCCACTCGAATACTATGAAAAGTCTTCCTAAAACTGAAATTTACATTTTATGCTAACTTATTTCTCTTTTTTAGGAAAGCTTTTCTCGGTATTGTCAGTTTCCATTTATCTGCACTCGTCATCAGTTAGGTTGTTCCCCAAATAGTAAATTAGTCTATTACTTTCACAATGCAATTTTCTTTTCCAATGCACTCAGTGTCACCTAATCACCCTCACCCCGTCGTACTTGTTATAGTTTATTTGATCTTCATCTTTTAAGTTACTATCAGGATACTATCTGCTGTGTACACCAGTATCGCCACACAGATGAAGCTCATGAACTGGAAACTATTCATGCTCCCGCCACGAGAAATGGTTCAAATGGCTCTGAGCACTATGGGACTTAACATCTGAGGTCATCAGTCTCCTAGAATTAGAACTATGTAAACCTAACCAACCTAAGGACATCACACACAGCCATGCCCGAGACAGGATTCGAACCTGCGACCGTAGCAGCAGCGCGGTTCCTGACTGAAGCGCCCAGAACCGCTCGGCCACAGCGGTCAGCCCGCCTCGAGACCCTCAAACAGTTCGCTCTATTTTCCTAGCAGTTGTATTAGTTGCCACAGAACTACTTTCCCCTTTCCCAGAATAGAACGCAGTTGGACATCATTTCGCCGACCACGGATAAATGGAAACGCACAGCCACATTCGGCCAGAACGGACAGAGGGAGGAGCATCTCAGTTGACTTTCGATGCCACTGTAATAACAAAATTTACGAAACGACGAAGTATCTGAAATTGGAAGGTGCCACATACCAGTAAAAATACACTACTGGCCATTAAAATTGCTACACCACGAAGATGACGTGCTATAGACGCGAAATTTAACCGACAGGGAGAAGATACTGCGCTTTTCAGAGCATTCACACAAAGTTGGCGCTGGTGGCGACACCTATAACGTGCTGACATGAGGAAAGTTTCCAACCGATTTCTCATACACAAACAGCAGTTGACCGGCGTTGCCTGGTGAAATTTTGTTGTGATGCCTCGTTTAAGGACGAGAAATGTGTTACCATACCGTTACCGACTTTGATAAAGGTCGGATTGTAGCCTACCGCGATTGTGGTTTATCGTATCGCGACATTGCTGCTCCCGTTGGTTGAGATCCAATGACTGTTAGCAGAATATGGATTCGGTTGGTTCAGGAGGGTAATACGGAACGCCGTGCTGGATCCCAACGGACTCGTATCACTAGCAGTCGAGATGACAGGCATCTTATCAGCATGGCTGTAACGGATCGTGCAGCCACGTCTCGATCCCTAAGTCAACAGATGGGGACGTTTGCAAGTCAACAAGCATCTGCACGAACAGTTGGACGACGTGTGCAGCAGCATGGACTATCAGCTCGGAGACCGCGGCTGCGGTTACCCTTGACGCTGCATCACAGACAGGAGCACCTGCGATGGTGTACTCAACGACGAACCTGGGTGCACGAATGGCAAAACGTCATTTTTTCGGATGAATCCAGGTTCTGTTTACAGCATCATGATGGTCGCATCCGTGCTTGGCGGCATCGTGGTGAACGCACATTGAAAGCGTGTATTCGTCATCGCCATACTGGCGTATCACACAGCGTGATGGTATGGGGTGCCACTGGTTACACGTCTCGGTCACCTCTTGTTCGCATTGACGGCACTTTGAGCAGTGGACGTTACATTTCAGATGTGTTACGACCCGTGTCTCTACCGTTCATTCGATCCCTGCGAAACCCTACATTTCAGCAGGATAATGCGCGAGCGCATGTTGCAGGTCCTGTACGGGCCTTTCTGGATACAGAAAATGTTCGACTGCTGCCGTGGCCAGCACATTCACCAGATCTCTCATCAATTGATAACGTTTGGTCAATGGTGGCCGAGCAACTGGCTCATCACAATACTCCAGTCACTACTCTTGATGAACTGTGGTATCGTGTTGAAGCTACATGGGCAGCTGTACCTGTACACGCCATCCAAGCTCTGGTTGACTCAATGCCCAAGCGAATCATGGCCGTTATTATGGCCAGAGGTGATTGTTCTGGGTACTGATTTCTCAGGAACTATGCACCCAAATTGCGTGAAAATGTAATCACATGTCAGTTCTAGTATAATATATTTGCCCAATGAATACCTGTTTATCATCTGCATTTCTTCTTTTTGCGTAGAAATTTTAATGGCCAGTAGTGTAGTAAAAAGACAAAAAAGCTGCAATATTAAGCCTATAACGAAAGTTATGGTCAAATATGCTCTGTGCAGAAGTCTACCAAGCGGCGTCCCCGTTCGTTTTTTTTTTCGTTAAAAGTATTCACCGTCTCTGAAATGTGTCGCACCGACACTAGAGGGCCAGAGCAAATCCTACAAGAGTGAAAACTCGCCGCTAAAGGCGGCTCAATACCTAACTTCGAAAATGTCCGTTAATCGGGATACGTCTTCGTTGAATAAGCGAGAGGTGATAAGAGTAGCGGTATTTGGATATCAAAGAATTAGAGAATAGCGGATTGCTACTATAAGCGCGAAGGCAACGGAAGAAAGAAGCAAAGACAAAAAAATGGTTCAAATGGCTCTGAGCACTATGCGACTTAAATTTTGAGGTCATCAGTCGCCTAGAACTTAGAACTAATTAAGCCTAACTAACCTAAGGACATCACACACATCCATGCCCGAGGCAGGATACGAACCTGCAACCGTAGCGGTCGCTCGGTTCTAGGCTGTAGCGCCTAGAACCGCATGGCCACTGCGGCCGGCACGCAAAGACAGTCTGAAGAAAAGTCTACTGCTTTCTTTTGCCCATCTAAACCTAGACTGCTGTTTCGTGGTAGGTCATAAGGTTACAGATGGCGTCATTAACGTCCTATGTAAATCTGTTCCTGACCTTCCTTAGATGCATGCTTGCTCATGCGCACGCATAGCGTGCGACTTGCAGCCATGTATGTTAGATTACGGGGCAGTCGTTGCCCTCGACCTCGCGCGGCGACAGACAGACAGACTAATTAGCATCCTCGTCCAGTCACTCTGTCACGCATCTCGTGGCTATTTCGATATTTGCAGACACAAGCTGTAAAAAAGTTTTAACATGACCACCGTCGCAGACTTAACTTCATGTACTTGGAACCTACAGAATTAGCTCATCTTCAGTACTTTAACAATCCCGAGGCGTAAAGGACGTTAAACAGTAGCACAATGAAAATAATGTAGAAGGTAACGTAAGTTACCTGGAGAATAGGACACTTGACTCTAATTCTAAACGCTCCTACTTTCAAATTTATTCAGTCTTGTTGATGATGGCTTTTATACTACCTGGCAAAAAAAGTGAATTAGCCAGAAGATTCTTAGTCGCCAGGAAGGCCTCTGGCCCAGACGGTTTCCCCGTGAGATTATATGTTGACTATGCTACAAATATAGCACCATTCTTATCCATCATCTATCAGAGATGACTGGAACAGCGGAGAGTTCCACGGGACTGGAAGAACGCCCAGGTCATAGCAATCTATAAAAAGGTTAAAAAATCGGATGCACATAATTACCGGTGAGTTTCACTGACGTCGATTTGTTGTAGAACCATGGAACATATTTTGTGTTCAGACATAATGACCTTTCTAGACTCTGAGAAACTCATCTGCCGAAACCAGCACGGTTTTAGGAAACAGCGGTCATGCGAGACACAGCTGGCCCTCTTTGTGCATGATATATAACAGGCTTTAGATACCGGATCCCAGGTTGATGCCATATTATCGACTTTCGAATGGCGTTCGACTCAGTTCCGCGCTGTCGCTTGCTCCAAAAAGTGAGCGCTTACGGTCTATCCGATGACATATGCGGTTGGGTAGAAAGTTTTCTAACAGACAGAGAGCAGTGTGTCGTCTTGAATAGGGTGACTTCAACAGAAACAAGCGTAACTTCAGGTGTGCCCCAGGGCAGCGTAATAGGTCCGCTGTCTTTTTCCGCTTTACATAAACGATCAGGTTGATGGTATTAACAGCGGCATTAGACTGTTTGCAGATGATGCTGTAGTCTACAGGAAAGTAGTATCACACGAAAGTTGCGAACAAATCAATGAGGATTTGCAGAAAATAAATGCGTGGTGTAATGACTGGCAGTTATCTCTCAATATTAGTAAGTGTAACCTACTGCGTATAACATGGCGAAAATCCCCATTGATGTACGAGTACAAAATAAATGCCCAGTCTTTGGAAGCGGTAACATCCGTCAAGTATCTGGGTGTGACTATTCGAAATGATTTCAAATGGAATGATCAGATGACAGAAGTTACGGACAAGGCGAACTCTAGATTGCGGCTTATTGGTAGAATCCTGAAGCGATGCAGTCCTTCAGCAAAGGAAATTGCTTACAATACGTTAGTTCGTCCAGTCTTAGAGTACTGTTCGTCTGTATGGGACCCTTACCAGTTGGGTCTGATTCAAGAGATTGAGAGGGTCCAAAGAAGAGCGGCAAGATTCGTGACTGGTACATTTAGCCATCGCGAGAGCGTTACAAATCTCATTGAAAGTTTGAAGTGGGACACACTTGCAGATAGACGACGCGCTAAACGAAAGGGGCTGCTCATTAAATTCCGAAATCTGATCTTCGCCGAGGATGTAGAGCTTATATTATTACCATCAACTTTCAGATCGAGCAATGATCACCATTCAAAGATAAGGGAAATTAGAGCTCGTACTGAGGCGTTCGGACAGTCGTTTTTCCCTCGCGCGATCCGCGAGTGGGGGAAATATGACTTTGGCGCGAATTATGCCCTCCGCCACACCCCGGTTGGTGGCTAGCGGAGTATATATGTAGATGCAGAAGGCATGCTCACATGTCACGTTATTTCGTATACGTACACACGATCGGCGAGTATGTAAACGATTAGAGTTGTAATCCTCTGTGACAGAACGGCCACCAGTGCGCATTAGCGTTGTTCGTGTTTAGTGTTGCTACCAGGCCTGCTAGGATATGCAGGATGTCCCAGAAAACACCGATCAGCTTCTTACACAAAACTAGACAAAAATATCTAGTAAATATGGGCTCTAAAAGCGTACCTTAAGTGCTATGAGCAGTTGTTCAGTAGAAGAGATGTGTTCTACAGCAGTGAAGACGAGCAACTGCTCATAACTCTTAAAAGTATACATTTTAGAGCCTATGTTTATGGGACTGCATTACTGCATTTACTAGGCAATCTTGTATTTTAATAACCGTTTAAATTTTGTCGATTTGTTTGCGCTCTCTGTAGATTAGCTCAGACGTTCTTTGCAAAACAGTTTTTAGCATGGATAGGGACTGCAACTTCTGTGTTCGGATGCAGGCTGAGTTGGCATCCCTTCGCTCCCAGCTTCAGGCAGTGTTGGCTTCGGTCACACAGCTTGAGGCTGTTGCCTATGGGCATCACTGTGGGGGTCCGGATGGGGGTTTGTCGGGGACGGCCAGCTCGTCCCACGCATCCCCTGATCGGAATACGACTGTGGTTGCCCGGGATACTGCCCGCATTGAGGCTGATCCCTCACCTGTGGTAGAGTGGGAGGTCGTTTCAAGGTGTGGCAGGGGGCGAAAGACATTCCGGAGGGCTGAACGGAAAGCCTCTCCAGTTTGTCTGACGAACCGGTTTCAGGCTCTGTCTCAGGCTGATACTGATCTTCGGCCTGACGTGGCTGCTTGTCCTGTTCCAGAGGTTGCCCCTCAGTCTGCAAGATCCGGGCAGTTGCAGAGGGTGGGCTTGCTGGTAGTTGGGAGCTCCAACGTCAGGCGCGTAATGGGGCCCCTTAGGGAAATGGCAGCAAGAGAGGGGAAGAAAACCAATGCGCACTCCGTGTGCATACCGGGGGGAGTCATTCCAGATGTGGAAAGGGTCCTTCCGGATGCCATGAAGGGTACAGGGTGCACCCATATGCAGGTGGTCGCTCATGTCGGCACCAATGATGTGTGTCGCTATGGATCGGAGGAAATCCTCTCTGGCTTCCGGCGGCTATCTGATTTGGTGAAGACTGCCAGTCTCGCTAGCGGGATGAAAGCAGAGCTCACCATCTGCAGCATCGTCGACAGGACTGACTGCGGACCTTTGGTACAGAGCCGAGTGGAGGGTCTGAATCAGAGGCTGAGACGGTTCTGCGACCGTGTGGGCTGCAGATTCCTCGACTTGCGCCATAGGGTGGTGGGGTTTCGGGTTCCGCTGGATAGGTCAGGAGTCCACTACACGCAACATGCGGCTACAAGGGTAGCAGGGGTTGTGTGGCGTGGGCTGGGCGGTTTTTTAGGTTAGATGGCCTTGGGCAAGTAGAGAAAGGGCAACAGCCTCAACGGGTGCGGGGCAAAGTCAGGACATGCGGGGACCACGCAGCAATCGGTATTGTAATTGTCAACTGTCGAAGCTGCGTTGGTAAAGTACCGGAACTTCAAGCGCTGATAGAAAGCACCGAAGCTGAAATCGTTATAGGTACAGAAAGCTGGCTTAAGCCAGAGATAAATTCTGCCGAAATTTTTACAAAGGTACGGACGGTGTTTAGAAAGGATAGATTGCATGCAACCGGTGGTGGAGTGTTCGTCGCTGTTAGTAGTAGTTTATCCTGTAGTGAAGTAGAAGTGGATAGTTCCTGTGAATTATTATGGGTGGAGGTTACACTAAACAACCGAACTAGGTTAATAATTGGCTCCTTTTACCGACCTCCCGACTCAGCAGCATTAGTGGCAGAACAACTGAGAGAAAATTTGGAATACATTTCACGTAAATTTTCTCAGCATGTTATAGTCTTAGGTGGAGATTTCAATTTACCATATATAGACTGGGACACTCAGATGTTTAGGACGGGTGGTAGGGACAGAGCATCGAGTGACATTATACTGAGTGCACTATCCGAAAATTACCTCGAGCAATTAAACAGAGAACCGACTCGTGGAGATAACATGTTGGACCTACTGATAACAAACAGACCCGAACTTTTCGACTCTGTATGTACAGAACGGGGAATCAGTGATCATAAGGCCGTTGCAGCATCCCTGAATATGGAAGTTAATAGGAATATAAAAAAAGGGAGGAAGGTTTATCTGTTTAGCAAGAGTAATAGAAGGCAGATTTCAGACTACCTAACAGATCAAAACGAAAATTTCTGTTCCGACACTGACAATGTTGAGTGTTTATGGAAAAAGTTCAAGGCAATCGTAAAATGCGTTTTAGACAGGTACGTGCCGAGTAAAACTGTGAGGGACGGGAAAAACCCACCGTGGTACAACAACAAAGTTAGGAAACTACTGCGAAAGCAAAGAGAGCTCCACTCCAAGTTAAACGCAGCCAAAACCTCTCAGACAAACAGAAGCTAAACGATAGCAAAGTTTGCGTAAGGAGGGCTATGCGTGAAGCGTTCATTGAATTCGAAAGTGAAATTCTATGTACCGACTTGACAGAAAATCCTAGGAAGTTCTGGTCTTACGTTAAATCAGTAAGTGGCTCGAAACAGCATATCCAGACACTACGGGATGATGATGGCATTGAAACAGAGGATGACACGCGTAAAGCTGAAATACTAAACACCTTTTTCCAAAGCTGTTTCACAGAGGAAGACCGCACTGCAGTTTCTTCTCTAAATCCTCGCACAAACGAAAAAATGGCTGACATCAAATAAGTGTCCAAGGAATAGAAAAGCAACTGGAATCACTCAATAGAGGAAAGTCCACTGGACCTGACGGGATACCAATTCGATTCTACACAGAGTACGCGAAACAACTTGCCCCCCTTCCAACAGCCGTGTACCGCAAGTCTCTAGAGGAACGGAGGGTTCCAAATGATTGGAAAAGAGCACAGATAGTCCCAGTCTTCAAGAAGGGTCGTCGAGCAGATGCGCAAAACTATAGACCTATATCTCTTACGTCGATCTCTTGTAGAATTTTAGAACATGTTTTTTGCTCGCGTATCATGTCATTTCTGGAAACCCAGAATCTACTATGTAGGAATCAACATGGATTCCGGAAACAGCGATCGTGTGAGACCCAACTCGCCTTATTTGTTCATGAGACCCAGAAAATATTAGATACAGGCTCCCAGGTAGATGCTATTTTTCTTGACTTCCGGAAGGCGTTCGATACAGTTCCGCACTGTCGCCTGATAAACAAAGTAAGAGCCTACGGAATATCAGACCAGCTGTGTGGCTGGATTGAAGAGTTTTTAGCAAACAGAACACAGCATGTTGTTATCAATGGAGAGACGTCTACAGACGTTAAAGTAACCTCTGGCGTGCCACAGGGGAGTGTTATGGTACCATTGCTTTTCACAATATATATAAATGACTTAGTAGATAGTGTCGGAAGTTCCATGCGGCTTTTCGCGGATGATGCTGTAGTATACAGAGAAGTTGCAGCATTAGAAAATTGTAGCGAAATGCAGGAAGATCTGCAGCGGATAGGCACTTGGTGCAGGGAGTGGCAACTGACCCTTAACATAGACAAATGTAATGTATTGCGAATACATAGAAAGAAGGATCCTTTATTGTATGATTATATGATAGCGGAACAAACTCTGGTAGCAGTTACTTCTGTAAAATATCTGGGAGTATGCGTGCGGAACGATTTGAAGTGGAATGATCATATAAAATTAATTGTTGGTAAGGCGGGTACCAGGTTGAGATTCATTGGGAGAGTGCTTAGAAAATGTAGTCCATCAACAAAGGAGGTGGCTTACAAAACACTCGTTCGACCTATACTTGAGTATTGCTCATCAGTGTGGGATCCGTACCAGATCGGTCTGACGGAGGAGATAGAGAAGATCCAAAGAAGAGCGGCGCGTTTCGTCACAGGGTTATTTGGTAACCGTGATAGCGTTACGGAGATGTTTAATAAACTCAAGTGGCAGACTCTGCAAGAGAGGCGCGGTGTCGCTTGCTCGCCAGGTTTCGAGAGGGTGCGTTTCTGGATGAGGTATCGAATATATTGCTTCCCCCTACTTATACCTCCCGAGGAGATCACGAATGTAAAATTAGAGAGATTAGAGCGCGCACGGAGGCTTTCAGACAGTCGTTCTTCCCGCGAACCATACGCGACTGGAACAGGAAAGGGAGGTAATGACAGTGGCACGTAAAGTGCCCTCCGCCACACACCGTTGGGTGGCTTGCGGAGTATCAGTGTAGATGTAGATGTAGATGTAGACTTTTTTTCCTTGATTTGATCGATACTAGTTCCTCCCAGCGTATGGAAAGCAAAGTCCTTGCTGCAGATCTGTTTCATAGTACCGAAGATGAACAAGTGGTAATAGCAGTTAAGGTACTGTAACGCCTACAACGCCTCTCGGTGTTGAAAAAACAAAAATAGCTCCCAAATTAGCTCCCATGTCCTTAAAATATCAATTCGCAAAATGACCCAAGTCCCTCCACAAGTAGTAATTGCGAAAAATAAATAAAAAAACAAATAGAGGGAAATATCTTGTATAGAAAGCAAAAGAAAAGAAAAGGAAAATTTAATTATAAATTTTAGAAACATGGGAAGGGGGAAAACAATAGAAAATATTAAAATATTAGTTATTCCAATACGTAAGAAAATCGATATTATAGTCATAGAACGTAGGTCTGGGACACCAAAGGTTTATTAAAGTGTAAATAGAAATACGTTGTAATTACGATACTCCAGTCGCTAGTCTGTTCTAGTTCGGAAGTTATTTAGGACGTACAGCTTTAGAGAACAACAATTGGGACTTTATTAAACGGGGATCAAGAATAGATCGTTACGAAATTGTTTTTGAGGATTGTCAATTCAAGACTTTAATTTGGACATTTATCAGATTAGATAAACGGGAAGGTGAATAGTAATCTCTTTGGCTTTAATGTCAATTCGTGTGAATATTTAAACACTTTACTGAATTGAGAATTTTAGCCGGATTCGGACTTTGAATTGTGATAGTGGAAACTTTAACTTCAGGTGACTAGCGATCACAGTTAATGACAGTTTGCGGATATTAAATAGAAATAACTTATTTACCGAAAGTGACAGGATATTATCTAACATCTCTGATGCTAGCGGGAATGCTACTTAGACATCTAATTAAAGAACTTCTTTGAATGAGATCGTATGAGTGAAACTATTTATTAATAATTCGTATCAATAAACTGACGTTGTTAATTGAACATTAATTTAACTTAGATTAATAAACGTTAAGGTTACGTGATACATACCAAGAACAAACTAGCTATTCGTAACTAAAACAATTGAACGAAAGGTTAAAGTGTCGTCGTCTGTAAACATTGGTAGCAAAGCTACTAAAGATTTTTTCTCTCAGAGTTGGGAAGACTATACATGTAGTGACCCACGTTTAACATTGTATTTTAAAAGTAATCAAACTGATACTTAGCCGGGACAATATTAAATGAAAGTAAAACCCTTCAATGACAGTCAATGTGTAAAAAATAAAATCAAACTTTCACCTATTAGACGAAAAAGCGAAAACAGAAAAAGGGCTGTTACAGTACGCATTTTAGAGCCGGTGTTTACTAGACATTTTTTTCTTGTTTTGGTGTAAGGAACCTGTCCCTAAAGCTTGTCGGTGTTTTTTTGGGAAACCCTGTGTAAGGGGCGTGAGCAAAATACTGAATGGTCATTGAAGGACACGGAGATGCTGCGTACATGTATAAGACAGCCTTAACAGCACCTGATAGATTTTGAAAAGGGCCGCCATTTGGCCGGATTATCGAATCGTGCAACATCCAGGTTTGTGGGGCATTCGGATGTGACAGTGGCCAGATTCTGGACTGCGTGGGAACGTGAGGGCAGGCGTACTCGTCGTCAAGGTTCTGGTCGAACACCACATGGGGGGATCGTCATATTATGAACCAGGCACATCATAACCCCTTAATATTTACAACTGCCATCCGAGATCGTTTTATCTCATCCTGCACTATTGATCTGTCATTAGCAGCAGCCAGACTAGCGAATTACCGTCCGTGAGCAGACTCCCGCTAACACAGAAACACAAATGGCTGCATTTGGCGTGATCGGAAAGTATGGATAGTTGATGAATGGTATCGCATTGTGTTCAGCAATGACATTTGTTTCCGCACTATTCCAGATGACCACCGTCGGCGAGTATGGCGGCGATCTGGTAATAAGTCCTGTTTTCCAAATGCTTTGGAGAGGCACAGCAGTGCTACTTCTGGTGTCGTGATTTGGGTAGCCATCTGGTATGATTTCAGCTCACGGCTGGCAGTGACTGAGGGAACTCTGATGGCACAACGGTCCGTCAAGGACATCCTGCGCCCTCATGCGTTACATCTTATGCGAGAGTATCGTCGCGTAGTATTCCAACAGGACAATACTTGCCCTCACGTGGCACATGTGTCAGTAAACTGTTTGCATGATCCAGTTCTGTCCCCGACACAACATGTGTGGGATAAGCTGGTATGTCAACACCGTCCCAGCACCAGTATCCAGAATATCAGTGACCAGTCACGACAGTTGTGGACCAGGTTTCCTTAGCAGACGATAAAACGCCTTTATGACACCCTTCGCAGAAGAACGATTGCGTGCGTCTAGGCCAGACGGGGTGCAACGTCTTCTAAGTGGGCGCAGGCTGCAAAGTTCTTTATAAATCTGACTCAGTTTTGTTGACGCTAAAATAACATCACACACACCGTCAGCCCGTGAAGATTCATTTCGTTTCTTCCTGTCCTTCTGAGAGTTTCACTTTTTCTGCCAGACTCTTTATTTGGAACATATAGCTTCTGAAAAAGAAGTGCAATAGCACAACGCGCTTTCAGTGGAAGAAGAGAACTTAGTGCCAAAATTGCAGTCGTCAGATTTACAATTAGTATGTACAGTTAATGTTGAAAACTTCGTTGAAAAAACTGTTTAGTCTCGGAAAAAAACAATTTGACGGGATGTTCCTGTACACTTTAATCCAGTGTCCCGTATACCCGAGATAGCTGGACACATGATGACAGACAGACAGTGTGTAGAGGTGAGGGAAATTTGGATTTGGCGGAGGCTAGAACGGACCAACTACACAAAAAGAAAAATCCAATGCAGATGTTTTGAAAGAATCCGTTGACCGAAGAAACCTCAAAGCAGCTATTCAGAAAAGAAAAACGAAACTGTGTAGGGCATTTATTTTGTCACTCCTAAAAGGAAATTGGAAGTAACAAAATCCAAAATTTTCAAGATATGAAAGGAACAACATAAAATAGAGAAGTGTTTGCAACAATATGACATAGCCCTTAGAAATTAATGATCGTCACTAGTGTTAGCACCCATGTGACGACATAAGTTGATAATAAGTTACAAAAATATTAAGATCAGATTGAGGCACACAAAGATTCACAGCCATAGCGCACTTTTCCTGGACCTGCTTTGAGAGGCAATGAGGTAAAGAAGGCAAGCCCCTACCCATACATGATCAGCAGCGCGGAGAAGGTAAGTCCAGCACTCCTCATTCAGTGCGGCTGCTCCATGTTTTTTTGTTCTCGCTGTGCGTTGTAAACTATTTTGCCAAGATAGAGCCATATGAGATACCCAGAAGGAACAGGAGCTGCGTCATCATTCAAAGCAGTGCGAAAAATTTGAACTCAGCACAATTAAATAAAATGAAATACAGCGTTGGCTAGTGGCTACTACAGTACTGCGCGGTACAGAGTTTTCAAACGATTAGGATCAAAATTATCTAGACGGTAGAACATCCTAAATTGAGGATTCAGAGGTATGGAACCAACAGTTGTAAATTTATGCTGCAGACTGTACGAGGTTTCAAATGAGCAAAGCATAAGAGGCACATGTTTGTTCACATTTCATAAGAAGCAACTGCATACTGAATCGTCGTTGGCGGCGCTATCTTTAAAAGCAATACAGTGTCGTGTATGATGTGTCTGTGGTGAGTTAAAGCACAATTGACGGTTGTAGGGTAACACTTTTTCTGGTCTCTTTTTCAAGAGAATTTTGGAAAATTCGATTATTTAGGCTAGGAAGAATTTAGCAAAATGTCCGGTTTTTTTGTTATTCATTAAAAAAAAGGATACCAATGCCATCTGCCTGTGAGACGCCGAACTCTTTGCAAATATTTGAGATGTAGCTAAAGTGGAATGAAACGATGCGCCAATCAGAGACGTAACATCATGGATGTAAGGGTTTTGGGTGCTCAAACCTCCTCCCCCCCCCCCCCCTCCCTCTCTGTTGTCACCCGTCCCAAACAGTATCAGTAAGAACTGGAGTCAACATCTCTGCAGGTGTATGCCTTGTCCTGTCTGCGGGTCGGTACTTTGAATCCCTAGGTCCCTTATCATTTCATATAATCTCATCTCGAAGACAAGCGAAGTCGCCGAAGTGGCGTGAGATAGGCTTCCACCGGGCGGCAGAGAAACTCCAGATTGTGTCCCCCGACCGATAATGCCATACCATCATTTCATTTTGCGTTCTTACACTTAGCGTATTTGGCACTGGTCCTATCTCGTTCCTGATCAAAGGAGGTGGTGCCGTTGACTACCTGACGACAAGAAGCTCACCAGTGACAACGGGCTTTTTGCAGATCAATCTCAAGCTCTGAATTTCATTTAACTGCTTCCCAAATTTTGAATTTTTCGAAAAGCACACACTCGTAGATTAAAGAAACCATATTTACTTCTCTTAAGGATAGAAGAAAAAATTTTGTTTCTGGAAACCTTAAAACGATTACTTTACGCTAAGAATTTCATTTCAGGTAAGTGACTTACTGCACAATAACAGAATGTGATTCACACGCTCGTCCGTAACTAGTTAATCCCTGTGGATGCCACCTGAAGACTGTGCATTCCCGGTACTTTCCAGAAATGATGGCTTCTCAGGTACTCCTGGTTGGCATATCTGAAGACGTGCAAAGAGCGTTTTGAATATGTTGCCTTCCTTTTAAGCTAGTCAGTCTCGGGAAAGGTGGACATCAATACTTTCCCTCTTTTGGTAACACGGCCCTACACTTTCTGGAAGGAATTTCTAGAAAATTTTTCAGATCATGTAAAGACAATACGTCATCTAAAATGTGTTGGAATTCGCTCGTAGTTTTTTGAAGATAGCAGAAGAAAAGTAAAATTTGATGTGCATCAACTGAACAGCGAAAAGCGCATCAAAATGTTAATTGCAGGAAAACGATTTTGTCAATTGTGAACTCTGTGAACCTGTCGCCGGTAAGACCTGGCTCTTCGCGGAAAACGCGACTCTGGAAATTTAATGTCACACGACGACGAGTTAAATGGTTGGAATCTGAGTTATCTTCTGAAGTTCCGAGCTGAAGCTGGCGACGTTGTTTTGCAAAGGCAACTTCAATAAGGTCGTAAGAAAGCGCACTACATCAGCGCTAGTATTCGAAACCAGGTATACAAACATATGGTGATATTATAAGAGAATGATTTTAAACGCTGCTCCATTCTCGCTGACGAAACGCCAGACTTTGCACCGAGCGAGGTGGCGCAGTGGGGAGGACGACGGTTGAAACCCGCGTCCGGCCATCATGATTTAGGTTCTCCGTGATTTCCCTAAATCACTTCAGACAAATGGCGGGATAGTTCCTTTGAAAGGGCACGGCCGACTATCTCCCCCATCCTTCACTAATCAGATGGGACCGATGACCTCGCTATTTCGTCCCCTCCCCCAAATCAACCAACCAACCAAGAACAGAGCAACTATGTTTGTGTTCGAAGACTGCATCATGTTTATAATTGCTGCAGACTTAATGAGGGATGGGCTGGCGAACTTAATATTACACCGTTTGAAACTAAAAGGTATTAATTGTAAATTTTTGACGAGTCAGGGCTACGACGCAGCAACGGCCGTGAGCGGTCATTTACACGCCACACAAGCTGTCATTAGAAAATGATACCCACTGCCTGTTTATGTACATTGCAATGCCCACTATGTAAACATAGCCTCAGCTGATTCATTTGCTGTGCAAGCTATCAGGAATTACATACGGATAGTACAAGCCGGCCGAAGTGGCCGTGCGGTTAAAGGCGCTGCAGTCTGGAACCGCAAGACCGCTACGGTCGCAGGTTCGAATCCTGCCTCGGGCATGGATGTTTGTGATGTCCTTAGGTTAGTTCGGTTTAACTAGTTCTAAGTTCTAGGGGACTAATGACCTCAGCAGTTGAGTCCCATAGTGCTCAGAGCCATTTGAACCATTTTGATAGTACAATCTCAATCTCAACGTCTCAAAAATGAGATCGACAGGAAGTGCAAAATGGCTAAGCAGGGATGGCTAGAGGACAAATGTAAGGATGTAGAGGCTTATCTCACTAGGGGAAAGATAGATACTGCCTACAGGAAAATTAAAGAGACCTTTGGAGAAAAGAGAACCAATTGCATGAATATCAAGAGCTCAGATAGAAACCCAGTTCTAAGCAAAGAAGGGAAAGCAAAAAGGTGGAAGGATTATATAGAGGCTCTATACAAGGGCGATGTACTTGAGGACAATATTATGAAAATGGAAGAGGATGTAGATGAAGATGAAATGGGAGATATGATACTGCGTGAAGAGTTTGACAGGGCACTGAAATACCTGAGTCGAAACAAGGCCCCGGGAGTAGACAACATTCCATTAGAAATACTGACGGGCTTGGGAGACCCAGTCCTGACAAAACTCTACCATCTGGTGAGCAAGATGTATGAGACAGGCGAAATACCATCACACTTCAAGAAGAGTACAATAATTCAAATCCCAAAGAAAGCAGGTGTTGACAGATGTGAAAATTACCGAACTATCAGTTTAATAAGTCACGTCTGCAAAATACTAACGCGAATTCTTTACAGTCGAATGGAAAAACTGCTGGAAGCCGACCGCGGGGAAGATCAGTTTGGATTCCGTAGAAATGTTGGAACACGTGAGGCAATACTGACCCTACGACTTATCTTAGAAGCTAGATTAAGAAAATGCAAACCTACGTTTCTAGCATTTGTAGGCTTAGAGGAAGCTTTTGACAATGTTGAATGGAATACTCTCTTTCAAATTCTGAAGGTGGCAGGGGTAAAATACAGGGAGCGAAAGGCTATTTACAATTTTTACAGAAACCAGATGGCCGTTTCAAGAGTCGAGGGACATGAAAGGGAAGCAGTGATTGGGAAGGGAGTGAGACAAGGTTGTAGCCTCTCCCCGATGTTATTCAATCTGTATATTGAGCAAGCAGTAAAGGAAACAAAAGAAAAATTCGGAGTAGGTATTAAAATCCACGGAGAAGAAGTAAAAACTTTGAGGTTCGGCAGGCGCACGGGATTAGCCGAGCGGTCTAGGCGCTGCAGCCATGGACTGTGCGGCTGGTCCCGGCGGAAGTTCGAGTCCTCCCTCGGGCATGGGTGTGTGTTTGTCCTTACGATAATTTAGGTTAAGTAGTGTGTAAGCTTAGAGACTGATGACCTTAGCAGTTAAGTCCCATAAAATTCCACATAGATTTGAACACATTTGAGGTTCGCCGATGACATTGTAATTCTGTCGGAGACAGCAAAGGACTTGGAAGAGCAGTTGAACGGAATGGACAGTGTCAAGAAAGGAGTATGTAGGATGAACATCAACAAAAGCAAAACGAGGATAATGGAATGTAGTTGAATTAAATCAGGTGATGCTGAGGGAATCAGATTAGGAAATGAGACACTTAAAGTAATAAAGGAGTTTTGTTATTTGGAGAGCAAGATAACTGATGATGGTCGAAGTAGAGAGGATATAAAATGTAGACTGGCAATGGCAAGGAAAGCGTTTCTGAAGAAGAGAAATTTGTTAACATCGAGTATAGATTTACGTATCAGGAAGTCGTTTCTGAAAGTATTTGTATGGAGTGTAGCCATGTATGGAAGTGAAACGTGGACGATAAATAGTTTGGACAAGAAGAGAATAGAAGATTTCGAAATGTGGTGCTACAGAAGAAAGCTGAAGATTAGATGAGTAGATCACGTAACTAATGAGGAGGTATTGAATAGAATTGGGGAGAAGAGGAGTTTGTGGCACAACTTGACTAGAAGAAGGGATCGGTTGGTAGGACATGTTCTGAGGCATCAAGGGATCACCAATTTAGTATTGGAGGGCAGCATGGAGGGTAAAAATTGTAGAGGGAGACCAAGAGATGAATACACTAAGCAGATTCAGAAGGATGTAGGCTGCAGTACGTACTGAGAGATGAAGCAGCTTGCACAGGATAGAGTAGAATGGAGAACTGCATCAAACCAGTTTCAGGACTGAAGACCACAACAACAACAGTACAATCTGCCGGAAGCTTCTTTAGGACTTCCGCTAAACGTAACAACGTCGACGATTTAAGGACGGCGGCCGGACACCATACTTACGGCAGGGTTGGGGGGGGGGGGGGGACTCGGTGGACGTACAAACACGAGACATTTCTGCAATTTAAATAAATGTTTTTAGTCATAGTGCATTCTCTACAACAGCTAGAATTCTGTTCATACTAATTGTTATGTGCAGTCACTCAGTCAGTAAGTTCTCTTGTACTACTGGTAAAAACTTTCTCCTTGGCCGTATCTCTTTACAAAATGCCTCAACTCGAGTACTGTGACCTTTCTGTCGCTAGCGTTAGAGCACGTTTTAGAAGAAACTGGACAGGGCGGAGACAAAGAACTGAAAAACCTGTTTAAAGAAGCCTCAGAATTGGCAGAAGATGAAGCAATAACAACATTACCCAGGTCTGTGTACACAACGAAATATCGAGACAAATGTCCTGGTAGCAGCCCGGAGGAGTGTTCAGGGATACTAGAATACGCGGTAGGGGTAACGCGCAGGCGGGCTGTCAGTTGTGACGTTGCCGTGGGCCACTCACCATGCCGCGCTGCGTTGACACTTATAGGCACGCGACGTACACCTAATCGCTAATAGAAAGCAGCGAACTTCAAATCGTTATAGGTATGGAAAGCTGGCTGTAGCCATCAATAAATTCAGCCGGAACTTTTAGTGAAAAAAATGGTTCAAATGGCTCTGAGCACTATGGGACTTAACATCTGTGGTCATCAGTCCCCTAGAACTTAAAACTACTTAAACCTAACTAACCTAAGGACATCACACACATCCATGCCCGAGGCAGGATTCGAACCTGCGACCGTAGCAGTCTCGCGGTTCCGGACTGAGCGCCTAGAACCGCTAGACCACCGCGGCCGGCGAACTTTTAGTGAGGACTGAACCGTGTTCATAAAGGACAGATTAAATACAGTTGGTGGCGGAATGTTTACTGCTGTCGGTAGTAATTTACCTTGTAGTGAAATATATGTCGGTAGTTCTTGTATGGATAGTATGGATAGATTATATTTGACAACTGGAACAGATTACTAACTGGTTCGTTTTATCTACCATCTGAATGAGTTGCTGAACAGGTCAAAGACGAACTTAGTCGTTTCAAATAGGTACCCCACTCATACAATTACTGGTGGTGATAACTTTAATCCCGTCATGTGTTGACGATAATGCATGTCTAAAGTCGAATGTGGGCATAATACGTCATCCCATATCGTACCGAAAGATTTCCGAGAGATGTATTTTCAACAATAATTATTAGTTCAGGGCCCCACTTTAAGGGTAAATTGTTGCGAAAGTAGAGTTGGCCTCTTAGCAACAAATATCCTGAGCAAATAGGGAGTGCCATGACGGATACATCGGATACATGGTTTAGTGTTCACACGCTTTTTGTAGCGAGTCTAAATATCGTAAGATCCAAACACATCAAAAATAAAGGTAAAATAAAATAAAACCAGAATAAAACGCACTTGTCGCCTTTCTAAGAGACAGCCTCAATTATTTCCTATCTGACTATGTAAGCCTAGACCAGAATTCGTTTGGGTTCAAATAAACAGAATCGACGGCAGTTGAGAGATATATACCAAATAAATAAGAGATCCCGCATAGTACCCAAAACAGGTCAGAACACTATTACAGAAGCTACGAAAAACACAAGCGAAATGTAAAAGAACGTAAACTCCTAACACTGGCAACAAAAGTTTTATAAAAGCAGGAAATTTAGCGAGAACTTCAGTGTGAGAGGCTTTTAATAGTTTCCACAACGAAACTGTCCTCAATTCTGGCAGAATGCAAAGAGATTCTGCTCGTATGTAAAATACAACAGCGACAAGACGCAATCAATACCTTCACTGCACAATAACAGTGGTGATGTTACTGATAAAGTGCCACTAAAGCTGAGTTACCAAACATGATTTGAATAGTGTAATATTTACTTAGTTGTCTTTGCCGAAAGTATTTCGGAAAACAAAGAACTATTGCCAACATAGTTAACTTAGTAGTAGCTATACTCCGTGTTGAGAAGCAGCTTACATCACTCAAAACCTCCGGTACAGACTGTATCCCAGTCATGTTCGTTTCAGAGTATGCTGATACAATAACTCCACAGTTAGCAATCACATATAACCGTTTTAATTCATACGCGCGTATGAATGTAATAGAGATTTCCCATGTTTTAATGTATTCTTGTTATTAAGTTTTATGTTATACTATTTTTTCTAAGGTCGGTGAAATTATAGCGTAAAACCTCCGAATGACAACATCTTTCATCATTTCGGTGGACGCTGTTTCTTTTCTGGGGAAGAGGCTCACACAGGCTTAGAGCATGTAGACGTGTAATGTGGAAAAACCCATTAAAATGTCATTTTAAACTTTATTAACAAGTTTCCTTTTCCTATTCTGGAAAGTCATGTTACAACTTTTTTCATTTTCTTCAGTTTCTGTCTTTGATCATTCAGTTTGCTTACCTCCACAATTTTTTCCCTTTTTTGTAGCTTTCATTGTGACGCAAGTGTGTGTCATTACGAAGCACTATACAGCAAAGTCACAACAAAAGATGACGCTTTGTAAGATCGGCGAAGCGAATTCCTTGCCTTTGCAATATCTTCAGATGACCAGTTTGCACACTGTCATTTCATAACCACATGTTGTTGTTGACAGTCAGAAAAAGTCTTGAATCACGTTTTGAACATGTTTTAATTTTAGTAACTCAACGCTACAGCGAGAGAATGATCCTGTAAATCCGCATTATTTTACCTAAGGGCTTTCATTTCTGTTTCCATAATTTCTAATTGTTGGCGTAAGCACACCTTGTCGCATTCACAACAATGTTTTTTTCATGACTAACGTTATGTCTAGTAGTAATTTCTTCGTTAGTTGCTATCATATTTAACTGTTAATATCTTCTACTTCTTTATGGCCGAATATTTCTCTCATTATTAGGTTAATTACTACGTCCTAAATCAGCACTGGGGGATGAAAAGTGGAGTTGGATGAGCGCCAGTCTTCGGCTTGCGTTTCGAAGGAATATTCAATAGGTCAGTTTTAAAATCCATTTCGTAATCAGAATCAGTAAAATGTACTGAGCAGACACGAGGATTTTCAACTGAAACAAATCTACACGTTCACAAGCATTTATCCATCTCCGTTGTTTCACCTCACTGTTTTTAGGAAATCTATGAAACTTAATTCGTAACCAACTTATTTGTGGCCACGCGGGATTAGCCGAGCGGTCTTAGGAGCTGTAGTCATAGACTGTGCGGCTGGTCCTGGCGGAGGTTCGAGTCCTCCCTCGGGCATGGGTGAGTGTGTTTGTCCTTAGGATAATTTAGGTTAAGTAGTGTGTAAGCTTAGGGACTGATGACCTTAGCAGTTAAGCCCCATAAGATTTCACACACATCTGAACATAGGTGACCAAGTGTCAAAGCTGGCACAAATGGCTGGCACTTTATTCCTTCTGTGGGATGCAATCCACAGTCGATAAATGCAGTCTCTACTTTGATAGACGGAACTGTCCATAATGGCCATGCCTTGAATGTAGAATTTGTCCGATAACATCTGGCGCCTAATGCTCAAGGGCATCTCCCCTGCTTCTATTAAAAGGGCGTTGGTGGGCGTCGATCGCATGGCTCCAAGACAGGTACGAATGGCTCTATATTGAAGAGTATCTAATTTGGAGAGATGAATCTTTGACGCAGTGTGGTAGAATTGACAGCCATAGTCTAATCGAGATCGAATTATCCCTCGGTACATGGTGAGTAAAACACTCTGGTGCGCTCCCCACCAGACAAGAGTGAGTGATCTGATTACATTTAAACCTTCTTCACACTTGGTAACGGTGGATCGGGTGTGGGGCGCCCAGCTTAACCGAGAGTCAAAAATCATCCCCAGAAATCGAACGTGAGATTTTATTTGGAAGGTGTACTTGCCACAGGTAATGTGATCTTCAGTGCGAGCTGTCGTCGACTTGGAGAAGAGAACGACTGCTGATTTCTCAGCCGAGATCTCCAGCCCATTGATAGAGAGCCACTCATCGATGTGTGCGATGGTTGTGACTAATGCCGTTTTGGCATGAAGATATGAAGCAGCAGTAGAATAAACACACATATCATCAGCATACTGTAGGATTTTTGTGGGGGGAGTAATTATGCGTTCTAGGTCGTGTGTATATATACAGGAGAGGACTTAAAATTGCACATTGCGGCAAGCCCTGGGAGACATAAAAAGGTCCGATCATGGTACCTTTGAAACGGACGTAGATCGTTCTTTGAGTAATCAGGGTACTGATACTGTAGATCATCCGTGAAGGAATTCCGAATCCTGCCAGCTTGTCCAAGAGTATCGGTATTTGTACGTGATCATATGCACCCTTAACGTCAAGAAAAGCTGCCACTACTGTCTCTTCCGTTTGAAAGGCTGACGTGATATCCATATTAAGAAAAACATGTTATCCATGGTCCCTTTGCCTTTTCTGAAGCCGTATTGACTCCGAGGCAACAAATTACTTTTTTCAAGCCGCCATTCTAGTCTCCTTTTTACCATTTGTTCCAGTGTTTTTGCAACACACGACGACAAGGCAATAGGTCTATAATTAGTACCGACATTTGGATCTTTACCACTTTTGAGAATTGGAATTATTACTTGCGTCTTCCATGTTGATATGAGGTCTGTCTTCATCCAGTACTGAATAAAAATGTTCAAGAGAAAGTCTTTCGCTTCTATAGGCAGGTGTGCAAGCATAGAGTAGTGTATACGATCAATGCCAAGGCAACTGTCGCTCGATACTTTAATAGCTTCGTTGAGTTCTTCTTTAGAGAAAGGACGAAGGAGAATACGATAGCGGTCTTCTCCAGCAGGGAACCGATGGTTTAAAAATGGCACCGTGGGAGGAGCGACTGTATCTATGAATTCCTTTAACCAGGCCGTGGTAGCAGGAGGGGAGGAAGCTTCTTGTTCTAAAAGCTTTTATTTTATGCCAGATGCTTGCCATACTGGTTTCATTATTTAGGGACAGGTAAAATTGTTTCCAACTATCCTTCTTGGTTTTCTTCAGGAATTTGTTAACTCGCGCATTCACTTTTTGCACAGCCAAGAAGTTGTCCAATGAAGGATTCTGACGATAGGTTTTCAGGGCGAGTCGTCGCTTCGCAACTTCCCGAGAGCATTCAGAATTCCACCAAAGAAGGAGGAGAACGGTGCTTCATTACTGTAAACTCTTTTTTCTTAGGGATGCTGACGCCAGCTGCGACGTTCATAGCATTGAGTAAAACTGGGTAGGCATCTTCGACCCGTAAGTCACGTATCGTATTTGCGAGTGCCCGTTGAACCGTTTCCTTATAAGAGACCCAATTGGTTTCCTTGATTTTCCACGTACTATTAGAGTAACACATGTGCGTAGTATCGACGTTGATGTTAATGTGAAACTCTGTTGGGAGACGATCGGATCCCATTGAATCCTTTTTGACACACCAATTAGATATTTCAGTAAAGCAGGGGGTGCAAAGAGTTACATCAACTGCGGAGGGTCTACGGAGAGGTGAACTTATCATAGTAGGAGAGCCATCGTTGAGTATCACTAGGTTATTATCTTCGATAACGCTTATCAAGGTCCTGCCGTTCCTGTCTGTCACGTCTCCTCCCCACGCTACATGGTGGGCATTCACGTCTCCAGCTACGATAAAGGGAGGACGAAGCTGACTCATTAATTGTCTCCAGTCATCTTCCACGATACTGTGGTGGGGAGCGTTATACAACGAGACAACTGTAAAGGTTTTGTGGGCAGTTCGCATCTCCACAGCAACTAATTCAAGGTTGGTGACAGGTACGTGTAACGGGTGTGGTCGATGCGGCACCGAAGTTTTTACCAGTATAGCTACGCCGCCCCATCCTTCGAGACAGTCTTCCCTTACTGTAGAATAATTTTGAAAGCGAACAACTCGTTCGAATTTGAACCAAGTTTCACATAACAGAACGATATCAGGCTGACTTAAGAACAGTTCTCGTTGCAAGCTTTCTCTATTAGAATTAGCCGATCTCGCATTCCACTGCAATACTTTTAAAGCCGCCATAATTTAGGGAGAGAGAGATTGAAATATGTTCGAAACGAGATGCCGGATATCGGAATTGTTCATAGCACTATTTTGTCTCATGTTTTGCATGACAATATCAATCACATTTATTATCTTATCTATAAGTTCAGCATGACCTTGAGGTTGTCGTTGATTCGGCGCTTGTGGGGTTGCTAATCTGTGAGCAGCAGGCTGGTATGGATTTTGGCTGATCGGAGTGAATGAATGTTGCATGGGATATAACTGGCTGCGGTACGGAGACCTCTCACGAACGTTACTTTGGTTGTTTACTTGCGCCTGCCGCCGGGGAGGCCGGTAAGCGACGTGTGTCTGCTGGGGCACAGTTGCACACTGAGTTGCGTCCCCACATCCGCGTTGTTGATTCTGCATGCTTGCGGCGGGCAGCGGCGGGAAGAGTTGTGGGTTTTGAAAGACCGGAGAGCTCAAATTTGTTGGAGCAGGAATGATCGGAGCTGGCAAATGATGTTGTTGAACCCCGGTGACGGATGCATAGGTTGGCATACGAGCAATAGACAGCGCTTCCCTGAAGTCAATGTTGTTGAACGTAGCTAATTCTTGAGCTCGTCGCCGTATATGGTATTCCGGGCAGGAATGGTCTGTGGATGCGTGTTGTCCCCCGCAATGAGCGCAAATAGTGATAGGTGAGACACAGGATTCAACATTATGTGGACCACTACATTTAATGCATCTCATCTGAGATCGACATTGTTTGCTGATGTGCCCGTAACGAAGACAATTAAAACACTGCCTGACAGTTAGTACATAAAGGTCGACGGGACATCTTGTTACGTGAATAGACACGGCTTCCGGTAAGGTTTGAGAGTCGAAGGTTAACAAACAGGTCTGCAATTGAACGATTTGGTCTTTACCATATCTCTTCGTAAACCTCCGAACACCAACAACAGGGAAGGGAGATTGTACGACTTCCAAAATCTCCGCTTCTTCAAGGTTGGTGTCTACTTTCCTGATTACTCCCAGCTTATGGACAACAAAGGAAGGAATGTAAGCTTCTATATTTTTTGACTTTAATACCTCGCTGGTAACTAGGAAATTAGCCTTGTCTGGGGTTTTCAGTTCCACCTTAACTTTTGTTTTTCCTGCTGAAGAGATGTTAAGTATAGAATTCTTCACTTCTGGCAAGGAAATATGCAATAATTTCCCTAGTGCCATAGGGTGCAAGCGGCCTAAGTTTTTGTCCAAACATTCCATGTAAACTACGAATGGTCCGCTATCTGTACGTTTGTTAAAGTTGAGAGACCTCGGAGTAGGTGCAGGTCCCACAGGAGGGGTGTTAGTTGCAGCATGTTGGTTAGGAGTGAGCCCAGAAGCAGTTGCTACAGGGAGTCAGCTACATTTGAAACGTCAGTTACAGGTAAGAGTTGATTAGTGTCTGCTATGAAGGTTTTGGAATTTCTTAAACCCAGACTGACCTCATTTTGTCGCTTGTTTCTCGTAGCGGAGATGTTAACCACAAGACCACGAGCTGCTGACAAAAGAAACGCCTTACCTTCCTTGCAACAAAGACATCAATAATACATTAACCTTTGAACTTGCAATGTTAATCACTTGCATATATTATCTAGATAAATGCATTCGCGAAATTTCATTACTATACATTAATTATTTGCTGGTGCTGCGATTTTTTCCGTCAGTGTACTTGCTAAATGTAATTCTTAGCAACTAATCTGCGTTTGACTGTTTGCTCAATATCGATAATTTTTGGGCCGAAATTAAATACGGAAAACTGCATCCTTTTAAAACTTATACAGAACTCCGCCACCACTCCACGGTGTAACAAGAAAATCCTGAATTCGCCGAGATTAACATTCAGAGTCACTTCAACGATGCGGCATGTGAGAAATCTAAATCCATAATGTCTTATACCTACTGTGATGTGAAGATTTTAATTTTATCTCTGATGGATGTACGTAAGGGTTGTGGACGTTAAATTCGACCTCTCTTTACATAAACCTGAACAGGTAATGTGTGCAACAGACAAGTTTGCCCGTATTGAATTTTGTGTAAAATCTGTAATTAATTGGGAAGTTTATGTGTAGTTTGCCAACGGGCTTGCCGCAATGGTAACACCGGTTCCCGTCAGATCACCGAAGTTAAGCGATGTCGGGCTGGGTTAGAACTTGGACGGGAGTTTATACAGTCTACCGAGACCTGTTGGCAAACGTGGTGCACTCAGCCCTTGTGAAGCAAACTGAGGATCTACTTGATTGAGAAGTAGCGGCTCCGCTCTCGTAAACTGACATACAGCCGGGAGAGCACAGTGCTGACCAAGTTACTAGAATGAAATTTTCACTTTACAGCGGAGTGTGTGCTGCTATGAAACATCCTGGCAGATCAAAACTGTGTGCCGGACCGAGACTCGAACTCGGGACCTTTGCCTTTCGTGGGCAAGTGCTCTACCGACTGAGCTACTCAAGCACGTCTCATGCTCCGTCCTCACAGCTTTAATTCCACCAGTACCTCGTCTCCTACCTTCCAGATTTTACAGAAGCTCTCCGGCGAACCTTACAGAACTAGCACTCCTGAAAGAAAGGATATTTCGCAGACATGGCTTTGCCAAAGCCTGGGGGAAGTCTCTAGAATGAAATTTTCACTCTACAGCTGACTGTGCGCTGCTATGAAACTTCCTGGCAGATCAAAATTGTGTGCCGGACCGAGACTCGAACTCGGGATCTTTGCCTTTCGCGGGCAAGTGCTATACCGACTGAGCTACCCAAGCACGAGTCACGGCCTGCCCTCACAGCTTTAATTCTGCCAGTACCCCGTCTCCTACGTTCCAAACTTCACAGAAGCTCTCCTGCGAGCCTTGCAGAACTAGCACTCCTGGAAGAAAGGATATTGCGGAGACATGGCTTAGCCACAGCCTGGGGGATGTTTCTAGAATGAAATTTTCACTCTACAGAGGAGTGTGCGCTGCTATGAAACTTCCTGGAAGATCAAAACTGTGTGCCGGACCGAGACTGGAACTCGGGACCTTTGCCTTTCGCGCGCAAGTGCTAGTTCTGAAAGATTCGCAGGAGAGCTTCTGTGAAGTTTGGAAGGTAGGAGACGAGGTACTGGCGGAATTAAAGCTGTGAGGACGGTGCATGAGTCGTGCTTGGGTAGCTCAATCGGTAGAGCACTTGCCCACGAAAGGCAAAGGTCCCGAGTTCGAGTCTCGGTCCGGCACACAGTTTTGATCTGCTAGGAAGTTTCACAGTGCTGACCAAATTCCCCTCCATATCCGCATCCTGTGGTCTGAGGATGATACGGCGGTCGGTCGGTGCTGTTGGGCCTTCATGGCCTGTTCAGGCGGAGTTTAGTTTAGTTTTCGTGAGTATTTTGTCATTAACTAAGAAGCAACAGTTTTGAATTATTTTTTAATTGCAATTCTGTTCCACAAAACAACGTAATATTATTCAAGGGTTTGCCCCTTTTCTGTCATCCTGTTTTCACTGTCTAAAAAAATATTTTTTCAGGGATTATGTATAGACGTTTCTCTGGCATGGCTGAAAGTACTTCTCGTAATAGTATTAGTAGTCTTCAGAAGCAAATAGGCATTGATGACCAAGAAATATGGGAAATACATCTATGGTTGTGAAGTGAATGTGGAAACATATACGGATACTGCGATGGGGCGAAACATTACGACCACTGCCCGCCTCGAGAATGAGTACCAGTAGCTGCCGTTGCGGGCACGTTAAGCAGCAGGGAGAGTATTTAAAAAGAGCAAAGCGAATGGCGATTCGTTCTGGAGATGATACGGGCCGCAGATGGAGAAATGCACCGACATAAGCTATTTTTACAACGGCACACCACTACCAGCATCACGGAAACGGCAAAGCTAGTAGGCTGTTTGCTTGCTACTGTAATCAACAGTTGTGGAAACTGATTGAAGGACACTGAAACCACGAGTAGACGACAAGGTGGTGTGCGTCCTGTGTCAGCGAATTTTATTACGTGGTCGGTCGCAAACAGCGCATGCTCCGCCACGGCCGATTTCTCCACCTGCCCCAACAAACAGTGCCGTTAGGTTCGGTGATCCTGGTGTTGACTAATCGTCCCGTCATTACAACAGAGAGTTTTGTGCATCTGCGTGGTATGCTGTATATTCCCGACATTGCAATTGGCTCCCTTTTCTCCTTTGGCATCTGAGACTCTCTTTGATCTTCTTTGTCGGTTTATAAATAGTCTTTACACCGTGTTTGCGCAATATACGGCCTATTCTGTCCGTCATTCTGGGAATATGTGGCAGAAAGGCTGTACCCGACATTTCTTTTTCCTATGTGTCACTGAGGCATGTGTTTGATCAATGACACACCTTAACTAACTGGTGGAGTACCCGTTGCTCCTCAGAATGCTTTCCACGTGCTGCAGGTCACAAATTCGTCTTGCTCGCGTTAGGAGCGTACTAATCATGCCTCTTTCATGGCTCGGGTGGTGACGTGACAGTTTGTGCAGATATCGGTTCGCCCGCATCTCGTGGTCGTGCGGTAGCGTTCTCGCTTCCCACGCCCGGGTTCCCGGGTTCGATTCCCGGCGGGGTCAGGGATTTTCTCTGCCTCGTGATGGCTGGGTGTTGTGTGCTGTCCTTAGGTTAGTTAGGTTTAAGTAGTTCTAAGTTCTAGGGGACTGATGACCATAGATGTTAAGTCCCATAGTGCTCAGAGCCATTTTTTTTTAAGATATCGGTTCGTGTGTGTCGGTTTTCGATACACGTTGTGTCCCAGGTTTTCACCATCCCTCGTGACCAGCACATCTAGAAAGGGTAGCTGTTGATTCCCTACCACATAGTAAAACTCGCCGTCAAGGAAGTTCTTGCTGTAGAGAAAAGCTATCACAGCCGCTTGTCCAGAGAAGCTGTAGAAATACACAAACATGATAATAAAATTATCAAACAAACATCGGCCGAAGGACCCGAGACAGAAGCCAACAGTCGGTTTGTCAAGAAGTGGCCACGGACCGAGCGAGGTGGCGCAGTGGTTAGACACTGGACTCGCATTCGGGAGGACGACGGTTCAATCCCGCGTCCGGCCATCCTGATTTAGGTTTTCCGTGATTTCCCTCAATCACTCCAGGCAAATGCCGGGATGGTTTCTCTGAAAGGGCACGGCCGACTTCCTTCCCAATCCTTCCCTAATTCGATGAGACCGATGACCACGCTGTCTGGTCTCCTTCCCCAAAAACAACCAACAACCAAGTGGCCACGGAAGTCCTAACAATTTTGTAAATGTTGATGTCTTGGCCACCAAACTCGTCTGACCTGAATTCGATAGGATACATGTGGTACACGATCGGGCACCAGTCCCACGTTTATATGACACTGGTCTGTAATTAACCGCGTGACCTGTGCGTAGAAGTTTGGTGCCACATACTTCTGGAGTCCTATTAAGGTCCTGTCGTACCAACTGTTGCTATACTGCGTTGCAAAGGTGTACCAACACGCTACTATGTGGCTAGTTATAATATTTTGGTTCAAAGTGCGAATTCCACTGCCTGTGTATTCCAATACATAGAAAGAAGGATCCTTTATTGTATGATTATATGAAAGCGGAACAAACACTGGTAGCAGTTACTTCTGTAAAATATCTGGGAGTATGCGTACGGAACGATTTGAAATGGAATGATCATATAAAATTAATTGTTGGTGAGGTGGGTGTCAGGTTGAGATTCATTGGGAGAGTCCTTAGAAAATGTAGTCCATCAACTAAGGAGGTGGCTTACAAAACACTCGTTCGACCTATACTTGAGTATTGCTCATTAGTGTGGGATCCGTACCAGGTCGGGTTGACAGAGAAGAGAAGATCCAAAGAAGAGTGGCGCGTTTCGCCACAGGGTTATTTGGTAAGCGTGATAGCGTTACGGAGATGTTTAGCAAACTCAAGTGGCAGACTCTGCAAGAGAGGCGCTCTGCATCGCGGTGTAGCTTGCTGTCCAGGTTTCGAGAGGGTGCGTTTCTGGATGAGGTATCGAATATATTGCTTCCCCCTACTTATACCTCCCGAGGTAAAATTAGAGAGATTCGAGCGCGCACGGAGGCTTTCCGGCAGTTGTTCTTCCCGCGAACCATACGCGAGTGGAACAGGAAAGGGAGGTAATGACAGTGGCACGTAAAGTGCCCTCCGCCACACACCGTTGGGTGGCTTGCGGACTATAAATGTAGATGTACATGTAGAATCAAATTGCACTTATATGATTATAATTATTTTCAAATTGCAATGTTTGTAGGAACTGTGTTTTCTTTCGTACCATTGGTGATGTAAAAGTCTGATCACAATTATGAACAAGGGTATGCCTGTTGGGTATTTTCTGTTGAATCCGAACATCCGCACGCTTTCCTGAAATCTGAATATTAGTGAATTGGGTTGCCTCACGATGTATCGTGTCAAAGATACAGCTTGAACTTAATGTCCATTGTGAAGTTTTGTGGTAAAAAAGAAAAAAAACATTGTCCCCTATTAAGCCACCACACTGGTAACTTGGCAAACCTATCTCTTAAAAAATATGCGCCCGATTTTGTTTCTCCATGTGATTATTCCATGCTTCACGCGGATTCTGAATTATTATTTTTCTTCAGGTGGAATTTTATTACGAGAGACAGCTCGTTCAATTCGGATACAGGTGTGTTGTCCACCTATATCCTGGCGACCATGTTGTTTATTTCAATTAATAATGCAGAGAAGTACTTAGTTCGCTTCGCGGTCGAAGTCCGGTTGTGTGCCGTTAAAAAATACATAACATCACACAGTACTCGACGAATGATGCTCATTGAGACTGGGTACGAGCTACCGTGAATCGTTTAAATGATTTTTGCCGCCTGCAGCTATATTTTTCTATACTGATTGTACGATTGTACAACTTCGCTTTTACAATTAGACCATTATCAAGTATCCTTTACAACGGAAGCGCCCATGCATTCATTGTTTTAGTAACCAGTTAAGAGTTAAAAATAGTAACAAGACAGACCTTAAAAGTGCTAAGATTAATTCGACTTACTATACGAAAAATTCATCGACGCACATTGTCATACAAGTCTCTGCACCTAAATAAATTTAAGTAGGGGTGAGCGTTATTATGCTTTCGAATCCGTGTTTCGTAGTTGCCATAAAATTGAAATCACTAGCATGGTAAGTACGGATAAACGTTACAGTTTTTAAAATTACACACGCTCCACATACCATAGCAGTCAACATTTGCGTTAAGGTCTCACGATTAATGGGGGCAAGAGACGTGGACGGCTGTTGCAAAGATTTATGTTAAATTATGTACATACATACAAGGACGATGTACTCAACGTAGATAGATGATGTACCTGGGTGCTTTCCTTCATGTGGACTCAAAAGTGATAACCTCTTAAAATCTCAGTTGTAATTACACTATTGGCCATTAAAATTGCTACACCACGAAGATAACGTACTACAGACGCGAAATTTAACCGACAGAAAAAAGATGTGATATGCATATGATTAGCTTTTCAGAGCATTCACATAAGGTTGGCGCTGGTGGCGACACCTACAACATGCTGACATGAGGAAAGTTTTCAACCGATTTCTCATACAGAAACAGCAGTTGACCGGTGTTGCCTCGTGAAACGTTGTTGTGATGCCTCCTGTAAGGAGGAGAAATGCGTACCATCACGTTTCCGACTTTGATAAAGGTCGAATTGTAGCCTATCGCAATTGCGGTTTATCGAATTGCGACACTGCTGCTCGCATTGGTCGAGATCCAATGACTGTTAGGAGAATATGGAATCAGTGGGTTCAGGAGGGTAATACGGAACGCCGTGCTGGATCCCAACGGCCTCGTATCACTAGCAGTCGAGATGACAGGAATCTTATCCACATGGCTGTAACGGATCGTGCAGCCACGTCTCGGTCCCTGAGTCAACAGATGGGGACATTTGCAAGACAACAACCATCTGCACGAACAGTTGGACGACGTTTGCAGCAGCATGGACTATAAGCTCGGAGACCATGGCTGCGGTTACCCTTGACGCTGCATCACAGACAGGAGCGCCTGCGATGGTGTACTCAACGACGAACCTGGGTGCACGAATGGCAAAATGTCATTTTTTCGGATGAATCCAGGTTCTGTTTACAGCATCATGATGGTCGCATACGTGTTTGGCGACATCGCGGTGAACGCACATTGGAACCGCGTATTCGTCATCGCCATACTGGCATATGACCCGGCGTGATGGTGTGGGGTGCCATTGGTTACGCGCCTCGGTCACCTCTTGTTCGCATTGACGACACTTCGAACAGCGGACGTTACATTTCAGATGCGTTACGACCCGTGGCTCTACCCTTCATTCGATCCCTACATTTCATCAGGATAATGCATGACCGCATGTTGCAGGTCCTGTTCGGGCCTTTCTGGATACAGAAAATGTTCGACTGCTGCCCTGGCCAGCACATTCTCGAGATCTCTCACCAATTGAAAACGTCTGGTCAATGGTGGCCGAGGAACTGGCTCGTCAGAATACGCGTCACTACTCTTGATGAACTGTGGTATTGTGTTGAAGCTGCATGGGCAGCTGTACCTGTACACGCCATCCAAGCTCTGTTTGACTCAAGGCCCAAGCGTATGAAGGCCGTTATTACGGCCAGAGGTGGTTGTTCTTGGTACTGATTTCTGAGAAGCTATGCACCCAAATTGCGTGAAAATGTAATCACATATCAGTTCTAGTATAATATATTTGGCCAATGAATACCAGTTTATCATCTGCATTTCTTGTTGGTGTAGCAATTTTAGTGGCCAGTAGTGTATTTTTTTTAAAATGACTGCTAATACACTGGATGTGTGGAGCATCCGTTTCATAGGACGCTTAATAATATTCTAAGGCTGAAGCTGTGTAATCGTACAAAGAATAAAAGAAAAATGACAGCTGCTGGCGGCATTAATTCATTTAAACACTTCATGACTGGTTGCAAAGGCAAAATACATTGTAGTGCGATAGTATGTAGGGAGCAGAAATCCAGACTAACGTCCAGAGAAAATTTTCGCAAAGATTTTTTCATCATGGATGGAAAATTTAGAGAAACTTGGTTACTCAAGCTACAGAAAGAGATAAACTCAAGGCTCGCGGCAAAGAAATCTCCCCACGGTACAGTTTGAGATGTTCCTGGATCTTGAGGGAGCAGATTCATCTACACTATCTGATCAAAAGTGTCTGAACGTCTATTAATGGAAATTAATAGAGGATGTGTCCACCCTTTGCCTTTATGACGCCTTGAAATCTGCGGTGTACACTTTCAACGAGGTATGTGGTGGAATTGTAGCCCGTCCTTCCTTAAGAGCCGAAAGCAGAGAAGGTAGTAGTGGTCGACGCTGGGGTCTCGAGATATGTCGATCTTTTAACTGGTGCGTAATGTGTTCCAGTGGGTTCAGGTGGGGACTCTGGGAAATCCAGTCAATTTCGTCAAAGATATTATCCAAAAACATTGCTTCACAAATGCTGCTTTGTGACTGGCTTGATGGTCATGCTGATACAAAGAATCATAGTCCGCGAATTGTTCCTCTACTCCAAACAGTGCACAGTGCTGTGAAACGTATTCATATCCTTCCACATTTAGTGTTCTCTTAAGCCAATTCGAGGATTACAGCCTAAAGAAACGAACACCGCCGTACCGTACCACCACCTCTTCCGCACATCACTGTTGGCACTACACGTGATGGCAGGTACTCTCCAGGCATTCGGCAAACCCTAACCCTCCCATCGGATTGCCACAGGGTATAGCCTGAGTTATCACTCCAAATCACTCGTTTCCAGTCATCCGCTGTCCAGCTGCGTCGCTCTTTATAGCACTTCAAGGGCCACTTTGCGTTGACCACAGAAATGTGTGGTTTATGAGGAGACGGTCAACCATTGCACCCCGTTCTTTTTAACTCCCTACGCACAGTCACTGTGCTGGCTGGAATGCTGGTAGACCATTGGAACCCTCGACGGATTCCTTCCACTGAAACCATGCAATTTATTTTACAACCAGCCTCCACGATGCTTGAGATCTATCTGGACTTGGTTAAGCTGCGGTTGCTCCTTCGTGTTTCCACCTCACAATCACCACACCAACAGTCGACATGGACAGCCTTAGAAGGGTTGAAATGCCCATGATGAATTTTATTTTTACTCAGGTGACATCCACTGACTAGTTGACATTCGAAGTCGCAGAGCTCTTGTGACCGATCAGTTATGCTGTCACAATACCACTCGCCTCCTTTTATACTGGCGGGTCAGGTTCTCGTGACATCTAGTGGTTAGTTCCACATTAAATAGGGGTCCGGATATTTTGACAGGATTGTGTATAAGAACTCTATCAACTTGTCCGTGAAATCCACTTTCCAAAGAATAGGGCACGGAGAGAATATGCGAAGGTGCAGTTACAACCTCCATCATAAAATACATGTTCCCAAGAAATTGTGCTAAATGATTATGAGTACAGGGTACACTTCTGTCAGTGGATTAATCAGCGCAATACTGTAGCGCCAAGGTCACTACCGTTTGTATTGTTCACTGCTGAGGCCATTTTCAATCGTGGCGGGTTTCTCCACTGCCGCAGTAGACATATTTGGAGTGATCAAAATCCATACCCCATTCTCATTTCAGTTCAAAAGAAACATATCTCGAAAATCTTGTTGGCAGGAATCCGGCAAGACCAGTTAACAGGACTACATTAGCTACTGCTCACTCTGAGTGTTATTCGTTGTGCTGGATGTCTACCGTCCGGCGACTTGAATTCGTGCGTCTGCTTTGCGGGCGCCGGACTTGGGGGCGCTGATCCGGAAATAGCCTCTAGCTGTCATGTGAGCGCCCTCTGCGGTCGACACGCGGTGTACGGCGGCGGCGAGGAGCATCAGTGTGCCGGCTCTGTGACTTGGTGCCATTCAGACCTTCTGGTTTGATCGCCGAAGTAGCGTTGTGCGGCTCGGGCATAAATGGACAAACTTTGGTGGTTCAGTTACAGGCTAACGAAAGAATGTTAGAAGCTTGAATGTGGTAGGGAAGCTATAAAATCTGAAAAAGGAAATGCAAAGGTTCAATCTAGGTATGGTAGGCGTCAGTGAAGTATAGGGTAACATCAACAGCGGCAGAAAATGGTATAACTGGAGTAGGATTTGTTATGAATAGGAACATAGGGCAGACAGTGTATTACCGTGAACAGTTTAGTGATTGCGTTGTTCTTATCAGAACTGATCGAAAACCAACATCGACAATGATAGTTCGTGTTTACATGCCGACGTCGCAAGCTGGAGATGAAGAGATAGAGAAAGTATGTTGATAATGAAAGGGTAATGTAGTACATGAAGGGAGATGAAAATCTAATAGTCATGGGGGACTGGAATGCGGTTGTAGGGGAAGGAGTAGAAGAAAAGGTTATAGGAGAATATGGGCTTGGAAAGGAATGAGAAGGAGAAAGACTAATTGACTTCTGTAATAAATTTCGGCTAGTAACAGCGAATACTCTGTTCAAGAATCCCAGATGAGTAGTAATACTTGGAAAAGGCCGATTGATACGCCAAGATTTTAGTTAGATTACATCATGGTCACGCAGAGGTTCCGAAATCAGATACTGGATTGTAAAATGGACATCTCTAAAAAGGGCAATCATAGAAGCTGGAAAGAAAAACATAGGTAAAGAAAAGAAACCATAGGTAACAGAAGAAATACTTCAGTTAATCGATGAAAGAAGGAAGCACAAGAATGTTCAGGGAATTTCGGGAATATAGATACAGGTGGCTGAGGAATGAAATAAATAGGAAGTGCAGGGAAGCTAAGACGAAAGGGATGGATGAAAAATGTGAAGAAATCGAAAAAGAAACGATTGTCGGAAGGACTGACTCAGCATATAGATAAGTCAAAACAACCTTCGGTGACATTAACAGCAAGAGTGGTAACATTAAGAGCGTAACAGAAATTGTACTGTTAAATGCAGAGGAGAGAGCGAACAGGAGGAAAGAGTATACTGAAGGTACCTATGAGGGGGAAGATTTGTGTGATGTGAGGTAAGAAGAAACAGGAGTTGATTTAGAAGACAGGGGATCCAGTATTAGAAACAGAATTTAAGAGAGCTTTGGAATACTTAAGATCAAATAAGACAGAGGGGATAGAAATCATTCCGTTAGAATTTCTAAAATCATCGGGGGTAGAGGCAACAAAACGACTATTCACGTTGGTGTTGTAAGACGTCGTGGTTTCCTGACATTCATTGCTTACATATTCCGCCCTCACAATCATATTCCGCACATAGATACACTTCATTCGAAACCACACTCGAAAAGATAAAGTCAATGTTGTATGAAATGTAAACGATATGCAAATAACCAGTAAATCGCCAAGTGCGCACAGGGGTTGAACTACTCGAGGCTGGTGTACACACACACATTCAAGACACAATGTTCACAAAAGCTTTTAGTTCGGGAGAGGCAAACCGCACGCCAGGAGGCCGGTCCCTTCAGAGGACGAGTCAACCTATCTACGTCGGCCGGCGACCGCCCGTAGTGCAGACAGCATTTGCCCGAGTGAAAGGGAGAACGACCCCGTTTTCGGCTTAAAAGCAAATTCCGCTACATTGTGTGGGAGCGCCCAGCCTACACATTCTTTACAAACATAGCACACAGTTTCAGAGGTTTTCACAGGGAGACAGCAAACTCCAAACGCTGATGCTACAGACTTCCGGATTAGTCGCCTTAAACGAAACGTCGTTCTCCCTCTTTAGAAGAGCAATGCTGATTGGCAGACGATATTCCTGACGCCTTGAGCTGAAGGAGTAATGGAAGATACCGAAAGATATTCCCCTTCATGTCTAGCGTGGAGAGGGGCTGTTCCGTTGTCACTCTTGGAGCGAGAACACGTAACGAAAGTGTGTGCGCTTGTACGTGTACTCAAAGATCGAGGAACAAGTCTCTCCTCAGTACTTCACTGTGAGAGCACCTCTGTCAAGAGCGAATCGCAGTGCGACTCTATATTGAGTCCTTGCGATTAAGCGTTGTTCACTGTGATGGCCGCCACACTTATTGTGCGGTGTGAAGAGACAGAGTTATAGTTAAACACATGTGAGCGAATTTTTGAGTGGCATCGCAGTAGACTGGTTATCTGACCGGTGTACCACGCCAATAGTTAGACTAGGCTCAAATAGGAGTCCTTGACTTCATCAAGGCGTAGGGAGAGTTTGGTTGGCGAAGGTCAATCCAGATAGAACGAGAGTTATCTTATTTGTCAGCAGTGAGCGGCACAGACAGCAGTCATCGCAGCCTACGGTATTGTGAGCTACAGCTCTTGCGAGCCCCACATTTCCTCCACAACAGTACACTTCAGTGCATTTCACACGCGACAGCCTCGACCATACCTAGCAGCATTCTAACGGATAATTATTCAAGTTGAGTAGGTGTGGCTCTCAGCCATTCTGCCAAGTCAATAACAATCTTAAACTTTGTATAGAAATTTCATTAGTGAATCCTATCCTTAAGAGGTACTTCACATTCCAAAAAGAACCCGGAAATAACTTGTTCAGTTCATAACTAAAAGTGCCATTGTGTTTTCTCAGAATTTTTGCAAAAAAAATGATAATTTTCGTTAGTTTCATGTTTTTCTTACACTAACTAGCTCTACTCCAGTACCCAAGTATCCCACTAGTTATGTAAGAAATTTTGTGTCATTTCCTTACAGTGGACGACTCCAGAAGATATTTATTGCTACAAGTTTTTCAGGCATTTCTCTTTAAAACGTTAGGAGCGTCTGCCTGACTTCTGTAGTAGTGTAGGTGTGGAAATTGCATCTTGCAGGAGCCACAGGGTAAAGGGTACATCTCAGATTAATCCGTTGCGCAGAATGACAGAATAGCACCCACACGCTCACAGTGTGTAGAATGTATGAGTCTGGTGACATACCGTCTGACTTCCGGAAAAATATCACCCACACAATTCCGGAGACTACAAGAGCAGACAAGTGGGAGAATTGCCGCACAATGAGCTTAACAGCTCATGCATCCAAGTTGCTGACAAGAATAATATACAGAAGAATGGAAAAGAAAATTGAGGATGTGTTAGATGACGATCAGTTTGGCTTTAGGAAAGGTAAAGGCGCCAGAGAAGCAATCTGACGTTGCGACTGATAATGGAAGCAAGACTGAAGAAAAATCAAGACACCTTCATAGAATTCGTTGACCTGGAAAATGCGTTCGACGATGTAAAATGGTACAAGATGTTCGAAATTCTGAGAAAAATAGGGGTAAGTGGTTACGTATAGTGAGAGACAGTTAATATGCATTATGCACTAAGATGAAATGGAATAATAAGAGTGAAGGACCAAGAACGAAGTGCTCGGATTACAAAGGATGTAAGATTCTAATCGCCCGTACTCTTCAATCTGTATATCGAAGAAGCAATGACGGTAATAAAAGAAAAGTTCAAAAGTGGGATTAAAATTCAAGGTGAAAGGATGACATTACTATCCTCAGTGAAACTGAAGAAGAATTACATGAACAGTCTAATGAGTACAGGTAATGGACTGAGAGAAAATCGAAAGAAGACGAAAGTATTGAGAAGTAATCGAAATGAGAACAGCGAGAAACTTAACATCAGGACTGGTGGTCACGAAGTAGATGAAGTTAAGGAATGCAGCAACCTAGGCAGCAAAATAACTAATGGCGGACGGAGCAAGTAGGACATCAAAAGCAGACTAGCACTGGCAAAAAGGCCATCACTGACCGAGACAAGTCTACTAGCATCAAACATAGGATTTAATTTGAGGAGGAAGTTTCTGAGAATGTACGTTTGGAGCACAGCATTGTATGGCAGTGAAACATGGACTATGCAAAAATCGGAACACAAGAGAATCGATGAATTTGGATGTGGCGCTACAGAAAAATGTTGAAAATTAGGTGGACTATATGGAATGAGGAGGTTCTGCGCAGAATCGAAGAGGAATGGAATATGTGGAATACACTGACAAGGAGAAGGGACAGGATCATAGCATATCTGCTAAGACATCAGGGAATGACTTCCACGATACTAGACGGAGCCGTAGAGTGCAAAAACTGTAGAGGAAGACAGAGATTGGAATATATACAGCTTATAATTCAGGACGTAGGTTGCTAGTGCTACTGTGAGAGGAAGAGTTTGGTACAGGAGAGGAATTCGTGGCGAGCCGCATCAAACCAGTCAGTAGACTGATGATTTAAAAATATGTATATATAATGGTTGGGGTCCGTAGTCACATAATTGATCTGCAGCTTCCGCGACTGTGAAGTCTACATGACTGAGTTATCAGTTTGGTATTGCTAGTATCCTGTCTGTAGGTAACGGCCCTGCCGCAGTGGATACACCGGTTCCCGCGAGATCACCGAAGTTAAGCGCTGTCGGGCGTGGTCGGCACTAGAATGGGTGACCATCCAGGCCACCATGCGCTGTTGTCATTTTTCGGTGTGCACTCAGCCTCGCGATGCCAATTGAGGAGCTACTCGACCGAACAGTAGCGGCTTCGGTCAAGAGTACCATCATAACGACCAGGAGAGCGGTGTGTTGACCCCATGCTCCTCCTATCCGCATCCTCCACTGAGGATGACACGGTGGTCGGATGGTCACGGTAAGCCACTCGTGGCCTGACGGCGGGGTGCTTTTCTTTTCTTTTTTTTTTTAGTATCCTTTCTATTTTGCTTGAGTGTGTAGTCAAGTCGTAGGTTGTTCATTCTCTCTCTCTTTCTCTGTGCTCATGAGTAGGAGAACGTTCTATAGTGACGTTTTACATCCTTATGTGGGAACGTGACTAAAGATTTTACGCATGTGCGCTGATTGTACAAGATTTTAGAGTATTTTGAAATCTTGTTGAGATTCATCTTCTAAGCACCGTACTCACGAATAAAGCGTAGGGTTTTCCCTGTGGCTGTAGCCTGTGGAAGTATTATACGCTGTATGAATTCTGGTGAAAAATACCAGGAAGTGTGTTTACGTTCGGCCACATTAACAGTGAGCAAAAAACTGAAGTGTGATAAAATGCAGTCTGCGCGGCCTTTCTGTGTTGGTGTCAGTGTTGTATTTAATTTAATTACAAGCACTAGTATAAGAATTTCTATTGGCTCCCTGTAGGGTTGCCCTTTTATTCTAAACCGAGATGTGGTACACCATGGTTCCTTAGACTACTATACTTATTAGTTACCTTGCATTAGTGATACCTATGGAAATCTAGGGCTGTGCTTTAAATGGATGTTAATGCGTGCTAAGTTATTTAAATACTACTATGCGAGAAATCAACTGCTTCGACTGCTGATGCTTTGGCGTGGAGAGAGCGTAGCGCTTGACACCGTACAATTAAGCTGGTTCACTGGGCACTCGTAGTTGCGTGCGATGTGCGTTGTGTCCGATGGTGACTGGTGACCAGGGTTCATTAGTTATTACGTGTGGCATAAATTGTTATTGTGGAGATATTCTCATCAACGAGGACAACCTAAACAAATGATGAATTCACTTGCCTATGATTATATTTGGAGCAAGCTTGTTAAAGCGAAAGCTAAACATTGACGATAATGAAAATTTAAGTGCTTATTACCACACGAAAAAAATTTAATCTTTGATTAATGATAGTAATTGGAGTCAGTTTTGAAATTTTTTATTAAATAAAAATCTGTGGTTTTTACAGATTGTTTAAAGCCCATACAATTTTGTTTGATCATGAAATTTTAACCGCAAGATCCCTTCAGAATATATTTGATGTGTTCATCTCAAACCTTGTGTTGCCTGTGGTATTTAAGGGATGGTGACGTTATAACTGGGCCGTGGTTGTTATACCGAATCTCAGTTACATAGCCACTGCTGGGGGATCGGTGGTGCTCGACATCGCCTTCCGCGCTGGTGATCTCACACCGACGACGGACTCTCCACTGAAGCCTTCAAGATTATTGATCCTGCCGCAAATGAAAGTTTCAATAAATGGTACTCAGCTCAACCTCGTTCACACCACACAACTAAAATTCTTGGTTCTGCGTCACCTGGTGTTTATTCGAAACGTGCTTCCGTAGATGCCGGAGACGGTACCTCTTGCTGCACGCCAGAGGATGCGTTTCCGTGCGTCCGACTTGCATTCGAAGCGATGATCCTGTCACAAGGAGAGTAAGATTGCCGGTTGCCACCCCCATGGACTTATTCGTATGATGTTACATGAAGTTATTGACATATAAAATGCCGATGTTACGGAAGAGTTATTGGTTGGTATTTTCCTAATTTAACTGGTATTGCCATTGTACAACACACCACTATGTTAATTCTGAGTATGTAGAAAAATTTCGTGCGCTTTTGTAATGCACACATTGAGAGTGGTTGTTCTCACTTTATACGCACTGGCGGAAGTAGATCTGTGAGGCCATGTCCTAAGCCGGGTTTGATAGCTCAGTTTACCACGAAAGGCAGATGTCCCAGACTCAAGTCCCGGTCTGGCACGCAGTTTTAGTCTGCGAAGAAGTTTCAAGATGTAAATTGTTTATGTCAACAAAAAACTAATAGTGCATTCTTGGCAGTTTTTCTTTCATGGGCATTAGTTCGTGGTATAAGGTATGTATCTGTGCCTAACGTTTCGCCTCAAGATGCTGGAGACATCCTCAGAGTCTATAAAGACGTAGTTAATTACGTAGAAACTTCAGAAAATAAATTACACATGCCTACCATTGCGCAACAAGAATGGCGCATTATCAGAAGAGAGAGCATATCTCCGTAGGCACAGTTCTGCTGCGATACGGATAAACAGTTCCATCAAAGGGCGTCAATGAAATGGCGCGGCAACTGTAAAAGTGCTCCAAAGCTGAGACACGCGGGGCAGTACGATTATTGTGGGCAAAACGTCTAAATTGGACACATATTCACCTTGAAATTCTGACGATATATGGACCAAATGCAATTCGGGTCTAGTTGTAATGAATTGGTGCCAACAATGTTACCAAGCCCCAGAGACTTGGGTGATGCTGCTGTGATAGGAAAGGAAGGCCATCGAATCAATCACAGACGATAACGTACGGATAATCGAGGAAGAACATCCGGGGGAAAGAGATGTTCCAACGACGAGGACGTTCAATTCCTCGCGTTCACACAGCGGTTCTCGAATGGCTCTGTGACCAAGGAGCGGATTTGTATCATCGAGGAATTAAACGATTGACAGAACGTTCCGACGTTTGTTTAGAGATACTTGATGACCGTGTTTAAAAATAGTCAAGTATGTGTGACACCTTGAAGAGCAGTGCAAGCAAGATTCAATAAAAAATACTTGATCTGCCATAATAATGTGTAGCTTACTTTTTGAAGCCCCTCATGATTTTCGCACAAGCTTGGAAATTCGATCTGTGTTTATACGTAAACGTGCAACTTTTGGGTCGTAATAACAAAAAAATGGCTCTGAGCACTATGGGACTCAACTGCTGAGGTCATTAGTCCCCTAGAACTTAGAACTAGTTAAACCTAACTAACCTAAGGACATCACAAACATCCATGTCCGAGGCAGGATTCGAACCTGCGACCGTAGCGGTCTTGCGGTTCCAGACTGCAGCGCCTTTAACCGCACGGCCATCGTAATAACAGACTATTGACAAAGATAGTGGAGTCGCACAGTGGTATGTTACTAAGCTTATACTGTAGAATAATTGGCGCTGTTTAATTTATTTACCACTGAAGCAAACAGTTTGTCTCATTAGTCATTCTTCTTTTCTATTTAAGTTGTTTTTGTGATTCTGAATTTCTCTATGCATGTTGGTATATTGATGATTGGATCTTAATGAAACTTAATGAAACTATCGTTACAGATCAACGCATGTGCTAGTTCTCTGGTCCAAGTATATGATCTGCTACTGTCGATGTAACCGAATTGCCCACACGAAAATTGCCTCAAGTTGAACTTGCTTGGTTTAATGACGGGAGGTACTTCTACATTTCTGGATGTGATAACAAGCAGAACATTTATTGTTGGAGTGTTGGGACCCCTACGGCAAATCACGAGAGTCCTCTACAAGCGAAAAAGTGTCACTTTGGTATGTAGTCAGTAGTGAGGGCATAATTGGGACTTTGGGACTTATTTTAGAACCACAACTTCAGTAATTGGATCTGGGGCTAGTGTGGTTTCAGCAAGATAGTACCACGGCCTGTACTGATAGAAATTCGATTACTGTTTCGAGGAAAATCTACCCTGGGCGCTTGTTCTCCCAGTACGGTGACATTCCATGGCCCCTACGCTCGCCATGCGACTACTTTTTATGAGGCTACGTGAAGTGTATAAACGTCGACCCAGAGGCATAACAACCATGCGGCATGATCACCTTGACAAGGCCACATTCCACAACAGATGCTTCACTAAGTTATTAGAACTTCAGGAACAGCTGCGGTAGTGCATTATCAATTATGGACATCACTTGCAAGACCTGTCGTTGAAAACCTCATAATACTCAATTACATTTGTACCTTATTGATGACAAAATATAATTTTGTTCTACAACTTTTTTATATTAACCTTAAAAGTCAGAGATACTTCTCTACCCCTCCCTGTGTTACGTTCCACGTCTTTCACAATAACACTTGTCATCTGCAAACAGAACAAATATTTTGAGCCACCTGTAATGCTTAGTAGCAGTTCTTTGGTATATATCAAGAAAATCAATGGACCGAGAACAGAACTCTGTGGCACCGCCCACATTACAGGACCCCATTATATCCAAATCGGCCGGCCGGTGTGGCCGTGCGGTTCTAGGCGTTTCAGTCTGGAACCACGTGACCGCTACGGTCGCAAGTTCGAATCCTGCCTCGGGCATGGATGTGTGTGATGTCCTTAGGTTAGTTAGGTTTAAGTAGTTCTAAGTTCTAGGGGACTGATGAACACAGATGTTAAATCCCATAGTGCTCAGAGCCATTTGAACCATTTTATATCCAAATCCCTTCCCTGTTGACACTGAAGGACAACCTTCTGTTTCCTGTTTCAACCATTGTTGAGACTAAGTTGTGGTTGCGAAATACTGATATGAATTAATTACTCGACCACAAGGAAAATCTATTTGGCTTGCGGAGAAAAAGGAACACAGTTGGCAATATTGATCCGTACGACTTATCTTAGAAGATAGAATGCAGAAAGGCAAGCCTACATATATAACTTTTGTAGATTTAGAGAAAGCTTTTGACAGTTTTGACATTAATACATTCTTTGAAATTTTGAAGGTATAAGGGCAAAATGTGAGAAGCTACAATGCTATCTACAGTTTGTACGGAAGCCTGACTGCATTTATAAGAGTCTAAGGGCCTGAAAGGGCCCCAGTTGAGAAGGGAGCTATTCATGTTTGAAGCGTCTCCTCGCGTGTTATTCAACCTGTACATCGAGCAAATAGTAAAGGAAACTAAGAAGAAACTTGGAAAGGGAATTAAAGTTTAGTGGGAAGAAATAAAAACATTGAGATTTTCCGATGAAATGGTAATTCTGTCAGACACTCTAAGGATTTGTTAGACGCAATGCACTGGAGTAAGACCAGACGATGGTGAAGGAATTAAATTAAGAAACCAGCCACTAAAAGCAGCAGATGAGAATCGCTGCTTTGAGAGAAAAATAGCTGCTGAGTGGCAATATCAAGAAAGCATTTGTGAAAATGAGAAATACATCAACATCAAATACGTATTTAAGTATCGGGAAAATCTTTTCTGAAGTATTGTTCTGAAATCTAGCCGCATGCTGAAGTGGAACGTAGACGATAAACATTTCAGACAAGATAAGAATAGGAGCTTTAGATATGTGGTGCTACAGAAGAATGCCAAAGATTATGTGGGTATATCTGGTAACTAAGAGGTACTGAATCCAATGAGGATGACTGAAATTATTTACGGTAAAACTGGACTAAAAGAAAGAATCGGTTGATGGGGCACATCCTGAGGATTTCCAGGAGTCGTCAATCTGGTAAAAGTTGCAGAAATCATACAGAATTACGGAGGCATGATTACAAAAAATAATTCAAATGGCCCTAAGCACTATGGGACTTGATATCTGAGGTCATTAGCCCCCTAGACTTAGAACTACTTAAACCTAACTAACCTAAGAACAGCACACACATCCATGCCCGAGGCAGGATTCGAACCTGCGACCGTAGCAGCAGCGCGGTTCCGGACTGAAGCACCTAGAACCACTCTGCCACAGCGGCCGGCGGCGTGACTACAGTTCACAGTGAATAGGTATAGGTTCCAGCAATGTGCAGAGACGAAGAGGGTTGCAGGGAATAGAGTGGAGGGTTGCATCAAACTAGTCTATGAACAGTACCACTGAGCGAGGTGGCGCAGAGGTGAGATCATGGAGCTGCATTCGGGAGGACGACGGTTCAAACCCGCGTCCGGCCATCCTGATTTAGGTTTTCCATAATTTACCTGTCATTTCAGGCAAATGCCGGGATGGTTCCTATGAAAGGCCGCGGCCGATTTCCTTCCCCATCCTTCCCTAATCCGATGGTATCGATGACCTCGCTGTTTAATCCCCACCGCTAAGTCAACCAACCAACTAACCAACATGTGCTCTTGGCCGCATGTGCAGTCGGTATTGTACTTCTGGCGCGGCAAGTGGCGGGCGTATATCGCTTAAAGTATTCTAATATGCACACATCTCTTTTGTAATTTTAATCACTGTGTGAATGTCCTGTCTTGTCAGCACTCCTCTGGTGCGCCCGGTGACTGTTTTTTCACGTGGCAGAAGACCTTTCTTCTTAGCTGATCCTTTTCTGAAAGTAGCTCTAGATATTTTTGGATGTAGTGTCTCATTTACCTTTCTGTCACATTACCTATTTCTCCTGAAAGCAATAGCTCGAGCTCTTCCTACAAGTAGTGTGGCTCAAAATTTTTTTTATCTGGGTTCACGAATGTCCTAATTTATCTTCCCCTTTCCTACTTGAAGGGGTGGTTGGAAATTTGTAATGGTATCTGTCCGTGTGAGTAGATCTTATGTAGATTTCGCAACTGTGCACCCAAAAATAAAGTTTAATCTGTCTCTCTTTCCATTATGTATTTTATATTAGAACTTGCTGACAGACCGGGCACTGCCCAGGTTTTCATTTTGGCAATTTTCTATTAGAATTGAAAACAAGACAATGAACTATGTTTGTAGTGTAATATCGAAGAAACTTCATTTTCATATGTTCGTGAAAATACTTTTGTATTATGAAAACTGTCGCTCAAAGATACCAGATAGTATCTGTACACTACTCTGAGCGCATCTGCTTGGAGTCTCTACAACGCGCTTTTGTAAACTTCTCTATGGCAACGCTTGTTCATAGCTCTATAGAAGGCTATCGTTTACGCTTGAAGCCTTTTGCGCTTCGCAGGTGAAGCTTGTCAAAAGTGCTGCCAAGTGTCAGACTGAAGATTACTCGACTGCAGTAGTTTTTTTGCAGCAAAGAATAAATGTATTAAAACTTCGTGCATGATGCAACATTTTTTCACGCATCTCAATGTGTATGACGTCGTATGTCTTGAACTAAGTGACGTGCAATGATATATTTGTGTAAGTACATTAAATGGCATGTGTGGATACTGTCTGCAAAATGTGTTGTGAATGGAGTTAATAGCGAAGAAGTAATACATTTAAATATCATGCATACGCGACAGTTTTTCACGCATTTCGGCGTTTATGGTGTCATATCTCCTGAACTGTGTTTGGTACTGTGATATAATCTGTAGGTGCAATTGTCGGCATGTGTGGATACTGTCTGCGAAATTTAATGCGGATAGAGTCGATATCACAGAAGTAATTAATTTAAACGTCTTGTATGATGCGGCAGTTTTTCACGCATCTCATTGTTCATGACGTCATATCTCATGAACTGTAATAGGTTGGTGGTTCCTACCCCTACAGCAATTGTTGCCTGACAGTAAGGCTGGTAACTGGGGTCCGAGATAGGTAAGAAATTTACAGTGTGAACAGATTTAGATCTCAAGATAATTGCTCGGAAGCGTCAGTGCTTACGTGCTTCACAGCAGTGACCTTTGAACTTTCTGGAGGTATAATTAGCAGTTCATGAGGGGAAGTAGCACGCAGCAAAAGGATTCTTCTACTTCTTGTAGAGAATGCATTCCGAGCAACTGATAAACACTGAATCTTTATTCACTGGAGAATAAGCCACTACAATAATAAATCAGTTTGCAATTCAGAAGCGATTATTGACGCGTTTCGGGCTCTGCCCGTCATCATAAATATCTGTCAAGAAAGAATGCTAAGTCATAACCACAAAACATGTCACTTAGAATAAATTTTACAAAAGGTATCACATGAACTATTGGAGTAGACATACCAAAAATAAGAGCAAAGTCTTCGTGTGCATTACCCATCAGCATCAGAATTTAACTGATAGCAGGACGGTTACAAAACTTAATCACTTGTCGCCAGGTGGCGTACATTTATAGGGCAGCGGTGCTGTATTCTGATCATAGAAATAGTTGAAAACGTTATATTAAAAATATAAATAATAAAAGAAAAAGTAAGTGAACACCTAAAAGCATGATAAGACAACAATACATGCAACAATGCATATAGTAAATAGGACAAAACAGCTTTGCAAAAAAACTGCTGACAGGGGCTGCCGCCAGGCGGCAAGACTGAGTTGAAAAATCAGATAATTTGCGCAATATTAGTAATAAATAGTCAAATACAAACTACTTGTAATGCACTATTCATAAAAAAAACAAATATAAGGTAAAGGAGTTAACCTGAGTGACAAAATATATCCACGAAACATGGCAGTGAATAGGCACATTTAGGATAAGGAGAGATATGTGTGTAAAGTTCCTCTTAAAACTTTTGTGTTAATTCCATTTTACTGAGTTATCTTAAGCAGACTGAGTTATCGAGAAATACGCTATTATTTAATAGCCTCAAATTAGCAGTCATTGGCCCAATAGTTTATCACATCAACCGTTAACTAGTTGTTTGCTATTGGGCGGTTATTGCTAGACTGTATATTGCCTTTACAAGTAAAATAACTCCTGAGCAATTTGGCGGCTCCATTAATTGATTTCGTACGTATTTCATTTAAAGCTTTTTAAAGTTTCTTATTAATTTGATTAATTATAGTTGCTGGGTTATGTTAAAATCCTGAGCTCGGAGCGGGTTGTGGGCTTGCGAAATCATTGTGTCTGTTATTATAGGTATGTTCGTTTCTTGTCATAGAAGTTTCGTGTACCACTTGCAGTTAGTGTTCGTGATACGGCAGACGGCCACTGTTTGCATACTGTGGGACCTGGGAGAGCGTTGTGCCGGTTTATAACAGTATTTGTAATTAACAATGTTTTTTGGTCACAGCTGTTCACTTGATGTAAAACGTAATAAAGCGAATTTAATACGGTTGCCTCAAGGCTATGTTTCTATGCGCTTCCGACTGCATATATGATATAGTCTCAAGGAAGTTTCACACTTTCATGTTCATTTTTGTTTATGAATGGGAGGGAGAATAATTCACTAATGCTAAATGCTAACCCAAACCGTCGTTTGGTGCACTTTAAATTCTGTTGCTGTGCTACTTCTGATTTTTTCTATGTTCACTCCAAAGTCATGTACATATAGGGCCATTTATCTCGCAAAAGAACAATAGGAACAAGATACTTGTGATTATGACGTTTTCAGTGGCATGAAGTCATTCACTTTTTCCAGCACTCTGTTCGCGAGGAGGGACAAACCTTGGTGTAAAGCATCCTTTCCGAGCACTGTGCAGTAGGTCATAAGAGTATTTGTATACTTATAGTGGGACAAAGGACATGAAAAAAGGTCAAATCTTTTATGAAATGACTTGTTTAGGAGTTAAGAAATGAAACAGAACACAGAAACTTTCGGCGCTCTAAATCATGTACAAAAAATGAGGTGAATAAATTTTTTCTCTAATCTAGTTCATTTTTTAACTTCTAAACACGTAATTTCACAAAACATTTGGCTGTATTTTATCACTATTTTATTTTCAGTTTTCTTGAGAAAACATAAAATATAATATACTAAAATATCGATCGGTATTATATTATTGTTAAGAATATGTAGTAAAGAGAGAGCAGAAAAGTTTCATTTTATGCCGTAATTTGATTTTTATTTTATTTCTTTCAGTATGAAAGAAAGAACTGACACTTTCTACATATCCGTAACTTTTTATGCGCAAAATTGCTGGGCCCTGAAGAGATGGAATTTTGGACACTTCATTTACTAGCTAGCAACAGCTGTTCGCGCAATATTTCATTTTGCATTCAACTCGCTAATAAACGTTTCTTAACTACCCCGATTACTTTCAAACAATTAAATCTTTCTTGCAAAACTACACCTTGGACTGGTCAGTTTAAAACCCGTTTGTCTATGAAACTTGGGTCAAAATTTCTCCCTCAAATCACAAATTAAATTTTTCTTAATTATCCTGGTTACTTTCAAGCAATTTATCTTTTTTTTTTTTTTTTTTTTTTTTTTTTTTTTTTTTTTTTTTTTTTAAACGAGACTTGATGCTGGTCAATTTGATTCCCCATCTGTCCATTTCCAGCTCCTCGCTTGGGCATGAAAATTTGAACAAGAACATATTGCATAATTTCTTGGCATTCTTGTATTCACTCTGCTCAAACACTTCACCAGTAAGGGTTGCGCGGAAAATACTGTACTGAAGCAAATCTTAAGTTAATTTGTACCAGTCTGGGCTTTAGGGCTGCTGAATTCTAAAACTACTAAACATAATCTTTTGGTGCGTCCCGGAGGCGTTCTCAGATAGCTGAGTTCTAACGTTGGCTGAAAATGATAAAGAAATCAGTTACAGTCCCGGTTTTAATCTGTCCACTCCAATATTCACTATGAAAACTTGTGTTCATATTTTGGACACTGTTAATACTAGGATAATTTCTTATTGACGGTCTTGGGCATCTTATACTGCCGTTGTGTAGAGCTTAACAGATGTTAGCTTTACGCTCGATATGGTTCTGTTTCCGTTATGAAACACGTGTCTGAAGGCGTAAAGGAGCAAATTAATGAGTTGTTATCGACCACCCTAAGTAATTAACTGTGGCTCTGGAATAGGGGAAAGGGTGAGATATTAGCTTGGGATGGGAATGTGTCACAGTGTAATACAAGGCACTTACCCACTTACACAGTCTCTTTAACGTTGAATAGCACTTCTTTCAAGGCTGGTCATTCTCCAAATGAAGCAATCACCGTTCAATACGTATTTTTCTTTAAAGCTGGCAGTATGGAACTTTGTGCTCATGAGAGCGGCACCCTCCTGTTCTGTATTTTTCATCTTGATTTGCCACTAGTAGATTCAGGTTTAGTCACCTGAAGCAATGTCATCTAATTACTTAACAGCACCCTTTCCGAAGGTAGAAAGGTCGAGTTTAACGTTCCATCAACTGTAAACAAAGTATTGTGCCAGGTTTAGAGAGGTAGGGAGGAAATCGTCTGTTGCATAGTTGAAAGAAACTACTCGGAAGAGGTTTGTAGAGATTTAGGGAAATCTTACAAACTAAAACCTAGGCAGTCAGATGAAGATTTGAACTCTTCTGTTTCTCAGGACCGTTCTAACTTATTAACCACTGCGTCTTCTAGCACGGTTCCAGGTACGATGTTTTTTCTGCTATTCTGTCAAGAAATTAAATACCCACAAAAAACTTGTGTGCTTAAAGTGATCTTGCAGAAAGGTGTGAACTATGAGTGCAGATCACAGATTCTTCTGTCTGATAAAGTGATACATATCTACATCTACAAGCATCCTCTGCAACTCACCACACGGTGTATGGCGGAGGGTGCCTTCTACCACTGCTAGGTACGCTTTCCTAATCGTACTTAGAAAATCAGTCCAGATCGCACAAATCATATTGATTGGTGACTGGCTTCACAAAGGTGGACCATCATCAGTCCGTACACCAGAGTTGATGTGTGGAGACGGACATACGGAGCAGGAACTGCAGAAGCCTCCAGGTGCTGTCAACTGCGCGATCTACATTGTTTTTCTATGTAAAACTGTGAAAATCTATTGCTGTTTTTCCCAAAATGTTTTCGGAAATTCCCTTTTCTGTTCTCTCGTAAATAGAGTGAGCAAAAACGACTGCCTATGAGTCCTAATTTCTCTTATATTATCTTCAAGGTCCTTACGTTGGTGGCAGTAGAATCGGTTTGCAGTCAGTCTCCAATGCCAGCTCTCTAAACCTTCCCGATAGTGTTTCGAGCAAAGAAAGTCGTCTTATCTCCAGGAATTCTCATGTGAGTTCACGAAACATTTCCGTAATATTCACATGTTGCTCAAACTCACCGGTAACAAATATAGCAGCACGACCCTTAATTGTTTCCTGTAATCTAACCTCGCGGGAATTCTAAATTCTCGAGAAGTACTCTCAAGAACGGGTCGCATAAATGTTCTGCACGCTATCTCCTTTACACAGTAGACGAGCTACACCTCCCTGGAACTCTCCCAATAAGTCTAAATCGACTATTCGCCTTGTCTACAACCGATCTTATGAGCTGATATTATTTCATATCGCTTTGCAGTGTTCCGCCTAAATACAGGGCTATTACAAATGATTGAAGCGATTTCATAAATTCACTGTAGCTCCATTCATTGTCATATGGTCACGACACACTACAGATACGTAGAAAAACTCAAAGTGTTGTTCGACTGAAGCCGCACTTCAGGTTTCTGCCGCCAGAGCGCTCGAGAGCGCAGTGAGACAAAATGGCGACAGGAGCCGAGAAAGCGTATGTCGTGCTTGAAATGCACTCACATCAGTCAGTCGTAACAGTGCAATGACACTTCAGGACGAAGTTCAACAAAGATCCACCAACTGCTAACTCCATTCGGCGATGGTATGCGCAGTTTAAAGCTTCTGGATGCCTCTGTAAGGGGAAATCAACGGGTCGGCATGCAGTGAGCGAAGAAACGGTTGAACGCGTGCGGGCAAGTTTCACGCGTAGCCCGCGGAAGTCGACGAATAAAGCAAGCAGGGAGCTAAACGTACCACAGCCGACGGTTTGGAAAATCTTACGGAAAAGGCTAAAGCAGAAGCCTTACCGTTTACAATTGCTACAACCCTGACACCCAATGACAAAGTCAAACGCTTTGAATTTTCGGCCCGGCTGCAACAGCTCATGGAAGAGGATGCGTTCAGTGCGAAACTTGTTTTCGGTGATGAAGCAACATTTTTTCTTAATAGTGAAGTGAACAGACACAATGTGCGAATCTGGGCGGTAGAGAATCCTCACGCATTTGTGCAGAAAATTCGCAATTCACCACAAGTTAACGTGTTTTGTGCAATCTCACGGTTTAAAGTTTACGGCCCCTTTTTCTTCTGCGAAAAAAACGTTACAGGACACGTGTATCTGGACATGCTGGAAAATTGGCTCATGCCACAACTGAAGACCGACAGCGCCGACTTCATCTTTCAACAGGATGATGCTCCACCGCACTTCCATCATGATGTTCGGCATTTCTTAAACAGGAGATTGGAAAACCGATGGATCGGTCGTGGTGGAGATCATGATCAGCAGTTCATGTCATGGCCTCCACGCTCTCCCGACTTAACCCCATGCGATTTCTTTCTGTGGGGTTATGTGAAAGATTCAGTGTTTAAACCTCCTCTACCAAGAAACGTGCCAGAACTGCGAGCTCGCATCAACGATGCTTTCGAACTCATTGATGGGGACATGCTGCGCCGAGTGTGGGAGGAACTTGATTATCGGCTTGATGTCTGCCGAATCACTAAAGGGGCACATATCGAACATTTGTGAATGCCTAAAAAAACTTTTTTGAGTTTTTGTATGTGTGTGCAAAGCATTGTGAAAATATCTCAAATAATAAAGTTATTGTAGAGCTGTGAAATCGCTTCAATCATTTGTAATAACCCTGTATTTAATCGGCGTGACTGCGTCAAGTTGCAGACCACTAATAATATATTCGAAAATTACAGGGTTGTTTCTCCTACTCATTTGTATGAGCTTACATGTAGCATAGGTACGGAGCTTCAGCCCACGGTATTATGCTTAGTACTGTACCGTAATGTAGTTATTACTGTACCCATAATCTCACACTCACGGGTTGCCTACATGCAGCGGCAGGCAGCAGCCTGACACATAGGATGTCGGAAAGTGGATGGACTAGGAACGACATATACTAAGATACTGTGGGAGAAGGTTGTACTTAGAGGATAGTGTACTTAGGAACACACTACGTTTTTAGGTCGGTACTTCGGTCTAGTAAATGATTTTAGTCACATGAAGGACCGTGCACCAGAGACCTCCATAAGCCGTCTCCGCCATTTTCTACAGTTTTTGTTGTTTTTAGACATGAGTTTGTATTTTGCGCAGCATTTGCAAATATTTCGCGTTCTACACATTTAAATTCTGTATAATATATTAAAGTTTTTTGATTATAATGTTCATTCTTCAGGCACAGAATTTTTTAGAGAATAAAGTACTATATATGCCTATTTTTAGAAATATTTATATAACATTTGCACCATCTTTTTCACTGAAACAGAAAAAAACGTGATACTTCCAAATGAACTAAGGTTCTTTAATGTCTTAATAATTTTACCTGTCTTGAAAAGCTTCTGTTGCACAACGTATTTAACTCGCACAACGCATTTAACTCGCAGCTAGTTTTGATAATATTTGTGCTTAATTTTTTTTCACTTACTGAGTGTTGGTGTATAATAGAGTATAATGTAACAGGTAAACTATTAGACACAATATTGACAAGATTTTCTTGATTGCAATGCTTTTAAATTTCAATCGAATATTTGTTCCTAGGTATGTCACCATGTTGTACCTTCGAACATGTATTCACATTTGGAAAAAACTTTAATTTTATGGAGTAATTTTTGTAATTTTAGAAAAAGACTGCGGCGCATAAAAAATGAATGCGATCATCTAAAAATGGAGTACGAAAATGTATCAATCTTTTATTACAGGGCGGGCTAGAAACGAAAATCTGAAAAATGTACCAAGGTACAACGTTCTCCTCTACATAAAAAATTTGTGGAACACAAATGTGTATCGTAGCACGTAGGTTTTCTTCTTACGCTGAGCAACAATAGCGGCTCCTCACATAATTTTGTTGCCATGAAAGTTTTTATCATCAGCTTGGAACGTCCCCACGTAAGTCGTTCCATTGATCTTGGAAAGCAAGCTTCGTTTTGCTACAATTCTTAATGACTCAAATGATCGGTATGACTATGGCTGGACATAAAGATGGACGCAAGTGTGTGATATTGCAAAGGCATTTTAGCGTCATTGGAGAATGTCTTATTCGGATCCAAATTCATAACTGTGTTCTGTATGTATCAGTGTAATCCATTATCATGTATTCGTGTCATATCTTTCCTGCCCCACTGTCGTGTGCTAGTATGAATGTGTTCTTTGCCTGTAGCTGGCACTTCAAGTTTCCTTAGTTGCCAAGAGATTTCTTTGAATGTTAAGAGCAGCATACCAATCCGTGTAGAACTTTGAAAACGGCTACGTTGGGTCGGAGGGGCATTAGTGGTCAATGGTCAGCATCCATTATGAGGTTGGTACAGGTAGAAAGCACTTACGCTCTCTCGGCCCTCCCGGGTTCGTATGTCATGTATGAATGTGTCACGTGCTTTGTGGAATGCGTGTGTTTAAGTTAATTTATTGTCCAATTTGTATTTCATCCCCACGGATTTAGTTCCCGTTCTCTGCTGCACCACATGCTACAATTCGACGTAAAGACGTCTCGTATTCGAACTAAAGCTTGTTTCATCGCGGTAGATATGCTCATGTGTCGTAAATTTATTTACAGTAGTACTAAGTTGTACGGAATTTAAGAAGTGGGCTTCGTTCTCTGAAATTGACCGCTAAAGCCAGTTGCGCTCTGACCCAGTGAGCTTACATGTGGAGTAGGAAAGCCTTCTTCTAAATTCTATCTTTCGTTGTGTGAGTGATCACTGTGAACGTAATCCTGATAAATCGTAACCAGTAATTTAGCAGACTTGCCCCATACGTGGCGGTCCAGTCGATGCCTTGTATAATGTAGTATGTGCCGAGATTCACGCGCCAGTATTCCAAGTAACTGTGTTTTAACTTAACATCTGTGTGTGTGTGTGTGTGTGTGTGTGTGTGTGTGTGTGTGTGTATGTGTGTTTCTTTTAATGAGGAAATCAATGTTAATCATTGCTAAATTCGTTGCTATTACATCTCACAGCGCCATACCGCTCCTAGTCTGGATCCTTAAAATCAGTCAGTTTGTACCTCCCCTTAATAATGTGTCAAGGGAATCTATCATTATTGTATATCCAGTATATGGTTTGGTATTTTGTTAAATCATCAAATGATCTGTGAGGTGGCGCTTTTTATCAGTTTTATTAATATTTAAATACGTTTGGCCCAGTAATCAGAAATTTTGCCTTTGATACTTGTTCGAGGCAAGCGAACGTGGGCTCTACCATAGCCATTCTTGGGATTTAGGAAAACAGAAAAGAGATTTCGCGAAGCTTGCACTAGTAAAAGACGAAAGGTAGCATTCAAGCTTTCGGCCCAAGAGCACGCGACCACCTTCCTACTATATATATATAAATCGAAATAAAGCCTTTCAGGCGATAGCAGCAGCACCTGGCGAGGAATGACTGCTAGGCAGACAGACTCACGGTGCATGTAGGTTCTGTGAGCCTGCTGTCGTGTGTAGAATGGGGAAGGCGCATGATCTATCTGAGTTTGACCGAAGGCAGATTGTGATGGCACGAAGGACAGGCACGAGCATTTCGGAAACTGTACGACTGGTCGGATGTTCGAGGAGTGCTGGTGAGTGTCTTCAGTACGCCGCGAAATCAAAGTGAAACCACGTCCAGAGGTCGTGGGGGTTGGGCGGCCAACCCTCAATGCAGATGTCTTTAGTCGTAGACTGAGCAGACTGGTAAAACAGGAGAAGAGACGAACTGTGGCGGAAGAACATCAGACTTTAATGCTGGATAGACGATAAGTGTGTCTGAACACAGTGCACCGAATACTCCTAAAGATGGACCTCCGCAGCCGACGATTCGTGCATGTGTCAATGTTAACACCACGACATCGGCAACTACTACTGAATTGGGATCGTGACCATCGCACTAGGCGTTGGCGCAGTGGCAGAGAGCGTTAAATGATCAGATGAATAGCTATACCTCCTTAATCATGCCGATGGGTTTGGTCTCTTCCCCCAAGTAAACCAACCAACCATGCCAATGGGAGGGCACGAATCCGTCGTCTTCCAGGGGAACAGCTCCTTGACGCTTGAAAGCTGGCGGCGGCTCCATTATTATGTGGGCATCCATGGGAGCTCGTGCAAGGCACTATGACCGCCAAGGAGCGTTCTACACTGGTCGCAGACCACGTACACCCCTTAAAGATGATCATGTTTCCCGAAGGCAGTGGCATTTTTCAACAAAATAAAGCGACATGTGTCAAGGCCAGGATTGTGATGGAGTGGTTTGAGGAACACAGTGGCTAGTTCCAGTTGATATGCTTGTCCCCAACTCGCCAGATTTGAACCCAGTCGAATACATGTGGGATGTTACTGAACCTGGCGTCAGAGCTCATCGTCCGCCTTCCCGGAATTTACGGGAATTAGGTGACTTGTGTGTGCAGATGTGGTGCCAACTCCGTCCAGCGACCTACCAGACTTCATTGCTTCCATGCCATGACGATTCGCCGGCGTTATACGTGCCAAAAGTGGACATATCGACTATTAGTTAGATACTGGGTGATCAGTATATAGGGTGGACATTAATAAAATTGACAAAATGCAGGGGCGGATCCCTGACTAAAAATGGAGAGAAATGGAGGAACAAAGGTCCTGCGAAGATTTGTCCAGAAATGGACGGTGTGCATACAACGACAACAAACCGATCCAGAACATAAACAGAGCTGCATCGCATCCTAGTCACAACGGATGTTCAAAGTGGCCTCCGTGGGACGCACTGCTCGCGTTCGCATAATCGTACTTTGTCTTACACCATGTTGGCACGCCACTTGCCTGGAGCTTATGCTAGGAGGATTCGTCTCAATATACTGTAAAACCCGGGCCTCCAAATCTTGTGTACGCAGTCCGCCGCCTCCCTAGACGTTCGTCTGCCTGAAAGGACTCATGATCACACAGACGCCCAAAAAGGGCTCAGAATGTAGTGTGATGTGGTTTGTGTCTGTGAGGGTACTTGTTTTGATACAGCCGTGCTGCCTCTCGACCGTTTCCATCTGGTTGATGTACGCAAAACCATTTCGGCATGTTGCCGACATGAATACCGGACATTCTGCTGCTTACGGTACGATCCGTCAATCACAAAGCCTGCAACACGCAAGGAACACACAAGTGATCTGAGGAACTTCCATTTGTCAACGCCGTCTACTGTGGCATCAATGCATTTCTGGACACACGTACATTTTTTCTTCCGTTTCCAGTCACGAATCTGTCACTTCAGTTTTTCGGTTCTATTACTGTTGAATCTGTGTAAATAAAAAACCAAGCGGCCGATCACTGTATACCCTACAGGGTTGGCTTGTGAAACTCTCAAACGTCACACTGTTATTTCCATGCCTTAGTACCTAAGGATACTGAGAAAACTGTTGTAACTTACAGTTTTTCTTATTCTAAGGTGTCTTAATTACTTATCAAAATAGAGCTTATAATATGAAGGATATGCTATTGTAGAATAAAGATTTATGTGTAAAGTTATTAGAACAGGAATGAATGAACATATCAGTCGATTTTATAAGCTGCCCTAACAGTTTTCCACTAGAAAATTTTACATCTTCCTTGGCTAAAGGTACCTACAACGCCAGACGGAGCACTCGTGTCGCTCATGAAACACTCTACAATACACACGGACAGATTCTGAACTGTAACCGACTGCTTCAACCTGGATGACAGATTTACTATGAGATGCAACTTAGGTAACACGCCGAGCAAGATAAGACACGCGGGAGATTGCCGACTCTAGTCCCGCTTGCAGGCGAGACTGCAAGCAATTACAACCTGCTGTATCCCGATTATTGTAATTACGTTCGATGACCGCCGATTCAGTGTGTATATGTGGGTTCATACTGTCATGTTCCTAGTAAATTTGGCTCGATGTTGAAATCATTGAAATAACATCGCACACCTCCTAACCAGTGATGTTTCATTTCACTTAGTCCGAAACTTGTCCTATTATTCTTACTGTTAATCATAATTTTAAACTGATTGGGTTCCCGTTTTGAAGGTCATTTGTTTTTGTCACCTTCTTATGGAAAGCTCCTGGTGGAAAGAAGTACTGCTTCTAAGAAGTTAATTTGTAGAAATAAATGCTGTCGGCGCAGTCAGGTTTCCTGTTATGTAATTCCGAGGTTATCTCGGAGTGTTTGTTTTGTGGCAAGTATTTGGATATGTAGCCAACGCACAGTGTGGTTGTAGTTCAAAAGATTAAACAAGATTAGGGTTCACCACTCTGTCGGTGTGAGTAGTTATCCATGTACGATATCCATGACCTGCATAAACAAGCTTTCAAAGTTGGTACTCTTACCACGTCAGTATTGTAAATGAGGCTGACGTACGGTACCATAAACATTGTAGTCACATATCCACGTATGTTACAGGTGAAGCATAATTGTAAATAATGTTGTGTTCTTTTGTAAGGATGATGCATGTTGTTCAAGGCTTACGTGTAAGGGTCTTTACAAACCTATCGTTATTTACATTTAATTATGAACTAGATATTGTAATAGAAAAATCTGAATCTAATTTTATATATCATTTGTGCCATGTCATGTGGTGAGTTTCTTCTTACATCCATGGTAAATGTTTTGCCCAATAAATGTGATGTTACACTAGTTACTCTAACGTTTATGTAATTAGGTACAAGAAACCTCCTGTTGGAACCCAATAAATGTGAGCGGTGAAAGTGTGGTTGTGAAATAACATCTACGACACAAAAAATTAGAATATGGTATCGGAATTAAGAAAATATCAAAGACAAAGTTTATTAACGTCCAAACGGACTGAGTATGAATGACAAACCATTGACCGGGGAAGGCCACGATGTTCCCATCACTGACTTCCTTCTGACTTTGTACATTTTAATAATCCATTAGGCCAACAAATGTGCAAGTAGTAAGGAATACTACTTAGTTAATTTCGTGAAAATCGCAAGAGAAGATTTACGCGTCAGTGATGTACCGGTGTGTTGCGACCCTTAGCGTGAGCTGGCGGTGGTCATACGGCTAGAGATCAGTACTGCTCATGTCTTTTTTTTTTCATTTATATTTTTTCAACACTAATCATATCATACATAATGCATCTGAAAGTTAATAGGAGGAAAAGACACGTGTATTGGCATGAACTGTATTGAATTTCCAAAGTTCTTTGGTTGCTTGCTAATTTTTACTATTAAAGCAAATATTATATTTATAACTAATGACAAGTAAACGAACAAACGCATAAATTTTTTCTGAAAATGTATGGATGTCGTGATTTCCGAAATCCCTTATACCTGCAATTGGGTTAGGTACCGAGAACTGCTTTGCACCTGGACTCTTTGATCTTCAGACGCAGGTTTCAAGGACGAGGGACACGCTTGGAAAGCCCGAGTCAAACATCAATAAATGAAGGTGTAAATAATTTTATTCAATAACAGAATGAGTTACAATAAGCCAGAATAAGAGGGTAATGTACGATTAATCGTCGAATGTGTTTTCGACATTACAAGTTGCAGGATGATATTTTTCAAGCAAACACGGAAATCATAAGCTAAAACGATATGTATTACAATGAGTGAATAGAGTTTTCCTGCATGCACAAAGAATTATCAGAGTTCCTCAGGAAAAACAAAGCTAGTTGACATTTTGGAACATTTCTCTTTCATCCGACAATCTGGATGCATTCCATGCGTAACGCAACATTTTCATGAATGTATGATTGAATGTATTTAAACAGCTTCTTCGTGAGAAGCAGTTTCTCGTTCGTTGTCAATCAAATATGAACAAGTTTGAAAGCGCTTGATAAAGTTTTTAACTTTCCTGTAGAAATAAAATCACATAATATTAATTATAATAATAAAAATTAGTAGACAGACAAATAACATTGGGAAACGAATAAAAGTTCATGCAAATACGAGTGTCTTTTCATCACATTACCTTTCGAATGTAATACATACGAAATAATATGACTAGTGTTGGGAAAAAAGGCATGAGCAGGACACTATCCAGCGGTCTACCGATGACAGAGCTTGAACGCTAACCGCATGACCGCCGTCACCTCGCGCTCAGTCGCAACGCACTGGTACAGCAGTGACGCTTAAAACTTCTCTTGCGATTTTCTCGAAATCACCTAAGTAATACGCTTTACTACTTGCAAATTAGGTCGTCCAAATGGACTATTAATAGTGTATAAAGTTTTAAGTAAATCCCTGATCCGAACGTCGTGACCTCCCCTCGTGAGAAGTGAAGCAATAAGAAAAGCTACGTCCAGACATATCAAAACATTGATATTTATTCGCTAAGGAAAACAACACATAAAAACGTACCAGACAAGGTTGAGATGGCAATATAGAGAGCCTTTTTTCCTTGTCCACTGCTTGTTTTATTTTTCCTGAGTCAAAAATACCTGCACTTTCTCCTTCAATACAGCTGACGTCTTAACTCTCAACAAAAGGTTATTTATTCAAAACGTTTTCGTGAGGTTTAGTTGTTATTTATCAACAATATACAGGGTGTTTCACTAAATGTGCTTGCCTCTGTAAGTTACGAAGTAATAGATGACGGAAATATTTATTGCGGTAGGTCACCATAACAAACGTTACACTGTCTGCGGAGCTATGAACATTGTTCATTGTGTTATTATCCAAAGAGTTACAGCAAAAAAATAAATTTTTTAAATGGTAAAATAGTTGTTTCTATCATGCACTGGAATCGGTAACCCCAGCTGCGTATACATCAGTTTAAATTACATTCCTATCACTTATACTCTGGGAGCTACAACCCTTCAAAATTTCATGGGCAGGTACCACACGCTGTGCATAATACGTGGCTGTGTGGTGGGTGATGCATGTTCTGGCGGTGGGAAGCTGATTTAAATGAGATGTTCAATTGTGTGTCCGTGTTCCTGAATGCACAGTGCAATGCGCATTCTACAGGATCTGCGTACGTGATATAACATCGCCGGTGTCACGGAGCAACATGCGTCTTCGATGCGCCGTTTTAGATCATCTGGGGATATGGGCTCAGTGACATAAACACGATCCTTTAGATATCCCCACAAAAAGAAATCTAATGGTGTTAAATCGGGCGATCTTGCGGGCCATGAATGAGGACCATGGCGTCCTAACCACCTTCCTGCAAACCTCTCGTGTGTAGACACACATGTTCGAGGAGACCACCCAAACAGTCGACTATAAACGCGCGATATAACACACCTGTCAGTGTACCTGGGAAGTAGTGTGGACCGATGATTTCATCCCCAAGGATTCCACACCATACGTTAATAGACCACCTACGTTGACGGTCGGCAGGTCGTACCCACCGAGGATTGTCTGCGGCCCAGTAGTGCACATTATGGCGACTCACTGCACCATAATTTGTGAACGTGGACTCATCAGAGGACATAACACTTTGTGAAGACTACAGCGTGAAATTACGCATGGCCCATTCACAGAATGTAGCTCTCGCACAGAAATCGTTTCCATGCAGCTCCTGGGTCAGTGACAGGCGGTACGGGTGAAACCTGTGGCCGTGTACTATACGCTACACACATGTGAGACTGACACCAGCGACTGCAGCAAAGGCTCGTAAGCTGACATTCTTCGTCTGTTACTGCGGAGCGTTACCAAGCTGCCTGTTTCCTGAAGTCGTTGTTCGTTGCGTAAGAACGTAATGACTGCCGGAGCTCTTCGCCTAGGATATCTCACAGCGTACTCCACGGCTGCTTCAGTGGCATCGTGTCGGCACTCGCCGAGCGTCAGCAACATGTCAACGTACTAGTTGTTCGTATATGCCATATCCATCCGACGTCAGTAACTGTTGTATATTGAGCCCCGTTTGTTTGTGTGGCTCCAACTGTCGGGTATACTGCCGTGTGCGGCGACAGTCGGCAGTCTAACAGCGCGTAGAGGAAGCTTCTCGCTCCGTGACAACGGCGACGATACAACTCGGCCGCACCACATTTAGAAGGCGCATTGCGTTATGCGCAGCGTGTGTGGTATCTGCCTCTGAAACTTTCGAGGGTTGTAGCTCGCAAACTAAAAGTGATAGGAATGTAATTTAAATTGATGTATACACAGCTGGTGTTACTGATTCCAGTGCATGATAGAAACAACTATTGTTCCATTTAAAAAATTGTATCTTTTTGCTGTAACTCTTCGGATAATAACACAATATAGTATGTTCATAGCTCAGCGGACAGTGTAACATTTCTTATGGTGACCTACTGCAATAAATATTTCCGTCGCCTATTACTTCGTAACTTACAGAGGTAAACACATTTGCCGGCCGGGATGGCCGAGCGGTGCTAGGCGCTACAGTCTGGAAGCGCGCGACTGCTACGGTCCCAGGTTCGAATCCTGCCTCGGCTTGGATGTGTGTGATGTCTTTAGGTTAGTTAGGTTTAAGTAGTTCTAAGTTCTATGGGACTTATGACCTCAGAAGTTAAGTCCCATAGTGGTCAGAGCCATTTGAACCATTTTTTAAAACACATTTAGTGAAACGCCCTGTAGGTGTTTTCTTTGTCCGTGTATTGTAAAACCCAAATAATTTTTCGCTCTCAGATACCTGGAATCTCTTACGGTTACAGTACAAATATTCAGGTCTTCGTGTAATCTTTCTAGAGTGCCACGAAATCAAATCAAGCGCTAACGTAAAGACTAGGTAACAGAAATGCACGAAATACGCTGTCATAAAATGAGTGACAGCGGCGAGAGAGGGTTAGCTAATGATGTTAACAGACAACACCACTATCCTTGTAATAATATCGTCTAAACCACCTCCCCAAGAAACCTTGACAATGACGGCCTGTTCCGTTCCGCTGATAGCCTGTGGAAATCATGCTATTTGAAATACATCGTAGAATATTTTGACGCTCCGTTTCATTCCGTTCCGTCAATTGTGATTCGTACTTTAACTCTGCTGAAGAGGAGTGCTGGCAATAGAGCAATTAGTGTATCGACAGTTGATTTCACAATAGTTGCGGCTCTCACTTTGAAACCTTGGACGGGCCAGCGGCAGTTGGCGTCGATGTTCTGGTCGTCGGTGGACGTGACGATGGTGAGCCCCGCGGCGGCGCCAGCGGACACGGTGCGCCGCGGGTAGACGGCCTCCGAGGCGCGGCCGGTGTAGCCCTCGTCCAGGCTCCAGCCGCGCACCTGGTTCACCCGGCTGTGGCGCAGCGTGTTGTTCTGGTGCCTGCAACACCCAGTGAAACTTGGCATTCTCGACACACTTTTGACAATGTGGATCTCGGATACTGAATTCCCTAACGATTTAGGAAACAGAATGTCCCATGCGTCTAACTCCATCTGCCATTCCGCGTTCAGAGTCTGTTAATTCCCGTCGTGTGATCGTAATCACGTCGGAAACCTTCTCACACGAATCACCTGAGAGTGAAAGCTGCGCCAGTGCAGTGCCCTTTTATTCTTTGCGTACGCGAACTACTGCCATTTGTATATGTGTATGTCGTATATCGCCACTTTATTCAAATCCATCAATATATTGCTGTTTCGAGTGCTTTGTTGAATTTAAGTTAACTCATTTTTGGTTCAGCGCATTCAATTAAATTCAAATTAACGCTAGAGTACGGCTAGAGTGAAACTTAGATCATTTCTTAAGATGTTTCACAACAACAATTAATTGCTCTTTCACGGACACTCGTGTTTCTGACATTTCCTAGTAAATTTTTTTCAATCGTAGTTTACGACTTTGTGTCTCCATTATCTGAGCCAATACATTTAGTGTATTCTCTGCTACAGATCAGTACAGGGTCATGGCGAGCATTTGAAATAATCTTACTGTAGTCCTTCATGAACCCAAGTGTCATACTAACAAGGGAACCTCCCCATAGCACGCCCCTCAGATTTAGTTATAAGTTGTCACAATGGATAGGCCTTGAAAGGCTCAACACAGATCAATAGAGAAAACAGGAAGAAGTTGTGTGGAACTATGAAAAAAATAAGCAAAATATACGAACTGAGTAGTCCATGCACAAGATAGGCACCATCAAGGGTAAAGAGAGCTCCGGAGCGCCGTAGTCCCGTAGTTAGCGTGAACAGCTGCGGAACGAGAGGTCGTTGGTTAAAGTCTTCCCTCGAGTGAAAATTTTAATTTTTTATTTTCAGACAAACGGAAACGCCGACTGTCATTGTGAATTGCAGTGCGTCAGGAAAAATGGAGAAAAGACTAGTGAAAGACTTCATGAACGTGTGACTGCTCCTTACGCGGACAAAGATTTTGCCTTACTCCTTGACAGCTATACAGGACAGAAGGATCAGGCATTGTACAATTTTAGTGTGGGAGTGGACGTGATTACCATTCCTCCAGGTTGTACACCTCTTGTGCAACCGTTAGATGTGTTTGGTTTTTGGCAAGTGAAACACGTTGTGAAAAGATTCTATGATTTTGCGAAGCTGCACAGGTACGCAGAGCAGTATTGTTTACGTGATCGTGTGTCAATTATCAAAGTGCAGGCACTCACACATAATCAACTTCGCTCTCCAAAATTCCAGGACATGTTCAGATTTTCTTGGACATATGCAGGATTTGACAGTCTACATACGGAAAAATTTGAAAACGTTAAAAACATATGTTTTGACAGAGCACAGGGAAAACTGTGCGACTGTGAAACTGTTGCATTCATTTGTTGCAGTTTATGTGACAAACTCTTATGCTTTCATCACTTTTGGGAGTGATTATCACATCCACAAGAAAACCTAAATCGGGCAAGGCAGAAGAATCTTTTTACCAATTCGCCAAGTGTACAAGTTAGGTGGGTCCACAAACATATTCCTGTCATGTGAGGCACGTGCCGTCACCAGTGTCGTATAGAATATATCAGACGTGTTTTCCTGTGGAGGAATCGGTTGACCTATGACCTTGCGATCAAATGTTTTCGGTTCCCATTGGAGAGGCACGTCCTTTCGTCTACTAATCGCACCGTTTTGCGCAATACACAGACACTAAACTTATTATAGTGAACAAAGACGACAATGAACGAACGGACAGATCATAACTTCGCGAAATTAAAGAATGTAAACTTTTCACTCGAGGGAAGAATTGAACCAAGGACCTCGCGTTCCGCAGCTGCTCACGCTAACCACAGGACCACGGCACTCCTGAGCTCACATTCTCCTTGATGTTGCCCATCTTGCGCATGGACTACTCAGTTTGTATATTTTCCTTATTTTTTCATAGTTCCACACAACTTCTTCCTGTTTTCTCAATCGATCTGTGTTCAGTTTTTCAAGGCCTATCCACTGTGCCAACTTCTAACTAAATCTGAGGGGGGTGCGATGGGGAGGTTCCCTTGTAAGTGGCATGCAGATACCGGAACGTCCATCACCAGAAAACAATTCATTAAGTTTATTTTTCGTTCCTCAACGAACATTCTGCGACGCGATTGCGTCATTTAGCGTAAAAAGTTCATATCCATTCATTAATGTTACAAATCCCGGATTGTATACGTGATCAATAATTTGCTTATTCAAACGAAACTGAATTTTCTATAACAAGTGAAGTGCGCAGCTTTATTTAAATCAATGTCCAAAACTTTTACCACTCCTCTTCCAGCAAGAAGTCTTTCTTCAATGTGCACGTAACTCCCACATGACAGTAGGTGTTTTCATTTCGTATCACAACCGATGTGGAGTCGCTGAGTGAAAAATTGTGGACCAAATTGTTTACACTTACGATACTCGAAATTATTAGCCTTGTCGTCTACAATAATTCGTTTTCTCACATTCAGTATGTAACTCATGACTTTAAAATGGTTCAAATGGCTCAGAGCACTATGGGACTTAACTTCTGAGGTCATCAGTCCCCTAGAAGTTAGAACCACTTAAACCTAACTAACCTGAGGACATCACACACATCCATGCCCGAGGCAGGATTCGAACCTGCGATCGTAGCGGTCACGCGGTTCCAGACGGAAGCGCCTAGAACCGCACGGCCACACCGCCCGGCTCATGACTTTCTTCTTCTCCTTCTTCTTCTTCTCTTCAGACTCAAAGTTCTGCCTGAATACCATGCCCATTACATTTCTTTAGTGTAATCGAACAATTATTTCTTCATCGTCAAAAGCCACAAGATTTTCATCTTGCTCTTTGATTGACATACTTAACTCTTGAAAGATGTGAATTGTATGTGTATCTCTTTGATTGATTCTGGAGTCCTGATCAACAGTTTCTACTCTGTGTCTATCCACTTTACTGCGTGAAAACATAAGTTTAGTTGAGTGTTGCGACGAATTTTTGCTCTGCTGTGTCGGAGGACAGGGAGCGTTCGCTAATTTTCTTGGCGCAACAGCGGGATGAATGCACTAAAAATTACCGAGGAACGAACAACGGCACATTCTTGTGTGGCCTACGTGACTCATGGAGCGTACGCAAGTGGAGACACGGATCTTTCCGCCAACATTTATGTTGAGGCTTTTCACTGGGTCATCTTAACCACTTCAGCTATCTGAGGATATTTCACCGACAACCCAGACATGTCCAAAAGAACGGACATAACACATATAAATATATGCACCTTGACGCTGAATGAAAGATTATTCAGCGTTGATGCACTCTTCGTCCGGCCTCTCCCGGGAATCAGCGTGAGGTTGCAACCAATGAGGATAATGGACAGGGGACGCTACATCAGTAGTCTATGACAAGTTGGGAATTTGGGCGGGACGTGAAGAGAGTGAAGCTGAAGCAACTGCTCGCGTAACGTTGGAAATCTGGGCACAGGTCCCAGGGTGGCAAAAATTTTCATTTGTCACCATTGAATTTATTTCAATGTTCTATTGATACTAAGGTCGGAATTTCAAATTCGTCTTGCAGACTAATGTTTACCAATAACATTTTTCCTATCAGAACTTGCCGAATCAGCATGATGGTTGGTTATAAAAGCTGGAAGACTCACTGCATTAGATTTGTCGTTGTTACTGCGCTATCACAGACACCATGATCATCAAAGTTGCCAGAATCATTCATTGATATCCTAGCAAAATGTAATTACAAATTGCTGCTGCTACTGACAAATGGTTGAAATGGCTCTGAGCACTATGGGACTTAACATCTAAGATCATCAGTCCCCTACAACTTAGAACTACTTCAACCTAACTAACCTAAGGACATCACACACATCCATGCCCGAGGCAGAACTCGAACCTGCGACCGTAGCGGTCGCGCGGTTCCAGACTGAAGCGTCCAGAACCGCTCGCCCACTCCGGCCGGCTGCTACTGACAGAATCTATATAATTTGGTTTTCGATTTCTTGTTGTAATACAAGATTACAGTACATTCTTCTAGTCCTGAATATTTTGCATTTATAATTTCCTTTAATCTCACAAAATCTTTTCCTCTCAATATTTCCCATCATTAGGCGCGTTAGTACCCTCTAAGTAATCTTTAGAACGCGGGAGATACAGAGTAGGAGCAGCACCATGCTTCAACATGAGTTTCGGGAAAAGAGTCAGCATTTCACATCTGAAATCCCCCCCACCCCACAATCCGAATCAGCAAAATCTACTGGGCACACACAACCAATAGGAACTGAAAACGGATCGGCACGTTTACAAGCATTGTGAGCGTACAAGCTGTGGCGGGAGTTCAGAGCGGCAGTTTCCCTCCGCAGAGCACGTGGCTGGCAGTTGCTACGTGGCCGTGGCGAGCCGCTAGCGTTTACGTGGCCTCGGAAAACCCCTAGCCCTTGCCAGGGGCGCGTATGACCATGTTTTCGCGCTTGGAGGAATTCCAGAGAAAAACTGATAAAAACAAGTTGGCACTCATGGACAGAAAAATATATAAAGCTAAATTATCTAGACGTGCCACAAAAAATACATAATAGTTTAAAAGTTATTGTCGTCTCAAAAATTGTAAATTTATGAAAGTTCAAAAGCTAATATCTCGGAAATGCTTTGGCCGATTAATACGAACAAAGTGTTTACAGATGCGGCTAGTAGAGCTGCATCGAGCAATTTAGCACAGTGTGCATCATTTTTGAATGAAAGGTCGAAATATGGGATTTGACTGAGAGAAACGGTGTTTTTGGTAATAAATAGATTTAAAGGGACGAAACTAGCGGCAGCATTCTAAAGTTTAAAGAGGTAGAAGAGTAATTAAGTATGTATTTTTATCTGTTTATTTATGTTTAGTATAAAAATCCGGGAAAAGCAAAATCACGCCACATAAACATTATTTATGAAAAAACAGTAGCGATACAAAAAAATTTAACTTTAGATTGTTATTTCCCGGAAAATTTCCATATTTTTCAGTGTATCATATGTGTTTTTGTGTTTAGTTTTAAAATATTCGTAATTTTTTGTCAAACTTTGTTTTGAGTTAGACAGCGGTTTCGAATGTGCATAGGGCGGCCATCTTTGAGGACAGTTGGTTTTGAGCGACGCTAACAGCCGGACGTGCCGCGCACGTGGCGGTGGTAGTGGGTTGGTAGCCACGTTCGGAGACAAGTATGTATGTAGCGACGTTCGAAAACGATCAAGTTGAGCGCAGTATAGTGGTTTAGGACAGCAGACAAGAGTGTATTTTGTGAGTTGTGAACAGATTGTCAAGTGCCATGATCGCTACATACGAATTTTATAGTGAAGTCTTATAGCATCAGTTATTAACGGCTGCCCTTACGTAAGAGCCTCAGACTGCATTTTAAGTGTTTAGTGAATGTATTGAAGAAAAATAAAACTACTTGTTCAAATTATAAGTCAACGTGAGTGACTCAATATTGTAAATTACACCCCAATACTTGCCTGCATTGTTCTGTTATATTTAATTTCAGCTTAAAAATTGACAGGTGTGAGCTGGCACCCTATGACGAAAAACGTAGCCAAACAGACCAGTGACATCTCTGGGCCGCTCAATTACGCTGAGTGTAACAAATATATTTATTTTCGTGCCTTAGCACGTGGGGGCTCGAGCCAAACTATTCAAACTTCAATATGTAGTGCCCAGTACAGTCGTACAATTTCTCCATTTTTTTTTAGTTTCATTGTTATTAGGAACTTAGTTCCTTTTTCTGTTGTCTGCCATGGCTAGGACAACTCGCGATCGCAAAACGAAGTATTATTTTTCAGGGACAACAATTTCAAACTTATACTGCGTGGGATAGCAGTGCAATTTGAGGCGCCTTGCCACGATTCTCACACCTCCCCCCCCCCCCCCCCCCGTTCACTTAATCTTAAATCACTCATATTCACATAAACAAAGCTATATTCACTCCAGAATGGAATTACAACACAGTAGGTAATTGCAGTGGCTGCCTAATGAGCAATCGAAGGTCAGCTGTGATAACAGCGGCACACACCACGTGGTCCCTACAGTGTATTCCAGCAGCCGTCAGATGTAGTTCCTTAAATCTAGGTTTCTCGATTTATTTCTATTTAGTTTTTTACCTTCAACATTTGATCATCGGAAATAATGAATATAAGCTTTTTTTTAGTCATCAGTCTTCTGATTGGTTTGATGCGGTCGGCTGGGAATTACTTTTCTGTGCCAGCCTTTTCATCTCAGAGTAGCATTTGCAGACCATTCCTCAATTATTTGTTGGATGTATTCCAACTTCTCTTTTCCTCTACAGTTTTCATCCTCTACAGCTCTCTCTAGCACCATAGAGGTCATTTCTCTGATCTCTTAACAGATGTCCTATCATTTTGTCCCTTGTTCTTGTCAGTGGTTTTAATTATTCCTTTCCCCGTTGATTCTGCGCAGAATCTCCTCATTTCTTACTTTATCGGTCAGCTTACTTTTGAAAATTTGCCACGCGGAGTGGCCGCGCCGTTAGAGGCGCCATGTCACGGACAGCGCGGCTCCTCCCACCGGAGGTTCGAGTCCTCCCTCGGGCATGGGTGTGTGTGTTGTTCTTAGCATAAGTTAGTTTAAGTAGTGTGTAAGAATAGGGACCGATGACCTAAGAACTTTGGTCCCTTAGGAATTCACACATATCTGAATATTTTTTGAAAATTCATCTGTAGCACAATATCTCAAATGCTTAGATTCTTTTCTGTTCAGATTTTCCCATAGTCATGTTTCACTACTAACAATATTTATTCCATAATTTAAGGCCTGTTTTTATTACTAGTAGACTTCTCCAGGCCAGGAATGTTCATTTTGCAGTGCTACTCTGCGTTTTATGTCCTCCTTGCATCGTCCATCACAGGGTGCTTTGCTGCCAAGGTAGCAGAATTCCTTAACTTCATCTACTTCGTAATAACCTAAATTTCCCAATGTTCTCATTTCTGCTGCTTCTCATTGTTGTCCTCTTTCCTCCATTTACTCTCAGGCCACATTCTGTACTCATTAGTCTAATCAGTTCATTCCATTCAGAAGATCCTGTAATTCTTCCTCACTTCCACTGAGGATTAACAATGTCATCGGTGAAGCTTATAATTGATATCCTTTCACCTTCAATTTTGTTGGGGATATGTGAACAAACATGTTCCAGCGTGCATAGTGGCACCCAAGATATGACGTTCAAATGGTTCAAATGGCTCTAAGCACTATGGGACTTAACATATGAGGTCATCAGTCCCCTAGACTTAGCACTACTTAAACCTAACTAACCTAAGGATATCACACGCATCCATGTCCGAAGCAGCATTCGAACCTGCGATCGTAGCAGCAGCGCGGTTCCGGACTGAAGCGCCTACAACCGCTCGGCCACAGCGACCGGCCTGGGTATGATGTGCAGAGTGCATTAGACTCTGTGGAATACACAAGTTTCACGTTTATTGATGGGGCAGCGCAATGTAACTCGGTAGTCAAATGTATTAATATGTGTTGTGCAAATAAAGCATAAGTTTATTTTTAAGCATAAATTTATAGTTGTTACCTGTCATTTAGCTGCGTTAATCTGTATAAATTACAGCAGGTTATGGGCCCAGCTACTGGGTTAAACCGAAATAATATACTTTAAGGTGCGCGGAAGTTCGCATAAAGTTGGATTGTGTACGCTGTATGAAGAAGAAAATAACTGTAAAATGAGTACAACACAGATACCGCAGATAGAGCGGCTTGTAGGGCGCGAAAATTACGCGACCTGGTAATTTGTCGTCGAGGCATATTTGCACTTGGATGGATGACTTATGGGACGTCGTAAACGGTAAATTGGCACCTACGGAATCAAGTTTTTCCACTAACGATGGGAAGGCGAAATCAAACCTAATCGTTTTGATTCATCCAGTGAATTATGTTCACATAGAAAAAGCTACATCAGCAAACGATGTATGGGACAAACTGAAAAACGCATTTGGAGATGGTGGTTTCACCAGAAAAAGTAGGATTACTTCGTGAGCTGATAACCACAAGATTGAATAAGTCAACATAAAAGTTTTCTGGGTTTGGTACCGCGTCATAATGTAAGAACTACTGCTGCTATAGAAAAGCCAACGTTACGGCCACGATTGCAGCGGCCTTCTTCTGGATCTAATGGTCACCATTAGACCCAGAAGAAGGCCGTTGCAATCGTGGCCGAAACGTTGGCTTTTCTATAGCAGCAGTAGTTTTTACATTATGACGCGGTACCAAACCCAGAAAACTTTTATGTTGACTGACTCTGGCCGCGGAAGCCTACGCAATTAAGATTGAATAAGTGTAAAAGCGTGGATGAATATGTGACTAAAGTAATTTCAATCTCTAATAGTCTGAGGAATATTAGTTTTGAAATTGTTGATGAATGAATTGGAACTTTATTGTTAGCTGGACTACCAGAGAAATATTCGTCAATGATTATGGGTTTGGAAAGTTCGGGAATACCCATTACAGCGGATAGTGTTAAAGATTCTACAGGACGTGAAGAATGAACGAGCTTCTAATGCTTCAGAAAAAGAAACAGTGTCGGCTTTATACTCTAAGTACAAGACGAAGAAGACAATAAGATGTTTCAGATGCTAGAAAACTGGATATATTGCTTAAAAGTGTAACGAAAAGTATAAAAGAAAAGAAGCATGTTAAATCTAGTAGTCCCGAGAGAAAGACTACTGATACAGGTAAGGCATTTTCTGTTTTTTACTCTTTTAATGAAGCGAGTGACGATCATGCAGAATGGTTCCTAGATTCAGGAGCATGTATGCACATTACCAAAGCTCCATCAGGTTTGTTTGATGTTCAGTCAAGGACTGACATTGGAATTTCCACAGTTGAAGGATTTAAGTTAAGGTATGAACTCGCAGGAAAAGTGGATCTTAATTTGCTTGTGAATGGGGAAAAGGAAATTGTTACTGCTCATGATGTACATTATGTAACGAATATTGCAACTAACTTGTTGTCAGTAAGCGAAATAGTAAAGAAGGGTAATAAAGTTATCTTCGATATAGAGGGAGCCAAAGTGATAGACTCTTGTGGTAATATTGTAGCTACTGCAAGTAATGTAAGAGGTATTTACAAAGTAAACACAGTTCAAAATACTACTGAAACAGCAAATCACTCTGTTTATGCTGCAAAAGGTTTCTTGTGGCATAGGAGACTTGGTCATTTCAATAGGAAAAGTATGACTTTACTGAAGAATATGGCAACTGGGATGGAAAATTATGGAAGGAATAATGTTCAATGTGAGGTGTGTTTGCAAGGGAAGCAGGCTATATTGCCATTTAAATCGAGTCAGAGCAGATCTACGGAAGTCTTGCAACTCATACACTCAGATATCTGTGGATCTATGGAGAATAAATCCTTAGGAGGTAGCTTCTATTTACTGACATTCATAGATGATTTTTCTAGATACATGCATGTTTATTTTATAAGTAGCAAGGATCAAGTGAATGATGTATTTGTTGTTTATTGCAAAATGGCTGACAGACAGACTGGGAAGAAAATTAAAATTATTATATCAGACAATGGATTAGAATATATAAACAGACAGTTTAAGGAACAGCTGAATGGAATAGGTATTAGGCATCAGACTACCATTCGCTACAATCCTTCTCAGAATGGAGTTGCAGAACGAGCCAACAGAGCCATTGTAGAAAAGGCAAGAAGTACGTTAGGTGATGCTGAGCTACCTAAGTGTTTTTGGGCAGAGGCTGTGTCAACAGCAGTGTATTTAATTAACAGATCACCTACCAAAACTGTGAGACATAAGACACTTTATGAAGTACGGACTGGAAAAAAACTGGATCTAAAGCACTTAAAAGTCTTTGGACGTGAAGCCATGGTTCAGATTCCAAAACCATTAAGGGGAAAGTGGGATGCAAAAGCTCAAAAATATATTTTTATTGTCTACTGTGAGGATTCAAAAGGCTACAGATTTTATAATCCTGTGACTATAAGAAGATAGTAAGTATTAGAGATGTAGTATAAAATGAAGGAAAGTAGTCAAAATGATACAGTAATGCAACCAAGCATAATGTGTGATAGCGCTGAAACAGAGGAAGACGAGGATAAAGAGGAAGCTGATGTGCTACCTGAGAATCAAATTGAAGAAGAAGATTAAACAGAGGAAGTCAGTTAAAGGCTGTATTCATGTATAGCAAAACCAAAAGAATATCCAGATTATGAAATGTATGCCTACCAAACAATCAACAATGAACCAATCACAGTTGATGAAGCTTTAGCAAGTTCAAATGCTCGGAAATAGGCTATTGAAAAGGAGCTGCAATCTTTTGTGGATAATGATACATATGAATGGGTTGGCATGCCTGAAAATAAAAAGCCACCAAGAACAATATAGGTGTTTAGTATTAAAAATCCTGAGAGCTCAACACCAAAATTCAAGGCCAGATTGGTAGTTAAAGGATATTCCCAGAAAGAAGGAATAGATTACAATGAAACGTTCTCACCAGTGGTGAAGTATTCATCATTAAGATACCTTTTAGCTCTTGCAGTAAAGGAAGACTTATTAATTCATCAGACGGGTGTGAAAACAGCCTACTTGAATGAAAGACTGGAAGAAGAAATATATGTGATTGCACCTTATGAAGTTAAGCGACCTTATCAAGGAAAAATGAGAATTTGGCGTTTGAAGAAATGCATATATAGATTAAAGCAAAGTGGCCATTGCTGGAATAAATGTTTGCATAAAAGTTTGATAAAACTAGGCATTTTACAGTCAGAGGCAGATCCCAGTATATATTAGAAAAGGAGCAATGAAGAAATTACATTCATGGCCATATGGATAGATATATTTTTTATTTTACCCATAGTGAAAGCCAGATGGACTTTTTTAAGGAACAGTTACGGTCAGAATTTAATATGCATGATTTAGGGGAAATTAATCAATGAAGATTCTAAGAAGTGCCAACAGAGAAGAATTATGGCTTGATCAATCTCTGTACACAAGGAAGATCTTAGAAAAGTTCAATATGGAAAATTGTAAACCTATTTCCACTCCTATGGAAAACAATGCATAACTGCTAATAACTGATGACGAGAAATGTAAGGAAAGTGTACCCTATTTGGAAGCTGTAGGAAGTCTACAGTACTTAGCACAGACTTCCAGACCAGACATTGCATTTGCCTCAAATACAGTAAGCAAGTTTTGCAGTGATCCGAGAGAAAAGCATTGGATGTCAGTCAAGAGAATATTCAGATATTTAAATGGAACTGCTGATTATAAGTTAAAATATTCTAAAACTGGAAATGTAAACTTGGAAGGGTACGGTGATGCAGACTGGGGCAATGAGCTGGAAAGCAGACACTCCATCACTGGAAGTTGTTTTAGACTAATGGGAGGATTCATATCACGGTCATGTAAGAGACAAAGAACAGTTGCTTTGAGTACTGTAGAAGCTGAATATATGGCCTTGTCTTCTACTACCCAAGACGCTCTTGCGACCTGTACACTGATGAGTGAAGTAGAATCTCCTCCAACATTAAAGCCAACAGTCGTATTTTGTGACAATATGGGAGCTATTAAACTCGCAAAAAAATAATGTCACCAATGTAAGATCCAAACATATTGACATAAGGCATCGCTTTATAAGACATCATGTGGACCAGGTAAACATAATCCTCAGTTATATATGCACAGAAGCAATGTTATCTGATCTCCTAACCAAGCCTCTCAGTAAGGACAAATTTTACAAGCTGGTGAAACATTATGGTCTAACCTCGGATGTATAGTGTAGAGTATCTGAAAAATATTTGTTCACGGGGGAGTGTTGGGGATATGTGAACAAACATTTTCCAGCGTGCATAGTGGCGCACAAGATATGATGTGCAGAGTGCATTAGACTCTGTGGAGTATACATGTTCCGCGTTTGTTGATGGGGCAACGTAATATGATTTGGTAGTCAAATGTATTAATATGTGTTGTGCGAATAAAGCGTAAGTTTATTTTGTCCCTTAAATAGTTGTTACCTGTCATTTAGCTGCGTTAATCTGCATTAACTACAACAAATTTTAATCTAGCTCTTGAACCGTTCTTTTATTTCTGTCATTGTTTCTTCGATGAATAGATTGAATGGTAGGGGCGAAAGACTACATCGTTGTCTTACATCCTTTTTAATCGAAACACTTTGTTCTTGGACTTCCAGCCTTATTGTTGCCTCTTGGTTCTTGCACACGTTGTACAGCGTGATTCAAAATGAAAGAACAAATTTCAGTTGTTCATTACAGACAAACTGTGAAAAATAAAAAGACATTGTGGATAGAGGGCAGAGGAAGGTTCAAAGTTTTATAATGGTACAGACAATATATTCACATGAACACCATGCTTTGCATGAGAAACATCGAAACGATAGTCCATTTCATTCCACACATGTATCATCGGGCCCTTGTTTACTGAATCAACATCTTCAACAATTCGATTTCGCAGCTCTTGAAGAGTGGCTGCCGTAGGTGGGATAAAAACTGTTTTTTGCAACCCCACAGAAAAAAATAGTAAGGTGTGAAGGTTGGTGACGTCGGAGGCACAAACCATTGAACAAGATCTTGTTGTCCACCTGTTCTAATCCAACGTTGTGGGGGGGATGTCGTTAATATAACGCCACACCTCGAGCTGAAAGTGAGGCGGGACGCCGTCATGCATAAGAATGAAATCCTTGGAATTTTCTTGACGTTGAGGAAACAACAAATTTTGCAGCAAGACCTCTCACAATTACTTTCTCAAAAAAAGGAGGGTCCATTAATTTTGTGAACAGAAACGGCGCAAAGCGCTTTCAATTGCAGTGAATCTCTTTCATACTTGACGACGGCGCCTGGATTTTGTGATCCCCTCCCCTTCCCCCCCCCCCCCCCCAAACCATTCTTACATTACGGCGGTTTAGCTGACCCGATAGATGAAGCCTCGATCCGTCCGAAAACATGAGTCGTTCGGAAAAAAGTGCCTTCCGGCATGCAATGGTATGGTCCCTGGGACGCCTTTCTGCAGTAACTGCAACTTGTAACGCTTCATACACAGACGTCGTTTCAGAACACGCCACATAGTTGTTTGAGGAAGTTGAAGTGTCTGGGCTGCGCTTCTTATGGACTTGCGAGGGCTACGTGTGAACGCTTCTCGGATACGCTCGTCATTCTCATCAGAAGTGCGTGGCAGACCAGTGCTCTTCCCTTTGCAACGAACTTCCTAGAATTTTGTATGTCAGTCATAAATCTACTTGTGAAGAGGCGCTTCTTGCTGGAAGGGCGGCGGAATGCACGTTCACTTGAACAATGGACTGACTTCCCACAAATTGCAAAACACAACATGACTTCTCGTGTGGTGTAACCACGACGCTGCCACAAGCAACAGTGCAGATGTGTCTAAAACTTTGAACCTCCCGCTATCCAGTGCCATGCGCGAAGCGTTTCTGTCTTTTATAGTGTGTGTTAAACAACTGAAATCTGTCCTTTCTTTTTGAATCATCCGCTATATTCCGGGACTTTCCCTATATTTTACCCCTATTTCTCTCAAAATTTCGAACATCTTGCACCATTTTACATTCTCTAACGCTTTTCCAGGTCAACAAATCCTATTAACGTCTCTTGATTTTTCTTCGATCTTGCTTGTATTATCAACCGCAACGCCAGAGGCGTCTCTCTGCTGGCTTTACCAGTCCTTAGGCCAAACTGATCCTCCAATAATAAACGAAAAATATGCCTATTCAAAAAAGCAGATGAAAACTCACTTGACACTTTCCTGAGAGACAAACTCCACTCCTTCCAAATTAACAGAATAAGTGTAGACCAGATGTGCTTCAATTCGAAGACATAGTATCAGCAGCAATTGAGAGAGTTAAACTAAATAAATTAACAAACGACGGAACTGATCCTCATTGGTACACAAAACGGACCAGAAAACTATTGCAAAAAAAAAAAAAAAAAAAAAAACAACCATACAAAATTTAAACGGGCGCAAAATCCCCAAGATTGGCGATCTTTTACAGAAGCTCGAAACTTAGCATGGACTTCAATGCGAGATGCTTATAATATTTTCCACAACGAAACTTTGTCTCGAAACCTGGCAGAAAATCCAAAGAGATTCCGATCTTATGTGAAGTATACTAGCGGCAAGACACAGTCAATGCCTTCTCTGCGCGACAGCAATGGAAATACTATCGACGACAATGCAGCGATAGCAGAGTTATTAAACACAGCCTTTCGAAATTCTCTCAACAAAGAAGACGAAGTATATATTCCAGAACTCGAACAAAGAACAGCTGCCAACATGAGTAACTGAGAAGTAGATAACCTCGGAGTAGTGAAGCAACTTAAATTATTTAATAAAAGCAAGTCCTCCATGAGTGAGAAGTAGATAACCTCGGAGTAGTGAAGCAACTTAAATTATTTAATAAAAGCAAGTCCTCTGGTCCAGACTGTGTACCAATTAGGTTCCTCTGAGAGTATGCCGATGCAATAGCTCTATACTTAACAATCATATACCACTGGAAAGTTGCACAGGTTACACAAATATTCAAAAAACGTAGTAGAAGTAATCCACTAAATTACAGGTCCATATCATTAACGAGGATATGCAACAGGATTCTGGAACATATATTTTGTTCGAACATTATAAGTTACCTAGAAGAGAACCGTCTATCGACACAGCCAACAAGGATTTAGAAAACACCGTTCTTGTGAAGCACAACTAGCCCTGTACACACACGAAGCGTTGAGTGCTGTTGACAAGGGATTTCAAATTGATTCCGTATTTTTAGATTTCCAGGAAGCTTTTGACACTGTACCACATAAGCAGCTTGTAGTGAAATTGCATGTTTATGGAATATCGTCTCAGTTACACTATGTAATCAAAAGTATCCTTATACCCATAAAAACATACGTTTTTCATATTAGGTACATCGTGCAGCCACCTACTGCCAGGCACTCCATATCAGCAGCCTCAGTCATCAGACATCGTGAGAGAGCAGAATGGGGCCCTCCGTGGAACTCACGGGCTTCGAACGTGGACAGGTCATTGGGTATGTAAGATTTCCACACTCCTAAACATCCCTAGGTCCACTGTTTCGGATGTGATAGTGAAGTGGAAACGTGAAGGGACACGTACAGCACAAAAGCGTACAGGCCGACCTCGTCTGTTGACTGACAGACACCGCTGACGGTTGAAGAGGGTCGTAATGTGTAATAGCAGACATCTATCCAGACCATCACACAAGGATTCCAGACTGCATCAGGGTCCACTGCAAATACTATGACGGTTACGTGGGAGGTCAAGCTGCTGCTCATAAGCCACACATCATGCCGGTAAACGCAAAACTACGCCTCACTTGGTGTAAGCAGCGTAAACATTGGACGATTAAACAGTGGAAAACGTGTGGAGTGTCGAATCACGGTACATAATGTGGCGATCCGATGGCAGGGTGTGGGTATGGCGAATGCCCGGTGAATGTCATGTGCCTGCGTGTGTAGAGCCAACAGTGAAATTCGGAGGCGGTGGTGTTGTGTGGTCGTGTATTTCATGGTGGGGGTTTACACCCCTTGTTGTTTTGCGTGGCACTATCACAGCACAGGCCTACAATGACGTTTTAAGCACCTTCTTGCTTTCCACTGTTGAAGAGAAATTCGGGGATGGGGACTGCATCTTTCAACACGATCGAGCACCTGTTCCTAATCCACGGCCTGTGGCGGAGTGGTTACAGGACAATAACATCCCTGTAATAGACTGGCCTGCACAGAGTCCTGACCTGAATCCTATAGAACACCTGTGAGAGGTATTGGATCGCCGACTTCATGGCAGGTCTCACCGATCAACATCGATATCTCTTCTCAGTGTAGCACTCCGTGAAGAATGGGCTACCATTCCCCAAGAAACCTTCCAGCACCTGATTGACCGTATGCCTGCGAGAATGGAAGCTGTTATGAAGGCTAAGGTTGGGCCAACACCATACTGAATTCCAGCATTACCGATGGCGGGCGCCGCGAACTTGTATCCTATTTTCACCTAGGTGTCCGGATACTTTTGATCACATAGCGTATGTTACGGGATTCGTGATTTCCTGCCAGGGGGATCACAGTTCGTAGTAATTGACGAAAAGTCATCGAGCAATACAGAAATGATTTCTGGCGTTCCCCAAGGTAGTGTCATAGGCGATTTACTGTTCCTTTTCTATATAAACGATTGAGATGATCTGAGTAGCCGTCTTGGGTTGTTTGCAGATGATGCTGTCATTTATCTACTAGTAAAGTCATCATAAGATCAAAGAAATTGCAAAACGATTTTAAAAAAAGATATCTGTATGGTGCAAATATTGGCAATTGACCGTAAATAACGAAAAGTGTGAGGTCATCCACATGAATGCTGAAAGGAATCCGTTAAACTTCGGTTACACGATAAATCAGTCAAATCTAAAGGCCGTAAATTCAACTGAATACCTAGAAATCACAATTAGGAACAACTTAATTGGAAGGAACACACAGAAAATATGGGAAAGGCCAACCAAAGACTGCGTTTCATTGGCAGAACACTTAGAAAATGTAAAAGATCCACTAAAGAGACTGCCTACACTACGCTTGTCCGTCCTCTTTTAGAATAGTGCTGCGCCGTGTGGGATCCTTATCAGATAGGATTGGCGGAGTACATCGAGAAAGTTCAAAGAAGGGCGGGACGTTTTGCATTATCGCGAAATAGGGGAGAGATGTCACTGAAACGATGCAGGATCTTGGGTGGGCATAATTAAAACAAAGGCGTTTTTCGTTGCGGCGGAATCTTCCCACGAAATTTGAATCACCAACTTTCTCCTCCGAATGCGAAAATATTTTGTTGACGATGACCTGCATGGGGAGAAACGATCATCATAATAAAATAAGGGAAACTACAGCTCGCATGAAAAGATATAGGTGTACAATATTGGAATAATATAGAATTGTAGTGAAGGTGGTTCGATGAACCCTGTGCCAGGCACTTAAATGTGATTTACAGAGTATCTAAGTAGATGTAGATGTAGATCTAACTGATCTTCAACTTTCTTTTCCGGTCTTCTGTATACTATTCTTGCCAGCAACTTGGATGCATGAGCTGTTAAGCAGATTGTGCAACAATTCTCGCACTTGTCGGCGCCTGCTGTCCTCGGAATTGTGTGGGTGATGTTTTTCCGGAAGTCACACACTCTACGCACCAAAGTGAATAGTCGCTTTGTTGTGATTTTCCCTAAATGATATTAGAAATTCAGACGGAATGTTATCTCCTCCTACCGGCATAATCTATTTTAAGCCTCCCAAAGCTCTTTTAAATTCTGATTCTACTATTGGATCCCCTATATCTTCTAAATCGACTCCCGTTTCTCCTTCTATCACGTTATGAGACAAATCTCCCAGCCTCATAGAGGCCTTCAAGGCACTCTTTCCACCTATCCGCTCTCTCCTCTGCGTTTAACAGCGGAATTCCCGTTGGTGTCTTAATGTTCACACCCTTGTCTTTAATTTCACTGAAAGTTGCTTTTTCTATATGCTGAGTCAGTCTTTCGGAAAATCATTTCTTTTTTGATTTCTTCACATTTTTCATGTAGCTATTTCGCCTTAGCTTACCTGCACTTCCTATTTATTTCATGTGTAAGTGACTTGTGTTTCTCTATTACTGAATCTCCACGAACTGCTTTTTATTCCATCTTTCGTCGATAACTGAAGTATTTCTTCTATTACCCATGGTTTCTTCGTAGTTACCTTCTTTGTACCTACGTTTTCCTTCCAGTTTCTGTGATTCCCCTTTATAGAAATGTCCATTGTTTTTCAACTGAACTGCCTACTGAGCTATTCATTAGCGCAGTATCTATAGCCTCAGAAAACTTCCTGCGTGTCTCTTCATTCCTGGGTACTTCCGTATCTTACTTCTTTGCATACTGATTTTTCCATAATCAGCATTCTCTTAAGCTTCAGCCTGCTCTCCATCATTACTAAATTGTGATGCGTGTGCATATCTGCTCCTGGGTACGCCTTACACACAAATACCTGATTTCGGACTCTCTGCCTGACCATGATGTAATGTAATTGGAATCTTCCTGTGTCTCCTGGCCTTTTCCAAGTGTACCTCCTCCTCTTCTGATTTTTTAACAGAGTATTCGCTTGTAAGCTGAAATTTATTGCAGAAGTCAATTAGTCTTTCTCCTCTCTCATTCCTAGTACCAAGCCCGATTTTTCCGTAACCATTTCGGCTACTCCTTCCCCTACAACCGATTCCAATCATCCATGACAATTTTCATCTTCCTTTACGTACTGAATTTTTCCTTTCAATATCTCTACCTCCTCATGTTCTGTTTCCGCCGTTGGCGTTTATAGCAGAACTATCGTTGTCGGTGTTAGTTTGCTGTCGATTCTGCTGAGAACAAACGTACCACTGAATTCACTCTCTGACTTCCCTTCATATTCATAACGAATCCTATTCCCGTTACAGCATACTCTGCACATCTTAGTATTACTCTGTATCCGTCTGACCAGAAATCCTTGCCTTTATGTAAGCACAAATGAATCGAACAAGGAAATATATCGGTTTAAAGAACGTAGAACTAATAAGTTTTGAAATATCGCAACATCAACATAAAATCAGAGCCGATGACATACTGGACAAGCACGACCGACCCTCCAAGCAGAAATACAGCCACAATGGCACGATTGGAAATACAGCCGCTCTCTTAATAGACAGCGTGAGAGCATTAAATGTATGATTGAACGGAGTCGCTGGAAAAATTAACTCGAAGACGAATTTGTGTTACAGTCTTATAAGTGTTCGTGGACAAACTTGGAAAAAGGTACGAGAAAGTGTAGGCAGGGCCAATATTTAGGAAAACCGCTGGTAATCTAAATCGGAATGGACAGACTGTGATTTGCACCCTACTCATTCCGAGCGCCTTGTGTCTTAACTACAACATCTCCTCACTCCGTGAGTTTCTGTCGAATATAACGGAAATGTGCAGCACAGAATAGTGGCTTTCACAATTCCGTTTACTTAATACCTTTGAACTCCCTTTTTCTACAAGAGTGTATGATATTATTTGGTGGACATATAAATAAATTTGAATTAAATAATTTTTCTTTATTTTAATCTGTATCGTTGGTGCCATTACAAAGGTGCAGCACAGAATAGTGGCTTTCACAATTCCGTTTACTTAATACCTTTAAACTCCCTTTTTCTACAAGAGTGTATGATATTATTTGGTGGACATATAAATAAATTTGAATTAAATAATTTTTCTTTATTTTAATCTGTATCGTTGGTGCCATTACAAAGGTTGTGTAAATTATATGTGAAACTTTGTAACTAAACCGGGGACATTTCTTGTGGCATTAAACCTAAATCTGAAAGGCATCCACAGTAACATTGTTCCGAAATGCATAACAGCATTCTGTTAGGTAGCACATTTCAACTTTGTGTCCTGCAAATTGCACTACTTTTATTTAGGCTGCTTTAAACCCACCAACATATTTTAAAGCTAGACAATATATTCAAGAAGGCCAAGAGAATTATTAACACCTTTTTCACATTGAGAACTAGATAACCGACTTACGCTTTGTCCGTGAAGAAGTCGTCGTAGGCAATACTGTTGAAAGTGAAGCAGATTCCTTCATCTGTAAGAACTGTGTCGAAAAGGCACGAGCAGTTGTCTTCCGAATGCCACGAGCAGTTGAGGAGTGTTTGTGCGAGTTTTGGGGCAGCCTGAAAGTAAGGCAACTATATGAAGTTTTTATCATTCCATCAACTGACTGAAGTATTCACTCTACATTGTACTCTTTCAGTTTTCTCTTTCTATTTACAGAAAACAAGTTTTCTTTAGGCGGGAAGAAAGTGTTATTTCTCTCTCCCTCCCCCCCCCCCCCTCTCTCTCTCTCTCTCTCTCTCTCTCTCTCTCTCTCTCTGTGTGTGTGTGTGTGTGTGTGTGTGTGTGTGTGTGTGGGTGTGTGTGGTTGTTAGAGAGAGAGGGGGGGAGGGTGAGAGAAAACATTCTTGGTTTTCATAAACAACTAAAAATTACAGAAACAATTAGAAAGGAAAAAAATTCTTATGTGGAAAATGCAATGACACTTCGTCAACGCGTAGAACACATGCTACCACATAAATATAACATGGAAGCAGAATTATATGTACTGGTATCGCCTAAGGTCGAAATTCGACCAATTGCGTCAGTGGACCTGATCTGTGATGGCGAATGTCATGTACTTTAAAGTGTCTGAAATTTTAGCCGCAGAACAGATCAGTGGCAAATGCTCCATTGTAACTACGTGTATTATTGAGCTAATTCTTTGATTTATCTTTAACTGTTCGATCATTTGAAAGAAGTCTTTGATACGCTACGTTGAAAAATAAAGTTTGTGTAAATGGCGGCAAATTAACTTTATCCTAATGTAAAGATTACAAAATCTGCACCGTAAATTCATCAAACTGCAATTACAGTTCTCAAAAATATTTGGAATTATGTTCGGTGCACATTTAAATGTGTCTTTCGAACGGTAATAGAATTAACGTTATCAATCTCTACATTATTCCTATAACCTTCTCTACAAAAAAATGTGTCTCTGTAGCTCTTCGTCTTTCAGAGTGACCCGTTAATGCTGTTCTTTGAGGCACAGCCTAAAACAAATATAGTTTTCTTATAATAAGGGTGTTGTAGCTACTCAAAATGAAGATGCTGAAAATTAGGAACACTCTAAATTTCGAGGTGAAGGTGGCAAAGGAACACAGAGTTTGTTCCGTTTACTCTTAGAGCAAAGCAAGGGAAGAAACTACTGTAATAAACAATGTTTGTTATCCCTAACAGGTTCGTTACAATGTTTCGTTTTCCACCATCGACATCGTCAACGACGTGGCAGTCGCAGCACTGTAGCTGTCCGGTATACGTGTGTTACTGCAAATGAACTATCTGTAAGATTTAAATATGAATGTCCGTAGAATGCAACTTCATGAAAAGTTGTTACTTTCGTGCGTCGTTTCTACCATATCACCTGAATGTCACGCGTGGTAGACGTTGTTAGTAATATCAGAGACAAAGGAAAACTTTTCATGTGTGTGTGTGTCTACTTGCTTTTCCGTGTCCTAATGGCTATGTATACATATGACTTTTTCCCTTGTGTACATCTACATCTTCGGATTATGTATGTTTCATTCGCCTCTTTGTAGGCTATAATTAATTTAAAAACTGGGTGCTTCAATTTTCGACGCTCACGTATGAATATAACGATCGTTAAATAAAACAGGCGCATTATCGTTATGAATGTCCCCATTGCTATTATTTTCTTTGGGCAAAAATTGTGTCCGTCTAACTCTGTGTCTTTCATTCTGACCAGTTGGCATTCTCCTTCTAGGCATAAAAAAAAGTTTCCGCATAATAAAGGTGTCGGAAGTCGTCGTTATTCAAAATCAAGAAATTAAAAGTTAGGAACTTACTTCAGATTTTATGGTAATGGCAACAACTCTCCTTGCAGTTATTCTTACACACTGAGGAGCCAACGAAACTTGTACACCGGCCTAATATCGTGTAGGGCCCTCGCGAGCACGCAGAAGTGCCGCAACACGACGTGGCATGGACTCGAATGATGTCTGAAGTAGTGCTGGAGGGAACTGACACAATGAATCCTGCAGCGCTGTCCATCAATCCGTAAGAGTACGAGAGGGTGGACATCTCTTCTGAATAGCAAGTTGCAAGGCATCCCAAATATGCTCAATAATGTATATGTCTGGGCATTTTGGAGGCCAGCGGAAGTGTTTAAACTCAGAAGAATGTTTCTGGAGCCACTCTGTAGCAATTCTGGACGTGTGGGAGGTCGATTCGTCCTGTTGTAATTGCCCAAGTCCGTGGAATGCACAGTGGACATCAATGGACGCAGGTGATCAGACAAGGCACTTACGACGTGTCACCTGTCAGAGTCGTATGTAGACGTATCAGGTGTCATATATCACTCCAACTCCACACGCTCCACACAATTACTGAGCCTCCACCAGCTTCAACAATCCCCTGCTGACATGTAGGGTCCATGGATTCATGAGGTTGTCTGCATACCCGTACGCGTGAATCCGCTCGATACGATTTGAAACGAGACTCATCCGACCAGGGAACATGTTTCCAGCCATCAACAGTCCAATACTGTGTTGACAGGCCCAGACAAGGCGTAAAGCTTTGTGTCGTGCAGTCATCAAGGATACACGAATGGACCTTCGGATCCGAAAGTCCATGTCGATGATGTTTCGTTGAATATTTCGCACGCTGATACTTGTTGATGGCCCAGCATTGAAATCTGCGGTAATCTGAGGAAGGTTTGGACTTCTATCACGCTGAACGATTCTCTTCAGTCGTCGTTGGTCTCATTATTGCAGGATCTTTTTCCGGCCGCGGCGATGTCGATTTGATGTTTTACCGAATTCCTGATATTCACGGTACACTCATGAAATGGTCGTAGGGGAAAATCTCCACTTCATGGCTTACTCGGAGATGTGTCCCATCGCTCATGCGCCGACTACAACACTACGTTCAAACTCACTTAAATCTTGATAACCTGCAAGAAACCAATCTAACAACTGCGGCCAGACACTTGTTGTCTTATACAGGTATTGCCAAGCGCAGCGCCGTATTCTCTCTGTTTATATATCTCTGTAGTTGAATACGCACAGCTACACCAGTTTCTTTGGCACTTCAGTGTAGACAAGCAAGAGAAATAACGACGCCACCATGCAACGTTATTTACAGACTTTGTTAGTACGATGCGTTGATTTTCACTGCTGACAAATTGTGATTTAGGTTTTCCGTGATTTCCCTAAATCGCTTCAGGCAAATGCCGGGATACTTCCCAAAGGGCACGGCCTATATCCTTCTCTGATCCGATGGGACTGATGACATTGCTGTTTGGTCCCCTCCCACAAATCAACCAAAAATGGTTCAAATGGCTCTGAGCACTATGGGACTCAACTTCTGAGGTCATTAGTCCCCTAGAACTGAGAACTACTTAAACCTAACTAACCTAAGGACATCACACACATCCATGCCCGAGGCAGGATTCGAACCTTCGACCGTAGCGGTCTCGCTGTTCCAGACTGAAGCGCCAGTACCGCACGGCCACTTCGGCCGGCACAAATCAACCAACCAAATTACTGCTGATAACATCATCGACCTAGCATTTATTGTATTGTAGCTGCAAATGAATCATGTAAACATAATAGCCCATAGAATGTGATTTCACGAAATATTGTTATTTGCATGTGTCATTTCTACCATAGCAACTGATCGTTGTGCAGGGCAGAGGTTGGTAGCTCTTCAGTTTTCGATGTTTAGGTATGGGAGATTTTAACGCGTGATAGAGAATGTAACATCCGTGTCTTGAATGTGAAAACTTCTATTTCCGTTTTATACTCTTAACAGAAGGTAAACAAATTACTGTTTCTTTGTGTTCATTTATGGCAAAGTACCTTTCGAATTATATAAGCATCATTGGCCTCCTTGTACAGTTACTATTGAAAATCGGTACTTCAATTTTCATGTTCAGGTATTAATTTTATTATGGGTTTATTTTCAAACTTAGACCATTTATAAAATTTACTAACAGTTTTGTGTCAGTTATGTGTAGCACAAGTGACATGCATGTTCTGCAAACTACTGTCAGGTCTATGGCGAAGGGTAGTTCCCATTGTACCACTACGAGGGTTATTTCCCGTTCCATTAACGCAAGGAGGGCGGTATAAGGGGCGTGATCACTACAAGCAGCAATGTTCAAATGGTTCAAATGGCTCTGAGCACTATGGGACTCAACTGCTGAGGTCATTAGTCCCCTAGAACTTAGAACTACTTAAACCTAACTAACCTAAGGACATCACAAACATCCATGCCCGAGGCAGGATTCGAACCTGCGACCGTAGCGGTCTTGCGGTTCCAGACTGCAGAAGCAGCAATGTAGTGACGTCTTGTTGTTGATGGTGGTGCGTATAGACTTCACTGACAGTTGATCCCATCTATTTCTCGAAGCTGTTTTCGGCCTCCAAATAGTATGTATGGGATTCAGGTTGGTAGACTGAGGTGAACAGTCCATATGTTACATTATTTGTCATCGAATATATTTGCCCAGAAGAGCAGTCTTTTGCTGCTGAGGGTTGCCGTCTTATAAGAAGAAATCATCAGATACAGCATCAGCATAATAACGTCTACAGGTATGCGAAGTAACGGTTTCATTTGGAATGAGATGGAGTTCAGTCTCATATAGAAATAAACCGTGACACAAAAAGACACTGCTTGTTTCGAAGACAACCCCCTCTCGGCTATTCGATCCAAGACACATCTATCACTTCGTTGGGACTTCGTTGAGGTGCAATCCAATGTAGGCAGCAAATGCTGCCTTTTTAACTTTCAATGTGCAGTGCATACGTGGCTGCTCGCTTTACATAGATGGGACCTTAATTTATCCAACTGTTGTATGCTCCCGATGTTACCTGATACTACCCTGCAGCATACGCAGATAGCGTTTGTGAAGGACCTACAGTCTACTTTTTAGAGAAATTAGTTAACTAATTACTACTTTCTGATTATTTCCAGGTTCATGTTTTCAGTCTGCTTAAATATTGAAATATCTGCTCCACAGTAATGTGTTACGCCGCTAGGAGGAGCTAAAATAAAATATCCTTGTTCATCTTCACTTCGGTACTGTTGCGCTTGGATTATAATGTGTATCAGGCGGAAAACGTATACCTGCAAACATATAACATTACTACCTAACTTTTTTCCTTCTTACTCGTTCGATACCGCCCACCGCGACTCCCAACCCCTCCCCACTACCCCGTAGATTTTTTTTTTTTTTTTTTTTTTAGTCTTCCGACTGGTTTGATGCAGCCCCATCACGAATTCTTCTCCTGTGCCAACCTCTTCATCTAAGAGTAGCACTTGCCACATACGTCCTCAGTTATTTGTTAATGTACACCAATCTCTGTTTTCCTCTACAGTTTTTGCCCTCCACAGTTCCTTATAGTAACATGGAAGTCATTGCCTGATATCTTAACAGATGTCCTATCATTCTGTCCCTTCTCCTTGTCAGCGTTTTCCACATATTCCTTTCCTCTCCAATTCTGCTCAAAACCTCATTCCGTACCTTATCAGTCCACCTAATCTTCAACATTCGTCTGTAACACAACATCTCAAATGTTTTGATTCTCTTCTGTTCCGATTTCCCCGTAGTACATGTTTCACTACCCCATACAATGCTGTGCTCTCAGAAATTTATTCCTCAAATTAAGGCATTTGTTTGATACTAGTAGACTTCTCTTTGCCAGGAATGCCCTTTTTGCCACTACTTGTCTGCTTCTGATGTCCTCCTTGCTCCGTCCGTCATTTGCTGTCTGGGTTGCAGGATTCTTTAACGTCATCTAGTTCGTCACCTTCAACCCTCATGTTAAGTTTCCCACTATTCTTATTTCTACTGCTTCTTATTACTTTCATCTTTCTTCGATTTATTCTCAATACATCTTCTGTACTCATTAAACTGTTCATTCCATTCAGCAGATCGTGTAATACTTCTTCACTTTCATTCAGGATAGCAATGTTATCAGCGAATCGTATCATTGATATCCTTTCACCCTGAATTTTAATTCCACTCCTGAACCTTTCTTTTATTTCCATCACTGGTTCTTCGAGGTACAGATTGAGCAGTAGGGGCGAAAGACAAAAGCCCTGTCTTAAACCCTTTTTTCGTTCTTGGTCGTCCATTCTTATTATTTCCTCTTGGCGTTTGTACATATTATATGTTACCCGTCTCTCCCTACAGCTTACCCCTATTTTTCCCAGAATTTCGAACATTTTGCACCATTTTACATTATCGAACGCTTTTTCTAGGTCGACAAATCCACTAGACATGTCTTGATTTTTCTTTAGGCTTGCATCCATTATCAACGGCATCGTCAGAATTGCATCTCTGGTGCCTTTACCTTTCCTAAGCCTAACTGACCGTCATCTAACACATCTTCAATTTTCTTTTCTATTCTTCTGTATAATACTCTTGTCATCATCTGGGATGTATGAGCTGTTAAGCTCCTTGTGCGATACTTCTCGCAATTGTCAGTTCTTGCAGTCTTCGGAATTGTGTGGATGATATTTTTCCGCAAGCCAGACGGTATGTCGCCAGACTCGTACATTCAATACACCACCGTGAATAGTCGTTTTTTTGCCACTTCCCCAAATGATTTTAGAAATTCTGCTGGAATGTTATCTACCCCTTCTGCCTTATTCGATCTTAAGTCCTCCAAAGCTCTCAAATTCTTATTCTAACACTGGATCCCCTATTTCCTCTTAATCGACCCCTGTTTTTTTTTCTTGCTTTTAATTTCACCGAAGGTTATCTTGACTTTCCTTTATGCTGAGTTAGTCCTTCTGACAATCATTTCTTTTTTGACTTTTTCACTTTTTCATGCAGCCATTTCGTCTCAGCTTCCCTGCACATACTATTTATTTCATTCCTCGGTGACTTGTACTTCTGTTTTCCTCAGTTTCCCTGTACATTTGTTTTACTTCCTTCTTTCATCGATCAATGAAGTGTTTCTTCTGTTACCCATGGTTCCTTCGCAGTTACCAATGTTTCTCTGTCCAACTTCTGTGATTGCCGTTTTAAGGGACGTCCATTCCTTTTCAATTGTACTGCCTACTGGGCTGTTCTTTATTGCTGTATCTATAGCCTTAGAGAACTTCTAGGGTATCTCGTCATTCCTTAGTACTTCAATATCCCATTTCTTTGCGCATTGATTCTTCCTGACTAACCTTTTAAACTTCAGCCTACTCTTCATCACTACTAAATTGTGATCTGAGGCTGTATCTGCCCCTGTGTACGTCTCACAATCCAATATCTGATTTTGGACTCTCCGTCTGACATGATGTAATCTAACTGAAGTCTTCCCATATCACCCGACCTTTTCCAAGTAGACCTCCTCCTCTTGTAATATTCGCTAATACTAGCTGAAATTTCCTACAGAACTCAATTAGTCTTTCTCCTGCGTTCCAGTTGCCCCATGACTATTAGATCTTCATCTCCCTTTTCGTTCTATATTACCGTTTCAATATCCTCATATACTTTCTCTATCTCTTCATCTTCAGCGTGCGACGTCCGCGTGTATACCTAAATTATCGTTGTCGGTGTTATGAATACAGAAACTTTAGAAATTATATCCACAGATTTAACCATCTGGCAATCTCAACCTGATTCCAGTTCGCTGATATCCCCTCAGTAACTTTTCGATGAAATTATCTATAGCTGCAGTTTCTCTCTCTCCGGAATAATTCCTTCTAATCTGCCACGTCTATTACCCCGTCCTTTCCCATCTTAGCACTCCTTATCATTCCTTTGTCGATGGGATGACAGACCCTAACCTTCATTTCCTCTTTCGTTCCTTCATTGTCTTTCGTTCTACTCAGTCATGCAGTTTTCTAATATGTACAAAAGTGGATTGCACGTCCATAATTTCGCATAATGTTGTATTATGTAGTGCTACTGTGGTCACAACATAGCAAAATTCGATATAAATTGTCACGTTTTCTGGAGCTACAGTTTTTGTAGTGTTTTTTCTCTAATTTATGAAAACCATTGCACTTCATGGTACTTCACAAAATTAATATATTGTTCTTCAGTTAATAACTGCATCACGCTAATGCTAGAATAAGTCATAGTGAGGGAAGAACTACATGAGAAGATTTAAAATTGGTCGACAATGATGTTAGTATAATATTACATTAATCTATCTCAAAAGTAAGTATTGCTGAGAATTATACCTTTAATAAAAACTCTATTGCATCTTCATCCGTTGTATTGGCCCCAAGCATTTTGTTTCCGTCGCAGATGAGACTAGCATATCCCAGGTACTGCGTCCTGTAAGAAATTTAGAGGAAACATAATTACTTACTGCCGAACTTTCATTGATTCATCAGGATGCTATGCTTTTTTGATGTAAAGAAGTCTAGGTCTCAAATGGTTCTGACTGGTCCTCAAGTGGTTCTCAACAGTATTATTCTTTCACATTGTCACGCCAGTTAGCTTTGTGATTGTATTGCGCTGGACACCTCTAATTCAAATGGCTCCGAGCACTATGGGACTTAACGTCTGAGGTCATCAGTCCCTTAGAATTTAGAATTACTTAAACCTAACTAACCTAAGGACATCACACACATCCATGCCCGAGGCAGGATTCGAACCTGCGACCGTAGCGGTCGCGCGGTTCCAGACTGAAGCGCCTAGAACCGCTCGGCCACACGGGCCGGCTGGACACCTCTGTACCTTGTTTCAAATACGCTGTTGGTCATTCCAATTGCTGTTGACTAAGAGAAGAGTTAAGCTTTGAAACTCGATAACAAGTGAGCCACTCTGTGTACTGACCCTTTTCCGATGTTTAAGAATAATGCGTGTGAAGTGTGTATAAAAATATTGAATAAGACCAAACAGACCAGACAGAAAGTCAATTGTGAAAAAATAATAAAATTATTTACAAAAAATAAACGTCGATACTAAGGTAGGGAAAGACAATAACGATGATAAACAATATCGCAGTAAAGAAAAGGGCGAAGTAAAACATTTATATCTTTGTATAACTATAGACGATGGAAAAGATAAGTTATTACTCGCTTTACTGCTGTTTCTGATTCTCATGTTACTATTGTTAGATAGATATTGTGTGTAGCGTTGAACGCTACCAGATGTTCTTTTTGTTGTTTCGACTAGACGATAAAAATGTGTGTATCGGTTTATTGATGGAAATATATGTGTAAAAGTGAGTTCATTGTATTATTTCAATAGCATGCCAGCCACTAATCGCAATGTTTTAATTAAAAAGAGAGAATAATTAGTATTTTTCAGCTATCGAGAGGACGAAAGCAGTGGTCGCTGACTGGCAACGACTGGCCGCCATTACGCGGCGGACTTAATACTAACTTTTCTTACAGCTTTCAACAAGAGCAGAAGTGATGTAATCATTTTAAAAGCACTCCGTCTTCAGGCCACGCGTGGCCTACCGGGACCATCTGACCGCTGTGTCATCCTCAGTGGAGGATGCGGATAGGAGGGGCGTGGGGTCAGCACACCGCTCTCCTGGTCGTTATGATGGTACTCTTGACCGAAGCCGCTACTATTCGGTCGAGTAGCTCCTCAATTGGTATAACGAGGATGAGTGCAACCCGAAAAATGGCAACAGCGCATGGAGGCCTGGATGGTCACCCATCCAAGTGCCGACCACGTCCGACAGCGCTTAGCTTCGGTGATCTTACGGTGTAGCCACTGCGGCAAGGCCGTTGCCCCATAATCATTTTAAAACATTATTTAGTTTAGATCTGAATAGCTCCATTAGTTAATATTGTGAGAGTTCAAATACTTTCAGAGATACCATTTGTCGTAGATCTGTGAACTTTGGCCTTGACTATATGTAGATTAAAAAACAGTTATGATAATGTTGTAGGGAGCCTGGCACTCTTAAATTGAAAACAAACATTTATTTTGGCCTCCTATGCGTTACTCTGCTTCTAACGGTCTCACCTACGTAAAGAAAATAATTAATGTTAACCTCTTATCTTACGTAGTATCAAAAAGCATAAAACCAATACAGAATATTAAAAGAGAACCGACAGATCTGTTTACATAATTTTAATAATTAGTGTTTTCAGAAGTTTAATGTAAACAAACATAATTGAGCCCTAACTTATCTCTGGACCAGTTGGTGTGTCGGCTCTTCCTTGTGCCACTGCTTTACCGCGGTGCAACTGGTCGCGATCGCCCATTTGGGCGCGCGCAGAACGATTCGAAGGAGAGTCGGGGCAGCATCAAGACGCGCTGGAGGTTACGCTGGTCACCGAGAGAGAGGGTGGCGACCCTGCCAGTCGTCGTCGTGTCAGTACTTGGTCGTGCGGTCGTGGTTGACGTTTCACATGTGGCTGAGCACTTCCTGTTTCCTTAAATAACGTAACTATCCGGCGAACGGTCAGGGCACTTGGATGATGTCGTCCAGGTTATGTAAATGTAAGCGTAGATACCGAGCAGCATACATAGCACACGCCCGTTGGGCATTTTGATCACAATAGCCATACATCAACACGATATAGACCTTTTACGCAATTGGTAAACGGTCCATTTTAACACGGGTAATGTAACACGGAGCAAATACCGTCCGCACTGGCGGATTGTTACGTGATACCACGTACTTATACGTTTGTGACTGTTACAGCGCCATCTATCACAAAGCAAAAAAAGTGGTCCAACTAAAACATTCGTATTTCTTTACGTACTAAACAGATATGTAAAAAAAGTGAGGGTTCCTATTTTAAAAAACGCAGTTGATATCCGTTTGACCTGTGGCAGCGCCATCTAGTGGGCCAACCGTAGCGCCATCTGGTTTCCCGCTTCAAGCTAGACGAGTTTCTTTTTTTGTAGTTTTTTCTTTTGATGCTTGTTTCGTGAGATATTTGGCTCGGTCACTATCAATGGACCACCCTGTCTATACCTGGATATCACGTTCCGATACCACCCTACTGCCATCTCAAAGTTGGCAACAGAATCGCAAGTTTCCGTCAGATGCTGACAGCTGTCGCGTGGGATTTAGCGGCCCAAGTGGTTTACGCCTGCAGAACCAGGCCTCCAGTGGCATCACACCATGAGCGCCCTCTGCTTCCAAAATATAGGATGGCCTGCGGTGGCCGCACAGCTCACCCGCACTTGAAGCCACTTTGTTATGTAACTCTACTCACACGCCGCCTATAGTTCAGTCGGCGTAAGTTGATCTGTGGCACCTCGCAGCACTGTTTCCCGCTTTCAACTGCGAAGCACTAACGGCTGCAGGCGAAAACAGTAACCGTCTACAGAGCTCTGAAAAACTGGAGCGTTGACATAGAGACGATTACAAACTCGCGTTACGTTATTGGTGGAGGTGGGTCTACGAATATATCGAACTGAGCCCAATGCAACTGTCAGGGATCAGCTTACGCCCACTCAACGATATTCGCTGATCCGAGGTCTTCTTTTGTGCTGTAGCTCAGGAAGCCTCACGCTTCTGGCTATTGTTTGAGCTGGACTCTATTTCTAGTTGCATTATTAGCAGTGAATCTTTGTACGCTTCGAGACATATAAGGTAAGTAAATCTTCTGTTTAGTGTGTAAATTGTTCGCTAATCATTTCTGCTCCTGTCCAGATTTCTTACGAGACAGTTGCTGCACCACTCCATAGCCCATCTCTCTTACTGTTTACAAGTCATACACAACACATACACTTGTGAAAATTAATGACAATGTCAGCTGGCCATAAATTTCAACATTTAGAATGAGTGGATAGTGGATACCAATAAACATAGACAATATAACAAAGCAAAGGAACACGAATATACAGGTGAACCGAAACATTATGACCACCTCCTTAACAACACTTTAGTCCACCTGTAGAATGCAATTCAGCAGTGATTATGCGTTGCATGCATTTAACAAGTTCTTGGTAGGTTTCCGCAGGTATGTGGGTCCATTTGTCTATGCACAGGTCGCGCAGTTACCCTGAGTCACAAACCAGTGGTTTGTAGATGTGGAGCGGCGCTCAATAAAGTTCCAGATATATTCCATCAGGTTCAGATCAGGCGAATTTGTTCGCCAAGACATCAGGGCGAGTTTAGATGCTCCACCATTGTAGCAATAGTCTTGGCATGTGGTATGGACAGCTACCCTGCTAGAAAATTCCATCACCATTGGAGAAGACGTAAAGCACGAAGTACATGAAATTTATTCACAGTTGCGAATCAGCTGTATAATGAACTGGGACTCAAAACTGGATTTTTGTGCTTATCGCAAGCGGTCGCCTTACCATTAAGCTATCCGAATACAGTCTAGGGCAATACTCAAAGTTCCAGATATCATCATCCTTGTGTCTACAGCGTGCACTCGGAAATTCATTATGTATATTCCCCTACAGGGAAGACATTGTAATTGGAAGCCACTTCCCCAGTGGCAGAGAATCAATACGATATTACAGTGCCTGTGTTATTCAGAATTACGATGCAGTGTTCCTTCAGACATCATGCACATACGAGGTGCGACAATAAAGTAATGAGACTGATTTTGTTTGCAAGATGTGACAACCCTGCAGGCTTGCGTAGGCACAATATCTTTGGCCTTGGTCTATAAGCTGCTTCTACTCCAAGCAGCACATCGATGAAACTGCTCAGTTGTGAGTTTTGCTGTAATAAGTTAACACATGTTTGTGTCCCTCGTCACGGAAATGGATCCGCATAATATTGCGCAACGGTATGCCATTTCTGTTTGCGTTAAATTGGGTGAAAACGCGACGACAACTTACGGTAAGCTTCAGAAGGCTTTTGGAGAGGAGGTTATGTCAAGAGCTCAAGTTTTTCGTTGGCATAATATGTTTAGTGAAGGCAAAACGAATGTTGAAGATGAAGGCCGCAGTGGACGACCACCAACCTCATGGACGGATGTCAACTTGGCCAGGGTGCGTGAACTAGTACGATCTCATTGAAGATTATCCATGAAAAGTATTGCAGAAGAACTGAACATCAATTGAGAAACGGTCCGTCTAATAATAACTGAAGATCTTGGTATGAGAAATATTTGTGAAAAATGGTCCCCAAAAGTCTCACACGACAACAGCGAGAAACACGGGAAAATGTGGCAGCCAATCTGTTAAAGCAAACGGAAATCATTCAAGAATTGTTGAGCTGTGTTATTACTAGTGATGAAAGTAGGTTTGATCAGTATAATCCAGAGACAAAACCCCAAAGTTCGCAATGGTGTTCAAAGGGATCACCCAGACCGAAAAAAGCTCGTTTGTCGAAGTCAAAAGTGAAATGCATGCTTGTGTGCTTGTTTGATTCCAAGGGGATTGTTGATAAAGAGTGGATGCCTCCTGGACAAATAGTTAACCAATATTACTACAAAGAAATTTTAGAAAGGCTTCGTAAAAGAGTTCTTCGTGTCCGTGCCAACATTGCTGATAATTGGATTCTGCATCACGATAATGCGCCATCTCATACTGCTCTGTCAGTACAGCGATTTTTAACCTCAAAACAAATTTCAGTAGTACCATAGACACCATATTCACCGGCTATCGCTCCGTGCGACTTTTTTCTATTTCCAGGAGTCAAAACGGCGGTCAAGTGACACCATTTTCAAACAACACAAGATGTCCAAAAAGCTGTGACGAGGGTCTTGGAGGATATTACAGAAGATGAGTTCCCGAAATGTTAGCATCAATGGCAGAAGCGCTGGAGAAGTGTGTGCAATCAGAAGGGAACTACTTTGAAGGAGACAACACTAAACTTTACTAAAACGGTAAGCAACATTTTTTTCACATCAGTCTCGTTACTTTATTGTCGCATCTCGTAGTCCACAATATACGGAAGTTTGGGTCTGGCTGCGGAGCGTATTCGTATAGCCCTGTGGGAAGGCGTTCGCTCGCGATAAGTGGGTAATCCGGATTCAAGTCCCAATACAGGACAAATTTTCAATGCCGTCATTCCATTAGACAGCTGATGGTTATCCCTATTCGCAAATGGGAATACATTTCATGTGTTTCATGACGGCGGTAGTCACAGGAATGTATTTTCCTTTGGACATGCATGTATGACTGAAGGAACATTGCATCGTAATTCTGAACGACACAGACACTGCAATATCACATAAAGCATGAAGGGTTGCAGATGTTTCTCAATAATGTTCATACAGTCTACAGCTATCATGATGCCTTCAATTACGATCACACGTCTCATGGAATCCAAGGTAAATGTCCCCCCTAACATAATACTGCCCCCACTGACCTGTATTCATGCTGTTTTGAACAGCCGTTCATCTCAGTGAGAGCGTATCCAGCCACGACCATGGACCTAACGTAAGAAGAAAAGCGATATATTTGATCAGGCGACGAGTTCCGATTTATCTACAGGCCACTCTCAATGACCCTGTGACCACTGCAATCGTAACTGACGTAGTCTTTGGGTCAACATGGGAACACGTATAGCTTGTCTACTATGGAGCGCTGAACAGTGTGCTGTGAGACGCCTGTGCCTGCTCCAGCGTTATACTGTGTCGTCATATCTGCCATAGATCATCGCCTGTCCTACTTTACAGAGTGCGCAAGCCTCCGATCTTAAGGTTCTCTGGTGGGACAGCTTTATCGCCGGCCGGTGTTCACAAATGGTTCAAATGGCTCTGAGCACTATGGGACTCAACTGCTGAGGTCATTAGTCCCCTAGAACTTAGAACTAGTTAAACCTAACTAACCTATGGACATCAGAAACATCCATGCCCGAGGCAGGATTCGAACCTGCGACCGTAGCGGTCTTGCGGTTCCAGACTGCAGCGCCTTTAACCGCACGGCCACTTCGGCCGGCCGGCCGGTGTGGCCGAGCGGTTCTAGGCGCCTCAGTCTGGAACCGAGCGACCGCTACGGTCGCAGGTTCGAAGCCTGCCCCGGGCATAGATGTGTGTGATGTCCTTATGTTAGTTAGGTTTAAGTAGTTCAAAGTTCTAGGGGACTGATGACCTCAGATGTTAAGTCCCTTAGTGCTCAGAGCCATTTTTTTAAGGTTCTCTGATGAGGCGTGGACGTCCAGCGTCTTGTCGCCTACTCGTGGTTTCAGCGCTCTGCAACCAATGTCCACAGACGCACACGACAGTAGCATGCGAGCAGCTGACCAGCTTCGCCATTTTCGAAATGCTCGTTCCCAGGGCTGGGCCACAACAATGTGTGCATTGTCAAAGTCACTTACGTCAATGTATTTCCCTATTTACGAACAGTACCTTTGCCAGAATTTTCCCCATTCGTATGTGCTCCGCTTACGTACTTTCCTTATCACGTCACGTGTCTGCAGCCAGTGGGCGTTTAGTCAAGTGTTGGGCAGTGGCCATAATGTTTTGGCTCGTAAATGTGAGCGTAACACTTAGGAGGTGAAGTATCCTTACTGTTCTTCAGTCCTGTTCTCTGTGCTCGTTTGGTACGCCTGCGTGAAGTCGAAGAAGGAACGCTGCAGCTTGGTCTCGCTGCAGATGGTGACGGCAGGGAAGGGCACTTTGCCCACGGGGTAGGAGGAGTCCGCCAGGGTGACGATGACGGGCGTCGTGTCCCACTTGAGCTTGGCGTTCCATATGAACACGCAGCACACGATAAGGCTCACCAGGAATGTCAGCAGCCAGAACAACCTGCGAACACGCCACGTCGCCTCGCGTAGGAAGCTCCTTTCATACTGCATAGATGAAGTAAGTGCTTACGGACTACGGAAAGCAATTCTGGATCACGGTTTCTTCCACTGTGCTAGTGACCGACACTTGTAGGGGACCGATGCTCCGTGACTGAGACCGTGGAGTCATGTTTGGTAGGAGAGATGTTCAAATTCCTGTCTGGCTATCCACGTTACTGGAGTTTATCATTCATTCAGAGATTTGACTCTACTAGAGAATCGAGAATGTTGAAAATTTGATGGACTGATAAGGTAAGGAATGAGGAGGTTCTGCGCAGAATCGGAGAGGCAAGGAATATGTGGAAAACACTGACAAGAAGAAGGGACAGGATGGTAGAATATGTTTTTAAGACATCACGGAATAACGTCTATGGTACTACAGGGAGCTGTAGGGGTAAAAACTGTAAAGGAAAACAGTGATTGGAATATATCCAACAAATAATTGAGGAAGTAGGTTGCAAATGCTTCTATGAGATGAAGAGGTTGGCACAGGAGAAGAATTCGTGGCGCTCTGTATCAGACCAGTAAGAAGAATGATAATTAGAAAAAAAGTCACTACAGAATAAAATCCCTCTACGTTTTGCAGTGTACAGGGTGATTCTTACTAACGTTTAAAAACCTCCGAAGCGACATAGAAGACGCTCAGACAGTAATTTGATGCAATACACAAGGGGTCGCAAATTTTGGGAATACCCTAAAAATGGATGACGAATGTTGTACATGGGACGGCATAAGATGACGTATCTCACAGAGCGTGCAGTTGAACCTACTTGTATGTCGCATCTGATCATCCGAAGTCAAGTATTAATGTCGTTGCAGCTCTGGGCCCACGTGAGCGACTTTTGCGCGTGGAGCTCAGGGTGCGAGTCTCGCGTCTGGCAGGCAGTATTTTTTTCATCGCGTTGGACAGTACGTGTTTACATTGAGGTAAGATTCGTTATTTTATTTACCGGTCTCGTGGCTTATGGCAAAGTACAGTACAACAAAAACCTACCCTATTGCGTCACAAGTACATGGCTATAAGATCCCGAACTGCGGCGTTACCAGTAAATGACCTACGTTTCATTCGTTTCCTTTACTGAATAATGTCTGTAAACAATTAAAAAAAAGGGTCAAAAGAAAAGAAACACAAAATAAGAACAGATTTTACTTGGTTCCAAAGAGGACTATAATTTTGTAACTCCTACGGTTACAACAGATCATATTTCAAAAGGTGTTGGAAATTTGCAGCGTTTGCTCGAATGCAAGCATTACATCGCTCAGTCGTCCCTTCTCTCCCATGCCCAACAGCTGCACTTGGGGCCAGGTACGTCATCTGGTGACGTCCGACGTTCAACATTTCTCATCCATTTTTTAGGTATTTCCCGACATTTGCAACCCTGTGTGTTGTCTCAGCGTCATCTGCGTCGCCTCATGATTTTTTATACTTTAATAAGAAACACCCTGCATAGCAATCAAAAAGTCGATCTACAACTGTTGTTGTTATTGCACTTAAATTATTTTAGAAACACGTATGTAAGAGAAAGAGAGAGAGAGATGGGGCAAAAGATGACTCGCAAATAAGCTCAATGGACAAAATATTGATAACCCCCTTAAAGGAGCAGAAGGGTCGCTTTGGAGCGCTGCAGCTGGTGTAACCTGGTGCCAGGAGGTGAAACACTTGATGCAGTCTAAAACTTTTAAATGGTTTCCTGGCAGTGTACGCCTAAAATATGACAGCAAGCATTTAGAAGTTGAGGGTGTTAAATTCTTGGGATTATAGCTTGTTAATAAATTCAGAGGGGAGGAGTATATAACAGAAATCGTGAAGCGCCTAAACAAGTCTCTATCTGCAATGCAGATGTTGTCAGACACAGGTGCTGTAAAAATAAAAAGCTAGCATACTTGTCTTACTTTCATTCCATAATGTAACGCGAGATTATTTTTTGTGGTACCTCATCACTCCAAGCTAACTTCTTGAGAGTCCAAAAACGGTTGATAAGAATAAATTGTGACGTGAACTCAAGAACATCCATCAGAGGCCTGTGAAGGGAACTATGGATATTAATCACTGCCTCCCAATATATGTATTCTTCAATGAAATTATATATCTCTTTCTCAAATCAACGGCTGAGCTCATTCAGTCAGTACCAGAAATAAGAATAATCTTCACAAAGTTTTCAAGCCGCGTATTTTGGTCCAGACAGGTGTCCATTATTCAGGAACACACATTTTCTGTTGACCTTGCAGCAGCAACAAAAAGTTTAATTACTAATAAAGTCCGGTTTAAGAGGAGCCTAAAGCATTCATTGGTGGCCAGCGCCTACTGTTCCACTGGTGAATTTCTTAGTAGACTCAACAGATGAGTATATGTTACTGTTGTTGTTGTTGTCTTCAGTCCTGAGACTGGTTTGATGCAGCTCTCCATGCTACTCTATCCTGTGCAACCTTCTTCATCTCCCAGTACTTACCGCAACCTACATCCTTCTGAATCTTCTTAGTGTATTCATCTCTTGGTCTCCCTCTACGATTTTTACCCTCCACGCTGCCCTCCAAAGCTAAATTTGTGACCCCTTGATGCCTCAGAACATGTCCTACCAACCGGTCCCTTTTTCTTGTCAAGTTGTACCACAAACTCCTCTTCTCCCCAATTCTATTCAATACCTCCTCATTAGTTATGTGATCTACCCATCTAATCTTCAGCATTCTTCTGTAGCACCACATTTCGAAAGCTTCTATTCTCTTCTTGTCCAAACTATTCATCGTCCATGTTTCACTTTCACACATGGCTACACTCCATACAAATACTTTCAGAAACGACTTCCTGACACTTAAATCTATACTCGATGTTAACAAATTTCTCTTCTTCAGAAACGCTTTCCTTGCCATTGCCAGTCCATATTTTATATCCTCTCTACTTCGACCATCATCAGTTATTTTGCTCCCCAAATAGCAAAACTCCTTTACTACCTTAAGTGTCTCATTTCCTAATCTAATTCCCTCAGCATCACCCGACTTAATTCGACTAATTTCCATTACCCTCGTTTTGCTTTTGTTGATGTTCATCTTATATCCTCCTTTCAAGACACTGTCCATTCCGTTCAACTGCTCTTCCAAGTCCTTTGCTGTCTCTGACAGAATTATAATGTCATCGGTGAACCTTAAAGTTTTTATTTCTTCTCCATGGACATTAATACCTACTCCGAATTTTTCTTTTGTTTCCTTCACTGCTTGCTCAATATACAGACAGAATAACATCGGGGACAGGCTACAACCCTGTCTCACTCCCTTCCCAACCGCTGCTTCCCTTTCATGCCCCTCGACTCTTATAACTGCCATCTGGTTTCTGTACAAATTGTAAATAGCCTTTCGCTCCCTGTATTTTACCCCTGCCACCTTTAGAATTTGAAAGAGAGTATTCCATTCAACAGTGTCAAAAGCTTTCTCTAAGTCTACAAATGCTAGAAATGTAGGTTTGCCTTTCCTTAATCCATTTCCTAAGATAAGTCGTAGAGTCAGTATTGCCTCACGTGTTCCAACATTTCTGCGGAATCCAAACTGATCTTCGCCGAGGTCGGCTTCTACCAGTTTTTCCATTCGTCTGTAAAGAATTCGCGTTAGTATTTTGCAGCTGTGACTTATTAAACTGATAGTTCGGTAATTTTCACATCTGTCAACACCTGCTTTCTTTGGGATTGGAATTATTTATTCGTCTTGAAGTCTGAGGGTATTTCACCTGTCTCATACATCTTGCTCGGCAGATGGTAGAGTTTTGTCAGGACTGGCTCTCCCAAGACTATCAGTAGTTCTAATGGAATGTTGTCTACTCCCGGGGCCTTGTTTCGACTCAGGTCTTTCAGTGCTCTGTCAAACTCTTCACGCAGTATCGTATCTCCCATTTCATCTTCATCTACATCCTCTTCCATTTCCATTTCCATAATGCTGTCCTCAAGTAAATTGCCTTGTATAGACCCTCTATATACTCCTTCCACCTTTCTGCTTTCCCTTCTTTGCTTAGAACTGGGTTTCCAACTGAGCTCTTGATATTCATACAAGTGGCTCTCTTTTCTCCAAAGGTCTCTTTAATTTTCCTGTAGGCAGTATCTATCTTACCGCTGGTGAGATAAGCCTCTACATCCTTACATTTGTCCTCTAGCCGTCCCTGCTTAGCCATTTTGCACTTCCTGTCGATCTCATTTTTGAGACGTTTGTATTTCTTTTTGCCTGCTTCATTTACTGCATTTTTATATTTTCTCCTTTCATCAATTAAATTCAACATTTCTTCTGTTACCCAAGGATTTCTACTAGCCCTCGTCTTTTTACCTGCTTGATCCTCTGCTGCCTTCACTACTTCATCCCTCAAAGCTACCCATTCTTCTTCTACTGTATTTCTTTCCCCCATTCCTGGCAATTGTTCCCTTATGCTCTCCCTGAAACTCTGTACAACCTCTGGTTTAGTCACTTTATCCAGGTCCCATCTCCTTAAATTCCCACCTTTTTGCAGATTCTTTAGTTTTAATCTACAGTTCATAACCAATAGATTGTGGTCAGAGTCCACATCTGCCCCTGGAAAAGTCTTAGAATTTATAACCTGGGTCCTAAATCTCTGTCTTACCAGTATATAATCCATCTGATACCTTCTAGTATCTCCAGGCTTCTTCCATGTATACAACCTTCTTTCATGATTCTTGAACCAAGTGTTAGATATGATTAAATTATGCTCTGTGCAAAATTCTACTAGGGGGCTTCCTCTTTCATTTCTTCCTCCCAATACACATTCACCTTCTACGTTTTCTTCTCTTGCTTCTCCTACTATCGAATTCCAGTCGCCCATGACTATTAAATTTTCGTCTCCCTTCACTATCTGAATAGTTTCTTTTATCTCATCATACATTTCATCAATTTCTTCATCATCTGCAGAGCTAGTTGGCATATAAACTTGTACTACTGTAGTAGGCGTGGTCTTCCTGTCTATCTTGGCCACAATAATGCGTTCATTATGCTGTTTGTAGTAGCTTACCCGCACTCCTATTTTTTATTCATTATTAAACCTACTCCTGGATTACCCCTATTTGATTTTGTATTTATAACCTTGTATTCGCCAGACCAAAAGTCTTGTTTCTCCTGCCACCGAACCTCACTAATTCCCACTATAGGTTTCCATATCCCTTTTTAAATTTTCTAACATACCTGCTCGAATAAGGGATCTGACATTTCAAGCTCCGATCCTAGAACGCCAGTTTTCTTTCTCCTGATAACGACGTCCTCTTGAGTAATCCCCGCCCGGAGATCCGAATGGGGGACTATTTTACCTCGTGAATATTTTACCCAAGAGGACGCCATCATCATTTAACCATACAGTAAAGCTGTAAGCCCTTGGTAAAAATTACGGCTGTAGTTTCCCCTTGCTTTCAGCCGTTTGCAGTACCAGCACAGCAAGCCCGTTTTGGTTAGTGTTACAAGGCCAGATCAGTCAATCATCCAGACTGTTGCCCCTGCAACTACTGAAAAGGCTGCTGCCCCTCTTCAGGAACCACACGTTTGTCTGGCCTCTCAACAGATACCCCATCGTTGTGGTTACACCTCCAGTACGGCTATCTGCATCGCTGAGGCACGCAAGCCTCCCCACCAACGGCAAGGTCCATGGTTCATCGGGGGCATTGTAAATATGTTTCGTAAAACTGAATCTATATTTGATGATGTGGCTACAACAGCCTAAGAATTGTCATATGTATCTCAATGTATTGATCATTTACATGTTTGCATGTATACACTGAAGTACCACATATGCAACGTGAAGCGACTTTTAATAGTGATGGATATAAATTCAAAAGTATAAGACCTGACGGTGACAGTATAGCTCTGTCGAAACCGATCACCCAATAAAAAGCTTTTTTAGCGATATTGGCTTGTGAAGTTTTCAGTTTTCTTCAGTTACCATACTTTGCATCTCGTCCCCAGACTGACCATGACAGGAATATACGTATATTCTAAAGCAGGCCATGTGACCTGCTAGCACCGACGTAAGTCATAGCACTTAAGTGGAATGTGTGTGCCAGTCGGTTGCAAAACGGGTTGATGTTAAGACCTGACAGAATTGCAGAAAGAGCTATCGTGTATGGATGTGCCAAAGATCAGGCATTGCATGTCGTTGTCGTGTAGGACAATATTATAATCAAAAAATTGATTCTTCATATCATTATTTGAGTGATCCTAGTTTGTAGTTATTATTCATTTTTTATTGTTATCTGGGATTGGAGAGGGTCGGATTGACAGAGGAGCCAGGCCATCGCTTTAGGAACCAACAGGCTTCTGACAATTTGTGAGATAGTCTGACGTGTCTTCCGAACCCAGGCGATTTCCTTACACCGTCAAATGCCCGTCGTCAAGCATTTGCTTGTCCAATTTGTTCGGTCTTGATTTCTCTTTGTTTTTTTTCTGGACCTTCCAATACGTAAAGCACTCTCATAAGAGAACCACGGGGGAAGTCTTTGTTCAGCCATCCTACTTAAATGGCCTACTAGAAATATCGCCGTCAGTAAATTAATGTTTTCCTGCAATAGCGGATTGTTTCCTGTATCTCACACTATTGCTCAGTTTCTGATGTGATCACACTAGGTTAAACTCAACGTTTATCACAGGCAATGCGTGTAGAAGGCTTCGCGTTTTCACAGGTGTAATTTGGGCAAGAGTCACGTTCGCAGTTTATACAGAATGTTTGGCAAGTTAAGTGTCAAAAAAAATCACTTATATTCACTTAAACATTTATATTTTTCCAAAGCGATCAGTCCTACGATGGGTTTCTTCTGTTGTACCTGCGATCCCGGAGACCGGTTTATGCAGTTTAGATACGGGGACTGGACAAAAATATGGAAACACAGCGAGAAATGCATGCTTGAACATGAGCGCAAATGCTAGACAAGCCTGCAGGCTCCACTGTTGTATTTGAAGAACGTCACGTAGGCAGTGTCCTCAGTAGGTTTCAAGTGTCGTTTCCGGTCAGTTCTTTGCACTTGTGAGCACATTATGTTGGAGCTAATTGGTTCTGGAAGAGGGCAAATTGTTGATGCTGGTATGGTGGGTGCTTGCATAACCAAAGTAACCGAAGTGTTCGTTGTTTTAAGACGCAACATATCGACTATATATACCACATACAGGGAAAGCAGAAAAACATCATCCGCTAAGTCACAATGCAAACGAAAGTGTTTGTTGAGTAATCTTGATAGATGGTCATTCAAGAGGACTGTAACGCGAAATGAGAAGACGACAGCTGCTAAAGCCACTGCAGAACTGAATGTCGCATTCACGAGCCCTGTCAGCAACAAAACAACAGGAAGGGATCTCCATAAGGCGGGCATTTCACGGTGAACCTGAATTTCAAAACTACACATAAATTATGAAAATACCCGTAACTGGAAAACAGGATGGTGAAGCCATGAAACCTGCCTAGGGAGCAACGGAAGAATGTCATTTGGTCGGACTAGTCTTGTTGCACATCGTTTTTTTCCAATTTATGGTCGTCTTTCCGTCTCAAGATTGAAATATGGAGGGTGTTCGGTGGTAATTTGAGAAATCACATCATAAGATTCCAGGGTCCCCATGACTGCTCTGCAAGGTCGCTTTATTGCCAAGGAATTTGTGACCGTTTTGCCTGATCGGATCCATCCCATGGTACAATGTTTGGTCTCCAGTGGTGATGCTAAGTTCCAAGACGAGACGCTTCCTTTCACACAGCTCGCATCGTCCAGCACTAGTTTTATGAGCACGAGGATGAACTGTCGTATCTCCAAATGTGCAAATGTGTGTGAATTCCTAAGGGACCAAACTGCTTACGTCATCGGTCCCTAGACTCCCGAGGGAGGACTGGAACCTCCGGCGGGAGTGGCAGCGCAGTCCGTGACATGACGCCTCAAACCGTGCGGCCACTCCGCGCGGCGTCGTATCTCCCCCGGCCACCACAGTCACCAGCTATTGAGCCTTTATGGTTTACTTTGGAGAGAAGAGTGTGTGGTCGCTATACACCTCCATTTTCGTTAACTGAACTTCCCACTATTTTGCAGGGAGAAAGGTGTAAAATACCGTATGAAACCATACGGAACCTCCATTTGTCCATTCCGAGACGAGTGGAATCTGTTTTGAATGCCAACGGCTTTCCTACACCGCATTAAGTATAATAATGAGTTGTGTTTCTGGTGCTTCCACATTTTTGTCCATTCCATTTAGCTATAGTCACTTGTATAGGGGAAGAAATTTGAAACCACAGAAAAACCCATAGTAGGATCAATCAAGCTACAATACCGACCACTCACTAAAGTGGGTCTTACGTATGAAAACGAATGTAGTAACGACAATAATAGAGACTTACAAAAATATTCACTGTACCTACTTGCTGTTGAAAAACAGCTATATTTCTCACCAAAGGAGCATTCGCTCATATTGCACGATTTTCCCGCAAATGATTTCACGATGAGATAAGTGCTATTTATTGATTGGCTATTCAGCAATCTGATTTGAACCCATACAATATTCACGCGACATTCTGGAGTGCTGGCTTTCATGTAGGTCTTCAAGATGCACGTCGATACGAACCCTCAGGGCAGCTCTCTACGAAGAAAGGGCTTTCATTCTCGATCAGTCCTTATTCAATTTGTCGTAAATGTGTCTGCAAGGGTCGAGTCTCCTATTAAGGTAAATGATATGTTCACAGTGCACTTGACACGACTGCGCATGACAGAACCTTAAGCAAATTTCGCATGCAATTGGCGTACTGACATTGGCATGGCTAATATTTCATATCAACGACAGTGGAAAATATGAAGCCACGTGTAAGACCGAATGGTAGGGTTATGTTGAAAATTATACACTCTTGGAAATTGAAATAAGAACACCGTGAATTCATTATCCCAGGAAGGGGAAACTTTATTGACACATTCCTGGGGTCAGATACATCACATGATCACACTGACAGAACCACAGGCACATAGACACAGGCAACAGAGCATGCACAATGTCGGCACTAGTACAGTGTATATCCACCTTTCGCAGCAATGCAGGCTGCTATTCTCCCATGGAGACGATCGTAGAGATGCTGGATGTAGTCCTGTGGAACGGCTTGTCATGCCATTTCCACCTGGCGCCTCAGTTGGACCAGCGTTCGTGCTGGACGTGCAGACCGCGTGAGACGACGCTTCATCCAGTCCCAAACATGCTCAATGGGGGACAGATCCGGAGATCTTGCTGGCCAGGGTAGTTGACGTACACCTTCTAGAGCACGTTGGGTGGCACGGGATACATGCGGACGTGCATTGTCCTGTTGGAACAGCAAGTTCCCTTGCCGGTCTAGGAATGGTAGAACGATGGGTTCGATGACGGTTTGGATGTACCGTGCACTATTCAGTGTCCCCTCGACGATCACCAGTGGTGTACGGCCAGTGTAGGAGATCGCTCCCCACACCATGATGCCGGGTGTTGGCCCTGTGTGCCTCGGTCGTATGCAGTCCTGATTGTGGCGCTCACCTGCACGGCGCCAAACACGCATACGACCATCATTGGCACCAAGGCAGAAGCGACTCTCATCGCTGAAGACGACACGTCTCCATTCGTCCCTCCATTCACGCCTGTCGCGACACCACTGGAGGCGGGCTGCACGATGTTGGGGCGTGAGCGGAAGACGGCCTAACGGTGTGCGGGACCGTAGCCCAGCTTCATGGAGACGGTTGCGAATGGTCCTCGCCGATACCCCAGGAGCAACAGTGTCCCTAATTTGCTGGGGAGTGGCAGTGCGGTCCCCTACGGCACTGCGTAGGATCCTACGGTCTTGGCGTGCATCCGTGCGTCGCTGCGGTCCGGTCCCAGGTCGACGGGCACGTGCACCTTCCGCCGACCACTGGCGACAACATCGATGTACTGTGGAGACCTCACGCCCCACGTGTTGAGCAATTCGGCGGTACGTCCACCCGGCCTCCCGCATGCCCACTATACGCCCTCGCTCAAAGTCCGTCAACTGCACATACGGTTCACGTCCACGCTGTCGCGGCATGCTACCAGTGTTAAAGACTGCGATGGAGCTCCGTATGCCACGGCAAACTGGCTGACACTGACGGCGGCGGTTCACAAATGCTGCGCAGCTAGCGCCATTCGACGGCCAACACCGCGGTTCCTGGTGTGTCCGCTGTGCCGTGCGTGTGATCATTGCTTGTACAGCCCTCTCGCAGTGTCCGGAGCAAGTATGGTGGGTCTGACACACCGGTGTCAATGTGTTCTTTTTTCCATTTCCAGGAGTGTAGTTCCCAAGCCACCGTTGAGAGTTTGAGATTTGACGTCTGTTGCTCACTTTTTGGAAGAAAGATGATTTTTGTTTTCTCTTGACAAATGAGATTTTACTGAAGTCCATTGAGTCATAAACTGCCGACGGGATGAAAACAGTGATTACCTGTTAATGGTTGAGATATGAGGTGCGCTCATCATAAATCATTCCATCAAACGCTTTAGCAACTGCCGTTCAAGAAATAATATGTTCTCCGTGTAGTTCCGTCCGAAGTGCTCTACATTATAGCACTGGTTATCAAGAATGACATGACTGTTTATATGTATTAAATCTTCGTGCGTGGTACTGCGAGTGACGCCTGTTCTTGGACACGCAAATGCCCAACGAGTAAAGCCATAAACATTCTACAACGTAAGTAGAAGTTCTTCTGATACGAAGTGTCTGCATTGCAACAGCTTAAGGAACTCTATCATAGGACCTGCGCTGACTACTGCATTGGCTTTCAAACATTTTTTTGCTGCTGAGGACATCTCTGATGTAACGTTCGTGACTGATGAGGCGTGTGGTTTTATCTATTCCGACACGTCGGCAGCCAGAACACTTGTGCCTGGAGCGTACTGACAACATTAAAAATTTATAGTGAAGTCCATACACGCCTCGACGACTGAGCTCTGAAGTGTCGTACCATGCAGCATGTTAGTAGTTCCACGTACCGTCAGTGCAGACCGTTATTGGGCTGATATTCTATGCCTGACTCAGTGAACCTGAATTTTTAGTGAGCTAGTTACAACATGACGGAATGGAGTGTACCTCATTTCAAATGTCTTTGCTGATCACAACATGTTTCCACGACTCTGGCATGCTAGATTCCCAGACAAAATGCTTTCGCGTTTGTGCATGTTGGGTTCACTGGAAGGGTTGGATACAAAAACAATCTCCATACAATGGAAGAACTTCCCACAGTCATTCCCAGATTATCGCTCACCCAACCCAGATAAACCCCGAGAAATTTTATCAACATAGACAACTATGCACTGGTCTGTCTCCATGACGCCATTTTCAGATCTCCTGCAGAGATCTTCGCCCTATCGTAAGCATTTCTTCATGTATTAAATTACAAATTTTTACTACACAGTTGCTTTTTTACCGCATAGTATGATAGTGAGCATTTCCTCAACGAATACGTCCTACGTGTAGCTGTGATGCTTAATAGATGCATCTCATCGACAGTAACGTAATAACGAACAAAGCAGCTTTTTACCAGTACAGTACTTATACTACGAAGCCAGGAATAAGGAGGGTAACAGAAATGAAAGATGAACACTGTAAATGAATGCTAAGATATACCTTTGCGCCAGGGGGCACCGGTCTTCGCCGACGTACTTGAGGCCGTGCAAACTTGTGTTGACACAGTATTCTTTGAAGTATGCCCACGTTTTCTGCAACAACGTTGTGCGCTTCCTGTAGGCATAACAGATTATTTCTTACAATTAAACATGTCAGGTGAAAAGTGCTAATACTTAGTCTCTATTTTTAATGTTACATACACTGTTGGTCAATACCAAGAGGGATAGCAAATAACGAAATTTTACTTAGCGTGTACATACAGTATACTAGGAAGTATATATGATTAAATTTTCGGGTGCACAGTGCGTGAAACGTAGTACATCTCTGGAGACAACAAAACTCTAACCCAGCTTTCCATCAAATCGATATGAGCTTAACTATAAGACACGCCTACGTTATTCTATGCAGCTTCACACCTGCATGAGACTTCACCATGGAGGCTGGTGAGTGGTGGTGTGCCACTTTCTCGGCCTCCATTGATTAGAAGTTTTCAGTGCGTGACAGATTTGGGGAACGTGTTGACCAGGTCAACAGCTGGACACACTCAATGTTGAGGTAGGACAGGACAAAACGGGTAACATGTGGTCTTTTGTTATCTTGTTGAAAGGCAACTTCACGAACATCTCGAAGATGGAGCTACTGGCTTTAACGCGTCATAAATGTAGCGCGAGCTGTTCAAATTACCGGTTGTGCCAACCGGAGGTGATCATGCTATGTACCCAACGGCATTCCATACCAAGATACGAGATGTTGCTCTACGATCCTGCACGTCCTCTCGGGCGCTAGTTGACTGGGGCTTCGATATCCTCCATGACGTTGAGAGTTGCCCTCGATTTAGCTCAAATGGTTCAAATCGCTCTGAGCACTATGGGACTTAACATCTGAGGTCATCAGTCTCCTAGAACTTAGAACTACTTAAACCTAACTAACCTAAGGACATCACACACATCCATGCCCGAGGCAGGATTCGAACCTGCGACTGTAGCGGTCGCGCGGTTCCAGACTGAAACGCCTAGAACCGCTCGGCCACACCGGTCGGCCTCGATTTAGCCATTTCATATTCGCACGGCAGTCGTGGAATCCCGACCAACGCGAGCAGCAACATCGCGGAACGATTTATTGTGGGCTCTTAGGACATGATCCTCCTACCTTCTAATACCAACACGTACTGGTAGAAGTTTCTCCTTCTTACACTTCGTAAGTGACTATCTTCTATCAAATAACCATTATTAAAATGAGATTTCTGAATGAGAAAACGGCTGTGCAATCTTTCCTTATATACAGAATATAGGAAGGCATTACTTCTACCTACTTCGCGCGATTGAAGAATGTACTCGTAGTTCTTTCCAAATCAATCTAACGTTAATGACGGCCATGCACCATGGTGTTGGAATTTGAATGGTCAGTAGCGCACAGTGGGCTGTCCATCAGACAGTAGAAATTTCAAAAATGTTTCCTATCAATACTTTTCATCTCACCATGTTCTGCGCTGTACTAAGTGTCTTATCATAGTGAATGATGGATGCAAGCGCGGAAATACAGTTCAATTCAAAATCATTCGCCGACGTGTGTGTCTCGCTTGAAAAATGAGTAACTGTGTAGCGACGGTGACCATGATGAGCGAGTTCCGAATTTAGCACCTTTTCGATGTTGCTGTTGCTGCGATGGTCGATGCCGACGCCAAGTCGTTTCTAGTCGCATAGCACAAACTGAGTCGACTGGCGTAACGCCTGTGTCATAAGTCTTGAGTCCGTAAGACACTTCGGAGATCTTCACAGCTCAACTGATGGCTTTGGCGTTAAGTCGGGTGACTAGGAAATTAAAGTCACAGCCTCACTTTCTCTTGTTCGCTAGACTCTCCCGGCGAAAAGTTTGCTCCACGCTAGATTTTCACGGAGAACCACCGCACAGGCGTACTTTAGCCACCTAATTCTAATCATTAATGAATAGATACCAGTTGGAAAGTAGAATGGCCAGTAGTCGGCTCCTGCATTTTGGCGTCACTTGTGGCTTCTCTTACCTCTGGCAATGTTTTGTTTAAGTGAAAAATGATAAATTGGGGTCGGAGAAGAGCAAAGGAATACCGCCTCCAACATGAACATGCCTAAGAAAGTAATGCGCTGTTCATGTCGATATTCAGGTTGAGTAAGACTTTACCTTCATCGATACATCAGTCGAAGTAGACCCGCGCCTGTAAAGGATTTGAAGGCCAGTACTTGACACACGACATTTTAAAACGCTTAAGTTGGGAAACGTAAAAGTAGATCCCCTGGACTCTGAGCTCCCCGTGTCTAAATCCATAAGTGCTATTGTTTTGAGACTGCGTGAAACAACTTCTCTGTAGCACTCCTGTAGATCAGTAGACCTTGATTTAAAGGAGGTGACACAGTGGCTGTAATGTTGAATTCGAATTATGAAAAAATGTAATTTAAATCCTCGTCCTGTCATGCAACGGTGGGTTTCATATGGTTTCCCTAGATAACGTCATTCAGATGGCACGGTGATTACCGTTAGCAGGAAATGGACGATTTCCGTCCAGCTCCAGCTAAAATAGTGTCTCGTCTTTAACACACTGTCTGCCTCGTGCAACAAACTAATACACAAGGTGACTTCCCTTGCAGGCCATGTGCATAAAATTGAGACGTATGTTCTAGGCCGTGTTTATAGTTCATGTACACAGATACACTTAGCTGAAATGGATGTAGATTTTCCCTGATCTCCTGGAGAATCTGTGCACTTTTGGTTCCGAAATTCGTTGACGGATGGTGTGACAGTCGACTCTTTTAGTCTGCCCTGCAGTCAACTGTTTCCTTGTGTTTACGACCTTTGTTACACTAGTGGTAACTCGCGCGACAACGCTGCTAGAGGTTACGTATGACTGAAGTCGTATTTCCGCGGAGATTTTATTTATGTAATCTATGGTCTATTAATTAATACAAGTATGTTGTTACATCTGCTGTGAATTTGTAAACCAACCTGTTGAGGTATTACATATTCAACATTTATATTATTTTCGCTCTGTTCTTTCAAAAAATAAATGTTATTCGTCCGAAATACTGAAAAGAGTCGTGACTGGTTATCAAAGGTTGAGCATAATTCCTATGCACAGGACCTAGCAGGAATAGTAGTGAAGAAATTAACTTCACAGGCCATATGCCTAACAACTAGACACACCTGAAAAAGGCCTCGGCCTGGTACATAACCTTGGGTGATTCATGTCCGGTAGCCAATGTGTTAATGACTATGACGACGACAAGACATTGCACCATAGCTTAGCTTCCTTCCTTTGTGACTGGAATTGCCTCCTTGTTCAAGAAAATCAGAACTATCCTGGTGTTTTCGAACACGTTCGTGGAATAACGTATAGGTAACGCAGCGTAGAACATTATACTCTAATTATCGTAACTAATTTTTTTCCGTCTCTATTTGGAGCATTTCCCGACTTATTCAGACCGCATAGTACCACAATGAATTACTTGTCTCAGGTAGACAGCTGTATAATGACGCGAAGAAATGTGGCGTCCTGTTTAAGGCTGTGCATACTAGCCAAAATGTTTACTGGCTACAAATGCACAACTGACGCATGACAAAAAATAAATACGAGTGAAAGCGTTACGATTATCGCTGCCTACCGATTCGGTTCTTCCACCTGTCAGACTTTTCGCATATTTCAGATATCACGTTCAACAATAAAAGACGCAGTGGCGAAACGGAAATGATTTTGTGATTATAAGAACTATTCATCGACGAGGGAAGAAAAAAATATAGATGATCGCTGCCGTTAACAAGTTCATTAATACCACGAAGGTTCGTTAGGATAAGTGATCTCTACCTAACTTCTTAATCTGGATGTTGAACTATAGCTGTCTGAGCGTGCCAGCGAAACATTCGATTACATCTTATCTTGCCTAATTACAAAACAAGGGACACGAAATGTCACTGGAACGGAAAGCAAATACCTTACGAATGCGAGGCACAAGAGTCTATTACATGGGACGTTCCACATTTTTTTGAAAAAATCAAATGAACTACTAAAGAACTGCTGCAATAAATAGCAACAGTTCTCTGGATCATTTCAAAACGCGAGTGTGTTCCGGACATTGACATCCTGGTCGAGAAACTGGTCCTATTTTATTTTACTTATGCTTTCTGTTATCCTGCAAAATAACACCATGCGATGGAAAAGATATGGACAGGTTAAGCACTGCATTAGCTAAACCTTTAATTACAAAAAAATTAGAAAATCAAATGTCGTAAGCACTGCAGACGCCTCTTGAACTAAGTTGACATTATTTTCTCAGATATGCCGATACCGACGATAAAAAATACGAATAACAATTCAACAAGCGCAAGGGCACCTGCAATCTAACCATATTAAATCTTATTGATTGGCGACTCCATGGAGTGCTGTGTGCACAACGACCATATACAGGGTGTTTCAAAAATGACCAGTATATTTGAAACGGCAATAAAAACTAAACGAGCAGCGATAGAAATACACCGTTTGTTGCAATATGCTTGGGACAACAGTACATTTTCAGGCAGACAAACTTTCGAAATTACAGTAGTTACAATTTTCAACAACAGATGGCGCTGCGGTCTGGGAACTCTATAGTACGATATTTTCCACATATCCACCATGCGTAGCAATAATATGGCGTAGTCTCTGAATGAAATTACCCGAAACCTTTGACAACGTGTCTGGCGGAATGGCTTCACATGCAGATGAGATGTACTGCTTCAGCTGTTCAATTGTTTCTGGATTCTGGTCTTTCAAGTGTCCCCACAGAAAGAAGTCACAGGGGTTCACGTCTGGCGAATAGGGAGGCCAATCCACGCCGCCTCCTGTATGTTTCGGATAGCCCAAAGCAATCACACGATCATCGAAATATTCATTCAGGAAATTAAAGACGTCGGCCGTGCGATGTGGCCGGGCACCATCTTGCATAAACCACGAGGTGTTCGCAGTGTCGTCTAAGGCAGTTTGTACCGCCACAAATTCACGAAGAATGTCCAGATAGCGTGATGCAGTAATCGTTTCGGATCTGAAAAATGGGCCAATGATTCCTTTGGAAGAAATGGCGGCCCAGACCAGTACTTTTTGAGGATGCAGGGACGATGGGACTGCAACATGGGGCTTTTCGGTTCCCCATATGCGCCAGTTCTGTTTATTGACGAAGCCGTCCAGGTAAAAATAAGCTTCGTCAGTAAACCAAATGCTGCCCACATGCATATCGCCGTCATCAATCCTGTGCACTATATCGTTAGCGAAAATCTCTCGTGCAGCAATGGTAGCGGCGCTGAGGGGTTGCCGCGTTTGAATTTTGTATGGATAGAGGTGTAAACTCTGGCCCTTGAGACGATACGTGGACGTTGGGGTCATTTGGACCGCAGCTGCAACACGGCGAACGGAAACCCGAGGCCGCTGTTGGATCACCTGCTGCACTAGCTGCGCGTTGCCCTCTGTGGTTGCCGTACGCGGTCGCCCTGCCTTTCCAGCACGTTCATCCGTCACGTTCCCAGTCCGTTGAAATTTTTCAAACAGATCCTTTATTGTATCGCTTTTCGGTCCTTCGGTTACATTAAACCTCCGTTGAAAACTTCGTCTTGTTGCAACAACACTGTGTTCTAGGCGGTGGAATTCCAACACCAGAAAAATCCTCTGTTCTAAGGAATAAACCATGTTGTCTACAGCACACTTGCACGTTGTGAACAGCACACGCTTACAGCAGAAAGACGACGTACAGAATGGCGCACCCACAGACTGCGTTGTCTTCTATATCTTTCACATCACTTGCAGCGCCATCTGTTGTTGAAAATTGTACTACTGTAATTTCGAAAGTTTGTCCGCCTGAAAATGTACTGTTGCCCCAAGGATATTGCAACAAACGGTGTATTTTTATCGCTGCTCGTTTAGTTTTTATTGCCGTTTAAATATACCGGTCATTTTTTAAACACCCTGTATGTTAAATTAAAAGGAAGGTCAGCGTTGGTCGTAATATTGATGTTTTATTGATAGCAGAATCGATTGTCGATCACATAGTGATCATCTTCGGTGCTGTACACATTAAACTCAGACACTGGTATCACGTTTTTTGTTTTGGTCATCAATCTACTGACTGGTTTGATGCGGCCCGCCACGAATTCCTTTCCTGTGCTAACCTCTTCATCTCAGAGTAGCACTTGCAACCTACGTCCTCAATTATTTGCTTGACGTATTCCAACCTCTGTCTTCCTCTACAGTTTTTGCCCTCTACAGCTCCCTCTAGTACCATGGAAGTCATTCTCTCATGTCTTAGCAGATGTCTTATCATCCTGTCCCTTCTCCTTATCAGTGTTTTCCACATATTCCTTTCCTCTCCGATTCTGCATAGAACCTCCTCATTCCTTACCTTACCAGTCCACATAATTTTCAACATTCGTCTATAGCACCACATCTCAAATGCTTCGATTCTCTTCTGTTCCGGTTTTCCCACAGTCCATGTTTCACTACCATACAATGCTGTACTACAGACGTACATCGACAGAAATTTCTTCCTCAAATTAAGGCCGATATTTGATATTAGTAGACTTCTCTTGGCCAGAAATGCCTTTTTTGCCATAGCGAGTCTGCTTTTGATGTCCTCCTTGCTCCGACCGTCATTGGTTATTTTACTGCCTAGGTAGCAGAATTCCTTAACTTCATTGACTTCGTGACCATCAATCCTGATGTTAAGTTTCTCGCTGTTCTCGTTTCTACTAATTCTCATTACCTTCGTCTTTCTCCGATTTACTCTCAAACCATACTGTGTACTCATTAGAGTGTTCATTCCGTTCAGCAGATCATTTAATTCTTCTTCACTTTCACTCAGAATAGCAATGTCATCAGCGAATCGTATCATTGATATCCTTTCACCTTGTATTTTAATTCCACTCCTGAACCTTTCTTTTATTTCCATCATTGCTTCCTCGATGTACAGATTGAAGAGTAGGGGCGAAAGGCTACAGTCTTGTCTTACACCCTTCTTAATACGTGCACTTCGTTCTTGATCGTCCACTCTTATTATTCCCTCCTGGTTGTTGTACATATTGTATATGACCCGTCTCTCCCTATAGCTTACCCCTACTTTTTTCAGAATCTCGAACAGCTTGCACCATTTTATATTGTCGAACGCTTTTTCCAGGTCGACAAATCCTATGAAAGTGTCTTGATTTTTCTTTAGCCTTGCTTCCATTGTTAGCCGTAACGTCAGAATTGCCTCTCTCGTCCCTTTACTTTTCCTAAAGCCAAACTGATCGTCACCTAGGGCATTCTCAATTTTCTTTTCCATTCTTTTGTATATTATTCTTGTAAGCAGCTTCGATGCATGAGCTGTTAAGCTGATTGTGCGATAATTCTCGCACTTGTCAGCTCTTGCCGTCTTCGGAATTGTGTGGATGATGCTTTTCCGAAAGTCAGATGGTATGTCGCCAGACTCATATATTCTACACACCAAAGTGAATAGTCACACCAAAGTGAATAGTCGTTTTGTTGCCACTTCCCCCAATGATTTTTGAAATTCTGGTGGAATGTTATCAATCCCTTCTGCTTTATTTGACCGTAAGTCCTCCAAAGCTCTTTTAAATTCCGATTCTAATACTGGATCCTCTATCGCTTCTAAATCGATTCCTGTTTCTTCTTCTATCACATCAGACAAATCTTCACCCTCATAGAGGCTTTCAATGTATTCTTTCCACCTATCTGCTCTCTCCTCTGCATTTAACAGTGGAATTCCCGTTGAACTCTTAATGTTACCACCGTTGCTTTTAATGTCACCAAAGGTTGTTTTGACTTTCCTGTATGCTGAGTCTGTCCTTCCGACAATCATATCTTTTTCGATGTCTTCACATTTTTCCTGCAGCCATTTCGTCTTCGCTTCCCTGCACTTCCTATTTATTTCATTCCTCAGCGACTTGTATTTCTGTATTCCTGATTTTACCGGAACATGTTTGTACTTCCTCCTTTCATCAATCAACTGAAGTATTTCTTCTGTTACCCATGGTTTCTTCGGAGCTACCTTCTTCGTACCTATGTTTTCCTTCCCAACTACTGTGATGGCCCTTTTTAGAGATGTCCATTCCTCTTCAAGTGTACTGCCTACTGCGCTATTCCTTATTGCTGTATCTATAGCGTTAGAGAACTTCAAACGTATCTCGTCATTCCTTAGTACTTCCGTACCCCACTTCTTTGCGTATTGATTCTTCCTGACTAATGTCTTGAACTTCAGCCTACTCTTCATCACTACTATGTTGTGATCTGAGTCTATATCTGCTTCTGGTTACGCCTTACAGTCCAGTATCTGATTTCGGAATCTCTGTCTGACCATGATGTAATCTAATTGAAATCTTCCCGTATCTCCCGGCCTTTTCCAAGTATACCTCCTCCTCTTGTGATTCTTGAACAGGGTATTCGATATTACTAGCTGAAACTTGTTACAGAACTCAATTAGTCTTTCTCCTCTTTCATTCCTTGTCCCAAGCCCATATTCTCCTGTAACCTTTTCTTCTACTCCTTCCCCTACAACTGCATTCCAGTCGCCCATGACTATTAGATTTTCGTCCCCCTTTACATACTGCATTACCCTTTCAATATCCTCATACACTTTCTCTATCTGTTCATCTTCAGCTTGCGACGTCGGCATGTATACCTGAACTATCGTTGTCGATGTTGGTCTGCTGTCGATTCTGATTAGAACAACCGGGTCACTGAACTGTTCACAGTAACACACCCTCTGCCCTACCTTCCTATTCATAACGAATCCTACACCTGTTATACCATTTTCTGCTGCTGTTGATATTACCCGATACTCATCTGACCAGAAATCCTTGTCTTCCTTCCACTTCACTTCACTGACCCCTACTATATCTAGATTGAGCCTTTGCATTTCCCATTTCAGATTTTCTAGTTTCCCTACCACGTTCAAGCTTCTGACATTCCACGCCCCGACTCGTAGAACGTTATCCTTTCGTTGATTATTCAATCTTTTTCTCATGGTAACCTCCCCCTTGGCAGTCCCCTCCCGGAGATCCGAATGGGGGACTATTCCGGAATCTTTTGCCAATGGAGAGATCATCATGACACTTCTTCAATTACAGGCCACATGTCCTGTGGATACACGTTACGTGTCTTTAATGCAGTGGTTTCCATTGCCTTCTGCATCCTCATGTCGTTGATCATTGCTGATTCTTCCGCCTTTAGGGGCAATTTCCCACCCCTAGGACAAGAGAGTGCCCTGAACCTCTATCCGCTCCTCCGCCCTCTTTGACAAGGCCGTTGGCAGAATGAGGCTGACTTCTTATGCCGGAGGTCTTCGGCCACCAATGCTGATTATTTATCAAAATTTAGGTAGTGGCGGGGACCGAAGACGTTTTGATTATGAATCAAAGACGCTACCCCTAGACCACAGTACTATCGCTTCTCAATTTTGGTTATTGATACCAGTGTCTGAGTTTAATGTGTACAGCACCGAAGATGATCATTATGTGATCGAAAATCGATTCTGCTATCAATAAAACAGCAATATTACGACCAACACTGACCTTCCTTTTAATTTAACATATTAAATTTCTACACGCTTGGTTTATGAAGTGTTTCATTGCCTATCAGCAGTTACGTTATATTTTCTCTCCATAACATAGAGACATACATTGTAATGTGACTATATTTCTCGCATCAGGATATAAAATACTAAGTATTATATATCCCGACTCCTGAGGCCTCTAATTTCCCGTTACCATTTGGATGAATAAAAGCCCAAGAGGGATATGGTTCAAATGGCTCTGAGGACTTAACTTCTGAGGTCATCAGTCCCCTAGAACTTAGAACTACTTAAACCTAACTAACCTAAGGACATCACACACATCCATGCCCGAAGCAGGATTCGAACCCGCGACCGTAGTGCCGAAGAGGGATAGTAAAATTCACTGCTTATGGAATTATTCTAATTAAGTTGGCAATTCTAATGGAGTATTACAGTCTTTTGCTAATAGTTTCCTGCCTCTGACACTGTTACGGTCATTGACGTAAGTTCTGTAACGAGAATTAAGTAAATAATTCTTAATCTCGTGCTGACCAATCGAAACTTTTTGCCTAACTACAACTAGTTGGACGACGCAGGTGACTGGGGTCCTTAGACACGCTGATGTTCTGTTTTCAGAGACCAGAGTTCTGCATTGATCTTGAAAGGCGTCTTTCATGTCCTGCACTCGAGCGCGCTACGATAGTCACTTGTCAGCCTCAAAGGGCTGTAGTCATCTAGATAAATGTCTTGATGGTCGCATGACTGGAGCCAACCAATAGGAACGCTAAGTTGTAGAATTTGTTTTGGGAGGTCTCGAGGCCCGCACACAAAGCTGTTCTTCCTTCATGCTCCCGTGATGACTGCTCGTAGCACAGACGTTTTGTCTTGTGATGATGGAATAGGCACATTCATCTAACTTCTTTCTGTATTTGGCGAGACTGTTGATGGATTTTCACATTTTCGATGCGTTTGCATGATTGTACAGTACGTGGCCTTTCAGATCACGGAGAATCAGATTTCTGTCAGCGATCTATTTAGCTGTCGCATTTGGCGTGGGGAATGTTAGGTGTTTGCGCTTTCATCTTAACTTTAGAACATGTATGAATCAATACCTGTTTTTTATCCACTCGTCCAAGGTTATAGGTGTCTTATCTCAATGCTCTTTCATGCATTATACAATGTTCCGGGAATTAACAATAATATGTAAACAACAGTCACGGTAAAGCGTAACCTGAAATGTTCGCATTTAAAAATATGCTCTGATTTTCTGTTGACTGTTGTATCTGACGGGAATGTAAAGGCTTGTTGTCCATGGAAATATATTTACGTATCAAGTATGCTATCTTGTACATGAATACTGACAATTATATTACTTTTCACTGTAGTTGTAATCTTACGAATTTATTATCCTTCTTCGTCGTTTTTGTTTAATGACTCCTTCCATGCGTTCCATACGACCACATGTGTTCACTAAAGAAACATATTCTCGAAACGTACACCATTCATTTTAATTATCTTCTAAGTCGAAGTGAAGCAACCTGCAATAAAAAATGACTGCAAAAATATTAAAACGGGATTTCTGTTGGGCGGCTAAGCGTGCGTCGCTGTTGAACTTTGAAGCATACACGGAGGCATCGAAATAATTTCTGTTGCCCCACTAGTTCAGAGTTGTTCAGTTTATTAGGTAATCTAGGGCACATATGTCAATAACATTTGCATTGCACAAATTATCTGTAAGATACAGTTTATTGATATATGTAATTAATTGATGCATAAGGTCTTAAGTGAGCATTGTAATATCAGTTTGTCTTGGTCAACTCTGGTTAACCCTCTTTGCGAAAGTCCTTATCACCCCGAAAATTAAATCATCTCAGTCAAATTGCGCTTACTGATGTGTGGTTCATATCTGACATAATGGGGTCATACTTTAGCGCACAAAACCTGACTGATAGCAACTTATGGCCTTTCAGGTTACAGAAATTAAAAGATGGCAGGCTTTCACGCTAATATGGAGATTATTGATTGGAAACAGTGAACTCTATATAAACTGGAAGTCGAACTCCAGCTGCTTAATAATCCCGACAAACGATCCTCAGCTTCGTTTCATGCTTAACTGCAGCATGCCGGTCATGAAGTATCGCTAGAATGCAGGCGAAGAATGAGATGAACTGTTTCAAGACTAGTGGAATAACCGATAATAATTTTGGGGTATCATTTTAAAAATTTCGTGTGCTCTATATATTGACAGATTGATTACAAAACTGAACTGCATTACTTCACTTATGCTTTACTTACACACTGCGTTGTCGTGCAAAGGAACTACATGAGTTGCAGCAGAACAGTATTTACTACATCACTCAAATATTTCAATACGTGTCATTCGTAAAATCAGATGTTGTAAACAGTGACAATGCATCTGGAATGAATTTGACATCTTTTGTCCAGATATGCCAACAGCGATAAATACTACAGATGTCCTTTTTCTCTTGCACCCGCCTGGATAACTGTGCATGTTTAAGCGCTGCTTCCAGGATGGGGAAGTGTGCCGGCCACGGATGGAATGCACCTAGTGGATTAGCGACGGTGGTCTGTGTGCCGTCCACCCTCCATGTGACTTTTAGGCAGTTTCTCGTACCCCATCAGGTCAATACCAAGTTGGTACCAAAGACCTACTTCAGTTAACGATTCATAAACATTTATAAAGCGTTCTCACACTTTCACATGATTGATACTACAAGGGCATTCGGTCACTTTTTAACATTAACAACGCCAAATCCGCTAATAACCATGGCGAGCCTGCGTTAATGCGGCACAAAGACAGAGGAAAAAGAAAAGACCTTATTTTTCTTTAGCTTCTATACCATACCTATCCAGGCTTGGCATGGTTATTATCGGATTTGGCGTTGTTAATGTTAGAGAGTGGCTAGATGCCCTTCCTGTCGCTACTCCTCTACTCCTCGAGACGGAATGTGAAACTATTGCGAATGTTTCTAAAAGCTTGCGAATCGTGTAACTGAGGTGGGATGTGGGTACCAGCCTGGTTTTCACCTAGTCGGAAATGGAAAAACGCCTAAAAGCCACATACAGGTTGGCCAGCACACCGACTCTCGTCGCCAGTTGCCCAACCGGATCTGATCCGGGGCCGGCGCACCTCCACGAATCCCGGAAGCGGCGCTGTACCAAGTGTTGCTATCCGGGCGGGCTCTAATATACAGGATGAAGAGAAAATGACGCACTTGGCAGTCGGCATGCGATTCTTCATCCCAGGTCAAGACAGAAGTATATCTTTCAAAACCTAGTCCCGCCAATAGGTGCAACAGAAATGGGATTTAAAAAACGAGGCTCTCGCAACGCTTATCTGCGTGCAGCGTGGTCATGAACAGATTGTATGAATTCTGCACTGTGACGGAGCTGTCCCATTAGCTGAGTCAGACGAGCCAATGCTTTGGGGACGGATACGCAGACTTGCCGTGCCGAACTTTTTTTTCTTTTTCAATTAAAGCATCATATTGTATCCAATTCATCCCACCATAATGCGGTATTTCTTTCTGTTACTGTTATCTTTATTTTAAGACATAACACGAATTTCTTACAGATGTGAACGACCACTTCGTTTCGCCCATGACACAAATAAAACCAGCAGATGCAGTAACATCGTCTGTATCCAATTATGTACAAAAAACACAACAGGTAGGCGTCGCTATATTGCACATTATACTGTGCACAGCAATTCCGTTCTGTATGTTCGATGTCCAGGTTTATCTTCACAGAGCTGGTACATACATGTACGAGCAACCCTGACTTTAGAGATGTTCAAACCGACCACTTTGCATATGCAAACACTTCGCCACTCGCTGAATCATACGTTCCTCGACCCTACGCAACATACATGCATCCACCATTTCCGGTACACAAGTGGGCTTTTAGGTAGTTTACATTCATGAGTGGTGTACTGTAAACTTGTTCCTTTAAGTGTCCCCACATGTAAAGATCTAGTGGATTAAGGTCCGGGGAAAGTGGGGGTCAGAACATTGGACCTCCGCGACCGATCCATTTCCCCAGAAACGTTTCATTTAAGTAGTTACGCACATACGCTCCAAAATGTGGCGGTGTGCCATCATACTGAAACCATAGCTTTCGCTGAACACCAAGTGGAACATTTTGTAATGCGACAGGCAAAGAAATGCACGATATACGATAAGGAGCGCCTTGTCCATTAATATATAAGGCCCCAAAAGCACTGCTCTCACAATTCCAGCCCGCAGATTTATGCCCAAGTGTGCCTGAAAGTAATGTTTACAGATGACAAGTGGGTTGTGTTCCGACCAATAATGGCTGTCGTGGAGGTTGAAAACAACGAATGAAGCTAGATTCGTCGGCCCATATCATGTTATTTATAAAATATTCGTTATCTTTCACCGGGTCAAAAAACCACTCAAAAATGGCTCTGAGCACTATGGGACTTAACATCTCAGGTTATCAGTCCCCTAGAATTTAGAACTACTTAAATCTAACTAACCTAAGGACAGCACACACGTCCATGCCCGAGGCAGGATTCGAACCTGCGACCGTAGCGGTCGCGCGATTCCAGACTGAAGCGCCTAGAACCGCTCGGCCACCAACGGCCGGCAAGCCATTCAAAAAACAGTTTTCGTCGAATGCGGTCTTCTGGCAACTGGTGTTGGTTTACCGTGTAGCGATATGGATGCAATTCTTCATCGCGTAATACCGGGTGATCTAAAAGTCAGTATAAATTTGAAAACTGAATAAATCACGGAATAATGTAGATAGAGAGGTACAAATTGACAAAAATGCTTGAAATGAGATGGGGTTGTATTAGAACCAAAAAAATACAAAAGTTCAAAAAAGTCCGACAGATGGCACTTCATCTGATCAGAATAGCAATAATTAGCATAACAAAGTAAGACAAAACAAAGATGATGTTATTTACAGGAAATGCTCAATAAGTACACCATCATTCCTCAAAAATAGCTGTAGTCGAGGAATAATGTTGCGAACAGCACTGTAAAGCATGTCCGGAGTTATGGTGAGGCATTGGCGTCGGATGTTGTCTTTCAGCATCCCTAGAGATGTCGGTCGATCACGATACACTTGCGACTTCAAGTAACCCCAAAGCCAATAATCACACGGACTGAGGTCTAGGGACCTGGGAGGCCAAGCATGACGAAAGTGACGGCAGAGCACACGATCATCACCAAACGACGCGCGCAAGAGATCTTTCACGTGTCTAGCAATATGGGGTGGAGCGCCATCCTGCATAAACATCGGGCAGCAGGTGTTTATCAGCCAGGCTGGGGATGATGCGATTCTGTAACATATCGGTGTACCTCTCTCCTGTCACGGTAGCAGTTACAAAACCAGAATCACGAATTTCCTCGAAGAAAAAAGGCCCGATAACGGTAGATGTGGTAAATCCAACCCATACTGTGACTTTATCGTCGTGCAATGGAGTTTCCACGACAGTTCTAGGATTTTCGGTAACCCAAATTCTCCAGTTGTGGGCGTTGACAGACCCTCGGAGCGTGAAATAAGCTTCATCGGTCCACAACACGTTACTCAACCAATCGTCATCTTCCGCCATCTTTTGAAACGCCCACACCGCAAATGTCCTCCGCTTCTCTAAATCGCCAGGTAACAGTTCATGATGCCGTTGGATTTTGTACGGATAGCACCGGGGGTTACGCTTAAGTGCCAACCAAACAGTAGTGTATGGAATGCCGGTGCGACGTGCGACTGCACGAGCGCTAACTTCCCCGTGCATAGACGAACCCGCTACAGTCTCCATTTCTTCCTGAACTGTCTCATCAGCATTACGCCTTGTGCCTGGTCGGCCACTACGGGGTCTATCGTCTAAACAACCCGTGGCTTCGAACTTCGAAATCATTCTCGCCACAGCTGCATTTGTCAACGGACCTTTACCCGTTCGAATCCCCTTCCTATGGCGACAGGTTCGTAACGCTGAACCAGCACGTTCCCCATTCTGATAATACATCTTCACTAAAATCGCCTTTTCAGGTAACGTCAACATGCTGCGACTGCTGGCGCATCTGATTCTCTCTCTCATTGCAGCTCCTTTTATACACGATTTTCATGCGCAGTCACTGACGTTTGCATGGGGGCTTTCACGTTTTGCTGTCCAGCGCCATCTGTCGGACATTTTTTGAACTTTACTTTTTTTGTTGTAATAAAACCCCATGTCATTCCAAGCATGTGTGTCAATTTTTACTTCTATATCTACATAATTTCATGGTTTATTGAGTTTTCAAATTTATACTGACTTTTTGACCACCCGGTACTTACACAACCAGTTTGAGATATTTGAAACTGCCGTGAATATCACGGGTAGTTTTCTGTGGCGATTGGTGAACATTTTCAAGAACTGCGTCTTCGGAGGAGTACGTCTAGTCATTGGACGACCTCTGCCCATTAGTCGTGGACGAAGGTTACCAGTTTTGCGTAGGCGTTGCTCCAGGCGACGAAAAACGTTCTTATCGGGATGGTGCCTTTGAGGTTACCGTGCAGCAAATGCACGAGCAGCAGCGGCGGCGGCGGCGGCTTAGTTACTGCATGCACCCAGCACCAAAAGCATATCGACATATTCATCGTTTGTGTACTCCATTGGGAAGCCGCCTTCCATGAACGTGTTGGGACCAGTCATGGATTTGCACTGCGCGGTTTATTGACACATGCATGCAGTTTAACGGCTCAAAAAAAAAATGGCTCTGAGCACTATGGGACTTAACATCTGAGGTCATCAGTCCCCTAGAACTTAGAACTACTTAAACCTAACTAACCTAAGGACATCATACACATCAATGCCCCAGGCAGGATTCGAACCTGCGCCCGTAGCGGTCGCGCGGTTCCAGACTGAAGCGCCTAGAACCGCTCGGCCACACCGGCCGGCTTTGGCAGTTTAATGGATCCCACTGTTATGTGATAGGCTATTGTCATCTGATAAAACGATGTCCTACTTATAAACGACGAGAAGTAGGGAACGGACGTCTTAAAAAAGTAAAAAATTATTTTACAAGGATGAGAAACATAGCTCCATGGTGAACGAGAGTTTGATGTCCCAGCAGTCTACTCAGTGAGCGTCGACGGCTGGTACGGTAGTGAGGAGTATACACGTTCCTCTATACATTCTCATGCTCTCCATGATGTGACAGTGTTGAAAGCTCCTCGTTTTTCAAAATCTTCCCTATCTGTTTTGGTATAAAACTTTTGTCTTGAATCTGGATGGATCGCAGCCACCTACATCTCGATCTAAAACGAAATAAATTTTTCTATACTTGATATCTAAAGTGTGGGCGTCGAGGTGTGTGGGACAAACATTGCGCTCACTTTACTCTTCTTCAAAATAGTCTGCGGAATGTCCTGTGCACTTCATTTAGCGATGTTGTTCCATTGGGATTTGTGACACATGAACTCTGACACACTACGACTCCAATCCACTACTTAACACTGACTGCTCGCAACTGACTGAGGGAATGCACATTGTTGCTTGCAGTAGTTAGTTCAAGGTGACGCAGTAGTTACTGCACAGTCAAGACTTAACCGCCAGGAATAAAATCAGTCTCGGAACTTTTCGGGCGGACGGAGTAAGGATTACACACTGAGGTGACAAGTCATGGGATAGAGACATGCATAAATACAGACGGCGGTAGTACCGCGTACACAAGGTATGAAAGGGCAGTACATTGGCGGAGCTGTCATTTGTACTCAGGTGATTATGAGATAAGGTTGCCGACGTGATTATAGCCGCCCAACTGGGATTAGCAGACTTTGAACGTGGGGTGGTAGTTGGAGCTAGAAGCATGAGACATTCCATTTTGGAAATCGTTAGGGAATTCGGCATTCCTAGACACACTGTGTCAAGGGTCTGTCAAGAATACCAAATTTCAGGCATTACCTCTCACCACGGACAACGCAGAGGCCGACGGCCTTCATTTAACGACCGAAATAGCGGCGTTTGCAAACAGTTGTCAATGCTAACAAAGAAGCAACACTGTGTCAAATAACCGCAGGAATCAATGTGGTACGTACGACGAACATATCCGTTAGGACAGTACGGCAAAATTTGGCATTAATGTGCTATGTCAGCAAATGGCCGACGTCAGTGCCTTTCCTAACAGCACGACATCGCCTGCAGCACCTCTCCTTGTCTCGTGACCGTATCAGTTGGACCCTCGACGACTGGAAAACTGTGGCGTAGTCAGATAAGACCAGATTTCAGTTGGTAAGAGCTGATGGCAGAGTTCGAGTGTGGTGTAGACCTCACGAAGCCATGGACCCAAGTTGTCAATAAGACACTGTGCAAGCTTATGGTGGCTCCATAATGGTGTGGGCTTTACATAGAACGGAATAGATTATCTGGTCCAATTGAACCGATCATTGACTGGAAATGGTTATGCTCGGCTGCTTGGAGACCATTTGTAGCCATTCATGGACTCGATATTCCCAAATAACGATGGAATATTTTTAGATGGCAACGCACCATGTCACTGCGCCACAGCTGTTCGCGATTGGTTTGAAGAAAATTCTGGGCAATTTGAGAGAATGATTTTGCGTCTCAGATCGCCCGATATGAATTCCATCGAAGATTTATGGGACATAATCGAGAGGCTAGTTCGTGCACAAAATCCTGCACCGGCAACACTTTCGCAAGTATGAATGACTATAGAGGCAGCATGGCTCAGTATTTCTTCGGGGACTTCCAACAATGCCACGTGGAGATGCTGCACTGCGCCGGGCAACAGGAGATCCGACACAATATTACGAAGTACCCCATGACTTTTGCCACCTCAGTGTAATCTGAAATGGGTAAGTAATCGTTAATAGCGTAACATCGGTCGAAATTTTATCCATAACTACAATATGGCGTTCGACGCAGAGGGCTGGAATATGCATGCGCTGGCGCTGTACCCAGAGAACGAGCAAGTCGGCGTAGCGCAGTGGTAAAGGCTAACGCCTAGTGCTTTGGAGGTACCGTGTTCGAATCCTGCTCATGTACTTTGCCGGCAGGGTAGCTCAGCGTGTTCGGTCAGAGGGTTTAGCCACCCTCCGTAATAAAAAAAAAACTGAGTGAACGTATCAACGAACAACCTGAACGAGTGTCATAGAACGTCCGCCACGAACAATATAGAACAAAATGAGATTTGAGAAAAAGAGAGAGAGAACAGTTCTACCTCTAAAGAGCCTAGATAGATCACTGGGTGGAACAAATGACTACATCGCCTTGGCATGTGGATGGGATGGTGCCACATATAACATTCGTTCGAAGCTGTTTGCCCTTTGACTCAGCAGGCCAGCTGCAACACATAAAGAAGGATCCCGTATAACGTGTCAGACGAGTCTTTACTGCTCAGCGCTGAATGCAGAGATGTTTGTTGACATACATAGGAATGTCGAGACCGCCGGCGAATGGGCTAGTATCTGTGCTCCCTGTTTCGAAACACTATTAACTTTCAGAAAATATCAGTGTATGTATCATATATTTGTTAGTGGCTATCATGTATGTACGACAGTCATTCCGAAAACAATGGCTGCCATATATTTTAACGGAACAGAAAGCACAATAACACACTTATATAGAGCAAGATTTCAGCTACGCACTGTCCTTTCTGCACAGTCACCACTATTCGTTATGTATCAGGTGTTATAATTAAAGTGCAGTTACTCACGGAGGTGTACATGTGCGAATGCGTTAATGTGGATCCAATTTACGTTGGAAAAAATTCAGGTCCAATTTAGCCACCAGTTGCAAATCTGGCGCTGTACAGCATCTCGTCGATGTCTATGGTGCTCATATTGAACAAATTGTGTAAGCGGCGGTTAATAATAAAATCAACATTATGCCTCTCTCATTTGTTTGGCCTTTTCTGCCCACTTACCATTTTTAATCCACTGCATGTGAAAATATTTCAATACGTCTTTTTTCCATTCACAGCTCCAGATTTGTACCTGGTTGCTAAAATTGGAACTAATTTTTTTTCCAGCGTATACCTGTTCCACTTGAACGCATTAGAATATCTACCAAATTTCGCTGCCATACAGTAATTACAGCCCGAACTTGAATTGCGCTTTAATTATAACCACCCGGTACTTTTTCCAGTGACGAAACGAAGACTACACGCCGTAGCCGTAAATTACTGAACAAGCTGAGGTTGGTCCCTGTCGGTTGGTCTCTGTCTTACAGCTTGGCGACAGCATCTGAGTCTGGAAAATGTTGGTCACGTAGTCCATCTTTGAAGGAAGGAAGGTGGTTAGGACTTAACGCCCCGTCAACATGGAGTTCATCAGAGACGGAGCATAAGCTTGAAATGTTTCAAGCATGGGGAAGGAAACTGGCTGCTTCATTTCACAGGAACCATCCCGGCATTTGCCTCGAGCGATTTAGGGAAATCACTGGAAACTCAAATCTGGATTGCCACCTGTGTCACCTTACACGGTGCCACTTTTCACAGGCGAAGACAAGTGGAAGCCTCTTCAAGCTAACTGACGACCGCACGGTGTATGTGGTAGGACAGTTAGCTAAATTTGAGAACGATTTACGTGGTCGCAAAACTGCTGTGAGACCTCTCGTTATCGTGGCGCTAGCGCAAGTTTACTTTTCATCTTTCGCTGACTTTGAAAAGTCGGGAATTCAACTAAGTCGGTGTAGTCTTGCAGCGTTGAAGACTGGCAGTTGGTTTAGATACCATGTCATACCAAAGAACCACATCCCGTATAGTCCAGAAGATTGTGCAGATGGCTGTGCCCTGAAATTATTTCTTGAGAACTGGGACTGTCTTTTGGATTACGGTTCATTTTGATGAACCACGCCTCATATGCCGCGATAACGATTTTTCAGAAAAGTGTCGCCTTGAGCCTCATATTGGTCCAGGAGACCGAGGCGAATTTCAGTTCGATGAGTTTCTGGTGTTGTGTAAGCATCTGCGGAACCGATCCCACACAGAGGTTTCGATGACTAAGATTGCGTAACGTCTTGTCTAAGGGGTACTGCCGACATTCAGCTGTGCACACAATTCATTGGTCGTAGTCCAATGATGATCAGCCGGCCGAAGTGGCCGTGCGGTTAAAGGCGCTGCAGTCTGAAACCGCAAGACCGCTACGGTCGCAGGTTCGAATCCTGCCTCGGGCATGGCCGTTTGTGATGTCCTTAGGTTAGTTAGGTTTAACTAGTTCTAAGTTCTAGGGGACTAATGACCTCAGCAGTTGAGTCCCATAGTGCTCAGAGCCATTTGAACCATCCAATGATCATCTCGGATGAGTTGATCGAGACGCTGTTTATTGTGAGGGACGGCAGCTGAACGGGCGTGGCTTGTCTGAACGTTCTTTTCAGCAGCACTGAAATGCAGCGCCCACCACCTTGCATTACTCACGTCTGTTGTATCGTTTGCATACACTTGATAGATTTCAGTTGGCACAATTTGTTCAAGATGAGGATTTCAGTGACACATCTCTGCTTCACATATACGTATCTCCAAATCACATGTCATTTTGGAATGTTCCCCTGCCGCTGCTGTCTGTCCGAAAACAACGAAACCGGCAGGACATTGTATGAAGATTCAAACATTGAAGACCTCGGATGTAAAAAATGGTAAGGGGCACCTTGATTGTTCTGAGAAACTACACAGTAAAGCTTCCATAAAATCTTGTAAATGAGACATTTGAAGTATATGAAATGTGATTTGTCATTCAGGTAAGTTACTGTTTTCAAATACACCGTCGGTAAAAAAAATTAGCACATCCTCTTTGAGGTTTCCATTCATTCAATATTTATTATTGCAACAGTGCATACGGAGTACAGATCAATAGTACAACCGGATCTGAGGTACCGCGTATCGACCCGTGCTGAAACACCCGTGTTAGTACGTGGTGTAGCCTCCACTGGCGGCAACGCAGGCGCTAACCCTGGCATCCAATCGATCGTACAAATGGCGAATACTGTCCTCGTATATGTTATTCCACTCCTGCTCGTCCTGTTCACGCAGTTCTGTAAGAGTTGTTGGTTGACGAGTGGCACGAGTCACTTACCGTCTCATCATATCCCACACGCCTGCTCGATTGGAGACAAGTCCGGAGGTCGTGCCGGCCAGGGATGTTTCACGGGCAGCGTGTGGGTGAGCATTATCCTGTTGGAACAACACATCACTTTTCAATTGTAATGACGGCAAAAGAACGCGCCTAACAATTTTCTGCACCTACCGAACGCTAGTTAGAATCCCCTCTATAAAAACCAAAGGTGAAACTTCCTGGCAGCTTTGTGTGCTGGGCCGAGACTCGAATTCGGGACCTTTGCCTTTCGCGGTCAAGTGCTCTACCAACTGAGCTACCCAAGCACGACTCACGACCCGTCCTCACAGCTTAAATTCTGCCGGAACTCGTCTCCTATTTTCCAAACTTCACAGAAGCTCTGCTGCGAACCTTGCAGATTCAAAAAATGGTTCAAATGGCGCTGAGCACTATGGGACTTAACATCTGTGGTCATCAGTCCCTTAGAACGTACAACTACTTAAACCTAACTAACCTAAGAACATCACACACATCCATGCCCGAGGCAGGATTCGAACCTGCGACCGTAGCGGGCACGCAGTTCCAAACTGAAGTGCCTAGAGCCGCATGGCCACACCGACGGGCGAACCTTGCAGAACTAGCACTCCTGGAAGAAAGGATATTGCGGACACATGGCTTAGCCACAGCCTGAGGGATGTTTCCAGAATGAGATTTTCACTCTGCAGCGGAGTGTGCGCTGATATGAAACTTCCTGGCAGATTAAAACTGTGTGCCGGGCCGAGACTCGAAGTCGGGACCTTTGCCTTTCGCGGGCAAGTGCTCTACCATCTGAGCTACCCAAGCACGACTCGCGACCCGTCCTCACAGCACTTGCCCGCGAAATCTGCCAGGAAGTTTCATATCAGCGCACACTCCGCTGCAGAGAGAAAATCTCATTCTGAAAACCAAAGGTGTGCGAGAGTTATAGTTTATCGCACGTGTAACGTGTCAAAATTAATTTTGAACAGTTTCGTGTCGTTACGTAAATAACTTGGTCGTTTCAATCTACTATGTCAGCAGCAGTAAAGCAGATAAAGGGTGTAAAAATGCTTTAAAGTCTCTCTCTCTCTCTATCTGTGTGTGTGTGTGTGTTTGTGTGTGCTCTAGAAAAACCAGTATTGTAACCAGCTGTAGAAATTTTCATTCAGAAGCGGCAAAGACCTTCTATGCGTGACGGCAAAAACGCCCGCCAGAAAACATCCTGGGCGAGCTGGCCGCTATACAACGAAACGACAGCCACAAGAAATTATATATTAATTGTTAAAGAATAATGGTAGCGCCGTACGTTTTGTCTAGATTTATGGTTGAGCTATGATTGTGTAAAAAGAAGCAGTTAGTCACTATCGAGGAGCCGAGTATGTGAGCTTGAGCAGTAAGACTACTGTTGTGTTACAGCATGTGATTCGAGACACGTTTACGTGTGTCACTATCGATACTTTGCTGTGAGAGTTCGTTGTCGATAATCAAGACAGTTGGGGATTTTCCGTGAATTTTGCTGGAAAGGTTTCGGAAGCTTGTAATGAGTAATGAGTGGATTTAGATTTTTAAATGCAAGATTAGATAATGCAATAACGATACTAGGACGGCCCGCCCGGTTAGCCGTGCGGTCTAACGCACTGCTTTCCGTGCGGGAAAACATGCTGGTCCCCGGCACGAATCCGCCCGTCGGATTAGTGTCGAGGTCCGGTGTGCCGGCCACTCTGTGGATCGTTTTCAAGGCGGTTTTCTATCTGCCTCGGCGAATGCGGGGTGGTTCCCCTTATTCCGCCTCACTTACACTATGTCGGCGATTGCTGCGCAAACACTTTCTCCTCATACGCATACACCATCATTACCCTACCACGCAAACATTGGGATTACACTCGTCCCCAGTTCCATATAATACAATACAACGATACTAGGGCGCAATCAATGGAACTGCATTATGAATCATACTGGAATGTAGCTCCTCGTAATTTTGTATTGTACTTGATCTGTGGTCGTGCGTACGACCGTAAATAAAAGTTTTTATGTCAGCCATTGTGTCTGACGAAGTCCGGTTTTGTTGGTTGTAACAGTTTGTTACACTCGCGTATAGTTTGAAGATTTTGGGATAAGCACACTCCAAGGTAGCTGAGTGTTAACTATTTGTGTAGACTGTGTACTACGAAGTAGTAACTAGTTGTATACTGTGGATCATTTAATAATCGAGCGTCATTCTCGAGTTTTTCTGGATCGTAGGATCAAGTACAGGAACAAACAGACCGAAAATGAATTCTGATCACCAGAGCATTTAGCCGGTACTGATTGTTAGTGACGCAATTGTAGATATTCCCTTGCCATAGATGAACCATTTGAAGACGGAAAATCCAACTACTACCATTATTCGAGTAGTGAGACGAGTGACATTCAGTTAAATTTCTAGTGGGTAAGCGAGCAGCCGACACCTGAAGTGGTTGAGTTCTGAAAATTTGATTTTGAGCTTGAAAGTGATGGTGACGTGTAGGTTTTATGTTTATTTTTTGTTTCAGTCTAGTTCAATGTGATGATTAGATTTGTGGTCATTCGCTCACATCAGTGTTTGCCGATGGAAATATCTGATTCATTTTAAATAAACTCTGATTAGTTAAAATTAAAACCAAGTCCCCTAATTATCATTTTATCCACTATTCTAAATAAAATGAAATCTAATTTTGAACTTTGGAAAGAACAAAGGTTGAAAGTTTAGTGATCTGATGTATAACAAGTACAGGAAACACGCTCAAGTCAGCGATATAATATAAATAAGTGAATGATGAGTCTTTGTAAAGAAAGCTGAGAAGTATTTTATCAGAGTTTAACGACGCAGTGTTTACTATTTACGTAAAGTCTCGAGACATAACATTGGAGCTACAGTTAAAAAATATTCCCAATTATAAACAAATAGGCAAAGATTTACTTACGAGAGAATTCTGATTTAATACAAAAGATTATATTTAAACTTTATTAGCAGAGGTATCGATAATTAGAGGATGTTAATAACTTTTGTTTCCATAGTAATCTTTGGCCTGAGACGACAAGTGTCCTATAAAATAATTAACTGCAGAAGCCTTTATACATTTTGGAATGCATAAGTGCTGTAATTAAGAAGTAGGATTAATTAAATAAATTATTTAATGCCAAGTACAACGTTGTTATTATCTGAGTAACAAGTTAAGCGGTATCAATGCTACGTGGCAGACTACGACTGTCCCGTATAATTTTCATTAATAGTAATTTGGACGGTACTCACGTTGGTGGTGTGTTGATACTCTCTCTAATTATTTATGAGCTTAAATCAAAAAAGATCCGTGGGCTCATTATGTTGGAAAGCTTACTTACCAATTCGAGCATGTACAGGAATGCTGATTACTTTCTTAATTGCTCATACAGTGTTTTCAAGAAACTGTTAGATTGAGATCTATCGCGCTTCTCCACAAATTATTTGCAATTTATTGCATCTGTATTTAACTTTTTCCTGATTTCCCTTGTACTGGGTTGGGGTGACGTCTGAACATTTTATCAAGGCTAAATACGTGAACACTCGTAGGCAGCAATTCCGGCACAGTGCACACGCCAGACCATAAGACCAGGGATGCGGACAGTGTGTCTTGGACGAATACACTCTACAGACAGCGCTCATCAGATCTATATCGTATGCGAAAACGACCCTCACTTGCGTGCAGACAGAATCAGCTTTCATCGTTGAAGACTACGGTGCGCCTTTCCGCCTTCCAAGTGAACTTCCGACAGCATCAGTCGAGCCGTGTACGTCGATGCTATGGAGTGAGTGGAAGAGGGGCTAGAGGTGTGTGTGTGTCTGTAGTCCTACTGCCAATAACCTGTTCACAACATTCGTGTTGACAAGTCTGGGCTCGCAAGCCCTCTTATCTGTGCTGTGATAGCTGTAACACCTGCCACAGTTACCCTTACAGTAAGACGATCCTGTCGCGCGTCTGTGTTGCGTGGAGGTCCAGAACATCGTCTAAGGGTGTGAGAATGTTCACGTGATCACTGATACAAGCATCGTTGCACAGTTGACGCAGCACGTTCAACTTGTGTGGCAATTATCTGAAAGCACCGTCCCGCCACTCGGAAAGCGCCTGCCGTTGTGACCGAGCGATTCTAGGCGCTTCAGTCTGGAACCGCGCGACCGCTACGGTAGCAGGTTCGAATCCTGCCTCGGGCATGGATGTGTGTGATGTCCTTAGGTTGGTTAGGTTTAAGTAGTTCTAAGTTCTAAGACCTCAGATGTTAAGTCCCATAGTGCGCAGAGCCATTTGAACCATTTTTGAACTCGGAAAGCCACAATTTGACCCCCTTCAAATTCGTTCATCTGGCTGTAGGAAGCACGAGTGTGCCTCCGTGGAATAGTTGACTACTTGCTTCACACGTTTGCACCACACTGAGCTTTTTGGCTATAAGTATTCCCGCTGCGCTATCTGTTAGCGAACAACGTTGAAACCATTATCAATACATCTAATAGCGTCAGGCGGCATATGCCGTCATCGGATAAAAATCGACGTCGCCTTTTCATGTGTACTAATTATTTTTCCGGCAGTGTATATTCACCGTAAGGACATATTTTTAAAAAAGTAAATTCTATCCAAAATTTTATTTTTGAAAATTCGACAATGGGTTCCTAAAATTGTTTTTTTTATTTGCAAATTATGTGCTCTTAATACGGGTTAGCACTGACTTACCACTGTTTACTTACTGGTCACTTGAACGAAACACTACCGCGAAAGCTCTTCAAAAATGTGTTCAAATGTATGTGAAATCTTATAGGACTTAACTGCAAAGGTCATCAGTCCCTGAGCTTACACACTACTTAACATAAATTATCCTAAGGACAAACACACACACCCATGCCCGAGGGAGGACTCCAAACTCCGCCCGGGGCCAGCCACACAGTCCATGACAACAGCGCCCTAGACCGCTCGGCTAATACCGTGCGACGCGAAAGCTCTCAAAAACACAAATTTAAAAGTTCTGAATTGTTTCAGTTTTGTAATTAAGATCTGTAGTAACAATTTTTCCAATAATAAAGTACAACAATATCAAAAATCAATCTATGATAAGCACATATAGAATTAATTTTAACAAGCATCTTCCTACAGCACGTAAACAACGTTAATAACGGCCCTTAAGATTTCTAGCATATCTCTGTCATATATGTTCACTCAAACTATAGCAATAAGAACAACTTGATATTGTTTACTTGCTCAACTAAATATTCATATTTATCCGATTAGCAACAGCTTTTGAAGCACATTTACGTTCAGGAATTTATTCAGGATCTTTATCTGAGTCGTAGTTATCGTCATCTTTAGATTCGTAAAAATCACCGCTGACAAAAATTTTCTTGTCTCGAACAGCGCACGCGTTACTAATCCCGGGAACTGCGTTTTACCACTTACCAGTATTTAGTTTACGCATCCTGGCAAAGTTACCGTTAGTGAGAACTGCCATTTCTCGTTTTCTTGTGAAACTATCAACTCATACAGATTACGGCTGAGGTCTTCAGTTAGTATTATACCAACACACTATGGTTCAAGCTATCAATTTAACATAAAGAAATAGGAGGCATTATCTGCCGTATAATTGTCGTGTTACTTACTCTGGTATCACTCTACCCTACCCACCGGTTTGTTTATCAAATGATTCCGTTCCGCGTACTCTCGAAAGTATCGTACTCGATACTACTTGGAATGGTGAACCAAGTAGCGAATCTTTATATTGATTAATCAAGGTTAGTCATGAAGATATGAATAAACAAGAAGAGCAGTATCACAATCATAATAACAGAAAGATCCCAAATTTGACTCGACACGTGAAATTCATTGCGCATCGGAAATGTGCTTTTACTTTAGCACAACTGACAAATATTTGCAGTGAGCTAAGAGGAAAAAGTATGCTAGAAGTGATCACTGGGTATCTCCAGCTAAAGACACCGTTCTAGACAAGGTTATAAAACGAGTATCTTCTGATATGTGCAAAGAACGTATGACAATGAGACGAGCGAGAGAGAGAGAGAGAGAGAGAGAATTATTGCGGGCAGTGAGAAGTGACCCGGTAGGCCGCAGGGCGTGGACGGCAGCAAGAACAAATCTAGCTGCACTCTGCGGACAGTCGCTTCAGCTGCAAATCGCTCTAATTATTCATAATTCAGCGACGGTAAACGTCACGATTTATATTAGAGGCTCCTACTAATCCTATATGTATGTGATCTCTGAGGGCAAGATTTTAACCAACATTGCGCCCAACACAAGATCTGTTGTGTTAGACGCTCGCTACCAGATGCATATGTTTCTTTCTGCTTTTCCAAGAAACTGATGAAAATGAAGCAGGATGATCCGACAAGGCCCTACGTAAAGATTTGGTCCCAGCAAGAAAAGAGCACTAGATCCTACAGCTACGCATACCTAGACCCCCTTCTGCAAGTGAGTACTGAGGAAACTCCCCAGATCTATCGGAATGCCATTACCTGGGTAGTCTTAACTGCCAACTACCACCCAGAAAATGTATCGCTCTTCTCATGGTGTCGTCCTCCATTTATAATAAAAGAACTAAAACAAAAAACGGTCAACTTCATCTTCGTGAAAAATAAAAATTATAATGTCTTTAACTTTTGCTATCTGTCGTCCTTAGTTGTGTAGAATATTATGTTAAAATTTTTCGTTTTGGGTTCGTTTAACACGAAATTTGTACGTAAAAATTATCACTACTATTATGTCATAAAAAATCACACAGTGAACAGAACTGTTTATAACCTCAGTCTACAATGTCCGCTAAGTAAAACAAATTGTGTAAACACAGACATGTATAGATTTTAGGCCACTGATGGTCCCTTTCAAATAGTAAAGGCGAAACCCGTACAGCACGAGAAACTCGTTCCACTCCGTTGCAACTGGACGAAGCTAAAGTGTTAATTACCAACACAATAATAATTGTGAACTGAAAGAAGTTACATCACAAAATCACTCAAAAATACTTCAAAAAATGGTTTAAATGGCTCTAAGCACTATGGGACTTAAGATCTGAGTTCTTCACTCCCATAGACATAGAACTACTTAAACCTAACTACCCAACCGACATCACACACACCCATGCCCGAGGCAGGATTCGAACCTGCGGCCGTAGCAGCAGCGCGGTTCCGGACTGAAGCGCCTAAAACCGTTCGGCCACCGCGGGCGGCAAAAATACTTCCACATCTAATAAATAGCATCTCATTTCCATTACACCAACATGCATTTTGTTCATTGAGACATGATGTAAATTAATACTTAAATTCTTTGCCAGAAACTGTGTTTTCATAAATGATATGCTGTGTCACGTTGCTCCACTTCATCTAAATGTATACTTCGTAATTCGCACTAAAATTTTTGACAGAGGTTTCACAGAACCACTTTCGGACCATTTCTCGACCGTACCGCTCTCGAATAGCCCATAGGAGAAATGAATACCTCAATCTTCCTCTCCGACCTGTGATTTCTCTTATTTTATTACAAACGTCAGTTATCCCTATGTAGATTGGATTCAACAAAATATTTTGCATTCAGAGGGGGAAGTTGGTGATTGAACTTTTATGAAAAGATCTCACTACAACGATAAACGTCTTTATTTTGATGATTTCCGTCCCAATTCGTGTACCATATCCGTGATCCCCTGTCCCATATCTCGCGATAACGGAAAACGAGCTGCTCTTCTTTGAATTAGTTCGATGTCTGCCGTCAATCTGATAAGGATCCCATACGGGAAGCAATGCTGCAGAAGAGTATTCGCGTAAGATTCTTCACATTCGACAGGAAATAGTTTGAGTTGCATTTTTTTCTTTATCGTTATTCCATATTTATTTTATTTATCATTATTTGTAATTTTTTTCACTTCTAGTTTCGTAGGATCAAATTGAGGAGCATGTCTGCTCTATTGGCATGGAACGAGTCATGAGGAAGCTCTCCAGCTTATACTTGAAAGTGCGAAGATGACAACTAATTTTTTTAAATTCTTGTGGTATACTAATATTAATATAAAGTATTAAAATAGTAAATTATTTACATGTATTTAATTATTAATAACGACAATTATACATTGACGATGTTAAAAAGGTGTTCGGGATTTATAGGAAGACAGTAAAATCTATCCATTTCATTCAACTGCACTGAACTTTATGACCAGGACTGAGAAAAGGTGAGTTGCGAGTACGGGGGTTATGCGATGCTTTCAGGACTGTGTGGTGGGGTAATCTAGTTAGTATGTGCGAATATATTGTATGGGAGAGTGGGTAGCAGAAAACAGTAGTGCGCAGGCCAGGCCACAAGATATAGAGAGGGAAAAGAGAATAGAGTGGGAAAATAGTGCTGAAAATAGGAGGGTAAGGATAGGGAAGAATGGGTTTGATCTGATAGGATGGATAAATGTGAGATCGGTTTTTGTAGTCTGGGAGGGGGAGGCTGTAGAATCCGTGTTTAAATAGGAGATGATGGGTGCGTCATTTTGGGATCGATGGGATGTATAAGTACAGGCTCGGCAGCACGCCATAATTGCTAAGAAGGGGGAAACCGTATATTTTTAGCTTTAATTTTTTTATTGTGTAGTTGTAAAGTAAAACGTAGCTGAAGAGGAAAAAGTCTTGAAGGGAAGATTATGTTAATGTGGTAAGCAAAACCTTTTGCGCGCCATTCGAGGATTTCGAGGTACTGATAGAAGCTGGGTGGAGCGGATATCCAGGTGACACTGCCATAGAAAACGATGAGTGTAATCAAGGCTTTGTCGGCGTGGAGAGTGGTGGAAGGATGCAAGCTCCATGTTCGCCCAGTTAGTAGTTTGAGTCTATTGTGACTTTACTGTCTGATGATTAGTGTATGGGATTTCTGTAATACAGCGACGGAAAAAATGGCAACACCACAAAATAATAAACGCAGAGTAATAAAATTTCTGGAATACATTTGTCAAGCTAACATATTTAAGTAATTATCACTGAAAGATCACAGGTTAAAATAAGCACGAGATAAGCCATTGCAAATGTGAAATGCTGGTGCATTTATAAACGGTGTAACCGCCACAATGTTGAATGCAAGCATTCAATCAATACAGGGACGGTTAATGCTGTTTGTGGATGACCCTGGAGTTGTAGTCCAATGATGTCCCATATGTGCTCGATTGGAGACAGATCTGGTGATCGAGCTGGCCGAAGCCGGCCGCGGTGGTCTCGCGGTTCTAGGCGCGCAGTCCGGAACCGTGCGACTGCTACGGTCGCAGGTTCGAATCCTGCCTCGGGCATGGATGTGTGTGATGTCCTTAGGTTAGTTAGGTTTAAGTAGTTCTAAGTTCTAGGGGACTGGTGACCACAGCAGTTGAGTCCCATAGTGCTCAGAGCCATTTGAACCATTTTTCGAGCTGGCCGAAGCATCATGTCGACACTCTGTAGAGCATTGCTGCACCACGAATAAGTACAGGGGTGGATTTGGGGTATTCTTGCAAATTTCGTGCAACTATGGCTCCAAGGTAGTAGCTAAGGAACCGAGTATCGCATCGGATGGCCGGCGTGGGTAATGTTGATGTTTAGCAAATGATTCTGCGAGGCAGGTGTACAACATCACTCACAGGCGAAAAGCCACAGCCTGACGCGCACTGTACACAAGTGTGAAGTAAGCGGGGCAGCACAGGGCACTGACGTGCTGAGAATAACCCATACATTGCAGTTACAACAGTTCCTAGTGACCTGCTTGCTGGGGCCGAAGCTGGCTGAGGAAAGCTGACGTGATAATTATTAAAGAGCATTCCACTGTCTGCTCCAGAGGATCTACATCAAAGACATACGGAAAAGACGTATAAATAAGCGAACTCAGAGGCTCAAATGGGGCAGTCGTGTTGATATTCTGTCCGCGTCTAGGACAGGAGAGAATGACGGTTGTTTAAGTTGAACTACGACGTCCTCCTGGTGACACGTGTCGGCGTTCAAACGGCCAGCTGAACCTACCACCAACCTCCGGTGCCCGAACGCGCCATAGCTGCGGAGTAGCGGAACACCTTTGAGATGCAGCGGCAGTGAGGGGCGAGAGGGCTGTTAGCCTCCGTTCTCTGGGCGACATCGTTCGCGGACTGCAAGTTGCCGCCTGCAAGGGTGGGACCGGGCCGCGAACTCGCGACCTCCTGGGTGCAGAGCTGCCTGTGGTCACTGAACGAGCTGCCCTGGGCGGCCAGCTGGAGCTGCTAAGGCTCACTGCAACAATGGTGGTTGGCTGTTTCCCTTCGGCGCTCTGCGTGGGGTCCACGTGTTGTGCTTGAGGGAGCAGACAGTCGTGTTAAAAATGTGTGTGAAATCTTATGGGACTTAACTGCTAACGTCATCAGTCCCTAAGATTACACACTACTTAATCTAAATTATCCTAAGGACAAACACACACACCCATGCCCGAGGGAGGACTCGAACCTCCGCCGAGACCAGCCGCACAGTCCCTGACTGCAGCGCCTTAGACCGCTCGGCTAAACACGCGCGGCCCAGCCGTGTTGTCTACCAGCGCAGCCAAGACGCACGGCGACCGCTTAACTATGGCGTGATCAGGAGCGCTACGACTGCAAGGCTGGGCGGCCGGACGCCAAAGAAGCAGATACTGGCGCTGGCATTGGCGCTGGCTCACGCACGGCACACTAAGCCATCGCCGGGATCAGCGGAAGCCCCGCCATGTACCTTCAATACAATAAAGTCACTGACACACTTGCCGGTGTTTCTCTGCCCGCTTCGGCGCGAGTCACCCCTCTCTCCCAACCCATACCTCTCTATCGTTCTGACATATTGCACCACTGGCCATTAAAAATGCTACACCAATAAAAATGCAGATGATAAACGGGTATTCATTGGACAAATATATTATACTAGAACTGACATGCGATTACATTTTCACGTAATTTGGGTGCATAGATCCTGAGAAATCATTACCCAGAACAACCACCTCTGGCTGTAATAACTGCCTTGATACGCCTCGGCATTGACTCAAACAGAGCTTGGATGGCGTGTACAGGTACAGCTGCCCATGCAGCTTCTACACGATACCACAGTTCATCAAGAGTAGTGACTGGCGTATTGTGACGAGCCAGTTGAGACGTTTTCAGTTGGTGAGAGATCTTGAGAATGTGCTGGCCAGGGCAGCAGTCGAACATTTTCTGTATCCAGAAAGGCCCGTACAGGACCTGCAACGTGCGGTCGTGCATTATCCAGCTGAAATGTAGGGTTTCGCAGGGATCGAATGAACGGTAGAGACACGGGTCGTAACACATCTAAAGTGTAACGTCTACTGTTCAAAGTGACGTCAATGCGAGCATGAGGTGACCGAGACGTGTAATCAATCGCACCCCATATCATCACGCCGGGTGATACGCCAGTATGGCGATGACGAATAAACGCTTCAAATGTGCGTTCACCGCGATGTCGCCAAACACGGATGCGACCATCATGATGCTGTAAGCAGAACTTGGATACATCCGAAAAAATGACGTTTTGCCATTCGTGCACCCAGGTTCGTCGTTTAGTACGCCATCGCAGGCGCTCCTGTTGTGATGGAGCGTCAAGGGTAACCGCAACCATGGTCTCCGAGCTGATAGTCCATACTGCTGCAAACGTCGAACAGTTCGTGCAGATGATTGTTGTCTTGCAAACGTCCCCATCTGTTGACTCAGGGATCGAGACGTGGCTGCACGATCCGTTACAGCCATGCGGATAAGATGCCTGTCATCTCGACTGCTAGTGATACGAGGCCGTTGGGATCCAGCACGGCGTTCCGTATTACCCTCCTGAACTCACCGATTCTATATTCTGCTAACAGTCATTGGATCTCGACCAACGCGAGCAGTAGTGTCGCGATACGATAAACCGCAATCGCGATAGGCTACAATCAGATCTTCATCAAAGTCGGAAACGTGATGGTGCGCATTTCTCCTCCTTACACGAGGCATCACAATATAGTTTCATCCAGGCAACGCTGGTCAACTACTGTTTGTGTATGAGAAATCGGTTGGAAACTTTCCTCATGTCAGCACGTTGTAGGTGTCGGCATCGGCGCCAACCTTGTGTGAATGCTCTGAAAAGCTAATAATTTGCATATCACAGCATCTTCTTCCTGTCGGTTAAATTTCGCGTCTGTAGAACGTCATCTTCGTGGTGTAGCAATTTTAATGGCCAGTAGTGTACAATCCTTGAGCTCGGGGGGCTGTAACAGCATGTTGGGTTACAGCAGCCGTATGTGGGCGAGCGTTATCCTATTGGAAAACATCTCCTGGAATCAATGGTAACTCAACAGATCGAATTTCCAGATTGACGCACTAATTTGCAGTCAGGGTTCTCCTGTTGTCATACGAAAAATGGTTCAAATGGCTCTGAGCACTATGGGACTTAACTACTGAGGTCATCAGTACCCTGGAACTTAGAACTACGTAAACCTAACTAACCTAAGGACATCACACACATCCATGCCCGAGGCGGGATTCGAACCTGCGACCGTAGCGGTCACGCGGTTCCAAACTGACGCGCTTAGAACCGCACGGCCACACCGGCCGGCTGTTGTCATACGAAATCGCACCCCAGACCACAGCACCAGGTGTAGGCCCAGTATCTCTAGGTCACAGACAGGAGGGTTGCAGATCCTAAACTGGTCTCCTCCTAACCAACACAAGGACATCACTAGCACCGAGGCAGAACCAGCTTTCATCAGAAAACACAACGAATCTCCACCCTGCTCTCCACTGAGCTCCCTCTTGGCACCACTGAAGTCGCAAATGGCTTTGGTTTGTGGTCAGTGGTACGCACGCTACAGGACCTCTGGGTCGGAGCTTGAAGTAACCTCCTTGAAGCAACCGGTTTGTAACAGATCGTTGTGTCACTGTGGTTCCAGGGGCTGCTTAAATTGCTGCTGCAGATGCAAAATGATGAGCCAGAATCATGCGCCAAACACGACGGGCATCCATCGTGATAGTGCCATGTGGTCGCCCGGAGACCAGTCTTCTCGCGACTTTACATTCCCTGACCACTGTTGCCAGGCGTCATGTACAGTGGCTACATTCCTGCTAGGCCCTTCTCCAATATCGCAGAAGGAACTTACAGCGCCTCGTAGCCCTATTACACGGCCTTGTTCAAACTCAGTGAGATGCTGATAATGGCGTCTTTGTCGCCTTAAAGGCATTTTTGACTACCATCAACTCACCACGTCTGAACTCAAAGGTAACTAAAGCCCACGACCGTTAAAGCGTAAATTTAAAGCAAATCTTATTTGCATCCTCATAGTGGCACTATTAGCGGCTCTTTTATTCGACTGGCACGAAATTGGAATGGGCATCATCTTTCAGACATAGAAACATGACTATCATCTTTAGTTTAAGTGCACATCTCCTATTTCGAGTTGCGATTTTTTTGTGTAGTTTACAATGTAAGGTAAGTCCGAGGTATACTAATGTGTTAAGTTTATGGGATAGGATGGTCAAAGATGACTGCGTTTTTTTGTGAAGATGTATCTTGAGGAGTCAGTGGTGACATCAGGACATAAATTGTTTATAGGAAGTTGAGGGGATACTTGAACTTATGAAGTGTAGGGTACAGGTTTTAGGAAAGCGGTAAGCGAATAGGAGGGCATGCTTTAGGCGGCTCAAGAGCATATGATATACAAGGAAAGGAGAGAGAGGACAGATCGTTGGGTCATACCTGGAATAGGATGGAAGTTACGAAAATTGGTATTGTGAAAGATGAGAAAGATGGGCTGGTTATTGTGTGATCGTTTCTTGCTTTGTGGAAACCTGTATGAGAAAGTATATATATGACACGTGCCAGCAGTGTTGCCAGCGTCGGAGAGGCACAAAACTGGTTGGCTCGAGTTCTCTGATATCGACCTGTCAGCTAACCTGTTTGTGTGTTGCAGCTCGTCTTACACTTTCTCCTTGTCAACTACCGAGGCAATCCATAAGTTACGCCTCATCTACTTCATCCGTTAAGGTGTGATCGATGTGTTATGTTTTAGGGTATGTTAAGTATTTCGCAAACAGATGGTGCTATTCGGTTACAGCTTTAGAAGGCCGTGGCAAACTGCTGACATCTGTACCTGTAAGAGATCCAAGGGATCAACAGTTACGCCACACGGTAATTTTGGATGGTATTTTATGTTTTCTGTCTGCGTCAATGAACTGGGAATAAAGAAATAAATATCGTAAAAGTAAAACTTGCCGCTTCGCAAAAAAAGAGGAACAACAAAAAACTGTTTTTAGCAAACGCACACGGGGTACACAGTGACCGCTGAAATTAATAAATCTGCGAAGGTTGCCTATTATTTGATTTGTTTCACTATTTTCGCTTATTAGAAGCGAGCCCTTTCAGATAATGCCCTGGTGGCAACACGTTAGTGCTGGAAAAACACTGCTCCGTAACATCGACAACAACTGCTACAAAAATGTCACCTCTCTCATTGAAAGAAAAGGTCCGCATTAAGTTCTCTTACTGCGACGGGCACTAGCGGACGCAATCCTCCCGGAAAGCTGCATCGCCGAGATGCTGACGTCGACGGCGACCCGACAGTCTTCTGGCGCTGAACCCACCAGCGTACAAAGTTGTTACCAGAATATGTTCCTGACGTAGTCACCCACTTCTGTGGGACTGCGTCAACGATCGACCCTAGAGAGAATACTAATTGCGCACTTTTGAATTTGTTCTCATTCGTGTTCGCAGTTTTGGGGCATCATTGCACGTGAATCATCTCCAGAGAAGTACAGCCATGTTCGCTATGAAGCATCCCGTTCTTAACTGTTGAATAAGAATAATTGACTCCTAATAAAAAGAGGTACGAGGGATATTGGGAAAATAAGGTTCCTGAATTCCAGTCAAGAACAGCTGCCGAGAAACGTAGAAGTAGATATCCTCGGTGTAGCAAAGAAGCTTAAATCACTTAATAAAGGCAAGGCGTCCGGTCCAAACTGTATACCAGTCAGGTTCATTTCAGAGTATGCTGATACAATAGCTCCATATTTAGCAATTATATACTACCCCTCGCTTATAGAAAGATCCGTACCTAAAGACTGGAAAATTGCTCAAGTCACACCAAGTCAAGGGAAATAGGAGTAATCCGTTGAATTACAGGCCCATATCACTAACGTCAATTTGCAGTATGGTTTTGGAACATATACTGTATTCGAACATTATGAAGTACCTCGAACAAAAAGATTTATTGACATATAGTCAGCACGGATTCAGAAAAATCGTTCTTGAGAAACACAACTAGCTCTTTATACTCATGAAGTAATGAATACTGTCGACAGGGGATGTAAAATTGATTCCATATTTTTAGTTTTCAGTCTTCTGGCGAGTGCGGGAAAGCTACTTCAAACAGCATAGTGAACGCATTATTGTGGCCAAGATAGACACGAAGCCCACGCCTACTACAGTAGTACAAGTTTATATGCCAACTAGCCCTGCAGACGATGAAGAAATTGAGAAAATGTATGATGAGATAAAAGAAATTATTCAGGTAGTGAAGGGAGACGAAAATTTAATAGTCATGGGTGACTGGAATTCGAGAGTAGGAAAATGGAGAGAAGGAAACATGGTGGGTGAATATGGATTGGGGGTGAGAAACGAAAGAGGAAGCCGTCAGGTAGAATTTTGTACAGAGCATAACTTAATCACAGCTAACACTTGGTTCAAGAATCATGAAAGAAGGTTGTATACGTGGAAGAACCCTGGAAATTCTAAAAGGTTTCAGATACATTATATAATGGTAAGACAGAGATTTAGGAACCAGATTTTAAATTGTAAGACATTTCCAGGGGCAGATGTGGACTCTGACCACAATCTATTGGTTATGAACTGTAGATTAAAACTAAAGAAACTGCAAAAAGGTATGCGACTGCTACGGTCGCAGGTTCGAATCCTGCCTCGGGCATGGATGTGTGTGATGTCCTTAGGTTGGTTAGGTTTAAGTAGTTCTAAGTTCTAGGGGACTGATGACCACAGCAGTTGAGTCCCATAGTGCTCAGAGCGATTTGAACCATTTGCAAAAAGGTGGGAATTTAAGGAGATGGGACCTGTATAAACTGAAAGAACCAGAGGTTGTATAGAGTTTCAGGGAGAGCATAAGGGAACAATTGACAGGAACGGGGGAAAGAAATACAGTAGAAGAAGAATGGGTAGCTTTGAGGAATGAAATAGTGAAGGCAGCAGAGGATCAAGTAGGTAAAAAGACGAGGGCTAGTAGAAATCCTTGGGTAACAGAAGAGATACTGAATTTACTTGATTGAAGGAGATAATACAAAAATGCAGTAAGTGAAACAGGCAAAAAGGAATACAAACGACTCAAACATGAGATCGACAGGAAGTGCAAAATGGTTAAGCAGGGATGGCCAGAGGACAAATGTAAGGATGTAGAGGCTTATCTAAAGAGGGGTAAGATAGATATTGCCTACAGGAAAATTAAAGAGACCTTTGGAGAAAAGAGAACCACTTGCATGAATATCAAGAGCTCAGATGGCAACCCAGTTCTAAGCAAAGAAGGGAAAGCAGAAAGGTGGAAGGAGTATATAGAGGGTCTATACAGGGGCGATGTTCTTGAGAACAATATTATGGAAATGGAAGAGGAGGTAGATGAAGATGAAATGGGAGATACGATACTGCGTGAAGAGTTTCACAGAGCTCTGAAAGTCCTAAGTCGAAACAAGGCCCCGGGAGCAGACAACATTCCTTTAGAACTACTGACAGCCTTGGGAGAGCCAGGCCTAACAAAACTCTACCATCTGCCGAGCAAGATGTATGAGACAGGTGAAATACCCTCAGACTTCAAGACGAATATAATAATTCCAATCCCAAAGAAAGCAGGTGTTGACAGATGTGAAAATTACCGAACTATCAGTTTAATAAGTCACAGCAGCAAAATACTAACGCGATTTCTTTACAGACGAATGGAAAAACTGGTAGAAGCTGGCCTGGGGAAGTTCAGTTTGGATTCCGTAGAAATGTTGGAACACGTGAGGCAATATTGACCCTACGACTTATCTTAGAAGAAAGATTAAGGAAAGGCAAACCTACGTTTCTAGCATTTGTAGACTTAGAGAAAGCTTTTGACAATGTTGACTGGAATACTCTCTTTCAAATTCTGAAGGTGGCAGGGGTAAGATACGGGGACCGAAAGGCTATTTACAATTTGTACAGAAACCAGATGGCATCTATAAGAGTCGAGGGACAAGAAAGGGAAGCAGTGGTTGGGAGGGGAGTGAGACAGGGTTGTAGCGTCTCCCCGATGCTATTCAATCTGTATATTGAGCAAGCAGTAAAGGAAACAAAAGAAAAGTTAGGAGTAGGTATTAAAATCCATGGAGAAGAAATTAAAACTTTTAGGTTTGCCGATGACATTGTAATTCTGTCAGAGACAGCAGTTGAACGGAATGGACAGTATCTTGAAAGGAGGGTATAAGATGAACATCAACAAAAGCAAAACGAGGATAATGGAATGTAGTCAAATTAAATCGGGTGATGCTGAGGGAATTAGATTAGGAAATAAGACACTTAAAGTAGTAAAGGAGTTTTGCTATTTGGGGAGCAAAATAACTGATGATGGTCGAAGTAGAGAGGATATAAAATGTAGACTGGCAATGGCAAGGAAAGCGTTTCTGAAGAAGAGAAATTTGTTAACATCGAGTATAGATTTAAGTGTCAGGAAGTCGTTTCTGAAAGTATTTGTGTGGAGTGTAGCCATGTATGGAAGTGAAACACGGATGATAAATAGTTTGGACAAGAAGAGAATAGAAGCTTTCGAAATGTGGTGCTACAGAAGAGTGCTGAAAATTAGATGAGTAGATCACATAATGAGGAGGTGTTGAATAGAATTGGGAAGAAGAGGAGTTTGTGGCACAACTTGACTAGAAGAAGGGATCGGTTGGTGAGACATGTTGTGAGGCATCAAGGAATCACCAATTTAGCATTGGAGGGCAACGTGGAGGGTAAAAATCGTAGAGGGAGACCAAGAGATGAATACACTAAGCAGATTCAGAAGGATGTAGGCTGCAGTAGGTACTGGAAGATGAAGAAACTTGCACAGGATAGAGTAGCATGGAGAGCTGCATCAAACCAGTCTCAGGACTGAAGACCACAATAACAACAACAACTGTTTTCAGATGATGCTGTCATTTACCTTCTTTTTAAGTCATCAGATGATCAAAAGGAATTGCAAAATGATTTAGATAATATATCTGTGTGGTACTTGAAGTGGCAATTGATCCTGAATAAAGAAAAGTGTGAAGTTTTTCACGTGAGTACTAAAAGAAATTCGCTAAATTTCGATTACGTGATAAGTCACACAAATCTGAAGGCTTTAAATTCAACTAAATATTTAGGGATTAGAATTACAAATAACCTAAAGTGGAATGATTACATAGATATTGTTGTGGGTGGAGCAAACCAAGACTGCGATTCACTTAGGTGCAACAGGTCTACTAAAGAGACTGCTTACACCACTCTTGTCCGCCCTGTTCTGGACTACTGCTGAGTGGTGTGGGATCCGCATCACGTGGGAGTAACATCGAAAAAGTTCACAGAAGGGTAGTTCGTTTTGCATTATCGCGAAATAGGGGAGATAGTGCCACAGACATGATACGTGAATTGTAGTGGCAATCCTTAAAACAAAAGCATTTTTCGTTGCAACGGGATTTTCTCATGAAATATCAACCACCAATTTTCTCCTCCGATAGCAAAAAAATTCTGTTGGCGCCTACCCACATACTGAGAAATTATCATCACGATAAAATAAGAGAAATCAGGGCTAGTACAGAAAAATGTAAGTACTCGTTTTCCCCGAGCGCCGTTCGAGAGTGGAACGGTAGAGAGAAATTGAACCCTCTGCCAGGGACTTTATTGTAAATAGCAGGGTAATCACATAGATGTAGATTCACTGATATGAATATTTATCACCCAACAACTCGTGGTGGGCTTAGAAACACATAATACACTGTGACAAAAGTCATGGGATAGCGATGTGGACATGTGCAGATGGTTGTAGGATCGCATACACAAGGTATAAAACGGCAGTGCATAGGCGGAGCAGTCATTTCCACTTAGGTAATTCATGCGGAAAGGTTTCCGATGTGATTATAGCCGCACGACGGAAATAAAGACTTTGAACGCGGAATGTTAGTTGGAGCTAGACGCGTGGGACATTCGCTTTCGGAAATGAGTATCAAGAGAGTGCCGAAATACCAGATTTCAGCCGTTACTCCTAACCATGGACAACGCAGTGCCCGACGTCCTTCACTTAACGACAGAGAGCAGCGGTGTTTGCTTAGAGTTGTAAGCGCTAACAGAAAGGCAACACTACGTGAAATAACCGCAGAAATCGATGTGGAACATAGCACAAACGTGTCCGTTAGGACAGTACGGCGAAATTTGGCGTTAATGGACTATGGCAACAGACGGCCGACGTCAGAGCCTACGCTAATAGCACGACATCGCCTGCAGTCATCTCTAGGGCTCGTGACCATATCGGTTGAAACCTAGACGATAGGAAAATCGCGGCCTGGTCAGATGAGTCCCTATTTCAGTTGGTAAGAGCTGATGACAGGGTTCGAGTGTTTTCAGACCTCACGAAACCATGGACCCAGGTTGTTAACAAGGCACTTTTCAAGCTGTGGTGTCCTCATAACGGTGTGGGCTGTGGTTACAAGGAATGGAGTAGATCCTCTGGTCCAACGAACCGATCATGGACAGCAAATAGTTATGTTTGGCTGCTTGTAGACTATTTGTAGCCCTTCATCGACTTCGTGTTCCCAAACAAAGATGGTATTTTCATTGATGACAATGGGCCATGTTACTGGACCACAATTTTTGGCGATTGGTTTGAAGGACCTTCTGGACAATTCAAGCGAATGATTTGGCTGTCCAGATCACCCGGCATGAATCCCATTTATGAGACATAATCTAGAGGTCAGTTCGCTCACAAAATCCTGCACCAACAACACATTCGCAATTATGGACGGCTATAGAGGCGCCAGGAGGCTTCCAACGACTTGAGTTCATGCCACGGCGAATTGCTGCACTACGCCAGATAAAACGAGGTCCGACACGATATTAGCAAGTATCCCATGAGTTTTGTCACCTCTGTGTAAACGTGGTGGCTTTATTGATTACTATTCTCAAAGAGTACATAGTTACACGTATTTCATTGTTAACCAGATAAAACATTTGTCGCTGAAAGGATTAAAAAGCCTTGTAAACAAATTACTCCACGTATCACGTATACGCATCTCGCTCCTCCTTTTCTTCTTCTTCTTCTTCTTCTTGTCTTATGCTTCAACTTCTTCGCATTAATTCCGTTTAGTACGGGGTCATCTGTACTCAAGATGTGGCAAGTTTATTTTATTGAACTTGGCGGCCGAATGCTCGCTTGTTCACCACAATCGTCAGGTGCCTAATGGAATAGAGCCGCGAACACCAGCTGTATCTGAATCGTGAAAACTTCGTTGTATGTGTGATCGTATTTTAAATGCTAGTGTATCATCTTTTCTGAGACAGAAATTGGGGACCAGCTCATCATTTGCCTAAACGAGTGTTAGAAAACGCCTGAAAACCACTCACAAGCTGGCCAGTGCACCGGCCACTGTCGTTAATTCGCCGCTAGGATTCCGGTCGGGACTCGCTCACCTCTCCTACGGGCGCTGCGGTTACGCTATGAAAGCAAGTTGTCAGGGAGGCGCTCGGCTTACGTAATCGCACAACAGGAATTAACACAAGAAAAGCAAAACTTCTTTGATATCAATACCAGACCTATGTCATGCCGAGTTTTTTCCCCTTCGTTGGCGCACGTCTCAATCTGGACAATTTTATGTCCTTGCAATTATTATTTGTTTCTGTTATTGAAAATGCTCACTGTAACTGCTCAGGCAAAAGCAGTAGCGTATCCATAGCTAGGTTAATTCCTTTCTCTAACTTTACTTAACATGTCTGAATTACGGGTGAAACAAAAGTTATTGTTAACGTAAAATCAAGAATGTCCTGCAGAAACCTCTTAAGAATCTGCACATCCTTAACGAAATTTGGCTCCTATGCTACATGCGCTTTTTCTAACAACAACAACTAAGAATGAGATTTTCACTCTGCAGCGGAGTATGCGCAGATATGAAACTTCCTGGCAGATCAAAACTGTATGCCGGACCGAGACTCGAGCTCGGGATCTTTGCCTTTCGCGGGCAAGTGTTCTACCAACTGAGCTACCCAAGCACAACTCATGCCCCGTCCTCACAGCTTTACTTCTGCCAGTACCTCGTCTCCTACCTTCCAAACTTTACAGAAGCTCTTCTGCGAACCCTGCAGAACTAGCACTCCTGAAAGAAAGGATATTGCGGAGACATGGCTTAGCCACAACCGGGGGTGTGTTTCCAGAATGAGATTTTCACTCTGCAGCGGCGTGTGCGCTGATATGAAACTTCCTGGCAGATCAAAACTGTGTGCCGGACCGAGACTCGAACTCGGGACCTTTGCTTTTCGCGGGCAAGTGCTCTACCAACTGAGCTACCCAAGCACGACTCAATCCCCGTCTCATTCTGGAATCATCCCCCAGGCTGTGGCTACGCCCTGTCTCCGCAATATCCTTTCTTTCAGGAGTGCTAGTTCTGCAAGGTTCGCAGAAGAGCTTCTGCAAAGTTTGGAAGGTAGGAGACGAGATACTGGCAGAAGTAAAGCTGTGAGGACGGGGCGTGAGTTGTGCTTGGGTAGCTCAACTGGTAGAGCACTTGCCCGCGAAAGGCAAAGGTCCCGAGTTCGAGTCTCGGTCTCGCACACTGTTTTGATCTGCTAGGAAGATTCATATTAGCACACACGCCGCTGCAGAGTGAAACTCTCATTCTGGAAACATCCCCCAGGCTGTGGCTAAGCCATGTCTCCGCAATATCCTTTCTTCCAAGAGTGCTAGTTCTGCAAGGTTCGCAGAAGAGCTTCTGTAAAGTTTGGAAGATAGGAGACGAGGTACTGGCAGACGTAAAGCTGTGAGGACGGGGCGTGAGTCGTGCTTGGGTAGCTCAGTTGGTAGAGCACTTGCCCGCGAAAGGCGAAGGTCCCGAGTTCGATTCTTGGTCTGGCACACAGTTTTGATCTGCCAGGAAGTTAACAACAACTAAGTTTACGGGGTCAGTTGTAAGAATAAGAACAATCTACAAAACCACTTAACTTTACATTAAGCTGACAAAATCTTGGGATACCTCCTTTTGCTTGGCGTGGTGCAGCAGCTTGACGTGGCATGGACTCAACAAGTCGTTGGAAGTCCCTTGCAAAAATATTGAGCTGTACTGCCTATACCGCCGTCCACAACTACGAAAGTATTGCCGGTGCAGGATTTTGTGCAAAGGACGAACTCTCTGTTATTTCCCATAAATATTCGACGGGATTCACGCCGGGCGATCTGGGTGCCCGAATCACTCGCTCGAATTCTCCAGAATGTTCTTCAAATCAATCGCGAACAGTTGTCACCCGGAGACATGGCGCATTGTCATTCCTTCGTTGTTTGGGAACATGAAGTCCATGAATGTCTGCAAATGGTCTCCAAGTATCCGAATATAACCATTTCCAACCAACAATCGGTTCAGTTGGACCAGAGGATCCAGTCAATTCCTTGTAAACACAGCCCAAACCATTATGGAGCAACCACCAGTTTGCACAGTGCCTTGTTGACAAGTTGGGTCCATGGTTTCGTGGGGTCTGCGCCACACCCACACCCTATCATCAGCTCTTACCAAGTGAAATCGGGACTCATCTGACCAGGCCACGGTTTCCTTTCGTCTTGAGTCCAACCGATATGGTCTGGTGCCCAGGAGAGAATTGCAAGAGGCCGGCCGTGCGGTTCTAGGCGCTTCAGTCCGGAACCGCGGGACTGCTATGGTCGCAGGTTCGAATCCTGCCTCGGGCATGGATGTGTGTGGTGTCCTTAGATTAGTTAGGTTTAGGGCACTGATGACCTAAGATGTTAAGTCCCATAGTGCTCAGAGCCATTTGAACCCAGCACTGCAAGCAATGCCTTGCCGTTAGCAAAGTCACTCGTGGCGGTCATTTGCTGCCACAGCCCATTAATGACAGATTTTTCCGCACTGTCCTACCGGACACATTAGTCACACGTTACACAGCGATTTCTGTGGTTATTTCAGGCGGTCTTTCTTGTCTGTTAACATTGACAAAAGCAACACAAACCCAGATGTTGTGTGTCGTTAAGTGAAGGCGGTCGGTCACAGCGTTGTCCGCGGTGAGAGGCAATGCCTGAAATTCTTTATTCTCGGCACACTCTTGACAATGAGGATCTCGGAATATTGTATTTCCTAGCAATTTCCGAAATGGAATGCGTCTAGCTCCAACTAGCACTCCGCTTTCAAAGTCTTACTCCCGTCGTGCGGCTACAGTCACATCGGAAACCTTTTCACATGAATCACCTGAGTACAAATGACAGCTCCACCAATGCACTGCCCTTTTATACCTTGTGTACGCAATACTACCGCCATGTGTATGTGAGAACATCGCCGCCGCGCGGGATTAGCCGAGCGGTCTTAGGCGCTGCAGTCATGGACTGTGCGGCTGGTCCCGGCGGAGGTTCGAGTCCTCCCTCGGGCATGGGTGTGTGTGTTTGTCCTTAGGATAATTTAGGTTAAGTAGTGTTTAAGCTTAGGGACTGATGACCTTAGCAGTTAAGTCTCATAAGATTTCGCACACATTTAAACATTTGGAACTGTCAGCTTTTTATTTTAGTAGCTTACTAAAAATGAAAACAATGGAAGATGTTAAACTTTCACAGAAATGACGCACCAGTAAAGTAATACTAAAATATACTCACCTCCTCACTTAAGTCGACAATCTAAAGAACGGCCGATGGCTAAGATAATTTAATTTCGGTCGCAAGTGAAGTTGTGAACGAACTTTGTACAATCACGTGGGGTAAATGTGCAAACATGGAACAATTTCTCCTCAGGTACCGAAGTAAAATGTGACTGGTATGTGACCTTTCCGTTTAGCAATCTTCCAATGTTTGAAGCAACTCAATGGCTTCATAAAGCCAGTATTAAAAGTAATTTTAGTTTCGTGACTGGCTGCATTTATTTTACTCGAAACTTCAAGTAGGTTTATCACGCATCACAATGACCTTCAAGCACGGAACGGCAATGGTAGACGCCGACAGTATCTGCACATTCGCGCTGTAGAGCACCTGATGGAAAACTGAGCGACTTTTGAATTTGTTTGTGCCTTTTGTACGCTGATGGATGACTACAAAAGAAATAAAATCTACTGAAATAAAAGGAACGGACCATAACGATCTGTGCGAACTTTACAGATACACTTAGCCTGTAATGTAAAGAATGAGTAATAAAATTGTAAGTCTGTGCCAGAGCAGAACCTGAACCTGGATTCCCGACTTATCGCCTTAAGTATTAGACTAGTCACGCCTCTACGTGTAGTTCAAACTGCCAATGTCATTGATGATTCCACCTACGATTTCCGAACACTGGCATCATACATAGGTTCTCCCACATGGTGTGTGTGAAGATCGTACCTTGCCCTGCCACAATGTATAAAATCTGATCAAAAGTTTCCGAATTGTTCTTACACTGTACACAGCAAACTATGCTCTAAGATGTGTTTCATGTTCTTCCGCATTTAGCCTTTCCCGGGGCACAATACGGGGACCACACCGCAAACACGAAAAACACGCCATACGGTAACACCACCTCCTGCGTACTTCACCATTGGCACTACCCATGATGGCAGCTAACGCTCCCCAGGCGTTCGTCAAACCCAAACACTTCCATCAGATTACCACAGGGTGAAGCGTCATTCATCACTGCAGATCACTCATTTCTAGTCATTCACTGTCCAGTGGCGTTACTATTAACAGCGTCTCTAGCATCTATTAGTACTGATCACAGACATTATGTGGGGTATGAGTTGTCGGCTATGGTACCTCATTCGTTTAAACTCGCACAGTTATTTTGCCTGCTGGACTGCTAGTCGCACTTTAGAACCGATGAGTGATTCCTTCCATTGATTTCATGTGATTTTTTTACAACCATCCTTCGCAAAAATTGCCAGTCCCTGTCCATCAGTATGTAAAGACTGGCTAGTCTCGGTTTAACTGTGGTCGTTGCTTCGCATTTTCACGTCACACTCTCGTCACCGCAGTCGAATTTAGCTGTAGGAAGTTGAAATGTCGCGGATGGATTTGTTACTCAAGTCCATCCGCGACATTTCAACTTCCTACAGCTAAATTCGACTGCGGTGACGAGAGTGTGACGTGAAAATGCGAAGCAACGACCACAGATTTGTTACTCAAGCCACCTCCATCCACACGGTGGGGACTAAATGTCCCACCGCCACACCTTCACCTGTCCATGTTAGGCAAAATCTTTATGCCTGACACATGTAGCACTATCACCGTCAGAGGGTGGTACGGGACTACAAGTCCCACCGCCACACCTCCAAAGTGAGTTGCAGTGACACAGTCACTGCCCTGTGGAAATTTACTGCCTCACCAAAACAGTTAGACCGGAATAGACCGGTGATGCTGTATTGTAACATATCACCCCGGACTACAAAAAAAAAAAAAAAAAAAAAAAAAAAAAAATGTTACTCAAGTGACATGCAATGGCTAGTCCACGTTCGAAGTCACTCACCTGTGCTGACCGAGCCACACTGCTCTCGCTACTTCTACACAGTACTCCCCGCCTCCTTTTATACGGGTGTGTCCGCTTTTCTTGACATCTAGTGGCCAACTGCCTATTACTTACGGTATCCGAGTACTTCTGATCATTTAATGTACTAGGTGAGTGGAGTACAACGTAATAGCACTTATATTTAGTGAACACTTCATGATATCGAACCGAAGTTTCCGGAAAACGATAGCAGGTAGAGGGGTACGTAATTTTCTTCTGTGGTTGATACTCTTATATATTTTATCAACCGATGTATTGAAACAACTATGGTTTTTTAATTTTAAATAGTATACACATCTGATGGCATCTTCAACTTTTGTATTCCTGTCTTCCTCAGTTGCATACAATAATACGCTGTATTGATAATTTTTACTTTTTGGACCGTCCGACTACAATTGAATGAATCACAATTTTCGTGCCATACGCGTTTCGCCTTTATTTCTTGCAAGTCATCTTCAGTGCCAGGTTGCACGGACGATTTTCTACATATTCCGATTTTCTACATATTACGTTTCTGTTCCATTTTTGGTGGCGTTCCTGTACTTATAATTGCCACTTAGGGTTTCTTCCACATTTCACAGCACTAGGAATTGCATCAAAACAAGTGTCCAGTTCCTAGTGCTGTGAAATGCGGAAAAATCCCCAAGTGGCCATCATAAGAAGAGGAACGTCACCAAAAATGGAACAGAAACGTAATATGTAGAAAATCGTCCACGCAACCTGTCACTGAATATGCCTTGCAAAAAATAAAGGCGAAACACGTGTGGCACGAAAATTGTGTTTCATTCAGTTGTAGTCAGACAGTCCAAAAAGTAAAAATTATCAATATACCATAATATCCGATGAAATTCAAAAGTTCTGAAAAAATGAATGCTCTGATATAACGCTTGTTAATGCCAGCTTTAAAACATTTTGCAACAAAAAGTTTTCCAAAAATTGAGAGGTATGGCTGCATAATTTGGTCACTCCAGTGCAAACACTGGTAAGTGGGACTCTCGTGCTAGACTCCATAGCTATAGGTAGCAAGAAGATAGGCCTTTGCCACTAAGGCAAAAAACATTTCCTCTTGGCCCTTGTAAAATATAAATGCATCGTCAGCTGTGATTGTTGTAAAATGAAATATGTACTAATTTCAATTGTGTCAAAGATGCCCTAGGAGGACTGCACTGATAAGATAAATCACTATGACCACCTACTTAGTAGCGTGTTGGTCCACCTTTGGAGCGCTATAGGAGATCAGAAACGAAACCAGTACTAGTCTAATGTTGCGGGATGCGCACTTCAGGCATGAAATCGCCGCTGTTCCATCAATGCTAACGCGCTTCCCTCGTTCCCGCTGTAGTATCGACGATTATGACGAGTCTGAGAACTGTGGCGCTGCAGTCGCTTCGTAGTCGTCGACTCGTTCCTTCTTACTGAAGCATGGAGAGTGTTGTTGGGCTGCCGGCTGTTGTGACCGAGAGGTTCTAGGCGCCTCAGTCTGGAACCGCGCGACCGCTACGGTCGCAGGTTCGAATCCTGCCTCGGGCATGGATGTGTGTGATGTCCTTAGATTAGTTAAGTATAAGTAGTTCTAAGTTCTAGGGGACTGATGACCTCAGATGTTAAGTCCCATAGTGCTCAGAGCCATTTGAACCATTTTTGTTGGGCTGGTCGCGACTTATTGTTAGTACGGAGATGAATACACGAGCTTGCTGCTTAAAGTAGCACTGACAAGGCGAAATTAGCGTTGACGGGATCAGGATGTTCTTTAACGACGCTATGTTTTGGGAAACTGTGGCCGCTATAATATGAAAATTAATTAGTGTAAAGATACTATCCTAAACGTGGTTAGAGGAGGAGTGATATCTGAAATAAGTTTCACGATACAGTTCACGCTTCAGAAGTAAAACACAAATTTCGTCCAGTGCAAGTAAACTGGTTGGATTCTTGTTCATCCCACATCCACAATGAGAAGAAAAACTGAGAACTAGGCAACGTCACTGTTACATCCCTGTGACAGAAAGACGCGCGGTTTCTGTATTCATTTGGTCATGGCAACTTACGTTTATGTGGTATCTATAGCTACGATGCCACAACATAGGTGCGCTCTGCTGGGTTGGCACTACGACACCGACACAGAACAGCGCCCTCTAGCCGGGGCTGTGCAGCTCTACAAAGGCCGCTCCAGATTCTACCCATTTGATTCCGAGTAGATGAGCAAGCAACATTGTTTCTATTTCATAGTGGGCGAGCCACTACAGATTTTTGCCTGTGTACCTTCTAGCCGATGTTTGATTGATGTGCAGCTTGGCTCCTACGTGCTCATCTTAGCCAAATTACGTAAGCCTAATGTAACCCTAATTATTCCTACGGTAAAGGTGATTTAAATTTAAGCGCAGTACAGAAGCATTTCACCTTTTCCTGCTCCTTCTCACTTCCTACATTCGGCCTACCCTTCATTTTACAGTTTATTTTTATAATTACTCACCATTTAGAGACTGCACTTCATCCTCATTTTATGTTTTGTCATGCTGTCGTTACAGAATTGGTAATGGCTTGAAAATGTGTATATGTCAACGTCATTGTTAGACACTCTCTGAATGGATATTAATTATTAAAATAAATTTACAGTAGTCTCTCAAAACGTGTTATCTACGACGGTATTTCGGAAAGTAAAGATACACCGTACACCAGAGGAACAGAAGAGTTTTGGCGAGCAAGTTGGCAACACTGGTGTTAACCTTGAACCGTTATCTTTCTCCTCAAGGTCGTTCGGCAGTTGAACGTTGCTTCTGGTTGGAGCAGATCATGCTTAAAATGTCTGCGCCGATTCAGAATCCCGCCAAATGCGAAGTGCGCTCCGTCATACGTTTCCTTCATGCAAACGATCAGCGACCAGCGGATATTCACAAAGAAATTGTTTCTGTTTATAGGAACATTAAGAATCGACAAAATGTAACGAAATGGTGTCGTCATTTCTCTGAAGGTAGGAGTGATGTTCATGACGAACAAAGAACCGGTCGGCCATCTGAGATCTCTGATACCCTTCTTCGGAGAACGGAGGAAGCAATTCGTGCGAATAGACATCTCACATTGAAAGAATTGCATCAGATCATACCGGACAATTCTATGATGATGTGACTGTCAAGTTAGGGTACAGGAAATTGTGTGCGCGCTGGGTTCCAAAACTGTTAACGGAAGAACACAAAAAGAAAAGGATGGGCTTTGCACTCGACTTCCTCACACGCTGTGCTGAAGCAGGTGATGAGTTCCTTGATCACATTGTGACAGGTGACGAGACGTGGGTTTATCACCATACACCTGAATCCAAGCAACAATCAATGCAATGGCACCATTCGAATTCACCAAAAGCCAAGAAATCAAAACGTCGATTTCAACGAAGAAAATTACGGCTTCCGTTTTTTGGGACAGACAAGACATCCTTCTGTTAGAATTTATGCCTCCTGGAACGACACTTAATGCTGCTGCATATTGCGAGACTTTGAAACGTCTTCAAAGAGCAATTCAAAACAAACGCAGGGGAATGCTGACAAGTGGAGTCCGCTTTTTTCATGACAACGCTCGGCCTCACACAGCGCTCGTAACTAAAGCACTACTCAAACAATTCAAATGGGACGTATTGGACCATCCGCCATACAGCCCGGATCTTGCGCCCACCGTCTTCCATGTCTTCCGTTACCTGAAGTCACATCTTGGTGGAAAATCATTCCACGACGATAAAGAGATCATAGATGAAGTTGAAATGTGGTTCCAACAACAGGCGGCAACCTTCTATGACTGTGGGATACAAAAGCTTGTGCACCGACTTAACAAATGTTTGGATAACGGGGGTGATTATGTCGTAAAATAACAAATAATCCAGTTAATAAGATGTAACTGATGTTTTCTAAATAAATGTTCTATTTAAGGACTGCGAGCCATTGTATCTTTACTTTTCGAAATGCCCTCGTATATAAATATATGTAAGCCTATAAGCACAACAACATTTACTGCTAATCGATCAATCGTTATATTCATGTGTAACTTGCTTCTGTCACTTAAAAAGTATGGGGTTTTGTGTCATTTCAATTTGCACTTGAGAACGACTATAGAGCCGAAATCGTGATTGTGTCAAATAAATAACAGTAATTTACAGTATAATGGCGGAAATTTCTTTAAAAACGGCTGCGTATGTAGCGAGAATGCCACGAATCTGCGGTTATACTTGTGAATTCGTGTACCCGATCTTCTTTTAAAGCGAGTCGAGTGCAGTTGTACCCGATAACCAAATGAGGTGACGAGTGGGCAGCGGCGGAAGCACACGAAGCCAAGTTTACGAGCACACGGAGACGGTGAGTTCGAAGATGACGTCATAGGACTCGCTGGCGAGTTTAAAGCGAGCTCATTTCTGATCTCTACTACGTATAGGACGTGCAACTTCCGTAATTACGATCGAGTGATTTGTGTACGTGGGGCTGCGCACCCCACTTCATTCCGGATGCAGGGGTTGGGCAAAAATATGTAACACCGCGAGAAATGCATGCTTGTATATAAATGCAGATGCTAGTCAACCGTGCAGGTAGCACTGTTCTATATGATCACAAACGGCTCCTCTGCAGTGTCCTCAACACGTTGCTGGTGTCAGTCGTGGTCAGAACAGTGTTCTGTGTAGTCGTGAGTGCATTATGTCGAGATGAGTGAATTCGACCTTTGCCAAATTGCTGGTGCTCTTGTGGTGGGTGCTTCCGTAACGAAGGAAGATGAAGTGTTTGGTGTTTCAAGAGGTACCGTATGGAAGTAACAGCATACAGGGGAAGCTGAAAAACATCATCTGCTATGTCACAATGTGCACGAAAATGTATGTTGAGCTATCATTGAAGAAGGTTCGGGCGATAAATGAGAAGCAGCTGCAAAAGTCACTGCAGAACTGAATGTCGCACTCGCGAGCCCTGTGAGCACCAAAACAAAACGAATGGAGCTCCAGCCGTAAATCCCAGACTATAGAGCAATGGAAAAATGTCATTTGGACGGAGTCTTGTTTGTTTGCAACTTATAACTGAGTTTACGTAGCAAGAGTGAAACATGCCAGGGGTTTGGTGATGATCTGGGCAGCCATAGAGTGGTATTCCATGATCCTCATGGTTACTCTGCAAGGCGACATTAGTGTCAAGGATTATGTGATCGTTTCCCTTCTTTTCCCTGCCACAGCTGGATGTGTTGCTTGACCTAACTGTGCAAGACAAAGTTTTGACAGTTTATTTATATTTTTCGACACATTTATGTACTTTGACACGTATGAAAACAAATAAGTATGCACAATATAGGTTAACGTATAATCCTTTGCTTTAAAATTTGGTGGATACTTCGTTCTTCGATCGCAATGGATCGGAAACGCCCGCGATCTTCACAGAGTAAAAATCTTATTAGAAATATTGTACCGAATCTGCCGTCTTCCTAGTTTCAAATAATTTTTGGTAGTCATTTTGAGTTCTTTCCACGCATGTTGACCTGTTCTAGCCCACTTTTGTCACTACAGTACCACTTCGGGCATATTTGTATAGACGTGAAGTGCCCATTATACAGAGGCAGCATGGCACATAGTTTTATTGGTAAAAAAAGGCTAACTAAAAATATAGTTTGAAAATCTCAGAACCTTTGCGATTATCCTAGAACTCTTTCCATGAGTTCACTGCGTCAGTTAAAACTACATTTACGCATCAGACTGGAGACTACATACTTGCACCGGCGTCCAAAGTAACAGCAACGAACCGCTATTTCCCCGTGTTGTGTCTAATTCACTGTGTAATCATACGAATTGTCAACAAATGTCCGTACAATCGTCTTCTGCACGGAAAGTGGCATTCCAGTCAACGGACAACCATGTCAACCTGACGTCGGGGCACCTATCAAGTGATTTCCCTAAATCGCTCCAGGCAAATGCCGGGATGGTTCCTTTTAAAGGGCACGGCCGATTTCCTTCCCCGTTCTTCCCTAATCCGTTGAAACCGATGACCTCGCTGTCTGGTCTCCTTCCCCAAACTACTCAACCCAGCACCTATCAGAACATCCACACTCGCTGTGTACACAATCACCGACGGTGCAGCATGGCACGAAGAAGACGTCTACCAGACTCTCTGCAGTGGAGGACCATAAGAAGAATGGAAGCAGGACAGTCGCAAACTGATGAGGGCCGATGGTTTAATGTGAATCGTTCTGTTGTTTCTCGGTTGTGGCAACAATTTATATAGACCGAAACAGTACCCCAAAGACCAGGGCAAGGCCGACCACGTTTGACGTGTGATATCAGAAAGAGAGGATCGTTATTTGGATGTAAGAGCACGATGGTATCGTCTTATCACTGCACGGCAACTGGCATCTGACCTCGCAGCATCCACTGGACTTGTCGTATCGAGATAAACGTTGTCCAGAAAGCTTCGGCAGAGTAGCCTTTGTTGTTGGAGACTTGCTGTATGTGTACCTTTGACGCGTCTTCACAAAATGGAACGTCTAAAGGGGAGTCGTTAACATGCCACCTGGTCAGTTGAACAGTGAGCAAATGTTCTTTTCACAGATGAGTCCCTATTTGATCTGGAAAGTGGTTGTCGGCGCATTCGCATCAGGAAGAAACGTGGAACATGATTTCGGGACCCAAACATTATGGAAAGAGACCTATATCGAGGAGGATTCCGAATGTTGTGGTCGGGTATTATGTTGACCACATGAACACCTCTTCATGAAACTGTATGGGTGAATCGGCAAGGTTTAACTGCTGTCAGGTATAGTGACGAGATCTTGGGAACACATGTGCGGCTGTTGCTAGGTGATGAGGACAAGACTTCGTATTGATCGACGATAATGATCGACGACATAGAGCAAGAGCGATTGATGTTTTCTTGGAAACGGGAGATACAGCACGTATGGCGTGGCCTGCTCGCTTTCTCGATTTGAATCCCATAGAGAATGTCTGGTCTACACTAGAAGGCGGACTGCATCACTTCAGCATCCACCTGCCACTCTCCAAGACTTGCGAGCACCTCTCCAGGAAGAATAGGCGTAATTGCCTCACCATGAGATTGATGATATTCACAGCATGCCCCGTCGTTGTCAGGCCTGTATTGCTGCCGGAGGTGGTCACACCCCATATTGAGCACATTAACCAGTTGTCGGAATACGTGTGCAAATCCGTTCAGTTGGAGAAAACGAAGTATATTTTTGTCTCCCGTTATGCATATTGCAAATATTTACGTTGTGTATTCTTTACATTGTTTCTACTTTACTGTCATCTGTTTATACTGTTTTGTGCAAAATAAACACAACCTTTCAAAATTTCCTTTTCTTGCTTTAATTTTGGACACCAGTGTATTTTATGTGTTTAAGTATAGTGACTTTGAACCGCCGGATCTCGGTAACGAACAGAGATACTGAAAACAGTTTTAAGGTTCCCGGAGAATACCATCTTAAGAACATAAAAAACTAAAACTAAACTCCCCCCCCGAACAGCCCATGAAGGCCCAACGGTACCAACAGGCCGCCGTGTTATCCTCAGTCCAGAGGCGTCAGCGGATGTTCATATGGAGAGGCATGTGGTCAACAAACCGCTCTTCCGGCCGTATGTCAGTTTCCGAGACCGGAGCCGCTACTTCTCAATCAAGTAGCTCCTCGGTTTGCTTCACAAGGGCTGAGTGCACCCCGCTTGTCAACAGCGCTCGGCAGACCGGATGGTCACCAATCCAAGTGCTAGCCCAGCGCGACAGCGCTTAACTTCGGTGATCTGACGGGAACCGGTGTTACCTCTGCGGCAAGGCCGTTGGCCATCTTAAGAACACACGGAAAGAATTTTGACAATCTGCCGTGAATAGCAATTATAGAAGTGGCTGTCCACATAACTGGTATTTTTGGTACACAGAAATCATGGTTTTTCGGGATTTTCTCAGGAACCTCCCGTGAACCAATGGTGCTTTTAGAAGCCGCCTAAGGTATATCCACCTCATGCAAAAGAACCAACGGATTTACTCAATTTCGCTGGGCTTGAGGAAAGTTAATGTTTAAATTTTGACTCTATACTGTAGGATAGGTACTATGTGCCCGTTGTTCTGATCGCTAAGCCAGGGGCTATGCAAAACACTTGATTCCTCCGTATTTTCGCACGCGGCGTTTTGCAACATACTGGTGCTGTGCGCTGTCGTGCACGAACCGCTTTGTGTATGTACTCATGTTTAAATGTCTGTGGAAACAAGAAAAAGTCCAAAGGCTTGATACAGCGACTGAGGCTGACACGATAATCCCACTTGGCGGTGGATACACAACAGCGAATTCCGGACACTCTGACTTTCAGTTTTAACGTATTTCTAGAATATTTTAGCTAAAATTTTTAACATCAATGTTAAATGTACTTGTCTGTACAAGAGTTTTTGAATGGCCTTCAAAACTACATCTTTCGGCTTAAAAAAAAGTACGCCCATCAGTATATCAGCCCATACGAGAGTTTAGTGGATTAAACAAGCAACAAAATTGTGTGTCCCCCTGTGATATTTGCGAAAGATCTCTTTTTGATACCATGAACCGTTCACAAAGTGAAAAGGTGTTATACTTTACGCGAGTCTCGCTGTATGTGAAAGAGTGTCACAATGTATTCATTGCACCACAAATTCAGCACATCTGAATGGTTTACATCGGCACCATTTCATGTCATTGCATCTTCATTCATTTCATCCCCCACTGATTCATTCTTTTCATTTCAGTGCATTTAATTCATTTCATACATACCGCATGTGATAGGGTAAGCTCTTTTCATTTTAGTGCATTTAATTCATTTCAAACATATCCCTTGTGACAGGGTAAGCAACAGCCCATGAGAAGTACCTTTCCGTCCGACGACAACAGATTATCTTCTAAAATCGGTCATAAAACGCGATTATTGCGATAAGTTGCTGTTACTAACCAATTAGAACTATTATTACAGAACGTGATCGGTATTTTTATCTAGCACACGTGATATATAATAGCGATATTTAAGGAACATATTAACAGGTTTGGCTGAAAAATAGGGATTCTGGTGAAGCACGTAACTCAACAGTTTAACGTTGAAACACTGCATAAACAATAAAATAAAGCATGGGGATTCGCAAGTAGTGGAAGGTAACTGCGCTTAGTTAACAAAATCGTTATATTCAGTTTATTCCACTCACATCTAAGGCACTGTAATGTGCATATGCGAAATCTATCCGTGTTTCCCGTTGTAGAATAACAAGCCTGACTCCTACATCAATTTACCTAAATATAACTTTTGTTTGTAAATTTATAAGATATCTACTCGTCATATGAATTTAGCTTACTGGAGCAATTGCTTTTTTACAGTTTGAAAGCACTGTGTAGTGCGGAAAATGTTTTCTGACTCACCGATCTGCGGCGGTTGGGTCCCTATCGACGGCGGCGTAGACAGGCTCCATCGGGCCCAGGCCATTACTGCGAGCGTCCATCCGAAGCCTTCTGCTTCTCCACCGCCTCTGCCGGCGGCAGTACTACGCCAGCCGCCAGATGGCATTGGCGTTGCTACTGTGCGTGGGCGGCTAACCCCACACGGCCACACAGCTCCCTCAAGAGGCCGTTGTCAGCTGCGTGTCGTAAATGGTGGCCCCGGATGCGCGATTAAAAAATGACGTCTCCCGCAGTACGGCTGTAGTAATTATAAGTTATTATTATTAGTAATATATTGTTTAATATAAACTAGAATGAGGAATGACGGTGACTATTCCATCTTTTGAATCATCATATAAGAGCTCATTCTTCTTGTCTAGTTACTTCAGTATTCTGCAAAAACTAGGATATGTAGAGAGCAGGAGGATATTTTCCGGCATTATTAATCTCTCTGCAAGAAACGATTGATAAAAATGATTTGTCTGGAGCAGGTACAGCTCATAGTCAAAAGTCCTGAAGTGAAGCCGCCTCAAAAATACATATTAAAAAATGTTTCTTAATAATGAATTACAGAATTTAAATTATCAGGATGCATTTTGAACAGTCCACAGATGAATTTAATAACAACAAATAACTATTTTGGAACAGTGGACATCGAGTGATTTTTGTCGAGTGTGTAGTAGCTAGCTAACTTGTAGATGTAGTCATAGCCTGCATCTTGAAATGCTGGTTGGCTCTACGTATAGCAGAGGTTTGGGGCCGTGGCTTCTGCCGAGTGCAGCATTTACGGGCCTCCCGAAACAACGATTCGTTCAGCCTACCATCAATTTTCACGTTTTGTTGCTTACAACGAGAGGGAAACAACGGATTGCCTGAACTGCACTATCGAATCCTTGTCTCTGTATATATTATCGGTCATTCCACGTCAAATCGTCTGATTTCAGAATATTTTACTGCTCGACCATCACGGATTTCGACGGAATTTTATGTGAACGTCCGCCCATGTCCCCAATGAAACAATACTGGCCGAGATACAGTCACTTTGACTCCATACGCGACTTCGCGCGGAGCTAGCGTGAATTCCTGGCGAATTTTAGTTGTTATATCTGAGGCAATATTTTTTTGAAATTGGGCTATCTTGTACTACTTTATGCAATATCTTAATAATAATAATGAAAAGAAATTTACAAGCCATTTTCAACCACAAAATTTTGGACGAATTCATCCAAAAATTAAATGCATATGGGCGTGAAAAAGATGGCATGTAGTAACCTAACAAAACAAAGTAAACAGATACAAAGTTTCATTCCCAATGCTGAATAATGAATACTGAATACATTTCCAATATTGAATAAATGGTGTGCAAAACTTGGATTTTTGTAAAATGATCATACTTGCATATTTGCGGGTACTGTCGAACTGATTTTGCAAAAAAAAAAAAAAAGCTGTGTTCTATAAAACTTTGCAAACGGGACTCATTAGAAAGACCATGATTTTAGCCGTTAAAATGTATTTGATCATCCATCCCGGGCTAACAATGCTAGATAATTTGATTCAAAGTTGGGCGCGAAAATCGCAGAACGAAAAATATGTAAATTACGAGTTCTTATATCTCTTAAAGTAACCGCTTGCTGAACATGCAAAAGTGAAATAACTCGGTAGCAAAAGGATGTGGAATACAAAATTCAGTCACCTACTATTTTTCAATAAAAATGACGATTTTTGTGAAAAGGTGAAAGTAGACCATATTTGTCACTTCTTTTACAAATGCCGTTTTCTATTAAAGCTTCATAAACAACTCTCATTCGAAGCAAAGTGTTATAAGCCCCACTCCCCTCAATAGTGGTTGGTTGATTAAAGACATGATAAACATGAAACTTGGTAAACCACAACTTAGCAACAGGTGGGTTTTCAATACAAAATGTCATTAACGTACTGCTTTCTTAATTTCTACGAAATCTGTTCAGACTCTGCCTCTTTCGTAAAAATTACAAAAATATATCACATTCAATTGCTTTTACAAAATTTGTTACCCATAACTGACTTCAAACTAATCGCAGTTGGAAAGGGCATATTTTCAAACAATCAGAAGATCACGTTCGATTTTCTAGTGTGTGCTAACAATACCCGAAATTGATGGAATTGAGGGAAAGGACGATGGCAACAGACTACATTACAGCAACCTGTTGTCCATGTTTCATTACATGTGGTTCGTGGTTTGTATTTTTAAAAGTGACATGTAATACCTCATTAAATTGCAATGGCGTATGGTGACGTTGGCACTACCGCTACAAGAACCGGCAACCCTATTCCCATAAGGGTCACATCCGATAGCTGTGCAGTGGTGTTCTCCATCCATGTTCCAAAGTCTGTAATTTTATTTCTTAATTTAAGTTCCAAAACCTTATAGTGATACCTGTCTGCTAATAAAAGCATTGTTCCGTTGATATCTCAATAATGTTGCAATGTTGAAAAGTTGAAAATCAAAATTGAAATTTTTTTTCGCTTGGCCCCTATGCGAGATACTCTTACAGATTTGAGAATCGGAGACGCGGTACTTAGCAAACGGACTTGTAAGCAGACAGCAAACATCTCAAGGTTTCGTCTAAAATTTTCTGGTTGAATATAGCTCGTAAAATTCTTTTCATTATTATTTATAAGAGAACGCATACAATTGTACAAGATGGTCAAATTTCATTTCTTCCAACAAAATATTGCCCGAGATATAACAGCTCAAATTCGCTACAAATTCACGCTCGCTCTGCGCAAAGTCGCGCATGGAGTCAGACAAGTGACTATAGCTCGGATCCAGTATTGTTCGACTGACAAAATTCACCAGTGTTCATTGGGTACAAGGGCGAATTTTCAGAGAAAATTTCATCGAAACCCGTGAGGGTCGGGCTTTGAAGCCTAATGAGTTGACATGGAATGATGCTTATGCAGTGATGTGTCATTAATCGACGTTTAATATTGATATTTTGACAATACTACATTAGATTTTTTTTTTATTTCTAACATTGGCTCTTCTATCCGCTACAGGAAAGGCATGCTAAGTTTGTAAATGTATCGGTGGAGTGCACTACAATGCACTAACATAAGTGGCGCCACGTAACGAGGGTTTCACGCATGATTAGAACAAATAAGCGCGCGAAACATGTCCTGTTACTTTTAGTTTCTACAAATATTCGTGCTTGCTGACGGCGTTTGCGGGATAAAGAGCGTTATTAGCGAATATGTTTTTGTGAGTGTTCAAAATGGTTCAAATGGCTCTGAGCACTATGGAACTTAACATCTGAGGTCATCAGTCCCCTAGAACTTAGAACTACTTAATCCTAACTAACCTAAGGACATCACACACATCCATGCCCGAGGCTGGATTCGAACCTGCGACCGTAGCGGTCGCGCGGTTCCAGACTGAAGCGCCTAGAACCGCTCGGCCACTTAAGCCGGCTTTTGTGAGTGTATTGTGCCTGACTTCTTGTGTGTTTTATTTTCTTGTGAATAAACGTAGCATACCGCGAGTCTGAAAACATCATAATATGAATTCAGTCAGCAATTTATTAATAAAAAATTTGGAACTTGTGCTTTAGGTGTAAGTGAAGGAATCTGGTGCACCCAGACCCAAACTAAGCATCAATTAAGAACAAAAACAGTACAAATCTAATCAAGAGTGAATTATAATTTCAGTGGAGCAACGTACCTGTACAGCAGTATGTTTAGTCATGGACATCATATTTCCTGACACTCAAGTACAGAGGTAGACAATCGACGCCCCCCGGTCCGGATTCCGCCCGCGGTCGGCTTCAAACAGGCCTGCAGAAAAAATTCGTTGGGGAGAGTGAGAGGCGCTCACATTGTATTTCGCCCATGACGCATTTCCGGATGTTTGCCATTCTGTTGTTTGCATTATTCTAATATAGCTTCTGTGTAATACAGCCAAAGTACGCTAAGTTCAAGCGATTTAGACTTTTAAACTTTAAAATGAAGAAAGAAATTATGGTTTCATATATTTAGTGTTACAGGAACAACCCCTGCCTATGAGATAAGTCATTTTGGACAAATACTTTTAAAAACTGTTTGCTAATAGTGTTTGTGAATATTAACACACTAAATTTCAAACGTCCTAATGACCTGCCTGTGGAAAAAAAATCGCCACATTACTCCTAGTTGCATGGGGACTGGAACTGCCAGTCTCATTGCTCTATTTTCTATTTCTATTCTTTCTCGTATTAGCATTAGTAAATAATTCTTGTTCATTGTGAACCATGGGCGCCCATACGCGGGTCAGGAGTGGGGGCCGAACCCCTCCCCCCTAGCACTCAGGGCAAAGAAAAATATTATGTAGTCAGGCGTTATCTTTCAAGAAAATGATGTAAAAGTCGGTATCATACAGGTTTTTAACTAGGTCGGAACTGGAACTTTTTTACGGCTACTTATAAGTCGTCATTCGTCTAATACTTCATACCCCCACGTCTAGGCCCTCCCTCCCCCCACACAAACAATCGCATGGGCTCCCCTTGATTGTGGACGTATTAGAGTACCGTAACAGTTGAGACTGAAAGTAATTCAAAATGACATTTCATGATGCCTGGCATCTGTGACATTACAGCCTTTATCACTGCGATTTTTAACGTGTAAAAGCTTTTTTTTCTGTATTCGCGTCAGTATGTGCGAACTTTTAACATATACCAATGAATGTTGTAACCAGATATCTTTGCCGCGCTCCTGAAAAGCGCAGAATATCACGATAGCTATAAACTGTTATACGCTGCTATCGATCAGTAAAAAAAAAAAAAAAAAAAAAAAAAAACGATGCACCTATGTTTCAAAATAACAATTGGCAATTTTTACTTCTGCAGGGAGCCGCACCGCTGTCTAGCTGTTCTGTGAATGTGTTGCGAGTCGGACGCAAAAGTATTGTGCTCCATACTGACATAATCATTTTATTGTAAATTTAAGAGTTTAAGTGATTAAAAATATATGTAGCCACAAACAAGCGAGAATGTGTATCATGAAAATTCGCTCCACCGCCACAATGGGTGGCCATGTTAATGTAAGTTTCCGTTTCATAATGTAATACTTGAAGCCTTGAAGTTTATTTAATTTCAAAGAAAATCTCTCAACCTTATTTTCATTAATTATACTTGTGATAATCTTTTCTGTTTGAAAGATTTATGCAGCTTATGATCCAGCGTGTGTTCTGTCGGAACAGGAGGCTGTCGTGACGACATCGTAATAGTATTTATTCCAAGTTCTTTCAGTTCCGTTTATATGTTCGTACAAATCCAATTAGTTGGTCCCTTAGGTTTCTTTCATGTAACTTCTGTCTGTTTTCTCCGCGCGATCTTCCTCCGGAAAAAAATTTCTGTTCATTTTTAGTAATTTTCGACATCGCGAATGAGAAAAGACAGCCACCTCCTGCTCCGAACGGAACACCACGACTTTTCTAACGTCGGAGAGTACCGCACGAATTTTTCCGCTAAAAGGTAATAGAATTTCTTAAAGCTGGATCAATTACACATGTTGCTGCTGTTCTCCGACAAATCTGGTGTGATTAATAGTAATTTATTCTGTCACGACAAAAAGAACAATTTTATTTTTACCAAAGCAACAAAGCTTTCAATTAAATTACTAGAAAAAAAAAATCATACCAGATCTGGCGCCCGAACAGGGACTTGACTAAAAATATTGAAAGTGTCATGGTACTAATATATGATTGTCTTATTTCATGTATCGCTCTTTGGAACCCAATGCTGCATAAAATTACGGATGAGCAATAAATATACGCAATATTGAAGGACGCGGTATTTACACAAAAATCTTGGGATTTAATAAGACGCAGATTTGCAGTTTTGAAGGCAACGCCGAGTGAGTAGCAAATTTTCATTTGCCATAGTTCTGTCTAAAGAGTAGCTCATTTGACCTTCAAATTCGACCTCACTCTATCCTTTCTGTAGCTTAACGTAAAAAAAAATCATTTTTTTTTCTACGTAAATATTTGAACATTTTCTGTATCCTTTTGCTTGACTATTTGTTTTATACTGTAGTTAGTATTCTCATGTAAGTTCAAGATGGATGCCATTTCAGTCTTTTCTGTGTAACAGCGTTGGCAATCAATTGTTTCAACGGCGTTGACTCCATCTTGCCTTTTTGCTACAGATGTGTGTCAGTTATTACCCACGTAACATTAGACATTTGACGAACGCGCCGCGACTTTAACTTGCGCGGCAAGAATAATTGACAGTCAGAATTTCAGTTGGCAGTACCCATTTTAAGTTGGCAGTAGTTGAATTTCATTATGGCGGACGGACAATCGAGCGCGAACTCTGCAGACGAAAGCGACGGCACTGTTAACAAACATTACCGACTCCGCTCACGCGGAACGACGGCCAGGACAGACGACAGACAAGAGGTAGCTAACGTGGACGACACTCAGCAGGAAACACCTCCCCGATAACGGTATCAATTGACATTGTCAAAATGTTACAGGAATTGATACTAGACAGACAGGAGAGGGAACAACGTGAGAAAGACAGAGACAAGTTTTTATCAGAGTTGAAAACGGATATGACAACACAGATTGACTCAGTTAGGAATGACGTAAATACCACCATTGATGCGAAAGTAGGCTCTCTCACAGCGAAAGTAGGTACCCTCACTACGCAAGTAGGCTCTCACACAGCACAGATAGATTCGGTTAAGGGTGACGTCACGGCGCAAGAAACCACTTTGACAACACAGATAAGCACTCTGAATAACAAAATTGATAACATTGATCAGAATCTCACAACTCAAATCGAAGCGTGTCGCAAAGAAACCGATTCGGTAAAACTTGCGTATAAAACAGTTGCACGACAGGTAGACGAGTTAGCGACAGCGGTAGCCACTGTAGAATCAAAAGTAAGTGCAATGGCGAATGACATTTCGGACCGAACTATTGAGGAAAGAGTTAACAGTAGTTTTGCTTCGCACACTAAAGCACTTACCGAACATTACAAAGAATGGATTGATGTACAAGAGAAGATTGTTGAGGAGAAGGTTACACGTGACTTGAAAGATGTTGTTAAATCCGCAACCTTAGACATATTATCTGCACCCGGCAGTTCAGAAGACACTGTTTGTACTGAACTAGGCCAAATTAGACGAGTGTTTACCCGGGATTTGCCGGAATGGCGGAAGCAAGTAACAGATGAGATATCCGACCTGAAACAGCAAATTCAAACACTACAGTATGATAACCAGAGTGACGGGAAACACTCACTACCTTCTGAGCCAGATGAACATCAATACCAGACAACACAACACACCACAGTACATTCCGCGACCGAAAAATGAATTTAACGATCCACACAACAACAACACTGAACAATTGACACTCACAACCCTCATGAAAGAGGAGAGTGTATTGAAACACAGAGTTTTTCAACCATTCCAACCGGAAAAGCGAAATATTCATCCAGTCGTTTTCCTAAAGAACTTTTCAGGAGTCTTTCCAGCTGCCTGGAATGACAAACAGAGAATACAATTCATTACCGGATATATACAAGGAGAAAGTGCTATATGGGGAACCGAGATGGTTGATAAGTGCAAAACATTTAGCGAGTTTGAGAAGAACTTTTTAAGCAAATTTTGGAGCGCAGGTGTTCAGCAACGCCTACGCAAAGAGGTCTACAACGCCGAACCTTTCCATTCGAACAGTGGCGGACTTCGCCGGTACTTTGAAAAGTACTTGAGAAAGATACAATATTGGGACACTCCCATAACAACAAAAGATGTTATTATGATCCTTAAGTCAAAACTACCCATTTCCATACGCGAAAAATTAGTGAACGTGTCAGAGGAAGATCAGGACGCATTTTTATCCGTCCTTGATTCGCTCGATCTTATACACGAAGGCGCGAGTGCGAATGCTAACCGTAAGAACAACAACGCAGGCACGTATTCGAATGGAAACGGTAGTAATGGAAATGGTTCACACGAAACACAATACGGAAACAAACAGTACAATAACCGCAATAGAGGCCGAAACAATGGTTACCGTAATGGTAAACACAAAAACAAGCATTACGGCAACCAACGGTACAATCCAATATACAACACGCAACAACAGTATTACGGGAATGCCCCATACCAATCAAACAATAACGGTAGTAACTTCTACCAGAATGGGAACAAATACAAGGGTAAACGTTGCAACAATCAAAATTGCGGAGGTCAGCCACCTCCACCACAACCCTATGGGCAGCCACAACATCAGCAACAACAGCAATACACGCCTCAGCAACAACGATTCATGCAACAACAACAGTACACGCCACCACAACAGGACTTTAGATACAATAACAATAAACCAAGAAAACAATACAATCCACCGGTATATTTTACGTAGGCAAGTAATGTACCGATTTTTCAGCCTGGTAACCAAGTGCAGTACCAACAAGGGTTTGATACAAATCAACACACACAATGGGTAAAAAACCAGCGAGAATGGTCAAGTGATGTGACAGAAGAATCAAATCAGTCGCATCACAAGAAAGCGGAAAACTAAAGGCAGCACCTTTTCGCCTCCTTGGGGATGCTGCGGGACATAATGGGGGCAAACTCGACCTTGAACGACTTAACGTAATACGTTATGATCGCGACACTGACTTGAGAGACGATTTGTTGCAGGAAAATATTGAGACAGACTTGAATGACGTATGGGAAGACGAAGTACAAGCAATGACTAAAATTTACATAGCCAATACACCAATAGATGCTATTATTGATACTGGTGCAAACGTAAATGCTTTATCACTATGTATGTTTAAGAAAGTTTCTGCAGGGATGAAAATTTTAACGTTACCAGTACAAGGTTGTTCAGTAACAGGAGCGGTAGGATCTTTATCACAGCGAGTCAATTTGCAAGCTCAGGTGCCGATAAGGATTAATTCTACTTCTTTCATATGTGTATTTCTAGTAGTTAAGAATTTGTCGGTGTCATGCTTATTAGGAATGGAGTTCCTGAGGAAGAATAAGGCAGTGATTGATATAGAAAAGGGTATCTGTACAATCCGAGTAGGTGAACAGGAGGTAACGCTGCAATTGTTGCGCGGCAAGGTCAAAAGAGTCAACACTGAGCACAAAGTTAAGGCACGCAGACTGGTACAGCGAATGTTTTTGAACCAAGCACACATGACAAGACAGGGTAACAGTTGGACGGATTTTGATACTGATGACGGACTTCCGACTAGAGAAGAGATTTTGAATAAAGTAAGCGAATCAAGTGAACTTGATTACATACAAAGGCAAGATTTACTGCACTTACTTATGAGGTATCTTCATGTCTTTTCTTCGAAACCTGGAGTAATACGTGACTACGAATATGACATGAAGGTCGCTCCCCATTCTACTTTTTGCAAGACAACGTACTCTGTCCCGTATGCAAGGCGCGAGGCTGTGAAAAATGAAATACGTAAAATGCTTAAGTGGGAGATCATTGAACCGTCAGACTCACCTTACAGTAGTCCGTTATTGCCAGTTTTGAAGCAGGATGGTAGTGTGCGTATAGTTTTGGATGCAAGAAACATAAATAAAATAATTATTCCAGTAAGAACTCGACCTGAGGCTATGGATGAACAATTACAAAGGTTTCATGGAGTAAAATTCCTCACATCGGTAGACTTGAGATCGAGCTACTGGCAGGTCAAGATGACATCACAGTCTCGAAAATATACAGCGTTTATATTTGCAGGTAGATCAGACCAATTCAAAGTAGTTCCATTTGGTTTGAATGTGAGTTCAGGCGTATTCATAGCTGCACTTGATCATGTATTAGGACCTGAACTGTTGGATCGAGTAACAGTGTATGTTGATGACTTACTGATTGCTACGAAATCTTGGGAAGAACATTTAGACATAATAAGCAAAGTTTTCCAGAGGTTTGTTGACTATGGAGTCCCAGCTAATCTACATAAGTCTAAATTTGGTAAAAGCGAGATTAAATTTTTAGGACATCTTGTATCATCACAGGGAATTACCCCAGATCCAGACAAACTAGCAGCTATTAAAAACTTTCCTGTGCCCTCTTCTAAACGCCAGTTGAAAGGCTTCCTCGGATTGACTTCCTTTTTCAGAAAGTTTATTTCGGACCAGTCGATGAACAGTCAAGCATTGCATGATCTTCTAAAGAAAAATACTCACTAGCATTGGACGCCAGAGTGTCAGGCAGATTTTGATCGCATTAAACAAGCACTTCTTAACAGCAATATTTTGTTCCATCCAGACATGGATAAAGAATTCTGTATTTCGTCAGATGCTTCATTTCAGGGGCTTGGTTCTTGTTTGTTTCAAATAGAAGTAATTGATGGAAAAGAAGAGATAAGAGTTATCAGCTTTGCAAGTAGGGTTCTCACAGAATGTGAGAGGTCATACTCGGTGACAGAGTTGGAGGCTCTGGCCATTGTATGGTCCTTTAAAAGGTTCAATTACTATATCCATGGTCGGAAAATTAAGGTCTTTTCTGATCACCAAGCTCTTAGTTTCTTGCTCTCGTGTAAACTTCTTCATCCTCGTCTTACACGATGGAGTCTCTTCTTGCAAGAGTATGATTTCGAAATAGTATACATCAAGGGTAAAAACAACATTATCGCGGATGCTTTGTCACGCATGCCGCAAGGACTTCCCGAGTCCAGTGAACTTATCGAGCAGATGTCTAACTACCGAATTCTTCTAATGAAAGACCCACTACATAGAAAGTATTTCCTTCAGCTCTGCAAGCAGATGCCTATACTCCAAGAAACAGATCCCAAATGGCGTAAGGTCAAACAACTTCTTCTAACAAAACCCGATCACCACTTGTCCAAATTTTGTAAACTACACAATGATGTTTTATTCCATCGAACTTCTCTCCTCTCTGGTAGATGGTGTGTGTGTATACCACACGCATACGTTGAACACCTTATCTGGTACACACATCTTTCCTGGGGTCATTATGGACCTGAAAAATGCAAACGAAAGATTTCTGCGTATTGCTATGTACCAAACTTGCACCATCGAATCCACAAGTTGTTAAGTACATGTCTTATCTGCCAGAAGGCAAAACCCTTCAACCATTCGAAGCTAATTCCTCTGAATCCAATTATTACTGAGAGACCAAATCAAGTTCTGGCCCTTGATCTCGCCGGCCCCCTGCCGCAAGGGAGGGGAGGGGTGAAATACCTAGTCGCATTGATGGATCTTTTCACAAAACATGTGAGACTTTATGCAGTGAAATCATCCAGTGCACTTCCGATCATCCGTCGAATCGAACAAGACTATTTTCCTCGATTTGGCAAGCCGGAGGCCATTCTATCAGATAATGCATCGAATTTCACTGGCAGACAATGACGCAATTTTCTTGCCAGACATGGCATCAAACAAATACTTATATCTCGTTTCAGACCGCAATCTAATCCCACCGAACGTATCTTCAAAGAGTTCAATAGATTCATTAGAACCTACATACCTAATCAACAAACCCGTTGGATTGACTTTGTATCTTCATTCGAGCAGATTGTCAACAATCTTCCACACTTCTCAACTGGATTTACACCTGCGGAATTAATGACGAGTCATCGGGAAAGAAATGAATGGTTAGATCCCATACCTAAAATTGTAGAACCAGAATTAGATTTAGATGCAAAACTTAGGCAAGCATTGGTACCCTTAGCTGTACAGGCGAATCTACGCAAGAAGTCTTATGACAAGAAAGTATCTAAGGCTCTTACATATGATATTAATGAAAAGGTGCTTTTACGGACACATTTTAAGCCATCGAAGTTGTTGAAAAGAAATCGGAAATGGAGGCTATTGTACGACGGACCATTTGTAGTAATTAGAAAACCACATACAGGATGTTATCTAATAGCGGATCCAGCATCTGGCAGAATTAAAGGATTGTATCACCACTAGGGTCTCAAGAAGTATAACGAGGCAAAGTAACAAGCAAAGGAACATTAGCCTAAGCTTTAACCTGCGAAACACTTCGGTATTCAAACACACCAATACGAGTACTCACACTTTGGCGAAAAACTATGGAGGTAATTGAAGATTTGATTTATTATGGCGTACGAAAAGGAAAGCACATTCCATTTGAGAGGACAGATTCTCAGTTAGTTTTAAGTTAGTCATAGGTGTAAGCAGTCCAAGTTGGCTGTTGGCATTGAGGAATGCCGTTATTGGTGAAAGGAGATACGGAAGGAAGTAGCAGATTGCCACCTTCCAACTCCAATGAATATATATATGTATGTGAAATATTAGGTTAAGCAATTTCTTTTTCAGCCCTCAAGATGGACTGTTAGTCTTTAAGTGTACAGAGTACAGCCTATTGCGTGTAAACTGTGCGTTATTGTAACACCGCCATGAACTATACATTTTGTTAGCGCGATCTTCAGAATTAAACAATTTGTGTAGCCAAGTGTTTGAACTGTCAAAAGCAGTCAATAACAGAGAGAGAGAGTATCACGTAGTATTTGATAGTTTTCAGGAGATTCAATCTCAGATTCAAAGTATCATCTACGAACAGTAAGCCTCATAAAGATTTAATAGCTAAGCATCAAAGCATTTCCTTTATTCTGTTTTACAACAGCTGTTAGGTCATGTAGTCGAGAGTGCCACTACATGGAAACCTATACGTCGTACTGACAAGTCTGAAGTATTCCTGATGGTAAACGTTTCTTCTTTAAACATGTAAGATGCACTAAAGTAATTAGCTATTTCACAGCCAAGCCCGACAATCGCCCAGAAGGAAGCGTGAGAAACTAGAAAGCTGTCACCAGATATGACTCACATTATAATAATAAAACTAAGATCTGATATTAGATTAAAGAATAACCACTTGAAGGCACACGTGACGCATGTCATGCATCTAAGGTCACAAAAATATCCTAGTGTAGTTGTGCTAGAATTTGTATATGTATATAGTGTATTTATGTTCATATTTGATCCTCTCCTCTTCCACTTCCCCATCCTATCCCATTAAAAAAAAAGTGAGGATTAGAATTTGACAGGCTCATCTGAGTGCTCTTTAGACGGTTGAAGTGGAAACGAAATTTGTGGGAGAGATCCGTTAGCGAAAGTTTTGTTCTAATCGCGTATCGCGAGTAGCGATGTTGAGAGATTATAATACATTCCGCGAGTAGTACTTGCAGCCAGTAACTTTATGAAGCATGAATCTTCCGGAGAGAAATGCATGAGTATGCTCGACCAGTAGAGACAGAATTTGTTCAATCTGTGCTCTACATAAACAGTGACACTAAATTTTGAAGAGAAACGAAATAACAAGCTGCTTAAAAGATTTGTTTTAAAAAAAAAATTTTACCTTTGTAAAAGGGAGAGAGAATAACCGAAATAATCGTGCCTTGATGCACAAGTAGTGGTATTCAATACGCTAATCCGGCGTGGCGTGGCGTGACTGAAAAGGTTAACAGAATTTTGTGGCTGTAAGCAAACTTAAGAAATGTATGTATGTATGTATGTAATTTATGGACATTGTTTAATCTTGTAATGTATTTACCTGCGAGTAACTTGAACTGTGAACTTTGAAATCACAATGTGAGATGGAAGATGTGAATTTGCAGACACTCCAAGACGTTCTAAAAAAAATGCGAGTGATAAAGTGTACAAAATACGTGTGCAGTGACATGTGTACACGCAAGTGCAGGTAGTGACAGCGATCACAGCAAAGCATTTTGCAAACTATATGTAAAACGTTGGCTTCACCTACCTGTGTGTAAGCAGCATGGCAGGTCGCAGGGACTGTCGTGTGAAATCCTCGATACAGACGGTGGTATTTTCTACCCAAGTTTTTGATACGCCGATCGACGATGGAGAAAGGACACTAGACGTGTGTTTTCCGCGTGTTCTCATTTTAGCAGAGCGCGAGTGACACACGTTAAACTTCATACGAGCATACACGAGCGCGTGTTGCACTGGACTAGTAACCGGCAACAGCGCGGAGCTGCTTGCAATTGGACTCAACAATTAACATTTGAAACACAACCGACGCGCGCGCTGTGGAGGCGTGTCATTGACCTTAGAATGTTTTCCGTCTCACAACTACGCAAGAGACATTGCAAAAGCTATCACAGTGAAACTTAATTATGAACTTTATTTATTCTGTAAAAAGAGAAGTCTTAGCTTCAAATCAATTTCCATTTAATCAGTCACGTCGGATATTTTGCGATAGATAGTTAAATAAAGACAAGGCATTACTGAGCACTGAAACGTTAACTGGAGGGGAAGGTTATCAATCCTGTCCAGAATCCTATAAAACCTTTACCTGTAAGTCTACATTATAGCATGAACCTAACACAGGTTTCTTTCTGTTTGTTTGCATGTAAACGACATGACGCTTGATGCGAGGCACTGGAGAGGCAACACGAGCGAACACAAAAAAGACGCTACCCAGGGTCGTGACCTCTCGGACGACGCCGCTCACCGAACGAGAATAGACGTTGCAGAATCCGGTTAAGTGAGCGTGTGACAAATAAAAGTGTACAGTGTAGTGTCAAGTGAAACGTCCTGATTAACAACGACATTCTAAAAGAATCTAATGAAACGGATAAAAAAAACATTACGAGACCAAACAGGTCACAGACAATTTTAGAGGACTGTTTAAGTAATTATTTCAATGTATCTGTGTATGTTTGTCTACTGACATGTTTTGTTTCCTATATAGAGTATTATTCATTTATCTTTGTGTGTGTTAGACTTAAGATTGTTTTTTGTCATATTTTGTTTCGCAGTAACAGCAATTAAGATAACAGTGCAAGGACACCTTACAATGAACTGAGAGAAGTGCCAAAGTGCACAAAAGACACTGAAAGACTATTTGTTTTCATAACTGTACTGGAAGAATAAAATAACTAGATGACAAACTTATTCCAATTTTATGTTAGAACGAAAGTAAACAGATGATAAAACACAGTAATGTCTTGAAACTACATGTGAGTCCTGATGATCCTTCCGGAATCATCATGCCTCACATGGGAGGCATTGTGACATTACAGCCTTTATCACTGCGATTTTTAACGTGTAAAAGTTTTTTTTTTCTGTATTCGCGTCAGTATGTGCGAACTTTTAACATATACCAATGAATGTTGTAACCAGATATCTTTGCCGCGCTCCTGAAAAGCGCAGAATATCACGATAGCTATAAACTGTTATACGCTGCTATCGATCAGTAAAAAAAAAAAAAAAAAAAAAAAAAAAAAAAAAAAAAAAAAAACGATGCACCTATGTTTCAAAATAACAATTGGCAATTTTTACTTCTGCAGGGAGCCGCACCGCTGTCTAGCTGTTCTGTGAATGTTTTGCGAGTCGGACGCAAAAGTATTGTGCTCCATACTGACATAATCATTTTATTGTAAATTTAAGAGTTTAAGTGATTAAAAATATATGTAGCCACAAACAAGCGAGAATGTGTATCATGAAAATTCGCTCCACCGCCACAATGGGTGGCCATGTTAATGTAAGTTTCCGTTTCATAATGTAATACTTGAAGCCTTGAAGTTTATTTAATTTCAAAGAAAATCTCTCAACCTTATTTTCATTAATTATACTTGTGATAATCTTTTCTGTTTGAAAGATTTATGCAGCTTATGATCCAGCGTGTGTTCTGTCGGAACAGGAGGCTGTCGTGACGACATAGTAATAGTATTTATTCCAAGTTCTTTCAGTTCCGTTTATATGTTCGTACAAATCCAATTAGTTGGTCCCTTAGGTTTCTTTCATGTAACTTCTGTCTGTTTTCTCCGCGCGATCTTCCTCCGGAAAAAAATTTCTGTTCATTTTTTAGTAATTTTCGACATCGCGAATGAGAAAAGACAGCCACCTCCTGCTCCGAACGGAACACCACGACTTTTCTAACGTCGGAGAGTACCGCACGAATTTTTCCGCTAAAAGGTAATAGAATTTCTTAAAGCTGGATCAATTACACATGTTGCTGCTGTTCTCCGACAAATCTGGTGTGATTAATAGTAATTTATTCTGTCACGACAAAAAGAACAATTTTATTTTTACCAAAGCAACAAAGCTTTCAATTAAATTACTAAAAAATCATACCAGACATCCCATCTTCAAGTGTTTGCATTTGTTTACGATGTTTACATTTATTTACGCGTCATTAACATTGTTTTTTCACTAACGGTGTTGCAGAGTTTTGCAACAAATGTGTTTAAAACAGCTATTGTAAAACATCATAATAAAAGAAACGATGTCCAAAACGCGTCAATAAATGTATCTGAAGACAGGATGAAAATAGAATGATTGTTGTCTCAAAAACACGTGTCTTGAGGCCCGATTTGTTGTCGTTGCGTGCCGGGAAATGGGTGTCATTCGCATCGGTGCGTTACCCCACAAACATTACCGTCATGGGCGCTACAGTTTTGACTTTAGGAGCTCTGCTGTCACGTTACGTGACGAATCGCCCCGCGAGCTTAAGTATATGAATCATGTCCGCAGGTCGTCAAAGGTTGCCTATGCCTGCTTCCGCACGAGAAATGATGCGTTTCGGAGAGATCTTTAACGCGGTATATAACTCAAACTGCATGTTTTCGTAATTCGCATGTACAAATACGAAAACCAACAATCATGGCATGTTAGCTTAGCAAACACTTAAATGAATATCGGGGCTGTTCGCTCTGCTTCTGTCAGCTACTCACAGCACAGGGCCCGTGACTGCACGGAACCTCATTATTCCGTCACGCAACCTCATAAACACCGCGGATTCAACACACACGAAAAACTTTAAGTTCAGAATGAAAACACGAAAAACATTGAGCATGCAAAGAGTCCGTGAAACACCGCATTGAGTAACTCTCCAAAACGCGTCATTTTTAGCACGGTTCGTTGTGATAATGTGTCGGGAAATGTGAGGTCGGCGGCTAAATATGATAATTATAGATCTTATCTTGGAAATCATGTTTAATGTTATTACTTAGTTGGTTATTAAAGTAAATGGAGATGTCCCAGTCTTCCCCGGTCCGGAAACGACGAGCCGCTCTGGGTCTGTAGTGTTCTCTTGTATGGTGCAGAAACCTAGGCAGTAATTTGTAGAGGAAATGCACAGATCGCTTGTTAAATATTTCTCTAGTTTTGCTCATCAAAAACGAAAATCTTCAGATATCCAGATCATTAATCGCAACACGTCAAAGGTTTCAAATTCCGTTCGGCACCATCATGAACACAAAAAGTTAAACACATTACCGGTCTCCATGTCCTTAGTAAACTCATGATGGTGCCATTGTAATAAATATCCTCTTTCGGTACTGGTTTCATTAGCTCGTAGCAAAATCCTCGTCGTCCAAACCTATACGTGATGCGATCCCAAACTCATGAATTTTTTTCTTTCAACCATCACGCCATTTTTACGTTCATCCTCTTCTCGCTTACACCAATACCGATATTTCACCATCTCTAATTACTTCACCCAGCCTCAATCACCGACATTGAGTCTTGTACTTCCGCGAGGCCACCATTTGAACAATTATCAGCATCACCTCCATAATGTACACGAAGATTTTCATTATATTACCAACCATTCATCATTCCAACATTGAATATCATCATATTGCACATTTCCTCTTTGAAGACTAAATTAATTAGTTTAGTTACGCCATTCAGCGTACGGTTGGTGTTGCTTTTTGTCTGTTTCGTGTTCGATTAGCAACTCGCTTAGCTACCAATATCTTGGCTACCGCATGAGCTTCATTTGTCGTTGAAGACGAAGAAGAAAGCAACCTATGTCATTATCTGAAATACTCCATATTTAAAACGAAGGCAGACGCCGTTATGTACGATCACATTAATTTTGTGAATATTCCCTGGGACAACTAGAGAAGTGCAGAGAGTGGTGGGTAACGTGGAATATGTTAAATCGACTACATTATTTGGTCTGTTATTCACTCTGTCACGACAAGTTGCTGTAAATTTAGCCTGTTGTCTGTAGGTAACCTGCAACGCCAGAAGACTGTAGCAAAACATAGGACGTGCGGAGAACCAATGTTTGGTGCAGATACCGGATTTGACTCTATCTAAAGTGCAGTTACCACAGAAAACAATTATAGCTGATGTCAGGCTGAGATTCAATGAAAGAATGTTAAGGAAATGTTATTCATGTGCGAAAAAGTGGCCTGTAAAACCCTGGTTCGACTGATCGTTGAGTATTGCTCATCAATGTGGGACCCCTACAATGTTGGATTAAGAGAAGAGAGAGAGAGAGGGAGGTTGGTTGATTTTGAGGAGGGGACCAAACAGCGAGGTCATCGGTCCCATTGGATTAGGGAAGGGTGGGGAAGGAAGTCGGCTGTTCCCTTTCAAAGCAACCGTCCCAGCATTTGCCTGAAACGATTTAGGAAATCTAAATGAGGATGGTCGGACGCGGGTTTGAACCGTCGTCCTCCCGAATGCGAGTCCAATGTGCTAACCACTGCGCCGTATGTGTGTGTGTGTGTGTGTGTGTGTGTGTGTGTGTGTGTGTGTGTGTGTGTATGTGTGTACATCCTACGTAGAGCGACGCGCTTCGTCGTGGGATTGGTTAGTCAGCGCGAGAGCGTTACGGGTTGAGGTGTACGTAGGCTGGGGCATCTTAGGCAGTTTCCTCGGGCCCATGAGGACAAGGGCTCCCTTGGCGCAAAAATAATACCTTACACCTGCTGTGTTGAAAAGTATTTCATTTACAATAAGCTGCTTCTATCGATTGGCGAGCGTCCTTGACCCGTACCGAACACACAAGTTCAGAAAAGAACGGTGAAAGAATGAATCGAGGAACATAAAGGCAATATTCGATGGTAGCCCATCAACAAAAAGCCATAAGAGGACAAGCAGCGGAAAAATTCGTGCAGTCGAGAAGTTTTGTACCGTGGTAGGAGGAAGCGCTACAAACAACATACTAAAAATCCTGACCGGCAGGATAAGGGTGGGGGCAGGGTGGTGGGCTTCTGAAAACTCGAAATCCCCCAACTTTTCCCGAAAATGTTGCCGAGTAAAGCATTAAACCACATTAAATTTCGAGACGAGTCGATCAACTCCTTTTTCGCAGAAAGCGATCGACTGCTAACGATTCCACAACCGCACCCGCTCTTGCGCTTCCTCGTCCGACTGAAACCGACGTCCATACATGTCTTTGGTCAGGTTGCCAAATATGTGATAATCACACGGCGAAAGGGCCACTACACAGAGGATGTTGCAGTGTTTGTCAAACAAATCGCTGAAGCGTGGTATTCGTCCTATTGGCAGCGTGGGTTCGGACCTTATCGTGTACAGAATGATTCCATCCAACAGCTTTCCGACAGCATGGGGGCAAACGGCAAAGTCAACAGCGGAAACATCACACATCTCTCCCACAAAGAAATTAAAAGCTGTTGACACAAGTTCCGGTAAGGTCATGATGACCTTCTTCTCCGACTGCAGGGGAGCTCTGCTCTTCCAGTTCGTCAGGCGTGAAACAAGTCAGGGCGCTGCGCTATGAAGACACTGCAAAAACGCCACAAAGTCAAAACGCCCAGGAAAGTTATCGGACGGAATCATCCTGTTTAACGATAATGCCCGCCCCCAGACTCCCAATCGGACGAAGGCTACGCTCCAACGATTTGGTTGGCAAACACTGAAACATCCTCTGTGTAGTGGACCTTTCGCCGTGTGATATTCACATCATTGGCGACCTGAAGAAAGATATGCGTAGACGCCGGTTTCAGTCACACGAGGCAGTGCAATAGTGGGTACTGTTGCGGAGCTGTCAGCGGCCGACCACGCTCTACGAGAAAGGAATTGATCACCTCGTCTCCCTATGGAACAAATGTCTCAACGTATGTGGTCATTACTTTTGAATGGAACCATTCCATGGTCCCGTTGTGGCGGGTGTTCAATTTTCATTTAACTGCCGCTAACATTTTTCGAGATTAGGAACTGTAGTGAAATAATTGTAGAAATTCTTAAAAAGACAACTGAATCCCACACTTTAGTAAAGCCTTTAGTAATCCCTTGCAACGTCTTAAAGAAATGTCACTCTAGCATCTAAACTCTTGCAGTTTAAGAGAGTTAAGGAAATGGACTTAATAGCTGCATTGAACCTGTTAGGAAAGGCACTATCTGAAATAGATACATTAAATAATCAAACCAAAATCTCTTACCGAATTTTCAACAACTGTGAAGTGGGGCAATGAGTATAAATTCCCTAAAGAATAAATGAAAACAGTAATGAAGCACTTGGAATGGTATAGGACTAGAAGCTGATGGAACAACTACCTAGATTTGGAGCGACATTTTTTCATTCACAACGTATAAGGCAGTGTCATGGAAATTATAGACGTGTAAAGAGGAATACAACTTTCGTTTATATCTGCTACTTGCAAAGAAGACCTTACAAATGAGGCACATAGTTTCATTATAACACGTTCCGCTGATAAGAGCGTAAAGTAAAGCGTAAATATCGACAGTGGCTGCAGTACATCTCTTAGCAGAGCTGTTTATTAGTAAAAGATAGCTCACTGTTATCAAGCTACCTAGGCGTCCTGATGTTAGTTACGTGTTCCATTGACCAATCTCATGGAATCCGTTATGATGTGGAACGTGCCAAGTGCATAACAAATGCTCACATGAATCAAGGTTTTTTTTTTTTAAAAAAAAAAAAAAAAAGCTTAAAATTTGTGTTACCTACCCCATTCCCTTAAATGGCACAAAATGCACATATTATACCTGTAGATTTAGTTATTCCTATTGAAGAATTCATCTATGACATAGAAGTAGTTGTAAAGAAGATATGATTTAAGTTTATTTTTGAAACTATTACTGTTGTCTATCAGACAGTTCATTTCATCTGGTAGTTTATCGAAAAGTTTTAGAGCAGCATATTTTACCCCTTTCTGTGCCAAAGGTAGATTAAGTAGAGGATAGTGTAAGTCTTTCTTTCTTTTGCGATTGTAATCATGAATGTCACTGTAGCTTTTAAAATGGTTCATGTTATTGAGAACAGATTCCATTACTGAATAAATGTACTGTGTAGCTGTAGTAAGAATTCCTAACCTTTTAAACAGGTGCCTACAAGATGTGCGACTATGAGCCCCACATATTCTTTTGAGCAGTGAATACTTCTGGTCTAAGTGTTGAGTTACCCAAAAATATTACTCCGTATGACATCAGAGGGAACGGCCTTGCCACAGCGGTTCCCGTCAGATCACCGAAGCTAAGCGCTGTCGGGTGTGGCCGGCACTTGGATGGGTGACCATCGGCGCCGCAATGTGCTGTTGCCATTTTACGGGGTGCACCCAGCCTCGTGGCGCCAATTGAGGAGCCACTCGACCGAATAGTAGCGGCTCCGGTCAGAAAACCATCATAACGAGCGGGAGAGCGGTGTGCTGATCACACGCCCCTCCTATCCGCATCCTCAGCTGAGGATGACACGGCAGTAGGATGGTCCCGGTGAACCACTTGTGGCCTGAAGACGGAGTGCTTTTATGACATCAGAGAGTGAAAGTATGCAAAGTATGTTAGCCTAATAATTTCTGTAGCCTTAAAATTAGCAGTTACCCTGATTGGGTAGTCGCTTTAGGAGATCCAAAATATGAATTTTTCAATTAAGATTCTCATCTGTAAATACATCCAAAAACTTAGGATGCTCTACCCTGGCTACTGACTGCTGTTGATCTGTTATATTTATTGAAGGAACTGTACTCGTTGCAGTAGAAAATTGGATGTACTGTGTTTTTTCGAAGTTCATAGCAAGCCCATTCGCAGAAAACCAATCAATAACTGTGACTGTTGATAGGGCTGAACGCTCTTTTTACAAGCTAGTACAAGTAGTGCGCAATTGCTTCGAGTAGTGTACAGTACTTGTTTAAGCAATAGCCAGTTTAAAGTATTGAAAAATTAGGGAAAACTTTGTTAAGATTGTGTTTCAGTTTACTGTAGCACAAAATAAACAGTCATTGGGAAATGCCTTTCGTGTTTGTTTTATTTTTAGACCCAAGTTGAAGGAGAGCGCCCATGTTGATGTTCTACTTTGTGAGAGTGCCTGGGTGAGGTGTGGGAAGGGAGGGAGGGGTGGGGCAGCTCCTGGCTATGAGAGACTAAGTTTGGGGGACATTTCGGTGATCTGGAAATGGGTAAGCAGTCATAATTTAGGTACCTGTACCACGTCTCCCAAGACTGTAGTTACGCCTCGGGTTACGCAGATGCTCAAGGAACTTCAGTCACAGACGCTAAAGGAGAAGCATTGTGCACCACAGAGAGAATTACTGTTGGAATCCGAGACTGTACATTGCGAGAAGAGTCTGGCAACGTATGTCTCGCTAAATGACCACAGCGGAAATTAGAACTCGTATGGTCGTTTATCGGCGGTTGTTCTTCCTACGGCCCGTTCACAAATGTAATAGGGAAATGGTTCCAGAAGTACCCTCCGCTACCTGCTGTAAGGAGGCTTGTGGAGTACTGATGCAGATGTAGCCCAACAATGTGTATAATATTGTAAGTACCTTTAGAAAGTAATAAAAGTTTGGTAATAAATTAAAAGGAAATCGGAAAAAAAGACAAACCTACAGGAGCAGGAAGTAATGAAACGTCGAAGCCAACTGCCACAAAAAACGTATTTTAAAAATATATAATTCTTTGCACTACCCCGTTCAATACACTACAAATACTTTGTTGTACGTACGATGCTGTACAGTCGATGTCAGCCTGACCATTAAAAAAGGAGTGAATGAAACAATACAATAAGGAACTTAACTGATTTAGTCCTATTAGGGTATGCATACTTCGACGGAATTGTGGGCCATACAGGACGAGAGATATTCAGTTAAAGAATGTTCACGATTGGCGGTGGAGGACATTGGCGGTTCCAGTGGAACAAATGAATCTTTAGCGACGACGGCAGAATTGCATAAGACTGCAGAAAAACTAGGTTAGTTTTCTTCGCTACACTGGTCTGCATTTATGCGGCTAGTCTAAATAATTTGTGAATGGTACTGATATATTTCATAATATAAAAATCAGCGGAGAAAAAATAAGTGGATAAAAACTTGTGGAAAATTTCTAGCGTAAGAAAACAGCGCTTGTTGTTTTGCAAGGATAAATAAAGAAATGATTTTAAAACTGTACGTAGCTTCCTCCAGTTTCATTGCGTATTTTCCGTCACTGGCATAATGAGAGCTGAGCGCGCAGTACGGCTCTCTTGCGAGTTGCTGTCGCTCCACATCGTGAATGAGTCGTTCGTAGAAGAGGATCAATGTCACATAACGTGACACAAGCCACGCCCTGGGTCTTTACCGTAATTAGAACTTAAACAACTGCGATAAGCTGCAAGCCAGCAGATTATCTCGCAGCCAAAAATTAAATATTATGTTTATAATTATTGCTTCAGATCCGTCTATCATAAATAAATAAACAATTTTTTCTTGTCACACACGTTTTCCATCATTTTTTGCAAAGCATATTCAATGGTCTGGAATATATACATATTTGTGTTTTAAACTCTTTTGTTTTACATTTTGACCGTTTTATATAGAGGTTATAAACAGTTCTGGAATATTCTGCTAATCTATGATTTACTGATAGTACAAATTTCTGCTTACAAATATAGTAGATGCCGGACTAAATGTGTTCTTTTTCCTGTTTGACAGATGTTCTTCTTCTGCTTTCTGCCATATGAATTTAGTTTTCACAGTATTAGGAAACGAACATTTGTTTACTTAAAGTTGCGTTTTGGTTAGTGTTGCCAATTGTTGAATGTTATTCACAACTTTTGAATGTGGGTTTGCGATATCAGTGGTGTACCCTGTGTGTGTGTGTGTGTGTGTGTGTGTGTGTGTGTGTGTGTGTGTGTATACTTGTTGTAACATCACTGTATATATTGTTTTAACATGGCTGTATGTATGAAAGGATTTTTAATTACTTTTACATTTCTTTTATTAAGTTTAGCAGAGCGTTTGATCTGATGTGTGTTTGTTTCTTTATCACACGTCGTTCTCTCTTATGGCTTTCTGGTTGTGATAGTGTTTCTGCATTTGTACGTTCTGTAACTGTAGAACGATGGTTATAGTGTTTCTGCAAATGTGGCATGAGTTACCATATTTCCAATACCTGACACATTCTTTGTACCGTGTGTTAAAATTCCTGCATGTGATGCCTATGCAAACCGAATCACAACTTCAACATTCAAGTTTGTATATTCCTAATCCCTGGAATTTGTCCATGTAGATTGTTGGGTGGTTTAAATCTCTCTGGAGACTTCACACAGTTTTATATGCCATATGAAGGTCCTGTTTCTTCAATATGTTTACCACACTGTGCGTTAATTTACACTATTGGCCATTAAAATTGCTAACACGAAGATGACGTGCTACAGACGCGAAATTTAACCGACAGGAAGAAGATGCTGTGATATGCAAATTATTAGCTTTTCAGAGCATTCACACAAGGTTGGCGCCGGTGGCGACACCTACAACGTGCTGACATGAGGAAAGTTTCCAAAACCGATTTCTCATACACAAACAGCAGTTGACCGGCGTTGCTTGGTGAAACGTTGTTGTGATGCCTCGTGTAAGGAGGAGAAATGCGTACCATCACGTTTCCGACTTTGATAAAGGTCGCCTATCGCGATTGCGGTTTATCGTATCGCGACATTGCTCCTCGCGTTGGTCGAGATCCAATGACTGTTAGCAGAATATGGAATCGGTGGGTTCAGGAAGGTAATATGGAACGTCGTGCTGGATCCCAACGGCCCCGTATCACTAGCAGTCGAGATGACGGGCATCTTATCCGCATGGCTGTAACTGATGTGCAGCCACGTTTCGATCCCTGAGTCAACAGATGGGACGTTTGCAAGACAACAACCATCTGCACAAACAGCTCTACGACGTTTGCAGCAGCATGGACTATCAGCTCGGAGACCATGGTTGCGGTTACCCTTGACGCTGCATCACAGACAGGAGCGCCTACGATGGTGTACTCAACGACGAACCTGGGTGCAAGAATGGCAAAACGTCATTTTTTCGGATGAATCCAGGTTCTGTTTACAGCATCATGATGGTCGCATTCGTATTTGGCGACATTGCGGCGAACGCACATTGGAAGCGTGTATTCGTCATCGCCACACTGGCGTATCCCCCCTGCGTGATGGTATGCGGTGCCATTGGTTACACGTCTCCGTCACTTCTTGTTCGCAATGACGGCACTTTGAACAGTGGAAGTTACATTTCAGATGTGTTACGACTCGTGGCTCTACCCTTCATTCGATCCCTGCGAGACCCTACATTTCAGCAGGATACTGCACGACCGCATGATGCAGGTCCTGTACGGGCCTTTCTGGATACAGAAAATGTTCGACTGCTGGCCTGGCCAGCACATTCTCCAGATCTCTCATCAATTGGAAACGTCTGGTCAATGGTGGCCGAGCAACTGACTATACGCCAGTCACTACTCTTGATGAACTGTGGTATGGTGTTGAAGCTGCATGGACAACTGTACCTGTACACGCCATCCAACCTCTGTTTGACTCTATGCCCAGGCGTATCAAGGCCGTTAGTACGGCCAAAGGTGGTTGTTCTGGGTACTGATTTCTCATGATCTATTCACCCAAATTGCGTGAAAATGTAGTCATATGTCAGTTCTAGTATAATATAACTGTCCAATGAATACCCATTTATCATCTGCATTTCTTCTCGGTGTAGCAATTTTAATGGCCAGTAGTGTATGTGTGCTAGTCATGACGTACGATTTACTTTGTTTCTGTGTGGTATTGCCACTGTATATGTGTGTTGTGTGTATTTGTGACGCATGAGTTTTCCTGCATTCTGGATGCGTAAACAAAATATTTTAAACACAAATATGTATACATTACAGGCCGTTGAAGATGTCTTGAAAATAAAAAAGGCGAAATGTGCATGACAAGAAAAACAATGTTTTATTCAGTTGTGATGGATCTAAATTAATAATTATCAATGTAATATTGTATGCACGTGAGGACGACAGGACAGCAAAAATAATATTATAGTTTAAGACAAACATTGTTGCATTATTGTGGCTCCGTTGAAGCGCGTAACATTTTCAAACGAAAAAAAGAAACTACCTTACGATCCCGAGAACTTGTCAAAAAAGTAACAAGCGATCTGCTTTGATTTTAAGCAGGTATGGTTGGGAACCTTTTGAATGAACTCAGTTTGGTATAATACTTTTCATAATAAAAGAAATGGTAGCATCAACATATGCTTGACAACTTTGATAGAGCTTGACAGACTGAACTGTTCATATCTTACTGATATGTACGTGTGGTAAAAGCTTCTAACTTCGTTATTCACCGGCATGATATTTTTGTTCGCACAAACTTATTGAACTTAATAAAGAACAAGTGTCAAACAAATATGAGCCTGACATATATTTATTTATTTATTATGCTTTTGCGCTGACGGATTGTACACCAGAAGGCGGGGTTGCTTTTTTTCACTATTGATATTTAATCTCTACACTGAAAAGACAGAGAGGAAAATAAAAGACTGTCTCGGTTTGAGTCATTTATCACGGACAGAAAATCATCATGATACGGTTTGCCGATGACAGTAATCATCGAGAGTGAAGAGAGTGAACAAAAACTGAGTCGGATGCTTAATGAAACGGAACGCTTGTAAGCTGATGGCTGTAAAACAACCCTAAATAAAAACATAAGGAAGTAATGGTTTACGCAACATGTGGACATGAATCAGGGCTGTGTATTGACAAGAGAAACCTGAAGAGATTGACGAATTTTTCTGTCTCAGAAGTAAAAGAGAGAGAGAGAAATGAGATGCAACAAAGACCTTGTACCAACGACTGCACGAAGCAAAAGAGTTTTCTATAAAGAGAAGCAGTTACTAGCATACAAAAGTGTAGCCCTCGAGACCAGAGAAAGATTCATAAACAGCATACGTACTTTTACACTGTCTTGATACCTATACACACTGTTAGCCAATAGCTTAAAAGAAAATTGTACACAGTAGCTGATGTTTGAAAACTCTTCTTAAGTGCAGTACAATTTGCCAAAATTGACTCCCTTTGCTAGATCTAACGATTTTCATCAAATTTTTCAAACGTACTGACTCTCTGCATGCAGTTTATTGTCTTTCCAATAATTTGACCCCATTGTACTGTATACTTACAATTAGCAGATTATGATCCAATGAGGTGGGACTGATCCAGAAACCTGATGTATTTATTTCCTCTTTCTAATATGTTGTGTGTATCCACGTCATGTGGATGGTCATACAAGTGTAATGCAGTGTATTGTTACATACATGTTCTTATGTAGGGGAAGGTAAGGTAAAGTGGCCACTGTAAGCAAAACTGAATTTTTCACCAAACCTTTTGATAGAAGCTTGCCGCCTACGCGTTTTGAATCTACGTGTTATAAGGTATCACATCAATTATTTTCGAGTGAAAGAGAAAATTATGTACAAGAACTACATGCATTTTTATGAAGGCTTACATAGCTAAGGTGGAGGATCCCATGGTTATTGCTCTGATTTCCGGACATATTTTCTGAACATCTTGATGCCCTTGTGTTTAAAACAATACCAAGCGGCTACAGCAGGCAGTTTTCAATCGGATTTTTTGATTAGGCCCAATATAACAGAACACAGATGGCAGAATATAGGTGGTTTTAAATAGTTAAATTAATTAATTCAAAATCGTCCGGAAAGGAATGAGTGATGGATGATAGCTTTATACATAAAAGGGTTTAGAAGTAAATCAGATCAGAAGTATAGGGTGTCCATAAATTATCTTTACAACTTAAGACTTTAATAACTTTAAAACTAGACCAAATATTAACAAATGATTTTCAACGCTTGATAAGATAACTCAAAAAGTTTTTTTTACCTTCCGGGTGATGCAATTTTGACGCAAAATGGAATGTGAAAACATGATTCTGTGTGGACGCCACAGAAGAAAGCGCAGTGCGTGGCCTGGTTCATACACACGATGTCCAATTTTCAAGTGCAAAGAAACTTTCGAACACGGTATGGAAGCCAACCACCATTCCAACAAACTGTTGGGGTTTGTCATACTCCGCTTAAGGAAATAGTGTTCTCCACAAAAAGGGGGCGGGTCTTCCATCTGTTCCAGACACCAAGTTGGACAGGGTACGCTAGGCGTCTGCAAGGAGTTCTACAAAATAGGTTGAGTTGTAAAGGCAAAGTAAGAGACATAAGAGTGTACAGTGGGTATTACATAGGTTCTGACTATTTCTCTGTGGTACCTGAAATATAAGTGTACAGGAAATGGAGCCGGCCGGGGTGGCCGAGCGGTTCTAGGCGCTACAGTCTGGAACCGCGCGACCGCTACGGTCGCAGGTTCGAATCCTGCCTCGGGCATGGATGTGTGTGATGTCCTTAGGTTAGTTAGGTTTAAGTAGTTCTAAGTTCTACGGGACTGATGACCTCAGAAGTTAAGTTCCATAGTGCTCAGCGCCATTTGAACAGGAAATGGAGAAAGAAAAGGGGCAACAGAAGAAGAGATGAAGCAAGAAATCTACAAAAGTTTATCTACTAAATCAACATACCATACGTGATCTGCACCACAGGAGACTTAATCAAGAACTAGAGCAATGAGACGATCAACAGTGCACAACGTCTTACATAAAAGATTACGGCTGTATCCCTATAAGGTACAGCTACTTCAGGCATAAAAGTCTATGGGCAAACCTCAGCCCAAACAATTTGCTGTGGATATGCTAGGCAAGATTGACGCAAACAGTGACTTTTGGCAAAGATTTGTTTTTCTGATGAGGCAACGTGTCATGTACCGGGAAAAGTGAATCGTCATAACTTTCATATATGGGATTCACAGCATCTTCATGGTACACATCAAATGGAAAGACACAGTCCCAAGGTCAGTGTTTGGTATGGACTGATTCAGTTCTTTTTCATCGAGTCTGCTGTCAACAGTGGTGTTTAACTGGACATGTTACAAGACTTCACTATGCCAAAAGTGGAACACCGCCAACCTGATGACATATTTCAGCATGATGGGGCAACATCCCACTTGTTCCTAAATGTCTCTCAATTTTAGATGAAAAGTTACCGGGTAGGTGGCTTGCACGAGATGGTCCAATTCGATGACCGCCACGATTCCTTGAACTCACGTCACTAGACTTCTTCTTGTGGGGTTTTGTAAAGCATCTGGTGTACTGAACCAAGGTTAGAGACCTGCAGGACTTGAAGGTACGCATTCACAGTGCATCTGAGCATGTCACCGAGTAGATTTTGAATCGTATGTGGAGAAAAATGGACTTCCAACTAGACATTATTCGCTTCACCAATGGCGTACAAACTGATGTGTATGAAATATAAAACAGAACTTCGTGAGTCATCTTGCCGTTTGTTGATATTTAGTATGTTCCTGAAGATATTAAGATCTTGGGCTGTAAAGATAATTTATGGACACCCTTTATAATGCGTGATATTTAGAAGCACCTAACTCTTACCCGCTCAGGGAACACCGCCTTAACGTAGCTCCGTTCGTGCGGGCGAGGAGGTTTGCGTGTTCTGGATCCTGTGGACTACTCTGGCGATAGCTTGGCTGCCAGAAGGGTCTCCTAAGTCGCACAGGTCGAAGGGAAGGAGCCAGACGAAGTTTGTCCCACACCAGCCTATTGGTCTTTTATTCTAGGCCTGTCATTTCCACATCCGTTTTTCATCTCCAGTGGTGAGTAAGAGGTAGGGAGGGCTCTAAGGTGTACTGAAGCCAGCCTCCCTAGGGAAGTAAACCTTTAAAATAAAATACGATAGGTTGGAAAGCCGCAAAATGGCAGTCCTTCTGTACAACTATACCTGCGCTGCACTCGCAAGACGGCCAGCCGAAGTTTCCCACTTACTACTAGCACCCAAAACAGCCTCGGATCGAGATTAGGTATACCGATAACGATCTCGGCGATTAGAAAAGTTACTACTAAATGGATTGCTAACAATTAAGGTAGCAACAGGAGAGACAAAACTTGGCCATCATTGCGGTTTACTCACCTTAAGGAGGAAAAAAAGAGGAGTCTGTGGTTGCTATGACAAAATGAAATCAGTTTTGGACAATTGTAACAATAAGCATCTAGTAACATTAACATGAGATTTAAACGCAACGGTAGGGAATAAATCTTTCTCAGTGATTATGGGAACGATGGGTGAAAACATCACATATAACGATGGAAGATTGCTTAGAGATATTGTTTCTTGTAAAAAAACTGAAGAAAATACACTCCTGGAAATGGAAAAAAGAACACATTGACACCGGTGTGTCAGACCCACCATACTTGCTCCGGACACTGCGAGAGGGCTGTACAAGCAATAATCACACGCACGGCACAGCGGACACACCAGGAACCGTGGTGTTGGCCGTGAATGACGCTAGCTGCGCAGCATTTGTGCACCGCCGCCGTCAGTGTCAGCCAGTTTGCCGTGGCATACGGAGCTCCATCGCAGTCTTTAACACTGGTAGCATGCCGCGACAGCGTGGACGTGAACCGTATGTGCAGTTGACGGACTTTGAGCGAGGGCGTATAGTGGGCATGCGGGAGGCCGGGTGGACGTACCACCGAATTGCTCAACACGTGGGGCGTGAGGTCTCCACAGTACATCGATGTTGTCGCCAGTGGTCGGCGGAAGGTGCACGTGCCCGTCGACCTGGGACCGGACCGCAGCGACGCACGGATGCACGCCAAGACCGTAGGATCCTACGCAGTGCCGTAGGGGACCGCACCGCCACTTCCCAGCAAATTAGGGACACTGTTGCTCCTGGGGTATCGGCGAGGACCATTCGCAACCGTCTCCATGAAGCTGGGCTACGGTCCCGCACACCGTTAGGCCGTCTTCCGCTCACGCCCCAACATCGTGCAGCCCGCCTCCAGTGGTGTCGCGACAGGCGTGAATGGAGGGACGAATGGAGACGTGTCGTCTTCAGCGATGAGAGTCGCTTCTGCCTTGGTGCCAATGATGGTCGTATGCGTGTTTGGTGCCGTGCAGGTGAGCGCCACAATCAGGACTGCATACGACCGAGGCACACAGGGCCAACACCCGGCATCATGGTGTGGGGAGCGATCTCCTACACTGGCCGTACACCACTGGTGATCGTCGAGGGGACACTGAATAGTGCACGGTACATCCAAACCGTCATCGAACCCATCGTTCTACCATTCCTAGACCGGCAAGGGAACTTGCTGTCCCAACAGGACAATGCACGTCCGCATGTATCCCGTGCCACCCAACGTGCTCTAGAAGGTGTAAGTCAACTACCCTGGCCAGCAAGATCTCCGGATCTGTCCCCCATTGAGCATGTTTGGGACTGGATGAAGCGTCGTCTCACGCGGTCTGCACGTCCAGCACGAACGCTGGTCCAACTGAGGCGCCAGGTGGAAATGGCATGGCAAGCCGTTCCACAGGACTACATCCAGCATCTCTACGATCGTCTCCATGGGAGAATAGCAGCCTGCATTGCTGCGAAAGGTGGATATACACTGTACTAGTGCCGACATTGTGCATGCTCTGTTGCCTGTGTCTATGTGCCTGTGGTTCTGTCAGTGTGATCATGTGATGTATCTGACCCCAGGAATGTGTCAATAAAGTTTCCCCTTCCTGGGACAACGAATTCACGGTGTTCTTATTTCAATTTCCAGGAGTGTAAATACCTTATTCTGCAAAGAAGATATCCATAAAAACACATCGTCAGCTCGAGGATTTAAGCCTATATTGACTACATAATCACTGATCAAAAATTAAAATGCGAAGTAAGAGACGCAAGAGTGAACAGTGGATATTACAGAAGTTCTGATTATTTCTTTGTGATACCTGAAATAGAAATATACTGAAAATGGAGAAAGAAAAAAAGTCGACAGAAAAGGTGAAGCAAGAAACCTACGAAGTGTATCTACTATATCAACGTACTACACGTGATATGCACCAGAGGAGACTTAACCAAGAACTAGAGCAAAAAGAAGAAGCGGTAAAAAAGAAGGAAGGCAAAAATATAAATACTGCAGTTAAAAAGGCAGCTAAAGAAGCCTTAGGAAAAGAGAAAAGGATTAGAAGGAAGAAAGGATTAAAAATTTGACATCGGGGTTGGATAAAATTATAAAGTAAAATCAAGACGCTTATCTTAAGTATCTCAATGAACCAATCACCAAATCTACAAACGAATCATCAAGAATCTTGAGATAGGTTTATGAGCACAACAGAAATGATATTCATGGAAAGCAAATCGCAGATTATAAAACAATGAAAATGCTCAATCAAATAGAAAAAGAAGCTGCTCAAATAAATAACTCCCGCCAAGCAAAGTGGACAGAACATTACAAGAATTTGTGGTATGACGAAACATGCTCCACAGCGTATAGAGAGGATGAAACTGAAATATGTTGTGAAGACGAATAATGTATTGATAAATTAAGAGAAGCACTCAACTCTGCAAAGAATAGAAAAATTACTAGTATGAATGACATAAACACTGAATTGCTAAAGTATGGAGGCACTCTTCAACAAAAGAGATTACTACATTTATTTAATACTGTCCTAGCGACCGCTTCTTCGCTCACATAGACTGTACAGTCTGCACAGATTTATTTTTGGTTTCCATTAATTTAATTTTTATTGTGTTCAAAAACTGCAACACCTTCTACCCCTGTTAGTCTAATTAAGGCCGTAAAAGTATTGTCTTTTTCGAATGCACTTCTGGTCAAAAAGCGGTTCTGGTAGCTGAAGTCCAAGATTTTTGATAATCATGCCTTTTGTGTTCTTGCAGTGATATTTCCATACTAACTGCCATCGCTTATTCTTTATATCTAACTGAGAAGTGAAATACCAATATTCGTAGATCTAGATTAAAAATTTTTTTTAATCTAATGAAATATGATCTCAAAAAATTTTAAATATTGTTTTCATTTCCGACCAAGAAGACAAATACCAATTTTCAAACATTTAGCTTGAAAAATGTTTTCAAACTGAAGCATTTTCATAAAACATTTCATGGCCTATTTCACCCCTTAGGGCTTGAATTTCCAAAAACAGGAATTTTATTTCTAACAGAGAAGCCAAATACGAAATTTCATAGATTTAGCTCTAAAATTTCTTGCATAATGAAATATTTCCAAAAACGCTTTCATCTCCTATTTGACTGCCACAGGGGTTGAATTTGCAAAAGCGATAAACCTCATATTTTTTATTTCTAACAAGAAGCCAAATTCAGATTTCTGTTGATTTAGCTTTAAAAATGTATTCACAATGAAATATTTCATAAAACATTTCAATACTATTTCACCTCATCAGGGGTTGAATTATCAGAAACACTGAAACATGTATTTTTTATTTATAATCAAGATGTCAAATACTAGTTTTTAAGGAAGTTGCTTCAAAAAGCCGGCTGCAGTGGCCGAGCGGTTCTAGACACTACAGTATAGAACCGCGCGACCGCTACGGTCGCAGGTTCGAATCCTGCCTTGGGCGTGGATGTGTGTGATGTCCGTAGGTTAGTTAGGTTTAAGTAGTTCTAAGTTCTAGGGGACTGATGACCTCAGAAGTTAAGTCCCATAGTGCTCAGCGCCATTTGAACCATTTTTTGCCTAAAAAATGCTGTGCTAGTTCTTTAATAATCAGTCATTTTTAAAAAGATTCAACCCAATATTTTACTCGCTTAATGGTTGAGTGTCCAGAAATGCAGTAGCACATATTTTTTATTTCTGACTGAGAAACCTAATATCAATTTTCTTCTTCAACATTGCCTTAACAGCGCCATATTTTCAAAAAGCCTTTCATACCCTATTTCACCCCCTTTGGAAATGAATTTCGAAGAATCCCTTCTTAAACGATACCTACACACTCTCCAAATTTCAAGTTTCTATCCTTAACAGTTTGGGTTGGGGAATGGTGAGCCAGTGAATCAGACTATCCCTATTGCATCCACTTAGGGGGTGAATTTCCAAACCCAATGAAATGCTTTTTTTTAAATTTCTAACAGAGAAGCCAAATATAAATTTTCATTGATTTAGCTTTAAAAATGTTTCCATAACCAAATATTTCGTATTTCACCCACATATGAGTAGAATTTCCAAACACTGGAACATATATTTTGTTGAAGAATGAGATTTTCACTCTGCAACAGAGTATGCGCTGATATGAAACTTCTTGGCAGATTAAAACTGTGTGCCTGACCGAGACTCGAACTCAGGACCTTTGCCTTTCGCAGGCAAGTGCTCTACCAACTGAGCTACGCAAGCACGACTCACGGCCCGTCCTCACAGCTTTAATCCCGCCAGTACCTCGTCTCCTACCTTCCAAACTTCGCAGAAGGTCTCCTGCATACATTGCAGAACTAGCACTCCTGGAAAAAAGGATATTGTGGAGACATGGCTTAGCCACAGCCTGGCGGATGTTTCCAGAATGAGAAGTTTGTCAGGTTGTGTGTGTAGTTGGCGTGATTTCCTTTGAGAAGTTATTTTAAATGTTGTCGGCAAGCTGGCTCTAAGAGGTCTGTCGTCTCCTCGGGCGACGTGCAGCTGGTTCTCTGAACGCTTCTGGGCCTCCTTCAGTTACCATCTTGTGGACTTGGGCCGGTCCTTTCCTGATGCAGGGATGTTGTTTAGCCAGTGGGCGTGTTTCCTCTGCATGGTTGAGTCCGAGCCAGTATTTCCGCCGTAGTGTGTCTGGAAGTGAGTGGGAGGCGCACCCGCAGTGTAGTCGCGACGGAGCAGGAGTCGCAGACGGACCAGCAGGCAGTCGGTCGGTTGTTGCGGACGAGGGAAGTATTCTCCGCGTGGTGCAGTCGGCTGGGGACCTGGCAGCCCCTGCACAGTGTCAGAGCGTGTGTGGAGCTGTCCGATCACTACGAGCTTCGTCAAAGTTGAATAGTGGTTTCAACTACCCAAGCCACATCGATTCATGTTGTGGTGGTTCGTTTTGGTGGTCTGCTGTTGGGGAGGTTTTCCTGTGAGCAACACCGAGTGTTTCTACTGCTGAAATTTAGCCGCCATGCGATGCAATTAAGTATTTTGGTCGACTAAAATTTGACTGCAGCAGTGGAATTTTCTTGTCTTGTGGCTGTTAGTGTTCTGGTTACCTGCTCTGGCCACTAACGTAATTTCAGGCAACGTCCTTTCCTCACCTGTTGTTGCTGTCCAACATGGTGTGTAATTTTGACAGCTAATACATACTCCATTGTGGATTATCACGTTTGTAACATTTCCAGTTTGACTTCTCATGTACTGATTGACGAGAAGCAAGTCGTTATGTCAGTCGGCCCATGGCTGTCCCCTGGTTGGGTTCCGACAGATCGAGTATGTTTGGGTTCACCACCTGTCTCGCCTAACTGAACAAGAGCAGACCGACCTCCCTGGAGGCTTCTGAGTGCCACCGGTGTTTAATTATCTGTTGTCAGCTATTTTAAATTTTAGGCTTATGGTTATTGGTTGTTTTCTTAAAATTTTGCAAAATTAATTTTTAAATTTATCTTTCAAGCTTAAACACTGTGGCCTTCTGCCTTTAAAGATTATGGTAATATATTTTAAAATTTTGAAACTTAATTGTGGCCCTCATCCATTGGTATTGCACCTTGCATATGTTGCTTGTTTAAATTATTTTATGGCCATCTTAATTGGATTTTTATCTTGTTGATTTTTAAGATTTCTTGTTGTTAAACATGCTGGTCTTCTGCCTTTAAAGGTCTATGGTAATATATTCTGAAGTTTCGATATTTAATTGTGGCCCTCAGCCATTTGTGTTGCACCTTGCATATGTTGCCTTTTGAGTTTTAAATTATTTTATTGCTATCTTAACTGAATTTTGGATGTTTTAAGATTTCTTGTTGGCCTTCTGCCCTTAAAGGTCTATGGTAAAATATTCTAAAATTTTGGAATTTCATTGTGGAGCTCAGCCATTTATATTGCACTTTGCGTATTTTGGTTTTTTGAGTTATTTTATTGCTATCTCAATTGGATTTTTATCTTGTCAAGATTTCTTGTTGGAGGCCTTCAGCAGTGAAAGAGTTGTTTTGAGTAAAGATTCGGCTATGTGCCGTTTTGGTTGTAAGGGTTATTAAATTACAATAAATGACAATTAGAAGCAGAAATTGACCTCAAGTCTTGGCCCTTCCCACAATCCTATTACCTGTTCTGCCCCGTGGGTTTAGCGGGCGTCTCACTACGCTTATAGCAGCCTGGGATGATGGTCGATGATGATTAGTCAGTCACTAAGGACTGAGGACTGACTGCTTATATATATATATATATATATATATATATATATATATATATATATATATATATATATACATAAGTGCCATTTGCTTTGCTTGTGTAGACTGCATGGTCTGTTTTGTATTTTTGGAATCGATTTTTTACGTTGTTCACTAACTGGAACATCATCTAAACGTTTCACACTAATTAAGGCCATAGATCCTGGTCATTTCCTTTCCGAATGTACTTCTGACAAAAAAGCAGATCTATTAGCTGGAGTTGGAGGTCTTTGTTAATGCTGAATTTTGAGTTCTTGTGGTGATATTACCATAGAAACTTTCATCCCCTAACACAAAATTTTTCATTTGCTAATTCACACCCTTAGGAGTTGCATTTCCAAAAAACCATTGAAACATGTATTTTTTTATTTCGAACTGAGAAGTCAAATATTAGATTTCATAGATATTAAAAAATGTTTTAGCAGTATACTAATATTGATTTACTTTTTAAAAACCCTTTTTACCATCTGTTTTACCTCCCCAGTGGTTGAATAGCGACCAATGCTGAAACACAGATTTTCTTATTTCTGACCGAAAAATGAAATACCAATTTTCGTAGTTCTAGCTTCAAAATTGCTTTAGCATCTAATTATTTTCGAAAAGCGTCTAATCCCCCACTTCGACGCCTTAGGCATTGAATTTCGGACAATCACTTCATAAACTACGCCTTCAGTAACAGACCCAAGCCCTCTCCAAATTTCAAGTTTCTATCCTTGGTGGTTTGGGCTGGTCGATGATGAGTCAGTGCAACAGTCTTAACCTATTTCAACCCCTTATAAACTGCATTTCCAAAAAAAGGGGAACACGCATGCACACATGTTTTATTTTCTAACTGAGAAGCCAAATGTGAGGTTTCAAAGATCTAGTTTTAAGTGTGCTTTCACAATGAAATTTTTCATAAAGCACTGCCCGCACTGTTAGCCCCTTAGTGGCAGATTTTCGATAAACAGTGTAATGCCAATTTTCTATTTCTAACAGAGAAACTAAATAGAAATTTTCATCGGTTTAGCTTCAAAAATACTTTCATAATGAAATGTTTTCATAGAACATTTCATCCCCTGTTTCATCCTCTTAGGGCTTCAATTTTCAAAACCCCTGCAACCCATAGTCTTTTTATTATTCGTAACCCAGAAGTCGTATGCAATTTTCGAAAATAATTAGACGTTAAGGCAATTTTAAAAATACTTGATTAGTTCTTTAATAATGATTTATTAAAAACAAAATTCACCCACCATTTCACCCCCATAGATCTAGTTTCAAAATTGCCTTAATAGCGACAGATTTTCAAATAACCTTTCAGCCCTTATATCTCCTCCTTACGTGGAATTTCGAAAAATCCCTTCGTAAACGATGCCTACACAATAGGATCAACAACCTCTGCAAATTTCAAGTTTCTATCTTCATTGGTTTGGGCCAACCGATGATGAGTCAATGAGAGAGTCAATTAGTTGAGATATTCTTTTTTATGTATAGAGATGCGCTAGAGAAATTATACTATTCCAAATGCATGGTCACAAGCAAAGGTAATATAAATGTTCAAAAAGGGAGACTGCCATAAATGCGAGAACTATAAAGGAATCAGCCTACTGGACACCGCATATCAAGTTTATGCGAGTATAATGAACAAGAGGTTAAAGATTATAGCTGAGAAATTATTGGACGACGAAGAGATGGACAGGTCAACAATAGCTGCAGTATTTATAATTAAAGAAATAATCGAGAAACAGATAAAGTATAACAGCATTCATTGATTTTATTAAGATATTCGAGAAAGAAACTGTGGAGAACTATGTACTAAACAGGATATCCACAACACCTAATAAACATTTTAAAATATCTGTAGAAACACACGATTGTAATTATAGATATAAATGATGCTTTAGGTGCAACAAAATAGTAAGACAAGAACGCAGCATTTCACCCGTACTTTTTAACATTTATGTTGTTGCCGCAATTCGGAAATGGGAGGAGATTATTAACGGGCAAGTTAAGACAGACGGAAATTCCCGTTCGAATTGCCTTTCGTATGCAGACGACACCACATCGCTGGCGGAGAATGAAAATGACCTACAAAGGAGAGTACGTTTTTTTTACCTAAGATATGTGAAGAGTACTATTTGAAGACTTCATGAAGCGAGACAAAATCAGTGACTTTTAAAGGAAAACATCCTTTACGGATATAAATTGTGATTCACAACAGAACAGTAGAACAGGTGCAACATTTTAACAGTCTAGATTGCGACGTCACATATGAATATGAGGAAGACATAGAGACGAAGTCTGTGAATTTATGTGGACCAATAAACAGATGTCCAAAAGATAAAACGAGGAAAGAAACAAGACTGAAACTTTGTAACACAATGGCAGTTCCAAGGCTTGTTTACGGAAGTGAACCGTGGGTTATACAGTAAGTAAACGTCATGAAAGTCGCGCAAAAACTACAGCGATACGGTTTCTAAGAGGAGTAAAGGGATGCGCAAGAGCTGACAGATTTCGAAGTTAAGAAATCAGGGAAGAGCAGAATATATTTAACATCCTCAGTAAATATAAAAAAATAGGAGAAACTGGAGTGACTATCTGGAAAGAATAACTGGAGAAAGATTATCTCTCCAGATAAGAAGATTTAAGCTAGTTAGAAAAAGAAGTCAAGGAAGACCAAGGAACCGATGGGTATCGTAACATGCAAAGCAAGAAAAAGAAGTGAGGAAGATGATGATGATGAGTAACTCGTACTGGCCTAAATACTTCAGCCACTTTTCGCAACAAATAGTGTGGCCACTTTTCCCGATTGGACGCGATAGCTCGAAAATTGGCCAGGTGCCAGTGGGACTCACACACTGCCGGTTCCCTACAGACTTAATTTTTTATATAGACAGTTCATCCAATCCGGGAGACGAGAACTTCGACGATTTCTTGTCTGTTATCGTCATTGATACTCGCAAGATATCGGTCCCAGGGATTACAACTCTTCCGAGAATTTTTAATTTTAAGTTTGAAGTCTTATAACAAATGACAAAAGAAATGTTTTATCATGTGGTATAATTACAAATTGACGATTTACTGGTTTTTCTCCTTTACCTGTATTGCGAAACCTTGCTTCTTGTTAAATTTCACGATTGTAGATAGGTTTTGATGAGTGAGTTTGCGAGTATCAAAATACGTGACGTAAATGGCACCGTGACATTAGTTTTAATATGATACGTCCAGCCCATGATGAGAAAAAGGGTTGTAGCAGTCGGACAGAGAGACAGACCGTTGGATAACGAATGAAAAAAAAAATACGTACACTATAGTGATCCTACAAAAGTTACGTTTTTACCGACTGTGGTATGGAACCCCAAAAATTAAAAAACCAAACAATAATAAACTGCCAGGAGTTACCTTTATGGGGCAAAATATGTCGCTTAAACATTTATGTCGTAAAAAAAGTATAACTCTGCGTATAATGAGGTAAGAAGAATAATATAAATTACTTACATCAGAGAACTGAAAACCAAAAAAGATTTTACTAAAAGATAAGGGAACATGCTTCCTCTGTTAAACCCACTGACTGTATTGATGGTGTGCATTGCAGGCCGGAGTGGCCGAGCGGTTCTAGGCGCTAGAGTCTGGAGCCGCGCGACCGCTACGGTCGCAGGTTCGAATCCTGCCTCGGGAATGGATGTATGTGATGTCCTTAGGTTAGTTAGGTTTAAGTAGTTCTAAGTTCTAGGGGACTGATGACCTCAGCAGTTAAGTCCCATAGTGCTCAGAGCCATTTGAAGCATTTTTTGGTGGGCATTATAACTAGTTTAACCACTTCTCGGCACGCAGCAGCACTATTCAGAGCAAAAAAAAAGGAATGACCATTTTTTCGACCCGGTCACTTTATCCCACATACTCCTATAATTATCGAAATGATAGGATGGGAGAGGTTTAAGGCTGGTCAAGCCTTAGCCTCTCGGAAGGTACTGAGAAACGACTGATAGATAATGACGCACTCTCTCACTTCTTGTGATTATAGTGAGAGGTGTGAGATGAAACCTAGCGGAAGTCGGACATTATTTTCGTTTTTATTTCCGATACATGTTCTTCATTGTTTTGCTTAGAAAAACGCATCGTATACAAACCGTCCATCCAAAAGGCTCTATTTTACACCCGGCGTATAAGCGACGTCAGCGCAATAATACAGTGACAAACTAGCAACTGTAAACGCAGATGTACAGTCGACCTGTCAGTTGTGAGCAGACAGTGTTAAGCAGTGGGTATGCGGCCGTAGTGTGTCACTGGTGTTGTGTCAAAAACACAATGTAGCAACATCTGTAAATCAAGTGCTCAAGACATTCTCTAGAATGCTTTGAAGAAGAAAAAAGTGTGTTGAAAGACTGAACAATCGTGGACGCCTTTCGCGACTTGACTGTAACTTCTTTTCTGGGAAAAATCTTCAGGGTGACGGGACTTAGAGTTATCAATATGAATTACCACAAAACAAAAAAATGCAGAAATTCACAAGGAGGGTCAGTGCTTTGGCGACATGACCGACATTCAACCAATGTGGCGTGCGAGTTGAACAACAATTCATTATACCTACTAAAGTTAGGGGTACCGTGCAGAACGGCAGAAGCATTAAAACCGTTACCTTAACTTTTCTCTATTTTTCAATAATCCAGTCTCAAAACATTTTTGTACTGAGTTGACACATACATACATACATATATATATCATATGATCAGGCCCTTTATGAAACAAATTATAACTGAGTGCGAGATGAGTACTCCAGTACAAATAGCACAAGAAATCCACTTCAAAATCGAGATTAGAACCTTCGTGGCATCATCTGAAGAACTCCTTTGTAGTGAGTTACTGCAATGACCAAGGCAGACAAAAGCCATCCCCTCGCCCTCCATCTCAAGGTCACACCCTCCTCCTCCTCCTCTCCCTCCTACCCTTCCCCCTTCAAAGTCACCATTTCCTCCTCCTCCTCCTCTCCATCCCCTTTGTCTTCACCTCATGCAGTCGTGTCATATTTTGGCGGAAATAGCCCTCTTGCACGACTTAAAAAATTCAACATAGTGGAAATAGGGCACATGTCCTAAGTTAAAATGGCTCAGTTGGTGTTTTGTGTCTTCTTTTGTTATTTATATGTAGATAATTTCCATTTGAGTGCAGGTGCAGGCATTATCCTCTTGCACAAAAGACTTTCAGTTCCTCCTGTCCCTGTCATGTGCACCAGCACATGCAATGTACAGGTCAGGAACCTCTGATCAACTGTTGTTGTGCTAAGCTGCTCATGGCAATCCAGCTGGCAAGATGTATTTCTGTTTACTATATCACAGCATCTAAAAAGTGGTGATATAAAATGTCTTCTCATTGGCATGTATTCAGGATGTCAGTACAAATCTGTTCCAGTAATTGAGAATCACCAGTATAACAAGAAAGTGATCCTTTCAGTTTCGCTATACATTTATGAATATGCAAGAAACTACAAAAACATAGACAGAAATGTCTCCCATGTTACTGTGCAAGTGTACAAAGGCAAGCATGGCACCAATCGAACATACAGCAGGTCCATCGTGAAGGCTTCAGATAGGTAGTATCGAAAATGTAGAGACCATAGTTTTTTACATCTTTCAATCATTCCACTGGGCCTGATCACAGCACTGTCAGATCATTGGGAAAAAATTGTCCTAGAGAATTTAGGACGATTAGAAACAGCAGATTTCATGAACACATGAATGTTCTGCAGGCAAAGTGAATACCTTCAGTTGGGGTGATTACCACCTGAAAAGTTGATGATAATTTTACTATGTTAAAATAAAAACACATAATATATTAAATTTGTTTATTTTTTTAAACTGAAACCAGTTTCTAGTATCAAAAGATGTAATTACTAAGCAGGGGTGAATGTAGGGGATGGGAGGTAATCCAGCTCAGCTCCAACCCATCTTCCCCTCCCCCACCCTCCCTCCCAGAACTACACCTGTTTCATCTTAATTTAAAAAATTAATAACTAAACAAAATAAAAAATAAGCAAAATAAAATAAATCTTTGCAGCATAGCTTTCAACCTCTACAGTCTCGAACATTTTCTTGCTATTGTAGTTGGTATTATAATAGATTAAAAAAACTCTTTGTGCACTCTAGAGAATTTGGAAATGACACAGTGATACACAATTATTATGAGCTCAACCGCCTCGCCCCCCCCCTCCCTCTATATCAAAATCCTGGATCTGACTCCGCTGCCAAGCAACTACAAGTTTATTTCAGTTTGCACACCGTGACCTTTTTTTGTTTTGTAGCTGCATGTAATAACACCATCTTGTCAACTAGTCTTGCAAGCATCGTTATTGAAATTATCTTTATAGGCAGAACTTACAGCTTCCGATTATTCAATAAAAATTCTGCTAAGAACCAATAATACAGTTAATTAATGTTGCTCAGTTTTATTTACAGGAAGATCGTATATCCCTTGCAGAGAGAAGCTAACAAAAACTTGCTTAAATGATTTTGGAACGCATTTAATCGTGAAATCTAGATGTATGAACATCCTTTTAGATGTAAACAGAATATAATGTCTCCTTTATCAAAGAAATTGCATTGACAGTGCTAAACTTAGATGAAGTCTAGTTCAACCCAATCATCTCATCAAGAATTCCAATCTCAGCTCTGCACACAGTTCAAACAAGAAATGGTCCTTAATATTAACATATAATTATTGTAAATTTGAATCAAAACTATTGGGGATGGACTTTTAAGTAATGTGAAGTGTCGTGACAAGAGTGTGCGATGAATGTGATTTAATTATCAACGGACTACTGAAAGTCAATTGGCCTTGTGGCAACTATTTCATGAAGCTAATGTCTGCGATATTGAGGAGTAAGATTGTCCATCAGTAGACTAATTATAATAAAAGTCTGTAGAAAAAATAGTTTTTTGCAATGTGCACAAGAAAATAAATGACATATATTCCTTTGAAAATGTACTTTTATTTCTGAATTGATTAAATAAACAGAAATTGTTTAGATCTTAAAAGAGTTCTCACAGTTTTGTAAGAGAGTCTGTTCACGCCCAAGTGTATCTGGTTTTAATGGGAGACGTGGCTGTTACAGCTCAAGGTAACTGACTCAAGCAAACGTACTGGCAGAGATTTATTCAAAATAGGTAAACCCCAATAGTATCTCTCCTATATCCCACACACTTTGTTTCATCAATTAAGAAAATGAGGTTTGTAGAAAAATGTGAGGTTGTTCATAAAATAATAACGTAAATTTTTTGCCTATCGTGCTGCATATATTGGAAACAGGTGGCACGTGATAGCAGCTGTTTCCGTAGACGTATTGAAGATGTCAAAAATTTTATCCCCGGGATACTGTAATTGATATGTGTCGTACAAGTCATGTGTGGACGAAACTCCATTAAAAAATACTGAAATGTTAAAAAATAATTGTTTTTGCCTTCTTTCTCATACTGAATTGAGAAAATGTAGCAAATGTGTTACCTTAATTTGTTTGGTTAGTTCTCCTTAAATTTTGTTCACACATACACCATACTACATTCTGCGTACCGAGTAAATCTTCAGTGGATATGGAATGTGAGCGTGTGCAGCAGTTGATGTATGAATTTAATAGAAAGGACGCTGGCGTACCACTCCTTGCAGATTTGTTTGAGCAACGCAGTCTGGATCCTGGGATGGCAGGGCACACCATGCTAAAAATCATGCAGAGCTTTCAAGTGAAGCCCACGTGTTGCTGATTTTTGAGCATGAGATTTTGCCACAGACATTGCAGCAAATAACCGACAGCTGAGTGAATTATTCGATGTTTTCTACGTCCTGCTACCAATTTATATCACTGCAATTTCAATCTACTTGTGTCTGATGCGACAATACAGATTTTTAACGCATGTCTGTGGTGTAGTATATGTCTTGGCGTGTTCTAATAGGCGGCCGCTACTACATTCTATAGGCTGCTGACGTATACTACTAATCTCTCAGGTTGCTGAAGTATACTATTAATCTCTCTTAATGAATATCCAAAACATCTACCTATGGACGAAATTTAGTGTCGTATGTTTATTAAAGTAGAGATGGTTGCAAATATGAGGCACCATTTCGCCGTCTCCATCGACCTGCGCTCTCCCTCTTATGGTGTAGTGTGATCTTACTTGACGGCCAGTGTTTAACTGGTTTATCCCCTCCATGCACTTCGTAATTTGGTATAAAAATAAAATAAAATAATTTCATTGACTGCAGCATCTTGTCCTAATTCATAGGTACTTACATTGTCTTAGTTAAATGGCTCTGAGCACTATGGGACTTAACATCTGCGGTCATCAGTCCCCTAGAACTTAGAACTACTTAAACCTAACTGACCTAAGGACATCACACACACCCATGCCCGAGGCAGGATTCGAACCTGCGACCGTAGCTTCTCTTAGTTATTGTACCTAATTGTTCCCTACAGTGTCTGGGACTGTTTCGTTTCATATACCACTGAATTAACATTTCTGCGAATTCTTCGAATGTTGTGGCTCTCCTAAGAACTTCCGTATACCCTACATAAGTTTTAACTTCCCCCGATAGTCTCAGTTTTGCAACACTCAATAACCCCTTACCAGACCAATCTTCCATCTGAGCCAGATTTCCAACATGCCCCACAAAGGCCTGCACATCTTCGGTTGCCTTACAAGAAAAAGGTGCAGGTAAACTTGCAACTGACAAATCCACAGCCCGTTGAAACGATCGACATTCTACCAATCACGCAGTTCTGTTATTATTTGCTGTTAACTGTGCTACATTTTCTAAAAATGTGAGTACTGCTTCCGGCTCTAACACACCTTGCATCTCTCGTTCTGTCGAAGCCTTGTCCTTGGCAACACTCATTTTGAGAAGCAACATTTACAAAACAAGAAAACAAAATACATTAACTTAATTCTAGCATCTAATCATGAGCCATCTTGACTCCTGGCATTGCCTAAAAATGGTTCAAATGGCTCTGAGCACTATGGGACTTAACTTCTGAGGTCATCAGTCGCCTAGAACTTAGAACTACTTAAACCTAACTAACCTAAGGACATCAGACACATCCACACCCGAGGCAGGATTCGAACCTGCGACCGTAGCAGGCGCGCGGTTCCAGACTGTAGCGCCTAGAACCGCTCGGCCACTCCACCCGGCGGCATTGCCTAGCCATATGCCCCCAATGAATACACGTATAACATATTACTGGAACTAATTTCGTACATGGCGCTGAGTGACTCTCAAGGTTACACTGCCTACATCTAACAGGCACTTATCATTTGTGATTCTCATTACATCTAAAACTAGACAAATCCACAGGTTCTCTAATCCCAATAAAATCTACACTCATGCTCATAAATTAAGGATAATGCTGATACATGGTGAAACAACGCTCTGGTGGGCGGTTTGCGGGTTTAAACCGCGACGGGGTATGAACATGCGGTGCGTCTGACCTCCGGTTGTCGCACGGTGGCGCTGGCAGCAGTCGACACACACAGAGGTGTCTTGGTGCATGTGTGAGTACGGTGCAGCGAGTAAGTGTGCAGACGTTTTCAGACGTGCTAATGGTGACTGCATGTTGAAAATGGCTCAAAGGAAACATATTGATGAAGTTATGAGGGGCAGAATACTAGGGCGACTGGAGGCTGGTCAAACACAGCAGGTCGTATCACGGGCCCTCCCTGTGCCACAAAGTGTGATCTCAGGATTATGGCAACGATTCCAGCAGACATTAAAAGTGTCCAGTCGCTGCAGTATGGGACGTCCACAGTGTAAAACACCACAAGAAGACCGATATCTCACCATCAGTGCCCGCAGACGGCCACGGAGTGCTGCTGGTTGCCTTGGTCAGGACCTTATCGCAGCCACTGGAACAGTTGTCTGCAGACACACAGTCTACCTACCATGGTTTATTCGCCCGGAGACCTACAAGGCACATTCCACTTACCCCTGGTCACAGCAGATCCCGTAAAACCTGGTGTCAAGAACACAGTACAATGTCATTGCACAGTGGTCCTAGATAATGTTCACGGACGAGTCCAGGTATATTCTGAACTGTGATTCTCGCCGGGTTTTCATCTGGCGTGAACCAGGAACCAGATATCAACCCCTTAATGTCCTTGAAAGGGACCTGTATGGAGGTCGTGGTTTGATGGTGTGGGGTGGGATTATGATTGGTGCACGTACACCCCTGCATGTCTTTGACAGAGGAACTGTAACAGGTCAGGTGTATCAGGACGTTATTTTGCACCAGTACGTCCGCCTTTTCAGGGGTGCAGTGGGTCCCCTTTTCCTCCTGATGGATGATAACGCACCGTACCACCGAGCTGCCATCGTGGAAGAGTACCTTGAAACAGAAGATATCAGGTGTTTGGAGTGACCTGCCTGTTCTCCAGACCTAAATCCCATCGAGCACGTCTGGGATGCTCTCGGTCGACGTATCGCTGCACGTCTTCAAACCCTGCGACACTTCAGGAGCTCCGACAGGCACTGGTGCAAGAATGGGAGGCTATACCCCAGCAGCTGCTCGAGCACCTGATACAGAGTATGCCAACCCGTTGTGCATGGTGATTGTTGTGTTGGCAGAAGAGCCAACACAGTGTTGCTAGAGGAGGCCGAAATGCACGCGTTTAAACTCACGCAGACTGGCGTGTGGTCTGGAACAAGGTAAAGTAATTATCCTATGAAGAAAAGAACGTAGTTGATTGAATACTTAACTTTAATCCATAATTGGTGTACATCGCTCTTGACGGTACATAATTACAATCTCAATATAACTGGTAATGGCGCCTTGCTAGGTAGTAGCAAATGACGTAGCTGAAGGCTATGCTATCGTCTCGGCAAATGAGAGCGTATTTGTCAGTGTAGCATCGCTAACAAAGTCGTCTGTACAACTGGGGCGAGTGCTTGGACGTCTCTCTAGACCTGCCGTGTGGCGGCGCTCGGTCTGCAATCACTGACAGTGGCGACACGCGGGTCCGGCGTATACTAATGGACCGCGGCCGATTTAAAGGCTACCACCTAGCAAGTGTGGTGTCTGGCGGTGACACCACAGTGATCATATTCCATATTGATGTCGGGGTACACACGCAGGAAACAGTGGCGTTTTGTAACATATGTGTTTTGGGGACGGTTTTCTCAACTTATCAACAATACCGTGGACTTACAGATCTGTGTCGTGTGTGTTCCCTATGTGCCTATGCTATTACCGCCAGTTTTGTGTTGTGCCACGTTGTGTGGCACCACATTCTGCAATTATCCTTAATTTATGAGCATGAGTGTACTTTACAAAATGCACGACCATCAGACTTTTCTCCATGACTAAAATACAATCAAATTTTTTGAACCTACCATACCATAGGCTGTAGGTTCACACGTTCCTAAAAGAAGGCGACATCAGTGACCTGACACCATTGTTAGATGACCCATGGATTGTCACCTGAGGAGAGTGAAATGAGGTGTCAAGACGAGAGCGGATTTGTTTAATTATGTTCTTTATTCTGGCCCTCAACCGTAGCACATCCGGAACAGCTTGGTGGAGGTGTCCATTTGCTCTCATGCAAACAACTGCATTGCATTGATGACAGTGCGAAGAGTGAGGCTGAGGGTGGCTCACTCAGAGGCCACTGTCAACAACGTCTCCAGCCGCAACCATGATGACAGCGTGTCAGCGCAGAGGTGGCCATGACATCCCTCCAGCAAGCGGGCTGCTGTCTGCTATGGTGGTGGTTGTTCTCATGACTCAGAGCAGGCTGCCCCATCACTTGGTCGAACATTGGATCCTGTACTGCGTTCTTTGATGTCGCTCCGGGTGTCATAACCTTATTGTGTTGGCTGTGATACTGAGACGAAATAGTTTAATACACAAATGGCTGAGTACTTATACGCGCCAGGACTATGTTCATTTAGAGCTTAAGGCTCATACTCTAAACACTTCTGTGGTGGCTGGCTGGCTCTGTTGCATCACACTTCCGCTCTGGTGTACTTTTTGACCGAAAGTGATCAATACGCTACAGAGAGAAAGAAAATGCTGTTCTGTGCTCTGCTCTGAAAGTGTATCGTTTTGCTTTCTTTAAAAAATGGCTCTGAGCACTTTGGGACTTAACTTCTGAGGTCATCAGTCCCCTAGAACTTAGAACTACTTAAACCTAACTAACCTAAGGACATCACACACATCTATCCCCGTAGCTGTCGCGCGGTTCCAGACTGTAGCGCCTAGAACCGCTCGGCCACCCCGGCCGGCTTTCTTTCTTTCTCAGAGTTAGTTTTAACTATGATACCAGGGCATTTAAACCATTATACAAATTGTTTCTCTCGTGTATGTTCTTTCCCATTATACATGTTTTTCAAATAAAAGTTGTGTACATAACCTTGTGCTGTTTTATTTTCTTTCTCATTGTCGGTTTCATAGAGTCCAGAAGGTTTATTTATGCCTTATAAGCTTATGATTAGAACACTATTAGGGAATATGAACCTTCAATAACAATAAACAATAAGAGAGAGGGGGAAGAGGGGAGTTACAGATGTGGGAGGAGGACATGAACATAAAAAGGGGAAAGAGGAAATGGATAGAGAGAGGAGGAAAAGGAGATGGTTCAAATGGCTCTGAGCACTATGCGACTTAACTTCTGAGGTCATCAGTCGCCTAGAACTTAGAACTAATTAAACCTAACTAACCTAAGGACATCACACACATCCATGCCCGTAGCCGTCGCTCGGCTCCAGACTGTAGCGCCTAGAACCGCACGGCCAGAAAAGGAGATGGAAAAGGAGATGGAGGAAGAGAAGAGGAAGGAGCAGATGGATGGAGAGAGAGAGGGGAGGAGACGGAGTTTAGGATATATACCAAATTCGCATGCATACTTAAAGCAATTGCAAAGCGTTGCCGCGTTCACTACTAGCAAATAAACCCGAACTAAAGACTGCCTTATGAAAGTACAGTACGCCTCCAAATTCGTTTGTAATAGCACTCAAGGCAACTAAAAGATTCAGTGTACAGTGTGTGACTGCCGACTTGGCACCGTGTCCACTGCGTGACGTCACAGTGGCACTGGAGATCCCAGTTGGCAGCCAGAAGACACTCACTGGATTTCATCCTCTTATTTGAGAGTGGTTTTGAGAGGTTTCTAGCGTTCATCTCCTAGTACACAGGTTCTGGGGTATAATTTAACCTAGCTTTCGAAGCTCGACTTTAACAAGTCCGGATGTGAAGTTTTAAAACAAACTGTTTCAGATTTCTTCGAAGTTGACTAAGTATTTTTTCAAAGTATATTCTCTGTTTCTCTACTTCGAGGAACATTATTGTTGCAGTTTTTGATTATTTTTTATGATATCCAATAGGATTTTTTAAGACATTCTGACTTTTTTATATTTCAGATTGTTAATTTTTAGTGCCAACCTAAATTTATTTAAATGTGGATAACATTTTAGCTTTTTTTCATAACTTGTTGGATACCATGGATTCATTATACAGGAATACAATTTTATATTGTAGAATTAAAAACCTAGCATCCATATTGACATTAATAATAAAAGAAGATGTACGGTACTTTGCATATGTTACGGAAATATAGTTTACGTTACGGTATCTGTGGTGTCACCGCCAGACACCACACTTGCTAGGTGGTAGCCTTTAAATCAGCCGCGGTCCGTTAGTATACGTCGGACCCGCGTGTCGCCACTGTCAGTGATTGCAGACCGAGCGCCGCCACACGGCAGGTCTAGAGAGACGTCCTAGCACTCGCCCCAGTTGTACAGCCGACTTTGCTAGCGATGGTTCACTGACAAATTACGCTCTCATTTGCCGAGACGATAGTTAGCATAGCCTTCAGCTACGTCATTTGCTACGACCTAGCAAGGCGCCATTATCATTTGCTATTTATCTTGTGATGCATGTACCGTCAGACCGCTGTTCACCAATTATGGATTAAAGTTAAGTATTCCAGAAGCTCCGTACTTTTTTTACTAGACTCAGCTCCTTTAACTGTTCCAGACCTCACGTCAGCCTGCGTGAGCTTAAACGCGTGCCTTTCGGCTACCTCCTCGTGGCTTGACTGTCTTGCCAAGTCACAACAGTATCAAGGTAATTTTATACGAATATCTATTAATGGTTTGAGATACAATACGTTTTATATACTTCGTGGCAATATTAGCTGTTGGGGAATCACATGTTTTCAATATCAAAGAATGAGTTATATAAAAAATGGGGCTATTATAATCTCGCCTCATTTTGGCTAAATTTCGATGGACACATGTGATGTTAATCGGACGAAATGTATTGTAATCAGCATAGTTTGTGCAGGCAAATAAATTTTCAATCCTCAAAAAAATTGTTATTTGCTACGTTTTTACCAAACGTAACATACCACACTCGGTCATACAGTGATGACCTCTTAAAAGCAAATAGAGAGTTGGCCGAAAGGCAAACGCTATAGCAAGCGGCATGTCAGGGAAATGTCGACGTAACTGTTTAATAAATATAAAGAATTTCGTCTTTCATAACAATTCCATTGCCAAGCTAGAACCTGCTGGGGGCAACACTCCTAGCAACTACTGAACTCACGTGACAATTATAAAGTTTCGCCGTGCAACAGAAAAAAGAGAGAACTGCGGCTAAGGGAGGCTGCGGAACGGGTGAAGTGTCGTCCCGAGTAAAAAATTCTCGCGTGCCGTGGAGTGCGTGTCACGACACAATGACTAACGGTGCAACGCACGGATACACGCGAGAAACTCGTTTTGGGATCGTTTCCACTGCGCATAGTCGGCACTTCAGCAGTAGGCGTCTCTTTGCTTGTCTGTTAATTTCCACGAAAGGAAACGACTTTCCTCTAATGTTCGCAAATCCTCCGAAAAGCGTTTTACTCTGTACCACACCAGTGATATTTGTGACTAGAATGAGGATTTCTTGGTAGGCAAGACACAAAGTTTCATCTCGGCTGGAGCGTCATCGAGAGGTGTAGAAATAAATTCAGGGGAGCCTCAGGAAAGCGCATGGGCACCCTTGCTGTTGGTGTTGCATGTTAATGATGTGGCAGATAATGTTAATAGTAACCTCTGTTTTTTTCCCTCGTAGTGCATTTATCTAGAGGGAGCTCTATAATTCCTCTTAAAAACTTCTAGGAGCTTGTAGATGGACTGAGGAGATAATATTTCGAATTGGAACCCATGTCTGGAAACGCATCGTTTCTCTGCTACAACCATTTGAAAACATGCTAGTAGCATAGCCACTTTTAAAAGTAATTTATTAGGCATGACCCAAAACGTCACTTATTTTACAACTCCACCTATCAATAACCAAAGAACCAAGAAGGAAATCAATTTCCACAAAAATTGTTGTTTACAGTTAAACCGTTTTTGTCCTTTTCAAAGTAGGGTTAGCGTTCTGATCAATTATAAGCAAGGTTCGATGTGGCGACCACCAAGTTCGCTGCACACGTTGTACATACGAATGCTGCTGTGGCACACACGCTCTGTCGCACCTGATATCTTTGCAATCTGTCCTGCAGCTACCACAACTAGTGTCATCAAATCTTCTTCTGTTTCCACAGGAGTCTCATAACCCAAACTCTTCATTCGACCCCAGAGGAATAAGCCCAATGCCGGCCGCGGTGGCCGTGCGGGTCTGGCGCTGCAGTCCGGAACCGCGAGGCTGCTACGGTCGCAGGTTCGAATCCTGCCTCGGGCATGGGTGTGTGTGATGTCCTTAGGTTAGTTAGGTTTAAGTAGTTCTAAGTTCTAGGGGACTTATGACCTAAGATGTTGAGTCCCATAGTGCTCAGAGCCATTTGAACCAATAAGCCCAATGCAGTCATAAGCGGTGATCGTGGAAGTCATGAGATTGGACCACATGGGCCTATCCATCTATGTTTGAATCGTTGTTTCCGAACATGACGTAAAAAGTGAGTGTATGCTCCGTCGTGGTGAAATCACATGTATTGAGGGGCGTTCAGTGGCACAGTACCCAACAATGCGCCCAATATCTGTAGGAACGTCAAGTATATGGGACCTGTGAGCATTGGTGGAAGCATGTACAGTACAATCACATAACCATCCAGAATACCTTCCCATACATTGATACTAAATCTGTGTTGGAATCCCTGGACATGCGTGGCAGGTAGGTTTTCCTCTGCCCATTCATGGCTGTTTCGAGAATTGAGAGTCCCTAGTAAATTTATATTCTTCTGTGAAGAGAATGCGCCGTGGAATACTAAAGACTCGTTGATCCAGCGGCGCAGGACACGCTTACGGAACTCAACCACATGGTGCAAAATCGGCTAGCATTAGTGACTGTGTCATTTGGAGATGTTGTTGATATAGTTGTTGATCATGCGGAACGTACTAAACGGTGCTGGGAGCCGCATTCATTGCAAGCGTAGTTGCTCGTGTACTCGTTGACACGTTCTCTTCAACGTGATCCAGTGCGGCCTCTTCCATAGCGGGTGTGCGTCTGATGAAAGTGAAGGTAGCCCTTTCTCGAAGCCACTGAGTAATTGTGGCGAAGAGGAAATGCGAGGGAGTCGGACGTTGTGGACAACGATCTTAATAAAGGCTACGAGTTCTTTTCCATTACCGTGAGACTCGCCATACAGAAGTTTACGTCAGTGTATTCTGCAAACGTGTACTCAACCATGTTGCTCTAACACTCACAGACACGTTAATGAGGCTCGAACCAGATCAGAGAGATGGGACAGAAGTTAAATGACCTCAACCGATCCCACGTGAGCACGCTTCCATCATGACTACCCTACTGCATATCTACCTCGCAAACATGTTTTTAAACAGCTGTAGCACGTAACGGTATGTTTTCAGATATTCAAAATATTGTCTATTCAGTCCCGTCTAAAGGTCCTACAAGTTCGTTTTAGAGTACCCAGTATAATGAAGTACGATATGAAGAAAAGCTAGACCCTACACATATTCAGGCAGATTTTGACAGGATTTGAAAGCGGTACGAATATTCCCAGTAATCTAAAGCTACGCATTTCACAAAATGCAACAACCTAATATCCCATGTCTACGATATTTATGAGTCACTTTTAGTATCAAACAATTCATTCAAATATCTGACTGTAGCATTTTGTGGGACTATGAGATCGAATGATTACATAGGCTCAGGCACAGATGAAGCAAGCATCATATTTCATGTCCTTGGCAGAAAGCTGAGAAAATGTCGTCAGTTTGTGAAAGAGATTGCTTACAAAACACTTGGGCGACCAATCCCTAGAACCTTGCTAAAGTGTGTGGGTGGGATCCCTAACCTCTAGGACTCGTAGCAGATATTGAGCACAGAGAAAAAATGACAGCACGAATGATGGTCACAGGTTCTTTTGACCAATGGAGATGCTGAGAACATGCATTGGCAGGCGCTTGAAGGTTGACGTTGGCTATTCTGAGAAAGTTCAAAATGATTTAAATGGCTTTAAGCACTTTGAGACTTACATCTGAGGTCATCAGTCCCCTAGACTTAGAACTACTTAAACCTAGCTAACCTAAGGACATCACACACATCCATGCCCGAGGTAGGGTTCGAACCTGCGACCAGAGCAGCAGCGCGGTTCCAGACTGAAGCCTCGGCCATATCGGCCGGCTCCGAGACAGTGTACTTACAAATTTTAAAGAAACAGTATTAAGCGAGGAATCTAGAAATACAGGGTGGTTCCGTGATGATGTTACAGACTTCCAGGAATGGTGGAGAAGGATAAATGTATCTACATGAGGTAAGGGATGCTACTCCAGAAACGACCGGGCGGGCCCACGCGTTGTCAAGGTTGTTTCAACAACGCTGCAGACGTTTCGCTGGGAAGCCCTTAGACATCCTCTTACACATCCTCTATACAGGTGGCTGACCGGCTTGCCTCCAAAAACGTCTCCAACGATTGTCTGATTGAAGGCATATGCTACACTCATCGGTGAACAGAACAGTCCATTTCGCATGTTGTTGGGCCCGTCTGTACCGCGCTGCATGGTGTCGTGGTTGCAAAAAAATGGCTCTGAGCACTATGGGACTTAACATCTGAGGTCATCAGTCCCCTAGAACTTAGATCTACTTAAACCTAACTAACCTATGGACATCTCACACATCCATGCCGAGGCAGGCTTCGAACCTGCGACCGTAGAGGTCGCACGGTTCCAGACTGAAGCGCCTAGAACCGCTTGGCCACACTGGCCGGCTCGTGGTTGCAAAGATGGATCTCGCCATGGACGCCGGGAATGAAGTTGCGCATCATGCAGCTTATTGCGCACTGAGTCGTAACACGACGTCCTGTGGCTGCACGAAATGCATTTTTCGTCAAGGTTCCTCCGAGCCATAATCCTTGGATAGCGGTCATCCACTGCAGTAGTAGCTCTTGGGCGGCCTGAGCGAGGCATGTCATCGACAGTTCCTGTCTCTCTGTATCTCCACCATTTCCGAACAACATCGCTTTGGTTCGCTGCAAGACGCATGGACACTTCCCTTGTTGAGAGTCCTTCCTGGCACAAAGTAAGAATGCGGAAGCGATCGAACCGCGGTATTGACCCCCTAGGCATGGTTGAACTACAGACAACAAGAGCCGTGTACCTCCTTCCCGGTGGAATGACTGGAACTGATCGGCTGTCGGACCCCCTCCGTCTAATAGATTAGAGAATAAAACTGTCTCTGGCTTCTTATTATTTCCTTTATCTATGTGGCACTTTGGTCCAAGAGAATGTAACAGTACGACACTTTTGTCCTTTCTGGCCACTTAACTTACAACTGTGAAATTGTCTTTGAAACTAAATGATGAGGATGAATCTTCTCTGAACTTGGAAGCCTTCATTTCTTGTGAAATTTCCTTTTGACTTTCTCATAAAGTTCCCATGCTGGAATCTTTTCCTGCAATAGTTCAGCAAATAACGGTGCACTCGTGAAAAATTTATATATTTTAATATTTGTTGAGGTTTCTACTAGTGTCGATGTCAGTATCTTTACTGTAGTAAATGTAACACTGCTCTGTTTGGTCTGATTACGGTCGTTTATCGTATGAACTAAACAATCTCTGGCGCATAAAGTCAAAAAACCATAAAGCAAAAATATTTTGATGACATATTTCTCTCGTTTGCTAGGAATACACTGAATAAACTTGCAAATGCCTTTGAAGGGGACAAATTGTTCATCAGTAGTTAAAGTTTCAGCGAGGTGCATAGGAAATTTATTTTGAAAAATTCCCAAATCTTTCTAATTGGTGCCATGTTGCCAATGCTGTTTCAAGTACACTGGAGACGTACCGCTGGGAAGGCCTTGACATCCTCCATCAACCCCACCCTCTCCCCATGCGATTTCCATGTTTTTGGAGGCCTAAAGAAGGCCTGCGTACAATCATGATCCTGTAGGCAACCGTAAACATTTTTCCACGAAGACATTGACCATCTTGCTTCACAGTGGGATAAATGTGTTAACAGTTACGGCGATTACTTTTGAGATGATAAACAATTTACTTACATTTCTTCCAACAGTCTCGTTTTCATTTGACTGTCCTTTATGTGAAACTGCTGGACAATGAGCATTATCTTGGTACCTACCTACCACACCACTGCAGCCACTGGAAGTCGGATTATGAGAAGGAATTTACTCTAGCTTGTGATGCTAGCAACCATACAATAAGTTGTGTTCTCAGTCCAGAAGAGCAGGGCAATGAGCACCCAGTGCTGATGCTTCACGTCAACTGAATAAGGCTGAGGAGATCACTTTAACATTGAGAATGAAATTTTAATCTTTATGTAAGTTGTCATATACTTCCAATAGCGTCACTATGGAAAAAAATTGAAGATACTGACAGATCATTCAGCGAGGAAGTGGTTGTTAGGTTTGTAGGATCCATCAAGTAGGCTTACACAATGAGCGTTAAACACAGGTGAGATTGAGTTTGAAGTGTTTCACGACCCAGTAGGAAGCATGGCAATGTAGATGGGCCTAGCAGAAAGACTGGTGTAACACAGGCACTGGGTCATAGCCTCAAGGAACGGCAAAGGACACAAGTTGATTTTACAGACTGCAAGTTATTCACAATACAGTTGCAGTTTGTCATTCACAATAGTGTTTTACATAGAACAACAAAATCTGGTCCACTAGTAACGGTGCCTACAGCTTTATGGGAGGAAGTATTATTTTGGTACAGAGGTCATAGAACCACAGATCGGAGAGTAAATGAGCCTTATTGGTGAAAAAATTTGAAGTAAGACATAGATCATTATGTAAAAACTGTGTGTTATGTGCACAGTGTAAGATTTAAGTCATCAACAGGTGCTTTTACAGAGGTTGCCCGAAGCAACAATTTTTTTCATATATTTAGGATGGATATGTTAAGACCTTTTTGCCTGACTCCAGTGGGAAACTGCTAAATTCTGACTACTACGCACTTTTTTTTCCTCTTTGTGGGAGTCATCGCGATTTCGAGTGAAAATATGGAGATGGCAGTACATGGGATGATAAATAATTGGCTACAGACGTTCGATGTTTCAGAGACAATAATCACTTGTCAGACCTGATGAAGCAGTTATGTCTTATATTATAGATTTGCAAGCTGAGAACGAGCCCATTCAGAGAATGACGGAAAATTTTCATTGGATAGCTAGTAGGATGTTGAGCTATTACATTGGCATCCATAATAATGACTCTGATAGTTTCTTACTGTGTGTGGAAAATTCATGATAGCATGGGTTTGACGCCATACAATGTGGTCTATGGAAGGAAAATACCTTCGTCGTTTGAGATAAACAAGCTGAAATTGGGGAAAGTGGGTAAACTTTAGGCAATTTCTCTAAGGCGAAATTATGTAGAAGCGAGCACAAAAATGTAACACCAAAGCCCTTGAAAGCAGCAAAGAACAGTACAAAGTAATAGTAAATTACCAGGATATCATAGAGGTCAATGGGTGATATTGTCGAGCTTGTACACCTGGAAGGGAAAGAGAAAAAAGTTCGCCACTTGGTACCATGGTCCACACCAAGTTGTCGAAATTACGTGGCTGGTGTATGTCCAGTTATGGTTACCTATGCATAACATTATTGTGCACATGAGGCACCTTTGTCCATTTAAAAGCGTGCCGGATTTGTTGCTACAGATAATGACACCACTCCCTAAGTACACTACTGGCCATTAAAATTGCTACACCACGAAGATGACGTGCTACAGACGCGAGATTTAACCGACAGGAAGAAGATGCTGTGATATGCAAATGACTAGCTTTTCAGAGCATTCACACAAGGCTGGAGCCAGTGGCGACACCTACGACGTGCTGACATGAGGAAAGTTTCCAACCGATTTCTCATACACAAACAGCAGTTGACCGGCGTTGCCTGGTGAAACGTTCTTGTGATGCCTCGTGTAAGGAGGAGAAATGCGTACCATCACGTTTCCGACTTTGATAAAGGTCGCCTATCGCGATTGCGGTTTATCGTATCGCGACATTGCTGCTCGCGTTGGTCAAGATCCAACGACTGTTAGCAGAATATGGAATCGGTGGGTTCCGGAGGGTAATACGGAACGCCGTGCTGGATCCCAACGGCCTCGTATCACTAGCAGTCGAGATGACAGGCATCTTATCCACATGGCTGTAACGGATCGTGCAGCCACGTCTCGATCCCTGAGTCAACAGATGGGGACGTTTGCAAGACAACAGTCATCTGCACGAACAGTTCGACGACGTTTGCAGCAGCATGGACTATCAGCTCGGAGACCATGGCTGCGGTTACCCTTGACGCTGCATCACAGACAGGAGCGCTTGCGATTGTGTACTCAACGATGAACCTGGGTGCACGAATGGCAAAACGTCATTTTTTCGGATGAATCCAGGTTCTATTTACAGCATGAAGATGGTCGCATCCGTGTTTGACGACATCGCGGTGAACGCACATTGGAAGCGTGTATTCGTCTTCGCCATACTGGCGCATCACCCGGCGTGATGGTATGGGGTGCCATTGGTTACACGCCTCGGTCACCTCTTGTTCGCATTGACGGCGCTTTGAACAGTGGACGTTACATTTCAGATGTGTCACGACCCGTGGCTCTACCCTTTATTCGATCCCTGCGAAACCCTACATTTCAGCAGGATAATGCACGACTGCATGTTGCAGGTCCTGTACGGGCCTTTCTGGATACAGAAAATGTTCGACTCCTGCCCTGGCCAGCACATTCTCCAGATCTCTCACCAATTGAAAACGTCTCAATGGTGGCCGAGCAACTGGCTCGTCACAATACGCCGGACACTACTCTTGATGAACTGTGGTATCGCGTTGAAGCTGCATGGGCAGCTGTACCTGTACACGCCATCCAAGCTCTGTTTGACTCAATGCCCAGGCGTATCAAGGCCGTTATTAGGGCCAGAGATGGTTGTTCTGGGTACTGATTTCTCAGGATCTATGCACCCAAATTGCGTGAAAATGTAATCACATGTCAGTTCTGGTATAAAATATTTGTCTAATGAATACCTGTTTATCATCTGCATTTCTTCTTGGTGAAGCAATTTTAATGGCCAGTAGTGTAGAAGGAAGAGGGTATTGGAAGCACTCACTCAAACCTCTCGTTAAATTCCATACACATTAAGACTGTGGATCTAGGACAATACAATAAGGCGTGTTTTTTTAAGTGTATTGCTAGTGTTACGGCAGCAAATGGAATCAGGTAACATAACTAGAGTACTGTTCATAAGTGATAGTGTGGATCACAGACAACGATTCTTCCAAAGTGGGGAGGGAGAATATCATGCATTAAGTCTCTCCTGCAAACATGCGGGAACAATTGAGCTAAGCATTGGATTTGGCACTGCATACATTGTGACATAGTAAGAGAGGGTGGTTGGATTCAGAAGATAGACTGTTGGAAGCATTATTCGGAATCATGGATATGACTGAGTGACAACATGTAAGGTGGCAGATTTTAGTGCCTTACATGAGATTCATTCAGAAAGTAAATGACCAATGCCATGCGGATAGGTGCAGCCATTAGGCAGAATAATGCTAACAGCAAAATCTTAGTTCATACTGGTACTAAGATTTTTGAGAACTTTGCAGTTTGTCATTGGGAAGGTGGTTTAGACGGACACAGGAAAGAGCTGCTTTGAGCTGTAGAACAATTGAGGTGACCCGAGCGTCACACGGCGGCTTCTTTGTTGGCACAGTGTCACCAGTGGCCGCAAGGGGCACCGGGCGAGTCTGAGACCACACAGATGGAAGGAGAGAGAGAGAGAGAGAGAGCGTATATGCGAGACAGAGAGAGACTGCTTCTCGCCGTTGCGGCTACACAACGGTTGGAACGGGACACAAATACGGCGCGCCCATGAAATGTGGAAGAACCGCGTGAAATTTCAGATTCCTGATTGACCGAAAACGCGAAGGGATACAAGTGAGAGGAACTGGGAAGTTTGGCGGCAACAAAAGGGGAGGACTCTGGTGTCTGGTGTAGTGGTGGCCAGACACGGGGGTGTCTCGTCTGCGAGTGGAGGCCTAGACGTAGTTAGGTTTGGAGATATTGCTGTCATTGCGATCAGTGATCCCTGTCCAATTTTTCAGAGTTAGTGCATACATCTCCACAAAAGCAGAATCACCCCTTGCTCTGAGAAGAGAAAACAAATTTGTGGCGTTCGAAAGCAACATTGAGTGTTCCTTTGCTGCGCACTTGAGTCTACCAACTACTCCTGGCATTTGTGCAAGTAGATTAGATATCGGCTCGTGACGGACTCCGTAATTGAACAACTTACGGTCCGGAGTTTTAGGACGGAAATCACGTAGTCGATTTTACATAAAGTCAAGATTTCTTAGGGGAAAGACGACATCACACCGATGCCTGGGACGACTGTCGTGATCTCCACACTGAATTAGCGCAAACAACTGGCAAACTAGGGCATTGTAATTGTAAATGAGTAAGTGTTCCACTAGCTCTTTGCTTGAGCTCTCTGATTCTGTGTCCGTCTAGGTGGAGCTTCAGAAGAACAATGACTTGCATGACCAGTATCAACCAACGTAAGTTATGGAAAGTGGCGCGATCAGGAATAGTTTCCATTGTGCCAGTGGTAGGGTAGTTAGTTTAAGAAGCTAATTTTATTGGTGCTGTAATGTCTTAGGTTAGTTACATTGCTCATCCTGTTTTTAATTAATAAATTTGAGATTTGATTGCATATCATAATTAAATTTATTATCATTTCCGTAAGTAGTAAACCACTTATTGAGAATAAGAGTTTTTATTAACATAAATTATTATTCAAAATTGATGCAAACGGTACTGGGGGCATTATTCTCGCACTTAAACTGAGCCAAAGTTGGAAAGCACGAAATAAGTAAGGATGTTTTATAAACATTATAACCCCGTGCGTTGTAAACAAACGGACCTCGGTCAACAGAATCTGTTCCAGACGTTTCCGTGGTCACACATTAATGCAATTTCTTCAGAAAACTGTCCAGGACAGCTTCATTTAAACACATGGCCAAGATGAGTAAATGATTGACAAGGCAATAGCACGCACAGCACCTGCCATGTGACAAAGTCGCCATGAGTTGTACTAAGAACACCTTGGAGTTAATGTCATAATTATGCCGCCGCCGCCTCTGCTATCACCGGGCCATGATCCAAAATTCTGCATGATCACTCACCAATGTGTCTGCCACAATCTTATGGCCTGGACACGGACGGGTAACACACCGACACGTGCCGATGATGGCCAGCACCGCCGCTTGACACAGTAATGCAGGCAGTAGCTCAGGGTCCCTGGGTGGCCCTGCCTACTCTCTCATCACTGCGATCCTGAGCCACAATGTAAGGAGCATCCCTGCCTGTTGGAGTCATCACAGCATCAAGTCGAGCGGTGAGTGCCGTCTCTGCTCAGCACTCGGCGCGTCAGCTGTACCAAGTCAGAGCGCCGCTTCGGGGGCATTGTGTGTGTATGCCGCAAGCTATCTGCTTTGCCTGCCGCACCGACCGAGAATATTACACGATGACACAAATCGTACAGGAGATGAAGGGGCACCTGAATTACTAGTCAAGTTTAATGGGTTAATAAAGAACTGTTTACGTTCACCAATTGTTCGTTTGCAGCTTCCCACAACGTTACATCCGTCTCTCAAGCCATCAAAAGAACCCAGGATGCTTCAGGTGGCAGTCGAGTCTATCCTGACACACACCAAGATGACTCCCACGAACCAGTAGCGGTCATTTGTATCCTCGGCCGTTACGGTACACTATGAAAGCTATTTGCAGAACTGACAGGTTACATGAAATTGCCACCAGTCTGGTGAATCGGGATCTAAAAATTGTACAGATCCGGTGAGGTTTGCTGGACACCAGGACAGCTGTAGCGAGACTCTTGCCATCAATAGTTCATAATATAGTGGCTGCCCGAGTGGAGGTAGCCGAGCTGCAGGAGCCCATGGTCAGCTGAGCCCTACGCTGTTACCTCCTAAACAATTACAGGTTGGTCTACGAAAGGCGCAGAAAGAACTGACAGCTGCTTTGGAGCTCATTGCAGCACCAGACGAAACAATCTTATCGGTATTTTATCTTGTCACAATGGTAGGAATTGACGCAGACTATGTCTGGCTTTATGCTGGTCCAATTTTCAGCAGTGAGTACCAAAGCACTATACGAATGTTTTACAACCCATCCCTACTCGGTGAAATGGGAGGCTTTGGTGAAGAACGTACAAATTAGAATGGGAGAGGTAATGCTAATTTCCAATGAAGGGAAGAGTCATGCGTTAATGCTAGTGGATGAACTTTGTCAGAAAGAACGAGTTTTGATATGTCCGACCTGAGTGTTCCAGAAAACGAGACGAGGACTTAACTATAATAAACAGGTTCACATGGGTGTGAGTTTCGATAGTGATGCAGGGATGAAAAGGCATGCACAGGACAGACTGTTATGAAGAACTGCGTCAAACCAGTTTTCAGACTAAAGACCACCACAACAACAACAACATAGACAAAGTTGTGCGCGATACTAAATTTTGAAATACAATAAATCTTCATTATTGAGCTAACGAATGTTAGTTGACCAAGGTTAATGAATCAAAACTGTCATAAGCCAAGCTTCGGAGAGACAAATGTGAGGATAATGTGCTGTGCTTTTATAACATATCCTGCGACGAGGGCTGTGAGTAAATTGACCTTTACCTTTCCAGTTTCATTACTAATTCACATATTTGAACACGAAAACTCTACCTAAAAACCTAATAAGCAATCGAACTTATTTTTATTTGAGAGAAAAAAGAGTAAGTCACATTACGTTTCCCTCACTTGTGACTGAATAGTGAAAACATGTGTGGTACAGTACAGTTATAAATACGATGAACTAAGCGTACAGTATGGTTAAAAGTGGCATGTGCGATCTAGCATTACTTCAGTACTACACCAGTTCATTGTGAATCTAATGACTGCTTACTATTACCAATAAACTTTATTATACAGAAAGAACAATGTAGACAGGAAGCACAATCTAGATCCACAAAAAGGCCACTGCAACCATGGCCGAAAATTTGGTTTCTCCAGTATAGTTTTCTACATTTTTACGCGGTACCGTGCGCTGAAAACTTTTTCGTTGACATACTTTGGCCGTGGAACCCTTCAGAATTATATAAACAATGTCCGCATTACTGATTTACGACCAACAGACCGTTTTGAACTAATACTGAAAATGTACTCAGCCAAATTGTCATAGCTCCAAGTACTGCTTGAAAGAACGTTAAAAACATGGCAATACTGTACCTAACAGTACTTTGAATTTATAACTCGCAACAGAGCTAGAACAACGCGGAAACGACGCAGGCACCTACACACCTGAGCAGTAACATAAAACAAAATACATTTATTTAAATACAGTTCCAGAATAGACTGTAGTGTGGATCGGTTTATTGGTAAAAACTTGCAAAAGTTACACCTGCAAAAGTTCCATCATGTGGTTGCCGTCGCTGTGGAAATAGCTAAGCATAGCGTGTATCATTGTTAATGTAAACTATCACTGCCATAAAAACCAATCTGAGGCAGAACGGAGGAGAACGAAATGCGAGCTTGAGTCAAAGAATAAAGTCGGTGTTACTGTTGTCAACAGCAAGCACCGTGAGTGAATGGAACAGGTTTGTTTCCAAACAAGATACACAGAGCAGTCTGCCAACATTTGCACTGTTGTTCAGATATTTTCACTATCGTACCGATGGAGTGTAGCCATGTATGGAAGTGAAACATGGACGATAAATAGTTTGGACAAGAAGAGAATAGAAGCTTTCGAAATGTGGTCCTACAGAAGAATGCTGAAGATTAGACGGGTAGATCACATAACTAATGAGGAGGTATTGAATAGAATTGGAGAGAAGAGGAGTTTGTGGCACAACTTGACTAGAAGAAGGGATCGGTTGGTAGGACATCTTCTGAGGCATCAAGGGATCACAAATTTAGCATTGGAGGGCAGCATGGAGGGTAAAAATCGTAGATGGAGACCAAGAGATGAATACACTAAGCAGATTCAGAAGGATGTAGGTTGCAGTAGGTACTGGGAGATGAAGAAGCTTGCACAGGATAGAGTAGCATGGAGAGCTGCATCAAACCAGTCTCATGACTGAAGACCACAACAACAACAACACCCTATTAAAAGATAAAAGTGAGTAATAAATCAAACGAAATGCAATTAAATTGAATTAAATGGTTGTAGCTCCATCATAAGTTACATTGGAAGGTATAGGACGAACATTAGGTTCTCTGATGTCCGTCCCATGTGGTGTGTTTTACAGTTGTTGCGTCGGTCATAGTGCCGCTGGGATCACTGCTGAGGCGTTTTTTTACATGGGCTATCTCTTGTATTTGTCACACTTACGGATGCTTTGAAAATGGACACAGGTGTCAGAAACTAGTCACCATTAATAAATAAAGATATTTCTCAATGCAACTTATGACAAAGCTACAACCATTTATTTCAAGTATAAAACAAGTTGTGGTCCTATTTTTCATCTCCAGCGTGCTAAAAGATTCTAGAAATACATTTACTATATAACAAGACACCAGAGACCACGGGGGTCCCTTACACCAAAACATTCAGAAAATAACCCCGAACAACCTCCGATTTTTTTTCGGCGGAGTTCGGCTTCGTGCTGAATACCGGAAGATTCTTGACAAAAGATGATTTAACTTTTGATTATATTTGAATTTTAAATTGTAATACTAACTTGGAAGGATTAACTAGGGAAACTTAAATTTCTGATCTTTGATGACATCCGAATTAAAATATCTCGTGAATAGTAATCACTAATTAATTTCGAACACTGACTTCCTGTTTCAAAATAGTATTTTATCTTTATCAATTTACAACACTGTATTACAAAAAAATGGTTCAAATAGCTCTGAGCACTATGGGACTTAACAGCTGTGGTCATCAGTCCCCTAGAACTTAGAACTACTTAAACCTAACTAACCTAAGGACATCACACACATCCATGCCCGAGGCAGGATTCGAACCTGCGACCGTAGCAGTCGCGCGGTTCCGGACTGCGCGCCTAGAGCCGCGAGACCACCGCGGCCGGCTACTGTATTACATTCCTAGGGTTTGGAGAGAAGGCTTATCCCAGGTAACATGAAATTGGCCAAAGATAGGCTCCACATACGTAATTAGAGTTTTACATCTTATACATTCAGGTCAGAAAATCACGTACTGATCCATGCATGTAGAATTGTGTACAAAACTTTGCTTGGAGATGATGTGAAGCTTTATATACACGACTCGCTCATAGCACACTTTACCAGATCTGGCCTCTTCTTTCCGGCTCATCATCCGGTAACATGCTACGAAATCTTGTGTGTCGCTATTCTAGGCTATCGATACACAAATAACAGTCATCCAAGGCTATGTTCCAAGTACTTGCACTAGGCTGACCAGTGTCCATATTTACTGCTTCCAGGTTAGCCTGTGTTCATCTGTGATTAAAAATGTACAAAATAGCTGACGGCACAGGTTTTTCGGAAGAAAAAGTATGGCAAAATTTGTGTGAAGAGATAACACATGGTATCGGAACATGGGTGCCCAATTTGTTGAATGATGACCGAAAGCAAACTTTTTTCTCACTAACGTTTGGACAGTTTATCAAAAATCCAGCTGATTTTGTACACCGTTTTGTTACTACGGTTGACCAAAGGCTACCCCAGTAGGGGTAGGAACGCCAGTAGGGATAACCCTGCTAGACAGCTATCTGCTGAACCACTTGTTTCCACAGCCAAGTCTGTTACTGCATAACGACATCTTGAACCCTTACTGGCGCCCTTCATGTTGTCTAGATCCTTGAACCGGTCTGTTGTTGGTATAGAGTTCCGCTGAACAGTGATCCGTCACACTACTCGCTTCCGCTGCTAAAGCACTGTCTGCATAACAACTTTGCGATCGCATATCTGTAGCTGTCTAGTGGTCCGAGTCGGTTGGAGGCCGGATGGGACTGTCGGCAGAGCAGGCTCAACTGGACGGCGAATCGCCACGCCATTTGCTTCTTTGCAATGGCCCGCACGGTACGGCATCTCAGCGTTGAATGGAAGGCCAAGCTTATCTCAACTGAAGCGAACGTAGGAAATTTCGAAAATCAGCCACAGATCAGATTTCAACATCTTGCACGACATTTTGAACATGGCAGAGGTCGCCGCACTACTGGTTTCACGACTATTCCCCCTGATTCAAAATGCCCTCCGAACCGAGGCAACAGTAGAAATGTTGCAGCTTTGTCGAGCCAACCCAGTTGGCCTTTTTAGTCGCCTAATCACTTTGGACGACTGCTGCACGTATCACTACGATCCCAACACAAAGGATGAAGTCAAGCAATAGAATCTCGTGGGTTCTCTAAAACCGAAAAAGCTGAAAATTGAATCATCATGGGGAAGGGAGTTTTTGGGACTGCCATAGTGTGTTGTTAAAGAATATTCTTGTAAGAGGCAGACTGTCCCAGGCACATGCTACCATAGCCTATTACAAACTAAGCGTTGTGGGAATCTCTTCAAAGGGATGTTTTTGCTCCACGAAAACGTGCCAGCTCATTCCGAAGAAGGTCACACTCTCACACTCTGCTGCTTTGGGCTAACAGATTTTGACTCAATTACGCCCCCCCTCCCCCCCCCCACCCCACCACAATATTCTCCTGATGTGCCACCCAGTGACGTCTTCCTTTTTTCTACGATGACGAAATCATCGCACAGCAGGCATTTCCACAGTAACGACTAGGCGATTTTGTAGGTGGAAAGTTTCCTGAGCATCCAAAATAGACTTCTACACCTATCAGAACACCCGACCCTTCAAAAGTGAATGTCAATTTCTGAATGTATCTCCAAACCTGATTTTTCTCAGATTGTTTCATTTTCCAGTGGGTAAACACTGTTCCAATGCTACTAAGATGAAGTTATTACATCTGTCCATTGAATATGAGTATTTCTGAGTATTATTGTCGTGTACGTCTACTGTAGACGCGTAATAATCAAGATCCTCGAAGGAAAGTATTTTCGCTGAGAATATTTCTCGCTATGGCCGCACAGAATTGCATAATACGATCTTGTCGATGACGGAATCATCACGCCATACATTAATTTAGTGAGTTGGTATGTTTCAAAGATGCCATTAGTTCGTTGTCCTGCGAATGACACAGGTTTGATAAGCCGCTAGTGTCTAACACGAAGCAGATTATTATCACATTAACATGATTAGTACGCCCACGCACATGGGATTCCCAAGAGATCCTTCTTTTAAACTCGATGTTTACATTTCCTGCCAGCCATTCTTGCCGCTTACAGCTGACGGTCGAATGTATTGTTTCATTTATTTACTTACTGCCTTACATCATGAAGCCCAACTCGTAGTGTCCAATAACGTACCTCATTTATAGTTAAAATGAAATTTATTACAACTGATGAATTATCTCCAATTTAATTACAATAGGAAAATTACAGTTACAGAAACTACTTAACTAAAACATCACTAGAAAAATTAACAAAATAAAAATATTCCTATGACTCGGTCTAAATACAACTTATTATAATTTGATGAAATAAAAATAAAGAATGAAAAGAAAGAAAGGCAGAAGAAAACGAAGACATTGGTGTGCCCATTGCGGCGTTGGCACATGGCAGCGTTAGAATAAACATCAAGTCTTCCTTTCCTCACGTCAGACTACACTATCTGCACTTGTTTTACACTCAGCCACTGAAAAACGTACCGTTGACAACCTTGGCGTGCACATTAGCAGTTACACTGAAGAGCCAGAGAAACTGGTACACGAGCTTGATATCGCATAGGGCTCCCGCGAGCACGCAGAAGCGCCACAACACGACGTGGTATGGACTCTACTAATGTCTGAAGTAATGCTGGAGGGAACTGACACCATGAATCCTGCAGGGCTGTCCATAAATCCATAAGAGTACGAGGGGATAGAGATCTCTTCTGAACAGCACATTCCAAGACATCCCAGATATGCTCAATAATGTTCATGTCTGGGGAGTTTGGTGGTCAGCGGGAGCATTTGGTCTCAGAACAGTGTTCCTGGAGTCACTCTGTAGCAATTCTGGACGTGTGGGATGTCGCATTGTCCTGCTGGTATTGCGCGAGTCCTTCGGAATGCACAATGGACATGAATGGATGCAGGTGATCAGACAGGATGCTTACGTACGTATCACCTGTCAGAGTCGTATCTAGACGTATCAGGGGTCACATATCACTCCAACTGCACACGCTCCACACCATTGCAGAGCCTCCACAAGCTTGAACAGTCCCCTGCTGACATGAGATTGTCTCCATACCCGTGCACGTCCATCCGCTCGATACAATTTGAAACGAGACTCGTCCGACCAGGCAACATGTTTCCAGTCATCAACAGTCCAATGTCGGTGTTGACGGTACCAGGCGAGGCGTAATAAAAGCTCTGTGTCGCGCAGTCATCAATGGTACACAAGTGAGCCTTCCGCTCCGAAAGCTCATATCGACAATGTTTCGTTGACTGGTTCGCACACTGACACTTGTTGACGGCCCAGCACTGAAATCTGTAGCAATTTGCGGAAGGATTGCACTTCTGCTATGTTGAACGATTCTCTTCGGTCGTCGTTGGTCCCGTTCTTATAGGATCTTTTTCCAGCTGCAGAGATGTGATGTTTTCCCTGATTCATGATATCACGATAAACTCGTGAAATGGTCGTACTGGAAAATCCCCACTTCATCGTTACCTCGGAGATGCTGTGTCCATCGCCCGTGCGCCGACTATACCACCACATTCAAACTCACTTAAATCTTGATAAGCAGCCATTTTAGCAGCAGTAACCGATCTAACAACTGCGCCAGACGCGTGTTGTCTTATACAAGCGTTGCCGACCCCAGCGCCGTATTCTGCCTGGCCGTATTCTGCCTGTTTACATATCTCTGTATTTGTATACGCATGCCTACGCCAGTTTCTTTGGCGCGTCAGTGTATAAGTTTCATTTCTGCTACTACTTTGGTTATGTTTTATTTAATATAATTGTGGAAGCAACATCTTGGGTTCTCTTTTTTAGGTCGCGGTTATCGTTGTGATCTACCAGGTTGACTTTAACAGGTGTGGGCACGAATGGTGTTACGGTTGTAGTAACAGTCTGTTGTTAAGACGGTAGGCAGATTGAGTTTCTATGATTTGCTTGTCTCTTATTTCTTTTCCTTCTTCTTCTTCTGCGTTACGATCTCTGTAGAACCATGGGTATCGTATCAGAACCTGCATTTTCTTCCTCTCCTCCCAGATCCTCTTCATCGTGTCTTTTTCTTTCTCCCGCTCTTTCTCAGAGATCTTTTGTGTCCTTTTCCCTTGTCTGCTCTTCTGGTGACCGTAGGCGTCCTCAAGTGGGGAAAGAGGGGGCACTTGCCCCACACTCCTGGAATCTGGAGTCCAAAGCTTTTGTTCAGTACAGAATCCTCCTACACTACGTGCTTCTCCGATTTTCTTTCAGTTCCGCTTTGATCCCAGCTCGGACCAATCCTTCCTGAATTCAACAGCCGACTTGGTTCCTGTCTTTTTTCTTGTTCACCTCTTGTTTCCCGAACTCATTTAGTCATTCTGCTCCTTCATTCCAACCACATGTACCCAGAATCCTTCTCTTATGTCTCCTGATATTATTCTCACGCTCCGGTACAGTCCTTCCCTGGGTTCTCACATTCATCTCTCGTCGACTCTTTTAGAGCTCAGTATTTCCTCACTATTTTTCTTCTTCTTCTTCTAATTATTGTACACGATATCTTCCTAGTGTTATCGTCTCAGGCACATACAACACCTGCCTCAATACATGCCTCATCATTCTCATCTAGTGTCTCATCTTTGGGTCTGTAGGCATACTTTTTTCATTGAATGTATATTCATATTGTCTTTTGTATACTGTGACACTGCCAGATTGTGAAGTTATAAGCTTTATTTCCTCACATGACACCTTGAATGAGCGAAGAAACAGAAGTTGACGTATGACGTCGTAGGATGGAGGGAGGTAGGAACGATAAATGCTGCTACACAGCTCGACTTATCGCGGGAAATTGCGCCAATTGAATCATCTTGTTTTCTGATTGGCTGTTGTAATAAAAGATGGAAGGATTACCGTTTGGCCTGCGCGTCAAAACTCATATTTTCGTTTATTAATCACTGCTAAATTAAAATTCAGATTTTGTTCATAATAATACACTGAAGAGCCAAAGAAACTGATACGCCAGCCTAATGTCGTGTAAGGTCCCCACGAGCACGCAGAAGTGTCACAACACGACGTGACCTGGACTCACATAAGGTCTGAAGCAAAGCTGGAGGGAACTGACACCACGAATGCAGCAGGGATGTCCATAAATCCGCTCGATACAATCTGAAACGAGATTCGTCCGACCAGGCTTCGTGTTTCCAGTCATCAACAGTCCAGTGTCAGTGTAGACGGGCCCAGGCGATGTGTAAAGCTTTGTGTCACGCAGTCATCAAGAGTACACTAGTGGGCCTTCGGCTCCAAAAGCCTATATCGACGATGTTTCGGTGAATGGTTCGCTCACTGCACTTGTTGATGGCCCAGAATTGAAATCTGCTGCAGTTTGCTGAAGCGTTGCACTTCTGTCACGTTGAACGATTTTCTTCAATCGTCGTTGGTCCCATCCTTGCAGGATCTTTTCTGGCCGCAGCGATGTGGGAGATTTGATGTTTTACCGGATTCCTGATATTCACGGTACACTCGTGAAATGGTCGTACGGGAAAATCCCCACTTCACCGCTACCTGGGAGACGCTGTGTCCCATCGCTCGTGTGCGGGACGTTCAAACTCCCTTAAATCTTGATAACCCGCCATTGTAGCAGCAGTAACCGATCTAACAACTGCGCCAGACACTTATTGTCTTATATAGGCGTTTCCAACCGCAGAGTCGAATCCTGCCTGTTTACATATCTCTGTATTTGAATGCATCTGCTTATACCAGTTTCTCTGGCGCTTCAGCGTATCAGAGAACCTCTTAGTACTGAGCTATCACTGCATAATCAAAACATCATTCATTATAAATTCACAGTTCAGTGTTGGTTGCGGGGCCAAACAGTTAAGCTGGATAGAGTGCAGCGCGCATCTAAGATAACTCATCTATGAGCACTGCAAAATGCAGCTGAATTTAGGAAAATGTAATTTAGCTTGTAAAATGTTAATAATATTTGCTCTTCTGTTGGAAAGTGAAGAAGAATTGCAGTTTGAATAATAAGAGTGATTAGAATGATTCCTATAGGTGTACGTATAACCATACAGCATTATTGTTCAGTTTTCTGTTTTATCTGAAGACAAAAAGCAAATAAAAAGTAACTGGCATCCCTTTAAACTATTTATTTCGTTTTTTCAGTAAGAGAGAACCGTAGCCTGCTTCCTGGTAGTTGCAGTAAGGCTTCACACTAAAAGCAGTGGCCACAAGGTATACATGCTGCCCTTACGTGCTGAGACGACGTCACTTGAAGACGCCAGATTTGTGGGCGTTTCAGAAGTTCTGTGATCTGCTTCGATGCAGCAAGGCAAATCTAGGCTCCTTACAAGTGCTGCTACTCGAACAAATGGAGACACTTACGTGCCGCCTGTAATAACACAGAGATGGGAATCGCACAAACACTGATGACGAACTCTGTACTCATATTCAGTTGTGACTGACTGATTTGTTGGACCACTGTAATTACTAAGCTTATCCCACATTCCTGAACGTTGTACACTCCTGGAAATTGAAATAAGAACACCGTGAATTCATTGTCCCAGGAAGGGGAAACTTTATTGACACATTCCTGGGGTCAGATACATCACATGATCACACTGACAGAACCACAGGCACATAGACACAGGCAACAGAGCATGCACAATGTCGGCACTAGTACAGTGTATATCCACCTTTCGCAGCAATGCAGGCTGCTATTCTCCCATGGAGACGATCGTAGAGATGCTGGATGTAGTCCTGTGGAACGGCTTGCCATGCCATTTCCACCTGGCGCCTCAGTTGGACCAGCGTTCGTGCTGGACGTGCAGACCGCGTGAGACGACGCTTCATCCAGTCCCAAACATGCTCAAAGGGGGACAGATCCGGAGATCTTGCTGGCCAGGGTAGTTGACTTACACTTTCTAGAGCACGTTGGGTGGCACGGGATACATACGGACGTGCATTGTCCTGTTGGAACAGCAAGTTCCCTTGCCGGTCTAGGAATGGTAGAACGATGGGTTCGATGACGGTTTGGATGTACCGTGCACTATTCAGTGTCCCCTCGACGATCACCAGTGGTGTACGGCCAGTGTAGGAGATCGCTCCCCACACCATGATGCCGGGTGTTGGCCCTGTGTGCCTCGGTCGTATGCAGTCCTGATTGTGGCGCTCACCTGCACGGCGCCAAACACGCATACGACCATCATTGGCACCAAGGCAGAAGCGACTCTCATCGCTGAAGACGACACGTCTCCATTCGTCCCTCCATTCACGCCTGTCGCGACACCACTGGAGGCGGGCTGCACGATGTTGGGGCGTGAGCGGAAGACGGCCTAACGGTGTGCGGGACCGTAGCCCAGCTTCATGGAGACGGTTGCGAATGGTCCTCGCCGATACCCCAGGAGCAACAGTGTCCCTAATTTGCTGGGAAGTGGCGGTGCGGTCCCCTACGGCACTGCGTAGGATCCTACGGTCTTGGCGTGCATCCGTGTGTCGCTGCGGTCCGGTCCCAGGTCGACGGGCACGTGCACCTTCCGCCGACCACTGGCGACAACATCGATGTACTGTGGAGACCTCACGCCCCACGTGTTGAGCAATTCGGCGGTACGCCCACCCGGCCTCCCGCATGCCCACTATACGCCCTCGCTCAAAGTCCGTCAACTGCACATACGGTTGACGTCCACGCTGTCGCGGCATGCTACCAGTGTTAAAGACTGCGATGGAGCTCCGTATGCCACGGCAAACTGGCTGACACTGACGGCGGCGGTGCACAAATGCTGCGCAGCTAGCGCCATTCGACGGCCAACACCGCGGTTTTAAAACCTTCGAAACCGTGGTCAAGGTTTAATTAACGTCTGATTTGCAACTGCGTGGCTGTTACAAATAATCCACTGAACCTCTTGCATGCATCGTTGCTGAAGCGCAGGCATATCCAAATCTAATGGTGTTTGTCATTTTAGAACTTATTCCAAGCCTTACCTTTTGTAGTAAGGGAACTTTACCAATGTAGTCAGGTCAAGGCTCCCTCTCACTTAGGCCAGACCACTATCTTCCTTCTTCCCGAATCCTTTCGCCCAGTCTCAAGCAACACTCACTTTTGGGATGCAACAGAAAAAGCTAATCCTGTCGTACGATCCCAAGCAACACGTAAGTCTGGGACACGACAACATTCTCTTTCTTGGTCGAACGTAAAGAACACGATGAATGAATAAGCGCAATACTCCACATCTGTACTTCCACTTGGTCCAGACGACATTTGGCGCTGTCGTGGCAACCAGTGGTCCAATAGGATATGGACGTCGGGCAAGTGAGCCCATACCCGGGTGGAAAGGGGGGGGGGCTCGTCCCCCCTCCCTCACCCCCACCACAACCTGGCTCTCAGGGAAAGGAAAACATACCCAGTGATCAAAAAGTCAGTATAAATTTGAAAACTTAATAAACCATGGCATATGGTAGATAGAGAGGTAAAAATTGACACACATGCTTGGAATGACATGGGGTTTTATTAGAACCACCCCGTACTGCTAGACGCGGGAAAGATCTCTTGCGCGCGTCGTTTGGTGATGATCGTGTGCTCAGCCGCCACTTTCGTCATGCTTGGCCTCCCAGGTCCCCAGACCTCAGTCCGTGCGATTATTGGCTTTGGGGTTACCTGAAGTCGCAAGTGTATCGTGATCGACCGACATATCTAGGGATGCTGAAAGACAACATCCGATGACAATGCCTCACCAGAAACCCAGACATGCTTTACAGTGCTGTTCACAACATTATTCCTCGACTACAGCTATTGTTGAGAAATGATGGTGAACATATTGAGCATTTCCTGTAAAGAACATCATCTTTGCTTTGTCTTACTATGTTATGCTAATTATTGCTATTCTGATCAGATGAAGCGCTATCTGTCGGACATTTTTTGAACTTTTGTATTTCTTTGGTTCTAATAAAACCCCATGTCATTCCAGGCATGTGTGTCAATTTGTACCTCTCCATCTACATTATTCCGTGATTTAGTCAGTCTTCAAATTTATACTGACTTTTTGATCTCCCGGTATGCAGTGTAGCTGGGTGTGTCTTCTTTCAAAAAATTATTTAAAGGCCGGAATTAGGCAGGTTTTGAACAGGATCGGAACCGAAAGTTTTTTACGGCTGCTTACAAGCCGCCATTAGGCTTCCAGATTATTAAGAATACTTCATCCCCCGGAGGTTGCCACCTCCCCCCCCCCCCCCCTGACAAACCATTGTATGGACACTCTCGCCGACGGGTCACCTGTCCCTGATACCGTTTCCGTTGTAAGTAGGCTGTTTATGTTTTCTTATTGGCAACGTTACGTAGCGCTCTGTATGAAAGTCACTGGTTGTGCTGTGTGCAGTCTGTGGCTAGTTTGCATTGTTGTCTGCCATTGTAGTGTTGGGCAGCTGGATGTGAACAGCGCGTAGCGTTGCGCAGTTGGAAATGAGCCGCCAGCAGTGGTGGATGTGGGGAGAGAAATGGCGGAGTTTTGAAATTTGTAAGACCGGATGTCATGAACTGCTATGTATATTATGATTTTTCAACACTATTAAGGTAAATACATTGTTTGTTCTCTATTAAAATCTTTCATTTGCTAACTATGCCTATCAGTAGCTAGTGCCTTCCGTAGTTTGAATCTTTAATTTAGCTGGCAGTAGTGGCGCTTGCTGTATTGCAGTAGTTCGAGTAACCAAGATTTTTGTGAGGTAAGTGATTTGTGAAACGTATAGGTCAATGTTAGTCAGGGCCATTCTTTTGTAGGGATTTTTGAAAGTCAGATTGCGTTGCGCTAAAAATATTGTATGTCAGTTTAAGCACAGTCATGTATAATTTTTCTAAGGGGACGTTTCATATGTCGACCCTTAGCCGAGGATACCTCACTGGAATCTTCTGATTTTTTTTCTTGTAGTTTGTGTAATTAGTGTAGCTATTGTTTATTGCTAGCGCGTAATTGTAGAGAGAATCTCCTTTGTAGTTGCAGTCTTTCATTGTTATTGTGGCATGTATGTAGATTTGCACCAAGTATTTCGCAGCTGCGCTTGCAATTAACTAGATATTATTTTCAGTGCTATGTTAATGTGTTTTCTTATTTTACTCTTCCAATTGTGTTTTTCTGTGTTATTGTGACAATAATGGCGTGTGAAAAACGTAATACTAGGCTCCAAAGTAAACTGAGAAGTGACAGTGAAGACAAAAGCAGTGTGTTAGCGCCACCGAGTAATGAATTAACTAATGTTCAAAGCAGTAATTTGGTAATTGTGCATAGGGAAATGGAGCGGGCGGCAAATAATGGTGTAGACAGTGAAACAATTAGTGAACAGGGAAGCATTATCGATCGATCGGTCAGCAACAGTTCGCCTCAGGAATCCGAAATGACAGGACACAATCTTGCAAATACTGTAGATTCAGGTTTTGGGTCCTCACCGTTTTCTCAAATAAGTCAAGACACATTTTCTGGTCGTCAAAATGTGAATGTTGCCGGTGCAACTTCACTACCGAAAAGCACTGAGAAACATGTTTCAGACACCAGTGCATTGTTATTGCAGTTAAGGCGACAAATGGGACAAAGGCTACGAAAGTTAGACACAATGCTTGAACAAAATCAGAAACAAATGGGACAAAATCTTCAAAAGTTAGACACAATGGAACAACACCAGAGACAAACACAGCAACAGTTAGACGCAATGGAACAAAATCTTCACACCACACTTGAACAAACACGTGAAGATTTAACTACTGAGTTACATAAAATCGAATCGAAATGTCAAAAAGTCTGTAATGACATAAAAACACAAATTTGTGAGCATTTCCAACCTTTTTTTCGCGTCATGAAAATGCATTACAGAATCACGAAGCAGCCATAAAAGAACTACAAACTATTGTTCATGAAAATCAGGAGACCTTGCAAGCTAAAATTGACTCAGTTGCATCTACCGATTCGGTTACGCAACTTGCAAAAACTCAGGAAAACTTAAAGGACACAGTAGATACTCTGAAAATTGGTTCAGAAAGACACATCGAGGAAATTAGTTCATTATCAGAGAAAGTAGTTGAACTTTCGGATCAGCTAAATAATTTATCTACGAAGGTAGATGATAATCTGGATGACACAAAACCGGTAGTCTTTAATGACACAGAAGAGCGCGAACAAATTAGGAAATTCAAACAAAATCAGAATCAAATTAATACGCAACACCAAAGAGAAATCCGGGAAGTACAAGATCAGCTGACACAGGTAATACAAGAATTACGTATTTCAGAGGACAATCGCGCCCCAATACGGGAAGAGGGACGTAGAAATACGGAACAGCCACAAAATAATAACACAGCGCATTTCGGAAATTATGAAAGAAATTGGCAAGGTGCACCGAATTTTGAAATGGAACCGCCGAAACAACGTAACAATGACCGATATGCGACTCGCCGACATGATGATTTTGACTATAAGCTGTTCATTACTACACGTAAATTTAAAACATTTAAGAATTCTGGCAACGACATTCATCCACAAGCGTGGCTCCATCAATTCTCTCATTGTTTTCCTCCCACCTGGTCATTAGAGCACAGATTAGAATTTATGTGTGGCTATTTAGAGAATGAACCAGCTGTAAGAATGCGATCGGTCATTCACGATTGTCACAGTGAAGGAGAATTTTACCATGCCTTCCTCTCAGCATATTGGTCTCAAGCTACACAAGACCGAGTAAAACATAGCATCGTAATGATGAAACATTTCGAACAATCTGAATTTTCCAGTCTTGTGAAATATTTTGAAGACATGTTGCACAAGAATCAGTACCTGTCAAACCCATACAGCCCCTCAGAACTCATCCGCATTTGCTTAATCAAATTACCTGAACATTTGCGACATATTATTTTGGCAGGACCTTGCAAAGACGACATTGAAGCTTTTCAGGGACTCTTACAGGAATTAGAAATTGACACTGACAATCGCGGAATGCGAAAACAGGAACACAACAATTACAAGTCACATCCGTCGCAATTCCGCGATGAAAGAAATAATAACTGGACACGACAAGGCTATTCTCACAACACAAATCGTGACCAAAACAGACACCACCCGTATGACAACCGTTGGCAGAGTAGTAATAATTACAGGGAAAGATCACCTCTCCGCGGTAGTGACTATCACAGAGACAATCAGAGAAACAGACAATTTGAGAACCAAAATAATTATTATCAAGGGCGACACAATAACTTTAGACGCAACCGTCCAACGGTCCAGGAAGAAATTCTCCACCACGTGACCGACAAGAAAGAAACTATGGAATCTACTGACATGATGACAGACGATATGATCGTAACGACAGAGCTGAATTGCATCAGAACTGGCGGGATTCAAACAGAGCAGGGCCCTCTCGACAAGGTGAATTTGTAGAAGTTAGGTCTCCAAATCCCAATAACGACGCGCGCCAACAAAGACACAGTAGGCAATGACTCATACCGCTGGCAGCCACAAAACGTACTTATGAAACTGACGACGCAGCTGCCGTAGCTAGTAATTACGTAAAAATGGAAGACATTAGGGACATATTACTCCAGGAGCACGACGTAAAACATAACAGTACAGTAAAACATAACATTACAGTAAATTACGTAAAATTTACGGCATTACTTGACTCTGGCAGTCCCATTGCAGTAATTAGTGAAACAGCCTTTAGCAAATGCAACAAATCGAACGATTGTCCCACACTTCCGTTACGTAAGATTAAATTACAAGGTGCAATCTTTGGAAAAAGTGTAGATGTACGCCAACAAACCAACTTAGAATTCTTTTATCAAAGCCACAGCTTCTCTATGAACTTTCTTATTGTTCCATTATTGTCGACGGAAATTATATTGGGAGTAGACGTTTTGAATGAATACAAAGCAATCTTAAACTTTCATGATGCTGAAATAAGTTTAGAGAAAGAAGGTAAGTCAATTGGTTTGAAATTTGAAGATTGGATCTCAAACCATGACGAGGAAATTAATCGGCTTTACCTTCTGCTAGACAACAGTTCGGAATTTTCGACGAAACTTGACACTAACAATCACTCTGCAAGTACTGACAGGGATGATATCGACGGCGTATTTGATACTGATGAGTTAATTCAGAATAAAATTCAAACAATTGAGAACTGTAATGACATTGATAGGCAGGACCTTTTTGAGATTTTACAAGCACATTCCACAGTTTTTACTCACAAAACAGGAACAATCAAGGGATTTCAATACCAATTTCGTGTTCATGACCATACTAAATTTTGTGTTACACCATACGTAATTCCAGCACATTATAGGGACTGTGTTAGAACAGAAATACAATCTATGCTTGACGAAGGCATTATTGAGCCTGCAGTAAGCTCATACAACAATCCATTACATGTTGTTGAGAAGAAAAATGGATCGATCAGACTTGTCTTAGATTCGAGACAAATCAATACTATCATCATTCCTGAAACAGACAGGCCGCAAACGATGGAAGAACTTCTTCAAAATTTTAATGGCGTAAAAGTGTTGTCTTCTATTGATCTCAGATCCAGCTTTTATCAGATTGAACTTCATCCAGAATGTAGAAAATACACAGCTTTCCTTTGTTTCGGCGTTTGTTATCAGTTTCGGAAACTTCCTTTTGGTTTGAACATTTCTTCGGCAGCATTCATTCGTGGGCTAAATTCCATATTACCTGAGTTCTTAAAACGTCACATCACCTTATATGTGGACGATATTCTGATAGCAGAGCCTCATGGGAACAACATAATCGCATCCTCAACAGCGTGTTACATATTTTTGCAGAATCTGGAATTACAGTTAACTTCGAAAAATCTGAGTTCGGTAGGACAATGCTGAAGTTTTTGGGACATATTATTTCTTCTGAAGGCATTCAGCCGGATCCTGAAAAGTTAAAAGCAATCAGAACCATTCCAGTTCCATCCACAAAAAAACAAGTCCGCAGTTTTCTAGGTCTCGTAAATTTTTACCGTCGTTTTCTGAATATGCAAATTCTTGTTACACCAAAACTTTGTTCTCTCACTGGAAAAAATACTATTTGGAACTGAGACGAACAAGCACAGTTGGAATTCAATTCTTTGAAAGAATCGCTACTTAACGCGCCAATACTAGCTCATCCAGATCTGTCACAAGATTTCTGCCTTAGTACGGATTCTTCTAAAGTCGGTCTTGGTGCCCATTTATTTCAAGAAGCCATAGAAAGTGACACTCCCATTCAGAAAACCATTGCTTATGCTAGCCGAGTGCTAACAAAATCTGAAAAAAATTATTCCGTTACTGAATTAGAAGCTTTAGCTATCGTTTGGGCATTTAACAAATTCCGTTTCTTTCTTACTGGTAAGCACGTAAAAGTATACAGTGATCATCGTGCATTACAATTTCTTATGTCTTCAAAATTAAATCATGACAGGTTAAAACGTTGGGCATTATTTCTGCAAGAATTCCACTTCACAATAGTCTACATTCCCGGAAAGGAAAACATTGTTGCGGACGCACTGTCACGCGCACCGGCTGGGCTTGAGAAAAGTAACACAGAAGGCAACCTCGACAAAAATTTCAGTATTCTTTACATTCAGAAAGTCGCCTTTGAAAACTTCATCTCCACATCTTTAAAGGACATTGCTCATGAACAAGATAAAGATCCGATTTGGAAAGACATCAAAAGTAAATGGCATGAAAAGACACACACTCAGATTCGGCATTATTACCTGGTTAGAAACAACATACTCTTCAAACGCTGCACAGTTGATGACAAGCTATGGGTACTTTGCATTCCAGACGATTTTGTTAATAAGCTCATTTGGTACATTCATTTCAGCTACGCAAATTTTGGTCCACGAAAATGTTATCATATTCTTCGAACGACTTGTTATTTTAACAATATGGAAAAGAGAATTCGAAGAGTCTTGTCTATTTGTAAACTTTGTCAAAAGGCGAAACCATCTACTATCTCACATCGTGCTCCGTTGTTTCCTATTATTCCTTCTAAATTAAAAGAATTTGCTGCTGTTGATCTCTTGGGACCGCTTGTCAGAACATCTAATGGACTTTCGTACGTTCTAGTCGCTGTTGAACTTACTTCAAAATTTGTTTCTTTCACACCGTTAAATAAAGCCACTGGACGGTCTGTATCCAACGCCTTTGTTAAAAATTTCTTACGTGAAGTTTGACACGTTAGTAAAGTCATTTCAGATAACAGACCACAATTCAGATCCGCTGTTTGGTCACGCATGCTTCGGAATCATAAAATCAAACCTGTTTTTATTTCATTGTACTCACCACATTGTAACCCGTCTGAACGGATTATGAAAGAAATCAATAAGCTTTGCAGGCTTTATTATCACAGAAAGCATCAGCATTGGGACAGATAATTAAACTTATTTCAAAATGTGCTGAATGAAATGCCTCATGATTCCACTGCTTTACCACCTATTCTTGTACTGAAGAATCAAGAACCACCGAACAGAATCAGAGAGCTTGTACCTTTCCCGAATACACGTAAACTTCGACACAAAGACATAATTGATTTGGCTCTTAAAAATATAAAAGGTGCAGCAGACAAAAGGAGAAAACTACACGGTAAAGCAAATGCAAAGAAATTATATATTGGTCAGAAAGTTCTCATTAAAGCTCATTCATTGTCACATAAGAAGAAACACTTGAGTCACAAATTCTTTCTAGTTTACAGTGGACCTTACAGAATCCGACGTATACCACATGATAATTGCGTTGAAGTTGAAACTCTGCGTACTAGGAAGAGTAAAGGTTTACACCACATTTCACATGTAAAACCGTTTATTGAAAGATAATCTAATTTTTAACTTTGTCTTTGCCATAAAACTTTTCACTTCACATTTCTAGTATGCATTGTCAGATTTAGAAACTGTTACCATGCAACAATGCTTGAAGTTAAATATCCAATCAAGAACCAAGAGAACTTATTTAAACAGAAATTACGAATGCGTTGTTATAGTGAACAGACGTCACAGTGTTATTGTGTGTGTACATTCTTGCTTGTTAGTTGCACGATTACATAATGACTATAAGGCTTACATACTTCGAAGATATACTGGTACTGATAATGAGATTTTAATTCAACCTTTTGGTTTACTTGAAAATACATTCTGGATTTAAAGTACTTTCTGTGAGATACCAGATGACACAGTGGTTAGTTTATGTGACAGCTACACGATTGTATCACGACGCTACTAATGAGTGACAATTTACAATGTTGCTTTTGCGGTGTTTCTGTTTCATATCTGCACAGTTTTTCTGAATTATTCTGGAAAGTAAAACATGTTTTAGTAGTAACTTTTGTGGTATAGCTACAACGAGACTGCCTTTTCCGTAGCACAACAATGCGTCACAGCACAGTACTTTCTTCATCACGGCAATAAGCATAATAACTAAGATATCTATACGCAAAGCATTTCACTTTTGTTTATCATGAGGTAAGTACATTGGCTTCTGCAGAACTTGGCTTTCGGACGACAATAATACGACACTTCCACAGAGATTATCTTACAGCGAGATGCACATTTAGCGCTACAGGACACGTATTTGAGTGATTAATTTTGTACTTAAATCATTTATTTTTAAAGATACATGAAGTACAATGATACAAAGGTTTTCCATGATACATTTCATTCCATTGCTGTAATCTGTAACACCTGAGGGTATATTTACATTAATCCTCAGGGGGGTACACGCTTACTTTGTGTACCATGTGTTTGGCAAGCACAAGGAGCCCTAGCTGATATGGTATTGGCTTATACAACTTTACACATCGGTACCATATTTCTCTATTTCTCTAACACACAAGTTACACAGCTATATGATCATTTAACTGAGAGATAAACATTTTTTTACTACATCAGTGACACACGTTTAAATAATTACACAGTTGGGTAACTTCACACTTCTGAAATTGTATTTTTTCTGTACTTTGTGAACTGTTCATATTTTTTCGGAACCATTGTGATACTATGAGAGCTTTGAATTATGTATTTGGTAAGGGAGCATGATTTTAAAGTACGTTTGAGGTAGATGACACTATTGAAATGAGCAGAGAATTTTTTTAGGTTTTGACATTATTGCAGAAAGCTACGACGTTTTTAAGATTTGACTGAGGTGTTATGATGTTATTTTCACGACGACGATGTGTATTATGCTGTTGAGGTATGTTTATGATCAATAAGCTGATGATATATGAGGAATTTGATTATGCTATGTATTTATTATGATGAAATATTGAAGTGTTGACGAATATGTATATGTGTAATAAGGTAAGGAATAATGAGTAGTGGTTAGGGACTCTGGTTTGTGAAAAAGGATGTTGGAAACCAAGAATCGTACTTTAAGAGTTATGCAATGTGTGTAAATGCGTGAACGTACCACAATGCCGACGAAAATGTTTTGGACACTGTTATATTTACAAGATTTTGTTTCTACAGATTTGTAACGCAAATATTTCGATCTGTGAAATTTTATTTGTATCCAACTGTCACGGTAGCGGAAACTGACGTCGTAAATATTTCGGTAGGTCACTGTAAGCACCCAGCTGCGCAACAGTCGCCTGGAAAAAAGCCATTAGTGTGTGTCTTTCAGAGGCACAGGTGGAGAAAAAAAAAGAGGCCATTATCCTCGCTATTGACATTTCTTTGTAGAAAGCATCGCAAATAGGACATGCCCAAACTTGAAAACATATGATTTCACTGTGGAGCTCTTAATTTATGATATTTACTAAAATGCCTAATGAAACGATGAGAAACATTTCACAGCTATTGTCTTGCTAGTTGAGAGAAATGCCATATGCCTTGCTTTATGTATTTATTTACTCATTTTGTTTAATATCTAGTTTCTAGCTGCACTGCAGCATTGGTTAAAATAAAATTTAATAGATGTACTAATATAGTTATTTTATGCCTACAGATCCAGTCAATAAGAAATTTATGATCTACTTCCAAGAAAACGAGGGCACATAAATAGACATTTCCCTTCACAGGAATTGCATAAATAATTTTTTTACGATTTGGTAACTTATCTGCTAGTGTAAGTTCTCATGATGCATCACTCTAGTGTTAAGATGTGACATAGGTATTAAACATGGCCATTTTTACTGTAATATTTTTTCTGCTTGAGCTTTGTCATGTTTAGATATAAGTTATTGCATTTGCTGCTGCTTGCTTTGCCAATTTCCATTTTTTTTTTTTGTCATTGCTGTTTGTGTTAATTGTTCTGTGCTGCTGCATTGCCTCGTCCCTTAGTTTAGCATCTGAGCTCAGTAGATTTAAGTTAGCTTAAGAGGGGGTAGACTATATAAGAGAATGAGTTGCGATGAATTGGAAGAAATGCGTTGAGAAGTCATACGAAAAAAGTACAGAAAGCAGGTATAGATAGGACTTTTTGGAAATAATGAAGAACGAAGGGAGATCTCCGAGAAGTAAAGAAAGTTTTGTTTGCAAAATACTGCAGTAAAAGAAACCCTGTCCTTTCCTTGTGTTATCCCACTATGTGTTTGTGTTCCCTTGTGCATTTGTGTTTGTCCTATCTTTATGTGTTTAGCTGATGTTGTTATGTTGTAGAATTTTTCTAATACTATGTTATTTACTTTATAAAGATGTTTAAACATTATTTGTTCTGTTTTGTATTAATGCTCATGTGTGAAGTTGATGTTTCGAAAGTTATTCTGATCTTTTATGTATGTACTCATGTCATAATTCCTGTAACACTGATGTATATGTTATTTCGATTCTTTTGTAAAGCCTGTACTACAAATGTTATCTGTATTGTTATGTTCTTTAATGATGTATTTTGTACCTTTGTAATTGTATTCTTGTTATAAAATTGTAATTGACACCAGTTCATCATATTATTAACTTGTAAGTCACATTTCACTGCACACGTTTCTGTTGGTCATGGTATATGGACAATATGTGAGAAGTTGGAACCATTAGTGTTTGCACGTGTGTTGATAATTCAGCAAGGGACTGGTTAACAGCATTGCCGCTTCTAAGGACAATTCCAAAAACTTTGTGAGTGCGCAAGTGGTGGTTTATGGACTTGCTATATTGTCCGCAAGACTCTCCGATGGTGATTGTGCACCTGCACAGTCGCAACAGATGGCTGCTGGCCGTTTCTACAAGGACTACAGTGGGTCTGCATCCTTGATGGCCCACCAATACCATTATTTCTACAAGGACTACAGTGGGTCTGCATCTTTGATGGTCCACCAGTACCATATTTCTACAAGGACTGCAGTGGGTCTGCACCTCTGGTGGCCCACAACTACCGTAATCTGTACCAGGACTACAGTGGGTCCGCTCTGTGACGACCTACCTACCAATAGTCTTCAAAACTTCGACTGACTGCGGTGGGTTTGCACTGTTGTGGCCCATTACCTGTCTGCATGTCAAGAGTCATCACTGTCTTTCCGTTGGAAGGACAACACTACTTCTTCAAGACTGCATGGAAATCCACTACTTCCGTGTGCATTTTCTTTTACTGTTCAGACTTTGAGAAAAACACTGTTATTTTACTGTGATGAACGATCAGGACTGTCTTTATGGAATGTGAAAAAATTTTAGCTTTTGACCAACATTGTATCAATAAGCGTGTGCATTTGATTTCTCTGTTATTGTAATTACGAAAAATTTTAATAAATATGTATTGGCTCGTGCCCAAAACAATATGTAAAATTTTTTGTGGGGAGCATGGGGGCCATGTAAGTAGGCTGTTTATGTTTTCTTATTGGCAACGTTACGTAGCGCTCTGTATGAAAGTCACTGGCTGTGCTGTGTGCAGTCTGTGGCTAGTTTGCATTGTTGTCTGCCATTGTAGTGTTGGGCAGCTGGATGTGAACAGCGCGTAGCGTTGCGCAGTTGGAAATGAGCCGCCAGCAGTGGTGGATGTGGGGAGAGAAATGGCGGAGTTTTGAAATTTGTAAGACTGGATGTCATGAACTGCTATGTATATTATGATTTTTCAACACTATTAAGGTAAATACATTGTTTGTTCTCTATTAAAATCTTTCATTTGCTAACTATGCCTATCAGTAGTTAGTGCCTTCCGTAGTTTGAATCTTTAATTTAGCTGGCAGTAGTGGCGCTTGCTTTATTGCAGTAGTTCGAGTAACCAAGATTTTTGTGAGGTAAGTGATTTGTGAAACGTATAGGTTAATGTTAGTCAGGGCCATTCTTTTGTAGGGATTTTTGAAAGCCAGATTGCGTTGCGCTAAAAATATTGTATGTCAGTTTAAGCACAGTCATGTATAATTTTTCTAATGGGGCGTTTCACCGTAGTGCTGCAGCTTTGTGACATGCGGAAATAACGAGGAAGAGCGAAATAAAGGGACAAGGGGAGTGTATATTAGGAGAAGAAGAAGTAACAAAAGAAGAAGAAGAGGTCTGATTCGAGGGCTCTAAAGTGGAAAAATGATGGAGACATATGCAACTAAATAATGAGAAGTCTTACCATCAGGTAATGACGAGACTAGTAATACATTATTCATTTTTATTTATTTAACTTGCACCCCAAATGTAAGAAATAACAAGAAAAATGTATGTGCCTTTTTACATCTTGTTTCAAAATATATTGTATAAAAGATGCTCCATTTTATAGCTAGATTATGAACCATCAACAAAGAAGAATAAATCTAAAAAAAAATTGTCCATTTTTTGAATTTTATGATTACTGAAATACGTATTTTTTGACCAAAAAAACATTGTTTTCTGCCTTGTTTCACAAATTTTATTATTAATGTTACTGCGCGACCTGGGTTTCGGGTTGTATGCCCATTTTCAAGCACATTACTGACTCCCAAAGATGATAATGCACAGATAAACATGATTGTAAGGCAAAGATGATCATCTCAACTTCTTAAAGTATCGATCCATAGCTTTATGTAAATTTATGACCATTTTTAACAAATTAAATACATAATTACACAATTCAGCAATTACAGTAACATGACAGGACTGAAGTTATGCATGAGCCAAGAACTTTTTATGTACCAATGGACTGAGGCCCAAAGTTTTGCTTCTATCCTGGGGTTGTGATCTCATCTAAAAGAGGTGAATAACTGAATTGCGTTTGCTCGTTTAATAATAGGTGTGGGGATGTACACATCTGTCTTTTAATTTCTAAAATTTCTAATTGGTTGAATTTAGCCCCCTTTTTCTCTGTGTGTAAGACTTGTACATCTATTACGTATTTGTGGTTATTGTTCAGCCAATATTCCACAAAGGCTAAATCAGGCTTCTTCAATCTCCAGCTTCTGTGATGTTCTTAAAGCTTGGTGCAAATTGACCTCCCCGTATGTCCAATGTAGCAAGACTGACACTCATTGCATGCGATTTTATAAACCCCACTTTTTGTGATGGCTGGTTGTTTGTCGATATTTTCACAGCCTCAAATAAATGACAACTTCTCTGTGGATGAAGAGCCATGACATACCGCTACCGCTGCAACGGACGATGTGGGCAGGGCAAAGATAACACCATATGAACACACCAGCTGCTACCATGATGACGGCGTGCTCGCTACACAGACTAGAGGGCGTCTGTCATACGCTTTGTAATCCACGGCAATGGCGTCCTCACCACAAGGAATAGAGGGCGTAATAGTCATTCCATATTTACCGCTTTAGTAGATTGACTCAAATGTTTTCGAAGTAAATGTACGAATAGATATATTATAATACAAGACGACACCAGTTTTTGTGTGTCAAAAATTGTTTTACTTTATATTATGGCACATAATGTAATATACTTTTACGAATTTTATGAGTTGACTACCGAACGTTTGTTATTACTTTATAATTAACACTATAATTGTAACTCTTTTTAAATGATATGGTTCCGTATCCTGTTATTTACTGTCACTTAAATTTATGTAAAACCAAGGTGACTAGTAATGACACATAATAAACTGTATTAAATGCCGTTGAACGCCGCCGCTGGGGGTGTTGCCATCTATTCACGTGATCTCAGTACGCTGTTTAAGCCCATACGAAGGGTTAGTCTCGCATAATTTCCTGCCGTTATGTAGACAGGAGTAACACCACCAGCAGTCGACCAATGGGTAGCATATTTTAAATTTACGTAATTTTAGCTGTTGTATAATAGAGTCTTTCTGACGGATATCTATAGTTTCACAATGTATACGCCCAGAAGACGACCCCTACGTTGGGTTGAAACCGGTTGGCGGTATAACAATAATAAAAAATGCGATTAAGACGGTGTCTGAACAATTGATTAATCATACTAATCGTTGTTTTATCTCCACAACCATGGTGTTCAAAAAAATAATAGCATTGTTATCGAAGCACAATCAACTGTGACATATCGAATTTTCCCGGCAGTAGCTTGATGTTGTAACTGAAATGACGGGACGAAACATTAATTTCTTCCTTCCCAGGACTCCAAACCGGCACCTATCGCTGTTATATTCTAGAGAAAACGAACGTTAAATATGGGTATGTTACACCAGCAGCGACATGTGGGCAAGTTTGAACTAGAAATAGTATGACGAAGAGTTCAGTGCTGACTGGGAATCGAACCCCACTCATATCGTTGTTGACTGCACACAAAGAGATGTCAGCTACCTAATTTTTCTCCACCAGCAGCTTGGAATAACATCCTTGAAGTTACAGTGATGTCGCAAATAGTTCTGTCTCGCTAGGAGTCAAAAACGTCAGATATCGTTAGTGTTGACAATGAATGAAAATACATTAAAATCAAAGTTATTGTCCACCAACAGATAGGTGTTATCATGCTAGAGCTTGATAATACATAATGAAAACTTTAGTGCCGGGCCAGGATTCGAACCCATTCACTCGCAATATGTGGAGATGTTGAGGAATCTGCAGTTTTGAACAAACAACAAATTGTAGTGGAGGTATATTGTCACAAATGGATCAAATTCCGCGTTAAGGGCGGTCTGAGTTGCATTCCCAGTTCAGAACCAATTTTATCGACATACAGAAGCCCAAATAAATGATGGAATAAGTGTCCTGTGACACTACATAGCGTTTGTTTGGTCACTATAAATTAATATCTAGTATAAGAATGGTTATTGATGATAAGAGTTTCTACATTTCGCCACTTCTGACTTTATTGTGGTTCAACCTAATCTCTACTTGGTAGAGATGGAATATTATGTTTAATGTGAATTTCAGACCACAGTGCCATTATACCGCCTTCATCTGCCATAGCAAGAAGAGAACAGAATCTGTCTCTCCCTATCAAAAACCATCAGCAGAAGTCGGAATCGAACCCACACCAAAAGTATAGGAACCTATCATCACTCCGACAGACCACCAAATTCTCTTCTCTGTGACTCATTTTCCTATCGTTACACCGTTGCGCCACACTGGGTGAGAATTCTGACACACAGGCTCCCTGTGGTGGTTTGCAGCATGTTCAGTACGTTTATTTACTTTGTTGACCGAGTCGCGATGAACTAGCTGCCTCGGCTACCCACTGCATACCGTCGACTCTACGTTTGTAATAATCGATATAAAATCAGAACTGCCAACAGTGTAGGATGCAGAAATTTAAATTGGAAGTGTTCCTTTCCACTTGAGCTACTCTATTGCTTTATCTGTTTGTAGGGAACTTCGTGCAAAGCAAAAGAAAAGCTGTAACAGTTGCTTCTCATAAGTCTAGATCCAGCCATATGCATTATCTCACAGCACTGTGGAATGCAGAGGTTCTGGAGGAGCTGTTGTTGACTTCCGTAGCTGTGTATCAGGTAGTCGCATGTGGAAAAAGGGTTAACTTCTGCTACATTTTATTCTTTTCAGATTTAATGGACAGCCACACCACAGATGCATCTCGAAACTTTTGTATTATGCATGGGGAGAGCGCATCGTGCCAAAATACGTCAGAAAAGTATATTCTACATTAGCTGTCGTGCGGTAGTAGTATTTTATTCTTCTTCAAACCTTGGTTGACAGCTTTAACTCAGAACAAGTTTTCTACATGCATGTACCCAATAAACTGCATGTGCATTGTCACACTCCTGCAGATAAAATAAGAGAATTCCCATATATCGTTGATGATTAATTTCTCTCTCATGTATTAACAACACTAAAAGAAACCTTAGGAAAATGGTGCACTGTATTGTAGGAAGTGAAATAAAACTGCCCACAATAACCATACGATGAATGTCAGTTTTATTAAAACAGTGTATCTGTACTCAAGCGCGCCTCTATCGGCACGAATTAGTAAAGTACTACTCTCATTTCGATTGGGTCTGTTTTTAATTGGTATGCTGTGTGATGCTCAAGAGGTATGCAAATGTGGCATTTCATAAATAAAGTTATGTATTGCTAGAAACCCAAAATTTGCTTGTCAGCAGCGAAAAAAGGCTTTACCTGTTGTGCAGCACTGTAAGTTTTCCACCATTGCACTATGAGTCTGAAGTATTTTCCTGCGATTTCCGTATCGATGTTTGACCTAACTGCTTTTAGCTCTTGCACACAAGGGATAAAAATGTTGCAGACACTGAAACCGGAACTGCGAACGATAGCAGACACTATTACAGGTCAACACGTTACCACAGAGCTAACAGAGAGGTATGTGTCTTGCCTTCCTCTTACGAGGCCAATAGCGGCGAGAACTCGTAAACCGCTATTTAAAGGACGAGATTAGTTGAGATTTCCATGCGCAACGACTTTCCTGGGCTGTCAACCATAAACTTACAATCTTTTATTACACCTCAAGCGATAATAACTCAGATTATTCAACGGAATTAACAGGAAGAATCAAGTGAACTTTGAGGCTTAATTCTGTGCACACTAGGAAGTAGCTCGTGGATCACAGAGTTGCCAAACATACCTTGCCTTGTTGCCAAATCTCAGTTACAGTACCAGCAGGAAGAAGACGAACTGATGTGTTCCTACAGCGGACTGGGAAGTGTCCGTAGCTGGCGTCTCAAACACGTGGCTGCCACGGCCTGGAATACGTAATGTGTCTGATTCGCATTTCTTTAACTAGGTCTAGTGACTGGAGCGTAGTTACTAATAATACTCAGAACTGACTGCAAACTAAGCATCATAAACCAGTAAACTAGTTGTTTTTATATCTATTTTGTAAGTGTACTCAAAACTCTGAAACTCATTCACGGACGTTTTTGTGCCTGGCCGATAGTCGAGCACAACAAACAAATAAAAATAAAAAAAGAACGTGTGTGTGTGTGTGTGTGTGTGTGTGTGTGTGTGTGTGTGTGTGTGTGTTCCTGACTAGCCATGAAGAGTCATGAATTCTACATCTACATCCATACTCCGCAAGCCACCTGACGGTGTGTGGCCGAAATTATCGCCAATATAAGTAACCAAATCTAAACTTGAAAATAGAAGACGACAGTTTTTGTAATAAACTGGTACTCCTATCAAGTCCATTCAGAAGTAACAAAGTGTGCATGCATCTAAAGATGAAGTGAAGTTTTGTGATGGAGGTACGAATCCAACACGTAATCGGATTGTTAACTAAGTAAAATCAAATGTTACGTACCGGTTTTTCTAACCAACCGCTAGATGTTTGAATCTAAAATAAGGATACAAATTTTTGTGTCTGAGCGGCAATCGAATTGCACACCTACAGTCCTTCTTTATCATCCACGAATAAGTGTCAATTGGTTACTTACCAACAGTAAGATGTTTGTGAGTTTGACCAGAAATAACGACACCTATTGCGATTGTTGGCAACATGAACAGACATTAAAAATGCATGTTAATTTTCACTACCAGGCTGGTGTGCACGTGATAGGGCTAGAAATGAAATTATGAATATTTTTGTACTGGAGCAGGTTTCGGACCCACATACTTACCTTTGGAGGAACCCTGGAGAAGATTGCAGTCTTGGGGAAAGGAACAAAATGATTGAACTACACTGTTCTGAGAGAATCAGATCCTCGAAAGAGGAGATACGAATTCGAATCACAGTCCAGCACCAAATTTTTCAACGTCTTTTCTTCAATCAAGTACAAGTAAAATAAGAGCCCTGTTCCTTTAAATGGCTATCGGTTCATCGAATAAACTGAAATATTCTAATATAAGTAAGTTTACTGGCGACAGTACTTCTATTTACCACGACTTCCGCCAATATCATTTCCCAACGTAAACCAGCTCTGCTCAGGTGGAAATGAAGGAACATGATGTTCAATGTCGGGTTCTGAATTTTAACGTCTCTCTTGAGGATACCAGAAGTAAAGTAAATCTGTTTGTGCCTCTTAAATGTAAATGCCTGTACCCACATATTGCAATTGTGATAGTTCGCTCCAACAGACCATTGTGGCCACATTTCCCAGTCGCAGGAGTGTGCTGTAACAGATGATGTGCTTAGCTTACAAAATCAGTCACGGTGGAAAAAATACTAGTCTATTAAATAGTTAAATAGAAGCAAGCTTCTGACACGGAGATTATGCCATTCTCATGTCAGCAGCATGTAAAGACACTTGTAGGTATCACAGCCTCGATGCGAAGCCATTTTGAAATTTTCACTAATTTAGCAAATTTCTTAGTTCGAGAAAATCCCCTGTGAAGTGTGAAGTTACCGCATAATTCAATTATTACCGTCATTATTACTATCATTTTCTTCATACCACTGCTGGAACACATGTGCTTGAAGGTCAATTAATGCCTTTTAGTCATTATAGAAATAGTTGCCCAAGAACAGGTTCTTTTCCTGTCTACGGAATGCTTTCCATGTTAATATCAAACACCAGCAATTACTCGTAGATTACATTAAAACTAAAGTAATTGATGAAGACTTTACTTAATAACAAAAACGCGCTGCCTTTCTTCATTTACTTGCGCTTAGAAATGGCTGTTGAATACTGCCAAACCAAAAGCCAAGGGATGTTACTGCCTTCCGATATACGTCGCTGTCAGTTCTTCCATATGATTTGGTCGACGTGACCTGTTTCAAGTTGTGTATGACAGAGAATGTTTTAGAAAATCTGTAGTTTTCCTTTGCAATAAACAGTAACATTTTCGTACTAAGCTATCCAAGTTCAAAGTTTTCGCAATATTAGTTCAAATTTAATATTCACTTCTATAATGTAGGAAAGTATTTCCCAGTTGCAAAACCCGTATCTGACTCATTGACTTTCCACTTAGTCGCTGACCATAAATCCTTACTCAGAGTGACACCAGTTTAAGTAACGTGATGTAGCGACGACTATTCGCCAGTGCTCTTTCTCACCGAAAAATAAGCAGTTCACTCATTGGACTCCATAAGTATACTGTAACAGTAATTTCTGTGTGTATTCAATGCATACTGATAGTAGAATTTAGTGGTTCTCCTTCTCCACTTCTGTATAAAATATGCGTGACCTAAACGTGCCCTTTATCATTAAAGGCTCGAGAGAGTGCAATATCATTGATGTGATCGATTGATTTTAACAGGCGAGCTAAACAGCTTAGGTCTGACCCGCCACTGCCCGCATCGAAACCAGGTTTATTGTGCGGTATCGCTCCCTGTATATCTAGTAAAGCAAACCAGTGGCTTTAAACAGTGCAGGGAGTTCCTCTACCAGTTTTTGTTAGACACAATTTCTTCAGGTCTAGTTGTCCCAAAGATTCTGTATCTTTTACTCTCCAATGCCATGCATTCGAAGATTAGGTATGATGAAGTTTCTTTACCCTCATCACAGATCCTACACTTAGGGTCCTCTTCCGTTATACCCATTGTGTGTAGGTGTTTTTTGAAATTCCCATGGCCGGTTATTAGTGCAGTCATGAGTTTGATCTCTTTGCTGTTCAATCCCAGGATTACAGACCTTCGTTTAAAACATGGCTTGGGTATCATTACCTTGCCATGTTTTTGTTTATGGACCTTGGTCCAATATCCTAAGTACTGTTTCCTAAGCCAATTCCGTAGTTCTTATTTGATCATAGCCTTGGTGATTATCAGTACAGGTTCCGGTACAATAAATGGAGTTGTTGCCCCCATCCTAGCCAATCTATCGGCTTGTTCATTGCCAGAGATCCCTGAGTGGCCAGGAACCCACACTAGGTTCACCCTATTGCTTCCCCCTAGCTCCACCATAGCCCTGTGGCAATCTGCAACAATCTTATATCTTTTTGCAGGAGCTGCCAATGATTTCAGGGCTGTCTGGCTGCCTGAATAGATGTAGATGCTACGGTCATTGTAGCAACTATGCATATTCTCCTCCACACATGCCCTGATTACAGTAATTTCAGCTTGGAATACAGAGGCCCGTTTCTCTAGAGAGATGATGCTCTCTAGTCTTGGCTGAACTCCATACAATCCTGCCCCAACGCATTGGTCTGTTTTCGACCCATCGGTGAACCAAACGATGTCCCCTGTACAGTGTCGAACTGTTTTTTCCCACTGCTCCCTACTTCCAATTACTACGTTGTAAAGCTTGTCAAAGTAGTTGGGAATTATTATATAGTCGGCAGGCATTTCTTCAGTCATTCCTATATTTAATTCACTTAGTGTGTGATTCTGAATATCCGAATCAGACCTAGTTTTTGCCAGTTTTAAGTCTGTGTGCCCCAGCTGTTGCCTCCATCTTGACCCAAAGGTGAAGTGGAGGCATATGAAGCATGGCTTCCATTCCAGCTGTTGGTGTGGTGCTGATTCCGCCCGTTATGGCTAAGCAGGCCAATCTCCACCCTTAGTAAGCTCCTTAGCAGCAACCCGCTGTTCTACCTTCTTCCATCACACTACGGCCCCATAGGAAATCCTAGGTCTAACCACTGTAGTGTATATCCAGTGCATACTCCTGGGGCTTAGGCCCCAGTTTTTGCCAAAAGCCTTCCTAATACTGACTAAAGTACTTCTTGCCTTAGAGCAGATGCTCATAATATGAGGGGTCCAAGCAGCTTCTCATCCAAGGTTACCCCTAGATATTTCACTATCCCCTTCATAGATAGTTTCATCGAAAAGCTTTATATTCCAACTTGAATGCTGAATATGTATCTTCGTAAATGGCGAGCTACTTCCTGGTGTGCACGAAATTAAGCCTCAGAGTTCACTTGGTTTTTCCTGTCATTTCCATTGAATAATCTAAGTTATTATCGCTTGGAGCGTAAAAAAAGATTGTAAATGTCCGGTTTTCAGCCCAGGAAAGTAGTTGCAAGTGGAAATCGCAAGTAATCTCGTCCTTTAAATAGTGCTTTACGAGTTCTAACCACTATTGGCCTCGTAACAGGAACCCAACATGCGTATCACGTATCTAGCTCTGAGGTAACGTGCTGACCTGTAAAAAGAGCCTGTTCTGGTTTGCGGTTCCTGTCTCGCTGACTGCAACATTTTTATCCCTTCTGTGAAAGAGCTAAAAGCAGTCAGGTCAAACATCCACAAGGAAATCGCAAGAAAATTGTGCAATGATGGAAAACTTACAGTGCTGCACAACAGGTAAAGCCTTTTTTCGCAGCTGACAAGCAAATTTTGGGTTTCTAGCAATACATAACTTTATTTTGAAATGCCACATTTCCATACATCTTGAGCATGACACAGCATACCAATTAACAACAGATCCAATCGAAATGTGAGTAGTATTTTACTAATTCGTGCCTACAGAGGCACGCTTGTGTACAGATACTCAGTTTTATTTAATTTCTTACAATACAGTACACCATTTTCGAAAGGTTTCTTTTAGTGTTGTTAAAACCTGAGAGAGAAATTAATCATCAATGATATATGGGAATTCTCTTATGTTATCTGCAGAAGTGTGACAATGCACATGCAGTTTATTGGGTACATGCATGTAGAAAACTTGTTCTGAGTTAAAGCTGTCAAACAAGGTTTGTAGAAGAATAAAATACTACTACCGCAAGACAGCTAATGTAGAATATACTTTTCTGACGTATTTTGGCATGATGCGCTCTCCCCATACATAATACAAAAGTTTTGAGATGCATATGCTGCCTGGCCATCCATTAAATCTGAAAAGAACAAAATGTCGCAGAAGTTAGCCCTTTTTCCACATGCGACTAGCTGACACACAGCTACAGAAGTCAACAACAGTTCCTCCAGAACTTCCGCATTCCACAGTGCTGTGAGATAATGCATATGGCTGGATCTAGACTTACGAGAAGCAACTGTTACAGCTTTTGTTTTGCTTTGCACGAAGTTCCCTACAAACAGATAAAGCAATAGAGTAGCTCAAGTGGAAAGGAACACTTCCAATTTAAATTTCTGCATCCTACACTGTTGGCAGTTCTGACTTTATATCGGTGATTACAAAAGTAGAGTCGACTGTATGCAGTGGGTAGCCGAGGCAGCTAGTTCATCGCGACTCGGTCAACAAAGTAAATAAATGTACTGAACATGCTGCAAACCACTACAGGGAGCCTGTGTGTCAGAATTCTCACCCAGTGTGGCGCAACGCCGTAACGATAGGAAAATGAGTCACAGAGAAGAGAATTTGGTGGTCTGTCGGAGTGATGATAGGTTCCTATACTTATGGTGTGGGTTCGACTCCGACTTCTGCTGAGGGTTTTTGATAGGGAGAGACAGATTCTGTTCTCTTCTTGGTACGCCAGATGAAGGCGGTATAATGGCACTGTGGTCTGAAATTCACATTAAACATAATATTCCATCTCTACCAAGTAGAGATTAGGTTGAACCACAATAAAGTCAGAAGTGGCGAAATGTAGAAACTCTTATCACCAATAACCATTCTTATACTAGATATTAATTTCTAGTGACCAAACAAACTCTATGTAGTGTCGCAGGACACTTTTTCCATCATTTATTTGGGCTTCTGTATGTCGATAAAATTGGTTCTGAACTGGGAATGCAACTCAGACCGCCCTTAACGCGGTATTTGATCCCTTCGTGACAATACACCTCCCCTACAATTTGTTGTTTGTTCAAAACTGCAGATTCCTCAACATCTCCACATATTGCGAGTGAATGGGTTCGAATCCTGGCCCGGCACTAAAGTTTTCATTATGTATTATCAAGCTCTAGCATGATAACACCTATCTGTTGGTGGACAATAACTTTGATTTTAATTTATTTTCATTCATTGTCAACACTAACGATATCTGACGTTTTTGACTCCCAGTGAGACAGAACTATTTGCGACATCACTGTAAGATCAAGGATGTTATTCCAAGCTGCTGGTGGAGAAAAATTAGGTATCCGACGTCTCTTTGTGTACAGTCAACAACGATATGAGTGGGGTTCGATTCCCAGTCAGCACTGAACTCTTCGTCATACTATTTCTAGTTCAAACATGCTCACATGTCGCGGCTGCTGTAACAAATCCATATTTAACATTCGTTTTCTCTAGAATATAACAGCGATAGGTGCCGGGTTGGAGTCCTCGGAAGGAAGAAATTAATGTTTCGTCTCGTCATTTCAGTTAAAACATCTAGATACTGCCGAGAAAATCTAATATGTTACAGTTGATTGTGCTTCGATAACAATCAGATTTGGTTCTGGGTTCGAATCCCTGTCCTACACAAAGCTTTACCTCAAGGCATATCAAGTAAGTTACTTGTGAAGAAGCAATATTTAATATCTCTCGTATTTCGTTAACAGGGACAATAGATGCTGGGTAGGAATTCGCGTCCGTTAAAAATGTTTACGTTATGTAATTTAAAGTTGATATTTGCTAACTGATATTGTCTAAAATCGAGGTATATCACTCTCTGCATGCCTAGTCAGGAATGACTATTAGTTTCCGTCACTCATGAAATTTTTGCTTAGTTTACATGACCTAGGTTTGAATCCATATTCAGAACGAGACGGTTCGTCGTATCATTTGAAGTTCATACACATTCTGAACTAGCTGCTCGTGAATAACTGAAATTTTTAATGTCATTTTGTGTTAAATAATAAGTACGGTATGTTACTTTGAAGAGGAAATCGTGGATATGACGAACTTACTAGGTGCATTACCTATCTGACGTAATAATGAGAGTGGTAACATTCCAGGTATGTCATTTATTGTAATAAGTGTGAGCTTACAAGCCTTAAGGACGGTCTTATGTGATAAGGTGTTCCCTGATATTTGTAGTATCGTGCTATTACTTTACATCTCGAGCTATTACGATACTGAGCAGTGTGTCCTAGTGGTGACTTGTTGGAACCATTTTCAATAGTCAAACGACTGTACCGAGGAGCGATTAGAGGACCTGCTAGACAGCTGCGTTATGCGGGTTGCATGCGAATCAGGCGAAATGCAATTCAGGTCGCTCGAATAGTTTTGCGCACGACTGTACATTCAGTGGTATATATGGATACTCTTTGATAAATGTGTTGCAAATAGCCGATAGTAAAGACATAATAAATTAAACTGACTTACCTGATGCTGATTTGTAAGATAAGAATTCTTTATGCAGACTGTAGTGCATGCAGATCGAGGAAAATTTTTCGTGATAACGTTATGAGAGTGCGACCCTCAGGAGTCGCAGATCGAATGGTCGACTACACATCTAACACCTCAAGAGATTCGTTTAATGGATGTTAACCACTTTCGTAACTGTGGGCTGGTGCATAACGAAGAAGAAGGAGACGAATGTATGTGGAGTACTTGTGCGTGATTTTCAACTTTTGAGGCAGTATTGAAAGACAATGAGTGTATTGGTTGTGACGGTGAGTTTGCCTTGCAAGGACGATTTTCGTGTTGTAGTTAATATTTGACGCTAGTAGTGAGATGCACTGAGCGCTGAACCAATGTGGATTGTTAGTGTAAAATACAGCGATAGTGTGAGGCACCAACCTACTGTGTAATAACTTGCCACCTCAAGTGAAGTTACGTGAGATCAAGAAAGTGAAGATGCGAAACTTGTTTCACTATTTTGTATCTACTGTTCACAGGGGATGCAACTGTCATCCGGTGGAGGCCCACCTTTGTGATGTTAAATGAGTTTTACAGCAATACGAATACCACCCTTGGATGCAATGTTTGGCGAGGAACATTATAATGTGAAAAATGGAGGTAACTTGAGCTCACAAATACAGGTACGGTAACTACAAAAAAATGGTTCAATGGCTCTGAGTACTATGGGACTTAACTTCTAAGGCCATCAGTCCCCTAGAACTTAGAACTACTTAAACCTAACCAACCTAAGAACATCACACATATCCATGCCCGAGGCAGGATTCGAACCTGCGACCGTAGCGGTCGCGCGGTTCCAGACTGAAGCGCCTAGAACCGCTCGGCCACTCCAGCCGGCCGGTAACTACAATAAGGAAATATTTTGCAGTTGTACTGAATATTATGATAAAGCCTTATGCATTTTTATAGTATCAACGTTCTGCACATGTACCATTGTGTGTTTGAGAAAACTGGTACGAGATGCCGATTTAAGAGAATACTTTTACTCTGAGACAATAAACAAAAGAAAGCATCAGGCGAGAGAGAGAGAGAGAGAGAGAGAAAGAGGAAGGGCTATCATGATAAACAGGTCGTATGTAAATGCAAAGTACTACCTCACTGCTTAGCTGCATGGCGCACCAGTAACTTATATATCTTGAATGCACAAAATACGTGCACGAAATTCCGTTTACCATCCATGGCTACCTCAGAAAGCTCACCTAATTTGTCATCTTCCTTCCAGTGAACCTCATCAGTAAGAGTTGTATTAGTTTAATTAATATAGAGCCAGTATTATATTTTGCTCGTTAATGTTTTCTTTCATTTTTTAAGAGGTCCAGAAGGCTAAGGCTAAATGTTTCAATTTTAAAGGCTCTGAATTCCAGACACGTTTGTAAAATAATGGACATTTCATTTTTCTTATTTTTGAATATGAGGCCAAAGGGCCATATTTGGTAGTCGCATTAAACAAGATAATTCTATGTAATGGTTTCACATAAATTTTATTTGTCAAATGTTCTCAAGTACTGCTGCTTCAGGGTTTTACAAGTAATATGAGGCACGTGACCTGCACGCAAACATGACACAGATGTTCTGAACAGAGAAACACACACACACACACACACACACACACACACACACACACACGCTCGAGACCAGTAAAGTGATGCGACCTTGACAGACTGACATACCACGGAGGCTGCACCCTGCAGAGCGACTTGTGTCCAGTAAACACAGTCGTTGTCACCTACGCTGCCTGGAGAGAGCCACGTATCTGTCGGCTTCTGCCTGCTGCTACTTGCGGTAGCAGCTCACCCCTTTGTGACTGGTTCCTTACCACGAGTGGCAGCTCACTCCACTCGACTTGAGACCCCATTGCACCGCAAATACATATAGCTTGCTCCAGCCATTTACGACAGCCTCATCCCAGCCATGTGTCAGACAACGAGGTTATGCTGCAGTGGTCGTCCAACATATGGCTGTAATTATAACTGAGTGAATGATTTGCTGTTTCTATATGATGACTGTGAATGGAGTAATTAATTGTAGATGGATTTGAGTATTTGTGGATTGTGACAACAGGCCACCCATGTGTGTGAGGCCATCAACACACTGCCTTCATTCATGAGTATTCGCAGAACGTTCAGATTCTGTGTAATATTGTGCGCCTGGTGGTCTTCTTCTTATTATATGTATCCTGAAATAAATTTACCGGTTCACCAATACATAAAAACGAATGTGAGGAGGCTTGTAGACAAGTGCACTTGTGCATTTTCTTGTAGTTTACTTTGGAGCCAGCTTTACCCTTATAATCCAAGGCATGATATTCATCAGACGATGAGTACGTGAAACGAAAATCAAAAATGGTACCCATGTCCCAGTTAAAATGTCCTTGACGAACTTGTGCTACAGGTGAAGCTCAGCACAATTTGTCCGCAGCTCATGGTGCAGTGGTTAGCGTTGCTGCCTCTGGATCACGAATCCCGGATTGGATTCCCACCCAGATTGGGGGTTTTCTCTGTCTGGGGACTGAGTGTTTGTGTTTTGCTCATCATTCCATCGTCACCATCATCATTCGTGAGAGTGGCTGGCTTGGATTGTGTAGAAATTGGACTGTGTAAAAATTGGGACTTTGTAAGGGCGCTGATGACCTAGCAGCTGAGCGCCCCACAAACCAAACATCAGAATCATCAACACAATTTCATCAGCATCCATTTTATTCACAATGAGAAGCTGATGTTACACAGCAGTTTATCCCTAAAGTCTTACGAAGCGTTTAATGTCATATGCACATCCTCAAGGTCAATGTAGTCGACCCTTTAATGCTGCCTAATAACTGCAGATGATATTTAGTATAGCCAGTGACTGCACAGCTAATTTAACTGTTCTCTTACATTCCTTTTATAACAGTTAAGGCAGTCATTTTCTGCAGTAATGTCGAGCTTTTTGTAGGTGGCTCACAATAAGGGAGATTATATGAAGGATCAAGCAGAGTAATAAATTCGTTCAGTGCTGAAAACTGCCCTTGAAAGCAGGTAAAGAATGCAGAGTCCGCTTGGTCCCAACTGCCCTCGACGGGCGACTGAGGGGCGGCTATCTGCGTAAAAGGCAGTCTTGCTTGAGGCACTGCGAGGATTCCTTTCAGGAAAGATTGAAACCTAAGACAGCTCCAGCTATCAGAGAAGGTAGACCGTTAGTACAACCGTTTGCCTCAGCAGACGTGCAAAGCAGGAATGTTAGTTTAAAACACTTGTAACCAATTTTCTGACTGGACAGCACGTTCTTTCTTGTGTGTACCTAGGTGTAAGTCTATCAATTCGTCAGCTTCAGAATCCTGTCAGGGACTGGGAGAAGTTTTCTATCTTCGTCTCGACACCTTGGAATTATTGATTAATGATAATAAAATCCGCAGGAGTAAGAGTTCGCTTAACTTATGTACAAAACCATAACTTAACGGAACAGCGATTTTCCTACACTTGTACAAACAGGCAAGTTGCAGGTGGTTAAAATAGATAACACTTATTGCTAGCAGAACAAAGAATAAATACTTGTGGACAGGCGGCTGAGAAGAAAATACTTGCTGCCAGATAACACTTGCACCCATATGGATGTTTCCATTGTAGCTCCGAGTGCAGAGGTCAAGCCAGACTCAACTGTTATCACCGCTGCCTACTGCATTCAGGCTGTATGAGAGTGGTAAGAATGAACTTTCAATACAATCAAAAAGTTGATTGTAGTTAACTTCCATGAGGGCCTAACTGCACAATTTTACAATTTTAACCTTCATACATACAGTTGCTTGTGTCACGCACTTCAATGATTCTGCTGCTGTTCGTTCTTATTTTCGCGGTTTCTTACTTTTAACCACATCCCATTCTTGCACTATACACGACTTATTCTCGTGATTATACATTTACTGTGCTCACTCACCTGACACAAAGATAGATTTCAAGAATACAATCCTTCGTTCTTTCATTAAATGTTCACGTGCTTATCTCAGTGAAACATACGTTGATGCTTCATAATAATAAACTTTCAGTCTTACAGAGACTGTTCTGTCCTTTACGGATAAAAATCCCCCTCTCAGTAATATACGCATGTGTAGTGTGGTACCTATAGAAGCACAACAGTATTTTTTATTTACTTTCTTGATTAAATGAAATTTATTTCTATTTGGAAAAGATATAATATGAAATATGTTATCTGGCTTTAAAATGTAAAATCATAAAAATGATACCAGTTAAAATGTAGCGGAATAGAGTGAAAAAGACCATCTTTGTCAAATTAATATTCGTGGTTTTACCGACATCCTTCGCTCGCCACTTTCCTCGTCATCGTTCCTCCTTACTGTAAATGTATTGGTGCAGATAACTATTTTACACCAGTAATGATTTTATTTTTACTATTTGTTAACGTTAATCTGTCTGTTATATTACTAAGAATTTAACAAGGGGAAAAGTGGGTGAGTGTTGTATAAACCCCAGGACACGCAGTTAAATTTTCATATATTTCTTGGATATTATCTAATGCACAACAAAGTTATATTATTTTATCCGTATTTTCAGAAAATAAGGATATTTATTTAGTGTAATTTTATTCATTTGCTCTGAGGGGCAAGTGTCGGTTGGTGGGAGTATATATTTCGTTTATCACTCAAAAGTATTTAATAACGTTACCCAAGGATACAAAGGAAATCTATGTCATGTACACATGTACCGATAAAGCTGTTCAAAATGGTTCAAATGGCTCTGACCATTATGGGACTTAACATCTGAGGTCATCAGTCCCCTAGAACTTAGAACTACTTAAACCTAAGTAACCTAAGGACAACACACACATCCATGCCCGAGGCAGGATTCGAACCTGCGACTGTAGCGGTCGCGCGGTTCCAGACTGAAGCGCCTAGAACCACTTGGCCACACCCACCAGCGATAAAGCTGTCATCAATCTGAAAAGTGTTCGAAATCCATAGTAATTTTCTAGCCATGGTCCCGTTGCTTTCTGCGACTTCTCAACTCATTTATCCAGTCTGTTGTGAGCGGCCCTGCAGTTTTACAGGGAATACGAGTCATAATTCGACTTCGCATTACTAAAATTAACAAATAGTTGTCGAACGTGAAAGAACAGTTACGTGTAATAAAGTCTTTGCACCAATCCCGGATTGTAATCTGACACTTACCCACTGTACCGCCGAGCAAATTGGAAATCATAATATTTACACTTTTATTAGTTATTGAAACAGACCATCGCACATTAATGAAGTTAAAAACTCTTGTGTATTTTTCAAAATGAAATATTGAAAGTATTTTATGATGAGACTGAAGCACTTCACTGCAGGCAATTGATAGTAGAACGTCTGCTTTGAAAGGATAAGCTGGAGATAGGACGATAAGCTTAGGGTCGCAATGGTGAGGGAGCAAGAGAATTTGGGCTTGACAAGCCGTAACATTTTGCTACATACCACTGTGGTAGACACGTAGGCTTTTCTGTTCTTATCCAATTGCTGTTACGATTTGCATCAGCTGTGTGGGCCACTTACGGTTTTTAATAATTTCTTAGTCTGAAAGGTTCAAAATCCTTCGTTACGTGACGAAGCAGTAATTCTACTGAGGTTGGGCGAATGCGGCTAATGATCGACTATTCACATTTTAGAAGTTCTCTAGAAAGGAGCCTTACCTTATTTCCACCTTTCCTTACTTAACTGAATTTGCTTTGGAGTTAATAATCTCTGCACAGAGTGTTTCAGATGAAAACACATTACTTTTTCTTTGTTGGCTTTTCAGGATTACTTCGTTATATTTGGCCGGCGTCTCATTCCAGTTGGAAAGATCTACACATCTATATATGTACATATTGTCTACATTTAGCAGTTGGATAGCATTTGCTGCAGCAGTCGACGTAGATATTTCCGTGATGCCCTCACTAGTTCACATATCCCTGTTAAGAGTTTAGGACTGCTGTGGCAGTGGTGCTGCGTTACATAAGCTGGAAGAGATTGCAAAATTATCTTAACTGCGTGTCGACACCTCTCTCATCTTATTCTTCTCCCCTTGCCATGCGTCGACGGAAGGTCGTATTGGCAATTGGTTCCCCTTTTCCGTAGTAGATAGTCAAATGAGTTACTACAAAAAGCGGAAAACTGTCACAACACGACCCACCATTTGAAATGACGAATCTTTCCTAAAAGTATATTTGTTACATCTCTCAGTTTCTGGCGGTAGCTATTGCTATTGCTATTGGTATTGGTTGCTATTGGTCGGCCAATACACAGTCGGCTAATCCTGGTTGTGGAATGAGGCTTGAATTGTCGCCTGATGATGTCCTATACTGCTCGACTGGAAACAGATCTGGCTGGCCAAAGCAACACGTGGACATTTTGTACAGCACTTTGGGTTACAACAGCGGTATGTGGCAGAGCGTTATCGTGTTGCACAACACAGGCCGGAATGCTGTTCATGACTGCCGTACAGTATTGCAGTCAAGGTTCATGGGATGACCACAAGAGTGTTCGTGCTCTCATACGAAATCGCACCCCAGACCGCAATATTTCAATAGGAACAGCGAGCTTTTCGGATCCCTACTACACTGTCTCATTCTTACTGGTCGTAGAACTGACAAATATCTCTTGACTAACATCAACTCACCTCGTTTAATCTCAAAGGTAACTATCGCTCACGAAATTTTCAGTGTTTATTTAAAACAAACGTGATTTCCATTCTCATAGTGGCGCTACTGGGTTGTTTCAACTTTTTTCCGTCAGTGTATGCGGAATAAAAGTACCTATTTCTCATGTGATCCGTCTCATGGACAAATCTTCCATTTTCATGACGGAGAGATTCAGCGAAAGATATAGGAAGTTAATACACCAGAAAATGTGTTTGTGTTATTACACAAACGGACATAGAAAAAGGGTGACTGTTCGCTGCTCTGAGTGAATTAATGTATGAGCGCGTGAAAACATTTCAACATATTACGTGAATGCAGGATCGAGGACACGAGCGTGCGACGTTCTTTCTAAGCGATGCTATAATCTGAAAAGCTGCAACATATATTTAACTTATTCAAAGTTTTATTTCAGTGGTCGTTTAACCATTTCTGTCGTCGTTCCTACAAAATTTTGTGCTCTGTTGTCTAACAATAATGCTATGTCACCTAAACCGTCGAGGACCGTTGCCTAGCAATTACTTCCGTATTCTCTCGAATACTAAAAGTGCCTACCCGATTTCGCTGCTTGAGTTATTGAGTGAAAGAAGCTTCAGCTTTGATTCAAGTGTCGTAGGGTGAATTTTGTGTTTCGGAAACAACTATCGAAACATTTTAAAATTCTTGGGGAGCTATAGAAGCTTTGAGCGAAGCGAACACCCAGCTTCAGAACCGAGGTGCATTGTACCTGCAAGAGGTATGAGCTATTCGCGTATCTGTCAATTATTTATTCACCTTCCTGAATCATCTGTAGTTAGAATATCGTAGAAGCTTTTAATTGTCTGCGTACTTTGTGGAGAAATACTAGCAGATTGAACCATTGGTAGAGTGTGATGTGATTACAGAACCTGATGTTACTAACAGTGTATCACGTTAAACATCATTTTGTTTCAATTTTTCATGGAGGTTCAAATATTAAGTGCTTGCTTTTTCAGATTTCTATACTTCCTATTTGGCGTAGTTCATGCACTTTCATTTTGTGTTCTCAAACTAATTTCGTAGTTCCTCAATGGCAAACGTGTCAAGCGCATTGGCCCTTTCCACCCGTTTGCCTTGACCCATGACATCCTATGTGACGTCATGTATTTATGTTGAATTGGATGTAAGTGGGCTCTTATTAAAAGTTAGCCTGTGGTTGTGTTACTTACCAGCGTAATCTGTGATGTCTGTAAACTATGCTGTTATTCCAAATACGTCGTGACATACGAGGGTTGTGGTTTGGGTGGAACCTGAGACCGTAGATTAAACTGCTGAGAAGAAACCAGTAACGATTACGTTAGCAGCTGAAGAGTTTCATGGACCACGACCTTACATCCCGGAAGGTTTACCAGAAGATATGTCATCCGGTCGTGAAAGCTTTCATACTATGATTATATTTTTATTCTGTTTTCTGACAAATATTTGTGTGTTTCTTTCTGCATATCGCACGATTTCCTAGAGTAAGGGTGGGCGGGACCTCCAGAGCATAAGATAAATTTTTGTGAGTGATTATTATTTGATTCTTATACTTATTTAGCTGACTTTTTAATGCGGGAAGTTCGTCGAGAGTGAGGTTAGCCCTAACGATATTGCGTTGCTGGTGGTAATGTTAGTGATAATTTTTTAATTCACAAATATCTGGCCGTTTTTCGAATGTGACTCTTTGAGACGCTGCTCTTATGAAATCCACTGTTCCAAAGAGGCTCAATTTGTTTTTAACGCTCGCTCACTCTCGCGCTGCATAATTTTTTTTTTTTTTTTTTGTGGTTTGTGGTGTTTATTTAGCTGAATTGGATAGCCGTTTTGGTATTTATTGGTGAATTATTTGTTTTCGGTTTTTGAGCTGTTTATTTCCGTTTGTAGTGTGATTCCAGTTTTTTGTACTTGTTTCCTTTCGGTTTAGCCGGCCGAAGTGGCCGTGCGGTTAAAGGCGCTGCAGTCTGGAACCGCAAGACCGCTACGGTCGCAGGTTCGAATCCTGCCTCGGGCATGGATGTTTGTGATGTCCTTAGGTTAGTTAGGATTAACTAGTTCTAAGTTCTAGGGGACTAATGACCTCAGCAGTTGAGTCCCATAGTTCTCAGAGCCATTTGAACCATCCTTTCGGTTTATTCTAAAGGAACCTATGTATATAATTTTTCGATTAAGTTAATGTTATGTGGGTGTTGTTTTGTATCTCTCTCCTCAGTTTAGGAATAGAGTTCACACGAAATATGATAACAACTGTCCATGTGTATGTCTTTTTTCCTTGTTCGCTTTATTCCGGAGAAATTCATGTGCGTCATCCTTGCATATTGAGATTTGTGTGTGTGTGTGTGTGTGTGTGTGTGTGTGTGTGTTTGGGGGGGGGGGGGGAGGGGGTCTTGTTTGTATATACTGCGATGCCATTTGTGTGTTTTTTTTATATTTTTAGGTTTATCACAGAAAAGTTCCTATGCGATAATTTTCGATTATGTCGTTTTGTGGAGCTGTGTGTGATATCGCTGTCTTCCTTTGAGCTACAGGTCGAGCGAAGAATTCGATTCCAGTTCTGGCATTTTTGCAGTTTTTTTTGTTGTTTTTATGCTAGAGACATTTGTAGGGGATCTGTTTTCGCTGTCTGTTAAAGCTATATAGGTACAGCATAGGCTACGATTAGGATTGTTTTTTATGTTTTCGTTTGCGTCATTCCGGAAGAATGGGTGTGTGTGCGTGCGTGCGTGCGTGCGTGTGTGTGTGTGTGTGTGTGTGTGTGTGTGTGTGTGTGTGTGTGTGTGTAAGTATGTGTGTGTGTGTTCGTGCGTGTACGCTATTTTCCAGTCATGTTGTTTTGTGGAGGTGTCTAGTACCACTGTCTTCATTTCATCTGTATTGGTCAAGCGAATTATTCGATCCAATTTTGTGTTTACTATATATTTTTGTTCGGTTTATTCTAGAGTTCTTAAATGTTCTTAGGTTTAGTAACCTTTTTAGTATGTCCCCATCCACAGCTCTCCCATTCCTGCAATTGTCCCGATAATTTCATTTGATATGGTGATTCAAATAGTTCCCATGGGTTTTTGTTTGTTAAGAAGTGCGTTGTACAATACACAACGGTCTTTTTTAACAGAAACGATCGATTTCGGTCTAGGACCAGACCATCATCGTGTCCAAAAACCATCTCAGCTATCTGTCTGAGTAAATGGAATAACTGTTTCAGATGTACATTGTTCCATCATTGATACTAACTGTACATTCATAACATTACGTCCATTTAACCTCGACAAAGTTTTTTCCCAGTATACCGTATATATAGATAATATCAATGATGGAGCTTTGTACATCTGCTAACTGCTGTTCCAATTAAACAAACGCATAGGAGAGATGGTTTTTGGACCCGATGATTTTCTGGTTCTAGACCGAAATCGATCGTCTGTAATAAAATATGCCGTTACAGCTGTGTGCTGCATATGGCAGTTCTGAACATTCATTAAAGCTGTGTAGGACCGCCTACACAAAATGTTCTACGTTTGTTTTTGATGGTAATGGTCTATATTGCTGTTGCCGTCTTGAAGAATGTCATCGGGCTCTTATTAAATGGTATTTGTGGTTGTCGTAGTATCTCGTGTAAACTATAAACTTTACTCCAAATATGAGTCGTGGGTCAGAGCAAACGGATAGAATTGTAGCATGCTCTGTTCCATGCAGTTGCTGAGATTCACTACGACAACGATGTTAGCGATATTTCTCGCTTGTCGATTACACATACATCGTGTCTGTAGTCATAACAGGGTCATGCTGCTGGAATTTTCATTCGCCTGTGAAAACGAACACATTTTGGAAACAGGTGCCAACTGTGTGGTATCATACTGAGCTAACCTTCCACCGTAACAAAGGAGTATAACTCTCTTATTGGTTAAAAGAATTGAATTAAGAGCTTGGAGTATTTTTTATTGGTAAATTCTTTGTGAATTTATTAGTTATTCGGACGTTTTCATCCTTTAGACACTGCTGTATATCTTTCAATAGCAAGGCATTATTATTTCGTCTGACATATATCTAAATTACTAAAAATTTTACTGCAGTGCTTGTTTACCTATTGATATCGACGTTCCTATAAAAGAATGTGCTCTGTATTTGCTGGGATTGCTATTAGTGAGGGTGATATTTAATGTTGATCACAGGGAATGCTAACAACAATGCTATGTCACCTAAACCGTCGAGGACCGTTGCCTAGCAATTACTTCCGTATTCTCTTGAGTACTAGAAGTGCCAATACGAATTCGTTCTGTGAGTTATTCAGTGAAAGAAGCTTCAGCTTTGATTCAAGTGCTGTAGCGTCGAAGTTTGTGGATCAAGAACAACTAAGGTAACTTTTTAAAGTTCTTGCGGAGCTTTGGAAGCTTTGAAGTAAGCTAACGCCCAGCTTCAGAGGCGAGGTGCATTGTACCCGCAAGAGGTATAAGCCATTCACTTAAATGTAACATATTTATTTACCATACAAAGCCATCTGCAGTTAGAATATCGTACAAGTATTTAAACGACTGAGAATTTAGTGGAGAAGCACTGGCAAGTTGAAGTTTTACGACGGACCGTGTTATGATTCCGGAACACGTAATTCGTAGAGTGTAACATGTGAAAGATCACTTTGTCTTAATTTTTCACATTTGTTCACCACTTTCCTGAGTTTCTGACGAAGTTCACTTACGTTTGTCATACCTTCACAGATTAATCACTTAGTTTCACAATGATAAGTGTCACCAACCTCCTTGCTTCTCAATTGTACATGCATGTTTGCTGTGACCATTGCACAGTCGTGCCGCTGGAAATTTCTTCCGTCTGTGATGAAGAAGAAGACGCTTTGAAAACTGATGGCAGCTGTGTAGAGTAACATTTAGTCGAGCTGGCTCTGTGACAATAGAGTTTTCGTCTCCTGTTGCTTCAGGAAATTGAATTAATATCTTGGAATGTAGTTAGAAGTTAAATCCATTGGGAGTTGATTATCTATTCAGGTTTTTTCAGTAGATACTGCTGGATACCTCAAAGTCGCAAAATACCATTGTTTTGTGGTACATACAATCATTTATTTAAAATTTACCCATTCCTATGGACGTTGCTAAACAGTGTAGAGCTCTGCAGCTACTGGCGTTGCTGTTTAATGTTGTTCACAGGATATACTAACACCGATGCTATGTAACCTAAACCGTAGAGAACCGTTGCCTAGCAATTACTTGTGTATTCACCCGAGCACTTGAAATAACGATAAGAATCTTACGTGTGAGTTATTGAATTAAAAAGGTTCCAGTTTTGAATCATATATTGTATTGTTACACTTCGTGTTTCGAGTTCAAATAAGGAAACATTTTAAATTTGTTGAGGACTTCTAGAAGCTTTGAACGAAGCTAACGCCCAGCTTCAGAAGCGAGGTGCAGTGTATCCGGGAGAGGAACGAACTACAGACGTAAGCGTCTTCTGTTTACTTACCGTATAGAATCAGATGCAGTTTCAATATCGCATAAGCTTATAAACGACAGGATGTGTAGCGGCGAAGTACTGGAACACTGAAACGTTACGACGTAGTGTGATGCGATTTCGCGGTATGTAAAATGGAAAAAGAAACAGTTCCATTCACATTTCAACACATTGTTTCAATACACCATGCAGCTACGAAGGTTACGAGAGAGCGTGGCTTATAGGGACAGATCTCTTTGCTGAGGTTTTCACAATTTTAGTTGCTGGAATCGTCTATTCTTTAACTTATTATTTAATTTGAGAACGAGAGCGACGTCACCTATCTCTGTCACCAAATCTGTGAAAAAGAAGGCAATACGTAAACAAGTTCCAGCTGCGTGCAGTCATAATGAGTTGACATGGCACCATACCAAATGTATTTTCTCTTTCTGTTACTCAAAGAAATTAAATTAACACCCTTAAACATCGTTAAATGTTAATTCCGTTGGGAGTTTATAAGGTGTACTGGCGTTTTCTTAATTCAAATGTCGCTGGTTAAATTTCAATCGTAAATATGGTTGTTACGTCGTACGTATTGCTGAATAGTTTACATGGCACTGAGGAGTGATTCTAGGTTTAGTGTTGAACTTAAGTTGTTGATGACTCTGCCAAAAAGAAGGAAAGGCGCAGCTTGGTGAGAATACACTGACTCAGACAAGGGGTATTTGTAAAAATCGTAATATCCTCCGACACTGCGGAGAGATTTGGGATTCAAACCACCACACTGTTGCATAGATTATTTACTAGTAACTTCATATCATCAACAAGATGTTCCCTTAAGTACTCACTAGTTAAATTACCGATCCTGCCTCACGGTGCCATATTGAACGGACGGATGGTAGTAACCAAATCGCGTCCTAATGTCTGTCCAAATGCGAAGTTTAAATAACTGTACTTGGTGTATATCTGAAACTAGTGTAGCCTTGCCCTGTCTTGCTAATAGTACTGTCTGTCTGTCTAATAGTGATAGCCTTAAATAACTGCTATCGAAACAAATGTATTCATTGCAGAATAAATATACCTCTTAATGAACACACCTTTGGCTGTCATCGAAGAACTAGTGTTATTTTAATTCGTCCGTTAGGAATTAGTAAAAGTGAATTAAAATAATGAATTTCTCACCAGTCATAAATGGATAATATTTTTCAAGTAAATCAATGATATTTAATAGATCTGGATGTTACAGATACCTTGTAACACTGACAGCCCTTATTATTACAGAAGTTAAATTTAAAGACATGACATCATGGTCTCAAGTTTTTCCTTGCGATAAACTTGTGAGACATAAAAATAAGATTTACTCGTGGACACGGTGTGGTCGTATCTAACGTGCTGCCCGTTATCGTTGCAGCGATGTTCCGACGAATCAAGGCGTTTTTCTCCCGGTGTGTGGGAGGGGAGAAAGACGAAGGTCTGCGACTGGACAAGACCTTGGTCGCTGTTCGAGGTAGCTTTGAGGTGAGCCACGTCACGTTGCATTACTGATATCATAATAATCAAAGCACTAAAGTTTTAGAGCTACTTCATTGTCGATAGGTTGGTCGAAAGGTATTACAGACTCACGATTTACTGTAAATGAATCTGCGGTTCGCTATAGACATCACATGTGACAATTCATTATGAAAAATACGTCTAAGGCGGGAACCTCTATTACACTATTGACTGACGGCTGTGTGTTGGTGTCCGTGCAAGAAAGCAGTACGTTTATGGGAAGAGTGAGGTTCAATGTGCTAAAACAGTAAAAACTCAACAAAGAATTAAAATGCAAAAAATGTTTACAAACCTTACTTACATACGCGAGCGCGCGCCCACACACGCACACACACACACACACACACACACACACACACACACACAAGCACGCGCGACTACACACACACACACACACACACACACACACACACACACACACACTCACACAATTGCAAAAATTATATTTAATACCATTTCAATACCTGATAATAAAAGTGATGACAGACCACCAAGTCACACTCAACAGATAGGCTTCACTGGCTGCAGATATGGAGGGATCATTGTCAGTTTTTGTGACCGTATCTAAAATTCAAACACAGATGAACGTTACTGGCGAATGGATGGATTTCTTTATCACTTCAACAGACAATAAAAAGGTCAATGGTGACGCTGTACCTTGAGTAATTCCTCTGTAGCCCTCTGTGGTTGCCGGCCGGAGTGGCCGTGCGGTTCTAGGCGCTACAGTCGCAAGGTTCGAATCCTGCCTCGAGCATGGATGTGTGTGATGTCCTTAGGTTAGTTAGGTTTAATTAGTTCTAAGTTCTAGGCGACTGATGACCTCAGAAGTTAAGTCGCATAGTGCTCAGAGCCATTTGAACCAGCCTTTGTCGTTCCAGCTTAACAGTTCGTCCATAGCGTAATGGTAGCTATTACAGCCAAACAATGTATACTCATTATCGCTATGTACAGGCCCATACATTCTTAATAAGTGCTACACTTCGTAACTCTTGTACATATTAAGAAGTATCGCTATATCTGAATTATAAAAGTATTGTCTATGCTAAAACTAACATGTTCTTTTCCAACAGGAGCGTCAGTTTACACTTGACGCGTTCTTTCTCGAGCTGCTGCAGAAACGGCTGCAGGAAGAAGAAGAAATCCGTGTTGCTCCGGTGAGTGTAAATTAGTTCAGTATAGGGAATAATGACATTAGGTTTCAACGTGTACTATTCGTTTTATGTTCAGATCAATACTCTCTTACGAAGGTGACAGTAGTCAGTGCCTTGCTTCGGGTGTTTTGCCGAGTTGTTAGGATTTGTGCAAAATGCTTCTATGACCGTGACTGGAGTGCAGCGAGCTTTGCCGTTATGTGAACTCGATCCCTGGACTCCATCTAGTCAGGAAATGTCATACGACCTGAAGGACACAGCTCGATCGGTCGTTGAAATATTCTGCATACAACAGGAACAACAACTCGGCATAACTCCCAGAAGTACTTCAATAACCAATCGCGCAAACAAAAACTTGTACATCATGGGACATTAGTATTTGTTTAGTATTATTAATTGGTCAGACATGGACTGAGTAGTGATAATACTTAAATATTAAAATCGATCATTGTATAAATATTATCATTACATGTAGCTAGCAAAATTATTGAAAAATGTAGCACTTCGTAAAAAGCGGCCATGTTAGAATCTAGCACATGTTCTGTATTACTCCACGTGTTGGATATCAGAAAAGTAGTAAGTTCTTTTCTAACAGGGGCGTCAGTTTACGCTTGACGCGTTTCTTGAGGAGCTACTGCAGAGACGTCTGCAGTGAGAAGAGGAAAGCCGCACTGCTACGGTGAGTGAAACTTCGATCTGCAGATTTTAGTTTCTAAGTGTATTCCTGGTTTCATGGCCACATTGTAACTCCCTTCAGAGCGGTAATCTGCGTTTGAGTTATTTTTCCGGCTCTACAATTGTACGTTTTTAATATCACTGAAATGCTGTCGGCTTAGGTACAGGGAAAGCCTACAAAATGCAAAAGTCTATGGTCGAATCGTAAATTCTGTTGTACTGAGCTGTGGTTGGTATCACGATGCTTGCAATACTATTCTCCTATAACGGTTTTGAATTGTGAGCGGCTACGCAGCCTTTTTCGACAGGCTATTATTTCGCCCTACTATTGCTAGGTTCTACGTAATCTTAAGAATGAACGGCACAATAGGCTTTCCTACCCTTTCACATTATGGAGGGAGTTTCAGAAACCATTCTTATCTCCTCCCGTCCATGAAAGAGTTATCAAGTTTTCAGTATAGTTTCACGTATTTTCGTTCTGTTCTATTATACTGCATTAAGGTTTACTTTTCTGTCATATAATTATCCATGACACGCTCGGAATTTCTATTCAACATTTTGGGAACTTGTTTTAAGAAACTCTACGTTTCTGGCCTAAGTGCATATACCCACAGTCTCAGTTGCCTTGGTTGCTTTATGCGTAGAACGTAGCTCAATTTAATGGTCAGTATAAGGACAGAAATATTCTCATACTTGTGACAGCCACCTGCCACCATGATACAATGATCAGAAGGAACTGTAGTACTCCCTGAACAGGATAGAGGCAAACAGTCATTGCTGGTAGTTCTCACATCTAAATTCTTATTTTTAATACTTAGCAATCTTCAGTTGATGAGCAGGGGAGACGGAAACATCCCTTCACTATACCCGTTTCTGGGACGATAAACAATTTACAAAATATATTCTCATTGCACTCTTTTACTACATTTGTGTCAATAGTTATAAACTAGTAACTCCATTTCGTGTATATTTTACAGTCTCAACAATAGCGATACAGAAATCGACCCTATATTAGCCTCGGATCCTACAATAATTTTGCAGTTTTCTTTACATATATCACCCCACCATAATGTGGTCACGTTTTTAATTCTGAAATTTAAATCTGTCGACAGGTCACTCCAGTGGCCTCCCTGCCAACCCACGGAGGCTCAACACTCCGCACCATGCAACTCTTCATAACCACCTAGAGTTATGCTGCCTGTTGGGGGCGCCGCCGTCAACTCGGCGCCTGGAGAAGAGTCACTCCAGTGGCCTCACGGCCAACCCACGGAGGCTCAACACTCCACACCATGCAGCTCTTCATAGCCACCAAGGGTCATGCTGCCTGCTGGCGGCGCCGCCGTCAACTCGGCGCGTGGAGAAGGCCGTCTGGGTGCTAAACTATTCGACCACGATACCGTGGCCAATACCAGCTGAATCCAAAGTTCCCGATTCAATAAAATTTCGGCTTAATGGGATAATATAGTCTCGTTATTTATTTTAGTTCTAGTGAGGTGGCATTATGGTAACACACGGGCCTCGCATTATATTGACAATGGTACAAGTCAATAATTCGTCCATCAACATCTATTATTTTGATGGTTTCTTTAAGTAGACTGCCGGCCGGAGTGGCCGAGCGGTTCTAGGCGCTACAGTCTGAAGCCACGCGGCTGCTACGGTCACAGGTTCGAATCCTGCCTCGGGCATGGATGTGTGTGATGTCCTTAGGTTAGTTAGGTTTAAGTAGTTCTAAGTTCTAGGGGACTGATTACCTCGGAAGTTAAGTCCCATAGTGCTCAGAGCCATTTGAACCATTTTTTAAGTAGAATAAGGATGTTTCCCTCGTAATTCGACTCGTACGATTTTCTCCACAATACGAGCTCCGTTTGTTACTATCTCTTCTTCGACGGACGTTAGGTCGGAATAATTCCTACATCTTTTCTTTATTGAGTAAGAAAATCATTTGAGCTATATTTTTTTAATAAAAAAGCTATTGCAATATTGGTGCACCAATACAAGCATTTAGAACCCACTGTACTTGCCTTTCGAAATTTGCTAAGTAAGTTCATCAGCAAATTCATTCTAACTAATAACTCTTAAAAGAAAAATGTGGCTAGAAGATCTCTGGATCTATGGATAACAAGTCAGTGCCTGTCATCCCGACGGTTACTTATTAACTCAGTGCGCCACATGTAATATAACCCTAAACTATGCAGAAACTACACCATAATCAACATTTGACGTCGTCAATATACATTGTTGTCGGCACTCGGTTAGTTTGTTTTCATTAATGACCCCATACTCGTTCCTACAAAACTATATGGGTGCGAAATAGAAGGTACGTTGACACACTAAGCAACTGGTCATAAAAGTAGCATTTGGAACTAGGAAACATAAGCTAAACCACTCTTAGTGTAATCCAACTGATGCTGCATTTCATTGTACTCCATCGTGCGAACAATAATTGGTTAGCATAGTGATGCAACTACAAACAAGTAAACGAAGCATTTGTGCTACAAACGCATGGCTCGGCCATAAGACCTGTGGTGTCACCGCCAGACACCACACTTGCTAGGTGGTAGCCTTTAAATCGGCCGCGGTCCATTAGTATACGTCGGACCCGCGTGTCGCCACTGTCAGTAATTGCAGACCGGGCGCCACCACACGGCAGGTCTATAGAGACGTACTAGCACTCGCCCCAGTTGTACAGCCGACTTTGCAAGGAACGGTTCACTGACAACTACGCTCTCATTTTTCCGAGACGATAGTTAGCATAGCCTTCAGCTACATTTGCTACGACCTAGCAAGGCGCCGTATTCAATTGATATTGAGATTCTATTAATGTATCATCAAGAGTGATGTTCTACAAATGTGGATTAGAGTTAAGTATTCCAGAAGCTACGTACTTTTATTTATAGCATTCATGACGTATCCTGTTTCAGACCTCACGCCAGCCTGCGTGAGTTTAAGCGCGTGCCTTTCGGCTTCCTCTCATTGTGTCTAGGCTGTCTTGTCTAGACACAACATATTTGGCGACGAGGATGGGATGGTCGTATTGCTCTAATTTACTTGTGTCATGGCTTCGCCACAATCTCCAGATGTACTGTCTGAATTTTATCGCTTGCAGAATCAGCAGACGCAGGCGTTATTGGATGCCCTTGGACAGCTCGTCCAGGGTCAACGTGCAATGCAAAACGATGCGGCAGCCGCCGCTCCACCGCTACCGCAGCCACAACACGCAGCTGCACCACCGTTACGTCAATTCGATGCGGCGATGGAAAGCTGGACGGAGTGGTCACGCCAATTTGGATTCCATCTCGCCGCCTACGGCATTCAAGGTAATGAGCGGCAGCCTCACTTATTAGCGTGTGTAGGGGTGCAGACGTACCGTGTGATAGTGAAATTATTTCCCCGACGCGATGTAGCAACTCTGTCCTACGAAGAAATTTTGTCTGCATTAGATGCATATTTCAAGGAATCAGTCAATGCAGTTGCAAAAAGGTATACTTTCTTTCGTACAAAACGCACGGCCAGTCAAACTAATCGGGAGTGGGTTGCAACCTTGCAAGGCCTTACAAGGGATTGTGGTTTTGGGTGTGAATGTGGACTCCCTTATTCAGATACTATGGTGCATGATGCAATTGCACAGAACGTTTCTGATGTTTGTATACGGGAGCAAATTTTGAAACTAGTCAATCCCTCCCTTCAACAAGTGATAGACATATTGGATAGGCAAGACACACTTGACTTTGCTCAGGAATCATTTGAACCTTCGCCAGCCGTGTGTCACATTAACCGGCCAGCCGGGCGAGCTGCACGGAACTGTAAACAGCCCTCGCACCTGTCCGCGCAGCTGCCGCCACGATCCCAACCACGTGTCCCGCGGCAGCAAGCAAATGCAGTGAAATCATGCCCGCGGTGTGCTACTAGACATTCGCGTGCGAATTGCCCGTCACGCCAAGCTATTTGCTTTTTCTGTAATAAAAAAGGACATGTTCAGAGTGTTTGCCAGAAAAAGCTTAGATCGGACACTAAAAACCATTCCAGGCCCTTTGCTTCGCGCCGGAATCGAACCAAGAATACTCAGGCTCGTGAACCTTCGCCCATGGAAATTCATGTAGTTAATTCCACTCCGCCCAGTGCTAATCTCTCTAACAGTGACTGTGTTCGTCCCACAAAAAGTGTGCGTCGACGTCGTCGGAAATCACGTCAATTAACAAGTGATTCTGTACCAGTGTCTGTTCAAATTTCACGAGACAGTCGCTCTTGTCGTCAGCAGGACAATAAACGTTTTGTAGACTTGGACATTAATGGCAACATGGTCCCATTCCAGCTCGATACTGGAGCTGCAGTTTCATTGATCAATAAAGACACTTATAAACAACTGGGCACACCTCCGTTGCGTGCCGCAAATGTTAAGCTAACTACATATTCAGGTCACACGATCCCTGTGTCACAGAGTGATGTACTTCTCGCAAGTGAGAGACTGTTTGTTTACTCTTAGGACAATGTATCTTTGACTTGTTATATTGTATGTTCTGTGACTATGGAATAAAGTGCTGTTGGACTGCTAATCGCTGCTCTACTGTGATTCACGACATAAGAATTTTGGTGCCGAAACCCGGGAGTAGACTTTGCCCGAGACAATTCCACGATTGTCGTAGTGAACCGAATTCTGGACGCACGTCACGCGGGAATACTACGACGGGGTTTACTGCAGCGATTTGTTACACCACGCAACAAGCTCTTCGACGACAACCGCCATCATACACAGCTAAGTTCAACTGAATTATCACGCAACATGTTTTGTAGTGCCATTTGTAAAGGCAACTGATTACATTATTGCCGCTGTGTACTGCTATTGTAGCTTTTCGATTAGCACTTTAACGAATTATCAGGTCCTACGCTACGCCTGTAGATTGTTTATGACTAGTGCTGCCATCTAGCGACCATCAATTGAACTACTTCGACTAGCGATCCAAAGATAACGCCTTACTAGGACCAGCTGATCGCTAGCCGACACTGCTTTAAACTTTCGAGTAATCGGACGGAATGGACGTGCCAGACCACAAACCAGAAGCGCAATTACACTCTCTAAAGAGAAAACGTATGAGAGAAAGAGCAAACTTTACGCGGCTCGTGGCGGAAGTTGCAAGGTTGCCCGACACATCGGAAATCGCGGATTATAAATATTACAATGACAGATTGGGAAGCGTTCTGGACCGCCTCGTCAAATTAGATGAGGATATTCACGAGTTGGTAGACGATGGCGAATACGAAGAAGATGTTCCTAAATGCGAAGATTATATAGACACCGCGAAACTCACAATTTCCCGATTGTCTCACGAAATAGAGAAACAGCTTGCGAAATCGGTAGCAGACATAAAGATTCCCGACAATCCACCGGCACAATCTGTAACAATGAGTGTTCCCACAGCTTCAGTAAAACTTCCGCCGATCAAACTTGAGCCTTTTTCAGGCGATATTGAGACATGGGCGCGATTCTGGGAGCAGTTTGAGCAGTCGGTTGACAAAGATCCGACGGTAACTACAATCAATAAACACATTTTTCTTCGCCGCTATCTCTCGGGAGAACCAAAGCATTTAGTGGACGGTATTGCGGTGACGGCCGAGACGTACGCAGAAACGAAGAGGATTCTCCGAGCGCGTTATGGCAACAAGGATCGAATAATTCAAGCCCACTTAGATTATCTCGAAGCCATAAAACCAATTAAGCTGTCCGCCCCAGAGGAACTTAATTCCACATTCATTGAATGCCAGCGACGTATTCAAGCTCTCCGGGCACTTGGGGAAGACGTGAACGGATACTGCCGTGTCCTTGCGCCGAAAATTTTACGCGCTTTTCCGGATGATATATGCCGCCGCTGGATAATTCACGCCAAGCGTACAGGAATATCCGAAGGGGACATTTTGCAACCGATGGAGTTTCTGAACGAGGAAGTCGACGGGGCGCTTACCACGCAGAAGATACGCGGTGAATTTTCAAGCACTTCTAGTAACCTTCCCACAGCGTCCACACTTCACGTACACGCGAAATCTAAAAGATCGACTCCGAAGGATACCAGCGTAAAGGAACCATTCTGCGTCTTTTGTGAATCTGACGGTCATTGGGCGCAAGACTGTAAGAAGATCGTACGCGTTAATGATCGAATAGATAAATTGAAACTAGCAAACAGATGCTTTCTTTGTCTTCAACGTGGCCACAAAGTGTCAAATTGCAAAAAGAAAGAAAAGGCTCGGTGTGTTAACTGTAAAAGACTGCATCATAAGTCCATTTGTGAGGAACGAAAGGATATTAGGGGTCCTGCGGGTCAGACAAACGTTACTTCCGTTGGAAAGGTATCTGTCGCTCCCCCCGGTTACACGTACCTTCAGACAGCCCAAGTATGCGTCTCAAGACCTACAGGATTGAGTAGGACAACGCGATGTCTACTGGACGCAGGTAGTCAGTCCAGCTTCATAGCAAAATCGCTGATTGATGATTTGAAACTGCAAACGGTAGACCGACAAGAACTAACCGTTTGTTCCTTTGAATCAAACCCTACACGCCCACGCCACCGCAGGCTTGTTTAGTTTAATTTGAAGGGGCTTTGTCAGAATTCTTCAGTGCCACTTACTGCCTTCGAAAGTACTCACGTTATTTCTCACCAGCCTTCGGTTCCACAACATATAAAGAGTTTACCAGATGCCCGTCAGATTACGCTAGCAGATCCGAAAACCGATTCAACAGAAGATCTTCCCGTGGAGATTCTTGTAGGAGGCGATTTTTATTGGAAGATAGTGAAGCACAATTCGCCCATACGCATCTCTGAAACCTTAGTGTTAGTTCCTTCTCTGTTTGGCTGGATACTTAGTGGTAACAAGTCACAAGCCTGTGTGCATGCAATCGTGGTAAATTTTGCTCGGACTGACCGATCTCCTCTGCACTCTGACAATGATTTCAGACGCTTTTGGGACTTGGAAACTATAGGGATTACTGCCGATCAGGATCTACCTGCGAACAACAAGGATACGAGACTTCTTGAAGAGTTTAGAGCATCTTTCTCTATAAAGGATCATCGAGCAGTGGTTACACTTCCCAAAATGCAACATAAAGTGCCTTCGAGTAACAGACCTAGCGCGGAAAAACGATTCAAGCACCTCAGGGAAAGATTTCAACGTCAAGAGACATTTAAGCAAATGTATTTCGATCTTATGCTAGACTAAATTACGAAGGGGCAAGTAGAGGTCGCTCCCACCCCACTCTCAGGAAAGGAGCTATTTTATCTCCCTCATCATGCAGTGAGGAAGGAGAAATACGGAACCACTAAGTGGAGAATAGTCTTTGACGCCTCATCTCACGAAAACAATGCACCTTCTCTGAATGAGGTATTAGAAGTAGGACCGAACCTATTACCAGAGATTCTGGAAATTTTACTGCGTTTCAGATTATATTCTACGGCTATCCTCGCGGACATCACACAAGCTTTCCTTCAATTAACCTTAAACGAAAAGGACAAAGACTTGACCAAATTTTTCTGGTTCAAGATTAGCCAGGATCAAACAGGAAATCTTCAAACGACGGACGAACTAACAGAATACCGTTTTAACAGACTCCCATTCGGCCTGACCTGCAGCCCATTTTTACTTTCTGCAACACTAAGAGAACTTGCCGACGAGTGTATGACAGCATTTCCCACCGTAGCGCCACTTATAAACAAGACTGCATACATGGACGATTTTGTGATCTCAGTAAAAGGTAATAATTTGGTGATAACTATATACTATGAACTTGTAACCCTAATGAAATTGATCAGTCTCCCCATATCAAAATGGGCTACCAACTGTGAACAACTCCACACTATCTGGAGGGCAGAAGGGCGAGAACTCCACACCCAGACTCAAGTTTTAGGTGTAGACTGGAACACCGCAGGTGACTACTTCTGTATCGATCCTAGCGAAATCATCACAAGGTCGTCAGAGGAGCCAGCCACCAAACGACTCCTTTTACAATGTACGGCTAAATTATATGACCCACTCGGACTGTTTTCCCCAGTTTCTCTTGTTGGGAAATTGCTATTCCAGGACACATGGTGCCGAGGAATTGGTTGGGATGAACTTATGCCCTGGGACTTAGGGGCACGATGGCGCACTTGGATATCTAGCTTACCTTCATTGTCACATATACGTGTCCCTAGATGGATAGCTACAGCTCATGGAAGAGACTCTCAGCTGCACGTATTCTGTGACGCCTCGGAAAAGGCATATGGAGCAGCTTTGTACATTCGTACTGTCTTAGATGATGACGTCGTAACCCATTTAGTCTGTAGCAAGAACAGACTTGCTCCTGTTAAGAAGGTGACATTGCCTCGACTCGAACTTTTAGCAGCAGTAGTTGGGACCAGACTATTGTGTTACTTTTGCCGCGCAACAGACTTTAAAATTGCCCGTGCGATACTGTGGACGGATTCTACAATAACACTAAGTTGGATTCGCTGTGATCATAACAGATGGAAGACCTTCGTTTGTAATCGTGTAATTGAGGTACAAACACACACGACTCCCACGCAATGGAAACACTGCCCAGGACCAGACAATCCTGCTGACCACCTCTCACGTGGACTCCTCGGCTACCAAATGAATTCTCTGGATATTTGGTGGCATGGGCCGCCTTGGCTTACACGCCCTCCTGGATGCTGGCCAAACAACGATACTCCAACGATGGTACGACTTCCTCCCGAAGAAAAGAGGAAGAAAACGCAGAGCCAAGTTTTGTCGATATCTACGCCAACCAGCCTTTTGAACTTCTTAAATTCAGCTCATACTGGAAGCTCATTCGTATCCCAGCATGGACTCTCCGTTTCCTACACAACATTCGTCAGAAGAATAAATCTTCAGGAGAACTTACAGCCACCGAATTATCAGCTGCCAAAATGTATTGGATTCGAGTGGGCCAGAGAGATTCCTTCCCCAACGAATTACATGCACTCAGAATAACTTACCACAACCAAGAGAGTCAAAAATCGCACGATACAACCCTTTCCTAGAAGATGGACTGATACGTCTAGGAGGTCGACTGCAGTGCACTAGCCCAAATAGGGAACAAAAACATCCTGTACTCCTTGACGGTTCCCACCACTTCACACAACTGGTTATTCGAGAGACACACATTCGCCTTCATCACTTTGGTGTTCGTTCTGTACTATCCGAACTGCGAACCGAATTTTGGATCCTTAGAGCTCGTCAGGCCATCAAAAGAATCCTATACTCATGCCTCGCATGCACGATCTTGAAGAATCCACGAGGGCAACAGATCGAAGCACCGCTGCCACCTGAACGAGTTTCACCTGCCAAACCATTTGCTGTAACCGGAATAGACTTTGCTGGCCCACTATTCATCAAAGTGGGGAAGAAAACGCACAAGTCATATATCACTCTTTTCACATGTGCTACCACACGAGCTGTACACCTCGAACTGTGTACAGACTTGTCAACGGACAAGTTTCTTATGGCACTTCAGCGATTCGCCGGAAGACGCGGACTACCCCACACGATATATACAGATAACGCGAAAACATTCCACGCCACGAATATGGAACTAGCCCAACTTTGGAAGGCATTAACCACCACAAAATCTTATCAGTACCTCGCCCACTACGGTATTACCTGGAAATTCATTGTCTCCCGTGCGGCTTGGTGGTGAGGATGGTGGGAAAGAATGGTGGGCACTATAAAGCGTTGCCTACGGAAGGTACTGGGACTCGCAAAGTTCACTGAGGAACAACTGAACACCACCTTGATCAGTATTGAAGCCGTGGTGAACTCCAGGCCCATCACACCAGTAGATGATTGTGATGCACTCACACCATCAACTGAACACCACCTTGATCAGTATTGAAGCCGTGGTGAACTCCAGGCCCATCACACCAGGAGATGATTGTGATGCACTCACACCATCCCATTTTCTGACGGGAGAAAAACTTACGACTATTCCGACGGGACCAGAGCCTTCAGCGAGCACGAATTTAACAAAGGAATTCCGACTGAGACAGCAACTCTGTGACAGTGTTTGGAACCGTTGGGTTAAAGAATACCTATTGGAGCTCCGGAGCTACCATGAAGTTAAACGCCCATCGGGACGAGTCATCCCCTTTCGCCCTGACGACATCGTGCTGAACCAAGAGGACCTTCGTCCGCGACATGTGGAAGAAGGCCAGGATATAAAACGTACTACCAGGAAGAGACGGCAGGGTAAGGACGATAATACTCCGGACACCAGAAGGTCACATCATTAGTCGTCCTGTGCAGCTGGCCGTACCTTTGGAGGTCGACCAGGGTGGGGAGGATGTCACAGAGTGATGTACTTCTCGCAAGTGAGAGACTGTTTGTTTACTCTTAGGACAATGTATCTTTGACTTGTTATATTGTATGTTCTGTGACTATGGAATAAAGTGCTGTTGGACTGCTAATCGCTGCTCTACTGTGATTCACGACACCCTGTGTTAGGACAGTGCAGCCTTCTTGCAACATACAAGGGACAAACAAAACTTGTGTCATTTTACGTACTTCGTTCTTCTTCTGCAGTGAACTTGTTTGGTTTAGATTTATTTCAGTTGTTTAACTTGTCTATAGTCAATCAGGTCCTATCAGTGAACCAATCTGTGCCTTCAGACAGTGTTTCTCGTCTATGTGAAGAATTTGCAGACATTTTTGCACCGGGCCTCGGTTGCGCTACGAACAATAAAGCACATTTGGAACTGAAAGTAAACGCGCAACCGAAATTTTTCAGAGCGCGCAATGTTCCCCACGCATTGCGTGATGAGGTCGCAAGAACGTTACACGATTTGGAATCACAAGGAGTAATTGAAAGAGTGCAGGCTTCTCTCTGGGCCTCACCCTTAGTGATTTTGCCAAAACCTTCCGGAAAATTGAGACTTTGTGTGGACTTCAAAGCTACAGTGAATCCACAACTAGTGATTGAAACTTATCCTTTACCCCGCCCGGAAGATCTTTTTGACAAACTGTGCCCGGGTAAATATTTTTCGAAGTTGGACCTAGCAGACGCGTACTTGCAAATACCGGTGGACGAAGAATCCCAGCGCGTTTTGGTGGTTAACACGCATCTTTGTTTGTATCGATTCAAAAGACTGCCATTCGGGTGTGCATCCACCCCTGCATTGTTTCAGCAATATCTCCAAACTGTTTGTGCGTCGGTCCCTACTGCAGCAGACAATCTGGACGATATTGTGATCTCCGGAAAGACGGAAGAAGAACATTTAGCCAATCTCAGAACGTTATTTCAGGTCTTGCGACAAAATGGTCTTCGCTTGCGGAAGGACAAATGTGTGTTTTTTGCTCGTGACTTACCATATTTGGGACATGTACTAAATGCCCAAGGCATACATCCTAGTCCAGAGCACCTCCGTGCCATACAAGACTTGCCTTCGCCGCAGAATTTGAAGCAGCTACAGAGTGTGCTGGGAAAAATTAACTATTATCATAAATATATCCCACATGCCTCTTCCATTTCAGCTCCGCTTCATCGCTTACGCCGTAAAGATGTTCCGTTCGTCTGGACGACAGAATGCGAACGCGCCTTTCGCCAGTTGACATCGGCGTTGTTTTCCAATATTTGCCTTACGCCATTCGATCCCCAGAAACCCCTTTTGTTGATGGTAGATGCATCGGATTTCGGGATCGGTGCTGTGCTTGCGCACAAAGATGGTTCGCATGATCGCCCTATTGCCTTTGCGTCCAAATTGCTCTCGTCTGCGCAAAGAAATTATTCACAGATTGAGAAAGACGCTTTGGTTCTCGTATTTGGTGTTACTAAGTTTCATGATTTCTTGTATGGTCGTCACTTTACCATCATCACAGACCACAAACCTTTGACATCGCTTTTTCATCCAAACAAGCCTGTACCTCCAAGTACAGCGCAGAAATTCATTCGCTGGTCTATTTTCCTCTCGCAGTACCGCTACGATATCTTGTATCGGTCCACTGCTAAGCACGGAAACGCCGATGCGTTGTCCCGTTTGCCTGTTGCTGAGGATAGAGCATTCGATTCTTCCGAACTTGCTTGCATGTTCATTGATGCGGAAACCTATGACGTGGTCGAATCGTTTCCGATTGATTTTCGTCGTGTAGCTACAGCCACAGCTGCTGACCCTGTACTTGCTACCGTTTTGCGTTTTGTTGCTACGCAATGGCCCTTGTCAAAGTCACGGATCGAGGATCCGTTGGTTCGCCAATTTTTTGCTCACAAGGAGAGACTTTTTGTACGACGTGGTGTTTTGCTGTTGCGTTCTGATAATGATCAGTCCAGGGTCGTGGTCCCACGTTCGTTACAGTCCTCTGTCTTAAGGCTTCTCCACCAAGGACATTGGGGTATAGTGCGAACGAAACAACTTGCTCGTCAGCACTGTACTTGGTTCGGAATCGATGCTGCGATTACGAAAATGTGCTCTTCTTGCATGGCGTGTGCCGAACAACAATCCGCACCACCGCGGAAATTCTTTGCATGGCTGAAAGCCACTTCCCCTTGGCAACGCTTGCACATCGATTTTGTTGGTCCATTCTGGAATGCTCGATGGTTGGTTGCTGTCGATTCATTCAGTAACTTTCCTTTTGTTGTCCGGATGTCTTCCACGACGTCATCTGCCACCATCCAAGCGTTATCTGCTATCTTTTGCATTGAAGGTCTTCCACATACTATTGTTTCAGACAATGGCCCACAATTCATGTCCGCAGAATTTCAGTCCTTCTGCAAGGCCAATGGTATTCAACATCTGACATCCGCGCCGTTTTCGCCTCAGTCAAACGGTGCCGCTGAACGATTGGTCTGGACTTTCAAGTCACAGATGTTGAAGTTGAAAGAGTCGCATTCTCGGGAGGACGCGTTGTTGCTCTTTTTGTCTTCGTATCGCTCTCAGCCCCGAGATGGTCGCTCGCCGGCTGAGTTGCTCCACGGTCGTCCTCATCGAACCTTGATGTCTTTGCTGCATCCGCCGCATCAGGTTCCTGTGCAGCGGCAGCCACCTGCTTTTGCTCCAGGCGACGTGGTATACTATCGCTATCGAGGTTCACGGCGTTGGCTCGCAGGGCGCATTCTTCGTTGCCTCGGCCGCGCTGTGTATCTGGTTTCGGGGGCCTCTGGTGAGGTGCGTCGGCATCTCAATCAGTTGCGCCTCTGTCGTCGCACGGGTTCTGCTGCTCCCCGTCTGCTTTCAGCGACGGTGCCGTCCGGTCAGCGCCCTGGGGACCCATCTACTGGCTCGCCTCATCCCCAGGTGTTACCGACGCTGCCTTCCATTTTGCCCCGTGGCGACGCGCCGCCGCCGCTGCCGCCGCCTGTTCTCCCGCCGGCGACGCCCGCAGTGGACGCGTCGCTGCAGCCGCCAAGCACCTCCCTCGGTCACGCGCCGCCGATCGCTTCCCGTGACCAGCTGTCCTCCGACATGGAACTTTTGCCCGCTCCGGACCAGATGTCGTCTTCAACCGGCGGCTGCCCCGCCCCGATGGAGGTCGAATCTTCGGCCCCTCCTGTCTCTCTACGGGCGCATACACCGCATGTTGACGTGCACCCTGGACTAGGTTTTCAGGCGTTTCCTAGCTCCCCTCAGACCGAATGGTCGGGTGCGGGTGGCACAGCCTCGCCTGTTGTTAGGCTCCCCACCTCGTCGCATACGTCAACATGGGGTCCTCCCCACGGCGGGCGGAAGCCTTATAACACAAACGTACGCCGATTTGCGGGGGAGGAATGTGGTGTCACCGCCAGACACCACACTTGCTAGGTGGTAGCCTTTAAATCGGCCGCGGTCCATTAGCATAGGTCGGACCCGCGTGTCGCCACTGTCAATAATTGCAGATCGAGCGCCACCACACGGCTGGTCTAGAGAGACTTACTAGCACTCGCCCCAGTTGTACAGCCGACTTTGCAAGGAACGGTTCACTGACAACTACGCTCTCATTTGCCGAGACGATAGTTAGCATAGCCTTCAGCTACATTTGCTACGACCTAGCAAGGCGCCGTATTCAATTGATATTGAGATTCTATTAATGTATCATCAAGAGCGATGTTCTACAAATGTGGTTTAAAGTTAAGTATTCCAGAAGCTACGTACTTTTCTTTATAGCATTCATTACGTATCCTGTTTCAGACCTCACGCCAGCCTGCGTGAGTTTAAGCGCGTGCCTTTCGGCTTCCTCTCATTGTGTCTAGGCTGTCTTGTCTAGACACAACAAGACCTATACACAATACACAGAGCGTGCATGACCATTACGGCTTATAGCGCGGACGTCGCTTCTTATTATGTACCCTTTCCCCTGTGATTTCAAATACTGTGCCTTTCACTTTGAGCACTGTAGTAGTGTCAGAGAAGGAACGTCTGTAACAGGAGACTCATTTTTACTTTTTCTTTCCATTTCCCCGAATGTAATGAGTTGGTGCATGTCTCACAGAAAACTGCAAATATCAAATGAGGTGGGGAAATGAATATGCAATCGACCTGCGCAAGCTCAGTGAATAAGTGGATCAATGTTAATCACAAGGGAGTTGCACGTTCGATTTATTAACATTGACTCACGTACCTTTTCCCATATTCTAATTATGAAATATTTTTCAAAATACTTCGTTCCATGATCCAAAAGAAAAAGAGAAAAGAAACAAAAACATTGATCTACACAGTTCCTCCCATGACTTAATTAAAAAACATTTATCCACTTACTGAATGTGCTCACACAGATCGAGTGCGTAGCAATAGGAAGCACAGAAATATTTCACATTTCCTTGACTATCATGATTTGTGACGCTGTCCTTGGTTTGCAGATACTAGCACAGTTTCAATAGCTACCACTCAAATAAGGAGCAAATAAATTTATAATCCACTTTTGCGGCAATGTTTCGCCCTTTCTTCCGAAAGTATTCTTTCGAAACAAGTTGTCTGCCCGCTGGTCTCCCATTGGCCTGTGTAACATGAACAGCTGACACGCCTTCTTTTGCTCTCATAGTGCATCACGCCAAGCACTGGCAACATTCCTGTTTGAAACACGTAAGTACGGCACTGGCCCTATTCTAAACTTTTCCTGAAACATCAGTCGACGTATATAACTCAACTGAAAAACTGGTTCAAAATGGTTCAAATGGCTCTGAGCACTATGGGACTCAACTGCTGAGGTCATTAGTCCCCTAGAACTTAGAACTAGTTAAACCTAACTAACCTAAGGACATCACAAACATCCATGCCCGAGGCAGGATTCGAACCTGCGACCGTAGCGGTCTTGCGGTTCCAGACTGCAGCGCCTTTAACCGCACGGCCACTTCGGCCGGCTTGAAAAACTGGTTAGCAGTACAAAGAGCAGAAAGTGATACCAATACAGAAAGCCAAAAATTGATGGCAATACATGTGGCCAAAAGTCAATGAAATTGACGGAACGCGGTTACAAGAAAAACATTTGGGATTACCACACATTCCGATTCCACACGTCTACGTTGATCTATGACGTTATATTGGGGATATAAAGCGTACTTTATTTATTATGAGAACCACAGATTTAATAGCAGACTTCTGGCGTACTTACTACCACAAGATAGACCATTATGGTCGCAAACGAACATAAGAAAGATGCGAAATATTTCAGTCACTTAATGAAATGAAACTAATGAGGCAACCATGAGAATTAAGGAGTTCTTGGCGGGACTAACTAAAAATACTACAATTAGACTAACATCGCCCCAAGAGAGTCACATAATCGGAAAATAGCATTCACGAATTCCTCCAGAATAAACCCAACAAAAAAGAATAAGAAACAAGCAATTGGAATAGAATGTATTTCTAGACCTATATAGCTCAAACGAAGACAGTGTAACACCCCCGCCCCTCCCACTCCCGCCCACGCCAAAGAAGGAAATCCATTATGATCAGTACACACACAAACAAACACAAACCATACTACAAACAACAAATTATTTAAACACAATTCGAAGGCGAAACTTCACACAAACACACAACTTTCACTCTAGAAAACCAAACTGTGAACTACAAGCAACAGTTCAATATCCAGAAACAATCAGAGAACCAGTAACTACTGAAGAATCGTTCTCATTCAACTGCACCTTTACTATAAACCGAATCACAAACCTAAACGTCCACCACAAAGATTCAGCAACCGCCTACAATACGTCTCTTACAAAAAATAATCTATTTCGAATGTGCCGCGTCTGCACGACGTCACATTCGAAAAAGAAAATCTTTAATAATCAAGATTATAAATACGATCACTACTTGTTTCTCTCGTAACAATCTAAGCTGTGTTCCTAGGTTCGTACCTAACATCTCCGTCAACAAACGTGCCAGATTAAAAAAAGAACTAATTATTTGTGGGAAGCATGGTAAAAAAAACATCACAAACCGTTTCTCTCGCAACAATTTAAGCCCTGTCCTTCGTTTCCTGCCTAGCCATACTTTCGGAACTCGTGCCACATACGGAAAGAAACAGCCAGACATTTGGGGATTGCCGCATGGTCTGATTCCACCAGTCTGCATTGATCCATGACTTCTTCTTTGGGATGAACAGCGTATACAATTTACACCAGTCACTAAGGCCAAACCGCTCACATCCTTCGCATCCTAAACTCAAGACGTCACACAGAACGTCACTGGTCTAAGCAATGGACAAAACGCGGTATCGAAAACATGACTTCACCAACACAGCGCAATTTAAAACAGCAAAATCAATAAGAGGGGAGTTGCACGTCCTAATCTGGACTTGGAAATGGCGAATTACTTTATTCCATCGCTCTTTACCGTCTTATCAGCTGCCCAACACTGATAAGTCTGATACACCCTCATAGATCACTTTCAGTTATTGATGTCACGTGTTTTACACTTACGTTAAAACAGCCAATTATTATTTAGAATTAAATTTCTGCAGACATTCGCATTTCGTTATCATCGAAGTATCAATTTTCCTTATTTGAGTGGTATTACGATTAATGTTCATTAAATAAACTGAGAAAAATAAATTTCGATAGGAAGATGCATTTACAAGTAATTCCAAGTACACATATGTTGTTAATCATTGCTTACTCTCGTTACTAACATAATAATAATAAGATCAAAGATAAAGTTTAAGCTCTGGCTGATTGGGAGTGTAAGCAGAGTCACAGTCGAACATATATATACAGTCGCGCCACTCCACTTCTTTCCCGTTGCCAACCGCGATTGCAGCGCACAAACCGGCCAGGAAGTTACACTGTAGAGTTCGCCGAGATTTTGTAAAAACGAAAGTTAATCTTAACTTTTTATATTGGTCTGTAGAATGGTTTTTACAAACAGAAGCGTCTGCACCGCAATAAATTGCAGCGATAAGAAGAAGAACGCAATATATTTGCCACACAACCCTAGTAGGTGTGAATCGCTATGTCACAGAACTGTTTATTTATGACTTTCTGCCAGCCTAAAGATATTTACTTGAGAATGTGGTGTTCCTTAAGAACCGAAAAAGTGCTAGTAAACAGTAGCAGACCTGAACTTTTGCAGGAAGGCGTCGTATATTTGCTCAAAACCTAAGTTTTTTACGCTACAATTCCAGTCAAAATGGTTCAAATGGCTCTGAGCACTATGGGACTTAACATCTATGGTCATCAGACCCTTAGAACTTAGAACTACTTAAACCTAACTAACCTAAGGACATCACACAACACCCAGTCATCACCAGGCAGAGAAAAACCCCGACCCCGCCGGGAATCGAACCCGGGAACCCGGGCGTGAGAAGCGAGAACGCTACCGCACGACCACGAGCTGCGGACACACTTCCAGTCGAATCAGTGAATATGGAACGAAGGGAACCAGTATGGAATGCAATACCTATATTATTTTGTGTAGCGGACAAGCTAACACAACTGTAGCCGGAGAAAAAACCCACACGGATGTGTTAATAAAAGAAAAATTAGCAATAAAACTATTTCCCAACACAACAGAAACCAATTGTTGCTGCATCTGAGACACAAATGGCAAGAATCATCAAGACATCCGCTTTTTCAACTACAGTAATTACATTTACAAAGAAAATTATGTGTTAAAAAGTCAATGAAGTGTAAGACTGTGCAAAACATTAGGATCCATAAAATATTGTTACGTGTCAAGGAAAGTGTCTGGCATATTACGAACAGAGAAAAAAAATATTATGCTCATGCATGAAATGTGTGTTTGTATGGTCTTGTTTTCAGTGGAGTAAGCTACAATTATACACATATTCGTAAGTATTTCTTTATAATTATGTTGTAGCTTATGTCACTGAATCAACGAGATTCGGTCGTTTTTACATGTATCTCATAATCATAATAATTTAATAATTATCTAGCCAATTAACCATAAAAATGATGTTAAAACGAACTGTAATTTTACTGTTGCTTTATTTCCTCTTGGGGCCCTGGAGTTGCACAAACATTCAGATGGTAACCAATTTTCTCAGCAATCAGTGTCGTGACTGCATATGTTAGACTGTGTCAGAGTGAAGCGTAAACTCATCATTTTCTGTTAACTAAACTTGTGGATTCAATAACGTGCCCATAACCTCAGAATTTGCAACGCTCTCTATGAACCCAAATAAAACTACACGCATGGCATAAGCCGACACTACTAGCACGCCTAAACAAAACAAACCCTCGCTCCGCACACGTATGTCATTCGCCACGCCAGTACATCACAGCTCAAACCCGACGGGCGATATCGAAGTCTCAAGCTGAGCCAATTACTATGCTGTCGTATTGCCTGTACTCTATCTTTTCTACGGCAAATCATCGTACTAGTTAAGCTAAAGTGAAAATTCTGTAGCTCAGCACCGCAATGACTTTGATGACTGCTGCGTGTCGACGGAAGATTCTGTCCTGAAACAACCCTATTCTTTGCAGTTCACGCATTTTTTTCTTTCAGACCGTTGTAGGCAGGTATCTCCCTTGCTTTTGATTGTTTGAAGATAAAGATTAAAAATGGCTCTGAGCACTATGGGACTTAACTTCTGAGATCATCAGTCCCCTAGAACTTAGAACTACTTAAACCTAACTAACCTAAGGACAACACACACATCCATGCCCGAGGTATGATTCGAACCTGCGACCGTAGCGGTCGCGCGGTTCCAGTCTGTAGCGCCTAGAACCGCTCTGCCACTCCGGCCGGCGAAGATAAAGGGAATCATGTGATGAGAACAATGTGTCCCGGTGAAATTCATAGGGCGGGGCGTACAATTTTGCCATTCCCGTACTTATCGCTTCGATCTACATGTTGCGTAAGGGCTCTGTACGAACAATTTTGTTTCTGAATTCAACGTAGAACGCTTAACTCCGAATTTTTGAGCCTGTTTTGCATCATGTTGCTGCCTCTCACACCATTTCTAGTGTTACCAACTTACCAACAAGTAAAGAATTCGAGAAGCAGTAAACCAATTTAACTTTTCTAGTCATATAATCGAGCTGTTTCAATATAAGCTTCCCCACTGGATGAATTTCTTACAACGGCGCAGAGCGCTGAGAACTTACATATCGGAAGGAACCAAGGGATATCTTGACTGCATATAAATTTTTAGCCATAGCATGTAAATCTATTTTTTCTTAATCAGAGAACCCTGTTTAATAAACCATGAAAGCCAATGCAAGTTATCTTGTGCGCGGTCGCATGTGATCGCTGGTGAGATACAGAAAGGATGTCTAGTCTTTTGTTGGTTGCTTCTTCTGTTATCTGTTCTGGAATAGAGTCGAGGGGGATCCTGGTGCGTCACACTGGCCGCTCTAATTTAATCTCTTTAATTTTATAAAAAGTCACTGCGTACTGCAGGGCACATACTCGCGCGTACTAGTAATTATATAAGGAAATTTCCACTGCGCACGGACGAGATACCGACGTGCGGATAATCAACATATCACTAGTGATTAATATTGTATTCCCAATGTAAGTAGCATAGTGCACTTCAGTAATTCTAGTTATGATTAACGCTATTGTGATTTCATTATTTCTTTAATCCATGATACTAAAATTTCAACATTATATTTAAACTGTGTTTGCAGTATTTATCTCATTTTAGCTCAGAAATAACGTGGCCCACGAACCTCCTCCTTACGGCGACGAACTTCTCAAAGCATATGTCCGATGCCACCTTATCATGGTTTAAATATATTCACTGACCTTTAAATATTTCCATCCATCTCAATTCAGTTCAACAAAAATTATAAAAGAAAAGAAACCAAAATAATATAAATAATCATATTTACATCCCTATACATATTTACATTGACGACACGTTGGCCAGGACGTTATTTGTGAGCTAATAATTTTTTTTGTTTTTTTGTTTTATGTTTCATCGCAAACATTACTCTGAGCAATCACCAAGAAGGAATAGAAAGAATATTAAATCCTGAAAGCATAATGGAAAATATGGTCAGGCTGTGACAACAATCACCACAACAGAGAATGTAGGACAGACTTATCGTATCTGTCGCATTTGACTCTGGCGCATCTTTCATTAAGTCGCTATATATATGGTGAAGTTTTGCAAAAGTTAAAAAAAAAAGTGATTTTTGCTACTGAGTGTGATTTTTTTTCTACATTTTATTCAGTTTTTCAAAGTACGCCATAATTATTGCAATATGGCCGATACACAGGTTAGTAGAGACAACATAGCGTGTAGATACATCGTCAATAATAGATCAACTCTATGCATAGTTTGAATAACAGCTACATACAAGCTAAACATTGTAGATACTCATTTGCTGTAGAGACGAGTTTAAAAATATTTCACGCATTTACTTTACTGAATTTTCAAAAAATTTTATTACATTTTTGCTATTGATATGGTCACGACTCGTAGTATGGCACATTGAATGGATAACATAAACAGTTTGCCTACTGCATGTTCCGTATCCAATGAAGAAGCACAAAATCAAATTACGCTTGCTCAAAACACTAATGCTCAAACAAGCGAAACAGTAAATGAAATCTAGCCGTAGCAACAGACAGTAACATAAGAGTCGCAAGATATGGAAACTGAATCACAAGCAGTAAATTCTCACGATTTACCGGGGTCAGATAATGTTCAAAGTAATTTATCGATGCAGTCATGCAACAATTTCAGCAGATGAATACAAGTTTACAGAACAATGACAAACAGTTTACGGAAAAATTTCAGGAAATAAACAAAAAACTTGACGGTAATGACGCTAAATTAACCAAAATTGGTACTGACTTAAACAAAAGGAGTGATGAAATGGTCACGAAGTTTTCAAAACTAACAGTTTTAGCAAAACATAATGAAACCAAAATCAATGTTCTTGAAACCAATGTCAAACAGTTAAGTAGCACGTGTGACACCGTGACGACAAAAGTAGAAGAGTGCGTCACTGCTCATGATGACATCACGAAGCGTGTCACACAAGTAGAGGCAGATTTAGAAACCATGACAAAGACAACTGACCAGACAATCAAATTAGAGACTGACAGACGTTTTTCTAAAATTAATGAAGAATTTCATGAGTGGATCCACAGAAAAGACAAACATCTTGACGAATCCATTAAGACAAACCTACCGGCAGTAGTCAAACAGACTGTAGATGAATATGTTGTAACGAAAGCGAGCAAAGTACCTGATGCCGCACACACAAGAATATGTGTAAACAAACGTGTACACGATGTTGACATTGCAGACCATTCAGATTACAGTGATAGTTACATTCAAACACACAACCGACATACATTGTCGAGACGTAACAGACATAAAAGAGAAACTTATTCAGACTACTCAGACAGATGTAAATACAGAAAAGTGGAACAAACCCGAAATTTCGGAAATGTTTCTGACCCACAGTCTTCTTGTCCTGAAATGTATCAGAGACGAAGGACGAGAAGAGGAAACACAGATCAATCTGACAGACAGCAAGAAAGTTTTATAAAACACCAAACCTTCCAACCTTTTGCTTCAGACAAGAAAACCATTCACCCTGTAATTTTCATGAAAGTTTTCAGAGACACATTTCCTCGCACGTGGAGTGATCGGAGGAAAATTAATTTTGCAGTATCTGATATACAAGGAAACGCAGCTATTTGGGCTTATAATGAGGTAGACAGATGCCAAACTTTTCAGCAATTCGAAAATGCTTTCCTGTCAAAATTCTGGTCACATACCGTGCAGGAAAGAATAAGGAGACAGATCGTAGAACCCGAACCATTTAATCCAAAGTATGGAAATCTTAGACGTTACTTTGACAAGTGTATAAATATGACGCATTTCTTGTCAGAACCTGTCGCGTCTAGAGATCTGCTCCGTGCGTTGAAAGCACGCTTACCGTTCTATATCAAAGAGAAATTCTTACATACCCGGATTACGACATACACTCCTGGAAATTGAAATAAGAACACCGTGAATTCATTGTCCCAGGAAGGGGAAACTTTATTGACACATTCCTGGGGTCAGATACATCACATGATCACACTGACAGAACCACAGGCACATAGACACAGGCAACAGAGCATGCACAATGTCGGCACTAGTACAGTGTATATCCACCTTTCGCAGCAATGCAGGCTGCTATTCTCCCATGGAGACGATCGTAGAGATGCTGGATGTAGTCCTGTGGAACGGCTTGCCATGCCATTTCCACCTGGCGCCTCAGTTGGACCAGCGTTCGTGCTGGACGTGCAGACCGCGTGAGACGACGCTTCATCCAGTCCCAAACATGCTCAATGGGGGACAGATCCGGAGATCTTGCTGGCCAGGGTAGTTGACTTACACCTTCTAGAGCACGTTGGGTGGCACGGGATACATGCGGACGTGCATTGTCCTGTTGGAACAGCAAGTTCCCTTGCCGGTCTAGGAATGGTAGAACGATGGGTTCGATGACGGTTTGGATGTACCGTGCACTATTCAGTGTCCCCTCGACGATCACCAGTGGTGTACGGCCAGTGTAGGAGATCGCTCCCCACACCATGATGCCGGGTGTTGGCCCTGTGTGCCTCGGTCGTATGCAGTCCTGATTGTGGCGCTCACCTGGACGGCGCCAAACACGCATACGACCATCATTGGCACCAAGGCAGAAGCGACTCTCATCGCTGAAGACGACACGTCTCCATTCGTCCCTCCATTCACGCCTGTCGCGACACCACTGGAGGCGGGCTGCACGATGTTGGGGCGTGAGCGGAAGACGGCCTAACGGTGTGCGGGACCGTAGCCCAGCTTCATGGAGACGGTTGCGAATGGTCCTCGCCGATACCCCAGGAGCAACAGTGTCCCTAAATTGCTGGGAAGTGGCGGTGCGGTCCCCTACGGCACTGCGTAGGATCCTACGGTCTTGGCGTGCATCCGTGCGTCGCTGCGGTCCGGTCCCAGGTCGACGGGCACGTGCACCTTCCGCCGACCACTGGCGACAACATCGATGTACTGTGGAGACCTCACGCCCCACGTGTTGAGCAATTCGGCGGTACGTCCACCCGGCCTCCCGCATGCCCACTATACGCCCTCGCTCAAAGTCCGTCAACTGCACATACGGTTCACGTCCACGCTGTCGCGGCATGCTACCAGTGTTAAAGACTGCGATGGAGCTCCGTACGCCACGGCAAACTGGCTGACACTGACGGCGGCGGTGCGCAAATGCTGCGCAGCTAGCGCCATTCGACGGCCAACACCGGGGTTCCTGGTGTGTCCGCTGTGCCGTGCGTGTGATCATTGCTTGTACAGCCCTCTCGCAGTGTCCGGAGCAAGTATGGTGGGTCTGACACACCGGTGTCAATGTGTTCTTTTTTCCATTTCCAGGAGTGTATAAATGTCCACAACTTTTGTCAAACACAATGTGATCAGTGTGTTTACGTGTGAAGTTATTCGCGTGTATGAAGAAGTGCGTTGTTAGGTCTTGTGTGTGAATGCGAAGAATGACAACGACGAGATACGGTGAAATTTGCAGTCCAAACGACTCTGAACAAAGACATTATGCCAATAATGTTTGACGACGAACGCAAGCTGTCGCGAACAATTATCGTCGGAGTGCGCCCGCACTCACTAACAACATGAGAAACTAACTATGTAATGCCATGCAAGCGACCAGAGGAGGAGCTTATGGAACACTTCAAAATGCTAATAATTCAACGTATGACGAACACTAACCTTAGAACGTTGGATAACCAAATCAGTAAACTGTGACGTCGGAAGTGATTTCCATGCCTTCGCCGGGACTAAACACTTGTGGCACACCTGAAGTTACGTACTTCAATTCTTACGTACGACCGGATCTGTGAACAACGACAAAATAGTCAATCAAACGACAAAAATTAACCCTTTCCTTCGTTAAAAGCGAGGAAAAGGTGCACTGTGGTAATGGACAATACAAACCTGTAACACATGTGCAATAACACCGACAAATTGACTTTGACCGCTGACGCCAATTGACGGCCGAGAACCTAACGGATGCAAGAAATGAATAAATTATAAACTATGCCACTACAATGAACATTGAAAACAAATGGAAAATATTTTCTTTTCAAAGTGATGAAGTACTTACCTGCAAGGAACTTTGGTATGCAGTCATATGAAAGTTATCACGACGAGGTACATCCGCGAATGTACGCGCGGCAACAGAGACTGAAACCGGCAACTATGCGAGACGGAGCATCTAGCAACGATGGCGGCGCGGTAGCAACCTACAGTGAAGCGCATGCGCGCGGACTACAATAACAGACTATGGTCAACAAAGGTACATAATCCGGCAACTTAAAGACCGGCTAAGAACTTGATTTGTCAAAATGTAAATAAATGCAATCATAATGTATCTGTATATGTTGTAATGTTTAAGAAATTGTATGAGTATTTATTATTTTTTTTTTATTTTTGCCATCCCACTTGGGAAAGTTGCTTGTTTAAAGATGTGATCTTTTGCCTCGCAACTCTGGGGGCGGTTTAAAGGCACATTTTTAGCCATAGCATGTAAATCTATTTTTTCTTAATCAGAGAACCCTGTTTAATAAAGCATGAAAGCCAATGCAAGTTATCTTGTGCGCGGTCGCATGTGATCGCTGGTGAGACACAGAAAGGATGTCTAGTCTTTTGTTAATTACTTCTTCTGTTATCTGTTCTGGAATAGAGTTGAGGGAGAGCCTCGCGCGTTAGACTGGCCGCTCTAATTTAAACTCTTCAATTTTATAAAAAGTCACTGCGTACTGCAGGGCGCATACTCGCGCATACTAGTAATTATATAAGGAAATTTCCACTGCGCACGGACGAGATACCGACGTCCGGATAATCAACATATCACTAGTGATTAATATTGTATTCCCAATGTAAGTAGCATAGTGCACTTCAGTAATTCTAGTTATGATTAACGCTATTGTGATTTCATTATTTCTTTAATCCATGATACTAAAATTTCAACATTATATGTAAACTGTGTTTGCAGTATTTATCTCATTTTAGCTCAGAAATAACGTGGCCCACGAACCTCCTCCTTACGGCGACGAACTTCTCAAAGCATATGTCCGATGCCACCTTATCATGATTTAAATATATTCACTGATTTTTAAATATTTCCATCCATCTCAATTCAGTTCAACAGAAATTATAAAAAAAAGAAACCAAATTAATATAAATAATCATATAATTTACAATGGGAACACATTCAGTCGACAAGTTAGGTACAGACGATAGTTCTTCTTCTAACAGCAGTCTATCGCAGGTCGCTGGAACAATGAAAGGTACTATTCGACTGAAAAAAGGGCAGGTTAATCTGGTTTTCAAGGAAACAGACATAACTGTAGGCCTATTATCACTGACGTTATTTCGTCGTAGAATTGTGGGGCATGTTTTACGGTCACGCGTTACATCCATCTTGTGCATCAGGGACCCGTTCTATAGAAAGCAATATGTATTCCGCGAACATAGATGCAGAGACATTCAATTCGCTATGATAGTCCGTGAATATCCAGAGCGCTGAAGAAGGCGGTGCCCAGGTGAACGCCGTGTCCCTCGCCTTCGGTACAGCCCAGCACTGTACTTTAGTGAAGAAAGTAGAGTTTGTCTAGTAGCGGACCAGATGTCTGGTTGCAGCACGTGCTAGCAGATGAAGCTCCAAACGTATAGCGTAAGGTCCAAGGGAGCTCTACAGGGCCGCTACTATTTACAGTATTCAGGGTGTAACTGGTGTGTAAGTCCAGATATTTCTGTTGGTGACTGTGGACGGTGTGGTGAAAGGCATTACATCAGTACATACATCATTTACAGACTAGTGATTATAGTTTATAATAGTAAAAGGCAAGATCGCTCGATGTGAAATAGTTTATTTCATCACCAGACTCTACAATAAGTAGCTGTCATCCTGAGATTCTCAGATCTCCCAGAAATATAATTATACATGATTCAGTCGACGTTCTGAGAACACGCTCAATTACAATAACAGTTCCGCATTTGTTTGTATAATACATAAAACAAACTGATATATAGCTTTATTATTATATTTAGAGAAATGTCGCAGTATATCGATGACACGATTTGTAATTATGTTTCTGGGACATCTGAGGATCGGAGGATGACTTGGATAAATTTCGCAGTATATCGATGACACGATTTATAATTATGTTTCTGGGACATCTGAGGATCGGAGGATGACGGATGGATGCTGTCAAAAACTGGTCTTGAAATAAACTATTTCAAATCAAACGATCCTAGCTTCCAATATTATAAATGACAAAATCAGATCTCCCCAAAAACATGCGTCAATTATATAATAACTATCGAAGGGACATTTAATAAGTAATGCAATACTTTCTATCTGAAAACAAATTTTCTATCCTTGATCTCAACACACCATATTATTCTTCCCTCTTTTGGCTACAAAAATCATAGTCTCCAACATAATTTCTTTCAGTATGGTGGCCTCACGCCGCCTCATTGGAAGGGCCTATATACAGGCGTGGTACCACAGCCAACGTCTTCCTGCATCGGTAACCCCCCATCATCCACATACTGCTTCACGCAGAGTGCCAGAGTGCATCCTACATTGAGCCAAACAGATGCAATTTGGAAGGTACAAGATCTGCGCTGGAGGTCGATGAGGAGAAACAATGAAGGTGTTGTGAATTCTACTTGATTGGCGGCCATTTTGAGTCCTTGTATTGTTACGGAGAAGGAGAATATCGTTTGCATTTTAGTGGCGATGAACATTCTGATGTTGTTTCTTCAATTTCCTGATGGTAGCACAATACAGTTCAGAGTTGAACGTTGCAAAATGAAGAAGAACATCAAACAGAATAACCGCTTCAGAGAGCCAGAAGACCGATGCCATGACCTTACCCACTGCGGGTGGTGCTTTGAACTTTTTCTTCTGAGAAGAGGTGATGTACCGCTCTCCCTCCCAACCCCCAACCCCCCCTCCCCCCCCCCCCCCCCCCAATGGATTCCTGGTTTGTTTCCGGATCGAATGCAAGGAGATTCACCTGTGTTTCTCTCATAACGGTCAAGCAATTCTGCACAGATGGTCTTCATTGATCTTAATGGTTTTCTGTTTGGCAGTGAGGCAATTGGTGGCGCCACACCTTCGAGTATCCCAACTGGTGGATCAGAGTTTCAGCACTACCAACTGAGGCGTCCAGTCGGGCATTGTTGCGATGATGACAGCCGACACGCCCAACGACTCACCACGCTTTTGTTCACTGGCAGGTCTCCATAGACATCTGTAAGCAATGCGCTGACATCCAATAAAAGAAACCCACTGACAGTTTACTGCTTGAAATGCACCTACTTTATGCCCACTGTTTTGATGGCTGCTTATACCTCTGCGACCTATAGGAAGTACACTAAACTATAGGGGCGGGAGTGGTAATATTCCACAATGTTCAACAATAAATTCTGCATTTTTTTTCAAAGGAAACCGGTTGTAAAAAAGGTGTTACATTGCTTGCTGAACGCTCCTCGTTGATATTACAAGTTGTTTGTTTCGAGGCTCCTTAGTACCGCCAAATATAGATGGCAAGACCGAGCCATTAATGTCTATTTCCCCCTGGGCAGCAGGTCGGGTGTTAAAGTGTGGACGTATGGACGCAAATCGAGTTATCTATGCGGCTGGCGATGTCCGTTTGGTGGTGCAGTTACTGCAAGCAGAAAACGTCAGGTTGTAAAGTTTTTTACGTCTTTGTGGAAAGACTGTGTGATGCAGAGAAACTCTGATCCACCAGTTGGGATACTCGAAGGTGTGGCGCCACCAATTGCCTCACTGCCAAACAGAAAACCATAAAGATCAATGAAGACCATCTGTGCAGAATTGCTTGACCGTTATGAGAGAAACACAGGTGAATCTCCTTGCATTCGATCCGGAAACAACTCACAAGTTGATGTGTGGACATATTAAGGTATCATGTACACTATTGGCCATTAAAATTGCAACACCAAGAAAAAATGCAGATGATAAACAGGTATTCATTGGACAAATATATTATATTAGAACTGACATGTGATTACATTTTCACGCAATTTGGGCGCATAGGTCCTGAGAAATCAGTACCCAGAACAACGACCTCTGGCCGTAAAAACGGTCTTGATACGCCTGGGCATTGAGTCAAACAGATCTTGGATGGCGTGCACAGGTACAGCTGCCCATGCAGCTTCAACACGATACCACAGTTCATCAAGAGTAGTGACTGGCGTATTGTGACGAGCCAGTTGCTCGGCCACCATTGAGACGTTTTCAATTGGTGAGAGATCTGGAGAATGTGCTGGCCAGGGCAGGAGTCGAACATTTTCTGTATCCAGAAAGGCCCGTACAGGACCTGCAACATGCAGTCGTGAATTATCCTGCTGAAATGTAGGGTTTCGCAGGGATCGAATAAAGGGTAGAGCCACGGGTCGTGACACATCTGAAATGTAACGTCCACTGTTCAAAGCGCCGTCAATGCGAACAAGAGGTTGTAATCTCCCCACGGAAAATTACCCTCTACCACGCAATAATTAATAATGGTCAATCAAATCATCCACATTTATTCACTTTTGAAAAGTATCTGATCGGATTTTCTAGTAATATATGCGCCGACAGCTCGTCGACGCCAAGGTATTTTTCTAGTACGTTTATTCTTTGGAATAACAGAGATACATATATGTATTCTCCATGGTTATTATAGGGGGATAACTAGGACAGCTTCGGGAGTATCTGTTGGAAGATTGTCGGGTTGCTAAAAGAGACATATTTGCTCTTCTTCTCGCTAAAGCGAGCTATTAACGTTTGTGCCACTAGCGGGTTATTTGAAGAGAGAGAAAAATTGTAAACGCAAATTAAGTAAGACTGGAAATCAACAGAAAACGGAACATGTAATGGAGATGGATTGAATATACAATTTTCCTCAGAAATAAGGTTTGTGACCCTTTTATTCTAGAGTGAATGACGAATGAGTTCTCTGTCTGAATCATTGATGATTGTCTTGGACCTGTAATTAGTGGGGAAGTTTCAGTTGTGACGAAGAGAGCCTGCAATCACCGAGATTTTATAAAATCGTCCAAAAAGGCTTCGGACACATCTGAAATTCTAAATCTGTCGTAAAATGAACGAATTGTTCAAACGATCGATTTTCCCAACTGAATGCAGCGCTTAACAATAATAATAGATATAAAAATCTTTTACAGCAAGCCAGCCGCTGAATATTAAGACGAAGGGCTCCACCAGAGATTCTATTGGGCTGAGTTCACGTAATGAAATATTATATTTAAAACTGTATATAGATAAAGGACAGAGAGAGAGAGAGAGAGAGAGCGAATGAAATTAGAGAAAATACGCAGAATCCTCCATTAGTATAATTGTTTGCCTGTCTTATCACGGATCAGCCTAAAGATAAAACAGGAGGCCCTTACTTTACTGTACAGGTTTATGTGTGAGAGACATTACACCAAGTTAGTGGCAAGCTGCATTCACATACTTTCATCATTTACAGTATAATCCATTATAATGGCGACCGTGACAGGACACGTTTTTGGACGTTGTTAAAATAATTTTGTTCTCTGTTTCATGTGAACTATGACGAGCCAACTTAACTGACGCTTGGAAAAGAGAAGAAATACCCGCAGTCACATTAAGTGGATCTACGAATAAGAACATAGAACAACACGCTGGGCGCAGAGAAAAGGCCAGATCTATAATTTTATTATTAAAGCTTGCTAGTATAGATGAAGTAGACGCTTTTCTATTTAGTATTATTGGATATTTGAACATTTATTAATTGTGTTCATGCTAGATGTAGTTTGATTGACTTGCCCCAGTTGCATTTATTTGTATAAGTACAGTAAGAAACTAGCCACAGAAGTACTCTTGTGTGAACGGAGTTACGTATAGTGACAGTAGAAGGGAGAGATATATATATTGATGGTAGAACATTTATATGGTTTTAACTAGGGCAATGTTTAAGATGAGTCAAGCAGAGCAGCACGCAACAGCCTTCAGCTGTTAGCACTGATAATAATGATGTAGTAAGAAGAGTTGTAGAACCGATCGCTACAGATAGCGCAAGAGAACGCCCTGTAGACACGGCTGGAGATGAAACGGCAAGTACGCAACATGGGTTAGATCCATTGGTCATTATCATGAGACAGATGCAGATGATAACCGAGAGCATGAATAATATGAATACTAAATTAGCCTCAGTTACGGAAGGGCAGGAAAATTTGAAAACTGAGATTAAGCAGCAGTTACAAGACAGTTTTTCCGAATTAGAGCAGCGGATAGAGACGAAGACCAAGGAACTCAAAGATCAGGCCGAAGAGACGGAACGAAAATTAACTGCACAAATAGAATTGGTGAAAGCTCAATGTGAGGAATCTACTCACCGCGTACGTGTAGAAATGAAGGAGTATGTGGCTATTAAGATAGATACCGTACGGGAACAGGTGGAAATGGTTCCGCAATTAGTACAAAAGCAAGATGCCATGTCATGTGCAATTGCGCAACTTCCTGAATTGGCACGTACGCAGACTAACCTAAAGGAAAGTGTTGAACATCTGACAGAGCGTCAAGATGTTATAGACCACCAAATTAATGTATTAACGGGTAAATTATCCGAAATCACATTAGAAAACAAAAGGCTAATGTGTGAAAACGTTGAGCAAAATGTTAAGGCAGCATTCCAGAGTCTATTTGGCAAACAGGAAGAGAATTTGTTTGCGAAAGGACTTGAGGAAGTGCGACAGCAGTTAGGTGCTGATTTGGAGCATTGGAAACAAACGATAGAAGAGTCGATACGCGTTTCACAACAAGGCTCAGAACAAATGAATACAGACCAGCAGCAGAAGTTGGCAGCGACTATAGAGCCAGTTACTGCACATTCGCACACGATACCGACTGGTGTAAGTAACTCAAGCATTAAATTGCCACGAGCTAGTTGTTCGCGTGAATTTTTATCTAACGGAGATTACGAAAGCCTTTGCCATGCCGAAGAAAAAATGATAAAGCATCGCCAATTCCAGATTTTTAACACTGACAAAAGGGGGGTCCATCCAATTGTTTTTATTCGAAGTGTCAGAGGAGTGCTACCCAGAAATTGGTCGGAGTGGCAGAAGATCAGTTTCGTTACAGGATATATACAAGGTTCGGGGGCGATTTGGGCCTCGGACATGACTTCTGTTTGCTCGACATATGACGATTTTGAGAAGGCGTTTTTAGCAAAGTTCTGGTCAGAAGGGGTACAGGAACGCCTAAGGCAGGAGGTGCTCTACCCAGAGCCTTTCTCCTTTTCAAAAGGAAGCCTTAGGAAGTATTTTGAAAAATATATAAATAAAACTAGATACTGGGACAGACCTATGCCCTTGCCAGACATAATAAACATACTTAAGGCAAGACTACCAATTAGCATCCGGAATCAATTGATTTACGGCAATGATAAAGACTTGGAGTCGTTCCTCACGACGTTAGACCGTATAGATATTATTGAAGAGAACAACCAGAAAGCCCGTAATAACAGATTCCAATATAGGGAGATAGAACCTCCGCCCAACGGTAGGCAAGGGAATGGACAGAGATCGTTAAATAGCGGAGAAACCCCTCAAAATCTCAATAGTAATACCGGCAATAGTCTTGCGAGGGGCTATCCAAGGAACAACAGGAATGGGAAAAGATACAATCCCGTGTGGGGGAACGAAAGGAATTTCAGACCCCAAGCCTGGAATAATAACAGTAATAGAAAGTGGAATCAACTGGGGGGAATGAATTCAAATAATCAACATCAGTGGGGACGGACATCTACGAATCAACCGGTAATTACCGAAGTGACGGATGATGTCAACCAGCAGGCAAGTCAAAATCCAACAAACTTGTAAGGACCCACTCGTGCCCCGGAGGAGCGGTCAACAATTGGTTGAGGGGCAACAGGATATGTGTACCCATGCTAACGTATAATGATGGACGATTACTGGCAGATGAACTGACCGAGGACTTAGAACCACAGGATGGGGATAAGGAACAGGTGGCAGTAGCCGAAGTGCAAGTCATTTTGGAGACTGTACCTACAGTGGCGGTTTTAGACACAGCTGCAACCACAAATGTTATTTCGGAGGCACTATTCAACAAGATCAGAAATATAAGACGAGTACCAATTTTTCCAGTTCAAAATTGCAGAATAATAGGCGCCGTTGGGGCTAGATCGGCTAATGTAAAAGTGCAGTCACTACTTAGTGTAGAAGTCGGAAATGTAGCAATATTAAGCACATTCCTTGTTGTGAAAAATTTGATGGTAGACTGCATTATCGGAGTCGACAGCCTAAGTCAATACGGATGCAGAATAGATTTTAAAACAGGAAAAATTTGGTTAAATGTAAATAAACAAGAAATTGAGTTGGACTTGTTGAAAAAAGAAAGCCTTACCAGAAAATATAATAGTGGGATCAGTGTGCAAGTAATTAGGACGGCACAAAATTCTAAACAGCATGTAATTAGTGAGTTCCAAGTCAAAGGAGATTTCGGTCAATTAGTGTATGAAAAGTTAAATGAATCCGACTGCATTATCGAAGATCAGAAGAAGCAGCTCAAAGAATTATTATTAGCGTATAAAAACGTGTTTGATGAAAGGCCAGGAGTTATTAAGGGATACATATGCCATCTCTACGTTAAGCCGCACGAAACGTATTGTAGAACTTTCTATCCTGTTCCCTGGAGGTTAAAGGCTCAAGTTCAGAAAGAAATAGATCGCATGTTGAAATGGGGTTTGATCGAACCCTCTACATGCCCATACTGCTCCCCATTGTTGGTCGTGCCAAAAGCAAATGGGACTGTGAGACTGGTACTCGACGCCAGAGAAATAAATAAAATCATAATTCCAGTGAGAACACATCCGGAAAACATAGACGAACTTATACAACGGTTCCAGGATGTCCAATATTTGACAAGCATTGATTTGCGGAGTTCTTATTGGCAAGTCAAGCTGGATGAGTCATCAAGGAAATATACGGCTTTCATTTATTCCGGAAGAAGTTACCAATTTACTGTAGTTCCTTTCGGACTCAACATTAGTGCTGGAATCTTTATAGCAGCTCTAGATTATGCACTAGGCCCAGAACTAAGAACCAGGATAACAGTGTTTGTTGATGATTTGCTTATTGCATCGAAGACTTGGGAGGACGATATTACCTTACTGAGACGGGTATTGGACGTGTTCAAAACCATGGGAATAACTGCTAACCTACAGAAATCCCATTTTGCAGTAAACAGAATCAAGTTCCTGGGGCATATAATTGACGCAAAGGGAATTTTACCAACCAAGGAGAAGCTAATTGCGATTAGTAAGTTTCCAACACCCAGAAATAAGAGGCAATTAAAAGGGTTTATGGGTCTTGCCTCATTTTTTAGAAGATTTATAACAAATCAGGCCATGAATGCAGCAGCTCTAAATACACTCCTGGAAATGGAAAAAAGAACACATTGACACCGGTGTGTCAGACCCACCATACTTGCTCCGGACACTGCGAGAGGGCTGTACAAGCAATGATCACACGCACGGCACAGCGGACACACCAGGAACCCCGGTGTTGGCCGTCGAATGGCGCTAGCTGCGCAGCATTTGTGCACCGCCGCCGTCAGTGTCAGCCAGTTTGCCGTGGCATACGGAGCTCCATCGCAGTCTTTAACACTGGTAGCATGCCGCGACAGTGTGGACGTGAACCGTATGTGCAGTTGACGGACTTTGAGCGAGGGCGTATAGTGGGCATGCGGGAGGCCGGGTGGACGTACCGCCGAATTGCTCAACACGTGGGGCGTGAGGTCTCCACAGTACATCGATGTTGTCGCCAGTGGTCGGCGGAAGGTGCACGTGCCCGTCGACCTGGGACCGGACCGCAGCGACGCACGGATGCACGCCAAGACCGTAGGATCCTACGCAGTGCCGTAGGGGACCGCACCGCCACTTCCCAGCAAATTAGGGACACTGTTGCTCCTGGGGTATCGGCGAGGACCATTCGCAACCGTCTCCATGAAGCTGGGCTACGGTCCCGCACACCGTTAGGCCGTCTTCCGCTCACGCCCCAACATCGTGCAGCCCGCCTCCAGTGGTGTCGCGACAGGCGTGAATGGAGGGACGAATGGAGACGTGTCGTCTTCAGCGATGAGAGTCGCTTCTGCCTTGGTGCCAATGATGGTCGTATGCGTGTTTGGCGCCGTCCAGGTGAGCGCCACAATCAGGACTGCATACGACCGAGGCACACAGGGCCAACACCCGGCATCATGGTGTGGGGAGCGATCTCCTACACTGGCCGTACACCACTGGTGATCGTCGAGGGGACACTGAATAGTGCACGGTACATCCAAACCGTCATCGAACCCATCGTTCTACCATTCCTAGACCGGCAAGGGAACTTGCTGTTCCAACAGGACAATGCACGTCCGCATGTATCCCGTGCCACCCAACGTGCTCTAGAAGGTGTAAGTCAACTACCCTGGCCAGCAAGATCTCCGGATCTGTCCCCCATTGAGCATGTTTGGGACTGGATGAAGCGTCGTCTCACGCGGTCTGCACGTCCAGCACGAACGCTGGTCCAACTGAGGCGCCAGGTGGAAATGGCATGGCAAGCCGTTCCACAGGACTACATCCAGCATCTCTACGATCGTCTCCATGGGAGAATAGCAGCCTGCATTGCTGCGAAAGGTGGATATACACTGTACTAGTGCCGACATTGTGCATGCTCTGTTGCCTGTGTCTATGTGCCTGTGGTTCTGTCAGTGTGATCATGTGATGTATCTGACCCCAGGAATGTGTCAATAAAGTTTCCCCTTCCTGGGACAATGAATTCACGGTGTTCTTATTTCAATTTCCAGGAGTGTAGTTTGCTGAAGAAGGATGTGCCCTGGCTCTGGACATTAGAGTGTCAAGAAGCATTCGAGGAGATAAAGAAGCAATTAGTAAATGCACCGCTTTTGTACCATCCGGACATGCAAGAAGAATTTTACTTGTCAACAAATTCGTCGAATGTGGGTCTTGGAGCGTGCCTTTTCCAAGTACGCAAGATAAATGGACAACTCACCTTCTGTCCTATTGCGTTTGCCAGTCGTGTTTTGTCCAACTGTGAACGAACTTACACGACGACAGAATTAGAGGTCTTGCAGTCGTCTGGGGTTTTAAAAAAATTTCATTATTATCTATATGGGTCAAAGACTATCGTATATTGCGATCATCAATCATTAACGTTTTTACAAACGTGTAAACTGTTAAACCCCAGACTGGCTAGATGGACTCTCGCTCTGCAACAATACCAATTTAAGATCGTGCATGTCTCAGGACAGCAAAATATTATTGCTGACGCTCTATCAAGGTCAGCGCAGGGTTTGACTATAGAGATTGAAGTAAATAATAACTCTGAATTCCCTGTATTGCTGCTGCAGGAAAATCCATTTAAGACGTACTACGTCAATTTGTGTGCGCATATGGCACAGTTACAGAAAAGAGATGCTCAATGGGGAAGTGTCATTCAAAGGTTACAACACCAACCTTCGGATCAGATGGCAAATTATTACAAACTGGTAAATGGCGTATTATTTTTCCGCTGTGGAAGGCAAAACAAAGTCCGTTGGTGTGTTTGTATACCTGAGGCGCAAATAGAGAAACTTGTATGGTTCACTCATTTAACCTGGGGACATTTCGGTGCGACAAAATGTGCAGACAAGATAAGTGGGTACTGTTATTTTCCCAACATAAAGCGCAGAGTGCATGAGGTCTTAAAGAGATGCATAATCTGTCAAAAAACAAAGCCGTATTCAAAAGGGACTAAGCACCCATTATGCTCTATATTAGTCCAAGAACCAAAAGAATTAATTTCGTGCGATCTGTGTGGACCGTTACCTACTTCAAGAGGTGGTGTTAAATATGTGTTGGCATTTCTCGATGTGTGTGCGAAATACGTAAAGCTATACCCGATAAAGGCGGCTACAGCCAAAGTAATTGTATTAAGATTGATAAGGGATTATCTTCCACATGTTGGTATACCTAAGGCGATCATAACAGACAATGCTAAAATATTCACGGGACTCCGATGGAAACAGACTTTGTCTCAAGTCGGTGTGAAACACATACTAACATCATTTTACCACCCACAAGGCAATTTGGTTGAGAGAATTTTTAGAGATTTCAATCGATTTATGAGGACGTATTGCCATAATAAGCAGACTGCATGGGCAAATTATGTGGCAGAGTTTGAGGAGATATACAATAACATGCCCCACTCCTCAACTGGATATACACCTCGTGAATTGATGTTCGAAGCAAAAGAGAAAAACTTCTGGACTGACCATATGCCCAAAACTCAGGAAACTGAGATGCCTTGGGAAGAAAAAATAAGACAAGCCATCATAAATATGACGAAAAAAGCTGATCAGAGAAAACAACAATTTGACAAATTAATCAAGAGGGTACAGACATACCGGGTCGGAGAAAAGGTATTAGTCAAAAGACATACCAAATCATCCTTAATAAAGAAAAGTATAAAGAAATGGGAGTTACTATATACTGGCTCATACATTATCCTACAAATTCCGAATCCTGGGACTTATTTATTAGCATACCCGGGATGGAACAAAATAAAAGGGTTATTTTCCCATAACGACTTGAAGAAATTTAATGAAGATTAGAAGATAGGGAGGAATGGTGTTGCGAGTGGCAGAGATAAACTGTGTGTGTAGTGTTAGAAAACTTTAAATTGAAATAATTAATCAGTGACATAGACAGTAGAAATAGTGACTAACTATTACTATCGAGTGTTGCAAAGAAGATAGTGGAGATAGGCTTCACCTGTGTTTGGGTGAACATGGAACTTTAGCATTGCTAATGTCATCAAGATGTATAAAGGATCTAACTGACCTTCAAGAACAATGAAATGTTTCCCGTAAATGACGCTGAATAATCAAAAGAGGTTCCGAGTGAAGGTTCATATATAATTTCAAGTGCACGCTTAGATGTGTAAACGTGTGAAGGGATGTGTTGAGGCAGTGAATCATGAGTGACGGTTAACGCCGCAAAGATAATTTCCCGCGCAAAACAGTTGACGTCGGCGCGAGAGGTAGAATCGATATAGACGACACAGATATGCTTTGTAAGAGACTCGCAGCAAACGCGAGGGTAAACTGATTCATGTTAAACTTTAAAAAGAAAAGGTGTTATAATTAGAAGTTAAGAGTTTTTAATTTATTATTGAATGTTTAAAGAAAGTAATATTCATAGAATTAATAGTTATTTAATGGGTCGTGTTCGTTTGGAATTTTTGTTTGAAAAAAAAAAAAATTCATTTCCATATATGTGCATGTGTGAACGCCATATGAATCAGAGAATAAATGAAAGAAGTGAATCCGCATTCCTCAATGCTAATAACTTTTACATTACAACAATCAATTGGAGAAATATGTGTATTTAGGATAAAAAGTTTTGAGTATAGATAAATTATATGGCTTTCAAGGAAATGATGGATTATGTCTTTGTATAAAATGAACTACACTTTCCATTATTCGATTATTTGAATCCAAAATCTATTGTAAGTTGCATGAATCCTTTAAATTACGAAGAACAAATCTGTGATAGAAAATGTGTCAGAACTTTTGGACTTATAAGCACAAGTGGGGATGCAAAGTCAAAAAGAGTATTCAAACGAGAGTAAATATGATGATGCTTTTGGCAACATCCTTAGTTAATGGCTAAATTCCTTGACGTACGTCGTAACAAAAAGGATCCATGAAGCCTTAAGGATTTTGCTTTCAAAAAGGAGAATCTTGGACGGTGCAACCTAACCAGTTCTCTTACAGGAAGAGTTTCCCTTTTGGTCATTGCTAATTCTTTTGGAATGAATGTTGCATGTGAATTCGAGTATCCCTGTCCCTTCTACTCTTCCCATTGTGGGCCGCGTAGAAGACCGACTACAAAGTGGGCCGCGTAGAAGACCGACTACAAATGTGGGCGTCGGGGACATGCAAGACCCGGGGGAGTTTTAGCACCTCAAGATATTGTCCTAGGAACAAGATTGTAAAACGAAAATTCACGTTATTTGTTGTAAAATGTTTTTTTTTGCTAGAGGCACAAATCACTCTTCTCCAAATCGTGATATAAATTGATCCCTGTCTTTCCTTTAGAGATCTATTTCAAAATATTTTTTTTTATTCTATAGGCTTTCCTATCTTCTATGTACCGTAGGCTGGGGGTCTAGGCTTAAGAGGTTTTCCAAGGTTTCCCTGCTTAAGGAAGTTCCCGAATGGGTAGACCCTGATAACAGTTTCATGAAAGTTCATCTTCCTTGGTTGTGCACAGCAAACATAACACCTAGATGCACGTAAAAGCAATACAGCCGCGGTAACTGTCTCTTCATTTCTTCTGTTTTCAACATTTCTTTTCTTCGCCTGTCTTAAACATAATATTCTTTTTCAGTCGGAGGACTGACAATCATCACTTCCGGGTTATCCACACTAATAGATAGCTCGCGAAGCGTGTTCGGTAAATCAAAATTGAGCTCACGAACTTCGCTCGCTGCGAGGGGCATTGTAATCTCCCCACGGAAAATTACCCTCTACCACGCAATAATTAATAATGGTCAATCAAATCATCCACATTTATTCACTTTTGAAAAGTATCTGATCGGATTTTCTAGTAATATATGCGCCGACAGCTCGTCGACGCCAAGGTATTTTTCTAGTACGTTTATTCTTTGGAATAACAGAGATACATATATGTATTCACCATGGTTATTATAGGGGGATAACTAGGACAGCTTCGGGAGTATCTGTTGGAAGATTGTCGGGTTGCTAAAAGAGACATATTTGCTCTTCTTCTCGCTAAAGCGAGCTATTAACGTTTGTGCCACTAGCGGGTTATTTGAAGAGAGAGAAAAATTGTAAACGCAAATTAAGTAAGACTGGAAATCAACAGAAAACGGAACATGTAATGGAGATGGATTGAATATACAATTTTCCTCAGAAATAAGGTTTGTGACCCTTTTATTCTAGAGTGAATGACGAATGAGTTCTCTGTCAGAATCATTGATGATTGTCTTGGACCTGTAATTAGTGGGGAAGTTTCAGTTGTGACGAAGAGAGCCTGCAATCACCGAGATTTTATAAAATCGTCCAAAAAGGCTTCGGACACATCTGAAATTCTAAATCTGTCGTAAAATGAACGAATTGTTCAAACGATCGATTTTCCCAACTGAATGCAGCGCTTAACAATAATAATAGATATAAAGATCTTTTACAGCAAGCCAGCCGTTGAATATTAAGACGAAGGGCTCCACCAGAGATTCTATTGGGCTGAGTTCACGTAATGAAATATTATATTTAAAACTGTATATAGATAAAGGACAGAGAGAGAGAGAGAGAGAGAGAGAGAGAGAGAGAGCGAATGAAATTAGAGAAAATACGCAGAATCCTCCATTAGTATAATTGTTTGCCTGTCTTATCACGGATCAGCCTAAAGATAAAACAGGAGGCACTTACTTTACTGTACAGGTTTATGTGTGAGAGACATTACACCAAGTTAGCGGCAAGCTGCATTCACATACTTTCATCATTTACAGTATAATCCATTATAAGGTGACCGTGACGTGTAACCAATGGCACCCCATACCATCACGCCCGTTGATGCGCCAGTATGGCGATGACGAATACACGCTTCCAATGTGCGTTCACCGCGATGTCGTCAAACACGGATGCGACCATCTTGATGCTGTAAATAGAACCTGGATTCATCCGAAAAAATGACGTTTTGCCATTCGTGCACCCAGGTTCGTCGTTGAGTACACCATCGCAGGCGCTCCTGTCTGTGATGCAGCGTCAAGGGTAACCGCAGCCATGGTCTCCGAGCTTATAGTCCATGCTGCTGCAAACGTCGTCCAACTGTTCGTGCAGATGGTTGTTGTCTTGCAAATGTCCCCATCTGTTGACTCAGGGACCGAGACGTGGCTGCACTATCCGTTACAGCCATTTGGATAAGATTCCTGTCATCTCGACTGCTAGCGATACGAGGCCGTTGGGATCCAGCACGGCGTTCCGTATTACCCTCCTGAACCCAGCGATTCTTTATTCTGCTAACAGTCATTGGATCTCGACCAAAGCGAGCAGCAATGTCGCGATACGATAAACCGCAATCGCCACAGGCTACAATGCGACCTTTATCAAAGTCGGAAACGTAATGGTACGCATTTCTCCTCCTTATACCAGGCATCACAACAACGTTTCACTAGGCAACGCCGGTCAACTGCTGTTTGTGTATGACAAATCAGTTGGAAACTTTCCTCATGTCAGCACGTTGTAGGTGTCGCCACCGTCGCCAACCTTGTGTGAATGCTCTGAAAAGCTAATTATTTGCATATCACAGCATCTTCTTCCTGTCGGTTAAATTTCGCGTCTGTTGCATGTCATCTTCGTGGTGTAGCAATTTTAATTGTCAGTAGTGTATAAAATTATCTGGACTTACACCTGTTACACCCTGCGTATAAATGGTGTAATCGAAAATGACGAAAGTTCTACGAGTCTGTTTGCAGACGACACTGGTTGTCTACGGAAAGGCTGCAACACCAGGAAAATTTGATTAATGCAGGAAGACCTGCCAAGGATTGAAAAAAAATGGTTCAAATGGCTCTGAGCACTATGGGACTTAACATCTGTGGTTATCAGTCCCCTAGAACTTAGAACTACTTAAACCTAACTAACCTAAGGACATCACACACACCCATGCCCGAGGCAGGATTCGAACCTGCGACCGTAGCCAAGGATTGAAGATTGGTGTAACTGACTCTGATCACACAGAAATGCAATGCGTAATTCCAGATATCTATTACTTTTCTATTGTAGAACTGGCGGTATATTACTGGATAAAGGAATAATAAAACACCTGAGAACAGCGAGCAGATGACAAGCTGAGGTCTTTGGAGCAACCTGAAGAGAACGTTAGCTCATCAGTGAAAGAAGTGGCTTTCAAAACATTATAATGATCATTTCCTGTTTGACGCTCATCAGTATTCGAAATGGCTCAAAGCACTATGGGACTTGACATCTTAGGTCAACAGTCTCCTAGACTTAGAACTACTTAAACCTAACTAACCTACCGACATCACAGACATCTATGCCCGATGCTGGATTCGAACCTGCAACCGTCGCAGCCGCGTGGTTCCGGACTGAAGCGCCTAGAACCTCTCGACTACAGCGGCCGGCCAACAATGTTCAGTCACTACCAGTTGCTAGAAAAGAGAAAGAAGATGCAGTGAAGAGCAGCGTGTTTTGTTTGCAAGCGCGAGATCTAACTGAAATACTTAGCAAACTGAAGTGACAGACATTATAAAAGAGTCGTTGTGTGTCACAGAGAGGTTTTCTGTTGAAATT